>NC_083725.1:7825023-13512523 GCF_028564815.1 Eubalaena glacialis | reverse complement strand
TTCACAGGAGGTGGAGTGAGGCTGACCTGAAGGCACAGGTGATGAGAGAGTGAGACGCCTGGTGAGTGTATCCACAGACACGTCCCTCCATCCTAGGAGGCTGCGACACTGATTGCCATCTGTGTGCGGGTCTGCTTTAAAAGACACCGCATGACAAGCAGCCCTTTCTGTGCGCCGCACACGTGACGATGGTGCCAATGAACACCCTGTGGATTCTGTACTGAAAAACTGAGAGCCTAGAAAAGATGACAGGTGGTTCAGTAGGCCTGGGGTCAACCAGGGAAGGCTTCCTGATGGAGGCAGTTCTGAGAAGAGCCTGGAAAGAAGGAGAGGACAGGTGCCATTCGAGGGGAAACAGAGGCCCTGGGGCAAAGGGGTGAAAGCATGTTTGGGATTGTGAGCATGTTAGCTTGGATGGCTATGGTTGGGGGGGACTCAGGGCGGGTGAGGGGCCTGGGGTTGCTGATGATGGAGCTGGCAGGTCAGATGTGAACTTGATAAGCCAGAAATTAAGGAGCCTCTGGGGATGGTTAGAAGGGAAGAAATACGATCAAAACAGTGTGAAATGCTTTGCAAGGCTTTGTGTAGAATGAGGAGCGGATGGAGAGACTGAGGACAGGTGTGGGTGGATGAACACCCGGGAATTAGCAGCAGTCCACTATGACCTGGAATTCCGGGTGCTGGCTACGGAACCTGGGGTTCTCTGGACGGCTGTGGTTCTTTAGGACCCTCAGCACATTCTGACCCAGCCCTGCTGCCCGGATGGATGTCTCCCACAGCCCATTGCCCCGCCCCACAGCGCCTTCCTCCACCCAGCCGGTACCCAGCCTCCCCTCTACAGGATGCCAGATCAGTGCTGGATTCTGCCTCAGGCTCCAGGACAAATCTCGCTGCTCTGGGGAGATGCCCCGCTGCTCCTCTGCTCCGCTCCGGGGTGACTGATGGCTGCGGTAGGTGGGAGAGGAGCCTGCCTCCCCCCACACTGCTTCAGATGGTAGGAGTGGTTGGGAAGCAGGATTCCAGGTAGCCAAAGACGAGTGGCAGGGAGGACAGGCCAGGGAGATGACCGGGGATGCTCCAAAGCATGGTTCTAGATGGAGTGGCTGGTGCCAGGGGCCAGGAGATGGTTGCAAAGTACCAAACAGTTAGCTTAATATTGGATTCTTCTGAGTAGGAAGAAGGTAACATTTTGCCACCTAATTTCTTGGTTTCTCAAGGCCACCCTGGACTATGGCCCTGAAAGACCCATAATGGCTGGGGAGCGAGGGCCTGCCATTGTCTTCAAGGGGAAGCCGAAGCTCAGGGAAGAGGGAGGTGGTTTATCCCCCAAAGGGTGCACTCTGTGAGCCCCACTGCAGGGTGGGAGTCCCACTCTCTCAACCTTTGCCCTTCCCTCTGGGCTCCCACAGTGTGAGTTTCAGAGGGAGTTTCTTCTCTCTCTGTCTCCCTCTGCCAGGTCTTCCTGGGGAATTTTAAAGAGACCAATCCTCTTCTCAAGATTGGGGTTGGGGGGAACCTGGGAGCTATAGGCATCTGTAAGACCAATTTAAAAATCAGTCTAGCCAACCAGCCCCCAAAGGAACCAAGGGAGCTATAGAGTAACTCAAAAGCAGACACTAATGGAGGAGAAAAGAAATGTAGTTACATATTCATCAGCTTTTAAATATTCATGAGGATTGTAAAGCAGATTAATTTCCATGCCTCATTTCTCCCATGGTTCCCGCTGTCCATATTTTACCGTAGCAGCAGAAGAGAAGGAGCCACGGATCACTTGGCCACTGCCCTGGCCCACACTTAAGGAGCAGTGTGCGCGTGCGTGTGTGCGATGGGTGGGGGACTGGAGGGGCGGTCACTATGGAGGTGAAGGTGTTCATCTCCTGAGGGACAGGTCTCTTTGGCCAAGTCAGGACGATGTGAGGACAGCAGGATACGGCAGCACGACAGTGTAGGGAGGGCCGGGAAGCGCCTAAGGGAGAGGGAGATGTCTGGAGCGGAGAGGGCTCTGGGGGCACCGAGATAATTGCTGGCCTCCCCGGGGTGAGGAGAGGAAAGGACCTTCACCAGAGTCAGCAGGAATTTCATCTGCACTCCCCTAAACTAACTGTCTGAGATGAATGATTGAGTGGGGTGAGAGAGCAGGGGAGAGGCCATGCAGAGGGGGAGCGAGGAAGGTGCGGACGAGTCTCAAGGACAAAGAGAAGGAGGGCACCCAGGGGAGGAAGAAACAGGGGCAGCAGATAAAGCAGTAAGGATGGAGGTTAGCTTTCTGGAAGGATTTTCAGATCCCAGGGCTCTTGGACCTTCTCTCTATAGAGAGTGGGAGAAATGTCCCCCTGAGTCACACACCAGCTGTGAGGCAGAGTGAAGGCAGCCTGAGACCAGAGGTGCACCGGGGATTGCTTGGAAAGCACAGCCAGCAAGAGCTGCGAGACTCAGTGTCAGATGTGGGGTATCAAGGCGAGCCATCCTAGAGCCAAGGGGAGCAAATATCATCGTCCAGAGTCATGAATGAGAGCCAGGGAGCCTGTGAAGTAGCAGATGACAGGCCCTGGGGGACAGAGTTGCTGATGCAGCTTCTTCTTGAAGGTCCTGATGGTGGTTCCCGCACAATGATGCGATCTGACAGCTCTTAGTGGTTTGGGCCAACTTTCTTGGAATAAGAGGAGGGATGAGCTGGCCTCTGAAGGTCCCATCCTGGTTTGCCAGCTCCTGCCCCCTTGTGTGGAGGCAGAGGGGTGTCCAGGGAGGAGGATTCTCAAGGTGCTCTCTGGTGACCCAGGGTGTCACCAGGAAAGACCTCACCAGTGGGTTATTTCCCCAGCTTCATCCCCTCCATTCTGTCTTGGATCTCTCCACTGAATTCCTAACTAGTGTCCAGCTGCCCACTGGATACCTCCACGTGGGTGTCTAGGAGACATCTCAAACCTAACAGGTCCACCGTCAAACTGATCTCCCCCACCTCCCACCTACAGACTCAGTTGGCCTGCAACCTTCCCTGTGTGGGTCAATGGCACCTCCATCCTTCCAGCTGCTCAGGCCAAAAAACTCAGGGGTCATCCTTGACTCCTCTCTCTTTCAGTCTTTTGACATAACATTCAGAATCTTCTGAATTCATTTCTCACCATGTCTGTGGCCGCCATCCAGGTCCAAGCTCTCACCTTCTCTTGTCTCAGTTATTACAGTAACTGTCTGCTCTCCTTCTGTGGCCTCTAAGGCTCGCCACCGTCTAGCCCCTCCCCTTGGTTTCTGACTGTGTCTCTTTCTCATTCAAACCCGCATGGCTACACTAGTCTCCCTGCTGTTCCCTGAGCAAGCCAGGCCTGCTCCCACTTCAGTGCCCTTGTGTCTGTGGCTCATTCATTCCCCTCCTTCAGGACTTGGCTCAGTTTACTTATGCAGTGAGGTGTTCCCTGAGCCCCTTATTTAAAATACTGCTCCCTTCCGCAGCTCTCTCTTTCTCTCTCTCTCTCTCTCTCTCTCTCTCTCTCTCTCGTACTGCTCTATTTTTTCCCCCACAGCACTTTTCACCTTCTAACATGCTACACAATTTTTTATTATGTTTATTATTTCTTGTCTGCCCCACTGACTGGAATATCAGCTCCGTAAAGGCAGAGATTCTGTCCATTTAGTTCAGCGCTTTATCCCTAGCGCCTAGAGCAGGGCCTCGCACACTGGAAATCTCTTTGGAGATTTCCCCAATAAATGTTTAGTGCATGGGAAGCCTTCCCTTCAGCCCATAGATTAACAGCTAT
The DNA here is from genome assembly GCF_028564815.1 of Eubalaena glacialis. Lineage (NCBI taxonomy): Eukaryota > Metazoa > Chordata > Mammalia > Artiodactyla > Balaenidae > Eubalaena > Eubalaena glacialis. The sequence goes on along the minus strand of NC_083725.1, from coordinate 13,508,771 downwards.
GGTAATTGCCCACTTGATGAAAACAACTGGAAACTGGACAAAAGGTAAGAAACAACTACTTTCGGACAGTGGGCAACAGTTAGCAGAGGATGGTGGTCCCTGAGAGAAGGGAAACAGCCCCACTACCTCATCAGTTTACTGCCTGGAGAAAGTTTCCAGGCCAAGGCAAAGGAGGGGGGAATCCCACACAGAGCCTGGGGGTTGAGTTGATAAGACAGGGATTGAGGCTGAGGAGGCTAGGATTTGTGATGAAGAATTCTGGAGAGAAGGGAGCTGCACATGGAGATTTCTGGAACTCTGTAGAAGGGGCCTCAAAACTTTGGCTGAACAATTGATTTGCAAACAATTGGGGTGAAACACCACAATTAAGGAAAGAACTGCCGGAAAGCATAAGACCAAACAATTCCTGGAGCTCACACAGGGCTGGGAATGGTTCAGATTCCCACCGGTGAGAGTGGAGAGAGCTTGTAGTATGTGATGCGTTGGATACAGTCCTCAGAAGGATGTTACCTTAGCCCGAGACCAAAAGCTGCCCTGGACCCATTCTAATGGAGCTTAAAAACAAGACTTAAAAGGGTCACAGTGACTCCAAATAACTGTGAGGCAGAACAAAGTCCAGCACTCTTTAAAGGAATACAACAAAATCTGGAACCCAATGGAAAATTTGCAATATTGGTCATCAAATAAAAAATTAACAGCCATGCAAAGAAGCAGAAAAATAGGACCTATAACCAGAGGAAAAATCAATCCACAGAAACAGACCCCCAAATGAGAAAGATGATGGAATTAGCAGACAAGGATGCTAAAGCAGTGGTTATAAATATGCACCATATGCTCAGAAATGTAGAGGAAAACGTGAACATGATGAGGAGAGAAATGGAAGATTTTTAGAAAATGAACTTACAAAGATGAAAATAAAACATCTGAAATGAAAAATACTGTTGAACAAATAAATGATTTTATTTCTGCTGCTGCCATTACCAGAACCACATGGTGGGAGACATTTTTTCCTTTAAAACTTATTCTCCCAGTAGCCAGCGCTTGCCCCTTCTGTGAGAGCACTACATTTGGTTTCTCAGTTGCCCAGGACTCTGGAGAAACAGGCTTCCTTTGTATTTGGTCCCCAAATGCAACCTGGATTTCAGGTAGCGAATAATGGCTCTTCTGAGTCTTGTTTCAGCTGGTGCTTCCTGAACCCCTCCTGTGCCTTCTGATCTGAGCACTTCACCTCCTGTCCTGCTCCTTAGCGAACCCTCCTCTCCCTCAGCCTCCCTTTATCCGACAGGTAGGTATGGAGCTCTTGATGGGACAATGGCTTTGCCCTATGGAGCTCCAAGTCTAGCCAGGTAGGTACAATGCAAGGAAGAAAATGACAAGGCTTGTGAGACCAGTGTGGATAAAGTACTTAGGGGGAGAGAAAACTTCATTTGGAGGTCAGGGAAGGCTTCATGGAAGAGGTGGCATTTCTGCTGCATTTTGAAGGATGGGTAAGGTTTGGGCTGCTGGGAATGAAGGGACAGACATTCAAGGCAAAGTTGGGGGTCATCTTGAATTCCCTCACTCTCGTGTTCCCTTTCTGAACCCGCAAGCTCTCCCCTTCTCTCAGGGTTCTAGTCAACTCTTGGATGGGGCTTTGCTGTCGGAAGTGAGTCCTGCAGGCTCCAGGCCCCCAGGTTCTTCCCAGCAAACCAGCGACACCGGTGGGGGCAACCTCAGGTCTCAATCACCCTTCACCTCCTTGGGCTCCAAACAGATGGAACAGGACCCCAGACGGGTAGTTTGCGGTAAGAGTGTTTCCAGGACAGGTTCAGTGCCCAGCCTGAGGGAGCAGGTTTGAGCCAAGACTGAATGACTCAGTCTCTCTGGCTCTCAGCCGCCTTTCAGCTGCTCCCCGATGCCCAGGTCAGCACTGCTGCAAGCTGCCAGCATTGCAGTGAGGCGCCCCTACCTGGTTTGGGGCCTCTGAGCACCTCATTTCTCATCTTCCTCTCATCTCATCTTACCTCTCCCCTCCCCGACTCTCTCCCCATCCTCCACGTTGGGTGCAATATGATCAGCTCCTAAAAAGGGCACAGTTTTTCATGGGCTGCTTCCCACATACCACCTGACCCTCAAGGTCACTCTAGGGCATGGTGGGCATGTGCAAACAAGCAGGGCTTGGGGAGTGGTGCAGGTGCCCCTCCTCCAGGCAGGTTTGGTAGAGATAAGGAAGAGCTTGTTAGTGACAATGAGGTCACTGCCCAAAGCCCGAGGTGGGAGGACTGGGAGAGGGGGCTCTGCAAGGTGGGAGGTTTGAGCAAGGTAAGTGGGGAGCTTCGAGGGGACGTGTGTGTCCCCCCTCGCCTCCCACCTTCCTGGGTCTGCCACCTCCCCTGGAGCGGCTTCCACTCGTCTGCCAGGCCGGATGTTCCTCCTCCACACCAGGGTGGAGAGGTGTGTCCCTGGTGTGGCTGCCAGGGAGTCTGGGCGGGTTCTCCCCCACCTGAAGCCTCAAGCCCAGGGGCAGTGCTGAGCCCAGTCTGGGGAACCCTTAGAAGAGGGGCACCGCGGGGGGGGCAGCTATGAGTCCTGACTTTGATGCCAGATGGAGCCGGGCCTGAATTCCATCTCCACTTTCAGACAGGTTACTTAACCTCTACTCCTCAGTTTCCTTATCTTCTCTGTAGAATGGAGATAATTGCACTCCCGCCTGCCAACCAGGGGCCTGCTGGGCACTGAGTATATGCAGGTGTTATGATATTTCTGTTGTTGACGGACTTGCTGAGAGGATGGAGGCTGGACCCCTGCAGCCCTGTGCTGGCTCCCCACTCCAGCTGCTTTCATGAAGCCCCCAGCCCCCTGCCTCTTGTTCCGGATCCTGTCTGACAGCACCCGGAGGGACCCATTGCATCCTTAACTGCAATTTTCTTGCTTGGCAAAGCCATCAGCACCTAATGTCCCATGTCATTGCCGGTTCTCAGCCTGTGGACACGTCGCTCCTGGGGGCTGCTCAGCCATGCAGGATCACTCCATCTGGCCAGGAACGGCCATGGTGGTGGGGATGGGGGCAGGGCCGGGACCTTCCAGTGATGCACTGGTGACTATTTGCTTACAAATAATTTAATAGCAGAGGGCAAAGGCCTCTGTGACTCTTTCTCTGGTCCTTTCTACCACATTGGACCTTTAGCTCTTCCCCTTTTAGAAACCACAGAGGTACCTCTGATCTCCTACACCGGAGCCTCAGCCATCTCCTCACCCAAGGGCAGGCCCTTAGACCCAGGGAGAAACTGAGGTGCCCCCTACCCCCAGCCCCACTTTAACTTGACTCTGATGCCTGTGTGGAGTTTTTAAGGTAGAACCCAGCAAGAAGTCAGGGCTGGGGCAGATGAGACTGGAGGAAGATTCAGAACCCCGTGGAGACTGGGATCAAGGGAGGGCTTATCCCAGGTGCCCAAGTTCCCATTCCTGGGGTCTCAAGGCAGAGCCCCTCCCCTGGGCTAACCCCTATGGTGGTCCCCTCCCTGCCCCAGCACCCGAGGAGCATCCAGGGCACAGCAAGCAGCTTCCTCAGGAGTTTATGTGCAAGACTGGCCTGAGGGTGGCTTCGGTTGCCTCCCAGGATGGGGCAGAGAGTAAGTGGGCAGCTCTGCCAGCTTGCCCAGTTCAGGACAACAGACTTTATATTCAAAGGAAGCCCAGGGCCTCCCCACATTTGAGAAAGAGCTTGGAAAGAGACCAGGGGAGGAGGAGCCTCCCAGCTGCCATCCTTGCCCCCGCCCCCCAAGCCCTCCTGGCCCCGTTCCTGCCAGCACCACCCCTCCCAGGCTCCAGGGGATGTGACTCTTTTACCTTGAGCCTAGGAAGACACAAACCCCTTTGCTGTTTCCTCTCAGCATTGCTGGGATCCGCTGGCATTTTCACAAAAGACTTGCATAAATACTATGGGAGAACAAAAGGGAAGTAATTACAGAAAATACAAACAGCATGAAAACAGTCAAGCTTCTAAAGTACAGGTTTCCCAGTCTCAGATAACCACCCTGGAGCCCAAGACGCTGGCCTGCCTTCCCACAGGCCTCGGGCCAGACTCCAGCCCTCGCAGACTGGCCTGCCGCCGCACAGCTTGGCTCCCCCGGGGCCAGGGCCCAGGCCGGGTCCCCCGCTCCTCAGTTTCCCACTTGAGGATTTGCCTCAGCCATAGCTTTGGTGCCTGACCTACTGAAACACTCACCACCTGGCTTCAGGTGGAGGCTTCACCCCCTTGAGGGACCTGCTGACACAGGTAAGCCCCCAGCCCCACCCCCAGGCCCACCCACTGCACATCCGCTACCCGAGCACGTTCTCCCTGTGGGTTTACTGTCCGACTCCCCACGGTCCCTCACCTGATCTGCTCACGCACAGTGGAGGGCACACAGCAGCCTTTGTTCAGTGCGACCGACCCCTGGCCTGAGGTTGACCGGACTGGAACAGGCACCTGAGCCAAGCTGGGATGGTCAGAACTCTGTCTTGGGGGTACTGGAATTGGGGCCTACAGACCATCTTTTCATGCTGTTCTTTACTAGGGTTAGCCATGTAGGCTTGGGAGCCCTGAGTCACCATCTTGAATTTGGGGGTCTGACCAGGTGTGCAAGGAGAAGCCGAGGACCAGATGGGGATGCAGATGCGAGATGGGGAGCAGGAGGGCAGGAGCTCCAGGTTCCTGCTGGCGTTCCTGTCCTTGATGTCCTTTTTTTAAATTAATTTATTTAATTTATTTATTTTTGGCTGCGTTGGGTCTTTGTTGCTGCGCGCGGGCTTTCTCTAGTTGCAGCGAGTGGCGGCTACTCTTCATTGCGGTGCGCGGGCTTGTCATTGCGGTGGCTTCTCTTGTTGCGGAGCATGGGCTCTAGGCGCGCGGGCTTCAGTAGTTGCGGCACGTGGGCTCAGTAGCTGTGGCTCGTGGGCTCTAGAGCGCAGTCTCAGTAGTTGTGGCGCACAGGCTTAGTTGCTCCGCAGCATGTGGGATCTTCCCGGGCCAGGGCTCGAACCCATGTATCCTGCACTGGCAGGCAGATTCTCAACCACTGCGCCACCAGGGAAGCCCTGTCCTTGATGTCCTTGACTGAGGCTTGACTGCGTTCCTGCGCTGGGGCTCTACACGACACTCCTGTGTCCCTTTCATAAACTTCCCCTTTTATTTAAAGGCTCGCTTGAGTGGATTCTGTAACTTGCAATCCCTGAGTCTCAGCTGATACCCCGACACTTATAACTGGGACAAACACAATAGTGCAGCTGGGGCCGCAGGGGACCCAAGCTGGGCCAGTGCAGGGACTCGTCTGAGGAGCTGAGAAATCCCTTGGGAAAGCATGAGACTCGTGGAGCATCAACCTTTTCCAAGTCATTAGAGGTGGGGAGCCTGGGGAGCTCCTGCAAGGGGTCAGGCCAGCAAAGGGGAGACCCGTTAGAATATTGCTTGTCCCTCAGAGTCAACATCTACCGGTCAGGGAGCGGCCTCCTCTTTCTTTCTAGCATTCTGCCTTCCGGACAGCCCCTCCCCACCCCTCCTGCTCCCTGGGGGGTGTAATACACAGACCAGGAGTTTGAGCCCCAGCTCAGCCGCTGATGAGCTGCGTCACCTTAGACGAGTGACTTCACCTCCCTGGGCCGTGCTTCCCTCCCCCCGCAAATGATAGACATAACCCCTTGGTACTTTGCAGTGTTCCTTCGAACGTTCCCCTTGCTTCTCCCATCCTTCCTCCTCCTCCTGTCTTCTCCTGCTCAGTACTTGCCTCTCCAGCAAGCCTTCCTCTTCTGACTCCACCCAGTTCAGTACATTCCGGACCCCCTTCCTAGAGTTCAGGGCCGTCATGTGCTGGGCACTGGTGTATAGGGCTTCTTTGAATCTTACTTTGGGTTGGGATGCTCACTCAGTGTGCCCCATCAGACTGAGACTCCCCAAGGGTAGGATCCTTCCCCCACCACACTCCTTCTAGACCCTCCACCTGCCTGGAATAGGGCAGAGCCCAGAGAGGGTGCCTGAAGGCAGCCTGCCCTTCCAGCTTGTTCCCTGCCTGGTCTGTCTATCTGCTCTTTCCTTCCCTCTCCTGGCAGAGAAGATGTTCCAGAATCTATTTTCTAAAGTAAGCCAGAGTTATAGGCTCCCCCAGCCTCTCCAGAAGGCCAGCTCCAGCCATGGGAGGGTGCGTTCTGGCTAATTCTTCCCCATGTGCCCACCCTTCTTGCCCCTGCACCCTTCTCCCTGCAGGGAGTGGGGGGTGGACGGTGTATACCACCTGAGCCAGGCACCGTGACCCCCTTGCAGCTGGCTCTCTCCCTTCCTCTCCCACTCCTTGGCACGGACCAGGAGCTCCGCTCCCCTCCCATCACTGCCATCATAGTACCCGCCCTGTCCCCCCCCACCCCACCCCCGCCCCTCCTCTCCCGCTCTCTGTTCCCATCCTGGCTTGTCTCCCCTAGGCAGCTGGGAGCAGGGCGCCTTCGATTTCTCTATTCAGTCTGAGGCGTAGCAATTTTCCGCTCTCCCATAATTAGGGGAATTTTAAGCAAACTCCCCGACGGATGATTACAGCAGGTTCAATCCCAGCTCCTTTGATCAGGGAAGAATGAAGACGTTGTTGGAATATTCCTCGACCTGCCGGCCAGACCGGGAGGTGGAAGTCTGGCTCTCGGGCTCCCCCTGGAGGGCTCTGGACTTTTGTCCTGGCGTCTGAGCGTCCCTGGGCACTGGAGTATCCCCAGGGGAGCGCTGGGTTCAAATCCTGCTTCATTAAGAATTATCCAAGATGTGGCTTTCCTGGCTTAGGGCCAACATCCGGACTCAAAGCCAGGGTTGGGGCTGGAGACTTAAGTGGAAAAGGAAATTAAAGTCACCTAGGCTGGTCTCTCAGGACTGTTGCGAACGGTTGTGCAGGCTGTGCACTGTGTTCTCGAGGGGACATCATTCCCATTGTAGCCTATGTGAATGGGGATTCCTAGGGTTGTGCAGTGTCCAGGAAGCTTGAATGACTCTATTTTCTAAATGTCAGAAGGAGTGGTGCTTCCTTAGAGTTGAAGGGGCCTCTTTTCTTTATTTTGTCCATTTCCCCAAGTCTTCTGTATCTGCCAGAGGCAGTGAGGAATAACGGAAAGAGTGTGGCCTTTGGAACAGCCTGACTAGAGAATGAATTCCAGTTCGGCTATTTCATGGCTGTGTGACCTTGGGTTCATTAATGGACCTCGCTGAACTTTAGTATCTATTTTAAAGGATTATTTTGAGGATTAAATAAGGAATGGATTAAAACACTGCTTGGCTCATAATAGGTGCTCAGTAAATCTTATTTCCTTTTTCCTTTCCCTGCCCACTTCATATATTTTTAAATCATCACCCTGCAGGGCAAACCCCATTCTCCTCTGTCTGTTCCCCCAGCCCGGTGAACCCCCAAAGCTGTGCCAGAGAGCGGACCGGGTATATTAATAGACTATTAACGTCTCCGGCATTCCCGACCAGTGGCCCTGGCTTTTCCATAGGTTAATTAGGCCATATTTCAGGAAAATTACGGTGGTTTATTCCTACACTAATTAAGTGGCTTTAAACCATCTCCGCAACGCAGCTCCGTGAATCATAATTAAGGCTTACCGCCGGGTGCCTCTGCCGGCCACGGAGCCCCGCACACGGCCCTTTCTGCCTGCTCTCAGTCACGGGAGAGGATGCACTGGAACTGTGGCTTTGAAAAGAACTTATTTTCCTGGGATCATGTCAGGATGATTCCCAGTGAATATTGGATGAGGCTTTGTACTGTTCCTTTTTTTTTTTCCGCGAGGAGAGAGACGAAGAGAAACACAGTGTGGATATGGGTTTATCTCCTTTTCCTGGCTGCTCTGTTGAGTAGATTTGAATAGATTCCCAGGGGATGCAGGCGGGGGTGTGAAAAGGAATGCCAGCGAGCTCGGCACACGGGTGCATCTGCCAGTCTATTGGAAGTGAGCGTGAGGATGCGTGTCACAGCTGCTGTTCAGTAGGGATCTGTGTCAAACATCCGCCAGCTTGGCTCATGACTACCTGCAAAGGAAGACAGCCGCACAAGGAGACACCTGTTTGAGGGGGCTGGACGGACCTCTTCCTTCCTGACTGTTGTGTTCTTGACGTGCCTTGTAAGGTGAGCAGCTCACATGTCAGCAGGGGCCACCCTTTCGGCCACTGTCAAGCCTAGCTTGAGTTATGGCGGGGGGATTGGTGTTGACATCAGAAGACCTAGTTTTGCATCTTGGTTCTACCACTTGCTGACTGTTACCTTCAGAAAGTCATCTGGCTTCCTGGGCCTCAACTGTCTCATCTGGAAAATGAAAAGAATACCAGCTGTCTCATAGGATTACTGAGAAAATTGAATAAGACAGTAGGATGGTGCCAATGACCCTATGTGAGAAGGTGGCAAATTCTCAGCTGTTCTTCTGGCCCTGGAGCAGGGCTGCCTGGATGGAGCCACTGCCTTCCAGGGCTCCGAGGCTCTGAGGTGCTTATTTGTCTGATGGCTCTTGGGTCTCTGGTCTATCTGTGTTCAAGGAGGCCACAGAGGTCCCTGGGGCACCAGGATCCAGGGCCTCTGGTCCAGTGGCACCAAGCGTTCACCACTGGGGCCGCCAGGACTCGAGTTTTCTCCTGCACGAGGGAAAACACCAAGTGTCTCATCAGCTCCTACCGTGGGAGCTTGGAGGGGCCTCCATGGGTCACGGTGGCAAGCGGAGGATGGACGTGAGACGCCTGGAAAGGTTTATGAATCAAGTTCTGGGAGCTTCCATCCTAGGCTCACAGTCCTCGACGCTTGGCTTCTCCGATTCTCCTCTGCCTGCCTCCCTGACCTCACATGACGCCATCTCCCCACCCTGCTTCCTGTGGTCCTGCCCCCCCCACCCCCAGCCACCTCCCCGGGGCCAGCTGCTCAGGCAGCAAAAGGCAAAGGGGAGACTTGTCCTCTCCCTCTCTCTTCCTCTCTGTGGCGCGATGGCCCCAGGCATTTTCAGTAAGACACTAATCAAATAAAGACAGGTGACAATACACCAGCATCTTCTCCGGAAGCCAGGGAGACACTCAGCTGTCCTCAGCAAGAGGACGGGGAATTGGGGGGACGGGAAGGATGCAACATTTATTTAACCTGGTTGTCGTACACACAGCCCCTGTCTGAGAACACCATGTGAAGACGCAGATAAGCTGAGCTGGAAAATTGACAGCAATAAAGGGGGCCCTGTCTCCCCGCTCACTGCTCTGCCATGTAGAGAGAGGTGAGAGGCAAGCGAGGCTTCCCCCAAGCACGACTTGCGTATCGAGGGGATGAGCCTTGTTCTCCTGACGAGGGAAAAGCCATCCTGGGCTAGCAGAAGGCGAGAGCCTGGGGGAGGCACCCAGTCAAATTGAGATGGAGAAGGGGGGTGGTTTTCTCAGTAGAGGGGCAGGTTAGATCCAAGGTGAACTTCCTACTAATTGCACTGGGGAAAGAAGAGAGGGTGGGGCAGCAGGCAGGGGCCCAGCGCATCCCAGTGAGTGTGCTGGCGGCCACACAGTGTCCACATAGCTCTGCTGGCAGCAGGAACAAAGCCATTTGGGGATCTCAGCCAAGGAGGAGGACCTCTGTGGGAGGGGGAGGCAGGGCAGAAGGTGGGGATAAGCAGTAAGCAGTTTTCAGGGTTGGGGGGGCATGGTACTTGCCAGGAACAGAGTCTGGAGCCCTGGGGTCCGGCCTAAGGAGACACTCCCCTGCACATGGCCCTTGCACTGATCGCGTCAGGAAGGTTTGCACAAGGGACATTTAAACACTTCATGTATGTCCATGTGCAAACATACATCTGTGCACACATACCCAGGTGAATACGCATATGTTAACGTGAGGTAGCAGAGGACAGTCCTGGCTAGACCATCAGTCCAAGGCCACAGCGTAGCCTTTGATATGTAACTGTTCCTTGCTGAGCCTCGGTTTCCTCATCTACACCATGGGGACGAACAAGCCCTTCCCTGCTGACCTTCAAGAGCTGTCGTGGTGGTGAGACAGAAGAAATGGTGGGAAGTCTCTGCAGACTGCGAAACCTCTCAGCGGTGAGGCCCGGTGAGGGTCGTGGTCTTGTCCTTCCCAAGCCTCTCCTGACCAGGGAGGGACGGGTGCCACGGCAGGTCCCCACGCCTCCTCCACCAGCATCTGGCACTGTGGGGAGGAGGATGAGTGGGAATTTCTCCTCTCTCTCTCCTCCCTCCCTCTGGTCAGAGCCAAGGGGGTTGGGGAAGGGACTGGCCACAGCTCTGCTCACTTCAGCCCAGCACATCCTAACCCATACCCTAACCCGGAGGCAGGGGGGGGACCTCCTCTGTCTGAAGGGATGTGGGGTACCAGAAAAGGAAAAGACCTGGGGCCCCAGCAGCTCCCCCGCCCCCAGAGGGAGTGGGGAGAAACAAACCAGGAGTGTTGGGTTGAGCTCTGGTTATGACTTGTCATCTTGGCAGTGCCCAGGGACCAGGTCCCCCCTCTAGATGTGGGACTAGATGCCTGTGGAAGTGGTGGGCTCAGGTCAGGGAGGGGAGCCCTAATTTGCCTTGTGTGTATTGAGATCGTGTGATTGAGGAGGGGGATCAGGTAAGCCCTGTACAAGATCAGGGCCAAAAGGAGTCTGTGGTTATTGATGAGCTTGGGATTTTTCTCTAGATTCTTAATGGAAGGAGGTCTTTTGGAGTCCCTTCCCCAATCCTGTGCTGTTGGAGGGAGAGGGGTGGGGACCAGCAGAGAGAAAAGCCCTTTCCAGGGAGCATGCTATTCACTGGCACTCTGTACCCCTCCAAGCTCCAGATGCCCTTGTCCTTCTGGGCTAATGTCCAGACGTGCTCTGAAAGAGCTGAGCTTTAGCAGGAAGGAAAGAGGCAGAGAGAAGGATGAGCACTTCTCCTCCCTCCTATTTCATACTTGTTGAGAACACGGGGGCTCTAGAGTCACACAGACTCAGATTAAATCCTGACTCCACCACATTCTAGCTCCTTAAGCCTCAGGTTCCTCACCTGTACAATGACGATCACAATAATATGTACATTATATGGGTGTTGCATAAATTAAATAAGATGATACATATAAGACACTACACGAAGTACCCCGCACACGATAAACCCTGCATAAACATTAACTCTGACTCTCCCACCACCTTTGTTACTGCAGCATAGCCTGTCCCATCCTGGCTAATTTCCAGGAGTGGTAAAAGCTATATATAGAGAGAAATTAAACAGGATAAAGCAGAGTGGCCAGAGGGCTGACTACTTTAGAGAGTGGTCAGGGATGGTCTCTTTGAGGAGGTAATGTTTGAACTGAGACTTGAATGATGAGAAAAAGTCATCAGTGCAGACACTGACAGGGACAGGAAAGGTGGAGGAGGAGAAGGACATTTCGGGTGCAGAGAATAGCAAGGGGAAGAGCCTTGTGAGGGGAGCACGCCTGGCATCTTCAAGGTGCTGGGAGAGGTCCGGAGTGGCTGGAGCGGAATGTTAAGCAAGGAGGACAGCCATGAGTAGTTGGAGGAGTAATCAGGGACCCAGTGCCTTCAGAACCAAGGGCAGGGCCTGGCACAAAGCAGAAAGGAATAAATGAATGAGTGAATGAATGGATGGTTCCAGGAAGTGGGATCCTGGAAATGGACTTTAAAAAAAAATAATAATATAAAATAAATAAATAAATAAATTTATTTATGGCTGCATTGGGTCTTCGTTGCTGTGCACGGGCTTTCTCTAGTTGCAGCAAGCGGGGGCTGCTCTTCGTTGTGGTGCGCGGGCTTCTCATTGCGGTTTCTCTTGTTGCAGAGCATGGGCTCTAGGCATGCGGGCTTCAGTAGTTGTGACTCGTGGGCTCTAGAGCACAGGCTCAGTAGCTGTGGTGCACGGGCTTAGTTGCTCCGCGGCATGTGGGATCTTCCCGGACCAGGGCTCGAATCCACGTCCCCTGCATTGGCAGGCGGATTCTTAACCACTGCACCACCAGGCAAGTCCCCTGGAAATGGACTTTCACCACCTTCCTGACTTCCTCAGCTGCAGCAGCAGAGGGACAAGCTGGGATGGAGACTTGCCTTTGGGGAACATTCGTTTCAGCTAAATCCAACTCTGTGGATCATAAGAGGATAAATAAGTAAGGGTCAAGGATCTCTTCGAAATATAGTGTGAGATAATAGAAAATATATATATTAGTCCCTGCCCCTGGTTCCTGGCACAGAGCTCCTAAAACCCTTGTAATTTCCTAAGTGGAAAGGGTACCAGGAGCATCTTTTTTTTTTTTTTTTTCTAATACTTGGTCTTTGACCCAGTTCATGACACCAAGCTCCCAAATCTCTTGTAATTTCCTGGGTGATAGGAGTGTCCTTTGTTCTAATGAGGTGACTGGGTGGGCTCCTGGATGGCTCTTGGATAGGAGTGGTCACCAGAAAGGCCAAGCCATGATTAGAATCTTGGAATTGCAGCCCCTCCCCCACTTCTCTAGAGAGGGGAGAGGAACTGGAAATGGAGTTAATTGATCATGCTTCCATAAAAATCCCAATAGTGCGGGGTTTGAAGAACTTCCAGGTTGGTGAACATATTCACATACCAGGAGGATGATGCACCCCCAGCTCCACTGGGACAGAAGCTCCTGTGTTCGGGACCGTCCCAGACCTTGCATGATGTATCTCTCCATCTGGCTGCTCATCTGTATCCTTTATTATACCCTTTAATAAACTAGTAAATATGAGTAAGTGTTTCCCTGAGTTCTGTGAGCCACTCTGGCAAATTAATCGAACTTGGGTAGGGGGACATGGGGGCCTCTGATTTGTAGCTAAGTTGGACGGAGTTGTGGTAGGAACCTACTACTTCTGATGGGCATTTTGAGTGGGGTGCAGTCTGGTGGGACTGAGCCCTTAACCTGTGGGATGCGACATTATTTCCATGTAAATTGTGTCAGAACTGAGTTAAATTGTAAGACAGCCAGCGGGTGTTGCAGAATTGCTCGGTATGGGGAAAACCCATACATCTGATGTCGGAAGTGTTGTGAGTGATGTAATAGCGTGAGAATAGAGGAGAAACACTGGAGGAAAAACTGAGTTTTTTTTTTTTTTTTTTTCAATTCAGTCTATGAGGAAATCAAGAGACGCCGAGGATAGGAATGTAAGCACTAATAGGTGTGTGTCTCTGGAGAAGATAAAAGAGTAAAAAGAAGGAAGAAAATATTGAAAGAAGCAGTGACTTAACTTTTTCCACAATTAAAGGAACAAATTAGCCTTCAGACAGAAAGGGTTAAGAGAGTGCTGAACAAGATAGAGAAGAAAAAAATCTCATACTTAGATGCATTAAGGAGAAATCTAAGAGCACCAGAAACAGAGAGAAAACTTCCATAGAGAAAAAGCAGGTCACCTACAAATAAGGAGAATCTGAGTGACAACGGGATGACAATCAAATTATATCTAGAAACTGCTGAATTTTATATACAGCTAAATATTTATTTAACTGTGGAGGTAAAATAAAGATATCCTCAGGCATAAAGATGTATGCAGAATATTTTCCAGCAATAAAAAAAAGAAAGTGAATCTTTCTTATATAATAAAAAGATTGAAAATGAATTTATTAAATTTTATTGTTACTTGAATGAAGGATGAATATATATTAAATCTGGAACTAAAATCCAGATAATGTCAACATGATGGCAGTCAGGAGACACAAGAGGTGGGAAGAGACCAAAAGAATAGCCAAAATATCTTACATGTCTGAAAAATAAAAACATACTACCAAATAGCCCTTGGACTGAAGAGAAAATATTAAGGAAAATTATGAATTATTTAGAACTGAATGTCAAGGAAAGCTCTGCATGTCAAAATTTATGTACTACAAATAAAGCAGTGCCAAGAGGAAAATTTATAGCTTTAAACACATCCATCAGAAAACAAGAAAGATTGAAAACAAATGAGCTATGTATTCAAATCTGGAGGGGGAAAAAAAAACCAGTAGCGAAAACCCAAATAAACAAGAAGGAAATAATAAAGATTAGAGCAGAAATCAATGAAATTAAGAATACCAATAGTAGCAAATACAATACAAATGACTAAAAAAACCCCAAAATTTCTTTGAAAAGACTCATAAAATAAACATTTTCAAAAAGACTAATAAAACATCAAGAAACAAAAGAGAAGTTTTTCAAATAACCACAGTACAGAATTAAGCAGGAAATAGAACTCAGATTTTAAAATATAAAATTTTAGAACAGCTGTATACATATATACAACAATATACATTTGAAAGCCTTGATGAAATACACATATTTCTGGAAAATATATAATGCTGAAATTGTCACAAGATAAATATAATACTTGAAGACTAATAGCAAAATGACAAATTAAAGTAGTAATTAGAAAAACCTCCCTGTTAGATTTTACAAAAGTCCCATGGTGTTTTATAAGTATTTTTAGGGAAATTCTATTAAAATTTCAAGGAATAAGTAATTAGTATCCAACACAAATTGTTCCAAAAATAAAAAATAGGGAAAGCTGTCTAGATTATTTTATGAACTTGATATAACTTAGTATAAAGTTGACACCAAAAAAGAACATTATAAGAAAAGGAAACTTTAGGGAGTTCCCTCGTGGTCTAGTGGTTAGGATTTGGCGCTGTCAGTGCTGTGGCCCAGGTTCAATCCCTGGTCAGGGAACTGAGATCCTCAAAGTCGGGTAACTCCTGCAAGCCGAGTGGTGCAGCCAAAAAATAAAAAATAAAAGAAGAAAGAAAAAAAAGAAAAGGAAACTTTAGTCCACTTTTATTTAAGACCATAGGTATAAAAGAAACTTAAATAAAGTATCAATGGACTCTAATACTGTGTTAAAAAATCAATGCATCTTATTCAAATAATGGAATACTAAATAATATTTAAAAAAACTAACTATTGCTCTACACAACAATCCACATTGTTGAGTGAAAAGCCAGACACATAAGACTCTCAACTATTTGATAGCCTGAGAATATCCATTTCTGAGAATTTCAAGACAGGCAAAATGAATCTATAGAGAGAGGGTTCAGAAGAGTCATTACCTTGGGAGTGAGTGACTGGCCATATAGACTGGTTGAGGGAATGAGTCAACTGCAGTGCTGAAAATATTCATTACTTTGGTCTGAGTGGTATTTAAATGGATGTATACATATGTAAAAATTTATTAAGCTATACATTTAAGATTATTATACTTTACTGAATGTAAGTTATACTGCGATGAATTAAAAAAGTACTTCAAATGGGAAAATTTTATCCCAGTAATGGAAAAATAGTTCAATATTAGAAAGTCTATCAATATAATTTGTCACTTTAAAGCAGGCGTTGGCAAACTTTCTTGTAAAGGGTGAGATAATACATATTTTAGGCTTTATGGGCTAGACAGTATCTATCTCAATTACTTAACTCTGCCACTGTGGTGTGAAAGCAGCTATAGACAATATGTAAATTAATGGACATGGCTGTGTTCCAATTAAACTTTATTTCATTAATAAGTAATTTTTAAAAACTCTTAGGAGGGACTTCCCTGGTGGTGCGGTGGTTAAGAATCTGCCTGCCAATGCAGGGGGACATGGGCTCGATTCCTGGTCCGGGAAGATCCCACATGCCGCGGAGCAGCTAAGCCCGTGCGCCACAACTACTGAGCCCACGTGCCACAACTACTGAAGCCTGCGCACCTAGAGCCCGTGCTCCACAACAAGAGAAGCCACCACAATGAGAAGCCCGTGTACCACAACGAAGAGTAGCCCCTGCTTGCCGCAACTAGAGAAAGCCCGCGTGCAGCAGTGAAGACCCAAAGCAGCCAAAAATAAATAAATAAATGAAGAACAAAAAACCTCTTAGGAAAATAGGAACTTTTCTAACTTGATAAAGACTAGACAACCAAAGCCTTTGGCAAACGTCGTACTTAAAGAAGAAACTTTTGATGTATTCCTATTAATGTCCACTATTGACATCATACTGTTCAACAGAATATTGAAGGTCTTGACCAGTGCAATAAGAGAGGAAAAAGAAATAAAACAATATAAGTATTGGAAATAAAGAGATAAATAGTTACTATTAGCAGATAATATGATAATTTAATGAGAAAACTCAAAGGAGTCAACAAACTTTTAGAACTAATAGGAGAGTTTAGCAAAATTGCTGGTTTCTAGATCAACATAGACATTTGAATATAGGAAGCATTAATACCATTGACAATATCTAGGGGACAAATCCAGGTTTTGAGGGCAGAAGTTTATGCAATTTGAGAAGCCCTCTTTAAGAAAAATTAAAAAAAAGTACAGATCCAAAATTAGGTATAAAATAAATGTTTATTTAGAATAAGAAATCACAACTAATTACAATTAAAAAAAACTGAACAGCACAATGAATGTCACAAACAGAAAAGCAACACGTTATTTTAAAAATTAATTAACCACCTGACTTACCTATAGCTCTCCATCTTTATATCCAGATGTCTGGTGAGTCAGGACAGTGGGTGGAAGGAATTCCATGAATTCTTGGAAGCCACTCTGACACCAGGATGCCTAGCAATGACTAAACCATACATGGAAGTGATTGTGACCACATGGATACATCCTATAAATCCCAAATTAGATGTATCCCCAGCTCAAATTCCCTTTAGCTGGACCCCCAAAATACCTGTGATCACTCCAATACTGCCCAACAGCAAGGGAGGTGCAGTGGAGGGGAGGCTGGAATGGAAAGAGACAGCAGACTTTACCAATTATGGCTAAAATATTCTATTTTTGCAATTTTACAATAACATGTTCACATTTCTAGGCCCTTCCCAGGATCCTGGAGAAGACAGCGGACCAGCCTCTGATAAAAGCATTGAAAACCACAAAGGCCTTAGGGATTAACAACAAAGGCACAAGACCACAAAGGGGAAAAAATATTAAACTTTACCAAAACCATTAAATGAAAGACCTAAATAAAAAGAAATACTATATCCATGTTTGGAATGACTTAATCTGGGGAAGATGTCTATTAGCCCAAAATTAATTTCCACATTCAATTAAATTCCAGCAGGAATTTTGGAGAATTAAACTAATTGATTATAAAATTTATATAGAAGAATTGAGCCCCACAAATAATTAATCCAATTAGAAAAGAAGCAACAAAGAGGCAACATTTGTTCTGCTGACAATCAAACTGATTACAATAAAAGCATAATAATAAAAACAGTGTGTTATTGCATAGGAACAGACAAATAAGCCAAAGGAATAGAGTAAGGGACCAGGAACAGACCTAGACATACATAAACAAACTATATAGACAAAAATAAGTCTAAATAAACACAACTACAAGGGAACCCAGCATATGATAGAGGTAGCGTCACAAATTAGTGAGAATGATGAATTATTTAGCCAGGAGTATTGGGAAAAGGTGGCTCCGTTTCTGGAAATAAATTAAGTTAGATACCTACTCAACACCATATTAAAAAAAATCCAAATGGAGAAAGACCTAAATGTAAAAAGTAAAATTATAAACACAGATAGATGAAAATGTGTTAAAAAAAAACTATGAACTTCAAAGTCAGCATTTCTTTGAAAAGATTTTTAAAAAAAAACATGAGGTACAAAATAAATGGATTTGATCACATCAACATGAGATTTCTGTTTTTTAAAAAACAGTATAAACAAAGTTAACAGAAGAAACAGAGTGGGAGTAGGTATTTTTAGAAGTTGAAAACTGACAAAGGTTTAGTATGCAGCTTATACAAATAACTACAAACCCATAAGAAAAATACAAGGATCTAAAAGAATAAAAGGAAAGAGGCTATAAGTAGGCCATTCACATAAGTGGCCCTTTGAAGAGCTAATAACTATACGAAGAGTAGCTTAATCTTTAAACACAAAGTCAGGTACCATTTTACCTTTTTCAACTGGCAAAAATGAGAAAATTGGAATCATATCAAGGACTAGTGAGGAGGTGGGAAAGAGAAGCCCCCAGTCCCCGTTAGTGGGAAGAGTGAGTCATGCTGCAGAGAAATCTGGCTGACCTTAGCAGTGAGGGTCTACACACCCTCACCACACTCACTGTTGGGTGTACAACTTCAGAGTCTTGCCCCTGTGAGACAGGCACAAGGAAGTGCCAGTCGTGATGAGCCTGCCTGGTGTCCTTCACTGGGGATGGGTACATAAAACGTGGCGTTGGCATATGATGGGATGCCACATAGCAGTCAGAAGTAATGACCTGGGTCTAAGTTCAGCAACTTGGGAAGATCTCACGGGCAACCCAAAGGGAAGAAATGGAACAGACAGAAGAAGCGATGGCCTGAAACCATTTATGTAGATTTCAAAATACAGACAAAATTATGTTTTTAAAGGGTGCCCATACATCTAAATAGACAAAGCCCCTAACGTTAGAATGGAAGGACATTTTAACTCCTTGGGTTTGACACAGGAGACATTGTAATGCAGCTACACCAAAATGTAGCAGGTCTGTTACTTATTACCCAGGAATGTCTGCTGTGGACACCCTAGCCTCTTACCTTGCCCCTGGGGTGGGGTTTGGGGAAGGCGTGAACAGTCTGCTTTGCGTGTGACTTGGCAGTAAGAGCAAGCTAAGTTTAATGGCTGCTTTAAAGGCCACATCAAGTGTCTTCATGTCATAACGGATTCATCAAGATATCACTTACCCTCCCAGAAATAAGTTAAAATGCCCTGTTCCAGTAAGTCCTCTGGGCCATGGTGGGGCTAATCTTATCTTCTGGGAGAGTCATTTGCCCTGTGAATCTCTGTGCTGCTGAAGTGGGTCATTTTTAAATGGGAACATCGGTCTTTCCTGGGGGGCTACATTTGGGACCAAGGCTCATGGTCTGGGGTCCCAGGTCTCATTAGCCTCCTCTTGGCCTCACCTTGGGGATACTGCTGTCTCTCTGTTTGCATTTAAAAACAAAAGAGGAAAAAGAAGTAAAATAAATAAGACCAGAAACAAACAAACAAAAACAACTAAAGGATGACTTAATAAAACAGTAGAGATCAAAACAGTAAAAACAGACAGCTCTGGTAAAAAGACAAAAAACTACTGACTGGGACCATAAAAGGCCAAGCGAGGTCTTTTGTCTAAATTAAAAATAACTGTGCCATAAAGCAGGGAGCCTGAAGTTCGGTGAGTGAGGCTTCCAGAGGCTGCAACCCAGAGTCAGGCACAGGGAGCTCTCCCTCCCTCTCCCTTAGGCTCTGGCCCCCGAGACAGGTACTCAGATGCCCCATCTGATGGGGCTGAAATGATGAAGAGTCTCTCCCAGCCGAGGTCTACAGTTCCGGGCTGGGAGGACAGTTCTGGCCTCCCCAGGCACCCTCCCTGGCCTCTGCTTATTCTGTCCTCCTGGCCTTTGCCCAGGTGGTCCCTGCCCCCTCCCTCCCCTCTACCTTCCTCCTGACTCTGCCGGCCCAGCAGGGAGGGGAGGAGTTACACACTGTGGGCTCCAGTCCCAGTTCTGCCCCTGCAAGCTGTGGGCAAATAGTTGAGTCTCAACTTCTTTATCTCTCAAAAGAGAAGAATCATGACACTGGCCCTGCCTGCCTCCCAGGCATCCTTTGGGAAACTGGGATGCCAAGGAAAGCTGAGGGATTTTTCTGATGGAGGATCAGCTCAGGACCCCTCCCTCATGAAGCCTCGTGTGAGTATTTCCACCTAGACTTAGAAAGTGCACCCGGTTATCCTTTAACTGAGCGCTGCTAACACCCAAAATATTCCCTCCATGCCTGGAAAAGTGTGGAGTTATTAGTTGGTGCTTAATAGATTTCAATTGATTGATTGATTGATTGAAAGGTCTTGCATTCTTGTATTCCTGTCTCTCCAACCAGACTGTGAACTCTCTGAAAGATAAACCTCTTCTTTCTCCCTCCCACCTTCCATTTATTCTCTCAATCATCAAATACTTGAGCATCTACTATGTTCCAAGTCCTGTTCTAGGCCTCAGAGTTCCCAGACAGATGCAGTCCTGCCCTCAGAAAGCCTGCATTCTGGGTGGTGGAGGAGGGAGGAGGTCTTTAAAACACAAGGAAACAAACAAATAGCAAAAGTAGCTACAGATTCTGAGAAGCGCAATGGACACAAAAAAGAGATGGAGCCAGGGAGCCACTTGGGGAGGGATCTATTTAGGTACGGTGGCCAGGGCAGGCCTCTCTCTGGGGAGGGGATATAAAGGCGGTAGAAGGACGAGGAAGGTAGAAGGAGAAGGTAGAAGGCTGGTGGCCACAGTGGCAGAGCTAAGGTAGAAGGAACCATGTCTGCTCTGGCCCCTAAGGTTCAAAGTAAGGAAGATAAGCCTGTGTGACTGGAGCAGAGCTTAAAGGGACTGGAGCAGGAGGGGCGGGGTGGGGGGAGGGAGGTGAAGTTTGAGAGGGAATCAGGAGCCATTCATAGGCAGGTCCTTGTGGACCCAGAAGGGGGTGTGGACTTCTTTTAGGGCAAAGGGAAGCCACAGAGGTGTTTTAAGCTGGAAAGTGATGTGATCTGTGTTACAGAAATGCTCTTGGGGGTTGAAGAGGATCTTCAACACACTATGAGGATGGGATCAGTCAGTTAGAACGTGGGCCATTCTATAGGACGGAACACCTGCCTCAAGATGACGATGGGGGCTGTTAAAGGCAAAAAGACATTAGCCAAATGCTACAGGCAGGCCTTGTTTGCATCCGGATTTGAACAAATCAACTGTAAAAAGTCATTGTTGAGGCAATTTAGTGTTAGATAATATTAAGGAACCATTGTTAATTTTGTTAGGTGTGTTAATGCTATTGTAATTAGGTTGAAGGAAAAGAAGTCTTTATCTGTTAGAGATACATATGGAAGTATTTACAGGTGAAATGAAATGATGTCTGAGATTTGCTTTAAAATACTTCAGAAAAAGAAAATTTGTGTGGGGAGAAGAGATGAAATGAGATTAGCAAAATGTTAAGTTTTGAAGCTGGGTGATGGTACGTGGGGAGTTATTTTACCAGCTTCTGAAATTTTCCATAATAAAAAGTAAAAAAAAATTATTTTTAAGTTCTCTGGCTTGCTGTGGTGTGGTGTGTGGTGCCCACCATATGCAGCTTCTGGGCACTGGTCCTAGCAGGTGGGACTCACTCTGAGGGCTGAGGACATGGGCCTGGAAGATGGCATGTCTGGGGGGCACTTCATGGGGTGATGGGGGAGGAATTGGTCGGGAACCATTCGTGGATGCTCTGCTCACTGCCCAGGGTGTGGGCCAGCCTGCCCCCCGGCAGAGGGGTTTGACCATGAGCTGTGGACTCAGACAGACTTGGGGCAATCCCAAGTTGGCCCGTTGCTTTCTGTTCCCTTGGGCAGAACCACTCAGTCTTTCTATCTGTAAAATGGGAATAGTTATAGTACCTTTCCCATTTGGGTTGTTACAAGTATTAAATAAAATAGTTTGTGTAAAGCCTCAAGCTCAGTGCCAGGCAATGGCTACTGTTCAATTCCTGGTAGCCGTTGTGGGCATGGTGCAGATTGGGCTGAGGCACAACATGGCTGCATTCTGGAAACTTCTTTTGGGGATTAGTCTCCAGTATCTAGAAAGCTGAGACCAAATAGATGTGTTGAAGTACACGAGTCATCATGCACTTATATTCACCTCACCTCTGGCTCACATTCATGCACCTGCACACACACACACACACACACACACACACACACACACACCCTCCATGGGGTCTCCTCCTGGCTCAGCCTGAGCAGGCCTGGAGTTTGACCTCCAGGAAGAGCTGGGAATGGTCCTCCCCAGAGGACCCAGAGTGGAGGTGAAGGGGGGTGATGCTCAGAGGAGCCTGGGCTGTGGGGCCCATGGGGAAGCTGGGCACCTGGCGGCCCAGCTGGGAGGGAAGGTAGTGCCATGGGGTAAGCAAAGGACAGAGGAGGCACTGGGCCCTGCAGGAGGGGCAGGAGAAAGGGCCTGGCTCGAAAACCTAGGAAAACCAGGGAGAATGGCAAGGAAAGCCTTGTCAAATGTACAAACAGCATGAAAACAGGGCCTGTTTATAGTCTTGGAGCTGCTAACCTTGAGCCTCTAAGGGCAGGATGACCTCACGGGCCCCTTGCTGCCCCCCAGCTCCTACCTGGCTCCATTTCTCTCTTTGTGGTCGGGCCAGAGAAATGCAAGCCAGCCAGGCATCCTGAGACCCTTCCCCTCTGTCCTGGTTTTTGATCTGAGAGCCATTCGGCCTCTCGGACCAAGGACGGAACCTTGGATCGGGAGAGACAAGCCCCTGCGGTGTGTGTGGGGATTAGTCCCCATCTGCCCAGGTATCAGTTCTCAGCCAAAAACCATCGCAGGATCCTGTGCCAGAGAGACAGGGAAGCATGGAGGGCCCGTGCTTGCAGGATAAAGGAGTGAGGGGGAGAGAGGGGCCTGGGGGCAGAAGGGGTTTCTGGAGCTCAGGTCTGGGGGAGGGGCAGGTCTGCAGAGACAAGTTTGGGGAGCTCCCAGGAAGAGAGGCATGGAGGGAGGGCAGAGGGGACCAGGGCCCCCTCCCTTCCCCCTCCCGTCCCCACAAAAGGCACAGAGACAGCAGGCCGCTCGTTCAATTCTGCCTTCTTCACTGGGAAGGCGCTTTTAATCAAATCCTAAATTGAGTGGCAGGAGGGAGAGAGGAGACCCATTCTGCCTTCACTTGCTCTATTCCAGAGAGCAATTTGGGGAATGGCTAATCCTGCCCACATCACATTAACACCAGTAAAACACTCGCACGGTTCCCACTCTCCAAATGTCAACATTTATTCGCTCCAGAGCCTAGAGCCAACTTCCAAGTGGCCTCCCTCCTAGCGCTGGCCTGGCAGGAGGAGCAGGTCGAGGGGGCCTTGTCCTGTGGCCGCCACTGTCTCCTGCCCTCGGTTTTGTCCTGAGCCCTGGGGGTCAGAGCTGGGAGTGGAGGCTCAGAGCCAGCCAAGTCTCAGGAATATCTCCCCAGCAGAAGCTTGGGGACACCTGTGTTGGAGAAGGGCCTTCTCTTGTTTCTTCTAACCCGGAGGGACTTGTCCCCTCTGCCCGCTCGGGAAGAACAGTTTCCCCTGTAGCTCAGTCTTTCTCCATCTCCTCCCATTACCCACCCCCATCCTGGAAAAGAGTCCTCCCGCCGAGGCCTGATGGGGGCGTGTCCTTGCTGGCGCCTCAAGCTTCCTTAGGCCACACTTAAGGTCTGAGGCCCCTTTGACGCAGACCAGACGACTAGATAGAGAAGGTTAAGGGGTCAGCTGGGGAGCTTGGGGTCAGGACAGGAAGTCGGATGAGCGTTTGTCCTGCCTGGTCCACGGTCAGTGCCCACCTCACCTCAGGGTGCACCCGAGAGCCTCTGCGTTCCCGGAGCAGGAGCTGAGCCTCCTAGTGTGCTGTCTGAGGAACCACCTCCCGTCACTTTGGGTTTTTCTTCTGGGGAAGCCCTCTTCCCTCGAGATGAACGTGGACACCCCAAAGTGATAGTGATCCCAGGCGAGTCTAGGGGCACAGCCCCCAAATAACCACCAGTTTGGCTTGAAGCTCCTTGCTTATCTGAAACAAGTTCAGGCACATCGGAGGTTCTGCTTCACAAAGCATGTCTCTTTGTTTTAAATTACTGATCAGTTAAATCACTGGACTTCCTCCTCAGGGTCTTTGAGTGTGTTCACATTCCAGGGAGATGGCTGTGTTTGGCCCCTGTCTCTATGTGCTCCCAGGACTTTGAGGGATTTGTGAACCCTGGTTTGGGAAGCAAGTCTTTGAATCATCATGCCTGTCTCACCATCTTGCCATTCTCACAGGTAAGAGCACTTTTTATTTGGTGGGGGGGGGGTTCTTTATTAAGGGGCTATAACCGTTCCCTAGGACGGCTGTAACAAACGACCACACACTGGGTGGCTTAAAACAATGGAAACAAATTCTCTCACAGTCATAGAGGCCGGAGGTCTGAAATCAGTGTCGGCAGAGCCGTGCTCCCTCCGAAGGCTCTAGAGGATTATCCTTCCTGCCTCTTCCAGCTTCCGGTGGCTCCAGGTGTTCCTTGGCTTGTGGCTGCACCGCTCCAGCCTCTGCCACCGTCTTTACATCACCTTCTCCATTAGTCCAGAAGAGGAGTGAACCACACTTCTTGTTAGAGGGCTTAGAGCAAAGCAGACCCCACCCCTTGGAGTGGCTGAACATCAGCTAGGTGGGGAGAAGGTGTTTCTAGGTTTTGGAGGTAAGGGGGACCCAGTACTCCTGGGGCCAGCTTGCCCCCGGGAGGTGGCTGGTGGGTGAACAGAGGGAGCTGAGGATGGCAGCGTTGGTTCACTGGGCTCAGGCCTGCTGGGTCCACAGGGCTTTGCTGATCTGAGCGCCACTCCGAGGAACTGCTCTTTCCTGAAGGGGCTCCCCACCGAGGTGGTGGCCTGGCCAGGCCCATTTGGGACTTTGGTCTGAGCTTCAGGGGCAGCTTGGCTCATAAGGATCTTGTTCCTTGGTTCACGGCGCTCGTTCCTTCCACAAGCATGGCGTTGGCGGGGGGGGGTGGTGGGCAGCCAGCCCGATATCATCGGCTGCAGGGCACCCTGCTGCGGGCACCTGCGGCTGCAGCATGAAGCAGGGACTCGGCCCCTTTCTCCAGCCCTCGTCTCCCCAGTCACCCCAGTGAGGCGGATGGAGCCTGCCTCCAGGCTTTCTTTAAGACACTGGAAAGTACCACAGAACCTTGAGTGTTCCGAGGCGGGGCTGGCCGGTGGGGAGGTTTGAGTATTTGCTCTCTGAGTAGAAACCCGAACACTTTACTTTCCCTTCACCCTGGGCAGGGGCCACTCTGCCCACGTCATCCTCCTCTACATTTGAATGAGTGTTGTCCCGAGAACAATCCCCACTTCTGAGGCAGCATGCTTATTTCAGCAACACCTCCAGGACTCAGGGCATCTCTTAAACCCCCTCTGGGTGCTGCCATCACTCAGTTTACATCAGCCAGATGCCTTGCTTTCCAATCACTCCTCATCGTTGACCTAAACAGCAACCCACAGCCTGATGGTTCCCTGTGTGCCAGACTTGGCTCAGAATGTCTCCTATTAAAAAAAAAAAAAAATCACAGCTGGTGCATTCAGTGGCCTAGAGCACATGCCTTTGAGAGTCCACAAAGGTAGCAGGTATTTGTTATTTGAGGATGGGTCTGGTTTTTGGGAATGATGTGGCGGTACTCTGGGCTGAGGCTGGAGAATCAGGGAAGAGCTCAGTGAGTCAAAAATAAGGAGGCTCCAGAGGGGCTGGAAGACTGCCCACTCTCGTCTTCAGCTCTCAGCCCACCATTCTGTTACTATTGTACCCTTGGTTGTCACAGCAGATGTGGTCAGATAGCGCCTGGCCTCTCTTGCTATCTGTTCAGCGTTTCTCTGCTGTCAGAACAATCCCCCTGCTTCCCTAAGCTGGTGCATTTTGCATGGTTTGCAGGGTCCCCAGCAGAACTGAGTTTCAGTTGCCCCCGGCAGTAACCAGCTCAATTAAGAAGACTTGGGCCTTTCTCCTTCCCTGGTCCACTCTCCCCCCTCCGCCTCCCCATCATCGTTTTCCCAGGATCTCTTTCCCAAAGAAGCTACCTGTGTGAAAGCCTCTACACTTGGGGGAACCCAGGCTGACAGCTGCCCTGCTGGATTTCCTGTGAGGCTTGTGAATGAACTATTTCAACCCACCAGACATGTGAATCATGGCGGGGGGGGGGGGGGTCTAGTGAGATGTGTCCTCAGGCATTGTCTCCTGGGCCATTTCTTTTCCTCTCCTTTCTTCTTTGAGAAAACAAACAGCCAAAAACAAAACAAACAAAAGAAGACTTTCTTGAGATATAACTCATATGACATACAACTCACCCATTTAAAGTGTGCAATTCAATGGCTTTGGGTACATTCACAGAGTTGTGCAAAATCACCACGATCAATTTTAGAATATTTTCATCATTATAAAAAGAAACATGGTGCCCATTAGCAGTCAACTACCCATTTCCCCCTCAAACCTGTCCCCCACACAGGCAACCATGAATCTACTTTCTGCCTCTACAGATTTGCCTATTCTAGACATTTCGTTTACATGGAATCATACAATGTGTGGCTTTTGTGTCTGACTTCTTTCATTTAGCATAATGTTTTCAAGGTTCATCCATGCTGTAGCATGTATCAGTAACTCATTTATTTTTCTGGCTGAATAATAATCCGCTGTATGGATATACCACATTTTATTTGTCCATTCACCAGTTGACAGATATTTGGGTTGTTTCCATCTTTTGGCTATTATAATAAAGTTATGAATATTCATGCACAAGATTTTGTGTGGATGTGTGTTTTTATTTCTTTTGGGTATATACCTAGGACTAAAACTGCTAGGTCAGCTCTCTCTTTTATTTTTAAAATTTTATTGTTAGATTAGACAATATATTCCCATATTATTTCACAACTTAAAAGGTACAGAAAGAGAATTCCTACTCTCTCCTTAGAGACAACCAATATTTTCACTTTTAGTGTATTTTGGAGGGATGTTTCTAGCATATATAAACAATTGTGAATATGTATTTTTCCCTTTTTTACACAAATAGTGACGTACAATACACACTGTTCAACACCTTCCTTTATTCATTTAACATTAAATCTTAGAGACTGTTCCATATCATTACCAAAAAACAAAAAAAAACCCTCTTTTCATTCTTTTTATATACGTATAGTATTCCCTTGGATAGAGGAAAATTATTTATTTAATTTAAATTATTTAATCCGTTCCCTATTAAAAGGCAATAAGTTCTCCCCCAATCATTTGCTGTTACAAACAATGCAATGAAAAATTTTGAACAAATATCATTTCCTTCATGTGTGAGCACATCTGCAGGATCCATTTCAAAAAGTAGAAGAACAGGGGCTTCCCTGGTGGCTCAGTGGTTAAGAATCTGCCTGCCAATGCAGAGGACATGGGTTCGAGCCCTGGTCTGGGAAGATCCCACATGCTGTGGAGCAACTAAGCCCGTGCTCCACAACTACTGAGCCTGTGCTCTAGAGCCCGCGAGCCACAACTACTGAGCCCGCGTGCCGCAACTACTGAAACCCGTGCGCCTAGAGCTTGTGCTCTGCAACAAGGGAAGCCACCGCAATGAGAAGCCTGCGAACCGCAGTGAAGAGTAGCCCCCACTCGCCGCAATTAGAGAAAGCCCGCGTGCAGCAACGAAGACCCAACACAGCCAAAAATAAATAAAATAAATAAATTAAAAAAAAATTATATATATAAAAAAAAAAGTAGAAGAACATATGCCAAATTGCTTTCCATAGAGGTTATCCCAATTTACTGCCCATCAGCAGTGTATGAGCGTGACTGTTTGCCCACTCTCACCAATTTGATGGGTGAAAAATGGTATCTCAATGTAACTTTCATTTGCAATTTTCTTATTATGAGTGAGTTAAAGCATCTTTAATTCCTTTTGCTGTAAAATGTATCTTTTGCCTGTTTTCCTACTGGATGTGGTCATTTTCTTGATGATTTGTGGGTGCTTTTTATTTATCACAGAAATTGGCTGTCTATGATAGGAAAGCCTAAAGCTGTTTCCAGTGGGTTAAGCCTGTTGCTTTTGTGTATTTCTGTACATGAATATCCAGTTTCTTTCCCTGAGAAGGCATTATATCTCCTACCCTGCTGACCAGGGGCAGCTGTGTGACTTGTTTTGGCCAATTAAATGTGAACAGAAGCATGTTTGTCACTTCTGGGCTGAAGCTGGAATTGCCATTGCTTTGTGCATTTGTGCTTTGTGCTGGGGAACCCAAAGTGAAGGTGACAATAGTGACAACATGGGAGTAGAGACCCCAGCCAATCTGCAAGAGGACATGCAGTGTGGGCAAGAAATAATCCTTTGCTGTTTTATGCCACTAAAATTCTGACTTTTTTTTCTTGCTGCAGCATAACTAGCCTATCTTGACAGATATAGGTGATTTTTGCCACAAAGAAAATTTTTTATTTTGATGAGGTTAAAATGATCAATTCTTTATTTTGTGACTTCTAGGTGTGTATCAGAAGACCCTCCCCACTTCTGGATTATTATTTTTAAAATTCTCCCACAGCATGGTTAGTTAAAAATCCATTATTTCTCTCTCAATTTGAAATGCCATCAGGTGCTATTACTCTGATTCTTGTTCCATAGTTAAAGAAGCAGAGCCTGGGGCACTCGCTGCTGCAGTCACCATAACCATTGTTAGATTATGTCTAGCTGCTACTAGGAGACTTGATTGCAGATAGTTACTCCAATCAGGAGCTTATTCTCTCACACAGAAGTCCAGTGTTGGGCCTTCCAGGGCTGCTGGGGTAGTGCCAAGGGCATCAGAGACTCAGGCTTCTTATGTACTTCTGCTTTACCTCCCTTAACATATGGCTTTCTTAGACTTCATGGTCTAAGATGTCTGCAGGAGCTCCGGCCGTCGAGTCTGAGTTCCAGGCAGGAAGTAGGAGGAAGAGAGTGGGACAAAAGGGCTTTACCAACTGTCCGTCTCCCTTTTAAGGAAATTTATTGGAAGTCTCACCCCCAAACATCTGCTTGTATCTCACAGCCCAGAGCTTAGCGATAGGGCCTTGACTCAAATGGGCAAGAAATATAGTGTTTTGCTAAATACATTTGCTAGGCAGTGTGGGGGGTTGGTGTGATTGAATGGTGCAGGCTGCCACTGAGATAGGGTGATAGAGTTCTCTGATAGCCTCAGGGCTTTGGGGACAGGCCCTGCTCCTGAAAAAAAATTCCCATGGTGGCGAATCCCAACAGAAGGCACCACAGCCCTCACCATTCCCTCCTTGCTTCTTCGCCATTCCCAGGCCGTCTCCAGCTTTGACGGGACTTCCCTGACGTGGCTGCACCTGTGTGTGGGGTGGGAGGCTGGCCTCTGCTCTGGGAGTGAGAAGCCCTAGTGGTCTTCGGCCCATCCAGCCCCGACTGTCACTGGCTGGCTGTGGTTTCAAGTCCTCTGAGCCCGTTTCTCTCTGTAAACTCGGGTAACAAGGACGTCTTCCCACAGCTGCTGTGATAACAGAATGAAATCATGTCTAGGAAAGCCTTTGGGTTTGTGGCTGTTGATCTTGGGACAAGAAGAGAAGACGGCCTGAAAGTCCCTGCTGCCACCAGCTGGCCCATGGAGCAGGGGCAGCGGGTGTTATCAGAGAAAGGCCTGGAGGGGAGGGCGTGCCGCTCACCTGCTCATCTGCTCCCATGGCTTCCGGACCCTCTTTCGGGATTTTTTTCATCAGCTGCACAAAACGAAGTCACTCTCTTGCTATCAGATCCAGCACCTCCCCAGCTTCCCACCCCAACTCCAGCCCTGGTCTGGCCCCTCTCAGGCAACAGCCCGTCACTAAATCCATCAGCCCCTTTAGTA
Organism: Eubalaena glacialis; assembly: GCF_028564815.1. Taxonomy (NCBI): domain Eukaryota; kingdom Metazoa; phylum Chordata; class Mammalia; order Artiodactyla; family Balaenidae; genus Eubalaena; species Eubalaena glacialis. The sequence goes on along the minus strand of NC_083725.1, from coordinate 13,479,471 downwards.
CCTTCATTTACTTCATCCCACCCCCCTCAACATTTCTAAACGTATCTCTCTCCTGACCCTTACTTCCTCCCCACCCACCACCCTCTCCCTAATAGCCTCCTGCTATTACTCACTCAGTACCTTGCATTAGTCAGGAAAGGCTAGACTTATGCCTTGGTAACAAAAGACCCTCATCAACGTGGTTTAGTATGTACACATTTGTTTCTTGTTCACAAAAATCTGCAAGGCTCTCTAGGACAGCTGTCCCCAGTGATCCAAGCAGCTTAGATCTGGTGACGGCACCATCTCACCACATGCCACACTTGCCACAAAGTTAAGAGAGACAGGCAGGATTTGTACCTGCTCTTTTATGTTTCAGCTGGAAGTGACACTTAGACCTACAGTCTATTGGCCAGAACCAGGCACACGGCTCTGCCTAACTGCTGCTGGCAGGGAAATGTGGGGAGCACAGATCTGCAGTTGAGTCTCTGTTTCTAGCAGGAACATGTGCAGGAACTGCCTCTGCCAAAGCCTACAGGCACGTGCTACTAGTTCATGTCCAAGTTCCTGCCTGACCCTCAACAATTGCTATGGTCTGGCCCTACCTGACTCCTCCCAGCCCATCACCCACCACTCCCTGGCTGAACTCCCTGCTCCAGATGCATCACACCAAGTCCTTCCTCTGAGCCTTTTCTCATGACTTCCCTTTGTTTATCAATCTTTCACCTCTTCTTTCCTAAGTTCCTCTGGGCCCCAATCAAGGTCAGTCTCTTTCACAAAGCCTCCTTCTGGCTCAGCTCTTAGTGTTCTCCCTTCTCAGAGCTCCTCCAGGGCTTATTTTTAAGCTCTCACTCAGCCCTGAGCACAGGTTCCTTCTATGGCCTGTCTAGATTGTAACCCTTGGAGGTCGAGGACTGTGTCTTATCCCTCTCTGCCCTCTCAATGCCCTTCTCAGTAGGGCTCTCAATGATTTTAACTCATAAATGGTTGTTGAACACCTACTAAATGTCAGACACCAAGCTAGGCATGCTGGACGCAAAGAACAATGAAACATGATCCTAGAAGGAAATAAACATGTGCCTGCTATGTGGCATCTAATGACTAAGAGAGACAACTCTGGAGTCTGCTTGGGGGTGAGTCCTGCCTCTGGTTAAATAAGCTGCAGACCTCAGGCAAGTTACTTAACTTCTTTAGCCTGAGTTTTCTCATTTTCAACAAAGTGATGATCATTATCTGCTGTATTAGCTTCCCAGGGCTGTTGTAACAAGTTACTACAAACTGGGTGGTTGAAGACAACAGAAATGTATTCTCTTACAGCTCTGGAAGCTAGAAGTCTGAAGTCAAGGCGTTGGCAAGGCCACTCTCCCTCTGAAGACTCTAGGGAAGAATTCCTTTCTTGCTGCTTCCTATTTCTGGTGCTCTCAGCAATCCTTGGTGTCCCTTGGCTTGTAGCTACATCGTTCCAATCTCTGCCTCCATCTTTACATGACGTTCTTCTCTTTCTCCCCCCTCCGCCCATGTCTTCTCCTCTTCTTATAAAGACATCAATTATATGATTTAGGACTCACCTAAATCCAGTATGACCACATCATAACTAATTATTTCTGCAAAACCCTACTTCCAAATAAGGTCACATTGTGAGGTTCCAGGTTGACATAAATTTTGTGGGCCAGGTTGGGGGGACACTTATTCAACCTACCTCATAAGATTATTGTGAAGATTAAATAAGATGGTGCCTGTAAATCATCTGGCACAATGCCTGGTATATAGTAAAAACTCATCGAATGTTAGTCATTTTTAGAACAGTATATTAATCAGGATTATTTTATTTCCAAGTGTCAGAAACCCAACTCAGTCCTGGTGTGGCTGGATCTGGGTGGTTAAATGAGGCTGTTAGGAATCTACCCCCTTCCTCTCTCTGCTCTCTGTCGTCTTTATTCTTAGGCGCTCTCTCCCAGGGAAGTGGCAAAGACAACCCTCAGCAGGTACAGGGCTCCATTTGACTAGCTAATCATCCTCGGTGGAAAAGAAGAACCTCTTTCTCAATGGTTCCAGGAAAAGTCCCAGGGCTGACTAATGGAGCCAATCGGGAACATGAGCCCACCCCAGAAACAAGTTCTGTGGGCAGAAGGATGGAATATCCTGAACTGGGGGATGGAGTGGGGGTTAGCTATAGGTGAACCACTTGAACTGCAAGTGAATGGGGTTGGTTCCCAAAAGGGAAATCAGAATGCTGGACCACTGGATGCTAAGCAGGCAAAAAGACAGCTAGTTCACTCTAGATCATGGCAATGCTGTGTGCCAGCTTGTAGCCTAGTGCCTGGGACAGTGTAGGAGTTCAGTAAATGTTTACTGAACAGTCACATGAATGATGCAAGAAAGAACGTGTTCAGCGCCAAGTGAGTTGCTCTCGTTTTTTTCATTACTTCCCACAATAGCACTGCAAAGAAGGCATTATTATTTCCATTTTGTAGATGTAGAAATAGAGGCTTAGCGAGTTTAAGTGATCTGTCCAAGATGACAGAATGAAAAAGTGGTAGAGCTAGGATTCAAAGCCAGGTGGGTTTCATTGCAGACCCTGTGTTATTTCTATTACACCACACTGCCTTTGGCCACCAAAATCATAGCAAGAGAAGAGTTTGAACACATACCACTTTTAAGTGCAACCATAAAATAAATACATTTTTTGGTCACCTTCCCACAGGTTTTTACCACCCAGAATCTCAAATCCCCCTTTTCCTTTGTCTAGTTACATCTCCCAATTTATTACCCTTTGTTAAAATAGTACATACGCCGCTGGATTTAACCACCTCTTTGGGTTTTCATTTCTTTTCTGTGAAGCCCCATGCACATATAACTATTAACACCAGTGTAATTTGTATGCCTTTTCTTCTGTTAATCTGTATTTTGTTAGCTTCATTTGCAGAGCCCAGGTACAGAACTAAAGGGTAGAGGAAAAGTTTTCCCTCTCCTACAACGATATTTAAGTTGTTTCCAGTTTTTGGCTATTAGGATAAAGTCACTTTGAACATTCTTATCCACGTCCTTTGGTGGACATAAGCCAAAAGCACTTGGTTCTGTTAGATACATACCCAGGAGTGAAATCGTAGGGTCATTTGCTGCTCCCTCTCTCCTACCTCTTGAAGTCCCCCAGATTGTGCAGAACCCCTGCCTGCTTAGACCTCTCTAAGCCTAGAGACAGAGGGTTGAGCAAGACGACCTCCTGAGGCCTCTCTCATCATTTACCAGAAGGACTTAGCCATAGGTCTCTTCTGTCCCCAGCTCCCGCCAGCACCACTGTTTGCTCATGAAAACGTTTCATGTGATTAGCCAAGTAATGACATCTTCAAACTGTAGAGCTAATATATTACGTAATAAAACACAGGAGCAAATCTCTTTGACACATACTGGTGATTTACTCCACCAGCCATAAAGATAATTACATTTCAGGTTGATATATAAAAGGCAGCAGGCAGAGCTTATGAAGAATTAGCATAGCTTTGTGTCGGACCTCTCCATCCATGTGGACCTGTTCATAATTCCCCTCGCTACCAGCCAGCAAACATTGACTCAGCTGGGCCTGCTCAGTGACTGGTCCCTGCTGCCACTGGGAGAAAAATGTTGGAGGCATTGGAGGAGCAGCTGGAGAGGCTCAGGCTTGGGATACGAAGCCTGGGATACAGAGGCAGCTCTGTAACATCGGAGGGGAGAGCTCCAGTCTGGAGACAGGCTGTCTGGTCTCTGGGCCTGCTATGCCACCTCTAGCCTTAAGCAAGTCACCACCCCTCTTGGAATCAAAATATGCCCTGGGGCAAGATGCTCCCCAACTCCTTGCCCTATCACCCAGGAGAATATTGTGAATGCTCTGAACTTCTAGGACCAGTTTTCCAAAGCATAAGTCAGGTGTCTCTGTCTGACAAGTATCAGTGAACTTCTAAGGACAAGGTGGCAGGGCATTTGTACCTGGGGATGCCCTGGTGTCACTGATTTCCAGGACTCTGTTCCCCCATGATCACTGCTGTCCCAGACCAGGAGGCAAGGGTCCAGAGGGAGATCAGGAGAAAGGAATCTGGAAGGACCCTCAGGCATCAGTATCCAAACTTCCAGTTTAGAAACAGGAAACTCAGGAAGGGAGAGAATGTGTGGCCATCCAGATTCACAGAGAAGATCAGGGTCAGAGCTGAGACTAGAAGCCAGGATGAAAAATACAGAGCCAAAAGATGTGAAGATTTTGCTACCATTCCGGGGGAGGGAGACCAGAATCCAATGCTGTATCTGCTCCTTCTTTTACTTTGGCACAAAGCAGGATTTCAAAGGAAACCCAGCCCCACGCTGCTTCCCTCTTCTCTCTCGCTTCTCCATCCCTTCTCTGTTGCTCCTGCTGGTGGTGGCTTGTCTACACGAGGGTAGGTCTGGGTGCAGGGGAAGGACAAGATGAGCTCTAGACAGCCTGGGTGGCTAATCCTTAGACTTGGGGAAAAGTGGGACCTGGGAGGTGAGCTGTGGGTGATTATGGTTGGAGTAGTCATCAACCAATCTCAGTGAACCCTTGGGAACAGCAAGCCAGGACTGCTGGGGTGTCCATTCCTACCCCTCTCCCCCTGACCTTCTGAGGTCATCTTTGGTTTTCCGCTAGGAAATGTCTTCATCTGTCCAAGCCTGGGCAGAGCGCCTCCTGCTGGTCTGATGGGGACATTCTCCAGTGAGCCTCAGGACCTGAGTTTGGGAAGAAGCAACATTGCAAATACGTGATTCAACAAACAGCCGTTTCCAAGGGTTTGGGGATGTGCCCCTGAGCCCCTCCTCCTTGGCCTGAATGCAGGCCTGGCAGGTGTGGGGCACAGTTAGCTGGGTGGTTGGAGGAAGCGTCTCAGCAGGCGTAGGAAAAACGGAGTCCCTTCCAGGTTCTGGAATGTGCAAACTCAAGAAAGACCTAGGCACAGCCCTCAGCTGCGGGCCCCAGCCCCCTGCTGAGACATTGCGGTAGACAATGGGAGTTGGGAGGGGTCTCTTTTTTTTCTATAAGCTTCATTTATTGATTGATTGATTTATTTTCCTTGTTATTTATTTATTTATTTTTACATCTTTTTTTTTAACATCTTTATTGGAGTATAGTTGCTTTACAATGGTGCGTTAGTTTCTGCTGTGTAACAAAGTGAATCAGCTATACGTGTACATATATCCCCATATCTCCTCCCTCTTGCGTCTCCCTCCCACCCTCCCTATCCCACCCCTCTAGGTGGTCACAAAGCCCGGAGCTGATCTTCCTGTGCTATGCGGCTGCTTGGGAGGGGTCTTTCTGAGCCCGGCTGCAGCCGCGGGGGTCTCTAGAAACCCCCAAGCCCTTCCCCCTGGCCACTGTCTCCTCCCCCCGCTGAACGTCGCAACGCAGCCCAATGCTTCTCCAGCCCACAGACTGGGAGGTACTTTCCCGGGCTGCGGAGCGCGGGAGCGCAGGCTCTTTGAATGACAATGGGGCGGGGGCACCGCGGGGCGTCCATTTGTTCTCCTTGGCCGTGGAGGCAGAAAAACAGCGCGGTTAACGACCGCGGGCTTCTGGGAGCCGTCCCAGCGGGGAGCCCAGGAGACGATGAATAACGTTGAATGACACCGGACATGGCAGATTGGATGTTTAATTTGGGTATCTCTTTAGAACACTCCCCCCTCACCTCCTCGGCCCCCACTTAGCATCCTGCGGGAGAGAGAAAGCCTTGCTCTTCACAAATTGCATTGTCAGGCGCAGAGAAAAATCCCACCGTGACTGATGCCCCTCCAAGTGCGAGGAAGGGAACCAGCACGACCGCATAATGTTCCTTCTTATGAAGACAAGGCGTTGTGCCAGAGCCAGAGATTTGAGTTAGACATCAGAAAGGACTGGCAGGGGGCGGGAGGGCTACTGGCTGGGGGTGCGGGTTCGTTTCGGGGTCTGTTGGAGGCAGAGGGAGGGCCAGGGGACCTTGGCAGGGGTCTGGCGGCTGTGGAGAGCCTGCAGGGCCTGGAGGAGGAGGCCTGCACTGGGTCCTGGAGGGCGGGCGCGGGGCGTGGGGCGCGGAGGCCAAGCACAGCCCCCGCGGCCAGCCAGCCCGCCCTTCCGAGACTCTGCTCTGCAGCAGAGGCTGATCGCAACCTGTCAGTACTGCTTTCTCTCCAGCCTCACCTGCCTCCACATCTTTCCAAACAAGGAAAGGAGCTGCAAACATGGCAATCACTTCTGGCAGCGGCAGACAGCTGCCAGGGCGCAGCAGGGGCCAGAGCCTGGCCCAGCCCAGGAGGGGGAGCCCAGCGGGAGGAGGGACCGTCTGTAGCAGCCCTCCAGACTATCTTGAACGCACACGGAGGGCCCCTCAGTGCAGGGATTGTGGGGGGTGTCCATGGGCACCCCTGAGCCGGGCCAGGGTTCAACTTCAGGGCCCCGCACCCGAGAGGCCACCTGCTCCGGCAGCAGTTCTGGAAGGAGCCCGAGGGGTGGGCGTGAGGGGTCGGTCTAGAGCCAGACATTGGGGTTTCTGCTAACCACTTGTGTGCCCTGGGTAAGTCCCTTGCCCTTGACCTCTTCATCTGTGACACACAGGGTCTGGGGCTTTCTTCCATCCAGCCTGGTCTTTCTGTGGTTCTGGAGATGCCACAGGAGCAACCGGGGTGGCTTTTGGTCCCTGAGGTTTGGAAGGGCCCAGGAAACCACACTTTCTAGGCTGTGGAGTGGCCCTGTCTTCTCTTCACGCTCCTCGGGGGAGTGTTGAGGTGGCTAATCCAGGCTCTTTGAGACAAAGAGGCACGTGGATCAGACTCCCCAAGCCTGAAGGATCCAGGACTTCTCAGACCCCCAGAGGGTTGGAACTAAGTGGCTGATTCATGGAGGTGCATCTGGAAACATGTCACCTTCCTTCCCATCAGCCCTGGGGTCTTCCCGTGCATGCCCAGGATAGCCCACTGGGAACACAATTCTCCAGCCCTGCCTGCCTTTCTTTTTCCACGAGCTGTCTTTCTGAGGTTGCATGGCTCCCTCTGAGTTCTTGAACGCCTAGGACAAACAGAATGGAGGACGTTCTCAACACGAGTGTGGGTAGTTTGCTTCCAATAAAGCCACGGTGTGGATAATTTACCTGTACAAATCAAGAGACGGATGTCTTTTCCGTCTGGTCTCACTCTGATTTCTTCTCAAATCAGAAAACACCTACTCTGTAGCCCCCAGCCCAGCTGATGCTGACTGCTCCTACACAAGCCCCCTTCCCAGCTTCCTCCAGGGCAATGGTGATGGATCTCCCCTGACGCTGCCATCCAAGTACCCCGGGATGAGAAAGCTGAGAGGTGGAGGAGCCTGGAGGAATCTGGAGAGAGAAGAGCCACTTAAAAATATCTCTTTGGCTTACAACTTGATGTAGGTGGGGAAGATACCATGATCACAGGGAAGTTAGGGTGGCAAACCTCATCCTGACACATCACAAGAAAGAGGTTGGGCCCTGATGCTGAGGCAACCTTCAACAAAGTATGTCAGGAGAACTTTTCTTCAATACTCCTAGCTCCCTTTCCTGTGCCACACCCTTTCCCCACCCTCTCCAGGGGCTTAATGTCCCCATGTTCTCTGCTCCCTCACTATATCTCTACAAGTCATTTACACCTGCATTAGAAGATAAGTTACCGGGTGACATCATGTGTAAATTCTTGGGTCATCTTTTCTGAAGATTTTCTATTTAAGTAATCTAAGACTTTAAAAAAAAAAACAAAAACAAAACTAACCCTGGGCTTTATTCCCTGGTCAAATAAGACCAACTTTGATGGCACTTGGGGGTTTCAGAGCCTCTGCAAGTAGCGGTAAGGAAGCACTTCCTTTGCCATCCGATGAAGTGACCCTGCTGAGGCTCTGGCAGTGGCGCAAGCCCAAATCAGGGCAAGGATCCCAAGCGGCCTTTCTCTCTCCCACCCCCTGCTGCAGGTTGCTGAGCTGGACCCAAGGGCTAAACTTAGGCTAAGCCCAGAGATTCCTGAGGGCTGCTTTCTCAGTCCCTCCTTGGTCCTCTTCTGAATCAGCCTGAAAGTGACCTCTCTTGGGAGAGCAGATTTGGGAGCGCAGATTACAGAAGCAGAGCCTAGGAAGGGCTGGAGGGAAGGAGGGAGGCGTGGGTTGCCGCAGCCCGATGCCGGCAGCTCCCTCCTGCCAGTCCCCAATGCCATCCCTCGGGGAGGGGAAGCTAGTCAACAGGGCACATGCGTTCGAGCCTCTCAGCTGGACTGACAGAGGCTCATAAATGGGCCTGTGGGTTGGAGTGGGTGAGGGAGGAGCTGCAGCTCAGGGGACAGAAGGCAGATCAGAGGGACTGAAGGACGCTGCACCCTCCTCACGGCCCACCCACTGCAGCCCCCTCTGTCCTCAGGTGGATCACAGCACGAGGGGACAGAAGCTCAAGAGATGTGCAGCCGGAAGACCTGAATCCTCTTCACCTGGTAACTGTCACCAAAACTTCATTTAGCCTCCGTCTTCTCATCTGTAAATTATGCATGATGTGAGACAAACTCTTGATTTGAGGCTTAAGTGAGCTTCGGTATGGGAAAGGACTGGGTAGTCTGCAGAGTGACGTGCAGATGTGAGTTATTATTGCTTTTCCCGTGTGCAGGAAGGGAGAGCCTGGCCAGGCCACTTTACCTCATAGCGTACATGGCTCATCAAGCCACTACCCACACAGACAGGTGCATGGTCCATGGTAAAAGGCAAAACAACAACTAACACCAACCAAAACTGAGGGGGTGGGGGGGTGATGCTTATCCACATGGGTCCCTCCCCATCCAACAGGAGACTTAGACTTGGAGAAGGGCTTCTAGGACCTAAGCCAGGTGAGGACCCTCTGAACACTCATGCAAGCTTTCATGGGAGCCTGCAGAAGTTAGGGAGGTTGGAGGAGGGGAAGTTTTCCCTAATGCAGACCAAGCCAGCCCATGTTAACTGGCACCACTGAGCATCCCCTGGGTACCCATTCTGAGCTGGGCACTTTATAGGACCTAAGAAAACTCTGAAGCGTTTTACAGTCCAATTGAGGTAATCAGGTGGCCCTTCAAACACGGGAAATAAGAGGCAACATAGACCGCCATACCCACAAAGGAAGAAGGAAGGAAGCTGTTTAGCCCCCCACCATGCCCTCCTGTCAAACAGTGGTCCTCCTTGGGGAAATGGAGTCCTCTTCAGCTGGGCAGGGAGCACGTGAGCCCGGGAGGGAGGGACATGGGGGTGCCAGGCATCATGGCAAGCTCACCTTCCATCCTCCAGTTCTCTGGCACCAGCTGGATGGCCTATAATTCAGTTCAATTCTGACACTAACTACCCAGAGTTAACACAGACCCCACAGGTTAAGGGGCTTGGTCCTGCAAGATTGCGTCCACTTCAGATGCCAGCTGCAGCACCCCTGCCCACGCCTCAGGTTCAACAATTTTCTAGAAAGATTCACAGAACTCATAGAAAGCACTATATTTATGATTATTGTTCTGTTATAAGCAGTACAAATGATTAGCCAGATAAACAGGACTGTTGGGTCCCAAGCATAAGCGCTTCTGTCCCGTGGAGTCAGGGCGCATCTCCTTCGCAGTATATCTACATTGATTGTTCACCAACCAGGAAGTGTGCATTGTTCAGACTTTTTAATGGAGGTTTCATTACGTAGGCACGATTGAGTAAACCATCGGCCACTTGCTTGAACTCAATCTCCAGCTCCTCTCTCCTCCCTGGACGCCAAGGGTGGGGGATGAAATTTCCAACCCTCTAGTCACCTAGCTGGTTTTCCTAACAGCCAGCCCAGCCCTTATTCTTAAACTACCTAGGAACCTACCCTGAGTCACCTCATTAGCATAAACTCAGGTGTGGTTGAAAGAGGCACTTTATGACAAAGACACTTTATAGCAAAAGATACTCCTATCATTCAGGAAATTCCTAGGACAAATACCAAATATATATATTATTATTTGAACACACCTTCCTATTCATGAGAGGGTCCAGGCCATGGCTATGATGGGGAGAGAATCGGGGAGGGTGCCAGGGGCTGGTGATTTTAGTGAACTGGAGATCTGTCCTGTAGAAGAAGGAGGCTCTGCCAGGAGGAATCTGGACCACTGAGCCAGAGTATCAGGGAACCAGGTTTCAGCTGGAGCTTCCTGGCAACAGATGGGCTGCCTTGAGAGGTAGTGAGCTCACAGCATTGGAGATATTTTAGCAGAACTGAATGCAAGTTCATAAGAGCAGACCCAGTCAGGTGTGATCTCTGCTGGATGCCTGGGGCCTGAATATTACCTGGCGAAGAGTAAATAGTTGGTAAATATTTATTTGTTGAATGCCCATTTGTCAAGGCTAGAGAAGTTAGATTAGACAGCGCAAAGGCACAGGTCCAGCCATAAATATTTAGAAGCTCCTACCATATCCAGGCATTGTGCTGTTTGCTGTTTGTTTTTTTGAGGCAAAACAATAAAAAAAAAAAAAAAAAGGAATCTCTTAAGAAGCTCACAGTGGGGAGACAGACATTTACATCTAGAAAGAAGTTCAATAAAGAACAAACCAGTTCCAGTTAAAGATGGCAAGTCGAAACCATCCATTAGTTTATACTCTCCTCAAACCCCATGAAAATGACAGTAAGGGGATTTTATTAAAAGGCATAAGCCGTTCAGTTCAAAGGTGAAATGCAGATGGAGACTTCCAGGTAAAGATGGTGAACTGAACACACACAGTTAATTTCGCTCTTCTTGAAAAACCTACTAAAGTGGCTATAAAGGAATTTTTGAAAAGTCAGAAACCCAAAAGATAGACAGAATGGGAGAGGAGGCAATAGAAGCTGAAGTTTGGAGACTGAAAAGCAATGAATGAGTGGACTTAGCCCACCCAGAAAAACTAAAGCCTAAACCCAAAGAGGGGAAAGTTAAAAATCCATTTTTCACCTTAAATCCCTCCAGAGTCTCAGGCACTGGTGACAATAGGCATTGAAAATTGAGAATTTGGATCCCTGGGACCCTCTCCAAATCTGTGCAGTTTCCCCACACCAGCAGAAAACTGAGGTTTGTTCCCGGACATGGTAAACAGAGGCTCTCTAGATTGGGGATGCCAGGATGGATGCCATGCTGAAAAAGGAGGGGAGATGAAATTAACTCATGTATATAAGATGCTAAGACTTTTACACCCCCCTCCCCAGAATGCCAGGCCTCTACTCTCAGGGCAGGAGACTGGAAGGGTTTCCTCTGGGGAATCTGACCAGCTAAAGAGGAGAGACTTGAGGATACAGACATCAGAGTTTCCCCAACTAAACAGCTAATCAGCATACAGGAATCCCACAGTCAACAAGTCCCATCACCTACAAAAAGCTTCCAATTAGCATTTGGTCCCCTACTCTTACATAGCAGCTGACCACCAAGGATTATCACTTATATGAGAAAAGTTACTAACGTGTAAGACAGGAGACAGGGACTAAAACAAACAGAAAGAAGCAATTTAGCAGAAATAAGTCCTATGCAGGAAGAAGAAAACTTCAGAAAAATTATCATTAATGTCCTTTGAGAGATAAGTGAAGATAATTGCTTGAAATAAGAAATGGATGCTATAAAAAATAATGAAAAAAGAGTTCTTGGAAGTTAAAAATATAATAGCATAAATGAAAAATTCAGTAGAAGCAGTAGAGGATAAAGTCTAGGAAATCTTCCAGAAAGTAGAACAAAGACAGAGATAGAAAACAGGAAGGATAGAAACATGTGGGGAGCCATCCAGGGGGTCCTCTATGTGAATCAAAGTGTTTCCAGAAAGAGAAAACAAGAGGGAGGAAGTCGTAAACTAACTCAAGAGATGTACCAGGCCTGACCTATACAAGTTTCCAGACTGAAAAGCCCCCCCGAAGTGCCCAATAATGGAAAAATAGACCACACCAAGGCACAACATGGCAAAATTTCAGAACACAAGAAATAGAGAAGATTCTACAAGCTTCCTACAAATGATTAGACATCAGAATGGCATCTTTATAGTCATAATCTTGTAACTAGTGATCTAACAAAATTTATAATACAAGTAAATTGTCAGGATGGGGGGTGGGTAAGAAATGTGTTTGTGTGTGTGTGTGTGCACGTGCATGTGTGTGAGGGTGATGTGACGGGAGTGCGAAGAGGGCCAAATCCTCATTCTACGTGGTGGAAAGTCAACAGGTAATGCCCCAAATGGAAAAACAAAGAAATAGCAATATAAGCACATTTTAAAAAAGATGTGGAGGTAAATATCCAAAGAATCAGCTAAAAGCATTGAAAGTAGTTGCCTCTAGAGAGTGGTTGCCTCCTCCTGGGCGGGGGCAGGGCTGGGGGTGGTGGGTATGATAGAAAGCACGAGATTGTTGTGTTTTGTTTTGTTTTTAATACCAAACCTGGTAGAATTCTATCACTCTTCAAACCATGTGCATGTATAACATTGATAAAATAAAGAACATAAAACTAAAAAAAAAAAAAAATTGGGTGCATGCATTTTGTTACAGTAGTATACATTTTTGTATCTCTGTAATCTCTCATAATAAAAATGTTTTAAAGGAAAAACTCCAGGCCAGGGATTTCTGAGGGCTGGAGCTGCCATAGAAGGTTCTGGGAGGGGGGTTCCTTTAGCTGGGTATTGTGTGTAGAGAGGAGTTATATGGGCAGGGGGAAGCAGGAAGGGAGGAAGGGGTGGCCAGAGCAAAGGCTCAGGGGGGCTATGATGGAGGTGTGTTTAGTAGGTTCTTTGCTCTAATTGGGTGAAATGCCCACCGGTACTTGACTCACAGGTGGAAAATGAGGTGGATTGTGAGGGAGACTGAAAGCCAAGCAGAGGGACGTTACCTGGGGGGGCGGCTGGAGCGACTGGGTATTGCTTCTGGTGCCTGAAGAGGGTGAACATCCCGGCCATGAGCAGGATGGGGCCATAGGAGAAGCTGGAAGCAGGAAACCAGCCAATGACTGCAGAAAACCAGTGATGGGCTCGAGCGGTGGCGGTGGAGATGGAAGGAGGGGAAGGAAGAAAGAAAGTTTGAAAGTTGAAAGAGAAGAACTTGTGGTGACTGGAGGAAAGGGGGTGGAGGGAGGAGCCCAGGTGATGAAGGCTGGGTGTGAGAGGATGGAGTCATGGGGAGAGATATGGGCGCAGGAGGGGAGCAGTGGAGGGATCTAGGGTGGGTTTTGGAAGTGCGCTGTGGCAGAGGGACCGGCCTGCAAGTAGGAAGGACTTATTGGGGGTTGGGAGAGGAGGAACTGAAGTGCTAGAGGAGTGTCCCCAGGTGATGGGACAAAGCCCACTGTGACACCTGACGTGTTTCTAGGGCTTCCCAACCTCAAAGCACTTTCTCAGACTCAGCCTTGTTCAGCCCTGCGAAATGGGTAAGGCAGGCATCACTATCCCCGTTTTAGCAGTGGGGAAGCGGAGGCTCCCTAGAGGTTAAGTGACTTACCCCATGGGCACACGATCAAAACTCGCGTCTTTTGCCTTCAGATTCCATCGTTTTCCTACCGTGGTAGGTGATGGGAGTGGATGTTGCCTCTGAAGGAGGTGTGTGAGGGGAGAGGAGAAGAAGATCCAGGGGGCCAAACATCCCCGGGGAAGGGGCAGGAGAGGCAGAGAAAGAGAAGTCGGGCAAGGTGAAGAGAGAAGGAAGTGGCAAGTACAGATGGGAGAGAGCTCGGGCCTCAGGATGACGTTAGTAACAAAAACAACAGCAAATGAGATGTACTGGGCTCCCTTCCCATGCCAGGCGCTGCGCTAGCTCCTCCTCTCATTTGGTCCTGGCGCAGCTCCATGAAGTAGGCGAGGTACCATTGAAGACACTGAAATTGAGCACTTTCCAAGGTCATTTCATCCGTGAGTGGTGTGGAGCCAGGATCTGAATCCAAGCATCTGACTCAGACACTTAGAAATAAGCTCAGCTCTGCCGTGTTGAAGGTCCTGTGCCTTCAGGCCTAGGAGGTAGGGGACAGGAGCAGTACTTTTTCAAAATTAAAACCTCTTATTAGTATGAAAAAGGCAGATTTTATTTTTCCATTTGCCAAAAGTAGTGATGATCATCATGTTTTTAAAAAGTCAACTGTTCCTGAAAGATGACGAATGGGACTTCCCTTCCCCTCCTCTACCCACAGCCATCTCTGTATTCACCCTAATGAGGGTAAGAACAGGATGGCCTGGGACCCTCACGTCAGGGGACTTAAGCTGGGGACTCGGGGTGGGTTTCAGAAAGGATATAGGTCCTTGCATTGGTGTGCAAACGTTTTGCATCTGTCTGTTTTTCTCTGTAGGGAGCAGCCAACCTGGGGACCCCTCAAAAGTTGAAAAGCTACTGATGCTGCCTTATAGCCTGGCCTTCAAGTTGGGGCAGGAGGTGCCCTGCCTGTGCAGTGAGAGGGGCGTGTGTGTGAGGGAGTGTGTGTATCCATGTGTGTGCATGTATGCATGCATGTTTATGAGCTTCATCGTGTGACTGTGTGCAGGCCTTGTTTGTGATTATGAATCGTGTGTCTGTGAGCAGAGAGTTGTGTACACGATGCCCGTAAATCAAGGTATGCGTTCAGACGTGTGTGTGTTCATGTCTGCGTGCATGCTGTGGGTGGAGGTGTGAGGATGTCTATGGTCGTGAGTCGTGTGCCTGGGAGCAGGTACATTTGTGAATGGGGGTGCCTGTGTGTGTGTGTGTGCACGTATGTGAGCTTGTATGTGGATGGAAGTGTTTTGTGATAATCATGGGTCATGTGTAAGAGGGCAGATGTATATAAGTGTGAGTAACTTATGTGAATTTGTGGATATGGCTGGAGGTGTGAGGGTGTGTGTGTGTGGTTATGAGTCCTGTGTCTGGGGCAGGTAGACGTGTGTGAGCGTGTGTGTGTGCGCGCGTGTGGTTACCTGGGTATGAATGAGTGCAAGCGTCCAGGTCTGTATATATCCACGCAGTGCCTGTGTGTGCTCTGTGTGTTGGGCTCTGGGAAAGAGGGCCTTCAGAAGTCCTTGCCGTTTCCCATCCCAGCCCCCAACCCTCAGGTCTTGCTCTCATTTGGGTCTTGAACATCCAGTTGCAGAGAGATGCGAACATCCTTTCAGCTGCCTGTCACCTGCCTGGGTAGCAGTGACAAGAAGATGTGCTTGTTTATATCCAAATACCTTAATAACCGTCAATTTCACGCGCGTGTCGGTGGGCGGTGGGGGGGGGGTGCGGGAGGGGACAGGTAGCATTCAACTTGAAGGGCATGCAGATATTAAACTCAAAGTTAATTTGTGAGCCGGGCCAGCTGGAGAGTGAGCCGTGCTGGAGACGGACTCCCCCTGCCCCTGAGAGATCGGGAGCACCATTTCTTTTTCACTCCTTTCTCCCATGCACGCCTATTCAGCAGAGCCTTGGAAGAACGTTAATTTATCTAATGCGTGCATGCCATAAGTTACTTTTTTAATTATTATGATCAAAATATTGCTTAAAATTGACGCCAGCTGCATGTGTTTCTGTCGGAGATCATAATTGCAATTGTAAATTGGGGAGCAGCTCAGAGCCGGGAGCTTCCCTGAGTAACCGCCCGATACCATTTTGGAGAGGTAGATAAAAATAAACCCGCAGATCGCGCCGCAAAAATACGCCAGAGCGAGTTAAAAGGATAATTAGCAGAGTAGAAAGGAAGCCGGGATGCTCACCGGCTTGGCGGCTCGCGGGGGCGGGGACCGGGAACCCGGGGGTGAGGGTCGGGCTGATAGGTCAGGTTCCCTCTCTGCATCTCATTTTCTCCTTCTGTAGACTGGAGATAATAAAAACATCTATGGATAATAAAACCAGGTGATGCATGTGAAAGTTTTCTGGAAACCCACAAATCTCATACCTAAGTAAAGGAATTATTATTAACGGGGCTAGGGGGACTGAGTGTTTTTTTGGTTTGTTTTGGTTTTTTGTTTTCTGTTTGCTTTTTACCTTCTGGATCAGGAATTGTTTAGACTTTAAAAGGAGGCTGCAGGTCTAGGATCAGAAGGCTGCCTTAGAGCATAATCATTGGGAGCACAAGCTTTGGAATTCATTCATTCATTCATTGATTCGGCAGTATTTATTGAGCACTCTCTGTGTTTTGGACCCAGTTCTAAGCATTAGGTGTACATATAGCAGTGAACAAAATAGAGATCTCTGCCCTTGTGGAGCTCACATTCTAGTTGTGGAGCCAATAAGCACTGAACATAATAAGTAAGTAGTGGGGTTATATAGAAGTAAATTATATAGCACATTAGAAGTAGATACATTTTAGTTGTATGACTTTGGGCAAGTTACTTAACCCAGCACTGTCCAACCCTTTGGACAAAATGACACTACCATTATCATCATATTAGGAATACTAATAGCAATAGCTAGTATTTATATAGCACCTATGGTGTGCCAGACACTGTTCTAAGCGTGGTGTATATTCAGCTATTTAATCCTCAGAACTAAACCTCTAAGGCAAGGAGAAAACGATGATATTTTAAGGCTCGTGGAGTGTACCCATGAGTCTGCCCTCCTGTGGCTGAATGGTTCTGTCCTCATTCCTGTACCCTATTTTCTACACACATCTCTGAACGTGTATTTCCATCTCTGAGAAGTGGGGGCAGTAATAGTGCCCAGCTCACAAGGGTCAAGAAAATGCCTGTGAAGTACTTAGCACAGTGGTCAGCACATAATCAACGTCTAAGATATGCTTGCTTTTGTTACTAACCAGAAAGCCTTTGACCAGACAATCCTGAAGCTAGTTGGGAGCAGAGAAAGGGGAGTTCCCACCTGTTAACTGTTAACCGGGGGACCTGCAGAGCTGGTAAGGCACAAAAGTCACGTGGAGGTCACTGAGGTGGCTGGCCTGTGAGAGGTGATTTCAAGTGGAAAGGGTCTTTGTTCCTGGGCTGTTGTCGAATAAAGAACAAATTGGGTTTAGGTGAGGAAGAGATTTTATTCAAAAAGACAATTGCTATAGGACGTCAGCATCTCAAAGATAAGACAAAGGGCTTCCCTGGTGGCACAGTGGTTGAGAATCTGCCTGCCAATGCAGGGGACACGGGTTCGAGCCCTGGTCTGGGAAGATCCCACAAGCCGCGGAGCAACTGGGCCCGTGAGCCACAACTACTGAGCCTGCGCGTCTGGAGCCTGTGCTCCGCAACAAGAGAGGCCGCGATAGTGAGAGGTCCGCGCACCGCGATGAAGAGTGGCCCCCGCTTGCTGCAACTAGAGAAAGCCCTCGCACAGAAATGAAGACCCAACACAGCCAAAAATAAATAATAAATAAATAAGAATAAATTTAAAAAATTAAAAAAAAAGATAAGACAAAAAGGGCTTTTTTTTTTTTTTTTTTAACAGAGAAAAGTAAACAAGGCTAGAAGAAATCGGGTGTCTGGGGTCGGGGGTGGGATGAGCAGGTGGCCTGAAGGGACAGTTGATCAGGGAACACTTTTCCCTGCAGTCAGCGGAGTCCTGGGAGGGGTCGTTAAGGAGGGGTTGTTTTGAGTCCTACGCGGGCTCAGGCGCGGGGTGGGTCAAAGTTCAGGGGAGAGCAGCCTGACTGAAGTTTGGTCAAGTTAGTGGGCATTTCATCCAGACTGGCCAGTGGGGACAGATGGTTGGGCTATCATCTCTCACAGACAGAGAGAGGGCATTTGCAGGGTCTCTGGCACTGTCACAGATGAACAAGGGAGTCATCTTCGAGTCTGATCTAAGTCATCTGGGGAAGTGTGGTTCTCTGCAGTGAGCCTTTTCCTGGAACATGAAAGGGCAGGGGATTACTGAACCGTGGATGCTTTCCAGGAACATAGGACTGAGTCCAGAGTAGCACTGTCACTGCAGGCTGGGTGGGAGATGGAGACAGAGGAGGTTGGCTGGCTCCAGGTTCCCCTAGTCCCCTACCTTGGAAAGGGGAGGGTGGAAGGTGGGGGCATTTGGAGCCTGGGTCCTGCCTGGTGAGATGGAGGCCTTGGCGCTGGGTGGCTCACAGCCTGATGGGTCTCCCGCCTCCCTATCTTTGGCCTAGGTAGACAGGGGGACGGGGAACTCAGGGGTCTGGGCCACCCCGGATCACCCTCTGTGTTTGCCTGGAGCTTCCCTGAACGATGGGAAGAGGGGCCCCGTCCCTCTGGATCTGAGCAGAGGGTGGAGGTGGGAGCCCAGGTCCGACCAAGTCAAGTTCATGGACTCTCTGTGTCTAGGGAGCAGGTTTACTCTGGCCTTTTCCTCCCAGCCGTTTCCCTGGCCCTGGCCTATGGGAAGAGTGCCCTGACTGGGCCCTGCTGCTCGTCGTGGGTGCAGAGTGCTGTGAGGCTGAGCTGGTACCCCGAGGCTGATCGAGGGGCACCGCCTTTGTCTGGAGCCCCGTGCCCTGGGCTGGCCCTCTCTCACAGTTTGTGCTGTGCCAATGTGGGCTGTTTTATGGGTGAGATGGATGACTCCCTGCAGGGAGAGGGCAGGAGAGAAGCCTCACCCGCTTCTCTTTCTCCAGGCGTCTGTGCTCCAGTCCCAGCTGGTCCTGCTTCACCCTGCCGCCGCCTCCCGCCTTCTGGGCCACGGATGTACCCACTGGTCTTCCCATCGCTCAGGGTGACTTCTTAATGACTATAATCAGGGTGTGCGCCCAGAGGGGAGCGTGCCCCCCCGGCCACCCAGTCCCTTAGTGGGGCGGTAGCTGGTCACGGTCCGGGAGGCAGAGAGACCCCGGGGCCAGGCCCAGAGGACGGGGTGGAGGGGGGTTGCTGGGCAGGGACCCCCTGTCTTCTCCACCTCTTCTTCTCTTCCCCAATCCAGGCTTCCTGCTCACAAGCTCTGCTCTAATTATAAATGGTTTGACAACTTTAGGCCAGGACCTGCAATTAAAAATAAAGAGGAAGACAGGCAGCATTGTCTTCTAACGATGCCTTTAATTGGTGGAGTTAATTTTAACGGGCCTAACTGGTCCTCGGAGGAGGGAATTCCAGAACTGGGGCTCTTGCTGCTTACTCCTGTGACGCTCACCCGGCCCTTTTACTCAACTGCATCACCGTCAGAAGGGAGCTCCTTAAGGCAGGAGCTGTGTCTTTATTTATTCGTTCTTATCCCTGGTGCCTGGCACACAGTAAGCACTTAATAGATATTTGTGGAACGAACAAAGGCCTAAGTGGCCTGCTGTGCGGAAGACAGGATCAGGAGCTTCTGAGGGTGGGTTTTTTTTGGGGGGGGGGTTTCTCTCTTAGCCCAGAATAATTCTCACTCTTAGAATCACCCCTTTGAGCTAAGATGGTGACTGGCAAGTAACAGAAAGAAAGCCTCTCAGACTAGCTCAAGTGACAAGGGAGATATTGAGAGGGCAGGGAAGGGGCTCTCATGGATCCCCCAGGGCAGGAAGGGAACAACAGCCGAACCGCTCGGGGTGGGGAGACAGGGACACCAGGGGAATCGGGAGCCCAGCCTCTCTCCATCTCCCGAGGCCTCCCCAGTAGCTGAGATTCCTCCCTGGGACGTCACATCCCCTTGGGGACCAGCCCCCTCCCCACCTCCCCCAAGAGACAGGGGACAGCTTTTCTTTTTTAACTTCAGCTCAGGCTGAAATTAAATCCTTTCCTTGGTTCTCTGAACATGGCCAAAAACAGGCTGGTGTTTTCAAATTTCACTGTATTCGAAAGATAGAAAATAGGAATAGAAAACACAAATAGCAGAATCAGTGTCCAAAGGGCAGGTTTCGAACATTAGGAATCCTGGTGGAAGTATAGGCTCACTTTTCTAAATTCCCAATCACACGATAACCTCACTCTAACCTCCCAAGAGCCGGGACAATTCTACCCCCATGAGATCCCCATGAAATGCCTCAGGTGGAAGTCACAGAAGCAGAACTGTCCCAGTCCTCGGGGGGACCCCTTTGAACAGAGCCTGGCACAGAGTAGGTGCCTTAGTAAATATTATATATGCTCTCCCACCTCCCACGAAGTGGAATAGTTTAGCAGGATGTCTTATTCCCTCCTGGGAGGAACAAAAAAGTCCCCCCAAAGACAAACCTTTCTGTAAATTAAGCCCCTTGGGTCTAAGCCTTCTCTCACCCCTTATCTAACCAAGCCTCATCCCTAAATCTTGCCAGTTTCCTAAGGGGCTGAATAATGGTTTTGAAATATTAGGCCAGTGTGTCCTATTGCCAGTGGTGGGGAGGAAGATTTTTTCCTCTACCCATCTAGGTTTCTGGCTGTTCTAAGAATTAAATTGACGTGAGACGGATTAACAGGAGAAAATAAAGCAGAATTTTAATAACATGTATACATGGGAGAGACCCAGAAAAACTGAGTGACTCACCAAAATGGCTGAAACCCTCACCTTAAATACCGTCTTCAGCTAAAGACAAAAGAGGACGTTGGGGGTAGTGGTTTGGGACTGCAAAGGAGAGGAAGGGAATTCACAAGGAAATGGAAAAGCAAATGTTTGGTAAACAAATGTTCGCTGGGCCCTGCAGAGACAATAGGACACAGAGTGGTCTCTGATCTCTGTCTCCCCGCCGCAACCCCAGCCCACATTTCTCTGGTGATATCTCTATTCCTGTAACAGGCCCTCCATCTAAATCCTTCAGGCAGTTAGGGAGAAGGTCAAGGTTCCTATCTGAGTCTTTTGGCCCTTGATTGTTTCAGCTTGAAATAATCCACAGGCCAAAGAGACACTTTGGGATGGCAGGTTTTGCTCCCCTACACTGGGTAGCCTGCACCCACTGAGTCAGTGGCATCGATGCCTCTGGGGAGGGTGGCTACAGCCTAGAACAAAGACATCAACTGAGTTGCCGAATGGATTTTTCAGACGCAGGTAACAATAGTCTATGAGCAAAGCGATTTTGATTGGCAAGATCTAGAGCTTAAGAGAGAAACCATTTAGCTTTAAACTCCAGAAAGGCTTAGCTTAAACTCAGGATTGGTCATTGAATTTTTAAAAGTTAACCACAGAGTATCTAGGGATGTTGTAGATGCTTAACTGTTGATTGAATTAACCTTCTCCATGTTCGAAAGTGTATCCATGCAACTAAACTTTTATTCTCATGCAATGCTTCTCATATTAGACTGAAGACTGAATGGCTAATAGTAGTTAACCTTGTGCTTACACAGTCGCTTACTGTGTGCTAGGCATTGTGCCAAGTGTTTGATGTATCTCATTTAATGCTCTTAACAACCTCATAAAAGGGTATTACGATTGTCCCCAGGTGACAGATGAACTCATGTCAATTGCCTAATACTATGCCCTATAACATGCCTCTCTCTCTCTCTCTTTAAATCAATCCTGTTACTTCTATTTCCACTACTGCTACTCCTCCAGGTTCTTTGTCAGCTTGGGGAGATCCAACCTCCCTTGTTCTGAGGCTTCTGGGGAGAGGTAATCACTTTCTCTTCCCTGCTACAACTAAACCTGAGAGCACTTATAAAGTGACTTTTGCACTTTACACGCATGACTTTTAAAAAAATTTATTTATTTATTTATTATTTTTTAAATTTTTGGCTGTGTTGGGTCTTCGTTGCTGTGCGCAGGCTTTCTCTAGCTGCGGTGAGCAGGGGCTACACTTCGTTGCAGTGCACGGGCTTCTCATTGTCGTGGCTTCTCTTGTTGCGGAGCACGGGCTCTAGGTGTGCAGGCTTCAGTAGTTGTGGCACGTGGGCTCAGTAGTTGTGGCTTGTGGGCTCTAGAGCTCACGCTCAGTAGTTGTGGCGCACAGGCTTAGTTGCTCCGCAGCATGTGGGATCTTCCCAGACCAGGGCCTGAACCCGTGTCCCTTGCATTGGCAGGCAGATTCTTAACCACTGCGCCACCAGGGAAGTCCCTACATGCATGACTTTAATAATTGTAAATGTTGGTCCCTCTTATTGTTCGACCCACGAGTACTGGAATTTTTCTCTGTATCTCTAGAATCTAGCAAATGCTTGGCACATAGTTGAGATCGAGGATTGACTGTGAAATAAATGGCTAAATGAATGTATGAATGAAAAAACAGTAACCACAGATTAGGGGCTTGAGGGTAGTTGCTGTACCACACGTGGAGGTGCTCCTCCTTGGGAAGCTGGGGCGCCCAAAGAGGCAGAGAGCTAGAGTGAGAGGCCTGAGATACTGCCTCTGGCGGCAGCCTTCCCCTGCTACCCTTTTGGTTCCTGGCCTGTGGCTGGAAACGAGGAAATCCAGAGTGGGCCCCAATCTGACAGATGAGGGCTGGTGGGACAAGTCAGGGCTAGCAGGAGGGGAGCAACCCAATAATCAAGATAAATATTATTTTACTGTAGCACTTAAAAAAAAAAAATCAAATTGGCGATCATGGCTGCCTGGTTTTATAAATAAAGTTTTATTGGAACAAGGGTTGGGATTACAGTGAGGTGAGTGAGACCAGGTTGTGCAAGAGCTGGGCTGGATCTTGCCTCTATTAAAACTTTAATATCTTGTTTCAGTTTGGGGAGGATGAATTCCAGAAACTGAAACAAAATTCCTCCTCCTGGGATTTCAGTTCCCCTTCACCCCCTTGGCAGACTTCCTGGACGAAGCTCTGTACAACTACATAAAGTAGCCTCATCCGGGGGACAGATCACGCAGGTCACCTGGCCCGTAGCCACTTCAGTGGCAGATGCAGCAAAGGCAGAAATCAATGCCCAAGGACCACAGAGGACAAGCTAGCCCTCAGGGGAGGACACGGGAGCCCTTGCTCAGGGCCATGATGTTACATTAAACCCCTGCCATGTACGAGGCGTCCTGGGGAGGAGGCAAGAGTAGAGAAAACCAGAAGCCCTGATAGGGAGTTTGAATCTGGAATCTGCTGCGTGTTGACCCCAAAGAGACTTAAGTTTTCAAAGGGAAGTGACTCAATTACCTTTACTTGGCAAGGTGAAAACTTCTTTGCTCTCAGTAGACATTGGGCTTCAGAACCGTATTGGTTATTTATTGCTGCATAACAAATGATCTCAAAAAGTAGGGGCTTAGAACAGCAATCACTTTTATTCTCTTTCACAAGTTTCAGTGGGTCAGGGACTCATTGGAGACACAGCACTGACAGCATGTCTCTGCTCCGTGTGGCCACAGCTAGAAAACCCGAAGGCTCAGGACTGCAGTTATCTGAGGGCTTCACTGGGTCTGAGGATCTGCTTCTAAGATGATGCACTCGCACAGCTGGCAAGTTGGTGCTGGCTGGTGATGGGAGGGTTCATTCCTGTCCATATGGGGCTCTTCACAGGCTGGAAGATGCTTTAGTGTCCTCATGGCATGGTGCTGCCTTTCCCCAGAGCGAGCAGTGAGAGAGAGAGAGAGAGAGAGAGAGAGAGAGAGAGAGAGAGAGAAATCTTTTTATTATCTTGCTTTGGAAGTTATTTAGCCTCGCTCCTGCCACATTCTATTAGTTAGAAGTGAGTCACTAAATTTGGTCCACGTTCAAGGAGAGGCGAATTAGACTCCACCTTCTGAAGAAATGACTGTCAAGATATTTTGAGGACATTTTTAAAACCACCGCAAGAACGAAGTTGAATTCAGTTATAGAGAGAGAAAGAAATTCACACTTCTGCATATCTCAGTTATGACTATATGTTTAAACCTGCTACATCCATCCTAAATACTTCTTGGATCTGACCGTTCCTCACCATCTGCACTGCTACTTCCTTTGTTTGGGTCACCATTATCTTTCACCAAGACTCTGTAACAGCCTCAGAACTATCAGGACTTCTCTGCTTCACTTTGTTTTCTACCCCATGGCCAGAGCACCTTCTTTCTAAAATGCAGACGAAAAATATCACTTCCCAGCTTGAAACCATGGCTTAATGGTTTTTGTTTTTTGTTTTTTTAAAATTTTTTATTTATTATTTATTTATTATTTTTATTTTTGGCTGTGTTGGGTCTTTGTTTCTGTGCGAGGGCTTTCTCCAGTTGTGGCAAGTGGGGGCCACTCCTCATCGCGGCGCGCGGGCCTCTCACTATCGCGGCCTCTCTTGCTGCGGAGCACAGGCTCCAGACGCGCAGGATCAGTAGCTGTGGCCCACGGGCCCAGTTGCTCCGCGGCATGTGGGATCCTCCCAGACCAGGGCTCGAACCCGTGTCCCCTGCATTAGCAGGCAGATTCTCAACCACTGCGCCACCAGGGAAGCCCCGGCTTAATGGTTTTTAATGGCTTATTTTTTTTTAAACTGACACATAATTCACATACCAAAATAATTCAGTATTTTCAAGTATACAATTCAGTGATTTTTAGTAATTTCGCAGAATTGCTGAGCCATCACCACAATCAATTTTAGAACATTTTTATCACCCCAAAAAGAAGGAAACCTGGTACCCATTGGTAGTCACTCTCTATATCCCCTCAACACCTCTATTCCTAGGCAATCACTAATCAACTTTCCATTTCTGTAGATTTGCCTATTCTGCCTATCTTATTTGAATAGAATCATATAACATGTGGCATTTTGCATGGCTTCTTTCACTTAGCATCGTGTTTTCAAGGTGCATTTGTGTTGTACCATGTGTCAGTACTTCATTCCTTTTTATGGCTGAATAATATTCCATTGTATGAATAAACCAGATTTGGTTTTTTGGCACAGAGCAGGCATTCAACATTGTTAGTTCCCTTCTCCTTGTATTAGAAAATTCTGTCTCAGACTGACCCTTAATTTGTTTCTCTGTGAATTTCAAATATCCGGTCTTGCAGCCACAGGAAATACATCTTTCTTATCCACGATGTCTGTCTCATATTTGGAGTCTCTGCCCTTAAAAGCCTCTCCTCTTCAAACTCCACATCTTCACTTCCTTCAGCTGCTCTGCTCCAGTCACCCACGCTGATGGGAGCATCACCTAGACTTCCTTGTAAGGCAGATCCACCCATGGGTACTGGCTGAATTATCTGTGGTTTTAGGTCATTTCTGTCAGCATGGGAGCCCTGTCTGATTCACTATACCCTGTAGAGCCTTTGCACATGGTAAGTACTCAATAAAGATGTGTTGACTAAGCCTGCCTCCCTTGGTCAGAATGAGTCCTCTAGCCCTGAGTCCCTCTTCCCTCCCTTGGCTGCTCCTTGAGACCAGGGAGTGAGGCAGATAGTAGTACTGTAGGATCATTCATTCATTCATTCATTCATTCTTTCAACATTTACTGACCACATACTGGTGAACCAAACACCATGCTAGGGACCTTAATAAGAAATCTGTTATGTCCCTAGGGCCGCAGTAACAAAGTGCCACCAACTAGGTGGCTTAAAACAATAGAAATGCACTCTTTCACAGTTCTGGAGGCTAGGAACCCAAAATCGAGGTGACAGCAGGGTCATGTTCCCTCTGAGGTTCAAGAGAAAAATCTGTTCCATACCTCTCTCCTAGCTTCTGGTGGCTTCTGACAATGCATGGTACTCCTTGGTTTGTAGAGTCATCACTCCAGTCTGTCTCTGTCTTCACATGGCATTCTCTTGGGTGTCTGTTTCCAAATTTCCCTCTTCTTAAAAGGACACCAGTCACATTGCATTTAGAATCCATCCTACTCCAGTATGACCTCATCTTGACTAATTGCATCTGCAAAGACCCTATTTCCAAATAATGTCGTGTTCACAGGTTCCGGGTGGGCATGAATTTTGGGGGGAGACTACTTAACGTAGTACAAGAAATGATTCCAGCTGTCAAGGAGTTCATTGTCTAGTGGAAGGGGGAGCAGACACACTAACAGGAGTGACGGAGTGAAGGGCATGTTGGAGCAGAGAGCTCATGACAGGGGGAGGGAGAGTAGGAGGAGGGGAAAAGAGGACATTTGAACCAAGTCTCCTAGGGGGATAGGAGTTGGTAAGGGAAAGGATGTAAGATGGGTATTCCAGGCAGAGGAAACATCGTGAGTAAAGGCCTGGAGAAATGCCCTGGGATGAGTAGAGAACTACTAGGAGTTCGTGATGCTGGAGCATAAGGTGGGGATCAGGAAGTGATGATGAGAGAGGAGGATGGGGAACTGAGCAGGGCTGTGGAGTGTCTTGGACATCACTGGCCTTACCCTATAGGTGATTGGAAGCCATCAAAAAGTTTTAGGCAGGAAAATGATAAGGCCAAATATATCTAGAAGGTGACTCTGGTGTCTGTGTGAGATGAGCTGGAGGGGTGAGACTGGAGGTCACTGCAATGGACCGAATGTTTGTGTCCCCCTTGAATCCATATTTGAAATTCTAACACCCAGTGTGATTGTGTTAGAAGGCTAGGCCTTTGGGAGGTAATAAGGTCATGAGGATGGAGCCCTCATGAATGGGATTAGTGCCTGTATAAAGGAGACCCCAAGGAAGTGCTTTCACTCTCTTTTCCACTATTTGAAGATACAATAAGAAGTCTGCAACCTGGAAGAGGGTCTCATCAGAACCCGACCCTGCTAGTACCCTGATCTCTGACTTCTAGCTTCCTGAATAGTGAGAAATAAATTTCTGTTGTTTGTAAGCCACCCAGTCTATGGTACACCATTATAACAGCCTGAGCTGACTAAGCTAACAGCCTGAGCTAACCAGAAAACTGGTTATAGGCTGTTGCTAGTCCAGGCTAGAGATGTGAGGCTGTCAACTGCTGTTGTGGACCTTGTCCAGTTTGCATGGACTATTCTAGTGATAAACACCATGCACTTGCACCACAAATTCCATTTTGCAGATAGAACTTGACCTTTGTAAAAGGAAGGCAGAGAAAGGAATCAGAAATTGTTTTCCCAGAGCAAAGGTTGGATTTCCAGAGGATCTGAAGCCAAGGCTGAATTTCTCAATGAGCTAGCTGGGCTCCACTTGGCATTTAGACATCCCAGGGTTTGCTTTCCATTGATTTTCCAGCAGAAGCCTTCTCCACATCCCTGGTCTTTTCTTACATTCTCAGTCCTCTGTCAGGTGCTGTTTCTGGCAAAGACCTGAAACCTTTCAAAGTGCCCAGCTGGTAAGGGAGCCCTTGGGGCCTATGTGACCTGGGGATGCCCCTGTCCTGTACGACTGTGTAATGCACCTCTTTCCTGGGCTACGGAGATCTTCCATGGGCCAATGCA
The DNA here is from genome assembly GCF_028564815.1 of Eubalaena glacialis. Taxonomy (NCBI): domain Eukaryota; kingdom Metazoa; phylum Chordata; class Mammalia; order Artiodactyla; family Balaenidae; genus Eubalaena; species Eubalaena glacialis. Next base: position 13,452,553 of record NC_083725.1, on the reverse strand, counting down.
AATGTTAGTGGCTAGGAAATCCAAGCATTGCAGGACCCTCATCTCCCCAGCCCACCTGTGCCCTTGATGTTGGCTGTTTGACGTGAGAGGCCCTCTGCTTTTTAGTACATTGTGATGCAACCTACTTTCTCCAGTCTAGACAAAGGAGATATTCCACAGGCAGCTGTAGTTGTGAGTCTGGGATGTTAGTGTCACTGTGAGTGGGAGTTGATTGGCAGTTGAAAGGCTTAGGGGACAGGCTGTGGGACCACCCCTTGTCTGATGGAAATAGGATGATAAAAGACGTGTGCAAAAATGCAATCCAAGAGAGACAGAATAAGGGGATGGCTGGGGGAGTGGACAATTCCTGTGGCAGCCCAGACAACTGCTTTTATTGATTCATTCTACAGGGAAACACTGTGAAAGGCTGAAATGGACCAAAAAGATAATTAGGTGTCCTGACTAACATATTCTTGTTTTTTTTTCAACTTTTCATTGTCTTTGAGCTATTTTACAACTCTGCAAGTGGTAGAAAACCGATAATAATGCAAAGGCTTGTTGTCTTTAAAAATGTAATTGAATTGTGTTCAGTGGAATGCAATTGGTTATTGCCTGTGGATAGACCCATTTTACATCTATTTGTAAATTCATGTCAGCATTCCTTATTTGCATGTTGTTATGGACTGAATATCTGTGGCCCTCCCCCCCCACCCCGCCCCAAATTCATATGTTGAAGCCCAACCTCCAGTGTGGCTGTATTTGGAGATGCAGACTCTAAAGAAGTAATTAAGGCTAAGTAAGGTCATAGGGTGGGGCTCTGATCTATAGGATTAGTGTCCTTATAAGAAGAGATACCAGAGACCTCACTCTCTCTCCCCCTTCCCTGCACAGGCACATACCAAGGAAAGGCCACTTGAGGGCATAGTGAGAAGGCAGCTGCCTACAAGACAGAAAGAGAGCTCTCACCAGAAAGGACCCTGCTGGCATCCTGATTTTGGATTTCCAGCCTCCAGACTATGGGAAATAAATTTCTGTTGTTTAAGCCACCCAGCCTGTGGTATTTTGTTATGACAGCCCGAGGAGACAAAGACATACATATTTGAGGTTCTTTGAGTTTTCCTTTGAACGAGTTGTAACATCTCAGTGGTTCCCTCATTAATTAATGAGTGAAATAAGACTTTCGATACAGATTGATTTTATATTTGTGTGTGAGAGTCATGATTTTATCTTTAGGACAGAAATTATTCTTTGACCATTAACCATTCGGCTTCCGTGGCCCAGGCAAACTGTGCTGATGGTTGGGAATACGAAGATGAATTTAACACAGTCCGTGTTCTTACAGGGCTGGTTGTCTGGTACAGGGCAGGCAGGGAGGCAAATCAGTGATTGTCATAAAGTGACATTGCTGAGGCTGCATTGGAGGAGGTGGCTTCAGCAGGGATTTCAGGCAGGATTGGGTTTTTCTCAGTGGGAAAAGCATGAGTTTGGGAATCAGACAGGTCTAGGTCCAAGTCCTAAATCCACCACTTCAAAGCTTTGCAATTTAAGATAAATTAATTTTCTTATCTGTAAAGTAAAAATAGTAGTATTTTAGTCTTAAGGGGTTGTGAGAAATAAACAAAGATGCTGTGGACAAAGTGCTTAGCCCAGAGCCCGGCAGGTAATAAATACTTGATACATGTTTGTCTTTTCATCCCTCCTTGGCTGGGATCTCAGAAGTGTAAGGAAGGCCCCCACTTCCTTTTGCTCCCTGTTAGATGACACCTGAAATTCCTTCAGAAGAGGAAAACCCTTTCATTACACAGCTAGCGAAGGGCTTGCAGTGTAAACAGCCTGGGACAGGAAATACAGTGACTGCAATGCACGTTAACAAGTAATTTGCTGATCCCAGGGCTTCCGCTTAGAGAAAGTTTTGATAAGAATAACCCCTTGCCTGTGAGTGCCTTGGAAAGCACTTTCACATCTCTGACCCCATTTAATCCTCCCAGCGCCTTCTGGAGAGGGTAGGGCCGGGATAATCATGCTCTTTTCGGGGAGGAGGGGATGTGGGCCCCGAGCAGTGAAACTAACAACTTGCTAGCTCCAGGTTCGCCAGCTAGACCTGGGACTCTGGACTCAAACAACTCACCCTTTCCTCCAAAGAGCAAGAGAAGGGAGAGAAGGAAGGAGGGAGGAAATGGAAGGAGGGGAAGGAGTCGCTCTAAAGAAGGGAACTGGGAGACCCCAAACGCAGAGAAGCTCGGGATCAGCTCTGCTTGGAGGAGACAGAGCCTCTGAGGGTGGTAGATCAAGGTTCTTCAACTACAAGCTGCCTGATTTTTTAACCACATTGGGCCTCAGTTTCTTTTTTTTTTTGGTACAATGGAGGTAGTAATGTCTATTTCACAGGGTTGCTATAAGAATAAATAGGATAAAGGAAGCCAAGTGTCAGGCACAACACTAGGGGAGAGGGCTGCAAGCTGCACAAGGGCAGGGACGAATCTGCCTGTTCACCGTTGGATCCGCAGCAATCTGTAATGCGCGGGGTACACGGGGGTGCTCCATAAGTGTTCATTAAACGGATGAATAAATGAGTAGCATGTGCTCAATAAAGGGCCACCATTGTAATTGTGCCGGAGAAATGGGGTTGCCTGTGGAACTAACCAAGTCTGGGGACATGGAGGGGAGGCTGGAGGAGCTGGGTCTGCAGGCAGCTCCCAGGTGGCTGTGAGGAGGACAGGCTCAAGGAAGGACTTGAGTTCTTGGGCACCAAGCCTCTGAGACACCTCTGCTGTGAATCAAGGGGCCAGGAGCCAGCTTACTCTGCACCCAGGCACACAGTAAGCCCCAGAGTGCAGAGGGATACTGAAGGCCAAGTCCATGCAGACCGGCAGGGGCAGCTCAAGTGGGTGGTCCAAGGGCCATGCACACAGCCCCTGGGGGGTGGGCAGAGAGAGCTTTGCTGCGGCCCCTGTGCTCAGGGTTGGGGGGGGTTGGTCACCGATGGCCAGAAGGACCCAAACAGCAACTGCATTTCCTGAACACTGCCTCTCCTCTGCCAGCCTGGCCTCACAAGGGGTTAGGATGTTCCATCAGGAGCATCTCCGTTCCTCCTATGACCCTCCTGGGACCATGGATTCGTGCCCAGATCTCTAATGGATTTCTGTGGATTCAGATGTTTTTGACAGAGCCTGTCTTTAGGAGAGGCCAGTGGGACCCTCCGTCCCCGAGCCTCAGAAGTCTCTGGTTGGTCTCCATCTGCATCTTCACTTCTGCTGTCTACAGCCTTCTCCACCCACTGTCTGGCTCCTTCCCACCATCATTTACCCTTGCTCAACTCTCCTTACACAAAACAAAACCAAACCCTCTCTCCCTCACCCCTACCTGTCTCGTCTCATAACGTCTTACCCTTTTTCCTCCATATCTTGCTGTCTTATGTTCTCATCTCTCCTTTACTTCTCAGGTGATAGTCCTCTGAAGGGAATCGCCAGTGATCTCTGAAGTCGCCCCCACCCCGCCCCACTCCAACACCCCACACCCTGTTTCTAAATCCATCCAATGGTCATTCTCAGGATGTTTCTGGAGCAGCATTGGACAACGTGGACCTCTGCCTCCTGCCCCCCACCCCACCCCTCCTGCGCCCCCGGATTCCCTGACATGAGTCCTCTCCACTCCCTCTGACCGCCTGGCCTCTCCTCTCTTGGTTTCCTTGCTGGTTATTCTCCCTGGGCCCCTCCCTTTCCTGGGGATGCTCCTGGGGTTCTGTCCAAGGTCCTCGCCTCCTCTCTCTCACACCTTCTCCCAGCCTGAGCTCATCCTCCCATGGCTTTAATTACCATCTGTAGGCCCATGGCTGCCTCTCCAGTGTGGGCTTGTCTCAGGAGCAGCAAACCCATACGCAGAGCAGCTTGCGAACATCTCTGTGTGGATGCCTCACAGGCACGTCCATCTCCACATGCACACACTTGATCGAACGCATTGTAAACGCCCCTCCCTGCCTTCCCACCATGGTCACCCCCTCAGTGAACATCCGTCAGAAATCTGGGCGTGATTCTTGGAGCCGCTCTCTCTTTCACCCTCCAAGTTCAGTCCTGTTTGATTTGATCCAGTTTTCCATGAGGTTTTCCCCTCCTAATTAGCTTCCCAATCCACTCCCTTATCTCCTTTCCAGTGGCTCCCACCCTGGCATGGAGGCCTCCTTCTGTTCCAGCCTCCGCCTGGGCTCCCTGCCTCCGGGCTCGCCTCTGCTCACTCCCCTCAGCTCAGCCGGTCTCAGGCTCTGCCTCATGCCTTTTGCTTTCTGTCGGGCACGTCCCCTTCCTTCAAGGTTCCCTCAAGCCTCTCCTCTTTGAAGATTACTGTCAGAGTTAGAAGGAGTGGTTCTGGAGCCAACGGACCTGGTTCAAACCAGAGATCCCCATCATTTGTGACTTTGGACAAATTTCATAACCACTCTAAGCTCGGTTTCTCCCTGCGTAACTGTGGTCACTGTATCGCAGATTGTTGCCAATCGAGTGTGTGTCTCTAGCTGGTTTGTGTTCTAGAGAAAGGTGCCAGTTGCTGGCAGAGAGACAGGAATCTTTGTTTTGGAAAGTGACACACTTTGGAGTGTGACAGGTAAAGCTCTCCAGCCAGCCCTCTCACCCACCCCGGCAGAGTGAAATCCGGGAAGAGGGGGCCAAAGTGGCGCAGGTGTCGGGAGGGTCTAGCAGTGCACTGGAGGGCAGAGGCTGAAGGGAGGACTCAGAGGATGTGCCTGGGGGAGGTGGAACTTGCAAGAACAGGTCTGGGTTTTAAATTTCCAGCTGTTTGCTGGGCTTAGAGAAGCGCCCATCTTTTCCCCAGCTACTCTCAGCTTTCGGTAAAGTTCTAAGTCCCTCCTTACGTTAGTAATGTTTGGGGGAAAATTAAGGAAAAAGCAGAGCCACCCCACCTGTCATTTCTTTTAGGAAGCCTTCCTTCCTGGATTCTGCCTGCACCCACCCCACCGCTGGTTAAGTACCCCCCTTCTGTAGATCAACAAGAAGACAAAAAAGGCCTGAACTCCAGTACTGAGGCAGAAGAGGATTGAGAGAGAAGAGGACATCAGAATGAGAGGGAATCATGAAAATGCCAGGTCCTGGCAATTCTCGGGAATCTTGGAGAGCACCATATTTATCTGAAGACTAAAGGAAAGGGTGACTCTCAAAGCCTTAAAGGGGCTTCAAGAGAGCATTTGGATCATTGAGAATTAAATTAGATGATGTACTTAAAGCTCCTAGCACTGAGCCCAACACCTAGGATACTCTTCAAAATTTGGAAGTTGCTATTTTTTGAACACATGATCATGTCCTGTTTTATATTTGGCAAGGGTACAAAAATCTCATCAGAAGTGAGGTGGGCACACATCTGCAGGAGCAGGTGCGGACCTCTCCTGTATCTTCCCTGGCACCCAGTCTCCCTGGTGGGGATGCACAGCCGCTGGTCACAGTCTCCAGGCAAGGGACGGTCTTACCATATTTGGAAATGTCCAATGTTGTTGTTATCGTCAGCTACTATTATTTTTAATAACACTGTTCTTCATCCTCTGTGTTCCCAGAGCATTTACTGTCTGTCTCCATCTTCTGTCGCTGAGTACTAATCTTAGATTACTATTTTTCTCTTTAGATGTAAGAAACCTGGCTGGTTTTCACGTGTGGTTTATGAAAATAGAATGACTATTTTTTGGTTGCGTCGTGTATTCTGTCTCCTGCCTCCAATTATACTGCAAGCTCTTTGAGTCAGAAATCGAACGGACAGTTTTCCTTTGGTTCCTTTTGTCTTACACACAATAGTGGCTCCACAGATGTGTTGCTACTGTGGGTGTTAATTCCCTCCCTGGCTGGACCCCGAGAGCCCGCACCTGGGCGGGAGGCTGGGATTGGCCCCTGTTCTGTTTTTGTCTGTTTCTTTACTCCAGTCTCTTGAGATATTCTGAGGTGCCCAGATGTGGTCATGGAGAGAAGGAGACAAAGAAGGGGGTCTTTGAGAGAGAAAGGTGAGCAGTGAGAAGTGAGGGACATCCCTAGGGCATGGAGATTGCCTTCAGTCACAAAGTCTGCTTCATGAGATCTCAACCAGAGACATGGTCCTTGGTTGAGGAAGTGTGTACACTTGTGAGCCATGTATAATTATTGACTTATAGAAGACTGACATCTTCTAGGCTGGAAAGGACCTCAAGGTCATCACATCCAACTCCGACCCACTACCAGAATCTCCTCTTATATCTCTGCTAGGTTTTATTCAGTCTTGAACATTTCTAATGATAGAAAGTTTGCTGCCATCAGAGCAGGAACTTTTGGTTACCTAATCGTATCTCTTCTCTCTGTCACCCCATTTCCCTTCCCAATGAATGATTTTGACAAGGGCATGGGTACGTGACATAATTCTAGCTGATGAGGTGGAGGAGAAGCCTGCTAGGGGTTTCTGGGAAAGGTTTCCTCCCTTTTTAAAAAGACACAAGAAGAGCTGGTCTCTTCTTCTAGTAGAAATTTGAGCCTAGATGTGATGTCTGGAACTGTGGCCGCTATCTTGTGACCATGAGGGAAGCTATGTTGAAGGGAGGGTGGAAAGACTGAGGCTAACAGAGCAAAAACATATAAAAATAAAACAAATAAACAAGCAAGCAAGTGAACAAACAAACAATGGGGGAATTGGTGCAGTCATTGAACAGCTAAGTTAAACAGCATTGGGTTGTATCTACCAATTTAAGCAAACCTCAGAAGCTGCTAACTCATTTTAAACATGTAGTCAATGAAGTTTACACGAACTGCAAATAAACCAGGACTCTCTCAACCTAAATGTATGTGACTGAATTCTGAACCTAAATAAAGGACTTTACATTTGTCTCTGTTAAAATTTGTTTTTCATTTCTGTTAAATTTTATTTTTTGGTTTTGATCTAATTGATCTAAGCTCTTATCTTTTACAGACCTTTTCAATGACGAATTTAATGATACAGAATATTCCTAGTTCCTTTCGACTCTACCTCTTTTACCCATAAGTTTTCAATAAGCACACTTTCTTCATCCAAAGAAATGATGAGAGCTGAAGCAAAGCAAAAGAGAGAGTCTGTAAAACTACACTGGAACCTCAGGGCACCAATGTACAGACATTTTGAACCTACCTTGCTGTACCAGGTAGCCCATATTTCTCTATCTTGTCCACATTTGGAAAAATGCCTTGCTGAAATCAGGATGTAGTGACCATGATATACTGATTCACCCCGCTTTATATAAATGGAACTCAAATTAGCAGACCTACGCTGGGTAAGTGTGCTCCCGGGGTTATGACCTTCTCTGTACAAGTTTGTATGTGGTGAGGGGATGGTCAGTCTTCTCTGCAAACATAGCTGGGTCCACAGTCCTGGTTTGGGGATGACGACTGAGGTCGGGGTGGGGGGGCGGGCGGGGCTAGAGGCTGGGCAGCTGGCTGGAAATGTAGAATGATAGCATAAGTTTTCTCTTGTCAAAGTCCAGATAGGTTATCTCAGGCCTCTCAAGCAAGCTACACACACTTCGGCTGCCTTCCGCTGGACCTTTCTCCTCCTGAGCTTCCTGACCCTCTGCCAGGGTAGGGCTCAATCTGATTGAACCCAGAAATAGATCTCCAGGGGGCTCTTGAGAAGGGAAGACTTGGTGGGGGAGATGGAGGCCCCCTGAAGCCTCTTCAGCCTATGGGGGGCCTAGATGAAACTGGGAATTCTGGGAGAAAAGATTTATCCTATCCAGGAGATAGGGACATTCCTGAGCTGCCCTGGCAGTGACCCGCTCTTGCTCTCCATCCATGATTGTGTACAAGAGCCAGCCTGGTCCCCTGCTTGCATTCTTTGGCCCAGGAGCAAGAAGAAGGCTGACTCTGAGTTGACCACGTCCCGGTCCAGTGATCTGGGGACTGGGACCGCCAGGCCCCGCTGCCCCCTCCCAGCTCTCCAGGGCCTGCTAGCTTGTGGGCAGATGTGAGTAGGGGGGACAGATGGCACCTTTATAAGGCCCAGCCCAGATGCCCCCAGGGCCCTCTCAATCAATGGCACTTGACACTCTGGAGATGCACTCTGTTCCAGGCCCGAGGGTTGGAGGTTGCTGGAAGATGGGAGCCTCTCCATGGCCTCCTGGGTCGGCTCTTTCCCAGTCAGAGGAGAGCCCGGTTGGAACAGAAGCTGTGTAGCTCCTGCAGGAGGAGGATCTCATAATTTGGGAGCCCCCAGGCTTCCTGGATCTCTTCCCCTGATGGTGAGCAAGGGGACCTGGCCCGATAGATATCCCAAGCTCTGAGCGGCCAGCAGAGTGCGTGGCTTGACCTTTTTTGGTGACCTGCCTACAGTGCCTGAGCTGGTGGGGAGTGGGAAGAAGGAACTTGCTATTTGAGTTTGGGGGTGATTTGTGGGGTGCTGGAGACCTGGGGGAACCACCTCATGGGGTCAGCTCTATTGTCCTCTTCCTGTGACCCTAACGGTCAGCTCCCCAGCAGGAGAGGAGAGGCAGCTGTCTCGGGCTGGCTTCAGGGAGGTGGGGGGCGGAGAGCAGTCAGGGCTGGGGCTCCGTCTGGAAGCATCAGAGAGAGGGTGGGGAGTGTGAGGTGCAGGGGAGAGGTACACACTCGGGCGTGCCCGCTCACTCTCGCTCACTCTCACCCAGATTCCATGCATTCAACCAACTATCGACTCACAAAAGCAAAGCCCCGTGTGTGCTGGAGGGAAGTGGAGCCTGCAGGTTCTGTAGGTCTGGGTGGAGGGGACTGGCATACAGGACGATGCTTCTGTCCCGGGCTGGCCCAGAGCAGCAGCTGGGAGCTGGGGTGAGCATGGGAGAGGGGACGGTGTCTTCTACATGGATGGCCATTAGAGGCAGGTACAGAGCCCAGGGAGGTCAGTGAAAAGAGGCTTGGGGAAGTGGTCAGGTGGGCAGCCAGCTCCAGGTAGTGGTCTTCCCAGAGGAAAGGGTAGCTCTGGAGGGCCAGGGGCCCATAGGTCTCATCCTGGAGCTCCAGGGAAAGACAGGAGGGGAAGAGGGAGGGCAGGGAAAAGAACTGGTGATAACGGGGTCTGCCGCCCACTGGGCACCTCCCAGTCCATCCCCTCCTCCCCGCAATGTGGGAGGGGGTCGTTATTCTCCCTACTCCAGCGTTGGGTGGGGGGGAGTTAACCTGCTCACCCATGGCCACGCGCAAGTAAGTGGCAGAGTGGGGTCTGAACTCAGGTCTGTCCAGGGCTGACCTCCCGCTGCTGCAGAGGAGGGTTTAGAGGAATGGAGGGGAGGAAGGAGGAGAAGGGGGTTCTCTCTGGGGCGAGAAGTGAGTAGCAATGGGGTGGCTGGGATCCTGAACTGATCTGCACTTGGCTCCCCACGACCCTGAGCCCTGGCCAGTATGTCTCGGGGTCCCCAGTCACTCCATCCTGTTCCCACTCCCACCTGAAGTCCTCCAGTGGCTTCCCTGGGGGAGCTCACCTTGGGGCTGAGGACTCCCTGGCTGCAGTGGCCTGAGGGCAGGGGCACGCTTCCAGGGCTGCCCAGCAGGGGGAGCTCTGCCCCACCAGCCCACATCCTAGGGTCTGACTGGGCTGGAGGGGCCGAGGCAGCAGCTTCCATTCTGCCCTCTGAAGACAGCTGAGGCCAATGAGTGGAGGAGCCTGGCTGGCTCTGGGGGAGGCTCCCCGGCCCTCTTCTCCCTGGCCTGCCCGGCCTGCACAACTCCTGGCCTCCCAAGAGGTTGGACATAAGACTTGGGCCGGGCTTCCCTGGTGGCACAGTGGTTAAGAATCCACCTGCCAATGCAGGGGACATGGGTTTGAGCCCTGGTCAAGGAAGATCCCACATGCCATGGAGCAACTAAGCCCGTGAGCCACAACTACTGAGCCTGCGTGCCACAACTAGTGAAGCCCACGCATTTAGAGCCTGTGCTCCGCAACAAGAGAAGCCACCACAGTGAGAAGCCTGAGCACCGCAATGAGGAGTAGCCCCCGCTCGCCGCAACTAGAGAAAGCCCTCGTGCAGCAACGAAGACCCAATGCAGCCACAAATAAATAAATAAATTTATTAAAAAAAAAAAAAAAAAAAAGACAAGACTTGGGCCGGGCTTCCCTGGTGGCACAGTGGTTAAGAATCCACCTGCCAATGCAGGGGACACGGGTTCGAGCCCTGGTCCGGGAAGATCCCACATGCCACGGAGCAACTAAGCCCGTGCGCCACAACTACTGAGCCTGTGCTCTAGAGCCCACAAGCCACAACTACTGAGCCCGCGAGCCACAACTACTGAAGCCCGCGCGCCTAGAGCCAGTGCTCCGCAACAAGAGAAGCCACCGCGATGAGAAGCCCGCGCACCGCAACGAAGAGTAGCCGCCACTCGCCGCAACTAGAGAAAGCCCACGCGCAGCAGCAAAGACTCAACGCAGCCAAAAATAAATAAATAAATTTATAAAAAAAAAAAAAAAAAAGACTTTGGCCATTCGGCTCCCAAGCCTCTTCCAGGGGTGAGCCTGGGCCTCCCACCTCCTCCAGGCCTAGAGGGGAGGAAGAACATGTGAGATTGTGAGGGGTCCTGGGAGAAAAGGCCGTCCGCAGGAAGGGGAGGAAGGACCAACCAGGGCCTGGGAGCTTGCTCAGGCTGCACACCCCCTGCAGGGATTTGCGGGGGGTGTGTCTCGCGGTAGCGGGTAAGGTGGCCACTTGCTCCCCGGGCATCGCTCCACCTTCCATCTCCCACCGTGCCCCGTGCCTGGCCGCATCTGGGCCATGGCCACTCGGGGCTCAACTGAGGAGGCTGGCCTGGTGTGCGGAGCCCTGGGGGCAGGAACTTCCCTTGCCCACCTCACCACCCCAGTCATTCCACAGACACACTTCAAAAGTCTCCACTGCCGAATGTGCCTGCGGAGGAGAGGGGCAGAGGCCAGGCATTTTGGTGGCACCTCTATCTGTCCCGTCCAGTACGGCAGCCCCTAGCCGTGAGTGTCTGTTTAAATTAAAATGAAAAATAAGATTACACTGGCATCCAAGTCCGTGGCTGGTGGCTGTGTACTGGAGAGCTTAGATACAGAGCACCTCCATCAGCACGGATAGTCCTATGGGGGCCCTGGGGTGTGTGGGGGGCGCTGAGCCAGGAAGCAGGTAGGAGCAGGTTGCTTTCCTCACAGTGTGTTTAGGGGGGGCAGGTGATCTGGAGGGTGGGGTGCTGCCATCTGAAGCCCTGGGACCAGGGAGTCAGGGACGGGCTTTGTTGGAAGGGGGGCAGACATCCAAGGGAGGGTCCAGTGGGTCCCAGCGGGTGGGGCAGGCCGGCAACGTTGAGCCCGGCCTGTGTACCTAGGCTCTGAGCTCCCATGTGCGCATTTACAACCTGAGAAGAATAATTCCCATCAGATGGTGTAGGGATGGGGGCCTGAGAGAGGCCAGGGCTGGCCGTGTGGCCTGGGGGCAGGTCCCGTCACTTCCGGAGCCTCAGTCACTCCCTGGAAAAGCAGGACCAGTGGAGGCTCCGGTGAGCTGAGCGCTCAGGGCTGTTGGCTGTGGGAAGCAGTGCAGACGGAAGATCTGTGCCGTGTCTCCCGTCAGGAGGGGCCTCAGAGGGCCTTGAGTTCTACTTCCTATGTTCTTTAAAATTATAATGCATGCAGAGCCTGCTGCCAAAGGAGGATTTGAGGCCGCTAACCCCTTATTTTACAAATGAGAAAACAAGCTTCGGGAGGTTTAGGGACTTACTCAAGTCACGTCTTCCTGAAGTTCCCTGATGTTTGGAGCCAAGAAAAGTTTCATAAATGCGGCCTCGGCCTTCCAGCTCCACCTCCCACCCCATCTAGACGCCACCATCCCCTTGAGGGATGTGGGGCTGGGCCGAAGCTGAGGGTGAGGACTCGGGCCAGAGGCTTGGCGAGAAGCGGCCGCCGGGGCAGGAGAGCCCAGTCTGGAGATAGAGCTGAGTGTCTGGTGGGGGTGATGGGAGGGGGCTTTCAAGTGGCCACTGCATCCTGGTGAGGATGAGGCCCAGAGGTCTGGGTTCAGGTGGAGCCTGTGTGCCGAGTGACCCCTTGGGGGTGTTAGGACTCCTGTCCTACAGGGCAGCAGTAGGCCTTACTCCCTGGACACCTCTGCCCTGGTCTCTACACACTTCCAGCCCTGGGAGTGCTATTGTAGTAGCAGTAGTATTAAGAGCAACAACTTACTGACCACCAGCTGTAAGACAGGCATCGTACTAGATACTTCACCTGCATTCTCTCCTTTAATCCACTCAACAATCCTATAAAGCAGATTAGAGTCCCGTTTAACACATAATGTAGCTATGTGTCAGAGAGGTTCAGTGACTTGCCCAAGGTCACACAGCCAGTAAGGGGTTGGCTGTTATAGTTTTCCAGCTTGTTGTTTGAATCCCAAGTGCTGGGAGCTTTCCATCAAACACAATGGCCTTTCCAGCACCAGGCTCTGGCTGAGAATGTGCTTCCCGGGGTGTTGGGATGCAGGACTTTGGCCTGTCAGGGAGAGTTACAGTCTATGGGGGGGGGGTGCGCTCCTGGAGAGTCTGGTCTTTGATGGGGGAGCCCAGCTTTGATCTCCTTTTGAAGTTCCGGCCTCTGGAACCGGCAACTTCAGTGGGGAGGGCCCAGGGAAGGGGGAGATGAAAGGGCAGAGGCAGCCGGGGTGGGAGAGAGAAGGGAGGGCGTGGGGGGCCGTGAAGAGACATAAGAGAGAAACAGATGTGAACCGAGAAAGGGGGCGAGGCAACTGGTGAAAGGGAGAGTGAGAGGCCGGTGGGGAAGAGGGACTGGGGGCAGGAAATGCTGCGGGCAGACAGAGGGACTGGCCAGGCCCGGGGCGGAGAAAGGAGACAGGGCCGAGTGGGCTGCGTGGGGCAGGAAGGAGGCGTGGGAGGGGGTGGCCTGGGGGCAGAGGCGGTTCCCGGGGCCCCAGCTTCCAGCCTCTTCTGGCCGGGAATCTGGGCTATGGGGTGAGCCTGTGCCATGGGGCCCACCGGTCCCTCACCTGCCATCCTCCTTCTCCTTCCAGGGGAGGCACCTCTCTCTCAGGCTAGTTCGCCAGTTGTCAGTGTCTAATGGTCTGGAGGTTCCAACAAGTTTCTGGCCAAGGCCTCATTGATGGCATCAGATGGCCCAAGGGATGGGTGAGGGGGAGGGGAGGAGCTCCCATCCTGGATTTCCCTGGGGTTTATGGCTCAGGCCTGCGCCCAGGCAAGGGGGTGGGGAGAGATTGGGGGGGGGGGTTTCTGCCCGCGGCCCGTGCACCTGTTCCTGTCTGACATCTTCCTTCCTCCCGCCGGGAGGGTAAGTGAGAACACGTGGTGGGAAGGGGCCAGTGGCGGGAAGCCAGCTAATTCCCGGCTCGGCAGCCTCCTTCCGCTCCTCCAAGCCACCAGCTCGGAGCCCCCTGCCCACCCCGACCCTGTCCCTAGCTCTGTGCTCCCTCCCCTCCACACTGCCCAGCCTCCCTGGAAGCTGTCAATTCGTCACAGCTTCTCCCCTGTCCTGGGCACCCTGGTCCAGCACCTTTCAGACCCTGGACCCAAACAGAGGGCCTCTCCGGGGCCCAGGATGGCACCCTTAGCTCTGCTGACGGTGGGAATGTGGGTGAGGTGGGGTGGGCCGTGGGGGAGGGGAAAGGCAGCAGAACCCCTCCCTTTCCTGGGTTTCCGCCAGCCGCGCCCAGGATTATATCCACCCCAACTCCCTGTACTTCAGAGGGGCCGGGAGGGCTTCCAAATTAGGATTTATGGGATTAATGGCTTTTTTCTGCCTCCCCCTGCCTGTCTCCCTCACTGCAAGCCTCATGCTCTCCCCCCAGGGCGGTGGTGTGGGCCCTCCCTGGGGCCCAGACCTCACAAGAAGGCTCTGCAATAGCTGAGCTGCTTCCCTTGGTTAGTGGGGGCGGGGGGGGAGGCCAGAAACCCCGCCTGGCGCCCAGCCCCTTCCTCTCGCCAGCCCGCAGCACCCTTTCCTTGGCGAGGGGGAGGACCTGTCAGAGTAGGGAGGCAGCCGATCCCAGTGGCAGGTTCTCCAAGCGTGGCTGTGCAGGGGCCTGGGGGCGGTCCCTACATCCCTTTGGGTCTTCACTCCTCCATACCCACTGGGGGGGTTTGAGGCTCAAGGAAATCGATCTGCAGAGGCGGCTGGGGATGATGTGTTGCAGGAGCACAGAGCTTGAGAGGCAGTGGGGTGGAGATGGGTGGCATGTGCGGGAGCAGAGTCCTGGCCCTTCTTGGGTCCCAGGACCCAACTGGCTCCTAGTTGGTGGGGAATGGTCTGCAGGGGCCACCAGTGAGTCCCTCCTGGGTCCTCCCCCCATGCCAGCCCTCACAGGTCTTGTGGGACTTTTCTCACACTCAGCACTGCCATGTTGCTCCTGGCTGATCCTTCCCTTCTCCATCCTGCCCCTTTCTTTATCCTCTTCCACCCTGCTCATCCCCAAACCATCTCAAGTGCAGGGCCCCGAGGTCAGCTCTCCTCATCTGTAGCTGGGGGGGGGGGGGGCGGGGAAGGGGGAGGGGGTGGACCCTTTGACCCAAGTCTCCAGCCCTATGATTCTACTTTCTCAGTTTGAGGGGCTTTCAGCTTACTTTAATCCCTCAAGAAGGCTCACGTGTTTGCTGAAACTCCTCTGACCTCACCATCTCCCCAAGTCAATATCTGAGTTCTCAACCCTGTGGCCTCCAGGTGACTCAGGATCCATGCTGCGGAGGGAGGCCTGCTCACCACACCCTGCAGAGCCCAGCTGGTCCCTTTTCAGCTCAGGGGCCCTGGGTTGTCACTTTGCTGGGAGCCCCTCAGGGGATAGGAACTTTGCCTCGAACTGTTCAGCTGAGCCAAGAGAGGTCAAGGTCAGGAGGAAATGTGGGTGTGCAGCCTTGAGCCATGGTAAGAAAATAAAATGTGGCACCCAGGTGCCCATGATGGCTAAGGGGCGTCAGTGTTGCAGTGAGTGAGGCCACTTCTGGGAGAGGCATGTGCCCATTGGACCCATAGAAGGATAAATGGGAGCCGCTGGAACAGGAAGGAGCCCTAGAGATTATTTCCAACCTCTCTGTTTCACAGGTAGAGAAACTGAGGCTCCAAAAGGGGAAATGAAGGTAACACAGTACATTGGTGGCAGAAGGGGACTACATTCCAGACCTCTGGGCTCCTGGTCCAGGTTCCTTCTCCTGCACCTGTCTGGCTCTCCCCCCCACCCCCCTTTATCCATTGCTGAAGCCCCCAGCTCTGCATCACTCCAGCCCTCTGTGCAGCTGGGCATTTGCACTGCTGGGAAGTGTGGTGGGCAGAGTGTACCTGTGGTCCAGAGGCAGGGTGGGCCGCTAGGGGTCATGTGCTAGGGTGGGCTCAGCTGGATGGTGGCATATTCCACAACCTCTTCAGACCCTAGCATGGTGCTCCGTGGCCCTGGCATGAGTTCCAGGGCTGATGTGTCCAACTCTGCATAGTGGATGTCAGTGTTCTTTGGACCAGAGCCCTAGGAATGAGGCAGAAGGGAGAGATGGCAGGAGGGGGTGGGGGAGGGGGAGTAAGGACCAGATGAAGCGCCCCAGGGCCAGGAGTTGGGATGAGATGGGGAGGTGTGGGAGTGAGGTGGGTGCGTGAGGAGAAAAGGGAACCAGGGAGGATTGTACAGTATGGAGGGAAGGAGAGAGAACCAGAAAAACAATCAATCACCACAAGCAATTGTATGCTCCGCTACGCTGTGTCCCCTTGGACTGATGTGGGGATGGGCAGAGGAGGGTGGGTCCCGCTCCTGGTCCCACTGCACTTGCCTCCCAGAGACTATTTGGGCCACCCCTCTCATTTTGCAGAGGGAAGAGAGTGAGGCCAAGAGAGGGGAAGTGATGTGACCTTCCAAGGTCACATGGAAGTAGCTGGCAGAGAAGCGGTGGCATAAAGTCAAACTTGGAGTCAGAAGACCTGGCTTTGAATTTTAGCTGGACCACTTGCCGTGTCTGGTCAGATTATTCAACCCACCTGAGCCTAGTTTTTCATCTGTAAAACGGGGGAATAAAACAATTCATTACATGAATCACTGTTAGAACCCAGAGCTCCAACTTCCACCCTGAGCTCTTCGGTGGCTCTGTATTACTTGACTCTTAACTTGATTTGGAAATTACTAGATAAGAGGGCTCGGAGGGCAGGGGCTGCCATGAAGTTGAAAGGGCAGAGACCCTCCCGGCCTCACATGGGCGTTAGCTCTACTGGTGGCCCCTGCTATGGCTGTGCCTGGGCCCTCTCCCTCACAGGGCCTCGGTTTCCCCTTTGGCAAAAGGATCCGTGATCTCCGAGAAGCTTCCAGCTCTTAGCCCTGGACCGTTCCTCACAAGCTCCTCCTCCTCAGCTCACTGCCAACATTTAGGCAGGCAGACGGATGGACCTGTCTGCAGAGCAGGGGCCGAGGGAGAGAGGGCTTTCCCCAGGTCGGAGGGCAGGGAGGAGGGCTCCCCGTCATGCGAGGCAGGCCCCTGTGACCCAGGCTGGTGCCCGCTCTCTGCCTCTTGGCGGGGCTGCCTGCATGGCAGAAAGGACGAGTGTCCTGATTTCAGCAGCGCCTGTCTGGTGCCCATCAGTGACTGCAGTCAGGAACACGTGGCTGGGCTAAGATTAGAGTAATTACCTCCTGATTTCTCAGAAGTGAAAGTCACGCCCTGATGCCTTTCCTTCCTCAGCCCCCTGTGCTTCCAGAGCCTGCCTGGAGGTGAGGGTGGAGGAAACACCTCTTTTCCAGGAGGAAGGGGTCTGGGGGAGGAGGTTGGAGGTACAAGAGGCCAGAGGTAGAAGGAAGGGGAAGGGGGCTGAACAGATGAGAGGTCTGGCTCCCAAGCCATGAATTGGAGGGCCAGTGAGGGTGGCCCAGGGCTGGGAACGTGGGCTCAAGGCAAGCAGGGCGGCATATGAGTAGGAGTTGCTGAGGGCAAAAGCCCTGACCCCCTTTGTCCCCGCGGGGCCCTGGAGGCAGGCGGAGCGTGGACACCACAAGTCGGGACTCCCATACGGTGGGAGGGTGGCTGGCACTCTGGGATGGTGTGAAGACCATCCTGCGGAGGCTGGGGATGGATGCACTAACTCTGTCCTCGTTCCACACACCCAACGTGTGGCAGGATGAACGGACCCCACCTCCTGACCTTCCCATCATCATGAGGATGCCTGCAGACAGGTGCTTCAGGGGGATGTGAGGCCGGGGGTGTCCTGGGGCTGCCAGACTCAGGCAGGGACCCCTCAGTGGGATTCCCACTGAGGCTGTCTGCTGAGAGACCACCAGCAGTGGGCCCAGTAACTTCTCTACATGGGCCCTTCCCAACTGAGGGCCATCTGTATGGAGCAGGCTTGGCTCTGATCCCCACAGAGGCCTGGGAGATTATGGGGGTGATGGCAAAGGTGGTTTGGGACCATCTCATGCAGGTGGGTGGAGGGGAGTTCTCCAAGGCAGGTGGGGCTGCCCTGGAAGCCCTGGCACTTTGCCTTCTGTCTTAACAGAATCCATCTCAAAGAGGCAAGGGAGGAGTGCCCTGAGACTCCTGCTTGGACTGGGGGAAACTTCAGCGACAGGTCAGGGAGTCAGCACCCTGTAGGCCAGGCGTGTCCCTGGCCCCAGGCACCAGCCTTTCTCAGGCTCTGCTCCCCATCTCATCCCAGAAGGTACACACCTCTTGGTAGAAGTTTGGGGAACTCGTAGAATTCTCACCCTGAGTTGGCCCCTGGAAAACTCAACCATCAGTTCCATCCCAAGGTCATTCCTGCCCTGGAGTTCCCACACTCCCTGCTTGGTCGTTGGAGCAGCTATGGAAACGCAACGCTCAGATCTCCCGCCGGGAGCGTGGCTGAACGACAACCCAGCCGCCGCCTGGCTGGATCCACCACGGCATTTGCAGAGGCCACATGTCCCCTGGCTGCCCCCTCCAGTGACTGAGCACGGCCGGTACTAGTGGAGACCCATTCCTGAGGGGCAGGACTCCTCTAAGGCTGGCCTGAGGACTCCCCTTTGGCCCCGGGGCAAGCTTCCCAGAGCTGAGCTGAAGACTGAGGCTCCTCCTTCCTTCCCCTCTCCTTTCTCAGGGCCAGACCTGTGTGGAGGTCAGAAGCCTGCCCCGCCTTCTCCTGTCCCCTCCCCTTTATCTGTCACAGGTGTTTCCCCCAATGAAGCTCTTGTACATCAAATCTTGTCTTGCTGTCTCTTCTTGGAGGCCTCGGATGATCAAAAGTGGTACCAGGAGTGGTCTGAGAAAATAGATGCAAAAGCGAAAGTGGAGATTTGGGCCTGGCTCACTCACTGCCTGGCAGCAAGGAGGCCCCACCTTGAGTGGAAAATAAGGCCCAGAGAGTCCCTGGCACAGTGTGGCAGCCCAGTGGTGAAGCTTCCACCAGCGGGGGCCTGGGAGGACATCATGGTGGAGGGGAATGCTCTCTCAGGCACAGTGATTCAGGCTTTGAGATGCCCGGGAAGCGACGCCGGAGGGGCAGCAGAGTTGGCTGGTTATTATTTAGTGATGTTGGCACTTACAGAGGGTTCATGAGAAACTGAGGGCCACTGACAGTTAAAGACTCAATGTGAGAGCTAGAGACCCTCTCAGGGAGCTTACACAGAGGCCCCATCTCCTCCAGCCGTGGGCAGTGGACACAGCAGAGAAGCAGATGTAGGATTTGAGAGCGGGAATCACGGGGCTCCAGAGATGCTCAGCCACGCCAGCTTTGTTATGCTAAGTGCGAGCTCAGGCTGGAAAAATCTGCAACTCTGAAACTGTGTCGAGGATAAATGGATAGAAGTCCCCCACCCTGCCGGAGGATGTGTCCCTCAGAGCACATGGAGGTGCCCAGCCTTCCCCTATAAGAGCTAACACCATTCCAGGCTTGCCCTGCAAGGTGAGAGGTGCCCCCCTTGAGAGCTGCCTCCACCTGTGTTCTTGGCTGCCAGGCTAATAACTAAGCTGGGGACAGCGGGACCTGATGAGGGAGGAGAGATTACACCCAAGGAGCAAGGACTGGCACACACTTCTAGCACGTTCCAGCAGAAGCCAGGCGAGCATTCCTGGGTGGGATTTGGGGGCATAAGCAAGACCGCATTGACCTGCAGGGCCCTTTCTCAGGACATGGGATTCAACAGCCTGGCAAGGACCGCTGAGAACAGGGCAAATTCACTACTAGGGGATATGGCATTCCCCAGTGCAGAACTGGAATTGACATGCTGACACCACAATAAGCCCATGGTCTGCGGGACAAGGCCCAAGTGGAGACCTCTGAGACTGCCCCCACCAGCCAAGAGAGTAAATCAAAAGTGATATGGTACCCGAGGTCGGGGAAAGATCGGTGTCGTCGTAGAGCCCTAAAGGACACAGGGATGGGGGTCTCTGTCTTATCTCCATTTAATTCCTCAGTCTGGCTGCACAGGATGCTAGAGGATCACTGTGGACCACCAAAGGCTCCATCAAGTGGCAGCCCCACTGTAGCTCCCAATGCCAGCTGAAATGCCAGCTCGGTGGCAATACTCTGAAAGGCCTCTCTATGGCACCGTGGCCCGAACAGGAAGAATGCGAGGGATGAAAACAGGTGTGACCCCACTCACCATCACTCCCAGTGACCCAGTGTGGGGATTGTGTGCTTCCCATCCCTGCCCCTCTGGGCTCTGCTGGGCACACTTGGACTCCTCGTGTTCCAGGCCAGCAGGCAAGGAGTCACATCTTGGCAGGTGTAACTGGCCCTGACCGGCAGGAGGAGGTCAGGCTGCTGTCACACATGAGGCGGGGAGGGCTATGTGACAGGCACGGGTGACGACTTGGGCCTCTTCTGCTTTAGCTGTGAACGGACACATGCAACAGCCCTGGCCTGCGAAGGGTGTCATTATCAAGGGCTCAGACGCCTCAGGAAGGAAGGCAGGTGACAGCTGAGCGAGGGGAATTTAGAACGGTTTTGGGAAGGAGAGGATGTGCACAGTTGTGGCCCTGAGATCTCCTGGAGCAATAGGGGCTACACCCTCAGGAAGAGAGGCCCCCGAATCATGGAGGTGGAGATCCCTGGGGTGCCAGGGTGACCCGTGGCAGTTGTGGACCCACACGACTTAGATTTCTGCTGTGGGCGGCGAGCTGCCACCCCTCGGGATCCACCTCAGCGTTTCTGCCGCACCCACACTTCCCCAGGCTGCTCCCACCAATGACCGAATGTGATGGGGACCTTGTGCAGCTCACCCCTGCGGGATGTGGGGCTCCTCTAATGGCAGCTGTGGCTCGAGGGCTCTCTGTGGCCTGCCCAGAGCTTTTGTAGAGTGTGTGGCCGTTCGAGACTCTTCCTACTCAACCTTCCTTCCTTCCCCCTCTCCCTGTCTACTTCTCCTCCCTCCTTGATCCTTCACCGGTGTCCCCCCCCCCAATGACTCTGTGTGTCTGATTCCATCTTGGCGTCTCCTTCTTGGGGGACCTGAACCAACGCAAAAGCTTCAGAACTCCATCCCTCCAAATGTCATTGCATCCAGTCTTCCGCTTCTAGCCTGGGCTGTCCGTCCTCACAAGACAGAGGAGATGGAAGCCCCTCTCCTTAAAGGTAAGGCAGTGCTTCTTCCTCCCACCTCTTCCACACATCTACTTTGGAACCTCTGGAAGTCCTCCCTGAGATCTAGTCCTGAGCCAGCCAGCTCTTCAAATGGTACCTGCCACCTGAGTGGACTCTTAGCCCAGAAACCTCGACAGAAATTGAGGGGAGGGTCACGCCTTGCTTAGTGCCCTGGAGTGTGTGGGAAGCATGGGGCCTGGGCCACCCAGGCTGGGGCCACTGGGCTTGGACGAGCCTCTAGTTGCCGGCCCCCCAGACCCCTGCAGCCTCCCCTCTGGAGCCCTGCCTCGGTGAATGGTGCATGCTCTCTGCCCGGCTCCCTCTCACTGCTTGTTGGGAAGGAGAATTGATGACAACATCAATAATGTGACTTGTATACAAGCTGCACTGCCAACAAACCTGAGCGCTGGGGATAAATCCTCTCCTGGCCCAGCGATTGCTCTGTAAGCCAGAAGGAATTACACGTCTCTTGGCAGCAACACCAGCGCCTCCCCAGGATGCCGGCGTTGACCTCCGTACACCACCCCACAGGCCATTCTCCCAAGCGTCCATCCACCTTGATGCCCTAATCCCGTGGCCTCTGGGTTCAGGACACAGAGTGCACCCATCCCCCAGCCCCTCCTGCCCGTGGCGAGGTGGGTGGGCACTAGCTTACTCTGCCTTTCGTCCCAAGTAGTCACCTTGTGTCTTGAATGCTTCAACTCATTTGGGGTTTCTGTCAATCCAATATGGCAGAACCTGGGGAGGCAAGGCTATCAGGGAGGGGACAGGGTCAGAGCCGTGTGCTGGGGTCTGGGGCTTGTATGAAAGAGAAGAGGGGGAGGAGGGGTCATGGTGGTGGGCGGGGGCTGTCCTGGAGCTGGAGCCGCCAGGCTTGGCCTGGTTCCTGCCGTGCCCCCAGGGAGGGCTGTGCCTGCCAGGCTGAGGGGGCAGCAGTCAGAGAGCAGGGCCGAGAAGTCGTTAGTGGGGATTAGGGCCAGCTGCAGCTGTCCCATTACATCACAGCGATTTTTATGCCGAGCCTGGGCCCACTCCTCAGGAGATCCCGCTGGAGTCTTCCATGACTTTCCAAATCACTCCCTTCCATCATCTTCCCTCTCCCCCAGGCCTCAGGCCCCCTGCCTGCCCTTTCCTGTTTTTTTCTCCTCTCCCCCCCTTTCTCCTTTCACCCAGGGCTCTGACAAGGTTACTGACTCCTAACTCGGGGCTGAGCTGAGGAAGGGGAAGGCTGATTTGGAGAATCCTGAGGGGGAATGGCTTTCCCTTTTCTGGAAACATTGGGGTCTCCGCACTCCCTCCTACCTTACCCACTTTCAGGCCTGGGGATAATGTGCTTTCTCACTGTCCTGAGGCAGGGGTGGGTAAGATGAGGCTCTCCAGGTGGGAGATTCCACCCTGCCAGGTGCTGGTTGTGTGGCCCAAAGTGACACCCGATCGCTCACTCAGGACTCTAAACCCAAGCTCTCAGGGCTGCCTTGCGGCTCTCAAGGCCCCTAGAGCTGAGGGACAGCCAGGCAGCAGAGCTGGGCGTTCTGCTGTGCGCAGGAAGCCTAGGGCCTTGGAGGGCTCTTCATGAGCTGGCGCCCACTCTGAGGCTCTTCAAGCCTCTCCAGGTAAACTCCCCACAGGTCTGGCCATCACCGTGACTGCTGTGTGGTAGGGCCTGGACTTGGGAGCCAGAGGACCAGGGGTTTGAATGATGTTTTCCCCAATTACTTGCTGGATGATCTTGGGCAAACCTCTTCACTTCACTGAGCCTCAGTTTCCTCATCTATAAAATGGGGGCAATAATAGGATTTATCACACTGATTGCTGTGAGGGCTAAACAGAGTCGTGTTTGAAAAGTCTCAGCAAAGTGTCTGGCACTCAGTCCGTACTCAGAACTGTCACTAGACTCCCTTTGCTGGAACTGGCAGGGCCAGGCAGTACAGGCGGGGACACAGGGGTGTGGGCACCCTCACAGGGGAAGGGGTTGTTCAGCTGCTGTCTGAGGAATGGTCTTTGTGTCCACTGTGAGTTCTAACTCACTTCCCAGCCTCGAGGTTGATTGAGGAATAACAAACGGCTGGTAGTCTTCTTACCCTCTGTGTAGAATCATAAGGGGGGGCTGAGTTGGTCCTCTGGGCTTGGCACCCTGGGATAGGAATGCTACCTCCCTGGAGGCAGGATTTGGCATCTCAAGACGGGCTCACTTTGGCACCTCCAACAGAGAGGGAGGATGGCTAAGCTGTGGAGACCATGACCTGGCTCTCCCCCTAGTGCCAGGAGAGAATGTGTTATCTTCGGGCCCAGGCGGTCTGGCGTGGGTCTCTGGGCTGGCACCGTATGTATGGGTACTGCCCTGGCCCCAAGTCTGCTGAAAGGAGTGGGCTCTGGGCGGAGGTGGCAGCCATTCAAGTGGATGCCGGCCCTCCGAGCGGCTGGGAGTGGGACCAGGAGGAGGGGCTGGGGCTGGCCTTCTGGTGGTCATTGGCAGGTCCAGGGACTGGGGTGCAGGGTACAGAGCCAGGGGGCGGGGCTGGGGGAGGGAGAGCTGGGCATCAGGTTGGGGCTCTGCCTTCACTGGAAACCCCACCCTCCTGCCCTGGTCGTCACGGTGCCTGTGGTGGTGCAACAAGGAGGGGCCTCCCCCTCCCTGGGGGGGCTGTCCTGTGCCCTCCCTGCCCAGTCTCCTCAGCCTCCTCTGCCCCCCTTCTCTCTCAGGCAGCTGGGCTTGTGGCCAGGCCGGGTGCAGCTGGGTTGGGGACAGCATCCTCAAGGTTCAGGGGTCCTTACCAAGGGGCAGTAGGGAGGGGAGGCCCCCGGATCATAGTAGGGGGACTGGGCGGGCAGCTTCTGCAGTTCTTCCTCTTCCTGCTGTGGATGCTGCTTCCCAGGCTCCAGGCGAAGGATCTGGAAGAGAAGGGGCTGAGCGGCTGCACGGACTCTTGCATGGGCCTGCTCCAGGCAGCCCTCTTGGAGGGACGTGGATTCCCCTCCTAGGTTCCCATGCGCCCCCATCCTGCATTCACTACTTTGGCGGCATCTGGGAGGCACAGGGCAGCCTGAGCCTTTGGCTTTGCAGGCTCTCTCTGACCAGCCCGGGGCCACACATCAATGGTTATTTTTAAATGAATGATCTGAGAGGTGGAGAAAGAGGTTCCCCTCGGGGGGCCCTGGGTAGGAAGGGTTCTAGTTTGTCATTTCTCAGGGTAGAGGAGGGGAAAGCCCCGACCACGATCTGTAGCCTGGACTTGGCCTTGTTGGAACTGGCCAGGGCTAGTGGGGCGCTGGGGACTGTCCAGGAGTTCATGGAGTTGGGAGCGCTCTGCCTTCAGGTTGGGCCCCCGCCCTGAGCCCATCTCCCATTTTTTCGACCCCCTCCCTCACTCAAGCGACCCAGGCCCACCTGGATGTCCTCAGGTGCAAGGTGGCTCTGCCTGTCGGGAGAAGGCTCCAGCTTCTGGGCGAAGGGCAGGGTAGTCCTGGGGGAACAGGATGAGGCTCACATGGGGGTCTCTGCCCCAGTCAGGCCACCTGCCAGTTACTGGTCCCGGAGGCCCCGTCGCAAGGATGGCCCCGGGCGCAGGAGGCCCAGGTGGCCTCCTGAGTGGCCAGAGCTTGGGAGATGGTTACTCAGCATAGTGGGATGGAGGCTGAGAGAGCCTCTGCCATCTTCCCAGCCTGTCCCTCCCTCCAGCCTGGGCCCAGGAACCAAGTAAGTCAGGTGTCCTAGCTTGAAGGACAGTGGGAAATCCACATGGGCCCTCAGCGGGGGCCAGGACCAAAGCGGGGGGACTGAGGCCTCAGGTGCAAAGCCTATGGGGACACTGTAAGTCTCAGTCATCGCGATAAAGAATGTTTTAATGCAATATTTAAAAAACCACAATGAATGCAAAAATCCGTGATGAACAAAATATCAACATTTTAAGTAAAGACAAGGTAAGTAATAGGGCCATGCCAAGTCATATCAGAGCCTGAGGCAAAAAGAAAAATCAGTATTACTGATCCTGTCTTTATTTAAAGTGTTGATATTTTGTTCATTGTGTATTTTGGGCATTCATTTTGATTTTTTAAAAATATTGCATTAGAGTATTATTTCTCACGATGATGGAGGTTTTTGGTGCCCCATTGAACTTGGTGTCAGAGGCGAGTGCGCCACTCAGCTCACCCTGGTCCAGCTGGGAGAAGGTGAGCTTGTGTGAGGCATCTCACGTCTATGTCTCAGTTTCCTCACCATAAACCGTGGATTATAATCGCGCACGTACTTCTCAGAGTTGCTGAGAGGATAAAATGCATCTTCGTAAGCCAGCGTAAACATTGGGAGGTGCCTCCGTGCAGTGAGCTCTCTGAAGGCTTTAGCTCTACTGCAGGAGGGGTAGGGTCCCCCTCCCGCCTCGCAGGTGGCAGGAGGAGGAGACGGGGCCTTGGGGGGCGGGGTAGCCCTGAGCCCCTTACAAGTCCGGGTTCTTCAGCAGGAGCCCATGGAGGTGGGCAGCGGGGGGCGTGTGGGGGAGGTTTGGGGGGACAGAGGATGGGCTGGTTCGCACTCACCCGCCCCCGTCCACCTCCAGCCTGCTCTTCTGCTGCCGGTGATACAGAAAGAAGACAGTAAGAGCCACGCTGAGGATGAGGACCACGGCCACGGTGCACCCCAGGAACCCAGCCATACTTCCTGGGCTCCCCTGGGGGAGGGGCTTTTCTGGAACCAAGAGACCAAGGCAGAGAATGAGAGAGTAGGACAGAGGGAGACATAGAGAGAAGAGAGGGAGAGAAAGAAAACTTTTGGGGTCAGAGAGGTGGGCAAAAAGTAAGAATCAGAGCCTGAGGCGGTGTCCTGCCCTAACCCCTTCACCTGCAGCTCCCCTCCCCCATCATGCTCCAGCTCTGGGGGGGCTGTCCCAGTTAGGGCAGGACAGACCTCATATGCTGGCTCCCCAGGGGCCTGTAATCCCAGCCTCTGCTCTGATCTTGGGATCTGGGGCATGGAGGTGGGAAAGGGGGATGGGAGCACAGGCCAGGCTCAGGGGTGCTCAGGGGTGGGGGTCCCCACGCCTTCATTCCATCTCTGGCCCTGCAGGGAAGATCTCTATTGAGGAGTTTAATTTCCTTCCTCTTCCTACCCAATTAAACAGGCAAATGAACTAATTAGTGCTTTGCCCTCCCAGCTCTGGAGAAAGTGTGAAGATCTGGAGAGGGGAAGATGGGAGCTTGAGGATGAATGGGGATCCTTGGGGGAAACCTAGTCTGTCCAGTGCCCGAGAAGCTGAAAAACCCGTCGGGCCGGAGTCTAAGGGGAGGGGACTAAGCCTCCCGCCCACTGTCTGGACCCGCCCGGCCGTTGCCCCGGAAGCCCTGGCCCCATGGGTGGGAAGTGGGGCTGGGGTAGGTGGCAGCCCCTCTCAGCTTGCTCTCCGATGACCTGGGCAAGTCACCCAGTCTCTCTGGGCCTTGGAAAGAAAAGGGCCTGGGAAGTTGTGAAGTTTTGTCGAATGATTCAGGAAAAAACGCATACGCCCTTTTTGGCCAACCAAGCAAGCCGGAAATGCAAATCAGCCTGAGGGGCGGCCACTGTGGGGGTGGTCCCTGAAGACAAGGACACCAGAGCTGTTGGAACTGAATCTGTGGCCAGGGGCACGTGCTGCTTTCTGGCCAGCCCTGCCGGCCCAGGCTTGGAATGGGAAGCCGTGGATGGTGCCAGGCCTTTCCCTTCCCTCCCTCTGCTGGGCTCCATTTCTCACCTCTGACCTTCCCAACACCCAGGGAGGAAGGGACTGAGGAGAAAATCATATACACTCCCTTCCCTCCTTCCTCCCCACACCGTATTATACGTAATTAAACAGGAGAGCACCCGAATAGAGATGCTAAATTGCAGTTTGCAATAAACATCATGGAGCCAATTTCCTAAAGCGGGGTTGACAAGCACCTGCCTCTCTCTGTCTCTGTCTCTCCGCTCCATTCCAATGCCCTGGAGGAGGGGGTGTCTGGCAGAGACCTCCGTAACAGATTGGCTCCCGGTGAACCTGCCGCCCCTCTGGCCGGGCTCCTGACCGTGCCCGGAAGGAGGACTCTTTGCAAAGGCCCAGCATCTATCCATCCACAGCTGGTGGGCTGTGGTCCCGCTGGGAGGGCAGTGTCTGCGGGTGTGTATCACAGGGACTTCGGAACCTCAGACTCCTCCATGGACCCTTACCCTCCCCCATCTCTCCTCTCCTTTCACAGACCTCTCGGGCTGGGGTACTGCAATCCATTGAACAAACCTCGTCCTCTTTCCTCTGAACCTTAACTTCTTAGCACCCACCATCCTCTCCTTCCTGGTCCCTCTCCTTTATCCTCAAGCCTTCCTGCTTCCACTCCTGCAGCCTCTGACTCCGCTTCTCCTTTGGTTTAACAAGCATTTATTGAGGATCTACTGTATTCCAAGGCACTGTTCCGACCCTGAGCAGCAGAGATGCATAAGTGCACACACCCCGCCTGGCTCGTGAAGTTCAGGTTTTTCTCCTGCCATAGCCAGCTCAGCTGGGTGGGCCAGCCCTGTGTGGGATCCCGGCGGGAGGGAGAGACAGCTTCACGTCAGCCCTTGCCCTCAGCTCCCTGCTTCCGGGTGCCCTCTCCCACGCCCTCTCACCCATCGCCGTCTCAGTGACTCTGGGGCCACTTCAGCAAGACAGGGAGGCAGCCGTCCTTCTAAGGGGCCTTATAGCATGCTTATAGCGCAGACAATAATATACGCAAATGAGTCTGTAAAGGCACTAACGTGGTCATTAAAGAACTCAAGGGCCAAAAAGGGTGGGATGCTGCGGGCAGGGCCTCAAAGGTGCCAGGGCCAGAGTGGATAACTCTGATTTTGTTCCCTCAAATTGCCCTCTCTCCATGGCCCACCCTCTCAAAATATAAGTGCAAATTCCCTTGGAGCCCCTGGGCCCTGCCTGCTCCACACGGAGGGCCCCACCCTGGTGGAAGAAATACTAGTGGAGGGAAAATGAGAGATGGGGAAGAGAAAAGGGGAAGGCAAAGAGGAGAATCAGTCTGAAGTCTCCAACGTGTCAGGCACTGCCCGGCGCCTTGGCTGATTTGGGATTAGATGCTCACATCAAGCCTGCAAAATTAGATAATGCTATTCCCAGTGAGCAAAATGAGGTTCAGAGAGGTTAAGCGCTTCGCCCAAGGTCACCCAGCTTGTCAGTGGCTGAGCGGCCCTGGAACCTGCATCTGCGTAACATTCCCCACTCAGGCCATGGGGTCTTCTTAGCAGTCCTGGTCCCTCACACGCATGGAGCTGCCACCCGCCTCTCCCTTACCAGACACAGCCCTACCTATCCCCTCACCCCCAGTTGCTTTGTCTCCGGACCTCCTCCCCTTGACAGCTGTGAGGTGGGGGCCTGGCACTGACCCCAGCTGGAGCCCTGGCACTGAGCCCCCAGACACTCTCTGGTTACACCGGGACAAATCCGTTCCCCTAGCCCCAGCTCCACAGGCTTTAGGGCAGGACCAGTCACCTGCAGGCAGCCAGGCTGGCCAGGGCTAGAGCATAGGGCCAGGGAGAGCTGGGAATCAGGGTGTGAGGGAGAGGGGGGCAAGGGGCCTCCCGGGAGCATCTCCTGTGAGCCAGGCTGGGTGCTGGGCTGAGGTTGGTCACATTGGCTTTATTCTACTAAAAAGGCTCAGAGAGGTTAAGTTAGTTGTCTGGAGTCCCACAGCCAGGAACTTCACAGCTGGAATTGGATCCAGGTCGACTTCTGAAGTCCCTTTTTTCCCTACTCTGTCAGCAGGGGCTGGTTGCTTTGCATCCCAGATGCAGAGTCTGCATCTGTCCTGGCTCAGGCTTCAAGGATGGCCCCCAACCAACTCCTTCTTACCTGTCTCTGGGGTTACACCAGTGATATCCCCTATGCCTCAGTGCTCTCACCTGTCACTTGGGGACAGCGTGCCTGGTTTTTGGGTCCCTCAGACTGGGAAACTGAAATCCGCATTTGGGAAGTAAACACAGACCTGGGTTTTGTCAAGGGGGCTGCAGGCCAGTGACAGTCAGGAGCTTCTTGGCTCTTCCTGGAACCAGACCGGCCCGCTGCACTGAGGCCCCATGGTGGGGGGTGGGAGGAGCTTTAGATCCCACACAGGGGTCCAACAATCTCAGTCTGCTTCTCCCTACCACCCCCCTTCTCAGCCATACCTCGTTGGTCCTGAGTCCCAGCCTTTGCTGGGACCCAGCAAAGCGGGTCCAGACATCCTGCTTCACAGCCTGCTCACTTGCCTACCTGTTGCCCCCCGCTCAGTTCCATAAACACATCCCAGCACCTTCCATTTTCCACGCACTGTGCCAGCTGCTGGAGGTTCTACCCCCTGGCTAATGGGGGAATCTGACATGTATACAAATAAACACTCTATTTTATGATTCATGTCTCAAGAGAAGTCTGTCCAAGGTCCAGGACAGGTGTAGGGAAGAGAGTGATTAGCTTTGGGAGTTCTTGGCTTCACAGATGAGGGGCCTTCTGAACAGGGTTTTGAAAGCATAATAGGAGTTCTTCAGGAGAATAAATGGAGAAGAACATTGTAGGCAGGATAAGGAGTGTTGCAGGGACACATGTGTGAGATGTGGGGTGTATAAAGGAAATTCCAAGCATTGGCTATGTCTTGGAAATTGGGTTCAAAAGAGGATAGACAGGGCATGAATCTGGGGAGAGGTATGTAGGGAGTGGACCTGGCTCAGAGGTTAGGTTTTATCCATAGGTAATGTAACCCCTCTCTCCTGCTGCCCCGGCCTGGGGACAGAGATGCTGCTTTCTCAGGAGCTGGACTGACCCAGGCTCTCCCGTGGGCTGACCTTCCAGGGCTCCTTGGGGACCACTTGGCCCTCCTGCCCACGAAGCTGTCCTGGGTCGGTCCGCCGCCTGCTCGCCTTCTGTGGCACAGGCCGAAGAGGTGTTTCTGGGGGACCAGGAGCTCAGAGGAAGCTGGATGTCTGGACTTGGTGCGGATGCTGGTAGGTAGGATTGGCTGGGGGTGGGGCTGATTTCACTGCCAAGGGCCTGCCCACCCCCTGGGTCAGAGTCCCTCTGGCCGTTTCTCCAGCCCAGGGGTGCGGGAGTGGCTCCTTCCTGCTGGCCAGGGGTGGGCAGCCAGGACTCGCGTCCTTGTGTTCAGCTTGCTCCAGCTCCCTTTCTCCCTGTCTCTCTCTCATTTCAACACTTTCTTCCAATGACTCCAAGTGGGGCGGCTGCTGCACCATCACACTGGGGGATTGTGGGAGTATCCTCTCTCCTTGCCCAGGAAGGGATACATCCCTCTCCTCCCCTGCTCAGTCCATACAGAAGAGCACCCTTTTACGTGCTTTCTTGTGACCCAGGTGGTGAGGGAGCCCACTCAGAGGCCTGGAACTGAGTGAGTCACAGAGCCCTTTCCTCAGCCCGATGCAACCAGCACGACTACCTGGCCAGCACGACTCAGACTCAGCCAGGCCTCTGCCTTCTCCTTGCCTTGGGCTACAGGCCGAAGAGGCTGACCTTAGGAGCTGCTGGGAGACCCTGCCTCCCTCTTCCCTGAGGTGGGCTCCTGGTCATTCCCCCTGCCCTGGGCTGGGTTGCCCTTTGGCTTTGCATCTGCCCTGGTGGGTTAGTATTAGTGCAGAAAGCCTTTGGCCACAGAATTTTCTCTGGTTCTGCACTCAGGTGGAGGTCAGTTTGTAATCCCCTTCTTCGGCCCCTCTGGATGGAGGCTGGGAGCTCTGGGCTCTGCAGCCCCGCCCTCGTTTCTCCCTCACCTCTGACTTCCATGTCATCTGTCTGGAGCACACATGAATTACGGAAAGTGTTTAGCACTGTGCCTGGCACATAGTCAATATGTAATAAATGGCTGCTATTTTTGTTGTTAGCTACTCCATAAATGCATATTGACAGTGGTGATGATGTTGGTGATGGTGATGTTGATGGTGGTGATGATGTTGGTGGTGGTGATGTTGATGGTGGTGATGATGTTGGTGGTGCTGGTGATGACGAGGATGGTGGTGATGATGTTGGTGATGGTGATGTTGATGGTGGTGATGATGTTGGTGATGGTGATGTTGATGGTGGTGATGATGTTGGTGGTGCTGGTGATGGTGATGTTGATGGTGGTGATGATGTTGGTGGTGCTGGTGATGACGAGGATGGTGGTGCTGATGTTGGTGGTGCTGGTGATGACGAGGATGGTGGTGATGATGAGGATGTTGGTGCTTCTCCCCTCCCTGGAGTCCTGGCTTCTCCCCTAAGCTAGCATGCTGGGCCAAATTACACCTGTGGCCACCTTAGCTTACTATCATATATAGTATGATACCATACATGTATTCCATGTGCTTTTACTTAAATTACCTCATTTGATGCCCCCCACCCCATTGCCTCTGTTGACAGATGGCTAACTGGAGGCTCAGAGAAATTTAATAAAATGCTCAAGGTCACACATCTCACTGATGATGGAAGTGAGATAGGGACCCAGGTGTCCGGGTCCTCAGTGCAGAGCTCCGAGCGGCCTTGATGAGGATCTTCTCCCTGTTCATCTGCAGGGGAAGACAGGCCAGCTCCTTCTTAGTTTGCCACTTACTTAGCTGTAGAATCTTGGGCAAGTCACTCAAATTCTCCGAGCCTCAGTATCCTCACCTGTAAAATGGGAATCACAACAGGGTTGTTGTCAGATGTAAATGAGCTAGTGCCTGTCAGAGCCCTCAGCACAGTGCCTGCGCCCACTCAGTGCTTAATAAGCATTGGTTCAAGGAGGGCAGGGGACGTGTCTGCTCCTTGGGCAGCTCCCAGGCAGCTCGGGTTGGGACCCCTGCTCTAATCTCACCTGTGGCCCTCTCTCATCCCTGCCCTCAGCTTTCCCTAGTCCCTTGCTGGTCACGATCTGCAAAGCCAACTTGTCTAGGCCTCTGCGGGCCTTAGGACATCCAAGTGTGTGTGAATGTATGTGTGTGTGAGTCTATGTGAGTATGGGTGTATGTGTGTATATGTGTATGGGTGTATACGTGTGTATGTGGGTGTATGGGTATGTGTACATGTGTGTGTGTGTGACACAGAGAGTGTGACACTCCTTGGGGAGGGCTGAGGGCAGTCACTTCCCACTCTGCACGCAGCATTCCCGCCATCTGGAATGCTCTCCCCAGTGTCACCAGGGTCCCAGCCCCTCCCACCCAGCCCTTCACACCTTGAGTTGTCATTAGGGGGAGAAAGGAACATGAGGGAGGCTAACTTTCCCAGAAGCCCGCCCCTCGCCACAGGGTTTGCTCCCAGAGCCCTCTGCAAAGTTGGGCCCAGCTGGAGAGAGTTACTGGGATTTCACGCACATTCCTGGGGGGAGAGGGACTATCTCCCTGTTGGGGACCCTGCCAGGCAGGACCCTGAGCCCCAGCCCTCTCAGAGGGAGGAAGATGAGTGAGGCTATTGCCCAGCCAGCTGGGGAGGGCCGGGGGGCACAGGGAAGCCATTTGTCTGTCATGCACCCTGTGGGCTGGGCTGGGCACTCCCTCCCGCCCCTCTGCGTGCCCTCTCCCCTCACCTGCCAGCTCCTAACTCCTTCCTGCCTCTCTCACAAAGGGCTGCTTTGAAGGGGAAAGAAGGACCAAATCTGAGAGGGCGCACAGAGCAGTGGGGAAAATAATGGCCTGGATGCTCCAGTATTTCTAGTGCTGTGACCTTAGCTGTTCTGAGCCTCAGTTTTCTCCTCTGTAAAGTGGAGAAATGGCAGAAATAAGTGAGATAACGCACACGGAGCTCCTGGGGTAGAGCGGCCTCTATGAATCGTAGCAGCAGCAATAGTAGTGTTCTAACATCAGTGGTGTTCTCCGCGACTCCGACATTGAAGCACAATGCTGGTTCCCTCCTTTGCCTGGATTGCGGGGGAGGGACTGAGCACCTTTGGTGAGCTCCAGATTCTTCCAACCCCAGCAGGTGTTCCTTCATTACCCCTCACTGCTGCCCTCGGGAGCCACGGTCCAGCACCCAGCAGTAGGAAGCCTGGGCAGAGCAAGGGGCCCCGGGCTCTGTCCTCACAGAAACCAAACCTCACTGGGCTGGGGTCGGTGTCCCCAGACATCTCAGGCAGGCTCCCCAGCCCCCTTCCCACTCTCAGCTGCTGGGCACTGCACAGCGACTTCCTGCACTGTTGGAGCCTCCACTGTCCCCTGCGGAGGGGGAGAGACCAGGGGGTCAGGGTGGCCCTGCGGGAGCCTCCTCTCTCTTCTAGTCTGGTTGGAGCTCTTACAGCCGTGGCCTGCCTCCCTGGGGCTGGGATGAGACGTCGTGAGTGACAGCATTAAAGCAGTCACGTCTGACCCTGCCCCACTGTGGCGTGATGGTATCAGCTCTGTGCGTGGAGCAGGAAGATGTGAGGTCCAGGGCAGCTGAGACGATTCCTAGGCATGGTCTGGGGGTTGGACTGAAGGCTACGATAGCCGGTGGATTCCAGATTCCTGCTCAGCTACAGGGCATGGTCTGGAGCTGGTTCAGGGTGCCAGTGGTGGGTGGGAGGAGGGGACAGCAGACTGACTGCCCCTCCTCCGCCCCGACAGGCACGCTGCCCGGGGTCTCGGAGAGAGCCTGTCGTCCAAGCCCCTGCTCCCTGCTTTGGGGATCCATCACTCGTCCCAGTCTTGGTGGGTGCCCAGGGGGACCCTCACCACCCACAAAGCCCAGGACTTCCCCTGCACGGTTTGAGGGCTGGCCAGGGAAGGGGCTGCATCTCCAGCTCTTTCAGGCTCTTCCCCCCTGCTCCCCCTCTGAACAGGCTCTGGCTTTTGGGGAGGGGTCCCATGGGTCCCATTATGGACCCATAATGGTCCCCACATGCCCCCCTCACCCACTGCCTAAACTTCCTGCTACAACAGTCACTGCCTATGAGGATAAACTTCTTCCATTTTATTTTATCTGGGACAAGATGAGCCATTTCCAAAAGGAGTGTTACTAGGAAAATAAGAAGAATAGGAAATAAAAACATACAGGGGTGGCCAAGTTCATGGAGGACCTACTTCTTCTCCTAAGGTAATTTACCATCTAGCCACAGACTCACTAGAAATCTCTGAAGGTCAGTGCTGCTGGCAGAAAGCTTGGGCAGAAAGCCCTGGGAGGAAGTGAGGTCTGTCACTGGAGGTATTTTAGCAGGGCCTTGATACTTCCTTGGTGGGGAATGACCTTGATAGCTCACTACATAATGATGGTCCTTCACTTCCGCATAGAACTTCACGGTTTACAAAAGGGCTTTCGCTGGCGTTCTTGCGTCTTTGGTGTAATCCTAGGAATTAGGCAGAGCAAGGATTAACATCACTGTTTTGCGGACGAGAAAACTGAGGGACAAGAGAGAAGTGGCTTTTCCCAAAGTCACAGGGAGGTGGTGGCCACACTTGCTGGGATCCACATGTTGAGCCACCAGGGCAAAGCTGCTCCACCCTCAGGGCACCCGTGGTTCTTTCCTGACTCAGTCTCTCGTGGATGCCCATCCCACCTACCTGCCCCTTCCTCCAGGGTTGGACCACATTTGCAGGGCACTTAGGAGGTGGCTGGAGGTGATTCTGGAGTTAATGGGGCGTCAGCAGGGAGAGTGGAAACATCTCTCCAGGGACACATGAGCCAGATAAACTGGGGGCTCTTGAGGCTTCTGGGAGGGGCTGGGTGGGGAAGGGGACCTGAAAAGGCTAGAATTCTGGAAGCAAAGAGCCAGAAGCTGAGGGGCTATGTCTGTCTCCCTGCGAGTCATGGGTGTTGATGTTTTAGCTGTCTGTCCATCCTGGGCAGGGGTCCTCTGCAGGACCCCTCTCCTTGTAGCCTCTCCTTGTGGCAAATCTCCCAAATCAAGTGTATATTGAGAGTAGTACTCGAAATGAGGGGATTTAGATATGGAAATTCTACGTTAAAATGCTGTGAATTCAATGGTGCTTCTCTGGGCCTTGCCAAGGTGGGGAATGCACGGCACACAGGAGGAGCTCTGGTTCTTAGAGGGGGTGCGTTGGGCTGCGGGGGGATGAGCTCCAATGCCCTGGGGTCACTGGGGGCCAGGGGTTCGGAAGACTCAGGAAATCTGGAGGACTTCAGGATCTGGACACATCTGGGGAGGTCAGGAGGAGAGGAGCAGCTTACTTCTGGCAAGTTCTCTGAGTGGCACCATGGCAAGCCTGAGAGATTTGATTACATTTGTTCACCCCTCTCAAGTTGAGGGGAAAACAATCTCAAGAAAAGAAACAGGGGACACCTGGACTCTGGGTCCTTCTTGGGAAAAACACTGGAAGAGGTCAGACTTGGATTGGGGGTGGGCGTCTGGGTGGGGGAGGTGTGGGATGGTATTGCCTGTGCGCAGGCCACGTGCATCATAACACCTGCCCCTCACTGCAGCCCGTGAAGTAGGCCTTATTGTCTCCATTTTACCCCACTTGCCCCGAATCACCAAGCTAATAAGAGACAGATTTGGTGACTGAACCTAGGTCTGTATGACTCCCAAACTGGGCCCGCCCATCAATGTTTGCGTGCGCCTAGGCTGTGCTTCGGGATTCCGGAGTACTACCTCAAAGGGGCCTGTGTATGTTCCACACATTTCGTAAGTTATAAGCTGGTGTAAAACTGTGACCATGGTGGCATTTTGTTTCTTTTTAATGGGAGGTTCAGTAGGGAGCAAAGAGCACTTGGCTTGGAGTCAGAAGGCCTGGGTCCAAGTTATGAGTCTACCACCCACCACCTGCGTGACTTTGGGCCAGACGTTTAACATCCCTGAGCCTTTAGCTTAATCATCAGCTAAATGGGGTTCCTTGCTGACCTCCTCAGCTGGCTGTGAGGATCCTGGGGTTCCGAGTGCCCTCCGGCCACCCAAAGCGCCTGGTCTAGTCTAGTTGATTCCTGATGCAAACGTTTACCTGGAGGTCCTCCCCACGCTGGGTGTTCTACGTCTTCTCCAGATCACTTTTCGTTTTCCAAAGTCATCTCTGATACCATCTCTTCCAGGAAGCTTTTCCTATGAGCCCCGCCTGCCCCTGATGACGCCATCCGTTACCAAACGTGGTTCCCACAAGCTCAGTCAATCCCCGCCTGGGATACTTGCTGCTTTGTGTACTGAAACTTGTGTCAGGCCCAGGATCCCCCCAGGAGTTAGGCTGGTGTGGCCCCCTCTCCTGGCTCTTCTCCCACTCTGTTGTCAGGACATGACTCTGCCCTTTAGGAGCGCTGCAGGCAGTGGGCAGGGTAGTACCATGGTTAGAGCATGGCCTCTGAGGCCAGACTGCCTGGGTTCGAAGCCCAGCTCCCCACCAGCAAACTCTGTGACTTTGGACAACTCTCTTCATGTCTCTGGTAATGATGGTAATAGTAATTCTAAGTCTGAGGTAAGGATTTAATATCATAGAGTAATTTGAACAGTGCCTGACACTTAGTGAGTGATATTATAAGTCTTAGCTATTATTAAAAGCTCTTGATTCACTGTGTAATTTCCAAATGTCATATAAATGTAAGGAATTCTTACTGTTGTTAGCCTTCTGGGACTCGATTTCCCCATTTGTGGGTTGGGGCAAATGATCTTTGAGGTTGCTCTGGTTCTAATGGTCTATAATTCTAAAATAGGTAGATAGATGTCTTGCTTGGGATCTGCACGTGTTGTGCTGTAGGGGCAAAAGGATAGGGCAAAGGGTGGGGCACCCCAGGACCCAGGCTCAGGAAGGGAGAGGATGATCGCTGGGAGGTGATGGCAGAAAACACCTAAAAGGAGGCAGCAGGTGTTGGAGGGT
This sequence comes from Eubalaena glacialis, assembly GCF_028564815.1. Classification (NCBI taxonomy): domain Eukaryota; kingdom Metazoa; phylum Chordata; class Mammalia; order Artiodactyla; family Balaenidae; genus Eubalaena; species Eubalaena glacialis. The sequence goes on along the minus strand of NC_083725.1, from coordinate 13,416,354 downwards.
GAGTCTTCCCAATCAGGGGGGTCCTGTGTGCTGTTTTCACCCAGAGCCTGGGGGAAGGCCAGTACCAACCAGCTTTGGGCCCCAGTTCCCTTGTGAGCCTGTGATGTCTCCTGAAAGAGCTGCATGTAAGGGACCTACACTTTTCATTGATCGAAACCCCAAGTCTTTCTAGGGTGAACTCCGGAGGAAAACCCTGGAGACACATAGCAGCTGGCACCCCCTAAGTACGCTGTCAGAGGAGACATGGGGAGCCCACTCCCACTGTGGTTTTCCCAGTGGGGACCGCTTCTCTGCTCAGCCCTTGTAAAGGCTTGGATCTCTGCTCTGCTAGCAGGGCAGATCCGTCACTTCTCTGCAGAGGAGGGTGGCGTGGGGTGTTCTCACCGGTGAGGGGGCTGCTGCCCACCCTCCCGCATACTCCCCCTGCTGCAGCAAGCCAGACTCCTCTGGAAGCTACCCCTGCTCACTATCACCCCAGACACCTGGCCTCAGGATCAATTACAGTAGATAGAGGCAATGGAATGGGGCGTGGTGATTCATCACTGTCAGGGCTGCGGGGGACCTGTCACCCCAGCCCCGCTTTGTCTCCAGGGATAGCCCAGGAGAGGCCACCAAGCTCCCATCTCCCCGGTTCTTTGTTCCACACGTAGAAAGTCATGAAATCAGAGAGGCGAAGGGTTTTGCTCAAAGTCACTGGGTGAGACGTGGCAGAGAGGAAGCAGAGCTCCACCTCCTGATTCCCAGTCCAGGCATCTTTCCAGCACATTACCTGCCTCCTGCCTTCGGTCCAGCCCTGACCACCTGCACGTCCCTGCCAACCCATTATCATCATCAGCGAAAAGCCCATCTGGGTGTGGCTCACTGTCCCCTGCCCTTTTTTTGGTGAAACTCCAGGAAAACTGCATTGCTTAGGAATCGATCGTGGGGAGCAGAGGAAGGTTTCCCAGCTAATTCCACCCAATGTCATCATCGTGACACTTCGACAGCTCATTTCAGCCATAGGGCATTGCTTTGTGTCTTGTGTCAGAATTCCTGATTGCCGATGGCTGGCCCTTCCTTCCTGCTACTCTGGGACTCTTCCAGAGCACACACCATCCTCCCTCCTCCTCTGGCTCTACCTGTTCTGTCCCCGCCTCCCCAGGGCCTCCTAGGCACCTAGAACAGGGACCTGTCCCCAGATGACCACAGAGTGGCTGGCTAACCCATCCTCCAGGGAATGCATGACAATGGATTTTCCAAAAAAAATTTTTTTAAGTCTAGGACCCTTTCAGAACTCCAAATCTCTGATAGTTATATGAAAGTGCTGACATTCTTAGTCATCAGGGAAATGCAAATTAAATCACGAGATACCTCTATGCCCTTGCCAGATGGCTAAACCTAGAAGGATAGATGATACCAAGTGTGGGCAAGGAAGTGGAGGCATCAGAACCCTCTTACACTGGGGCATAAACTGGAAAACTGTTTGGCTGTATCTATCAATCCTAATTCCGTTCTAAACAGAAATGAGTGTTAAATGCTCCAAGGCTACATACAAGACTGTTTGCAGCAACTTTATTCATAATTGCCCCAAACTGGAAACCACATACATATTCACTAATGACAGAATAGGGGACTACATTGTGGCACATTCACACGATAGAATATTACACAGCGAGGAGAAGCACACCGCACGGATACATCTCATAGACATCGTATTGAGTGAAAGAAGCCAGACACACAAGTAAGTGTGCACTTTGCATGATTCCATTTATGTGAAGTTCCAGAATGGGGATGTTTGCCTGAGAGGGAGCTTGAGCGAGCCTCCGTGACTTGATCTGGGGCTGATGACGTGGGTGTATACATATAACATGGTTATAAAAATATGGAGCTGTTCCCTTAAGATTTGACACTTTACTGTTGGTATTCCTCAATACAATTTTCTTTTAAGTTAAAAATAACAAAGGGTTAAAACCTGACACAGAATCCTGGAAAGTAAAACAATGGAAAGTTGAGACCCACCCTCTTGCCTCCCACCTCAGGAGGCTCCGGGGCATTCCTGAAGATGAAACTTTGGAGGGCTTGCTGGAAGCCTTTGCTCTGGAGTAAGCGTGGCCTCAGGTTCCCACAGCTGGCCCCAGTCCCCCACCCCCCGGCGGTGGCCTAGCATAGGAATCCCCACCAAGGCCATGCCCTTGAGGGACACATCGCAGCCCCTCAATGCCCGTGTCCCTCCCACTAGCTGGTGGGTCTTTGCGTGGGATGATGCAAATCAGGGAGAAAGGAACTAAGGGGATGGTCACCCCGTAGCCAGGAAGGCGCAGAGCTGGGATTCTACTTGGACTTGGCAAGAGTCCTAGTGCCTGATGTCGTTTCTATGACAGGTTCTGTTTCCATGCTGCAATTTGCTGCTGCTAAGGGCAGTTGCACAGTGGTGAAAATAATAGTGAGAGCTAATATTATCCTAGCTTAACCGAGCACTTACTCTGTTCCAGGCATTGTGTTAAGTACTTTATAAAGGGATGATTCTCCTTTAATCCCCACAGCAACCCTCTGTGGTAGGTGCCACTGTTATCTGCTTTACAACTAACTTTCTCTCTCTATAACTATCTTTATTCATCCCAGCGGTCTGTTCACATGGATTGAGAAATAAAGCTCGGGGAAAGCAAGCAACTTGCCTAAGGTTCACACAGCTGACAAGTGGTAGGACTAGGGATTGAATCGAGATCAGTGGACCCTAAGGCCCTGCCTGTTTCCTTTTACCAGGTTTTCAATAGATGTCGAGTGTGAACTCAACTGATGATAGAACCAGCATCTGAAAGGATCCCAACAGGCTGAAATGCTGACTTTGTCATTAAGATAAAACAGAGCAGAGATACATGAAAAGCGCCACATTTAGGAGAAAAATAGACAGCCCAAGTACAGGGTGAGAGAGATCTGCTCAGAGGCAGCACACATGAAAAAGACTCAAAGGTTTATTCATCCACCCATCCATCCACCCATGCATGCAGAAATTTAACCACCACGACTGAGCCCCTCTGTGTTCCATACCATCACCATGAGGTCAGCTGGGTTGGCTGTGCCACAGAGTAAGAGAGAGTACGCCAGGTTCAGGGAGGACATGCAGATAATCTCCCACCCCTCCACCCCCATCGCCTGCTAGTCAGATCAGTTCCTGGAAACAGCATTTATTCCCTGCCCCTCAGAATGGGAGGGAGCTGGTAATGGGTTTTTTTCAGGAACAGCTGGAGTAATGGGATTTTTTTTAAAGGCTCTTTTTTTCTTAGAGCAGTTTTAGGTTCACAGCAAAATTGAAAGACACAGAGATTTCCCATATACCCCCCTGCCCCCATATATTCACAGCCACCATTATCAAAAATCTCTCACCAAAGTTGTACATTTGTTACAATCAGTGAACCTCCAGAGATACATTATGACCACCCAAAGTCCAAAGATAACTGGGATTTTTGATGTGAGCCAACTCACATCAAGTCAACGCCGCCAAGGCTTGAACCCAGGTTTGCCTGACTCCTAAGTCCAGGTTCCTAACAGATGTGTTGCTAAGTGGCCTGATGACTAGAGCAGAGGGAGAATCATATGAAAAAGAGGTTGGGCCAGGAGTAATCGTCTCCAAATACCCGAAGGACTGTCCTAGGAAGGCCAGATCATGTAGCTTCTCAGGGAAATACCTAGACCAATGGGTGAAATTTAGGGGAGGGAAATTTTGTCTGAATAGAGAAGTTGCCCTTTGATGCTAGGGCTTAGCTCTAGAGGTAGTGCGGTGCCCCTCTCCAGAGGCACCTGGGATGCTTGGAGGACAGCCCTGCCTCGGGGAGGTTGGGCCATGCCACCTGCAAGATCTCTTGACTCTCACTTGGATGAGTTCAGTTTGGGTCAACCTTTATTTACCACCCACTCTGTCCCCCCTGGGCTGGGTGCTGAGGATGAATAAGATGGGATCCCAGCCCTCCAGGGGCTTACAGCCTGGTAGGAAGGCAGCTTGTGTGGTCCTATCACTTGCTGACTCTTTTCTCATCCATGGAGGCTCTCTCGAGGCTGAGGGTCCCATGGAGATGCGCTGGCCACTAACTGAGGGGCCGGTGGGTGTGAGGAGTTCAGGCTGAGGGCACCCCAGCCTGCCGGTCTGTGAGTCAGTTATTCCCCCAAAGGTCTTTGCTCCCTGTGGAATGGAATACCTTCCTCAGAGAAGGCTCTGGAGGGGCCCTCTGGCTAGTCCTTGGGCAAGGAGGAAAGGGCTTACGGGGCCCGGGTGTGCCACCTTCCCTCTCTGTCTTTCTCCGAGGGCTCCCCCCTCATCTGCCTAACTGGACTCTAAGGAGACTATCACTGTCCTTCATAAACCCCATTTGCTTCTCCAACCCCATTCGGGGCGGGCCTGCGAGACTGCCTGCCCGAGCTTTTAACTCAGGATCCCACTTTCCCTCTGACAGGTGCCCAGAGGCCAAGCACTCAGGAATGTTCTAAACCCAGAAAACCTGCTTCATTAGTGTTACAAGCACGGTTCCATCCTGGCTCCCTACTTGCCTCCAGGGACTGGCCTCCATTGCAGTCACTGTCATCCAGGATCCCGTCTCAGAGGGGATGAGGATGGCGATGATGCAGATGATTGATGATGGTGACAATACAGAGCATATTTGGCACCCAAACTCTTATGTGCATTAACTCACCGAATCACCTAACTACCCACCCCTCAGTCCCAGTTTCCCATCTCATGACGTGCCTCTTCCTCATGATTGACACCTTGGATGGCCTCTGCCTCCACACCGGGGGCTCTGACTCTGGCTGTTCATTGGAACCTCCTGGGTAGCTTGTTAAAAATATAGCTGTCTGGGTTCCAACCCTAGAGCTCTGACCCTATTGGCCTGGGGATGGGGCCTGGATATTTGATTTTTTAAATCCCCAGGTGATTTGGGTTGTGTGTCCAGGGTTTAGTTCCCTGGCTCAGTGGAGCCTGCGGTGTGTGTTGATGATGCCCTGGGGCTGGTTCTTGAGCCAAGCAAGGCCATTCCTATACCTTTCCTAGCTCAGGATGAGTTTGGATGCAGCAGGGCCAGAAGGGCCAGCTTAGATGTGGCCCAAGGCAATGAAGCGAGGGTGCCCTCCAGCTAGGGAAGGCGTGGCTGGCAGAGAGGAGGGAGGGAAGAGGACAGTGCTTGCAGCTTCTCATCTGGGAGTTGATGCTGGGGTTGGGGAGTGGGATTTGGCCTGGCTCTGCCATCCGGCCTGTAAGCCAAGGCAGAAAATAGGGTTTGGGGGCCCTATACGCCAGTACCAAGCTGGAGCCCAAGCATTGCTCCCCAGAAGTGTCTGGCTGTGGGGAGAGGACAGAGGGGGTCTAGGAGCAGGGTCTGGTTGCTGCTTTCCTCAAGCTTTCACAGAGCCCTTTCCTCTTCCATTTTCCCACCAACCTATGTGCCTCTCATTCCTCAAAACCACTGCAGATACCATCTGTGATATTATGACTTATAACAGGAAGTGTATATTTGGCCTTCGTCTTGTTCCTGGCACAAATCCTAAAACCCTTGGAATTTCCTAAGGAATAAGAGTGAGAGAGGTGTCTTGTCATTCTTAGGACATCCCTTTCAACCACGCCTGAGTTTATGTTAATGAGCTGGCTTTTGGAAAGCACCTAAGGATGGGGGTTGGGTGCCAGGCGAAGGAACCAAGTTTGGAACTTTCGACCCCACCCCTGACCTCTGCAGAGGGGAGAGGGGCTGGAAATTGAGTTCAGTCACCAATGGCCAATAATTTAATGGATCGTGCCTATGTGAGGAAGCCTCCGTAAAACCCCGGAAGGACAGGTTTGGAGAGGTTCCAGGTTGGTGCTGGGAGAGGCTAGTTCCCTGAGAGGGCATGGAAGCCCCACGCCCCTTTCCCATATACCTTGCCCTCTGCATCTCTTCCTTTTAACTGTTCCTGAGTGGGATCCTTTTACACTAAACCAGTAACCTAGCGAGTAAACCGGTTTCCTAAGTTCTATGAGCTGCTCTAGTAAATTAATCGAACGCAGGGAGCGGGTCGTGGGGACCTCTGATTTATAGCCAGTCAGTCAGAAGCACAGGTAACAACCTGGACTTGTGATAAGCACCTGAAGTGGGAGGAGTCTTGTGCGACTGAGCCCTTAACTATGAGATCTGATGCTACCTCCAGGTAAATACGGTTAGAATTGAGTTGATTGCTCGGTGGTGTGGGAAAAAACTACATCAGAACTGGGACCAGAATCACACCGCCTTTTCCAGGAAGTCTTCCGCATGGGCCCTGTCTGACCGATGGCTCCACTCAACACCAAGTGTGGCTCCCGAAAGCCCAGTTTACACCCCAGGGGTGTTTGTCCTATTCTGGGGCCGGGGTGGGGGACTGAGCCTTGGGTCACATCTAGTACACCCCCGAGGGAGTTAGGCTGGTACCACCCCTTCCCCTGGATTCCTCCTACCCCTACTGCTCTCAGGACATGGCCTTGTCCTTGAGCATGTTTAGCACATGCTTTCTGATGGTCTGGTTACCAAACCTTAGTTTTCTTTCTAGGCTCCAGTTCTCCACGTGCTGAACGAGTGTGCTGGACTAGAACGATCTCTTTTATTAGAAGAATTAATATAAGATGCTAAATTCCAAGTCGTCCTGGAATACTCTTAACACACCTTTGGTCTGGGGAACTTCTACACATCCTTCAAGGCCCAGGGGAAAATTCACCTCTGCTATCAAGCCTTTCAGACCTTCCCAGACAAAATTAGTTATTCCCGTTCTGTGCTACCATGGCACTTTACACATAGCTCTGCTTCAGTCCATGGCCAGCATGGCACTGTTTTTGGGTTTAGGACCCTGGAGGCTCTGAATTCTTTGAGACCAGGGACTCTGGGTGGGACTATCACAGGGTCGCACAGTGCCTGGCCCAGCGTGGCCAAATGAATGAATGCATGAGTGGATAAATGAATCCCTCAATTCATCAAGTTCATTCCCTTAACCACCTGCAGAGGGTAAGGTAAGGAGGATGGGAGGGAGGACTCCTTGGTATCCAGAGAGGAGCTTTGACTGCCCAGCTATCTCAGCTCTGGGCCCACAGTCGAGGTAAGGCAATGGTGGGCACACCCCAGGGGGACCTTGGCCTCTCAGGTGGATCCTGTCTCCAAGCCATCGAGCGTTGTGTCTTCTGCTCTGCTGAGGGTGTGGGTGGAGCGCAGGGGCAAGGGTTGAAGCTTGGGCAGAAGTAGCCTAACTAGCAGAAGCTTCTTCCAAAGCCTAGCTCAACTAGAAAGCTACGTGTGTCCTGGCCTCCTGGTATCTTGGGGGATGGGGCTGGGTCTGGCTTTTCCAGCCCGGAGAGGCTGTGCCTGGGACTAATTGGCTTGCCCTCCTTCGGCTGCCGGAGAAAGTCTTGGCTAATTTGCCGGAACGCTCTAGTTAAATGCCAATTACGACATTCTGTCCATTGCTCTCTTCCAATATATTAATAATGTAATTAAGCATTTATTGCCTGTGCAAATTAAAAATTAACTTAAACGGACAGCCTGGAAAACTGAGGAAGTGACCGCTTAAACAACCAATTTGCATCTCACTCGAGTATCAACATCCAAACACAGTCTAAGGTGCTGGGTTTGACCTTCCAGTGAGGGACCCAGCCAGCTGCCAACAGCTGCTGGCTTCTCCTGCTCCCGCCAATTCCGCCCGCCCCAAGCCTATGTATGGAGGGCGTGGTCCTGCCCCAGATGGGCGGGAGGGCTTGCTGCTGGGCAGCCACCTAGGCTTCCAGCGTCCCCACCCCCTTTTCTCAGGGGTGTATGGTGTGGATTTCAGTGAAAGGAGATGCTGCTGGGGGTGGCTGGGAGGGGGCAGTCACTGAAGCCCCTGCCACTGCCACCCCTGGATCGATTTGTCCTGCATTCCAGCCCAGGAGATGGGAAGCAGATGGGGCTGGAGCGGGGAGGGGCGAGGTGACCAAGGAACTAGGAGACCCTCCTTCCAACCAGCCCCCGGGGGGTGGGGCGGGGTCTCTGAGAGCTTGCAGGGGATGCAGTCGGCAGTATCCTCCAAAAAGATGAGAGGATAAAGCTCCTGTCTCTGCCCTGTCCCCAGGGATCTGTCTAACACGACAGGTGTGACATTGCTGGTTTTCTTCTCCAAACCGCCACAGGAGGGGACTTGGCAGGAAGGAGCAGGACAGTGGGGGGGCAGGGGGGGTGAGGAGGGGAATTCGAGGGGCCTGAGTAGGAGCTCTGGGGCAGGAGGGCAGGGGACTCTAGCCAGCACAGGGTCCTCCCTCTGCACCATCGGTCCCCAGACTCTCAGGCCGCATGTTGAAGGGCTCCCTGCTTGTGTCTGAGCAGCCAACCCCTCCTGATGCTGCTGTCCTCGGCTGTCCCACTTGTGTGCAAGGCGGTTCAGTGGCAGCCCGGGAGCTGTGCTGAGGGCTCAGGCAGGACCCTCACGTCTGCCCTTGGGGCTCCCGCAAGAGGGCGGGTTGGGGCTCCTTTGGCCTGGGCAGGGGGCTCCTTCGGGGTCCGAGTCAGTGTTCCAGAGCCATGGGAACGGGGCCCGGGGTGGAGGCCGCCTTCCTTGCACTGGGGCGCTGGCTCATCCCCGCTGTACCCTGTCCTGCCCCCAGGTCCGTGGGGAAGGGCCCAGCTCCCGAGGGACACGAAGCAACCAGGGTTGTTTTAAAGACTTTATTTATAAAAAAGTACATTTTTTTTTCCTCAGTACATTTTTCAACCCATCATTTTTTTTTTTTATACAAGTAAAAGGGGGTGATGCAAACACCCCCTGGGTTAGAACCAGGAGAATCTGCTGGGCCGTCCCTGGGACCAAAGACAAAAACAGTGACTAAGAAATTGAAGCAAAGGTAGTGCATCACACTCAGGGGGGAGGGGAGGGGGCAGCTTCTCCTGGATTTTGTTTCCATTTATACAAAAAAAGAAAACCATTTGTTTTGTTTGTTTGTTTCCGGCCAAGAATCCCATTCCTCACATTAGGAGTGAGAAGAGCTGCAGCACCTGTGGGGCAGGGGCTCCTCTGGCCTTACAATCGGGCGGCAGCAGCGAGGTCCCAGAAGCCCTCACCGCCTGGGCCACGGCGCAGGGGCCTGGGCACGTCTCCCCGTGGGCCTGGGGCCTGGTGGGGCCCAACTGAGGGTTCCTGGTGGCAGTCAGGCCTAGAAGGTCTCTGTCTGGCCCCCGGGAGGCCTGGCAGCCCTCCCCTCCTCCCACGTGAGCTGCCCACACCACCTAACACAATCCCCGATTCCTCTGCTTGGAGGATGGCAGAAAAATTATTGCACCAGTGACTCGGGCATGCGGGAGGGGGTTGGCATGGGGGCACATGCCTGGGAAACAGGGCCCCCGTGAGTCTCTCTTATGGCCCGAGCGCTGGGAAATCAGTTTTTCCTGAAGGGCTTATCAGCAGGACCAGCCCAGCCCCTTGGCATGTCTGTGGGGCCGGGGCACCTGTGCTTGGGTCTGTCGGGGGGGGGGTGTGCGCCAGGCCTGACGCATGGCTGCACGTGCCACGTGGGCCAGGCCTGACGTGGCTGCACGTGCGTGCCTGTGTTCCCTGATTCCACGCTGCCGCTCTTCAGATCCTTCTGGTCAAAGGGGACTCGGGGTTGTTACACATTAGAACAGTATCAAAATCTTAAGGAAAGAGGGGTATTGGTGGAGTGGGGGGCGGGCAAGGATGGGGAGGGCAAGAGGCAGGATGACCAGTGGGGAGGCCTTGGCACAATGCAGACCAAGTTTATTTCATTTCCAGCAAAGGCAGAAGCTCAGCTCATGTTGGGGGCACGGAGGAGAAGCAAGACTTCTTCGTCTCTCTGCTGGGCCAGACCTCCACTGTGCCAGCGGCTGTGGCTATGGGCCCAGCAGTAGTACCCACCGCCCCACAAACTCGGGGCACAGAAAACCCCGTCACCCCAGGCCCAAGGGCCGACCCCGGCCTCGTGCCGACTCTTGGCCCCGGGTAGCAGCTGCCCTGCTGGGCGTGCTGCTGATGGGTCCCTGCCAAGGCAGGGGCCTCCTACGTGGCCCACACATGTGGCATGGACCCCACAATTTGTGCTTTGCTGGAGGGGAGGGCTTGGAGGTGTCTTAAAGGGGACTCAGTGCTTTGGCTAGGCCCGGGGGCCTCCTAAGTCCATCATATAAGGAGGAAGAGGGGGTGGCAGTGCAGATAAGGGAGACACAAGAGGAAGAGTCCTTTCAGTCTTGTGATTTCAAGGGGACAGAGAATGCCTCTATCAGGCAGGCCCCTGGGATTTCCTCCTGCCTGGGGGCAAGGGGACCAAGCAGAGGGGCCAGGGTGGTGTGAGGTGGGATGGGGCAGTGATGTAACATGGAAAAGGTCCTCTGCCCTGGGGGGGACACTAATACTGCTGGGAGATGCAGCCCAGCTCCTCCACCCCCTCTGCCCTGTGGCTAGAAAGACCCCAGAAGTTTCTCCCAACTCCACCCCATCCAGTACCCCCAATGCCAAGAGAGGGGAGTGCCGCCCCAGGGCTGGCATGGCTTCAGACTTCTGCTACGTGGCTACTGGGTGGTCTGGGCTGGGGCTAGGGCAGTGGGGGCTGGGGGAGGAGCGTGACCCAGCTGGTGGGTCCAGGGTTGCCAGGGCAGAGATGGAGCTGGCTGGGGGTTCCATAGCAGCACCAGGGAGGGGAGGAGTAGGGCGGGAGGCTGGGGGCTCCCTTGGGAAGCCTATGGCAGGGTAGGTTGGTGCCCGTGGGGCACAGAGTGGTCTGCCTTCCTCCCCCCAACACTTGCCATCCCACAGAGCCCCTGCACCCTGGGCTAAGTTCACTGGAATCCTCATGGGCAGGCATGAACCTGCCTCTCCCATCCCAGGGTCTTTCCCATCTAGAGTGCTAGCGGGATGGGGTAGGCAAATGGAGGAACTGAGGCACTTTGAGCTGGGGGAGCAAAGAAGGGGCTGGGAGGGGCCTTCCTCCATGGTATCCTGGGGAAGACCATCAGTCTCGGGTGATTGACAGGAACCCAGAACCCCATTCAAGAAGGGAATCTACAACTCAAAGGGAAAGCTTCTCCATGGTTCCCCACCTCATCCAGAATGGAGACCAGGGATAGCTGAAGCAGGACGGGGAGGGTGGCGAGCAGGAGCTTCGGACTCAGGATCCCTGGCTCCCCGTGCCCCTCGCACTTTCTGGCAGGCCCGGAGCAGCTACATTGGCCTTTGTGGGCCAGGAGCTACCTGCGCTCTGCAGGGTCTTATCAGCTTGTGTTTGCAGAGCTCCTATTGTGCGGGCTTCCTTCTCCGGTGCCCTCTGCATTGATCCTCCTTCACCTGTAGCTCCTGGAGGTAATTCCCTTCTGGGATCCCAGCTCTGACTCCCCAAGAAAATCAAGAGTTGCTAGCACTTGATGGATAGGGAGAAATTCAAGAAACTTCCATGCTATGAGAAGCGGTTAAGAGCCAGCCTGAGATCCTAGGGTGGAGGCACCGAAGGGCCTAGTCTCAGCTCTCCCTGGAAGCTTCTGAAGGCTGGCCCCATCCTCAGCTGGAAGGAAGGGGGAGAGGTGGAGCAGAGAGGCGGGCCTTGGGCAGTGTCCAGCCTGGGTAAGGCATGTGACCCCAGGGGGAGCACAGGGGTAGACACGAGTGGCATGTGTGTGTGTGTGTGTGTGTGTGTGTGTGTATAAGTGTGCATACGTGTTGGTAGAAGTGTATGGGAAGTGTGGGCCAGAGTCTACCTGGAGTCCCGCTATGTGGGGAGCAGACTGGGGTAAAGAGGAGGGACACACCAGAGCTGGGCCACCTTAACTCTCTGGAGGCCAATGAGGAAAAAAAATGTAAAACTAACTGTGCCAGGAAAACACACTGCCCAAGGCCTCAGGTGGGGACCTCAGCTTGATTCACTTAACAAACAAAGACAACCCTGGGTGCTTTGGAAAAGCCACCCCCCCCTCCCCTACCCCTTGGGTGCAATGGCGGCCTAGACCGGGGTGGGGGGGGGGTCCGAACTCCAGCTGGTCAGCTCACGGTGGGATGGGGGAGGGGGTGCCGGGTTCCCTCTCCCAGGGAAAAAGGAGCAGCATCTGGGGTCGGCGGCAGCGGGCTTTTCCTCTTGGAGCCCCTTCAGCCCTCCACCCGCAGAGACAGGACACAGACAAATTCCAGTGTTGGAGGCAGGAGAGGGCTGGCTCCCCAAACCCCGGAGGGACGTCTAGGTACACAAGACGGGACTAGGGCTCCCTGCGGAGGGCGGCAGGTGGGGTCAGGGGAAGAAAGGTACCAGCAACACCGAAGCCACAGTGAACACACACCATGGGGGAGGATGGGGGGGAGGCAGGGAGGAAATCAAAACAAAGCCAGGCCGCGTGCCCTGGGCTCCCAGGTACCCCAGCAGCTGGGTGAGTCTCTGCCGAGCTCCTGGAGCAGTGGACGGTGGGGGGCGGGCAGGGGGCGTGCGGGTGCGGGCTTGGGGCAGGGTCTCTGCAGACAGGGCTACACGTACCACTCCTTCTTGGAAATGAAAGACCCGTCGTTCTGAGAAACCATGTTTTCGGCCAAGTCCAGCTGGTCAGGGTCGTACTGGTAGCCCAGAGTCCGGTCCCCATAGCAGCTGTCCTGACGGGCCTCTGCCTCATCCACCGTGAAGTAGGGCCGCTTGGCGTCCTCGTCGTATTTGGGGTGAGGGCCGCCCACCTTGCGCTCGCCGCCTCCGCCCTCCTCCTCCTCTTCCTCCTCGTAGCTGCTGCCGCCCAGGGGCCCGGCTTTCTTCTCGTCGTCCGAGTCCTCAGGGTACTGAAGGTTCTGGGCCATGGGCGGGTGGTGCTGGGGGATGCCGGCCTTGCTGTAGCCATTGCCGTACACGTGCTTCTTGGTGCTGTAGTCGCCCTTGAAGGTGTGCCGGCGCCGGCGCAGGGCCACCACGATCCCGCCGACCACGGTCAGCACCAGCAGAATGCTCCCCACCACGCCCCCGATGATGGCCGTGGGCACCGGCCCGGCGCGCCGCCCGGGTGCGCGAGGAGACGGGGTGTAGGGGAACTCTGGGTGAGGAAGAGAGATGGAGGGGGACAGCGTCAGTGTCTGCTCCCGGGGAGTCAGCAGGGGTGGCAGGGGAGGGAAAGCCAGGAAGTGGGCCCGAGATCCCCCCAGCACCCCACCCATCCAGGAGCCCAACACGCTGCAGCGTGGGTAGCTGGGGCCAGAGAGAGGCAGAGTCAGCCTCGTAGCCCCAGAGCCCCCATGCTGACTTTCTCCTCGGATGTGGAGCCAGCCCACCCATGACCCCGTGTCCAAGTAGACGCCAGTCACCGCCGTGACACCCCGTGAAGTAAGTATGCTGTTAATTTCCCTCTAGCACACGAAGAGACCGGGCTTAGAGAGGTCAAATAACTTGTCCGAGGCCATCAGCCAATGACGCGTCGTTGATTCTCTTGCACCGAAAGCCTGTGCAAGTGTCACCACTGCCCCTCTGCCCGACACCTGCTGGTCACTGCGCCCCAGCACCACACCTTGGCTTCTGAGACTCGGAGCCTGGAGCAGACCGGGTGCCCCACGCCTGATTTCATCTGCTCCGAGATGCTGGCCCCGTAGATGCCCCGTGAGTGCCAGAGACCCGGGCTGTGGTTCTTGGCTGCAGTCTGGCCCTGCAGGGCAGGGTGGGGGCCAGGGTGCAGCCAAGCTGGGCTACGAGCATAAGACGCTCAGCATGGCTGTGCAGAAAGGGGGCGTGAGAGTACGTGAGTAGCAAAGATGACAAGTATACACAAGCGAGCACGCGTGCCGGCATACACCCTTGTTGTCACCACCGGCCCACACACATGTGCTGATGTGATGAACGTGTGTGTACGAATATGTACACACTGAGGGCAGAGCAGAAACGAGAAGGCAGAAAAGATGAAAAGAGAAAGGAAGTGGGTGGGCAGGGAGAGAAGGCTGGGCGGGTGACTGTCGGCCAGTGGGGCCCGGGCCAGAGGCCGAAGGGGTGCCCAGGTGATGCTGAGGGAGGCGGTTCCCAGCACCACCACAGGGTGGCACCGGAGACCACGGCTGGCCTTGGACAGGAGGAGCCGGTGGGCAGGTCCAGGGCAGGCCTGGAGGGCTGACCTCGGCTGCTCCCAGCCCTCCTCTCTTCAGGCCAAGGGAGGCGGTCAATCTGGGCATATGTTTTGGCCTTTGGGAATCTGTTTCTGCCAGCTCACTCCCCGATTCAGCATCACTCCCTCCGTGGGAATCCTGTTCCTCCTATGAGACCAGTCCCTCCTCCCAGAGGTGGAGCCGGTCTGGTGTGTGAGCCTGCGGGGTGCTGTCTGCAGCGGGAGCAGGGCAAGGATTCTAGAAGAGAAGAGGAAGCGCCTTCCACGAGTTCGGGCTGGAAGGGCTAATGAAAACACGGGGGCTGAAGAAGGGAGGCGATTTGCCTGCGTCACATGGCTGAGCTGGGACCACCCAGAGGCTCCTGCTCCGGGCCTCTCCACGGGCGGGAGTTGGCAGAGAGAAGCACAACCACTGAGGACGCAGCTTCCCACTTGTCACCACTGTGTCCTCGGTGCAGGTCACCGAGTGGCTGCCCAATAAATATTTATTGAATATTTGTCCTCACCGCCCACTTCCAGAACAGTCTCCCTGAACCTCAAGCGTCTTCTCCTGGTTCACCAGGTCCCATCTGTTCACCGCCCTGAAAAGGGCTGCACACTCGCTCCCCGCGAGGTGGGAGGTGTTGCCACAAGAAACGCCCAAGAGGCAGCTGGCAGGAACCTAGCCACCTGTGTACTTTCAACCTGCCGCTCCCTCTTCAGTTCTTACCCTGTACCTGCGTGCTCTCTCCTCTCGCCACCTGCCTCATCATCGCTCCATCCACACACCCACCCATCCACTCAGCAAACATGTACCGGGCATCTGTTTCGCTCGTCACAGGATACAAGGAACTCACAGCCCAGCTGAGGAACCAAATGACACTCTTAAGCAAAGCAGCATGCGGACATCAAGGGCGCTGGCAGATAAGGGCTTCAGGAGTGCCGTGCAGGAAAGTCCTGTGGCCTGGAGTTTGAAAAGGCTTCTTGGAGGAGAGAAGACTTAGGCCAAGCCTTGAAGGATGACTAGGACTTGGAGAGGTCGGCAGAATAAGAAAGGCATCAGGTGGAGGAACCTGCCCTTCCTCTCTGACATGTTTCCTTTGCCTTCCAATAAACACAAGGAGTCCTTGACCCTCGGCTTTCTTTTTGGAGTCTTCTGTCTGCAGACTGCACTGCTGGGCCTTCTCTCTGCTCCAGCCGCCTGGCTGGGGGCTCCATCCTTGGACCTTACCCTCTGCTTTCTGTCCTAGGGACAGACCTGGCCTCAGTGTCATGAGTTACCTTGATCCTGCTGGCTCTCCAAACCATCTCGGGTAGCTAGCTCTCCCCCAACTCTGGGGCTTTATCTCCAAAGGCCTCTGGGACAGCAGTTCCCAAGCTGTGGCCATGGAACCTCAAGCCATTGGCTCAGAGGGCTGGCAAAAATACTGGGGTCAAACGCTTCGGGAAATGTCGGTGGAGACAAAGCATCAGAGCCCTTTCATCTTTTCATGCACACTGTGAACTGTAAGAGGAACACAAACCCCACCCTCCTGACTCAGGACCATTCACAGGAGAAGTATTTGGGGACACACTTTGAACGCTCTTCTATCTAGCACGACCTCACTTGGAATTCTCTCCACCCACTCAAGGCCCATCCCTCCCAACATGGTTCACCGTCTTCCCTCCAAACCCACTCCATTCAACACCACAACTCCACCACCATTTGTCTACTCTTCCAGTTTAGAATCTTATTTATCTTTGACTCTTCCTCCTCCATCTCTTGGGTCAAAATCTGCCACCAAATCCTGTTGACTCTTCCTATTCAATAGCTTCTCACTTGACACCAGGTTTTACTTTTATAGTAGATCCGTGAATCTCCCACCTTCATTTGGTCTCTGCCCCCCCTTTAGTCACTCCATCCACAGTCACCAGGTTAATTTTCACTGTGTAGACACTACCATTCCCTTTCTCAAAAGACTAGCAATGACTTCCCCATTGCCTGTTGGACCACGTCAGTCTGGTCTTCAAAGCTTCCATCACGCAACTTCATCTTGGGTCTGGCCAATTCACCGTTCTTGCTATCCAAGTAGATTCTTTTTTAATTAATTAATTAATTAATTAATTTTTGGCTGTGTTGGGTCTTTGTTTCTGTGCGAGGGCTTTCTCTAGTTGCGGCGAGCGGGGGCCGCTCTTCATCGCGGTGCGCGGGCCTCTCACTATCGCAGCCTCTCTTGTTGTGGAGCACAGGCTCCAGACGCGCAGGCTCAGTAGTTGTGGCTCACAGGCCCAGTTGCTCCGCGGCATGTGGGATATTCCCGTACCAGGGCTCGAACCCCTGTCCCCTGCATTGGCAGGCGGATTCTTAACCACTGCGCCACCAGGGAAGCCCCCAAGTAGATTCTTTACTGCAGACCTTTGCTCATGCTGTTTCCCCTGCCAGGAATGCCCTTCCTCATCTCCTTCTGCCTATTTCAGTGCTTCGGTCCCTTCTTTGTGCAGCCTTCTCTTCTCCAGCTCACACTTCTCTTTCTCTTTAGAATGTTTACATACCAGTGGTCTGCAGCTTTCATTCTGGTATAAACAATAGCTTACTCCGTTTCGTTAATCATATACTGACATATTACAGTAAGGCCTGATAGAACAACCTGCAGTAAATGCAAATTAGGATCTACCATGATTGGCTCTGGTCCTTCCGCCAGTTTTCAAGTGGCTAAAGTTCTTTTCTTCTGCAGGAACAGGGAAAGGGGTTGAGGAAGTGGCAGTGTCATGGTAATTTGGGACCGACTCAATTCAGTGTGTTCCAGTTGTGTACAATATTAGTTCAACTATATTTACTTTTATGCTTTCTGTAGCAACAGAGACCCAAGGAGAAGTAAATACCTCCTACATTTCACTTGACTAGACTGAATTTTTTGGGCCCCACTAATCACAGTATGGTAGAGTTTACCGTATTGCCTGTTTCACGAGAGTGGCTGCTGTCCCAACTAGTCTGTAAATTCGAATTCAAAGTAAATCTCGAACCTGACCTCTTCTCACCATCTCCATCACTACTACCCTGATCCCAGCCACTATCATCTCTCAACTGGATTATTGCAATAGCTGCCTAACTGGCTTCCGCAATTCCACTCCTTTCCCGTACAGGCTATTCTCAACACGGCAGCCACAAAGATCCTGTTAAATCTGAGAGCTGAAAATGCTCTACATGATCTGTGCCTCTGCCTTCATCTCTTGCTTTCCTCCCAGCTCGCTCCACTCCCAGCTTCCTCAGGGCCTTTGCACTGGCGGCTCTGCGCCCTGGAAAGCTCCTCCCCCAGGTGTCCCATGCTCACTGCCTCAACGCCTTCGGGGCTTGGCTCCAACTTCTCATGGAGGTCACCTTCTCACCAAGGCCTCCCCTGACTACCTTATCGAAAATCACAGCTCACAAACTCCCACCCCCAGCACTGTGAACCCCTCACCCTGCTTTTCTTTTTTCCTTATCACCTTCAAAATGACCACATAATTTTTTCAAACGTATTTTATCTGTTATTTGTTGTCTGTCCTCCTGTGCTAAAGCGTAAGCTCCACAGGGACAGGGACTTTGGCTCATTGACGTACCCCCTGCCACCTAGACGGCCTGGCACGTGGCCGGAGTTCAAGAACATTTGGTGAATGAATTCTACAAAGGCAAGGCCATGTCTCAGAGGTGAGCCTCTGGGCCTCTTTCCTCTCTAGGGCCTTCTGTTTACCTTTTCCCCACCTGAGTCCTAAGTATGTTTACTCTTCCCTGGAGATTTTTGTGACCAAAGGGAACCCTGGTTATTTTGCCTACTTTAGGGCCAGCCTGCCTAGAGGCAGAAGACTGGTTAAGATGACCTTCCAGCAACGCAGACTTGTGTGGAGATGCCAAGTGAGGGTGCAGAAGGAGTGCACGTGGGGACCTAACTCATTTGTAAGCAGAGGTGGCTGTCTGGTGTGGAACGGAGCGCCCTCCCCTTCCACCCCTCCAGCTGTCACATTCAGCCAGTAGCTCCTGTCTTTGTGCCAGTAGCAGAGCCTCAAAGGCCGCAGCTGGCGGGAGAGAAGAGCTGGGCCATGGGGGTCATCTGCGCTTCCTGGTGGGGGACCAGCCGGCTCCCCTCACTTCCTCTTACGAAGGGGGCAGCCCAGCCCCAATGCTGAAGGCTTGCAGCCTCCCCTCGGGGATGGCAGGCTGGCTGGGACCCTGGGGCAGTGGAGGCTCCGCATTCCTTTGGGGCTGGGGGGTCTCCTGACTGAGGTGGGTGGGCTGGTATGGGGGCTTTGGATGGATCGGAGGTGGAGCGAGGGTTAGGGTTTAGTCTGGTTCTAGGATCCAGAGGAGGTTTGGGGTCAAAGAGAATGTTCGGGCTTCTCAAACCAACGCCTGCTGCTTCCGCAGGCAGGCAGGCAGGCAGCGCTCTGGCACCAGAAGCCTAGGCCGGGAAGCTGTGAGAACTACACCTCCCAGTGTGCAGTGCTGCGGGCCCAGGGAGGGGGGAAGGCCTGAGGTCAAGCTCTGGGAAGCCCTTCTCCTGCTCCTGCAGCTGCCACAGCTGTGCACTGCGCAGACCAGCGGGCAGGGCCTCATGGCGGTGGAGGGGAACTGAATCCTCCCAGGGGTGTGGACGCAGCTGCCTCCCCACAGGCTCCCCAGTGCTGCCACGGGCGGCCCGGAGGCGGCCACATTTGCCCACAGCACAGCTGCGGGCCCCGTCTGCACACTCAGCACGCAGACATCGCTCGCCTGCTTGCCTGTGCACGTTTACACGCTCAGGGGCACACGCCCACACTCACGCCCGGGCACACACACTCGCAGGCTCACACAGCCCTCCCTTCCAGATGGACCTCCAAGCCCCGCCAACCCTTGGTCTGCAGGACTTCCGGCCTAATGCGCAGACCCTGTTGCCTTCACCCCTGATGGCTGAGCCCGCTCAGCGCTGGAAATGGAAACTGGGGGCGCCCTGCACCCCGGTGGCCTTCCTGCCTGGCTCCTGGGAGTGCCCTGGACACTCTTCTCCGGACAAACCCAGTCCCAGGGACGGATGCTGCCTTCTTTGGCCTCTTTAGTCTGGTCAAGGCCATACCCTCGCAGCTCTCCCCGCCCTCAGCGTTGCCCCCAGAGGGAGGACGGAAGGGAGCTCACAGGTTTGTTTTGTGACGAGGGGCCAACCCCATGAAACCGCCCCTGGGAAATGGGCTTCTCTGCGGGCACAGGCCCCGTGAAGTGTATCCGCAAATTCCAGTGGGTTTGTCTCTTCTGCTGTCAGTCGCACGGCCACAGCCTGGACCTGTCGTTTCCCTCTAGAAAAACCCTCATTGTACATACAGCCCCTAACTGGTCCCCCAGGTGCCATCCACACAGCCTCCCAGGCGCTCAGTCTCGACCACCCTCCTTGCCACGCTGCTGCTTTCGGAGGCCGCCCGTGGCCGAGAGAGAGGAAGCTCTGCTCCCCCTGTTCCTGCCCACTCGGCCCCAGACATTCTCCTCCCACACACTTCCTCCATCGCCGCTCACCCACCACTCATCCTTGGAGGAGCAACTCAAAGGCCACCTCCTCTGGGATCTGCGATCCCAAGAAGCCTGTGCCAAAGTGTGTCTGTGCAGGTGGTGCAGCGGCCCTGTGCAAGCGTGCCCTGCATACACGTGTGTCTCTGGCACGCACCCTGCTGCACGCCTTCCTCTGCCCTGCTCTTCATTTCCCTCGCCAGATGCGCCCAGGGCAAAGCTATTACCTGTACGATGGCCAGAATGAAAAATTAAATTTCCACTTATCCATCTCGTTCATGCATTCCTTCCAGACCAGCGGGGCTTGGAGCACAGGGCATGGCTGTGCCCCCCGGAGACCAGCCGATGCGGGAGGAAGGCTGGTGGGGTCGGCGGCTGCGTGGAAATTGCCCGTGAGTACGAGAGTGAACAGCTCTGAAAAGGCTCAGGCCGCCTGGCTGAGTCTTCCTGAGAGGGCTGAGAGACCTTCCCTCGGGACGGCCAGTGAAACAGCCCCTGGGCCCATCAGTGATTCAGGGAGCATCACGCCACCCTGGCTCCTGCCTCACTGGGCTGTCAATGACAGAGTCCCCTTACGCAAGGCCCTTCTCACCACCCATGTGTGTGGTTTTGGTGACCACCCCCATCCCGCTCTGTATTTGGGGAGCACGCAAGGACACGCTGCGTGCCTCTTCCAGCTGGAGCCCTGGGCGGCCCCGGCCCACCTTCCCCGCAAGGCCACCTAGGCCTGACCACAGATCCCACGGAGGGCACCACTGGAGCAAACACGCCCAAGGAGATGGCTCACCTGCACGCTGGTTTCCCTTCCTTCCTTTCCTCTCTTTTCCCAGCCTGGGCCTGGGAAGTTGCTCCCTTTCCTTCCTCCCTGCTCCTGGACCTGCTGTGTCTGCCTGATGAGCAGTCCTGCACTCACGGTGGTCCTGCATTCTCCTGGGCTTTGGGAGAAGGGAGGCCCTGACTTTCCTGTCCCGGCCCTGCCTCTGGGGTAGGGCAGTACCACTTAGCCCCGTAAGCTTAGTGGGCCTCTGGCCGGTCCGCTCATGCTGGGCAGTAGGACCAATGGGAGGTCATTGCTCCCGGGTTTCTTGGCCTCCGCCCCTGATTTCCCAATCAGCAGTTTCCCCAGAGAGCCTGAGTGGTGGCGGGGGAGGCAGTGGTGGCGTTGGTGCTCCACGGCTGGGTGAAGGTATTCCCATGCAGGAAGTCCAGGCTGTGTGCTAGGCCGTGGTACACGGATTTGGCGTGATCAAAAGAAGCCTGAGATAAGTATGATGATCTCTGTATTATAGACTAGGAAGCTGAGGCTCAGAGGGGTGAAGGCCACACAGCCAGGAAGAGCCAGTATGTGAACACACTCAGGCCAAGTCTGTGCTGTCCCTCACAGGACCTGCATCCCCTCAGCTGGTCATGCTCCCTTATGACATTGTTCACCCTTATCTGCCACATGGCCAGAGCTCAGGCACCTAGGAGGCTCTTATTGAGCTTTGCTCAGACTTTCTCCAGGGGGCGAGAAGTGTGTGACACTGGCCTTCCCATCCTTGCCAACTTATGGGAACCCCCAAACCCTAGAGTGGGGGAGGGGCTGTCTCAGCTTTCCCCAGGCTCCACCTCTGACACTTCTTTTTTTTTTGGGGGGGGGTTAAGTAGAAAAGAATAGCTCTATCGCTTTGCCAGGCAAAGGGGGACACAGCGGGCTCATGCCTTGAAAACTGTGTGTTCCCTCTGACATTTCTACCACCTTAACCAGTCCCAGAGCCAAGAGCAGGGAGTTGAAGAAAAGAGCAAGTGACAAGTAACTCCACCCTCCTCCCAACCCCGGCGAGAGAGGTGACAGAGCAGCCCCGAGGACAGGTAGATGCAGCCCTTGGACAGCTTTGGGCTGTTTTATCAGCAGCTGTGCCTTGAATGTACCCACAGGTGAGGTCTCCCACTTCTGAGAAACAGGCTCAGAGCTAATGAATCCTCAGGACTTGCCCAAGCTCTGTGCCTGGAGCCAGGAACCGCCGCCCAACTTCCAGTATCCCTGAACCTAGCTCAACATCTCCCTGAGGTCACTTCCTGTCTGGCTCAGGAGCAGCACGATGTCACTTCCTGTCCTAGGAGGGTCTTTCTGTCACTTTCTCATCCTGGAACTAGCTCAGATACAGGGTTAAAGACACCCTGGTTGCGAAGTTGTGATGGTAGTTTACCCCTCTATTGGCTTGTTTTGATCTTTCCATTAATAATGATAATGACAGAGACAAGATAATAACCATAGAACACGAGCCATTTATTGATAGACTGGTCTGTGCTAGGTACTTGGCCTACGTTATATAAATTCTGACAACAAGCCTTCAAGGCGTGTCATATTGTGCCCATTTTACAGGTGAGGGCTTGTCCAGCTGTCTGACACAGAAGCCCATGCTCCTTTCACGTTCCATGTGATGTCTCCCCCAGAACATCCCAGCCCCTGTGTTCCCTTTGCTCTAAGAGGTCAAGAGGCTGAGTCTCCCTCCCATCTGCCCTGAGAGAGAAACATGCAGGGAAAATAGCAATTCAGTTGCAGGGCACACAAACCACCATGGCTTTGGGCTCTATCCTGGCTTTCCCTCTGTATCTTTGCTTGAGGTAAGCCTCGCCCTCCAGCCCACGCAGGTTTCTTAAACTGCAGCAGCAAAGCTCGGAGGAGATGAGCTCCTCCCACAAGCCCACCCCACCAAGGCAGCATCACAGGTGTGTTGTCGGCAGACCCATGGGCAGGCTCTAACCACGCCCACCCCCAAAACAGCATTGCTGTAAACAGCACTTCCTTCCTCTCTCCTGGAGCCTCCCTCCTGCCCCTCTCTGACTGGGGCGGGGTGGGGGGGGGTCACCCTGTCTCACACACAACCTTCACAGAGGAAAGAGAAAAGCAAAGCAAGACCAATGGCCAGAGCTCAAGGGAGAACCAGAGAAGCAGGGAGAGGAGACGCAAATTTCCTACAGTGACACAGCCCATAGGTGGCGGATGCTGGCAGTGGAGGAGGCAGTGGGCGCGGAGAGGCGGAGAGCGGCAGGGAAGGGTGCAGCTTCCTACCTGTGATATTGACCTCCACCTGGCCTGAGCGGGTGCCGATGGGGTTGGTGGCCTCACAGACGTAGGTTCCTGCCAGGCTGTAGCTGATAGGTCCCCTGAAGAAGAGAGTTCTGTTCTGGGCCTCCACACCCTTGGGGAGGGAGCCATTCAGCCTGCAGGGATTGGGAGACAAGGCAGAGGGTTATGACTCTCCAGCCCCAAGAAGCTGCCCCTGTGTCACCCACCTGACTTCAACACCATCAGCCCTTTGGCTGAGTTAACAGGCAGCATCTGTCTCGGAAGGGGTAAAAACAATAAAAAACAACAATCATCTCTTGCATTTGGCAGTTTTGTATCATTCAGTGTTTCACATTTGCTCATCACAGCACTGACAAGCAGACAGGACAGGTAGATACTGGTCCCACTTAACAGAAGAGAAACAAGGTTCAAGGTCAAGGAAACATAGCTAGAAAGTGACAACTGGAGTTCTAGCCAGAGCTTTGGACCCTTGGCACAGTGCTCTTTCCACCACACTGGTTCCTGGTGGTTGGTCCTTGGTTTCCTGGGTAGCTGGTTAATAGTCTGGGGTCCTAACCCCAAATCTACTAAAGCTGCACCACTGGGGTCATGGCCTAGAATTTTAACAAGCTACTCAGGTAACGAGATGTGACCCATGTTTAGGAATTACGTTCCATTTCACCATCTCATTTTCTTGCTGGGCATGTCACAGGTCTTTTTCACGTGGGGAGAGTCCTAGAAGGTTCCTGAACACAGGAGACCTTTTCCTTCCTCCTGATCCTCCATGCCACAAAACTATTATTCTGCTGGACCCGGAGCTGAAATTGGCAAGCAGGCCCTGCCCACTCGCACCTTCAGAACTACTTCTGGTTCCAGGAAGTGGATGGTAACAAACAGCTAACGTGTGTCAGTGCCTTCTACTCCCTAGAAAAAGAATGTAGACACGATCTGGGCAGCCATCTTCTGGCCACCCATGTCAACCTGCTTCTTAGCTTCCCCACGCCCCTGTCTTTCTGCTTTCTGTGTGTTCCATCCAGCTCTTCTCTGGGAAGAACCTTGGCTCAGGCCATCAGAGCTGGCGGTGGGGGGGCGGGGGCGGTGAGACTAGACCCTTTGAGGTCCAGGCCCAAAGTCCACGAAGCCAAGAATGGGAGGATGGGCCTTGGGGCAAGCACTCTATGAACACAGGCATTCTGGGCTGACTGCTGCCTCTTCCCTGAGAATTTGGGGGTGCTGGAGAGAAGGAAAAGGAACAAAGAAAGATCTGGGATGCTCCAGAAAGCCAGCTTCCCTGGGGACACCTCGATAAAAATAAATACTGGGGGCTGGGGTGGGAGTGACTCAAACTGAATCACCAAAGGGGAATGACAACATTCTTTGTTAGGGAGAGGAAGGAAGGCAGATCACGAGGGAAGCCCCCCTGGCAGAATGGTTTGTCCCAAGGACCCTGATGCTGTCATACAAGGGGGTGTATGTGTGTGTGTGTGTGGGTGTCTCTCATGGCCCCTCTCCCCTTCTCACCGAGCAACCTGAGCCTAGGCCTTCATTTCCTCTCTGCCCAAGGTTTCTGGACGTGGGGTGGGTGGGCCTCCCTGTGACCAGCAAGGTTCCGGCAAAGCGACCAGCCAGCCCCGCAGCACTTACGTGGTCCAGTGGTACTCGGTGGCTGGGGGGTTGGCATCAGCTTTGCACTTGAGCTTCACATCCATCCGCTGTAGGTACCAGTTCCCATCAAACCCCTCGATGGTCACCTCGGGCTCGTCTGTGGGACAAGAGGTGATGTTTGAAAAGGGTGAGGTCAGGAGAGCAGGACTTGGGTGAGGGAGGCTCTGATGGGGAAGGGATGGAAGGGGAAGTGACATGGAAACAGCAGGAAGAGGGGGAAGAATGACAGGGAGGGTGGAGGTCACGGACCCTCGGAGCAGTAATAGCAGGGGAAAGAGAGGGTGGGCAAAGGGAGAAGAGGCGGGGAGGACAAAGAACCCCCAGAAAGAGAGAGGGAGGAGGAAGGAAAAGAGGAAGGATAAGGGGTGAGGGAAGGCGGGGTGGGGAGAGTGATGAGAGGTGAGAAGCAAAGGAGGGAGGGCTGGCGAGGGTGGGGGTGGTGTGAGGGGACCACGGCGCCTGCCCCACCCCGGGAGACCCAGCCCTCCGACACTCTGCCCCACTCACACTGCACATTGAGGGTGAGGCTTTCCCGGAAGCGGTCCATGTGGTAGTTGACGACGCAGGCCAGGGATTGCTGGTGGGCTTCCCGGCTGGGCACCAGGCGGTAGCGGCTGATGACGGTCACCGTGCCGTTGGGGTTCCGGATCTCCTGGTACTCCGCCTCACCCTTCAGCCGCGTTTCCCAGGACACCACACTGGGAGGCTTCCCATTGGCCGAGGTGCAGGTGGCCACCAGGACCTTGTCATCCTGCCCCTTCCTGGCTCGAAGCACTGCCTGGGCGCCCTCTATCCAGTTGGTGGGTTTGGCTGCGGGGAACCAGAGAGAGCCATGAGTCTGACTCTGTTGCCTCATCAAGGACACACAGGCCAGGAGGGCAGGTACCTGCCAGGCCTTGCTTCAGGTCACCCTGGCCATCCATGCCTCTCAGCTATGCTTCACCAAAGCCCCTCCCAGCACTTCTCACAGGGACCTCTTCGGGTCTAACCCACAGCCTTCCTGCTCTAGTCTTTGTATCCCCTTTTGTCAAGTGGAAGTCTTCTTGGAGTCCTGCTGTGCTCAAGAGGCTCTCTCCTTTACCATGGCGTCTGCCTGCTTCCTGGCCACCTGGAAAGTGCCCCACGGTGGGGCTCCAACCTGAATACTGATCCTCAGCTCTGTCCACAGCGAAGGCCCAGCCCCCATCCCTAGTGAACTGAGACAGCCTGGTTAGAAGGGACCAGAAGTGCCACGTCCAGAGCACGGGAGCATGCCGACCCAAGGAGAGCATCTGGGGCCACTGAAGATGGCCAAGCGCCCAGGCCACAGGCCCCACCCAAACAGAGAGGAGTGGTCAGGTCAGCTTACCCATCACAGTGAGATTGAGCTGGCTCTCTCGATTGCCGGCAGGGAAGGTGGCAAACTCGCAGATGTAGACGCCCTCATCCTCCAGCTCCAGGCGGGAGAGGCGAATGGTGCCATCTGTGAAGGAGGGCCGTAGGAACTCCACGCGCTCGCGGTAGGGCGCCAGCACCGAGACGCCCATGGCCGGGTTGTAGATGGCCACGTTCTGCTTGGAGCCATTGTTGGCCTTCTGCCACGTGACCTGGGTGATCTTCACACCGGGCAGCGGGTTGGCGAAGCTGCAGTGCAGCACCACGTCCGTGCCGATGAAACCGTACATGGAGTCGTTCACCTGGACCACCTGGGTGTGGGCGCCTGGTCGAGGGAGATGGCAGAAGGTGGTCAGGGACAGCCACAGCCCCCGCCCCAACTCCCTGTGCGCTGGTCTTCTATTTTCCAGTAGTCATTATTTAAAAAATTCTGACTCTAAAATAATAATTGCTTGTTACAGAAACACTGTTGTGGGCAATACTAAAAAATACTGAGAAGAAAATGACAACAACCCATGATCCCACCACTCAGACATATCATTGATCATCTGATAAGAAGTGTTCTCTTTCACAGCCTTCTCTATATATCCAGGTAACCATCTGTTTTTTTAAACAAAATCAGAACCATACCGTAATCTGTTCCATAAACTGTCCTTTCACTTAGTGATATATCATCAGTGTTGCTCCATGGCAGTAAATATCCGTCCTCACCCTTATTTTTGATGAGGGTTGAATGTGCTGCTTTTTGAGCAGAGGCTCAGCAGAGGAGCCACCAGCTGCTTCCCCTTCCTGGGCCTCGGTTCCCTCGTCTGATAAATGGGGCGGATAATCCAGTCCTCTCTAGCTCACAGGTTGCTAGGAGAACCAAATGGTATGACGGATGAGAAAGTGTCAGGAGGCAGGAAGCTCTGGGGGAGCACCGGGGCCCACAGTGGCCATCATTATGGCCACCTCCACTGCCTTCTCCCTCAGGAAGGGCTGAGGGCCCGGGCCCTGGGGTGCACTGGCTTGGCCCCTCTTACCCAGCAAGGCAGCTGCACAAGGCTCAGCCTCTCTGGCTCTAACTCGCCTTCACAATCAAGTCTGGATGTCTTAACTTGGCATTTGACGTCCTTATCACCTGGGTCCTGCCTTTCTGTCCACGTCTCTCCATACATGAGGCCTTCCAACCAGGTCAGACTGGACCCCTCCTCAGAACGTGCCATATTTCTGTGTTTCCTTCTCCCTCTTCCCATTTACGTATCAATTTCTGAGTCTATTATCAGCACTGGAGTCACGTCAATGAGCGATTCAGTCCCAGACTCCAAGGAGCACAGAGCCGTAGATGCTACATGTCTAGGCTCCTGTTCCTCTGGTTCCCTGGAAGGCCCTGCCCCTTTTCCACCTGTGGATATCCCACTCAGGCCGCCTCCTTTGGGAAGCTTCCCTGATCCTCCCAACCCTATTACAGCTCTTTTCTGACTGGGAATGTGGTTGTTCACACCTCTGGCTTCTCCTCTGCCAGACGGTGAGCTCCTCCAGAGCAGCGTCTGTGTCTTTTCCATCCCTGTAGCCCCAGCGCCTAGCCCAGTATCCAGCACACAGTAGGTGCTCAGTAAATATTTGTGGCCAGACAAATGGCACTGGAAGCCGTGAGAGGAGAGATTTGCAAGAGGGAGGGAGTGATCAGTGGCATCGAATGAATGAATAAACTCCCTCTACTCTCCCTACCGATTTTGCTTTATTCCATCTCAAGTGGCTTCTGTTTGAGCTTTTCCTTAACCCTGAACTTGGCTCAGTCATTCCCTCCAGCGGGCTCACTCCTGAGATCTGTCATCAGCCGTCCTTCCATTCTTATTTCAGTTACTTTATTGAGTGCCATCAATAACATCAGTGTCAGGCCCTGGACTGACCCAGAGCCCGAGGGATGGCCTAAACGCGCCCCCCACTAAGGGAGTCTGCTGCTCCAGACTGGGAACTCGGGGCTTATGCTTGCCTCTGCATGATGGAGGTGTGAGCAGGCCACACTCCTCTGAAGGGTCCCGAGACCATGGTCAGTGAAGTATGCTGGCCCCCACGCCTCCCCTCAAGAAGGTACAGGCCAGGTCTCTCCAGGCACTGCGGTATCCCGTGTGTTTGGCACACAGTAGGCACTCAAGACACACCTGCTGAATAAGTATATCTTTGGCCCTCCAAGCTAGGCCCTCGCCACGCTCTGAAAGCTTCCCTGATGGTCCCCTTCTCTATGCCCGCTCACGTCCACACAGCCCTTCAAGGTCCACCTGGGGTACCACCACCCCACCCCTCCAGCTGTCCCCTTGGCCCATCTGGGCGGTTCTGACATGTCCCCAGCAGAGAACACTGTGGGCTGGTGGGAGAATCACGCAGGAGACACCCAGCAGGGGGTCAGGAGGGCTGGCTTCTAGCCCGGCTCCGTCTTGAGCTCGGCTTGGCACTTTGGCGGGTCACTTCCCCTTCCCGAGCCCTCTTTTCCTCCCCTGTAAGGGAGCAGGCTGGACTCCACGATGTCAATGGTCCCTTCTGGCCTTAACAGTCTGATTCCCTGAACTGCAGCCCAGCCCAGCTGTGGCCTCACCCCTGACACAGTCCCACAGTGAAGTCAGTGGGCCAGTAAGCCCAGTACTCCTGCTGACTGGCCAGTTGGCAAGCACCTAAGCCCTAGCCCTTCCAGCAGGGTAAGTGGGTGCTCCCTCCCACACGCCCCAGCCTCTACTCACCAAGCCTGCTGGAGGCTTGCCCAGCAGCTGAGATAATGTGGGTATAATTGGGGAACTTTCACCACACAAATCCGGGAACAGGAAAAGCCAGTTGGGAAGGCTCGGGCCACGGTGGGGGGGTGGGTAGGGGTGTGGGCACCAGGATCCACCTTGGGATTGGTGCCAGGGCACAGTGGGGCCTGCAGCGGGACACAGCCCACCAAGCCCGCCGCCACCCCATCTCCTTTCACCCGCTGGGGATGTAGGGACAGGCAGGGTTCAGTGCCTGGAGCACAGGCTGACATTCATTCGCCACGTCCTCAGCAGTGACCTCACCCTGCAGAGCTGTGAGCGCCAGGAGGGGAAACGGCTGACTGCGGCCTGGGCGTGGGGAGGAGAGGCTTCTGCAAGGGGCTCAGGTGCCCCAGAAGCCCCCTCTCACCCATCAGCGCCTCACCAGGCTGAGGTGGCCCTCCCCACCCCACGTCTGTTTTGGGGTTGAGGCTGCTGTCTCCTCTCCTGTGTGACTCTCCCAGAAGCAACCCCATGGCAGGCGGGGCAGCGAGGAAGGTGCCTGGGTGCCCGCTCACTGCGCACTAAGTGGGTTCCCTGGGCTCCTGCCCCTCTGCCCCCGTGATGAGCGGGCAGGCGGGCGGGAGGACCTCTAAGGAGCAGGCAGGTGCATCCTGACACGGGCCTCTCTGCCTACAGCTTACTGTTAGCCTTGTCTGCTATTTCCACTGTAAGCATCTTTGCCGCAGATGCCCTTGCCACATTTCTTGCCGCATAACTAATTGTCCGTAAGGCAATTTTGCCGAAAAAGATAAAATAATAAAATATAAATGAGGGACATTAAAAAGGCCATAATGAAACAGGAGAAATGAGTAACAAAATTAAAAAGACCTTATTGCAAAATACAAAATATTTGAATTTAAAATGTGTGTAGGGACTTCCCTGGTGGTGCAGTGGTTAAGAATCTGCCTGCCGATGCTGGAGACACGGGTTCGATCCCTGGTCCGGGAAGATCCCACATGCCGCGGAGCAACTAAGCCCGTGTGCCACAACTACTGAGCCCACGCGCCACAACTACTAAAGCCCGTGTGCCCTAGGGCCCGTGTGCCGCAACTACTGAGCCTGTGTGCTGCAACTACGGAAGCCCGTGTGCCTAGAGCTCGTGCTCTGCAACAAGAGAAGCCACCACAGTGAGAAGCCCACGCACTGCAACGAAGAGTAGCCCCCGCTCACTGCAACCAGAGAAAGCCCGCGCACAGCAATGAAGACCCAATGCAGCCAAAAATAAATAATAAAAAAAATGTGTGTAGATGCATGGCAATACCGTGCAAAGAACTGATTTTCTTTTGTGCGTTGTACTTGTCTAAGCAGTAAGCACTTGTCTTCCAAGTCTTTCGTTCATATTATTTTATACATTTGTTGATTCGTCTCATTTGGTATCGAACCTTTTCGGCTAAAATTTCTTCCTTTATTAAGAGGGGTATCAGTTTCCAAACACTAGGGTGCATGTTTGTAACTGAACTTTGTCCTGCGTTGGGAAAGCCTCTGCACTGCTGTGTGTTCTCGGCACATTGTCTTGTGTCCATTGATAGACTTTCCAAAAAGTCCTATGGGAAATATGGGCTCAACTCAGTGCCTTCGAGGCCCTTGGCCTCTTTCTCCTCCAACGTAGTGTGTTTCAAAATACAAAACCAACTCTTGGGGCAAACCATCATCTTCTGTCAGCTTGATAAAGCCATCAGTAATGTCACTAA
This sequence comes from Eubalaena glacialis, assembly GCF_028564815.1. NCBI lineage: Eukaryota > Metazoa > Chordata > Mammalia > Artiodactyla > Balaenidae > Eubalaena > Eubalaena glacialis. The sequence goes on along the minus strand of NC_083725.1, from coordinate 13,386,289 downwards.
CTGGAAGAAACGCTAGTGCATCTCAACTAGTTGAAACCAAACGGTCAAACCAAACTGTCAACCAGTTATTTTCTCTTTCATGGCACAATTGCCTCATGGCCAATTAGTTATGTGGCAAAATGTTTGCAGTAAAAATGTTTTTGGTGAAAGCACCTAGAACTGCTGCTGTTAGCAGGGCCGGTGAGGGGACCCTGGCGGGTGGGCATAAAGGAACGCTTGGAGTATGGGGTTTGGGGTCACTGAGGGCGGGGATCCTAGAGTTGTGGAACTGGGAGGGGCTGGGAAGACTGGTAAGGGCTGAAGACCCTCCCTTACCTTTCCCCCCACTTTAGGCTTAGGGACCCAGAACCCAGTCCACGTGTCTTGGTCGGGGGATGCGGGGGTGAGGGGACTATGTCCCTCATTGTTTAGATTGGGCAGATTGGGAGGCTTTCAGAGAGGGGGGCACACTCTACCCCAGGGACTCTGACAGCCAGGGTCAGAATGCTGCAGGCACCACCGAAAAGTGAGAAAGGGCTAGTTGACGGCGGGGACCCAGGAGAAGGGCCCTCCTCTGTGCAGGATGAGGTGGATTGCAAGCCTTCTCTGGAAGGCCTGAGAGAAGGGGTGTACTGCAGGGGAGTCCCCTTGGGGACCACACAGCCCCTCTCCTCGGCTGGTCCATGCCTCTCCACCAAGCACTCCAGCCCTGACAGCCCGAAAACTGATGCTTATGTCTCCCCTACCTTGCCCAAGCTCCTCCCACCCTCTGAAGAGAAGGTCACTATCCCCATCAGGCAGTATAGTGGGTTGTGAAGAGCCAGACAGTGTGGGTTTGCATGCCCCCTCTGTCACCTACGAGCTGTGAAAATTTGGGCAAATGACTTAGCCTCTCTGTGCCTCAGTTTGCACTGAGGATGCACATCTGTAAAATGGGGATTATAATAATACCTATTATAAAAGTTGTTGTAATGATTAAACGAGTAAATGTGAGACTCGAGGACAGCACTTAGCACAAAATTAAATGCTTAGTAAATGTTAGTTGCTATCATCATCATCATCACCATCAACATCACCACCACCATCATCACCATCATCATCATCATCATCATCACAATCACCACCATCATCATCATCATTTCTCATTTATGAAGCAGGAGGCCTCCCTTCCCGGCACTTCATTCAACAAATATTTATCGAGCACCTTCCCAGTACTAGGCACTGTACTGTGTGCTTCTAGTCCCCCTCTTCCAGGAAGTCCTTCTGGACTCCTCCTACTTAGCTGACACCTCTATTCATTGCCCAACTGCATATAACATGAATCTGTACCCTTTTTTGTTTCCTCCATGTGTGTTTAGCATGTTTTCTACTGTAACCCCCCGTCTCCAAATAGACTGCAAGTCCCTGTGGGAGAGGGAAGGAGCAGGTTTGACCTTGGGTTGAGCTGATCATGTCACGGCTGATGCTGGCAGGGTCCAGGGCTTGGAGAGTACTCTACAGACTCTCTCTGGTTCCCCAAGCAGCTAGGGCTGGTCCACAGAAGGTACCATCTCTTCTTCCCCACAGGCTCCCTCTTACATGAGAAGCAGAGGCTGTCCCTGATGTGGGAACCAGGACCACCAAAATGGTGGCACAGTGGAGCTCAATGGACCATGCAACCCATCATTTTACAAAGGAAGAGACAAGGGTCCAGAGCAGTTGGGTCACTTGCTCAGGAACACAGAACAGCAGTACCCAGCCCAGTGCTCTTCCCAACCTGCCATAAAAATAGACTCAGGTTCTCAATCTAACGCTCCAGGGCCTCATTCTGGGTGGTGTCCCTCCTGTGTAATCTCAGTGCCTCCATTGCTCCTTTGGAGAAATGGCACAAAAATACCAGTTACAATACTGCAGCCACAGTGCCTGCGGGCTACCTGCGCTGGGCTTGGCGGGCAGGTGGGTCAAGGGGCTGGGGGCCAGGGATGGAGCCCCCATCGGAGTCCAGCGACTACGTGTCAGGTGCAAGGTCAGAAACAGGGACTTTTGGGAGCCCAGGTGGGGGGCACCTGCAGGAGGCTGCTATGCACAGAGCAGGAAAAAGCCAGGGAGGTGGGGAGTGAGGGTGAAGAGATCCACTGGGACCTGTGTCCTTGGCAGAGGGGTTCTTTTTTTTTTTTTTCTCCAGTTTTCTTATTCTTTTTTTTAAATACTATTCTATTTTATTAATTAATTAATTATTTCTGTCTGTGTCTGGTCTTAGTTGCGGCATGCGGGATCTTCGCTCAGGCTCTGCATTGCGGCATGCAGGCTTCTCTCTAGTTGTGGCGCGTGGCCTCCAGAGTGTGTGGGCTCTGTAGTTTGCGGCACGTGGGCTCTCTAGTTGAGGCACGTGAGCTCAGTAGTTGTGGCATGCGGGCTTAGTTGCCCCATGGCATGTGGGATCTTAGTTCCCCGACCAGGGATCGAACCTGCATCCCCTGCATTGGAAGCCAGATTCTTTACCACTGGACCACCAGGGAAGTCCCAGCAGAGGGGTTCTTGCATCCTAAGGATACCATAGAATGAGTCTGTTTCTTTTCCTGACCTCATGCCCTGCCTATTTTCTCCCTGGCCACCCTATGAGCTCCAGGGTCTGGGACCCAGGTCCCGGGGACCTGTGCATACGTGCCTCAGTTTCCCCACTGGCGCTGGGGTCGGGCAGTTTGGGCTGCCTTCGTGGCTTCTCAGAAGTGCTGAGCCAACAAGGCAGGCATCAGGCCGGCCCCCGAGACGTCACGGACCTGCAAAAGCCCCAGCTCAGCAACAAAACACAAAGGCTCCTCAGCTGTGGCCGACAAACCTGCTCCCCAGGGCCCTGCCCGCCTGCCCTGCCTGCCATCGAGCTAATCCGAGGCTGGGGCCACGGGTTCCCACGCAGCGGGGTGTGGCCCAGAGCGGGGGCTGCTCTCCTCCCCATACCCACCTCGACCAGTTTGTCCCCACCTTTGAAACCTCAGACCCCTCTCTCTCTAGCCGAGCAGGCTGGGACTGGGCCCACGTGGTGGGTGAAGGGGAGGGCCGGGGCCGGGGGATTCAGAGATTTCTGGCACAGGCTACCTCTTCTTCTGTGCCCCACTCCTTTCCTGAGACTCTGCCCGGGCGCCCTCAGTTGGGTGGGCAGAAGTGGCAGGCCTGGCCTGGGTGGGAGGCACTGGGCCCTGCAGAAAGGGCCTCTCTGAAATCGGCATCCTTTGGGATCCATCTCTAGGGTTTTCCAGGGATGCTCCCCTGCTCCCTGCCCTGGAACTGGTAGAAAGGAACAGGACATCCGGTGAGAAACCAGCTAAGTGGTAAGTGGGAATGACTCACCCATTGGAGGGGGGAGAGCCTCCAGACGAAACCCTGCTGAGTCAGCACAGTGACCTAAAGGTTATAGGTCCCCTCCTCCCAGTGCAGCTACTTCTCCAAATGTCAACTCCCAGGGCTGCCTAGCTCCTCACTTTCTGGTGTCACGGCCTAACCTCATGGGGGAGAGGCTAGTGAGGTAGAGGGTGAGATTCGGAAGGATTCCCCTTCCTAGGGTTCCCTCCTCTGGGAAGATTTTGCCAATCAGTGTCGTCTGGACCCAATCGTTCTGCCAGCAAGAACCCACATGAACAGGGCTCTCACTGAAGTCCTTTGAACTTGTCCTGTCTCGTATCTATGCCCTGGGCATGTTTCCCTATTAGTTCTGGAGCTCCCCAAGTGCCCAGGCTACATCTCCAGCCTCCAGCCTCTCCTCTACATCCAGGATGGGGTCCGGGGTGAGCCAGGGCAGAGGTCTCAGTGAGGAAACAGGGAAGTGGCAGCTGGCCCAGCTCTCGTCCCTGCACCCCTAGCCCCCCGTCACTGGGTCTGGACATGGCAAGAAGGCGTGAGGGCCGAGTCTAGGCTGAGCAGCCCGGCCCGGTGCCACTGTTAGGTCAGCAATAATGCTCCCCCTGCCTCCTGCAGAGCAGGGGCTTTGCCTGGTGGGATTCTCTCTGGGAGCAGTGCCTACTGGGACGGCCCCAGGTGTCCTGGATCCTTGCGTCCCCTCCACATCCACCTTACCAGCAGAGGTGATAACATCCCGTGATCCCACAGCCAGGGACTAACTGCTACTGTCCGAACCCAGGCGCCTCCACCCCTCATTTGGGGTCACAGAAACTGCCAATGTTTTCCTCTCGGCTGATGCACACCCTCCTCTACTCCCCATGCGGAGCTGGTTAATGATGGGCTGTGGGGCTGGCGCCCGGCGCCCGGGGCGGCTGAGCACAGTGCGTGGGAGAGGAGGGGGCGCGGCAGCCTGGGAAAAGCCCCAGAAGGAGCCGGAGTGGAAGCCCGGGATCTTCCAGACGGGCTGGGCCGGCCCGGGCCGGCCCTGCTCTCTGGCAGCGCGGAAGCCTCTGGGGAGCGGTGGCGGTGGGGCCTGCTCTGGTCCCATCTCTCCCTGAACCCTAGGAGGAGAGGTTGGGGGATGGGGATGAATCAGGGAGCTGGGCTTTGCCTTCTCCCACTGAGGAGCAAGTGGCCAGGGACACCTGGACGGCTCTCCTCTAGGCCTGTTTTCACGCTGGCTGCCCATCCCAAAAGCCCAGGGTAGGCTGGTCTTGAGGAGCTCCTGACTCCACTCCTGGCATCCCAGAAACAGGAAGCCTCTCTCGGCTCTGCCCTCTCCGTCTCTAGCCTTCAGGCTTCGCCTCTCGGTCCTCTCTGTACTGCTCACCTGTCACCTTTCCTCTGGCCGGATGGTGGGAAGGGAGGGTACTTACTGGAAATTGGGAGAGGCGGGCTCTGGCCCCCACTACTTGGTCACTTTTTTCTGTACGGCCTTAGGTAGGGCAGTTTGCTTCTCTGACCTTAGTTTCCTTTTCTGTAAAACGAGAGTGCTGGACCCCATGTCCCTGGAGGACTCGACTTTGGATGTCACCTGTCCAGCTCTCTCTCTGCCCCTGCTCTGCACCTTCCCTGGGTCAGCCTCTGGAACTTCTCTACCAAGCGGGTGCTCTACCTCTGTATACTGCCCAGCTCCTCCAAGAAGACCTCCCAGATTAAGTGGAATGCCAGGAAAATCCAGGCTGCACGACGGCAGAGCTGGGGTGCACAGGGCTCTTCCACGGCCACGTAATCACCAAGCGCAGCTGGTGCTAGCTCCTAAATGCTTTTGAAATCACCTTTGTTCTCCATCCCCACCGGCCCCAATCCAGACTCCTCCTAAGTCCCCTCCCTCCAGCTCAGCCCCTTTCCTACCCACCCGCACCTCCAGCAGAGTCTCACTTCCTTATTTTCTCAACATTCCTGGGCTGGGAACCCACAGTGAAGTAAACCCCAACCCCTTTCCTTTGAACCCAGCACCTACCATCTCATCCCTGCCGCCCTGTCCCCTTCTCCTCCCCAAGCCTTGCCCCTGGTGCAGGCCACCATCATCTCTCGCCCAGTCTACTGTACTATAATGCCAAGGACACATACCTGCCTCCAGGCTTCCCCCTCTAATCCATTTTCTGCTCTCTAAAATACAAATCATTCTCGATTTAAAATCCTTCCATGGCTTCCTACAGCCCTCAGGATCAAGTCCAAAGTCCTTTTGGGCTCTGGACCTCATCTTGGGCATCCGAGACTCCAGCTGCCTCTCCCCTGCCTGCTCTCTCTCTCCCGCCACATGGGACAAGACCACCAGTTCCCTGCCACGTTCTTCCTTCCATTAAAAACACATACCCCGGGGCTTCCCTGGTGGCGCAGTGGTTGAGAATCTGCCTACTAATGCAGGGGACACGGGTTCGAGCCCTGGTCTGGGAAGATTCCACATGCCGCGGAGCAACTGGGCCCGTGAGCCACAACTACTGAGCCTGCGCGTCTGGAGCCTGTGCTCCGCAACAAGAGAGGCCGCGACAGTGAGAGGCCTGCGCACCGCGATGAAGAGTGGCCCCCGCTCGCCACAACTAGAGAAAGCCCTCTCACAGAAACGAAGACCCAACACAGCCAAAAAAAAAAAAATAATAAAAACAAATAAATAAATTTTAAAAAAAACAACAAAAAACCCCCACATACCCTGCTACTTGCCCATACCTCTTCATCCTTCCTGAATGACCTTAGCCTTGACTTTTGGGGAGGCTTTCACCCCTTCCCCCATGAGTGAGGTGCTCCTACACCCCGAGGGTCCCAGGACCTCAGCATACACCTGTCATAGCATTTCCCCTACTGAGCGGAAAGATCAGGGCTTCAGCCCAGTGCCTGGCATCTAGTAAGCATAAGGCGGCCTCAAGTGGTTGGTGGAGAAGGCTGTGAGCCGGCTGGGGTCCCAGGCCAGGGTTAGCCATTTCTCAGGTCCGACTGCAGCTTCCTGGAAATTGCACATTAGCCAAGGAGGGGGGTCTGTACAGGAGGACACAGCATGGTGTGGCCAGGTAGGGTCGGAGGACAGAGACAGAAGGTGAGGCCTCACATCTGCACGGAAGGGAAGCAGGTCAGGGCCTGAATCTCCTCCTTCCTCATGGAAACCAGGAAGCTACACCCCCAAAAGGTGTAGGTCTGCCTGACCTCTTGTCTGCCCCCCAACCCCATATCCTCCGCTTGCTTCCCACTTGCCACCTCCCGATTCTTTCCTCTGTCCTCTGCCCCAGTTCCTAGCACCCGGCCGCACTTCCTTCCTCACTCCAGACCATAAGGTGAAAAATATTCTTCTCACCCAAGCGAGCTGCGGCCCTGAGGCCCTGAGGCCCTGCTCCTGAGGTCTCAGCCCTGCAAAGCCTGCACGCTCCCCAGCTCCACGCCCCTCACTACACAGCCTGGATTTCTCCCGGCCTGGCCAGGCTTTTGAGGCTTCAGAGACCTGGAACCACCTGGCTCTCAGGCCAGGATTTAGACAGGTCCCCTCTCTGCGGCCAACGCCAGCCGTCTCCACCCCGGCTGCAGCAGACGACATATCTCGCAGCAGACACACGGCAGCCCGGATTCCCCTCAGCAAATGTGTGTTTGTAAGGACACATTTTGGGGAGTGTAGGCAGCAGCCTCCTCGGAAGGCTAGTGTGGGCCGGGAGAGGCTGGGGGCTGCCGGGAAAACGGAGGGAGAATTCCCCAAGCCTCCCAAGGCTCAGGGGTGACAGATGCATTGTCTCAGCCCTGTGGGTTCCATGCCGACGGTCACCACCCGTTTAGAAGTGGAGGTCTCTTGATCTGCCTCTTACCAGGAGGGGCCTGTCAGACTACCCCAGTGCCCAGCTCCAGACGCCCAGGCGGCTGCCTGCCCCAATGGCAGGGGGCTGGGCCTGTACAGGGAAGGGAAGGCAGTCAGGCGGGTATATGGTGCCAGCTTCAGGGAAGGCTCAATCTAAAAGGGCAGGGTTGGGGTGGGAGACTGATGGGGAAGGGGTTAAGAGGAATATGGCGGGGCGGGGGGATGTAAGTAATTCATTCATCCATGAGCACTGACTTTGGATTCAGATAGACCCAGGCTTATATCAGCTCCTTATTCGCTGGGTGACTGAGCAAGTTGCATCAACCTCTCTGTGCTTCAGTTTTCTCATGTATAAAAGGGGAACACTTATAGGACTGTCTCCTGGGGTGGATTTGAAAATTAAATAATTCACATCAGTTCTTAGCGCAGTGCTTGGCACAGTTACGCTACACAAGTGGTTGTATTATTGTCACTACTATAGTCTTGGGGAAAGGAGCTACCTAGGAGTCAGGTAAGCTGGTTTCCATCCCAGCTCTACCAACCTGCCATGTGATCTTGAGCAAGTCCCTGTTGTGATAAGGCCACTCTCCCAGAGCAGGGGCCCTCAACCTCAGCACTGCTGACACTTGGGGCCTGATAACCCCTCATCGTGGGGACCGTTCCGTGCACCGTGGGGCATTTAGCAGCATCGCTGGCCTCTACCCGCTCCACGCAGTAGCAGCCTCCCTCAGGTGTGACAGCCAAAAACACCTCTAGACATTGCCAAGTGTTCCCCGGGAGGCAAAACTGCCTCCAGTTAAGACCACTGGCCTAGAGGAAAGGGCATGAAGCTCAGGCAGGGGTGTTGGAGTGTGGGATGGAGGCGCAGGGCAGACCGGAGCCAGCTGGGTGAGGAGGGGAGTGGGGAAGAGGGGTGGGGGCACTCCGGAGGGGAAGTGTCCTGATCTCTCTTGGCGCAGAGGAGCTGCAGGCTCCTGTCTGGAGAGGCTGCTCCCGACCCGGTAGGAGCAGGTGCGTGTTAGGGGGGAACAGGCGGAGAGAACAGGAGGCCTAGGGCGTTTGCACCTGACTGCTGTTTGCTGTCAGAACATGGGTGACAGAGTGGCGTGCAGTCCTCAGAGGACAAAAGAGCATGGGGGAGGGGGAGTCGGGGACAGAGGCGCAGACAGGGAGACACTCGGTGCCAAGAGGCCACAAAGACAAGAGGGCTGTGTTTCTAAGAGCAGAAATGAGGTCGGCAGCATCTTCCTTCGGCTGGTAAACTGCTATCATTTCGGAAGGATTGTCACCTCATTTGGTTCCTGCTTCAGCGAAATCCACAACATGTGTTCTCTGCATTAGTGGAGTGCTTGTGCTTAATTAGTGGCAAATTCTTTCATATTAAAGTCATTAAGTTTTGCCGTTTGCTCTTCTCACCCCCGGCCTGGCTCGCCTCTGTCTTTCCTTTTAAGGCAGGTGGCCTGATTGCTGCTGTGCAGGTTGTTCAGTCTTGAGGCCTCAGGAGATGAGTGGGCATGCGCGCGCGCGCACACACACACACACACACACACACACACACACACACACACAAACACCACCCCTCCCTGTGGCATCTACAGCACCAGCCCTTGTGCCCATCCCACCCTGGGCTGGCATTTGCGGCTCCCAGCACCTCTGTCCACTCCCCAGCCTCCTCCACGTGGGCTGGCAGCTCTGCGTCCTGTCGCCCCCGCCCACCCCGCCTCTGGGGGCTCCTCCTGGGCAAGGCTTTAGGGTCAGAATTCTTCGTGCCGGGAGGGACTCTAGGGCTGGAGTGGGAGGGTTCGTCCAGGCTGCAGGGTGTGGGCGGGGCCACTGCTGCTCACAGGACGATGACAGGGCGGCAGGACTACGCTGGACTTGCCCCGCCGGTGCAGCAGTGAGGGTCTCAGAAGGAATGCTGGGGTGCGGGGGTGGGCGGGGTGCGTGGGGGAGACCGGCTATTGACCCCGCCCCACAGGAAGGCCTCTGGTCTCACTGGTCCCTAGTGCTGAAATGCAGCGGCCTCTGCGAAGATGCTTTGTAGCCACAGCACAGTGGCAACCCTGGACTCTTGGACAGGGGGTGGGGGTCAGTGATTAGGGCCCAGGACAACCTCTTCCCCTCTACCTGCTTCTGAAGAGGCTTAAGAAGGAGAAGGGGCCTGAGAGGGAGAAGGTGGCTGCTGCAGGCACCAAACTTGCTATTTCATTTCTGGGCAGGACGCATGGGTCCGTCTGGACCAAATGAGCAATACTGTAGCCACACTGCAGCCCAAGGCTTAGCTCAGACGGAATATTCCCAGGCAGGGCAGGAGGGGCCGGGACTCTGCTGGGCCCCCTCACTGTACAGATGGTACAAGGACAGAGCCAGGCCTTGGGCGTTGGCTCCTGGGACGCTTTCTGTTGACTGTGGGGATGGGGGATGGGAAGAGGGTGCTCCCGGGCCTGCAGACGGGGCCTCCTCTGGATCTGGACTCGGGTGCAGGGGAAGTGTCTCGGGTGCAGCAGAAGGGCCCTTCCCTGCACAGCCCCTCCTTGGTGAAGCCCCTCCTGAATGTCTGGGTTGCCACAACCTGGCCCCAGACGTCAGCAGGTCAGCCTCCCTCTCCACATGTCCCAGTTCAGGACTGTCTCCATCCCCCCAAAGCCTTCCCTGCCACCCCATGAGCTCCGCTCCTGGGCTTCAGGCGGGCGGGGAGCAGTCTTGATCTGACCCACTCTGGGCAGCATTAAACCCCCGTACTGGGCAGGGTCTAGGATGCAGACAAGAGGCGAGGGCAGGAAGCAGGGAACCGGCAAATGCTCGGGTCACAGTTTCTCTCTGATTGACCTTCTTCAGCTAGTGTTGCCCCAGGGGCCTCCCCTAAAGGGTCTCCAGCGGGGGGCTGGCAGTGGGCCAGGAAGGCAGGCCCCTAGGGCCCCTCAGGTCAGGGCCGGGGGCCTGCTGGGGTAGAGAGGAGGAGGCAAACCCCAGTCCTTACACTCCCTTGGCCGAGGGGAGAACCCAAACCCCACAGAGGAGACACTGCCCGATGCCTCAGAAATTCAGGCTTAGGTCTGGGTAGCATTTGAATGAGGCCTGGGGTGGCCTGGGTCACGGGATGCAACAGGTGAGCAGAACTTTGGGAAAAGGGAAGAGAGAGTCTTTGAATGGTCCTTCCGTCACATCCAGAACACCCTCCCCTTTCACACCCCCGCGCTCAACCCACTCTGGCTCAGCCGCCACCCCCAGCCCCGCTCCTCTCCCCAGTCCACGGCTCAAGTGAAAATGATCATTTCTCCTCCAAACATAAGCAGGAGGTGCTGGATCCCCAACCTCTCCAACACCCCTTAGCTGTGACACCCCCAACTCACTGTTACCCCAATGGTAACCCAGAAGAGCATCCTCCTCAAGCCGCAGTATGAACCCCCAAACCAGCCCCAGCCAAGTCGCCATGTCAGCGCCAACCTAGACCACAGACCGGGGTCACGACCCTAACACTTGCGCTAACCTCTTCTTGGTTTTAACCACAGAATGAAGCACAATCCTACATGTGGTTCTAACCTCAACTCACTCCAGATCTGAACTCAGCCTCAGCTCTGTGGTACCCCGGAAGGAAGGCAGTCACAGCTCACAGTTTTTTTCCTACCCAGTAATCCCCGACTGGGGTGGCCAGAGAAAGTGGGGTCTTCAAAGGGTCCCGACATCAAGTTGCAGGGATAGGCTGGCTGAGCTTGAAGGCCTCCCTCTGTGGGTGGATCTGCCTGACGGGGGGCTCATCCTGCTCTCTCCCCGTGCCACCCCATGGCCCAGGACCTTGTAGACATGTCTAGTCCCTGGGCTGTCCCTTCCCCAGCGCCCAGGAGGCTGAAAGGGGTGGTGATGGGGTACACGCTACCCAGTTTGTCCTGCTGTGATTTCAGCATCAGCGATCGCTAGCAGTGGGACCCACGATCACGTCCCACACCTTCCCCGAAGCCCAGCCTGTTCCACCTGTAAAACGGGCCTAAGCACGTCCACCTCTTTGGCCGGGGAAAGGATGGAGTGAGGGCATCTGTGTCAAATGACCCCTCCTGCCTGGCCCCACGGGGCTGCCATCTTCCCTCCCCCTCGTTTCTCCTCCACTTCCTTTCTCAGCGGCGCTGAAATCATCACCCTCTTCTTGGCAAAATGCTGAGAGGAGAAGGTCCCTGTCGTTGTCACAGCCTGTCCTCTTCCCACCCTGCCGGGCCAGGGCAGGTGGGGTGAGAGGGAACCCAAGAGGCAGGAGGAGAAAACCCCAAGCCCTGGTCACTTCCCCCCAGCCCTGCCCACTCTCCCCCAACACGGGTAGTGCCGTTGTTTCGAGTGGGGGGGTCTTCCCCATTCTCCCCACCCTCTCTTCCGCGCCATCCCTCTGCCCAACATGAATCTATCAGGAACCTCGCCCAGTCCCACTTCCAGCTCAGACTTGTCAGGGTTTCAGGAGTCACTGGGTAGGGGCCCGGCATGCCAGGACCTGCTTCTCGTCCTGCCTTGCAGAGAGAGCTAGCACGTAGTCAGCAGGGCACAATACCCAGCGGCGGGGATGCAGCCCAGCCTCTGCGGCCACCTGCTTCCCTTCCCTTCCCCGCCCTCCCTCTCCTTCCCATTCCCATGCCCTCCTCGCCCTGCCCACCGCATTGCCGGGAGCGGCCCCCGAAATCCAGGGGTGGCCCCTGGCGGGAATGCGTATGCGTGTCGTGGGGAGCAGACCCACATGTTCTACTAAGTCTGGGAAGGGTGTTGCCTGCTACCCACAAGTGCCCCAAGACTGAGCCCATCCCCTTAGCAGCAGAAGCCAGGGGTCTCACATGCTCCCCTCCCTCCCTAGCACAGAAAGTACAAAAGGATGACGTTCCCTGCCGGGCCCCTGCCAGCCCCCTGCCAGTGGACGGTAAGAACAGTTAACACATGTATATTACCTGTCTGTGCCAGGCCGAGGTCTGAATGTTTACAGATATTAACTCACTTAATCCTCACAACAACTCCGGGAGCTACGTACCATTATTGTCTCTATCTTAGAGATGAGGAAACAGAGAGGTCAAGTAACCTGCCCAAAGTCACATGGTCGGTGAAGCCTATTTGACATGGCAGCCTGGCTCCAGAGGCTATGCTCCTCAACACAACACCGGCTGCCCGCGGCCTCCCTCTCCCCACTCCATGAGGAGACGAGTGGCCAGCACACACCTACCGAGCCCCAGAATCGTGGGTGAGGGTGCACGTGACACCTGGGACCCTTGTCTGTTGGCAGCCATGCTGATGGGGCTGGGAAGGGCTCTTCGTTGGGAAGGCAGACACCATCCCCCCTCTCATCCAGGCTCTGGGTGAGGCTGAGCCCCCCAACCCCACTCCTATCGGGACTACTGGGCCGGCTGGGCCCAGGGCCGCCCTGGCCAAAGGGATAATTCTGGGCACTCCAAATGCATTCTTCCCCTCCTCTCTTTTCCTCCCAGTCCAGGAGCTAAGCAACTTGACTTTCAGTCCGATCTCTGGCTGTGGATCTTCCTCTTTCTGTCCCTGGGATGCCCCACCTGTGAAGGCTGGTGTTCACATCTTCCCCCAGGGCCTCCGGGGATGTGCGGCTCGGAGGACCAGGCGTGCAAAGGGTTAACGCTGGCCACCGTCAATTAAGCACCTATGATGTGTCAGGCACTGACATATATAACCTCACTTCCTCTTCATCGCCATCCCCGGCGGGGGAGTTCCCTCAGCCTCGGGCCCAGACAGGAGAGTGACTGCCAACCTCTGCCTTTCCCAAGGCCCCAGAAATGTCAGGTTTTTCTTTTCCTTCTCATTTCTCATCCCTGCTCCTCCCACCTGGCCTGTACCACACTTCCACCACCACGTCATCCCCCCCACAAGCCCCGCCCCAGCCACTCTGGGTTATTAGCTACCCTGAAGCCCCCGGAAGTGGGCAGCGGGTGCTAATGAAAAATGGGCAGACTCTTCATGTCCCTCCCTGAGCAGGGGGCTGGAGGGGGTACTTGGGGGTCCAGCTCAGCCCACAAGGTGAGCAGGAAGCTTGGACACATCTCCCAGCCAGCTCCACCAGCGGGCTTCCCATCAGAGGCTGCTGGGTGGGATGGCATGTCAAATTAGCTTAACGAGTGAGGCCCCAGCTTTAATTGGGGCCCTCTGCTTTGCAGTGCTGTCTCCAGCTTTCATTTTTAATGCTGGGAAAGGGTGGGTTTTCTTTCTCTCTCATTCCCATGCATTTTCACCCTGGCTAATGGCTCCTCACTCAGAAAGGCCCCTACAACTGCTAATTGGGTTTAATGACTGGGGTAATGAATGATGCTATTGGAAAACTGAAATGTTGTGGGTGAATTCTGTGTATAAACAGATAGGAAAGTCAAAGGGACAGAGCACTCAGACAGACCCAGGGAGGAAGGACCAGGCTGAGAATCCTTCAGCTGTGGTGCATTCCCTTAGGTGGGGACCATCTGGCCTAAGCTCCCACTTATAGGAGAGGAAACAGAGGTGCGGAGAAAAGCAACTCATCCAAAGTTGCTAAGAAGTTGGTGGGAATGGGGAAAGGAGGAGCTGGCAAAGCTGGGCCCTGGAAGAAGAGCAGTGGGAAGGTGTGACTTTAGCCACCTGGGCTCAGTACTGTGAGAGTGGATGTGAGAGTACCTGGGGACGGTTATCAGCCAGACACCAGCCCATAGTAGTATCCTGTGGTTGTTTCTCTTGTTGTGGTTACAAAGGCCCTGCCTCTGGGTCATTGGATAAGCAAATAGCTCATCAAGCCGGAAGGCAGTCAGGTGTAGAAAGAAAGAGCGGTGGGTGGGCCGGTAGTGGAAGGCTACGACCTCTACACCTCCTCTAGCTGCGATTCTCTCTCCCCTCTGGTCTGTATGGAAAGGGCTGGATGGGCGTCTCTTAAGGCATCTCCTGTATCTTTCTTGCTTGGCTCACACTCACCAGCCTCATCCTGAAGTGATGAAGACATTTAGCCCTCGAACCTCATGGTGACCTAGAGATTTTGTACTCTTCTGGGGAGGAAGGAGACTGGAGGAAGGAACATGAGATGAAGGGAGGGGAGAGGACTGGCTGCCTGGCTGTGGATGTTTGGTCAACTCTAGGTGGGTCCACGCGCCCCTAAGGCCTTGATGATGCCTCCATGCTGAGGGGCCCCAGCATGCACCTGCCAACTGGGCAGCTCCGCACTGAGCTCTTCTCTCCAGCGGCTCTCTCACCACCCCCGTCCCTCCCAGGGCCCCATCACACCAGTCACCTCATTATATCCATTTGACTCTCCTTCCTCTGAATTTCTAGAATACAGCCCTTGACCTCCTGATCCTTACTGCAGCTCAACTGGGAATTTAGGCCTCCACCATTTCTAATCTGGAATCCTGGCACAGATTACACTAAAAACAGCGAAACTTTAGTAAGTGCTCACTATCTAAGAGGTATTGTTAGGCGCGGAATCTCATTTCCCCCTCACAAAATTCCTCCCAGTGAAGTCTTCCTGTTCATGTTGGGAAGCTGAGGCTCAGGCTGGTGAAGTGGCCTGTCTAAGCCACAAGTGGATTTGAACACAAAGCAGACCTTGTCACACCAGTGCCCTCCCCACCCCCACTTTCCACTGCCTTGGGCGAAATCTAAGGCAAATCTGAGCTGCTTAGCAGCCTTCACAATCTGTCCCTGCCTGTATTCCCAGCTCCTTCTCCGGGCCCTCCCATGTCCCCACCCGCCACACCAGCCCCTGTAGAAAGCTCCCACCCGATTCAACACTCAGGTCCCCTGGCCACTAGCTCCGTGCTCAAGCACCCACAGCACAAGCTTTCCCCGGGTGCCCAGTGTGGCTTATCTCTTACTCTGAAGCGCCAGTGCCCACACAAGGCAGGACCCCGATCTGTGTTTGTTCAATGAACTGCGAGCCCAGCTACAGTCACATCTCAGAGGACAGACTCAGGGACGGGGTGCTCTGTTGACTGCTCCGGTCATTAAGATCTTTTAATCAAGACTTCTCAGAAAGCTCACGATCAAAGACTCCCTGGAGAATGCCATGATTATGTATAAAAAGGAAGGATTCTCTATAAGAGAAAGACTGAGAGGCCCCATATGTGAGAGATGCATCCAATTCCAGGCCCCAATGGGAGGTGGGAAGACCCCCCCCCCCAACCCTTCCTTTGCAGTCCAGCCCAGGGTGCCAGGGCTAATCCCATCAGTCTGCTCTTCCAGCCCCATTTACCCTGATGACCCTGGAACGATCGTTTACCTCTGGAACGATCCAGAGGAAGGTGCCGCCCATGTGGTAGATGTTGAAATTGAGACCCAGAAGGGTGAGGTGATTACTAGAGGCTATATAATAAATTAACTGAGAGCAGAGAGTGAATCCAAGTCTCTTGACGCTTCTTTTACTCTTCTGGTCCCAAAGGGATGAGGAAGAGGAATGGTGTAGACACAGCGCCTGGCTGAGTGAAGGCCTCTGGATAGGAGTCATTGGTGGGCAGGCTGGCGTCCCACGTCCTGTTTTCAGAGACCCAAGCTGGCCCAGATCAAGGCGAAGATGGCCAGCACCCCTCTCCCCTACTCCCCTCAGTGGCCCCAGGCTGGGGCCCTTAAGGGTGAATCAGGAGGTGCTCTGGAGTTCACCACCAGCCTGCCCCCTCGGGGTTGGGGGTGGAGGAGGAAGAAAGCCTGAAGAAGCAGGTCAAAGCAGATCCTCCCCACGTGCCCCACCCCCACTGAGAGTGGGCAGAGCCAGAGCCTGGAGGACCAGAACCCAGGCGCCCTGTCCCGACACGTCCCAGAGAACAGCTTGGGTGGGAAGTGAGGGAATGAGTCAGGGCTCGGGGGCCAGGGTGGGCGGGGAGAATGAAGGGGAGAACAGAGAGCGACAGGCAGGTGGCTGGGAGGTCTGTCCCACCTCAGAGGACATGGGGACCAGGGCTGGCAGGAACCAGGGAAAGGGTGGGTTTCCAGGGTGGGAAGGAAGCAGAGTTGGCTCAGCGGGCTTTGGCCCACGGCCCGGGCTTCCCAGGTTACAGGCTCAGACATGCCCCAGGAACAGGACTGCTGGCTGTAGGCAGGGCAAGGTAGGAAGCAGCACCTAGCCTCCATTGTCTGGGGAAAAATCCTGCGAGGCCTAATAATAGTGACCTAGCTGTGCCATTTCACCCTGACAGTAAGCTACAGTCAACAGGAGGCCCGGCAGGCAGAGGTTGGGGGACCTGCCTTTAACTCCTATCTCCCACACCCCCCCCCATCTCCCCATCTCCCATCAGGCCTGACAACTCTAGGTGCTGCCCACCACAGCGGGCAGGGGCTGGCCCGGGGAGGGGCAGAGCCCCCGTTGCTCAGGGGAAGGCCCCTCACCCACAGTGGATGTAGGGGGTGGGCAGGTCGGGGTGAGGACTAGGGCAGGGAGACGCTTTGAACCCAAGACAGGCCGGTGGGAACTGGTTCTTGGCTCATGGCAGAGAAAGGCGGGGATGGCCAAGGCTTGTGCTTTAGTTGTTTTCCTTTTATGAGATGTGAACTCAAGCAATTAAAAATATGCACTTTATTTTACACAATCTGCCCTGTTGTGTCTCTTCATCTTTGCTCCAGCCCTGTTCCCATCAGACAGGTTGGCATTTCCCAGCAACTTTTCATTTTCAAAGTGATTAGACAGATTGTGTGTGTCCCTGTTTTATATGAGGCTCAGTCCTCCCTCCTTTGTGGGCTCCCTCACCCCTAAAAGTAAGTACTGGTATCTGTGCTTCCTGCCTCCCAGAATTCTAACAGCAAGCTGTTTTATTTCCTCCAATACTGATTGAACCACTCCTACGTTCCAGGCACTGGGAAGTGCTTCCCATTTAGGATCTCACATCATTCTTACTTCCATCTTTTGGAGCAAGTACTGACGTTCCCATTTTACAGAGGAGGAAACTGAGGCCCAGTGGTTGAGAAATTTGCCAACTTGCAATGCTAAAAAGTGGTGAGTCTGGCTTCTGTGCACTTTCAGAATGAGACTGCCCTCTGTTTTTCTGTCTGTTCAGTTAGAACCTCTCCTAAGACCAGATTTCAGCTTTCTAGGCAGGCAGTGCCCAACTCATTGGCTGACATTCATAGGTTCTCTGCGGATTTGCTGAAGTGAATAAGATGGACTTCCCCAAAGGACAGGGCGGCCATCAGAGGCTGAAGCCCTCGGTGACCTGCCCAGTCTGGGTCTCCTCTCCCAGCCCAGTTCTGGGAGCAAGGGAGGGAAAAGGAGCAGAGTCTGGGGCTTTGGAGTGGCTGAGCTCTCCCCATAGAGCCAACTGGTGCCCGGACAGGTAGCTGCGCACCACACCTACCCAGGCCCTGCCTTGCCCCACATGCCGCCCCAGGCACCAGTTGGCAAGGGCTCCAAGTGGACTTGGGCAAGAAAGCATGTCCTTAGAAAGGCGACATCCATATCTGACCCTCTGGGCCAGGTGGCAGCAGCAGAGGGCAGTCATGTCCAGCCAGAGGCTGAGCCTCTGAACTGCCCAACCAGAGGTTAGAGAGAGGGGCTGTCATATACTACCCTCTGCCTCTGACAAGGCTTTACCCCCCAGAACTCTACCTAGGTGACTAAATAAATCTCTTCCCCTTCTTTCGAGGTCTTCATAGTAGGAGATCCTACCATTTTCCCTGGGAAACTGCTAAAATGTTCTAGACACTTCATTGACAGAGAAGTCCTTCCTAAAGTCTGTCCTCAATTCCTCTTACTGCAGTGGAAGCACACTCTATCCTGTGGTGTGCTGGGGCCTGTTGGATCAGGTGCCAGAGCTGGAGATCAGGCAGGTCCTCCTCTTAAGGAGAGAACGGGAGAGGTAGGGAGGGGACGTGGGTGGTAGCAGACAGACCTGGGCTGAGCTCTTCCACTCACTGGCAGTGAGTGCTCATGAGATAAGTTTCCTTATCTGTAAAATGGACTTAATGTGTGATCATTATATGGCTATAAGGATTCAATAAAATAATGGATGTTCATGGATAGTGTGACATAGAGCAATTGCTCAGGAGGTGGCAGCTGGTATGTAGGTACTTTGGGGTCATGGACACAGCCAGTAAGCTGAGACCATCCCTCAGGGCTGGAGTAGGCCCTTTCTAGCATCCCAAAGTAGGCTCCAGACCGTCCCCAAAGACCAAGGCTACCCCCATTTGTCTGGATTCTAGAAGCTGCCCTGTGCCCTCCTGCAGAAGAATGGACAGCCCCAAAGCTCCGTGATAGATCTCAGACAGCTCAATTGTTTTTCCCCCAAATCAGCACCCTCAATCTGGTGTGTGGCCTGGTCCTGGAGTCCTATGGCAAGTGGCTGGGGACCCAGGAGAGCTTGGAGTGTGCTCCCCGCAGAGGGTAAGGGGCCTCCGGGGCGGGTGCCAGCACAGACCTGTATTCATATTGTGGGCCCTGAAGATGCAGAAGAAAGAAGGACCAGAGGGGCCGGAGGTTTGACGAGGGCTGAGGGGCTTCTCCCGACCTCCTTTCCCAGTGCCTCTAAGAAAGTTCTGAGTGTCCTCGCGGGAACTCTGGGACTCTATCCCACATCCAGCCAGCCGACGCCAACTCTGCCAGCTCCACTCTCTCCCTGGGCCCTTCTCCCACCACCCCAGCCGGCCACATCCAGCGCTGTCAGGGCCCGGCCCTGAGTCCTGGAGAGCAGAGGCCCCTGTCCCAGCTGCCTGCCACACCCCTGCGCTCTGGCACCTCGGGCCTCTGGGCCTGGCTGGAGTCACAGGATGGCTGGGAGGGCTCCTTTCTGACATCTCTCCCGGCTCCCTCATCGCTCACAGACGTGTGAGGGACGGCGGCAGGAGCCTGGGGTGCGGCCTTTTGAAAGACACTGGTGGACTCGCTGGGCATGGGCACTGCCTTCCAGAGCAGGCGTTAGGAGACAGCTGAGGAAACCGTGGCTCAGAGGTGCTCGGACCACCACAGTCCGTGAGCAGAGGGGCATGGACGAAAACCCCCTCCCCTCTAAGGCCTCCCGAACGAGGACACTGCTTTTCAGGCCCACGAAGATGGGGACACTCAGAGCCTCTCCGGGTCTCCGTTCCCCATCTGTACAATGGGAATTCTAACCCCCACCCCGCCGGCACTAGTGGGTCTGCTGAGGGCATTTGCAAATGAGACAAGCTCTGCAGAGCACGGAGCTGCCGCCGCCGATGAGGTGCCTGGCTATTACCGGTCCATGATTTGAGGGCATGGAGCAGGGCCGTGTGCCCTGTAGGGGTGAGGCCCCTCCTGAGAGCTCTGCCAGGAGGCCCAGAGGGCATGGGGGCAGTGATCTTGCCCCCGGACCTGGGCCTTGTGGTCTGGCCCCGCTAGGCAGACGTCCCACCTCCCCTCCCCCAGGGACGCTGCCCTGTCCGGCTGCCACCAGCCCTCAGCCTGTTCTTGGCTCTGAGGGTCCCTGCTGTAAGACATTCATCCTGTTGTGATGCCATTCACCAAGCGCTAACACCTAGTTCATGAAAGGGCCGGGGCTGGGAGTCAGGAGACCCAGGTGCTGACCCCGGTGGTGCCATGAGCCAGTGAAACATGTGGCTTTCTCTTTTGAGGCCTCAGTTTCCTCATTTCAAATACAGGAGCTGGACAGTCCACGCTTCCTTCAGGTTCCCCCCGGCCTGGCCAGCCAGGGAGTCTCTGCTCTGTAGCCAGCCCCCAAGCGGCCCCATGCGCAGAAGGCAACAAGCTCTCGGGCTGCAGGGAGATGCTACCGGCTGGGCAGTGCTCACCTCCACGTGTTCCCAGGGTCCCCCCGGGAGCAGCCGGTTGGCAGGAATGGAGCCTCTAGGATGCCACCACAGCACGGCAGGCAAGAGCACAGACTGGATTTTGCAGCCAAGGCGTGGCTGGTTCTCGAGGGCTTCTCCTCTGCCTGGCGTGGACAGGCGTTTCTCAGAGCTGGTTATTCTCCGAAATGGCGGGGCTAGGCCCGGTTCTGGGATGGGGGCGGGTGGTGAGGGAAGGCACCCACTCTGCAAGACGAATCCCCACTCTCGCCCACGTCAAGGGCCAGCCTGAAGGAGTGCCCGGTAGCGAGGGCAGGCTCCTGGGCTGGAGACCTTGAGCTCAAACCCAGGAAGTGAGGCATCTGGTAGTAGGTGAGGCTCTGGCCATGAGTCAGGTCTCTGCAGAGCCCAGGGGTGGGGGGGGATGGGCCGGGCCGGGGAGCAGAGCACTTGCCCAGCTGAGTTCTGGTCTTGCCTCTACAGCGATTTGCTGTGTGCTTTCCATAAGGTCCTTCACCACTCTGTGCTCCCTTTGGGTCATCTGTGAAATGGGAACACCAATGACTGTTTCTTAATACCTCCTGAGGTTACTGTTAGGGTCAAACCAAAATGACCTTGTGAACACGAAGGAACTGTGAGATCTTTCCAGTGCTTTACTTATGTTCCATCTCCCAGAGTAACATCGAGAGCTGAGTTTGCACCCAGAAGGTATCAATACTTGCTGCTTCACATTCTCCCAACACCCCTGGTGGAGAGGCAGGCCCTGACTCGGTTTCTAGGTAGAAGCTCAGAGAGGTGAAGTAGCTGAGACCTGGTGCTGGGGTTTTCTGGGGCTTTACCGCCAAGCTGTGTCACCCACAACGGGACTCAGCACCCCAGGTAAGTGGACAAGAGAACTTGGTGGGGTCCCTCTCAGCCTGCAGTCCCTAGAATGGGACCCCAAAGCCCAGATCCGGCCTCTTCCAGACTCCTCCCTTCCTCCTGCTCAGGGGGGCAGCTGGAGAGGAGATGAATCTGGTAGAGATGTTAATTAGTTCTGACAAATTAATAAAGAAAGCCTCATTTATTCTCCAGATCTAATTTCCTTCCCCATGTTTATTTTCCTGCCCAACAAGCTGCTGATAAGGAAATGGAGGGAATGGTGCTGGCGGTGGGGTCAACCTGGATGGACGCAGCCCCCATCACCCTGCCTCCTCCGTGCTGGCTGCCTGTGTCCACCCTGCCCCACCCCTCCACTGCTCTGGGAAGCCAACCCCAGACATTAAGCTGTCAAACCACTCCCAATTATCTCCCTCCGTGCCCGCCGGCTCCAGGGGCGACAGTTGTTAGCAAGCTGGCGTTGACTCATTCTGTCACTGGTCTGCCCTGCTCTGGGAGAATGCAATTTAATGAAGCCCGATGGCAGGGCTGGGGCAGACAGGGTCCCAGGAAAAGGGTGGCACCAACTTGGGGACAGCGGATGTCTCTTTCTGTGGGACAGTGCCCTGCGATGTGTCTGACTGTATCTCACCTTCGGAGCTGAGCCGAGGGGTCATCCCATACCTCCGCAGCCTCCACTCCCCTCTTCTGCAGCTCTGAGCAACCAAGACATTGACCTTCTCCATGAGGGGCCTCCACCTCCCTCGGCTGCCTGTTTTAATAGCGTATGGTCATGACAGCTGGGAAATTCTTCCTGCTGTTTCATCTTGATCCCTTTCACTGAAAAGCAAGTGCATTTCCCCATGCCTTTTGATACAGAGCCCGGGAGAGGGTCAGCCACCACCAGATGCCATCCAGGCCAGTCCCAGATTGGGGAAAGAGGCTGTC
The DNA here is from genome assembly GCF_028564815.1 of Eubalaena glacialis. NCBI lineage: Eukaryota > Metazoa > Chordata > Mammalia > Artiodactyla > Balaenidae > Eubalaena > Eubalaena glacialis. The sequence goes on along the minus strand of NC_083725.1, from coordinate 13,364,661 downwards.
TGTATACTGCCAAGCCAGCTCTGTGCCGCAAGAAAGCGTGTCTTCCCTTTTGATTTTGGCTGGGCTGGGCCTGGCCCTGCCACTTGCTCCTGTCCTGGTCCTACCTCATCAGGGGCGTCTGCTGGAGATCCCAATTCTCTCGAGTTGTACAGCAGAGAGGCTCTGGCATCAGGCTCCTGGGTTCAAATCCCAGCTCTGCCACTGGCTAGCTGTGTGACTATACGCTTTCTGTATTGTACTTGTTTCCTCATCTATAAAAATGGAGAAAATGCCAGTCAACTCCTTATAGGTTGTTGGGATGCTTAAGTGAATTTCTACAAGCGAAGCACTGAGAGCGGAGCCTGGCGCAGTAAACGTTAGCTCAAGGTGTGCTGCCCATCACGCCTACCAGCACCCAGGAGTACCACGCCTTCTGCAGATGCAGGGCCCCCACGTGTGCTCTTCCCTTTTCTTTCTCCTCTTTCTCCAGTGTCCCTTCATCCTTTAGGTCCCTCCAGACTGGGTTAAGCCTCCTTGCTGTGTGCTCCCACCAGGCCATCTCTTTGGCTACTGCCACACCTGTAGTAAACTGTTCACTGTTCCCTGCTAGAACATAAGCTCCATGAGAATACAGATGGCGCCCACCTGCTCAAGGCTAGATCCCAGCACCCTGCCAGGGCCTGCACGTAGGCCTTAGTGATCAGTCACCGAGAATTGATTGATGCCTGGCACAACTGGAGGGGCCAAGGTGCTGAGCTTCCCCCACCCCAGTGGAAAGGGTCTGGGACCCTGGTGGGTTTGAGAATCGCTCCTGGCAGAGACAGAGGGGCCAGGTCCTGCCTGGCTCCGCTCTGAGGCCCAAAGGTAGTCAGGAAGGGCCTTCACGCTGGCTGCCAAAGGGACAGAGAGATGTCTGACAGCAAAGGCATGTGGACATCCCCAGGGCTCAGGGACCAGCTGGCCCCTGGGAAGTCCCAGCACCACATTCTCCTGTGCCCTTCTTGGTCTCTGCGTGCCTTGGACTTCCTCAAGTGGTGAAGTCTAGTCACTGGTCCCACGCACGTCACTGTACAGCGAGGATGGGTCAGCAGGGACTGCACAGGGACAGCTAGTCTAACGCTCTTGCTGTACAGATGGGAAAACTGGGGCCAGAGAGTGCCCAGGGTGACTCGGCGACAAGTGGCTGAGCAGGACTCCTAACCCCGAGGCTGGTGCTCTTCCCCCGAAAGCACACTTGGCCCACGTCAGCAATCCTGCTTCCTGTGTGACTTCCACATTTGATCCCTGTCACCCTGCATTATTGCCAAGGTAACTCCCCCCAACTTCAATGCTCCAAGTGAAATCCCCAAAGGGTCAATCACGTACGACGCAAGGTAGCTCATTGCCAGGTTAATTTAACGCGTGCTCGGCCCTTCCAGATTATCTACTCCACCGCATCATGCCTCTTCTCCAGGACCAGTCACCGCTCTTCCCAACCCACTGGGCTCAGCTCCTTCAGAAACCTGCTCCCGTGAGCCCCTCCAGCTCCAGGCTTGGGGACCCCACCTTAGCACCAGGGACATGGACCTGGCTTGGAAGGAGCGCCTCACCCAAGGCCACATAGCTGGTGTCCCTGGTTGCCATTGTGTTCCTGCTGGTGCACCGAGGGCAGGGCTGTCTTCCTTCTCCCTCTGGATCTTTCCAGGGGCTACCCCAGAGTTTCTTGAGATGGAAAAAGCCCAGAGCTGCGAGAGAAGGGCTTCCGGAGGCAGAGAGCCGACCCAAGCACAGAAGGGGTCCTCCCGGACCCTCCCAGTGTCCACTTCTCCATCTATAACTTGGAGTACTAAGCGTTGTGAGGGCTCAGAGGGGGTCTGACTCTCCTCGCTGGGGTAAAGACAGGCCACCCTGCCCCCTCCCAGGAGGGTCTCTCCAGCCAGGTGGACAGATGAAGAAAAAGGGCTGAAAGATCAGCTGGGCCTGTGTGCACGCCAGGGAGTGAGGGGAGGACATGGGAGGGGACCTAGATGAGCTGGGACATGGGGCAGCAGGTGGTGAGCCGCTCCCAGGACAGGACAGCCTGCATCCCAGGCCACGGTGACAGACCCGAAGCTGGGGGAGGGCTCGGACATTCTTCCACTCAGCCCGGCAGAAGCTTCTAGAAAAAATGTGCATGGCTCCGGCTAAGAGCCTGCCGCTCACATGTGGAATTCTCCAGCAAGTCCTGGACCTCTCGGAACCTTCCTCAAGTGTAAATCAGGGATGCCCACCCTGACCTGCAGAGGATGCTAGGAGGATGAGGCGAGAGCACTCTAGATGCTATAAAACCCTGCAGGAAGCGGGGCACCGTCGGAGGGCTTGGGATGCACAGGTCAGGGACAGCTCCTGGAGCAGGGTGTGGCGAGCAGGACTTTCAAGGGCACTGTGTGGGTGTGTCTCTGTGGGTATGTGCGAGGGCTGCGTAACTTCAGACCAAGGGTCACCAGAGAAGGCCTCACTGAGAGAAGGACATTTGAGGAAAGGACCGAGGAGGCGAGCCCGCCGGCCGTGTGGCCGCCTGGGACAAGAGCATGGCAGGCAGAGTAGAGGTGCGAAGGCCCTGAGGTGGGCGTGTGCCTGGTAAGTTTGGTGGCTGTGGCTGGAGGGGAGAGGTGCAGGGGCCAGATGATGGAGGGCCCAGGCTTCTCCTCTGAGCGAGACGGGAGCCGCTGGGGAGTGTGAGCGGCGTGGGGGGAACACAGGTTAGCTTTGGACAAGATTGCTGACACAGTAGGGAGTGGAGGCAGAGGCACTGGTCAGGAGGCTCTTGTGATCACCTGGGACATCTCAGCAGCCTCTGCAAAGATGGGGAGGGAGACCCAAGGCCAGAGGCAGAGCAGGGCGGGGGAGGGGTGCGTTCAGGTCTTGGGAGCCCACCTCTCCCACCTCTCCAGGTAAGACAGCTGGCAGCCCACTCCCTCTCCCTGCAGACAATCTGTCTTCCCCATCCTGGGCCTGAAAGGGAGGTTGGGAGGGGCAGGGGTGAGGAGGAAGCCTGCACCAAACAATGGCCTTGAGCCAAGACAAGCGCGATGCTTGTTCCCCTTTATTTATGATTGTTATGGGGAGAAATAAAGCCTCAGCTCAGCCAGGAGCCAGGCCCTCGCTCCTCTCTCTCCTTCCACCTTTCCTTCCATCCCACCTCTTCCCTGGGCACAGGCCTTCCTCTGACACACAGAGATCAAATAACTTTTCACTCAAAGGGAAAGATATTATCTCCCCTTACAATTCAGCACCAACACCATCGGACTGACATCCCCAGATTAAAAGGCAATTAGGCAGCTTTGTTTCTGCAGGGGCAGGAGGTCTGCCAGGCACCCTCCTTGGGAACCGGATCGCACCGTGGGGAGGGCCAGCGGCTCCGGTGGCTCCCCGTGGAGAAGGCCGCCGGCCTCACTTGGTCCCGCCCCACCCTGGCCACCAGCCCCTCACTGCTCCGCCGGCAGCAGCAAGGACCCGATTCCCTCTGCTCCAGAACTGCTGGTATCTGTGAAGAGGGAGGGACCTCCCGACGCCCCCAACCCAGCACCACTCTCTTTTTTCCCACATCCCCAGCCCTCGGAGTAGGCGTGGAGGCTTAATTTGTCCCCCTCATCACCGTCCTCCCAAGAAAATACAATTCTGTTTGCTTTCCAGCCTATTTCAAATAAACAGTATGGAATTGCCCCATCAGGGTTTCTAATCTCTTGCAAATGACATAAAAGACAAGAAAAGAGAAGGGGTGATTCCTTCAAGCCAGAGACCCCGGGCCTCCACTTCCTTCCCTCAGTTAATCTGTGCTGATAGCACATGTGAGAATAAGTGCTCTCCCGGCCCTTTCAGAGCATTTGTATGCCCCCTCTCATTCACTCCTCAAGGAAATCCTCAAAGTACGTGTTATTATCAACCCGCTTTTATACTCAGTTGGCCAATGTCTATAGGAGGAGAGAGGGTCACAGAGGACCCTCAATTCTTCCCCATGGGGCTGGGTGAAGAGGGAGAGGGTTTTAGAATCCATCGTTTGCCTTCTAGTAGTTTCCATCTGGCAAGGACACTAGGACTACTGATATCCCTGCAGGCTGGGGTGGTCAGGGAGAGTCCATTCATCCTGAAGGGACCCTTGAAGGATGGGGAGGTTTTCATCAGACACAGGTGTAAAGGCCACCACCCTTACCTTGTCATAAAGCTCCCTGGGCAACTGGGCTCCTGCTCACCTCACCAGCCTAAGCCTCACGCTGCCCTCCCTGTCTCCCGCACTGGGCTCTCTCCTCCAGGATATTTTGGACACTGGCTCTTTCAAGTCTGTGAAGCGTTACTGAACACATACTGTGTGCCAAGCACAGCGCTAGTTCATTTGGGTAGAGGCGATGGTGGAAGCGGCAAGAGGTAGGAAGGTAGAGGAATAAGAGAGAACAAGACATTTTCTTTCTCTGTGCAAGCTCAGTCTAGCAGAGGACCAGACATGAAAACAAATAATTACTGAGTGATAAGTGCTGTGTTTTGTTTGTTTGTTTTTTAAAGTATGAACCAAAATCCATGGGAGTTCAGATGATGAGTGGTTCTGAGGGTGATGGAGGAGCACAGAAGAGGTGAGATTTTTAGCTGGGTCTTGCAGGATAAGCAGGAGTCCCTCAGAGGCAGAAGAGGGAACAGGAAGAGGGAAGATGGTCTTTAAAAGCCTGGCTGTGGCTAACGTGCTGGCTGTGTGGTGCGGAGGTGACACGAAAGGGAACTGGCCGCCAGTTTAAAGAGGGCTCTGTACCAGACAAGGGTCTGCACTTCACCCCCTTCACCCTGCTGGCAACTGGGAGCCACTGGTGCTGTTGAATCAGGGTGGTGACATGGAAAGAGGCACATGGGATGCTCAGTGAAAGACACCAGCCACAAAAGGCCACTCCGGGTATGATTCCACTTATACGAACTGTGCAGAACCGGCAAATCCAGAGACACAGAAGTAGATAGTGATTGCCAGGGGTTGGAGGGGGTGGGATAATGGGGAATGATGGCAAATGGGTACAGGGTTTCTTTTTGGGGTGATGAAAATGTTCTATATGAGGGAGTGGTGATGGCTGCACAACTTTGTGAATATACTAAACCCCACTGCATTGTACACTTTAAGAGGGTGAATTTTATGGTAGGTGAATTATGTCTCAATAATAAAAGAAGAGGCACACGAAGAAGGATGGGTGGCAGGGAGCTAGATCCCACCCCGACAGAGGCAGGCCGGCCACTAGGAGACTTCTGCAAGGTTGCGGAGCCCCCAAATGTGGTGTCCCCTGCTCAGCACAGCTGCTCTGAGCATCGACGTTCTGAGGTCTTCTTCCCTCCTCTGCCCCGGACTGATTCTCCTGGGGTGGGGGGCACTGGGGAGATCCTGGGACCCCCCACCTCTGGGCAGGCTCCCTGCCCCACATCCAGGAGGTGTGGTGGCACCTTATGCCTGGGACCAGAGCGACAGACGGGTCACCTGACAAGCCACACCACTTATTTTTGAAGACAGGCGGGTCCCCTGGTAATAGAGCAGGCACGGAAGAGGCTTTGCCATAGATGGGGAAATTAGGGCAGAAAATAACACTATGAAAACAGAACTGTCTGTCCAGAAATAGGAGAGAAAAAGCCTCACCCTCATCCCAGTGTGTCTGAGTCTGTCTGAACCCCCGGGAATCCAGGGACCATCCAGCTGCAGAGCTGACCACCACCCCCCAGGCTCAGAGTTCTTCTATCTGCCACGCACTTGCCGGGGCCACCCTGCTCACTAGGGCCAGGGGGTGGGGTGGGTGGGAGAGCCCCGGGTACAGGGGGCTCTGACAGAGTCCTTTGTGCGGGGCCCTGAGTGTCTCTAAGGCGGCTGAGGGAGCACTCACTCCCTTGGGAGGGAAGCAAGGGACCCCACTCTCAAAGTTCTGTCATGTGGAAGGTCCGTGGGGACTGAGGTTCCCTGGACACTGGCCAGGGAGGGGAAATGCACCAACCATCAAAGTGGGTTGAAAGTTCTGATGCTTGTAAAGTGAGGGGTGTGCATGTGTGTCATCCCTGGCTGAAGGAGATCTTAAGATGCCTGGATGGGGCGAGGAAGTGGTTTGGAGGCAGGGGTGGCTGAGGCTCAAAAGTGCAGGCAGAAACTGCAGGGCTTTGTGCCCCCAGATTTCCCTTCTAGTCCCAGGTGTGGGTAGAAGGACAGGGCTAGCTCCCCAGTCTGCTGGTGGCAAGAGCTTATGAAAGGAAGCCGGAGGGAGCCGTGTATAGGAAACCCAAAGGAGCCTGGGAGAGAGCAGGGCTGGGCTGGGCTGGGAGAGGGGATGCTGGGGGACTTCACGCCCTGGCAGGCAATAGCTTTATTTTGGCTCTGGGCTTGGGGGTGAGGGCAGGGCAGAAAGGAAAAGGCGAGGCAGAGCCAGTCTGAGGGGGAGGACATCACTGATTTTTCCCAGCATCCCCCAGGCCACTTCTCTCACCACAAATCTCAGTCTCAAGCCACTTGGTTGTCATGGAAACAGGACGGAATGGAACAGATGGTCTCCACTAGACAAATTCCAATTAAACAGGGCAGAGATGGATCGGGAAGGGGGTATGATGTGACTAGGCCACAGAAGGCTCTGCCCTCCAACCTAACCTGCCTACCCTAGGCTGCCCCAGGATGGACAGCAAGCCCCTGCTCACTTCCAACAGACCATGGGCTGGGGTCAGAAGGAAATTCTGCGAGGAAGATCTCAGGTGGCTGGAGAAAGCTGCCTGGGGGGAGTCACCACCCAGCCCCCTCACCCTCACTCCTTCCATTCTCAAAGGTGAGGGGCTTGGAGAGGGGCTGCACTGGGGGGGACCCACATTTAAATCTACAGAAACACTGAGACGGAGACCCATGCACGCACGCATGTCCAACCAAGCACACGTGTGCAGTTAAATAGTGCTGTATACATACAGACGTGTATGTATGTGCACGGTTGCAGGCACAGAAACACATGGGGGCACGTGCAGAATGATTAAGCAAAGTCATTAATCAGAGACACATTCTTAGAACAGTACAAAGAAAATGCTTTAGGAAAATAAGCAATTTACTTCAATTTACTTAATAAACAGGTATTAAGAATCTATCAAGTGCCTGAAAGTAGGGATTATACACACACACACACACACACTCATACACACACACGAGTGATATCGTCCCGGGCTTAAGGACACGGGATCCATGAACTAATACCGTGATCACGTGCTATGGTAGGAATGTTCACAAGTGCCATGACGGTACCAGGGAGAAAATGATGAACTTGGGGAGAGGAGTTAGAGAAGAAAGGGCCTTGCAGGATGACTGGGACTATACCAGGCAGTGAAATCGGGCCCACCAAGCAGAGGGGACAGCGCGAGCAAAGGAATGAAAAGTGAGGGAGGGCGTGTAGAGGGGACAAGCCCAGGGTGCCTGGCCAGTGGAGTAGCTAGTGGAGGAGCAGACCCTCAACAAGCCCTGGCATGGATGGCACAAGTTCTAAGTCAGACACAAACACCTGCACCTAGCAATGCACCAACACACACCCTGGGAAACCACACATCCACACACACCTTCACACATGCGCGTCTACAGAGCCCCCTGCTCCCTAGGTGTCGATGCATGGGAGGTAAATACTTAGTAAATGTTGACTAAATGGCAAAAAGATGCTTTTGTTTGCCACAAACAACACGACATGAGTACGGGAGGTGTCAGGAGAGAGGGAAGCAGAGCAGTTTTCGCATCTTGGCTGTGGGGTTAAACAAAGTGCCAGGAAAACAGGGAGGTGCGCGGGGGAAGGAAACCTCAGAGCTTACTGGGCTTGAGAAGGAGGGCAAGCCAGCAGCTCCCATCGGTGTACTGTACATTTACAGGGCACCTACTGTGTACAGGGCACTGAGCTAGAGCCTGCAGAGATTGTAAGGCTGAGACCTCTCCTGCAAAGACCTCAGCGTCTAGGATGAGGGGAGGAAAGAAAGACAGTACCGGACAACACAGTACCAGGAGACTGGGGAAGGGGCCATTTGGGAACCTGGTATTTCACAGGTATTTTCACATGTTGGGGCTTTGGGCTCAGCCAGCAGCAGGAGCCAAGGCCCAGGGGCAGGAGTGGAGGAGCCAGGAGCAGTTAACTCTGGCTGCAAACTTGAACGTGCCCAAGTCAGGCAGGGGGAGATATCTTTGGAAAAGTAGGTTCTGGCTACAGCAAGAGCCTAGACCAGCGGTTCCCAACTGGGGGTAACTTTGCCCCCAGGGGATGTTCAGCAATGTCTAAAGACATTTTTTCCTGTCACATGGTGGGGGGTGGTGGGAGGATGCTACTGGCATCCACCTGGTAGAGGCCAGGGATGGTGCTAAACACCCTACAATGCACAGAATTACTTGGCCCAGGACGTCAGCAGTGCCAGTTGGGGGGTGAGAGCCCTGGCCTCGATCACGGAGTCTGTGTTTAAGACAGCAGCACTGGGGAGCCCAGGAGGGCTTCAGGCAGAGCAGGAGCATGCCATGCCCCAACTTCTCCTCGCTCTCAGTGTGTGCAGGCCACACAGGAATGGGGAGAGGCCCCCGGATGTCTCAGAGGGTGATGGTGTCGGGACTGGCACGGGGGTGGGGGTCTGACAGAAATGGGACCAATAAGAACTGGCAACAAATCAGATGCAGAGGATGGAGGAGAATTGGTCAGAGCTCCACTGAATGCAAAATCGGGGTTCCAAGCACAGAAATGGGGAGAGTCCAGCGAGGGCTGTGTCCTGGGAAGAGGAGGATTGTACACGGGGCCTGAAGCGGGACTGTCCAGCTGGCAGTCAGACCAGCTGGTCTGGGGTGCACGTCAGGCTGAAACTGGGCAGAGCAGATAGAGGAGATTGTTCTCTGAAGGCCAAAATCCTCCACACGGCCTTCCCAGTGCCCTTCATGGCCACAAGCTGCCGGCTCCCCCATCCTGAAGACATTCCAGACGAGTCTAGTCTTCTTTCATGTGTGTCTGCATCTGGCCTCCCTCAGACTGCTCTGGTCATTCTCCTCTGCCGCTTCCCCCAGCCACTCCTACTCAGACTCCAGGTCTCAGCATCAAGGTCACTTCCCCGCGGGAAGCCTCCCCCAAGTTAGGGCCCAGGTGTCTCCTTGGCAGCCCAATGCAGCCCTGTGCAGACTTTAATCACTCGAATAATTCCCTAGACCCGCTCTGTGTGCCATCCCAGAGCCCAGAGTGGGAGGACACCTGTTTTCAGACGGTACATCACAACTGGGCTCAGCCCCAGCTCTTGCCAAGGACTGAAACAGGCAGGAGAGGCTCCCAGTGCCCTCGCTTCAGCCCTTGTCTCCTTTCCCTTTTCCCTTTTCTGCCCTTCCTTTGCCATCTCCCCATCCCCTGACCACACGGCTTACAAAAACAGTTCTAGAAAGAACTGTTCTGATAGCCACCAGGATGGGATTGCACCAAGGAGCCAGGAAAAGGCATGGAAACCCGGACAACTGCCAATAGGAAGTGTTCCAGCAGTTACAGATGAAAAATGCCACCCAAAGGCCAAACCTCAACGACACGTGCCCCGCCCGCCCCAAGCGCCTTTGAATAAAGCCTTTAATGTCAATTTGAATGGCTTAAAGTACTTTTTCTTGACATACGGTACCTGGCACTTAATAGATGCTCAAAGAACATCTGTTGACTAACTGACCTCACCTAAAGGATTAGGGAAGAGTTACCCACAGGATCACCCCAGGACCCCATCTGGCCAGCAGAAAGGGCCCAACCAAGTCAGTCAATGGGGGCCAAGTGAGTACTGAGATGCTCTCTGGGGTGGTCGAAGGGCCTGCCCTCCCAGCAGGCAATATCTAGGTGCATCCAAAGAGCCTGTGGGAAGGCCGGCAGGTCACTAATTACTCTTGGAGATTAAACACCATGCTGGCTCTAGAGACCAGAAAGCAGCTGGGAGAGGGGGAGGGCAGAGCCTAGAAGGATCTCCAGGGTTGGAGGGGGGGGAGCTGAAATTGGGGAGAAAACACTAATGATTTACTAACCAGAGTTACTAATTATTAACCAGCTAGACTTGAGGGCCCACTTTGCGCCTTCACCCCTACACCAGTGTTCCCGAGCACCTCTGGAACTCCCCAGCCCGGCTCTGGAGGCTGCCCCACCTCCGCCCCATCCACCACAGACTGTCCCCAGCCCGGCCTCGCTCTTTATCTTCCCCCGCCCTTCCCGGTGGCTGCTACCATTGAATATCGACTCCTTCTCCCCGCCCTGGTGGGGTGTCAGGAGAGAGAGGGATGACAGCGATAGAAAATATTATTTGGGGGCGTGTCTGGGTGACCCAGAGGCGGCCAAGGGAGGCGCCATCCCCTCTTCACTTCTCACCTCCCCGCCCCCTCCCTCCGAGGGTAGCCCAGCTCCTTATCTCTCCCTGCTCAGCCTCAGGGTTTGGCAGGTTTGGCAAGGGGACCACCGTCTGAGGCGGGGTGGGGTGAGGAGTTGGCAAGGAGCAGCGAGCCTGCGGGACAGGGCAGAAGGGGCTCCAAGCCACGCCTCCTGGGGTTTGGGGGGCGGGGCGCTGGGGCTCAGGCGGGTGGAGACGTGTTGGGGGGCGGAGCCTGGCTAACCTCCTCTCGGGTTCAGGATGGAGGCTTCTGGTTTACCCTTAGGATAAAGAGAAGCCCAGACTCTCCAGGGGCCAAAGACTCATCTCACCAACGGCCACGGGAATCCACGGCTAAGAAGCCCGGAAGGGTCTTCTGGGGTGGGGAGCGTACGCGCTTTTAGTGCCTGGACGGTACTGATGTACTGCCTGCGGCGGTGGGGGGTGGGGGGACGGACTTGCGGCTGCAGAATCTGTATCACAGTCTGTGTATCACAAGGTCAGATGGTGAGGTGCCTCACCCCGCCACATGCCGTGGCTCGCTCTCCCAGCGCCGTGACATGCCACAGAGCCGCTGCACCACGGCACGAGGCACCAACCAGGAGACCACCCCACCGGAGGCATCCCTGTGGGCACCGCCTCCCACCGGTGACCACACCCATTCCAACCAGTCCCCACCCGTGCCAATTAGGGCACAGGCTGCTGGGAGAATTAGGGGGCTGCCCCCACCACCTCACAGTGAGATGACTGCAGGCAGAGGGTCCCCCGCCCTCCCCACTGTCCTCTTTATGCCCTGAATCTCTGCAATATGCTCCCTCTCTCAGGCCCCTCACCAGCTTAATTCCTTAATTCCCACTGGAGATAAACGGATCTTTCACTGCAATTTATTGTTAATCCAAAGGAAAACAGGGGTTGGGAAGGGGTGAGGTGGAGGTGGGGAAGGGTGAAGGCAGCTAACCCACTCCCTCCTCCTGGCCCCTGGGACAGTGGTTGCAGCTGGGGACGCCTAGGCTGAAATCCCTGGGCCAGTCAGCCGGCGTTTGGAGCATCACACCTGTTACCGGGCATCTAGACAACTTGGTTCCCAGGAAAGCATCTGAGACGGAGGGGGTGTCAGACTTGGCTGGCTGAGCTCATGGGAGAGAAGACGCCGGGTGCCAGAGGCCATCTTTAAATGCCTGAAGGACCCCCATGTGCAGAATCAGATGTGTTCTACAGGATTCCAAGGGGGCAGAAACAGGACTAAGAGGTGGGAGCTTCAGGGATACAGACTTCAGCTCAGTACAAGGAAGAATTTGGGGCAGTGAGAGCTGTATGGGCTTCCATGTAGGGTGGTGAGTTCCCCATCACTGCAGGTATTCATGCTGAAGCTGGATGATCAACCAACAGGGATGTGGTTGGGGGGTTTTAAGAAGTGAATGGGTGTTACATTATTTGACTCTCCTTCCAACCCTGAGACTCTAGGGTTCTGTGACTTACTCTTCTGGTCCGCCCCACCTTCACCTGCAGGGCAGGAGGTACCCTCAGCTGCGGGCCCAGCTGGGAGGCTCTTCCCAGACCTGGGGCTGGGAGGGGCCAGGTGGGCTCAGATGTACAACCTGCCTTTAAGGATGAAGGAGCACGCAGCCCCTGCCTAGTCACCCCCGCCCCTTCATGTCCCAGCAGGGAGGGTTTAGGGAGAGTGACGGGCTTAGGTAATTACCTCATGAGGCCCCAGCTCCTCCTCTCCATCTCCCAGCCAGGCCACTGTCTTACAGGCATGCAGAGGTGGCACTCTGAGGTGTCACCTGCTGCGTGTCAGGTCAGAGGGCTGGTGCTGTCCCATGCTGTACTGGAGGCATCAGTGCACACGGGGTTGAGTGGGTGCAGGAATGGGCCTGCCACCCCTCTCCCACCACACACCCAGGGCAGTGGGAGTCCCATAAGTGCTGGCATCGGGCTCTGGGGGCGGCCGGACTCCTGCACCTGGGGTACCTTGGTCGAGGGCGTGTAACTCTTGCTTCTAACTACCCTTTAAGAAGGGAATACAGGATGGCTCCAAGGGTCACCAGGCACCTTTCCAGGTGACCATCTGGGCAGGGGGGTGGTTTTCCAGGAGCCCAGGGGCCTGAGTGCCTGACTCTTCCTGAGTTGATCACCATGGAGAGGTCACAGGAGCCCTGCTGAGGGACACCCCACCCAGCGGGTCATGAACTGCTGGGAGGGCTCCTGGGCCTGGCTTCCCAGCCCCTGGGAAGTGACCTTCCTCTAGACCCAGGGTCCCTAGGCAGGCAGTAGCTAATAACAGCCAAGTGGTGTGAAGACTCGCTCTGTACCAGGCACCGTGCTAATCACACCACATGGCCACATGCATTCTTTACCACTTCTAAACCTCCCAGTATCACAGCCCCATTTTCCAGTGATGGGAACTCAAGTCTGGAGAAGACAAGACATAGATATATACACGGCCACATGTAAGTAATAAAAGGCAGAGACTGCTTGGCTCCAAAACAACCAGTGGGTTCAGTCAACTTGCTGGGAAAAAAATAGTCAAACCAGTTGTTTGTGATCCTATAGACAAAACAGTTATCTAAGATTGACCTTCTGCATTCTCTAACTGGTGGCTGGGGGACAGTGCAGACCCTGCCTCGACAGCCATCATCTTTGACTGCCTGCCTCTCCCTACTCTTCCCCTCACCCCCCAGGATCCAGACTCTGCCCTCGCCGCAGGGAGCTGGGTGAGAGCCCCCCACCTCCGTGGGGGAGAAGATGGCAATCAGAGTCTGATCGGGAGCAGACACACACACACAGAGCACGTGACCTCATGCGTGGGCACACACATACACACACAAACCATAAACCTCTCTCATACACACACAGAGGACATAAAAACACTTGTAAAGAAACACATAAACCAGCACAAATTATCATTACAGTGCAAACTGTGTACACAAGTGCCGAGGGGGAAGGAGTAATGGAGTGATGGGAGATGGGAGAGGATAATGGAGCTGTTTCCTGGGACGGGTGCTTCTGAGCAGAGCTGGGCTGTGTGTGTGTGTGTGGGGCGGGGGAGGGGGGTGACTTGCAGAGAAACTAGCTGGTGGCACTGTCTGCCCGCTGTCCCAGGCTCCCTGGAGGGAAGGGGGAGCCACAGAGACCCTTTCCAGTTATCCCACAGCAGTGCTGAGAGGTGGGGGCCAAAGACTGTCACCTCTCCTCCTCCACGACTACCCCCTCTTTCGGTTCCAGCCCAGAGGCCCATTATCTGACTCCTGGGAGGCGTCGAGGGTTGGGAAGGGTGCTGAGGCCCAGGCAGGGGCGGGCACAGGGGAGCAGGGGCAGGGGGTTGTCATCTAAGTTCCCCAAAGGCTCATCCATCAACCGAGTGGAGATAATCAGAGTGCGCAGCCGGCCCAGGACACTGGTTACTCTCTGGGCACCGTAAACACAGGGAATAAATCTGGGAGGGGGCTGGGGAGGAGGTGTCTCGGTAGCAGGGCCGGCCACCCTGCCTGGGAAGGGAGAGGCAGCCCATCCATCATTCTGAGAGATGCAGCAATCTAGGCCAATGAGATCAGGATGGTTTGGGGATGGGGGAGGTGGGCAATCATAATAAAATAATCCAGTGCAGTGTGGCTGCTCCGCTCCGATCTTATTCACACTCAAGGAGAAGCCTGTCCCTGCCTCTGCGCCAATTTTTACCCAGGAGCCGCTGTAGAAGCTTCTGCCATTGACTTAAAACCCTCAAAGGAGGCCTGGCCCAGAGGGCACACGAGAGGGGCACGAAAGTGGCTCGACTCAAAAGCACCCGTGGGCATCGCAGGCTCTGGGCAGAGCTGGCTCCTTTGTGCTGACAAGGCAATCCTTAGGTTTGCATGGAGGTCAGATGGGTCTTAAGCCCTCCTTCCTCCTATTGCTTCCAAGTACTTCCCGGGTGCCGGGCGGATTCCAGCTCCAGGAACCGATCGCATAGCTCTGGCCTGTGTCTGGGCCACAGAAGTTGCACCGTAATTCAAACTAACGGAGCATGGATAATCTAGAACAGCAGAGGGTCTAGGAGGAATTTCTCTTTGGCGTCGAAACATATCAGATGACTGTTTTGCAGCTGAATTACCTTCCTAATTAAGCAAGGGAGTTTGTGAGGCCTGCGCGCACGTGGTAATCTGCAGGGTCAGGGTGTGCTGGAGGAGCACTGGCCCCAGGCGACCCTCGAGAGGACAAGCCACACGTGGGCCATCTGGAGTCCACTCTTGGTCCTTGACCACAACACTGGGAAAGGGTTTTGATTTTTCTGCTCCCACGATCCTCCTTCTTGGGACAGTTTCATACCTCAGCTGCAAGGCGGCCAATGCCTCTGTCCCCGGCTCCCTGTCTTGAACCTGCCTGTGGTACAGGAAGCACCAGGCCCTTTCATCCCAGGAGATCAAAGCAGCCGGCACAGGTGAACACCCTAAATCCTCTCCCTGCCCCTCTCCCCAGGTAGGGGCCACCTCCCTTGCCATCTTTTGGGATCTCTAGGTGAGGGCAAGAGGGACGGGAACCTTCCAGAAGCTTAGGACAGGCCCTGGCATAGGATCAGTTTGCTGAGCTGTGGACCCACCCAGGATCTGGGGCCAGCCTGGGAACACCTGCTGGGGGCAGTTCCAGGCAGATTCTCTGAGAGGAGCTATTACACCTGCCTCTAGTCTCACAGTGAAACATGGTGGGAGGCCCCCAAACGGCATCAGTGA
Organism: Eubalaena glacialis; assembly: GCF_028564815.1. Taxonomy (NCBI): domain Eukaryota; kingdom Metazoa; phylum Chordata; class Mammalia; order Artiodactyla; family Balaenidae; genus Eubalaena; species Eubalaena glacialis. The sequence continues at coordinate 13,349,644 of NC_083725.1, read as the reverse complement.
TGCTCAAAGGCTCAGGGGATGAAAGAGCAATAATGTCAAGACATTTCCCTCCAGCACAGGCACATGAATACTTCCAAGACACAACGGTGACGGTGGCAGGATATACCAGGAATGTAACAACTATACTTTTAGTACTTGTAAGGTATCCAAAGGATAAGTAGTAACAACCGCCGAAACTCCCTGATGATAAGCACTAATAACTCCCCAATGCTCCAGGGAGGCCCCAGGTCATTCCTGCACCATCAAAGGGGGCAGGAGGGTAGGCTATAAGATGCTATGCAGGGAGGATGGGCATTCTTGAGGCAAGGTCCTGTGTTACTCCAGGCTTAGTAAGCTGTCTTCTTCCATCACCCAGAAGAGAGGGAGCTTAGCCAAATCGTAGGATCATGGACACTGGACCTGATTTCCTGGATCTGAATCCTGCCTCTGCCACTTACTAGCTATGTGACCGGAGGCGAGTTACCTAACCTCTGCTCAGGTCTCCTTTGTTCATATGTTAAAGACGGGGGGAAGGATCCTCCACAAGAAGGAGGTATTGTTATGAAGACTGAATAAGTGATTACACGTGAGATGTTTACAACAGTGTCTGAGTGTCTAAAAACTCTTGATAACAGTTCACTGTTATTGTTATCATCATACTGTCCAAACAAGCAACGATGTATCCACTTAGCATGTACTATGCAATGATGTACCCACCTACTACAGTGCTATCAGCCCATGGTGTGGCCAACCCTGTGCAAGGCCCTAGGGATTCCAAGCTCTGTCAACATGGGCCCTGTCCTTTTGGAGCTCTCAGTCTTATGAAGATAAATCCCAGGCCCAAATAACTATAGCAAGATGCAGAGTGGTTACTGCCATGGGTGGCATGGATGAGGTGCTGGGGATGGGGGGTGGGGGCTTTGAGTGAGAGAGGTTATCTCCAGCTGGGGGCTTCATGATAAAAGTAGCTCTCAACCTCAGTTTTTGGATATAGGAAATAAGGGCGATTTGGGGGGAACGGCACGTGCAAAGGCACTGAGGTGGGAAAGCATGGGGTGTGTGGCTGGCTGGGCCTGCCATGCAGGGAGGGGTGGTGGGAGCTGAGCCAGCGAGGGGGCAGCCATCAAATGCTTCTGGGCTTGTGAGTACCCTTCTCAGGCACGCTTTAGGTATATTCATCCAAGAAGCAGTGTAGGCAGTTTGGAGCCAGAGAGCCAGGCATTGGGGACGGAGGTGAGCCAGGGGCTGCTGCAGGAGTCCCTGAATGAGGACGCTGCTACCAGCCCCTCCTGCAGTGGGATCCACGTCAAGTGGGTCAAGTGGCGACAAGGCTGGCTCGGCTCTGAGGCACCTCGTCTACTTCCTTTGTCCCAGCAGCTGACAGCATTTGCCCAGGAGAGACCAGGAGTGACGGAGGGGATACCTGGGGCGCTGCTCAGGGGTCAGGGAATGGAGCCCAAGGAGTCAGCCCACCAATTCCACTTGGGGCTCGAATTCCAGACAAGCTGCAGGGCCTTACAGGGGAGCATCAGGGGCTGGCATAGATCTCCAGCCCCCGTTTCTCCAGAGCAGGGCTGACTTGCCGATGTCTTCCCAAACAGCTTGGCGCTCCCACCTCCGCTGACTGATTTGGCGGGCGCTCATGTGCTGAAGTGTGGGCTGGCCTGTGTGACCCCGGTGTGGAGCACACCACGTGAGCCCGTGTGCACTAAGAACCAATTACTCTGGCCTGGCACTCTCTTTCCTCTACAAGACTGAGGCTCCAAGAAGGGGCAAGGTTTTCTTTGCCCTCGTCTTGTTTTTCATGGCTACATCCACTGAGCCCTGGTGGTATTGTGGTGACTGGCTGGTCTGCGGGGGAAGAAAGATAAAGCAGAGGGGTAGGGCACGGGCAGAGGGGCTGGCTGTCAACAGATACCAGAATCTGCTGAGAAAGAAATAATCCCGTCTTTGGTGGGAAGAACCCCAAGATGGAACCAGGGCTCCATCACAGTGACTGTGGGCAAGTCACTCCACCTTGGGGAGAGGGGAGGGGTCAGGAAGCCCCTGTGGAGGCTGCCAGCTGGTGAAACTGCATCTATAGGGAATGAAAAATGCTTCTCACATGGGGTCCCCAGGTCTCTACCCCCACCTTTTGGACAGAAAGATGGGCTAAGATTCAGGCCAAGGCCGTGTGGAAGGCTCCAGACTCCACCTCTGCTGCTAGGATGTGTCTCTCAGATCTGTGGTGGTGGTGGGGGGGCGGTGGGCATGCTGTCCCCTGTGCCCTCTTCTATGGAATGACAATGATCTGCTGAGCTTCTCAGAGAAGGCGGACTCCTATGCGTAGCCCTGGAGGGAGCCGTGTCCTTGTCTCCTTAAGGTGGGGAGCAGAGCTGAGGGTCCAAGTGGGCAGGAGGGACTCCATGTTTCCAGCTTTGGGGAACATGCATTCCAGGAATGTGTGGGTGCTGGTGGGGAAGGAGGACCCTGCTTAAGCCCACAGATCAAACTCGAACTCCCAATGGGACATGCTTGTGCCCATGGCCATTGGCCTGTTTTGCTGCCTGGGCCACGCCTGCAGCTGTGTCCCAACGGAGCCACCAAGCCAGCGGAACTAATGTCCTCTAATGAGATCCGGGCCAGAGTGGCCAGGCGGGTTTTATTGTCTGTGGCTTGGTAATGAGACTCCTCATAAACTGGGAATGAAATTGGGGTCTGCGTGGACCAGAGAGGGGTGGGGGATAGCCCAGGAGAGGGAATCGACTCTGCCTACCAAATCCCACCCCCCCTCCCCCTCTCCACTGTTCCAGTCAAGTTCACAATGCTGTCTGATCACTGCTCTGCCCCGGGCCAGGCCCACACGCTGGCTGTGTGCCTGCCTGTGCCCTGAGGCTCTGTGCTCACACCTCAGGGGCCGTGCCCACGTCTCAGGTCAGATCCCCGGGAGTGGTGCTCTAGCATCTGAAAGGACATGCTCCCCTTGACACGCCCCCCCCCCCAAGCTGTTCTGTTGTTGGGCATCTTGTGTTCTGTGCCAACCTGGGCTCTGTGGTCAGCTCCAGCTGGGCCACCCTCCAACCTATATCCTTAACTTATCCCTCGCTTCTCCAGGAAGCCGCCAGGCTCTGCTTGTTTTGGGGCAGAGTGTAAGCTGGTGGTTGCTGGCAAAGTGAATGACCACCTCACCGGACACATTCTCTCGTGGCCTGGCTCAGCGTCTTCCGCATCTGTCCAGCCCAGCCCATCTCATCTTCCTCATCTACTGAATTTGGAGTCAGAAGACCTGAAATCTAACTTGGCTACACTGGCATGAGATGGTCAGCAAGGTACTAAACCTACGTCTCACTTTTCTCATCTGTAAAATGGGAGAACTACTGATACCCTTCACATGGGGTCACTGAGAGGATCAGCTGAAACTATGAACTGAAAAGACTGTCACAAACATCTTTATTATTATTGGTGAAAGGACTGAACCTTCAGCTGGAGAAACCAAAAGGACTTTCTGCCAGTGAGAAGGGCGTAACCCCAGGACAGATTCTCTACCTCTCTGACCGTACCATCTCGCCTGAAGAGCCGGTACCGTGGACTGCTGGGAAAGGGTCCTGTGGCCCACCCTTCTCCCAAGTGTGGAAGTTTGCCGGGGCCGAGTCCCAGGCCCTCCATGCCAGCCTCAGCCTGGGCCCCAGCCAGGGAGTGAGGCAGGTGCGGGGGAGAGCCCTCGGTGACAGGCTGCAGAACAAAGGTGCACAGCACCTGCTGCTCGTGCCATACATGACCACCAGGGCTGGGCTCAGGTAGGTGCCTGCAGCCAACCAGGCCACCTGAGTCCCCCAGGGCTGCTGCAGCCTTTGCCATCATTTCCAGGTGGGGAAGAGAGGTCAGCAGTGGGCAGGCAGCTGAGTGGTTCTTTCTCAAGGGATTGTGAAGTTGGCACTGCCCAGGTGGCAGACACAGTGGGGGCCAGGACCACTCAGAGGAAAGGTGTAGGGAATAAGAGCAGCTACCACTACTGCACGTTTATCACATGCCTGGCAATGCACTAAGCGCTTTTCATACATTACTGTCGATCTAATCTTCACAAACCTCCTTTGAAAGCTGTATTAGCAGAAACCCATTTTACAGATGGGAAAACTGAGGCCTACAAAGCAACTTAACCAAGTCCACTCAGCTGGCAATTGGTAGAGATGGGATTCAAATCCAGTCCAGCTGGCCTTGCTTTGCTCTCTCACTCTGCTGGGTGGCCAAGATGGGGTGATCTCCAGGTTGTGGGAAGAGGAACTGAGCTATCTGCTGCTCCCTCTTGACTGGGGCCTGGGACCACTGCTACTCTGCTCCAGAAGACTGTGAAAGGCACAGATCCCATGAGTCCCTGAGAATACATAAGCATTGCCCCTCCCCTACCCCAGAATAAACCTTGGGATTATCCATTGCCCTGAAGAGCCTACAGTCTGCTGTCAGGAAGACTTTCTTTGTGTCCTTCTTGGGTCTCTCCTGTTGCACTGAGTTCATCTCTCCTTGTCAGTGTTCAGATATTAGGTTTGATGTGTTTTCTCCTATCTTTTCCCTCTCCCCATTTCCCAGTTCCAAACAGTACAAGAGAATCCAGAGCTTAAAGGGTTAACCGGACTAAGGGGTGTTATCTCCAGCTCAGGGCTTTCCCTGTGCAAGGTGATCCCTGCTCAGATCTTAAGTTACCTCCTGCCCCAGCCAGCACATCTGCTGCTGGCTCTGCAGACCTGGTCTCTATGGAGAGGGGCGGGCATCATGGGGCAGAAACATTTGCCAGCTGGACTCGGGCACAGGGTCCTGGGATCCCAGGACTGCCCTCTTCCCCACTCCTTGCCCCTCATCCCCACTTGTCTTTTCAACAAGGGGGCTCCTGCTTTCTGCTGAATGAACTGGGATGCTTCCAGGTACATGTATGTTGCCAACCTGGGCACACATATGGTTCAGCAGGGCTTTTCACAGCCCACGACTCAAGAGCTCCTTTTTAAATGCCCAGAGTACATCACCTTTCTCCAGCTGATCCTTTCCCCCAAGTATTCATGCAGAAAGCAAAGATGCCAAAATAGTAGCTGAAACTCTATTTCTTGTGGCCCCTCCCAGCCGTTTAGGAATCCTGAGAAGCAGCGGAAAGTCTCTCCAGGTGAGCATCTCCCTGTGAGGATGCAGAGGCCCAGTCTAAGGCCAAGGGCAGAGCAGAAAAATAAGGCAGTGTCCAGGCTTCCCAGCCCCAAAGGATATGGCAGCTCATCTTGGAAGGAGCTGGCTAAGGGCAAATCCTAGGTCTCCTCCAAAGTCACCCTCACTGACACTCTGACATAAACACAGGTGTTACCAAGGCTCACAGCCACTCACAAAATCCTAGTTGGAAAGCCATAAGAAATCAATTGCATGTGAATATACATTTGATGTATATTTATGGCCCCTGCACCATGGTGACCCACAGATCCCAGTGCACACACCTCCTGGTCCTAGCCCCCATGGGTCTGCATGTGCACAGTAAATTGTGGATGACCAACACATGCACACACAGTCTTGCACACGTGTGTGTGCACCCACTCTATACTGAAGGTGAGGCCACATGCAGATTGTCAAAAATGTTACAGCCTAAGTCCCATAGCTGGCTAATGTCCATTCTAGCCTGGCCCACTGGCTAACATTCAAAGTTAAAAAAAAAAAAAAAAATCAGCAAAACAGGTGAATATACAGACACCCTCACTCTTTCCCCCAGCAGGTAGGAGCCATTCAATTTACCAGGTTAACCAGGAAAGATACAATCAGGAAAACCGAAGGCATATTCACACCTCCCTTGGGTATTTTCTGTTTGTGCTGAACAATGAACATTAGTCAGCTGCTAAACAATGGCAGTATCATAGGCACAGCAACTGGGGCTGCCCCCCTGCCCCCCACCCTCCCCAGCCTGGCGCACTTGCTCAGCCGTCAGCACTAGGGTTCTGGCCGGAGACCATCCTGGCAGTGTACAACTGGGTCCCGGGTCAGGCCAACGAGGTGGATTCATTGTGCAAAGCTGAGCAGCCGAGAAGGGAACGGATATCAGAGTCGAGGCCAGTATCAGGCGACAAGGGGCGGCCTGTCCCATAAACACAGAGAGTCAGGCTCAGAGACACTTTCTAGACCACTCAGCCCAGGGTGCTGGGCCCAGGCTCTGCCATATCTCCTCCTCCCTTCCAGCCTTGACTATTCGGCCTTGAATCTGAGTCTGAGACATTCCACAGCGCTGCCTCCGAAATGGGCACTGGGATTCCTGCTTACCGGCGCTGCAAACCCCAGGCCAGCAGGATTGGTTTTGCCATAACGTCCTGCCCAGCAAGCCAGAGCACACCACTGTCTGTGAGCGATGGGGAGAGAGGAGAATAACCCAACAGTCCTGACACCCCAGGTTTCGAAGGAAACCACCATGACGGCGAGCTCTGCATAGGCTGCAGAGAAGGGGGTGCTGTGGCCCGACAGGTCTTCCGAGGGTGTGCACGACACCTGGGGCGTGTGTTCTCTTTCCAGACAAAAGGTTTGGGGAAGCCAATTAGGGAGGGTGTGGTGTAGGTGGGACACCAGCTCAGCGCACCTGCTTCTAAGACAGGTTCTCTGCCTCCTCTCCAGGGCTCCTCCTGTCCCTCTGGGATGCAGCCCCCGTGCCCCACTGGCCCCGGCCTCTGAGTGAACAGATTCATCTCAGAGGCTTGTGGGGCTTCACCACCCTGCCTGGTAAAGTCTGTGTTGTTGAAAACATACTTCTGTGCTTACACATCAATAGCCGGATTTGGAGTGTTTTGAAGTCCGTGGGCCACCACACACAGCCCGGCGGGCTCCCCTCCCCCACCCCACCAGGCTCCTCTCCTCCACCCTCCACGCTCCCTGCCATAGCCTAGGAGAACCCAGAAAGGAGCATCAGGCTGGCAAGTCCCCAGAGAGAAGCAGCAGCGGGCAATCAGGAGGGTGCCTGAGGGTGATGGTAAACGGGGTGTGGGAGGGCGACTTCTGGGCCCACCAGCCTCTGTCCAAGTGTCATGTGGGCATCCACCTCCCTCCCTTCACAGAGGCACCAGGGCCACAGGCACCGTGTAGAGGAGGTTGGCGGGTCGGGGAACTCTGCCTGCCCCGCTGACTGACGCTACCCAGCCATGACAATTACGATCAATCAAGGAGGCTTATTAACTGCCTATCTGAGCTGTGTGGTTCCTTCTCTGCGTCCCACCCCCTCAATCTGGATTTTTGGTGGGGGTAGTGTCTACACTTGAGCCAGGTGACAGTGTCACCTCCTTGCCCCCACTTCCTGAGTGGGAGGAAGCAGGGCAGGCCTCCAGTCCCCCAAAGAAGGAATGAACTACCAAGCACAGCACCACAAAGCTGGGCAAGAGAGTAACAAAAGGAGGGGAGAATGGGGGGGAGTGAACTTCCCCTCCCCAAACCTTCCCGCTCTTTGTCTGACCCAGGATTAGGTTAACCCCTAGTATGCTGGGCCACGCAGGCCTCAGGAAAGCTGTCCTTTTGCTGGGTTCTGGGTGTGGGCAATATGGGATTGAAGGGTTCCCAGAAGCCCAAACCCTGGTGTCGGACACGTGCTAGAGCCTGAGCTTCTAGCATCTCCTGCTGGCTTCCCAGGAGGTCCAGGGAAAGATAAAGACCTCTCATTCTCACCAGAACAACCCTGCTGCACGGAGGGACTCAACCATGCCTCTTTGAAATGGGCAGTGACACCTGTGTGCCCAGGAACTTACCCTCACCCCGCACACCTAGCAGGGCAGCGCCCCCCAGGCTGCAGGGCCGGGGGCACCACGGTGCGGGCTTTCACAAACCACTTTCTCTGCCATCGGCCACTCCGAGGCATTTTCGGAGCCCTGGCAGTGAGCTGGTGGCGGACGGGGTACAAAAGTGAATGCGGCCAGGTTCCTCCCTTCCAGAAGTGCAGGCCAGCCCCGCAAAACACACAACCTGGCTGGCCCTCAGATAACAGACCGCCCTCCGAGTCTGCAACATCGCACGTACCTCCTTCGCGGAGCTGCCGGCACAGCCGAGACCCAACATTTCTCGCCCCACGCGGAGCCGGTCTCTCTGTACTTCGGCCCCTTATTTTGCCACCTAACGTCGGGGCCACGTGCTCCAGCCAAGCCCCCACCCTGCCCAGCCCCCTCCCCCCAGCCCCCCATCTAGCTAGCGCGGGAGGTAGTCTCAGGTTTCCTTCACGAAGGCTGGAGGAACTCCCCCAAACCCCTCCCCCACCCCACCCGCCAGCCCCGACTGGCGCGCGGTGTCCCCAGCCACCGTGGGAGCCAGGCAGCTTCCCCAGGGACACAAAGGGTTAAATCCAGGCGAGGGGACTCGGTCGGATTTGCCTCCTAAACGCATTTTCCAGTTCATTCCCCAGCACAAAACGCCCGGGCCAGTCCCAGCCTCCGCCCCCACCCCATCCGTCAGAGGGGCCACCGCGGGCCACCCCCGGGGTCGGGCGTCGCGTTAACCCCTCGGCTGCCAGCATCTCAAGGAAGGACACGCGGGGCACCCTCGGGAAAGTGGGTCAGGCAGCTACCTGGCTGGCACGAAGCCCGCGGTGCCTCCTGCGGGGTGAGCCCCCCAAACTGCGCTTGCAGTTCCGAGGCGAAGCCCAGCCCTGCGCAACGCGGGGAGGTTGCGATCTCGCGCCGCCGGGGCCTCACCCTCCGGGTAAAGGAACCGCAGGTGAGCCCTGCCGCAGGAGCGGGCTCTCCGCGTCGGTGGTGGGGCGACGCGGTGCGGCAGCGCCCGAAACCATCTGGCAAAGGGGCTGGTAGAAGAAACGAAGCCCCCCTGCTATCCGCCAAGCCCTGCAGCCCACCAGATCCGAGACTGACGCCCTCCCCCTGGGGCTGTTGTCTCGTCGTACCCCGAGACGGTGATTACGGTGATTATTTTGCATTTATGTAACATGAAGTGTTTCCAAACTGCTTCCCGAGCTGAGAGCTGGTTATTAAATAAATAGAACGCTATTACGTATTATTATTTTTGTGTGAAAAACTGTGCGGAGAAAGTGCTTTCTTGCTACACAGAGACGTGCATCCTACTGCTTCCCTGCAGGGCAGGCTGTTCGGCTCCTCAACCTCTCTCTCTCCGCCGTGCCACCCGTTACCCCCCTTACCTAAGCCGTGACCCAACTTTTCTGGCTCCTTTCACTCCCTACAACCCAGACGTGCCCGCCATCCAGCTCCCAGTCCCGGGGGAGGCACTGGATGGGGGTGGGGGGGGGAAGGCAGAGGCGGAACGCGCTTACCTGGGAGGAAGAAGGCGGTCAAGCCGAGAGCGAGTCCCCACCAGCGTCCAGCGGCGCCCGCAAGCCCCATCCGAGCCATCGGGGTCCGGGGGTCCGGCGAGAGGGGCCGCGAGGAGAGCGCTCCTCGCGCTCCAGAAAGCAGCCCGGAAGACGAAGGCGATCCCTGCAGGCCGGCGGGCGCTCTGAAGATCCAGGTCAGCCTCAGCCGTCGGCCGGGGCGGGGTGGGCTGGGTGGGATCGGCGCGGACGCAATCCGGGCCCCGGGCGGCCGCCGGCTCAGAGGCTCGGCAGATGCCCGCCGCAAGTTGCACGAGTCATGCCCCCTTCTCCTCCTCCGCTCTCCTCCCCGCGCCGGTCCCCGCCCTCTTCTTCCACGCAGAGCCGGGCTGGGGAGAGGGACCCACCCCCGGCGCGCCCGGCTGCCCGGCGCGGGCTCCCGGTCCCCGGCGCGCTCACACCCTCCCGCTCGGCTCCAACTTGAAGGCGTCCATGGGCGGCCGTCCTCCGAGGGCGGCGGGACGAGCGAGGGCGGCGGGCGGGCGGGCGGCGCGGTGGGCTCGGGGCCCAGGCGGAGGGCGCGCGGCTCGGCGGCCCGGGCGATCGGGCGGTGCGGCTCCAGGCGAGGAGAGCGACCCGGGGCGCCGCGTCCCCGCAGCGCCGCAGCTGCTCGCTCTGCCGGGTCCCGGCGATCCGCAACAATGTGGAGCTGCCCGGGCGCCGAGTCGAGCCGCGCTCGCTCCTCTCCCTCTCTTTCTCTCACTCGCCGAGCTCCAGCCTCTCAGCCTCTCTCCGCGTGATGTCAGCCCGAGGGGGAGGGGTTAGCGTTAACCCCCTCCTGGCTCCCACGCGCGGCCCGCGCTCGGCCCCGGCCTCCGCCCCGCCGCGCACACCTTCCGGCCGCAGGCAGAGGCGGATCCCCAGCAAGGGCCGTGGGGTCGCGCTCAGGCCCACTGCTCGGGAGATGCCCCTTCGGTCGCCTTTCCGCCGGGGAGAGGGCCGAAGGGCTAGCCGCCCTCCTCCGTCGTTGACAAAGGGAGGCAGTGACCCCTAGCGGCCGGCGTCAGGGGAGAAGCCGCTCGGTGGGGGTGGAGTTAGGACGGGGTGGAGGCGGGGCTGTGGAGGAGGGGGCGTGCAGTACGGAGAAACCAGGATCCAGCAGTGTCCGAGGCGAAAGGGCTTCTCCAGGCCCTCTCCTCCAACCCTGGCCCCATTTTACAGATGAGGAAACAAAGGCTCAAAGAAGGGCAAGGCGGGTCGCCCAGGGGCATGAGCAGAAAGTGGCAGGGTTCGGACTAGAAGCCAGTAGCTCCTGCTTCTCTGCATCACCTGAACGCTAAATGGAGAGGCAGCTATGGGGTGAGGGGGGGGGGATCCTCCGGAAGCTGCCAGAGAAGTCGGTGGTGGGCATTCGTGGGTGAGATGGGGCCACTGAGGTTTCTGGTCTTTTCTAATACACGCTCCCTTCAGGAGTTCCTTTTCCAATAACTGAAGCCCCCTCCCCTCTCTAAATAGAGCAAGAAATCTTGCTCTGCCCCCTTCGCGGAACCTCTGTTTTGAGCGATTTGCAGGATACCCGCGTAAGGGACCCATCCAGTGTCCGCGGCAAGGCAGGGACTCTCCGCCCCATCCCATTCACCACCCACCACATCCGGGTGTGGTTGGCTTCCTGCCAAGCGGCTGGGCCCTCTGGGCCCTTGGCAGTCCGGCGCCTGCCCTCTGTTCCTTCCCTCTGGACCCCATCCTCTCCCTCAAGAGGAGAAAGACAGAAAGAGTTTCCCAATAAGGAGAAGCAAGTTCTTCCCAGACGCCTGACCAGACAATGCTCCCTTTGCCCATTGCTGCCCTTTGCCCAGCAGGCAGGAGCAGAGGGGAAGTGGCCCATTCTTGATAAAATGTAAATTCTAGTTCCTGGGAGTAGGAGGAGAGAAAGAGGATGGGCAAGGAGGACACCACTTTCCCACTATTTGGGATCTGGCCCTGGAGTGTCTCTTGGTTTCCTGCTGAAGCCTGTAGACTAAAGCGCTCACATGAACATTCACACTCATACAACCATCTTTTACATTTAACAAATGTAATTGGGCTTTCTTTGTACCAAACACCATACCAGGCTTGGGGATACAGAGACATCGTCATTGCCCTAAGGGCACTCAGTCTAGTTAGGGGGCAGAGGGGGAAGACAAACAGAAACAGATGTTATAAACAAGCATTTAATGTGTGTGGTGTGTCCCGGAGATGTGCACACATGATTTGATGGGTCTCAGAGAAAGTGCCCAGTTCAGTCTGGGGTGGGGTGGGGATCAGGGAAGGCTTCTGTGGGGAAGGCACACAGGGGCTGAGTGAGTTATCTATCAGACAGAGGCAAGTGCTGGAGGAGAGAGGCATTAAGATGTAGCCTGAGCCTAAGACTCGGGGAAAGGAGAGACCTGCAGTGAATGCCAGGTAGCCACCAGGAGGGTTTTACCTGGAGAATGCCTTATCAGTTTGGTTTGTGGTAGTCCAGTCTGGCCCTATACTTTAAGGACCAGTGCTGGATTGAGGTCACTGCAGTGGTCTCAGACTCTGCCTCTGAATACTTGATTCATTCACCATTGGGCTGTCAGCTCCTCCAGGACAGGACCACTTGTAGGAGCTGGACTGGATAGGTTGAAGGGGCAATTCCAGATGCACCAATGCCTGCTAGTTCCCCGCTTATGTTCTCCCATCTCTCCATCCTTGGGTAAGGCTTCTTTGACCTTCTGCTATTAAATGGGCTTCCAGAGAGAGTGTGCCTGGGGGTTGGCATGGCTGCCTGGGGATGGGTTGGGTGGAGAAGATGGAGGCGGATTAAACCAGTCCCTGAAACATGCAAAGCACCAACATGGGTGCCAGCTTGTATGTGTTGTGTGTGTGTGTGTGTGTGTGTGTGCGCGCGCGTGGGTGCGCGTGTGCGGTGGGTTGCAGTAGACAGAAAAGGGAGCCAGGAAGGGACAAAGAGAAATAAGATAGAGCTTGTTTACTCAGACAGATGATTCACTGAACAAATATCTTTTTGAGCATCTACTATGCTATGTACTGAGGTCACCAAAGTGAACAAGAGCCAAGACCCTACTCAAATAACTATATTATAAGATGGAAGTTGTTCGCTGCCAAAGAGAGCCAAAAAAATGCTGGCGTCTAGAGGAGAGACTGAGTGCTTCTCATTGTGGAGAGCAGGGAAGGCTTCTGGAAGAGGTGGCCTTGAAGGGTTGATCAGATTTGGACCAAGGGAGATGGAGGGGACAATTTCAGTGGAGGGAACAACTTGTACAAGGACATGAAAGTTGGAGAGGTTGGGGCCTGTTTGGGAGCAGCAGGTGGTCCAGCTTGTTTTGCATTTTGAAGATCATAAGAGAAAGTGACAAGTAGGTGCAACTAGATTGTGAAAGGTCTGGAATGTTTCCCTCAGTGACGGGAAGAAACATAGGACCAAGCATCAGGAGACTAAGTTCTGGTCCCTACTCTTAAGCCGGAAGGAAGCCCAGGAGTCATTCTTGCTTCTTCCCTCTTCTTTGACCATCATATTCCAATTCAAAAGCAAATGTTGAGTATGCCTCCAATAGATGTCTTAAGTCTAGTGACATGGCTCCATTTCTACTGTTATCACCCTAGTCCGTGCACTCATGATTTCTGCCTGATCCTTGCAATATCCTTGCAGTAGAGCCAGTGCACACTGAGGGGAGGGAGTACAATGTAATGCTCAAGCACACAGGACTCTGGAGCTAGACTGCCTAGATTTGAATCCTTAAACTCCAATTCTGTCCCTCAGTAGCTGTGTGTCCTTGGGCCGCTGACTTAACCTCTCTGTCCTCAGCTTCCTCATGTGTAAAATGAGGTGGAATAAAATACTTACTCATGGACTTGCAAGGATTAAATGAGTTAAACACATTAAGTAATTGAAACAATGCCTGGTGTACAGGAAGAACGGTTTAAGTGTTAGTCATCGTTATTACTGTAACCTCTCTCCCTGCATCCAGTTTTGCTCCTCTCTGCCACGGTGCCAGAGGAATATATGTATTTTTAAAACTTTTTATTTTGAAATAGTTTTGGGCTTACAGAAGAGATGTAAAAATGGTACAGAGTTTTCATGTGTCCTTCATCCAGCTTCCCCTAATATTAATGTTTTACATAACCATGGTACCTTTGTTAAACCTAAGAAATAAGTGTTGCTTTAATACTATTAACTCAACTACAGAATTCATTCAGATGTCTTTTTCTTCTGCTAATGTCTACCTTATGTTCCAGGATCCAATACACAATACCCCATTGATTTAGCAGTGGATTGTCTTCCAATGCAAATGATTAGGTCCCAATGCCTGAGAAGCCTTCCTTGGCCAGCCAGCCTCTGAGGCCAGTGTCAAGTTCTCAGTAAGGCCATTGAAGCTGCCTGCTTCTGCAGCCCTTTCTCAGCCTGCTCCAGGGCTTTGAGTAGGAGCCGCTGGGCTTTCCTGAGGTTCCGGCCACCAAACTTGCTTCCTTAGGCTTCACCGAAGCTGTTCCATCTGCCTCCAGGCTCTTCTACTTCTTTTGACCAGCTACTTATCTATCCTTCAGGGCTCAATTTACATGTGTCACTTCCCCAGGGTGGCCCACTTTGCCCTTCAGACCAGGCGAGTCCCCTCCTATATGCTCCCACAGTTTCCTTCGCATACTTGTGACCACTTTCAGTCGTTGTTTATAATGCTTGGTTCACTCCCTGCTGGGCTGTCAGCCCCTCCAGGGCAGGACCACTTCTGTCTCGTTCTCTGCTTTATTGCTGGCACCTAGAATGTGTCTGGCACTCAGTAGGCACTTAATGAAAATGTGTTGATTGACTAACACATCTTGTGCAACTTTCTACCAGTCACTTCTCCTCTCTGGGCCTGTTTTCTCACCCGCAGACTGATGAATTTAATATTTTCAGTGGTTTTCTAACTGTGGTTTGAAAGCCCTAGAATTTCCTGGGATCCCTATTCCCTGCTTCAATAGGAACCATGTTTAAAGAACATACTGTTTCCATGCTCTTCAAACATTGGGCTTCTGAGAAAGAGTCTTCATAATGGACTCTGCTGTTTAAAAAGTTTGAACCCCCTGACATATTATTACATTGTATCTTATGCATTGCTTATAGTTGCATCATTTTATAACTCCATGAGTTTTGTTTTATTTCCTGCAGGCAATGGTGAGCCATTGAAGGTTTCTGAACAGAGAAGTGCTTATTGGGAGCTGTTGGAGCTGGGCTTCCAGGAGATGAATCTGGCAATAACGTGGGTAGGATAGACAGATGAGGACTGGTCAGTGAGGGAGGAGGGGGGCAAGGAGAGAGGGTTGTCATGGAAGCCAAGTGAGGAGAGAATTTAACGGAGGAGTTTTCCAATAGTGTCTGATGCTGCAGAGAGCAGGTGGGAATCAGAGGAGGCCTTTGGATACAGTGGCAAAAATGCCAGTGACCTCTGAGAGGGTGGTGTTGGGGGCAGAACCCAGATCAAAGTGGAAGCAGAAGAATGTGGAAGGTGAAAAAGCAGAGGCAGCTGGTGTCCACCCTGCTCTCGAGGAATTTGGTGGTGAACAGAATGAGTAAAATGGACCAGAATCTTGAAGAGGATTAACACAACAGAGACCAAGGGGCTTATTTGCCCCTTTGTGATGGGAAATCAAAAGCTCCTGAGCATCCTGAGGCAGAAGGAAGAGAGCTAGTGGCCGGTGAGGATTGGCAAAACAAGTGTAAGAAGTGAAAGAGGGTGTACTTCATGGGGCAGGCCCTGGAGGAAGCGCGGCCGGTGGGACTAGGGTGGAGGAGGGGTTGGCCTTGGAAAGGAGAGGACTCATTTTTCTCTGAGCCTGGAGGGAAGGTCAAGAGAGCAGTGAAGATGGAAGTTTTGGGGGTGGAAAGCAGGGAAGTTAATCATAAGGTCATTGCAGTAAAGTAGGAGTTGGAGTTAACTGCAGAGAGAGGCTGGAAGGTGGCCTCAGACCTCATAAAGGAGAAGGCCAAAGGAGGTGGAAGTGAGATGTGATTAGCAAGCTCCCAAAACCCTGACGGGAAAAGGAACAAGCCTAGCCTGTGTGCTTTCACAGAGAAGAAACAAGACCAATGGGCATATGCGTTGGGGAAGTAGATTTCAACTTAGCCTAAGGAAGACTGTTCAGGGAACCGACGATGGAATGAACTCCCTGTCCCTTTTCAGACTGAAGCCCCAGGTCCATTTATCAGGGATGCCCTGGATGGGATTCTTGCTCTGACGTGGAGAGTATACCAGATGAATTCCACGTTCCCTCCTGGCTCTGAGACTCAATGACTACAGGAATGATAGTCTGCTCAAAGGACAGGCCCTTGGGCTCACCTTTCTTACCTTCTCCACGGCTGAGGGCAGTGACTAGACAGAGACCAGCCCTGAGGAAGGTGCCCTACCCAGGAAACTGTCCCCACCGTCCCCCCTCGGCTTCCACAGACTCTTCCAGAGAGGCAGCTGTTGGGCTTGGGGAAGGCCCAAAGTCAATACAATAAAGACTTCCCCTCCTGGCCATCTCCCAGGCCCCTCTGTGTCATTCACTAATTGGCTAATAAAGCTCACTTTGATGTGAGGGGAGTCCTGTTAAGAAGTCCCCAAGATTCCCCAATCCCCTGAAATCTGTTGATAGGACGAGATGAACTTGAACCTACCTTAGAGTGATATGCTGAATGGGAGTCACCCTCTCCTGTGTCCCCAGTCCCCAATCTGGGGTCAGTGGAGGCTGAGGGCAAGGTGAGAGAAGAGGAGGAGGAGGAGGAATCTCATGGAGGAAGTGTGGCCAAAGCCCTAGCCAGCCCCAGAGAGGACTGGCTGGCATTGGTGCCCCCTTCATTAACCTGACAGGCCAGCCTCACCCCAGGCAGTGCTCCCAGGGGGTAGTCGGGAAACCACAGCATCTAATTACTGTTATCATCACCCTGGTAGCTGTGGTGATTATGATGGTGCCTCCGTATCCCGTATCCCACAGTGCTTAGAAACGTTTAATTATTGTTATTCTTACAGAGATCCCTGCAGAGCCTCCCTGTTGCCACGGCTGCCATTGATCTTGAAGATGACAGATCAGTGGAACGCAGCTGCCCCCCACGTCCGGTGATCTACTATGTCAAAGTGGTACCTCAGTGGCTAATAGGCAGCTAGCCTCTCCCTTGTGGGCCATAGTTTCCTAGGGATCTCTGTGGCTCTGAGGGCTGGAGCTCTGAGCAATGATTGAAAGGCCCCAGTTCCCTCTTGAACCACCCAATTCTCCAGAGAGAAGGGATTCCAGAAGGTAAATCAGTCTACACCCTGCCTCTGGTTGGAAGACCCTCAACACGTTCCTGTGAATCACCACATCCAAAACCCTAGGGAATTCTGGATGTGACGGGGGGAGCATTCGTCATTTGGGGTGGGAATACTTAAAATTCAACAGTGGTACTAAGAAGAGGGTTTCAGTGAGGATACCCATGGACCAGGGAGCTTAGACCAAGAGACGGGAAGAGGATGGGTCAAATTCCAGCCTGGAGCATACCCAATGCAGAAAGAGGTGAAAGGGAAAAAGACTTAGAGAAAGAAAGAAGACACTCAACCTCCCACCCACACTCTCTCCCCTTCGATGTTGCCTTTAGATTCAGGCTGGAGGGGGGCGTCGTGGTCAGGATAATTATCAGGGTCATAGAGAGGAAACAGATTTTTTTTGAGAGCCATATGGAAGCCAAGAAATGGAATTTATTGTAAGGGAGGAACAGAGTTCCTGGGTCACCCCAGCCCTGCAGAGAAAGTGCATGGTGGACGCTTGCCCTGGGAGTGGACGTGAGGCTGCGTGTCCTTCTCCAGGGCGCTGATCTTTTCAGGATCTGATGAAAGCTGTGTCCCTCTGCCCTGCAAACAGCACACATGCCCAAGGAAGGTGTTTACATGGCAACCCGCAGGAGCCCAGCTGGGGCCCTGAGTTAGCAATCCCTGCTGAGAAAGGGGTCTTTCAGGAAGGAGGCAGCCCTGAGCCCAAACTCCCTGTGATCTAAGCTAATGGGTGTTAGTGACATGGAGGATCCAGAATGAGGCAAATCTAAGCGAGAGTTCTGTAATGTGAAGTGAAAAAGAGAACAAGCATGATACTTACACTTCATTGCGGTTCTGTGAAAAATCCGCACTTAAAGAGAAAAATGCAAAGGCAACATGGAGAAATGAAAATGTTTTGTGAGTGAAGTTTTTTTTTATTTTAAAAGTTGGCTTTAATATCGTTATGAAGTTATTTTAATAGTAGACTTAGTTTTCTTCTATATTATGTAAAGTGCTTTCCCTCCAGAAATGAGCCTCTCTCTGAATTCTATTTGATTGAGGTTAATACTAATGCCCTGTACTCCTTGGCACATGCTTCTGGAGAGAGTTGCTCCAGGGCAGTGCCAAGTGGTCTGGGGAGGCCATCCAAAGGGTGGGTCACTGAATTTTGAGAACCCTCAGGAGGCAGTTGGGCAGGGAGCGGACACGTGATTTGGAGTCAGGAGTCCTAGGTTTGCATCCTGGACAAGAAGGGTGGTCAACTGCCCCATTTTGCCTGGGGCTGAGGGGGTTCCCGGGACATGGAACTTTCAGTGCCAAAACTAGGAAAGTTCTGGGCAAACCAGTGAGCTGGCCTCCTATGAACGAGACACTTTAACCTCTCTGTGCCTCAGTTTCCTCATTTGTAAAGGGATGCTGATGACTTCCAAGACCTTTGTAAAAGCACTTTGTAAACTCTACCATCTTCAGCCCTGTTGGGATGATGATGATGATTGGTGGGGTAGGATGGGGGGATGGAGTGGGGAAAGGAGTGGTTCTCCCCAGCCTTGAGATCTGAGAACCCAAGAGCCTGTTCAAATGCACACTGTGATGTAGATACATGGGGAGCTTGAGACAGCCACTCTCTCTCAACAGACTTTTAAAAATAATTCATTCAACAAATATTTATGCACCACCTATGACCTGGTACCATGCTAGGCATTGGAATAAAGCCATGTACTACTGAGACACGCTCCCTTTGTGGCTGGGGCCAAAGTCTAAGGAGGAAGAAAGGTTCTATTAGGAAGTGGGATGATAAGGAAATCAAGGGGCCTATGGGCGTGTCAGGTGAGTGGGGACCCCTCCCTAATCTAGGGTCAGGGAAGCTTTCCTGCAGAGGTGAGCTGATCTCCGAGGGGTGAGAACTGGCTAGCCAGGGATGTCGCATGGAGAAATCAGGCAGAAGGAAAGGCAGTGAGAAGGCCCAGGGGGCTGGGTGCATCAAAGGACTGAGAGTTCAGTCTGGTGGGTGCGGTGCAAGAGGAGCGGGAAGCGGGGGGCCTGGGAGGTGCATGCCCAGGTTGTGTGGGCCTTGTACACTGGAGTTTGGACTTAATCCTGAGGGCAGTGAGGAGCCGTGGTGGTGTGGCAGAGAGAGCAAGGATGTTTCACACCTGGCCACCAGGCAGCCCCAGCCCCTATTAGGCTAAGACGGTGTTCCTGGGCCAGGCACTGGGTTTGGCCTGTTACAAGCCACGTCCTCTGGACCCGAAGGTGCCAGCTGTCTTTTCTGCTCCCAAGGCCCCCGAGCCTGGCCCATCTGCTGAGCACTCCTGCGGCTTCAAGCGTGGAGTAGTCAATCTGTACCTTCCCCTGGCAGGGGCCCTGCTGCCTGGCACAGACTGGGGCTCCAGAGAGTAGAGTGGCACCTCCCCTCCCAGGCACGCTGCTGTCACCACAATGGGTGTGTGGGCCTGATGGCTGCTTGGCAATGAGCTCAGGGCGTGCCAGGGGCTCCCACAGCCCAGGCAGCTGATAAATAATGAACAGTTACACCATCGACCCAGGTACAGGGAGGTGGGTGTGTGCCCACATGCATGTACGTGCACACACATGCTTGCGTGCACACACTTAGATTCACTGAAACTCAGGTGAGCGCATGGAGAGATTCCCTGCTATGTGCATGAGATGAATAGGCACACATCACATTACATTTGCCCAACACTGACACACAGATGGTACAAATGCTCCACACCTAGCCTCCCATAGATGCCTGTATACCTACACTGGCCCAACCTCCATATCAAGTGTTTAGCAAAATGCCTGGCATATAGGATTATTATATTGCTATATTTTAGTATGATATTATACTAAGACACTTGAATGTGTGCCCATGAACCAATATACTCATAGCCACATACATTGCCTGTATGCGCCTTTAAAGGCAGGTGCCGACACAAGAACTCCATCCTTCCACAAATCTGGTACATATACCCCCGTGCCCACAAACAAGCTCACTCTCAGAGACACACAGATTGCCATAATCGGCTTTCCCAGTTGCACCTACACACAATCACAACAGCAATAATAATAATAGCAAAACCAGGCTGGGTGATTACTTTATATTTTTCAAAGGCTTTTCAGGCCTGTAATCTCATTTGATCCTCACAGCAGCCCAGTGAGGTAGGTGGGTGGAGCAGGCATTATTACCCCAGGTTTACAGTTGAAGAAGCAAAAGCCAGAGAGGTTAAATACACCATCTGGGAGGCGGCCTGGAACCCAGATCTGACTTCTCCGTCGTGAGCTTCTCCTGGCCTCCGATGCCTGTTTGACGACTGCTAGCTGTCGCTATGGAAAGTAGGAACCAGGGTGGGGGTCTGGTGCTAGATTCTGGACTCCTGGTCAAAACATTTCCCGGAGTCAACTGGGCTGAGAAGTGGGAATTGGAGGCTGATAAAGGGAAACCGCCATCATTAGAAATCCCATAAAGTCTCATTTACAACTCCTGTCAGATGAAAGGAGCAATTGACTGCGTTGGAGGGAAAAGCAAATACGGATTTCCTTTAGGATTGCCCAGCCTCAGACAGCTGATCCCAGAGGGTCCAGAGGTCCTGAGTTGGGGGGGCTCCTGTCCCATCAGGGCTCTCCCCATCTCTGTGCCCTTCTTCTCCCCTCTGTCTGGGCTGGCCTCTGGGTCCTTCAGCTCTGGTAGTAGAAGAAGGGGAGAGAAAAGGACAAAGAAAGTGCCTCCCCCTTCCCCAGACCCTTCTCTCCTCTCGCACTGCATCTGAAGCCTCCCTATTTTGCTCGGTCCTGAGCCTTCAGGACCCATTCTGTCCCCAGCCTGGTTGGGGTGGAAATGGGGAACAGGCTGCCAGCCCGACTTGACCTGGCCTGTCAAGTCCATAGAAGCCAGGCCCTGAGGCCTCAGATCCAACAACTTTAAAAGTGATGAGACAACTTTCTTCCAAGGCCTGTGCTCCACAGGGGAGGTGGCCTCCTAGTGAAAGAACAGGCAGAGTGATCATCCCTTCTTTTGCTTCTGATGGTGCTGTTGCTTCACTTTGGTTTCATCATCACTGTGTGCCTTAGTTTCTGCATCTGCAAAATGGGCATCCTAAGAATAGACTTACAGTGTTGCCATGAGGTTGAGGTGAGATGTGTGAGCCCCCAGCACTGTGCCCCGCACACTGTTGGGCTACTGAGGAAGGAGGGCCTCCCCTGCTGGGGCTGGAAGGGTGAAGTGGCAAGAGGTGCTCCCCAGCATCCTGGGTGTGCTGGCTCTGGCTGGGAGGGAGGGAGGGACAGGGAGGGGACATCTGTTTGACACTCTTGTCAGCATCTGTTACCTAGTGTGCATTTTCCCAGGAGCTGATTACATTACAGCATGTGTTGATAAACATTTGGAGTCGGAAGGAGTGAAAACTGAGCGGAATGTTAAGTGGGTGGTGGTTTGGTCAGGATGCTGAGAAAAGGCTGGCTATGCCGACAGGAGGTGGAGACGATGGCCCTGATCTGGTGGCTTCCTAGCCTGCCAGGCTCCTTTTGCCTTCTCTCTCTCCCCTCCCCTACGCTCCCTGTGTTGGCCCCCAGCAGGGTATCCAGAGATGGTCCCAGAGGCAGTGTGTTACAGCAGAAGAGGGGTGGGATTAGGACTCAGGCAGTTATGGGTTCCAGTCTAGGGCCAGTTCCTCAACCTCCCTGAGTGTCAGTCTCCCCTTCTGTAAGGTGGGCTTAACATCCACTCCACAGAGTGAAGCGAGGGTTAAATGAGAAGGCATCAACCATGCTGGTACATGGAACTAAGCACTCAGTAAACACTGGTTCTTTTCCCAGTTTACCCAGGGGAAAAATGTTGCCCTAGTCTTGATTATGCTTTGGATGTTAGGCAACCTTTTCTTATGTCTACTAAGAGGAAGTGGGCTCATGTTCTGTATAATGCAAACTTCCTCACTTCCAACCCTGGTTGGGCCTGGAACAGGCAACCCAGGGTGACTGTGAAATCTTCCTCCCTAAGTCTTTATATTAACCTGTTCACGTATGACAGTAGCAGTCAGTTAATTATTTGTGTAGTTATCTGCCTGGTGTCTTTCTCCCTCACTCGTCCACACACTTTCTGAGGACAGGGGCTGTGCTATCTGGTCATAATCAAATGCTCAGGGCCTAGTCCAGCACCTGGCACCGGCAGGGATGGATGACTCTCACTCATTCTGCTCTGATTGGTCCAGAGCAGAATGGTCAAGATAACCCCTATCAAAGCTCTGTGGTGTCTTATCCCATGGCTGTTTCTGAACTCAGAGCACTGGCTGTACTTCCTATTTGGCCTTTGGCATAGATTACCTCGGATTAACTTTTCCTGCATCTCTTGTCTCTCAGAGGTTGTGGGCTTCTGGAGGACTGGGGTATTTAGACCTTCAAGCGAAGGACATGCAACATCGACAGATGAATGGATAAAGAAGATGTGGGAGATTATCTGTCTATCTATCTATCTATCTATCTATCTATCTATCTATCTATCTATCTCTCACACACACACACTATGGAGTATTACTCAGCCATAAAAAATAATGAAATGATGCTATTTGCAGCAACATGGATGGACCTAGAGATGATCATACTAAGTGACATAAGTCAGACAAAGACAAATATCACATGATATCACTTATATGTGAAATCTGAAAAAATGATACAAAGGAACTTATTTACAAAACAGAAACAGACTCACAGACATAGAAAACAAACTTATGGTTACCAAAAGGGAAAAGGGGGGAGGGATAAATTAGGAGCTTGGGGTTAACAGATACACACTGCTATGTATAAAATAGATAAACAACAAGGGCCTACTGTATAGCACAGGGAACGATATTCAATACCTTGTAATAACCTATAAAGGAAAAGAATCTGAAAAAGAATATATATATGTATAACTGAATCACTTGGTTGTACACCTGAAGCTAACACTTCTAACAGCATTGTAAATCAACTATACTTCAATAAAAAGAGAGAGAATGGCGCCATCGATGCAAGGACAAAAGTAAAACGGATTCTCCAGCTTCCCTGGTCCTTGGCCACCTTTAATGCAGCTGAGGGCTGAGGCCTTAGAAATTCCATGGACATGAATAAATGAAGGAGGGGATGCTGCTCCTATCTCCCTCCCCCACCTCGGTGCACCTGCCACCCCCCGCCCACCTGCAAGCAGGCGTCCAGGGGCCTCTGAGGCCGCTGGGACGCCGGGGTGGGAGGAGCATGACTGCCGAGCGCCACCTAGCGGGCGTGGGCCGGGGGAGAGCGCTTCTTCCCGGGACTGTGGGACGGGCGACTGCCTCACGGAGTCGGAGAGGCTCCAGCCACTGCCCCTGGCAGCCCCATGCTACCAGAGGTGTGGAGACCCTTTTCGGGAGCCCTGGCCCCGACGGCAGCAAGTTGGGATCGTGCGCGCCTGGGTGCTTACGAGGTGGACTCCCCCCAACCCCCAGTTCTTGTAGTGGTTCCCGTACCTTCTCAGCCACAAAGAGGCCATTGATGGGGAAGAGTAGCCGGGCTGTAGCAGGGAAGCTGGAGGGGGCGTGCGGCGGATACACACACACACACACACACACACACACACGCCCTGCCTCCTGCAGAGTGGGGCTGGGTGTACTGGTCCTCGGGAAAGCTCTGCCTCCTGGGCAGGCTTGTCCCCCTCCTGTTCCGTCTTCCTCCTCCTCCTCCCCTTCCCCCACCTAATTTTTGCATCCACCTTTGGACTAATCCGCAGCAAAATGTTCATCCCAGGGTGGTCCACCTCCCCATTCTCCCCAGTGTGTGGTCTCCTCTCCTAGCAAAGGTGTTCGTGGCACTCGGGCCCTTTTTAATACCAGGAGAAGCCAATATTGTTAGGAAGGAAGAACCGCTGTCACAGCTGCTGCAGACAAATAATATGCAGTAATGCATCCCGGGCTGATAGGAAGGTTTGAATATGCTGCTGCTCTGGTTTATCAGCACTTTGCCCTCTCCACAGAATGGCTAATGGACGGCACACTGCACCCAGGACAAGGGTTGGGGGATTGCGTGAGGTGGGGTGCCAGTCAGGACAAGGCAGGGGTAGGAATAGGTTTGGCTGGAGGGGGCTGCTTCTGACCCTCCTACAAATTCTTGCTTCATTCCTTTTGCAATGGGGAAGTCCTTACCTCTCACAGCATCCGAATTCTGGGCACTGTGGCCCTTTAGAGGCCAGAGCTGCCAGGACTGCCCCAGGTGCACTATCAGTCCACCTCTGTCAGAGGTGGAACCAACACCCAATTACCTTGTCCCATTCCTGGTTGCCTGCCCCACGCTGTCTTGGAGCTGGCCTGCAGTGGGGGCGGGGAGGCTGGCAGTTGGTGCCTGTAAAAAGACAACCGGGAGTGGTAGGAAACAGGCTCCTTGAAATCCCACTCGGTGCCGCCCTGAAAGCTCCTGCTTGCCACCTGGTTGCCTGTGTGTACACAGGAATAAGCTGGGTGCTGGGGGAGGGGCTGGCTGGGGATGTTGGCTTGCCTGGCTTAAAATACTTCTCCCTGGTCCCCAAAGCCAGTGTGGAGACTGCACCCTTGTATGTGTGTCCCCATTTGTGGGCAAGGTTGTGCCCATGTGGATGCCAGGAGATGTGTGTTTATTCACATATTCATAGTCTATTGGGCTCAGAAGGGACTTTGGAAGAGATCCCCCACCCCCACCCTGCTTCTGCCACATCCATGCCAAGTGCTCATCTGGATTCCACTTGATTGCTCCTGGTGACAGGAAGCTCACTACTTCTTAAGGCAGTCCCTCTCTGCTCCAACAATTGGAATACTGAGTTGGAAATTGTTCCAGGCAGCCTGGACAATTCCCCCAACACCATAGGAAAATAGGGCCAGGACAAGGTGTCAAGAAACAGCACCCCAATATAGTTACAGCCAATGTTTACTGCATACCTGCTATCACCCAGGCACTGCGTTAAGTGTTGCCCATATATTCACTCTCATAATCTTCAGAAAATTCTATGAGGTCATGTTTGTTGTTATCCCATTTTATTGAAGAGGAAACTGAGGCACAGAGAAGCCAAAGCCCTTGCCTGAAATTTCACAGCCAAGTAGTGGCAAAGCCAGGATTCAAAACCAGGAGGTCTGGCTCTGCCTGAGCTTAATCACCGCATTATATTGCAGGCACCACCGAGACAGTGAGAGAGAGAGAGAGATATACACGTGTGTGTATCTTCACCACCATTTTCGTGAAGCACAGCTCAGTGATGTTATAGGCAACTAGGATCCCAGGATAAGAAATTAATATAATACATTAGGAATTGCCCTTCTTCTTCTTTCTCTTTCTCTCCTTCTCGCAACCCCCTTCTTTCCCCCTTCTCCTCCTTCTTCATCACCATTGCCCTCACCTTCATCTAAACTAAAAGTCATCTTCTGAGCACTTGTGCATGTTCAGGGGTTCTCCGGAAGCAAGAAATTCATCTGGAAGTTTCCAGGCCAAGACAGATGTACTGGCCTAGACAGACATTGGGGACATCTTCACAGTGAAGTAGCCTAGGAT
Organism: Eubalaena glacialis; assembly: GCF_028564815.1. Lineage (NCBI taxonomy): Eukaryota > Metazoa > Chordata > Mammalia > Artiodactyla > Balaenidae > Eubalaena > Eubalaena glacialis. The sequence continues at coordinate 13,324,633 of NC_083725.1, read as the reverse complement.
AGATGAGGTTGTAGATGGGGAATAACTGGGGAAGAGCTATATTCATGTTCCACATCAGCCAAGGGTTAGGTGGTACACGGTTCAGAGAGTTTTATGTTCAATTTTTTGTGTAGTTTGGGATGAGGTTATCACTTCTCCTCTAATTAGTGCAAGAAGGCTTCCCCAGGTGCTGCTTTTGGGAGCTCTCCTGCTGTCTTGGCTTTGCCATCTGTCCCCAAGAGTGAGAACTGGATAGAGCAGCGGGAGGGCAAAGTGCTAGATTGGGAGTCGGGATGCCTGGATCTTTGGCCTTGGGTCTGCCTCCAGCTTGATGTGTGACCTTCAATAAATTACATTTTCTTCCTGGGTCTCCACTTCCTCACTTGTAAAATGAGAGGTTAAGACTTATTGGTCTAATAGGCTCCTTCAGTGGGTGTACTCCCTGAAGTCTAACAGTTGTGTGCGGGTGGGCAGGTTGTGCACCGTGCAAGGATACTCAGGCAAGAGGTGGACAGGGGCTGAAATCCAGCCTATGCCCTTCTCACCAGCCCATGCACCATGATGGGGCCTGCATTCATCTGGAGAAAAAGGCATCTTTTTCTAATTTGCACAGAGGAATCACATGGCTCAGCAGTGGCCCTGCAAGCTCCCCACGCAGATCGGTTCCCCGTGGTGCGAGTCGGAGTTGGGGTGTTGGTAAGGGGAGTTCTTTAAATCAGAAGGTGAGATTGTAGATTGGCGGATAGAGGAAGGAACAAGGAGAGATTCCGTGGTCCGTGAACATCCAGAGAGTGCTGGGTGAGCAGGGAGCAGTGGGGAAACGCCAGCTCAGAGCTAAACTTTGGATAGAAAGGGAGGTGACAGTGGGTGACCCACATGGGATGGGCCGTTGGGCTGAGGTCAGGGTATCCCTGGGAGCAGTGGTTCTCCCTGTACCCCCCAGCCTAGCTCTCTCCTGTCACCTCAAAGCAGTCAGTCCCTTTGGGGTGGCTCTTTTGGCCGAGCTCCCCTTTAGAGGGAGATGGGAAGGGGTTGGGTTTTGTCCAGGGCGCTCTGAGAGGGCTGTCGACTTTTAGAGGGTGTTCCTTACCCAACAAATGACTTTGGAAGCCCTCTCTGGGCCAGGCCCTGTGGTGAATGGACAGGCATGGACCCTGCCCTCAGGGAACTTACAGTCTAACAGTGCTTTTGTCCACGGGTCTAAAAGGAAATGACCCCTGTCCCCTGAGATGGCGAGGTCCGTGGACATGGTCGGACAGTAGGGTCCCTACCCTGGGCTCAGCCCAGTCTGAGGCGAAGGGTCTTCCCCTACATCTGGGGACTCTGAGAGGCTGCTCGTTTGGGCCTCAGTGGCTCTTGAGAAGTAGGAGATCAAGTGGGGACAGGTTTCTGAGGCCCCCAGCACCCGGGGGGAATGTGGGGGTCACTTTGGAGATGGGGATGGGGATGAAGGGCTTCCAGAAGGGAGGAGGGGAGGTGTGCAGGCTGGGGGTCTCTGCTGGGGGAGCAAAGCCTCACTTTCACTTGGTGGGGGCTGACTGAGAAGGTGAGGACGTGGGAGTGGGCCCTGAGGGGGGCTTGTTCTGTGAGGTGACCCGTGGCTGACCACAGCCTGGCTTCTGGAGACCACTTCCTGTCCCTCCCCCTTCCTGAGTAAACCTGAAATCCCGCATCACGTGCTATTCGATGCTCTTTCACCAGAGGAAGTACCCCCTTGTGTCTAACTCGAAGTTGTTCGTACTGCAGGTCCCGCTCGTTCTCACACAGCCCAGCAGTTACAAGTTTTGGGCGCCAAGCCTGTCTCCTCAGCAGTCCCAGGTGGGTGGGTGTGGAACGGGGCGCATTTAGGCCCCGGAGCTGTCGTCTCTGCAGTGGCAACTACAGGCCAGACCTTATGCTCGGACCAGGCAGACCCACCCCACTCTCCCGGGTGCCCCTACTCCTGTTCTTCACAAGAACAGGGCCGCAGGGAGGCTGGTCATGTGTCTCTCACTCACAGGGTGGGTGTACCAAGTGCCACTTTGTTTTCAGGATGTCCTCTGCCCCCTGGCTGACTTGCACGCAGTCTGTGATACCCAGTGAAGTGGGACATGAGCTCGGAGCAGCTCATGCTGGAGAGGCAGCTGCCCTGGGATGGGAGCAACAGTGGGTCCTCTACCCTGTATTATAACAACAGCAACAGTGACGATGACGATGATGATAATGATGAAGATAATCGAGAGCTGACATTTGCTGAGCTCTTACTATGTGCCAGACCCCATTCTAAGCGCTTACACACTAATATGTATTAGTTTCCTATTGCTGCTGTAACAAGTGACCACAAACTTAGTGGTCAAAAGCAACACAAAATTATCTTACAGTTCTGCAGGTTAGAAGTCTGACACAGGTCTCACTGGGCTAAAAATCAAGGTGTAGGAAGGGCTGCATTCCTTCCTGCTGATTCTAGAGGTGATTCCATTTCCTTTCCTTTTACAGCTTCCAGAGCCTGCAGCCCTTGGCTTGTGGCCCCCTCCTCTGTCTTCAAAGCCAGCAATGTTGCATCTCTCTGATGCTTCTACTGTCATCACATCTCTCTCTCCCCAAAAAGCTTCTCTGCTTTTAAGTTCTCATGTGATTAGGTTGGGCCCACCTAGATAATCCAGAATAATCTATCTCCAGAGCCATACTTTAAACACATCTGCAAAGTTCCTTTACCATGTAAGGAAACATATTCACAGGTCCCAGGGATTAGCCATGGACATCTTTGGGGTCCACTATTCTGCTCCCACAATATACTTGAACTTTTTCATATGATGGACAAATGAGGTAGGTAGTGTTACTACACCCATTTCAAAGATAAGGAAACTGAGACACAGAGAAGCTAGGTAACTTGCCTGAGGTTCCCTTGCGAGCGGTAATATATTAGGGATTCAAATTAAGAGCAGCCTGACTCCAGAGTTGTACCTTAGTCACTGTGACAAAAGCCGAACCAGAGAGTGGGAGGCAGAAGACGTCCACGTTTCACGTGGTGAAAGGCAAGGTCCCCCTAGATCAGCCGAGCAGCGGTTCAATAACTGTTTATTGAGTACCGACTAAGTGCCAGGTCCCGGGAGGGGTATCGGGAGGGTTTGACGGAGCTCCAGTTCAAGCCCCAGTACTAAGCTCATTCTCTTTCCACATCCTGTTGCTGTATGATGGGATGGGGCCCTCTAGCCGGGAGGTTAGCTGGGAGAAAGGATTGTGCTCTAGTGGGCATAGCGCCTGGGGCTCAGCTGGAGAACTGGGTTGCCCCGCACCCCATAGGACCCTGCTGGGCCGGCCCAGAGCCCTTGGGGTTTGGCTCACTGGACTATTCCTGCCCATCCATCATGTTGGGGAATGGGCCCTCAGTGAGACTGGGACCTGCAAATCCTGGAAATTAAGACCAGTTAGAGGGGGAACCGGCAGCCCCTTGGTAGGACTTCTGGCCACAGAGCTGGCTCGGGTACTTTATGGATGTTTCCTCCCATTTTGTGGTCCAGCTGGGAGGTGGAAGCAAGCCAGCTCAGCACAAGGCCTCATCTAGATGCTTCTGGGCCACTTAGAGGGAGAGCACCACCTCAACAGGATCCACAGCTCCCGCCGCAACCTGCACAGGCCCTGCTTTCCTATCCACGGGGACCGCTAAAGTCAGCACTTAGTTCATGGAGCCCTCTCATCCTCACACAGCAGTTCCTTTCTCTTCATCTCTGCTCCGTCCTCCACACAAGATCTCTGGAGGCTCGAGCCCGGGAGCCGGAGGAAGGAGAAACGACGGCAAGTCACCTTGCCGGGCTGCGGGCACCTCGCCGCCCTGCCCCTGCTCCTCTCCCTCGGTGCTCCCACATCTCCCGCCCCACCTGCTGGAAGGGCTCCCCCTTTCCTGACGGGGTGACTTCCGATCAAACCCTTCCACCTTCAGGAGGCTAAGCTCTTGGAAGGTGTGCAGACTGGAGTAGGAGGGCCCCATGGCTCTGGTGGTGCCGGCAGGATGGTGCCATTGATGCAAGGACAAAAGTAAAACGAATTCTCCAGCTTCCCAGGTCCTTGGCCACCTTTAATCCTTGCCCCCTCCTCGCCCTTGTCCGTCACCCCATGCTCTTCCTGTGATGAGGACAGAGATGGGCCTGTGCCCTATGGAGAGGGTTGGAGCCGAAGGGGCCTGAGAAGGGCAGAGACTTAGGTGGAATGGGGGTGGGGTATCTGGGAAGAGGAAAGCGGGTTGTCTGAACTCTCCTCTGGGTGGAGCCTGTGACACTGCAGGGGGCAGCCCTTGCCCCCACTCTGCCCTGGGGTCTGATTTTTTAGGTCAGGCCCACTGGGCTGGGTTGAGGTCGCCTTCTGGAGAAAGAGACCCAAGTTGGGTGGAGGGGCCACCCTGCCCTGAGGCCTCTGAGCCGGCCATCAGCTGACCTTTGCTTCTTCGGTCACAGCGGCCCTGGACTCCCAGCCTCGCCTGACTCAGCTGCAGGTGGAACCTCGTGATGGAGACACCAGGGCCGTGTGGTGTGTCTAGCACAGAAAGGAGACAGAGCTGGACGGGATGGTGCCCACGCCCTGGCTCGCACAGGTGAACCTGGGGGAGGGGAGGAGATGGCCAGGTCATAGGGAAGCCTGGACCTGGATACTTGGAGACAGGTGGGTGAGAGAGGCCGCGTGGGGGAGAGGCACAGGCTCTGCCAAGGTACCGGCAGCTCCACCGCAGCCATGAGCCCATCTCTTCCTCTCTCAGCCTCCAGCTGAGGCTGCTAAGGTCGTTAAACTCCACCCTTCTGTGACAAATCATGGTCAGCTCGACCTCTTGACTCATCTCACTGGCCCTGGGCACACGGCTTAACCTCTCTGTGCCTCGATTTCCTCGCCTGTAAAATGGGAATAACAATAGTATCTTCCTCATGGGATTATTATAGGGATTAAGTGATTGAATTACTTAAAATGTATAAAATGGTACCTGCCACATAGAAAGTGTTATGCAAGTATTAGCTATTATATTATTACTCATGTTATTAAAAAGACCATACTATGCTTTTTAAAACTTTAGGGTCTGGAGTCAAGCAGACTTAAGTTGGGGTCCTAACTGTTCCACAAATAAGCTGTGTGACCTTGGGAAAGTTGTATAACCTTTCAGAGCCTCAGTTTCTTTTTCTGTAAAATAGGTCTAATAATAATAATAATAATAATATCAACTTCACAAAGTTGTTGTGATGATTAAATGAGACAACCGAATAAATTTGCTAAGTGAATTGTAACGTACCTAGCACAATACACTGCTTTATCTTCCTGGCTGGATATTAGATTTAGGACAGTCTCTAAGGAGCAGGTAGGACTCCTGACAAATAGTCATGACCTTCCAAGTGGCTGCTCTTGATTGGACACTGTGAGCATCCGGAGCAGGACTCTGGTTCTGTTCAGAACCAGGTCCAGAAATGGCGTGGTGGTGGCGGCAAGTGAGGTGATGGGGACTTGGCCCTGCCTGGGCTTCTCACACCGAGAGTGCACGGATGCATGGCCTTGGCCAGACCCACGAAGGGCACAGATGGGCTTTGTCCTCAGTGGGCACCTGCGGACAGTGATGGCGCACCCTGGGTGCTCAGACTCAGTGGGGAAGAGTGAGAGAACCATCACACCCCAGACAGCATTCCCTGGCCTGCAAATCTGTTAGTTATACGCTCTCACAGCTCTCTATTTTTTAATTTATTTATGGCTGCGTTGGGTCTTTGTTGCTGGGCGCGGGCTTTCTCTAGTTGTGGTGAGCGGGGGCTACTCTTCGTTGTGGTGCGCGGGCTTCTCATCGCGGTGGCTTCTCTTGCTGCGGAGCACGGGCTCTAGGCACGCGGGCTTCAGTAGTTGTGGCACACGGGCTCAGTAGTTGTGGCTCGCGGGCTCTAGAGCGCAGGCTCAGTAGTTGTGGCGCACGGGCTTAGTTGCTCCGTGGCATGTGGGATCTTCCCAGACCAGGGCTCAAACCCGTGTCCCCTGCATTGGCAGGCGGATTCTTAACCACTGCGCCACAGGGAAGTCCCCCAGCTCTCTATTTTTGTCCTTAACAGCTCTTATCACAATTTGTAAATATGTAAATTTTTTAGTGATTATTGAATGTTTGTCTCCCCCACTGAAACGTAAGCTCCTGAGAGTAGAGACCACGTCTGGATGGCTCATCATGGGATCCTAAGGTTTAGACCAGCATCTAGCACGCAGTCAGTGCTCAAAAACTTTTTGATGATTGAATAAATAATAATAACAGTTAGCACTTATTTAGCTTTTATTATATGTCAGCCATTGTCCTAGGCAGTTGACATATATTGACCCATTTAAACCTCACAGTGCTCCTATGAGGTAGTTATTAATATTATCCCTATTTCAGAGATGAGGAAACTAAGGTACAGAGAGTTTGAGTTACTTGCCCAAGATTACACAGCCATCAACTGGTGAAGCTGGGATTCAAGCCAGGCAGTTTGGCTCAAGAGTCCATGCTTTCAGCAGCAGTGTTACGCTGCTTCTCTAAAGGAATGAATGAATGAAGCCCATTAGATATTTATAACATTTACTGCATTTGGATAAATGAATTTTGGTGGAGGGAGTGAATGGTGTGACTCCTGCAGATTAGGCTGCATGGTCCTGATGAGTAGAACACAAATGGCCTTTAAGGACCCTTTGGAGGAAGTCTGCTTCCCATTGCCCAGCCTCCCCCCAGTCAGCTGCTGAAGGGTAGGGGTGACTGTGCACTCAGGGGTCTCTAACTCGCCCTGGTTTCTGGCTCCTTCTCTCTAGGATGAAGGAAGTGCAAGAACAGGCATGGGCTCAGGAACCTGAATTTCCTGTTCTGGCCTCTGCCTCCTCCCAGGCCTCCTGTGTCCCTAGAAGTACCTGCTGATGGGGTGGGGGTGGGGGGACTGCTTTGTCACTGCAGGAGGGGCTGAGGAAGGTGAGTGATGCTACTACTCTTTGGTTCCTGGTTCCTGCCACACCGGTCCCCCAGCTGTGCCCCCTTCCTGACTGATATCCCTGCACCCCCTTCAACATTTCTCTCCTCCCCGCCCCCCTCCCCCACTTGGTTCCTGGCATGATGGCTCTTTCTTCTGGCCAGACTTCCCCCTGCTGCACTCACCTCCTGCCCATGCATTGGCCTCTCCCAGGAACACTCCCATCCCGTGTGATGAGCAAACACAAGGAGCATGACCTCTGCTGTCCTCTCAGCAACCAGCCTCAGCTCCTCCCCTGGGACTCCCATCCTTCAGGGAGGGGGCATGTTTCAGCACAGTCCTGTAGTCCTCAGCACTGTTGGTCTTTATCACAACTGAGGTGTGATAAGGGACAGAGCCCAGATAAAGAGCCAGATGTGGGGCCTGGTGAAACAGGCAGCTGCCTGGCACTGGTCTGTGCTACAGAAATATTAAGAGGTGGAGAAGCTTGCAATGACTTGAGATTCTCCTTTCAGGGAGGTGTGGGTAGAAGAAATCCTTTGATCACTTACAATGGATGGGGGGTTAACTCCCCAAAGGACCACCTGAGATGGACCACGAAACTGCCTTCTAAGTGGCAGTGGGATGGGGGTGGTTAGTGGGAGGGAATCCAGTTCTCCTCAGAGCTTTGGCTTTGCTACTTGGGAATGCAAGTTTAGGGCCAGAGCTGAATTGCTCAGGACTCGAGGGGGACATGGCTCTGTCCTTCAGAGTCCTCCTTCTCTGCCTCTGCTCTAGCCTACACCTCAGAGCTCAGGCTCCACTCCAAACCAATGGAGAATAAACCTTCCAAGAACATGGCTGTGAACATCCTCTGGCTCTGGTTGAAGGGAGAAAGCTGAAAGCTGGTGGCTGCGAAGCAGAGGATCTGTATTCTGGTCTCGGCTCCATTATTAATACAAGTTACGTCTCTTCAAGCCTTGTGTCTTTACTTACAATGTGGGGTGAGGCACTTAGACCACATGACTTCTAAGGTTACTTCCAGCTTTAGGGTTTCAGGGAGTTGGTGCTGCTTGGGAAGTCCCTGTGACTTTGAATAAGAAGCTACCCCCTGGGAGCATGAATTAAGAGGCTAGAAAGGGAAGGACCTACTTGACGGTTGGCACAACGCCAGGGGCTGCACATACATTACCTCATTTAATCCTCACAAGAGCGCTATTCTTTTTTTTTTTTTTTTCCCTAAACAGAAGAAACTAGGACTTAGAAAGGCCCAAGTATTGCTCAAGGTCACCCAGTATGAGAGGCAGAGATACAATCTGAAGTTGAGGTTGTGTGACTCAAGGTCTGTGCTTGGTGCCCTGCTTGGAGACAGAAGTGGGTGTGGAGTGTGGGCTGGGTGCGGGCAGGGATTTGGTGGTTGCTGTACTGAGAGCAGAGACTTGTCCCAGGCTGGAGACGATCGTATTCCTGGGATATCAGGCCCTGAGGAGGAAGGTGGGGTAGGGTGACAAGCGTGGCAGGTGAAGGCAGGGGAGGACCTTTGCAGCAGCTGAGGGGGTCTGTCAGCAGGGTCCCAGGGAAGGGGACACTGGGGGCTGCCTGGCCCCCAGAAGTGTGAGAGCACATCTGTGAAGGGCGTCCGGTGCTGTGGGCTGCCCGCCCTCCCCACTCCCTCTCCGGGTCCCTGGGGCAGGCCCCACGCCGCACACATGCACAGACGTGCTCTGACGTCTTGTGTCACACGCCCCATGGCAGACACAAACACCCTGCATGCTGGCTCACTCCAACAGCACTTTACCTCCTGGCCTCACCTTGGCTCTCCTGTTCCCAGCCCCACCCACATCCAGTCTGCAGGTGCGTGTGTGTGTGTGTGTGTGTGTGTGTGTGTGTGTCTTCCTTCTTCCTCAGCCTGCAGAATGCCGTGCTGTCTGTTGGTTTCTCTTGGGTTTGCACAAACACATATGCACAGTCTGATAATCTCTCTGTTGTGGGTTTCCTTCACACACACACACACACACACACACACCTCTCCTTCTAAACTGCTGCTTCTCAGCTGCTTGTCTGCTGGTGTTCCCTTCTCTCCAGTCCATGTACAACTCTGGGTCCCAGAGAACCCCAGGAATCTTGAAAGGGCCCAGGCGGTTTCTTCTCTTGTTTTCCTCCTCACTGCTCTCCTCGCAGGCTCACCCAGCCCGGCTGCAGGGCTGGACAGGTCCCCTCCTGGAAGTGACATCCCTGGGAGCCGGGGAACGGCTATGTGGATGGGGGCAGGCAGGGCTTGGGAAGGGATTTGTTTGCCTTGGATTCTTTTCTGTGAACATTTTTGTCCATTTGCCATGATGTTTCATTGGTTTCAGCTGATGTCATTCTGGTGCCTGGGAGAGGCTTGACATCCAAGCAGAGCATGAAAGTGGGGGTGGGGAGGGGTGCAGAGCACCGACCCTGGAGTCAGGAAACCCTGCTTCTAGCTCTAGAACCTCGGTTTCCTCATCAGGTATATAAGGGGTTCAGGACTGATGATCTCCAGTGTAGTTCTCAAATGCTGAGATTCTAGGAGACCTCTGCTTTATTTAAAATCTGTCTTCGCCCTGATCAGTCCTGATCTCTCTCTGTAGCTCATTTGTATGCACTGGCATCATCCACGCAAACATGCAGATACACGCATGCACCACACTTACCCCATCCGAATGCAGCTACGCTCTTTTCCAGGAACTTCCTCAACTCAGCTGGGCCCCAGGCCCCTTTTCAGGATGGGGGTTGCAAGTAGAGGGATATGTGTGTGTGTGCGCGTGTGTGCGCGTGTGTGTGCATGTGCACATGCATATAAATGCACACGTGCACACACACACACCACTTTGAGGTGCATCTCTGGGTTGAAATGTCCCCCCCCATGACAATGACCTGGGAAGTCACTAGCCTCTCCACCCATTCCCACACCCCCTCCCCTGAGAGTAAAGACCCGAATCCACAGTCTTGTTCTTGCTCTGCTCCCTGCCCCACTTGACTGTAAAGAAGAAAAAGGAGGTGGGAGAAGCCCAGGAGGGGTGTGGAATGAGCACGGGGGCCTAGAACATCAGAGCTGGAAGGGGCCGCCTTGACCACTAGTCTAGTCGGCAGGTTCCAAACATTTCTCTTAAAGTGCGGAAACTTGGTTCTGACCAACTCTCACCTGGACGTGCAAACAAACAAAACTGGTTAAAGTCGAAAAAAACAAAACTGGAGGTAAGGTGGATGGGGGCTAGGGGCCAGCCTATTCGGCATCCCCCTGCCCCTGATCACCACTCCTACTACCTCGTGAGTGAGCGAGCTTCCTGCGACCCCTTGGAGCTTTGACAAATACAGCTTAAAATCCACCCATCTAGCCCATTGGTTCTCCAGTGTGGGCCTTGGACCAGAGGCAGCAACCATCACCTGAAGACTTATTAACAATGCAGCTTCTCAGGAGACCCCACCCCAGTCCTGCTGAATCAGAAATCTGGGGTAGGCCCAGTGATCTACACTTAAGCCCTCCTGGTGGCTCTGTTGCAGCTGCAGTTCGAGAAGCACTGGGCTAGCACAAGCGTTTGTTTATAGATGAGGAATGGAGGCCCAGAGAGGGGTCTGTCTTACCCAAGGTCTCAGAAAGTGCTACGTGGTCAGGCTATGACTCTAGGCCAGATGGCCTGTCTGTAGATGTCTGTGTGGTGACGCCCTGGAATGTTCTTGCCTTGTTGCCCCTCCTTCCCCTGGGCTGGATTGGAGCCCTTTCCTTCAGGGGGGCTGCACTGAGTGGTGGGCAGTGAGGGCAGCCCCCGGGACCGTGCACATGAAGAGGGGTGTGTATAAAGCCCCACTGTGGGCGAAGTCTCAGGGCGTGGCTGGTCATCACACGTGCGGTACGTCTATGGAGTCTTCTCAGAAGAGGCAGATTCCAGAAGACAAGACTCCAGGAAACAGAGACTCTGTTTGACACAGGCCAGGGTGAGGGGGTGAGGAGGGCAAACCTGGCCACGGAGGAGGAGACCCAGGAGAGCCCAGGCTGGCAGGGGAGGGGGTGGCCCCGGGTGGGGGAGTAGGAGGAGTGGAAGTATTCAGCTCGCCAGCCCTGCTACCAGTTCCCCAGAAGCCTGGGGATTTCTCCAGTGAATTAGGGAGTGTTTAACATCTCCGGCTAATTAGCCGCTGCCTGCTACCAAGGAAGGAGGAGAGGGGAGTTTGGAGCTAGGCAGCTTTGAAAGGCAATGCTGCTCCTTGACAAAGCCGGCCTGGGGAAGTTTCAAAGGCAACTTCTGAGCGGCCCGCACGTTTCATGTTCATTAGATCCTCGCTTCCCAGGCTCCAAAGACAAACAGTGGGATTTAAGGGTTTTCTTTCCTTTTTGGCGACATTTCATTCTGAGCTGTGAGCTTTCAGCTGGGGAGGAGGCAGAGCCACCTGAGATGCTTGCTCCTCCAGGTCCATAGCCTAAGCAGAGCCTGGCTCCATCCTCTCTGCACACCGGAAGCTCCCGGGGGTCCCGAAGCTCTGCACCAACCCCCATCCTGAAGGCTAGTTGAGCAGGTACCCATGGCTGTCTGGGCATGGGCTATAAGGGGCGCAGTCCAGGTGCTGCAGGATGCAGAGTTCTTGTTTGTCATTATCTCCCCGGCACCTACGTGCTCAATAAATGTTTACTGAATGTGTGAGTGAGTGAAGGAAAATGAATGAGTGTGCTGGTCATTTCCCTGTTGCTCCAAGATCCATTTCCGGTCTTTCTCTGCCCTGTTTGGTGGCACAGGGAACTACATTTCCCAGGATCCCTTACCTACTGGCTTCGGGATGGGTTCAGCCAATCGGAGGCACTAGAAGAGGTAGAGTGTAGGAGGAGGGGAAAAGCCAGGATACTTCTTCCCTTGCTCTGTTTCCAGCCGGGTCTCTGTAGCATCCGTGTCTCTTCTTTGGCTCCTTCAGAAGAGCCCCCTTCCTGCACGGCCTATCTCCCTCTGGCAGGCCCACAGCCAGTCCAGCTTCTGTCTGGGGACCTCAGCTCCTGGGCTTCTGGAACACTGCCTGCTCTGTCCAGCCCCAGGAATGTGGTGGCTTCTTGCTGTTGCTGATCTCTGGGTTGTCCTACCTCTCCTACCACTTTACAACCAAATCCCTGATTTAAATCCCTCTGCTTGAAAGGCCTGGGGTGGCTTCTGTTTCCTCAGTGAGCTCAGCAGGTTGCACGAGGGATTGTGCTGAGTATTCCCTGCAGAGAGCAGCCTATGTACCAGCAGCAGATCTGAGCAGGTTTGATTGGCCTGGGACCTGGAGTCCTACAGACATGGCAGCCTTATTCTGGGCAAGACACCCCATCCCTCTGCCGAGGCACGTGACCCTGTGCTGCCGGAGCCCCGGGGCTCCTCCCTCCTATCCCAGTATTGTGCATTCCCTCTGACTCTGCTGCAAAAGCATAAGACGTGGCAAAAAGGAACAGAGAGGTGCAAAAAGTAGAAAGCTGTCTACCACCCGCCAGACCCCGTGTGGGCCTTTAGTCTTTGCTCTGAGAAGGCTCACAATGGCCCTGTTGGGTAGATCATCTTATCCTCATTTTATGGAGGAGGAGACTGAGACTCTCAGAGCTTAAGTGACCTCTTTCCTCAAATGGTCACTCAGTCTGTCCATTCAGTCTCACTTGTATGCCTTTTCGCCTCCCTGCCCACCCTGTTTCTGTCACTTTAAATACTCACAGTCTTTCGCCAGTCTCCTAACCGGGCTGCCTCCCCTCGAGCTCACCTTCCAGCGCATCCTCCACACCCTGCCAGGGCCATTTTCTAAAACAGAAGTTGAACCACATGTTCTACTGCGTAAACCCTGCCAGAATCCTTACTGCTTAAGGAATAAGGTCCAATCTCCTTGGCCCAGCAGCAAGGCCCTCTGAGATCTGGTCCCAGCCCCCTCCCCAGCTGTGTCTCTTGTCTCCCTCCCCACTCACACCCCACCCATAATTCAGTCTCATGGAGCCTCTGTTAGAGTTTCTCTAACAGAGCTGGTGGGTCATACCTCTGTGCCTTTTCCAGGCTGTGCTCTCAGCCACGAGGACCTCCCCACCTTTCCTCCCTCTCTCCCATCTCCCTGGGAAGCTCCGGCTCCTTCTTCAAGACCGGGCTTTGGCATCTCCCTCTGTGGAACACCTTGCTGGCTCCCCTGCTCCAGGTGGGTCCCTTCTCCCTGCTCCCATGCACCTTTGTCTTCTTGTTCCTGCCTTGCATCCATCACACTGCACTGCAACCATTGGTTCACGTCTCCACTTCCCCTGCTAGACTGCAAGTTCCTTGAGGGCGGGAACTGTGTTTCATTCATTCATTCATTTATTTAAAAATGCTTATTGAGTACTAACTTTATGCTAGGCACTGTGCCTGATGCTGGGATACTTGGCTTGTATCACAGAGTACGTGGTCTAGTGTGGAATAATTCATCACGCCAGTAACAGTAATAATAAACGATCACACCAACACATATATAATTATAGCTTATGAAGGAAAAGTAAAGGGTGTGATATCCTTGGAATCTGATTCCAGAGAGTATTCAGTATATGCTACTTTTCTACCCCAGCCCTAGCCCCGTACACCAGGATGTATATTTATTGCTGTATGTGTAGCACTGCTCTCAGAGTGGGGACATTTATCCCTGCAGGTCTGTGAACTTTCTGTAGGAGGTTCTCTTTTTCTTCAGCTCCTGTCTCCAGGGACTGGCACATAGTAGGTGTATGATAAATGTGGGTTGAGCTTAAAATGGAATTATAGGGACTTCCCTGGTGGTGCAGTGGTTAAGAATCTGCCTGCCAATGCAGAGGACACGGGTTCGAGCCCTGGTCCGGGAAGATCCCACATGCCACAGAGCAACTAAGCCCATGCACCACAGTTACTGAGCCAGCGCTCTAGAGCCCGTGGGCCACAACTACTGAGCCTGTGCGCCCAGAACCTGTGCTCCGCAACAAGAAAAACCACCGCAATGAGAGGCCCATGCACCGCAACGAAGAGTAGCCCCCGCTCGCCGCAACTAGAGAAAGCCTACGCGCAGCAACGAAGACCCAACGCAGCCAAAAATAAATAAATTTATTAAAAAAATAAAATAAAATGGAATTATATCCCTGTGTGTGAGTCAGGGTGGCCTTACTATCCAGAGGAGCCCAGGCCACTGGGCAGCGGGGTCAGGGCTCTGGACGTGGCTGCCCTTCCTCTCCCTGAACACTCTCTCCCCCGTGGCCACGGAGATCAGGAAAAGGGGAGTCCTTTCAGCTCTGTTACTTACTAGTTGTATGACTTTGGGCAAGTCATGGAGCCTCAATCTCCTCACCTGTAAAATGGAGATAATAATAGTACTGGTGTCATAAGTTTGCTATGAGGAGGCTTAAGTTAACACACAGAGCCGTGCCTGGTATAGAGTAGACAGTCCGTAGAGCTGCACTATTATTATTATCATTACCATTTCTACTGCAGGATCCCAGTGAATGTCTGACCATCACCCGCGTGTGTTTCCCCACCAGATCCCACACACAGCCCAGCCCCCTCTGGCCTGGCACGCGACTGGAGTCCCATCCTTTCCTCTTGCTAGGAAGCTGTGGGTAACTGGGTCTTAATTAAGCACGCTTGACTGGGGTGTGATTAGCGGCTGCTGTGAGTCAGCGGCAGGCCAGGGTGGGGAGAAGACGGGGGGTGGGGGTGGGGGGGAAGCAGAGAGAATGGAACAGAAGGCTGCTGGTGCCTGGGGCTGGATTTCCAGGCTCCATCAACCCGCTTTCCTTAACAATTAAGGGGGACAGGGTGAACAGTCCTCAGTCTCACCAGCCACCCCATCCTAGCACCAGGGCTGTAGCTCTGTAGTTGCTACTACTCATTCATTCATTCAGCAAATATTGCAAGCTTACTACTTCCGGGCACTGTCCTAGGTGCTGGGCCGGAGGAGCGGACAACATGGACACAGGTCATTGCCCCCATGTAACATACAGACTGAGGGGAGGGGCACAGAGAGGTAAATAGAGCTTACAATGCCCTGTGCTGACTGCCACCATGAGGGGGCGGCACCCAGGAGACCCCAGGAAGAGCTGGCTGGCTTTTCCCTGCTCTGAGTATCTTGTCCTGCATAGCCTCCCATCATATCTTGAGGTGACCTTATTTCCATACTTGTCTACCTCCCCACCAACTGTAAGTAACCTGAGGGCACAGACCATGTGACATCATTCTCTGTACCTCTGGCTCTTGGCATAGTTCTTGGAACATAGCAGGTGCTCAAAAAATTGTTTGTTTGGTTGAATGAACCCCAGCTCAGGAAGCAAATGGCTGTATGACCCCCTAGAACAGGGATTGGCAAACTATAGCCTGTGGGCCCAATCCTGCCTCCAGCCAGGCTATTTTGTATAGCTCTCAAGCTAAGAATGGTTTCTACATTTTTTAAGGGGTGAATTGTTAAAAAAAAAAATCCAAGAATAATATGCTGCAGAGACATCTGTGGCTGTAGAGCCTAAAATATTTACTCTCTGGTGTTTTACAGAAAATGTTTGCAGCCCCTTTGTCTAGAAGCTTCTGTCCGCATCTCCCTTATTTATGAAATGAGGAGCTTGGGTGAGATACCACAAAGGTTCCTGACGTGAAGTCATGGGATCCTGAATTCCATAGTTCTTGTCTCTGTCCTTGGAGGTCCCGTGTTACACTCCTGTCATCAGTCGCCCTGCGCACAGCAGGTGCTCAGGTGACATCGGCTGGCTGGTGGTATGGTGGCGGGAGAGGGAATTAGCTCAGAGCCTGGCTCCGTTGCCACACAGCTGTGTGAGTTTAGGCAAGTTACTTAACTCCCAGAACCTCAGTTTCCTCACCTAAAATAATGAGGATAGTAACTTAGCACCTGTTTCCTAGGGTGGCAGTGAGGTTTGTTTGTTTTCTGGCCACACCACATGGCACGCGGAACTTCCCTGACCAGGTGTTGAACCCCTGCCCCCTGCGGTGAAAGTGTGGAGTCTTAACCACTGGACCACCAGGGAAGTCCGGCAGTGAGGCTTAAAGGAGATAATTAAAGGTGGAGGTGCTCTGTAAATTCTACCCTGCTGTTCAAATGCTAGAAGCTATTGCTAATGTTACTGTTGGACATATACTGTTACTTAGTCCTGCTTGATACAATTTAACTCATGGGGTGGTTTCTGTGAGAAGGATGGTTTGGTTCTTGAAGGTCAAGGTGGATTCTAAAGCTGCCCATCAGAAAGGCCCAGGGTAAGTGAGCTCAGTGATGGGGTTATCTATGGTCTTGAGGGACCCCCTGCCTACTCCTTTCAGACTGTGGGAAGGGACAGTTGATTAAGACTTGGGGAGGGTGAACCCCCAGAGCCTTGATCCCTGAGGATTCCCTGGGGCAATGGATGGAGCCAGACCCGCACAGCAGTCTCACCTCTGGCCCTACAGTTGCCTCTGTTCTCTGGGAGCGAGAATTTGGCTTTCCTGCCTAGCCTGGCTCTTCCGACTCACTGCCATTGGATCTATCTTCGTCTCTCCATAACCTTGACTCATCTTTGTTTAGCATTTTCCTTTTGACGAGCTCTCCCATATATATCCATTTGGTTTTCTGCAAGAGCCCTATGTGGTAGAGATATTACTCCCCGCTTTTATAGATGAAGATACCGAGGTTCAGGGAGGTTAAGCAACTTGCCCGAAGTCAGTGTCCCACCTGGGATGAAATCTGGGTTTCTTACTTCCAGGGCTCTTTCTGTCACACCACACTGCCTTTCTTCACCTGCCTCAGTTGTACTGACACATCTATCTTCTCCCGCTCCCGCTCCCACTCCTATGCTGCCCTTCGCTTCATCCCCGCTGACTCACAGGCCAGACAGGCCAGGGAGAATCCCCTTCTACCCCCCCACCCCCGCCCCCGCCCTGGTACCCCATCCTGGTGTAGGAGCAGGCCTGCCCTTGTAGTGGAAACCTGTTGTAACAAGAGTGACGCTTGGGGCCCTCCCTTGACTGGCCCTGCCCCCTGGAGGGTCTGGGGTAGAGCTGGCTGGGGAAGGCGCACACCAGGAGCGCCAGGGAGGAAATGTCAGGTTCAGTTACCATGACATGGAGTGTTTATGCTGCCATGGGGTCCTGGGTGTCACACTGCATTAGGCGGGCACTCAGGGCCTACTCCCGCCAGCCAAGAGATCAGCTGCCTTGTCCTCTCTCCCTTCCTCCTCTGCCATACTCGGTGACATTCCTGACCCTGGAGATACATTTAGGGTCTCCTGGGTGCCCGGCCTTTGGAAGATGCCACTTTCTAGGGACTGAGTGTTCGACTGGGGACAGGAAGCCTTGGTCCCTCAACAGTTTCATCTGACCTCCTCTGGGGGCAGGCTCCTAGCTCCTGGTTTGATGGGGAGCATCCAGGCTTTGAGGACCCAGCAATCCGTCTCTGTGGTCTCAGCCCAGAGGTGATGCCCTGCAGAATCCTGGACGCAGGGGTACCTACAATGGGGGAGATCCTCAGACCTTAACTTCCCCAAGACAGGACGCTGATGGGTTTACAGGGAGACCTAGACCCCCCCCGCCCCACGTGTTCCTGCCTCTTCTGGCTTGCCCGTCTTCAGCTTTATGTCTGCCACTCTCCCCCATTTCCTCTGTACCCGGCAGTGGGTTGAGGGCTGGGGGGTGATGGGCAGTGAAGGGAGATCAGAGAGGGCCCAGGTCCACTCCCTGAGGAAGAAAGTGTTTGGGGGGCACATGGCTCTGTGGGTACCCAGCCTGAGGAGTGACAGGTGCGGGGGTAGAAGGCGTGAGCTGGGTACAAGCTGAGCCCCAGAGCACAGGGGCTGTCTGCGTCATCCCCTCCTCTCCAGGCCTTCCTAACTGTCCCCTCAGGCTCTGGCCTGAGCCTCCCTTTCCAGCTCCATCACCCCCAGACTTGAGTCTTCCCTATGCTCTGCCTATAGCCTTACCACCCTCCCGCCTCCATTGTATCCACTAGGTCGCTGACACCCTAAAGGCTGACCCCCTGCCACCACCTTCAGCCCCCTTCACCACCTAGAAAGATTCTACTAATCCTTTGCATCTCCTCTCAAGACCCACCTCCACTGTGAGGCCTCCGCTGACCTCCGCTCCCACTGGAATGCCACCCAGATGGCACATCTCCATTGTAACTACATCTGCCTATATGTGGCTTGGTGGTTGATGTTTCTCTCTGACTCTAGACAGTCAGGGACAATGTCTTCATCGCCTTGGGACCCTCAGCAGTAGCTCTGTGCTTGGCCTACTTTGTTGACATTTAATAAATGTTTAGAACATGCTTGAATTAGTAAGCTAATCAATGACTAGGGCCATGGGAGAGGTGCTCAAAGGGTCCTCCCCACCCCCTGTTCCTTCCCAGTGTCCCCCACCCTTCCCCATGGGACAGCGAGAGAGAGGTCTCAGAGCCCACAATCCAGATCCCCATGCAGGGGCTTGGAAATCTGAGACTGGGCTCCCAGGAAAAGAGTAGCATCTCCAAAGAGCCTCCCCCAGACCTGTCCCCCACATCATTCTTGGATATCCCCCTGGACAGTGCTCTTTCCAAATTTCTGGCATTCAAAGCTGAACCCAGCCTCCGAGCTCAGCACGCTAAGCCCTGAGGAGCTGCATTGCTCTGGCTCATCCGCCTCGGCCAGCTCCAAACTAGGTCAGGTCCTGCTGCCGGCCAGCAGGAGTTGGCCAGCACTGACTGCCCAGCGGCCTGGCCACGTGGTTGCAGGTCCTGGGGAGCGAGAGCAGGGAAACTGCTGGAGTAGGGGGATAGGAGCTGGGCTGGGTGGGGCAGGGGGTGGAGGAGAAGGTCCAACACCAAGGTCAATGCAGGTTGCAGTGTTTCCCTTGCTCCACTCTCAGGAGTGAATTTGCTGATTAGACCCCTCCATTCTTTTCCTTATTTAGTCCACAGAGGTTTATTGGGTGTTTGCCTCGTGCCAGGTACTGTACTAGGTACTGGGGTTGGAAGAAGAGCTCGTGGGCCAGACACGAACCAACCACAGTAAGATGCACCAGAGTGATGCCAAGGTTTGTACCAGATGCCCTGGGCTGCCCAGGAGAGAGGACAATGGGGAGGGTCAGTGGAGGTCAGAGACCATGTCCCGAGGGCCAGGTGCTCACACTATTGCGGGAGCTGCTGACTCCCTTTTATCTCCACCCACACCCTGCCCCCCCGGATGTGCTCTAGACATAGCTCCAGATTAGATCCCAAAGGCGTCCTCCCCGCTTGCATGACCATCACCCCGGTCCAAGCCTCCTCTCACCTGGCAGCTGCAGCTGCCTTTTAACGGGGCTCCCTGTCACAATCTAGTTTCCATGTAACAGCGAAAATGATTTTGTTCTAAATATATATTTTACTTTTATTAGGTAATACACACCCTTGGTACAAAATAGAATGATTTTAAAAACGGGAGTCATGTCACTCCTTTGCTTAGGATCTGACTTCTCATCTACTTAGAACAAACCCCCAATTCCCTGCCTGGCCTACAGAGCCCTCCCTAACTTGGGGTCCGCTTGCCCCTCTGGTCCCACTTTGCCTCACTTCCCCCCTCCCCAACAGTGAACCAGTCTGCTCCTCAAACAGGCCAGTCTCCCTGCCTCCCAAGGCCTTTGCACATGCGGTTCCATCTGCCTGCAATGCTCTTCCCCAGACTTCTGCTCGGCTGCTGCTTCTCATCCCTCTATCTCAGCTTAATGTCACCTCCTCAGAGAGGCCTTCCCTGCTTGCTAATCTAAAGTAGCCATGAGACTTTCTATCCTATCACTATATTAAAACAAAACAAAACAAAACAAAACAGCTTTATTGAGATATAATTGACATAAAACAAGTTGCACATATTTAAAATGTTCAGTGGATAAATTTTGACATATGTATACACCTGTGAAACCATCACCACTGTCAAGATAGTCAGTGTATCCATCACCCCCAAAGTATCTTCATGTACATTTGTAATCCCTCCCTCCTGCCTCTCCCAGCCTTCTCTCCCCCATCCCCTGACACCACTGATCTGCCTTCTGTCACTATAGGTTAGTTTGCATTTTCAAGAATTTCATATAAATGGAATCATACAGGATGTACTCTTTCGGGGAGGGAAGTCTAGCTTTTTTCACAAAGCATAATTATTTAGAGAATTATCCATGCTGCATGAATCGATAGTTTATTCCTTTGTATTGCTGAGGGGTGCTTGGATAAGGGAGATGGGGCCTGTGTTCCACCCTCATCCCCTGGGCCTTGGTATGGCACATTCCAAAACCTCAGTTGGGTTCCCTGTCCCCCTGCCCTCTGGTGTCACATTGGATGAGGCTTCTGCTGCAGTAAGGCAGAAGTGGCAGGCAGAGGTAGTGAGGGCTGGTGCCCCATGGGGCAGGCAGAGAGGGAGCAGGAGGGAGCACACAGAAGGAGGAAGGGCAGAGGGCCCGGCGTCAGCTCTAGGCGCCAAGGTGCTGTGTTATGGGATGTGAGAGTGGGCACCCTCCTGGTGGAAATTTCCATAATGCATGGCTTGGCTGTCAATTGCCCTGGGAGCTAATAGAGCCATTTGCATGCTATCACCAGATTGGCTGGGAGAAATAGAAGGGCATTTGTCCCGTGGCGTTGTCTCTGCCATCCTGTGTTGGTACTGGGCTGGACAGGTATCATTGCCTTCATATGGGAGAAGGCAGCACCTCTCTGGGTAGAGCTGCCATCTTTGTGGCCTGGTCTCAGTGACTGAGGTCAGAGGGAGAGGTCTTTAATCAATTCCCAAGTAGCAGAGAAGGCAGGCCACTTGTGCTTGGCATTAGAGGGGGATACAGGTAAAATCCTATTAGGTGGGGCTAGAGTGTGGTGTCTTATTTATTAGACATTTGTATTCATTTTCTATTGCTGGATAACAAATTATCACAAAACTACCGGCTTAAAACAACATGCATTTTATCATCTCACAGTCTCTGTGGGTCAGGAGTCCAGGCCCAGCCTAACGGGTTCCTTGCTCAGTGTCTCACAAAGCTGAAATCTAGGTGTCGGCTGGTCTGAATTTCTTTCTGGAGTGGGATCTTCTTCCAAGCTCATGTGGTTGTTGGCAGAATACAGTGCCTTGCGGTTGTAGGACTGGAGTCCCATTCTCCTGCTGGCTGTCATCCAGGGACCTCTCTTGGCTCTTAGAAGCGCTCAGTTTGTTGCCCTGTAGTGCTCTTATAGGCTCGCTTACCACATGGGAACTAAATTCTTTAAGGTCACCAGGAGACTCTCTCCCCCCTCAGGAAGGGTCAGTCCCTCTTTTTTTTTTTTTTTTTTTTTTAAGAATGTATGATGTGATTATTCTCAATGAGACTTTTTTTTTTAAAATTATTATTTATTTATTTATTTATTTTTGGTTGTGTTGGGTCTTCGTTTCTGTGCGAGGGCTTTCTCCAGTTGCGGCGAGCGGGGGCCACTCTTCATCGCGGTGCGCAGGCCTCTCACTATCGCGGCCTCTCCCGTTGCGGGGCACAGGCTCCAGACGCGCAGGCTCAGTAGTTGTGGCTCACGGGCCTAGCCGCTCCGCGGCATGTGGGATCTTCCCAGACCAGGGCTCGAACCCGTGTCCGCTGCATCGGCAGGCAGACTCTCAACCACTGCGCCACCAGGGAAGCCCTAGTCCCTCTTTTAAGAGCTTTCACTGGTTAAGTCAGGCCCACTCAGGGTAAACTTCCATTTAATTAACTCAAAATGAACTGATTTGAGACCTTAATTACCTCACTCCATCATCTTGGTGAATCCCACCCACACCGCAGGGAAGGGCATTATACAGGGCACGTGCACAGGGAGGCAGGACTCGTGGGGCGACCTTAGCATCCTGCCTATCACGATATTTTAGTGAGAGAGAGATGATGGAGATAGAGAGAGAGAGAGAGAGAGAGAGAAATTGGATATTTAAAGATAGAAAGGAGTGGTGCGTGTAGAACAACAGAGCTGCAGAGCCCACCTGCAATTCTGTTCTGCTCTGCTCTTCCCTTTCTTGCTTATAATCAAGACAGTTGATAATTCAGAATTTTAATTATAAACAGTGACTACCATATGGATAGGAAGCAAAAAGAGCATTTGCTGTATGTGCTCATTTCCCACAGGGAATTGGTGAGAACCAGCTCAACCAATGACTGTTGCCCTTGGCCATCTGCTGGGACGCGCAAAGAGCTTGTAGAATCAGAGGATTACAGACTGCTGGAGCCAGCGGGGACTTTGGGGATCTTGTAATCCAACCCGAACATTGCACAGATGATGGAACCAAGGCCCAGAGAGGAGACGTGAGTTGTGCGAGGTCACACAGCTAGTTGGTAGCAAGGTTTACCGGGAACCATCCGATGTCTGTTCATTCAGCCAGCAGGTTCTGTGTGAGGATTAGGGGGAGACAGATGTATCCTAGGCCATCTCATGTACTTTCCACTATACCAGTTTGCCTCATTACACAGTCCCTGCCCTTCTAATGGGACTGGCTTCATAGAATTCTTAATGTGTAAAATATTAAATAGCAGTTGTGTCTTCCTAGTCCTGCTTGGCCGTGGGGACTAGACAGAGGGGTTGCAGCCTGAGCACAGATGGGGTGGCAGCAGGAGGAGGGGGCTCTGCAGCCTGCACAATGGCAATGTTTGTGTGCACATGTACATGCGTGTGTGTGTGTGTGTATCCAACTGAGATTAAACCCTGAAAGCAGGACTCACCCCTACCTCCTCCTCCCCCAGGCAATCACATCCTGCCTGTGACTATGTCACCTCCTTCCCTCCAGAAGCCTTTATCAGTATCACAGATGCTGATTCACAAGATGCAGGTTGCCAAGGAAGGTGATTAATGATGGCAGCTGTGGTCCCCCTCACTCTCCCAGCCTCCCTGACCTTTTTCTTCTCCCTCCTCTTTCCAGTTTCCCCCTGTCGCCACCATCCTCTAAGAAAATAGATAAGCATCCCAGGCATGAGAGGGGAAGGAAGGGAAATTGGGCCCTTCTGGAGTAACTGCTAAGGTTCAGGCACTGCGCCAGGCTCTTTCATTTGTTCTCATTTAACAATGTACATAAAGAGATGCTGCGGGGTGTCCTCAGATGCGGGGGGGGGGGGGGGCTGTGTTCTTTCCATGTCCCCATAGAGGGCAGTGCCAGGCTGATTTCCTGCAGACACAATTGCCATCTTTTGGCACATATATTGTTCATGTTGGCTCTGATGTGCATGTTGTCAGCGTGCCAGACTCCAGAGGACAAACCCATGTAACCCCGGAGCCTTCAATGTCGAGGCTGTCAGGGACCTTAGCAATCATTCACTTTCCTAGAAAGGGTGAGACGGAAGCCCAGAGGAAAAACAACTTGCTCAAGGTCACGCAAAGCTCACCTCTCCTGACTCCTGTTCTAGAGTTTGTTTTCCTATCCAACTTCTATTTCTCCTGCTGTACTTTTATTCTCTGGAAGCAGGGACACGGTCACTGAGAGCTTCAGAGGTGCAGAGTAAAGGGTAAATGGGGGTAAAGGTCTTTCTTTTTTTTTTAATTTTTGAATTTAATTAATTTTTTTATACAGCAAGTTCTTATTAGTTATCTATTTTATACGTATTAGTGTGTATATGTCAATCCCAATCTCCCAATTCATCCCACCACCACCACACCCCCAACACTTTCCCCCCTTGGTGTCCATATGTTTGTTCTCTACATCTGTGTCTCTATTTCTGCCCTGCAAACTGGTTCATCTGTACCATTTTTCTAGGTTTTGCATATATGTGTTAATATACAATATTTGTTTTTCTCTTTCTGCCTTACTTCACTCTGTATGACATTCTCTATATTCATCCATGTCTCTACAAATGACCCAACTTCGTTTCTTTTTATGCCTGAGTAATATTCCATTGTATATATGTGCCACATCTTCTTTATCCATTCGTCTGCCGATGGGCATTTAGGTTGTTTCCATGGCCTGACTATTGTAAATAGTGTTGCAATGAATATTGGGGTGCATGTGTCTTTTTGAATTATGGTTTTCTCTGGGTATATGCCCAGTAGTGGGATTGCTGGGTCATATGGTAATTCTATTTTTAGTTTTTCAAGGAACCTCCATACTGTTCTCCATAGTGGCTGTATCAATTTACATTCCCACCAACAGTGCAAGAGGGTTCCCTTTTCTCCACACACTCTCCAGCATTTGTTGTTTGTAGCTTTTCTGATGCTGCCCATTCTAACTGGTGTGAGGTGATACCTCATTTGAGTTTTGATTTGCATTTCTCTAATAATTAGTGATGTTGAGCAGCTTTTCATGTGCTTCTTGGCCATCTGTATGTCTTCTTTGGAGAAATGTCTATTTAGGTCTTCTCCCCATTTTTGGATTGGGTTGTTTGTTTTTTTAATATTGAGCTGCATGAGCTGTTTATATATTTTGGAGATTAATCCTTTGCCTGTTGATTCATTTGCAAATATTTTCTCCCATTCTGAGGGGTGTCTTTTCGTCTTGTTTATGGTTTCCCTTGCTGTTCAAAAGCTTTTAAGTTTCATTAGGTCCCATTTGTTTATTTTCGTTTTTATTTCCATTACTCTAGGAGGTGGATCAAAAAAGATCTTGCTCTGATTTATGTCAAAGAGTGTTCTTCCTATGTTTTCCTTTAAGAGTTTTATAGTGTCCGGTCTTACATTTAAGTCTCTAATCCATTTTGAGTTTATTTTTGTGTATGGTGTTAGGGAGTGTTCTAATTTCATTCTTTTACATGTAGCTGTCCAGTTTTCCCAGCACCACTTATTCAAGAGACTGTCCTTTCTCCACTGTATATCCTTGCCTCCTTTGTCATAGATTAGTTGACCATAGGTGCGTGGGTTTATCTCTGGGCTTTCTATCCTGTTCCGTTGGTCTATATTTCTGTTTTTGTGCCAGTACCATATTGTCTTGATTACTGTAGCTTTGTTGTATAGTCTGAAGTCAGGGAGTCTGATTCCTCCAGTTCCGTTTTTTTCCCTCAAGACTGCTTTGGCCATTCAGGGTCTTTTGTGTCTCCATACAAATTTTAAGATTTTTTGTTTTGGTTTTGTAAAAAAATGCCATTGGTAATTTGATAGGGGTTGCATTGAATCTGTAGATTGCTTTGGGTAGTATAGTCATTTTCACAATATTGATTCTTCCAATCCAAGAACATGGTATATCTCTCCATCTGTTTGTATCATCTTTAATTTCTTTCATCAGTGTCTTATAGTTTTCTGCATACAGGTCTTTTGTCTCCCTAGGTAGGTTTATTCCTAGGTATTTTATTCTTTTTGTTGCAGTTGTAAATGGGAGTGTTTCCTTAATTTCTCTTTCAGATTTATCATCATTAGTGTATAGGAATGCAAAAGATTTCTGTGCATTAATTTTGTATCCTGAAACTTTACCAAATTCATTGATTAGCTCTAGTAGTTTTCTGGTGGCATCTTTAGGGTTCTCTATGTATAGTATCATGTCATCTGCAAACAGTGACAGTTTTACTTCTTCTTTTCCAATTTGTATTCCTTTTATTTCTTTTTCTTCTCTGATTGCCGTGGCTAGGACTTCCAAAACTATGTTGAATAATAATGGTGAGAGTGGACATCCTTGTCTTGTTCCTGATCTTAGAGGAAATGCTTTCAGTTTTTCACCATTGAGAACGATGTTTGCTGTGGGTTTGTCATATATGGCCATTATTATATTGAGGTAGGTTCCCTCTATGTCCACTTTCTGGAGAGTTTTTATCATAAATTGGTGTTGAATTTTGTCAAAAGCTTTTTCTGCATCTATTGAGATGATCATATGGTTTTTCTTCTTCAGTTTGTTAATATGGTGTATCACATTGATTGATTTGCGTATATTGAAGAATCCTTGCATCCCTGGGATAAATCCCACTTGATCATGGTGTATGATCCTTTTAATGTGTTGTTGGATTCTGTTTGCTAGTATTTTGTTGAGGATTTTTGCATCTATATTCATCAGTGATATTGGTCTGTAATTTTCTTTTTTTGTAGTACCTTTGTCTGGTTTTGGTATCAGGGTGAGAGTGGCCTCATAGAGTGAGTTTGGGAGTGTTCACTCGTCTGCAATTTTTTTGGAAGAGTTTGAGAAGGATGGGTGTTAGCTCTTCTCTAAATGTTTGATAGAATTCACCTGTGAAGCCAACTGGTCCTGAACTTTTGTTTTTTGGGAGATTTTTAATCACAGTTTCAATTTCATTACTTGTGATTGGTCTGTTCACATTTTCTATTTCTACCTGGTTCAGTCTTGGAAGGTTATACCTTTCTAAGAATTTGTCCATTTCTTCCAGGTTGTCCATTTTATTGGCATAGAGTTGCTTGTAGTAGTCTCTTAAGATGCTTTGTATTTCTGTGGTGTCTGTTGTAACTTCTCCTTTTCATTTCTAATTTTATTGATTTGAGTCCTCTCCCTCTTTTTCTTGATGAGTCTGGCTAACGGTTTATCAATTTTGTTTATCTTCTCAAAGAACCAGCTTTTAGTTTTATTGATCTTTGTTATTGTTTTCTTTGTTTCTATTCCATTTATTTCTGCTCTGATCTTTACGATTTCTTTCCTTCTGCTAACTTTGGGTTTTGTTTGTTCTTCTTTCTCTAGTTCCTTTAGGTGTAAAGTTAGATTGTTTATTTGAGATTTTTTTTGTTTCTTGAGGTAGGCTTGTATTGCTATAAACTTCCCTCTTAAAACTGCTTTTGCTGCATCCCATAGGTTTTGGATCATCGTGTTTTCATTGTCATTTGTCTTTAGGTATTTTTTGATTTCCTCTTTGGTTTCTTCAGTGATCTCTTGGTTATTTAGTAGCGTATTGTTTAGCCTCCATGTGTTTGTGGTTTTTACGTTTTTTCCCCCTGTAATTGATTTCTAATCTCATAGCGTTGTGGTCAGAAAATATGCGTGATAGGATTTCAATTTTCTTAAATTTACTGAGGCTTGATTTGTGACCCAAGATATGATCTATCCTGGAGAATGTTCCGTGCACACTTGAGAAGAAAGTGTATTCTGTTGTTTTTGGATGGAATGTCCAATAAGTATCAATTAAGTCTATCTGGTCTATTGTGTCATTTAAAGCTTGTGTTTCCTTATTAATTTTCTGCTTGGATGATCTGTCCATTGGTGTAAGTGAGGTGTAAAAGTCCCCCACTATTATTATGTTACTGTCGATTTCCTCTTTTATAGCTGTTAGCAGTTGCCTTATATATTGAAGTGCTCCTATCTTGGGTGCATATATATTTATAATTGTTATATCTTCTTCTTGGATTGATCCCTTGATCATTATGTAGTGTCCTTCCTTGTCTCTTGTAACATTCTTTATTTTAAAGTCTATTTTATCTGATATGAGTATTGCTACTCCAGCTTTCTTTTGATTTCCATTTGCATGGAATACCTTTTTCCATCCCCTCACTTTCAGTCTGTATGTGTCCCTAGGTCTGAAGTGGATCTCTTGTAGGCAGCATATATATGGGTCTTGTTTTTGTATCCATTCAGCAAGTCTGTGTCTTTTGGTTGGAGCATTTAATCCATTCACGTTTGAGGTAATTATCAATATGTATGTTCCTATTACCATTTTCTTAATTGTTTTGGGTTTGTTTTTGTAGGTCCTTTTCTTCTCTTGTGTTTCCCACTTAGAGAAGTTACTTTAGCATTTGTTGTAGAGCTGGTTTGGTGGTGCTGAATTCTCTTAGCTTTTGCTTGTCTGTAAAGCTTTTGATTTCTCCATCGAATCTGAATGAGATCCTTGCCAGGTAGAGTAATCTTTGTTGTAGGTTCTTCCCTTTCATCACTTTAAATATGTCATGCCACTCCCTTCTGGCTTGTAGAGTTTCTGCTGAGAAATCAGCTGTTAACCTTATGGGAGTTCCCTTGTATGTTATTTGTCATTTTTCCCTTGCTGCTTTCAATAATTTTTCTTTGTCTTTAATTTTTGCCAATTTGATTACTGTGTGTCTCAGTGCATTTCTCCTTGGGTTTATCCTGTATGGGACTCTCTGTGCTTCCTGTATTGGGCGGCTATTTTCTTTCCCATGTTAGGGAAGCTTTTGACTATAATCTCTTCAAATATTTTCTCTGGTCCTTTCTCTCTCTCTTCTCCTTCTGGGACCCCTATAATGTGAATGTTGTTGCGTTTAATGTTGTTCCAGAGGTCTCTTAGGCTGTCTTCATTTCTTTTCATTCTTTTTTCTTTATTCTGTTCCACAGCAGTGAATTCCACCATTCTGTCTTCCAGGTCACTTATCCGTTCTTCTGCCTCAGTTATTCTGCTATTGATTCCTTCTAGTGTATTTTTCATTTCAGTTATTGTATTGTTCATCTCTGTTTGTTTGTTCTTTAATTCTTCTAGGTCTTTGTTAAACATTTCTTGCATCTTCTTGATCTTTACCTCCACTCTTTTTCCGAGGTCCTGGATCATCTTCACTATCATTATTCTGCATTCTTTTTCTGGAAGGTTGCCTATCTCCACTTCATTTAGTTGCTTTTCTGGGGTTTTATCTTGTTCCTTCATCTGGTACATAGCCCTCTGGCTTTTCATCTTGTCTATCTTTCTGTGAATGTGGTTTTTGTTCCACAGGCTGCAGTGGTAAAGGTCTTTAATGAGGGAGATTTACAGCATGAGGACTGCCTCTCCCAATACCCACCTCTGAGCAGCTTCACCTAGCTCCCTCCTTGAATGATGGGCCTTGTCATAATGACTAGAATGGGTTGCCAGCTTACTGATGGGGCCTGGGATGTGACAGAACCTCTTACACTGAGGCAGCCTCCATAGAGTGGACTGTTCCCTTAGTTCCTTTCATTGTGTCCAGGTGTGTATGTGTGGGCGGGGTGGGGGGTGTCAGGAAGTGTTGTGGAATGTGCACTAATGGTGTACATATTGTACTAATATGCATGCAGAACTCCAAGCCCAATTTCTGATTTGTGGGATATGACAGTGGGATACTCACTTTCCCTTGTTTTGGGGACATCCAAGGAGTCATGTAAATGGGTGACAGAATCTAACTTAGGAAATCCAAGGAATGCTTTATTCCTGCCTCTGTTGGCTTCCTCTGGGTCAAGCTGGGAGGTTTGGAGGGAGGGCTGGGCCCAGCCCCCATCTTCCTGCCCTCTGCAACTTTGTCCTTCGGTGAACTTGGACGAGGGATGGAGAGACAGGACTGGGAATTCAGGTTTGGCAGATCTGAGAACATGAGCTAAAGTCCATGACCCCATTTTCTTGAGGAGTGTTTGGTTGGATAGTAGAGTCAAACAGTGTTTTCCCCTTTTGTACCATAGAAGCTCAGTAAATTCAGCACCTTGGACAGTGTTCATGACAGGGCTCTGAAGGCAGGAATGCCCTTCATGCCCTTTGGTGCCCCCACCAGACCTGTGGGTCTAGTGGTCATGGGTGCCAATGCTGAGTTCCCAGTAGATCCAGTAGCCCCGAGGATACTGGGTGGACTGGGCTTTCATGACTGGACTCTCAGAAGGCTTGACTGCTTAGGACTGGTCAGCAAATGTGAGGGAGTCCTGGGTTGGGCTGTTCCTTTGGTGGGTGGTGGTGGGGGGGACGGACTCATGGACGTGTTGCCAGGACTGCGGGTGCTGGAACTGGGTTTGGGAGGTCATATTCTGCCTGTTTGATGTCCCGACTGTAAACTCCTTGAGGACAGGAATGGAGAAGATCTTATTCACTGCTGCACCCCTAACACCTAACAGAGTGCCTGGAGGTGGTAGGTACTCTTCAGTGATTAATTATGGACCGCATTTTGAGAAAAGAGACCACAGAGAGTGAAGTTTGGGTTGGGAGCTTGACAGGGATAAAGACAGGACCTCGGATGGACCTCTGTTGGGAGCTATCTTCCCTGCCCTAATTAATTTTCTACTGCCCTCACCAGGAACCTCTCTCCCCAGCCATGCTGGTCTCCCCAGTGCACCCCACTTCCCCACTCTATGTGTCTCTTCCTCTTGACACCTGTCCACCTCTGATCTATCCTTCAAGGCTTCACCCAAGGCTACGACCTCACCCCTCCCTGACCCTTTCCTCACACTTCAGTGAGTTTTCTCTTTCCTAAACTCCTGGGGCACTGATTCTCTGGACCCCTTAACACTGACAAGGAGTTCATATTTTATGTATGTGTGTCTTAGTTCCATTTTGGCATGCCACAGCTTAAGCAGTCTTTTTAAAAAAAATTTAATGATATATTTTAAGTAATCCAATAGTATCATTTCAATGTGTCCAATATTAAAAAATTATCAATGAGATATTTTACATTCTTCTCAAAATCTATGGTGGATTTTATACCTTGAGCACATCTCACTTCACACTGTTTGCATTTCCAGTGCTCAGTAGCCCAGGTAGGGTGGATAGCACGTTTGAACAGCTTTTGGTGCTGAGAACAGGCCATCTGAGTGCATGTGGCCTAAGTGCCACCCCAGGCCTCTTTGCTGGGTGTCAAAGGGCTAGCAAGTCCATGGGAGCCCGAATCTTGGGTTCATGCTCCATCTCTCCTGTTCTTCACTATGTAACTAACTGGGACTGGTCCTCTGTGCTTCTGTCACTTGCCCCTGTAAAAGGGGGGGGGATCATTTCTGCTTCCTCTCTATAGCACCAGAAGGCTCTAACCTGCTTTCTCAGGTTTCCCACAAACAGCAGGTGCTATATTTCTTTTTGCATAAAAGATTTCAGCCTACATGACCCTACATTCTATTTTGCATCACCTTTCCCTCCTCTCACACCCCACCCTCAAGCTGTCCTAGAATATTGAGAAGTTCTCATTCTAATGGAATTGCCCATCCACTGCTGGAATAGGTGCCTTGATTGGTACTGAGCTCTCCATTACTGAAGGTGACCAAGGCTAATGTACTCTTGCAGCTGGGCTGATGCAAAGGGGAATCTGCATGGCTGAGAAATCAAGCAGGAGATCTTCAGGGAGTAACTTCCCACTTTGAGATGCCATGATTCCACCAAGTACTTTGAGTGGAAGTAGATAGCGGGGTGTCTGAAGAGACATAAAATACAGTCTCTAGCCTCAAAGACTATATACGGTTCAGTTGGGGAGTCAAAACAGATACACAGGAAATCTCTAGAAAAATTAGGAGCTGGCATAAGTGCCCTAGAGGACTTGGACAGTTGGGAGAGCATGGGAGCCCTAGAAACAGAACAAACAGAGTGGAGGCGAGTGAGGAGGACCCATCCTTCCTCCTGCAGAGCTGTATTCTGTCCCTGTAACATTTCCTGATGCCCCAGGCTGCTGTCTTGGGTCACCCAGCGCTAATCCTGCCACTGCCTGCAAGACAGGCAGCCCCCTGCCTGCTGCTCCTGAGTTTCCTCTGAGAGCTAAAGACTCCCCATCCCTTTACAGCTCTGTGTGTGAGGGAGGCAGTGGAGTGTAGGGGTTGGGCCTGTGAATCTGCAGCTGGATCTCCAGGGTTTGAGTCCTGCCTGCACGACTTACCCGGGGGATGACCTTGAGTAAGTTAACCAAGCTCTCTGAGCTGCAGTTTTCTTATCTGCACAAGTGGGCTGATCATAGGGCCTGTCTCACACGGTCATCATGAAGATATAAAGAGTTAATAGTTGTGCTGGGGACTTGAAAGAGTGCTGGGGATACAGTGTTATAGAAGCATTTGTAAAATTAAATACACGACATGGCTCCCTCCCCCGCCCTCCCTCCTGTTCCCCCACTCTAACTGTACCCCTTTGGAGGTGCCTTGGTTGACAGTGTCCCTTCCTGATGGGAGACACAGGACTGAGCACAGAACTTCAGGAGCACTAGATCTTGACCATCCTTTCTTCTGGTCACTGTTCTATTAGTGCAGCCTGGCCCAAGATACTTATGTTTAGACATATCGGTGGCCTCATCATGTTCTTATCTCGGGTCAACTGGTTTTCAGCTAAGCCCTGAGTCTGTTTTCCACGTGCTTCTGAGAAATGGGTTCTACCCCATCCTGTACTTGTGCAGCCAGACTTTGACTCTAAGAACAGAATTGTCCCTGTCCCCTTTATCTGCTACTGTAGGAGATGCTACCTACTGCCTCAGCCTCATGTTGGCCACGTGGATGGTGTCTTTCTGCTGAGGAGCATCTGATCCCACCGTGCTTGCCACAGTCTCTGGTGTGATGCTGAGAAAGCAGACCTGGCTCTCACGTCTTCCCTTCAGCCTCGGTGGTCTGAATCTTTCCTTTGCCTTTGTCAGAAGCCTTTGCTGGAAGGCTATACATCCCTCATGGATATTGTCCCAGGGATGCCTGGCCCTTGGGATGTTCTTATGAGTTTGCCTGGTCCCCTCCAGGTCTTGATGGCCCCATCTGCTTGTCTGCCCTCTATCTCCCAGCTCCTGGGCCTGTCTCAGGGCTTGACACAAGTCTGAACTTCCTCTTTGCTTTCTGGATGGCTCTTGTCTCTGCCATTAAAAAAGGGACCTCCCTGAGGACAGCAGGCAAGTCCCCTTCTCACTTCTCTCCACCAGTGTTTCTGCACGGCACTGGTGACCAGCTTTATCCTCTCTACTGGCTGATTCTTAGTTATAAGCCTGTGTTTCAGAACTGTGAGTGCTCCCTTCCTCAAGTCCACGAAGAGCGTCCCTGCACAGGACCCTCAGTTGGGGTGATGCCACCAGAGGAGAGCAGGTACAAGCAGGGAGACACAGGGGAAGACTGAGAAATATACAGAGAGGCACGCAGAGTCTCCCAGGCAGACACTGAGAGCCACTCAAAGGTTGGAGCAAGAGACGGAGAGGGATGGAGGGAGAGGTTGGGGATGGAGTCACTGACCAGTGTTTTTTCCTTTCTAGAATCATAGAGTCAGAGCTGGGAGAGACCTCCGGGTTCTCCTAGTTCGGCCCCCTCACCATGTAGGTGAAGGCACTGAGGCATTCCCACCCTCTATCTCCCACTCTCTCCTTCTCATTCCTTTTTGTTACTCTGCCCCTCCTGAGACCGCCTCTCTTTCAGCTCTGACTGTTCCTTGGCTTGGAGGGTGGATGCTCCTCCTGCCTCTTGGGAGAAGTTGCTGTTCCCTCGGCTGTTTTGGGGGCGATGCCCATCTTCTTCTTCTTCTTCTTCATGCAGTTTCTTTCTTTTCACCCTCTGCTGAGTCCCAGCCAGCCCCTCTCTTGGTCCCCCACAGTCAGCAGCTTTGGGGGACTTTGAGCCCTCGACAGAGAGCCTCCCCAGACTCAGAGAGGGCAGTGGCCAAGCCTACTGCTGCCCAGCAGGCCAGCCCCAGCACGGGGCGGGGGCTCGGGCGCTTGGCCCTTCTCTTGCTGCGTGGGGAGGCGGGCATCACCATCTCCCAGGCTGAGGAGCAGCAGTGAGAGAGCCAACCGCCCCTCCCCCGACTCAGCCCAGCCATCTGCGGCGCTAGGTGTGTGACGGAGCCTTCGGCAGGCTGTGGGTCCTGAGGCTGTCAGACAGCAGATTCTCATCCTGCTTTCTGAGGTGTTGAGGAAACACGAGATGCGCCACCAACCCACAGCACGGTGACGTACGTGGCTCTGCCATGTGCCAGCCTTAGGGTGCTGGAGTCTGCACGCCCTGGCTGTGGGTACCCACCTTCCAGGTGGGAGGGCGTGATGCCTGCAGGGCAGCCAGAGACAGGCGGAGAGCACTGGGGTGTTTCCTCCTGCCCCTGACTCTGGGAGCAAGGGTTCCCCTTGGTCCTGGCAGGGGAGGCAGCAGGGAGCTTCCCAGGCCTGGAGGAGGACTCGTCCAGCTGCTGAACATCTGCAGGGCCAACCAGCTCTGGAGCACATTTGTCCAGAGCATGTCGTTAAGAAGACGCTGGCTTGGCATGGCTGCCACCAGGGGAGTGAGGCAGGGGGATGGAAGGAATGACCTGTCAAGGTGCCTCTTCACGCGAGGCGCCGAGCTAGTCAGGCCTGACTCTGTCCCGCTGGAGGGTAAAGGGTTCTAGGACAGGCAGTGAAGCATCTTCCTAAGCCAGTACACCTGTCAGCTGAACGCTGTTCTGAGGCAGGTCGACCCAGGTTTATGCTCCTCCACGGATTCAATAAACAGCACAGCCCCCGCCCTCCCGCGTGCAGGCAGATGCCTGCAAAGCCCCACAGCCTGTCTGTGAGGGTGAGGGCTCAGCTGGGGCAGATCGGGGTTCTGAAGACCTTGATGGAAGGGGCACTTGAAGGACCCAGGGTCCAGGGGAAGGATGAAGAAAACTGAGCTGTCTCCTGCCACGCCGGCCTCCATGCAGGCACACGTCTGCCTGGGTCACTGGTGCCCTTTGCCTTTCCGCTCACTTCAGCTCCAGGGTTTGTAAAATGAGGGTATGGGACTGCATGGTCTTTGGAGTCCTTTCTTCTCTGATAACTCTGGTTTCCTGGGGTCCTGACTCATTTCCTGTTCTCTCTGCACCCCGACAGAGCCCTCTCAGCTCCTGGTGGGGCAGGATCATGATGCCAAAACCATCTCAGTTCGGCCGGTCCTCTGGGCTCCTGGTCTGGAAGGGGCACCAAGAGTACCCCCTCTTGTGGGACCCAGCTCTGCCCCTGCCACGAGTCCTCTGCTCTGGGATAGGCGGAGGGGGTGTGACCAGGGCCCCTGAAGCATCCATCGCTCTGTACCCAGCCTGCTGCCAGCTCAGAGAATCTGGGATGTCAGTGCTCTACTCCTGCCTTGTCATGTTATAGATAAAGCCATGGAGGCCAGAGAGGGGAGGCCCTCACCCAAGGCTCCATAGGTATCACAGATGGGTAGAAATAGCTCCAAACCCAGGCCTCCTGGGTCTCAGTGTGGTAAACAAGCACTGTCCCAGGCTGCTTACTGCAACGCCCCACCCTAGAAGTGACACTGTCCTGGCGGGGCTCCCTGTGCATCTCCCCCTCCTATCAGAACAGGGAAGCAAGGGGCAGTAACAAATGATTCCCCCATTTCAGCGGGCACGATAGGCTCTCTGTGTCCTGCTCTGTCCAGCTTCCTCGGTGCTCCCCATCCTCCGGCCCTGAGCAGCTCTGGTCCATAGCCCCTCCCCCTTTCACAAGAGTCTCCCCAGCTCCCCCAGTTGGCCGTGACAGAGAAGCCTGCAGGGAAAGGGCAGGGTGCAGATGCTAACGGTGGGGTTTCTGGCACAGTAAAGAGTAGGGGTGAAGGCAGTGCTTTGGGGCAGGGGCCTGACTTCTGGATGCTTCAAGGGCATCATGGGTGGGTATGGGACTTGTGACCTCAGAGCCCCAGTATGATCTGGGAGGCTGCTTCCCCCATTCGCCTGTCAGCTCGAGGACCAATAGCTTCAGATGCCACAGCTGCTGCCCCGCCGGGTGCCCCTTGCCCGCCACAACTGATTGCAGTGTGTGCCGTTCCATTTTTAACAGCCCTGCTCAGCCCAGGCTGCCTGAGCCGATCCAAAGGCGGGCCCTGCTGTTGATTGCAGCGCTAAAAATACCGGCATGGCTTCTGATGAGAGCAGGGGCTTGGCTCCCCCTTCGCCCGGCACCTTGGCACTCTGCTGCCTTTCTGCAGAGTGCTTTGCGGGGACCGTAGGGGCTAAAGCCAGAGAAACCTAATTACTCCCATGCCCTTTGCAAGCATTTAGACAAAAAGCAGAATGGCTTTCCAGGTATTTGGAGACCTGATGGCATCTGGGGGCTTTATGAATGCTTCGAGTTGTCAGTATTTTGTGCTATGTAGACAGTCTTATGGTGTTTTGTGATTTGAGGTGTGTGATTTGCTGGATCTGTACTGGGAGGAAAGCTGGAACTTTCCCAGGCTACCTCCCCTTTCCTCCCTCTCCTTGGCTTTCCACTTCCAGACAGTGGCTAACTCCTGTGGGTTCCCCTCCTGCAAAATCTCTTCCATCTGACCCCTCCTGCTCCTTTCCATCCCCACTCCCTCTGTCTGGGTCAGACCCTCTCCCGGCTGCTGGGGCCCCCTCTGGCCCTCTGACACTGGTCTGTGTCACTCACTGTTGTCAGCATATTTTCCTAAGCTCATCTCCCATCAGCCACTCCTGCACTCTGAAACTTAACTCCTCAGCCCAGCATGTAAGATCTTCCATGATCTGACCTCGATGAATCGCTCTGGTCTTATTTCCCTCCAAGGCACCCACAGTACAGTCACGCTGGGCTCTTCTGTGTTCCTGGTACAAGTCCCAGGGTCATCTTGCCTGTGTTCCCCTATGGTGGTCAGTCTGTGGGAGGCTGAAGTCAAACCATTTCAGGGAAATTGCAGATTAACATAATCACAAAGTGTATTGACCCCTTTGCTGAGAAGTGGGCTTTGGAACAGAACAGTGAGGCCTGTCCTGGGATCCTGGTCACCAGGTCAGAACGTGGTAAAGCAGCCTACTGGTGTCTTTTTGCTTTCAAACCACGTGAATGACCTCGCCGAGAAGGGTGGAAACAAGGATGTCTTCCCTGAGGGCAGCCTGGACCTTGCCAAGGTGTCGAAGGTTCTCTGTCATAGAGCATGCTGCGACTTCACTCCTGGACCCCTGTTGGAGGGGCTGGCACCCAGGATCCACCCCTTGTTGAATTAATAATGAAAGAGGGATGAGGTGGGGTCTTACCAGATGGGGGTCCCCCGGACTGGTCTAGGGGCATTGCCCATCTGGCCCAGGGAAGCCGCCTAGGAAACCACTGAATGAAAACAAACTGTAGAAACTCTACTCCCCAACTTGCCCCTCCCCCCAGCATCTGCCACCATAGACTCTCCAATGCCAGCGCTGCTAAGTCAAGCTCCCTTGTTGACAGATGGGAAACTAAGGCCCAGAGAGGGGAAGGGGATCTTCTGAGTTAAGGACAGAACTAGAACTACCTATGACCCAGGCCTCCTGCCTCCTTGTCACGTGTTTCTTCCCACCGCAGCCTGCTCCCCTCTCCAGGGTCTCATCCAGAACGTCCTTCTCTCCCGTGAGAGATCCTGCCCATTCTTCAAGGCCTGACCCATCATCTTTCCCATGAGCTCCTAAGGGCCCTGTCTTGAGTGTCACTTAATGAGTGCTCTCCACGTCTCATCACTCCGTGAGGTCAGTGATTGGCTTGGTTTCAAGTTTGTACCTAGTTCAGGGCCTGGCATATAAAAAGGGCTCAATGAGTGTTTGTTGAATGAAGTGATAATTCAAAAGTCCATTCTATGGAACTTGCATTTGAAGATGGGTGTGGTTATTGTTGCAGGAATTCACATTGCCTTAAAGCTGAATGATGCAATCTCAGGGCAAGAGGAGCCATGAATGATGAAGTAGCTCTCCGTCCAGCCCCTCTGCTTCCCCTCGCCTTCCCACAAGCTGGTAGCATCACTGCCCAGGACCACACCAACACCAGCTACTTAGGGCCGCCTGTCTGTAACACATTGTCTTTCCTGCTCACCTCTGCCTGGAAGGGATCGGGAGGGAAATCGTCTGCCTTAGTGTCAGATTTTATTTCTTGTTGCTATCCCCAAGGCTGGGAACCAGGCTGGGAACCCCAAGGCTGGGAACCAGCCTTGGGGATAGTAAGGAGTAACGGAGGGAGATGGTGGTGTCCGAAGAAAACATCATCATGAGAGTTGAGTAGCTGCCATGTTTTGTTTCTCTGGATTCCCTGGGCTTCAAGTTTGTGCGTGTGACACTCTTACCCGAAGGTTCTTTCTGGTGGTATTGCAATGATGCCATGGTCTTTCTATCTTTTCCACCTCTTTCAGGTCTTAGGCAGGATTGTCTGACTGTCTAGACAGAAACCACTCAAGCTTGCTTCAGGAGCAGGGGATTTAACACAAGGATGCAAGAGTGCCTCATGGAACCCACAGCCGGAAGAACATCCGGGCCCCAGGAGAGCTGAGAGGTGCCCGGGAACCTGGTGAACTGCCCTTTCCACCTGTTCCCGCCCTTTGATGCCACACTGTGAATCAGCCCTGATGCTCTTCCGGCTCCATTTTCTTGCCTTACTCTGCAGATCAGCTTTCTTCGCTTGCTCATCAACACATGTTCCTAAAATAGCTGCTCCAGCCTCCCCCAGCTTGCCCTGACTGCCTGACCTCCAGCTCCAGGCCCTGCCCCAGACTGACTCCCAGGCTCTGGGCCCTCAATGCCCAAATCTTAAGAGAAAGTATCTGATTGGCTGTTGGTCAGCCAATGACTTGTCTCCCGCTGGGTCAAGTGTCCACTTCTCATTCAGTTGTATGAGGCCAGCAGGCAGGTGGTATAAGATGGTGCCTTCTCAGGATTGGAAATGGGCAGGTTTGTTAGAAGGGGAAGCTGGGGAATCTTGAGTTTTCCCCCTAAGCCAACCAGGATCCAGTGGAAGGCAGTTTCCTTTCCAGACCCATGAGCATTGTCAAGGGTGTCCCCAGAAATGTTCCTGTAACCCAGGCAAGGTACAGATGGAGCCCTCCACCCCCTCAGTTGCAGGCAGAGTAGCCTGGGGTCAGTACCATGAAGTACCCCAATCTCTCCTTCCCCCATGTGCTCAGGCTTGAGTGAAGGCAGTCTCCACCACATCCTGGCAGATCTCTCCTCCTCCATCTCAGCTATTGCCTTGGGGCTCCTGGTCCCCTTGATCCAGGGTAGCCCAAGTTGTTGTGGCAATGAGGGCAGGAGTCGGGGGCTCTGGCTGGGGTGAGGGGCCTCCTGGTGCTGCTTGGCAGGCCTCCAGCCTGTTGGTCCTGACCTGAATGTTGTCTCCTGCACCTGTTCCGAGCATACTCTGCCTATCTGAGGGTGTTTAATCCCTTGTGATGGTTTAAAATATGTCTACAAATTTTTTGATGCTCCTTTAAAGGGTGGAGCCCAATCCCCTTCCCTTGAGTGTGGGCTGGACTTAGAGATTTGCTTCTAACAAATAGAATAAGGCAGAAGTGACAGTGTGTGACACCTGAGACTAGGTCATAAAAAGTACTGTGGCTTTCTCCTGGCTCTGGGGAAGCAGCTACCACGTCATGACACTCAAGCAGCCATATAGGAAACTGATGGGGGGAGGAGCTGAGGCCACCTGCCCACAGCCATGTGACTGAGTCACCTTGGAAGTAGATCTTCCAGCCCCAGTCAAGCTTTCAGATGCCTACTCCCCAGCCAGTATCTTGACTGTAAACACATGAGAGAACTTGGGCCAGAACCACCCCGCCAAGCTTCTCTCAAATTTCTGACCCACACAAACTATGAGATAATAATTTTTGTTTGTTTGTTTAAGCCACTAAGTTTTGGGAGTATTTGTTACACAGCAATAGATAACGAATGCACTCTTGCATCTGTCGTCTTCCTCAAGTATTTGACTTTTTGTAGGAAAGGATTTTAATTCACTTTCTAATTTCTGCTAGGGACTTGCATGGCAGAGTGGAAGTCCAGTCGGGGAAAAATCCGGGCTAGAAGTCAGGAGGTTTTAATTCTGGTTTTGCATACTCACAAGGTCCTGTGGAATTTGCCCATTTTCTTTATCCTTTTGAGTCGCTGTTATCTCATCTGTAAAATGGGGCTAATAGTGTTTGTCCTGTGTGCTTACAAGATTGTTATAAGGATCAAATGAGATCATAAATGTGAAAGTGTTTCATAAATAATAAAACACTTTATAAATATGAGGATTAAAATGTCAGGATTAAACATGGACTGTGAAAGAATTTAAGGTTAATTCATCATATGAGCTATCATTTTTTGTAATATTTACTTTATTTAATCCTGACAAGTATTAGTTAGGTTGGTGTTACTGTCTCCATTTTAGGATTAGGGAACCAAGGCTCCCCCAAAGTCCATGCTCTCACATCCATGCTGCCTCCATTTACACCCTGAAGAA
The DNA here is from genome assembly GCF_028564815.1 of Eubalaena glacialis. Taxonomy (NCBI): domain Eukaryota; kingdom Metazoa; phylum Chordata; class Mammalia; order Artiodactyla; family Balaenidae; genus Eubalaena; species Eubalaena glacialis. The sequence goes on along the minus strand of NC_083725.1, from coordinate 13,285,151 downwards.
TCCAGAGAGTTGCTGATCTCCATGAATAACCCCAGGCTCTGGTCTCTGAGTTCCTCTGCTGCCTTATCCACCTGCTAGCAGCCCCTCAAAGGCTCTGGCAGCTCAAAAGGTCAAGATACTGATGGCTTATTTTTGGGCATGAGCCAGCCTAACACACTTTATCTTGGTTGTGTCCTAGGGGGATGGGAGCAAGGGGTCTGGGTTGGGGGAACTGACTCTGACCCTCTCAGGAACAATAAACCAAACCCCACCTGAAGGAGAAAAGGTTGTAGAACTACAGGGGGAGATCTGGTCGGTGAGAAGTTAAAAGCCAGATTTGCTTCAGTGAAGCTCTGGGTGATGACCCTGAAGGGAGGGCCTCATCCATTAGCACTTGTGGCCATGCAACGCCTTCAGACCATTTCCCCAGTGGGCTGAGGCTCTGCCCCTCCCATCCAGTTTTCTTGTTTAGGGACAGGAGATTGCTTTAGTGAGTCAGGCCACACCGTCTGGAGCCAAGAAGCCAGCTGCCTTACAGACCAGAGCCGTCCCTACATGGCCCCCACCCCCACCCCCAACCCCACCCCCACCCCCACCCCCTGCAATCTGCTCCTGGTCCACCCTATCCCCCCTTTTATTTATTTATTTATTTATTTATTTATTTTTGGCTGCGTTGGGTCTTTGTTGCTGCGCGTGGGCTTTCTCTAGTTGCGGCGAGTGGGGGTTACTCTTCGTTGCGGTGTGCGGGCTTCTCACTGCAGTGGCTTCTCTTGTTGCAGAGCACGGGCTCTAGGCACGCGGTCTTCAGTAGTTGTGGCATGTGGGCTCAGTAGTTGTGGCGCACGGGCTTAGTTGCTCCGCGGCATGTGGGATCTTCCCGGACCAGGGCTCGAACCCGTGTCCCCTGCACTGGCAGGCGGATTCTTAACCACTGCGCCACCAGGGAAGCCCCACCCTCTCTCCCCTTTGTGGGCTGGACTTCTACATGTACAACAGAGGATTTCTGAGAATTTCCCCCAGGCGTGCCTTGCTCACGTCCAAGGTGTTCCTGCCTCTGGCCTCATCCTGGTGCTTTGGGCTGGGGTCAGCCCCTTCATATCCCTTTTGTCTTTTGGAAAAAAAGGTTCCTTTGCTTTTGTGTGGTCCTGGGAGGAAACCACTCTCTCCCCCAGTCTCAGCGTCGCACACAGCCTCTGCGGTGAGGGGGGGACAGCCACCTTTGAGGAGCCTGGGGACAAGGATGCAGTGGCAGAGCCTGAGGGTGGGGGGAGGTGGGCAACCTGATTTCTCTCTGAGCCTGAGAAATCTCTCTTGTTACAGCTCGTGGGACAAGGCAAATGTTCTCCCGGCGCTGGGAGTTCCTGATGGCCGCCCCTTGCTCACTGGGGCTGGAGCCTTTGTCCCTCACAAAGGGAAGGTCAAGAAGGTGCTGAATTGCATTTTCCACTCCCCTTTGCCATGTGTCTCTGAAGATGAGTCATTCTCTTCCTCTCCTGCCTTCCCCTGCTCCCTCCCTCCCTTCCCCACCCAGTCATTGGATCCGGGGTGGAATGGCTGCCCAGCCCGGCTGCCTGGGCCTCTCTACAAGGGGTGCTCCCAGGTTCCTCAGCAGGGCAGGCAAGCCCCATCCTTGGCCTGTGGGCTTTGGGGCTCAGGCTTCTTAATGTAATCCCCTGAAATATCTATGGAGTAGCTCCTATGTGTCAGGTACTATGCTAGACACGCAGGAGATATGCATGATTCCTGCACTCACAGGGCCTAGAGTTGAGTGGAGGAGAGGAATATTAAACACAAGATCACACATCATACACATAATCGTATGTAATGAACACTATGATGTGTGTTATAGGAAAAATATACAGGGAGCTTTGAGAAGGCATGAGGATCACCACGTGTAGATGGGGTGAGGGATGGTTAGGAAGCCGCCCTGAGGAATGAATATTTAGATGAGACCTGCAGAACAGCAGAGTGGCGAAAGCATTTCAAGGAGCAGAACCAGCACATGCAAAGGTCCTGTGGTCAAAAGAAGCCTGGTATTTTAAAGGAACAGCAAGAAAGAGGGTGGTTGATATGCAGTAAGCAAGGGAAGAAGGGAGGGAAGTTGGGGCTGAAAAGAAAGCAGGGCCAGGGCATATAGGGCCTTGAAGGTCAGGCTAAAGGTTCTCACAACTGATCCTAAGGGCCAGTTTGGCAGTTTCTTATAGCTTTGAACACATACTTATCATATCTAGCAATTCTATTTCAATTGTTGTATTTACCTGAAAGAGATAAAAATATATATGCACGAAAAGACTTGTATGCAATATTCATAGCAGATTTATTCATAATAGCCCCCAAACTGGAAACAACCCAAATGTCCATTAACTGGTGGATGGATAAACAAACGGTGTATCCATACAATGGAGTTCTATAGAGCAAGAAAAGGAATGAATTAGTGATTGATATATGCAACAACGTGGGTGAATCCAACACTGTTGCCCTGGGTGAAAGAAGCCAGGCGCAAAAGAGTACACACTGCATGAAAACTGCATGAGGAAAGGCAAAACAAATTGACAGTGATAGAAATCGGATTGGGTGGGGGTCGGTGGGGTGTTGACTGGGCAGGGATATGAGGGAGCTTTCTGAGCTGATGCAAATGGGATGGGCTGGTGGTTACCCAAGTGAATATATTTGTCAAAATTCATTCGCTATACACTTAAAATGGGTACATTTTGTTTTATGTAAGTCATATGTCAATAAAGTTAATATTTGAAAAAAAGCTCATTGTTGTCCTGAAATGAATATAGTTTCTATTACCCAAATAAATGTCTACACTGTTTGCACAAAAAAACACAAATGGGTTACGGTTAGATTTGTGTTTTTAAAAGCCCTCTGGCTACTATATGGAGACAGAATTGGAAGGGAGCAGGTGTGGACGTGGGAAATTATTCGACGAGTTCAGACAAGCCAGGATGTGGGTGGGGACTGTGGTGATGGTGGGAAGGAGAGAAGCAGGAGACAGGAGGAGACTGTTTTCCCCCCAGGCTGGAACCTGGTGCTTCCTCCCCAGGGTCGATGGACTGTCCTTGGCCTTCAGCCAGGCCTGTCCCCAGGGTGGAGACTATGGTGCCAGGAGGGGACTCACATTCTCCGAGGTGCACATCTGTGTGCAGACATGCTCCCCCGACCCCTGCCCTTGCACGTACGTGAGCCCAGCCGGCTCACAGCCACGCCTTCTGCATGCTCACAGACACTCAGACCCACATTCCTGCACACGCAGGCTCACGTTCATTGAATCCCAAGCCCCACGCACACTGCAGGCCGTGCACCACAGAGCTTTTGCAGCCTGGAGAATGGGGTTTGAATCCTGCTTCCCTTACAGGTTAGTTGTGTGACCTGAGCCCACGGGCAGCCCCTGCGCCCCATTTTCCTCATCTGTAAATTCGCAGCAACAATGCGGCCTGCCTCCCAGGTGGCTGGGAAGACTGGCCAGCGATGAAGGGCAGCGGTCGGTTCGCACTGTTCCCGCACGGCAGTCCTCAAGGCTCCGTAGTGAGGACTCACATGTCACATTCACTCTCACTTTCATTCACACCCCAGAATTAGCAGAAGGTGTGTCAGGAAAGGGTAATTCATTTCTCCATGCAGTCATTCGCTCACCCTGCGCACCCCCTTCCTGTCCTGGGGTCCCGCATCTGCTCCGGCCCCGCCTCCCCTTCTGATGGCTCTCTCCAGGATCCGCCCAGGAGCCCACACTCATCTAGGGCATCAGCTGGTCCTCCATTCTGCGCCTGTGTGGGCTGGCAGGCCTGGGGGTGCAGAGCGCAGCCTTCGCCCCTCGCGGCCTGGCTCCCTCTGTCAGCCCATCCTGCAGCCTCACACCTGGTCCCCAGGAGCCAGGCCTGCTCCCAGCCCTCCTGGGAGGCTGAGGTAATTGGCTCAATTAATCAGCTCAATTAGCACCTTCCGGATGAGCGGATCAGCTCAAAGCCTACCCAGCCTCTGTCAAGCAGCGGGCTCAGCCTGTGCCAGCCTGGTGCTAGGCACAATGGCAGGAGCAGAGGGCATGGCCAGAGGGGATCTATGCCCTGGACATGCTGGCCACAGGGCGAGGAGGTCAAGCTGCCCACAATAGGGCACCTGGGCCCTGCATCCTTGCAGAGCGCTCCCAGCACTGCTGGTCACGGTCAATCGCCTCCGCTCTCTCCTCTGCCGCTGGTTCCCTGCCCTGCCCCTCCTTCCTGCTCTGGTCCAGACCCACCTCTTCCCAGCAGCGTCCCATGCTGAGTCCCCAGGTAATGCTTGTGCCTGCTCTGGGGGACTGCGTCCAGAGGTCAGCTACGGTGGGAGAGGTAGCCTGCTCCCCCCTGCTCATTGGTATCTTCCAGGTGGATTTATAGGTGTGTTACAGTCCTTGTGGGAGAGGGGAAGCCAGAGTCTTCCTGGGGGTTGGGGAGTGGGGGTGAGGTGGCCTGGCCTCTGAAACCCTTTCCGTTTCTGGGTGTGTTCTCAGAACACCTGTCTCAGGGTTTGGGTTCTCAGAGTTCCTCACCATCCCCGCTCCTGGTGTCAGTACCTCACCCCATCCTGCAGCCCCCAAGACTCACGGGCATCTGCTGTGCTCAGGCCCACCTGCCTCCTTCTCGCCCTGGTGATGACCTCTGTGTGGGGAGTTAGGAAGCCTGGCTGTGTTTCTGAACTGTGGGGGCGGGGAGGGGGTGGTTCCAGGGCCGCAGGAGGGGCACCAGGCACCCACCCCCAACTGTGCTTCTTGGGTGGAGATGCCTGTGTCCTCCTGTAGTATTTCCTGATTCACTCTGTCTTCTCCCAGAGGCCTCCTCTTGTAAACAGGCTATCTTCCAGATCGGAGAAATCCAGGGTTTGCAGGGAAGTGGGTGAGGAGGTAGTTGAGTGCCCTCAGGTGGGGTTAGGATGCAGCCAGCTCCGAGTCATGGATACCATGCTGGACCAGGAGCCGGGGGCTCTGTTCTCAGTCAGTGGGTGACCTCTGTGCCTCAGTTTCCTCCTCTGTCAAATGGGGAGGAAGACTTGGGATTGAATGGTTTCTGCGGTCCCTCTGAGCCCTCACATTCTATGTCTCGGATCAGGAAAAGGACCCTTCAGGGCCAGCCCTCTTCTCAGGGTCTCCCTATCTCTGCAGTCCCCGGGCCTGGCTCGGGGCGGTTGAGCTGGAGCACAGGGCCCAGTGCTAACAGAGGGCTTCCCTGGGATGGCTGAGGTGTGCCGTCCTCTCTGAGGGATCTCCTCCTGCAGCCCTACGACGGGGGTCGCCTGGTTGGGAGCACATGCTGCTTCTCTCCACCTTTCCCCAGAGTTACAACAAACATGAAAATAGTAATAACCATTTAGGGAGTGTCTGGGTTCCAGCTTCTTTACATGCACTATCTCTGATTCTCATGTCCATTTTCTTCACAGATAAGGAAACGGAAGCTCAGAGACGTTTGGCCTCTTTCCTGAGGCCACACAGCTAGCAAGTACCATAGAGACCTTGTTCCTTACATTGCAACACACAGCTTTCCGCTCAACAACGTGTGCAACATAGGGTGGGGATGGGGGCAGACTGGCAGCTGGGATGCCCCAGTCCCGGGTGGAAGCTGCAAGGATCTCTGGTCAGCACTGCCCCTGAGTGCTGCCCACCTTGAAGAGGTGGGCTGCTCACGGCAGAGCTGAAGATGGACACAGACGAAGGGGGAGCCGGGGTCCCCGCCCGGTGCAAGGTGGGAGACAGGGCCCAGAGGGGAGAGGCAGGAAGGCAGAGGCAGCTGTTTCAGGGCCCTCGTCCAGGGAGCCTTTGCTGACCGCAGCGGCCCTGGGGGCCCCCACTGAAGTCACATTTGATGGAACTGTGACTGGCCCAGACGGCCACCACGTGGTGCGACCTCGGCTTCCCTCTGAGCATGGCGCTCTGGACCGGAAGTCAGCAGACGCTGATTCTGGTCACCTGTCTCTCCAGTTCCGTTGTCCCCATCCAAGAGGCTCAGATGACTTACGTTCATCTCAACCTCGGAGGCGCTGTCTCTCAACCCCTAGCCCAGTGACAGGTGCACCGCCGGGAGATCAGCTGGGCTGCCCAAAGGTGTGAGCCTTGGTTCCCGACTCTTTGACCCCGTTTTCCTTTATCCAGAGGAGGGGCCCTGGACTTTGGACTGGCTGAGAGGCCGTGCCCATCGGCCCTGGCTGCCTGGGCTGGGGTGGGGTGGGGCGGAGCTCCAAGGGAGAAACAGACAGCCCCCGGGGTGAGAGCCGACATGGGGGGTGTGATGACACCTTGGAGACGAGGTCCCCTGGGGCGCCCACAGGAACGGTCCAGATGTGTCCCTTCTCTCCCGGATGTGTCCTCCACCCTCAAACTGCTGACACTCCTTGAACTCTGGAGCTGTGCTCAAGCGGCAGGATGTGGGGACAGTGCATTGAGGCTCGCTCGGCTTCTTTTTTCTTCTTCCTGCGCGTGGGTAGTGTGTGCTCAGACTTTCGTCTCCTGTGTCCTCAGGGCCCTGGCGCCTAGGTGCTCGTGGGATATTTACATCTCCCTCTCTTGCTAAAGCGGTCAGGTTGAGCCCAGGCGTGCTGGGGAGCAGGGGGCAGGGAGGGGGCCGCACGAAGGCCGGGTTCCTGAAGGCTGACTGACAAACAGGGACGATAGTATCTCTCCCAGCCTTTCCCCCGGGAGCCTGCTTACCGAGGAGCTCAGCCCAAGTCATCTCTGCCGTCAGACGTACCTCTCTGTTTCGCGGAGATAAACTCACCACTCGGGAAGGCAGGCCAGGAGGCTGGGGTAGGGGGCTGTCTCGGCAGGCGTGCAGGGCGGGGGTTAGGGGGCCACAGCTGCACGCCTGTCTGCCCGCTTCTTAGCCCCACGTCTGGCTCCTGGTGGGGTGGAGGTCTTGCCACGAGTGCTTCCTTTTTCTTCTCTGTCCTTCACAAAGGGCCTGCAGGATGGCTGGTGAGAGGGCTCCCAGCTGCACTGCAGGGGCGGGGGGGGGGGGGCGGTGGTGTGTGCTGGAGGGGCAAGAGATGCAGGGGTGAGGCTGTCACTCCAGAAAGGGAGAGAGAGGTGGAGACAGCTAAGCTTTGTTTGAGTCCACAGGGCAGGCCCTCTGGTCCTCCCTGCATCCCTAGCCGAGGGTTTCAGGCTGTCCCCAAGGGAACTGGACTTAGGGGTGATCTTTTGGGGCTTCTCCTTTTCTCAGATGTTAAATAAACTAGTCATGTAAGATAATAGTTCTTAGCTTTGTGGGGGGCATAGATCCTTTGAAAATCTGGTAAGGGCAACAGACCCTTTCCCCATCCAAAGGCACACGTGTACGCACATGTGGACATGAATGTGTGTGCACACACGTGCACTTTTGCCTATTACTTGTGGGAATTCACATGCCCCCTGGAGGGCTCAGCGTGGTCTCCAGATTCAGAAGCCCTAGACTGGATGGCTTCTGGCACCCCCTCTGCTCCCTTGGGCCCTTTCCCTGCTTTGGACTGGGTGAGGGCTCTGCCCGGGAGCCCCTTGCTCGGTTGCCCTCCCTGGTTCAGCCTGGCCCTGAGAAGCCCCATCCACCAGCAGGACAGCCCTTTAACCCGAGCGGTCAAAGCCCCCTGGCTGCCCTCACTTCCCCTGCCCTCTGACTGATGTTCCATAGTCTCCAGAGGCGTGGGCAGCAAACTGAGGGCACAGGAGGCCTCCACAGACCTGACCTAAGTCCCACCTGCCATAGCCAGGGAAGGCCTTTCCCCCAAAAGGCTCTAGGGCCCCAGAACTAGGAGCAAGAGTGTGGGGCTCCTGCTTCCCTGGCCCCCTGGGTCTGCACTGGAAGCCGGGGTTGGGATGGCTTCCCAGCTCAGTGGGTGGCTAGGAGTTACTCATCCTTACATCCAAGAGCAAACGGCAGTGGCTCAGCAGGGAGGGTGGAAGGGGGGCCGGCCCACCCTGAGCTCCTGTTACCAAATTTGTTTGAGTTTATTTTGGTTCCTTTGCACAACATGGAAACAAATGTGCTCCTCCCCCTGCTGCTCTGTCTCTGATCTTCACAGGGGGGTGACAAGGGGGCATGGCTTAGCTCAGGCCCACCCCTTCCTTTGTGGAGAAACCCCCTCTCTCCTCCCCCATTGCCAGTTCCCCAAGGAGAGGTCAGGGGCTGGGGTGCAAGGCTGAGGGTGGGTAAGGGGAGTGAAGCCATGTAGGTGGAGCAGAGAAGGGGTAAGTGGCCTGGCACCAGGAGTCAGGAAACCTGGGTTTTCCGCTAGCTGGGCTATGATCTTGAATAACAGGGGCTACTGTTTAATGAGCACCTACTAAGTGCTTTACCTTCTTTCATTCAAAGAGCCTTACTATCAAAAATACCTACTATAAAATGATAATCATATAACATGATAGCAGTGTTAATTATCGCTACGATGGCAATCACATTAGGATATAAAAATGTATCAAATTAACATGTACACCTTAAATTTACACAATGTTGTATGTCGAATATATTTCAATTAAAAAAACCTACTGTAATTCTTGGCACTGGGAGTATAGCAGTAACAAAAAAGGAGAAACCCTTGTCCTCACGGAGTGTACTTTCTATGGACATAGGTATTCTCTCCCCATTTTATAGATGAGGAAACTGAGGCCCAGAAAGGATAATGTTTTGCCTGAGATCACTCAACAGGCTACTGGGTACTCACAGTACCCAGTAGATCCAATATCCTCCTTGGCCTCAGTTTCCTCCTCTGTAAAGATGAGGAGTCAGATTAGAGGATCTTAAGTTCTTCCACCTCTGTTGATCTATACCGAGGGCATGGGATTTGGAGGGAGGAATTCCCTGGGGGAACAGACACGTGCCCAGTACTTGCAGGAAAGTGGAGAAAGTGGCTTGGCATTGGTGTGGAGTGGGCTGGGAGGGGCCATAGGGAGAGGGCAGCAGCGTTTTGAGTCTGGGACATGGCTGGGTGGCTTGCTCTTTTGAGGCCCAGGCCCTATGATCAGGGAAGTTTCTCTCATCCTTGAATTAACAACAAAATGCTCCAGGAGGAGAAATTGTGCCTTCATTCTGCAGGCTATATTCAACCTGCATACCATTCAGCTATGTGGGCTCAGGCCCTGACTATCTCATGTGCTAGATCCAGAGGGAGGAACCGTCTTCAGGATGTTGTCAGGAGGCATCTCTGCTTCCCACCTTCAGCCCCAGCCCTCAGCTCTCAGTCCAATTTCCAGAGCATCTTCTCCTGCACTGACCTGGCGTGGGGGAGCTGGCAGTGGGAGAGACACCTTGCTGGGCACCCCCAAGGGAATGGTGTGTTAAAGTCCGCAGGTGTCCTTAGAATATGTAGCGAGGCCTGTATCCACCAGGGCCACACAGCTGCACAGTTGAGAAGGGTCACTGAGGGCCCAGGGAGGATTATAGGTGAGGCTCAGAGGCTGTGGAGACCCAGGAGGAGGGACGAGCTTCTCCCTCTGAGGAGGATAAGTCTGGGAGGCTGGGTGGGGTGTGTTGGGTGGCAGGAGGCCCTGGAACATGAAGGCTCATCGCTGACCCGTTCTGCAAAGTCAGAGCAGAGGAGATGGTCAGAAGCCACCGAAGCCAGGTTAGACCAGAGAAAGGACTCCGTAATGAAAATGCTTGTCGTGGCCGAACTGGGGGATGCTTTCTCTGGAAGGCCTTTGCAGACTGGCTAGCCTCTCTACACCGGCGATGATGATGGGTTCCAGGATCTCACCTCTAGGTGCTGCTGCCTGCTTGTTTATCAGGAGGGCACAGTGTTGGGCAGTTGTTCCTGTCATGATGGGGTACCATGACCCTTCCTGACCCCCTCCTGTGGAGAGAGGCCCGAAGGGTCATTCTAACCATCCCCGCCTCCCCAGGCCTCCCAGCAGCCGCAACTCGTCTCAGTCCCTCTCCTATCAGGTCTGTCATGGGAAGTTCCTCTCCAGGTCTGCCCTGCAGCGTGCCCTGACTGGCGGGGTCCCCTGGTAAGCGCCCACCCCTCCCACCGCGGGGACCTCAGGAAATGGATCGCTTGCGGCAGAGTGTTAGTAGGCTCAGCGTGGCACGGTGGGCAGGGCTGACAGCGGAAATTGCAAGCTAGCTGCTGTTTGACAGGTATATTATTCTCGCTGCCCTCGATTTACTTAGCCAACAGCATGCGGAGCCCCAGGAAGCTCCCAGGAAGAGGGTGGGAGTCGAAGCCAAGGGGGCTCTGAAGGGATGAGGCGATCTGTGTGTGCTGGCATTGGCGCCTGGGAAAGGGGGGCCGGGGAGCCTGGCCAGAGCGGGAGGTTGGGCCCCGGTGTCTGGGGGCCCCTCCTTCAGGGCCTGGCAGGAGGGGCTTCCTGAGTCACCGTCGTGGGCTGGGGCCAGTGGTTTGGGGTCAAAGTCAAGTGAGGGTCTGCCCCTCAGAGGTGGTTTGGGGGAGAGGCCCTGCCACGCCCAGTGCATAGATGAAAGAGGGGGACATGGTGGGGAGGGGCCCTCAGGAGGTGGGCGGGGAGATCAGGGCAGCCCAGCGTGGTTGTCCAGGCGCCCATCAGCGCACGGGAGCCCAGCCAGGTCTCCAGGGTGGGCACAGGGCCGTGTCTGACTGGAGGGGCACTTTTCCCTAGTGTGCACCAAGGTGCCACGTGGGCTAGTGACAAGCCTGTTAGGATAAGCAGAATATCTGGAATCCAGCAGACGGGGTCCAGGCCCATCTTGGCTACGTACAACCCATGTGACCCTGGAAAGGCCCCCAGCCTCTCTGAAGATCTGGGGTGTTCAGGGTTGTATGGTCGTGGACCCCCAGCCTCTCTGAGCTTTCATCTGCTCATAAATGGTAATAATAATAATAATAATAATAATAATGCCCCTTCTCGGGGCTATTGTGAGGAAGAATTAAGATCATCTACGTAAGAGTGCTTTGTAAGCAGTAAAACATATACATAGTTATTAAAAAGAGTTTCCAAATGAATAGAGAGAAAAGACAGAATGAACATTCATCCCAAATGTTGGCTGGTGAGTCACGCCACGGGGCTGGGAGTCTGCGTGTGCTTGGGGCGGAGTGGATGGCGGAATGTGGGTGTGAGACCGTGTCGACTCAGCTGTGGATGAGTGAGATGACGGAGCTCTTCAGAGGAGCCCTTGGCTGCTGCCGGAGAGTCTGGGAGTGTGCGCCCGCAGTGTATGTGTGTGCCAGTTAGGGTGTGAGGATGTGTGTGTGTGTGTGACTTTGTGATGGCCTCCTTGAGATTGTGACTGAGCACTTGAGGAATGTAGGGGTGTGTGTACACAGGGGTGTGTGTACACAGGGGTGTGTGCACGTGGGACTGTGAATGTATGGAAGTGTGTGTGCATGAGAGTTAAGGGTTTGGAGTCAGTGTATGCAGAAGCCTACACAGGGTGGACATGTACGTGCAAAAGGGCACGCGCGCGTGCACACACACACACACACACACGAGATCCCTCAGCACAACGTGAAAGCAGCCTCGCAGTGTCTGCAGTATGTCTCCTGCCTGTGAACATGATGCAAAATTCATGGAGCATCAGGTTTTAGAAATGCAGAAGAGGGGAGTGGGGATTACGTCCCATCCTGAGTGGTGAGTCACAGAACAGAGCGGGGCTGAGTGGAAAATCCTTTCCTCCCTGGCTCAGCTCTGGGGTGCCAGGGATGCGCCATCGCTTTCTTCCTGGCTCCTGGTCTGCGGGCTTCCTTGGCTTGTGATGATGACTGTCCCACCCTGCACCCCCAGCACACTGGCTATTATCCTAGAAGCAGAGCTGATGTGTCGGCTTAGACGCTGTGGGGGGAGACAGGGAAAGAGGGAAGCGCTGGGGGCCCAGTGGGTCCCAATGCGCGCGAGCCCCCTGTGCCCCATCAGATCAGGCAGCTCTGCAATAGTGGGCAGTGTGATCTGAGGACCACGGATGGTAACTGGGAAGCGGCATTTCCGGGGTGGGCAGCGTCCAGTGGCCCCAGACAAACCTCCAGGCAGGCCCAGCTCCTTCCTCTCCTGGGCGGTCGGGCTGGAACTGAGACTCTGTAGAAGGTTCACTCACACCTGCAATTGGCTCCTTTCACACCCATGAGGGTGAGGGGCCCCTGGCCGTGGCAGAGCACAGGGACTTCAGGCTCCTTGCTCTGAGCCCTGGTGAAACGGGTGGAAGGGCCACACAGCACCCCTTCCTTGCTCTGACGCTGGCACCCAGTTTCTGCTTGAGGATCTGGCTGGGATGTGGGTGGGACTGGAAGGGACCCAAGATGAGCCCGGAGTGCTGACCCCTTTGGAGGAGTGCGCTGTGGAGGTCCGTAGGGGCACAAGCACACCATCTGGGAAGGAGACGGGAAGCCCAGAGGGGCAGGGGCCCTGTCATGTCTATTTATGCTCTGTGTACTGGAACTTGGCCCTCTGGGGAAGGGGGAGTGTGGGCTGGGGGGAGGCAATGCCAGAGAGGCGGGGGCGCATCTGTCCCCCAGTCCAGGCCAAGATGTCTCATTGTCCACAGCTTCGTGGCCCTGCTGCCCCGGGTCCCCAGACTCGATCATCCCTGCGTCCTTCTCCCTCTGGCAACTGCTTGACTGCAGTTGCCACCTCCAAGCTCTGTTGGGAGATCAAGGCCTCTGATCACCGGGGACTCATCTCCGAAACCCCTGTCTTCCTCCTCCTCTTTCTCTGCCTTTCTCTCTGCTTCTCTGTCTCCCTTCCTCCCCTTCTGGCCATGCTCTCTTCCTCCCTCTCCTCTGTGCATCCTCTTTCCTTTCTCCCTCCTTTTCAAATCTCTTCTTTCTCTGAGCCTGCTTTCCCATCCAATCCTATTCCCTATCACCTCTCTAGATCCTCAGAGCCACAGAAGGGTGGTAAAGTAAAGACAGAGGAGTGGTGGGGCCAGACAGAGGCCAGGGAACAGGCAGCCTCAGAGGACCCCTCCCTGGCTGTCCCCAGATGGGTGTCACCACCCAGAGAGGAGGGGGCTCCTCTGCCACGTGCCACCGTGTGCACGTGTACGTGCTCACACGCGCTCCAACCTTTATGAGGGGGGAGGAGGCCTTTAAGTGCGAAAGGAAGGAAGTCGGAGTGACCTTGGTGCTTCCTGTATATCAGGGCAAAGGCCCTTAAAATAGAGCCAGCAGATGACGGAGGTGGAGGCGGGAGACCACACACTGGCATTAGCTTGTCTGGGCTCCACCCTCCCGCCAGAGCCCCCCCCCCCCTAAGTCTGGCTCTCTGCTCCCAGGCCTGCAGGCTGCTGCCGCAGGAAGATTCCTCCGGGCCTGGGTCCTGAGTGGGTCAGCCATCAAGCCCTGGGGGCTCAGTGCTGATCCGTGGCTGGCGCTCAAGACCCTTCACAGTCGGCTCCGCCCTTCTGGTCACTCCCCCGTCCCCATGCTCAAGTGCCCTGCCTTTTCACCATACCTTCCAGGCATAGGATACAGTGTTAAAGCCCCCAACAAAACACAAAGTAACAACAACAACAACAAAAACCTAAACAAAAAAGAGCTTAGAAGTTGGACAGTCAGGTGGGACCCTGGGAGGGGCTGCTACCATCTGTGTGGCTTGGGGAGGGTCGTGCACAACTTGCCTCCCCTCTTGCTGCTTCTGGCCACCCCACCATCTACTTCTTTTTGGATAGTCGGCTCTATGTTTTTTCCTTTTCTCAGACTTTTCTCAGCTGTGTTGGCCTGACCTCCTGGCTCCAAGGGAGGGCACATGACGCAGACCTAGCTAATGAGAGCTCACATCACCCCCTCCATAGGGATTGGTCCAGAGATGGGGAAGTCAGTTTTAGGACGTTTTTTGGAAATTCTGGGAAGGGGCTGTTTCCCTTGGCATGGCTAAGCTGATAGAAGTGTGTCTGAAGCTGCTTTGTCTCTGCTTGGGGAGACTCTTCCCAAGAACAAGGCCAACACGGGTGAGCAGAGCAAAACGACAGAGGAAACAGATACTCAATAACTTTGATTGAGTGCCTGGATACAGCCATGCCTGAAATCCTGAAACCATACCTATTCTTGAACAGATTTGCAAGCCAATTGTTTTTCTTACTTGCTTGCTGAAGCTAGTTTGACTTGGGTTTCTGTCTCTTGCAAAGTAGGGAGTTGACCGTCCTAGAGAGATGACATAACTTTCTGAACGTATTTCTTCACCAGTAAGGTTATTTCTCTTACAAATACTGATGGAATTGGTACTGAAGGGTGACCCCCCAGCTGAGATAAGGAGGAGCGATTATCAAAGCCTTTGCCATTGTTAGCTCGCCAACCCTTTCAAGAACTCCGGGAGGTTCTTAGGACTGTAGTGATTATGGTGAGGACAGCTTTCAGAATCAGGGATGTTACAGGTGCCAGGGAGCTTCTGTTTGCTCTGCCCCAGGTCACTTTTCACCCTCTGTCCCTACTCTCTGCCCCATGGGAGCTGATCCTGTGCCCCTGGATTCCCCTGGGTTCTGTCAGTGGGGGGGGGGGGGCCCAGAAGGGCATCTGAGGGACCGGGGAGAAGTCAAGGTCTCTGTTCCCCTTCCTCTCCCACAGGGTGGCCTTGGGCTGGCCCTGACCCTTGACTGAAGGTCTGTGCTCCTCACTTGTTCCAGAAACCACTCCCTCCCTTCAGGCGTCAGGGTGGGTAACAACTCTGCTTCCCCCTACACACTGCCAACACATTTATAAAATGGCCCATATTAAGTCGTTGATTTACCCTAATATGTGTGGCCATTGGTATCCCACGGAGACTGACATTGGTTCATCCAACGACATCAGCTATTTGAATTCAGGTATGAACATTCTGTATCCTGTGCCTTTTGTATTATCTGGTGCTTCCTACTGCCCCGGGACCTCTCACAGTCCCCCTTCCTCCAGGGCCCAGCTGAGCCACGCTTTCTCCCCGAAGCTTTCCGAAATCTCTGCTTTCCCGCCTCACCCCGTCAGAACTGTCCTCTCGCATTTCCCTCTGCGCATGGTGTCAGCGCCTGCTGGGTACCTGTCGCATCTTCTCCCAGGGCACAGGACCTCTAAATTATTCCACTTGCCTCTCCAGTGCCTGCCACCCCTGCCTCTAGCTGCTCAGCCCCAGCCCAGGACCAGGCATATAGCAGATGCGCAATAGCTGTTAGCTGAATCAGCGATAGACACTAGGGTGGCTCCCTAGGATGTGGCCACAGGAGCCTCTGCACCATCTGTGACCTCAGCCCAGAATGCCTTTCCCTCCTGCAGCTGTCTGGGGAAAACCTCCTCCTCCTTCGAGACTCAGCTTGGGCATCGCCTCTTCCAGGAAGTCTTTCCTTGCCCAGTGGTCCAGCTCCTGTGGTGCCTTTAATGGTCCTCCAGTAGCTCTGACCCAGCTCTCTCTGTTTTGTCAGGAGGCCTCAGAGCAGGACTAACCCCCATGACCAAACACTGTGCCTGGTCCATACTGGGTAGGTGGCCACAAAGTAGATTGCAGTGGCTATTTCTTTTACTTAAAAATATCCCCTTGTTGGGCTGTGTGTCAACCCTTACTGCATATAGTACGGGGTTAGACCCTGTCTGAATGCTGGGTTCATTGGGAGGTGGTCGGTAGGATAGTGTTGCCTGTGAGGGCGGGCAGCATTTTCCCTAAGAGTGGGAGGATGCTACAGCTGTTGCTAGTCATCCAGGGAAGAGGGGGATCCTCAGACCGGTGATTGGAACAGGGAAGTCCCCTTGACAGGCAGGAGTGAAAACTTTCCTGGATCTGCGGGAGTCTGCGTGTCTGGGAAGCATTCTGGACAGCAGGGGTTAAAGATGGCAACTGCTTTGTGGAGAGCAGTACGAGCCATCGCTAACTGAGCATGTACTATGTGCTCATGCCTGTGCTTGGGGTTTAGCTCTCATCACACCATTATGGGTAGGTAATTTTATTCCTGTTGTTCAGATGAGAAACTGAGCTTTAGAGAGGTCAAGTAGCTTTCTGAGAGCATGCAGGTAGGAAGAGTCAGGTTTCAAATTCCAGCCTGGTTCCAAAGCTTGTAACTGCAGCTGAAGTGTAGGCAGAGAGGACCAGAGCGGGGGGACCCGATTACCTGGCTACCTGCAATCTGGTGTGTGAGTGTTTCTTGGGCTATCCCTGAACAACTGGGCCCCTGTGTGACTGAGCTATAGAGACCTAAGGGGAGGGTCATACAGCCAGGTGGGGGCCAGAGTTACAGGCAAGTTGGCCTGGCCTGAAGTCTGAGTAGGGGTCAGCTAGAGACCCCAAGGGGAAGGTGGAACTTGAGCATATAGGTGGGGTCTCTGCTTCCCCCAGAGCCAGCCTGGCACAGGGTTAGCTGGCACTAAGCATTCGTGTGGGCCACTTCTCCTCCCACTGTTGTTTCAGCATCCAGAGCAGGGCTGGGAAGGGAAGAAGGCTCAGAACACTTGGACTCAGTGTGGAGTTGGCAGGACCCAACACTAAGTGTTCTAATCACAGAACTTGGATAAGCTTCCAGGCTAGGTTTCCTTTACCAGGCCCTTGGGTGCCACCATACCTCCCAGCCCCATACACTGGTGACACTGGTGAAATGCAAACACTTGTCCCCAAGCCACTGAATAAAGGCAAGTGGTCCAGCCTTTGCTTCCAGACCCATGGCAAACCACACAATTATAAACCAAATGGAAATAAATGTCTAAATTATCTACTTTAGCTCCTCTGTTTCACGTGGAGCTCCAAGCTGATTCTCGAGGAGGGAGGAGGAAAAAGAGAGCCCAGGGCTGGCCCAGAAGCAGGGGCTGGGACTGAGCCTGGGCTCCCACCCAACTCCCTAGGACCCCACAAGGACCCCAGTAACGCAGAAGCAGCTCTCCCTCCCTCCCTCCCTCTGTCTCTGTCTCTGTATCTCTCTCTCTCTCCTGGGTAGCCCAAGGGAGTGGCTCTGGACCCCAGTGGGTAATGCAGTATTGACAACTTGCTTTCTCTCTTCTTGGTAACCAGCTCAGTGCACAGCAGATCAATTTGCAATCATTTTGCAGCAATCATTTGGTGCTGGGGCTTTCCAGCCCCAGCACCACCATCAGTGCTAACTCAAGGGCTGGTATTGGGAAGGCCGCTGTCTGCTTTCTTGCCTGTCTCACACAATGCCCGGAGCTGAAGGTGGGACGAGGTAGAGTTGGGAGCAGTTGGGTGTCTGAGACTTTTTGGTCAAACAACCTAAGGTCTGTTGGGCCACACCTCCTGTGCAGGGCCCTCCCCCGGGGACAGGGTGATGGTCCAGAGGCGGAAGGAGCCTTGGCTCTGCCCTAGAGGAGCAAGAGGGTTGGGGATGCCAGGAAGCAGACAAAAGGCTCTTATAGAGAGCACCTGAAAGGTACGGTTGAATCCCAGGATCTCTGTGTGGCAGGACCCCAGCGGCCACCCAGCCTGGTGGTTCTCGACCCCTGCAGCACACAGAAGATGCTCCTTGCACACCCAGCTCCTCCCACATCACCCCTCTCTCCAACCCTGGAAAGTACATCATATGACAAGTGGTAGTGATGCTAAGGAGGTACAGAGACCTTCAGCCACCTTCTGAGGTCACCTGGGTACAGTGGAGCTGGAGTCTGAACCCTGCCGTCTGGCTCCAGTGTCCACACTGGACTTCCAGTAATAGACATCCAATAAGTATTTGTTCAATGAAAACCTGGGTACTTTGAAATATGCAGATGCCTGGGCCCCACCCCAGATCTTCTGAATTAGAATCTTAGGAGGGGTCCCTGGCACTTGAATTGTTTACAAAGCTTCTGGGTGGTTCTAATGAGGTGCACAGGCGAAGGAATCGAGAGCAGAAGTGATTGCCAAGGCCACTGAGCTGAGTGGTGGGATCACAGCCTAGGCCTCCTGATGCTGAGTGGCGGGTGATTAACGTGAGTGATGGGGGTTGGGTGGGCTTGGGCTTCCTGGAGGAAGTGCACTTGAGCAGGGATTGCAGGTAGGGAAGAGAGGAGGCCTGGTGGAAGGAAGAGGCAGGGGAGTTCCAGGCAGGGAGAAGCGCCCGAGCAAATGCTTGACGTGGAACCGAGCACACTCATATTTTTCTGGAGAGGAACTGAACCCATGGAGAGAGAGACGCCCAGTACCACCCTTAGTTTGTGCTCTAGAGTGGAACAGAGAGGTCAAGGGAAGCTGCCACCCTATGGCAAGTCCAAGAAGGCTTCCTGGAAGAGGAAGAAGATGGATTTCAGGGGCTCGCTGAATGGAGGACAAGATGCTGAGCAGTGGGCAGAGGTGAGGTGGCATCCAGCCCAGGGGGAGGCCGTGTGGGAGTAGATTTGATACCAGAGCATCAGGAGTCAACAGACCTGCTGGAGTCCCAGTTCTGTGTTTCCAGCCATTTAGCCATGCCATACCTCAGTTTTCCCGTTTGTAAAATGGGGATAATAATACCAGTTCTCTTTCAGGGTGAGTAAAAAGAATAGGAGACCGTGTCAGCGAACTAGCTTTTAAACTGGGAACTGCCACACAGGCATAAGCAGCTTGGGTCTGGAGTTTCACAGACCAGGGTTTGAATCCCTGCTCTGCCACTTCTGTGCAGCCCGGACACAAGCTGCTTGAGTGTCGTCACCTGTAAAATGAGGATAACGAACCTCTGCATCACAAGATAAATAGGCGTTGTCAGTGGGAGAACGTGTCCCTGGCGTATAGCGGCTCAAAGGAGCGTCACTGTTCCTTTGCAAAGGGAACGCTGTGGCCTGGTGGAAAAGTGACATCCAGACCTGGCCCCTCCTCTGCTCAGCAGCCTGACCTCGCCTTAACTCTGTGAGCCTCAGCTTCTGCAGGTAAGAAAGAGGAGGCGAACCTCTCGGGGTGGCCGTGAGAATGCAGGACCCTGAGCAGAGGACTAGCACGTGGGAGGTGGTCAGTAGGTGATGGGACTGCCATCATCCAGAATGAGCAAGTAAAGGCAGCTGCGAATCAACAGGCCAGAGAGCAAAGAGGAGAGCGTTCGGAGGAACAGGAGGCAGGAAGGGGAGCAAGGTACCCAGGATTAGAAGTAGCAACAAACCCGGCACCGCTGAGGACACGTAAGGCTGCCAGGGCTGACCTTGACCCCGCCCCTACTCACGCCCTGGGGAGCAGCTCTGGGCACGTTCTGGTCTGGACCCAGGCTCTGGACCCAGCCCCGAGGCCAGCCTCTAGCCTGCCCCACCTGGCATTGATGGATGCCCAGGCGGGGACCGCGAGGGCTGCAGCCACGATCAATACTCTAATCAACACCACATGGAACCTGCCAGCGTTTTTCCCCACCCCAAACTTGGGGAGGGGGGTTGGGAATTGCTGAGAGGAGAGAGAGATTAACTCCAACGCTGAGAAGTCGACTGGATGAATAATTGAATCGGTGGGAGAGGAGGAGGAACGGGCAGGGGAGACAACACAGTCAGGGATGTGGAGGAGCCTCTCCAGCTGCAGGGGTGGGGTCCGGAGGCAGGGGCCTCCTGGGCTTCACAGGCCAGCACGAGGGATCTGGGACAAGGGTGCAGGCTCAGATGAGGGATGACAATGCCAGCTGCTTTGCATTCCTTCTGCCAACACTGAGTCCCTGCTGCGTGCCCCACCCTTTGATAGGACAGCACGTTATCCTCCCCCACCCCTCCTCCTTCCAAGTCTTGCTCCAGACCCTGGATCTGGGGCTCCCACAAGGGCTCCAGAACCCCCTTCCCTTCCATGCAGCCCTGGAGTGTGAGGTTAGGACACAGCCAGGGGCGTCTGTCGGACCCCAGTTCTTCCTCTACTCCAAGGGCCAGAGCCTTCTTCCTGGGAGTCTTTTGCAGTCCTTGCCTGGAGGGAGGGGCCAGGTCGTGCTGGTTCATCTGCAGCAGTGGCTTTTGTCCACCTGCTGACCCGATTACTAGGTGCCAAACTTCTCCTGAGTGGCAGTGCAGTGCTGAGTGCCCAAGGATGGGTCAAGACCTTTGCTGCCGCTTGATCCCCTGGTGCCCTGCCCCACGGCCTCTTTGGAGCCAACCTCTCTTGCCAGTCATGGGCCTGTGCACCCACTGCCCTCCAGATGGAACCCTGGGCATCTCCACCTGTCCCTGGGGCAGAGAGCCTTGCAGGCTGGGCAGCTGAGCCCCACAGAAGTCGCACCCGGGAGGAGACCTGGTTGTAGGTATAGCTCTGCCAAGGTTGACCTTGGTGAGTCCCTTCATCTCACTGAGCCCCACTTCTCTCAGCTTTATAAGGAGGATAATCATCTCCGCCCTCCTGGCCCCCCGGGGTTTCTGAGGAGAGAAAATGTGATAATGCTTCTTGATGGCTTGGGAAGGCTCAGCCGGGAAGTGATGGACCTGGTAGATGTGGCTCAGGCTCAGGCTGCTGACCCCGGATCACGTGATATCCATCCACTGACCCCACGTGGAAATGCTACAGGAATGAAACCATCAGATACATGTGGGGAGACTTGTGAGAAGTGGGGGATCGTGGGCTCTCTTTGGACTGGACCCACACCTCATCCTTTGATCTCTCTCACGGGTTCTTGGGCATCAACCCCAGGTGTCCATGGAGGTCTATGCTTGAGCTCAGGGTCAGGGCTCAGGGAGAAGAAAGTGTGACCTCAAAGCCTGGCTGAACCCTCCCCGGGCATATGACTTTAGCATGGCCCTCACTCAGCAGTAAAGATTGTCCCTGGCCACCCTCCCTTATTCCCCTCCCTAGACCACCTAGAATGTCACAGCTGGGAGCGACCTTAGAGACTTCAGGTAAGATGGCCTGAATTGACTTCAGGGTCACTGCTGTTTACATTAAGGCTGGTGGTTTGCAAACTGGGTCCCTGGGGGCCCAAGGCCTTCAGGGATGTCCTGGAGATGCCATGATGGGGAGGGCAATGGGGGAGTTGAGTGATCAAATCTTTGCCCCCTCCTCCCAATCTCCTTTTGAGTCAGGGCTGCTCCCTTCTCTCTCCTTTTTTTTAAAATAAATTTATTTATTTTATTTATTTATTTTTGGCTGTGTTGGGTTTTGTTGCTGCGCGAGGGCTTTCTCTAGTTGCAGCGAGTGGGGGCTATTCTTTGTTGCGGAGCACGGGCTTCTCATTGCAGTGGCTTCTCTTGTTGAGGAGCATGGGCTCTAGGCACATGGGCTTCAGTAGTTGTGGCTCATGGGCTCCAGAGCGCAGGCTCAGTAGTTGTGGCGCACAGGCTTAGTTGCTCCGTGGCATGTGGGATCTTCCTGAACCAGGGCTCGAACCTGTGTCCCCTGCATTGGCAGGTGGATTCTTAACCACTGCGCCACCAGGGAAGCCCTGCTCCCTTCACTTTGATCTGTGTTTTATTTCTGGGTAAAATGTATGAAAACAGGATTCTGCCGCAAAAAAAAATACAGTGTGAAAACTGCAGCCCTGCACTGTCATCCCTCATCTGAGCCTGCACCCTTGTCCCAAATCCCGTGTGCTGGCCTGTGAAGCCCAGGAGGCCCCTACCTCGGACCCCACCCCTGCAGCTGGAGAGGATCCTTCACATTCCCCCGATCTGAACCCGACTCTGCCCTACTCAACCCCTCCCCTGCAGACTGTCCTCATCTGTCCCTGGATGGTTCTGGGCTCTTCTTCCAGACCACATTCCCCTATATTCTCCTGTACACCTATCTCTAAAATCAAAGCCAACCTTCCAACTGGCCAAGCCTAATGACTAGTCTCTGTTAAAGAGATAATGCGAGAGCCTTCCCAGGAATCCATGTGTATTTCAACAGGGATCTTCTGGAGATTTGCCTTAATTTGCTTTAAAGGACTTGGTGGGTGGCAGCAGGGGAGACTTTGGAGGCTTATTGTCCCCCCCATGGAGTGCACACTTAGCCTGTGCTCACTGTCATGGGCAGGGTGGGAGCAGAGCAGTTACGATCGCCCTACACGCGATTCACACCTCCGAGGGCCTTCCACACCCCACACTCCATCTCACGTCATCTCCACAACCGACCCGTCAGATATCAACTATCATCATCCCCATTTTACAGATGGGGAAACGGAGGCTCAGAGCAGGTCTGTGACGCTTCCCCAGGGCCCCACGTGCTGAAGCTGCCGACTCTTATCCTCACCCGCCTCCCAAGCCACACCTACACTGCTGCAGGGCTGCCTGAGTCTGGCCTTTCCAATGTCGATGTCAGATTCACACCCAGGGCCCCCTGCACTGAGGGCCTGCTGGCCCTGAGGCTGCCGTTCCTCCCTGCAGCCCGTACCCTCCCTGCAGCCCATACCCTCCCTGCCCCCTCTCCGTCCTCTTCTTCCAGGGCTTGGTCTGCTGAGCCGCCACATCCCTCCATCTGTTCTGTTCATCCTCACTTTGGCCGGAGGGCCTGATAGTGAAGGCTCTGTGTGTGTGTGTGTGTGTGTGTGTACGCACACATGCTTACGTGAGAATGATTGCACAGACAGGAGCGTGTGCATATGTGTGCGTGTGTGCACACGTTTGCATTTCTGGGAGTGTGTGAACAGGCAGCATGTAGTTGGGTGGAATGATGACCAGACCCCGGGGGGTGGGGATGGCGAGCTGGGACCCCTCGGTGGGCTCTGCAGGTCACTGGCCAGGCGTTCTCAAACTAGCACAGCATCTGGCAGGAACAGGTGCTCAATAGATGCCCACTGAAGGGATGCACGTGTCCCCAGTACAGACTCAGGGGAGCAGTGTCCTGGGAAGGGCCGCGGTGGGGCTTTTCCCCTCCTAGGGCGAAGTGTCCCGTTGGCCGGTTGTGTGGCAGGGGCTTGTCTGTGGACAGCGTGTGGGGGGAGGGTCCTCAGGCTCCCCTGGCCAATGTCCGGTGTGTAAAGCCTGTCCTGGACAGAGAAGCCCCTCCCCCTGCCCCCCCCACCCCGGCCCCTGGTGGGAGCCACAGTGGAGACAGTCCAGGCCTTGGGCTCATACAGGCCGAGGATGGGTGCTGCACTGATCTGGACTTGTCAGTGCTGGGGGACCTTGGGCGAGTTGCCTAACCTCTCTGAGCCTCCCCATCCTCTTCAGCAAAAGGAGACTCATCCTCTCTGCTGGAAGTCCTCTAGGGATTAAGAAGATGCAATGAGACCACATGGGCCTTCACATGTGGGGACTGTTCTCTGGTCTGTAAAACAACGATATTTCCCTGAAACATGTGCATCAGTTGCAGGGCTGATGCACACGTTTGCGAGATGGCTCAGGTAATGCTCCCCGTGCAGTGCATGGCACCCAGCAGGACCTCCACAAAAGCAGCTACTTCAGTAATTAAAAGGCCAGCTACCTGCTGTGCCGGTCAACTTGGCCAAGTGCTCTGTGGCCGTTAGCCAAACCCACAGTTCTCTGGGGTCATCATCCAGGGCCCCT
Source organism: Eubalaena glacialis (assembly GCF_028564815.1). Taxonomy (NCBI): domain Eukaryota; kingdom Metazoa; phylum Chordata; class Mammalia; order Artiodactyla; family Balaenidae; genus Eubalaena; species Eubalaena glacialis. The sequence continues at coordinate 13,261,979 of NC_083725.1, read as the reverse complement.
TTGTCCCAGGCAGATCAGCCATGGATGAATTTCCCTCAGGAGCGATGTCAGCCTGCCTCTGGGACAAAGTGGCCCCCCAGGACGATGTCTGGGGGTCCTGGTGGGGCTGTGTGCCTGGGCTGGGAGAGGGACCTTGTGACATGTGGCTCTGGAGGGTTTAAAGTCAACTCTTGTCTCTGCCTGCTCTCTGGCGTGGAGACGAGGAGATGGGGTTCTGGGGCCTGTGGGGAAGCACATACCCCAGCTGGCTGCTGGTCTGGGAGGGAAGGGAAGGGAAGGGAGTGGCAGTTTGGCCTGGAGTCGGGGACTAGAGCCTGGGGTGGGGTGGAGCTTGTGAGTCAGGAGACCCCAGCCCCATCCCTGACCCAGACGGGTGTCCACAGGCAAGGCCCGAGGACAATCTGGGCATGGGTTTCCCCATCTATGAACTGGAGTGACCCCAGCACTCCTCCCAGGATCCTTGAAGGGCTGATAAGACATGGGAAGCAGCAGACCCCTCTCCAAATGGCAGGTGCCACCTTGCTGGTCCTCTGGGCAGGCTTCCAGACTCTTGCCCTGACATCCTCTGACCTGTGATTCCTGGCTTAAAAAACAAACAACAACAACAACAGAAAACTAATGCCAAGCCTTCATAGCTCTCTGGGGACAGAGCTCAGCCTTCTCTACAGCCAATTACATACTAAAAATAAAAGCTTCTTAAAGATTTCCCTTTGGCTGGAAAACCACGATGTGAATTCTGGCCAGGGAGACAGGAGATTTGAACTCAAGACTCTACTGTTAGAATTGTCTGACAGATCTTGGACAAGTCACTTTCCCTTTCTGTACTTTCTTTTCTTCCCCCCTCTGCCCTCAGCTTTACTGAGGTATAATTGACAAATAAAATTGTAAGATATTTAAAGTGTACATAGTGATGATTTGATACATGTATAGATTGTGAAAGATCCCCACCTCCTACTTAATTATCACATCCATCATGTCCCATATTTATCTTCTTTTTGTGTGTGAAGACATTTAAATTCTATTCTTTTAGCAAATTTCAATTATATACTCCTTGTTATAAACTGTAGTCAACGTGTTATGTACTAGATCCTGAGACCATATTCATCTTATAGCTGAAAGTTTATACCCTTTTACCAACCTCTCCCTATTTCCTCCACTCCCGAGCCTTTGGCAACTGCTTTTCTACTCTCTGTTTCTATGAATTTGACTTTTTTCAGTTTTTTTTTTTTTTAAAGATTCCACCTTTAAGCAATACCATGCAGAATTCGTCTTTCCCTGTCTGGCTTATTTCACTTAGCATAATGCCTTCAAGATCCTTACGTGTTGCCGAAAATGTCAAGACTTCCTTCTTTCCCATGGCTGAATGATATTCCACTATACATTTACATATATATATATATATATATATATATATATACATATATATATACACACACCACATCTTCTTTAACCATTCATCTGATGATGAACCGTTAGGTTGTTTCCCTATCTTGGCTACTGTAAGTGATACTGCATTGAACATGAGAGTGCAAATATCTCTTAGATATCCTGTTTTCATTTCTATTTTTAATTTTTTAAAGGATTCTCCATACTGTTTTCCATAGTGGCTACACTAGTTTACATTCCCACCAGTGGTGTAAAAGGGTTCCCTTTCCTCCACATCTTTGACAACATTTGTTACCTCTTCTCTTCTTGATGATAGCTGTGAAGTGATATCTTATTGTGGTTTGGATTTGCATTTCCCCGATAATCAGTGATTTTGAGCACCTTCTCATATACCTGTTGGCCATTTGTATGTCTTCTTTGGAAAAATCTCTATTCAGTTCCTCTGCCTATTTTTTAATTGGATTTTTTTGCTTTTGAGTTGTATGAGTTCTTTATATATTTTGGATATTAACCTCTTATCAGATATGATTTTCAAATATTTTCTACCATTCTGTTGGTTGCCTTTTTGTTTTGTTGATAGTTTCCTTTATTGTAAGAAGCTTTTTAGTGCGATGTTTATTTGCTTTTTCCACTTGTTTATTTTCACTTTTGTTGCTTTTGGGTTTGGGGTCAAGTCCAAAAAATCATTGTCAAAACGTCAAGGAGCTTATCCCCTATGATTTATTCTATGAGTTTTATGGTTTCAGGCTCCAAATTTAAGTCTTTAATTCATTTTGAGTTGATTTTTGTGCATGGTGTAAAATAAGAGTCCAGTTTCACTCTTTTGCATGTGGCTGTCCAGTTTTCCCAACACCAGTTATTGAAGAGACTATCCTTTACCCATTGTATATTCTTGGCTCCTTTGTTGTAAATTACTTGACCATTTATGCATGGGTTTATTTGTGAGCTCTCTGTTATGTCTCATTGATCTATGTGTCTGTTTTTATGCCAGTACCCTACTGTTTTGATTCCTATAGCGTTGTAGTTTGAAATCAGTAAGTGTGATTCCTCCAGCTTTGTTCTTTCTCAAGAAAGCTTTGGCTGTTCAGGGTCTTCTGTGGTTTCAAACAAATTTTAGATTGTTTTTTAAAAAATTCCTGTGAAAAATACAATAGTATTTGGATAGTACAGACATTTTAACAATATCAATTCTTCCAATCCATGAGCATAGAATATCTTTCCATTTATTTGTGCCTTCTTCAATTTCTTTCATCATTGTCTTATAGTTTTCAGTGTACAGCTCTTTCGCCTGATTGGCTAAATTTACTTCTAGGTATTTTTTAAATTTTGATTGAATTGTAAATGGCATTGTATTCTTCATTTCTCTTTTGAATAGTTTGTTGTTTGTGTATAGAAACACAATGGATTTTTGTATATTGATTTTATATCCTGCAAATTTACTGAATTCCTTTATTTCTCGTCCTCTTCCTTCCTTTTCTTCCCCTTCTTCTTCTTTTTCTTTTCCTTCTCCTGCCTCCTCTCCTTCTTTTCCTACTTCTTCTCCTTCTCCTTCTCTTTCTCCTTCTACAGTTTTATTGAGGTATAATTGACATACGGTAAACTGCACGTATTTAATATGTTTAACTGGATAAATTTTGACGTATGTATACAATTTTGAACTATCACCACCATTAAGATACTGAACATTGAAGGGGTTTAGAACATGCCACCCCTAAATATGCTGCTTTGGCATATTGATTATTTTGAGCTGAAGACACTTGAGAAATGGCAGATATAGAAAGGGCTCTCTGACCTTGGTTTTCTTCCTGAAAGCAGGTCATAACACTTCCCATGCGAAAGGATCTCTCTATGTACCAAGAAGAGAAGACAATACTTATCACCAGAGACTGGGAATCAATTCCAAAATGGATGTGTACAAAGTTACTGAAATAACCCTTATCTTCCCTTAGTTTCCCCCATATATTTCCTAGTCACCATCCCATAATTTCCTGCCCCAGCTCAGGCTCCTTTTTTTTCTTCACATCCCCACAATTTATCATTCTTTGTTTAAGAAGGTATATAAGCTTTGGGGACTAATGGCTCCTTTGGCTCTTCATTTTCCTTTTGAAGATTCCTTTGTACAAGTAAAAATGTTAATTAAAATGTGTATACTTTTCTTCTGTTAATCTGTTTTACGTCAATTTAATTCTTAGGTCCCAGCCACAGAACCTAGGAGGATAGAAGAAATTTTTTTCCTTCTTTACAACATAGCCATCAGTCCCCAAAGTTTCCTCATGCGCCTGGGGAATCCCTCCCGCTACTCCGCCTGACTCCAAAGTTTTTAACTACCTGTGGTTCTAAAGTAAGTTGATGGCTTCCATTCTGGTGGCAGGAATAAGGGTTTACAAATTGAGAGGATTCCCTTCTCAGACCTGGGAAAAGAGGTGTGCACAGCTAGGTAGCATCTCCTCAGGGATAGGGTGGTGGTGGGGTTTGGTGGAAAAGGACTAGAGAAGACGCTTAGTTGGCAAAACTGGGGATTTGATTGGGTGATCACTTTATTGGTGCTAATGAAGGTTAAGATTATCCTATGCATAAGAAAGACCACTCTCACCCTTCACCCAGGTGCTTAGAGCTGGAGAAAAAAGAATGGAAGGAAAAAGAAGGGACCTTATATACCCTTGAAGGTGTGTGGGGCAAAGGGACAATTTGAAGAGGTAACTATTAGAATATTCTTACCCCTCCATACTGTCACTCTATCTACATGGATTGTGCTATTATTAAAATGGGAATGGGTTACCAGTGTTTCTCCAAGTATAGCCCCAGAACTAAGAGGCGTTACCTGACAGCTTGTTCAAAAGACAGAGTCTAGTACCTGTTCACCTCCCACTTACCCTGCCCCTGACCCATTGATTTGGAATTTTGAGAGGGGCCACGAGTGATTCTAGAATCTGAAATTAACAAGTCTCCAGACATTCCCTTTTAAATGTAAACTTTTAATTGAAGGATACATACACAAACAAGCAACTTTATAAGTGTGCAACTTGATGAACTCTCACAAGGTAAACACACCTGCGAAACCAGCATCCACATCTAGAAACAGAACATCACTAGCCTCTGGAAGTGCCCTTGGCCCTCCTGTAGCCTCCTGCTCCCTCCACCAAGGGTAACCACCAACCTGGCTTCTAACCCCATAAATTGATTTTCCTCTTATTTTTTAAACCTTATATAAATGAAGTAATAAATATGTACTCATTTGTGTCTGGAAAAATTTCCCTCAGCAGTAGGAGAATGTGGATGAAGGCTTTCTTCCCTCAGCACTATCTTAGAGATTTATTTATATTGCATGTGGTTGTAGTTTGTTCACATTCATTGATGTATAGTATTCCTCTGTATGATTATACACAATTTATCCATTCTTCTGTTGATGGGTATTTGGATTGTTTCCAGTTGTGCTATTATGAATTGTACTGCTGTGAACACTCTTGTACAATATTTTGATGCACCTATGCGTGCATTTCTGCTGGAGTGGAATTGCTATGTCAGAGTAAATGCTGTGTGCAGCTTTAAGAGGTACTGCCTGTGGCACATCCTCTAATACGGCCCCAATGATCCCTGTCTCTTGGTCTTCACACTTGTTATGGGAAAGTTTGCATCCTGCCAAAATTTTTATGTTGAAACCCTAACCCCCAGTGTGGCTGTATTTGGTGATGCGACCCCTACAGAGGTAATTAAGGTTAAATGAGGTCATGAGAATGAGGCCCTGATCCAATAGGATTAGTGTCCTTATAAGAAGAGACATCAGAGAGTTAGCTTGCTCTTGCTCAATCTCTCTCTCTCTCTCTTCTCCATCCCCAACCATGCATGTACAAAGGAGAAGTCATATAAACACACAGCAAAAAGGCGACTGTCTGCAACCTAAGGGGAGAGCTCCCACCAGACACCAACCCTGCTGGCACCCTGATCGTGGACTTCCAGTGTCCAGAATTGTGAGAAAATAAATGTCTGTTGTTTAAGGTCCCTGCCCTCTGCCTCAGGTCTACAGTAGTTAGTTATGGCAGCCTGAGCAGACTAATACAACACCCTGTGTGACCTCCTTCCTTTGGGTCGGGTTGAATTTATTGACACACCCTTAACAATAGAATATGGCAGAAGTAATGGGATGTCTGAGATTAGGCTATGAAAAGACCTCAGCTTCCGTCTTGTGTGCTTTCTCTTGCTCTCTTGCTCACTCTGAAGAAAGCCAGTTGCCATGTTGTGAGTTACCCCTTGAAGAGGCCACACAGCAGGAAACTGAGGGAGGTCTCCTGTCTAGTCAACAGCTTAAGAGGAACTGGATCCTGCTAACAACCATAACGATGAACTTAGAAGTGGGCCCTTTCCCAGTCAAGCGTTCAGATGAGACTGCAGTTCTGGTTGACAGCTTGACTGCAACCTCGGGAAAAACCTGGAGCCAGAGGTACCTAGCCTAGCTGGGCTATATTCTTTACCCACAGAAACTGTGGGATAATAAATGTTTGTTGTTTGAGCCACTAAGTTCTGGGCTAATTTGTTACACAGCAATAGATAGCTAATATACTGCCAAGCTCTTTTCCAAAGGGGTTGTACTAATTTATATTCCTACCAGCAGTGACAAGAGTTCTAGTTGCCCTACATGCTTGTCAACATTGGTATTGTCTGTCTTTTTTATTTTGGTCATTCTGGTGGGTATGTGGCAATATTGCATTACAGTGTTAATTTGCATTTCTCTGATGACTAATGAAGCTGAGCACCTGAATATCTTCTGTGAAGTGCTTGTTCAAGTCTTTTACCCGTTTTTCTAGTGGATAATTTACCTATTTTTAATTTATCTGGAGGGATTCTTTTTATATTCCGGTTATGACTTTTTCTTGGACATCTATATTGCAAATAACTTCTTCCATTTTGTGACTTGCTGTTTCACTTTCTATTTTTAAAGTTAAAAAAAATTTTTTTTTCAAATTTACAGAAAAGTTACAAGAACAAAATTAGAACAAAGAGTTCTAGTATAGCTTTTACTTAGATTCAACTTTTGGTAGCATTTTACCTCATTTGCTTTATCATTTGCACTCTCTTCCCACAACCCCTCCCAGACACACACACGTGCATACACATGTACACACGCACGATGCTTTTCTGAACCATGTGAGAGTAAGTTACATACATGACGATCTTTACTCCCCAGTAGTTCAGTGTATAAGTGTACATTTCTTCAGAATAATCCCTTACATAACCACTCTATGGCTATCAACTTCAGTCAATTTAACATTGATATACTACTCTACTATCTGTATTCCATTTTTTTTCAAGTGATCTACTGATGCCCTTTATAGCATCCCCCACCCCCCAGCAAATACATAATCTCATCGAGGATTAGGTATTGTTCTGTCATCATGTCTCTTTAGTCCCCTTTAATCAGGAACATTTCCATAGCCTTTCTTTGTCTTTTATGACATTGACATTTGGAAGAATACAGTCCCTCTCCCCTTCCCTTTTAAATAGAATGTCCCTCATTTTGTTTGTCTGATATTTTCTTATGATTAGAGGAAATACAGCACTGCCAGCTGGAATAGTATATGAATGACGTTGTGTCCTTCTCCAAGTCTCACATCTGGAGTCACACAATTTCCCTCTGTTCCTCATTAATGACGTTAATTTTGATCATTTGGTTAAGGTGGTGTCCGGTTTCTCCACTGTATAGTTATGATATTTTTCTTTGAAACTAATGAGCAACCTAGGGGGATACACTTTAAGACCATGCAACTATTCTGCTTCTCATCAAAATTTCCCCTAGATTTAGCATCCACTGAAGATTCTTGTCTGAACCAATCTTTACTTTAATGGTTACAAAAGGATGATTTTCCACCTCTGTCTCTCCCTCCACTTTTACCAGCCAGCCATCAGCATTATACTGTGAGCAGAACCCCTCCCTTTGAAGGTGTCTTGATTTAATGGAGTCTAACTTATAGGTTTTCTCCTTTATAGTGAATGACTTTTGTGTCCAGTTTTTTAAAAAAAATTGCCTACCTCAACCTCTTGAAGATATTCTCCTATATTTTCTTCTAAAGGCTTTATTAATAAACCTTTGACATTTGGATCTGTGATCCATTTGGGATTGATTTTTTGTGTCTGATGTGAGCTAGGGGTCAAGACTAACTTTTTTCCATATGGAAATCCAATTAACTCAGATGTTTTTATTAATAATTTTTACTTAGAGAAAAAATGCATACATACTTTCCCCCCTTAAAAAATTCCAAGACATTACAGATAATGCTAAAGTCTCCTTTGACCCTCCCTGCCCATCATAATCATTTCTCCCTCCCCTTGGAAGTAACCATTGCTATCAGTTTATTACATCCTTGTGGACTTTTTTCCCTAAACATTTACATACACGCATGTACCAGTTTCCGTTTTCTTCCCCCTATCCCATAGTGTCACCTTGTATGAATCGTTCTACAACTTGCTTTCTTCACTCAGCAACATGTCTTGGATGTCCTTTTGTGTTGGTACAGAGATCTCCACAATTTTTTGAAACCATTGCTCTGGATTACATGTTGTATATGTCATACGTTACAAACTGTCAAAGTACAGCTTGTTTTGTCACTTGTGGATTTTTAAGTTGGTTCTAATTTTCAGTTTTGCTCTTCTGATAACTTTTATGCATACTGTATGAACCACTCGCTGGGTAGTACCATTACAAAGATTGAGGCATCCCCAAAGGGAGCATCTGTGTCCAGAACCCCTGAGAAGTAGATGAGGATGAGAACTCAAGTCTGGAAGGCACTGGACTCTTCTCGGGTTCAAGACAAGCTAGAAAGCTCTGAGTCTGGGTGACAGCCAATGAGTGACAAAACTGGAAGTGAAACCTGTCTTGGGATGCTGGGCCCAGGGCACAGCAGACCTCCCAGACCACCCTGCTTCACCCTCCCTGTTTCACCTCCCTCCAGAGCTGGATTCCAATAGGGGATATTACGGCATAGGGGTGGGGGTCTGCTCATGGCTCCTCCCATCCCCTCTCCCAATGCCCCGTGGTCTCTTCACAGGAGCCAGGCCTACACCTCGATCCTAAGGCCTCCCTCCTCTCAGCCTCTGTTTGTTTAAAACTCATCCGCCTTCCAAGATCCCCTTGGGGGACAGGTAAGGACAAATTTTGAAGTGAGAGAAGCTGCAGCCCTTAAATTACATGTTGGGCAAAATAATCAAAGAATCTTCCCCAAATTTGTCAATGGTGGCACTGGGCCTAGCTGCTTAGTAATCACTTGCACTTGATGACAGATCTCGAGAAAATGCGTTTTGGAAGCAATCAGTATATGCTGAATAGGATCCTATTTTACAAGCATTTTATCTACTCTTGAGGACATGGGAGATGAGGAAAACAGATAAGCCTCTCTATTAATATTGATTAGACCATTATATATCTGAAAAAGAGATTTTAGTCGGAGATGATTGCACCTCAGCAGCATAGCCTTCCTTCTTGAATTGAATCGTTTAATCCGGTGTTCTGTGCTGGGGTGTGGGAGAGAGGCACCTGTGGGCTTTGCTTCCTGCTGGGAGAAAAGGCAGAAGAGGGACTCAGGTGAGAGGACTGAGAGGGCACTTACGTGCTTTCTTGCCCATCCCACAGGGGCCTGATAAGAGGAAGGTAAAATGTTAGCAGCAGCAGGAAGGATGCAGGTCAGACTTCAGGAATAACTGCTTATTTGAGTGGGCCTTTTTATTATTGATCACAAAAGACTGAGAAAAAAGTGTTAACCTCACTAGTAATCAAATTTAAACAATGAAATATTACTTTTGCCATCAGATTAGCAAAGATTTGTTTTGTTTTTTTTAAAAAGCATAATACCCAGTGCTGGTGAGGATGTGTTGAAGCTGCACTTTCATGCATTACTGCATGACTGGTGGAAGTGCAGGTGAATACCACTTTTTTGGAAGACAATTTCATGTTATTTATAGAGGACCTATTTTCTGTTCAGCACTAGGTTAGGACCTGGGTGTGTAGTAGTGAACGAAATTAAGTTCCTGCCCTCACAAAGCATACCATTTAGTGGCGGAAACTGAAAATTCACGAGTGAACATACAATCAGATATTTACAAAATGTGAAGGGCCTTAAAGAAAACAAACTGAGCCAGGCAGGTGGTGGGGGAGGTCAATGAAGTCTTTTCCAAAGAGGTGGCTATGAGCTGAGTCATGAATGGTAGGAAGGAGCGAGCCACAGGAAGAGTGGAAATGATCCTGGCAGAGGAAACAGCATGTGCAAAGGTCCTGTGGTGGGAGAGATCTTTGATGAACTGAGAAGAGGCCGGGGAGGACACAGTGGATGAGGGGAGCATGGTGGGGAGTCAGCTGGAGCAGTGGTGAGTGAGTGACGAGCAAGGGGAGCCCTGTTGGGTTTTCAGCAGGGGTGACACAACCTGCTGTTACCGTTTGATGAAGAGGCTCTGGCTGCTGTGACAGTGGGTTGGGGTGAGTAACAGAGGAAGCAGAAAGGACAGTTAGGAGCCTATGGAAACAGTGCATGTGGGAGATGACAGTGCTTGGGCGAGGGCCTTGGCTGGGTGATGTGTATCAAAACCTTACAAAGGTTTAAGCCTTTAGACCAGCAATGCCACTATCAGAATTTATCCCAAGGAGATGATCAGGTACACCCAGAGATTTATGTACAAATACATTCATCGTGGTTTTAGTCAGAAAGACAAAAAACTGGAAACAACATAAATATTCACTGTGAGGGGGCTGGTTAAGTGATGGTACATCTAGACAAGGGCTGCCATACAGTTATGAAAATTATTGTTTTAGAAGAATATTTAATGACACGGGAAAATGCTTTACATTATATCTTAAGTGAAAAAAAATCAGGATGCAAAACTGAATTTACATTATGGTGCCAGTTTAACAAAAAGTAGTGTCTGTCTTTTTATCTAAAATAAACACCAAAATGGTCATGGTGATTCTCTGGGTGACCTATGAGCGAGTTTACTTTTTTCTACATTTCAATGTTTCCTAAATGTCTGACAATAAACATATACTTTCGTAATTGAAAAAGTACAAAAATTATTTGGAAATAATAAGGTGCATCTCTCTAGAAGAGGCAAGGGGTGGGTGTGTGAGTGTGCAATGGAGGCGTCGGGGGAGGGGCGGGAAGCGGCACCTTAAGTGAAGGGTGAGTGTAAATCCAAGTTACCAGGCAGGCACACGTCAGCTGTTCCCCGTCTTGGCCTGAGACCCTCCTGCCCTTGAAGACGCCCCCTAAAGCCAGCTCAGCTCTTTCCCCTCCTGTGGTTCACCTCTTGCACGTTGCCTCAACAGTACGGCCACTACGCACGGCCTGGCTGTGGTCGCGTCCTCTTGGGGGTGAAGAATGAAGATGCCTGGGCTCCACCCCTGCCGGTTCCCATCCTGAGACTTTTCCCGACCGCCAGTCTTCTCTACTTCGTAAAAGGCTCAACCTTCCCTCCCAATAGAGTCTGTGAGTGTGGCAGTTGGGAATGTGAATTCTGGGGCCAGACTGCCTGGGTTGGAACCCTAGCTCCAGCACTTCCCTTCTCGGATTCCGCGCCCTCAGCTGTGAGCAGGGATTAGAATAAGGCCGACTTTGCAGAGTGGAGGAAATTGGATGAGTGAAAATATGCACAACCTTTAGGACAGGGCCTGTCACTTAGTGAATGGATGCTGTAGGAGTGGTGGTAGGGTCATTCCTCCAGTTGCTCAGGCCAAGAGCCCAAGGGTCCTCCTGGATTCCTCCTTCCCCTCATTACAGTATCAGAGCTGCCAGCAAACGCAGATTGTCTGTGCTCAGCCCCTGCGCTGTGTCCATCCTGCCCCCCTGGGGCGGCTGCAAGAGCCTCTGCGGTGCCTCCCCGCTTCCATTCTCAGCCTCCCTATGACTCAGCCTCCTCACGCCAGCCAGAAGGGCCTCTTCAAGGGAAAATCTGGTTCTGTCACTCCTCTGTTAGGGGTTACGATAAAATCCAAAGTCTTTACCATGGCCTGCAAGGCCCTATAGAATCAGCCGACAGAAAAGAAATGGAAATTTAAACAATGAAACATTATTTTTGCCATTAGATTAGCAAAGATTTTAAAAATAGAAATAATACCCAGTGTGGGTGAGGATGGAGTGAAACTGGACTTTTATGTGAGAACCGCCTCCCATACCGGCATTTTGAGGTCAGGGAGGGAAGTCAAGGAGGAGACCAAGGAGTCCTGAGAGAGGCGAGGACCAGGTCAGCGTGGCTGAGGGAGGAGCAGGGAAGGGCTGCTTCAGAAGAAAGGCGGTCTTGGGTAAAGGCTACTGAGAGCTCAGATAAGATGAGGCTAGGGAACTGACCATGACTTTGGCCAGAGCTGTTCCAGGGAGTGCTGGGGAGGGAAGCCATATTGCAAAAGAGTGCAGAGGAGAGAGAATCCCATGAGTTGCGATAGTGTGGTGTGTGCTGTGTGTGTGTGGTGTTTGTGGTGTGTGTGGTGTGTGTGTGTGTTGTTTGTGGTTTGTGTGTGTGTGGGGTGTGTGTGGTGTGTGTGTATGGTGTGGTGTGGTCTGTGTGGTGTGTGTGTGGGCTGTGTGGTGTGTATGTATGGTGTGGTGTGCTGTGTGTGGTGTGTGTGGTGTGTGTGGTGTGTGTGTGAGTGTGGTGTGGTGTGGTGTGTGTGGTGTGGTGTGTGTGGTGTGGTGTGTGTGTGTGGTGTGGTGTGTGGTGTGTGTGTGAGTGTGGTGTGTGGTGTGGTGTGTGTGTGTGTGGTGTGTGTGGTGTTTGTGTGGTGTGTGTGGTGTGTGTGGTGTGTGTGTGTGTGTGGTGTGTGTGTGGTGTGTGTGGTGTGTGTGTGTGGTGTGTGTGTGGTGTGTGTGGTGTGTGTGGTGTGTGTGTGTGTGGTGTGTGTGTGGTGTGTGTGGTGTGTGTGGTGTGTGTGGTGTGTGTGTGGTGTGTGTGGTGTGTGTGTGTGTGGTGTTTGTGGTGTGGTGTGTGTGTGTGGTGTGTGTGGTGTGTGTGGTGTGTGTGGTGTGTGTGTGGTGTGTGTGTGGTGTGTGTGTGTGGTGTGTGTGTGGTGTGTGTGGTGTGTGTGGTGTGTGTGTGGTGTGTGTGGTGTGTGTGGTGTGGTGTGTGTGTGTGGTGTGGTGTGTGGTGTGTGTGTGAGTGTGGTGTGTGGTGTGTGTGGTGTGTGTGGTGTGTGTGTGGTGTGTGTGGTGTGTGTGTGTGTATGGTGTGTGTGTGGTGTGTGTGGTGTGTGTGGTGTGTGTGGTGTGTGTGTGGTGTGTGTGGTGTGTGTGTGTGTGGTGTGTGTGTGTGTGGTGTTTGTGGTGTGGTGTGTGTGTAGTGTGTGTGTGGTATGTGTGGTGTGTGCGGTGGAGAGCAAGAGGAGACCAGCCTAAGGAGAACTCTAGAGGATAAGGCAGGCCCTCTGGGGTGGGAGTGGGGGGGGCCTGCTGACTGGGGGGGTCCTGAAAGCCCCGGTGAGGAGCCAGCTGGCAGCAGCAAGTGGGGAGAGCAGGAGTTTCAGGAAGCTGTGATAGCTGGGAAAGGCCCCGAGGGGCGTGTGGGGCCCAGATTAAAACTCATTGGAAAAAACAAAGGAAAGCGTGGGAGTTTGATGAGTTTGGTTCTAGATGCCAATTCCTGCCAGAGCCTCCTTCATTTCCTTGGTAAGTCAGATCACTTGGGTCACTGCCGTGGAGGAAATGTATTTCTGATAAGGACCTCTGTCTGATTGTGTATCTGTTCGGAGATTCTCCACAGGAGCAATGAGCTGGTGATGTAAGGGCCCCACAAAGAAGAAAACAAACACGTGTGTGTGTGTGTGTGTGTTTATGTTTTTCCAGTTCCAGTTGGGAGGGCAGGAGTGGGAGCCTAGGCCCTTATTTTTGAGCCTATTTGTTGGATTGGGTAGTTGGGTGAGGTTAGGGCGCGGGCTCTTGTTTGGGGCTCAAAGACAATAAAAATACTTTTAGTTTTGGTGTTTTGAAATGTGGGTATTCGGGGATATATAAGAAAACCCCTCTTTCTACCCATATGTGTTCCACTTTTCCTTCTAATCCCTGCTTAAAGCCCACTGCCTCCAGGAAGCCTTCCCTCCCAGCCCCACTCCTGGTGTGACCAGTCCCTTCTTTGAGCCCAAGTTGGCTTGGGCAGATTTGTGTCATTGGACCAAGGGTAGAGGCTCACACACCGGCATTTAGAGAAACCTCACCCCTCTGGACCTCTGTTTCATCATGGATACATGAAAGAGGATGAGGGCTAGTCTGGCTCTTGGAATCTCCAATCCTAAGTGTCCACAAGGAGCATGAGAGCAGGCAGGGCAAGAGTGGCGGACGCCCCAATATACTGTGAACATTTGTTATAGATAGGATGTTATACTAGGCCCTTTTCATGCATTGTCTCATTTAATTTCACAACAATTTTATGAGTCAGCAGGAGCTATCACTATCCCTATTTTACAGGTAAGGAAATGAAGGCTTAGAGATGTTAAATAATTACCCAAGTTTGGCCGTGCACGGAATGGGCAAGCTGTATTCGACACAGTCACGTGACCTGGGCAGGGCGGCCTGGCCAGGAACCTGGGGCGGGGCCAGGCGGAACTGTGGCCGTTCTCCCAGTGTTAGTGGGAGCCTCTGCGACCCCCTTGCCTTGCTGATTTCTCTGCTGCCTCTGTGCTCTCTAATGCTCCCAGTCTTTGAAACTCCCAGGGTCAGGATTACACACCATCCTTTCTCTAGGTCAAGGACTATAAAGTTAAATTCCTACAGGGCCAGGCAGTAATTAAGTGAAGTGGGACATGGCCAGAGTAAGGGCAAATGTTTGTTGCCTGAGCGATGGCAACTTCGGCTCCTGAAGAACACTTGCTTCTTAAAGGCAGCTGCTCCTCGGCTCCAGCCAATTGTCATCTCCTGGTATTAGTGAGCAAAACCTCTGATCTGCTAAATTCCCTGTTCTGAGCAGTATCTCAAACGATAAGCAAATAGACAAGCAAAATACATTTACAAACGGAATACCTGTCAGGTGGCAAGTTTGTAACCTCTGAAGTCTGTTCTCATGCCTGCCTTGCTCCAGGCATGCTCAGCTGAAAGCTCCTCCGGCTATGGGTGCTAAGGAAATGGTGGCGGACCCTGAGGTAGGCTCCAGCTTTGGTGAGTTTGTGATGGAGTGAGATAGACATCTCCTGGAAGAGTCTCCTCCCTTACCAATTCCCCACTCTCCCTGGCCCCAGCACATTTCAACACATTTGAAGGGGGTTGCAGATGTTGGTAGGAATGGGTCCCAATTTCAGACATTTTTGAGTAGTTTCCTAACTGGACTTTGAACAGAAGTGTGAGATGGCACCCTGCTGGGAACGGCAGCCCCTTGAATTAATGTCCTTCATCCTCAAATTTCTCTAGAAGGTTGGCAGCCTAGTAGCTGGGTCAAGGTGAATACCCAACACACATTCAAAGATGACCAACACACAAGGAAACAAGACACCGTGCGCAAGAACCAGCAGAAACAACAGACAGCAGAAACGGTCTCACAGACTTCAGATAGTGGAATTGTTAGACATAGACTATAAAATGACTGCACTTACTATGTTCAAAGAAATAAAAATTCAGCTTGAACATTTCAGCAGGGAACTGGAAACTATAAAATACATAACATTTTAAAAAAGGAATTCTAGAACTAAAAATGCAACACCGGAAATTAAGAACTTGATGGATGGGTTTATTTATTTATTTTAATTAATTAATTAATTAATTTTTGGCTTCATTGGGTCTTCGTTGCTGCGTGCAGCCTTTCTCTAGTTGTGGCGAGCGGGGGCTACTCTTCGTTGCGGTGCGCGGGCTTCTCATTGCGGTGGCTTCTCTTTGTTGTGGAGCATGGGCTCTAGGCATGGAGGCTTCAGTAGTTGTGGCATGTGGGCTCAGTAGTTGTGGCTCGCGGGCCCTAGAGCGCAGGCTCAGTAGTTGTGGTGCATGGGCTTATTTGCTCCACGGCATGTGGGATCTTCCCAGACCAGGGCTTGAACCCGTGTCCCCTGCATTGGCAGGCGGATTCTTAACCACTGTGCCACCAGGGAAGTCCCGACGGATGGGTTTAATAAGAGATTAGATACAGCTAAAGTGAAGGTTACTGAATTGGAATTTAAGTCAGAAGAAACTGTTTACAGTGTAACACTGAAAGACGGAAAATATAGAAAAGAGGGTGAAAAAATGGAGGGAAAAAAATGAGGTCTGATATATGTTTCATTGGAGTCTCAGAAGGAAAGGAGAAGGAGGAGAGAGAGAACAGGGCAGAAGAAATAGCTGAACTTTCCACTACTGAGCAAAGATATAAGCCTATAGAGTCAAGAAGCCTCCAGAGGTGGGTTGATCTGTGCCAGACACAGGAGGGCTCAGTCATACACTGACTCAGAGGGATCAGAAACCAGTACTTTGCAAATTACTTGGCCTAGATGGGAATGGAGCCAGAGGTCCCAGCTTAGGGCGAGTGGGAACTGGGGGAGTAATGGAAGTAAAGTTTTCATTAATTTACTTTATGAACTTATTCATTCAGTTTTTAAAATTTATTCATCAATTCAACACCGATTAATTGAGCACCTACTTGGCTTGAGTCACTGTGATTGGCTGTTGGTCAAGTCTTAGTTTTTTTTTGCCACGTAGCTTGTGGGATCTTAGTTCCCCAACCAGGGATTGAACTTGTGCCCTCGACGGTGAGCATGGAGTCCTAACCACTGGACCACCAAGGAATTCCCCAAAAGTCTTAGTTTTAAAAGAGATGTTTGTCCTCGAATGAGGCAAGATGTTTAGGGAATTTAGTGTCTGGGTGCACAGAAGCAAGATGGCACCTGGAAGTCTATGATGATGGGGATTAGAGCCTGGTTGGGAAGAAAGGCCATTTGATGGAAAACCATCCAAACTGGTACCTATGACATTTTTGGTTTATCTGTGAAGATACATATTATTTCAGGAGGAGGTAATTTGAGCTGTTAATAAGCTCTATGGTACTCTGAGTGGAATTAGTAGGGTTTTGGAGAATCTGACCAACTTAATGTTATTTGTATTTTATTCATTTTTCTTCCTTTCTCAGTAAAATTTATTGCAGTAAAAGGAGCCTGCCTAAACTCTACTAGAAGGAAATCCAGGGGTTTGTGTGCTGGCATGGGTTGCTGAGGAAGGAGGCACAGCAGCCCTGTGGAGGCCAGATGTGGTGGCAGTGGCCATTAGGGAGGTCATGCCAAGGTGCCCCTTCAGGGGACAAAGCCAGGGCTCTTTGAACGGCTATCCCTCCTGGAGGTTTGGGAAGGCCAGGAACACTTGAGGCACATGCAAACTTGGGCACTGGCCCCCTCTATGGCTCTCAACGGTTGGGGAGGTCACAGACCACCTTGAGAAGCCCACTACCAGAAAAGTACACATACAAACCATATTCCCTGTGCAAATTCAGGGGACTCATGGATCCTGATCTAAAATTTTTTGACCTATCTGACCCTTCGTTGTAATTTGGGGAAACTGACATCTACCTTAGTGAAGTGATTGTCCAGATTCACACAGAGAGTGGACTCTGTCCCAAGTGTCTTGACCTTTGGTCTGGTGCCGGCCCTCACTCCTCCTGGCTCCCTTGGGAGCTGTCCAGGGTGGGGTGGTGCTGTCTGTGTGTGGAGGCAGCTCTCTCATGGGGCGTGGTGCGGGGGAATCAAGTTCATGAGATGTGTGTCTGGGGGACTCTCAGTGGGTGGAGGGCCCATGAGGGGAAACCCCTTCTGCAGGAAGAGGCCCTTCTCCTGAAGGGCCTGGGAGGTCAAGTACTAGCTGCTTGTCAACCCGAAAGCCACTGGGGAGGGAAAACTCTCACATAGAATAGGGCGGCCATGAAAGAGTCGCTGGAGGAGGCTGATTCCTGAAGTCCTTCTCTCTCCTGGCAAACAGTCTCCAGAGCAACCCAGGGCTCAGGAGACAGCCCCAACTTCCCAGGGTGACCTGGCCTCCTCTTTCCTGGAATCCACCAGAACCCAGCCTTGAGCCTGACTCCAGTCCTGTGGGGCTAATTGCCCTCTGGGTTTTCTCCCCTCTTTCCTCTGTGTTTCCCTTCCTCTCGGCTGCAGGGACAAACTCCCATTTTCTTTCAAGAAAAAATTATGATTATTAAAGATGTCATCTTGGAGTCTAAAAATACCATAATGTGAATGCCTCTGTTCCCCCAATCCTCTTCCCTCTCTCCCCATCATCGCTCCCTTTCTTAATCAGCCCCCCTAGAATTGCACTGGGGACAGGTGTGGAAACCACTGGTATCTTCAGCAGCTGGGACGAGAAGTGGCAGACCTGGAGGAGTGTGGGGAGGCGCAGGCAGGGTTGGGTGCAGCTGCAGGAGAGGGGGGCTGGGGTACTTAGGGTTCATTGTGTGCTCTGGCTGAGCTGCCCTGTCGGTGGGGGGCCGCTGTGAAAAAGCATCAGGCTCTTGCTTCTGGATGGTGAGCAGTTTCCCAGCACTCTTAGCTGAAGGCAGACTTCCTCTTCTCAGTGAATGTTTGATTTGGAGTTTATTGACTCCATTTGCCAGAGTATTTTCCTTAAATATTTTTTGAGTCTAACACACGCTGTACGCATCCATAATGGTTCTGGCGAGCCTTGTTTTCCTGTGGGACCAATAAAGCAATTTGGATGAGATGGAATTGAACTCAGAGGCATCAGGAGAGGGTGGCTGGAGATGTGGGCAGGGAGGGCGGGATGGACTTGAGAGAGAAGAGCCAGGAGGTGGGGAGAGGCAGTACTGAGGATGCACTGTGGATGCAGAGAGCTGGAGAAGAGAAAGGAAATTAGACAAGGAAGAGGATACAAAAACATGGAAGGGGAAGAGAGAGAAAAAGGAAAAGGAAAGAAAGATGAAAGAATACATTTTGGCCAGCTTGCAATTTTGTGTGACCTTGGGAATACAGGTGAGTTAAGTCTATGGATGACTCTCAAATTACTTTGGAGTTTCCAATTCTAATCTCTTCTTGCTCTCACCCAACCTTTCATGAAAAAAGCAAAATAGGTAGGTGTGTTGGACGGCACTGTCTGCTCCCCCAGCATCCTTTCACCCCCTCTCATGGCGTAGCAGCCTGTTATTGAGTAGGACTGAACTCCTGGGCTGGCCCATCACTGGCCTAAGCCAATCACAGTATTCCTAGTCCCCTAGCCCTAGTGATTGGTTGAGGAAGAGAACCAAGCCAATCAATGCTTAGGATTCTCCTGGCCCCAGTGATTGGTTAGAGAGCTACTTTGTCATTGAAGTTGGTCCAATCAGAGAGAAAGTTGGGAATTTTGTTAAAAGGTGGGGGAAGAAAAGCCTTTTATCTCCTCCTGGTTAGGAAGAAGGAAGCATGGGACCCTAGAACTGCTGGCAACCATTTCATTACCAGGAGGGAGTTCAATCTGGGGATGAAGCTGATGTATTAGGAGGGCAGAGTGGAGAGGATCACAAAGAAATGGAGCTGAGCCCTACGGGACATCACAAACCTCTGGATCAAACTTATCCTGAAGCCAACATTTCCTCTGGACATCCCAACTACACAAGCCAGTAGATTCCTTATTGTTTAAGTGATTTTGAGTTGAATTGTCTATTACATATAGTTGAAAATATACTAATTAATGTAAATGTTTGAATTTGATCCTTTCTGTTCTCCTAGCTACAGGCTTCATGAAAACTCTGGCAGAACGTACCTACAGGCCCGGGCTGGGCAGGGCTCCAGGAGAGAGCAGGGCTCTGGACAGAGTTCCCTCCCAAAACTTAGCTCAGACTTTGGGGGCAGGGATGTGGCTGGAAGGATGAGGAAGGAGCAAGGAGTAAAAGAACAGAGAATCTACATCCTGGATGGTCAGGCCCTTCCCACTCAGCTGGGCAAACACACCCTCTCCGCTGATCAGCTCCAAGCCAGCCTTCAGCTCTAAGTACCAATCACCCAGCTTGGCATCCCAGGCTCACCTCTCACCGCTTCCCTCTGTGCACACCACTGCCTGCCAGGCTCAGCCCCTGGCCGTTCTCTGAGCACACCCACACCTCTCCTTTGCCTAGAACCCTAATCCTAACCACCCATAAAGCCTCCCCTGACTTTAATCAACTTTAAAGCCTCCTTTTCTCCTGGGGCTTCATCAAAATCTGCACGAAGTAGGGTGGGGGGTGGCCAGGGAGAGCTGGGAGGGCCCTGAGGGATCAACGGCTGCGGGGATGCGCCACCTGTTCTCCACCAAGATGCACGTGAGTGATGGGGTTCACCTTTACAGTGTGCTCCTAAGGTTATTAAAAGTCTGGATCTGTTAGCTGTCACCCCTCACCTTTCTTTTATATTCAAGAAAGCATAGAAGAAAGTGAATGACTCTGGAACAAGAGGTCACTGCTTGGCTTTTTAAAGACCTTAGTGCACCTGTGGTCTTGACAGCCTCATTTGTAGAGATAAAATGCTTTTTTCTACATTTATAAATTAACTCTTTACACCGTAAGAGCAAAGCTTGCAGGTCTGAGCACAGAGTTTAACACGGGGTGTGGGGAAGAGACACAGGAAAAGGCCCTTCCTGCTCCACAGTAAGCAGAGGAAGGCGGAAGGTCTCTGGTCTGCAGGAGGGGACGGGGTACACACTGAGCATCCTCATTTCTCCACGTCACCCTCCCTGGGATCAAATTCAGAGCAGGGTGGGTGAGAGAGAGGTGCTCCCAGGAGGTGTGGGGATCCTGAGAATACTGGGGCTCGTGCTCTGCTTTCCAAGCATAGCCTGAGGAGAGGATGAGCCCCTGGGGTGTGACACAGGGTGAAACTGCAGCTTTGGTAGAAGGAGGTGTCCGGGGTAGGTTTGAGTTAGTGTTCCTGGCCGCCATGCCTTGTATCCAACAAGGAGGGGGCGGTTCCCACAGGTTCCCGAGGGGGGATTGAAGAAACACTGAAAGAATTGGTGGAGGGAAGAGTCCTGAGGTCAGAATGAGGCTGCCACGTGACTGGACTTCATCTGGGGCTGCTATTGGAATGCCAGATCGGGTGGGGCCGGAGGACACCAGCTTGGAACCAGGGACAAGTGGCCTGGGGGATATCTCACGAGGCTGGCAATAACCCAGAGGGTGTCCGTGTGTGCGCTACTACCCACCCCCATCCCCCCAGGCCACCCAAGGCAGGAAGATGGAGCAGGAAGGCTCCTTGAGGCAAAAGAAATGGCGCCAAAAGGGACTTTGACTCTTGATTGACTATCCAAAAAAGAATGTTTTAAACTGAGTTACTATCTACTGGCAAGTTGGTCTCCTACCACGACCAACCCCGTGGCCCCAGCATCAGCGAGAAGGGAGAACCCGGGCAAGAGGCAGCCATTTGTGGAAAATAAAGCCACTTGTCTTACCTACTGAGTTGTTGTATGTGAATTCTACCCCTTCCCACAGTAATTAGTTCAATGAGTATATGAAAGAGAAACTCAGGGTACTATGGGAAGGAGTACTGGGAGGTCTGACCTAGTTTGAAACATCAGAGAGGGCTGCCCAGAGGAGGTGATGTTTAAGTGGAATTCTGAAAGATGTGTAAGACTTAGGGGGGGTGCAAAGGGTGGGCATCATTCTAAGGTGGCTGACCCTTGCTCCTTCACCCCATGTGAGGACTCCCCAAGAGTCCCCTGGGTGGGCTGCTGCCGTAGCCACCTCGCCCGGTTCCCTGGCCAGGGCCAGGAGCAATGGGATGTATCCCAGAAGCTTGGGGCTGCCCTGTGTGCCTTTTTCTAGAAAGGGGTGGAGGTGGAGAGGGCCTGGGTCTGAGCCTCTGGCCAGGCAGCCTGACAGCTAATTCTGCGGGGGAGTTTGCCCTTGGTCTCAGCCAGCCACATCCCGCAGCAGCTTGAGGGCCTTTGCTATCCGAGCAGGGTTGAGGCAGGTGGCTTCCTGCCCCCATGTCCCCAGCCAGTCCATACGCTGTGCTGTCCAGCCGGGAGCCAGTGCGTGGTGTTGGCTGCCCTGCTTGACGGTTGGGAAAAGAGGCAATCCTGTGCAGTCCTACCCATGTGCCAGCCTCAGTTAGCCCAGGCAGGAGCGAAGGGCAGCACGTAATAGAATCTGCAGCCAGGCTGATGCAGTGGGGGCCCTCCTTCCATGCCCTGTGGGCCCTGGGCCGGGCGATAGATCACAATCTGGGGACGAGGAGAAAGGCAGGTCTCCAGCTTTCTCCTTGCTCCTAGTTTGAAGGGAATGTTCTAGACTGGAATCACGGCCACGGGATAGGAAGTTCTTTCTCACCAAAACCATCTGGACCCAGCCTGAGTGACAGCAAATTAAATGACAGAGGAACGCTTACCAGGAACCTGACCTCAGAGTGGCAGGGTAGGGGTGGGGATGGGGAGATGGCCGAGGCCTGGCTCAGGGGGCAGCCCTGCTAGTGACCGCGGCGGTGGCTGCCGTGTGGATGCTCCAGGCAGGGTATGGGGGAGCCGAGGCCATGCCCAGGGTTCCTGGGAAGCATAGGGACCCCCTAGACGGACCTCTCTGAGCCCCTGTGGAAGTGTTAGGGGCAGTGGGTTGGGCCCTGGCTGCTGTGGAGTGACCTTCCCCTTGACCAGCCTCCTTTTCAGGGTGCCTTCCCCTCATAAAAGGTCCAGGGAGAGGCCCGCCAGGCAAAATGTAGGATGCTTGGTTAAATGTGAATTTCAGATAAGTAACAGATAATTGTTTAGGACAAGACTATCCCAGCAATATTCAGGACCTACTTACATGAAACAATTATTCATCATTTATCTGAAATTCAGATTGAAATGGGCATTCTGTATTTTTATTTGCTGAATCTGGCAGCCTCTTCAGGTTTTTTTCCAGAGGGTGGAGAGCTGTTTCTTCACAGCAGGTGGAGGTCTGCACACCACCCCGTCCCGGGGAAGGAGCATACACGCTGTGCTAGCCCTGGGCTCTGTGTCCTGGGCCCATCGAGGGGGCCTGCGGACCACGGTGGGAAATCACCTAGGACCCTGGCTGTGGTCAGTGTGGGGAACCAGATTCATCAGCTGCCTCTTCTGAGCTCAGAGCACAGACGAAGTTTAGCAAGAGGAGATGCTGTAGGCGGTGAGGGGAGGGGCCCAGGCCTACGGGAGCGCCTTTCCCAGCTCGGCAGAACCTAGAGCAGAGTGTCTTTTGGACTCTGTAGCTCCCGGCTCGGTGACTGTCCCCTCTCTTAGCCGGTCTGGCCTCCCTCAGCCCTGAGATGGCAGGAAGTATTCTCAATCAGACTCCCTTTCACTCTGATGAGGGGGGGCACTGGGCATCCATCATGGGCTCTTCTAAGCACTGGTGTTTGGCTTCCTGGCACAGGGACCGCTGCCCTCCAGCCTCTGAATCTAATTTCCCAGAGGCCTGGGGAGCCATGTGGGTTGGGAGGATGAAAGGAAACATCAATCTTGCGGTGCTCAGCCCAGGCCACATTTAAAATGGGGAACCGAATGTTTCTGAGTGTCCTGGTTGGGGGTGGGTGGGGACTCTTTATATTTGAAGCATGAGCTCTCAACGGGGTCTCCTACCTCACTGGGGCTCAGGGTGAGCAGGGCAAGGGGTAAAATGCATGAAATGAAGCTGATGAACCAGGAAACAGCGTTGCAGCAGGTTAATTTCTCATTAGGCCCCTGGAGGAGGCCCTCACCGGAGGGCTGTCTGCCCTGAGATCAGAGACCTGCAGAGTTCATCATACATCCTGTCCTGGTCGCCCCAGATGCATTTAAATACATTTCTCTCCCCATGCTGCTCCCCACGGTTCATGCTCTGGGCTCTGACCCGTCTGGTTTTAAATGAACAAACGACAGGACGGCAGCATTTTCCTTAGGAGAAGATTCTGGAGGCAAACTGCCGTCAGTGGGACTGCCAGCATCCACTCTTTGTGATGTGTTTTTGGCTACTACATATCGTTCCCTGTCCCGAACCTGGCTAAGCCTCTGCTGCCTCTGGGCCAATTCATAATCCCCAATTTCCTCAAAACCTGCTATACGTGGATGTCTTGCTGAAACTGTTTGGGATTAGCTGCGCCTGGCTCCTAGGCTGCCTGCACCTTCCACACCACCTCCCTCAGCCCTTCAACCCTGTAGCTGACATGTCTCCTTGTGTATGCTTCTGGTTTCCTGGCGGGGGTGGAGGGGAGTTCTCTCTCTTCCCCTAGACCACAATTTCTTCCTGGAAGAGACCAGCTGTTTTCTTCCCTTTCCTCTTGTTCCTTTCTCAGGTGTTTGATGTTTGATGCCCTTGCTGAACCTCTTGTTGTCTTTTCACGTGAGAATCTTTCATAAGTGGTGTCCTTCGCCCCTCTTTTAGTCCGTTCCCATCCCCCAACTCAAATGACCAAATTGCTCCAGCCTCCCCAAGGGAGCGTTGTGCATTCACCCACTGATCACACATTCTTTGAGAACTGACTGTTGAACTTCAGGGATACAAAGATTGATCAGAGTCAGATATTCAGGGTGTCTCCGAAAAAGATGGACTGGAAAGAACTGAGAGGTAAATTCTAGCCCCCGCCCTGCACCCCTTTTTTGTTTTATTGATCAACGGGGAATAAGTGACCTATTGAATATCACAGCTAGTTGGGGATAGAACCAAGATTGACACCTGCATCCCTTGACTCTTAATCTACCGTATTTCCCACCATTGTAAATTTCAGTGGAGCAAGTTTGTGTGGGGGTGTGGGACTGGGTACAAAGCTGATCCTTGACTACCGCGTGAGACGTGAGAAACCCACATCTCTCTCCACTCCCCACACCAGCTTCACACCAGTCACAGCAGGATGTAAGTTCCTTTTTGTCCACTAGACGCTGAGGCCGGAATAGAGAAACTGGCTCAGAGCCAGGCCCTGGTTTGCAGCTGAATTAAGACTGGGCAGCTGCCTAGGGTGTCCATCTAAGTTGGTGCTGATATGTCATAACACTGGAAATGCAAAACGACCTAGAGGGAGCTGTACTGACCTGTGCTCCTCTTGGGGCGTGGAAGTGGATGGGCTGGGGGAACACGCTGATAATCTGCTTGGGGTGTAGGGTGAGACCTCAAAAGGGTGTGTTGGGACTTCCCTGGTGGCGCAGTGGTTAAGAATCCGCCTGCCAGTGTAGGGGACACGGGTTTGAGCCCTGGTCCAGGAAGATCCCACATGCCGCGGAGCAACTAAGCCTGTGCGCCACAACTACTGAGCCTGCGCTCTAGAGCCCACGAGACACAACTACTGAGCCCACGTGCCACAACTACTGAAGCCTGCGCACCTAGAACCCGTGCTCCACAAGAGAAGCCACTGCAATGAGAAGCCCACGCACCACAACAAAGAGAGTAGCCCCCGCTCGCTGCAACTAAAGAAAGCCCACGCGCAGCAACGAGGACCCAACACAGTCAAACAAACAAAAAAAGGCCATGTTCAAGTAGCAACAGCTGATCGATCCTCCATCACATCTTGGAGTGGATGCCCAATTATTGCTGGCCTCTGGCTTTGCTATGTCGGTGAGGAGCGCACCTTTGGGGCCAGAGTAAACTGCTTAGGACCTAGAGGGGAGGTCAGGCCATGTCACCTAAACCCTCTTCTTAGCTCTTCCCCTACGCAGCCCTTGACTTTGCCTTTAAGTGCATGTGGAATACACATCAGTTTGACCCTGTCTGGGGCACTGTATATTTCTGTAAACCTCTGAAGAGTCCGGTTCCAGTTCCTTGCTGTGTAATCTCAGATGCTCGTCTTTCTCCTCTACTCTTTCTGCTTAGGCCAGAAGCCAGTCTTCAAGAGAAAATTCCCCTTTGCCTGGATGCCCTCACCCACCTGCTCCACCCAGATATGCCCCACCCACCCCTCCATCCCAGCCAACCACATCAGCCCCCAGCAGCCACGTGCCAGCCCTCCACTGCTCCCCCGAGGCCTAAGTAACCCCCTCTCGTTAAAGCCGGTGGAAGCCTTTGGGTCATTACAAGGTGCCTCTGGAGTCTCTCCATTGAAAAACTCTTTTTCCTTGACTTGTTCCATAAATGTGTCTCTTGATTCTCTTTCTTCTTCTCCAGCTAGACCGTCTCTTCCTGACTGTACTTTCTCTCTCTCTCTCTCTCGGGGGTTTATCTTCTCCTAGCATCAGACATCACCTTCATGCCAGTTTGTTCCCTCATTTATTTATGCATTCATCCAGCAGACATCTGCGGGTCACGGGTTACAGCAAGCACTCTTCCAGGCCCCGGTGTGTGACGGTGAACAGACCCAGCTCTTGGGTCTTGAGCTTTCAGCTAGCAGGTTTGTGCACGTGGGCGGGGTGTGGGAGAAGTATAATAAGCAAATTGATAAACAAGGAAAACACTGATAGGGATAGTGCTGGGTGGCTGCTCTCAGGGAGGTCTCTCCACGGAGGGATGCTCTAGCAGAGACCCACGTGACAAGAAGGGCCAGGAGACAGCAGATTCTGCAAACCCCGAGGCTCTCAGTGGGGAGCAAGGTCGGCAGCCCGAGGAGAGGGAACTGTAAAGAGGAGCAGGGCAAGGGCGGCAGGAGGGGGACAGCCCGGGACCAGCTCACACAGAGCTCCGAGCTGGCTGAGGAGCCGGCATTTGGTTCTGAAGGTGACGAGGAGCCGCTGGAGGGTGTGATGCTTGGCAGTGACCTGGTCTCATCACGGCTGGGAGGGAGTGAGCTGGGGGAGGCAGGGAGCCAGTGAGAGTGGGAAGGAGGCCTTAGGTAGCGGCTGTCGCATCCCTCCAGGAGAAAGATGACAGGGGCTCGGAGCAGGCGGAGAGAAGAGGACACTTGGGCCCGCCTGCCTTGCACAGAGGGAGGGCCCACAGGTGGAACTGATGGCTGGGATGTGGGGAGAAAGTGAAGGTGAAGGAGAAGAAGATTCAGCAATGCCTGTGGGGTTTGCCCTAAGCCATAGGACAAGCGGCCACATGGAGCCCGGAGCCCGAGAGGCAGAGGGGGAAGCCGCAGGAGGGTCTCAGCCTCTATCTTCACCCTAAAGCCTGGATGTGCCTCACCCTACGTCTACATCCTTGCTGTGCTGCTGGTCTCGATCGCTTGTCTGACTACCTCTGGACATCTTGAGATGTGTTTTTCACAAAACCTTCAAGTTCAGCATCCAATTGGCTGACCAGGGAATCAATTTGGGATTCACCTCCACTTCCTCCCTTCCTGGCTCACCTTTCCACACCCAAAGAGTCCCCTCATCCTGTGCTTTTGAGCTCCTAAATGCTCCTGGGCCCATCCCCCAGCTGCTCCTGCCCCTCATCCCTTGCTGTCACCAAGCCACCCTCCACTCTGCAGACTCAATGATTTATTTTTTTTCAGAGCATAAATCTGACCATGTCATTTTCTTTCTCAACACTATTCAATGACTCCTCTTTAGGACCAAGTCCACAATCCTCAGCGTCCTGCCCTCTACCCGGCTCTCCATCCTTCCCTCCCACCACGTGTGTGCACCAACCTGCTCCAGCCACGCACAGCTCCCTTCAGGTCCCCAAACGAGCCTCCAGGCCTTGGTCCCGGGGGACGGCCTGGAATTCTCCTCTATTAAGCGCCTCCCTCACCCTCCCACCCTATCTTCCTTTCAAGAACAAGCTTAATTAGTACCGCTTCTTAGAAGCCTTCCCTAGACTCCTCTTCATCATGTCACGGGAGAACACAGACCTGGGAGGAGCTGAACACACCCCAGATCATACTCACGGAACGTATTCAGAAGTGTTCCGGCCTCAGGTCCCTGTCTCGGTTAACGACCTGGGCATCGTCATCCACCAGGCGACCGAGGCAGGCATTCCCCACTTCTCTCAGCCTCCGCAGTCTCCGCCACTCAACCAGCCATCAAGGCTGATTAGTTCTAACTCTGAAGCACGTCCCAGGCAGGTCCTGTTCCAATTTTGCCAGTGAGGAAACTTGCCTCACACACTGGCATTTTCCTTGCGAGCACTTCCCCACCTTTCGTGACGTAATTATTTGTGAAATTTAAGGATGTCTGCCTCGATACTATGGAGAAAAGTATGGAGGTTCCTTAAAAAACTAAAAACAGAGTTACCCTATGATCCAGCAATCCCACTCCTGGGCATATGTCCAGAAAAGATGAAAACTCTAATTCGAAAAGATACTTGCACCCCAATGTTCGCAGCAGCACTATTCACAGTAGCCAAGACACGGAAGCAACCTAAGTGTCCAGCCACAGATGAATGGAGAAAGAAGATGTGGTACATACATACAATGGGATATTACTCAGCCATAAAAAGAATGAAATAATGCCATTTGCAGCAACATGGATGGACCTGGAGATGATCATACAAGTGAAGTAAGCCAGACAGAGAAAGACAAATATCATATGATATCATTTCTATGTGGAATCTAAAAAAATGATACAAATGAACTTATTTAAAACAGAAATAGACTCACAGACATAGAAAACAAACTTATGGTTACCAAAGGGAAAAAGGGGAAGGAGGGATACATTAGGAGATTGGGATTGACAGATACATACTACTATATATAAAATAGGTAAACAACAAGGACCTACTGTATAGCACAGGGAACTGTATTCAATACCTTGTAATAATCTATAATGGAAAAGAATCCGAAAAAGAATACGTGTGTGTGTATATAACTGAAGCACTTTGCTGTACACCTGAAACTAACACGACATTGTAAATCAACTATAGTTCAATAAAAAAATTGCATCAAAAAAATAAAGATGCCTGCCTCCCGCCTAGACTGAAGAGCAGGGCTGCATCTGCCTTGGTCACCACACGTCTCCAGCACCCCACAGCATGTGGCACGTGTGTAGGCATTCCATGTTTCCTGAGTGAACATGCATGCCCTTCACGGGTTGTTGTATCTTTCAGTCCAACGTGCCAGGCGCCCTCTTGTCCTCCCACCTCCCCACCCGTCACTGGCTACCTGTCATTCATCCTTCAGCTCCTAGCCCAGATGTCCCCTCCTTCCCCTCCTTGAGTCTGGATTAGGTCAGCTCTGTGTTATGAGCTCCACAGCACTATACAATTTTCTGTTCTCGCACTTAGTAGAGTGAACCGTAAGTGAACCCTTTTCTGATTGTTTGCTAATGTCTATGTTCTCTAGGCTGCGAGCTTCATGGGAGTCTAGGCACTGTGTCTGGTTTTGGTCACTCCTGCACTCTCAATGCCTGGCACAGTACCTGGAGCACGGTAGGTGCTGAATAAATATTTGGTGACTGGATGGACAATCCCAGAATAGTGGATGGGGAAGGATTTGCAAACGGTAAAGTTCTACCAGTGGTTCCCAACCTTTCTCTGGCCCCTCTCATCTGTAACATTGCCCTCCATGGGGGTTGAGTTTTTTTTTTTTTTTTTTTTTATAAATTTATTTATTTATCTATTTTTGGCTGCGTTGGGTCTTCCTCGCTGTGCGCCGGCTTTCTCTAGTTGCCGCGTGCTGAAGCTACTCCTGATTGCCGTGCGTGGGCTTCTCACTGCGGTGATTTCTGTTGCGGAGCACGGGCTCTAGAGTGCAGGCTCAGTAGTTGTGGCACACGGGCTTAGTTACTCTGTGGCATGTGGGATCTTCCCAGACCAGGGCTCAAACCCGTGTCCCCTGCATTGGCAGGCGGATTCTTAACCACTGCGCCACCAGGGAAGTCCCCGGGGGGTTGAGTTTTAAATGTCTTGGGGGTGGGGTGGAGGGAATATATATGGCAGACTCTTGGTGGCCAAAGTAAGGACTTGTGTAGTTTAGAGATGACCCAAAGTAAATGTGGTAACTTCCCCCCTCCTGTACACACATACACACAAGTACATGCGTGCACATGCACACACATACTCTCTCTCTGTCACACCCAGGGCCGTTGAATTGCTCCAGGTTTGTGTCACTGCTGTGTGGCAGTGTGTTCCATACCTATGTGTTAGTTTCAGCAGGTCAATCTCAGATTATAAACTTCCAGAGAGAAGGAACTGGGCCTACAAGAGTCTCTATAAAGCTTCTGAGCGCTTAAGGGAAGCAGAAAACGAATCCATGATCAGCTAGTAAATTGCATTCAAAGCCCTTTTGGGAGGCGGGGAGAGGAGGGGCAGCAACGGGTGAGGCGGGGGCCAGGAATGTTCAAGCATTTGCCTCTCAGATGGATCACCCTAGGAAGGCCGAACGCAGGAGGTGAACCCCCATCCTCCCTACGTTGTCACTGTGTGGGGGACAAGTGCAGGCAGAGCTGCAAGTGTCTCATCCTTCCTGGAGCCCTGGTGTTGGATAAGCCCTAGGAGCTGGAATTTGGTTTCCCTTTTGGAGCTGAAATTTTTCCAGCAGCCTCCCTGGCAGATGTCACAGAGTCAGCATCAGAAGGGGCCTTGAACACTAAGGTTGTTATCCAGCTTGGTTTGAATACTTCTGGAGACGGGGAGCTCACTACTTTGCCCAGCAGCCCCTCCCACTGCTGACGGCTCATAGTCATTTCCTGCCTTTCTGGAGCTGGCTGTGCCTCCTTGCCACCAGCACTGTCTCTCTGAAAACCTGCGTCCATCTCCCTCTTGGAGGAAGGAGTAAGGGTTAGTCAGTGGGGCTGGCCGGGGGCTGAAGGTCGCTGCGTGCGATGTCTCCTCTCATCGCTCCCCACCCCTATAGCAGGGGCCTTCCTCCCACGTGCTCTCCCAGGCCCCCTCGTCTGTCACCCAGCTATGACTTACCTAAACGCGTGTCACCCAGAGGACGGGAACATTTGATTGCTGGGGAAAAGGACTTTTTTTAAACACCTTTCAAAAAGTGAGTCATGATTGGTCTAAAAATAGCCTGTGGAAATCAGAAGAAACAAAACACACACAAAAAATGATACTAAAAATCTGGAGTACCTAATTATAGGAGAAAGGAAATGGTTTGGCAGAATTGGGATTCCAGAGATTTTTTTTTCGTATTTTCTTTGACTCAGACATCGTGCAGGGAGAGTGAAATACATCAGGCATTGTTAATACGTTTCCCAACCCAGAGACTCAAAATCCCTCTCTCAAGCTATTTACAACCTCCATGGGCATTCCTGAGTTTGTGGTATTTGGATCTGCTCCCCTCCCTGCGTTTCCCCCAGGCAGCCCCTGCTTGCCACCATAAACCTCACAACAGGTGTAATCCATCAGGCGGCCTGTTGCAGTTGCGCAGTCCAGACGCTGAGCAAGCACCTTGGGTGAGGAAAGCTCCGTAGAGGGCTCTGAGCAGAGATTATTGAATGGATGGTTCATGAGCCCATAGGAAAGAAAAGGAGAGATCACTAGGAATCTTCTTGGGTTCACCAAGCACAAGTCCAGCTGCAATGACCTCCTTTTTTGGGCTGACAGGTGACCTAGGCTGGTAGACACATGGTGTGCTATGGATATCACCTATCTCGATTTGAGCAAGGCGTTCTGTAAAGACTTTGATGTAACACTCGGGGACAAGATGGAGAATTGTGGATTAGACAGTAATCAAGTTAGATGGATTAGCAGACAAAGTACAGTGTGAGCCAGCAGTGGGTGAAGCCGCCAGGGAGCTAACGCAATCTTGGACTGTATTAATCGAAGCCCAGAGCCCAGAAGAGGGGAGATAATGGTGTGTCCCTCTGTGCTTGGCAGTGTCCAGACCACATCTGGAGCATTGTATTTCATCGCAGTTGACCAAGGGCATTGACAAATGGATGGCACTCGGAGGAGGGGGACTGCTATGCCCTGGGGTCTACATACCAGGCCACGTGAGCAGTGGTTGAGGGAGCTGGGGAGAAGAGACCTGGAAGAGAGAACCTGGAAGAGAGAACCTGGAAGAGAGAACATCTAAGTGGATCAACCTGGAAGAGAGAACATCTAAGTGGATCCTGACAGCTGCTTTCAATATTTAAAGGTCTGCCGTGGAAGACAGAGCAGAAATTTTGGATGCAGTGTCAGAAACGCCACACTTGACAGCAAGGTGGATTTTGGTTTGGTCTGCAGTACATCAACGAGAAGAGCAAAGCTCTGAGCCCTGCATTGGCTTCCTTCCCTGGAGCAAGACCTGAACGTGGGCCTTGGGCTGTCCCACACTGCTCTTAATTTTTCTGGCTTACCAAAAATCCACCGGGTCCCGTGCCGAGCCTGGAGGAGGAAGAGGGGATACAGAGGTGCATAGGACATTGTCTTTGCCCTCAAGAAACTTATGTTCAAGTCAGAGAGATGGACACACCAACAGCTATTGTTCATATAAGGATTTCCCTGTAGCATAGCAGGAAGGGCACTGGATTGCTGCTTCCAGTTTGGCTGCTGACTAGCTGTGCCATCACGAGCAAATTATTGCACCTCTCTGTGCCTCAGATGTCAAGTGGAATGTCTAGGTCCGTGGTCGCCCTCCTCTGCAGTGCATACTAACCAGCTGGAAAACTTGTTTAAAATGCAGCCTTCTCCCCCCCACCCCCCCACCGGCATCAGTGGTCCAGGGCGGGGTGGCAGAGTGATTCTAATGCAGGGGACACACGGATCACTGAAAAACACTGACGGAGTTAAGAAAGAACATGGCCTCTGAAAGAAGTTTCAGTTTTCTGTTGAGAGTGAGAGGGGTGGGCTGGAGGGGAGACCAACCAGTTAGGAGGCTACGGTGCTGAGCTGGGGAAGAAGGAATGCCAGCCAGAATTAGGGCAGGGCGAACCAAAGCACAGGGATGGTCTCAGTGGACAGACAGAAGTTGCAAGTCTTGACGTGTGGGATGAGGATGGAGAAATATTAAAACGACTTTTCTGTGATAAAGTTTCACAGTTGGATTGGCAGATGGACTCTGCTTGAGGGTGGGGATGGTGAGTGACCACAGTGTATGACCGTGGCCTGTAAATTCTGACCATTGGTCTGGCAACCCGGGGCGGGGGCGGGGGGAGGTACTGAGTCTTCTCTTTAGAGGGCAGTCCCTGCTGTCAAACTTCCTGGAAGAGGGCAGCTTCTCCCACCAGGGGCTTGGGAAGTGAGGACCTTTGGGGGAAAGGATCCCAGCTGACTAGGTCCTTGCCCAAGCTGCTTCCGCTGGCCCAGCCCCTCCTCTACTGGAACCCTCCCACCCCACCTCCCTCTCCCTCTTTCTCTCTCCCTCCCTTCCTTCAGTCCCTTCCTCCTCCAGGCAGGGGAGTCAGGGAAATAATGAGGTTGCCCAACTGGCGGTGCACGCGCCGTCAGGGTGTAGGATGAAGACGGATGACTGTAGCTAAGAGACAATTTGAAAAGGGATAAATACAGGCAACAAGTTATTCACCACAGCAATTTGTAAAGAGCATTAAAAACCTGCAGATGGGTTGTTTCACATCATCTCCTTTTCCATTTGCAGGCTGACAGGCCGGGGTAAACGACAGTGATGGATGGCTTCGGGCCGGGCCCCTTAATCTACTGTTCTGCCATTGATTAGTTTGGCTGGCACCGCAACCCAGGGTGGTGGACGTGACCCGTCTCCTAGAATCCGGAGTCTGAGCTGGGCTGTTGGACTTGGAGGGGACTCCGTGGAGAAAGGGATGGGCTGGGGGTAGGGGGCAGAGAGGCCCCCCAGGGCTTGGCACTGGAGACCTGGAGGCTGGCACAGAGGAGCAGGAGGTTTCTGCAGCAGAGGGTTGATTTGATCAGGCAAAGATATTGGGGTAGAGGAGCAAGGAGAAGTTGGGAACCTGGAGTCCAGCGTGCCAGCCCAGCCTCCACGAGAGGCCGGGCCCCTCCGTCTTGCCTGGCAATGACCGGTGATGAGCCCTTAAGGCTCTTTTACAGGTTGCTTTTATTTTTTTTTTTAACATCTTTATTGGAGTATAATTGCATTACAATGGTGTGTTAGTTTCTGCTTTATAACAAAGTGAATCAGTTATACATATACATATGTTCCCATATCTCTTCCCTCTTGCATCTCCCTCCCTCCCACCCTCCCTATCCCACCCCTCTAGGTGGTCACAAAGCACAGAGCTGATCTCCCTGTGCTATGCGGTTGCTTCCCACTAGCTATCTATTTTACGTTTGGTAGTGTATATATGTCCATGCCACTCTCTCACTTTGTCACATCTTACCCTTCCCCCTCCCCATATCCTCAAGTCCATTCTCTAGTAGGTCTGTGTCTTTATTCCCGTCTTGCCACTAGGTTCTTCATGACCTTTTTTTTTTTCCCTTAGATTCCATATATATGTGTTAGCATACTGTATTTGTTTTTCTCTTTCTGACTTACTTCACTCTGTATGACAGACTCTAACTCCATCCACCTCACTACAAATAACTCCATTTCGTTTCTTTTTATGGCTGAGTAATATTTCATTGTATATATGTGCCACATCTTCTTTATCCATTCATCCGATGATGGACACTTAGGTTGCTTCCATGTCCTGGCTATTGTAAATAGAGCTGCAATGAACATTCAGGTTGCTTTTAGACTCTGTATCCCAAGTGCCCAGCGAAGTGCCTCACTATGAATTAATCAGCAGGTAACATTCTCCCAGTGTTATAAATGGGAGGAGGGAGATCCCACAGAGAGGGAGGTTATAATCATCTGGCGGGGAGGAAGAGCTGATCCCAGACTGAGTTTAGGATGTCCAAAGTGAAGAGAGTATAGACAGGGGACCCTCGAGACGATATGCAGGCAGGCAGGACGCAGGCTGGCAGGCTGCTGCAGAGGGGATCAAAAGATTAGGAGGCATCAAAGACTACAAATTTAGGGCAAGGTGAGAATGCACAATTCCCTGTATTGCCTAAGAAATTAGAGAGAGAAGAGAGATTTGAGGAAAAGATATGCTGCTGCATTGGAAAAAGCATTAGGGTCGGATTTGGGGAACTTTGGTCTTGCCTCTGTTTCCCATATGGCTCACTGTAGGGTGCTGGGCAATGGTGGAAACCTCCCTGGGCTTTGCATCCTGAATTTAAAGAGAGAGATGTGGAAAATGGTAACAGCTCATGCTTGTAGTGTGCTTTGCCGTGTACAGAAGTGTTCTTGCAATCATGATACCATTTGATCCTCCTAATAACCGAGAGAGAGAGGGAAGAGGGCAAGTATTATTGTCCCCATTTTAAAGTTGAAAAAGTAGAGGCTCAGAGAAGTTAAGTAACTTGGCCAAGGTCACACAGCTTATAAGTGTGAACTCAGGCTCGTCTGTCTCTGCTATACTACATAGCTCCATGGCTTCTGGGACTTAATCCCTTAGAGGGAAGTGGGGCTACTGAAGTGTGGATCAACCAGATTTTAAACAAACCTTAACCTAAGTTTTAATCTTTAGAACAAAATACATTTTTCTAAAAACTGGGCTATCACTGCCTGCTGGTCCATGAATGTGAGTGCCTCTGAGATCCCTCAGTCTTGCTGGAAGGATGATGAGAATACAGATCAGCTTCGGTTTCCTTAGAAACTGACCTCAGAATGAGATGACCGGTTCTGGGAGCTAGCATCCTTCCTGCCTGCTCCCTATCCAAAGCCACACCATTCTGTAAAGTTTGGTTCAGGGCCCACCTCCTCCTTGAAGACCTCCCTGATAATCACACCACAATGAGGACTCCCTCCTCTGGGTGCTCAGGGTGCTTGATCCTATACTGCCTTTGTATTGCCAGTCAGGCCAGATGTTCTGGGATCTGCTTAATAAATGTGATTACCTTGTGATTCTGGGAGAGACTTGGAATCAAGGGCCTTTTACAGATTGTCCCCCCCTCCATGCCCCCGCCGGACAATGACCCTGAGTGAGTCAGGATTAATGAGTTGAGCCCTATCTGGGCAGCTAAGTACCTGCTTGCCCTTGGACAGGTCACTTTGCCCTACATGGGTCTGTGGTTCTTACCCGTAAATTTAAGAGGTGATGGTGGTAGAGAAAGATGACCCAGGTCAGTGCTTCTCAGCCCTGGCTGTCCATCAGAAACACTTGTGGAACTTCTGAAAATACAGAAATCTGGGGCCGGTTTCAGCCCTACTGAATCAAAATCTCTGGGGAAGTGGCCTAAGCATCTGGCTCTGTTTTTTCTAAGCCTCACGGCTGATTTTGATATTCAGCCAAGGCTGGGACACAGTGCCCTCCATGGAAGATCAGAACAGCTATCACTAAGGGAGTCCTCGCCATAGGTCAGGCACTGCGCTAAGCCATATGCTCACCTCATCACGTTTAACTGGCCACATCTTGGCTACTCTTCTAGGTCGGGTTCCCCAGGACAGACTCCGAGACAGGGATTTGTGCTCAGGAGGCTTTCTGGGGGGCCTGTAAGAGAATATCACCCATAAGGGAGCGAGGGAAGCAGGACTGGGCAGAGGGGCAAGGTGAGCATGTGTAGTTACAATAAGACCTTAGCCAAGCCCAGCGCTGAGACTGAGATGGTCTTTCAAAGTTACCTCAGGTGGAGGCAAGGGGATCAAGCCTCTGTACCCCATATGGATGAGTCTTTGGTTGGAGGCTGCCTCTGAGGAAGGTCCCTAACCTTGGGGAGGGCAGCTCCCTTTTGCCAAGGGTATTCTTGGGGAGGGACTCAGCTGTGAGCCATCAGTAGGCAGTGCCCAGGCAGCTGGAGGACTGAAGGCCTGGTTCCCGAAGACGGGGTCTGGGTGACCCCCGCCCGCAGAGCATCTGCTATATTATGATACCCATTCATGGCAACAGAGGCTCAGACACTGACTTGTCTAAGGGATCCTAGGTCAAAGCACATCTTTGCACATGGCTCAAAGCTACGTGTCATATTTGAAACATTTGCATAAAATCTGGAACGCTAGCTCTGCACCCCGTCTCCCACCCAAACACACACATGGACACACAAACATCAACACACACTCACACACACACACACCACATTACAGGGAGGGTAGAGGGCCAAACCTCAAGTCCTAGCAATAACTGTCTTGAGACATCAAACAAGGCTGTGGTAACAATGTTAAGACAAGCCTAGGTCTGTGAAACTCAGAGGTTTTATTCCAGTATTAAATGTATCTTAAAAAGTATGTACCATTTTTGCCTTAATTCACACACCAGAAGTATCATTTATTTTTATTCTTCAGAGTAACATGCTTTAACATTCTGTAATTGCTAGCCCATCTCCAAGGGTATTCTAAGGACCCCGCTGGAGCGTGACAGTTCCTTTGTCCCCACCTGACTTGGCGGGGGCCTGCCTCTTTCTGCTTCAGGGACCCCCTCCCCAGGCCCTGGCATGCGGGGCAGCTGCACCAGGCCAGCAGGGTTGGCAACCAGCTCAGGTGCCCTTATTTGGCCGTCGGCTGGGGCTCCTTGGCACCGGAGCTCTTCCCTGCAAGCAGGCCTGAGCTGGCCGGGTTTCAGCCCAAGATGGCAGTGATGGGGGCAGCCCTGCTCACTCCCAATTGATTTAAGGCCTCAGAAGGCAGAATGGGAAAGCAGCAGCTGGAAGCAGAGGGAGGCGTGTCGCGTGCTGCAGAAACACCAAAATAGACTCAGTGGTGGAGGAGAGGGTGGAGGAGACGGTCTGAATGCTCACCTTGGGGAGACCCAGCTCCGAGGGAGCCAGGAGAGGAAGAGGGGGCTGAGGGGGTACAGACAAGGGAGAAACGCCTCCGGCCAGGAACACGGCTGGGGCCTCAAAAGCCTGTGAGTTAGCGCACTGTCCGGGCACCTGCTCACTCACCAGCTCAGTCTCTCATCTTCGTTCGTTCACTGACCCCTTCCTTCCTTTACTCACTCATTTGTTTCTCCAGACTGAGCGTTCCTGAGGGTGGCCTGAGTCTGTTTTAACGCCCTGCATTTCTTCATCACCCAGCACACTGTCTGGCCTACAGTACCTAATAAATGTCTGTTGAGTGAGTGAATTTCCTCATTTATTCATTCACTTTCATTCATTCCACCTCATATTCGGTCACTTTCCATGAAGCTTTTGAGTCTCTGAGGGCACACAGGGAGCTCCCAAAGGCATTCGGAGCACAGACATTGACTTCCTGAGGTGGGGAGTTAAGAGTTGCATCCATGAGGGGGTTTGGTACCAGCTCAGGCTGCGAGGGGCTCCGAGGTTGAATGAGCGGTTTGGCCAGCTCGAAGGTCAGGGCCCGGCAGAGGCCTGCCTGGGCTGTGTGCAGGCCTGGCCTGGGAAAGGTTCTTGCGGGAAGCTGGACCCTGCAGTGGGGAGGATTTGGGTCGGGCGAGGGAATGGAGTGCCCTAGGCTGCAAGAGGACGGGAGTAGAGAGGGAGTCAGGAATGAGTGGAGAGAGGAGGCACCCGATGGGGAGGCTACAAGGGGAGGATGTGCTGTCCTCTCTGGCCGTCCGGGGCTGCTGGCAGGGCCTTGACCTCTGTAGACTGCCCGGAAGCTGGCGTTCTAGACTATACTTGGGCATCGGCTAGGATGGGTGTGGTGACCCCTGAGAATTTGCCCACCAAGCAAGGTCTATTCTGACAGCCTCAAAGGGACCCAAAAACTGATTTTGAAGAGTACACATCCCAGGAATGAACAGGCTCACGGCGAGCCAGGTTGTCACCCAGACTTACTAGCTGCCGATCATCGCACTTTGGCTTGAGATACTGTCTGAGAATGACTTACTGGAGACCGATCAGAAGGCAACTTTGGACCAGATAAAAATGACTTCCTCCCAAGGTAGAAGAGAAACCAGCTGGTCCCTCAGATTCCACCTCTGTCCTCACCTACCAGGCTTGCATGAGCCTTCACGTTCACCCAACTTATGTTAATTGAGGTCCTCTGAGAGCCGGCCCTGATGCTCGTTTGCTGTGTAGATCTAGGCCTCTAGGGCTCTTCCCGCCCCCTGCCTGAGGGATTCTGGCCAGACTCTTACTTCTCCTACAGGAAGGTCCCGCTGAACCTCACCTGTGTCTACACCATCCTCAAAGGCGAATCCCGGCACTGCAGGTGAGGGGCTCAGGAGTTCACATCCTCACCCTGCCCTGCTCACATCTCTTCCACTTTCTCAGGAAGAGGGAACCCTTTTCAGGTCACAGGGAAGAGTGTGGGGCATTCAGACGCTTTTACTTCCTCTATTCAGAGGCCCTGAGAAAGGGACAGCTTCCTCCATTGGCCTCCGGGGAAGCGATTGCTTGTCCTTAATGAACAGGAGAAGCTAATAGGGATGTGAGCTCCAATCCCAAACTTCCAGGTACAAGTTTGCAAAGGGCTGGCCTCTCTCCCCATGCCTGTCTGGGCCTTGCCAGGTAGCATGGACGAGGCGGCCCAGGGAAAGAGGAAGCCTGAAATTCCAGGAGTAACTTGCTGCAAAAGAGTGCGGAAGGGCCCTGTCACTCTCTCCACCATGGCCAACCCCTCCCGCTTGCCATTTCTCCTCCCTCAACCCCACCTGCTGGCTGAGATCGCAGTTTCCAGCAAGGACCGAGGTCATCTGGTCGCTAGAAGAGATGCCATCACTGTGTTTCTTGGACCGGAAGCAGTCGTGCCATCGGGTGCCCACCCCTGGAGCATCCCCTGGACCCTTAGCCTGGGGGGGAGGGGGAGAGTTTCTTCACCAGAGGAAAGGCCAACGCAGAGGGAGGGGAGGGAAGGGGAAAGGTTTCTGGGACGAGCCACTCCGAATAGCTTTGGCAGTTTTGAAGGTCACTTTTTTTCCCCTTCCACCAAAGAATTTAATTAGGCTTCCGTAAAGCAGTTAGATTTAGGAGCGGAACATTTTTAGCTCCCCTGCTAGGAGTCTTCGTGAATATTAAAGACTGGGGAAGGAGGCAAGAGGCAGGAGCTGGGCCAGCTCACACCCTACGTCCATTCCCGGGGGACTGCGGCGCATGGGCACAGGACAAAGGGCAGCTGGGCTCCTTTGGTGGCGGGCCGGAGGGGATCCCGCACAGCGCTCAGCAGCTGCGTGTCACTAAGTGTTGAAGTCATCACTTCTGCTCAGCCAGGACTCAGGGTGGAGTGTCCTGCGGTGCAGTGCGGGTGGGCGAGGGAGGGTAGCGCTGGCCTGGTGGCTCAGGTGACAGCAAAGGGCGGCAGGCTCGGCAAGGACACTGAGGATCCACATCAGGCCCCCTTCGATTGCTTTTACTGCCCCTGAGAGGAGGGCCAATGCCCTGGGGCTGTCTTCAAGGCTTTCCTACAGCAAAGGTCAGCCACCTCCCCAAATGGGGCATGGCTGGGTCACGTCAGAGAGCAGGGGTTGATCAAGTCCCTACCCGCTCAGCTTGTGGGGGGAAACAAGATGGACCCGCACCTGCCCTGCAGAGGTTTCCGGTGGAGCCAGGAGACAAGACGGGCTCCCCAGAGCTGTCCGAGAGAGCAAGAGGACAGGCCCAGCCATGCTTAGACAATGAGTGGATTCCTAGTTCCAAGGACTGTGGGCAGGTGGGGATGGTAGACCCTGGGCACTGTCGGGGCCAGCTCTCCCGTCACAGTGAGGAGCCCCTCCAGCTCTGCTGTTGATGCCAACCCAACCCCACCTTCTGGCACATTCCCACAGGGTGCTGTGCTTTCCAGACATGTTCATTCCCATCGTCCCCCAGGAGCCCCACTCACAGGATCCCTGAGAAAGAGGCGGGGTGGGGGGCTCCCATCTCCCTCCATTTCACAGATGGGGAAA
The DNA here is from genome assembly GCF_028564815.1 of Eubalaena glacialis. Taxonomy (NCBI): domain Eukaryota; kingdom Metazoa; phylum Chordata; class Mammalia; order Artiodactyla; family Balaenidae; genus Eubalaena; species Eubalaena glacialis. The sequence continues at coordinate 13,222,254 of NC_083725.1, read as the reverse complement.
CTGAGGTCTTGTGGATGTCATCCCTGACGTACTCTGATTCCATCCCTTGCCTGAGGTCATGGAGCTGATAAACAGAAGGACTGGGTCTAGAACCCAGATTCTGGGCTCCCAGCCCAGCACATTTTTACCTCAGCAGTCATGGTTCTGCTCACAGTCAAGGTTAAGGCCTTGTTGATATGGCTCTGGACTGTCTCAGGAGGAATTTGTGGGGAGGGATCTAATTTCCCCAATGTCTTTCTCTGCTGAGGCTGCTATAACAAAGTGCTATAGACTGGGTGGCTTAAACAACAGGCATTAGTTTCTAACAGTTCTGGAGGCGGGAAGTCCAAGACCTAGGTACTGGCTGATTTAGTTCTTGGTGAGAACCTCTTGCTGGTTTGCAGATTGACACCTTCTTTCTGTGTCCTTACATGGCAGAGAGAGAGAGAGAGAGAGAAAGAGAGAGGGAGGGAGAGAGAGAGAGATGCGCTCTTCTTATAAGGGCACTAATCCCATTGTGAAGGCCCCACCCTCACTACCTTATCTAAACCTAATCACCTCCCAAAGCCCACCACCACCTAATACTATCATATTGGGGGTTAGAGCTTCAACATATGGATTTGGGGGGGGGAACACAATTCAGCCCATAGCACCCTACTAGATTCCCACCTGTTGGCTGGGGCCCATGCCTTGTTATAGACAGTATTTGCCCCACAGAGCCAAGGGCAGAACTAGGCTTCAAGAGGGGCAGGCTGTAGGCAGCCTGATTCACACACATATCAAAACTTCATTTATTCAGCAAACCCTGAGCAGCCACTAAGGGCCAGGCACTGGGCCAGGCACCATTAGATCATAGAAGGCCAAGGAAGCTCAAGCAACATGGGATAGGAGTGCAGAGTACCTGTGAACCTGGAGAAGGGGAGTACCCCAAAGAAGCCAGTGTCCAGGTTCTTGGTTTCTGGTGTACAATGCTCAGGTCCAGTATTGGCAGGTGAGGCAACAGGAAAGGAAGAAGGCAGCACATTTCTGGGCTCAGGTTGGAGCTGTTCTCCTGGCAGCTGCCTCCCCATCCTGGCCTTGTTTGTCTGCCCATAAATACCCTCCTGGTCCCCAACCCAACACAACGTGGCAGCAGCCAATGGCTGGAGCACTGGGCCAGGAGCCTAGAGAGCTGTGAAGAAGGCTGTGGTTTGCTGGGGTGCTGTTTGTGATTTCAGCTCTTTGAAGGCCCAGCTGGGAAATAATCTGTCCTTCTGTTGAGGCCTGGATTTGACCCACAGAGTCGCTGAGCTGGCCAGGGCCTCGCTGTCTGCCCAGCTGCTGCAGCCCAGTGTGGCACTGGTGTTATCCAATGAGTTCTATGGTTTTTTTTTTTTTGTGAGAAATGGAGTCCTCACCAGGGTCTTGAGATGTATCATTCGTGAATACCAGACCTACTATATTATATTCTTGGTTTCATCACTGACTTGCTTTGTGACCTTGAGCAGGATTCCTAAACTCTATGGGCATGTTTTCTCTTGATGACAGAATGATGACAAGAGTCCCAGTGACACCTGCTTCCAAGCACATGAAAGTTTTCTGTGAAGTCTCAGTTTCTTGATGTCAGTGAGGCCTTGTTCCCAGAGCAGCCCTGCCATTTGGGTTCAGGAGCCCGGGGAGTGAAACTCCACCCAGGTCTGTATTTAGGATCCAGTCTCTCTGCCCGCCCTTGGGGTGCTTTGTGACCCTGGGCAGGAGGCTTGCCCTTCAGGGTTTCTTCCGGCTCCTTGTCTGGTGGGGGGATGGGCAGGGGCTGCATCTGAGGCTGTAGACATCCCTCTGGGTTGTCAGGGGAGATGCCAGCAGCTTGGCTTTGCAGAGACCAAACAGATCTCCAGAGCAGGGAGCCCCCTTTTGCCCACATGGGAAGCTTCCTGCCCCCCCCCCCCCATCTTGCTCCTTCCACCCTCCACCTGCTCCTGTTGACCAGCTTGACTCCCTGGCCATCCATTCGTCTTGCTTATCAGAGAGCCCACGGCACACGCTCCCAGTCTAGTCAGCTTGAAATTAAAGACTTGCTCCACGGAGCCGGGTCCTCTCCAGAGACGCTGCACTTTGATTATCCCCTCGGAAGGAGCGGCTGATTTGGTTTCTGCTGTGATGCTCCAGGATGAGGTGGGGAGGTGTGGCAGGGGGAGGGAGGGGAAGAGGGCTGGAGAAGCTCTTGTCTCTCTGGAGCAGAGCACCTTGCAGAGCTGAGGGATCTAAAGGGCAGTGTCCCCGGTAGCAAATTGACCTCGTGTTCCGATGGCCATTGTGCCGGCTCAGGGGGGATGCTGCTGTAGTGAGTGGTATGAGGCTGATTAGGACGGACTCGCTGGAGGATCCCAAGGAAAGAACAGAGGAGGCTCAGCACTACCGGGTTTGCTGAGGGGCCAACCTCCCTTCTTTGCTCTGATCTTTCCCATGTTGGATAAGTGTCTTTATAGAGAAATGCAATTCAGCAAGAAGCCACCTCCTCTTCCTCCAGTGTAGCTCAGGGCCCCAAGAGGTGCAATGTAAGGAAGTGTGGCCGGAGGGGGGCGCTCTTTGGGTGCCCGTCTGGGCTTCTGTCTGTGTAAGGAACACAAGTGCCAACTGGGACCTCCCCGCACCTTAAGATTTATGACACTGCCCTGAACCCCCATCACACATGGAAATTCAGTGCTCTCTCCCAAGACTTCTAAGAATTTCCAGGGAGAGGAGTGAGCTTGATTCTCATGAGCACCTTGGCTATGAGCTCGTGCTTCTGCTGAATTCACTCAGTTTATGGATACTCTCCTGACCCACACAAGCCATCCCAGTTCGGCAGTTTCAATTTAGATGCGGGATTCAATGCCCTCCTTCAAATTCTACCCCCAGGCCACTCACACAAGGCATTCACACCTGTGTCAGACTTGACTGAGGTGTGGGGAGACAAAAAAATGTTTGGGGGAGGGGGTCATTACCTGTTGAAAGGTGGGGAAAATTGGCAAGTCTAAAAGCATGAAAAACCAACAAATCTGGATCAAATTGATATAAATGACTTTTTAAACTGCACATATTTAAAGTGTTCAATTTGGTAAATTTTTTAACATCACCACAATGAAGATACTGAACAAGTTCGCCCCCTCCCCCAAAGGTTCCTCCTCCCTCCACCCTGGTCAACCACTCATCTGCTTCCTGTCACTATGGATTGGTTTGCATTTCCTAGTGTTTTATATAAATGGAATCATGTGGTATGGGCTCTTTTTAAGACAGAGATGTTTTATATCTCAGAAGTGCAAACAGCTTCATGTTGGATATTTGACATACTTTTTGTTTAAAATTGCGTTGCCCACTCCACCGAGATGCTGTGTAGCACCCACACTGTACCGCTGGGCTATTCTGCTTCCCGCTGCTCATGAATTTCATCTCAATTTTAACGTAGAGCCGTTCAGCGACCTTTTTGTTTCCTTGACTTCTGTTAATCCATATCCTTAGTGACTTATCAAGGTAATTTCCTGAACAAAAGGGGGTTCCCTCCCTAACATCAATTCCAGTGTCAGCTGTTAGGATACATTTTTCTATCCTCTTACGACTTGTGTGTGAGTGTGTGCATGTGTATGTAAGTGTGTGTGTGTGCCCGTGCGCACATTTGGGAGTAGAAGCATGGGTCAGGCAAAGGGGGCTATTTTTTTTTTTAATTTCATTTATTTATTTTTGACTGCGTTGGGTCTTCGTTGCTGTGCGAGGGCTTTCTCTAGTTGCGGCGAGCGGGGGCCACTCTTCATCGCGGTGCGCGGGCCTCTCACTGTCGCAGTCTCTCTTGTTGCGGAGCACAGGCTCCAGACGCGCAGGCTCAGTAGTTGCGGCTCACGGGCCCATTTGCTCTGCGGCATGTGGGATCTTCCCAGACCAGGGCTCGAACCCGTGTCCCCTGCATTGGCAGGCGGATTCTCAACCACTGCGCCACCAGGGAAGCCCAAAGGGGGCTATTTTTAAAAAACATTTGTTGATGCCTACCTGTACCAGGCACTAGGCTAAGTTCTTTCATTCATTACCTCACTTACTCCTCACAGCAAATACGTGACATAGGAATAATAATTCACTTTAACAGATGGGAAAGTGAGACTCCAAGAGGCTAAATACATTGTCTACAGACAAAAGCAAAGCTAAGCCCCAAGTGTCTTGGACTCCAAACTTGGTGCTCATTCCTCTGCACTGGGAATGACGAGGAGGTTGTGAAGCCTGTGCCTCACGAGTTGATTGGGAGTAGCTGCTTGGAGGGCTGTGTTGAGAAAGACGATGAAGCTGAGTCTGAGTTCAGCAGAAGGCTGGCGCCATTGATTAGTGATGTCTGTCACAGGTGTGGGTGTGGAGGTGATGTCTGTATGTCTTCCTTGCTTTATACCGTGCTTCTTTAGTCCTTCCTGTAATGCAAAATTGAGTTACTTTTCTTCATCAACAGGAGAGTCAAAGCCTTGATCTCTGAAGGAGCACCCACAGGGTGCCCCAAGCTGGTTGGCTCCATCTAATGGCTTCTCTCTAGCAGGATTTCACGCCTAACCTTGGTCCCCACACCTCGGCTGCAGTTGTCAGAGTTCTCCTCTCATCCTCTCTCCAGCCCGTTCTCTGTAGGGATCCAGCCCCCAAGGCTGCCATCTCGTTTCTCTCCCAAGCCTCACCACTCCATGCCAGGCAGCCAGGGCTCTGGGTCACGTGCGGTAGAACAGCACTCTCAGACCTCAGGTTGAGCGCTCTGAGTACCCCGCTCTCTCTGACACCTCTTCTGATTTCCTCTCCACCTCCACGGCCATCTCTGGTCCAGTCACCAGCACCTCTCATCCGCATCACTGCGGAAGCCGCTTCCTCTCCTGCCTCCGGCCAGTCCGTTCTCCTCAAGGCAGCAGGAAGCCTCTTCTAAAATGTCCATGGGATCATGCCGCTCCCCCCTCCACAATGCCGTAGTGGCTTCCATCCTATTAGCTTGCAACTCCTCACCGTGGAGGCCTCTGGCGCCTTCTCTCCGTGAATACTCCAAACTCAAGTCTGCCTTAGGCCTTCACACCTGCTTAAATGCCACCTTCCTGACCATCCTACCTAAAATCAATGCTCCCTCCCTCCCCTTACTGTCACTTCCCTCATTTCCTTCAGAGCACTTATCACAAGATAACGATATGCCAGAGAGTAAGCTCCATGGGAGCAGGGATTCTGTCTTTCTTCGTCTACCTTTCAGTCTAGAATAATGTCAGGTACGTAGAGAACACCAAATATCTGTGGAAGGAATAAATTCAAAGTGCTTTACTGCAAACATACGTTTCATTATAAACCTCCTCAAACTGTTTATGAAATGGGAAGGGAATAGTAATAATACATGGAAAAGACATGAATATCTAGGTGACCACGGGCAAGCCATTTAACCAGCTTGGACCTCAGTCTCCTTGCTTGCAAAATAGGGCATAGGTTGTCCTGCACACCCCAGGAGCTGAGCAGGCTGGTGACAGGGCATGGGGCACACTCTCCTCAGGAACCGGACCACCACTAGGCTTCTTGGGAAGTGCTCCAGCTTTGGGCCTCTGAACCACCTGTCTTTCCCTGCCGCAGGCCAGAGCCAGAGGCTGACAAGACCTCTCGCCAGCCCCAGCTTCTCTCCTCCCTCCTTTCCCTCTCCCCCCACTCTTTCTGTCTAGTTCCCAGATCCAGCTGGGAGTTCCTTCCCACCTCCTTCCTGGGAGCGTCAGAGCCTTTGAGTCAAAGGTGCTGGGTGCTGGCCCATCAAGCAGGAGGAAGAGCAGGCGGTGGTTTAGGGGAAGGGACACCCCTTCCTGGGGCCTGAGGAATGGCGTCTCAGACTCTCTGGGTTCCGCCCCCCCAGAGCAGCTTGGTGGAAGCACATCCCTTCTCCTCCCAGGTCACTTCTCTGACCCCTCCTCCACTGACCCACACCCTGGCCACTCCCATCACCTCCTCTCCCCTCCATCTATAGGATGGAGGGGAGGATTTTACATCACAGGGATAGGCTCCTGGGGAAACTGCGGACAGCACTGCCTCAGGTAGGAAGGAGGCAAAAGGGTTGGCAATGACTTTCCTCTGGGGGACATTTACCAGATGCTAACGGTTTCTTCCTACATGACCCCATCTTTGAGTAATGGCCTCTGGGCCTGGGGGTGGCCTCCAGAGCACAGTCTGGGGAGGCAGTCTGGGTCAGGTGGCCTCCCTCATCCCACTCCTGCTGACGGAGTCCCTGAGGAGTGGTCCTTGGTTTGTCTGCCTGGGAATGGGCCGCTTCAGCCTGAGGCTAAGTGGTAATGGAATGTCAGGACATGGGTTCCACTGGTGACAGGGTGACATCAGGCAGGTCACTGCCCTCTGTGGGTCTCAATTCTGTCTGCTGGTAAATGAGGGATTGCAACTAGAGGTCTTGGGATGATGTTTGCTCTGAGAGACTAAAACTCCATCCAGAGCTCAAGTGCTACTGAATGTTCTTGTCTGACTCGGGTGAGCTTCTTTCTGTGCCGAATTCCTGGCTTCCCAGACCCTCTGCTTCTCAGTGCAGACGGGGCCCCCACCAGCTCAGCAACAACCGCGTTGTCACTGTCACCACTGCCATCCTTTGCCACAAAACCACTATTGGCTGGCTGTTTCCATGCCTTGCCTCACTTCTCTGTGCGGTAGATAAAACTTGCTCTCCAGAGGATGAAATAGAGATGCACTTACATAAAGTTAGAAGTGACCAAGGCAGGATTTGCCCTGCTGCCCGAGCCATGCTCAACCCACAATGCCGGACTGTACACTCGTCCCCTCCGGCCTCCTGCCATTGGGCAGAACTTTGCATAAATGACCCACAATGGTGGCAGGAGATGAGGGCCCTTCCCTAGACACCTTGGAAAACAGGGTGGGCAGCTCCCAATGTCTCTCCTAGGACAGTTGGTAAGGACCCGCGTGTTTTGCAGACTCCGGGGCTGTGATGGAAAATGTTATCAAAGAAGGAACTTCTGCCAGCCATGGTGTGTTTCTTGAGAAGGGCAAAGGGCTAGTGAGGCAAGCATGATCCAGAGAGAGCCGCAGGGACAGGCCTGAGTGAAGATAAACTACATGTTTCTGGTGCAGCAGGGAAAGCAGAGAAGCCGGGACAGGTAAATAAGGAGACAGATGCTGAGCGTGGAGCCAGGGGAACTAGCGCAGGAGGGCACCGGGGCAAGGAAGCCTGCCTGTGTCCACGGAGATGCTTGATAGGCTCAGACAGGTAGGAAAGGGCAGTGGGACAAGCTTTCCAATGCTTTCGCTCTCCTTTGAGGCAAAAGGAGATGGAGGCTCTGAGGCTGGTTGGAACCATTTACTTCCTGGAGTTTCCAGCTCCTTACTCTGAAAAGCCTGGGAACCAGAAACAGCCTTTGCCCGCTTGCCGGCTGAGGTAGGGTCTCTAGGAATCCAGCTCTCCCTGCTCCCACCCCCTCACATGATAGACACACTTCAATACCTAAAGGCAGAGGGACAAAGAAGGTAATAAACCAATCAGGAGGTAATAAACCAGTCCGATGGTTTCTTTCTAAGGCAGCCTTGCAAATAAGAACGTAACATACCAACCTAAAATAAGTCTTCTTCATCTGCCCTCTGCAGGAGAGGGAGTCAAGGCAGTGACGGGGGGGCCTTGTTGGCCTGGCAGAGTCTATGGAAACCTAAAACATGCCCGGGGGTGGGCCCAAGAGCCAGCCCCTTCTGCACCTTAGAGTCTAACATCATGCTGGGTGACACAGTGCCCCCAAGACCTCCCTTAGGGCTCCAGCTAGAAAGAGCGGAAGCCAAGGCAGAGAGCATACATCCTCTTTCAGATGGTCCCAGAGTTCTCATGAGGGCGGTGCCACTCAGGGCTCTGCCAGACCCTCCAGGGACCGCAGGCTGTGTGTCAGCAGGGGCGGGAATCCACGTGCCATCAGCTCTAGATCTTGGGAAGACACATCCATCTGATAACATGGCTGGTTCATTTGTATCCATTTGGTGTCCTCCTCAGATGCTGGGATTTGTCTTCATTAGGGAGGGAAAGAGACATTTTCTGATAAGGTCTGAGGGATGACTTCAACTTCATCCTGCCTCACCCCAAAGCCGGAGCAGTGGCTGGGGTATTCTTCTGAGACCTCATGGGGAGATGAGTCCCTGTCTCTCTTTAAGATGAGGAAAGAGTCTGGACAAAGGGATTCCTGGGCAGAGGGTCTCTGGCTTCGTGTCCACCCCAGGAAAGAAACCCTGGAAGAAACTGAGGACTATCCAGCCCTCAGCTTGGGGGCCCTTTGCTCTGAGGACAGACATATTTGCTATCTACTGTAGTGTAACAAATCACTCCAAGACTTAGTGACTTAAAGCGACGCTAATCATTAATCATCTCTCATGGTGTATGGTGCTCAGGGGCAGCCCGGTTGGGTGATTCTGGCTCAGGGCCTCTCACAAGGCTGCAGTCATCTGGAGGCTGGACTGGGCCCCATTTCTAAGGAGGTCCCCTCACATGGCAGGCTAGCTGGTTGCTCTCACCTGGGCTCTCAGCCAGGCTGCCTAACATGGCGACTGCTTCACCCAGAGAGAGCCATGCAAGAGACTGAAGGTGCGACGCCGTCATGACCTAATCTTGGAAGTCATGTGCCATCACTCCCACTGCATTCTAACGGTCATAGTCTAGCCCCAATCCGACATGGGAGGGTCTACACAAAGTCTAATTCCAAGAGGATCAATGGGGGCCATCTTGGAATCTGGGCATCGAGCAGGGATGAGAAAATGCTTGGGGCAGGGATGGCATTAGGCTTAAGGATTGGAAGCCTAGGGAATAGGGATGAGGAAAGAGCACTGACCTCAGAGTCAGAAAGATCTGGGATTGAACCCCAAGAGTCACCCACCAGCTGTGGGACTTTTGGCAAATAACCTTGCACTTTTAGCCTCGGCCTCCTTATCTGCTGAAAGGGGATGAGTATCTCGCATCACACTCTGCCCAAGGCATGATGAGGGTGTGTGATGCGTGGTCAGGCTCAGAAAATGATCATTCTGTTCTTCCAGGGTCCTGTCCTCCCAATGCCAGACAAAACCCATAAGCTTTCTAGTCACCTATCATCCACCTTCTGGGGCCACTGACCAGAACAAGGAGATTCATGAAGGTTCCTGATGGCCCCTGATGGCCTTCATGAAGGCCCCTCCCAGGCAAACTCCTGGAGCTCCACCCACAGGGGCCCCAGGGCTGGGGGCAGAAGACATGTGTCTTCCCCTTCTCCCGGTCTGGTCAAAATGCCCTCCTTTGCCTGCTAGGTGAGCCCCCTGCCCTGGGTGATCACAGGCCTAGGGTATGGAAGGGAATAGTAAGTAGCCAGTGTGGTGTGTCTGGAGGGTAAAGTTTGCGGTTCTGAGTGATGAGGCTGGGAATGCAGATCGGGGTAAGTTTGCGAAGGACTTTACTCCCCAGCTGAAAATCACATCCTTTGTCTGTGGGTCCAGGGCAACCATAGGAGGTTCCCAAGCTGGGGAAGGCACCATGGTCCAAGCTCTGCTTTAGAACAACCAATACGAGGAAGGTCTGGCTCCAGGTCTCTTCTCCCCACCACCATCATTATTGACCTGTTCACGACCACCACCCAAACCCACCACTTCAGGGAAGGGCCGATGGAGCTGCACCACCAAGTTAATACAAAAGCCCTGGCCTCAGTGCCACGCCAGCCCAGAGGGGAGACAGCTGTAACAGGAGAGGAAATTACAGATAAGGGAGGAGAAATGGCCACAGCAAGACGAAGGGAAGGCAGGAGCCGGCAGAAAACAAACCAAGGTGACAAGACAGAATCAATAACAATCACCGCAAAGAGAAGAAGATGGGATTCATTACTGAGAGGGAAAAACAGACATTACCCAGCCTGCCCACGTGGCTCGCTGCGCAAGTGGAAGAACTTTCAACTCGGCAAGTGCTGACGGTGGAAATACTTGACAACACGGTGACGTAGGAGAGAGAAGAGGAAGACAGAGAGAGAAGCAGAGAAAGAGACACACAGGGAGACTGAAAGAGACAGCGGAACACACGGAGGGACAAACACGGGTGGAGTTTGATTGATTTTGTGCCCAGGTTCTTGAGCCTGGGGTGTAGAGGGACAGGGACCTCTTACCCTACAGGGAGCTGGGACAGACCTGAAACTGTCAAAAGTAAAGGAGGAAGATGAAGGCATGGAGACCAACACAGACCAGTTTCGGGGAGAACTATTGGAAGAGAACCCATGTCTTGGATGAGGGGCTGAAAGCTGAGCACGTTCACATCAGCCACCTTATCCTGTGCAGAGAGAACAGGAAGCCGACTTCCAGGGTGGGGCTCATGGGAACGTGTACAAAGGACAGGAGTCCCAGGCCAAGGCTTACGGTCCCCCCCGCCATCCGTCCTGGAGGCAGACAGGGCAGAGCCTTTCCCCCACTTTGGAAGGAAAACTGATGCTTAGGGAAATGTCAAGTCTTCAGGCCAATGGAACTGCAAAGGCGGAGATGCTGCCAGGTTCCAGAGGGGCTGGATTCCAGGGCAGCATCCTCTATACCAGGCAGCAGGGCAGGGTTAAGGTCAGGGATGAGACCACCCTCAGGGTGCGTGAGGGAAAGAGATTGAGTGTTAGAGCCAGCTGCAGGAGCTCAGGGAAGATGGGGTGTTAGTCAGAGGTACAATCTTCAAGCCCAAGTGGTCACCATCCAAGATGGAGTAGCAGATATCCTGACAGGTGGGCAGAATGATGCAGGGGGCAGCAGGCAGCCTTGGGGTGGTCTGCTGCTGGCAACAGGACCCTCGCCATGGGGAGGAGGTCTGACACTAGCAGGACAGAGATCCAAACCTGGAAAGACCAGGGTATCGGGAAGGCCAGCAAGATAAGGCCTTGAACAAAGCAGATGAAGAAGCAAAGCAGACCCTACCTGATCAGTCCCATGCACCATGCAGAGCAGCCCTGGGGACCATGATGGTGTAAACATCAGGCCAGAACTGCTAAGATCCTCCAGCCCTGAGGCTGGACCTGGGCTTGTGGCAGAACCTACTGATGGAAGGCGAAGGGTAGGAGGGTGGAATGAGCAATCCCAGCCTTGGGAAAAGGAACGCTGTACAGGCCAGGGCCCAGTCAGGTCCAGGCACCCAAGGCCCCGTCCCCAGGCCTGACTGGATCTTCTCAACCCTAGCACTGGCTGAGTGCTTGCAGAACTATGAACAGGGCACCTGTGGGCAGGGATGTGGGCGGGCTAGAGGCCAAGGGACCCAGGAGGAAACTCTGGCTGGCATCCTGTGCCCCTAGGCATCCTGCACCCAGGAGGCGAGCAGCTGATGTGGCTTGCCTGGAGGGTGCTGGAAGCTGCATTTGGTGCTGGTGTTTAAATCGTGTACCTGTCAGGGCCAATCTGCCGTGTGAGCCAGAAGCGAGCTGGGAGAGCATCCAGGGCCCGGTGCGCTCACACCGCGAGAGGACAGGCCCTCAGCCACAGGCTACTTGTTCAGTCACCACCCTTCCGGAGGGGAGACCAGTGAGTAATAATACACCAGCAGATGGGTATTACTACATACAGTAAGCTTACTGTGTGCCAGTCACTGCGCTCAGTGCCGTATGTGCTTTGTCTCATTTGAACCGCACACAACTGATGTTATGTCCATTTTAAAGAGGAGGAAACAGGTTCAGAGAGGTGACGGAACTAGCCCAATGTCACACAGCCTTGAAGTGGCAGAACCCGGATGTGAACTCAGGCAGTTTGGCTCCTTAACCTCATTATATCATCTTTGCCTAAGGGCCATCCCTAAGCTCTTTAGACTTCTCGTTCCTAAAGATGTCTGCATCCCACATCTGTGTCCCTCCCACAGTGGGCCACCACAGTCTCTTCACCCATCCTCGTCCTTGGTCTCTCTCCCTTCCTTCTTGTTTTCTTTTTCCTTTCAGTCAATCTCTCTGTTTGTTTCTGTGTGTCTCTCAGCGTCTATACCTCCCTTTCTGCCATTGTCTCCTTTGTTTTTTTCCCCATGTTTTGCCTCTATCTTCCTGTATTCATTTGGAAGATTTGAGTTATTTCCTTTTGTGTCTTTTATTTCTAATTCACATTCAGCCTATTCTTCCTATTCTGTACTATTTAGGGTAATATAAATGGTCGTTCTCACACAACTTGCAGAAAAGCCGTGTCTGTTTGGGAGGATTTACTTGGCAGATCTCCTAGATTCAGGTATTTCTTGTGGGCTCTGCCCTACTCTCATGACTGGCCCCTTTTCTTTCCCCTATCCCAGCTCAGAGCTGATATAAAGGGCTGGAACAGCCCAGCCAGAGCAGAGCCAGAGCAGACAGATGCAGCCAGAGCCCATGCTCACCAGAGCAGCTTGCAGGGAAGGGAGAGGCTTTGATCTCAGGCACTTAGCATAGACACAGCATCTTTGGCCTTTGGGGGGAAAAAGTGATGGGCTGGATGGGGAGGAACAGTGGGTAGGTTAGTTGAAAGCGCATTGATACTGACAAAAATCTGGTTAAAACAATTAAACTGGTCAAATAAAACTATTTTCACTCCCTAACAGTTTGGGGTGCTACAGATGTGCCCTGTTCTAGCCCCCCAGTAAAGATGCTCAAGCCTAGCCCCTACCTCCCCACTGCCATGACAGCAGCACATCCAGATAAGCCCCTCCCCATCATGGGTCCCAGGGGGCCCAGGACTAATGAGTCTTTGGAGGGGCAAGGCCAGGCTCACTGGCACCTCAGGGCCTCTGCATATGCCCTCCACCTGCCTGGACCACTCTTTCCCTAGATGTTTGCGTGGCCGGCTCCTGCACATCCCTCAAGGCCTCTGCTGGGATGTTACCCTCTCAGCCAGGCCTTTTTTGAAAACCCCATTTAAAATGCCCCCCCCCAGCCACCCAGCCATCCTCCTCCCTCATCCGCTGTCATGCACTCATCTCCTGCCACTGTTTAATCAGTTTTCTCTCTTTCCTCCACTTACATGTGATCCCCACAGGAACAGTGTCTGTCCGTCTGACTTACCGCATCCTCAGAACCTCCCGTACAGCCTGGTACGTAGTGGGCACTCAGTAAATATTGGTTAAATAAGGGGTTTTATAACTAGATTGGAAATTTTGCTGTACCATGGGGATGGTTTTACGGTCTTTCTATGTTTTTAAACATTTTAATCTACTCTTCATATTTGAGTTATTTCCTTTTGTGTCTTTTATTTCTAATTCACATTCAGCCTATTCTTCCTATTCTGTATTATTTAGGGTAATATAAATGGTAATAAAAAGTTGGAAATAACCTAAATATCCAATCACAGAGATTAGTTGGAAACATGTCTAATATTACAAAACAGAATATATGATAAGATTTTATTTTTGTAAACTGAATCTGAAGATGCATAGATATTTATCTCTCATTATTTGGCAAAATGTTTTCTCAGAAACACATATTAATAGCTGCCAGAGGAGAAGAGAACTCTGGCGTCAAAGAGTTTAGAGAACAACAAAGTTAAAATAGGTTTCTTAACTGTGCATCTCCCCAGAGCTTCCAATTCATTTATGATGACTGTCATAATGAATATTCATTATAATGAATATTAAGAAGCTCCAAGAAGAAAATACAATATGTAATACTTTTCAAATTTTGACCAGGTTTTTTGTTGCTGTTAATGTTCTTGTTTTACAGCACAAGGGACTAAAGTTCTGGAACTTTCTTTGGGAAGTGGTAAAATTTGCATGATCACACATACACACACACACACACACACACACACACTCACACACGCAAAGAATCCAGAAGTGCATGTACCAAGATGTTCTCAGTGGTTGTGTCTGAATGGGTGGGTTTATAATTGTTCTTTATGTTCTTTTTGCTTGTCTGTATTTTCTGTAATGTGCATTTTTTGTAATAAGATAAAAAGCATAAACAACTAAAAACAAAACTACAAAAGAAACTATTAAGAGAAAAGATCTGGAATTTTTCAATTTGGGTTCCCCTCCCTCTTTTTAAAGATTTCTAATTTGTTTTCAACCTGCTCTGGGGTTTTTTTGCAATGCTTTTATAATTTTTATTTTGAAAATTAGTTGCAAATGAAAGTTTCCAATTAACAGCTCATATTTTTTTTATGACCCATTCATCATCTTGACCAAATAGTCATCTCTGGACCAAATCAGGCAGGAAGATGGGAGGAGGGACTTGGAGTGGGAGGTAAAAGAGGGGCTAGGAACAGACAGGTGGAAAAAAACAGAGAGTAAGGCCGGCAGGGCAGAAATGAGAGAGACGGGAAGGAATGGGAGAAGAGAGCAGAGCTGGAGCAGTGGAGAAAGAGAACTCAGAGACATGGTGGAATCAACAGGGGGAGAGATGGGAGTGTGGGCAGCCGTCAAACATTCATTGGACAGTTGTCCTGTGCTGAGCACCGGGGAAGGGCGCACAGGACACAGCGCTGAGATTACAGCATGATGGGGAGATGGGTAACGAACCATTGCCAGAGAGTGTTTTGTGTCATGAAGCAGGAGGCTGGCGGTGCTCTGGGACCTAGAGACCCAGAGAGGCAACTGTCAGTCCAGCGAGAGGAAGCAGTAGATGCTCACCTGAGCCGCCCTTTCTCCCAGAGGACAGAGAGGGGGTCCCTGAGCTCCCGTCCAGGGTCTCCATGGGAGGGGACTTAGGGCTGCCACCTGGTTAAGCTGGGTGGGGCTGGGGAGGGCTGGACCACTTGTCCTGTCTCAAGCGGCACATGCATCTCGGCCAACGTGCACTGTTTTTACAGAGATTGTTTGTTATAAATCTACAACAATAGATTTTTTTTATTAGAAATGCTCTTATTCACATGCTTTACGTAAGATTGAGAAATGTCAGTTGCCCACACCAGAGAACACGTCTTGTTGCTGCGATTTGGAGACTGGAGATTACGTAGGGGTCGAAGCTGTCCCCATCCTCACCCCAGGGCACAGCCTCTGTCAGGAGTTGGTGCGTCAGGTCCTGCTCCAAGCCAGGAACATGGGCTTGAGGTCCCATCCAACTCACCAGTCCCTTAATCTGCACAACTTGGCAAAGGCCAAGCCTCGGCTGCCCCCCTGCCAGCCCCAGCCTTCCTCTGGCCCCATCACAGCTACTGGGCTGCACTTCTGGTGGGAGGACGAGCAGCCAGTGGCTAATCCCCCATTAGTACTTCATGCTTCTGATGGAGTGCTCTGTCTGACACGAGTGTGGAGGGAGAGGAGGAGAGGTTGTGCCTGCTCTCAGGGCCTGATCTTACTGTCTGAAGCAGACGGAGACCACCCTGGGCCCAGGGACTCCTCAGAGGCCATAACCCACCAGCACTGTCCGTCTTATCTGTGGCCAAGGTCAGCGCAGGCTGGGGGAGGGGAGCGGGATTCAGCAAGGGATCTGCCCCAGCATCACCCACTTCCCTGCACAAGCCCCATGTGAGGATGCCTGGACCTCTTGGCGTTTAGAGCTCAGCAAGAAGGCAGATGTTAAATAAATATAAATGTGACAGTTGCCGGTGAAGAGAAAGGGAAGCATGATGGGGGGGAGCCGGATGAGAAGGGGAGGGGGCAGCGACTCCTGGGGGCAGTCACCCAGCCTGGGCACGGGGAGGCGCTGTGGCCCTGGAGGACACTGAAGGTGCGATGGGCGGGCGTGGGGCTGGGGAGGGAGGCTGCGAAGGGGCTGGGCAGGGCTAGAAGGAAAGAGGAGGGAGCTGTGTGTGTACGTGCATGTCTGCATGAGTGCACGTGTGTGCGTGGGTGTATGGCCTCCAGGGCCCCCACCTGCGGCAGTGAGTAGAGTGTCTAAGTGTCCAGGCTCCAGAACCAGACTCCTCACTGGGACTCCTGGCTGTATCTTCCCTTGACGAGACCTTGGCCATGTTCCTTCACCCAAATTCCCAGCCTCAGCTTCCTCCCCTGTAAAATGATAGGAATAGTATCTGCTCTACAGGGTCACCAGTTAGGATTTGATGAGATCTTACAGGTGAAGCACTGAAACCAGGACTGACGCGTGACAGGTTCTCAGCACATGTTAACTGGTAACACTGGTAATGACATTATTTTATCTGTCGGAGGAAAACTGTGATGCTGAGATGATGACTTGCCCTCTGAACACTGGGCTTGAGACACTCATTCCTTCTTCCCTGCC
Organism: Eubalaena glacialis; assembly: GCF_028564815.1. Taxonomy (NCBI): domain Eukaryota; kingdom Metazoa; phylum Chordata; class Mammalia; order Artiodactyla; family Balaenidae; genus Eubalaena; species Eubalaena glacialis. Next base: position 13,206,184 of record NC_083725.1, on the reverse strand, counting down.
AAGCTTCCCCCCTTTTCTGCTTAGGGCAGATCATCAACTGCCCATGCCCTGGGGACACCAGAGAGGACAATGGGAGCATCCGATGCTGCAGGGAAGGACATGGATCTAAGGGGCTAAAGCACAGCACCCAAATCCCCGGCCCACCTGGATAAACCCCACTAGCCACTTGTGACAGAAGGCAGAGCTTTGAGTGACTACTTCAATTTTAACTCTTTTCGATAATCCAGCACCAGAAAGCCACATACTTTAAAACAGTCCTCGTATCATAGATCAACCCAAAGAGGCCAAGTCCAGCTCAGTTAATAACCTCTGGAAACACCATCCATCACTGGGGGCAGCCCCTCCTTAGCTCTCCATACGGACTCCTGGCAGAGATGGATGGGCCACTTCTCTTGGCGGCAACTCTTGGGTTGTTTACATCTTGCTTTCTTACAACTGGAAATGGACTTTTCTGAGCAGAGCTCAGGGTGGAGATAGAAGTCAGGTGGGAGGCAGGAGCAACGGAATGACTGTCCCTTAGAGAGAGGAAGTTGCCCTCTCTCTCTGCCCCTCTCAGGGGACTCTCCTCCTTCCTGATATCTTGTGGGCTTGACCTGTGAGCTTTGCTTCACCCCCCAGTATTGCAGAGGAACACCAGATGGTCTTGGCCTCTCCTGCAGGAACCCTCTAAGAGTCTGCTCGCTGTGGGGTGATTACACAGGGGAGGGCCTGAGTTGTGTGAACGTGGCCTGCTAGAGCAATGCTAGCTCCCCATTGGGTGGGAGCCTCTGTCTGCCGACAGCCAAGTATTCTGCAGAAGCTGGGCCTGTCTCTGGAAGCTGTCTGGCTAGGGATGATGTCCTCTCTGATGGGGACACCCTGAGGCCTGAGGGCTCCTCCTTCCTGCTGTCTTTAATACCCAGCCCTGCTGCCACTTGAGGACCTGTACACACCCCCAGCCTCCTAGACTGTCATCCCACTGTCCCCTAGCCAATCCTCCCCCACACCCAGCCAAAGGCCTCTTGGAGTTTAAACACCACCTTGATCACGTCCCTCCCGTGCACAAAACACATTTCCATTCGCTCCCCACTACTAGGAAATAAGGCCCAAGCTCCTTAGCCTGGTGTTCAAGCCCAAACTGATGCTGCCAGTTGAACCCTTGGCTGAGGCCAAATGAGTCATTCCTCCCTCGACCATCACCATCCCGTACATTTCAGTGCTTGCTCATAATGCTTCCTCTCTCTCCCTTCCACTTATTCAAATCCTACCCGTTCTGTTAAGTGCCAGTTCAAATCTCACCTCCTCCAGGAAGCCCTCCTTGACCACTGCAGTCCCCACTTCTGGCACTCTGATGGCATGCACTGTCCTTGACACAGCCCTGGCACTTGGTGTGGGCAACTTTGTACTGGTGGGCTCATGCTGACTCAGAAGCGCTTACACTTCTTTGAATCCTGCACAGGTGTCCTTGTCTTTGTATCTTTTACCCCAGACCTATCTGCACACATCCAGGTATTTCCCAGTCTTCAAAGCTGACTCCTCTGGGGTCCATTGACTCTTTAGATGGAAAGCCCAGGAGGTAGGAGCTGTGTTGTCTTTTCACCTCCATGTTCTCAGTGCCTAGAACAGAGCCTATCACATAGTGGATGAAAGATACTGGCTCATGTGGATTGCTTTGAACTTTGTCTTTAGCTCTTCAATGGCACAAATTGCTTTCTGCCTTGCACTGCAAATGGTATTCTCACTCACTCCATAACCTACTCACCATGTTGTTTCCCAAGCAATATCTAGCAAGGTGCCTTGCCATAAATGACAAACACTTGGATGAACCACTGGATGAAATCTCCCTTGGGCATCCCTGGAAGTTCTCTTCGGCCTGTGATAACCTAGAGAGGCATGAGGGAGGTGCCCTGTTCAGGGGTCTCATGTGCCACCTGGGCTTGGTTAAACAGCCCCCCCAGTGTATGTACACACTACCTTTTCTTTATCCATTCATTTGTTGGTGGACATTTAAGTTGCTTCCACATTCTGGCTATTGTGAATAGCCAAGCTAAGCTATTGTTGCGATGGAATATTATGCAGCCTTAAAAAGAGGAAATCCTATCATACATGGCAACGTGTATGAAACTTGAGGACATTATGATAAATGAAATAAACCAGTCACAGATGGAAAAATACTGCACAATTCCACTTCTATGAGGCATCTAACACAGCCAAACTGATAGAAGCAGAGAGTAGAATGGTGGTTGCCAGGGACAAGGGGGAGGGGGAATGGGGAGCTGTTCAAGGTAAGTAAAGTTTCAGTTATGCAAGATGAGAAAGTTCTAGAGAGCTGCTGAACCACTGTGCTTGTAGCTAACAATAATATACTGTACACTTAAACATTTTTTCATAGGGTATATCTCATATTTTGTTTTTTTCCCACAGTATAAAAAGAAAGAAAAATGTTTAGAGGAATTAAAACAGTAAATCTATTTTTTCAAAAGCAAAAAAGGGGTACAGTGCCCCAGTATCTCTCCAGTTCTTTCTGCTAGGACCAGCCGCAGACTGGCAGCCCGTGTTCTGGAAAGACCTCTGAGCTTGGGGTTAGAAGATTTAGGTTTCTTGACTCTGCTCCTTATTAACTGTGTGATGTGTGCAAAATATTCAGACTCCTTGGCCTAAGTTTCCTTATATTTGAAAATTGAGGGTATAGAAATAGCAGGGCGGGCTACCTCTCAGTGTTTCTGAGAGAATCTAATGAGCTTATGTTTGAGAAAGCACATTGTAAATAATAGGGCACCGTACAGGTTGCTGTTATTATTCCAGTGAAGTTTCTGGCCAGGTGGAGGCTGGGGGTCAGAATCTGTACCTCCTCTTTCTGTTCACCCACCTGAATTAGGAACAGTCAAGATCGCTATAGAAAGTGACGCTGGAGGCTGAGCTGCCTGAGGGGCTGAGCTTCCGTTGGGATTGGATTCAGCTACCAGTGACCAAAAAACCAGTGGCTAAGATAGGACTTTATTTTTCTCTCACGGGAAAATCTGGAAACTGCTGGGGAATGTCAGAGATGGAAACTTTGGTCCATACACTCCTCAGGACTCCATGATCCTTCCAACTTGCTCTTCTGCTATCCCTATGCTGTGGTCCTTGTCTTCACTATTTGAGATGACCACCATGAGAGCCATGTTCCAGGTGGCTTTGTGGAGAAAGGGGCAAATAAGAAAAGGGCTAAGGGGGCAGCCATATTTTAGGGAAGGTTCCTGGAAACAGCCAGACAATACTTCTGCCACTGGGCAGAACTTAGCCACACTTCACTGCAAGGGAGACTGGGTTATGAAGTCTTTACTCTGGGTGGCCACGTGCCCAGGAAAATTCTCCTGCTTTGGAAGAAATGGAACACGAATACTGGAAGGAAAACTAGCGTCTCTGCCATGGGATGGAAGGGGGATGGGTGGGGAAGAGAGCCTGGTCAAAATCCCCATGTTTTCCTGTTGGATCCTAAAGCCCTCTATTAGGAGGGCTTTGAGCCAAAGTCCTGGAGAAAAGATGGCAGTTTGATACATGGTATTTACAACTTCCTGCCGTCCTCTCCATTCCCACGGGCTAAACAGCCACCTGGATGCCCCAACTTTCAATGTTGAGTGTTTAGAAACATGCAGTTTCACTGCTTTCCTGCCTCAGAGGCAAAGGTGGCTAAAGTAGGTTTTCTGATAAAGTAGGAAGTAGGCTAAGTGGCAAATGTCATCTGGCACACCTGTCTCTAGCTGTCTGTCTGTCCACGTATTATGACAGATAGACTGCGGACTCATGAGGCTATCTTAGCACTAGTTATGAGTTGTGGAGCCACTGCCTGAAAGCTCATGGTACCAGGCACTTCACATGTGTTATCATCTCCATTTTACAGAAGAAGAAACTGAAGCAGTGAGAGGTTAGATGATTTGCCCAGCGTCACACAGCCAGTTAGTAACTGAGCCAGGTGCAAACTCAGTGCCTTGCCTTCATAGCTCATGTTCTTACCACGACTACTAGACTCTCCATCCGTTCATCTGCTTGTGTGTCTGTCTTGTTAAGACAGACAAGGCTCCCTGTGCTGCCCCTCTGCCTCTCTAGAAGGCTCCAAACCAGACTTTCCTGGACAAAGAGGTCCTTTCCCAAGCCCTGTGTTTTCCAACTTTATTTTTATTTATTTATTTTTATTTATTAGTTTTTAAAAAATATTTATTTATTTATTTTTGGCTGCGAGTGGTCTTAGTTGTGGCACGCAGGATCTTTCGTTGCGGCTTGCGGGTTCTTCGTTGCGGCCTGTGGGCTTAGTTGCCCTGCGGCAGGTGGGATCTTGGTTTCCCCAACCAGGGATCGAATCCACGTCCCCTGCATTGGAAGGAGGATTCTTAACCACTGGACCACCAGGGTAGTCCCTCCAACCTTCTTTTTAAATTTCACTTCCTCCAGAAAGGGTCCCTTTAATAACCCACTTGGTCTGGCCATGCCAATCCATCCTTCATCTCCTTCAACACTGTATCTATCCCTCTGCTCAGTTGCTGCTGGTTGGACCCTGGTTCACGTGTTTCTGTTGTAGGTGTCCTGTGTATTTTTCATGTGTTCCTGTCCTGTCTTCCAACGTTGGTGAGAGTCATTGGGCTATCATTACAGTGTGGGCTCTGGATTCCCTTCTCTCTGCTCCACATACACCCCTACTCTGATGTGTACATCTTCCCTCCAACCCGAGGACTACACTCCTTCAACCATCCCCTCTCCACACATAGCCCACTGCAGCCTCTGCCCTGTATCCTACTCTGAGCCCATAAAGATGCTCAAGTCATCCCATGTAGTAAACAACACTCTTGAGTCTCCAGGATTCCTTTCTGGTTACTGCCCTTTCTCCTCTTTCTCAGCAGAGTTTTTTGAAAGAATAGTCTATACCTGCTGCTTTGTTTTTCTTATCTCTCGTGTCTCTTTCACCAAGTGTAGCTTGGCTTCTGTCCTGGCATGCCATTGACCTTGTCTGGCCAAGGCCACATATGGCCTCCACACTGCATATCGATGGGCCCTTCTCAGCCCTTATTTTCTGTTACTCTCCCTGGCATTTGACATTGTTAACTGCTCCCTCTTTCTGAAAACTCTATCCTTCCTTTATTACCATTGACACCCTTGTCTCCTAGTTCTCTTTAAACTTCTCCCATCAATTTTTTGTCTTTACTTCTTATTCTCTTCTCCTTCCTTACATGTCCATGATCCCTAGGGCTCTGATCTTGGTCCTTTCCTCTTCTCACCCTATACTGTCTTTCTAGGTGATTTAATACACACCAATTATTTTAAACGCTGTCATTGTGCTATTGACCCAGATTATTTACATTTCTGGCACTGATCACACTGCTGAGATTCCAACCTGTATATCCAGCTGCCTGTTGGCCGCCTCCTCCTGGATGTCCACTGTCATCTCAACCTCAACATTTCTAAAACAAACTCATTATCTTCCCTCTAAACATGTTTGACCTCCTGATTTCCTTTCTTGGTCAGAGGAACTAACAACTACGTGGTCCTTCGAGTCAGGACCTGGAGAGCCATCCTGGATCCCTCCTTTTCCTACCCCCCACCACATCTGTCAGCTCCTAAGTCCTGCCAACTCTGCATCTCAGTGTTTTCCTTGAAGGCATCCTCTCTTCTCCATCATCCCCATATTTGCCTTCCTGGGTAACACATGAACCTCCCAGAATCACTCATTGTCCCCAAGACTATCTCTCTCCATTTCTTTTTCCACTCAACATGAACCCTTAAAAACACAAATTTAACCATTCATTCATTAATTCATTCAACAAATGTTTCTTTAGCACCCATTATGTTCCAGGCACTGTTCTAAGTGTCAGGGATACAGAAATGAATGATATAAATAGACTCTTCCTGATGGGGTTTACCTTCTAGTTGGGTGGCTGAGGGGAAAAGACAATAAAGAAGTAAATAATTATATGTCAGGTGGTGATAAGTTCTATGAAGAAGAGTAGAGAAAGATAAGGGGGATAAAAACTGACCATGGGAAAGTTCTGTGCTGTATAGGGGCTCAGGGAAGCTGTCTCTGAAGAGGTGGCATTGGAGCAAAGATACAAAAGTGGAGGGGAGTAAGCCTTGTGAATATCCAGGGGTGGGGAGAAGAGCACTTCAGATAGAGGGAACAGGGTGCTTTCTGTGTTTGAGGACCAAGAGGTCGGTGTGGCTGGAAAGGAAGATGGTTAGGCTGAGGGCAGAGAAGTAGTGGGGAGGCCGGATGACACAGGATCTTGTGGGCTATTGTAAGGATTGTGGCTTTGTGAGTGAGAGGAAAGCCATAAGAGGGTAGGGAGCAGAGGAGTGACATGATCCAGGTTTCATCTCAGAAGAATAGACTTTCATCTCAGAAGAATAGACGTATAGGACAGAAGAAGACCAGTTAGAAGGCAGGTACAATAATTCAGGTGAAAATGGGTTGGTGGCCTGGACCTGGACCATAGCTTGGAGTGGTGAGAAGAGGTCAGGTCTGGGAGACATGTCTTGGAGGAGAGATGATGAGGAATTTGTGACAGATTGGATGTGGAATACTAAGAGAGGAGGCAAAACTGATTCCAAGGACTTTGATAGGACAACTGGAAGGATGGAGTTGCCACTTCCTCACATGGAGAAGATGGCAGGGGATTTGGCCAGTGGGCAGGGAAGGGCCATTAAGAGTGTGGTTAGGACAGGTTAGGTTTGGGAGGTCTTAGCCTAGATGAGGATGGGGAGCAGGTACTTGGATTCACAAGGGTGGAGTTCACGGAAGAATTGGGGTTGGAGATGTCACTTCTGCTAAAAACCCTCGTATGGCTCCTCTTTATCCTGAGGCCAGAGTCTACCGGGGAGGACAGGCAGAGGGACCCTCTCAGCCCAGGCTGGGAAAGCTGGAAAAGTCAAGGGATCAAGCAAAGCCTGGGGCCAAGTAGGAAGCAAGGTCCAAAACCAAAGAAGAGGGTTCAAATATGTTATCAACATGAAAGGGGTCAAAAGCAAATGTGACATTGATCCCTATCTGTCCACTGGTCTTCAGCCCAGTTTTTATTCTGGAAAACATTTCCCACCTCTCTGAGTAGGTTAGTGTCTCTGTTAATATGGCTTTATAGTACCAGGTATGTAGCTCCTCCTTGTAGCACTTATCCTAATTGACCTCTGATACTTATAATTTTAAAAAATTAAACCGATATTACATTTGATACTTGTGATTTACATTTATGCATTTAGTTATTACATTAATGTTTGCGTCTTCTCTTAGATTGAAAGCTACTTGAGGGCAGGGATGACTTCCGTCTTTTTCCCTGCCCTGATGAGAGAATGAACAAATTAATGAGTGTCCAGAGGAATCCCAGAGGCAGAGAGAGAAGAGCACAAGGTGGTCGCATTCAAGGGCAATTGCTTGGAACACATGTTATGCCAAAGATTGGTTTTGGGGGGTTGGCCACGGTGGGGCTTGTGGGTGAGCACAGGGCTGGGCTGCTACAGGCTCTCAGGACGGGCATTCAGGACCTTTCAGGGCCTGGCTCCTTCCTGTCCTGGAGCCTCATCTCTCCCAATCTCTTTCTCCACCTCCATCTCCATATTTATAGTCCCAGTGGATTGCCTGCCTCTGCTATTTCATACCCCTGAGCCTTTCTTCGTACTCTCCCCTCTTAATCTTCTGTTCTCGTCCGTGGCAAATTATTGTTTACCTTTCAAAACTAAACTCAGATGTCTCCTTCTCTAGGCCACATTTCACAGTCCCCCAGATGTTCATGCTTTCTGCTGTTCTACACATTAAGGGTCATTATGTAAACTAACTAGCAGTTCTGTGCAGTCAGGAGCCGTGTCCTTGTCTTCACTGTAACCCCCAGCACCTAGCACAGTGACAGCACATAGTAGGCACTTAATAAATGAGCAAAGGAGTGAGTGAATGAATGGCCATTTAACCCAGGTTTCTCGAAACGCTATAGTCTTCAAACAGCCCATATCATCACCCCATACACGTACTCATAGTTATCGCACCATGGGTCCAGATTTTTCTCCTGAAAATTGTGGTCACTGCAGAAATAGTGCAGTAGTTCCCAGGCTGAAGTCTTTGGACCCCCAGGGAAAGTCATAATAACTCTCTGAGAGCTTCTGTCAACGTCTCAAATAGCGCCACAGAAATCATACTGTTATCAGCACAGCCTACCTAAAACATCAGGTTTCTCTGCTTTTAGCTGGATTGTGCTAACAGTGGTTATCTCATGCAGGAGCTGAGATTGGCTGGGGATGACTTCATAGGAGTCCTTGAGGTCTGTGGAATGAAAAACAATAAAGGGTGTGCTGGGAAGAGGTGGGATGGGAGTAGATTCTGCACTTAAGACTATTCCCCGAGAAGCACTGAGGGGGAGCATTGAGATCCACACTGCCCACTCTACTGGAGGGCCAGTAGCAATTTTGGATTGTTCCCTTAAGGACTGTGTCGTCCACACCCCTTAGCATGACTTCACAGCCCCTCACAATCTGGTGCCTGCCTGACTCCCCAGCCTGACCCACACCCCAGTGTTCTCCGTGCCCCACGTTCCGACCTCAGGGAAGAGCTCTCCTGCCCCCTTACTGTGTTCCCCCCGGGAGCCTGTGAGGCTAGGCATAATCCTGCTCCTCGCTTTTGGAGACACTTTCACCCTCTTTTGACCCTCAAGGCAGATTGTTCCCTCTTTCCAGCTGGGGAGTTGGGGGCTGGAAAAGGCTGGAACCAGTAAGCCAGTAAAGCTGGCTAAGTTCCCCTGTGGAGCAGGGCGTGGTTGAGCCCCAAACAGAGGGCTCTGCCTACCTCCCTGCCCACCCCTCGCCAGGGGTAAAAGTGGGTGAAATTGGCTGCGTGACCCTTACCCTCTCATCCACTTCAAGGGTGTAAAAATAGGATGTGGAGAGGTTGATGAAGCCTCTGGGCAGCTTTCTGTGGAGTGAGAGGTCAGGGGGCTGTGTCCCACCTCCTTGCATGGGAGGGGGAAGGGGGCTGCCTCCCTCTCACTGACCAAACAAAGGAGCTGGACGAGAGCCACGCAAGAGCTTGGCTGAGGCCCGAGAAGGTCCAAAGATGAGAGGCTGTAGCTGACGGCCTGAGGAGGCTGAGCGGAGAGGGACTAGGTGACCTCAGATCGTTCCCTTCCTAGAGTCTGGCAGGGCGTGGAGGGAGCCTCCCTCCTCTGGGCCGGTGTGGACCTCACAGAGGGATGCCAGGAACTCTGAAGGCTTCAGGCCCCGGGCCAGAGGCTGGGGCGTGCAGGACTAAGGGAGGTGAGAGTCATAAGCAACCAGTAGAGGGGGTGTTACCAACATCGAGGGAACTACAGGTGAGAGGACACACATGAGCCCCTGACAAGAGAAAGACTGGCATTTGGAATCTGCCACCATCCTGCAAGTCAAGCAAGATCTCCTTGGCCTTTCTTTCTCCTCCCATTTCCACGCTATCTGACCTTGGGGTGGGGATAGTGGCCCAAACACTCACCAATGAGTAGAGGAGGAGTGAGAACATAGTGATGAAACTGACCACCCATGCTCCCCACTCCTCAAGGTTCCCGCTGTAGCAGGTCCAAGCTGGGCGATGGAAGTCTTCAATAGGATGCAAAGTGGAGTCTCTCATATTAAATTGATCTGGACTTTTAAAAAACATCTGAGTGTTATCTCCCAAACTATAAGGTTTTTCTAAGAGGTTCTCCAACGGTCGGGAAAGAATGTGCTTGAAGGGGCAGTAGCAGAATGAAAGAATGAAGCTGCCTTCTGCTGACACCCTGTTGAGTCTAGGCTATCAATGCACACGTTATACTGTGTTCTGCCCGTGTGCTCCAGGGAAGCCCTGAAACACACCATCTGAGGAGGTGGAAGTAAGGGAGGGTTTGCAGCAACTCCTGAAGAAATTCTGGCCTTCAACCACCAAACAGTCTGCCTTATCTGGCCTAACTCAGAGTTCAGCAAGAGAGGGAAGGGGTTCTTCAGATTTCTTCCTAATCAAGATGCAGCACATTTTTATCCTCATTAGAAGACAAGTCAGACACCAAGGGGGTTTAGAGGGAGAGAGGGCACATCCATTTAGGTTGTTTCTTTATATGATTCTTCGCCTGGGGTCCGCTCCCTGCATGAAGTAGGGCCAAAAAAGGGAGAGGAAAGAATCTTTGGAAGATTAGCCTTTGAGTTGTGGCGTTATTCTTTTATTATTTATTCTATATTTAATGTTCATTTTTCATTTGATTTTAACTGTTCAGAATCCCAAGACAATCCAGACACATGATTGTCTTTTCGTTTGCATATGGGAAGACCCCTAACTCTTTCAAAAACCAAGAGAAATTATCTTTGAATATAAGCACAGTTTCAGGTTAGATGTATAGCTCACCTCTTGAATTTGTTCCAGAAAGTGAGAACTTGCAATATTTATTTACTGGGCTAGTTTAACCCCTTCCAGGCCACCCCTGCCTTTAATTCTCCTCCATTATGAGGATGGTTTTGGATAGAGGAGAAAAATAAACACAGAGAGGGCTCTGGCGGCAGGCTGGCTGTGCACTCGAATGGAAATGTGTTTACAGTGTGAGAAAAAAAAAAACGATTTTGGGCAGTGAAGTTGGCAAAAAGAGATAAAGGGGATTTGGTTAGAAGCGAGAGTTAAATGATAGTAAAGGTCTAGAGAAGCTGTGATCAATAAATATAAAGTTCAAACTCATTGCCTTTTTGATGCTGAGAAGGGCTGAGCCCCGCCTGTTTCCCCACCAGGCTTCGGGCTGCAGGTTGTGCTGGTGGATTCAGCTGAGGAGACCGTCAGACTTGAGCACGGAATTCACTGATTCTGAGGAGCGCTCTCCCTGAGGCAAAGAAGGGCGGACACAGCATTTCTGCCACTCTTGCTGAGGTTCAAGACAGGTTCCATCCCAGGACTTCCTACGGGGGCGGGTGCTGTCCAGAGAATCCTAAGTTCCATGGGACACCCTGTTTTCAAGACAGAATAGCTTAGCCCCCAAAATAGGGACCTGTTTATTATCAGCATAAAATTTGTGGCCCATATCCACTTGGTTTGTGAGCAACAAGTGTATGTTTTGGACAAGAATGGAGTGAGAGATCCTCAGAAATGTCCAAAGCCCATAAGAGTCAACACAGGGCAGATGCCCACCCATTTCCCGCCACCGTCATGAACCCAGGGCTATGTCTGCAGAGGCAAAAGTACTAGACCAGCAAGACAGGATTCTGAACCTGGGATGCCCAGGCGATTCCAGGAGGGCCCTTCTGGAGTGTCTGCCAGCCTCCTAGTGAGAAAATTGTGCTTTTCTACATTTTTCTGAAATTCTCAATTTTCTTTCTACCCTCAAAGAGGCTTGGGCTCTATTAAAAGGAGAAAAGTACTGGCCTATCAAGTACCCTAAGATATGAAGATACTCTGTTACATATAAATATATAGACCAACAGAATGTTGAGGGAGTGAGATTATTACTTCTTAGAAGCTGGGAAGAATGGACTAGGGAGGCTTTCCTTCCATCCGTCCATCCGTCCATCCCTCCCTCCATCCATCCATCCCCCATCAATGAGTATCTAATATGCTCCAACACTGTGGTAAGTGTAGAGGTTTTAGATACAAATGGCACAGTGTGGTGGAGGAGATAGGTATGTGACATAAAATGAAGTACTGTGAAGTAAGTTCTAGAATTGATGCATTCATGGTACGATTGGAGGCACAAGGGTGGAGGCACTCTAGGGAAGGAGTGGGGGACTCTGGTGGGCTTCATAGAGGCTGTGATGCTTGAGCCAGGACTGAAAGGATAACTAAAGGTGATAGAATCTGTTTTCTTGGATGTCTTTAAAACGAAGGTAGGGAGGGACTCAGATGCCCTCCTGACCAGATCCGAGAACAGGGTTTTGGAGCATCTGACTCTGCAGTGAGTCCGGGGACGTGTGCATGCTTGTTTCCACACACTGCTGGCAATGTGCTTTACGTGTGTCTTGGAGAGCAGACAGGGGAGGGGGGATGGAGAAAACGGAGGGGCCTTGGGTTCAGTATTCTCTGGCCTCCTGTTTCCCTTGGTCCCAGGCAGAGATAGAGAAGAGCCTGGGGCTCACGGTGATGGACGCATTTTTCAGCGGAGAGTGACAGGCTAATAAATGGAGTGGAGAGCAGCAGGAGGCCATTTGGGCAGGATATTGCTTCCCTGTCTCCAGTCTCCGTCCACAGCTGCATCTCCAGAGACCGGAGACAGTGACCTGGCCGGCCAATAGCCTGGGAGCAGCCAGAAGTGGTTTTCCTCCCCCTCCCTCACTGTCTCCCCTCCGGAAGCAGGACCTGGGAGTGGAGGAGGGTATATCTGGTGGTTTGCTCCGCCCCCAGGAGCAGGTGTGAATGAAGGCCTGGGCCCAAGGAGGAGTGGGGAGCAAAGCCTCATCGCTAAACATCTGCTCTTTTTGGTTTGGTTTAGAAGACATTTCACAGCTGGCTTCTAGGAAGCAGCTGATCCCATGCTAACAAAAGATGGAGGGGGGAAGGACCAACTCAGCCCCAGGGGACTGCCACTGCCCAGAGGCAGTGCAGCCTTTGCTATTTGCTAACAGGGGTGTGAACGGGGATTTGGAGAGACCTGGATTTACTCAAAGGGATTAACCAGGGGTCACTGTGCCTGAGAGCACAGCTCCGGTGAGCACAAATAGAGGGTGAGAAGGGAAGAGGAGAGGCCGGGCCAGGGAACCAAGACCCAGCTCTGCTCCTCCTGTTTATGAAGGGGAGCGGGGCAGGTATTTGGGAAGAACAACCCCTAAACCTGGAGTTAGATTCCCATAAATATTTAAAATACTTAACATTATTTTTTAATGCCTGTTAGTTTTCATGCCCATTCTGTCCTCCCAGGAGCCCTGAGAGGTAGGTATTCGTTTCATCAACCCTCTTTACAGATGGAAACACTGAGGCACAGAGCCTCAGCTGTGTATTTAGCAAGGAGGAGAGGCACAATTCAGACTTTGAGGTCTTCTGACTCCAAAGTCTGTGTGATTTGAAACCAAACCATGCCCAACCATTAGAGGCTTCTGGAAGTTCACAGCCTTCCTCCAAGTTCCCTGGGAAGCCCCAGCAGAGGGGAGCTGGAAGCCGATCCTTCCTTCGTCTGAGCAGTAGAATAACGGTGGGTCAGCCAGGGTGTGCATATAGCCTGCCCTCAAATGTGTGGAGGACAAATTAAATGTTTCAATTTATTTTTAATTATACAAGTGATATATAGTTACATTTAAAAGATCCACGCAGTAGGATCAACCCTAAGTGCTCCTCTCTGACCCCAATTCCCAGTCCTTTCCTGGCGGTAACTAGGGGATTGGTGTGCGTCCTTATAGACCGCCTCCTTGGCATTTTACATATACACACAACTAGAAAAATGCTGGACCTTTTGATTTTACGTAAATGGTAAAATGTGGTACTATGGCTTGCAATTTTCATTTTTTCACTTAATAATATGGCTTGGACAGATTTCAATTTCACTACCTATGGAACTACCTCATTTTTTAAACAGCAAAATATTATAATATTGCATTATGAATGTATATATATATTATATGTATTTGTATATACCTTTATTTTCCCCTCTTGGACATTGGAGACACATTTTTTCACTATTGGAAACAACATAACAAAGTCCATCTTTGTCTATGTCTATATTACTCATTTATACAAAAATGAGTAATTCTCTAGGAATGATACCTAGAAGTGAAATTCCTGACAAGTGCATATATTTAATTTGAATAAATATTCTTTGCCAGTTTACACTCCCAACAGTGGGGTAGTAGACTTCCCATTTCCCTGCACCCCTTTGAATGCTAGATATTATCAATATTATGCGTTTTTGCCAAAGTATTTCATTTCATTTGATTTGAATTTCCCTGATTTCTGTAAATGTTTTTAATATGTTCACTGCTTATTTACCTTTCCTCTTCTATGAATTGCTTCTTCCTATTTTTTGCTTAGTCTTATCATTTTTGTGAAGCTCTTTACATGTCCTGGATATTAATTCATATCTGTTATGCATGTTTCACATATCTCTCCCAGTCTGTCAACTACCTTTTAACTTTCTTTATGAATTTTTTCATCAGACAGAAACAGTTTTGACATAGTCAACTTATCATTTTTTTTTAATGGTTTTGATTTTATTGTATTTCCCTGAGAAGGTCTTCCCTACCACAAGGTTATAGTACATTTTCTTCTAATATTTTTATAGCGCTCCCCTTGCTTATGAAGCTCTTTAGTCAACTTGAAATTTATTTTGTTATGGTGGGAAGTAGGTTTTAATTTAATTTTTTCCAAATGGATAGCTTCGGTGGCCATTACTATTGGCCCACCTAGTGTTTATTTCCACTTTCCCTAGATTTTCATGTAGGCATTCTACCCTATCACCATTATCCCCTGGCTTTGGGGCCAGGCCTCATTGGTTTAAGGGTAATCCCATACACCTGGCCTAAACATCAGAGCATGGCGTGATGTCGGTCATGGTGATTAGTTCAGGATGAGCATATGACCCAGCTAAGGTGAGAGGAAGTTTACTGAGTGCGTCTGGGGAAAATAGTTGGCTCACTTCTCAAAGTCTGCACTGGGAGGAAAAAAAAACCCTTTCTTCCTTCGGACATCATGGTTTGTGGCTATGGACCCAGGAGCTCCTAGGGATCTTTGTCACCATGAGAGAAACCAGCCAGAGGACGAGGGCAACATTCAGAAAGGGCCACAGCTGTAAAGGAAGCCTAGAGAACAGAGTCAGGGCCACTGGGTTTGGCCAACCTTGAGGTCTCGCTACTACCCTATCTACCTCTGGACTTCCTCATGCCAGCAATACATTTCCTTATTATTGAAGCCTGGTTATGTCAAGTTCTCTGTCATGGGCAGCAGGCAGTACCTCAAACTGATACAACAAGCAGCTGTACCAGTACTACCTATGAACAATCCGTCCATCCCAGGATAATTAATTAGAGATGCTATTATCATATGCTCCCGCACCTACACAATCTGTTTATTATCTGTCCATTCTTAGGCTCACATCTTGCTGTTTTAATGACTATGGCTTATGTCATTATTATATGTTTTATACTGGTAGGGTAGATCCCTCTTCAACATATTTCTCTTTCAACAAGTGCCTGACTGTTCTTCTTTCTCTCTTGCAGGTGAATTTAAATTAAGGTGATCGAGTTCCATAAAACTCTGTTGGGATTTTGACAAGGCTTGCTTTGAATCTGGGGAGAATCAACATCTTCACGAGGCTGAGACTTCCCATCCAGGAACATTAGTTGTCTCTCCATTTATTTAGATCTTCTTCTATAATACTCAGTCAAGTTTTATAGTTATTGCATTACAGTCTTGTTCATATCTTACTGGGTCCATTCCTTGGAACCTTAGAGGCATTTGTTGTTTTCTTTTTTTTCTATTTTGGATGTCTTTTTTGTTTTAATTGGTGGCATGGAGGGAAGCTTTGATTTTTGTTTGTTGTTCTGATACTCTACCAATACGCTGGAATCTTACTATCTAACAGTATATCATTTCATTCTTTTGGATTTCCTAGGTAGATGATCATATCATCTGAAAATAATATTTTCTCTTTCATCCTTCTTTTATTCATCCTCCATACTTCTTTTTCTTCACTTGATGCAGTAGCCACTACCTCCAGAAACATGTTGAACAAGACAGACATCCATATATTCTTTCCAGACAGAGTGGAAATATTTCGAACATTCTTCGGAAGTTGTGTGATTAAGGAAGTTTAATTTTCTTCCATCTTTATTGAGGTTTTTTTAAAATGAGGAAAATTTATGGACTTTTATCAAATGTTTCCTTGGTGTGTAGTGAGAAAACCACATAGAATTTTCCTTTCTTATGCAGTGAACTGTGTTAACACATTTTCTAATGTCAAATCGGTCTGTAATGACTGGGGTGAACTCAAGTTGGTCACGAGGGACTAGTCTTTCAATCGCTGCTCAATTTTATTGGCTAATATTTTATTTTGGATTTGGACAGCAAAGTTCAAAAGTGAGATGAGTCTTCAGGTTTTTTGGTGGTGGTGGTGCTCTCCTTGCCTGGTTCTCCCTCTCCCTCACTGACCGCTGCCTCTCAAGTTCTCCTGCTGGCCCCTGACCTGGCCCAAGGGCTCAGGCCTTGGCCCTCCTAGACCCACTTTCGGGTGATCTCCCCCAGACCTGTGGGTTTAATACCACCTGCATGTTGACAGCTCCCAGATGTATAACTTTAGTCCAGTCTTGCCCCATATTCCAGATCCATTCATATCTACTTTACATGTCCAGAACAAAATTTCCCCTTAAAGCTGTTCCACCCTCAATCTTTCCAGCTCCGCCAATGGCAACACTCTTGTCTAGCTGCTCAGGCCAAAAACTTTGGGATCAATCTTAACTTCTCTTTGTCTTTCATAACTCACATCCAATCCATCAACAATCCTTTGGTCTTGCCGGTATCTGACCATTCCTATAACCTCCAGCTAGTCCAAGCTATCATCTCTTACTAGACGATTGCAATAGCCTCTAACAGTTCTCCCTACTTCCACCCTTACTCTCCTTCAGTTTATTAACATGGCAGTGTGGCCCTTAACCTCTCCACCTTGGTCACTCATTTGTATCCACGCTGGCCTCCGTGCTTTTTCTCAAATGTGCCCAATGTTCTTCAGCCTCAGGGCCTTTGTACCTGCTGTTTCCTCCCCCTGGATCTCCATAAGTCTTTCTTCCTTACTTCCTTCAAGCCTGTGTTCAAATGACTTTTTTAAAAAAAAAATAATTAATTTATTTATTTTTGGCTGCCTTGGGTCTTCGTTGCTGCACACGGGCTTTCACTAGTTGCGGCTAGCGGGGGCTACTCTTCATTGTGGTGGGCAGGCTTCTCAGTGCGGTGGCTCCTCTTGTTGCGGAGCACGGGCTCTAGGCGCGTGGGCTTCAGTAGTTGTGGCATGCAGGCTCAGTAGTTGTGGCACATGGGCTTAGTTGCTCCTTAGTATGTGGGATCTTCTCGGACCAGGGCTCGAACCCGTGTCCCCTGCATTGGCAGGCGGATTCTTAACCACTGCACTACCAGGGAAGTCCCTCAAATGACTTCTTATCTCAGGGTCTTCTGCAACCACCCTACATATAATAGCAAACCTCCCTTCCAGCTCTCCCTACCTGCCTGTCCTGCTTCTTTCCCCCATATAGCCCTTATTCTCCATTTGACATCCTTTGTATTCGTGTGTTTGTTCATTGTCTGTCTCCCCCAAGAAGGCAGACACTGTCTATTTGTGTGCTGTTGTACCCTCAGCACCAGGAACAATGCCTGCATGTAGTAGGTTGTCTCATAAACATTTATTCAATTAAAGAATGATTCTTCTCTAGCATTTGTGGCTCGACTTTAATGCCAAAGAATTTTACACACATATCTCACTTTCATCCTTTCAAAATATTTGTAATGGAAACAGGGACAGAATTACACTCTTTTTTTTCACAGATGCAAAAACTGAAGCCCAGAGAGCCTAAGGGATTTCTCAAGGTCAGGAGCCAGTTGAGGGTCGAGTTGAGTTAGATTCTGTACCTTCTGCAGACCTGAGGTGCTATCAGAGTAGCCAGGCTGGGGAGCTGCCAGGAGCTGGAAGCTCAGGTCAGGTGAGATGAGGACTCTGCAACCCGCCCGTCCTTACCTCCTGTCCTACTTTCTTGCAGAGACGACATTAGACAGAAGAAATTACAGAGAACATGGGCCCAGGATCCGGCTTTGTAATCGGCTGTTGACTCTGGGCACTTGTAAACAGGGATCGTTCCTATCTTGTGTGTGCTGACCACCTGCTCTTTGTCTCTCCAGGTCCGCTCTCCACCCTTCCCCGCCCGCTCTTGCCCCTGCCCCCAAGTTTTCCCAAGTGTACAGCATCACGAGCTTCCCGACTGGGTTGGGCCAGTGGGCGGCACCAGCAGAATGTCAGAGGACAGGAGAACAGTAGGCTGGGATTTGGTCCTCTGACTCCTTATCCGCAGGATTCCCATCAGCTGCTTGTGTCCCTCCATCAAGAGCCACAGCTCCTATCAGGTAGCCCCCTACCCCCTGCTGTGAACGTGACTCTCCCCCAATGCCAGTAACGAACTGCTAATGCCCTTGTCCCTTCAGGCCCAGGGGAGGCGAGGGACCCTGCTGTTGCTAGTCTGAGGACACTGCGCCACCTGTGGTTAGTTTCCTGAAACCCTGCCCACACCTTTGTAAACAGTTCCCAACTCTCTTTGTAGTATGGAGTTTGAGTGTGTCTTTGTTCCTGCCCACCCCCCGCTTCCCTGCCCCCAGGGTCCCCCCTTGACATTACGGATTGAAGAATTCAGTGAGATAACAGAAGTGCCTGACACAGCCCTTGGCACAAAGTAGGGGCTCTCCAAACGTTGGTTCCTCTTCTTTCCTTCCGGGAGAACTGGAAGGGGCTGTCGAAAGGCGTATGTGGGAGACGGGGCCTCAGTGGGGAGATGCTAGGCTTTTCAGGGTGATGAAGCCATGCAGAAGAGAGATGGCTGCTGCTCGGGGCAGGGTCAGAGGGGCTCGGGTCCCCTCTTCCTCCCCACCTGTGTCCTGCACTCAGAAGCCCGAGTGGTGGGAGCTCCCAGACACTAGCTGGTCCCAGAGCCTGCAGTGCATGGGGTGGAGAGGGGGTGTAGGTGGCAGGCGGGGACAGGGAGAGTGGAAGAGGCGTCCCACAAACCTGCTCTGCAGCTTTTCTATCTGATAGCACTTCGCAGCTCCCTGGTCCCCCGGTTTCCCCCAGGCCACGACCAGGCCGAGAGACACAGCTGCCGCTCTCGCCCCGCCCTGCCCCGCCCCAGCAGTAGCCTGGCAGCCTCCGTCCAGGCCCGGCCTGGCAGCGGGACACAGGGCTGTCAGATCGCATCACGTCAGTGCCTGAGCTGGGACTCTAGCTGGGCCAAGTGACCTTGTGGGTTTTGAGGAACATGAGCGGCAGGAAGGAGATAAACAGCCTGGTTGGATTTACAGCATCTTCCCAGCTGGAGGGAGGTGGGAGCCAGGTCTCCCCTGAACACCAGTGCCTCTAGCTCACGATTACTTTTTTGGATCTGTACTTTTGGGGGCCCTGCAGCAGGTGGGAGTCAGGCTAGACTTTAGGGTGACCTTTCTGAGTCTAAAGGTTATGAATAATTTGTTATCAAGGAAAGTGGAGATTTCTTCTTCAGGGCAGAGAAGGAGCTAACTCCTCTTGGAGACCATGCCCTCTGAGGAGCGACTGAATAACCACAATTCACTCTACCAAGCACCATGAGGTTTTAAATGCACGATACCTCTCAAACTTCAAAACACCCGGTAAGGCAGGAATATTTAGCTGTATTTACTACAGTGGAGGAAAGGGAAGCCCAGAGAAGGTTAAAGAAACTGTCCAAGAGGCAGGGAGGGGACTCAAACCCAACTTGGCTGACTCCACAACCAGATGAAGTCTTTTCCTACAGGTTATTTTAAATCACGAGATCATTCATTTGCCTTCCTCTTTCTTCCTCTCTCCAGCTCATTGATCGTGGGTAGCATGGAAACCAAAGTTAAGTCCCGATTTTGGCTAAATCTCATCTAGGTCAACTTCCTGGAAGAGGTGGAAGGAAGGAGGTACAAAGGAGAGTAATCCTCTCTGTTGATTGGAGCACGAAGAGGAACACCCATCCTGAATTCGGAGACCTGCCCCCGTGTGGTCCTTGTTCATCCCTTCACCAGCTCACTGCTTCTGTCCCGCAGCACAGTCATCGTTTTCCTTTCCCCCAGCCCTTTGCTGTCTGGGCAGCAGAAGGGATTTCAATTAGACTTTGGGAAGGACTTTCCCATTCTTCCACTGAGAAGCATCTTGGGCAATTTATAGTGTTCCAAGGAGACCACGGTGTGGGTCAGGTTGTTATTTCTTGCCATTGTGTTTAGACTGAGCCTGTTCTGTTCTTCTTTGTTCTAGCTTTTCCCCCTAATTGTCTGTAGACTTCCCCGATGCAGAGCAATCACCCCCATGGAGCATAGCCCCGAAGCCGAGGGGTTGAGTGGGAAGCCGTGTTCTGGGGCGACGGTGATATAATCTTGAAAAAGCTCCATCTGTCATCTCTGGCCTTTTACTGTTGTAACAGCACTTATGGTCCCAGCCAACTGCTGAGGAACCTGTCTGTGGTTTAATTAGCCTATAACTCCAGCCTCCCCCACCATGCAGGAAAGCAATAAACAGCTTCCATCCTCTTAGTGGGGCTGGGCAGCCACAGCAGGGGGAGCCACACGGGGCTCGGAGCCAGTGAGGTCTTTGAGGACAAATGAAGGACTCGGGGACCTGCAGGGAAGGACTCTTCACTCGCGCCTCCCCTCCCTGCCTGGGTCATGGGAGACCAGCCAGTGTGCTCAAAGGAAAAATAACAACAATATAACAATCCCTTGTATCTACAGAGAGCTTTCCATTCACCAAGAGTTTTCTCAGACACTTTTACTAGGTACCACTTGGAACCTCAGTTTCTTCTTCTGTGAAATGAGTGCTTTGGGCTCAGTGATTCCTGAGGTCTCTTCTCCATCTGGACCTTCTGTGGGTTCCACCATCCTAAGAAAATCCCCGTGATATGACTGGAGCTAGTGTCATTAGCCTCATTTTATAGTTGAGAATAACCAGGAGCTGGGAAGGGAAGCGATTTACCCTAGATCACTCAGAGAACCCTACCAGAGCCAGGCCCGGAACTGCAGGAAGTAGGAAGAGGGAAGAGATGGACCCTGCTATCTGCCTTCTTAGCTCAAGGAGATGGGAAGCAGGAGGGTAGGATCCGAGGTCCCTGAAGCTGTCCCCCTGGACCAGCTTTTGAAAGGGTCTGCTCTATCACCCTGCAAGAGGATGAGCCTGGGGAGCTCACCAGGGAGGAGGAGTATCTACCCAAAAATATGCCCCCCCAGAGCCTTTCTTAGAATGTCCACTCCCCAGGGCAGTCTGTCCTGTTCACTGCTATACCCCACAGCCTAGAACAGTGCCTGGCAGGTGAGAGGTGCTCCAAAAATACCAGCGAATGAATGAGCGAACGGGCCTGGGCCCCTGTGATCCCAGGGCTCCTGGCATGATGCCCTGTGCTCTTTCTGCAGGGCCTGGACATAGGAGCCATGTAAGTGCTGTCAGCAGATGACAGGGAAAGGCTGGGGTTTGAGAAGGAGAGCTGGATTGTTATCAGTGGATGGTTGCTGGTTGCCTGCAAGAGAACCCGAGGGGCTCTGAGCTGACTGTAGTCATACGTTTAGATACCAGCCATTGGCTTTGCTGTCCAAATGGGGTTTCTTTCCCTCAGTGATCACTGATGTATTGTGTCCCCATAATTGCGTATTGTATTTTGGTGGTGGTGCATCCAGAGGAGATTAGAAATCCAGATTGAACCCTCCCTCCCTGGCAGAACATCTATCACACACTCTGAGGGGACTGGGTAGAGTCAGGGGGTGCGCAGATGCAACCAGAAGAAAGTGGGGAGTCACGCAGAGAAGAATTTTCTCCTGATCTCAGAATCTTTCCCGGCCCAGCGTCTTCTACTGACAGCAGTCACATGGCTCCTGTCCCTCCCTCCAGTCCCCAGAGCCTCAGCTCCTTCCCTTCCTCTCTGGGACAGACACCACCACTCTGTCCCTTGGGGTTCTCTCTCTAGCCTGGCAGTATTGCAGCAGGACATGTAGTCTCCCCAGATCCCCCTCTTTGCTGCCTTCCAAAGCCAGCACGAAATTCCCTTTCCTCCCAAAAGATCATCTGCTGGGCCATTTGGGGGACAGAGCAGGGATGACAAAGGTCCCACAGGACAGGAGGCAATTGTGCAGACTCCCCTGTGGATCCTGGCCTCTCTCCTGCCTCTCCTCTCACGCCGTTACCAAGGCCTGCCTGCCCACCCCTGGCTTCCCTTTTGCCCAGAGACCCAGAAGCCAGAAAACATAACTAGGGGAGCACAGGAAATAAAAACTAAAGCCCGTTCCAGAGCCCACCTGTCTCCAGGGGCTGATCAGCTTCTGGATGGCTTCCTGCCCAGGCAGTATCTGTCTCCATGGGGTGCACCCAGGACCAGTCTAACAAAGTAAGTCCTCCCCTCAACACCACCTCTTTTTCAGAGTTTTGAAACCTGGGGTTCATGGTCGGGATCTGTGAACCCTTGAAATCGCACCACAACTTGGGGGTGTGTGGGTGTGTCCGTACTTTTTCTGGAAAGAGTTTTCAGAGCCTTCATCAGTTTCCCAAAGCCTTTTAGAACAAAAAAATTGCCTATCCCTATGAGGGTGGGCTTGAGGGCAGAGTGGGCAGAGGGGCTGAGCTGCCTTAAATAGTAAACAGGAGTTTTGAAGTTTTTTATTGCTTTAAGCCCTGAATCACATTTTCTTTGCATGGGTGTGTGTGTCGGGCTGGGGTGGGGTGTCCCTTTTTCTGATGTGCTAAATGGGTTGATCATTTGCACCCAGACAGGTTCCTCATACAGGTGCGTGCACAGAATGAACCCTCCCCAGATCACAGCCCAAATAAACAACTCAGCCCTGGAACAATCAAGGCAGGGGCCAAATGCCATCAAAGCGGAGCATAAGCCCCATTATAACTCACCCAACCTGAGTACCCAGCACACAGTGGGTAACCAGACTGGACGCCCCACCCTGAGACTGGACACCCACCAGAGTGACCTCAGTCCTAGGCCTAGGGTTCCTTTGAACACAGCCTCTTTCCCCAAGGTCTGTGGGCTTGGGGGAGACCCAGCTGAGGCCCACTGCCAGCCAGCTGGTGAGGACCCCAGGCAAATCTGCTTATTTGCTTATGATAAAGCCTTCAGTCTCTGGATATTCCAGGAAGATGGTTCTGAGCTTGCTTATCTCACTGAGAAAACAGAAAGGCCTGGAGACTGAGAGGCAAAGGTGAGGTATGTTGATAAATACCGCAGCTACTCAGCCTGCTGAGACAGTATGATCTTTGTTGAATCACCTAATCTGCTCGGCTAATTATGCCCATTTTCCGTTTTCTCTCTCCCTCTTACTCTCCCTTCCTCGTCATAACGTGGCACTTCAGAAACTCTCTCGGAGGAATTTCAAGGAGCTGGCTGGGTCTCTGTGGAGTACACCACATTATCTCATTACAATCTCGCCTGGTGATCGGATTCTGTTAGCTGACTCTCTTTATTAGCAGGCAAAGGCAAACTTACGAAATACCTTTAAACCTGGATTTCCTTAACAATATATCATGGGGGAACTGACAGCTCTCACTCGCTTCCCTCTGCCAGAAAGAATTAAGATTGTTTCTAATTTAATCTCTCTTCCGCATCGGAGGCGGATATTTGTGTTTCGGCAGCAAACTTGTATGAAAGGCTCTGGGGGAGGAGGCTTTGGATTGTCACAGAACAGCTCCGGTAGGTGTGCTGTGTGTCTGCCTGCAGACAGGGCTGGCTCTGGCTTCAGGGGGCCTGGGCAGAAGTCTCCAGCACTACCCTTGATGGAACCTGCAGGCCTGTGTCCCTGCTGGGAAGAGATAAGAGGGCAGATGCACAAACCATGCCTCTGTAGTTTCAGAGTACGGGCGTTAGGGGTGGTGGCTAGGCTGTCGCAGACACTGCTCGTTGGAGTGCCGTCTGGCTCCTCGGCCCTCTGGCCTTCTAGAAGTCAGAGTCACCAGGCTGGCTCTTGATGGGGTTCCGGCTGAGCTGTATCCTGGCTGTATCCCAGGGGCATGGTGCCGTGATGCTGTTGGTGCCCTGCCCAGATCCCCATGCCTGGTCTGGTGCACCCATCCCTTAGTTGCTGTGATTATTGGCTACTAAAGCTCATCGCTGCCCCCCTTCTCTAGAGAATGAGCCTCAGCTGACCCCAGAGGGCAGCCACCTGCCTGAGTCCCCTTGCCCTAAGCCAACAACCAATGACTGACACAGGGGCACAAAAGACCAGGCCCCTTGCCACAAGGTGAGTCTGACTTTGTGCTGTAACCCATGCTCCTGGGCTCCCAGTGGGACCAGGCTGAAGCTGGCCTCGGCCCAAACCACATCCCTGCTTAGTTTCCTCACCTCATCTCTCCTGAGAGTGCTTGCCCAATAATTCACTTTCCCTAGGGTCTGCCTCTAGGGAACGGTTACATGTGGGATGCTTGGGTTTCTGGGTTCTGGTGAACCTCCTTTGGGGTTGGGCTGGGCATGGCAGAGACTCACCGTGGGCAGTCAAGGCTGGCGGCACCATTCAGTCAAGCCAGGAGTAGTCACTGCGGCCCCGTGAGCACTTCCTGAGGACCTTGTGCCCCCCATAATGGACAGGCGTGGCTGACAGTGCCTGAGCTTGTAGCCTGCCAGGCAGGGGCTGCCTGGGATGCTGGTTCCAACTCCCACTTATGGAGCACGTAAGCCTCTCTCTGAGGCTGCTCTGAACCATGACCTCTTAGATTTGCATCGCCCGGGCCAGAGCTGCGGAGCCTGACCAGGGAGTGCCCTGCCAAGCACATCACATCCCCTCCAGGCGCTCTGCATGGAGATTTGGACGGCTGCAGAGGAGGGGGGGGGAAAGAAGTGTGTTGGAAAATCCTATTATCTAGCCAGGCCCCCATGGATAGCCCATGCATGAAACCAAATTACAAAGTGTGAGTCAAAGCCTCCCGGACCGCCTGCTCTCACGGGAGCCCAGCAATCACCCTGCCCACGGCCTCGCACGTGGATGCCAGTCTCCCTCTGTCCACCGCCAGCTCCGCTGGAGAGCTGTCAGTCAGCATCCCGAGCTGCCCGGCCCCAGCTTCTGCTAATGTCGGGAGAATTTATTACTGTGAGAGAAGAGAAACACTTTGCACGATGAGTTTCTCATCTCCGTTTGGCTGATGGCTTGAGCAAGCCCAAGTGAGACTCCTTGGGCTGCAAGGCTTTTCTGAAGGTCATATGCCAGTCTGTCTTCTGTCACTGGTAGAGGCAATGGCATGGAGGCTCAGACAGCGCTTGGAATCAAGGGCAAGGTACTTAACCTCTCTGAGCCCTGGCATCCTCCTCCAGAAATGGAAATACCCTTCAGAGCTGACGTAAGGACTGAATGAGGTGATGCACTCAAAAGTGCCCAGTAGGCACTCAAACAATGTTTATGATTATTTTTCACCTCAGCCAGAGCAGTTCTTACAATGGTCTAGGGAAGAAAGTGTTACTGCATTTCTTTATAGAATATTCTCATATGACTTACAGTCAAGAAGCTCTTTTATCTAACCACAGCGACTCCTGTGGAAAAAGAACTTGTTAGTTATTCTGGTCTCAAAGGAGACCTACTCCTCCTCCTAACTAACACTGATAGAGTTCTGACGATGTGCCAGGCACTAAGGATTTCCCTATTCCTTATTCCCTATTTTCCACATTCAACTATTTAAGCCTCACTATGACTCTACGTGCTGGGGACCCTTATTATCCCCATTTTACAGATGAAAAAAACTGGAACAGAAAATGCCCAAAGTCACATAGCTAGTGAGTGGAAATAGGATAAGAAAATGTAGAAAAATATTAACAGAGAGGCACTGTAAGATGCTTATCCTAAATGCAATCAATCGATTCATGAGCTTTTCCCTTTTTGGGGGATCAGAGTGGGGGGGTGTCTCGGCTCTGCTTCACCTGCCATCCCCTCAAATACTCCTCAAATGGGGAAGCCCGACCCATTTTCAGATTTGAAGAGAAGTTGGGCCACCCCATCTGGGACATTCCTCAAATGTCCTGGTGGAGTGGGGAAGGCCTCAAAGAAAGGGCTGGACTGGGTCTATATATCCCACCTCCTTGCTCCAAACCGGGGCTCTGTCCACTAGGCCATTTTCATCCAACAGGTCAGGAAGACCATGGCCAAGTCATCTCTTCCCCAGTCTCCCACTCTAGAGGTGCTGCTCCTCTTGGAGCGTGTCCATCCCCCAGGAACAGGGGCTCTGGTGCCTTCCCCAGGCATTGGAACTGTGTCTGGTCTTAGTGCGGAGGATTCTGGAGGTGACACAGAAGAACACAGTGATGAAACAGGCAGGTTCTTGACTCAAGTCAATGTTTGCCATGCCAGGAGCTCAACTTCCTCATCTGTAAAATGGGCATGAGAAATAATAGTACTTATTAGGAGATTGGGAAGATTTAATGTGCAAAATGCAGGATCTGACACATAGGTTAAGTAAACTTTGGCAATTACAGCGGCCAGGCTCAAGATTTAAAATTGCCTTTGCTTTACTGTTTGAGTCACTCGATTCATCCACAGGAAAGTTCACATTTCTGTTCCAAACAGTCATAAAGTTCAGTGCATTGAACATGTGAGGCCTTTATCTCCCAGCTTGGCCAGTAACTCTATGCCAAGCAAGAGAGGGACAGTGGGAGGGAGGAGGGGTCTGGAGTGAGCGGGCAGGCCTGGGTACAGACAGGGAAGATGTCCTTGGAACGAAGATGTTCAGCCATCTTCAGGTGACTCTGCGGAGACCAGAGCTTGTTAGAAGCCTTTGCTTACCTGGCAACAAGCCAGGCCCCGCTAGCTAACTAGGCCATCTCTGATGGGGCTTCCAGAAGGCCTGCACAGCCCAGTCAGAGTGAATGGCATCCTGGAGACACAGGCACATTACTCTTGTCCTAGGTGGCAGTTTGCCAACTGTCTGTGCTGGACCCCTCCTCCACCCCTGCCCCCAGCTGCTGGAGAGGAGCAGGTGAGGGGAGCCCTCAGGGACTGAAGAAGGAACCTGGGCTGTCTGCAAGCCGCCAGGCACCATGACCCTGCTCCGCTATCTCCAGAGCCAGAACCCTGACCTGGAACAATTGCCCCCTCAATGGAACGCAGAAGACCTATCAGCAGTGGATAACAGACTCTCCCCAAAGGGATCCTGCATCCCTGCTGTGACCCGACAGGATCCCATCAGCGCCCCAGCCTGGAGCTCTGCCCCAGACCTGAGCAAAGGCCTGTTTTCTTTCTAGCATGAGGGTCCTCACAGTGGACCCTTCACCCTGTCAGGAGACCAACGCAGACCTGGCAGACCCTCTTGAGAAAGGATGCTGACCTGGGCAGAAACTAAATGAGCCAGTCAGTCCTGGTGAACTTCCAGGGAACATGGAGGGTCGCCCAAATCATGTGAAATGCCGATCTGCTTTTTTTTTTTTTTTTAATTAATTAATTTATTTATTTTTGACCATGTTGGGTCTTCATTTCTGTGCAAGGGCTTTCTGTAGTTGCGGCGAGCGGGGGCCACTCTTGGCGAGCGGGGCTCACTCTTCATCGCGGTGCGCAGGCCTCTCACTATCGCGGCCTCTCTTGTTGCGGGGCACAAGCTCCAGACGCACAGGCTCAGTAGCTGTGGCTCACGGGCCTAGTTGCTCCACGGCATGTGGGATCCTCCCAGACCAGGGCTCGAACCCGTGTCCCCTGCATTGGCAGGCAGACTCTCAACCACTACGCCACCAGGGAAGCCCCTCCGATCTGCTTTGAAAGGAGTCTTTCAGCCACACAGACAAGAAGGTACCTGCGCCTGTGGAGAGCAGGGAGATAAAACCAAGGCCTCCATTGGAAGGTGAGCAGGCGTGAGTGCTGCCTGCCTCCAGGCCTTGGCTCTGAGGAATGAGAAAAGGCAGAGAAGAGATCATAGGCCCACCCTCCCTTGGATAGGGCTGTGGTTCTCGTGGAGCTGAATTCA
Organism: Eubalaena glacialis; assembly: GCF_028564815.1. Taxonomy (NCBI): domain Eukaryota; kingdom Metazoa; phylum Chordata; class Mammalia; order Artiodactyla; family Balaenidae; genus Eubalaena; species Eubalaena glacialis. Next base: position 13,178,630 of record NC_083725.1, on the reverse strand, counting down.
GAGCCAAGAGTTCAGAAAGTGCTCCAGAGGTGCTCTCCACCTGAGCAGGGCCCACAGCTGCATCCAGGGGCCAGCCTCCACCTATTGCCTATGCCACTGGTTGCAATCACCAGGGCCCCACCCCAGAAATTCTCATTTTAATGGGAATGGGGTGTGGCCCGGGGACTGAGATTTTTAAAAGCTCCCTGGGTGACAGTAATGTCACTGAGAACCACTGGGGTCCACAGGCACATAAAGACAGCAAGGGTTCTGGTTTCTGGCTTTGTGACGTTCTCCCCATCATCTCCAACATTGTCCTCAACTTCCCCCAGTAGTTTTAGCATGACTTACTTAAAAAGTAAGTAAAAGTAATTATAAGATTATTTTGGAGGATATTGAGAAATTAAGCAAAGAATGAAGTACCTTTTGTTAACAATAGAGGATTAATTGTATACTAATTAGGTATATGATTAATTGTACTCAACAGACAACTGAGGATTGTTGATATATCCAGAGGGGAAGGTTAAAGATCGAGAGATAAGGGATTTGAAGCAAATTACAACTGTACATCCTTGAGGTTTTGGAAAATCAGCTGACTTTTAAAAAAACTTTTTACCTTGAAATAATTATGGATTCACAGGAAGTTACAAAAATAGTACAGGGAGGTCCCACGTACCCTTTACCCAGTTTCCCCCAATGCTAACACTTTACATACCTGTATACAATTTCAAAACTAGGAAATTCTCTTTGGTAAAATCCACAGACCTTATTAAAATCACAGACTTTTTGTTGACCTTTAAATTTTGGGGTTTTCATTCATTTATTCAGAAAACTTTTATTGAGGTGCTGGCATAGGATTTATCAAAGTGTGGTCTGTAGATCAGCTGCATCAGAATCACCTGAGACACTTATTAAAAACCCAAATCCCTGAGCCTCAATTTCATACTTACTAAATCCAATCGCCTGGGGGTGGAGCTGGGGAGTCTATTTTTAACAGCTTTCCCAGGAGGTTCTTAGGTTTGTAAAAGTTGGACAGTTACTAACCTGCTCTAGAGCAGGTGCTGGGCTCAGCACAGGACACACACTTAGGAAACCCTCACAGGGTAGAGGAGGAGACAGATACTAACAGCAATGACAAGAGCTGAAATAGAGCCACAAAATACAGCCACGTGCTGAAAGAGCACAGGGGAAATGTCTAATCTCTGGGCGCCAGTGGGCAGGAGTTTTGTAAGCTGAGCATATTTAAATTGGGTTTTGACTGATGCATAGGAGTTCGATAGATGGACAAGGGAGTAAAATCTCAACCAGAATTTTAGCATGTTATCTCCCTCTGCCTTTGAAGCAGATTTCCTGAAATGTGAGCTTTTAACAGCTGGGAGGCATATCATTCATCTGTGGCTCCCCAATGCCTGGTATGCTGAAAGGGCTCGATAAATGTTTGATGAATGAAAGCATGAACACTATGGCTGACTGGATAAATGAAGAGTGGAAGGATAGAGGAATGGCTGGAGGAGACTGGGTGGATGAGTGCCCAGGTAGAGCAGAAGCAAGGAGAGCACGGCTGGAAGAGGCTGGATTCCTGGTCAGCAAGGGCTCAGCAGCCCTCTCCCCTGAGACCCTCAGGGGCGGAGCCAGAACCCACTGTGAGAAAATGCAGCCCGGCTGCATGGAGAGCACCGTCATCCTGTACAGTTAAGCCCTGAACACCCCAAGGCCCCTTGAAGTCAGCTGACTTTGAGTTTGAGTTAAGTGGCCTTCGCCCTGGGGAAAAAAATAAAAAGACATTTACCCTGCAAGCACCCTCCTGCTCTCTTAATAAGTATATTAATTTTAAATGCCAGAGACAGACTCGTAAACTCTCCTTCTTGGAGGATTATGGCCACAGCTGCGCCTGCTGGGGAGCGCTAAGCCCGGCCACTCCCGCTCCTATTGGCAGAGAGGGTGGGAATGGGCCGCGTTACAGGCGAGGCTTGCAAAGGTCACTCCTGCAGCGTTGGATGTGGAAGGAGCGGAGGAGTTCTGCTTGCTCTTCATTCGCTTTTTCTCTCTCTTGCCGGGCCTGGAAAGTTGTGAGGGTTGCCTCCGGGTTCCGGCACTGGATCAGAAGATCCCAGAAGGAGCTTCTGAAACAGGGTTTGCGGGGAGGAGAGGCATGTCTGCCTGGGGGGCAGAGGAATGGCTGCCGGGAGATCTCAGGTCTGAAGAACCCAAAGCACCACCGAGGGCCCTGTCTGCAGTCCTCCTGGGTCAGACTCCTGGGTGGTGGGAACCCCAGCCTGCTTGTCATGTTTCTCAAGTGACTCTTAGGCACACTGAAGTTTGAGAACTAAGCTATGAGGAAACTTTCTCCCCAAGGCTGTACGTATCTAAACAATGTCAGCTGGCAGTAGTAGGAGGTGCTGAGGTTTAAAAAAAAAGGATGCTGGTCTTGAAGCTGAAACACACTCCCATCCCCCAACCCATTCGTCAATAAAAGGGAATTAAGTGGCTGTCCCAATAACACTACCCACAATGCAAAGCGGCCTTACCCATAACAGTAGATGTGAGCAAATGTGAAATCGGCAGGTGATTTTGTCCTTTGCGGCAATCAGAGAAATCATAAGAGAAAAATGAACAGTAAGATTTTCCGGGACAAATAAACACTCAACCTCTGCTATTGTGTAGAACATATTAAACATTTTTTAAAAATTTCTCTTCTGTTTCAAAACTCATTACTTCTGTTACCTACAAAGAAGATTAAAGCTTAAAACTACCTGGAAAAAGAAGGGGGGGGGGATTAATAATCCCTTCCTCAGAGGGTTGCTTGCTGATTAAAGGGAAGTTCTAAACAGAGTGCCTGGTGCCCAGAGGTCTGAATGTTAGTTGAGGTTGGACCAGGCATTGAAAAGAAGTACTGGTCCTAATGCCTGCATCTCCGGCCTGAAAGACATCAGACAAGCTTAAAGAAATTCATGCAGTGGCGCCCTGAAATTTGCAATCTACATTACGTATGTTTTCAATTCCCCAGCTGGGCTCTTTATGGATTCTTTTTTATAAGTGTGTACATAGAGCTTTCAGGCCAGATAGGTCCCACCTGACCTCAGCTGTCCACTTGACATTTTTAATCAAGCATTTTGTTTTACTTAATGATCTTGTGTGCTTGGTCTCACAGGGCCTTGTCCCCTACCAGTAAAGAATGTGAGAATCTTTGTTGAAATGTGAAAAGCTAAGGCCTTTTTTTGGATGATGTACCTGCAGGGAAAGAAGGAGGAAGGAGGTTTCAACAGTTATTCAAGTCAAAAGAGCGTTAACCAACGTAAGAGTCCGCGTTGCAAACTTTGCAGGATTGGTTTATGGCAGAATATATTAGAGTATGTTATCAAGATCGTTTCTTTTCTTCATTCTTGTGTCGACCCCATTGCTGGGTGGAAGACACTTGTCAAACAGACTCACTGAAATACTTTCTCAGTGCCAAGAGATGCCAACATGTTGATGCCCTGTGATTCATTACAATTTTTTTCCTGAAGAAATCTGAACACAGAGAACTCGAAGCTTTGGGGGAGTGGAGTGGGGAGGATACATTCTGATTTGTTCTAGGACACACAGACTTTCAGACTCAATCGGGCCATGAGGATGGAGCAGATGACAACCAGAAACTCATTTCCCATTGATGAGATGTCCCAGCTCAGTAGAAACCCTATTTTAGAGAATTGCAGAGCTATTTGGTAGAAATAAAGTCAGTTTCAAAAGTGATTCACAGATTTGGATGAGCAGGAGGCCTTCTCTCAGGTTTGGGGGTCATTGTTTGGGGTCCAATGGCAGGGACATTCTGAATGTCAAATCTTGGTGGCTCCACAGATCCCCAGAATTTGTGGACCCAAACGTGTGGCCCTGAGGCCCATCTTCGGGCAATGGCAAGTTCTAGGAAAGCATCTTCTTAAACCTGAAGGCAGAAATGAACACAGTCCACTGTTCTTTTAAGAGTTTCAGGCATTAAAAAAAAACAACAATATTCTCAGCCACTTAATCAAAACTGATCGATGACAAGCACCAGGCTGACAACTGTGCACTTCAGAAGGACTAAAATTAAGTAAATGGGGTGTTGGCTTTTTTTTCGCCCTTCAACATCTGTATTGCTGCTAAAAATCTATACTTTTAAATATACTTCACCACTGTTATTCATTAAAACTGCATGCAGCCTGTACTTACAGGCAGAGGGCACACCGAGAAAACTGGGCATCTCGGGGCTAATGTGCTGCCAGCAAGCAGATTGCCGTGCCCTCACATCTGAGCAATATCAAGCTTGAGGAGGGAGGATGGTCAGAAGGCTGGGCTGGGCTAGCTCATTCATAAACCTGGCAGAACTTGGTCAGTGGACCACAGAGAACTGACTGTGGTCAGACTGGGACTGCAATGAAGTGTCAGGCAGAAGTCAGTGGCAGGGACTTCGAGAGGTCACTTTCACGTTCAGTGATGGGCCATCATTCCCCTCCTTGCAGTTCCTGCTCCCTGCCTGGCCTGCAGTTGCCCCTGGGTCTTGAGTCCTCCCTGGGGGATTCTCAGTATATTGTTCCTTAGCCCTTTCTCCTGGGCTCTCCTATCCCACATCTCCCAGCCCCACGGTTCTGCAGGTCTGTCCCCTGTATGAGCCATTGCCATCTGCTCCCGCCTCCTCTAGACTGTGCTGGCTTCCTGCAGGCCTCCTCTCCAAGTTATCTCCAGAATAGTCACTGTCTGGGGGAAAGTGTCCTTGGATGCCCACCGTTTTCCTATGGTTCTATCAAAGATAGATAGATGGACCAAATGGTTGTGGTTACAAGCAGAAGTTAAGTGCATGGGCAAAGTGTGCCCCAAAGAAGCAAAGCCTAGAATGACCCATTTCAGGCAGTGGATTCACATCCAGACTTGCCCTGTGCCTCTGGTCATGGAGAGAGAGCCTTCCCCTGCACTGCGCTCTTGGTTGGTTCAGCTGACAGCGAGGCAGGAAACAGGACCCAAAGATCTGGGGCTGTAGCCAAAGAGTTTATAGCGCTGCAAAGAATTGCTTTGATCGTTCCTCTTTTGTCTTTATAAGTCATTAAAGTGACATATGCTTCTCCAGAATATTTCTTTATCTGTTTAATAGAATCTTTTTCTCTAAAGTCTTTGGGTAAAATTATGCTTTAGGAAAATAGGTACCACCATATCACCATCTAGACCCTGGGTTAGAGTTCCCTGTTTGAGGAACATTGATACTCATTATTACAATTAATCTTCACCAGTAAAGCAGTCGTGACCATAGTGCAGGTGAGGAAACTGAGGCTTACAAAGGTTAAATGACTTTTTTGAGATCATCCAGGACTTGGATGAAGATTAGTCCCACAACCCCATGCCTCCCCCTGCCATTCAATTAAAGTATTTTTCCTTCCTATTTGGCAGGCAGCCCTTGTCACTCACAGAAGCAGCCTGGAACTTCGAGGCTGTTCAGGACATCCAGTTTTCAGATGCTCCCCCAGCCCCCATCTTGTCCCTGCAGCAGCAGGGACAGCACACAGCTGACCTGTCACTTAAAAGCAGCAGCTGGAAGTTCAGAGGAAACGGAGCCTCCGTTCCTCCCTTTACGTATACTTGGATTGTAGACTCAGCTGTTGCGTCCAAGAATGACAATCATCAAAGTCACAGGGGCCTGGGCAAGTTGGGCGTCCCGAACAGAGAGGGGCTGCCGGGAAGGCCTGGGGGCTCCCCTGTGGAGGGTCCACAAGCCCCTGGCAGCCTGGACCAAGGCACAGCCTCTGCTTAGCCTCCTGCTCCCACAAGCGGTAGAAGCAGGGTGATGGCTGGGACCCTTTCTCCTTCAGGGCACTAGGCATCAGCCCAGCCAGGGGCAGCTTGGAGGATGGGGCAGGGGATGGTAGCACAGAGGTGGTGGGCTGGGGCCCCCCAGGGCTGACTGCCAGGCAGCACCTGACACCAGGCAGCAAGGAGTAGAGCAGGGCCAGGTCTGTGTTCTCCTTGCCCAGCCTCCAAGGCTACAGCCTCAGTCGCCTCAGCCAAAGTTTTGATGAAGTTCTGAAGAATTATTTGATGACATAAACTCTTGGCCGTCCTTTGATGGATCACCCTGCTCCGCCGGATACCGTCCAGTTGCCTCCAGCCAGCATGTTGATTTCCTCTCTGGCTCATCTTCCACCTCTGCTCTCATCACTGACACTTGGCCATCCCAAAGCTGTTGCTGTCTCTTGTCACATTTGTCAGGGCTGGCTGTTGCTTCTGCCTAGAACAGTTCCCCCACTGTGACTGCCTGTCTAAGCCCCACTTATCCAGTAAGACTCAGCCTGAGTGCCATCTCCTCCAGGAAGGCCTCCCTGACTATCCCAGCCTGGGCCAGGCTGTTGGACTCTGTGCACCCACAGCCTTCACCTCATATCACCGCTGTTAGCTCCATCCTCTGTCTCTTGCACCGGACTTTGAGCACCTTGAGGCCTCTTTTTCTCCACTGCCATATGGGAGGTGCTGAGTAAATAGTTTTTGTATAAATGAATGATTAAAACTTGCTACCACGTGGGATTTGGCCGAGCAAGAATAATGAGGGAGTGCCAACCATAACAGTAACAGCTGACATTTATTGAATGCAAACCGTGTACGGGACATTGTGATAGGCAGTTGCCATATATTAGCTCATTTAATCCTCAGCACAGCCTTGTGAAATTTGTCATGACCATTTTTCAGGTCAGGAAACCGAGCCTTGGTTTGCCCAAGGCCACAAGATAAGGGGGCGGCAGAGCCAAGATTTGAATGGAGGTCTGTCTGATGGAAAAGTCTGTGCTCTTAACCTGCATGGAGCTGGTGCTCAGTGGCCCTGGATATCCCACACAGCAGCCTGAAGTATGGGCTTGACTTGTACTACAATTTCCAGCCATCCCAGGCAAGGCCGGGGACCCCAGCAGACCCACGAACATCTTCCCCAGGGAGCTGAGGTGCCCAGTGCCCACTCCTCCCTTTCATATCTTCCATCCCCTCAAGCCCCCAAGTCCATCCTGCGTTATTGCAGGAGAGGAAAAGACGAACATTGGTATTGTCTGATCCACGATTGTTTGTATGACAAGGAGTTGATGTGTTGGTGAGTCTACTTCTCCCAGCCTGGGCAACGCTGGGCCTTGTCCTCCCTGCAGGAGCCCTGATGTTGATGAGTCTTTCAAAGTTAGTCCCCACTTTCAGGAGAAGCCAGCTCTTCCAAGGCCATGCCACCTGGGCTGGACGCCACCTGAAGCATCCTTGGAGAAGCAGATGAGGGAGAGGACACATACCATGGGCCTCATCCCTGTGTCCCCACATCAAATTGGAATGCTGTCTCCACCCTGAGCATCCTGGCCCAACTGTTTCCTTTCCACCGCTGGCCACCATCTCTTAGAGGGCTCCTCGGCCGGCCAACCTGAGCCAGCTCTTAATTAAGTGTGCTAAGAATGGCAGTGCTGTGGCCTGGAGAATCTAAAAACTCACTCCAAGTCTTCTTCGCGCTGTGGTTGTGTGGTTTGCAGCTTATATCTAGACATGGGTTACCTTGGTGTTGACACAGTTTAGGACAAATCCCTTCTTTGCAGAAGATGAGAGGCTGCCATCTCTGCTCCGAGACCTCCCACTCCCGTTCTGCAGTCTCTACAGGGATGCAGGTGCCGTCAGGGGTAGTGGAGAGGAGCAGAGACAGACAAATGTGCAATGGGTTATTAGTTGACAAATGGACTTTTACTGTCGTTTCATTGGGACCCCCAACTGAGGACAGTGGGTGACAAGTTCCTGCACATTGTGAGGAGAGGGGTGTGTACTGGATATTCCCCAATATACCACTCCAGTGCCATTCTTCTCCACCCTAGTCCTGCCAAGCTGACCTCTACAAGATGGTTTGAACTTGCCCTTGGGCTTTGGTCTGAATTCAGCCAATGGGAGGCACCTGCAGGAGATCCAAGGGCAGGAGGAGAAAGGCCAGGGTATTCATTCCCTTGGTTCCTTCTCTGCCTGGTCATGGTTTGAGGATGATTGAATCCCTGTACTAAAGTCTGCAGCACCAGTCTGGTAGCTCTGGATCTCCCAAGGTTCCAGAAACATCTCCTTCCCTTTGTCCTTTAGACTCAAGATATTTCCTCTTCCCTTGTGGTTCCCTGAACGCTGCCCATACGTTTACAGTCTCTACAACTCTCTTTAATTACCCCTTTGAGTGTGCCACCTGTTTCCTGTCAGGACCTTGCCCAATAGACACATTGCCAGACATAGCCTTGGACTGTCCAAGAGATAGGGAAACTGGCTCTGCAGCTCTCACGCCGCCAGCCACCCCCGTCCAGATAGGAGGAGACCTGAGACTGAGAATCTTTTCTGGGGACAACTCTGTGTTTCCCTTCCTCTGTCTGCCCCAAGACGAGGGAAGGAAGCTTCAGAAGATCACATGTTGAAAGTGGAAGTTATCTACAAATGGGAAGACAGACATCCCCACTGCTGGATGCTTAAGCCATAGAAACTCAGAGACCTGTCTCTAACTCTACCAGAGTGAAGCTCAAAAAAGCTCTTGGGAGCTGCCTGCATGGACAGAGTTTGGAGATGCCGGGTTATGTCCTGTGGGGCAGATGGGTCATTAGAGGTAGACCCGGCTCAAGCTGTCTTGAAAGGGGCTGCAATGGAAACCGAATAGAAGAGGAGACCAAGGAGGCTGTGTGGGTACCCCCTGGAGTCAGAGATGAGAGGGAGTCAGGAGAGGTCAGTGGGGAGCCCATCACCCCCATCAGGGCACTGCCTGGTGAAGGTTGCCCAGAGGATGTCCTAAAGAACCCACAAAATCCCCCACAAGAGAGAAGGTGTGCGTTTGAATATCTACCAGATCATTCAACAGCCAAAGAGAACCACCAACAGCTTAACCCATGTGTGAAGGTCACCTTCTCCCTGCCCTGACCCTGGAGGAGCCAGAGGCACCACGGAGAAAGAAGGAGGAAGAGGAAGAACAGGAGGGAGAACAGGCAGCAAGCTGCTTCCCTTCCCTGCTGCGGGGTCCTCAGCCTGGGGGAGGCTGGCGCTGGGGGAATCAGGAGGAGCTTTCAATTGGTGAGAGACTGAAGTTTTGACTTAGGTTGAACTGAACTTTTTAATAAATGAAAGTAAAGACTGTTTGTTAATCGTGAAGAGTGATTCAAAATTTGTAGGATCCTATGGTACTTCAATTTTTAATTTTCTGAGGAACCTCCACACTGTTTTCCACAGTGGCTGCACCAGTTTACATTCCCACCTGCAGTGCGCGAGTGTTCCCTTTTCTCCACATCCTCTCCAACCTTTGTTATCTCTTGTCTTTTTATAGTAACCATCCTAACAGATGTGAGGTGATAACTTCACTGTGGTTCTGATTTGTGTTTCCCAGATGATTAGTGATGTTGAGCACCTTTTAACATATCTAGAGGCCATTTGTATGTCTTCTTTGGAAAAACATTTATCCAGGTCTTTTACCCATTTCAAATTGGATTATTTGCTTTTTTGCTGAGTTTTATGAGTTCTTTATATATTTTGTATATTAACCTCTTATAGAATATAGGGTTTGCAAATATTTTCTCTCATTCTGTAGGCTGCCTTTTCAATGTATTGGTTGTGTCCTTGGCGATGCAGATGCTCTTTGGTTTAATTGGTATATAGCCAAAGGAATTGAAATCAGTATTTCGAAGAAGTATCTGCACACCGATGTTCATTACAGCACTATTCACAATAGCTAAGATATGGAAACAACCTACATGGTTTTCAATGGACGAATGGATATAGAAAATGTGTATATATATACACAGGGAATATTATTCAGCTATTATTCAGCCAAGGGAAAGAAGGAAATCTTGCCATTTGTGACAACGTGGATGAGTCTAGAAAGCATTACGCTATTGTGAAATAAGCCAGGCAGAGAAAGGCAAATACTGTACGGTATTACTTGTATGTGGGACCTTTAAAAAAGCCAATTTCATAGAAACAGAGCATAGTATGGCAGTTGCCAGGGGTTGGGGGGAGGGGGAAATGGGGTGATGTAGGTCAAAGGTACAAATTTTCAGTTATACAGGAGAATTAAGTTCTGAGGATCTAAAGTACAGCATGGTGGCTACAATTAGTAATACAGTATTGTGTACTTGGAAGTTGCCGAGAGTAGATCTTATGTGTTCTCCTCCAACACGCGCACACACGCACACACACATGCAGAGTTAGTGAGGTGATGAACGTGTGAATTATCTTGATCTTGATAATTCTACAACATATGTGTCTATCAAATCATGACATTGTACAGTTTAAATATATACGATTATATTTGCCTCCTATGGGGTGGGGTGGGTGCAGGGGGGATAGAGAGGAGTGCCTGAGAGAGCAGGATTGAATGGCAGTAGCGAGGCGAAAAAAGACCATTTCCTGATTTCACTCCCACGAAGCCTAGCCATTTAGTAAATTGGCTTTAAAGCCACTTACATCTTTGGTATTCTGCAGGACTTCAGACTAAGTAAAAATAGAAAAGGGAGGTAGTTCTCCAACACAAGATTGAAATAGAACATGTGGTGATGTCAATAAAAGTTGAAGGCAAAGTGACAGGTCACACTGCCTGTACCTTGGGTCACATCTGTTTTGCAGAACAAATCCACATTCATCTCCACAGCTCTCACAACTTTGAGTGAGCAGGGGCTACTCAGGGCACTAGTGGGGGATGTATGTGCCTTGGACAGAGATGCAGAAACGAACCCAATACTTGCCTCTAGAAGCTCATGGTCCAGTGGGATATTGGATCATACCTGCTCCATAATTATTTCCTTTGTATCCTCTGAAGTAGGCAACTCCTGAGAACAAAATCCACAGTGGATAATCGCTTACACCTTTACTGAATGTCTACACAGGCCAAGTTCTGTGCTGGCCACTGAGGGGACTGAGATACTACAAATGTTACAAAGCTCCGGGCCCACGCTGGGTTCACGGCAGACACGCAATCAGAACTTCAATTTAACTGCACAGATGTGATGGGCACCAACTATACCCCTCTATGTAGGGATGTGAAGGTCTACGTGAGCCCTTGGCTTGCTCTGGGCTGGCTTCATGAACCTTCCTGCATGTTTCTTTTCATATCTCTCGAATTTCTACTCTATATTAGGCATGGGAGACTATAACAATGAATAAGACCTTTGCCTTCAAAGAACTTGACATCTAGCAAGAGAGATGGATAAGTACGCCATTAAGAGCAATAACACATTTTAGGTGCCATGCGAGAAGAAAGCTCGGGGGCAGTGGAGACTGGCAAGAGCAGTGATGGGTCTAGGGAGGCCAGGAAATGCTTTAGATGGAGATGATGCTTAAGGTGACAGTGAAGGAGCAGAAAGGTATTCCAGGCTGAAGGAACAGTTCAGGAAAATCCCAGAGCTTACTTGCAAAATGGTACATGTGAGGCCCTGGTCCAAGGGATCAACCTGGAGCCGTAGGCAATGGTCAGCTCAAGCTCCTCTTCAGGCCATGCTAAGAGATTTGGACGGTACTCTTTTGGGCGCTACCTGAAAGTTTTAATTTAGGGAAGCACTGCCATCAGATATGCACTTTGGAAAGATATGGTCTTGTGGCCGAGTGGAGCACGGGTTGTTAAGGAGGGCTGAAGGTGGGAAATCTGGTCCGGAGGCTGTGGTTATAATCCCAGCAAGACGTGGGATGCAGAAGTGAGGCCAGAGGCAAGAGCTTTCAGGAGAATTGACCAGAACTAATGGGGGAATTGACCAGAACATAATGGGCTGGGGGAAATAGAGAGGACGGCTTAAGGAGAGTCCCCAGGGCTCTGGCCTGGGCCGAGTGGCTGGTGGGCAGGTGAGGAAGCCTCATTCCAGCTGGTTCTGGTCTGGCCACACTTCTGGTCCCACAGCCCAGGTGGGGAAGGCTAGGATGCCGCGTCTGTGCTCACAATGGGCACAGGGCCCAGGATGTGCATCTGTGCCCCAACAAGGCCTCCAACAGGTCTCCTGCCCCGCTCAGCTCTGTCTCCAGGCCTGGAAGCTGCAGCAGTGTTCCACAAGATTAAGTTTTCCTCTTTGAAAGCAGCCTTTGCTAACAGAACATTACTTAATGGAGCAGATATTTAGATCTGTGTATCTCTTGTAAGGTGCAAGGCTCCCTATGGTGACATTTTAATGGCCAGGGGCGTGGGGAGGAAGGTAAGTCATCTTTACCTTCGCTACCACCTGGGGATGCTCCTCGTCCTTCCGTCAGATATGATTAGCTGTCACCCTTCTGTCTCCCACTGTTATCCAGGTCCCCGCTGTCAAAGTCACATCCCTTTGGAGGCTCAGGCCTTACTTTCTCTCCAGCTCTCCCTCCCTCTGGTGGCGCCCTGACTGGCTAGTAATTTATGTATGACAATATGAGACTAATTCGGTTATTATGTCAAAGGGAAATTGAATCTGGGGTTTTAGTGCTGCATCTGGGAGAAATCTTCAAATGAATCTGGAGTGGAGAAAAAAGCCTCGGAGTTCGATTCATCCGCTTGTCACACTGTCGGCAAGATTAAGTCATTATAGAGGGCTAAGCCAGGGCCAGAAATGGGAAGGGAGAGGAAGGAGATAAAGGGAATGAGAAACAGGGTGGGGGAACAGGAGCACGAGTGCGGAGGGGGAGGCGGAGGCTGGGCTGGGCAGTGGCTGCGGGCCAGGAGGAGGAGGGTTTCCGCTTTCTCCAGGGACTGCCTTATTTACCCACAAAGGTGGCCCGGCTGTGTGACAGCCAGGGGACAGAGGATCAGGGAGGAGGTTCAGTGGGAGGGCCTTTATGCAAACATTAGCTTGTCTCTGTTGCTGGGCATCTTAAACATTGTCTGACTTAAAATCTGCCTTCCCTGCCTTCTGAAGGAGTAGAGTGCTTTGCTCCGAGCCAGGTGAGATGGTGGCTTAGGTGGGCACCTAAGTGACTGAGGCTAGGCCGCAGGGCACCAGGTGTACACCAAGGCTTGGCACATCTAGGGGACACTCTCACAGTTTGGAGAGCGAGGAGGATGTGGATGGGGTGGTTGCTTGGGAGCCTGGGTTGGGATTCTGGGGAATAGAACCAGCACTGTGTATGTGACCTGAATATAAAGGGACCTGACTCTCAGGAATTCTGAGGATAGTTTGTAAGGTTGTTCTGCCTTCCAAGACACTCACACCCTGCTTACATAGGTCCTGTTGTTAATTAGATTTATTTTCTCTGCGATGATGGTGTTGTCCACCCTTGACCTTTGTGGAAATGTTCATTAGGTCCACTCTGACCAGGTGTGTCTCCTTTCTCCCCTTCATCCTCATGGCTCTCCCACACTTGGCATGCTGGAGTCTCTAAGTAGCTCCTTCTCCCTGCCGGTCCTTCCTTTCCCAAAGGAGGGTCATGGTGGATGACCCTCCCACCAAGAACATGAGTTGCCATGTTGGTTTTGCTGGGGATATTTAAGACCCGGATTTGAGTGTCTCCTGAACTTCAGATTTCGATTCTCATAAACTTGGACCACCTACTCACGTGGGGAAACTCTGAATTGCATGGTTACCATGACTACAAGTCTTCCCTTAATCCTCATAGGCATCATTCTTGCCTCTTAGAACCCTCCAGCCAGGATTCTTCCAGTCCCAAGAAAGGATGCCAGGAGGTCATCTCGACCTTGCCCCTGTCTCTAGGCAGGATTTCAGGGACATGACTGGGCCAGGAATGAATTGAGGCTCATTCCTATGTTTGTCCTCCTCCACCAGCTCTCCTCTTTTCACTTTCCTGCCCTGCCCATGGAAAAACACCTTTTTTTTTTTTCCCAAGAAAAAGGAGGAAGCTCAAATTAAAAATGAAAGAATTCAAAATAACCCTCAGTTCTTAACTCACGTCAATTTGACTGTTTCTTCCACCACCCACACTTTGGCTTCGACCAGACACCCACCTAACAGTACTTATGTGGAAGATATTGGCAGCTGTTACTAACCCAAGAAATGTCTTGGCTCTCAGAGCAGCTTTGTTACCATCCTTCCCTTGGGCCTTTGTGTGTCACAGGCTTTTTCCATTCTAAGGAGGATCCTGGTCCCCTCAGAAGGGCCCTTGGCTGCTGCAATCTTGCACCTTCACCTCCTGAGCAAGATGATGTAAAAGAATGTCCCATCTCCAACACCCACCACCATGCTATTTAATACAAGATTTCTGTCAATTGGACTGTGTGATCTCAGGGATGGTTATTTATTAATAGAGTATTCAGAGCCTTGGACGGGATCATCATTACTACCAGAGGACTTGAGAGAGGACAAGGAATAGATGGGCACTGCCGAGGGTCAGAGGAGGGGCCTGTTTGAATTCCAGGCACACCCCACCTTGATAATGGTGGAGAAGGTAACCCATCATGGTCTTGGAGGGAGGCGGTCTCCATCAATATTAAAGCAAGCTGTCAGTGAGGGGGGCCCGCCCAACCCCACGGAGAAGCAGGTGTCTCCTTAAGTTCGTGGACATCCCAGGAGCCTTGAGAGTTGTGGCACCTGAGACCTGAATGCGTCAGGTCCACGGTCCTGAGAAGCTGGTGTTCTTGGCCAGGTGAGGAAGGGCAAGTTCTAGGGCAAGTTCTAGGGCACAGCAGGCTTGTCACAGCCACAACACTGTCCCCATCTGACTGGGTCCTGGCATGGCTTCATCATCAGGGTCATTTAGTCCGTTCTCCTGCCTCCAGGCCCATCGGCCAATAAAATAGCTAGTTTCCCTCAACTAGGTTTTTTCAGCAAAGCTAGTTGAGGGGAACCAGCTAGTCGGGGAGAGCTGGTTGGCTCTCCTCCTTCTAGAGTTTTCGGGAGAAGGAGCTGATGCAGTCATGCACGACAACGCTGGCAGCCCCACTCCTGAAATCCTCCCCAAAGCGTCTCGTGCTGCAGATTTAGCCAGAAGAACCAGACGGTCAGAGCGCTCTGAGCGGACAGGTGGGGGGTGGCGACACCCCGTGAGGGGCCTCAGGCTGACTCCCCCTCCCCGCTGGGGTGCTCCCTGCCTCTGCTTCCATGACGTCCCTCAGAGGAGACTAAAGGCGACACTCAAGCCACCTGTCGGTGAGGCCCCTGAGCCCAGGCATGTCCTTGAAAAGTTCACTCAGGCTCCAAGGTGAGGAGGCCAAGCATGGAGGTTCTGCAGACCTCACACTCTTCCCGCTGCCGCTGGGACGGGGCCACTGGTTGGTGTTGTTGTATCAGTGGGGCCAATGGGGGAGACAGCTCCAGGAATAGGACCCAGACTAGACAGCCAAAGCTGAGGGGGCATCAGGAGAGGCACTTGGGCAGATCCAGGTAAAGAGACTCCAGATCTGCAATAGGGAGTGGACCCCAGGGGCACTGGCTGTGGGGCTAAGGCTCCAAGTCAGAGCTTCGGCAACCAAGATACCTGTACGTTGCCTGCTGGCTTTCAGAGCCTAGGCGTGAGGCTGGGATGCAGGTGAAATCAAGAGCCTTCAGCCAAGGAAGGAGAAGGGGGCCCTGGGGGAGGGGCAAGGAGCCACACCAGCCATTTCAGAGCGGGACCGGTGCCCAGGCAGCAGAAAAACCCAGACAAACTAAGACGAGATTGAGGAATGAACTGGTTTATATTTTGTTAGTGGATCATTCTCTCTAGCTTTGCTTTGCTGGGGAATGTGTTTAATTTTTAATTTTATAAGTAAAACATGAATACGTTCTTGTAAAAATTCAAAGAATACAAGTGAAGCAAAAGTCCTCATTATCTACCTCCATCTTCCCCTCCAATCCCTCTCCCCTCCTGGAAGGAAATCATTTATCATCAGTTTAGTGTTTAAATAGATGGGTGGGTAGGTAGGTAGACAGATAGGTAGATGATAGATAGATGGATGATAGATAGATAGACAGATAGATGATAGATAGATAGATACATGATAGATAGATAGAGAGAGAGAGAGACAGATAGATAGACAGGTATTTATATGGCTTGCCTTTTTCACTTGACAGCATTTCTTGGTGTGATTTCCATGCCAGTGTGGAAAGATCCACTCCATTCGATTGTTGCATTGGTAAGTGGTAACATAGTTTAATTGTAAACTATAACAGATATTTATTTTGTTGTTTTCTTATTACTTATGATAAGTATCCTTTTCATGGCTTTGGCAGATTTAAAAATGGGGTTAGGAGTGACTGATGGAGACAGGAGTCCCTTGGGATCCTTGGGGGAGACTGCAGTGTGGAGAAACTGAGCTGTGATCGAAGCCGGGCCACGAAACAGCCTCCAAATGAGTCCCGTGCCTCAGCCAGCTTCTAGAGCAGCTGCTTCCAGTGGGTTCTGGGGTGGCTCCCCACCCTGGAGCCTCTGATGCCCTGTGTCTCATGGGGTTGGGCCCCTTGCTGTTCCCCAGGGCCACCTTGAGGCCCAGACTGCAGCTGGGTACAAGAGACCACACTGCACCACAAATGTCTTGCAGGAAACATGTGAACTCTGCATCCCAGCCTGTTCCAGGCAGGTCAGAGTCAGAGCCGGACGCTGGAGGAAGAGCCCAGATCATTCTCTCACTGCACCGATTTTCAGAAGATGCTCTCTCTCTCTCGAAGAGGATCACAAACAGTATTCCTGCAGCAGCCCCAGCCAAGGGGCAGGTGCTATTTTGAGCTGTTTTCAGTAATTGGTTAATGCGGGGACGAGTGGGAGGCAGGCACAAGGGCCTTTCTGGATGCGGGGCTGACGTCATGGGTGAGTTTACAGAGACGTGGTTTCCTGTGTGGCTTTGGAAACAGTTTCTCCCCTGATCATGTGTCACTGAGACAGATGGAGAGGAGGTGACTCCTTTGTTCTCAAATCTTTCATGCAGCCCCAGGCCACCGTGGGCTTTGGTCTTGGTGTGCCGTTTCAGTCAGGAGTCAGGTGAAAGTCACAGCAGCCTGCCAGGGGCCCCGAGATGAGCATGAAGGGTGGGGATCTTCTTGCTTGTGTTCTGTGAAAAGAAATCTGCTGCGATCCCTCGTCTTTCTCCTGCTCTTCCATCTACTTGCTTATTGACGGAGCTCTTTTTGTGGCTAAGACCGCAGGCAAGATACTCTCCATGCTGATGGCTGGCCTTGCAGGGGAATCAGAGTACCTGGTAAGAGCAAGGGCTGTAAAGCTGGGCATTGACTGAGTTCACACCCTGCCTCGTGTTCTTGATACCTAACATCTCTGTGCCTTGATTTTCCCGTCTGAAAAATGGGCGTAATTATTAACTTTACCTTCCCCCCCGCCCCCGCCCCCACCTCCGGGGTTATAGTCAAGGCTCAGTGAGATGAAGCAAATAGACCACTCAGCACGGTGCCAGGCATATGGCAGATGCACAAGAGCTGGCAGCCATCATTATTGTTTATCACATGATGTTGTAATGTTCTCTTTAGCTTTCTGTTTCTTCCACCAGATTGTGAGTTCTTTCTAGAGATCAGAACCATCTTTTTCCTTGTCTCCTCAGTTCAGGTCCTCAAAATAGGTTTAATGAAAGGAAGTGTGGTAAGTGAAAAACGGCCATGCCTCTTTACAATTCCTCCCATCAAGTGGTGGAGTCTATTTCCCCTGCCCCGGTGGAGCTGGCCACGCGACTTGCTTTGACCATTAGAATGCAACAGAAGGCATGCCACCTGACCGTCAAGCCCAGGCCTTGCAGCTTCTACTCTTTGGCTCTTGCTGCCTTGTGGCTACCATATAAGGAAGCCCAGGCCAGCCCCCTTGAGGCTGAGAGACACGTGGAGACAGAGGTCAGGTGACCCCACCCAACCCAGCCATCCCACTACACTTCCAGGCTTATAAGTGAGGCACCTGGAAGAAGCCGGCCCCCAGGCATCCCTCCAATGGCAGCCACGAAGGTGAGACCTGCCCAGATTGCAGCATCATGAGAAGATAGATGGTTGCTATTTTAAGCCACCAAGTTTTGGGTTGGTTTTTTTATGCAGCCATAGATAGATGATACAGGAAGCTTGGGGAAAAGTCATCTTAGGGTTTATAAGAGATAAAAGAGGAAAGCTGAGCATAGTCAAAGTAGACTAGAATTTCAGAAGGCAGAATTGTTCAGGTTCAGAGAAAACAATTATAATTCCATGGGCAGAGGCTCTGAAAGGGAAAATGGCTCAGGAGGGCTGAGAGGCTCTCGAACACTGAGTTCTGATGCCATAAGCACAAATGAAGCTGACGGGGAATCATGAATGAGCTCTGCGGTGAGCTCAGATTTGTAAAGGGGCACATCCCTAAACTGGGGTGGGAGGTTCACGTCACAGGCAGACACGAGCACGACACAGGCCCACATGAAGGGTACCAGTGGCATTACAGTCCATGGCGAGTTGGGAACGCCAGGGACAGTGGGTACATTAAAGAATTTTGAAGCAAGAACAAGAGGGTGAGCTCCATTCTTTACGGAGGATGTTATAATGCTGAGAGAGGCCCAAGCATCATTCCCACTTTGCTTGTCTCCTATCAAGGAAAACTTTCCCAAATCTGGAGAAAGAAAAATATAGCTGAAAGAATTGAAACCCAAATAGGATGAGGCAGTAGTGAAAGCATGCTCGCTGTTACGTATTTGGGATTTTTATTCCCAGGCCAGGGTGCACCGCATTTCATCCCAACGCTCAGGAAGAGCTTTGAGCAGGACGGTGGGCACATTGTCGCCAGGCATCTCCGGGTGGTTGATTCACCTGCATCGGAATCCACCAGGACATGCTTGTCAAGAGCAGATTCCCCCACTGCCTTCCCTCATCCAGCTTGAATCATCAGTCTCTAAGGGTGGGCACTAAGAACATATATTTATTTAGCCAAAACATGTATGCCACTCACTGGCACTGTTCTGAACAATTGGTACATACCCCTTCTTTAATCTTCATAACAATTCCTCATGGGAGATCCTATTGCTACCTCTATTTTAGAGATAAGAAAACTGAGGTCCAGAGAGGTTGAGTGAGGGTACGTGGTAGGTGGCAGAGCCTGAACTTGAACCTGGGCCCTGAACCCATGCTCTTAACCACTAGGCTATGCATCCACTTGTAGATTTTCAACAAGCTCCACAGGTAGCCCCCTGCATGCTTGTATCTGTAAACTCTGCTCTGATGAATCCCAGGGAATGGAAGAGGTAAATGGTGTCTCCAACTTCAAAAATGGGGGGGGGGGGCTTCCCTGGTGGCGCAGTGGTTGAGAATCTGCCTGCCAATGCAGGGGACACGGGTTCGAGCCCTGGTCTGGGAAGATCCCACATGCCACGGAGCAACTGGGCCCGTGAGCCACAGCTACTGAGCCTGCACGTCTGGAGCCTGTGCTCCGCCAACAAGAGAGGCCGCGATAGTGAGAGGCCCGCGCACGCGATGAAGAGTGGCCCCCGCTTGCCACAACTAGAGAAAGCCCTCGCACAGAAACGAAGACCCAACACAGCCAAAAATAAATAAATAAATAATAATTAAAAAAAAAAAAAAAAGGGAAAAATAAGATCCCAGCGACTGTGGTCTTTGGTCAGGCTCTAACATTGCTTATTAAATAGATGGTTTATGGACACTTAGGGAGATGGTGAATGCCAGGAACCAACGTGGATTCACCAAACATGAGCCGAGCCAAAATGATCTCATTTCTTTATTGAGAGCATGGCTGGACTAAAGGACCAGAAACGTAACGAACATTTCCCAACATCCATTCCAACCCCAGAGGACTGGTTCAGTTGGAGGCAGGCTAAAGAGAGCTGAGCCAATGAGACATGAAGTCAGACTTTCTTGGAGCTTTGGAAAAAAGAGAATCCAGTCTCTCTCTGGCTGGAAATAAAGAAGTTTGTTGCCCCAATTACTCTGGCAGCCACCGTCTGAGCATGAGGGGGACCAGACTTAAGGAGCTAATAATGCTATGGATGGTAGATGAGACAGATAGAATCTAAGCCTCAGAGGACATCATCGAGCTACAGAACCAACCAACCCTGCAGGTGCATCTGTCTCTGAGCTTCTTATTACATGAGCCCATCAGTTTCCTTATTGTTTAAACCAGTTTGATTTAGGGTTTCTGTAACCTGCAGGGGGAAAATAATCCAACTGATACAAAAGGAATGCCTTACATATCATGCGCTCCCATTTCAGAAAGTTATTTGACCACATTTGTTTTCATCCTTATGGGCAAAATGGAGAAATGAGGGCTAAATATTATCATCAAGAAGATTCACTACCGGTAGATCAAAAGTTGATCAGAAACCAGATAGTATAAGCCAGGTGGTACTTTTAAGGCAGCCACGGGCACCCTCAGAAAGGTTGGATATCTGGGCTTTTAAAAGGAGCCACAGGCCAGCAGGATTCAATCTTCTGGGATTCACTGGGACATTGCCTGAGATGCCCCATTTGTGTCTGCATATTCCTAAGCTTGGTGCAAGTCTCAAACTCCAACTAAGATACTGATGTTTCCAGCCCTGATGCCTCCACCTGGTACCCTTGCCTCCTGGACAGGTGTGATATTTACCGACTGGCATTTCTCCCTTGACCTTATCCTTATCTCCTGGGTTGGAAATGACCTTTGCCCTCTACTTTTTCCAAAGTGACCCCTAGCATATCTCTAGTTTCAGTCCAAATGTGCAGTTGTGGGTGGCATTTGACATTAGAACCAGAGTAATGCTTCGTAGGTCAGTGTCACCGGATAAGCGGTCTCTAGTGGGTGGTGCAAAACTCAGCCTTCGAATCTTGGCCTGGCTTGGATCAACTACTTGGCACAGAAAGTCAGCTTACCCAATTTGCAGACACCTCAAAGCTGCAAGGCCAGCTAAAGTCCTGGCCGACAAACTATGCCTTCACAATGATCTTAAAAGTAGCGGGAATAATAAGCTGAAAACATATTCTTTAATCTCAACTGCAAAAATAGCTTACAGTAGTTGATGTAAGAAAAAAATAAGCTAACTAAGTGAAATGAAATAAAACTCCACAGTTTCTTTAAAACAGTGATGTAATGTCACTGACCAAAAGGCCAATGGCATCTAAACAAAGCACACTTGAAGTACAGTGTCCAAACCATGGAGGTGATATCCCACTGAGAATGGAATTTTTGGGAGGGGCCTGTATTTGAACAAGGGCATCCAGAGGGCATCAAGGGAAAGGGACAGCATGGGAAGGAGAAGGGAAGGGCCCTGGGGAACAGGAAGAAGCCTCTGCAAAACTCCAGAGCCCGGATCTGGGATCAGTCCATGGAAGTTACACGAAAGCAGAGTTCGGTTCATTCAGAGGAAGAATTTTCTGTACAGTAGGACTTAGGGCAAGTTAATATGACCTAAGGGCTGTGGAGTCAGTCCCAGGTTCAAATCCCAGCTCTGCCACACACTGGATGCATCACTGTGGACAAGTCAGTTTTTCTGAGACTCAGTTTAAGCTTCCATTAAATGGAGATCTCTCACTGGGTTACCTGAGCTGGTCCAGGGAAGTGCTTAGCATGTCAGCAGGCACAGAGTCTGCACTTAATAAATTATAGTTCTTTTTATTATTAATAACAACAATTAGATGGGGTTCCAAGCAGGGCAATAGGTCCTCCATCACTGTGGCATTAAGCAGAGGCTATATGTCAACACGCTGGGACTGTTAGAGGGGAATTTTTATGCTCTGGGTTGGAGGTTGAAATTGTTGATTTCTAAGGCCCCTTAGAATTCTAATTCCCTGATGTTAAGTCATTAAAATAGCCCAGACTTCTGGTCAGGTCAGGGACAGTCATCTATTACTGGGATTGAAATTCCCCGCTGGCTCAAGGGCCCAGAAGTTTCACCGTGTGAATTACTGTTCAAATCCATCACGTGTGTGCCTGTGCACCCCTGTGCTGGTCCACAGATATGCGGGGATCTATGCATATCTGTGCATTTGGACACATGGAGATGGGTGTGTGCCTGTGCCTGCATCGAACCGTGCCCCCTTCTAGAAGGCACCCAATTATCACGTGTGAGAACACTGCATTTGACGGCACGATAAGAAGTAGATTCTGCCATGACCCAGGTCCACGTTCATCTCAGCTCCTCGCCCAAATCTGCTCACCAGAGACATGACCGATTGTTGATTCTGGGATGTTTGTACTTGGAGGGGAAGTTGATTCTTTCCAACTGCTGAGGGTAAGGCTTGTGGGCTGGGACTTGACAGCTTGTGCTTAGGACCCCATCCTGGGCTGGGCTTTCCAAAATCATTCTCTAAGTACCTGGAATTTGGCTTTAGCCCCATTGATTGATTCCCTTTTTAGACTTTTTGTCCCCTTTAAGAGGCTTTTTCTGATCCACCTGAGGCCAACTTGTTATATCAGCTCCCCCCTCCTAGAGGAGAAGCCAGTCCGTTGACAGACAAATCAGTCCTGGGCAGTTAGTACCTAAAGAGGCACAGATTTAACCAAGGGGTCCACTCACTCATTCGTGGCACACCAGTGTGTGTCAGGACAGTGCCTACCACCACTGACACGAGGGCTTTACAACTCAGCAGAAAATTCGCGGCAGATAACCCAGTAAGTATAAAAAATGTGACAGTCCCCGTGCAGAGGCTGGCGTGGGGAATAGGGAGGGCGTGGCAAGCCCATCTCTCCTAGGACCAGCCCCTAGCTGTGTTTCGGCCTCAGTGAGGATGAACGTAGGAGTGCTGGTTCTGTGGCTGCTTGGATGTGGCAAAGCTATCTTGGGAAAGGAGGCATTCCTGGGATACTGCCCATCCTCCCATGTGGGTGACAAAAACTCTGAATATTTTGCAGAAAGCTTCCCCTATCTTCTCTCAGGTGACATCTTCTAGCAACAAGTTAGACAGCTGTCATTGGCTTGGGGAGGTCATGTGACTAGCCCATCACCAGGGAGGATGTTCCAGAGCCAGGACTTCAAACCAGGTCCTCAGATTCCACACCCCATGCCCTTTCCAGCACATCTGCCCTCTCCTGGAAGCTGCCAGGAACAGGCTCCGACCGTGGCTGGTCCATTGCATGCTGTGACCTGTTGCTCTGTCAGCCCTCCCGGGCTCACACACGTGGCCGGGTGAGTGGACCCGTGGATGGTATTTCATTTGGCTCCATCTTGTGCCGGTTGGCACCATGCACTACCTCTGGGGAACCTTTTTAGCTCACCCTATTTCCTCATTCCCTGTCCTAGCTCCTAGCGCAGCCAGGGTTCCTTTGGAATGCCATTTGGAGCAGCAGTGGCCCCTTGGCGGGCTGGCCAAGCAGCAGGGCAGCCGCTCCCCAGAGCAAGCCTGGTGACTGAGCCGACGTGGGCAGCACGGGAGGGCTTCCTCTGCTTCTGCATTATCTTCCCCTGTTGCCACAGGGTCCTTTACAGACTCTCTCCTGAGTTATTCTCTATTTATTGTTGTTATTACTATTGATCCATCCTCTAAATAACAGGGACCCCAAAGCTCAATTGAAACCATCGATCACATCTATAATTCCTTTATTTGTAATATTGTCACTTCTGAGACTCTTTGGATGCCTTCTAATACCTTAGAGAGGTGGAGGAATTGGAAGACTATTTCTCCAAGGGAAACTGAGGCACAGACAGATGGGGAGGTTGGCCAAAGGCCATAGAGCAGAACCAGCCCCTGCCTGCTGACCCTTGGCTCCTCGCTCAGCTCCTGATGTCATGTCTCTCCCTCCTGCTGTGAGATGCTCCGGGATCGGTTGAGATTCTCAGCTCAGTTGAAGACTCCCCAGTGCCCCACGAAGGCAGAGTGAAGGCCTCTGCATCTGCCTCTATTCCCCAAAGGCCCTGGCAGCCCTCGGCCCTGCTTCTCCCCATCTTTGTGCTCCAGCCTCAAGGGGGATGCAGTGAAGAGCTTTCCCACTCTCCTGCATCCCAGCGCCCCCAGGTATTGAGATCTGCTTTGTGAAAGCCGACGGAATCTTTTTTGTAAATGGGGTGGGGGAGGGCTGGGGGTGGATGTAATATCACAGATGCTTGCCTTTTCCATTCTGAGAATATTGGCAGGAGAAGAGGAATGAAGGTGGTATGTGGGTACCCGGCTTTCCTTATATGCGCAGAACAATGTGTCTTCTGGTGGGGTCACGGTAACCTCTCTCGGCAGCCAGTGGGGAGCGGTTGTCTGCTCTCAGGGTCCGCAGGCTGGCAGCAGGGACACCATTCGCACCCTTCTGTTGTGTGTTAGAGGCTGATGGTGAATGTGGGCAGTGTTCACGCTGGTTACTCAGCTCGGAAAGTGTTTATAGTAGCAGCGTCCAAGACGGCCTCTACGGGGGACGCCCACCACTGAGAACATGCCTCCTCCTAACCATACTACCTCACTCTTCCTCTGCCCTGTTTGTTTGGGCTTTAGGGGTGCTTTGCCCTTGCCCAGCAGCCACACCCTCGACCGTGCCCTTTCAACTTCATGGGGAGGCGACCTCACGTGTTGGCAGAAACGAATGTCAGTCAAGGCTCGGTTTCCAATCTTCCAAGCTCATAAAACTTGCCACTCTTTGCAAGTTGGGGTGGTTCATCCCTATTTCCTCTCTGGGGGTGGGCAGGCACAGATGTTGCTGATGGATGGGAAGTTTAGAAAACAAAGTCTTGGAAATCGATAGAAGAACATACAAGGTATGTATCATGTGAGCGCCTCTTGTCTGCTCTGCAGTAAATCAAAAGTAATGAATGGGAGGCTCTGCAGCCAGGGACCCCCGGCCTTTCCCTCAGTGTGGGGTTGGCTTCGTGCTTGGCTTTTCACCATCTGAGCACATATTTTCTCCTTTAGTAGACCTAAAAATAAGGCCGGATACTGACTTTTTTCTTTCACTATCTCTGCCCCCACCTCAACCCTTATCCTCTTTAATTTCCATCTTGTAGGCATTTGGCGTCCCTTGTAGAGCGCGATGTATTGCAAGATAAGCGGCCTCAGTGGCGCTGTGAATGACCAGCTTCTCCCCAGGGCTGTGTTACTGCGATATTAGCAAACTCTGATCTTGCTGCAGTTTGAACACCTCGGCGCCTCCAAGATGATTATCTCTGAGGTTCCTCAGACACAAAGCCGTGGGCAGCACTTGGTTAAGGAGTGGTTTTGAGGAGATTCACACAGAGCTGGAGAAAAGAGGGCAACTAAGAGGGCCTGGGCTGCACCCTCCCTGGAATACCTGCGTGCCAGGTAGGGCCTCTGCCTCTATGCCGCCATCAGCTGCCTCAGTCCCCCACTAGCCTCCCTCCTGCCTCTCCTCTGAATGGTCTTTTTACCCCCTTGCTCTAACTGAACCCCACATCTCCCCTACACTCACAGGTCGGAGGCTGTTTTCTTTCCCTTGTGCCCGGGGCAGGAGGAGGAATAGGGTCCTCCTGGCTCCTCCCTGCTCAGTTTCCTGCCAATATCCATCCCTCCTCCTGAAAAACACCCGGATTCGGATCTTGAGTCTAAGACTCTACCTCCCTCTGCCCCTCCTTGCTGGAGTCATCTATGGACCGCTGGTCCTCCTCTCCTTTCTTGAACATTTTGGCTCCTGGATCACGGTGGTTCTCTCCGATCCACCCCAGAGTGATTAATGGGGGTCTGGCCTGTCGGCGTTTTGATTTCCTCTCCTTCGGTCAGCTGGTCTCCAGCCACCCCCCCAGCCACTCCACATAGTCTCAGCCTGAACCCTGTCACCGTCAGCAGGTCCCATCTCTCCACAATCTCCATCTCAAGCCGTCTATTCTCCAGCCCCTCAGCTTTCACCTTCCGGTCCCACTCGAACCTATACTTTGTTGGTCCTGTCACCTCTTTGCCCCCTTCCTGGTATCCCAGCGTACCTCCTGAGCCAACTGCAGTTTCCTGATCAAACATCATTATCATCCACTGCAAGTGCTCTCAACTCCCTCCCCCCTCCCTCCCTTCCCGGTCACTTAGCAAAACCTCCAACTTTCCCCTACTTGGCGTGTGCGCCTTTGCGAGCAGAGCATAGCTGGAGAGGATCACACAAAGTACGCTGATGGTCTCACTTTAAATTTATGATCCCTAAACTGAAGTGGGCGTTGGCTGCCGGCTGGCGTCATCCATCATTTCTCTGCTCCGTTCATTCTCCTCCTTTCCCCGATGAGTATTTCATACTGTCCTCTCTCTCCTTAAACCTCCAACACCTCCCCTGCATCCTCATCTCCACTGAAAACCTTGCTATCTATTCACGGAAAATGTGGGAAGAATTGAAGTAAACCTCCAGACTCCCATCCCCACAACTGCCCTCCCACTGCATCTGTTTTCAAATTCTCTCCTTCTCTCCTGTGCTGTGGGCAGACGGTCCGCACTCGTGCCAAGGCCAGTGCCCACCCCTCTCCTACTCAGGGACATTGCCGAGGTGCACCCCAGATCTCTCCTACATCATTAGTTTTCCATTCTCTCCTGGTCCTCTCCTCTCAGTGGGCAAACCTGCTGTGATTCCTCCCATCTTACAAAAAGGAAAAGAAAAGAAAAAACATTGTGTCCCACCTCTTCCGCCAGCAGCTTATATCAACTGTCCTGGAAAGAGCTGTCCACCTTCACTCCATCCAGTTCCTTTCCTCCATTCGTGTCTCCTCTGCTGTTCTGCTCAAGCCAGGTGTTCTTATCCAGGTCGGCCTTGCCTTCCAGAGTGCCAAGGTCAGTGGTGAGTTCTCAGCTCCCATCTTACTTGACTGTCAGCAGCTTCTGGCTGCACTGATCACTCCCTTCCTATCGAAATACTTTCTTCCCAAGAGTTTGGGACCCCACATGCTGCTGGGAATGGGTCCTTCTCCACTGTCTCCTTTGCTGGCTCCCCTTCATCTCACCAACTGCTTGACACTGGAGGCCCCCAGGACTCAGCCCGGGCACCTCTTCAATTTTTCTCTCTACACACAGCCCCTTGGTAATCTCATCTAGATACTTGGCTTTAAATTGGCTTTAAATGCAATCTATAGAGTGACAACTCCAAATTCATATCTCCTCTGACCTCTAGAGCACACCCTTGACACGGCACTCCCTGGCCTAAGCCCTCCAGTGACTCTCTCCTGCCTGGAGGATGAAGTCCCCAATCTTAAATGGGGGCAGAAAAGCTCCTTTAGACTCTGCCCCACACCATTTATCTTCCCTTTATTTTCCATCCTCACTCTCAGCCTGGCGCTGCCACTGCCCTCTTGCGATCCTGTGATTCTGTGAACACACCATGCTGCCACAGCCCTCCGGACTCTGCACGCTGTCCTCCCCGCCAAGGAGCCCAGCAACCCTCCCTCTCCTCCTCTGCTTGGCTACTCCTACTGGTCCGGGTCTCAGGGACCTCTGCACCCCCTCCCAAGGGGAGGGTAGAGGTCCCTCCTACGGCTCAGAACACGCTGTGCTTGACTCTGCCACGGAAACGACCAGCTTGCACGTCCATCCAGGGACTGTGAACTCCTCGAGGGCGGATGCTGTCCCGCACGGTGGCATCTCAGGGAAGACTCTGCGTATTGCCTAGCCACCAGCCGTTCCCTGTTCTCTCCTATAACATAACCCTAGTCTTGGTTGAGGGTGCAATGTCCCAGCTTTCTCCTCGGCTTTCTTATGGGCAGGGGTGGCCCTGCCAACGGTCCTGGACAGTGGGGTGCAGGCCGAGGGTTCCTGGGAAAGCTTTGCTCTCCTAGGATAACCACGGCCACTTCTGTTTCCCTTCCCGTAATATGAAGCCAGAGATGACACGGCCATCTGTGACCATGAACAACAAGCCGCATGCTAAAGGCAGAGGAACAGAGGGACAGAAGGAAACTCATGACGTCGTGGAGACTCTGAGCCTAAACTCTGGATTCCAGTGATGTGGAAACAAACGAAAACGTCCCTCCTACTAGGCTGAGCTTCTCCAGTGATGTGTCTGTGATCCACCACTGAATACAATCCTAACCAAAACCAACTGCCAGCACGGGCGGAGCTCCTGGTGCCTGGGAGCCATGACAGTATGATTGATGAAGGATCAGAAGGCCTGCTCACCACTCTCCAAACCCACAGCGCACTTTCCAGCCTTTGCCTGAACTGCCCTCCTCTCCTGCCCCTCTTCCACCCCGTTCCCATCTATCCAAAGGAAATTTCTCTTTTAAACCCCAGTGGGAATGCCCTCTCTTTAAGTTGGCACTGACCCTTTCCATCCTATGTGCTCCTAGATTTATTAATGTTTATCATCCATCTGCTATTTACCCCCCCTGTGACTGGTATTACAGCCATTCGTGGTTGATTCCAAACTCCCCTGCTTAGAAGGCCCTAGAGAGTAGGTCAGTATGTTTGTTTCCGTCCCCACCAGCAATGCCCTCTATTTCCCCACCCCATACAGACCCTAGAGCACTGTCTTACACGTCGCAGATAATCAATAAACATTCTTTTTGGATGAAAACTGACGGCTCAGCAGCATAACGCACCTCCTTGGGGAACTCATTCCCAATCGTGTCACCCACATTCCGCGTCACTCCTTCTGTGACTAGTTCATGTTGCCTTGTCTTGCTCTTTTGCCTAGAAATACACTGCAAGTTCAAGTTTGGCAGGAAGCACATCCAAATCTGTGTCTCTGCTCTCTTCTCCCCATTCCCAAGATATTGTCAGTACCTTGTAGATAGTAGGAGTAAAGCATGTACTGATCAAATGCTTGATTTGGGGCAAAAGCTGATGACTGCTGCTGGCATTGGTGACATAAGGCCTGCCTCCCTTTTTCTCTGAAGGCCTTCCAAATATAGAGGATGGTTTTCAGAGCCTTGATTCCAAGACCCCATGCAGAGATTCCAGAAGCAATCTAGGGCCTGGTTTTTATTTCCTAAAGCAGATTTCCTAGAGTCCATCCAAGCTCTTGGTGGCACAGTTTCTTTTAGCCCATCATCCTTCCCATAACTCTTCTCCAAATCTCTCCTCTCTCGTCTATTTCCTTTTGGCCCCTTTTCTCAGCTGATGTCTAGGTACAAAGGAGCTTCCCATCTGAGAGCAGAGTACTTCTAGGAATCCTTAAAGGGGCAGCCCTAAAAATGCAATTCAAGACAAACTGAAACCTCTCCTCCTTTAGAGCTCAAAGCAGGAGACAGTCCCGAGGGGACAGAAGCATTTGGCCAATGAATTTGCGGAAGAATCTGTATCCTTGATTCCTGGAAAGATACGCCCGTCAATCGATTGAGCAGCGTATCTAAGAGACCGTCTTGTTCAGGGGCCCAAACTCAGATATCACAAGGACCAGGAAGAGGATATAAATGAGTAATGTGAGGTTTGGATGGTAAATGACAACTGACACCCACTTTAATACTGGAGATTCCCAAAAAAGCAGAGCCTGAGGCAAAGCTTACATGCCATGATTTTATCAGGGGGTACAAGAGTAAGGGGCAAGAGGAGTGAGGCAGGGAAGGACAGAGAGATGCATCATTGGACAGAGATCTCTCTGTCTCATTTCCCTGGTGACACAGTGGTTAAGAATCTGCCTGCCAATGCAGGGAACATGGGTTCGATACCTGGTCCTGGAAGATCCCACATGCCGCAGAGCAACTAAGCCCACGCGCCACAACTACTGAGCCCGCGCTCTAGAGCCCATGCTCCGCAACAAGAGAAGCCACTGCAATGAGACAGACAGAGCCAATACGAGGATGCATCATCAAGCTGGCCACTATCAAGGGCAACTTATTGCTCAATCTCGTGCAACTACCCCCAAGAAGCTGCAAAAACTATCTGTCTAGAGGAAGAGGGAAGATTTAGCTACTAGATTCAATATTCCATCTGTCAAATTTGTCAATATTCCATCCGCACTGAGCACTAACTTCCCTTCCCTTCTGGAGTAATTCATGAGTGCCAGAATAGATCCCTCAGCATCCCATGTCTTGGTGTCAATGATGCTGGAGGTGAGAGGGAGGCAGCAGGCGACACAGACAAGAGACAAGACCCCCACAGGGAGTACCTGTTGGAGCCAATGCAGAGCTGCTCACCCTCACCACTGCAGCAGGAAAAGAGGTGGGTCAGGCCAAGGGCATCCGAAGCGGTGCCTAAGAGATGTCCATACCATCCATCCCTGGCCTGACCCACCTTGACTTTCCATCGTGTCTGGCACTCAAAATACAAAACAAGTCCTCCTTTTTCGTGAGCAGAGAACTTCACCTTTGTTCTGAAGGGGGAGGTACAAATACAGTCAGTCACAGAGTCCCGTTAAAGATGGAGCCAGACATCACTTTAAAGAGATGTAAGGCAAGAAGATTAGTGAAACAAGCTACAGTCCTCATTGCTGGCTCTGGTCCCAAGGCTGCCACTGACACTCACCATCTTCTCTCTCCCCTCTCCACTGTAGGTTTCCCTCACCCGTGGCCAACACTTTGGCTGGTCTGGGTTGCTTGCCTTGTGGGACCTGGCTTTTCATCCCTGAGGAGTCTGGGCTCCTAATGGCCTTGACTTTGTTGAGTAATGATTGTCATTATCATAGGAGTACCAAGAGATACCCCAACGAATCTTCTGAGTTCCAGACATCCTTCTCCCTATGTGGGCCTCTTCCTGAATATACCGTTTCCACCACACAATGGACTCGGCCCACTTGACTCCACGACTCCATGATCTGATACGAAGCTGGCCCCTCACGAGAAGCTCATGTCTCACAGGCGCCTGGTACTGCGTGGCCTTGGTCTCTACCAGGGCCTAAGATCACACCAAAAGGAGCTTCAGAAGGCACAGCTGTACTCCAGGACTCCAGGGCGTGTGCACTGCAGCTTTCCTACTGGTGCTTTGCCAAGACTCTTCACAGCATCCTTATCAACCATGTACCTGCAGCACTCTCTGGTCTGTAGGGATATACAATCCCAGGGCCAGGCTGCTTGCACCAGAGGCAGATCCCCATGCAGAACCCTTTTCTGCTTTGGGCCCCACTCAAACCTTGTAGCTTTTCAAGTCACTCAACAAATGGGTCAGAGGAGTATTCCCAAATGTGCTGTAATCTACCTCAAAAATCCAAAGAGGCTCCCCCGAAGCACTGTGTCCCTTTCCTAGTGGCAGGAGATATGCGATGCAACAATATCTTTTATGTTAGAGGGGACATCCTAGAATGCTCCAGACCGCTGGATCCCTAAAAATGTCACCAACGTGGTATGGCAGGTCCCTAGATTTTCATGTGGTTATCTTCTACCTCCAGTTCACAAGTATCTTTCTAGGGCATTCAGGGTTTTCCATTTTGTGCTTACCAGGTATGATCTGCATGAAGCTATCAACGTAGTGAACCAGTGTGATGTTCTACAGAATTCAAGATGACTGGAGTCCCTTTGGACTACACTATGACAGAGAATAAGAGAATTAGCACAGCCCTCAGGTAAGACAACAAATCTGTCCCCACCATGTGAAAATGAACGGCTTTTGGCCTCCCTATGGATGGGGAAGAAGGCATTTGCTTGATCAGTAGCCTCATACAAATGTCAGAAGCTATTTGACCTGCTCCAGTAAAATGACCACATCTGGCACAGAAGCTACAATCAGGGCTGCTACCTGGTTAAGTTGATGCTTGGCCACGGTCATTCCCTGTGATCAATTTGGTTTGAGCAGGGCCAGAATGGTGAACTGAATGAGTCTATGACGGGGAGCGCAAACTCTACATCCTCTAAGTTTTTAATGGTGGCATTAATCTTTGCAATTTCTCCCAGAATGTGGCAATAATTCTTCTGATTTACTATCTTGGCTGGCACTGAGCTGGAGGGTAGTTTCAGGGCCTCCCACTTGGCCCATCCTACCATAATGGCCCTCATTCATATTTGTGGAGCCAAATGTGAGGTTTCTGCCAGCTCCTTGGTATAGCCGTCCCAGTTATGCACTCAGGGACAGGGAAATAACCCCAGGGTTGGCCCATGGATCCTCCAGAAGACTGACTTGGACCAATGTACCTTTGCCACCTTTGCTCCAAGAAGCCTCCTCGCTAGCTGGAAGCCCATGATGGCGGGTCGGATCCCTTGCTGTCGGTGTTAGGTCAGCACCTGCAACTAACAGTCCTTGGAAACGTAGGTACTGTCCTTCCTTCCATATGTAGTTACTTTAGCAAATGGCTGTAGGTCCGCTGGGAAAGGATTGGGGGAATATTTATCATCTCGACTGTGATGGCCTTGTATGGTCCTTCCTCAAGAGGACCCTCTTCCCTTTCTGTCAGTGGACACTGGGTCTGTGAACTAACTTACATCTGGAAACCACGTGAGGGTTTGATGTCCCCCTCTGCTCACCATTTCTTTATATTTTAAAAAAATGAAACAAGTTAAGCAACACCCTCACTGGTTGTCCGTCTTTCTCACACCATAGCTGATTGGCCATCGCGAAGAACCCCTGCACGTCAAGGTACCCTGGTTGCTACTGTCACCTTGCTGCCCATGTGCCTCTCATGCTGAAGTGCCACCACCTGGCCTCCACTGGTGCAGAATCCTATCAGGCCCGTTGGGAACAGGGAGCCTGGTTCCACCGTCAGTCCCAGCCCGCTGAGGGCAGCCACCATGGACTTTCTCCAAGTGCTGGTGCCCCCTCACCCCTGCCCCGCCAGGGCATCCTTTATTATTGCCTTTGTGAGGGAGGTTCCTCTGGGGACCCCTGGAGAAAACAGCGGTAGTAGTTGCCTAGGGCTGCCATAGCAAAGTACCACAACTGGGTGGCTTTAAACAAGGGAGATTTATTCTTTCACAGTTCTGGAGGCCAGAAGTCTGAAATCAAGGTGTTGGCAGGGCCAGGCTCCCTCCAAAGCCCTAGGTGAGGATCCTTCTTTACCTCTTCCAGGTCCTTGGATTGTGGCCACACAACTCCAATCTCTGCCTTTGCTTCTCTGTGTGTCCTCTCCTTTACTTATAGGGACACAAGTCATATTAGGGGTCACCCTAATGACCTCATTTTAACTTGGTTACATCTGCAAAGATCCTACTTCCACACAAGATCACATCCACAGGTGCTGGGAGTTAGGGTTTCAACGTATCTTTTGGGGGACACAATTCAACCTATAACAATTGTCAACTGGTAAATTCCCAGGTCGTACATAGAAAGCCCATTCTAAAAACCTCACCTTCCTGAACCTTCCGACCTCTCTTCAATGCTATGCCGAGGAAGTTCTGGCATTTCTACTCATTTTTCGTAGCCCATTGCCATGGCCAGGTTCTAAGAAGCCACCCCATCATACTGTTATGACCAACTCTGGGTCCTAACACTTGATCCTGAGTCCAAGGTGAGTGTTCCAATATCAGTAAATTCTCCCGTGGAGCCTTCTCTCCCCTCCCACCTCCTCTGCCCTACACCCTCGCGTCCACGTGTCCTGTGCTTCCCTAGTTCTGGCGGCTCCCAGGGGTCACAGCCTACAATTACTTCCCCATATAAGCTATTTCCTTCTGAAACAGGGCTGCACTTTCCAGCTTAAGCTATACTGAGACTTGATCCAGGTCATTGGCCTGGAGGCAACAAATGATGGGGAGGAGGAGGAAGATTCACACACATTCATTCCCACCCCAGGTTTCCGGGGCCCATTCTCGAGTTAGCAAGAGCCTAACTTTTCTTTTTTTTCAAGGCTTTCGAAATGCAGCTGACCAAAAGCATCCTGCTCCACAATCATCATGATCGCCATGCTATCCAGACACCATGGCCACTGCGTACCCCAAGGTCTCACCTTCCACCTGCACCTCTGCCCCGGGTTCCACAGGTGAGAGCTTTCATCACTGTGATGCCAGGGTTATTACCATCATACCGATCCCTAGCGATGGGGTTCTTAAGGCCAGAACCCCAGCCAGTAATCCACTTCTAAAATCCCACCTAGGGGGGCTGCTGTCCAGGGTCCCTCCTGATACCAGTGTCTTCACCTGGGCTTCCCAGCAGGCAGAGCCTGAGGCAAAGGCCCGTGTGGTCCCCTTTATTAGGGAGTGCAATCCCTGGGGCAGGGGGGGTGGAGAGGGAGGCAGGGAGGGGGAGAGGCACTATGGGGACACACGGCTGAGCTGGCATCTGCCACGTGCAACTGACTGCTCAATCCTGCAAGACCATTTCAAGAAGTTATATGTCTCAGGAGCATCTCCTGGGAGGGAGACGGACGGAAGAATCTTCCACTAGCCTCCACTTTCCACTGATCAAAGTTGTGGCTCTCTGAGCATTAACTCCCCAGCCCTTTTAGGTTGCGCACATGTGGCTGCTGAGTGGCGTCCGCACCTCAACATCAATAGGGAAGCCCAGGGACGTGGGGCAGGGGGCCGATGGCACACAGGGCAGGCATCAAGCAACGCACCGTCTAGCTTTACCTGAGTGAAGTCTGGCGGAGGCCACCCCCGGGGCTGGGAGCAGCAAAGGCTTTAGAAACTGGAGACAGATGAGGCTGAGACAATGGACCGTGGTACAAAATCAGAGATGAGGGAATGGGGGCTAGATGGCAAAGCGGGGGAGGATGCCTGCCTCATCAGGGGAGCAGCTGTACTCAGCCCCAGCTAATTGCTAGATGGGATATTTTCCCCAAAGAAGCCAGTTATCTGAGTTTTCTTTTAAAATTGACAACAAATTCAGATTTTTTTTTTTTTTTTTTGCCACGCCGCACGTGCAGGGTCTCAGTTCCCCATCCAGGGATCGAACCCGTGCCCCCTGCAGCGGAAACGCGACGTCCTAACTACTGGACTGCTAGGGAATTCCCCCAAATCGGATTTAAAACACGATATGGTCCTACGCCATGCAGGTTCAAGAAAACAAGTCTGAACATAGCCCATGGGGCCCAGCACTTTGTGACTTCTAATCTGTTCATTTTATGAAACTGGGGCCAGGAGGGGAAAGAGGCAGAGCCAGGCCTCGCCTCCTGACTCCCAGACCAGTGAGCACTCACGGCCTCCTGCACGATCCCTCAGCAGGCATCCCCCCCCTCCAGGATCAACCTGCACAGGGCTGAGGGCATTTTCTGGCAAAGTGAGCCCATCTCCTCCTGCCACTCCCGGTGACTGTCCCTTGGCATCAAGTTGGTGCCAGGTACTCAAGTCCCAGTGATTCGTGGCCTTGTTGCCCCGGCTAATGAGATGGAGGCGGTGGATTCCCAGCACACTGCCACCCTGGGACCCGGGGCCCATCAATCCTGCTTCCCCATTACCGAGGACACCTCGAGTGATGGATGGAGGGCCATGGTCATGAATCATCTCCCTTACCTTTCCCCATCTCCGAGCCAGCTTCACAGGGCTGGGAAGATGAATGTCTGTAGAATCTCACCTGCTCTCTTGAATAATTTCCCTTTAAAAGAGGCCACTTATCAGTAATTCATTACTCGCCTTTGTTAGCATAAACAAGGCCTGGGGGGTGGGGAGGGGGAGGAGACACCGCCTGCTCCCCTCAGCTGCTGCCACCTCGGCCTCCATCATCCCTGTCACGTGGGTTGGCCTCCAACCTCAGTGCTGCCTTCCTGCCGTGGAGAAAAGCAAAGCCAGGGTCTTAGGGAGAGCTGCTCCAGCTGGTGGTACCCACTGGCAGATGGCATACAGCTGTTTCTGGTGACATCTGGATGAGCACGATGAGCTCCAGTCGACGGTTTCTTTTAATCTTGAATTAAGTGTCACATGTTGCCTCTTGCTTTTATGGCCCATAGACACCCCTGTCTGTGTTGTCTATAACTACAGAATAAGATATTGCTGGCCAGGGAGCACTTCCTTGAAAGCCAGTCTTGCCCCTCTGCAGTCTCTGTCTGTTGGCAGGAGCGTGGAAAGTACCTGGAGCAGCACGGCTGACCCTGGGAAGGATAAACACCCAAATCACAAAAAAAGGCACACAGGCAATGGAGGTCAGTCTGGGCTGGTTCTCCTTCACCCCCACCTCCCACCTCCCAGGTCCTTCTTGGCAGGGGTGTGTGTGACACTGGGACGGGTACTTGGAGGGGTGATTTCCACCATAGGTGAGTGTCAGAGGGGTAATTCCAGGGAGGTGCCCTGCGGGAAGAGAAGCAGCAGGAGCCAGGACAGGGGGCCAGACAGGCAGGCAAGGCCCCCTCCCCTCCCACCCTGAGCAGGAGCAAAGAAGACAAGAAGAGGACAGCGGATTTGGGCGTAGTTTGTCTTCTGGTTAGGGACCGTGGTTAATTTCTTATGCCACCACCAGGGGACATGGAAGAAGAGGTTTTTCTCAGGACCTTGTTCCTAAGATCCAAGTTCTTATTTCTCACATCCAGCAGCACCTCATCCTACAATGATCACGGCAACATTGCATAGGCCATTCAAGGACACGATTTTTATAGCTTTCCCTGTCCCCTATTCATTCTCCAGCAGCTACAGGGACATCTTGAAGTCATCAATCTGATCACAGCACTCCCTTGATTTAAAAAAAACCCTTGAATGGCTTCGCACTGCCTTAGGATCAAGCCCAATGTCCTGAGCGTGGCCTATAGTGTATCCTGGCCTCGACCTACCCTTGACCCTCATCCTGCACCCCTCCCCCTCGCTCAGCCACCTGGGTCCTCTTTCAGCTTCCAGGGAGCCTCCTGCCTCTTCCCACCCCAGGTCCTTTGCACTTATGTCCCTCTGCCTGGAATGCTTCCCCACCCGACCCTCATCCCAGCCTCCCATTTAGTTAACTCTGATTTATCTGCCAGGTCCTAGCTTGGGCCTCAGGTCCCCCAGGAAGCCCTCCTCACCGCTCGAGACTAGATTGGACATGCCTATTCTCCGTGGCATCCCACCTCCCCTTTGACCCAGTACCTGTAGCGATTTGCTTAACATCCATTCTCCCACCAGCCCACAGGTCCACAAGATGTTCGCTGCACCTTCCCCAGCAGTGAGCACAGTGACCGCCATGGAAAGAATGAATGAGGGAGTGAGTGCACATGAGGGAGTCCCGGGCCCCCCATTATCTGCATGGCGGGGCTCATTGCACACTCACCTCTCCCGGCCTCTGCCATCTCCAGCCTCTAGCTCCTCCTCTGCTAAGACTCCCTCAGCTCAACCATCTCACCTCGTCTTCTCTGGCCTCTGCAAGTGCAAGGTCCTGGCTCTGACCTCAAGCCCACCTCCTCTTTGGCTTTGGGGTGAAATAGCTCTGAGCCCCAGCCTCCCTGGCCTTTTTCCTCTGTCTCATCCTCCCTCAGGAGTCCAGAACCCCCAAGCCCCGAGCTTCCATTCATCCTCAGAGAAAAGCCCAGAGCTCACATTGCCCATGGCTGACTCTTCAGACCCTGACCTGGGGTCACTGGCTCATCTCAGACAACATCAGCGTAGATCAAACAATACAGCACGTTTGAAATTCAATTGCTGCTCCATCCTTCTGTCTCCAGTGGCCTGAAGTGAGACTCACATCCAGCAGGATTTTAGGGAGGTTTGGGGATGTTTGCCACAGGATGGTGATATAATGACTTGCTGCCAGAGGCCAGCTGCCCAGTGGTGGATATTAACAGCCTTTCTCTGGGAACCTGAGAGCATTTCTGTGACACCATTTGCATAGATTTGCATATCCAATGCTGCCATCTATCCCAGGGTCTGCAACCTCTGGCTGGGGAGCCAAGATGGCCAGCAGCAGACTTTCTTTGGCAGGCAGCCTGGCGGCGTCCCCACCCCGGCCGTCCCTGCCATGGACACTGCTGCAGCATCCTCCCACTGCTACGGGCCCCTCAGAATGGAGGCTCTGCTTCTAGCTCATCAACAGTCAGAGGCTGCTTCTCACGCCTCCCTCCCTACTCAGGGCCAAGTGGGCAGTCAGTCCTGCTCCCACCGCAAGTGGAAAAGCTTGGGAATCTGGCATTTGTTCATTCACTTATTCATTCATTCAGTAGATTGATCGAGCATTTACTAAGTGCCAGGCGCTGCGCTAGGGATTGGGGATATAAAGAAAGTGGAGGGGGCATCTCGAGATGCTAGCTCCCTCGCTCACCATGCCTGGGATCCAATAACCTAGAGCTGCTTCTCCCCGGTGTCCTCAGTCTACCATCCCCTGCACTGGACCTGAAGTTTCAGCCCTTGGCCCTTCAGCGGCTCCAACTTCAGCCCCAACCTTACACCGGACTACCCACTGTCGGTGACACCCTGGACCTCTCCCAGCGGGGTGTGAGCCCTTCCTCTTTGGGGGGCAAAGGGAGTGGAGTTGCAGGTCACTCCTTACTGGGCTTCCTAGGCCTGGCCCCTGTACCTCCTTGGGCCTGAAAGGGGCTTCTCACTCTAGTAGGGCAGGTTGAGGTCTCAATAATGCTTTCCTTTTATTGGCTTCTGATCCGAAAATATGAAAGGCAGACAGGGCAGCAAGGAGCGAAAAAATGACAGCTGGGTTACATGGATGAAACACAGGTTTAGTGGTGGGAAAGCCAAGTTCCAAATTGGGTCTACCCTGGGGGGCTCCAGGGGGACTCTGGTCATGGCCCAGCCTCTGAGCTGGGTTGTCTTTTGACCAATTCTCAAGAGGTCAAGAGTCCAGACAACAGTCCAATGCCTTGAACAGGCAAGGGCAGCCTCCCCGTCCTGGTTCTACAAAGGTAGAGACTTCATCAGTATCTTTCCTCCCAGTGGCCTCTCCTCCTCTGTTCCCTGTTTCTGTTGGTGGCCTCTGAGTTCTCCCACTTCTCTGGGCTGGAAGCCTCACTCTTCTAGGACACTGCTCCCCTCTGTATGACAGCCCTAGTCCAATAAGTCACCACGTCCTGTCCTGTCTTCTGTCTATGCTACCATATTGGAATGAGCTGTCACTGGCACTATTACTGCCGTCTCTTAGCCAGTCTCCCTGTCCTTTGATCCAACTTATGCACAACCAGATGAAAAATCCTAAAACAAAATCCAATCAGCACCCCATCATTCCAAAGTTTTAGTGCTACCCTAAGACTCAAGGAATAAAGTCACTTTTCACTCTTGTGCCATAGTTTTTTGGTTTTTGGCAGTGCCTAGCACAGTACCTATTACGGGGAATGAAAATGAAGGCTAACATTTTGGTATAATTACTGTGTGCCAAACACTGTGTCAAGTGTTTGGCACACAGTAAGTTAAGTGTTGTATATGTATTGTTTAATCTATTCAGCAGCCCTGGGAGGAAACTAGTATTATTCCATTTTACAAACGAGTAAACTAAGGCACAAAATGATTAAGGAACTTGCCCAAAGTCCCAGAGCTAGTAAATGGTGAAGCTGGGATCTGAACTCTTGTGGTCTGACCCCAGAGCCCACACTTTCAGGCATTAGGCAGAAATATACCCCTAGATGTATAGCTATTATATGTCATAGGAATCAATACATGGATTCATGAACCAATAAATGAAAAGAATGATTGAATGAATGAAGTTACTCCACACCTTGTGTCACCAGACAAATGTACTGATGCCTTCTAAAATAGTTTTATTCTGACACCTGAAACCAATGTAATATTGTTAAGTGGATTACACTTCAATAAAACATTTAAAAATAATTTGAGTCTGCCTTCTTCTGAGTAGGGACAGTGTAACATGATGGTTAAGGACATGAGCTGTGGAGTCAGACAGACCTGGGTTTGAATCCTGGTGCCACCATTGATTGGCTATGTAGGTTTGGGCAAATTATTTAAGCTCTACAAGCCTCCATTCCACATCTGAAAATGGAAATAATAATAGCACTAATTGTGGATGAAATGAAATCATGAATACACAGCACATCGTACTGTGCTTGACACACAGGAGGACTCAGTTCCCGTGGGATGTTGTCCCTTGTTCCCACCACTCCTGTGGATGGTCTGAGCAGGAAGGCTGAAATGTGCAAAAAGTGATTTGTTCTCTGTTGGCTAAAGCCAGTGTGCACGACGGTGATAAGAAGCGAAGGGGAGGAAACCTGAAGCTCGGAGTGCAGAGAGGGGCTGTAGGAGGAGGGTGACCCTCAAGGTCCAGGACGGGGCTCCGGCTCTGAAGGAGGGGCAGTGAACAGTAGAGAGGAAGCACCCAGCACCCCTGTGCTCCTTACACAAAGAGGGTCCTGCAAAGACAGCTTCCCTTCCCTTCCCATTTCATGTGAAACATGATGAGAATTGATGGAGTCATTTTTTAAATCATAGAGCACTGTGAACACATTCATAATATTTTTCTTCTGTGCCATGGGTAGTATTTTTTTTTCAGATTCTCAGCTGTTTAGCAAACACAGACTATCTTCCCCAAAATGTAATTTTGTGGATGGATACATTTAAAAATGTTCTGCTCTGGTCAAAGCTGTAATGGCTATTTTTCTCTGTTGATAACTTCTCCTTTCAGTGGGTCACTGCCAAGAAAAACTCTCCTGGAGGCCAGAATTGTCTCTAATAGCAAGTCCAAGACAAGCATTCCAGCTTGAATCCTCTTCTCCCAGGAGGTAAGCTGCCTGGGAACAAGGACGGGGTCTTTCTCATCTTCTATCTTGAGGGCCCGGCACAGGTGGGACCCACAGGGACAGCATTGGGAATTCTAGTTCTGGAGCTCTACCACATGCTGTGTGAACTTGGGGAAGCTATTGCATGCCTTTGTGGCTCAGTTTTCTCATCTGTAAAATGGGAATAATCTCAGTAACTTATTTTCTTTCTTTCTTTTTTTTTTTTACTTTTGGCTGTGTTGGGTCTTCTTTGCTCCGCACAGGATTTCTCTAATTGCCGTGAGCGGGGGCTACTCTTCATTGTGGTGCGTGGGCTTCTCATTGCGGTGGCTTCTCTTGTTGCGGAGCATGGGCTCTAGGCGCACGGGCTTCAGTAGTTGTGGCGTGTGGGCTCAGTAGTTGTGGCTCGTGGGCTCTAAAGTGCAGGCTCAGTAGTTGTGGCTCGCGGGCTCTAAAGTGCAAGCTCAGTAGTTGTGGTGCACGGGCTTAGTTGCTGCACGGCATGTGGGATCCTCCCGGACCAGGGATTGAACCCATGTCCCCTGCATTGGCAGGTGAATTCGTATCCACTGCGCCACCAGGGAATTCCCACAGTAACTTATTTTATAAGGTTATTGTGATGATTTCTCCCTCCCTCCCTCTCTCCTTCCTCTCTTTCTCGTCAGCTTGGGCCCAAACAGTGGTTTCGATAGTAAAAATCCCATGTGTTCATATAGCACTCTGTAGTCCCCAAGTCCCTCTCAAATACACTATCTCATTTTTTTCTGAAAGCAGTAATTATTAGCATCCCCACCTTTCAGATAAGGAAACTGAGCTTTAAGATTTGACCAGGACCACAGCGCAAGTTGCTAGCAGAGCTAGGACTCAAACAAGGTTTTCTGACACCGAGACTAGATTCCTCTGAATGAAAAGAAACCAGGAAGTAGTTCCAAAATACATGACATTTACTCAAGCTGGGTCTAATACCGCTCTCAGATAGCCTGATACTTCAGACAGGGAGAAGTCTGTGAAACCGGGTTGTTTGACATGGAGGGAAGCAAACAACCTGTGAAGAGGCTGAATTTTCCCTTTTTCCTCAGGCTGCTTTTGGTGGCAGGGATGGGGGGCAGCCGATGGAGGAGGAGGTTCTGTTTGATATCCATCAAGAAAGAGCTGTGGGTACGTTGGTGAGGAACCTCTGTGAATCTGCTGCCTCCAGGTTCTGGGTCCTCTATGAGTCAGTGAGGAAGGGGACCCTCACAGAGGGATTTACCTGTGCTGGGACTGTGCCCATGTGTGAGCGCCCTTCACTATCTCAACCACTTTCTAAGGAGATAAGACGGTCGCTGCTATTATTTTTTCCCCATTTTCAGGATGGATAAACTGAGGCTTGAACTGTTCAAGGTCACACAGCTAATAAGTAATGGCACTGAGATTCAAAAGCATAGCTGTCTCATTTCAAAGTCCATTTCCTTTCCACTAAGCCAAATGAGGTGGCACTGGGGACAGCAAAAGGAGATAGGAGGCTGGGGGAGGGGAAGTTAGGAGTAGAAAGAGGGAGGCCCTGAGCAAAATATCAATTAGGGAACCAAGTTATGTAGAAAACCTTTTCCCTGGTGAGACAAAAGGCCGCTCTCTTTTTAGTTATTCTAGCCTCTGTGTTTCTTATTGCAAGAGCTGGTTTCCAGTGATGTCTGCCAGCATTCACGCCCTTGTGTGGCCCCTTCTCGTGGATGTGAGCTAGCCCCGTAATTTGCTGTTGACCAATGAATTGTGGTGGATGTGATGCCATGTGACTTCTGAAGCTGAGTCCTAGCAGTCTTGCCGATTCCTCTGGGCCTCTTGGAGTGCTCACTCTGGGGGAAGCCAACCACCATGTAAGTAGTCTGAGTACCCTGAGACGGCCATGCTGTGAGGAAGCCCAAGCCGGCTGTGTGGAGAAGCCCAACCAGTCCCCAGCTGTTCCAGCTGTTCCAGCCATCCTGACTGAGGCACCAGATGTGAGTGAAGAAACCGTCTGGGATGGCCAAACCCATCCAGCCTCCATCTGACAGTAACTGTGTGAGAGGCCCCAACAGAAACAGTCCAGCTGAGCCCGGTCAATGCACACAGCTATGAAAGATAATAGAAAATTGTTTTAAGCCACTAAATTGTTATTTGGGTGATAAACATGCCATATATCTCCATGAATCTGGACATCTCTCGTGATGTCCAGAATCTCAAAGTTCAAGGCTCTCCTGGGCCCGGTGTGTCTACATGGCAGCCCCACATTCCTCAGGTGGGAATGACCCTCAGAGCCAGCCCTCAGCCAAAGGCCCTGAGTTTGCTTCCTGGTTCTTCCACACCAGCCGTCTGGCTTTAGACAGGTCAGTGCTCTCTCTATGCCTTATTTTTCTCATCTGCACAATGAGGTAGCAGAGTCAAGAGCATTAAAGACTCTTCCACGTCTCTGACTCATGAATTCACACTCTGACTGAGAAAAGAACTCACCACCACCGAGGTGCGCTCTTTCTTGCTCTGCAGCAGGAAGGAGCCCATCCTGGCTGTTTCTGGGCTTTAGAAGGGGCCCCGTGGATGCCAGGTGCCTCCAGTCACCCAGCAGGTCTGTGAAGGGTGGGGATCCAGTCTCCCAGCCCCATGATACCTCTTCAGCCGGTTTTCAGCAACGAAGAGGGAGCTGTAAGACCCAGGTCGCCCTGGACACCTAGCTCTACCTGAGCAGGGAAGTCCCCGCCTTCAAGGAAGAGGGGGCTCCTGAGAGGAGCAAGCTTCTGGGGTGGCTGTGAAACGTCTGGTGACAATATTTGTGTCTAAAAATACAGCAGCTGAGAACCGGTTAATTACAGCCTCTGGAGTCATTCATAACTTGGCGTTTCCCCATTATACCTGCTCTCTCTGCGTTCCTCCCCAGCAGCCACAAAGGAGGCCACTTGTAGGTGGAAACTTATTCCGTGATGGGCCTCCAGTCCATCCATCCCTCTGCCCCGGGAGCACACCTGGTACCTGGTGTGGAGCTGGCACCCGTGCATGAACTACAAGAGAGCAAGTGTGTCTGGAATTAGCCGAGTACACCCACCCATGTACATGCAGGTGACCTTGGCTACTTGCCCCTCAGGAGTCCATTCAGACTTGTTGGGACTCTCCAAAGGTCAAGGGTGCAGGTGTAACCTCATGGTGGGCATTTATTCAGGAGAGAGGCTCAGGGCCCAGCTACGCGGTGCTGGGAGGGCTTCCCTCCTGGAGCTGCTGCAGCTTCCGAAGGCTCTGGCCAGGGCCTCTGCTGGACTGGGACGGGGGCTAAGCAGGCACACCTCCTTGCTCTGGACACCCCCTCTCTCCCAGGGCCTCTCACGTGATTTGAGTCTCTTCCACCAAGAGGAAGATTGC
The DNA here is from genome assembly GCF_028564815.1 of Eubalaena glacialis. Taxonomy (NCBI): domain Eukaryota; kingdom Metazoa; phylum Chordata; class Mammalia; order Artiodactyla; family Balaenidae; genus Eubalaena; species Eubalaena glacialis. The sequence goes on along the minus strand of NC_083725.1, from coordinate 13,135,238 downwards.
GATTTAAGGTTGCAGGGAGGCCTGAATGACCTGAGGGTTCCCCTGGCCCCGTCCCTACCATGCCCTCATTCTTGCCTGAACACTCACAGTGGACAAGGGTCCTGGTAAAAGTGGGAGAAGGAATCCAGCATGGGGGAATGTCCTCACCCCGTTCCAGGAGAAGGGATTTTTTTTTTAAATCAGGGAAGCATTTTGAAAGTACAAAGCCTAACAAACATTTGGATAGTATATTTCACTTGTCAATGTGCTGTCACATACATAGTGCTGAGTGGTTCCCATATTAATTAGTTGAAGTAGTATTTATTATTAAGTCTACTTTACAGATAATTAAGCTGAGATTTAGAGATGCAAAGTCATTTTCCCAAGGTTACCCAAGTAATGACTAGCTTTGAACTCAAGGCTCAACCTCAACTCCAGGAATCTTCCTGCCAAGTCGGCAGGCCTGGCCACTGCCCACCTTCAAAGCTTGGATAGCGAGCCCAAGGGGATCCCAGATTGTAGAAAATGCCATTGCTACTCCCTCCACACAGTCCTGAATTCAACTTAAATCCATCCCTGTCTGGCTTCTAAAATACATTTTAATCTCACTCTGAACCTGAATTCACTAGCCTTTGACCTACAAGAGATAAGTCAGAGCCTAAGAGAAAGCAGGCAACGAGAGAACAAGCAGGGAGTGAAAAACAGCAGTTTTTCAGGGCACGGGCCACCTGCTTGCTGGTCAGCACATCCTGGGCCAGGTCAACGGGGGCTCCTAGGGGTCAAGAGAGTGCTGGGATTCTGGCTGTGCAAGCACAGGTCCTGGACAAGACCCGACTTTGTCCTCACATCCGTTTCCAGCCCTGCACCCAGGAGAGCAGGGACTCAGAAACAGGCTGTTCCACGCCTTCTTCCTAATCACCACCAGGCGTGATTGAACACCTTGACATTCTTTAGCGAAAGTTCAGCTCAGGAGTGATTCAGGGCGCTGCATGAGGAATGAGGCTTACGCAGAATTCCAGAATCACAGAAATTAGAGATGAAAAAGGATGCTGAGGTCAGAGGCAGCCGGTGCCCAGGGGCTGCGTGTGGGTTCTTCTCGGTAATAGACTCCCCCTTATTCCTGCAGCCCAGGCGACTGCTCCCTGAAGACCACTCTCCGCTGTTTCCAGAGAAGGCATTGTTTATCGAAATGAGAGGTCTACGCTGATCCCTGCATGATTTGCTTTGAAATGTATTAATCATTCAGAAGCTGGTGAAAAGGGGAAAACCAAGAATTTAAAGTCACTCGTAGGGGCTTCCTTGGTGGTCCAGTGGGTAAGACTCTGTGCTCCCAATGCAGGGGGCCCGGGTTCGATCCCTGGTCGGGGAACTAAATCCCGCATGCATGCTGCAACTAAGAGTTCACATGCCGCAACTAAAAGATCCTGCATGCCGCAATGAAGATCCTACGTGCCGCAACTAAGACCTGGCGCAGCCAAAATAAATAAATAAATAATAAAAGAAAAGCTCTGGGGCAGCCTGGCACAGTGTATCTGACCCCTTACTTTCTGTGTAACCCCTGGCAAAATTTTGACCTCTCTGAGCCTCAGTTTCCTCATCTGTAAAATGGGAGCTAATGATGCCTATGCACAGGGCAGTTGGAAGATTAGGGGAGCTGATGTAGGAAGAGCATCTCACTTTGTGGCTGGCCCATCAATTACTCCACAAATTATTATCTTCATTACCCTTCCCTCTCCAGATCCATCTCCCTGTTTGTAAAACAGGGCTAAGCAGGTTTTTTGGCCACTGGGTTTCCTCCACTCAACATTCCACCAAGATTTGCAGAGCCCCTCCTTGGTGCCACGACACAGGTAATGATGACTGGGACAGGTTCTCTGACCTCACTGAGCTTAGTGTCTTTATGAGTTTCCTGGAGGAAGAAGCTAAGATGTTAAGAAGGATGTTTGCCATCTGGTTTGTAGTTCTCCTGCACAGGCTGTGACTGTGACTGTGACCCACTGGGGACATAAGAGCAGTCACAGAAACAGGATGGCATTCCAGAGACAGTGTGGGATATGGCGGTGCAGCTTCTTCCTTCCAGGGGCAAGACCCCAGAGCCATCTCAATTCACCTGGTGCCCCGAGGGCCCAAGGTCACTGTATCCGTTGGCTACACCTGTGCTGGTATCAGCCTGGGAAGATGCTTTTACACACACACACACACACACACACACACCCCTTCTAATAGCATCTAAATCATCACTCCTAACCTTGTTGCACATTCGTGGTTCCTACACATGGCGGATTCCCAGGCCACACCCACATTGGTGAAGTCAGAAAATCTGGGGGTCGGACCCAGGCAGTAGAATCATTTTCTTCGCCCCAAGTTGAGACCCAGAGCTCTAAGCAGACGTAGCTCTGAGAGCAAAGGGCACCTGACCTCTGCTCTTCACTGCTTTTTTGGTATCACTGAACAGCCTCAGTTTGCCTGTCTGAGCAAAGAAGGTACTAACACCTCCCTCCCCAGGCTGCGGTGAAGGTGCACAAGTCTTCGTGGGAGCCTTTGGGAAGCCCTGCCCAGATGAGCAGCCTTGGTCCTGGGACCCTCCTAGTGAGACTGGCTGGGGAAGAGGCGGGGTGTGTGAGTGTTTCCATGGGGGCACAGCTGAGCGCTGAGCGCACCCAAGTTTGCTCTGCTGAGGAGGCGACAGGAGGATCACCTTGGTGAACGGCCCACGCGGAACCACCTGTATCTCACCCTGAGTCGTCCTGAAGCTGAAACTCAGCCTGGTGCCTCCCTTCCCCCACCCATCCCTCGTCCTTTCTCTCCTTCTCCATCCTGGCCGGAGTCCTGCTATCGCTAGATGCTGCATTTCCAATACCTTCTGCCCGATAAACATTTGGTGCCAGCAGGTGTCAAGGTTTGAAAGGGGCCTAAATTAATCAGTGAGATACACACCTGTCAGAGTACAGCCAAGGTCCTTCAAAGAGCCCTGGAGGAGAGCTGGACCGGCCGGGCGGGTTCTCCACGGACCGTCGTGCTGAGGAATGAGGAGGGGCTGCAGCCCACCAGACAGCGTGGAGCCCTCTCTGTGGGCTCAGGCCCGAGCTGCCATCCAGAGGGGTTCAGAGACAGTATAAAACAGTCCCTGACCTCACCTCCTCTGTAACCTATATTGGGAGTGACACGACCAGGCTTCAAAATACTTGCAAAGCAACATACAGACAAGTGCAAAGTAGTGAATCAGGGTTGAGGAAGTGGGTGAAGAGAAAAAAACTCAGGTGAGAAGCAGACCTGGGAGTGGGAGAAAGGGGTGGGAAGAGCCCTAGATATGGAGTAAAAGAGGAGGTTTGCCCTACTAGTGGGGAGATAATAGACAGAGAAGGAAGGGAGGGGAAGGGAGGGGAGAGGAGAGGAGGGGAGGGGAGAGGAGGGGAGGGGAGAGGAGGGGAGGGGAGGAGGGGGAAGGGAGGAGGGTACTTTGCATGTAGTAAGAGAAGTAGCGTTTTATGAAATTTTGTTTCAGTTTTTTGGTGTGTGTGTGTGTGTTTGTACTGGGCCTTGATAAAATTTATTTCCTACTGTGAACCATGGTCTGAAAAGCGTGTGCATCTCAAGAGTCAGAGCTCTGTGTTTGAGATCAGCACAGTCGCTGACTTTGGCCCATGTGACTCGAGCAAAGGCACTTGACTTTTCAGAAACTCTTGTCACCATTAGGAAAATGTGAATGACACTCCCTGTCCCAGCTCTTTACCTTCCCGGATTTGCTGTGAGGCTGAAGTAAGATAATATATGTGAAAGTGCTTTGTAAACTAAAAATTCCAAATAAGAATAATCCATTATCATTAGGAGAAGTCACTCAGAAACCTATTCAGAAGAGATGAGTTTAGATCTGGATTTTGGAGAAGATGATGATGATAATGATGCTTGTGCCAGCTCACACTTAGGCGGTGCTTGCTATGCGCCTGGCACTGATCTATGAGGGGGCAGAATATGGGTGACAGCACACTGGGACCAAGCTAGGTAACAAGAAAGCCTGGTTGCTGGGCCAGCAGCATGTGACAAGTCACACCAAACAGAATGGTAAGGTTGGGTGCTGAGTGTCCGTTGGCATGGGGACAGATGATCTGGAGTATGAACTGCCTAATTTTTGGTGCCCCCGAAGTCCCCAGCAGAGGTGTGCTGAAATGGCCCATGGAGTTCATTTCCTGCAGGAGACAGAAGAGTAGCAGCCTCTTTCTGGAGCATGGTGTTACCCCTCAGCAAGTGGGGGAGGAACTGGTGGATGGGAATCTACCTTTACCCAGAGTCAGTGCTGAGATGTACCAGCCTCTCCTGTCCTCAGGAAAACCAGAGGCATCGTTCCAGGCAGGTGGGCCCACCTGTGTCCCAGGAGGCACTCTTCTTCCTGGCCAGAGGCCCGAACCCACTTTGGATAGGCCGGTGAAGCTGAAATCCCAGGCCCTCACTGGAAGGTTGATCAGGGAACAATTGAAGACTTGCTGCAGAAAATTGGAGCTGCCAATCTCCAAACAATTGGGATTTTTTTTTTTTTACACTATGCATTTCATAAATGTATGGTAAGTGCTTGGGAATCACAAAGGTCCTATAAGTGCTTCGTATAATAAGTCAAATCCTGTTACGGCAAGTACCAGGGCAATGAAACTTTCTGTGTGACAAAAGCAATTTCCATGTCCAAGTCGATGGCCCACTTATTTCAATATTCAATATGCCGACAGTGATGATAGCTCCCTGCTCTGAGCACTCAGCCGTCTGATTGTCCGTCCTGCTGGCTCTGTAACGCACACATGCACCATCTTGTACCATTCACCAGTGTTTGATGCTTATTATTCTTGCCTTCCCAACTAAAAGAAGAAGATCTCAATAACAGGGCTGGTCCTGCCCTGGGGACCAGCATGCGTGGACATGAAGCCTGCTAGGTCATTGTTACTTCCGGCCCCAAATGTATCCTGTTCACCTGCTACAGGTATTGTACCAGGTATGAGATGACCATGCCAGGAAGACGCAGGTCCTTCTCTCAAGGGGCTCACAGGCTAGCAGGGAGAGCAGACAAGTAAGCTACCATCAGGACTTAGTATAAGAGGTCCATCCCACAACAGGCTCAGAGCAGCAATACATAACCAAAGGGGTCCCAGAAGACTTCCTGGAGGAAGCGACATCTAAAATAAGACTTGAAAGATGAGCGGGAAGTATCCAGGCAGGTGGAGGAGGGGAAGGGCCAGCCAAGGCAATAGTGGGAGCCTGACTAGAGTTCCAGGTAGTCGATTTGGCAAGATGATAACAATAGCTCACTTTTATTGAATATTTGCCATTTCCAGGCACGAAATAGAGGTTCTGCAGACATTATCTCTTTTAAGCCTCACATCAACCCTACCATCCCCATTCTACAGATGAAGAAGCTGAGGCTTTGAGAGGTTAAATATTTTGCTTAATTGATTTGCACAATCTAAGCATTAGCTGTCATTATTACTATCATAATCATCACTATTATTATCTTCAACCTCCAAGTCTAAATTCACCTCTTCTGGTCAATTAGGTTTATTTTTTAAAAATTACTTTACTGAAGTATAGTTGATTTACAATGTTGTGTTAATTTCTGCTGTACAGCAAAGTGATTCAGATATATATATATATATATATATATACACACACACATATATATGTATATATGTATATATATATTCTTTTTCATATTCTTTTCCATTATGGTTTATTACAGGATATTGAATATAGTTCCCTGTACTATACAGTAGGACCTTGTTGTTTATCCATTATATATATAATAGCTTGCATCTGCTTGGTCAATTAGGTTTCTGATTAACCTCACCAAATGACAAGGTCATATTGCTAGTAATGGGATTTGAACCCAGCACTTAACACTCCAGAGGTGAGAGAAAGTCAGGGGCAGAGGGGGGATGGCTCAGTCTGGCCCAGCATTTGCAGGAAGGGGTGAGAGCAGTGAGGTGGGTGGGCCGGTCAGGGGTGGCATGAAGGCCATGGAAAGACAGCCATCTAAGTGGTCCAGGTGGGGAAGGACATGCCAGCCTGTGGTTTCAGAAAGATTCCTCTGGCTTCATTATAAAAGATGTATTCCATGGGCATAGCTGGAAGTCGGGAGATGTGTCAGAGGCTGTTTTCTCAATCTAAGCAAGAGATGCAAGCAGCCTGAATTCAGGCCTCATGTGCACTGAGATGTGAAAGATGAGAGAACATTTTGGGAGGGAGACTAGATGGGACCCCAGCCCCCCAGGCTGGTGGGGAGGAGAAGGGAGCTGGGACAGGCAGGGTGGGGCAGGGAAGGGACCCAGTTATAGAGGCTGGCTCCGGAAGATGGGGAGGGCGCAAGAGAGGCAGGGGGGGCTCTGGCGGCGTGGGACATGGCAAATGTTTGGATGGCGGGTGATGCTTAGAGCCCAGCGGCAATGGCCTGGAGGTTCTGCAGGAGCAGCCCCTTTAGTGCAGGTGAAGCTCTGCTCCTTGGGCAGGTGGACATCAGGTGCTACCAGGCAGGCTGGTTTCCAAATAGTAGGGAGTCAGAGGGTTATAGGTCCAGAAAACAAAGACTAACTGGATCACCATAGGCAGGCGGGGTAGAGAGTGTTAAGGGTTGCAACTCTGGACTTGCAGGGGTGCCTGGGATGCTCCATGGGGAAAGGCAAACTGGCCTCGTGACGCATCTGGGCCAGCTGACATCTTTTTTGACGACCAGGGCACCAGTGACTCCATCTGGGTGGGCTGACATGGGCAGTGTCCTTGTCCCCTGAGTTGTTTTACTTCCTTCGCGAGGGCCCAGCCCAGAGGTGGGGACATGTTGAGTATCTGGCACGCATGAAGTCCAGCACCAGCTCCAGTTTACATCCCCAGCCCCAACTTTTGCAGCCAGTGGTATTGACACTGTGTAGAGTTTGGAAATCCTAGAAGTGCTCAAGGGGATGATTCTAAAATAGGTAATGATGCTCCCCAGCCAATATTTTGTGTGTTGCGGGGAGAGAAATATTTCCAGAGAGAGTGACATCAGAACGCAACAAGAAAGATCTAGAGAATTTAGTGCCTCTGCGTCTCTTCTCCCCTCTCATTAGGAGAGAGCAGTGGTGTTTTAAGTTCTCTAAAGTGGCTCTCCAGTCAAGGAGGAGTTTATAAAACTCATTTCTGTGGCAGGGAGGACAGTGGGTGACAGGCAGCAGCTGGGCGTGGGATTGAGAGGGCCAGGAAGGAAGCCGAAGAGGTTGGAAGCCGTTGCTGGTGGATAAACAGGGCAGAGTCCTTAACCCCGGGGTTAAGCAGAGAAGGCTCCATCACATGCAGCCAAGCGTGGCTAAGAAGCCCGGAGCAAGGAGGCGCTCAGCAGGCTGATGGCTGGCAGGTCCCCACTTCTGGCCTCTCAAGTCGTACCAGGGTCGGCACCGGGTATAGTCACCCCTAGTTCATACAGAGCCTCTGCAAGCATTAGGGCAAGCAGAACCCTCTAGGCAGATGCAGCCCTGCTCTGGATGCAAGGCACAGTTGAATCTTAGCCCCCAAATGCCCCCTGGCCAGGTGTACTGGTGCCGTAGTGCAGGGGCGAGTTGGAGATGCATCCTAGTGAAGCCCTGGAAAGTAGAGCCTGAAAGCAAAACTGGAAGCCATGCAGCCCAAGAGGAATGAAAGCATTTTAAATGGAAAAAAAAAAAAAAAAAAAAGTATATTTTAAGATCCAGAAGCAGAGAAGTCTACTGATTAGCCAAGGCCACAGTGGGTCATGGGGCGGGAGATGGGGAAGGCCATAGTAACCCCTTGCCCCTCTGGAGCAGGCTGTCACTGGCCAAGTGCTTTGCCATGCATGGTCTCACTAAATCCACATTCATGAAAGCTGGTGGAGGGAAAGTTACAGGAGAGGGAGCCACAACTCAGAGGTCTCCTGACTTGCCCAAGTCTCTCAAAAGGAAGGGGAAAAATGGGACTCAAACTCCAGTCATCTGACTTCAAACCCAACCCTTTTCTCAGGCAGCCTCAGTGTGGTAGATTGTCTGCAAAGATGGTCACCAAAATGTCTCCCATCCCTGAATATATCTACCCCTCTCCATCAAGAGGTGAAGTTTATTTCCCCTCCCCTAGACCTGGGCTGGCCCTGAGACTTGCATTTGCCAATGGAATGCATTGATGCCTTCTAGGATCCAGTAGCCATGCAGAGATGTGCTGGCCCATTGGCTGCCAACAGATCACGCAGCTCAGTGTGGTACGTGGACAGGGAGAAGCTGGGCAGCCCTCCAGCCATGCCAGGTGCCAGATGTGGCAGTGAAGCCATTTTGGATGTTCCAGCCCCAGCTAATTGCAGCCTCATGAATGAGCCAACCTGACACCGCATGGAGCAGAAGCGCTGCCCAGCGGAGCCCAGCTATCCCAGAAATTGCTGAAAATAATGTCATGGTTGTTTCCTGCACTGGGCTGCATGACTGAGACACTCAGTTAGTTCCAGCATCCCTGGGGGTCCTGATATTGGAAGGACTTGCCCAGGCCGCCTTCCTGGCACTGATAACTGAATGACACCAACCAGGATGGATCTATAGCGACTTGGCTGTCACTCATCATCTTCTGGTCTATCTGGAGAAACACTGCTCTAAATCTAGGACTGTGCCTGCCCTGCCCCTTCCTCCTGTATGTCCCGTTGCCTTCCTCGAGGACAGGGCAGTACTTCACTTTGCTTTATCTCCAGACTTAGGGACAATTCTCTACAAACAAAGTGTTCTTGGTCATGATGTTGGTCCAGCAGTCTACCTGTCTCACTGGCTATAGGTTAAATGCCCAGTCAAATTCCACTGACAATCCACTGGAAGTGGCTCTCTAGTGGGTGACTTATATTGGTGGGATAATTCAATTTCATTTTATATTTTGTTATTAACCAGGAGAACTTGGTCCAGCTGAAGAGAGCAGGCTTTTGGCTTTTGCTGTACTGGTCTTTGCTCCGTGGAAGCCATCATAGGTAACTCAGAGGTTTCAGAATGTGTCCCCCTCACCCCATGCTCTGCCCCTGCTAATAACATATCGCATAAATTAATTACAAAATGACTCATGTCAATTTCCCTTTCATCAGCGAAGGCAGAAAAACAGGGGACTTGGGGCAGAGAAAAGGACCATAAAAGGAGCCAACTCTTTTCCATGGAGAAAGAACTCCACAGGATCTGGGAACTGCCTGCATTTCTGCACCTCCAACTGCCTCCGTGAGCCTCTGCAAGGAGATTTTTCTGAATAATGGAACATTTTCCTGTTTTAATCAGATGCAATTTTGCAAGCAGTTTTTATGATTTAGCAAGTCCATTAAAACTGGCATTTGTTCTGCTCTGAAACTCGAAAGGGGCTCCACAGAGCATAAACATTGGAAATTACTTGTAGGGAAAGACAATATTAAAATTCCCCAGCCTGGGCCTGTTGTCTGAGAAATTCTGTTATCAAGCATCATGCCAGCTACCATCAGAGGCGCTTGAGATATATGCTGCTTCCTCTTTGCGCACTAGCTGGGGGCACTGGAATTCAGGCAGCAATAAAGACTGGATGTTGTTATCTTTCAGCCTCTTTGGCCTCAGGAGGCGAGTGGGTCTTAAAGGGAACTCACTGGAAGGGCAGGTCACAAAGTGCAAAATCTCAAGGAAGAGGGTGGGTGAGCACATGGCATGAGGGCGAGCCTGGAAATTGCTTTCCTGCCCACAGTGAATGATAGGGTATATTGGCATGTAATTAAGAAGGTCAGTTTATCAATTTAACTTGGAATCAGTTCTCAGTTATCCATGTACTGACAGACAACTGGGGTCAAATGAAAACTCTAATGAAACTCTCCTATTTCTCTCTCTCTGCTTCCCATCAAGGCCTTGTCTCCCCATAGAACCAAACAATAGTAGTAGCTGGCGAGTCTTTGGAGAGCATTTCCACTCTCCCAATCAATGCAGGAGCAATAGAAGAAATCACAAAAGGCAAAACCTGGCAGATCAAACTACATAAAATTAAGAATTTATGTGAATAACAAACTAATAAAACACTTTTATAAAAAACAAAGACTGAAGAAAAAGATTTGCTTCCAAACTTCCAGGCCAACTGTTAATGTTTTAATATAAATAATTGATACATGAATTGAAGGGAACATTCTAAGGGTCAAGATGGGATGGGGGTGGGTGAGGACAACAAACACAGAACAGGTAAAGGATGTTCACAGCAATGACACAACAACAAAGTTTTTAAAAATGGACTTGTTAGAAAGTGCAACCTCACTGGTAATTAAAGAAACACGAAGATTAGTTGGGGTACTGCTTGGACTTCCTGCTAAATGTGGAGGGTTGAACATGTGTTTCTTTCCTTTCCCTTCTGAATCCCCACTAAAATGAAAATAAAGAATAAAAGAAAGGCATAAAGAACTCCCAAGAGCCCAAAGAACAGGAGAGGAGACAGCAGCACATAAAGGACATTGACCGATTTCCGTAAGACAGAGGGCGGATGGAGGAGGGGTGACAGGCAGAGGAAGCCAAAATTCAGGGTCTGCAGGAGGACAGGCAGGAAGACTGGGGGTTCACCATGGAGCCCCAAAGGCACTGGAACTAGAGGGCACTCAGGCTCAGGAACAGGCCAGGGAGGACTCAACGGCAGACCAGAGGCTTCATGTGCTGGAGAGAAGGATGTAGCAGGTGGGTCATGGTGGGGTTCAAGGCTGAGGAAGAAAGGGCGGGACGCCCAGCTCAGCAGTGTGGTGGCCAAGATGACCAGGATGCATGCCCAGGACAAAGACCTAGAAAGGCAAATATTCTTTAGGTGCCTAACTGACCTTTAAGAAAGTAAGAACATTCACCCTGGAGCCAGACGCAAAGAATCTGTAGTAGGAAACACTGGAAGTGGCACAGTAGCTGCTGCACAATTTTGCCAGCTTTGGCAACCCAAGTACATGGGGGTTAGTGCCCACGTGGGGCCCAAGGCCTAGGCTCTGGGCCTTCTGAGGAGGTGTTGGAACTGAGATCTTTGCATAGAGCCTTGATGCTCAAACAGTTACATTCCCACAAAAGAACAGGATAGAAAAAAGTCCTCAGCTAGTCCAGAAAGATGACAAGGAAGTTTGTCTCAGCAAGAGTGGGGTAAAGTTCTCACCTGGTTATTTACAACCATGGACCAACTCCTCATGCAGAATTAGTCTTCGACTTTACAGTATCTTCATGGTACAGAAACACACAAGTTGGTAATTTTATATTAAAAAGTGGTGCTGGGTTAGTGGGTACACTGGGGACTCCTAACATAAGCAAACACAAGATGTCCTTAGAAGAACATGTTCTCATCTATGTTTGTCCAGGATCCTAGAGAGAAAATCCTGTTGAAGATGAGCTTAAAATCCAATTTAAAAACACATGAAGAGGGCTTCCCTGGTGGCGCAGTGGTTGAGAATCTGCCTGCCAATGCAGGGGACACGGGTTCGAGCCCTGGTCTGGGAAGATCCCACATGCTGTGGAGCAGCTGGGCCCGTGAGCCACAATTACTGAGCCTGTGCTCTGCAACAAGAGAGGCCGCGATAGTGAGAGGCCCGCGCACCGCCATGAAGAGTGGCCCCTGCTTTCCACAGCTAGAGAAAGCCCTCGCACAGAAGCGAAGACCCAACACAGACATAAATAAATAAATAAAAATTAAAAAAAAAAAAACACACATGAAGAACTTAGGTTGTAAAAGAAGGAAGAAGAGGAAAGATGATTACCACCAAAGTCAGGACAATGATTTTCTTTGGAACAGGAGTGGTTGTGACTAAGAAAGGCATAAAAAGGACTTCTGGGTGCTGGAATAGTCTATTTCTTGAAACAATTGAAGACATAAAAGAAGGAATTGAAGACATAAAAAGTCAGTATGAAAATGTGAAAAGGTAGATTTGGCCCCAGAAAAGATCTAGAAATGAAACATGTAGTTATTGAAGTTAAAAATTCAATGGAAAGTTTAAATAATATATGAGACATAATTGAAGAATTAGTGAACAAAAAAGGAAATCTTAAGAAATTACTCATAAAGCAACACAGAATATAAAGAAATGGAAAATATTAGGGGTTAAGAGACATGCAGACTAGAATGAGAATGTTAATAATATGTCTGATAGTAGTTAAAGAAGGACAGAATAGGGAGACCAGGGAAGAGACAATATTCCAAGAGATAATGATTGAGAATTTGCCAGAATTGGAAATCCTCATATTTGTGAAGAATCTCAAGTAGCATAGATAAAACTAAATGTACACCAAGAAACACTGCTGTGAAATTTCAGAACACCAAAGCCAAGGAAGATCTCTGAAATAAGCAGAGATAAAAGACACAGATGATCTAAAAGAACATTTGTGCTGACTACAGAAAATAGTATTAGACTGTATCTAATGTTCTGAGAGAAAATACCTGTCAACCTTGAATTTTACTCATAACTAAATAAGTTTTTCGAGACGGTGAAATAAAGATATTTTCAGATATAGAATGATTGAGAGTTTTTAACTATAGAGCTTTGTTGAAAGCACTACTATGGAATAAATGCAAGAAAACATAACAAAAACAGTAAAAAACATGGTACATGTCAGTAAATTGAAACATGACTCGGCTGTTATTTAAAGAAAAAAGACCATACGCAAAATAATAATGACTAATTGAGGGTATAAATAAAAGTGAAATTAAAATATGAACCACAGAATATATAATTTGGAAAAAGGGTGATAGGAGTTAAAATGAGGCATTCTGAGATCCTTGTTTTATTTGAGAGGAAAACAGAGACACTGATTAAATTCAGATTTTTTTTAAAATTAATTAATTAATTATTTATTTATTTTTGGCTGTGTTAGGTCTTCGTTTCTGTGTGAGGGCTTTCTCTAGTTGCGGCGAGCGCGGGCCACTCTTCATCGCGGTGCGCGGTCCTCTCACTATCGCGGCCTCTCTTGTTGCGGAGCACAGGCTCCAGACGCGCAGGCTCAGTAGTTGTGGCTCACGGGCCCAGTTGCTCTGCGGCATGTGGGATCTTCCCAGACCAGGGCTCGAACCCGTGTCCCCTGCATTGGCAGGCAGACTCTCAACCACTGCGCCACCAGGGAAGCCCTAGAAATACATTTTAAAGATCTTTTTAGGGACTTCCCTGGTGGTGCAGGGGTTAAGAATCTGCCTGCCAATGCAGGCGACACCGGTTTGACCCCTGGTCGGGGAAGATCCCACATGCCGCGGAGCAACTAAGCCCGTGTGCCCCAAATACTGAGCCTGCGCTCTAGGGCCCACGACCCACAACTACTGAGCCCGTGTGCCACAACTACTGAAACCCGCACGCCTAGAGCCCACGCTCGGCAACAAAGAGAAGCCACCGCAATGAGAAGTCCGCGTACCGCAACGAAGGGTAACCCCCGCTCGCCGCAACTAGAGGAAGCCTGCACAGCAACGAAGGCCCAACGTAGTCAAAAATAAATAAATAAATAAATTTATAAAAAAAAAAGAAAAAGATCTTTTTAGAATATTCCAGGCATAAATTTTAAAACACACTTTGAAATAACTCATGGATCAAAGAAATAATGAAAATTAGAAAACATTTAGATTTAAAAGATAATAAAAATATGACATATCAAAACATGTAAGATACAACTACAGCGGTAATTAGTGGGAAATATATAGCCTCAAATGCTTGAATCATGAAAAAGAAAGATTAAAAAGTTAATGAGCTAAGAGTTCAACTCAACAAGTTGAAAAAGGGAGACAGGGTAAACCCAAAAAAGGTAGAAAGAAGAAGATAATAAAGATAAAGACAGAAAATAATGAAATAGAAAATGTTATAAGAGAAGAATTCAATAAAACCAGAATCTGGTCCATTGAAAAGACCAATAAAACACACAAACCTCTGGCAGGATTGATGTGAGAGCGAGATGGGGAAGGGCACACAAATAAAAAGTATTAAGACGGAAAAGGATATAACCCGATACAACAGAGAATTTTAAAATCATGAGATTAATACGAATATCTTTTTATAAATACACTAAGAACCATAGATAAAATGCAGTTTTCTAGAAAAAAAAAAAGAACTTACTAAAACTTACCCAAAAGAAAATTAAAAATCACAAGGGGCCTATAATCATTAAAGAAATTGAATAAGTATAAAATTACCTACATCAACAGCAATAGCTATGACTAACAAAACATCATCCTTGGGTGGTTTTACAGGGAACTTCTACCAAATATACAAGAGACAGAGAAAATGTTCTACATCAGTGCTTCTCAAACTTAAATGTGCAATCAAATCACCTGAATCTTGTTCAGGTGAAGATTTCTATCCAGTCGGTCAAAGGTGGGGCTTGAGATTCCACATTTCTAACAAGCTCCCACATTATGCCAGATATAAAGACTTCTATAAATTACTAAGGTAAAGATAACCCAACAGAAAATTGGGCAAAATTTCTGTACATTGAGTCCATAAAAGAGGAAGCTTGAATGCCAATAAAAAGATGAGCAACTTGATTGTTATAATCAAAAGCAAACTAAAAGTAAGATATTGTTTTGCACTGACCAGTTTAACAAATCTGGTTTGCTGACAATATGGACTACCAGCAAATATATGCAGCAAGAAAACCCTCTAATGCTGCTGATGGGTGGGAGGATAAATTGATATGTCTACTTTGGAAAGCAATTTGCCGATATGCATTAAAGTTGAAGAAGCATATATACTATGACACAGCATACATGACTAGAGAAACTTTTGCACATGTGTTCAAGGAAAAAAGTTACAAGAATGTTCAGATTAGCACTGTATGTAAAAGTGAGAAATTGGAAACAATCTAACTTTTCATTAACAAGAGAATGATTGACTAAACACTATACAGCAGTAAAGCTACAGGTACGACATTGATAGACTTCAAAAAATATTGAAAGAAGTAATCGGAAGGTTAATAGGTATACACTGATACCTTTACATAAAAATATAAAACATTGAATGCAATAGCATATATTGTATATCACATATAGGTAGCAAAAGTATAAAAACTTGCAAAGGAGTGAAAAACACCGAAGTCAAAACAGTGGTTACAACTGAGGAGGTAGGGAAATAGGATGAGGTAGGGGTAAATGTCAACTGAATCTATCACTTTTTTTTTAAGGTAGGAAGCAAATATAGCCAAATGTTATGAATGAATGATTTAACAGAACTGAGGAGATAGGAATAGGAATATTTTGACATTATCCCCCTTACTTTCCTGTATGTTGTAATAATGAAGAAGAAGAAGAAGCAGGCAGAGGAGGAGGAGGAGGAGGGGGAGGGGGAAAGGGAGGAGGAGGGGGAGGAGAAAGAAGGCTTATAACAAAAAGAATGAGAGAGGGCATATCAGCAAATGAGAGAGATCTTTAAATGTCTTGAAGACAGCAGATGGTGAAACAGTCACTAATGAAACTAGGAAAAGAGGGGGCTGCTACAGAGAATGCAGCTAACCTGCCCAGGGAAGCAGGATTTGATCTCAGATGTGCGGGACATCAGAGAGTAGCGGAGATAATTGGAGCTAAATTACGGAAGCTGATTGAAAATCCATATACCAAACAGTAACCGCCATCCCCGCATTGTGTAGAACTCCTGGCAGCCATATTTCTACCCCCAGACCAAAAAAAGAAAAAGAAAAAAGTAAGTTTCTTCTAAAAAGAAATCAATTAACCCTAAAACAAAGATCCTGCTTTATTCTGACACCTAGCTGACTCCCAGTAAAATGGCTGGCTCACCACACAATCCTCCCAAGATGAAGTCCATCAGCCAGCCAGTCCTACCCACGAACACAAATCTCCTAAATGGATTTTTATCCTCTCATTCTTATGTATGAAAAGATACCCAAGAATCCCAAATACTTGAGATTTTTAAAAAGCAACAACAACAGAAAAAATGACCCCTGAAGAAGATAATTCAGACAACAGAAGATAATTTAAAACAAACACTAAAAAGATTCAAATCAGATCCTCAGGGAAATTAAGAGATCTCCTGTGTTTTGATTGCTCCTTTTTTCATAGCGTCCTGTTCTTGAAATTATATGTATATATATATATATATTTCTTAAATTTAAAAAATTTAATAGTTAAGAAGATAAGGTCAAGGAAATATTCCTGAAAGAGAATGAAAAGAAACAGAAAATATGAAAGAAAAAATAAAAGACATAATGGGTCAATTCAGGTGGTCCATCATCTGGTTAAGAGAATCCCAGAAAGAAAATAGAGAAAATAGAGGGAAGAAAAATGTCCAAAACACTACCAAAGAATTTCCCAGAATTGAATAGAATATTCAGATTGAATGGTTCTATGGAGTGTTCAAGAAAATGAAGGAAAATAGAGAACACTAAAGCTAAAGAAAGATGGGGTAGTGAGAACGGTGAACAGGTGGGAGGAGACAGTGACAGGTCATCTACAAAGATCTAGAACCAGACTAGCATCACTTTTTTCATCTGTAACACTGGATACGAGAAAGAAGACATTGGAGCAAACCTTCAAAGATCTTAAGGAGAATAATTTTCAACTTGGAAATCTAGAATCCTATACCTAATTGGGTATAACAGCAAAACAAATATATTTTCAGGAACACAGGACTGAGATAATTTATCTCTCACTCACTCTTTCTTAGGAATTTACTTGAGGGTATGCTCCTGAAAAATGGAATAAATCAAGAGATAGGAAGATATGGGCGGAGGAAGACACTGAATTTAGCCCAAGAAGGCAGTAAGGAACAATCCCAGGACCGATCACTGCCTTGGTCATCCAAAGAGCAACCAGTCCAGACCAGAACAGGAGGACTGAGGTCTTTGGAAAGAGGTTTTCTGGAAAAACAAAAGAGAGACTTACAGAATGCCCGATGTGATGAAACATTGGAAAATAAAAAACATGAGGAATTCTACAAAGGCAAATAAAGCAAGAAAAAAAGAAAGGAATTAGAAACTCTAGGGAAAATAAAAAGCTATACAAAAAGATGTGCAACTAATTTGATGTGGCAACAAACAAACTTTCCATAAGAAAGCAATAAACATTATTTATTGATTTTTCCCCCCAAAATAGTAATAGTAGAAGGATGAGGGAAGGGGAGATGGGGGACGTGTAATAAAATAAACACCCAACCACCGTCGCAGACAATCAGTAGATAATGTGTAAAGTACATAAAACCAGATATATCAGAAAAAAACATATTATTTAGGGCTACAAAAGTAATTACCAGAATAAATCAATCGAAAAGATAAAAATGGTGGGCCCTGAGGAACAGAACTGAAGTTGTCGAGAAGGGTAGAACCAAAGACTGCTGTATTTCTTTATAAGCCTTTTGGTACTTTTGGCTTTTAAATCATTTGTCCTATTTTGATTTTTAAAAGCAGCCTCCTTTTTCAGGCCTTGGCAGGCTTCGAATGCTTCCAGACTAAAGAGGTTGCATTCTATTCTGTATGCACAGGTGAGCCATGGGAAGTTTTGGAAGACAGGAGGGACTAATCAGATCTAGACCCTGGTACAGTAAAGTCCGTCTTGAAATGGGACTCCCAGGGCTGACTGAATGCACCCAGTGTATCCAGTGTACAAACCGACCAAATCCTTACGGCAAAGCAAAACAAAGCCTCTAAATTTTTCTAATACAATCTTTTACACTTCAAATAGAATCAAAACAGTTATCGTGGGGAGAAGTAGGATTGATTTGAGTTACAAAGGAGAGTTGGGTGGGGTGGTGGTGCATCATTTTACTTTTGGTGCTTAGGGTCTCTGAAGTTTCAGTTCCACTCTGGCTCTAGACAGTCCTCTTTATCTCCTGTATTCTAGGCCTGTAGTTCCATTAACGAAGCCTAAGATTGTACTGATTATCAAAAGCCCAACTATCATTCTATGGTTCAAGTTGAGCTTGTGGTCAGCTAACATCTCGCGTGTGTCCCCCTCATTCCTCCATTTCATGGGCTGCTATCAAGTCATATTATCAACTGTTCTGTTCTTGCAATTCACTTTTAAACTTAAGTATAGGATTACATGCGCTACTGTAAAAATTACTCCTTGGGTTCTGTTCCATATTATAATCTGGTCGGATAGTTTAAAATTTTGACTCTATCATCTTTCCCTCCCAACTTTAAGTCACTGTCAATCGTACACACATGTTTTCTAGATTTTCATTCTAAATCACTGATAAACGTGCTGAAGAGGATTGAGTTAAAAATCGTCCTGAGGCGTGTGCCTGAGACTTCCTTAAAAGTCAAGTTTGGCTGATAGGTTTCCACCGGCATGTCTGCTCTGCCCTTGGCTAAAGGCTGCTTGGAGCCCTATGCTGAGAAGGATTCTGAAGTTCCATCTGGATTCTGAGAAAAAGAGGGATGCAGTTAATTAGCAATGCCAGCCTGAGGGCTGGGACGAGGACAGTGGTGGCAGAGGTGTCACGAATTGCCATCCCTTCTCCAGAATAGCCTCGAATCCATTAAACTGCATTATTTGCATTTGTTGCTCAGTCTCCTTTAAGTCCACCTTGCAGTGCTGTCTTCCAGCCCACATTTCTCCACCTTGCTCTTAAGGACGGGAGAGGCTTTGTCATATATACTGCAGAATCGATACACATGATGTCGGTAACATTCTCCTTATCGACCAGTCTAATAATCTCATCCAAGGGGAAAATGGTGAATTTGGAATGCTTCATTATTGGTGAACCTGAGGCAAAGTTCCTAATGACCACCACTTTTTTTCTAAAATTGGCAACACGATAGATTGCCTGTCTCCTGGATATTTTCCCAGCCTCCAGGAGGCCTCCAGATTTTTAGACAATGTCTCTGACATCTTATTAGAAAGTTTTCAGCACCAGAGAAGTAAGTCACTTGAACCTGGAGCTGTGAACTGTGAAAGCAATTAAGAATTCCCTTAATAGCTCCATAGCTATTGTTTACCATTTTTGTTGCCGTTGTACTCATTATAAAAATAATGCGTGTCTATTATAGGAAACCTGGAGATTATGGAAAGATGGAAGGAAGAAAAACACCCACTGTCTCAACTTTTTATTTCCTTGCATGATTTTTAAGAGCTTGCTTTTATATACTTCTATATAGCTATGACCATAATGTATGTGCAGTGTTTTATTTTGGTTTTTACGTAACATTATATCTGAAGAATTTTTCAAGTCAATATTAATTTTTTATCAGTATAGTTTTTTATAGCTGCATAATATTTCATCTAGGGGATGTATCATGATTTTATTTAACCATTTCTCTGCTTCTGTTGGCCACTTAGGCTGTTTCCATCATTTCCCTACTTAAAATGCCCATTCTTTTATGTTTTCATTATTTAATAAACGTGGATTATGTGTCAGGCTCTATGCTAGATGCTGGAGATGCAAGGATGAGCGGAGCCCTCAGGGAGTAAACAGATAACAGCAATCAAAGGAGAGCATGTGAAAAGGGCCAGGAGGCAGTGGGCATAACCCCTTCCCCCTTAGGGAAGGCTTCATAGGAGAGGGAGGTGAGTGCAGATCATTACAAGCTTTGTAACCCTGGTAAGGAGTTGAGATGTTGAGGACTCCCAGCAGTGGTCAGAAGCTCCCATGTGGGTTCTAGCTCTGCTCTTATGAGCTGAGTGCCTTTTGGGCAATCACGTAACTCCTGAGTCTCATTTTCTTTTTCTGGGAAGTTAAGGATACTAATTTATCTGCTCCCTGACTTTCAGCATTAACGGTGAGAGTCAAAAGGAGGTAATCGATATGAAAGAGTTTTGTCAACCTGAGAACACCATAAAAAATGGGAAGCACTTGTAGGAGAGGCTGGAGAAATCCTTGTGGAATTGAATCCAATTCTCTCTTTCTCAGAAACCTAGCTGAGAATGGGGGTGGGGGAGGGGCGAGAAAGGATGGGGTGCAGGTGGGCGCCGTCTGCTCCTCTTGGGCACCTTAGAACAGTGATGAGAGGTTAGAGGAAGCTTGGCCAAAGCAAGGCAGTGAGTTGGAGGAGCTCCTTTCCAGGTGCACCTTCTAGGCACAGGCTCTGCCCTCAACCTCCCTCCCCCAGGTGTCAAAAACAGGCGACACCTCTGGTCTCTCAATTTTCTTTCTGATGTCAGGGTAGATAGAGCGAGAACATAGTTCCTTCAAAGGCTGCCCTTTCTCCTGATCCTCTTCATACCCTGATTAATTTTCACCAGAAGGTATTTGAGCTCTTCTGATGTCTCCAGTCCCCAGGGAACCTTGGAGTGACACCCTGGGGGGAGGGGCCACTCCTTTCTCTGCCCCAATGGATCATATGTCACACACACACACACACACACACACACACCGGGGAAACTTTCTGAAAAACATTTATCACTTCACAAGGCTTTTAATAGGCATTATCTCATTTGATCACCCCCCCATCACCATGGGAGGAGATTAAATGGGATACTATTATCCCCATTTCACATAGAAGGAAACAGAGGCTCAGAGAATGGAAACACCCTACCCAAGAGTAGACAGTTAATAAGCAGTCGCCTGACAGGATGCCATGAGTTTTCTTTGCTCCCCTCCAGCCAACATCTGAGCAGGCAGGACTTACAGCCGGGGGCCTCAAGCTGGGATAAAAGGGTGATGGGAGATGAACCCCAGCCCCAGGTCAGCAGCCTCCCCCAGCAGCCTCCTTCTCCTGTTTCCCAGCCACATCCCCCTTGGGATGAGGACCCTCAGGATGATTTCCTAAGTATGAAAATCTTCCTGTGGCAGCCTGGGAAAACTTGCAGGGACCCCAGAAACCCAGAAAGGGCTGGCTCCCCCTCCTCCTGCGTTGGACTTCGCACAGCCCTAGAAGCCAGCAGATGAAAGGGAAACCTTAGGGTATTTGATGTGTTGCAACAGTGTTATAGACTCCCAATTGTCTTGGCAAGATCAAACCCCAAGGCTACATAGGTAATTCCATCCTGAGGAATGTCTCTTGTTTCTTTGTTCTGGTTTTCACTTCTAATTTGAGGCAACAGGATAAATAAGCAAACAAAAGTGTTCATGCAAATCTCAGAGTCTTAGGGAAGGGGAAGCCTTGGACGCTGACATTCTCTGCATTTTTGTCCCTAAGATTTTGGAAGCTGTAATTGTCCGTTGAGGGCCAGATTGCCTTTGTCCAAGACAAAGCCATCCCTGTGGGGTCTGAATTCTGAACAGAAGTATTGGGAGTGTTGGTGGGGTGCTCAAACCCACCTCTGCCTGACTCCCTGCTCTGATTGTCTCCAGGGTTAGGTGAGAGCTCTGGGCCCCATCTATTCTCTCTCCCTTCCCCACAGGCACAATGGGAAAGGCACTTATATAGACCGAAAGCCCTGGTGTCCTGTCCAAGGCCCCACATTTGAATCCCCTCTATCCCCCTGTCAAGCTGTGGATTATTAAAAAAATTACTGTACCCCTCTGTGCTTCAGCATCTATAAAAAAAGCAATCCCTTGTCAATGACTGGATGCATCTTTTTTTGGGACTATTTGTACTGTTGTCATAGAGTTAAGCTGTGGGGGATGCCTGTAAGAAGGTGGAATCTTACTAGGAGAGGGTGGGTAGTGCTGTTATCAAAGAAAAAGAGTGTCTTCCTGCAAGGAACCTGCAATTGTGAGGGAGACATAGGTGCATGAGATGGGTCTTGATATTGAGGATCATAAGTGTCTTACCTGGGCTCTGCTGGGTGATGGTCTTTAAATGGTGTCTACCTGATGGAGGCAAGTCCAGAGATATGGAACTCTTGGGACCAATGAGGATGGGATAGAGCCTCCAAGCCCTGGCAGGCCAGTCACAGCTGGTAAACCAGATGGCCCAGCTGCGTCACATTCTCTGTGGTTTTCCCCTTTGCTATTCCTTAGCTTCTTGTAAAGTATTATGTGAACCAAGTTTCAACTTTGTCATCCCTATGCCATGGGGAAGAAAGAGGAGAATTCCATTCCTCCCTTGAGGCTGAGTATTAAGAGAAAGCAGGCTAGTGTTAGCAGCAGTCATAGAGGAAGATCCCAAAGGGAGGACGACTCTTAGACACAGAGACAAGACACATGGGCCATCCATCAAATGTATCAAGAAAATCCCTTCCCATAGCCACTTTGGAGGTTCTTCATCATACTTTCCTTAAATAAAGATGGTTTTCCTTTATTGTAATAAAATATAATAAAAGTCCATTCAGAATGATTTTCTACTTGAACAAAGGGACAGTGGGGGGAAGAAGGGCTAGAGGTGAGACCCCTGGCAGATACGCTGGTTTTCAAACTTTTATGTCAGCAGTGGAAGCCTCTCTTTCTACAAAAATCTTCTGTGGGATACCAAGATCTAAAACTGATAAAAGTGGAGGTGTTCTGGTTGAAGAGGGAGATGAGAAAAGTCTTTCCCCTGTGGACCCTTTCTATTCCTACTCCATCCCAAAGTATCCCTTGAGGCACTTCCCCAGAGTCTTAGGACTCCTTGACAAACATTAATGTTATTCAAATCCCCCATTTATAGATGGGGAAAACTAAGTTCAGAGAGGTGAGGTGACCCACCCAAGGACACATAGCTGGTTAGTATACAAGTGGGAATCCTGCCCAAGGGTTCCAAAGTAGAGCTTCCCAAATGGTGGGTCATGGCATATTGATGTGCTGCTATGGGGTCTCAAAGCTCTGCAAACTGACAGGTGGGGAAAGGGGCTGTTGAGTACCCTTGGCACGGTTCCTTGGAGAATAGCAGGAGCGGAGCAGGGTATGATGGTGTGTCCTCTGGTCCCCCTTGGCAGGGACCCTGAGCAACTCCATCACACTCTGCTGCATGGTGATGTGCTAAACATGGCACAGGAGATGCTCCTGCACCTGGATGTCTACTTGAATTTACCAGCTCAGAACAGGCCACTGCCCTTTAGTTGCAGGAGGACTCTTGGCTCTGAGTGCCCAAGTGCATTGTGCTGGGGTGGGAGCACGGAGGCTGGGTGGGATTGCTGGTAGATGCAGCTCCAGGAAGTGTCCCAGCTCTCTATCTTCACAAGTATCAAATGCTGCTAAACATTTACAGCTCCTGTGCCCTTTTAGTGGCATCCAAGCTAGCTGCAGGGTGACTGTTCTAGCAATGCACGTACCTGCTACAAATTAGAGCCTCAGCATTATTTTAAAATACTTGCTATGAAAAAACTGATAGCATTCAAATCCATTAGCATTATCACAAGATATTTTAACATTACATTTGTCAATGAAAGAAAAGGAAGAGCTCCGAGGGTCTTTAAATATAATTTCAACTGCTATAAAACTTTGAATGTGCTGCTGACTTTTGCACATAAAGTTTCTTGTCAATGGAGATTATTAAGAATTTGAAGAGATCAGTATTGAAAGCCTGGAATAAGAATTACATGGAGCCATTTCAAACATAAAACCAGATATTAAAAGTTATGTTCATGGAGATAATATTAAGTTATCATCTAAAAATTAGAGATGTCTTCCAATTTCCAAAATGTAAATTCTATGTAAATTTAAATTTTTTATATTATCTCTAATATTTTGTATTTGTATTCACTCCTTCAACAATAATTTGAGAGCCAGATAATATTCTAGCTCTGGGGAATATATCCCTGAGCAAAGACCTCTGTCCTTGTGGAGCTGACATTCTAGTGGAGAGAGACAAAGAATAAATAATATTACAGCACGCTAGGTAATGAGTACTATAGAAGAAATTGAGGAGAATAAAAGAGGTTGGGAAGATAAGATGGTCAGGACAGGCCTTACTGAGAAGGTGACATCTGTGCATAGATTTGGAGGAGGTGAGAAACTAAGATATAAAGACATCTGGGGCAAAGTATTCAGACAGAGTAAAGAGTAAGTGCAAAGGCACGGAGGCAGAGCAAGCTTGGCACATGCAAAGAATAGCAAGGAGGCCTTTTTGGCGGGAGAGGAGTAAGCATGGAAGAGAGTAATGGAGGTCAGGGAGGTGACAGAGACCAGATTATGAGGGGGCCTGCAGGACATTTTAAGAACATTGCTCTTGACTCTGAGTGAATTGGGGAAACCATATAGGGTTTGCAGCAAAAGAATGATGTTACCTGACATGCTTTTTAAGGATTATTCCAGCCATTGTATTGAGAAAACTAGTAGGGGGATTAGTTAGGACACTATCTTGCGAATCCAAAGGAGGGTGACTTACGGAGTATATTCTAATGTTAGACATCAGAGGGTTTCCTGATGTAGAATACATACATACATATCACATAACACATATGTAGAATATGTAGATGATGCAGAATATAAACGAAAGAGCCAAAGATGACTTCAAAGATTTTGACCTGAGTAATTAGAAGGATAAACCAGACGTTAACTGAGTTGGGAGAGACTGTAGGTAGAGCAAGTTGGTGGTGATGGTGGGGAGACCAGGTGTTCAGATATAGATATGTTAGTTTTGAGGTATCTATTATGCATCTAATTGGAAATGTTAAGGAGGCAGTTGGATATAAAAGCCTGGTGGGGACTTCCCTAGTGGCGCAGGGGACACGGGTTCGAGCCCCGGTCCAGGAAGATGCCACATGCCGCGGAGCAACAAAGCCCGTGTGCCACAACTACTCAGCCTGCGCTCTAGAGCCTGCGAGCCACAACTACTGAGACCGTGTGCCACAACTACTGAAGCCCGAGCGCCTAGAGCCCGTGCTCTGCAACAAGAGAAGCCACCGCAATGAGAAGCCCGCGCACGGCAACGAAAAGTAGCCCCCGCTCGCTGCCACTAGAGAAAGCCCAGGCGCAGCAACGAACACACAATGCAGCCAAAAAAATAAAATAAATTTTAAAAATAACTAAATAAAATAAAAGCCTGGCGTTCAGGGGGATTTTATTTCATTTTTATCCTAATAGTATTATGTAAAGAAAATGTAATGGGCTTTTCTCCTCCAAACGATATATCTTCTTATATGTCTATATCCATCTCTCTCCCTCTCTCAAGTTTACCCCAGTGTGCCACCGAGTATTCTCATTTTCTATGGAAAAGTTTGGGAAGCACGGTCCTAAGAGTAAGGCCCTCAGGCCTGGGCAGCTGGGCGCCCTGAGTTCTAATTTTGCTTTGTTTGTGTGTAGAGGCATCTATTCCGATTGGCCAGAATCAGTGGCCTGCCAGTTGTTAATATTTTGGACTTCACCCCTGGTGGTGACAGAAAGAGCACATGATTTAGAGCCAGGAAGACCTGCCTTTGTACTTGCTTGCACTCTCACCAGCTGCGTGATGGTTGGGAACATTGGTCTGGTTTGCCAGTTCATTGGTTGTTGGCCACCAATGTTGGAACCCCCTGAATCAAGTGATTCTTGGTAGGAGTCAGGAGCACATGGCCTACTAACCCTCAGACGATACCGCTTGGGAATTTGGATTTGAAGATGGGGATATGAAGGCACAGGCAGAGTTTGAAATGCATTTTGGCCAAACTGACATCATCCAGTGTCCAGTGTGGTCACTGGACTAACAGACTCCTTCTGGTGTGGTCTTGACCCTCACTCTGCCATCTTGGTTCATGCACGTGTTCTAAGCTTCACATATATTCTGTGAGCTATCCATATCTTGCCCCAAATTTCCTTTTCTGTTTGAGTTGGCTAGTCAGTTTTTGTTGCTTGCAATCATGATCTCTGACTGAAAAACTGACCTAGGACAGGCTACTTACCTTCTCCGAGTCTGTTTTCTCTTGTTCTCAGTCATCTCTAAATAGGGATAATATCTATTACATGGACTCGAAGACAATAAAAGTTCAAGCCCTAGCATAGTAGTTGGCCAACAGCAGATGCTTAATGTTATTTCCCAATAATAGAATTCTCTTTCCCTTGGTTGGCCTTGGTTGCTTCTTCTTGGAAGTGAAGATGACAGAGAATGCTAATTCATCTCATTCTCTTGAAATCTCTTAAGAGGACAGCAGACCGGTACATAAGGTCACAAGCCATGGGTCTGCTTAAAAGACTAGAGAATTAGGAACAGGACAAAATTACGGCAATCGAGAGCTTGCTGGTGTCAGAAGGAGTCTCCTTTGCTAGTCCATAACTCAGCCGATCACAGGCTCTGTGCCCCTGGTTCCCGAACATTCTGCAGTGCGGAGGATGTGGCCTCATCCATCAGCCTGCCACGCTGGTGAGCAGACAGGAGCCAGCGCAGCACCCCCTGAGTCAGCCGCGGAGCAGTTAGTTCTGGGCTGGAGGCTGAGGAAGAGTGAGGTGTCAGTTCCACCAGCACCTGGCATCTCCAAGGCTGTATTAGCAGGGGGCTGTCAATCTCCAGGCAGAAAAACAAGAGACAGAAAGGAGAAGAAACAATCAAGAATCAGACAGCAACAAGAGAGAGGGAGCGAGAGGCTGAAGGACTATTTTAAATAATGTTTGATAAATTACCTGCCTGTCCTGGCCTCCCCATAAAGGAGATGCTGTGGAGTGGATGTTTGCATTTGACAACTTACCAAAACAGCGGGCTGTGGGGATAAGACAGACTGGGGCTGAAGGAGACAGCTGTATGCTCTCTGAGAAGGGGCCGGGGTGGGGGGCCATGTCCACTGGTCACAAGTTCAGGTGTGACCACCCATGCAGTACCGCGCACACACATGGAAATGTCTATATGTGTAGGGAATGTGTTGGCCACGCTCTTTCTTATGCACAGGCACACATAAAGCCCATAGGATGCCCAATCCATGCTCCACATGCACCACATGAGACCCTGCCCCGACAGGTCAAGGACAATGGCAAACTACATTCATTGGCTATGGAGCTGTTTCCAGGGAGGCCAGAGAAGATGCCTAAGCTGTGAGTAGGCACCTTAATTGTTGGTGAGGGGAGATGGGGGCATTACAATTTTCCAGATGTTAACTGCTCCCTCTGGCATCTTGTCTAGATCTTTGTGGTGCCCTAGAAAACCCTCCAAAGCCTATTAAAAAGGAAAAAAACCACTTCCCTGGTGGTCCAGTGGTTAAGACTCTGTGCTTCCACTGCAGTGAGCACAGGTTCGATCCCTGGTCAGGGAACTAAGATCCCGCATGCCGCGCGGCCAGAAAAAAAAAACGCCTATTAATAAGGATAATTAGTTAAATAAACAACCTTTTCTAAAAGTGGTAAGATTACTATAGGAAGGATGTTTCTAAATGAGGTATCTAGGTCTGGCTGGATGCACAGCTTCTGAAGTCGTGCCTGCATTTCCTGACTTCTAACCTGCCCTCCCTGCCTCCCCTAAGAGAACCATCTGGGCACAAGATAAGCGTGTCAGATTCTCTATCAGTAAAATGGGGACAATATTACCTACTTTTGTTTGCCTCAGAGGGTTGTTATGAAATTAAAAAGAGATCGTGTCCATGAACATGGAACATACAGGTAGACTGTTAAGAGAAGCTTCAGGTTGTCATGTAAAATTGGAAGACCTTGGTTGGAATCCCCACTTTCTTGGGACGTAAGCAGAATGCCTAACCTCTGCTCCTCAGTTTTCTTGACACCTACCCTACTCTACCTTGGTGTCATGCAGATCCAGCGAGACCAGGCATGTAAAAGTGTTATATAACTGTAAAGTGCAGGCCTGGCTGGATTGCTCTGTTGATGATGGGACCTGGAGAACCGGCCTTCTTCCAGGTGGTGCTGGAACGAACTAGGGAACGGGACAAGAGCTGGGGTGCTGGCAATCTAGGATTACGGGGGTGCCTGCTGCCCAGCGAGACCCGTGCCTTTGTAGTGGGATATTCGAGAATTCCAGTGGCAACTAGCCCCTGACCTGCTGGAAGAGGCGCAGTGGCGTTGTGATATTCCTTCCCTGGACTTCATGACCAGAAAGGGCAAAGCTGGATATTGCTTTTAGAAGTCCCACCGATCCCACTGACTTGACAACAGATCCAGTCTTCTTTATTCCTTCCTTTCCCACAAGTCTCGGGATTCCCTACCAATAAGGTCCAGGAGACCTGGACATTCTTGAGGAGTACAAACACTAGATCCTCTTGCATCTCCAAATTTCCAGTTGCACAGTGCCATGCCGTGCTTCTATGTCCTCGTCTGTAAAGTAAGGACAGCATCAACCTCTCAGGGAAGCTGTGAAAATTCACCCAGAAAGGCCACCCCAGAATGAGAGGCAGAGCAGGGCCTGAGCCTGGCTCCCCAGTGACCGGGGAGCTTGCTGCCACTCAGCAGCCTCGCTGTACACGGGATTCACTCCTGCCTCAGCAAAACGACAAAAGGCTACACGTGGAGGGCCTCTGGGGACACTCACAAATGGCTGGAATGGAAATGTTAAGTCCAGGAATGCCATCTGGAATTCCCTTTGGACAAGTAACCCAAATGGGGATCAGAAGACTTTCCTCAAATAGAGCTCAACCCCCAAACATCCTGCGGTTCAAGAGACCATATCCGTGGCCTAGGAACCAAGTGTGCCTTCCGCTGGCTTCTGGGCCTCCCCTGGCTTTTCTGACTCATGAGACTAACAACCTTGCAATGGGACTGCTCTGGGAAGGTGAAGGAAATGATGTAAAGGAGGCTACAGGAGTCCCGGCCAGCTTTTCCTGGGTCTCGTCCAGCACAGGGGAGCAGGGCAGTGAGAGGCGGGGGCGATACGTGGAGGAGTGGGCCGGGGAGGAAGGGAAGAATGTGCTGAACTGTTCTCCCACCCCTCCGCAGAGTTGTGGCAGCCAAATGCGGGGCCTGGCCTGCCCTCCTACTCTCTGCTCCGAGCCCTGCCTACACAGATGCCTCTGCTAACCAGGGTCACCCAGAGGAGATGACCCCTGCGTCACCAAGGAGACGGCAGGACTGCTCCCTTTTATCTCTGATCCACTCGCTGCTATCTCGCCCATGGGGGAAGATGGTCCAAGTGTTCGTTCTTTCTTGAAATGCTTGTTGAGATCAATGTGCAGGCAGACCCATAGGGGAGCCATGTAATGGGAACATCGTCTTCCAAGTTCCAAGCTCTCTCCCAGGACTCCAGAAGGCCAGCCGTGGCTGCCTGCCCAGCGAGAGCCCCACACAGATTTCTGCCGTATTGCTAGGATTTTCACCACCAGTATCAACGTGCTCCTCATGTGGTGGACACATACGTCTCTAATCGGACTGCGAAGGAATGTGCGATGGTGGGAAGAACACTGAACTTGGGGCAGGAATCCCAGGTTATAGGCCACCTCAGCCACTCACTTGCTGCGTTAGCCATTCCTCATCTGTGAAATGGGATGAACAGCATCTGCTGCTCTTGCTTTGTGGGCTCAGCTGAAAAAGTGCAAAATCACTTTGAATGAAGAAAGAGAAGACATACGCGTTGAACACCTGCTCCATGCCAGGTGCTTTCCTATGCTTCTTCCCCCACTTACTGAGCGCTTTACGCCCCGATCTCATTAATCCCTTCGGTGGCTCTCTGGGTAGCTGTTCTCATCCCCATTTGACAGATGAGGGGACGAGCCTTGGAAAGGTTAAATAAGGTGCTCCAGGTCTCACAGCCAGTAAATCGTGGAGCCACACTGTCCTGGACCCACAGCAACAGCGCCACCTGGGACCTTGTAAGAAATGCAGAATCTCAGGCACCATGACAGACCTCTGAATCAGAGTCTGCATTTTTATCCAGGTCCCCAGCTACCTGTTCTACACCACGCTGATTTTCAAGTATTCAAACGCAAGCCCCAGTACAGGATGTTGTGAATAGTACAATAACCTCTGGGGTAAACTCTCCCTCCAGGAGAGGTTTCTGAAAAACTCTGGTTCCTGTGCCTTGGGATCAAATCCTACACTCCATGGCAATTTCTCAGGACGTCAGAAGCCACAGGCCCAACTGGGCTGCCTTGAAGGACATGCTAGGGCGGTCTGGACAGCCATCTACTGGTCCATCCTGCGCCTGGGCCGATTCTCCTTCCTGGAAGTGAGGCAGAAGAAAGCCTGCCTTGTTAGTTCTGGAACTTGCTTCCTCAAATGAGTTTCTAGCTGGGAAGGATGTGTGAGTTCCAGGGCCCGGGCAGACTCTGAAGTGTTTTTCCTCCCCATTTATTGCCTCCGGCCCCCCACAGGGCGGTGATTGGCTGTGTGGCCGTCTTGTACAGGTTTAGAAGCCACTCCTGCCAGGGTGTTCCAGTAAGTGACTTGATCTCGGCGCTGGCACGTGGCTGGGCTGTCGGAACTGCAGCTGCCTTGGCCTCACGCGCCCCCCTCACGGGAGTCTTCCAGTTATTTAGCTCCACCAAGGACTCGGAGCCAAAATTAACAGAGTCTCCTATGGGCCCTCAAAGCTCCCCACCCACCCAAACAATCCGGCTCGCTGTCCTTCAGCAGATAGGCAGTGGGAAGAGGGCCTTGGCTGACCCTCCCTTTCCCGCCCCCCCCAACTTACCTCGCTCCAGGGCTGCGAATAGGCTGCTCCCAGCCTTGGACTGGGGTGACACGTCTTCCCTCTGCTGTTCGGTGCAGGAGATATCTGGCACAGAGGGAAAGCAACCACAGAGCACCATAAAGGCCAAGCCTCGACTAGGGGACTGGGGCACCTAAGCCTCCTCCCCAGGGGTTAGGTCAGGTAGGTTAATCCCAGGGGTGGGTGGTGGCAGGGTGGCGCAGTGGTCAGTGTCCAAGCATTGGAATTAGACACAAGGGTTCAAGTGCAGGCATTAGCAGTTAACGTCTCTGAGCCTCAGTTTCTCTATCTGTTAAATGGAGATAATAATGCTTGATAGTATCTACCTCTAGTAATGAGGATTTAATGAGATAATGGATGTTAAGAGTTTAGCAGATGCTTGACAAATAGTAAGCACTTAATAGACTGTGGCTGTCATTATTATTCACTAGGCCTGTCCCTGCTGCAGAACATACAAGTTAAAAAGAAACTTAAAAACAGAAGAAAAAGCTTATAAACAGGAGCTAAAGAATATAGTTGATATTCAGATTTCCTATTCTGAGACTCTACTGTGTGCAGGACATTAGAGAGATGACGAGGCATGAGATGTGGCCCTGCCTAGTGTGCTCACAGAGGGGCAGGGGGACGGCCAGGCCACATGCTTAGAACACAGGGTGGTAAGTGGTGCCATTAGGTGGCATGGAACCTAGCCTGGAGATGCGGGGAAGAGTTCTTGCAGGAGGTGACAGCAGAACTGATCTTAGAAGATGAGTTAATGAAGCCAAGAGGGCTGGTGGAGCAAGGGGGAGAAGCAGAGCGTCACAGGAAAGGGGTGGAGAGCGAATGCACAGGCACGGGGCTGTGAGAGCATGTGGCACCCTCGGGGACCTGCAAGCAGTTCTTGTGCCTGGAGCCTGGGGAGGGGCGGGTGCACAGGGCAGGGCCCGATCCCCAAGGACCTGGTATGTAGGCCCAGGAGTCAGGACTGCACCCAGAGTGCCCGGTGCACAGTAGGTACCAAATAAATATTTACTGTCATCAAAGAAAAGATAATGCCATGCCTCTGATGGATTGTAAGCTAGGGCATGTGGGGTCAGTTGTCAATTCAGACAGAGGCAGGGGGAGGGGCTGGCTAGGAGGAGACCCGTCCTGGAGGCCCACTCTGTGTCCAGGAGGGAGCTGATGGGGTGGGTGCAGGGGCACGGCAGGCAGGGTGCTGCCATCCCCCCAGCCATGGGCCCAGGGGAAGAGCGTGGTGTAACTGATGGGATGGGACCAGACAGGGCTAAAACTCCATTATGGAGACATGGAAGATCATCAGCTTGATGGAGAACAGAAAGCAGGTGGCAGCAGGTCTGTTGCCCGGGGAAGGGGAGGGAGCAGGCACATGGGAAAGGCAGATCTGTTCGACTCGGGGATGCCCAGAATAGAAGAAGGACTCCAAGAGGACCACAGGCCAGGGCAGGAACGGGTTCCTCACGTCTGTAGGGTACTGGAGCCCTGACAAACGCCCCCAGGGGTCAGCTTCTGCACCTCTCCCGATAATCCTTCATCCAATCGGCACTCACCCTGGGCCAGGCACTGTGCAGGGACCCACTGGGGAAGCAAAGGGGAATGGCCTTGGCCCCTGTTCACCAGGCTCTCCCAGTCCAGGAATGCCAATAGAGCAAGAATTATAGTCGTCGCCCCGTGTTACAGAGGAAAAGACTGAGTCCCGGGAGCTTGTGACTGGTTGAGAGATAGCTCGGGGCAAAGCTGCACCTCAGTGTTGGTGTCTTCCTGATAAAGGTGACAAGGTTTTCAGTACGTCATTCCACCTCCCTGGAGGAGGGCCCCCGAAGAGCAAAGTTGTGCTGGCAAAACCCTTCCTGAGGTCACCAAAGGGTGAGATATTCAGTGACAGAGCACCAAGATGAGGATGGAGAAGACTGATGTGGGATGTCGGGGGCCATGGCGTGCCTATAAGGAGGCCATCACCTTCTGGGGACAAGGACTCCTATGAATTCAAATTCAAAAGTTTGACGGCGCAACATTGTATTTCATCTTCAAGTCTCCTGCTTGAGGACTCCAGCCTCCATACAGCTCTCTGGCGCTGCCCTGCCCTTCAAGAGGTCCCTGATTGTCTCCATAATGGTCCCCAGAACAGTTTGAAACCCTTTCCCAGGAGAGAGCAGTGAGAGAAGCAAAGTACCACTGCCCCTCCGCGTGTGCCACCTGGAGGGAAATCTCGCAGGGCTTCAGCCTGCTGGCAAGTGTCCTTTTCACGCAACTGGGGTGGACCTGCAAGTGCTCTCCCCATCCTCCCAGGCCCAGACAAGGGCCCGAGAGCAAAAGGAGGCCCAGATCCCTTACACCCGGCAGCTGGTCAGAGAATGAGGGTAGTGAGCGGGAGAATGAGACACCGCACAGACCAGAGCCGGGTGTACTCAGAGATGGACAGAAGGGGGCGCCCTCACCTCTGCCGTCTGCTCCTTCCTTCTCCCCACTCCCACCGGGCCACTGACCCCCAACCCAGTCCCACGATTCATCCCTGAGACAGAACTCGATGGATAAGGGGCTTTGTAACTCTTCACTTTCCTGGTGTAGGAGCCGGAGTCCCAGAGTCCACGATGGAGTCCCACTAGGCCAGGGAGGGTGAACTCTCTTCCTTGTAGACCTCCATCCCGGGGGCATTGCCCCTCTGTCAGAAAGGATGGGCACTACTGCGCCCTCCAGAGAGTGGGGTCAGAAGGGGAGAGACCATTCCATCTAATGCAACAAACACGGTCTGTTCATTCATTCACTCTTTTAATAAATGATTATTTAGCACCTACTATGTGCCAGATTAGCCTCCAGGAATGAACCAAACAGGCACGGGACCTGCCCTCAGGAAGTGTGCAGTTCAGGTTTTCGCACACCTACTATCTTGGAGGCGGGCAGTGAGATAGGACACCTGGCCCGGGGAACTCATGCTCCAATGGGAGACAGAGCGCACACGCAACCCCATACCAGGATGGCTCTGGCTGGTATATAACCTAGACACCAGCCCGGGCCCAAAGAGGCTGTGCCCACGACACACGGAAACTTCCACATTCTGAAAGGCGAAGGGTCCATTCAGCCTTCCTCAGCCATCTCCTTTCTTCCAATACCTTTTGCACCAAGGTGGTTTTCCTGATATCAGACCTGAACCTTTCTAGCTATACTTTGAAATAATACGCTGCTATTTTCAATCACCATGGCAGTCCTGCTTGCTCCAGGGAACTTCTACTTTGGGATGTATACCAAGGAAAGGGTGCCAGGGCTGGGGGCTGGAAAGGGGCCTGGGGGCTATGACCCAGCTCCACCACCTAAAGTGCAGCTCTGGGGCAGCACTTGACCTGTCCGGACCCCTTCATTTCCCCATGGGGATGATGACACCTACAATAGGTGACACGCAGGGTTGTGAGGCTCTCGTAAGTTAACAAATGCAAAGCAATAGCAACACAGGCAGAAAGTAGCAAGCTTCAGATTTGAACCCGGGTTCATTCTAAAGTCAGAAGTCCCAAACACTCCCCAGCTCTGGCTGTCACCAAAGCTCTTTATAGAATTTAAAAAACACACCATGATGACTCTCCTTGGAGAAGTCCGGCGTGGGAATGCTTCAGGCAGTGAGTCCAGAAGCTCGCGTTCCTCATCCCTCCTCTTGTTTTGGGTGGTAGTCCCTCTCACTCTCCTCTGCCCACTCCCCATTCCCTCTGCCACCCAGGAGGGGCTGGGACACCCAGGACAGCCAAGCTGTTGTTGCGAGATTCATTTATTTTAATCCAAGTTACATCTCCTCGGCTACATTTCCATCCTGAAACCATCAATATTTCAGGACTATTGCTCAGCCCAGGGTAGCAGAGATGGGCCCCTCCGTGTCTGAGCGGCCGCTTCCAGTTAAAAAGTTCACCACAGAAAATTTGATGCCTAATAAATTGGAGACGTCCCTGCTTTAATTCATTTTTAAACCACAATTGCCGCCCAAAATATAATTATTACAAACTGGTCTTTTGTAACAGAGAAATCTCATTAAAACGATTCCATGCTGAAAAGGCAGGTGGGAGGGGGAGGTGAAGGGGTGGCAGTGGTGGTGGCGGTGGCAGTGATGGGGCCTTGGGGGGGCTGGAGGAGCGGGAGGCCTGAGGAAGGCTTGGAAAGGGCTGGAGGATGCTCTTAATTACAGATTGATTATTTCTGGTGATTGAGCACAGAATATAATCAACTCAACATTTTCAGACCAGAGCAGAAGGGGTGGGGACAGGCAGATGACAAGGGGTGGGGACAGGCAGATGACAAGGACTGAGGAATCTTCCAGATCTTTTATTGTGAGCTGAGCAGCTGACTAAGGGGTGGGCCTGTGAGTGGGCTGGCGGGGCACGAGTGGAGTGGCGCCAGGCCTCCTCCATCGAACTTCTGGCTGGTCCCTGGCCTAGGAGGGTGGCTGCAGAGCTTTCCAGGGGCTGCAGAGCTGTTTACTTCATCCTTACAGGAGAGCGGCTGCACCGCTGTTGGGACTGTGGCCAATTGTCAGGGAGACAGGATGCAGGACTTAAAATCAAGGGTTCACATCCTGGCTCTGACCCTTGGGAGCTGGTCCCTGTGGGGAACTGACTCAGCCCAAGCGCCCGAGCCTCCGTTTCCTGGTGAAATGGGTCTAGTCCTGCCCTCTCAGCCCTGCAGGTCTGTGGTGAGGCTCACCTGAGACAATGTATATGTAAATTGCTTTACCTGGCAAAGAACAGACTCTGGAAAATCTGTCCAACCTAAATTTCCTGACAAAGACCGGGCGATGTTTTGAAAGCAGCTGCCGAATGAAATTTCGTTCCTGGGAGAAGGTTAAGAACAAGGCAGATGCTCCTTTCTAAGGAAAGGTGTGGGGAGGTCCTGGGTGGTCCTCCTCTGGTGCGGGGGAGGGGCCCGGAGGTTTGGTCTCTGGGAACCCCCAGTTGGGCTGCACAGTCACTACTCTGGAGCCAGTGCTGGGCTCTAGTGTGTTTATGGGGTCGGCACATTCACTGCCAGAGGCTGCGCCCCGGGCCGATTACCCCTCTTCCATCACCTGTCCAGTAGGTGCTGGGGAAGCCACAGGCCCATCTCCTCTTTGGGGCTCAGCCTCCACTTCTGTAAGTTGAAGATGATAATAATAACTGTTTTGTTTCCTTAAAGAGGACAAAAGATCTGCAAGGTGGGATTATTATGATTATGTTCAACATCATCCTTATGACTGACTGGCCCACGGTCCTGGAGGGAGAAGTGAAGGGGCAGGGCCTCCTCATTAGGGTTCTTGCCTCTACTGTTTAGTCCGCCCTGAGGATTGAGAAGGAGGTGTTCAGGCTCTGCCTACCCCAGGGGTCCCTGCCTTCCACACGCACCCCCCAAGCACGTGTCTCTGTGATTGGTCACGTCCAATCACAGAGACAGCCCAGCCCCCTACAAGCTGGACAGGTTCAGAATGGGTGCGGTGGGTGGACGGGCGGCCAGGAGCCCTCCTGCGGGGGCAGGAGCACGCGGAGGGCACCCGTGTGCGTGCTGGTGGGACTACGGGTGGCTACGTGGGCAGAGGGCCCCTGTTGCTCGGAAATAACTCGACTGCACAGCGGTGACGGGGACAAACCAGTCTGTGCAACCTAGGGTGGGCTGCCGCCTGAGGGTTGCCAGGGAAACCATGGCTGCTGGAGCCCCCAGCCATTCGCCTCTTTGCCATGGAGACAGCGAGATGAAGGCAGCGAGGGTAACAGAACAGGGGGCCCCCACCACGAGCTCCGGGGAAACAGCGGCCCCCGTGCCTATTACTGGGGGAGGGCGCGGCCTTGGGATCAATTTTCCGATTACACAACCATGTTCAAATGTCAATTCCTTCTCTCCTACTCGTGGGTTTCTCTCCCTCCGAGTCGTCAGTCTATCCCCCTCCTCTCTCCTGTTCCTGGCTCGCATTTCATGTTCGCGCAACACTGATCTTTGAAGAATGAAATTTGGCAACAACCGAGTGCCTAATGTGACCTCATCCTGTCTGGTGTTTTCGGGAAAGACGCCTCCTGAAAGGCAGGGAGTTGGGGTGGGGGTGGGGGAGGTGTGCCCAGGGTCAGAGGCCAGGAAAACCAGCTGTGGGCCTTGTGGACTCTCCAGATTTCAATGGGCCACCGCCCATGCATGGGGGGTGCCGGGGGAGGGGTGCAGGGTGGGGCATGGAGCTCACTAAGACCTCTGCAGCCAAGCTCATTACCATCTCTGGGGAAGACTGTTAGCATGGGGCAGCTCTGGCAGTTTCTAGAAAACCCTTCAAACTTTCTCTCATAGCACCAGCATGCAGGTTCCCTTCTAACTTCTGGGGTACCAGGAGGAGACTGGTTAAAAACTGGGTTGGGAGGGTTCTGTTGAGATCATCCTGCTCAGCCCCAGTCTCCAGACAGGTCTCCCCTGCAGGGTCCAGGACAAATGACTGCCCCCTCCAGGGTCCACCACCCTCTCACTGCAAGGTAAGCCTTGCTCTGGGGAGAAAGGTGCTTCTAGCTCCTTGAAATGAACGCCCAGGCTTGTGTAGGTAGAATGACCCTTTCAGCCTTCTCCCCATCCCTGCCCTTTACACTGGTCTTTTCCCATTTCCCAGTCCCCCAAGACTTCGTTCATCTGGAAATGGTTTTTGTTTCTTTATGTTTATCATGAGTCATTGGCTATTACTCCAGGTAAGCGGAGAATTAAGAGCCACTGACCAACTTATAGACAACGGTTCCCCTCATCAGCTCCTAGATACTGACCTCTGAGTGGTCACCGTGCCCAGCCCCCCACCTCCTCCAGCATGGCCCCCATCCCTCAGTTTGGTTCCTCACCACACTAGCATCCATAACCCTTCCCCCTCCTACTCTGGGTACTGAGTTGTTGGCCAGCACACCCTGCCCACTGGCCCCACTCCACCCAACCCTGTCCATCTGTCCATCTGTTAGGCTCTCTGACTTGTCTCTGCTGTTTGATGTTCAAACTGTCGGCTGTGACAATCATATCTGATCTTTAACAATGCAGTAATGGAATAGTGACTGGAGAGACACTTGGATAATCAGCTAGCACAGGCTCATTAGTGGCACAGAACAATCACGGCGATGTAATAACAGATCCCAGGAAATTTCAATTAAACCTGGAACTTTGTTAGGGTTTCATCTTATTTTCAGCACAGCGAAGGACAGCGTAATTGCAATCAACTAAAGCCAATGCAAATCTCTTCCAAAAGCCCCTTCCCCTGGGTATGCCAGGGAATTAAGTCCCGCTCTTCCTTAGCTCCTGCCCATCTTAATTCTGAGCAATTTAATGAACTCCTTCTCTGCCCTGAAGAATGTTCCAACGGAGTCCCTGGCTCCTCTAAACAACACAATCATCCTGGCCTCTGGCTGTAATGACAAAGATGATGAGGCTAAGAATTAGCATTCATCGAGGGCTCGGGACATGTGCCCAGCACTGTGCTAAGCCCTTTATATGATGCATCTCATGGAAAACTCACTGCAGTTTATTGAGGCACTGATTAATATTATCGTCATTTTACCTATGAGGTCACTGAGTCTCAAAGTTGAGAAATATGCCCTGGGTAACACATCTTGTAAATATTAGTGGTGCAGCCAGAACTGTAAGCCAGACCCCTCTAGGTCCAAAGCCCATGACTGCTTGCTCACTTACGCTCTCTCTCTTTTCCCCTCCCTTCCTTCTTCTCTCTCTCTTTTTCCCTGTCTCTCTCCTTTCTCCTGCCCCCCTCTGCATTAGGTATTGGGGGAGCCTAGAAAATGCAGAAGAAAGGGTAACTCAAGGATTAGTCCTCCCTAAGAATCTCATGTCGGGTCCTTGGTGTCCAGTTTAGGGTGGACAGCTGGGGAGATTTTTAAAGAACAGTTTCCCTGAATGCTGCCCCCAAATCAAAGCAATCTCTGGGAATGGGGCCCAGGCATCTGTATGTTTTCAAAGCTCCTTTGGTAATTTTGAAGCCCACTGTGCTCAAAACCTCACGCTGTGCTTCTCCCTTGCTCTTGGGGGCGTGACCCTGGGCCATTGGCTCAGCCCCGCACCCCATGGGTCTCAGAGGGAAAGTGAACCAGAGCAAGGCTCCTTCTGAAAAGCTGTGTGCTGACACACCTTCTACAACCTCAGCCCTGGCTTCCATTTCCTCATCTCTGATAGGAAAGGTTGGATCAGGCGGCCCTTCAAACGCCTTCTAGCTCCAGCCGCCTGAGGCTTGAACAGAGGTTTCCTGAAATGGGCAATTCCTGGTCCCAAGTCCATGAATTGCCACAAGCTTGTCTGGGAGGAAATTCAGGGCCAGGAGTACCTTTTCAGGACCCCTTGTCAGTTTCTCAAAGGTCAAACCACATTGTTTCGTACTTGCCTTTAAATTGACTCTCTTTATTTACTTAAATGTTTTTAGAAACTAAATCTTACATCATTACTATATATGGAAAGCCATAGCCCCTGCCACAAATCGAAGGCAACAATAAAAATGTTACCATCTAAATTCATCTCCTGCGTCATCAGCAGTGTATAGCCCACACCAGCTCCAGTCTTCTTTCCCAGGCAGCTCCTCCTTTCCTTAAGCGTGATCCTGACACCTAACAACCTCCGGTCAAACTGCAGACCCACACCACTCACTCCTACAGGAAAGAACCCAGGGAGGGTCTAAGTCTTGAAGGATGGAACTGTCTTTTCACTCATTATTTAGGAAGCTTGTCCTTTCAGGGGGACTAAGTCTGCAGCATTGTCCTTCTCTGAACCTCAGTTTTGACACCTGCAAAATGGGTATCATGAGACAGAAGTCACAACTTGGGCTTCTTGGTGGTATGAGCTTGCTTTCTCCTCTCTCCCCAGCTCTTATCATCACAGGGGTAGGGGCAGAACTGACTTATGGAGAGGAAGCAAAGAAGGATGGTTGTGTGGTGATTGGAGGGATTTCAGAAAGAAAGTCCTTGGACTTCAAAGTAGCAACCTCTCCAAACTTGTGTGAGACACCTGATCTGTCACCATTGGCAACTTAGAGTTCTGGGTTTCAGGCCCACCTAAACCATTTGGGCTCTGTTTCCTCACCTGTAAACACTTGGTAAACCTCAGCTAGACACTAAAAGGGCTATGACTCCACCCTGCCCTCTTGGAGCTCCATTCCAGCCATGGGGCAGACACATGATAGAGGTGAGCGCTACACAGTGCTAAGTGCCCGCTCCAGTGGGTGATCCCAGGGCAGGAAGGGGAGTACTCAGCATAGTTTCCTTCTGCAAACTCCCTCCTCTCACCCTTCAACTTGAACAGTGCCTATACATGCCCTGCATAAAATGTGAGCTCTCCATCTTGTCTATTTGGGGTCCACTTGTGAGTGGCAGCTTCCTAGAGGTGAAGAGCACAGGCTTTGGGGCCTCAACTTAAGATGTGTGTCACTCACGGCAAAGTATTGACCTTTCTCAGATTCAGTTTCCTTATCTGAAGGATAGGGACCCTCTAAGGATTACGTGAGATGGTGCCTGCATAGTTATCAGCACAGAGGATGAAAGAGTTAGCCTTCCACTTCCCTGGTGGCGCAGTGGTTGGGAATCTGCCTGCCAATGCAGGGGACACGGGTTCGAGCCCTGGTCTGGGAAGATCCCACATGCTGCGGAGCAGCTGGGTCCGTGAGCCACAATTACTGAGCCTGCGCGTCTGGAGCCTGTGCTCCACAACAAGAGAGGCCGCGATAGTGAGAGGCCCACGCACCGCGATGAAGAGTGGCCCCCGCTTGCCACAACTAGAGAAAGCCCTTGAACAGAAACAAAGACCCAACACAGCCATAAAAATAAATAAATAAATAAATAAATAAATAAAAAGAGTTAGCCCTCCAGAAACATTACTTGTAGTTATTATTGTTTTTTCTGGTAGAAATTCTAGTTTTGGAATGCGGCAGGCCTGGTTCAAATGCCGGATCTACAGCTTGCTATGTGTATGATCTCTGAGCCTCACCTTCGCATCCATAAAGAGGGGAGATAACAGTGGCCTCGCAGGCGAGGATATCAAAGCAAGGTCTTGAAGGCCTTGAACCACCACCTTGGGCTGAGGGGAGGCCACGCGCCCAGCTGGCACAGGGCAAGTCTGGACAGGGCAAGTTCAAGGTTCACCTGTAAGCCCCCTTCCCCATCTACACTGCCCCACACTCAGCCCAGAGTTGCCCTTCTGAGGTGTTTTTGCTTTCTGATGGTCACTCTCAATGTCATCCTGAGCCCCATGTCACTGAAAGGACAGACCCGTCCTCCACGGATCTGGATCAAGGCTGGTCACCTACTGTGGACAGCACTGCTGCTGACCATGACAAGGGGCCTGCACAGTCCAGAGAGGAGGGGGCAGCTGCCCCAGGTGAGATCAGGGCGGGGGGCGGAGGGAAGGAGAGGAAAGGAGGAGGAGAGAGGAAAAGATCCCCTCCCTTCTCCTTCTCTCCATCTGCATCCCCTCCCTGCTCATTTAAACCCTCACCAGCTCTTTGAAATTCTTCAAGGGGCAGGTCGCGCAGAGGAGAGACCCGGAACTTCTCGTGGAAGACACGTGTTTGAATAGCTTCTGCACTTGCCGCGTGAAGCTGGACGTCTCTCCTCAGAGTTTTCTCATCTATGAAGGGCGATGGTGCAGCTCTCCTCCGAGGCTCACTGGGAGGAGTAGATGAGAAACTGGCGGAGTTACAGACTTCTTCTTCTCTTCCTCTTCTTTGAATCCACAGCTTTTCAGGAGCTGCAAGATTTTCCCTCCCACCTCTGGGCCCCTCTCTGCCTCCCAAGCCAGGACACGCTCACCCCACCACCCTGGGTGATGCAGAAGCAGATTTCAGGGGTCACGAACTCCTGAAACATTAGGACATTGATGATGTAATTAATCAGCCCTTCTCTGGGCTCTGGCCAGAGCAGACCTGAAGGCCCCTTTCTCAATGATTAGAGAAGGGGGAGGTGATTCCTGCCCCAGGAACATTCACATTAGAGCACGTGGACAAAGACTGCATGCCTTGGAAGGGCACACTCCCTGCTCCATGCCCAGGGGCTGGGACATGCCCTCTCCTGACCCCACTAGAGCCGCCTTCTCCCTCACCTGGCATTTCTGGCCAGAAGCTGCTTGTCCTTGGTCCACGCTGCAGCACTGTACACCCCATACAAGCAAGAGCCTGTTTGAAGCAAAATCCTTCAGCAATTACCTGTAAAAATGAGATGGAGAGTGCTGGGGACAGAAAGAGGAATTTATTTATTTGTTCTCTATGCTTTGAGTTAGTTTTTAAATTGTCCTTCTGTAGACAAAGGCATCTCTCCAGCAGCTCAGCCCCAGATCACGGCAGCTAATCTACATCCGGCGAATCAAAATAGCCTCCAAACCAGATGGAGACCTAGAGCACACCAGGAAAGCAGAGCCGGTTCTGAGTGCTGAAAGGGGGATTTAAATAGAGTCACGTGAAGCCTTCTTGGGATTTTCTGGGGCAAGAGCAGGGTAGAGAAGGGAGACTGGAATTGCCAGGACTAGGAAGATGCAGGGATGCAGAAGTTAAGGAAGGGGAGCGAGAGTTCA
This sequence comes from Eubalaena glacialis, assembly GCF_028564815.1. Classification (NCBI taxonomy): domain Eukaryota; kingdom Metazoa; phylum Chordata; class Mammalia; order Artiodactyla; family Balaenidae; genus Eubalaena; species Eubalaena glacialis. Next base: position 13,093,533 of record NC_083725.1, on the reverse strand, counting down.
CTCTGGCACTTTCCCTATAATTTTCTTCAAAGCCTTGAGTGGGAGCAATCCTCCCAGAGGTCAGGGTGTTGGTGTGTCTGCAGTGCTCAGACGGGAGCAGAGGATGGAGGTTTTGCATGTTTCCCAGAGACAACACGGTGCTGAGGAAAAGCATGGGCTCTGGAGCCAGACCTGGTTTTGTGCTACCCATGAAAACTTTGGATGAGATCATTTGCTCCCTTGAGCCTCAGCTTCCTGGTCTGTAAATTGGGATTGCGATATTTATCTCTTAGGGTTTTGATGAGGCTTAAGATAAGAAATGTGAAGCACTGTGCCATAGACAGAATGTTTATATTCCCCCTTCCCCTGCCCCTCAATTCATATCTTGAAATCCTGACACTCAACACCCAAGATGATGGTATTAGGAAGTGGGGCCTTTGGGAGGACTTGAGGTTGGAGCCCTCGGGACTGAGACACATGTTTTTATAAAAGAGACCCCAAAGAGCTCCCTTGCCCTCTCTGCCATGTGAGGACACAGCAAGAAAACAGCTGTCTATGAACCAGGAAGCAGGCTTTCACCAGACACCAAATCTGCCAGCATATTTACCTTAGACTTCCAAGCTTCCAGAACTGTGAGAAATAAATTGTTTTGTAAGCCACCCAGCCTATGGTGTTTTTGATAGAGCAGCCGGAAAGGACTGAGACACACCCAGGAACCGAACAAGTGTTTGACCTCTATCCCGAGACCCCTTCCCTGGAGTCCCCCGTGGGGAAGGGTATTTGGGGGGCATGGTCGACCTTTGCCCAATGGAGGAGGAGAGGTTCAGTTTGGGTCCCCTCACTGTCCTAACTCAAACTTCAGTTTCTTCTCTGGGCCAGCGTGCCCTATCCCAGAGCTCCGGTGTGGTTCCAGGCTGACAAACGAAAGTTCACTTCCAGACTCAGAGTCTGCGAGAGGGAAGAGGACGAGTCTGTATCCTCGCCGCCAGAGCACCAGGGCCAAGCACGGTGCCGGTACACAGTAGGCGCTTAGTAAACACCTGCTCCTGGGATGACTGAGTGAGTGAGTGATTCCAGAAGAGGAGGAGGGGGAGTGTCCGCATGAGTGTAGACTCCGACCGCCAGTGACACAGCTTTGGAACAAGGGAAGTGACTCTTATGGTGCACTGTGGGAACATCCCCAAATGCCCGCATCCGGCAGCTGCCCCAGCTCAGCCCCAGCCTCAGGTCTGTCTGAGTCCCTGGCACGGGGGTCACTCGGAAATGAACACAGCCAACCTGCCCTGTCTGAGTCTGTCTCCTCTAGCTCCTTGAGGGCAGGGATAGTCTTGGGCAGCTCTCATCTCGGGGGCCCAGAACAAGGCCTGCCAGGCATTTGCTGGAAGGACAGTCAGGAAGATAGCAGGGAGGATGGGTGTGAGCCAGGGACTGCATCAGGTGGGACAGGGTCGCTGCTGGTCCCAGGAGGGGCCTGAAGCCTTAGCTCCCACTGCAGCCACGGCAAGGCCTGTCTGGGGCCTCCCTTCCTGCCTGTTTTATCCCCACCCAGCCGGATGCCTTGCTCTGTCCTGCACTCCCTGCCACACCTGCCCCTCAGCCCTGGCCTGCCCCCCCCCACTCCTGCTCACATATTTATCCGCGGCCTGTCCCCTGGGACCTCCAGGACTTAATGAACTGCCGAGTTGCCGAGGCAGCCTTCCATTAATGGAGAAAATCTGGGTTGTGATGTGGAGATCTGGGAGGGACCTGGTGACCAGGTGACTGCTTGCCCACCTGCTGGGGGTGGAGCAGGGAGGGCTCAGCGAGGACCTTCGGTGACTGAGCCCTTCAGGGGAGCTGAGAGGGCAGCAGACCCCCAGGGGCCTTGCAGGCCAGGACTGGGTTAGGGTCCGGGATGGGCGTGACACCCTGAGAAGGCAAGGAAATGCTAGAAGGGAGAACCTCAGGCAGAGCAGCACAGTTAAGGTGTGCTGGAGATGGAGAGGGGGCGGAAGGAGGAAGATGGAGGGGGCCCGGTGGGCAGCACGAATTAGAGGAGGACACTGGCATGCAACAGCCCAGGGGCAGGATGGGTAAGATGCCTGCCTGCGAGAGAAACAGACAGAGAGAGAGAGGGAGCGCGAGCGGTGAGCCAGACGGCCTGGCTTCAGCAGACTCCAAGCTGATGAGCGGTGACGCCAGGGAGAAGTCTGAAGGGATGGATCCCAGCAGGGGGCACGTTGGGGTCTCTGGGGGTAGAAGAGCTGGGGAAAGGGGGGCCACGCAGACTGACCCACTGTGTGGTCCTGCCTCACTCACCCCTGCCAGTGGCTGCTCGCTTCGCTCCACGCTCGGCTGATGCTTTCTCTCACTGTCCAAGTCCGGCACCTGCAGGCAGGACCCGGGCAGGACTTAGTCAATAGTTGCATCTGCACCAATTGGCTCCGTTTTGCCAGGCACCGTGTTCCCGTCACCCTGCTCCCTCCACCCTGGTGCTCACTCATCACGTCTCCTTGTTCCCACTTTACACCTGGTGGCAGCCTGTCTGCTGAACCAGCCTCCTCCCACCAGGCCCTCTGGCTGCGAACCATCGGGTTCCAGGGCCTCCGGCAGCTCCAGGCTCCTAGGAGGCCGAGGCTGGTACAGCACAGGATGCTCAGCACCCCGGCTCTCCCTGTGGGCACAGGGCACAGCTGGTTCCCAGGTTAGACCCACATGCGGAGGGAGCCAGTGATGGCCGCAAAGGGAGACCCGGTCTGCACCCTGGGCCTGTTCTTGACTTCAGGCAAGTCCCTGCTCCTCCCGGGTCCTGGGACTCCCCACTGGCAAGGTGCAGGGTGGTAACACTTGCCCTGCCACCTCACAGGACTCAACAGAACCCTTGAGTGAGAAAACAGATGGGAAAATACCACATAAGATGCTAGATAGATGCAGTTATTAAAGTCATGTGTACACACTTGGCACGGCTCCTTCCTCCATCCCCCTACATAGGAGCTCCTTCCTAGGGGCTGGGATGACCCTGGACGCTCTGGGAGGGGCACCCTCTGACCCTGAGGGCATTCATGGGCCAGGGTAAGGAACAGGGCAGGGTCAGAGTGGAGTCATAGGAGGAAACATCACAGACATACACAGAAATGCACCAAAGGGCTCTGTGGCTCCCCCAGTCCCTTAAGTGGGGAGAGTCTCACGGTCTCAATTGGGACCCTGGACTTTGGTAGGAGATTGGTGACCCAGCCAGGGGGGCTGAAGGTAAGCTCAGCGACCTTGGCCCCATTGGTCGGGGGTAGGGAGAAGGCAGGCTGGGAGGAAGTGGTCCTGCACTAGTTGGAGGACAGGGTCCCTCCATCCCTTGTGGGGCCCTCAGACAGTAGGGGCTGACTTTCTTATGGTCCCTGGGTATCCCGCCCCCAAGCCTGGAGCACCGAGGTGGAGCCCCACCTGGGCTTTGCAGGCCGCCGGCTCTCACACCTGGGAGAGGCGAGGTGGGAGCTCAGCGTTCTGGGCACCCTGACAACAGCTCTGCAGAACAAGTCTGGGTGTGCCAGTGATCTCCATCCTTCACTGCTTTCTCCCCTTTCCAGCCGCTCCTGAGCCCCTTGCTAATAAGCGGGAACCACTGCCCCCATGTCGGGGGAGGGAAGGGGGCAGGTGTTCTAAGGCCTGGAGCCAGCGAGCTGTTCTCAGAGGGGGCAGGGCGGAAGTCTGACGTAAGAAGGGACACCAGACAAGGGGGTTCATGCCAATGGGACTTACTGGAGGCAAGTCTGGGCAGGGCTGTTTGCTCAGCTGCCTGGAAAAGCAGCCCCAGCCTCCTACCCAGCTCTGCCCCAGGAAAGAGCTCCCTTAGGGTTCCCAGCCAAGCCCCACATCCCCTGTAGGGACCTGGGGCTCAGGACCAAGCAATGGCCAGGCAGAAGCCGCTCCGTACAGCACACTCATGTCAGATTTCCCCGCAGTGGCCATCTTCGGCCTCATCTCTGAGCTTCTGGGGCCCTCAGCCGTCACCACAGCCAGCAAATCTGCTTTTCCAATCAGCAATGAGAAGGTGGAAAGGTTTTTGAAGATGCGGTTTTCCCACTGTTTAACCACAGAATCAGGATGTTCCTGTAGCACAAGTGAGGCCGGCAGCCCTGGAATTACAGCCACATCAAAGCTGGGAGGATCTTTCCAGCCATTCACTGCACATCCCGCATAGACCAGAGGGGCAGAGGTGCCCAAGGGCACACAGCTGCAAGAAACAGTTCCCGATCCCACCGGGAGCCCAGCCTGTCTCCAGCTCCTCCCCGCTTGAGGCCCCTCTTCCTGCCTGTCCCTCAGGGTCCCAGGATGTGATGTGCAAGGGCTGAGTGGTCAGGGGCTAAGAAAGACTCCATCCAATGCTTCCCAGAAGACATGCCTCTCAATGAGTGGGAGAGGCCCTTGGGGGCTGGAGACAGTGGCAAGACTAGAAAGCGGCCAGCTGGAGCTAGCACGGCCCTGGCCAGGGCTATCCAAGCCATTCTCCCATGAGTTGTGATGTCACGGAGGGGGCACTGGCCTCGAGTTGGGAAACGTCATGTGCTACTTGGAGCTGAACTACCTTGTAGCTGCAAGTTATAGAATCTCTCCAAGCCTCCATGCTCATCTGGAAAATGGGCATGTACCTACCTCTGATTCACTGGGAGGCTGAATGGGTGCCCAGATATGGGTGTGCAGCAAGGTGTGTGGCTCACAACAGGCACCCAACCACTGCTCTCCTCTCCTCTTTGCTCCTCCCATCGCCTCTCTGGACTTCAGTCTCCTAAACTGTAAAAGGTAGAAGTGAATTAAAATGGTTTCTATTGTATCTCATGACCACCTTCTCCAACCCCCCGGTCATTTTTTGAAATTTCTAGTGACTTGATGGAGCCAACACACACACTCTGCATGACAGCCCTTTGCCATACACACACACAAAGGACACGCCAGGCACGCCGACTCTGTCACAAAATAGGATTTCAGTCCTGGGTTACATATGCCCTGTGAATATGGTATTCATAGAGTTTTCAGGAACAGTTCTGATTTATGACGGTTTGTCATCCAGTGACATTTTTAGAATGAAAGTGTTGCCAGGACAACAGGTATAAACCAGGAATGCCCTGGAATCCTATGAATACTCATCAGGGCCGCGATCTCTTCGGGTAAAGAAGCCTCCTGCCCCACACCCTTGCCCGGGATCCTCACCACTCCATGGGTCTCTGCTCTAGGACGTCTCCTGAGCCCTCCGGCCGGCTCTCTGCTCCTCCTCTGACCATCTCAGATCCTCATGTTTCCGTCTCTCTTCACAGTTATCTCTGCCCTGTCATCACCTACTTGCCTCTCTGCCTCTCACACTCGCCATGAGCAACTTAGGCATGGGAACCCCCATACCTAATACTGCCTGGCATATAGTAGATGTTCAATAAATGTGTATGCGAAGAAAGAACGATGACTGCCCAGCTAGAAGAGGGAAGGTAGGCAGAGAGGAGGGGGTTAATGCAGCTCCTGGTGGAAGCTGGAAGAGACGGCTTAGCCATCGAGAAGAGAGCTGTTGTCTCCTACCGGGCCAGCCAGAGCAGGCTTCCGCGCTCTCCCCTCTAACCCCAACGTACACGTCTTTGCAAATGGCACCTGGTGGTTGGCCAGGGAGCTGACATCTTCGTGCCCGCAGGTGACAGGCCGAGAGGACAGCCAGTGCTTTGTTGAAAGGCTTTCAGAGTTGCAGTCTCTGCACCCAGAAGAGGAAAGGCAATTCAGAGCCCTCTCCAGACAGGGCCCAGCCCAGCCCCGGCATCCAGAATGGGTCCCCCTTGCACTCTAGCCAGCTGCCTGGGTGCCGTCACTTGTCACTTGACAAAGGAGAAGGATGTTTCTCTACTTTGCAGCTCAGACAAACTTTCGGAGATGCTATCTGACTGTGATATAAATCCACTGAGAAAGCCCTGGAGGGAGCCCCGTGCAAAGCCCCAAATTGGACACTAAAAACAAATAAAAGCTGATAGTTTAAAGGCTTTATGTGAGCTCCATTTGGCGGATGGAATGAAAATAGGGATTTAGTTTTAGTTTGTCCTCTCCCACCAACACACTTTGGGCCTCTGAGGGCTGAGATTTTAAATCTTTTGTGTTCTGTTGCACGGATTCGAGTGGCCGATGAGCTGGAGTGGAGCCCCGGAGCTAAGACAGCCTCCAGCATCCGCTCTCCACCACTGGCCTCTCCACCACTACCTCCCGCAGCCCTGCTTGGAAGGCGAAGTGCAGGGCTCAACACTCCAGCGCTGGAATGGATGAGTCCCAGCTCTGGCCCAGCCCAACAGCTGCCCCAGTGATTACTCAGGTCCAGGTCAGCGGCATTTCTTTAGGGTGAACTGGTCAGGTCTGCACATGCCGCTCCTGCAGCCCAAGGCCCAGTTTCCCTAAGCCGGGCTGGAGATGGGGCAGGTTTAACCAACAAGAGGTGTTGCCTGCCTAGACGTCACCTCCTCACATACCTCTGTCTTTCTTGGTTGCGACCCTGCAGCCAGCAAACTTGGAACCTAGGAAGATGGAAAAGCCAAAATGAAAATTTGGGGAGGGCTTTGACCCAACACCAAGGATACAGTGCAACCTGGAGTGACCAGGGGCACACAGCCATCCTGAAGCCTCTCTGTGGGGTGAGTAATGAAAGTGTAGCTGCTCCCGTCGAAAGTATAGGCCATCACTTTCTCAAAATATCACCATGAGAGGGAGGAAGGATGATGCTAATCTTATTCTAACTCAGTGGTTCTCAACCTACACATTAGAATTACCCAGGAAGCATTTAAAAATCCCAATGTCCAGGCCACACCCCAGACCAATGAAGTCGGAATCTCAGGTATCAACAGTTTTCAAAGCTCCCCAGGTGATTTCACTGCAGAACCAAAGTGCAAAACCACTGTTCTAATTGGCTAGACCTACCAATGGACATGTGGAGGCTGGGGGGGTGGGTCAAGGGCACCCATATTTCTCAAGACCCTTGCCACTGCTGCCTTCACCTCCACCCCTCAATTTAGACCTGAAGGTGCTGAAGGGATGGCCAACAATGAAGGTCAAGTTAAGAATGCCACTGTTTCTTTCCCCCAGGCATGGTGAGCCTGATCTTGGAATGGTCTGCATCAGGATTTGCAGGGTATGGAAACAGCCCACTGGCATCTGGGATCATGTCAGATACGGGAGGGATATTGGAAGTCATACAGGTCAACCATCTCCAGTTTTACAGGTGAGGACACAAAGGAGATCAGGGTGTGATCTAACCAGTGTTGCTGAGCACTTGTCTGAGTCCTGGGCCTTATCCTTTATACAATAATGCCTCTCTTGGGGCTTCTGGTTCTGTAGGACTTCCAGCTCTGCCACTGAAAGGTGGGGGCCTAGGACAGCAAAACCTTTTGGCTTCTGGCAACCTCTTCCTGAGTACATTGACCAAGACAGAGAGGAGAGGAGGAGTCGTGGTAGCACCCCGGTGAACAGACCTGTTCTTGAATCTTGGCCCTGCCATAGAGATGCTCTGTGACCTTGAAGACCCTCTCAGCCTCTCTGAGCTTCTATTCCACTTGTCTTTAAGATGCGGAAACTAGTAACAGTCAAACAAGGCTGTTAGGTAATGGTTAAGCGAGCTAACGTATCTAAGGTACCTGAGCCATACTAGGAGTTCAGCAAAAGTTACTTTCCACCCCTCCCTCTCCTTCTCCTATTTCTTTCCTAGAGTTGAGATGATGCTTCCTGCAGGCAGGGTCACTGCTCTTGGCTCTTAGAAGCTGTGCTGACCTGGGCCAGTGTAGGATGTGTGTCCCCAAGCATCTATAGGATGGGAGATTAAGGACCTTGCTCTTTCCCCAAGATAATCCCCTGGGTTGTAGTAGAAAGGGTGGGTCAAGCTCCTTCAAGTTTCGTAGGAATGTTCCTGCAAGGTCAAGCCTCTGAGCAGAAGGTTCAGAGTTCCCACCTGGCCCCTCTAGCCCCATGTGTGGCATCCCTCATGGCCACTGACCTGGAATTAGGTGAAATAATTAACTAATTTGTCAACAAGTACCAACTGAGTACTTACTTTGGACCAGAGATAAAAGGTGACAAGACAGACATTAGACAAGTAATGTCAACTCAGGGTGTTTGTGGTCTGGTGGGGGAAAGAGAGGGAGCTTTGGGAACGCTAATGAGGAGACTTCACCCAGACTCGGAGGAGATCAGGACGACTTCCTGGAGGAGGTGACCACTAGCTGAGAACTGAAAGATAAGTAGGAATTATCTAGAAGAACTCCCCGGAGGCTGAATGACATTCTAGGAAAGGGGAAGAACAGACATAAACGCTGAAGCTCATAGGTGAGAGAGAACCCTGTGCCTTAGAAGATCTGACGAATTGTCCAGAACTTTTGAAACATGACCAAGCAAGAGCCAGATACTGAAAGATCTTCCAATCCAGTGGTTCTCCAGTTTGAGCACACATCAGGGTCACCGAGAAGGCTTGTTCAGCTCTGGGCCCCCTCCCAGAGTGTCTGATTCGCTGGGTCTGGGGTGAGGCCTGAGAGTCTGCATTTCTCACAAACTCCTGGGTGATGCTGATTGGCTGGTCCCAGCACTGCTCTGTTCCAAGCCATGTTAAATGGAGAAGGCTCTAAGAGAAAGGGGAGCAATGAAGCATTTTCAGCTGAGAAGCAGCCAGATGTGCCCTTCAGAGGTCTCACCTGGCTGCAGGGCAAAGGGTGATTGTGGTGGAGTGAGTGGGTGCCTGTTGGGAGCTGCTGGGACCGCAGCATCTCCGGTCGCTTCCCATTGCAATCAGGGGTAGACTCAGCTCGGAAAGCTTTCTGCTCTTGTTAGAGAGAGAGCAGTCTGCAGGACGACGATGTTCCCTAGGCCTTTTGCGTTTCTGCACGTCGTGCTGTCAACTGACTTTGTTCTGAATTATCTTTTTAAGAATGTTAGTAAAGCAAACAGCCTTGGATGATAGAGACAATGTCTCTCGGGAGCAAAGGAAAAGTTGGCTTAGAGTCCAGTATGATAATGTCTCCTTCTGGGGCAAAGGTCAGGACGGCCTACTTCTCACTAAAAAAGATTCAGGTTGCCTAAGCTCAGGACTCCTCTCCCGTAGAGCAACCCTCTGGGTGTGCAGATGTCACCCGGCCCTCTTCCAGTCACCCTGTACGAGTTGGGGCTCGGGGAACCGTGCAAATGCTAGCACTCTGGCTACTGCTATTGCTGTGATGACCTTTGTCTCTGACTCAGAAGTCTCATGTATTCTGCCAGCATCCAGGAAACCGTGGCAGGCTAACTTGTTAGCTTGCAAGTAGGGAAAAATGCCAGACCCTTCACAGTCCGCAACACTCTCCCATCCCATTGCACCCCTGCCTCCTTCAGTGGCTTCTCCTAGCGGCTTTCCTCCCCTCCCCCCCTACATAAAACTGTACCGGCCCAGCCTCCAATTCACCTTCTGGAATATCCAGCCGTCACAGACCCCTCTCCAGGACTTTGCAGCAGTGTTTTCTGCATCTACCCTTCCTATTCACCTGCAGGTGGGTTTTTTCTCGAAGCCTCCCATCCCCAGGAATCCAGGGCTTGGGCAGCGATGGTATTTTCATAATCCTACTTGGAGTTGGGCTTTCACAGATCCTTAGGTCCACTTGTCATTGTATTTGACCTTCCCAACAACACTATGGGGGAGGGCTGATTTAGTCCCCACTCTACGGGCTTGGGAAACTGAGATGCTCTGACGTCAAGACTCATCACTAGCAGGGCAGGACCAGCTCCAAATCGCTGCTCTTTTCACACCACCACAGTTGCTGCTCAGTTTCATGTTTCAACATCAACCTGAGCCAAGCATGATTAGGTAGGTAAGGCCAGATGGAAGTACAAAAAACAAAAAAAAAACACAAAAACCCTGCAAAGCCAAAGAGAAATCGTTCGGGAATTGCATTCGCATTAATAATCAAGGGCTGACTGCCTGTAGGTTTAAACATTTCCAGGCCTAGCTTTTACCCCAGGCTGGGAACAAGAGCCTGGGCCTCATCGCCTGCCATTACACAAGGATGTGTTTGTAGGTGGTGGGTTTTTCCCTTTTAACCGTCCAGGAGAAGAGGCTGTGCTTCCCAGGTGGTGGGAGCAGAGGCTACAGGCTCACTCCAGGCAGCCCGGTTTGTTTTTGAGTTGTAGATTGCCCGGTTTGATTGGAAAGTCAGAAGTCTAGCCAGGCCCCCTGCAGACCTATTTATGTAGAACCGGTCTCCTGTCTGAGACTGAATAAACATCAGAGACTACCCGGGCTGTTGTCAGAGCAGGTGCCAATGTCAAGCTCAAGCTGAACATCTGGGGAGTGCCTGAACACAGAACAGACCCCCAGCCCCGCCCCGCGTACTCTCAGAATTTCCTTTCCCGCTCGCAGTCTGCATCTAGCCACATGGAACTTTCAGCACCCACCTCGTCCGCAGCTCCTAAGTTCAGTTCCTTCTTTCTCCTCCACCACTCCCGTTTCATCTCTAAATGATCTAATATTAATGTTCTTGTCATTACAGTGCTCAGAGGAAAAGGTCTTGTCCACAGAGAGAGGGAGTTGGGAAATTAATATAATATTTGTTCAAGATTGATTTCGAGCTGTAATCCCCGCTGCCAGAGAGACCCATCTGTTTAAAACTATCAGACACTAATTATCCCGAGCTTGAACACAATAGCAGGATTGAGGAACGATGTCCTGATACTCCCACACACACTTGCAATTTAGCATTGTTATTTATTAAGGAAAAAAAAATCTCTTCGTGAAGACGGATCTCCCATCCACTTGACTGGCAGAGGTTCCCCGAGAACTGAGCACAGCAAGGAAGAAGCCTGTGGAATTTCTTGATCAAAGACTGCCAGGAACTGCATTCATCTGGCTATACAGGCCAAATTCATTCCCAATTCTTTCCCACTCTCTACCCCAGTCAGATTCCCCACCAAACCAACTCTTTGGTGATAGTTAATAAAGATACCATCATCCTCCAGGTAAACGGGGGTTGAAACCACTGATTCATCTTTGAAGGTTCTCTTTCTTTCATCCTCCTGAGTAATCAAGTGCCAAGGCCTACGAAGTCTATTTCTATCACTTCTTTCACATCTGGTCCTGCTCCTTTATTTTCAAGGCTAACACCCAAGTACTTGGACAATAGTAGGTGTCCAACTCTGGTTTCTATCTCCTTCTAATCTGTGTTATGATTCGTTGCTACCATGATTCCTCCCACCAAAAAGGAGGGTGGGGAGGGGAAGAGAAGGGGGAACGGGAGGGGAGGAGAGAAGAAGAAAATTGGTAGCAGCACAGCTAAGTCATTCACCTGTTCAAAAACCCTTAGTGGTCCCCCTAGGCCACCAAATAATTGGGTATTTAACACCCTCCAAGCTCTGGCCTCAAGGCATTTCCAGCCTTCCTTCTTCCTACTGTTTTCACTCTGTAAATGTATAATCTGGATAAAGTGGACTGTTCTAGTCTCCACATTCACTGTAGACTTTCTTGCATCTTCTCCTTTGTCAAGTTCATTCCCTATGAAATGCCTGACCCAGCCCCCTTTGCCCCTTCCTTCTTCAAGCCCTTCCTTATTCCACAGCCAGACCTCTCTCCCTTTTCTGATCCACTGCAGTGTTTTATTTGGGCCGTGCTTTAAGGCACGTAACATTTGCCTAATATGTGTATTGGTGTCCCTGTCATACTAGGTTCCTAGTAGACAGAACTCTCCTTGAGTTGGTAAAACGATATTTATGGAACTCCTGTCTGGACCAAACATTGAGCAAGACACTGGTAAATGAAATAGACATAATTCTTTCATGAAGAGTACAGTCTGATGACAGACAGTAAATTAACCATGAATGTAGCATTTGTGAGTAGCACAGACTCTTACCGAGGAGGAGTTCCAGGTGCTAACAGAGAGACATAACTAGACTGGGGGTGGGGAAGGTCTCTATGAAGAAGCAGTGGTTTAAAGTAAGTATTACCTAGGCAAAGAGAGGAGAAAAATATTTAGTTTCTACTTTTTTTTTTTTAAATAAATTTATTTATTTATTTTATTTTTGGCTGTGTTGGGTCCTCGTTGCTGCGCGCGGGCTTTCTTTTAGTTGTGGTGAGCGGGGGCTACTCTTCATTGTGGTGCGCAGGTTTCTCACTGCGGTGGCTTCTCTTGTTGCAGAGCACGGGCTCTAGGCACGCGGGCTCAGTAGCTGTGGCTCGCGGGCTCTAGAGCGCAGGCTCAGTAGTTGTGGCGCACGGGCTTAGTTGTTCCGCGGCACGTGGGATCTTCCCGGACCAGGGCTCGAACCCGTGTCCCCTGCACTGGCAGGCGGATTCTTAACCACTACGCCACCAGGGAAGTCCCTAGTTTCTACTTTTTATCTGGAAGAAACCGCATGTATTAAGGCCCTGTAGAGATCACACATAGGTTCTAGAAAGCTCCCACTGGAAGCAGTGTAGAGGATGGATACTATGGGAGCCTTATAAAGGGGGGGTTGGGACTATGGGCAGGACAGTAAGACTGGAAACTAGAAAGCCAGTTAGGAAGCGATCGTAACACTTCACATGTGAAGTAATAATGACCTAAACTAGGCTGGAGAGGAGGGGTCGAATTTAAGGGATGTTAAAATGGAAAGAGAATCACCAGGACTTAATTTCCAGTTGGCTGTTGGTGGAAGACAAGGAAGAAGTCCAGAAAGGCTCTTAGGTTTCTGGGTTCTGACTAGAGGGTAGTGTCCTTAACCGGGAGAGCGTATGTCAGGAGCAAGAAAATTGGAGGTAGGTCAGAAGAGGAGTCCCACCGGGGTTTACTGAGTCGGAGGTGTGGGAGATGTTAGAAGGAAAATTCCAGCCTTTCATAGTACCTACCACAATGGTATTTGTAACAGCTTTATTAAGGTTTAATTGATGTACAATAAACTACTTATATTTAAAATGTACAGTTTGATGAGTTTTGACATAGATCTATACCTGAGAAATTACCGCCACAATCAAAATAGTGAACACACCCACACCCCAAAAGTATCCTCCTGCCCATCACAACCTTTCTCTCCCACCCCTCCCCACCTCCCCTCTCAGGCCACCACTGACCTGTCACTATAGATTAGCTGGTGTTCTCTAGAGGTTTATGTAGATGAAAGCACACAGTGTATACTCTTTTTTGTGTGGCTTCTTTCATTCGGTACCACTATTTTGAGACGCTCCATGTTGTTGCCTGTTTCACTAATTCGTTCTTTTTTAAAAAATTAATTTTTATTGGAGTATAGTTGATTTACAATGTTATGTTAGTTTCAGGGGGTACAGCAAAGTGAATCAGCTATACGTATACATACATCCACTCTTTTTTAGAAAATTCTTTTCCCATATAGGTCATTACAGAGTATTGAGTAGAGTTCCCTGTGCTGTACAGTAGGTCCTTACTAGTTATCTATTTTATATATAGTAGTGTGTATATGTCAATCCCAGTCTCTGAATTTATCTCTCCCCCCGTTCCCCCTTGGTAACCATAAGTTTGTTTTCTACATCTATGACTCTATTTCTGTTTTGTAAATAACTTCATTTGTACCATTTTTTTAGATTCCACATATAAGCAATACCATATGATATTTGTCTTTCTCTGTCTGACTTATTTCGCTCAGTATGACAATCTCTAGGTCCATCCATGTCGTTGCAAATGACATTATTTTGTTCCTTTTTATGGCTGAGTAGTATTCCATTGTATACATAACCAGGACATGGAAACAACCTAAATGTCCATCAACGGATGAATGGATAAAGAAGATGTGGTACATAATCTGTTCCTTTTTATCATTGAGTAGTATTCCATTGATCAGATGTACTACAGTTTATCCATTCACTTATTGATGGACATTTGGGTTGTTTCCAGTTTGGGACTATTACAAAGAAAGCTGCTATAAACATTTGTATACAAAGCTTTCATCTGGTGAAAAATTATTTATTTCGTTTTTTCTTGAATAAATACCTAGAATGGAATGACTGGGTCATATATATGGTTATAATACTGCGGTATAATTCTGCACAAACCATCTGAATTAATGCAGACTCCAGAGATTAAGGGGATAGTCCCCAGTAAGACTCCCCTCACTTCAGATGCCAGCCACAAGTTTGGGGATCCCCAAGCCACCTGCACTTCTGAACAACTGGAAGCAAATTCAGAGGTTCCTACAACTTCCTTGGGTTTTATAATTCACTAGACCAACGCACAGAACTCTGGAAAATACTATACTTACAATTTATGATAAAAGATACAAATCAGGACCAGCCAAATGAAAAGACACATAGGCAAGGTCTGGGGGACCCCAAATGCAGAGGCTCCATGCCCTCTTTTCCTGGAACCAGGACATGTGGCTCTCCTGACACAACAATGTGTTCACCAGCCAGGAGTTGGTGCCCAGAATTTTTACTGGAGTTTCATTATGCAGACATGATTGATTACATCTTGACCATGTGACTGAACTCAATCTCCCAACCCCTTCCCTTCTCTGGAGGAGGTCAGGCCAACATCACATAGCTTAAAGCCCAACCCTATAATCACAAGGTTTGTCTATACTGCAGGACCAACGCCCATCTAGAGTCAACGCCTTAGTACAAACTCAGGTGTGGTCCCAGGGCCCACCATGAATAACAAAGGCACTCCTTCCTAGGGTTTAGAAGCTCCCTCCCAGGAACCAAAAACAAAGATCAGTCAAATTCTTTGTTATACAATGATGGTGTTTTATAGTCAATAAATCTTTGTTAAATATATTAATGACTAAATTCATAAATGAAAACACCAATAAATGAATGACCAGGAATAACTCTCTTCAGCTGCATACAGATGAAAACCATCTCAAACTAATTAGGCAAAATGTCGGCTTGGCTTGCGAAGTGGAAAATAACTAAGAGAGTTCAAAGAATGAAGAGCTCCAGGGATCCAACAATCAGGAGCCAGAGTCAGGAATCAGGGCCATCAGACACCTGCCTCTCACCATTCGCATCTCATTTCTGTTTGTCTCTTTCAAGCGGAGAAAGGCTTTTATTCCCTTTTGACAAGGAAGATAGCCTTCAAATGCCCTGATTTATAGTTTGTTTGTTTTTTTCCTCTTAGCACAAATATATAAATTTCAGGGAAGAACTCTAATTGGTTCTATTTGGATCATGTGCTCAATTCTTGGGCCAATCGCTGTCCCAAGGGAGTGGGACTGTCCAGGCCTGGATCATGTGCCTATCCCTGTAACCTGTTGTTGTGATTAACAGCCCAATTGGAACCATGGGGGCCCCAAAGGAAGAGAGGACGAATAGATAAATATTATGTATCTACTACATTTTTTGTCTATATAATGTTTTTATTTGTATTTTTATCTTTTGGCAGAGCCGTGCGGCATGCGGGATCTTAGTTCCCTGACCGGGGATGGAACCCGCGGCCTCTGCATTGGGAGCTCAGAGTCTTCACCACTGGACCACCAGGGAAGTCCCTGTCTATATAATGTTTTGTTTTGTTTTGTTTTTTTAAAGTGCAGATTGTGATTCAGTAGGTCTGCGGCAAGTGGGGGCCACGCTTCATCGCGGTGCGCGGGCCTCTCACTGTCGCGGCCTCTCTTGTTGCGGAGCACAGGCTCCAGACGCGCAGGCTCAGTAGTTGCGGCTCACGGGCCTAGTTGCTCCACGGCATGTGGGATCTTCCCAGACCAGGGCTCGAACCCGTGTCCCCTGCATTGGCAGGCAGATTCTCAACCACTGCACCACCAGGGAAGCCCAATATATAATGTTTTAAAGTTTAGAAAAGAGTTCCACATATATTATCTCATGTAGTCTTCACAGTGACCCTGTGACATAGGGTTACATTTCACAGACTTGGTCTTTTAACTGTGAGTCCAGAAAAATATGTATCTAGCTTGTATTTCAGAGTCTACACAAAAACTTTTCATATTCTTTAATCAACTATTTAATCAAATATTAATTGGGCACCTATAATACACCAGGAGATACAGCAGTTAAACAAGACGATGCTGTACCTTGTGGAGCTTACGTTCCAGGGGAAAATGGATAATAAATAAGCCGATTTTAGCTAGCAGGACCATGAAGAAAATAAAACAGGCCAGTAGGATGGGGTGCTTTGTGTACAGCGAGCGGGGAGGCCTCTCTGGGGAGAGGTCATGGGCACTGAGCTGAATGAATTCCACAGGCCATTCCTCCTTCCAGCTGCAGCTTGAGCACATTAACTCCTTTGCTTCCCAGCAATGATGCCGATGGCCACCAACCCACCCAGAAGACCTTCCATTGAGAGCTTCCTCTGACTCCTCAATGATGAGCTTGCCGGGTCTGAAATGTGGAGGAAACCAGAAGAACAAATGGGGAAACATCTAAACTGCAGCTTGAATTATTTAAATGTAACTAAGGGCTTTCTTTCAGAGTCCTCTGGCAGGGAAATCATGGATTCTCTTTGGCAGTAGGATCTATTTTCACCTGGTTAATGTGGTCCCCCAAGGACCTTTGCGGTCTTTTCAGGGGCAGAAGCCTTAAACTAACCAGGGTCTGTTCCAACATTAATCTTTGAAGTTGTGATGAAAACCAAGCTCATTTCTGGTTCTTGATCCAAAGAGAACATAAAGAGAGCAGCATCCCTATTCCTTTGGGAAGCCGGCCGCATCTCCCTGGAAGTCAGGAAGCCATGTAATATGTCCACGTCAGAACCAATGACTCTTCTGGGAGCCTATCAAGTTAAGATCTTTTAATCGGAAAGCCTAATGTTATTGATTAAAGAGCTATCACCAAAATCGGAACTCCCCTGGCCCTGGGGCTGGACAGATTTACGCTCTCCCTGCCTCTAAATCTTGAGCTAGTACACACTTGGCACCCCTAGGAACTCAGGGCTCAGACAATAAGCAGAGCCCTCTACGCTTTTCCTGGACGGTGTCTGCGTTAGCCTCAGTGAGGGGTGGAAGGCTTGACCTGATTCCAGGCCCTACTGCCTGGGCTCTCTGTGTGGCCTGGTATCCCTCATCTTTATGAATAGCAGCTAAGGCCACATGCAAGGTGCCCCAGAGCACAGATACTGTCCCAGATTAAAAGAGTCAACAATATAGTTCATAATTTCACAGTCTCTGTAAGTTTGAGGCAAACACCATGGAACGCAATTGAAAGTGTCTTGCTTGTCTGAACAAAGTAACATCAAGTCTTCCCTCCGCTTTCACGGCTGTCCATAGAGCTTCTGTGTTTCCTTCGAAGGCACGGTTCAAAAGTCTTCTCTTGCTCGACACCTTTCCTGAGTCCCCAGGCACAGCCGCTCTGTTCCCATGCCACTTTGTACATGTAAAGCACTCATCACATGGCACTGTAACATGTACATGGGTACATATGTCTTCCCCAAGACTGTCAGTGCCTTGGAAAGAAGAACCATGCTTTCTTAGCTCATTCTCCTTGTGCTCTGCCCAGTGACTGGCTGGGGATAAGAGAGTCAGAAAGTATTTGTTAACTGAATAATTCCATGAATGGATGAATGGGCTACTTCAGCAGACCAGGGCCTTTCCTGACTTCGAAATCCCCATGGCCATGGATTACAGGTTGGAGAACATTAATCAAAATCTTGGCCTAGTGAAGTTGGTGTGATGGTCTCAACATCCAGTAAACAGTTGCCCCACAGAACTATGCCTTCTCTGAGAAGCTGTCTCAATTCCATCACCACTGGGAATTGTGCATGATGCAAAGGAGATGCTAACAGGAAAATAGCCATTTGTGGAGCCTGAACCAAAGATGGAGGTGAGATGGAGAGAGATGAATAAAGCCATGAAGGAGACAGGGACACCCTGACCCCAACACCTCGCCCGCCAGACCAACCTTGGAGATCAGGGGAGTGAGAGATAACACAGCCAGATTGGTCACTAATAAAGGCAAAAATCTAAAACGACAGTGGGTAGGATTTAGGTTAGAGCAATTCATTCCCACAGGAAGACCCCAGAAGTGGGAGAGCATGGGAGATAGATAATAGAATTTCCTTTTCTGCAGTTCTTATAAGAGGCTACGTCTTCTCCCACACCACACCCCCACCCCCCAAACCTGGCAGAGTGGCTGTGGGACAGTCCTATCTGGAAGCACAGGGAAAGAGACTGGATCTCCACCAGCCAGAGGATTATGGGACTATCCTAGCATCCTGTTGCTCCGATACTGGGCAGACCTCCAGGGATGGAGTGGAGGCTTCGCCAAGCCCCCATTCCAGGCACAGCAGTGTCAGTAATTAAAGTTCACTCTTTCCTGACACCAGCAGAAGCAAGTGTAACTGGAGAGGCCCAGGTCTCACGTGGAGGGAGGAAAAGCAGGGGCTGCAGGCTGCAATTCTTCCCCCATGGTTGGTGTGAGGCAAAGCCAGGTGCAGGAAGCAGCTGAATTAAACAGTGTCATGGGGGTGGGAGGAGGGAGGAACAGTTGTGATATTAAGGAAATGCTCATTCCGACAAAGGAAAATCAAAGCCCCAAAAGATTCCACAGGGAGGAAAGGTGAGCAAGGGGGAAATGAAATGGAAAACACCAACAAATTAGAAATCAGACACAGAGGTGGTAGGAAGGAATTGGAACACTCTCAAGCAGGGAGGCAGCTCCCTAAAGGGCTGGTCTTTCTGGAGAGGACCTGAGATCCAGCAGGTCTGAATAGCATTTCCTTGGAGTGAAGGGGAACCCACTGTACTGCTTTTGTTCCAGCAAAGAGGTGGCCAAAGTGGAGGCATCAGAGGCATCTCCTGTCCAGGAATTCTTCCTGTTCTATGAGAACATCAACTTAGCAGACCCAGTCACCTCTCTCTTATTTGCCAGAGAATCAATTTGTTGATTCTCTGGCAAATAAGGATTTCCTGGTAAGGTGAAGGGCTGCCTGGGTACCCTTGAAAATATTTCTTATCTTGACTTCAGTGAAAGTGCTGGAGTTCAGACACATCTGTACACGTGTACAAAGAAGCCAGCGTGCAGGTGTGGGCTCCACTAAGTTCCACATCTAAAGGGTCCACTGTCCTTTGAGAGTCCCCTGGGGCTTCAGCAATTGGAAACAGAAAAGGAGCATCCTTGCTAAAGGACTGTTTTCACAGGTGCAGGGCTCCTCTCGAGAAGCCCTCTGCGCAGGTTCCTGGAGCTGCCTGTAAAGTCTCCATCTCTAACTCAGCCCTCTAAGCTCTCATTACCCCTGGCACAGCCTTTCAACTCCCTCAGGCTTTCCAGCCCCCGCATGTGACTGAATCTCTGGCCAGGAAGGGCCTTCCTCTTCCTCTTGCTCTCAGCTCCCTCCTGCATGGTGACCCTGCTTCCCCCAAAAGCTTTGGCACCGGGACACCTGGGCGTTTCCTCCACCATTTGCACTTTCTTCACTGTACTTCTCTGGGGTCCTTTGCCAAAGTCATTAAGTCTCTTTCTCCTGTTTCTTTGAGCCTGTCTTCATCTGAGAGCCCCATAGAGCCGGCTCGAGTCCCTTCCTTCCTCGGAGCTCCTCTCTAAGCCCAGGTTCTGGACAGAATGAGACTCCCCGGGCTCTGGACGTCACCAGGCAGACAAAGTTTGCAGGGCTCAGTTACTCTGGGAGTAGCAGATATGTCAGCTTGATAAACCAACATACTGGGCTCAGAGCTGGCCGTGTTTGCTCACTATATCTCCCAGAAGGAGAAAGTCTGAATCAGAATGGATTTCATTTCCAATCAAAGGGACATGAAAGAGAGGAGCAGCTTAAGGAAGTAGGGCTGTTCTCCCGGAGGAGAGAAGCCTCAGGTTTACATGAGAGCCACCGTCCAGGGTGATGGAGCTGAGAGATTAGATTCCATCTCTGTGCTCCGTGGGGTGGCTGTCAACTCAATGCGGACAGACGTCAGCTCAATGGAAGAAGAACCATGGAACCACCCAGGTGGCCCCGAGCCTTAAGACATACTGAGCTCCCTGTTGCTAGAAGCATGCAAGTGGGTTGATGACCAACTGGCAGAGGAGATTTAAGCATGGAAAGGGGGGAGAGGGAGGCAGGGAAGGGGAGGGAGAGGAGAGGGAACCAGATGACTTTTAAAGTCTTTCCAGTCCCAGGGAATCTGGTCATTACCATAGAGGACAATGGCTTGAAACAGCAAGGGACTTCAAAGGCCCCCCGGGAACACTTCTCCTAATCACAGCATCATAAAGTCTGGAGCAAATGCCAGAGGTCATTTTCTACAACTTCCCTGTCCCTGGGCGGCCCTGTCCGGCAGAGAGTTTATCACCCACACAGGGATTTTCACTGGAGCTAGCTGGAATTTCTACAGGGCTGCAGCCAGCGGTGGAGGATGGCTCTGTGGTGGCAGGTGGAGAGGAGAAGAGCTCCCCGGGGCGGCCCTCAAGCTGGGGAAACCCTACCGAGGGCCCCACCCTCAGCCGTGGGTCAATTACCCTGTACAGATGTAGTCTCTGTGCTAGAGGGAGAGAGAGCTGGGGGAGTTTCTCTCAGTTGGAGGCGGTGAAACAAGTTTAGTTCATTCCATTGTTGAGCTGCCTCCACAGCCGCTGACAAGGGAGGGGTTTTGCAGACAGATTGAACCTCTGGAGGGATGAAAGTCGCTCAGAGACAAACACACACACTCACAGAGTTTCCTGTGCTTAAGTTGTTTGGAAGCTCCTGTCATACGCACCTCGAGCAAAGAGAAAGGAAGTGACGGCTGCCGATGGAAGTTGGGCATGTTTCCCCAACGCTGGCACTGCTCTCTGTAATTCTCCTCCTTCATCGCAGAAGCTTCCTTTCAAAATAACTGGGGAGTGGTGAGATTCATGATTGCAGCGCCTTCACTCCTCGAGCAAGTGGCCTTGCAGTAGAGTGGCAGGGAGATCTGCCTCTTGGTGGGGATATTCCCAGACCCCTCTGCGGCTGCCTTGTGCCGGCTGATGGGGGCCAGGCCTCTGTGATGCCAAGCCTCTGAGCCCTGGAAGCATCTGGTGGGCTTTACACTTTCTGTACAGGTGGCTGGTGTCCTGTGGGCACCAGACTGTAAGATCTCAGAGCGGGCAAGGGCCAAATTGTCCTCCTGATAGTAGAACAAGGTTAACTGGGCTGGGATCCCGTTGCAGGAGAGTCCATGATGCTGGTTAACTATCCTCCCGCCTCCGCTCTGCTGTCACCTCCTCGGCGCCCCTCCCCCACCCCACCAGTCTGGGTTAGATGTCGCCTTTGCATCCTCATCACCCCGGGTTTATCTCCATCTCTGATTACCACAGCGCACTTTCTGTGTTTCCTTCTCCACCTCACCCAGGAGATTCTGAGGACCTTGAGGGTCCTCTCCAGGATTTGTTAACCTGAGTGAGCCTGCACCTGAGATGACAAATTGCTAAAAAGCAGGGCAGGGCAGGGCTGGGCCTAGGGTGAGCAAGTGAGGCCCCCAGGGTGCAAAATTGAAGGAGGCGCCCACGCTAGGGCTCTTGCAAGCCCAGGTCGGCATCTGAGAATGAAGGCCTCCCGAGAAGGCCTCAAGCTGCCTGGCTGGGCTCACTCTGTTCTTGGCGGTGAGGCACAGAAAAGGAAAGAATATTAATTGTTGAGAACCAGCCATACGGAGGCAATATATTATTTCATTTATTCCTCAAAGCAACCCTATAAAACAGGTACCGACACCCTCCTATTAAACATGAAGAAATTGAGCTTTGTACCTGTGGATGGTCCCAGAACTAATATCATAGGGGCGGAACTCAAAGCCCAGGTCCTCCTAACGCTGAAGTCCTAGCTCTTCGTGCTACACGGCACTGCCTCTGTCAACCGTGTGTGTCTGCAGTCCCAGGTCAGGTCAGAGCAGCTCTGCAGGGCAGCTCTCTGGGGCTGCAGAGAGGCCCCTGCAAACACTGAGGGGGAGAGGCCTCACCACTGGGAAGAGGGCAGGTGTTGCTCTGGCCAGTGCCCCCGAATCCTGACTCGGCAGGTCTGGCTGGAGCCTGGGGAGCTCTCTGTTTCCCAGTCTCCCCTGGTGATTCCGATGCACGACCTGGAGGGGAGGCCCCTGTACTTCCTGAAGCTCCCTTCACTGCGCCTGGCAGCATCTCACGACCTCGGGTCAGGAAGTCCTCCCTTGGGTCGGCCCTAATCTTCAGGCCTTGTAATGCAACCCTCCCACCCCCTTACCCATGGAGACCCCCTGCAGGAGCTTCCTGCCGGGGGCTGTACAGACTATTAAGTTGTGCTGCTGCTTGGGTGGGACCCCAGGGGGAGCAGCTGTTTTTCCTGTTGCCACAGGCGGCAGGGATGGCCCTGGGAGGGGCCTGACACTACGGGGACTCTGCAGAGACTCAGAGGCAAGCCAAGCAGCAGGCAGGATGGAGGTCTCCGTCAGCAGCCCTCCTCCTAAGCCTGGATGGTTCTGCTTCCCCCGCCCGACCCCTCCAGCTCTTGCCATTCCTTCTGCACTCCCGTTCCACCCAGCAGCACCACCCAGAAGTGAGACCAGGCAGGGAATAACAGGATGCACAGAGGAAACCACTGAGGGGAAGCAGGTATCCAGGCCAGCCTGAGTGGGCCTCATGCATCCCCACAAGCAGAGCCTCAGTAGTGGCTGAGCCCATGGCTGGCAGGGCATCCAGCCATGCTCCAAGTTTCCAGAGTGGAAAAGAAAGGATCCAGCTCTCAGGATGGATTCTAGGGTGCTGAGATCAGCAGGTGGCCCAGCTTGGAGCCAACCAGTCTACCCTAATGGAGAGACCAGAGGCCCACCCAGGAAATAGGGCTCAAGAGAGGCTTTTCCGGCCCCTCCCACCTGCCACTACCCTCATTACCTCCCACTTGACCTTTGTCCTCAGGTTTGGGTCCTCAACTGACCGCCCTGCCCCCCAGGGTGCCTCCAGCCCAAACTACAGACCTTCACCTATTAACCTTCCCAAGCATAGCTTGAGCCAGGGACTCTCCCTGCCCATAGCCCTGTCCCTGTGGAATTGAGGACATGCCCCTCGGTCTGGCATTCCAGGGCATCCATGGTCTGGCCCCAAATGGGAGGGCGGAGACGATTCCATCCTCATTGTTGCACCTCCCCTGCACCCACCTGACCCCAACCATTCCCACCGCTCTGCCAACACACAGGAAGTTGTTAATTAATCTTTGTTGAATGAATTCCGATGTGGAATAGTCCTTGGGTTTACGATGCTGCAGAAGGCTCTTTCTTCAGCTGACCTTTGTAGACAGGAAGTTCTGCCTTCTCTCTAGCCTAATTCCACCCTGCTTGTGGTTCATTTTCATTCCTCAGTAGAGACGGAAAGCAGTGGATTATCTTCTCCTAAATAGTAACCCTTCTTAGTCTTTAGGACTAGTATTAAATCACCTTTGAGCCACCTTTCTTCTTCAAGCTAAAAAAATCCCAGTTCTTTTCATGTTCCTTTAGAGTGTTACTTCCTGCCCTGTAATTACCTTGGCAGTGCTTCTGAATTCTCTCCAACTTCTCCACACCCAGAATGAAGAAGGCACTTGAGAGCGAAACAGCAGGAACCAAATTGAGGACATACTACGTGCCAGGGACTAACCCCCCACCCTCACTCCAAGCCAACAAATGTCTTCTGGGGAACAAAAATCACCACTGGGTTAGGGGACTTTTCCAGAGTCACCCAACTCCTAAATAACAGAGACTAAACTCAGATCTGTCAACTTAAAAGAACTTTCTTTCTATTGCCCCCATACAACTTCCTAAGACAGAGTCTTATGGGAAAATAATGAGGCTGTCATTATGTTTTTTTCTGCTTTTATCATTCCCTACCCCAACATTTAACCCTTTGCATGTGTCACTGGGATCAACTAATAGATTACCCTGCTCCAAGTCTAACTAACTCCTTACTCTCCAAGTTTACCCATTCTCAATTTGAAAGCATTAACTTGGGTCCACTGCGACCACGGGAACTTTTTTTTAAATGTGCAATTTCTTAGCATCACTCATTTCAGGCCAACTTCAGGCACCTGGGAGCAAAGAAAATAGAAAACACGTCCTCCTCCTCCAAGAGCAAAAGGCCTAACCTGGGAGCTGGATATACATGTGAGCTGTTCCAGCATTTACTAAGAAATGCTCAGTCCATTCTTGTACCACCCCTGGGCAGGCTGTTGGAAAGTAGGAACACCAAGTCCACTGAGCAATTGCTTAGATTAAAGATGCCAAGCAGCCCGTTTAAGGAGTCAGCTGAGACCAGCCTTTGGCAAGTGAAGGCACTGCCATGAACTGGAGCAGAGGATTATTGTGGGCTGCAAACTGTGGTGGGGACATGCATGCTAATGGGGGGCAGGGTAATGGGCCCAGGCATCTGCGTGCTGCGTTTGCTATTTCTGTGCTGCAGCCCAGCCCGGGGTCTGCGTTCTGCTCTGTTCCCTGCTCTCAGTTTTACCTCCTCTGTTCCAGGTGCCCAGGGTGGGAAAAAAACTCCAGGTTTGTACGTGGTGAACCTTTTCACTCGTTCTCCTGGGCGTTCATCTGAAGGCACGCCAGGCCTTATTGTAGCGCCTTCATTTCTCTCCATCTATCAAAATCGAACTCATTCTTCAAGATCCACTTACATGCTGTCTCCAGCCTCTCTCCTCCAACCACCACCGCCCACTCTCTATTCTGGCCAAACCAGTCTGCCGGTCTTACCTAAACAGACCTTACAGCTTCCCACGAGCATTCCTTTTTCTCATCCATTCTTTCAACCTATATCTTTTGAGAAGCTACTGGGTGCCAGGCACTCTTCTGGGCACTGAGGACACAGCAGCTTACAAAACAGACAAAACTCCCTACCCTATTATGCTAAGTGAAATAAGTCAGACAGAGAAAGACAAATACTGTATGATATCACTTGTATGTGGAATCTAAACAATACAACAAACTAGTGAATATAGCAACAACAACAAAAAAAGAAGCAGACTCACAGATAGAGAACAAACTAGTGCTTACCAGTGGGGGGCAGGGGTGTCATAGGGGTGGAGCAATGGGAGGTACAAACTACTGGGTGTAAGACAGGCTCAGGGATGTACCGTACCACACGGGGAATATAGCCAATATTTTGTAATAACTGTCAAGAAAAAGCAACCTTTAAAATTGTATTACAATTCTTTTAAATTAAAAAAATCCCCACCCTCATTCTTGGGGGGAGAAGCTGACATGCTGGTGTCATTATTTCTACCTGAAGGCTTTGGCTTCACCCACTCCAACTTAAACTTAAAATATCCAGCCCTTCCTTCAGCTGTAGGTCCTACCTCGGCTCCCCCATGAAGCCATCCCTCTTCACCCCAAGCAGCGTCCCTCCTCACCCTGGACTTCTATTGCCTTTCCTCCATGAGCCATGTTTGGCATGTCTCAGACATTGCCTTTTATTACCTGTGTGTGTCTGTCCTACCTCCCAGCTATAATGGGAGCTCCCCGGAGGGCAGGAAGCATGTTTGATTTACCTCTGTAGCCCTGTAGCACCCGGCAGAGTGTCTGGCACAGAGGAAAAACAGCACTCAGAAAAATAATAATAATAAGGACCAAACATTGTTTTCAGTACTTAATAAGCATGAGCTCATTTGACCCCGACGATGAGCCTGTGGGGTTGGCGGGGGGCTTGCTGGGGGTGAAACACAGGTGGAGGTGGCAGCAGCAGCAGAGGTGACAATGTTGTGTGCCCGGAGGAGCAGAGCTGGCGGATGCAGATGTGGGCTCGGAGAAGTACCTGGATTGGAGTCCTGGTTCCATCCCTTATCAGCTGGGTGACCTTGGGCAAGTGATTTCTCTTCCCTTGGCTTCTGTTTCCCTTCCAGTGACGGGGGCTAATTACAGCACCCACATCACAGAAGTGCATGACGATGACATGAACTAAGGCAGACAGCACACGTCCAGCACAGTGCCTGACACGCTGGAAGCACTCAACACACGGTGCCTGCTGTTATTATTATTATTATTTCCTCCTTCCAAGAATGACCCACACCTGCTTCCTGTCCCAGCTGCCCATCCCCACACACCTCCACACACACACCTCCTTCCACATCCTCGGGGGGGGGGGTGGGGCAGAGGAAAACATGAGTGTAATATACCGAGAAGAGACTCTTCAGTTGCTGCCTTACTCCTCCTCTTGCAACCAATGAGCCCTGAAACAAATAGACCCCAGACTTCACGACTCATTTATAATAAGCCAGGCCCTTGGGACCAGGGAGGGGCTGGAAGTTCTGCTTGGGTGTTGACAGAGCAACAAAGACTCAAAACTATGAGAAATCAGGGGACAGTCTGGAAGCCAGCCACAGGTGACAGGCTATCATCTCTTCCTGGGCTACTGCAGATATCAGCTGAGCTCTTCACTAGAAATCTGACACTGCTGTAAAACAAACATAGACCCGAGGGCTCAAAATGTGGGCTTAAAACGACCTCCTGGGGGAAGCAGCTCTATTTACATCAGCTACTAACACTAGGGGCTTGTTTGTGCACTGCCTCTTTGATCATTAAGCCCCCAGCACATGACCTTTGGTCAGTCCACCTTTTGCAGGTACCAGGAGCACTAAACCCTCCATATTTCTCATTCTTGACAGCAGGTGGGATCTAGGGCGGCCTCCTTCTCCCTGGCTTTCATCTATGCATTCCCCCATTTCTGCCTGCAGCAGTGAAGCATCAATTATACACTCCAATTATGTGATTATACATATTTTCACTAATTAACAATAATTCTTGCTACTCATCCTGCCAACTCCTATTGGAGGACCCGGAGGGCATTCGAGAGAATAAGTCACAGCTTTGACACCAGGAGGGAACGAGTAAGGCCTGCAGAACTCCTGCGATGAAAGAGAAACTGAGGTATCACAAGGTACCTCCTCCAAGTCTGTGACAGAGGCGACCACTGAATCTGAGACTTGGTTTTGACTTTGTAGATTATTTACCCAAATGTATGGGCCTGCTGGATGGTGCTGCTGCCTGGAGAGGGGGCAGGAAGAAGAAAGTAGTTTAGCCTGGGGGGTAGTACTGTGTAAGTGTTAAAGTGGCTGTCATTAAGGTTAAAATTTCCTCCTATTTACAGAAATTGGGATTTCTGTAAATAGGAGAATCATACGTCAGA
The DNA here is from genome assembly GCF_028564815.1 of Eubalaena glacialis. Taxonomy (NCBI): domain Eukaryota; kingdom Metazoa; phylum Chordata; class Mammalia; order Artiodactyla; family Balaenidae; genus Eubalaena; species Eubalaena glacialis. The sequence continues at coordinate 13,066,598 of NC_083725.1, read as the reverse complement.
GTAGGATGGCCCTGGGAGATTACCTGGTCCCACTAACTTGTTTTGCAGAGGCAAAAGCTTGAAGCCCAGAGCCAGTACAAACTACAAAATAACTCAGCACCATGTCTGTTGTCAAATTTAATTATCAAAACGATACAGTGAGTGAGGTAAATTTTACTATCCCCATATTACAGAGGAAACTGTGGTCTTAGACTTGCCCAAGGTGACACTGCTTATAAGTGACAGAGCTGCAACTACACCTGGGTTCCAGTACATTCCAAAACCATTGACTTTTTCTCTGTGTCATGTTGATAACACAGCCAATTAGTGGCAGAAGATGCGGGCACTTTGATGCAGATGACAAACCCATGAGCTCTTGAAAGAGAAGATAAGCCAAATTGACAAAGAACAAGACATTCTATCCTTAAGCTGAGTCAAGTTTCATTTTGATTAGTGCAGTCAGACAGCAGGCTTAGTCATTGAAAAAAATCAATCAAAGCGGTTTTCGCACTGAACACACTGGTCAGTGGATGGACCTGATGAGTTGAGGTCCTGCAGTTCATCCAGGCTGAGTTAAAGCTTTGAGTGATGTCGGGATTAGATCTGCTCGCCCCGCAGTAGAAATCTCACGGGACAGGGTCCAGCCACCTGTGAGCATGGACCAACTCACCTACGGCCCAGCTGCCTGGGGCCATGACCAGCAGGCAGAGCTCAGCCCTGCCCCCGCCACTAGGGGGAGACCAAGGGCCAGGACCTGTTCAGATTGACTCTGCAGCCAAGGGCAGAGGTGGCTTCAATGGATTGGAGAGTCCAGGCAGGCTCAGAACGTATATCCAGGAACAAGCAAACCTATCAAAAGGAGGCAAGGCCATGGGTCTGCTACTCTATTTATCAGCACTCCACACCACAGTTATTTGCACAGCAGGGGAGGCCAACAGAGAGGTAGCCACCAGCCAGGCACTGAACCATCCCCATCACAGAAACAGGTCTGAGATCCCTGCCTGTGGCTTGCCCCAGCTGCTTAGTTCTGGGAAAATGTCAAAATCCCAGCATCCCAGTTCCAGCTCAGAGATCAGGTGTTACCTCTCCTCCCTCTCACACCTACATTCTTTTATCAGTTCCTTTCATAGAACTGATTTGCTATACTGTGAACTAATTTTATGTATAATCTCCTATTGCCTCTACTAGAGGTTGAGTTGGTATTAAGATGTTATTATGTACAAAAAGACGCACAAATGGCCAATAAGTACATGAAAAGACGTTCAGCATCATTAGTCATCAGGGAAATGCAAATTAAAACCACAATGTAATACCACTGCACACCCCTTAGAATGGCTAAACTCTAAAAGAATGAAACTCCAAGCGTTGGAAGGATGTGGAACACTACACGTACACTCTGTACGGCCCCATGAATTGGACTCTCGTCCATTACCGGTGGGAGGATAAAAGGGTACAACAACCACTTTGGAAAAATAGGCAGTTTCTTAAAAAGTTAAAAATACACCTACCATAGACCCAACAATTCCATTTCTAGGTATTTCCCAAAAGAAATGAAAACATTTCCCAAAAGAAACACAAAGACCCATACATATACGTTCATAGCAGATTTATTTGTAATACCCAAAACTGGAAACAATCCAAATGTCCATCAACAGGTGACTAGAACAGCAAATGACAGTGTCACTATACAATTGATGGAATATTACTCAGGAAAAAAAAAGAATGAGCTACTCATAAATGCAACAAAATGGATGAATCTCAAGACATTATGCTGAGTGAAATAAGACAGATACAAAAGAGTATATAGTATTAATTCTATTTATATGTAACTCTAGAAAAAAAAGAAATTTAATCTAAAATGACATGAAAACAAATCAATGATTGACTGGGGCCAGGAGTGTTGGGGAGATTGACTAGGAAGGAGCACAGGGAAACTTGGGGTTTGGGGAATGTTTGTATCTTGATTGTGGTGGTGGTTACATGAGGCTAAACATTTGTCGAAACTCACGGAGCTCTGTACACTCCAAATAGGACCATAAATTATACCTCAGTAAAATTGGGGAAAAGGCTACATACAAGATTATTATGAACAACCTTAACTTTAGGTTTAAATGACCCCTTTAAGTTAATAGCATTGAAATATAATGCAAACTTAGAATAAAAAGAATAAATGTCAAATAAACATTCAAAGAACATACACACAGATAGGCTTATGTGTATACACACACACACACACACACACACACACACACAGACACACACACAAAGATGCTATTATGATGGGCTCTGACCTAGGGACCCAGGAATACCTGAAAGCTGCCCCTCAGGAGATCCCTTAAAGAGATGGAATGTATACAAAGAAGGAAAGCAAGACAAATAAATAAGTTTTTTATCAGCCATGGCTTTGTCCCTGGTCCCCACTGCAGAAGCCTTGGAGGCTAGACTGGAGCATGTGGAAGGTTCCATTTGCTGGCCCAGGTGGCCTTGAGTGGTATAAAACCAAATAAGTCCCCTCCTCCAACTTCGTGCTCCTACCCCCAGGTAGGAGCTCAAATCCGGAGTCTCCAAATCTGCTCAAATCCGGAGTCTCCAAATCTGCTCTTCCCCTGTAAGTCACCCCCACCAGCACCAGAGGAAAGGACCCAAAAAGGGGCATCTACTCAGACACCTACTCAGGTCTGTTTCATTTCCTAGGGCATCACCCCCTAGCACATGCAGCCTAATCCATGTTCAGTACATCCTTACTCTGTAACAGGGTTCACAAATTCAAATTCCTACAGGGACCTACCTGTAAGGTAAAGAAATGGGCAAGATGGAGTGGTGGGGACTGCGGTGGGCCCAGGAACACATGAGTCCTACGTGAATGGAGCACCATTTTTCAGAGCCAGCCCACTGTTAGCAAGTGGGAATGCAGGACCAGTGTTGTCAGGCCTTCTGATCTTTCAATAGAAGCTCCAAATTCAAACTTTTATGTGAACTGTCTCAACTTTAAATACTGGCAACAAAGTTTTAAAATTTTAAACATGGTATGGGCCAGACAAAACACATGCTCAGGCCAAAGCACTGAAGAGCCACCCGGTTGTGATACTGCTTTAGAGGCTACCATGGTGGTGTCCAAGGGCTGTATTCCCTGCTAGAAGGATTGGATTTAACCTCCCAGTCAAGACACAAATCCTCTATTTCTGGAAAGTTGCTCTCCAGCCCATCCTTAGAACCTCCAGTGAGTGAGAGATTGACCATTCCATTACTGGATGGTGCCTTCTTTCCTCTACCCCCTGCAGCTGGCTCTGACCATTCCTTCAGGCCTCAGCCAAGATGTTACCTACTCCAGGAAGCTTCCCCTGATCCCTCATACTTAGGTTGGCTACTCCTCATGTATGCTTCCCTATCCCAATACCTTCCACACTGCATTACTTATCTGAGAGCTTCTGAGAGTGGGGTGCTGACGGGGGTTGTATACCCAGGGATTAACACACACAGAGGTATATCTGCTAGCCCTTTCTGATTGCAAGTGACAATAATCCATCAGCTTAGCTTAGTATAAAGGAAGTGTATTCTCCATATAAGTAACCAGGAAGGCATAAGGCTGGATTCAGGCATGACTGGATCAGGGGTTCACCCAATGTCAGCCACACCGGATCTCATGCCACCCCCCAGCTCTACTGCCCTCTGCACGGTGGCCTCCATCTCAACATCCACGTGGTAGCAAGATGGTGGCCACAGAGAGGTGATCCAAGATGTGTGTACCATCATTATCCCCTCATACGGATGAGGAAACCTAGATACAAAGGTGTTAAGTAACTTACGCTGATCACATAGCTGTGAACTGAAGGAGTAAGGAAACAAAGGAAGCAGTCTGTCTCCAGAGGCCCGACATTAGACACTACATAATTCTGCCCCCTTAAGAAGTGCCTTTTTCTTGGTCACTCCAGATGTGGCCTCTTATGGTCTTGGCCTAAATGATACAATATCATCGCCTGCTGCCCCCTATGACATCCACAGTGGATAATGGTGGGGAGAGAACAGTGAAGAAGAGACTGGGAAACAGAGTGCACAGAGGATACCAGCCCGTAGCTCAGTCCTCTCTCCATGCCTGTGGAGAGTGAAGTCCTTCGTCCTTCAATGTGTTTTCTGAGAGGTCCCCCTTGCCCACTGCCTTCCGTAGCCACGTTTGAGATGGATCCTGGGGAAGATGCAACATCCAAAAAGGAGCTCTTCTACTCAATGAGGAATTGGGGACCTGGGGATGGCCTTAGATGATGGCATCTTAACTCAGGTCATTGGCTAGATTGGGTGTTTCTATGGTAGAGCCATTCTCTTGGGTGTTTAGTAGACTCTTGGTGTTTGCTTCTGGTCTGCTCCAGGGCTTAGTACCTGAAGCCAGAAATCTTGCTAAGGCATAGTCCTCGAATGTATAGCCTGGCCAGTCCTCTGCCCATCCCCCAGGCCAAGAGCTTCCTGGCCTCCATCCCAGACCCTGCATCCCTAAGGTCATTTGAAACAATGGCCTGGGGGTGGGAGGGGATTATTTGGCTCCTTGGCCTTGGCTGCATTGCTTTCATTGAGCAGGAGCTCATCACTGGAGGTGACGGTGAAGGGCCTAGGGGACCAGAATGTTCCCAGGTCCCTATCTGATTTCTGCAGTTTCCCACTTTCCTGTCTTTACTCACACTAGTTTTAGTTGGAAAGGATACTTTAGCGTTCCCGTCTTGCAGGCCGCCAGATTTCTGGACTCTCAGCCGTTTTGGATTTCAGGTCATGGGCAGGAAGTAGCTCTCTTAGTCAAGCTCGAGGGGCTTTTTAGGGCTTTTAGCCCTCTGCTTTCAAGCAAGCCAGTTTCAACCCCAGCTTGTCACTTTCTAATAGGAAATTGCTGCACGTCCCTTCCGTGTAACAAGGACTCTGACCTTTCAGCCCAGGGTACACGCGTCCTCACTGCCCTGCACGCTCCCTCCACTCAGGGTGGCCTGTCACTTGCACATCCCCACTACTGGAACTAACATCAGTTTTGTTTAAAAGTAACAAAAGAAACACAACTATCCTCAGTGAAAAGACATGTGTCGGCTCGTAGGTCTGAAAGTCCAGGGTCTGGCTCCAGGCACAGCCGGATTCGGGGCCTAAAACAACATCATCAGGACCCGGTCTCTGTTTCTTAGGTCTGTTCTCACCCACGTTAGTTTTGTCTCAGGTTCTCTGTGGTTAGCAACATGCTTGCCTACAGTTCCAGACCTATATCCTCACCAATTTATGTCCAGCAGGTTAAAGTTAGACTATTTCTTCTCCAACAGTCAAACAAAAACCCTGAGTTCACTCTCGCTGGACCAGATTGGTCATCTGTCCATCCTTGAACTAATTACATCGCCCTGGAGATGCAGCGCTCTGATTGGCCAGGCCTGATCGCATGCGTGGGAGACCAAAACAACAGAAGTCCATATGACGGATGCTCGGTAAGTATTTACCCTGTGAATGAACAAGTGAGGGACTGACCCTCTGAACAGGAGTGAGAAAGTATTCTGGAAAGAAAGCACACAGTTTTTTTCTTCCTCACTCAAGGAAGTCTAAGCCAGCAAAAGAAAGATTGTGTTCTGAGAATCTTTTTACGTTAACAGTGAATTCCCAATTATCAATATGTGGCAGATTCTTTCTGGATTATCCAGGTCACAGGTTTAACCCTAGGCCAGAGCCCCTGGCGCTGGAGGGTTCCAAGCAGAACTCAGAAGCCAAACTAAATTACTTTCAAGTTCCCTTCAAACAAAAAGGCTTTATCCCATTGCTATAGACTGTATTGTGTCCTCCTAAAATTCACATGTTGGAGCCTTAGCCCCTAATGTGACTGTATGTAGAGGTAAGACCTTTATGGATGTAATTAAGGTTAAATGGAATCAGAAGGGTAGTGCTCTGATGTAATAGGATTAGTGTCCTTATAAGAAGAGGAAGAGAGACCAGAGCTTGTTGTCTCCACACATACACCAAGGAAAGGCCATGTGAGCACATAACAAGAAGGCAAGGAAGACCAGCCAGGAAGACCGGTGTTACCAGGAACTGAACCCTGCCAGCACCTTGATCTTGGACTTCCCAGACTGCAGAACTGTGAAAAATACATGTCTGTTGTTTAAGCCACGCCCCCCCATGATATTTAGTTAGGGAAGCCCGAGTTGGCTCAGACTCCCATATTCCAGCCATCACACTGCGTGTACTCAGGGCATGTGAGTTCATTTTAACATCTGTCTAAGCACAGCAGACATAGGAAAGCAAATCCACTTTTGGCAGGAGCAGGCAGGCAGTGGGGCTGGGGTGGGAGATCATACAGATCCTCCAGCGCCAGACCTAAGTAGTTGGATGTACACATCCATGCACATGAGTACACACCTCATACGTGCTTTGGGATGATCCGCCTTGCCACCTCCAGCCACTGGTATGGATACTCGGGACCTGACAGTCCTGGCGGGGCGATCACACTTTAGCACCTGATATAAAACTAAACAATGTGTGGACCGCCTGCAGCTTCCTATTGACCTCTTCCGGCTTTGCTCAGGGGCTGTCTGAGGTTGGGTTCCCTAGAAACAGATCCTGAGAAAAAGAAGCCTGTGCAGGGTATTTATTTATTTATGAGGGGAGTGCTACCTGGAGAAACTGATCAGGTAGCAAGCCCGTTGGAACAGAGGAGGGGAAGAAACCAAGGAAGGGTGTGATTTCAAGTGAAGTCTCAGCCTCAGCCTGACCCCATGGAAAGCTCTGCAGTGTCATTGACACTGCAGAGATTTTTTTCCCCAACTTGAGGCAAAGGTACTGGGCTCTTGTACCCCCAGAAGTGGTGGGTGGAGGTGACCGGGGTTGGCACCTCCCAGGCACGTGCTGGTCAGGTGGCTCCAGGAGCCCCGGAGCAATCCTCTGAAAGCTGTCTGAGCAATCCCTGAGCAGGGAAGCACACACATAGATCATGAGAGGGACACGAAGGGACCGGGGCAGGGCACCGCCTGTGTCCACTAAAGGTGCAAAAGCACAGATCGGGTGCAGGCACAGAGGAAGTGAGGGCTTCCAGCTCCCAGGTTCCTAACTTTGAGATGTTTGCCTCCAGCTCTGCCACCTCACTCCCTTCCTGGTGTGTGGTCTTCCCTTGGTTCCATCTCCCCCAGACAGCTCCAGGCTGGAGACAGTGTGACTTGCCGGAAATGGCCCTCCCGCTCGCCCAGGGCCCGAGCGACAAGCAGGGCACAACGTCCTGATTTCCCCTGAATGTCTGGCTCTGCCACAGCTTCGTCCTCAACAGATGGATTATAGCAAGTTCGCTCTCTGTATCAATCACGTCACAAATCATTAAGCATATTGACACAGAGTGGAGCCAGCATGTGCACTGGCAAAGGGGCAGGTGTTTTTCCACTGCCGAGAGGGGAAGGGCCCTGCCCTGCTCTCAATCTTCGGGAGTCCTGGCCCTCCAGGGGCCCAAGGCCAGCGACCCCACCCAGCTCCTTAGGCCCACAGGGTAAGCAGGTGATTTATCTACATCCCTGTAGGGCCCTTCCACAGGCCACAGATTTGCTCTGCTGGTCTGCGGAAGCCAGAGACAGCAGGGTCAAAAGTTGGTTGAATATATACTCAGGGCCTCAACATATATAGACTCAGCCCCACCTTCAAGGCGTCCCCAAGTTACTCCAAGGTCATCTCTTCCAACCCCTGCCTCTGGGCAGGACCATACCTTCTGATGTCATGAGAATCTCAGCACTTCCTAATGTTACCTCATAATTCTCACAATTCATAGTTTTATTGGTATCTTATAGAGGAGGCCCACAGAAGTCCAAGGTCACACAGCCAGAAGGTAGCAGGGGCTGGGTTTCAAACTCCAGTCTGTCTGGCTTGGCCGTCAGTGCCGTTAACCACCAAGCTGTAGTCTTTGCCTTTCAGCTGAGGCTGCCCCTCTGTAATTCTGTTAGACAGTCCTCCGTATAAGTGCTTTCTGACATCTGTATTCACGCCCTTGATTTGTAACTTAAACCCACTTCCTCTCTCTGAGTCCACCTTTACAGTAAGCTTCATTCACTAGTGGACAGATGTTTGCTCAGCCCACTGCCTTATTCCAGATACACTTTTAATGTTGGTTTTAGCACATGTGGGGGAAGAAGGAAGGGGAGAAGAGGGGAGAGGATTACGTGGTAGACAGAATAAGGCCCCCCCAAAGGAATCCACATCCTCACTCTCAGACCCTGTGAATTGTTACCCTACATGGTAAAGGGGACTTGGCAAATGTGGTTAAAATAAGGCTCTTGAGATGGGAAGATTATCTTGGATTATTTGGGTGGACCCAATAATAAGGGTTATTATCAGGGTTAACAAGGGTCCTTAGAAGAGGAAAGCAGGAGTGTGACGATGAAAGCAGAGGTCAGAGAGAGATCTGAAGATGCTCCATTGCTGGCTTTGAAGATGGAGAGAATGAGCCAGGGGATGACGGCAGCCTCTCCTCTAGAAAAGGCAAGGAAGTGGATTTTCCTGTCAGAGCCTGCAGAAGGAATGCAGCTCAGCTGACACCTTGACTTGAGCCCAGGGAGACTGGTTTTGGACTTCTGACCTCAGGAACTCTAAGAGAATAAATCTGTGTTGTTTTAAGCCACTCAGCTTGTGATCATTCGTTACAGCATCAAGAGGAAATTAACACATGAGGTAAAACAAGAACATTGCCCATTTAGGAGTCTACTCTGGTGGCAGATTTCCCCAGGATCATAAAATCTGGGTGCTGAAAGGAATCATTAGAGCTCACCCAGCCCCACTTTCTCATTTTATACAGGAGTAAACTGTAATATTGACCATTCCTCTGTACCTCAGTGTCTCTATCTGTAAAATGGGCTTATCCACGGCTACCTCTCAGGAGTTTGTGAGCAGTAAATAAAAGACTACCTGGGGGCTTCCCTGGTGGCGCAGTGGTTGAGAGTCTGCCTGCCAATGCAGGGGACATGGGTTGGGGCCCTGGTGTGGGAGGATCCCACATGCCGCGGAGCAACTGGGCCCGTGAGCCACAACTACTGAGCCTGCGCGTCTGGAGCCTGTGCTCCGCGACAAGAGAGGCCGCGATAGTGAGAGGCCCGTGCACCGCAATGAAGAGTGGCCCCCACTCGCCGCAACTAGAGAAAGCCCTCGCACAGAAACGAAGACCCAACACAGCAAAAATAAATAAATAATTAATTTTTAAAAAAAAACTTAAATAAAAAAAGACTACCTGTCACCTAAAGAGCTATAAAAATGTAAGCTATTGTCACAAGAGAAGAAGGTCAAGATTTGCCAAGGCCACACATCTCGCTGGCAGCAGAGCCAGGCCCCTGCTTGCAGACTCAGTTAACCCTCTTCAGTGTTCTCCACACTTAATGTTCCATTTCATCAGCCAGCAAACAGGTATTTGTTGAGGCAGGAGCCTGAAGCAAAAGGGAGTGGGGAAAGCTCCTCAAAATGCTGCCATGAATCTCCCGAAAACCAGCTCCCGGGAGCACCGACCCCCCATCAACTGAGCTTGACCTTGCAGGCTTGTATATCCATGCGGTCCAGCAGCAGGTGCATGTCATGGTCCACGGGCAGAGTATCTCACACACACACACACACACACACACACACACACACAGAAGCAACACCCCCTCCCCTCTGCCAAAAATCAAATAGCTCCCCAAACCATCCCTACCTCCTCCTCCAGGAAGTCTTCCTAGAGAAATAGAGGAGAGTCATCTGCTCCTGAACCTTACCTTGCTGGACAGGACACCGCCCTGTTACTAAGCATACTTGCCGTGCTCTGTTGCCTGTTCTCTGCCCATCGTCCCTCCATCTCTCATCTGCATCACCTGTCCATCGGGGGACTGTGAGGTCCTGAGTCCGTGGTGCCCCCTTGGTACGGGTCCCAGCCAACACCCTGTGCAAGTCAGGATCCACTTGCACAAACCTGAGAGCGATGCTTCTTACATTCTATACCCGAGGTGCCTCGCTGGCCTCACCTTGTCTAGGCCTGTGGGACAGTGTGCGAGCATGTCCCCGTCATCTTGCCATCCCTGAAGTCCTCCCCACGCTGCCCTCACTGCAACTTTTCCTGACCCTTCCCACACAGAGCCTTCCAGCCCGCCCTCCAACCACCCGCACCCTCTAGGCAGCCTCACTAATGCCTGAAGCTCCTCACACGACCCTCTTGACAACTCCCCTGACTCCTGATGTCCTAGGTCTCTGGCTCCGAGAGCAGAATCTCGTGGCTCCTGCAAAAGCCACCATGGGACAATTGTGCTGCGATTTTCAAAGGAAATTGAAATCCCCTCTTGGACTTCCCTGGTGACACAGCATTAAGAATCCGCTTGCCAATGCAGGGGACACGGGTTCGAGCCCCGGTCCGGGAAGATCCCACGTGCTGGGGAGCAACTAAGCCCCTGTGCCACAACTACTGAAGCCCGCGCGCCTAGAGCCCGTGCTCCGCGACAAGAGAAGCCACCGCAATGAGAAGCCCACACACCGCAACGAAGAGTAACCCCCGCTCGCCGCAACTAGAGAAAGCCCGCGCACAGCAACGGAGACCCAAAGCAGCCAAAAATAAATAAATTTGTTTAAAAAAAACTATTAAAAAAAAAAGAAAAAAAACTAGGAAAGGGAAGATGTTCAAAGGGACATAAGGGCAAAGGCAGGGGGATGGGAATGAGGGGTGTGAGCAGGAACAAGGGGGGTTCCCGAACAGTGAGAGCCCTGACCTGCTGAGAGGGCTGGGTGCAGGGAGAACAGAGGACAGTCATGTCTCCCCACACACCCTTCCCCTGTTCCCTGACCCGCCCACCCCCTCTCCCTCCCTCTGCCCCCTCTTCCGTCTGCTACTGGGCTCCTGTGTCCCCACCCACCCCAAGTCCGGGCTCCTGTGTCCCCACCCACCCCAAGTCCTTCCCAAGGCTGCTGTCTTGATCCCTTCCTAAGGTTTCCTGAAGGCCCAGGTTGATCAAGCTGGTCCAGGTCAGGAGTGATGCTGAGAGATTTTCCAAGGCAGTCTGAGCTCTAATCGCTGGAGCAAGGCCTCGGATAGATTGGCTCTCCTCCAGACAGCAGTGGCATGGCCCTGGCCAGGAACCCTGCTGGGGAACTGCCTCCTTACTTTGTCCTTCCAAGTTTGGGGGAAGCTGGAAGTCCTGTCCTCCTCTGGGTGGCCCTTGCTCCTCCAGTGAGAGGTGGAGCCTTGAGACCAAGGTGGCCCTTGAGACTTCCAGTGTCATTCTGAAGTCTTCTCTGATGCTGGGGGTGGGGTCGGGGGTCACCCCATCAAAGGCCTCTTTACTCCAGATCAGGCAAACCAATTCTGTCACTGGCCTCAAAGAAAAGAAGCCTAGAGACCTCATGGGGATTTTTGTGAATTCCTCCCCCCACCCACGCCCCCTGCATTTCCTTCTTGGAAGATATTTCACGGTGTTTTGCCATATTTCTCAGTTCTCAGATGATTTCTTCTGCCCCAGCCACTCAAGTAGGGATGCACTGAAGTGAGACCAGGGAAGATGCACATTGACTGAGCTCAGACTAAAAGCTGTGGGCCTGGCAACATCATCTATCCCATCTAACCCATCAGTAGGAGGTCTGAATGTCCTCAGGTCACCTTCTGAACTCGAAAGCTTTCACTAAAGAAGTCCTGGGATTTCAGAGGTTTGAAGAAGCTTCTGTCTCCCTGGCATTCCCTCCTCGCTCACCATCCCCTGCTGCCTTCCTGAGCCTCAGCTGCCCTGGCTGTAGGCAGAATCACCTAGGAGATGTTTGGGTAAAGAGATGCTCAGGCTCCGCCCCTATAGATGGGGTTGGGTGAGTCTGGGGTTGGCCAGGCATCCCAAAGGTTGAGAACCTCTGTGATGGTGGGTCCTAGAAAACCACCATTGGACATATGAGAACCCAAATCGGAGGAGAAGTGACTGCCCCAGACCCCTGGTGAAGGAGGCCGGCCTAGAGACCAGTCCTCTGACTTCTAGCCCGGTGCTTCCTTAGCTTCTCCATGGCGAAGGTTGTCTTCTCCACACCAGCTTGGCCCCGTCAGCCCTCAGCACAGAGGTAAAATGACACAGGTGGCCCCTGGGCACCCCAGCCCTCTGCTGCCTGCTCCCTTCCCCCCTCCCCATCGGGCACCCTCTCCCCACCTGGCCTCAGCCTCAGGCAGCTGCAGAACAAAACAAACGCTGGCTCCCAATTTCTACCGCAGCCTGATGGGAAACCCGTGGATGCTGAGGGCTGACTGTGTTTGTTGATATAGTCTATTGAGGGGTTGCTTCAGTGACTTCATTCCTTACTCTTTTAAGGACATTTTCTGTTTTTAAGGCAATGCTTAACCCAAATGAATAACAGGTAAAGGGTGGGGTTTTGACCCTTCTCAGGTCACCAGCGGTCAGGGCTCTGCCTGCTCCAGGAGGGGCTCCTGGTCTTCCCGTCCTGACCACACCATTCAGAGGGGCCCTGAGACCTCTTACTCCCTCTGAGGGCTCGCCAGCCTCCTCACTGCTTCCTTGTGGTTCCGATGCTTCCCCTTGACCAAGGAGCCGCTCGCCTCCTTCCCCTCCTCTCCCCCGCCTGTCAGCTGCACACAAGCCCAGGCTCCATTCGTCTGTGACTCTGCAACTTACAGATTTCTAGATCATGGGCAAAGCTAGGGAACCTGACAGCCTCATTCAGCAGCCTCTCCGGGGTCTTCGTCAGACCAGTGGCCGCCCCTGGCTGGGGCCTCCAGGAGACTTCTGGGGTGGAGGGGAGCAAATTCACTTCTGGGGGTTTTGAACTGATGACTGTATTGGTGCATCTCGCCTGCTCCCTCCTTCTGCAGATAATCTCCCTGGCCATCGAGCTTCCTGGGACAAAAGAGAGACTTTGTTCCTGAGACAGTGGTGGGCAGGCAGGTGATGTCGGTAACCCAGCCAAGCCCCATCCCTACAGGAGCTGGACTGGTGAGGAAGAGAGGGGCAGATGAATGATGAACGGGAGAGGGATGTCCACTGTGATGCCCAGCTATGTCGGGTGGAAAAGGCCGTGGAAATGTTTTCCAAGTGATTGATCCCAAGGAAAGGTGCTGGTGAGCAAGGGGAAAAGAAGAGCCATTTCCTGGGCCCAGGGTCTGCCCTGTGGGTCATACATACATAAGGGCCCAGGGCCCAGAGCCCCAGGGCACCTGCTTATCGAATACGCCTCATTCCCCACCCTCACAGGATCCTTGAAACACGCTCTCTGGCCCTTCCCTCCTCTGCTCTGCAGGGGCCTCAGAGAGTTTCTGCCCTGCCTGACATCCCGTCGGGACCATTCGGGATGCCAGAACCTGGAAACCTCACACTCCTGGATCTTTTTCATCTTCTTCTCAACCAGCCTTCCCTGAGCTCCCTGCTACGTCCTGCTTCTAACCCCTCCCTCAACCCTGGGACAGGTTATTCTCCTCTCAGACAACTCAGGCAAGGGAGGCTCAGAGCAGTTAAGAAGATGCCCAGGAATCCAGTCCAGGTCTGCCTGAGTTTACACCCGGCCACCTGCCCCCGAGGGACCAGAGACCCAGGCAGAGCCAGCTCTGGCCCAGCTCCTCTGCTTCCTTCCTCCAGGAAGCCAGACGAGGGCTGGAGGTGGGGCGAGAAGTCACCTTAAATTTCTTCCCTAACAAGATAGGACACGAACCAGGCAAACTCTAAATGTCTAGATGAGAAAAACTGAGACATTTTTCACGAGGCCTGAGGAAGGTAATGGGGCTCATCTCTGTGGGTTGAATAGGTGCGGTCAGAAGACTGAATATTTTTCCTCTCAACTTTTTACTACAAAAAGATTTCATCCGTATAGCAAATCTTAAAGAATAAGATAATAATAGCCCATATACCAAAATCTACATTCTCCAATTAACAGTCAATTTTGCTTTATCTATGTGTTATTCTCGACTGTTTGAGTGGAAGCTGCAGACATCAAGACAGCACACTACTAAATGCTTCAGCCTGTACCTTTTTTTTAAAAAATTAATAGCTACTTTATTTATTTATTTATTTATAGCTGTGTTGGGTCTTCATTTCGTGCGAGGGCTTTCTCTAGTTGCGGCAAGCGGGGGCCACTCTTCATCGCGGTGCGTGGGTCTCTCACTATCGCGGCCCCTCCCGTTGCGGAGCACAGGCTCCAGACACGCAGGCTCAGTAGTTGTGGCTCACGGGCCCAGGTGCTCCGCAGCATGTGGGATCTTCCCAGACCAGGGCTCGAACCCGCATCCCCTGCATTAGCAGGCAGATTCTCAACCACTGCGCCACCAGGGAAGCCCCAGCCTGTACCTCTTAAAAAGGACATTCTCCTACGTAACCAAGATGTCATTATCACACCTAAGAAAAATTAATAATTTCCTAATATTATTTAATATCCAGCCCATATTCAAATTTCCAGTTGTCCCAGAAATGTCTTTTATAGCTGTATTTTAACAGCAGACTCCAAAGGTCAAACACTGCATTTAGTTCTTATGTGTATTTAGTCTTCTTCTATCTAAAATAGCATCCGCCTCCCCGCTACACCGGTCTTTTTTTTGTCATGACATCAACTTTTTGAAGTGATTGAGCTGATGATCTTGCAAAATGTCCCACTTTTTGAGCTTGCCTGGTTATTTCTTTATGGCGCTATTCAACTTGTCACTTTATTCCCTGTATTTCCTGTAAACTGCACATTAGATCCTCAGCTTGATTAGATTCAAGTTAAAGATTTCAGGTAAGAAAACATCAGTGGTCGAAGCTTCTGAGATGGCCCCCATTGATCCCTGCCTCCTGGCATTCACACCCTGTGTAGTCCCCTCTCCTTGAGCACGGGCTGGGCTTTGTGACTCGCTTCTAATAAATAGAATACGGCAGAAATAATGAGATGTCGCTTCTGAGATTAGATTATAAAAAACTGTGGCTTCTGTCATGGCTGTTCTCTCTCTCTCTCTCTCTCTCTTTCTCTCTCTCTCTCTCTTGGATCCCCCATCCTGGGGGAAGCCAGATGCCATGCCATGGGGCACCCTGTGGAGGGGTCCACGTGGCTAGGGTCTGAGGTCTGCCAACAACCGCATGAGTGAGCTTGGAAGCAGGTCTCCCCCCACCCCATTAAGCCTTCAGGTGAGACCACAGCCCCAGGTGACAGTTTGACTGCAACCTCATGAGAGACCTTGAGCCAGCTAAGCTGTGCCTGCATTCCTGACCCACAGAAACGGTGAGATAATAATCATTTGTCGTTTTAGGCTACTATGTCTGGGGGTATTTTGTTATGCACTGCCATGGACTAGATGGTGTCCCCCTGCCCCAAATTCATATGTTGAAGCCCTAACCCCTAATGTGACTGTATCTGGAGATAGGATCTTTAGGAGTAATTAAGATTAAATAGGTTCATAAGCAGGGCCCCAATCCAATAGGACTGTGGCCTTATAAGAAGAGGAAGAGGAAACATCTTTCTCTCCACACCATGTGAGGACACAGCAAGAAGGTGACCATCTCCAAGTCAGGAAGAGAGCTCTCACCAGAAACCGAATCAGCCGGCACCTTGATCTTGGACTTCAGCATCCAAAACTGTGAGAAATAAATACCTGTTGCTTAAGCCACCTGGTCTATGGTATTTTGTTATGACACTCTGAGCAGACTAATATATAAATCAATAGATAATTAATACAGCTTCATAGGGGATGCTATCAACGTCATGTTTCATCACATCAGAAGGCATATACTGCCAAGCTGTCCCACTAATTTTCATCATTTGGTTAAGGTGGCCTCTGCAAATCTGGCCATTGAAAAGGTTTTTTTTACAATCAGCAAGTAATCTGCAGGACAATACCTTGACCCCCTGGAATACCTTGTTCTTCAACTCTATCACCTGATGCATTTAACCTTAACTGATGATCTTTGCCTGAGTCAATTATTTCTTTAAATATTACAAAATGATTTTTTAAAATTATATCATTCTTTTCATATTCACTGGCTCATGTTATTCACAAAGAAGAGTTTTCCCTCATCAACAGGAATTAAGAACAATTCCTCCTAAAAAGTCAGGTAAATGCTTAGTTCCTTCTTTTTAATTATGAATTTCCTGAATAAAGAATTGGTTCAGTAGTCACCTTCAATGGTGGTAAATGAGTTTCTCTCTATTTCTCAACTCAGACAGTTATTTATTTAGTTATTTATTTGCTTATCTATCTATCTACCATGCTCTGATGGATATCTATTTGTTCAATGTTTTACAATCAGTTGTACTCATTATTCTTTTCAATGTTCAGATTGTCCCAGATTTTGCCAGCGGGAGCCCTTCCCAGCAGAACTCCAAGTCCTAAGGAAATGTTTACAAATGGGGCTCTCTCCAGCAGTCCACCCACCATTCTTAGAAATCTCCGCTAGACACCATGGATGAGGAGGGAGGTGAAGGAAAAGAATAGTGAGATAAAATGGGCAGCGGTTACTTGAGCACTTATTCTGTTTAGGAAATGAGATGTACTGGAAAAAGTAGAAACTGGGCATCCAGACCCCTGAGTTCTGGTCCTAATGGCCTTACCAGTTTGCTCTGTCTCATAAAGAACAGTGACCTGCTTCTCTGTGCCTGGGCATGCAAGTTTGCCATGAGGCCTGGAAGGACATGCTCCGTGCAGGGGCAGTGAAAGGCAGAGAGCCCTGGAGACATGCAAGATGGCATCACTAGGCCCTGTGGCCCAGAAACCATGTGCCCACAGGAAAACAGCGAGGTGGAGAAGGAACCTGGGGTTTCAATATCTTCACAGCTGAGGGTTGCTAATTGGAAGAAAGTTGTAAAAGCCTCAGCGTTGCAGCCTGGGAGGGCGGAAGAAACTGGGCTGAAAACCTCCCAACCTCCCCAAGGGGGCAGGAGATGGTAAATTCACGTTCCTCTGATCCATTCCAGCCTCTGGGGCTCTGAGACTCCAGGCCTGAAGCCCATCTCTACAGCCCAGAGGGGATGAAATTAACTAGCACATCTGAATTGTGCAGAAGGAAGACTGGCATCATGTCCACACAACCCCCCGTGCCCAGGTCATGCCCGCTCTCCACTCGGAATGCACTGAGTTCTGAGCTCACTTCCCAGCCTTCTCTCCTTCTGCCTGAACCTATTCCCAACCCTGACTTGAACTTCCTGAAAGTCAATGAGTGAGCTTAAAGGCCTGATCAATGAAAACCATTACAATTGCTTACTCCTGAGCCTTTTGATATTATTGCGTTGCAAGAATGCTGTCTGGGCCTCCACCAGAAATAATAACAAGACCTTGGGCCCAATTTGGGAGGTACTGGAGGCTCCTTACACATGATTGCTCCTATTCTTCTCCTTTTGCTTGATCTCATCTCTCCTCCCCTAGCAATCCCCCTCGTCTATCCCTCTTGTTCTACCATTGACACTGGATGTCAAAGTTTTCTAAAAGCCCACGGGTTAAAAAGTTGGGGGCAAGCATTTCACATCTCTATGATAAAGATGATGAAGCTGCATCTCAGGGAGGGGCTTTCACAGGACCCCACTGCTCTACCCCCACAGCAGAGCAGAGAATGGACAACGTGTGAAAGCCTAAGAGAAACCCAGGGATGCCACAGAGAAAGATGCCAAGTATCCTTATACTATAAGCGCTTCCCAGCAAAGGGGTCTGCACCTGTGTAGGGAGGCGCTGTGTGTGTGTGTCCAGCCAAGGCTTAGCTGTTTTATCTGTCCCACGAATGTTCACAATAACTGTTTAGCAACAACAAGCAGAAATCACTGTAGGAGAAACAGTTATCATGCCTCTTGGCTCTCTCTGGTGATAGGGAGTAATATCCCCTGCACACACTCTCCATTCAAGCATACCCATACACACGTCTCTCCATCCTCTCACAGGTTAACCCTCTTATGTCTATTTCTGTCTCTCGCAAACATCACTTACACAGGAAGAAAACAGCCCACACTGCCCTCTTGTCCCTTGCCAGGCCCTCACTTGACCTGAGGAAGTCTGGCTAACTTCTCAGACTGGTCCATGCTTGCCAGGCATGTTGCTGCTGCATTTTGAGCAGGTGATGCTCAGCTGGGGCAGCCTCATCTTCCTGCCTCTCATCTGTCACCAGATGCCAGGCAAGTACTCCTGCTTTCTATTCAGTTCAACAGACAGTACTTAGATTTACCTACAGACCCTAACATATGCCAGGAATATGAAAATGAATAGGCAACTTTTAAAGGAACTCAAAATATAATAAGGAACATACAGATTAGTGGAATAAAATTGGCAGTCCAGAGACAGACCCTCACATTTATAGTCAGTTGAGTTTCAACAAGGGTGACAATTCAATGAGAAAGAATATTCTTTTCAACAAATGGTACAGAAACAACTGGATATCTATAATGAATGAAGTCAGATTGCTACCTCATACCATGTACAAAAGTTAACTCAAACGGAATCAAATACCTAAATGAAAGAGCTAAAACTATAAAACTCTTAGAAGAAAATACAGGCGTAAATCTTCATGACCTTGGCTTAGACAATGGTTTATTATATAGCACACACACACAAAAAAACAACAGAGGGCTTCCCTGGTGGCACAGTGGTTAAGAGTCCAGCTGCCGGTGCAGGGGACAAGGGTTTGAGCCCTGGTCCAGGAGATCCCACATGCCACGGAGCAGCTGAGCCCATGTGCCACAACTACTTAGCCTGCACTCTAGAGCCCATGTGCCACAACTGCTGAAGCCTGTGTGCCTGGAGCCTGTGCTCTGCAAAAGGAGAGGCCACCACAATGAGAGGCCCACACACTGCAACGAAGAGTAGCCCCCACTCACAGCAACTAGAGAAAGCCCGCGTGCAGCAGCGAAGACCTAATGCAGCCAAAAATAAATAAATAAATTTATTTAAAAAATAGAAAAATAGATAAATTGGACATTATCAAAACTTAAAAAACTTTTGTGCTTCAAAGGACACCATCAAGAAAGTACAAAGATGCCCACAGAAGAAAATCTTTGCAAATCATATGTCTAATAAGGGCTTGTATCTAGAATATATAAAGAGCTATTACAACTCAATAACAAAAACACAATCCAATTTAAAAATTGGTAAAGAATGTGGATAGTTCCCCAAAGAAGATATACAAGAGGCACATGAAAAGATGCTCAACATCACTAATTATTAGAGAAATGCAAATCAAAACTACAATGAGGTATCTCCTCACACCAGTCAGAAAGGCCATCATCAAAAAATCTACAAACAATAAATGCTGGAGAGGGTGTGGAGAAAAGGGAACCCTCTTGCACTGTTGGTGGGAATGTAAATTGAAACAGCCACTATGGAGAACAGTATGGAGGTTCCTTAAAAAACTGAAAATAGAATTACCATATGACCCAGCAATCCCACTACTGGGCATAAACCCAGAGAAAACCATAATTCAAAAAGACACATGTACCCCAATGTTCATTGCAGCACTATTTATAATAGCCAGGTCATGGAAGCAACCTAAATGCCCAACAACAGATGAATGGATAAAAAAGATTTGATACATACATACAATGGAATATTACTCAGCCATAAAAAGGAATGATATTGGGTCATTTGTAGAGATGTGGATGGACCTAGAGACTGTCATACAGAGTTAAGTAAGTCAGAAAGAGAAAAACAAATATTGTATATTAACACATATATGTGGAATCTAGAAAAATGGTACAGATGAATGTGTTTGCAAGGCAGAAATAGAGACACAGACGTAGAGAGCAAAGATATGGACACCAAGGGGGGATGGGAGGGTGGGATGAATTGGGAGATTGAGATTGACATATATACACTAATATGTATAAAAGAGATAGCTAATGAGAACCTGCTGTATAGCACAGGGAACTCCACTTCGCTGTAGAGTAGAAACTAACACAACATTGTTAAACAATTATCCTCCCCCCCGACAAAAAAAAGAAGATATACAAATGGCCAATAAACACCGGAAGGATACACAACATCGTTAGTCATCAGGGAAATGCAAATCAAAACCACTATGTGATACAACTTTACATCCACTAGGAGGGCTATAATAAAAAACAAACAAAAAACAACAACAACAACAACAAAAAAAAGGTAATAACAAGTATTAGTAAGGATGTGGAGAAATTGCAACCTTCATGCATTGCTGGTGGGAATGTAAAAAGGTGCATCCACTTTGGAAAACAATCTGACAATTCATTCAGTGATTAACTGTATGATCCAACAATTCCACTCCTAGGTAAATATGTAAGAGAAATGAAAGCATATATCCAAAACAACAGCAAAAAAACTCCCATAGAAATATTTATAGTGGCATTATTCACACAAATCAAAAGGTATAAACAACCCAAATGTCCATCAGCTGATGAATGGATATGTAAAATGTGATATATCCATACAATGGAATATTACTCAGCAATAAAAAATAAGTATTTTTTCCCTTCATCTTTCAGGGAAGATAAAAAGATTTTTTTAAAGGGATTAGAAGGTTGAGGGATAGCTAATTTATAATGTTTTATTTCTTTTCTTTTTTAAAAAATTTATTTATTTATTTATTTATTTTTGGGTGTGTTGGGTCTTCGTTTCTGTGCGAGGGCTTTCTCTAGTTGCGGCGAGCGGGGGCCACTCTTCATCGCGGTGTGCGGACCTTTCACCGTTGCCGCCTCTCTTGTTGTGGAGCGCGGGCTTCAGACGCGCAGGCTCAGTAGTTATGGCTCATAGGCCTAGTCGCTCCGCAGCATGTGGGATCTTCCCAGATCAGGGCTCGAACCCGTGTCCCCTGCATTGACAGGCAGATTCTCAACCACTGCACCACCAGGGAAACCCTTCTCTTTTTTTTTAATCTGTTAATCAGATGAAATACACTGATTCTATCTACCCTGTGTTTCGGTAATTAATTCCACTGGTGATTATATATTTATTAGATTCCATTTGCTAATATTTATGTAATGAGTTTTGCATCTATATCTGTGAGAGAGATTGGTCTGTCATTTTCTACTCTTCTAATTCCCTTGTAACATACTGGTATAAAGAAAAAGTAATAAGTATTGGTACGTGCTATGACATAAACCGTGAGAGTATTATGCTAAGCAAAAGAAGCAAGTCACAAAGAACTATATATTGTATGGTTTCATTTAAATGAAATGCCCAGGCTAGGCAAATCTATAGAGACAGAAAGCAGATTAGTGGTTACCTAGAGCTGGAAGAGTGGGACATGGGGAAGGGAATGGGAGTTAATGGCTAAGGGTACATGGTGTCTTTTAGAGGTAACAAAAATGTTCTAAAATTAGTTGTAGTAATGATTGCACAGCTATATGTATTTAAAACCACTGAATTGTATACTTGAAATGGCTGAGTTGTATGGCATGTGAATTAAACGTCAAGTTGCTAAAAAGTATAATAGGGGGACTTTTGCTTCTGGGAAGATAGAGTAAATATAGATGAGCTTCTCTCTATTCTTCTCACTAAGTACAACTGAAAACCCTGGGCATTATATATAAAACAAACATAAGCAGACTCCAAAAGGTGGAGAGAAGACAGAATTGCTAGGGACCTCAGGACCCAAGGAATGACACAGTGGTGAGTTCTCTGGGTTATCTTATATATTCCAGACTTGGAGATGAAGAAGCTGACAAACTGGAAACACCAATGTCCACAGACCAAAACAACAACAGCAATAATAATAACAAAAACCACAACAAAAGCCTGCTCTTTCTAAAAGAAAACTTTTAGACAATAACTGCTCTACTCCAAGGGCTTCCCTGCTGGCGCAGTGGTTAAGAACCTGCCTGCCAACACAGGGGACACGGGTTTGAGCCCTGGTCCGGGAAGATCCCACATGTCGCAGAGCAACTAAGCCCGTGCGCCACAACTACTGAGCCTGCGTTCTAGAGCCTGCGAGCCACGACTACTGAGCCCACATGCCACAACTACTGAAGCCCGAGCACCTAAAGCCCATGCTCCGCAACAAGAGAAGCCACCGCAATGAGAAGCCCGCACAACACAATGAAGAATAGCCCCCGCTCGCCGCAACTAGAGAAAGCCTGCACGCAACAACGAAGACCCAATGCAGCCAAAAATAAATAAATAAAATAAATAGATTTATAAAAAAATAATAATAATAACTGCTCTACTCCAAATACCACACATACACACACAAAAAAACCCCTGTGGGCCCATACCCACTCATGCCAGCAGAGGCCGAGAGGGGAACCTAGACTTCCACCCTTGCAAGACCGTAACAAGGTGTCCCAACACACCTGCTGGGGTTGTGCCAGAGAAGGCCGAGTAGGAAGCTGGGACTTTCATCCCACCAGCCGGTAACAAACCCCCCATCCCCCAACCACCACCACCATGCAATGTCAGTGGAGATGACATGGGAGCCTGCACTTCCACCACCACCCAGGAGTAATGAGGTGCCCTTCCCCTCCCCTGCTACAAGAGGTCTACTGGAGAGTCAGCACTTTCACCATTGCCCGCTGGTAACAAGGCCATACCCACCGTGGTGCTGATGAAGACTATGTGGGGATGTGGAAATCTCAACCCCAACCAGCAGTAACAAGGAGCTCCTCCCCCCTCCCCCCACCCATATCAGGTGTCGACAAAGGCTGAGTGGGGAACCTGGACTTCCACTTCCATGCGGCAGTAGCAGACAGAGAAACAGAAGGTTTAAATAAGACCCAGAATCTCATAATGTGAAAATATCCAGGTTTCAGTTGAAAACCACTTATTACACTAAGAGCCAGGATGATCTCAAACTGAATGAAAAAAAGGGACTAATAAATGTCAAAATCAAGATGATAGAGATGTTAGAATTATCTGACTAATATTTTAAAGTAGCCATGATAAAAACGCTTCAATGAGCAATTAAAAACACACCTGAAACAAATAAAAAATTAGAAGTCTCAGTAAAGAAATCAAAGATATAAAGAATAACCAAATGGAAATTTTTGAACAGAAAAATATAATAATCCAAATAAAAGGCTCAGTGATGGGCTCAGTGAAGAATGGAGGGGACAGAGGAAAGAATCAGTGAACTGGGAGATAGAAAATAGAAATTACCCATTACAGACAACAGAGAAAATGATTTAAACGAAAAATGAATGGAGCTTCAGACTCCGTTCTCCGGGACTATAACAAAAATCTAACATTCATGTCATTGGAGTGCCAGAAGGAAAGGAGAAAGAGGACAGGGCTGAAAAGTACTAGGAGAAATCATGACTAAAAACTTTCCAAATTTAACAAGAGATATCAACCTAAAAATTCAAGAAGCTGAGTGAATCCCAAACAGGATAAACTCAAAGAAATTATGATGCAAACACATCATAATTAAATTTTTGAAAACTAAATATAAAAATTCTTGAAAGCAGCCAGAAAAAATAAATGACACTTTATCTATAGGGTAAAATCATTTGAATAACAGCAAATTTCTCATCAGAAACCATGGAGGCCAGAAGGAAGTGGCATAATATTTTTGAAGTGCTGAAAGAAAAGAAGTGCAACCTGGAATCCTACAGCAAGGAAAGCTATCCTTCAGGAATAAAAAGGAAATCAAGACATTCTCACATGAGAGAAAACTAAGAGAATTTGTCAGCAGCAGCCACCTAAAAGAATGGCTAAAGAAAGTTCTCTAAACAGAAAGGAAATGATAAAAGAAGGAACCTTGGAAGATCAGGAAAGAAGAAAGAACATGATAAGCATGGGTAGACATGGGTAGGCTTTCCTTTTTTTCTTGAGTTTTCTAAATTGTTTTATGGTTGAAGCAAAAGTTATAACACTGATGTGGTTCTGCATGTATGGAAATAAAATATTTAAGACAATTATATTATAAATGGGAAAGGGTAAAGTGATGTAAATCTACATTTATAGAGCATTCCACCCAACAACAGCAGAAAACATATTTTTTTCAAGTGCCCATAGAACATGTACCAAGATAGACCATATCTTAAGCCATAAGACAAAGTTAACAGAATTGAAGAGAACATAATTTAAGAGAATTGAAGTCATATAATGTGTTCTCCAACAACACTGGAATCAAAATAGAAATCAACAACAGAAAGAGAGCAGGAACATCACCAAACAGATGGAAACTAAACAACACACTTCTAAACAACAGAGGAAGTCTCAAAGCTAATTTTAAAAGTATATTGAGCTGTATGAAAAATGTAAATACAACATAGAAAAATTTATGAGATGCAGCTAAAGCAGTCTGAGAGGGAAATTTATACCACTAAAATGCATACATTAGAAAAGAGGAAAAATCTCAATCAATAGTGTAAGCCTCAAGAATCTAGAAAAAGGAAAGCAAAATAAACCGTAAACAAGAAGAAAGGAAATAACGCAGATAAGAGCAGAAGTCAATAACTCTGAAAAGAGAAAAATAATAGACAAAGTCAACGAAACAAAAAGTATTTTGGAAAGATCAATAAAATTGACAGACCTCTAGTAAGACTGTCATATTAAAAAAGAGAGAGAGAGAGAGAGAAATCACAAATTACCAACATCAGGAATGAAACAGGCAATATCATTGCAGATCCTACAGACCTCAAAAAGATAATAAGGGTATATTATGAACAACTCTACACAGATAAATTTGACAACTTAAGCAGAATGGACCAATTCCTTGAAAAGGACAAACTACCACTATTTACCCAATATGAAGCAGAATTTCATTGAATAGCCCTGTAACTACTAAGAAAACTGAATTCACAATTTTAAAACTCCAAAAAAGAAATATCTAGGTCTAGATGGCTTCATGGGAGAATTCTACCAAATACTTAAAGAAGAATTAATACCAATTTTATAGAAGCTCTTCCAGAAAATAGATGAGGAGAAAATACTTTCTAATTTATTTTTTGAAGCTAGTATTATCCTGATATCAGGCAAAAACCATACCAAAAAAAAGAAAGAAAGAAAGAAAACTATAGACCAATATAGATCATGAGTGCAGACATAAAAATCCTTAACAAAATATTAGCAAATAGAATTCAGCAATAAATAAAAGGAATTGCCATAAATTGGGGATTTTTAAAATTTATTTATTTTAACATCTTTATTGGAGTATAATTGCTTTACAATGGTGTGTTAGTTTCTGCTGTATAACAAAGTGAATCAGCCATACATATACTATATCCCCATATCTCCTCCCTCTTGTGTCTCCCTCCCACCCTCCCTATCCCACCCCTCTAGGTGGTCACAAAGCACCAAGCTGATCTAATTGGGGATATTTTAGAGCGGGCAAAGCTGGTTCAATGTTTGAAAATTAATATGATCGACCATATTAACAGAATAAAGAAGAAAAATCAGGTGACATATTAATCAACTTGATAAAGAGCATCTACAAAAAACCTATAGCTGGGGCTTCCCTGGTGGCGCAGTGGTTAAGAATCTGCCTGCAAATGCATGGGACACGGGTTTGATCCCTGGTCCAGGAAGATCCTGCATGCTGCAGAGCAACTAAGCCCGTGCACCGCAACTACTGAGCCCACGTGCTACAACTACTGAAGCCCACACACCTAGAGCCTGTGCTCCACAACAAGAGAAGCCATCGCAATGAGAAGCCTGCGCACTGCAACAAAGAATAGCCCCCGCTCGCCACAATTAGAGAAAGCCTGCAAGCAGCAACAAAGACCCAACACAGCCAAAAAAAAAAAAAAACCTACAGCTGACATTATACTTAATCATAGAAGACTGAATGCTTTCTCCCTAGAATTGGGAACAAGGCAAGCTTCTGGTTTCTCACCACTCTTATTCAACACAGCGCTGGAAGAGCTAGCCAATGCAATGAGATAAGTAAATGAAAAGAATAAGATCAGAAAGAAAGAAAAAAAACTATCCCCATTGGCAGGTGACCTGAGTGTCTATGTAGAAAGTCCCAAGGAATCTACCAAAAACACCTCCTAGAACTAATAAATGAATTTAGAAATATTGCAGGATATAAGAAAAACATACCAAAAAATCAACTGTATTTCTGTATACTAGCAATGCACATGTAGACATCAAAATTTTAAATACAATACTATTTACAATAACTCAAAAAAATTACTTACTTGTAAATCTAACAAAACATGCACGGGACTTGTATGCTGAAAACTACGCAACACTGATGAAAGAAATCAAAGATCCAATTAAATGGAAAGACGTACTGTACTCATGAGTTGGAAGACTCAACATAATAAAGATGTCAGTTCTCCCCAAAAACAATTTTCAGAAAAAATAAAGTGGAATCAGTGTACCCAATATCAAGACTACTATATAGCTGTAATAATTAAGACTTTGTGATACTAGCAAAGGTATAGACACATAGATCAATGGAACAGAACAGAGAAGCCAGAATTAGACCTACACAATTATCTCCAACTGATTTTGACAAAAATGTGAGAGCAATTAAATGGAGAAAGAATAACCTTTCAACAAGTGGTACTAGAGCAAATGACATCCATAGGCAAAAAACTGAACATTGACCTAAGTCTCACACCTTATACAAAAATCAACTCAAAATGTATCATGGACCAAAATATAAAATGTAAAAATATAAACCTTTTAGAAAATATCATAGACAGAAATCATTAGGATCTATGCCTAAGCAGAGATTGAAGACTTGATACCAAAAGTACAAACCATTAAAAAAAAAGAAATTGATAAACTGAACTTCATCAAAATTAGGAATTTTTGTTCCATGAAAGATACTGTTAAGAGGATGAAAAGACAAGCTACAGAGTGGGAGAAAATATTTGCAAATATTTACTATTAGATATACGACATATCTGACAGAGGACTGGTTTCTAGACTACATAAAGAACTCTCAAAACTCAACAGTGAAAAAGCAAACAATCCAACTAGAACATGGACAAAGACATGAAGAGACATTTCACCAAAGAAGATCTACAGATGACATATAAGCACATGAAAAGATGGTCAACATCATTAGCCCTTAGGAAAATGCAAATTAGAGCCAGTAACAATAAGATACGACTTACTACACACCTATCAGAATGGCTAAAATAAAAAATAGTGACAATACCAGATGTTTACAAGAATACAGAGAAACTGGATCACTTATATATTTCTGGTGGGATTGAAAATGATATTGCCATTCTGGAAAACAGTTTGTCAGTTTTGTAAAAAAAAAAAAAATTAAACATGCAGTTAATTACCACATGACCCAGCAGTTGCATTCCTGGGCATTTATCTCAGAGAATAAAGATTTAAGCCCACACAAAACTTTGTATGTGGATGTTATAGCAGCTTTATTCAC
Source organism: Eubalaena glacialis (assembly GCF_028564815.1). NCBI lineage: Eukaryota > Metazoa > Chordata > Mammalia > Artiodactyla > Balaenidae > Eubalaena > Eubalaena glacialis. The sequence continues at coordinate 13,039,446 of NC_083725.1, read as the reverse complement.
AATAGTCCAAAACTGAACACTGCAAATGTCCTTCAACCAGTGAAAGTTTAAATAAGCTGTGTCATATCCATACCATGGAACACTACTCAACACTAAAACAGAACAAGCTGGGTTCACATGACAACCTGGAGAATTATGCTGAGTGACAACATGAGGGATATTTGTGGTGATGGAATCAGTGTCAGCATTCTGGGTATGACACTGTACTACAGTTTCATAAGATGTTACCATCAGGGGAACCCAGGTAAAGGGGACAAGGGTACATAGGATCTCTCTGTGTTATTTCTTATTACTGCATGTGAATGTACAATTATCTCAGAATAAAAAAGTTAATTTTTTTAAATCCCATGCTGTTTATAATTTCATAGTACAAACTCCAAAGATTATATGGGTTTTTTTAAAAGTATAAATTATATGTATATGTGTATATATATATATACATATAATGTCTAGAGTTATACACACACACACACGCATACACAAAGACAGAAGTATGCATGGGTTTTTGCAAGTTCCAAAGTGACGGAAAGTAGAAAAGGATTATGGGAAAGATTGTCTGGACGTAGGGGTTAATAAACTCTCACCTCCCTGATGTCCCTGCAAAGGGCATCACGCGCACACTTGGACATCTGTCTGCCACCTCCAGTCATATACAATGTCCCTGTTTCCTCTCTTGGTCTTCACTTGCCCCTTGTCAGTGTCCTTCACTCACAAAGCCACTAGAGAACTCTGTTAGCTAGGATAATTAATGGTTGCTGCTAGAACAAACAACTTCCAAATCCCAGTGTCTTTACATAATAAAAATTACTTTCTGCTCACCACACATATTTGGGATGTTCCCGATTGGGCAGCTCTCCTGGGAGTTTCTCCTCTTAGTGGTGCTGTGGACGTATGCTGCCACCATTCTGTGGCTTCACAGTCACCCCAGCATCGTCCAGTCAGCAGAGGAAAGAGAGTGTAGAAACTAAATATAATGAGAGGGAGGTGAGGCCTAGAAGTGGAGCACATCACTCTGTCCACATTCTTAGAAAAATGGTATCACCTGCTAGGGGGCTGGGACATGTAGTCCCACTGGGTGCCTTTATAACATCGTTTGTGCCATAGGCCCCTTCCTAGTTGGCCCTACCAGTGGTCCCCATCATGAGAGCACCAATGTCCACACAAAGATCAATCTCCTGATGCTCCCCACCATCCATCTTTGAGACACCAGAGCAGGTTTTGCTCCTTCAAAAACCATTGTGCTTATGGAATCAGCTCCCTCAGCCTCAGGCCTCAACCCTCTCGCCATCCCAGCTCCCACTCCCACTAACCCATCCTCCCCACAATTGTCCCAATCACCTCCTTCCACTTGTCCCCTCAACCTCCCTGAAGACTCATTTTTTGAAAAAGAACTTCTCTCATCCTCTATTAGCATAAAAACAAAAAGCTTAGGGAGAATTAATATCCCCAGGGGCCCCAGCCCTCCAGGCATATAAGTAGCTGAGCCCGGCACCTAGCCTGGAGTGGCCTGGGAGCCCTGCTCCAGGTCACAGAGGTGCATGGACCCAAACAGGGAAGGGGAGGAGCAGATGGTGGTGAGAGGGGGATCTAATGTGTTCTGGCTCAGACTTCTTGAGCTCACCACGCCATAGATACCAGGTGCATGTACAGGTTTGGAGCTCAGAAGAGAAATCTAGACTGTATATCTTATATTTGATAGGATACAGATTCAACTACTGTTACAAAACCCAAAATAAAAGTGGCTTAAATAAGATGAGGTTTCACTCTCTCTCATAAGCATAAGCAATCCAGGGCTGATGTGGAGCTCGAAGGGGTCAGGGACCCGGCTCCCCCTGTCTTGTTGTATGTGCATTGTCCAAGATGACTCACTACCATCTGCATTCCAGCCAGCAGAAAAGGGGCACTGGGCAAGGGGAGGGCAAGTCCCTTCCTTTTAGGGACATAACCCTGAGAGATGCACATATGACTCTGCTCACATCCCAGAAACTGGTCCCACATCAGGGTTAAAGGGAGGCTGAGTAACATATTATTCCAGGCAGCCATGTGCACAGTTTATTGTTACTATGGAAGAAGGGACAAACATATATTCTTGGATGGCTGGGAATCTCTGCCACATACCCCATTAGTAAAACATTTTTGAGCACATACCCCCCCAATATATGTGTATTGGTACATAATTTTTTTTCAAAATTATGTAGTAACATACATAATTAGCATGTATGTCGATATGTATATTATATACTTATAAAGCTTATTTTCTTTCTTACTTTTTAGATAAAAATTAAGACAATATTTTCTTCTTATACCTCAAGAGATCATGTAGCACATAGCTTCTTGCAGGCCACCAGTCTAGACTAAAGATCTAGATTTATAAATCAACAGCAAATAGGTAGTGGCTGAAGCTCTGCAGTTGGATAAAATCACATAAGGAGAGTATGGACGTGGAGAGAGAAGAAAGCGCCAAGGATGGAAAATTGGGAAACATCAATATTTAGGAGTTGGACAGAAAGAAGAGAAGCAGGAACGATCTGAGAAACTGGGCAGGAATTGAGGGGAGGTAGGAGGACAAATGGGATAGAGTAGTCCTAAGGAAGTCTGGGGTGAAGAGAGTTTCAGAAAATGTAAGGACTGAAAAGGAACCATTGATTTGTATATGGGAAGGTCATTGGTAATCAGTTGAGAGGGAAGAAAATTAGATAATACACTGGCTTCTATGTACTAGAAAAGAGGGAGCCATGGAAGATTAATAATAGGGGAGGCACGGATGACAGCTGAATGCAAAGAAGATTCATTTGGACATTTGTATGTAAAGTGGATTAGGGGGACCAGAGCCTGAAGTCTGAAGGCCCGCTAGGATGTAAACCCAGACCAGGTTGACCAGAGTAAGAGTGGCCTCAAACACATTGCTTAGAAGAAATGGAAATGACCCAGTGACCAACTCAATATGGAGACATGGAAAAGAAGAGAAAATTGACTCCAAGGTTTTGGGCCCTGGAAGCTGGGAGAAGGAAGTGCTATTAAGACCACTGTTTGGTGAGGTTCTGATGGGTAAAGTGTGTCTGGTGGGGTTGCCCAGGAATGCTTCCTGGAGAAGGTGCTGTGAGAATGGCAATCCCAAAGTGCCTGGTCTTCTATCCCAGGCTCCTCCCACACACCTCGGCATATGAGCTCTCAAGTTCATAGTGCCACAGCCCCCTTCCCCGCAGTGCCAAGGATGTGTTCATGACTGGATGGATGGTGTCCTAAAGACCCTCTGACCAGCCAAACCAACTTTAATCTGGTGCACGGGGGCTATGAGGTTGTCACTGAGGGCAAAATGAGCTGCTCCTTCCCATGCAGGGTCAGCTCTGTGATGTGGCCAGCGGCAAAGGTTCTGTCAGCTGGCATTGAAGCAGGACACAGCAGGGCCACAGTGCAGCTCATCTCCAAGGCAACCACACACGGCTGACAGTCAGCATTTGCTGGAACCATACTCAGCCAAGGACATGGCCTTCAGCTCTTGCCCACCTCCCAGTATCAAGAAATGTGTTAAAGAAAGAGAATGTAATGGATTTCTGTAAGCACTTGAGGAAGGAAGATGCTGATCTCAACAGCAACAGTGTAACTAAATAATGACCCTCCACTGTGCCCTACCCCCAAGGGCCTCCCTGCAGGATTCTGGTCCACTTGGCTTATTGACTATGTGAAACAGGACTGCCCCTCAGCGCCCTCCCTGGGGATGCTCCATGTCTGCTTCTCTCTCAGGGCCCTCATGGGTTGGATGGGGTTGGATTGCAAGACAAGGATGATGAAAAGAATTTGGGAAACTGTTCCCTTGGACGTGGATGAATCTGAGCGCCAGGAGGCAGGAACACCATGTTCCCAGCAAACCTGGGCCTGGCCTCAGGCTGGACCCAGTGCTCTCCAGAGCCGGGGACTGCAGTGGACGGTGGATGCTGGGGAGGCCTCCCTTGGGGGTTAAGAGAGCCCCTGGGCTTGGATGATGGTTCTCACTAGAGACAGTAATGGGGGCATCCACCCACCTCCTCACTAGGAACAAAGGCTACAGACCCAGCTGCCTCTGAATTGACACATCCTCCATCAAATCGTTTTAAAGATAAAATAGGAAACTATGAATCTCATAAAAAGGAGTTGAGCAGGTCCTGATATTTAGGCTAAATAATACTAAAAACTTCAAGTATAAACTAGCCATATGATACCTTGGATACATTTGTGTGGCCGATACTGAATTTTGGGGGCATCTCAGAGGGTGGGATTCACTTAACACTTAGTGAGCATCCACTCTGCACCAGGCCCACCCGCTGAATCTTGGAGGATGAAGAGGAATAAAGGAAGATGGGGAAGGTGTTCCAGGCTGAAGGAACAGCATGTCCAAGGAACCAAGTGAGAGAGAGCATTCTAGGCCAGGCCAGCAGCGTTAAACACGCTGTCAAATTTTAGATCAGTCTGACCACAGCAGAGCGGGGAGGAGAGTGGTAGTACCAGCTGGAGAAGTAAGATCTAGCCGATCGTGATGTTTTTATGTGGTGGGGGAGGCTTGGGTTTTATCCAGAGGGCGGTGGGGAGCCACTGAAAGATTTTAAGCAGAGAGGAGACATGATCAGATTTGTCTTAGAAATGTAGCAGGGTGGTTTGTTAAGAATGTAATGTGGCAGAATAGCCTATTGAGAGACTAGCTGTGTCTTGTTTTCTCCATTGTAGTCTCCTTGGTAAAGAATGAAAGGTATTTCCACCCCTCTTCCTCCTCACTCCCACCCCAGCAGGGAAGCCAAGCCATCGTACCTTTGAGGCCTGGGCTTTTCATACGCACAGGGAGAACTGACAATATCTGTGTGTTTTATGGCAAAAAAACAAGTTTCCAGGCCAATCTGCCTCTTTGTTTTAGAAGGTTTTGGTCAAGCCAGGGAATGTCGAGGTTGTGCTGAGAGTTAAGGAGGGAAACGACTAGATTCAGAGAAGTTATGGGATGTGTGGGGTCTTCCAGAGAAGCCGAGGTCTCTAGCCCTTGGGTATGGGGGCTAAGAGAGGATGGAACCATGACAGTCTCCCAGGATTCCAGCAGGACTAATAGGAAGATGGATGGTGGGACTAGTCACTGACTGGAGAGGAGGGTATCCCCAAAGATCTGGGCAGCAAACAGCTGTAAGCATGTAACCGAGCAGGACCCTGTGGGGCCCTCCTGGGCACAAAAGCCTTTCTGTGTCCCCTGGTTCTTATTTGCAGGATAAAATCTTCAGCTTCCTAGACCTCTCTGAGTCCCAAAGAGCAGATTCAGACAGTTGCTAATCAGGGAAATAAGGGAATGCAGAAACAAAGAAGGAACAATCCATAAACTACAGTGCAGGGAATTAAAGCAGGATCCTGGTTCCTCCTCAAGGGATCTACATAACAATACCTTTGAGTTCTTCTACAGGAACTAAGGTCCCCCCCTAGGTGGAGGATGGTAACTTCAGGCTAAGCACAAGATTCCTGGAGCACCTCCCTGTGACCTCACCACCAACCAATCAGAAGAAAGTCACACACTCTGCAGCCCTCACCCCAAATTTTGCCTGTAAAAACGTTTCCCTGAAAACCATCAGGGAGTTCGGATTTTTGGAGCACAAGCCACCCATTCTCCTTGCTTGGCCCTGCAATCAACCTTTCTCTGCTCCAAACTCCAACATTTCAGTTTGTTTGCCCGCACTGTGCATTGGACACATGAACTTGCGTTTGATGACAAGCACAGAGCCTAAACTCCCACTTCAACTGGGAGCTGACAACCCTGGGGAGGGAGGAAATCTCGTGGTTGCCCTGCTGTCCGCGGCCCTGTTGGTTTCTCCTGCCTGGGCAGGGCATTGGCCAGTAGGAGGATCTCCAGGGCCAGTGCTGAAGGGAGCTGACCCCTCCTTGCACCAATGGGAAACAGCCGAGAGAGCTCTGACCTGGGACTCCGGTGCAGTGTGAGATGGAGCGCATCCCATGGGCTCTCAGGCCTCCTTCTCCTCGTTGGTAAGACAAGTGCTTTGGACCTGATGTTCCATGCAGCTCCTTCTGGCCGGCACATTCCGTGAGGCTGAGCGGATGCTCCAGTGCCAGATGGAGCAGAACGCATTGTCACAGAGCAGAATGCACGGAGCTGCCTGGGGACGTGGCCGGACACCCCACCCCCACCCCCAGCTCCCAGGTCAGCAGGGAAGGATTCCTAGAGAGCGAGCCTGAAGCCTGGCCATGGGTCCCTGGGTTGTAAGTAAATTGAGGGCAGCCTCCGTTCTCTCCACTGCCTCCTTCATCTCCTCTGCTGGGTGTAGGAGGGCTGCCTGGCATGGGGCAGGCTCTAGTTGCTGCTCGCTGACTGGCCCAGAAAGCAGACCAGTGTTACTACCCCTTACTCTGAGCCCACAGCTTCTTCCATGCTTCCTGCCACTTCTCAGGGATACCCTTACGATAAAAAGCCACTTTCAGAGGTTGTGGCTCATTTTCTGTTCCCTTTCCCAACCAATTCTCCTCTCCCACCCTGCTCTATTATCCACAAGTCTTTGCTTTCCTGATTGCTGAATTCTTTTCTGATTACCTTCCCCAGGGACTGAACTCCCCTGAGAGAAAAGAGACTATTTGACCTGTGGTCTCATGCCCTGGAGGGATGGGAAGGGAAGCAGTTAATGGCAAGAGAAATGTAACTAACTTTATTGAGCAAACTCTCAAGGGCCAGGCTTTACAATCTCCATACATAGGATAGCATATGAGGGACTGTTATCCCCATTTTACATATGAGGAAACTGAGTCTCAAAGAGTGAAATAACTTGCCCAATATCACAAAAGCAGTACGTAGGAAAGAAAAAAAATACTTTTCTCTACCCATTAGTTCTCCAGCTGCTGGGTCCCTGTAATTAGACTGGCCAAAGACAGATTGACAAGAGAAAAACAAACAAGTGAATTAATATGTACAATATGCGTGCATACATGGGAGCACCCAATGATGAGTAACCCTCAGGGGTGATTAGAACTTGGGCTTCCATACCATCTTAGGTTACACAAAGGAAAAGGGGGCTTCAGGGGGAGTGGGAGGAGGCAAGTTATGGGAAGGTGGCCAGCAGCAATATGGTAAGCCTGTCCAGCCTGTCCAGCCTGTCCAGCCTGCAGTAAGTCAGTGCCTTCTCCACTGATAAGAGCTGTTAAGTCTCCCCTTCTTGCTACAGGAGAGGGAGACATTTTTACAAGTGGAAATTTCCTTTCCAAAAGGAAAATTTGTTCCTTGTTTTTAGAGTTTTTCCTGCGTCTACTGATTCTCAATGGATCTTAAGTCTTTAATAATCCCTATGGCAAAGAGGCATATTATGGGGTGGTATATTCAACCATAAGTCAGCATTTAAGCCCAAATATCCTTGGCTTTCTTTGTATTTCCCTTCCAGTCTCTCAAAATCTATTTATTGACCATCTACTTTGTGCCAAACACTGTTCCATCCCTGGGGAGTCAAAGACAATGAAGCTATGTGTGCCCTTCAAGCACCTGCAGGCTGGACAGGAGACAGACACATAAACTGAACAGTGTGATGAGCGGTACTCCAGTCATGTACAAAGTCTCACAGGACCTCAGAGCAGGGACAGGCTAAGCAAGGCTTTCCAGGAGAAGTGACATCCCAGGGGGTCCCAGAGGATGAGTTGCAGTCTACCAGGCAGAGTAGGGGTCAGTGTGTGTGAAGGTACCTGAGCGTGACAGCATGCAGCCCATTGCCTAGGTGGGCTGAATGAATGCCTTTGTACCTCCTGGGCAGGGATGCTTCCCCTCCCACACCCCGCCCCCAACCTGTGGATGCCAGGACCAGTGTAAGGTCAAGGTGATGCCCTTCCGCCCCTAGCCCCTTCCCAAGAGGCCTGGGCTCTGCCCCAAAGCCTGGCTTCCTGGGGGATGGCTCTGCCAGTGCCGGATGCCTTCCTGATAGCCACAGCCCCCTCCCTCAGCGGATCTTCAGTTTAGCTAAACAGCTATATCCTTTTGGGTTTGATACCATCTAATTGGTTGTAGCTAATCTCATATTAACTCTCCCCACAGAAGCTACAGGGCCTCTCCACCGCCACCCCCTCACATCCCAGCCCCTACAGAGGCTTCTGTTATCGTGTTTGTTTCTGAACCGCCACAACCACAGACAGGCAAATTTACATATAAATAACCTGCCAGCACAGGAGACTGCAAGAGGCACCTGGTAACGACTCTGTTTATTACTCTGGAGAGAGAAGGGGAGCAAGAAGGTCTTGTGCGCTGGGTGGCCCAGGTGGGATGGCTACATTGCCACCCGCTGATTAGCTGAGAAAGAGTCAGTGACCCTCATACTGCAGAGGAACAAATGTAACTCCCTTAACAACTCCTCTTTGGGAACCCTGCACCGCGCAGCCCAAGACCTGAGATTGTAGGACCCACCAAGGCTGGGGCTGCCTGGAAGTTCATTCATGCAGCCAGGTATGGCGCTGGGCTTGGTGCAGTGGGAGACGTGCAGTAGAGGTCCTTGAAGAATAGACAGACTTTGCCTGGGTGGAAAGTAGAGAGGAAACATTTCAGGCCAGAGGGAATGAGGTCAGTTTAATGAATGCATTGTTGAGTGGACTATGGGGGTGCGGGGCAGAGGATCCGAGAGATAAAACTGGAAGAGCAGCAGAAGTTATGGCAGGAAAGGTAAGCTTGAGTCGGCCTCTGGGGTCCCTACATGACTAAGTTGTGACTTTACCTCCTAGACCTCAAATGTTTTTAAGTAACATCAGTGGGGGCAGCTCTGGAGGCTAAAGCTATAGCTGCTGAAACCTCCCTTAAAATGTGGACTGGCCTAACGGTTCCCTAAGAAGGCCCGGTGGGATCTATTACCACATCAGCAAGTCTTAATTCAGATGAGAGGCCACACCCCACAGAATGGGAAAGTGGGGGTCAGTGGGAGTCTGGAGTCTTGGAGGAGTCAGGAGTGAGAAGAATGGAGTCAAAAGACAGAAATCTATGATTGGAAGGACCAAGCAAGGCAAAGGGGCTGTTGGGAAAATAGAATTAGAAAAAGGGATCTTCTCCCAACCCAGAAAACCTCTCCACAAAAGTAGTAGAGACAGAAAACAGTTTTCTTATTGGATGAGCATTAAACCAGAATGCGATGAGCGTCATAGGCAATCCGCTAAGAGATGGCAAAGACAGAATGAAATCTCAACCCCTTACACAGAGGACGGGAGATAACCCTCCTTCCCTCTACCCTCCTAGGTTCAATGGCTGGGGCCTGAGAATCAAACTGATAAGAGACAGATTAACAAGAGAAAAAAGTTTTAATGACATACACACGCACAGAAACTCACCAAGAAAGTGTGGCTTAAAGAGGCAGCCAGAATTTAGGGACTTATATATTATCTGAGGCTAGAAAAAGGAAAAGGGGTTTGGGGTTGGGGGGCGTGGAGGTGAAAGTTATGGGAAGGTGACAAGTGAAAGTAGGGTAAACTAGGGTTGTTTAGTAAGATTTGTTATGCAGATTTAAGTCAGCGCCTTCTCCTTTGATAAGAGCTGTCAAGAGTCTCCTCTTCCTTGCTACTGGAGGGAGACACTTTTACAAACGGAAATTGCCTTGACAAAAGGGAAACCTATGCTCTGTCTTTAGAGCTTTTCCTGCATCTGTTGTTCCTCGAAGGCTTTCAGCTCAAAAATGATCCATATGCCAGAAAGGCATATTTTGGGGTGACATATTCTGGCCCCGCCTTTGATAGCCAAGCAGATATAATCCATTACAGACATAGCCATTGTTTGTACATCAAGATAAGCAAGAACTAGTCCTTCCCTGAGAGGTCTTGTCAGCACCATTTGTCACACATAGTTCATCCTGCCTTTACCTGGCAACTGGGGTGACATCTGCTTTAGCTTACTGGCTTTATCTAGAGGAAAAACAAACTCATAACTATGACAGGAGGAAGTTTTGCCAATGGGAGAAAGGCTCCCACCAAAGTTAGGTGCCTACCCTCCCACGGGAACTGGGACAGAGGGCGCTATCTCTCTGGTTGTTTACATTTCAAAAAGATGGTCTTCGGTCCTTGAGGAAATACCTGCATTGTGAGACTGGCTAGAAACTTACTTAACCATTATAAAGATTTATGTACATTTGAAAAGGACAGAGAAAAAAATTCTGAAATTAAAGGGAGGGGGAAGGATGTCTCTCACCTCCCTTAATTCCCTTAAGAGGATTAAATCTCTTAGTTTAATTTATATTCACACTTCCAGGACCAATGGGCTCAAAAGTAGCTGCGTCCTCATGGGAAAAACGCTGTCCGCATCGTCAGACCTGTTCCAATCCACCTCTGCCTTGTGCTAACTGGTGGACAAGTCGACTCTTGTCTCTGAGTTGGTTTTCTCATCTTTGAAATGAGGATTATAACTGCTACCTCATAAGGTCTTGAGGAATAAATGAGGTAATATTTTAAAGTCACATGGAACACGGCAGGCACTCCAAAATATTCATCTTTGAAATTAAAGTGTATAATATCATGAGGGTTGGAAGGGTGGGATGAAGAGTAGTTCACCAAATTTCCAAATACTGAACCTGGGAGATCCCTTTGACACCTACGTCAGATGGTTACAGGGCAGATCAGAGGGGAACGCTCCTCAGACCAGCTGGGAATAAATTCAGGGAGCTCATTTCCCTAAGAAGTGTCACAGTATGAAAATATAAATAGGTTAGGGAAGGGTTTAGGACACTCATGAACGCTAGCTCTCAACAGGCTGTTAGGGAAGTGGCAGGTGTTGGGACATGACTCTGATGTTGATAGCTTCTAGGATAAAGCCTTTCCCGTGAAGTGGTCTAGGAAAAACTGTCACAGGCAAGCTCTGGCCAGACAGATGTATCACGGGTTTGGACTTAGAGGATAATTCTTCTATTTCTGTGCTCCACATCCCATGGGTCCCCCAAATCCCCCAGGACGACAGGCTGAATTTGCAGTGGCACCCCTCTACTGCTCCCTTGCCAGTTCTGCCACAAGGCAGCATCCTTCGACCCCCACTCCCAGCCCCCGCAGCACAATTGCCCACTTGTGCTCCTGGAGGGCCACTTCCCTTGAGATGGGGGAGGAAAGCACAACACAGACAGCCACAGTGGTCAAGTGTTACGTCCCTCTGCACTCTGCAGGCCCCTACCCTCTGCATCTGTGGGGGCTGCCTTCCTGTTGCCATAGCAACCAGATTCCCTGGCAGGGCACATGGGGGCCCCCAGTGGTGATCTTGGGGAGCTGCTGACGACATACGTTCTCAAGATGGCTCCGTTTCTCCCAAGGCCAGATGGCACAGCCCCAAGTTGAGACTACTGAATTTATCAGGAGAGAATGTCCTAGAGTGAAACCATACTCTTTGGGGTTTTGACTATTTGAGGCTGGGGAGAGGTTGGGAGGAGCGGCAGGCCACGGTGACCCAAGGCTCCTGGGGATTTTCCCAGCTTGCTTTGGTGAGCTCACCCCACCTTGACCAGCACCTGAGGGGAGTCTGGAGCTGAAAGGAAGAAAGCCCCCCCCCTCCCATCCTTCCCACCTTCCCACTACCCTGACCTCCTGTCCTCACCCAGAGTCAGAAAGTGGCTAGGATGGGCCAGCCAATCACACTGGGTGGCAAAATCTGATGTGAGAGAGGGCGGGTGGGGAAAGAGGCCAGCGGGAGTGACAGCAGGGAGTCGATGTTCATCTGGGATGGCTGCGGTGGGAGAGGGGGAACTGGTGGAGCAGATGACATGAGCAGGGCAGGGTGAGGGCGGGTGAAAGAGCCCACGGGGAGGGCTAGAGCAGCGCTAAGCCGAGCGCTGAGGGATGATTGAACGGCGGCTCGGGAGGGATTGAAGCCAGAGACGCAGGATTTGCTGCAGAGCCCAGAGCCTGATGGAGCACGGGGGACACTTTGATGCAGGAGATAGCCGGCCGCGGCCCCGGGGGCGGGGGCGGAGGGGTGATTTAGCACCTTGGAAAACCGGAGCGGCAGGACCGGTGCTTCGGGTGACGGAGCCGTGGGGCTGAGCCCATCCATCCCGGCCGAGGGCGCAGCGACAGCGTGGAGACGTGCGGAGCTGGCTCCGGAATGCAAGCCCGCGAGCACATTTTGCCCGCAACATTCAAACAAGTTCCAAGGCAGCTTTTCTGCGGGAAAAGGAAATGTGGTTCAAAAAGAACATAATTGGCTGAAATAAATGGCTAATTGGTTCCAAATAGCATCGGAAGCTCAGAGAGCGCGCGGAGCAGGGCGGCGGGCAGGCAGCCACCTCGCCGCTGCTGGACAAGCCCTCTCCCGGGTGAGGGTGTCGCCGGGCTCAGCCCCTGAGGCAGTCCCAAAGCCAGCAGCCTCAGACAGCAGCCTGCGCAGACTGCAGCTTCTCCTTAGCTGTCTGGACGGCCCCCATGGCCATCACTGGGAGGCCTGGTGGCATTAGGGAAAGAACTAGGCATCTGGAAACAGCCCCTGAGGGATTCAGTCCAGGCTTTGTCGCTGCCGCCTTAAACACCTTGATTGGCTTCTCTGAGTACCAGTTTTCTCAACTAAAAAAGGTGATAAAACCAAACTAATCCTGCCCTGACTGTTCCCAGGGCTTTTTCAAGAATCAAATGAGAAAAGGTTATGGCACAAAACTGGCAATTGTTACCCGTTAGACACTAACCTCCACGAGAGAAGGGGGTCTGTTTTGCTCACTTCTGCACACCCTGCGTTTGACATAATGGCTGGCACAAGAATTTATTGAACGTTTTGAATAAATATGGACTATTCACCACCCAGTCATTTGCAGGTGGACTGAGTCCAAGAAAGTTAGGGGTCCAACCCAGGGGTATTCAGTGTGATACTGCCCTAAGCCAACCTCAAATGATGTTTGGATTGGCCTTCATTTTGAATTAACTATAGCTCTGTTGTCCAGGAAGATGGAAAATGGGGAGCTATTTAAAGTTTAATGGAGAGGGAGGGCCATGAACTAGATTTCCCCTCCTTGGTCCAGGAGCCCCTGAGTCAGGAGCAGAGCTGGGCTCCTGCCCCGGGAGCTCCCTGTCTCCTGTCCCTCTTCAGCTTTCTGATTTACAAGCAGAGATGGGGAAGGACAGGGTCACTCTATGACCACCATACTCTCTTCAGTCTGATAGTTGGGGGCCACACAGAACATCAATCATCTTAAATTGCATACACATTTTACCTTAACTATAATTTAGATATAACTAGGAGTTAAATTAAGTGGCACTTGGCTAGTTGACATGTTCTATAGACATGTAATCAAACATTTATTAATTTTGATTTTGAAGTTTTCTTTTGGGTCATGAGGCCAAGTAATTCCTTGAAAAGTTCAGAAGACCCAGGCACCCAAGCAGCTGGGGAAATGAGAAGCAGTGGAGGTGCCAGGACAACCCATGTTCTCCTAGAGAGGGGAGAAGCAGCCTGGCCTTTGGCTTCAACACTTTTTCAGGAAATAGGAGACCTGCATCTGTGCCCAGAAACAGCCACTATATGCTGTGTGATCTTGGGCAAGCTGAGTGGCTTGTCTGGGCTTCAATTTGGGAGCCCTTGGAATAGGGCTTGAGAAACGGGGATGGAGTCTACAGGGGAAGATGGTCACCAAGGCTTCTCTCCCCCAAATCAGAAGGTTTGCTCAGGGCAGGGTGGTCTGGACACCTGGAAACTAAGCTGAGGGTATGCTTGTTTCCCCCTGGGTGGCAGAGACCCTTTGCTACATGGGGTGAGCTAGCCCTCCCCCTACAGTCCCTGCAGACCAAGAAGGGGCCCAGTCAGACCCCAGCCCATTACACTAGCTCCCAACCTCCCCCTGTAAGTCAGTGACAACAATGCCACGGACAGAGTCCTTGCTTCACAGTGGTTTGTTCCCAGCACTCTGGGGTGAGAAAGAGGAGGGAATAACAAAAGACAACACTTATTCAGAGCTTACTGTGGACCAGGCACTGCTCTAAGCATTTTACATATATTAATTAACGTACTTAATTCTCGCAAAAACCCTAAGATGCAGGTACTATTATCATTCCTGTTTTACAGATGAGGAAACCGAGGCATAAGGTGAGAAGTAGCTTGCTCAGGGTCATGCAACTATAAAACAGCACTGTTTCTGCTTTCAGGGAGCTCACAATTTAAGCAATGCGTAAGAGTGAATTGAGCATCAGCCTTGTACTAGGTACTATGGGAGATAAGTAAGAAGATAAGATTTTGACCCTGCCTTTCAAGGAGTCTGACTTGGAAAGTACGACAACCAATCCCTAAAATTCCCTGAGACAGAGACCCATCTGCCTGATCGTGATTCCATCTCCAATACTGGCATGGTAAGCTCAATAAATATTTCTTGAACGATTTATTGGAACAAATATATGTATTAGCTTTCTATTGCAATGTAGGGTCTTTTTTCTGATGCCAAATGTGTGTTTTCCCACACCACAACCAATGCTGCAGTTCTGACACCAACATTGTCCTACAGTTCAGTCCTGTTCTGACACTAGCTACCCGGAGTTAGCATCAGACCCCGCAGTTCTAAGGGTGTAGTTGCACAAGACTGCCCCCACTTCAGATTCCAATCACGAGTCCTGGGGGCCACCCGTACTTCCGACTGCCTGGCTATAAAGCAGGGGTTCTCCCAACCTCCTCTCAGGTGCAATAATTCCATAGAATGACCTGTAGAACTCAGAAAAACATTTTTTTTATGTTTACCTATTTATTATAAAGGACACAACTCAGGAACAGCCAAATGGAAGAGATGCATAGGGAAAGTTATGGGGGGAGGGGTGGGTGGCAGGGCATCCATGCCTCCTGAGGTGTGCCAACTTCCAAGCACATCACTATATTCACCAACCTAGATGCTCTCCAAACCCTATGGATTACAGGTTTTGATGGAGACTTCATTATCTAGGAGCTATTGATGAAATCATTGGGTATTGGTGATTGAGTTTAATTACCAGCCCCTCTCTCCTCCCCGGCGGTTATCAGGATGGAACTGAAAGTTCTAATCTGATGATACAGACTGGGTATTTCTGGCCACCTACACTTATCCTGAAGCTATCTGTCCCCCGCACCACCCCACATCCAACCCAGCTAGAGTCATTCAATTAGCACGCAAAAGACACTCATCACTCAGGAGATACCCTGGGTTTTAGGAACACTTTGCTAGGAACCTGGGACAAAGATCAGATATGTATTTTTATTATACCACAGGCAACTTGCAGCATCATCACCCTGCAGTCCTTAGAGGGAGGACCAAGTGTGGCCTGAGCTTGGGTTTCTCCAAGATCCCCCCAATGCACATCTGTGGGCCACTCCGCAGACCCCAGGCTTCCTTCGAATGGGCTGTGTTCTGGCCAGCCCCATCCTGCACACCACCTTGGTAAGCAGGCCCTTAGAGAAAGGCCTGGTGAGATAGAAAGAAGGACAAAGACATTCTCCCATCTTCGCTGAGCCCCTTCATCGAGGATGTAAACATCTGTTCCCCTCCATTTTCCAGGCTGAATTTTTGTGTCTCGAAAGCAGGACCCACACCCCCTAGTTGCAGTTTTTCCAGGAGCTCACCTGGTCTGGGCTCAAGAAATGCATGATGAGAACCTCTCTCCATCCTCCTCCTACCCAAACAGGCAAACATCCCATCTCCCCAGAGCGTGGAGAGACCAGAACAAGCCTCTGGGAGCGTATGGACAGAGAGATGAAAACAAACGTGGCCTTTGGTGATTTTCCTCTCTGGATTTTATAAACCAGCACAGTTTCTGAGTGAAATCAGATCCATGTGGTCCTGATTCATTTGTACATTGGGAAAGGGTTTGTGCGTAAGAGAGATAGAGATCCCAGGGCCCCCTTTTAGTTGATTTAACAAATCCCTTTCAAGCTTTTTTTTTTCATTGTGAGGGAGAAGTTGCTTTTTCCCAAACCACACGCATACGTACATACACATATACATACACCCCACTGGTTTCAATATCTCTCCAAGCCCTGAAGACTGAAATATCCCCATGAATCAAGAGTTAGGGAACACTTTTCCATCTTCTCCATTTAGCATCTGCTGGGAAATGGCCCAAAAAGGAGTCTAGGAAGAATTTGCCAGAACCAGGAGGACAGGGACAAAGTGCCCCTCCTGCCCTAGGAAGCCAGCAGCATCCTCTTTTAGCGGTGGCTCCAGGCCTACCTCTTGAGTTTGGGTTTAATTTTGGTTTCGGTGGGAGGGCCCTGGGCTAAGAATATAGATCCAAAGGAGGTGGGGGAGCTCTGAGACAGGTTTCCCATCCTCTCTGCTGGGCAGAACCTTCCAGAGGCATCCACAGCAGCATTTCACGTGCAATGCCAGACACAGCATGAGGTAGATGGAGAAGAAATGGGGTCCAGAGAGCTCAGCTGTGGCTCCAACTCCCCAGTTACTGGCTGTGTGACCGTGGTCAAGTCACTTAACCAATGAACTTCATTCCCTTGCCTGTACAATGAGTATAATGGAATCTGATACCTTACTGGAACAAATGGGAATGGATTGAAAATGCTTTTAACCTGCCAGCTCCTATGCAAAGGTGAGATATAGCGGAACCTCTCTTGGATGGTGTCAGTAACCGTCCTATTTGCAAATGTCTTCAGGAAAAAGAATCCTGCTCCTCCCCCCAGGAACAGCTGCCCTTGTCTCACAGCTGCTTGCGGAGTCCTTCCTTACATCCACCTGCATTCTTTCTGAAACAGCTACAGTTTAAGTTGTAAGTGGACCTGAGCTTGGTGAGGTGGAGGAAGGCAGGATTCTGGGAGCACCCCCACTGCCCAAAAAGTCACAGACTGGAGCCAGACTGCCAGAAGTGTCTCTCCAGTTTCCTCATCAGAAGGAAGGTCATCTGAGCAGCTTTGACTGTTTTTCAAATCAATGGGTGTGAAAATCCGCCCAGAACTTGGGTTATGAAATGTGTCATTTTTACCTGTGAAATTTGCACCCACTGACCTCATATCCTCCCTGAAGATGGGGAACTTTCTCACCTCCTTCCTCCAATTTAATGTGCATCTGATATGCTGGCAGACCTCAGACCCATCTGCATCTCTTGGAGCCATTTCCTTCCACTTAAGAGTAAATGATGGTTCCAGGGAGCTGGGCTGATGAGAACAGCACTCACCCCAGGGAGGGGGTGGGGTCGTGCTCCTTCTCTCTTGTCCTTTCAGGACCTCACCTAGCACACATAGAGGCTCCAGCGCTCCGAGATTTGCAGTCTGCCTCTGTACGCACCCACAATTCAATCACGCCACCCTGCCTATGAGCATCAAAATGGATTTTCTCTCCTAATGACTCCCTTAACTGAGCTGATGGCGACCCTCCCTCAGGGCCCCGTGGGTAAGAGTGCTGGAGAATGTTGACCCCCTCGCCTCTGTGCCCCTTTCCCCTCCTCCCCTATGTCTCTCTGAAGCAGAGGTGCCCAGGTGGACACATTCCTCGGATGTGCCCAGAGCTGAGAAAGAGGAAAGAGTAGGCTGAGTGACAGGAGGTAGGCTGCATGGTCCCCACGGGCTGTCCCTCTCCTGGCAGCTCTGTCTCAGTTCCATTAACCTTGCTCTGCACGTGCTACGTTAATGGACTGGGAAAGACAGATCCTGACCAGAGGAAGGGTCTGCTACTTGTTGCCAATCTCAGCACTGGCATGGGTGCTCGGAGGGCTGCCTTGTGGCCTGTGTCCCCAGCTGCCTGACTTCAGAAAGAAGGGAGCAACTCCCACCCCTGTCCCCCACCCCCCAGGGCTATACGATGGGCAGCTGAGATGCTGACGGGTCTGGAAGGCAGGATGATAAGCTGGGGGACTGGAGTCAGGATAGAATGGGCTGGGGCTTGGCCTCAGGCTGTCCCCTGTTTAGAACCACATGACCTGTTTGAACATGGGGGTGGGCACCGGACAAGGGCAACCAGTTCATAGGCTGACCAGAGGCCTGTGAAATGGCCAGGTACAGAAAGCAGTTAGCTCAACCAATCAGGCTCTCTCTCTTTTTGGAAGAGGAAAGAATAAAGCCATTGGCAGGCACAGGAGAAGTAAGAAGCCACAGAAGAGAAGGCAGATGAGTCCTGTTGGTGGTAGAGTCTGGAGGGAAGAGCCACAAACGCTGGCTGCTGTGGGACCTCGGAGAACCACATCCTGAGAGCTACCTTGGACCCCCACCTCACCCCATCTTCCTGTCTAAGCCCCATGCCACAGCTTCTGTCCTGAGATACAATCATGAATATCCTTGCAATAAATCTCCATGTTCTGGACAGGCTCCTGGGAAGCTGGGGAAGTAGCACAGTGTGTCCTAAATTTACCTGATTAAAAATCACACAGGCAGTTTGTTAAACCTACAGACCCCTGGGTTCCTTCCCAGACAACTGAATCTGTATCTCCAGGGTGGGCCAGGATATGCACTTTTTACAAACACCCAGGGTGGACTTATGGCAAGTTAAGGAGACTGGTTTACTCCCATCCTCCTTGTTTCTTCTGTGTGAGTCAGGTGAATTGAATATGCAGCACCACATTGCTTAAAAAAAAGAGGGAAAGTGCCCATTTTGGGGGTACAGCCAGGCAAAAAAGGAAGTTACACAAATTTCTTATCCCCTCCATTCATCCCAGCCCCAAGATAAGATATTCTAACAGTTGGAACAGTTTCCCTCAGGATGGATATGATATCAGTGACACTTCCAGGACCTTGAATTAGCTCCTGCTGGGCTATCATCTTCAGTGGTAGAAACCACTGCATTAACCCTGGTTGTTCCCAGATATTCATTTTTCTCTTCTTCTGTGGTAATAGAATTTTTAGCTGGGCACATAGCAGCCCAAAATAAAGAATATATTTTCCAGCTTCCCTTGCAGCTAGATGTGGCCATGTGACTAATTATGGCCAATGGGATGTGAGCAAAAGTAATGTACACAACTTATGGATCAGGGCTTATGGAAAAGGCGTGTGCCCTTTCTGCCCCCTTTTTCCCTTTCTATACTCGTTGGAATGCAGAGCCGGTGGTGAGACATCTTGGACCACACCAACAAGGTTTCTCCAGAGAAACAGAACCAATAGGATGTGTGTGGTGTGTGTGTGTGTGTGTGTGTGTGTGTGTGTGTGTGTGATATGTATATATTATATATTTATTTTATATATTTACATACTCACCCTTATATATACAGAGATATAAGGAATTGACACACTATTATGGATGTTGACAAGTCTAAAGATCTGCACTTGGCAAGCTGGAGACCCAAGAGAGCTGATGGTACAGTTCCAGTTCGAATCTGAAGGCCTGAGAACTAGGAGAGCCAATGGTGTAATTCTAGTCCAAAGGCCAGCAAGTTTAAGACCCAGTTCAAGTCTGAAGGTAGGAAAAGACCAATGTTCCAGCTTGAAGGCAGTCAGGCAGGAGGAATTCTCTCTTATTTGGAGGAGGGTCAGCCCTTTTGCTCTAGTCAAATCTTCAACTGGTTGGATGAAGCCCACACACATTTGGGAGCGCAATCGGCTTTACTAGGTCTATCGATTTAAATGCTAAACTCATGCAAAAGCACTGCCACAGAAACACCGAGAATATTGTTGACCGAATATCTGGGCACCCCATGGCCCAGTCAAGTGGACACATAAAATTAACCATCATGAAGTGCAACTTCAGCGATGCCAGAGCAACAAGGTAAAGGAGCCTGGGTTCCTATACCATGGAGCTACTACTCCAGCCCAGTTGCAGAGAGAGAAATAAACTATTTTGTGTAAGCCACTATTATTTTGGATTTTGTTATAGTATTACTGCAGCTGAATCCATATCTTAACTGGAGGGTTTTAGTGCAATTTTCAACCAGGGGTATGTTCAGCACAGTTGTCCCACTTTATGGCAAGGCTCAGCCCCAGCCCTCTAGAAGATTCCCACACATCCCTTCTGTCCATGAGAGCAGGTCCTGCACCTCACAGGTCCTTGTTCTGTGGGGCAGGACATCAGAAGCAGGTGCTGACTCCCACTGGCTTATGCGGTGGCATCCTAGCACACTCCACACTCAGAGTGCATTTTTTTAAAAAGTCCTTTCCTCTATTCAACAACGTTATTTTCAGTGATAATCATGAAATAAACAAATAATAATAATGGCCAGAAAAGAAACACAGTGAAAATGTTCTTTTATTAAACCTCATATATATAAGCATGCCAATAAAAAAATAAAAAATAATATTTCAGGTAAATAATTTTCTAATGATTAATATATGAATTTTAATAAAACCCAAGCATTTGCAAATGGCACAATTTAGGCAATATTAAATTGCACCAATGATATTATATTTTATCTCTTGGAATCATTCTTTAGCGTTAAAACAATTAGTACTTTTAAAAGAATAATTAATTTTAAAAATATTATTTAAATTAAGCAAAATATTTCACATGTGAACTAAAATTTGCACTTAACCAAACAAAAACATTACAATTCATGACTTGCACTTTGTTTCATTGTTTTAAATTTTAAACACAAATAAAAATTCCAAGTGGTCACATAAACTGAAATAACTCAAGATCTGGGCTCTTCTGTAAAATCGCTGTGCTGTCACTGTTGATTGAGAGTCTACTGTTTAAATGCAGGAATATGTCATACCCCAGGGGTTGGAGACAAACTCCACCTGAAGCAAACTCAATCCCAAACAATTATGAACTGACTTGTAAAACTGAGTCCACGTGTGTCAAGAGGCGACTGAAGACTAGAAATTCTCCAAATTAACTTCCATGTGCATACAATGTTTATTAAAGAATAAGTCATAAAATTGCGCTAATTTGAAGCTTACATTTATTTATTTATTTATTTAGATATAACTGACATATAACAGAGTTTTAGTTTTAGGTGTACAACATAATGTATTGATGTATATATATGTATATATATATATTGCAAAATGATTATCAGAATAAGATGAATTAACATCCATCACCATACATAGTTGTAAATTTTTTTCTTGTTGGGGAAACTTTTAAGATCTACTGTCTTAGCTACTTTCAAATATGCAATACAGTATTGTTAATTATGGACACCATGTTGTACATTACATCCCCAGATTTATTTATCTTATATCTGAAAGTTTGTACTTTTTGACCACCTTCACCCATTTTGTCCACCCCCCCAACCCCAAGACTCTGATAATCACCAGTCTGTTCTCTATTTCTATGAGTTCATTTTTTTCAGATTCCATTTATAAGTAAGATCATACAGTATTTCTCTTTTTCTGTCTGATTTATTTCGCTTAACATAATGCTCTCAAGATCCATCCATGTTGTAGCAAATGGCAGGATTTCTCTCCTTTTGTAATGGCTGAATAATATATATATGAATAATACATGTTTATACATTTTAAATTCAATCATCCATCAATGAACACTTGTTTCCATATCTAGCTGTTGTAAATAATGCTGCAATGAACATAGGAGTGCAGATATCTTTTTGAGATAGTGATTTCACTTCCATCAGATAAACACCCAAAAATGGAATTGCTGTATCATGTGGTAGTTCTATTTTTAATTTTTTGAGGAACCTCTATACTGTTTTATATTCCCACCCACAGTGCACAAGGGCTTCCTTTACTCCATATTCTCACCAACACTTGTTATTTCTTGTCTTTTTAATAATGGCCATTCTAACAGGTGTGAGGTGATATCTCATTGTGGTTTTGATTTGCATTTCCCTGATGATTAGTGATGTTGAGCACCTTTACATGTACCTGTTGGCCATTTGAATGTCTTCTTTGGAAAAATGTCTATTCGGATCCTCTGCCCATTTTTTAATCAGTTTTTTTTTTTTGTTTTTTTTTTTGCTATTGAGTTGTAAGAGTTCTTTACATGTTTTGGGTATTAACTGCTTATCAGATATATAGTTTGCAAATACTTTCTCCCATTCCATAGTTGCCTTTTCATTTTGTTGATGATTCCCTTTGCTGTGCAGAAGCTTTTCAGTTTGGTGTAGTTCCACTTGTTTATTTTTGCTTTTGTTGCCTTTGTTTTTGGTGTCAAACCCCCAAAATCACTGCCAAGACCTATGTCAAAGAGCTTACCCCATATGTTTTTTCCTAAGAGTTTTATGGTCTCAGATCTTATGTTCAAGTCTTTATGGTCTCAGATCTTAGGTTCAAGTCTTTAACCCATTTTGAGTTAAATTTTGTGTATGGTTTAAGAGATTGACCCAGTTTCATTCTTTTACATATGACTATCCAGTTTTCCCAACACCATTTATTGAAGAGACTATCCTTTCCCCATTGTATATTCTTGGCTTTTTTGTCATAAATTAATTGACCATATACACATGGGTTTATCTCTGGGCTCTTTATAATGTTCCATTGATCTATATGTCTGATTTTATGCCAATACCATACTGTTTTGACTATAGCATTGTAATATAGTTTGAAATCAGAAAGCATGATGCCTCTAGCTTTGTTCTTCTTTCTCAAGATCGCTTTGGCTACTCTGAGGCTTACATATACATTATTAACACTCAAAAGTAACTGTTGAAATTATTTAGAACTTAGGCCAACAGGAGACTTTCCAGGGAGTATTTTATCACCAATGTTTAGAATTTCCACTGCATGATGGTACTAGAAAGCTGACTGGTTTTTAGTCGGTGTTGGTGTTTCTAAATTCTCTGCAGACAGCATGCATCCTATTGCTGGCATCTGGGATGACCACTACCACTGCCCCACCCTACCACACCACAGTTTTTTGCCCTTTAATCACCTCATTAGATGCGAGGGCCTAACTATTTTTGGCTCAACTGCTTTATCTTCCTCTGGAAGACAAAGTTTGGGCACACAAGGAGCCAAAACACTCTAATTTTCAGGTCTTGACAACCAAAACACATGTGTTATTTGTACTTTGTTTTAAATGGTAATACTCGCATTATAGGTATAAGCTAATGGTTACTTGCCCTTCTTTATTAGCCAAGGTGAATAACCACAGCATCGTGCATTAGAAATGACGGTATACACTCTGGCAGGAGCTTGAGTGAGTTTTTTTTAGAAATCAAAAGAGCCTTGGGAGGGCAAGAGCCTTGATTTGGGCTGAGGAGCCCAAAGTGGTGGGTGAGGAGCAGTGGAGACACACAGAAGGGTTGGTGGCTGAGGGTGGGGGAGGGGGCTTTGATGGGACATGGCACCCAGGAGACAAGTGGGACAAGCAAGCAGTCCAGTGTCAAGGAAGCCAGCCATAGTCAATAACAAAAGCTACTGTTTAGCTTTTTTTTTTTTTTTCAATGTTTCTCTTTTTATGTCCCCAACAACTCTTCAAGATGAGCTCAGGAATTAATTAATATTTGTCTAAGGTCTCTCAGCTAGAGAGGTGGGATTTGAACTCATGGCCTTGCCACTTCACCACGGGGCCTCCAACACCAGCTCCTATGCTACCCTGTAGTCCAGCCCAGCCACTGGGACTCGGAGGTGGCCTCCAGGGGCCGGGCACCATGACTGGGTCATGGAAAGAGTGAGACTGGCATGACTCCGTGTGCCACGCCAAGCATGAGATTTGAACACATGCCACACAGCAAGTGCCTGGTTCTCAGATCTGAGGGGCAGGCCAGGGCCTCATTGGCAGCCAGCATAACTTGAAGCAGAATCCCTGGGCACCAAGGTGGAACTATTAATTCCCTCCAGCTGGGGTCAGGATTCATCTGAGAAGGGGCCGTGTCAGGACTTGGAGGGACGCTGAGGCCTGGAGCCAGACCCGTCCAGGTCGCACTGGGTCTCTCCTCTCAAGAACACTGTTGAGAGCACTGAACCACACAGAGTTCCAGGTGAGGCCCCAGATTTGACAACCACGTGGCCTCTTAAGAAGCCCCTCCTCCCGAGAGTCGGACCTGGGTGAGAATAGGAGGAGGGACGTCTATCTTCCCAGTGAATTTCAAATCACAGAACAACTTTTGGATTGATTTTTTGAAGACTGAGAAGGCCAAATGCCTGTATTTCTTTGTTTCTGGCAGCGAGAGCCTAAGAAGACTCAGGAATCTTTCACCATCGGCATCCTTATCAATGGCACCAGTGTTCTATTTATTCAACAATTACCTGTTGAGGGCCTGTTATGTGCCCGGCACTGTTCTGCGCATGGACAACTCGAAGTGAACAAAACAGAAACTCCTGCCTTTGTAGAGCTCAGTGCTAATGGGGGAGAGAGATCATAAACAAACAGGAAAATATAGGAGTGAAAAGTGCTATGGAGAAACCTAAGTCAGCTAGGAAGGTGGATGGCACCAGGGGTGCTCTTTCGATGGGGGGTCAGGGCAGGTCTCTGTAAGGAGGGAACTAGGAGCCAAGTACCCCATTTCCTACCTCCCCAGCTCAGGTGTCAGGCCAGATCTGAGCACCCGTCACTCGGAGTGATGAGCAAAAAGGCCCGTCTCCTAGTTTAGAGGCACAGTGTGGGGGCACAGGGACAGTGAAGAGACAGCCACTGCCTTCAGGGGGGATGGGGTGAGCACACTAGAAAGGGCATGAGGCGTGCACACAGAAACAGAACAACAAATGACAATTAGCATGAAGCACACTGACCATCTGTCAGGCAGGCTGCTGAGGCCGGAGGGAGCAGCAGTGGTCTCTATGGCAGTTCTATCACAAGTACATCCTGAGTGTCCCAGGCTTCCCCAGCTGGAAGGTGAAAAGCTGGTCCCACTAACCTTTGTGCCTAAACCTTGGTGCTGCAAGTGCCCAGCTGTGTGGTGGCAAGAAGTCCAGTCTTTTAGGGAGTAACTTCTCCTGTCTGTTCCTGAGATGCTTCAGGGAGGTCCCAGGTGACACAGAGCCTCCCTGCCCTGTTGTTTACTCCCACCAACCAAGTCCCAGGCCCAACAGCATCCCTGATGTATCACTTCTAGGACCTCATTGTACTGCCAGTATTTTGCCACTGCCAGGTCCATGACTCTATAGTGAAGCCCAAGGTCAGTGACTGGGAAGGCTGCCTATGATTTTGCCACTACTGGTATTGTCGCTCTTGCAAAGTAAAAGGGAAATGCTCAGAGCACAGAGAGTGAATAAAAGGCTGGTACCTGAAATGCTATTCAGTTGGTCAACAGCTCTTCTCCTCCCCCGGACAGGCTGGGGGTGGGCCTCCACCATGGCCAGAGCTTCCACAGTCCGGGCTCCAATGAACCACCCCCTGCTTCTACCCCAAGGACAACTCTGACTTTGCAACCAAGGAGAATGCTTCATCTCATGCAGACAAGGGTGTCACACAGCAAGGAGTTTGGATTAGCCACATGTTCCAGATTTTTCAGTTCACAGGCACACAAAGCACCTTTATCTCAAACCACACAAGTCACCAAGGGGCTGGGACAGGAAGATGGGGTGCAAACACTCCCCTATGGAGAGTGCAGTCAGTGACTGGGCCAGGTTTCCTATTCCAGACACCTTTCTCACTTAGGTGAGTGCATTTTGTGTGCCCTCGTCATTCTCCCATGTTATCTGCTTTCCTTTGGCTCTCATCCCACCCACTGCTCCCTCCAGCTCCCCCTCCATCAGACGTGTCTATGCCCCAACAGTAGACAAGGTTTGTCTTTTAATTCCAGACAGCTCCCTGTTCCTCATGCAAATCAGCGTACACACTGGGAGAGGTACTGCCCAACAACTCCAATTGGCAGAAACACCCGACCCTAATATGAGGGGTGATGGGACTGAGTCCTAGCTTATACCAAGATGCTCAGAATGTCCTGTGGCACGTAATGTGCACTTAGCTTGCAAAGGTGGAGAAAGTGTCAACATCTTGAAAAATAAAATATCTTTAGAAGCAATAGGTTCAATATACTCTGGTACATACACGCAGTACTATGCAACTGTAAAAAAAAAAGAGGAAGTCACTGTGAACTGATATGGAATGATTTCCAGATGTTATTAAGTGAAAAAGGCAAAGTGCGAAAGAGCATAGATGGCATGCTATCTTTTGTGTAAGAAATAAGGGAAAATAAGAGAATGTACCTATATCAGCTTGTGATTACAAATAGAAACACAGGAAAGATAAAGCAGAAAATAATGACAGTTATCTACAAGGAGTAGGAAGAAATGGTGCTTTAGACTGGAATATTTGTATCCCCCCAGAATTCATATGTTGAAACCCAATGTGATGGTGCTGGGAAGTAAGGCCTTTGGGTAATTAGGTCACGAGGGTGGAGCCCTCATGATTGGGATCAGTGCCCTTATAATAGAGGCCCCAGAGAGCTCCCTCGTCCCTCTGTTATGTGAGGACACAAGAAAAAAGATTGCAGTCTATGAACCAGGAAGTGGGTTCTCTCCAGACATCAAACTCTGCCAGGGCACTTGGATTTCCTAGCCTCCAGAACTGTGAGAAATAAATTTCTGTTGTTTATAAGCCACACAGTCTATGGTGCTTTGTTATGGGAGCCTAAACAGACTGGGATGGAAATTGGTACCCAGATGTGTGGGTGCTGCTGTAAGAAACACACTTTTAAATGTTGACGTGGGTTTGGAACTGGGTAAAGGGTAGAGGCTGTGAGAGTTTGAAACGCATGCTGAAAAAAAGCCTGCATTGCCGTAAATGGACCATTAGAGACTCATTCTGGCAGGAGCTCAGAAAGAAAAGAGGAGAGCTATAGAAAAAGCCTCAGTCTTCTAGAGAATACCCAAGTAACCCTGAGCAGAGTGTTGGTAGAAACACGGACGGTAAAGGCCATTCTCATGAGGTCCCGGAAGGAAATGAGGAACATGTTCTTGCACAATAGAGGAAAAGAGATCCTTGTTATAAAGTGGCAAAGAACTTGGCTGAATTGTGTTCTGTGGAAGGTAGAACTTGTGAGCGATGAAATTGGATATCTGGCTGAGGCAATATCTAAGCAAAGTGTTGAAGGAACAGCCTGGTTCCTCGTTACCGCTTACCGTGAAATATAAGAAAAGAGCAATTATTATCTATATTATTTATACACATACACACACAAATGAGACATTATTCAGACATAAAAAAAGAAGGAAATCCTGCTATTTGCAACATGGATGGACCTTGAGGGCATTATGCAAAGTGAAATAAGTCAGACAGAGAAAAACAAGTACTGTGTGGTCTCACTTACATATGGATTCTTAAAAAACAAAAACAAAACAAAAACCAAACCCACAGATACCAAGAACAGATTGGTGGCTGCCAGAGGTACAAACTTCCAGTTATAAGTCCTGGGGATGTTACATACATGTGTATGTATGGGAAGTGACTATAGTTGATAATACTGTAGTGCTCATTTGAAAGTGGCTAAGACAATAGATCTTAAAAGTTCTCATCACAAGAAAAAAACATTGTACCTATATGTGGCAATGGATGTTAACTAAACTTATTTTGGTAATCGTTTCACAATATGTACATATAGCAAATTATTATGTTATACACCTAAAACTAATACACTGTTATACGTCAATTATACCTCAATTAAAAAAAGAAAGAAAAAAGACAACCGTTTGTTAATCAAAATGTAAGCAGAATTTAAAGATGTGTAATATTCTCAGCCTATCCATCCTGAAAAGAATGAGAAAGGCTGTTAGGGAGAGAACACTAAGAAGGTGGCCAAATGACCATTTGATAAGGAGATTAGTCAGCTCAGGATAGTGGAAGAATGAACCCCTTAACCTCCAGGGTGATTTGGGCCCTGGTACAGCTCAGCCTTGGTGGCCGCACTTCTTGAAGGGCACTAGATACAGACTTTGGTGGATTCCCTACAGGACCATCTGGGGCCTACACACTGAGCACACGAACCATGGGGGCATGGCTTCCCCACCTAGATTTCTAAGGTTACCTGGCAGAGCCATAGGTTCAGAACCCCACCCCAGGAGAGCCACTGCTTGGGACCCCAGCCTGCAGGAGCAGGGTCCAGACAGAGAACCACTGCAGGGACAGGGTCGCTGCAGAAAGCCCCCACAAGGGCAATGCCCAGTGGAATGGTGGGGCAGGGCTACCCAGAACATCAGGTGCTGAACCCCTGTCCAGCAAAGCTGCAGAGGCAAGACCCCTGTTCCAGTGTGTGCGGTAGAATGTTCTCATGCCTTAAGGGCTAATGAGGTTTTCCCTGTTGGGTCTTGGACTTGCTCAGGACCAGTCACTCCTACCTTCTTTCCTATCTCTCCCTTTTGGAATGGGAATGTCTGTCTTGTCCCACCATTGTATTTTGGAAGGATATAACCTGTTAGAGTTCACAGGTTCACAGCTGGAGAGCAATTTGCCTCAGGATGAATCGTACCTCGAGTCTCACCCATACCTGACTTAGATGATACTTAGGTGAGACTTTGGACTCAGACTTTACAGTTGATACTGGAAGAAGTTAAGACTTTGGGGGCTGTTGGGATGGAATGAATGTATTTTGCATGTGAGAAGGAAATGAATTTGGGGGGTCAAGGGTAAATTGGCATACACTGAATATTTGTGTCCCCTCAAATTCATATGTTGAAATCTAATCTCTAACGGAGTAGTATTTGGAAGTGGAGGGCCTCTGGGGGGTAATTAGGTCATGAGGGTGGAGCCCTCATGAATGGGGTTAGTGCCCTTATAACAGGCCTTACAGAGCTCACTTTTCCCCTTCTGCCATGTGACATTACAGCCAAAAGAAAGCTGTCTGTGAACCAGGAAGCAGGCCCTCAGCAGACACTGAATCTGCCAGGGCCTTGATCTTTGACTTCTAGCCTCCAGAATTGTGAGAAATAAATTTCTATTGTTTATAAGCCACTCAGCCTATGCTATTTTGTTATAGTAACCTGAACAGACAGGGACACATGGGGTGGAAGGGATATGTGAAGAAGTGGTACTTCTCTGAGTATATCTTTTTAAAATAATTTTGACTTTTGTAAGCAAGTCAATAGTCTATAAGTTCTAAAAACAAATTAAATTGGTAAGACTAGAGACAGAGAAAAGATGGAAAGCAAACTGAAACAAATGAAACTATATATTTCAAGTGAGGATTATAACCACACAGAAGTGGGGGAGGGAAAGAACTAATCCAAGTGACTTAGGAAAGTAGTATTTGACCACATACCCTCAGTCTGGGGCAAGATAAGGAGTGTATATGTATATGCATGTATTGGGGTGGGGGGAAGGGTGGGAGGGGAAGAAGTGCAGACAAATCCTAAATTCTTTAGAGAAGATTTGTTTATTGTAGTGGAATGAACTGCAGGGTTCTTACTGAGGGAAAAGGGATGTGCAAATACAGAAGGGGTAAGGTAAGAACCCCGTGGAAATAGACTTGAATTGGAAGTATTGGTGTGAACTCATGATTTCTAAAGTATGTACGTATTTGAATGTTCACATGCACATGTATAATCTAGGTATGTGTGTGCAGATGCATTTGTATACACATACGTGTGTATGTGCATTTGTATACACATGCATATATTTCCTAGTTCAACCACTGAAATAGCCAAGAAGCAAAGATACCCCTGTAGCAATGAGCACACCTAGGCCCCTGATCTTGGTCTCTAATACCATTTCCACTAAAAGGAACCAGGACTCCCCAAAGAAGTGGCTGATTCCAGGATGAGGGCAGAGTAGCTACAAGACAAGCCTGGAACATCTTATGCCACAAAGTAAAGGACTGTGCCAATAATAATAATGATAATAATAATGGGGCATGTCACAGAACAGAGGAACCACGTTGAAGGGGTTCCCACTGGCCCAACCTGGGATAATTTGAACAACAAAATAATGAGCTAGAATAATGGATTATAAACCACTGAAAAAATAGGAATTTATGAGCCCATATCAAAAATATATATTTAGATAGGTAGATAGATGATAGATAGATAAACAGATATGAAAGGAGGGCTCTTGCTTCGTAGAATGCTGAGGGCAAACTGGTAAATGCTGGAGTCGGGAGATTAGCATCATGGTAAAGATTGGGTCAGTCAAGAATCATCAATGGATATTAAATCTAGCAGAAAATTTTGATGACAAATGGTAAGCTGTCTCCCCACAAACTGCTTACTAGTTGCAGCGGAGAGGGGAAATGGTAATTAACAGTGGAGAAAGCAGGTAACACCTTGACTGGACAAACAAAATTAAGATCACCTGCGAGGGACAGATGGACATTACATGCCTCCAGATGGGATACCCCAAGAAGTATACATCATCACCTACATTGTATTGTTACTGAGCATGCATAACCCCACTCTAATCATAAAGAAACATCACACAAACACAAAATGAGAAACATCCTATTTTTAAAATGGAGCACTGTATTCTTCAAAAATATCAATATCGTATAAGACAAAGGAAAGGCTGTGGGAATGTTTCAGATTAAAGGAGGCTAAAGAGACATGAAATCAAAATGCTATACCTGACCCTAGACTGGATCCTACACTGGAGCAAAAACTTCTCTTATTAGATCAAGTGAAAAAATTATAATATGGCTGATAGTTTAGATACTATAAATCAATCAAGTTGATAACTCTACTGTGGTATGTAAGAGAATATTCCTGTTCTTAGGAAACAACACTGAAGTGTTTAGGGATAAAGAGCTCTGATGTATATAACTTATCTCAATGTTCAGAAAAAAATTATGTATAAACATATATAACTGTGTGTATGAGAGAGAAAATACATCATAAAGTAGATGGGGTAAACTGTAAACAATAGGTAAATCTGGGTACAGTGTATATAGATGTTCTTTGTGCGATTTTTAGTTTTGCAACTTTTTGTGAGTTTGCAACTCTTTCCAAATAAAATGCTTAAAAATGCCTTTCCATTTGCCTTACACTTGACCGTTTTCTGGCATGTTCATATGCAATGGTACTTTTGATCCTCCCAGCCACCCCATGAGGTCGGCAGGACAGGCATTGTTATTACATTTCCCATTTTATAAATGAGGAAGTTCAGGCACAAAGAGGTTGAGTAACTTACCAGGTATCACATCCCGGACACTCACCTCCAGGTGTCAAGTCTAGGCTTCCCTCTCATAATAACCACATATGCTCTCCCATCTATCAGAATCCACGTACAACTCCTGCTAGTAATCTCTCCAGGAGGTAATGAGTTCCATAATTCTATCTCCATGAGTTTATCACTCAGCCTTCAAAACCCAACGTAGGAGTCAGTTTCGTCCCTGATCCCCTGCCCCAGAGTCCCAGCGGGCTCTCATCTGTTCTCTGCAGCATCGATACATACATTTACTTCAGAACTGATGGCACATCTTGTTATTTCCTATTTGTTTCTGTTTGTCTCCCTAAAGGGCAGGGACCAAGTATGGTTCCTCTGACCCACAGCCCCAAGCTCTGAGCCTGGCTCCGAATGTTTGATGAATAAATGACTGTGGAGCTGAATGAAACCTCCTCTTATTTGACCGAAACTCACCTCAATCAAGTCTCAAAATGAGCCTTTCATCATGGAATTAGAATTAAGTAGGATTAAAGCTAACACTGTCCTGGCTGGCATACCTCCCTGGCCCCATCCCTTTCTTTCACGGGGTAGCAGATTAAGAGAGGGGACAGGTCATAGGGAAGCAGTGTGGTGTTTTCCCTAATACAATAAAGAATAGCTTCCTATGAATGTAGCTTAGTGGGGAGGTCCCCAATCTGGCCGACATGCAGGAAGCAACAATGTGGCCCGAGTTTAGGGGAGGGAGTAGACAGAGGAGCAGAAGCCTCCTTGGGGTGGGAGTTAGTAGGAAACTACTCCTGAGTCACAGATTCCAAATCAACTCAGGTTCAGCCCTCTAGGGAAATGAGGAATTTGGGTGGAGCGACATTTAACACAGTTCAAGTGACCATCTCCCCCATGTAAGTAGCCCAGAAAATAAGCAACAAAAGGACATTGCACAGCCATCTCGGGAAACCTGACTGATATCTACCTTCCTGATTCATCACGCTCAGGGCACCGGAGGCTATGATCTTTCCAACACAGCTCTGTACAGAGTATGAGAAGATAGAACTTCCAAATAAACCCCTGGATTTGAGACAAGGCTGAAATCTTATTTGAAGGGATTTGCTTCGATTTCATTTTTTTAAATGCATTTTTAATAACAAGCCTATTCAATCAAAAGGCGGCATTGGAGCGCTTGGAACAGCAGTGAGATCTTCCTCAATGTAATTTGGACCCTTTCCTAAACCCACTGCCTTTGATTCTGCCAGCTCAGATCTCTCCTCAGTCGGTAACTCACAAAGCCTTGTCGTCAGTGGTGTGGAAGAAATGCAGTTAGGAGTATCCCTAAATACATCTCCGGACCCATCCCTGTAAAACAGGAGAGTAAGTTCCCATTCACTGGTCAGCAATGAGTGACATTATGCATATGCATTTAATGCTATAGGGGGACGGATCCTCGGTCATGTGGGCCCAGCCCCTCTCATAGCATTGAGACCCACATGGCCAATCCAGATTGGGTCAAATCGGCCTCTCTTTAACTTTGCTCATTGGTACAAATTTGTGACATATTCAATTCACTGTTTTCCTGGAAATATTCCAATCCTAGTAGAGTTTAATCTGATAATCATGTAGACCGTCTCCAGTCCAGCAACAAGGACAGAGTGAGGACCTAATCTAAGGAGACAAGGTCTAAAATTTAAAATA
The DNA here is from genome assembly GCF_028564815.1 of Eubalaena glacialis. Classification (NCBI taxonomy): domain Eukaryota; kingdom Metazoa; phylum Chordata; class Mammalia; order Artiodactyla; family Balaenidae; genus Eubalaena; species Eubalaena glacialis. The sequence continues at coordinate 13,007,011 of NC_083725.1, read as the reverse complement.
TTCGCAACACAGCAGCCAGAAGGATCCTGTAAGAGCCTATAGAGTATACCCCTCCCCTGTCAAACCTCCCCATGCCTTCTCATTGCACCCAGAAAACCCCTACAGTGGCTGCAAAGCCCAGGGCGATCAGGCTCCTGGTTCCTTCTTGGACCGCGTCCTCTGCGGTTCTCCCCTTCTTCACCCCGTTCCAGTGATGCAGACTCCCACCCCTGTTCTCCCAGCACACCAGGCCCATGGGCTCTGTGCTTACTGTTCCCTCTGCCTGGGTCTTCCTCTCCCAAGCATCCCCATGGCTCCAGCCCTCACTCCTTTACTTTTTCACTGAAGCATCTTCAAAAACCTGCCTTGCCCACCTGTCTTAGACTGCAGCACCTCCACACTCCCTCTGCCCCTCTCCTAATGTAGCCCTTATTACCATCTGGCACACCAAGTGTTTCAATGATCTGCTTACTATCTGGGGCCCCCAGTAGAAAGTAAAGCTCTAGCAGCATTGGCATTTTTGTCTGTTTCACTCACCACTGGCTCATGAGGAGCTAGAATAGAGCCAGACACATAGTAAATACTCCAAATCGGTTTGTGGAATGAATGAAGGGGAAGAAGGTGGAGACTATTGGGCCCCAAATCCCACCACCTTCTAACAGGACTCCTGCACTAGGCTTGCTTGTGTCAGCCCTGGTTCTTGACTTCCCTACCTGCCTTCTGCCCTCTCTCATTGCCCGGCTCAACTTTGACCCATGCCGATGACAACGGAGGGGCCAAGACGTGTGGAAGTAACCTCAGCATTTCCCAGAACAATGGATTCACTTGTGTCTATAACAATCTTCCTTGATTTGGAGACTTTTAATTAGCTCGCCAGTCCCTCATCGCCTCTCTGTTTCAGGCAGAGAAACCCCAATATCTAAGAGAGAGAGAGGGAGAAAGAAAGAGAGAGAGAGAGAAAGAAGGAAGGAAGGGAGGGAAAGAAGGAAAGAAGGAAGGGAGGAAGGGAGGAAGGAAGAATGGAAGGAAGGAAGGAAGGAAGGGGAGGGAGCGAGGAAGAGAGGGAGGAAGGAAGGGAGAAAGAAAGAAAAAGAAAGAAAGAAGGAAAGAAAGAAAAAGAAAGAGAGAAAGAGAGAAAGAGAGAAAGAAAAGAGAGAAAGAAAAGAAAGAAAGAGAGAAAGAGAGATAGAGAGAAAGAGAGAGAGAGAGAAAGAGAGAAAGGAAGGGAGAAAGAGCGTAACAAAGGGAGAAAGAGAGAGAGAAAGGGAGAAAGAGAGAGAAAGAAAGAGAGAAAATCCATCGCTATTTTATTTAGGGAAATAAGCCATTGGTTTGGCCAAAACAGGTGATCCTGAGGCACACCCAGCAGAGGGCTTGACGGGGAGGCAACATTCCTCCTCGGTGCTGGGCCTCCCTCGTAACCCTCGCAGTGGGCAGCCCTGGCCAAGGCCTCCTCCCCACACACTCACCACAGAGCCAGCTCGAAGAAGAGCCCCTCTTTGAGTCTCAGTCAAAGACGTGTATGCTTTCAGAATCATAAAGTACTTGTAGACCCGGAAGAGAAATTCACCAGACAGTCCCATTCCGCCAAGGCAGTTCTTTCAAGGCTCACTGACGTTAACATCCAGAGCTGGTGCCTAAACAGCCCCACACAGACATAAGGATTTCTCAGAGCAATAGCGCACAACAGAAGCTCCAGCCATCTGTCTCTTGAAATTATGAAGGAGGGGGCACCCCTGAGCTGGGACGATGCATTGAGGCAGGTTTCACGTCTGAGATACATCACCCCAGGTTATGGGACAGAACTTTCAAGAGGCCTTCCCTCTGATGCCATGAGTGTCAAGCGGGCAGACTTCCCACCCACCGCCAACACCCCTCCCACCAGTGGCCACAGCAGTTCTAGAAACCCGTGGGAATAAGGATGCCGGTGAGAATGCTCACGTGGAGGGTTGGGCAACAAACCCTGCCGAGCAATGCTCCCAATCACTCTAGACCAAATTCTGTTGAAATGAGACACTTTTCAAAAACAATTTCTGGGAAAGTGGTGGAGAAAATAAGATCACCCTGAATACATGGAGGAAAGGAAGGAGCCGCTCCCCGAGTGCAGAGATGGGTCCTGGTCCACAGGCGGGGCGAGCCAGAGGATCCTTTCTCACATACCGTCGCGAGAGGCATCGGCTCGGACAGTGACTTGCGTGGGTTGTCATGACAATGAAATTGAAACTGGGATAAACAATAGCCACTCAGCCTAACCTCGGAGCTGACCTGTCATTACGATGGTAGCCACCTGGGCCTCACGCAGACATCAGGAGATGAGCATCTCTGGGCAGCTTTCATAACAGGTGGATAAACAGGAGGCTGGAAATCAACTAGCTCTTTTTGCCCTTTCTTGAGCTAAACTAGGGGATCGAGTGGCATCCTAAGAAAGGTCCCTAGAGCCTGTGGAGGGACAACAAAGCCCAGAAAGCCAATGGAGGAGCCCCAAAGACCCACAGCACACAGGCAGGAAAGGCTAAGCCCTGGTCCCCCATCCTAAGTTCAGATCCCTCCGAAATCATTGCTCACTGGGGGTAGCACTTCTAAAGCCCACTGGGGCTTCCCGGCATTCCTCACCAAATGGACCAATGCAAAATTGAATTATTGTCTCTTTTAGAACTTGAACGTGCCTTTGCAGTTCCAAGTCAAATGCAAATTGCCCAGCTCCTGTGGCACTCTGTGGCATCCTCCCTTCCATCTCTGCTAGCCTCAGACACAGAGCCTAAACCCCTCTCCATAGCCTCAGAAGCAGAGCACCAGGAAAGAGAATAGAATATGCCCCAAAGGGCCCAACTTGGCTTTAAAAACTGGTATTGTTATTTATATTTAATAGCAGCTTCAGAAAAAGCTGCAAATCCTAGGGCATGGCAGAAATGTAAATGCTAACTGATTGTTATTCTTACAGAAACTTAGAATTCAAAAATTTAATCATCCTCATTAGCATAATTTGGGCGACTTCAGTCCATAACCTCACCCTGGAGTTGATTATTTATGGCGCCTTGAACAGAAGTCAAAAATTAACATTGATTGAATGTAACAATTCCATCCCCAATATAATTCATAATGCAGATACGTTTGTCAAAAATAAATCAGGCTGCTTCGCCCATCTCAGAACAGGAAATCAAGAAAGGAATAGAAAGAGAATCCGTAATCTTTCGTTTCTGTGGCTGTTCCCGCTCACCCCTCCCCTCGTCAAGTCCGTGCCTGCCCAGGGACTGGCTTTGGAGGTGGCTGAGAGCTTCAGAGTGCACAGAAATCTATGAATCAAGACAGACGGGCCAGGAAGGAGTAGGGTTCCCCAGGGATGGACTTCCTGCTTCTCCTGAGGGTTTTATCCAAGTAAGCAGCTTTCTAACAAAATCGAATGAGAAAAATGATCACAGGGCGCTAGTCTGGTGGAAGGCTGCATGTGGAGAGCATCATCTATGCCTTGCCTGTGTTTGAGATTTCTCAGTGTATAGTTTGCCTTCACCTGCATCACCGCATTCAATCCTCACGACGATAGATAAGGCCCATGGAAACTGAGGCCCGGGGAAGTTAAGCAGCTTGTCCACATTCCACACGGCTTGTGGCAGGCAGTGCTGCCCTGGAATGCCCGTCTCCTGGCTCCACACGCAGTGCCCTCCATCTGCCAGCAGATAGAAAGAAAGGCACCTGGCTGAGCAGTCTGTGTCCCAGCCAAGGACTCCATCAAGGGCTTGGGGTGACAATGGGAGACAGTACTCCTGGAGCAGGCAAGAAACATCCTTAAGACATCACCAGCTCGCCAATTTCCAAAAGTTCAGAAATGGCATTCATTACCTCTGCTGGAAAAGCTCAGAAAAATGTAGGATCCCCACGCACTTGGCAAAATGTCCCAGGAGGAACCTCCCAGATGATTGGGGTCATAGTCATGCTGGGATTCTCTTTACCCCACTTCACATAAATTTGCAACCAAGGAAGAGAGCATGGGTAGCACCATGGGTGCTTTCCACGGGGAGTAACAAGGAGCCAGACCGGCGTTGTGGAGCAGGCACTTCCTCTGTGCTAATTCTCTGTCTGGACTGCTAAAGCCGCCCAGACGTGCCAAGTTTTACTGGCAACAGGTTTGCCTGCCAGGAACCAGCCTCCTCGGCCTCCTGCCTCAAGCACCTACCTGCTGGACAGTGCCAGCTCTCCCCTTCCCGTGCCAGGCAGAGCGGATGAGACCTCACAATGGACAGCAGAGTAGAGTGCCAACAGCCAGAGCCTTGCCCAATGACTGGCAGGAAAGGGACCAAGCTCAGACTACGCCATTTGGCTCTTTGGCATCTGCTGTGGAAAAGAACTGGCTGAGAAGAGGTAAAAGCTGTTGGCAAAATATAAAGTTCGGGTTCTCTTGGTCCCAGCTCAGCAGGGATAATCATGAGCTGGCTTGGCTTCTGTGTGTGTGTATATGTGTCTTCACATGTTTTTAACAGTTATAAAATGAAGACAAAATCAGGCCAAAAGTTCACTTGTGAAAGAGAAAGCACCCAGGGCCTTGGATAAAATCACAACCATTCTTAGACTGGATCACCAGGATGCCTGAACAATGAATTGATTCATCCAATTAGAACAACCAATTGGTTCCTTCAATTCAAACAACCACCTGATCCCACCAATGAAAAAAATAAATGTCAGTTGTTAGAGCCTTTGTTGACCAAACACTCAAGGAGTTGGCTGAATTGATCTTTTACCAACTAAATGTTGTGACGCAGTACAGATACAGCTTTGGAATCCCCTCTTCCAGGGTGTCACTTTGCTGAAAGAAAGGTTTCCTCCTTCTATTTCTAAATGTGTAATATTCACAATAACAATAACAATAATGCATACATGGGTAAATCCACCATGAGTCAGTACTCCACTGTGTGCTTCATATACTTTCTTTCAAGTCATCTTCACAGCCCTATGAAATCAGTATTATCATCATCTTGACTCTAAAGATGAGAAAACTGCAGTTCAACACAGTTAAGTAACTTGCCCAAGGTCACACAGCTAGTAAATGACACATCCAAGGCTCAGACCCAGATCTATCCAGTTTTCCTCTTTACACTTGTTCACATGTATGCCCTTGCCTCTCCAACTAGATTGTAAGCTCCATGACACAAGGGACCTCGATTCTCACATCTAAAACAGTGCCAGAGACTTCCCTGGTGGTCCAGTGGTAAAGAATCCGCCTTCCAATGCAGGGGATGCGGGTTTGATCCCTGGTCGGGGAATTAAGATCCCACAAGCCTTGGGGCAACTAAGGCCGCGTACCACAACTACTGAACTCGCATGTCTCACCGAAAGAGCCCACGTGCCGCAAACTACAGAGCCCACGCGCTCTGGAGCCTGTGCACCATAACTAGAGAGAGAAAACCCTCACACCCCAACCAGAGAGAAGCCCGCACGCCACAACGAAGAACCCGCGCTGCAACGAAAGATCCCACATGCCGGAAGTAAGACCTGACGCAGCCAAAAAAATAAAGAAAATAAACATTTTAAAAAATAAATAAATAAAACAAAAAAATAAAACACTGCCGGCATACAGGCAGAGAAGAGGCTCTCAATAAATATTGAATAAGTGAATGGTTGAATGAATGAATTAATCAGCTCCACCGTAACTGTCATGAAACCAATCAGCTCCATATCCGCCCCCTGACCTGAAGCCCCAAACATAGAGAGTATCCAGTGATGGGCATCGGGGCATGGCACTCCCAGAGGGCAAAGGTGAGGTATGCCCATGTTCTCTGCCGTCAGCAGGGAACAGGAGAGCAAAGACTGCCTGCCTTCCTATCTCCTGGATATTTACTTTATCCCATCCCAATGAGAGTTTCCCATCAGTCACATGTCTCCCTGATAGGCCCCTGTGCTGGGAATGCCCTGTGCCACTCGGCACCCATTACCATAGCACTGGCATCCATGCTCCATCTTGCCAAACAGCTGTCAGAGCCAGGCAGTGGATGGCCGCGGCAATCTTGGCAATCCAGCCAGACAAGTTTCTACCTGAACTTTGGCTCTGCCAGTGACTGGATGGAGGAGCCAGAATGGAGATCTAGGCAAAGGAAAGTGCCTTCTCATTTCTGATTCCCAACCACACAGGACCAAGGGAAAGGGATGTGCTAATGGTGGTGGGGAAACACCAATAAGAGGAGACATTCTTTGGGCAGATAGGAGCTCAGATCTCCCATTCATCCCCTTGCTGCCAGGCTCGCCTGCACACAACTCACCCAGGACAGACCTGTTCCTCCACGGCCCCCAGACAGAAAGCTCCTCTGATAACACGTCTCATCAGCCACATTCAGAACTGCAGCACTTCCCAATGGGCAATGGCACAGGAGTGGAGAAAACCAACAGTCTGATGATTCTCTCCAGCCACAGGATGGAGAAAGCACCAATTCTCAACTTAGCCTCTCAAATACATGTGCTGTTACTGCTGCTATTTTCAAAGACCCTGGCCCTACTTATGCCTTGTCCCATGCACTTCCCTCTTAGGACACGAGAAACTGAATAAAAAAGAAGGCGGCCTTAACCTTTCCCTTGACAGGGATAGGGACTTGTCAGAGATGAGTAGGAGTGAGTTCGCAAGATGAATACTTTGGGCTTGCACAAGGTTTTATATTTGACAAAGCATTTTCTCATTTGAGCCTTACAGCTGTGAGATGTGTAATACAGTATAAGCCCATATTACAGATGAGAAAACAGAGGCTAGGCCAAGGCCACAAATGTTGTTCTAAGCCTCCTTTCCTCTCCTCATTACCCAGGTTCTAGGTGCCTGGAGAGCAGGAGAAGAGAAACGGTGGTACTAACAGGCCATGTTAATTGCAGCGTTGCCCAGCTGGTAGAAGGTTGTGTGTTACTTAGTCTGCTGCAGCCTGTTCTCCATCTGCTTTGTGAGATGAAGGGCCTGTGATGGTTAATTTTATGGGTCAACTTGACTGGGCCATGGAGTGCCCAGATATTTGGCCGAACATTATTCTGGGTGTGTCTGTGAGGATGTTTCTGGATGGGATGAACATCTGAACCTGCAGACTGGATAAAGCAGATTGCCCTCCCCGGTGTGGGTGGGCCTCATCTAATCAGATGAGGACCTGAATAGAACAAAAAGGCTGAGTAAGAGGGAACCCCTGCTGCATGGCTGTTGAACTGGGACATTCGTTTTCTCCTGCCTCTGAACTTGAATGGAAACATCGGCTCTTCCTAGGTCTTAAGCCTGCTGGCTTTCAGACTGGAACTGCACCACCAGCTCCCCTGGGTCCCCAGCTTGCCGACTGCAGCCCTTGGGACTTGTCAGCCTCCATAATAACATGAGCCAATTACTTATAATAACTCTCTTTCTATATCTCTATAGCTATAGCTATGCATATATCTTTTGGTTCTGTTTCTCTGGAGAATCCTGACTGCTTTCAGACAGGCTCTGATTTAGGAGATGAGCTGGAAAGCTGGGCTGGACTGAGGCAGGAGGCCTCCCATCCCCACATCAATCGAGAAAGGAAGGGTTGTCTGCTCTTGCACAGACTCCTTTGAGAAGCTGCCCTTCCTCCCACAAAGAATTTCTTCAAAAATATTTACTTACCCCTGCCTTGTGGCAGGCACTGTTTTGGGAGTATGAGTATATCAGTGAATGAAGCGAAGATCCCTGCCCTCGTGACACTCAGTTTCCGTTGCAGATGTAATCAGGAAATTAGTATATTACAAGGTGGGAAACACTATGAAAAAATTAAAAATTGATCAAGGGGAGGGGGATCAGGTGCATTGGAGTGGGAGCGAGAGTGTTGAATCAAGGACGGTCTTGATGGGGAGGTGAGATTGGAGTGGATCTGAAGGAGGGGAAGGAGAAAGCCAAGGAGATGTTTGAAGGAAGAGCATTCCAAACAGGAAACAGCCAGTGCGAAGTCCCTAAGAGGCGAGGTGCCTGGTAAGCACAAGGAACCACAAAGAGGCTATAGCTCGGCTGACTCGGAGAGAGAGAGTAAAGAAGGGCAGAGCGGCAGGAGACAGGGACGAGGGAGGTAACAGGAGGCTGGGTCACGCAGGGCTGTTGTAGAGATTTGAAGGGAAGCCACGGCAGGGCTTCTGGTAGAGGAGGACATGATCTGATTTTGTTTTTTAACAAGATCCCTCTGGCTGTCTGTTGAGAACAGACTGTAAAGGGGGCAAGGATAGAAATGGGGAGACCAGTTAGGAGGCTCTTGTCAAAATCCAGACAAAGATGATGGTGGCCCCTCCCAAGGTAGTGTCAGAGGTCTGATTCTGGATGGAGTCAGCCAACAGGTGGAGACACCCCCCAAAGCAGAGCAGACAAGTTCCAGGGTCTTGGGTCCTTCCACTCTCTGCCCAGGGATGTGTCCCAAGGACATCTTCTCTCCTGGGGCACAACTAGGAATCCACCTTCTTTGGAGGGGGCTATGGAAGAGGATGAGACAGCCAAGTTCTAGCCCCTTCCTCCACATCTGGTGCAGCCATTAAAGGATGATGACACCATACAAGTCCTAGAGCCAGAGTGAGGGGCAAAGAGGAAGGGGATGAGGGTCTCTCCCATAAGTACAGTCAGTGGTGTGCTGGTAAAGGTTTAACAACTGGCTCTCCAGGAAGAAAGAAAAGTGTGTGAATATGGGTGTTTGTGATTTTACTGATATAAAGGGGGCATTGCATATATTTTACAAAAATCATAAAATATACAACACTCTTTATTGTAAATTCCACATATCCAATTGGTTTTCACAGAATGCTTCCGCTGATTTTTGCAGAACTCTTCTATCCGTAGCCAACCTATGGCTGCAATTGACAAACGAGTGTAGTTCTCACATGAATGTTGGTTAATATTTGCATTTACATTAATGGGTAAAAAGAAAGTGAAACGACAAAGACATTTGTGGGAACCTCCTTCGTCAATGATGTGACTTCTTTGCTTCATCAGATAATAGTTTTTAATTACTGCAAGAATATTTCCTCAATTTTTTTGTGCTATTTACAATGTAATAGCTACACACACCACATACTTTTAGGTTTAATCTGCATCATTAAGATTTTCTCCATCACTGTTTTTAGGTCTAAACAAATAACAAAACAATAAATGAAGTCCTGACTTAACGGCATTTGCCAATTTCCATGTTGCGAATACCCCTACTCTGGCTGATTTCAAGCTACCAAGGTGATGTCATTGAATGTGGAGTTGGAAAGAGATGCTTAGCAGTGAGTCATTACACAGCATTTCCAACATACAGATACAATCGACGTAAATAACCTCAAGAGCACAGATAATAGTAAAGTAATTAGGAAGTAATGAGTTTTGAGTATTTATTACCTTTGTGTTTAATGTAACTTATTTAATTGTAAGTTTATATAGTTTAATTTTTAATAATGGACATGTTTATCAACCAGCTCGCAAAAATCACTGAAAGTTTAACAACTGACTCTTGTCAGTCGATACCAGCCAGCTCTGGCACCCTACTGACTGTATGGTGCTTTCACAGAAATCACCCATCTTCTCAACTGGGAGACCAAAAATGGGGAAACTGAGGCTCAGAGGGGTGAGGTGATTTGCCCAAGGCACCTGGCAGCTGATGGCCTTGAGTGAGGGTGGCCTTGGGTGTCTGGTACGGGGTGAGGGGAGGACGGTGGAAACCCCAGAGAGCCAGAAGAAGTTTCATACAAGGGCAGGGAGGGTCGATAGAGGCTGTGGATGGGAGGGACCCTCAAGCCCACATCCCCATTGCCACCACCTGCTCCCCCAGCTGCCAGGCTAGCTTCTCAGGATGGGACCTTGGTAGATTTCCATGGAGAGACAGCCACACCTAAGTTACATAGGCTGTGGTTGATTAACAAATTAGCTGTTAATCATGCACCAATCAACGTAAATAACAAGTTTGTCCACAGGATGGAAGACGTGCCAGGGCCAGCCTCTTTGGTTGGGCTCGTCATGAAGTCAGCATGTGGGGATCAGGCCAAAGGGAATCAGGTGGAGTGTCTGGCCCGCTGGCCCAATGCACTAGTGTTTCATTGTCCCAGAAATGAGCTAGGGGCCAAGGGAGGGGTTGAGAGGCAGGAGCTAGCCCCAAAGATCCCAGCTGCACCTGGGAGGACAGCCCCCTTTACCCCCTTAAGTCCTCAGCATCCTGTTTTTGTTCCCCAAGTTCCTTCTCTACCAATCACTGTCTCCAAAATGCTTACTTGACCCTCTGGGTCCCAGAAGTGATAGTTATGATAGCAAGGCCGGGCCCTCCCCAGCCTCCCCAGGCCCACCCAGGTCCTGGATGTGGAGGGAGAAGCAGTGTGTAGTCCTAAACCCCAGGGAGGCCTTTGGTGGGGTCACTCTGAATTGGACCCAGCTCAGAAGCTGAGGGCAGAGCAGGCCTCCTGAAGTTGGGGATGCTGGAAGGGGCAAGGGCAGCAGGGAGAGTGTAGCCAGGGACTGGCCAGAGCTTGGCCCACACCCTAGCTTCTGTGCACAGGATGGAGAGCCCACCAGCCTAGAGCTGTATTTTCTGAATCCATTAGCTGTGCGACCTTTGGCAAGTTAAAGAACCTCTCTGAGTTTCCATTTTCTCCATGTTAGAAAATGAGTTCACAATACACTAAATTCCGGGTTGTCATAAATTTTCTATTGTTTTTAACTATTAATGATCTGGATGTTTTTCTGGGCAGTACTCCCTCGTGGGTCCTGTTTGCCTTCCTAGAAGCCCTTGGTCTCCTGCTTCACTAGCTGTGATAGGAGCATGGGAAGAAGGATTCAGTGTCTGCTTCTAGACTCCATCCCCTGACTCCTCAGTCTAGAAGCTCACTCCCCCTGGATTTTCCTTCCCCACAGGATCTCAAATCTGCATTGCGGCAGCCGGTGCCTTGCAATTGGTAGCAAAGCACCAGGACCTCCGCACAGGGGTCTGCATGGCCCTGAGGGGGCAGCTCTACCCCCAGTCCCAGTGTCCAGGCTTTTTCAGCCCTGGAGATGGGGAAAACATAAGCCTGGGAGTCCCACAGACCGAGGCTCAGAGCTGGTCCTGCCACTGAACAGGTGACAGGAACCGAAGCCTCCAGGCCCCCTTCACTCCTTTTCCACCACTGGCCTCAGGGCAGCTCTCCCGGGACCACGGGAGGGGTGGGGCAGGGGAGGGGGAGCTCCTCATTAGCACTTCCCCCCCCTCAGATCTCTCAGCGGCTAGGGACGGCTCAGCCCAGAAAGGAGTTGAAAGTAGGCCCAGCTCAGCCTGGGGCAACTCACTCTGGGAGGGGAGAACCAGCGAGAGGTGAGCGGCAGCATTGGGAGAAACAGGTGAGAAGCTGAAATGGGAGCTGGGGAGAGACCAGAGCGGGAGGTAGGAGGGGAGGGAGGCGCTGACACTGCACTGGTTGTGCACATTGCTGCCATAAATCACTCTCGGAGCGGCCTGGGAGCCCTCCCAGCAGGAGGGAGAAGACCGGAAATCCCAGATCCTAAGTGAAATCTCCATTCCCCTGGAGGCCTGGGGCCGCCCTTTGTTCTTGCCAGGGGCCTCCGTTTACCCCACTGCAGAATGGGGAGCACGATCCCCTCCTCTTAGACCCTGGGCAGAGACTGTGTCCTGCGGACATCAAGGTCCCCACGCAGAGGTACGTGGACAAGCAACGGGCTTAGTAGTAGTAATTCTCATTCCTAACAGTATTAATTTTAAAAAAACCAACCTCATGCGGAGCTCTGGGACAGGCCTGCTCTGGGGTGTGGAACAATAACTAACGTTTATGTAGCGCCTCCCAGCATGAAAGCCAGGGTGTATTTCTCTCCTGTGATTCCAACAATAAGGTAGGAATGCAGGTAGGGTGGAGGGCTCCTCCTTGTTTTACAAGCCAGGAATTCCCAGTTCAAAGAAGCCCCGGTATGGGGAGGGGGAAGGGTAAGTTGTGACAAAGTGAGAGAGTGGCATGGACATATACACACTACCAAACGTAAAATAGATAGCTAGTGGGAAGCAACCGCATAGCACAGGGAGATCAGCTCTGTGCTTTGTGACCACCTAGAGGTGTGGGATAGGGAGGGCGGGAGGGAGGGAGATGCAACAGGGAAGAGATATGGGAACATATGTATATGTATAACTGATTCACTTTGTTATAAAGCAGAAACTAACACACCATTGTGAAGCAATTATACTCCAATGAAGATGTTAAAAAAAAAAAAAAAGAAACCCCAGGCCGACCGGGGCCATGGAACCAGGTAGCTGGGGGGAGCAGGAACTACACCCCAACCTTGCCCTTTCTGTAGGTCACACGGGAGAACCCGGTTAAGGTGACCAAATCCTGGGAAGGAGAGAGATCACAGGACGTTGGGGTCTGTGCCACTTCCTTGTTATAATGAAGATAATACCCAGCCCCTAAGGTTATTGGGCGCATTAGGAGAGAGAATGGATTCAAAGGGCTTAGCAAAGCTCCTAGCAGAGAGTACGTGCTCAGTTGACGTGAGCAATGGATTTATCATTTCTAAGATTTAAGGGAAGGGGGGTTTGCCCTGCTGGTTTGCCTGCCACTCATTGGCCAAGAGGTGGACATAATGACCCCCCAGTTCTCTCCCAGGGTGAGGGGCCCAGAAAGTCATTTTTACGGCCTTTCTCATTTTCTCCTGGAGTCCCCTCCCTGTGCAGCTTTTGGGGCTTAGACGCCCACAGCCAGAGGACATTACCAAGGTGTCCTAAGCTAAAGCGAAGGAAACAGGGCTCTAGACCCTGGGGAGTTAAGAGGCTTCTGCCCTGACCTTGGGCTTGGAGCCCACCTGAGCCCAAGGCAGACCCCGGATACATTTGTTCCTCATCAAAGCTATGACTGGGGAGGAAGCTTGGGGCAGTGCGAGAGCGTGGGCTCTGGATCCCAACAGATCTGAAACCTAACTCTGCCTCAGTTTCCTTATCTGTAAAGTGGGGTTATAATAGCCATAGTGGCGATTGAATGTGGTTACCAGGGTTAAGAGTTCCCCTCCCTCTCCCTTCCCTCACTGTGGAGGCCAGAATAAAGCCTAGGATGCCAGACCACTGGGCAGAGCTACCCGACACTCTCTGTGTGGACATCCTGGGGTCAGGTTCCCTGGGAGGCAGGACTCTCATCAGGCAGGACCAGCAGGTGGGATGCTGGTCACAGGAGCATCCTGGCCTCTCCATTTTCTTCAGGTCTGGCAGCTGCCCCAGCCTTCCAGGATGTACCACCCTCCTGAGGCTATGGACCCTCGGAGACGGCCCTGCCCGAGTGCCCCGGCCCCTGGCCCTCCTCCAGGGTCCCCCTGACCCCTGTGCCGCACATGAGCATCACACGTGGCCTCTTCCTGCAGCAGGTGAGCAAGTCAGGTGACACGTTCGGAGGCTCTGAGGGCCCCACCACTAAGTGGTGTAGTTTAGCTTGGGTTCTGTGTTTTGATTTTGCCCAGCTGCGTCTGTGTGCGTTTAGATTAATCCTGTTAGCTAGCGGAAGCAGGGCTACCTGCTGTTTATCAAGAGCCCTTGTGTGATTCCCGTTGAACATGCAGCCACCTTCCCTGTGCACAGAAGCCTCCTGCCTCCTCCCTCCCGCCGGAACCGGGAGAGGCGGACGGGTCCACGGAAGGGACTGCCAGAGCCACCCACACTCGGCCTAGCACAGACCCACCTCACTTCCATCCTCAGCACCTCCCCACGGCACCACCTTCATTGCAAGGCCTTTCATCTGCTGCATCTTAGAGTCTAGAAGCCTCCAGGATCATGGGTGTGAGCGCTCTAAAGCCAGCAGGAGTCCGGGTGCTCTGAATAATGTTTGGAGACACATCCCTGACTCTCAGTTTTCTCACCTGTAAGACGGGGCTAGTGATACCCATCCTACTTACGCAGAAGCTTGTCCTGAAGGTGAAATGAGAGTATTTGCCCACAGTGCTTTGTGAGGTGTCAGCCCTGCTGCGTTGTCAGGTGCAAGGCATCCCAGAGGCAGGGTCCAGTTCTGTCCTGCCTCTCGGCAATGTGTCCTTTGACGAGTCACCAAGACACGTGGCCTCTGTGATACCTCATGTAATAGCCGCCCCATCTACTCACAGGGTTGATGCCAAGACCAACTGAGATCAGTTTTCACCCATCACTGGAACTCCTACCAGGTGCTTTCAACACAGCATCTAATTTCATGCAGGGCAACCCAAGCAGGGGGAAATGACCACCCCAGACTACTGATAAGGAGCCTGAGGTCAGAGAGGTCCTCTGCCTCCAAACTCAAGCTCCCATCATTTGTGCTCCAGTCATGGGGACACGGACTGGGTCAAGTTCTGTCCCTCTGCACAAGGTCACATCAGTGGTGTGATGACCTCCAGCTGGAGGTAGATGGGTGGGCAGGGCCACTGCTCCTTGGAGCTGCAGGCACCTCATCAGAACCCCAGATCCCCCTACCCAACACCGACCAGCCCTCTCCTGCTGGAGGGTTTGAGGGCTGCCAGAGGTCACCGGTTCAGCCCTCTGCCTGCCCCGACACCTCCCAGGGGTTCACCCGCCTGAGTGACACCTCTTGCTCCATGAAGGCATTCCCCCAGGGTCCATCATCCATCCCTTGGGAAATACTTCCTGAGCAAGGTCATCCCCCCACCACCAAGCCCTCCATTAGCAACTCCCCAGCCTCTGTCTCCACCCATACCTCGCCCCTCAGCCTCAGTTTTATTCTATGGATTTTTTTCTCTTTTTTGAACAGCTTTATTGAGATACAACCCAAATACCCTATAATTCACCTATTTGAAGTCTACAATTGAATGGTTTTTAGTTTATTCACAAACGTGTGCAAGCACCACCACAGTTCACTTTAGAACACTTTCATCATCTCAAAAAGAGACCCCGTACCTTTCAGCCATCACCCCTCCATCCTCCCAGCCCCACTCAAGTCCCTAAGCAACCATTAACCTACTTTCTGTCCCCACAGATTTGCTTATTCTGGACTTTTGTAGGAACAGAATTGCATACTAGGTGGACTTTTGGGACTGACTTCTTCCACCTAAGGTTTTCGATGTTCATCCACGTGGTAGCATGTGTCAGGACTCCATTCCTTTCACGGCTGGATGATATTGTGTGGGTACACACATTTTGGTCACCCATTCATCACTTGGTGAACAACTGGCTTGTTTCTACCTTTTGGCTACAATGAAGAAAGCTGCTATAAATGTTGGCATACAAGGTTTTGTGTGGATGTATGTTTTCTGTTCTCCTGAGTATATACCTAAGAGTGGAAGTGCTGGGTTATACGGTAACTATGTTTAACTATTTGAGGAACTGCCAGACTGGTTTCCAAAGTGGCTGCACCATTTCACACTCTTACCAGCAGTGTATGAGGTTCTAATTTCTCCACATCCTTGACAACACTTGCTATTATGTGTCTTCTCGATTATCACCAACCTACTGGACGTGAAGTAGTATCTCATTGAGGTTTTGATTTGCGTTTCCCCAATGACTAACGGTGCTGAGCATCTTTTCACGTGCTTATTGGCCATGTGTAATTCCTTGGAGAAATATGTATTTTTTTTAAAGGAATTCCTTTATTTTTATTTATTATTTTTATTTATTTATTTTTGACTGTGTTGGGTCTTCGTTTCTGTGCGAGGGCTTTCTCTAGTTGCGGCAAGCGGGGGCCACTCTTCATCGCGGTGCGCGGGCCTCTCACTGTCGCGGCCTCTCTTGTTGCGGAGCACAGGCTCCAGACGCACAGGCTCAGTAATTGTGGCTCACGGGCCTAGTTGCTCCACGGCATGTGGGATCTTCCCAGACCAGGGCTCGAACCCGTGTCCCCTGCATTGACAGGCAGACTCTCAACCACTGCGCCACCAGGGAAGCCCCGAGAAATATGTATTCTGATACTTTGTCCACTTTTTAATTGGGTTGTCTTTTTATTATGGAGTTGTAAGTGTTCTTTATATACTCTAGATATAAGTCCCTTAGTCTCAGATTTTAACACCTAACTGGCATAGCTTTATGGTCAAGGGGGAGGACCATGGGCTCTGAAATGAGGCCAGCTTGAGTTCAAATCCCCACTAAGGCACTGAGTTGCAGAGAATTTATTTAACTCATCTATAGAATAGAGGTAATGGCACCTGGGAAATAACACGTGCTGCTCGTGTTTAGCTGGTGCTAGGCATGGGGCTGAGAGTCTTTACAATTTTCCCACTGAGATAGGTAAGGAACTGTTATTATTCATGTTTTGCAGGGGAGGCAACACAGGCACAGAGAACTTGCTAAAGACTGTGGAGTGGCAGAGCGGGGAGACCCCACATCTGGGGGACTCTAGTGCTGAGAGCCACAGTGGTGTATTGCCTTCCCAAGGCAGACAATCAACAGGGGTTAAATGAATGCGTGAATGCATGCCTTCCCTGACAGGGACCTCACTACTCACAAAGCCGTCTGCTCTACTTTTGGACATTCCTAGTTACTGCAAATTCTCTCTTTCATTGAGTAAAACTTGCCTCCCTCATCATAACCTTTCCCACTGGCCCTGGTTCTGCCCTCTAGCAGACTCCTGATGTGCAGGGGCTTGGGTCACTGCTGCTAACTCCAACCCTGGTCCAGAAGAGGTCCCCTCTGTCCCACATTCATGCACGAGCCCCAGCCCTGCCCTGCCGACCACGCTCCAGGGTTGAGTCTGGGGAGTGACCACTCCCACTGGTCTATCCGGCCCTCCCACTGGATACAGAGAGAGCCAGATTCCCCTCCCCAGGAACCAGGGGCTGAGCCCTCCACAGGGAGATGAGGCCCTCGTCAACTGTGATGTGGGAGCCATGAGGCTTTGAGACCAGGTCGGGTTAAGGCAGGAGCGAGAGCCAGGCGAGAGCCAGAGGAGCCTGTGGCTGGCTGGTGGGAGGGGGTGTACATGGGGAGCCGCTCATTCTAGCAATCTGAGCAATCCCACGCTTGGTTAGCTCTGCGAGTGATGTTGCTTCGGAGCTGACCTGTTGTGGCCCCCAGGCTGACCCAACCAGTGGGCTGTGAGACCCAATCTTGGGCTGGGAGGCCTGGGAGGCAACAGGGGTGGACTTCAGTGTGGGAACCTCCCCCCACAATCCCCCAAGGAGCTCAATCAGCCTGTCGTGCCTTCAGGCAGGACAGCGCCCCTGAGCCCCTCTGCCAGCCCCTCCAGACAAGGAGGGAGCCCCACCTCTGCTTCTCACCACAGCAGGGGTCCTGGGGTGGGGTTCCCTTATGCCTGCCCTTGAGAATTCAGGCTGTGCTAGACAGGCTAGGACCATAACCCCCAACAATCCAGGGCCAGGACCTCCAGCTGTGTCCTGGATGCGGAGGGAGCTCCCCTGACATGGGCAGACCCATGTTTCCAACAATACCTGCAGCTCAGTGTTAGCTGAGAGGCTGGCTTGGGGGTCAGGATGACCCAAGCTTGAATCCTGCCTCTGGAAGTTACTTCCCTGGCCTCAACTTGCATTTCTATGAAATGGGGATAGGGATGCTTACATTGCTGGGGTGTTGTGAGGATTAAATGAGTCCTTCAAGCCAATCCCACAAGATTACACACTCTACGATTCTATTCATTTGGCATTCTTGATACCAAAATGATAGAAATGGAGAACAGATCAGTGGTTGGCAGGGATCAGGAAAGAGGGAGGAAGGGGGAGGTAAGGGTGCCTATAAAGGGCAACAGAAAAGATCCTTTTGCTGATGGAAATGCTCTGTATGTTGACCGTATCCCTGTCAGTATCCCGGGTGTGATACTGTACTAAGGTTGTGCAAGACGGGGGGAACTGGACACAGGACACACGGGCTCTCTCTGTGTTATTTCTTACAACTGCCTGTGAAACTACAAGCATCTCAAAATTAAAAGTTTAATTTTTTAAAAAGAGAGTTATCTCATGAAGAATATATCTGTAGAAGAATAGCATCTATAACATTAGCTATTCTTGCTCTCCGTTCCTCTGGGTTCCTCTATGAACTGGTATGGCCTGGGAATTGGCATTATATGAAGCTGTCACAGCAAAAGAGGGAAGGAGGTGAGAAGAACCTGACTATGTGTTAGCATCTTTTACTTCTGTGCCTGCCATGAGTGCGTAATAAATGCATGAGTGAGTGAGTGAATGAGTGAATGGCCATTACAGCCAGTGAGCTGGAAATGAAATGGGCTTAAAGCAAGTGATATTTGGGGTAGACACAGGGCCAATCTTGCAGCTACTAGGATGGCCAGCCCAGGACCCTACCGTGGCTGGTCACCCCAGGCTGTGTTGTGAGGTGTGTCGGGAGCAGGCTGTGTGCCTGCACGGACAGCACTTTAATTAGTGCAAGAGTCCGTCACGTCGGACGAGGAGAGCCCCGACTTCTCCCGGCAGCATGGGGAAAATGGAAGCCTAGCATTTTCAATTTAAGGTTTAGTTACATAATGCCTGTTGGTGCTAGTAGATTACAGAGTGGATATTAAATCCTGCAGGATTTGGAATCGGAGCGTACAAGTGGAATCCATAAGTAGGAGGAAGCCGCCAGAAGGAGCTGGCCCGCCGTCCTCAGCTAAGGAGAAAGCCTCTCTGTGAAGCACAGACCTGGATCCTACAGCTTCACTCCAGGACAACGAGGGTTGGTGATCACTGAAGTTCTAGGGGCTGGAATCGCTTTCCTTACTGGCTCCCTGAGTGGATTCTTCCCACGTTACAGATGGGAACGCTAGGGCCCGAACGCACCCCAGGGTTTTGCCGTCCAAATAGGAACTCACACTTCAAGCCCGTCCAGCCCTTCTCTCTCCTCTCCATCTGGTGGACCCCTACACTACCTTCAAAATGGCCCAAGACCCCCTCCTCCAGGCAGCTCCTGAACTACCCACTGGGGTTCGTCCTTGAGCCCAAGGGCTTTCAGGCATTCCATTCACCACGGTCATTATCACCCAGGACTTTCCTTGCTCCCCACCCCATCTTTGAAGGGAGCATCATGACTTACCCTCCTGCAGCCTCACCACCAGGCACACAGGAGTATCCAACAAACGTGCTGGATACAAACGGGGTTTTTACATTACATTTGTATTTGTTGTTGAACAGCTGACGTTTTTTGAATATGTGATGCATTCACAGCACTCAAGACTCAAGAGGTACAGAAGGATTAGGGTGAAAGTCTCCCTCCGCCTGCCTTGCAGCCCAGCTCCTCCCTGGGGGCAGCCAGTATCCTGTGTACCCATCCAGGCTTTATCCTGCAAGCAAACACGCACATGCTTCTCTCCCTTTCTTAACAGAACAGAATAGGATGCACGTTATCCTCCCTACACTATCTTCACTTCACCACCTTTCTTGGAGGCTATTTCTTATCCCTGCCCAGAGGATGTCTTCATGTCCCCAGTCATCTTTGTACCAGACCCCGCAGCTTCAGGAAGGGGAGCTGCGGGGCTGGGGGCTGCAGGGATGGACTCTCAGTTCTCCCTTTACTCCCAGACAGGTCTGAGGTTGCTTGGGCACCTTGAGACGGCCTCTGAGGCTGACCTGGACCAGCACCCTCAGAAGCGTGGACACAGGGCCTCCAAGCCTTGGGCCCAGCCCACGGGATGGTAGTGGGGACTGTGACAGCTTCCCTGGGGCCAGGATGACAGCCCAGCATGAAGGCTCAGGCTCAGGCTCAGTGGAGAAGGAGGATATAGAAGCTTATTAGTTTAAGCAGGATGAAATGTGTAAATTAATTACCCCGGCCACTCATGCATGTAGCGGCCAGCCCCGCATGCTGGGAGGAGGCGCACTAGCCTCCATCCTTCCCGTGCTCGGGTTCCCTCCCCTGCCAGATGCAGCCAGAGGACCCGTGGCTGCATGCCCAGGCGGGGAAGGAGGGGCCCAGACTCATCTCGTCCCCAGAAACCAGAGTGGGTGGTCTTAAGGGATGGGCAGGCCCTCCCCTGGAATGGTGAGGTTGGATTCTGCCACCAGCAGCAGCAAGAGCAGGGTCAGAAGAGAACAGCGAAGCCCGACACCCACTCACCGAACATTTATTTCTCGAGGGATAAGGTGCCAGGAACTGTGGCAATGCTTTACTTACTTCCTTTCATTTAATTCTCACAAAACACACAGGTGGTTGCGATTACTAGCCCCATTTCGCAGATGAGAAAACTGAGGGCCAGGATCTTGAGATGCCATGAATCCTGGGAAGGAGCGAAGGAGCTCCCACCAGTCCGGCTCCCACACGAATCCCCATTCCCGCCCCTCTGCTCTCACCTGGATCTGCGCCAGGTCATCTAGTCCAGATCCCGCTCTAGGCAGGTCCCCACCTAAGCCACCAAAGACCCACAACCTCACCTCTCGAGGAATAATCGTGAGTCCCAGGCCTTCCACTGCCAGATCTGCCTTCAGCAAGTTGCCAATCAGTCATGGGTTTTGCAGTCCACTGAGCGTCTGAACACGAGGATGCAACCAACCTCAGAGAAATAGTTTGCTCCCCAAGGCCAACCGCAAGGCCAGTGGGGAAACAAATTATCAGTCTACTTGGGATTAATTTCCTAATAAGCGTGAGCTAGCCGAAGACCTCCCCGTCCTCCCTCACCTGGCTCCTTGTCCTCCCTGGAGAGCCTCAGGGACCCATGGCATCTTTCTCATCCCCTGGGGAGGGGGTCCTGGCTCCCCCACCCATTGCCACATCCTCTTGCAAGAGGGTCTAGTGGCTCCCAGGGTCCTGGCCCCAGCGCCTCCTCCTTCCCTTGCCTCTCTCAACCTCAGCCTAGGCAAGGTGACGAATTAGGAGCCAGGAGTTAGCACATCCATCCAGCAATTAGCATTTATCTCTCTTGATCGTGTGGCTGGACAACAGTTCATTTTCAAACTTAATGGTCAATACTCAGAAAGGTAAACCTGCCTGGGTCACTCCTGGGAGGTGATGTGAGGGTTTGGTGGGAAGATGAGGACAGGGTAGGAGCTCAGCCCACATCTTTGCCTCCAAGCTCCCACCCCTCCCCAGAGTTATTCCTGAGGCCTCTGCCCTCCCTACATAGTTGATCAGGAGGAATGTACAAGATCCCCCCATTCCGTGTGGGCAGGAAATCTGAGGATGACAGACATCAATGGGCTCTGCAGTTTGCAGCCCCTCGTTTTTTTCTCACTTTGGATTTCAAGGGCTCTGACTTTCCATCTCGCACTTCACTTGGGGGTCTGCCTTGTACAGAGTCCTGCCTTCGGGGGCTGCAGAAGTGACCCTGAACAGCCCACCCAGCCCCCTTCCTCAGGCCCACAAAGACAGCGCAAGGGCAGCAGTGCCCACGTGGAGCGGACCCTCCCCATGCACCACGCTGCAACCTTCATGCCAGGCTGGACAGGGTTTGATGGGGTGAACAGCAAGCCCCTCCTTCCTGTTCAGCTGTCGTGATGCATTCCACAGCCTAGGACCTCAGGGTCTATTTAGCTAATGCAGAAAGAGGGAAGAAAGGGGCTCCCCTTGAGGGGCCGTTCCTGACTGAGGGGCTAGGGGAGGGAGGCTTAGTGCCCATTAACTGTGGTGAAATGCTGCCACCTTCTGGCCATATCTCAGAACTGCAGGGAGCCCTGGGGCTGGTCAGGAGACCAGAAACCGCCCAGCGGCCTGCCAGTACCCCCTGTCCAATTGCAGAAGGTTGAAAGGACCAGAAAACCGAGCTTGCTCTCAGGTTTGGATGTTGATTTGACAACAGTCATATTATCATGTATCAATTATTGGGCGCTTGCCGTGCCAGGTGCTTTTCACACATTCCCAGCAATCCTGTACGATGCCTTTACGGAATGTACCCTCCTACAGGCCAGGGAGCTCACCAAGGTCACACAGCTGCTGAGCAGTACAGTCGAGACTAACTCAGGCCGTCTGGCTCCAGACTCTGTACTCCAAACTCCGAAGCCCACGTTTCGGTTCCCCACACGATGGAATGTCCCAGATAGCCCCTCACTGGACCTCTCCCCAGCTCCCCTGTTTTATCTTTCATCCCCCGGCTGCCACCCCGCTCCCCCCAGATAGCTGCTTCTCCGCCTCCAAGTCCTGTCCACACGCCCACTTTCCTCTAGGAGAACAAAACAGAGTAACCCCTGATATCACGGAGCCCGTATTCCAGTGGGTCCTGAAGATCCAGGTCCAGAGCAGAGCTCCACGCTTCTGAGGCCCCAGCCTCCCCCTCCTTCTGAACAGGAAAGGCATCTGCTCAGGGAAGGCCCAAGCCCCATACTGTCGGGGTCTAAAGGTGAGGTGGAGCAGCCGGGTGGGTAAGGGGAGGCTTGGGGAGTCAGGAGTCCAATCCACCTGGCTCTCGACCAGGTCCTGATCAGATCCCTCACCTGGGACCAAGCTCCATTCTTCAGTCCCTTCCAACCACTCACGCTATGATCTTCGCTGCACAGAGCTGGGAAAGGACCCCAGGAATGATCCAGTGAAAACACCTCATTTTTTAGATGGGGAAGGTCGGGACCAGAGAGGGCAAGCCGATCACACAGCCCAAAGTGATGGAGTCAGGAAAAGAAATCCCAACTACCTGGCCCAGCTCCCTGCTGAGCCCCAGCTCTGCCGTGCGGCCTCCTCCAGCCCAGACCCCATGGGTCCTCCCCCCTGTGACGGCAGGCTACCCACAGCACCCCCGGAATCGCCTAGGGCACAGAGCTGGTGAGGACAGGGCACAGGGGAGCATGGATCTGAGAGAAACTAGAATAGAAATGGAGTCTTGCTTCTCTCCTTTCTCTCCCGTTCTGGGGAGGGACGCCTCCCCTCCCATTCCCTGAGCCACTTGGGGCCTGCGATAGTCCCAATGTTTTCATTCACGCTGAGCAGGGAGGCTTTCTAAGAAGTGGGAAGAAAGGATTCCCTTGATTGCTTTACAATCACAGCTCTGGCGGTAATGGAACCGGTGGGGATGGATGTGGGAGCACCGTGCTTGGGGGACGTCCCCACCCAGGTCCCAACAGAGGGCCCAGGGCCCACAGGCTGCAGGTGGCCACTCCTGGGGAGGCCCAGGCCTCGGACAGGCAGGGGCCCAGCTGCCCCCCCATGGCTCTCAGCCCGGAGAATTCAGCAGGACCGGGGTCCATTTCGCCTCCTTGAGCTGGCGGGCTTGGGGAAGGGCCCCAAGTGTGGGCAGACAGGCCCTTTCTCAGAGCATCTGAGTGCCCCTGGAGCCCGGGAGCGGGGGTGGTGGCCCTCTTCACCATGACAGCCACAGGGACTGCAGGTCCTAAAGAAGGTGGGGGAGGCCACAGGGCGCTGGGTGCCACTGAGATGGACCTGCTGGGAGGGGAACGCTCCTCAGAGGGCATCGCTCATGGAACCAGCCCCCGGGGCTGCAGGGAAGCAGCAGCCAAGGCCGAGGACTCTGCTCCCAGACCTCAAGGGAGGGCACCAAGGTGGCAGAGCGTCCCACGCGCAGTCAGCTCTGCTTCCTGATGACGGCAGGAGGTTCTCCCTTCACCTTCCCTTCCTTCCTTCCCCTCTTTCCTCCCGGTCATCCTCTTATCCATTTCTCCTGATTCCAAGGAGCCCCCTTCTGGGAAGTCTGGCTGCTGGCTGGCATCCCAAAGCTGCCCGGCCCAGCAGGGCAGGGAGGGGAAGAAGAGGGTGTTGCCCCTCCACGATGGACCAGCCGTGAGCTCACTGAGGGTCTCTTACTGAGGTGGGTGGGACTGCTCCCCTGGGATCATTTGGCCCCTGGTGGGGAACAAAGAAGGACATGAGAATGGAGGGGCTGGGGGGGGGGTCCCAGCCATACTGTGGCAGGGGTGTAATTTTCTTGCACCCTCTTTCCCTCCCTCCCAAGTCACGCTTCCTTCTGTTTTGCTTGCCTCTTCCAGGGAGCCTTCCCTGACTGCCTCTCCAGGCGTCTCTGGGTTCCCAGGGACTGGAAGGCCTCATCTCCTTTCCCCATGGCCCAAATTCAGGATGGCGCTGCCCTCGGGAGCTGGGCTCCCCTGCCAGGCCTCGGCTGTGGGCTCCCCTGCCCAGGAAGCCCTCCCCCTACTAAGAAGGCTCTCAGGTCTGAAGCCTCTGCTTGGCCTCCACCCCAGCCTGTGGGTAGCCACTCCTGGGCCTGGCTCCCCTCTGGGGACGCTGGGGTAGGCTGGCCAGGGGCTCTGAGCTCTCACAGCCCTCGGGGTATTCAGGTGATCGCCCGGACCCCACCTGCACCATCCTCCCTTCTGCTCAGTGTTAACCGAGGCCGCTTCAGAAAGGTCCAGCGTCCTGCGCTGCCCGCTAGGGACTCAGGTGGACGTGGGGAGGGGTGGGAGGGAGACCCAAAGGAAGCACGTCTTCTGGAGGAAAGAGGGGAAATGACTACATACTCATCAGAGGTGGAAAAAGTGTGCTCCGAAGAGCTGCAGTCAGTCCGTCTGGTGACCCTCAGGGAAACGCTTGTTCAATACAAAGAAGTGAGTGATCAATGGTTTATTCAGGAGGGGAAAGCCCAAGCTGAATGTCTCCCTCCCTCTTCCATCCCTCCCTCCCTCCCTCCCTCTTCCATCCCTCCCTCCCTCCCTCCCTCTCCCACCCCTGCCAGCTGGCCCCCTTCCCCGTAGCCCCCATAGGCCCTTGGGAGGGGGACGGTGAGAGGAGGGATGACCCCACCTTGGTGCTGCTGGTGTGAGCTCCTCTCAAGGCCCTGGGCCCCATGACAACGTGTAACATGGAGAGTAGTCAGAGGGAAGAGGGAGACTAGTGGGGGCAGTGGATGGGGGTGTGGCAGGGTGTAAGGCACCATTGTAAATAAGCACCTGCGGCTACCAGCCCAGCCACACTTTCGCCAGCCTGCTCACTTCCCATTCTCAGGGAGAAACACAATTATGAAACCAATGAAACATTTCTCTCGGAGCAGCTGGGCCGGTGGCTATTTTCATGGGTGGAGTATATCACAGCAAGGGAATCGCTTATCTCAGCAGGTAGAAGAAAGGAATATCTTGGCGAAGATCATCCTGCCAGCCAGGAGAGCCCGTCCTCAGGGACCGCAGACTCGCGGTGGATGTGGGGAGACCCAAGGCCGGGCAGGGTGATGCCAAGACACTGAGAGCTTTTTCTCTGTGGTGGCCAAGGGCTGCAGGCCCCACCAGGCTGAGCCTGGGTAGGTAGGACCAGAGCAGGGCACATGGGGCCAGTCTTCTCCTAGGGGGCCAGGCTGCTGGGAAGAAGTGGGCCCGTGTGTGTGGGAGATGGGCAGCTGTCATGGCCAGGCACCTACTGACAGCATCACGGGGTAAGGGGCCTTGGAGAGAAATGGCTAACAGGCCTGAAGACAGCAGGGGCCTGGGTGGGGGAAGCAGGCTGGTACCATGTGGGCACCCACTACCGGCCCCAAGAATCCCACCCAAAAGGAGGAATGTGGCGGGTTAGGGGAGAAAAGCCTTATCTCTCACCCGCATGAGGGTTGGCCTCTGAGCACAGGAAAGATGGTGATCCTTAGTCACAAAGCAGGAGGGGGCCTGGATGGAGCGTGGCTGATGGGGAGGAGGGGGAGGCCAGGCAGCCCTGAGAGAGCAGGGGAAGGCGGGGCGGGGGGAGGGCCAGGCCCCCTCCCACCCAGATGAGAAGAGTAGCAAGAACAGCAGGGCCGGCTGGGGAGGGCAGGGGTGGCGGTGCCTCGTTCCTGCCTGCCTGGCACTCATGGGGCCTCGCTGGACTGGATCCCGTCGCCTTTGTTGACGTAGAAGGGCCGGTAGTTCGACTGCGGGGGAAACAGGAGTAGTTAGGGAGGTCGGATGGCACTCGAGCTTACCAGCCAGACGCCCACCCCCTAACCTCCTCCAGGAAGCAGCAGTGGTCTGAACCCCAATAATTCTAGGGGCCTGTGGCCTAACCCGCAAGCTCCATCTACCCTGGGATTGGAGTTGGGCCCCAGTATTATCAGAGTCTCTGGGTTCACATCCTAATTAGAATTCACTCCATCAGTCGACTGGTGAGCTTGAACTTCAGCCTCGTCAACCGGTCTCTCCACACCCAGGAAGCCCCTCCCAGCACCAGCATAGCTCCCATTAATATGGTGTTCTCTACTCTACAGAACTGGTATGAGGGCTTTCCATAGACGGACTCACTGAATTTTCACAGCTACCCAATTAAGTGGGTTACTATTATCGTACCCATTTTATACATGAACAAACCAAGGCACAGAGAGGCTAAGCAACTTGCCCAAGGTCACCCAGCTGGCAAGCAGAGGAGTTGGGATTCGAGACCCAGCAACCTGGCTCCAGAGCTCAACCCCCAGCCCCATCCATGTCAACGCACCTCTTCTGAGTCTCAAGACTTGGTCTCTGCTCTCTCTGCATAATTCTCCCTGACAGAAGGGGTGCAGAGAGGGCAAACCACCGCCCCAGCCCAACACAGACTGGGGGCTTCCCATCCCAGACCTTCCGCCTCTCTCATCCCGGAACCCTCATAGGGATTCAGGGAGCATCTCTCAGGACAGGGCCGGTGACAACTTTCTTGCCAGCCTGTGTATTACATCCCGCAGCAATTTCACAAAATCAGCACTCCCTTCTCCTCCCAATCACTTCGTCAGGGCCCTGAGAAATCGCCCTCCAGGCTGCAATGGAAGAGCACATTTTAGCCACTGTTTGCCCCTGCGAGCACCCTTGGCCCCTAGAGGGCCTCCAGAAGTGGCTTCGCCCTTGAGCTGGGTCAGAGCCTGGGCCCGCCTCACACCCCAATGACCCCAGTACAGGAGACCCCAAGGGTGATCCCAGTCCCTGCCCTGGCCCTGCCTGCCTGGAAACCTGTATCTACAGTAGCTCCTTGCCTACATCTGGTCCACAGCAGGACTGGGGGCCTGTGGGATGCGGGGGCTGAGGGAACGTAGCTCAGACCTTGGTTAAAACACTTATTAAACAACGGAAGAGATGGAGATCCAGGGCGGGGAAAGACATAGCCAAGGTTACTCAGCTACTCAGTGGCAGAGCAGGGCCTGGACCAGGTCTCCTAATCCCCAGGTGCCAGCCTGGACCCCAAAGGAGTCAGTAAGGCAAAGTGAATAGACCCAGAAATGGCTGAAGCCTTTCTTACAGGAAGGCTGGGTCAATCAAATGGATCGCAGGCCAGTGAATGGTGCTGTCTTGTCAAGAGTCCAGGATGGTGGGCGGGCACAAATAGAGCACCTGGGCAGGGTGCTCCCTGCACACACACACCCCCATCCCCTGCCCCGTTCCCTCCCTGGCTCAGGGTCACAGCACATGAAAGTTGGAAGAGCTATGAAAGCATCCAGGCCATCTGCCTTATGTTACAGATGGGGAGACTGAGGCACAGGGGAAGAATGACTCGCATGGCAAGCTGGTGAGAGGACTGGGGCCAGACCCCAGGCCAGCCTCTTCCTACACTAGCACCTGCCTCCATTCCCCCAGTGCTGGGTGCCAGCTGGGGACCCCAGAACCCTGCCCTGCCAGGCATCTCAAGGTGATGATGAGCCTTCTCTGCTGGGATCAGGGCTCTGGGAGGGAGGGAAAGTAGTGGGAGGGAGGGGAAGGACCGAGTCCAGGAAGAGAAAGCTTCCTTTTTCTCTCCATATCTGCTTTTTGCAGCCCTGCTGTTGCAGTGGCCCTGGGCCTGGCTCAGATTACACACACCATCACTTAGCTCCATCGCCAGCAAATTAAAGATTCTCTCCAATTAAACCAGCCCCAGTCACTCTTTGTGACCTGAAGCAAATCACCTCTCCATGCTCTGACCTCCAAATACAAAGACAGAAGGGAGCCGGGGGGCTCCAGCCCTTGGGCCCAGCAGATGCCACCCCCATCCCAAGGCAGCTGGCTGACTCCTTCAGCAGGGCCTGGCATGGGCCTTGGAGGAGAGCATGCGGGGAAGTGAAGGCACAGCACATGAAGGACAACCCCTGATCGCTGAGGTCTCGGGCAGGGCTCAGGCATGTCAGGTCTACAGGTATTAGAGTTCAACCCCATCTCAGCACCGCATTATAGAGTCCCAGAGGGCTCTGACTCACTCAGGACCCCACAGTCAGCAGCCAGCTGGACCCCAAGACCATGCTTCCTCTCGTGCTGCTCTTTGATGCCCCAGCTCAGGGTCATTAGCTATCGAACCATAAATATATCTATTCCTAACTTTGCAGCCTCTGCCTTACCCATGCTATCATCCCAATGGCTTCTATGCTGTCAGAGCTGGCCCCCGGGGAAGCGAGACTCATCTCTAGGATGCCCGTCCCCTGGACTCAGCATTTTGGCCATCATTCAACAAGCATAGGCAGCAAACAACCATCTGCACATAAAAAAAATCCTGGGCCGCCCACTTTACAGATTAGAAAACCGAGGCCCCAAAAGTATATGTTTACCCAGGCCCCCTGCCTATTAGCCCTGGGTCTTTCTTTACTACCCTTTGCTGTATGCAGGTATTCAGGCCACTGCCACCTCCATCCCATGGCCCAGAGACGTCACCATCCTCCCACAGGCCCTGGGCAAGTGATGACCAGTTGCTCCTGGGAGCCCCACTCAGTGCCCATTCTGCACATGCTCATGCCCAGGCAGGCTCTCCTCACTCACCAGATAATTCTGCTTGCTGGATTTCCAAGTCTGGGGCTGGGCCTTGGGGCTCTGGCTCCTGAGGAGGGAAGGATAGCCTGGGGAGACAAGAGGCTCTGGTCAGAGGGAGCATGGGCTGGCGGTCAGGGGCCCAGGGCCGAAGCAGCACAGACGCCACCTCCAAAGTGACTGCCAAGCTCCATCCAGCCCATTACCAAGTGCAGCCAACCCTGAGGAGGCATGCAGGAGCCAGGAGGGTTGCAATGGAAAATCCTGAGGAGGTGGGCCAAGGGGAGGGGGCACCAAGGCAGACAGAAGGAGGAGGAACAGACCAGGTGGGCTGGGCCAGGCGGCAGGGGAGTGTCACCCCCAATCCAGATCAGAATCACACCACTTGCTGGGATTTCCCCCACCTACCCTGAAGGCTCACCCCACAGACCCCTCCCCTCCCCAAAGCCCAGGGAAGCCACTTTATAAGCACGACCTGCCAGGATTTCCACCACTAGGCACTCATCCCAACTCCCCCCCCCCCACTGTGTGGATGAGGCTCCCCATTTATTGGCTCCACTCGTACCAGGCACTGTGCTGGGACTCGCATAGGTCTTCCCTGTCTCTGTTGCCCTGAGCTGCACAGCTAATAATCAACGGTCAGAATTAGAACCCAGGTTTGCTGGACTCCAAAACCCATCCTCACGTCCTATCTGCCTAGTCTGGCTCCCTCTTCCCTCCTTCACGAGCAGGAGGCTGGGGCCCAGAGAGGGGCAGCAATGTGGCTGCGGTCCAGGGTTAAAACAGCAAGCCCAAGGGGGCCTGGAGCACATGGGCGCCATCTGGGCCTGGGGTCCTCGAGGCGCTGGTCCGGGGCAGCGCTGCCCAAGCCCACCTCCCCACCCCTCCCCCTCAGCCCAGCGGGTCTGTAAGGAGCTGTAGTCCCCAGAACTGTGAAAAGTGCCCTCAGTGTCAGCCCTCAGCCTGCAGGGACCGGCGGTGGTGCCTGGGAAGGAACGGGCTGTGACCTGGACATGGAGGAGCTCAAGAAATAAACAGCATCTGGCCTTGGCAGGGGCAGGCTGGAGCCCTGCAGGCTGGGCAGCCCTGGGCAGGCTGGCCTGCTCAAAGGCGGATGAGCTGGTCGGGCCCAGAAACCACCTGCAGCACTGCCAGACTGCCAGTGAGGCCGGCCCTTCCCCGGGTTGGCAAGGGGGTGGAAACAGAGCAGAGAACCCAGCGGTCTCCCTGCATCTGGGGCTGGGGGCAGCCTTGGAAAGAGAGGGTTCCTCAGGTCCTGAGTGGGAGGTTGAGAGCGGGGGAATTCAGGTCTCACTTCTCAGTTCCCAGAAAGAAAATCCCGAGCCAGCCATGAGAGAGGTGGGGATGGGGACGGGGCAGGGGTGTGGTCCAGGAGACCAGCCTGTATAGCAGGCAGCATCCAGGGGCAGGTGGGCTAGGGATGGCAGGGGGCGAGGGGCATGCATCCTCTTCCAGGGGGCTCTGGGGAGGAGGGGCCAGGACACCCTAGAAGTGGCAGAGAGCCCCATAGGGTGTCCCATTTGCCCTGCTGTGGGAGGGAAAAGGTGGGGGGGAGATGTAAAACAGGCAGGTACCAGGATGATATTTAAACAGCCCACTGCCGTCCAGTGGTTTGGAAAACTCTGTGGTAGCCTGTCCCAAGGTGGTGAACTGATAGGGGACTTTCCCAGTGCCTCCTGGGAGAGAGAGCCATTAGCACTGGTCCCAGGAGGGGCCAGAGGGAGTCACACGTCCCATGGGCACAGCCGCTCTCAAAGCCTTCACTCAGTCCTCGTGGCAGCCTGAGTGTACTCCCTGCCTCCCCCCGCCCCAGAGTAGGTGGGGTCAGTCCTCCCAGGCAGGCAGCCCCTGCCCAGAACCCCCATATAGGCCATTCCGAGCAGATCTGGGGAGCTGATCTGCATGAAGGTGACAACAGGTGTCCCCGGGTCCTGGTGTTTTTGAGGAGAGGCTCTCCTAGGACAAGGCCTTCGCCTGGGGAGACTGCAGGCCAACGGGGAGATGCTAGGGAGCGTGAAAGCTCCAAATCACACCTAAGGGTGGCCGTCTTCCCTGCCAGGAATCAGAGCCCTGACCTGCCGGTCAATCCAAGCTTGACCAGAGAGCAGGGATGATCTGTTGGAAGCCAGACAGGCCAAGGCAAGTCGCAGAACTCCCCAGGCCTGGGGGTCCTGCAGGCTGG
Organism: Eubalaena glacialis; assembly: GCF_028564815.1. NCBI lineage: Eukaryota > Metazoa > Chordata > Mammalia > Artiodactyla > Balaenidae > Eubalaena > Eubalaena glacialis. Next base: position 12,976,442 of record NC_083725.1, on the reverse strand, counting down.
GACCCTCTAGTCATACCTCCTTGCTGGTAGATCCAAGAATCCCAGCCCTGGGTATAGGCTGGGATCCAGCCCGGAAGGGAATGCTGGATGATAAAGCCACCATTGGAGGCCACTGCCGGGAGGTCCGCCTGCCCCTTTCCCACCCCCTCCACCTGAGCCCACCCAGCCTGCTTATCCTGTCTCCCAGGCCGGATGTCTCTAAGCCAGAAGGCAGACAGGCCTGCTCCCACCTCAGCCCACCAGAGCTGCCCCATGCACCTTTCAGAAGAGATGGGAGGGCCGTGGGCCCCACTGTGAGCTGGGGCCTGGCTCAGGCCTGCCCCTCAGGATGACCCCATCCCCAGGAGACTGGAGGCATCGGCTGCTCAGCCTTGTCAAAGAGCTCTGGGGGGCAGAATCAGACTTGGGAGGCCTTAGAGGGCATCTCATCTGCCGCTCCCAGCAGGGACTCGGCAGGACTCTGGCTCCATGGGATGCTGACAGGTGCTATGTGGTCACAGGGTTCTAGAGTCAACCAAGGCTGGGAGTCACTGGGTGACTAAGTTAAATAAACTTTCTGCAGTAGGAAGACTCGGTGCCTGATGGAAGCACCCTGGGGATGTCTGGGGTGGGGGGTGTAGAGGGTGTCGTGTGTCCGCACCTCCCTGACACCGAGGCCTGTATCACAGCACATCCTGAGGGACCGGCGTGTGGTGGCCCAGCCCTCCTGACAGCAGAGATGTGGAGGCAGGGCTCTGATCCCTACAAGGTGAGAACTTGTGAGTAGAGTCCAAGGCACTCTGGATAGGGCGAGCTCACCTTTCAGGGAGAAGGAAGAGTTGCCTTGCCCGGCAGGCAGGTCATCGGAGCTCTGAATGGTGGAGGAGTAGTCCCAGGCCCGGGAGGTGTAGTTACCTGGGGCGGAAAGGAAGAGGCATCAGCCCTGGACAGCTTGGCATGGGGGAACGGAGGCCAGGACACGGCCATTTCTGTGAATCTCTCCAGCCCCCGCACGTCTCCAGCCAGGATACTGCTGGGCCCTCGTCACACTTCTGGCCAATCCTTCCTGCCATCAAGTTGTCCTTCTAAACTATAAAGTGTTGTCAGGTCCTTGCCCTACCTAACAGCCCACTGCCCTCAGATTAAGGTACAGAGTCCTTAGCATGGCCCTCAGCTCTTTCATGAGGCCCTCACCCCTCCCCACTGTCTCCACTTTCTGCCTTCGCCTGGAGGTGGGCCTCCATCACTCAACGTTCCAACCAGGCTGCGCTCTGAGCTCTTGACACACACCAGGCTCTCTCTTGCCCCAGGCTTTTTGCACAGACCAGGTCCTCTGCCTAGAATAGCCCACCTGCTCCCCCATGCTTAGCAAATTCAGGTGTCGGGGCTTCAGGTGTCAGCTTCCGTGTCACCTCCCCCAAGTCTGCATGTGTCTCAGCCCCATGCCCCGTATCGCATTGTAACTGCACGTTTAACGGTCCACGTCCCCCACTGGGCTCTGTGGGGGCAGGTGGAATGCCCGTCTGGCCCAGCATCGCACCCAATGCCTGGCACCCAGCCTGCTTCCTGGAAGGTGCTCATTGTACAGCTGATGGATGGATGAATGAGTAAAGGAACAAATAAATACAAACACAGGCTAAAACTTGGAGGCGGAAGCAGCTGATACAAGTCCTGAACTTATGTTTGCCAGGTTGAACAGGCTGCAAGTGTCCATTTGCAGGTGGACAAAAAGAGGCCGTGGGGACGGTGTGGCAGGGACAGCAGGGGCACCGTGAGGGCCTTCGAGAGCCCCTGTGGGCAGTGCACCCTCTCAGCAGCCCGGAGCGTGGGGGACTCCCCCTTAGTTGAGCTCACTCCACAGCGGAGCCCACCAGCCCTGGCGATTTTCTCCTGCTGCTGCCTGCGGGGTGGAGCCGGGTCAGCGGTCACATGGTGTCGGGGCGGGCGGCCTGGCCCGTCGCGGACCCCCTCCCACAGGGATCTCGGGCAGACCCTGCAGCAAGGCCCGCACTGAGCACGCCTGCCAAGGCTCCAAGGGGCCATCCGCCTTGCCCTTCCCTTCGCCCATTCATTGGTCCCCTCTTCCTCTCATTCAACAAATGTTTGCTGAGCCCCACCTTCTTCTGGACCCTGGGATCATGTCGGGGAACAGGACAGACCCAGCGTCTGCCCTCACGGAGCTCACAGTCTCCTGTGCTTGTGGTGAAGCCAGTCCTGCACCTAGAGGCTTGGGCACTGCCCTGCCCACGGTGCCCCTGACCTTCCAGATCTCCGGGGGCCTTGTCCTCACTACTGAGCCCTGACTCCCTTCCTCGTCTCTTCAGACGTCCCGGTGCTGTGTCCGAGGGGGACTCTGGCAGAGCTGGCCTGGTCCCCTCCCCCCCCCGCAGGTGGCACCCCCCGCAGGAGCCCCCAGAAGCCGGGCTCATCGAGGGTCGGCCCTGCCCTCGGCGCAGCGGTGCCCTCAGCGCTGTGGGCAGAGGGGACCCTGTGCTCAGCAGCTCTCCCTGGGGAAGCCGTGTCTCTACCCCCATTCCACCCCTCCCGGGTCTTAAGGATGAGTCGCCCACACACCTCCCTGACAACAATACCTCCTGGGTTTCCAGGGACGGCCCATTTCATAGCATGCCTGACTTGTCGTTTCCTGCTCCCCTAGTTTGTCTTAACCACTGTATGACTTTCCGACCCAGGAGTACACAAATCAGGAGCGGTCCTCTGTGGTCCCCGGCCCCGATATCTGCTGAGGGAAGTCCCCACACCTAACCCCGGGGTTCACTTCCCCCTGACTCAGCCTTCAGGGAGAAGATCCTATGGACTCAGGGATTTCCAGGGATGCCGAGGTGCCCGGCTGCCTTTCCTCAGCCTAACGACATCACACACACGCACACACACGCACACACACGCCTGTACACGCGCATACATGCGCACACGCCCTAAGCCCACTAAGACTCCTCGTCACCCGTCTCCGGGTCCCCAACCCCACCCCAGCTCCCCACATTCACCTCACGTGGGGAGCCCAGGCCCCCTGCCCATGACCCAGCCTGCAGCCCCTCCTGCGTGGCTCCCACACAGGCCCTGCCCACCCCCCAGCTGAGCCGCCTCCTACCCTTGGTGCCATACAGATTGTTGAAGGTCTTCTCCTTGGAGAGGCGGCTGGGGGACACCGGCTGGTACGATGTCTTGGCCCCACCTGTGAAGTACACGAGGAGGGGCTCTCATTGCAGAAAGGGGGACCTGGCTCAGTCAGGGGCCTGTGGCTCTGACCTGAGGGGTGTACTGCAGGATTCCTTGCCCCCAGACAGCGACCTCTGCCTGTGCCAGGGCCTGTTCCCCCACCAAGACAGCTCCCTTGGGTGTAGGATAAGGTGACCACGTAAGTTACCCTTCCAATCAGAATGGTTCTGAGTGTGAAAGGGGTGCTATGAATAGTTATGCTGAGAGTACCGGGTGTAAACCTGGAGAGTCCTAAATGGACTAAGATGTATGGTTGCCCTAATTAGGGGCTTTGAGGGTCACCAGAGCCTTCCTGAGCCAGGCCCTGTGTGACTGAGACCCCAGAGGCTGGGAAATGGGGTGCCCGTGAGGAAGCTGGGCCATGGCCACCGTGGGGCAGAGGTGTAGGGCCGAATGAAGGCTGCCACCTGGAGGGGCCTGAAGAGTTTGTGCCACAAATACCTCCCCCACTACGGGGATGCTTTCCCCAGGGACGAGCTCTAAATGGCACAGGTGTTTCCCTCCCTCCCCGATTCGGGCTCCACACCCCTACTTCACAGGTGAAGACAATGCGTTCCCCACGTGCGTCTGCATGGGTCAGAGTCCTCCATCGGCTCCTGCCCTCCCGCCTAGCCAGCCCCACTCCCGTTCTGGCCGAGCACCAGCTGGTCCTTCTGTAAACCCGCAACCCTGCAGTCCGTCCCTCTCGCCCTGCGCCCTCTGTCCATCACAGCCACGCCCTCTCTACCGAGCCCCTGGCCCCTCTTGCAGGGAGCCTGGAAACTAACCTCTCCCGGAGGTTAGTCTCACTGCCCAGCCCCACTGCCCCAAAGCTCTCAGACTCAGGCCACTGTCCCTTGGTGGCCTTGCTTCCTGATCTCCTTGCTGACTCCCTTGGCCCCTCCCTTGCCTCTACCCTGAGCCCGGGGCTCCCAGATTTCCTCCCTCCCATCCCCAGTGCAGGGGCAGAGACACCGGACGAACCTGTTTCTTCTCCCTACAAATGTCACAGCCTGACTCACGGTAACAGAGCTGGAAGCTCTCCTAACAGCTGAGTCCAACATCCTTCTTCTCAGATGAGGATACTGAGGGGGCAGTGACCAGCCCAAGGTCACCAGGCCCGGGCTCTCGGGTGACATCTGGGCGGGTCCATGCTCTTTCCTCAATCCCCCATTATTGCTCCGCTCCCCTCCGCCTTCTACAGAGCAGGCCAGCCAAGCAGGGGCCAGTCGGGGGACTTGATACCACCCCAGGGTCTGATCCTCAGAAGCTGGGGAGCCAGAAGGGTCTGGGTCAGGGCCAGTGATGCTGGAATGGGGCTGGTTAACGCAGCTCACCCTCTCACAGAACTAGACCCAAAGGACAGTGCCCCGGGGGAGGGAAGGGAGCAGGACCGGCCGGCCGGGCCCAGGCCCCACCAGGAATGTAGGGCCGGGTACTCAGGTCCAGCTTCTTTGCTGGAAGCCCAGGTGTTGTTTTCAAGTTGGGAGGGGCGGCCAAGGTTCCTCTCTGCTGAGCTCATCTCCCCTGGGCCCCTCCCACCGGGTCCGTGTGTGTGTGTGTGTGCGCGCGTGCGTCTGAGGCGTGTGGAACAGTGCCCAGGGCTCGAGGCTCCGCGCTCCAGGCCCTGGCGTCTTCCCCACGTCTCCTCTCTCCCCCTTCCCTGCACACCCTCTCCTGTCCCGACCCCTGGCCCCTCACAACACACACACATGCACACACCCCTCTATCCACCGGGCACACCCACCCTTACTTAACGGGCATCGCTGTGGTTTGTTGCTGGTGCCAAAGAATGTGACGGGCTACCGCAGGGCAAGGACAGGCAAGCGCTGGTCTCTACCCACGCCCAGCTGGGCTGCCGCCCCTCAGGCGGCGCCTCGCCAGGGCCTGGGAAGGAGGGCTGAGGGGCTGGCTTGCAAGGGGGGGGTGGGCTGAGGAGTTTAAAAGAGCAGCCGTCAGCCCCCCTGCCTTGAGGAGCAGGATGGCTCTGGAGAAGCCAACCCTCCCTCAGGACCACAGAAACCTCCGCAGAAGCAAAACGCAGCTCAGCCTGGTGGATGGGAGTGGCTGAGGCCAGCAGCCAGGAGCCCCTCCGGAAGGAAAGAGAAGGAGGGTGTGGGCTGGAGGCGAGGGGGTGGGAGGGGTGGACACAGGGCAGGGAAGCTGAGGAGCAGGTGCCAGACAGAGGGCGAGAGGAGGTGCCGCTACGTACACCGGGAAGCAGGTACGCACCAGGACCTTCCCAGGCCCATCCACGAGGGTCACGCCCCAGGGGAGCCCACTGCGTCTCTCCTGGACCACCCCCTCAGCGGAGGATCTGCTGCCTTCCCTTACCCTTGGGTGTGAGGTACATGGAGTATTTCTTCACGGTGTCTGGAGCACTCCACTCGTTGCTGTAGCTGTTACTGTAGCTGTTCATGTAGCGATGGTCACCCCCTGGGAAGCAGAGAGGCTGGGTCAGCAGAGGGGCAGGGGGTGGGGGATGAGCTGGCCCACTGAGGGCGTCGCTGAGTCAGCCCATAGCCCCTCTGTCCCAGGGAGAGGAGAGGTCCCTAACCTGGGAGAAGGTGGCCCCCTGCCCAGCATCCCCTCCGGCCCTGAGCTCCTGGGGGGCGAGAGAGGGTCTGTGTGGTGGGCCAGCCACCCTCCCTGGGACTGAGCCCCTGTGAGGAAGACGTGTGCACGGCACTTTGCAGTTTGCAAGGTGCTACTGAGTTTCATTTCTTGTTTGATGTGTGCATCAACCCTTGGGCTGGTATGAAGATGCCCAGGTGACAGATAAGGAAACTGAGGCTCAGGAGGTGAGTGAAGCCACTGCCCCATGGCCAATAAGGGCAGATGTGGGGCTTGAGCCTTCATCCCTGTTTCCTGGCTCTGTCTCAGCCACTGCTGGCAGCCCAGGAAGGAGATGGAATGAAGTCCCAGCATTGGCCTCCATAGCCAGGGATCCAGCTGCGGAGCCGTGCAGGGGAGAGTGAGCTACTCAGGAAGGGTAGTTAACCCTAACTGACTCCCCCCTACACCCACCGGCAGATCCCTGAACCCAAACAAATCTGTGGCTCCAAGTTTGCCTTTCCCCAACTGCCCTCTGCCCCAGTCCGTTCTCCTGCTACTGCCCCATCTCCTACCTTCCCTCTGCCCTTCCCTCTCCCTCTCTCCCGGGCAAGAGGAGTGAGGATGCTCATCCTTCATCTCCATCACGTGTGCCAAGCAGGGGCCTGGCACGCAGTAGGCACTTCACGACAAATGGAAATCCTCCTCGATGTTGGCCCCGCCCCGTCCCCACCAAGCCCAGGATGAAGATGCTCTGGTGCGTCTCAGACCCCACACCTTTGATGGTGGGGATTGAGTCCCTGGTCTGTCCGGTGGGCAGGCCGCAATCAAGGGAGAGAAGACGGTCACTCCAAGGTCTGACTCACCGGCCACCCACGCCCCACCTCCTACAGCCAGACACACTCCCAAGCACACAGCAGTGACAAAACGCCAACATGGAGGCCCGGGGCCCCAGGCACAGGTGCAGGGCTGCTGACATCAGTAGCACCCATCCTCTCCTGGCAGCCGCTTCCCAGCACGCCTTGGACAGGGCACAGGGCCCCACTTGCACAGAGGCCATGGCCAGCACAATCATGACCTAGAAATGGCACAGTGGGCGGGCCGCAGGCGGGGGCGGGGGGGGCGGTCCCTGTGAGGCTCACGGGCCACCCCAACCCGGTCGGGGCTGTCCTCATCGGTCCGACCAGACCTCAGCGGAGGGGCTCCCGTACCAGGTGTGTACCCCAGAGGTCATGATCGTCACACTCCCAGCTCCTCTGCACGGCCACCAGCAGCAGCTGCTTCTCAGATGAGAGGGCACGGGGTGGGGGTGTTGAACAGCGGAGCGTGAAACCCAGCTCGCCCCCTGCTTAGCCGTGTGCCCTTTGAAAAGCTTCTTCTCTGAGTCTCAGCCTTCTCATCTGTGACGTGCAATTCATCCCACAGGGAGACTAAGATAATGTAAGGGAGGCGTTCACACAAAGCCAGCATCCAGGGAACACCCAGTCGCTGTGAGCCGTCCCCTCAGGATGGTCGCCATGGTCATTAGGAGGATTTCAGGACCCAGGTGCCACTTGAAGCCAAATGATTGTCTTGCTGCAATGGCTTATCTGTCCTCAGGTGTGACTGAATGTCCCTCACGTCTCACGGGGACACTATGTGACGTCACCATCCCCAAGATATACAGACGCTGCCCCCTGAGTCCCAGCCCTTCTGCACGCTATTACCCCCTTCTCATCTCCCAAAGAATCACATGCTCCCTTCGGAGACCAAAGACCAGGGTCACTGCCTTCGGGGTGCTGGGGCAAGAAGTCATTAGTTAGGCTGCAACCTCAAGGCCCGGGCCACTGGGTGGGGCTTGGGGAAAGTGTCCAGCTTCAGGCCCTAAAGGGGCTGGGCTGGGACTGGTGGAAAAGCACTTAATGGGGCAGTTTCTCATGTTAGGATGCTGTGAGATGATTCAGTTGCCTCTGCAGAGGACAGAGTGATTCAATAGAGAAGCTGACTTCAGGGGAGCTGGTGAGTCACCGAGACACGCTGTGCCCAACCATCCCCAGCCGGGCCACCAGGCCAAGTCCACCTCTGGGCTCAACACCGCTCAGCACGGCCATGGTGACAGGCAAGTTCTCCCTCCAAGCACACATGCAGTTCTAGGTCATGTCCACTGGAACCTGCAAAGCCACCAGGTTGGAGTCTGGCCCTTACAAGCTGCAGCATCTACACAGCTGCTGGATTGGGTCCGCCAAGCAGACGCAGAGCTGAATGAAACCAATCCCTGAGTTTGATGGACAACCCACAGAGAGGACATTTGTGCAGCCAGTGCCTGGGATGCTTCCTGCCCTGGAGGCCCCTTGTAATAGCTGCATAACTGTGGCAGCAACTTCAAGGGAGGGGGGCACCATCCCTGAATCCTAGTCCAAACACCCTTAAGTGGGATGGGTGGCTGGGAACAGTGAGGGGCCAGCTGGCTCGATGTCAGCCTGCACCAGGCAGCCGGAACTGACCTGCAGGAAACATCCACGGCCTTGGGGCCTGCCCACAAGAGGGGACTCACCGTCCTCCATGTGGTTCCTCTCGATGAAGTTACGGCTCAGGTCTGCCTTGCACATCTTCTCAATATGGCGCATGCACACGTTAAGCAGGTCGTCCTTCAAGTTGCCCAGCGACTGCCCCAGGCCCTCCCTCTCCAACAGAACATGATAGGTGGGCAGGGGCGGGGGGAGGCAGTAACTGCTCATCAATGCACCAAATTCCTACCAGGAAAGGAAAGAAGCCATTAACTTTCTGGGTCTTTGGGAGCTATGGGGACCTTTCTCTGCACGGGGTTTTCATGGTCCAGCTGGAAGACTCAGTACAGGAGGCAGAGGAGCTGGCCTCTAGATCTAGCTCTGCTACTAACTAGTCCCACTTTTTCCCACTAGGCACTTGTTTCTTATTCTTCTGTAAAATGAAAGGGTTCAACTAAAATCCACTAGATGCTAATATCCCTAATGGCACTAGCACCGAGACATGTGACTCCGTGGTTCCCATCTCTTAAACTGGGTGCATTGTGCCTACCTCATAGGGATTTATGGGTGTGACACAAGCTGTGAAGTCTTTGGGCGTGAAAGCACCAAAGAAAGGCAAGGAATTACTAGCGTGTGGGTCAGTCATGGTGGTTTCTCCCCCTGCACATGCCCACTCACTGCCTCTACACTTTGGCACTTCTCACCTCCCTTCCCTCTCACTGGAGAATCCCTTCATCTCAAATCCTAACGGGCCTTCAAGACCCAGTTCAAATTCCACCGCCTCCACAAAGCTGTCTCCAGCCTGTTTGCCCTTCCCAGAGCTTCCACAGGCTCTTATCTCCTGAACCATAGGCTTTATCACTTAATTACACTCTCTTCTATATTGTTCTCTAATTGTACGCGTCTTATCTTCCCAGCCGGATTGCAGCTCCTTGAGGGCAATAACCATGTCTTATACCTTTCTATTCTCCACAGCACCTGATAGAGTACTGGGCGTGCAGTACCCAAAACAGTCTAGCAGGTGGAAGGATGGATGGAGGAATTGACAGACAGACAAGGTGAAGGATAACAAAGATGCAGCGCTTATATGTCACACACACCCCCATACCCAGTGCAGGCATCACTAATCGATCACAGAACTGTTTCCTACTGAGCCCGGAGCACTATTTGTACTTATCAGTTGAAGTTGGGACAAAGTGATATTTGTGTGGCATCTTTAAAGTAGGTAAGGAAATGGCTTGGATGGAAAAATTAAATAGACAGATGGAATGGAGCTTAGAGGGATGAATGGATGGATAGATGGATGGATGATGGATGGTGGAGAGACGGATGGTGGCTAGATGGATGGATGGACAGATGGACACTGGATGAGGGTCTTGGTAAGTGGATAGAAGGAGTGAGGGACTGAATGACAGAGGAGCTGCTTGTTACCTGCAGAAACAGCACGGAGTCACTGATGCTGTGTAGCTGCTCCCTGGTCTGCTTGTCATCCTGCAGCACCTTGGCCCTCTCATCCAGAGCATCCACGATCACCTCCACTTGTTTTGAAGCATCCTGCTCCCGTTGCTCCAGTGCAGCCTTCACTTCCTCCTTTTGCTTCTCCAGGTCCCGCATCAGGTCTCGGAAGTTCTGCTCCAGGGTGGCCTTCTCATTGGTGGTGAAGCTCTGCGTCCAGAGTGAGGGGAGAGAGGAAGGACGGTTTCAGGAATTAAAACTCTCCCTAGAGGGTGCATCTTTAGGTTCCCAACGTAGAGTCAGGGCATTTCTACTGCCCTGACCCTGCAAGCCTGTTCAACCAAGAATCTCATTCAAAGGCATCATTGAGGGATGCCATCTCTTGATAGAGATGGCCAGGGTTTTTTTAACAGCCCACCTTTCCTTATCTGTCATCAGCTCCTCCCCCTTGGTGGGTTGACATGAACCATCATTCCACCCTTGGGTAACTCCGTGGGCCCAGAAGTTCCCAGATGAGTCAGGGTGTGTCCACTGAAACTTCAACCAGACCCAAACATCATTCAGAAAGTGAATTAATGAGCTGTTTATGCAGCCAGGGTCAAGAGTCAGTGATTTCAGGTTGTAGTTTACAAGCATTCAAACCATGGCAGACATACATCTAGCCACACTGACACAAGGAAAGGGAAAATAGCATGCATCTGGTGGCCGGGTAGCCTGGTGGGCAGAACAGACATCGGTGGACATTGGAAGCCACACTGGAGGACAAGTTGGTCCAGGGTCTTTATTTGCTGGGATGATGTAAAATGAGCATTAGGTGCTGGGCAACATGGATGCCTGGCCCACACTTAGAAGGGGGCAAGAGAACGTAGAAGAAACGAGTGTGGGTTGTAACTGTGGGCCTGAGACCTCGAGCTGGAGCCCAGGTCTGCCTCTTCCAGGCAGCACAGGTTGGGGAGAGCCCTGGGGGCTGCTTACCTTGATGCGGTCCTTCTCCTTCTGCCACTTCTCAGCTTCATCTTCGATCTCGATGATCTTGAGCTGCAGCTGCTCCTTTTGCAGTGACAGCTCTGTCTGCAGGGAAGGAGCCGGGGTTGGAGGAGAAGTCAGGGGGAAGAGGTGGAAGAGAACCAGAGAGTCAGGGAGTGGGCCCACCCAGGGGGCAAACTCGAGCAGGGTCCACCACTCAGCCCTTCAGCCGTTCATTCAGCAAACGCTCATCAGGCCGTCGGATATGCCAGGCACCACACCAGTCACCGAGGATCCAGCAACAAGTCAAACGCCATCTCATTGTAAACTCAGGGCTCTGGGGCTGGGCAGCCCAGCCATGTCTTCATAAGGCTGACCCTCTGCCAGGCCTTCCACCCAACGTGAGCAGGAAGGAAGCTCATTTATGGGGTTCCCACTCCTTTCAATGGACCTGGGGCCATCAGGGAGCAGCTTAGGGGAGAAAGGGGATGCAGCCCAGCTCAGCAGAGCCCAGCCCAGGGAGTGTCCCGTGGCAGTAACAGGGTGCAGCGTTTCTATGACATGACGTGAGGCTTGTGTTGCAAGCAGGAGCCTGGGTTGCTGCCAGCGGGGACTCCGTCTGGGCAGGCACAGCTATAAACCTGTTTATGGGAAAGGGAGTGCCGTCTGCAGTTTGGGCAAGATCGGGACTTTATTCGGGGTCCGTGGGGGAGGAGAGAGGCCAGCAAGTGAGGCAGTGAGGGTGGATGGGAGAAGAGAAGGAGAGGTTGTAGGCACCCCTGCTCAGGAAGAGAACATGGGCTGTCAGGGTCTGGGGTGGGCTGGGAAGAGGATCTATCAGGAATGAGCTGGGACATGAGCTCTGATGGATACAGAAAGTATGGATAATGGTTTCCTTCCATCGGAGGAATGTCCTTCTCTGAAAAGCAGCTACAACAGAGACAAAAGTGGAGGCGTGAAGCTAAGGTCAATCCAGTTCAGCCAAGAGGCACCTCTTTTCTTCTGTGGGTTCCCCACTAGTGCTCCCAAAGCACCTGCCAGCTTGGAAGACAGGTGGGTGATCTCCACCTGAAGGCAGGAAGACCAAGGCATCTGAGAACACCCCGGAGTGCTCACCGGTCTCCCCACTAAACTGGGTTTTGAACACAGAGTCCCAGTCATCTCCTTGAGGAACCACAAGAAGAGTCAAGATGTGGAAGCCACAAACCACCAGGAATGTGAGCTCTCTTGGCAAGGAGTCCTGAGCAGCTGGGCGCACACGTCACACCTCCTAGATACTCTCCCAGGCCAGGGGGCTGCTGGTGGGTCCCTGTGCAGACACCCAGGGAAGTGGACTGATGGAGGAGAGAGTGTCCTGGCTTTCTTGAAAAAGTGCCCAGAGGGCCGAGAAGCTGGTGGAGAAGGTGGGAAGGCCTCGGGCAGGAGCTGCAGAGCCCCCGGACAGACAGCCCGGGATTCCAACCCTACCCGCTCTGCCCACACCCCTGGGCTCCCCAGGCCAGAGACTCTATAAGTTCTTCTCAGAAAGCATGTGCCCCACGAGCTACGTGCTGGAAATCCCACAACACGGAAAATGCCATCACCAGGGATGGAAAATGTTTAAGAGGAGGAGTAAATGCGGATGAAGAAGAGGATTTGGCCTGGTCTCTGGACAAAGGCTGGGAGAAGCCAGCTGTCAATAGACACGGTGGTGGGAGGGTGGAGAGCCAAGGGGCCCAGACCCCATGTGGGCAGCGGAGACTCTCTGCGGGGCCAGAGCCAAGAGCCCGGAACTCCGAGGTTGGCAGAGCCGGTGGCCTGGAAGGTTCCTGAGAAGCCTGGGACTGGTAGGTGGGTCTGTGAGGAAGAAGCCTAAAGGCCGGCCAGTGGGTCTGTGCTGGGCAACCTTCCCAGCCCTGGAGAGCCCCCTCACCCCCAGCAAGCAAGGCCTGAGGGAGATGGGACGCTGGAAGCCACCCCTCCCCCGGCAGCTGAGCCATCCTTACCAGCTCAGCGATAGAGCGGCTGGCGCTGGGGCTTCTCACCCTACCTCAGCACCCAGAGCAAGGAAAGCAGAGAACAAAAGTGCATTCACACCCACCCCCAGGTCTGGGGGGGGTGGGGGGCAGGGGCAGGGCAGTTCTTCCATGAAATGAGCCTGGGGGATCCAGGAGGGAGCCCACCCAGAGCCCAGGACTGGGGCTCCAAGGCTTTGAATCCAGTTACCACCACCTCTAGGCAGGTGGCCTTCACAAGTTACCAAACTTGGTGCCTCGGTCACTCCATTTTTCGTGGAGGTAGTATGAGGGCCATCTCGCAGCCAGGTGTGGGATGAACTCGGATCAGGCAAGTGAGGCTCTCAGAGAGCCCCTGGCACAGAGAAAGCGCTGACGAGTAGTCCCATCCCCACTGCTGGGTGGGGCACCTTCCATGGACCAGGAGCCGGGTTCGGAGGGGAGAGGACAGGGTGACGGGCGGGCCCACAGGGCACGGGTAAGTGAGGGGAGTGGGCAGGTGCAAGCAGGTGAGGTCTTGGTGGTGTTCAGGGGTGCAGATGAGAGTGTGCCGTGGTGCTGGGGCCCAGGGGTGGTGCGTGCACAGTCGGGATACAGGGTGAATCGTCCGGGGGTGGGGGGAGGGAGGTCAAGACATTGGGCTGCAGACGCAAAGTAGAGGCTTAGATGGTGGGGAACGGAAGATTGGAGGATATTGGGGAAAGCAGAAAGGAGGTAGGATAAAGGGGGTGGTGCAGGCAGGCTGACCCCCTGCGCGAGGGGAGAAGGTTTGCCTAGAGAAGGTGGAGGTGAGGAGCCAGCGGAGTGAGCAGAGGTGCTCGGGGGACCTGCTGGCAGCTGCGGGGCGCGGGGGATTAAGGTGAGGAAAGGTCTAACCCACAGAGCACAGACTCACTGGCCAAGAGGGAGGAAGAAGGCACTGAGTACAGAGGAGGGAGAGTCCAGGGGCTCTAGAACAATGAAGAGCCTCGGCCAAGGGTAGCAGGAGTCAGCCCCTGGGGTCCATCCTGAGCAAGAGAGGCAGGGAAGAGGGAGGCTAGCGGGGGCCACACAGAGGAGAGCCAGAGGTGTCGGCCAGTGACCTGGGAGGGCCGGAGGGAGAGGCAGCCGATCGGGAAACAGGCGAGAGAAGGGTCAAAACCGGAGCCGCCTTGTCTGCAGCAGTGGGCGGAAACATCAGTCAGGGTGGAGGAGAGACTAGTCTCCTGGTTTCTTTGGGGCACCAGGGAAGTCAACATCGGCTGGGAGGGGGCCTTGCAAGGCCAGACTTGCAGGGCACCGGGGATCTCCGAAGGGACCTTGGGCTGGGAACTCTGTGCTACTAGAAGGGTCTGCTCTCACCTCTGGGATGAGTGCTACCCTGTCAGGAGAAGAGGGTTTGGGGTGAGACCTCTGGGGTTGTGTCTAGCATCTGTTTAGCCCTTGGCAATTTTTCCCTGCTGGCAGGGTTGCACAAAAGCCAGAAAAGGCAGGATATAGGAAACAATAAAACATAGGATGGCTCCAAAATACTGGGTTCTCCTGCAACCTTAGAAGGAAGGACCCCAACTGCTTTACTGAGTATCCACTATGTGCCCGCATTTCTCCTTTCATCTGCAAAAGCCCCCTGGGGAGGCAAGCCGTGTTATCCCCATTTTACAGATTCAGAAACTGAGGCCCAGAGACATTGAGGAGCTTGCCTGAGTTCTCCCAGCGAGGAAGTAGGAAGACCACGACACAGCAACAGGACTCAGCTCTGTTACATGGCCTCAACCTCTGGGCTATTCTCTGTACCTTCCAGGACATCATCCGTGCCCTTCACTCCTGCCCAAGCTCCCCCACCTCACGGATGGGGCAATTCATCAATTCTGCCTCTTTTCCTCTCCTCCCTACACCCTCCCCATCACCCCCTGAGGCCCCGCTTTCTCCTTCTTTCCCTCCTCCCTTGAAATCTGATTAAATCTGATGTCTGACGGGGCCTCAGCTCCCCTCAGCTCCACCCCTGTCTACACCTCCCTCCCGACTTCCTCCTTCTCCCCAGCTCACTCCCTACACCCTGCCTGGGCCTGTCCCTAAATGCCTTCTTTGTTCTCTTCTCCCACACTCCTCCATGTCGATTGCCTCTCACTCGGTTGCCTGGGACGGGCCTGTGTAGGCCACACAACCTTGAAATCCTTCCGGCCTTGGGGGAGCAGTGGGGTGGCCAGTGGCTGGTGGTGTCTCGGCCCGGACAGACGGGGCCTTCAGGTGCAGACACACCTGAGCACTCACCTGGACACGTGCCTGCGCTGCCCCGAGGGATCCTCCCCTGGTCTGAATTAACCACACAGGCCGTTGGCTGTGACATTTGCCAAATGAGCCAGTTAATTGCCAAATTTGTACTTTCAGACAAATGGTGATTATATGGATAAGAATCTGAAGTGCTGGAGAGATTTCCCCATTTCCACACAGATGTCAAACAGCCCAGTATTAGTCTGCTTAGTTGGGGCACACCGTTCCTTCTGCTTCCTTGGGTGTCAGGACGGGGAAGGGGCAAGACGGGGTGGGAAGAGCATCACCCAGACTATCTCCAGACCAGCATTGGGCCCTTGACATGTTACCCCACCTCCCAGGCCTCGGTTTCTTCCTGGTAAAACTGGACTAGATTCCTGATTTCCAACCTGACTACGTATTCGAATCCCTGAGGGTGACTTAAAAATACAGATCCCAGGCCCTGACCCCCTGAATCAGAACCTCCCAGGTGACCCCAAGGAGCCACTGCCAACCCTATAAAAACAACATTTAAAATGGTGGAGAGAAAACAGGTTGGGCTATGGCCACAATGAATCTGAATCCCAGCTCTGCCACCTCCCAGTGCTATAACATTGGGTAAGTTTCTTGGCATCTTTGAGCCCATTTCTTCACCTATAAAATAGATGCAGTTACTCCCACCCCGTGGGACCGTTGTCAGGAGTAACCGTGTAAATGCTCAGGCTAGCGCCTGGCACGTAGATGTACTCCATAAAGACAGGGGTGTCTCCTGCCTGCCTCCCTGGCACTCTCCTTCCCTGCCTCCCGTGTCTGTACCTCTTTTATTTTGTCCTTTCCTCCCCAGCGCCCACAGAGTTCATCCCACCTCCTTTCTCACCCACCCTGTCCCAGAGCAGAAGTTTTCCCCCAGGATCTCTGGGGAGGATGGTCCCAACACCTGCCACCGCACCCTAGACCTTTCGCCTGGCTCCTCTTCCCGAACCCCAGTCATGGCTGTGCACCCAAAGAACCCCAAAAGCCCAGACCAGCACAGCTCCCAAAACTCAATGAGCAGCAACTGCCCATGCCCAGCAGCCCGGCAGTTCAGCCTTCAAGGAAGAATTGGACAATGAGCCCAGAAGCGAAGCCACAGGCCATGGTGACAGAGAGGAACCGAGCCAAATGATGGCGTCAGGAGAGCAACCGAGGCACGGAATCTGAGCCGTGCTGACGAGCTAGGACCTCGCCCTCCAGAGCAATGCTTGGCCCGAGCACTGCTCCCGGCGCCTTGCCAGGCTGCCAGCCCAGAGCCCAAGAGGACCCGCGACAGGCAGGCCGCCCTGCAGCAAGCAGCCACGGCCAGGAGTCCTCCACCCCGACCCAATGCAGCAGAAGGCACTCGGGATAGGCAGAAGGAAGGGCCACGAGACACAGGAAAGGATGGATATGTACACTGCAATCTCATCAGTCTAATCCAGCCTGGGAAATGCCCAGAGGCAGAGGGGTGGACCACAGGACATCTGTGGGACCTTCCTTGTGACATTCGGAGTGGAATTGGAAACCTTCTGATCTTGGGTCAGCAGAGGAAGGATTGTCATGCTGGCACACCGAGTGGCCTTTCTCCAGCACTGCCTCTGCTCGGAGTCTGTAGCAAGATCTGAAGCCCAAGAGATGAGCACCGCAGCCCTGGGTGCTGTCTACACTTTCGTGCAAGTAACCAAGATAGGTCAGCGATCACCTCACCTGGGCCTCACCAACCAGGCTGCAGAACAGGTTCTGGACGGGGCTCCTTGCAAAAAGCTGTGTGGGGCCTAATGCTTGAGTCTGCAGGGCTGCCTCCAAAGGATGCCAGGATTGACACGCCAGTGCACTTTGATCTGTCAACCCATCTAACACTGCTCTGTGCCAACGTCCCTCACGTCTGACATTCCAGCAGAGCCAGACCAGGACAAAATGCTCCGCTCCACCTCCATCTCCACTCAGCTGCCCGGCACCACCCGTCCCTGCCTACCTACACTGCTGGTGCACACACACGCATGCACACACACACATACAGTCTGAAGCTCCCACCCCTAAAGTCACTCCAGTGAATCAGACATTTTCCCCTGAGTCCCTGTAATCCCATCCCCCTCAAAGGAACCCTAACCCTTCCCCTAAGTTGCTCCCCAACATTGGAAGAGGACTCAGGGAACTTCTTCCTCAAACACTGAGCTTGGACAGGTCTCTTCCTTTCTCTGGGCCTGTGTCCCCATGCAAGGTGGAGAGCAGACTGACGAGATTGCTAACGCTCCAGTCTGGCGTTCTGTCCTCTGCAAGTTGATGTTTACTTACAGCCACTGCTGTGTAACTGGGGGGATACGCCCCAGACTGGTTTGTGCGTCTGAGCTCTGCCTCTTGACCTACATCATGAGCCTTCAAGGGTGAGAACTGTGTCTTTGAGTCCTGTCCCAGTACTAGAACATGAACTCCGAGTCCCAGGTGCCACCAGAGAAAACTGCCCAAGACCGTCCTGTCCTCCAGGGGCACTCAGGCTTTTCTTAAGTGGAGATACTCTTGTTTCAGATGAAATTCGGGGCCAAACCCTACAGATAAATAAGAGCATGCTCTGCTTGCACGGGGGATGGGAACAGGGGTCCCCTGACTTCTTGGCATCAATTTGCCCCCCTCCTCATCCCTGATGCCTCAAAGACATTCCCAAGAATCCTAGGGCTCCAGGGGTCATTTGAAAACTTCCAATCTAGTCCAATCCCTTAGTTTCACATGAAGGGAAACCAAGCCTGAGAGAATGGAAGGGACTTGTCCACCATCTCACAACTGGTTAGAGGCAAAAACCAGGATTGGAAGTCAGGTCTCCTAAAACACAGCCCGGGGTTCTGCAATTTCTTGGTTGCGGTGGCTGAGTATGATTGGCCCTCATTCTGTTTTGATTTCCTAGGTGAGGTCCTGGAGGCGGGGGTCCATGGCCCCTGCCCCATCTCCATCTCCCTATCTGAAGCTTGAAGCCAGACTGGGGTCAGGGAGTTAGGGAAACTGGGATCACCTTTTTCCTGGGCCAAATGAGGCTTCTGAAAAGGATCTTTGAGTCTTTTCTCATCTCTGACTCATCCTTCCTGCCCCAGGGGTGTGGGTAGGAGAGAGTAACCTACAGACTCCCGGTTAGGAAGGCTGGGCCCAGAGGGTGTCCTGTGCTGCCCAGTTCTGCGGGGTGCAGAAAGTCAGGTGCCCTGCCTTGACCACCGGCTGGAGACCGCCCATGTCACAGAGCTGTGTTGCCGCGGGGGCACCAGCCCAGCATCTGTGGAGTCAGGAGTGGCAGCCACAGATGAGCCTTTGGTCCAGCACACCCTCTCCAGGTGTAAGGTGTCCATGTTCACAGGTTTCCACACGCCCCCGCTCCTCCCCACAGAAGCACATGCAGGATCACATACACAGAACACAAATACACTTAACGTATCACATATACAGTCATACGCAAACATCCACATATGAATATAACACACCCTTTCCCCCCCCCAACTCCAACCCTCCCCAGGAGTGTCTACCTACAGGCAGAGGTATGTCCACATACAACCACACACACAAAGCACACGGGGCGCAGCAGAGGGAAGGATAAAGGAGGGCACTGGGAGGGTCAAGAGACTGGCTGGGGGATCAGATAGAACAAGAAGGAGCCACTGGACTGCAAAAGCCAACTCTGAAGCCAGAAAAAAAGGGCCTTGAAGTGGTCCTCAAATTCCCTTCTCCTCACCCACGACTCATCCCAGGAGCCAGCCCTGCTCAGGTGGGAAGAATTCACTCTCCCTTAAGTAAAAAAGAAAGAAAGAAAAGAAAAGAAAGGAAGGAGGGAGGGAGGGAGGGAAGGAGGGAAGAAAGAAAGGAAGGAAGGAAGGAAGGAGGGAGGGAGGGAGGGAGGGAGGGAGGGAGGAAAGGAAGGAAGGAAGGAAGGAGGGAGGGAGGGAGGGAGGGAGGGAGGGAGGGAGGGAGGGAGGGAGGGAGGGAAGGAAGAAAGGAAGAAAGAAAGAAAGAAAGAAAGAAAGAAAGAAAGAAAGAAAGAAAGAAAGAAAGAAAGAAAGAAAGAAAGAAAGAAAGGAAAGAAAGAAAGAAAGAAAGAAAGAAAGAAAGAAAGAAAGAAAGAAAGAAAGAAAGAAAGAAAGAAAGAAAGAAAGAAAGAAAGAAAGAAAGAAAGAAAGAAAGAAAGAAAGAAAGAAAGAAAGAAAGAAAGAAAGAAAGAAAGAAAGAAAGAAAGAAAGAAAGAAAGAAAGAAAGAAAGAAAGAAAGAAAGAAAGAAAGAAAGAAAGAAAGAAAGAAAAGACCCAGCCAGACACAGAGCCCAGGACTGACTGCTGATTCCCTGACCTGACTTGAATCTATCCTATGACCTTGGCCAAGTCCCCCATCTTTGCTGAGCCCGCATTTGCTCATCTAGGAGATGCCTGGTCTCCTGAGGGGGTGGGAGGGCAAAGAACTGTTTTCTGAAAGGACAAGGGACAGCAGAGACTTAAGCCCCAGACCCTGGGAACCCCCAGTGGAGAAGATGAGGTGGGAGGACGCGCTGAGGGAGGAGAGACCTGGAGGGGCCTGCTGTTACCTCCTTCTCTGCTTTGGCCTCTTCCACGGTCACGGTGCTGTGGCTCTTGTGCTCGTGGAACATGCAGAGGTAGCAGATGCAGGTCTGGTCCGTCTGGCAGAAGAGCTCCATGGTCTTGCCATGCAGGGGGCACTTGCGGGCCTCGAAGTCCCCGATGGGCTCGAGCAGCTGGTGGTCACGGAAGGCGGCGCCCTCCAGGTGGGGCTTGAGGTGCAGCTCACAGAAGGAGGCCTGGCACACCAGGCAGGACTTGACGGCCTTCTGCTTGCTGCCGATGCACGAGTCGCACAGGACCTCCTCGGAGCCCGACTTGGAGCGCAGGAGGTTGCTCGAGGCGGCCCGGGGGGAGCTGTTCTGCTGGAGGTCCCCAGGCTCCGGGACGAACACCGTGGGCTTGCGGGGCTCCGAGAAGATGGACCTGTGCGGCTCCCCCTTCTCGGCAAAGATGACAGGTGGCTTCTTGGTGGCCCCCAGCTGGAGCCTGGCGTAGGGGAACCTCTTGCCTTCTCCAGAGTCCATGCTGAAGTAGTTGGAGCCCTTGTCATCCACAGACTCAAAAAACTGGATGATGGGCCGCTGCCGCTCGTTGCCCAAGAACAGGGAACCCTTTCCCTCGCCTGGCTTCAGGGAGCCGCCCAGGCTCTTGCCCTCGGCCGCTTCCCTGCCGTGCCCGTTGGTGATCTTGGCCTCTTTGCCTTCGGCCTTGGCCCCATTCTCCAGGCTGCCCTTGGGGCTCAGTGAGCTGCGGGCACCCCTGGCTTCCGGGCTGGCCCCATCGCTCCTGGAGGCATCTGCAGCTTCCATTGTGGGTCGCCTGGCTGGTCTGTGTCGGGCTCGCTGGAGGTGCGGTGGGTGACCTCTCACGCGGCGTCTCGGCAGGAGTGAGACAGGCAGCCGCAGAGCCTGAGACACACCTGCAGGGAGAGGGGAGGCGGAGTGGAGAGGAGGGGCCGCAGGCGAGCCTGACTCAACGGGACCGGAGAGGCAAGCAGCTCCCAGAGCCGGCAGAGCAGCTAATTATACAGGGGGCCACACCCTACACATTCATACCTAGCCTGATCTTTTAAACAAGTGTTTTTTCTCTCCCCCAGTTTAATTATTTTCCACGGCTCAGCAACCAGTTGGGCTGCTTCCTCCTGACTCACTTTCTTCTCATCAGGAAAGTGGGAGCCTCTGTCCTCACAGGTTTCACTGAGCTGAGCAGCCCCCGGGACAGAAGGTGAGGTGCCCGCAGAGGCCCACAGGACAGAGGGCTATTAATTGGGTCACACAAGCCAAATAACCCTGTAATTTGAGGGCCCAGGTTTCAGAGGAAGATCCTCCGCCACCCTGAGACAATGGAGTTGCTTCTCATCTTAAAGGGAATGATGGGTTCAGTTTGATTTGGATTTTAGGATTTGGAGTGAAGTGGCTACTGATCATTTAATCCTGCATGCCAACTTCCAGGCACTGTTAGGTACATTACCTGTATGAGCTCACTTAAACCTTACAGCAACCTGTTCAATTATCCCCATTTAATAGATGAGAAAACTGAAGCTCTAAGAAGGTAACTCGCTGGCCTAAGTCAGCTGAGTCCTGGTGGAGCTGAGATTTGAACCCAAGGCCTTTGAGATGCTAAGGTCCCGTCAGCCACCTGACTATCGCAATGGAAGACAGCTTCGGAAAGTCACGTCTGTCCCAGCAGCGCGAACAAGATGCATACAGCCTTATGTTATTTCTCTCAGAGCAGGTAGAAATAACCTGCTTGGATCCAAAGGACAGAGAAATAGTAGTGAGGGACACGAATGCAAGCAGTGCCAGGACAGGGGGCTGCATCCTCAGGTCCCAAACACGTCACTCTCATCTGTCTCCACAGTAGATATGCTGTGTGACTCAGAACAAAATCTGCCCGCCCTCTCTGTTCCAGGCCACAGGCAATACCCTCCAAAAAGAGGCCAGTGAAGTGTGGACTCAGATACTCTCAGAAGTGAGACGTTCGGGTACGACTGTCATATAAACACAGACCCCAGGGGAAGAAGTGAGAAAAACAACTCTAGCCACTTCCTCTCTCTGACCCCCTGCAGGAACACTGGGGACCCTCCACTCCTGCCAGGACATGCCACCTGGTCCCCTCTGGGCTGCGACCCTCTGCCATGGTCCAGGGAAGCCAACACCTCCCCACAGAGTAAAGGGCTCTGCCTCTCCCAGGCTGGGCTGGAAGGGGCAGCGCAGGAGATGGGTATGGCTGAGGTGGCAGGTTCTGGACTGCGTGTAGGGGAGTGGGTTTCCCTTCCTTCCCCTCGACTCCAGGTCGGGCTCTGGGAGCCCTATAGCCCCTTTGGCTCACCAGGCTGAACAGCAAACCGTTTGCAATAACAGCCCCTGGGAACGAGAGACAAGCTTGGTTCACAGAGCAGCCAGAGTTTTAAGAGGAGGGGTGGGGTGGTGTTGGGGGCAGAGAGTACTGTTTCATGATGGGGCTTCCCTCTCACCTCATGTCTCTGTTCTCAGGCCCCAGGGGAGCCCCATCTTGTTTGAACTCACTGGTAAGTTGTCTAAGAGCTCGTGGGGACTTTTGGGGCAGGAAACCCTTTCTCAAAGTCAGGCCCAATTCCACTGGGCTCTTGCCTGAGGTGTGGAGGGAGTGAGAGATGGGGACATGCCTCTCCTTCCCCTGCTGGTGTCTCCTGGACCCTGTGAGAACAGGCTATGAGGAGCAAAGAGCAGAGAGGGCAAGGAGCAGCAGAAGGGGCAAACCCAAGTGTTCTGGTTATGAACCCAACATCGGTGCCGGCTGACCCTGGGGTGCTGCACTGGGAGACCTCTGCTCGTCCTTCTAAGGGCGAGTCCTTCATGCACCTATCTTCCAGAAGTCTGGGAAAGATTCTGAGCCTGGGGAATAGGCCGACACAGAGAAGATGCTCAGAAAGCATTTGTGGATGGATGGATGGATGGATGGATGAATAAAAGAAATAAAAGTTAGATGGATCCAAGTGGGAAATGGATGGGTGGATGGATAGTAGATGTGTGGATGATAGGTGAGTGGGTGGCAGGATGGTGGATTGATGGATGGATGGTGGATGGATGGATGGATGGTGGATGGATGGATGGATGGTGGCAGGATGGAGGATGGATAGATGGATGGTGGATTGATGGATTGATGGATGGATGGTGGATGGATGGATGGATGGTGGATGGATGGATGGATGATGGATGGATGGACGGATGCGGGATGGATGGATGGATGGATGATGGATGGATGGATGGTGGATTGATGGATTGATGGATGGATGGTGGATGGATGGTGGTTGGACGGATGAGTAGGTAGGTGGGGAACTGGATAAAAGAATTGATAAAAAAGGAAGGGAAAAGGGAAGGAAGGAAGATTCGTGGGAAGGAGAGAGGGAAGAGGAGGGAAGAGAAAGGAAGGAAGGAGATGGACAGGTGGTAGGTAGGCAAATGTGCCGATAAACGTTTAGCAACTAAGTCTTCTAGGGTGAAGTAGCGCTGGTTTATAGTGTTTGCCAATTTCTCCCTCCCTGGCCAGTTTCAGGCTACCAGCGTGAGGTGTGCTGGGAAGAGATGAGCACAGTCAGCTCCGCCAGGCCACTGTGAGCCCCTCCGGCACACCACGGAGGATCAGCGGGTGAGCGGGGTAGACGAATTAATGTAGGAAGGAGGATAGAAAAAGGGATGCTGGAGAATTCAACTCTCAGTTGTCCTGAGGGAGGAAAATGGGCTCAAGTGATTTTAAGGCAATGGAAGACAAGGCTACTTTATCTCTTCCACAAGGCTTTCCCTCTGACCCAGGCCCACAGCGATGGCTCCCTCCTCTGAAACCCTCTTACATCCCTGTCTGTCCTACTCAGAGGTATTTAGCTCAGATCACCCGATGGGGTTAATTACTCACTCATTCACACTGATATTTCTCCAGCCTCCTACCATATGCCAGGCTCTAAACAAGAGACTGATCACACAGGCATAAATGAGTCCCAGATCTCGTGGCTGGGGAGCTCCCAGTCCAGTGGGAAAACAAACCAGTGAGTCAGTCATTTGAATCTGGCATGTCCGTGAATGAGAGAAATCCATGTGAGAGTTTTGGGCTGCCCAGCGGGGGGAGGGAGAGCCCAGGCCTTGCTGAGAGAGGCTGGTTCCTCCAACCAGGCTGAGCATGGCTCACTTCCCATGCACAGAAGCATCTTCCCTGGCCAGACAGAGGCAGCATTTGATTTGACTCAGCAGATTTATTCAATTGAATTGTGTCAGTGCTGGTTTACCGGCATTTTGGCCCTCCCAGATAAGGGCCTCAGGCCCTTCCTTCCCTTGGTGCGGGTGTTCCTTCCAAAGGCATGGTGGACTCTACGTAGAGTCTCCTGGCAATCTCCAGAATCCAAGGGCTGAAAAAGGGAAGAAGCCAATGAAACAATTGTCCTTCCAGGGACCCCATGACTCCATGCCCACCAGCCCCAGGGCTGAACTAGAGAGGCAAGGATTTCTACCCTCTGGAGTACTGAGGTCTGGTGTGGGCACTGAGGGCCATCCATGGGAGAATGATTGCTCCCAGAGCTCCCCCAAACCCCTCACTCCAGTTCTGCCATTGTGTCCCCCAAAACTACACTCTACACTATCTGCTGGGGTCTGGCTGCTCTTCAATCCCAAATCTAGTTACACAGTTTCCACGAAAGGGTATGTCCTGATGGCTCACAGAACCTACGTGTTACGCGCAAACTGGCAAAAAGCCCCCAAAGGCTGTCATAGCCATCACTGTGGCTTGGAGGTGAGGAGGGTGCTGGGAGCAGAAGAAACCTCTTTGTTTTTAAAGGCCTTGAAAGAAAGGGGCCCCTGGAGCCCCTCATTCACTCATCTCCCCTCTTATCCAGTTCTCCCTCTGGTCTAGCTTAAAGCCTTCCTGCTGCAACATTTCTCCCTATACCAAGTGATGGTGGAATGTCACTGGCTACCATCCCCTACCCCATCCCTTGCAAGGTTTAGGAGGTAAGAAGAGCTGACAGGTATGGCTTCCAGAGAAGGACTCCCGTGAAGCTGGGGTGAATCCTGCCTCTTCAGACTAGGCCTGCCCTTCCAGCCAGCCCCCACCAAGTCCCTTCCTCCCATACCCACCTATCAGCCAACCCCAAGCCTCCTCCCAGGCTTGTTTCATGAGGCATCTCCAAGCCATTCCCCTCCTGGAAGCGTCCCTTGATTCAATGGGTGGAGCAGCCTCACCCACCCGCTGCTGTGCCCTGGCAACACCTGATTCTCTCACCTATCACCTCCAGATGAAAGAGGAAACCCCTGAAAAGGAGAAAACTCCTCCTGTTCCCTTGGAATCCCAGGGTTGAGAGGGAGCGGCCAGCTGGTCCACTCCCTGCCTCTGAGAAACACTATATCTAGAAACATCCTCTAAAAGACCTGCAAAGAAAAAGATTTCACAAGATCCCTTAGACATTTGATTTCAAGCTTTAGGGCTGTTTGCTGCAGGAACTTCTTCTTTGAGTCTATCTGAGCCTCAAGCCCTGCGAAAGACAAGATGAAGGGCAATTGTGTCTGTGAGAGGAGGGCTCTGGTCCAATCTTAGTGCTTGCATGGGTCTTCTGAACTGCCGGTATCTCTGTCCTTGGGTGTGCCTCTAGTTGTAAACAGCAGCCAGAAGGCTGTGGTGGTTCAAACTTTAGAGCAGCAATAAAATCTCTGAAGTCTAATTTACTCATTTCTGCTATCCTAGTCCTTCAGAGTTTGACCTGAAACTGGAGGGGTTTTGATTTTATATTGAGAAGAACTCTCTAATTTTTTTTCTTGTGATGAGAACTTTTAAGATCTACTCTCTTAACAGCTTTCAAATATACAATACAGTATTATTAACTATTGTCACCATGCTGTACCTTACATCCCTGGGACTTATTTATTTTAAAAAGAAAAGGTTATACCCTTTGACCAGAAAAAGAAGAAGAAGAAGAAGAAGAAGAGGAGGAGGAGGAGGAGGGGGAGGGGGAGGGTAGAGGGAGGGGGAGGGGAGGGGAAGGGAAGGAGGAGGAAGAGAAGAAGAAGAAGGAGAAGAAGGAGGAGAAGACGAAGAACTCTCTAGACTGGGAAATACTATTTCTGTTATCAGTAAATATTCTTATTGGAAGAACTTTAAAAACAGGTCTGATTTCTACCTGCCTAGTATGTTTTAGGCACCTCCCGGAGGTTGATGAAGGGAAAGGAACAGACATTTGTAGCACATCTCCCGTGGGCCATGGTCCCAGCCCTGGGATACAGAGAGATAAGGCACGGTCCGCACCCTCAAGGGCTCTTGGCCGACCTGGTCCCTCGGACTCAGGCAACAGTCCTCTTGCTCCTACTCTGAGGATTGCCCTTTGCTCCTCCTACGGCTTCTGCCCCCTGAAAAGTCCCTGGGTCTTAAATGCAGCTCTCAAGCAGACGAAGGCAGCACATCCCCAGGGGAAAACGTCCTGGTGTGGATCTGGTGGGATAACCCTGACCTGGGACCTAGCACCTTCATAATGGGGAGGTCCACAGAGGGCTCTGCCCTCCTTGGTACCTTCCCAGCACTTGCCTGGGACTCTAGGGAAAAGGCTCACTGGATCAAGCCAACTTCTCCCCATCGACACCCATAAAGGAGCGTGTGATGGATAGCTTTCTGTGTCAACTTGCCTAAGCTATAATACCCAGTTATTTAATCAAACACTAATCCAGGTATTGCTGAGAAGGTATTTTGTAGATGTGGTTACATTACAGTCAGTTGACTTTAAGTGAAGGAGCTTACCCTCTTTAATGTGGTTGAGTCTCTTCGCATCAGTGGAAAGGCTTTAACAGTAAAAACTGAGGTTTCCTGGAGAAGAAATTCTGCCTCGAAAACTGTGCCATCAA
The DNA here is from genome assembly GCF_028564815.1 of Eubalaena glacialis. Classification (NCBI taxonomy): domain Eukaryota; kingdom Metazoa; phylum Chordata; class Mammalia; order Artiodactyla; family Balaenidae; genus Eubalaena; species Eubalaena glacialis. Next base: position 12,950,148 of record NC_083725.1, on the reverse strand, counting down.
ATCCCTCCTGATTTCCAACCTGCCAGCCTGTCCTCTGGACTTTGCACTTACCAGCTCCCAATTGCATGAACCAATTCCTTGAAATAAATCTCTTCATATACAAATAAAGATATATAAATGAATCTCTTTATATAAATATATATGGATATATAAAGATATATATATAGAAAGAGAGAGAGAGAGAGAGAGAATCCTGACAATTCCTGCCGCAGCCCAGCTCTGGCCTCCGTGGAGCTTGACAGACTCTCCAGGAGAGAGATGCTTCCATAAAGGCCTGTGGGAATTGACTCTGTGGGCGCCACTGGGATTGGGGTGAGAGTAGCAGGAGAAGGGAGTTTGGGTGGAGGGACCCTGGGACTTTCTTCGTGTGTGAATTTGGGTAAATTACTTAATCTCTCCGAGCCAGTTTCCTTGCCTACAAAATGAGGCTCCCTGGCAGGTCAGTGGAGGGATTAAGGAGGTAACAATTTTGAAAATGCCTAGACAACGCACAGCTCACCAGAACGGCTCAATCAATTTTTGCTTTAAGGACAAATGAGCAGGGCTCTCCTCTGCTGGAAGAGGGATGGGGAAGGGCGTCGTGAAGGGGAGCCTACTGGGCTTCCTTCCCATTCTGGCGACTGGGCAAGGAGAGGCCTGAACCCTCTGCATCTGGCTCTCCTCCACACCTCTCCTAGGTACCTTCCAGCTCTGAAATTCTATGATTATAGGGTGGTATCCTAAATTACAGAGAGGGCAATGAAAATAATTAAAGACTTGGAAAACAGAATCTGAGAGGAAAGGGTTAAAGACACTAGGATTATCTAGCCTGGAGAAGGGATGCCTTAATAACACCCTTCTTAACCTCAGGAGGGTTATTTGGATATAGGCTGGCCAGCTTCTTTCCACCTCTCTAGAGGGCCAAACAAGAGGACACAGGCTAACAGCCCAGCTAGAGGGACTGAGGTCAGACAGACCACAGGCTATCTGCCTCGCCCAAGATACCATCTCCTTTAGAGGACTTGGGGGGCGCGGGGTTGCGGGGGGATGGGGGGTGGGATTGCTGCAGACCTGCCTTGTGGTAGGAAATGTGTTAGATAGCCTCCGGCTTTCCTCCCGGCTGTTTGAATTCTGGAAACTAATTTCCCCAGAATTGTGAAAGATAGGAGGAAAGGAAAAAAACAAACAATCAAACCGGAGAGTAGACGGAACGGGTGTGGCAGGGCTGGTCCAGCAGCACTTGGCTGCCCTGCGTGGCCTGTCAGCCAGAGAGGGCTGGAGGGGATGAGGGGGTCGGTCAGCACAAGTCCCACAAAGTGAGGGGGGGTCGGTCACAGAGAAGCCTCTGCTTTGGGTTTGCTCCTAAGACCTCCAAGGTCACCTTCCTTCCCCATCCCTTCCACACAGCTTGAACTTGAACCTGCCCAGGTTCAGGCAGTGCTAACATCTCAGGAAGACATGAAGGGAAACAAGATGTACATCTCATTCTGAGGCTGCGACAAGTAGCTCTCTCTCCCAAGGAACACGTAGGTCCAACCAGTTCCCTCCCGGAAGCAACCAGTTCCCTCCCAGAACCCTGAACTTCTTCCCCATCTTCATCATCAGGATAACAATACTAGTGACTATTTTTTTATTGAAGTCATACTCTCTGCCAGGAACATTACATAGATTATCCCCACTTTCACAACTCTCCCTGGTACATAGTACCAAGAAACAGAGGTCCAGAGAGGTGAAGCAACTTGCCCAAGGTCACACAGCAGAGCTGAAACTCAGCTCTGTGCCATCCATCCATGCCATACAAACTTTACTACTCACAAGTGAGATAGCATTATCCCCATCTCACTGATGAGGAAATTAAGACCAATTAAGACCAGGAAGTTGAGCAACTTGCCCTCAGTCACTCAGCTGTTAACCAGTGACAGCATACATTCCAGCAGAACCCCCTTCTGCCGCTCTCTCATCCCATGGTGGGGGGAGGGGGAGTAAACCCTTGTGAAGCCCCCAGTGGGTGGCAGACAAGGGTCACTCACCCGTCTATCAGAGGGGTTGGAGAGAATAATACCAATAAATAGCATTATTATTTTTTTTTATTATTATTATTTATGAAGCCTTCACCATGTAACAGGCACTAGGCTAAATCCTTAATATGAATTATCTGATTCAGCCCTCCCATAATCTTACCAGGTGGGTACTGTCATTCTTCCCATGTTACAGTGGAGGAAATTGAGACACAGAGAGGTTAAGTAACTTGCCCAAGGTCACAAGGTTAATAAGTAGCAGAACTGAGTTTTGAATTCTACATAATCTGACTCCAGAGCTCTCCTTCTAATCCCTTAAACTATACTGCTAAATTTTTTTCTTCTGAGCCAAGCATGCTAACTGATTTTAGAGTCTAACGGCTACCTTTGTAATGTCACTAAAAATTCCTTCCATATCTTCCATGTTTTTCCAGCCTCCACTTCTGGGAAGTTCATCCACAGTCTGTCTCATCACCCCGTGGCCGCCCTTGCCCCCATCCTGGCTCAGGGATGGGGGAGGTCCCTCCCCACGAGGAGACTCTGAGGTCAGAATCGGCTCTCCTGGCCCTGGCAAGGCCTGGCTTCTGTGTGTGGCCTCACCTGTGGGTACAGCTGAGCCCAGAACCAGAGCCGGAACCTGAACAAGAATTGGAACTGGAACTGGAAGGGAAGCCAGAGCATTCCCTGAAAGGCAGGCCTCACGTGCGGGCGGGACCCCCCCCTCACACCCAAAGTCTAACCAGACTGAACTTTCTGCAGCTCCCGGAAGGCCCTGCAAGGAGCACTCACCCTGGGGCTGTTTCACACGCTGCTTCTTTGCCACTCCACCCACTTCGGGTCTTCGCTTAGTTGGCATTTCCTCCAAGAACGTCTTCTTGACACCCCCTCACCCCAATCCAGGCCAAGCGACCCCTCCCTTCCCGCTCCCCCCACCCCCCCAACTCCGCTCCTCCGAGTTCCCTGGTGGCTGACCCGGTCACACTGCCTTGCAACCTTCCGTTCCTCCCACCACCAGGCCATGTCTACTGCCATCAGCGTCTCACTCGAGGCCCAGCACACAGTGGGTGCCTGATAAATATCTGTTGAGTTAACGGATGATTAAAACAGAACAAAAGAAAGAGCAGACTGTAGGCATCTTGTGGATCCTGCCCCGAAGCCCACAGTTTCCGGAGCATCGCCAGGCACTCAGCTGGGGCTTGGCAAGAACAAATCAGGGTACAAGGGCTGAGATGCTGACGGCAGCCGTGAGGCAGTTACCCCGTGGAGGTCGGAGTAGGGCAGGGCGGCTCCAGAAAGGAGATGAGCTGGGGTTTAGGGCTTGGGAGCCTGGCTCAAATTTCCCTCAAATCTGACACTTTTCAGGGAAGCCAAGTAGAGGAGCCGTTGTCAGGGCAATGGCAGCCTGTCCGTCTGGCTAGAGGGCTGGCTCTCAGGCTGCAAGGCAACCAGAGCAGCCTGGGAGACACAGGGTGGCAGAGCTGCAGGGAGCGAGAGGCGAAAGCAAGAAGTAGCACCTTCCCTGACCTCCCCAAGCAGGCTGCTTGCTGTGCAGCCACACCTTCAGGACACCGCCCTCACCCAGTCTGCAGCCACCGGAGCCCCAACGCTGCAGATCTGGAGGCATCAGTGGACAGAGGGCGATGGGCAGGCAGGGGAAGGGAGGGAGCTAGGCAGGTGGGAAAGAAAAAAGAAAGCAGAGCTGCAGGAAGGACAAAACAGAACAAGAGTGCAGCAGACAGCAAGAACTAGAGTGAGTAAATGAGAGGGAGGGGAAGGCAGATCCAGTGGAGAAAGCGTGTGTCAAAACATACTTCCCTGACTCCAAAACCCTTTCCCCGGCACTGCTTAAATGAATGCACAACAGCTCCAGGAGGTATCATTATCCTGTTCTTTCCTTTTATTTTATTTTACTTTTTATTACGGAAAACTTCAAAAATACACAGAGTAAACATAATGGTATAATTTAAATCCCTATGCACACATCGCCTCGCTGTAACAATTATCTCACTGTGCCATTCTTCCTTTCACTATATTTTCACCCACTCAATTTTTATTATTTTTTGACATGACTACTTTTAGGAAAATTTACATACATTAAAATGTACAAATATAGCTGTATAATGTTGATAAATGTTTATATCCAAGTAACCCGCATCCCTGTCATAATATGACATATTACCATCTCACGGGCAAGTTCTCCATGTTCATTCCCAGCCAATCCCACCACCTACCTCCACCCCAAACTGATCTAATTTGTAGCTAACAATAGTTTTGCCTAATCTAGAACTTCACATAAGTGGAATCATACCATATGTACTCCTGAGTGCCTTGCTCCTTTCTCACGGCATATTATTTTTGAGACTCATATATCTTGATGCATACATCAGTAGTTGGTTTCTTTTCCATTGCTGACTAGTACTCCACTGTAGGAATGTATCAGAATTTGTCTGGTGATTCTCCTGTTGATGAGCATTTGGGCTGTTTCCAGTATGTGACTACTGTGAATAAAACTTCTATGAACATTTGTTTTTGTGGGCATATGTTTTCACTTCTCTTGGATAAATACCTACGAGGGGAATTACCGAGTCAAAGAGTAGATGTATAGGTGTATGTTTAAGTTTATGAGAAACTGTCGAACCCTTTTCCAGAGCAGTTGTACTGGTTTGCATTCCCACCAGCAACGTGTGTGTGTTCCAGTTGCTCTATGGTCTTGTCAACATTTGGTGGTTGTCAGGCTTTTAAAATTTAGCCATGCTGGCTGGTATGTACTGCTTGTAATTGCATTACTCTAATGATGTCAAGCAATGTTTCATGTGCTATTGGCATTCCTACATCTTTTGTGAAGTATCTGTTCAAGCCTCTTGCCCATTTTTTTTTTTTTAAATGGCAGAGCCAGCTTTTTTTTTTTTTAATTTATTAATTAATTTATTTATTTATGACTGTGTTGGGTCTTCGTTTCTGTGCGAGGGCTCTCTCTAGTTGCCGCAGGCGGGGGCCACTCTTCATCGCGGTGCGCGGGCCTCTCACTATCGCGGCCTCTCTTGTTGCGGAGCACAGGCTCCAGACGCGCAGGCTCAGTAATTGTGGCTCACGGGCCCAGTTGCTCCGCGGCATGTGGGATCTTCCCAGACCAGGGCTCGAACCCATGTCCCCTGCATCGGCAGGCAGATTCTCAACCGCTGCGCCACCAGGGAAGCCCCCCATTTTTAATGAACTTGCTTTAATGTCTTTTCATTATAGAATCATAGGAGTTCTTTGTTTATTCTTGTAGTCAGTCCTTTGTCGGTTATACGTTTTCTGAATATTTTCTCCAAATCTGTGGCCTGCCTATTAATTTTCTTAATGGTGTCCTTTTATCAGATTTATCAAGGCATAATTTAGATAAGACTCACCCATTTTCAGCGTACGATTCAAAGAATTTTGACAAATGTGTACGGTCATATAACCAGCATGAGAAGCATAATCTAGAATGGTTCCATCATTCTGAAAAGTTCCCTTGTGCTCCTTTATAGTGAATCCCCCTAGGCTCTGGAAATCACTGATATGCTTTCTGGCATCGTGGTTTTGCCTGTTACAGATTTTCTATAAATTGAGTCTCTCAGTATGTAATCTTTTCTGTCTGGCTTCTTTCACTTAGCACAATGTTTTTGAGATTCATTAACATTGTTGCCTATATAAATAATTCCTTTTTATTGATGAATAGTATTCCATTGTATGGACATTCTACAATTTATCCATTTACCACTTGATGGACATTTGGGTGTTTCTGTTTGCAGCTGTTATAGATAAAGTTGCTATGAGTATTTACATAAATGTCTTTATGTGTTTAAAGACACATGAAGACACATTTTTATTTCTTATAAATAAATATTTTATAACTTATAAAGTTATGTTTAACTTTATAAGTAACTATCAAAATGTTTTTCAAAGCTGCCATGCCATTTCTCATTCCCACCAACTCACACGACTTCCAGCTGCCCCTCACCCTGCCAACACGTGGTAAAATCAGTCTCCTGAAGTCCTAGCCATTCCACTGGTTGTTAAGTGGTACCTCAGTGTAATTTTAATTTGTGTTTATCTAGTGACAAATGATGTTGAGCTTCTTTTCACATGCTTATATGCTCTGTTTACCTTTATTGGTGAAACGTCTCTCCAAATCTTTTGCTCACTTTTTAACCAGGTTATTTGTCTTTCTACTGAGTGGGAAGAGTTTTTCATGTATTTTCTGGATCCAAGTCCTTTATTAGATATATGATTTGCAATATTTTCTCCCCTATTGTGGCTTGCCTTTTCACTTTTTTAACAATGTCTTTTTTAAAAAGCAAAAGGTTTTCATTTTGATGAAGTCCAATATACTGATTTTTTTTTCTCATTAGAGAGAGGTTGTGCTTTCTGTGTCCTATCTAAGAAATCTTGGCTAACTCAAGATCACAAAGATTTTAGGTCTTTGACCCACCATTTCAAGTTGTTGTTTACGGTGTGAGACAAGGGTCATTGTTTTTTCTTGTATATAGACATCCAATTATTCCAACACCATTTGTTGAAAAGACTGCCATTTCCCTCATTGAATTAGCTTGGCACGTTTGTGAAAAGTCAATTAACTGTATATGCGTAAGTATTTCTAGATGCTCTATTCTGTTCCACTGATCTAAATCTCTATTCTACACCATAATACACTGTCTTAATTACTGAAACTTTATTGTAAGTCTTGAAATCAGGTAGTAATTCCTCCAACCTTGTTCTTTGTTTTTCATAAAATTTTTTAGCTATTATCGTCCTTTCCATTTCCACATGAATTTTAGAATCAGCTTGTGAAAGTCTCAAAAACCTGCTGGGATTTTGACTGGGAATACATTAGATCTATAGATTAATTTGGGGCAGAATTGAGATCTTAACAATATCAATTGTTCTGGTTCATGAACATGGTCTATCTCTCTATTTATTTAGGTCTTCTTTAATTTCTTCCAGCAATATTTTGTAGTTTTCAGTGTACTGTATAAATTTTGCTAATTTTCCCCTAAATGTTTCATGTTTTTATGCTATTATAAATGTTATTTTTAATGTAAATATCCAGTTGTTAGTTTCTAGTCTATAGAAATACAATTCATTTTGTATATTGAACTTGTATTTGAAATCTTGCCAAACTTACTTATTAGTTCTAGTACTCTAGCTTTTCTGTAGATTCCTTGAGATTCTCTAGATAGACAATCATGTTGACTGTAAACAAAGACAATATTGAATCTTCCCTTCAAAACAACAAGCCTTTTATTTCTTTTTCTTGAATTATTGCATTGCCTAGGACCGTCAGTACACTGTTGAATAGAAATATTTATAAAAGGGGGGTGGGCATGGGAAAAATGGGTGAAGGTGGCCAAGATGTCCAATTATAGTATTAATAAGTTCTGGGGATGTAACACACAGCATAGTAACTCTAGTTAACAGTAATGTATTGTATATTTGAAAGTTACTAAGAGAGTAGATCTTAAAATTCTCATCACAAGCGAAAAATGTAACTATGTGAGGTGACGGATAAATTAACTAAATTTATTGTGGTGATCATTTTGCAATATATACATCGAATCATTATGTCATACATCTTAAACTAGTACAATCTTATGTGCTAAGTATATCTCAATAAAACTGGAGGGGGGAATAGTTTTTACAGATTTCCTTGCCTTGTTTCAGATCTGAGAGGGAAAACATTCAGTCTTTCACCACTAACTATGATGTTAGCTGTAGGTGTTTTTTTTTTGTTTTTGTTTTTTGGGGTTTTTAAAAAAAGTTTTAAACATCTTTATTTAGGTTTTTTTATAGACATCCTTTCTTTTCAGGTTGTGTAAGTTCCCTTCTATTCCTAGTTTGCTAAAATTTTATCATGGGTCTATGTTGAATTTTGTCAAAAACTTCCTTTGCATCAATTGACATGATTGTATGTTGTTTCTCTTAAGACTGTTTAAATGGTGCATTAGTTTTCTACTTAGTTTCCTACTGCTGCTTAAAAACAGTGGCTTAACAACAATACAGATTTATTATTTTACCAATGTGGAGGTTTGAAGTTCAAAATGGATCCTACTGGGCTAAAGTCAAGATGTCGGCAGGGCTATCTTCCTTCTGGAGGCTCTAGGAGAGAATCCCATTCCATCTCAAAATCCTTAAATTAATCGCATCTGCAAAATCTCTTAAGCTACAGAAAGCAGCATATTCACAGGTTCTGGGATTAAAAAATGGATATTCTGTCTATCACATATGATAAAGCATAGATTGACTTTTGAATATTAAAACAACCTTGAATTTCTGGGAAAAAGGCCATTTGGTCATGATTTGTTATCCTTTTTACATATTGCTGAAATTTCTTTGCCAAAATTTTGTTAAGTATTTCTGTATCTATGTTCTTGAGTGACGGTGGTTTGTAGTTTTAGTTTTTTTTATTTCTCCTTATAATTTCTTTGTATGGTTTTTGTATCCAGGTAACGCTGAAGTAAGTTTGGAAATGTTTGTTCCTCTTTTATTTTCTATTAAAGTATTTACAGAATTGGTATTATTTTTACCTTAGATGTTTATTAGAATCATTGGTATACCAGAACTGGCTTATATTGGCTCATGATAGCCTATTGTTAATTTTTTAGGAATTTTGTGAACCATTGTTAAGCACAGCCATTATTAAAAATTAAATAAGTTATATTAAAAACAAAGGTAATAAATCCTGAATGACTGTGCATCACTTTTTAATTATTTTTGCTACATTTTATTAGTAGCAGTGCTCTTGAGGACATTTATGACTATTTTATCCATGTGGTGTTCTACTGCACATCTCTCCCCAGCTCCATGATCAGTGACATCACATTGGTAACTGAAATTGGTCATGGTGGGAATATTTACACCATGGAAACTGGCAAATGCTACAAACCAGGGATTTTTTTTCCCTTTGGAAAATCACAGGTGAAACATTTACCAGCACACCAATGGGTAGAATTCACTAGTGAAGCCATTCCTGGAGTTTTCTTTATAGAAAGGTTTTTTTAAAAAAAAATATTAATTTAATTTATTTAATAGATATAGGGATAGTCAAATTATTTATTTCTTATTGTGTGACTTGTGTAGCTTGTGTTTCAAGGAATATGTCCATTTCATCTAAGTTGCTGAATTTATTGGCATATAGTTGTTCATGATATTCCCTTAGGTTTTTTAAATGTCTGTAGAATCTATAGCGATTTCCCCTCTTTCACTCCTGATATTGGTCATTTGTGTCTTTTCTCTTTTCTCCTGATCAGTCAGGCTAGAGTTTTATCAATTATGTTGATCTTTCTATGGTGTAAGGCCTAAAATTCAGGTCCAATATTATGTGCTGCTTTGACACCTAGTGAAATCAGGAGGGCCTCATCTGGCCCTACCTCAACTTCCCCTTCCCACTCTGTTCCTGTGAATAAGGTCCTCTAGCCAAACAACCCACCCTATCAAGAGGACCAGGTGCGGTTCCTATTAGTCCCTGAATAGTAAGTTTCAGTTCCCTGACAGCCGGTGGAATTATTCAAACACACCAATCACATCCTAGGAATCATGGGGCACCTCAACCTCTTGGTACTGCAAAGCTTGCCTCCCAACAGCCCCTGGTGTTCACTCTCTTCCCATGTGCAACCCCTATGCTGCCCTGAATGGCATGTAGTGTCCTCCTCCGCCTGACTGTGAGTATAGGTGACTAATAAACTCCTGTCAGTTGCATCTGTCTGGTGTCAGATGTTACGTGTTCCACCATTTTCCTAACTCATGGGCAAGAATCCCTGTCTCACCAACTGGGTGAATAAGGGGAAATCAAAATATTTTCCAAAGAGTAAGCTTTAGGTTTCTTGGATTTTCCTCTTTTTTTCTTTTTATTTCAGTAATTTCTGCTCTCATTTTTCTTATTTCCTGCATTGGGTTTAAGCTTTTTCTGCCCTGCCCCACTCTCTCCTCATGAAATTCCAATTACATGAATGTTAGATTGCTTGACATTATTCTGTAGATCACTGAAGCTCTGTTCATTTTTTCCCCCAATATTTTTCCTCTCTGTGTTTCATTCTGTATGATTTATATTGCTGGATCTTCAAGTTCATTACTCCTTTTTTCCACAGTGTCTAACCTGCATTTAGTTCCTTCCAAAGTATTTTTTATTTCAGATATTATATTTTCATCTGTAGAAGTTCCATTTGGGTTTTTTATATTATCCATTTTTCTCACATTATGTTAGTTTTCCTCTACCTTCTTGAATCTATGAAGCATATTTATAATATGCTTTTAACACTCTTGTTTGTTCATTTTATTTTATCTGTTTTTCTATTGGCCAATTTATCTCCTGATTATGAGTCATGTTTTTCTTAATTCATTTCATGCTTGGAAATTTTTATTAAATGCTGGGCATTGTAAATTTTATCTGTTGGGTGCTGAATTTTGTTGCATTCCTTTAAGTGCTGGACTTTATTCTGATGCACAGGTAAATGATTTGTAATCACTTGAAGCCTTTCAAGACTTGTGTCTAAGCTTCTTTAAAGTGGGTCCACAGCAACCTTTAGACCAGAATTGATTTAGCTCCACTCCTAAGGCAATACTTTTCCGAGCAGTTAACCCAATGTCCCATGCATTATAGGGTTTCTCAACTCTGGTTGGTAAGAACACAAGTTCCAAGTTCTATGTGGGCTCTAGAAATTGTTTTGCCCACTCCTTTCTGGGGATCCTTTCCCTAGCTTTGGGTCATTTCCTCTCACACATTGTAAATCAATAGCCAATCAAAGACTCAAGGGACACCTCTGAAGATCTCCAGAGCTCTCTCTCCTCTGTAGCTCCCTCCTCTTTGGTACCCTGCCCTGCAAGGTCTGCTCCTTGGCTTCCCTGACCTCCAGTCACTTTCTCCTCAATTCAATGAGACCACCAGGCACTGCTTGGCTTCTCTCTCCCTGTCCTGTGGCCTGGAAAATGCCTCCAGGCAATAAAATAAGGTATTTGTAGGGCTCACTTCATTTTTTCCCTTCTCTCAAGGATCACAGCCCCGTGCTATTATCTAATAACTGAAAAACGTTGTTCCATATATTTTTTCCAATTTTCTACTTGTTTAAGGTGACAGGGTAGATCTGGTCCCCATTACTCCATCATGATGAAAGTGGAAGTGTTCATTGATAAGCAAAAGTTTTTTTTTTTTAATTTTAATGAAGCCTACTTTATCATTTTTTTCTTTTTTCGTTATTGACTTTTGGGTCTTGTTCAAGACCTCTTTGCCTACTTTTGGGTCTCAAAAATATTCTCTCCTATGCTTGCTTTAACAAAATACTTTGTGGTGTTAGCTGCTACATTTAGGTCTATGATCCAACTCTAATTTTTTGATATATGATATAAAGTTCAGGTGTCAAGGCTTATTCTTTCTGGATAAACATGTACAGTTGTTTCAGGACCATTTGTTGAAATATTTTCTTTTCTCCATAGAATTGCTTTGACACCTGTGTTCAAAATTAATTAACTGTGTGAGTGCAAGTCTATTTCTAGAATCTCTATTGTGTTTTGTTGATCAATTTGTCTATCCTTATGTCAATACAACACTGTCTTGATTGCCGCAGCTTTTTTAAAAAATATTTATTTATTTATTTTATTTTTGGCTGCTTCGGGTCTTAGTTGCAGCACATGGGATCTTCGCTGCAGCATGTGGGATCTTTCGCTGTGGCATGCGGGCTCTTTGTTGCAGTACGCAGGCTTCTCTCTAGTTGTGGCTCACATGCTCAGTAGTTGCGGCGCACAGGCTTGGTTGCCCTGCGGCATGTGGGATCTTAGTTCCCGACCAGGGGTGTAACCCACGTCCCCTGCATGGGGAGGCAGATTCTTAACCACTGGACCACCAGGGAAGTCCCTGCTGCAGCTTTATAATAAATCTTAAAGTAATCTACTATAAACTCTTCATCTTTGTTTTTCTTTCTTAGGATTATTTTGGTCCTTTGAACTTCCATATAAATTTCAGAATAGCCTATAAAATGCTATTAGCAAACCCTTCTAGGATTATGAATGGAACTACATTAAATCTCCATATTAACTTGGCAAAAATTACATCTTATCAAGATTGAGTATTTCAATTATAAATGTTATATAACTCTCCATTTATTTAGGTCTTTTTAAATTTCACTCAGGAATATTTTGTAATTTTCAGTGCACAGTTCTTTCATATTTTTTGTTAAAGACTTTCCTAAGTATCTTGTTATTTATAATACTATTGTAAGTGGAATTTTTCAAGTTGTTTGCTGCTTGTACGTAGAAATATAGTTTATGTGTATATATTGACCTTGTATCTAGCAACTTTGCTAAATTCATTCATTAGTTCTAGTAAGGTTTTTATCCACATAAACTATCATGTCATTTGTGAAAATATATTATTTTACTTCTTCTTTCCCAATATTTGTGTCTTTTATTTCTTTTCCTTGCCTTGTTGCAGTGACTATGATCTTCAGTACAATGTTAAATAGAAGTAATAAAAGTAGACATCCTGATCTTACAGGGGAAGTGTTCAGTCTTTCAATAATAAGGGTGATTAAAGCTGTAGGTTTCATAGAGTGCCCTTTATCAGACTGGGAAAGTCTCTTGTTTTCCTAGTTTTCTGAGAGTTTTTATCATGACTGAGTGGAATTTCGTCAAATGCTTTTTGTGCATTTATTAAGATAATCATATGAATTTTCTCCTTTATCCTATAAATGAGGTGGATTATAATAACAGATTTACAAGTATGAAATGGATAAACCTCATATAGTCAGATATATGATCCTTTTTATATATTGTTGGATTCAATTTGTGAATATTTTGTTAAAGGTTTTTGTATATATGTTTATGCGAGATACTGGTCTGTAATTTTCTTGTCTTTGTCAAATTTGGGCTCAAGGTTATGTTGGACCCATGAAAAGAACTGAGAAGTGTTCCTTCTTCTACATTTTCTGAAAGACCACAGGTACTATTTCTTCCTTACATATGTAATGAACTCAACAGTAAAACTACTTGGGCTTGGAATTTCCTTTGTAGAGCAGTTTTATATAACCAGTTCAATGTACTGGATAGGTATAGGACTATTTTGATTTTCTATTTCTTTTATGTCCGTTTTGGTCTGTTGGCTTTTTTCAAAGAATTTGCCTATTCCATCTAGGTGGTCAAATTTATTGGCATAAAGTTGTTAATAATAGTCCCTTATTATCCTTTTGATGTCCTAAAGGATCTGTGGGGATATTCCTCTATTATTATAGATACTGGTACTTGATATTTTCTCTCTTTTTCTTGGTCAGTCTTGATAGAGGTTTATCAATGTTATTAATTTTTCCAGAAAAAACTTTTGGTTTCATTGTTTTTCTCTATCATCTGTTTTCTATTTTATTGATTCTGCCCTTTATTATTTCCTTTCTTCTACTTATTTTCAGTTTAATTTTCTCCTCTCTTTCCAGTTTTTGAAGGTAAAAATTTATATGATTGATTTTAAGCCATTATTCTTAGCTAATAGAAGAATTTAAAACTGCAACGTTTCTTCTAAATACCATGCTACAAATTTTGATATGTTGTATTTTCATTATTATTTAGTTCAAAATACTTTTAAATTTCCCTTTTAGTTTTTTCTTTGACCCACAAGTTATTTAAAGCTGTATTTTTAAATTTTCAAATATTTGGAATTTTTCTAAATATCTTATTGATTTTTAAATCAATCCCACTTTGGTCAGAAAACATCCTCAATCTTATTTCAGTCTTATGGAATTTATTGAGATGCTATTTTATCTAGCATATGATCCATCTTAGTGAGTGTTCCATGGGCATTTGGAGGAAAAATGTGTATAGCAAGTGTTATGGGTAGTATTCTATAAATGTCGAGTCAACTGAGGGAGTCTATTGTGTCCTTCAGATCTTCTATATTCTAACTAAATTTTTGTCCAGTTGTCCTGAGAGAAAGATGACAAAATTTGCAACTATGATTGTGAATTTGTCTATTTCTCTCTTTTCTTCTGTTAGTGTTTGCTTCATGTATTTTGAAGCTCTGTTACTAGATTTAGTACAGATTATAAACAATTATTTTAAGTATGATTATATCTTAGTACAGATTTATAATTATTATGCTTTCTTAATGTTTTGACCATTTTATCATTATGAAATATTCCTTTTATTTCCAGTAATAATCTTTGACTGGAAGTTTATTTTGTCTGAGATTAATATAGTTACTCCAGCTTTCCTATGTGTTGTGTTTAAATGCTGCCTTAGAGACCTAATAGAAATAGAACCTACTGGAGATCTATAACAATATTTCTTTATCTATCCATGTTTTCTTATGTGTAAAAAGAAAAAGAGAGATGGATAGAGAGAGATTTATTTCAAGCAGTTGGTTGATGTGCTTGTGGGGGCTGGTAAGTCCGAAATCTGTAGGGTAGGGCAGGCTGGAAGGCTCGAAACTTTCAGACAGATGCTGAAGCTGTAGTTTATAGGCAAATTTTCTTCTTTCTTTAGGAAACCTTAATTTTGCTCTTAAGGCCTTTCAACTGATTGGATGAAGCCCATCCAGATGACAGAGGATAATCTCCCTTACTTGAAGTCAACTCATTGTGGATGTTAATCACATCTACAAAATACCTTCACAGCAACACCTGGATTAGTGTTTAATTAAATAACTGGGCACTAATCAAATTGACACATAAAACTAATTATCACAAATGGTATATATTTTTCCATCCTTTTACTTTCATTTTGTCTCTTTGGATTCAAAGTACACCTCTTAGAGTCAACACATATCTGGGTCCTGTCAGACCGAGTCAGACAATCTATACCTTTTCATTAAAATGTTTAATTCATCAATTTTATCAATAATTCGTAAAACTACATTTGATGTAATTATTGATAAATTTGGGTTTAGGTCTGCCACTTCCTATTTGTTTTATATTGATTTCATCTGTTTCCTTGTTCATTTGTTCTTCCTTCCCTGATTTGTTTGGAATTAATAAAATATTCTAAAATATTTTATTGTGATTCCTCTATTAGTTTTATAGCTATATATCTTTGCATCTGTAGGAGTTGTTCCAGGTATTATAATGTACATCTTTGACTTACCACAATCTACTTAGAGTTAATATTGTACTGCTTCACATAAAATATAAGAATCTTGCAACAAGACAGTTCCATTTACACTTGCCATCATAGTTTTCACTGCATGTCATATATATTAATCTACATATGTAATAGACCCCTCACTACAGTGTTGTAATTTTTGCTTTAAATAGTCATATCTTTTAAAGAATTGAAGAAAAGACAAAATATGTATAGTCTTTTATATTTACCCACATATTTATCATGTCTGATGATTTTCACTTTTCCTATAAATCTGAGTTAACATCTGGTATCATTTCCCTTCAGTCTGAAAATTTTCCTTTAACATTTTTTGTAGTGTTAAGTGTGATGGCTAATGAATTCACCTTATATTTCTTAAAATTTATATATCTTCATTTTTGAAGATAATTTTGCTGAATATAGAATTCTGAAAAAAAAAATCAAAAAAAATTTTTTTAATTCTGAGTACACAGGGATTTTTTTCCTTTTTTTCTTTCAGTATTTTGAAGATGCTGCTCAGTTGTGTCCTGGCCTCCATCATTGCTGAGAAGTTGGCCATCATTGTACTGTTGTTCCTCTCTAGAAGCTTTCAGTATGTTCTCTTTACCTCTGCAGTTTGACCATCTGTGCCTAGATGTGGTTTTCTATATGCTTACTTTGCTTGGGGTTCAGCGGGCTTCTAAGATCTCTAAATTGATGTCTTTCACTAAATTTGTGAAGATTTGAGCCATTATTTCTTTAAATATTTTTCTTACCCATTCTCTCTCTCTCCTTTTCTTCCTGGGCTCCAGATACATTCATGTTAGATTGCTCGATGTTGTCCCACAGGACTCTGAGGTGCTCTTCATTTTTCTTTAATATTTTTCCTCTTTGTCCTTCATATAGGATAACTTCTATTGGTCTGTGTACAAGTTCACTAACTCTATTTCCTGCCTTCTCCACTCTGCTGTAAGCCCACCCACTAAACGTTTTATTTCATCTTTTGTCACTTTCAGTTCTAGAACTTCCGTTTGGTTCTTTTATTATCGTATTTTTTTCTGCTAAGATTCCCTATCCGTTAATTCATAACCCAATTGTTTTCCTTGAAGTTTTCAAACATATTATAACAGGGTTTCCCTGGTGGTGCAGTGGTTAAGAATCCTCCTGCCAATGCAGGGGACACGGGTTCGAGCCCTGGTCGGGGAAGATTCCCACATGCTGCGGAGCAACTAAGCCCGCGCACGAGCCACAACTACTGAGCCTGCATGCCACAACTACCGAAGCCTGCGCGCCTAGAGCCCGTGCTCCGCAACAAGAGAAGCCACCGCAATGAGAAGCCCATGCACCGCAACAAAAAGTAGCCCCCGCTCTCAGCAACTAGAGAAGACCCGCATGCGGCAGCAAAGACCCAATGCAGCCAAAAATTAAATAAATGAATAAATTAATTAATTTAAGAAAACATATTATAACAGCTGCTTTAAAATCATTGTCTACTAATTGCAACATCTGGATCATCTCAGGATGGGGGTTGTGGGTTGACTGACTGCTTTTTTTAATTGAAAATGGGTCATGTTTTCCTGTTTCTTTGCATGTCTACTGGGCTCTGATTAGATACTAGACATTATGAATGATATGTTATGGACTCCGGATTGTGTTGTATTTCTTTGAAGGGTAAATTTTATTCAAGCTGTCAGTTAACCTAGCTGGACCGAAACTCCAAACTCTGTCTCCGCTGTGGTGAGTAACATCTGAAATCTTTGCTCAGTTCCTTCAGCTTCTAGCCACCGCTTTTTTGGCAGGCTGCCTGGAATCTCCTTAATGCTTGACAGTTTAGCTTAATAACTTAAAATCAACAGAGAATATGAACAGATTTTACATGTAGATTTGAGGGTTCACCCCTGCTACAGTTCCCTCCTTTTCAGGCCCCCTTCAGTTTTCTGGTTGCCCTGCCCTTACCAAATTAGTGAGGCTGCAGATTCTACCACTAGATCCACATGGGTATCAGAGTATTCATCAGAAAATGGCTACAGACTCACAAATCTCACTCCTTGCAGTTTACTTTTTTTCAAGGGTAGACACCCTTGCAGTTTTTGCCTGCTTTTAGTCATTCTCCGGTGTCTTCAAATAATTTTTTTTAAATACTTTCCCAGATTTTATAATTGTTATCTGTTGCTGGTGACTGCTTGGGGGGGTGGGCGGATGGGTAAGTCCCACAAAGCTATTCTTCCATTACTAGAAGCCAGAACTGTATTATCCCTTTTCGCACAGTAGGAAACTGAGGCACTGAGAAATTATGTGGCTGGCCCAAAGTCCTGTGGCTAATAATCAACTTCAATACCCAAGTCTTACCACAGTCAACTGATGGGGAGCCTCCCCTGAATCTTTCTAGTTTGAAATGTCTCCATACCCCTCCCTCTTCTCACCCTACAAACAGCTTTACCCTGAATCTTGTGTGAGGGGCTGGACGAAGGGCTGAATCTCACAACACTTGTCATTCATTGAATTCTGCACTTGTGTGACCCTGTCCCCATCACCACCCTGGCCTTCTCAAGAGCTTCCGGCTGCTCTCCCCGCAATGCCTCTGGCTCACTTCAATGCATTCTGCATGCAGCAGCCAGGGGGGTCTTTCTGAAACATAAATTTGAACTTGCCATCTCCTCCCTTCTTCACATGCTGGCCCTACCTAAATCCTTCCAGTGGCACCCCACAGCTCTCAGGAATAAGACCTCGGTCCTTAAGATGGCCCAACGCCCTGCAAAGTCCAGCCCTGCCCTTGTATCCTTAGAGCTTAGCACACAGCAGGTGCTTACTGAACAGATGAGCCACTTGACAGCTCTGAGTGGCACCCTCATGCCTCCTCAGTTTGTGATGCAGAGCAAATGAGTCAACTGGAGTGAAAGGTGCTCCCCAAAGCTGTAAACGTGCAACGCAAGTGAGAGCGGCCTCATCCCTGAAGTTAAAAGTGGGAGGATGGAAACGGAGGAGGCAGAGGGGCGAGGACGCGCGTCTGGAGAGGCGCGGCGGTGCGGCGGCGCCCGTGGGAGCGGTGGCCGCGGTGGGAACCAGCGGCGCCCAGGCTCTCAGCGCTCCGGGCTGCCCCCGCTCGCTCGCTGGGCTTTGATGGCTGCTCCCGCCCGACAGAAAGGCCTGTTTCATGCCCAACGCTGGAATGGGTTTTGCGTCTGCCCGCGGGTTCCCCGCGACCGGAGAATCGGGGACCTGAGTTTGCTGCCCAGTGAGCATCTGAGGGTGGCAGGGACCCGGGCTCCAGGACGTTCTCTCTGGCCCCCCAGGGGTTGGGGTGAGTGAGGGGAGGCACCAAACTGAGCAGGGAAGCAGAGGGCGCTTCTGAAGTCCAACGTCCAGCGGGTCACCGGGACGATGCCGATCGTTCTTGTTCTAAAGGGAAGCCCAGCAGGTTATTTACTGGTGGTGCGTTTTGTATGGGCTCTGTGCACAGCCCCATTTATGAAGTATCTGGGTTTCTGTCTCTGGATCTGTTTCCCTGCCCCTGGGTCCCCTCCTCTCTTTGCCCAGAGACACTGCGGTGTACTAACTCACTTCCCATCCCTGACACCAACCACTGCCTGGCCCAGAGCAAGATTGGAAAGGCTTGCTGAATAGGCACATGCGCTCATTTAATGCTCACAAGTACCCTCTGGCGGGCGGGGGGAGGGGACGTTTATTATTTTCATTTTCCTGATGAGGAATCTGGGGCCCAGGGAGGTCACCTGCCCAGGAGCAGGCAGCTAGAAGCAAGCAGGCGCAGAGGCACTGGACGCAATGAGCTTCCCACAGGAGATTCCCTGAGCTTCGTGGGCTTTCACCAGCCAGCTCCAGGGCAGAGAGCCCAGCCTGGCAGCCGGGCCCGTGCCACCCCACCAACAGGTCCCCAAGCACTCCAGTGTAGGCATGGCTCTCTGTGCTTGACACCGGAGAAGCAGTAGTAGCAGCTGTTGAAGCAGCGTCTGATGTTCTGAGCTCCTAGAAGGATTCAGAGACCGTGTGAGCTCCTGTCTGAGACAGAGCTTCCCAAACTTTGTCACCGCACGGCACGTGAGAAAAACGACGACAAGGCATGGCATGACCCATTGAAGTAAAGTGAGGGGCTGCTTTCAGCCAGAGGCTACAGCTGGGGGAGGGGCTGGCAGATGCCCCAGGAACCTGGGACCATCTGGAGGATCGGATGGAGGAGATCTCTGTCTTAGAACACCTGTAACTCATTCCTGGCACATCAGTGTGCCCTGCCCACAGATGGGAACTCTGCTCTTGGGCAGGTGGAACTGTACAACCTCTAGCCCTTCTGAGCAAGCATGCTCAGCCTCTCAAAGGGAGGTCCAATGACACGGCTGGGTTTCCCCTCCTCACAGCCTGCCCCCATCTCCCTAAGCCCTCAGGCCCCCCAGGATCTGGAGCCCCGTTTCCTGGTCCAACTCTGCCCCCACTGACCTCGCAGCCCCACTTTCGGTCCAGCCCAACCATCCTACCCCTTAGGCAGGTGTAATGGTGACAAGTGTGGGCTGTGGAGTCCGGTCGCCTGCATTCAGATCCTGGCTCCACTGTCTTCCCAGCTGTGTGGCTTCGTGCCAGTTCCTTAATTTCTCTGTGTCTCACTTTCCTCACCTGTAAAATGGAGGAAATGATGGATCTACTGTGGGACTGGGGACACACAGCTGCTGGCACAGGAAGATGCATGGTGAGTGTTAGTTCTTGTTACTATGACCCACCCCCCCACAACCCACGTGGCTCAGCAGCCATACCCTCACCCAACATGAGATGCCCAGCTCGCCCCTTAGAGTCAGTTCGCAGCCTGAGTGAGTGCCCGCAGCAAGCCCATGGTGCAGGGACCCTGGAGGAGTCTCACTGGCTACACCAAGTTGGCGCCGAGAACGGCTGGGGTTTGGCCTGGACATTTAAGAGCCGAGGACTAAGCAATGCCCACGTGACCTGCTGTGTCCACTTTGTCCATCAGAACAACAACGTCAGGCCACTGGCAATGGGACCAGCCTCTGAAGTGGTCATCTGAACACCCTAGGAAACAGTCTATCCCCTTCCTTTACCTTCCGTCACTGAACTTGGCCTGGGCAGAAGGATTTCTGTGCCACCATGGAACAATCTTCCACCCAGTAAGTCCCTTCTGGTATCCAACTACAATCCCTCCTGCTGTCGTTAGCTCACTCATTGAGCTCCGGCCTGAAGGGTGATGAAGGCTGGATCCTCACTCTCCTCCCTGCCCTGGGCCCAGGGAAGGTTGTCTTAAAGCTGAGGAGACAGGAGGTGTTCTTGAACATCAGAGTGAACACAGAGGAGAGGGCAGTTCGGGGACTCAAGGGTCAGCTGGGGAAAGTACCTGCCCAGCACGGGTGTAAACTCAAGTAAGCCGCATCCCCGGTTTGCCCCATCGCCTTTCCGAGGGAACCAGACTGTGGTTCCTCATTCCCACCACAGGGTGTCTCCACACCCCGGCTCAACCAGCCACCCAGGCCCCGGCTCCCTTTGACACAGCCCTTCATGGGTCTGTCCTCAATCCTTGCCCTACTATTTAACGTGTTTCCTCCTGTTTTGCCTTCTGGGGAGACAGACCCTGACTGTTGGCAAGTGCAAGGCCTGTCACTACCCACACCCCCGCCTCATTGGGTTAAGCTGAGTGGCCTGGAGCAGGAGTCTCTTTCCTTGTGGACCCACACGCTGTGGTCCCCCTGGGTGGTGTATGAACTCCTCGAGGGTGAGGAGCTTTTAGGAAATCCCGCCCCCTCCCACAGAGGGCCCTGACCGGCCTACAGAGAGGCTCGTGCCCCCTTCTGCGGAGACCCTTCCGCAGTCTGGCAGGGTAACTGGTGACCTAGGTATTGCTTCCTAACCTCCACAACCCACCTTCTCATGAACTTCTCCCTGTGACGGTAATTAGAAGAGGCATAATTATCTCCTTTTGAAACATTAAATGGAGCTATGTAGGTGAAAAACATTTTGAAAGCCCTTTATTAAAATATAAATGTTGGTTGCCAAAGATAGGGAAACTGAGGCCCCACAAGGTTAAATGACTTTCTGGAAGCCACACAGCAAGGCGGTGGTGGCCCGAGGGGAGGAGCCCTGGCCTCCTGATCCCAACCTAGATTCTTTCAAGACATCACACTTGGCTTTGGAATGGGCTTCTCTGTGTGACCCTAGTCCAAGGGGGTGAAAGGGCAGCAGAACAGAGATCCTGGGGGAGAGAAAGGAAGCCAGGGATGAAGGGGTTAAGGGGGCTTGGAGCCAGGATGGCTGAAGGCTATTCACAGACCAGTGCAAGAGGAGAAGACCAGGGACGGGTCTGGCTTTGATTAGGTCCCAAAGCCATCTGCAGGGTCAGACTCTGGAGACTGGTTGGTCTTATGGGGGGCAGATGGCATGAATTATAGGGGCTTTAATGGGGCAGCAGGGCTCTACCCACAGTGCCTTTGGAAGGTGTTGGTGCGGGGCCTCTTCCCTAGCAGCCTGGCCCAATTACATCAGCTGCAGCCACTTCCCCCCTCTCCACACGCCCCACCAAACCCACCCCTGAGGAGTCTTGGAAGATGTGCCATCACCCAAAGGAGAGAGACCCTCTGCTTCCTCTATAGAAGCCACATCAGGATGTGGTACCAGCCTGGAGCCACTGTAGGATGGGTTTCACAAATCATTAGCTTGCCCCCAAGCTAACTGCAGGCCCTTGGATAGTCATCAAACCACGTCCTTGATGGGGAGGGGCTGGAAGACCATCCTGTCCAACGGCTTCCACAGAGGCCCACCCCGCTACCACCTCAGTGCTGAACTTGAACCCGAGGGTCCCAGCTCACGAACCAGTACCTTTTCATGACCACACTCCATCACACAGCCTCTCTGGGTCTGTTTCCTCACCTGACCTAAGAGTATTTGTTTGGCCTCCCTCACAGCTGAAATGGAATGAAACATTGGCTACAAAAGTCTTTGAAAAGTTAAATCCACCAGGCAAATGATTGCAACATTGTTGCAGTTTGGTGAACAGCGCTGGGAAGCCCGGGGAGTTCCCTGGGGGCAGACTAGCTGGCCACTCTACTCTGTGGGGAGCGCAGCTGACACCTCCTGAGTCTGGCAGTCCCTCTGCAGTGCAGCTCTGCTCAGGGAAAGCAAGAAGCACTCCGCCCAAGCAAACATCATTAAGACGACAGACTATTCTGCAAAAAACCAAACAGACAAACAAAAAACCAGACAGAAAACACCTTTCTTCCTGCATCCCAAAGCCAAACAGAGATGATTTCTCAATCATCCCCTAGGGAATTATCCCACCCTGGGGGTCACATTATTCCCAGATGAGGTGGGGGAGAGATGGAAGGTTGACAATCAATTCTCCCCGCACTTTGGATGCAATCTTGGCCAGAAAACAACCCGAGCAACGTCTTAAACGACATACCTCTGACACGGCAATTCCTCTTCTAGAAATGTACCCCTCAGTTATATTTGCACAGACGTGTATGTATAAGGCTGTCCACTGCAGTTTTGTTCATGATAACTAAAAACTAAAAAGAACTTAAGTGTCTATCACTAGAGGGTGGGATAAATAAATTATGGTACATCTATGCTATACAATACCAGCCAAAGAATGAAGTAGATATGTGTGTATATAAAGAAATACATGTGCATGTAAATGAAGTAGATTTATATGAAGATCTCTAAGATATATTAAGAACAAGTCATATACGGCAATATAAATACGAATATAAAACATTAAAAATAAAATTTTTAAATTAAAAAATAAAAGAGCAAGTCATATATGGAAGAGTGGGTATCATATGTTCCTGCTGATGGCAAAAAAAAAAAAAAGAAGTAAATGCATTTAAGCATAGAAAATTTCTGAATGATACACAAAAAGCTGTTAATTGTAGTTTAAGAGGCCGTTTAAGAGGCAGGTAGTCTGCATAAATGGGGACTTGCTTTTCAGTATATTCCTATTTTAGCATTTATATATGTGCTAATTTTTTCAGTTAAATGAAGGGGAGGAAAAGAGTCTAGAAAAATAAGTGCTTGGGCTCAGTCCCATTTCTCAACTCCATTCGCCTTCCAACTTCCAAAGTCTTACCCCTGCTTCCTTCCCACCCAGCTCTGACCCACTCCAGCCTCCAAGCCTGTCTGCGCTACAGCCACTGCCCCTGGGGTGGCTACTCTTCATTCTGTGAGGACCAAGGCCTCCCTTTCATGCCCAGCTGCAAGAAGCACACAAGGGCCTCAAATGCTTGGAGGAGGGAAATTGCCCCAGATGGGAGCCCTGTGCACAAGCCAAGGGGCTTGGTTTCCTATTAAGTGTGTGGAAGGAGTGGCAGTTAAACACCAAGCTTCAAAGAGTCTAGGATTTTCAAAACTTGCTTTTGGGGAATATGCAGCTTTTATTGGAGGTGTCAGACATTAATGAGAGTTCTGGATCTTTCCCAGCCTGAAGAGCACTCCTCTCCCTCTCTTCTCCTTCCCCACTCCTTCCAGCAACCAGGTAGCCCCCCTTTGATGAATCAAGAGAGGCTCAGAGTTCAAGGGGTATTCCTGTCCCATTGCTCAGCCCACTTCTTCCCCCCTTCACTTCTGTAAGAAGGTGTGGAAGCTGAGAGGACCCAAGAGGAGGGGAGTGGGAACCCAAGGGAAGGGCAGGGAGCAGGTTCAGACAGAGGCAAAGAAGGGCAGGCTTGCTCACCTGCTCCTTTGGAAAAGGTTTCATGGCTGATGATTAGGAATTCCGGGGCCTGCCCTTTGCCAGCTGGGATGAACCCTCAGCAAACAATTGCTCCTCTGGGCAGCGGTCATGCTCTTAGCTCTTTGTCTCTTCAATTTCCCATCCTTCTGGTAAAAGTCCCTCCTTTCAAGGTCCCTGGACCAGTGTCCCTACTCCTTCTCTCCCCACAGAAAGTCCCCTTACTTATGGCCTAGAGCTTGGCCAGATCCTCATGGAGCCTCTGCTCTTGGCAGCAGTGATTAGTTCAGGAGAGCAACGGTGGCCTCCCTGACTCCACTCGGCCTCCCACTGGCTGAGTGTCCTCATTAGCCAAGAAGCAAGCATGCCTCCAGTCATGGGGAGCACTCATGTTTCCCCAGAGCCAACACAGCCTGGTCTCTTCCTGGGAAGGGCTATTTCTCCTCCTCGTCTGACTTTGACCCTGCCCTTTATAAAACAATAACCCCAGCATTAATGCATCTAAGAAAGCATCACTCATTCCTGAGCTTGGCTCACAGTAGAAGCATCACCACATCAGTTGTTAAGTGTTCTCAGCGTCTGGAATGACTCTAATTAGATTTGTCCTAATTCCTAACACCCCCTTGATGAAAGGGGGAGAGGCCACCAAGTAGTTCATTCCGCCATAATAAGAATTATCATCAAGAAGTGTCCATCCAAGTAGATCCTGTCTCTGACAAGGGTGTGGAGAGGATGCTGGTCTCCTGATGTCACCATCAGAATGACACGGGGGGGGAGCATGTCCAAACATCCCTGATTCTCTGGGTTGACATTAGTGGACCTGACCCTTTACAGTTTACCAAGCATGATAACACCCAGTATGTCTTCTAATCCAACTCTTGGGAGGCTGATAGCATCATACAGTTAAGGAAACTGAAGTTCAGA
This sequence comes from Eubalaena glacialis, assembly GCF_028564815.1. Taxonomy (NCBI): domain Eukaryota; kingdom Metazoa; phylum Chordata; class Mammalia; order Artiodactyla; family Balaenidae; genus Eubalaena; species Eubalaena glacialis. Next base: position 12,925,500 of record NC_083725.1, on the reverse strand, counting down.
GGCTCACCCAAGGTCATACAATTTGTAAAAGGCCGAGTCAAACCTAGCACACAGGCTCCCTGACCCTCCTGCTTTCTCCACTTTACATTTTTTTTTAATTTTATATTTCCACCTAGAAGCCAAGACTGGTGCCCAGACTGCCGCTATGCCAGGGAAGAGCAACAAAACCACCTCCCTCTTCCCGAGACAGGGCTAGACACTGGGTGTCCTGAAGGTGCGGAGAGACCAATGCCAGCATTTCTGATCCTTGTAGACGTGGAAAGAAAACATGTCATGAACACAGACAGCCCATTGCATCATCCAGAAGGGAGAGAGAGAACAGGAAAGGGAAAAAAGGAAGGTGGCAGGGAGGGAGGGAGGGGAGAGAGGTCAGTAAACAATCCTCCAAGGACTTCTGGGAAATCACACGCACATGAACACACAACACACACACGCACACCCTGCACATCTGTATGAGGGTGTAATGGAAGGAGCACAACTTCGGAGCGAGGGGGACCTGGTCAGTTTTCCAGCTCTAACATTGCTGGCTGTGGGTCTGTAAGTAAATCACCAGATCTCTCTAAAAGTCTCTGTTTTTCCATCTGCACAATGCAGGAATTTATACCCATCCAAAGACTGCAAAAAGCTCCAGAAAAATGTTGAGCCCGAGGCTAGAAGTGGGGGTAATAGGGGACTTGGAGCACAGGGAGTCAGGGAGGCTGGAATGGGAGGCACTTGAGAACCTCAGATAAGGACCGAAGAGGTCGTATTGAAGAAACCACACTCTAGAATTCACAAACCCCAGAAGAAAGTTCAAATTCTTTTCTCCTTATGATTTGATACCAAGCCCAGCTCCCCTCCCTCTTCGGAGCCCTTTCCATCCGTCCCACCCTCACGCGTCCTCCAGACTTGGCGGGAGACGCTCCCAACTGCCTGCCCTCGGCCATGCTTCCTCCTCACCTGCCCCACCCCCTCCCGGGCCAGAACAAAAGCCAACCCATGTGCAAACCCGAGGCACACCTGGGCCTCCTGGCCACAGCTGGCCTCTCTGCAACACACTGCCCTGCTGCAGCAGCCGCCAAGACAAAGAAGGCTCACAGGCAGGGAAGCTAATGGCAGGACTTGGAGGAGCCAATCTGGAACAAAGATTTGAAAAAGGTCCATGTGGGGAAAGGGCCAGGCCCGCTGCCTTCACGTTATGGGCTTACACAAAGGGCCAGGGCAAGACTGAGAGTCAGATACTGAGGTTATTGAGCAGATATGCCTGGCTACGTCCAGAGCCACGTTCAAAGACAAAGGGAGAGGGAGGTGGTGTCTGAGGCCAGGAAGGCAACAAGGGCCAGAGAGAGAAGCTTGGCATCGATGAGATGGATGGTCTGCAGCCACAGGCCTCCTTGGACATCAACCCAATGGCCTGAGTCAGCAACCCAAGCCGGAGGCGTTGGTTGAGATCATGACCCAACTCCCAGGACTGCTGCAGCTTGTAAGGGGCTTTGAGATGCTGGGATAAAAGGCACTGGGTTGAGTAAAAAGCACGGTGTGAGTTGTTCTGCGAGTGGGAGACCTGGCCCTGGGCCTTCCCAGCCCCTGTGCTGAGTCACTTCCTCCATCCTGGCTGGATTTCGCCTCTGTCATCCAGAGACACCAAACTCCCCTTTCAGGACAGCTCGGGGAGGGAGGAAGGGGGGATGGGGTGTTCCCAGAGAGTGTGTGCAGCACACGGGCCAGGTGTGAACCTCAATTCACTGGGAGGGGAGGGAGGCGCTCTGGCCTTGATGCTAGTGGGGATGCTACCACGCATTTACAGCTTCGTGACTCCCTCTGAACATGGTTGGGAGAGTGAGGTGAATCACTGATGAGCATCCTTTTGTTACACTTGAAGAAACTGAGGAACAAAGAGCTGGAGAGGCTTCTCAAGGTCTCAGGGCACAGCTGAGGAGAGAGCAGATCTGAAGCCTTCTGGCCCCTAGCGTCCTCCCCCCAGAGGGCAGCCAGACCCCAGTTACTCATTCTTTTAAATTTGAGGCTCTCCTAGGAGCTTTCCCAGCCCTGTGCTTTGAATTGCTGGCGCTGTGATAGAGGCACCTCACGGGCATGGCCTTAAGGAATGTCTTCTCCTGCTCAACCAGTACCTCTACAGTGCCTGGAAAATCACTGGATATTTCAGGGTTAAGAAAAAGAACAGGAGATTGAGCAAGAGAGTGAGGTCTTCTGGAAGGTCAGAGTGGAGAGGCGAGGGCTGCCAAGGGAAGCGTTCCGGTGTTGGCCTCTGCCAGTGGATTAGAACCACCAAGTCCTCCCAGAAAGGCTCCTCCTGCTGGTCTCCAGTTGGCCTCCATGAGAGGGAGCTCCCCAAACCTCCTTTACCTGGCGGACCTCAAAGCATCCCCGTCCCAAGGGGCTAGGGTTCCCATTCAGCATTCCAATGGGTAGACAACGGTTAACCTGGCCCCAGCCTGGCCACTCATGGGCCCCAGACAAACAAGACACGGTTCCTGCCCTCAGAGTCAAGAAGAACATGTGCAGCCACCCAGACTGAAAGGGACGCGAGCCGGGAGGTCCAGGCAACGTGCTGTGGGGACTGGAGGTGGAAGGGGACGTCTGGTCAATTCAAAGCACAGAGGCTGGGGGCTTCCCTGGTGGCGCAGTGGTTGAGAGTCTGCCTGCCAATGCAGGGGACACGGGTTCGAGCCACGGTCTGGGAAGATCCCACATGCCGCGGAGCAAGTGGGCCCGTGAGCCACAACTACTGAGCCTGCGCGTCTGGAGCCTGCGCTCCGCAACAAGAGAGGCCGCGATAGTGAGAGGCCCGCGCACCGCGATGAAGAGTGGCCCCCGCTTGCCGCAACTGGAGAAAGCCCTCGCACAGAAACGAAGACCCAACACAGCCAAAAATAAATAAATAATTAAAAATGAATTAAAAAAAAAAAAAGCACAGAGGCTGCTCACCTGTACTTGGGAATCAAGACCTTCCCCTGTCCATCAGTCAGGCATCTCCCCCCAGTTCAGGGTCCATCCCTTGAACTAGCCAGACCTGGCTAAGCTCAAATGAAGCAGGTGCTTCCCCTGGGAGCTTTCTCATGCCTGGAAACCCGAAAAGTATTGATAGGAGTGGTAATAGTACCAGCAGAGACACGAAGGCTTGGACCAGCCCAGCCCAGAGCAGACACTCCTGGAGTACTGGCTGCTTTACTCCTGTTGCTTTCAAATCCACGTTTATTAGAAAGGGACGGGAAGCACCGTGTGAACTATGGAAAACTCCCCAGAAGCAAAGGTGGTTACAACCCGGAACCACAGAGTGAGGGCGACCGTGTCAGGCCTTCAAGGGAGGGCTTCAATGCACTGGGTTGTTTGCGGTGGTTTGGGTGGAGTCTGGCCGGAGGCAGGGGACTCCCTGCAATGACCTCTCTGGTTTCTTCTCGTCTAGGGTAGATCTGAAGGCCCAGGGAGGACGCAGAACAGAACAGAGCTGGTGTGTGAGGAGCCAACGACGGGTTTGTTTTTCCTCTTTCTCTGGGCGCGGGGCTCGCGCCTCCTGGCACTGGTCCCTCCTGGGGCCCCAGCTCCGGCTGGTTAGTTTTAACTGGAACAATTTCCTTTGAACTCAGCTTGAATTAGCATCACCATGGCGATGGATCAGAGTTTTCACAAGTCGACCTGGTCTTCACCCCTTAAGCAATTAGTTTGAAGGAGAAAAGCAGAAGGAAGAGGAGGAAGAAGAGGAGGGGACGGTGGGGGGAGAAAACAGGCAGGAAGGGAAGGGGAGAGGAGGAGGAGGGGGACGTACTGGAGCAGGGGATGGGGGAAGAGGGGGGAAGATGGAGGAGGGGCGGGAAGAGGTGGAGGAGGAGGAAGAAGGCGCGGAGGTGCAGGAGGGGCGTCCTGACCTGCCAGCTCAGCCACGCCCCCGGGGACACCCCCTACAGCTTTTACCTTCTCAGCCGAGCACCAGACCTTCCACAGGTCGCCCAGGAGGAAAGGGGCACTGTTCCACTTTCTCAGGGGAGACCCAGCAGCCCAACCCCACGAGCGGTCACCCCCAGGCAGCCAGCTCACCTTCAGCCCCTTCCTCCTGCAGGGACCAGGCTGGTAAGAGCCAAGAACAGGGTCTTGGAGCCTGAGAACTGAGGAAGGGTCACAGATCCCCTACTTATTTGCCCCATGACCTTGGGCAAGCCACCAGCCCATGTGAATGGCAGTGAGAGGGAGGGTCAAGTGACAGGGCTGCCCTGGCTCTGACTCCATGGTGGGCTCCGTGGGGGTCACTGCTTGCCTGCTTGTCGGCTCTCACTTATCTGGGAGCTTCTGGCCAGGCGGTGACTAGCTCTTAGTCATTGCTGAGTTCCCAAGACTAACACAGAGCCTGACACACATCGGGCAGGCAGTATTTTTCAAATGAATTAACAAATGAATGAACTATTGCTATTTTTTTTTAATGGATGGTAAGAGTGGGGAAAGGGGAATAGAGAATCAGAATCCTCCAGAATTTGATGGAGTTGAGGATCTCTCTTTCTTCAAGACTCTTGTCTGTCCACACCTCGTCCAGGAAGCCCTCAGGGACTTGCCCTCCTCCCTCCACCCCACCCCACCCCAGGCTCCTCACTCACTGGGGCCTCTGCCGTCATCTCCATCACCAGGCTGTGTAGTCACTGATTCACTCATCTCTCTCCCCAGCTCTGGTCTGGTGCCCCTACAACAAGGACTATGTCTCATTCCCCAGCTCCTTGCACTCTCCAAGCACGGAGTGGATGCTCTAGAAATGTGTGTGAATGCAGGAACCTGAGTATTTGTGTAAGGCCCGCACCGTCCTTCGGCTGTGTCCGGCGCAGGGCCAGGCTTTCAGTAAAGGCAGTCCCTGGGGAAAACAATGTGTGAACAGAGGACTGGCAATGAGGCAGGCCAAGTGGAAAACATGGGCGGGAGAGGATGGGCTCACGAGGCAGGAGGCCTCGTGACGTCTGCTCTACAAAGAGCTAAGGAGGAAAGGTGTTTCTTAGGCCCCCCATGGCACAGAGCATTTCAAGAAAGAGAAAAACAGTTTTTTCTCAAAGGGAGTCAGATGGTGGAGGGACAGGCTCGCGGGCAGGAGGGAGATGATGCATCGCGTCAAAAGCTACGTGGGACCTTCTGAACTGACCTGAGGAAGGACCAGGAGTGGAGTCTACAGCTGGAATTTATGTATCATCTCCGGCCAGGGGGGCGCCTCAAGCGTGCTCACCGCCCCTGCTTCTGTGTCTCTGTCTCCCCTGATTGCACCAAGCCCCACCCAGCAGCATGAGGCACCCAGGAGCTCTGCAGGCTCAGCACCAGCACCACGGCTTCTTAGCTGGCTGACGTCACATTAGGTGTTAGTAAGGTGCCCGGCTTCTCAAAGTTCCTGCAGAGTGGGGATGATGACAGACCCCGGGCCACGTGTGGTTGTCGTGAGGATTAAATGAGCCGCTGCTTGCGAAGCCCTCAGCACGTTGCCCGATGCCCGGTGTGGTGCGAAGGCTCGGTCAGCTTGGCTACCAACTCCTGCATCCCTTTTGAGGCCTGTTTTTCCCACGTGTAAAGTGGAGGTAAAACCCTCTCTGGGCACCCTTCATTTCATCCACCCCTCTGCCCCCAGACACAAACACCCTTTCTCTTCAGAAGCTCTCCATTTTGGCGATGTGGCAATTTCCATCTGTCCTAAGAATTGCCCTGCTGGGCCCCGTCTCCCCCGTTTCTCGAGCTTTGCTTCCTTTTACATTTCTCCATGTGCTCTTACAACCTCCCTCTCTGGCCCTCACCCCTCCTCCTCCCTCCTCTTTTCCCAGGTCCTGCCTTTGGCCTCTCTGTCTCTCCCTCGGCTCTCCCACTCTGCTCCTCATTATAAAAAAGAAATCTTTCCAAATACGCCAAAAATGCACTCATCCCCCAAGGACCCCAGTCCGGCACAAAGGGCTGGTTCTTTCGGGCTGCTCTGGGTGGCCTCCTTCTTGCCCACTGCCTCTGACTCGTGGTCTCATTCACATGACTGGGAGGGCTAACTGGAGATTTTCCCATGTCCTTGGGTGGGGAGGAGGCTGGGAGGGTGTGAGCTGGATGAAAGAGGGTGAAGATATTTAGAATCTTCCCAAAATTTTGTTTATCTACAGGGGGAAAAACAAACTGATATCCTGAAACCTAAAGAATTCTATCAGATCGGCAGGAAAGATTTAGGTTACAAATCAGGAAGACTGTGCAGACCAGGACGGCCTCCATGTGGAATGTTCTGTCTGAAGGACAGAGTTGGCCTGCTTCCTGGGGTAGGTGGGGAGCCCTTTGGCCTGGAGGCAGAGGAGGGGCCCTCTGACCCCGGGAGGCCCTCTGATGGGAGCACACCGGGGTTCTTCAGGGAGCACTGTGCCCTCTGTGCTCTGGGCCCCGCCAACACCTCCACCCTCCCCACCTAGTGCCCTCTGGCCAAGTCCCTGGTCCACAGGGCACTGACCTAGAGGCTGCATAGCTCCTCCCCTCCAAAGCCAGAGTGACCTCACCCCAGCCAAGTCCAGAAAGAAACACATCTGACGCACTCAGGGTGGGGGGCAGGGAGCCTGGGGCAGAGGACGGGAGCATAGGAGCCCTTTCAGTCCCACAGGAATCCACCTTCCTAAGGCTCCCGGTGGAGCCAGTGCAGAGCCTCAGCCTCTGCCCCTGGGCTGTGGCCTTCCGGGGCTGCAGAGGAGAGATGGGAGAGGGCGTTGGCACAGCCTTTCAGCCCTCATCTCCTCCGAGGATTTCTGAATTTTTTCCCTCAACAACATCCCCTCCCTTCCCCACCCCATCCCACAGCAGCTCGGCTGCTGGAAGCCAGTGGTGTTCCCGAGTTAATCAAAAACTCCTGTACTTTGCCCTTGAATGGAGGCCATCGTTCCTTTGTCCCAGGGCAGCAGGGTCAGCTTGCTCCTCTTGGGCTTAAATGGTGTCAGAAGACTAAAAGGGGGTGGGGAGGAAGGAGAGGGGAACTAACGCTGATCAAGGGCCTCCTGCTATTATCAGGCACTGGGCTGGGTGCCCAGGAGACACTGACCGCCCAACTGTCCTACTGGGGATGGTGGGGGGGTCCCTATTTTGCCTGTAAGAAACTGAGGTGCAAAGCCTTGAAGAAACTTGCCCCAGATCTCACAAATATGAAATGAAGGGTGGAGAATGCCTCAAGGCTTCCAGTGGACTTTTGAGGGGGGGGGGTTAATTCATGATTGAGTTAGAACATTCCAGAATTATTCATAGAGTATGGACAGAGAGCTGAACATAGCTGTGATGTTCCAGCTCAGAAAGATGAGTGAGGGTCTGTGTACAGCCTGGGCTCATATGCAGAGGGAGGGTCCCAAGGGGAACTGGGAAGGTCCAAGAGGTTGGATACTCTTTCGGACCTGGAAGCCACCAAGATGGCCCTGTATATGGATGAAGGGGGTTAAAGTGCACCCCAAGCCGAGGACACTCCTCCAAGAGTCCCGGAGAATCCTGGTCTGGCCTGAGAAGATCAGGTCTTTGGGATACATTGCTGGAGAGACCAAGGACACAGGTTTTGTCCCCATGTGGAGCAGGCAGTGCCTTAAAATGGGTGCCCAGCAGAGCAAGGGAACTTGAAGAGCTCGGTCCCTACTTCCCTCCACACCTGCTGCCTGGCCACACACACACTGGGCATCCTGCAGCTGCACTAAACTCGCCCCTCCTTCCTTCTGAGACCCAAGCAAATGCCGGTTCTTTTCGTCTCCTTCCACTTTTTATTTCCCATTTGCCCTCTCCCCCTTCCCCCTTCCTTGGCCTGCTCCCCCCTCCCCCCATCTGCCCTAAAGAGCAAATTCCTATCCTGACCGAGAAGCTTTACTGGAATCTGGGAGGCCTGGTTTGGCTAAGGGAGAGGAGGCAGTGCAGATCCAAGAGCAGAACTGAAGGAAGGAGGGGTTAGCAATGGGGAGAGAGGAACTCCCGGCAGGGGGAGGCGGGCTGGTGGGACGAGTGGCCCCGGAACCCACCTGGCTTCTGGAGAGGTGTGCAGTCGAGGATAGGGGGTTCTTAGGTTCCCTGCCCTGCCCTCCAGCGGGGACCATGGCAGTGGGGGGCGGCTGGGGAGGCACTCCCGCCTACGCCAGCCCACAGTCCCCCTCAGCACCCCCAGGGGGTCTGGTCTAGGCTGCCATGGGCAGCAAAAGTCAAGGAGAAGGGCCCAGCCCAGGGGAGACCAAAAAGTCAGTGGCAAACAGGCAGCCTTGGGCCTCGCCAGGCACGGCAGCTGCTCTAACTCGGGGTGCTCACTTGGGGCCCTCACCCTCTCCAGGCCTGTGTCTAAGAACACTCGCTCTGAAGCCCCATCAGCAGGGCTGGCTGGCTGCCTTCCTCCTCCGCCAGCCCAGGTTAACCCTTGCACAGCTGGGCGGCTTCCTCCTGTTTCATCCCCCTCCCTTGCACACTTCCTAGCATCCCGGCACATGGTGGCCTTGCACTGCCTGCCCAGCCAGCTCCTGGAGGCTGCCCCCTTCCCTGTCCCCAGTTTCCTCCACACAGGCAGGTCCCTGCTTCCAGTACTCCCGGAGAGCCCGGCAGTCCTGTCTCCCCAGATGGCCTGAGCACTTGGCCTGGGAGGGTGGCCTGTTCCCAGCCCAGTCGGGCCTCGAGAAACTGGCGAAGAGTCCAGGGTTAGAACGGACAGGACTCAGCAGTTCTCCAGTCCTGCCCCTCCTCTGCAGGGAGGAAACTGAGGCCCAGAGCCACACACCTGGTGAGGAGGAGATCCAGGGTGCAAAGGTCCCAAGAGGAGGTACGGGCAGCCTCTGTCAGGGAAAGGGCAGAAAATGGGGAAGGACAGAGACACTCCCCGGGTCGGGAGTACCCAGCTCTCCCAGGGGAGGGCAGGCCTGTCCACCTGAAAGGGCAGGTGTTGCCTGAGGTTGGGTGTGGGGGGCTTTCCAGGTGGCTGAAAGTGAATCACACCTCCACGTGCATTGCATGTCCACCTGTGGGCGTGCTGGATCAGCGTGCCTTGTCCTGCACGTCCAGGGAGGGAGGTAGGCGTTGCACGTGTGGGACAGGCCCCAGGGCACCGGGCCTCTGTATCTTGAGGTGGTTCTCAGAATGTTCCGGCTCGCCTGTGTGCTCATGTGTGTCCTTGTCCAGCCTCTGTATGCCTTACGGAAATCGGTTGTGTGCAAGAGCGTGTCTGCCTATGCAGGTGTGTGCATACAGGGACCAGTGAAGGGCTAGCTACAGGCACATGAATTCACTCTGCTGTGCCCGTCGTGCAGAGATGGGGAAGCACCGATGTGCTCCGAGCTTCGGCCAACTCCAGTGCCTGGGTTTCCAGCTGTCCCAGCTGAACTGCGCACAGATGTGGGCTGCTCTGCTGCAGTCATAAGCAGACCTCCCGGGATTTTTCCAGAGGAAACGCAGAAATATTTTGGTGTCTGTTCTGGATAGTAGGATAGAGAATGGGGATGGGGCTCGAGGATAAGCTTCAAAAAGGAGGAACTGCAGGTCACAGGGAAACTGAAGAAGAAAGACCATCCCCCAAATGCCAGTGTGGGTCCTTGGGGCAAGGCAGGAGCCTCTGATGGCTTTCAGCTGTAGGGCCCTGGGTACCACCTGGGAGAGTGATGTCTCCAGTCACCAGGGATGCTGGCCCCCAGCTCCCAGCCCACTGCCACTCCGCCTCTCCCCACCCCTCTCCGTGAGGGAGCAGGGTCCCCCGCAGGGCCCTGGGCAAGTGCCCCACTGTCCTCTGGGAGAACACACCAGCACACCTCCATCCCCTCCGCACCATGGGCTGTGTGCCAGGGATGCACCTCGCATATACATGCACCCAGCCACCACGGTACCGCCACCCACACACCTGGCCACACACACACACACACACACACACACACACTCTCACACACATCCTCCCTCACATCCTATGCCAATATTTCAGAACCACAATCACAGACACCACACAAACCCCTCCCACTGCACACTAACGCCAAACCACACTCCAAACCACACACGCCCACCTCCACAAGCAGTGATCCTGCACACCCACTCCCCACTCTTCATCAAAGCATGCCACCATACACAGTTCCAGACCTTTCCAAGCCAAGGAATAGGCCTGAAACTGTTCTTAGGCTCCTCATCAGAGCAAACCATTTAAGGTTTTACAAGAATTTGACTTGTTCCTGTCCCACAATTACCTGCGCTGGTTTAAACCCCCTCCCCCAGGGATGAATTCTCCCATTCAACTATACCCCTTCCTCGTGCCTCTCCAGGGCACAGAAATGGCTCTCTTCTAGGCAATGACCCTGAGCTGGGCCCCCTCTGCCTTTGCCCTCTGAGGTGGGAGACATCCTTGCACATCTTACCCAGCAAACTCTCCTGGAGCAGTTACTCTGTGCCTGGCATGCGTGGGGCGGGTGAGAGGCACAGGACTGGAAGAGATGCTTTCCCTACCCGTAGGGAGCTTACAGCTCACCAGCAGATGGGGCATAGACTGCAATGAAGCCACAAGACACCGTGTCAGAAAGGGGGATAAAGTCAGAGGTGGGAGAGAACGCTGCCAGCCCCCCAAAGCAGATGGACTTCCTGGGGGAGTGGCTTGTGGGCAGCCTCTACCCATGGGCATTTCCCTCTGCCCGCGTAGGAGTAGGTCAAGGCATGTGGCCTCACTCCCACCCCACAGAACTCTTTAGCACATCACCCTGTTGTAGTGTATGCATATAGCACTTCTCTAAATTTACTTTGTGTATTTGAATATCTATTTTTACCTGTGTCCACCCCTGTAATGTAAGCTAAGGGAAAGCAAGTCCATTGCACTTCGAAAGGGGTCTGGTGCTCTTTAAATCATGGAAGGAAGATAGAAAGGGAGGGAGAGAAATTGGGAGATTGGGACTGACATATATACACTAATATGTATAAAATGGATAACTAATAAGAACCTGCTGTATAAAAAAATAAATAAAATAAAATTTAAAAAAAAAGAAAAGAAAAGAAAGGGAGGGAAAGAGACTCATGCCAGCACACAGGGACGCGGAACGCACGGTGTGGCAGGAGGAAGACGGTGCTGGGCCTTGAAGGCCAGACTGAAGAAGCCATTAGATCTGGAGCAGGGCACTGACGTGAACAGACCAGTGAGCCCCGGTGTTACAGAAAGTGGCGTCCAGCTACTCGCCACTCAACAGCCAATGAAGAGGCAAGGCTGGAGGAAAGGAAAGTTTGCTGTATTTCAGAGGCTGGCAACCTCAGGGGGAGGGCGGACACCTGTCCAAAGGCCGACTCCCCCCCGCACCCCGCCACTGACAATCAGTGGGCAAGAGCTTTTATAGGCGGAGGGAGGGGGCTACGTGCAGAAACAGCAGGGTCAGCTCTGACAGTCATCTTGAAATTGGTCATGTGATGACCTGATCAGTATCATCTGGATTGTTTTCAGTACAGTTAGTCTTCAGTTCCAGGGTCGGTTTGTTTCCATTTCTTTCAGGCCAGTTCTCAGAATTGTGGCAGCTTATGTCATGGCTACAATCTGGTCATCATGTAGTAACTTCTTCCACCTGGTGGGGATCTCAGTATCTATAAGACAGCTCACAGGATGTGGCTCAGAATCTTATCTATAGCCCTTGAGGAAGACCTAAAGGTCCTTGACTTTGCTTAATGACTAAACTAATATTATTTAATCTTGTTGGACTGTTTTCCTTTGTTTCTGCATTTTCTCACTTCTCCTATTAAACTTATTCTTTAGCTAAAGTTTTTCCACAGACAAAAGGCAGGCTGAGGACATGGGGGGCAACGACCACAGGGTCCTGCTCTGTTTCACCTGGGCCAGCTATGGAGAGTGCAAAATGCTTCTGACTGCGGGGCATCTGGGTCTCAGAGGGAGCCAGTTGATACGTAAACTCCATACAGTAGCAGGATTCAAGTGTATGACCTTTAGCGTTATAGGGTTCTCTATAAACCTATTACGGCATTACAACTTACATTATAGGGGTAGGACAGACCAAAACAGATTATCAAATAAACAAGATAAACTCAGGACTTCCCTGGTGGTCCAGCAGTTAGGACTCCACATTTCCCATGCTGGGGCGGGGGGTGCGGGTTCGATCCCTAGTCAGGGAATTAGGATCCCGCATGCCGTGCAGTGTGGCCAAAAAATTTAAAAATAAAAAAAATAATAAGATAAACGCAGATAAGTCTTCTCTCCTTAGCTTCTCCCTCAGACCAGCCAACAGAAATCAGTCCTAGGTGGAGACGGGTTATGATGCAAAAGTCCTGTGTTGGAGAAAACACATTTCTATGGGGCAGCCATATCATTGCCTTCATCTAGAGCACAGGAGGAATTCAGGCATTCTCCGAGAGGAGAGTGGCTTAGTCACTCATCCTGTCCCAGAAGCCCCTTTCCACCCTTTAGAGTGTGGACCAAGCCAGCACCCAGGGTCTCACTCTCACTGGGGAACAGCTCGCTCGATTTTAGAACCAAAAAGGTAGGTGGGAGCTGAGAGAGAATCCTTTTGTGAGCTACCTGCCCACTTTCCCAAGCGGGGCAGGACAAATGCTCTGGGGAGGTTTCACTCTAAACTTTCTCCCATTGGAGGGAGGTTTTATCTCAGCAAACATCACCCAGGAAGGCCTGGAGATGCAGGAGAGGGGCCCTTTGGCACCTTTAGCACGTTAGTCTGCTGTCCTGTGTACTGAAGACTCCCCAGCCCTCCTGCTCCCCGTCCTAGAGCCGAGAAGTCCAGCACTGCACGGGGAGGCTGCACTGTCTACAGCGTCCAGGCCCGGAGCCAGGAGGAGGGATCCCGGGTTCTGGTCTTGAACCCCCAGGACTCCCCTCTGAAGCAGGGCATCTCTCATCGCTCTCATCGGAGCCAGGGCAAGTCAGAGAACCCAGGGTCCTGGAGAGAAGGGGCAGAGCAGCAGAACGGACCAGACAGGAGAGACAGAGTGGGTGAGGGCACGGGCTCTGGACTTGTCAGATAAACGGAACTTCAGCCCCAACTCTAACCCTGACCAGCTCTGCTGTCTTGGTCAGGTCAGTTCTGCTTTCTGCACCACTGTTTCCTCACCTGCGACATGGAGACAGCCATCACCACCCTGCCTGCTGCAGATGGATGCCGTGTAGGTCAAAGGAGACAGGAGAAGAAAGGCATTTGTGCTGCACACATGGGGCAGATCAGGCTGCTCCCTCCTCTCTTCTGCACTGGACATGGTAGCAGGACAGACTAGAAGGCCCCCCCACCCAGAATTAATTAGGACGCTCTTGTTTCTCAACACGTGCCTGGAGTCTCACCACCACTCACCAGCTAGGTAACCTTGAACCAGACAGCTCAGCGCTCTGGGCCTTTTCTTTGACCTGGGAGAGGAGGAGCTGGTGCCAGATGACTGCTAAGCCCTGCCTTTGTCCCCTGGCCCCTCCATCCCAGACTCCAGAATTCTCCCTTCTGTCCTATCTTGCTCTCAGCCCAAGGGAGCCTGCGGAAGAGGAACCTGGGCTTCCAGTGAAGGTGCCGGCTGGCTGGCAGCTGAGAACGGCTGCAGATAGCACAGGGGATGGGACAGCAAAGGACCAGAAGTGAGCCTTCCAGCGCTCCTCGTGCAGAGAGGCGAAAGATGGGGGGCTGGGGGGTGCCAAAGGGGAGCCCCATTTGTTACCCTGGCACCTTGTGCTGAGCATCCTTTCTTTTTTCCATCTTTCATGTTCATTCATTCACCTGCTTCTGCGGCAAACATTTATACAACATGCCAGGCACCATCCTGGGTGTGGGGAATACAGAAGTGAGTCCGCTCACAGCCTCGTGAGGGGGCCACACGAGATGTAAACAGATGGCTCCCGGCTGGTGTGAGGAGGGCTGGGAGAGCAGCCGGGTGCCTGGGGCATAAGGTGGGCCTGCCCCCAGCCACATGGGACAGCTCTCTCCCAGACACGAAGTCGGCTTGCTGCAGTGATGGGAAAATACAGAAATTGCTTGGTGCCCAACAGCTTAGGGGGTGGTAAAAAAAAAAAAAAAAAAAAATGCCAGAGAGAAAGGTTACCGGGTGGGATAATTAATGTTTTGCAGAGGAAGAAAATATTAGTGTGTGTTGCTCAGCAGGGAAACACCTCAACTAACAAAACGGCTCAAAGAAAACAAGTGGAACCACAGGGTTTTTCTCACAAAAATTAAAAAAAAAAGAAGAAAAGAAAAAGCAGTCACAGACATACCTCCTCCAGTGGCTGAAAGAACATTCCCTGCCAGGTGAGAAAACCAAGGCCTGGCGCTGGGCAGGGCAGGACCTGGCTGCAGCTCTTTCCTGGGTGAAGGCTGACCAGCACCCAAAGCCCACACTGCAGCTCCTGACCCAGGCTGCCTTCTCATTTCAAGGCACTCATCCATCACCGAGGCAAGGGGAGTTTCTGCCCACGCTGGTCAAGCATCCTAAGGAAATTAGAGATTTCTAATTCCCGAGGGAGTATTCAGCCGGTGTCACATCTGGACGCCTGGGGTCCCACTTTCATGGGAAGGGTTGCATTGTCTGCAGCTCATGGTCACAGCAGAAGGACCTGGTTAATAGGAGGAGATAAGCTATTTTTGTTTCTACTTGTATGAACTGTAAAAAAATGTTCAGAATCTCCAGGCGACAATACGGGCCCAATGAGCCTCTCTCCAGTTTGATGCCAAAGCTGACAGGGGCTGCCAATTAGTGCCAAGAAAAAGAGCCAGAACCAACGTGCCTGCTCTCTTCCCCAGGTGCGATTCCAGGGCCATTGCCACTCAGGGGGATGGCTCTAGCTTTAGGCCTCCCTCTAGAATCTGGTCCAGGCCTCAAGAGACAAAAGTTCAGGAAGGATCCTCTTCCCACTGTCTCCAGATGCTTCGGGGCTGGAGCCCAAGGGAAAATTTATAAGACAGGCCTGTTGTTGCAGCAGCAAGCCGACCTGGAACTCCCTCTTCCGCCCCTGACTACCAGCAGATCAGCCCCAGAGTCCAGGCAAGGGTGAGCCCTAGGCTGTGTGGAGACGAGGGAGAGAGCATCATACCCGCAGAGAAGCCCAGGGAGCCCCCGCCCTCCACTGGGACAGGATCGGGCCTGGGTCTTGCCATCCAGCTTGGGCATGTGTGACCCCTCTTTGTAGCCCCAGAGCAGATGCAGAGCCAGCAGTCCCCACCATGCCTGGCCTGTGGGGAGCGGGTTTGGGGTTTACCATTGGCAGCGGCTTAGCGTTGATTGTGGCTCAGCTCCGGGACCCACGGTCAGCCTGAGGTCTTCCTCCACCAGAGCTGCCTGCTGCCCACTTAGCCATCAGAGACTGCCACATTCAGCCACTGATCTTCCTTCCTTGCTTCCCCCCAGTTCATACCCAAGGTGTGAACGCCCCTCTCGTGGGTGTTTACATCCCTGCTTGAGCATGTTAGGCAGGTCTTTGGTTGGCCAGCTCTTTCCACTATAGACCCCACAGGTCAGGGTCCCTGGGCACTTTCAATGTCAAAGTGGATCTGGCTTAGAGTCCCAGCTTTGCCAGATATGAACTATTTGGTCATGACAACAATAAAATAGCAAAAATATTATTTTACAGGTTTATTATATTAAATAAGACAGTCTAAAAAAAGAAAAAAAAGAAAAAAGAAAACCCAGCACCCAGTTGTTGTTGCCCCCTTCTTCTTCTGCCTTAAGGTCCTAGGAAACAGACTCTAAGAGATTGGTACACACTTACTGAGGTGCTCTTGGGATGAAGCTGGTGGGGGAGTGAAGGAAGCAGGACTGGGTAGCGGGAGAAGTTGGTCTGTGGTGCAGTGGCATCCAAGGCCTCGGCCGACCCCACTGGGAGCTTTGGAGCTGGGGTGGCCCTGCAGAGATGACCCACCTTGAGGCAAGAGGGCTAAGCCTTGTACCCGACGGCAACTGGTCATTGGATGCAAGCTATCCCCCAACCTAGGAAGGGGCATGACCTTGGGCAGTGCAGCCCCCTCGGGCTGAGGGCAATTCTGCAGGGACGTGACTCTGGGCAGCAATGAGCGCCTCCGTCCTAAAGGGGGCGCTGGGCTGCACACCCCAATACCTCACCCTACAGCCTCTCAGCTCTCTCCTCCTGCCCCAAACCTAATACCAGTTTCCAAGAAGTGAGTTAAATTCACTCTAGTAGAAACACGGGCTGGGAATGAGAAGGCTGCCATTCCTCTTTGGGCCCAAACTCTTAAATGTGGGGTTTTGGACAAGTTCTTTCATTTCCTTTACCCTCAGTTTGCTCATCTTTAAGTAGGCTCTAATCACTTCTCTGCCTTTCCTAGGGGGTTGTGAGGAGCTTAAAAGGCCATCATGCAGATTGTGAAATGCCCTGAAGCCGGTGGGATTTTTACAACATGGTGCCCACACAGACCATAAATTCAGAGTCACTCCTAATTCCAGTTACGCTTACTTGTGCCCCCGTAAGCTCATGCCTTCCTGTCGGGCTGTGTGTCCTTCTCTGAGGCGTGGAGCATGGATCACCCCAGCCACGGCCCACCCAGAGGGCAGAGGAATGAGAAAGGTGCTGCTTGCAGGAGCGGAATTGGTTTGGGTGTGCGGACAGCAGGGACCTGAGCCCCTGGACACTGTCCTTTGCTGGGGGGTTGGGTTCAGGCCTGGCTTTTCCAAGAGGCTGAAGAACAGTGTTGCGGTGCCCGGACAGGAGGCAGCAGATGCCGTGCACTTCCTCGGAGTGCCTCGTTTCTCGGTTCTGATGGTAGAGCAGGTGGCCCTCCTGGTCGGCTCCTGACCGCTGGGAAGTCTCAGCCGCCACCTGCATCCATCACCAGCTGCCCTCCCTGGGAGTGAGATGCACCCAGAAGCATCCTTTAAATCAGCAGGCTGCTTCTACCCACACCGTCTCTGTCTGGCCCTCGACAGAGGTGAGTCACATTTTCTCCCCCAAGCCCAGCTTTGGGCACCATTTCCAGGTGTATCAGAAGCCTGGTTATAACGCTTTTCCTTTCCACTGACTGTGCTCTTGCTGGACTCCTCCATCTAAGCCATTTTACCCAATTTAGTTCCTGCTTCTTTTCTCTCCTCACCCCCTTTTTCTCTAAGTCTTTGTGGTGGGGAGAAGGGAGGGGGACCCTCAAAGGACACTGAATTTCCAATGCCAGTGCCCTCTGTGGCCGAGGAGCTTGTTAAAGGTTCAGGATCGGTGTTCTGCTAAGGCCTCCAACACCAGCTCTTTGCGCCTCTGTGAAGGCTGGCCTCGGAGGGACCCAGGTGACTCGGAAGTCTGCACACTGGCCTCTGGAGTCTGCCTCAGCTGCCCATTTGCTTCAGCTGCAGGTCTGCAATAAGAGAGGAAAGGAAGCCTGAATTCTGGCCAGACCACTCCAGTCAGCAACAGCAGCGTCACCTGAGAACTTGTCAAGATTCCTGGGCCTCACCTGAAACCTGCCGAAACAGAACTTGGGTAGGGGGACCCCGCCACCTGTCATCGAACAGGCCCTCCAGGTGACTCTGATGCCCACCGAAGAAGGCCAGGCAGGAAGCCCCCTTCATCAACCTCAGGAGAGCATGGTTGGCCTTGACCCTACCTCATAACAGGCCAGCCATTAGTGCCACTGCCACCGGGACTGGAGAGCAAAGGTGGGTGTGGCCTCCCAGCAGAGTGTCTGAGGTTCCTGGTGTAGTGGTGACGAGGGAGTCGAGGGGAAGGTTCTGGAATGCAGCCCAACATTCCTAGGGACCTGGAGACCTGGGCCATTCCACAGATCCCCAAGGCAGCACCATCCCCTACCCCCAAGAGTCAACATCTTAAAACCCCTTCATTTCCCAGGAAAAACCCAAAGCTTTGGAAAGTTAGGTCACTTGCCCAAAGTCTTTCAGAGTTAGTGGCTGAACCCAAACTCAGGCAGAAGGAAAATTGATCTGAATGCAAATCCCAGCTTCTGAGGCTACAGGGATTTGTTAGTTCATTCAGTCATTCAACAAACAGCACCTACAGCCTGCCTGACTCAGTACAAGCTCATCTACACCCAAGCCTCTGTGGTAGAGGTGACCGTTTCCATTTTTCTGATGGAGGGAAATCGAGGCTTCCAAGGGCGAAGTTACTCTCCCGAGGTCCACAGCTTGGAAGCAAGCAGCAGAGTCAAATTAGAACCCAGACGGCCAGCTACAAGCCCAGAGCTTGACCCACGACTGATCTCTCCCATGAAAAAAATCCTAATGGCCAATGCCAACAACTCCTCTTGTCCCCGAGAAAGCCCATGAACAGTGATATGTCCCCAGCAGTTCTCGCAGGGACACAAGCCAGCTCTGTTCCCAGCGGCAGCCCGAGAATGGACAGAAAGGGCAGAGGAGAATCACTGCAGGGGGGAGCTTTGGCTGCGCCCTTACGCTTCACCGAGACTCAGCCCCCGCCTCAGGACCCTCACCCCCTCCTTGGGCCCGGGAGTCCCTCCCCACCCCCAGTTCAGCATGGCCTTGGGCAGGGCTCCACCATTAATTCCAGACACTATGTCTCCTCTATTTATGGGTTTTTTCTTTGCTCCTGCGGTTCTCCCTGGATGAATGCCCCCTTTCCCTGGATTTACAGCATCCTCCTGCGGTGGGGTTGATGGCACTTTAATGAGAGTTACAGCTGCCTTCAACTGTGACTGCTGCATTCCAATTTATGGCCTGGCCTCCAGGAGTGCAGCAGGACTTCTCCCTGGCAGGAGGGGTGGCCTGGGATGGGGGTGGAGGGTGGAGGACTGCAATCTCCTCCTCATGCCTGGGGACAGCCGGCCCCGGCTCCGAACTAGGGCTCCAGGCTCGAACTGGGACAACAGGGAACATTAAGAATGGGGCCGGGGGAGGGCGTGCACTATAGGTTTGGGAAACAAGATCTCTCAGATTTTCTGGCCACTTCTCCCCCTTCCACGCCTGTGAGAACCATAGTTCTGAACTGGAGGACCCAGGGCAGAGGAAGGTAGAGGCATTCACAGAAAGCCTATTGTTCTCTAGTTGAATCCAGATGTGGATGGTGGGAGGGGGGAGGGAGGGGGGAGGGAGGAGGGGAAAGGCGGAGGGGAACTGGGAAAGCGGAACGCCCGGCAGGAGTGCCCGAGATGCCCTGGAATTATTTCTGGATCTCAGTGCCTTCTGATTGGGGTCTAAAAGTGTCACCCCAAATTGGCCTCCATTGTCTCCAGTTAATAGATAGGGGGCGACATTGCCAATGGCTAAGCACCTATGGAAGATCTGTTGCCGTGTGTAGAGGACTATCAGGTACCTCTTGCTACGCAGCCCAGACCTCCAGCTGTGTGGACTTTCCCTCTGCCCAGCACCTCTGCTACAGGCCCAAATGCAGAGGTGAACGCCTGGACATAGAATACAGTACTTCATTACATTATCACAACAACCCGGGACTTCCCTGGTAGTCCAGTGGTTAAGACTCTGCGCTCCCAATGCAGGGGGTCTGGGTTCGGTCCCTGGTCAGGGAACTAGATCCCACGTGCCACAACTAAAGATCCTGCGTGCCGCATCTAAAAGATCCCACACGCGGCAACGAAAATCCCTCATGCTGCAACTAAGACCCGGCGCAGCCAAATAAATAAATAAATATTTTTAAAAATTATCACAACAACCCGATGAGATAGGAATGATTACTTTTGAGGCTCTCTGTCTCAGAGGTTTAGCTACACATCCAAGGCCATACAGCTGGAAAGTGGCAGAACCACAGTTCAGACTTGGGGCTGTCTGACTGCACTGCCCATGCTCTACCACCCACTTTGGAGCCACGGCATTTGCCCAAGACCCAACGTTTCTTAGAAATCTGAAGTTGGCTCAAATTGGCTCAAAGTTGCCCCAGAGTCATGCTGAAGACAGGCTCCCTGGGGCAAGACCTTGGCCATGTGTTTATAATGCTCCAGCCCGCTTTGCCCTCCCCCGTGCCCTCCTGGGAGGCAGAGTCTGCTCTCCAGTGGCCTTAGAGAGGGAAGCTGCACCGTCCGGGAAGTCCCAGGGTGTAGATTCCCCTAGAGGCCCTTGACCCTGGAGAGGGGAAAGGCCTGTCCCCGCCCTCCCCAACTCCCTGTTGCCTCAGCCTCCCCAGGAACAGGAAGTCCATGATCAGGTCCAAAGGCTCAGCTGGGAGTGGGAGCCAAGGGCTGCAGCAGCGGGGACATCACCCCTGCCCTCCCCACCTGGGGCCGAGCCCACAGGGAACATCTGGCCCTGGGCAAGAGGCTGCGGCTTGGGTGGGACCCAGGGCTGTGCAGCACAGAAGCCCCTGGAGACTATAAGTGGGAGCCCAGACTTCGGAGTCAGATGGCCTGGGTGTGGCCCTAGTTCTGCTGCACTAACTGCGTGACCTTGGACAGAACACCGTGTCTCACTGTGCCCCCCTACAAAGGGGGGGGCATCGTAGCTTCTACCACCTGGAGTGCAAGTGGGTATTGATGGGATGCTGTATTTAAAGCTTTTGTAGTGAGCTCCAGAAATGTTACCTGGTACGTTTCTAGATTCCATTTCCCATGCCACTGCTGATTCCGGCTTCAGTTTCCTTACACTTATTATAGGTAGAAAGATCCTTTTAGATGAAACCATTCAGTTTCCCCAGGTCTCCCCAACCCTTTCATCCCAGGGACCCAAGGGACCGTAGAGGTATTAATTAGCAAAGCCTCGGGACAGGCCCAGGCAGTGAGGGAGCCTTGCTGGCATTAACTGATGCTATCAGATCTTTGCCTAGTCAGGATGGAGCGGTGCAGGCTGCGACAGCCTCTCTGCCCTTGAGATTCACCATCTGCCCAAGACTACACCCCCAGAGTGGCTGTGGTGGGTGGATGGGCAGGCAGCTTCTCCCCTCCCTCCTCTTCACAGGGCCCAGCATGGAGAAGGGCAGGGACGAGCCAGGGGAGAGGCAGGGATGGGGCTACATCTCCTATGAAAGGGTCGGGGCCATGTTCTCAGGCCAGCCAACACACTTCGTGCTATCAATGCCAAGGGCTGTGAGAGATGCCAGTCTCTGGCAATGGCTCTCAACTAATTTAATGAGCCCAGGGAGCCTGTTTGAAATGCAGAATCCCAAGCAATGCCCTCAGTGGCTGAGGTCCAGGGACCTGTATTTTTAACAAGCACCCAGGGGATTCTGATGAGGCTGGTCTGCAGCACCACACTTTAGAGAACGCCGGTCTGATGTTTGTATGTCCCATATTACTTAGTGCAAAGCCAGGCACACAGTAGGCAACAATAATAAATGTTGATTGAAGAAAAAAAAATGAGTGGGCAGAATAGAAGGAGACTATGAATATCTGTACGGTCTTTAACCGAAGATCTGCCTTCCTCTAGGAATTCGCTCCCTCGGGGAAAAGTGGGCCCCTCCTCTCTGGCTCACTCCCTTTTGTGGGTGGGACCAGATTTCTTCTGCTGAAGTTGCAAGTGGCTGCCTAAGTTCTAAGGAAACTTCTAGTCCACGCAGAAGAAACCCACAGGGTCCTTTTCCCCACTTCAAATCTAACCAGAGAGGTCAGGGATCCCTGAAGATTCTATTTCCAGAAAAATGCAAATACATACAAAGATTTGCCTATAATATCCAGAGTTCTGGACCCCGAAGCTGTCCGTGTTTAAGGATCCCTGCTGGGGCATCCTTTGATCTGTGAGTCATTGTTAACTGCAGGGAGGTGGGCAAAGGGGAGGGGAGGACCCCGGAGGAGTGTCTGGACAGAGGGAGAGGCATTCAGGGCTCTGCCCCCACCCGGGGAGAGGGTTGGGCAGGAAGCCAAGGTTTGGCCTGGGTTTCTTTGCTTCCTTCTCCATCTCTCCAGGAGAGCTGAGGGGCAGCTAGGGCAGCAGGGGCAGGGCTGGGGGTCTGACAGACATGGGGCAGGAAGCAGCTGAGGTGACCCAAGAGTGTCACAGGGAAGGCAGTAAAGGAAGGAGAGGAAAAGAAGTTTTTCTAAACTCCAGTTGGTGCAGGCACCCGGCTAATTGTGCATCTCATCACATTTAGTCCTCCATATAACCACTAGCAGGAATTCCTATCCCCTTTTCACGTGTGACAGAGGGCGCGGAGACTCACTGGGCGGGGGAGGGGTATCACTGGCTCAGCTTCACACAGCCAGGAAAAGGCAGAGCCAAGATTTCAAAACCAGGCCTAACAAACACCAAAGCCACAATCCTCCTTAAACTATGGGACTGGGACAGTCTCAAACTGCAAACTCAAGGGACAGTTTTTGCTCTGTCCTCCTCTGGTGCCACTGACAGCCCTTTCTGAGCTTCCCTTCGGTTATTTGCAGGAAATGAGAAGGAGGTTCCAAATAGACAGTGAGAAGGAGATTCCTTCCCCTCTGCCTTCACCCTGAGGGCCCTGACCAGGTCCCCCACCCCAACCCATGCAAGGTCTTGGGTTTGAAAGCTTGCTTGGTCTCCTCTGACTTGTTCAAGGGCATCAGGGCAACCACATACACACAGAGGGACTTTCAGATCCCCTATTTCCAGGAAGAGGCAAAAAGTTACAAATAAAATGAAGAACTAGGCTCTTTGTAGATGAGAGAGATGCCGGGACATTTAGGAGGACAGTAGGCAGAGCCCGAAACCCAAGACCTTGGAGCTGGACTCTGGTTCCAGGTCGAGTCCCATTCCTTTCTGGTGTGACCTTGGCATTCACTTCTCTGAGCTTCAATTTCCTCACCTATTAAATGAGTAATAATACCTGCCTCCCAGAGATATCATAAGAATTAAGTAAGAAAATGAATCCAAAGTTCCCAGGCTCACAGTAAGCAATCGATGAATAGTCATAGGGCCTCTCACCACTTCGTGTTTTGTTTTTTGTTTTTTTTTTAATATATTTTATTTATTTATTTTTGGCTGTGTTGGGTCTTCGCTGTGGTTCACGGGCTTCTCATTGCAGTGGCTTCTCTTGTTGAGGAGCACGGGCTCTAGGCGCGTGGGCTTCAGTAGTTGTGGCACGCAGGCTCAGTAGTTGTGGCTCGTGGGCTCTAGAACACAGGCTCGGTAGTTGTGGCACATGGGCTTAGTTGCTCTGCAGCATGTGGGATCTTCCCGGACTAGGGCTCGAACCTGTGTCCCCTGCATTGGCAGGCGGATTCTCAACCCCTGGGCCACGAGGGAAGTCCCACCACTTCGTTTTTAACAAGTGGGGTATTTGGGGGAAGTAAATTGAAATTCCAAATAGGAGACATGTAAAATGAGAAATAATTTTTAAAAGCTAGGAGTTGATTGAATCATCTTCTTTTCTCATCTGTAAAATGGAAATCATTATAGTACCTACCTCAAAGGTTGTTCAGGATTTGATGAAAACTCATGAAAAGCCTCTGACATCCTCCAGCAGAATATTAGTGCATATAAGTGATTCCCATAACTGATCAGACTCTTCCGATTTGCACAGGGATGCTATACGCAGGTCAGAGAAACTGTCCACACTGAGGAAAAGTAGAAAACTTAAATTCACGTCAAAGAGATTTGTGTTGTACATTAGAAAGAAGATTCTAGTTGAAAGCTGGCTAAGATCCTGTATTTACACAGTAATAAATGAGTCCCCTCAGGACATAATGGGATCCTTTCCCTTCACAGACATTAAAAGAGAGATGGAACACTCTGTTTCAGAGGCTGCTGTATATGGCCCTGGCTGGAGGCATGAATTAATGCTTATGTCCACGGAGTCAACCTTTGCAAAGAGCACTGTTATTATTCATATTCTAGTGATGCATCTTAGAATCATATTCATATCTCCTTTTAAATCTTTTCTGCAAGATCATATAGGAGAAAAATGATAACAAATGATTAGAGTGAGCTATCAACTGTTTAGACACGGCATGCTCCATAACTATTAAGAATGACATGTGAACTGTGTCAATATATGGAAATACAGGTATGAAATGATGTTGAGAAAAGCAGAACAGGAAACACAAAGCTTGCCCTGATAGCTTCATAAAAGCCCTAAAGCTCAGAAGATACTTTGAAATAAATATTGATCAGGTTTTATTTTCTCTCAAGTAGCCTAAAACCATTGTATGCATTTTAAAATATATAGACAAATATATACATATATATATATATATACACATATATAGGTGAATATATATATACATATATTCACCTATGTGATGAATATGTGGAGCACAGAGGATTTTTAGGACAGTGAAATACTCTGTATGATACATTATGATATCACCATTATGATACGTAATGGTGGATATATGTCATTACATATTTGTGCAAGCCCATAGGATGTACAACACAAAGAATGAACCCTAATGTAAACTACAAACTTTGGGTGATAAAGGTGTGTCAATGGAGGTTCATGGATTGTAAAAAAGGTACCACTCTGGAACAGAATGCTGACAGTAAAGGAGGCTGTGTGTGTGGGGCGGGATGAATACAGGAACTCCATACTTTCTGCTCGGTTTTGCTGTGAACCTAAAATCACTGGGAAAATAGTCTACTGGAAAGATGTTTTAAAGTCCTATTGAGATCATTGAAAGTGCACTAAATGTATGTATTGTTATCATATTGTTTTCCCATGGTGTATTTTTCCATTTGTTCAGAAAAATAAAATAAACCTCTTTAAAAAAGTCACGACACTGATGGTGGTTCTGAGATCCCCAGTTGGGGGAAGGAGGACGTTCCTTTTTCCATTATGTAAGGAAGAGATGTGATCCCCCCTACCCTTCTGGCCCCAGCTAGGACCTGACCTTCCCTCTTTACGATCTAATCGGAGGCAGAGAAACAGACGCTAAAGACCCTGAGCAGCACCTGTGATGGGAAAGCTGATGATTCTGGTCAGATATGGCCCCTGTCCAGGCCCAACTCACTCATACTCAGCTGAAGCAGGATCTCACCCAAAGCCATAACAGGTACATTCATTTTGTAAGAGCAGTAAAAACCTGGCTAAAATCTGATTTTTCTAATTTTTTAAAAATAAATTTATTTATTTATTTTTGGCTGCGTTGGGTCTTTGTTGCTGTGCACGGGATTTATCTAGCTGCAGCGAGCGGGGGCTACTCTTCGTTGCGGTGCACGGGCTTCTCATTGCGGCGGCTTCTGTTGTTGAGGAGCATGGGCTCTAGGCGCGCGGGCTTCAGTAGTTGTGGCACGCGGGCTCAGTAGTTGTGACTCGTGGCTCTAGAGCGCAGGCTCAGTAGTTGTGGCGCACGGGCTTAGTTGCTCCGCGGCATGTGGGGTCTTCCCAGACCAGAGATCGAACCCGTGTCCCCTGCCTTGGCAGGCGGATTCTTAAACACCGCGCCACCAGGGAAGTCCTTCTTTTTTTTAGTAATAAATTTCCTCAGGGCTTTGCATAAAGAAAAGGATATGTACCCATGAAAAATGTAATAAACGCAAGGCATACACCCTGCCAGGTCCCCTCATTTTGCTGCAGGTTTATTGCCTAAGGTCTCTGCTGGAGCTGAGGGCGTGGCTCCGCAGAGTAGGAGCAAGGCCCCTCTTCTCCAAGGTCTCCAAGCGTGCCCCATGGTGATGGAGTTACTGGTGCGTGAGGGGACAGGATGCCCTCAGGGACACACATCTGTATCTCCCTCCATCTGTGCTTTCCAGCAGTAGGGAGCAGTGCTGGCCTCTGCAGATGGCCTGAGGGCTTCCGTTTTGGTGACGTGGCCCAGCCTGCTAGCCGGGGGGCCCTGTTCTCCACATGACCAGTGAGATTCTTGAGAGCAAGGACTATGCCTCAGGTCCTCACCTGCACGGCACAGTGCCAGGTACACAGGGCTGTAGAAAACCTCATTATTGAAACCCTCTGTGCACACGGTGCTATGCTGGGCTCAAGGGGAATACAAAGATGAGCCAGTACACCCTGCCCCAGCCATGAAAGGGAAACCCTGTGTGGCATCACAGAGGAGGCTAAAGCTGGCTTCTAATCTGAGCAGAACCACTAAGAGCGGGCCTCAGTTCTTTTATCTATTTATTTATTTTGTTGGGGGGTGGGGCGCACTGCACGGCATGCAGGATCTTAGTTCCCCAGCCAGGGATCGAACCCGTGGCCCTGCAGTGGAAGCTCGGAGCCCTAACCACTGGACCACCAGGGAATTCCCCTCAGTTCTTTTATACCTTCTGGTTCAAGAACAAATGCTGTGGAATCATTAAAACAAAAGGCAAAAGGTGAAAAGTACCTGAAAAGCTACCAAAAAAGTAATGTAAGGGCTTCTTCCCCAGGCTTCCCAATCTCAATCCATGGTGCTGCCCAATGGCCTAAGCCAAATGTCCTTGACCCTCCCTCTCCCTCACCCCAAGTCCAAAAAAACATCAAATCCTATTACCAAATTCTAGTTCCAAAATGCAGCTGAAGTCCAACACCTCTCTCACCTGCTTCCGCCACCGTGGTCCAAGCCACCATGACCTCTCCTCTGAACTGCTGCAATCCACTTCCACAGTGACCTTTTCAAAATACAAGTCTGCTCATGTCACTCCCTTATATAATACCTTTCAGTGACTGCCCCCTCCCGCCCCGTTCTTAGGAAAACAAAACAATACTCACATCCTAACATTGCCTGCAAGGCCCCACATTATTTCCAGCAGCTCTCCTCCCCTCATCTCACCTCAGGCACTTGGCGAAGTTTCTGGGAAGCCCACCAGGCTCAGGCCCATACCTAAGCCATTCCCTTTGCCTGGAATATCATCTTTGCGTATCAATCTTGATTCATCTTTTAAGTCAACCTAGACATTGTGGGTCTAAGCTAGAGTCTCCTCTAGTTCTCCACAGTACCAGTTACAATTATAATTTAAATATTTGTTTCTGCACTTCTTTTTTTAATGTCTAGTTGCCTTGCAGCTGTAGGTTCCATCTCAGGATAAGGAAATGCTGCATCTGCTTTGTTCCACTGCTGTGACCACAGCGTCTAGCAGAGTATGTGACTAGATGACTGACTGGCAGACTGATGGATGGATGGAGCGATGGATGGATGGATGGATGGATGAGTATCCAGGTAGGAGAGTAAGAAAGGCCCCCGGAAAGAACCAGCATGGAGAAGAAGATGGTTATGTTTGAGAACTTCAAGAGTCCCTGGTCTAGAATCGATGAGCCGAGATGTACCTTCTCTGGCAATTCTGACCATTCAGGTTTCCTTTTCCTTCCTAAAAGTCACTGACTCAGCCCAACTTCATCTAAACTTCCCCTCAGCCCGATTTTCTGCCTGGGGAGAATGGCTGCTCACCCAGCAGTCCCGGCCTCTCTGCCCTTCCCGCTCTCTATCCTGGCCTCTGCCTCTCCAGTTCACTTTCCCACCACGCCCTTGGATTTATGTAACCAAGTAGCTGTGTGATGCTGTAAAACTAATGTGCACTTCTGCTTGGGCAGAGCAGTGATTGGAGCTTTGCAGTGGCCTTGAGAGGTAGAGGCGAGCACCTCACCCCATCCCCAGGTCCCTCTCAGACTCAAAGCACGAATGGCCAGTCCCATCGGCAAGGGCCCAGCACCGAGCAACTGTACCGTAACCCAACCCAAACGCCAGTCACAGAAAGAAATTAAAAGAAAAATCCTACCACTGTTGCAAAGTCAAGCTCCCTATCGCATTCTCCCCATCTCCAGATAGAGGTCACTGGTTCAGTTTCCCTTTCAGCCTTCTGCAGGGCTCCGTCAGCACCTGTCTTCTTGGACAGGGATTGGGAGATGGCATGGCATTTCTCTTCCTGCCAAATTGAGGCACCCTAAGATCGAAAAGCAAAGGGGAGGTGCCTGCCCAGGTGTTGCTGCCCACTTCCCAGTTTCAGTGGTCTCGGTAGCATAAACTGGAAGACCTAAAGAGAATAAATAGAAAAAGTGTTCCGGAAGGAGTTGTGCGTGTGTGTGGCGTGTGGGCCGGGGAGGGGGGAGCCTGTGTAGGTCAAACAGGGACTTAATAGTTGATATAAGAGGAGTGAATAAACAGTTTAAAATAATAATAGCCACCATTTCTTGGGCCTCTACTATATGCCAAACACGTTGTGAAGTGTTTTGTACATAATGTTTCATTTAATTTTCAAAACAACCCAGTGAGGTAAGCATTTATGCACCCATTTTACAGATGAAGAAACAGACTCCCTGAATCACACAGCTCCTGAGTGGCCAAGCTCCAGGATTGAGATGCTCATGCCCTTGCTTTGAACCACGACTCACAACTGCTGTCCTAGGACTAGGGATCAGAAAGGAAGGAAATTGGTTTACGGTGTGGCAGAGGGCTTGAGATTAGACATTAAGAACGTTCTGACAATGAGGGCTGTTCGGTTGTAGTCAGAGTAATTGGGCTTGTTAGAGCTCTTCCTCTGAGGGTCTTTACGTTTAAGATGAATGGATGCTTCTATGCCTGGCTGGTTTAAGGGAAGCAGTCTCTGTTCCCAGCATGGGGCTGTCCTGTTTGAACTAACTGACAGCCTCACTGGGGTACAAGATTGCCACACTTGGAACCATTAGATTACAGAAGAAGATAGCACAGGATGCGTGTCCGAATGGGGTGGAAGAAAGCAAGGGCCATAGGCAGGCAGATGCTACTGTGGTTAAAAGCAAGGGCTTTGTGGTCAGGCGGCCTCGTGTTTGAATCCCTGCTGGCTCCCCTACTTGTGTGACCTTGGGCATGCTACTTAACCTCTGGAAGCCTCGGTTTCCTAGTCAGTAAAAGGCGGCTAAGAATAGAACATACTTTGGAGGGTTGCCACGAAAATTAAATAAGATGATACATGTAAAGTGCTTGGTACAGAACTTGGACATAATAAGAACACAGTGGGGCTTCTCTGGTGGCTCAGTGTTTAAGAATCCGCCTGCCAATGCAAGAGACAGGGGTTCGAGCCCTGGTCCGGGAAGATCCCACATGCGGCAGAGCAACTAAGCCCGTGCGCCACAACTACTGAGCCTGAGTGCCTAGAGCCCATGCTCCGCAACAAGAGAAGCCACCGCAATGAGAAGCCCGTGCACCGCAACAAAGAGTAGCCCCTGCTTGTCGCAACTAGAGAAAGCCCGCGTGCAGCAATGAAGACCCAGCACAGCCAAAAATAAATAAATTAAATAAATAAATTTATGAAAAAAAAAAAAAAAAGAACACAGTGAACGGTAGCTGCTATAATAATTGTTATTGTTGGAGTTCAGAGCCGGGAGAGAATAGTGCAGAGCTGTAGGTCAGTAGCTGAGAAAGTCTTCCTGGGAAACTCAAGTTTTGTCCTGGATCTTGAAGAGTTTGTCAGGCAAAATCAAAAGGAAGGAGAGGGACAGAGGGAGGGCTTACATAGTGGAGTGAGACTACAAATTCTCTATCCTAAAAGAAAAACCTAGTTTGATCTGTGGTTGAACTCAAGAAGGACATTGATTATGGGGAAGAGGTGGTAGGAAGAGATGAGGTCTTCTACCCTTGTTTCCAAACCCAGAATTTGAATAGAGACAAAGACAGCCTACACCTAGAAAAGAAACCAAACACAGGGCTTCTTTGTTTACTTCTTCTGGGATCTCATTGGGGCGAAGAGGAAGGGGCCTAGGAATATGGCTGGGGGCAGAGCTGATGATGGATGGGGGACGGGATCTGAAACAGAGGAAGTTAGGAAATGTGGGTGAGGCCCTAATCACTCACGTGGGAAGACCTATCTCTAAGGCTGCATTGGGATGAGTGTCCTGTCAGGCAGGAGGCCAGTTTTGAGACCCTGGGCACCTCTCCAGCCCTGCCAGCGCAGAGTGGGAAGCCCTAGGGGAGCAGTCTTTGTGCTAATCCACTGTTCTCTGACTGCCTGCCTTATCTCCATAATGGGGAGATAAACTCCTTTGGGACCAGGATGTTTCCCCAGGAAAGATGCTGTTTGTTTTAGATCCTCTAAGCTTAACCCTCTGTCAAGTACCAGCTATCCATCCCTGATATCAAGCATCACTGGGCGTTTGTTTAAAATGCAAATTTTCAGTTCTTTTTCCTAAGGAGTCTGATTGACTAGATTTAGGAATCCAGGTATCTGTGTTTTTAACAAGCACCTAGGTGATTCTTTTGATAAGGCAAATTTGAAAAACATCAAGTTAGATAATCTCTTGAATCACTTTCAGTCTTAAATTTAGGCAGCAAAGTGTAGTACGAAGAGCCCTGGGTTAGCAGTAAGGAGGTTCTGGGGGGTTCTGGGCCCCACCCTGCAGTTCAAGGGGATCTGGTCTGCTGGTGTCTTCAAGGTCCCTGGGTGCCGGGGTACCTGTTGTCACCTTCGGTACTAATAAGAACCCTGTGCTGGGGAAAACCTAGAAGGGAAGGAGGCTGCAGAGCAGAGGAGGGTGTTCACCATCTGTGATCAAGATCTTGGAAAGAATAGGGGGACCTAGAATAAACAGAAGTGAAATGGACATCAAGGAACAACAGGTTCAGAGCATCCCCCTGGGGTTGTCTCTTCCGGGATTGGCAGGACTTTGTATGTCTCAGCAACTCCCACTATACCCAGGGGGACACCTAGGCCCGAAGAATTTTTTAAATGTGTCTAAAGCACACAGTTAATCAGAGAAAGCAGGAATCCAGATCCCTCCTGCCTTCGCCCAGTTCATTGTTCGGGTGCATGGCAGGGCAGTCATACTTTCTTGGGGCTTGTGGGAGAGCCTCTGATGGTCAAGAGCATCTTGAATCCCCAGACATTCTCCAGAATGGCCTGGAATGTAACATTTCCCTGAATCTGCTTGGCCTATTACTGGGAGAGAGAATGGGGGTCTGGGGAGGTGGGCAGGACTGGGGAAAGGTCGTGAATGGGGGAAGTGAGGGCAACGAGACAGAAAAGAAACTGCACAGGGGTTCACAGAATGCGGGCGCTTTGAGGGCCACCACGTCAGAGAGGTGCCCTGACTGATCAAGATTTCACACCTGACGGATGTCAACGCCAGCAGAACCCCAGCCCCTCTCTCCCGACCCAGGGCAGTCAAAAGGCTGAATGCGAGGCGAGGTCTGATTTTGCAGAAGCTTTGTAGAAATTCGCTTCGTCAGAGAAACTAAAAGACCAAACAAAACCCCTAAAACACCAAGCCCGATTCTTTCATCCACGTGGCACAAGAACAAGCCAAAAAAAGGGAGGCGGGGGAAGAGTCACCCGTCCCGCCCCTGCTGGGAGGAAGGGATTTGCTGGGAGAGTCAACTCCTGGGCCAGCCCGGTCGCTGTCGGGCGCGGCGGGGAGGGAGGGCGATTGAGAAAGCCCTGTCCCCACAAGGCCGCCTTGCACCGGTCCCCTCGGTCCGCGCCACCCCCGTCCGCGGCCGCCGCCGAGCGCGGGGAGCCTCCGCGGGCCCTTTAAGGGCCGAGAGGTGCGCGGTCTCTTTAAGGCAGGTCCTGGTGGTTTCTGTTTTCTGAAGGAAGTGACGGGGGGTGGGATTGAATGAAAAGTGCAAAACAGAGTCTCGGAGCGCCGGAGTCGGGGGCCGTGGGAGCCAAGGCACTGGGCCTGGGGGCGGACGGGCCCTGGGAGCGCGGTGTCCGCCTCGGAGCCGCCGGGGGACGCGCGACGGAGCGCAGCCCACGTGCGTCGGCGCCGCGTCGCGGGCGCCCCGCGGCTGAGCCCCCCGGGGAGCCGCGCCCCGGCGCCGCGAACTAGCTTCCAAGTTAGGGTGAAGTTTGGCCGAGCCGCTCCTCGCCCGCCCGCGGCGCGCCGGGACCGCGAGGGCGGAGCCGGTCCCCGGGGATGCGCCCACCCGGCCGCGGCGGGGTCCCCCCGGCGTCCCCTGCGCTGCTGCTGCTGCTGCTGCCGGGGCTTATGCAGCTGCTGGGGGCGCCGCGCGGCGTGGGCGCGGGGCCCGGGGCTGGCGCGCTGTCTGAGCTGCGGGTCCGCGTGCGGCTGCCCGACGGCCAGGTGACCGAGGAGAGCCTGCAGGCGGACAGCGACGCCGACAGCATCAGCCTGGAGCTGCGCAAGCCCGATGGCACCCTCATCTCCTTCACCGCCGACTTCAAGAAGGTGAGGCACCCTCGCTTACCCCGGGGGACCTGCGTGCCTGAGCTCTCCGGGGTCCCAGTCGCACCGAGGCCAGCAGACGGAAGACTGGGCCAGGAGAAGGACGCGACTTAGCCAGGGTCAGGCCGGGCTCTTATCCATACCTCTTTGCCCTGCTCCCCAGCGCCTAGACCCGGCCCTTCATTCTCCCCCACGAACTGCTCTGCTGCCTTTCCGATTCTCCCCTCCAGCCTTTCACTTCTTCTCTCTGGGTGCCCAGGCCACCAGACCAGCTCCCCACTTCGTCTTTCAGCTCTCCGAGAGCCCTCTAGGTGCAGACCCTACTTCAGGGGAGTCAATGTTAATAACCCCGTCTCCCTTTTGGGAGTCATTTTCTCAGGCTCTATCACGGAAAAATCCTGGGCCAGGCATCAGAGGTCCTGGGTTCTCGCTGTGTGACCTAGGGCAAGTTCCTTTCCTTCTCCGGGCCTCCTTTCTCACCTCTGTACAGAGCAAGGGGGTGGCGCCAGGCCTCCCAGCCCTGACATCTTGGAGGCTATGTACCACCTCTCCTTGTTTCACTTTCCTGGGCTGGGGAAGGGGGTTCCTGGGAAGAGCTGCTTGTCCCATGTCCCTCCCAAGCCGAGGAGAAGCCACTTCTCCTCTTTGGTCTGAAAGTCTGGTAAACTTGTAGCGGAAGACCTGGGGAGAGGCCCCAGATGAGGTCCCCAGGCTATGGGAGAGG
Organism: Eubalaena glacialis; assembly: GCF_028564815.1. NCBI lineage: Eukaryota > Metazoa > Chordata > Mammalia > Artiodactyla > Balaenidae > Eubalaena > Eubalaena glacialis. Next base: position 12,893,017 of record NC_083725.1, on the reverse strand, counting down.
TGGCACCTCTCACCCTGCTTGGCAGGAGGGCTGGCCAACCCCCAGTTTTGGCCTAGATTGCGCTGAAGAGGGTAGAGACAGCCTCTCCTCAGTGTGTGTGTGTGTGTGTGTGTGTGTGTGTGTGTGTGTGTGTGTGGAGGGTGGAGGGAACCAGTAGGTGGGCCTGGCCCCCCAGGATTGGGGCTGGGGTAGAGAGTGGAGGTGCTGGGCTTATCAGGAAGTGGGCCTGGAAGGGCGGTGAGTGACTAACGGTGACCCAGCAGCAGGAATCCTGGAGGGGAGGAAGGTGGGTGAGGTGTAGGTACACAAAGGGAGTCTCCTGATCACCTAAAGTCCCCTTCCCCAAGTCCCTCTCCTGATAAAGAGGCCCTGTGAGGCTCTGTCTCTGGGGGAGTGGAGAGGTGAGGCCGATGACATAGCCAGCAGCTGGGGAAGCCCAGGGCGGTGGGACTGTTGCCTGAGCCACCTCTCTCTCCTTCCTCTTAGAGACTGGGATCTGGGGGGGCGGGGAGGGGGTAGAGTTTGGAGTGTCAGCTAGGGACCGAGCAGAATCGCCGAAGATAGTACCAGGTGGGTGGGTGGTTATTCTGTGGACGGTGGAGGTGGGGCTTGCCGGCCGATCTGTCCCTGGACTATTGAGTTGTCACTGACAAGGGATGTAGGGGAGACCAGTGGCGGGTGGGAGGTTGGGGGGGGAGGAGCGGTTGAGTGTCGCAATGGGGAGGACTTTGCGACCCTTCCTCACTCAGCAGGCCCAAGTTAGGTTCTCAATTCAGGTAGGGGCAGGTGAGTTTGTGTGTGGAGAGAGGGAAGCTGACAAGGCCAGAACACCCCCAGAGTCCCCACTTAAACTCCAGGGGAATTTTGTCAAGTCTCTTCTTTTCCTAGAAAACCCAAATAGTGGCTGGACCCTCCCCAGGAGACAGGGATCTAATCTTCCCCTCTGACCTTCCACTGAAGCCCTTTGTCCCTGTGAGTGAGCCTCAGGCCAGCCTATGAGTCTCCCACCTTCCTGCCCACTGCGCATTGTTCTGTGGCTGTGCTGAAACCCTAGAGAGACTTCCCCGACCCTGGCACCTCTCTGGCAGCCAAGGCTGTGGCTAGGACACTGGTGAAAGAGTCAATGGGTAGAGCTCAACTTTTATAGCCTCTAACTGCAGCATGAAAGATTTTATTGCTCTACCCTGAGGGCGAGGGGAGGGGAGAGGCGGGGTGGCAGTGGGGTGAAGGCCTGGGGATTGGGGTGGAGGGTAGAGTAGGGGGCTGACTGCCCAGTTAGAGAATCGATTCGGAGCTGATTGTAAGAGCCTCATTTTTATTATTTTTTTATTATTTTATTTTTTCCTTGTTAGTTATTTTAAATATAGCAGTGTGTACATGTCAATCCCAAACTCCCTAACTATCCCTCCCCCCAAACCTTACCCTCTGATAACCGTAAGTTCCTTCTCTAAGTCTATGAGTCTGTTTCTGTTTTGTAAATAAGTTCACTTACAGCATTTTTTTTTTTTTTTTTTTAGATTCCGCATACAAGCATTATTTCTCTTTCTCTGACTTACTTCACTCAGTCTGACAATCTGTAGGTCCATCCATGTTGCCGCAAATGGCATTAAGAGCCACATTTTAATCCCCGCAGCACCACCCAGGTTTCCAGAGTCTGCTTTTCAGGTTAGCCTCTGACCCAGAAGCTGGCATTTCACACCCACCCCTGGCATCTCCAATTTCATCAGCAAAGGAGGGAATTGGGAGTGGAAAGTACCGAAAGGGAACCAGCTTTCCAAGGTCCCCTCCAACTCTGGGTTTCTCAGATGGCCTGGGGCAGGGTGGAGTTGGGGAAGGCTGGGAGTGGGGCGGAACAGCCTTTATCCGCACCCCAGTCCACTGTCTGCATTGGCCAGAGCAGCTTTTATACGGGATCCTTCTGGGGTGGGTCACCTCTCATGTTGCCCGCCCAGTCCTCAAGATCTTTGGCAGCTTTCCACGTGAAGCTTCTATCTAGAAGTAATGACTTTTCCTGTAGGAAAAAGTCCTGGACGTGGTGTTTCTTTTGTTTCATGTACCAAATCCATTTGGGGTGGTTTGGGAACAGTCCCTAGTCCACTTGGGAATAGTGACGTTGGCCATTTTGCACCTTCGGGAGACAGTCCAGACTGAAATGAGACAGACCTGGTTTAACCCTGGGCAAGCTACCCGATCTGTCCAAGCCTTCATTTCTTCATCTGTAAAATGGGGCTAATAATGGTACCGATCCCATGGCCATTGTGAGAACTAAACAGGGCAATGCATATGAAATACTCACTGTGTGTCAGCTGCTGTACTCAGAGCTCCAGAAATAGAAGCCAGTAACTTTCATAATCATGGCTCACATCGCATCTCAACATGGACCTTCCCTGCTAAGCCTGGGTGCAAAGGGGTTGAATGACCGACCCAAAGTCACACGGAAGGTCAGCACTGAGCCTGGAAGAGCCTTAATCCTTCATCATAACCTTCTCTTTGAATCTCCATATATTAGAGTTCTCCCGCAAAACAGAAATAATAGGGTAGAAATACAGATCTACAGAAAGAGATTTTATTATGAGGGGTTGGCTCCTACGGTTATGGAGGCTGAGTCCCACGGTCTGCTGTCTGTAAGCTGGAGGCCCAAGAAAGCCCATGTAGTTCCAGCCTGAGTCCACAGGCCTGAGAACCAAGCTCATTGATGTCTGAGGGAAGGAGAAGATGGATGTCCAGCTCACACAGAGCAAATTTGCCCTTCCTCCACCTTTTTTGTTCTATTCACACCCTCAACAGGTTGAATGATGCCCACCCACCCTGGTGAGGGCCACCTTCTACTCAGCCTACTACTTCAAATGCTAATATCTTTCCGAGACAGCCTCACAGACACACCCAGAAATAATGTTTTGCCACCTATGTGGGCATCTCTTAGCCCAGTGAAATGGAAACGTAAAGTTAACCGTCACACTCCAAAATTGCTGGCCAGCCCCTCAGCAGGCAGCAGCCGTCCCTGTCCTGTCAGTCTACTCAGGGCAGCAGCGAGGCCCTTGTGCTGGATGCAATGCAGCCCTCTGTCTGGATGATCTCACCACACACACACACAACCCACCCCCCTCTCCCTGCCCCTTCCACCCTCTCTGTTTGCCTCTGCCGGGACGGGTCTCTAACACGGCCTGGCCCTCCCCACACTGCCACACTGGACCTGAAGCCAGTAAAGCTGTAACAGTAATCAACCTGCTGTAGAACACGTAGCCTGGAGCCTGGAGCCCGGGCAAGGATGACAAACTCCACAAGCAGCTTGGAGCGACCAAATCACCATCATGAGTTACTGTAAGCCCTGCCCACAGGCTGCTGCCCATCAAGCAGATCAGGCTGCAGCTCTCAAAGAAGTGACATAGCTCAGTGACTCCCAAACTTTGCTGCACATTTGAATCGCCTGGGGAGCTTTAGAAAACCCTGAAGCCTAGGCTGCACTCCAGACTAATTAAGTCCGACTGTCTGAGGGTAGGAACCAGGCAGCCAGAGTTTTAAAGAGCCCCTGGTGATTGCAATGAGCAGCAAAGTTTGGGAAGCACTGGCCTAGCTGCTCCGGGGAAGGAGGGACTTGGAGGAGGTTCCAGGTTAGACTGTTAAACGAAGGTAGATCCCAAACTCAGTCACTTCGTTGAAACCTGTCATTCTACCCACAATAATCCCTAATGTGTTTAAACAGCGTATAGACTTGAGGCTTAATTCTCCGTGCCCTCAGTGCAGGAACTATAATTCATCATACACTCTCAACAAGCAGTGCTCGTCTTGAGAATCCAAAGCCTATGTATGTAATTATACCCGGATGTACACACTTACTGGGCATATTAATAGCGGGCATGTCACCATCCCGACTTTTGGTCTGACAGCCCTCTTGGTCCCCGTCCCCCAGGCTGCTGTGCCCGTCCAAGTGTCTCTTTCTCCTCTGTCTCCCAGTGTGAGTGTCTAAAAGCTGAGGGAGGGGATGAGTCATGTTCAAGCGGTTTGGTGCTGACCAGACCGGGAGGGTGGGGCTGAAAGATAAGAGAAAGTCATGAGCAGCTGCATGGGGGTGGGGGGGGGTCATGGCTGCAACGGGAGGAAGGAGCCACATCCAAATGTGTACAGGGAGGGGGTCAAGAGGGGCCTCGGGCTGGCGCCAAGATAAGGGGAGCCATATAACAGGGTGGGTGAGCTCGAGGTCGCTCTGAGGGACCCAGGGAGATTGGAAACTTGCGCCCTGCCCTGGGCCCCGATGGGTGAGTGGGAGCCGATGGGTGAGTGGAGGCCAGAGGAAGAAACGGTCCAGAGAGCACCAGCGTCCCTGCCCTGGGGCTCCCCGTCTTGGTGGGGGAAGCAGCTTCAGCCTGTGAGAGGTAGTCAGCAAAGATGTGGAATGTGCAAATGGCCACGTTGCTGCCTGAGGCTGTTTATTCTAACAGGATATCACATCACAGGATTGTCAGACAGGACAAGCTTTTAGAGTCCAGTCTCCCCCTACCCTGCCTGTGTTCGGTTCCTGCAGTTTGGTGATTTGTAGTAGGGGCATTTGTTGGAGAGGATGTCTTTTGGGGGAACAGAGGGCAGTAGAGGTGCTTGCAGGAGAGGCCCAGAGTTTTTTGGTGTCCAGGGTATTTCCCCACCCTGGGAGTTCATGAGACGTCACCAGAAAGAATGATCCGGCTTGTGTCCATGGGACCCTCCGGTCTAACAGCAGTCCCTCTGCCGTGTCTGAGGAATTCCTCCCCGCATCAGGGGTCAGCAGCCCTGACCCGAGGTTCAGCCCAGCTCCTGGAGTCTGGCAAGCATCTCCCACCCCCCGAATGCCTATGTCCAGATGGAGTCCTGGCAAAAGATCCCGGGTCGGGCAGTGAGGACTGCCACCTGGGACAAGTAAGTGGCCTGTTGGGATGATGGGGAGAGGCAGAAGTGAGGTTCTTCCTACGAGGCTTCCCAAGGTACACAGAGGTGGTGATGGTAGAACAACAGAGGCCAGCTTTGAGGTAAGAATCACATATATCTGAGCTGTCAGATCACACACTGACAGTTGCTTTCACACACCTGGCCTCATTCGATCCTCACCACTACATCATGCAGCAGGTATTGCTTCCATTTTGCAGATGTGCAAACTGAGGCTCAGAGCTCTAAAGTGACTTGGACAAGATCAATAGCTAACGATCCAAGATTGGGACCCAGGGAGCCTTCCACTATATTCTGACTGCCTGTGCTACTGTGGCATATAAATGGGCTCCTGCTAGAAGGCTGAAGAAACCTGAATAGGGGAGGGGAGAGGGAAGAAGGAGACTGAAAAAAGCCTTGGTGCAGAGGAACAAATCTACAGAGAAAACCTCCTCTGTACAGATTTGGGCTGCGCCCCTCCCACAGGCTCATCACAATTCCCCCACCCCACCCCTCCCACGAATTTTAAGTTTTGACCCCTTCACTGTGCCTGAGACACTCCCCGTTCCCCTCCCGCCATGGCCTCTGGAGAGATGGGGGGTGGCGGTGAGGGGACCATTTTTAAAACATCTCACAGATACTACTGAGCCCTCACTGTACATTTTTCTGCCCTTTACCAGCTGTGTGACTTGACAAATCACTTAACCTCTCTGAGCCCCACGTTCAGACGTGGCACAAACACAGTGTGATGCTTGCAGGCGTGTTGTGAGAAGTGAGTAAGAGGCCTCAGCGAAGCAGAAGCCGGCGAAGGCACGTGAGAAGAGAAATAGCAGTTCTAGCCAGGGCCCCAGCCCTCCTTCCTCACGCCGCTAAGCAGGTGGTTCCTGCCCTGGGGACCAAAGCATTATTAGGATTCCCATCCTTTCAGCTGGCAAGCGTTGAAGTGGCTGCCACCAAGGTTCCCAGGAAGGGCTGGGGCCGCGGGAGGCGCTGGGGCTGGGAATGCAGGTGAGAGGGAAGCGTGGCGCCCCACCTCCGGAGCCCTGAGTCAGCAGGACATTAGGTCGCAGTTGATCCACATAAAGCCGCACATTGTTCCCGGGGCAGTCGGGACAGTAGTGCCCTTTGGGATTTGGCTGACAGAACACTGGGGGCACTGGGAGGGGGCAGGCGGCACTGCCCCCAGCTGGTGGTGGCACTAATGTCCCGTAACAAGAAGCCTCTGTCCGGGCCTAGCCCTGAGGGTCTGCAGGCATCTCGTAATGGGGGCGGCCTACGTCCCGGGCACCGGCCAGGGAATGTGCTTGGCCTGGCTTTGGGTTGAGTCCATCCACCTCTGTACCTGCTTGGAGAGACAGGGCAGAGGGGCCAAGGTGCCCCTGAGTGTGCCCCGGGGCAGCCAGCATGGGGAGAAGAGGGCATTGGCTCCTGGCTGCCCCTCCAGGGCGACCCCTCACCTCCCCAGTGCAGTGAAGTTGGCTCCTCTCTAGCCATAAAGCAGCCCCAGCCAGGAGTAGAGCAGTAAATACTTGGGTTGGCTCAGCCCGGGCCTCAGAATCACACACTCCGGCGTGGCAGGAAGGAGACCAAGATGGTAGAGGAAACTCCCAGGAGACAGCGTCAGCCGTCCAAGGGCAAAGAGGAAAGGGGAGTTGGTGCTTGTGGAGACCCTGGAGAGGTGGCCTTCAGCCTGGGCTGTGCAGCCACCGTGGCACGGAGGCGGGCTGGGAGAGGGGCTTTGAGGGAAGGGCAGCTCCGCCATCCGGCCCTCTTAGTTTCCGGGTCCCCTGTGGTGCAAGGCTGGGCTGGCAGCAAGGTCTGAGACAGGACAACCCCCCTCCACCGCTCCCCACGGCGGCGCTGAGGAAGGCCCCTGGGAGGGTGGGGAGCTGGGAGCTGGTGATGGGAAGGCAGCAGGAGGGCAGAGGAGGAGGGGAGGTCGGCCAGGCTGGGGCTGGGGCAGCGAACGTAGGAGAGGATGCTGGTCGGGAGAGAGGACGCCTGCGAGGGGGTGTGCGTGCCTTGAGGCAGGGGAGTGTAACAGCATGTGTGCAGAGGCCTGTGTGTGAGATGGGGTGTGAGACATGGCGTGTGAGACTTTGGGGGAATTCAAGGAGGGAGGGAGGGTGTGGGAGAGACTGTCGGGAGATGGTGGGCGTGTGAGACAATCTGTGAGGGCTGCCACGTGTGACCGAGAGAAAGGGGGAGATGGGGAGGCTCCCGGGAGAGGCTGTGAGGGAGGAAACGTGCTCATAGGAGCAACGGTGTGAGGGAGAAGGGACCGCACAGCCGAGCCGCAGCGTGGGCCCTGGCGGGAGGGGCCTGGGTGCCGCTGGGTGAGGGGTGGGAGATGGTTGGAGAATCAGCACGTCTGGGTGAAAGATTATGGCCATGGGACCCATGAATGGGGGAAAGCAAGTGTCTGTGCGTACAGTTACGATTCAGCTGGGCTGCGAGTAACATAAAACCCCACAGCAGCCGAAGCAAGAGAGAAGTTTGTTTCCCTCTTTCAGTCTTATCTAAGGCTGGAAGCCGGCAGTTGGGCTGATATGACAGCGTCACAGTCAGCAGCGCTCCGGTGGGCTCCGTCTGTGGGGTTGCCACCCGTCCCCAACACTGAGCTTTCCCTGGAGCTTCTCCCCAGGAAGGCAGCAGCAGAGGCCTGGCACGGGCTGTCTGCTCTTGGAAGTGCAGAGAGCTGCCCCCTGCTTTTCCCAGAGCAGCCTTCTCTCTGTGAGATACAGTGGATCTCAGGCAGCGTGGCAGGGAGTGGACGCAGAGAAGAATAGAATATTTGGGAAGGGGCTCCGGGGGGAGCTCGGAAGAGCAGAAAGACCACTGGATTGAGTCAGGAGATCCGGGCTCCTGGGCCTGGTTCTGCAGCTGTGTGACCTTGAAGGTCACGTCCCCTGCTGGAACCTCACTGGAGCATGAAATAATGATCCCCTAAATCTTCTAGAAGCCCAAATCACAGCTGTAGGACGACCAGCCTGCAGAAGCCCAGTTACAAGGAAGCCCAAGAAGAAAGAGCCGTCTTTTTGGAGGCTAGGGGGTCGATGGGGGCCCCAGAGCACTGGTCCGTTCGCTCAGCTCTGTGCCAGACTCTGAGGATCCTGCATACATAAGTGCAGCTGCTCTCTGGGGCTGGGGCACAACACGAAGGGCCTGGGGGACTTGTTGCCCTGGCAGAAGACACCACATGAGGACGGGGCCCTCTGCCGAGGCGTTTAGGTCAGATGCACACTGGCCCAGCACAGCTCAAGTTTCTGATTCAGCTCTAAGCCAGAGATCCATTCATGTCCTACCCTGGCTCAAAACCCAGCGATGACGCCCAGTGATCTGCTAGATGAAGCTCAGACTTCTTGGCTGGGCTCTCAGACACTGTGCCCTGCCCTCCTGCCTGCCAGCCTCTTCCTTCCACACTCAGCCCTCCCCTCCCCGGTACTCCCCTCACTTTCCTCAGGACCCTGGCCTGCTCTTGTTTGCCCACTCAGTGCTTCACTTATTCATTTCCAGATAGGTACTGAGCGCCTGCTGTATTCAGGGGGCGGGGATACACTGCAAATAAGATACTATCCCAGCCTCAAGGAGTTGAGTCTGGAAGGAAAGACAAGGAAAGAGATCATTGCAGACACGGTGGGATGCGTGCTCTGGAGGCTAGGGGTTGGGCCTGGCCAACTCTGCTGGAGGGTTGGTGAGGGCAGGGGTGATGGACGCGTTTGAACTGAGTCCTGAAGGATGATGGGCAGAAGGGGACAGCGCATCCCTGGCAGAGGCATCAGCTCATGGAAAGGCACATGGCCTCGCTCATTCTGGGAACCGCCATCTCTTTGGTTCAATGCTCAGAGCTGTCAGCAAAGAGCTGGATGCCAGCCTCTGGGGGGTACACTTTACGGTGAGGACAAAAGGAGCCTTGGAAGGGCACTGGGCAGATTGTGTGACAGTAGCGTGGAGGGATGGATGAGGTGGGGGCATTAAGAGGCCTTCGTACCTTCCCATCTTCTGTAAATGCCTCTCTCTTTGCTAGAAAGCCACCCATCCTTTGTCCAGAACCACTGAAATGTCCTTCGCTCTAGGAAGCCTTCCCTCCCTCCACCCCTCCCAGCCCCATCCCTAAGGGGACAGAAACGCTCCCTCCTCCATCCTTTGCCCTATAACATTTTGCATAAACCTCACCCTAGGCCTTATCATCGTGCGCTGACTTCAGTTGTAGGTCAGCCTCTCCTATGAGCCCCTTAAAGACAGGAGCCTTGGCCTTGGTCTTGCCCACTCCCCTGCCCCGCCCTGGCGCCTGTGAAGGCTCTGCCCCAGGTGATGCTAATCAGTGCTCTCCCACAGATTTGCCGATTACCTGCAAGCTCCAGCAGTCACCTGACTTCTCTGGGCCTCAGGTACATCTCTGGGAGAAAAATTTTTTGTCCTGCCTCTGCAGGTCTGGAGTAGATCACAGCTGGGGCAAGGCCAGGGATTGCAGCAATAATAGAGAAACTTAAGGAGTCCAGCCCACTCTGTTCTGAGACCTTTCACTCATTTTTCCTCACAGTAATCCCTTGAGGAGTAGGTATTGTTAGTTGTACTCATTTTACACATGTGGAAACTAAGATACAGAGAGGTTAAGTAAATCCCTCAGGGTTACAGGGCTCATATCGGCAAAGCCAGGATTTGGACGCGGCCAGCACTGGCTCCAGAGCCTTTGCTCTTAACTACCGTGCTCTTTGGGAACCTTAAAACCACCCCCAAAGGACCTCAGCAAATGCTATCTCCGTGGCCATACCCTCTGTGTGGCCCAGTTTCAGCCCTAGTACTGTCCACTCCACTTCTTCCTGGTGGCCTGGCTCCTGGTGGGCTGGAGTTTTCTGGGAGCTCGTGGGAGAAGGAGCCTTATAGAAACTGCCCATCTTGGGAACCCTAGCCTGAGTCCTGGACCTGAGGAGCCTGCCATGGGCTCTTCCCCAGCTGTGTGGTCTTGCCTTGGGGGTTAGGGCACATCTGGGTGGATCATCCCAGGGGACTGTCGGGTGAGGAGGAAACCTGGGAGCCAGGCATCCATCTGGCCTGGGCTTAGCATCTGGCCAGATGTTCCTTGAAGCAGGGAGACCTCTTCCCCTGCCCTGCCCTCTGTGCTGGAGGGAAAGGGGGCCCTGGAACCTTAGTAGTGAGTCTGAGGTGTGGGGAGTAGAAGGTAGGAGGGACACTGGTCATGACGACGGAGCCAAAGAGATCCAGGTGCTTGGGCTGCTGTCTCCCTCCCGGGGCTCAGCACGTGGAGTATGGTTTCCCGGAGACATAGGATTAAGAAGGCTGGAGAATTCAGGGTTAAAGAGGCTGTGGGCAGGGCAGGCAGAGGGCTTAGAAGGGTGATCCTGCGTCATCTTACCCTGATGTTTGCGTCAGATGTTGTTGTCTGTTAGTCACACAGAACCTTGAATAGGAGCCGCCACGTTCCCAGGGCAGGTCTGCAGAGGACATACAGACCACCGCCAATGGGCACAGCTGGAAGAGGGCACTGCCTTCTCATCCTGGCTCTGCCACTCGCCAGCTGTGTGGCTTAGGGCAGACCACACTTTCTCTCTGGGCCTGAGCTTTAGTTTCTTTAACTGGGCATCAAAGAAATTGGACTCGTTGATCTAGGACGCAGCTGTGCCTTGTGGTTGTGAGAGCTTGGATTTTGGAGTCAGACTGCCTGGGTTAAAATTCTGGCTACATTTCCTCTTGGTCCCATGACCTTGAGCAAGTTATCCATTCCAAACTCGGTAATAATCATAGTTCCTATCTCTCGTTATAAAGATTTTAAACAGGACGATACATCCTTTTTGACTCATGGTAACAATGACTTGTCCCTTCCAGTTATAAACTTCAATAAATCTTTGTCCTACACAAATAAATAGGAGATATAGAGGAAATCTATCTCAACGAAAAAATTCTCATCCCCTCGCTTCACCCCCAGTCAAGTTCCCATTTTGGTAGCGTTTTGTTGTTGTTGTTGACATTGTTGTTTAATACAGAAGCAGGGAAAATACTCTAACAGATTTCGTTCGCCCCCTGGTCTGGTCTAAAAGTTCAAATACTTTCTCCTGCTAATGGTAGACGGGTGATAGCCAAGCAGTGAGGCCACTTGGGGCATCCCTCAGACCACAGGCGGTGACACGTGCCTGTGGTATTGGAGAAGATGGCTGTGAATATACCAGATGGGTTCTTTTAAAGGGTCATTGCTGAAATTACCCCGGAGGTGGAATTTGGATCCTGCCTGGGGGTCCTGCCAGGGACATCCGCCTGACTCAGCCCCGGGAGAGGAAGTCTGGTATCAAGTCTCACCTGGCAGGAACTGAGCCCAGAACAGAAAATGCGCAAGTGTACCAGCCTCCAGTCTCTCCTCAAATGACCTGAGGGAGTGGAAGATTGGATGGCCCAGGCTGGCGGGGCAAGCAGATCCCAGCCTCGTGGCCCGAGAGTGGATTTCCTGTGGAGAGGAGGCTGAGGTTATCCGAGCTCTGATTCACCTTGCCTGCAAGTCTGGGACCATGAGGAACCTTATGGAACCTTTCTCACCAGCTGGGCCTCTGTTTTCCTTTCTGCAATCTTGGCGGAAAATCTCCCTGGACACTCCCACCCCTCAATGTTCCAGAGATCATTTACAGTGAAAGGAAGTAGGGAAATGTCCTTGTAGAGTCAGAGGACTTCCAAAGGGCATGGGGGTTTGTGCGAGGACAGCACTGACTAGTTTCAGATCACCTGGGACATTTGCTGGTCATCTGCAGTGATGACAGTGGCCCCGGCTAGCACCGCTGAGCACAGACTCCGGGCGGACATTCTGCTGTGCTTTCCCTCCACACTAACTCATTTAGTCTTCACCATAAGCCTCCAGGTAAAAGTGGCATCATCCCCATTTCACAAACGAGGCTTAGAGAAGGTGGGAGATAGACCTGTATGCCGGCTAATACAGTGTAGACTTGGAGTGGAACCCTGGGCCCCTCACTGCCTGTACTGGAATCCAAGGGGGACCCTCAGACCCTGTTCTCAGAGCATTGCACTCTGGCACATGAACAGTAAGCGCTCAGTGAATGGGGGCTCTCAGTGGGCAAGGCCAGGGCACGGACATTGAAGGATGCATAGCTACACAGGGCTATATACCCTCCGTGCTGGTGCAGGGCCATTGGGGTTCCTGGAGGAGAGCCATCATTGTGGCTTGGGTCCCTCCCAGGCAGGGGGGCTCTTGAAAGATTCAGACCACTTCTTACTGGGACCTGCTGACTTCTCACCGCGAGCTGTTAGCCAAGGCACAGAGATGGGTGAGAGCAAGGGACACCTCAGGTGCCCAGGGTTCCAGCAGCCAGATTGGAAGGGGACTCGATCCCACCGCCCTTCTCCCTTCTCCTTCTGCCCCCCCTCCCCCAGCCTCTCTGATTCATGCAGTGAATCAGTCACAGGAAGGAGCCCTTGGCCTGCTGGTAATGCCATTAGTAACCCCGAGGGGAAAGGGGAAGTGGAGAGAGAAGGGGAAAGGTGAGCCATCCCAGCTGGCTGCCCTGTGTCTGCCCTTAACCCCACCCTGACCCCACTACCTCGATCTGAGATGCAGGTGGCTAGGAGCCTGGCTGACCAGAAGCACCAGGGGCATTCTCCCCAAACCTACTGAGTCAGCGAGAGAAACTCTAGAATCTGTACTTGTAAAAATGCAGACCTCCCCCATGATGCCGTAGTCAGGTGGTTGTAGGGGCCCTGACTCACCCTGATCAGGGTGATATGGGGGTACCACCAAGGGGAAGCATCAGCTGTGAATGAACCAGGAGCCAAAAGGGGTGCTGTTTCCTTTAAGGTGACGTTCTGTACTTTTAAACAATTTTGTTTTGGAAAGCTTTCTAGCAGTTCACTATGTGAATTTTCCAGGAGGCTTTGGAACATCTGGGGTATGTTCTTTCTTTTAAGTCACGGGTTTAAATGGGAACGAGAAAAATTTCCAGGCCAGCAAGAGGGAGGCGTCTATTGCAGGGCAGCATCCAGGCCTGTGTCCTCTGCAGGGTCTGAGCTGAGCCCTGGGTGGGCTGGTGAGGAGGCCCCACCCGCTCTGGCCGGTTCCCATTCTTCTGCTCTTCCCCATCAGGATGTGAAGATCTTCCGGGCCCTGATCCTAGGGGAGCTGGAGAAGGGGCAGAGTCAGTTCCAGGCCCTCTGCTTTGTCACCCGGCTGCACCACAATGAGATCATTCCCAGCGAGGCCATGGCCAAGCTCCGACAGGTGAGTGCCCACCCCAGACCTGCCCCAGAGCCCTCACCCCTGCAGCTGACTCCTGGCCTGGACCCTACCCCAGCCTCAGTCTCCCACCCAGCCCCTGACCCACCTGATCGCTGGCACCCCACTCTTACCCTCTAGTCCTGAACCCCTTAAATATGCCAAACCTGACCCCATAACCCCAGATCCCTAATCTGCCCTGAACCCCCATCTCCCAGATTCTTCTAGTCCCCTAATCTCAGCTCCTCCCCGTTTATGATGGAGGCAGGTCGGATCTGCCTTCAGGCCCAGGGCCACCACTCATCATCCCGGTGACGCTGGACAAGTCACCTCACCTTCAAAACCCCTATTTTCTTACTGAGAGATGGGTTACGGTGAGAATTAAGTGGGATAGTGCATGTTAAGTGTTCAGTGCAGCCTTCGAAACCCTCAGCCTGTTGCCCTGCTCCCAGTGCCTTCCTGGACCCCGGGCCTCTCCCCAGCCTCATTTAAGTTCCCTGAACTATCCAGCAGGAGCTGTCCGAGGCCCCTCCCTTTTACCTGATTTTCCCAGTTGCCTGGATGTTGGAGAGTACGGGGCCCCAGAGGTCACTGACCCTGGGACAGTTCGCCTCGCCTGCCCACCTCCAATGCCACCCCCCAGCAACGTGTCAGAATTCTCCCTCAGGCCCCAGAGGTCAGCCCGGGCGGCCGCTGGCTGACAAGGCTTGACTGCGCCCTGGGTATCAGTTTCTCCGCCAGTTGGAGGGGGGGCTGGGTGCCCCTTGACTGCCACCCTGCCGGTGGCCCCAAGGATCCGAAGACAGCCGGCGTGGGCTTGTCTGACTCTCAGCGACCAGGGAAAGAGTGGGCAGGGGGCCTTCTGAGGCCGGGTGGGAACGGCTCTTCTCCTCCACGCAGAAAAATCCACGGGCAGTGCGGCAGGCTGAGGAGGTACGGGGCCTGGAGCAGATGCACATGGACATCACCGTGAACTTCAGCCAGGGGGGCCTGCTGAGCCCCCATCTCCGCAACGTGTGTGCCGAGGCCGCGGATGCCATCTACACCCGCCAGGAGGACGTCCGGTTCTGGCTGGAGCAAGGTCAGCTGGGTGCTGCCCGCTGCCGTAACGTCTCAGATACGATGGGGAGCAATGATGAGATATGCGAGGTCTAAACCCAGCTGGGACTGGTCAGGGAAGGCTTCCTGGAGGAAGTGATGCCTGTGTGGCTCTTTACTGAGAGGAGTCAGCAGATGAAAGGGACCAATTCCAGGTAGGGACGCGGAGAACTGTGCCTCTGCTAGGCCCCGGGGAGGGAATGCCCAGGCTAAGCCCCCCACTCATCCCTGCCCTTAGTGAGAACACAGATGGAACCTTCTGTCATGGGACATGGGCACAGGAACCAGTCTGGATGGGCCCCAAAGATGCCCATTCCCACCTGCTACCTCTTCTGCCACCTCTCAGAGATCAGCTCCTCTCTTTCCCTTCACACCTTCCCAGGATCCTTGAGAACGCCTCCCATCTTTGCACGGTCCCTGTCTTCCCGGCCTATGGGACCTCACTGCTGGCGCATCTCTGGGTCACCTTTCCCAGGACTGTCCTGAAGTCAGACAGACCTGGGATTCAGTCCTGACTCCCCTACCTACTGTGTGACCTCAGCCAGATGGTTAAACCTCTCTGGGCCGGTTTTCCCATCTGTAAAACAGGGATGATAACACTTAGCCCATAGGGGTGCCGGGATGCCTGAAGGGGCCATGCCAGCAGGCCCCCTCCCCTCCCCCATCCCTGACCTCTGCCTTCTCCCCCAGGTGTGGACAGCTTCGTGTTCGAGGCCCTGCCCAAGGCCTCAGAGCAGATGTTGCTGCCTCGCTGTGGGCAGGTGGGGGACCGCGGGAAGCCCTGCGTCTGCCGCTACGGCCTGAGCCTGGCCTGGTACCCCTGCATGCTCAAGTATTGCCACGGCCGTGACCGCCCGACACCCTACAAATGTGGCATCCGCAGCTGCCAGAAGAGCTACAGCTTCGACTTCTACGTGCCTCAGAGGCAGCTGTGCCTCTGGGATGAGGACCCCTAGCCGGCTTGGGATGAGGAGTGGTCCCTGAGGCAGCTGCTTGGGGCCCACTGCTCCTCCCCCAGCCGCCAGAGGGGGTGGCCACACCCAACCGAGGCCTTATTGCTCTTCCTTCCCTCGTCCTAATCCCGGAGCCTCTGCCCCCCCGACTTGTCACTGTGAAAAGGGGTGTGGCACGGCAGGGGTTAACTCATGAAGGCAGCCCCCTACTCCCAGCCTGTGCCTTCCTTGGGGACGGAGGGAGAAGGGGGTTCTCAAAGCTTGCCCCCCCCATCTCCCCTGAAATGTTCCCTTTCAAGCAACCAAAATACGACAGCGTGACTCTCCTATTTAACTCTTTGCAGGTTTAGACCCTGGAAGGTGTCGATGCCTGTGACACCCACCTCCCCACGCCCAGCCCCCTGCCCCACCCTCCAGAAGGAGCTGGCCCCTGTGCACCTTCCCACTGCCCAACAGGGAGGGGATCCTTGCCCCAGAGAGGCGGCAGCGCCGACAGCGGATCTCAACACGTTCCTCTCACTACTGGCCTCTGAGGCTGCCCGGGGGCCAGCTGGGGGCCCCCCACCCTGAGACAGACCACAAGTGCCTTTCCGCAGACCTGGACTTTGCCGAGGGAGCAGGAGCCGGCTTGCACCCTCTAAGCAGAAATATTTTTGTAAGGTTTTGGGGCAGGGAGGGAGCATGAAGTATGAGGAAAACTTGAATCCCAGATTTTTAATGCAAAGTATTTATCATTTGTACCAGAAATAAAAGTTTAAATTTTTACTTGGCTGATAGCTCTAGACTCAGAGTTCTGAGAGAACTTTTGGCCAATGCTGCCACCTGGTGTCAGGAGAAGTGTCCCTGTGCTCTTGGTGACCCATCTTGGGACAACAACTCCTAAAGCACCTACTGTGTGCTCAGCCTTGTGTTGGGGGGAGAGGATGTAGATGGGGGTGGGTATTATTAGGAAAAGATATGACAAGATTTCTGCGCTTAAGAAGATGAGACATACATAGACGGGCAAGCCAGGCAGTAAAAGACCCCGTGACACAGACTGAGACGTGAGATACGGTGAAAACTCTGGAACCAGACTTCCAGGGGTCAAATCCTGGGCATGATTTTTTTTTTTTTTTTTTAATTGAAGTATAGTTGATTTACAATGTTGTGTTAGTTTCCGGTGTACAGCAAAGTGATTCAGTTACACATGCATATAATAGTTTGCATTTGTTAGTCCCAACGTCCCAGTCCGTCCTTCCCCCACCCCCTTCCTCCCCTCCCCCTTGGCAGCCACAAGTCTGTTCTCTATGTGAGGCTGTTTCTGTTTTGTAGATAAGTTCATTTGCGTCATATTTTAGATCCCACATGTAAGTGATGTCATATGGTATTTGTCTTTCTCTTCCTGACGTACTTCACTTAGTATGATAATCTCTAGGTCTGTCCATGTTGCTGCAAATGGCATTGTTTCATTCGTTTTTACGGCTGAGTAGTATTCCATTGTGTATATGTACCACATCTTTTTTTATCCATTCACCTGTCGGTGGACATTTAGGTTGTTTCCGTGTCTTGGCTATTGTAAATAGTGCTGCTATGAACGTAAGGGTGCATGTAACTATCTTTTCGAATTAGAGTTTTGTCCAGATATATGCCCAGGAGTGGGGTTGCTGGGTCATATGGTAATTCTATTTTTAGTTTTTTAAGGAACCTCCATACTGTTCTCCATAGTGGCTGCACCAATTTACATTCCCACCAACAGTGTAGGAGGGTTCCCTTTTCTCCACACCCTCTCCAGCATTTGTTATCTGTAGACTTTTTGATGATGGCCATTCTGACCAGAGCAAGGTGATACCTCATTGTAGTTTTGATTTGCATTTCTCTATTAGTGAGGTTGAGCATCTTTTCATGGGCCTGTTGCTGGCCATGATTCTTATTTGCTGTGCAATTTTGAGTTACTTTACCTCTCTGTGCCTCAGCTCTCTCAGCTATAAAATGGGCTTAATTGTGAGACTGAAGTGAATTTATACGTGTCAAGTGCCCAGCACGTAGTGAGCGCTCACTGTGTTAGCTGCTATTAATATTGTTACCATTAGTGAAAAGAGCAGACGTTTCCTCATTTATAAACCCGAGACAATGGAGCCAGACATCCTGAAGGCCTCTTCACTTCAAGAGTATCTTCTAGTATAAAGAGGCTGTAATATGAAGTGCCGGGCTGGGCACTGAGGACTTCCAAGGAGGAGGGATGTGCAGGCTGAGTTGATTGGGGAAGGTTTCCTGGACGAGATGGGACTTGGGTTGAGGCTGCAGGCTGGTAGGGATTTGGCAAGGTGAAGGGGACCGTGTGAGCACAGGGCAGAGACTGGAGTCTTTCAGGTGTTGGGCAAGTCCCAGGGTCTCAACTCCTTAGGAGGGAGGAGGCTGGGAGTCAGAGCCTTCCTCACAGGCCTTGGAGAAGGAAAGGGGCTGGCAGGGCTGTCCCCCTTACTCTGCTCCCCAGCACCCCCAGAACAGGCTGCTGCTGCCCCTTGAACTGTGCTGGCCAGAGGGGTGTGTTGGGAGCTGGGCTTGCTTGATGGTCAAGTTAGTGGTAGGGGAGTGGGGAGACATCCTTTTCAAGTGGGCGTGCCTCTTTCTGAACCTGTTTTCAAGGACCAGCTTCAGCCGTGCTGGGGGGCAAGTTGGGGAGGCCTTCCTCCCCAAGCCTTTTTCTCCTTCACCTCCTGCCCAGCCCCTGCTCCGGGTGAGGGAGGGGATTACTTGGAGAAGGCATCTCCCACCCCTCTTAACTCTGTGGGTGTGTCTTCATTGCTGGGGGTGGTGGTCCCCAAACCATATGCCTTCCCTACTCACTTCCAAACAGCCAAGAATAATACTTTTTAAAAAAGTAATGTTTTCAAGACTTGGAGTGTTTTTCTGATCTTCCTTGGGGAGGGGGGGGATTAGCACCTCCAAGCCTGCCTGTCTCCTGCAGGGAGGGGCCTGCTGGACACTGTCCCTACAGACCACCCTGCCTGGGGCCCCTTCTGGGTCTTAGGGCATGGAGATGAGGATTAAGATTCCCCGTGACTTTGGCCTGACCCTATGCTCAGACGAAGTCCACGCCTCCCATCATTCCAAAGAACCCTCCCAACCTCCCCAGCCAAGCTCTGGCTCTGCCACGGTGCCTCCAATTGGAAGTCTTATATTTGTGTGCATCAGACTCACTCAGAGGTTGTTAAATAGATGTAGATGGTCAGCTATTTGAGAGATAAGGCTTTACTTTCCTCAGAAGTCCTTTGTGGATGTGAGAAAACACCTGCGAGAGGTAATATACCTACAATAGTACTCATTTCTTCAGGGTTTACAAAGTGCCTTCATATAAATGAGCTCACTGGCTTTTTTCAGTGATTCTGTGACATTTTATGAATGCGGCTCACCTATGAAACGATGTGACTTGCCCAAGGTCAGAGAGTAGTGAGAGCAGAGCTGGAATCCAACCCCAGCCTTCTTATGCCATGCACACTTACAACCCAAAGGGGTTTATTGAATGGGCCCACTGGAACCTCAGCACAGCGCACCCGTGGGAGGGTGAACAGGGCCAGCCCTACAGGAGCAATCACTGAGTGCTGGGTGGGTGGGTGATTCCCAAAGCTCCCCTGGGACTGATGTTGGCAGGAACAGGCTTCTGATTGGTTCCCTTGGCCAAGGTAAGCAAGGCCCTCGGGTGGGAGCCTAGGAGACCAGATCTCACCAGTGCCTCTTCAAGCCAGAGGAGCTAAAAGTGGTGCCAGGCCTCCCCGGCAGGATCACCCGAGTGCGGCCGGGCCTGTACTTTCTGTGGGTTTTCTTCAGGCTCCTCTCCCTGCAGTCTTGTTAACCGCTGGATGTCTTAGGTGGGGAAACTGTGGAGCCCTACAGTTGGAGCATCTCTGCCCAGGGTCTTCATGGGACCTGGATAGCGTGCGTGGAGCTGTCAAGGAATCTGGCAAAAAGTAGGGCAGGGGCCGCTCCCCAGAAGCAAAGCTTGAGGCTAAAAATTCACGTGAGGAATGTGGGTACCGGCCTAGTCCCACCTCTGGGTGACCTTGGGTGGGTCACCTCCCCTTCCAAGCTCCCAATTCCATCATCCACTAAGAGAGAGGGCCTCCCTAGACTGTCTTCCCCGACACTGGCGTTCACCGTGTAACTGCTGCCTGGCATCCTACCGCGGATTATTAGCCATTTGGCTACTGATGGGCAATTGACTGGCTCCTATGGCCAGTATTTGGTAGATACTGTCAAATCACCTCCAAATGGTGCTGTCCAAATTTACATTCTCACTAGCAGTGTGTGAGAGGCCCTGTTTCCACACATTCCTGCTGTATCAGTCAGGGTTCTCCAGAGAAACAGAACAGAATATATGTATATATACACATACATATATATATACAACTGTATACATATATATACAGTTGACCCTTGAACAAGGCAAGGATTAGGAGAGCAACCCTCCACAGAATCAAAAATCTGAGTATGATTTATAGTTGGTCCTCCGTATCTGCGGTTCCTCAGCATCCACAGTTCTGCATCCACAGATTCAACTGTGGATCGTGTAGTACGATAGTATTTACTATTGAAAAAAATCCCCGGATAAGTGAACCCAGGCACCCAGGCAGTTCAAACCCATGTTGTTCAAGGGTCAACCACACACACACACACACACACACACACACACACACACTCACACACACACACACTGATTGATTTTAGCTCACGAGATTGGGGATCTGGCCAGCCAAGTCCTGGCAGCTGGCAGGTTAGGCCGAAGTTGATGTGGCAGCCTTGAGTCTGAAATCTGTAGGGCAGGTCAGCAGCTGGGAACTCAGATTCAATTTCTATGTTAAGTCTTGAGGCAGAATTCCTTCTTCAGGAAAGCTGTTTTTGCTCTTAAGGCCTTCAACTGATGGATGAGGCCCAATCACATTATCAAGGGTCATCTCCTTTACTTAAAGGCAACTGATTGTAGATGTTAATCATTTCTACAAAATACCTTCACAGCAACACCTGGTCTAGTGTTAGACCAAAAACTAGCATCGTAGCCTAGCCAAGCTGACAGAGAAAATTAACTACCACACCTGCCATCACTTTATATTATCACCAAGTGTTGGTCATTTTGACTGTGAAAAGCATCAAAGCATTCTAGGGTTTATCCTCCGGTATGAACAAGTGACTATAGAGAGGTGACTGGCCGTGCTGGTTCCCCATTTGCCCCTCGCCCCCTGCATTCTCTACCTCCCTCTGCCCTGCTCTGTGCCCCAGGACTCCAACCTCTGGATCAGTCTCCCCTGGGCTCTCTCACCTCTGGCTCAGCCAGGAAAAGCACCAGACGTCAGAGGGCAGGATGAAAGAGACTCTGGGGCTTGGATTCCCCGCCCCTTACTTCCTCAGCACCACAGGTCTGGCCCTGGCTTCCTTCCTCCAAGGCTCCAGACCTCCTTGCACTCCTGGACAACTACTCCTCCTCGTTCCTCTTCAGCCCTAGCTTCTCAATGTCCCTTAACCCTGCTGGCACCTCTGTAAATAAGCAATACTTCATTAAAGGCCCTCTGAGTTCAGCTGATTGTTTTCCTGTAGAGATCCTGATGACGACAGCCGTCCCAGATGGGGACCCAGAAGGATGGACGGTGGACGGGAAGAGGGCCAAAGTGAGGTGGATGGCACAGGCCCACATGCTTCTCCCTGGGAGAAGGTCCAGACCTCAGGGGGCTTCCGGTCAAACAAGGGAGAGAGAAGGCGGGTCACAAGCTACCTCAGGACCCAGGCCTGCAGAGCCTTTCAGGGGTGGCGAGTTGGTGGTCCTGGCTCCCGCTGTGGGTCTCCTGCTGGGAGAATGTCCTGACTCCTAGGGGGGCGGGGGGCAGGATGAAGGGACACTGCACCCACAGTGCCCTCCTTTCCTGCATCCCAGGAGCAGAAACCTCTCTACCCCCTGCATCCATACTTGCCTTTCAGGATTCCCGCCCATCCTGATGGTGGGGAAGTGTCCCTTCTCCCCAACTCCAGGGCTTTGAATCCCAGCCCTTCCCCTTCCTCTCTGGAGAAGTGTTCCCCGCTCTTCCCCTGGCATCTCGCTCTTTTCTGCCTCCTGCCCCTCTGTGCTGAGAGTGTTTAAATCTTTGCCATTTAAAAAGTGCAATCAAAAGCCCCTCAAACCCAAGTCCCACTCCACCTCTGCCCTATTTCTCCTCGTGTCCTCACAGTCAAACTTCTTGCCAGACTCCTCCTCCTCCTCCCTCCCCCTCCCCCCCGCCCCAGGCCGTGGCACTCAAGCCTATGCTGTGATGCAATCAGTAAAAGTCACCTGCTCCTGAAACTGGTGAATTATTTCCACCTAAGTTAGGCCAGATTCAAGGTCCTCCCTGAGCAAATACCATCACCTTCACGCACTTGTGGTTTTCCACCTCTTGCACTCTGTGATCTAGCCGCCTTGTACTGTGTGGGCTCCCCCCACTGTGCCATGCACCCTCCTGGCATATGCTGTTCCCCTTGCTTGTCCTGCTTAGGCTCCCTTCCTCCTCCTTCCTCTTTGCTGGGGATTTCTGCTTAGATGTCCCTGCCTCTAAGAAGCCTTTCCTGATGCCCACCCCCAGACTCAGGTAAGACGTGCCCTACTGTGGGCCCCCATAGTCCCCCCTATTTCCCTGGTAGAGCACAGGCCCCAGGATGAGGGACTTACTGTTCGCTGGTCCGCAAGCATCGCCAGCCTGTGAGCTTCCTGAGGGCAGGGACGCTGCCTGGCCTCTGTCCCATTCCCTGCCCCTAGCCCAGTGCACAGCTCCGATGGGTACTCAATTCCCAGCCCCAGATGGATGAAGGGACCGATGGCGCTGTCCTCCTATGTGTGCGGCTGTAGGACTGGCGTGGAGCTCAGCAGCTCCGGAGGGCAGTGTGGGATGTAGGACGTTTTAACCAGCGGAGCTGTCCAGCAACAGGACTGACAGCCCGTCAAGGCAGGCGGTGACTGGCTGACTCCAAAACTGGGCTTCCATGGTCAAGTCTGGCCTTGGATGGGGAGCATGGACTTAGAAGACCCAACAGCAGCCTGAAACTAACACTCAGTTATCTCCAGCTGGCCTGGAACTGGGGCCCTTGCCTGTGGTTCCCGCAGACGTGGACGGGCACGCACCGTGACAGGAGACAGCGGCGGCGAGACCGCTTGGAAGGAGAGGTGGGGGGCGGGGTGGAGGTGGGAGATGGGGGACTCAAGTCAGGATCATACACGCCTATCACCACAAGAGGGCGCCCTGGGGTTAGACTTGCCCTGAGCGTGCAGTGGGACCAGGAGGATCACCTGGCCGGAGGTAGGCGGGGAGAGCCAGGGAAGGGCTGACTGAGGCAGGGCTCTGCCCCAAGGTGTGATTAGAGTGGCCGGACCCCGGCCCAATGCTGGCGCCGAGGTCAAAAGAGTTCATTGGAGGACAGAATTGTTATGCTGTTTTAAAATTAAATACATATATTATTATCTATTATTCGAAACCTTCAAGAGCAAAATGGGCAGTGAGTTTGTATGTACTCCCCCTAGACGGGTGGGGTGGGATGTCTGTAGTTGAGGCTCAGCATTAGGGATATCAGGGGCAGGAAACAGCTGTGTCCTCTCCCATCCACTTCCCTGGAAAGTTGCTTTATTCTGGTTCCCGGCGCACCTCTCACTCTGTCACCCTGACACGAACCCCCTCCACCCCTATTCTGCAATACTCCTCCTGGCAATGGTGTCATCAGATTGACTCTGAGGTATGATTTTAAAAGAGGCCTAGAATTTCTCCCTGGCCTCTATCTTCCTTCCATCCGCTCTTTTAGGAAGCCTGAGCACGGATTCAGTCCCTGTGGTCACCCCAAGGCAGGGAGCTGACCCCCACCCCACATCCCCACGCTCTGGGCCCTACAGCCCATCTGGCAGACGGAAAGAGCTAGAAAGGACTTGCTACTTGGTGGCCTTCCAGGACGCCTGGCTCTCCACCCTTCTCCCAGTCCTGACAACTCACACCAGCTGACATGACAGGAAATGAGAGTGAACAGAAAGGCCTGCAACCAAGAAGTCCACTTTGCTGAGGTAGGGAACAGGGCTGCGGGCCCACCTCGCTCCCCGAGCACCTCCTCCAGGGGTACAGCCTGTTTCCAGCAATGTGTCTGGACGGGGAGGCTTAACTCCTAGAGCCTTCCATCCTTGAAGCAAAAGAAGCTGCTAGCGTGCTCACATAGAAATGGGGCCTGGTGGGGGGGGCTAGTAACTTCCTAGAGGTGCAGCCGAGGGGATCAGACGTAATCCCAGGAGGACCAGAAGGACCCCAGGAGGGATCCACGTAGATCACAGTTTGGGGACAACAGGATCCTGGAGTTAGGCTTTGGTTGCTCTCTGAAAAAGCCCTCCAGCTGTTGAGAGGGTAGGGGGTAAAGGAGGAAGTGATGGGTCATTTGCATATCATTTGTATGTAATTTGCATGTTGCTCTTTTGATGTCCAAAGGCACTGAAATTTCCTGCCCTTGCTTCTTTTCCCCTTTCTTTCCTCTGTTCCTTTCTAACCTCCAGGCAACTCCCTATCTCTCTCCTCTTCCCCACAGCTTTTTCTCTTCCTGGCTAAACAGAGAAATGGAGTCTTAGGCCACGGAGGTGGCACCTTCCCCACCTCCCATCTGCCCAGAACTCAAAGAGCTGATTTCATGGAGACTATGAGTGTTCCACAGAAGCACTCATAGCCTCCATGAAGGAGGGAGGGACAAAGGGGTCTTTTGCACTCCTGTTCCAGTTCATCTAGTTGAAATGGTCATCGAGCAAGTCAGAGAGGGAAGGAATAAAAATCATCCAACCCTGCCCCTTGCCCCACCCAACCTTCGAAGGCCCAGGAAGAACATATGAAGGAGGAGCAGAGAGAATAGAGGGTCTCTGCTCTGCCTTTACTTGCCGTGTCGTGTGACCTTGGGCAAGTCCCACCCCCTGTGGACCTCTGGTCCCTCATACGATTATCTAGGTTCCTTCTACCTGGAGTTATATGCTCATAGAAGGGAAGAGAAGAGAAGAGGAGACTCAGGCTCAGACACTGGAGGGCAGGATTAAAAGTACCAGCTTTGGAGTCAGGCAGGCCTGGTCTAAATTTCAACTCTGCCATCTACTAGCTGCATTAACCTCCCTGAACCTCAGCTTCCTCATCTATAAAAGGAACCTAAAAATTGTATGTTCCTCCTAAAGGTGTGCTGACTAAATAAAAAGGTACATGCCCAGCATGTAGCACTTTCTTGGCCTATAGGAAGCATTCAATCAATATGGATTGAATGAATGAGTAAATGAATGAAGGTGAGGTCTCGTCTGCTATCTCTCCCCCACCCCTCTCACCCTCCCATCCTTCCCCCAATCACCCCCTCCCCTGGTCCGGAACCCAAAACTGTCCTTCCAACTATGAAGCTGTAACGCCCCATCTCTTCCCCAATGGGCCCCATCCCCAAGGGTTCCACCCCCACCCGCAGCCCCAGGACCCCAGTATCCTAGGCTCCTAGAGCTGGAAGACCCTTAGAAATCATTAGGTACATGCTCCTCTGGCTTCTGGAAAACTAAAGCCCAGAAAAGAAATGTAACTTTGCACATGGAAAAGAGAAACAGGTTCCAGATACTGGTGGTCAGAGAATCAGACCCTTGGGGAACATGGCTATACAAATGCTATGCAAATAGAGATATGGAAATCACAAGCGCACAGGGGTATATAAACTACGTGCAGGCATTTTTCTAGGATGATGGTAGGTGAAGTGCAGTTGTAGATAAGAAATGGCCTCAGGCTTGGGGCCAAACCTGAAGTGGAGGAAGGGAGGGAAAGTAGAGGAAAGAGGAGGGAAGGAAGGGACAGTCTGGCAGTATGCCAAGGTGCTGGGGGCGTGTCTCTGGGTTCACTAGGCCTCCAAAAAGCTACTGATCTCCTTCCTCAGCCAGAAGAAACAGGAAGAAAGTCTCCTCCCTTCTTGCCAAGAGTGGGGGAAAGAAAGGATGGTGCGATTGGGGGAGAGTGGTTTGTGTGGACCCGAAGAAGCACTTGTTAAACACTTTCCCTCCAGGGCCACTGTGGCACCCACTGGGCCCTTTCTGACACCTGTTGTGTACCCTGCCCTGTGTTTGGTGCTGTGGGGGCAGCCAGTCAGTTAACAGCCAGTAGGATAAGAAAAGTCCCGCAGAGCGAGCCACGGGGCTATTAAGAACATTGAAATATTATGGTAATGTAATAATAGATCAGATCACTTCCAGCTTCAGAAAGGAGGTGGCATTTGAATTGTGCACGAAGGGAGTAGAGTGCAGAGCTTTAGAATAGGAGCCCTGATACTTACTGGAAGGGTAACTTTGGGCACACTAAACTCTCTAAGCCTCATTTTTCCCATCTGTAAAATGGAAATAATAACAGTCCAGTTTACGAGTTGTTATGAGGACTAAACAAGATCAGGTGCCTTTCAAGTGTTGGTTAGCACAGTGCCTGACGCACTGAAAGCTCAATAAATGCTGGATATTATAATGGGGATTATTGGGGTGGATGGTGGGTGGACATACCAACTGGAAAGGACAGTGCAAACAAGGCACAGAGGCAGAAAAGCCCAGGACTTGTTCTGTAGGCAGGTTGATAGGGAGACCTGTCTGGAAAGAAAGGCGAGGTCTGTCCTGCTGTGGGCACACGGCTTTCAAGGCTTATACGCAGGTGGTCTCTTCGCCTTGGCACCTCTTCCTGGGACCTGAAGAGTGGAGGAGAAGGGTGGCGGGAGCTCAGGTGATGAGTCTATGATGGGTGCTGCAGAGAGCACCGGAGTGGGAGCCCAGAGACCTGATCCCAGCCAGGTTCCTTCCATCACTAGGGAATTGTGTGCCTTTTGACAAGTCACTTCCCAGCTCTGTAAATGAGGAGGTGGCTGTCCCACAGCCCCTGACACTAGTAAATAGCTTTCACATCATACTCTCATAGGGCCTCGCAGCAACCTGGGACCTGGTAGGGCAGGCAAGAGACACTATCTTCACCCAGAAAATGTGATAATTAGCTGGGCCCCATCTAGGTCCCAGGATGTGGTGAGGATGTACGGGGGGCCTAGGTGAGCTTGACCACCTGCTAACTTCAGATAGATAGATGCCAGTTAAGATTAGCACCTGCCCCATTTTACGGATGAGTAAACTGAGTTCAGGGAGATGATGAGCCTTGTCTCATGTCACACAGCCGGTAAGCGGCTGAGAGGTAGGATTCCAACACCAGATTCTTCCCAGCGCACTCCCGCGGCTTCTCCAAACACTTCCAGAGCTCCTCGCAGGGCTGGGGAGTCTGTCCAGACGGAAGCTCAGCCCGCCCCCCCCCCCCCACGCTGGTTAATCTGCCAGGGGGTCCTCAGTAGGGCAAGCTGGCGGGCCGGGCGCGGTGGGGAGAGGCCGTTGGCGGGTCCAGGGCGGACAGGTGTTCCGCAGGGTCAGGACCCGCCCCGGCAGCACCGCCTGCCCCCTCCCCCGGCCCCCGGCTCCCCGGCTCCCCGAATGCAAATCGCTGCTTTGCCTGGGCCGGGGGCCAGGCGCGGGGGCCCTGCCAGGGGGCGTGGCCCGCGGCCCCCGCCCCGCCGCGCCGCGCGCTCACCTGGGGAGTGTGGCAATCCCGCCGCGCCGAGTGCTGCCCGGGTGGGCGGGAGGGAGCAGGGGAGCGCGCGAAGGCTGCGGCGACGGCTCCGGCGGCGGCTCCCGCGGCGGCGGCAGCCGGGGGCGGGAGGAAGGAGACCCTGGCTTCCCCGGGGGCCCGGCTGGGGCAGACGCGAGGGGCCTGGGGGGAAGCTGGCTTTGGCCCCGCCTGGGGCAGGATGGTGAATCTGGAACCCATGCACCCAGGTGAGGGGCGGAGGGCGCGAGCTCTGACAGGTGTCACTGCGCTCGGGCAGGGGCGAAGGACAGGGGCGCCGCTCTCGGGGTGGGTCTTGTTCCCCAGCGGCCAGGAGAGGGCAGTGTGGATAGCGGGTCCCCCGGAGCGGGCGGACGCAGGGTACGTCTGGGGGACTTTGGGGAAGAATGAAGGTAGGGGCTACGGGGTGGAGGGTGGGAGGGCTTCTGAAGCCTCGCATCTGGAGAGCCCTGGCATCTGGAGAGCCCTGGCATCTGGAGAGCCCTGGCATCTGGAGAGCCGCAGCCGTGTGGGACCTGGGCGTGCTGAGCTGTGGTAGTCTCGTGGAAGTTGCCCTGTTCACTGGTTGCAGAAGGGTGGCTCACTGGCTCAGCCAGGGGTGTGGACCTTGGAGTGCAGAAGTGAGGGAAATACGTGTATCCACATGTCGCGTGTTTGGTGTCCCAGGCATTTACGTGAAGTATAGGGAGAGTGGATATTTGTAAGGTCTAGGGGGTGCCTAGGAAAAGTGAGTGGAGCTGGGCATTTACAGAGGCACACCTGGGGCAGGTGCCATGGTGCACATGTATTGATTAGGGCCTAGGGAAGCATGTGTCCGTGCGTATCAGAGGTGAGTCTACCTGTCCCCATGTGTGTTGGGAGGGGAGGTGGAGCAGACCCCACCCGTGAAGGCGTACCTGCTCCCCTGCTCCGTGAGTCTAGGCAGTGCTGTAAGCTGGTGCGTGGCGGGGCTGGGGAGTCCATGTGCAGGGGCTGAGCGGGAGCTCTGTGGGACCCCACAGGAGGAGCAGCCTGCACAGGGCCCTGTGGGAAAGCGCTTCCATCTCTGTGTCTGGTGGGGGGGGGCAGTGAGAGATGCATCCTCTGTGTTCCATGTCCCATGGATTTAGATACCAAGCCCTCCTCTCCTCAGGGGTGGGAACGTAGGCCATGGAAATGCTTTTCCGGGAGTCAGTTTCCCCTGCGTGAAAGGTCTGTGGGCATGGAGTGAACCGAGACCCCTCCATTCACCCTGCTGATCCGTCCTTCCACAGCCGGGCAAGGACCGGAGCTACTAATCCTGGAGGTTGGACTTGGTGTCGGGGTGGGCCTTCTGCAGGTCTGAGGACCTGCGCAGAAATGCACTCGACGTGGAGAAAGCTGAGCCTGATTTGGCCATTTCAAACCAGCAACTTGCCTCTTAAAGGGGGCAACACCCAATGAATGACCTTCATTAAGGACTTCAGGGCTGTTGACAGGAACTTTGTTACCTCTGTTTTCTGGAGGAAGAGTGAGGGAGTCAATTCTCGTGACCTACCCCAAGGAGCAGGGCAGGCTGGAGGCTTTGGCCCATCCTGGAGCCGCCAATCCTTGAAATCAAGCAGCAGTGGGTGCACGGGGGAGACCCAGTTTCCCAGACGCAGTCCTGGCGGGGCTGAGTGAAAGCCAGCAGACGGCGTGGTGTTAACTCTGAGCGGATCCCCAGGTGCCAGGACGTGCCAGGGAGGGCTCGGTGTGGCGGAAAGAATCAGCCAACCGGTAGCATCCAATGGTTGGGGAAAGTCCATTTTCAGACCTTGTAGCACCAACATGGAGCTGGACATAGCTGGGGGCAGATCCCGGGTTCTCCTTCCTCCACTTTCCACCAAGAAGGCCTAGGTGTGCATGGGAACAAGACTTGAAGGCACGCCCCCAGTGGGAAGTTCTTTAGGACCAAGATCAGAGACTTCCTGGGGGTTTTCCACCTCATTGTCTACTGGAGGCTCCTGTTCTGGGGGAAGTGGGAGGAGGGGGGGGCAGCTGGGACCCAGCAGGGAGGCCGCCTGGGGGCTAAGAGGATCTAGCTGAGAGCAGGAAAGAGAGGGTGAGGTTGAGGTGAGGAGGCCAAGCCCTCCACGCCTGGCCTGGGAGGAAGCTCCAGGCTGACGCTTTTCAGAAGCCCGGGCACCTCCCCCAGCCCTGTCCCCTGCAGGCAGACACAAAGGGGGTGATTGAGCTAAACCCAGGGTGCACTGACTCCTCAGGTGGGGTCTCCGTCTACCTGTCTACCTCGGGTGGGTGACCTGAGTCATCTCTCTACATTTGCTTGCCACTGCTCCCCAGCCCGCTTCTGTAGTCTATCTCCCCTCAGGGCTGTCTGGCCTCCCTGTGAGGTTTCCCGGCCCCTCTGTGGTGTTTGGTTCCCCTTTGGAGACCTCAAAGGGGTCGCTCAGTTTGGGACTTTCTGTGGGGCCTCTCTGACTAGGTCTCCATTTGAGGGCTCCCTTTGCTGGGTCTTCTCAGTGGGCTTTTTAGTCCGGGGTCATCTTTGTAAGGTCTGTCATCGAGGGCCCTGCTGTGGCGTCTCTGAGGGAGGATCCGTCTATGGAGTGTCTCCCTGTGGTCCCATCTCTAGGGTCTCTCAGTCCAGGATCCTCTCTGTGGAAATCTGGTCTCTTCTGAGCCCTATTTTTCCCCTCCCAGCGATCCTGTGTCCTGCGGATGCTTCATAAACAGCACTTGCCCTGTAAATCCCCAGTCCTAAGCCCTTGGGGATTCCCCCTCCATTGAGCTACTGCAACAGTTTGGGGGGGATGGAGGGGGAGCAGGGGCACACAAAGTAGTGTGTAAGGTCCCCCACTCAGCAGCTCCGTAAGCACTGCGGCCCCTGAGTCAGCCCATCTTTTTGCTCTGATAACCTGGGTACCAGCCGTGATTCAGGTTGGCCCGGGACCTCAGCACTTTGTATTTTGTAGAACACCTCTCACGTGGGAGCACAAACACCTGAGCAGGCATGAGGTCACCAGACACAGGGGCACCCCGGCTAAGGAGGGGCTCCTCCCTCCCAGGCCCAATGCAGGTAGACAAGAGTCAGACAGAAAGCTCAGGAGGGAGAGAAGAGATGGAGGAAACAGTGGGAAACCAGCCGGAGGGGGACACCTGTTTAGTCCCAGAGCATCTCTTTTTTGCCCTTTTCCTCACTGTGAGCTGTTCCCTGTCAGGGTTGGGAAAGAAGGATCAAGTCTCACAGACTGATACCAGTTCCAGCTCAGGACCATTGGGTTGGAAGGTCTCTTGAGAGGAAGTGCATTTCTCTTGAAGAAGAGGCGAGAGGCATCTCCTCCAGGGGAGAGTTGGAGCCCTGGCTAGCTCAGAAGTAGGACCGGTGGGCCCCTTGAATTCCCTCTGGTAGAAGTGCCTGCAGCAGTGGGTGTGGGAGGGAGAAGCAAGGAGGGAATTCCAGTCCCTTCCGAAGAGATGAAGATGGACAGTAGGAGAGAGAGTAGTGGGCCTTTTGCTTTCCTGGCATAGCCTGGGCCCAGGAGGTCCAGGACACTGTGGACACTCAGCCTGCAGCCTGGGGAAGTGCTGCCCCTTGGACTTTGCTCCTGCAGGTTCACACACACATCCTGGTTCACAGATGTGTAAGGAGGGGCTGCTGCTGGGAGTTAAGAGATCATCTTAACTTTTACAGATCATCTCAGCCTGACCCTCCATTCAGAATCAAATCCCTGTGCAATCCCAAAGTATCACAATGTCGCTCCCATAATGGGTACATCCAATGAGTAGATGTCCTGGCAGAGTGTGGAGCCTTTGACTCCTTCAAAAGTTATTTTTAGACACGATTAGGACCACCTTTTATGCTAATTTAAAAGATCAGAGAGATGGCTTTTGGGTAGAGTTAAAGGTGGTGCAGGGAATGGGTGTTGGGGGAGTGTTTGGGTTACAGGCATAGAATTATGGTTTAGCCAAAAAGTTACCCTTCTTAAACGTCAGATGTTTGAAATAAGTTGATTCAGAATACCTGGTCATCATCCCACCCTCACTACCTCTTAAACTCTCCCTGTCCCCGTGAGCATTTTTCCCATGAAGTCAGAATTTGGAGAATGCAGATGGCTTCCCAGGTAAAGGACAAATTACGATATGACTTAGACAGAAAAACCAAAGCTGTTTACTGTAATGGGAGAAGGGGACTCCCATCGAAGCCTAAGTATCTGTTTAGTTAATTCATTTATCACGTGCTTCCTTTGTGCCAGAAACTGTACCAGGCAGTTTTCATTTAGTATCTTATCTGCTTCTCACTATAACTCTGGGAAGTATCATTTTTCTCATTTTTTTTTTTTAGCTGAGAAAACTGAGGTTCAAATATGTGGCCAGGGTCCCCCTGTGCTAGTTAGGATGGCACTGGGATTAAATCCAGGTCTGTCTGCTGTCAAAACCCATGCTCTGAATTCCCGGCGCTACTGAAGCAGGTTTAAAAGCCCACTGAGGGTAAGCACTCACCCCCTCCCGCCCCTTCCCAGCAGTCTCTGACGTTTTCTCAGCACTGTTGAAGGATCCCTATAGGCAAGTGTGACTGAGCCGATCTGTAATAGGCAATGCCCAGCTCCAGCGTGGGACTTCATGGGTGGGACGAAGCTAAGCCCATTTCCCCACTGGAGCAGAAAGCGTGGAGTAGCAGAAGCCCTTTGCAGACGTGTCCAGGTGGCCCACACTAGTTACTCTGCATATTCATGCATGACAGACTGTACAAAAAGTTTCCAACTGCAGCAGGAAGGACTTTGGTTAGGCTGGAGAAATGCCTTCTTAAATGTAGTGCACTGAGAGGGGTGGCAAGTGTGGTTGCAGGGTTTCCCCTAGAGGTCTGTAACCACGCAGGACAGTGTGGATGTCTGGGGAGGGCTGTACGGAGCTCCAAGTATTTACCTGGGAGTCATCACTTTGACTGGTCTCAAAACTATTCCTTAAACTACAGTGGCTCCCAAGGTTGCTTACTCCCTCCCCTGCTCCTGCGGTGTTCCAAGGGCTGGAGAACCTTGGGACTCCCCATCTCTGTCTTGCTTGGCATGGCAGTCACCCCTCCTGCATTGCAGTCACTACACCCCCCTGGGACCACACTTTAAATCTCTGCCAGAGCCACACACATCATTGCCCTAAAAAAAAAAAAAAAAAGAAGAAGAAGAAGAAATAAAAGTCGGTTTCTTCCTGCTTTTCCTGGGGCGGAGGTCCACCCTTCTCCCTCATCCTGATCATCTCCAGACCTCAGGCATCCAGACTGTCAACTGCCCGATTACGTGGCGCAAATTAAGATGGCCTGCTTACCCAGCATTGGCTGGGGAGCCGGGTATGCAAATTGGCTCACCAAGACTGTATCTGGTTTGAAAGAGTTAAAGTGCTGCCCCAGAGAAGGGGGGGTGGTCAACATGATTTGAATAAAATATTCTTCTGTCTTTAACGGCTTCAGTATTTGGGTGGTTTCATAAGGAGAGGAGCTGAGAATGAGTTAGCTCAAAGTTGTCTCTTTCCTTCTCTTTGCTGACCCTTGAGGAGACTTAGGGGCCTCTTAGGCAGTGGCAGCTGTCTGTTGTGGGTAAATGTTTAATTTCTTGAAATGAAGCAGGGCAGAGAGGCCAGACCCGCAGCACTTGGGGGCTGAGACAGGGGGCCTTGTGTAGGTCTTCTCTCTCCGCTGGGCACTGACCCGCCTGCCATCCCTTTCTTACCGAGCACGTTGAAGGAGTAGGAGAGAAGGTAAGGGTTCCCAAGGAGGGCCACACAGGAACTAGGGTTTGATCACCAGACAGTGGGTTGACCTCTGAGAATCAGGCAGAGAATAGAGGCAGGATTGGCTAAAAAAGATGAGAAGGGCAAGCCTTGGTTCAAGGGTACTCTTACCTCCCAGGGTAGAGTTATTATGAGGGGGAGGACGGGAGATGGCTATTTCTTATGCTACTTTAAAAAATAACAGACATTCCCCAAATCCCAAAGGAAATGAGGATGGAGAATGAGAAGCGTTCTCCCCCATTCCCCACCCTCCGCTGTACCCTTCCCCTTGTTAAATTTTTACCAACTGAGCCTGGTGATAGAAGGAAGTGGCAGTGAATGATGCAAAGGGGACAGACCCTGCAGTAACACTGGAGAAAGGGGGAAAGGAGGCAAGTCTGGGAGGAGGGGATATGTGCCCCGAGCTTATGAATATTCTAATCGTTGTATGTTTAGGAATCAGGAATTTGAAAGTCTGATGCTTGTTGTAATTACACATCCATCTTCGCTGTTTAGTTAAAGCCACATATGTCGTAGCGAGAAAAATTGTGACCTGTTACTAAAATCAGTTGTGTTTTCCCTGCAGATATCAAGATGAGTGGGGATGTAGCAGATTCTACAGTTGCTCGACATGCTCTCGGCCAGGTGGAGACAGGTAAGGGTCTTCTCTTCTGGGGAATGAAACAGAAAAGCAAGGGCAGGACAGAGTTACTGGAATTCATCAAATAATGGAATAATGTGGTATCTCTTCTGGCTTGGTCTTTCAGCCAATCAGACCCAAAGGCTGGGTCTTAGGAAATGAAGGGATTCCCTAGAGACAGGGGGTATGACCCTGGAGCCTTTGAACAGTAGACATTGGTCCACAGCGGAACAAAGCCTCTGAAACTAGGCTAGGAAAGGACCAGATCCTTAGAAACAAACAAGAAGTTAGGGAGGAGATTCACTTTTTTCTTTTTTTTTTTTCATTTTTAAGTAACATTTGTTTTTTTGCTTTTTGTTTTTTCTACTATTTTTTTAATAGATCTTTATTGCAGTATAATTGCTTCACAATACCCTGTTAGTTTCTGTTGCACAACAAAGCGAATCAGCCATATGCATACACGTGTCCCCATATCCCCTCCCTCTTGAGCCTCCCTCCCATCCTCCCTATCCCACCCCTCTAGGTCATCGCAAAGCACCGAGCAGATCTCCCTGTGCTTTGCTGCTGCTTCCCACCAGCCAACTGTTTTTACATTCGATAGTGTATATATGTCGATGCTACTCTCACTTCGCCCCAGCTTTTCCCTCCCACCCCATGTCATCAAGTCCATTCTCTATGTCTACCTCTTTATTCCTGCCCTGCAACTAGGTTCATCAGTACCATTTTTTTTCAAGACCCCTAGAAGCAGCAGGCTGTGTTCCCAGCTGCTACTGACTGACAGAAGGCAGAAAGTGTCTTTAGTAGATGGGAGCTAAGGCCTTTTAACCCCAGATTTCTCAATAATCCTACTCAAGGAACTAATCAAAGAGGCCCATGTACAAGTGTTCCTCTTCCAAATTACATGCATGTGGGTGGTAAATAGACCCAGAAAGGAGGGCTTGGTGCCTGTAGACGTCTTTGCTTTGTGAATAAAAGAAAGAGGAGAGGAAAGAATTGAGAAGAAAGTTTCATAGCTCTCTGCTTTTAACTCCATAGTCCAAACCTTGCTTTGAAAGCTCCATATAATTAAAAAGAACTTAAAGAAAGATGAGCATAAATTGTAACATCACCAAATAACTTTAAGAGCATCCCAACAAGACCTCAATTCGTCTTTCATCTGGATCATTAGAGGCATAGAAATTAGAAGTGGAAGAGAATCGATGTCCCCCAGAGCTAAAATCTTTTCCCAAGTCTTCAGGTGCGGTCTAGTTCCATTCTTGAAGCTAAAATACTCAGGATCAGGGACACGATAATTGGGGGTCTTGTGGAGCCATCTGCAGGATACATTTACCATAAACTTTTCTGCCCCTCCGCCCTCAATTTAGTATTGAAACTGTCTGTTTGCACCGGCAGTGGTACAGGTTTTATATTTTGCTTTGTGTCTGCGAACAGTTAAGCTTGGAGAGGGTGGGCCAGTTGCAACCATTTGT
Source organism: Eubalaena glacialis (assembly GCF_028564815.1). NCBI lineage: Eukaryota > Metazoa > Chordata > Mammalia > Artiodactyla > Balaenidae > Eubalaena > Eubalaena glacialis. The sequence goes on along the minus strand of NC_083725.1, from coordinate 12,858,401 downwards.
CAATTGATTTATTAGCTGAGTATGTTTTACTAAAGGTCTGTGGAGTGGGGTATCTGTTCTCCCCAGTTGTGAAGAAAATTCCCTTTAATCTCCAGAACTCCAGCAAGGCTTTCATATCAGTTCACCCGATGAGTAGTAATAGGTACATCTCTGCTCTGAACTCTTCCCTAGAGAAAAACCAGAGTCCAGAAGCCTTGATTCAGAAGTTGAGTCACCCTTTCTCAGTAGCAGGCTGGCTAGAGCCAACTCTGTTCACCTGGGCCAGGTATATTGCCCCAGGTATGTGGTGACACAGCTAAGAGAGTGTCCATGTGGGTGGAAGACCACACTTAGCAGGATAGCTCTGGTGCTCTGTTATTAGTTATGGGACCAAGTCAAGGCAACTGTGTCAAGAGTGAGAAGGACCTACATGAAACCCTGAAAAGCGATCCAGGAGACGGAGGGAGTGCAGAACCTGGGTGGGGATTAGGAAGGTTAAGGCGTTACAGGCGATCTCAGCAAGTTCTGGCCTCCTGTCTGGGACTGTGGGAGCTTGCACAGACTAGGTTGAAGGAGAAAGAGTCTGAACATAAACTGGGACTTTCAGAATACGAGTGTCATCTCAGTGTCTGCCAGTTCAAAATGTGACCTTGGACCAGCCACTTTGCTTCCCTAGGAGGCAGGAACACATGACCTTTGAAGAGTATGGATTTAGAATCAAACAGACCTGGGGTAAAAATCACAGCTCTGCTGCTTACTGGTTATATGATCTGATGAGCTGATTTAGCCTCATCTCTTCTAAAGAGGACAATTAATGTCCATCTTAGAGAGTGGGTTGAGAGTCAGCTGAGATATTTAAAGCCCTTAGCACAGTGCTTGGCACATGACAGCTGCAGTCATCATTTCCTCTAATGGCATCATTAAGATTCTGTGGTTCTGTAATATACACAACGAGACTTGCTGCTAAGTGTTCTAGGGCTGCAGGTAGCTGGGGTGCCCTTCTCCCCTTCACTCAGGCCAAGTGGGTCAACCCTACAGGTTGATTTTGTTCCTTCCACCATTCAGGGAAAGATTCTGCGTGGGTCCTCCTCAACTCCAGGGAGACCCTTTAGTTCATACTGTCAGAACGCCTCCATTCCCAGATCCTTCACTTCTAGCGGCTCAGCTTGGTGGCTGGTAGCATCCTTACTTAGGTGACTGTCAAATTACTTCATGTTTTTAAGGGCAAGAAAAAAAGAGGCAGCTAATTAAAGTAACCAAACTTCCTGGAAAGTCATTCTGACTCATTTTTTACAGAGGAAAGCTTATCATGAGTCACAGTGATTACCAAATTGGTTTAATGGCTTCCTTTGGATTTTTAAAAGACAGATTCCCCTGCCCAACAGTGCCTGAACTAAGGGGTGGTTTGTCTCTGGGTTTTAAAGAAACTATAAACAAAGGTGACCTAGAAAGCCCCAGCTCCCTGAGAGTACCCTCTGTGTTGTGTGGAATCCCCAAGGGGCTCGAGGTGGGAGCTGGGAAAGGGAAGTGAATTTCCCCTCCGCACTGGCCAGGACTGCAAAGGAGAGCATTCTCTAGTCCAGACACAGACCTCCTGGTTGGTAGAGACCTGGCAGGGCAGCTAGCTCATTCTTTCCTTTCCTTCGGTCTATGAGGAAGCCGAGGCATGGGTGGACAGAGGAGAAATTCAGTGTCTTTGTGACAGCGCTCGGGACCAGAGAAGGCTCCCGATGCCCTGGCCCGTGTTGTTTCCACACCCTGCAGAAGACTGAAGCCAAGCTGTTTCTAGATTTCTGAACTATCAGCTTTTCTATCCTTCCTTTTACTCCCCGTTTTTACTTTTCCTTCCTTCTTGAGGCTGACACCGATTTTTTTTTTTTTCCAGTTCTCGACTGAGTGGTTCGTAAGAACATAGCCTTACCCACATTTCAAAAGCTCCCAGCTCCATAACTGACCATCCCCAAGCACCCAAGCAGATAACCCTATGACTTTTGACCACTCTGGTCACAGTGTAGCCTCCTACACAGGGGAGGACAAATACGGTGGGCTTGGGAGGAAGAAGGGAAAGGCCAGTCACATCCACGGAGCCTCCTTCCCATACCCAGGTACATGGAGCCAACTGTACATGCATTACCTCATTTAATTCTTACAATTGCCATTTTTATCAATGAGGAAATTGTGGCTCAGAACGAGAAACTAACTAGCCCAGGATCACACAGCTTCTAACCAGTAATCAAACTCCGGCCTGACTCCAGGCTATTAACTCCCTGCAGATTATTGGGCAAATGTTTCCCCCCCCCAAGACATTTATTTTCCTCCCCATTAAGGAGGGTTTGGGGCTGGATAGTCTCTAAGGGCTGAATTTTTCAAGATGTGTATGCAGTTCTGCTTTTCCAAATTCTCTGCCCTCAGTTCCCACACCGTGCATTTGTGTGGGGACTTCCTCAGCCCTGAGCTCTGCCCGTCTACCCCGTCACCTCCCTCAGCCCCTATATCCCCTCCTTCCACCGTCCCTCTCAGCCCACTCTCCTCTGACACCTCCAGCTGCCTTGCTCTGTGCAGGCTCCGTCCTCTTCTCTGACCTTGCTGGCAGTCCTCGCTGTGTCAGACCCTGGGCTCAGAAAGATGACGAAACAGTCCCTGTCTTCCAGGAGCTTTCCTCCAGGGCTTCATGGTGGAGTGGATCACAGGGCCAACTTGTGTTTGGAAGAGCACGTTCAAACAGTGCATTTGGACTTTACAACAATTCTGTGAGGGTAGATGACACCATCCCACTTTGCAGACGGGGCAATTGAGGCTGGTTAGCTGATTTCCCCAAGATTCTGTATCTAGCAAATGAAAGAATTAAACTTGGGTCTTTCTAGTGACTATTTACCCAGAGATGGTGGTGGGAAGACTGGGGACCAGCACAGGGAACCAGGGACAGAGGACACAAGAGAGTGGCAGCATCAGGGAGATGCCGAAATTATGGCAGGCGGCTCCAGCCAAGGGGCTTGGCTCTCCTCCTTGGCCGGAGGAGAGCCAAGCCCCTGCTGGGGGGTTGGTCTCATCCAAGAGGCAGAAGCCTTGTCTGGTGCCAAAATGTGCTTGCTGGGGAAGACAGGGAAAGAGCTGGGGTCCACTCACTCCCTTTGGTGAACTGTGGAGGGTGAGAATCTGGCCTTGGAGAGAACTGTCTCCATCTCTTCTCTCATCCTGAGCCAACCTCACCAACACACCAGCCCCGCCTCCCCGCATTCTGCAGGCTCAGTTGTCATTGGTGGAGTGGGGGGTTGCAGACCCAGATGACAGTGGAGCAGACGCCTTAGGACCCTTGTCCTGCTCAGAGATCTGGGAAGGAAGGGCTCCACGAGGGGAACCCAGGGGAGGAAAAGGGGAGCAAGCAGGAAGGGGGTGGGGACTGGACTCTGTCAGTCATCCCTTCCTGCTGCCCTTCTTCTCTGCTTCAGTTGCCCATCTGAGAGGTGAAATGGCTCACAGTGTCCCACCATCCGGAAGAACCATCCGGGGGAGTTAGCTGTGTGGGGACCCTTTGCAGAAAGTCTCCTCACTTAAATCTGGCAACTTTCTGCATGGCTTTAAGAAGGAATGGACACGATTATGTAGGGGAGCCCAGAGAGGTTAGTGATTCTCCTTAAGGCCCAAAGAAATAATGAGTAACTGACCCAAGAAGAGAAACCCCCTCTTGGTCAGTTCATTCCTGGGACCTCGCCATCTCCACCCTACTGAGTCCCCAAGAAAAGAGCCAAGGATAAAGAAACTACGTCTCACTGCGACGAAGAGATGCAGTTCCAGGCAGAAACAGGCAGAAGGCTCTAGAGACGTGTGTGGGTTTTAACCCAAATGTTTATGGAATAGAACTATTCTTTCAATGACAGAGAGGACGAGAGACGTCTAGGAAGTACCTGGAGTGAAGTGAGACTTGGGGGAAGGTGCAGAACAGTCTCCTATTGACAGCTCTTTCTAAATGAGACACATGGGCGCATGCACACACACACACACACACACACACACACACACACACACACACCCTTCTATGATTAAATGACAGAGTGGGTGTGAAAGCACTTTTCAAAGTGTATGTCACCATACAAATACAGTCCATCATTAGGCTGATAATTATCAGAAATGTTCAGGAGACAAGACAAAGCTCTGTCACTGAGCAGTGTGGGACAAGTCTGCTTGTGCCTTAGACTCGAGTTTCCTTGTCATAATATGGGGAGGAGAGGGCTTGGGGGAGTAAAGTGAAGAGAATGAGCTGGGTGGGCTCTAGGATTCAAGCCTGGTGACTCTGGTCCTGTGCCTCGGTCTGTACCCACTCTCGCCCTTACCTCTCTGGAGGAGAAAAAGGAAGCCACAGCCCCTCCAGATGTCCAGGGGGAACTGATATGAATCTCTGGATTCTGAGAGGATATCTTGTCCATACCTCTCTCTTCCTTTGAAGACATTTCAAAACCATCCCTGGAAAATAAAGGATCTTGTTCTTAGAGCTATCTTCCCCTCATTTATCCTCCATCCTTAAGAAAAGCTAACCCCACAATTTCTCTTGGCCACCTATTCTTGTAGGATACAATTCTCAGTGTCTGGAAGTCCTTTCTTATCTCTTGTCTATAACCCTCATGCTGCAGCATAAGCCCCTTGCCCCTGGTTCTGGCCTTCTCAAACCAGAGTGGCTTCCATCTCACCACGTCACCAGTTTCTGTGCAGGGAGATGAGGAGGTACTAATTCACCATCCAGGCTTCATACTGTGGCCGTGTGTGCCAGAGGTCTCGGGAGAGCAGCCTGTGGGGTCAGGAGGTACCTGCCTCTAGCACACAGAGAACCTCTGCAAATAAAAGAGCTACTACAGTAGCTCCCACCTGCGCCACACTTTCTCACCCATCTAGTCCCAAACCCAACCCCACGGGGCAGGACCATGCTGCTCAGATGAAAGTGTTGTGAAGCGTTTTTAATAGCGGTGTTTTTTTATATGTTGCTAGAAATCAGGAGGTTTATAACACATTCATGTCCAGAAATGAGTTAAGATACTTTAAAGTCTAAACACACTATATATGAGTGTGTTTAGGAGCGTGTATGTTGCAATCTCAAGACGGATAATAGGCCATATGGACTAAATTAATACTTGCCTCTGGGTAGCAGGTATGTTTGTAAATATAAAATTATGTTAAACATTAGCACCAGTGCAGGTGAAAGAGCCAAGTCCTGCCTGGCACCGTCCCTCTTCCTTTCGGAGATCTCTTTAAGGAAGGGCCACCTTCCCCACCCCAGCCACCATCTCTGCAGCCCCTAGAAGAACATGGACCTCCTTTTCTCTCCAGCCTAAGAGGGAACAAAGCGAGGGGGCCGGGTGGGGGGGCATCTGTGTGCTGTCTTTTACCATCTGGAGCTCCGCTTGGTTTCATCAGCGGTCATTCCTTAGGGCACCGCTTCAAACAACGTGGGCTGCAGGACCAGTCATTTTACTTCCGGTCTGTCACAGAGCGGTCCACAGTCCCACCGTGCAGGACTGGGGTGCAGCTCGTACCCACCACACACATTCAACAGGGCCCAGACTTGTCTACCCTGCGTCCACAGGGAGCGCTCACTAATGACGTACTTGGGGTGCTGTGAACATTTCTAAATTCTTACTCTCTGTGTTTGGACGCATCTGGTCTCGTCTGGTCTCCGACCTTAATGAACAGTTCAGACCAGCCTGGCTGTTGGACCACACTTGGAGGTGCCCTGCATTAGAGGATAAGAGTGTGCATAAGAATGCCCCTTTCCTTTGGCGTCCCACGGGCAATGGATACATCTTATGACCTTCTTAGCATCCCTCCTACTCCCACTGTCGGTGCCGTGGGGGCAATGATGGGGAGATCCAGCAGGAGAGGTTGGTCCCAGGCTATCCTTTGCTGCCAGGGGTGAAATGACACCCACCCCCAACCCACTACCAACACACACACCCACACACACACACACACACACACACACATGAGGCCCTGAGCAGCGTCCAGAGACTCAACGCTGTAGCTTCTGGGCCTTAGCCCTTCACTAAGGCACCCAAGTTGCAACCCCCCTCCCTCATAAGCTGTGAGTAAATGCTTTTGGTCTCTTGGGCCCACCCTCCTCCTTAAGAAACAGTTACAGCAATGAACACCTGGTGTGGAAAAATGCTGAACAAGTGGAAAAAGAATTTGAAAAGAAATGAGCAGCCAAATTAGGGTTACGTCTTAGGGCTTGAAGAGCAGCCCCAATCCGGACAACTGAAATGCAGTTACACTTGGTCCGCCCCACTCCCAAACACACAGACACACACACGCCCAACTCACACTCCCACGCAGACACACACGAATCACACAATCCCCACCTCAAAGCCCTCAGGGCAGGGTGGGCAGTCTGGCGGTGGGGTACACCCACTGGCAGTCTTCCTTTCTGGTCAAGGCTCTATCAAAGGCAGGCTGGGGTGGTCGGGGGTGTTGTGAAACTACAGGAGGGGCAGGGGAGACAGAAGTTGGAGTCTCTGCCAGCGTTTGCTAGTGGGTCCCCCTCGGGAAGGGAAGGGCTCTGCCAGGATGACCCATCCTGAGGAAGAGCTGCTGCGGGGAGAAGCAGGTGCAGCTCCCCTTGCATCCTCTCACTCCCCACTCCCCACAGCCAAGGGGAAGAGGGGCAGACACGTCCTTATAAGGGAAGCCGCATGAGGTCATCCCAACTGGGACTGCGTCCCTCTCATTGGAGCCTGAGGGTCTGGTAGGACAGGGCTGGGGAGGCTGAGAGAATGACCAGAGTCCTCAAAGGAGGCTGAATTTCATTTTTAGGGACTTCAGCCACGGACAGTTCAAAGTCCCCTCCTGGATCCTCCATGGGCTCAGAGCTGACTGTGGGGAGCTCCTGGGTAACAGCAGGGCCCCGGGAGACTCAGGGAGGGCAGGCCTTTGTGCCAAGCTAGGAGCATGGGAAACAGAGCTGCGGGCATCTCCCCAAAAAGCACTAGTGCTGTTGACTCAAAAAATAATAGGTGTTAATTTGCATGGCATTTTACATACAGGTTCTGTGCCCTGCTTTCCATCTCCTATCACTGGCACCCCCAAAGCCCTCTAGGTCTCTCCTCTCCTGTCACCCCCTCTAGGAGCATCGCTGTGTCCTCCAGACTCCAGAACTTCCTCACCACCATCTAGCCCATCCTCGGATTAGGCTAGCCTTAGAAAAAAACAGCGGTTGGTCTCGCTTGGGTGAGACCAAATCTGGGTCCAGATTTGCACTAGAGAAGCAGGCAGGAAGCCTGGCAGGTCTGGGCCCCGTTGGGCACCTCGGTGAGGGGTGCCCCACCTGCCTGCTGGGAAGAGGAACAAAAAATCTAAGCCAGAGAACCCAGAGAGGGGCCAAAAGGAGAGGAAACCCAGTGGTTGCTATGACGATGGGGTCCTGGCGCCCAATTTGCATAGGGCAATGATTTCCATACTGCAGGGTGAATTTCCATATCCCTGCCTCAAAGCCTGTTGGGGCAGGGAAGGGGGAGAGGGGAGAGGTCATTTGAAATTCAAATGAGGATGATTAAGGTTTTCTTGAGAAGGGAAGTGCGCACAAAAAGGGTTAAGCCGGCTGGGAAATGTCTGCTCTGGACTCCAAGGTATCAAAGGGAGGTAGCACTGGGCTGGCTGCTCCCACCCTGTCCCTGTCCCCTCCCCTCAGGCCCCTGGAGGCCTGAGGGTGGTTGGCTGAGTGGGGTATTAGTGACCTCTGCCTCTCGGGAGAACCAGCTGGGTCCCCATCCCCGCCTAGCCCCAACTCAGTTTACCCCCAGTGTCATAAGGATGCTTGGGCTCTTAAGGACCACTGAGTGAGTTCTGGTTCTGGCCTCAGGCCTGTCTCCCTCTGCTGACAACAGACTAGACATCTCAGTTTTTCTACCAGTGAAGCTGGAGAAACAGTCTGCACCTTCTCGTTTGGCTGAGGAGATGTGAGGAGAGATGGAATCTGGACTCATCTCTACCATGAACCTGTGTCAGCAAGTCACCTCTCCCGTCTTCAGGCCTGAGTTCGTGCATTGGACGAAGGGTCTGAACTTGAGAGTCTCTAAGATCACTTCCGGCTCTAAGATGCTGAGATCCGTGAGCACACGCTGACCCTTTGTGCTCACTGGTTATTATTTGAAAGATGGGGGTTGCTGTACCTCTCAGTTCCTGTAATGTGTTAGGAAGGGCACTGCTGTCCCCAGCTTACCAAGGCGAAGGCTTTAAAGGCATAGACTTTGGAGCCAGAGTCTGTATTTGAATCCCAACTTTTCTACTTACTAGTTATATGACCTTGGGCTGGTTACTTAATGTCTCTGCTTGGTTTCCTAGACTGTAAAATGGAGGTAATAATAGGGATAGGCTCCTAGAGTTGCCGTGAGGAATTTTTTTTTTGTTTTTCTTTTTTAATATTGTGGAGAGTGAGGAACTATTTTTTTTTTTTTTGGTTTTTTTTTTTTTTTTTCTTTAATAAATTTATTTATTTATTTTGGGCTGTGTTGGGTCTTCGTTGCTGCGCGCGGGTTTTCTTTAGTTGCGGCGAGCGGGAGCCACTCTTTGTTGCAGTGTGCGGGCTTCTCATTGCGGTGGCTTCTCTTGTTGTGGAGCACGGGCTCTAGGCACACGGGCTTCAGTAGTTGTGGCACGCGGGCTCAGTAGTTGTGGCTCACGGGCGTAGTTGCTCCGCGGCATGTGGGATCTTCCAGGACCAGGGCTCGAACCCGTGTCCCCTGCGTTGGCAGGCGGATTCTTAACCGCTGTGCCACCAGGGAAGCCCCTGCTGTCAGGATTGAATAAGCCAACATGTGTAAGGCACTTAGAGCAGAGCCTGCCATACAGTAATGCTATTTGCCAGTATTAGTATCAGAAGGACAGAGTGTCCACGCGTGACCCAATGGCCAATCTAGGGACCCTCTATTAGGAATATGGGCTGTCTCCTGAGTAGACCTACCTGTGAATTCGTTCACTCATGGCCAACACACTGTCCTATCCACCTGCGCTTGGGAGTGGGAAGCGTGCTTTGGTGAAGGACCCTCAAACAAACTGACTCCAGGCCATCAGGAAATGGCCAGAAGAAGGGGAGGGAGTTGGTGGAAAGACCCCTCCTCCCAGGACCCAGTGTTTAGGGATGGTACAGTTTCAGGGAGACTAGATGATCTTTATAGTTCTGGAAAACTCTGAAGGTCTCATTTTTTTCCCCCTCAAGTTTCTGTGGCGACTCCATATGTGTTTTCATTTGGAGATAGTATGTCAATATATACTGTGGTGTGGTCAGCCTTGGCTGGTGGGCAGACGTGGGCTTGAGTTTCTACTCGGCAATTTACTAATCAGTAACCTTGGGCAAGTTGATTAACCTCTCTGAGGCTCAAGTCTCCTCATCTGTAAAATGGGGATAATAAGAGCACCTACTCATAGGGTGGTTGTGAGGATTAAATGCTGTCCTGTGTATAAAATGTTTAATACAAAGCTTGGTGCGTAGTAAATGCTCAATGAATGTCAACTATTGATAATAGTGTTCTCCTGCCAAAATGTTTGAAAATTCTCTGATCTAGTCCCATTCTCCTATTTTATGGGGAAAGAGAGTGGGGTCAGAAAGGAGGAATGACTTTCTCAAGGTCACAGCAATGGGTTGAGATCCCTGTTTCTTCAAAAGCCCTTTCCCTACCCTAGAGGCAGTCCTCTGTTTTTTGCTTTTGTTTTGTTGTTTTGTTGGACAAAGTCTCCCCCCTCCCCATCACCCTTCCCTCAGAAGTGGCCCCTCCAGCCCTAGGAACACAGGCCCCAGAAGGAGGGGAAGCGACATTACCCCGGGTGAGGGAAAGGGCATGGTGTCTGGATGCGGAAGACGGCTGTGTGACATTAACCAGCCCTGCCCTCTCTGAACCTCAGTGTACTCACTGGTGAAACAGGAGTTCTGGAATCCTGGCCCCGTAGACCTCACAGGCAGGCGAGACTCTAATAAGGACTGGATATGAAAGTGCACTGCACAGAAAGGAACAAACCCAGTGCACGCCCCAAGACCCATGCGTGTTGGCCAGCGCACCAGCCCTGCAGCCAGAGCCCTGAGATCCAACTTCCTCTCCTCCAGCTCAGGCGCCATGACCCAGCCTCAGTTTCCTTATCTGTAAAACAAGTTGTGAGGCGTGAATGAAACAAGAGTGTATCTGTGACAGCTCTCAGAAGTGAGAGTTGTTCTACAAATGTGAGATAGCATCTCCCATCTAAGCTTTCTTACCACACACGTGGCCCTCTGAGCTGCACAAAGGACGTCTGTGTGCCCACATGAGGACCAGCGCCCGGCTGCACGCCCCTCTCAGTAGCTATTCCTGCTCTTCCCACCCACCCTTCTCACCCCCACTTCACTCAGTCCCGGGAAGGGGGCGGCGAAGTGTCTCTTACCAGCCTTAAAGCTCTTTGAATCTCTTCCCCTCTCAGGGCTGGGCAAGGAGTAGAGAAGGGGCTGGTCTGGAGGTGACCTTTAGGGAACCCCTGGGCTAGGGTGGAGAGTCAAGTCCGGGCATCGGAGCTCGGGCTTTGTTCCTGCTTTGCCATGTATTACCTGTGTGACCTTTAGTTCATCACTCATTCTCTCTGGGACTTAGTTTCCCTACCTGTAAGTGGTGGGTGCTGCACTGGGAGTCTCTGTGTGGTCCCCTCGAGCACAAGAAAGTTCTGATAGAAAAATAGCAGCCAAGGTGCTTCTCTGACCTGTGCTTATTTAGGAGTGATGGGAACCCTGGGTTTCTTTAACAGAGTCTTTCCTTTGAAGTTGAATTTTTATTGTTTTCTAGGGTCAGCGGATTATGAGTGGAGACTTTGCTGGGGAACCTGGCCCTTTGGCCCCATTCCAGGCAGGGACCTGAGCCCCTGGCCTCTTCAGCATAGCCTCTGATCATGCTGCCCACTTTGGGCCTCAGTGTGAGGCCAGCAGGAGGTGCAGGGGCAATGCAGGGGGCCCCAGAGAGTCCCATCTATAGCTCAGACTGAGAAGAAACAGGGATTTTATTTCCTAAAGAATTCGAAGACCTCGGTGAGGAGCCTTTCATTTATCAAAGAATGACGACAGATGATAAAGGGAAGTCGGAGGAGGCTGGGCTTCCCTTTTAGCAAAGGTGGGCAGTGGGTGCCTTCCTCAGCCCCACGCTCCTGACATCTGTGGTAAGGGCCTGGAGAGCAAGGCTTCGGGGTTCAGTCTCATGACTGTGCAGGTGGAGAAACTCATTGGAACGCTCACACAGGCCGTGTTGCAAGGAAGTCCTGAGGTCAGTCATGTTTACTCTGCCATTCTAGAGAGGAAGAAGCTTTAAATCATGAAAATCCCCAAAGCCACAGACGGTCAGAGGTGGAGGGACCCTGTAAGATCATCCTGTCCTGGGGTAGCAAGTGGGTTTCTTCAGAAGAGCTGCTTCTGATCATCAGTGGTGGTCACTATGCACTGAGTTTAGGAAAAGGAAGCGAGTGAGGCCGTCCATTAGTGATGTCTGCCCTGGGCATGGCTCACACGCTGCATCTTTGCATCTGCTATCCACAGCCTGGGACACTCAGCTGGTGGAGAACTGAAGCTCAGATCTCCCATCCCCTATGCGAGTGTTCTTCCCACAGCCCATCAAGGACATCCTGTGTCCTGTTCTTCAGGTGGCTTCAGGGGCCAGCCTCGGTTTCCTCCTGGGCGTTTCTTGGCTCCTACGAAGAAGGTGGCAGGAATATAGGCAGAATTTTTTGTTTTAACATGTAAGGAAAATTGAAGGCTGTGGAGATCAAGCAACTTGCCCAAGGTCCAGCATAAAACAGCCTTTGAAGTAATCCTCAAGCTCAGTTTACGGTGTGTTCTCTGTACAGAACTCTGACCATTAGGCAACAGTGCCCAGTTCCTTGGAGGGATCTCAAGTAACAAAAAAGGTAGGCATGGTGTCTGTGGGGTCTTGGGGAAAAGTGTTTTGACTGGTTTGAACGAGCTCACTGGGAAGTCTCATGGTTTGCTCTGGCGGCTGCCTGCCCAGCAGTGCTTCCAAGGTCCTGGTTGCTTTAATCATTGCTATCCCAGGAAGTGCCAGCACATTTGCCAAGTGGTCATAAAATGACAGTGGAAGTCTTGCTGGGTTAACCTGGGAGTGGAGCTGGTGAGAAGAGAAGCAGCCCAGAAATGGGAGAGGTTCAGCCGCATTGCAGAATGCTCTCTGCATGTTTACCAGGCAGGAGTGAAAATCCTGCTGGAACAGGATTCTTGTGCGTCCACCTCCCTCACCCAAAGAATTGCTCCCCAGGCAAACTCACATCCCAGCACTGCCAAAGCATGCAAATCAGCGGGCCTGCGAGGCCGTGGCTCAGAGGTGGGAAAGCAGAGGGCTGGCGCCGGCTCCTCCTGTCTACTGTCGGACAGGGCTCCTTGCCAGGTGGCTCGGACTGCTGATCTGGTGCCCACCAGATGCCAGGGAAGGAGAGGCAGAGGTGGAAGTTGCCTTTGACCCCTGCGCACCTCCTACAGACTGATCCTTGGCCTTTCTCATGGGGACTCCATTGGGTATTACGGCCATCCTGGCCTCAGGAAATTCTGTCCAGAATCCTGGGTCTCCCCGCCAATTCAAGGTGCCTTTTACCCTCTTGGTCACTAAATCCCATTTTCTATGAACTGGGATGTTGTCTTCATAATTAACCCAAATCCCTCGAACTGTATTCTCGGCCTCTTCCTTTGTCTGGAGCGCTTTGGTATAGATGAACAGTTCTGGGTACCGTGTGGGACCAGGGAGATTTAGGAGTTGGGGCATTTAGCTGGAACTTGGATGGAGTCCTCAGACATTGTCTGAGTTTTAGAGGTGCTAGCAGTGGCGTTACGCTAGCGTGGGAAGGAGGTACCACATTGGGGTTGGAGACATGGGTTTTTGTCTTCCCCTGAGGATCATTCCCAACACGTGCCCATACTTTAAAAGCTCTGCTACTTCGTACATATTATCACTTAACCTTGTTGAGACTCAGTTTTCTCACTGTAAAATGGGGGTGAATAATAATGCTTCATTTTCCCAAAGGCAGAACACTCGCCTTGGTGATCTCTTCAGGTCCCTCCCAGCCCCGTGAGCCATAGTTCCAAGGTGTTTGCGCTCTGGCTTTCTTGCTAGAAGCTTCATGGTCCAGAGATTCCCAGGAGACCATGAGAACCAAAAGAGGCTTGGAGAGACCTTAGCTGGTGTCCCTTCCAGCTTGGCACAGTTCTTACCCATTTGCCCCCAAGACATCCAAAGAGAGGATTCTGAAGCTTCCTTTGTGAGCCCTTTCTGCCCCATCTCTGCTCTCTGTGTTCATATCTTTTAGTTGTGGGCAGAACAAACAGGACAGAGGGAAACGGTGGGGAGAGTTCTTTGGTCCTTCCTTGCCTCCCTCTGCAAATGCTACACAGTGACCAGCTTCTGGGAGGGGAAGAAAAAGCCCTGGTACATTTCAATCAGCTGCATTGAATCCTAGGACTTTAGAGATGGAAGGAATTTTCAGTCCCCTGAGATCCCCCGAGATCCCCCTCTTGATATTATCAAATTGCCCCTCAATTCAAATACCACTTCTATAACATCCCTGAAATAAGCAACCTCTGCCTGAATATTCCTAGCAATGGGGAGCCCTGTTGATATGAAACTGTGGGTTTCACTGCTGGACAATTCCACGTTTTACAAAATTCTTCCTTATACTGAGGTGAAGCCTGCTTCCCAGGAGCCTCCACCACTGACCTTTGTGGAGCTGGGTCTTTGGAACTGCAGACTAAGCCTACTTCACATCCATGCCAATATTTGGGGAGGAAGGAAGAGTACACTGACATTTGCTGAAGCACTTACTATGCACCAGGCACCATGCCAAGTAGATCTTTCAAATGTTCCCTCATTGAATTACTTTAAAATTTTTTTTTTTGAAAAACTTCAGATACATAGAAAAGAGAAGAAACAGCTTAATGAACAGCCATATACCCATCACCTGGATTTCACAGTTGTTAACATCTTGCCGTACTTGTTTCATCCTTTTTGGGGGGAAATATTTTATTTTTAACTTTTTATTTCAAACGCACACAAAGGTAGACACTAAAACGATGAGCCCCATATACTCATTGCCTATTCTCAACAACCATCACATTTCTGCCATTCCTGTCACTGGAATATTTTCTTGTAAATTATAGACATTATAACATTTCAATCCTAAATATGGCAGTATGTGTCTCTAAAACGTAAAAGACATCTAAGGGTAAGTGTTCTCCTCTCTAGGCTAAATATCCTTTCGTCATTTGGTGTGACATCTAAGCCCCTTACCGTCTTGGTCCTCATGTTGCGCAGCCCAGTTCGTCAGGGTCCCTTTACAAAATGTTGCCCTGAACTGGACGTGATGCTCTCAGCAGAGATCTGCAACGGTCTGCATGCCTGCTAATGCACAGGATAGCATTAGCTTTTTAAGCAGCTACACCACACCTGTGCAGCACACTCAGGCCAATATTGGCTTCAGTCAACTGAAGTTCTCCCTTTTTTGGTTTCTTTTTCACATGAGACACTAGCGCCAGCCTCCTCTCTCTTCCCCTCCCCACAAGGAACTGCAGTTTGTTTATTTCCAGATACTGTCTGCCAATAAACAGAAATGGGAATCACTTTTTTGTTTTTGTTTGGGAGGGAGAGATATATTTCTTTAGGAGATTTAACCTCTTTGAAAATGTAAAATACAGAGTATAGATATTTTGATGGTCAAGTATCTTAAATTATGCACACTTGAATTTTTAATCACCATGTGTATCTGCTGTGTTATTCCATTGCTCTAGTTTGAGGTTGGTTATTGGTATTGTTGAAAAAACTCTTTATCAGGTTTCACATTGTAGCACAGAGTCTTTTGTTTAAGCTTTATTGAGGTGTAACTGGTAAATAAAATTGTAAGATTTTTACAATGTACATCATGTGATTTGATACGTGTATACATTGTGAAAGGATTCCCACCATCTAGTTAATTAACACATCCATCACCTTGATATTTGTCTTTATATGTGTGAGAGAGAACATTTAAGTTCCACTCTTTTAGCAAATTTTAATTATACAGTACAGTGTTGTCAACTATAGTCACCATGTTATACATTAGATCTTCAGACCTGATTCATCTTACAGCTGAAAGTTTGTACCCTTTTACCAACTTCTCCCTATTTCGGAACCCTTCCAGCATCTGGCAACCACTTTTCCACTCTCTGTTTCTATGAGTTTGACGCTTTTTTTTTTTATTTTTTGGATTCCACATATAAGTGATACCTTGCAGTATTTGTCTTTCTCAGTCTGGTTTATGTCTCTTAGCATAATGCCCCCAAGGTCAATCCATGTTGTCGCAAATGGCAGGATTTCCTTCTTTCTCGTGGCTGAATAATATTCCACCATGTAACATGTTACATATATATAACATTTTCTTTATCCATTTATCCATTGATGAACACTTAGGTTGGCTATAGTGAATAATGCTGCAGTGAACAGAGGAGTGAAGCTATCTCTTTGATATCCTGTTTTCATTTCCTGTGGATATACACCCAGAGTAGGATTGCCAGATCATATGTAGCAGATAGGCTTAAAGGTAGGGCATACTTTTGAGCAATTTGACTACTTTAGTTGCCTACCCAGTATGAGGTAGAAAATTAGCTTTCTGGGTTAGAGTAGTTGTCAAAACATAATTCCCTAATTTTAAAAAACTTTTTACTTTTTTCTCCTTTTTTTGGTGGTAAAAAACATACAATATTAAATTTAAACATTAAACATAAAATTTACCACCTTAATCATTTCTAATTTCAACCTCCTCTATCTTTTATGTATACAATTGACCTTTTTTAACCTAAATGTAGGGCTTAGATTTATTCCTGTTACATTTTATGTTGTTGGTTTTGGCCTCCTATTAGAATCAACCAAAATATTTTCTAATCCTGATTTCATCATCCAGTTGTCTGAATTAATCTCACGCTCTGCTTTAAATCACTTCCAGATTTGATCGGCATCAATACTGCTTATTTGCCTAAACTGTTGATTACAGTCTAATACTTGGTTTTCTCTGTGTTGGACTTTGGATGCAGTGGGTTTATTGGGAAAATTGTATGAGTATGGGAGTTGCAGAATCGAAGCTTTAGTCCGAAATCAAGGTCTCTGAGGCTGTGTGACCACTGCAACGTGCTCCCCTCTGAGGCTGGACT
Source organism: Eubalaena glacialis (assembly GCF_028564815.1). Taxonomy (NCBI): domain Eukaryota; kingdom Metazoa; phylum Chordata; class Mammalia; order Artiodactyla; family Balaenidae; genus Eubalaena; species Eubalaena glacialis. The sequence goes on along the minus strand of NC_083725.1, from coordinate 12,842,254 downwards.
TCAGTATCTTTCCAATGTTAAAAATAACGCTCCGGCCCCTCTGTGTGTGTGTCCTGCTTTGTTTTTTTTCTGCAAGTGGCTGCCATCTTTCAAAGCCAGAACTTGGATAATAGAATATGATCAGGTTTCTGCAGGTGGTGGCACCTGTAATTTCTTAGATCTGAATAGAAGATTCATTTCTGTAGCAGTTTCTTAGTGATTTGGATCAATTAAACACATAGTCATTCAGTTCCTACTATGTGTTAAACACTGTTTTAGTCTCTTGGGGTACAAAAATGAATAAGATGTAATAACCCTGGCCTCTAGGAGCTCCCAATTTCATGAGGGAAACAGACACACAAAACACTGAGTTTTAAAAAATGTGGTGGGTGCTGGAAGAGATATAAGTAGGAGAGGTGGAAACACAGAGGAGGAAATCCCTCATTTTGCTTTGGATAAGTTTCATGGAGGAGGTGACATCTGAGTTGGGTCTTGGAGGACGAGTGTGTATTTCCTAGGGAGAGAGGGCATTCTAGTCAGAGGGAACAGCATGTGCAAAATCCCTGACCAAGGAGCAGGCCCAGCCTGATGGAGGAGTGGCCCGGGACGTGTGCAGCCCAGCCCACAACTGGAGAGTGTTTCCCAGCATATAGTTGAGTTTTACTGTATTCCTGGGAAGTGGGTGGAATTGAAACTATGACCTTATTTTGCCGTCAAGATGCCTGAGGCTCTGGAGCTTCCTGCCTTGACCAAGGTCACACAGCTTGGGAGCGATGGAGCCAGGACTTGAACCCTAATTCTCTGACTTCAAGTCCAGGACTGTTTCATGTATGCCCTGCTGCTCCTGCACACCACAGCTTAAAGGGGTAGAAAACAAGTTTCTGGTGATTGTGGACCAGTATTTCCCACAATATGGTGATTGCATCCCTTTCTTTCTCTAGGAAAGAGGGGTGCCCTCCTCGCTGTTTCAAAAATGAATAAGTTGGGTCCTGGGAATGGCTTGTCGGTCACCTCTCAACCTAGAGCATTAGGGCAGCAGCAGAGCCCCAGTGAACTTGATCTTGTCGCAGATTTCCCAGGCACCACCTCCCAGACCTGTCCTGTAGGCTGGGTGGGGAGAGGTGCCAGGTGGAACTAGGTCCATGGAACATGGGAGAGAAGCAGGAAGAAGCCGCAGTACAATGAGGGCTGAGGCCGTTTCCCCTCAGCCAGATCTGGAGAGAGAATCAACAGTGTCATCAGAAATGAACTAACACCTGTATTAGACTATGTCATGGTGTCTCCACCTAGGCCCCCAGATGCTCTGAGCTCCTTCTCCCCAGCTGGGGGAAGCCATGTCTCCTGAGAATACTCTGACCTGCTTAGCAGTGGAATCAGAATCAGAGGTGAAGTCACTTTGGGGGACTGAACCTTTATTCAGCTCCCGGTGCTGAGCTAGTGCCACTCTCTACTGTCCCAGAGTAAAGGGGTCCGTCTCCCGGGAGGTCCTGGCTGGCCTGGGCCCCTCCAGTCCAGCCATTCAGTCAGCCTGGGACTCAAGGAGGATTAGACAATGATACCGATGCAGGCCAGGATGAGTCTGATGAGAAGGGGAGACCCCATCTTCAGGCTCCAAGCACAGCAGGTGCGTCCTCAAGGGGAGAGGCCTCTGGAGAAAGACCCCGGAGAAACTCCTGGACAAGAGAAATTGTTCTCTTGTTGGCTGGTGGGTTTTAAAATTAATCTCTGAATGCTGTTTGCTCATCTTTTGCATTTTGTGGATCTCACAAACAACACTCTAACGGCATCCGCAGATATCGAAAGTAAAGACTTTTCTTAATTGTTCACAATCCTGATGACCTGTCCAAGACAGACTGTTTTGGCCCTCAAGGTTTCTCTCTCTTTCTAGGTCTCATTCACATGTATGTTATTACCTCTTCTGGAGGTAATGATATTACACCTTCTCTTGCCTTCCAGACACCATACCTGCCTGGTCTTCCTCCTACTAGAGTGCCCACTCTTTCTCAGTCTCCTTTGCTGGCCCCTCCTCATCATTCCCAACCTTGACCCTTTTATTCTCCTTCATCTGGACTCAGTTCCTTTGTAAACTCGTCAAGTCCTATGGCTTTAAATACCACCTATAAGCTGAAAACTACCCACCCTGTACTTCTGACCTGACACGTATCCTGAGTCCAAACTCCTCTCCCTGTCTCTCCTGGGATCTTTAATTGGCATCTCAAAGTTAACACGTCCCAGAACATAGCTTTTGATTTTATACCACCAGCCAGCTCCTCCCCGAGTCTCCCCCATCTTGGGGAATGACTCCACCACTCACTCCATGGAGAAAGCCCAGCCCTAGGAATCATCCTTCCTCTCCTTCCCTGGCACCACTCCTTCCAGCCATCAGCTGGCCCTGTCAGCTATCAATTCAAAATCCAGGTCCTTCTCACTACCTGCACGGCTGCCCTTCTATCCTGCACACTGCCCCCTCTCACCTGACCCACTGCGATAGCCTCCTGGCTGTTCTCCCTTCCTCCTTGCTCATCCCTACAGCTGATCACCGCAGGTGTAAACACTTAAGTCAAAGCATGTCACTCCTCTGCTCAAAACCCTCTGATCACTTCCCAACGTCCTTGGCATGAAAGCTGAAGTCTTCAGCACGACCCGCCTGCCAGATCCATGTCATCTTTCCCCTGGTTACACCCATCCACATCTCTCCAGCCTTGCTGGCCTCATCACTGTTCCTCAGCAGGCAAGCCTGTTCTTGCCTCACTCAGGTCCCGATCCCTCTGTCTGGAATCATCTTCCCCAGACCACCCTGCTTATGGACAGCCTCTGACACACTCTTCCCCTGACCATGTATTATTGCTCTCCATAGTAACTCTCTCTAAATGAAATTATATATTTGTTTTCTTATTCCTTTTATGTCTCCTCAACTAGAAAAGAAGCTCCGTGTGGTCAAGGACTTCTGTCTATCTTTTCCAGTATTATATTTCCAGTGCCTAGAACAGTGTCTGGTATAGAGAGTGTATTTAGCAAATACTTGTGGAATGAATGAATTTGCTCTTTGGTCAAATTTTAAAATCACTCCTTACTAGGCCACCTTTACAATGTCATGAAATAATTTTTAATATAAAAGCAATTTTATCTTTAAGTCTACCCTCTACACACACACACACACACACACACACACACACACACACTATTTTCAGTCTGTGGGCCCTTCCCATCTTAACTCCCCTCACAGATTATCTATTTAGTCTTCGTTAGTCTCAAAATCAGGCTGCTATTCAAAGATGACTTCCCGTCTCACTAATTTCCTCTTTCTCAGAATCCTGTAGCCCTCAACCTCAGCTGTCATCTTGCTGGCCCAGCTGCTCTCGGAGATGCTTCACAACCAATCATACAGGCAAGGGCTTCACTTACCCATTGTTTAGAACAGAGCAGAGGGAAGGGGGCTTAGGTTAAAGCTCCAGAGGATTCTCCTGGACCCCATTCATTCATCTATCAGGTGTTTCTTGAGCCTCTGACCCATGTTAGGAACTGTGGTGGCCATTGAGGAGAAAAATGAATGTCATCCTCCTAGTTTTCAAGGAATTCATAGACTAGAGGGAGAGAGTAGCATGCAGACAAATAAAGAGTTACTTGACATGTGCAATGCGGCTGGTAGAGAAGCCTGAAGGACCAGAGAGAAGGGGGACCAACTTTGTGGAAGGGAACAGTGCATGGAGGCGTGGAAACGGGAGAGGTATGGCGCGTTTGGACATGAGCGAGCTTTCCATGAGTCTGGAGCACAGGGTACCTGGGAGGGAGGGAGGTGAGATCATGAGAGGCAGCAGACAAAGCAGGGAAGGTAGTCAGAAACCAGGTCATACAGGGAATTATATGTTATACTAAGAAATTTGGACTTCATTCCAAAGCTATTGAAGAACCGATGGAAAGCAGAAGAATTTTCTGATTGAAAGTTCTGAGTTCATTCACATGTTCATTTATTCATTCATTCAACCAATATAATTTGAGCTCCTATTATGTACTAAGCCTAGTGCTAGGCTCTGGGTAGTATTTAATATCATTTTCTTGCCATTATAGAGCCAATAATCCATGGGGCACAAAGGAAGATTGTTTGGCAGCTCCTGCCCTGAAGAGCTATATGAATAGGAAATTTAATTATAGCAAAGAATGGAAGCGATTTCCCTAATAACAGGTATATGTTTAAGCAGATTTTGGTATCTCCATAAATGGAATATTATGTAGCCATTAAAAATGATCTTTGCAAACATAGGAGAAAGATTTATGACGTTCCTTCATAGTGTAGGAGAAAGATTATGACGCTCACTGGAAAAAGCAGGGTAAAAAAATCTATACAGAGTGATATATATCAATGAGGAAAAACAAGCATGAAAGAGACCATAAAATATACAAAAATATTAATTGCAGCTGCCTCTCTGCAGATTGATTTTTCTGCTACTTTATACTTTTTCTGTACCAAAAAGTTTTCTCTATTAAGCACACATTTACTTTATCAACCCAACATTTATTATAAAGGGAAAAAGATGAATAAAACCAAGAATGAAAGTTGGGGGGGTGGAAACAGGGGTGACCCTCATCTACCTGACATGATTTAGGTGTCATCAATGCTGGAGGGCTGGGATAGTGGGAGGCCTTCTTGCCTTCGGGCAATTCCTTTAGGATTTGTGGCTGGTCATTTCTTGCTTTTCCATTACAGCATGTATCACAGCTTCTGTCTGAGGGCATTTGGCAGAAGCAATCTGGTGTGGCAAGTTCTAATCTCAGTTAGACTATGTGACCTTGGACAAGTCAGTCTCCCCTTTCCCTGGTTACCTACCTTCCTGAAGGAGATTTTCCGAAGACTTTTCCAGGAAACAGGATAAGCAAGAAGATTCTGGTCACAGGGCAGGCATTTTGTTCTTTTTCAAAATAAAGATAAGCCCATCCCAACATCCTATTTTCCACTAACTTTCAGTCTCTTCCAATCCTGCTAGCTATTAATGTTTTCTTTTTTTTTTTTAAATCTCTTCCAGGAAATGATCGAAACGGCTTAGATTTCAACAGGCAGGTAAGGACATTCAGAAGAAAACCTTTATTCTATAAATTTTGGGGGTCATTCATACTATGTCAGGTGTGGGGACACAAAGAAGATTAAGGGAAGTTTGAGGGTGTTTATTCATAGACTCATAGCTCTCAGAATTGAAAGGGGTCTTTCAAGAGCTTTTGCATCCAACCCCTCCCCCAATCCACAAGCCAACGTTGGGGTCACCTCTTCATTATGTCCTCAAAAGAGTACTGACAGCGCAGCCCTATTTAGGATTATCTGCAGGCTGGATGTGGTCTGGAATCTAAGACCACAGCTCTTTTCCCATCAAAGCTCAGCTTGAGTTGCCTCTTGGGCAAGTCTGTTTGCATGGCCTGACTATGTGTAGAGGAATTTGTGGAAGTACGAAAGATGGAGGGTTGGGCTCCTCAGGGAACTCCTGATTTATTTATTTATTTATTTATTTATTTCTAACATTTTTATTGGAGTTTAATTGCTTTACAATGGTGTGTCAGTTTCTGCTTTACAACAAAGCGAATCAGTTATACATATACATATGTCCCCATATCTCTTCCCTCTTGCGTCTCCCTCTCTCCCACCCTCCCTATCCCACCCTTCTAGCTGGTCACAAAGCACTGAGCTGATCTCCTTGTGCTATGCGACTGCTTCCCACTAGCTATCTATTTTACATTTGGTAGTGTATATATGTCCATGCCACTCTCTCACTTTGTCCCAGCTTGCCCTTCCCCCTCCCCGTGTCCTCAAGTCCATTTTCTAGTAGGTCTGCGTCTTTATTCCCGTCTTGCCCCTAGGTTCTTCATGACCATTTTTTTTTTTTTTTTAGATTCCATATATATGTGTTAGCATACGGTATTTGTTTTTCTCTTTCTGACTTACTTCACTCTGTATGACAGACTCTAGGTCCATCCACCTCACTACAAATAACTCAATTTCGTTTCTTTTTATGGCTGAGTAGTATTCCACTGTATATATGTGCCACATCTTCTTTATCCATTCATCTGTCGATGGACACTTAGGTTGCTTCCAAGTCCTGGCTATTGTAAATAGCCAAAGGAACTCTTGATTTAAAAGAAGAAGATAGAGGACAAAACAGGGGAGCCAGGACAAAAAGAGTTCAGGAAGGAGGGTGTAACCCAGCTCAGTGGGACAATGGAGATACAAGTTGGGCGCCTTTAAAGGAACAAGCTGGGTGGAGTTCAAATTAGTCAGGGAGGGTTTCAGGCAGGAGAAGGTGGTGTTGGATGGATTGAAGGATGGATAGATCTGGATGTGTAAAGAGGAGGGTGAATGAAGAGAGGACTTCCCATTGAAGTTAGAGGCTGATGGGAAGATTGGGGGCTGAGGGCGAAGACAAGGTGTGATGTCAGAGGCAGATGGTGGGAGGGTTCATTGGGGGGACAAAGTCTAAATTGGAGACAAGCAGGAAGCAACACTGGGCCCTAGAGTGAGGCAGAGACGTGAGAATTAGAAACAAAGTCAGAAAGCCTGGGTTTGGGTCCTGTTTTGGCCACCAGCTAGCTGTATAAGTTTGGTCAAGTCACTTAATATTTTTAGTATGAGTTTTCTCAGCTGAAGAACTAATTTATTTCATAAATTTGGGGTGGGGGAGGGAACATGTACTGTGCCAGATGTGGGAATACAAAGAAAATTAAGACATGGTCTCTTCCCTGGAGGAGCTCACAGTCTAGATTGAGGAGTGGGGGAGATAGAGATAGAGGGAGAGGGAGAGGGGAGGGGAGAGAGAAACTCTTGAGTGGATAATTATAATACAATCTCATTCATGCTTTATTGGAGGCGTGTAAAAAGCATGGTGTCAAACAGAAATGAGAATACTTCATTCTTCCCGGTAGCTCAGGGCAGGCTTCATGGAGGAGGTGATATTTGATTCTAGCTCTGAAGAGTCAGTAGAGTTTGTTAAGCAGAGAAGAGTGGGCTAGAGAAGGAGACAGCCAGGGGGAAGGAAAGACAACCCCAATTTGGGGATACATTTGATACTCACTAGGGGTCCTTCCCACTCATATCCAGAGTCCAAGTTTAGAAGGAAGTCAGGGGTGGAGGTCAAACTCAGACATATGTTCTTCTCCTCCTTTATCTGTAGAGTGATTTGAAGTCCTTACTAACATTTCCTGAAAGGCTTTTAACTCTGGGTACATCCTTCACAGTTGGAGAGGAACAATCTGGAGTCCTAACCCAAAACCTCTTAGGCAACTTCTGCAATTGTGTTCATTGGGGAAGTTTGCTAACACATGGAGGCCACCTACTCTCACTCTGCCCTCAAGACCTAAGACAGAGGTAGGCTTCAGTTAAAGACACATCTAGGTGAGCTACAAGGAAGAACTTGCAGCCAGTGTGGCTTACCAAACACTGGAAGAGCTACCAAGGGAGGGAGACTGTAGAATCAGCTTCTCTCTCAAGGTCTTTAAAGATGAGACAGATTCTCATCTAAGGGATAGTTTGGCCAGGTTTGTTTCCAGGGCAGGAGGATGGAGGACATTCCCGAGGATTCAGTGATCCTGAAGGAGCCCTCGGCAGGTTGGGATGTGGCCTGTTGCCTGTGCTTTCCGAGGGTCCCAGCCCAGGGTCCACCTCTCATGGTCCCTTGGACAAGATGCACGTGGAGGAGCCCATCCCACACCAAGACGTGGTGGCACCAGCCCAGCCCGGAGGTGGCCCGCTCCACAGGCCCGGTGGGTTTGGCTGCCTGTGTGATCTTTCTAGAGCTTGGGAAACCCTTGTGCTTAGGACAAGGCTAGGGACAGCCCCTCTGGCCCCAGCAGCTTACAGAGAGGCCCCGACCCTTTGAACATCCTTTGGGGTATGGTTTCCCCACCAGTTGGGAGAAAGTTTCCTGGCTTCTGTCAGGGGAGGGCCTCACTAGCATTAGCTTCCCTTCGATGAGCCTCATGGGAAGGGGGCAGTTCCACCCTCCCCGGGAAGGGTTTTTGGATTTCTCATTACTGACAAGAACAGACACATAAAGATCTTTTCTTTAAAGAGGTTGGAATTTTGGAGGAAGAGAGGCTCAGCTGGTCACGCTCATTTACACACTTAGACTGGAGCTCTTCTCTGTGCACAAGCACACATGTCCACGCCCTCCCTAAGGCCCTCGTCACTCCCTCTCACTGTCTCTCGGATGCCTCAGATACCAAGGCCCACACCCTCACCTTCTCACCAGTTCACTTGCGGGCCTGCAGGTGGGCACCAGGATTTCTCAGGCCCTTGCACTGACAGTGATACCCTCGTGCTTCATAACAAGGGAAGTAAACCAACGTTGGCAACCCCGAGGCACTGGGCAAAGTGCTTTTGGCACTTTATCTCATTTGATTCTCACTGTATACCAAGTGTTACTATCCCCCTTATACAGGTAAGGAAATTGCCTCCCAGGCAGCCCCACCTGATTTGGCAAAGGATTTGAGAGATTAAGTAATCTGCTGAAGGTCATGCAGATTGGTCAGCTGGCAGAACCAGGACTTGAACCCACATCTCTTTGACGCCAGAGCTCATTTTTCCCATGATGCCTTGCAGCAGCATCCTCTGCAGTCTCTCAACTCCCCTGTTCCTGAACATACACATCGTCCTTAGAGAGAGGCCTGGGAGACAGCGGCTGAGCGTGGCCTCACCATGACTAACTGGGAGGAAGTGGGAGGTGCAGGGAGTGGGGAGGGGAAGAAGGAGTGCTGCGTAGGAGCAGCCTCTGTGTCTGATACAGAGATGGGGTGGCAGACGCAGGAGAGCAAAGGATGAGTCGCTGCCCTTGGTGAAGCTCACATTGGAAGGCCCCAAGCCAGTTGGTGCAGTTGGGAATTGCAGCCAGGCTCTGGGCGCACTGCCGTCCTAAGTTTGCATGATCGAAGGACGCTGCCTCATCATGAAGTTTCATGCTGAGCCTCTTAACTTCCTGGTCCCAGGAAAGCAGCCTAAGCCTGTTTGGGAGATAATTGTGAGCTGACCCAGCGACCCAGAAACAGGGCCACCCCTCAGTCCCCAGGAAAGATTAAGACAGAGTTGGGAGGCCACAGAACAAGGCCAGATCCCTGGACAGGGAATCAGAGGTCCTGGGTGCCAGTGCTGTTTCCACCCTACACAATCCTCTTCTCCTTTCTGGGCCTTAGTGTCCTCATGAATAAAAGGAAGACATTTGCTTGAGATGATTGCTAAGGCCCCTGCAGTCTGTATGTTATGGTCCCATCAATTTTCTCATGCCATATTCTGTTTGGGTTTGCTTCCACTTTCCTTTCATGTTTTTCTTTGAAGAGACATGGGGAAGAGAGTGTCCATTTCTTCACCCTGAGCTGTAGAGAGTGAGGAGAAATATGTCACATGGAATCTTTCCAGCCTTTATGATCTTGTGTGATCCAGCGAAAAGAATCTTTTGAAATTCAAGGGGCAGAGACAGGAGGACCCAGCAGGCTGGATCTGGGGCCAAACATTCATTCTTTGAATATTTAGTCATTCCTAAGAGCTGGATAGAGGGTGTCATTTGTAAGAAGATAAATGGCAATGAACTCTGCAGTGAATTCTGTAAGAGACATAAGAGTACTGAGCTCTGAGATACTGCCCAAGGATGTCACCAAAGAGATGGTGTTGAAGCGGGTGACAAGGGAAGAGAAGGGGGTTTGACTGACTGGCGGAGAGGGGCGGCAAGAATATTCCAGGTATAGGAGACAGTAAGGGTGAAGCCTCACTATGTAAAAGGGAACTGTGAGAAGGTCAGCATGGGATGTGATGGTGGAAGATGAGGCTGGGCCAGATTATGTAGACCTTTGAATACCCAGCAAAGAAGTTTATTTATTTTTTTGTTTATTTTGGCTGTGCTGCATGGCTTGTGGCATCTCAGTTCCCCGATCAGGGATTGAACCCGGGCCCTCGGCAGGGAAAGCGCAGAGCCCTAACCACTGGACCGCCGGGGAATTCCCAAGAAGTTTAGATTTTATCCTGTGGGCATTTTCAAGCATAACTAGTTTCATTTCATGGAAGAGCCTTAGAAGGGGGTGTGGGTGAGGAGAGAAGGAAGGATGAATGACGCACTGATGCAAGAGAGGCCTGATGGGATGCCATTGTGGTAGGAGGAGTGGGCAATGCCAAGGAGAGGGATTAAGCACACAGACTTAGAGCCAGACGACCTGGGTTTGACTCCTGGGCTTGGCACTACCTGGCGGTGTGACCTTGGGCAAGTTCTTCAACTTCTGTGTTCCTCAGTCTCCTCATCTTACAGGTGGGGAGAATAATGGTACCTATCTCACAGGGCTGTTGTTAGTGTGTGTGTGTGTATACCTCTTAGACAATGTCTAGAACATATAAACTGTATAGGTATTTGCTATTATTATTCCTGTGTCAGTAAAGCATGGAGAGACTCAGATTTGAGAGAGATTTTGGGTATAAAATCAGGAGGATTTTGGCAACAGTTTGGATGTGGACAGCTAAGGAAGGGGAAGGGCCCAGCAGGATTCTTAGGTTTCTAGCTTGGGATACTGAGCATTAGTGGGAGTAGAACCGGAGATCAAGCGAACGGGAGGTCCAGCCGATTAGTCCAGATGATGGGAAGAGGAAGAAGGGCAGATAACGGACAATAGGTGCTCAATACGTGATGAGAAATTTGGATCTGGAGCCCAGCAGACAGGTCAGGGTGCATACTGAGGAGTCACCATCGAATCGTGTTAACCAAAGTGATGGGAGGGAGTGAGGTCACCTAGGGAGGGTGCGCAGACTGGGATGAGAACCCAGGGCAGACCTGGAGAGAAGGAACATGTAAGGGACAGGCTGAGGAACGGGGGCCCATAGATGAGACCAAGAAGGAGTGGTTAAAGGGATGGGAGGAGAACCACACCCACAAAGGAGAGACTTTCATATGAAGGTGGGGATAGCAGACAGCATCACAGCACGCAGAGATATTGTAGAGCCCCAGGCTGGAAGTGGCCACGGTTTGGCAGCGAGGTGAACACTGGTGGCCTCATCGTAGCGTCTCTAGCATCTGTGGTGAGAGCAGAAGCCAGATTGCTGTCGTCGAGGGGTAAGGAGAAGTTAGGAAATGATGGAGACGAGGACTGCAGAATTCCCTTTCAAGGAGTGGGATGATAAAGGGATGCAGATGTTGGCTGAAAATGGAGACAGTGTGAAGGGAAGGTTTTGGGGATGAGGGAGACTTTGGTGGGTTGTGGGCCTGGGGAGAGATAGGAGATGCCATAGAGGAGACAGAAAAGAGAGAACATGGGTGGAGGGTTTAGCCTAGAAGAAGAGGAGGGCTCTTCTGGGAGGGAGGGAGGGAAGGCTGAGTGCCCTGTGGGTGAAGTCAAGAGCCTGAGGGACAGCCTCCTGTTCACAGAGTTTCTCCACTTCCATTTCCTGCTCTTTTTTTTTTGGCTGCGTTGGGTCTTCGTTGCTGCGCGCAGGCTTTCTCTAGTTGAGGCGAGCAGGAGCTACTCTTCGTTGTGGTGCGCGGGCTTCTCATTGCGGTGGCTTCTCTTGTTGTGGAGCACGGGCTGTAGGCACACGGGCTTCAGTAGTTGTGGCATGCGGGCTCAGTAGTTGTGGCTCACAGGCTCTAGAGCGCAGGCTCAGTAGTTGTGGCGCACAGGCTTAGTTGCTCCGTGGCATGTGGGATCTTCCCAGATCAGGGATCGAACCCATATCCCCTGCGTTGGCAGGCGGACTCTTAACCACTGTGTCACCAGGGAAGTCCCCATTTCCTATTCTTTCAACCAACAGCTAACTTCAGAAGAACATTAGGAAGTATCATTGGCTTAAAGGGGCTTGGAGAGTCCACAATGACAGATGCACACCTGGGGAGCCTTGCCCTGCTCTGTGCTGGTGCCTTCTGGGCCCCTCGTCATCCAGGGCTGTGGGTGTCCACCAGACCCATCAGAGCGATGTCTCCATCTATGCTGTTGAAAGCTAAGTCTTGCTAGAAGACTTCACAAGAGTTCTCTGAGGCCAGAAGAGAGTCTGAAGCAAGTTGGCAGGTGTCTTTGTCCCTGAGCTTCCTACCCCCAAAGCTGAGAGCCAGTGGCCTGGGATGCTATCTCAGCCCCAGGCCTGGCAGCGTTCTCAGCTCACCTGCGGCCGCAGCATTCAGCCCTCCAGTGCCTCTCTCGGGAACCCGTCCCGCTAGTCCAGAGCAGTGGCCCCACTGCGCTCCCATAGAGCGTTTCGTTTTGAATCAAATGGGATTTTCCTTTGCCGTTTTCTTGACTGTGAGCTACCATGGATTCTTTTTTTTTTTTTTTTGAATTTTTGAATTTTATTTTATTTATTTTTTATACAGCAAGTTCTTATTAGTTATCTGTTTTATACATATTAGTGTATATATGTCAATCCCACGGATTCTGGCTGCTCCTGGCATGCGTCGATTGTAGTGTTTAATCAGCTCAATGGGACATCTTCTCTAAAATCAACAAAATTCAGCCTAAGGAAAGGTCTCTGAGGATTCTGAATGATGGAGAGGCTTCTCCGGGGAGGCCCATGATGGAGACACAGGGGAGGCAGGACCAGACTCTCAAGTGAAGGTCTGCAGTGAAGACATAGTGAGCCCCTCCCCCAAGCACCCAGGGAGCAGCCCCAGGAGGGCCGGCACCACAGCAGCTGAGCACCAGAGGACAAGGGAGGGAATTAATTGACCGCATTTGACCATTTAGTTCCACAAACCTGTGTCTAGCTGTGAGGGGTCAGAGGGGAGTAGAACGTGGTCCCTGCCCACGGGAGCTCCCAGCTGGTGGGAAGAAAATGTAGCAGAGGCTGCGGAGGGGAGGGAGGGCCCCTGCACTGTAATAATGCTGATGGGGCTGGTTCAGTGAGTCTAAGAAAGCCAGGCAGGTGTGTAGAGCCAGGGGTAGTTGGCCCAATAAGCTGGAGGGAGACTCTGAGACCTTCCTGTGAAAGACCTTGGAGGATGAGAATTAAGGATGGTGAAACTCTTGACCTCTGAGGCTTGTTTCCCTCTGCTGCAAGATCCAGCTTCTGGTCCTGTACTTCCGGGTTGAGGCAGGATTATTGAGGGTGGATGGGCAGACTAAGAGAAGAGGAGCCAGCAAGCCACATTTTGCTCGACCCTGAGCAGTAGGGTTGGGTTTTAGAGTGTTGATCTATAACATCCTTCTTCTTTCTCCCTCCAAGGTACTAAAGCAGCTGAAAAAAATAGATTCAGGAGCCTGACAGATAGAGCTGCAGGGGGGACAGGGTTGGTTTTTTTGTTTGTTTGTTTTTAGAGTGTTTTTAATCGCCAAAAAGAAAGTGACACGGCTACCCTAGGAAACATTGCTATAAAAATCATTTAACAATAAAATTATAATGACAAAGTAATGACAAAGATAGTGGATAATTCTACCAGAAAGCCTAGATGGACAAAAAATGTATAGTGGACATGAAAACATAGCTCTTATATCTTTGTCAAACAAGAGAAGAGGAGAACAATAAAATACTGCTTTTAGGAGATACCCTTTAAAAAATGTACAATTTATTCGAAAAGGCTGCACTTGAACGACAGGCCAGAACTTATATTCACTTAACTTGTTGGGGGACATGGCTTTGATGTGTAGCCACAACGGACTTTCAAAGGCCTTGCTCCAGAATTAAATACATCCACCTGGCACAGATAGAGCTGGTGGAGAACAGACCTTAAAGTACCCTCCTAGACAACAGGCAGGTCTCAGAAGGTGCCAAGTCGCACACACCCACTTCCTTCTAAACCTGTGTTCTCAGCCTTATCAGACCCAATGTTCCTTGTAACAAGGATGCTATAAAGCCCCTTTAATATCCTAGAATGAAATTTATAGAAAACATACATAAAAATCGGTAAGATACTCTCATTTGAATAAGGATTCAAAGGAGAATGAAAAAAATTAAAATGATGTAATATGTATTTCAGCAAGTAAATGCTTGGGCACATTCCTCTGGAAGGTTTGATGAGACAGTAGGATGCTTGCACCTATATGAATGTGACAGACACAAGTACAGACTGATATTGGTATGCTCTACTGGCAGCTGAAAAGCCATGATTTTCCAAAATGTTAAACAACTCTTGGTAAACTTCCAAACAAAATAAAATATAATCTTTCCTCAATTTATACAGAAAATGGCATCCCGGAAAAAGTCAGTGCATATCAGAAGTGTGCAAAAGATATGTTGTGCCTGCATAAAAACTGGAATTGGGCTCTAGGCTCATGTGATACAGGCAGGCTTTTTACTGACACAAGTGTCCAGTGGGGCGTTTGAAAGTCGGATGCGAGTTGTACACGACACGAACAAGAGTTTCTTGTCTGGTACTGTCTTCGGCGTTGCAGGATGTCTAGAATGCCTGTCCTCTGCCTGGTAAATGCAAATAGAGCCTCTTAATTATTAAGACAGAAAAACCACCGCATAGATTTCAGAGAACGACCTTCAGGTTTGCTGTCATCCCCAGTGAGGACAGCTGACCTAGACTCACCAGGGACATAGGTCACTTCTACCAGGAGGCAGAGGGCAAGATGTTCCTCTAGCTGTGATCCTTCCACACAGAAAGACAAGGCAGTGGAAAATGGAGGCTCCCCAGCACTGGGAAGAGGCACCCGCAAATAATACACACAGACCTGCCCTCAGAGAAATTACTTGCTATCCAATGAAGGAGACAGGTCTGAAAAGTTCCTTAAAATGTCAGAACAAGGGATATGTAAACCAGTGCAGCTTCAACAGGGAATAAGCTGGGCTTATAGACTAACAAGGTAGATGGAGAACAGAATTTTCAGGCAGGAGATCATTGGTGAGAAGAAATGATTCCTTTCTCCAAAGTGATTTCCCCATTGTAGTCAAGATAATATAACAATAGAAATAGTTACTGGATCCTGCCTGTGTGCAGGCGCTGAGCGCCAAACGCTTCATATTTACTGTTCCATTTATTACTTAGAGCAACACTGTGAGGTCATGGGATCATTCCAACTCTATAGATGAGAAAACTGAGACTCTGAGAGGTTAAGGAATTTTCCCACAATCACTCCATCCATAAGTAGGGAATTTAAAGCCAGGCTGGCCAGACTCCAGACTCAATGGTTCTCCCACTCCGTGGCCCTGCTCGTCTTGGGGGAGGTGGTCCCACGTAGTAGCTGAGCCGATTGTCTGTGTTGGCCAACCTCTCCGTGTCTCACAGCCCTCATCCAAAAGGGAGAACAGTCATAGAGCCTACTTTCCAGCCATGCTGTAAGGCTTAATTATAGTTAAGATACATAACTTAGAATAGGCTCTGACATACAGTAATTGACCAATAAACATTAGCTGCTATTATTTCTGATGAATGAGAACCCATAATTTTCTCTTCCCCTTCTCTCCCTGGATGGCTGCTGCACTGGGCTTGCACCAGTTTAGATGGGCTGCATCTAAACTGGTGTTTAGATGTTATCAGAAAGGAAATTTTTTTCTGAGATCCACGATCTCTCCATCTAAGCTTCCCCCACCTACCCCAAGTTTGGGTGGGAAGCAAATGATGAGTGTCTTTGCATTTGGAGAGGTGGAAATTTGTCCTCCTTTGCCAATCATGCTCTGCTCTTTGGCCTGAGGCTCAGATGTCAACTGTCTCCTGTTTGTGGCCTGAGCAGCAGCCTTGGTATTAGATGGACTGAGCCTTGTTGAGAGCAGGACGGTGAGGAACAGGTAGGAATGGGAGCAGCCGGGGTTTTCGGGAGACCTGTCCCTAGAACACCCTGGTTGACCCGGCTACCCACAACACCACCACAAAGCCTCTCTGGGGTACTGGGTGTCGGGCCAGCTCATTCAGGCTGCAGCGCTGGCACAAGCCCACAGTGCATCTCGATGGGGAGTGGAGACTGAATGTTCCTCTCCGCTCAGGTGTGGGGTGGAGAGTGGTAAGGACACAAGAGGAGGAGGGAAGTGTCGGAACCCTCTCCCTGATTCTGCAGGGATCCAAAAGGGGGTTTTCTTTGGAGATTTGAATGAGTTGCCTTTGGTGGGTGCAGATTCTGGTAAAGCAGGGCCAGTTCATCCCCCTCTCATGTAGGAGTCTTTTTGGAGCAGGGGTCTTGAAAAGGAAGCTGGATTTGGCCCCAGTGGCAGAAGAAGTTAATACCACCCTGAGTTTAAAGGCACTGGGCCGTGCCCTTCATAAGCAGTATCTCCTTGAAACCTTACAGCAACCTAGAGCAGTAGCTTTTAGAACTCCCATTTTACAGATGAGGAAACTGAGTCTCAGAAGGGTCAAGAGACTTGCTTGGAACCAGGATTCAAACCAAGGATGATGGGATGTGCGAGGCACTTTACCTAAAGTTATATCTTAGTTGATATTACATCATCCTTACGACAGCCCGGTGAGGTAAGCATGATTATTCCCATTATATAGCTGGGGTAACTATAGCTCAGAGAGGTTAAGTAATTTTTACCCAAGGTGGAGCTCAGATATACAACAGGCCTGTCTGACTCTACACTGTGTCAGGCTGCTTTTGCGAGAGACAGAGAGACAGAGAGATCCTGCAAATCGACGAGCCCTAATGTTGCCCGGAGCCCCTCATCTGAGGTCTGCACAGTACTTTTCCACAGGTCCCAAGCCCTCATGCTCACACCGCAGACCTCTCACGGCCGGGGCTTGCCAGCTCGCATGGCAGAGATGCTATCTGCAGGCTCAGGGAAGGCTGCCAGGGGAAGGGTGGGGCGAAGAAGGGTTCCTACCCAGAAGGTTCCCCTACCCCAAGTGGAGGAGCACCTCCCTGGGCCTGTGCGTGAGAAGGGTGCAGGGAGGAGAGGAGCGTTTTCTTGTGTGTGTGCCTGCAGGGCAGGGGGTGGGACCTGCCCTTCTCTTTGCCCCCCTGTCAGAGGGCTGTCGAGGCAGCTCTAGTACCTGGGAGATTCTCCTTCTCCCAGAATCACAGCTGCGGTAGAAAATAAACTTTTCCACCTCAAACTTCCCTCTCCTAGTCTAGCCCGAGAATGGCTTTGGAGGCCGCGCTTAGGGCTCAGGAGCCGTTTTCTTGTACCTGCTCAGTTCCCTGCCAGGCCACATCCCATCTCACGGCCCCCTCTGCTTGACAACTTACAGAGGACCCCATTAAGCCAATAAGTTTTAACTCACAACAGCTATTAAACAAGTGTTATCATTCTCATTTGACAAGGGAACTGAGACTCAGAATGGTAAAGTGACTTCAATTAAGTGGCAGAGCCAGGACTTATTCAATGTACCTTTATTCAGTGTCTACTTGATAATAGGCGCTGTGTCCAGTGCTGGTCTGCTGTCTCCAAATCCAGCTTATTCTACTAATCGGCTGACCCCATCGCCCCCATCGCCGCCTGGGCCTCTGCTGCTTTTGTTCAGATCCAGTGTCAGGACTCCCTTCCCTCTCCCCTGCGAGGCCACTAAAATACCCTTGGCTCCCAACCCCCAAGGATCCTTGGTTCACACCCTGTTTTGTTTTTCTGTCTTGGCAGCCCCTCCCCTGCGCTGGCATCTTCTAACATTTTCCCCACAGACTTCGCTGGCATGGACTGCTGCAGGGTGTCTGGTTTTAGGCTTGCAGATGACAGTGTAGTGGCCAGAGGTCCAGCTCTGGCGTCGCACAGACCTGGATTTGAATCTCAGCTCTACCAACAGAAGCTGTGGAACCCGGTCACTCACCCTCCCCAAGCCTCAGTTTCTGCCTTTGTAAAAAAGGGGGAAATCATAGCATCAACCTAATAGTATTGTTAGGAGGAGGATTACATGCAATCTTGAATGTAAACTGTCCGGGACTTAGTAAGTGCTCAATAAACTGGGCTATTGTTGCTCTTGCAACAGTATTGGTTCTAGCTGCCCCGTTTCATATCAGCCTGGCTCTAGCTTGCGCGTCCTCTTAGCTCTGCCCTTGGGAGCCTCTGAAGGCCGGAGGTTCACCATTTTCCAGATGGCAGTTCTGCTTATATTCTCCTCAACTGCTGGCATCCCTCTGAGTGCTCTTACTTGTGCCCTTGTACCTGACTCAGCCTGTTACTAGAGGAATAATAAGGAAAATATGCCAGACTCAGTTGGTGCCGGGTAAATACAGGCTTGCCTCACCATACGTAAAAGGGTGGTTCCTGAAATATTGTACCTAAGTCAAAGTTTTATCAACTAAATTCTATTTTTTTTCCACCAAGAGCCTGCTGTTTAAAGAAATGTTACACTGGATCTTTTCAGAGAATAAAGCATGCCCTTTTACAGTCAGTTGGAGCCAAACATCATTTATAGGGTTTGCTTAAAGTGAGTTACATATCAATTTGGCTTTCCCTCGATGACATCTTCTCAAAGAAAGTGTGTGATCCTAACAAGGAAAATTTTAAACTTTACCCCATCACTGTGGACAGGCTCACTTGAGGGCTTGGAAGTGGGTTTGCAGGCCAGTTGGGTAGCTGGTAAACTGAGGCCCAGAAAGATTTGGACACCCAGTCCCTGGGGATAGATGTTGATTTGTGCCGGGACCAGTGGTGGAGTGCTTCTGTGCCCCCTGTCCCGGGCTGGGACTCTCAGAGGTGAGGCTGCTAGGGTAAGAGCCCCCAGGCCAGAAAGGGTTAACACCACTCTGGAGGAGAAAGCAG
Source organism: Eubalaena glacialis (assembly GCF_028564815.1). Classification (NCBI taxonomy): domain Eukaryota; kingdom Metazoa; phylum Chordata; class Mammalia; order Artiodactyla; family Balaenidae; genus Eubalaena; species Eubalaena glacialis. The sequence goes on along the minus strand of NC_083725.1, from coordinate 12,823,704 downwards.
TGCAGCTGCCCAAAGGCAAGGAGCCCCTTCCTCTCTGCAGTGAACCAGAGCCAGCTTCCTTTCTGAGGATTTGGTGCTTCCCCTTACACTGGGCCTGGCGGCGCCGAGGACAACCTCCTGGCTATCAGGGCACTCCCCAGCCTGGCCTTGCCCGAGGCCGGGAAGAGACAGACACTCTTCCGGAATAAAGCGGGGTGGGGAATGGCAGGACCTGGGGTCTGGGACTTTGCCCAGAATCTAGCCACTCAGCAAGGGCCCAGCACGCTTAGTGTGGGCCGCCCCATCCTGCGTGGGCAGGAGAACGATGGGGGTAGTCTAACCTCACAAGGGACCTCCAGGCCCCCTTCTTCCCCCATCCTAAGGACTTCCAAGTACCGCCGGGAAATGAGCCTCTTTGAAATGATGGAAGTGTCCTGAAGGTAGAGCGGAATAAAGGAAGAGGCAGCACCTCGACTCTGTTTTGAATGAGCCCTAGGACTGGCCTCTCTACCCGCACACACCCCCGCCCCCGCCCCGCCCCCTCACTCCCCCCATCGCCCTGCCAGCCCCTCATTCATCTTTCCAAACTCAGCTCAAATGTCTTCTTCTCCAGGTAGCCCTCCAGAAGATGGGAAATATTTGAAGAAACAGTCTATATTGTATTGATTACGGTAGAGCAGTGCCTGGCGCAGAGCAGACATTCAATAAGTGTTTCCTAAATAGATGGATTGATGGATAGTTGGAATGAGCCTATCCGCCCATCCCGCCATCCTGGGTGCCAGAAACTCCCATTTCTCTGCTTTTCAGGACCTTCTGCTCCTCAGGCTGCTCTGCTCCCTGTCGTCTTTCAGCCAGCGATCCGCAGAAACGCACCCCTTTTCCCAGGGAGGTGAGCTTGTTGGGTGTCCACATATAGCGTGTGTGGTGGGCTCCATCCAATCCGCTCTGGTAAACATTTCCCAACTTCGCCACTTGCTGGCTGGGCCCCAGGAGTTGTTGGATGAGGCGTCTTAGCTGTTTGCTCAGTGGGTGCTGGGTGCCAAGGCCTACCCTCTAGGGATCCAGGGTCTGCACGTAGGACTCTGGCTAACCTAGTTTTTTAAACTCTTTGAGGTTGAGAGTTCAGTACCAAGCTATATATCTCAAGCCACAATAGGCCCTTTACAAATGCCCCTTAGGGAAGACAGGACTGAGGCTCTCCTGGGACTGCCGTCTCCTGGCCACTTCAATGGAAAGTATGGTTGGGGTTACCCAGTGACATCTGATATCACTGTGACGTTATTTTTCATCAACTGTGGAGACAAATTTGGGTTGAGCTTCTAACTCTGGAGTGAGTCAGAGACACATAAACCCTTAGGGCTAAAGGGTCCCTTAGCACCTGTCCCCCTGTTCCCAGAAGGGTTCCACAGATCTCTGCTGTCTGGCACCGAGGCTTTCTTCTTCCTTTCTCCTATCCTGTCTGTCGATACACTTATTTATTCATAATATTACATCTTATGGCTAAATTTTCACCATCTACAGTGACATCTTAAAAGAAGAAAACATAGCAAATTTTTATAAAGCTCAATGTATTCAATTTTAACAGTCTGAGATTTTGCATTTTTTTGGTATTAAAATGTTAATTGTATGTAATGAAATGATGACCTGAGTAGGTGATACTGGTTAGTTTAATATTATTTGGCAAAATAAAAGAACACTCTCTGAGCCCTGAAAAAAAAAAAATAGATTTACTTGTCAGGAGCCTCAAAAGCTTAGGAACCAGTGTGATTCTAGCCTAACCTACCTCCTGGGGCACACGTTCTACTACTGACACCCCTGACAGGTGGCCGCTGGCTCCACACCTCTGCCAAAGCTCTCCCATGAATTTGGGACTCACCACCCAGAATACAGCCCCCTCCAGGGTTCAGTGGGTTGCAATGCTTGGCCATTCTTTCTCCTGATAGACCCTATCAACCTCCCTGTGATGGTCACCCCGTGGTCATCACTCTGCCTGCCTCAGCTCCAAGGCCCGAGTCCATCCCCTTCACTTGACAGCCGTTCAGTATTTGAGAAGAGTTCTCACACCTAAGTCTTCCCCTTTCCATGTAAACATCCAGAATTCCTTCAATAATTTCACGTATCATGTTTCTGATTGCCTTATTTAAAGCAATTACACACATAGTACATGAATGCTATGTATACTTTCTTGTAAAAATATTTAATAATAGAGATAAAGAAGAATTTTGTTCCCTGTTCAGCCTCAGCCCTCTTCCCAGAGGAAACGCCTCTTATCGCTGTGGTGTGTATGTGTTTAGAAGAATCTTCTCTCTGCACATACATGGATATGGATACAAATGGGAATGTATAAATATACGTGGAGTTTTAAAAATGCATATATATGTACATATGTAGGTAGGTATAAATTATACAGTGTGTATTCTTTTGAGACTTTCTTTTGAAATTTAAAAATAAGATTTATAGAGTGTTTCATGGCAGTACATATAGGACTGATTATTGTTAATGACCGCATACTATTCTACTGTTTCAATGTAATTTTACTGTTCCATTGCCCTATCAATGGGCATTAGGTTGCTTCAGATATTTTTGTACAATGCTATACAAACTCTTTGAACTTGTTTGTGCCTTGATGCCTTTATATGTATAGGTTTCAGTCTGCCAATCACCCTCTTTAAGTGTAGTATCCACAAGCGTACAACATTCAATACTCAGATGACATCTGGCTAGGCCAGAGCACAGTGGGACACTTGGTTCATTCATTCATCCATTTATTCATTCAACAAAACTTGGTGGAGCAGGTACCATATCTTTATCGTGCCCTGATTTCTTTCCAAGCCCAGATAAGACAGTGGCAGGCCTGTCCGCCTGAACTTGCATGGTTAAGTAGGGGAACCTCCCTCCATACTCTACTGTACTAGGATGGTACAGCCTACCCTACAGATTTTTAAAAAGATAATTGTATCACACTTTCAACTTACATGCTCTTAGGGTCAGTTAACACCTCTCAAGTCTTTTTTAAAATATCTACACTGTTGCCTCAACTTGTACAGTTAATTTTCATATTCTTAGTAAAAGATTTTTACATTTCCTCTTATGTTTTATCTTATTACTTTCTTCCCTTCCTTGCACAATTTCAAGATTTTTTTTTAACCTTGATGTCTTTGTGTGAAGCACTAGCTAACCCTGCTCCTCATACAGAGATGTATGCAGGGCACATACATCATCATACTCTAAGGTACTGATAACATTCTTAACAAGACTGGGCAATGAGCAGAGTCCGATGACATGCCATTGGAGGCATCCCTCCTGGATGACATTGATTCATTAACTAACACTATCTCAGCCCTTATGACCCCATCTTGACCTCCAGGGACATGTATATATGTATACATACAATAATTGCAGCATTCACCGGATCCTCATTTCTAAGAACCCTCTGTAAAAGGAAATGAGCCTAGTTTGGCATGCCTTTTTAAGTCAGTGTGATACAATGGAAAGAGGATTGATTCTGGATCTGGTCAGACGTAGGTTCAAATTCCAGCTCTGCCACTTTCTAGCTGTATGGCTTTTGGGAAATCCTTTGACTTCTCTGAGACCCAGTTTCCTAAATTCAAGGATTATTGAAAGTATTTATACATCAATTCTGCATCTATTTAATTAAGCACTTACTAAGTGACAGACGAACAAGATAGGTGTCCCAGGTAATAAACGTGCAGAATCATTAACTTCATATCGTTTTGGTGACAAAAGCAGGGAAAGCTCTTCCTAGAATAGGTTTTATAGACATTTAGCCCTAACCCTTGAGACCTGGGTAAGACTCAGAGACGATTTTCCTTTTATAAGTAGGGAAACATATACTGTCAGAGAGTCCCTTGGCTCAAGTTCACTCCGCCTTTTGGCAATAAATTTGGTAACTGCTCCTCAGCCTTAGAGAATTTAGCTTACACTGTCAATTATGTGGGTTCAGCCAACCATTGTGCCTGGAGCCCTGTCGCAGGCTAATAAGGGTAACAGGATAGATATGTAGTCAGTAAAAATTGAACCAAAGGGCGAGCCCCATGTCAAACAGCGACACAGAGCCCCTGCAGTGCCTCACTTACCCAGAGAGCCAGCAACCTCACCTATTTAGAATCCAGCCGAGAATAAGAAGGAAGAAAATGAGACCTGGAGCCAAACCCTTTCTTAGAGCCTCAAACTTTTATTTTAGAAACAGTTATAACAAACTTAACTATGTTTTTTCTAGCCCTCAGCAAATAAAAGTTACGAAGTTGAGCTGAAATAGGGGCTGCTAGAAGCGAAGATACCAACAGTAGGATAAAAACCTGATTGTGAGAAAAGAGGCAGAAAACCTGGAAAAAGCAGAGCTGCAAAAAAAAAAAAAAAAAAAAAAAGGCGATTCAGGGCCATTTAGTGCTACTGCCAACAGAGAGGCCAAGGACTTCAGTGTCCCCGAGGGCATGATTGCTTTTAAAAAGAGTTCACAATTAAGATTGAGTCATTGACTAAATTATCTTTCACGTGCTATTTAAGGGAAAGAAGAGATGTATATAATACATTAATAAATATCAAAAACAAAACCAATAAATATCTATCCAAAACTGAAATAAAGACTTGGAGCTACAAGGGATCGATTTCAGTGATTGAAAATCCACTTATTTGGGGAGGCTTCCTCAGGAAATCCTAGGAATTTGAAAGATGTGTTGAATGTTTTTTTATCGAGGCACAGTTGATTTATAATATTATATTAGTTTCAGCATACAACATAGTGATTCAAAAATTTTATGCATTATACTTCATTTATTATTATAAAATATTGGCTATTTCCCTGGGCTGTACAATATATCCTTGTAGCTTGATTATTTTATACATAGTAGTTTGTACCTCTTAATCCTCTACCCCTATCTTGTCCCTCCCACCTTCCCTCTCCCCACTGGTAACCACTAGTTTGTTCTCTTTGTCTGTGAGTCTGTTTCTGTTTTGTTATATTCATTCATTTGTTTTATTTTTTAGATTCTAAATATAAAAGATAACATGCAGTATTCGTCTTCCTCTGTCTGACTTATTTCACTAAGCATAATACCCTCCAGGTCCATCCATGTTGTTGCAAATGGCAAAATTTCATTCTTTTTTATGGCTAATATTCCATTGTGTACATATACCACTTCTTCTTTATCCATTCATCTGTTGATGGACATTTAGGTTGCTTCCATATCATGGCAATTGTAAATAATGCTGCTGTGAACATTGGGGAATTTGAGTGAACACTGGAGAATTTTTGAATTAGTGTTTTCATTTTCTTTGGATATATACCTAGTGGTGGAATTGCTGGATCATATGGTAGTTCTATTTTTAGTTTTTTGAGGAATCTCCATACTGTTTTCCACAGTGGCTGCACCAATTTACATTCCCACCAACAGCATACAAGGGTTCCCTTTTCTCTACATCCTCACCAAAATTTGTTATTTATGGTCTTTTTGATGATAGCCATTCTGACAGGCATGAGGTGATAACTCATCGTGGTTTTGATTTGCATTTCTCTAATGATTAGCAATGTCAAGCATCTTTTTCATGTGCCTGTTGGCCATCTGTATGTCTTCTTTGGAAAAATGTCTATTCAGTTCTTCTTCCCAGGTTTTAACTGAGTTGCTTGATTTTTTTTTATATTGAGTTGTATGAGCTGTTTATATATTTTGGATATTGACCCCTTATCAGTCATATCATTTGCAAATATTTTCTCCCATAGGAGAAAATATTCTCAGTAGGCTGTCTTTTTGTTTTGTCGATGGTTTTGTTTGCTGCACAAAAGCTTTTTAAGTTTAATTAGGTCTTGTTTATTTAATTTAATTTAATTTTTAAAAATTTTATTTTGCCTTATGAGACAGATCCATCCAAAAAATATTGCTACAATTTATGTTAAAGAGTGTTCTTCCTATGTTTTCTTCTAGGAGTTTTATGGTTTCTGGGCTTACATTTAGGTCTTTAATCCATTTTGAATTTATTTTTGTATATGGTGTGAAAAAAATGTTCTAATTTCATTCTTTTACATGTAGCTGCCCAGCTTTTCCAGTACCACTTATTGAAGAGACTGCCTTTTCCCCATTGTATATTCTTGCCTCTTTTTTGTAAATTAATTGACCATAAGTGTGTGCATTTATTTCTGGATTCTATATTCAGTTCCATTGATCTATGTGTCTGTTTTTGTACCATTATCATACTGTTTTGATTACTGTATCTTTGTAGTATAGTCTGAAGTCAGGGAGCATGATACCTTCAGCTCTGTTCTTTCTCTCAAGATTGTTTTGGCTATTCAGGTCTTTTGTGTTTCCGTACAAATTTCCATACAACAAATAATTTTATTTCTTCTAGTCCTGTGAATAATGCCATTGGTATTTTGATAGTGATTGCATTGGATCTAGAGATTGCCTTGGTCATTTTAACAATATTAATTCTTCTAATCCATGAACATGGTGTGTCTTTCCATCTGTTTGTGTCATCTTCAGTTTCTTTCATCAGTTCTGACTACATGTCTTTTACCTCCTTAGTTAGATTTATTCCTAGGTATTTTATTCTTTTTGATGTGATTTTAAATGGGATTGTTTTAATTTCTCTTTCTGGTAGTTTATTGTTAGTGTATAGAAATGCAACAGATTTCTGTATATTAATTTTGTATCCTGCAACTTTACTGAATTCATTGATGAGCTCTAGTGGTTTCTTGGTAGTGTGTTTAGGATTTTCTATGTATAGTATCATGTCATCTGCAACCAGTGACAGTTTTCCTTCTTCTTTTCTGATTTGGATAGCTCTTATTTCTTTCTTGTCTGGTAGCTGTGGCTAGGACTTCCCATACTATGTTGCATAAAAGTGGGCATCCTTGTCTTTTTCCTAATCTTAGAGAAAATGCCTTCAGTTTTTCACCATTGAGTATGATGTTAGCTGTAGACTTGTTATATACGGCCTTTATTATGTTGAGGTATGTTCCCTCTATATTCACTTTGTGGAGAGTCTTTGTAAAAGGATGCTGTTGACTTTTGTCAAAAGCTTTTTCTGCATCTATTGAGATGATCATATAATTTTTTATTCTTTAATTTGTTAATGTGGTATATCACACAGATTGATTGGTGAATACTGAACCATCCTTGCAGCCCTGGAATAAATCCCACTTGATCACGGTACATGATATTTTTAATGTATTGTTGGATTCGGTTTGCTAATATTTTGTTGAGGATTTTTGCATCTATGTTCATCAGTAATGTTGGCCTGTAATTTTCTTTATTTGTGATATCTTTGTCAAGTACTCTTTAAGGGAAAGTAGAGATGTATAAAATACAAGATCTCTATTCAAAACTGAAACCAATAAATATCTATCCAAAACTGAAATAAAGGGTTTGGAGCTATAAGAAATATATTTCAGTGACTGAAAATCCACTTATTTGGGAAGCTTCCTCAGAAAATCCTAGAAATTTGAAACAAGTGTTGAATTTTAAATCAGATAACTTGAGTTCAAATCAGAGCTTTCCTGCTAGCCAGCCATGTACCTTGGATAAGTCATTTACCTTTCATGAACCTTGTTTTCCTCAACAGTAAAACAGGAATAGCATCACTTGCCTTTTCAATCTCATAGGAATATTCTGAAAATAGACCAAACTGATATGTTTGAAAGTGCTTTGTAAGCTGTAGAACATCAAGGAAAGGTATAAGTGAGGTCTGTAGGCCACAGACCTACAGGTGTTGCCTGCTGGTAGACAATGACTCAAGATGCGGCAGAAGAAGGAGATGGATTCCCAGTTATTGCTAAAAAAAATACACACACACACACACACAACACACGCACACACAGAATACACATATCTGCATATATGTGTGTTTATTTAGAAAATGTGCCCCTAAACCTCTCAAGACTTCCCTTTCACCAGGTAAAGGAGGAAACTGTAACTAACTTGAATACCTCATAAACTAAAAGCTTCCATACAGACTAATGAAATTTTGAGTGCTTATGATTTTTAATATTAATTTTAAATTAAGATTAATCTTAATTTTTTCTAATTTAAAATGAATAATTACCTTTAAAAATTTGAACACTGCAGAAATATTTGACTTAGAAAGTGAATACCTTCTGAGACCCCAAATACCCTCCACTCCATCTATTATAAGCAGTTGGATTGATTATGGTCTTTCAGAATTTTTCCTGTGTTAGTTCTTTTAGTCCTGTAGGCATTCAACAGAGAATTCCTGAAATAGTCCTTTGTTATAAAGGATAAACCTTTAGGGGTGGAAATACATTTTCTATCCTAAAAACTTGCCATTCTGTCTCCTCCTCTCCGTTCTTACTGTTTTGGCCTTAGGCACGTCCTCATCAGTTCTTTACCTAGACTATTGCAATAAACAGCTTTTTAACTAGTTGCCCCACTTACAGTTGTCCTCTCTTCAAATCCATATTCCACACAGCTGTTAACATAATCGAACTAAACAAAAATCTCGCGTGTCCCTGCCCTTTACTTGAGTTACACTTTGCCTCCGAGTCCAGCCTCAACTCCTTTGCGTGACCCACAGGACCTCTGTCATCAGGCCCTGGCTGTTTGCCCAGGCCTCTCCCACCCCATGCTGCTGCAACGCTGAATTGCTTGTCGCTCCTGAACATGAAGCCGTGTTTCACCATCTGTGACTGTGGACAAGCTGCTCCCACTTCCTGGCATGCCCTGCTTTACCTTCTCCTGGTGAAACCGTCTTTGTCCTTCAGGGCTCCTCAGAGGCTCCACTTCTTTTCCGTGGAGACTTCCTACCTCATTCCCCTTTCTCTAGCTATCTTCTGCCCTGACAAAGCAAATCACAACCTTTCCATGTGACCACTGTACCGCCTTCCCATTGCTGTAAGTATTGCACTCTAGGTAATTGCTTTTTTACTTGCTGTCTCCTAATTAATCTGGGAGGTCCTATTCACCTTTGTGTCCCAGTTCCTCTTGGTATACAATGGGTGTATACCAAATATTTATTGAGCTAAACTGGGAAGGGGACCTTTATGGGGCAGGAAAACCTCTGTTTAAAGCATGCCACATGGAGGACTGTCTACTCCAACTGCTGTTGGAGCAGACCTGGTGTCAGAGGGCCACAGAGGTGCCTCGTTTTATTTGGGGTACCAGAAGAATACAAGAGATAAGGACCTCAGCCTTACTTAGAAGACTGTTCTCAAATATGAATATTACTGGGGAAAAGCCTTTTACGTGCATTTATAGCCAACACTCAGGCTTTCAGAGACAGGCTTCCAGGTCACAGGCAGTTCCCCAGGGGATGCCAAAGAGAATCTCATTCAGACTTGTTGAAAGTTTGCTTTCAATAACTACGTCAGCCTCACATCCATGTAAAAGTCCCAGGCTACACTTGTGGATGGAAATGTTTACACCAACTGTGCACCACACATGAAAACAGCATGGCACATGGGGAGGCAGAGGTCAACAAGCTCATTTTTACGTGGGAAATTCTGGGTGGGAACCCAGTGGGGCCGCCTTACAGAGTGGTATAGGCAAAAGAGGGCCTGGAGGCCAAAGACCCAAATAGCAAGTCAGGCTCTGCTTTTCCTGGCTGTGTGATGGACATATTAATTCCTCCTAGTCTTGGTTCCTACATCTGTAAAAATGGTTGGATAAGATTTTTTCCCTCATTGAATCATCATGAAGAAAAAATGATGATACTTTTGAAAGTGCTTTTTAATTTCTAAAATGCTTTAAAAATATTCCTTTTTCCCTTTCTCGAACTGATGCTCTTGGAGCTAATCTGTGTAGCACTTCATAGTCACAAGTTGGTGTGTATGCATGCATGTGTGTACATGTGTGCCTGTGTGTCCGGGATGAGCACGGCATCTGTCCTTCCTTTCATTAGTCTCCTTTGGGCCCCAGAGTAAAATGTACACTGGCGTGAGGATTTCATGGCATGGCTGAGCCTTGTCTTTTCCCTCTCTACCTCTCTTCCTCATGATGAGGGAGGAAAAAAGCAAATATCAACCCCCTGGAGTTAATTCGTCCATGTCAGAGTCAAGGGAACACAGAATGCTGGTTCTCAAACCAAGTGTATTAGGTTACACATCAAGTAGATGTGTGCTTTATCTGTGTCTAAACCTTACCCTGTGTAGTAATGGAGAACTCTGAATCGGGACTGAGAGTAAATCTTATTAGAGCAATGGGATTAGGGTTACTACTGAGTTACTTGAGGAGCCAGAATAGGCAACAACATCAGAGTGATAGAAATAGAAGATAGAGCCATGCTGCAGTGCAGTGGAATGGACCAAATACTGGGTGGAGAGTTAGGAGACCAGTCCTTAGGGGCCCTGCCTGAGTCTCCAGGCCTGGCTTGTCTGCAGCTCTTGGTTGCTGTGTTCTCCTCTCTGGACATCAGGAGTCACAGCTGTAAAATGAGCCATTTGAACCAGGTGATATCTACATTTCCTTCTAGTTCTGATGGGGAAGGAAGGGAATCAACACTTGTTGAATGTCTTCCATGCACCCGACACAATCCGCGCTAAGCTACCTTGAAGAGTCTATGATTCTATCACACATGGTAGTCAGGTTTATGTAGAAGAACTATGGAATCAAATAGACGTGGATTGAAATCCCAGATCTATTATTAACCACCAGTGTAACTTTCAGCCAGTTTCTTAACTTTTCCAAGCCTCAATCTTTTCATCTGCAAAATGGGTCTAGTGACACAATAAACATACTTGTGGGTTCACAAGTCAACGCCCACTCTCTCTTCTATACATTCCAAATTTCTTAAGTAGATTCCATCTCATCTATTTTCCTTCTTTTGTGGAGGCATAATCTAGGCCTTGATGGATGAGTGAAGTAAATAAATATTAGATCATGCAGGTTTTTAGAGGCAGAGATAGAGCCCGAAGTCAGGTCTCCTGGTTGATTCTGAGCCTTGTGCTTGTTTCCTGGATGTCTTTTTTTTTTTTTTTCCATCCCCTGCTCTAAAAACGATTACAGAGTCTTTCCATGATAGGCAACCCAGTGTATGCAAAAGAACCCAGTGTGATGACAGCCAGCATTCACACACAAGATGATTCCCAAGAAGAGCCACTGGCAAACAGTTGTCAGAGTTTGATTCTGAGACCGTGCTCAGCATTTCTTACCCCACCCCACCTCACCCCACCTCCTGCCATTCCACATTTTGGGGGGCAGAACAGCCATCTATGTGGGCGAATCAACAGCTCTGTGTGGCGCTCCTTCCCAGCCAAAGAACCAGAGAAGGTAGCTCTGTGCCCTTGTCCAACAGGTAGGCAACCAGGAAAACCAGGAGACTCTGATTCAAGACAGATCAGGGTTGGGAATTCCCTGTCTATCCAGTGGTTAGGACTCGGTGCTTTCACAGCTGGGGCCCAGGGTTCAATCCCTGGTCAGGGAAGTAAGATCCTGCAAGCTGCATGGCGTGGCCGAAAAGAAAAAGATCAGGGTCAAAAAAGAGAGCTTGCATCAATCCAGCTCCTCAGTGGAAGCAGACGCTGCTGGCATCTCCCGAGGGCTGGGAAGTGGTACAATGGTTAAAGTTGTTCAAGTCCTGGGCACCAAAAATATCTGTGAGGATGTGTCCTCAAAGAGAGCACAGCCCCTTCCTAGAGTCTTTAAACTTGAATGCACAGACCTATATGCCAGAGGGAGAAGAAAACTTTTATGGGCTTAAAATGATGGGGTTTTTTTCAGACATGTGTCAGCACTAGCAGTGCTGTGCCCTAAGAACTGAAGCCAAAGCATTAAATAACATGACTGATAAGCTTTTTGCATTTGCAGAGGAGGTACAAGCAGGAAAAACAAGGATGCCTCTTTGGAAAGCTTCTTTTCAGGAGGGAACAACTCTAAGTGGCTCCAGCCTCCTAAGAAACCGTATGTTTATTAAAGGGCCCCGTGTCTCCTCACTTCCATCACTCCTTTGTCTACAAGTTCGATGCTTTCCAGAAGATCCCAATGTGCACGGGCAAAGGTGTGCCTAGGCTGATCTGTCGTAGATCTGACTAGAGACCAGGGACTGGATGAGGCCATCTCCCCAGGTACTTCAGGGAAGCATCCAAAGAGGCAGGAGCCTTGGACTCATAGGGAGCAGCCAAGAGCCATGGAGAAAGGAGAGTCCCCCAAACAAAAATACAGCCAGCATCTCTTAGGGGACTCTCAGCCTTGTTCATCTGAGATACGTTACCTGCCTGCCCTACTCTACCGCTTGGAATATATTTTTAGGATCTTTTCATGAGCAAAACGTTTGTCAACCCTTTTATAGATCAGTTACGAAACAGAAACTCTTCCTCACTGCTAGGGAGACGTATAGAAGGGGGGAAGAAAGAAAAAAAAATCTTGCCTGTAATTGAAGGCAGGTTGGGAGATGTTCACGCTTTGAAATTCTCCTTCTTGTGAAATGTTTATGAAACACTTTCCACAAGCGAGTTATGCAACTAGCACTACAGCTTTGATCATTTTCATCGCCAGTGATATATTCATTAATGTTGAGTTGTTTTCCCCCCAAGAGAGGGCCATGTGAAATGTCCCGGGGAGGGGGCTAAGGCTAAGTACTCCAGCCCCATTGCATGACCCCAAACAGGTGGTTAATAAGGAGGTCCAAGTGTAGGTCTGGGCCAGAACATCACCTATGGTCTGTTCTCTCTCCCATCCCTGGGATGTTTGTAGTATTGTTTTGTAGATAGAGTGCCTGGGGAGGGTCAGAGGACCATTCTCTTGTAGCGTTTAGCCAGTGTCTTGTCGCGTAACTTTACACGCATCTCTGAAGCACTCCTGGTCTCTGTGAGATGGGAAGATAAACACTCATCCCCACACTTCCCAGCTGGGCGGTGAAGCCAAGTAAGGAATGTATGAAGGGTTTCCAGTTCCTCAGAAGGGGCTCTCTCTTCCCAGAATGAGGCTATTTCTTTCTAAAGCAGGTGATGTCAGGGAGTTCCCTGGGATTAGAAAAGATAATCACCCATGATACCTTTCTACCTCCCTGGTCACTGCCCAAGACTCAGTGTAACACCTTTGCACAGCTCAGTGGGTGGAGAAGATCCTGAACTAACAAGCCATGTCTAACAGATGGACGGGATGACCGATGGCTGTGACCAGGCAGAGGCCTCTGTGGTGGCCCACGTCCCCAGGGATTAGTCCATCCCAAACAGGGCCTGGAGAAATATTTCACTTGCGTGAGAAGAAGCTCCAAAGGGACCCTGGAGACGATCTTCACGGTTCCAGGCAGGCTGTGGGTTTGGTTGGGTTTTCACAAGTACGGGGGAAACTGGGTCTTCATCCAATTTGCCTCCGGTTCTCACATTAGAAGTCAATGGGATCCAACAGAAGTCTCTCTATCTCATTTTCCCGATCCACAGCCAACACCCAGTTGCCTGGAAAGACTCCAATCTTTTCCATTCGACAGCTGTGAAAGGGATGTTTGGATTTGGAAGGGACTTTATTTCTTGATTTCTTATTGTCTTAGCCCCTGAACTCTCAGAGAATCGTCGGAGACATGTGCTGGGGTCGGGGGTGGGGGGCAGGCAGCGTTGCTGCTGTATCTTCTTCACCTCCGAGTCCAGCTCTGCTCTTTCTGAGACCCACCGACCACAGTGGAGATTTTAGAATTTGTCACAGGAGAAGTAGTCTGCTTTACTGTCTTTCAAATTGGTTTGTTTAGGATTGTCTCCTTTGGGGTTTACCGTCAGCAGCTCACACACAAGGGGTAATGAATTATGAAAAATGAAAGAGTAAGAGGTCAATAAAGCAAGAACTGAGAAGAGGAACACACAGAGTTGTCAAAACGCCCCAGGCTAACACCCAGAGGGATTTTTTTTGCTATCAGGCACTTCATTTTCAGAAGTGGGAGGTCGGCAGTGCCCCTAAAAGAGTTTGGAGGGCAATTGATCCAGGAAGCAGATGAAAGAGTGAGTTTTCTTTTATGATGGCGCTGGTTTCTGAAATTAAGTGTTGCAGGAAGACCTGGCACTGATTCTAACAGATAGCACCCAGGTTGGAGGCAAAGCACATGTTTTCAAGCTGTGTCATAGCTGCCCCTCCTTATCTCCCCGTTGCGCATAATGAGTCTATAAAGGAACCCTGCCACTTGCCTCTGAGCTGGAGCTGCGCCAAGCTGCCTGCGGTGGTTCCACCAGTGTGCTTTGAGCTCCAATTTTCCATGTTCTCCCTCCGTCCCCCTCCATCCTGCCTCACCTATCCCCACTCGGGATGAGGGATGTCCAGGAGCAGGAGGGGGCTGCAGAAGGGAGATGTGGGGAAGGGAGGCTTTGCTTAAGTAAAATCTCCCCTCTGAGCAAAGCTTAAGATTGGTGGTGGTTTGAAATAAGTAGTTTATCATCTATTTTGAGCTTTTTAAAACCTGCTAACAAATGTTTCCCCGGAATCTAGGATGTGAAAACTCTAATTTCTGGGGAAGAACTAGGACAGCAAGTGTCTTAGATGGAGATGCCAAGTGTGGGTGGGGAGAGCTGAAGGGCACTGGGGGTAGGATGGCGGCTGTCCTGGAGATCACTCCTGGGGGGAATGCCTTTGGAGTTTTCCTGATGTCTAACTCTCTGCCCCCATTGTGCTACTTCCTGACACTCTCCTTTTGTCTTCTTTGCTTCCAAGACTCCAGAATAGCCTCCTTAGGTGAGAGAAGAGAGGAATGATTTGTAAAGACTGTCCCTAAAAGAAGCATCCTCTTACCAATTTTGGTGCAACTAGGACTTCCTAGTGCTGTTTAGATCTGCTTTATCTAAGAATACTACAGCAACATGGACTAGCCAGATTCTGCCAAATACACCACGGAATTGGAATTTTATAATTCCATTTTAGGACTGAAAGAAAAATGATGTAGAATCATACAACAGATGGGGAAACCAAGTCTCATAGAGATGAAATGATGGCTCAAGGTTATATCGTCAGTTAGAGTCAGAGTTAGGACTAGAAACAAGTTCTAGCTCCCTGTTCGATGTCTTCCTCACTGTATCCCACTGGAGGATGGAGAGGTGGATTCTGATTATGTCTTTTATTCAGTTAGCACGCATTCGGTTCCCACTATGTACAAGGCACCATATTTAGGGCATGAGCTCCCTCCTCAGTCTCTGTCACTCAACAAGATCTTCCTAGCTCTCCAACCAAAGGGAACTCTTGGTTTAGTAATCCAAAGCACCATTCTTCCGCAGCGATTAAACACAAGTAGACCTGTTAGTCTGAACCTTTAACTTGGGTTAAACTAATACAGAAAAGATTCCAGGATGATTCCAGGATGTCAGTGATATTCCCTGTAGAGACCAAGAAAATGGTTTAAGCCAGGGTCACTATGGCCAAGAGGTTCCGTCAGAGGGTCCCCCAATGTCTTTTATAAGGTATGGTCTAGATCCCAAGCTCCCTGCCATATTATATGAATCCAAATTCACTTGCATACTCCCTACCCACCACCCCCATCCCCACAATGGACTTCCTGAAACGCTGCAAGAGGGTACAGTAAGTCCCCTACATACGAATGAGTTCCATTCTGAGAGCACATTCGTAAGTCCAATTTGTTCACAAGTCCAACAAAGAGAGCCTAGGTGCCCAACTAACACAATCGGCTATATAGTACTGTACTGTAATAGGTTTATAATACTTTTCACACAAATAATACATAACAAACAAACACAAAAAATAAAGAAAACATTTTTAATCTTACAGTACAGTACCTTGAAAAGTACAGTAGTACAGTACAACCGCTGGCATACGGGGGCTGGCATCAAGTGAACAGGCAAGAAGAGTTGCTGACTGGAGGAGGGAGAGGAGGTGGGAGATGGTAGAGCTGAAGGATCATCAGCAACAAGAGACGGAGGGCAAGCTGCAATTTCACTCACACCTGACGTTGATGGCACAGGTTCTGGTTCCTTGCTGGAACCAGATGCACGTTCACATCTCTGAAAGTTTGCAACTTGAAGGTTCGTATGTAGGGGACTTACTGTAGTTGTTCTCAGGGTGGGAGGAGGGGTGGGCACAAGTAGTGCTTCCTGCCCTGCCCTTGGACACCTGGAAAGCCCACAGGTGGGTGGTTGAAGGGTGGTAGAGGCTGGAGAGAGTTTGCAAACCACCACAGTCCCCTCAGGCTGCAACTACAGCAGTGATTGTGAAGGAGACATGTCCCCGCCTGTAGGGAGACAGGCAAGGACCGTCACCTAAACCACATGGGTGAAGAGGCCAGCTGCAAAGGCAGCTCAGCACGCAGAGGGCAGACAAGTGTGGAAAACAAGGGGGAATGGAGGGGAAACTGGTTCCCAGACTTTGGGATTTCGTGGACCAGGAAAATAAAAAACCATAAGATAAAGGAGATTGGTAAAGGGTTGCCTTTTTTTTTTTTTAATTTGTGAAAGTGGGGAGTTTAAAAAATACCATTTAGGATCACCATCATTTCCTAAAAAAATTCTAACATACCACCCCCCAAGATAAAAGAACATCACCTCGGAATCTAAAAGAAATGTTTAAAGTCACTACAAAAATTCCTCGTTTTTTGGAGTTTCAGTGAGGAAGAGCATATATTGCACTATGTACCAGCACATGCCCCAGAATGGTGTTCGGGAACGATCAATCCAGGTGCATTCCCCATCTCGAGGATGGTTACTCCAGAGAGACTCTCACCTCTGTCCCTTACCAGCTGCCCCAGCCCGAAGGGCTCACACAGGCAGGAAAATCAAGCTGCAGCCCAGTAGGCGCTGAGCTAGTTCTTTGACTCTCCAGGCTTGTCACTCATCTCCTGCCTCGGTCTTCTCTAAGTTTCCGCTTCTGTCTGCCTGGGGAGGCCCAGAACTGATGCTCTCCCCCTGCCTCCACTTACAGATTAAAACCGAGGACCTCAGTGACTCTCTGCAGCAGACCCTCTCTCATCGGCCATGCCACCTGAGTCAAGGACCTGCCATGATGCCTGGAAACCAAATGTCTGGGGTAAATGGCAGCCCGAGTCGGGAAGCCCTGATATTCTCAGAGGGCCAGTGAGTTTAAGTCAAGCCTCCTGCAAAATGCTTCACCTCTAGATCTGGCTCTCAGTGAATGCAGATTGGGCTAAAAAATCCCCTGCAGGGAAACTTGGAGGCCTGCGTTGGGAGAGGGGCTGGGTTACAGAACAATCCTCTGAGAGATGAAGCCTGGCTAGTTATGGGAAGAAGGAGGTCTCCACC
The DNA here is from genome assembly GCF_028564815.1 of Eubalaena glacialis. Classification (NCBI taxonomy): domain Eukaryota; kingdom Metazoa; phylum Chordata; class Mammalia; order Artiodactyla; family Balaenidae; genus Eubalaena; species Eubalaena glacialis. The sequence goes on along the minus strand of NC_083725.1, from coordinate 12,806,576 downwards.
TCTCGGGAAGAAAAAGGAGTCAATCTTGCCAAAACAATGGAGCTAGCCCCTAACAATGGGGCTGGGGTCTGCCAGCCATATTCAGGGGAGCCCCATGATGACAGCTACTGCTGTGGTTACAGAGCATTTCTGTCCCCAGTAAGCCCATTCTCCTCCCCAAGCTTTTGTCATACTAGAAGGAATAAAGAGGCATCTGAAATAGTAACGACAAATGTCTGAGAAGGCGGGTGTCCACGGGGCAAGCCCCTTTCTTGATCTGGATTCCCAGGGGAGGAAAGAGCCGACCCTTCCCTGGAAATATTTAAGACTAGAACATGCATTTATTCCTTCACTTCTTTATTCAGCAAGGGTTTACCAAGTCTTTTCTTTGTGCACAGACCTAAGCTCAGTCCTGTGGGGCCACAGAACCCTGGGGGTCTAGGTCACAGAGGACTCCCAGATCCCCCAGGTATTGGGAAGTAGTATTTCCCTTTTGGGGGCTAGTGGGAGGAACCCAGGGGAAATGGACTTTCTGTTTAATCAAAGTGGTTTTATTAAGAACGAATAACGTGCCTCTTCCTCCAGGAAAGGTTCAGGACCAGGAAACGGCCAAGACAAAAACGGATTTTAGCATATCAAGTGGCCTGAGATTTTTTTTTTTAAAAAATTAGAAAATTGGGATTGCATGTCATTTCTAGGGTAAACCTCTGAGAGATGGTAATACCCACAGTCTGTGCCCTCGGGGCATTACCAGTCTAGCTGGGAGACCGTTGTGATACACACAGAAGTTAAATAACAAGGCAAGGTTTAAGCAAGGCACAGCTTGGCTGAGTGCAGGAGGTGTAACAACACCATCATTAATGGGGTAGCTGCTGTGTGCCAGACACAGGGACACAGAGGCATAGGGCAAGGTCCCTATGGAGACCCACAGGACAGATGGGCGGCAGGCAGATGGAGCCCACACTTGCAGCTTGTAGATTCTGGGATGCCTGTATCTCCCTGCACAGGACATGGCTTCCCTCCACCCGCTCCAGCAGCTTGTGTTGGTTCCCGGACACCTACAGTCTGTCTCCCAGTTCCTGCTATCTCAGACCCAGCCTGGGCAGCAAGGTGAGAAACCCTGGGGGCTGCTACATAGGTGAGTGTGCTAAGGAGCTGCTTCCGCCTGCTGGGACCCAAGTGTGGGCCGTGGCTGACTGGCTCCCCCTCTAGTATAAAGAGCGGCTTGTCCACCTCAGGGCCCGAGGAAGCGACCTGGTGTGGCCCTCCAGGTTGAGTCTCCTTTTCTGCTTCCCCCTCCCATCGTCCTCAATTTCACGGCCAGTTGAGACCGAAGGCGCAAGGGTGGCAGGAGTTGGGGCAGAACAAGGAAGGAATCCTTCGGATTCCTTCGGAATCGCAGTCCAGAGAAGTCCCGGATCCTTGGAAATCTCCCCAGCACGTGGATGTAGACTCAGACTTCCACCCTCAGGAAGCTGGAATTCCATTTGGGTAGAGCGGCAGTGCCACCCACAGGCTGTGGAGAGCATTTTCAGGTTTTCTTTGGCAGGGAAGTTCCTCACAGAGAACTTCTCCTTGGCCAAGAACAAACAGATTAGAATACTCACAATAATAGCTAACATTTCTTGAGCATGATATGCCAGGAGCTCTGCGGAGTGATTTTCCTGACATCTTTCAAAATAACCTCGTGTGGTAGGTAGTCATATTATGTCACCGGTGACCTACTAGAAAGTTCTATAACAGTCTGTCGGAAACCCATGTTCTTGGCATTGCACTGTACTGCCTCTCCCTCTCCCATCTCCACCAACTAGGGCTGAAAGTGATGAAGTATAAGCTTCCCTCCATTGTACAAATCCCAAGGAGAGGCTTTGGAAATCCAGACTCCAAAGAAAATGCAACTCTGCCTTCTGTCCTTAGCACCTGCCCAAGTTATAGTTATCCTTAGTTACCAAGTCATCTCAGAGTGTTATTATGATGATGAATGAGAACATATGTGAACCTGTGAGTATTTATGTTAGCTAAACAGTATATATCATACTCCTGGAGTAGGAAAGGGAAGGTAACAGTTCATTCTGTTTCTTTTTGAAAGATGGTGTTGTGAAACTGGCTCAGGCATATAACCAATGAGGTCAGTGTATGACACAGGGGGAAAGAAACAGTTTAGTATTTGGAATCAGAAAAACTCATTGGTTAAAAAAAAGTCCCTTGCTAGCTGTGTCTCCTTGAGAAACCTACCTAACCTCTCTGAGGTTCCATTTTCTCCTCCCTAAAACTGGAATCATAGTAAAACTCTGCCTCACAAGGTTATTGAGAGTTATTTGAAATAATGCATGTGAGAAGGCTTTGTACATTTCAAAAGGCAATGTAAGTGTCAGATTACTATTAGTACTCAAGCCTCCGACTCCCAGTACAGGGCTCCTTACGAGAGCTTTTTTGCCTATGTATTTTAATAACGAAAAATTAAGCCTTGGTGGTTTTAGACTGAGGAGCAAAATGGTCAGCATCAGTAGATCTACACATCAGCGACCCAGAACAGCTTAGGGACAACAGAGAACCCAGAGTTCTGCTGTGTGCTGAGTGATTGGAGTGACCTGCCTCATTGTGTGCTTCAGCAGTTTGATGGCCCCATTCCCACAGTGAGAGTGAGAGTTCCTGGCTGTGGCTCTTCTTAGAGGGAGGCCACTGGCATGACCACCATCCAGGCAGAGCCCTTCATGGACAGTTTTCCTGGAGAAAGCGATCCTCAGGCCGTGCAATGAGCAGGTAGAGTCCATACCACCAGGGAGAGTTGCCTCCTGCTCTTCCCTTCTCTCTCAGCCTTTCCTCCCAAGTGTTCAATGTCTGGGTCCTGCCAAGAGCCTCTGGCAATTGGCTGCTGCCCTTCGGAGCTGTATGGCACCGTTCCCTTGATCCGGCATCTTTGCAGATCTGGCTAGGCCTTTGTAGCCATCCCAGGTGCCTCTGCAGCCAAAACGGAAACCCTCAGCTCCCGCTTGAATTCTTAGTCGTCATCCCCACATCTCCTTCCCTCTTGGGTTTCTTCAGGCCTGGTTATCAAATCCCAGAGCAGGTTGCCTTGACCCTCCTCAGCCTTTGCACCACTCCAGGCAGGCGGGCAAGCAGAAGGACTGGTTTGGGGACTGCTGTTTACATCTGTGTATCCCCGTGTCTGATTCGCCTCCACCTGTGTGTGGCAATCCTGACAGTGTCCATGGGGGCCTCTGCACAAGGCTGGAGGCGGGGGTGGGGTGGGGGGGGATGGACATGATAGGTAGCGCGGGGTGGGGGTGGGGGGGCGGGGCGGGGACAGTTATCACGGTTCCAAAGCTGTAGAGCACGTCTTTTCAGCTGGCCTGGATTTGATTCGTTTGCTCCTTTGTTCCTCCCCTTTCACCCAGGTCTGCAGTCAAATCTTCTCCCCTTTCCACAGCAGCAAAGCTCTCTCCTCCTCCCGCAGACGGGGCCTGGCCTGGCGTCCCAGGTAAACACGCACATTCTTCCTGTCTCAGCTCCTGACAGAGTTGAGCTCCTAGACTTCCCCCACCCCCTTGACGGTACACTTAGCCCTCTGGGAAGAGGGAATCGCAAGGGATTATCCCAGTCGGCACGGGGGCAAATTCAATCCACAGCCAGAGGAAATGAGGGACCCGGTGTCACTGGTGGTGCCAGAATCAGAAGCCAGAGATTCCAGCTCCCGGGCTAGCCTGCTCTGTGTGCAGGCACTCCACTCCCGCCCCAGTCAGGCCCTGGCATCACTCCTCTGAGAACCAGGGATCAGCTAACTTTCCAGGGACGCCAAGGTGACCGCCAGGCCTGCCCAGGTGCTCTCAAGCGCCAAGGAGGAGACCAGAAGCCCAGAGACCTGATGTCCTGAGGACTGGTACCAAGCCAGGGCCTCTCACCTCTGGGCCTCTCTTAAGAGCTGCTCTTCTAGACTGCTTCCTGGAGGGGACAAAGCACGGGTCAGGAGGACGGAGGCCTGCGAGAGGGCCCTTTGCAGAGCTGCCATGGTGCCACACAGCACCTGTTTGCCAGGGAGAAAAAAGGCACCTCTTCCTCTGGCCAGACGCGGCCTCATGCCAGGGAGTGTGGCTTGGCGAGGGCAGCAGGAGCTACACTGGAGCTGCCGCTCCTCCCCTTATCTGGGTGACCCGGTGCAGTTAATGCCTGCACCGCTGCCTGAGACGCCTCTGCAGAGACGGACGTGTGGAACAGTTGGGAATGACTGCAGAGACCCTAACGTCCCTTCTTGGGGCTAAGATCCCCGTGGGTCCCTCAGGGCCCTGGCTTTACAGGGCTAGAGCCCACTGGAGGCCCCTGGAAGGGGGTGGGTGCCCCCTAGTGGCAAATAGAAATGGGGACACCAGAGTCTGAGCTCTTGGACCTTCTCCTGACTGCTCTCCGAATCGCATCATCACAGACTTAGATCTGGAAGAGATCTGAGAGAGGGTTCAAGATCACCTCTCGTGTCTTATAACACGAGAGCTGGGCAAGACCAGAAGCAGAAAGACTGTTTGGAAGGTTATTAAGATCATCCTGGGGCAGCAGTAAAGGGGCTGGCTTTGGGTGGTGGCAATAAGGGTAGAGAGGAGGGGCTGACAGGGGATGTTGGGGAAGTTGACTCAGTGCAATTCGGCCGCTGATTGGATGTGAAGGGGGAAGGTCTAGCAGAGAGCTCAAGACATGTTTGTCGGAAGAAGGAACAAATGAGTTCATGAAAAGGAAGGCTGAGAGAGGCCTGAGGCTTTGTCCTGAGAGTCTGGTCCATGCCACCTCCTCCCCTGCGGAACAGGGTCAAAGCCTAATGGTTTCAAATCATTCTGTTCTAAAAGACCCTCCCTTGGGGGGAAAAGAGTCCTTAACTTCTCTCTGGTCATCACAAGGCTGCCTGTCTGAATGGGAAGCCTGAATATCTTGGAAGAAAGGAGTAAAGTTAACCCCAGTCTCGGAAAAGAGTAAACTGGAAAGGAGTGAGAAGAGGGTGGACTTAGGCCACGTCATCCACATCGGTAGCAGCCCCTGCCCTGGACACAAGCCCATTAGGACCCCAAGCCTAATGGGTTTCTGCTCCTTCTCCATGGACGGGTTGGATTTATTCCTGACCCCAAATGGACACAACATGGATTCTAGGTATAAGGGTCTGTTCTCCTATGAAAATAAACTGAAGAAAGAATATCTCCTGACAACCACAAATGAGATCAAGGTGCACTTAGACAGCATTGGAATACATTTGATTCAAAAAAACAAAAAACAAAATACTCTCATGAAAGAAAATGATTGTTTAGAAAGTAAAATGGCAGTCACAAGAGTTTGGAATTTTATGGAAATTCCATTAATGCAATGAATCTCAGATGCTGTCTGTTATTTTCAGTTAATGCCTGTTGAACACCTCAGTTAGTTTGCTTTGTAGAAAAGAACAGGCAAGGCAAACAACCTTTTCCTTGTCCCGTTCTGAGATCTGTTTTGGGGATCTTTGTAAACAAGTCTGCTAGCTCCTTTTATGGTAGAAAACTGAAAGGAGGAAGTTACCTGCTCAGAGTCAAATAGTGAGTCATAGACTAAAACCCAGAAAGGCCACCTCCCTGTCCCACACTCCTACTGTTTCTACCCCAGCTACTCCAGCTATTTGCTAGTCCCTTCATAGAGACTCCAATTTCCACTTCCACACCATCGAAATAATAGGAATCCAATCTGTCATCCTCTAAGTGGGCTTATTAGTACAAAATACCAGGAAATGCGTTTGATCTGTTGACTGTTTGTGGGTTGGCTTGGTGTGTGTCTGCTCTTAGGCAGTTGGGCGCCCTGGGGTGCCAGGATCCTCTTTAGAACCGCATCTGGAAGCATCCCAGCATCTCCCAGTCCCCAAGCATCTCCCCAGCTCTGGAGGAGCTGATGAGCCCAGTGACCTGGAGGAGCTGGAAAAGTTTGCCAAGACCTTCAAGCAGAGGCGCATTAAGCTGGGCTTCACACAGGTTCGGTTTGGGGCAAGGAGGTGGAAGAACTTGGGTTGAGTGAGTAGAGACTGGGGTTCCCGAGTGGAGGTTTTAAGAGCTCATTGTGTTTGGGGCAAACCCACCGTGTTCCTGCGTCCCCTGAGAATGGGGCACAGTTGCCGTTGGTAGGGAAAATGGGAACACTGCTGGTGGAGGGGAGAGGAATGAGAGCCAGGCACGGAGCTAGGCACGGGGGCACAGCGCACTCAGAGTCTAGGGAGAGAAATAACCAAGTTTCCATCTTAGAGGGAAGAAACTGGAAGGGAGCCAGGGTGAGCAAAGGTTGGCTGGGTGTGGATAGGTGCTAGGATGGTGAGGGATGTGGACAAAGGAGAGAAGGGGCCTACCTCTCAAAGTTCTTCCCTCTCCATCCCCGCGTGCAGGGAGACGTGGGTCTGGCGATGGGAAAGCTGTATGGCAACGACTTCAGCCAGACTACCATCTCCAGATTTGAGGCTCTAAATCTGAGCTTCAAGAACATGTGCAAGCTCAAGCCGCTGCTGGAGAAGTGGCTGAATGATGCAGGTAGGCCTCAGGGACACGAGGATGGATGGAGCCTTAGAAGGTCTGCAGGGAAGGGGATGGTGACTGGTCCGTGTTGGGGCTTTCTTTCTTTCTTTTTTTAAACAACATTTTAAATTTATTTATTTATTTATTTATTTATTAATCTTGGCTGTGCCGGGTCTTAGTTGCAGCATGCGGGATATTTTTTTTAGTTGCGACATGTGGACTCTTAGTTGCGGCATGCGAGCTTCTTAGTTGCAGCATGCGGACTCTTAGTTGTGGCATGCATGTGGGATCTAGTTCCCCAACCAGAGATGGAACCCGGGCCCCGTGCGCTGAGAGCATGGAGTCTTACCCACTGGACCACCAGGGAAGTCCTCTGTGTTGGGGCTTTTGGCAGTCAATACATAGCACCCTTTCCTCTCCTCCTGAGTCTGGAACCAACTGAGAAATAAGACACAGGAGACAGCCAAATAGAGATGAAAATGTCAGCTTCACTACTGATAAAGTGCATGGAAGACATAGCTTTAGGTCTGTGGCCACGAAGACTTGCCCCATTTTATTCCCTACCCCAGACACACCCAGCCTAGACCATAGGACAGCTCGCCAGAGACAAAGGTCGGGTCTGCAGAGCAAACACACTTACCCAGACTGCTGTCTGGACTAGGTCTAGGTCAGGGGCATAGGGAAGTAGGTTCTCTAGGGTCACATGGCCGGGAGGAGGAGGCAATAGGCACAACGCAAAATCTTCATCTGGCTAATTCTTGAGTAGGTTTTCAGAGGGCAGGGAGTTACTCCGAGCTAGACTGGTTGGGAAAGCGTTACAGCAAGAGTGGGGTTTGCAGGAGGATTCAGTCAGGCGTGGGGGGGCCAGGAGGTCCAGGTTGTAAGCCAAGGGCAAAACGTTTGCAATAATGAATGGAAGAGCTTGGTGTCATGGCATAGCATGGGACAGGGTTTCTCAACCAAGGCATTAGCAACAGCTTGGGCCAGATATTGCTCTGTGGCGGAGGCGGTCCTATGAACTGTAGGCTATTTAGCAGCATCCCTGGTCTCTACCCACTAGATGCCAGGAGCACCCGCCCCCTGTTGAGACGTGTAAAAATGTCTCCAGATAGAGCCGAACGTCCCCTGGGGGAGTGAGGGTGGTATAGAATCTCGCCCCAGGTTGAGAACCACTGGTCTAGGAGCAGAGCCAGTGTCAGGGCTGGGCTCTCGTCTGTAGATAGTGTGGGTCAGTGGTTACTATGGAGAGAGAGGAAAGCGGGGGATGGGCAGCCAAGGGTGTGACCCTCTCGGAAGTTGCTCCACGTGGAAACAAAGGAGGGGGTGAGGAAGCTCCCCACCCCACCCCGTCCCACCCCTGCCCGGGGAAGGCTGATCCTTTGGAGGTTTTACTGGAGCGCTGAAGTGAAAGAGGTGATCAGAAGGTCTTAGGATCTTCGGGAAGGGATCTTGTGGATCATTTCTAGTACGATTCCCTGGCTGCGCCTGAATCCTTCCTAAGGGACATCCCCGCCGACCCCTCATACAGCCTCAGCCCCAACACTCACACTGAAAAGGAAGTGGCTTCCACACCAACATTCCGCCACCAAGTGCCACTGCCTTTAGCTCAAAACACCAGTCCTCATTTTCCTCGGGATTCACATCCAGGCCTACTTATAAAATACAGGCTCATGGGCGTCACTCGTAGGAGCTCTGCCTGCACCCACTCACACCCACACATGCCGCTGATGTCTGGGTGTCCCTGAACCATGACCGCAAACGCTGGAGGCACGGCAGTGAGAGGCATGGAGGACCTTTGCCCAGAGCAACGAGGGGAAGCAGGATTCTTGGTCTGTCTGGCTCCCCTGTGTCGGGGAGGGGGCTGCAGAACCTGCTGGGAAGGGTCACTGGACCCCAAGTCCATCGAACCAGAGCCTGAACCAGCTGCCTTCCCTTCTCTGAGCCTCCCCTGCTCTCTCCCCTCCCCACAGAATCCTCTCCATCAGACCCCTCCGTGAGCACCCCCAGCTCTTACCCCACCCTCAGTGAAGTGTTCGGGAGGAAGAGGAAGAAGCGGACCAGCATCGAGACCAGCATCCGTCTGACTCTGGAGAAGAGATTTCAAGATGTGAGCGGACCCTTTGGGTGGGAACGGGTGGGCCGACTTGCACAGGGGTTGAGCAGACGCACACAAGCCCCTCGGCGCCACCCCTGAGCCCCCACACACCTGCCTTGGGAAAGGGTCGGGACACAGAGACACGCTCCCTCTCCAGGTGCCCCGGTGTTTGAATGAGAGGCTGGGTTCCAGAAACTTCCTCCCCCACTGACCCTTCTCGCCCTGACCTCTGTTTGGTGCCCATTGTCCCTCGAGCCGGGAGATTTAAAGACTGGGGTATGGAATCCCAGAGGAGAGTGTATCCCTGTATCCAGTTGAGATAAAGGGAGCAAAGCCAGGGCATTGTAGATAAATTCTTCATTTTCTTTGCATTGTTTTATATTTTTCAAATTATATATGTAATAAATGCTTATTGTAAACAATTTGGAAAATGCAGGGAAGCAGGAAAAAAATCCACCACCAAATGCCATCTAAATGCACGTCCTTCTATTTCTTTCTTCTTCATACATTTAAATATTTGTAGTCATATTACATACAGACACCTTTTTGAACTTGCAGCAAAAGTATATTCTTGAGCCAATCTGTGGACGCTAATCATAGCAGTTATGTGCCCCGGGGGAGCTGGGGAAGAGAAGAGGGATAAACAGGCGTGGTCTAAACAGCCTCTAATCAGGATCCCTTAGGTACCAGCCTCCAGAGCTTCCATCCACACCGCATAGTCCCTAAAGGGCTCGCCTGTGGCCTAGTTCCACCTTGCAGGCCCCAGGCCTCCAGGACTCCTGTCTCTCCAGCAGACTCTCCAGCACATATGACTCAGGACTTGATGGCTGCATCCTGCTGGCAGGATGACAAGACCTGGCTTTTCCTTCTGATTAAGTTTCTCAGAGCAGCAAGAGTAAGGGAGGGTGCAGAAGGAAGAGAAGGGAGCTAAGAACAAAGATTGGGTGGGGGTGGGAGGGGTCAGAACAAAGGAGTGATGGATATGTATTGGAATGTGTGTGTGTGTGTGTATATATATATATATATATATATACATGTCTCCTCTGTAGTCTTGATGGGTCCACATGTTTTAACTTTATCATTTCCTATTTTGAGGTAGGCAGCAAGAAATGACGCGAGAGAAGGGTATCAGATTCTGAGGAAAGAACAGAAGGGAGCGTGTGTTCTGGGGATTCTGCCTGCCCTACCTAACTCATCAGTGGGCTCCTCTTTTCAGAACTTCTGAAGAAGGAGTGAGAGAAGAGCCTCCACCCTGTGTCAGGCCCTGTGCTTGGCAGTTTATACACATTTTCTCATTTAATCTTCATAATCATCCTATACGGTAGGCATTATTTCTCTCATTTCATAGATGATAAGACTGAGGCTCAGAGAGGTTCAGAAAGTTTCCTAAGGCCACAGAGTAAGTGCTCCAGCCACTATTCCATCGTAGGTCCGATTCTAAAGCTTTTGCTCCATCTATTGTTCTATCCTGCTTCTTTGGAACATCTTTTCCCCACGCACAATTCTTGATCCTATTCCCTTCTCCTCCTGACTACTCTATCCCTTTGGTTTCTGTAGAACCCCAAACCCAGCTCAGAGGAGATCTCCATGATTGCAGAGCAGTTATCCATGGAGAAGGAGGTGGTGAGGGTCTGGTTCTGCAACCGACGCCAAAAGGAGAAGCGAATCAACTGCCCTGTGGCCACACCCATCAAATCACCCATGTACAGTTCCCGGCTGGTGAGTGGCCAGGAGCCAAGTTGCCTGCCAAGCACTGGGGGAGATGAAGCCTGGAAGGCAAAGAGTCCTCCCCGTCCTAAAGAAGATGGGGGTTGGAGAGCAAGGAATAAATATATAAACAAAGAGATGCTGTATACAAAATATATATAATATAAAGAAGAATAAAGAAGGATAAGGAGATAGAAAGTGATTACGGGGAGATGCTTTTATAGTAGAGGGGTAAGAAAAGACCCCTCTGATAGGGTGACATTTGAGAAGGGATCTAAGTATTGAAAGGGAATGAAATATCTGAGGGTTAGAGTGTTCCATGTAGAGAAATCAGAAAATGAGAAGACCTGACATGTTTGAGGAACAGCAAGGAAGCCAGTGTCGCCAGGGCAGGGTGAGGAAGGAGGTGAGAAGTGGGAGATGCAGTCAGAGAAGTAATGGGGAAGTAACAGGAAGCCATTCACCACGGTCTCGGAGGCCATCGAAAGGACCTTAGCTTTTAGTTTGAGTGAAATAAGAAGCCACTGGAGAACTGACATGGGTTGCTATGTGGAGATTAATTTGTGTGGAGGCAGGATACCAGCCTGAGAATTACAACAATCAGGCTGAGAGTGGTGGAGGCTTGGGCTAGGGTGGAGATCGTGGTGGTGAGGAGGCGTGGCTGGATTCTGAATGTATTTCAACCACGAGCCAACAAGATGTGCTGTTAGCTCAGATATGGAGTGTGAGAAATAAGGCCAAGATGACTTCAAGGGTTGTGACCTGAGCAGCTGCTTGGAAGGTGCTGCCATTTTTTGAGATGATGAAGACTGCAGGAGGAACAGGTTTGAGGGGGAAAAAAGACTAAGTATTCAGAGCTGGTCGTATTAAGTTAGACTTGCCTCCTAGGCATCCAAGAGGAAGGGTCATGCAGACAGTTATATCTGTGATTCTGGAGTTCAAGGGGGAGAAGTCAGGGCTGGGAATAATTTGAAGTTCAGGCAGAATGGGAAGTTTGGAGGATATGAAACGTCTTCTCCATCTAGGAGAGAGATGGTGCCTGGAGGGTGGGGGGGAGGGGGAAGGTTCTTCTTCAACCCTAGGGATGGTGACGGTTGAAGGTTAAGGGAACTGGGGATAATGGTGTTGTCCTCTGTCTTTTAGTACTCAAGGATGGGTGAGATTCAGCCTCATTCTGGGTGGGACATAGCTATTTCATAAAACTATACTATTGTTTATTCTTTCACCAAACATTTATCGACCATCTACCATGTTTTGGTCTTTGTGCTGAGTGCTGGGGATGCACAAATAAGTAATATTTGTTCCCTCTCCCAGAGCACCTCACTGCCTAGCAGAAGAGACAGACAAATAAATGATAAACAACATGATGATTTCTCTTGGAGAACTTAGGAGTAGCAGTTAACAAAGCCTTGGGAGGTGGTGGTTAGGGAAGGTTTCCCCAAGGAGATAATTAATACCTGAGCTGAGTCTAAGAAGACAAGAAAGAGTGAAGAGGCAAATAAGTGAGGGGTGGAATTCCCCCAGGGGGATAGTATGAGAACAGTGGTATGGAGGAGAGAGACGAGGGCACATGCACGGAATCGCAGGTGGTTCCACGTGGAGGAATGTTGAAAGATGAGGCTGGATAGATCAGCAAGGGCCAGACAGAAGGGGCTATGAGCAGGGCTAAGGAGCTTGAAGCCCTGGGGAGTTGCTGAAGGATTTGAAGTAGGGCATTAGTGTGATCTGATTGCTTTTTAGAACGATCACTTTGACTGTAGTTTTAAAGGGTGGTTTGAGAGGCGTCACATTTGGTTTCAGAGAGACCAGTTAGATGTGACTGCAGTTATCCAGCAGAGACATTATAAGGGCTGAAGCAAACCCATTTGGTAAGAATGAAGGGGATGGGAGAGATTCAGGAGATAATTAGAAGGTAGAATTATTAGGTCTTGGTTAATAAATTGAAAACTGGGTGGGGCAGGGAGAACGTTAAAGGAAAGAGAATACTCTGGGATGACTCTCAGCATTCAGGCTGGGCTGATTGGGTAGAAGCCGGTGCTGTAGATGAACAATTAAACACAGGGGGAGGAGCTGGCTTAGGAGTAGGAAAAAATGATGATTTCAATTCTTTACATCATTATGATATACAGAGAGGCCTGTGGGACACCCAAGTGGGAATGCCCCTGGGCACTTGGAATAATGGATCTGGAGGTCAGGAGGAAAGGCTAAGATAGAGAAATGGACTGGGAGTCATAAGCACACAGGTGGTAGTTGGAATCCTGGGTAAGGAGGAGCTCACCTGTGGAGTCTGTAGAGAGGAAACAAAGAGGAAAGTTGAGGTCTCAACCCTGGGGAACACTAGCTTTTGAAGGATGGGCAAAGGGAGAGCACCAAGGAAAGAAACTGAGAAGGAGGAACCAGAAAATGCAAAAAATTGCAATGAAGTAGATGGAGGGGTGAAGCAGATGTGAAGAGCCCTGCAAGAGTGCTTTGGGAGCACAGATAAAAGACACCCAAATCAGAATGGGGTGTGGGAGGGCTAACCCCCTGATTTGTTTAGAGAACAGATTAGGACTTAGCAAAAAGAACAGCATAGCTGGCAGAAGGAACAGTGTGTGAGAGGCATGGAATTATAAAACAACATGATGCATTTGGGGAATCACAAGCCTTTTGGTCTGGCTGGAGCTAAGGGTCTAGGACTAAGACAGAGAGGTTGATGAGAGCTAGATCATGGTGGGTCGTGGATGCTAAATTACTCTCAAAGATATGAAGAACCGTTGACAGTTTTAGGTTGGAGACAATGTGATATTCATTCACCATTCCTGTCTTAAATACTTACTGAGCACCCACCATCTGTTTGGCACTGGGATATGGTGGTGCACAGGATACTTATTGGTGATCTCTGCTTAGAGTCTAGCAAGGAAAACAGACATTAAACAAATGCAATTTGTGATGAAGCCTCCAGAGAAGATGTGCGGGTATTTGAGGGACCTAACCTAGTCCAGATGTCAGGGGCTTCTCTGAGGAATGATGCTCAAATTGACAGCAGAAGAAAGAGTAGACTTGAATGGGGAAAAGGTCTGAGTTGCGGTGGGAGACAGGACGGAAGGGTGGAGATAGTGTCGGGAAGAACACTCTATGCAGAGGAAACAGTGTGTACAAAGGTCCTGAGGCTGGGGTGGGTGGGGAGAGGAAGCAAAGAAGGTTGGAATGGAACCCGAGGAGTGAGAGAGAGTGTGTGAAAGAGGAAGCTGGAGTGGTAGGCGGGGGCTAAATCATGTAGGGCGTTGTAGACCATGTTAAGGAAACTGAACCATGTCATAAGAGAGTCAGAATCTTTAAACATGGGGCTTTGTTTAGAATAGATGGGAGGTAGTTATCACTTTGGTTCAATCCCAGCCCGGGACACCAACGTGGAGGAAAGTGGTGGGAGGCATGGAGGAGCCGTAAAGGAGTGTCATGGGTTCTCATCGTGCATTCAACACATATTTACTGAACACCTGCAAAGTTCCAGGCACTGCAGTAGACACTGAGGACACAGCAGGGGACCACGCAGGCATCATCCTGCCCTCATGAATTCCCCAGCCTAGTGGGGGAGAAAGATGTTAAATAAATAATCACATTAATACTTGTGGCATCCTGAAGGAAGAGACTAGAGAAAATGTTGTAATCCTGTCTTCTCCTCGGGTCTCAATGGGACACTCTCCGTGGGACTAGGACATAGTTTCTTCTGCTTCTGATGTGAAATGATCTCTAAGATACACAGTTAAGGGGGAAAAAAAAGAATGAGACAGAGAGAGAAGGAAGGGAAAAAAAAAGGCAACATTATTCAGACCAGTGTTCACAGAATGCTTCCATTTATATACAAAATGTTAAAGGAACCATATCTATGTCTGCTTGCATATGTATAGTCTGTCTCCAGAAGGAAGCAGAAGAAGCTGGTCGCAGTGACTAAATAATTATTTATTTTAAAACAACAACAAATTTCTGGGTGTGTGGCAGCAGGGAGGGGCGGAGGAGAAGAGGGAGATTATCGATAACATCTCTTACCTCTTACCACGCTGCTCCACACCTGTCTCCACCCTTGGTGGGCCCCAGCCGACTGAGGAGGCTCCTTGTAAAAGGGCAGGTAAATGAAAGCAGCAGAACAATTGCTGATTAATTAGGAAATGAGTACATGCTGCATCCTGTCGGGATGGGATGTTCCAAACTGGGGAGGGGAGGATCGCCAATCACAGCTCCCTGAGCAGAACTTCCTTGCAAGGTCCTTTGTAAAGGTTGATCTGAGCGTCCCAGGTCAGCATGAGAAGAATAAGGGGGAGGAAAAGTATGCAGGGTTCAGCTCAAATGAAGAAATAAACAGTTTGTAGCTAGAAACACACAACAGTTGACAGCTTCCTGCTGGAAGGAAGGGAACTAACAGCCTTGCGCTGTTGGCCAGGCATTGAGTTGGAAGCTTTACGGACATTATCTCATTAAATCTTAATTAAAAGAAAATACGAGGGAGGTATTACTGCTATTTTACGGATGAGAAAACCAAATCTCAGTGGGGTTAAGTAACTTGCCCAAATCACACAGACAGTGGTGAAGCCAGGGCTCAGCCCCAGATCTGTTGGGCCGCAATGTCTATTCTTTTTATTACGTCTTGTTGCAGGTTGTGCTAGGCTAGTAATACTGAGGGGGGGATTCCTGAACTGCGTGGGAGGTTAAGCTAAATCATCTTAGGTCCCTTCCAAACTCAGAGTTGATGATGCTGTGAAGTATCCAGGGCAAGATGAAAGGCTTCAGAGACCGCAGTTCATCTCCTCCAGTTACCTCGGGAGAGTGGATGGTCCACTCATGCATCAAGATGGGAAGCCTGAAACAGGGTGGTTAGGGCTGGGTGCTCTGCTGCCCTGAGCAAGTGCAGGGGTCTTTTAAGAAAGAAGAAGAGGGACTTCCCTGGTCGTCCAGTGGGTAAGACTCCACACTCCTGATGCAGGGGGCCAGGGTTCGATCCCTGGTCCGGGGACTAGATCCCACACGCATGCCACAACTAAGAAGTCCGCGTGCCGCAACTAAGACCCGGTGCAGCCGAAATAGATAAATAATAAATAAAATAAATAAATATTTTTTAGAAAAGGAAGAAGAAGGGACTGGAAAATAGGCAGCCATCCAGCAGTGTCAGCCACAGCAGGGTCCAGGAGGCATGGTCCTCTCATCACCGGAGCACTTGAGCAGGGCAGCTTCAGCCTGGCAGTGCCCAAGAGACCTTGCCAGGGGACACGCAGCAGGGAGCCACGGGAGCAGGGCAGAGCCAGAGCTGGGTGCTGTATGTGGTCCAGAGACCTTCCTATGAAACAAGGCACAGAGTGCAGGTTTGGGATTAGGAAATCATCCAGGAAGCTGAGCCCTGTCTCTGCAGAGTCTGGGGCCCAGCATCCTGGGAGAAGTGCCAGAGGTGGGAGAAGGAAGCAGAAGTGGACATTTATAAGCTTCTGTTGCCTTTCAGGTGTCTCCCTCTGGGTCTCTGGGGCCCCTCTCTGTCCCTCCTGTACACAGCACCATGACTGGAACAGGTGAGCTCTAAAAATGAGGTTTCTGAATAGTACCAGAATTCTTTTAAATAATGGGATACTAGAACTGAGAGGTACCTACCTAAGTCAGCATTCCCAAAACGTATTTCAAAATACGTTAAAATCTGTGCTAGGAAGAAAAGGCTTCTGTGATCAAGTAAGTTTGGGAAATGCTGGGTAGGCAAAGTTTGAACAAGTGTTTGTTTTTGTTTTAATTGCCACACTTTCTCCATACAAATGAGCTGTATGGAAGGCAAGGTTTTCCAAACCAATTTTCTACAGAACTCTATTTTTCAAAGAGTATTCCAAAGCATTTCAAAGAACTAGAGAGGATGACCATATGACAGTCCCAGTGTCTGACAGTCCCTTGTCCTGACATAATTGTCAATACCAGTGCCTTCGACCCTTCAAAGCATCTTAGCTTGGAGGGTGAAATATATGTCACCTTCTCCACGGAATGCTGTTTGGGAAACTCAAATACAGTTTAATCCAAATCTGCCATATTACAGACGTCGAAAAGGGGATGCAGGGAAGTGAAACAAGTTGCCACAGGCCACAGAGCTGCTTAGTGATTGGCCCAGGACTCCTCACTCCTGGTTGTGTTCTTTCTGGAAGACCACGAACCATCTGGAGATGGCAACATCAGAGAGGCTGGCCGTCTTTACCTGTGCTCTCAGCTTCTCTTTTCCTCCCCGAGCACTTTGCTTTCTTTCCTCCTCTCTTCCTTTCCAAGGCTTCTGGTTCTTTGGCTCATCCTGCCCCATGGTCCGGGGCTGTGTATGCCCAGCCCAGGGCGTGTCCTGGAGTAGGATGATTTTGGCATCTGTATCTCCTGTGTTCGGCTAGTCTGGGACTCGTAGAACCAGCCATGCCACTCTCTAGGGCCCGGGCCGAGGAGAGCGTGTATGATGAGGGCCCCTTTGGGGCCGGGTGTCGATGCTAACATGGTAGGAGTTGGGCAGATGGGTGGCGGCTAGGGACAGGGTGAGCCCCCTTGGAGGATGCATGTCTGAATGTCACCAGGTCCCCAGACCCAGCCTCATTGTTTCCCCCTTGTTTTTGCCTCTCCTGGTTCTCAGTAACGTCATCCTGCTCCTCTGGGAACAACAGCAGGCCTTCGTCTCCTGGCCCAGGACTCCACGCCAGCAGCCCTACTGCATCTCAAAATAACTCCAAAGCGGCTGTGAACTCCTCCACCAGTTTTAACTCTTCAGGGTGAGGCGGAGGGGAGAGCCCAGAGATACCTCAGCGGGGCCGAGGGACATGTGAGAAGCTGCGTCTGGGTCAACACCTTGGGAAGGAAAGCTTGTCACGGGGCTGGACAAGGGGGATGGGGGGGCAGGCAGGGGGCAGCGTGGAGTGCCAGACTGGCCTCTCTCTCTAGGGAGTGGGATTTAAAAGAGAAGCCTCAGCCAGTGAGCAGTCCTGGCAAGGAGCTGATGTCAACAAAGCCAACATTTCCCTCCTCACTGGGAGGGTGGAAATTTCCAAACCCTCCTGTCAGAAAGGGCCAGGTCCTTCACTGGGCCGAGGAGTTACCCTCCAGGCCAGCTCCTCTGCTCTGGGGTGTTCTGCCCTGAGCCTGAGCTTCTTCCAGCGTGGCTGACACCGTGAGAGCAGGAGGGTGCTACCCCCTAACCTCGTGCTCCCAACCGGGATGCAGTGGGAAAAGCAGCCTCTCAAGCTTTGATTAATGAACCAAAGAATCTACTCTAAGAAGTGTTCTCAGCGGATGCCTTGAGAGATCCTTCCCCGATTCAGAACAAAACAGAGATTTGCAAGTTAGGCGATTGGTTGAAGACCTGAGCTTGTCAGAAGAAATGAACCCGCTTATCCAAACCCAGACTGTTCAACAAGGCAGCCACCTCTTATGGACCAATTGTTGCACAGCCCCAAAGGTTGGAGTGCCTCAGCCACCTCCACCAAAAAAAAAAAAAAAGAGAGAGAGAAAAACATATAATGTACATTTTAAAGAATTGTTTTGAGATATAATTCACTTTCCATAAAATTTACCATTTTAAAGTGTACAAGTCAGTGCTTTTTAGTTTATTCACAAGGTTGTGTAATTGTCACCATAATCTGATTCCAGAACATTTTCATCACCCCCCCGCCCCATACATACCTGCTAACACTCACTGCTCATTCCCATCTTCCCTCCTCATTAGAAGCTGTCCGATTGACTTGTTTCTTCCTTCCTTCTAGATCTTGGTACCGATGGAATCATCCCACCTACCTCCACTGAGACCAAAAAGTTTCTCCTGTGCCACCTGGCCCTGTATTCCCCACTGGAAGGAAGGGAGTCACGCCTTCTCTGTATGGACAGATTACTTTCAGGAGAGTAGAAGAGAATCTCCACTATCAATGAACCCAAACTCTTGCCTTCTTCAGGAGCAAGGGCCTCTGGAGATCCAAACTGTGACCGAACCCTGTGCTGCCTCCTAGTGCTCTTGAAACGCACAGCCCTCCTAGGAGGTGACCATTTTTACCTTCCTTGCCTGTGTCCTTCTCCTCTCGTTCCAAATATGTCAGATGGCTTCACTGCGACAGTGGTCTTTCAAAAAGGACCTCTTGCCATCTCCATCTCATTCTGGGCACAGCCATTTGCCTGGTGCCAAACCACCAGAGGGGAGAGAAGATTTTGACTCTGAACTTAGCCACAATCTCCGAACTGATTCTAGAATCTATGAAAAGATTTGAATCTGATGTCTCCACCAAAGCTCTGATGTCTTCTCTGTTCAGCAAAGCTTTCTGACTGAGTCTTCATGTCACCCTATTTTCTCTTTAGCCCCGCCCCTTTTCCAGAACCTCATCCATTCATGATTGTGTTCTCCGAATTCCCTCCTCTTTACAGAACGCTGAGCTACGCTCAGCCCCCTGGGCACATTGCTCCGCCCACAGGTGTTCTTCTGTCTGCTCCGTCTGCCCCAGAGTTCAGGAGTGCTTGTTCTTTCTCTCCTTTCCTGTATTTCTCCTTATCTTGTCCTCTCTCTGTTCTCCTGGTGCAGAAGGAAGAACACAAACGCACACACGCAACAATTATGCTGGCAAAATACCTGTATATAGCCCTTTCCTTTTTTTTGCATTATGTTCGTCTCTCCTTAATGTGGAATTTTCCAGCAAAATGTTTAACTCAGGTATGAATTTTGAAGAGCTCTGTAATATTTTATCTTCTTTAACAAAAAAGAAAGAAAAGGAAAGGAAAAAAATACCAAAGTGTGAAATACCGTGCTAGCTTCCACAAGAGTTCCCACGTGGGCTGGGAATCCTTGTTGATTTCTGCGGGAACATTCTTTCTCGAGTCTCCTTCTTTGTGGGCCAGTGTGTAAACATGTAACATGAAGCCATTCCAGAAATGGTAACTTTTTTTCTTAGAGACTGCATATCCAAGAAAATGATGAGATTCAAAGGAATCTCTCTGTTCCTAAATAAATTTGTATGGTGATGATATACAGTATTCCACTATTGGCAAGAAGAGGTTTAGATTATTCTGGGTCTTTTGTTGTGGGGGACATGTGAGTGCATGTAATGAAATGGGATGGAGAAAGGGTTTCAAATTGGTGGATTAAGTCTGTGACTCCCCGAACTGATGCTAATGATGATATACATTAATACAGGACTCCAAAGAGTTCAGAGTTTCTACTCTTTTTGACAGAACAGCCTTGAGGACAGAGTAGGTAAGAGATTGGCTTCCTCATTTTGTAAGTGGGAGAATGGAAAATGTTTAAGGTCAAGTCATTTGGAGACTTTAAGAGGTGAAGGCTGAGGCTAATAGTTCATATCTCAGATGTCCTGAAGGTCAATTATGCATTATTCGCAATGGAAAGTGATAGACATGTGAGACAAGGGATAACTCAAAAGTCAAATCTATTTGGCTTTGGAATGCACTGTGACTTTTGATGAGAGGGTTGAGGGGCAAGGAAGCTATCCCTGTGGTTTTTCTTGGGTTAATAAAAATTTAAAGAGTTACCATTTTTGAGGCAAACGTTGACCTGTGGTGGGAAAGGGAGGCCCTTCAAAAATATAATGACTGAAGGGAAGAAACTAAAATTGGCATTAAACATTTTTGCAAATAATAATATCCAAGGGAGAAATCCATACCTAAATAACCATAAGTTAAGTGTTTTTCATGTTTGGATGGGGCTTAGACTAATATTTCATGTCATGAAGTGGAAGAAAGCCTGTTGGTAGTGGTTACTTTGTCAAGAAAAGATCTAGTTGGAAGGGGCTCGGTATGTATCAAAGAGACAAGAGGAGCCTGCAGCAATAATTTAAGTATGTAAAGAAATTACTCTGCCACCCATGAGCCCATCTGTGCATATCTGTGCATACACACGCACACGTACGTATGCACTGTTCCTTGCATACTCATGGGTGCCAGAGCTGATGCTTTCCTGCAGCAGTCTTGGCCACCTTGACGTCTTGCTCGGGTGAGTGCTGAAAGCTGATGTCCTTCACTGTCCATGATACTGGTTTTCACTCATTTGACCCTTTAAAAAATACTTTATTTTTTAAGAGCAGTTTTTGGTTTACAACAAAATTAAGAGGAAGCTATGGAGATTTCCCATAGACCTCCTGCCCAAACACGTTCGTAGCCTTCCCCATTATCAACATCACTCACGAAAAAGTAAAATTTTTTTTACCAAGAATGAACCTACACTGACACATCACAATCACCCGAAGTCCATAGTTTACCTTAGAGTTCACCCTTGGTGTTGTACATTCTACAGCTTTGGACAATAGTATAATGATGTGTATCTATCATTATAATATCATACAGAGTATTTTCACTGCCCTAACAATCCTCTGTGCTCTACCTATTCACCTCTCTCCCTGCTACGCCCTTACAACCACTGATCTTTTTTACGGTCTCCATAGTTTTGCCTTTTCCAGAATGTCACATGGTTGGAATCATAGTATATAGGCTTTCCAGGTTGGCTTATTTAGTAATATGCATTCAAGTTTCTTTCATGTCTTTTCATGAGCTTGATAGCTCATTTCTTTTTAATGCTGAATAATATTCTCTTGTCTGGATGTACCACAGTTTATTTATTCATTTACCTACTGAAGGACATCTGGGTTGCTTCCAAATTTTGGCAATTATGAATAAAGCTGCTATAAATATCCGCATGCAGGTTTTTGTGTGGACATAAATTTTCAGTTCCTTTGGGTAAATACCAAGGAGCGTGATTGTCGGATCGTGTGGTAAGAGTATATTTAGTTTTGTAAGAAACCACCAAACTGTCTTCCAAAGTGGCTGTACCACTTTGCATTCCCACCAGTAACGTTACCAGAGTTCCTGTTGCTCCACATCCTCACCAGCCTTTGTTGTCAGTGTTCAGGATTTTGGTCATTCTAATAGGTGTATAATGGTATCTCACTGTTGTTTTAATTTGCATTTCCCTGGTGACATGATGTGGAGCAACTTTTCATATGCTTATTTACCATCTGTGTATCTTCTCTGGTGAGGTGTCTATTAAGATTTTTGGCCCATTTTTTAATCAAGTTGTTTGGTTTTTTACGGTTGAGTTTTAACAGTTCTTTGTATATTTTGGGTAACAGTCCTTTATCAGATGTGTCTTTTGCAAATATTTTCTCCCAGTCTGTGACTTCTCATTCTCTTGATATTGTCTTTCACAGAAGTCTTTAATTTTAGTGAAGTCCAGCTTGCTAATTATTTCTTTTATGGGTTGTCTTTGGTGCTGTATCTAAAAAGGCGTCACCACACCCAGCATCATGTAGGTTTCCTCCTTTGTTATCTTTAGGAGTTTTATAGTTTTGTGTTTTACATTTAGGTCTGTGATCCATTTTGAGTTAACTTTTGTGATGGTGTAAGGTCTGAGTCTAGGTTCATTTCTTCACGTGTGGATGTCCAGTTGTTCCAGCTCCATTTGTTGAAGACACTATCTTTGTCCCATTGTGTTGCCTTTGCTCCTTTGTCAAAGATCAGTTGACTGTATTTATGGGGGTCTATTTCTGGGCTATTTGACCATGGTTTTTATGAAAGAAATAAACAGAATTACAGTCTAACTGCTCAGCCTCCTGTAGCTTCCATTGTCCATTGCCTTGGACAGTTGCTGAACAGAGTCAAACCTGAAAGCGGGTACCAATTCACATTTCATGTCTGCAAGATTCTGTAAAACTCATCATTCCAGTCAAGTTTAACGGAAGCCTGGTTAGCTTCTTCAGCGTCTAATTAGGCACAAGAGAATCAAAGGGCAACAACCAGTCATTATTTAGGAGGAAGGAAAGGGAAAAAGAATTGTTGCTGCTGCTTTTTGAACTTGCAAAACTTCGATCTTTAGTTGACTCAAGACTGGTAGGCCCAGCTGTGGGCACCCAATGCTAAGGGCTTTTGGTCCAACTCAGAGAATGAGTTTAGTCGCAGACTCAAATTAGGAATCCTGTCCTGAGGCCCCATGTTGCCGGTTCAGTGCCTCTTCTCCCTGTGCCCTCTGCATCCCCTTGCTACATTCATGGACTGCTTTTGCTGACTCGCCTGCTTCTCGTGCTAGACTGTGGGGAGCTCCTTGTAGCTGAGTCTGTTTTTTTCTCTGTATCCCCATGATTAGCATTGCGACTAGTACATAATACGCAATTCAGGTTTTTAAAAGTTGAATGATTTCTTTTAACCTCTAAACAACTTCTAGTGCCTTTCACTGACGTTAGGAGCTGTGAATATAGAAAAATACAGTACCATCTGTAGTGGAGGCAGACTATCTTGGTGGTTAAGAGCATGACCTCTAGTGCCATGTTGCCTGGGTTCCTACCCAAATCTGCCTCCTATTAATCATGTCACCTTGAGCAAGTTCCTCAAGTGCTCTGTGCCTCAGTTTCTCACCTGTAAAATGGGGATAACAACAGTATCCATCTCGTAGAGTTGTTGTGAGAATTAAATGAATTTATATATATATATACATATATATATATATATGTAAAGTGCTTGGAACAATGCCTGATACATTAATAAGTGTTATCTGTTATTATCATGATTATTATGATATTATTGTTATTGTTATTCAAATAAATTGGTGGAGAGCTTCCTGTCCTCTGCTCTCTCTAACAGCCCAGAACTTTCCTGGGGGACACCACAGTTGACAAGCATATGATTTGGTGGAACAAGGGTTGTGGCCAAAGACATGTGAATTAATAAAATTTAATCCCGAGTAATGGAGCGTGAACCTGGAATCTCAGTCACCCCAGAATAAAGGCCCAATAAATGCTCCACTGGAAGAACTAGCACCTTCCCTTATCCCCTCAGTCTTTAGACTCCTGAGCCTTTAATATGTACTATGTTCTTTCCTGGGAAATGGTGGCAGCAAGAAGATAATTTCAGATTCAGATACTAGAAGAAAAAAGCAATACTGCAACAAAAACAAATGGGGAAACATTTGAGATGTGCATACCATATGTTCATTTAGTGAAATGGATCTTTCCTTGTTTTCTTCCTGCAGGCTATTACTACCTCTTATCTGGTCTTTTCCAACCCACTTGTGACAGGCTGTCTTCTCCAATTCGTCTTATACTGATTTTCATTGAGTCTCTATATAGCAGTGATTCTCAACTTTGGTTGCACAATGGAATTACCTGGGAAACTTGAAAAAAAATTTGACCCTCACACAGATTCTGATTTACTTTGTCTGGGATGTGGCCCAGGGAATTGGCACAGCTCCTCAAGTGATTCTATTGTTCTGTCAAGGTGGAGAACCACTGCCTGAATGTGCATACAGATCATTGGGGACTTTGTTAAAATGCAGATTCTGATTCAGTAGATCTGGGGTTAGGGTCTGAGATTTTGTGTTTTTAACAAATTCTCAGGTGATGCAGATTTTGCTGGTCCCTGGACCAGACTTTGAGTAGCAAGGACTTGGAGAGCATGGTAAAATTATTCCCTTTGCCCAATATCATCATAGGTTTCCTATTATCTGCATAATAAGATGCCTCAGCCTGGCATCTTAGGCTGGCATCAGTCATTTAAGGTCCTCTAACATCAGTGGTCCCCAAATGTGACTAATCATCGGAAGATCTATGGGCAGATTTTAAAAGATACAGATTCCTGGGCGTCACACCAAGCCTACTAAAGCACAACCTTCAAGGTGCAGCCTGAACAAAGGGTATTTTGAAAACACTTCCCAAGTGGTCTAGATGGTCATTAAGGTTTAGGAGCTTCAGTATGCTTCCAATATGCATTTCCAGGCTCACTGCCCATTCATTCAACCAGCAAACATTTATTGCACCTGCCTCTGTACCAGGTACTAGGGAAACAAAAATGAAAAGCGTGTGATCCTTACTCTTAAAGGGCTGGCAAGACAAATGACCCAAACTAGACTATTTATTATTTCCCAGACATGGCCTAAATGCTCACAATTCTGCTCAAGGTCTTCTCTTCTTAAGAATGTCTGGGCCCCTCAGCATCCTACCTTTGCCTGTCCTGATCAACCAACTCAGATGCCCTCTTTACACCATTTGCATCTCCACACTTATGTTTGGTTATCTCTTCAAACTTACTTTCCCTGGTATTAAAACAGATCCAGAGAGGAGAGAGGATTAACCCAAAGTGAGGTAAAAACAACAATAATTAACATTCATATAACGACTTCCATGCACCAGCCATTGCTGTAAGCACTTTACACATGTAAAGTGTGTAGAATTCTTGCGATAACTTTATGAGACAGCTATTATTATTACCCCCATTCTATGAATGAGAAAACGGAGGCACAGAAAAGTAACTTGTCCAAAGATACACAGTCAGTAAGCGAGCCAGGTTTACCCTTAAGCCTTATACTCTACTGCCAAGTTGGTGACAGGGTTGACATGAGAAGGAATATGTAACTCTAATTTTCAGGCCTGAGCGCTTCCCTGGAAATTAGTTATTTGTGTGCTTGCTTCACAACTTAGACTCAAGCGTGAGGGCAGGGACTATGTCTTTCATCTCACACAGTGCCTAGCAGGGGTGCAAGCACTTAGTAGGTGCTCTACAACTTGTTATGGGATGGGCTGTCCCATCGTGGGGGGAGGGGATGATATTTATTCTAACAAACGACAACAAACAAACACATAAGCAAGGGCAACAGCCTGCAGGTCTCACGTCACCACTAGGTCATCATCACCCCTCACCACCACTGCCCCGCCCCCTCAGGCCTGCGCGAAGAAGGAGGACCCTCCCGCCCTCTTTCTGAGGTCCAGCTCTGGCTGTGCGCTCCGTCCTCCCAGCCAGCAGGTGCCCCCAGACCACCGGCTCCTTCTCTGCAGCCGTCAGGTGCCCCCAGACCACCGGCTCCTTCTCTGCAGCCAGCAGGTGCCCCCAGACCACCGGCTCCTTCTCTGCAGCCGTCAGAGCCTCGTCCTCTCTCCCTCTTTGCGCTGCTTCCTGATCCCGGGATCCGGGCCCTGAGCTCCGGGGCCGAGGTTCCCGAGGCTTCCCGGGGCTCTCGGCCAGGTAACTGCGCGGCGGGGACCGCCCGGCTCCCGAGGCCGGGCTGGGCTCCGGACGTGGATGGCCCGGCCTGCGCGGTCCGCTGCGGGGAAGGAAGCGGGCAGGTGGCCTGGCCTGGCCTCTGAGGGGAGGGGGGGGGGGTTCCTCCTGCCTTTGGGCGCCGGCGCGGGCCCCGGGTGGGATGCTGGCATAGCGGTCCGGCTCAGGTGCGCCCAAGCCGGGTGTGACCACAGTGTAGGTAGGCGCGTCCGGGGGAGATGCGCTCGCGGTGCCTGCCAGGCGCCGAGGTTGCTGCTCGCTCCAGCCACGCCTGCTCCGAGGCCCAGGGCCAGGTGGGCCCGCCCAGCGCTCCTCCTCCCGAATCTGGCCCTGGACCGGGAGGAGCAAGGACAGGAGCCTTGGAATTCTGAGCTGGAACGGCCATCGGCCATCGAAATACCCTGTCGTTCTTTCACCCAAGAGTGAAAAGCCGAAACGCGGAGATGGAGTGACTTTCCCAAGGTCACAGAGTTGTATCTGCCATTTATAAATGTCTATTCTTTTATTTGTTTGTAAATGGGCTACCGTGTCCTCTGTTCTGCCAGGGAATTAGGATTCAGGGAAGAGGACTCTAAAAATACTAATCGGCATATCCAAATGAGCTGATCCGCATTACTGGCCGGTGACCCTGGCCTTTAAAAGGAAGTGAGAGAGGACAGTTCTTTTCACTCTGGGTCCTTTGTACTTCTGGCCCTTGCTCTGAAAATTGGCCTGGATGTTTTACGAAATTATCTCAGAACTCCTTGTCAGAACTGGGCCGGATCATAGAGTTATTTTCAATCCTTTTTTCTTTCCTTTCTTCTCTCTCTTTTTTTTTTTTTTTAAACTGAGGCTCAAGAGGTGAAAGTGATTGCTCACACTCTTATGGCTATTTAGGGGCAGAGACAGAACTGGAACTCAGGTCAATGACTGACAACTGCTGTTTTCTAATCTGATTTCAGATGAAAGCTGTACAGCACTTGACCTTCATAAAGCCCTCTCTGGATAGCATTCTTGGGAGTGGCTTGTGTATTGAAGTGTGTTGGTCCACAGATACTATTTCACTTGTCAGAATAGGGTTAAGCAATAAGTGTAGCCATGCAGAAAATTCCTGCTGAGATGAGACAGATATCTGAAATGTTTTTTACTTTTTTATTTGTACTTTCAATAGAGGAGCTAATGAATATTAATAAGGACATCCTGGTTATTTTCAGATTTTAGTCCTATCTGACTATATTGACTCCATTACACTCATTCTTGTCCTGAAACATTTATCACCAGTAAAAATTTCAGTCAGTGGCTTTCTGACTTTGTTTCATTTTTAACTAAATAATTGTCTTAAAGATATTTTTATATCTTAACAAAAACTCCCCACTTGTACCTCAAAATCCTGCTTCCCCTTTGGTCAATCTTTGAGTTGGATTTCAGAACTGAATAGAACTAGGAGTTTATTTTTTTTCCCTTCCAAACTATTTAGGTCTTTGTTTAGTTCTGTCTTTAGGTTTACCTCAAGTTTTGATTTTGACTGATAAACCCATGATCCAAACCCAGACTTCAGTTGAGTTTGGTATCAGCTTAAAACCACGTTAAACTGCCATGTGTCATATGACTTCTAGCAGAGACCACAAATGGTGGAGGTTTTTTTCCGTGAGGGCTTCTTATTGAGATTTTTGAAATATGAACACATTATCTAATACACATATTGAATTACTTGTGTATTGTAGTCCAAGGTCAGTCATCACTGGGAGGTTATTGACATTTACTCATCATAACAACATATACTATATTAGACCATCCGCTAACTCAGAATGCAGTTCCTGCTTTTCGGTTTACAGTTTTGACCAGTTATCTCTAAGGAACACGCAATCAGAAATACAGCCACGCTTCAGTAGAAGATTCTTGGCTCTGTAGATAAGGAAAAAGTGTTTCCGGGAAGGCAATATTTTTGTACTGTCTTAGAGTAGAAATGAAGATGTATACACAAAATGACCCAATGCTGTTTTCTTAGGGTGCATCCTTTGTTTTTCTGGTTTTGGTCTTTTCATCGTAGGATGGCCTTAGCTCTGTGTCTGCAGGCGCTGTGCAGCCTGGGGGGCTGGCTCTCGCTCTACATTTCTTTCTGTCGCCTGAATAATCACCGAAGCTATGAGTGGAGCTGCCGGCTGGTTACGTTCACCCACGGAGTCCTCTCGATAGGTCTCTCAGCTTATATTGGCTTCATTGATGGCCCTTGGCCTTTTACCCACCCAGGTAGGTGGGAGACATTAGAGAGTTTTCCCTTAGGAATTTATGATTTGGGGGTAGTCTTAGAAGGATGGGACTTTTCCACAGAATTTGTATAATACCGAAGAATATTGAAGAATAATTACTATTATAATGTGCTTTGGGAGTCTCCATTCATCTTCATTGTTAATGCTGATATTGTATGTGTCACCTATTGTTTCTGCTTTTCATAACTCTCTATTTTAAAAACAAATCTTAATTGCTTTTTACAATTTAATCGATCAAAATGTATAAATCATAAAGCTAATATCAACATCTACCACCAGCCCCAAACAGACACTAATGGACTGCATTATACATACTTTTTGGTAACCTGCAATTTTTACTTGATTGTATATTCAAAGGACATCATCTTTCCATGTCTATGTATATAGATCTTCCTTATCCTTTTCAGTTGTTATATAATATTGTGTTGTATGCATTCACTATCTTTTATTTAACCAGTGCCTCATTATTTGGGGGCAGCTATATTAATTTTTAAGCTGCTAGATGTACTGATACAAGTGTTACTTCCTTAGAATACAAAACCTATATCCCCTTGAATTAGTTTGCTGGGGCTGTTATAACAAAATACTACAGACTGGGTAGCTTAAACAACAGAGATTGATTTTCTCACAATTCTGGAGGCTAGAAGTCCAAGATCAAGGTGTTGGCGGGTTTGATTTCTTCTGAGGCTTTGCTCCTTTGCGTGCAGAGAGCTGCCTTCTTGCTGTGTCTTCACATGGTCTTTCCTTTGTGCCTGTCTACGTCCTAATGTCCCTGTTTTATAAGAACACTACCCTAACATCCCTATTTTAACTTAATTACCTCTTCAAAGGCCCTATCTCCAAATATAGTCACATTTTGAGGTACTGGAGTTTAGGGCTTCAACATACGAATTTTGGAGGGACATAATTCAGTCCATAAGTCCTCTAGAATATGATTTTTTAAAAATTCCTTAGATTCTTTCTTTTTGTAATTTCTTTAGATTCCCATATTGAGCTTCTGAATTTTCCCCCAAACTGTCAAACTGATAGGAAGCAACTCTTAAGCTTTATATTTTATACGAAGGCTCTTAATGGAGTCAAACATGTCAGGTCCTTGCACCCTATGTTCTTGGACATGGGAACATACTAACTTTTGGGGTTCTCTCCAGAGTCCACTTTCAAGATGAGTTAAGGACACCAATGTCCAATAATCTAACCCATTAAGCTAAGAAATTAATCTGACATTTGGGACAGAATAACTTTTCCATTATGGTTTATTACAGGATATTGAATATAGTTCCCTGTGCTATACAGTAGGACCTTGTTGTTTGTCCATTCTATATATAATAGTTAGCATCTGCTGCTAGTGGGAGAGAATAACTAAAAGAGTCGAGAAACAGAGCTTTAGCTGGTTAAGAAAAAGAAGACAAGAAAGAGACTGTGTAGGATTTTAATTGAAAGAACAAAATAACTGGATTTTATGCTGCTACACAGAGAGGACGCTGAGATAATTGCTGGTGCTTAAATCCCTCATTGAGATCTGGTGCATCAGAACAGCATTTCCTGGGCCCTGTAACGTTGGTTTGATAAAGACCAAAGTTTTAGATTTTAGTGTTTTGGGTTTTTTTTTTTTTTTTGGTTGCCTTTAAAAAGCATGTGCCTGCAATTGTTTTTGTTTTCAGTGATTCAGAAAAGTTTGAGAAAGAGCAACACAGGATCTCTGTGTAAGGTAGCACAATTCCCAGCCACTCAATTTGCTTCTGTCTTGGTTTATTTCAGGCTCACCCAATACACCTCTCCAAGTGCACGTTCTGTGTCTCACCTTGGGCTACTTCATCTTCGACTTGGGCTGGTGCATCTACTTCCAGTCTGAGGGGGCCCTGATGCTGGCTCACCACACACTGAGTATCTTGGGCATCATCATGGCCCTGGTGCTTGGAGAGTCAGGCACAGAGGTCAATGCAGTCCTCTTTGGAAGCGAGATTACCAATCCCTTGCTACAGATGCGCTGGTTTCTTCGTGAAACAGGCCATTACCATAGTTTCACTGGAGATGTGGTGGATTTCCTCTTTGCAGCTCTGTTCACTGGAGTGAGGATTGGTGTAGGAGCTCACCTCCTCTTCTGTGAAATGGTCTCACCCAAGCCCAAGTGGTTTGTGAAGGTCGGGGGAGTTGCGATGTATGCTGTGTCTTGGTGTTTCATGTTTAGCATCTGGCGTTTTGCATGGAGGAAAAGCAGCAAGAAGTACCACACCTGGAGAAGCAGGCGGAGTGAGGAGCGGCAGCTAAAACACAATGGACATCTCAAGACACACTAGCCAAGGCTTGCTCCAGACAATGGATTGGGTTAAGTCAGCCACGGGAACCAGGTTGGAGATATGGCTGTTACAGAATCCTGCTTATGACAAGCTTAGGTTTCAAAAAAGGGCTAAATTTATCCATCCGTTTGGTCAGTCTTGGAGCGGAACACATCCCAGTATTAAAACGCTAACTTCTGCAGCTGTGTAGTTGTGGAAAGTGAGACTACCGGCAGTAGTTGTAAGTCAGATCTGTGAGGTGAGCATACTGCATTCCTTTTAAGTTGTGGTGACCCTGGCTCCTTTGTCCCTGGGAGCCTTGATGATCAGACAGCCTAGAAAGGAACTCAAAAAGCATTAGTGCTGTTTCTTCCTTAGTCCTCTGAGAAGTGACTCCTTCAACAAATATTTATTCCTACTTTCTGTGTAGCAGCTTAAAGAAATGCACCTCATTTACTATGAAGTGAGGAACTTTCAGGAAGATACATGCCTTTGGCATTCTGAGCATTGGATCAGGAAATTGAATGGGGGGACAGAAGGATGAGAGAAGGATGTGGGTGAAACCGTGACGGTGGTGGGGGGCTACTTACTGAGCCTCCCTATACCATATACTTGGTATATACCATAAAGGACTCCCTGTACTTGGGGGTCCCAAGATCACCCTCAGGCTTGGTGCTTCGCTAAGAGGACTCACAGGACTCAGCACGTAGTTGTACTTAGAGCTTTGATTTATTACAGCAAAAGGATAACAACAAAAGATCAGCCAAGGGAAAAGGCACCTGGAGCAGAGTACAGGGGAAACCAGGCCCAAGCTTCCAGAGCCCTCTCCCAGTGGGATCATGCAGGATGTGCTTAATTCCCCTAGCAACGATTTATTCACAATATGTGTGAAATGTCTAGAAGGAAGCTTGTTAGAGACTAAGTACCCAAGATTTTAATGGGGGGGCTGGTCATGTAGGCAACCTTTTCCTGACTCCCAGAAGGAAAGGAGGTTTTCACCATGAACCGCATCGTTTGTACAAACAGTTTGGGGCCAGTGAGCCAGTCTCATCAGTTCATGTGGGAACCTTCCCAATGAAATCTAAGTCTTCAGATGTCAGCCAAGGGCCAACCTTGCAAACAGCCCTTTCCAGGCCTACTATATTAACTCTTTTCTGCACAAAAACCATAGAGCTAGAGCTTTGGATGAGAGATGAATGAGGTGTGGGCAGATTTACCGGGTCCTGTTGTACGGGTTCTGCCCTACCAGGAAAACTCTGCCAGTTCTCAGGGCTTTTGTGCATTAATCTCCTAGGCATGAGAGGCTGTGACTGAATTCCATAGGGATTTACCATGTGGATTCCACTGGGCTTGAGATGCCAGTTCAGGTTTCAGCTCTGCTATACATACTGCAAACCAGAACCGAAGACCAAATGTCCTGGCCTCAGGGTGATGAGGCTATTTTTTTTTCCATTTCAGACACATTACCTGTTCATCCTGTTAACTACTTTTTCTCTGGAAAAGGTGCCACTCTCTCTGGATAATATATTATGACAAGGCCCGTGTTGGAAGGAAAAAATATTTCTTAATCAATAGTCTCTCAGCTAGGAAAAGCAAGAACGTAAGTGTAGAAGAAGGGCTTAGGAATCGAGAATTCTTCGGTTCTTTGAACTAATTTGGCTACTCACCTGCCAGATCATTTGGGCAGGTCACTTGTTTACTCTGCTTCAGTTTAAACCCCATTGTCAATTAAGGAAATACCCCGTTGTGAATTGCACAGAGACATTAGGTGGTGTTTTATTAATGCAGGTCTTTAATGTAGAGCTTTTATGGGAAAAAAAGGAAGTTTTATGTATTTGTTTGTTTGTTGTTTATTTTTTATTCATTTGATTGTGTTGTTGAGACCAGTGGTGAGCGAGTAGCTCAGCTGATGAGCAAGGGTATGGGGATGTTGAAGTCAGGGCTGGACGTGAGTAGGAAGTATCAGCCCATTCGATGGTAATCCTAGCCTAATGAGTGGTCTTGAAGATGGACGTCATTGTCCAGGCATGACCAAGTGGTTGGAACTGCATGAGGTCATCATTGCTCTGGGAAAAGCGGCTTTAAAGGCATGTTAACCGTGGGTCTTTTAAAATGACTGTCTTCTGGTTAAGGAGATTTGCTGGACATGAGAATAATCTGACAGTAGCATCTCTACCTCTTTTTTTCTATGATCAGTATCCCTGAAATGCTGGTTAGCTTCTTTCCAACAAAATTGTGGTCCAAGTAGGATGCTGGGGAACGCTGATTTTAGCAAAAGCCTAGTTAGAAAAAAAAAAGAGTGGCTTGGCACAA
Source organism: Eubalaena glacialis (assembly GCF_028564815.1). Taxonomy (NCBI): domain Eukaryota; kingdom Metazoa; phylum Chordata; class Mammalia; order Artiodactyla; family Balaenidae; genus Eubalaena; species Eubalaena glacialis. Next base: position 12,774,448 of record NC_083725.1, on the reverse strand, counting down.
AAGAAAAAAAAAAAAAAGAAAAGGAAAAAGCTGTCTCTTGAGTTTTGGCACAGTGCAAGCTGTCCCATACCAGACAAATGAATAGACGGTACCATTCTTTTCTCCTTCCACCTCAGAAGTGAAGGGATTGCAGACCTTGCTCTTTTAGGGGAAAGTACTTAGGTTTCTTGAATTTCCTGAAACCTACCTAGTGATAAGGGAAGGAGAATCCCTCATTTCAGCTTTTCTTGCTGTTGTAGCTGATAACTCTGAAGGAAACTTGCTGAGAGAAAAATGTGAAATGAAGGTGACTCAGCAGTTAAAATGCTGAGTCAGTACATGAGAGGTACATGAAGGGCTAATTAACATGTGGTATGGTTGGACACATGAAGTACTCATTTGCATTTAGATTACTATGTAATAGTCATTAACACTGCTCAAGAAGGATTTATATTTCAGTGAGATTTGTACTAAATTTTATAAAAATAAACTTTTTATCAACCCAGAGTCTGGCTTTATGTCTTTGTTCTGGTTCTGCCAGAAGCTTAAAAAAAAAAGGCTTTTGGCCTGTAGAAATGTTGACCCATATTTATACTTATCGGTAAAATACTTTGTAGCTGTTCTTATCATCCACCATTCCTAATACTGCTTACTTTTTGAGGCAACAATCTACATACAGAAAACAGTTTGCCAAAAGAAGGAGGAAGAACTTAATTTCTTTCTTATTTTGCCACCTGTTTGAGCAGTTGCCTTGAGAATGATGATGTCCAGTTGGGTCCACAAAGACAGGTCCTTCGGCTGTCCTCAGGCTCTGCTTCCCATCCCTGGAAGTGTTAGACACATAGTAGGTGCTCAATAAGCAGGTTGAAAGAATGGATGAAGGCATGAGGATGTAGTTTAGAATTACCCCCCATTGGAAAACGTTCTCAAAGAGCATGCGCAGTGGATGGTGTCACCAATGTCATTTTTCTAGGTAAAGGACTAATGTCCCTGGGGCGTGTGTTCTGCCTAAATTGGTGTGACTCTTCTGAAGGTATTCTATACACAGACTTAAAACAGTCTAGAGCTATCAACGGCTGTAAAGAGGCTTTCAGGGACATTTTTTACCAGTAGAGCTTTGTGCCTGAATATAGAGATTTTCATCATTAAAAAAAATAGCTCTGGAGTGAATAACCACTGACTTAATTAAATCCTTTGCTTACGATCTTCTGAAGCTTTCCCACAGCAAATGCCCTCTTTGCTCACAGCTAGAACTTTGGGTCTGTTTAAGTTTGGAAAGATCTTGAAAGCAGCCTGCCAAGAGGTTTTGTATGCAAGGAAGAGAAGGTGAATTAGGAAACTTTCCCAGTTTGTTTTATTCCTGAAGCTCGTGTAGTGAGGCATTCTTGAAGAGAAGAGGGGAACTCATTTTTTAAATGCATGATTTGATGAGTCATTTGGTCCAATTAATTTGATACCCACACTATAAAATTATTAGAATAGGGCCAAAAAGATATTTAGTATGTCTAAGAAAGACAAACGTTTGGGGATAAGGTTTGCATTTTGGTCATTTTTTATAGATTGATGGAGCTCTTTCCAGTTACATATAGAAAATGTGCAATTATGAGTTTTCAGGATAGAATTATCATGCTAGGGTACACCAGCAGGTGGCAATGTGTCCTGGTCTGATCATTAGAAGTGGCTTGGAACCCTAATCTGCTTCTATTCTTTCCCAAAATAAACATTACAAAATTAGCTGGCTGTGCGCTAAACTTAAAAAAAAAAAAAAAAAATCAAGCAATAAAGAGTCATCTTTGGCCTCTGTTTATCTTTTTCTTTTTTTTACCCATTCTAACGTCAGCCTTAGCTCATGCATCTATTCAGGGATAATGATCCTTTTATGCACTGTTGCGGATTGACTTTTAGAAACAGCATTGTTAAGAAGTAATTGTTTCCCCCTCTCCACGTCCACTGTTAGTTAGATTTGCTTTGCCACTTGATTTCCACAAAGAGGCTAAAGACCCTTACCCATCAATACAGGTTTGAACTCAAAAGTCTGAAAATAGTTGGATAAAGAGACAGCCACTTCAGATGTTTGCAGGCGGAATTGAAGAAATACATTATACATGGTACTTGAATCGCTGTAATCTGCATTATGCAATCATAAAACTGGACGGTTATCTAAATCTATCTACCCAGTAGGAAAAAAATATTATTTGGGAACCCTTCAAAGAGAACTGTTAATGCTATTTACTGGATAAATATATTTTATTTTCTGCTCCCATTTCTTTCCACAAGCTTAAGTCGCTGTGGAAAGCACCATGCTTGCTCAATTTGGCAAATAATACGTATCATTTTGCCAAGGCAGAAGCAACCTAAAAGCAACATTATACGAAGAAATCCTGGCTCCAATTCCCCAGCCCTATACACCTCCATCCTCCAACCCTCTGCGTGCAGCCAAGACTGGTGCGCGGCGGCCCCTGCCCTGGGATGTGGCCAGCAGGTGCCCCAGGTGAGCGGCCAAGGCCAAAACCTCTCTTTGCTGGGGTTTGTTTCACAAGAGAGGAGTGGGGTCCGGCCACCCGGATGTGAGTTCGCTTCCATCGGTCAAAAGCAGTCTGTGCGTGTTATCGGAAAAGGAAAACAAGTATGCTCCCTTAAGGAATACAAGTTTCGAGGACAAGGGGGTGGGTAATTTCCAAAAAGCCTCTTATCCACAACTCCTCGGGACTGGGGGCGTGCTCTTTGGCGGTCTCAGGCGAAAGCCGAGTTGGTGCAAACTAGACCCCAAAGTACAGATCTTCGGCATTCCCGGGGTCCTGGGGACAACGGTGGGTTGGCGGGTGGAACTCACAGAGCCAGACGGAACCCACCTCCCTCCGCCCCGCAGAACTACTTTTTCGCTCCCTCCAACAAGACTGCGGCGGAGGCGTCCGCGCGGGGGCGGCGCACGCCCGCGGTCGGCGAGCGGAGGGCGGTACGCGGGACAGCGAGCGCGGGTCGCGCGGGTCGCGCGGGCGGCGGGGGCGGCCCGGCGCGCTGCGGAGGGATCCCGGGTGAGGCGGCTTCCCGAAGTCAGAGGGGAAGAGGCCAAAAAAGTCGACGGGGGAGGGGAAGAGAGAACTCGCGCTGGATGCGGCCGGGGCCGGGAAGTCAGAACCGGAACCGGAACCCGTGCGCGCGCCTGCGATTGTCGCGCGGCCCCCACCGCCGGCGGCCTCCTCTGCCCGCCGCGCGCGCTCCCGCGAGGGCCCCAGGACCCGGCGAGCCGGCCCTGCGCTCCGAGTCGCTGCCGTCGCCGCCGGCCTCCGGCGCTGGTGCTTCGAGGCCGGATCGGACGGGAACCTCCCGCCCCTCGCGGGAACCGCCGCCTACCGGCGCGTCGGGGAGGAGCCGCCGCCGCCGCCTGTGCAGACCGCGGAAGAGCCCGGGCCTCCGAGGGATGGGTAGCAGCCCGCGGAGCTGAGAGACCAGGTTCCTGTCACCTCCGGCTGCGGGAACCCCCCCCCCCCCCTTGCCCGGCAGCCGCGCTTGTCCCGGCGCCCGGAGCCTGGTGGGGGCGACGAGGAGAACGAGCGGTGTCCCCCGGTCCGGGGCCATGGAGCCGCGCGCGCCTGGCGCGGGGCGGCCCGAGACGCGGCCGAGGCTGCGGCCAAGAGCGGCCGGCAGCCCCAGATAGACAGCGGAGCCCATCGGGCCCGGCCCGGCGCGGGGACTTTCAGGCCCCCAAGGCCGCGAGGAGGAGCCGACATCCAGCCCCGAGCCGATCCCACCCCGGCCCCGGAGGGACTCCCGGGCCACCTTCCCCGAGGCTCGCCGACTTCCCTCCGTGACAAAGTTTTCTCCGGTGCCTTGCCGAGGAGGATCGCTCCCTAGCTCTAGAACTCGCCTGCTGGCGGACTTGCTCGGCTTGATTTGGGAGATAACTTGCCTCGCTCCCACCCACATCCCCTTTCCTTGACCACTTCCAGTCGGACGTTCTAGATGACTGAATGGAGTTTTGAGTTGGACTCTTGTGTCCCCTACGGAGTCGGGCCTGATCCCGGAGCGCTGGGGGTGGGGTGGAGGTGTTACTGTAAAATGCAAGTTGGATAAAAGGAGGACCTCTCGCCAAGGGCCCCAATGAGTGGCACACAGTCTACTATCACCGACAGGTTGGTATGAAGCTCCCCCTGCGCTTAGCCTCCCTGGATGGGGCCCGACCTAGCAGGAGGGTCAGTGATTGCTGATTGCCTTTGCCGAGTGAAGTTGACAGGCAGCGGACAGAGGGTTATTTCCGAGCTCTGCAATTAGTCTGGGGTTGCTGCCAAGTTACCCGGTTGATTGAATTTGGAAACGTAGTTTTGTTTTGTTTTTTCTGGAGAGAAACTTTTCTCCAGATTCTCGGAGGAGGGGTAGGTAAAGCCACGATTGTGTTTTTCTGCCCTTAGTGTGCATTAGGATTCTGTACTGATCTTGGAACCAGAGAGAGGAAGGTCATTTTGGGTGAAGGTCAGTGCCCGATGTCGGCTGGGGTATTGGTGCATCATCAGTTTTACTCCTGTCCTGTAGTTCTCTAGAGCCTGTTGCATTTTAGGACCCTCTGTTTGTGAACTTCACTCTGAGACTGCCACATGATTTATGAATTTGATGTCCTTGAAGCATTGACTTGCACAGTGCTTATTATCTAATAGTTTTCCAGAATGTTGGAAGTACTAGTAAATCACAGGTTCCTGGTGGGAACAGTATCAAGGAACTGAAAAAGGGCGCGGGAACATCATGGGGCTTGATCTTAATTATGGCATTTTTAGGATTTCATATTCCAGAAACATTTGCATTTAAGGGGTGTAAAGCCTAAGCGAATTATGTAGTAGAAGCTGGCAGGTGGATTTGTTGAGTTGGGTGAGTCCTTTATAGTATTTAACTGTGTTGTTTGGTGGTGGTTGGTGAATTGAACTAAACCATTTGTGGTTTCAGTGGAGTTCCCTTACTCTTAAGAGTTATTCTTTAGAATATTAGGTTAAGTGATAAAAGCATATTCCTTTACTACATTTTATTTCTCAGTTTAATTACGACATTGTATCCGGGTCCCAAGTTTCAGTCAGCTTTTTTTTTTTGTCAACCTTCAAATTACATCATTTAAAAAAAAAAAAAAAAGATCAAATAACTGAAGTAAGGGACCAAAGAAAGCACTTTGATGAGAAGTACAATAGTACTCCAACAGAAAGTAGTTGAATTTCCTAATAAGAGAGTTTCACCCAATTGTAAGACTCATTTGTTGATTTTAAAAGGGCCAAATTCCATTGTCATACCATAACAGCTACTCCAGAAACAGAATTTCCTGTTCCTGTTGATGCTTTTCAGTATCACGTGAATGTTCACCTAAAAGATTCCATTAAATATTTAAACTATTTACTCTTTGTGTATTTTTTTACTGTGTTCAATTTTCAGCTTCTCTGAGAGTACATTTAACACGAGTAGCAACAATGCTTATCTTGATTTCTTCTAGTTATTCCCATTCCTTTTCCTTTCAGGGTGTTTTTTGCCTCTGAGAAATCACTTTCATGGGTGTGTGGGTAATTGTTTTCCTTGTTCATTCAGTTCTTGCCTTCTCTGTTGACCCTGCAGACAAGTCTTATTTGGAACTAATATGGTGTTGGTAGTTTTCATTGCAATAGTAGGGGTGTTTAATTTTGTAGAAACAGAACCTAGGGTCACTAGCTCATTCCGCATGAAAATCACCTAAAAGGCCCCAAGTAATGACGTTTCTTCTTTGCTTCTCAGAGATTTTCTTCGTCTTTCCATTATCTTGGAAATAAAATCTTGGGATTTGTATTCTTTTTATAACTTAGATGAGATAAAAATGTACAATAAGCATGAAATTAATTAATGCCTGTTTTTTGCCAGGCACTGTGCTAGGCACAAAGGATTACGAGATGAATATTCTAAGTATAAGATGAATCTGCAAATTGGTTTGTGTATTAATATTCTGGGATGAGTTCAGGTGCTGCCTGATTTCACATATTCTTTAAAAGAGGAAAGACTTTAAAAGCCACCTAATTTAATGTGCATTGCTGAGACAGTATAGATTTGTGTTTCTTTGGAATTTACTACTAGTTCCCCCCCCCCACACACACACAAGATTTATTCTTATGTGAGTGACCATTGCTTTTTCTTTAAACATATCTTATTCTGTAAATATCAAGCGTCCATTGGCTCTTAGGAGAGTAGTTGTCCCTGATTTGAACATAGGTTGGGGTGAAATCTGGAAGTACTGGTTTAGTGTTATTTCTGTGCCAGGATGCCTTAATAAAGTTATGGGTATAGAATAGTTCCTAGCTTCTTCTCAGCCTTACTTACCTCATCCTCTTTTCTCATTGTTTGACTCCAGTGCCCTGTAGGTATACTTTGCTGATTCTAGAGCTATTGGCAAATTAACAGTGCCTTTTTAAAGGTCCTTTCAAGTTTGAAGTACTGTATGTGGTGTGGCTTTGTTTTGTAGAGTGTGCTGACCCACCAGGCCAGCTGTGTCAGTTAGAGTTCTTTCATTGCGGTGCTTCTGACTACAGAGTCTGTCTGTCCTCAGTTGAAATCAGACTAGCTGGTTTTGGGCGTTGTTCTGTTTTGCAGTTTGTGGCAGGCGACACATGGCTGAACAAGATAAGAAGGGTTTTATTCTTGTGTTAGGGACGTGCTGGGGCTGGGATGGAATTCAGCTATGTTTAGGCTCTGATTGGTCACTTTGGATACTCAGAACTCTGTTATATCCTGTTATTATTTTGCAGTTAAATTAACACATTTGTTTACTACCATTTTTTTCCTCTTCATCCTCTACTCCTCAGGCTCTCCAGCCCCCCTTTTAAAGGCGTAGTTATCAATTTAAAACTCAAACTATGTGTTCATGGTAGCTACTGTTTTTATGTAGCGTATCTGAACTGTTAAAAAAAAAAAAAATCTAAGCAGCTTTTGAATACCATCCAGTGTCTTGCTTTGTAACTTCTTTGAGACCTGGAGACTATATTTTTCAATTTTTAGAACCAGCGCTTCAAAAGTGGTAGAAATATCTGATTGCTGCTGTTCAGTTTACACTGATTGCTGCATTCAGTCCTAAAATATATCCTAATTGTTTCTAATCCTCCTAGATGCTTGTGTCTCCCTGAGAGTTTAGGGGTCCTGTGGCAATTGGAATTTCTTCTGAGGGATATGAGGAGAGAAGGCTTTTTCAACGGACTGAGTAAATTATTTCAGGCTATCTTCTAGAACAATGAGTTTTCAGGGACAATACAGGTGGGATTTTGTTATAAAGGTCTTTGTTGAAGTAAATGAACTTATGTCTTGTCTAGGACTTGTGGATTTTGTTGTTTTTGATTTATAAACAAAGGTTTTAAATATATTGGCTTTTTTTTTTTTTTTAGCACTGTAAGGTCAGCTTTAAGCTTGTTTAACTGAAGCAAATTTTTTGTTCTTTGTGTTTTTTGGTTTTTTTTGAAGCAAGTTTTTGAAGTGAGTCTGGAAACCTGTGGCTTCATATGCATTTACCCAGTAATTAACGTTTTCATTCATGATACTTTTTCTGCCAACACTGCCATATAAGAATGCTTTTGGTTAAAAAACAAAACAAAAAAAATTCTGTATGTGTGCTATTTTCAAGGCTGCTTGAGTCATCTGCAAGGTGAGATTATTTGTCACATTCACTTATAAAATCAGTCATTTGGTAAATACCAAATCGAAAGTGGGGACCAGGATCACAGTGCTAGCTTTGTATTCAATTTTATGTTGTCTTTTCTTCTAGTTGTTCAGTTTAAAATCCTGATTCATACAGGTATGCAGTAGTACATTCACTTGTACACTTTTACATGAGTCAACATGTACAGTCCGAAGTAAATTTTTTTTAAAAGTACAGAGCTATAGTCTTACAGATAAATGGCACATTTATAAGATGTTCATATGTATTCAGTGAGATGACAAGAGAAGCTTTATTTGAATCATTACAAAAATATGTTAACCTGGTAATACCACTTAACACATTAGTGGCTTCCAGTTGTTAAAATGTAGCATATAACATTGAGTTAACATGTACGATTTTTTTAAAATTTCAATTTAGGAAATGATATTTGAGGCATACATTGATGAAACCCATAAATGGTGGATTTTACATATTTTTCTGTGGAGCATTGTGATTCTAGGGAAAACAGTTGGAAAATCTTTGAGTAAACAAAATGTGATTGCCTGTTCTGAAAGCTGTCTAGAAATGGGTATGAATTGCCTACCAAACTGATACGGGTTATAGAAGCAGCAGAATATATTAATGGTTTTCCAGAGGTAATTGGAGAAGCGCTTTTACATCATGGTTGTCTAACAAAGTTACTAGAAATGTTTCTTATCATATAATTGCTTATCTCCTAGAAATTGACCATGCCACATTTTCACAAACAGGGAGCTTAACTTCATTAAGTCTCAACCATTAAAACTTGGTTTGGATGATGTTTTAAAGCTTCATTTGAAGACATGCTCCTTTTCCTTTTAATAATTAAGGGTCTTCAAAATAGTGGTATTTGAACTGAAGTTTTAAAACCAGCAAAATTATAAATATTTTGTTTCCTTTTGTGTGAAATACCCTGATGTATGTAATGATATCCAGTAGTAGTGTAGTTCTTCAACTCAGTGTGAGGCAGATCATCACTTACACTTTAGGCAACTCATAGCATTTAGGTCAAGATTATAAAACTGGAAAGGATAGACCCAAGATATGACCTAGATTTTCTGGCTCTCAAGTCCCCCACTTTTCATTTTAAATTATTGTCTTTCTATGTGTATTTTTTCTGTCCTACTTCTCTTGTAACTTTCCAAGCTGACTAAATCAGAGTTGGATTTTTCTCTTACAGGATGCTTTCTAGTACCTTATCCATTCTAATTTTAAGTATCTCTAGAGGATAAAGCTCTCGTCACTTCCTCAGGAGACTGAACAACAATCTGATAGATCTTGTAGTCAGGAAGTTTTTCCTGATCTTTAGCACAGACTTTTCTTTTAAGTTGTCCTGTTACTTGTATATACTTGCTGTACCAGGCTAAATAATGATCTCCTCCCATTTTATGTTTATGTGACTGTGAATGGTTCAGACAGTTATCCACCACCCTTTCCTTCCCCCACCCTCATTCTTAGCTTAGCCAAGTTGTATGTTCTGTTGATTCGTGTCTGAAAATCAACCTGTTCCTCTTAATATTCTGTTAACTTTTCTCCAACTGCTCTTCCAGTGCAAAATGATTTTTTTCTTTCGGCGCTGTCCTACTACAAAGTATGATATTCTATATTTTATGTTTACCCATACCCTAGAACAGCAAGTTCCAGTTTAGTTTTACTGTAATACAGGGGTCTTCAGTTTTCTCCAGGCATAGCCCAAAATTATGAGTAAAGAGATTCTCAAGATCATTTTAACTCAGTTTTATTTTAGATAGTTTTTGGAATGGATGCGGGAGATGTCACCATCAAAAAAAAAAAACTAACAGGTTTATACAAACAGCATAATTAGCAAATGGACTAATTAAGCAATTACTCATGTTATAAAAGCCTTGTTTACGTAGTGATTCTTTCCAATATGAGTGCCCCTAATGTAACCAGTGTTATCAATTATGTGTCAAAAGTGTAGCAAATAATAAGCCATCCTTGGTTGAAAATTCATCAGAAATGAAGATGAAATGTCTCTGAACTTAGAAGTAAGTGAAGAGATGTGATTGTAGCTTTAAAGTAAAATATCTGTTACCATATGGTGAGATACATCTGTAAATTGTTATTCCTTTTTTTTTTTTTTTTTTGCGGTGGTTTTTCAGTCTTATCTTAAATTGTGTGTCATTTTTTCCATTGTTTGTACGTGTGTTGTTTTACTTTATTTTTTCTAGTTATTTCCACGTATTGGTGAAAAGAAATAGACTTTCAATGCTTAGCAGTATTTTTCGAGTAAGATATACTGTTATTAATGTTGAAATAATGTTTTACTTTCTTACTGTATTTACAAGAATTGTTATTCATGATAAGTAACAGAAGGAAAAAGTGGATACTTAAATTATTATAAGATATATATATATATAAGATTATAGAGCTTTTGAATGTTGTATTAGTAGACCTTTATCGTTGATACTTAGTTTAAAATTATTTAAATAGATGTCTTTGTTCTTTTGTGTTTTGCTAGTGATTTTGTTTCCTCAAACTTTAGAATTTTGGAAACAGGCCAGATTTAGGGCATTTTACTTTCTCTAGTTAGGATATCTAGAGTACCAAGATAACCATATAAGAAAGAAGTTTATAAGAGAGTTTCTAACTTCAAGACAAACCTACGAAGCTAGTACCAAGAATAATTTTCAGCTTTTGGATTCTGCAGAGGTAATACATGATGGTGCCAAAGGTCAGAGGCCTTGCCTAAATTGCATAAGAATGCATTACTGACTTTCAGTAAAAGGAGAAATATACTAAATTTTCCGTACTAAATTAACACGCACCAATGCAGCTGACAGTTTAGATTCATACCAAAACAGGATCTCTTACTAATTCAAGTGCTGAATCCTGGTTTTTGAGATCACAGTCACATGATAGGCCTGGGTGGCTTCCCAGTGTTGAGAGAGAAGCAAATCTAGTGGCAGTGAAAAAGTAGATTTCTTGTCGTGGGACTGTGAGTAACAGTTCATGAAGAAATTGGAAATATGTAAGAAAACCTGGTTTAGTTAATGTTTACTCTTAGCCGCTTGTCACACTGCTTTGTCTTTTGATGCCTATTGTAGGCATTTAAAGATATTGCTCTGAGACTACAGTTTTGGTTAAATATTACATTTAAATGCTGATCTTAGGTTCACACACTCGAGCTTAAGGAGGATTTTGCAGGTCTTCTGTGGATTCAGAAAATGTAGATTATTCTGTTGTTGAAAAACTGGAGACTTCCTCAGCGTCTGAATAAATTATATGTGAAATTGACCATACAAGGCAGAAGGTGGCTATGTCTTGTCCAGAAGAGTAACAAGTCCCCCAAATACACTTATGTACTTAAATACATATGATACCTTGTGAAGGTGCTTAGACATATCTTTCCATAGATTTTAGATGGAAAACTCTGCCTGTGTTCCAGACACAAGCTGATCTGTTGTGGTTGTCCTGTACAGTCTCTGTGGTTTACTCAGGGGAAGTGGTTCTTGTGGGTAAAGATCTGATCTTTTCAGAGATTGTTGGTGGCACATGCACTGTCAGCTTATTTCCTGTCTTTTTGGCTGTTTAGGCAAGACCTCCTCAGGGCAAGTACTGCTGAAGGGGTATTTAAGTATTTTGTAGTGGCAGGATAGATGGTTATAATGCTGTATAATACTTAACTCTCAGGCGATATGAGGGTTAAATTAATGTTTGTAAAGTGCTTTGAGATCCTAAGATGAAAAGTGCGGACATGTCCCTAATCATATTTGCAGGTTATTGCTCAAATTTAAGTAAAAACATAGTCATGTAGTAAAGCATTGGTTTATTGGCCTTGAGACTTCTGTAACCATTCAAGTGTTGTTTAATCACCACAAGAGTCATGGTTAGAATTTTTTCCTTTTCTTTTTCCTTCTAATGCTTTTTAAAATAATTTTACCCTACATGGGTTAACTTAGTGGAGTAGATACCTTGTCTATAGTTAAGGCTTGTCTATGGTTAAGGCTTATTCACAAAACTTAACACCTAGAGCGAGCTTCTTCACCAGCTTAATTGGCATACTAAAATAATGTAATTGAGAGAATTTCCTTCGAGATCGGTAGCTGCACCACCCATATACAAAACCCTATATTTGCTTTGCTGAAACCTTAGGATGAGCAAACTGATAGAATTGCATGTGTTATACTCCTAATTTTTAAAAATGTTGTTTTCGCAGTTAGCCTTTGCCACTTTAAATAATTAACAATGAATGTTTTATGGGAAGAAGTTTTCTTTAAAGCTAAATTGCAACTAATTTTCGAGTTCCTTAAGGGTAGGAGGATAGTTCTTATTCATTTTTAATCAGTTACTATCTGCTCTATTATATTTTTATTCACTTTTAATGCTAAAAAGCATAAGGAAGAAAAAAAAATCACCCAAATTATCCAGCTATTCAGATGACGTTATTCAGGTCACACACACACACACACACACACACGTACACACACACACGTAGACACGCATGAAAATTCAAGTGATAGATAATATGATATAATACTATATAAAGTCTCCCTCTGATCTTAACCCTTCGTATACACCCTCTGGTTCTCAGACTCTCCCCTCAAAGATAACTATAATTCATTTTTTTGTGTGTCTACTTCCCTAAACATTCTTATAATATTTTAATATTCTTGGTACCTAGCCTGTAGTAGGTGTATCTATCAGCTTTTGCTAGGTTGTGCTACCATAGCAACACCTTCAAATATCCGTAGCTTACTGTTTTAGTTCTTGCTTACATTGCATCTTGTCAGCTGTGGATTGGTTGAAGCATTTTTGGAACCCAGTATGCCATTACTGTGGCAGAGGGAAAGAGCAGGAAAACTGCTCATGCAAACATACAATGGCTTTTAAAACTTCTACTCAGTCAAGGTGTACATCACATCACTCACATGTCCTTGGCCAAAGCAGTCATATGGTCACGCTCATTGTCAGTGGGCCATGGATGTATACTCCTCCCACAGGTGGCATTGCAAGTCAGATGCTAATGGGTGTATAAATCCTCTTAAGGAAGGAAACGGGAGAGTGAATAATTAGGAGCAATAATATAGCCTACCACCGGAGGTGATCAATAAATGCTTGTTAAATGTGAAAGTTTTTTTTTTTTTATGGAATATTTTAAACATGTACAGAAGTACAGAGAATAGTATGATAAACCTCCATGTTCTCATCATTAGCATCAATAACTTTCGGTGTATGGACAATCTTGGTTCATCTGTTTCCTTTCCCTGCTTCTCCACTGGATTATTTTGAAGCAGTTGCTGGATATCATAATTTCACCCATAAATATTTCACTGAGTATCTCTGAAAGATAAAATCTGAAAGTGTAACTTCTTTTAGTAAATTCTTACTATTTAGTTGGAGGTAATGGTACTGTGTACTGACAGATGTCAAGTAGGAAAGGATGTTCATGAAGTGTGTCTAGAATTTGACAGCCAGAAAGTTGTTTTGATTTCATTTTGAGTATTTCTGGAGGAGGCTTACAGCAGAATGTCATCTATTTTTCCAATTCCTCCTTTTCTCTACTTTAGTGTGTGTGTGTGTGTGTGTGTGTGTGTGTGTGTAGCATAAGCAGGTAATTAACCTCTGGAAAAAATAACATTGCAACAGATTTGATTTGCAGGAGGTTCCATTTCTCACTGAGCCTCTGTTGGAATGACGCCAATTGAAAGGAATCCCAGCCCTTAATGGCTCTAAGTCTTCTGGGAGTTCCCAGTCAGTGATGTTATTTACTCTGGAGAAGAACATCAGAAACATTTATAAAAATTCTGTATTCACCTCTGCTCTTTGCTGCACAGAGAAAGGTTCTATCAAATCTTTAAGGACATCCCTAAGATGATATAAAAGTATGGAAGTGAGTCTGTCTAATTTTAGTTTAGAAATAATTAAAGTCACTTTCAACTGCTTAGGTTAGTTCATCTGAGGGCCTTTTTAAAGCCTCCATTTTGACTCAAGACTTCATAGATTTTACTAGCATATAGTGTAATACAGTAAGTTTACTTATCATTTCTATGGTTATGGGAGTAATAGACATTATATTATGGATTTAGAATCATAAGTTTCACAGGACATTCTTTGGGGAGGGGGTGTTATGTAACAGTGGGAATCAAATTAAACAGATATAATCCCTTCTTCAGTTTGTAGATTGGCAGGTGACAATGAGGTGATCAAAGAGGATTTATGCAGGCTAGTGAATAAATAAATTATTGTATATAACATGATGAAAATAGTTTATTTTAGTATAGTGTTATCTAATTATGTTTTCTTAACTGGCTTCTTTCACTGTGCATAGAAATACTTAGATTAAAGTGGTCTTTATAGGTATCCAAGTAGTTTTAGTTTTCTTTAATTAAGTTATATTGTTAATCTCATTTCAGAATCCATGTAGTGACCGAAGTAGAAAATTGGCTATCATTGACTTGTACATAAAATTTTATTTAAATTTGATTTTTTCTTGGCATTGGATTGATTCTGGCTTTGGGGCAATACAGTCTATTTTTAATAAAAATAATAATAAGCAGTTTTTTCCCATGGAGAATAACTCTTTGACTTGCCTTTTGTTCATATTATTGTTCTGTTGTATCATGATTGAAAAACATTCATTTTCAGAGATAATAGTTTGTTAGTACCTTTGTCAGAATAATATACTTGCACTTTGGTTGCATTTTAGTTGCATTTGTTAATTGTGTAATTTGGGGAACGGTTTGTGGTTTCTTGTAACTTATGTATTTGTGTTTACTTGTGTTTCTTGTGTATTTATCCAGAAGCCCTACATGATCAGAATTCTTGAGACAGTGTTTAAAAGTAAATTGGGTGTGTTAGTAAATGGATGTGAATAGTAAAAGAAAAAAAAAAAAAAGAGAGAGAAGGTTCTTACCATGCAATTATTGCATAACAGGCTACAAGGTATAATTTGTTTCCAAGAAAAGAATTAAGTAAAATATATCTATTGATAAATATTAGTAATTATATTAATTTTGACTTCCCTGGCAGAATTCTTTTTGAGATTTTCTCTTTGCTAGAGATTAAAAGTAGCTTTTAAAGGAAAAGATAGCTCTTAATTATATATATATATATAAATTTTAATTTTTTAGCCTTTGTAAGAGAGGAGTAGTAAAAGGGAAATGAATGAGGATGATGTAGAGAAAAGAGCCTGGGTTTTGGTGTGTCAGACTTGTTCTGCTTACAAGCTGGAAGACCTTAGGCAAATTTATGTCTCTGAACAACAGTTTAGTTTTCTCATCTGTAAAAATTGGAATAATATCACTTACCTTTAGCGTCGTCATGAAGATTAAACGAGAATGTATTTAAGTACATTAAAGAGGTCAGTAAGTTATAATAGCTCTTATTGTTTAAACTTCAGAAATTAGTTAGGTTTTCCTACAACTTTGACCTATGCATTTAAAATGATTTTTAATTCATATGTATTTGCTGCTACTACTGCTGTGACAGTGTTTTTTCCTTGCTGTGATAATATTCCCTTTCTTTTATATTTCAAATTATAGGCTGTTCTTAGAATTAAGGTGCATTTGGAAGTGAGGAATAGACTAAAGAGACAGTTATTTCGACTCAGACTGTGAAACAATAACATCTCTAGTTACAGAATCAGTAAGACTTTTTAGGATTGACAGTCAAGCATTTTTTGTTTGTTTGTTTTTGAATTTTATTTATTTTTTTATACAGCAGGTTCTTATTAGGACAATCAGCTTTTAAATCTGCTTTTGATCACTCAGAATTTGTCCAGTTCTGTCTTGACAACATCAGTTCATTTGTTTATTCATTTGTTCAGTTAAATATTGAATGGCTACTCTGTGTAGGTCACTGTGTTGGCGAAGTTACTTTGTGTTCTTGTTACCTGCTGATTTACATTTAAGAATTAAGAAATTTACCTGTAAGAGTGATATTCATTGATTAGTGTTGAAGGTTAAGGTGAGAAGTCATGTGTATTTTGGGGAAGTAGTGGTATGAAATCATAATTAATAGTTAAATTTATCTTATTTTTTAAATAAAAAAAATTAATGTTACTTTTTATCATATACTATCTTTTTATGTTTCGTTTCTATTTTTCAATTTAATTGTATTTTGTGAGTTATCTAAACTAAGATGAAAAGGGCATGGAGTAGGTTGAAATTTAAGAAGCTTTTAGATGTCCATTGCTTTTGCATAGAATAAATCACATCTTATTGATTAGGCATTGCTTTAGTCACTACTTGAAGGAGAACCTCTCTACTCATTAGCTACCTGTTTGAAGGTAGTAGCAACCCATTAAGCCTATACTTTGTCATCCAGTGATAAATATGGTGATGAGTTGATCAGTGGAAGATTCTGGAAGCTACAGTAGTTTGATTATTAGGAAGACTGCTTAAGTCATGATGACTTGTTGCTCTAATAGTTTACACATTAGAAAGGTGGCAAGGTGAAACTAGGTGAAAAATGAACATTTAAAATGAGATGAAATTTAGTTTTATAAGGAAATTTGGGATGTGATAAAGGATTTTATATTTATTGAGTACATACTAAATGCTGAACACTGTCCTAGGTACTCTCTGTGCATTGTCTTTTCAAATTTTTCTCAGCTATGTAAGTTAAATATTGTTGTTCCTATTTTAAAACAGAGAAAAATGATGTTCTGAGACCTTCACTACCTTGCTCAAGGTCACATAGTTTCTAAACAGAATTGCGGTCACATTGTTTCTAAACAGAAGAATTGGGATTATGATTCCAATGCCCACTTTCTTCTGGCCTACTGGTCTCAGGTTTGCTTATACTATGATTGGCTCAGCTGGATCAGTCAGTGGGTCTTTTGAATCAGTTGGATGAAACCCAGAAAGTGGATTTTGTCTTCAACAAAACCATTAAGGTATTGTCTTTACATTATAATTTCATAACTATGTTTTATTCTTTTTACTCTTAATCATCTATTTATTTATTCCCTTTTCCAGAGGGACTTTGTCTCATTTCCTCTAAAAAATGGCTACATTGTATTTCGGTTTCTTACTCATTTTTTGAAACTATATACATACATCTGTAAACATTGGACTTTTTTGAAGCCGAATATGTGTTGCTTGTAAATCATTTCCCATTATAACTATTCCAAAGTTCTTTTAAGAAGTTGAAGGGACTTTCCTGGTGGCGCAATGGTTAAGAATCCACCTGCCAATGAAGGGGACACGGGTTCAAGCCCTGGTCCGGGAAGATCCCACATGCCGCGGAGCAGCTAAGCCCGTATGCCACAACTACTGAGCCTGTGCTCTAGAGCCCACGAGCCACAACTACTGAGTCCGTGCGCCACAACTACTGAAGCTCACGCACCTAGAGCCGGGGCTCCGCAACAAGAGAAGCCACTGCAATGAGAAAGCCCGCATACCGCAACGAAGAGTAGCCCTCACTCGCCGCAGCTAGAGAGAGCCCGCGCGCAGCAACGAAGACCCAACGCAGTCAAATAAATAAATAAATAAATAAATAAAAGAAGTTTAAGGCCCATCTAATACAAGTTTTATTTATTTATTTATTTATTTATTTATTATAGGCACACAAAACAGAAGTGACTCAAAAAATTGTTATATTGAGTACGTAAGAGTAAGAAAAGGCAGCAAATGAATGATTTTAATAGTAAGTGATTGGGCCTTTGTGAAACAAATGATATAAGCAAATTGGGTTTAAGTTTTTTCTTAGCAAGTATCTATGTTTGGTTAAGTGGTAATGGAGACTATATTTTCTTTTTAAAGATTTCTTGTTATAGTAGTGATCTTCTTTGTCATTTAGTTTATATTTTCTGCCACTTAAAGAAATGTTATCCCTTTTATTCTAGCTCTAGATGCATCTTCTGTGCCATAATACATTGTTACTTTTAATCTTCATTTCTTCCTTGTAAATGATTTTTTTATTGTTGTTACTGACAATTCCGTGGCATGAATCGTTTTAGTCTGGCCACTCTTTATGCCATAACATTGGAAAACTTGCTTAAGAGATATTTCAGTGTGTTGTTTTTTAACCTAACTCTTTTTAGCTATGAATTGTTTTCTTGCATTTTCTTTGTAACCCTAGAGAATCTAGAACAGAGATAGGCAGATAGTTGGTTTAAGAAAGAAGCCCACAAACCAAATCATTATTTAATAAGTACTGTTTCTAGGTAGAGAAAGGCTAGAGAATTCTAGTTTGAGAATTTTACTAGGTTTCAGACTTACAAAGAGGCTGCATGCAAAAAGGCAATGCCCTTTGAAGCATTCTTATGGATGTGGAGACTTTATAGCCCTTAGGGAGATCTACAGACATCCGCTATGCTGAGTTCTGGGAAGCTGCTTTTTCCCATGCTTGCAGCCTCCCTGTGGGGTAAAGTTCTGTTAATTTTGCATAAATATTTACCATATCTCATTTTAGCTAGCATTGCTTCCTCACACTGTTAGCAATAAGGAAATCTTTGCTTATCCATCTTGCAAAGTTTGTTATCGATATGACTCGTCTGGAGAATGTTATCTTTGCGGGTTGATGAAATTAAAAGTCACATTGGAAAAAATAATGAAGAGGTAGATGACAAATTCAAAGCCCATAAATAATCTATTTATTATAGAAATATTTGCCCATGCTATTTTCCATATTTAAAAATGAGCAGGTTATTATCATACAAACAGTATGATTCACTTCAATCTTGTCACATCTAACAAGTCAAATCATTGTCACTTTCATATATTTTGTCTGTATGATACTAGAATAATTTACATTCTCATTTACTACACTTTTACAGTTTCCTCATTTAGTAACAATAAGCTTTCATTTACTAAGTATAATTCTAGGTGGTTTTTAGGCATTATATTTAATACAACAATACAAGACAGATGTTATTCCTGTTTTACAGATGAGAAAAAACTTAGATTCAGAGACATTCATTGACTAGCCCAGTATTTCCCAGCTAATACATATTTGGGACCAGGTTTAAAATCCAGGTCTTAATGACTCTTGGTTCATTGTATTTGTTACTGCACATAATTTTGGGTAACTATGATTTCTATGAAGTTAGAATCCAAACACAACTAGAAAGTATAAAATTCAAACTGGAGGGTTCAGCCAAAGAAGGTTATTTATTTAGTCTCTTATCTTTTAATGTAAATTACAGCAGCAATTTCTAAATTGTGTTCCACAGAACATCCAGGACACTTTAATAGGAAAGTAATTTTTTGTTTTCCATAATTTTCTTAGGAGCCCTACATTGTCTCAGGCACTCAAGGCAAAAGGTAGAATGTAAAATGGAATTAATGGAATTAATATGTAATCCCCCAAATTTTATTATTTAAAAAAGGTCCAATTTATTATTTTAAAAATGGACCAGTCTGGTTTTTTAGTCCAAAATAGTTCAATATTTGCAGTTTCATGTGATTTATCCTAGGATCTATATGACTACATCTTAGATCTTGTTGTTGCTTGGAAAGATTCTACTTTGAAGTTTTTGTGTTTTTCTACTTCTTACCTTCTACTTCTCCTTCTCCCCCATTCCCTTCTGCATGCGTTCTTTGCCTTCATTGTCATCACTGGGCTTCTGATCTCTCCCATCTGACCCCATCTAGAATCTCTCCTCTTCCTCAACCTTTTAGTTTCCTCAACCTTTTATTTATTTCCGATTGAGTCCTTTTGCCATTCCCTGTCATTTTCTGACCACATGGTAGATATGTAAGAGGCTTCCTGTATTACTTACCAATTTTCTTTAGAGTAGCTTAGCAAAAGTGATTTCAAAGATGATACCTTTTATTTTGACCTATCTCACCCTTTCTTCACCCACCTAGGAGGTAGTAACTCATTAATCTCTTCATCCAAAATACATTTATTCATTAAAAATCATGTAGTAGGCACTGTAGCATTTTATACATAATAGTTTACTTATTCCTTACAATGACACTGTGAGGTAATGGGTTTTATTATATAATCTTCATTTTGCAGGTGAAGAAACAGAAACTCAGAAAGTTTAAGTAGCATGCCTAGTGAGGGGCAAAACTGGGATTTTAGCCTTAAGTTTGTCTGACTTCCAAACCTGTACTCTTAACACTATGCTATACTGCCAGATAGAATCAGCATTGAATTGGGTACTCTTTCTGCCTTTTAGGAGCTTCTAGTCTAATAGAAGGAGACAGACATGTAGGCAGCTAGCTGCACAGGGTGCAGTGGGACTCGAGAAGAATCAGTACTTTCTGGACAGATCAGAAACAAGAGATGAATACTTCCATTGAATCCTTAAAGATGGGTTGTAGTTATCAGACAGGTGAGGAATAGAAGATCATTTCAGGTAAAGCAGCAATATGAACAAAGGCACAGAGGTGAAATAGCTCACCTTTTCTAAGAACGCATGTAGTTCAGTGTGAGAAGAGCATGGAGGTTGGCTACCGTCACAACATTTGGTAAAGTTGCAGTGATAGGAGGCATCGTATTATTTTTATGCTCTTCTGAGGAGTTCGGGTTTTATCCTCTGGATTGTGGGAAACCACTGAAGGTCTTTAATCAGAGGGGTAATACGATCATTGTTATGTTATAGAAAGATCATTTGGGCGGCAGTGTGAAGACTTGATTAGTCTTGAGAAGTTTTAGGGGCAGAGATACCAATAAGGAGACATTTTTCAATAATGAAAAAGAATGAAGTATCAAAGTTGTAACATTACATTTAAAAGAGAAGAGACAAATAGAGCTATTAAGAAAATGTTAAGAATACCAGTAGTATAAGAAGGGTAGGTGGTGAAAGTGAGGGCCTTTCTGGCTTGGGTGTTTGGATGGGTATTGGTACCATTCACTAAGGTGTGGAATATAAAAGGGAGGAGGCACAGTTTTGTTTTATTTTTGTTTGGTTGACTGATAAGATGAAAGATGGAGAAGAAAACAGATGTAGTAAGGGACAGATTTAGTTTAAGGGTACTGTATCAGTTATCTAATGCTGCATAATAGATTATCCCAAAACAATAAATAAACTTGCACTATACAACATGGTAGCCACAAGACACGTGTGGCTATTTAAATGTAAATTAGTTAAAATTAGAAAAAATTGAAAATTTAGTTCTTCAGTCACACTAACCACTTTCAAGTGTACAGTAGCCATGTGTAGCCAATGGCCACTGTTTTGGACATTGGACATTGAACATTTTAATCATTGCAAAAAGTTCTGCTGGACAGTGCTAAACCTTTATTATCTCATACAGTTTACTGTAATAAAGAACCTGGGAGCAACCTAGCTGGGTGGTTTGTGGTTCTGGGTCTCTAATGAGGTTGCAGTTGAGATGTCTGCTACTGAAGCAAGGGCTTGAGTCATCTGAGGGCTTGGTTGGACCTGGTGGATCTACTTCCAAGGTGACTCACTTACATGCTGGCTAAGTGAGTGCTGGTTGTTGGTAGGAGACCTCGGTTTTTCACCAGGAAGACCTCTGATGGTGGTGTTTGAGGCAGCTGGCTTTATCCAGGTCAAGTGATCATAGACAGCAAGGTGGAAGCCATAATGACTTTTATGAGCTAACCTCAGAAGTCACATTCTTTTTTGTAAAGTTCTCTCAGCTCAGCTGAGAGGTCAGCTCTGTTCAGTGTGGGAGGGAACTATACAGGGCATGAATTCCAGGAGGCAGAATTAGGGGGTTATTTTAGAGGCTGCCCACCACAGGTACCTATGAAGCATCCAGGTGCAAATGTCCAGTAGGTGACTAGATGTAAAGGAGTGAGGGCTTGGCTACTGCTATTGTGTTTGTGATGGTAGTAGTTGAAGTACTTTGAATAGGTGAGTTCAACAAGAATGAGACTGCACCAGAAGGATGGCCCATATAGTATCATGGGTCACATGTTTTGGGGAGGAGAGAAGTGCTTTCAAAGGCTATTGAGAATCAAAGTTACGGAGAATCAAAGGAATGGTTGCAGAGGAGTAGGAGTACCAGGGGAGTACTTTATAAAGGAGCCTTCATGAAGGGATAAAAGTTGAAAGTAGAGTGTAATTAGCATTGCTAAATGATACAAACTAGTCAAGTGAGAGTCATTCTTTCAAAAATTATTTATCGAATATGCGGGGAACCAGAGAAAGAAATATAGATGAGTAAGACAAAGTCTCTAATAACATATAATACAGCCTGAGGAGATACGGTTACAGAGAATTTCTTGGAGGAAGATAATACCTTAGTGTAGAGCCTCTTTAAGGTAAGGAGTTGAGTTGGGTGTTAGGTGTAGTATGTCTGTGTGTGTGTGTGTGTGTGTGTGTGTGTGTGGCGTGGTCTGTGGAGGTGGTGGTGGTCATAATATGGATAATAGAATAGACATTTTAGGCAGAAAGGATGGTTTGTTATGTGTGGGATATTGCTAGAACATGAAGTTTGTGATGAGGGAAAGTGAGAAAAGAGACTGGAAGGATAATTAGAATGGTCTTGAATGCATATAAAGGAACTTGCCTTTATCTTGAAGGCTGTTGTTTCCCATACTTAAATTATTTGGATATTAACTTAATGACTTAGATAGTATCCAAATAATTTAATCCCTCATCTATCAGTTACTTAATCTTCTGTAACATTACTTTTTAAATTGAAAATCCATTTCCAAAGGAAACTTTATTTCATTATTATAAATAGAAAATCAGTATTTTTGCCATATACAGAAGGTTACAGTAGAAAAAATTACAAACTATTATTAAATTTAAAAAAATAAAAAAAATACAGTAATGCACCCTTTGTTTACAGAAATGTCTGCCTGAAAAATCAGTTCCTCAGTGAAAGACTGCTTTTAGTCAGCAAGGAAGGGATACTTCTTTGGACATTGTTTGGTATATAACTCACATGAGATTTAAGGTCATCGGGACAGTTTCATTTTTAAATTTTGATGTTAACAAGCACCAAGAGTCCTAACTTTCAAGTGTTTGTGGTTGGAAAGATCAGAAAATAGTTAATGGTCAACTTTGTTCTACATTTAAATACTAATAAAAGTTAGGCCTTTTATTCAAAGAAACCATCTAACATAATCTTTAGAATCTGTTCTTTTGAATGTGTCAAGCTATTAGTTCGTGTTCATGAAGTAGAAAAGGGGTTCTTCATCTCGTCTTTGCTGCCATCCAGTTTGGGAAAATTCCTGTGAAAAATTATCAGATCTTCCATGCATCTTTTATAATATTCAGAATACTTTCAGTGGTTTTTCAGAGGAATCCTTAAGTAGTCTTTTAGAGGGGAACAAGAATCCAACTCACTTATGTATTTCATAGTTCTAGTTTTGCACCTATCTTGTTCACTTTGTTTTGTATGTGGAATGCTTAAATTTGTCAGGATAAATGTAAATTGTTCGCATGAGCAGATATATTTTTCAAGATGTGCTTATTTGCAAAAGTTGTCTCATTCATGCATATTATCTCACAAATTGAAGATTTCTTCCAGAAATATTTGAAATTCTTCCTGCAACTCAAATGGATGTGTGAAGACTTTTCCATTATTTCTGCCAAACTCTGTAATGTAGTTCTAGTTTTGAAGTTAAGATAGGGAATACTTTTATAAGATTTTTAATGAATGTTTTTGAGCTGTAATGGCTGACAAAAAGCGTGCAAATAATAGTGTTTAATAATAGAGATGCTGCAAAAGTGCCAAGAAAGAGTATCATTCTTGATGTTAAGATAAAAGTTTTGGAGTGTCTCAAGGTGGCTGATTACATTTAAGGAACTGTTGGAGGAAACATGTGGTAAAGATGAGTGGTCATTTAGGAATTCACAAAATCCTGTAATCAAGGGAAGCTAACATTATCCAATCTTGAAAGATGTGACCAATATGTTTCAGAAGAGAGGGGAAAAGTAGTAGTTAAAATCTCTTAGTTAACCTCAATTTAGTGGACTCACTCCATTTCCCCTGTAGAGCATGACTTTTACCCACAGTGGGTTACATGCTTACATCTACAGGCTACTCTTGTAGTATGTTTGAATATTTCTACTCCTTGCAGTTGAACTGTATAATCCCAACCTTTTGTACTTGTATTGGAATTAGATAGTTTAGTTAAATATTATGAAAACTGATGAAATATGAGCATAAAAAAGAAAGTTATTTCTATGAAAACTGAGTTGTATGTGCTTTGGAAATACGAGTAGGGACTTGTAACTAAAGAAATTGCTGTCAAATTAGAGATGGATGAAAAACAACTATTAGCTATTTGGGAAAAAAAAGAGTCCAGGGATTATCTTTAGTTTCTTTGTCCACTGTAAGGAAACTGAAACAGGAAATAAACATAGCATGTGTATTTTAGCATGGTGTATAAAAGAAAGATCATAGGGCATTCCAACACATTGTTACTTAAAGAAAAGGCCTTGATCCTGCATTTAAAAATTGGCAAATAAATGTACACGTATGTATTTTAAATTGGAATGAAGTTTAAGTTGTGCATGAGTGTTTTTTTTTTTTTGAAACGGTTCCTTACTCTAACTGCTCTTTTCCATTAAATGACCAATCACTGGTACCAATTAATTGAATAGGACAGTTTTTACTGTATGGCTAGAGGCATGTCATAACTTTAGGAGATTTGAAGAGAAGGAAACATGAAATGCTTCTTTTTCAAGGCTGCTATAATGACCATGTTACAGGTGCGCTAATTGTTAGTGTTCCTATTTCCAGGAATGCTTTACTTGCATTTCATCTTAAATTTTTAAAAATTTAATAATAGTTTGTATATTTTGTCTGTTGCTTTCTATGTCAAATAATATTGGCTTTTAAATTTATAATAGTGAAATAAAGTTTCCTTTTGAAATGAAAACAGAACATCAGCATGTTATGTTATGTGACTGTGGCAGATGATTAAGGCAGAGTTTAAGTATATGGGGACTAATAGCCTCCAGGTTAAAGGCAGGTTCCTTAACATACATTTAAGACCGTTCACTACTTGGCTTTTGTCTGACTTCTCCAGCTTTATGTTTCACTGCTTTCTGTTATCACAAATATCATGTTGATCAACATAGGGACTGCCTCTTCTCAAGGACTGAGCCCAGACCAGACCCATAAAGTAGTTAGTAGAGCTAACTCTGATAGCTCTGAGGACAATGCTTTGGATGAAGGAATCATGGAACTAATTTTTTCAGCTTTACTGAGCTTGTCTGTCTTATTCACTTTTGTGTTCCCAGTACCTGGCAGACCGTGAAGTAAATATTTGAATTGATGAATAAATGAACAAATAAATCCAAATAAGAGGTATAGTGCCATAGCATAAGGCATAATCTGGGGTACTGAGCAGAAAATTTCTGAGACAGTGCCTTGCTGTGTTGGGAACTTCATCTTTTTTTATTTTTCTTTTCTAAATTGTAATTTAAAAGAATACTGAATGCTAAGGAGGATTGTGATAAGGCAGTGTTTTTTGTATTCTTCAGTTGAGGATATAAATTCGTTTAAACTTTATAGAAAATAATTTTACAATATAGCTCAGAAGCCTAAGACACATTTAAACCTTTTGATCCAGTAATGCCAATTTTGGTATATATCTCAAGACATAAAGGAAGTAAAGATTTAGTTATCAATTTTTATACAAAGATGTCAGCCACACCATTATTTCTAGTAGGGGCAAAGAAGAACCAATCTATGTCAGGTGCCTCTGAAGAGGTGATGGCAAGGAGCTCCCAGGAGACTGGTGTTAATAAATTACCTTATGACATTTCGTAGAGATTTATATAAGCACTGAAGACATTTTCAAGTAAACTTTAAGAAGGTGTCCATGGTATGTGAAAAGTAGGAGATAAAACTCCAAATACAATGCCAGTTATGTTTTTAAAAACATACATGTAATATA
The DNA here is from genome assembly GCF_028564815.1 of Eubalaena glacialis. Taxonomy (NCBI): domain Eukaryota; kingdom Metazoa; phylum Chordata; class Mammalia; order Artiodactyla; family Balaenidae; genus Eubalaena; species Eubalaena glacialis. Next base: position 12,749,058 of record NC_083725.1, on the reverse strand, counting down.
ATGCTTAAAAAAAGACTTCTAGGTCATGTGCTAATTTTTTAAATGTTTCTGGGTTGTGAGATTATGAATGATTGTTTCACTGTTTATATTTATCTGTATTTTCCAGGCTTTCAACCATGAATATATATTGCTTTTGTAATTAGAGATGTTTTGTTTTTAAGTAAAAACTCTATTTAGTTTTATTTATTTAATTGATTGATTTTTATTTTAATGAAAAACTATGTTAGTAATTTGATAGAAGATCAGAAGGAAGTAATTCTTGAGACTAGGAATGCAAATGGGAGACTATAATGGGAGATATGAGAAGTTCCTGCACTAGGGCAGGGGTGATGGATTGGAGAGGACTGTAGTGACCAATGAATGAGCTAGAGGGACAAAGAAAAATGAGGGATCTAGGATGACTCCCAAATTTCTGGATGTTTAATGTAAAGGTTTTGAGATGAAAGTTTGGCTCTTAAAAAAAGGTATTCTTATTTGGGGAATATTTAGATTTAATGAGGTTATTAACAACTTCAGGTTCCTTTCCCATTTACTTCAATTCTTTAAATTTTATATGTTGTTGAAGATCTTATTTCTAATTTATTATGGTTAAGAAGAACAAATAGGTGATATGACTATGAAGATAATGTGTTTCTGACGTCTGTCACCCTGTGGATTGCCGGTTTAGTGAACCTGGTTATCTTGATAAGTATTAGCTGACTTGCTCACCAATTTATGTGCACCACTCCTAAAGTCATAATCTTAGTGGAAAACAGCACCTCCCAAGTAGGGAAGGATAATTTTTATGTCAAATTGTAGAAATTACATGTACCCCTGGTAGCACTTTCAACAGCAAAAGCCAAAAAAAAAAAAAAAAAAAAAAAAAAAGTCCTGCCAACTATTCCTCCATTGCAAGACTCTGGAGAAAGGGTCAATTAAAAACAGAAAATGATACCAAAGGTATCTTTCTTGATGACCTGAAGTTAGATTTAAATTTAAATGTATCGGGCTTCCCTGGTGGCGCAGTGGTTGAGAATCTGCCTGCCAATGCAGGGTACACGGGTTCAAGCCCTGGTCTGGGAGGATCCCACATGCCGCGGAGCGACTGGGCCCGTGAGCCACAACTGCTGGGCCTGCGCGTCTGGAGCCTGTGCTCCGCAACGAGAGACGACAATAGTGAGAGGCCCGTGCACCGCGATGAAGAGTGGCCCCCGCTTGCTGCAACTGGAGAAAGCCCTCGCACAGAAACAAAGACCCAACACAGCCATAAATAAATAAATAAATGTAACTATAAAAAAAAAAAATTTAAATGTATCTACTTGGGGGTGTTACATTAAAAATTTTTTTAAAGCTTGTCATGATGCTGTGGGCAATAAAATAATATAGCGAGTGTTTTGTTCTTGCATTGCAAATATGAGCTTCCTTATTTTTCCACCAAAGTATTGGCTAATCTCTTTCTGGTTGTGAGCAACAGGTAAATAATATGACCACATTCTGACCCCAACCTCCTGACTCCAGTTTCCTAATTCTGAACTTACCCATCTTCCCTCCTTCAGGGTCCCATGATAACGTATAGTCCATCGGTGGATAGAAATAAATAGGAAAGAAAAAAATTTTAACTAGACTACACTGTGGCAAAGTAGAGTCAGGTAGTTTTAAGAAGCTTAATTGCTGTCCAACAGTCTTATTGGATCTGATTCTTCTGGTGATTATACAAATAGGGATCACACACTATGGGAAGGAAAGAGTAGATGATTGATCTGCAGTTCTGCTATTCACATCTCAGAACTGTTATGTGAATAATTTTGGAACTTTTCCTATACTTTTGGGGAAAAGCACGTTAATGGGAATTTTTCCAAGGATTATAGAACAGCACAAAAAATAATTTCTGTTGTTTAGATGCTTTTAATAACTTTTTTTAATCTTGGAAATTTTAAAATCTGGAATTTTTAAATTAAAAAAATTTTTAATTTAAAAAAGTTGGAATACTTTTTTAATGATAAAATAAGACCCAAAGATTTCATTGTGGAATAGAGAAGAAAACGTGTATGGAATTTAAGGTAGTCTTATATTTGAATAGCATATTTATTTATTTATTTATTTAATTTTAGTTTTAAGTCAGTGAACTGATGGTAAAAGCCACTTAAGCATTATATTTATCATTTTATAGAAATTAATTGGAATTAGTTTTAACAAAAGTATTATTCTGAGATATAAAAGAATGTTTTAGTCTTTAAATGAATTCTAAATTTAAAACGGAAAAAACCTGTGCTTTCTCTGTTATTAAATAGACGTCTCAGTTAGCCGCAACATCTAATTTAAAAATTTTCTTTTCCCCTCATTTTACTTCATTGTAGAATATTGCAAGCATAAGACAAAAAAGAAAAAAGAATATAATGAACATCTAGGTACCTACTATGTAGCATCATCATTTTGGGGGGAAGGAGGAGAAATAAAAGTCACAGATAAAGTTGGGGCTCTCCTGCATACTCTTCTCTAATTGTGGTCTCTACTCTTCCTCTTCACTTATACTCTGGTAAATTTGGTGTTTATTGCTCTCATGCATGTTTTTATACTTGTACTACATAGTTATATATCCTCAAACACTTTAGAGGTTTTTTGGGGGGGCAGATTTTTCTTTTTTTAATTTTTATTTATTTATGGCTGTGTTGGGTCTTCGTTTCTGTGCGAGGGCTTTCTCTAGCTGTGGCAAGCGGGGGCCACTCTTCATCGCGGTGCGCGGGCCTCTCACCATCGCGGCCTCCCCTGCTGCGGAGCACAGGCTCCAGACGCGCAGGCTCAGTAACTGCGGCCCACGGGCCCAGTTCCTCCGCGTCATGTGGGATCCTCCCAGACCAGGGCACGAACCCGTGTCCCCTGCATTGGCAGGCAGACCCTCAACCACTGCGCCACCAGGGAAGCCCAGATTTTTTAACTTTATAAAAATTTGAATTCATGTTGTATATATTTTGCAACTGGTGTTTTTTAATAAAATATGAATATAGTATGAGGTAGAGAGTAAGTTTTATTTTCCTTAGAGATTACCAGTTGTCTTGCCATTTGTTGTACAGTTTATCTTTTCACCATTGATTTGCAATGCCATCTTTGTCATATATCATGTTTCCATGTTTTGTGGGTTTGTCTCTGATCTTTCTATTCTGTTTGGTCAGTTTAAGTTTTTCTGTACCAACGCCAAACTGTCCAAATTACTTAAGCTCTATAAGCAGAGTAAGTCTCCTTACTCAGTTTTTCTTTTTCAAAATTTTCATTGCTATTCTTGGCTTTTTCTTTTCTGTATGAATTTTGGGATCAGCTTATTAGATTCCATAAAAAGCCCTCTTGGGTTTTTAATTGTACTTGGATTGAAGGTTTAGTTTAGTTTGGGGAAAATGAACATCTTTATGATGTTGTCTTCTTATACCTGAACATGGTATTTCTTTAGAAGTTTCAGGTCTTCTCTTATGTTCTTCAATAATAATTTGTAATTTTATCTGTAGAAGTCTTAAAACATTTTCTGTTAAGTTTATTCTGGATACTTCATGATTTTCACTGCAGTTATGAATGGTTGGCCTCCCTTCCCTCCCCTCTCCTTCTGTTTCCTCCGTCCCTTTCTTCCTTCTTTCTTCCTTTTTTTCTTCTTTCCCCTACCATTCCCATCTCCTTACCTCTGTCCTTCCCTCCCTTCTGTATCATCTAATATTTTAATTTCGTGTGGTCTCGGCCAAAAGTTCTGTTTAAAGTAGTGTAGTATAGAGGAAAGCATATGGACATCAGAATTGCTAAAATGAATCCTAGCTTTGTACTTCAAGGATGACATGATAACTAAGTCAACTTTTTTGTTCTGTTTTTTGAGCCTAATTCTCCTAATCTATATAGGAGAATAATACTTTCACACCGTCTACATCACAGGATCAAATGAGATTTGATTTTTTTTTTTCTAATTAAAAACTCAATGCAAAAAGTTGTTACTTTGGGGCAGAGGCAGATATTTATTAAAATCAATAATATTAAAGAAAAATGCATGAATACATACACTTATTTTGACTTAAAAAATTATTTATAATGTTTATACCCCACTTGCCCAAAAAGGATGTGAAGTGGTTTATAATAAAGAACACACACACATATACACACATCCCAATTAAATACATTAAAAGAAAAATAAGAAATCAAGTTATTACAGTGAGGTAAATGCAAATATTACAATTATGATTAATAACAACCATTGTGATTAATCCTCTCTGCTTTTGGGATGCTGTGGGAAAAAGATAAATATGATTTGGCTATTAGTGGGCATATTTCTTCCTTTGTAACAAAGAAGCAAAATTTTTATTATTTGCCATTAAATTCATAAAAAATATTAGTCACATGGGTTTCATGACAATACTGTTTCTCCTACAACAGTTTCATGACAAGTTAAAAGCAATTTTAAAAATGTCTTTTCTAATCACCTTTAATAAAAAACTGAGGAGGTAATATAAAGCATAACTTACTGAAACTGATTCTTTGAGTGGACTAAGCTACTGTCAGTTAGATATTTTGTAATCTAATTTATAAGGCACTAACTTGGATTGTAATCTAGAGAAGTGGTACTCTATATAAACGTTTTTGTGTTACCTTCATACTTTTGAATATTGGAATTTTGGGTGACACCCTTAAAGCCACTGAAATTTTCAAGAGAATGCTAGATAAGTAATAGTAACTACAAGATAACCACTACTACGGTAAAAATACCTTATAAATTTCAGAAGAATCCACAGCTATCTCATTATTTAAGTAGTCCCCATTAGCACTGCAATCTGGGTTTCAGGAGAACTATTTATTGCTCTAATAATGTTTTCTTTTGTGTTCAGGAAGCAAAGTTCTTATATGTTCTAATAGATATACCATCTTTAACATTGACTTGATATTATTTAATGCCTCTGAATTATAGTTTGTGCTTCACTACACACTGTGTCATGTACTAGGCTAGTACAGAGTTCTTTTAGCAAACCTTTCTCCTAGTGTGTTATTAATCAGTTTGCTTTGCAGGGTTGGATCTGCTCTTAAACATATCTTGATCTTCTCTAGGCAAGTGAGCAACAGAATGTAAGAATCCTTTCTTGGTTAACTCCTTGCATTTGAAAAATTTATTTATGGAAAACTGAAGTTTGTTTTTTAGAGGTAAGACAGGTGCTCATTTTTTGTGGGATTTCCCACATTTTTTAAATGTCTCTATAGCAGTTCAGCAGTTTAAGCATTGCTTGGATATTTTATTCTTGGGAGGAGGAGAAACATTCACTCCTTTTGACTTAATTGCCTTTAAAGAGTAGGGAGGTACTTCTGGAGATTAAGTTGGATTATTGTTATAGCTAAGTATGTGTGTGAACGTTATGATACTTGATAAAAACAGCTTCACTGAGCTACTGAACATCTCTAGCTGATTTTTCTGCTCGGCTCCATCCAGAAGTTTACAAAGCTAAGAATTAATTTCTTGAATTAAGTTTCTTTCTTTTTTTTTTTTAATTGAAGTATAGTTGATATACAATGTTGTGTCCGTTTCTGGTGTACAGCAAAGTGATTCAGTTTTATATATATATATATATATATTCTTTTTCAGATTCTCTTCCATTATGGTTTATTACAGGATATTGAATATATTGGGTTGGCCAAAAAATACCTTTGGTTTTTAAGTAAAAATAAAAGACATATTTTTCATTTTCACCAGGAACTTTATTGAGCAACGTATTCACCCTTTTGTTCCACTACCTTCTGCCATTTTTCATGCAACTTCATAATTCCATCTTCCCAAAACTTTTTATCTTTTTGAGCAAAGAACTGTTCCAGGTGCCTTTTACAGTCTTCCAGGGAATTGAAATTTTTTCTATTAAGAGAATTTTGTAAAGACCTAAGTAAATGGAAATCCGAAGGTGCAATGTCTCGTGAATACGGCAGATGAATCAGAACTTCCCAGCCAAGCTGTAACAGTTTTTGCCTGGTCATCAAAGAAACATGCAGTCTTGCGTTATCCTGATGGAAGATTATGTGCTTTCGTTTGACTAATTCTGGATGCTTTTCGTCGAGTGCCGCTTTCAGTTGGTCTAATTGGGAGCAGTACTTGTTGGAATTAATCATTTGGTCTTCTGGAAGGAGCTCATAATAGAGGACTCCCTTCCAATCCCACCATATACACAACATCACCTTCTTTGGATGAAGACCAGCCTTTGGTGTGGTTAGTGGTGGTTCATTTCACTTACCCCGCGATCTCTTCCATTCCACATTATTGTACAGTATCCACTTTTAATTGCCCATCACAATTTGGTTTAAAAATGGAACTTTTTTTTACGTTTAAGTAGAGAATCGCTTGCGGAAACACGGTCAAGAAGGTTTTTTTCGCTTAACTTACGTGGAACCCAAACATCAAAGCGATTCACATAACCAAGCTGGTGCAAATGATTTTCAACACTTGATTTGGATTTTAGTATGTCCGCTGTCTCCTGCGTGGTATAACGTTGATTTTTCTCAATTAATGTCTCAGGTTGATCACTGTCAACTTCAAACTGGTCTACCCGACCATGGAGCACCGTCCAGCAAGAAATCTCCAGCACAAAACTTCGTAAACCACTTTTGACACGTTCGATCAGTCACAGCACCTTCTCCATACACCACAAATTTCTTTTTGTGTTTCAGTTGCGTTTTTACCTTTCTTGAAATAATAAAGCGTAATATGCTGAAAATGTTGCTCTTTTCCTTCCATCTTCAATGTTAAAATGGCTACAAAAAATTCACCAATTTTGATGTCTTTTTTTTAAATGCATGCTGATATGACAGCTGTCACATACAGTCTAACAAAATCATTTCGAATGAAGTTAAAGGCAACTAAGTGCTACTAGAGCCATCTTACAGAAAAAACAGAACGAACCTTTTGGCCAATCCAATAGTTCCCTGTGCTATACAGTAGGACCTTGTTGTTTATCTATTTTATATATAGTAGTTGGTATCTGCTAATCCTAAACTCCTAATTTATCCCTCTCCCACCCCCTTTCCCCTTTGGTAACCAGAAGTTTGTTTGCTGTGTCTGTGAGTCTGTTTCCGTAAATAAGTTCATTTGTGTCATATTTTAGATTTCACATATAAGTGATATCATATGGTATTTGTCTCTTTCTGGCTTACTTCACTTACTATGATAATCTCTAGTTGCATCCATGTTGCTGCAAATGTGGCATTATTTTGTTCTTTTTTATGGCTGAGCAGTATTTCATTGTATATATGTACTACATCTTCCTTATCCATTCATCTGTCGATGAAGATTGTTTCCATGTCTTGGCTATTGTGAATAGTGCTGCTGTGAAAATAAGGGTGCATGTATCTTTTTGAATTATAGTTTTGTCTGGATATATGCCCAGGAGTGGGATTGCTGGAACATATGGTAATTCTATTTTAGTTTTCTGAAGAACCTCCATACTGTTTTCCACAGTGGCTGCACCAACTTACATTCCCACCAAAAGTGTAGGAGGGTTCCCTTTTCTCCACACCCTCTCCAGCATTTATTTGTAGACTTTTTAGTGATGGCCATTCTGACCAGGGTGAGGTGGTACCTCACTGTAGTTTTGATTCGCATTTCTCTAATAATTAGCGATGTTGAGCATCTTTTCATGTGCCTATTGGCCATCTGGATGTCTTCTTTGGTGAAATGTCTGTTAAGGTCTTCTGCCCATTTTTTGATTAGTTTGTTTGGTTCTTTTTGTTATTGAGTTGTATGAGCTGTTTGTATATTTTGGAAACTAATCCCTTGTTGGTTGCATCGTTCACAGATATTTTCTCCCAGGCCCTAGGTTGTCTTTTCATTTTGTTTATGGTTTCTTTTGCTGTGCAAAACCTTATAAGTTTGATTAGGTCCCATTTGTTTATTTTTGCTTTTATTTCTGTTGCCTTGGGAGACTGACCTAAATCTTTGTTTTATTTATTTAAATCTCTATTTTATTTCCTCTCTGATCTTTAGTACTTCCTTCCTCTGCTGACTTTAGGTTTTGTTTGTTCTTTTCTAATTCTTTTAGGTGGTAGGTTAGGTTGTTTATTTGAGATTTTTTTTGTTTTATGAGGAAGACCTGTATTGCTATGAACTACCCTCCTAGAACTGCTTTTGCTGCATCCCATAGATTTGTATCATTGTGTTTTCATTGTCATTTGTCTCAAGGTATTTTTTCATTTCCTCTTTGATTTTTGTTGTTGACCCATTGATTTTTTAGTAGCATATTGTTTAGTTTCCATGTAATTGTTTTTTTTCTTGTTTCTCTTTCTGTGGGTGGTTTCTAGTTTTATGCCCTTGTGGTCAGTAAAGATGTTTGAAATAATTTCTATCCTCTTAAATTTGTTGAGGCTTATTTTGTGTCCTAGTATGTGGTTAATCCTAGAGAATGTTCCATGTGTACTTGAAAGGAACGTGTATTGGTTTGTTTTTTTTTTTTTGATATAATGTTCTGAAAATATCAATTGAGTCTAACTATTCTATTGTATCATTTAGGATCTCTGTTGCCTTATTGATTTTCTGTCTGTAAGATCTATCCATTGATGTGAATGAGGAGTTAAAGTCTACTACTATTATTGTACTCCCATCAGTTTCTCCCTTTATGTCTGTTAGTATTTGTTTTATGTATTTAGGTGCTCCTATATTGGGTGCATATATGTTAGCAAGTGTAATATCCTCTTCTTGTATTGATCATTTTATTATTATATAGTGTCCTTCTTTATCTTTCTTTATGGCCTTTGTTTTAAAGTCTGTTTTGTCTGATATGAGTATTGCTGTCCCTGTTTCCTTGTCATTTCTGTTTGCATGAAATATCTTTTTCCATCCCCTCATTTTCAGTCTATGTGTGTCCTTTGCCCTAAAGTTAGTCTCTTGTAGGCAGCATATTTTAGGTTCTTGGTTTTTTTTAAAATCCAGTCTGCCAGTCTGTGTCTTTTGATTGGAACAGTTAGTCCATTGACATTTAAGGTAATTATTGATAGATATGTGTTTATTGCCATTTTAAACCTTGTTTTCCAGTTGATTTTGTATTTCTTCTTTGCTCTTTTCTTTTTGTTGTTCCTTTTGTGGTTTGATGGTTTTCTTTTGTATTATGCTTGTGTTCTCTTCTTTTTGGTTTTTGTGAATCTGTTGTGTGTTTTTGATTTTTGGTTACCCTGTTTTTGAATTAAGTTTCTTACTTAATTCAAAATTCAGTAATACAACATATACAACATTGCAGAAATTACCTTTCGGTATATAAAATTAACCTTGTGAATTTTGATATATCATTCTCAGTCCTCATAAATTGCAAACTTAGAAAAAAATATTTTTAAAAACAGTTTTCTCTTTGAATAGTGAAGAATTTATGTGATGGTTTTAGCAAAGAATATGTTTTGATGAATAACTGATTACACTGAATCATGTAGATTAGTGATTTAAATCACCAACATAGCTCTATTAAGTTAAATCTATGATACAAAATACAGATATTTTGGATTTTGAAGTTTCAAAAATGTTGGAATCCACCCTCAATTTTGAAGGGCACACTAACAATTTGCTTTTACCCAACCAGATCTTTTTCAGACTTGTAAAAGAAATGAAAAAGATTGGCATTTCACTCTGGTTTCCCAGTGAAGATTAAGAATGAGAAGTTAAATGACTTAAAAAGCTAAGAGAGAGGACTTAATTTAAACTTAATTTAAGCATGCTTCGAATGACCCTCTCCATTTCTGCCTTTCCTCCTCCCACAGTTCGCCACTATAATTCTCAGATTTTAAGCAAAATTAGTTTTCTCATCATGGAAACTGTTGACATTCATTAACAAGTGGTTTTACTTTGAAATTTATACAGCAAACACCAAAGAGTGAATTGTTGCTATAATCCATGGGAGTCTTGAGATTGACGTCAAAACACTAGTACAGCTGTATAAGCAGTGGGAAGAGTATTTTTAACATCCTTGTTAGATCATCTTTTGACCTTTTTTTTTTGTGCTTTCTCTTCTTCCACTAAATAGTTAAAAAAAAAAAAAAAAGGCTTCACAATGTAATTTTCTACCAAAGCTGTAATGATGTTCTTTAAATTAGCACCTGTACCATCCTTTTCTTGATCCCCTTCCCATTGTTTCTTTCCCTTCCTTTCCTGTAGTGTTCTAAGTTTTTCTGATGAGATGGACTTTTTAATTTGGTAATGGGGGAATGGAGGAGGGAGAGCTTTTTTTAAGAGTTTATTTTTTAGAATAGATTACATTTATAGAGAAATTGAAAAGCTAATACAGAGGGGAATGTGTATCCCATACTTGACCTCAGATTCCCGGATTATTAACATATTACCTTAGTACTGTACGTTTGTTACGATTAATCAATGAGTTTTAATACATTATTATTAACTAAAGTCCAAAGTTTATTTTGATTGCCTTAGTTTTTACCTGTTCTCATTTTTCCGATCCAGGATCACACCCAAGATACCACATTACATTTAGTTGTCCTGTCTCCTTGGACTCCTCTTGGTTGTGACAGTTTCTTAGACTTACCTTATTTTTGAGGATCTTGATAATTTTGAGGAGTACTGGTCAGGTGTTTTATAATATGCCGCTACACTGGAATTTGTCTGATGTTTTTCTCACAATTAGACTGGAGTTATGGTTTGTTGGAAGGCGGATCACAGAGATATAGTGCCATTTTCATCATATCATATCAAGGGTATATACCATCAACATGATTTATGACTGTTGACAGTGACATTGATCACTGGGCTGAAGTAGTGTTTGTTAGGTTTCTCCATTATTGAGTGTTGGAATGTTCTGGTAAGAATATCCTAGTTAGGGGAATTGCTCTGGTAATTACTTGGCTTTAGGTATTAAAGTAAGTCATCAGGCTTCCCTGGCAGTCCAGTGGTTAAGACTCCACTGAAGTGCTTCCACTTCAGGGGGCGCGGGTTCAATCCCTGGTTGGGGAACTAAGATTCCGCATGCCACGCGGCGTGGCCAAAAAGATCATCATATTGATATAGTGCTCATTGAAATGTTAAATATTTTTACAAATAGTATTTTCAGAGCTAAGAATTAAATTTTTAAAATGTTCAGCCTTTCAAGTTTTATTTTTGAAATAAAAGTTCATTTTCCTATGTCATTCTAAAGATTTTATGTTTATCTAAGGCAACGATTAAGGTTGTAATATTTTAGGTAGGAAGTTACAGAAGTTAGTCAATTTATAAGCTATTTAAATTCTGGACTTACTCTATTTTATCTTTTAAAAAATAAACTTATTTTGAGATGCAATTTATATATAATAAAATTGACTCATTTTAAGTGTATATTTTGATGAGCTTTGACAAGTGTATATAATTTTTAATTAACACTATAGTTTAACTAACACTATAGTTTAACTAACACTGTAATTAAAATACAGAACATTTCTGTCACTCTCAAAAGTTCTCTCATGCATTTATTCACCTAAAACCATTGATCTGCTTTCTGTCACAGGATTTTTGTCTTTTCTAGAACTTCATGTAAATGAAATCAAACAGTGTATAATTTTTTGTGTCTGTCTTCTGTAATGCTTTTTTGATTCATTCAAGTTGTTACATATTATAGCAGTTTGCTTCTTTTTTGTGCCATATAGTATTCCATTTGTGTGAATAGTTTCTTTATCTGTGTACCTGTTGATGGGCATTTGGATCATTTCCAGTTTGGGCTATTTCAGATAAATCTGAACATTTGCATATGAGTTTTTGTGTGATGCACATTTTCGTTTCTTTTTGGTAAAAGCCCTGAATTAGGATTGCTGAGTTGTTTGATAAGTGTATGTTTAACTTTACAAGAAACTGCCAAACTCTTTTCCGAAGTGATTAGCATTTTACATTCTCATCAGCAAGGTAGGAGAGTTTCACATGTTCCACATCCTTATCAATACTTGGTATTGCCAGTCTTTTTGGTCATTTTTGTCAGTGTGAGTGGCCATTTCATTGTATTTTTTATTTACATTTCTCTTAAGATTAATGATGTTGAGGACTTTTCATGTGCTTTTTGCCCTTTGTTTTCTTTTGTGACGTGTCTGTTCAAATCTTAAAAAATTGGCTTATCTTGTTATTGAGATACAAGAGATGAGCCCTTTATCAGGTATGTTTTTGGTAAAATTTTCTCCCGGTGTGTGGCTTGTCCTTTTACTTCCTTAACAATGTCTTTCAAAGAACAGATGTTTTTAATTTTGATGAAGTTCAATTTATTAACTCTTTACATTTTTGCTTTGTGGATCCTATCTGAAAAATCTTGACCTAACCCAAGATCACAAGAATTTTCTTCTGATTTTTTTCTAGAAGTCTTGTAGTTTAACTCTTATGTTTAGGCATTATGATACATATCAAGTTAACATTTGTATATGGTGTGAGGTAAGGATTGAGGTTTGTTTGTGTGTGTGTTTCGGCATATGTTCTAGTGCTATTTGTAGAAAGTACTATTCTCTCCTTATAGAATTACCTTGACATCTGTGTTAAAAACTTACCATCTTCGCCTGGGTCTATTTATGCTCTCTCTGTTACGTTTTTTTTTGATAAATATGCCTATCCTTATGTCTTGTTTTAGCTTTACCTTAAATCTTGAAATAAGATCATGTAAGTCTTCCAACTTTGTTGTTTTCCTAAAAATTCTTTTGGATCTTCTAGGTCCTTTGTATTTTCATATGAATTTTAGAATCAGCAAGTCAGTTTCTGTTTTTTTAAAAAGTGCTGTGATTTTGAGTATGATTATGTTGAATCTAGTTGAGATTGGGGAGAAACAGTATTTTAACAGTATGAGTCTTCTGATCCATAAACATATTCTCACTCTTCATTTATTGAAGTCTTTAGTTTCTCTCAAAAGATTCTACAGTTTTCAGTGTACAGGTTTTGCACATAGTTTAACTTCATCTCTATCTATTTCATGTGTTTTGAGGTTATTTTAAATGGTATTTAAAAATTAATTTTTGATTTGTTGCTAGTAATAGAAATATAATTGCTTTTGGTGTATTGATCTGTGTACTGTTTTCTTGCTAGACTTATTAGTTCTACTAGTTTTTAAAAATAAATTCCTTAAAATTTTTTACATAGATGATCACCTTTCATTAAAGAAAATTGTACTGCTTTCTTTCCATTCTGTGAGCCTTTTATATATTTATTTTTATTGTGTTTCTCCTCTGACTAACATGTTAAATGGAAGCTGTGAGAGTAGACCTGTGGACATCCTTGCCGTGTTTTTGATCTTAGAGGGAAGGCATTCAGTCTGTTAAGTATGATGTTAATGTGTTTATTTTTTTATAGTTGTCCATTATCAGTTTGGGGAAGTTACCGTCTATCTTAGTTTGCAAGAAATTTTATCATTAATGGGTATTGAATTTTGTAAAATGCAGTTTCTGTGTTCACTGAGATGATCATATTTTTTTTGTTTGTTTGTTTTTTTAGACTGGTGATATGGTGAATTACATTGAATTTTGAATGCTGAGCCAACCTTGCATTCCTGAGATAAACCCCATTTCATCATTATGTATTATTTTTTGTATATATTGATAGATTTGGTTTGCTAATATTTTGATAAAGATTTTTACATCTGTGTTCACAAAGGATATTGGTTTTTCATTTTCTAGTAATGTCATTGACTTGTTTTGATATCAGGGTAATGTTGGCCTCAGAAAATGAATTGGAAAGTGTCATCTGTTTTCAGGAAGAGTGGGTATAGGATGTTATTGTCTCTTTCTTTTTTTTTTAATTTTCTTTATTTTTGGGTGCATTGGGTCTTTGTTGCTGCACGCGGGCTTTCTCTAGTTGCGGCAAGCGGGGGCTACTCTTCATTGCGGTGCGCGGGCTTCTCATTGCGGTGGCTTCTCTTGTTGTGTAGCACGGGCTCTAGGCGCGCAGGCTTCAGTAGTTGCAGCACTTGGGCTCAGTAGTTGTGGCATGCGGGCCCTAGAGTACACAGGCTTCAGTAGTTGTGGCACGTGGGCTCAGTAGTTGTGGCTTGTGGGCTTTAGAGCACAGGCTCAGTAGTTGTGGCGCACAGGCTTAGTTGCTCCGCGGCATGTGGGATCTTCCTGGACCAGGGATTGAACCCGTGTCCTCTGCATTGGCAGGCGGATTCTTGACCACTGTGCCACCAGGGAAGTCCCTATTATCTCTTTCTTTACATGTAGGTGAGAATTCACCAGTGAAGTCATCTGAGCCTAGAATATTCTTTGTGGGAATGTTTTTAACTAACAGTTGCCGTCACTACCTAAGAGTGCCTGCTATTCTGACTTTAGCATCATAGACTAATTATTCAATAACCTTTTTGTTTTGGAATAATTTTAGATTTAATGAAAAGTTGTGAATAGTATAGAGAGTTTCCGTATACCTCATACCTAGTTTTCCTCATTGTTAACATCTTACATTACTGTGGTACATTTGTCAAAACAAAGAAACTGACATTGGTATTAACTACACTACAGATTTTATTTGGATCTCACCAGATTTTTCGTTAATGGTCTCATTGACCAGGATACCACATTGCATTTAGTTTTCTTGTTTCCCCAGTCTCTTCCGGTTTGTGACAGTTTCTCAGGCTTACCTTGTTTTTCATGACATGAACAGCCTTGAGTCCTGGCTGGGTGTTTTTTAGAATATTCTCCAGTCTGGGTTTGCTGCGGTGTCTCATTATTAGGGTTGTGCATTTGTGGAAGGAATACCCAGAGGCAAAGTCCTCTTTTCACTTCATCTTATCAGGATATATGATGTCTACATGACATTCATATAGCATCACTGATGGGATTAACCTGGACCATTTGGCTAAGATAGTGTTTGCCAGGTTTCTCCACTTTAAAGTTACTCTTTTTCTCTTTCCATATACTATTCTTTTAAAGCAAGTCACTTAACTCCAACCCACACCTGAGGGAGAAGGAAGTATCTACATATTTGATTTGGAATTCTTCTGTAAGGAAAATTTGTGTCTTCCCTCACTTATTTACTTATTCAATTATCTATATCAATATGGATTAATGTATATTTATTTCATATTTTGAGTTCTAATCCAGTACTGTGTTTTTATTTCGTTGCTCATATTGTTCCAACTTTGACCCCTGGAAAGGCTTTCAGATTGGCACTTGCCCCTATGCTTTTGTTTTTTGAGTGCTTCCTTACTTCCTGGTACTGTAAGATGCTCAGCCTCATATTGTGTATTCTTTGCCCTGATTATAGAATCAGCTGTTTTCCCAAGGAGCTATGATTCCTTTTATTGGAGAATGGTTTTTAGAAGCCAAAATGTGGGCACTGGGTGTGCTCATTGCTTTTGAGGCGCCATTGCTTTTAGGCCCTCTCGAGGGGTAGAGCTAGTAATGTATGTATATATACGCACATATCTATAATTGTTTCTGTATGCATTTGTATCTATATTAAGTTGAACATGAGTTCATACTGATCTCTGATTTTAATCCAGTACCACAGGGTTCACTCTATTCTTCCTTTCTTGTTGATGTGTAACTTCCCTATGTGACAGTGAGAAACCTGGCTCTGACCATCCATTATCCATTTACTTATTTGTTCAACTCCAGTATACATGAAAAGCTATTTCAGAACCATTACTCCATATACCCACGAGAAACAAATTTTCCATTTAGAGTACAGTGTTTATTTTTGTTTATTAGCCTTACAACTTCCAGTCAAAACATTGTTTTCCAAAGTTAGTTAGGTCAGCTCCTCCGCTCCCCCATCCCTTTGGTGCAGGTATGTGATAATTTGTAATGCTGTTAGATTCATTCCTCACAGTCCACATTTCATCTTGGAATCTTCCAACAGTCTGGTTGATGGTTTTCTTTGTTGTTGTATGATCAGCATTCAGTGAAGTTCACTCTTCCTAATGTGCAGTTCTGTTGGTTCTGACAAAAGAGTTGAGTCATGTATCCACCACCCTAGTATTGTACAGAACAGATCCTGCACTCTGAGTGTTCCCTTGTGTGTCCCCTTTGTAGTCAGTCACTCTCCCCTCCCCTAGTCCCTAGTAATTGCTAATCTGTTTTTTGCCTTATCTGTTTTTAATTTTTGCATTTTCTAGAGTTGCATATGAATGGAATGGTATGAAAATCTTTGGATTTTGCATCTGACTTCTTGAACATAATAAAATGCATTTAAGATTTATCCATATTGTTGTGTGAATTAATAGTTCATTCTTTTAAAATTGTTAAAGAGTATTCTGTTGTGTGGATGAATCATTCCGCCATTGAAGGACATCTTGATTACTTCCAGTTTTTAGCAATTATGAGTAAAGCTGGTATGAACATCCATGTACAGGTTTTTGTGTGAACATAAATTTTCACATCACTTGGGTAAACACCTAAGTGTGATTTCTGGGTTATATGGTTGTATGGTAAATCATATCACTACTTCTCTATTAAGTACTTGGAAACCATAAATTCAGTAAATCTGTCCTTTAATATTGCCCAAGGAGAGCATTAAAATCAGTCTCTAGTTTAAAAAATCTGTAAAATCTACTCATTTATCTATCCTTTCGTTATTCTTTTGTTTATTTTTTACAAGCTACATTTGCCATGGTGTGCTTTCTTAGAAGGCGATTCTTCATAGATCACTATTTGTAGTTCTGAGATTCTGTAAATTCATTCATAAATTCACAGAACTCTGGGCTATAATTTATGTGAATGAAATGATTACTGGGTTTAACTTATAATTAGATATATCCAAATGTTTTAGGGAGTGGGTTTTATAAAACAAAGAGTATGTTTTTCATTCATTACTAATGTATTGATCCCAGAAATTATGTGTGTGCAAATTGTCAAGTTGGGTTGATTCTTCAGAAAAGGAAAGTAGAGGCTAATGAGTCTTCTTAGTGTGGCAGTGCATTTGTTAGAAAACAGTGTTTGGGGAAAATTACTGTTATAGAAGAATTACATGGCTTCTAGGGATTAGATTGAATGAGTATGTGTATTGTCCCTCCCTCATTCTAGTGTAAGTGGCAGGGATGCTAGTTAACCGAATGCCAGACATCATAGTGCCTGGGGCATATTTAGAGACCAGGGAAGATTTACAATAATCAAACACAAGTTGACAGAGTAGCATGAAGAAATTTCAATCCTCTCAGCCTTGCTTACAAACTTAATTAGGCTTATTGGGTCAGAAAATATTTTTCCTCCTCCCATTTTTTTATCTGTTTCTCTTTCACCCCCACCTCCTGTTCCAGAGTATCTTTGAAGGGGTCACACTACCAACAAAAGGAGACTCTTTTGGTTAATCCTAATGTATTTGGTTTATTTGGCTTTAGGGAAAGGAACAGTGGTAACAACAAAATTTTAAGATATATGAGGAACTCCATTTTTGATAGAGACACTATATGTTTTTCTAAAAATCATACTTTATTCAGGAAATTATGAAGAAAATTAATTTTTTGTGGCTCTAGAATTGGATCTTTTACAAGTATTTTTAATTTGTGGGAGCTGCTTGGCCCACCCCCTTAACATATTGCCAGCTGCATCTTTGCTTTATTTATCATTTATGTAATTTTACGGTGTAATCTTTTAGAGCAGTGTATGTGGATGCTGTTCTTTGCATTTCCATTAGCAGCGCAGTGTTGGGCTTCGGTTGATGATGGTGGATGATTGGGGGGTGGAGAAGAGGTGGAGTTTCTTCATATCATCCCTCTCGTGGTCAGTAAAATCAACCGACAAATGCCTTTCCAAGGATGTCGAGTATATATAAAGGAAAAGCCTAGGAATGCTAAGGGAGTGGTGTTTTAGTGAGGATTTCATTCTCCTCTACTCCATGGAAACGAGCCTTTTGAGCTTTTACTTGTCTGCTGATTTGTCCGGTGATCCAGGTAATCTATAGCAGTCTTTGTTTTCTCGGTGTTGTATGAAATGTAGCAAAATGGTAGAAAAATAGCTTTAGTGAAAGGGATATAGTTATAAAAGAGGAATAAAATTTTAAAGGAAAAGGGTATTTTTACATTGTTCATTATTCTTAAAATAGCTTTTAAGGTTTTTTTTCATGTTTTAAAGAGACTAATTTGACCTAAAGGAAGAAAATTCCTAGTTTTAAAAACCTGTGCTTTAATTGCTTAGCTTGAGAACAAAGGTTTTAACATCCAGCATAGCAGGGATATTTTTATTCAAAAGGATAGGAAGCAGCATCCTTCTTTTACCTTTTTAGAACTGAATTGACATAACTTCTCTTGAATCTTATCTAGGGACTCTGATTTATTAGTCTATAAATTGTGAGTTAATTATCTGAAGCTTCAGGATGCTTGTTTCCCTTTGATACCTAAGAGACCTTGGATGGGAGATGAGGGGGCCAGGGATTAATCCTATAGTGGGGGAAGGGAATGTTTTTACAGAGTAATCTTCATGATTGTTCTTTCATTTGAAGCTAAATTGAAATATACAATCATTTGGAAATGGTGATATCCATGATACCAAACACTCTTATCAATTTGAATTATTTTATCCTTTGTTCAGTTTGTGGTATTTTTGTTCTTATCAGCTAAAATGTTGGTTATAAATAAGAAGAAGCTGCCAGATTACTATGTGATGGCATTGGAATTGCAATTCTGAGGGTTTTTTTTTTTTTTTTTGCATTCATATCTGTGAATACAGGAGCAGAGGCATGAATGTAAAAAGTAGAAGTGGTATAAAATGCTGCAGGCTTTTTTGTTTTCTCCTGAAGGTGTTTTTCATGGTGGAAGCTGTTTTCTTTTAAACAGAAAGACCCAGGACCATAGTTTATGATACTAAGAAGTGTTTAGTGCTACAGACTTTTCTGTTGAGAAATGACAGACCAAAAACATTTTAAAGTATACTCTGAAGCTTTCAGTTAATTTGATTATCTCCATCATAGTGATATGAGTTATCATACTATTTGCCACATTTTGAAAGCTGGTTGCTTCCTTAGAATACTAATAAATTAACAAATGCTCATTGAGTTTACATTACGTTTAGTACTTTAGATATAAACATGGTTTATAGTCTAGCAGAGGGTATAAAAAACCTATGCATATCATGCACTATTTTTTTTATGTGTGTGTGTGCCGGAATACAAGTATTGGTTATATACTTACGTACTGACATGCAGGTATTTTACATAAACTACTACATTTAATCCTCATAATAACATCATCACAAAACTATCACCATCCCTCTTTTATAGATGAGGAAATTTGTATTTTGAGAAGTTAAATAATTCATCATAAATAACAAAACCATAAAGTGATGAAGCCCAGGTCAGTCAAACTCTAAAACTCTTTCTGTAGTTTTAATATGAGTGGATTAAAACATTTTATCACAATTATTTGACATCACAAAGAGTGATGCCAATAGAATGAACAGGAGATCCTAGTCTCTGCCAGGAATTGAGTGGATAAAAAATTTAGCATCATATTTATAAAATGTCAAGGTTGGACTAGGTCACCTAAAGTTCAGTTCTAACATTATATGATTGTATTCCATGTAAGATATTTTCATGTGTGGCTTATGGAAACAGATATCATTACTTTCAAGTTTTTATTATAAATATATTTAGTTTCCATTCCTGATCCTTTATAACCTGCTCTACTTTTTCTTCAGGGGCTCTCTGTAGTGCATATCACCACCTAATATATTACAGTATACATTTATATATTAAGTCATTGTTGTTTATTGTCTCCCTCTTCCCTTTCCCCCAGATACATTGCAAGGACATAGACTAGTGCCTGACTACATAGTATGCAGTTATAAATTCATTTATTGAATGAATGCATGAATAATAGACTTTTATAGTACATTGGTAAGATATATAAGTAACTTCATACTTTTTAATACCAACAGATTCTCTTGGGGCTAACATTATTCATTTTACTATTACAATGACCATTTAAGAAACTATTTAGTGTGAGAATTTTGAAAAGAAGAAAACCTACAAAACAATTGAGTTTAGGCGAGTAAACAAATTTGTTGGAACTTCCCCATACAAAATTATTGATAGTATGGAACTTGCCAACCATAGGTTTATCCAATATTCTATTTTAAAATACTAAAGCATTTTTAGATTCTTACACGTACGCAAAGAAAAACACAGTAGCAAAGTTCCTTTTTGGTTTATCTGTTAATTTATGTATACTTTCAAATGTTATTAATTTACAATGGATAGAAAATATTCAGACCCCATTGAGTCTTTTACTTAAAAGATATTTCATGAAGTATGACATTATGTTAACTGGTAGTTTTGGTTCATTTGAATGTTAGACTTTTTGAGATTTCAGTAGCTTTATTGAGGTAAAAATTGATGTATAATAAACTGTATATATCTAAAGTATAAAATTTGATACGTTTTGATATATATATATAGATACAACTGGGAAACTGTCCACCCCAATCAAGATAATAGACATATCCATCACCCCATACCTTTTGTAATTCTTCCTCCCAACCCTCCCCACCGATCGTCAGGTACCCACTGATATTGTCATTATAGATTAGTTTCTATTTTCTTGCTTTTTGTCATTTAGATTAGTTTGCATTTTCTTGAATTTTATATAATTGGAATTTTACAGTGTGTGCTCTTTTTGTTTTTCTTTCATTGTGCATAATTACTTTAAGATTTATCCATGGTGTAGTGTGTATCAATAGTTCATACCTTTTTTTTTTTTTGCTGAATAATATTCCAGTGTATGGATATACCACAATTTGTTTATCCATTTATCCATTGATGGACATTTGGGTTATTTTCAAGTTTTGGACTATTAAGAATAAATTTGCTTTGGACATATAAGTCTCTGTATGGACATATATTTTCATTTCACCTAGGAGTGGAATGGCTGAATCATGTGGTAAGAGTGTATTTAACTCTTTCAGAAACTGCCAAACTAGTTTTCTGAAGTGGTTTTATTGTATTACATTCCTACCAGCAAAGTTCCAGTTGCTCCAAAGCCTCACCAATACCTGGTATTGTTAGTCTTTCTAATTTCAGCCATTTTAGTGGGTGTGTAATGGTATCATGGTAGTTTTTATTTGCATTTCATCTCATGATCAGTGATGTTGAGCATCTTTTTATGTGTTATTTACCATCCATGTGTCTTCTTTCATGAACTATCTATTCAAATCTTGTTTTTAATTGTGTTCTCTTTTAATATTGAGTTATAAGAGTTCATTATATATTCTGGATATGAGTCCATTATTATATATATGATTTGGAAATATTTTGTCCCAGTCTGTGGCTTGTCTTTTCATTTGCTTGGTATTCTCTCTCTTTTTAAAAAGCTTAATTGAGATGTAGTTCACATTTCAAAGATCAGAAGTTTTTAACTTTGAATCTCAGTCTGTCAGTATTTTCTTTTATGGATTATGCTTTTGGTATATCTAAGAAATATTTACCTAACCGATATTTTTCCTATATTTGCTTTTAGAAGTTTTATAGTTTTAAGTTTACTTTTAGGTCTGTGATACATTTCGAGGTAATTTTTAATATGGCTTGAGGTGTAGATTGAAGTATATATTTTTATATATGAATATGCAAATATTCTAGCACCATTTCTTAAACTATCTTTTCTCCACTGAATTCCCTTTGAACCTATGTTGGAAATCAGTTGTCCATATACATGAAGTCTCTATTCTGTTCTGTTGATTTCTTTGTCTGTCTTGACCCCAAAACCACACTGTCTTGACTACTGTAGCTTTATAATAAGTCTTGAAATCAAATAGAGTTAGTCCTCTGTGTTCTTCTTTTTTCAAAATTGTTGGCTGGTCTAGGCCCTTTGCATTTCTACATTAACATTGGAATCAGTTTGTCAATTACTGAAAAAAAGCATGTTGGAAATTTAATTGGTATTAACGTTGAATCTGTAGATCTTGTTGAATCAGTGTTGTTAAAATGATGTCTTAACGATATTGAGTTTTCCAGTCCATGAACATGACATATCACTGTACTTATTTAGGTCTTAATTTTTCTCAGCCATGTTTTCTAGTTTTCCGTTTTCAGGTCTTATATATCTTTTGTCAGATTTACCCTAAGTATTTAATATTTTAATGCTATCATAAATAGTATTGTCTTTTCAATTTTAATTTCTAATCATTCATTGCTAGTACAATATACAGAAATACAATTGATTATTGATTTTGAATCCTACAGTCCTTTTAAGCTTATTAATTAGTTCTAGTAGCTTTTTTGTTGATTTCATAAAGTTTTCTACGTAGATCATCATGTAATCTGTGAATAAAGGCAGTTTTACCTCTTCCTTTCCAATCTGGATACCTTTTATTTTTTTGTTCCTGACTTACTGCACTGGCTAGAGTAGTACAGTGTTGAGTAAAAGTGGTTAGAGGAGATATCCCTGTCCTGTTCCTAATCCTAGGGGGAAAGCATTCCATTTTTCACTTTAAGCATGATGTTAGCTGTAGGGTGTTTTATAGATGCCCTTTATCAGGTTAGGCTTTTCATGAGTGTTTATTGCTATAAGAACTAGAAATGTAATTTATAACACTATTGCTCAATTTAAATAAAGGTTTTTAAAAGTAGAAAAGATCACATTTACATTTTTTAGGAAGAAAGGCTTTCGGAGTATTTTTCAATATAATACTCTTTTAACAGGTGAATTCCACCACTGCAATATTCTGGCATTGCAAGGGACATCATAACTAAACACTTTTAGTATTTTTTCTGCTATGTGATTGTTGTGACATAAATTTGAAGTCAAAAATATTATAAGAACATGATGGGGAAGTAGAAACTATAGATACATAAAATGTCCTTTAAAATAAAGTTTTTTCATAAGTTTATGGATTTTTTGATTCCATGAAAATTAATAATAAGGAGTAAAATCATATAACTTTAGCAGTATATCTCAGATTTAGTCTAACCCTTACATTTTACAGATGATGTTAAGTGAATCTCTTGGGGAGTCTCATGTACTTTCACGATTTCTGCTATCATGCTGATGTCATCCAAATTGAATTGCCAAATCAGTCTCTTTCTGAACTCCAGTCCTTAGTAGACATGTCTACTATGATGTCCTGCAGGTACCTCCACTAACATAAAACTGCTTATTTCCCAAACCTGCTCTTGCATTTCTTTCCATGGTGAGTGGCACAGTCAAATGTCTTGCTATCTAAGCCAAAATCCTTTTCCTCCTTTTTTCCTAAATCTGCTGGAACTTCAGTGCTTATTTTCATAGTATTATTTTTGGTATTTATCCCCTTTTCTTCATTTCCTTTGTGATTGCACTCTTCATCATTTTTTAATCTGTAATATTATTATTTTCTAATTAGTTTTCCAGCACTCAGCTTCATACCTTTCCTGCCCATTCTTCATGCTGTTTGCAAGGCAATATTTCTAAAATACATATTGGATCATATTACTGCTTGGCTTACAATCTGTTGGTGTTCCTGCATTGTCTTTAGCAGTGGTTTTTTGGAGGAAGAATGTTATGGACCTCTTTTGAAACCCTCTCTAGAGAGTCTCATAGTCTAAAATTTTCAGTACCTATAGAAGCTGAAACCTGGGTTAAGAACCTTTCTACAGACCGAAGTTTGAATTCCTCCGTATGGTATATGGACCCCCTTTGATCTGGCTACTGTTTATCTCTCCAGACCTCATTACTCTCCTCCCACCCAACCCCCATACTCCAGCCATACTGAGCTACTTGCATTTTCTCCAAACACATCAGCGTATGCTTCTTCCCTTGCTTATAATTTCTCTAGTTGACTCTTTTCTTTGGTTGAATTATTAATTCATTCAACAAATATTTATTGACCATTTTGAGGAGCTGTGCCAGGTGCTGGATTTACTGTGTACTTATAGAGCTGTCTAATGATATAGACCAACATTAACCACAAAATAAATAATTATAAAATGTGGTAAACGGTATTAAAAAAGAAAGAAAAGGGTGATTATGGGAGACAATAACAGGAGGAGCTTAATTTAAATTGGAGAGCAGAGGTCAGGAAAGGCCTTTCTGAGGTAGCAACCTTTAAGCAGAGACCTAAAGTATACTCAGGAGTTGGGTTGGTAGGGAGGGTGTCTCAGAGAAGAATACAAGATGTCCTTTTGGGGGGAAGAATGAATGTGAAGCACTAGAGGTAGGCCATTCTGGCTGGAGCATAGGCAGTGAGCAGGAGAGTGGTAAGGTTGAGATTAGAAAAGTAACAAGAGTTATGTTTTATATTTGGGCCTTGCATATCATGTTTGGTGTTTGGATTTTTTCCTGAATGCAGTGGGAAAGAATTTAAGTGGAGGAGGACATGATAAGATTGGTGTTTTGAAATTATATGGCTGCTGTATGGGAAAATGAATTGGAGGATGTGTGCAAGACTAGAAGTGGCAAGGCCTATTGAACTATTGCAATAGTCTAGGTTTGAGATGAGATGGCTAGCTCTAGGCTAGCAATGGTGAAGGTCAGAAAAAGACAAATATGAGATATGTATCAAAGGTAAAATCAGTAGACTTTGATGATGAATGTTAACTCCTTGAAAATAGTGACATTTATTTTGTGTCTTCAATTTCTAGAGCAGTGCCTGGTATACAGTTAATGCTCAATAAATATTGTTGGACGGACGGAGAGTTGGATGCATTGGATGTGGGGCCTCACAGAGAGGAAGCTGTCATTAATGATTTCTAGATTTCTGACTGGATCAGCTAGGTGGATGGAGATCTGTTTATTGAGATGGAGAAGCAGGTTTTGAGAGGCAGAGTAAGAATTTAGTTATAGATTTATTGAATTTGAGATGCCAGTGGGATATCTAAATGCATATGCCCAGACGGCAATTGGTTAGGGCCCAGAAGGTAGAGGAAGTCCATCTGACAATGTCTAATATCCATTCTTTCATTAGACAAATATTTATTGAGCACCTACTCTGTGCCTAGTACTGTCCCGAGATATAGCAGTGAACCAGAGATCCTTACATCATAGAGTTTATATTCCTGCAGGTTAGGGGTAGGATGAGTGATAGATCAACAAATAAATGCTTTTTAAAAAATGAGTACAATATGGGGTATAGTGAGGGCACAAGATTAAGACAAATTCTCCATTGAGGAAACACTCATCTTTCACTGGATGGCGGGGGGGGTGGCTTTTGTTACAAGTATGTATTAATTTCTGTATGTTAGTTGATTTAGTGCTTACCCTCAATTCTCTTACCTTAGCTTCTACATTCCTGAGTTGTTTATTTTGACTATTTTTTATTGGATGGATTTTGGCTTTAAGTAGATTTTCCCCCCTCTCCAAGAAGAGCTCATAGGTGCTTTATTACCTTATTTCTCTAAAGATTCCTTTTATTTCTATTTCCAGTATGTATAAAAACTTTTAAAGGAAATTTAGACATTGTATCATTTCTCTTCTCACACTGGAGTCATATTTTCTAGCATGTGGAGTCTTATGTGGAGAAATCTTGATGTTAACTTAATCTTTCCCATTTGCACATAACTTACATTTATTTGTCTAGGTGCTCATATAGCTCTTTATTTAAAAATCTTAAATTTCTATAACTTTAACAGTATATGTGTTAGGGTTGATTATTTTGTGTCTGTTCTTATAGGGTACATTGTATCCTTCCCATCTTAAGATACAAATAATTCTGTATTTTTTGGAATTTTTAAAAATATATTTTTGAATATTCTTTTTATCCCTATAAAGCATAATGGTTACGAACAAGGCTCTAGAACTGTAAGGTCTGGGTTCACAACTCAGCTTCTCTGCTTACTATCTGGCCTTGGGCAAGTTCATTAATCTTTCTGTTCCTTAGTTTCTTCATCTTTAAAAACAGGGATAATAGTAGTATTTACTGAGGATTAAATGAATTAATATATATATAATGCAGTTGCAACAGTTACTGGCATATGTTACATGCACGGTAAGTGTTAGCTATTATTATTAACTATTCCATTTTCCTGTTACCTACTGTTCTTTTCTGTTAGTGTTCAAAAGGCCTGTGTGGCTCACAGCAAAGTTCTTGAGGTCACAGGGTTTTCTGTTTTGTGTTCTGGTGGCAGTTGCTCTGTGTTTCTATCGTTATCTCCACTTTACCTCCAGCATTTTCCTAAACCTAGGAATGTGTCAACATGTTTTGTTTTGTTCCGTTTTCCTTTTAATTTTACTTCCTCCTGTTGTTCTGTTTCTACAGAGACCGGCTATTCCCTTGTTCTAGCCACACATCTGGATGTTGTGTTCCTAGTCAAAGGATAGTTAGATCTTCATTTCAGATCTGTGATCCTAAGGCTTAAGGAAATCTGATTCCTGTTCAGGTCTGCTAAGACTTCCTTGGTATGCATCGAGAATTTAATAGATTTGGCAAGTATGTTTTGTAGTTAGTGGTTTAAGGTTATACTCATGTCCTTCTATCATGAAAGATGGATTTTTTTTTTCCCCTCTATTTTTGCTTTTAGTGTTGAGGAGGGCTAGTGGAGTAAAATTGCTTTCGTTCTTTTCCATCTTTACGCGGAGTTTAATGCATATTTATTGCATTGAAGGAATGAGTGGTTTGTGAGAACATTGCCATGAATAAACACATTCAGGTGGAAACAGATTTCTCCTTAGATGCATAGCTGGCAAGTTGCCCATGTGGCAAGTAGATGTTAACTAAATTCTCAACCAAGCTTTGAGATTTGGAGACACGGATTCTGTAGGATTGGGAATTCTTTCATAACCAGTTTTTATTGGCTTATCTTTGCCTAAAACGAATAAAGGGTATGAATACCTTTCTAGCTAAATATTTTGTAGTTATACCAGATATAGTTTTCTGATTCTCACTCATGTGAAAACTTTTAGTTAACTGTAAAAAACTATACAAAGGGAAGATAATGTTTTGTTGTAAGGTAGTAGTCTAGAGGTTGAGAGTAGGGACTCTAGTTAGACTATGAGGGTTTCAGTCAGAAGTCCTCCATCTACTAGTTATATAACTTGTGTAAGTTACTTAATTTCTTTGAATCTCACAGTTTTCTACTATAAAAAGAAGCTAAAAATAATATTTCTCTCTTTGAATTTTTGTTAGAATAAAATTAACTAATATATATGTATAAAATACTTCATGCAGAGACTGGCATATGGTAAGTACTCAAGTAAAACTACTCAAGTACGTTTTAGCTAATATAATCATGATTTTAACTGTTAATGATTATTCTTATCCTGGGTAATGGAGGACATATATTTGGAGCAATCTGCCTAGCATAGTTTTTAACTACCAAGTGTAACCTGAAGGTATTGAGTGTTCCTCAACTAATAACCATTCTTCCCAAATGAGTATTTTTCAGGGAATCTAACCTCAAGAAATATGGACCAGCTTACTGTGTTATTCTTTTTTTAAATAATTAATTAATTAATTAATTAATTTATGGCTGCATTGGGTCTTCATTGCTGCGTGTGCGCTTTCTCTAGTTGTGGCAGGAGGGGGCTACTCTTCGTTGCAGTGTGCGGGCTTCTCATTGCGGTGGCTTCTCTTGTTGCGGAGCACGAGCTCTAGGCGTGTGGACTTCAGTAGTTGCGGCATGCGGGCTCAGTAGTTGTGACTTGCGGGCTCTAGAGCGCAGGCTCAGTAGTTGTGGCGCACAAGCTTAGTTGCTCCATGGCATGTGGGATCTTCTGGACCAGGGATTGAACCCGTGTCCCCTGCATTGGCAGGCAGATTCTTAACCATTGCACCACCAGGGAAGTCCTTCTGTGTTATTCTTTACCGCTCTAGTTTATGCTTATTTCCAGCCAGTTTATCTCTTCTTTAAACTACAAGTTCAGCAGAACGATTTTTCTCATAAGAATTCAGAAACCTTTGTTCTGATGATGAGCCCATTTAAATTTGGGTTTGAGCACTGATAGAAAACTAAGCTGGATTCCCTTAATGGGGAATCTGTCCATTCACCCTCCCAGGGTAGAATTTTTCAGGAACTAAATAGCTTTATCTAGCAGGGTCTTCCTGCCATTAGCAGTGGAACAGTACAAAGGCCACATTGAGCATAGCTGCTGGGGAAACCATTTTCCTTCTCTGGCCTGTAAATGCTGTTCTGTCTCTGTGAAAAGCCCTGACATCAGCTCTTGGAAAAATCCAAATACTTGTGTTAGAACAGGGCTGAAACACTTGCCTGGGCAGAGACTAAATGGCTGAACTATGGTTCTAAGTTTACCAGATGCCTCTCAGTCATGTTATGCTTAAAAAAAAAATTGAGGGGCTTCCCTGGTTGTGCAGTGGTTAAGAATCCGCCTGCCAATGCAGGGGACACGGGTTCGAGCCCTGGCCCAGGAAGATCCCACATGCCGCGGAGCAACTAAGCCCGTGCGTCACAACTACTGAGCCTGCACTCTACAGCCCGTGAGCCACAACTACTGAGCCCACGTGCCACAGCTACTGAAGCCCATGCGCCTAGAGCCCGTGCTCTGCAATGAGAGAAGCCACTGCAATGAGAAGCCCGCGCACCGCAACGATGAGTATCCCCTCCTTGCTGCAACTAGAGAAAGCCTGTGCACAGCAATGAAGACCCAACATAGCCAAAAATAAATAAATAAAATAAATTTTAAAAATTGAGTCTATGAGTTTCAGATGTTATCTAGAGAAATTAGGATAGAAAGGACAATCTAACAGCTACCCCCCTTTCTTTGTTTCCTCATTTTATTCTTTTTCCTAACTTCAAGATAATGTGGAATTCATGCTTGGTGGGGACAGAATATATCAACATTATAAACTTTATATAGTATTCTCCACATATTAGGTGCCTCATAAGTATTTGATTTTGGGGGCAAAATACACTGTTACTGTAAACATAGACTGAACTTAACTTTCTTAGTGTTCAAATCTATGGAATATGAAAGTTCATTCATCAGAGGGCTCCTTTAAAACATGAATCAGGTCATGACTTAAAAACCTACAGTGATGTTCCATTGTACTTTGAATAAAATCAAAATTTGTTGACATGGCTCATATTCTTACATTATCTGGTTCCTGTCAAAAGATCTGTTGATCTTGTCTTAGTACTTCTCTCTTGGTCTTTATGCTCAAGCCACAGTGGCCTTTGTATTTCTTGAAAACAGTAAGCTTCTTCTCCCTTGTGACCTTTGTACTGGCTGTTCCCTTTGCCTGTAAACCTCTGGCTCCAGATCTTCTCGTGGCTGTCTCCTTTACCTCATTTATGTCTCAGCTCAAATGCTTTAGAGGTCTTTTTTGAATAAACTAAATTAACTCATTTAATCACAGTTACATGTCTTTTATTTTTCTCATAGCGCTTACCACTATCTGAAATTATTTGGTACTGTTATTTGTTTGGTCTGTTGTCTTCTTGTAGAATGTAAGCTTCTTGAGAGCAGAGGCCTTATCTGTTCACCGATGAACCTCTAGTGTCTAGAACAGTGCTTTGGCACAGATTGCTGTTCCTGTAACTCAGTATGCATTTGGCTGCCTGTAACAGGAACTAAGTCAAACTGACTTAAGCAGTAAGGACATTTACTGGCTCACATAAAAAGTCTAGAGGTAGGGTTGAGGGATTTTTGACTTAGTGGCTTAACTGTGTCAGTGGCCCAGGTTCTTTCCATTTTTCCACTTTTGCCATCATTGTCAGCTTCATCTTAAACTAATCTTTAAGATTGGATGCTAACTAGCAAGTCAGGGCTACTCGCTTCCTCATTCACATCCAGTGGGAGAGGAAAAGAAGTTTCATGTGGTTCTCAAGAGTAAGAAAATACTTTCACAGATGTGTCTGGTAAACTTTGTTTCTATTCTCTAATCGCTTTCTGAATCAATCACTTACCCGAGAATGGAATTACATTAGGCCAAAAAGTCCCATCTCTTTTGCTGCAAATGGAGTCATCTTTCTCTGAGTCAGCTGGGCTCTGAGGAAAGTAGTAGATAAAATAGTAGTAGAATAAAATTATGGTTTCTGGATTGGGAATCACTTATATCCTCTGTAATTCTAAATAAAAAATTTTTTAAATGAATGAATTCATTTAGTAAACCTGTATTGAATTGTCAAATATATGCTCAGCACTCTACTAGTTAATTGGAATACAAAATCAGAACATGGTTTTCACTTTCAGATAATTTAAGGTTTAGTGAGAGAGTCAGACAAGTTAACAGAATATTAAAATTGTTTTAAAAATCAACATGATGTACCATGATGACTATAGTTAACTCTGCTGTATAACTTATAGGAAAGTTGTTAAGAGAGTGAATTCTAAGAGTTCTCATCGCAAGGAGAAAATTTTTTTTC
Organism: Eubalaena glacialis; assembly: GCF_028564815.1. NCBI lineage: Eukaryota > Metazoa > Chordata > Mammalia > Artiodactyla > Balaenidae > Eubalaena > Eubalaena glacialis. Next base: position 12,718,940 of record NC_083725.1, on the reverse strand, counting down.
CTTTTTTCTTCTTTCCTTTTTATTGTATCTTTAAGAGATGTTTGTTAGCTAAACCTATGGTGGTAATCATTTCACAATATGTGTAAATTAAGCCTTCATGCTGTACACCTTAAACTTATCCAGTGGTGTGTGTCAATTATTTCTCAATGAAACTGGAAAAAATCAATTGATTAATTGATTAAAATAATTGAATCCAAGAGAAAGTGGAAAAAAGTGAAAAGGGGAAACAAAGAACAGATGAGACAAATGAAAAGCAAATACCAATGATGATAGACTTAAACCTATCCATATCAGTAATCACATTAAAGGTAAATGGCCTAAACACCTCAATTAAAAGGCAGAGATTATCAGATTGGATAAAATAGCAAAGCTCAACTATATGCTGCCTACAAGAAACACATCTTAAAAATAAATACACACAATTTAAAAGTAAAAGGATGGAAAAAGATATGCTATGCCAACACTAATCAAAGTAAAGTTAGCATGACTACATTAATATCAGATAAAGTAGATTTCAGAGCAAAAATATTATGAGGGATAAAGAAGGTCAATTCATAATGATAAAGGGGTCAATAAAGAAAAAGAAGACATAGCAGTTGTAAACTTTTATGCATCTATTAACAGAACTTTAAAACTCATGAAACAAAAACTGATGTAACCACGACAGACAAATCTACAATCATTAACAGTGATTTCAATATCCCTCCATAATTGAAAGAAGTAGACTGAAAGTCAGCAAGGTTACAGAATACTTAACACTATTGACCAATTGGATCTAATTGCGTTTATAGAACACTCTAGCCAACAACATAATACACTTTTTTTTTTTTTTTTTGCAAGTGCACTGTGGAACATTTACTAAGATAGACCATATTCTGGGCCACAGAATAAGTTTGAATAAATTAAAAAGATTTAAGTCATACAAAGTGTGTTCTCTGACCACAGTGGAATTAGGTTAGAAATCAATAAAAGAAAGATTTCTGGAAAGTCCCCAAATATTTGGAAATTAAACAGCAGAATTTTGAATAACCCATGGCTCAAAGAAGAAATCAAAAGGGAAATGGGAAATTATTTTGTGCTGAATGAAAGTGAAAACACAAAATATCAGAATTTGTGGAATGCCACTAAAGCATTACTTAGAAAGTTATAGCATTAAATACCTATTAGAAAAGAGGAAAGGTCTAAAGTCAGTGACATCAACTTCTGTTTTAAGAAACTAGAGAAATAAGAGGAAATTTAAACCAAATTAAGCAGAAGAAAGAAAAAATAAAGATCAGAGTAGGAGTCAATGAAGTAGAAACAATAGAGAAAGACAGTGAAAGCAAAAGCTAATTCTTCTGAGAATTTCGGTAAAGTTGTTAAATCTCTAGTCAGGCTGATCAGGAATAAAGACGAGAAGACAAACATTACCAATTTCAGGAATCAGAGAGGTGATATCACTATAGATTCCATAAATATTAAAAAGATTGTAAGGGAATATTATGAAAAGCATGCCAGTAAATTTAACAATTTAGGTGAATTATGGTTTGGAATTTTATAAATCCCAACAATATTAATATATAATACATAAGTATATATACCTATGTATTATATAATATATAAACAGCATATAAAATACATATATATGAACATATAAAAGACATATGTATATGTGTGTGTGTGTGTATGTATATATATACACATATACATAGATGGGAGCTAGATTTCTCACTGTCAGATAGGGAAGTTAAGCAAAGAGGGAAGGTGAATGAACTCTGTGGTACTGGATTAGAATCAGAGACATCAGTATGAACTCATGTTTAGCTTAATAAATATGCAGATGGATAGATACTATACATGAATTAGTATACACACATGAATTTCTTAGCTTTGTTTGCTGAGAGGGCCAAGAAGTGTTGACACCCCAGTAGCAGCAAGTACACTCAGCACCCAGATCTTGGTTTCTAAATACCATTGTCCAATAAAATGACTCCTTAGAGAAATGGTTGATTCTAGGGCTGGAGTAGGGAAGATATAAGATGAGCCTAAAGCACTTTGTAGTGCCAGAAACAGGAAGTGCTCAAAAAATAAAACAGTGGGGGCATGTCAAAGGGGTACAGGTGAAAGAACTCTCAATGGCTTAAGCTGAAATCATTTGAGCAAGAAAATAATGTAGTATTGGATTAGAACTCAAAGTATAAAATAAGTATACATGAGTTCATGCTGATAGAAATTATTGCATAAATAAGAGGAGAAGACACAAATTTTCCTTATGGGAAGAATTCCAAGTAGCATATGTAAATTCTGCCTCCTCCAGGAGATGGAGCTTAATCTTCCCAACCCCTAGTATGGACTGGATTTAGTGACTTGCTTCTAAAGAATAAAGTATGGAAAGGGGAAAAAAGGAACTTTACAGGGAGAAGTCTGGCAAATGCTAACTTAACCAAATGACCAAGGTTAACATTGCTAGTGATGGCACGTTGATATTGTACATCCTTTGATATGTGATAAGAAAGGCATGTCACCTCTGTGGTATTCCAGAAATAGGCCCACATATATATGTACAACTGACTTTCAACAAAAGTGTAAAGGCAATTCAGTAGAGAAAGGATGGTCTTTTCAACAAATGATTCTGGAACAATGGGATATCCATATGCAAAGAAATAAATTTCTATCCATACTCATGCCCTATACAAAAATTATTGCAAAATATGTCATAGACCTGAAAGTAAAATTGAAAATCATTAAGCTTGTAGAAGAAAATGTAGGAGAAAAGTCTTCGTGACTTTGTGTTAGGCAAAGGTTTCTTAGATATGACACCAAAAGTGTGTGCAAAAGACTGTTTCCAAATAAGATCACATTCACAAGTACCAGAGGTTAGAACTTCAACATATCTTTTTGGAGGACACAATTCAATGCATAACAAGTGTAGTGGTTCCCAGTTTAGGGATTGCTTTTGTGTTTAATGCAGGAGAACTGAGAATTTCTCTGTATACTAAGTGCAATTCCCATACTGTGTAAGTAAAGCATCTTCCATATCTTTGCTTACTTTTCTTTCAAATGCAATGATGGTGTTGTAATTAATAAATACAAGTTCATTTGAAAATATTATGAGTTTGTGATAGCTTTTTGGCATTTATTCAATTTGTGGATAATATACCTCTAACTGCTATTATGTGGATCTCTGCTTTGTTTGTCTGTTTTTACTTTTAACAGCAATAGTCTCTTTCACCTATTTTGTGCCAAACTTTGACACTCGGACACCAAAATAATGTTACCTTGGCCCTTTGTCTTACAAAGTCTGTTCCTAAAACAGGTCCTTCAGCTTCTTGCTTCTGTGTGTTTCCTTAAGGGATAGAAATGAGTTCATGGGATTGAGCTAGGGGACTGCTGTGTCTTCTCTTTTCTGTTTACCTGGTACACACAGAAACTCCTCTTTACTTCTAGCCAAACTCCCATGTGGATTCCTTACTGTAGATAAATTCATCTTAAGGAAGAAATCAAGAGGGAGTGCATAACTTGAATTACAACAATATTTTGTTACAACATTGTTTATTATACTAAAAAGTGGATCTAGCCTAAATATTTACAAATGGGAATTGGTTAAATTAATTAAATAGCTGTATCACAAAGTACTTCGCAGGTATCAAGAATTATCTAGAGCCCTGTTTTTTAAATCTTTATCTCATTTGTAAGTTCAATATATAAAATAAATAAAAGCTAAGCAGCTCTGATGTATGGGGAACCTAGAGTCTTCATCTACCCAATTTTGTCCTCTGAGGGACCTCTTTCGAACCTCTAGGATTTTATGCAGCACAGTTTAAAACCAGTGCTGTAGTGAAAAATGTAATGATGTAAAATTATGTTGATGTTAAGTTAAAAAAATTACCAAAACAATATGTCCAGTATGCTTTAAGTTTTATAAAAAGAACTTTTATACACTGTGTTTATACTATATACAAATACAATAATCTATATCTTGAGAAAAGATGGGGGAAATATTCATTAAAATGCTGGGTGTTGAGATTATAGCTGATTTTTGGTTTCTGTTTTGTCTTTTTAATTTTTAAATTGTGTACATGTATTTCTTTGGGAATGAAAGATATTCTTTCATATTAAAAAGTAGAGAACCATTGCTTAATAGGAAACTTACATTTTGGGAAGGGTAACAGTCTCATTCCTCAATCCCTTGAGAGAGAGGAATTATCTTGAAAATGTTATAAAAATGATATTAGTAGCATAGATTTATTTAGAAATTATTAATATCAGTAGTCTTATGTGTTAAGTATGTTAGGATAAGTCACATTTTTAGCATCTAAGGGAGAAAATGGAGCTGAATGTCAGTGAATTCAGAATGAACTGAACTTTGTAAAGCAATGATTCTCAATTCTGGGATGATGTAAGAAGAATGTCAAAATAATTAAAACACCCTTTCTCTCCACCTTTCCAGATTAAGTGCTCTGGTGAGCCATTGTTACTGATAAGAGTATACCTCAGCTCTAGTTCCTTGGTTTTATTTATTTATTTATTTATTTATTTATTTATTTTTGGGTGTGTTGGGTCTTCGTTTCTGTGCGAGGGCTTTCTCTAGTTGCGGCGAGCGGGGGCCACTCTTCATCACAGTGCGCGGGCCTCTGACTGTCACTGGTTCCTTGGTTTTAGATCAAGAAAAACTTCTGTAGAAGAAAGGGTGAGATGGCATGCATATCACTAATTTTCTCACCTTTGCTCCACAAAATCAGAGGGTTTTTTTTCTTTGTGGTAGTTTGAAAGTTTGGGGTATTCAGGTTTGGCAGCAGAAAGTGTGGTTTTATGGTAAACTAAGTGGACAGTTAAGAGGAATTGAGGAATTGTTAATATTTGATGGCAGAACCAAAGTGTTTATGAAGAGAAATCTCTCTAGTTTAAAACCAAAATTTTCATCAGAGCATTATATACGTAGACAGTAAAAGTATTTTCAATGAAAAATAATTTCCTCAGAAGAAAATAAAACACTTTTATGGATGTGGAAGGTGTGTTATACAGAAAATTTAATTGTAATGATATTGGCTGTGATCAGTTTTTTTAGTAGTCTTATCTTTACCTATGTTTTATATCCATATAGCCTCTAAATTTTCATTATTTATAGAAATATTTCACCAGCTAAGGAATATGACTTAAATATAAAGATATGTAATCAAAATACTTACCCATGAAGCATTTCTTATATAATTTATACAAATCGTAAGTAGAAAAGATAGAATATGCTCAATCCTTATTCCCTTAGAGTTCTTCCTGGAAAGTGTATGAGGTTTTTATTTCCTCAAAAGAAATAGACATATGTTGGTTTAGTTCAAGGAAATTGTGAACATTTTTAAAGTATGTGGGAACTAAGTTTATACTTTCCTCATTCCCTATATTTTCTTGTGATTTTGTGATTTTGGGGGCAGTCCTTGTCATTTAACTTGGGTTAAGTATAGCTATGGCAGTGATTAGCCTTCTTGTATTCAAGGAATGAGTGCACACCAAGTACCAACACCTGAAGGTAAGCAGAGATCAAGAATAATCTTTTGTGATTTGGGAGTTAGTGTAGTTTTGGTTATTTTTCCTTCTCCCAAGATTTTAGAAATAAAAGAGTCCTATTCCTGTAATTGTGTTGACACTTGATAAGAAATGTTTAGGTGCACTTAAGATAAATCCATTATAATTTGTTTTCTTGTTTAATTGGTATTCCTTGCTACAGAATTCTATTTTTTAACTGATACATAATAATTTAAATTTTGAGTAGAACTTTTTTATATAATAGAAAATAAAATATTATTTGACATATTTTATATTTTAATTTTATATTTTATGAAATTGTCAAGCTCTGATTAATGCTGAAGCTTGTCTCAGTGGCACCTCAATGCAAAAGGTAAAAAGCTAATAACTAAGACTTTCTACTTCTTCAGAAGCACAATTGTATCTTTCTGCAAATTTGCAAAAAGCAGCTTGTCCTAACAAATTTTGCACATTGTCACTTCAGTTTACAAAATTTGAACATTTAATATTAATATATGTTATGTAAAATCTTGTTGGGAAACATGCCTATCCTAGATTGAGGCCTTTTTTTCTCTCTTTCATTTTTATTTTCACAAACATATCCTGAAATAGGGAACTGTGAAAAAAGATTAAGATTTAAATCCTTATCTAATGAAAATCATACATTGTCCCTGATTTATGTCATGAGATTATTCCGTAGAGTCCAGTTTCTTGCTGATATTTGTTTAATAATGGATTTGATGGTTTGAATGGTATTTAATGAGATGAGTATACTTAAGTAGTTTGAGGGTCTCAGACTTTTTCAAGTTTTTTTTTTTTACTCATTTTTTTTTATTTTGGAGTGAATAATTTGAAGTCTAAAAAGACACTAAGTTAATGGTGATACTTATGATCTCAAAGGAAATTCATTTAGAAACCTTACAGGAAATACTCACAAAAGTGATAATGTTCCAGATTGTCAATAAAGAGATGAAAGTTTAATAAGCTGTTATTTTTATTGTGAATTACTTTTTCCAGTTCAGAAACAACCAATATGCAATTTATAATAGCTCTGGCAGAGGGAATTAAAATAATTTAGAATTTACTCTTTGATTTGTCAAAGTATGTCCAAGAAATAAGAGACATTTACTTAGGGTCTGTCTTGTGTTTCAGTTCTTCAGTAAAAGTGGCAGTATACTAAGCTATGTTTTAAAAGTTAATTTGAGATCTTACATTACATTCTAGTGAATCATTTTTGGATTTTACACAGAACTGAGCTCCTTGTTCCTTGTCATTCTGTGGTTTGTATTGCAAGGTCCACAAGTTTAAAACTAATAACACCATGAAGAATTCTCCATGAGTCATCCTGTCAGCTGTAGCTTCTGCTTTAGAGCCTTTCTGATATAACTAATTAATGTTTTATTGCCAGCTCTGCTAAACTTTTCATGCTTTGGATATATATGCTAATAAAAAAGTACAATGGTAGATAATGTTCAGACTTTTTTGGGCTAGTTCCAAAATTTTTAGTTCTTTTAGTGACTCTAAGCTAGACCAGTTATAAATTATAAGTGGCAAAAGAATTTATGATTGGTGTTTTTTTTTTTTTGGTGGGGAGGAGGGAAGTGGTAGTGGTCATTTACTACTATTGGTTCTATGAATCTTGCTGTCCAGAGATCTAAAGATTGAATTAACAGTTCAGCTGAAGTCAGTACTATGTTCTGAATCCCTATACTTATGGGCACTGTGTATTTTAGACAAATGTTCTTTTAGCTGTTATGTTTGTTATTTTGTGAAAAATGATATAATACTTGAGCTGGCTGGTTCATATTCATATTAGAGTAATTTCAAAATTAAGTGCTATGCTTCAGGTTATTTAAATTATTTTATAGAAATATATAAATGAAAAACGCGATTTACATCTGGGACACAGAATGCCTTAATCATTCTTGATATTTTAAAGGAGATGAGGAAATAATGGACTTTTTTGCTAAGTGGCAGGTATGGTCAACATAATTTCACTATGTTTAAAAAAAATCACTGACCTTACTTGCCAGGAAAATTAAAAGTTTTGGTCGTAACCTGATATATTTTCTTACCCTGTAGCATCTGGGAAGTTTGTTAACTTGAGTATTGCCATTAATTTTATATAATATGACTTGGCAAGTTAAGTTTATAGTTTCATCACTGGCTTTGAATTATGCATTTCTGTGGATTTTACTGAGCTAAAAACCGATTGGAATATTGTTAGTCTTTATTTTTATTTTCTATTGAATTTGAAGTCATGCAGCTAAAGTTCAGATTTTATTTTTGTTCTCCCTAATAGGTAATAATAATTAAGTGGTTACTATGTGCTAGGCAGTGCTTCTCATTTAATGCTTCTCATTTTCTGATTTAATCCTCAAAACAATCTTGTGAGGTAGGTCTAGTATTGTCACTGTTTTACAGATAGAGAGGTTAAGCAACTTGCCCATGTTCAAGTACCTTTTCATTGTGAAACTAGAATATGAGCCTAGTTATATTTTTTCTGAGGAGTCCCTGAACCTAAGGCCCTGAGATCACTTGTAATTTTCATTGACTATAACAATATTGGAATAGTCTGTTTTTTTCACTGTTGTTTATTATCATTTTATGAGGGGTTGAGCCTTAGAATTATCTTAATTGTTATCTGTTTTGCAGAGTTCTTTGTCTAGTAACTCTCCTCACTGGAGTGATTTTTTTCCCCCTGCATTTTAATATCACTAAAATCAGGATGTATCTTACAATGGAATTTTTGAGAATTCTAAATTTAGTAGCTAACATTGTTTGACTGTTAATAAAAGCTTGACCACTATCCAATGTAGGTAAGATTTCCTTAACTTCCTCCCCTTCATTTCAGTTATCCATTATTAAGAACCATCTAACTCTGAAATTCCTCATCATAACTAAACCCAAGGGAGAAAAATCTAATATCTTGGAGGAGGCAGAGAGTAGGAATTAAGGTTTGATTGTGATATCCCTATTTCTTCTTTCAGAACACTTCTCACTGGAGTAGTATCAAAAGGCTAGCTCTTTTCTCACCAAAATCAATAAAAGGAAAATACGATTTCTAGTAGGCTATTTATTATAAGCAAATATGTGATGACACAAAACTTTGGCAGTTCTTTGCAATATTTTTGATCCGGAAGAAATTCTGTTTAACGATCTTAAAAGTTTTAAGTTTTAAAATCTTAAAAACAATTATAACATCGTGTACGTATATTGTAGAATAGTTAAACCTGTCTGGGACTTCCCTGGTGGCACAATGGTTAAGAATCCATCTGCCAATGCAGGGACATGGGTTTGAGCCCTGGTCCGGGAAGATCCCACATGCCGCGGAGCAACTAAGCCCATGCGCCACAACTACTGAGCCTGCGCTCTACAGCCCGCAAGCCACAGCTACTGAGCCCACATGCCACAACTACTGAAGCCTGCGCGCCTAGAGCCTGTGCTCCACAACAAGGGAAGCCACCGCAATGAGAAGCCCGCGCACCGCAACAAAGAGTAGTCCCCGCTTGCTGCAACTAGAGAAAGTCTGCGCGCAGCAACGAAGACCCAACACAGCCAAAAATAAATAAAAATAAATAAATAAATTTATTTTAAAAACCCCAAAAAACAAAAAACAAAAACCTGGCTAAAAATGGAAGTTTTACTCCACTATATATTAGTTATAGGTTAGGGTTATTTAATTACCAAATCACATTTCCCTCTATAATAACATATCGGGAGGAATGGGAAAATAAAAAATTGGGGGAGGTCTCTGTATATTGCTACCTAGTGATTTAATACTCGAGCTCAGAGCTAACAAGGAAAAGGCATCCTGAGTCAAGTGAGTGAAAGTATTGTGACATTTAAGGCCCTTGGTTAGGATTTTTGGCATACGAATATGCTTAGTATAGGTAATCAAAAATAGGGGCATCTAGTCACCTTATCCCAATGGCTCAAATTCCTGATAACCCTTTTCTTTACATATTATGGTTCTTCATATTGGCAGTTTGACTTTGTCTTATAACTAGCAGAATACATATACACATATATAAATATGCACGAAACATGTTCATTGTTGGCTAAATGTCCACATCATCAATATGATACTTTCAAAAGCCAGACACATTTGATTAAGTAGGCATATCCAACATGTCAGCATTCAAATACAGCTGTTCTACTTAAATATCTAACCAAAGGAGATCTTCACAATTTTATGATTGGACTATACAATGGACAAGGACTTGAAAATAGGGGATTTTGTACACCAGAATTGTTTCATCAGCCTTGTGTTGGGTTACTCTGTTGCTTAGAATATGGCCATTTCTTAGCCTTTAGACCTACCTTTCTGTAGCATTTGATAATATTATCTCTTCTTTATTGGCTCCTAGGACAACCCTTTCTCTATTCTGATTTATCTTCTTAATCTCCTTCATTGGCTCTCACATCCTTTCTCAGTTGTTCAGAAGCTAGGTTTCTTTTCCCCAGGATTTGATCCTTGGTGTTCTCTCTTTACCTGCTGTTTTAAATTTCAATGGCCATCAATAGGTTGGTGACTCAAATCTACAACTCTAGCCCCAAGTTTTTCTTTGGGGTTCTAGCTTTCTATTTCCAGCTATCTGATTACATCTTCATCTCAATATCCAGCAGATGGTAGGGATTTTACAAACCATGGGATTCTCTTGGTGATTTTCTTAGCTGGAGCAGAGGGAAGAATGAAGTAGCCAGGAGCGCCCTTGACTTTGTTACTTGCATACATGCAACTGCACATACATAGGTACATACATATTTCTTTGTTTTACCACATACTTTAAAGTGGAATTTGGTGACTAGAGAAAAAGTATTGTGATGTAAATAAAGATTTTCTTGAGAAAAGTTCTTTGTACTTTATGAATATAGTAAGTCGATTATGATAAGCGAGTTATACTGTAGGGTGGTCCTTCTTCTTTATCTTCTCATTCCATTTTTGTCCTCTTTCCCTTCCTTTCCATTCCCTTGTAAGAGAAAATAACTCAGGAAACTGGTGTACACTCAGTAGTCTGGGAACTTCCAGGTTTCTTTACCAGAATCTCCCTGGATGATGCAGTTTCTGACGCAAGCAGCATTGTTTTTGGGTAGGAGTTTTTATAATGGCTGTCAGGCCAAGTGGCTAAGGTTGCTAACTGCAGGTATTATCCTTTGCAGAAATTCAGCTGGGAATTCTTTTCTGCCAACTTTTATGTTCATCTTTAAATTTAAATCCCATTCCCTCCCACCTCCCCCAACAAGTAAGGATGGACTACTTAAGAACTCTTATTTCTGAAGATTTGGTAATCTTTTGTAATCTTTTGTAAGAAAAGGCTGTAGTTCTTTTAGCTTACAGAACTGAAAAAGATTTTTAAGTACCTTTGTTTTCTACTTTTGGAATGTATTTTTAATAACTGATAGTACCCCAATGGGAATTTTTTCTAGATTTCTGGTATTATCTAAACATAAATAATTGAGAATCATGATTTAATGATGATCAAAGGTTAGACACAGACCAACCAATAGAGCAGTAATCAGTACCCAGATATTTTGGATGGGGAAAGGTGAAGAAGGAACTGTTCTTGCTAGGAAAACTAAATATAATATTTTAATGGTAAAATATTTCTCTTTGCTTAAGTTTTTTTAATCTGTAAAATGGAAATAATATCTTCATAGTTTTTTTTTAGGATTAAAAAATAATACATGTGAACAGTTTAGAATAGTGCTTAGCATCTACTAAGCTCTCAATAAATGTAGCTATTGCTATTATTATTTGAATTTTTAAAAAGAGAACCCATACTCAGAGGCAGCTGATGGTAAATGCACCTGCAATTTAAGATTTAACAAAGTAGTTAAGATATTAAAAAATGGTATCCAACTCCACCTGTTTGTTGAATCTTGCTTTGGGAAAGTTAGTGTAAGATTTAAATCCCTTATTCTGGTTTTGTAGAATGAATAAGCTTAATAACAATCTTGCAAGTGAAATAACTACATCTATTCTTTTTGTTTTTTCTTTGTTTCAGGTTTCCCCTCAAAAAACCTATAAGGTAAGTTGTTCAGTTGCACTTCATATATTTAGGTTAAATTTTACTTAGAAGTGTTCCTTCGAAATTATGGTGCATTTTTGTGGTTTTAGAAAATGTGCATTTAAGTAGTTTAAAGTTTCAAAATGTTTTACAAATTTAAAATATAACAGGTGTTGCGTATTTTTTCTGGAAGACAGCATTATTTTGATAACATTTCCAATGTTTTTAATACAAGCATTTTAAAAGTTTGTTCAAATTGATACTTAAGATCACTCCCTATGAAGAGATTTAATTTTAAAATCTATTGTGACTGTTTTCAGTTGTGAGTAGCTTGGGGAGTGTAAATGGATTGCCAGTTTTTGATGTGTTTTATCACTTGGGTAACTGTAACTGCCTTTTTAGTTAATGAACTTTGACAAACTGGATCAGTCTTAATTACCCTAAGACAGTAAAGGAAAAAATCCAAAATGTCCAAACATGTCTGTGCCTATATCTGTATCTCCATATTTATTCATTTCCTGGGATTAAACGCCTCTTCCTCAGTACTTGTTCTTCAGCATCTTTTTTCTCTCTCATCTTAATTGTTGTATGTATTATTTAAAATGTAGGTAGTATGTCATTCCTAATTATTATAGTACTTTTATCGTTTCTAGTGATGGCATAGTCCAGGATACCAACGCTAATCTTGGCATTTCAAGTAATTAGAAGTGTATGTATTATAGTAGTGGTCTTGTTTGCTGCCCAGCCATTATCTGATCAAGTATAATTGGGTAGGTCATAGGAAAAATAATAATTCTTATGTCATCTGGGCCTTGGAAAGACTTCTGTGGCAAGAATTATAGGCAGGCTTTAAGAGAGCCTTGCGCCAGAGAACAAATGTATGGACACCAAGGGGAGAGAGCAGGGGCGGGGGTTGGGGGGGTGGGCTGAGTTGGGAGATTGGGATTGACATGTATACACTAATATGTATAAAATAGATAACTAATAATAACCTGCTGTATAGCACAGGGAACTCCACTTCACTGTACAGTAGAAACTAACACAACATTGTAAAACAACTATACCCCAATTTAAAAAAAGAAAAAAAGCCTTGCCTAAGATTTTTCTTTTTTAAAACTGTTCTCATCCATGCTGTATTTACACAGTGATTTTGAACCTGGCCATAATATACATAGGGTTGGGGAATATGTTTAATTACTTTTAGGTACTGTTCTCTTATCTGTTAAATGGAAATAATAGTGATTAACCTGTGAAAACCACTAAAAGGTTTCAAGCAGTTATTTCTCAGAATAAAATAGACTTTATTACTAAATAGCACTCATTATTTTTAAGCACTTTTTATAACCAGGTAAATAGACTCTGTATTAAACATAGCACAGACTGAATTTTAAAACTTCTTGAAAAATATAAATTAGAGAGGTTTATGAGACTGTGCAAGGTAAACTGATTTCTTGGTTTCTCTTTGTAAGACACACTTGGGATTTTTAAGTTAAGTTTTTATTCCAATGATTTTCTTATAGTAAAATATTTAATTGCTTTTATTTAATTTAGGCATGGAAGTATTTTGAACCGAGAGTCACCAACAGATAAGAAGCAGAGAGTTGAGCGCAGTACATCCCATGATTTTGACCCCACAGGTAAAGCGCTTTGTTCTGCCAAAGAATATCGAGAGCAGTGAAGTTTCCAGTAATAACACTTTAAGCTGCATGACCACCTGAAACACCCAGCAGTAGCTGTTTGATCTGTTTAAGACTCTCCTTCCTCTTCAATTATGTAATACAAAACCTTTGCACTCAGGAGGAATACAAGCATTTTTAACTTTCAACGCTATGGATTCCACTATGGAAACATCATTATAGACTCTATTATATTTTAAAATAATGATGATAATAGAAATGGTTATTGTATCATAATTGGAGATTTCGGTCAGACCAAGAACTTGGGTAAATCCTAGGTAGGAACAGTAGTATGTTTATAAAATCAAGGCTATAATCAAGGCTTGATAACAACTACATATTCTGTAGTCATCTAAGAGTTCAGGTGTGGTCATGGTAAATTGGAGTATTAGATCAAATAATTTAAAATTAATGATCATCTCATTTTACAATAAGCAAATGAATAGAAATCCCTTTTTCTTCAAAGAGTATTCTAAACTCAGACAGCTGTCTTTCAATCTCAGTAGTGTCGATCTTTCCTAGAGTTTTCATGCTGGTGGACTTTTGACTATTTATATTCTTAATTTTGTATGTATAGGTTGAACCCCTCTTGTAATATATAGGCCTTTGCTTTCCCCTTGTAAACCCACTCAGTATTTAATTTATAAAAATTGCTTGATAATTTTGCTTTTGTCATTTGAAACTTATTCTTTGTTCATATACTCTTTTATTACTTGCATGTTCCTATGACAAAAGATGAAGTAAGTAAATGCTAAGATCTCAGATACATAAGTATAATATATCTATTTTTAAGTATTTTCACTTAGAAGTATAATTTTTAATGGAGTATTTTTTGTGTCTAATTAAGATTGTTTATACTTTTAGTAAAGACTGCTAGTTTATTTTGAAAAATATAAATATTATCTAGGAAGGGAAGAATGGGAAGTGAATAGCTACTAAGTTACCTGCATCTTGGGTGGTAGGTGAAAAATGAAATCCCAATCATCAATTTAGGAGGCTTTGGTGGTGGAAGTATGTAATATGTAACTTCTTGCATCTCCATTAAGAAATAATTCTTTATTTCTGACACCTAATTTTGATGTCATAGGGCTCAGAGGCTTTCATTTATATGATTAGTCACTGTCTTGATAATTAGGGTCACATGTTTCTGCCCTATGCTCAGCAAAGCATTATAGTCTTGTTAGATTGACTTACTCTGTATTGGTCATCTGTGATGTGCCTATCTCCAGAGACAGATTAGCAAAGTGGTATTCAGTGCTTCATAATGAGATTATTACAGCTTTTAGTGCTTTTGTCATCTCTACAATTGTCAGATGATATATTTTGTAGACTTTTCATGTATTGTTTTGTTTGAACATATTTTTATTGCACTGTCTTTTCTTTGATAAATCTAAAATATGTCATTACCTGTGCTGTTCGTGACTATTCTAAGGGCTATCACCTGTGATGTTCATACTTTGTGTTTGCACGATTTAACTTGATCATGATTCATTCTTTTTTCCCCCATGAATTTTTCCCCTTACATTGGTCTCCATATTTTCTATATCTCTCTCCTTTTCTCCCGCTCCTGTGCAGATAGCTCCTCCAAGAAGACAAAGTCTAGTTCAGAGGAGAGTAGATCCGAGATATATGGTAAGCTAATGTAGCCAATTCAGCCTTGCACCTTTGGAGCTTGCTTCATGCTGTTTCTTTTCTTTCTTTCTTTCTTTTTTTTTAACTGCAGTCTCTTGTGTCTGCTCTGCATGGCATGATCTATTGCAGGGAAAGGGAGCCTGGGGTTTTAATGTGGCTGTGATGTGGAAGCTTAAGGTTGCTAGAAACTAACATTGTAGAGTAAGAATAGGCACATTACCCATCTTCTCCTTCGTCTTGTTCATGTTAGGAAAGTGATTATCTCTAATATGTTTGGGTCAAGTTTCTCCAAATAATATGGATGAGCTTTGAATTCTTGGCATTTTCTTCCCATGTCCCGTTTGCAGAGTTTGGATCATGTAGAATTTCATCAGTGCTACCAGTCTTTTTCTCTAAGTATAGTACTGGTATAGTTTGATGTGTTAGCAGTTCTTTGGAATTTTAATTTTATTTTTAATTGTTTCTTTATTTTTAATTGCCTCATCATCTGGAAATGCTGTTCTTGTGTAATTTATCTACAACAGCAAAAATAGCCTAAGTATTTTATTTTTGTAGCATGAAGAATGTCTCTGCCTTTCATAAGTTTCCCCAAAGCTTATTCTCAATGGGAAAATTTCAAAATGACACCTTTAAAAAATAATCTTCACAAAGAGCAGCTTTAACCTGAATGGTCAAGTTTGCAACAGATGATTAAAACACTAATATTTCCAGGCTATGTCCTCTCTTCCAAAGATAATATAAACCATGTTTGTGAATTTCAGACATATTTTTCCTTTTCTTGTGCACAGTTTTACCTGCCCTCTTTTCTTTATTTGGCATCTAATTAGTGTTTTGAGAAAAGTGGATAAGAGAAGCACTGCCTGGAACCTAGACTTTTAAAATAATCTCTGAAAGACCAGTAAGTTTTTTTTTTTTAAAGAAGATTCCAAATTTGGCCTCAAAGGAAAACCAGGTCTTCTCCAATAGAGCCAAAAGTCTATCAAGTGGAAGTTTCCCTGGGTGCAGCTGTTTCCTAGCTTGATATGCACATGAAAGGAAAAAATACGTGAAAATGCCCCCTTTCTCTTTTAAGACACTTTATAATTTATATCTCCTGACACTTGAACACATGATGTCAGATACTATTTAGTATTATGAGGCCTGTGTTTGGTTATAAATCAGTTAATGCCTCTGTGTTAGATACATACATATAGTTCTTTGCTTGGGTTTATGTGACCAGTACTTTTTCTGTGTAGTTAAACCTTTTACAGTAGTTCAACAGGAAATGTATACCATGTCCTATAGCATGTCAAGTTCATGCTTTTTCTTCCTTCCAAAGTATTTGGCTCCTCATAAGTTCTTGAGACTCTGTCTTTCTGTTCTATATAAAGAACTTCCTATGGTTTATTCTCTTCTTAGGAATGTGAACACTATCTTTAAAGCACCATTCTTTTCCAGCAACCTTTGCAATGTTGTAATTTCATCTCCCCCACCATTTTCCTAGATCTGTGGTATGTATGCAAAAGCTTGCTGTTTGCTTTGGATGAGACTAACAATTTAGGAATCCATGACTAGAAATAGTATACTAAGATTTTTCTTACCAGCGATGGGAATATTAACACTAGTTCAGACATGCCATTGGCTTGGTAGTAATAGAAACATTTTAAGTGGTAATGGGGAAGTAAGGTGTGGCTTCTCTGTGTTTGTTTCTTGAGAACCCTTGAAATACCTTTTTTGGAAGGAACTGAGCCATGAGTTCTCAAAAAGCACTTTTGAGAGGGATGAGTTGATCAGAACAGAGTTAGCATGCTAACTTAAATCTCTTTGACATTACAAATATTTTATCACCTGTGTGAATAGACTTCTTCAGACTGTGTGCAGTTAGCGTGGGTGAAAAGGAATCTCTAGAGAGTTTTGGAAATACTGGTATATGACTGAGTAGAATCATAGCAACTGGTGACATTGCTTTAGTGTAGGGTCTCTTAACAAGCCCACTTTTAACTTTTAAGATTATACATTGTCTTCTCTTGGGGTAAAATTGTTAGCTGGGTACTTCACACAAATAGTAGTCATTCAGTTACAAATTATTTATTTAAACTTCCCTAGCCATTTTTAGAGCCATTTTGTGAGATAGATTTACTTTGCTCATTTTAAGAGGAAACCAAATGTTTGTTTTGTATTCACTTCTTTGTTAAGTTTCTGCCCAGCGCAGTAGGTCAATATTTGTTCCTTTTCCCCTTATTTTCCCCTCTGAACCTTTTGGAGTCTGTTGACCATGTACAGATATGTTTTCTGATCTGCAATTTTAATGATACTTAATTTTCTGTTTTCCTTACTAATATTATAATGGAGAAATTTTGTGGGGGTTTGAGGAATATGAGATATTTAGCAGGGGAATTTTGAGTTAGTCTACAGCTTCTTCCTAACTTCTGTCTTGGTGTCATGAAGAGATTACAGCTGATGGTATTATGTACAAGAAAATAAACCATGTCTTTTTGAAACTGTCTTAGTCTGTTTCAAAAAGACTTCTATAACAAACTACCAGAGGGGCTTCTATAACAAAATACCGGAGACTTGGCTTAAACAACAGAATTTTATTTTCTCACAGTTTTGGAGACTAGAAATATGCAGTCAGGCTGCCAGCATTGGTCAGATTCTGGTGAGAGCTCTTCTCCGGGTTTAAAGACGGCCACCTTCTTGCTTTGTGCTCACATGGTCTTTTCCTTGGTGCAAGCACATGTAGAGAGGGAAAGAGAGAACAAGCTGTTTGGTATCTTATAAGGATACTAATCCCAGCATAAGGGCCTCACTCTTATGACCTTATTTAACCCCAATTCCTCCCCAAAGGCCTCATCCCCAAGTACTATCATGTTGAGGGTTAGGGTTTAAACATATGAATTTTGTGGGGGTGACACAAACATTTAGTCCATAACAGAAGGGAATTGTTAGTACTTGAAATATCCAGGTTTGGATACTTCAGGGTGTATTTTCTTTTAATTCATATATTCTTTTTTATTCCAGCTTCTCATATCTGTAAAATGAAAACTTCTTGGTTTGATTTTCACTCTCACCAAATTATTATTCTCTTTTTTCTTCAACCTTGCAAAGAGCATTCTACATGAACCTTCTGTGTCCTCATAAATCACTCACTTCCTAACCTCTTAAAATCTGACTTCTGAACACATACTATCTGGAAGGTGAATCAAAATATCCAACTTGAAAATTTATGAACTTTTTCTTAGTTCTCACCTTCCCCTTGTGCCATTAGGCAATGTTGATGCCATTTCTTTGGTGTATATAATATTAAATCAACCTGTTTCTTTTCTCTTTATAATGGTTTTGTCTTTTCTGTACTTGATTTCTTTTTCCATATAAATATAGGCATGACTCAAGTTTCTGTCTCATATTTATAACTGTTTGCTGAATATTTGCACTCTAACTATCCTTCAAATCCAAATGAGCAATCTGGAATTTATCATTGTTAACTATGGCTGGAAATCAATCCTCCCCTTGATTTCCCTGATTCTTTTAATGGCATGGTCATTTTCCCATTTACTTAGTCTTATTTTCTTACATTTATCTTTGACTTCTCCCTTTCTCTTGTCCTCTATTGTCAACTACTTGCCAGGTTTAATTGGTTCTACCATCACATTATTTTTCACCCACTGCTGTTTGGTTTCATCTCCACTGCTTTGTTCAGTTTGTCATCATGTCATTAGACTATTTTAATAGACTCATAACCTTCTTTCATGTTTATTTCATATTGATTCACTTCCTTTTCTCCATTCTACTGTATTCAGTCAGATGAGTGTTACTAAAGTAAGGATTTGGTCATTCACTTTTTGGGAAAGTACAAATAGTTATTAAGATATGCCATAATTTGTTTCCAATTCATCATTCTCCATTAATCTAGTACTGTTCACCCAAAGGTACCAGACTGTCCTCCAAATTTTCCTTTCCCAATTGTGGCTTGGTCCTCTTTGCTCATGCCATTCCCATTGTTTTGAATGGATTATCTCCTATAACTCACTATTAGAATCCTCCCCATCCTTCAAGGCCTAGGTTCAAATACTGCCTCTTTCATAGGGCTTTCCTAGGTTTACCCAGTTACTTTTGTTGTCTGAACTTTGACATCCTGCTTTGTATCAAGTTATTTGTATTTATATTCATCTTTGTATCTCCCATAATGCCTGACACACTGGAGTCACTCAATTAAGTGAGTTTTGAATGAGTGGTTGTTGAGATTGGGATGAAGTATTTTAGTAAAGAGAATTGATGGAATACAATGTTGATTCATCATAATTGGATTTTTCTTTCCTTTGAAAAATTTTAAGGTAGAAGAAAATGTAACTTTGAAAAGAGACTTACTGTTGGTTATAGTCTAAAAGAATGAAATCGGCATGCTTGGAACTTAAGCCTCCTCTTGCTGGCAGCATTATGCATTTAGAATCAAGAAACTTCTTAATCAAAGGATTATCTGAGGTCTAACTCATAAAACATGATGTCTGGCAGCAGTTTAAAAATGAGCTGTTTTTATGGAGTTGCACATGGTCTTTCTCCACACCCTTCCCTGAAGCTAATTTTTAAGAGGTGAGACTTAGAGAAGTTTGGTCATGTAATAAAATCAAAGGTGAAGAAAGACTAATGTGCTTTTCCTAAAGTAAATGCAGTATGAAAGGTTTAGCATGTTGCCTTGCATTTTCATTAGTTTTCTGTTTGGCAATGTAGTTGTTGCATTGTTCAAGGAATGTATTACAGTGAAACGTGAGAGTACTTTTTCACCTTTTTCAGAATACCTTAAAGACTTCTTCCCCTCCCCACAGCAAAGCATTACAAAGACTTAATTTTTTTCACTTTCAAAATACAATCCTTGGTAATTCACTTTTGAGTAAAAAACAGTCTTTTTTATATGGGTTTCAAATGCTGCGTTGGAAAGGGGGATCAAGGTGGTGGAGTAAGAGGATATGGAGCTCATCTACTCCTAAAAACATGAAAAATACATCCACATGTGGAAAAATTCTCACTGAAAACTAACTGGAATCTGGCAGAAAAACTGCTATACAACCAAGGCTTCAAGAAAGATTCTCACATAATTGGGTAGGATGGGAAGAAAAGCATCAGGCTGAGATCTCTTCCCCTAGAAGGGAACTAAGAGGAAAAGGGAGATAGCATGGGTGGACACTCACCCTGGGGAGCCACAGACTGGGCATCCCAGTTCTGGGATCCTCTGTAGAGGAGACAGGCCTCCTTGGCTGCTTGGAGAACCAGTGGGACAAATAGAAAGGCTGGAGAAGCCTAGACTCCACTTGTGAGGAGTATGCAGGTACTGGCTTGCCAACAAAACACACACTTAAAAGGAACAGAGCCAGTTGGAGCCTGACCATCAGAGATTCTGCTCCAGCAAATTGAGAGCAGACCCCACCCCTGACAAGGCGGTGACTGCCACTGAGTAGAGAGGAAATCTAGCCTTAGACCCTGTGCAGCCTCTAGTTCCCCCAACACCAGCCACAATCCCTATCAAGGTGATAGTGGCTAGCATACCCTGAGGAAAAATGTGGCTGGCATCTACATCAAGTTCAGCCCTCACACCAGAGACACTGGGCATATACAGTCTACAGTGGGATGCTCCCAGATAAAAACATCCCTCAAGACCACAATGGATAACTGTTTCACCTAAATTCATAGAGACAGAGAACATTAAGTAAAATGATAAGGAAGAGGAACTACTCTCAAAAGAGCAAGAGAAAACCCCTGAAAAAATAAATAATGAAACAGAGATAATCAGTCTACCAGATAATTAATTCAAGAAGTTTGTAATAAAAATGCTAAATGAATTAAGAAAGAGAACTGATCTAAGCACAGATCATTTTAACATGGAACTAGAATCCATAAAGAAGACCCAATAAAAAATAGATGATTCAACTTCTGAGATAAAAAGCACTCTAGAAGCAATGAATAGCAGACTGAATGACAGAGAAGAATGCATAAGTGATCCAGAAGATAGAATAATGGAGATCACCCAATAAAACAGCAAACAGAAAGACAAATTGAAAAAAAAAATGAAAGCAACATATGAGAACTTTGGGATAATATAAAACATGCCAATGTTTATATTAAAAGGGTTCCAGAAAGAGGAGAGAGAGAGACAAGGGGATCAAACATGTATTTGAAGAAATTATGACTGAAAACTTCTCAACCTAAAGAAGGAAACACATACCCAGTTACAGAAAGTATAGAGGGTCCCAAACAAGATGAACCCAAACAGACCCACACCAAGACATATCATAATTAAAATGGCAAAATGTAGTTAAAGATAAAGAGAGAAGTCTAAAGGCAACAATAGAAAAACAAAGAGGCATACACAAGGGAATCCCCATAAGGCCATCAGTTGATTTCTCTGCAGAAACTTTGCAGGCCAGAAGGGAGTGGCATGGTATATTCAAAGTCCTGAAGGGGAAAAACCTGCAACCTAGGATACTCTACCCAGCAAGATTATCATTTAGAATAGAAGGAGAGGTAAAGAATTTCTCAGAGAAACAAAAACTAAAAGAATTCAGCAATACTAAGCCTACCGTAAAAGAAATGTTGAAAAGTCTTCTCTAAATGGAAGAGAAGTAAGAATCTACAGGAAAGGGAAAATCCCAATGGGAATGGTAAATATACAGTAAGGATTGAAGATCACTTTTAAAAAATTGTAAAAGCAACTATAAATACAACAAACAGTAAAGGGATAAGCATGAAGATGTAAAATATGACCTCAAAAACACAAAATGTGTGGGAGAAGAGTAAAAAATGTAGATCTTTTAGAATGTTTGAACTTAAATGATTATCAGTTTAAAGCAAGTAGATATAATTATGGGTCACCATATATGAACCCAGTGGTAACCACAAACCAAAACCCTACAGTAGAGGGTACTGTAAAAGAAAGGAAGAAAGGAATTCAAGCATACTACAAAAGAAAATCATCAAACCACAATGGCAGAAACAAAAAGAAGAGGAAATGAACAAAGAACTACAAAAACAACTGCAAAACAAGGAATAAAATGGCAATAAGTACATACCTATCAGTAATTACTTTAAATTTCAATGGACTAAATGCTCTGATCAAAAGACATAAGGTGGCTGACTGGATTAGAAAACAAGAGCCTTCAATATGCTGCCTACAAGAGACTCACTTCCGGGTGAAAGATGCACACAGACCGAAAGTGAGAGGATGGAAAAAGATATTTCATGCAAACAGAAACAACAAGAAAGTGGGGGTAGCAATACTCATATCAGACAAAGTAGACTTTAAGACAAAAGCTATAATGAAAGACAGAGAAGGGATAAAGGAATCTATACAAGGGATTATACAATGAAAAAGGGATCAATACAAGAAAAGGGTATTACACTCGTTAAGATATACACACCCAGTATAGGAGCACCTAAATATACAAAGCAAATACTAACAGATGTAAAGGGAGAAACTGACAGTAATACAATAATAGTAGGAGGCATTAACACCCCACTGTCCTCAATGGACAGATCATCCAGACAGAAAATCAGTAAGGCAACAGAGGTCGCAAATGACACAATAGATCACTTTGACTTAATTGATACCTACAGGACACTACATCCCCCCAGAAAATGCAGAATACACATTCTTTTGAAGTGCACATGGAACGTTCTCCAGGATAGATCACATACCAGGTTACAGAACAAGCCTCAACAAATTTAAGAGCATAGGAATTATATCAAGCATAATTTCCAACCACAACAGTATGAAACTAGAAATCAACTACAGAAAAAAAAACAGGAGAAGAACAAACACGTAGAGACTAAACAATATGCTACTGAAAAACCAATGGGTGAATGATGAAATCAAAAAGGAAATTGGAAAATACCTCGAGACAAATGAAAATGAAAACACAACTTTCTAAAATCTATGGGGTGCGGCAAAAGCAGTTCTAAGAAGGAAGTTCATAGTGATACAGGCCTTTCTCAAGAAACAAGAAAAATCTCAAATTGATAACCTAACCACCACCTAAAAGATTTAGAAAGAGAACACACAAAGCCCAAAGTCAGTAGAAGGAAAGAAATAGTAAAGATTAGAGAGGAAATAAATTAATTAGAGATAAAACAATAGAAAAGATTAATGAAACCAAAAGGTGTTTTTTGAAAAGACAAACAAAATTGATAAACCTTTAGCCAGATTCACCAAGAAGAAAAAAGGATGCAAATAAGAAATGAAAGAGAATAAAAACAAAAATAAACAAATAGGACCTGTTCAAACTTATAAGCTTTTGCACAGCAAAGGAAACCATAAACAAAATGAAAAGGCAACCTACAGAATGGGAGGAAATATTTGCAAATGATGTGACCGACAAGGGCTTAATTTTCAAAATATACAAACAGCTCATACACCTCAACAAAAAAAAAAACAAACAACCCAATCGAAAAATGAGCAGAAGGCCTAAATAGACATTTCTCCAAAGAAGAAATACAGATGGCCAATAGGCACATGAAAAGATGCTAAACATCACTAATTATTAGAGAAATGCAAATCAGAACTACAATGAGGTACCACCTCACCCTTGTGAGAATGGCCATCATTAAAAAGTCTACAAATAACAAATGCTGGAAAGGGTGTGGGGAAAAGGGAACCCTCCTACACTTTTGGTGGGAATGTAGGTTGGTGCAGCCACTGTGGAAAACAGTATGGAGGTTCCTCAGAAAACTAAAAATAGAATTATCATATGTTCCAGCAATCCCACTCCTGGGCATATATCCAGACAAACCTATAATTCGAAAAGATACATGCACCCCTATGTTCATAGCAGCACTATTTGCAATAGCCAAGACATGGAAACAACCTTCATTGACAGATGAATGGATAAAGAAGATGTGGTACATACATACAATGGAATACTACTCAGCCATAAAAAAGAACGAAGTAATGCTACATTTGCAGCAACATGGATGCAGCTAGAGATTATCATACTAAGTGAAATAAGTCAGAAAGAGAAAGACAAATACCATATGATATCATTTATATGTGGAACCTAAAATATGACACAAACGAACCTATCTATGAAACAGAAATAGAATCACGGACATAAACAATAGACTGGTGATTGCCAAGGGGGAGGGGGGTGGGAGAGGGATGGATTGGGAGTTTGGGACTAGCAGATGCAAACTGGTATATATAGAATGGGTGAACATTAATGTCCTACTGTGTAGCACAGGGAACTATATTTAATATCCTGTGCTAAACCATAATGGAAAAGAATATGAAAAAGAATGTGTATATATGCATAACTGAGTCACTTTGCTGTACAGCAGTAATTAACACAACATTGTAAATCAACAATACTTCAATTAAAAAAATACACCAAAAAACAAAACAAACAAATAAAAAAAAAGAAATGAAAGAGGAGAAATAGCATCTGATACCACAGAGATACAGAAAATCATAAGAGAATACTATGAACAGGTATATGCCAACAAATCAGACAACCTAGAAGAAATGGACAAATTTCTAGAAACATACAGCCTGCCAAGACTGAGTCAAGAAGAAACAGACAACTTGAACAGACCAATCACTAGAAGTGAAGTTGAGTCTATAATTAAAAAAAAAAAAACTCCCAGCAAACAAAAGTCCTGGACCAGATGGCTTCACAGGGGAATCCTACCAAACACATAAAGAACTTATACCTATCCTTCTTAAGCTATTCCAAAAAATTGAGGAGGAGGGAACACCCCAAAATTCATTCTATGAGGCCACCTGATACCAAAACCAGACAAAGACATTATAAAAAATTACAGGCCAGTATCTTTGATAAATATAGATGCAAAATCCTCAACAAAATATAAGCAAACGAAATCCTACAATACATAAGAAGGATCATATACCATGATCAAGTTGGATTTATTCCAGGGTCACAAGGATAGTTCAACATACACAAATCAATGTGATACACCACATTAACAAAAGGAAAGACAAAAATCACATGATCATCTCAACAGATGCAGAAGAAGCATTTGACAAAATTCAGCATCCATTCATGATGAAAACTCCCATCAAAGTGGGTATAGAGGGAACATATCTCAACATAGTAAAGATAAAACAAACACACAGCCAACGTAATACTCAACAGTGAAAAGCTGAAAGCCTTCCTGCTAAATTCAGAAACAAGGCAAGGATGCTCACTCTCACTGCTTCCGTTTAACATGGTATTGGAAGTCCCAGCCACAGTAATCAGACAAGAAAAATAAATAAAAGGTATACAGATTAGTAGGGAAGAGGTAAAACTGTCACTTTGCAAATGACATGAAACTCTATATAGAGAATACTAAATTATCTGCTGAGAAACTACTAGAACTAATAAATGAATTCAGGAATGTTGCAGGATACAAGATTAATATACAGAAATCTGTTGCGTTTCTATACACTAATAATGAAATATCAGAAAGAGAAAGTAAAAAAGACAATTCCATTTAAAATCACATCAAAAAAATAAAATACTAGGAATAAACTTAAGCAAGGAAGTGAAAGAACTTTACTTTGCAAACTGTAAAACTCTGATGAAGGAAATTGAAGATGATTCAAAGAAATGGAAAGATATCCCAGGCTCTTGGATTGGAAGAATTAATATTAAAATGGCCATACTATCCAAAGCAATCTACAGATTTAAATGCAGTCCATATCAAAGTACCCAGGACATTTTCTGCAGAACTAGAACAAATAATCCTAAAATTTGTATGGAACTACCAGAGACCTCAAATTGCCAAAGCAATCCTGAGACAAAAGAACAAACTGGAGGTATAACCCTCCCAAACTTCAGACTATACTACAAAGCTACAGTAATCAAGACAGCATGGTATTGGCACAGAAACAGACACATAGATCAATGGAACAGAATAGAGAGCCCAGAAATAAATCCACGCATCTACAGTCAATTAATCTACAACAAAAGAGGCAAGGTATGCAATGGAGAAAAGACAGTCTCTTCAACAAGTTGTGCTGGGAAAGCTGGACAGCCATGTGTAAAACAATGAAATTGTAACATTCCCTCACACTATATACAAAAATAAACTCAAAATGGTTTAAAGGCCTAAATGTAAGATCTGAAACCATAAAACTCCTAGAAGAGAACATAGGCAGAACACTCTTTGATATAAATTGTAGCAAAGTTTTCTTGGATCAGTCTCCTGAGGCAAACGAAATAAGAGCAGAAATAAACAAGTGGGACCTAATTAAACTTAAAAGCTTTTGCACAGCAAAAAATGAAAAGAGTACCTATGGTATGGGGAAAAATATTTGCAAATGATGTGACCAGCAAGGGGTTAATATCCAAAGTATACAAACAGCTCATACAATTCAATATTGAAAAAAAACAAAACAAAACCCAAGCCAATCAAAAAGTGCACAGAGGAATTGAATAGACATTTTTCAAAGAAGACATTCGGATGGGTAGCAGGCATGTGAAAAGGTGCTCATCATTGCTAATATTAAGAAATGCAAATCAAAACCACAATGAGGTATCACCTCACACCTGTCAGAATGGCTACCGTTAAAAAGTCTACAAATAACAAATGTTAGAGAGGATGTGGAGCAAAGGGAACCCTTGTACACCATTGGAGGGAATGTAAGTTGGTGCAGCCACTGTGGAAAACAGTTTGGAGGTTCCTTAAAAAACTAAAAATAGAACTGCCATATGAGTCAGCAGTTCCACTCCTGGGTATATATCTGGAAGAACGAAAACACTAATTTGAAAAGACATGTGCACCACAATGTTCATAGCAACACTATTTACAATAGCCAAGATTTGGAAGCAACTCAAGTGCTTGTCAGCAGATTATTGGATTAAGAAGATGTATATAGCACAGGAACTACATTCAATATCTTGTAATAACCTATAATGGAAAATCTGAAAAAATATATATGTATATAACTAAATCGCTTAGCTGTACACCTGAAGTTAACACAATATTGTAAGTCAACTATAGTTCAATTTAAAAAAAGGATGTCTTGTGTGTACACACACATAGAGACACATACACACACACCAAGAAATATTACTCAGCCATAAAAGAAAAAGAAATAATGCCATTTGCGGCAATGTGGATGGACCTAGAGAGCATTATGCTTAGACAAATACTATATGATATCACGTATATGTGGAATCTAAAAAATAATACAAATGAATATATCAATATATGCAAAACAGAAACAGACTCACAGATATAGAAAACAAACTTTTGGTTACCAAAGGAAAGAGGGAAGGGAGGAAGGACAAATTTGAGGTATGGAATTAATAGATACAAACTACTATATATAAAATAGATAAGCAACAAGGATATACTGTATAGCACAGGGAACTATATCCAGTATCTTGTAATAATGGATTATAATCTGCAAAAACACTGAATCACTATGCTGTATACCTGAAACTAACAGAATATTGTAAATTAATGGTACTTCAGTAAAAAAGCATTTAAAAAGAAAAAAAGCCACATTATTATAACAGGAAAACATGTCCTTTGTTTCTAAAGAGAAAAAAAAATAGGAAAGGATAATATTTACATAAATTTGATAGACCATCTATCTTTACTTCACTGATAATGTGAAGCATGGCATTTATTATCAGCTTCCAGGTGAAATATCATATTCCTTAAAAGACAGGAAGTAAAGAACTAGAGGAGTTATTTTAGGGTAGATGGAGTATCAAATTACTTTGGTTAGAATTTAGCCAGGGCAGAAGGTTAGTGTCTGTGTAGAAGTATTTCTCTACTTGGCATAGTTTTCATGGATATGATTTTACTTCTTCTTGAAAAGTGACTGAGTATGATTTATTTATAAAATAAGTTCAGATTTACTTAGTAAATATTCATTGAGCACCTGTTATATGCCAGGTACTATGTTAAGGGATAGATATCAAGATAATAGGAGACTGTACCTGCTTTCTAGAAGTTGACAGTCTGGTACAAAAGAAGTGCTTTTTTGTAAGTATGATAATAGAGATATGCACTTGATTACCAATATTCCATATGCACTTAAAAACTAGATAGTTGTGGGGCTTCCCTGGTGGCGCAGTGGTTAAGAATCAGCCTGCCAATTCAGGGGACACGGGTTCGAGCCCTGGGCCGGGAAGATCCCACATGCCGAGGAGCAACTACGCCCGTGCGCCACAGCTACCGAGCCTGCGCTCTAGAGCCCACAAGCCACAACTACTGAAGCCCGCGTGCCACAACTACTGAAGCCCAGGTGCCTAGAGCCCGTGCTCCACAGCAAGGGAAGCCATCGCAATGAGAAGCCTGCTCACCGCAACGAAGAGTAGCCCCCGCTCACCACAACTAGAGAAAGCCCGCGCGCAGCAACGAAGACCCAATGCAGCCAAAAATAAATAAATAAATTTATTAAAAAAAAAAAAAAACTAGATAATTGTGGAAAAAAATGTTCATATGGCTCTAAGAACAATGAGAGTGAAGAAATATTCCTGTGACTACATTTCAAATTTAGGCTTTATCGTTACCTTACTTGTTGAACACTCTTTCTGCCTGCCTTCATACAAAGCGCTTGGTTACAGCTCATACTAAACAGTTCATATTAAAGTGATTTTGTGACCTTATAAAAACTTATATTCAGAGATAAACACACTTGTATGGTGATTATAATTAATACTCTTTATACCAGAGAATAAGGGAATTAGCAAAATAAGCCAACAAACAAACCATGGGCTATATGTGTTTGTAAGAACCAGAAAAAAGTTAAAATGATGGAAAGTTTGTTTTTTTTTTAATTAGTGAAATTCAAAAATGGTTATTTTGGAATTAGAAGTCCACCTTTTCTCTCTCCCTTCTTTAATAACATATAGGGCCTGTTATATCGTATTTTAGTTAGATGTTGCCATTGTTTCCCTATTTGTTTCTCTATTATCCTTCCCTTTCAAGATTTTAAGTTCTTTGAGAGCAAAGACTCCTAGTTGTTTTGTATTCCTCATAACACCTACAGGTTACAGTGTTAAATAACTAGCAGACAGATGCTCAATACAAATTTGCTAAAACAAAGTGGATTTTTTTTTTTTTGTCAGAAAGGACATTTCAAAAATATGATAGTCAGTATTGGTGATGTCAGTGTTAAGGGTGGAGTTTATCCTGTGTGGTGGGTTAAAATAGCTTCTGGTCTACAATAAGTAGAACATTTCAGTAATTTGAATTCTACAGATTCTGAATTGGCTATGTATGTATGTTTTCTTTTTGTATCGGTAGTCTAGTAATTCTTAGATATTCAAGTATATCAGAGTCTCAGATTAGTAGATGGACTTAGAATAATAATATTGATAAATGGACAGTATAGTGGGGTTGAGGAGAGGAAAAAGATGAATATGATATCAGCGCACATAGCTCCTTCCCTTTTTCCTCTTTCTTCTTTGTTCCTCATCTCCTTTTAATGTAGAACTAAAGGGGAAAGTTATCATGCTGAACAATTTTGAATTGGAGAATACAGGTTTGCAGTATTCTGAGGCAACCCTAATATATTTTTTCAGTACTTAGCAGTCTGTTAGGACCCTAAGCATATTTGCTAAAGTTAACTGTGTGTAGTGGTATTTTTTTTCTCTCTGATCACCTCCCTTTCTGAGCTTCCGTTCATCTCTAGACTCCTATACTTTTGTGATTTTCATTAATTCATTAGCAATTTTAAAAAATTTCCTTTTGTGCCAGAACATATGCCAGGTCCTGAGATAAGTTTGTAAACAAGATAGAGCCCCTGAACTCTTTCAGGGGAGTATTTAATCTAATGAGAGGATAAAAACAAATACAAATCAGTTGTGAGTGATAAAGATACTCTGAGAGTAAATAGAGGGTGCAGTGGGAGTCTAGAAGGGGGCACCTAACCCAGTCTTGATATTTAGGGAAAGTTTTATAAGAGGAGATGATTTGTTTCTTGAGGGCGTCATGCTGTCTCTCATCTTCTAAAGTTATCTATCACAAGAAGCTCTGTAAAATTTCCTTACTTCCTTCCCCATCTCAAAGTAATTTGCTGGTCTATTAAACCAAAACAAAATTCACACAAAGACATCATAAATGAGAATTGATCCTTCTAAGGAGCATTTACATTAATAATAGGAGTTCATTAACACAAATGTATTTTTAATTGATTTTTAATTGATGGCATGGGTAAATGAGTAATATATTTCTGAGCAGGAAAATCCAAGCGCAACCCACCCCTAGTCATAATAAAATAATACCTAACATTTATGAGCCCTTAGTATTTGTCAGGCATTAAGCTAAATACTTTAGGTACACTATATTCAAGTGAAGTACACAAACATAGCAAACTCTTAACCCCCACTACTCCTCTCCCTCATTGTGTACAAGTACCCGATTCTCTACAGGGACCTGGAAGAAAGTCTGCTTAAGAAGCTGAGTGGCTTAGCACAGGAAACATCAATATTAGAATCTTTCAATTCACTCATTTTCAGCCCTTTGGAAGTGAGATGAGATAACTGGGAGGGATGATTATAGCATGAAAAATATATATATTCAGTGCTGCAGTTGTCTTGACTTTTAAAAATTCAAAGTATGTAATTTATTTTGAAATTTCAAATGACTGTAAAGAAGGTCATCAGATGTTTATGTTTCCAAAAGTGGGTGTGCATTTTAAAAGATTCCTGTAAAACAGTATTCTCTGATACTTATATTTATTGTGTTATGTACTAGAAATTTATAAAGAATGCCATTTTCCTTGATTTTATGTATTTATACCCATTCTATTTAGAGTTTTTCCTAATTAATTGAAGGAAGCAACATTAAACAAAAGAAAAATGGTTAAATTCTGATGGGTTATCTTTCCTCTGCCCCCCATTGCAGTTTCCTATTTTGTAGGAGTGGTGACACTGTGAATTCAAATACTGTTTAGTATTTAGTAGTCTCTAGAATTGAGGTCTCACTCATTTTTTAAATGTTGAAAATTAACTTTTTTGAGATCTAATTTACATAAGATAAGATGCAGTCATTTTAAGTGTACAAGTTCACTAAGTCTTGACAGATGAATACTCATTTAACCATTACCTTAATTAATGTATAGAACATTTCCATCAACCCAAAAAGTTCCTTCATGTCTCTTTGCAGTCATTCTTACCTCTCCACCCCATCCTGCCCCTAGGCAACCACTAATCTGCTTTTTCTTACTAGTTTACTTTTTGCCTGTTCTACGTTGGAATCATGCAGTATGTACTCTCTTTTGTATCTGCCTTCTTTTGCTTAACATGATGTTTTTGTGATTCATCCATGTTTGTTGCCTGTGTGAGTAGTTCCCTTTTTTTTCTTGCTAAGTAGTATTTTATTGTAATGGCTATACCACAGTTTGTTTATCCATTTATCTGTTGATGGACAGTTGAGTTGTTTCTAGTTTTTGGCTCTTATGAGCAAAACTGCTGTGAACATTTGTTTACCAGTCTTTATGTGGACATGAGTTTTCATTTATCTTAGGAGTGAAGTTGCTGGGTCATATGTAAATATATGCTTGCCTTCATAAGAAATTTCCACCATTTTACATTCCCACCAGCAATGTATGAGAGTTCTAGTTGTTCCACATCCTTGTTAACACTTGGTATTATCAGTCTTTTAATTTTTAGCCATTCCAGTTAGTGTATAGTGGTATCTCATTATGGTTTTAATTTGCATTTTCCTGAAGACTGCAGATGTTGAGCACCTTTGCATGTGCTTATTGGCCATTGGTGTATCTTTCTTTGTCTGTTCAAATCTTTTGTCCCTTTAAAATGTGTCTTCCATTATTGGATGGTAGAGTTGTTTTTTTAAATATATGTCTGGATACAAGTGCTTTATCAGATAATTTGTAATGCGAATATTTTCTCCCAGTCTGTGCTTGCCTTTTCATTTTCTTACCAGTGTCTTTAGGAAAGCAGCTATTTAAAATTTTGAGTCCCATTTGCCAGTTATTTCGTTTATGGATGCATTTTGCATCCTAAAAGATCTCTGCCTATCCTAAGGTCTTGAAGCTTTTCTTCTATGTTTTCTTATGAAAAGTTTTGGCTTTTATGTTCAGGTCCATAATTTGCTGTAAGTTAATTTTTGTGTAGGGTTATAAATTAAGGTTCAGGTTCGTGTTTTCTATTCTGGGATCCAGTTATTCTAGTTTTTCATCTATAGTAGACTCATACTTGTGTCATTTCATTAACAGCAAGAAATATGCATATATATTCATTAACGTGCAATCTTTAGCATTTCCTTTGTTTTGTACATCAGACTTATTTAAAAGATCATGGCTCTTTGTATAAAAATCTTAATTTTGAAGTAGTTTTTGTTTTCTAATCATCATTATACTTGTGTTAGTTTACATGTTTTACATACTGATTTTTGGTGAAACACTTAGATTCTGAAAAGCTGGAAGTATATATTAAATCTTTGGCTAACAAAGAGTTCAGGATCTTCTGATCTTGATCTACGATAAAACAGCCCTGGGCACTTATCAGGGTTCTGTTTTGGGACGTCCCTATTCCTTTGGTTGTGGTCTTCTTTTTCTCACCTTGCCTTGACAATTTTTGTTTGCTATTTAAGTAGAAGGAAAACAAATTCTCTGTAGGAATCAGGTAAGTATATGAAAGAAATCAAAGAGTTGGTTGAACTCACAGGTTCTTTCTGTATCTTTCCTACTTTTTTTCTCTTTTCTTTTTATTTTTTCTACGAGCCAAAGTCTTTCTTCCCTTGGACTTTTCCTTTTCTTTCCTTTGGACTTTTCCTTTTCTTTCTTCCTTTCAGGAGAAGAGCTGCAGGTGCTCTGTAAGCACTTCCTTCTTTTTTATAGTCTGTTTTTTTGAGTATATTTTCTTGAGAGTAAGATTGGACTTCTCTAGAGTTTACCATGGGATGCTTCTAGCCTAATGTCCCAAAATATTTGATTATCTTGGGTTTAAACACCAGTTAGAGCACCAAAAACACAGGGAGGTGGGGGAGGATTTTATATTACAAATACATTGCATAGATGTGACTGGGTGTTCTGTCTGTCTCCTCTCTAATACTTCATATTTTCCAGTTTGCCTTAGCTGTTTTTAATCTTGGAGCAATTCTGCTGTACCTCCCCTGTGAGAAACCAGTATATATGATTCTTTGTGATATTCTTGTGTTTGTTTTGCTTATGGGGTTAGTGCTCTTGTTTTTTATATGGGTTTCATGTGCTACCTTGTGTTTCTCCAGATAGACTACAGTTCATTACTAATATGTAATTATTGTCTTTTTCTCTGTTTTCTCTTTCCTTCTCTCTTTACCCTTTGGTTCTTGTGCAGGTCTTGTTCAGCGTTGTGTGATCATCCAGAAGGATGACAATGGATTTGGGCTGACGGTCAGTGGAGACAATCCAGTGTTCGTACAGTCTGTCAAAGAAGGCAAGGCATTTTTAAAAACAGTCTTGTCACTTGGGAGCAAACAGAGTAAGAATAGAATAGTTTAAAAATGTCTATTGCTTAGAATAAAATAATCACATACGTTACAGGTCATATGGCCTTATTGTGCTAGAGTTGTCTCTAGTGTTACGGTTATAGGCATGAATTTACCCCAGTTGATTTTCTTTTTTACATTATGGAAAGAAAACAGTTCTTATATTGTTTTAGAAATCATATGACTCCTTAGTCATGATACTTTACTCATCATCACTTATAGAAGTTTGTGGAATTTTATTTCTTAATGGCACCAGAGATATTTGGGTAGAGACAGATTAAAGAAGTGGTTGTAGACTCAAAAATATCCATCCTTTTCTCCCAAATGACAATAATATCTTGAACTACTATTACCATATATTGAATACTTCCTTTATCTTGGTTGCTGTAATTTGAGGTAGGTATTTTTTATCTCCATATTGCAGGTGATATCGAGGCTTAGAGTAAAAAAAAACATAAAATCTGTCCATGGTCATCCAACTAGTGAGTGGCAGAGGCAGGATTTGGACCTAAGTCTGTCTGACTTTACAATCCGTGTTTTTAACCATTTTGTTACACTGCCTCTCTTTCAAGAAGATTATCAGTGAAGGTAAATGAATTACATTTTAAGAATTAATTTCTCTTACAGATGGAGCAGCCATGCGGGCTGGTGTACAGACAGGTGATCGAATCATCAAGGTAAGGAAAAGACTATTATGGAATTTATGATAGAATTAAAAAACAGCATATATTAGCCATATTTTGATTTTTTTAACTTGGATTTTTATTAAAAGCTACAGATTATATATGATGGATTTATTGACTATAAAAACTTATTTCATTCATTTTAAAATTAACGTTACCCTTTACTGAAAAGCATAATAAAAGGCTTGAATAAATGGAGTCATAACTCGCTGTTGTAAAGATCATATTTCTCCAAATTAATCTCTTAGCAAGAAATTCTCTTCAAGATATATTAATAAATTTGGGGAGGTGTGCCATTCCTTATCAAGCTTCCAAATGATTATTTGTTCTAAGTGAACTTTGCAAAGGTATTATGTGTATGGGTAAGTGTGAGGTGAGATGGTGCAGATTAATTTGAAGCAAGTGACTCTAGTATACCTATGGACCTATCTGTGGAACACAATAGAGAGTCCAGAAACAGCCCTTAAGTTCTGATCAGTAGGGAAAGAATGGATTAGTCACTAATTACTCTTAAGACAACTGACTAATGTGATTACTTAAAATCAAATTACTATACAGGAAAAGACACCATGAACATACTTACAAAGAACTATCTGGAAATAAATATTTGAAATATATTACAGAATATAATAGCCTTAATTGTAAAGAGCACTTTCAAATTACTAACAAAGGAATAAATAGTCTGACAGAAAAAAGGGCAAAGAATTTTATCAGGCAATTCTCCAAAGTAATTGAAATAATATATCAATGAGGATATGTCCAACCTCACTGATAAGAAAGAAGTAGAAATTAAATGGTAGGTGAAAATATATTTGGTTGTCAGAAATTTTAGATTAATAATACACATTTGGCATAGTTTGGGTATGGTAAAATGGCTACTCATAAACTTGTTGTGAATATGAATTAGGTAAAATCTGTTTGGATGGAAATTTGTGAATATGTATCAAAAGTTACATATTTTAAAAAGGTATATAACCTTTGACCACAATTTTGCTTTTAGGAGCTTATCTAAGGTTTAAATGTGAAGTGATATGTGTACAGGAAAACTCATTTAAGCTTTATTGTATCAAAAACTTGTAAATAATCTAAATATGCATATACTGAGGGCTAAAGAAATAAATTGCATTTCATCTCCAGCTTTTAAAAAGAATAGATTAGGTCTATTTGTACCTATATTGAAAGACATCCATAATATAATAAAACAGTGCTTTTTTATTTGCAGAAAAAGGCAGTTACAAGGTATATGTATGTGTGTCTGTGTATCTGGTGTGTGTATGCTAGAATAGTGTCTCAAAGATTAAACATCATGCTTAACAGTGATCATCTCTGGTGGGCATGACAAGTGTACTTTTACTTCCATTTTATACCCTGATATATTTGAACTTGTAAAAATTAGTGTTACTTGCATCAGAGAAAAAATAATGTTAGATTCATGTTTGATATTTTTACCTTAATTTGTTTGGTTTAGTGGAAACTTTGGATAACACTTCCTACATTTAGCCAGTCTGAAAATTAGTTTTCTTTGTAAAGGTTAGGTGATGATTGGAAAACTAATAGTAAATTGAATATTATTGTAGAAATATTGCTTATTCATCTTTTAAAAAATTTATTATGCCTTTGGAAAATCAGTGAATTTGTAATTAAAAGCAAAGGGAGTTTTTAATTTGCAAGGGTTCTTCACTGTGAAGGATTTGCAAATCTGTTGCATAGTATGTTTTGTCATTTTTCATGGTGAATAAGTTATAATAGTTATAATATCCTTTTTATTTTTTTAAACATCTTTATTGGAGTATAATTGCTTTACAATGGTGTGTTAGTTTCTGCTGTATAGCAAAGTGAATCAGCTATATGTATACATATATCCCCATATCCCCCCCCCCCTTGTGTCTCTTTAAATCAAGGCCTTTTTCTGTGCTCAAGTTCATTTTGTTGCTGAGTATACCTTATAGAATAGTGGTAAAAGTGACTATTGAACCAAATATATATGCATTTTAATATAGTCCTGTTTACTATGTTATAATTGGTTGTATTACATATGATAATTCCTGAAGTCAGTTTATCCATTGTCTCAGCTAGAACTATCTGACAGACACTATTTTCATTTTCTTACAGGTGAATGGAACTCTGGTGACTCATTCAAACCATTTGGAAGTGGTGAAGCTAATCAAATGTAGGTGAATGTTATCCTCAGTTTTGTTTTCTGAAACCCTTATAGCAAAGATAAGCAAACATTTTCTGCAATAGGCCAGATAGTAAATTTTTTAGGCTTTGTGGGTCAGATAATCTACTACTCGACTCTCATTGTAATGTGAAAGTAGCCATAGACGATGCATAAATTAATGGGTATGGCTGTGTTTCAGTAAAACTAAATATTTGCCAAAACAATCTGTGGTTTGAATTTAGTTCCTTGGCTGGAGTTTACTGACCCCTGTATTAAAGGAAAGTCTGAGGTGAAAATTCTTAATTTACTAATAACTATCTTTAGTCCACTTCATTTATGTGGTTGA
This sequence comes from Eubalaena glacialis, assembly GCF_028564815.1. Lineage (NCBI taxonomy): Eukaryota > Metazoa > Chordata > Mammalia > Artiodactyla > Balaenidae > Eubalaena > Eubalaena glacialis. Next base: position 12,682,515 of record NC_083725.1, on the reverse strand, counting down.
TTATAATGTCCTTGTTATTCTTGGTAATAATGAAAGTATATTTGAAAGAAATGCATGAGTTGACCTGAAAGAGAAGAGGTTGAGAAATCAGACACAGTGGCCTGGATGAACTGAAATGGACCTTTCAAAATCATGTAGCATAATCATGTTCCCTCAGATAAGTAAATGATTCAATAATCCAGGGGAGTGGTCTTCTCTTGGAAATCTCCAGGGTTAAGAATTTGTAGTCTTCTGCATCAGACTATTCCACAGTGTAACAGACTACAGTTAAGAGATAGTTGTTTATGGCCAAGCAGAAACACTACTTTTTTATTTAATATTACTTCTTTTCATTAAGTGGACATCTTTAGAATAAATTTAATAAACAAATCCTTCTTGGCCTTATTATTGCTTAGATAAAGCAACCCGTGAATTCCTTTATCTCTTCATCAGAGTACCAGTGCTCTAAAATGATCACTTTGATCTTAGTTCTTAACTTTAGTACATTTTAAAAAGCAATGGGATGATCAGAATTAAATCCTCATACTAGAATAAATTTGATTACTTATTTAATGAGATTGTGATTTATGAATTTTTATGTGCTACATAAATATGATGGTTTATGATAATAAATATATGCCTGGTAACTAACTGTTGCAGAGTATAAAAAGATTATTTCTTTAGCCTTTTAGGTTATGTATTTTACTTGTTCCAGTATCAATTTTACTTAAAAAATTAAATCCTAAGACTGTAGCAATAGATTACCTATCCAATAACAAGAGCCTAGCTAAAAACTCAAAATAAGCATAAAACACTCTGAGTATCGAAAACAGATATAAATTTGAAATGCCTAAACCCTGTGTGCTATACTGGTAGTAGAACTCCCTCATGTCCTACTCTTCGATGCATATTCTAGACATAATAAAAGTGATTTCAAATCAAACCAGTTTAAAAACATCTAAAGAAGGGAAGGGAAGAACAAGGAAGCTATGAGAACCAAGCACATGGATAAGTCAATAAGATATATTAGATGAGTTTGTGACAGAGAGAAATATGATTGAAAAACTTTAAAAAGTGTATGTGCTTAAAATCTCCCCAATATCACAGCATTTGTGATCATTAAGTATAAAAAAAATTTTTAGAACCCCAAACACTGTGAAATAATTACCAGCGAGTTTCATGGGAGGATTAAATTGGGAGAAAAAGTATGAAATACAATTTAAAGTTCTACTGAAAAGTCTAAGAGAAAGATTTTGTCATTAAAGGTCAGTTATCTAGAAAAGGTTTTTATTTGGAAAGCATTATTTCTTCTTGATTCTAGATAACTCATGAATGTCTGTTGTAGAGTCTTTCTGGTTATGGGTAATTTTGCTTTCCATAGTTTTTTCCCTGTAAAATGCCTAGTGAATTTGTCTTCTCCAAATTTTTAAAATTAAAACTCGCTACTTATTTGTTGTGTTTTATTTTCTGGTTTTTGTCAGATATTTTTTGTCACACTCATTTTTTAAAGTTAATTTAAAATTGCATCATTACAGAAAATTAGTTAAACCTTGTCTAATTAGTATCATCTTAATATGGTGATTTTTAAAATTTGCATTTGAGAAATTGATTGAACATAGCCATTAGTAGATAGTTGATAATAGCTCATTCTTCTCTAAATTAAAAAAAAATTACTGGGGTTATAAATCTTACTTGCTTTTAAGTAATATCTGACCTTATGAGTAAGTAATTTGCTATCTGAAAATTGCATTGTTCTTTTAGAATTTTAGGGGAGTCATAAAAGAGAAATGACAAATAGGATTCTTTTTCTGTGGAGAAATGATTAGCAGATGATGAAACTTTCTCATATAACTGGATCTTTTAGAACTATCAAAGATTAAGTAGTAAAAATTTTTTGACAATGTTACTTTCCCTTCCCTCCCCTTTCTTCCATCTGCCCACCCCAAGCGGGTTCCTATGTAGCTCTCACTGTTCAGGGACGCCCACCTGGGTCGCCCCAGTTTCCACTTGCTGATTCTGAAGTAGAACCATCAGTCGTTGGACATATGTCTCCCATCATGACATCCCCTCATTCACCTGGAGCATCTGGGAATATGGAGAGAATTACTAGTCCTGTGCTCATGGGGGTAAGAGTGGGAAACGTCTTTGTAAATGCTCAGTTGTATAATAATGCCTTTGCTTTATGTTGAGTTTCGAAGTGTTGAGTTGATAAACAAATTTAAGTTTAAGATTCTAGAAAATAACTTGCTGATGAAAATAATTACCTAATAATTTGGAATGATTACAGGGTATTGGGATAGCAGATTTAATTCAGCAAATATTTAACACCTACCATATACAAAACAGGGTGCCACCCACAAAAATATAATTAAGATATCCTATGTTCAAGGTCCTTTGTTATCTTAGAATATATACTCCAAGAGGACAGGGGTTTTTTTTTGTTTATTTTATTTATTGTTGTGTCCCCAGAGCCTGAAATATTGCTTGGCATATAGTACTAAGTACTTAATAAACCTTTGTTGTTTGAGATTGAATCAAGAGTATACAAGTAATTTTACTACAAGGGCAGATGTAGACATTATGAGAAGGAAAATATTAAGTTCTATGAGATTTCAAAGGAGGGAGAAAGCACATCCAGTTGTGATAAGGAACGACTTTATGGAAAGCTATTATTTGAATTGAGCCTTGAAAAACAGGTAACATGGAGAAGAAGGCAACCCAGGTAGAGGAAGTAGGATTAACAGAGGTAAAGAGCCAAGAAAGCATCAAGTATTTTGGGGAAATAGCCAGGACTCTTGTTTGGCTGGTGCCCGTTAAAGATTTATGAAGTAGGAGATGAGCTAGAAAAAAGTAAGACTATTTATTTTGAAAAGTCACAACTACGAGGCTAATTTACATGTAACTGAATGGGCAATAAGAATATATTACAAAGTTTTTGAGGAAGAGAGTGATGTGATTATAACAGGATTTTAGGAAGACTAATTTGATAAAATATTATAGGGTTGTAAAACAAGGAGAAATGACAGGAGATGAATTAAGGATCTGTCTTAATACTTCAGGTAGGAAATACTGGGAATTTGAACCATGCATGGGGGTTGATAGTAAAAATCCAAACGAGGAAAAGTGTAAGATATTATTCTTTTTTCTTTCTTTTTTTTAAAAAATTAATTAATTTATTTATTTATTTTTGGCTGCATTGGGTCTTTGTTGCTGCGCTTGGACTTTCTCTAGTTGCGGCGAGTGGGGACTACTCTTCGTTGCAGTGCGCAGGCTTCCCATTGCGGTGGCTTCTCTTGTTGTGGAGCACGGGCTCTAGGCACGCGGGCTCAGTAGTTGTGGCTCACGGGCTGTAGCGTGCAGGCTCAGCAGTTGTGGCACACGGGCTTAGTTGCTCCATGGCATATGGGATCTTTGTGGACCAGGGCTCGAACCTGTGTCCCCTGCGTTGGCAGGCGGATTCTTAACCACTGCACCACCAGGGAAGCCCAAGATATTAGTCTTATACTTAAGGCAACTTCATTTCTTCAACAAATATCGATATTTAATGGTTTTTGAACCTAGTTTAGCAAGTGAAATAGAAGAGTTGACATTTCCCTGTAACCTTTTATCTCTAAGTGTCATGTCTAAAAGTTTGTCTTCATAACCACCAGAAATAAAGAAAATCCTGATAGGTATTGAAAATTGGAGCTGAGACATAACATTGTATGACTCATTTTCGATACTTAGCTTCACTTTCCTTGTATTGGTTCTTGTTTTTTTGTTTGTTTTTTTATCTTTTTCTAGGAGGAAAACAATGTGGTTCATAACCAGAAAGTAGAAATTCTGAGAAAAATGTTACAGAAAGAACAGGAACGGCTACAGGTACTAAGTTAGAAATGGGGCTGTTTGTAGGCCAGTAAAAACGTGAGTGGGCATAGTTGAGTTGGTATTTATTATAATCATAATTAAGTACTATTGTAATCAACGCCATCAGCTATTTTATTGATTAAGAATAGACTTTTAAAAGATTTTCTTGACATAAGTAATTAATTCTTGAAATATTTTTATAACTTTTCAGTTATTGCAGGAAGATTACAGCCGAACACCTGCCCAAAGATTGCTAAAAGAGATCCAAGAGGCCAAGAAACACATTCCTCAACTGCAAGAGCAGTTATCCAAAGCCACAGGCTCTGCTCAGGTAGCATCACTATTAAAAGTGCTACCCAACCTTTTGCAGGAGAATTTTCTTCTGGGAATGTGTCAGAGAATGTTGCAGTTGCCTTCTTTAAAAGTTATTTTTTCTAGCATAGGCCAACAGGATGTCCTGTGTTGGATGTTACAGAAATAATGATTAACTAAAAGAAATGTGGGCTTCTGATTGTTTGCTTGCTCATGATATCATGCTTCTTTGTTCCACAGTAATTTTAGAAAGAATTGAGTGTTTTTGCTTTGATATCACAAATTATAAAAATATATATAGATACATATATTTATATTTTTGAGATTTATTCTGCCATTGTAAAACAGAACAGCAGTTATGTTTTTAAGTAGGGACGTACGATTTTTCTTATTTAATCTGCACAACGCCCTTTGAGAGTAGATGTTACTGTTGTTTCCCCCCATTTTACATAAACACTTAGAGAAACTCAGAGAAATTAAATAACTTGTCTGAGGTCATGTAGCTCAAACGTGATGGAACTGGTATTTAAACCCAGTCTGATGAATTCAAAGCACATTCATATTCTTAATAACTATTTTTATTCTAATTTAAAAATAGATTTCAATAGATTGCTGTATAGATATGTTTTGAAGATGGTAGTCTCACTAGAAAAATAGCTTAGCATTTATACGTCAACCAGATTTATGTTCTATAATATTTAGATTGGGGGTATGGAGAAATGAGTAAAAGCTGCTTATTTGTTATTCTTCATGAGTTAGGTCTGTAGGTTCACAGAACTGAAAGGATTCTTTGAAATCATCTATCCTAATCTGCTCATTTTAAAGTTAAAAAAAAATCATGCAGTGGTTGAGAAAACTAGGGCCTAAATTGGTTAAATGACTCAAACAAGGTCACACATTTGTAAGGCCTCCCGACTTCCTGGTTCAGTGTACTTTTCATTACACATTTTTGTTGTTGTTGTTACTTTTAGTCCCATTAGCTATATGAAGTTTTGAGTATTCTGCCTCAGTAATATCGACAGTTTATATTGTGGTTATTACTGAGCAAAGACAACAATCTTACTCTGTTTGAATAGTAAAACTGTTGTTCCTGATTTAAAAGCTTATAATAATTTACAGTATAGCATTGTGTCCCAGAATTGGCAATTTATTGAAATTCTAAAGTGTTGGAAGGCAGTTAACCACAAGTTATAGTGTCATAATCTTTACTAAAGGGCAGGGAATATAAATTATATAAGTTAAACTGTTTTATCTTTTTGCTTTATTTGAAGTTTGAGATTTTATTCTCTTTACTGAAATACCACTTTCCCTGTCTTTAAGGTCATGCCATCTGAGAATCCCTGATTTAGTAGTCATTTACGCTTTTGACTTTTAGAGCTTTAAGCATTCTTGATTACATCAAACTGGGTGACTTTAAACAGTCTCCATTGAGGTTGCAGTGCAACTCTGTTTCTTTATGCAGTCCATAATGAAAGGGTTTTTGTTGTTTGTTTGTTTTTAATGTGTGTGTGTGTGTGCTTGATCTGTTTTAGGATGGAGCTGCAGTTACATCCTCCAAGCCATTAGGCGATGGGCTAGCAGTCAGTGAAATAGAAGCAGATCCTGGTGATGGACTAGGCAGAACTGACTATGGCAGTGGAGATGCTTCTCGGCCCAGTAGTGACAGTGCAGAGGTAAGTGTTCTACACCTTTATCTTCTTGTATTTTTCTCTACAGCCTCTTTCTCAATTTGATTGTAAGTTTTGTGAGCTACAGGTGTTTTCTTATTACTTACTTTTTATCGCCACCATCTTTAATATAGCAATTTGATGAACAGAAATTCTGGATACTGTTGTATATGAGCTTTTAATTCCAGACTTCACTTTTTCCCTTGGACACCATTGCCAAATGTTTCTTTTGAGGAGATGGAATTTCCCAGCAGGCGTCTTGTCTGTGGGTAGAGAAGTTAATAATGCCAGTGCTTTCTTACTGAACCGAGAGGCCAACTGTTGATATCTTTAAGAGCATGTTAATATTCCATTTGTGGTCAGAGTGACTCAGTCTTGAATCATGGGGCACTTTGCCATTACAAAGAGGAAAAGCCTTAGTCCTCTTAGATAGACTTTAGTTAATAGCCCATGTTTAGTAATGCTTTCTTGATTAACCCAGAAATTACCAGATGTACATGGATTTTTGTTAAGAAGATGATCAGAAAGTATTTTAAGCTGAATATGATGTAGCACCATAGTTATATGAATACTTAAGAGCTAAGTTCAGTGTTACTTACTCAGCAATACTTTGTAAGTAGTGTGCAATAATAGGAATAACGAATTAAAAATAGATCACCCTCTTTAAAAGTGATGAGGAAAGTAATCTAAATCAGTTTTTTTTTTTTTTCCAATGTGGGTCATAAAATCAATTTAGTGGGTTGGGGCCAGCATTTTAAAAAAATAATGGATAGGAAGTAAGAGTACTTTTCATGTAGAATAGCTAAGTGTTAATTTTTTTGACTTTTGTCCACACACATATATACACACACGTGTGTATATGCACACACGTATCAGTGTGTGTGTGTATGCATGTGTGCGCATGCTGGTTAGCAGTGTGAAATTTCTCTTATTGGAGGTTGTAAAAAAAAAAAAATGAAAGCCACTGGTCTAAGCCATCATTTAGGGTATCTTTTGAGGCTTAACGCTCAGTGACTCAGTTCCTCATGCGAGGAAGATTTGAGGATTTTTTTTATTTTTTGAAAGATGTTGATAGGAATCTTATGATTGGATAGGCTGTCTTAATGAAAGATTTCAATTTTGACTCAAGAAAAAAATTATAATAGCTTACATTTATTGGGCATATATACCATAAGCTGTAATATGTGTTATACATTTTTTATCTTAGTTAATTCTCAGAACAGCCTTATGAAGTAGTAGTATTGTTATCACAGCTTAACAAAAGAAATAACTGAGGCCAAAGTGAGTTAACTAACTTGCCAAACTTACCCAGCTAATAAGTGATCTGCCTCTATCTAGTTTAAAAATACCAGTACTCAGACGCTCCAAGGTATGCAAATGCGTAACATTTGGGGAGAGCAGTGAAAATTTTACAGGTATACTAGGATTATAGATGAAATGGCTGGAATTGATCTTAGAAACAAAGCCTTGAGTCCAAGTTATAACTTGTTCCAGCAGTACTGCTTTTGGGAATCCTCACATTTTTCCTTTTTGATTTAGTGCTGGTTCTCCTCTCTGTTTTCATGGCTTGTCTCTACCATCAGATGGAAAGTTTCTTGTGAGCCAAGCACCCATCATATTTGACTTTATGTCTACAAAGACTGGCAGATTGTAGGAATTCCGAACAAGTGATACAAATGAAAATTTTGAATTTTATCTTGTATTTAGAGAAATGTTAACAATAAAATTTGTGGCTTAGAAATATAACTTTATGAAATACAGAGTGAATTGGCAAGTGTAGAAACAGGCATTCCAGTGAATTAAGACTGTTTGACACATGACGGGTGTTTAATCGGTATTTGAACAACAGAATGAATGAGTAAAGAGTTTGGGCTTTATCATGCATGCAGAAGAGAGGCACAGTCAGAAACATGTCAGTGTGGAAAATGAATTGGAGTAAAGAGACAGGGAGATCAGCAAGAAAAGAAGACTGCTTGGCTTAAGAGGAACTTAACAAATGTGTGTTAAATGGCTGATAAATTGTCACCATTTATTGAATACCTACTTTGTGACAGCGGTTGTACCTAATGCTTTACAGATATTCTTTTTAACTCTCATTGTAATCTTAAAGAAACAATATCACCATTTTATAGATGCGGAAATTGAGGCCAAATAAATGGATGTTGTGGAAATCCAGGTGAGAGATGATACGGTGCAGACTAGGATATTCGCTGAACACCTAACAAACTCGTGTAATTCCTACAGGTGTCTTTTTGAAGCTAGAGATGTGCTGCTTTTAGCTTATGGATTTCCATGTTTGTTTCAGTTGTACTGTATTAAGATTGTAGGAACCGATCAATGCTTCTAATTTTTTTTTCAATTTTCTGCTCCTTTTTTATAAAATAATCTCTTTATGGTGTTTGTGATATCATTATCATTGTAAAATTCCCTGCTTTTGATCACCTCAGAGAAGGCTTTAAAGAAAACCCACATTTCTGGTTCTCACAAGAGAAGCAACTTGATCACAAATCATCATCTAAAACTTAGAACATCTGCCTCTCTGATATTCATTTTGCACCTGACTTTTTAAAAATTATTTTCAAAAATTTCAAACCTATTCAAAAATAGACTAAGATAATGATCCCCCTCATGTCCTTAATCATCCAGCTCAGCAGTCATCAACAAGTGCTCAAACTTGTTTTTGTCTATATTCCTTCATTCCTCATACCCTCCAAATGCTGGATTATTTTAAAGTAAATCTAAGACATTATTTCATTAATATGCATCTTTAAGAGAAAAGAAGACAAAGAAATGATAGCCATAATAGCATTATCAAATCTTAATTAATATTTTCTTAATATGCAATTTGATTACCCCAGTAGTCTTATAATGATCTTTTTTCAGTGGGTTTATTTGAATCAGGATCCAGTCAACATCTTCAGCCTTTGGTTGATAAGTCTCTTAAGTTATAATAGTTCCCTCCTCTTATTTTTTTTTGCTATTTTGTTGTTGTTGTTAAACTGGGTCACATGTCCAGTAAAACGACCCACATTCTAATTGTATTTTCATGGTGTTGTTTAGCATGTTCCTTGAGTATATATTTGCTGAAAATTGGTAGTAAGATCTAGAGTCTTGAACAGATTAACGTTTGAGAGTTGTTGTTTGGCAAGAACAATTCATGGGTGGTACTGTGTATATCCTATTATATTACATCAGGAGGACTATGTCTGGTTGTGATTGTTAAGTTTGTATAAGGTGTTCAGATGATGTCAGCATGATTCCTTCATTATAAATTTCTCCATTAAGCTTTTATCTAATGTTTTTACCTGCCATTGATAGCAAAATGCCTGCATCCATTATTTAATTAGAGGTTTCAAAATGATAATATAATATTGTCATTTATTCTGTATTTATTAGATGGAATTATTTTATAACGAAGAATTTTCCCTTACTAGTTTTAAGTTGCCCTAAAATATCTTATATATAAACATTTGATTATTTTCCTTTATGTATGTGTTTTCAGAAGAGTTGGTGCCCTAACATACTCCAAAGGTCACTAATGTGGGATGTGTGCGCATGTGTGTACCTGTGTAATATTTTGAATTTATAGATTTTTAACATATTTGCTTATTGCATTTCAGTCCATTGCAGTCATTATTCTTTTTGATACTTATTAAATTGTCCCTTTTTTTGGGCCGGTGGTAGTCCCCTCAATTTGTCTTCTGTGTTCTTTTGACATGACTCCCCAGTAACATAGCTTTCTTTCATTTTGGTGTGACAAAATTACTCCCGCTTTATCTTTTATATCTCTTGACCCAGAGTCATCCATTTCTCCCAGGTGGGGCTTATATTTGAAACTACTGTTTTCTCTATCTTGTGGTATCTAGGCATATGTATAGGTAGCATATATCTTCCGTATAGGCATTCACACAAAAATCTCTTGTATCTCATTTTCAGCTGCTCTGAAGAATGGCTCCCATTGCTTGGGGTGTTCTTCATCCCCCCAAAATTGAAGTTCTGTGTATCATATAGTTTGTATTTTACATTAGGTCATCCCAAACATACCATGTGAAGTTTATAAAAATCCGTAAATCAGTTTACATGAGGTAGTAACGGAAAAATAGAAGCTTATTTTCATTCATATGAATAGACCAAAATGCTTTTAACTTGGTAAGAAAGAATAGTTTGGGGCAGAGAGGTTTAGAGGAAATGGATAAAGATAGAGTTTGATTTTGACATAAATAATTTATTTTGGCTGCGTTGGGTCTTCGTTGCTGCACACGGGTTTTCTCTAGTTGTGGCAAGTGGGGGCTCCTCTTCGTTGTGGTGTGCGGGCTTCTCATTGCAGTGGCTTCTCTTGTTGCGGAGCACGGGCTCTAGGCATGCGGTCTTCAGTAGTTGTGGCTCACGGGCTCAGTAGTTGTGGCGCACAGGCTTAGTTGCTCCGCGGCATGTGGGATCTTCCCAGACCAAGGCTCGAACCTGTGTCCCCTGCATTGGCAGGTGGATTCTTAACCACTGCGCCACCAGGGAAGCCCTGACAAAATGAATTTGTGATATATAATACATCTGGTTAGAGTTATTTGATAGAAATTAACCCTCAGGCCTAAAGATGAAATAAAACTATTCTATATTGTTTTTTCAACATAAAACTAAAAAGCTAAGAGAATAAGTGACTTGCCAAAGTCAAGTAAAAAGTAGCAGAGCCAAGTATTATATGAAAGATATTCAGTAGTTTCAAACACAAATATGAAATTCAGAACATTATTCTTTCACACAGTTTTTCTTTATCTCCTTTGGTGAGCCTATCGAAATGAAATTAATGTCTTTTTTTTTTTCTCCTTAGAGTCCCAAGAGTGGCCTGAAAGAGAGGATTTATCTAGAGGAAAACCCAGAGAAAAGTGAAGTAATTCAGGACACTGTGAGTATGAACTCCATGAAATGGTAGTGTTTTCTTTAGCTTTCCTTATACTTAAGTGACAGACATATCTGATATTTGTGTGTGTGTGTGTGTGTGTGTGTGTGTGTGTGTGTGTGTGTATATATATTTTGGAGCAAAAGCTTAAACTTATTAAAGGAACTTAATAAAGATTTGATAAATGGAGAGCTACTCCATTGTAATATTAGGTGGTTAAATTTTTTTTATAGTAAAGTGCACATATCATAAAATATACTATTTTAACCTTTTTTAAGTTCATTGGCATTGTTACATTCACATCATTGTGCAGCCATCACCACATCTATCTCTAGAACTTTTTCATCTTTCCCGACTGAAACTTGGTGTCCACTAAACACTAACTCCCCATTATCCTCTCCATTCAGCTCCTGGCAACCATCATTCTACTTTCTGTCTCTTTGAATTTGACTAGGAACCACATAAAAGTAGAATCATACAATATGTGTCCTTTTGTGACCAGCTTATTTCACTAAGCATAATGTCTTCAGTGTTCATCAGTGATTTAGCATGTATCAGAATTTCCTTCCTTTTTAAGGCTGAATAATAATCCATTTTGTGTATATACCACATTTTGTTTATCCATTCATTCATCAGTGAACACTTGGGTTGTTTCCACCTTTTGGCTGTTGTGAATAATGTTACTCTGAACATGGATGTACAAATAAATATCTGTTCAAGTTCTTCCTTTCAGTTCTTTTGGGTGTATACTCAGAAATGGAATTGCTAGATCTTGCATATTCTTAATTGAATACTTTTAGCATTCTGATTTTATTTTTTAATTAGGACTTGTATAAAGTTTTATAGTAAAAGATTTAACAGCATATTGTGATTCATCTATTATTAGCAACATAAGGACTGTTGAAAAATCAGAAGCATCACATCAAAATTAACAAAGACAAAGACAAAAAGTTGTCTCACTGACACTCTAAACAAATTTCTGTTGTTTCACCTGATTTTTAAAAAAAATTATTAAAGGCTTGTGGTTTAAAAAACAAGAGTAAAAAAGGCGGAATCAAGTTCAGGAAATGCAAATACATAGAGTTGCAACACGCTTAAGGAAGAAAAACTACAGCTATGTATTATTCACTTAATTTATAACTTGTTGGTCCATGTATATAGTTTCAACTGTAACTACTGTGCAGATAACTCCCAAATCACTATAGCCTCACTCTCTTTGCTCAAATCCAGATCATACAGCATTCAACTGCTGTCATATTTAAGCCAAACTCATTTTTTTCATATTTGTTCCAAATTTTCTATTTCTCTTAATACTGTGTGGTCTCTGATTTCAGTGTTCTTAGTATTCAAATATCCCATATTTTTTGCATTATACAGTAATGTTCCACCACTGCCTTTTTCATGTGAAATCCAAATTTGTAAGTGAATTGACACATAGATGAGCTATTGCACGGGAGTGGGATCTGCCGACCTACAATTTATTTTTACAGTCTTGTCTTTGTTTCTATAGCAGTGTTTGTGTGATTACTTGAACATTTTATTGCATTATGGCAGTGATTTTCAACTAGGAGTGATTTTGTCCCTTGGGGGACATTTGGCAATGTCTGGAAACATTTTTGATTGTCATGACTCGGAGGCTGCTCCTGGCATCTAGTGGGTGGGGAGAAGCCAAGGATGCTGCTACACATTTTACAATGCATATGACAGCCTCCACAACAAAGAATTATCTGGCCCAAAATGTCAACAGTACCGGGATTGAAAACCCTGCCTTATGTACTTATGAAAATGAACTTTAAATGAAAAAATAAGGTTCAGTGACAGCTTTCAATTATATGACCTTAATACAAATTTTTGTATTAACCTCTCTGCTAAACTTATTTCTATTCTCATTTTTCCTTTGTCCTGTTGTCTTCATTCACTTTTAATCTAACTTTTTAAAATTGTTAACTATTTATGTAAGCCAGCTTTATTTCTTTCTGTAACAAGGTCTAGATATGTATGAAATAATAAATGAAGTATACAGAGGGGGATTAGAATCAGATAACCAACGGTGTAGTAAGCAAAGGGTGTTTATTATTTCTCCCCCCCCCCCCGCCCCCAAGAAATGTTCTCCCCCACCCCCAAGAAACAATCAACACTGGAAAATTTGAGAACCACTTTGAAAATAAAGTATCTAAAGAAAATAAATTTTAAAAAATCCAGTCAGTTTAGTGAACCATGTCTTTTTGATGGTTTGGCTTTATCCTGTCTCTGAAATTGACCACCGGATAATTTTTCTGTTCCTTTTCTCTGAATGTTACCAGGACACTCAATCACTTATTGGGAGTCCCTCTACCCGTATAGCACCTCATATTATTGGAGCAGAGGATGATGACTTTGGTACTGAACATGAACAGGTGATGACATTTTTTCTAAAAAACAAATTATTAATTTTCTGAGATGTTTGATTTCTTGCAAAAATGAACACTTTCTGGAGACTGAAGTTATATTTATAAAGATTTGAAGCTAAAATCTTAGAACTAAGATTAATTAATTGGCTAATTGCCTGGGTTAATTGCTTATTTTAGCTTTGACCAATACAAATGGCTTTGCTTTTGAAGCTGATAAGAAGTCATTGATTTATACCTAAGTATCTCATCTTGGGGGAGGGGTATGTTATTATAAATTTTTTTTTAAATTTCAAATTCCAGTTGTTTATTGATGGTATATAGGAATATGATTGGCTTTATTCTTGTCCTTGTATCCCATGATCTTGTTATTAAACTCACTACTTCTAAGAGCTTTTTAAAGTAACTTTTTAGGATTTTCTACATAGACAACCACGAACAGAGACAATTTTTATTTCCTTGTTTCCAATCTGTTTATCTTTTATTTCTTGCTCTTACCTTTATTGTACTAGTTAGGATTTCCAGTATGAGGTTGAATCGGTGTGGTGAGACAAGACATCCTTGTCTTATTCCTGATCTTAGGAAGAAAGCATTCAGTCGTTTATTATTAAGTATGATGTTAGCTATAGGTTTTTTGTAGATACTTTTTTTTTAACTGAGAAAGTTTCCTTCTATTCCTAGTTTGATAGGAGTTTTTATCATGAATGGATGTTGACTTTTGTTGAATGACTGAGATGATCATATGTTGTTTTTTTAAATTTAGTCTCAATATGGTAAATTACATTAATTGATATTATTAGCATTTTGAAGCAGCTTTGCATTCCTGGGATAAACCGCAGTTGGTCATAATGTATTTTCCTTTTCATAATAATGTTGGATTCAATTAACTATTATTTTGCTGAGGATTTTTGCATCTGTGTTTATGGAGGATATTAGTCTGTAGTTTTGTGTGTTTTTAATAATGTCTTTGGTTTTGATAGTTGGGTAATGCTGAACTCTTAGAATGAGTTGAGAAGTGTTACTCCTCTTGTATTTTCTGAAAGAGATTGTATAGAATTGGTATTATTTGTTTAGATTAACATATGTGATTCTAGGTTACCTTAAGTTTAACTATTGCTGTTTTCTGTGTTCAGTGTAGTTTGGGAATATACAAGTATTCTAGGAGTTGTCTTATTTAAAATCATACAGCTCCCTTTCCTACCACCATTTCTACGATTAACTCGAAAGGAAGACAGCTATTTTGTTATTAGGCAAAAAGCCTTCCATTACATTTTTCGAAGTGTTATTAGCCTGTTTTTTTGCATACTGATTTGTAGACATGTGAGCTCTTTGATAATCATCTTCTGGACTTTTATTCTCCCAGGATGGTCTTCCCTCCAGCCTATTCCCAAGAGATTATTTTCAGAGGAGGAGTTTCCATAGCCTGTGTTGCTAATAAATTCTAGTGAAATTTTTTTAAATCTTGAATTTTTTTAGGGTAGGTTAAAGTGAAATTTGGATAGTTACATTTAATTGAGCTGACATTACATTTTGCATTTATATACTGGCATTATTGATGTATAATTACTTCTTTTTCTAGATCAATGGGCAGTGCAGCTGTTTCCAGAGCATTGAACTGCTAAAATCTCGCCCTGCTCACTTGGCTGTTTTCTTACACCATGTAGTTTCACAGTTTGACCCTGCAACATTGGTAATATATTTTATGATTTCACCAATTCAGAGTTCTTCCATTGATTCATATACCATAAAACTTTTCACTTCAGCAAGATGAGTGGATGGACTTCTTTCAGTTTTCTAAACATATTAGATATGAAAGATGATTAAAATGTTACTAATTTATTTTTTATAAGACTCGGTTATATGGTAATAACTACATTGTTTATGGTGACCTACTTGTTCAAGGCATTCCTACTCAATGAGGATCTAGCAGATTACATTTTTCATGATTTCTCCCCCATTTCTTTCTCTACTACAGCTCTGTTATCTCTATTCAGACCTGTATAAACAGACCAATTCCAAGGAGACTCGTCGTGTCTTCCTTGAGTTTCATCAGTTCTTCCTGGATCGATCTGCAGTAAGTTACCAAGTTAATATTATAATCTTTGCTTTAGTACATTGAAGTATTGGCCTCCTACTTCTAGTCTTCCTGCCCATGTTTTTGGACTTCATTGTGCTTTCTGACATCTGTATTATATCTCAATTACTGATTATTCTTGACTATAATTTTTTTTATCATTTCTAAGTTAGTTGTAGGCATATGAATTCTCACAGTAGGTTTTAAGGGATATATATGTATATTTGGGTTTATACATGTGCATATTTAGGATGAGGGAGTGAAAAAGAGAACATAAATGATATACATATATATATATATTAGGATCGAAAGGGCAATACTTGTATAATTGAACTCTGGTTGGCCTCTTTGAAGTTTGGAGGCACAAGTTTAACTGAAAAATGGTGGAAAAGATCTTACCAGTATAAATGATAATAGATAATAGTAATTTTACCAATAGAAATCTTAGTAAGGTTTTTAAACTAATATGTTTTTGTTTTTGTTTTTTCTGTAATTTTCTTTTTTGGTAGTATCTGGTTTTGGTATCAGGGTGATGGTGGCCTCGTAGAATGAGTTTGGGAGTGTTCCTTCCTCTGCAATTATTTGGAAGAGTTAGAGAAGGATGGGTGTTAGCTCTTCTCTAAATGTTTGATAGAATTCGCCTGTGAAGCCATCTGGTCCTGGGCTTTTGTTTGTTGGGAGATATTTAATCACAGTTTTAATTTCATTACTTGTGATTGGTCTGTTCATATTTTCTATTTCTTTCTGGTTCAGTCTTGGAAGGTTATACCTTTCTAAGAATTTGTCCACTTCTTCCAGGTTGTCCCTTTTATTGGCATAGAGTTGCCTGTAGGAGTCTCTATGATGCTTTGTATTTCTGAGGTGTCTGTTATAACTTCTCCTTTTTCATTTCTAATTTTATTGAGTCCTCTCCCTCTTTTCTTGATGAGTCTGGCTAAAGGTTTATCAATTTTGTTTATCTTCTCAAAGAACCAGCTTTTAGTCTTACTGATCTTTGCTATTGTTTTCTTTGTTTCTATTTCATTTATTTCTGCTCTGATCTTTATGATTTCTTTCCTTCTACTAACTTTGGGTTTTGTTTGTTCTTCTTTCTCTAGTTCCTTTAGGTGTAAGGTTAGATTGTTTATTTGAGATTTTTCTTGTTTCTTGAGGTAGGATTGTATTGCTATAAACTTCCCTCTTAGAACTGCTTTTGCTGTATCCCATAGGTTTTGGATTGTTGTGTTTTCATTGTCATTTGTCTCTAGGTATTTTTTGATTTCCTCTTTGATTTCTTCAGTGATCTCTTGGTTATTTAGTAACGTATTGTTTAGCCTCCATGTGTTCGTGTCTTTTACGTTCTTTTCCCTGTAATTTATTTCTAATCTCATAGCGTTGTGGTTGGAAAAGATGCTAGATATGATTTCAATTTTCTTAAATTTACCAAGGCTTGATTTGTGACCCAAGATGTAATCTGTCCTGGAGAATGTTCCATGTGCACTTGAGAAGAAAGTGTAATCTGCTGTTTTCAGCTGGAATGTTCTATAAATATCAATTAAATCTATCTGGTCTATTGTGTCATTTAAAGCTTGTGTTTCCTTATTAATTTTCTGTCTGGATGATCTGTCCATTGGTGTAAGTGAGCTGTTAAAAGTCCCCCACTATTATTGTGTTACTGTCGATTTCCTCTTTTATAGCCGCTAGCATTTGCCTTAAGTATTGAGGTGCTCCTATGTTGGGTGCATATATATTTATAATTGTTATATCTTCTTCTTGGATTGATCCCTTGATCATTATGTGGTGTCCTTCCTTGTCTCTTATAACATTCTTTATTGTAAAGTGTATTTTATCTGATATGAGTATTGCTACTCCAGCTTTCTTTTGATTTCCATTGGCATGGAAAATCTTTTTCCATCCCCTCACTTTCAGTCTGTATGTGTCCCTAGGTCTGAAGTGGGTCTCTTGTAGACAGCATATATATGGGTCTTGTTTTTGTATCCATTCAGTGAGCCTGTGTTTTTTGGTTGGAGCATTTAATCCATTCACATTTAAGGTAATTATCGACATGTATGTTCCTATTACCATTTTCTTAATTGTTTTGGGTTGTTTTTGTAGGTCCTTTTCTTTTGTGTTTCCCACTTAGAGAAGTTCCTTTAGCATTTGTTGTAGAGCTGGTTTGGTGGTGGTGAATTCTCTTAGCTTTTGCTTGTCTGTAAAGCTTTTGATTTCTCCGTCAAATCTGAATGAGATCCTTGCAGGGTAGAGTAATCTTGGTTGTAGGTTCTTCCCTTTCATCACTTTCAATATATCATGCCACTCCCTTCTGGCTTATAGAGTTTCTGCTGAGAAATCAGCTCTTAACCTTATGGGAGTTCCCCTGTATGTTATTTGTTGTTTTTCCTTTGTTGCTTTTAATAATTTTTCCTTGTCTTTAATTTTTGCCAGTTTGATTACTATGTGTCTCGGCGTGTTTCTCCTTGTGTTTATCCTGCCTGGGACTCTCTGAGCTTCCTGGACTTGGGTGGCTATTTCCTTTCCCATGTTAGGGAAGTTTTCGACTATAATCTCTTCTAATATTTTGTCGGGTCCTTTCTCTCTCTCTTTTCCTTCTGGGACCCCTATAATGTGAATGTTGGTGCATTTATTGTTGTCCCAGAGGCCTCTTAGGCTGTCTTCATTTCTTTTCATTCTTTTTTCTTTATGCTGTTCCACAGCATTGAATTCCACCATTCTGTCTTCCAGGTCACTTATCCATTCTTCTGCCTCAGTTATTCGGCTATTGATTCCTTCTAGTGTATTTTTCATTTCAGTTATTGTATTGTTCATCTCTGTTTGTTTGTTCTTTAATTCTTCTAGGTGTTTGTTCTTTAATTCTTCTAGGTCTTTGTTAAACATTTCTTGCATCTTCTCGATCTTTGCCTCCATTCTTTTTCCGAGGTCCTGGATCATCTTCACTATCATTATTCTGAATTCTTTTTCTGGTCCGTTGCCTATCTCCACTTAATTTAATTGTTCTTCTGGGGTTTTATCTTGTTCCTTCATCTGGTACATAGTCCTCTGCCTTTTCATTTTGTCTATCTTTCTGTGAATGTGGTTTTCGTTCCACAGGCTGCAGGATTGTAGTTCTTCTTGCTTCTGCTCTAATATGTTTTATTATTAGCCTTGCTATAGGGTAAATAACAGTTAGCCCTTAATACCTCTCGAAGAATCATGCTGCATGTCCCTAGTTCTTTCATATTTGCGTTTCTCTTAGATGACTGTTTCACACCTTTTCTCTCTTAAAGTCTCCATCACTTCCTCTCCTGTTCTTTTCTCAACTGATGACCTTGCTGTTTCTTTGAGAAATTTAAAGTATACAGAAGATAACTTCTACCAGGTATATCATCCTACCTCTCTCATACCATATGCTCTGCCCTCTCTCCTGATGCTATGTAGGGATTGTTCTGCTTTTATCTAAGGGCACCTCTTCCCCTGTTTATCCAGAGTGTATTTTCTTATCCCTACTTAAAGATTAGTTATTCTAGCAATTCTTCTCTCCTGCATCATCAGTTTTTTTGTTTTCTACTGAGTCATTCATATTAGCATGCAGACATGGTTAGTTCTCCTGTCTTAAAACAAACAAACTCACGTAGAAACATTTTGGCTCCACTTCTTCCTCCAGCACTTGCCCCATTTTCTTTGTATTTTTTGCAAAGTTACCTGTACACCTACACATGGCTGAATACAATTACCTTCTCAATGAAGCCTTCCCTGACCAATTTACTTAAAATTTCATCTCCCCCCACTTTCTGTCACCTTTCCCATGTTATTTTTGTCCATAGAATTTATATTTTCTTTTTTTATTTATTTTTTGTCTACATTCCTACTCTTCTACCCCAAATGTAAGCTCCATCAGGGCAGATATTTTTGTTCTGTTTGTTCACTGCTGTTTCACCAGCACTGAATAGATCCTTGCAGAGTGGTCACTCAGATAGTTACTGAATGGATTAGTTAGGGTCCTGATTATACTGCCATTGTTTAAAATATTACACAATGTATTTGATACATTGTGAATTGTGAAATGGATTAAGATAACTTTCTTTCATGAAGAAATGACAGTATATTTGAATTTCACATTTCTTAAGAGTGCTTGCTCCATGCTAAGTCAAAACTTTATATTTTGCTGCTCGTGATCTATATAAGTTTATCAAAATGAAAGTATAAGAACCCTGATAGATTAATTTGCTAATTATTCTTTTATGCCACAGATCATATTTATTTCATATAAATACCCACATACAGAAATGAACATATATATACTTTTTTGCATTTGTGCTAGAAATACTTTTAGGAAAGTTGATTTGAGCTACTTTATGGCAACTTCAGTTAAAGAGAAAGCTTTGAAATCCATTTCACTGTTCTTCAAATAAATAGTAGAGATCTCATAATTTTTAGCAGTGACTTATTTTCAAATGTAAAACTTCAGGTCTCATGTTAATTGTTTAAATTCTGGAAGGATATGACTTAAGTAGGTGTATAATACAAAGTAAACATGAAGAAGTTAATATATTTTTCTCCAAATGCAAAACAATTTTTTTCCAAGACATTTCCCAAATTAACAGGAGATAATTATCTGGTAATGGGACCAAAAACTGCAGTTATTGTGTGAACAAATCCTAGCTAAGAAGAAGTAAATTATGACACAGTCGTCTTAGTTCAAGAGTAAGAACTACACATGAAACAACTAGAGATTTAAGACTCCAAAGCCTCAACATTGATATCCAACACTTTCTCATTGGGAGTGTGACTATTACTGTGAGGGTTCTTTAGCTTTACATAGCAAAATGGTTGGGAATATCACGGTCTGTAGTGTGAGTATATCAAATACAGAAAATAAAAATCATCATTATATATGAGTAAATTTTTCATATGATATACACATAGTTGAGGTTTTACCTATATTGATTCAAATGATGTATAACTGATTATCTTAACCAATGATTCTAGAAAGCCCAAGCCAATATTGATTCATTCTAGAAAACTAAAGCCAACAGGGATAAGTAAGGCACAGAAGCATTCAGTCATCTAGTAAAACGATTGTAGATGTTTCCATTATAACACGATCCTTGGGAAAAAGGCTTATTTTCAAGTTTAACAATAGAACATTCCAGAGCTATGAAATTTAGATGGGTGGAACCCAAAAAATGAGCTTATACATGAATATTCTTGTAAAAATAGATATTCAAGTTGTATCTCTTTATTTTGTGTAAGTCCTTATATGCATCCTGAAAAACTCTTAGTACTATTTCACTTTTTGTTTGCATTTTTGTTTTAGCACCTGAAAGTTTCTGTTCCTGATGAAATATCAGTAGATCTAGGTAAGTCTGGAGCACCAATATGCTGGAGAATTACATCTCTATAGATATGTAGCTCAGCTCCTCCCTAAGGTTTCTATCTGTTACGTGGTGACTAGTAGGTGATATGAATCACAGCAGAAAAAAAGCCTATAATACATTTAAGGGTAAATGAAAGATGAATTCTGAGATGAAATACATAAAATGTGTTGAACTTCTCTTTGTCTTACTTCAAGTTAAGTTTGCACCAAATAGTGCCAGTTATAATGCAAAAAATATGCCTTAGATCAGGTGACTTCTTCTATTTATGCAGAAAAAAGAAGACCCGAGCTTATTCCTGAGGATCTACATCGCCACTATATCCAAACTATGCAAGAAAGAGTCCACCCAGAAGTTCAAAGGCACTTGGAAGATTTTCGGTAAGCTCGGTGGTAAGCTGATACGGTTGTTCTGAATTAATTTTCTTTTTAGGTAGGAAAAGGTTATACATTAAGTCCTTGGCTTAGCATATCGTCTTTCGCACTGTTACTAAAACCTAATGCACGTCTGCAGTCACAAGGTTGGCATGGTACTGAGAGTGCATAGTCCCCATTCCTTACGCGGTCAGGAATTGTGCTTAGTATTAGTACTCTGTGCTAAGTGTGTCCTTCAGGATATGTGCTCTGTTGAGTGATTGCCTCTAGAATTTTCTTCCTCCAGTGTCCTAGGTGGCATGGGCCCCCAAATAGAAAACTGACATTTTGCCTGTTGCTAGAAATTCACAGCTATGGAAACTCTGATGAAACATCTCCAGAGGGAGATAGTTTTTCTCTAGGCTACCTCAGGAAATTTCTTCTATTCCCTTTAGACAGAAACGTAGCATGGGGCTGACCTTGGCTGAAAGCGAACTGACTAAAATTGATGCAGAGAGAGACAAGGACCGGGTAACTCTGGAGAAGGAACGGGCATGTGCAGAGCAGATTGTTGCCAAAATTGAAGAAGTGTTGTAAGTAACAGAAATACATGTTGAAAGGCCCTCTCTACTAATATGCTAACTGTGCTTAAAGTGAACAAACTTAGAAGGGGGGTCAGGTTGTCTATGCGGAGCTGTTTATTCTGTCATAATACTTGAGAAGCTGGAATTTTAAATGTATGCTGATACTTTAGATGACGTTCTTATATTTCTTTTCCTGGGTATTGGTAAAATGAGTAACTCTAAAATTTCTAACTGATCAAAAACAGGTTGAATACTTACATTGGCTTCAATTCACAGACTTTGGAAATGTTTCTTGCTATAAAACATTTACAGTTGATGACATGAGTGTGAAAAGCATATGGTTCCTTCAGGGATTAGAATTTTTCTGATGTTTTATTCCAGGTGACAGAGATTTGGGGTGGGTCCCAAAGCATTTGGCTCTGTTCTGCTGTTTCAGTTATCTGAGTTTAATAACAACTCTTTTATTAAACTTTAATATTTCATTTTAAAATGTTTTTATTTTTAGGATGACTGCTCAGGCTGTAGAAGAAGATAAGAGGTAATATAACTATTTTTTTCCTAGAATTTTAAGGAAAAAAGAAACGATCTTGTCTCCTGCCCTAAAGTATGATTTATTTCTTTTTACATAAAAATATAGACTGTCTCCCTCTGGTGGCCTGTATTTTACTTGACGAATATTCTAGTATCTTGAGTAGAATCCTTTACTATTCACAGTGAATAGATAGCTCCTTATTTTTCACTTGGTGAATTCTAAGAATTTCAGCATTGGGGTTTTAGAAGTCATTTGATATCTTTATTCTACCCACCATCCCTTCCCAGAAGTCTTATTTTACTCAATCCTTTCTCCCTCAGTTCAACAATGCAATATGTTATTCTCATGTACATGAAGCATTTAGGAGTAAAAGTGAAAGAACCTCGAAATTTGGAGCACAAGCGAGGTCGGATTGGATTCCTTCCAAAAATCAAGGTAAGACTAGAATAATAATAGTGTGTTAAGGTCTCTGTGCTTCTTTACATTTGACTGCAGTGCTTTCCTTCTTCTTAGTATTTACTTTTTCAGCAAATTAGTGCTAGGCATGCCAATAGGAATAAGATATGGTCCCTGTTCTCAAGAAACTCAAAACCTAGTGAGAAATCCAGCCATACAAACTAATTTATTAGACAGTGTGAGAAGTGAAACTAGTAGTTTATACAGAGAGCTGTCCCTAACTGTTCTGGCCTTATACTTTTCTTTTATGGTACCTGTCAGTGTTTGTAATTATGTATGTTTTGGTTTCATTTTTGTTAGATTGTAAATCTGGGTGAAGATAAGGACCTCCTTCATTGTATCCCCAGCTTTTAGCATAGTGCCTTCGTACATTATTAGCTTAGTAAATATTGTTCAACAGATGAATGAATTACTTAGAACAGGCTCCCAGTAAATGTGCTATAAACCTACCTTTTACTTTCCAAAATTGTCAGTTCTGAAGGGTTTGAAAAGGCATCTTGAGTTTGGTGTGTACATAGTACTGTGTGCCAGCTCTAATGAGTGCCCTGTGTGTGTGTGTGTCTTTCATTTACATTTAACCAATTTCTTTCAACTGACCATTAGAATGTGTTTCTGTTTAAAAGCAACAAAAGAAATCTACTCTGTTACGTATCTCTTATCTTTCTGATTGTACCTCAACTCTAGCAAAGTATGAAGAAAGATAGGGAAGGCGAAGAAAAAGGGAAGCGAAGAGGATTCCCCAGCATCTTGGGACCTCCAAGGAGACCAAGCCGTCATGACAACAGTGCAAGTACGTTGAAGTTTAAAATGCTGCATTCCCACCATTCCATGCCATCTTTACATTTAGGCTCATTTAGCTACAATGGGTTGCTGGAGAAAGGTGTTCTAGAAATGTTTCCACTGAACTTCCTATTCAATGTTTCTATTCAATGTCATTTCTGAACTAAACCCCCGTGTGACTTCACAGTTGTCATACACATCTTATTTAATGTCAGTAGAGTATTCCATTAGTTGTCCATAACATAATCTCCTTACCTGTTCTGATTTTGTTTGCATTCAAATTCTGATTGTTAAATTTATAAAACAAAATGTGCATGGATTTCTCCACCATACTTTGTTTTACCTCTTTATACATATATTACTCACTGTCTCCATACTTTTGCAGTTTTTCCACCTCTTCATTGTGTTTTATTTCCTGATGTCCCTCCACCCTCAGGCCTACTGGAGAGTCAGTCTCCTAGAGAGGGCTGCAGGAGAAGTAGGGGTGGGCGTGCTGCTGTGGGGAGAGAAATTAGCTCATATAGTGGCCTTCAAGGTGACAGGTACCACATTTGAAAATACTGGCATGGTTGGAGTTGGGGGGGTATTGTGATACAGTGAACCTGAATGTCCCACACAATGAGGAACTCTCACTCACAATGCCAGTGGTGCCCCTTGCTGAGAAACACTGAGAAGATGAAGGAAATTTTTAGGGAAGAGGTTGAGGAGAACAGAGCATTTCACAGATGCTGACCATGGGATACAGAAGAGGAACTGTAGGAATTAGGGAAGGAGGAATTTTAGGATTAGAGATGTACAGAGCTGTGTGAGATGCGCCAGGCTATGGGGTATGGTGACCTGAGAGTCTTTAGCTTCTCACGGTGGCTGATGCGAGCAGCATAGGGGTTACCCTGCGTGGTCTCTGAGGCACGTCGTGATGATGGACTTGTGAGTGTTAGGGAGCAGCTAGGGGCTTGCTAAGAGCTCACAGAGCTAAAAGACCTCGTCTTCTCTCTTACCAATGAACACAGCTTCGTATGTGTCCATCTCTGGCTCTCGGCATCCCCTCTCCCCCCACCCACTGTTGCCCTCCTCAGCTCCTTTTCTCATGACCCTTTTTCTTCTGCCTCTTCTCTCTCCCCCTCATCTTCTACCATCTCCCACCCTTTTCTCTTCATCCTCCTTCACCTTCCCCTGCCTTTCTCTCTTTCTCTCTCTCTCTCTTTCTTTTCTCTCTCTCTCTTTCTTTTCTCTCTCTCTTTCTTTTCTCTCTCTTTTTTTCCTCTCTCTCTCTTGCTCTCTCTTTCCTACCTCCTTCCTTCCTTCTCTTTCTTTCTTCCTTTCTTTCCTTTCTCTCCCTTCCTTTCTATCTTTCGATCTGTTTATCTATCTGTCTATCCCTCACTCTGTATAATAATTCATGTTATATTTTTCTAGGGCCCACCATGTTCCAGACATTTTTCTAGATTCTTTTCATCATCTTTTTTTTTTTTAAGCTGCTTTGCAGCATGAATTTTTAACTATTGCTTTCCGTTCAGTTGGCAGAGCCATGGAACTACAGAAGCAGCGCCACCCTAAGCACATATCCACACCCTCATCTGTGAGTCCTGAACCTCAGGACTCTGCTAAGTTGCGCCAGAGTGGATTAGCAAGTGAAGGAGCAGACATTGGGTACCTGCCAGCCAATTCCATGTCCTCCGTGGTTTCAGGGGCCACTCTTTCCCAGGAAGGAGGGAAAGAGAATGATATGGGTGAGCTAATGCTGTAGTTCAACTTAGCTAAGTATCAGGATTTTAAAACAACTGTACTAAGAAATAGAGTGGCAGATTATTTAAATCAAGACTGAATGCCAGTTTTAGTTTTAATATTTTAATATTCTATAACCAGTGACAAATCTGTGCTGAATGGTAATTTTGAGTTCTTATCCATTCAAAAAATATTTATAGACTTCTCTGTCAGGCATTAGCTCTGTGCCAGATGTTAGCATACAATAATACGTAGATTCTTGCCCCATGCAGCTTAGTCTTCTGGGAAGATAAGTCATACAAATAAAAACTTCAAATCGTGGGGAGTGTTGAGGGGACTGGTCAGAAGTTAGAGGCAGAGGTGTGTATGTGGGGAGGGGGGTGCATCTAAAGAAGACTTTTTAAAAAAATCTGAGATTACCAGGGTTGTTTTGTTTTTTTTTAAATGCTAAGGGGAAGCCAGTTGAGAGGAAGAGGTTGAAAATGCGGGAGATGGACTATGTATCCAATAGAACAAAGTTTTGAGAAGGAGAGAAGTGATGATATGTGGGGTGTATGTGAAGGGCAAGGTTATTAGCTGAGAGTTAGGATTTAGTGAGAAGGGCAAGGGGATTTGAAAAGTAAAGAAAGATAGGAAGTAATTGTAGATAATTGAGAAAAGAGCTTATTACCATATTTCTTCATACTTGTTATAATGGGTTTCTGAAGCAAATGAGCTGGAAGAATTAGGTGGTTTTATTTGGAGAAGGAAATGCCTCTCTATATTGGTGATTTCGGAAGCAGTTCAGTTTCTGGTATGACAAGATCAAGGATAAATCTGTGGGAGTGGTCATCAAGGTGACAAAGAGGGGGTTACTGGAGATGAAGAGGGTAAGGAACCAAGGAACCAAGGGTTTGAATACCTTTATACACACAGACTTTGAGATCACTGCATGTGATAATAGCACAGAGAGGAAAACTGTGAGCCAGCAGCCAAAGGTTCAGTGTTGCTAGATGGTTGTTGGTAGGGGGAGAACATGTGATATTATTCAGAGAGTGAGAGCCTCAATGGAGCAAGGGATTTTTATAAGAAGGTAAGATAATAGTCTAAAAGTAGTACTGAGAAAAAAGAAGGGTCTCTATCTCATCTCCACCCTGCAGTACACAGTGTATGACTGAAACATCAGTCTCTGTTTGAGAGGGCTGTAGCAGAAGAGGTTACCTTCCATGGCATAGGAAAGTTTTTACTTAAGACAAAGAAGTAGGGGTGACATTTGTAGAGAAGTCTGGAGGTTCTGTCTTATATGGAATTCTGAAGATGTTGGATTGAGTAATGCATTAATTCATGGCTCTCATGTCTCATTGAAATAAAAGCATGGTAGGTAATGAATAAACAAAAATCATGAAGAGAAAAGAAGTAGAGGAAGAAAAGATATTATCATTCAGTAAGAGATTTCAACAAATTTTGGGGAGATTGAAAGTGGGCAAGAGTGGTTTGATGGATAAAACAACATAAAGGAAGTCGGAGCCTGTAGATCGTTTAAGGAGTCCAAGGTGGGAGCCAGTCTGTCCATTAGAACCCAGGAGAGACTTTGGGCTCAGAGTTGGCATAAGTTACGGAGTACATGAGTAAGAAGTAAAGCTGAAAATGATGAATTAATTGAAGGTCTGTAATCCAAACAGTTATGTCAGCAGCTTCTGATCCTTACATTGTAGAATATAAGCAGTCTGTCATTCCTGTATCAGAAGAAAATGAATATGCTCTTTGTTACACAAGTTGAGTGAATTGTATAGGGAGTTAAGTCCTCCATGGTATTAGTGCCCTGGAGCTCACTTTAGGGGACCTGGAGCATGACAGTAGGCATGCCAGGGGCTTACCCTGCTCTGAGGAGCTTCCAGCTGAAATGGCCCTACTTCCACATAGCAGAACGGAAAGCCAAGTCAGCTGCCCAGTCTTTTATTCTTACATATGAACAGCATTACTCACTTTTGGCAAAAGTTATTAGAGTCCAGACCTAAGATAATACATAATGCCAAACATATTAGTGGCATAAAAAAGAAAATACAAAATAAACACAAAAACTGCCACTAGCAGAAAATAATTTAGGTAATAAGTAACAACTTATAAAAATACCTCTAAATTAGATAGTATTCTTGAAGAAATTAAAGAGGTTATTATATCTAAAGCAAGAATAGGATGTTTTTTAAAAAAGGAGCAGAGACCAAAAAAGTTTTAATGTAACTATTACGTATAATAACTGTTTTATTAGTTATTAATTGCTTTGTGATAAATTACCCCAAAACTGAATGGCTTAATACAAAAAATATTTACTACTTCACATTTTTGGTGGGTAAGGAACTCAAGAGCAGCTTAGCTGGGCAGTTCTGGCTTGGAGTCTCTCATAAAGCTGTAGTCAGGATGTCAGCCAGCCATCTGAAAGCTTAATGGGGCCAGGAGACCTCTTCTGTGCTTCCGCAGGTGGCTGGTGGCAGGAAGACTTAGCTCCTTGCTGGAGGCCTCGGCTCTGCACCACATGGGCTTCTCCATAGAACTGCTTGAGTGTTCCCTGACGTGGTAGCTGACTTTCCCAGAGTGATCCAAAGGAGAGCAAGAAAGAAATCCCAGTGTTTTTCTTTATGACTTAGTCTGTATGGATATACCCCCTTATTTCAGCAAGTTAGAAGCAAGTCACTAAATCCAGCCCACATTCAAGAAGAGAAAAATTAGGTGCCACTGCTGAAGGGAGGAGTAGCAAAGAATTTGTGGACATATTTTCAGACCACCACAGCTGCTAATAATTAAATAAAAAAAAGAAGTCCCTAAAAATAAAGTCAAGGAAATATTTCAGAATCTATATCAGAGATATCAAGAGATAGAAATTGGAGAGACAAGAATTACGTAGAGAACCACCACAGAGGTTCAACATCTTCTCTTTCACAAAACATCAGCAGAGGAATTGGAGGAGAGGCAGTTAGAGAAATGATAGAAGAGAGCTTCCCAGGGCTGAAAAAGAATACATGTCTTCAAACAGAAAGGGTTCACCCGGAACCAACTACAATGAATAATAATGTTTTAAAAAAAGACCCATGCCTAGAGTAGCTTTGGAAATGTCAGTGCATCAGAGATAAAGAAAAAGAATCCTGAAAGCTTTCAAGAGAAAGAAAATGGAGATTATGCTGTGTCACATTTCTCATAACATTAGGTGCTAGAATACAAAGGAGCCATGCCTTCAACTTGCTGAAAGAAAATGGTATTGAGCTTAGAATTCTATATCCATCCAAACTATCCATCAAATATGAAGAAAGATATAAAGACATTTTCAGATACTCCAGGATTCAGAGTTTAACTGAAATGCACCCTTTCCTTGAAAATAATTTAATATACACACTCCAGCAAAATGAGAGAAAAATTAAGAAAGAAAATCTCATGGTGTCCAGGAAACAGTGGAAACAACCCAGGAAAGTGGTGAAGGGCAGTTCTAGGATGATAGTTGTGTCACAGGCCAAGGGAGCAGCTGCTCCAGATTGGAACACAAGAACCTAGGGGATAAGAGAAAAGGAGATTTTCAGCAGTTTATAGTAACAGATGAAAAGTTTGTGACTTGATAAAATTATATTACTTTGACAGCAGTAAAAGAAGGGCATTTAGAAATGCTAAGAAGAACAGAATTGTTCAAGAAAGTTGTCATGATTTGAACATGAAGCAAAATTTAAAAATGGCATAATCTTAAAGTAATTAATGGAGTATATGACTTTAATGTAATAAATACTCTATTTCAAGTGGCCTAAGAGTTGTATCATTGGACCAGTAGAAAAGGAAACATAATCCTAACTAACATGCCTCTTAACCTGGCATGAATAATACGTATATGTATGTTGTATTACAATATGTGTATGGTCATAATAATGTAAGCACACTATTTGTTTTCAGACTTTTAGAATCAACCTAATAGGCAAAGCACAGAATATTTAGTTGTGGCTGCAGATCAGAATGGAAATGTAAAAAATCCTCTTTATGATACAAGTAAAAATGTAATTGAAAGAAATGAAAGGTAAAAGGAAAGAAATATAATTAAAGAGAAGGATATGGACACTAAATACCTAATTTGACATAGAGGAGAATTAAGATACTAACGCCTTGTTGGAACAAAGATATATATATATATATAGTTCTATCATTTAAGCTTAGGGAGTAACAAATAAGCCAACTAGGAATAATAATATAGTTATTAAACAGTGGGAATAAAAAGGGGAGGGAAGTGAAGATGGGGCGTATAAGTGAGCAAAATCCTCGGAGGAAGAAGAGATAGATATTACGTAAATATAATAAATCAAGAAAAAGAAGTATGAGGTTATTATTTGGAGGTGGACCCCCATAATAACTAAAATTTGAATGAAAAAGATTGGCACTGGGGGTAAAAAAGGATAAAGTAAGAGAATGTTTCTCCTTATCATATGCCCTTCTGAGTTGTTGCCATATCTTATGTTGATATTTTAAAACCTGCTTAAAAATGATTTTCCTGTTTATTTTTTAGTGCATTTAAAAATTTTATATTAGAATTTTGTTTCTAGCTAACCTGCAATTGTTTAAGTAAGAATTTGGCTATGGGTGAGGTTGAAACTTTCTGGGTTACTGACTCTTTTTTTTTTTTTTTAATCATTGTCTTTAGTAACACCATCTGAATGTCTGACTTGTGTCTTCTCAGGATCAAAGCAAGTTGGAGAAACGCCAGCATCTGGAGACTCCTTAGATGGCACACCTCGTACTCCCAGTACCATCTTTGACTTCCCACCTCCTCCATTAGACCAAGTGCAGGAGGAGGAATGGGAAGTGGAAAGGTAATTCAGTGATATGTTAGGGGCGTTTAGGACATTGCTTAAAAGTTCTTCACTGTATAGTATGCCTATACTCTGTAGCGTTTTTTCCCCCATGTGTTTTTTGGGGCAAGAAGTAGAACTTACTGGTAGTAAATACTAGATAGGTACTGAAATGTTTTTTAATTTATTTGATACTAGATCATTGCAATATCCAGAATTATTTATCAGCCACTGTAGTTTAACACAATTTTGAGTATCTTTGTCATAAATTTCTTGATTACCGTTTTGTTTTTGTGTTGACTCTCTGTTCTCCGTCATTTTAGGGTGACTGAACATGGGACACCAAAGCCCTTTCGAAAGTAAGTATCCCTAAAGTAGCTTTCAATAGGGCATATTTTAAGAAATATATCTTTTTTCCCCAAAGTCCTAGTTTTAAAGGAAAAGAAACCCTGTACACAAATCTGTTAGATAGTATAAAAGAAATTTCTTAATAAACACAATTATTTAAAAGATATTTATAGAGGTATTTATAACACACGTAAGCTGTTTTCTACGAGAGGATGATGTATTTATAACACATGTAAGCTATTTTGTAAGAGAGGATTATGTTTCAGGCTCTGTGCTAAGCAGTACTTCGGAAATATGACTGACTTACTGTAGTGTAAAGACTTGTGCTATTTCCCATTGTCCATGTGATATCCTCAAATAGAATCCATTATTTTTTCTTCATTAGGTTTGACAGCATAGCTTTTGGAGAAAGTCAAAGTGAGGATGAACAGTTTGAAAATGACTTAGAGACAGATCCACCCAACTGGCAACAGCTCGTTAGTCGAGAAGTGTTACTGGCACTAAAGCCTTGTGAGATCAAAAGACAGGAAGTAATTAATGGTGAGTTTAATTAGTTTTTGTTGTTGTTATTCACATATATTGAGTTTTATTAGAGTTAAACCAACCCCTGAGCCTTGGAGTTTGCTCCGAAGTGTCTGCTAGCCTTTTGTTTTGAACAGAGAGGAAATTAAACTAATAGATAGATGATCCGTGAACTTTCCAACTTAAAAATGCAAATGATTGTATGATTCTTATTGATAATTTAAAAGGAAAATGTATTTAGCATTCAGGTTATTTAAGATTCATAGCATTATAGATCTTGAACTTGAAAAATCATTGAGACATTTGTCCCATCACATTACTTTCAGGCTAAGTTATTTTTATGCATAGATTGTAAATGAGGAAGCTAAGGCTCAGGATGAGTGGTTGAATTAGTCAAGATCATACAGCTGATAAGTGATCGGAAGAAAACTAGAATCTTGGTCTTCCTTTATCCTCGTGCATGTTCTTTATTTTATCCTAGCATATATGTGACAGAGAGGTGTACCTGCTACTGTCTTTAGGCTGTGATGTGAATAAATATCCTTCCTGTCTCTAGCAGCATTGAGACACAGTGAGACTATAAAGTCTGGCCTCAGAAATAAGGGTTTATAGGCAAATTAGGTAACACAGAGTGCTATTATTTCTGAAGAGGGTTCAATTCAAAGTCTATATGCTATTTGGGCTTACAGTTTTCTAATGCTGTAGTTGTGATTGGTTGGCGCTACCTACCAATGGATTTTGGAATACATTGTTAAGTTTTAAGTACAAAATAGTTTTGATGACATTTTTCATTTGCCAGTATTTATAGTTCTTAGAGCCAGTATGTAGGAGAGTTTCATGTAATCAAGAAGTGACTTCAGAGATACTATATCCTTTCAAAACTATAAATAATTATTATATAACTCATTTGCTACTTAATTTCAGCTAAAGCCTATGTTTGATCCCATTCTAAGTAAGGTAACATTTTATATTTCCTTTTTTTCTGCTTAGAATTGTTCTACACTGAAAGAGCTCATGTTCGAACATTGAAGGTTCTAGATCAAGTGTTCTATCAGCGAGTTTCCAGAGAAGGAATTCTGTCACCTTCAGAACTACGGAAAATTTTTTCAAACTTAGAAGATATTCTTCAACTTCACAGTAAGAGAAATTGACTGTGATCTTTGTCCCTAACATTTCCAATAGATAAAAGATTGTGAGTATGTAAAGGGACCATAACAGTAAAATCTTATAAATGTATCCATGTGTTAGCTTTCCTGAAATTATATAACTAAATGTGAGCATAACATAAAGAAATGATTGGATGTTTGAATTTCTCCCCAACCCTTTACCCCCACCCCACCCCCCCATCAGCCTTTTTTATACAAAGTGTTAACACAGGACTTAGGGCCTAAAGTCAGTGCCTAAGATGAAAAACATGAATAGTTAAAATTACCCTTGGAAATTCCCTATTGATTACAATATATATGTTTTTAAAAAATATATTCTATACAATTATGTATAAATATATTTTGTAAATAGTAATATACAGCATATAATCCCATGGTGGGAAAATTTTCAGGAATTAAATTATTTTATTGTTTTGTTGCTTGGAATGCTTGAGTGAATACATAAAAAATCTGTCTTGCTGGCTTTCCCTGGTTGTAGTTATCTTGGACTTTTGTAGACAGTGGTATCAGTTCCTCTCTTTTTAAGTCACTTTCTCCAGGACCCTTAGTTTTTAGTCTTTCTTTCGTCAAGGATGCCATCACCACCTACCAACACCCTCCCACCAAATGGTTGCCTTTTGCTCCTTTGTGGGTGATCCTAGGTCTCACCAGTGTGCACGGACACATTCAAGCATGATGATGTCCATTGCCTGGGAACACACACATTTTGAGAGGAACAGTGGACGGAGTCACCTGTACAATTGAACTTTGTTTTTTATGAACATGGTTGGTTATAGATGGAGTCTTGAGGTTAAATGCGTATTTGATGCACCTATACTGTGTATAATGTGCTAGTTTCCACATTGTTTTATGCTTTGGCAACTGTTTTTCAGATAGAACTCAAAACATTTAGGTGTATAGGAATTGGGTCCAGATTTATATTTAATGAGATCAGAAACAGCTATACTACTCTGAAAATCCTCTTTTTTTTTTGAAAATTTAGGTTTGTGGTATTACCAGTATCTCAGCCTGAAATGAATGTATGCTTAATTTTTTTCATTGTTTTTTTTCTCCCTTAGTTGGGTTGAATGAGCAAATGAAGGCTGTTCGAAAGAGGAATGAGACATCTGTTATTGATCAGATTGGGGAAGATTTGCTGACTTGGGTAAGGAGATTTGCTATTTAATTTAAAAATTTTCATAGACACTTGATCAGGTTCAAGGTTAAGTTGCTAACCTTCCCAAGTATGCAAACTCATCCATTTTGCAAAGCTGATGTAAAGATGAAAAGGTGTCCAACTGTGTATTCTTGCTTATTCTTCTAAGTGCCCAATCAACTACATGCTCTTTTCTCATCAAATTAAAGATACTAGTTCTTTGTATTTAAAAGAATGTAGAGTAACATGGATGTTGATAAAAAATAATTTAACTGTTGTAGAATTTTAACTATCTTCTGTTGTCAAAATCTCAGAATTGTACTGTAAAACATTAGACAATTGTAGATCTAGAACTGCCATCACAAAAGTAGAAAAGTGAAAATTACTTAATCTTATGTACAAAGAAAGAGCTCAGAGACTGTAGTAGCTGTTTGTCAAATTGTATTTATCTTTCCAGCTGACTCTTTATCAGTATATACTCCATAATATATACTTATTTGCCAAGCACTGTTCTAGGTACTGGGGATGCAGTAGCAGTCAAAACACATATGGCTCCTGCCCTAGTGGAGCTTATAGTCAATGGGAAAAAAAAAAATTTTAAAACAGTCATTAGTTTTTTCAAGTGTGATTAGTGTTACAAAAAGGGGAGAATACAGGTTATTATGGGAATAGATAGCAAGGAGACCTAAACTGGAACATAACAGAAAATCTTCCTAGGGGAAAGTGGGTTTGATCCAGACATTTAAAGAAAGTACTGTAGTTAAGGCTGTGAATAATAGTAAAATATGTGATGTAGTTCTCAAAATTTTAACACTGGTTGAACAAGAACTGTTAAGCTATGCTGACAGATATTTACTTCAATATGTAGACTGAGGAAATGTCACAAGATTTTGGTAATTTTACAATGATAACTTTTTGGTAATTTTACAATGATTGATAATTTTACAATGATTAAACACTACAAAGTTGACTAAAACAATCTTGATCCTACTCCTTTCATTGATGGTGAGACCGTGACTCAGAATCTACTAATCTATTAGTAGAGCTCTTCTTAGCCATTAGCCACTTGACACGTAGAACAAGATCAGGGAATCATAATCCAGTCTCATCTTGCATTTACTGAACTTTCCAAAGCATTTTCTCCTTAGGCCCACGCTGGCATCATTGTTATTAAGGAGACTTAACTTCCTTGAAAAATCCAGCTTATTCTATGGCTCCTCTGTGATGGTGGGACTCATTTTGTTTCTTGATCTCTGAGTTCTGTTGCCTTGGCAGCACCCTACTCAACTTGAAACAGAAAATTAGTAGTATGACATAGCGTAGCATCAATTTTCTTGTTAAGTTTGGATTAAAAAGTTGTAAGTCATATGGACTTAACGATATCAATCTTGATTCCTAAGCAGTTTTATTTGCATCTCATATAAATAATGTTTAACACCAAGTGTCAAGTGAGATTCATCATTAATAAGGTACAGAAGTACATTGGTCCTCTTACCACAGTCCCTTGGACTGCATAAATCTACTACATGGTAAAATAAAGTGGAGATACCTCTTAAAAGTGGGACCACAAATTTATTTTAGAACATTCAAAAAGAATTGTATTCTTGACCAATGTGATATGCCTATAAAATGTTGAGGAAAAGCAGAATGGACTAACCAATTTGGTTAGTAGCTGCTAGGTACAAAGGGTTAATTTAGGGCAAAGCGTTGGCCAGAAATACTAAAAGCAAAAATCATAAACAGGTGTCTAGGTTTACTCTATTTTTTAAAAAATAGTTTTGGAGAATATTTTTACAGTATTGGTCCCTTGAGGTCACCTTATATATACTTATGCTGCTAGTAAAACCACTGTAAAACTGCTTGAGGCTAGGGCGTTATTTTCTTTTGTAAACCCAGCCGCTGTTAGTAATTGCGTGGCACCTGGATTGACTAACATACCAAAAATGCTGCCAGTCTCATCTCTAAATATGTTGAGTGTTACATTTATAATAGAATAAGAATACAACATTGGAGCAACCTATTAAAATATCACTTTGTATGTGTCATAGTTGAAGAAAAAATACTCTGAATTTATCTACAAATGCCCTACGAAAGGATTTTTTACAAAATACCTTCGTGTGTAAACTTTTGGAAATATGGCTTTAAATGGGAGATTTTATGAAAAGCTTCTTTATAAACCATAAAGCAATTATTACAAATATAAAGTGGTTTTAAAAATCATTTATTCGACCCGTACTTATAAGAATTCCTATTATGAGTGAAGCACTTGTTAGGTGTCTTTTAAGAAACCTTAAAATCATGGCATATACAAACTTAAATTTACAAATGAAAAATATCAGTAAAAAGTATAATTTTTAGTAAAAGAGGGTCATAGGCTCATGAATCTTCCCCAAGAGAAATTCAAGGGATGGATCCCTACCTTCTACATAGGTGATGCAGCAGTGATTTAATTTTACTGTGACCCAGAAAAGTTATGACCTGCCCCGGATTTCACAGTAAGAAAGTAAGCTAGAATCCCAAGGATTTTCTTCCTAGAGCAGTAAGACAGTAATTTTTGTGAAGGTGTCACATTCTAAGAAAATCAAATTTAATCCCAGTCTTTAAGCATTTTGTGTCTCATATTGCCCAAGTGTCAACGTTTCTATCTGATTTAGAAGTGGAATAGACTGAAAAAGTAGTAAGTAAGTTGTGGCAGGCTACAAGCAAGAAAATATTAGACTGTGATCAGAAAAGGTCTGGATATGTCAGGGTCAGACCCTTTTTAATGGAGAATCATTGATAATCCACATAAAATGTGTAGATTTCTGTTTCTTGTCACTTGAGGATACTTATTGGAATATTGGAAGGATCGTGGCTGTCTCTCATTTTGCCTGGCCTTATATAAGCTCAGTATCCCATTCTCTATTGTGTTCTTTGCATTCTTGGCACAGTTCAGTGGACCCGGGGAGGAAAAGTTGAAACATGCCGCTGCTACCTTTTGCAGTAACCAACCCTTTGCCCTGGAAATGATCAAGTCTCGTCAGAAAAAGGACTCTCGATTCCAGACTTTTGTGCAAGTGAGTTGAGTGAGTCATGTAAGAAAAAAGAAATGCAATTTTTTATCAATTATGGAACAAACTAGGGGAATCCTAAGACTAAGTTTTTTACAAGGATTATATCTATGTCTACGTTTTGAAAGCCATACATTTTCTCTTAAATTACTGGAGGATATAAAGATGATATTGGAATGATGAATAATAAAGAATATATGGCAGGATTACAATACTTGACGTAGAAGTCCACATTGCCATGGAGATACTGTCAGGAAATGGCCCATGTACACTATTAAAATAATACTGTCAAAACATCAGAATGGCCTTATATCAAGCCCAGGGAAGAGCATAAAAAGCAGTCATGCTTACTAGGGTATATATTGGTGTAGATCAAGGGTCAGTAAACTATAGCCCGCCAGCCATATCCAGCCTCTTCCCTGTTTTTGTAAATAAAGTTTACAAAGCTGTATTTACACAGTTTATATTTTATTGCTGTATAACAAATTACCACAAATGTAGCAACTTAATGCAAATGTATTATGTCAACAGCTTTTATAGTTTAGGAGTACAGGTATAGTTTATCTGTGTCCTTTCTTCATGCTTTCACCAGGCTGAAATCAAGGTATCACCTGCAGCTGCAATTCTCATCTGCCACTCTTCTAAGCTTACACTGGTTGTCAGCAGAATTCATTTCCTTGTAACTGTAACCAGGAGCCCTGTCTTCTTGCTGTTGTTGACTAGGAACTGCTCTCGGCTCCTAGCAAATGCCCAAATCTCTTTGCTACGTGGCTCTTGTAGGCAGTTTACAAGATGGATGTGTCCTTTTCTTCCAGGCCAGTAGCAATGTGTCTGTCTGACAGAGCTTTCTTTTAAAGGCTCCTCTGATTAAGTCAGACTCACCTAGGACAATCTCCTTTTTGATTGATTCAGAGTTAACTGGTAGTCACCTAATCACACGAGTGATATCCCATCATATTCATAGGTTCTGTCCACACTCAAGGCAGGGGTGGGGGGGCATTATATGGTGTGTACACCAGAAAGTGAGAATCTTGGAGGCCATCTTAGAACTCTTCACTACACATAGCCAAGTTCATTGCTTTATGTATTGTCTGTGGCTGCTTTGTGTTAAAACAGCAGAGTGGAATAGTTGTGACAGAGACGGATGGCGTGCAGAGCCTAAAATATTCACTATCTGGCACTTCACTGAAAAGTTTACAGAACCCTGTTACAGTTGAGCTGATATATCGAGACTGGTGATCTATTGTGCCTACTCGGAGCGGCAGATAGCAAATTAACGGACTAGCTTTAGGTAGGAATGCCAGTCGTTGAAAAATGTAACTAGATTTTTTTAATATGTGAAGATAAAACTTTTTTCACAAGAAAGCAATTCTTAGAGTTGATTATGGATGCTCTCAGTCTTTGCTTAAATAGATAACACAGAAGCCATTGGCTGAGTGATAAAGGCAACGTTATGTGATTAAAGGAGAAAGCAGAAGTGTAGTGTGGCAGTGGTATGTCTTGGCAGGTTTTAAGTCTTGATTTAATAACCAGAACTGTGTTGCTGTAGACAGTTACATGATGAATATGTGGTATGTGTTAGGTAATCATAGTCCTCATAAGAGTTACAAATTCACTTATTTGACTTTAATTTTAGGATGCTGAGAGTAATCCACTGTGTCGTCGTCTGCAGCTGAAAGATATCATTCCCACCCAAATGCAGAGGCTGACTAAGTACCCTCTTCTGTTGGATAACATTGCCAAATACACAGGTACAGCATTCTCACTGAAATTAAAGAGCTTAGGAACAACAAAAACGAAAACACATATTCTGCTGAATAATCTCTCACAGCATCCTGGTGTGTGGACATTGAATTTCCAAATAGTACAGCAAGATGTTCTAACAAGATTCAATCCAGTCTTCTTTGGGCTATTTGATTTAATGTACTCCGTTAATAGCTCTAGCACAGGGTTTAGCAAACTCTGGATCACGGGTTAAATCTGGCTCACCATGTATTTTTGTAAATAAAGTTTTATTGGAACATAATCAAACTCACTTGTTGAAATGTTGTCTCTGACTACTTTTGTAATACAGCAGCAGAGCTGAGTAGTTGTGACAAAGACCATTTGGCCTATAAAGTGTACAAAAAAAGTTTACCACTACTTCCTCTAGCATATATCATATTTGCTTTGAAGAAGGCTTATACTGGGTTGCAGAGATGTTTTGTATCTATATATGTACTTTCATTAAGTCCAACCAATGCATTATCATTCCAACTCTCCTGTTTTGAAACGTGAAGTGAATCTGAGTTTCTCAATTGAGCTTTAGGCTCTTATACTTAGTTCTCATTAATAATTCTATGCAATCAAACGCCTGTTTCTTATGCCTGGGAATTTGAAAATACTCATACACATTAACTTTTATACTTTAATATATTTATTCAGTATAGTTGGACTATTGTTTGGAGGATTGTAATTTTGAATATTCTGATTTTGGTATTCTTTACCAAAATAGAACCTCAACATAATCTCAACACATTTTGGTGAAGTTCATCTTCTTTTAATGATACAAATGTTGTAAACTATTTTCTTTCTTTAATATAATACCAAATTCAAAGAAACATATTTTGGAGTTATTTTGAATTGTTTTATCATTCAAAATATATTGTTTAATGGGTCCACTGTCCATAATCATGTAGGCTGTGCACTTTGATAGGGGGAAAGGGGTCCCATTTATATAGCTTACAATGTGAATGAAACCCACTCCTTGGGGTGGGCCTGATACTTGATATAAAGCATCTCTCCTTGGATTTGGTTTCTTTTTAAAGGTTAGTATTGATGCTTAAAGTACTATGATAAGAAGTCTTACCTGTCCAAAGACTACCTGAATTGAGATTCTGCTGTAGGATTTTAGCCCGGTATAAAAATATTCAAGG
Source organism: Eubalaena glacialis (assembly GCF_028564815.1). Taxonomy (NCBI): domain Eukaryota; kingdom Metazoa; phylum Chordata; class Mammalia; order Artiodactyla; family Balaenidae; genus Eubalaena; species Eubalaena glacialis. The sequence goes on along the minus strand of NC_083725.1, from coordinate 12,643,643 downwards.
TCTTGGACTTCCCTGGTGGCGCAGTAGTTAAGAATCCACCTGCCAATGCAGGGGACACAGGTTCGATCCCTGGTCTGGGAAGATCCCACGTGCCACGGAGCAGCTAAGCCCGTGTGCCACAACTACTGAGCCTGCGCTCTAGAGCCTGCGAGCCACAACTACTGAGCCCACGTGCCACAACTACTGAAGCCCGTGCGCCTAGGGCCTGTGCTCCGCAACAAGAGAAACCACCGCAATGAGAAGCGCACACGCTGCAACGAAGAGTAGCCCCCGCTCGCTGCAACTAGAGAAAGCCCGTGCACAGCAACGAAGACCCAATGCAGCCAAAAATAAAAAATAAATAAAAAATAAAAGTTAAAATAAATAAATAAAATATTCAAGGTCTTAGTATGCTTTTATAACTGTTGAAATAAAGTGATATCTCATTTATGTATATACTTACATTCTTTTCTTATTTCCTCCATTTTACATTTTGGATTTCTTTGCCATATTTAGAATGGCCAACAGAAAGGGAGAAGGTGAAGAAAGCTGCAGATCACTGTCGTCAGATCTTAAATTATGTAAATCAGGCTGTTAAGGAGGCAGAAAACAAGCAGGTAAGAAGGAAAAAGCAAGAAGACACAGGATGACAGTGAGAATAAGAATATTAAATTAGTGTTACCTGGAATCTGTTAAATATTAATTGAAGCTGTTATTACATAATTGAAAGGTGGGACATTTGTTAACTATTCATGTAGTAGGTGGGTCCAGATCAATTTGGGGTAGAACATCAGAGTTGTATTTGGCTTTTTTGAGCATCTCTAGCTGCTTGTTTGCTCGTTCATTCACTCTGTTGGTGAGGCTGTAGAAAAACGGAAACTTCCAAATGTATTGTTTGGAGTGTAAAATGATAAAAACCCCAGAGGACAATTTGGCAATTTATACTTAAATTAAAAATGTACGGGGCTTCCCTGGTGGTGCAGTCGTTGAGAATCTGCCTGCCAATGCAGGGGACACGGGTTCGAGCCCTGGTCTGGGAAGATCCCACATGCCGCGGAGCAACTGGGCCCGTGAGCCACAACTACTGAGCCTGCGCGTCTGGAGCCTGTGCTCCGCAAAAAGAGAGGCCGCAATAGTGAGAGACCCATGCACCGCGGTGAAGAGTGGCCCCCGCTCACCGCAGCTAGAGAAAGCCCTCGCACAGAAACGAAGACCCAACACAGCCAAAAATAAATAAATAAATAAATTTATTTAAAAAAAAAAAATGTACGTATTCACACGTCCATTCTTTGATCCAGCAATTCTCTTTCTGGTGATTTACCTAAGAGAAATGAAGATACGTGCCCATAGACTTGTACAGGAATGTTTATAGCATAAACCAAATGTAAATATAGTCATAAACTAAAGTAATACTAGCAGTAATGGATGACTCTCACAAACATTATACTGAGTGAAAGAAACCAGACACCAAAGAGTACATATATGTAATTCTATTTATGTGAATTTCTAAGGCTAAACTAATTTATGGTAGAAAAAATCAGAAAAGTGGTTGTCACTGGGGATCTGGGGACAGAGGTTAGCTAGGAAGAAGTATGAGGGAGCCTTCTGAGGTGATCGATGGTCATATTTCATATCTTGATAGGAGCTTGATTACATAGGCATATGCATTGGTAAAAACTGGTGGAAAGGTATACTTAAAATGTGTACATTTCACTGTATGTAAATTTTAATTTAAGAAAAGAACTGTCAATAAATATTGAACTCTTGTTAATGATATGCATGCTAAAATGTTTAGAGATAAAGTGTGTTATATCTGTAACTTATTTTGAGACACATCCAAAATACAAGATGGATTGATGGATAGATAGAGGGATGAATAGATGGATGGGTATATGATAAAACAAATATAGCAAATGTTAGTTGTGGAATGTAGATGGTGGATATATGGGTGTTTACTATACACATTCAGACTTTTCTATATATTTGGAAATTTGTATAATCTTGGGGAAAAATGTACCCTTTAGTCTAACAGTTGTTTCTCTAGAAATTTATTCTAATATACATGTCCATCAGTAAGGTGTAGTTAAACAAACTATAGTTCATTCACAGAGTTGAATACCATGCAGCCACTGGAAAAATAGACTACTCTCTCTCTATGTGCTAATGTGGAACAGTCTCCAAGATGTATTGATGACTGATACACACAGACACACACACACACACACACACGGAGAGAGAGAGAGAAATGTGTATGTGAATATATTGCATTACCTTTTGAATGAGTAATACACATATGAATGTATTATGTTACCATATATTTCTTTTTAAAAAGCTATATCTACACGCAGCGTGCTTACATCCATATGTATTCTTTTTTCTTAGGGTTTTTCTCATAGGCTACCCAAGAAATGGGTGTTAGAGATTTCTTCTTTAGGGAAAATTGGGTCTGGGAAGGCAAGAGGACAGGGTTAGAGGGAGACTTAACTGTTTATATTGTGTGCCTTATATTACCTTCTGAATTTTGTACCATGTACATTATTTACATATTTAGAAAGTAAATATATGCTAGTTAGCAGCCAGAGAGTTTGAAAAGAAGATTGGAAAAGAACAGCTAACGAGGTAGGAGGAAAGTTAAGAGAGGGTAATATCACCAAAGCCAAAAGAAGGGAGTGTTTTAAGGAAGAGTGAGTTGGTTGTGTCTGATGTTGCAGAGAGTTCGGCAGAATGCAGGTACAGTGTCCATTTGATTTAGGAACAGGGAGGTCATTGATACCCAAAGCAGTAACCTTAGCTGTGTCCTGTCTCATTTTCAGCGCTTAGAAGATTATCAGCGTCGCCTTGATACCTCCAATCTGAAGTTGTCAGAGTACCCAAATGTTGAAGAGCTCAGGGTAAGGGATGGTCTAATCATAATTTAAAAAATAAAATTTGCTAAAGACTTGGCAGGTAATTAACATCTCAGTGGGAACATACATCACCTGAAGGAGTTCTTGCATCATAGATTGTCTGTATTTATGGTTCTATTCTTCCTTTTAAATGTCTTGGTCTGTGTGAGGATTGCTTTAGTCTTTCAGTAGGGGAATATTTTATGTGAAACTAACTTTTTGTGACAAGGATTTGTAGGAGACTAAGGAACATTACTTATTATTAAAATTAATTTTATTGTGTTCTGTAGTTTGAATAAGAGTAAGGCTGTTTACTGTGGGAACTTTCCAGATTTTTGAGTAAAGGAAGATAATTATTTTTCTATGAAGCTCTTCAAAAGCATAAAAGTTGAAACCATTACAGGAATGATAGTAAAATATTTATTAATTGCCCCTTCTAGTACATGGAGCTTTTGTGTTGAGTAACTTAGGTTTTTAAGTCTTTCTTGTACTGTTTCACTGTTTGTTCTGGCAGATTTATTTGGTGGCTGTTAAAATAGACTTTTATTTACTTATTTTAAGAGCTTATCAAAAAGCATGCTAAAAAAAAAAAAAAAAAAAGCATGCTAATATGCTGAGCCCCTTAACTTCCAGAGAATGAGATTTTTCTAGAGCTACTTATGCTAAAAGATGATTCTCTTATTAAGTTATTAATATTTAGAGCAAGCCTCAGTACTACCTGGACTTCTGTGAAATGCTATTCCTTAGAACTTTTTTTAGGATGAGAGCCTAGATCAGAGGCTTCTTATAGATAAGCTATACATCATCCTCATCTAGTTAGTTATTCATAGAAAAAATAAGGAAGGGGTTGAGAATCTAGTGGCTGAATATTTGCAGCTTCATTTTCATTAGCTATTACCATCTGTTTAGAGTGAAATATGGAAGACAGTACTCCTGAATGTTTTTCTACAAGATGCTTTTTCCTTTCTAGAAAATGTTATGCAGCTTACTTTAACCTGAGTTTTATTCCATTTTCAGTAGTTGACAGATATCAATAATAGTGAATGTAAATGGTATCTTTTATAGTAAGAATTTCTGGAAAGGAGACTAAATGGAATATCATCTCACTAAGTGCTTGGAAATAATTTGTGTGTAATTCTCTTTATTTTGGCAGAATTTGGATTTAACAAAAAGGAAGATGATTCATGAAGGGCCATTGGTTTGGAAGGTGAATAGAGATAAAACTATTGGTAGGTGTACTTTCTGTTGGTTTGGGGGAGAGTGGAGAAAGGAAAAGAATAGGAAGTTTTCCTTATGCCAAAGAGAAGAGATAGCCGTTCACATTTTTCAGTGACAGCAGTTAGCAATGGTACTTTGTGTTATTACTCATTTACAGAAGATCTGCTTATGTTATTTTGTTATATGTGAAGCATGTTAAATACTCATTTAGGGATGAAGCAGAAGATTTTGTCATGATTCAGTCCTGTCTCTATCCTTGTATTCTAATGGGTCTCAGCTTCCTCTAAACCACTGTATCTCAAACTATCTGTGGTGAAGAACCAGTGTTTTTTATCTCTTGTCAGTCACAAACTGACACTTTGGTGTAATACATTAAAAATGAATTATTAAAAAATGAAATAAAAAAATACAATAGCAAGTACATTTTTAAAATTTACTAGATTTAACAGACATCAGTTTTTGATGTCAAATTGTTATAAAGTTTATAAAACACATCTCAATTTCTGTACTAATCACCTCTCCTACATTTTTATTTCTAGATCTATACACTTTGCTGCTGGAAGATATTCTTGTATTGTTACAAAAGCAGGACGATAGACTGGTGTTAAGGTGTCATAGTAAGATTCTGGCATCTACAGGTGATAGCAAACACACATTTAGCCCTGTCATCAAGTTGAATACAGTGTTGGTTCGACAAGTGGCAACAGGCGAGTATGTCCGCTGAATGACGCTAACCTCCAGGTTCATCGTAACGTTTCATAAGATACTCAGTGTCGTTGAAGTAGCACAACTGGCGTAGTTTTGTTCCTTTTATATTCTTATACAGATTAAATGAAATTTATTTACTGCTTAGAACGTGAATACCCCAAAATTATTCAGGATGCTTAGAGTCTCTGAATAATTTTCTGCATTTGAAAATTTTCTGCATATTACTTTTATCTTTACGTCATGTTCAAATCATTGATGACACTAGTGAAGACAATGAATTGGAGGTAATACCATTGAAAAGGCTTTCATTTTTTGATATGGTGGGGAAAAGGCAAAAACTGAAGAAATAGGTGTGGTTTAGGTTTTTAAAAAATCAGTTTCAGTTAGGAAGTTACATATTAACTGTACTAATAATGAGATCTCTTTTAAAACTTGTTAGTTCCATAGTGGTGAGATAAATTTATGACCTCTTTTCTCCAACAGCCACTGAATGTTACTGACTAACCATTTAGCAAAAGGGCAATTCAGAATAAATGCAAAAAGAGCAATAGTGTTTATAGTTCAGTAATTTAGATACATTGACACTTTCTTGTTTTTAATAAATTACTGTGGAATTAGTGCTAGCTTTTATAATCTTTGTTTTATTAAAGTATATTATATATAGTATAACATACAATAATTTGCACAAATTTTAAGTTATAGTTTGATGAGTTTTACAAAGTGAATGTGTGTTTACAAAGTGATCAGGTGTAACCTTTACCTAGATTAAGATGCAGAATAATACCAGGACCCTAGAAACATCTTTCCCAGCCTCTGTGGGTCATATTGTTAGAGTAATTTTTGTCTTGTTTTCCCAGATAACAAAGCTTTATTCGTCATCTCCATGTCTGACAATGGAGCCCAAATTTATGAACTGGTGGCACAGACAGTTTCTGAAAAGACTGTGTATGTACTGGATATAGCTACCTTGCTCTAATATGTTTTATTATCCTGAATATAATATTCCACAATTTAACTGCTTTTGTAAAAGGACTTTGAAAACCAAAAACTATGTGGAAACAAGTACTTCCTCTATATTCTTTGAGAGGTGTTCTTCTAAGAATTTCTTCCTTTTTAGATGGATGTCTCTTATTTTGGTTCTATTCTATTGAAAGTATCTTTTCTAAAGAAAAAATTCTCAGAAGCGTCAAGTGAAGTTTTTTTCATGGGTAGTGTATCCATAATGTTGTTAGGTTTTATAATCTCTACTTAATAGTATGTCACCAAAATAAAGATATTCTCTGGCAGAAATAGTGTTTTTTGACTGTTGGTTTGGTTTGGTTTCTGGTATGGCTTGTTAGTTTTTATTTTTGCTTTCTGGGTGTATTTAAAGTGTGTTTCTTTTTCCTTTCCCTCCTGTGTTTTGTATTCTTTTCAAACTTCCTGCAGCTGGCAGGACCTCATCTGTCGGATGGCTGCATCAGTGAAGGAGCAGTCCACAAAGCCAATTCCACTGCCACAGTCACCACCTTGCGAGTGAGTGTGCCTTTGCTTCCGAGTAGGAACGACTTTGTGGTTTTGGTCAGAGAAAAGAATGGATAATTCTTAACATTTTGTTGCACTGATGTTTAGGCACCTGATGAAGCTGAAAGATTTTTTTTTTTCCCTTCCATAGAGGAGACAATGATGAAGAAGAACCTCCAAAATTAAAAGTGGAACATCATGGCATTTCAGTCACTGGTCTGCAGAGTCCAGGTAAACTGATCTGTTAAGTTAACCTGGAAGAATGGAGTCTACATATTACCCAATAAAATGTGAAGAAACGTTAACTCTTTTGGTTTATGCAGGATCTGGCATCAGCTATTCACTTTAACAAACTTTGCTCGTGCGCCTTTCTGTGTACCATTATCACACTGCACTAAGTGCCATGTATTTTACTTAGCGGACAATCTCTGTAGCTCACGCGGTTATTTTTTTCCAAATATTTCCTGAATGCTTCACGTGAAAAGTTTTGTTAAGATACGTTCCACTTTTTCTGTTCCATTAAACAGACAGAGATTTGGGATTAGAGTCTCCTTTGATGTCGTCAAAACCTCAATCTCATTCACTGGATACCTCTGGGAAATCGGAGGTGGATGATCTCTTTGTGGCTGAGAGACAGTTTGCAAAGGAGCAGCATGCAGATGGAACTGTAAAGGAAGTTGGAGTCAATTATCAAATCACAATCCCAGATCCACACTTGCCTGTCTCAGAAGAACGGTGGGCATTGGATGCACTAAGGAATTGTAAGTTTTATTCGTAAGTTAATACAGAGACTTATTAAGCACCAGAGTTTTATAATGTGCCATGAATTTTCCCTTCAAGAATTTTACAATCTAGTTGGGAAGATGAGAGAAAACTTGCCCTCACCTTCTTAAGTAAAAAAACAAAATAGGTATGTCAAAATTGATCTGGTTGGCGTGACCAGAGAAGGGAGGCATTAGAAAACAAGAGAGATGTGATTATTGCCTTGAAGAATGGGTAAGATTCAGATAGGTATTTAGCAGAACATATAGAAGTCAGTCAGACAAGAAAAATGGTAGGACCAAATAGGACCAAAACACAGAGGCAAAAACTCTTGAGGGTGTTCAGAGAGCAGTGGGTAGAGCAGCTGGCCTGGGGCAGACCACACAAGCTAAAGGAGGCCTGGGGGTCAAGGTTAGAAAGGTGGAGGACGCGTTGTTGAGCCCAGCTGCTGTGGACCTTGAAGAGCAGGTTGAGTCCTCCGGACTTGAAGCGTGGCAGGCCGCAGGGTTTTGAGGACTTATTCAGGCTACAGATCTTCTTCTGTTTTCTTGTGGAGATTGTAGTATTCTTCACCACGACCCATCCTTCTCTCTCACACACACACACACACACACACACACACACACACGAGTGGGTGGTCCTTGCCACTTGGTCAGCCACCCACTCCCTCTCCAGCCTGGTTGAGAACCACTGTTACAAATGGGAGTGGATCACACGTCTCAGGTGTATTGGAGGTGGGAAAAAGGCTGAGAATGATTACTTTAGCTGCAGAGAAAGGACCATTTGAAGTTGCTAAGCTAGGGTGTATGACTAATGGAAAAAGATTACTCCGGCTGAGAGCTGCGAAAGGGTTTGAATGGAAATAGAGTTGGAGTGGAGTGGTCTGGGCTTGAGGCTAAAAGGGTTTGGGCTAGAATGGTGTTAGAAGAATAAAAATAAAGTGAGAAACCAACAAATACTTAAAACAATTGACTTCTTTGGCTGCGAGGGCAAAGGTAAGGGACTATTTAGAGATAATTTCAGTATTTTTGTCAGAAATAAAAATTAGAAAAGACCACCACTGCTACACTTTCTTTTTTCCTTCTTTTCTTTGCCATAGATTATGGGCTTAATTTTAAAACATGTTGAGATTATGGTAATGAATGGCAAGCCATTTAAGAGGAAGGATGAGCAGAAGTTGAGAGTTTTAAGACTGGAACTTTGGAGGAGGTCAGGGAGAGAGATGGATCTGAGTGTCAAAGCCATAAGTATTCATAGCATCTCTCAGGAAGTGACTGCAGGCAAAAAGAAGGAGGGTCAAAGACCCAAACCTATGTGGAAACTTTATTTAAAGAGACAGAAGATAGAAATTAAGGCCGAGTTGGAAGTACGGAATTGGTCAAGTTCTTTAAACCCTAATTTGTTCTAGACTCATAGAGTTAACAGTGGTAATGATTTCTGATGGTTCCACTAACATTGTCCCAGTGACCCTCTCATTGTGTGAGTGACCTCACAGCATGCACTTGCCCATTTAAAATTAAATCCGTTCTATATTCAACAACCAAAGGAAGCTGTGGTACTAGTGAGGTCATTTTTAAAAACTAATAAATATTTCCTTATCCTTTGAAATTATGCATGCTACCAAACATTGGAATTAAATTTACAGGGCAGTTTTATTTTCTTCTTCACCATTTAAGGAGATTCTTTGGGTTATTATAGATAAAATAAGTGTTCTCTGTGTCTAATAAAGTTAGAAAAAAATAATGCCTATGTAGATAGTGTCTGCTTCTGGAAAAAGCAGAACTTTCAGGTTCTTTTGTCTAGATGAACACGGCTTTTCCACATCCTTTTAAGAAGTACCTTTGGGGTATTATTCCAGTTGTATGGTAGAAAATGTGGAGGTAGGCATAGAGGAGAATAATAGGAGAATCCCCCACTGAGAATTCTTAAATTTTTTTGACGTCAAGTTTAATGTTAAATTTTCTCTAGATGGTGTTTTATTTCATTTCTCAAAACAAAAAAATGACTGTATGAAATTAGTATTTTTGCCTGTATGTTACTAAAAAGGTACTTACTTTAAGAGAGAATTGATAATTCCTCTAATTTAATTCTGTCAGTGTGAGGTTATAGTTGTGAATGCGTGTGTTTTTCCCCCCTTCCTAAATCTTTCAGTGGGTTTGTTGAAGCAGTTGCTGGTACAACAGCTGGGTTTGACTGAGAAGAGCACTCAGGAAGACTGGCCACATTTCCCAAGATGCAGGACAGCCTCTCTGGGGGTGCAGGCCGACAGTGGAACCCAGAACCCTGAAAATATTATGGCCTGTCGTCCTTGTGAAGGACAGATGCCCTTGAGAACTGGCGCTGGTGACACTGCAGCTCGTTACGGTGCACGGACTTCAACTGAACCTTCTGCTGCACGGGACTCAGTGGTACTGGCATTCCAAGATAGCCAGGCAAGTAGCATTTTAGTAATGGACCGCATGATTCTGACCCCAGAGATGCCTCCCGCAGAGCCAGAAGGGGGTCTTGATGAGAGTGGAGAGCACTTTTTTGATGCCCGTGAAGCACATAGTGATGATAATCCATCAGAAGGTGATGGAGCAGTTAAAAAGGAAGAGAAGGATGTTAATTTGCGCATCTCAGGCAAGTTCTTTTCACATTTAAACTTTGATTTCAATCATTGTTATTTGTTCTATGTGCTGAAATGGATGTCGCTCGGGTATCCAAGCATTCTCTCGTGTGTGTGTGTGTGTGTGTGTGTGTGTGTGTGTGTGTGTGCAGTATCTGTTCTTTCATGCAATGAATAAATACTGAATCTACTCTATGCCACACCCTATCCTAGGTGCTGGGAGATATAGCATGGAATAAAACACGGAAAAATCCACCATTGTCATGATGCTTAAGCACTACTTGGGGAAAGAGTAACTAACTGTACATGAGTTAACAAATAAATAGATGTCAGATAGTAAGAATTAGGAGGAAAAATAAGTCAGACTGAGGGGCAGAGGGTAATGGGGGCAGACCAGGTGATCAGGGAAGAAGGCCTCTCAGGAGGTAGCATTTGAGCAGAGACCCAAGGGAAGTGAAGGAAGAAGCCATGTGGGTACCTGGAGGTAGAGTGTTCCAGCAGAGAAGAATAGCGCACGGGCTGTGAGGCAAGAGCAGGCGTTCTGTGGTTAAAGAGTGCAGGGTGAGGGAGACAATGGTGGGAGATGAAGCAAGGCAGGTGTTTAGCAGGGAGGGTGGTGGCAAGATCCTGTAGGGACTCGGTAGTTTTCAGCTTTTCACTTCTAAAATGCTAACGAATATGAAGTTATTCAGAAATTACCAGGAAAGTTTGCTAAGTTTACCTTTAACCTGACGTAAGAAAATTCTGAGGTACTTAAAACTTAACCTGGGAATTTGGGAATTAATGGCCTTTCCCCTTCTTTAGTAGCTTTTAAAGTTGTCAGCAAATCACCCCACGTCTGTTTTCTGATGTGATGATGGCAGCACTAATCTCATCAGACCGTTCTGTCTCTATCGATAGGAACCTATCTGATCCTTGATGGCTGTGAAGCAGTGCAGGAGAGCTCCACGGATGAGGAGGTGGCTTCCTCGCTTCCCCCGCCGCCCACGACAGGCGTCCCCTCTATGGACTCCACCCGCCGGCAGCAGCGTTCTCCCCAGAACGCTCATTCTGATGGGGCAGTTTCACCTTTCACCCCAGAATTCCTGGTCCAGCAGCGCTGGGGAGCTATGGAGGATTCCTGTTTTGAGCTCCGGAGTCCCTCCTCTTGTGCAGATTCACAAAGCCAGATCATGGAGTACATTCGTAAGATAGAGGCTGACCTTGAACACTTAAAGGTACCTCAGACTTCAACATCCTTAGGACTCGGATATAAAAAACACATTTAACAGAGAGGAAGTGTAGAATGATTAACATGCTATTGTCAGTAACCTTGCTCAGGGTCTAGATTTGTATGTTTTCTTTGATGATTGTCTGTGAGTAGACCTGGATGAAAAACTGAGATCAGCATTTTTTATCTGATCACAAGAACAGAAGAAATTGTAGCTCTGTAAACTGTGTGTTTGTATGGGCTTCTAAGTTTAAGAACCTAAATATATTTGGGATGATTGGCTGGCCTCCATGAGAAGATGTGGGCAGTAAGCTGAGATAGGTGGGGTCTGTGTAGTTAGGAATCTAGGCTGGGAAATGCTTTAACTTGCCATAACCCATTAATTATCTGTGAATTGTTAGGTGATGTTGGTAGTTTCCCAGGTGCTGTGACAGATAGAAATTGTCTCTAGTGGCTCCTATAATTTAAAGGTCTGCCTGTGAGTGGGAGTTTTGTAAATTGGTAATTGAAGATGTCACTGCATAAGCCACCATTGCAAAACTGACCTGTGTGGTCATTTCTGACAACAGGACTTTATAAGTTTGCCATCAGTAGGCACAGCTGCTGGAGCCCAAATGTTTGTCATGACATCATTTAGTAGAGGTTTCAGGGACAGAGTTTAAAGTGTCCTTAGCCTCTTAGCTGAAGACTGGTCTCCCTTAGTTTTTCTTTTAACTTCATGTGGTAGGTTTTCCCTTCTTCATATGATTATATGTAGGGTCATCCTGTGGCTGATAAGATTCTAAAAGGCCACTGAGGGCACGTTGGTTCTAATTTAGTTCATGCCGCATGTGGGACCATTTTCAGGGTGACTCCGGGTGGGGAGGGGGGGCAGTGGGATAATCACCTCTATCGGTTGCCCTCTCCTCTACTTTCTTCTATATGGGAACATTTTAAGTTATTCACTCAAGAGAGAAACAGGTAAAAGGAATGAAATTTACTTTTTTCGCCTACTAACAAAATTTTTAATGATGTTAATGTTGAAATTTGGAAGCATGTCCCTATAATATAAAAAGCCTTCTTTCCTGTTTTCAAAATAAATTTTTCATGATGTTCAAATGAAAAACCTATGGGTTTTATTTTACAGAAGGTGGAGGAAAGTTACACCATTCTTTGCCAAAGGCTGGCTGGATCAGCCCTCACAGACAAGCACTCAGGTATGTGAAAACTGTGGATTTCAGACTCAAGAATCATCCTGCCTGAACAGTGCATTGAATGAAATGATTTATTATTCTTTAAAGTGGAGACCTTCTGAGATTCCATTTCTTCTCTCTCTTAGAAAAACTGCTTGTTTCCAAACATCATATATCAAGCAGAGGCCGCTGTCTGCTGACTCAGCTCTTGTTTTCTAAGAGAAACTGCAGTTGTCAGTCCCCACGCCACCCGCCTTCTGTCTTTCTTCACCTTTGCAAAGGCAGAAGGCAGAGCTGTGGTGGGCCCAGGAAACTGAGGCTCCCTAGTGGTGGAGGCAGGTCCTCCTCAGGTCTTGCTGTGCTTTTGTGTCTCCCCTGACGGCGAAAGCAGTGTCCCCCTGTGACTACAGATGGATTTGTGTTCAGTGCAGCAATTTGTACTCATTTGCTTTCATGCTTTTGGATGAGGCTATTCTGATCCAGAAACAAAGATGTTAACAGGGTCCACGGACTTCAGATATATTCTCTAAGTGTTCATTTTACTTCGTTCTTTCTTCCTAATCTGATCTCCACATCTCCTCGTTCTTCCCAGATAAAAGTTAGAGCCGCGTGTCCTGGAGGTGACTGCAGGTGGTTGGATTTGAGCATCGGCCTTGTATCACCACGTCCTGGCTCCAGTGTGGACACAGAGAGAGTGTGTGACAGAGGATCTGCCTGCGAACACCCTGGGGTAGCCACGCCCCAGGGGCCCAGAGCGGGACTGGTTCTTCCCAGCCTGGCAGCTGCACTAGTCTGTCAGTGAGGGGACATCCGTTCTCTCACTCTGCTCTCCTCACTATCGGAAATTCATTTTGATTCAGAACAAAAACCAAATGTATAGAGCTTTGGGTGTAGAATATGAAATTTTACTTAGACTTAAGAAAAAGAGAAAATCAGATGTATTTATTTGACTTCATTCCGTATTTGAAAGCACATTTTAATTTTTATTTTGCCATGTTTTGTTTTAATTGAGTAGTGAGAGTTTTAGCCCTTTGTATTTAGTACACCCAAGCATCGATGGCTCCCGAAGCAAAGAGTTCAGGGTGGGGTGTTAGGAGGTGGGGTAGAGAGGTGACGAGGAGGGGGGGGTAAGCAGGGGAGGGAGGAGCATGTGGCCTCCACCAAACTGTATCGCACGCCCTCTGCTGCCCAGTAGGCTGCTTGCCTGAGGGTCACCTCAAAAGCGTAGTCTGCTGGGACTCCTAAGCGCAGAGGACTCGAGCTCCGTGCTCCCAGGCAGGGCTTCCTCCCACCCGAGGCGAGCACCTCTTCTCTGTAGCTGGGATCCACTCCCAATGAACAGGAATCCTCAATGTACTAAAGAGCAGGCACTTGAAAATGGGTGTATTTTCTTCTATTGTCTCCTTTTCTGTTGAGGGTTGGGATTTGGGAGGGAGAGGAAAGCAAATTTTATTTTCTTGACTATAAGTTTGTTATTCTCGGTATTGTTTCATTTTTATAATTATACATTAGACTTTGGCACTTGTGTAAAATTATCCCTGCAGACTGAGCAGGAAGTAAAAACAAGCAAACGGCGATGCTTCAGGTGGCGGCAGGGGTGGGGGTCGCTGAAGGAAGGGTGGGGTGGGAGCGGGTGAGAGTCTGGGGAGGTTGCGTAACTGAATCACTACTGAGTTGAACAATGGCTTTCATTAGCCACGGGTACTGCTGATTATAAGGCCAGTAACATTTTAGTACCTGGAGGTTTGACTCTAATTTTTGCACTGATGGTGCCAAAGGGCTCTTTGACTTAAAAAGAGAGCCGAGAGTGGAGCGGAGAAAGCTGTGGTGGAGAAGGCAGAGCTGCTCCGACCAGCTCCAGAAGCACTTCCTCTGACTTCACTGCTGGAGCTTTTTCCACACTGGTGCATGACTGACCTTAAAAATTGCAGACCAGAACATACACTGGATACTGCAGGCAAGGCATTGGTAACTGCCTGCTCTAGAATGAATAGTAGTACTGGCAGCACCCTCCAGAGGATAAATGTTTCAGAACTGTAACTTGAGAACTCCTTCAGTTCTATTGGCTTTCTGTGGTTTTCTTCGTGCATCAGGTATGTATGTTTGGGAGTATTTTTGCCGACTGAAACTAAATCATTTGTCAAATATGAAAATTCTGTTAGTATGCAAGGAGTTCGTCCACTGCTCATATCTTTCAGTAGTGCCCTCTGAACTCTGTGGGTAGTTAGGATGTAATTTTACTCTTCCCTGCCATCCCCCCACCCTCTGCCCAAATATATGTATTATATATATAATATATATATATTATATATATATTATATATATAATATATATTATATATATAATATATATATAAAATTTTCCCCTCCTCACAGTGGTCAGGCTTCCCAACTACTCTTACAAACACCACTACAACTTAACAAGCTCCTCTATGTCCAGATTCCTGCTTCTGTTTTTCCAAAACTGATCTGTGTTTTTAAGTAGACCAACTTGGCTTGTTGGACCTCATCTATAAATTAGAGTTTTATTTTGAGTTGTAGCCCAAGTATAAATTAAATCAAAATGGGATTAAAATTTTTAGAAGCAGAGGCTAATATATAAGTAAAGCTTGGGACTTGAACTTTCTGTATCTCTTAAGAGAAGCAAGTAAAAACCAAATGGTTACATTGTGCTGCTGGAAATAATGTCACTCCCAACTAAAAAGAATTACACCTGTAGTTACTTGACACTAATACCATCTGTGGACAGTTAATCAGGAGAAAGGTAAATACAAATAGAGCTTTCATCTTAACTTCAGACGCTGCAGGGTAATTGCAGAATTCTCTAGCACTCGTTCCTTTGAGAAGCTTTGTCTGTTAGCAGAGTCTTGGTTTCTCTTCTAGCTCGGCCAGTCCCTGGTCCTTAGCAACTATTTGCTTTTCTTTTTCCTGAAGTTTAACCTCTCCTTGGAACAAAAACAGGGCTAACTGGAAAAATATTTTGACCATAGCTCTCGTACTTCCAAATAAATTCATATCCAGATTGTCAAACAAAGCCCCCAAATGAAGTCTAATTCTGAAAAGATTCCACAATTTTGAGTGTTCTTTTTATCTTACCAACCTACCTTCTTCCCTTCTTCTCATGCTGGCCTCCCACACCCTCTATTTCCTTTTGGCCATTATAATCACATCCATTCGACTTTGATACTCTACCTTCCTTTCAGAACGATGGAATTAGATATTCACCCTGTCTTTGACTGAGGCTGGTTACCATCAAAGCCATTTTCTCAAAGTTACCTGACTGGAAGTTGGAACCTACTTCCATACGGAAAGATCCAAGGGTGGTAGACAAAGCAACCTTCCCGGAGCAGGAGAGCTGGGTTTTAGCTATTGTAGTGACCTGCCGTGACCCTGTGCTCTCTCATGTGGCCCTAATGGCGCCTTTGTTATTAAGTGGCAAATTACATTTGGAGTGTCTCCTTCCTTTTCAGAGAACAGAGTTAATCAAGGCAAATCAACAAACCCCCAGAGTGCTGTAATTTAAAATCATGATCACTGCCCTAGAAACGATATATTTGGCATACTTTAAAATCAGCTAACTTGGACTGCTTGAGTTGTCTTGGCTATTAGGACCTAAACGGTTACTACTACATTATGCTGCACAGAAGGTATATTTTATAAGCTTTTTGGCTTTCTTTTCCCTAAAACAACTCTAACAGCTGTTAGAAAGGATGAGTCCCTCTAAAGTTTTTTTGTTAACGTGTTTATGGAAGCGGGTGGGGAGCTAGTGTGATAGTAGAGGGGAAGAGCCCATTTTTTCCTTATTTTCAAAGCTAAAGAAAATAATTACGCTTCTTGTGAGTTGTCTTTTACTCGCATACTTTTTTTTTCTTTTTGATATTGTTAAATTTGTATTATGTGGAGCTTCTATATTTCAAACTGGAAGCTGTCTTCTTTGAAGGTGGTATATGATGTTATTTTGAGCTACTAGAGCTTTGGTCAATATTTCCTTCCCTATATGTCACGGGGGGCACCGTTCAGAACTGTGTACAGAAGACCTCAAACAGAAAATTAGCAGGACCTTCCAGTCAGCTTTGTGCTGGCTAGGTTTTTTGCCCCCAGTATTAACAATTTTTGTTTTGTAAATCATGTTTTTGCTGACTTTTCCGCCCCTTTTCAAAGTGATCTGAAAAATTGTTCTTTCCTCAAGAAAAGAGTTCCTTTGCCTCATTCTTCCCCACTGGTACTGATGGTTTTGAAAATAAATTGGTAGGAAAAAATTGTACCTCCTAGAAGGAAGCCCTGTCCACCATTTCCAGGTGCCAATGGCTAAGCAGACGTACTGCAAACATAACTGTAATGCACACTGTGGGTTATTCTTAATCAGCCTCTTCCTGCTAGAACATTTTATTTTCCTTGTTCACCATACAATCATGTACTCTTTAACAGAAATTACTTTTAAAGAAATCTGGAACTATCTTAAAAAAAACTTTATTAATAATCATGTATTTTTACTGATCACATTTTGAAATGCCTAAAAGACTTTATTGTTCTAATTATCCAGATGTACCTTTGTAAAATAGCTCTTTTATGAATTAGCTGATAAGGCTGTATGTTTCTGGAACAAAATATTGGTCATCTAAAAACTCTGTTTTCTGGGGTCTGGGAAAATAGAAAATGAGAATTCAAATATTAAATATGCTTAAAGGAACCAAGTATGTGACTTTTTATTTATACTCCTCTTGATTTGTCTTATACAAGTTATATTAGAAAAGTCTTGGCACCAAGGAGGCCTTAAGTGATCTTACTGGCAGCGACTGTCTAATATCTTCCTGCTTGTTAGAGCATCTTTACTAGTGAGACCAGCGAGTTGATCTCCGTAATATATGAACTTCCATGAGGACACTCACAGCTGGAATTGCCCCAGCATCTGGGGCAGCTTTGTTGTTGTTTTTCTAACAGCTTTATTGGGATATAATTCACATAACATACAATTTACTCATTTAAAATGTACAATTCAATGATTTTTTATATATATATATTTTTTTTAATGGTGGTAAAATATATATAACATAAAATTTTTAAGTGTACTTTAGTGGGATAAATGGGGCAGCTTTTATGGCTCACTTAAAGATAACTTTGGTTTAATGCTACCCTAAATGAAATAAGACATCTTTATTACCATTCTTATCCTCAATGTTGGACTTCCTAGACTACCAACATTTCTGTGCTTTTATGGATCCCATTTCAACTCTCCCATTTCAAAACCTTGAGTTTTGGCCTTTTTTGTATGTTGGTTTTGACATAGCATAGAAGTGTAATTTGATTTATTCTTGGGATAATAGTTTAGTTTCCAGTCATTCAGCAGTGCCGTTTGGCTGATAGAGCTAATAAGCATAATAAAAAAATGCTTAGGGGGAGTTCCCAGGTGGCCTAGTGGTTAGGATTCTGGGCTTTCACTGGGGTGGCCTGGATTCAGTCCCTGGTCAGGGATCTGAGGTCCCTCAAGCCCCATGGTGCGGCCAAAAAATAAAAAATAAATTAATAAAAATGCTTAGGATTTTGTAGATCTTTTAAACCTTAAAAAAATTAAGTCAAATGTACTTTGCAGAAATTAACCTGTCTGTACTCTTAGCTCTGTTTATAAACATAACTGATAGAAGAAATAAATACCCATGCTATTCCCACTTGCTCCTAGACAGCCATCTTTTTACAGGAATGGAGACGGTCAAACCCTGTCTTTGCATGTGAGCAATTACTTCCACTTTTTGCCATCCTCTTTAAGCCAAATGACTGGTTCACCAAAGTTTTAATACCAACTTGAAAGATAAGAGGATCTATACTGATGAAAAATTTGCTTTTCAGTTGAACTTGATATCTTCCTATTATGACGAATGTCATAAAACATTACAGATAAATAGCTAGATATAGGTGTTTTCCTTTTTTTTCTGTAATGTCAAGTATAATTCTTGTGACTGATTGAAAACACTTCAAGGGAATATTTTGTTTTTCCCCCTATTATTACTAGCGAGACATCATCATTCCCTGAGCATCAGCTGAGGCCTTGGTTTGAAATCATTTAAGGTAGGTAGAGCTCTCTATTCTAGTCTTTTCCCTTCATTTGATTAGGGTGCTGTTGAACCCGTAAGTTAAGGCTTCCTTTACAGCATTTGATTTCAGAGGATCCCTTTCTTTGTAGGTGTGACCACAGGGTTGGGGCTGCCTGAACACATTCTGATCAGTAACAATAATTACGGTACATCTTGGTGATCTTTTAAAAAATTTTGGAGAAATGTCTATACAGAGAAATTTTTTCTACTATCTTATTATTTTAAATATTAAAGGCAGTTAGCATGATATAATGTGGCAGTTCTCAATCTTTTTGATCTCAGGACCACTTTATACTCTTAAAAATTATTGACCTTATGGAGGAACTTAAGTTCATGTGGATTATTATAGCTATCGATATTTACTTTATTAGAAATTAAAATGAGAAAATTTATGAGATAAGTAATAAGAACATTAATTCATTTAAAAATAATGGTAAACCCATTACAGGTTTTTATGAAAAATTCCTATATTTTCCACAATAAAAGTATTTAGAAGAGTGTTTTATAGTTTTCAAATCTCTAAGACCTGGCATAATAGAAGATAACAATCCTAATATCTACTTCTGTGTGCAGTCTGGTATGATACATTGTTTTGGTTGAAATAGATGAGGAAAATCTGGCCTCACACAGACATATATTTATAAAAGAGAAAATAATAGCTTTTCCAGATAATTTTAGATATTCTTTTTGATAATACACTGAAATTTGATAAGTGGTAACTTTTTAAAAACATAGCTGCAGTGTGGAATCTGAAGCCATATCAATGAAATTTTTATACTTTGTCACAGTCAAATGCATCAATCCATTTAATACTTTAAATGTGTAAAGAATGGAATATTTTTCCCATCCCATGCATGATTTTGTAATACCCTGTATTGACCATTGGGAAAATATTGGTTTACTGAATTATTCAGGTCTTCAAATGTTAACACGTTTCTTTATATAACATCAAAAAAATCACATTGGATAATATCAACAGCCAATCTCATCAGAAAAGTCTCATGGTGGTATATACAAATTTCCAAAACTTTTAATTTTTGCTTAAAGGCTCACATTTTATCACTGGCAACAAATACAGTTGTTTTCCTTCAAATACAGGCTCACTTTTTTCATTTTTGAGAAAATATCTGCCAAATACACAAATCTGAATAGTATTGCCTTACCAGTCATTCTTTCAAGTTCAAATAATCCTCCATTTGGGGAAAAAAAAAAAGTGGCTAGTTTAGCACCCAACTCCAGCAATTGCACAAGTACTTTTCCTTCAGACACAACTGTGGTACTTTTGTATGTGGCAGAGGTGCTTTATGCATATTTCCCATTTTGTCACAGAGTTGTTAAAAGATGTGTACTCAAGGGTTGAGATTTAATAAAATTTTTAATTTTTACTGCTTCATCAAGTGCATTCTGAAGTGAAACTGGCAGTGTTTGTATTGCAAGTGAGTGGCAGTGAAGAAAGCAGTGACTCTTGGTGAACTTTAGTGTCATTACCTTGATTTAGGCTAAGATGCCAGCAGCTTTACCCTCCATTGCTTTTTTGCACCAGTAGTGCAAATGTTAACATAGTGAAAAGGCAAATGGTGTTTTAGTAGTTTAATAGTTTTACTCCCTGGACGCTTAGTAGTGAAAATAGTTTTGACTCCCTGGACACTATGAAAGGGGCTTGGAGACCCCCGGAGGCTTGCAGACCACACTTGCAGAATTGTTGATGTAGTGAAAAGGGCCTGGACTTAGATGATCTGGGTTCAATTCCACCTCTTCTCCTTACTTGCTGTGCAACCTTGAGCAGATTACTCTCTCAGTTTCCATTTTCTAATCTGTAAATCGGGGTAAATAATACTTATCCTAACAGTTGTTGGAAGAATTGGTAAGTGAGAAATCATCAAATATGTAACTGGTGTCTCTCCAAAGTTTTTTTTTTTTCATCGTAGGATTTGAGTACTTAAAGCAGGAAAGGTGAAAAATGATTAATAAATTTAGAATATGTAAAATATCTCTTACCAATACAGCCATATTTCATGTTTTATAATGGTTTTGTGTGTCTAAACCCTAGGTTCTTAGGGTGTGTGATGTGTGTGTATGTTCATTTTTAAAGAATTGGTTGCTGACCTCTATAATAATATACTTGTTTAACCTAATTGTTCTTCTAAATGGAAAGAAAGAAGGAAGGGAGGGAGAGAAGGAGGGAGGGAAGGAAGGAAGGAAGGAAGGAAGGAAGGAAAGGAAAGGAAGGAAGGAAGACAAAAAACCTGTGCAGTTTTAGAGAAACCTGTATATTGAAAACCTGTGTATTGTGCTGTTTTGATGCTACAGTTATAAGGCGGTGGAGTATGGTGGTAGTAGAAGTTCCAGAAATTTCAGTAATCATGTGGAATTAGTGGTTTTTCATCTTGCCCCCTTCTATAATGCAATGTGCTACTACTACTTGGGTTTATCTTCCATTTAAAGCTAGATCTTGGCAGTTTTGAAACATCTTTATTCTCTTAAAATATATGACTGCTTTCATTCTTTTTAATTAATGGGAGAATGAGTTATATTGTGGTAATTTTAATGAGAGTTTGTGTTTTCCTAAAAATGCACTGATCACCACGTCTACAGCACTAAAGAACATGAGTGATTTTCATATTCAAATCATGATAGTACTTTAAGACGACCTTTTCTGGAGAACCCAAACCCAGACATCATGGCCTGAAGTCCAGTGTGTGGCAGGGTTTCTGGATTTCTCTCTGCCTTCCCTCCTATCTATAGGGAGAGGACCATACATAGGGCCAGGGAAGCAGGACCACACCATGTTTGAGTTCTTTCCACTCTGTTCTGTTAGCACGTTGTCTAACCTAGAATAAGTCCTTACCTTATCTGAGCCTCTGTTTTCTCATCTTACACTGAGCAAGTCTGTGAAATGGATTACACAGGAACATAGAGGCAGCTTACCTCTTGCTTGCCGGCTAGCCTCAGGGAGGCTCTATCCTTTCCCCACCTCGTATGTTGCTCCAAGTAAGAGTATAATTTTAGTATCATCACTCACTGAAGGACGTTTCTTTTTCTCCTATTCTTTGGAATATTTATCTTCTTATTTTGATAGCTTCCTCTAGTTCAGTATCACCTATAGTCTGATGAAGTGTTACTTGCATTTTTATTTTGTCCTGATCTCGCTGCCACTTTACGAGAAACTTGGGGGTTTTTCTGGAAGAAGATCTGACATTCCTGGTTTAGAGGAGACTTTCTGAGCATCGGCTGAGGGGAGGCTGACAGATCTTATCTCCATCCCGGCTTATGTCCCAAGTGATGGCCTATTCTGAAAGGTTTATGAAACTTAGAGAATTTACAGTGATTGAGTGCCCACAACATGAGCTAGCTGGATCAATTATTTAGCAAGCAAATGCACTATCAAAAAAACGGGTCCAGCCACAAGAAGAAGTCCCAGAGAACTTGGAAGCTTTCATGCAATCCAATATTTATAAACTAACAGCTCAAGGACAAAACTGTTCCTATGCCATGCCACCTACTGAAAGTAAAAGACTCAAATATTCTTCTTGACTGTCACTTTTTTTTCTTTTAGAAATTGTGCTCTTTGGGATACATTCTAACTGCTACAGCAGTCAGTGACATTTAGCTGCAATACCTATAAAGCCTAATGTTTGCTTCGGGGAGGGGAGGGGGACGGGTATCTACCTTCTAGGAGGAGTGTGGGGGGAAGGTTCTGCGTCTTCAGACACGAGTTATGGCGGATTAACTTACATTTCCAACTTCCTTCTTCCTCTCGCTTCAGACAAGTTCTGAGCAGGAATCTTTCTGCCTTGGGCCAGAATAGCTTGGCAGCAGCGACTAAAGAGTTGATTGATTAATTGGTCAACTGATTCCCACCTTTGTTTCAGAAAACAAAGACTTGGAGGAGCAGAGTGTCTGAAATGGGAAAAAATAAAACATAGGCCTTAGGGAAGGGAGGCTAGGGATCAAGCTCATTTACAGTACTTGTTCCTAGGGCCTGTGATTTTTTTTTTTTTTTTTTGCATTCAAAATGTCTTTTTGATTTAGCCCTTGCTCTGTTCCCGCTGTAGCCAAGTCGTTTTGCCACACATGTGGATGTCTAAAACCCCGCGAGAATTGCCTCCTCGTGCTCTCCCATCTGCCACGCACGCGGCTACCCATCCGGTTTTCCGAAAACACTACACTCATCGCAGCATTGCCTGCCCGAGAGCCTACGATGACTTTACGGTTACTGCTGTACCGAGATTAAACTCTGCTTAGTGTCGGAGATGTTCATGATTTAGCCAGCCAGCCTTATTTCCCTCTGCTGCCTGCCATGAACCTGCTTCTCCAGGAGGGTTTAGCCTCCTCCCCGTCTTCCTCACCTGGCATCCAGGTCCTGCCTTAACCTTTGCTTCTACGTCCGTCATCTGAAATGCACCTGGTTCTCCTCTCTGTCTAACTGTATCCTGCTCCTCTTCTCCAGCTCACCCTTGTCATTTCCTGCAACCACTAGTTACTGTTCCCTTGGCCTAACCCTTCCTGCAGTCATGGTTTTCCCTTGTACCCCGCTCCAGGGCCCGCTCTGTACACTGCAAGGTGCCACATTTTGGGAGGGCTCCACCATGAGTGTGAAAGGAGTAGCTACAGTTTATTAGTACGAACTATGGGGTTAGGTGCTGCACCCTTTCTGTACGCTACCCCTAATCTTCACAAGCACCCCGAGAGCTAAGTGGTTCTCCCCTTTTTAAATAGATGAGGCAACTGAAGCTAGTGGTGATTATGATGTTCCCAGTGGAATAGCCAGAATTCAAGGCAAGGTCTGTCTTCCACCAAAGCCTGTCTTTATCACTCCACTGTGGAAAGGACACCCCACTGTTTTTAAAAGTGTTTACAATCAAATAGCGAAGACAAATACATGAATATCACTTTTCTACCTTTCTCCCTTACTAAACTGCAGTTACTTACACTGGACTAAGGGCCAGAACTTTGCATGTCATTTAAGGTGTTTGACCCTGGGAGTGGTTTGGACGTAGCTGAACATAAAAAAGATGAATTCAGCAACTGAGTTACACTGAGTTATGTAGAGTAGAAATGGGAGTGTTAGGAGGCAGATTAGTGGAAGCTGCTGTAATATCCAACAGGAAGCTCCAATTTGATTAAGTGACAGAATGGGGGGGAAATGGTATAGTTAAGATAGATTTACAGATGTTGGCATGTAAGTTAATATGCAACATATAGGAGAGGGAGGAGCTTTAAAAAAAAAAACAGTTTTGCAAACTTATGGTCACCAAAAGGGAAAGGGGGAGGAATAAATTAGGAGGTTGGGACTAACCTATACACACTACTATACATAAAATAGATAACCAACAAGGACCTACTATGTAGCACAGTGAACTATACTCAATATTTTGTAATAACCTATAAGGGAAAAGAATCTGGCTGAATCACTGTGCTATACAACTGAAACTAACACGATATTGTAAATCAACTATGCCTCAATTTTAAGGAAAAGAGAAAAGGGACTTCCCTGGCAGTCTAGCGGTGAAGACTTCCACTGCAGGGGAATCGCTGGTCAGGGAACTAAGATCCCGCATGCCGTGCAGTGCAGCCAAAAAATAAAATAAAATAAAAAATGTAAAAAGTAAAAAAGAAAAAAAAAAAAACACATAGAAAAAGACTGTTTCGTGGACCTAAGAGATTGGTATTGCCCTTAACAGAAGTCGGGAATCGTGGAGGAGAGATAGACTTTGAGGGGAGAATTAGTTTAACTTGGCCATGTTGAGTTTTAGGCAGCAGTGTATCAACTTGGGAATGTCCACCAAGAAGCTGCAAATACAGTCCCGGAGCTGAATTGAGTTGAGTCATACATGTGAGTTGTCCCAGCTGGATTAAGGACAGGAGCCTTGTGTTCATAAATTTTAAGAGTTGAAAGTACTGAGTCCGCCAACTGATGAATGGATAAACAAAATGTGCATATCAATACAATGGAATGTTTTTTAGCCACAAAAAGAAATGAAGTACTGACACATCTACAACACGATGGACTTGAAAACATTACACTAAGTGAAGAAACCAGTTACAAAGGACCATATACTGTATGATTCATTTATATGAAATGTCTAGAATAAGTAAGTCCACAGAGACCGAAAGTAGATTACTGGTTGTCAGAGGCTGGGGAGAGGAGAGACATTGCTAAGGGTATGGAGTGGTTAAAATATTCTGGAATTTTTTGTGGTGATGAAAATGTTCTGGGATTAGATAGTGGTGATAGTTACACAACAATGCAAATATACTAAAAACCATTGAATTGTATACTTTAAAAGGGTGAATTTTGTGGCATGTGAATTATACCTTTTAAAAAATGGAAGAAAAAAGTACCTCGGAGATCACCTACTCTGTCCCCACACCGAGGGATTCAATGCTTTCATCCATCCTCTACTTACACTGGAGATGCTTAAATATCTCCTGTCATGGGGAACTTACTCTCTCACACAGTAACTCATTCCATGTTTTTGGACCTCTAACTGGTGTATGTGGCATAGTGGATACGGAACACGGACTTTGGACATCAGACAGTCTTGGCTTTGCCACTTACTAACTTGCATGACATTGGGCAAGTTAGTTAACTTCACTAAGGCTCAATTTCATCATCTGCAAAATGGGGAAAATAATAGTACCTGCCTCACAGGGTTGCACTGAGGAAATGAAACAATGCATGTAAAGCGCAGAGTCGGTACTCTCTAAGTGGTAACACTTAGTTTTTTGTTATCGCCTGCTCTTTCAACAGCACCGAATACCTAGTAAGGGCCCAATTACTACCCTTAATGATTTGGCGGTCCAATAGCCCCAAAAGTCTGGAGCACCAAGTTGAGGAACACAGGACAATGACATTATGGGAACAAGCTGTGAAGATGGTTTTTTGTTGGTTTTGTTTTTTAAGAATCTTGATAGGCTCTACTGATGCGTTTACTGTCAATGAGGTCAATTTGCCAGCAGTTTTGTTTTTCCCTTCACGAGGCACCTGCACAATGTGGCAAGGGACCCGAGGTGCTTTGGGATCTTGACAGCGGTATGGTGACCAGGCAAGATGCCGGGGAGCTTGCATTAAATTCTCCCCCAAAGATCCAATAACACTAAGAGGGTTGACAGTAGTCTTATTTAGCATAAGGCAGCTGACCCAAACCTTCCTAATATCCCAACGCTCTTTGGTAATTAAAAGACATACACAGAAAGATAGTTGGTAAAGTGTGTGAAAGCAACAAGGAGTTGTTTCCTAGATTCTTGTCCTAACCTCAGCCTTCTTATCCTTGTTTTGGCGAAGGTTAGACAAGTGCTCTGAAATGATGGGGCACCAAATCCTAGACAGGAGACAATTTATGCAGGTTCCATCATCCAGAATATTTGGTAACCTTTTACAAGCCGTTTGTCATATTACGTGTCTAGTGCAATCCTGGTGTTAGCTGAAGATGTCTGGGTAATCTCCTGTACTGCTTCATAAAATACTGTAATAAACCCAGTAGTAGCTACCTTCAAGAGCTTTGCACCAAGGGAGCGTCCGCTCCCACCTCTCATTCCCTCTGCTTCCTACTCCCCACCCCCTACCTCATTCCCCCCCCCCCCCCCCCCCCGCTGGGTAACTGGAACAGCAGCCAGTGTTACTTTCAGAGGAATAAAAGAACCTAAATCTCCCTGCCTGCTTTTTTTTTTTAAGATTTCTTTTTTTTTTTAATTTTATTGGAGTATGTTGATTTACAAGGTTGTGTCAGTCTCAGGTGTACAGCAAAGGGAATCAGTTATACATATATATATATCCACTCTTTTTTTAGATTCTTTTCTCATACAGGTCATTACAGAGTATTGAGTAGAGTTCCCTGTGCTGCACAGTAGGACCTTATTAGTTGTCTATTTTATATGTAGTAGCGTCCTCGCCTGCTTTTTAAAGTGGTTTGTTTGTTTCCAGATGTCAGGAGTTTGAAGTATTGCCCCTAATCAATGTTTTAAACTTCTTGTTGATATTTATTTCAGCTGTGTTGAATATACTCTATTAAACTGAACTCCATGGATGGGAGAGTAAATCTGAATTTCTCTCTGTTCTCTGGAGACATCATAATATTTCCTATTATCGGAGGTTATTGTTTTGCTAGGATATTAATGAGCAGTTTCCCTGCTGGAGTTATCATTGCTTCTTCCTTCCTTCAGCCCCCAAACAGTTTTCCATGAATTAACATGGAAACCAAGCTTAATTTCTTGAGTCATCGCCTCTGGTTTTGAATCTCTTTCTCCGTTTCACGCCTCTGTAGATAATTTGACGCTCCCATCTGTCCATTTCCTCTGACCCTGCTACTGATAATGTGATTAAACCCTCTACTCTGTTGCTTTTCATTTACTTCTCAATTATTTCTGATCATGTGTGCTGTATTTTCTTTATTTGGATCCAAGGTATAATTAGGGAAGAGAGCTGAACAAAAGAGGCTGGTTTTTCTTTCTCTCTCCTTGGCGGTGAGTGAAAAATGCTGTCCAGCACGTCCGGTGGGATACCAACTGGTGTGTGACTTTTGTAACAGCCTAGGGATGTACGCAGATCCAGATGTGTGATGGCAGCTTGTTTACCTTACTTGGTGCTTAATGAGATGTTCAGATATTGTTACTTTGAAGCACTGTTTCTATTTTTATTATCTAACATTTATTAAATGTCAACCATATGGTCAGTAAAACACAAAGAATAGCATAGTTCTGTCTGGATTAAGAACCTAGAGTGCATGTGAGTTTAGTTTTAGCCCTAATGACCAAAAAAAAAAAAAAAAAGGTATAGTGGACAATGCATATCATCCTAGGGGGTGTTTTCCAAATATGTTCTATTAAATTAATAAACATTAGACCCTGCCCCTGGGGGAGATGTATATAAAACAAGGCACAAAATAAAATACACTGGGAACTTACTTTAAAAGTAAGATTGATTTAAGAGTAAGATTTAACTTTTGCTCTTATTTCAAGTGATAGGTTGAATTTTCCAGCTATTTTGGTTTCACCTCGTTTTTCATTCCACAAAGAACATTTTGATCTTTTCATTTGGCCCAAGGCAAAATTGGTGGCTTGGCTCGGTTAACAAGGAGAAAGCCTGGAACTTTAAGGAGCAGGAGTTTGGACTGTAGATCCCTTAACCAAGAAGTGGCATAGCTTTGCCAGTTACACTCTCTATGCCACAGGTTCTATATGTATTACATGAGGAGGACAGAGTTAAAATACAACCATAACAGAAGGGGAATTTTCTGGTTTAAAATCAGAAAATACAACTTGGGGCCTCATGATTTACTACTAAACAGGTTACTTTCCTAACTTTGAAATGAAGATAACACAACATCGTCACAAGGGCTGAGATGAGGAACCCATGTGATGGTGGCCATGAAAACACTTTGTAAACTGGGAAGTGCTGTACAAATGTTAATTGTCATGAGATGGACTAAGCACCTACCTGATGACAGAATTGAAGAGTATTTGTCCTGAGAACTCTTACTATCCATTTGCATATGTTTACCTGTAAGAAATGTATCCAAACGTATTTACTCCTGCATTCAGATTTCTTTTGCTTTTAATGAGGAAGGTGCAGGGGCAGCAGTGTCGCGAAGAGGAGTGGAATCAATGGGGTTGACTCTCTGGACCTCACAGGGGTGAGGGAGCTCCTGGAAGGCAGGGACCATGTGTGTCCCCCGCCTCTGGGACAGGGCCTGGTGCCTAGTAGTAGCCACTAAGCAACTGTTCACCAAACCCAGCTGAAGATTGAAAACACATCCTCAGCAGTAACTTCTGTTCTTTAATAACCTCTCTCACGCCTGCCCCCAACTACCGCTTTATCCCACTACTCCATAAACCAGATCCCTAGAGCACTATGGAAAAGTAAAAATCTTGTACTTGGGAGTTGGGACAGGGAAGACTTGCTTCCTGTTTTGGTTATTAAATGTCTTTCTGTGTAGGCAATTTTGCTTGGATCTACTTGTTCCTTCTTGTGGTGGGTTTTTTTTTTCAATTTACTTTCTTTATTCCTCTTTCCCCACCAAATTTTTAAGTCAATCATAATCACCTCGACAGTGCGCCTAATTAATTAGCATTTGAAAAGCAGTGCATCCATCAGACTGGGGGAAGGGTGACTTGGGGTCAATTTGTATGCTGAAGAACAAGGTATTATTGTGTGTGCCAAGCTTCACCCAAGTGCTTGAAAATGCATGAAGAAAACCATCCTTCCGCTAGCAGGAGCTACAGTCTGATTCGGAGCCTTAAAAGCAGTAGATATATTGAGATACTTTTTCCTTTTACTCCACTCACTGTTTCCATTCCTGCATCTGTATGCATGTGTGTGTGTTATAAGAAGTCATTTAAAAAACAAGCACGACGTTCATCTATTCAGATTGGCCTTATTTTGGAACTAACTTCCTTTCATGTAAATAGATTCCCTTTTTTGAACAAGGTCGTTAATGCTGTTTACCTAGTAACACTTGAGTGTGTCAATAATATCACTTTTGTCAAGAGAGCATTTAAGTAATTACTGCATTTTCTAGTATTAAGTGTCTTCACTGCATTTAAAGAAAAGTGTCCATGCATCTAAAGAGAAAGGCCCAAATACATGCGGCATGTTTTTACTTTCAACAATAAGTATTACATGTCTTCAAAGATTGAAATTTCCTTTTAGCCTTGGGCCAAGGAGACAGACTAAGAACCCAAGAATTTAGAGATGGAAGGTAGCTCATTCAACCTCCTAATCCAATGTTGGAATACCTTCTACGGCAACCCTAGCAGATGGCCATCCATCTGCTTGTATACTTCCAATGCTGGGGAGCTCATTATTGCCTGAGGCAACTCATAAATTCTTTCTTATTTGAGTTAAAATCAGCCTGTAACTTCTGTCCATTGGTCCTGGTTATGGAGCAACGTAGGAAAGCTCTTAAGTACTTGAAGACAGCTGCAACATCTTCCTTTAGTCTTTTCCAAATTAAGATAACTAGAGTCTTTTAAATTAAGACTTTTGCCTGGAATCTGGAAGAACAAGAATGGAAATGATCATTATACCATGCAATACCCCACACAATACTTTTGTTGCCATTGCAGCTAGCAGGTAGGCATCTCTTCTAGTATTTCAAACTTGGGCAGAGCCCACTCTGTAGTACAGTTCCTGAATGCGACCCATGCCTCATTTAGCTAGGAGCCGTGAGAAATCTGTCCTGGGTGAATAGAAATCCTGCTATCTTCTTCCTGTTGCTATTCGGAATTCCTTGAGACGGCACAAGCTCCTAAAAATTGCTTTGAGATAAAATTTAAAGGTTTTCCTTTAGAAGGGAAAATTCAATGCACCAGAATGTAAACTTTTTGAAAGTAGAACCCCTGTTCAATTTTTCTTTCTGTCCCCTATAGCGCCTAATATCCTACCTGGCAGATAGAAGCTGCTGGATGAATTGTTGTTCTACTGAGCTGAAAAAGAGAACTGGTCAACATTATGTTGAAATATATATGTATTTGGGAGATATATATATGTAATATATGTGAAATACATATGTATTCATATATATAGAGAGAGATATATGTACACATACATATGCACACGCATATTTTTTTTAACCTTTATAATATCCCAAAGTCATTTTATAATAATTCATAGGAAGACTTAATGCCACTGTTCAGACAAAACTGTTCTCTGGATAAACTGTAAATCCCAAACACGTGGGGTAATGTGAAAAGTGTCATCTTATTTTTACATCCCGAGGTCGTTGCCTGAAGAAAGCAGACCCTTTTCTATGAACTTTCCATTGCTAAAGTGATTCTGCTTTGCTCCCAGATAGAATATCGCCATCCTATTCCTCACCTTCCTGCCTCTTCCTCCTGTTCAATTGTGTCGCTTCTTCAGCTGCTCTTGGTACTCGAGCCTGAGAAGGAAAGCAATGAGAGGGTGAGCAAAAATGCAACTTCTTTAGTCCTTGCTTAACATTTTACCCAATTTGACTTAAATGAGTTTAACCCCTTCTCACGATGACCTTTGACCAGCATCCTTCAAGCAGCATATGCTCCCTCGCCCTCACCCCGCAGCCAGAGGCCCCAGGTTTTAACGCAGCTTTGCTACTTCCTTACTGAGTGATTTATACCTATCACATGGTATGATGGAAGCCGGGAGGTCCTAGAGGAAAGGTGGACGTGGGAAGTCCATCACAAGCAAAATGCTGCTTTTAGACATGAGCATAGAAGCCTTACTATCTTGGGACTGGTTACAAGCCTTTACTAGTGCAGGTGAATCCAGTCCCTCTTTCCCACCAAGGTGCAGCCTCCAGCCACAGCGTAGGTCCGTAGAAGATCCAGGCTGAGAATTCTGGGTGTGGACCCAAGCCAGTGTGTGCTGAAGGCCCTCAGTCCCAACTCCGGAACTGCCATGAATCACACACCCCTGCAGTCTGCTCCCCACCTACACCCAGTCAGCCAACCTAGACTATGACCATGTAACTGAATTAACTGTATGTGAAATAGCATACAGAAGATACCTGATGTCAGAACGGACCACAGCTGTTAGAAGGAGAATGTTCTACCTCTCCCATATCTTTCACTTGACTGTGAACTCCTAGAGGCCAAGCCCTGGATTTGTCTCCCTCTCTTTTTTTAAATAAATTTATTTATTTTATTTTTATTTATTTTGGGCTGCGTTGGGTCTTCATTGCTGCGCACGGGCTTTCTCTAGTTGTGTCGAGCGGGGGCTACTCTTCGTTGCGGGGCGCGGGCTTCTCATTGTGGTGGCTTCTCTTGTTGCGGAGCACAGGCTCTAGGCGCGCGGGCTTCAGTAGTTGTGGCATGTGGGCTCTAGAGCGCAGGCTCAGTACTTGTGGCGTCTGGGCTTAGTTGCTCTGTGGCATGTGGGATCTTCCCGGACCAGAGATCCGGGAATTCCTTATCCAGGGGAACCCATGTCCGGGGGAACCCATGTCCAGGGGAACCCGTGTCCCCTGCACCGGCAGGCGGATTCTTAACCACTGTGCCACCAGGGAAGCCCTGGATTTGTCTCTTTTCTTGTTTTCTATTTTGTCTCCAGTGCCTGCACATAATAGGCACCAACAATTTCTTGAAGAAGTAATTGCCATGGCGGCTTATCTCTCTGCTGGGTGATAAATGGAAACCAAGATACATGGTGGGATGAGTTAGGTTCTCCCATTAGGGATGAGAGCAGGGCTGCAGGTTGTATTCTGATCAGGGATGATCCAAGTTTTCATTTTAATTTCAATGTGAGCAGTATTCTTTATGCCTAGACTAATAAAATGGAGACAAGAGGCATTGGGGGAAGGGAACTGCGTGATAATGTAGTTGTCAAGTGGAGGTGGGGCTTTTTTACATTAGACGGAGTCTTTGCAGCCTCGGAGGCTACAGAAGTCTAAACTCACATGCGTGTATATTTGCTCTTTGCCAACACTTGGCCACAATGTCATTAGGCAAAACCACAGCTTGTCTCATCCTTCAAGGCATGAGTAAAAATCAAAGTCAAAGAACAGTTCTCTTTCTAATTTCAATTCTGCTCCTAAACTGGTTCTGTTAGACATCATCCTTTAGGAAGGAACCATTCATCCCCAAACAGGTGGCAAGAAGAACACAGAGAATCATTTTCATTTAATCCGGAGTTTGAGTGCAGTACTCTGGCGGGATTGCTGCATTTTAATACTGTGTGGCAAGAAGGCTATTCAATCAGGCTCTTGCTTCCTTCAACCTCATTCCCTCAAACGTGAACCCCAACTTTAGCTTAGGTCTGTAAAGGCTTCAATTTAGCGGGGACCAATGCTTCATATTGCCAGTTAGGTCATTTCATCTGACTTGTTTGGTCCAACCACAGAAGCCAACTTGATTTGCCAGACTTGTAGACCCACTAACTCTTACTCCATGGCCGTTCATTCACTGAACACATTTACTCACCTCTACCATCCCAGGCATTGTGCTGTTAATACAGCAACATGTCACCATGAACTTGTGATGAGCCTTCAAAGGGATCTTTGGAAAAGAGATGGTAGGTAAACTTAAGATCAAGTATTCTTTGTGAACATACCTGAGGTAAATACAAAGAAGAAGAAGAGAAAAATAAATCCAGGAGACCAAATTCATAGTCTCTTAGTGAAAGCAGACATGAAACAAGTGAGTAGCCATAAGCTCTAATAAGTGCATGCAAAGTCTAGAGAAGAGAGTGATTAATTCTGTTGGGAAGGGACCAGATGGCAGGTCAGGAGAAACTTCCAGGAGGAAGAGATTCCTAAACGGAGTTGGGAAAGGTAAATATGACCTTGTCTATCTGTGTGTGAGGGTTGCGGGGTGGGAGTGGGGGGATGGGTTCCAGGCGTAAGTCAATGTGTTAAAGGCAAAGAGGCATAAACTAGGAGGACAGGAGGACTAAGTGTAAGCGTTTGGTATTGATGGAGTGTGAGAGGGGCGGTGGTGGAAGACGATGGACAGGAGAAGTGAGCAGAGCTTTTAGACTGTGCCAGGCAGTATGGGACTCAGTTTTACCTTAGGAGCCATGTGGGGTCGTGAAAGGGTTTTAAGCCGGGACGAGGGCGTGAAGTAGCTTAAATGGCAGCCATTTGTGGACGTGTTGCAGGGAGCCAGTCTAAAAGCAGAGAGGTCAGTTAGAGGACTATTGCAATAGTTTCTAAGAGACAGTGACATGAGGATGGCATGTGCCCCTAAGCAAGTGAGGACAAATCACCCAGTCACTGTGTGCCTGAGTTGGCCCTACTTATGCAATGGGTTCATTATGAACTTGTGATGAACCTTCAAATGGACCTTTGGAAAAGACAGGTTGGCAAATTTAAGATCAAGCATTCTTCGAGGATATACCTCAAGCAAATACAAAGAAGGAAGTTGCTAACATAAATCCAGGAGAACAAATTCCTTCCTGTGGGCTCCAGCCACCAAAGAGCTCGAACCCACTAGATTTAACCATGATGCCCTAGCACCCGGGACCCTGTCTGTCTAGCCCAGCCCAGCAGCTGGCTGTGGTGGATGCTTCAGACGAGAGGTTCTCGGGGAGGGACCCCCATTTCCTACCCTTCTGCTATTTCATTCAAGGCTGCAGCCTCCGAGGTAGTTCAGCTGGGCCGGCCTCATTCCCCTCCGACCCAGCCCAGCTGTGGGATCCGAAATTTATCTGGACCAACCTCCCCGACCCCATCCCCACCCCTAGTCGAGTTGGGAACTTAGCTTGCCTGGAATTAAGTTTTGATTGACAAGGGGCACTGACTTTCAGGAGTAAAGAAAGTGCACAGAGAGCAGTGATCACTCAGAAGAACTCCGAGGTCAGTAGCAGAAGGAAGAGACAGCAAGGTGGATGCGGGACAAGCAGGGTGGGGCTGGAGGCAGGCTTCTCTGGCACTGCTGCCCACCATCTGACTGCTAGTGGGCCCCTTGCTTCTAGGGTCAGAGGCCTTAAGGAAGGGAAAGAAAGTCAGAATCATCCTGGCAGGAAGGGGAGAAACTGGGGTCCTCGTTAGGCCACAGCCGAGGCTACCTCCAGACCCGGCGGCAATACCTCTGATCTCGCCGACAGCTCCTTCCCACCCCGCCCCCCCACCCGGGTTATCAGGAGGCAAAGGAATAAGATGAAGCGTTTCACCTAGATGGTATTTTTCTTTCCAAACACTTAAGCCTCTATGGTCTCGCTGATCTTGCATCTTTCCGGGAAAAAGGGCCCAGGATGCAGGCTTGGCATTTCAGAGTTTGAAGTAATTTCAGAGGTTATTCAGTCCACTTCCCTCGCATCTAGGGATGTGGACACTGAAGGGGAGAGATGTGAAGTGGCTTTTGCCGGGGGTCCCAGGGGCGCCCCTCACTCCTCCCGTCTGCTTGGCCCACGCTGCTGTTTGTCCTCTTTGCAAATGAGGCCCCGTGTGAGGAAACAGAGCTGGAATTAGATAGTTCTGTGTAGCCTATTCACCCCCAGGTGTGGCTGCCTTAAGGAGGATCTTACACTTTAGCGGGCTCCCTTATCTGTGAAATGAGGTTAGTGTCACCTTCACACCTACTTTGCAAAGTTGATGTGAAGGTTACTGGAAACCACACTTGTGTGAGCGCTGTAGTCCTAGCACCCAGTAGGGGTACATGGTGTTTTCCCTAGTGAGCTTTCACCGGGGGCAGAGAAGTGGGAAGAGCAGGGTGGTTAGCTCTCCCTGGGGAACGCAGCGGCATCGAATGTTCTCTAGTCCAGATGTCAGCCTTTCATGCCCAAGACCAAACCAAGGACGTCTGGGAACAAACACTTCACTGAGAATTTGACTAGGTTGTGGGTAGGCAGAGAGTTGCGTGAGGCGGCCCAAGACGTTGACGATGGGAGGGCTCTGTGATCAGTTCGTTGTTTGCCCCAGACAGAGGCCGTACGGGTGGGAAAGGAGGAACTCATGTCTGAGGAGGTCACGTGTCCTTGGACCTCCCTCCTCAAGATCCCCGATTCCCCAGCTCCTCCTGAGGCCAGCTGTGATATAGTAAAATGAGCCACGACCGCGTGTCAGAAAGCTTGGTTGCCCTCCTGGTGCTGCCACTCGCTGCGTTGTTCACGTGGAGCCCTGGGCTCCTGGGCTGGTCCCTTGGTCTCTCCGAGCCTCGGGGTTCTCATCCGTGACATGAGGATGATGGCTCCTCCAAAGATGTCTGTATTCATAAAATAGTGCCCTGGAACTACCAAATACAAGCTGTCTCTCTCCAGCCTCCTGGAACAATCTAGGCTTTTCTCTCCCTGAGATCTCGCGCTCTCCATCCTCGCCACCCCTGAGGCCACAGTCTCCAGTAACCAGCTCGCTCCTCCCTCGAGCTGTTCCCGAAAGCCCCACCAGGAGGCGTCCTTTGCCCGCCGAAGCAGGCCGGGCTCGAACTCTTCGGTGCCGGGGTGGGCGCCCCTTTGCGCAGGGCGGTGCAGGATGCGGGCTGCGCCCGGGTCCCCCAGAGGTCGATCAACCGCAGCGCCCGCACCTCGTCCCGCGGCCGTTCTGTCGCGCGCGCCCCTCGCGCCCCTGCCCGGAGCCGCGTCCCCGGCCCCGCGCCTCCCGCTCGGCCTCGGTCCCCCCTCGGGGGCGGCGGCAAGTTTGCCCCCGGCTGCTCGGCCCCGCCACCGCTGCGCTCCTCCAGCGCCTGGGCCCCGGGCGCGCCGAGAGACGCGGCGGGCGGGCAGGCGGCCCGGCGCGCGGGCCCCGAAGGGGCGCCCCCGCGGCTGGCGTGCGCGGGCCGTCGCAGTTCCCGCGCTGCCCGCCGGGCGGCGCCCCGCGCCTCGACCGCGCTCCTCCCGCGCTGCCGGCTCCACGCTCGCTCGCAGCCGGACACAGACTGCCTTCAGCTGCCAGCGGATCGCGCTGGAGCCGCCGCGGCTGCTGCGGAAGAAGAAAAAAAAGGGAAACAACAGCCCGGCGGTCAGCGGAGCAGCGCCCAGCCCCAGCTCAGCCCCCGGAGTGCGGAGCCGCCCAGGTAAGGGCAGGGCCCGCCGCGGCGCCCCAGGCCCGCACCCGCGCTACCCCTGCGCCCCCCGCGTCCCATCCGCGCGGAGCTCCGCGCGCGCCCGGATCCCCTACTTCTGACGTCTCTGCCTCTCCTGCCCTCCGAGGCCGCGGCCCCGCACCCTTCCCCTGCCCCCGCCCCCACCCCCTTCCCTGCGCCCTTCCCTCCCTCTCCCGCCTTCAGCCAGCGTGTCCCCTGCACTCCCGGTCCCTGCGTCTCCCGAACGGGCTCCGAACCCCCATCGCTCTGCGCCCGTAGTTCCTCCAGTCTCCATCCCCATCTCCCTCCCTCCGCATCCCTTCTCCGGGCTCGCCGGCCTCCCGCTCTGGTCCTCCCCCTGCCCCTGTGCAACTCCCAGCTCTGCCTCTGCCCCCTGCAGGGATGACGGCCCCTTCCCCACCCCAGCGCTTCTCCCCACACCTCGTCACCCTCCGCTTCGGTCGCCTCGGTCCCCGGCTCCAGTGCCCCGTCCCAGCCCGGAGCCCACGAAGCCCCCTCCCCCTTTCCTTACTGCCATCTGCCTCGACTGCCCCCGGCGCCTTCCGTGGACTCCTGTCACCACCTCCCCACCCTACACGCCGTCTCGCTTCGGGGGAATAGCGTCCTATGAGAAATGACCCTCTTTCCCTGGACTAATGAGACTCCTACCCATCCCACCCTAGTTCACCCGAGTGGGAAGTGAGGGAGAAACTCTAGAGACCTGCATTTGGGCGTATGATGCGGGAGGGGGCTGGCGAGGAGAGGGGGAGGGGAGCTGCCTGAGATTCTCTCCAGTGAGGACTGGCAAAGCGGTGAGAGGCTCAGACCTGGCCAGGGTTGGTGGCCAGCTTGCGACAGCTGGGACAGGGGTTTCGGGGCTCTGAGAGCACCTGTGTCTCTTCCTCTGGCTCCCTTGAGCTGAGGAAAGTGAGAGGGGAGGAGTTGGAGCCCGGGGAGAGTTGGCCTTTGGGCTGGGGAGGCCGCGGCAGGGGAGGACCCGGGCCCTCTGGGCCGCCGGCCTGGCAGTGGCGGGGCAATGCGGCCGAGCTTCCCTCCTGCCGGACCTCTGGCTGCACAGCTCTTGGCATCTCTACTTTGTGCTGCCATCTTTCTCCTGGTGCTGTTGTCTGGTGATGCCACAAGGTGCCACCTCCCTGCCTCCCTCCAGTGGCTCTCCTGGGCATGTCTCCCAAGGGCCTGGGTTGTCTGGCAAGGGGAGGGGCCCTCTGGGCTTGGCTGGGCCCCTGTGCCAGGCAGTGGGTGCCAGTCAAGACGAGACCGAGAGGTCCCAGGACTGGCCGAGAGCCCGGAGCCCTGCCAGGAACGAAGAGAACTACCTTCACCTAAGCTCCCTGGGTGACAGCGATGCTTCCAGGAGCACCTGCCAACGGCAGGCGTGGTATCTCCCAGGATAGAGGATGCCTGGGTTGGCAGTGGGCACCTGAGAGAGAAATCTGGTCCTGTTTGCTCCCTGAGTGTCTGTGCTCATGGGATGGGGCGAGGGCCGGGGAGAGGTCAGCTGTGCTCCGATCCCACCCGGAAAGGAAGCCCCGGGAACTCCACTGGGCATCATCAGGCTCGTATTTGCTGAAGCTGCAGCTCATGCCTCATCATTAATCAGGTTTATTATGTTCCTCACTGGCTGGATGTGTTCCTCAAGGTCACGACCCTTTGGAGAGTTAATCTCATATGCATACATTACAGTGTCTGGGTTTGTTAGTGGAGGGGGGTTGAAAGGAGGTTCTGGTTTTCTGTGTTTTCCCTGTCACCCCACCTCCCTAGGCATCTTGATCGTTGGCTAGCATTTTCCCCAGCACTCAAAGTTCTTCCTAGAGACTGGGTCTGCTGCCTGGTCTGGCTGTCCAGTGTGGTTTTCCCTGAGGATGGAAAGGGAACTTTGCATGGTGAGAGAGAAGTGGAGACTCCAGGGAGAGGGTCCCAGCTGCTGGGGTGCAAGGCCTCCTGGACAGTGGGCCTCAGCTGCCCCCAGTGTGGGTCTCAGCCCGACCGAGATGGAAGGAAGGAAGGAAGAAGGGCAGGATGACCTGTCCTGGGTGACGGGGAAAAACTGTGCGGAAAACAGGAGGAACAGCGAGTAGGAAGCCTTTGGCCATGTGGCTGGTGCGAGTGGGTAGTGGCAGGGAATATGTGTGGGAAGAAAACATCTCTTGTTGCTTCTGCATAGTATGGATCCCTTATGTGGGGATTGAGTTCTGCAGTTTTCCAAATGCTTTTTAGAAAAATTACTTCACTTGATCTGAACCAGACAAGCGTTTTGTCTGTACCACTGCCTTGCAGGGAGCTGTTATTGATCCCCCGGAAACTGATGCTCACAGAGGTTAAGTGACTTGTCCAAGGCTCTGCAGCCATACCTGAGGCCTCTGGGCTCCCAGCCCAGGGCTCTTGTGCTACTACTTGTTGCTTTTTAAAGTCTCAGCTGTTCAGCCCTTCCTCTCCACATCCTGTGCTTGAGCCCTCACGTTCTCCAGTGTCAGCTCAGCACCTCTCCCTGCTCTGGGAGCTGGCTGGTCCTAGGTTCTGCACTCTCCCTGCCCGTAGACTGGCTGCTCCGGTGCCCTGGTTGTCCTGCCCCCCTCACCCCAGCCCATCGCTTCCTCTTGCCTCCCTCCTGCAGAGAGTTCCAGGTTCTCCCAGGCACGTGGCCTGGTCACCTTGGAATTCTTGGCTCCCCCATCCCACTGGTGCCCAGCCTGACCTTTTTCCCCGGGCACTGTCCCACTTGGGGCTCCAGTGGCTCACCCCTGGGTTATGGTAACACAGCCTTCTCCCTGGGCAGCCTGCAGGCAACCGGCCGCCACACCTGCCTTCCTGGAAAGGATGGTATTTGTAACATGTGACCAGGTCTCCAGAGCGTCGGTGGCCCTGGGTTTCTGGAGAGAGTTCCCAGACTGTGGTCTGGAGTTTATGGCGTCCACATGCTGGCCCTGACCTTATGCCTCTGGACGTGACCCTCTGCCCCCCTCACCCCAGACACTCTATGCCTCACCTTTTCCTTTCCTCCTCTTTTCTGCCCAACTACACCTTTCCCAGCTTTCAAGGTGCAGCTGGAGCCACACAAGGTGCAGGCTGGGAAGGACCCCACCCGCCCCCATGCTGGCCTTCCGTCCCAGCAGGAAGTGGAGGCAGCTTCAGCTGCTAAGTGCTGGGTAGACCTGGGGTTCCTCTCCTGGTGTCACTCCCTGAGTGACTTTGAACAAATGGCTTAACTTCTCACTTGCCTCACCTGTAAAATGGGGATAATCTCACCTGCCTGAAAGGGTTGTTGTGGGCATGAATGGGAGCAGAATGGGAATGTGGTTTGTTAGCCCAGGAGGTGTCCGGGGAGCATCCCCGGGTGGCTCCTCCCACACTGCCTCTGTGGTTTAGCTCCCAGCTCCTGCCTGCTCTGGAGAATTACCTGTCCCTGTTTGTCTCCCCACCTAGACGGCAGGTCCCGTGAGGAGCAAGGCCTTTGCTTGCTGCCTTTTCACATCCTTGGCTCCAATGGAGCAAGCCCTGTCCGTCAGCATCCCATAAATCGGCCCCTGCTCGTAGTAGGAACTAAGAAGTAGTTGGTACTTGATAAAAATATTTGGTTACATAAAATAGGGTATGCCTTGCAGGTAGCAACTCCAATATGAAAAAACATTTTAAACCACAGTACCAGCCGAGGTAAATGATGGGAAGGAAGGAGAGAATCAATTTAACGTTATACTGCCTGCGAAGTCTGCTCATTTCACTCAGTCACCCCCCGAGACCCTGTGAGTTAGACGTGATCATCTCCATTTTTACAGGTGAGGAAGGGGGTTCACAGGGGGCCCTGTGGTGTAGGTGTAACCCGCTCCGTGCCATGTCACAGACCAAGGAGGGCTCCAGAACCCCACTTCTTTCCCCTAGACTTGGGCCTGAAAAAGGAAAGGAGAGGCTCTTTATAAAGAGATACGTCCCAGGCTTTCTTTAAACAGCTGAGCACCTCTGTCATCTCCGTGCAGCCCAGCAGGGATGGGGGGTGGTTACCAGCACCTCGGGGAGGCAGGGCCTCCTTCAGCAGGGTTCTGAGCGGTGGCGAGCACAGGAGGGCACGGTTGGCACGTGCGGCACGTGTGTGGACGCGCAGTGGCCGCCGGCTAAGCAGGTGTTCAGACAGGGCTGGAGCTCAGGGATGGGAGGAAGGACTTCCCGGCGAGGAGGGGCTGCACAGGTCCAGTGGGGACAGGGGTGTCCCAGGGATTGGGTGATGGGCAGAAGGGACGGGGCAGGTGAGGCAGGGTCCTGTCTGCGGGGAGGAAGGGGGGCAGGGCTGGGGCAGAACTAACTCGAGGCTGCAGGACCTTGAGAGCCAAGGAAAAGGGGTTCGGGATCCTTGGGCAGAGGAGAGCGGCGCCCGAAGGGGGGCGCGGGCCTGGAGGGTGGTGACGGCACGGGGGTGCACTTGAGCGGCACTTCCACGGAACGGCAGAATGTGCTGACAGATTGGGCCTGCAGATGAGGGAGCAGGAAGTGTCGGAGGGAACGTCGAGATTTCCAGCCTCGGTCTGGAGGATGGTAACGCCGCTTTCGGGAACACGGGGGCCAGGGTGGGGATGTGGGTCTGAGGGGGGCTGGGAAGTGTGTTCCCAGACGTGCTGTGAGCGGGGCGATGGGGCGTTTGGGGGTCGTCCTGGGTGGCCGTGGGGTCCTGGACAGCAGCCCACCCATCTGTGCGAGGGTGCGTGCCTAGGGGCATGGGCTGCCCAGGGGGCTGGTCCCAGGCGGTTCTGATGGCTGAATCTCACTCCCCAGACTCCTGGGAGCCCCCTCTATCCTCTCCTCCTGGCGCTGGGACCCTTGTGCCCAGCACTTACTGTGCCTGTCACCTCCAGGGGACCATGCCTTGCACAGAGCGGCTGCTAAATAAATATTTGTCTTATTTAACTGGCCTCAACTCGTGTTTAGTAAGTGTTTGTTACAGAGATAAGTTTGTAGAACACGGTGGGTGAGGAGGGGAGAGGAAGGCTGGGTGGGCCTTCAGCCGCTGGGAGTGAGGGTTCTCAGGCTCCTCCGTCACACTGGGCGTTGATCTCTGTG
This sequence comes from Eubalaena glacialis, assembly GCF_028564815.1. Classification (NCBI taxonomy): domain Eukaryota; kingdom Metazoa; phylum Chordata; class Mammalia; order Artiodactyla; family Balaenidae; genus Eubalaena; species Eubalaena glacialis. The sequence goes on along the minus strand of NC_083725.1, from coordinate 12,603,010 downwards.
ACTCTCTCCTCCCCTCTATGGCCCCCCACTCAGTGCTGGACCCACCTGTTCCCCAGGATGCTGGGGCCCCTGTGGTGGGGGAAGGAGAGAGGGTCCAGAGGCCGGCAGGCCTCCCTTTGTTACTCAGTCCTGGGTTTGAGACTGGCCTGCCCCGCACCTGGGGGTTAGCCCTGCCCCGCACCTGGGGGTTAGCCCTGCCCCTCACCTGAAGTCCCCCTCTTGCCTCCTAATTCCTTCTTCTGCTTTTCTCAGGTAGCAGTTTGCTCAGAGGAAGCAGAGAAAACCAGGTGGCGGTGGTTATCTCTTTTCAGGGTGCTGGGGGGGTATTTTGGCCATGGAGAGGCTGAAAGGGAAGCTGGGTGTGCACAGTCTCGGGGGGCATTTTGGGTGGGGAGGGGCTATGCTGTGGACCCGTTGGGGAGAACTGGCTTGGAAACGGGAAATCCAGGCTACTTTTCGCTGCCTCAGGTTCCTCTCTCTACAATCTGGGGCCTATGATAAACTCGACATCATGGGTTCCCGATTCAGTGAGATAATCACGTGGAGTAGAGGCTCCCCGGAGGAGGGAGCAGGGAGGGGTGTGACCCCCCAGGACAGGGAGAGTGGCTGTGGAGAAAACACATATTTAGAATTGGAGTTTAAGGGCCAGAGTTAAAGCGGAAGATTTAAGAAGATGAGAAGTCAGTAGCCCAGAGGAGGTTAAGATGTGTAAGTGAGAGGCTGGCTACAAAGCACACTTAATAACAAGGAAAAGTTTAAGAAGCCCAGGAGGATGGGCACATCCCAGGCGCCAGGGACACTGAGGGGGTTTCTGCTGTTCAGCCTGGCAGGGCCCCTGAGGGGGGAGGCTGGGTTTAGGGATGAAGTGCCGCTGTCACCTTTTGGGGACAGCTCTCTGCTTCTCTCTGCCTGTCGGGTGGCCTGAGCAGGGCACCCTGTTCTTCCTCCAGAGGCTGTGTGGGGCGGTGGTGGCCACTCCTGGATCAGATTGCACGGGGATCCAATCTCAGCTCTTCCAGTCCCATCGGTGTGGTGTTGGCCAGGGGCTGAGGAGCGACATACCCACCTCTGTGAGTCTCAGCAGGTGCTCTAAGTGCTTGTGAAATGGTTGCAGTTGCTATTGTTAGAAGTACGATTACGTTTTCATCTTTACAGAGTCTCTCCCAGCCCTGTTCAGTTCCTAAGATGTTACAGAATACCATCCCTAGCAAGGTCGGTGAGAGGGTGGGAAGGCCTTATTGGGAGGCAGCAGGGGCATTTTTTGAAATCATCAGAGAAGTCTAGAGTGAGTTCAGTCCAAGCCCCAGACAGAGGAAGGCCCTGAGGTTCAGGAAGCTTAAGTCACTTGTCCAGGTTATAAGGCGGGGAGTGGCAGAGCTGGGGCATCCTTTTCACTGGGCTTTGTGGCCCTCCACACAGGAGTGAGAGGCTGGAAAAGAGAGACTTCTACAAATCATTTGGTCCCATCCCGGCATCCAAACAAAATCCGATTAGAACTAAGAAGGAGAATGATCTTGATTCTTTAAGGCACCAGACCGTGCACTCCTTGAGGGCAGGGATACAGCCTTGGGTTTTTGTCTCTAGCACTTGGCTGACACATAGTAGGTACTCAGTATATACTTGTTAAATGGACAAATTAGTTCACAACACCACCACCAATGACAATAATAACAGCTAATAATTATCGACTGCTTATTATGTACCAAGTATGATGCACAGTGCTTTCCATATATGATCTTAGTTCATCCTCTCAGTAACTTTAAGGTACTATTATTACACCCATTTTACGGATGAGGAGGCTGAGATTCAGAGCAGGTGATTAATTGGCCCAAAGTCTCATAGTTAGTAAAAAGCAGAGTTGGCATTTATACCCAGGCGGTCTGATTTCACACTCTGGTGGTAAAATTTCTGTGTGCGTGTGTGGATGCATACATGTGTGTGCACACATGAACATGTATGTGAAATATGTACTGATTCTCCCCTAATTTCCTAGACTCCCTCTGGCTCCCTCACTACTTCTCCTGTTCCCCATCCTGTAGGCAAGGAGGCCAGGCATGGAAGGGAGCAGTGGCCTCTTGCTGCTCTGGTGCTTGTCTTCCCTTGGCCTGATTCCTTTGACCCCTGAGTGAGAGGGCACTGGCAACCCTGGGGGAACGATTAAAGATCACCCCCAACAGAGCTTCTGCAGTGGTACCTGATCGTGTGCCAGTCTTTTCCAACATGGAGGCCATCCAGGCGAGGGCCTGGGGTGGAGGCCAGAGGAGGCAGCCACGTGAAGCCTTCACAAGACTCTCGTGAGCCGAAAAGTTTGAGCATGATGGAGCTCAGGTGACACGGGGCCCCGTGAGGTCCTCGACCCAACCCTGCCCAGACCAGCCGGGGTCAGTGTGCTCTCTATCCCCCAAGGACCCCGGTCCAGGCTGCTCTGCATGGCTGCCCAGAGTATCGGGGGGATCTCCCTGGGGTCTTGGACTCTCAGAAGCATCGTGGAGCCTGGAAAAAGTCCGAAGGCACCCTGCTGTTACGGTGTGGTTATTATTGATCTTTACAGCATCTCCCTGGCCTAGTGTGGTTCATAAGATCACAGCAGAAGAACGTCCCCAGCAAGGGTGGTGACGGGGGGAGTTTGGGCATCTCTCTTTCTAGAGGCAGCAAAGACTTTTTTGGGAGTAGAGAGAGCTAGAGTAGGTTTGGGGGGGCAGAAGGCCCCCATGGAGTCATTTCCTGGGGGGAGGTCGTGGGTGGAGCTTGTCACCGGGCCCACACCCCACCGCAAACCTCCGTCAGCACAACTGGCCCTTGAGCTGAGGCTGCCAGTGCCACTTCCTGGTGGCTATCACGTATGCAGAGACTTGTGATGTCTTGGTGACCTCTTCTCCCCCAAGGATCTCACAGGGCCACAAACCTGAGAGGTAGATGGGGCAGGTAGGAATTATCATTCCAGACTCAGAATTTCAGTAACTAGCCAAAAACAAAAGAGTTAGGGATTGAGAGGTTGGATCAGAATCCAGGACTCCTGCTTCCTGCCCGGGGCTCCGTCCACACACCTGAGGCCTTCTGAAGGCCACCGCTGCCTGTGCAGATGGCGGAAGCAGTGGTCCTAGGGCACACCTGCTCTTCCCCAGCTTGAGAACGTTGCACAGAATAAGGCAACATTTGTCCAAGAATGATAATGCCTATTTTATTGCTGGGAAAACTGAAACCCAGGGAGATTAAATGAATCACAGAATCTTATTCCTAGAAGGAACTTGAGATCATTCACTCAGCATCCTATCTATGCCTTCCTCGTGTCCACAGACAGAATCTCCACTGGCTAGTTATCTAGCCTCAGCTGCCTCTTCCTCCTTTTCCTCCCCCTCCTCCTCCTCCTCCCCCTCCTCCTTCTCCCCATCTTTTTTTTTAAAACATTGTTAATAATACTTTGCTTTAAAAAAAAAAATTAATTAATTTTTGGCTACGTTGGGTCTTCGTTGCTGCGCGCAGGCTTTCTCTAGTTGTAGTGAGCGGGGGCTACTCTTCGTTGTGGTGTGCGGGCTTCTCATTGCGGTGGTTTCTGTTGTTGCAGAGCACGGGCTGTAGGTACGCAGGCTTCAGTAGTTGTGGCACGTGGGCTCAGTAGTTGTGGCTCGCGGGCTCTGGAGTGCAGGCTTAGTAGTTGTGGCGCGTGGGCTTAGTTGCTCTGTGGTATGTGGGATCTTCCCGGACCAGAGCTCGAACCCGTGTCCCCTGCATTGGCAGGCGGATTCTTAACCACTGCGCCACCAGGGAAGTCCCTCCTCATCCTCTGAAAGCTAACATTATTGAGCACTTACTGTGTTCTAGTTGCTTGAAATGTATTGAGTTGATCTTCCAACAACCCTATGAAGTAGCGACTATCATCTCATTTTACAGATGAGTAAACTGAGGCTCAGAGAGTTGCATAGCTTGCCCAAGGTGACACACCAGTAAGCGGTGGAGCCTGGGTATAAACTCAGCAGTCTGGGCCGTGCTTTTGACCACTCGTGAGGCAGGCCATCCCTCCCCGGGGAAGCTGTTAATGAGGGAGCACGTGGGAGCACCCAGCACATTGCCTGGCATGTAGAAGGTATTCAGGAAATGCTAGTGATTCTCTTCCAAAGGTATCAGAAGGTTTTGCCTCATACGAGCCAAATCTACTTCCCACGGGTCCTTGTTCTGCACCCTTCCTTGGAGCCCCATGAGGCACTTCTACCCTTCTTCCCCTTCCAGTCCTGGGGATGTGAAGATACCTCATGAGCAAGAAGCAAAGCCTTATTCTACCTGGGTTTCTGTTCAAGACTCTTTCCCAAATGGAGTCCCCTAGCAGGAGGATGATGGCCTGGAGCTGGGGGGGCGTGCGGGCTCTGTGAAATGTGCAAGGCTGGGACTGGCCTCGGGCAGGTAGGTGCCCGATCCTTGGTCATGTCCATTTATAGCACACATTGCCCGAGTGCCTCTTAGGTGCCAGGCACGGACACAAAGTGGCACAGGGTGGGCTCCCCCCAGGGCTGGGCCTTTACTAAATGTGTGCAGAAGTATCTTCTGAATCTGTCAGATGATGGATATTGGGCCTCAGATCCTGGGGGCAGGGGACTGAGGACCAAGGTGACCACCTGCTCCTTTGAGCTCCTGTGAGGCCGGGTGATGCTGCAGACCCCCCACCAGAGGGCCGAAAAGTTCAGATGACCCAAATCTAAGGGTAGGCAACTAGGTGGAGAAAGCTCACCCAGCTAGGGTGAGTATGGAAAGTAGCACTGTACCATTCTCCTTTGCAAAGCAAGAGTCTTGCCAGAGTCCAGAGTAAATAGGCTGGAACATGAGATCTGCCAGGTAGGGTGCAGATCGGAAGCAAACAAGGCAATTGCATGAGGCGAGTAGTGGCAAGTCAGCTGAGGAAGTGCGCTTCCATCAGCATGAGGCCAGCCAGGCTGGCGGCTCGTGGGCTAGCTCTTCCCCTCAGCTCCCCTTTGGGGAGGGGGTTAGCAGAGGGGGATGCTCAGGGCTTGACCTTGGGCCTCAGGAACTGGGGTGGACCTTTGTCCCATGTTCCTGGGCCAGGAATGCTACCCCTCTTGTCACGTCTCAAGTGTCCATCCTCATATGTCCTGGCAAATCCTCACAGCAACTTATACTCTAGGGATTATTGGTTCCATTTGACCCAGGAGATGACGGATGCTCTGAGAGCCGGGTAATCGGAGGTCACACAGCTGGACCATAGCATTGCCCCTTTATTCTGTACCTGTGGCTTCTCCTGGTGGTTGGTGCCTCTCCAAGGAGCCAGTAGGTGTCTCTGCCTGAGCCTCCAGTCCCCGTAGAGGAGGCTCACCTGGGGGAGGGTCAAGGGCAGGTGACCATGAAGCCGGCCAGGCCACAGTCAGATGCTTCAAGGAGGTCAGCAGAGGTCATTGTCTGTCTCCCCAGGACATGAGCTCCACTGGCACAGGGCCTGTGTCTGTTTCTCAGCATTGCATCCCCAACAGCTAGGATGGTACCAGCATATAGTAGGTGCTCAATACGTATCTGTTGAATGAATGGCCTCTTTGGGGAGCCCCTTGTGTGCAGAGGCCCTGGATGGTAGAGCCCAGGGCTAGCAGTGAGCCTCGGCTCTGGAAAGCTTGGATGGGCTGCTTCAGCTCACAAACGTGTGGGACCAAAGAGTCAGTTGTGTAGATCTCAAAGCACATTTGCCCGGTGGATAGTGGGATTAACACAACCCGTGATGGAGCCGAACCAGTACAAAGGGCAGCCCTGGTCCTCCTGGACCGTGGCCCCAAGCACTTCAATGCCTCCTCAAAACCAGCCGAGCCTGGCATCAGGGGCCGAGGGGGGCTGGACGGGGGTGTCTAGTGGGAGCGGGGGTGGCACGTGCGGTGAGAGCTCTGACTTTTAGATCAGGGTGGGGACACTGCCGCTCCCGTGAGTCAGGACGAGGCTCTGGGAGCAGAGGCCTGAGCGCCAGGGGTGCTCCCCTACACGCAGTGTAAGCCAGGGGCGGCATGCCTCCAGAATGCACTTCTTCCCGGTAGAGTTAACGTGGAAGGGCCGCGGGCAGGGTGGGCGTAAGGACTGCGGGGCAGAGGACCTAGGAAAAGGCTGCCTTTTGTGGGGATGGAGGGCCCCAGGATTTGGGGCGTGAGCCGAGGCCCTGCCTGACCTTTCAGCCCCTGGATCTTGGGGCACAGTCAGGTGCTGCACGTGGATGCAGGGTCCCAGTGACGCCTGCTGCCTGGTGCTGGCTGTGGTCAGCGGTGTCTGCTGGGTTTCCTCCTTGGCCCACTTCTGCTGATTGGTGGCGGTGCCTGCAGTGCTGGATTGAAAAGGGTCTGGGTCCGAGCGTTGGCTCCCTGGGATGGGGCCTGGGTTTGACTTGGGATGTCTGCCAGGGGCACAGGGTGCAATAAATTTGTCAAGTCGGGTTTAGTCCAATCAGCTCATTTTACAAGTGAGGAAAACGAGACTCAGAGAGAGGCAGTAACTTGCCAGAGGTCACATCACTTGCAACATCAGTATTCGAAATGGGGTGCCCTGGCCCCTGGTTCTTCCTTGTCTCACACCTCTCACTAGATTGGCTCTCCAGGAGTCTCTTATCAAACCAGGGGAGCAAGTGCCCTGCTCCACTGCTCGCTATTCACTGGTGCCCCCATGCTCCCCAGCTGCTAGCCAGCCCCATCGGTCCTGGGCAGGGCGGGGAATGAGCCTGGGAGCAGGCCCTGCCCTCTGGGAGTTGTGACCCCAAGAGCCATGTGGGGAAGAGACAGGCAGAGATGTCTTGCAAACCCACAGGAGGCAGTAAACACACACCCGTCCGGGACAGGGACATGCCAAATTAGCCGTGTGTTAAGACCCAGTGTCCAGGCTGAAATGGGCAGAGTGGGCCAGGCTGATGGCTCTCCTCTGAGCAATCCCAGGAAGCTTCCTGGAGGAGGGGACTTCCCTGCAGCTTGGGGTGGAGGGTGGGCTGGTGTGATGTATGGGAAGTAACCTGGTGTGGTAGAAAGATGACAGGAGGGGGCCTTGGCCAGCCTGGGGTTAGAGTCTCCACCTCTTTACTTACTCTGCAGCCTTGGACAAGTCTGTTACTATGTCTGAAGCCTCTGTTTGCTCAGCAATAAAATGGGGATAATAAAACACATAATCTAGGGCTTGGGGAAGAGCAAATAGGATAACATCTATGGAAGGGCTTCTTAAGTCAGGTGCTTTCAGTACATATTGTACGACTTTACATAAGATTCAAGAACAGGCAGAGCAATCTATGGTAATAGAAGTCAGGATAGCAGTCACCTTTGGAAGAGGACAAGGGGGATGGAGAGGGTTCTAGAATGCTCATAATGCTCTTTCTTTATCTGAGAGCTGTTTCTGTGGGAAATTCACTGAGCTCTACACTTATGTGCACTTTTCTGTACGTACATTATACTTCAATTTAAAAACTTTTTCTTAAAAAAGTGCTTGTAATGCTTAGAATGGCCAGGTTATAACAGCCAGACACTTGACGGAATGTCCACGAGGAGACCTGGAATGACGTTAGTAGAAATCGTAGCGGGTTTCTGTGGAATATTTCAGGCAGTATGCTAATCACTTCACATGCATTTTCTCATTTAATCCTTCCACAGCCCCCATTTTACAAGTGGGGAAACTGAGACTCAGAGGGGTTATATAAGTCGCCCAAAGTCAGCCAGCCTGGGGCAGAGGTGGGCACAGACCAGATCTGACTCCAGAGCGGCCCTCTTGGTAGAGCATGAAGGACATAGATGTTGCCCTGACCCCTTCCTTGGCTAATTGGGGGGGGGGAGGGGGTGGTTCCTGGGTCTGTGTTGTCTTTTAACTTGAAGGTACCAGGGCCCCGCTGGCCCGCAGCTTGTGGTGGAACATGCAGAACAGCGCCGTTCCCGAGCTGGTCCCAATCTGGAGATGCCTCCAGAATGGGAGTAAGTGGGAAGCAGGAACCAGAGGAACGCATTTGTCTGGAGAGCCTCTAGATCGTGCAGGCGGGGTGGGGAGGGGAGGGGACTGTGTGGGGGGTCCAGAGTAAATGATGCCATGCTCAATTTAAACCTTCCAGGGCAGATCCCTGCCAGGTAAGAGGGACAATGGCAGTATTTCTCCTCCCAGCAGCCAGGGCAAGACGGAGCTGTTCTGCATAATGCGAATTCCTTCACCGACCCCCAGAGCCTGTGCCAGGGGATTTGCACCTTCACAGAGGCCTTGCTGCCAGGAGGAGCCCAGGGCACATTTGCCTCTTCCTGGGGTGAGCTGGGGGCTGGGAGGAAGATGGGAAGTCAGGCACTTTCGTTGCCTTTATTCTTTGGCTAAGCGAGTCAGCGGAACTCAGACTCAGCAGCCCTGCCCTGTGCCCTTGTCTAGTGGGAGAGAGATGTCATTGTGTTTGCATTTAAATGCAACTGGCAAAGCAGATAAAGCCTTATTGTTGTCCAAGGTTTCCAATCACGTGGGGAAACGAGGGCCCGGTAGCATCATTCAGGGTGCTGGAGGGCAGACAGCTTCTGTGCCAGCAGAGCCGCTCACCTCCTCTGGGAGGCCTGCCCTGATAAACCCCTTCAGCTCTTTTTTTTTTTTTTAAACACCTTCATTGGGATATAATTCACATACTTTTTTTTTTTTTTTTTTGGGTCTTCATGGCTGCGTGCGGGCTTTCTCTAGTTGTGGCGAGCGGGGACTACTCTTCGTTGTGGTGCATGGGCTTCTCATTGCGGTGGCTTCTCTTGTTGTGGAGCATGGGCTCTAGGCGCACAGGCTTCAGTAGTTGTGACATGCGGGCTCAGTAGTTGTGGCTCGCGGGCTCTAGAGCGCAGGCTCAGTAGTTGTGGTGCATGGGCTTAGTTGCTCCGTGGTATATAGGATCTTCCCGGACCAGGGCTCGAACCCGTGTCCCCTGCATTGGCAGGCGGATTCTTAACACTGCGCCACCAGGGAAGTCCACCCTTTCAGCTCTGGATGGTTACATCCCAGCCCTCAGCAAGGAGGTACATAAACACTGTGAATAGAGTAAACACACTAGCAAGTTCTGGTCGTTTATGATTGTTTTTATCTTAAGTCTATCTCTAGTACGTTGGTCCTGTCACCCCTATTTGTCTGGAGGCTGGCTGAAGGCAGGGACTAGGAGGACCCTTCCTCTGGACCTCCCTTAGGGATTCCATCCATGTAGCAAGTACCAGTCTGCAGTGCTGGCTCTAGTTCCCCAGTGTGGAGTTGACTCTCTGCCTCAGGACCTTTGCACATGCTGTTCACCTGCTTGGAACCCCTTCCTCCAGCTCCTCTCCTACTTTTGCTTCTCCATTCCTCTTCCAGGAAGCCCTTTCCTGCTGCTTCCTGCAGCCTAAGGGGGCCCCTCTTGCAGCTCCGCCCACTCCTGTGCTCCTTCCCTTCGGAGCACTCCCCAGACTGCACTGTAATGGCCTGTTCATTGTTCAGTCTCCCCCGCTGGGCACCGAGCTCTGAGAAGCCAGGGATTGGATTGGGCCGTCACATCCACTTTTGTGCCACAGCCTCTAACACAGAGGATCTCGCTGAATGTTTATTGAAAGAAGTGAGGCCGTTGAGCACCAAAGTGAGGGGTGAGGTTCCAGCGCTTCAGTTTGGGAGCCCAGCTGCTGTGTCCGCCTGCCCTGGAAGGAATGCCCTTAGCCATGACTCCCTCCAGCTGAGTCTGAGCCCCCAAACAGCTGTAGAGGCAGGAGTCTAGAGCCCAGTGTGGGCACCAGTGGCCACATCTGTTTTGCTCAGTGCTGAGTTCCTGACATCTGCACACAGATGCTGCATCAGAGTGTCCCACACATGTGCCTGGAAGTTCAAATGTGTCAGCCCCCTGTGGGGAGTTGGGGGCAACCAGGAAAGGTGCTGCCCATCCTTTATCCTTCGATGGAACTGGATGGAGGTGGTTTCAGGTGGCCTAGACTCCTGGTGGAGAGAAGTCTTCCCCCCCAGCTTCTGTCCCCACTGTGTGCAAATTGCTTTTAGGCGCTTTCACATCCAGTTTCTCATTTAATCCCCCCAGCAACCCTGAGAGGTGGGTGTTATTGGCCCATTTTACAGATGAGGAAACGGAAGTTCAGAGTGGTTAAGTCGACATGCCCCAGGTCACACAGCTGGTAAACAGCAGAGCTAGGATCCAGTTCTTTTTCTAGCATTACAGCCCCACGGTAGCTGCTCTTCCTTCCAGGCAGCTCAATGCCCCGCTTAGGAGTCAGGGAACCCCAAAGTGTGAGTCCTCAGAGCACACCCCTGTCCTTGCTTGGCCCCTGAGAGTCCGTGACCTTGGAAGGCCTGTGTCCCGACCACAAAGTGCGGGTGGGGAGGAAGTCTGGCTTTGACAAATAGCCCTGTGGTCTCAGGACGGGCAGGGCTAGCTCAAGTGCAAACAGCGTATTATTATTTATTACTCATGCTCCACTGCTAATAAAATTTGAGTTTTAAAAATAATGGTGAGCAAATGAATTGGTCGATGGCCTGTGGGGAGAGGATGCCGGGAAGGATATTTCATGGAGACGAGTGACAGGGGGGCTAAGCCATTGCAGGTTCCTTACTGGGCTGGGGGATGGGAGGGCTTATTTTGGGGGGCAGCTCTCCACACCTGGTCGTTTTCCTGGTCCAGTTCGAGAAGTCATTAATCTGCATGTTAAAATTTGTTGAAAGCACATTTGCCAACGGTGGCAGCATCTCCAGGCTGAGGAGGAAGCTGTTGGCTGGGGGAATAGCTCTCAAATGTCTATTTCAGTTTTCTGTGCTTAAAATCTGTAATTTGGAAAGCCGCTTCCTGCAAGGTCCCATGCCTGCCATCCAATGCGTGCCTCCGTTTCTGACACCTGAGTTATAGAGCAGGATGGGCTCTGCCAGGCAGGGCAGAGACCTAAGAAGGTTCTAAGAAAAACGGAGGGACATATCATAGGCTCCATGATGCCTGGGAATTAGGAAGAGAGACAGCAGGCCCTGGGGAGGGGAGGGGACTCAGAGCCACCCCTCTCGCCTACGATAGACAGCACCTCTGTCCCTGTAATTCATCGGTCCTGCTGTGTTTCAGGAGCATCACAGGCTGGAAAAAATGTAATTTAAGAAAGATAAGACCTGCTACTGTGTGACTTTGAGCAAGTCATTTAGCCTCTTTGTGACTTAGTTTCCTCATCTATAAAATGGGGGTGATGAGACCCACTGGGCTCACTTCATAGGATCAAGAGGGAAAACAGGGCTGTGTTAAGCCAAAGGGATATGATAGCCTTTCAGATATTTGGAGACAGCGCTCATGCTTTCCTCAAGAAATGGCTTTGCTTAAAGCTGGGCTTTTGCAGGGCTTAGAAAATGGGAGGGGGTTTGGGATTTGCGTGTCTAGGTAGTACCTGCAACATCTTTCAGATTTCATCCATCAGCAGTGATGGACGAGGAGCGGCATTGCCTCCCCTCCCCCCTCCCTTTGCCCTCCCCATCCCCACCATGGACACCAGCTCTGCAGCGCCGCCCAAATCAGTGCTTAGAGACCAAGAGTCGCCAGCCCCGTGGACTCAGCACTCCGCACACATGTTCTCCAGTTCTCAGCCAGCCTTGAGGTGGGCACCAGTATTATCCCATTTTACTGGAGCAGGAAACTGAGGCTCAGAGCAGTGAGGGGCCTGCCCAAGGTCATGGTTAGACCTGAGCTCTGCCTGGCTCCTCCAGCATCCTGCTGCCTCAAGGTTCTGGCCCACGGCTGCCATGCCAAGGGTTGGGTCAGTGACCTCGGGTTATCCCTGTGGAGTGGCTACCATCCCCCTTCCTCTCTTTTACCCCCAAATGGAGACCCTCCTCCTGCCCCATCTCCAGATGCTCTGAGCGGGAAGAAAGACTTCAATGCACCCGGCCAGTATTTTATCTTCCGAGCACCATGGACTGCGGGGAGCCGGACATCCAAAGGCCAAGCTGGGGCCTGTGGCTGCTTGGACTCCTGGGCTGCAGATGCAGAGATGGTTGCCTGATTCTGATTTTGGCCTCTTTGAATCCTCGGTTGCCCCTCCCCAGTTCCAGAAGTGGCCTGGCCCTGCCGCTTTCCCCAGCATCCTCTCTCCAGCCCTGAGGCCAAACTCTGAGTGTTCACGGAGGCCCCCCCTTCACCCCAGCGTCTTTTGATCTGGCTGACCCACTGCCATGGGGTCTGCCCCAGGTGTGGGCACCGGGGCCTGGTGGCCCTGCAGTGTTAGCAGGGAGAGTCCAAACAGCTGGGAGGCACTGAATCCAAGGTCTTGGCAGTGCGGGGAATGGGTATTGCTTAGACATTTTGTGTAAATTAGTAATATGATAACTGTTATTTGAATATCCATTGATTGCCTGTCAGAGGTTTGATTTATTCTGTCCTTCCCCTCTGAGTCTCCGTTGACTGCTGAAATAGTTTGCTTGCTTTGCCCTCGTTTTTCTTTCTCTAATGTGGTCTCCTTCCCTGCACCCCAACCTGAGTTTCATTTCACTGGCTTCATAATAAGCATCTTCTGTTTTCTGGCACCAACCTTGGCCTCCCTGTGGCCCTTAGTCCCTTCCAAGTGGATTCCCAAGACTCCTTCCTCGACTGGAGACCCAGGACAGAGTCTGCTTGGTGCATTTCTTTTGGGGATTTAAATGCTTTGAGATGTTCTCTGGAAAGGAGTGGAAAGGGAAGTGTCCTGGAGACCTAGGGGATGAGCCCTGGTTTTGCTGCTTCATTCATTCATTCATTCATTCATTCAACGAGGCACTAGCTCTATGCCAGGCCCTGTGATCAGCACACAGGGGACAAATTCCTGAGTTCAGCATTCTGTAGTAGAGCTGGAGGAGTGAACAGCTGATACAGTGCAGCATGATGGTCAAGGCAGGGGGCCATGGGGACTTTCAGAGGACTCTGAAATCAGATGTGGGCAGCAGGAAAGCCTTCCTGGAGGAGGAGCAGTGCCTGCAAAACAGCTTGAGCTGCATTTCAGAGGACAAGGAGGAGTTAGCCTGGCAGAGGGCATCCCAGGCAGAGGGAGCAGCGAGTGATGGCTGGGCTCCTGGAGGGAGAGGTGGCCGAGAGGCAGGCCAGGTACTGATAATAGTTACAACGATGATACTGTATGGAGACTCACTGAGAGTCAGGCAGTGTCTAAGGGCTTTCCTTGGATTATCTAGTTTAGTCCTTATAACAACCCCACATGCAGGTGCCATTGGCATCTCCTTTAATGGCTGAGGTGGCGGAGCCTGTATCCCACCTGTCCTGGTGGAGGGACCAGAGACGTGAACCTCAGGTGTCTGATTCAGGAGTGCCACCTCCTTCAGCATCTTGCTGCCTCGTAGCTGTGACTGTCCCAGGGATGTGACACCAAGGGACGGGTCAGTGACCTTGGGGTGTCCTTGCTGAACCAGATTATGGAGGGTCTTATGTGTGTACATTGAAAAGTTTTAACTTTATCCTGAAAGCAACAGAGAGCCACTGAGAAATTTTAAACAGAGGAATAGCTTGATCAGGTTTGTTTTTAGAAATAATCACTCTAGCTGCAGTGTGGAGGATGGGTGGAACTTGACCCAGACTGGAGGCACAGAGAGCAGCTCCTGAGCGAGGCAGTGATCCTGCGAGAAGGGCTGGGGGCTGGCTAAGGCGGGGGGAATTTGGGCGCAGAGGCGGGCACGGGCTCGAGAGACACGGAGCAGGCAGAATCTGCAGGACACCTAGGGGTTGATTGGATGAGGCTGAGGGACGGTGGGTGAAGGCAGGTGTTTAGATGATGCTTAGATTTTTTTTTTAACCAAAAGTTTACAAAAACTTATTTTGTTAAAGTGCATGGATAAAGTCTCATCAAAAGTCAAATTATTACCTGTTACGGTTCCTCTTTTGGTGTTCTGAGAGTAATTTCCAATGTGGGCAAGGAGGGGTTTTCCCTCACAGCACCAAGCAATTCTCAGACACCAAAACGGTGTTCAAGAATTCAGCTCAATCCTGACACCATCTACCGGGAGACAGAATCAGATTCCCCAGGTGAAGGGCTCAGTCCCACAAGACCATCTTCCACTTCAGATGCCAGCGGCAAGCCCAGGCTGCTACCTGTGCTTCTGACCCACTGGCTAAGGATGGAGGTTCCCACGACCCCCTCCAACGCAGGATGACTGACGGGCTATACATCAGAGTCTCCCCACCACCTCCTCCTCGGGGTTGATTAATTTGCTAGAGCAGCTCACAGAACTGAGGAAACATTTTTCTTACCAGATTACCCATTAAAGAATGTAACTCAGGAGCAGCCAGATGGAAGAGATGCAGAGGACAAGGTACTGGGAAAGGGCGAGGGGCTTCCATGTCCGCTCCAGAGGTGCCACTCTCCCCAAGTCTCCACGTGTTCACCAACCTGGCAGCTCTCCGAATCCTGTCCTTTTGGCTTTTTGTGGAGGTTACATTACATAGTCATGATTGATTAAATCCTTGGCCATTGGCAATGGATTCAACCTCCAGTCCCTCTCCTCTCCCGGAACCCTCTGATTACTGGCCAGATCTCCTGGCAACCAGCCCCCATCCTCAGGTGGGGTCCAAACGTCACCTCATGAACATAACAAAAGACACTTTTTCACTCTCATCACTTAGGAAATTCCAGGGGTTTTAGGAGCTCTGTGCCAGAAATGGAGACATATATATTTCTTATTATAAATCACAATATCACAGTTCTCCAATCAGTAAAAATATCTTTATCATATAAAGACCTCACACTGACGTTCCCTAAAATGAGAAAGGAATCCCTTCCAGCTGCAACGTGGTGATTCTGCTGACCAGAAGACTCAGCTGTGGCACGAATCTTGAAGCCCGTAAGTTGATACACCATTGACTCACTAGCATTAATTCGTTGATAGCATGTTTTCCAAAACACAGACGAGATACGAGTTGAAACTAACTAAATATGATTTAATAAAAAAAAAGCATTCTGGTACTTCATGCCCTCTAAATGTAACTGTAAGGCTTATTGGCTAACAGAATTCTTAATAGGAGTTCCTCTAATAGGACAGAGTTTTTTCGTTTTTCTGTTTTTTCCAGTTTTATTGAGATATAATTGACATACATCACTGTATTAGTTTAAAGGGTACAGCATAATGGTTTAGCTTACATATTATGAGATGATTACTGCAGTAAGTTTAGTTAGCATCCGTAATCTCATATAGATACAATAAAAAGAGAAAGTAAAAAAAGAAAAAAAATTTGTTTTCTTTCCTTAAATCCAGAACTCTTAGGATTTAGTCTCTTGACAACTTGCCTATATATCATACAGCAGTGTTAGCTATAGTCAGCATGCTGTACGTTACATTCCCAGTACTTATTTATCTTATAACTGGAAGTTTGTACCTTTTGACCATTTTCTTCCAATACCCCCTCCCTCTTCCCCACCTCTGGTAACCACAAGTCTGATCTCCTTTTCTATAATTTTGATTTGTTTGTTTGTTTTTTAGATTCCACATATAAGTGAGATCATATAGTTTTTGCTTTTCTCTGTTTGACTTATTTCACTTAGTAAAATGCCCTCAGGGTCCATCGATGTTGTCACAAATGGCAGGATTCCCCTGTTTTTTATTTTTCTATTTATTTTATTATTATTATATATGCCACATCTTTTTTTTTTTATTGAACTATAGTTGATTTACAATGTTGTGTTAGTTTCAGGTGTACAGCAAAGTGATTCAGTTATACATTATATATGCCACATCTTCTTTATCCATTTATCCATCGATGGACACTTAGGTTGTTTCCATGTCTCGGTTATTGTAAATAATGCTGTTATGGACATGGGGGTGCAGATATCTCTTTGACATAGTGTTTTCATTTCCTTTGGATGTATTCCCAGAAGTGAAATTGCTGGATCATATGGTAGTTCTATATTTAATTTTTTGAGGACCCTCCATACTGTTTTCCATAGTGGCTGCACCAATTTACAATTCCACCAGCAGTGCACAAGGTTCCCTTTTCTCCATATCCTCGCCAGCATTTGTAATCTCAGCG
The DNA here is from genome assembly GCF_028564815.1 of Eubalaena glacialis. Taxonomy (NCBI): domain Eukaryota; kingdom Metazoa; phylum Chordata; class Mammalia; order Artiodactyla; family Balaenidae; genus Eubalaena; species Eubalaena glacialis. The sequence continues at coordinate 12,587,052 of NC_083725.1, read as the reverse complement.
TCTTCATTTGGGGCAGCTGGGAGTCATTCACTAGACAAGGTGTACAGGGGAGGACTAGATTGCAGTAGAAGGTGATGGATTCAGTTCCGTTTTAGACTAGCTGATTTGAAGTGACTGAGGGACAGCCACATGGAGATGTCCAGCAAGCAGCTGAATATACACACCCAGAGCCCAGGAGAGAGGCAAGGTCTGGGGATGCAGATTTTGGAACTGGGGCAAATAGTGGGCGCATGGGTTTGGATGAGCTCCCCTTGAAAGAATGTTTAATGTGAGAAGAGAGGAAGGCTGATGATGGGGTGGTGGAGCCTGCCCACACTGAGGGCCTGAGTCCACGAAAGGGACCAGAAGAAGGAGCCAGAGGTAGGACAGCCCGGAGAGAAAGGCATCACAGAAACCCAGGTAGAAGTGGGGGAATGGTCCACAGCGTGGAACGCTACAGAAAGGTACAGTAAGTAAGGCAAGGGCAAATCATGCTTAGGGATTTGGCAACTCAGGGGTCCTTGGGGACCTTGCAGGGAGAAGACTGGGCGGGGCATGGGAAGGAGGTGATTGCAATAGTGGAGGAGTGTCGGACAGGACAGGGGAGGACTTGTAATAGGAGGTCTCAGTATCCTGGCAGGAGAGGGGAGGAGAGACCAGGAGGAGCCCTGCGCAGGGGCGGAGGTTCCCCGGAAGCCTCTCCAACCTGAGGGAGACCTGAGCACGGTTTACTGTGAAGAGGGGCGGGTGCAAATGTCCCGGATGCCTGGGACTCAAGACTAAAACCCAGGATGGTCCCAGGCAAACTGGGACGATTGGTCACCCCGGGAGAGCTTAAGTCCCGTGGTGAACTGGTCGGTGCTGGACAAGGGGTCTTGTGGGGGAAGCCTGATGTGCAGCGTTTGCTGATTCTCATGGTGTGAATACTCTTGCTGTGGTCCATGGAAGCTACCAACATGATGTCACTGAATCCAGAGTTGGGAAGAGGTGTCACAGCCTAGTCTGTGGGTGGTCTGGGCCAGCTCCAGCACACAGGGGGTAGGGGTTAGGGAGAAAGAGAGCCCAGGAAGGGCCCCCGGAGGCAGGAGGGGCTTCCCCTCAGTGGGAACCAGAAGGAGGAGGCAAGGGTGGACCAAATGCAGGGAGGGGGCATCGGGGCCTTGCCACAGCCTTGATGGTCTCAAGGAAGGAAAGGCAAACTCACTTTTGGAGTGTGAAGTGGGTAGGTGGTAGGGGAGAGGCTGGAGGAGTTTGGGAAAGCCTGTGGAAGAAGGGGGAGGGAGCAGACCGGGGTCCCAAGGGTCATGGAGCAGCACTGAAGGTCGGGGTGGGTGGTGGCACGTACGGTCACCACACTGTTCTGACAGCCTTGAGAAGCTGGTGCGGAGATGGGAGGGAAGAAGCTGGCCAGTTGGGGTTTGGTAGGACAGGGGTGATCGAAGGTCAAGGGGGCAGGAGGGCTCAGGGTTACGGTTAGTGAGGCAATCGGCCATGAATTTCAGGCCAATCAGGGCAGGGAAGACTCTGCTGGAGGGTGTGGAGCGGGCCTGGGCCTGGAGAATGAAGGGGTGAGTGACCCACTGTGTTCCGAAGCACAGAAATTTAGGGAGTGACGGGGCTCAGTAGGCAGCTGAGGAGAGAGGGGGTAACAGTTGTGCAGCCGGTGCTGGTTTGGGGAAAGATGAAACAATGGTGTGTGTGATGGAGTCGTGTGACCTAATGGAGTTGTGTGACCTACATTTGGGTCGATATGTCTGTGCTGTAACTTGGCTCTACTGTGAGGGACGTGGAGAAACCCTCTTCCAGAGCAGGGAAGGATGGGGCGCGGTTTCGGCAGCACTGGGCCGAGTCTGGGGAGGCAAGAGAGGCGTGTGGGAGCCCAGGAGGGAAGCACCTGGTCAGGCCTGGCTTGGGAGCCCCTCCCCTCAACCAAGCCCCTCATCCTGGCTGCAGAACTGAATGCCTAGTCCAGGAGCCCCGCTGCCACCCCAGGACCATCCAGGCTCCCTCCTTGGAACAGGGCTGGGCTTTGAGAGTCCCCCTCTGCTCCCTCCTGGTGTACTTTGTCTCTGCTCTTGGGCATGTTTTGGGGACCCAGAGAAAAAGACTCTTGGCTGCTGCAGCTCTAGACTAACGACTTGTGGGGTTTAGTGGCCCCGGAGTCAGACAGACCCGTGTTTGAGTCCCAGTCTCATCATTTAGACACCATGGGCCCTTGGCCAGGATGCTTAACCTCTACAAGCCTCAGTTTTCTCATCTCTACAAGGGGGTTAATAATAGCACTCACCTTATAAACCTGGGAGGATTCAAAGGAATAATCCACGTAAAGTGTTGGGCAGCGTACCTGTGTGGGTAGTTAATGTTAGCTATCATCACTGCGGCTGTGGGTGAGTTCCAGCTGCGCTGTCGGCCGGTCCTTCTAATCTGCATCTGCCTCCTCAAATTGATGGACTAGTCTTGGCGCACCATCACCACTGCTAGAGGTAGGAGTGAGGCAGCCGAGGGGCCCGCATTTTCTCTGAAACCCTGGCCAAGTTCCATGAGCAGTTAAAGGAACACCCTCTTTGCCATTCTGGTTGGCACCTTCTAGGGCAACTGAGCATAAGTCTCAGAGATCAGGATCCTGCGGCAAAACATCCCTGTCCTTCCCCTGTGCTCTCTGCCCCTCCCCCTCTTTTTTCCTTACTACCTTCTAGTATGTTTACTTATTTGTTCTGTTGATTGTCTGTCTCCCCTCACGAGAATGTAAGCTCCATGAGGGCAGGGATTTCTGTGTTCTGTTCACTGCTCAATCCCCAGTATCTGGAATAGTGCCTGGTATACAGTTAGCATTAAATAAGTATGTATGGAATGAATGAATAAGTGAAAGCCCCAAATAATCCGCAAACTTTTTTCTTGCTATTTTTTGTCAGCTGCCTGGCTCCTACACCCCTGTTCCAGAATCTTGCACTATTTATAAAGCCTGATCTAGCCAGTTATGGTATTGTGTAGTGCAAACAGCTTACTATAGGACCAGAAGGGAGGGAATAAATCATTCTATCCAGGATGGGAGTGGGACATGTTTCCCTGAAAAGATGACATTGAACTGGGTTTTGAAGGATGAATAGGAGTTTTCTGAGTGGGGAAGAGGAGAAAGGGGATTCCAGACAGAGCCAATAGCATGAACAGAAGCACAGTGGTGTGAAAGTACATGGAATGTTCAGGGAATAATGAGGAGTGCCCAGATGTAAAGAATGTGAGGTGTGCTGGTGGATTGAAGGAAACGAAGTGGAAATCTTGGGATGGGGTCTTGCTGATGTAAACAAACATGCCTAAGACAACAGTAGTTGAGACCCCAAACTCGGGGGCCAGGCTGCTTGGGTTCCAATTCCAGCTGTACTGCTTCCAGCTGTGTGCTTCTGTTTGCTGTAAAGTGGGGATAGTGAGAGTACTCACCGCATAGGGCTGAAGTGAGGATTAAACGAGTAAAACATACGAAGCACTTAGTACCTGAGCATAGTAAGTGACATGAACATTAACTATTCTTATTAAAGCAGGAACCCAATGAATGTTGAATGTTTTTGTTACGCATATCCACGCACATTTGCATCGCCACACATAATGAGCAGCCCTCAAGATATGAAAGTGATGCTATAACCAGCCTCTAATCAGCGGGCATAATTTTTATTTCTCGGTGGTAGGCATGAATGCACGTGAATACAGTACTAGTGAGCTTGACTGGCTGCTCCTGACCACAGGGCTGCATTTATACCTCCGTGGACCAAAGCTAGGGATCAATCTGAGATGAGGACAAACAAAGGTAACCATAAAGTCATTCTTAGGGGAGCTGTGGAAGATTATCAACGTGATTCTAGAGACCCTGTGCCGAGAAATTGCCGGGAGGATGAGAGGTGTCAGAAGTCTGAAGACAGGCAGATGTTTTCACAAAGAAGAAGAAGGTAGATTAAAAAATATTATGAAGCAATAAGTGTTAGGCCATTTTCCTCCAATATTTTGGAAGAGTGAGTGGAGCAGATAGTTTTGGAGCTCTGGGAAAACAGAGGTGCTCACCAGGGCCGGCAGTGCTCACAAAGAACATGCCGGGTCAGCCTCACCTCTGTTTTTTTTCAAAAACTTACTGAGTCTAAATATCTTAGACACGGGGGTCTTAATTTCAGGGAGCTTTAAGCCAAGTCTTGACTGTGTTTTAGGAATAAGATGAAAATATGTAAATGGCCCTGATGTACAGACAGGTGGATTCAAAGCTGGTTGAATAATTGGATCCAGAGCATTCATTAAGAATCAAGGTGGACCCAAAGAGAACTCACCTTTGTCTGAGCTTTCATTCAGTTGCTCACTTATTTGTGTGACAAATATTAACTGAGCCCCTCCTGTAGGTCTCTAGTGCCAAGGGCGTCATCCTTGGGCTCATCCTGGGTGACATATCTTTGGATGTCCTAGATGAAGAGAAAGAGGGCAGATTATTAAGTGCACACATGCTACCAGGCTGGGAGGGAGAGGAGCTACTCCGTTGGGTGACATAATCGGTATGTAGGATGATCGATGGGCAGAACAACGGGCCAAAACCAACCCGATGGAATTAACCACGTGCAGATGAGAAGTCTCGCATCCAGGTTTTTGAAAAAATCGATTACATGAACACAGAACGGGAAGGCCTGACTTGGCCTCGTTCAGGGCAGAGGACTTGGAGGTGGGGCTGACACAAGCTCCATGTGGCCCCAGTGCGATCTGAGGAAAGGACGGTGTGTTCAGATGAAGGGCGCGTTCCCCACTCCGCACCCTGATTAGATCATGGTGGGGGGCACCCTGGGCCCAGGACCCAGTGCCTCACTCTGAGACAGGTTGATTAAAACCATAGTGCAGCAGGTGTATATATGTCAATCCCAATCTCCCAATTCACCCCACCCCCTTTTCCCCCCTTGGTGTCCATACGTTTGTTCTCTACGTCTGTGTCTCTATTTCTGCTTTGCAAATAGGTTCATCTGTACCATTTTTCTAGATTCCACATATATGTGTTAATATGCGATATTATTTGTTTTTCTCTTTCTGACTTACTTCACTCTGTATGACAGTCTGTAGGTCGATCCACTGCTCTACCAAAGACAGGGAACTCTACTCAATGCTCTGTGGTGACCTAAATGGGAAGGAAATCCAAAAAAGAGGGGATTATATGTATACATATAGCTGATTCACTTCGCTGTACAGCAGAAACTAACACCACATTGTAAAGCAACTATACCCCAATAAAAACAAAACCAAACCAAACCTCAGTGCATCCGGGAGCCAGCCAGCAAGATGGCCAGGGGGCTGCAGGAAGGTGGGAAAGAAGACTCCGGGTGACTGCTTCAGACATTGGGAGGTCCGCCGTGTGGTTCAAGGAGAGAGAACCTTACTTATCTGTGTCACTGTCCCTTATTCTTTGCCCCATCTGCAGACACAGGGGACCCCTCCTTTTCTTTTCCACAGTTCCCGCATTCCCTCCTTACCTGGCTAGCAGTTTCTTTAGAAATGTGAGAATGGAAAGCAGGAGAATGGAAAGCAGGGTTGTGGTCAGGTGGGGAGCTTCTAGGTGGGGATGGCCAAATGCTTCACAGGTCCCAGCCATACAGCCAGCTTCCAAATAAACTGTCACTGGCCTGAGTAGGGCTGCTGCCTTGCTTTTTATTGGGCATGAAAAGAAGGCAGATGAGTGTGTACAAATGAGATGTCTGAGATCTCAGCAGAGTAGCTTGTGTACTGCCCGGGGGAGTCCCACCTGGAAATCCACAGTAAAGGGAGCTAATGCAGATGCCTCCTGGAAGTTCTCCCCAAACCCCGAGGCAGAATTAATCATTGCTTCTCTGGTCTCCAAGCCCGCTGTCCCCGCCTCTATCAGCAGGCAGCTCGGAGTGCACTGTGGATGGGCGTCTGCAGCTCCTCCCCCGACACCGTGGAGCTGCCTGCTCCCGTTCATAGCCTCAGCCCTGGCCCCGCGCCACGCACAAAGTAGCTGCTCAATAATGAATGAGTGAGTCTGCTGTAGAATAAATATGTGTTCTTCTCTGTACAGGTTGGAACACATACTTGCTTGTTCTTTACGAAAACAAACCTTTGAATGAGTTTTCCTTGTTAAGGGGATGGACCCAGGGTGGAGGGCGGGGATCTATATCTGTATATCACACAGCAAGGAAAGCCACAGAGCAAGTTCATAATTTATTGCCAAGGCCAATGTTTAAATAAAAACCTGGTCTTAATTATTTAGCCCTAAGAAACAAAAGTGTGTTTTGATGTCATAGCCATGTATCACATAGATCTAACGTGGGCAGAGGTCTTCCTATCCTTTCACGATAGGAAGAAGCGTGGGTATCCGACACCACTCCTAGTCTCAGAAGGTCCTCACATCCCTCCAGACATGTGCCTGTCTCCTGGTGGCTCTGTTTTCCCAGACAGGTTTGATACCAGGCTAGTGGGGAGGGGGCGTGTTTCTGGAGATGCTGTTCCTCCTGGGAGGAAACAGTGGAGCATAGGAGTTACTTACAGGTGGGCACTTATTCTGGGAAATAGAAAGTGTCCAGGTGACACCTCCACCTCTGACGCTGTCCCCACCCCGGTCCACCAGACAAGTGTCTATCTGATTACCTCCCCGTGAGGTCTACGTTGTAAAAGGCCCACTCTCTCAGGACAGGCCCGTCCAACCATTCCAAATCCTTGGGACTTAACGTTCCAAGCAGATTTCCTTTTTCTTTCTCCATGAGTTAGAATCAATTTTCACATTAGTAATGAAGTTGTGTGTATTGCATTAGCCATCATCGTTGGCTTCCTTGCTGCTTAGGGATGGGTGGGCAGACTGCCTCGGGTCTGGCCTCCTCCTCAGGTGCAGGGTTGGGCCAGGTGCTAGAGTTGCTGTTTGTCTGAGACCCGTAAACCGGCAGCTCTTCTACTCAAGCACCTGGCTCACCCCAGAGAAGGTGAAAGTCAGAAAGAAAAAAGGGCTGAGTTTCTCCACTGGCAAGTCAAGGCAATCCAACTAAGTCCGCAGGATGATTCTCCTGATGCCAGCCGGGGCTCAGGGCTCTGACTGCATCCCAGGATGGGCTGGGGTCCTCCCAACGGAGGTATCAGAGAGAAGGCCAGTGTCCTCACTGGTCCAGAGGTCAGATGAGAGGTTTCTTCTCTCCTTACTCCCCAGGCTGGGGAACTCTGTGCAAGGGCAGGAAAGCAGCGCTGGTAACGTCAAGACCAGAGCCACGTCCAGAGCAGGTGAGAGGCGTTCAGCCCAGGTTCTAGCTGGGGGAGGGCTCCCTAAGGTCGGAAGTAGCACCTAGGGGACGGCACCCTCAGAGGAAGAATCACTCTGTGGGAGGAGAGTATAGTAGCCCCTTTGCCAGAGTTGGGGTGGCTTCTGGGGGCCTGTGGGACAGTCCTGAGCCTGTGTAAGAGGTGTGGCAGATCATAGCGTGGAACCTTCGGATGAGTAGGGAGCATCTTAAACTCTCCGTGATAATAATCCCTTACATTTGTATCCACTTAATAACAGGTCACCAAAGGAAGCAGTTTTGCAAACACGATCTCATGATCTCATGCTTTTCACAACAACGCAGTGAGAAAGAGTAGTATCTGCCCCTCTTTGCAAGTGGACTCCAAGGCCAGTGGTCTGTCTGGGATACACAGCTGTCCCTTGTGGCCGTCTGCTGTGAGGGAAGCTGGCCAGGGACTTAATTGGAACTATTTAGGCTTCAACAAATCTTACTTGATCTGGAGCTTAATTCGAGATGCCATCAGCAAAGTTATTATCATTACCTATGTGTTTAAAGTGGTTAAATATTTAAAGCCATGTCAGCTTTTCCCAGCTGAACAGGGTCACCAAACACATCATCCAGACGCCCCCACTGGCAGCCCAGTGGTGGGTCTCTGCACGGGGAGTGTGAGTGGGGTCCCTGACGGGGAAAGAGGCAGCCAGGTAAAGGGGAACCAACAGCTCCAACCTGCTTGGCTTCCAAAGGCCTTCTCAAGGTTGCCTGCCAAAGGCAATTTTTATTTATTTATTTTTCTCTGGCCACGTGGCCTGTGGGATCTTAGTTCCCCGAATAGGGATCAAACCTGCACCCCCTGCAGTGGAAGCACAGAGTCTTAACCACTGGACCACCAGGGAAGTCCCAAAGGCAATTTTTAAAGAATTGCGTTACTGTGGGGCTGTGGCTGTGACTCGATCACCGGTGGAGAAGCTGGCAGCAGAAAGAGAAGGGTGGGATGGACGAGCAGAGAATGGGGTGTTTCCTGGCCTGGTGGCACCTGTGGGAATGGTGGTAACCCTGGGTTTGTCGGAGGTGCTTCCTGGCCTCTGGGCAGAGATCACTAAAGGTCTTGCCAGCCTAGGCAGGCGGCCGGGGAAAGAGCAGGGTGGCTTTAACGCGAATAAGTGTGTCAGGATGCTTTTAGGGAAGGATAACCCACACCACAGGCTGCAGGGTCTGAGCACGTGTTACCAGGTTTCTTCCTGAGGATGCTCGCCCAGGGTTCATAACCTGGGCGTCATAAACATGCAGGGGTCATTGATAGGGTTCAGGGCTGGGAAGCCTCCAGAGTTGGATGCAAAGTTGTGAATCTGTGCCTTTGAGGTATGAGGTCGATAGTGTCCATCAGGTTCTCACAGAGGGCTATGGCCTCAGAAATACAAAGCACCACCTGTTCGTGTGCTACATAAGGCCCTCGCCAGCATATTACATCACCTCCCCCCAAGTCTGGGGACCAGGCAGGGGATTTAGGCGCAGCTTCCCTGAATGTGCTGTGCTAGTTCACAGTTCAGGGGCTTTGCCAGTGCTGCTCTCTCTGTCTTTGCCTCCTTGCCCACCTACCAAACTCCTACTCATCCTTCAAAACCCATTTCAAGCCTTGCTAACCCCTCCCCTTTGGGCAGCGCCGACTGCCCCCTCTTTGAGCCAGCATCAAACCTTAAACAGGTTTACTAGAGCGCCTACCACTCAGTGTGTTCAAATCATTTATTCCTGTGTTTATTTCACCAGAAGACTAAGTATTTCTCGAGGGCAGGGGTGGTCCTCTTCATTTCTGGATGGGCCTTTTGAGTAAACCTTCAATAAAATGTGTTAAATTGACTTGAATAAGCCCCTTCAACCAAAATGGCCACACCAGGTAGGTATCAAGAAAAATACCCTTTGTTTTAAGCTTGGCAATTGGAACAGTTGCAGCACTGCTGTTACGGGAAAGCTGTGTTCCTCCCCAGTGATATTTCCTTGGGTTTGGAACAGGCTGAGTTTGGTTACCAGGGCAAGTAAGGAAGGGGGATGTCCTGTGGGTCATCAGAGCTCTGGTCCTAAAGTAGGAGAGGGGTCAGGGCCGGACAGGGAGGGTTGGAGAGAGTCACCAGAGGTGTCATCAAGGAACCACGTGTGGCCTGTTTCACAAGTGGGCTGAGGAGAGGACACCTTGCAGCGCTAGGCGGAAGGGGACCTGAGTGTTGAGCACGACCGAGGCTCCCTTCCCGTGCCAGGTGGGGTGCCCGAGGTGCCTCCCTGGATCTTCACAACAGCCCTGTGCTGGAGATTCCTGTTTTCTCTAGTTTGTAGATGGGGAAACTAGGGCAGAGAGGTTGCACTGTGGGCCTGAGGCCACACAGCTTGTCTGTGGTGGGGTCAGAACTCGGCTGCAGAGGTCCAGCTGCGAGGCAGGGCATTGCTGTCTCCCATGGCTGCGCTGGGGGACGCATCTCAGAGTCAGAGAGGCTTGAGCGAACCAGAGAGGGTCTGGGCCTGGCCTGGGGGTGGCCGGACCAGTGGCCCCTGCTTCACCTTGGGGTATAATTCTTCAGCCACGGTTGTGAGGAGACATGGGAGTCATTTTGAAAACGGGGCCGAGAGCACTTCTGTGCGTTATGTAGTCACACCAGAAATGGAGCTCTGCTTGCTCCAAACCACCTAATCTCTAGTCTTTAGAATGTTCTTTTGGCTGAAACGATATTGAATTAATTGAAGGTTTTTTCCCTGAGATAATTTTTTCTTATAAAGTGATATATGCTCATTGAAGAGAGTTTAAAAATACAGTAAGAGAGTGGGAATGGCCCATAATCCTACCATGTATAATAATGTTAATAATCATAACTGACACGTGTTGAATGCTATGTAGTAAGCACTATTCTAAGGGCTTTAAGGCACTATTATTATTAACCCTTTTTTATGTGTGAGGAAAACAGACTCAGGGAGGTTAAGTAACTTGGCAAAGGTCACACAGCCAGGAAATGATGAGATCTTACTATACACATGTGACTCCAGGGCCCAGTCTCTTAATTCCCTCTTTCTTGTGTGAAATACCAATAGCCACGGATTTGGAAAGGGAGGAGTTGAAGCTGTTGACTGGGTTTTGCCTACTTAAGACCTGAGAAATCATGATTATAGTGGTCAGGTGGGGACTGTGAGTTTCAGGAATCTTTAGATAACAACACCTAGCGGTTCTTTAACTTAGGCTTTATGAAGACAGAGGAGTCACTGAGAGCCACTGAGGTGAACTCCATCCTGAGCCCTTCACTTGGGTGAGGCTGCGTGCACACAGGGATGAGCCAGGGACGGAGTCTCCCTCCGTCCTCGGCAAGGGGAGTGGCTCTGGGCTGAGCTCCCCTGGGCTCTGCTTTGTGGTCTGGTACCCACAGTGTGGCCTGGGTGCCCTCGGTTTCTCCCCTTGGTGCCCCTGTGGCCAATGGCCCAGAGTCCTTCCTTGGTCCTCAGGGGTTGGTCCAGGTGTTGGCCCCGGGGCACGGCAGTCCTGAGCTTCTAAGGAGCCAGTGCGCGGAGGAGAAGGGAGGTGTTTGCAGACAGCATCCCTCACTGAAAACCGGCCCTGACATTATCGGCATGGCCATTCCTGTTCAGCTGGTGCATCCCCAGCAGACGTGGGTTTGCTTGTGCATTTCTCAGGACTAGAGCTGGTCCAGAGGAGTGATCAGGGGTATTTTCCAAGGAAGGCAAGGGGGTGGGGAGAGGGGGAGCCATGTGAGAACAGACCAAGCGGTTTGCAGTTGTTCTTTCAGGAATGGCAGAGGACTTTGTGGGGGGCTGTGCCTGCCTGTTTCCTGCTAGGCTGAGGGGGTGTGGCTTCTGCACCTACCGTTCCAATAGCCTGATTCCTTCTCTCTAGAGACCACTCAGAGGAAGGGGACTGCATCTGGACAGGAGTCCAGCACCTTGAGGGGGGCTGGGCAGCATGTCCCCCGGGGTGTCCTGTCACTCAGAGCGTGTAGAAGGTGAAGGGTGGAGTCTGTGGCAGTGCATGGGGCGGGGCCTGGGACCTGTCCCCTGCCTCAGCTCAACCATTAACCTTGAGTATCTACTGTGTCACTCCCTTTTCTGAGTCACAGATACCACCCCCTCCCCAGAATCCCCTCCCCACTATGTGGCTATTAGGTGTAAGGATGGAATTTGTGGGGAGTTTCAGGCCTCCATAAACTGGGTATGAAACAGAAATATAAAGAAGACAATTCAAAATCTTGCTAGAGGAACCAAATATGACCTTGATCTCTAATCCCGCCAGATTCTGGGACCGAGCCCAGCTTCAGAACAGCGAGGGGGTCTTGGCATTGCCTGACCGTCCAGCTTAAGCCTCTTGCCTGCAGAGCCCGGGGTGCCTCCCCTGGCAGCCTGCCCCTTGGGCTCTGGCACCACTCCCTCTGTGCGCTCTTGCCTGGCGTGCCCCCGTCCCTTTGCACGGCCGTCCCATCTACTCGAAGTGCCCGCCCCCCTCGCCTCCCCACTCATCCTCAGGAGCCAGCTCAGTGGCCCTCTCCTCTATGAAGCCTCGCCTGGAAGCCTTTCCTAGAAACAGTCCCCTCCTCTTGCCCCCGGAACACCCTGGGCTTGTGTCCACTGCGGCCTCCTTTAGCATCTGTGCTCGTTTGTTTTGACGTCTCTCTTTGAAGCTAGACTGTGAGCTCCCGAGGTCAGAGACCTTGCCTTGGGCATGTCTAGCTCCCAGCAGCAGTGACCACAGCAGGTGGCTGGATGGCTGGAGGGACACAGAGGGATGAATACTACAATGACATGGTGTGGGGCTCAGGCAGCAGCATCATCCGAGGTGGCCAGATGCCCACACAGGCATGCAGTCTCACACACACTTTCAAGGCAGCGATCAGATAAGTGGAGAAAGAAGGTCGGAGCTGGTGATACCAAGCGGGGAAGACTTAGCCCTGATTCCAGCCACTCAGACGTGGTTTTTGTCCCAACATAAACATGCAGTTTTTCTACCAAAATGTCTTGTGTGGGAAAACCAGAAAATCTTTCTTAGGGAGAGACCAGAAATTACAAGAGCTCATAATTATTATTTTTTAATTAAAAGACAGCAACTGCCTGATGTTTGGTAAATTCAGGTCCCTCCCCATGGGTCCACTAATGTGCTGAAATCGGGGTTTAATGTGCTGAATTTATTTTTTATAAGAATCTGTTCCTGAACCTGCTCCATGGAGAGAGCCTGGTTAGAGCTTTAAGAAACTTCTCATTAGGGGGATAAATGCTCTGGATGTGCAGGGAATCTGTAACCTACCGCTACTGGGTGCCTGCCAGGGCGAGAGGGGCTGCTTGGCCTTTTGTCAGGGTGAGTCCCGAGGGTCTCCGTGGAAGGGCACACGTGACGGACAGACACTGGGGAAATGCACGCACAGGCGTCCTGATGAAAGCCTCTGTGTGAGTCATCACCTGTTACCTGGTGCTGGAAGCATGATGCTAGCTCAGGCTGCCAGACTTCCAGGCCCACGCTCTCTCCCTCACCCTGCCTGGCACCCAGGAGCTCCCTGATGCGTGAAAATACGCATCGCGCCGTGTTGTAAGCGCTGGCTGTGGCAGGCGTGTAGAAGAGGCCTCGGTACGTGGATGTCCAGGTGACCCTAATTCTGATGGGCATGGGAGTGGGCAAGGATGCGTGGAGGACACTGGAGCCGAGAACTGCACGAGGTGGAGACATGGGGCGCAAAGTTGAGGGCGCTGCAGGCAGAGGGAGCGCTGAGCGAAGGTGGGGCCACGTGGCAAAGGGAGGGGGTGGTCAGAGGAGGCGGCCTCGCTTGACTGGATGGCAGGCTTGCAGGAGAGGAGGCTGGGGGTGAGCTGGCTCCTGATTGCCTTGCTACAGGATTCAGACCTTCTCTTCTCAGCAGTGGGTTCTAAGAGAGAGAACGACGTGATCCCGCTGACGTTTGGGGACGAGCTCTCTGATGGCAGCGTGGAGGATGGACAGGTGTGGGTGGGAGGAGTCTTACCACCTGGGTGTGGCTCTGGGCACAGACGCCCTGGAGCAGAGGCGCGGCCCTCGGCACCTGCCCCAGCCCCAAGACCCTTTGTGTTGCATCAGCAAACTTTTTTCTTTGGGGCCAGGCCTTTTGTGTGGAAACACAGCTCTAAACCAACATTCTAGGCCAGAGAAGCATCGCATATTAGAGCCACAGTAGGCCCAGAGACCGCTCTCCCAGCCCCTACGTTTCATGGACAGTACACCGAACCCTGAGAGGCTCAGTGATTCATGGGAAGTCCCTCAGCGGGCCGGGGGTGGCAGATTTGCAGGGGAGAAAGGGCCTTGTGCACGGGAGAGCACCTCTGTATCGGGGCACGTGTGCCCCATGGGAACCTGGGACCATACGATGCCCGTCGGACACGCTGGGGCGGGCACACAGCCCTGGCAGGCCTGGCCGCCATGTGTCATCCCAGGCAGCCATGGGACCCCGGGGGCTCTGAAAGATACTCTGTTTCTTGGCTGTTTCTTATCAAAGAAATATGCCCCACCCCCCCCCACCCCCCTGTGGGATATTGTTAGACAGTAGTTGAGGACAAACACAGACTGTAAGCAAGAAAGAGGGAACCCTTCATGGGGACTGCAGCAGCCCATGGTTAAAGGTCTCCATCCTTTAAAAGGACATGGGGAGGGAGAGGAAATGGGAGAGGCACAGCAAACACCGCCATCCCAAGCCTGGAAAGGTTACGTGCCACAAAATGCTGCTGGGCGCAGAGCAGAAGCCTGGGACCAGAATGTGCAGAGGCTGAGGTGGGTGGGTTGGGCAGCGGCTGGAGCCTGGGGTGTCGAGGAGGAGCTGGGAGAGGCGGCCACTGCGAATGAGGGGAGACCAGGGAAATCCGTGAGCGTCCAGAGCGCCTGGGAGCTGAGGACTCCAGCCGGCCGCCAGGGCCGCTCCTGGCCTCCGGGGCCCTCCGTGGCATTTAGAAAAGGCTCCCCTGGATATTGAGGTGCGAAGATATGCAGTCTGCAACAGCTTCAGACATTTTGCTATCAATAAATTAGTTTTGTTTTTTTTTTTTGATGATAATGAACTAGTACTGGGACAGAAATTCCTGGATTCTCTCCAAATCTTTTTTTTTTTTTTTAATTTTTATTTATTTATTTAATTAATTTATTTTTGGCTGTGTTGGGTCTTCGTTTCTGTGCAAGGGCTTTCTCTAGTTGCGGCAAGCAGGGGCCACTCTTCATCGCGGTGCGCGGGCCTCTCACTATCGTGGCCTCTCTTGTTGGGAGCACAGGCTCCAGACGTGCAGGCTCAGTAGTTGTGGCTCACGGGCCCAGTTGCTCCGCGGCATGTGGGATCTTCCCAGACCAGGGCTCGAACCCGTGTCCCCTGCATTGGCAGGCAGATTCTCAACCACTGCGCCACCAGGGAAGCCCAGTAAATTAGTTTTTATCATTTAAGCCAGTTTGAGTTGGGTTTTCTGTCACTCGCAATGGATTTGGTTCCAAGTGCAATGAAAAACTATTAAAGGTTTTTGAGCTGAGGAGCACATGATCTAATTGACACGTGGAAAAAAAATCACTCTGGCTGCCGGGGGAGAGTGGGCAGTAGAGGGGCACGCGTGGAAGCGGGGGACCCCTCGAGAGGCCGTCGCAGCCCTTTAGATGGGAGAAGGAGTGGCTTAAACTCGGGTGGTCATAGTAGAGGGGGCAGATGTCAGCCAAGCCCTGGGGTAGCTGGTGTAGAGTCAGCAAGACTGCTGTGGGTGGACTGAAAGGATGAGAGTGATTGGCAGGAGGGTGGGGCCATTCGTGAGGCTGACTAGGAACAGGGCTTGAGGGGTGTTGGGTTGGTGGGTGGGATGGGTTGGAATTTCTCTTTTGAGCAGGTTCCCGTGGAGATGCTGATGAGACAACTAAGCAGAGATAACAAGTCAGCAGTTGGATATCAGTCTCTTGCCCAGACGAAAGGTCAGGATTAATTTGGGCGTCATCAGTGATTAGGAAGAAAGTAAAAGTAACATAGGGAGAAAATATAGAGACTGAGGAGAACACAGGGCTGAGGGCAGAGCCCTGAAGTTTGCCAACCTTAGAATCAGGTAGAGGTGGAGAAGCCAGCAATGGAAGTGGAGAGAGAGTGGCTAGAGAGAGAGGAGGCCAGCCAGGGCATTGTGGGCCCTCACCACCCAGCAGAGAGAGGTCAGCTGTGTCCAGGGGTGCTGAGGGGGTCACACAAAGAAGGACAGAGAAGTGTCCACAGGATTTGGCAACATGGCAGTCATTGGTGACTGCAATAAGAAGCCAGACTGGAGTGACTGAAGAGGGAACGGGAGAAGTAGGGGGGTGATTGCAGAAGGTTCTTTGAGGTGTGCCATGACCAGGAGCAGATATGGACCTGTGGCTGGAGGGGAATGTGGGTTCTGAGGAGGGCATTTTATTTTTAAAGACAGGAGATGGCAGAGCATGTGAATCGTGATGGGAATGATCTAGTGGAGGGGGGATACATTGATAATACAGGAAAGAGGGGGATCCCTTCCTGAATGAAAGTGAGGGGTTGGAAAACAACTGCTTTGGCCTCTGCGTAAGTGGAGGGATGACAGAGAAGATGATATCAGGAGGAGGTAAGGCTGTCGATTTGGTGGTAGGAAATTAAGGGGGTTTCTGTTACCTTGTTTTCTCAGTGGACTACAAAGTAAGGCAAAGAGCTGAGAGTGCTGGGGGCAGTTGAGGAAGGAGGAAAGGCATAAAACAGCAGTCTGAGAGCACTGGAGGGTAACTTTACCAGGGATCTGTAGGAGGATTACAGGGCGATGCTGAGTGCCTGTTTGAAGCTTGTGGCTATAAAATTAAAGTGCAAGAAGTCAGCCTGGCTCTGTGGTCTCCTTCAGAAACGTTTGGTGACTGAGGTGCAGGTGTGGAGAAGATGGAGAGTTGGATTCAGGTGGACTTGGGGCTCAGCCTGGGGAGTGGAAGGAGGGAGGAAGGGGCAAAGGGACTGAGGTCATTTGCAAGGGAGCGATTATAAGGAGCAATAATTATGCGTATCCAAGAACTTCTGAGATAGAAAAGACATTGGAAATAAAGATTTGGGATCACCAGCTAACGGGGAATTGGTGAAGGGTTTAGACAAGATTGCCCAGGGAGGGTGCGGCGTGAGAAGGAAGAGGGCCAGTGATCAGACCCTGGGACTCAACATTTAAGGGGTGAGTGGAGGACCCTTGGGGGTGAATGAGAGGGAGGAATGCAGGGGAGGTGGTGTCACGGAAACCAAAGGAAGGAAGAGCAGGACTGGCCAGCCATCCTGGGCGGCTGGAATTATTACTTTAGATGGCACTGGTGACCTAGTGGTGAAGAGGGGAGGGGGAGGGAGGGGAGACAGTGAGTGGGTTCAGGGGGATTAACAGTGTTAGAAACGAGGGAACTTGACCTGGGTCTGGAGAGATGAGAAGTGGGTTTAATTAATTTTCCAAGAGGCTACAGGGAAAGGAAGTTAGGACCTGAACTTGGGGGTTATATTTGGAACCAGAAAACAGCACTTGGCTTCCTCTGGGCCCGGAGCTGTGGGTGAGAGGATGCTCTGGGCCTGGAGAGGGAAGGAGGCATGAAAAGGGGTCAGGGACCAGGCTGGGGTGAGGACTGTGTCCTGTGGAATCTGAACAAGCCAGTGAGTGTAAATTGCCTGCCCATGAGTCACTTGTGCCTGGAGATTTCTCACTCCGTAGTAAAGCAGATCGTGCTCTCCTGACACTGGCAGAGTGGGGCTCGGGGGGAGGGGGCTGAGGAAGGTCCAGGCCACGGTGACAAGGCCAAGCTTTCACACAGAGAAACCACTTTGGAGGGGGTGCAGACGGGACTGGGCTGGATGCATGAGGGACACTTAACATTGGGGAGAATGTTAAGGGTTTCACACCCGCCATAGTTCCTGGAATAGTCCTGAGCTACAGGCACCCGTAAGGCTCCATGAGCAAAAGAAAAGTGAATGAATATCTGACATTAAAAAACCTAGGGTCGGGCCCCCAGGGGACTGGCAAAAAGGTCTGTTGATTGTGTGAGGTTTTGAGCCCAGGATATCTTGGCAGAGACAGTTTATGCTCTAAAACAGCCCTGGATCGTCGGAGGGGCAACTCATTATTCTACACCGTGAATGCCTTTGCGCCGGGCTCACAGCATGTCCTGCCGTCTCTTTTAGTGTCAGGGTTGCTGTCAGGTGTCAGCGCGGGACGACAGTATCTCCCAACCTTGCAGCCCCTGCATGGACTCCTACCTTCACTTTGGTTTTGTTTTTCTCCCAGTTTCTCTTCCCCACTCCCCAAACTGGTGTGTAGCATAAAGTCACAGGGGAGGCCTGGCTTCCTCTTCCTTTCCAGTCTCCTGTGAGTGGGCTCAGATGCCCCCATGCCCCTTTCCCCTGCCTTTCAAGTGAGGGATGTCTGCTCGGCTTGAGGGTGTGGCGAGCAGACTGCAGCCACATTGCAAGCGGGTGTCCCGGAAGGGTGGTCCACAGAGGTCTGCTGGACGGGGCAGGTCACGCACACTTGGGTCAAAGCGCAGGTGTCGCTGTGCTATCTACCAGTCTTCACCGTGACTCCACGCTTACCTCCTGCAAATGGAGACATTTCCAGCCCCAGAAAGCCCACGTTTCTGGTGGTTTTCGCTGGCGGGGATTCTGAATGCAGAGCCCAGTCAGCAGCTTCCTGCTGATTCATTAGGTCTGTGCACTCTCATTACCGGGTGGTGAACCAGAAGCCACAGCGAGGCATGGGGCCAGATGAGGGTAGGAAGGCTTCTCTGGAGCTGACACAGCAGTCACAGGGCTGGCTTGTGTTTCTCCAATTCTGATTTGCATCGAGGTCACTAAGAAAGCTTTCCACCTGGGTCTGTTTACGTACTCCATTCGCCCAGCCAACGCTCCCAGATCTTCTCATCTGCCCTTAGTAGAATTCACGCTGGGGCTGAGGCTGCTGCCAGATGCACACAGCAGGCATCCTTCTCTCTCATGGTTTCCCTTCCGGGCAGTTTCTTATTTGACAAATAGAGTTGAGAAGCACCCAGCGTCTAGGTGGTGAGGTGGGCGTTGGCTGGGGGGTGGGCAGAGAGAAGATCTGCCTTTTACCCCTGGCCCTTTGCACCCCTGGGAAAGCTATGAGTGGCATCAAGTCTGCAAGTCCCCTTTACCTCCATCCCCAGCTGTTCTGTTATTGTGAGAGGCCTTGGGGCTTCTTCCCACCGTCGTCACTGTCGCTGGCTCTGCCCACCGAGAATCACGGCCAGGCTGGGCCCAGTAGTCTCGGAGGCCACAGAAATTGCTTTGCCTTGGATTTGACGGTTTAGGCAATGACAATGTTTATATAGGCACTTCCCACTTATGTACAGGCCGTATTCCTAGCAGTTTGTTTATAAATTGGCTGTTGGCTACTTGAAGACAGTTTTTCTCATAGAAATACATTTTCAGGTGATGGTTAGGTTTCTCTGCCAGCAGCACACAAAGGGCTGTTTAACTTGGATTAAAGTAAATTATCAGCTAGTTGGAAGGGGTGAGTCTAGGTCAAGGTTTAAATTGAAGGGGAGATCGATGGGGAGCGGGGGTTAGCCTGGGAGAAGGAAAGGTCATTCCACTGGGTCCGCATAACAATGCAGCCAGGCTGGGGCATGCATATATTCATTCATTCACGATTCCTTTCTTTATCTCCCACCCCAGATTCAATGCTTCAACAATCCTGTTTGTTCTACCTGAAAAATAGACCCCAAATCTGATCCTTTTCACCTTCTGCTAGTGACCATCACCCTAGACTGGGTGATGGAACTACCACCCTCTCTTCAACTCTCCGTTCCTGTTCACCCCTCTCCCCATCCCCACAGTCTGTTCTTCACATCACCACCAGAGTAAACCTTTAAAATGCGAGTCAGATCAAGTCATTTCACAAGGTTAAGGCAGAGTACATCCAGGAGGCAGCACCTACCTCCCCTCTACCCCCGACCCCAGTCAACTCCACTTCTCTCCTGCCAACTCCACAAAGAGGTGGGGATCAAGATTCCTTGGGCGCCTGCTTTCTTTGGGGATCTGCCTGGTTTTCTTTCTGCCCACCCACTCTCGCTAAAAGTCCCTAGGTTTCTGCGTAAGTCCTCAATATCTGGGGCTTAACCCCTACCCTTTGATTTAGGAGGACAAACCCCGCCCCCCATCACCTAATGCATATACACATAAGAGGACACTTTAAAAAAAGCTGTGCTCCATAGGTTCATAATTACGGTAATTCGTCTCCTCTCCGCTGCTCCATTAATGGTGACCTGCAGTCACACATTCCCGCCCCCTGTCAGTTTCCCTCCAGTCTGCACCGGGCCTCTGATTCCTCCTCAGTCATCACTCTCCCTCCCCGCCAGTGGCACAAAGGACCCTGTCCTGGGTCCCTAGCCTCCTGGTGGACCTCCCCTTCCCAGTGTGAGCTGACATCCTCACTGGA
Organism: Eubalaena glacialis; assembly: GCF_028564815.1. Classification (NCBI taxonomy): domain Eukaryota; kingdom Metazoa; phylum Chordata; class Mammalia; order Artiodactyla; family Balaenidae; genus Eubalaena; species Eubalaena glacialis. The sequence goes on along the minus strand of NC_083725.1, from coordinate 12,567,406 downwards.
GCCCCCCCTCTGTCCAGAACTGCCTGCTAACAGCATTCAGGGACCAGGGCTGACTCTTTTTTCTCTTGTGGCTCTAGCAGTGTGTTTCAGGGCCGTGTGTTATGACCACAGAGAATTCAGGCACTGGAAAGAGGCCTACGAGGTCATTTCCCCTCCCTGGCCTCTGCCATCAGCTAGCACCTTCCGACCATCACCACCAGAGAAAGCGCCCTCTTCCCGTTGGAACTCTCTGTTCATCGCGGTGCCCTTCCATCTACCTGCCCCCTTCTTGCCGCAGGCTCTAGTTCTGCTGCCTTGGGGTAGAGAAAACAGTACCTCCTGCTGACGAAGTTGCCTGCCTCTGGCGCCGTGCTTCTGCCATCACCAGCCTCTTCTCTTGACCACTTGTTTACAGTTTCCCAGCCTCTCAGCTGTCTGGGTGACGGGAGCATCCAGCCAAGACAATCTGAATTAATTTTGCAAGTAAAATTTAATCAGACGACCTATCAAGCGCTTCACTAAATCAAGACATATTACATCCCGTGTGTGCCCTGAGCCCATTCATCATGTGAGTCAGTCCCCGAAATGCCAGCCAGGCTTAGGGCAAAAAGGAAGAGCATTTTTGTCTGAAGTCAGAAGCAGTCTTCCTTGTTCCCAGATTTGCCACCTGAGAGGCCTCTCTCTGCTCTTTCGCTGGTGATAATATCAAGAAGGCATCGTTGGTGGTATCGGAGTCAGGGTCAGATGCTCCTGAAACAGTCTCTGCTTTTACTAGCTGTGCAACTCTGAGGAACTTACTTAACCCCTCTGAGCCTCAGTTTTCTTATGTGTAAAATGGGAATGATATCCCTCTTGGAGGGCTGTTATGAGGTGAAATGAGAGAGACCTATGTGAAGTGTCTGTATTATAGTAAATGTTCTATAAATGTTAGTGCCTTTTCCCCTATACGAAGTAAGTTAAAAACCCCGTGGATGTTTTTGGTTCAGCCGTACTGATGTAGTGGCATTTACACACAACATAAATGATAGAAAATTAACAGGCAATTATATTATATAGAAGGAACAGTTGAATGAATTCAGTTGATTGAGGTAGACAGATTCAGGGGATATTTTAGGTTCACCATAGAAAGAAAATGGGCAGAAGTTTTCACCTTCCAGACGTGCTATGGGTTTCATAGATTGGTCTCTCTTTTGTGTTGTACTTTTTGTCTTGCTCTGGCTCAGTAACTGTGAGCGTTTGGTTTTACAGAGATTTCTGACATCCTCAGTAAAGCCTCACCATGGTGATGGTGATGGGGCCTCATCTTTTTGCTTCGTTTAATCTTTCTGTCACCTTTCCAGGCAGCAAGTGACTAGAGCCATTTAGGACTAGGCAAAGGGAAATAGAGAAACCTCCCCTATTATCTGCTGACAACTTTGATTAGGACTCCTTCTAGAGAAGTCTGGGAGTGGTGACACAGAGGGGTTAGCAAAGGCCCCCGTGGGCTAGGTGGTGGCAATTCTGCTCTAAGCTTGGCCTCCTGGGAACTGGGAAATGAGGTCTCCGGCTTCCCAGGACTGGCTTTGGGGGAGAGGGGCACGGACTCCCTGGCTTCCCCTACCTTCTCAGTGTGCATGAGGCATGTGGGCACCAGCAGCCATAGGACTGTCATCCCTGGTTGGGTCCTTACCTGTGCTGGGCCCTGATCAGAGAGGGCCAGACAATCTTCTCGTCTGCCAGGAGCTCCCGGTCCTGACTGGCTGTGGTACTTAATTACGGAACCAGTTACAGAATGTAACTCACTTCTTTAAGGACCAAAACTTAAAAAAAAAAAAAACATTTTGGCCACTTTAATGAACTCTTTCCATCCAAATGGACATAAACAAAGTGTGACTAAAAGTATGCATGCTTTCTTAACCAGTGTACTCAGAACACAATTGGTTTATTTTTTCCTTACTCAGGGCTGTTATCGTAAATGTTAGCTACTACCCTGTGTGCTAATGAGCCAGTACTCCAGAGCCTGGTGGGATAGTCTGTTTCCCCCCCCCCCCCACCCCGCAGCTGAACTTCTTGGGTTCCTTATCCACTTTCTGTGGTTTTTCTCTTTTCTCCTCCTTCATGCGTTGTCTCTTCTTACTTTTGCCAGCTTGTCGGCCTCCCTTTTCCTCTTCCCTGTTCTGCACTTGGTGGGAATAAACTCTCCTGGGTTTAGGCTTAGAGTGGCGGCCAGGAGGGTCTCTCTTGTTTGTTCTGAGTCCTTTTTGTTTCCTTCTTTATCTCTGTAGAGTTGAGGCCCCTAGCTGGGTGATATTACGGTACTACCTGTGTTGATGCTGCATTGTTTGCACATGTGCCCAGTTTTCCAGATACATTTTCAGATCATGGTCCACAAGCGACCTGACTTTACATTTGTTTTGCCCACAGCAGTGCTCCATGTATAGCAGGGTCCTTACACACATGTACACATTGACTTTATCAATGAATCTACTTAATGAGATAGAGAATTAAATTGAATAGTTAGTTCCACTGGAAATAGAAATAGTTATACCACTAGAAAGAAAGAGAGCATTTCCATCATGTATACAAAAGAGAGAGTCTGATTGTGGGTAAGAGTTAGTGAAATTGGGGTTCTAGTTGGGTGATCTTGATTCCTCCATGCCTCAGTTTCCTCATCTGAAAAATGGGATAATTATAATTATAGTGGCTACCTTGTAGGGTTGTAAGGATTAAATGAGGTCCTGGCTGTTATAATTGCTTGGCGCAATACCTGGCACATAATAAGCATTTGCTCATGTTAATAATGATGATAAAAAAAGCTTCAATGTTTGATTTGGTGCATCTGGTAGGGATGGTGTGAGCTTCATGGGGGTTTGTCTAGGGGCCCTTCCTTTCTGCCCAGGATTACACTCCTCCTTTCCCCCTTCCATGCCTCTGGGAAGATCTTTATTTGGCCTCAGTGCTAGATGGATATTAATGCAGAAATGTTAGGTCTGGGGATTTCCACAGCCTTTGAATAATAGACATTTGGAAAATTAAATATTTCTGTCAAGTGTGCCATAAATCTTGGCTGTTTAGGAAGGTGAGGAATTAAAATTGCAAACCAGCGAGGGAGGGAGTCAGCCTGTCCAGCTCCCTGGTGTGTGGTCTCAGGGTGAGGGTGGGTGGAGCAGGGGCTCCAGGCAGCAGCAACTTTTTTTTTTAAAACATCCTTATTGGAGTATAATTGCTTTACAATGGTGTGTTAGTTTAGCAGTAGCTTTGGAGCAGGAACAGGAGCAGACCCTGGGCTGAGGGCAGTCGGGAGAGGGCTGGTTACTGCAGGTCATCAGCTCGGCCCACTTTGAAGTTCAGAAGGTTTTGATGGAGGCTTCCCGCTCTGTGTTCTAGATCTGCATCCAGGCTGCCCCGACCGGGCTTCAAGCCCTTCTGTCTCTTCTTTCCCTCCTGTTTTAGCCTTCCTACCTGGCTTTCTTGCCTACTCACCCACCCACCAGCTAGGCAACACCCCCTGCCCACCTCAGAGGAAGCATCAGTTCTGATAGTTCCTGGCACTGCTGGGGAGCCACTTGGGAAGCTGGGAGCCTGTTCTGGGCATCCCCTGCCCCAGCAATGGCAAACGCTGTGAGAGGGTCTCACGCATAGAAATGGTCTCTCAGACCACACAGAGCGGGCAGCACATGTATCTCCAGGGGTCAGGAAACAGCAGATGAGGAGATCTGGGTGAAGTCTCTTTCTGTAGACCTTGACCATCCCCATGGCTCCCTTTCTCCTCCCTCAAGCCCTGAGATGACCCAGAGGCAGGCACCCATCTGCAGCCCTGTCTGTGCTTCTTTCTCCTGCCTTCTCACCCGTGCATGTATCCGGGTTTGACTCTTGACAACTGATGATGGGCATGTCAGCTGGTCACCAGTTCTTTGTGACCCACTCAAAAAGGGCTACAAACAAACCAAAGCCTATCTAGGGGAGACTGGCCAGGTGGTGAGGGAACTCAGAACCATGTCATGTTCTTCCTTTCAGGCATTCATTCACTCAGCCATTGTGAGTAGGTGGCTAGAATGTGCCAGATGCGCTGGATGCCAAGGAGATACAAACAGTAAAGAGTCTGTCTCACCTTGTGTCAAACCTTGTGCTAAATCCTTTCAACACATGAATTCATTTAACCCTAAGATCCTTAAGATATTATTGTTATCCACTTAAATAAGGGAACTGTGATTCAGAGAAATCAAGTGACCTTCCCAGATGGAAGAGCTAAGAAACCCACATCTGGCTTTCAGTCACTTTGAATCACTTGCCAATAAGGCCTTGCTGAAAAGTCGAGGGAGCCAGGCCTTGCCCCTGAGAAGCTCGCAGTCTAGTTAGAGAACAGATGAATATATTTGAGTGGGGAGCTCAGCCTAGGATGGATGGCAAGGAATCAGGGAGGGTTTCCTGGAGGAGGTGATGCCCAAGCTGAATCTAGCAGGATGTATAGGAGCCAGCTGGGGGAAGAATAGGAGGTAGGGTATCATGAGGCTGGGGGAAGAGCTTCAACAAACACACAGAAGCGAGTGAGGACTTGTGTTTGAGTCACAGCAAGCAGCTGGAACCAAGGTGCAAGGGGAGAAGCTAGGAAGTTGGCAGGAATCAAATCGTGAAGGGCCTTGTACGTCAGGCTAAAGGCACCAGGAAGCCACTGTGGGGATTTATACAAAAGGGAACAGGTTGAGAGCCTCTGGGCCAGGGGTCCCCAACCCACTGGTCCACGGCCTGTTAGGAACCGGGCCGCACAGCAGGAGGTGAGCGGCGGGCGGGCGGGCGAGCGGGCGAAGCTTCATCTGCTGCTCCTCGTCGCTCCCCATCACTCGCATTACTGCTTGAAAACACCCCCTCCCCGCCCCTCCACCCCGGGTCGGTCCGTGGAAAAATTGTCTTCCACGAAACCAGTCCCGGTGCCAAAAAGGTTGGGGACTGCTGCTCTGGGTAGCTGAACAGAAGGCAGAAAAACCATGAGGCCACTGCAGACATCAGTGTGAAACGTGTGTGGCTTAAACTAAGGTCTGGAAGTGGACAAATCTGAAAGATTTTCTAGAAGGGAGAACTGATAGGACTCTGTGCTGATTGGACATGGGGAGTGTCATTTGTGGAGAAGGGAGGAGCCAGGTCTGGGGGACCAGGATGGGCAGCCAGTCCCCAAATATGTGTGGCCTGCCTGCTTTTTGGCGGTGGCGATCCTCACCGTGGACACAGGCCCTGTTCTGACTTCATGTGGATGAAGTAGATGCATTATGACCACTGGGCTGTGGGATGCATGGGACTATTGAGATGTCAGTCATGCAGGCAGGGACCCAGCTGGCCCAGCTCCCAGGAGCTGGGCTAGGGAAGTGGGCCTCCCCGCCTCGCCCTCCCCGAAGGCACAACCTCTTCTTTGTCGGTTACAAAGGAAGTTGACTTTCTGTGTATTGGACATATGGACAGTGTCTATTATTGTCCTCTTTTCCCGTGTGGCTTAAGGATTGCTTGGCCAGTAAGCACTGCTTTTGGACCTAGTTTCTCCTAGGATACCAGCACATGGCCGTTTGGAAGGCAGCTGCCCTGAAGCCCTCAGCCTAGCTTTGGGACAGGAGCTGTGAGATCCTGGGGGTTGCTTCCAGGTTCCCCCATACTCCAGCTTCTCTGGGCTCTAGGGGACAACATCTGGGGCCTGGGTGAACCTGGTGCCCAAGGAGAAGCTTGTAAAAGGAGATAAGAGAATCCTTATATTTTTAGGACCCTGGGAGGAAAGCCGGGTGGATGACAACCATGACTTTCTGGAGTAAAATGTGAACTTCTGAAAACTGAGGACCAAAAGCTAGGTTCAGTCTTGGCCACGCTTAGGCTAAGGGCTGGGGGAGAGCAACAGCAGCCCTCTTGTGGTTATGAGGCACATGGGTGGGCTTTGTTCATCATCCAGCTGGCCTCCTCCCTCAGTTTAGCAGACCCCAGCATTTCTGGAACTCTGTCCTCTGGTCCTCCTCCATCCAAGGAAATTAGACGGGGCACTCCGGATTATTTGGCTCTGAATTCCTCCCCACCCTTCAGAAAAGCCCACCTGGTGTTCAGACAGACATGAATCCCCATCGGCTTTCTCTCTGGCTGTTTGTGCCAGTTCTGGCACCTACCATACCTGGGGTCAGTTTTGCTGCCCAGGCCTGCCATGAGCACAGCTTCGGTCCATTTTGACCCCCGGCTGACTCCCGGGGGGCCTGGCACATGATCCATCGCGGACTAGGTGCTCCAGGTGTGTCTCATGAATGTAATACAAGCTCCCAGAGAACCTTTCCAAGGCTCGGAGTGGGGGTGTGCGGTGTGGGCAGGATCGTAAGAGCCCGTGCAGAGTGGAAAGTTGGGGAGGGGCAGCCGATGCTCAGGAAGAACGGACTGTGGGCTTGAGGAAGGGCTCCAGGGCCTGGGCACGGACGGCGGCAGTGCGCGCTGGAGCCCCCGCCTGCTCCCTCTCCGCAAGTGTGCGCTAGGCTTTCGTTACTCTGGCAACTGGCCCCGCTCAGACGGCAGCAGGCAGCTGAATCCAGCCCCTTGTTACGGGGGAAAATGCTCTCATTGAAGCGCCCGAGCGGAGCTTCTGCCTTTTATTGCAACCGGCCCCACCGGCTTCCATTTGGAAACTTATTAGTGTGCGCGCGCGGCGAGAGGGCCGGGGAATCCGGGGCGCCGCGGGGGGAAGGCAGAGGCGACGGCCGCCGAATGCTAATCAGGGGAGCGAGCAGAGCCGAGGGGCGGGCAGGGGTCGCCCGGCCCCAAGCGCCCCCGCCCTAGCGTTGACCTCGGCCTGACCTGCTTTGATTCCCAGACTTTGCGCTAGGAGTGGGGTCGAAGCGCACGGATGGAAAGCGTCTTAGGACCCAGACAGGAGGTGTCTCCTGGGGAAGGACGGGGCCGGCTCCCCACGCTGCCCTGAGGGCGCCCTAGCCCCCGTCCCTGGGTTTCCTGCAGCCACAGTCTGCCGGCGCCTGCCCACCCCGCCAGGGGAGGCCGCCCGCGCCCTGAATAATAATGCGCCCGCTCGCCCGCGCCTCCTTATTTTGTTAAAGGGCAGTGGCCCCGGCTGCAGTAGCAGGTAATTAGCTGGACAGATGGGGACGGCGCGGAGGTAGATGTTCGCAGTGAGGACAGGCGCCCTTCTCCTTGCCTCGCTCCCTAAAGGCTCCCGAGTGGGATGACGAACAAAGCGTGGGCCTTCCGGAAGCGGGCTGCTTTGGATCCATCTCAGGACTTCGCACAAGGGCAGCTCTTTGTTTACAGTTCCTCTTTCCCTTTCCATTTCCTTTCCTCCCACCTCCTCCCCCTTTCCGGTTATCTGCTTCACCCGGGGGCGGGGATGGGGCGAGGAGGTCCTCTCTAACTGCCCACCTCCCAATCCCCGTTATTCTGTTGGGGACCCTTTGGACCCTTTGCCAGGGAGGCTGTCACACACATCAGGGCCGAGGCAGTGATGCTGGGGCAGGCGTGGGAGGACGGACTGCGGAGCCCACGTCATCCAGCCCAGGGGGAGTGCTGTGCTGCTCTCCTGCCAGCGGGTGGAGGTGCCTGGGCTGCCGCCAAGCGGGGCTTTGCCTGCCGTGTCGCCAGCAGCTGCTGACCTCATTAGGGCTTCTATCATGGAGGAGCCGGCCGTTAAAGGTCCATAAGAACCTGAGCTAAGTGGCTGCAAAGATGACAGCCTCCCTGGAAACTCGCTTTCCAGTGAGCTGCTGCATCCCCTCCTCCTTTAATTAGCAGGAGGGAGCTGGACAAGTTGTTACAACTGCAGGGAAAACGATAAAAGATGGCTTTGTATTAGTGTGGCAAATTTTATTAAATCGAGAGAAAGGGTAACTGAAACATGACAGCCGTGTATGTAGTGCCTCCAGAATTTGTAATAACCCAATCTTGCTGTGAATCATCCTTGCGTTGACAAACGGAATATACAGCATTTAACAGATCCAGTATTGTAAGACGTACAACAGAACAGCCGAATGCGGAGGGACAGGTAGGGGAAGAGGGTCTCCAACCCAGAGCAGCGCTCACTGGTTAATGAGCAGAAATACAGGGTCTGGCCTAAGTCTTTGTCTCCTTAATTACTACCCCCCCCCTTTCCCTACGTCTCAGTCTTTCCACTTATAATTCAGAGGTAACATCTGGCCACAAGAGAAAACTTAACTAATAGCACATTAGTTGGTAGGGAATGGACAAAGCCATCTTTTCCTAAAGGGAGGAAAAGGTGAGACAGGAAATCCAGGAGACAGAGCTGAGCCGCGTGGCTGTTCTGGGCTTGGGGAGAGCTTTGGTACTCAGGCCGGAAGGGGGGTGATCGTATGTTTACTGTGCATTCACTGTGGTGCCAGCAGCTGTCATTATTTTGATGGTAGAGATCTGAGCGAGGCCTGGAGAGGTTAAGTCATATATCCCAGGGTCTAGTAAATGGCAGCCTGGATCTGTACTTTGGTCCTTCAGACTCCAAAGCCTATACTTTGCCTGTTACCCTAGGCCTCAGGTTTTTTTTTTTTGTTTTTTTTTAAGGTTTTTATTGGAGCATAATTGCTTTACAATGGTGTGTTAGTTTCTGGTTTGTAACGAAGTGAATCAGTTATACATATACATATATCCCCATATCTCTTCCCTCTTGCATCTCCCTCCCTCCTACCCTCCCTATCCCACCCCTCTAGGTGGTCACAAAGCACCGAGCTGATCTCCTCCCTGTGCTATGCGACTGCTTACCACTAGCTATCTATTTTGCATTTGGTAGTGTATATATGTCCATATATACACTACCACCCTCTCACTTTGTCCCAGCTTACCCTTCCCCCTCCCCGTGTCCTCAAGTCCATTTTCTAGTAGGTCTGCGTCTTTATTCCCGTCTTGCCCCTAGGTTCTTCATGACCATTTTGTTTTTTTTTTAGATTCCATATATATGTGTTAGCATACAGTATTTTGTTTTTCTCTTTCTGACTTACTTCACTCTGTATGACAGACTCTAGGTCCATCCACCTCACTACAAATAACTCAATTTCGTTCCTTTTTATTAGGCCTCAGATTTTAGCTGACAAATGAAACGGGAAAAAAATTTTCATTTGTAGAGGCCATTTAGTGAGGAATTGTAGCCCTTGAGCAACAATCTAAGGGATTTCGAGAGATCTTCTGATCAAGGTGAGATATTATTTCCTCTGCTTTTCAGGGGGAAGTGACGGGGGCCCAGCAATGTTAAGCAACTTGTCCAGGGTGATCCAGCCAGGAAGTGACTGAGAAAGGAGACCAGACCTCACATCCCTTCCGAATAAGGCCTTGGACATCAGATAAATCCATGCTGTATTAAAATAGGGTCTACTTGGGGTAATTGCAAACTAATCTGTGGGCTAGTTGGGCCAACATATGATGTGGTTTTAGACCTACCAGAGTTGGAATAAGGAAGGTGCTTGGCATGTACATCACAAACTGTTCTAACAACATGCAAACTTGTTTTTGACTTTAGGTTCAGTTTTTTTAAAAGACTTTATTTTTTAAGAGCAGTTTTAGGTTTACAATAAAATTGAGGAGACGGTACAGAGATTTCCCACATACCCCCTGCTCCCACACATGTATAGTCTCCTCCGTTATCAGCACCACTACCATCAGCATCACAGAATGGTACTTGTTACCAAGGATGCACCTACACTGACACGTCGTAATTACCCAGAGATCCATGGTTTACCTAAGGGTTCACTCTTGGTGCTGTACATTAATGGGTTTGGACAAATGTATAATGACATAAATCCATCACTGTAGTATCATACAGAGTACTTTGCCCTAAAACTCCTCTGTGCTCTGCCTGTTCATCTCTTCCCCCTCTCCACACCTGGAAACCACTGATCTTTTTATCATCTCCATAGTTTTGCTTTTTTAGGTTCAGTTTTCTGAACAGGAGATGGTAGAGTTAAGTGGATTCATAATTGGTTGAGCAGGTACTGGGTTGATGTCAACTAGGAGGGAGTTGATGTCAACTAGGAGGGAGTTGATGTCAACTAGGAGGGAGTTGATGTCAACTAGGAGGGAGTTGATGTCAACTAGGAGGGAGTTGATGTCAACTAGGAGGGAGTTGATGTCAACTAGGAGGGAGTTGATGTCAACTAGGAGGGAGTTTCTAGGAGCATGTATCAGGACTTTGTCCTTGTTCTTACCCACTTCTATGTTTTTGATGTGTTGATGTTGGAATTAATACTCAGAAAGCTCTCAGCAGGTTGGGAGAGGGGCTGGAGAGGGGATTTCTGTGGAGGTTAGCAGAACTATGGGTGTATAACGGACTCGTGGACGCATGATTGAAAGCCTTGGGTGCCAGGGCTGCAAGAGAGGCTACAGAGTGGCCAGCTGGCCCTTCCTTAACAGAGGAAGCGGCTGATGAAGTGATGGTCTCCAGGACAGAGAGAGAAGCCCATATTCCCTTCCGAGACCCTCACGCCTGGCCCTAGGTACCGAGTGTCACCTGATGTCAACAGGAGGAGTTTCCTGTGTAACTAGCATGTCACACTGTTGGGCTTTTCACAAGTCATCTGTCCCTTCACCTGCCACAAGGCAGGTATAAACCCAAAACATCCCGTACAGATGGTTGTCTAGCCCCATCAAATCTCCAGCGAGGACTTTGCAACCTCTTCAGGGGATGCGATGCCATGCGGCTCACTTCCCGGCAGTGAGGCTGGTCCTCCTGGGGTCCAGCCTGACTGCTCGCTACTGCCGCTCCTTCTTCCGTCCTCAGAGGACACAGGTGTGCACTGCCGTCTTCCCAGTCACTCTTCCTAGATTTGAAGGCTGGTGTGTAAGTCTCATCTCTCCTCTCACTCAAGTTCTTGCTGCCAAAGACGGAGCTCGGCCTTCGGAGGGTTTTACACCCCACTCAGGAGTGATTAACGCGTCCCTTTCCCCATTGTGGAGAGGAAATGAGCAAAGCACTTCTGTTCAAAAACAGGAGACAAAAATATGTAATACAACCCCAGGCTCCAGTTTGGGTTTGCAAAGTGGGAAACAACACAGAGCCGTTTTCCAGGTTCTTTTATGTTATTGCCGCTATAATGTGCCCCCAAATATTTTCGAAGTGATTCATCTACAATCCAATAAGAGCAACGGCTGTTGCCATTTGTATGAAAGGAGTAGAGGCGCATTCGTGAGCGATTTTATTTTATTAAGGGGAAATGGCACAGGTGTTTAGAGACCGGAGGCATCAAGGTCTGTGCCCAGGGCGTCTGCAGCTCCAGGCGGGGCAGCGGGTACCACTGCAGGTAGGAGAAGAATAGACAGACCAAGAAGCACCCCATGGTTACCGCGGGACAGGGCTGCCCGCTGTGGAGACTTTTAACGTCAGTGCACTGGTCTCCTGCCACTCAAAGATCTCTTCATAGTCTGCTAATTAAAAAAAATTAGTATTAACAATAATAATTCACATTTGTAAGGGTTTACAATGCTGCCTTTTAGCCATCTCTATCTTGATCCTGATTAGCACTCTAGGATTGGAACAGGTACTATAGTCCCCATTTTACAGATGAAAAAACTGAGGCTTTCAGATGTTTACTACTTTGTCCAAGATTAAGAGGCTCCCCGTCTCTCATCCTCCCATTTCTGTATGTGGGTGTCCCCTTGTGAGTGTCAGGGATTTTGTGTTGCTTTCTGATTTGGGGGAGGAGGTGTGGGCGTCTCTAAAGGGCAGTGCTGCCGAGGGTCAGTCACTGAGAGAAGAGGAGGGTTGTTAGCCAGGAAACAGGAGTGGCCAAGAGGACCCCAGGGTGGCAGGGGAGAAGCTCTGGGCCCCACTCCTGTGAATACAGACTTGGAGGAGGCTGGGCATAGGGAAAGGTGCTGTCTCTGCATGGGCAGGCAGGGTCTAGGTCGTAAGGGTGAACTGGGAACCCCGAAGAGGGTCTGACTACCCACAAAAAGCCAGGTTCCTTGTTCCTTTCCCCTTTGTATTTCCAGGCTCTTAGAAAAGTCTTATTTAATCATTCCAGTCTCATCAGTTGTGTTTCTTGGCATGAAGGCAGAGGACCCGTGTCCACAGCAAAGCATTATTTGAAAGGGGTGGTGACTGCCTCTGAGACCACCCTGCTGTTGTCAGCATAATGAGTGAGAGAGTGAGACCCCCCAGGACAAGATGAAGCTTAGGTGACAAAGGTGAGGGGAGAAGGAGGCTGCTGCCTTGCCTCACTGGAGAGCCTCCCTCCACGGCCCTCAGCAGAGGGTCAGGGTTTGAGGATTTTTAAAGCTAAATTGTGCACAACAGTGTGAGTATACTTAACACTACTGAACTGTACACTTAAAAGTGGTTAAGATGGTAAATTTTATGTTTTGTGTATTTTACCATAATAAAAAAATGAAAAATAACTAATTGTAATAATTGCTCGTAGTTCAGAAGTCAAACAAGATACAGAGTGAAGAAAGTCAGAAAGAGAAAAACAAATACCGTATGCTAACACATAGATATGGAATCTAAAGAAAAAAACAAATTGGTTCTGAAGAACCTAGGGGCAGGACAGGAATAAAGACACAGACGTAGAGAATGGACTTGAGGACACCGGGAGGGGGAAGGGTAAGCTGGGACGAAGTGAGAGAGTAGCATTGACATATATACACTACCAAATGTAAAATAGATAGCTAGTGGGAAGCAGCTGCATAGCACAGGGAGATCAGCTAGGTGCTCTGTGACACCTAGAGGAGTGGGATGGGGGAGGTGGGAGGGAGACGCAAGAGGGAGGGGATATGGGGATGTATGTATATGTATAGCTGATTCACTTTGTTATACAAAAAAAAAAAGTCAAACAGTATCAAAAGGCTTATGACAATAGACAGTATTTTTCTGCTCTAACCCCCCTCGTCCCGTCCCACAGCCTCCCTTCCTAGAAGCAATGGCTTTCAACTTTTCAGCTGTTTCTTCTGACATTTAGGTATCTCCATAGTTCTAAATAATATGTATGTATTGTTATAGTTTAATGCATTGGTTATATTATCTATTGACTATTTATGGTAATGAGGATTTAGTTCTCTCACACTGCCTTCCCCTCTGATTCTTACCCCTTATATAGTGTATTCAAATTTTAGTTAAATCAATATTCAGGATTTACATTGTATGCCTATTTGAATATTATTCACAACTGACTGTTATATTGTGGTTATGTTTCTTTTGTTTTTGTTTTTTTCCTGTTTTTGTTAATAGCTGCCTTGTTTTGCTTAATTTTTTTTGCTTTAATTTTCTTTGTGTCTACGGATAGCCTCTCAGAATAATTTTCCTCAAGGTCACTCTCATCAGGCAATCAATCAGTTCCAGTAGATTTCTCGGAAACTCCCAGACACCTCTGTTCTGTCTTGTCTGGGATAGCTTGTTCCCAGGCCTGCGGCTGTGTTATCCTGGGACCTCCCTCTGCTCTGATCCTGGCAATTCCCTTTGCCCTTCTGTGATTTACATTCCCTATTTCTAGGATCTTGCATCGTCTTCTTTTTTGGTTTGCTCCATTGTTTTGTTGGAGCACATTCTCCAGGAGTCTTCTCGGGTTCGAAAGATGTGCAGTGGCCGAGGGTGTGGTGACAACAGACTGTGGGATGGCACTGTACACTCTGGACCAGTGCCCTCTGCACCTGGTGCTCAGCAGTCCCCTCTCCCTCGTGTTTTCTGTAGCTCACATTGTCCTTTTTCTTATTCCTTCATCTTGCTGGAGGATTTTGAGTTTTAGGGAGGCCGGTTGGTGGTGGGGCCCTTGCACATGTCACACTAGTAGGTGGCAGAACTGTGACTTGGACCCAGATCCACTGGCTCAAGGATCCAGGATCCTTGTAAGGATCAAGGCCATCACTGTCCTACAGCTTGCTTTGCCTGTCCTACAGCTCTGCGCATGCCCCTCTCCCCTTTTAAATTAACTATAGTCGATTTACGAAATTGTGTTATTTTCAGGTACAGCTTCAGATTCTTTTTCACTATAGGTTATGACAAGATATTGAACATATAGTTCCCTGAGCTATACAGTAAATTGTTGTTGTTTACCTATTTTATATATATAGTGATGTATCTGTTAATCCCATACTCCTAATTTATCCCTCCCCCTGGCTAATGCCCCTTTGAATTGGCAGGAAGTCAGTGGAGGGATCCCCTCTACAACAGGCCTACTAGCCTATGCCTGGAAGAATTCAGGCCTGAATCCCGCAGGTAAAGGAGTAAAGAGCGTGGGAGAGAGAGTGAGGCTCCTCTGAAGTCCCTTGTAACTCAGTGGGTAAGAGCGTGTTGAGATGGTGAACAGAGCGGGAGGGCCTGCCTTCCTTGCGGGCTGTCTCTGGGAGGACTTGCCCGGCCTGCTTTAAGGACGCTGCCTCCTCCTTACCAGCTTCCTTCTGTCCCTCTTTCAATCCCCGCCTAGAGCATTGCTTTTCTTGGGATGTTTCCCAGGCCGAATGGAAGCAAGATGGCACTTCATGCCAGGAGTCTTGCATAAATAAAAATCCACAGATAACTCCCAGGCCCGGCTTTAGCCATTAGTTTCAATCTTTCTTACCCACAAAACCTTTCCAGAGCTGCTAAACGGAACAAGACTGAATGATTTGTGTCTTTCCCCATTTCATCCCCTCTGCTCCCTCCTTCTGCTTCTGTTTGAGGTACAAATTAGCAATGAAGTGACCCAAGTAAGGCCATTAAATATTCTACTACAAGAAGATGGAAAAGCAAGAGGCTTCAGTCATCCCTAAATCTGATAATCAGGCTCAAAGCCATTGACGGTGACTATTGACTCATTCATTCATTCATTTACTTTGTAGTCTATTATTGATCTACTGAAGTTCTAGGCATTATAAAAGCCCAGTGTCTTTCAATTTGAGGTATTTAAACCGTATTTAAAGCAAAGTGACCCCTTGTGGATTGTAGTCACCCCAAGGATGTGAACCTCTGGTTGGTTTTGCCCATTCAGTGCGGGGTCCTCAGGGTCCACGGTTTGGGCTGGAGGACAGGCAGTTGCTCAGAGCCAGAGCCCCATAAATGTTTGTTGTTGACGACGCTGGTGCTTGATCAATAAAGCTAATACTGCCATTGTCATCAGGGAATAAATCTGTGCTCGTGTGTGTGAGAATGTCCCCTTGAATGTGCTGCTAAGTGTGCTCAGTCCGATTCTTTATGGTTTCCAAGAGCTGGGGCATGATGAAAAAGGCAGTAAATTGCCGAGGAGAAGTTGAGCAGAAAACAAGAAGTCACTGAATTAGTCCAGGCCTCGCTGCCCCACCCATGCCACCCCACAGCTGCCGGGGACCCTGGACCCCAGCTCAGCGTCCCTCAGCTCTCGCTGGCGGGCCTTGGGTGTCCAGCTCAGATCTTGTCTCCCTGGGTGGAGGAGGAGGTGCACATGGGGATGGAAAGTCTGAATTGGAGCATGTGGGACTCAGAATGGTCATGAGCAAGTACATAAGAGGGCAGACCAGGAAAGGAAGGAGGAGCCGGGGGGAGGCTGCACTTGGACTCAGCAGGCCCTGGTCCTGGCCGCCATGCACTGTTTGTGGATGGGCCTGAATTGGGAGCCAGGGAGCCACCAAGGCCCAGGGCTTGGGGCTCAGGACCCTCTCCCAGCCCCTTATATCTGGAGGTGCCTCTCACTCTGGCTCCTCTACATCCTAGGGGCCCAGACGGAAGGCGGCTGATGGCCAGGCCTTGGGGCTCCTGCTGACTCATCTCCGCTGGCTCACGGGCTGGGAGCTGCTGCCCTGGGAGGGCCTTCCAGTCCTGAGAACATCGCCTGACAAATGCTCTCACCTCCAGGGCCAATACCAGTGCCTCCGGGAGAGTCTGGGAAATATGAGATTTAGTAATTTGTGTGTCTTCTCTCCACCCTTATCATAAGCTTCTCATGAACAAGTCCAAAACACACCCCAGCCTGTGCCAGGTGTGCAGTAGGGGCTCTGTAAATGCTGCTTGAACTGAACAGTGGGCCACACTGTGTGATTATGCCTAAACGGGCAGGGGACGGTGCTGGGAACAGCATCCGAGACTAAGCCGCTGGGAAGGATGGTCCTCTGTAGTTAGATGTCTTCTCCCAAAGAGGGGATGATGGAGGGATGATAGTAATAATAATAAGAGTAGTAGTAGTAGTAATAGCAAACACTTAAGCCACGTGTGCCAGGCACCAGACCTAGTAGAACACCTTCGTACATCATCTACTTGATTCTCACAAGAACCCTATGAGGCAGGCATTCTTATTACTTCCATTTTACAGATGAGGACATGGAGACACCTGGCTTCCTGCTGTGTATTCCTCAGGTCTCAGTTTGAATTCTCTTCCTCTGGGGGAGGCTGTAACCCTCTACCTCCTTATTGCTGCATTTCTCGCTCTTCCTGGCCGTTTGTTCCCTGGGGCTGTGGGCTCTGTCAGGGCAGGGCTCTGCCTGTCTTGCTCATAGGGAGCCCCTGGTGCCTGGCACGCAGGTGGTATGGAGTAGACGCTCAATGAATGTTTTTGGATGAATGAATGAACACATTCTGAGAGCATCACTTGTGGTCCATGAAGCACTCTGTTAATCAGTATTCAGGGAGGGGGGCTCTTTCCTCTGTGTCTCCCCGCAGTGCCCACTGAGCAGAGAGGTGTCCCGGAAACTAGCCCCTCTATTTAACGTGTATTTATTGAGCACCTACTATGTGCCCGGGTCTCTACTAAGTGACAGGGAAGGAGCCCATGACCTCAAAGAGTTTCCAGTTTCTTCTGCCAAGAAATCCCTTCATTTGAATTTCTCCTAAAGCTCTCCTGTGCTTTTGGTCAATCACTCTTGCTTTGCCCTCTGGGAGTTCTGGGAAGGGGCGAACAGGCGCCGTGCTCTGGAACCTTCTCGACTTCAGAGAGCCCTGCCATGCCCAGGATCGCTCAGGTAGACCAACCGAGATGATTCGATTATGTGCTTTAATGCTGGGATCTTTTGCTCCCTCCGTTTGAGGACATGAGCGTTTTTTGCAAATTCTGAAGACTGCAAGTTTTCCGCTCAGCCTGCGGTGGGCCGAGGACGCCTCGGTGGTGCTGGTATCTCTCCGTGTGTCTTCTCACAACTCTCCTCCCCTCTCCCTGCCCAGCCACTGCCTTTTACCTGATTTAATTTTCACACCTTATTCAGTGGCTCCTCCTGAAACTCATCTGCGTCTCTTCCCTCTGGCCTGTGGGTCTTCCCCCTGTCTTCCAAGCCTTTCTCCCGCCCTGGGGCATTTTTGCAGACAATGCAAAGGGCTTTCTGAAAGGCTTGTGCTCTTGAGAGCATCCGCGTGTGTTTGGGGCGTGTGCGTCACACACCCACCCAGGCACGACAGTGTGCACAACTCCGATTCTCGCTTCCAGCCACTCTGACCTCCTGCTGCGTACCCCTGGGATGCTGGCAGAACTAGGCGTGGGCATCCAGCACGTTCCACACGTTGCCTGGCGCTTCTGAACTGAGCAGCAGGGGGCTGTTGAGGACCCTGAGGAGCAGCTCAGAGGTGGTCCAGGTGGTGTCCTGCTGCCCCTGGAAGATGCAGCCCCCTTTTCATTTTCCGGGAGGCGACCGTAGGAAAACAGAGTATGAATGGCCATAATTCACTGGGCTCCTGGGTAAATTTGTATTTCATTCTGATTATTGAATGTGTCTTCTAATTGCAGCTATAAAAAGGTGTAGTCCATCTTCCTCATGAAAGCCTGGTACTGGCTGATTGTTGTTTAGTTAGTTGATGCCAGTGGTTGAGGGGTGAGTTTGGAATTACAATTACAACTCCTATTATTTCAGGGAGATTGCTGAATTAATTAGTGGGATGATAGGATTCTTCATTGTTGACATCTTAAGAATCCACAATAATAACTTTAAAATGGGTTGTGATAATGGGAGTTGGTAATGGATTTGTCTTCTCTCCTGGGCGAGGCTGGACTTCAGGAGGAAGGAGGCCTCCCTTTTCTCTTCCTCTTCTGGGGAGCGGTGGGAGTGTGGAGAAGCAGGTGCTCCTGACCTGGGGAGAGTTTTGAGTGGCCAGGGGTGGTAGAGGAAGCGGGGAGGGATCACACACCTGTGCTTAGCTTTCTCATATCCTGGCCAGGTGGGGACCAAAGGTTACATGAGACAAGAGAATAAAGAGAGAAAAGAAAGGGTCCAGCCAAGAACGTGCAGTGTTTAATTCAAGGTCGTTGAGGAGGAACCCTGCTTACAGCTCTGATGGTCATGGACAGCCCCTCTGGCCAGGGGCAAGTGGCGGTGCCTCCTGAGAAGCAGGCCCAAGTGATGACAAGGTCAAGGTCTTGCAAGGAGCTCTTGGAGGTGGATGGATGGAGCCTCATGAGCCTGTGTTCCCAAGACCCCTCTGTGACCACCAGTCTGTGCTGGGCCAGTGACAATGCTGGCTGTTGTTTGGCCTGGGTGGCCTTTAGCCTCCCGCTAAAGGTCTCCCCTTAACTCCTGCTGGGCGTCCAGACTGCCTGTATTGGGGGAGGAGGGACCTGGAAGGATCCTGCTCCCTCTCCCCTAAGCTTGCCCTCTCCTTCTCTTTCTCGTCATCCTTCCCCTCTCCCCAGGAGCCACCAGAAGCATCTTCACTCTGGATATAAAAGAGAAATATTGCACTTTAGTTTCAGCCAGAGAGGTGGTAATGAGAATATAGGAGAAACTGTTTATCCAGGTAGTTAATATTTGAATAATCCTGAAGGTCATGCGGCGTCTTTCTTTCAAAGAGAGATTTCTACCCTGGCCGGGGCTGTGTGCATGGTAAGTGGGGCAGGGTGCAGCTCTGTCCCGAATTCTCTACCTTGTGGAGTTGGAGCCAGTTGGTTTCTGTAGCCTAGAGACAGAAGTAGGCGCCTGGGATGGAGGGGGCCAGGCGGGCTTCAGATAGGTGGGTAGGCTGTGGCCTGAGAGGAGAGAGGGAGGGTTGGGTCCTGTGAAGCACAAAATGGAATGATGGAGAGCTCTTGGTTCAGAAGGACCTTCTTACTTCCGGTTCTGAAGACAGCTGCCCGATGAAAGGTGTTGGGAACCCCTTCCGGACACCATCTCTTGGGTGTTCATCTCCCCCTTTCCCCAACCAGCACCCCACCCTGTTTTTCCAGGGCTCGGTGTCCTCCAGGGGACAGAGGGCCTGGGGAGTTTCTCGGAAGGCAGATCATTAAGATTTAATGGGACATTTCCTGCCAGACAAGGGGATTGTAAACTACAACTAATTTAGAGAGCTAGGGGATCACAGAGTCATTTTGCCTGTGGGCTAGGAAAGGCCAGACGTGAAGTTATGCCAATCCCTGCCTTCCTCTCTCTAGCCCTTCCCAACCACACCACTGGGCTGCAGCTGATCTGGCCCAGAGCACCTGCTGGACAGAACCCGTCCCCGCTGGTGACCAGGTGTGCAGCCATGGCCAGCTGGTGGACTGGCGTGTACTTAGCAAGGCTGAGAGCTTCATGAGGAGGGTGATGCTGGAGCAGGGTCCAGGTGGCCACGAGCCCCTGCGCGGTGCACAGGCTTCTCGGCTCCAGCCCAGGGGACCACAGCCGCGGCCCAGACGTTCTTTTGATCTCTGAGAGTCCCTGCAGCAGGTTATCGAGAGACTTAATCTGTCACGGTCCTGTCCTCTGGGCAGAGTGAATTCAACAGTTGAAGGAAGTGAGTTGGAAAAGGGGTGGTGGCAGTATGCGAGTGTGTGTGTGTGTGTGTGTGTGTGCGTGGACGCGCACGCATGCATGGGGCAAAGAAACAGAGAGACAAAGGGAGAGAAACGGGGCAGATAGGGAGATGGGGGCAGCAGAAGGGGAGCCACAAGGCCGGGGGCAGGGAGACAGAAGGGCACCAGTTATCTTCCCGAGGGCAGGGACATATGGTCCACTAGCTGTGAGTCTGCCCTCACAGGAGACAGGAAATGAGAACATGAAGGGACAGAGGTGGGCACAGCCCAGGGGCAACAAAGGGGAGGCCTGATGTTACAACAGCAGCAGGATTCTCTGGGCTCTCTGGTCTGCTCCCCCACTCTTAGACTGAGAACGTGCTGAATTAATACTCCCCAAGAAGCTGGAGAGAGGATGGGTGTAGAGTTGCCCCTAGGCATGTGATGGAACCAGCTCTAGACAAGGACTCTATTCATCTAAAATTATTAAAACAGGGACTTCCCTGGCAGTCCAGTGGTTAAGACTCCGCACTTCCACTGAAGGGGGCATGGGTTTGATCCCTGGCTAGGGAACTAAGATCCCACATGCTGGGTGGCAAAAAAAAAAAAAAAAAAAAAAAAAATTATTAAAACAGCAAGTTACTTTACCAGCAAAATGGGTTTATTTGGCAACAGCAAAGAATTGCAACTCAGAACGTGCAGCCTACGGGGAACCACAGGCATGTCCAGAGAATAAAAGAAGGGAACCTACTTTTATAGGGAAAGGGGGGAGGTGGGAGGGGCTGTTCTAAATGAAAGTTCATTGGATGGAAGTAGGGGTTCAGGGCAATGATGGCTTCTCATTGGCTGAGCTGTGACGCTTCTCATTGGCTGAGCTGTTGCTGAGCAAGGAGAAACTCTTCCTTTGGAGAGTGAAATAGTTGCATCTCCTGTTTGGGAGTGAACGGTACCTGTGGAGCACGCAGTTGACCTGAGTAGCAGGGTTGGAGAGCGCCCCCTTCTGGCCTCCTGACTCCGTTTTAAATAAGGTTTCCATTTATTAATTTTCACAGGTCCAAAAGGCTCTGCCACTTACAACATGCATGACCTCTCTGAGGTCACATAAAAATGAGGATGCTATTGCCAACCTCACAGGGTTGTCGTGGGTGTTAATGAGACAACGTGGCTAGAGCTTCTAGGACATACGGACACCTAGTAAGCCACGCCAGCCACCTTCCCTTCTCTGAAAGATGCCTAACGCAGTGTCAGACACGTGCCTGGCTCTCAGTACAACTATTTTCATCAGATTCTTAATCCGACAACCGCTCAGCAGCTGTCCCTCAGCCCTGGAACCTAATGTTACCATCAGGGCTCTTGGCCTCCTTAATCAATAGAAACTGATAGGCGGCTAGACAAGAAATTCAGGCAGGGCTTTTCTGGGGCTCCTGCTGCAGCAGGAGGGAGTGAGAACAAGTAACAGGTTCCCTTGCTCACTCGCTTGCTTCCACGGTGGGGACGGTTGGTGAGCTGGTTCCTTATATGGGGTGAGGGTAGGGGTGTATCCAGGGGAGGCTTAAGTGGTCTGCCCACCCCTTTGGTGTTGCTGTGTGCAGGGGACATGCGCAGTACCCTGCTTTTGCTCCCGGATCTTCAGAAGTGGCAGTTGGGTTTGTGGTCTTTCTGTATCTTGTCCATAATTTGCCCCAACTGTGCATGCGTGCAGTTATTTTTAGTCCCTTATAGTTTCTTTGTTTTTTGTCGCTTGAGGAGACATTTGTCCAGGTGCAAGCATTGCAGCAAAGGGTCCCAGATCCCAGCCTGTCTTACTGGGAGTGGGCAGGGCTAAGGGGTGGGCTGGGCCAAGGAGGCCAGAGGATCCTGGTACTGCCCTGCTGTGTATTCCTTCCTTTCTTGCGTGGCTCCAGCTTGACCTATCTCTGTAGAGCCTCAGAGCGGGAGGTGGAGAGGGTTGTTAATGCCACCAGTTCCACAGGTGGCTGGGTTTGAGCCGCGTCACTAACCGGCTGGTGGACGTTCCAGGTTATGTACTCCACCCAGAGTGGGGTAGGGGGTCCTGCGGGCAGTGCTGTTCTTTCCTCACGTCTGAGTGACCCTCTCTACCCCAGCCCCACCGTGAGTGCCTAGGAGGGCTCAGAGGCAGACCCCTCCCTGAAGATAACAGCCCAAGCAGCATTAATTGAGCACGCACTGTGTGCCATGACCTGTCCTGGCACTGAGGATTTAGACGTGCATAAAGTCAGCATGATGATGGTCTTGTGGAGCAGGGGTGACCAGTGGTAAATAAATATTATCAGAGCACGATGTAGGACTGTTTACAATAGTCAAGACAGGGAAGCAACCTAAAGGTCCATCCACAGATGAATGGAGAAAGAAGATGTGGTACATATACACAATGGAATACTACTCAGTCATTAAAAAGCATGAAATAATGCCATTTGCAGCAACATGGATGGACCTACAGATTATCATACTAAGTGAAGTAAGCCAGACAGAGAAAGATAAATATCATATTGATATCGCTTATATGTGGAATCTAGACAAATGGTACAAATGAACTTATTTACAAGACAGAAATAGACTCACAGACATAGAGAACAAACTTATGGTTACCAAAGGGGAAAGGGGGGGAGGGATAAATTAGGAGTTTGGGATTAACAGATGCAGACTGCTATATATAAAATAGGTAATCAACAAGGATGTACCATATAGCACAGAGAACTCTACTCAATATCTTGTAATACTCTATAAGGGAAAAGAATCTGAAAAAAAATACATATATATGAGAAACTGAATCACTTTGCTGCACACCTGAATCTAACACAACATTGTAAATCAACTATAGTTCAATAAAAAAAAAAAAAAGACAGGCCTGGGATGGATGAGGGGTGAGGGTGCGGAATGATGAGGTGCGATGAACTGAGGGAGTGACATTTACTCTCAGACCTGAAAGGTAAGACAGAGGTCAGGGTAGAGCCTCCAGGGGAGGGGAACTAGGCGGGAGCAGAGGCCCCTAGGTGGGTCATGCTTGGTGTCCTCGAGAGACAGAGGATGGCAGAGGAGTGGCTGGCTCGTGGCCGACAAAGGGGAGGGTGTGTGGGGAGGCCAGAGTGCCAGCAGGCTCTTTGGGCCTGGGAGGAATTTGGATTGCATTCTAAACAGAGATGGGAAGGCACTGGAGGAGTTTTAAGCAGGGAAGAGACGTAATCTGATTTATATTTGAAAAAAGTAATTCTGACTGCTCTTTAAGAATCAGTTAGAGGGGAGGAAAAGTGAAGAAGCGATGGGTAGCAGTAGGCTGGGTGGGAGCTGATGGAGGCTTGAACAGAGTGGCCCTGGCAACAGCAGATGCCTGTCGGGCACATTCCAGATGCGTGTGCTGTCGTTTTCTGATGAAGGTACGCTTTACATGCAATAAAATTTGCCCTGTTTAGTGTAAAGTTCTGGGAGCTTGGACAACCGAATGTCATTGACATGGTGTCAATGACACCACCACAGTCAAGATATGGAACATTGCATCACCTGCCAAACTCCCCTGTGCCCCTTGGGTCATCCGTTCCCCTATCTTCCATCCCTGGCAATCACTGATCTTCTTTTTGTCCCATAGGTTTGCCTTTTCTACAGAGTCACATAAATGAAATCATATGGTATATAGCGGATGGAGTCTTAGCATAATGCATTCTTTCACTTAGCATCGTGCATTCGAGAATCATCCGTGTTGCTATATATCTGAAGAGTTCACTCTCGTTTTTACAGCTGGATAGTATTCCATTCTACGGAAATATCAGTTTCTATATTCATTCACCACTTGAAGGACATTTGGGTTGTTTTCAGTTCTGGGCAATTTCCAGTAAAGCTCAGCTGAATGTGAACATTGGCGTACACGTGTTTACGTGCACCTGTTTTCCTTTCACTTGGGTAAATACGAGGAGTGGGACTGCTGGGTCATCTGCTAAGTGTATGTTTGACTTTATAAGGAACTGCCAACCTGCTTTTCAGAGTGGCTGTACCATTTTGCATTCTCACTGGCAATGTATGTGAGTTCCAGTTTCTCTGAATTCTCACCAGCATTTGATATTGTCCTTAAAATTTTTTCCACTCTGATAGATATATAGCGGTTTCTCATTGTGGTTTTAATCTGCATTTCCCTAATGATGAAAGCTGTATCTTTTCATCGGTTTATTTGCAATCACTATATCTTCTTGGGTCAAATATCTGTTTAAGTCTTTCATACATTCCTGTATTCTTGTTTTTTGTTTTTTTTTTTTGAATTTTGAGAGTTCCTTATATATTCTGGATACAAGTCCTTTTTCAGATATGTGATTTGCAAGAATTTTCTCCCAGTCTGTGATTTCTCTTTCCCTCTCTGTCTCTGTCTCTGTGTCTTTCTCACTTTCTCTTTTAAATCACAAAACCAGGGGCTTCCCTGGTGGTACACTGGTTAAGAATCCGCCTGCCAATGCAGGGGACAAGGGTTCGAGCCCTGGTCCGGGAAGATCCCACATGCCACGGAGCAACTAAGCCCGTGTGCCACAACTACTGAGCCTGCACTCTAGAGCCCGTGAGCCACAGCTATTGAAGCCCGCATGCCACAACTACTGAAGCCCGCGCACCTAGAGCCTGTGCTCCGCAAGAAGAGAAGCCACCACAGTGAGAAGCCCGTGTACCGCAACAAAGAGTAGCCCTGGCTCGCTGCAACTAGAGAAAGCCCACGCGCAGCAACGAAGACCCAATGCAGCCAAAAATAAATAAATTAATAAATTAATTAATTAAATCACAAAATCAAGTATATTTATGAAAACAGAACCAAGACTAAAGACTAAATATATAATTTTAAAAATCAGAGACCACATCTCTGTTGTCATTCAGGAAATAGTTCCAGAAGACCGCTTCTTCTTCTTGAGATTCTTTGAGAATCTTATCTTGACGGTCTAAATTTTGTTGTTTCTATTTTTTAAAATTGTAGTGAAATACATGTAACATAATTTTTACCATCTTAAACTTTTTAAAGTGTACAGTACGGTAGCATTAAGTACATTCACTTTATTGTGCAACCAATCTCTAGAACCCTTTTCATCTTTGAAAACTGAAATTCTGTACCAATTAAATAACAGCTCCCCATCCCCTGGCAACCACCATTCTACTTTCTGTCTTTATGAATTTGACTACTCATTAAGTAGAATCGTACAGTATTTATCCTTTTGTAACTGGCTTATTTCACTTAGCATAGTGCCCTCAGGGTTCATCCATCTTGTGGTATGTATCAGAATTTCCTTCCTTTTCAAGGCTGAATAATATTCCATTGTGTGTGTAGACCACATTTTGTTTATCCATTCATCCGTTCATGGATACGTGGATTGCTTCCGCCTTTTGGCTATTGTGAATAATGCTGCTGTAAAACTGATATCCCAGATATCTCTTTGGGACCCTGCTTCTAATTCTTTTGGATTCTTTTTATTCTGTTGACAGTGCTTTTTGAAGAGCAGAAGTTCTTAATTTTGATTAAAAAATTTCTCAATTTTTTCTTTTATGGTTTGTGCTCTTGGTATTGTATCTATGTACTCATCACCTAATCCAAGGTCACAAATAGTTTCTCCTATGTTTTCCTCTCAAAGTTCAGTTTATGATCCATATTGAGGTATTTTTTAATATAGTGAGAGGTTTAAGTTAAGGTTCTGTTTTGTTTGGTTTTTGTTTTTGCAAATGCATATACAGTTGTTTCAGCACCACTTATTGAAAAGATATCCTTCTTCCATTTAATTACTTTTGCATTAGATGTGGTTTTTTTAATTAAAACATTTTTTTGGTCCTAGATTTGTTGCATTTTTATTATGTGGCAGAGACCGTTTTCTTTCTTTTTTGCTATTTATCATTCTTTTGTTGTTGTTGTTGATGAGGTATAGTTGATTTACAATATAAGCTTCAGGTGTACAACATAGTGATTCACAGTTTTTAAAGGTTATACTCCGTTTATAGTTATTATGATATATTGGCTATATTCCCTGTGCTATACAAAGTATGCTTGTAGCTTATTTTATATGTAGTAGTTTGTACCTCTTAATCCCCTACCCCTATCTTGCCCCTCCCCACTTTCCTCTCCCCACTGGTAACCATAGTTTGTTCTCTATATCTGTGAGTCTGTTTCTTTTTTGTTATATTCACTAGTTTGTTTTATTTTTTAAAGTCCACGTATAAATGATATCATACAGTATTTGTCTTTCTCTGTCTGACTTATTTTACTAAGCATAATACCCTCCAGATCCATCTATGTTGTTGCAAATGGCAAAGTTTCCTTTTTTTTGTGGCTGAGTAATATTCCATTGCATATGTATATCACATCTTCTTTATCCATTCATCTGTTGATGGACACTTAGGTTGCTTCCATATCTTGGCTATTGTAAATAATGCTGCTGTGAACATTGGGGTGTATATATCTTTTTAAATAAATGTTTTCATTTTCTTTGGGTATATACCCAGGGGTGGAATTGCTGGATCATATGGTAGTTCTATTTTTAGTTTTTTGAGGAAACTCCATACTGTTTTCCACAGTGACTGCACGAATTTACATTCCCACCAACAGTGTACCAGGGTTCTTTTTTCACCACATCCTCACCATCACTTGTTATTTGTGGTCTTTTTGATGATAGCCTTTTTGGCAGGTGTGAGGTGATACCTCATTGTGATTTTGATTTGCATTTCTCTGATGATTAACAATGTTGAACATCTTTTCCATCTGTGTGTCTTCTTTGGAAAAATGCCTATTCAGGTCTTCTACCCATTTTTTAATCAGGTTGTTTAATTTTTTTTTTTTTTTTTAAACATCTTTATTGAAGTATAATTGCTTTACAATGGTGTGCTAGCTTCTGCTTTACAACAAAGTGAATCAGTTACACATATACATATGTTGCCATATCTCTTCCCTCTTGCATCTCCCTCCCTCCCACCCTCCCTATCCCACCCCTCTAGGTGGTCACAAAGCACCGAGCTGATCTCCCTGTGCTATGCGGCTGCTTCCCACTAGTTATCTATTTTACTTTTGGTGGTGTATATATGTCCATGACACTCTCTCACCCTGTCACATCTCACCCCTCCCCCTCCCCATATCCTCAAGTCCATTCTCTAGTAGGTCTGTGTCTTTATTCCCATCTTGCCACTAGGTTCTTCATGACCTCTTTTTTTTTTTTTTTTTTTTTTTTTCCCTTAGATTCCATATATATGTGTTAGCATACTGTATTTGTTTTTCTCTTTCTGACTTACTTCACTCTGTATGACAGACTCTAACTCCATCCACCTCATTACAAACACCTCCATTTCATTTCTTTTTATGGCTGAGTAATATTCCATTGTATATATGTGCCACATCTTCTTTATCCATTCATCCGATGATGGACACCTAGGTTGCTTCCATGTCCTGGCTATTGTAAACAGAGCTGCAATGAATATTTTGG
This sequence comes from Eubalaena glacialis, assembly GCF_028564815.1. Lineage (NCBI taxonomy): Eukaryota > Metazoa > Chordata > Mammalia > Artiodactyla > Balaenidae > Eubalaena > Eubalaena glacialis. The sequence goes on along the minus strand of NC_083725.1, from coordinate 12,540,414 downwards.
TACATGACTCTTTCTGAATTATGGTTTTCTCAGGGTATATGCCCAGTAGTGGGATTGCTGGGTCATATGGTAGTTCTATTTGTAGTTTTTTAAGGAACCTCCATACTGTTCTCCATAGTGGCTGTATCAATTTACATTCCCACCAACAGTGCAAGAGTGTTCCCTTTTCTCCACACCCTCTCCAGCATTTATTGTTTCTAGATTTTTTGATGATGGCCATTCTGACCGGTGTGAGATGATACCTCATTGTAGTTTTGATTTGCATTTCTCTAATGATTAATGATGTTGAGCATTCTTTCATGTGTCTGTTGGCAATCTGTATCTCTTCTTTGGAGAAATGTCTATTTAGGTCTTCTGCCCATTTTTGGATTGGGTTGTTTGTTTTTTTGTTATTGAGCTGCATGAGCTGCTTGTAAATCTTGGAGATTAATCCTTTGTCCGTTGCTTCATTTGCAAATATTTTCTCCCATTCTGAGGGTTGTCTTTTGGTCTTGTTTATGGTTTCCTTTGCTGTGCAAAAGCTTTTAAGTTTCATTAGGTCCCATTTGTTTATTTGTGTTTTTATTTCCATTTCTCTAGGACCTGGGTCAAAAAGGATCTTGCTGTGACTTATGTCATAGAGTGTTCTGCCTATGTTTTCCTCTAAGAGTTTGATAGTGTCTGGCCTTACACTTAGGTCTTTAATCCATTTTGAGTTTATTTTTGTGTATGGTGTTAGGGAGTGTTCTAATTTCATACTTTTACATGTACCTGTCCAATTTTCCCAGCACCACTTATTGAAGAGGCTGTCTTTTCTCCACTGTATATGCTTGCCTCCTTTATCAAAGATAAGGTGACCATATGTGCGTGGGCTTATCTCTGGGCTTTCTATCCTGTTCCATTGATCTATATTTCTGTTTTTGTGCCAGTACCAAACTGTCTTGATTACTGTAGCTTTGTAATATAGTCTGAAGTCAGGGAGCCTGATTCCTCCAGCTCCATTTTTCGTTCTCAAGATTGCTTTGGCTATTCTGGGTCTTTTGTGTTTCCATACAAATTGTGAAATTTTTTGTTCTAGTTCTGTGAAAAATGCCACTGGTAGTTTGATAGGGATTGCATTGAATCTGTAGATTGCTTTGGGTAGCAGAGTCATTTTCACAATGTTGATTCTTCCAATCCAAGAACATGGTATATCTCTCCATCTATTTGTATCATCTTTAATTTCTTTCATCAGTGTCCTATAATTTTCTGCATACAGGTCTTTTGTCTCCTTAGGTAGGTTTATTCCTAGGTATTTTATTCTTTTTGTTGCAATGGTAAACGGGAGTGTTTTCTTAATTTCACTTTCAGATTTTTCATCATTAGTATACAGGAATGCAAGAGATTTCTGTGCATTAATTTTGTATCCTGCTACTTTACCAAATTCATTGATTAGCTCTAGTAGTTTTCTGGTAGCATCTTTTGGATTCTCTATGTATAGTATCATGTCATCTGCAAACAGTGACAGCTTTACTTCTTCTCTTCCGATTTGGATTCCTTTTATTTCTTTTTCGTCTCTGATTGCTGTGGCTAACACTTCCAAAACTATGTTGAATAATAGTGGTGAGAGTGGGCAACCTTGTCTTGTTCCTGATCTTAGTGGAAATGGTTTCAGTTTTTCACCATTGAGGACAATGTTGGCTGTGGGTTTGTCATATACGGCCTTTATTATGTTGAGGAAAGTTCCCTCTATGCCTACTTTCTGCAGGACTTTTATCATAAATGGGTGTTGAATTTTGTCGAAAGCTTTCTCTGCATCTATTGAGATGATCATATGGTTTTTCTCCTTCAATTTGTTAATATGATGTATCACGTTGATTGATTTGCGTATATTGAAGAATCCTTGCATTCCTGGAATAAACCCCACTTGATCATGGTGTATGATCCTTTTAATGTGCTGTTGGATTCTGTTTGCTAGTATTTTGTTGAGGATTTTTGCATCTATGTTCATCAGTGATATTGGCCTGTAGTTTTCTTTCTTTGTGACATCTTTGCCTGGTTTTGGTATCAGGGTGATGGTGGCCTCGTAGAATGAGTTGGGGAGTGTTCCTCCCTCTGCAATATTTTGGAAGAGTTTGAGAAGGATAGGTGTTAGCTCTTCTCTAAATGTTTGATAGAATTCGCCTGTGAAGCCGTCTGGTCCTGGGCTTTTGTGTGTTGGAAGATTTTTAATCACAGTTTCAATTTCAGTGCTTGTGATTGGTCTGTTCATATTTTCTATTTCTTCCTGGTTCAGTCTCGGCAGGTTGTGCATTTCTAAGAATCTGTCCATTTCTTCCAGGTTGTCCATTTTATTAGCATAGAGTTGCTTGTAGTAATCTCTTATGATCGTTTGTATTTCTGCAGTGTCAGTGGTTACTTCTCCTTTTTCATTTCTAATTCTATTAATTTGAGTCTTCTCCTTTTTTCTCTTGATGAGTCTGGCTAATGGTTTATCAATTTAGTTTATCTTCTGAAAGAACCAGCTTTTAGTTTCATTGATTTTTGCTATTGTTTCCTTCATTTCTTTTTCATTTATTTCTGATCTGATCTTTATGATTTCTTTCCTTCTGCTAGCTTTGGGGTTTTTTTGTTCTTCTTTCTCTAATTGCTTTAGGTGCAAGGTTAGGTTGTTTATTCGAGATGTTTCCTGTTTCTTGATGTAGGCTTGTATTGCTATAAACTTCCCTCTTAGAACTGCTTTTGCTGCATCCCATAGGTTTTGGATCGTCGTGTCTCCATTGTCATTTGTTTCTAGGTATTTTTTGATTTCCCCTTTGATTTCTTCAGTGATCACTTCGTTATTAAGTAGTGTATTGTGTAGCCTCCATGTGTTTGTATTTTTTACAGATCTTTTCCTGTAATTGATATCTAGTCTCATAGCGTTGTGGTCGGAAAAGATACTTGATACGATTTCAATTTTTTTAAATTTACCAAGGCTTGATTTGTGACCCAAGATATGATCTATCCTGGAGAATGTTCCATGAGCACTTGAGAAAAATGTGTATTCTGTTGTTTTTGGGTGGAATGTCCTATAAATATCAATTAAGTCCATCTTGTTTAATGTATCATTTAAAGCTTGTGTTTCCTTATTTATTTTCATTTTGGATGATCTGTCCATTGGTGAAAGTGGGGTGTTAAAGTCCCCTACTATGATTGTGTTACTGTCGATTTCCCCTTTTATGGCTGTTAGTATTTGCCTTATGTATTGAGGTGCTCCTATGTTGGGTGCATAAATATTTACAATTGTTATACCTTCCTCTTGGATCGATCCCTTGATCATTATATAGTGTCCGTCTTTGTCTCTTGTAATTGTCTTTATTTTAAAGTCTATTTTGTCTGATATGAGAATTGCTACTCCAGCTTTCTTTTGATTTCCATTTGCATGGAATATCTTTTTCCATCCCCTCACTTTCAGTCTGTATGTGTCTCTAGGTCTGAAGTGGGTCTCTTGTAGACAGCATATATATGGGTCTTGTTTTTGTATCCATTCAGCCAGTCTGTGTCTTTTGGTGGGAGCATTTAATCCATTTACATTTAAGGTAATTATCGATATGTATGTTCCTATTCCCATTTTCTTAAATGTTTTGGGTTTGTTATTGTAGGTGTTTTCCTTCTCTTGTGTTTCTTGCCTAGAGAAGTTCCTTTAGCATTTGTTGTAATGCTGGTTTGGTGGTGCTGAACTCTCTCAGCTTTTGCTTGTCTGTAAAGGTTTTAATTTCTCCATCAAATCTGAATGAGATCCTTGCTGGGTAGAGTAATCTTGGTTGTAGGTTTTTCTCCTTCATCACTTTAAGTATATCCTGCCACTCCCTTCTGGCTTGCAGCGTTTCTGCTGAAAGATCAGCTGTTAACCTTATGGGGATGCCCTTGTGTGTTATCTGTTGTTTTTCCCTTGCTGCTTTTAATATGTTTTCTTTATATTTAATTTTTGATAGTTTGATTAATATGTGTCTTGGTGTGTTTCTCCTTGGATTTATCCTGTATGGGACTCTCTGTGCTTCCAGGACTTGATTAACTATTTCCTTTCCCATATTAGGGAAGTTTTCAACTATAATCTCTTCAAATATTTTCTCAGTCCCTTTCCTTTTCTCTTCTTCTTCTGGGACCCCTATAATTCGAATGTTGGTGCGTTTAATGTTGTCCCAGAGGTCTCTGAGACTGTCCTCAGTTCTTTTCATTCTTTTTTCTTTATTCTGGTCTGCAGTAGTTATTTCCACCATTTTATCTTCCAGGTCACTTATCCGTTCTTCTGCCTCAGTTATTCTGCTATTGATCCCATCTAGAGTATTTTTAATTTCATTTATTGTGCTTGTCATCGTTTCTTGGTTCCTCTTTAGTTCTTCTACGTCCTTGTTAAATGTTTCTTGCATTTTGTCTATTCTATTTCCAAGACTTTGGATCATCCTTACTATCATTATTCTGAATTCTTTTTCAGGTAGACTACCTATTTCCTCTTCATTTGTTAGGTCTGGTGTGTTTTGACCCTGCTCCTTCATCTGCTGTGTGTTTTTCTGTCTTCTCATTTTGCTTATCTTACTGTGTTTGGGGTCTCCTTTTCACAGGCTGCAGGTTCGTAGTTCCCGTTGTTTTTGGTATCTGTCCCCAGTGGCTAAGGTTGGTTCAGTGGGTTGTGTAGGTTTCCTGGTGGAGGGAACTAGTGCCTGTGTTCTGGTGGATGAGGCTGGATGTTGTCTTTCTGGTGGGTTCATCCACGTCTGGTGGTGTGTTTTGGGGTGTCTGTGGCCTTATTATGATTTTAGGCAGCCTCTCTGTTAATGGATGGGGCTGTGTTCCTCTCTTGCTAGTTGTTTGGCATAGGGTGTCCAGCACTGTAGCTTGCTGGTCGTTGAGTGAAGCTGGGTCTTGATGTTGAGATGGAGATCTGTGAGAGATTTTCGCCGTTTGGTATTACGTGGAGCTGGGAGGTCTCTTGTGGACCAGTGTCCTGAAGTTGGCTCTCCCACCTCAGAGGCACAGCCCTGATGCCTGGCTGGAGCACCAAGAGCCTTTCATCCACACGGCTCAGAATAAAAGGGAGAAAAAATGGAAAGAAAGAAAAAAAGAGGATAAAATAAAATAAAATAAAGCAATTATAATAAAAATAAGAAAAAAAAATTATTAAGAGTAAATTTATTAAGAAAAAAATTTTTTTTTAATTTTTAAAAATAGATTTATTAATTTTTTATACTAAAAATAAAAAAATTATTTAGAAAAAATTTATTAAGAAAAAAAATTTTTTAATTTTTTAAAATAAAAAATATGAAAAAACTTATTAAAAATTTTTTTAAAAATAGAAAATAAGGAAAAAATTATTAAGAAAACATTTATTAGGGAAAAAAAAAATTTTTAAGCCAAAAAAAAAAAAAAAAAAACGGACGGACCTAACCCTAGGACTAACGGTGAGAGCAAAGCTATACAGACAAAATCTCACCCAGAAGCATACACATCTACACTCACAAAAAAAAGGAAAAGGGGAAAAGTTAATATATCCTGCTCCCAAAGTCCATCTCCTAAATTTGGGATGATTCGTTGTCTATTCAGGTATTCAACAGATGCAGGCACATCAAGTTGTTTGTGGAGCTTTAATCCGCTGCTTCTGAGGCTGCTGGGAGAGATTTCCCTTTCTCTTCTTTGTTCGTACAGCTCCCGGGGTTCAGCTTTGGATTTGGACCCGCCTCTGCATGTAGGTCCCCTGAGGGCGTCTGTTCCCCGCCCAGACAGAACGGGGTTAAAGGAGCAGCTGATTCGGGGGCTCCGGCTCAGTCAGGCCGGGGGGAGGGAGCGGTACGGAGGAGGCGGGGCGAGCCTGCGGCGGCAGAAGCCGGCGTGACGTTGCAGCAGCCTGAGGCGCGCCGTGCGCTCTCCCGGGGAAGTTGTCCCCGGATTACGGGAGCCTGGCCGTGGCGGGCTGCACAGGCTCCCGGGAGGGGCGGTGTGGAGAATGACCTGCGCTCGCCCACAGGCTGTTTGGTGGCGGCAGCAGCAGCCTTAGCGTCTCATGCCGGTCTCTGGGGTCCGCGCTGATAGCCGCGGCTCGCGCCCGTCTCTGGAGTTCGTTTAAGTGGCGCTCTGAATCCCCTCTCCTTGCACGCCGCGAAACAAAGAGGCAAGAAAAAGTCTCCCGCCTCTTCGGCAGCTGCAGACTTTTTCTCGTGCACCCTCCCGGCTAGTTGTGGTGCGCTAGACCCTTCAGGCTGTGTTCACGCAGCCAACCCCAGTCCTCTCCCTGGGATCCGACCGAAGCCCGCGCCTCAGCTCCCAGCCCCCGCCCGCCCCGGCGGGTGAGCAGACAAGCCTCTCGGGCTGGTGAGTGCTGCTCGGCGCCGAGCCTCTGTGCGGGAATCTCTCCGTTTTTCCCTCTGCGTCCCTGTTGCTGTGGGATCCGCGCTGATAGCCGCGGCTCGCGCCCGTCTCTGGAGCTCGTTTAGGCGGCGCTCTGAGTCCCCTCTCCTTGCGCGCCGCGAAACAAAGAGGCAAGAAAAATTCTCTTGCCTCTTTGGCAGCCGCAGTCTTTTTCCCGGACTCCCTCCCGGCTAGCACCGAAGCCCGAGCCCCAGCTCCCAGGCCCCGCCCGCCCCGGCGGCTGAGCAGACAAGCCTCTCGGGCTGGTGAGTGCTAGTCGGCACCGCTCCTCTGTGTGGGAATCTCCGCTTTGCCCTCCGCACCACTGTGGCTGCGCTCTCCTCCGTGGCTCCGAAGCTTCCCCCCTCTGCTACCCGCAGTCTCTGCCCACGAAGGGGCTTCCTAGTGTGTGGAAACCTTTCCTCCTTCACAGCTCCCTCCCACTGGTGCAGGTCCCGTCCCTATTCTTTTGTCTCTGTTATTTCTTTTTTCTTTTGCCCTACCCAAGTACGTGGGGATTTTCTTGCCTTTTGGGAGGTCTGACGTCTTCTGCCAGCGTTCAGTGGGTGTTCTGTAGGAGCAGTTCCACGTGTAGATGTATTTCTCATGTATATGTGGGGAGGAAGGTGATCTCCGCGTCTTACTCTTCCGCCATCTTGCCCCTCCCCCGGTTGTTTAATTTTTTGATGTTGAGTTGTAAGAGCTATTTGTATATTTTGGATATTAACTCCTTATCAGTCATATCATTTGCAAAAATTTTCTCTCATTCAGTAGGTTGTCTTTTCATTTTGTTGATGGTTTCCTTTGCTGTGCAAAAGCTTTTAAGTTTAATTAGGTCCATTTGTTTACTTTTGGTTTCGTTTCCTTTGCCTTAGGAGACAGATCCAAAAAAATATTGCTACGATTTATATCAGAATGTTCTGCCTGTTTTCTTCTAGGAGTTTTACAGTTTCTAGTCTTACATTTAGGCCTTTAATCCATTTTGAGTTTAATTTTGTATATGGTGTGAGAAAATGTTCTAATTTTATTCTTTTATATGTAGCTGTCCAGTTTTCCCAGCACCACTTATTGGAGAGAGTGTCTTTTCTCCATTGTATATTCTTACCTCCTTTGCCATAGATTAATTGACCATAAGTTCATGGGTTTATTTCTGAGCTCTCTATTCTCTTCCGTTGATCTATGTGTCGGTTTTTGTGCCAGTACCATATACTGTTTTGATTACTGTAGCTTTGTATTATAGTCTGAAGTTAGGGAGCATGATACCTTTAGCTCTGTTTTTCTTTCTCAAGATTGTTTTGGCTATTCAGTTTTTTGTGTGTATTTCCATACAAATTTTAAAATTATTTCTTCTAGTTCTTTGAAAAATGTCATTGGTAATTTGATAGGGATTGCATTGAATCTGTAGATTGCCTTGGGTAGTATGGTCATTTTAACGATATTAATTCTTCCAATCCATGAACACATTATATCTTTCCATTGGTTTGTGTCATCTTCAGTTTCTTACATCAGTGTCTCATAGTTTTCTGAGTACAGGTCTTTTACCTCCTTAGGTAGGTTTATTCCTAGGTATTTTATTCTTCTTGGTGCAATTGTAAATGGGATTGTTTCCTTAATTTCTCTTTCTGATAGTTCATTGCATTAGAAATGTTTTTGAGATAGGATTGACAGGACTTGTCTTTGGATATGGAACATGAGGGAGAAGGAGGAATTAAGTGTGACTGTGAGTTTTGGCTCAATTAACTGGTTGGATCAGGGTGCCACTTTCTAAGATGAGGTACCCTTGGAGAGAACAAGTTTGGGAATTGGAAGTTTAGAGTTATGTTTTGGAGGTGCCCATGAGGCCTGAGAGCATTAGGCAAGGAGACAGCTGGACGTATGAGTCTGAAGTTCAGGGCAGAGGTAAGGGCTGGAGACAAACATTTTACAAGTCATTGGCATGTAGAAACAGACAGGTAAGCTGACACTTAAGAGTGCTATGTGCTGAATTCAGAGGTAGAGGTGTGTGTAAGGTGCAGCAGAGCCCTGGGGCAGGAGTATAGGGTGGAGCAGGGAAAGGCCTTGGAGGACATCAAGTCAGTGGGTCTTAAAGGTGAGTAGGAGTTTGCCGAGAGAGGATCTGGGGAGTGAAATTTCAGGGGAAGGATCAGAATGTGCACAGGCTTCAGGGCATGAAGTGTAGGGTGTTCAGGAAACTTCCGAGTTTGGAGCAGCTGGAGAAAAAAGGTGCATGGGTAGGAGGATGGATGGGAGTCTGGAAGAAGACAAGGCCAGTTCAGGAAGGGCCTTTACATAGAGAGAGCAGCTTGGACTTTCTCGTGTATATATCAGGGGAATCAACGGCAAACTTTCTGTGAGGGAGGGGCCATCCCTTGTTCCTTCAGATGTTTATTTGAGGTAAATGACCAGGGCCACAGTGTGAGTTAGAGGCCATGAAACAGGAATCAGGAAGGTCAGTGAGGAGGCACATGTTCATTGCGAGATGCAGAGTGTCTGAACTTGGCAGTGGCTGGAGGGATGGAGGGTTAGAGGTGATGGTGAGACATTCAGGATGAGTACCCTCTACTCCTAGTCTCCCCTCCCTCAGCACCACCAGCAAGGCTGCCCTTCCTGTGACCTGTAGAGTGTGCTTGTCCCCAGGGATCCCCTGATTAGATCAAACCCCACAATTTAGGTGAATATCTCTGTGCTTCGGCCTCCCCCAGACCTGATGTGCAGTTGCTCTTGAGATACCTGCAGCTCCTCTTCTGCCCAGGCGTGGGGGTGATGGGGGTCCAGACACAGGCCTTCAGTGGACTGGCATCAGGTCTGAGCTTTCATCCGTCGGCCTAATCAGACCCCGTCTGTCCTGACAGGAATACAGATGTGATGCTCCTTTCTCACTCTGTCTGAAATTGCTTCGTAATAACAGTAGGAGTTAGAGAGGCATTTTTATTGATTAAACAATTGAGGTGATTTGTCTTTACAAAACTGAAAATATAGAGGTGTCTCTTTCTGCCTCTGTATACATTATGCATGCTTATTTATTGGAGGCAACAGTCTCTGCTTGTAATCAAGCTGATGTTTATGGTGGGGCTGCTTTATAATGCCAGGCTGAGATGATATAATGGGAATTGGACTGAAAAGAAGCCTAATGTAACGACACTGGCAATCAGGGGTGAGAGGCCCCCGGGGAAGGCAGCGCGGGCCAGGCAGGGGTGGCTGGAGGGAAACCACCACACAGCCGTTCTGACATGGAAAAAGGGTTCTTAGAATGTCGCTTGTAATTTGTATTATAAGACTGTAAGGGGAGAAGAACCTGGGCTTTGGATCAGATGGCTGAAGGTTTGAATCCTAGCTCTCTGCCATTTATCGCCTGTGTCACCTGGGAGAAATTACTTCAAGTCTCTGACACCCAAAATTGGAATAATGATACCCAATGAGATGGCAGATGTGAATTGCCTAGCGCAGTATCAGACATATGTAGTTATTATTATCTGGATCGCTCCAGAAGGGGGTTCTAGGTAGGAATGGGTGTGCTAAGGTGCTTGGGCTGGGAACTTGTGTAGCAAGCAAGTCAAGAGCTCTTCAGGCCCAGCCCATTCATCCTAGACCCTGTTTGCAAGTGTCAGGGAGCAAATTTGCCACCCCAAAGTGTCTCTTTGGCACGAGGATTCATTTAGGCTGAATATTTTTAAGGCCCAAGAGACTCAGGAAAAATCTCGGACCTTCCCCCCAACTGCCTGACAGAATGTAGATAGAGGACCTGTTCCGGGACAGGAGCTATCCGTATAGATCACTATAGTATAAACTATAGTGTAGACAGGGGGGAACCCAGCAAAGTCCGTTTCTTAAAATTCCTCTCTGTGTCCTACTGTCTCTGCCAAACATTTACCAAACATTTGCTTTTCCCTATCGATGTGAATTCCCTTCCTCCCCTTTGAAGTTCCAAACCACTACCCCCAACGTCCTCTTTTATCTTTAGCTGAAGACGGTATTTAAGGTGAGCGTTTCAGCCATTTTGGTGAGTCACTCAGTTTTTCTGGGTCTCTCCCATGTATACATGTTATTAAACTTTCATTTGATTTTTCTCCTATTAATGTCTCATGTCAATTTGATTCTTAGACCAACCAGAGGAAATGAGCAGGGTAGAGGAAAATGTCTTTTCCTGAGGCTGGCTTGGCCAAGGCTCGGATGGGCGGATATGCCTCATGTTGTGGTGTCTCGGGCGTGCTGGATTACCTCTCCAGGTACTGGGAAAGTCTTCATAGGGAGGCAGGCTGCTGAGCTGCCTTTCGAATTGAGTGAGAGGAGCGGGGCCTTGTTGGACAAGGTTGCCGCTGCGGAGCCACTGGCTGCATTATTAAGAGACCTTTCTCATTCCAAACTGATACGCGTAATTGTTCCAGCCCTGCAGGGCTCAGGGTGAAAACCGCTGTCAGTCGCTTGGCTGCCAGGATTTGCCAAACCGTATTCCTGGATTCCGTGTATGGGTCTGGATTGTGAGCTCTGGCGGACACAGGAGGGCGGGCGGCCGGAGGTGAGCAAAACACAGATGTCCAGAGCGCCTGTCTCTGCTGATGCGTGGCCGGACTTGGCCTGCTCTCGAGGACACCGAATCCAGGGGGAGGAGATAGCTTAGGTGGGCGCTCTTGGCATGCTTCCCGTGCTCGGGTTTCTCGGTGCCTGGATTTGGGGTCAGCTGCGGCAGAAGCTTCTTGGAGTAGAGTGTTGTTGGTGTTGGAGTATTACAGTGAGGTGAGTACCCTGCCAGTCAACTCCCTTTCTTGCTGCCTGGCAACTAATGAACGAGCGTGTATCTGGTACCCACTGTGTGCGAGCAGAGGGGGATTGGGATTCTGGGAGGTGGAGGCAGTAGGCATAACACAAGGTATTTACTGGCTAATCTTTAGGTTCTCGGAGTCAGGGAGTTACTATGAACGAGACTGGTTGGGAAAGCCTTACAGCAGCAGTGGGGTTTGCAGGAGGATTCAGTCAGGCGTCGGGGCCCGGGAGGCATTCCAGGAGGTCAGGGGTGTAAGCCAAGGGTAAGGTTTTTGGAATAACGAGTGGAAGAGTGTGGTGTCAGGGAACAGTGTAGAGTCCTTAATATTTCGGGCCGGGTAATTCTTTCCTGTGGGGACTGCCTGGCATTGTAGGATATTTAGCAGCATCCCTGGTCTCTACCCACTAGATACCAGTAGCATCCCTTCCAGTCCCCAGGTTGTGACAACCAGACATGTCTCTAGACTTGCCAAACATCTGGGTGCAAAGTCACTCCCACTGAGAATCGCTGGCTGGCGTAGGGGGTGGTCAGAGATTAGAGTGGAAAGGTTGGCTGTGCCGAGTCTGGAAGGGCGGTGGATTTCACGTTAAGAAAATTGGGACTATATAACTCAACAACAAAAAATCAAATAACCTGATTAAGAAATGGGCAATAGACATTCCTCCAAAGATGTACAAAGGGCCAGTAAGTGTTTGAAAAGATGCTTGATATCATTAATCGTCAGAGAAATGCAAATCAAAGCCACAGTGAGATACCACCTCACACCCATTAGGATGGCTACTGTCAAAAAATAGAAACAACAAGTGTTGGCAGGGATGTGAATTTGGAACCCTTGTTCACTGGTGGTGGGAATGTAAAATGGTACAGCCACTGTGGAAAACTGTATGGCAGTTCTTCAAAAAATTAAAAATAGAACTGCCATATGATCCAGAAATCCCACTTCTAGGTATATATCCAAAAAAGAATTGAAAGCAGGGTCTGAAGAGATATTTGCACACCCATGTTCACAGCAGCACCGTTCATAATAGCCAAGAGATGGAAGCAACCCAAATGTCTATTGATGGATGAATGGATGAACAAGATGTGGTTTATGTATATATATACATACAATGGAATACTCTTCAACCTTAGAAAAGAAGGAAATCCTGTCATATGCTACAGCATGAATGAACCTTGAGGACATTATGCTAAGTGAAATAAGCCAGTCACCAAAGGATAAATATTGTATGATTCCACTTATATGAGGTTTACAGTCAAGTTCATAGGTTTAGAAAGTAGAATGATGGTTGCCAGGGCCTGGGGAGAGGGGGCAAAAGGGAATTGCTTAATGAGTATAGAGTTTCAGTCTTGCAAGATGAAAAAGAAAGTTAGGACTTCATTCTGGAAATAAGGGGAAGCCTTTTATGAGCAGATGATTCAGAGAAGCTGTGGCATCGGCAAACTCTCACAAGGAGCTTTGTTTTTTGTTTTTAAATTGCAGTAAACTATGCATATCATAAAATTTAGCATTTTCCATTTTAACCATTTTTAAGTGTGCTGTTCAATAGCGTTAAGTGTATTCACATGCTGTGCAACCATCACCACCATCCATCTCTGGAACATTTTCAACTTCCCAAATGGAAACTCTGTATCCATTAAATATTAACTCCCCATACCCTCCACCCCCAGCCCCTTGGGGACTATTTTTGCTTTCTGTCTCTATGAATGTGAGTACTCTAACTGCCTCATGTAAGTGTAATCATACAATATTTGTCCTTTTGTGTCTGGCTTATTTCACTTAGCATAATGTCTTAAGTTCCTTCCATCTTCTTTTTTAACTTTATTTTAAAATTTTATTGATTTATATTTTAGCCTCCCCATATAGTTTATTTTTTATTTTTATTTTTTATTGAAGTATAGTTAATTTACAATGTGTGTTAGTTTCTGGTGTACAGCAAAGTGATTCATTTATATATAAATATAATATATACGTATTTGTATCTATGTATATAAATATATTCTTTTTCAGATTCTTTTCCATTATAGTTTATTATAAGATATTGAATATAGTTCACTGTGCTATAGAGTAGGACCTTGTTGTTTATCTATTTTATGTATAGTAATTTGTATCTGCTAATCCCAAACTCCTAATTTATCCTCCCGCACTTTCCCCTTTGGTAACCATAAGTTTGTTTTCTATGTCTGAGAGTCTGTTTCTGTTTCATAAATAAGTTCATTTGTATCACTTTTTAGATTCCACATATAAGTGATATCATAAGATATTTGTCTTTGTCTGACTTACTTCACTTAGTATGATGTTCTCTGGGTCCATCCATGTTGCTGCAAATGGCATTATTTCATTCTGTTTTATGGCTGAGTAGTATTCCATTGTGTGTGTGTTGGGGGGGCGGGCACATATGCTTTATCCATTCACCTGTCAGTGGACATTTAGTTTCCTTTCATGTCTTGGCTATTGTAAATAGTGCTGCTGTGAACATTGGAGTGCATGTATTTTTTCGAATTATAGTTTTCTCTGGGTATATGCCCAGGAGTGGGATTGCTGGATCATATGGCAACTCCATTTTTAGTTTTTTGAGGAACCTCCATACTGTTCTCCATAGTGACTGTATCAATTTACATTCCCACCAGCAGTGCAAGAGGGTTCCCTTTTCTCCACACCCTCTCCAGCATTTATTATTTGTAGACTTTTTGATGATGGCCATTCTGACTGGTGTGAGGTGATACCTCATTGTAGTTTTGATTTGCATTTCTCTAATAATTAGCAATGTTGAACATCTTTTCATGTGCCTATTGGCCATCTGGATGTCTTCTTCGGAGAAATTTCTATTTAGGTCTTCTGCCCATTTTTTGATTGGGTTATTTGTGTCTTTGTTGTTGTTATTGTTGTTATTGAGCTGTATCAGCTGTTTGTATATTTTGGAAATTAATCCCTTGTTGGTTGCATCATTTACAAATATTTTCTCTCAGTCCCTTGGTTGTCTTTTTGTTTTGTTTATGGTTTTTTTTGCTGTGCAAAAGCTTATAAGGTTAATTAGGTCCCATTTATTTATTTTTGCTTTTACTTCTATTGCCTTGGGAGACTGACCTAAGAAAACATTGGTAGGATTTACGTCAGAGAATGTTTTGCCGATGTTCTCTTCCAGGAGTTTTATGGAGTCATGTCTTATATTTAAGTCTTTAAGCCATTTTGAGTTTATTTTTGTGTATAGTGTGAAGGTGTGTTCTAACTTGGCTGATTTACATGCAGCTGTCCAGCTTTCCCAGCACCAGTTGCTGAAGAGACTGTCTTTTCTCCATTGTATATTCATGCCTCCTTTGTTGATGATTAATTGACCATAGGTGTGTGGGTTTATTTCTGGGCTGTCTATTCTGATCCATTGATTGATTTGTCTGTTTTTGTGCCAGTATCATGCTGTTTTGATCACTATAGCTTTGTAGTATTGTCTGAAGTCTGGGAGGGTTGTGCCTCCAGCTTTTTTTTCCCCTCAGGAATGCTTTAGCAATTCTGGGTCTTTTGTGGTTCCATATCAATTTTAGGATTATTTGTTGCTCCTTCCTTCTTAGGTCTGAATAATATTCCATTGTATGTGGATGTATGTATATATGTATATACCACATTTTGTTTATCCATTCACCTATCGGTGACACTTGGTCATCAGGAACTTTTGCTTGGAACGGAACTACCTTCTCTGCCAAGGGTCAAAAAAGTCAGATGCAGTGTGAGGCCCAGCTGGCTGGTAACATAAAGGCACCAAGTAGGCCAAGCTGAAGGCAGTAGTTGTTTTTGTTTTTTTTTAAAAAATATTTATTTATTTATTTGACCACGCCGGGTCTTAGTTGCGGCACGCAGGATCTTCGCCACTGCGTGTGGGATCTTCGTTGCGGCATGTGGGATCTTTAGTTGCGGCACACGAACTCTTAGTTGTGGCATGTGGGATCTAATTCCCCAACCAGGGGTTGAACCCAAGCCCCCTGCATTGGGAGCGTGGAGTCTTAGCCACTGGACCACCAGGGAAGTCCCTAAAGACAGTAGTTGTTAAAACAGCTTGTGTTGGGCCCAAGAATGACCCCTACCTATTATACTATCTCAGTGGTTCTCAAACTTTACCAGGTACCGATATCACCTGGAGGGCTTGTGAAAACACAGATTGCTGGATCCCACTCCCCAGAGTTTCCGATTCAGTAGGGGCCCAAGAATTTGCATTTCTAGCAAGTTCCTGGGTGATGCTGATACTGCTGGTCTGGGGACCACACTTTGAGAAACACTGACCTAAATTTAACTCATTGCCCAGGCTTATCGAAACGGTCTACAGGCTGTAAGTGTGCAGTGCCTGGCCTCTTCCTAGCAGAGGTCAAAATCCTACCTTGGGCACCATCTAAATAGTAAAGACCTTTCCAGGAGGGCTCGGCAGATTGGAGAGCAAGCTTTTGGTCCAAGGTAAAGTCTCAGGAACTCCTCTTGGCTCAGCCCAGGAGCTTCCTCGGTGCTGGCTATCTGTGTCTCATGCTGCCAGTCAAGCTTTAGAATTAGATGCAGCCGCTGCAGAAGGACGGGGCTCAGAAGGTTTGAAAAATGCCCAAAGACATTGAGCCTAATACAGTTTGCTTTGGGAACACTCCCTGTTTGCACTCCCTGGCTCACAGGGGGACCTCGGAAAACAAAACATGACCTTCCCCACAGAGGGTTCCCCAGGGCGTCTCACTAGCCTTCCACCCCCCTGCCCGCCCTGCCCCTCATCCGCAATAACAACCATCCTCAGCAGGGCAGAGTGCTTTTGTTTCTTTTAATATATATTTAAAAGGTATTGATGGCCAAAAAGGCCGGAGGGCGGCACACACAACCCTGCTTGGTCTGCTGGCATTTTCACACGTAAAGGCTTCTCTCTCCATCACTTCTAGAGACCAGAGCAGGAAGGGCCCTTAAATGTTATTCTACCCAAACCCCTGAGGCCAGAGAGGGAGGTAAGGGTTGCAGGGTCACATGGCAAAGGAGGGGCAGAGTCAGCTGTGGACCCTGCTCTTTCTAACTGATGTATCCTGCTGATTCAAGGAAGTAACCTGTCTCGAAGGTCAAGGTCTGGGTCCGGGAGGTCTCAATGCCTTTTTTATCCATGAAGGATTAATTCCCATTGGCTTTTTCTTCTTTCTCCTGAGTGTTTCAGCCCCTCCCCAGCACCTGTCACTTACCCCTGCCTCTGCTTCCTTTCAGCTGGCACTAGGAGGCCGCTACCCGGACCCTGGTTTCTCAGTTCATCCTGCTTGGGCAGCACATTTCCTCATAGCCTCTGGCTTTGTCTTCCCCAGAGAAATAGAATGAAATCGGGCAGGCTCTGCTTTCCTACCCAGAAGGAACCCTTGACCATGCAGATCAGCCTGGTGGCCTGGGGTCGGCGGCTCCAGGTGAACCTTTAGTGATGAGTCCCCGCTCCCTGACGTCCAGGTGCTCCCTTCTGCTGGCCTGCCGCCTCCCTCATGCTGTATTTCTAGGCTGTGCACAGTGCCTAACATGTAATTGGCACTCGATTCAGTTGTACAGTGAGTCAGGGGATGCGTGAATATGCTTTACTCACCTCCTGATCTAGACTCAGGCCACTTCTTGGGAACCCCAAGGCTGACCATATGGTGATACAGGCACGACTCAGTGACCCATGTCAGTGGGATCTGATGGCACTTTGGAGGCAGCCTCTGCCACAGGGTCCCTTCCCCCAGGCCCCACGTAGCCTTTCATTTGTGGAGTACTTACTGATGCCAGGCACCGCGCTAAGTGATTTACCCACGTTGTGGATTCTCCCAGCAACCCCTGGGTTGGGTATCACTATCTCTCTTTTAAAGGTGGGTTAAATGAAGATGTCGAGAGGTTAGGGATGATGTGACTTAACTAATCCTCAGCTCCCTCCCTTCCCTGGGTTCTTCTGGGCTGAGCCTAACCTAAGGCCAAGAGACACAATTGTGATGGTTATTGTTCAGTGGTTAAGTCACAGGAGATCTGGCTTCTTAACCTGCTTCCTTCTCGACTGGAGGGGTAAACTGAGGCCAGTCACCATACTGGGAGATCGACCACATCTGTCTCCCCTCCTCCTGTCCTCCCGTCCTCCCAAAGCCGGGCTTTGACTCTGGCAGGTGGGCCTGGGCCTGGCTGTGCCACTGGTCAGCAGGGGAGCTGGTGCCTTGGGGGGCATCATCCATCCATGGCCACCTTCTCTCTGTGTAACTTGATTACCTTTTCATGCCCTACCATTGTAGCCATAGTGCTAATCACGGCAGGAGTTTAACTGAAAAGCGTGTTGGCGGGGTTCCCCGTGGATGCCCTCAGTGTGCACCCCAGCTTCCTTCTGCCTCCTTCCCTCTCCCTGCCTCTCCCCCCTCCTTCTTATTGGAGTTGCCCTGGTCAGGACTGTCACAACAGCTTTCTTCTCTCTCTGTCTTTGTCCCAGGTGGCTCTGGTATTTGTTTGCCTCTGGATTGATGCTCACAGACAAACATTTCGGTTGTAAGTGACATGCTGTTGCTTCCATCGTGAGACGTTGCAGACTGTCTGTTCTAGGCTTGCTCTGCTAGCATCCCGCCTCCCTTCTGTATTCGCATCAGCCCAGGAGCTCTTGTTCCCATCAAATGAGTCAGGGGAGAGATCTTGGAAGAGTAATTAATTTGAGCAGATGTGTGTCAGTGTCCTAGGAAATAAAAGATGTCAGTACAAACCACCTGTGCTTGCTCTTGGCCACAAAGCTCAGAATGCAAGTGGCCCTCTCTTTAGGAAAACCTCTAGGCCCAGGCTATTTGCGTTACAAAAAGTCACTTGACAGAAGGATATGCTGCTAGGTCCCTTAAAATTGGAGCTCCTTTGGTTTATTTAAGTAGTTTACAGGCCATTAAGTACTAGACAGAGGGACTTTAGGGACAGGAAAACTTTATGTTCACGCTTAAGAACCAGTGCCAATTACAGATCCTTCAGAAATGAAGATGAAGCATCCCAGAAATTGTATATAAGCTGGTAGGGAAATGCGGGCTGACTCACCAAAACAGGACCGCACTCACCCTTTCAGAGATGTTCGCCAGAGACCCCTATAGAAATGTACCTGTTTTTCTTTAATGATGAGCCCTGACAACAGGAACTAAGCTTTCTGTACCGTTTTCCCAATTGAACCCGGTTCTGCTCAGCCCTGTGTTCCCTTAGGCTGGGTGGAGATTGCCTAACTGAAAATTGGAGTTCAAGACAATGGCCTTTTAAGATTTTTTTGTCTGATGTTTCTCTAGTAGACTCCCTTTTCACTCTGCAGGGCTCCTATTTCTTCCCTTCTCTTCCTTTAGATCTCCCACCTCCCCTCCCACACCTCAGTCTGAGCTCAGCATCTCACTTCAGACTTCACGGAGGTGTCGGAGGAGACAGAGGCATCAGACTGGAACCCCCTCATCCTTCCAGCCCCTAAGTCTGCAAGCCCACTGCAGCTGTGCTCGGATTCATCCCTCCTGAAACTCCGAGGCCCGGTCCTTCCACCTGTGCTCTGGCTCCCAGCCTCTCACCTTCTCAAAGACCTCACCTGGGATCTTTCCAGCAGTGTCCGGACCTGTTCTCTTATCTGTCATCTTTGAAAAAGCTACAAGCTGCCTGCGATTGTACCTTCTCTTTCAGCTCCATCTCTGCTCCCTTTCACAGCCAAACAACTCAGAAGTACTGTCGGCACACACCGCCTCCACTCTCCACCTCCTGGTCACCCTCCCGCCCACTTCAATCTGGCGTCCGTCCCCACCACCCCACTTCACAGCTCCTGGAGGTCGCCGGTAGCTTCCGTGTCGCCCACTCCCACGTACACTTTGCTGTCCTCATCTTGGCTTCTCAGCAGCATTCCACACCCTCTCCTTCTCGGAAACACTTTCTCTAGGCTCCGAAGGCTGTGCTTCTCTGGATCCCCACACCCCCCTTTCCGTTTATTCCTCCTTTTCTCTTGTCTAAATATTGGATGTCCACATCTTGACCCTTGGCCTGTTTCTCCATCTGTACACCCTCGCTAGGTAAACTCACCTGTTACCAAGCTTAAATGCCATCTATATAGTGATAACTTCCAAATTCCTCTCTTGAGCTCAGGTCCTGCAATTCTATCTATCTACTTGAATTTTTCATTTGAATGTTCTACAGATATCCCAAACATGTAAAAAGAAACCAAACTCTTGATTTCTTTTCTCAAATCTGTTTCTCCCTACATCTTCCCCCATCTCAGTAAATGGCACCCATGTCCTCCAATTTGCAAGGGCAGAAATGTGGGAGTCCTCCCTGATTTCTCCTTTCTCTCACCTTCTACATCCCATATCCCACCAAGTTTTGCCGGTTTGCATCCAACATGTGTCTCAGATGTACACCCTTCTCTCCATCTGCCCTGCCACCCTTCAGTCCAGGCCACCATCAGCTCTTTCCTGACCTAGGACCATAGCCTCCTAATTGGTCTCTTTACTGCCGCTCTTGCTCCCAGTTCTTCACACAGCACAGCATTTCAAAAACATAAATTGTTGCATGTTATTCCTATGCTTAAACCCTGCAGTGGTTATTCGTTATCCTTAGAACAAAATCCTGACTCCTTGCTGTGCCTTATCAGGCTCTCTGTGATCTGGCCCACCTGTCTAATTCCCCATCCTCATCTTGCTCCCTCTTCTTGACCCTCCTAACAGCCACTTCCTCCCATCTTCCATTGTAATAGAACCCCAATTTTGTTCGGAAAGGGGGATTTTCCACGAAAAAGGTGGTGACTTTTTCAGGGAAGGTGAGCCCTTCTCCCTTGCACAGGATGTGACCATGGTTAATCTAAGCTAATCATGGTAATGCCATGACTCCATTGATAGCAGTCGGTTTAAGGGTGGGTATGTGATTGGTTCTGCGCCATGGGACTCAGGATAACACTGTGGACTTCCCTGGTGGCGCAGTGGTTAAGAATCCGCCTGCCAATGCAGGGGACATGGGTTCGAGCCCTGGTTCGGAAAGATCCCACATGCTGCAGAGCAACTAAGCCCATGCTCCACAACTACTGAGCCCGCGTGCCACAACTACTGAAACCCACACGCCCAGAGCCCGTGCTCCGCAATAACAGAAGCCACCGCAATGAGAAGCCCGTGCACTGCAACGAAAAGTAGCCCCTGCTCACCGCAACTAGAGAAAGCCCGCGTGCAGCAACGAACACCCAACGCAGCCAAAAATAAATAAATAAATTTATTAAAAGAAAAAAAGATAAGAATGTATCCTGGCGACTTCTAGGAAAGATGCACTGCCCTCATGAGAGAATTAGGCACGAGGGGGAGATAAGGCACCCTTCCTGCTTTTCTGATGTTGGTTGGCGAGGATGTGGTTGGTGCTTGGGCACCATGATGGGAGAGGATGCTGCCACACACTGAGGATGGCAGGTAGGAGGGGCAGGTCCTTGTAGATGTGGTTGAGCAGCAGAATCCACCCTGTAATTGACAGCCTCGTCTTCAGTGGGATAATACATATCTTTACGGTTCCAGTCACCATTAAGGAGGTTTTCTGTTGCTTGCAGCCGAACCCATCCTAACTGATAACCTTTCTCTCACTCGCTGTGTCCCATCCTCATTGGCCTTTCAGCCTGTGGACACGCCAGGCTCTTTCCTGCCACAGAAGGTTTGCACATTCAGTTCCCTCTGTTTGGAGCATCTCCGCCTGCTTTTCACGTGGCCAGTGCTTGTCCGTCCTTCAGGCTCAGATTGCTCTCCCATAGAGGTTTTCCTGCCCCTATCATTTCTTTGTCTCTACTTCCTATTAGTTTCATTCATAGCCCTTAGCACCTTTTGAAATTATTTCTTATGTGCACTTTTTCCTCCCCTCCTGTAAGCTCCATAAGGGCAGAGACTGTATATCTTGTTCATCACCTTGGCCCGATCACCCAATACAGTGCATCACAGGGAGAAGGTGCTCACCTCCTGTTTGCCGACTGATTGCATGAATGGAGGAACAATCTGATCCATGCTCTTCTTCCTTCCCATCTCCTCTGCTACTCGGTGACATCTACACTTTGTACTCCAGCTGTTCTGACCTATGGTATTATAGTTTCTAGAATGTTCCTTAGTCTCTCTCACCTCTGGACCTTTGCATATGCAGCTCAATCTGCCTGGAACAGCTCTTTCTTCTTCACCCAGGCACCTCCCATGCTTCCATAGGTCTTGGCTGAGATGCTTCCTCTTCCTGAAGCTTCCCACCCCAGACCATGTACCCTTAGGACCCCAGTCACCCACCAAAGCACTTACCAGCCTGTACTGTGGGTCCCCACTTGTCTGACTCCCCTGGACTCTGAGTTCCTTGAGGGAATGCCTTCTTTATCACTTTTGAAAATCACTGTATCCTGAACATCCAGCTCATAGCAGGTGATCAAAAATTAGTTGTTTAATTGATTCCTTTGACTGATATTTTTGAATGCCCACTGTGTGTCAACCATTGAGCTAACTGTTGGGGATACAAAGATGAATAAGGAATTGCCTCTATTCTCATACTCTAGGAAGGGAGAGAGGCCTATTAACCAGCAAATGTAATACAATGTGAAGAGTGTGGGAAAAGAGGCTATGTGAACACACATGAAGGAACAAAAATTCTGCCTGGGAAGTAGGATATAGGGTATCGGGGAGAGCTTCAGGGAGGAAGTTGGAGGAAAGCAGAGTGGGGTTCACACCAGCAAATTTATTTCCAAAGAGGAAGGATGGAGATCGATGTTGTGTCTATAACTATATATCTGTATCTATAACATATATGGAAGAAGGGGCCAGATTGGCGAGGTAAGGGAAGGTGTATATATGCAGGGAAGGTGAGCTATGGTCTGAGAAGGGGCTTCAGCAGCTAAACTTGTATCCCACCCAGTTCTCGCCTTACCTGGTGCTTCTTTGTGTGTAAATACCAGGGGCCCTCAGGACCCCTGGCTTAGTCCGCGGCTGCTCACTGAACTGGGAACACCCCAGCCTCTCCCCAGGCCGGCCTCAGAAAGCCTCGTTCCTGGGGAGCCCTGGTTGTCAGAAGTGTCTCCACTCACCTTGATGGTTGACCCCTCTCCTCCTGGGCTCCAATCTGGTTCTGCTCCCTACCTGCTGGGTGACTGGGGTCACATCCCTTCCCACTGGGATGATGATGCTTGCCTTGCCGGGCTCTCAGGGGGACTCAGTGGGATCATGTGGGCACAGCACCTCTCCCAGGACCTGCCACCACGGGAGCCCGAGAACTGCCCATTCCCTTTCCTTCCTCTTCCCCTTCTTGGCTGCTCTACCCAACAGGTGTTGACCTGCCCCTGCTCCCTGCCCGAGCCCTGGCTCTTCAGCTGAGCCCAGCGGCAGGCAGCAGAGTCTCAGTGTAACATAAAGGTAGTTTCCTTAGCTGCTTCTTTTTAAACAACAAAAATAAAATTGCCTCTCCATCTTACTTGGCTGCCTGAGCCGAGCGCTCTGCCAGCATGTTTACCTTAAGGGACCTGCAGGGGTCCTCCAGGTTGTGGGCTGTGTGTGTTTTGCCTAGCGGCTCCCACTTTGTCTAATTTCCTAATACAGCTCAGCGTTCTAATTTTTTCTCTAAGGCTGTGAATGGAAAGGAGAAATTGTGGCTCTGGATGAGGCCTTCTTCAGCAGACTCTGAGATTCCCCCCAAAGTCATCCTCCAGCCCAATTAGAAACCTGCCTGGCTTTTAGGAGCCAGAGTGCCTGCTGGTGGAAGATTCCTGTTCCGGGCCCTAATTACCGCTTGATGGAATGAATAAAGACATTGTGTTTTCTACATTTTACTTATGGAGTTGCTGATGCGGTGAATGTTGGATGAAGCATCTCTTTCTCAGAGATTAAAAACCAAGTGCCTCAGCGACAGATCCGAGCGGCTGTTTTAGCGACAGACTTTCCCTCATGCCCTTGCGAGGTCCTCCCGTTTGAGCAGGTCTGGAGTCAGGGAGAGTGGGTCCCTCTGGGCGTCCTTCCTGTACTGTCTGCTCTTCTGCACTTAAGGCGGAAGACACCATGACCATCTAGTCTGGCTGAGTCAAAGCGAGACAAACACTTTTTGAGTAGCGGTTTTCCCAGACGTTCTCTCATTTCCTTCCCACAACGACCTCACACAGTGGCTTGCTGTCCCCATTGTGCAGATGGGGAAGCTGAGGCTCACAGACTCCTGCAGCATCTTGTCAAGGTCACGCACGGCTAGCAGGTAGCAGAACGGTGGTTTGAATTCAGGCTTCTCGTGCTGGGTGGTCTTTTCCCCATTGGCCCGGGATGCTTTCCTGGCCTGCTGTGTCCAGTCAGCCCAACCCCTGAGGAGCCGGCCGGTTCTTTTCCTTGAGAGTGAATGGCAGGGAGAGTGTAATGTGTAGCTTCTGCTGTGTAACAAACCTCCCCCAAAGTTAGTGGCTTAAAACAACAGACTTTATTGTTTTTTTGCCACTCTGTGTTAGCTAAATGGCTCCTAGGGCCTGGGCTGGCTTGACTAGGACTGGAAAGTCTGGGATGGCCTGCGTCAATATCAGCCGGGGCCAGGGCCAGACGGTCTCATCCTCCAGGAGGCTAGCCCCGGCCTGGCCCGTCTTCCGTGCGTTTCATATCTAGATGTAGCTGTAGACATAGATGTAGCCATGGATATCCATCCTTTGTCTTTCAAAATAACTCTGCTGGTTTGAATACTGTCTGTCTTTAGTCATTCACGTGGTGGTGGAAGGTTCTTTGCAGCAGAGGAGGGAAGCCCCAACGTACAAGCACTTTTAGAGCCTCTGTTACTTTATGCCTGCTAACGTCCAATTGGCCAAGGAAGCCACGTGTTCAAGCCCAGATGCAAGGGGTGGAGAATAGACTCTAGCTCTTGGTGGGAGCGGCTGGGAAGCTGCAGTACAACGGGTTGCAATCAGAGATGGGAAGCTTTTGTGGTCATTTTGTTCTACCACAAAGGGTAGTGTTCTTCAGAAGGCCATTTCACAATCCTGGTCCTGTCAGCTGAGGGTTGGAGAGGGGACTTATTGATCGTCTACATCTGGACAGGATATCACCAAGGCTGTTTCCAGACAGATGTTTCATTTTGTTGTTGTTTTGCTTTTAACATGCAGAGAATGAGAAAACAAAACCTCCCTTTGGTAATTTATCCACATTCTCATAACTGGCCATTATCTTTCATTATTTTTATTTCTTTGGACCAGCTGCTTCAGATTGCCTGGGAGTGGTGGTAGGGACCGTCCTGGCTCCATGGCTTGTAGCTGCAGGATGGAGGAGGGGGCAGCTCTGTGTCCCCTGCCTCACCCTTCTCTAGGGCTCACAGCATGCTCCATAGTTTCTCCATCTGAACTTTACATGGTTTTTCCCCCATGATCTGGGAAATGCACACCAGAGAATTTTAGGCTCTTTGAAGGAGGGAGAGGTTCAGAAGAACCCGAGCAGTGACAGAGTCTCTGTATACCTTGACAGCTTTATCTCAGATTCTGTTTTCCCAGCACCCCCAGCCTCTCTCCTGTGCTTCCAAGGCCATGGTGACCTGTTTTTCTGAGTAGAAACTGCTATAATCAGAGGTTTAGGGGAACCAGTTTCAAGGCAGCCTGCCTTGGGTACTATTAGGCCCTCAGGTCTCAGTTCAAGGTTTCCCTGAAACCTTCCAACAGGGAGAGAACAGGGGCGTAGGAGGTGTAAACACCGTGGGCCTTTCCCCAGCTCGGCCTTGTCAGGTGAATCACTCTGGGAGTGAGTCGAACACAGCCAGGCCCCAAGTCCTGGGACCCAAACGTGAAAGGCCTTTGGTGTCTCTTGCAGCTAAGACTGGTTCAAATTATCGGCTGGTTTTGGTCTTATTGCTTCCTGCATTGGCTTGAATACCTAGCATAGGGCCTGGCACAGGAGAAACGCTCCGGAAGGGAGCTCGCCCCTCGACCATTGTGCAGGTGGCTGAAGCCCCTGGCGGAAGGTTCCAGGGGTGTGGTTCTGGCAGCTCTGGTTCAGCTGGAAGTGAACTGGTTGCTCCAGTTGCCAAGGTGGGAGGGGGAGAAGGGGAAGGTGAGACCCCAGTGTGGGAGCCTGAAAGCTCCACACCGAAGGCTGCATCCTCTGCCCCTGGAAGAAGAGGCTCCAGAGGCTGCCCTTCTCACCCTGGGGGTGCCCCGGCACCCTCTCCACACGGCCTGCGGGCTTCTCAGCGTGACTGACTTCTTGTGCATTGTCGGCCTTTACGTGTCCTATTAGAGCAAGAGAGTGAAAGGTTTTATGAGGGTGGCTTTTTCCCCTCTCTGTCTTTAAAAAAAACAAGTAAAGAGTTTTCCTGAAAATTAAACAAATGTCACATCAGCTTTGGTTGCCTGAATGGCAGCCTTCCAGAAGTAGCGCCTCAGGCTAAGCCAGGGAAACTGGTTTTCCACTCTCAGGGGCTCCCAGGAAGGCCCGCCTGGCCCTCGTCTGTTCCTTGAACAGAGGGCTGGGGAGAGATGTCGGTCTCCATTTTGCTCCTCCTGTCTGGGCTGCAGGAGATCCCGTTCGGGGGCCCAGGAACCCCTCTCACGAGGGTGGTCAGGGGTTCCAGGAGCCCCCGCCGTTACAGGCCACATTCGTGTATGTATAGAAAGTGAAATGGAGGGCTAAACCTGCAGCTTTCTTCACATTCTTAAAGAGGTCGGTGACCCTAAAAAAGATTAAGGACTCGGGAGAACTAGTGTAGCTTCTTCACCATGGACAAGAGGAACCTTGGGCCCAGAGTGGGCAAGTGACTTGATTCAAATCACACAGCTCATTAGTGGCTTTTGGTTTAAAGATCAAATCCCCACGTTTAAGGGGAGGGGGCCGATAGCCAGGAGGGGAGGCCTTTTCTCACTTCCTGGTGATTTGCAAGCAGCTTGTCTCTTAATTGATTGTATGTGGTGGGTTTTTTTTGTTTTTTGGGTTTTTTTTTTTTTTTGGTTTGGTTTGTTTTTTGTTTTTTTGTTTTCTGTTTTTTTTTTTTTTTTGTAGCTGGAATCACTCCCAGAAGTAAAGGGGCTGAGATGAGCAAAATAAATAAGGAATAAACAGGCTGGACATGTGCAGGAAGTGAAAGTAAAAAGCGACTGTGAGTTTGGGGTGAAACTGACTAAGAGCTGAATGGGAGCAAATCTGAAGCCAGAGTTAATGAGATGGAAAAAGAGCAGCAAACATGATAAACAGCCGGAGCGAGTTTCTGTATTTTGTTTTTTCTGGAACAATGGAGCTCAGGACTTGCCAGTCTCTTTAAGTGAGGAGCCCGGGCTGGGCTTGGTGTGTCCCCCAACTTTGGCAGGCCTGGAGGACTGAAAGGGAACTCTCATCTTCTAGGCCCTTGATCCTGGCCCTTGATTTTGCCAGGGTTCCTGACACCAGCTCAGTCACCAGCCAGGTACCCTGGGGCTGTCCTCTGTCTGCTCTCATCCTTCCCTTTCAATCCACGGCTCCTTAAATTTCCAGATTGCTTCACTTTCAGTATTGATCGGGAGCCCCTGGGGACCAGCTCCACTCAGATGGGCCCCTCCTCTTTCTTTGTTGCCTTTGACAAGCCCTGGATCCCCAATGTCTGTTTTCTCTGACATGATGAGGATGCTGACAACATCCTTTTGCTATTCTCAGCTGATGGGAATTTTTGCTTCCTGGGGCCAGTCTCCATTTAGTAGGTAAAATAGAACCTGATAGGAATTGATTACCACCCTACAGGTTCCTTGCAGGCCCGGCAGCCCCATTTAGGGACTGCTAGGTCCTTTCGAGGAGTGGGTGGACGGTCCTACTGGCACCTGCCTGAAGAGGGAGCGAGGAGCTAGCTTGGCATCTTGTAGACTTTCTCTCAGGCTGGCATCATCACAGCCCTTGGCGGGGGGGGGGGGGCAGGCATTGGTAGCCCATTTTGCAGATGAGAAAATAAAGGCCCAGAGACATGAAGGAGTGTGCTTCTACCTTGGCAGAAGGAGGCTTGAGCACAGAACTGTCTGAACCCAATGCCATTGTCCCTGTTGAAGGCCTGACTGGGTGTGAGGGGCTCTGTCTTACCTGACTTTCCTGACTACATTTTCACTAGTATCTTGTTAATACTAACAATATTAGTATCCTGTTCAGTGTTCATTGTGTTCAGTGCCAGCTCTGACAGCAGAGGCTGGAAGGCAGAGAGAAGGAGGAAGAGGGCTGAGGAGTGCTTTCCAATGGGGAATCGCCAGAGCTGAGGTCACAGATGGGCGGGCTGCGTCCTGCGGGCGGACAGGCTTTGTTTGTTCAAAGAAGTTGTCGCTCTGAAATGACTTTGGATGTCTTTGGGCAGGGTGGGCATTTACTGGTGCGGCTACAGGCCCACCTTTCCCAACAGCCTCCTGCCTGCCTAGGTCACACTTATTTCATAGGCTTGGCTGGCCAATAGAGAGAGGGAGTCTGCACGTTTGTCCCCAACTCCACGTTCAGTAACATCAGGTTGGTGGCTTGAAATTGGCTATATTGGGCATAGTCACACTGTAGAAATCAGCAAACACTGCAAATCAGAGCTTTTTATCTAGATAGATGTTTCTTGTTTGAGAGCCAGTTTACCTGCGCACTGCTGATCGTGGTATTTGCTTTCAACCCTTTCTCGAAAAGTCTCTCCAGTTTGTTTTAGGCATATTCTCCCAACTCAGTTTATTTAATTCAATCTCACTTACTTCTTGCAACAACCCAGCATGGAGATGTCGTTGACCCATCTCAAAGATAAAGACATGCACGCAGGGAGGGAAGGGCCAGAAGCTGGGATTCAAAGACAAGTCCTTTGCCTTCAAGTTCAATGTTCCTTCATGGCTTAACTCCTTGGTTCTCAACTGGGGGCACTTTGCTTCCCAGGGGACATTTGGTCATGTCTGGAGACGTTTTTGGTTGTCACAAGTGGAGGAGGTGCTGCTGGCATGGAGTGGGCAGAGGTCAGGGGTGATGCTACACATCCTGCAGTGCACAGGGCAACAACAGGGAATTTTCCAGCCCCAGTGCCGGTAGTGCTGAGGTCGAGGACCCCTGGCTGAGCTGGTGGTGCCCCTTGAATATTTCCATTCTTTTCATGTCTCAGGAAGAGATGAACTAGATAAGGGTAACTTTGATCTTGGTCAGGAAGGGGAATTACCATTTGGGGAGAGCCGACTGTCCTGCTGAGGTGGGTTTCAGAGTGCGGCTGGGTTAAGCCCGGACAAGTTTATGCACAGACCTGGGGCAGGAGAGGCTCACGGTCATCCCGAAGCAGAGGGAGCTGTGACCTGAAGACAAATGAGGACACGGGAGGATTTCACAAGGAAAAGAACTGGGGGGTGGGGAGGGGTGGTAATAAACAAAAAGAGCTCCTGTCCCAGGAAGGGGGAGCTGGACCCCGTGAGCCCTAACGTCCGAGCTGGAGAGAACATGGGCAAGATGCAGATTAGAGGTTCTGAGAGGAGGACCACATTGGTGGTCCCCAAATCTGCCTCATTGTCAGAATCAGCCAGGGAGCTTTAATAAGAAAAAATAATATTTATGGTCAGTCCCTACCCTGGACTTAATTGGAATGGCCAGGAGAGGGGCCCACAACTCTGAAATTTTTAAAACTCCCAGGTGATACTGATGACCAACCAAGTGGGGGGACCTGGGATACATGAGCATGTTATTCAATATCAAAATGAATATTCAAGGGAGGCTAGGAATCAACACTCATGTAACAAAGGTTCTAAGACTTAGCACCCGCCGGGCATTGCTGTGGGCTTGCATCAGGAGGCAGATGGGTCTCCTGTCCTCTAGGAGCGCACAGAATAGTGTTCAGCACAGGTGACAAAACCTCTCAGAGCCTCACTTTCCTTGTCAGTTAAATGGGACAAATACTACTTCGAGCCCAGGGTCTTGGTGAAGTTTATGTGAAAGAGCAACATGAAAACCAAGTTCCTTAGCTTAGCATCTGGGCCACAGCAGGTTCCCCAGAGCTGTCTGATGCTGGACCTTCCTCTGTTTCGGTTCAAGTGCCATGTGAATTGAGCATCTACTCTGTGTCAGGGATGGTCGAGGCTCTGGAGGATATTGAAGTGAGGGGGACCTCGTCTCGGTCCTCAGAGAACTTACAGTGTGGTTGGGAGGCAACTGTGTTAAACCACCAACACTTCAGCATCTAGAACGCCAGGCCAGGCTGAGCACAGGCAACGCGTGTCCTGCTTTCTGTGGGTCTGGGGCCAGAGGGTACAAGGGCCAGGGAAGCTGCTTAGACAGAATTCCAAAGGAAGCACTGGATTTTGCAGGATGAATGAAGTTCTCTAGGTGGGCAAGGTGCTTGTAGGCAGCCGGGACTCAACGTGCAAACTTGGAGGAGGTTTGAAAGAGGTGTGTTGGTGGCAGGGGGCCGGGGGTGGGTGGTCTCTGGATCTTGCCTTTCAGAGTCTCTAGGCCCTTCGTTCTTGTCCTCTGTTTCTCTCTTTCTTCCCTCCTTTCTTCCTGGGAATGGTATGTACCAGGTGCAGACACTTGAAAAAGTTCATATGCTTGATGCTTGATTTATCATTCAAACCTCCGGTAACTGATTTCCAGTCTCCTAAAATATTAAATACATCCATATATTGAATATCACATTTTGATATGTTTTCACGCCTCATTTGTCACCGAAGTCAAGGACAGACTCACATTTTTCATGGCATGGGGCCCAGATGTGTCCGCGTACAGTGTTTTATTATATTCCCTCACCCCACCCCTCCACTGCAGACCCACATTCCTCAGTGTCTCGCTTGAGCGTCCCCACTGACAGCCCACTTGGCACAGAACATTGTACACCCAGGGCAGAAAGGCCACATGTGTCATCCCCGGGGAGAGTTATTTGCGTAGCATCGTAAACATTTGTGGAAGGTCTCTGCCAGACGTCTCCAGATCCCATGTCAGACAGTGGCCAAGCCAGTGGCAGAGCCTGAGGGGAAGAGACTGTGAGTATGTTCATTCTTTCCATCCATTCTAGCTCTCATGCTTTCAACTGACGTTTCATGAGCCCCTACTAAGTGGCAGGCACTGAGCTAAACCCCGGAGATTTTAAGATGATAAACTATTGCCTCACCTTCAAAGAGGAAGGTGCATGTGGCATTCAGGGCACCAGAGTGCCATAGGTGTCCAAGCAGAAGCACGTCAGAGGAACCGTGAGCATGGAGAGGAAAGCATGGGGTTCTCCCATGGGGGGATGGGGAGGGGATGGGGCAGAGAGAAAGACTTCGTAGCATGAGGGATCCTTGCCTTTAGTTTTCGGCTAAGAGTAAGTGTGCAGAAGGCAGAGGCAGGACAAGGACATTGTGGAGCGTGCCTTGGAGGATCTGGGAGCTACTCAGTGTCGCTGGGAGTGTAGGGTTCAGGGAGGAGCCTGATGGGCTT
This sequence comes from Eubalaena glacialis, assembly GCF_028564815.1. Classification (NCBI taxonomy): domain Eukaryota; kingdom Metazoa; phylum Chordata; class Mammalia; order Artiodactyla; family Balaenidae; genus Eubalaena; species Eubalaena glacialis. The sequence goes on along the minus strand of NC_083725.1, from coordinate 12,510,011 downwards.
GAGTGTGGACAGGAGGTGAGGGCAGATCACGGAGGGCCTTTGAAGCCATGGGGATAAAAGGATTTGGCTGTATCTTATAGACAGTGGAGGTCCACTGAAGGGTTTTAATGCAGGGCATGCCATGATCAAATGTGTAATTGGGGATGGTTTGGAGCAGGACAAGAGGAGGGTCGAGGAAGCCAATCACCTGGCTGGTTCTGTAACCCAGGGGAGAATGATGAGGGCTGGATCCAGGTGGAGGAGGAGGAGAACACCACTTCAGGAGACATTTAGGATGTGAACTCAACAGTGTAACTGATCCAGGATTGGTGGGCACTTAGGCTGGATTGCCCCAAAAGTAGACCCTGAGAACAGGATTTAGGTTGTAAGAGGTTTATTTGAGGGGTGATCACAGGAAACACCAATGGCAAAATAAGACAGGGAAGGAAAGGAATTCAGTGCAAGGATCTTAAAGGACAGGTTAGTGCTGTGGGCACACGGGGCTCAGTCGTGCTGGGGGTTTGCAGAGACAGTGGGGAACACGGCTTCAGGGTGTCCCACCTGAAGGGCCAGGGAGCTGGGGTATTATCATCTGGGTCCCGTATGTCATTGGCTAAGGGTTGCATCCATGCTTAATTACCCAGCAATGTGGTCTGCAGGAGAAAGTCCTCAGCCCGGGAGTCATAGGTGCTTGCCGTACAGGAATGGCGCTTGCCAAGGGGATACGGGCAAGGGCACTGTTGGCATCTATACGGTGGGTAAGAGAGAGGGGGAAGTCAAGGATGACAACTGGTCAGGTGGTGATGCCATTCAGAAAGAGAGAATTTGGGAGGAGTAGTCATCTGGGGCAGAAAGGGGGACGACGTGTTGAGTTTGGACATGTTGCGTTTGGGGTGCCACATGGAAACATCCAGCAAGTAGCTGATTGATGGGATCTGGAATTCAGGAGAGGGGTGTGGGCTCCAGACACAGAATCCAGCTTCATTTGGGTAGAGATGGAGCCTAAGCCATGGGCTCAGATTAAGTCACCTGTAGTCACATAAGGGGTTAGAAGAACAGATGACAGAAGAAAGAGCTGGGAAACACGAGAATTTATGGAGCAAACTAAGGAAGAAAGCTCAAAGTCAACTCAGGAGTAACCAGAGGTAGAAGAACAGACAAAAGCAACTGAGACCACAGAAACCCGGGGAGGCAGTTTCCAGGAAGGAAGGGGTTGGAGATGACAGGTGCACCGAGAGAGTGGTCCAGGAAGGTGAGGACGAAACAGTGTCCATTGGGCAATGAGGAGGTCATGGGTATTTGGGGAGCATTTTCAGTTGAGTGGTGGGAGCAGAAGCTAGAGAGCAGAGGCAGCTGTGTGAGGTTTATGAGCACGGAAGTGTCAAGGTCAACGTGGCATGTTAGGAGATTATTCTGGAACTGGTGTGCAAGATCAGAGAGAGGAGAGGCAGCAAGGGGGCTGCTGCTGGCATCCCAGGTCCCGGCCTGGAATATAGCAGTGGGCATAGAAAGGAAGAGACAGATGGGCGGCAGCTTGCAGGGGAGACTTGGTAAAGCTCAGAATTGCTCGGCTCGGGGGCACATCTGCAGTGGCTCTCAGGGCCAGCCCCGCCGGTCACATTCTGCTGGGGGTCTGTAGACGCGGCCGTATCGTGAGTGAGTCTACGTGTTCCAGGGCTGAATGCTGTCGTCACTAACATACATGGTCTCTGCTGACCCCCCTACTGAGAGGGTGACCTTGGCCGTGCTCCTAATCCTTCTGAGGCTTTCCCCTCGGTGTGGAGGCAGCCCACCATGCCCACCTCCTGAGTCATGAGACTCAAACAGCCGGTCATTTCACAGCACTGCATAGGTTGTGCTGACCTGTGTGGGTTTTCAGCTATGGTCAGAACAACCATCAGGGCCTGTGTCTTTGGAGGGCCCAGGACGGTGGCCCCCAGAGCTGGCCCCGCTTCTCCGCTCGCTGGACTTTGAGCCCCCCAGCTCGCCCTTCTGGAAGCGCCAGTGTGTGCTGACCTTGGATGCTTCCACCTCAAGGTGGACAGGCCTGGCTGGGGGGCAGCCTGTGGACAAAAAAGTGACCGGCCAGCAGGAGCCTTTTTTTCTCTTTTCTCTTCAATTCAGGACTGGTCTGCAGTCCACTGGCTGCAGGGAGGTGATTGAATCTGCTTTGCTGAAATACAATAGCAAATTGACTTTATAGCCACCAGTGTCTGTAACAAATTCCAAGTGAAGTTTGGATAGCGCCACTATGGGATAACGTCATTTTAATTAGGTGTGTATTTAGTTTGGCTAAATTTTGGGGGCCTGGGGCAGAGACCCAACCCCAGTGCTTCCCGGTTCCTCCCTCCCCCTTACCTCCGGTCTGTTCGTCCGCTATCCAAAATGTTACACCCATAGCTCAACCCTCTCCTGCCTCAGGGACCTGGGAGCTGAGCAGCTGGGGTTGAAGTTGAAGGCGACTCTGCACTTGCATCTGTTTCAGATTTTCCTCTTTGTAACACATCTTTTGTCCCCTCCTCTCTGCTTCTTCTTTCTCGCCCTCTTTCTATCTTTACTGTCCAGTTTTCTGCCAGCTTTTCCTTCTATCACTCTTTCCTCTTCTGTACTGTTTTCCTCTCCCCTTTTTCCTCTGTTCTCTCCACTAATGCACTGTGTGATCTTGGGCAAGTCACTCACCCTCTCTGAGCCACAGTCCTCTCATTTATAAAATGAGGTGGTTAGACTAATTGGTCTCTATGATCCTTGGGTGCTGATATGATTCCTCCCCGTGTCCTGCCCTCTTCCCTCCCACCTGCCTTCTCCTCCCTCTTTTGTTTTCTCCCCTTCATTTCTCAGCTTCAATTGCTTTTTTTTATGGCCAGCCTGCATTTGGGCCAGGCAGCAGTGATGAAGGCTGGGAGCAGGAATTTCCCCTCTCCACAGTAAGGGTGGAGGCCCGGGCTGCCTTTTATGATCCCTGAGCCGTCCACAGGAGATGGATTTATTGAAGAGCTGACTCACTCTCCTCCCTCAGAACAGCCAAGTAATTGAAGAAAACATGAATGTTAATGATGCATTTAGCATTTGGAAGTTAGAGGGGTGATTAATATGTTGTAAGTTGTATATTAACACCTTCGCAGTGGCATAATGAAGACAAAACATACACTCGGAGATGAGATTGTTTATTCTTGTGTGCAGACTCCTGGTTCCTGGCCCCTGAAGCCTCAGAAAACGTGGGGTTGGTGGAGGGACAGCTTTCTGGCATCACGGTTCCTGCCAGTGAGCTTTCTCACCTGAGTGGAGGGCAGGAGCACGGCAGACAGGGGACTTGGGGTCAGCGGGGGCACGAGATGGAGGACACCATCCCTCAGGAGCAGCACGCCCGGAAGACAAGGTGGCATGTCTGTCGTGGCCCAAGGAGCTGACTCTTAAGTTTTCGAGGGAGCTTCAGGATAGGGTGGCTATCTCTAGATGGCACCCACTTCAGAGGGGGTGAAATGTGGGAAGAACATGGAAGAGAGGAGTCCCCCCCAGCGTCCTGGGCTTCAGGAGCTCAGGGATTAGCACCCCTGCTCTGGGGAGGTCTGCTCTGCTGGACTGGGCATCCTTGCTAAGTCACTTGGCCGGGCCCAAGTGAAGCGTGTGGGTGGGAAACTCCGACTTGTCTCTTGTTCCACCTTGTTTGCTCCATCAGTCCTTTTAGAACCAGAGTCTGAGACTGTCAGAGCAGGGAGTCTTGAAAGAACCTTTAGGCCACGTCTTACAGTTTCCAATTGGAAGTGAGGGGGAGAGACTTTGTTTTGGGCTCACAGCTTGAGGCAGAATCAGAGGGGCCAGCCCTCCGGGGTTGCTCCCTCCTCAGGGACTAGGGACTGGAGTGTGAGACTGGGGGCTCAAGGCCCGGTGATGGGGTCACTCCTCTGACTGCATGGACCTGTGGATGGTTCAGTGGTCCAAGAGGCCAAGGAGGAATTCAGTTACACACTCAACCCCATAGTTCTGAAGTCTGGAATAGTGGGTAGAATGCAGACAGATTCAAATCCCAGCTCTGGCACTTGCTCTGTGGCCATGAGAAAGTCATTTCACCTTTCTGGGTCTCAGTCAACCCATTTATCAAACAGGGATAATAACATTGAACATGTAGTGCAACTGTTAAGGATCACTCACATCCTAAACACATATACTCAAAAATGATTTGAGTTGATGTGTGCGTGTGCGTGTGTGTGTGTGTGTGTGTATGAGAGAGAAATGCCAAGTACCGTTTCTGTCACAAAACAAGGTAAGCACTCAGAAAATGATGGTAATGATGGTGTATGAGAATTCTCGTTACTGTTACCATCATCATTGGCTGCAGCCTGCGCTCCTATCTCCTACCTGTCCTTCGGGATTCTGCTTAGTCATCACCTCCTCTGGGCATATTGCCTTGTCACCCGCCACCCCAGTCTGGATTCCACACCCCTCTGTGTGCAGTGCAAGCACTTATCCGTCTGTATTGTCCCTAGAATTTGTCTTTCTCCACTATCTGACTGTAAGGTCAGTGAGCAGGGACTGTGCCTCATTCTCCCTGGTATCCTCAGCATCAGCCTTTGGTAAATGGTCACTGAATGAATGAATGACCTGACTCCAGGCCCGGTAAGCACAGCGTAGAATGAAGCCAGTGGGTATGAACATAGCTTCTCATTTTCCAAGATTAATCATAAGTTCTTTCATGCTGTGCAGGGAACACTGTGCTTTGGTATTTAGGGCGTCCCCTCCTAGTGATGGGGAGCCTGTGACCCAGCTTCCCTCCTTACAGGGCCAATTGCAACTCGCGTCCTGCTGATTCCATCTTTTCTGAATACTTAGTTCATTCTTCTTAGGACATATTTGTCATTTTACCTTGTCCTGTAGTCGCTTGCTTCCATAACCTATTTTCTCTGAGTTCTTTGAGGGTATACCCCATGACTCTCCCTACTGGACACCTCTTGCCCCTAGGAACTACCACAGTGTCCACCTGTATAGATTCTGCTACTCGTGGGGTCTACATGGTATATTGGTGAATGAAGGCATGAATGATTTCTAACTCTATTTCTAGTTCAGGAGCCTAGTCAGCTGTTACCTCATTACTTGGTATGCTAGTTTTTCTGCTTATCCAGAGTTCGAAGCTCCCAGAAAGCAAGGATCTTATTAAATATTTCTGTGTCCTCACAGTACTGGGTAAATCACATTTAATGGGTAATTAATTGCTGATTGATTTCCTCAAACTTTCTATCCTATTAAGACTTTCGAAGCCAAAAAAAGAAAAAGTCGTATTAGCCTTGTTAAAGAGTGACAATGTTTGAAAGAATTGACTAAACCTGCATCCCAGTGATGAAACATATGGCATGTGGGATTCCATATGATGGGTGGAAATCCTGAGAGGTTTTCTGATTATTTCCTCACAGGCACTGATTACCTTAATGAAGGCAAAGATCTCAGTTAAAGAGAATTATTCGATCTGAACAATAGAAGTTGTAAGTGTAGCCCTCATGAACAGCTTGGTTAATTGGGTTGCCTTGTGGTAGATGGTCACTGGCTTTGGGGCTTTCCCTGTGATATCCGGGAAAGCAAGGGAGAAGGTCTCAGCTCTGGTTCTGGGCCAGGCAGAGGCCCCGGCAGCTCTGAGCTTTCCCCACACGTGGAGTCCTGAACTCGAGGCTCTGGAGGGCAGGGGCAGGGAACCCAGGGGAAAGAGAAGTGACTGCCCACAACTTGGAGTCCGAGGAGGGGAGAGGGGTTCTGAGCACATGACGTTAACTTGAGTGTTTGTGTGAGAAGAAAACCATTCAAACCAGCTACCCGCCTGGTCAGTAGAGCTCTGTTTGTGAGCGCTGGGGGTGCAGGATAAACAGTCTTTCGAGGCCGGAAGGGTTGGTCTCTGCATGTCATCTTGGAGGGTGAAAATGATGAGGGTGATGACCAACACCTGTAGGTACGTAGGCGTGACTAAGGGAACTCGGGTTCTGGAGTTGCAGAGACCTAAGTTTATAGCCGAGCTCAGCCACTTCTTAGCTGACTGACCTCCGGCAAGTTACTTATACCCTCCGCTTCTCCATCTCTTGCGTGGGATATCATAATAATGACTTCTCTGTCTTTTGTGCAAGGTGACATGTTCCCCACCTGGGACTAGATCCCAGGTCTTGTCAATTCATGGCCTACACTATGTATACACTACAGCGGAGGGAAAGGGGGCTGTGTCTGTTTAATTAGCTGGTGTTGGTAAGAGCTTTGGAGATATAAAGCTCTCGATAAGCAATAATCCTCTTAATCTGTGTAGGGCTGATTAGCATTGGGCGAATTGACCAGGAGGGCAGGGCAACCGAGAGAGAATGAATGAATGTGTGTATGTACATGTGTGTGCACACAGGTTTGTATGTGTGTCTGTGCACGTACATGCATTGTTTATGCTCCCCTTGAGGGTGCCGTAGAAGTGATGGGTAGAGATTAATGTATCAGATGGGACTTGGAGGAGATGCCCTCCATGTCTGTCTATCCCAGAGATTCTGTGGTTCTCTCCTTGGTTAGAAGGTGACCCCGGGCTCTGGGGCCGAGAAGCACCTCAGTTCTGAATGTACGTCTGTGTGGTCCAAGGGAAGCTTTGAATAAGAGCCTGGTGTAGGGTGAGCTTTCTGCATGCTGCCTTCCTCAATGTCTCAGGATGCTTGTAACATTTAAAAATTGGCCTGATGAATCCTTCCGGCAAAGTTGCCAGCCCTGCTGTAGCCCGGAATTGGGGAATCTGTGAACTCAGAGACACTCTGTTCTGCTTTGACTCAGTGGCTGACAATCTGTTTTCTCCTAGGAGTTGGGTTTTGGTCTTAAGTTATCAGTCAGTGCGCCCTCCCCCCTGTTCCCTCCTCCTCCTCATAAGTAGGCTCCGCCCACATCCTTGCTAGCTTCTTTCTTCCTTTCTTCCTCCTTCCCGCTGCTGGTGGTGAGGGCAGGCGCCTGGTTCAGTGGCTGGCCTGTACCCTGTGTTTGGCCAGCCTCGCTCCCCCAGAAGCCAACCTGGGATGAAGATGTAAGTGCAAGTTACTTGGAAGGGGATCTCAGGAAATACTTATTTGCCTGAGAAGCGAGACAGCAAAGGGAAAGAAGACAATAAAGTAGGTTGTCACTATGGGCAACCGGCACCCAGCCCCACTGGGGACCATGGAGAGAGTGCAGAGCATCCGAGGGCAAGGTATCCTGTTGGCCGCTGACCGAAGTATGTGACACTTGGGGCCTGCCTGTGTGCTTGGGCTGCGTGGGCTCCAGGGACCAGAAAGTTCTCAGGTGAGCTGCATGTGCCCGAGGCTGGAAGCCCTCAAGTCGGAGAGTGTGAGGGGAGGTGGGCAGGGCCCCACGGCTTCTCCTGGCCGCCCTGAACCGCCCTGCAGACCAGACCCGTGCTTGGCCCACTGGGTACGGGCAGCTCCTGGGGCCATAACCCACTCACACGGAGATGCCAGCTGCCCTCCAGGGTTAGGAGCATTTCTACAATTTTTATTTCCTGAAGAGCCCGGCAGTGATCTGATTTATGAAAACTACAAACAAATCATCATTTATGGAGGGTTTCCAGGATGCCAGGCACCGTACTCAGTGCTTTTCCTGCACGCCTCATCTTGCTTCTCTCTGTATCCCATGAAATAGGATAAGTTTTTTAAAAAATAGGGTAAAAAAATGGATATTATTTTTCAGTTGAGGCAACGGAGGCAAAGAGTGGCTAAGTGATTCGCCGCAGTTCACACAGCTGGTAGGAGGCAAGTTTGGAACTCTGACCGGGGCCTTCACTCTGCCCTGTACCAGCTCTTCTGCCTCATCTCAGGATCTGGGTGCTTGCTTATGCCAACTGGCATTTCCCAAACTGCTGACAGGTTGGGTGGGCTAGTCCTGTGGGCCTCCTCTGTGTAAAGATACCCGAATGAGATCGACTCTGTCTAAATGTCCGTAAATAACTCCATAACTGGATTACGGATTGAGGGGGACCTGGGCCTGGGTAGGTGGGAATTGCCTTTAAATCAAGTTCTGAAGAACATCCCAGCCTCTGGCCCTCTGATGAATTTGTCTCTGCCTGGCAGGGCCTGACAACTGCCTGGGCCCAACTCCCCCCTCGATTCCAGGAAGCCCAGTCATGCCAGCACCTGCTTGTCACTCTCTTTGTCCCACGGAGCTCCTGGAGACCTTCAGGAACACGTTCCACCTGTTGGGCCTGGCTGGCACTCTCCCTGCCCACAGGGCCTGGAACATTGACTTTGCCATCTGGCTTCGTGATCATAGCTTGTGGGCAGGGGACCCCAGGGTCCTGTTTAGCTGGGTGCTCACTTTCATTTTAATCGCATGGCCGAAGAGCCCAGAGTAGGAATAGGAGATCTTGATTTAAGTTCCACTAATTGCTGTGTGTCCTTGTACTTCTTTTTTCTGGGCCTTAGTTTCCTCATGTGCTGAGGATGGAACCTAGTGTCCCTTCCAATCCCCAAATCCCAGGGGTCAGGGAGAGGCAGGATGGAATTGGGTTCAGAGAGGGCAGAGGGTTAACGGCTGATTTCAGATGCTGGTCTCCCTTGGGTCCCAGCTGTCTGCCAGCTGACAGTTCAAGCACCCAGGATCCTTAGAACAGTCCCAGAGACCTTGGACCCTGCCTGTCCTAGGAACTTGAAAACATGGCTGGCCTTGGATCTCTGTGGGAATAAGGGGCAGAGGGAAGAACGGGGAGATCTGTGGGCGGTGGGTGGGAGAGAGGGCTGGGAACACAGCCAGAGTTGAGCCGCTGGCGTCTGGCCCAGCCCCAGGAGCAGAGGGGCCAGTGGAATGGACCATGCCGTGATGGATTGTACCTGCTGGGCTTCTGGGCCAATAACCCCGTCACTAAGGGATCCCTAGGAGCAGCTTAGCTGGAGCTCAGTCATAAAGACGGCAATGGAGAACAGAGCTTTCATAAGGCGGTCTTGAGGAAGAGCCTGCTGGATTGTTCTTTCAAATTGGCTGTGACAGAGATGTCCCCCAAGGAGCCATGCTTAGGTCTCTTTCTCACCAGATGGAAGCCGGCTACTTTGGTCCAGAGGATTTGGCCCTAAGCTGTTCCGCCAGGGTGGATGGATTTGGAGGACAGCCCTACACTGCCTCAGCCTGAGGGCGCTGGGCTCAGCTAGTGTGCGCCCCCCTCTTCACCAGCCTCCCAGGCTGCCCTTGCCCCAGCCCTCTCTGGCCGTAGTCTCTGTTTTCCCAAAGAAGAAAACAGCATCGCCCAAGCACCTACTATGTGCCAGGCTCTGTGCTCAGCTCCAGGGGATTCACAGATGAATCAGACAGAGACCCTTCCCTCAAGGGGCTTAGATCCTATGGGCAGAGACTGGCCATGGTCAGATGTTCCCAGCATCTGTGGAAGATGAATGCAGAAGAGGAGGGAGTACCACAGACTGGGATATGGTTGGAAATTCCCCAGAGGATTTACTGGGTAAGAGTGAGGGTGAGGGTGAAAGTGGGTTCCTCTCTAGGGAAACTGCACAAGGAGAGGTGTGATGGCAGGATCACGTCCCTGGCCAGCATGGAAGAGCTGGGGGGAGTCAGGCTGGATCTGTAACAAGCACCCAGGAACAGTGGGCAGCTCTGGCCCCTGTGCAGGAAGAGAGGCAGAACCTCGAGTGGGCAGTAGAAGGATTAGAGACGGGCCCGCAAGAGGCACCAGACCCCTCCCAAGGTGGTCAGAAAACCTAAGGCCAGCATGTGAAACCAAGTCAGGACCTCAAGGAAGCAGTTTTCAGACATGGGATCGGTCTGCTCAGATTTTATCAGATGCCCCTCTGCATCAGGCCATGAACCACTGTGTTTTCCTTGCGTTGAACGAGCCTGTGACACACTGTGATTACCTGTGCAAGTCATTCCAGGACCCTCTCTGTAGCAGACAGTTTATACTGGGTTCCTTGTCCTCTGCTGGATTGGTCCAAGAGGGTCCAGGAACAGTAGCGAGTAAGTGTGGCTAGAGCACTAAGTTCACTTAGGACCAAGATTCTCAATGAGAACCTTCTCTGAACCCCCTGAATGTCAGCAAAATGTTATGTATATGTAGTCACGTGTGTTTTTCTGGGAAAGAGTTTGAAACTTTCAATCAGATTCTCAAAATAGTCTTTTTCCCCCCAGGCGGTTAAGGTTTAGAACCACGATAAGCTCTGTGAGAGCGGGGCTCTGTCTGCCTTGCCCTCCATTGCATTCCCAGTGCTAGGGCTTACCTTAGCCCGTTTGGGCTGCTCTAACAAAATACCATAGATTGGCTGGCTTATAAACAACAGAAATTTATTTCTCTCAGTTCTGGAGGCTAGGACGTCAAAGATCAAGGCACCAGCAGATTTGGTATATCTTTTTGGTGTAACCCCACATGGTGGAAGGGGCAAGGGAGCTCTCTGGGGCCTCTTTTATTATGGAACTAATCCCATCATGAGGGCTCCACCCTCATGATCCAGTCATCTCCCAAAGGCCCCCACCTCCTAATACCATCACATTGGGGGTCAGGATTCCAACATATCCCAACATTAAGTTTATAGCAGTGCTTGATAAATAACTGCTAGATGACTAGGTGATTAAAATGAATAAACGTTCATAGATGGGGAAAGCTTTTAATGCAGATGTTCACAACCCAGTGGAAAATTTCTTGTTTAGTTTGTTTAGTAAACGTCTATTTAGCTCCAGCCATGTGCCAGATATTATGGTACTATTACTGCTTACTGCCGCCACCACCACTACTGTCTTCTGCTCCTCCCAGCCCCCATTTATGGGACATACATGATGTGCCAGGCATTGTGCAAAGCCCTTTACAAACATGATCTCTTTTAATCCTTACAACAGTCCAAAGAGGTCGACATCATTACCCCTTTTTTTACAGATGAGGCTCAGAGAACAGCTTAGTCACTTGCCCAAGATCACACAGCCAGTCAGTGGAAAAGCTCTCATTCCAATCCAAGTCTGCCTGACTCTAAAACCTGTATATCCTCAGCCATTATTTCAGGGCTGGGTGGCTCAGTGCTGAGAACAAGGAGTCCTCTAACCTTTTCCCTGTTTCTCTAGATCAGCTGAATTCTCTTTGGCTGAGAGATGCCATGGAGTAGTCTATACGCTGCCCAGCCCAAAGCCCCTGTCCACTGGGAAAGGAACTCGATTGCTCTGAGTCCTGGGTGAGGGCAGGGAAGCTTCAGGGTACGGGGAGTCTGGAGGGCTGGCAGGAGATCCTGGGAACCCTCTCCCCGGTGAAGCCTTTCTCACTGTCCCGTTTTCTTGTCTCTGATCAGCTGGCTGCTTGGAGGCCTGTAGGCCCTCCTGCTAGAACAGGATCAGGGCATCAGGCAGTTGGAGCTGTCAGGGAGAAATATGGGAATCATTTCAACAGGGATAGGATATTGTGAGCTTGTTCAGTGCAAAGAAAGCTCAAATGGCACAGAAACCCTCTCCTGGATAATCAGTGGACGTTGCATCTAAGGGATTTCCTGTGGGGTGGACATGAGGAGCCTCCCCTGGGACCCTGGTGGTGGCAGGAAGGCTTGGGCTGGAAGGAGGCCAGCAGGAGTGGCTGAGGGGCAAATGAAAGGTTCAGGGGAGTCGGGGATAGCGTGCCTCTGCCTCTGATCGGGAATTCAGAGACTGAGTTCTAGCCCCATCTTGGTCATTTACTAACTACGTAACCTGGGCAAAGTCAGTGTTCTTCTTTGACCTCAGTTTCCTCCTCTCTGAAGTGGAGGGACTTGATTGCATGATTTTGGTCAGTTCTGACACACTCCGATTCTGCCATTCCTAGAGGCTTCTCAGCTGGAGCGTCAGGACAAAGAGCCTTTGTAATAGTCTCCATGGGCATGGGGTAGAGCTTGTGCTTGTCTTCATGTATATCTTTTATTATTATTTTTAGTAGTAGTAGTAACCATAACAACAAATCTGCAGCAGCTAACATTTCTTGAGGATGCAGGGCACGTTAGGTTCTATGGCAGGTGCATTATTTCATGTATTCCTCACAGCAATCCCATTGTACAGATGAGGACCGGAGGCTCCAAGAGGGTGAGTGACTTGCCCCAGGCCACATGGTCTGAAGGGGGCAGAAGTGAGTTGCTTATCTGGGCTGCTTGATTCCAGAGCCCATGCGCTCAAGCACTGGGCCAGAGTTTTTCAATCTTTTGAGCACGATGCACAGCAAGAAATACATTTCAGAGCCCAACCCAGATTACCCAGAGATATATGTATACAAACTGAAATGCTGTGTGCTCTGTGCTCTGACAGTTCCTATTTTCATTGCTTTTGGCTTTCTCTTTCTTGGGTATCATTATTGTATCAGTTTCCTCTGGCTGCCGTAAAAAAGGACCACAGACGGGGGGGCTTAAGACAGCAGAAGCTTGTTCTGCCACAGTTCTGGAGGCCAGTTTTTTGTTTGTTTGTTTTTTAATTTGTTTTATTGAAGTATAGTTGATTTACAATGTTGTGTTAATTTCTGGTGTACAGCAAAGTGATTCAGTTATACATATATATGCTTTCTTTTTCATATTCTTTTCCATTATGGTTTATTACAGGATATTGAATATAGTTCCCTGTGCTATACAGTAGGATAGGACCTTGTTGTTTATCTGTTCTATATATAATAGTTTGCATCTGCTAATCCCAAACTCCCAATCTATCCCTCCCCCAACCCCCTCCCCCTTGGCAACCACACGTCTGTTCTCTACGTCTGTGAGTCTGTTTCTGTTTCATAGATAAGTTCATTTGTGTCATATTTTAGATTCCACATGTAAGTGATATGATATGCTATTTGTCTTTCTCTGTCTGACTTACTTCACTTAGTATGATCATCTCTAGGTCCATCCATCTTGCTGCAAATGGCATTATTTCATCTTTTTTATGGCTGAGTAGTATTCCATTGTATATATGTACTGTATCTTCTTTATCCATTCATCCATTTAGGATGTTTAGGTTGTTTCCATGTCTTGGCTATTGTGAATAGTGCTGCCATGAACATAGGGGTGCATGTATCTTTTTGAATTACTATTTTCTCTGGATATATGCCCAGGAGTGGCATTGCTGGATCATATGGCAACTCCATTTTTAGTTTTTTGAGGAACCTCCATACTGTTTTCCACAGTGGCTGCACCAATTTACATTCCCACCAACAGTGTAGGAGGGTTCCCTTTTCTCCACACCCTCTCCAGCATTTGTTATGTGTAGATTTTTTAATGATGGCCATTCTGACTGGTGTGAGGTGATACCTCATTGTAGTTTTGATTTGCATTTCTCTAATAATTAGTGATGTTAAGCACCTTTTTGTGTGCCTGTTGGCCATCTGGATGCCTTCTTTGGAGAAATGTCTATTTAGGTCTTCTGCCCATTTTTCGATTGGGTTGTTTGTTTTTTTGTTGTTGAGGTGTATGAGCTGTTTGTATATTTTTGAAATTAAGCCCTTGTCGGTTGGATCATTTACAAATATTTCATCCCAGTTCGTAGGTTGTCTTTTTGTTTTGTTTATGGTTTCCTTTGCTGTACAAAAGCTTGTAAGTTTGATTAGGTCCCATTTGTTTCTTTTTGCTTTTACTTCTATTGCCTTGGGAGACTGACCTAAGAAAACATTGGTAGGATTTACGTCAGAGAATGTTTTGCCTATGTTCTCTTCCAGGAGTTTTATGGAGTCATGTCTTATATTTAAGTCTTTAAGCCATTTTGAGTTTATTTTTGTGTATAGTGTGAAGGTGTGTTCTAACTTGACTGATTTACATGCAGCTGTCCAGCTTTCCCAGCACCAATTGCTGAAGAGACTGTCTTTTCTCCATTGTATATTCTTGCCTCCTCTGTCGAAGATTAATTGACTGTAGGTGTATGGGTTTATTTCTGGGCTGTCTGTTCTGTTCCATTGATCCATATGTCTGTTTTTGTGCCATTACCATGCTGTTTTGATTACTGTAGCTTTGTAGTATTGTCTGAATGGAGGCTAGAAGTTTGAAATCGAGGTGCTGACAGAGCAGAGTTACCTTGAAGGCTCTAGGGGAGAATCTGTTCCATGCCTCTTCCAGTGGCTTCAGGCCATCCTTGGCTTTTGGCTGCATCAGTCCAGTGTCTGCCTCCATCGTCACATTGCCCCTCTGTGTCCCTTCTGCTCTCTGTGACTATGTTATAGAGATACATGTGGTTACATTCAGGACCCACCTGATAGTCCAGGACAAGCCCTCCTCTCAAGATCTTTAACTGAATCACACCATTTGCCATATAAGGTTGCCATATAAGGTAATATTCATAGGTTCCAAGGATTAGGACAGGAACCTATGTTTGAGGGGAGCCACCATAATCTACTACAATTACGGACTGGTGAATTTTTACACTCTCCGTGAATTTCCATCAGTTACTATCATTATTCCTTTTGAAGCTCAAATTGTCCCATCGTTGACCAAGTGGGTGCCCCTTTAAGGCAGCCCCTTGTTCATTAGACCCCACTAGTCTAGGGGCACTTCCTTGCTCTTTAGCACAAGATGTTGCAGGCTTACCTTGTGTATTCCTTGCTCCTTACCTGGAATTTCTTTAGGTCACCCCTGGTTTCTTTCAGTAGGGAATGATATTTCTTTGATATTGTCCATTCTATTCTATTTCATTAAAAAAATTTACTGATTGCAATCTACTTAATTGATACCAGGGACCTACTTATGGATTGCCACCCACAGTTCGAAAACCACTGTGCTGGGCTCTTCTGCCTTTCCTTACCGTCCCCACAAATTTAGGAACTTTCTTCCCATCTGAATGTGAAGTACCCTCACAGCAGGGCCACATCTCCATCCACTTGCTCTCCCGTGGCCCCAGGACTGGGTCTGCTTACAGAGGGTCACACTTCACACTTCAGCCCCCACCCTGCCCTGGGACCCTGCTTCCCCACTGGGCTTGATCGTTCTCTTCCCCCATCCCATGTTCTCTCCCCTCCCTGCCCCTGCTCTGCCCCTCTACATCACTGTCAGTCTTCTGCTTTGCCATTCTAAGAGGCTAATGTGAAAATTGTTCACAGATGGCACAAACAATATGGAAAAGAGCCCCTCTGTTCATTAGAGCAACACAAGATAGTGTTTTTAAATGATTAAATTGTTAACGCAATAATTATGCTGAAATCCAAACATCTCAATGTGCTGCTTCAGCCTTTCATCAGTGGCTCCTGAGGCCCCCTTGGTGGTTCTCAGGGGGCATCACCAACAGAGAGCCCAAGAACTGGCTGCTCAGTCCTTTCTGTGGCCTTCAACCTAGGACCCTATGGGACAGAAATCTTTGGGCAGCGTGGTTGCCTCCACTGCAGCCCCTCACCTGTAACCACGTGCCAAGCTGGGCTCCAGGCCAGGCTCTAGCAGACTTTGCCTTTGGCGGCTGCCCCATCCCCGTCCTCACACCCAGGATACAGACCCTATAAGGCTCTGCTAAAGAGCCCACAGGTGCTTCTGGAGGGCTTGTCCTGCCCATCTCACAGTGCTGGCCGCCCCAGCTTCTTTGAACCCTCTCTGGAGCCAGCTGGCACAGAGGGAGAAAGCAACCTTGGTGAAGTCCTTCACAGGACATCATTTAAGACTGACGGACCCTTGATCTCTTACCCTCCCCAGAGTGTTTGCATTTTGGGGGTGCCTTGGGAATTGCTCACAGCTCAGTCCTTCCTCCTTATCCATCAGTGCAGACCCTTGTTTCTTCCTTCCAGGACTGTGAACCAGCTCCCACCTCCCTGCCCCTGTCCAGCCCCTCTCCCCACCTGCTGCCCCAGAGAGAAGGCTCAGGAAGCCACACCTAAATGAAGACCACTTCGTGTATCTGGTTATCCAGGGGGACTGGCAGTGGTGGGGATTGAAGGGAGACCTGGAAAAGATGAGATGCGCTCGTATTAAAATTAAAGACTAGCAGTCATGAAGCTGCACTTTAAACAAATATTTAAAAATAGATTTTAATTTCATAGTGTGGTCAGCCAAGGCAGGGAGGGAAGAAGAGCCAGGGGAAGCTGAGCGAGAAAGGGCCCTGACCTGCAGAAGCAGTGCGGAAATTATGAACAGACTCTGTGCCTCATTTTAGGTTAGGGATTCAGTATCATTGCCTATTTTTTTTTTTTTTAATAGATTACACGTGAATGGTGTATTCTTTTTTTAAAATTTGTATTTATTTATTTATTTATTTAGGCTGCATCGGGTCTTAGTTGCAGCACGTGGGGTCTTTCGTTGGGGCACGCGCGCTTAGTTGCCCCGAGGCATGTGGGATCTTAGTTCCCCGACCACGGAACGAACCTGCATCCCCTGCATTGGAAGGCGGATTCTTAACCACTGGACCGCCAGGGAAGTTCCAGTATCATTGCCTCTTATCACTAACATTGGCGATGCTGACTGGTCAGCTCTTCAGCTGCTCTTTCTCTCTAGGTCTTTCTATCTCCCCCTTTAACAGACACAGCTCCATCTGTCTGGTAGAGGCCACGTTTTGGCCTGAGCTTCAGTGGACAGAAGTGCTATCTGGCTTGCGTTTCCTTATCTTCTCATCCCCCTGTTGCAAACAGAGAGCCAGGGATATGGAAGAAACGGTGTGTTTGGTGGGAGGGTGGGTGGATGGATGGGTGAATCAGCACCTCCAGGTGGAACCGATTCGTCGGCGGTGGAGACAGAGGCCTATGGGGGGGTGGGAGGAGGTATGGATGGTGGCCGCCGCTGCCCTGCCCCAGGCTCCAGTGCACAGGGACTGCCCGAGCCCTCTTCCGTTCAGATCCTACCTCTGATTAAAGGCCCTGACACGGTATTTGAAGAAATATAAAAAGCCAAGTTCATCTGCTGGGATAGAATTACATTAAGGAGGATGAATTTAAAGGCTTTTCATAGCAAGAGATCTCCAGGATCATTTGATGGAAGACTTTAATTATTTCAAAGTGCTCCCCAAAAAAGATGCTTTCAAAAAGAATTCATTGGGCTTCCCGGGTGGTGCAGTGGTTAAGAATCCGCCTGCCAGTGCAGGGTACACGGGTTCGAGAAGAGCCCACATGCCGCGGAGCAACTACGCCCGTGCACCACAACTACTGAGCCTGCACTCTAGAGCCCGCGAGCCACAGCTATTGAAGCCCATGCACCACAACTACTGAAGCCCACATGCCTAGAGCTCGTGCTCCGCAACAAGAGAAGCCACTGCAATGAGAAGTCTGCGCACCGCAAGGAAAAGTAGCCCCCGCTCACCACATCTAGAGAAATCCCACACGCAGCAATGAAGACCCAAAGCAGCCAAAAATAAACAAACAAATTAATTAATTAAAAAAAAGAATTCATTTGGGGAATCACATAAAAACATGATGTGTTTCTCTTTGAGTCGTTACAGCTGTTATTGATCTAGAGGGCTACTGGCAGCCCACGAAAGGAGGACTTTAGTTCCCTCCCCTGTGTGCTGGTGACAGATGAAGCAAGGCTGCCACCAGGGGAACAGAGACCAGGGAATGAAGAATGGGTTTAAGGTACTCCGATTAGACGCCGGGAAGAACTTGAAGCCGTTTTACTTGCTTTCATTGACTTGACATAGACACTTTCTTGGAAGGAAGCTAATGAGTTTCCCTTGCCCTTGGAAGAGAGAGTGACATCTCTTTTGTGAGTTGGGGTGGGAGTGGGGCAGCTGTGCTGTTTCAAGGCCACACGGGGTGGTGCTTCTAGGACCCTGTATCCTATGACCTTACCATCTTCCCATGGCCAGACTAACACTACTTCTAGGTGTGCTCACTTCTCAAGCTCACCTTGATCCAGGCTTTCCCCAGGGAACACTGGGCCCCTAGAGACCACCAGAGCTCACTAAGTCCATCCCTCTGTCTGAACCCCCATTTGGATCAAATCTCAAGGACTCCAAAGCTGCTGCCCATTCATTGCTTTGGACCCACATGGTCTGGAAACCCTCTTGCTGCACTTCCCGCCCGTTCCTACTTGTCCAGGGCTCATCAGAAGGATGGTAGAGTCACATAGCCAGAACTTCGTAGGGCCGAAGAAACTAGAACGTTTGCCTTGTGGTCTGCTCTGAAGAGGCATCTGCCTGACATGATTGACAGAGAGCCAGCCCCAGCAAGGGTGACCATGAAGGTTCCTGATGTGCCACCTGACACCTGGAGGCTCAAGGGTCTCCTCCACTGCCCAAGGCCCAGGGCACACTGGTCGGTGGCACCTGGGAGAAACGGGCCAGGTGGAGGTGAAGCCTGGCCCTGTCTGTGCTGAAATTGCCTTGGGAGTCCCTAGGTCGGTACCAGGGGTGCATCTGGGCTTGGGTGGTTCAGTGTTCACTTTACTGTGGAATCCCCAGGGATAGCACATAGTAGGTATTTCACTAATATTCACTGAAGTTGGTTGGTGAACGAATATCATGGAACCCAAGTTGATCCAATCCTTTATTCGTAAGAAATTACGACACTCACCATGAGTCCCCAAACTGGATGTTGAGGGGAGCCTTCACTCGTCTGGTGTTCCCCGAAGGAGAAGCCGCACAGTATGGTGCAGGGAGAGCCCAGGCGGGGAGTCCTAACCCTGGGTTCTCATCCTGCCTCTGCCTGACGCTGGCTCCATGAACTCGGTCGCTGTCCCTGCGTCTCCGTGGGCCTCTCTGCAATGGGGCGGGTGCGGCTCAGCCAGTCCCTTGCGGTCCTGGACTTCCCTCTTCTCCCCTCCCCTTCCCTACTCCATCCCGTGCCTCCCAGAGCCTCCTGAGCCAGCCTGGGAGACGGAATGGGGCCTGCAGGACCAGCAGCGCGAGCCTCCTCCCTCCCGTCTCTACCTCCTGCTTCCCTTGTGTAACCGAGGCCTTGTTCATCCTTTAATGATTCACCACGTGCAGCCCGGGGCTGCCTGGCAGCTCCCGAAGGCCGAGTCACCTCCTGGGGAGAAAGGCCACCTGTCCCCAGGGGTGGGCGCTGCTGAAGCAAAGCTGTCAGCACGGCTGCTGCGGCCTTCGTCGCTGGGCCACGGGCAGCATGAGCTTGTAGCTTGGAGACATCTGCTGGAGCTGTGCACGAGGGCCTGGCCGAGCAGAGAGGGTCCCTGGAGAGCCGTCGCCATCTGGCCACACACTGCCCAGTTCCAGCGTGGAATCATTCTTCAGGTCATAACACATTCCTTGAAGAATGTATGCCGAGGCACACTCCAAAGACAACTCCTGAGCTTGTGTGCTGCCAACAATTTGCGGTGCCCCTTAATTCCCCTGGGCCTCAGTCTCCTTACCTGTAAAATGGGCCTGAGAGTGCTCCCGATGGAGATGGTCAGAGGCAAAGTTCGTGAGTGTCCTTTGAAAAGTGCAAAGGGCTATTATCAGCATGTAGCCTTGGGGGCCTGTGGTAGGGGTGCTAAAGGAGCGCTAGGAATGAGGGCACGCTCCATGGAGGGGTGCTGCAAAGACGGCTCAAGTGTGGGGAGAGACTCAGAGGCTTGGCCGGCTGGCGGGTGGAGGGAGGCTGAGCGGGCTCTGTCCTCATCGCCCAGCCCTTCATCTGACATCTCTGGGTGCTGACCTCTTCCCTGCTTGGAGGAGGCTCTGATTTTTGCCCCAGAAATATATCTTCAGCCCATGGCACCAGGCCACCCCCAAAACCACCCACTGCTTCTTAGCTGCCTTTTCCTGGTAGAAATAAGGAATCTGACTCTTGAAAATCTGTTTCTTTGGTGTTCACTGGGGCCTCTCTGAGCCACATGCCCCTTTGGGTAAGAGCACCCTTTGGGGATTGTGGATTCTCTGAAGCCAGGAACTGTGTTCCCAGGGGTCCTCCTGACAGCATGTGGCCGTGCAGAGAGGGGCTCGTGAAGGCGGAAGCCCAGGATGACATAAAGGTCATCAGCTGCTTCTCAGGGTTTCTGGTCCGTTTCACCAATGGATGGAAGAGGAGGAGAGAGGTGATCGGCTTCAAGGAGGCCTGAGGAAGGCCACCGCAGGCACCTGGGTAGGTCCTGAGGCCTTGGCCGTCTCATCAGCTCTTGGGGTGGAAGACTTCTCCAGAGAGGGTGAGAACCCCATGCTCAGTTCTTTCTGTTTTTTCTAGACCATGAAAAATAAATGTGAAGTAAAGAGGGTTTCAGGGAAAGATCTATTCTTCCCTCCATCCCTTCCTTCTCTCTTAAATATTTATTAAGCAAGCTGTGTAAGCCGTACGATATGCTAGAACACTGAGGATGAAGAACATGTCTCCTGCCCTCTTAGAACTCACAAACTAGTCAGGAAGATGACATAGCCATTGAACTGGGCAGTAAAAGTAGGCATGCAGGCACCGATGAGAGTGGCATAGCCATTTAGACTTGGGTGAGCTTGGGAAAGCCTGGTGCAGTCAAGGAGGGCAACATGGAGGAGGTGGCCTAGAGCTGGGCCTTGGAGGATCGGGAAGCTTTGGAGAGGTGGGGAAGGTGAAGGGAAACACGTGGTGAGAACAAAACTGGTGCAGGGCAGTGGTTGATGATCTGAGTTTGAATCCTGTCTATACCACTGAATATCTATGTGGCCTTGGACAAGTCACCTTCCTATCTGAGCTTCTGTTTCTTCATATGAAAAGTGGGGACAGTACCAGTATCTACTGGTACTACTGGTATCTACCCTATCTACTAGGGTTGTTTGAGGATTAAATGAAATAAAAGAAAAACTATTTAGGGCCCAGTTGCTCCAGAATACATACACCTTCCAAACATGGTAGCCCTTGTTATTCCTACTATTGCCGGTGTTACGTTCTTCGCTTTGCAGCTGCTCCTCAGCTGCCCTCCTCACGCCCTCTCAGCTTCCCTGCATCTCCCTTCTGGGCCACGTGTGCACCTGGTTATGTACTCAGGCCTCTGGCCGATCGACTCTCCCCAAGCAGAGAAGGCCAGAGCGCCTCCAGCAGGTGTCAATTAAGCCCAGCTTCCCTCCTGCTCCCTCCAATTGTCCTCCCAGGCAGAAAGTTTCCCTGCCAGGCCACCGCTGTTTGTATTGACAGCTCCAGCCACCTTTTCCTCCCGGCGTCCCCCATGCTGCGCGGCTGGGGAGCTGGCCTTTTGCTAGGAGAGGGGGGATGCCGTGCCCTCAGAGGCAATATCTGCCCACCCCCCTCTGGGGCCTGACATTTTGTCTGCACCAGGCTAGAGGCCGCTCTGCTAATTGGGCCTGTCCCAGCTGTCCTAGTGTTAATCCAATATCATTGAACTTGCGGTTGGACTGGCAAAGCTTCGGTGCCAAGTGCCCAGCGCAGAGATGAAAGGCGCCTGGCAGTTGTGCTGGTGGCAGGCCCGCCGTGGGCCCAGAGCGGGGAGCGTCCCTTCCCAGCCGCGGCCTAGGAGCCCCACTGAGCTCAGCCTGTGAGTGACGGGCTGGGAGGGTTGCCTCTCTCCCCGCCCCGCTGCGGGCTGCAGCCGTTCCTCGTCACTGCCCTTTACGGACCCTCGGGCCCCGGGCATCTCGCACCTCTCGGCCTCTGGGGTCAGCAGAGGTGGCCCGGGTGCCGGAGCGGACCAGCCAGGCCTCCGGTGGCCTGCTCTTTAGCTCAGACAGAAGACTGCCTGACCACTCTGTGGTGTCGTTCTGAGTGTTCCTGAAACAAATCGCAACATGCTTGAGGCAGACCAGTGAACCAGAATCTCTTAAGGTTGCCTGTGCTCCTGGGAGCCCGCCGGGAAGAGGATGCGGTCCTGGCTTGGAAGCCACGCTCCTGCCCGTGGTTCTGAGCCAGTAGCCATCGCCAGCCTTCCCTGCGCCGCCAGGAAAAAGTGGCCCCCGGGGAGAAGCTGGCTCCTGACTCCTCTTCCAAGGGCGCTGGGCTGGGCTCTGGGTGGCTGGGACCCTGTCTCAGGAACTTCAGGTAAGGAAGAAACCCTCTGGGGAGAGAGGTTTTGTTAGGGACCATGAGTCCATATCATTTTGAGCAAAAATGAGCTAATGATTTGACTAGCTTTGCCGACTTTAAAATTACTCCAGCTACTTCTGTGCGGCAGCACTGGGGGCTGAGGGGGGGCGGGGCTGGAGTCCTGGCTGTGGGGTCTTGGCAGCACCCCTTTTCTCTCTGGACCTGTTGTTGCTTCCTCTGTAAAATGAGAAGGTGTGCCCAGGCGACCTGTGGGTTCTTGGAGAAGAACTCTGGCCAACTAAATAAGATGTGCATGGGCTAGAGTGTTGGATGGTCCTGGTCTGGGTCCCAGCTTTGTCCCCTTTGCAGGCTGGGTGACCCCTCTCAGCCTCAGCTCTCTTGTGTGTAGGACAGGAATGGTCACAGCATTGGCTTCCGAGGGCTTTTGTGGGAATTGATAGAGACGCACATAAAGCCCTTAGCACAGTGTCCAGCTCGGAGACAGCCCTCAGACCGCGTCAGCGGTCGCGTTTACTTCCATTGTCATGGTCATTGTCATTATCATCATCATTCCTGCCAGTTCTGATCGCGTTGGCCATGTGGCTGGATGGGGGTTCCGGAGTGCCTCTCAGACGTCACACTACACGCGAGTCACTTGGAGACCTTGTCATAAGGCGGAGTCTGACTCAGGAGGTGTCTGAGGTGGGGCCTGAGCTTCCTCGTCTCTCACAAGCTCCCTGGTGATGCCGCTGCCGCTGTCTGTGGGCCGCACTCTGGGTGGCCAGGCTGCAGATGGCCGCCACCCCCTGGACGCCAGTGCACAGCGTGGGTGGATGTGGCATCCGGGGCCGGGCCTCCAGGTCGGGTGGGCGCCTCTTAGGGATCCAGAAGGGTGTGAGGAGCCTGGTAGGTTCAGCCGCCCCGTCATCAGAGGAGAGAGAGAGAGAGAGCAGAGGTCTCTGAGGACCGTGAAGTCAGCAGAGTTCTTCCCGGCTGATGTCATGATAGGGAGTTTGAAGATGATTCTCTCCTGAGACTCCTCATTTTCTCCTAATTTAGGGCTGATTGTTACGATTACTGCCCGAGTCTCGGGCCTGTCTCTCCAATTATGCTGAAAGCTCTTGGAAGACAAGGGTCTGGTCTCATAGTCCTCTTTACCCCCGAGCTCCTAGAGTCGAGCTGGGCTTGTAGGAGGCACTCAGGACACATCTGCCCGGAGCCCTGACCGTGGGGCTTGGTGGGGAGTGGGATGAGGACGGGGGCTTTGGAATCAGGTGGCCCTGCTCCAGGCCAGCACAATCATATATTGCTGTGCAGCGGGTGGGACAGCTCCTGAACCCCCCAAGCCTCATCCGGAAAAATAGGAACGGCAGGACTCACCTCAGAGATTTATTAGGACTAATTGAGATAAACTGTGTCAAGGGCCCAGCTCAGAGTGGGCCTTCAATACCCAATTGCTCCCTTTCTCTCCTTCTCATCTCCTTGCTTCACCCATATTCTCAAGCTACAGCACGCCCCTCGAATCCTGAGTCCACTTAGAACTATGGGCTCATCCCCAAGGGCTTCACTAGCTGGCCAGTTCTACCTCCAAGTTAGCGCCGGGCTGTAAAAATAAAGGTCTAAGACTCATCCGTCTTTTCCTAGTCCTCCCCTCCCCCTGCTGCCTGCCGCCTGTTTATCTTGTTGAAAACTTTGCTCTTTCGGGGATAGCACTTAAGTCGCCCTGGGGGTTGGGGGGAAAGCACCGACTGAACTGATGAATCCCGAGCGTCCCCTGAAGCCCCCTGCACTACCACCAGCTGCCCCCAGAGGCCTCCGTGTTCTTGATGAACAAGCCTTTCTCCGAGGGACCTGGGCACATTCCTTCTGTGGGCTGAGAATGGGGGCACTGGAGTGCGCTTATCTGCTGGGTTTACTGGGGAGTTGATGCTGATGCCTTGTTAATTGTTCCTGTCTGTCACCCCCTTGGAGGTCACACATGGTTTTCTTCACCCTCACACAAAACCTGTGAGGCAGGCCGGCTATACCATCCTCATTTTACAGATGAGGAGACTTAGAAGTCACCTGGTTCACCCAGGGACACAATCAGATGATGGCACCCCTGTCATCCGGCTCTAAGTTCAGGGCCTTTTTCCCTGGGTGACAGCTGCCCACAGGGCCACCAGCACAATGGTTGAGGATTAGAGTCGACCAAGAGCATTGTCTGTTGGGTGACAGTGATTTCAGAGTCTTCTTGCCGTGGAGCTTCATTTAAGATGAAATGCCATCAGCAGGGTAATTATCATTATCAGCATATTTAAAGTGCTTAAATATTTGAGTCCAAGTTAAGCTTTTACAGCTCTCTAAATCAGGGAGGCAGTTACTCCAGGGCCAGGCCTCATAGGACTCTCAGCCCTTCTGTATAAGGAGCAGGGAGAACTGTTTCCTGGGACAAAGGGGGCTCCCTGCAGACAGGGGCCCCTCTCTCCAGAATGACCTCTGTACACGTGAGCATATGTGTGCGCTTGCATGTATCTGTGTTAAAATCCTTTGGCTTAGAAGGTCTCAGCACATCACACTTGGTCTGGAGTTAGGCTGCTGCACCTGTCACTGATGGTGTTCAATCAGGGACCTGAGAAGCTTTTACCTTTTATTGTTTATTAATAAAGTTAAATTCTCAGCATTAAAACCATACTGATTTAGCTCTTTTTCAAGAGGGAAATGAAAATGATACATTCCCTAGGTGAGAGAGGGTGGGCTGTGTCAGTAATAGATGGCCCCTGGGAGTGGGCCTTGAGAGCCGCTATGTGAGCCTCTGTTTTCTCTCTGCCGGTGCCTCGGTGCTTGCTGGGGGAGCCCGGCAGAGGCAGAGAGAAAGCATGGCTGGGCTTGGAGATTTTTTGGAGCGAAGAGCCTGAGTTACAGACCATCTACTCATGGGAGATGCAAAAAGGTCACTGCAAACTTCTTTGCTTTGCAGCCAAGGGTCTCTGAGCAAGTGCGGGTCGGGGTGGGGTGGTGCAGTGGTTTGCAGTGCAGACCTCGGAGGCGGCCAAACGTAGGTTCAAATCCTGCTGCTTCCACTCGCGGGCTGTGTGATGTCAGAGCAGCAGCGGCAACTTTCTGAACCCCGTCTCCAAAAGGGGGCTCTTGAGACCCACCTTTCAGTTAGTGTGAGGATTAAGAGTGATGATGTATGTAAAGTGCCTGGCGTGGTGCCTGAGACATTGTGAGCCACCTGATAAAGGGCAGGAAGTGGACCCTGGTGCCCCGTGTTTGGTGGCACTGTCTCTCTTTGTCACTCTAAGGTGGTTAGAATATTAGTCATCGAACTTGACAATTAACATTTCCTGAGACCCTACTACGTTCCGGGGCCATACTGAGGTCCCCCAGCTCATAGAGGGTGGAGCTGGGATTCAAACCAGAGCCCCTCCTTCTGGCCGTTTGCAGCAGAGGCAGCCTGGAAGGGCCTTGCCTCTAACACAGAGCCTCCTCCTCCCAAAGGGTCTCGCCCTGGTTAGCCTTCTGCAGGGCCGTGCCCTGGCTTTTCTGGAAAGAGCCTTTCCAGACACAAGGCTCTCCCAGCCTGCCAGCCTGCCTTTCCCCAGAGGCACCTCGTCCCCCCCGGGGACCATTCAGGGTTGAGTCTGTCAGGCGGAGGACCTGTTGCTACATCTGGAAAGCCCACTGATCTGGAGACAGCGGGTTGGGAACTGAAAAGAGAGGGGGGCAGAATCAGTACAATGAAAGAGGTTCATCTCTGGAGCTCTCATGAGATCCACTGCCAGGGGTTTATCTCTCCCTTCTCCCTGCCAGGCTCCCTGCCCAGCTCATGGAGCCTCCAGGCGGGTGGAACAGGTGGCCAGACTGCATCACCTCTCATCTCTGGCTGCCTGGGGAAGGGAAATGGGCCCCCCACCCCCGCCCCTCGTGCCTCGTTGAGCTCAGCCTTAGCAGCCGGGAGCAAAGCCCAGGGGAAAATGGACCAGTGAGACCAAGGGACCTTGAGTAGCCAAGGAATTAGTTTCCTACCCCCTTCTCCCCTCTGGGACCAAGAAGATGGGAGGGCAGCAGGGGGCCGCCAATGTGGCCAAGAATCCCTGCGAAAGCCTCAGGTCATGGTCCCTACAATGTCTCTGGTTCCTGCTCTGCCTGCTGTGAATTTTTCTCAGAGGTTATCTGCCTGTGAAGTTACAAACCTGGCAATTCCCCACCTGCTCAGAATAGGAGAACTATTTGCATAATTCTTGGAAACATGACAGAGCTGCCCAAAGCACAGTAAATCAGCTTTGTAAATTGGGAGGCATAGGTCAAAGTCCTGTTGGTTCTTTGGCAGTTTGTAAAACTGCAGATGCCCTGGCAAGCCTTGCACGGTCACACCCACGTCTTCCGCCAGCTCCCCTCTGCCCCGAGCATTTTTACATTTCTGTCACTCCACCTAGGCTTACCTTGGGGCTGACCTGCCCTGAGAGTCCTAGTTCAGGGTCTAGATGCCCAAATGCTGCCTCCCCGCTGCGACCCAGGAGGCCAGCTGCCTTGCCGCCTTTGTTCACTCTCCAGGAGGAGGCAAGAGGCTCAGCATGTCATAGGGCTTCAGGTTAAGCACTGGCATAGGGTACGTTGAAGTGTGTTAGGGCCGTGCCCACCACCCCATCACTTAACCTCTCCAGCTTCTGCTGCCTGGTTTTAGTTACTATTTTGAGGTAAGGCAGAAATCCCCAGGGAGGGGTAATACTGTTGAACTGCTGTTAGTCATGGACAATTTACTGTGAATTAACTAATCTGATGGTGTCCCATGTGACTGCAGGGTGGGAGGGGCATAAGGTTGGGTGATAATGGGGAGAGCGCAAAGGACGGGAGCCAAGGGCACTGAGGACAAGCAGGACCCCTGCTGTGCCAGGTTATCTCTTGTTTGTCTTAAAAATTTTTTAATGTAAACTTTTTCACGGAAGTCTATCAAATATACCCCAAAAATGAAGAAATCATAAGTATACAGCTTTGACTTTTTACAAAGTAGACATACCCTTCTATCCAGCACCTGGATTGAGAAGCAGCACCCCATTGTCCTTCTCAGGCCCCCAACTAGTCGCTTTGACCACGGTCCTGACTCCCAGTGCCTGTTTTGGAACTGGATGAACATGGAACCATACAACATGAGTCTTTGTGTCTGGCTTTCTTTTGTTCAACACTCTCTTTGTGGGATTAATCCATTGAATGTTCATTTTCATTGCTGTGTTCCATTGTCTGAATATGCCACCACTTACTGATTCTATGGTTGATGGACGTTTGGATGTTTAGTTTTGGACTCTCATGAACAGTGATGCCTTAAATATTCTTGGACATGTCTTTATTTCTCTTTTTTGTCTTTTATGTTAGATGGTATTCTCCTGGGAACCCTCCTCTGACCTCCAATCCCCAGGGGAGCTTAGGTGCCCCTCTGTTTGCCCCCCATGGCACTCTGTAGTGTTTTGTGAGGGCAGGAAGGTTGAACCATGATATTTTCAGCCCTAGGCCAGTGTCTGGCACTGAGTAGATTCTCAAAAGCATTGGTTGAATGAGTGAATGAGCAAATCTTACCTACATCACAGTATTGCCTGGGGCTGGTCTTGACATCTAAGAAAAGCAGCTTAGGAAAGCTGTGCTGGGGGACCTTGGGGACCAACTAGGATTCATCCCTAGAGAGAGTATTGCTCGCTGGACTCTGGGCTCCCTGAGAATGGGACTGGAGTCCAGGACCGTGGTCAGACGTGTCTGGCTGGGCAGGATCAAACTTTTCCTGGCATTTCACAGAGACCAGACGCCAAGCTGAGGCAAAATGAGCTTCTGCCCCCTTTGTATCTGAGGACCCTGATGCCACGGGCCTCCCTGGACATAGGTGTTTGGTGGTCGGCTGGGAGGGAAGACATGAAAAATAGAAGTGAAAGAGAAGATGCAGGAAGGGAGGGAAGTGAAAGAGAGGAGGCAAGAGGGGGACCAGACACATGAACAAATCTTTTTCCTCTCCTTTCCAGAAGCAAGGCACAGAGGAGAACCAGATAGGCATGGAGCCCATGCTCTCCGGGGAAATGAGTGACCTCGTGTTTGGGCTATACTGTTTTCACCAGCAAGTAACAAAAGTGCTTCTTTGTTGCGGTGTGTGAGCTTCTCAGAGCACAGGCTCAGTAGTTGTGGCACATGGACTTAGTTGCTCTGTGGCATGTGGGGTCTTTCCAGACCAGGGATCAAACCCGTGTCCCCTAGCTGTTTGCTAGGTCCCAAAGCAGGAACATGAGCCTGTCTAAATGCAATGTCAGGGTGCCCTGATGGGATGGGCTTTTTTTTGTTTGTTTGTTTCCCCCGTTGGCGCTTGGCAAATCACAGGCCGAGTGAGTAGCTTCCGGGGCTCCCTGGCTGAGCAGCGTTGATTGATCAGGTTATTCTTTATTCATACACCTTTTGCTGAGCCACATAACAAATGTGCTGTAAATTTCGGTGCTTTAGAGAGAGCCTGATGCATAAAACAGGACTATCTCCCCTAATATAATGGAGGCTGGTCAAATTCCACATACATCAAAGCCATTGGGGTGCAGTTGCTGTGGTTTTTTGTTTTTTTGTTTTTTTATAAATTAATTAATTTATTTTTGGCTGCGTTGGGTCTTCGTTGCTGCGCGCGGGCTTTCTCTAGTTGCGGTGAGCAGGGGCTACTCTTCGTTGCGGTGCGCAGGCTTCTCATTGCAGTGGCTTCTCTTGTTGCGGAGCACAGACTCTAGGCGCACGGGCTTCAGTAGTTGTGGCACGTGGGCTCAGTAGTTGTGGCTCGCGAGCTCTAGAGCACAGGCTCAGTAGTTGTGGCGCACGGGCTTAGTTGCTCCGCGGCATGTGGGATCTTCCCGGACCAGGGCTCGAACCCGTGTCCCTGCATTGGCAGGCGGATTCTTAACCACTGCGCCAACAGGGAAGTCCCAGTTGCTGTGTTTTGAAGTAAACATTACTTCTTAAAGAAGATCCACACCCAGAATAATTATGTTTTGGCGGGATCTGAGGCTAAAGCTGGTTGAATCTATTCATTTGACTCAGCCCAGGTTTTCTCCTAGTGAAGTGTGCCAGAGT
Organism: Eubalaena glacialis; assembly: GCF_028564815.1. NCBI lineage: Eukaryota > Metazoa > Chordata > Mammalia > Artiodactyla > Balaenidae > Eubalaena > Eubalaena glacialis. Next base: position 12,481,216 of record NC_083725.1, on the reverse strand, counting down.
GCTTAAATCCTAAACTGCAGAATGCTCCTTCTTTCTCCTGGGTCCCCTTTGTCTACAGAAGTGCACCTCCCCCAACTCAGTCTATCTTGCTTCCCGTGATGGCATCTAAATCTTCATCTTATGCATTCATTTTTACTAATTTACCAATTAGGTAGCACTTACTATGTGCCAGGCACTCTTCTAAGCTCTTTAACAAATATTAACTCATTGAGCCTTCACAACTCTATGAAGAGGCACTTATTTTTAACCCCGTTTGCCAGATAAGGGAACCAAGGCACAGAGAAGTTAAGTAACATGCTGTGCTGCCTCTCAATTTTGTCTTCTGAAGTGGCATGAAAAGCAGAGGCCTGGCTTTTTCAGGAATTAGAAACAACTCTCGATGCCGTTCTTAACATCCTCCCTCTCAGAGGTGACCCCTTGACCTTGAAGAGCAGAGGGTCAGCCCCTGGGGAAGAAGTCACAGTCTGTGAAGTACGGCCTGGCTGAATAAGCAGCACCATGGACAGAGGCGCAAAGGGGAACTTGGAGTTCAGGTCAGCAAGGTCAGCTCTGGATGGAAGGATTCCAGGGGCTTGGTGTTCATACTCTTCATCTTGCTAGACATCCACACCACAGATGCTCCTGGCATCTCTGGGCTTACTGTCCTTTTCTTCTAGTTTTTCCTTCCTCTTCCTCCACCCCAGTCTCTGCTCTGGTGGCACCAACATCTGCACAGTTGCCCAGTCTAGAAGCCTTGGAGGTCATCCTGGTTTCCCATTTTTTCATGATCCACATCAGATCACCAGGTCCTGTGAACTCTACCTCCTAAAAAGGTCTCACATGCAAACACCCCTCTCCCCCCACCGCCTCTGTCTTCTTTCAAGTCATCTTATCTCTTGTCAGGACTCCTACATCAGCCATCCAACTGATCTCCCAGACTCCAGAGGCAGCCCCTCTAAAACTATTTTTGAATTGTACTCAGAGTGCTCTTTCTGTTTTCTTTTTATAATTCTGATTACATCACCCCTTTACTTAAAACCGTTCAATGGCTCTTAGAATAAAATTCACACTTCTTAGCATGGCTGCCAAAGCCTTGGATGACCAGGTCCTGCCTCCATCTGGGCGTCAGCTCTCACTGCTTTCTGATCCCTGAAGGTCCCCATTTCCTCTCCCTTTAGGCCGTGTATGTGCTGCTTCCTCTCCCACCCCTCCCCTTCCCTCTGGCTGATCCCAACTGATTGTTCAGGTTCCTACTTAGATGTCCTTTCTTCTGAGGAGTCCTCTCTGATCCCCCCCCCAGGCCTGGCTTGGGGACCCCTTCCCAACGTTCCCATGGCAACCAAGCAGCACTTCCTCCATGATAACACCATGCACTTGGTGTTTGATGGCTACCTGTGTGTTTATCTGTTTTGCACAGTGTCTTGTGTCCCTACTACCAAGGAGAGAGCTGATTTGTGGAAGACAGTTAAACAAAACAAAACAAACAGAAACATTTTAATGAGTAAGTGCTACCTACCATGAAAAGGGCGTTGATCCAGCAGCCAGGAGACTCGGGTTTTAGAACCTGCTCTGGCACAAATTCTTGACCTCGAGGAAGTCATTGTCCGTCTCTGAGCCTCATTTTGGTATCTGTGAGGGGAGGTGCCTGCGCTAGGTGACCTCCCAGGTCCCTTGCGGCTTCGAGATTCTGGATGCACCTTCCGCATCATGGCTGTGCTTTCCTAGTCTCCCTCAACTTTCCAGGCTGTGAGCACCCACCCTTCCCACCCCTCCTTCAGGATGTGCTGATAAGCAGAGCTTGGCTCCCCGCCTTCAGCTGGGCTCAGGCGCAGCCAGTGGCGGCCTTGGGTTCTCCTTGAATCCGGGACAAGAATGCCTTGAAATTCTCTGATGTCCTTCTCACCTCATCTTGTTTGCTGTCAGAACACTGTAAGTAGGATGCTTCTGATGCTGCCTCTGTCTCTGATCAATAGGAAGGTGTCGAATCTACATGTTCCTGAGGCCACCCTTCCCCCAGCAGACCTGGGAGACTCCTGGTGGCTGCAGCCTTAGTCAGCACTGTGAGTGTTTAATCTCAGTACCCACTTACTGTTCATGTGTTTCTCATAGTCATTCAGCACATCTGTCGAGCACATACTACATGGCAGGCATTGTTCTAGGTGCTTGGATACATAAAGAACAAAGTAGATGGGCCTTTCCTGGTGGCTCAGTGGTTAAGAATCCGCCTGCCAATGCAGGGGACATGGGTTCGATCCCTGGTCTGGAAAGATCCCACATGCCACGGAGCAACTAAGTCCGTGTGCCACAACTACTGAGCCTGTGCTCTAGAGCCCGTGAGCCACAACTACTGAGCCTGTGCTCTGAGAAGCTCGCGCACCGCAACGAAGAGTAGCCTCCGCTCTCCACAGCTAGAGAAAGCCCGTGGGCAGCAATGAAGACCCAATGCAGCCAATACATACATACATATATACATACATAAATACAAAGTAGGCAAAATCCCTGCTCTCGGGAGCTTACATTTTCACAAGCATGTGTAGGAGCAACCCATACAAATAAGAAACATCATGGATAAGTAAATTATATACGTTAGGAGGCAGTGAGTGCTGAGTAAAGAAAGGGAAAGTAGAGCAGGGAGGATAAAGGCTCCTGAGACTCTGAGATTTGAGTCAAGACCTGAAGAAGGAGAGGGCGTGTGTCAATTTTTCTGGGGGAAGAACGTTCTAGGTCCCAAAGTGGGACTATGCAGGGGGTGCGCGGGGCACCGAGAGGACCCGGCGTTGCCTGGCAGGGCGCCATGCCTGGTGCACGCAGGCCCGCCACCAGTGTTTGCTGGCGATCGGAGCACAGGCTGCTGGGCCTGGGGCAGACAAAACTGTTTGCCTCCTGGCCCATCGCATGTTGGCTTTGTGATCCTTGGCAAATTACTTTGCTGTGTTTCTGTTTCTTCATCTTTGCAGGAGGGCCCAGACCCAGGCCTCATGGGGCTGTTGTGGGACTTGATGAAGTAACCATGTGGAGGGGCCGGCTCACCCTCACACGCATGGCGTGTGCAAGCCCAGTAACGTTGGCTCCCGGCACACCCTTCCCCTGGTCTTTGGGCAAGACATTTATCTTCTCTGAGCCTCAGTTTCCGCTTCCAGAACACAGAGGATAGTTATTCCTGTGCTGTCTGCTGCCTAGACTTTATTTAATAACCATCACGTCCTACAATGGGGATAATAGTGCTTTAAACGTATCAATAGATGATGGGTTTCCAAGGGCAGGGGTTCTGTGTGTGCACAGACGTGTGTGAATATACATGGGTACGACTGCATGTGTATACAGTTTGGCAGGACACAGGTGGGTTTCTTATCCTTCATAGATGCTTCAAGGACAAGGACCCTGTATTTTTACACAAGACCTCATGCCTCCCACACACGAGGTGCTCAGTCGATCCTTGTTGAATGAATGAAATAGTGCTGATGAAATGCTCTCTGCTGGATGAAATGTGTGGGTCGAACTCAGCAGAGCTGTTTGCTTCCAGGTAGCAGGGATGGGGTGCCATCATGAAGAATATTTAGAATATATTTATTGAGGACTTAACTATGTGCCGGGCACTGTGCTAGGCACTTTACATGCATTTCTCACTGAAAACTGCCAACAGCCCTGTGAGGTAGGTACAGTGATTATCAGGATTTTATAGATGAGGCACCTGAGGCTCCGAGGTCAATGTCTTGATCATGGCTAGTAAATGAAGGAGATGGGATTGGAACCCAGCCTTCCGGAGGTCATGCACTTGCCTGCTACTCTGATGGCTTCCTGAAGTGTCACTGCGCCTTTCCACGGTCTGATCTTTCATGAGGCGAGGAGGAGGAGGAGGAGCAAGAGGAAGAAGGCTGTTCTTTCAAGCAGGCCAGGTGGAAAGTCCGACCACAAAGTCACTTCCCAGGTCATTGGCAAACCTCCCCGGTTGTGAGGGAGAAGGTGAAGGGGTTAGCCTTTTTCTTGCCTGCAGTAGACAGTGAAGATGGTCAAAGACAAGGACTGCCGTCTGCTGTGTACCTGAGTTTGTCCTTTTCCTTTTGGTCTCAGAGCGTGTTGAGAACTTAGTGGAGCTGTGTGAGCCCTGGGCCGCATGTTTCCCATTTAGATGCCTAAAACCTGAGGATATGTGTGTATGTGTATGTATATGCACATATGGTATATAGTATATGCATGTATGGGGTGTGTATCTCCATCCTTCAAGACCAGTGTGAGGGTCTCTTTCCGACCATGCCTGGGCAGCACTGAGCGCCCTCTGCCTCGTGCCAGCCCTGCCTTATACCTTGGCTCTGTGACTGCACTTCCCAGCCTGTGCCTGGCGACTGATGTCTGTGCCTGTTTCCCCTTGAAAGAACGTCTTGTGTCATAGTAGCTTTCTTTCCGCTTGCAGCTGATGACTAGTGAATGCATACTCAGCATGGAGATGAACAAATGAAGGAACAAGTGACTGGTCTTCATGCCACCAGCCTGGGTGAGGCCATTATCTACCCCAGTCACTCGTGGGTGGGGAGGTTAACAGCAAAGAGGCTGCCTTCCTGTGGGGTGGGACGCCCGGCCATGGCCCAGAGCGATGCTGGACCTCCTTGGCCTCCAAGCTCCCGTGGGCACACCAGGCTGCGTGGAGCTGACCCGGGTGCTCTCCCCTTGCCCTCAGCTGGGCTGGGCGGCCAGCTGTGGTCGTCTGGAAGAGCTGTTCTTCTGGAAGCTTCCCCATCTGGCGCCTGCGTTCCTTTCCCCTGGCCTGCTGGCTTCTCCTTGGGCCTGAGCGGAGAAGGAGCGTTAGGATGTTGCTCTTCCACATTTTAATGCGTTCCACGCCTGCTGTGTCCCCCTGTGCTCAAGTTCCGGGCAATTACCCTCCTGCCGGGTTTCGTTGCTGAGCATGGCAGGTGGGCCTTGTTTGTAATTCACTTGCACCATTAACGCTGGGTTAGCACCTTAAGGGCGACTGATCAGCTCAGTGCCCCCAGCCCCAGATGCCAGTTGATAGCAGGATGTTAGGTTGGCTTGGGGGCTGAGGCATTTCAAAGCTCGTCCTGATCTGCTTTCTCCAGTTGAAAGTGATAAGAGGCTTAATCTATTGGCAGTCACAGGGTACGCACAATCATCCACACTAATGGGAAATCTGTACCCAAATACAGTCCCCCCAAATCATGGTGATTTGGCTCTGGACAATAATAGCAGTCATCATAATAAGAGCTCTCAATAATCTCAGTAACAGAACCGTCATTGAGCACTTGCTATTTGCAGGCGCACTGCTAAGATTGCAGCTAATCTTTGAAAGCAACCTTAGGAATATCCAACATTTCCTCCATTTTGTGGATGGGGAAACTGAGGTTTGGAGAGGTTAATCACTTGCCCAAAGTCATAGCTAAGTAAGTAGCAGAGCCCGGACTCGGGGATCTCGGTCTAACGCAGGCCCAAAGCCTGTGCTGCTAACCACTACCTTACCCTGCCCTCCTCTGGGATGAATGATGTGAAGTTTTGTGAATGGAGGTAGGGGCAGGGGAGAGATCTCCAATTTGACATCCTAATTATTTTCTTTAAGATATTAAGGTGAGTCACTGAGTGGGGGGATGATGAGTAGGATTAAAACACCCTCCTTAGGTTCACTTTTATTAATTAATCAATCATACATTTATTGAGCTCCAACTAGGTGGAAAACATTGTCCTAGTTGTTTTACAGAAAACAAAGGTAAATCATTCATCCGTTCAGTAAATCTGAGAGTTGGGGAGTCAGACATATATTCTAGAACAGAAAACAGGGAATGAAATGTTGGGGGTGAGGGGGGAGGAGGGAAGAATTAAACAACCGCAGACGTCTGATTTAGGAAAAACACCTTCCTTACTTTCTGATTGTTGAAACGTGATTGACAGTTGGCAAAACCTAGTGAAACAAGGGTCACATATAACGTCCCCTTTGATCTTTGAACAACCCCGTGGAGAAGACAGAGCAAGTAGCATGTTTTCAATTTTCTGGGAAACCGAAGCCCAGAGAGATTTTAGGACCTGACCGTGGTCGTGCAAAGAACAGGTGGTAAGCCCAGATTGGAACATCGGCCTTCTGACTCCAAGTCCAGACTTTTCTAGAATCACTCCCGTTAGAGCCCAGCATATGGGCTGGGCCCCACCCAAGCTTGGTGCTATATGTGATGCCCCATGCCCTACTGAGGCTGCTTCTGGAGCTGCCTGGGACTCTGCTTTCCTTGCAGATCCAACGCTTGGCTACTCAGAGACTTTCTTTTCCCGTTTGTGGGAGAATCTAGGGCCCTAATGTTCAGGCCGTATGGGGTCCACTCCCTTCAGGGTCGGCTTCTCTGCGTTCACATCCCCTCACACGCAGCTAAGTCCCCATTAACTGGCCTCTCTGCTCTCCAGGCCACCTGGCACACCCTGGTCACATCAGTTTCCTTAGGCACAGCTCCGGTCCTGGCCCTCCTTTGCCCAGAAACTTTCAGTGGCACTTTATTGCCTGGAGGATAAAGTCCAAGCTCCTTAACCTCGGCATTCAGAGCCTTCTAGAATCTGACCCCAACACTTATCTCTCCCTGGGCCCCGCAGGCACCATGTGCTCCTGCCAAGTTGGTCGGGTCGCTGTCCTTGGACACCTCTTGCCTTCTGCAGTGACTGCCTGGAAGGTCTCCCTTCCTGCGCAGCACGTGCCTCAGGGCTCAGCGTGTGTCCAGCATCTTCCAAGAATCTTACTACAACCTTCCGGGCCGCGGGAGGCCTTTCTGCCTCTGTCTTCCCAGCATTTCTTCCTATTTGGTGACAAAGGCTGTCTGGCCATGGAACAGCTGCTCCATTGCTTTCTTGCATCATGAGTTTACAGGTGTGCTGCTTAACTTACTTTTCCCACAAGGACATCTGACTTTTCCAGTAAGTTCCCTGAGGGCAGTCAGCATATCTGAGAGTTTTCACAGCCCATTAGTACCCAGCACAGAGCCGGGTGGGCCCAGAGTATGCAGAGATGCTGGCACAGTGCAGCAGGGCTGCCAGGATCTGGGAAGTGTGCCCCACCCAAGTGGTACTCACAGCCTGTCTCTCTCCTTCTGGCAGCTGGAGCTGGGCTTTCGTGCTTACGTGCCCCTTCACCAAGGGCCCTGTGGCGGGGGAAGTGTTGAGTGCAGGGACAGCCCCTTTGCTAAGCTAAGGAAGTCAAGGATTTCCTGAAAGTCACCCTGAGAATGTGCACAGGGAGGTGAAAGCCTTCAGCCTCAGGACTTCAACCCAAAGACTCTGCTGGCTCTGCCTCTGGTTTCTGTGACATCCCCAGGCCACGACAGAGGAAAGGTGATGGGGCTTTGATAGGCTGGGTGAGAGCTTCTGTGGCCTGTGACTAATGCAGAAGCCCAGGGTGGCTCCTGGAGAGGGTGCTGTCTGTATCCCTGCCCCCCTCAGAGATCGACTCAACATAGAGGGCCCCCCCATCCTCCTCCCCATCTCTCCTTCCAAGGGAGGATCCTCCTCTCACCCAGGACCTGGGATCCTGCTAAGAACCAGAGCTGTGAATGTGTTTGAATGTGTCGGGGGGCGAGGTGGGTAAGCATGGAAACTGCAGGTAGACTTGGGGGCAGCAGCCGTGGAGGCAGCGGGAGAGGAGGTGCTGGGGTTAGACTGTAGCTGGGAGGGGACTGCGGCTCGGGAACACTCTCCAGGATCCCCTCTGAGCAATGGCTCGGCTCTTGCTCTCCTGGCAGCCAGAGCACTGGACCAGTGACGGGTGGTCCAGAGAGGCTGTGAGGGACCTGAGCAGGCCCAGCAGTCACTGAGCACTTGAACCTGAGGTGTGATTAGCCTCCCTCTATAGAGGAGGGGGCCCAGGCTCAGGGGTTAAGTAACAGGTCCAGGTCTTGGAGCCAGTCATTGAGAAAGCTGGGATTCTATATTGTTTTTTAAATTATTAACTAGATTTCTTAATTGAAAAAGCCATCCAACCTCTTAGCTTAAAATGCAAACAGTAGAGAACACTTTAGAATGAAAAGCAAGTCTGCCTCCTACCCCAACTGCAGTTCTAGAACCTTCTCTGCAGGGGGCAGCTGGCCAGCCGCAGTTTCTGTCCTCCACCCCACGCAGAGCCTGGTGCCAGGCCTTTCGCAGGCAGATGGCTGTCAGTGTTGATGGAGCTGGGTGCAGGCAAGGGCTGAAGGGGACTCTGTGTGGGCTCTTAGGCAGTTCCCAGAGGTTGTGTTGCGCTTGGGTGACACCAGTGGAATAAGTCTATCACTTTGCAATCTGAAGGGGACACCACTTATTTTGCTATGGATCTTTATTGTGCAATATCTAGCTTTCCTACCTTCTTTGCCCCCGCCCTTCTCCCACCCCTGGGAGTGCTGGGGGAGAGGGGCCAGTCCTGGGCCTCCCTGAGGAATGCATGAACCTCGGGATAGCTGCCTTCTCACCTGCTCTGGCTGGGATTTTAAAAAGACAGGGCCTCTTAGTTGCGGCATGCGGACTCTTAGTTGCGGCATGCGTTAAGACCCGGTGCAACCAAAATCAAGTAAAAAAAAAAAAAAAAAAGACAGGACCTTACTTTCTGCCAGTGATGTCTGAGCCACCGAAAAGGCCAGTGTGTACATGAGGTGACCGTGTGGATGAGATGGAGCCAGGCCAAGGGAAAGGAGCTCGTGGCTGTGACCCAGACGCTCTCAGGCCAGGACTTGCTTCCTTATCAATAACAGAGCACTTTCCTCTGGCTCTGACCTCAGTGAGGCTGGAGGTTGTCTGCATCCCATCATCTGTGAGTCTACAATAACCCATCTCTGGCTATAGATGGCTAAATTCAGATACATCTCCCACCCCCATCCTTGCCTTCTCCAGGCTGCATAACCCAACTCTTCCCACATCTCTTTATGGAAGGTTGCAGTGTACATAACCTCACTCCAAGGCTTCTGCAGGGCAGCCCCTTTCCTCCCAAACACCCAGACAGATCCCGAGCAGGGGAGGGAGGGCTGTATTTATCTGGAGGTAATTAGAATGCTGTCTTTAAAAGCAGTTTCTCTCTGCATCTTTCTCCCCACTCACTCTCTCTTCCTCTGTGGACGTTCCTGCAAGGTCTCTCTGCTCTAAATGTGTTACAAATGGCTCCAGCACTGGGCTATTTTCTTTCAAAGCCTCGACTCACATGGTCTTTTCTAGGAGTTTGGCTCCCCAGGGCCCAGCTGGGTGGCCTCAGATAAATGCCAGGGACATTTTTCATCGTCCAGAGCCAGTCTTGCCCTCCACATCCGACCCAGTGGTCCTCTTCCCACCTCTCCTGGCTCACCTCGACTGGTGGTTAATTCTCTATCTTCTCACCTCTAACCACCTCCTTTGTGGCAGAGAGGAGATTTGGATGCTGTGGCCTCCTCACCTTTTCTGTGAAGGATGCTGGGTCCAGCACGAGGTTCAGGATGGTAATCGGCTTTAGATGCAGAGCCTTATCCTGGACTTGGGGACAGAGAGAGATTGGGGACGCCTAATGAGAGAGACTTACATAAGCGCAACAGACACGTAGAGAAGATGCTCTCGGCTTTCCATCCTCGTGGGCTTCCTGCCATTTCCGACACTAATGGCGCTGCATCCCACCAGAGCCTCTGGTCTCCTGTGCTGTGTTATTTCCTCTGTCTGGCTCTGCTCCCCCCTGCTCACCCCTGCCCCCTTCAAAGGACCTGGCTGACTCAAGTCAAACATTTCGTCCTCAGCAAAGCCCTCCCCTCCGGCCACATGAGGACCCCGCCACACACTCTATAGCAGCCTGTACTTTTCCTCTATCATTTGTCATTATGGCATCTAGCTCCCTGGGTATGGATTAATATCTCCTGCCTAGACTATAAGCTCCACCGGGGCAGGGACTGTATCCTAGGGACTGGACACTGCCTGCCACAATAGAAATATTTGTTGAATGAATGAAGTGTAAATCATGTAGCAGTATTAAATAAGTCTATTTATATGTTTTGGCCAGTCTGGCGTAAAGGAACGACAAACACCATTTTTCTTAGAAAGCACTTCACTCACCTGCAAAGTAATTCTCCAGCCATTGTCTCCTTTGAGCCTCTTAGCAACCCAGTAAGGTAGATGGTGGGAGTGTAATTTCCCCATTTCACAGAAGAAGAAATGGAAGCCCCAAGAGGTTAAGAGATGGGCCCCAGGTCACACAGCTCTCCATGTCCGGCCCCTGCCTTTGCTCCTGTGCCAGGCTGAGTCTAAGTGAGGAAGGAGGGCTGACTCTTCGGGGAAAGCTTCTGGATGGGGCTGACTTGGAGCAGCATTTTGGAGGTGAGAGGGCTGTGGATTAATATTAGCAAGAGGCGTGGCAGGTGGTCTCATTGGGAGAAGATGTGGATGCGGTCTAGGGTGCCTAGGATGGGATGAGAGAGCGACAGGAAGTTGCATTCACTGATTGCATTACACCTGAGATCTCTTGCAACAGCTTTTCAAGGGAAGCCTCATCACCCATGGTTTATAGTTGTGGAAGTGAAGCTCTCAGAGGTTAAGTAACCAGCTTAAGGATGCATAGTGACAGCCGGGATTGGAAACCAGAGACGTCTGCTCTGGCCCCTGGAAGGGGAACATTGTTTAGAGGTGGATTGAGGGCTTTGGTCTGAAATATACACGGGAGGTGGTTTGGAGAGGAAGACAGACTGGGGATCCCCCATGGCTCACTCATTAGTGCCCGAGAATTGGGAACAGCTTCCCTAGTCGCATGTCCTGAGTGCTAGCAGATACCTGCAGTGGCCCTGCTCCCTGAATGTCCTCCCCTAAAGTCAGGCCTGGGCAGGACCAGCCCCTGCGCTTCAAGGTCACATTTGTCGATGTGACCTTGGCAGATCCCACTCGACCTCTCCACCTTTGGGTTCCTTGTCTGCCGGGGTTGAGGGGGAGCATGAGGGTCTGCTGCACAGCGTTCTGAGGAGCAGTGAGTCTAAAATAGTACTTTGCACATAGAAAGTAAATATTTAGTAAATGTTATCTGTTATCATAAAGTACAATTCCTAGAAATGCAGAATCTCAGAGCTTAAAAGAACCTTGGAGATCATTGGTCCGATTCCCTCATTTTACAGAATGAGAAACTGAGGCTCAGAGAGGCTCAGAGCTAGTGAACACCTAGGCCCCTGACTCCCAGGACAGGATCTGAGTCTGGGCATCGCATGCTTGTTGCCAGGGAGACAGGATGCTTACGCATACTGCCCGACTGTATCAGGTCACAGAGGATGACTCTCCCCGAGGAAGCCACAGGGCCTGGGGTGCTGCTCCTCTGCCCTGGCCACCCCACTGCCTGCATATGCCATTCAAGCTGCTGGCTGCTGTTGGGAGTTTCTCTCTGTCAGAGTAGTCAGAAGAGCAGAGAAGCCCACGTCCATTTGTCTTGAGGAGCCTGGAGCGTCATGAGGAGTAATCAAGATCTTATTGCCTAGAGCCGAGAGAAAACCTGTAATTAATCTGGCTGCCCCTCTGATTTCCTCTGTCCTCCCGCCACCAAGCACTGTCTGGTGGCTGTCAGCCTCCTCTCGGACCCACCCTGGAAAATCACGATTAATGGTGTAATAGCCCTATGGCGGCGAGAGAGACCAGCGGAGGGACTGTTGACAAGTCAGGAGAGGAGAGGCCATCTAGCACAACTGGGCCGGGGAGTCCAGACACCGTTCACCGCGGAACACAGGGAGCTGTTGCTGGAGGTGCCTGCCTGTGCGTGTTAACCAGTGGTGGTCGGGAGTCAGCACACATTCGTGGAGCTTCTCCTCGGGATAAGCATCATAGCAAATGTGTCAGGAAGATGCATGCCTGAGAGACATGCTCCCCTGCCTTCCAGGAGTGTATGGTCTGGAATAGAGAGAGGGCATAAATACGTACAAAGTTAAATAGCCATTCATTCATTCATTCGTTCACGCATTTGTCGATGTTTGTTCGTAGCTGCATTGCACCGGGCACTGTTCTAGGTGCTGGGGGTGTAGCAGTGAATAAGAGGGAGAAGGCCCTGTCCTCATGGGGCTGCATTCAAAACACAAGCACCAGAGAGAGAGTCAGAGACATTGAGGTCTGAAAGAGACGTGAGCGGATCTTCTAGCTTGAGGAAGCTGAGGAGTCTTGAGATACTGAAAAAATGGAAATTAGGTTCCCCCTCTGGAGAAAGCGGGGACCTCTGATTTCTGGTGTTTGGGTCCAGAAACATCCCAGGCAGGTAGATGCTAAAGCAGAGATGAGACCTGAGAAGCCTCAACCCCCAGTCTGATTCCGCAGCACGTCTTTCCAGCGCTCGCGGGGCAGCATGCGCTCAGCGTGGGATCAGCGTGCGGTGAGGTGCTGCCTGCGCAGGTGGAGGCTGGAGGTTCAGAGCAGGAGAGCTGAGCTTGTTCGGTGGAGGAATCGCACTTGGACTGTACGTTCCTTATGGGCAAGGACTCTGAAAGTAACTCACGAGGAAATAGTTCATGCCCACAGAGCCTTTTCCACATATATTACCTGATTGGATTCTTTCATTATTTCGAGATATTTTTTGAGTGCGTACTATGGGCCAGCCTGTGCTAGGCACTGGTGATGCAGGTGGAAAATTCTAATGTGTTCCCTGCTCTCCTGGTGCTCATCATTTTGTGAGATAGGTATCGATATTCCCATGTTACCAATGAGGAAATGGGCTCTGAGGGGTGGAGCTGCTCCGGAGGTTCCCTCCATAAGGACCACAGCAGATCCGACCTGGCCTCCCTCCACGTCGGGCCTTAATCTGCACTTGTTAGCATTGTCATGGCTGCCCTAGGATGTCAAGAACAACGTCCTCAGTTGCGTGGCAACGTTCTGTTTTCAGACTCTGCCTTTTGAGTTACCTAAAGCACGGGATTGAAGACCGGCTCTGTTTAGGTGGGGACTGTCAGAGACCCTCAGAAATCAGAAGCCATATTTTTATGCCCACTTTGGACTTCAATTCTGTCAGTGCCTCCATATTCAACTCTAGCTGAAGAAGGAGACTGAGATTTGTGATTGCATATGGTTAGACTCTTGAATTTGAACTTCAGCACTACTGCTTTAGTTGCATGACCTTGGATAAATGACCGAGCCTCCTTGAGCCTCACCCTCCACATCTGTGAAGTGGGCGTGCAGTGTTATCTTATAGGGTTAGAATAATAGTCATGAACAGTTAATTACTTCGAGCAGTGCGGGATACACATTTTATCCTCATTCCTCATAATGATTCTGCGAGGGTACTTTTATCACTCCCATGTTACAAATGAGGAAATCAAGGTTTAGAGAAGTTAACTCACTTGCCCATGGTGTATAGCTACTACATGGCAGTGCAGGACTCAAACCCATGTCCCTAACTGTGACCGTCAGTCCAAGCCCCAGGCACAGAAGAAAAGGGCAGTAAATGCTTCCCTCCCCGTTTCAACATATATTGATGTGATGACCCTTTGCCTGGATCTAGAACATTCTGTCTGCTTAGATTGTTTGTATTAACCACAGTGAATATACAAAAGGTACAACCCAGACTGGGAATTTACTTCATCTTGGTGTAAACTCAGAAAATGCCTTTTTGACACCATCTGTTCATTGATTTCATTCAGCCAATATTAGTAGAGCACCTACTGTGTGCCAGATAGTGTGTTGGTACTTGCCACGGCCCCTGCATCACAGCTGACAGTTCTGTGGGGAGACAGGCAGCATCGTCATAAGCAGGGTGTGTGCCCTAATGACGACCGTTCCAGATGTGGTGGCAGCAGATGGGAAAGGGATCACAAAAAGCCTCAGAGGGGAGGTAATGCAGTGAGCCTGGAAGACACAGTTTCCGGGCCATTAGGGGGTGAGACTGCAGTCCGGGCACAGGCAAAGGGTGGTTGCTGAGGGAGCTCTGCGGAAGGTCCGGTGCAGTGGGGTGGGTGGTAGAGACAGGAAGGCAGGAGCCAGATCATGAAGGGTTTATCTGTTGGAGTTAAGAATTTGCTTTTGATCCCAATGCAGTGGAGAGCTATGGAAGACTTTGGGGCGGGGGTATGTCATTATCAAGTTCACATTTGGGTAAGAACCCTTGGCCACTCAGCAGAGAACCAACGGAGAGGGAAAGACCAGAGGGAGGGAGACCAAGACGGCTGCTGTTGCAGAGTCCCGGTTGCTGCTGGCGGACGTCTGGACTGCGGTGGGTCGGTGGTGATAGAGGCGGGGCTGTTGGGACTTGCTGACTGAGTAGATGTGGGGAGGAGAGCTCTAGGGTGCCTCTCAGCTTTCTGGCTTGGGTGACTAGTGGATCGTGGTGCCACCCACTAAGAAGGAGGACGTAGGAGGAGAAGCAGATGGCGGGAGTGGGGGAGAGCAGACCTCCTCCTCAGGACGAGGCGTGTCTGAAGTGCTGTGGGGAATCCAGCTGGAGATTTCAGGAGGAAGCCGTCTCAGTGCAGGTGTTCTGGGCTTGATTCTGGGCTTGAGATGCTGATTTAGAAGCCACACCATGCAGGTGGAAATAACTCGTGGGTGGAGGTGAAACTCACCAGGGGTGATGTTAGTGGGAAGAGGGTCTAGGTGCTCTACTTCTAGAATATTTCTTTTTTTATTCCTAAATTATTAAATTATTTTCAGTTAATAAAGGCTGCACAGTTATGTTCTAAGACCAGATTCGTCTAAACATTAAACTGAAAATAAGACCTCAAATTTCTTTGTGTTTTTTGTTAAAGAATCTGGAAGCTTCATGATCTGCTCTCATATGCAGATAGGTAAGTGACAGAAGAATACCCAGCGAAGTCAGAGCCCTGGCTAGCCCTGGCTTTGCCTCGTAACGGCTTTGTGGACCTTGAGCTAGGCACCTTTCTTGAGCTCAGCTTCCTTGTCAATAATAGAGCTTGTTCTGTGGATTAAATAAGATAAAGACTATGGAAAGACTTTTGCAAACCCTTGAGCCTTACAAACATGTGACATGATGGTTCTTTTTATTCCTGTAAGGTTTGGGGGGAGATTATTTCTCATCTTTGTATCCAAGAGCAGCCCAAGACCTCAGCCATTGTCCTTACATGTGGTCTCCAGGATCAGCCAGCCTTCAGGGCCATGAACAATGACTGTCAGGCCTGCATGGATTAAGTGTAGTTCTGTCATCAAATAAAATTTACACAGGCTAATCTGACACCTATTTAGCGGTCTGCATAATAATTATTGTGCGGCGGGCTGACTGGGCATAAATGGAAGGCATTTGACAGAAATGATTATATTTTGTATTACTTTTATATAGCCTAGCCAGATTTTTACAGTTCTTTCCTCTTTGACAGTCCATTCATTTTGCCACTCAACAAATAGTTCTTGAGGCTGTAATATATGCCAGGCACTGTTCTGGGCCCTGAGAAGACAGACAAACAGGATTTCTGTTCCTGTCCCACATGCATCGAGCTTGAATTCTAGTGGGGAGACAGTCACTGAACAGTCGACTTTACCCATAACGAGTAAGAATGCCAAGCTTCCCTTGAGACTGTGTTTGCTTTCATCTCTTCCTGCATCGGCACCCGTGGATTAAGGGGCAAAGATTCTGGGCCTGATTTGCCAACAGCAGAGTTGCCTTTGCTCCAATCCTTTATCCTTTTTTTAAAAAAAATTTTTATTGGAGTATAGTTGATTTACAATGTTCTGTTAGTTTCAGGTGTACAGCAGTCCAATCCTTTATCCTTTATTCTCCTCTGTCTCCTTATAGCAGGCAGTGGCTTGAGGCCCTCCATCCATTGAACAAATATCTCCTGTGCACCTGTTGTGTATAAGTAACTTCTGGGGATACAGCAGTAAACTGGAAACAGTCCTGGCCCTTGAGAAGCTGGCACTGAGCCCAGCACTAGAGGCTGCTGGGATGGCATAGAGAGGCCCCCGATCCTGGCACATGGCAAGGGTCGGGGGGAGAGGAGCACGCTCCAGGCAGAGGGGACTAGTTGTGTGCAGGAAGCTGCGAGGTACGGGGTCAGGCTGCAACACCGAGCTTCTGTGGGGAGGGGGGATTGTCATAAAACAAAACCTTTACTAAGTGTAACACACATACGGAAAAGTGAACATTATCATCAGATATGTACAGCTCGACGAGATTTCACAAACTGAGCACACTTTGCTCAGCACCTGGAATAAGAAACAGGATGTCATCAGCACCTCTAGAAGACCCCCTGTGTCCCCTTCTAGTCACCACCCGCCTGCAAGGGTCATCACTAGCTGGACTTCGTACAGCACACAATGGTTTTGTCTGCTTTTGTACTTTTTATGGCTAGAATCATACTGTAAATACTCTTTTGTGCCTGGTTTCTTCCACTCAACATTATGTTTGTGAGATTCATCCACACAGGTGCATGGAGTTGTTGATTGTTCATTTTCATTTCCATATAAGATTCCATTGTATGAATGGACAATGTCTCTCTCCATTCTGCTGCTGGACATCTGGCTAGTTTCCAGTTTGGGGAAACCCAAAGAGTGCTGCTGTGAACATTCTAGTATGTCTTTGGTGAGTGTATACATGCATTTCTACTGGAAATGCCTATTGTAGAGTTGCTGGACATCAGGGTATGTGTAAAGCTCTAATAGACCAGTTTTCCACAACACTTATGTTGACTTACATTCCCACTGACACAGTAGAAGAGTTCCAGTTGCTCCACATCTTTGCTAACACTTAATAGTATCTTTTTTTTTTTTAAGTCATTCTGGTGGGTGTATAATGATATCTCGTTGCAGTTTAAAATTGCATTTTCCTGAATACCTTTTCAAGTGTGCTCCAAGAGCTTTTGATATACCATTACCGAAGTGTCTGTTCTAGTCTTTTGCCTATTTTTCTATTGGATTGTCTGTCTAGAGGTGGGGGGAATGAATCACTTTAATACTAGTCTCCTAACTAAAGGTGACCTGGGTTTAGCATATTTGCGTATTCACCAGCCCCTCCCTCACCCCAGTGATGGGGCAGGGCTGGCGGCCTGCAGACTCTGATCTCAGGGTGCCAGGAGGTCTCAGGGAGGGACAATACCCATGCTACCTTGCAGGGAGGCAGCTCCTTCAAGGTTCTGGCTTTGACCCCAGCCTCAGGAGGGAGAGGGGCTGGTGGAGGAAGGATGGGGAGGGGTTAGTTTTCTGCAGATGTGGAAACCAGCTGATGACCTGGGATGTGCGCTTCTGCCCTCAGTATTTGCTGAGAAGCGACCTCTCGCATCTGGGCCAGGGAGGAGCTGACATTTGGGTAGCCCCTGCTCTAGGCCAGGCCTCTCCTGTGTTCTCCTCGGCCTCAATTCAACCCATCCAGGCACGTGTTGTTATGCCAGGTCTACCTGAGGGGAAGTGGAGTTGAGTGACCGAGAAAAGCCACGCAGCTGGCAAGTGAAGGAGCTGGGCTGGAACCCATCACTTCCCCAACATCACTCCCCAGAGAGCAGGGCATGCGATGTGTCCGGGACGATGGCCTAACCTTCCCGCCCACTCCTTTTCTGCTCACCCGTGGCTCCTGTTCTTAAGAGCAGATGAAAGTTTTCATCCCCAATTAGACATTTTTTAAACAGCGGAGGCCTATGAATCATTCGACCACAGTCACACCCGCCTGCCCCTGATTTGATGGCGGTCAGGGTGGGGGATGGCTTTAGAACCTGAGGCTTCTGTGAGTCTGGGCGGAGGCAGGAAGGACAGAGGCCTGGAGCCGGCCTGGAGCTCCCCTACAGGCACAGCGATTCGTGGAGGGAGTGTTGGTCCTCCCCACAGAGGCTGTCTGGGTGGTAGCTCGGGCCACTGGGCCGGAGAGGTGGCTCCCAGCAGGGGCATAGGACTCCTTACTCACATGCTCCCTTGCTCTCCTGCAGAGTTATGTCATGCCCAGACCAGCAGAGGGCTCCATGAGGATTTATAGAAGATGCCCCGCGTCTCGGCGCCTTTGGTGCTGCTTCCCACGTGGCTCGTGATGGTCGCCTGCAGTCCGCACTCCCTGAGGATCGGTAAGTGCTGCCCCTACGGCACCCTGGGGGCAGCCCAGCCCTGGGCGATGCCTCTCCCACACCCCAGGTGTCCGCAGGGAACATCTGACCCCGCACTCTGCCCTCCCTGAGTTTGGCTGGGGCAAGGGTGGTGGTGGTGGGGCAGCCGACAGGCTGACAGCTACAATCTGCTCAAGCTGTCCAGCTCCTCTTGTGATGAGAATAAAGATGCTGAGTGCCTGTTGCAGTCTATGATGGACTCAGCTGGTCACAGCTGTAGGTGAAGGAGGGTGGGAATGGCCATGTTGCTTCCAAATCCAGGGGCTAGAGAGCAGAGCAGAGATCATCTCTTCTCTCCTCTGATCAATCCAAGAAGGCTTGCTGGAGGGTGCGTTCAGATGAAGTGTTCTTGGTGCCCCTGACCCAGCTGCTTGGCAGGGCCTTTGCCTTGGTGTCTGCTCGCCCTACCCTGGTTCTGGAGAGGAAGGACAGGGCACTTCAATGGCGTGTGTCCACCAGCTCCCTCCCTTGTCATTGCTGCCATGGGGGTGCCCATTCTGGGTGTGGGCAGGCACTGCCACCACTGGCCCCATCAGCATCCCCGTGCCTGGCGGAAGACTTGGCTCTTTCCGGGGTCCAGGAGTGCCTGAGAAATCAGCTGCCTCCCCTGCCCCCCAACACCTCCAAGACTGAGCAAAGCTCCTTAACTGCAGGCTGGGCCACTGCCTGCTGCTCCAGGTCCTGGGGACATGGCCCCAGCTGCAGAGACAAGGAGACACAGTCCAGTCCAGCAGACACTGTGTGGTCATCTGATGGCCTGGGATAGACGTGGGGTGTCAGGGATTGGGGTGTGTACATGTGTATAGGGAAGGGAGTCATTGTGGACAGACAGGTGGGGCACAGCAGTGAGGAATCCAGGCAGGTGTGTTGGTCACAAGAAGATCAGTCCAATGGCAGGACCACCGGGCAAGGCCAGGCAACAGCCCTAGAGGGACCGAAACACGAGGCAAGTTATCCAGACGGGGGCCCACCTGAAGCCCCTCTGCCCAGACTGGGGTGGGAAGGGGGGAATGTGGATCCTGTGAATGAGGCAGGATCCTAAACTTGAACTTGAAAGGGTTAGAGGATGATTTAGAATGAAGATCATGATGCAGAATCCCAGGGACTTGGCCTAAAGCTCCTGAATTCCTCTACTTGCAATTAGGACTGGTTCTGAGGTCCCAGAGATTGGCATGATGGTGGTGTGGGTGGTCAGGAGGCCCTGGCAAGGCCAGGCATCATGGGCCAGAGGCTGAGCTGCAGGTCCCCGAGTTACTCCATGTTACGTCGTGGGTACATGGGCACGTCTCTCTGTGCATATGCAATGGCCGCTGATTGGAATCAGAAACAAGGACCAGTGACTCAGTTCTTCCCCTCATCCTGCCTTCGGCTCACCACTCTGCATACTTGAAAAAAGGAATTAAAAACAAAATCTTCCCTCCCTCTTCCCCATTCACTTCTACTGAAACTTCAAAACCTAATTTAATTCTGCTTAGCAGCCATGTAAAACGGTTCATATCCTTAAGGTGCTTAATTTATAAGATGCCTCCAGTTATTCAGCATTTGCTGTGAGGTTTTCTCCTCCTCTAAATGAGTGGCTAAAGCGGTAACCCATCAATTTCCATTTGTCGCTAATGGGAAGCGGAAAGGGATTGAGCCGGAATTGGCAGCTCCTCGCGGCCTCGGCTCTCCTGACACTTGTTCCCCGGGAGAGAAGCGGAAAGTGGAGCTGACAGATCCCTGTCTGGCCTGCTGTGCGACAGTGGAGGGCTTCAAAGGGACCCTCAAGCTCCCATCCCCACACTTGGAACAATGCTTGTCCAGTTCTGTCCTCTCTGCTGGCACTCGTTCTGGTTCATGCCAGGCCACGTCCAGCTGATTTCCAGCCAGGGGCCCTGCTGGCTGGCAAGGTCAGACTGGGCCTAATCTACAGAGGCCAGGAAGCAGAGTGAAGTCAACAAAGAGAGAGGAAAGTAAAGAAAAGCCAAAACAGCAATGCCAGGGCTTGTTTTGCTGTCTCCTTGGTTATCCTGGGAGCCAGGAGCTTTATGGATGGAAAGGTGCTAATTACACGGACTCCAGAGGGGATGTGGAGTAGGGCAGGGATGGGAGGAGAAGTAGGTCAAGAAAACACAAGTAGCTGTGCTTAGCGGCAGGCAGCCTTCCACACAGATGGGCTGGACCAGCGTTGATGGCGACGGGTCCCCCAAGTCCTCCAGAGGCTCGCAGGAAAGGGAGGGGCTGCTGCTCCTTCCCCCACTTCCCACGGGTCACTTCTCCCCACATTTGATTCTTCTGGGGTTCCTCCCAAACCTCCAGCCTCAGAGTAGATGGCTGTGAGAGTGAGGCTGCATGAAGGGACCAGGAATCTCGGAGATGAATTGCCCCGCCTGCTCCAACCCCCGCCCCGCTTGTCAGCTGGTGACAACGTGGATGTTTGTAAAGAGGTGGCGAGCCCATTACCCTGCCGTGGGACTGCTGTTTTTCATTCAAGTGAGGCACGGGGCGGGAGATACAGCCAAATTGTCTATTACAGTGTCCGGTGTTTACTCAACGAATGAGGCTTTGGGTAAGGGAAAGGGATTTTATTTATGATGACAAGGCTGCCCGCATAAATTCCCCAAACTCTCACACATATGTCAACCTGTTTCAGTCATCTTTCTTCTGAAAATGTCTTTTGATTTTGCTTCTGTCCCTCTGGGTCCTCTGAGTGATGACTGTGAGAGCCGCAAGTTAATAAATGCCCCGAAAAGACCACCCTCACCATCTCTTCAGCCCTCCATGACTTAAAGGGATCATCATTATATCTTAGAACCGTAAAGGATTCTATGGATTCCATTTTCCAACCTGCTCATTTCACAGCTGAGGAGGGAGGCCCAGAGGGGGTGGTGATTTGGCCAAGGTCACACAGCAAGTAGGGGGCGGGGCTGGTGGCAGTCAGATCATCTTTTTCCGACCATTCTCCCATTCCCCTGTTCCAGCACACTTACTGGGTTGTGCTCTGATTATTATGGCATTTTCCCACCAGATTCTGAATTCCAAGGGAGATCGACCACGTAACACAGGTCCTGACACTTGACGTATGCAAGCATATCACACAAACTCAGTGAATGGGTGGGTGGATGAGTCCACGGCCCTTGCAAGATGTGGTTTCCCAAGAACACCTTCAGCATCATTGTTCTAAAGTTTCTTCTGGTCTTCCCTGTGCTTAAAGAGGTAGACTTATTGGAAGAAGTAGAAGAAAAAGGAGGAGGAGGAGAAAGAGAAAATGTCCATCTATCTGTCTTAGTTAAAAGAGAAAAGAGGAATGGGCTGGAGATCCTGATTGGGTTCTAATGCAAGTTTTGGCTATAATGGTAAAAACAGGGATTCAACTATTCATTTATTAATCCACTCAACAAGTATTTATTGAGTGCTATGTGCCAACACTGAGGACACAGTGCTAAATAATAATAATAACCATAATAATTACCACTTGGAAAGACCTCACTCTCTGCCAGGCACTGTGCTAGGTGTTTCACATATTTCAGGCAATCTTCACACCAGAATTAATGATCAGATGTTATAGATGAAGAAACAGAGGCTTGGGGAGTTTAAATAACTCATCTAAGGTCACACAGAGACTGCAGTTTGAACCTGTCTCCAAAGCTTCTCTTTCTGCTTTGCTGTACTGCAGCTTTACACCCCTGGAGACATTTGGGATATCCCATTATCACAGCAGTCACATTAAATATATTGTGTTCTATCCGGCAAAGGAATTGAAAGATGGAATCATTATTGCTTTTATAGTCTATTGCTCTTTTTTGATCCTTTCACTCCCAAATAATTTCCTAAGGGCCCAGACAAAGTCCATCAGACAGATGAGGAAACTGAGGCCTGGGGATTTGAAAGGCTCGTTCAGGGTGGTACAGAGTCCTGCTCAGCGTGGGTGGCACTAGACGTCAGCAGGTTATTGTAGCAATTGAACCTCTTTCTTGTTTAAGTTTTCCGTTTGAGGTGAAGCAGCAAGAGCTTGGATTTATTTGACACTCTGTCTTACTAGGACCCCAAGCACTTTACATCTCCCATTTTTTACTGAGGTGGTTTCCCTCAATGAGCTCCAAGTCCTGCAGAGAGAATGTTAAACATAGAACATTCAAATGTTATGAAGATGAAGATAATAAGAGAATTGGGGGAGGCAAGGGGGAGGAATAAAAAGCACTGGTTTTCTTATCCTGTTCTGCTATGTATTAAATATATCGGACACACCAAGATCCAAATATACCAACAGAATTCTGTGCCTTGCCGAGGACTCACTGTGGGGTTTTTTGAGTGGTGGGCTCCCCTTCATACTGTGACCACGTGATGTGATCACGTGATGTGATTTATGAGATTTTCATCAGTGTGTAACTCTTGATCTCTTTTCCAAATTGTCACCCATATAAGCAATCAGTTGGTCTTTCACATTAGTGACAAATAGAAATTGATGACTTTCTCCTTCATCTGTCATCTAGAGAGGGAATCCATGTACAAAGCTTTCTGGGACACTGATCCCTCCCCTGACGAACACCTTAGGAGATCTGTGTCTTTCTTTTTATGTCTGTATTCCTGGGTCTAGCACAGTGCCTGGCCCATAGGGGTACTTCAGAAATGTTTGCAGGATGAATTATCTAATGGCAAGTTTTGAATCTTGAACTGACCTGTCAGTTTTCAAATTTCTCTTCTCCCAGATATTGGTCAGTGCTCAAAAATGCCAACTGGTTTTATTTAACAATAAGTGTACAAAATACGTATTTGCAAGAGTAAATATTTTGCCAAAGACAGTCCGTGAGGGTGTCTGCCTGCATGTGTGCTTGCACAAGGCTGTCTCTCCTCTCCTTCCTGCCCCACCCCTGCTGCCACCACATCTTCAGAGGGATAAGGGAGACTTGGCTGCCGTTAGAAAGGCATCCAGGCCAGTGTACCGTGTGGAGTCATCTGTCTTCGCCTGCGGCTTGGTCTTCTGCCAGGAGCACCACACCGGATACTTTGAGGACGTTTATCTTCTCTCAACCTTTCCAGAACCCACTTGTGAACTACAGCCTCCGGCCATAGTCTCTTCTGCTGAGAAGTGAGGGATGAATTAGGCCTAGGTGCTCCATTTTACACATATGAAAAACTGGGGTCCCAGTAGGCAAAGTGAGCTGGCAAAGGCCACTGTGGCAGTGCCAGGATTCCTGACTCCCAACTGCCTGGTGACATTGGTGCCACGGTTTACAGTGTATAACATGTTCTTACACATGTGTTAATTCAGTTTCACCAACAAGCTGCAAGGTCGGTAGAAGTAAACACATCTTATGGAAGAGGAGGCTGAGCTTCACAGAGTTTGTGGCTTGCCCAAGCTCGCATGGAGGGGAGTAAGAGGACAGGACATCTCCCAGGCAGGGACAAAGGGGGCCTGGCCTATTGAGTCCAGTCAGAGGACCAGAGGACAGCTGAGGTGGCAGAGTCCTGAATAGCCTAGGCTGTTGGCAGTACATTCTTTTTTTTTTTTTTTGGCTGCGCAGCTTGTGGGATCTTAGTTCCTTGACCAGGGATCGAACCCATGTCCCCTGAAGTGGGAGCATGGAGTCCTAACTACTGGACCGCCAGGGAAGTCCCAGCAGTACATTCATTCTTTCTTTTTCTTTCTTCCTTCCTTCCTGGCTGTGCTGGGTCTTCGTCGCTGCGCGTGGGCTTTCTCCAGTTGTGGTGAGCGGGGGCTACTCTTCGTTGCGGTGCGCGGGCTTCTCACTGTGGTGGCTTCTCTTTGTTGTGGAGCACGGGCTCTAGGTGTGTGGGCTTCAGTAGTTGTGGCACGCGGGCTTAGTAGTTGTGGCTCACGGGCTCTAGAGCGCAGGCTCAGTAGTTGTGGCGCACGGGCTTACTTGCTCCGCGGCATGTGGGATCTTCCCGGACCAGGGATCGAACCCGTGTCCCTTGCATTAGCAGGCAGATTCTCAACCACTGCGCCACCAGGGAAGCCCCAGCAGTACATTCTTGATGGGAAAGCCACCATGGGCCAGAGTGCCAACACCCAGGACCTCATGAAATCAGGCTGAGTTAAAGAGAACAGGCAGGTGACAGTAGGAAACATTATGTTTTCTTAAGCATATCATGGTGAGTCTGCGGGAGGAAACTGGGAAAGGTCCCAGAAGCAGGGGTATTGGAGAGAAGGGAGGCGGCTGTTGTTCCCTAGCTAAAAGCCCTAGATCATAGAGCTGATTTCCAACTAATTTTGGTACGTGGCTGCCTGTGTCCATTGGTGCTAGAATGGCCTGGTTTCCCCGGACTCTCATTTTGCCCCCTCCACACATGTGCTGACCCACAGTATCTTCTGTCCTGCTGGGTGAAGCCCTGCCTGGCAGAGACACACATGATTTGAGAGAACTGGCATGGTAATATTTTGTCAGAATTTCAAAAGCCTGTCCAGCTCTGTGAAGTGGTTTACAAGAGTCTTGGGGTGGGGAGTGAGTCATTAGCAAGCTCTAGTTTTGGGAGGGTGGTTTGTTGTAGGGAGAGATGATAATTATGGAGGGAGATTTGGGTTTGATATAAAAAAATGTTTACCCGACAGATGGAATGGGCTGTTATGATACTGTGGTCCCCACAGCTGGAGGTGGCCGTAGCTGGGCTGGACAGAGAGTTCAGCATCAGTGGGAGGTTGGACCTGGTACCTCCAGGACCCCTTCCAAGCTGGGCTCCTGTGCTAGAATACTTTAGCCTTTGGTCTGTTCTCATACTCTTTGAGAGGCATCCTATTATCATTGTGTTCTCATTAACAACCATTCATGGGAGTTTAGAGTGGAGGCAGCCATCTGCCTGATTTAAGCCATGACCCCATTCGGCCACAGTTGCTTAAGCCAGATAAGACATGAAGCCCTCCTGAGTCTCCTTACTCTGTTGGTGTAGACCTGTCTGGGTGTTTCCTTTCTCCCTGTGGCCACCGCTGAGCGCTGAGGTGTCGGAGAAGCACAGAGGCTGCTGCCTGCTCTCAGCTGAGCGCCTGCGTGTGTGTGTGAGCCCAAGTGGGCGGGAGACACGTGTGTGCCTCGGCGGAGCCCGCGCATCCCACTCACAGCCTCGCAGCTCAGCTGCAGGCAAGACAGCGGTCACACTTAGCTCTCATTAGTCTGGATGCGGGGGCAGAAAGCTGGACGGGGGTTGCCGATAGCTGTCGGGCTGGCCAGCAGCCCCTCTGTGTCTTGTTGGTGTGTGTTTCTTCCCATCGAGCTGAGTTAGGGGCCGATCAGCTTGTGGGGGGTCCGCTGCCTCTTAAGCCCACACCGATGAGGGGCGTGATGCAGAGGGCGGAGCCAACTCATCCAGTCCGGGCTCAGCAGGTGCCTGGTGGGGCCATGCCGGGACCATGCCCAGCCCCTGACCGGGAGGTAGTGCCACCGTGCTAGACTCAGGAGGAAAACCAATGTAACTGGGGGTGGGTGACCACCTGGGGCAGCCCATGAGAGGGTCCCTCATGTCTTTCCCTCTTCCCTTAGCCCCTTCTGTCCTGACTCACCCAGTTGCCTTCCATGGCTATTCCAAGCTGATAGGGGTCTGGAGAGCAAGGGGGACACCACAGAGCCTGATGTGTTCTGAGTAGCACTGGGGTTGGCTCAGGAAGGCTCCATCATGGTGTAGAGGTGGACGCCAGAGCCTGTGCTCTAACCAGACTGCTTGGGTTTGAATCCGAGCGCCACCCTTTACTAGTTATATGACCTTGAGCGAGAACTTAATTTCTTAGTGCTTCAGTTTTTTTATCTGTAACATGGATGACAGTAGTTGCTACCTCATGTTTTTATGAG
Source organism: Eubalaena glacialis (assembly GCF_028564815.1). Taxonomy (NCBI): domain Eukaryota; kingdom Metazoa; phylum Chordata; class Mammalia; order Artiodactyla; family Balaenidae; genus Eubalaena; species Eubalaena glacialis. The sequence continues at coordinate 12,455,508 of NC_083725.1, read as the reverse complement.
AATTCAATGAGTTATTACCTAGAAAGAACAGTGTCAGGCGTGTAGTAAGTGCTGGGAAAGTGACACCTGTTATTGGGAATGGCACTGTTGGCATCTCTTAGCCTTCCCCTGCCTGGAGCACACTTCTCCACTCCTCCACCAAATGCTGTCTCTCCCCTTTTTCTAAATCCTGCTTTAAATTCACCTCTTTCTAAGAGCCAAGAATCCACACCCGGTTTGGAAAGCTCTTACTTCCAGAATTCTCAGAGCGCAGGAGGTACGCATGCTGACTCAGTCACACACGGGTTGCACTGTCTTCATTGGTCCATACCCGCCTATTTTTGCAAACATTTAAAAAACCTTATTTGAATTTCATCTGTCCCACCAGCCTAACAGCATCGAGAGACTGGGCTCTATCTTCTCTACCTTTCCGGTGTCGTGGGCTTTTCACACTGAGGTAATGGTCCCTGCTACTGGCTAGTGGATCTGAATGATCTCTCATCTTAAAAACCTCCCTTAACCCCACATCCTTCTTCAGCTAACCCCCTATTTCTCTCCTTCCCATTGCAGAGACACTCTGCAAAAGAATTCTTATGCAAAGCTATCTCCATTTCCTCTCCTCTCTTACCCAATCAATAGGACTCCCTCCCATCAGATTTTCACCCCCATCCATGGTGCCCCCATGGCCTCATCCAATCATCTGTCCCCAGGCCTCATTTCACAGGCAGCATTTGGCATAGTCTTTCTCTCGCTCGTCCTTGAAACGCTTCTCTCGCTCTTCCTTGAAACGCTTCTCTCTCTTGGCTTCTGGGTCGCACTCCATCTTGGTTCTTGCTCTCCCTCATTGGGCTCTCAGTCTCCTTTGGTGATTCCTCCTCGTATGTCCGACCTCTGAATACGGATGTGCCCCAGGGTTCTGTCCTTAGACCTCTTCTCTCTCCACCCACTCCCTAGTGATCTCATTCAGTTTCATGGCTTTCGATGCGATGACTCTCCAGTCTCATCTCCCACTCTGATTTCTCCCCATAACTCCAGACTTATACGCCTACTCCTCATCCCCTTTTGGATGTCTAAGAGAAACTCAAATTTGACTTGTCCAAACTGTTGATGTTCCCCTCCAAGCCTGCTTCTCCTACCGTCTCCCCTGTTTCATACATGGTCATGCCATTCTATCTGTTTGGACTTAGGTCCCAATCCTTGGAGTCACGCTTGACCCCATCTTTCTCTGATATCCCATATCCTCCCCATCAGCAAATCCTGTTTGCTGTACCTTCCAAGTATATCCAGAACCCAACCACTTCTGGCCACCTCCGCTGTGGCTTTCCCGTTCCGAGACAGTATTCTCTCTCCCTTGGATCACTGCAAAGCTTTCCTACTAGATTCTGTGCTTCTCTCTTACTGTCACTTTTGTTTCTCAAAATGGTAGCAAGGATGATTCTTTTAAAATGTAAGTTGAATCATGTCAGTCCTCTGCTCAACTCTTCCAGTGCCTTCTCATCTCATCTCATCTCATCTCAAGTCAGAGGAAAAGAAAGAGTCCTTATGGGGTCCCTCCCACAGGGCCCTCCACGATCTGCCCCACTGTTCTATTACTATTTGTTCTCATCTCTTACTCCTCTGTCTCTTGTTCACTCCACACCAGCCCCTCCCCCTGGCTTCCTTGGTGTTCTCTCTGCCTAGAACAGTCTTCACCTAGATGTCTGCATGGTTCACTCTCTCACTTACTGTAGGTCATGCCCTGCTCTCCATCTCTCTCTCTCTCTCTCTCTTCCTTGCTTTGTTTTTTCTATAGCACTTGTCACCATCTGACAAACTGGGTCCTATTCGTTTATTATCTGAGTCCTCCCATCAGGCAAAGCCCTTTGTTTTGTTCTCTGCTGTTTTCCCAGCATGTAAGACAGTGCCTGGTATACAGAAGGTGCTCACTACATGTCTACTGAATGAGTGAATGATGCAGACCCCAGGGAGGTCCCAAAGGAGCTTCAAACCTGAAAGCTGTTGGAAGGCAGAGATGATGATGGCCTCACTCGACACAAAAGAAGTTCTAAACAAGTGTTCCTTGCCGAGGACGGTGCACTGGCCCTGCTGGCTTCCTGTCCCCAGGTTCTCTGATCCCTGCGGCAAACCCTGGGTCCAAAGGCTAATCTCCATCCCATTCTGAGGAAGTCCAAGCCAGCAGGTTAATGACTCAGCATCAAAATGAGTCTTGGCTGCTGGTCTTACTTTGTCCCTCAGATCCAAACGCGGAGCTGTTGACTTAGAGTCACCTCCCCCAGCTGTACGGCCGTTGCAGCGCTCACGTTTCTGTCTCGTCATCAAGTCTGAAACCTCACTTTCATATTCCGACTGTTTCTGAGCTCCCATGGGACGCTGGTCAGGCCTTGCTTGTCTTAGTCTTCCTAGAGCTTGGGGACCTGTATGTGGACCCAGCCTCCCAGCTGGGACCCTGCCACCTGCTTCCAGCTCTTTCCTGAAGCCGCCAGTGTTAGCCGGGGTCCCTGCTTCTTGTCTGCCACAGACTCTCCCAGTGCTTCACCTGGCCTGTCTGCTTGTACTTAGATTCACAAGATCTTGATGGTGGCAAGGGTCCCCAGTATAACCCAGTCCACTTTTGAAGAGCTCCGACCATCGGTTTTCCTATGTGGTGAGCCACATCTGTCTCTCTGTGCCTTCCACCTACTGTCCTAGCTCTGTCTGTCCCCCAGGAGCCTACAGAGCAGGCCTTGCGCTCTTCCCTCTCACGGCATGTCCGAGATCTGAAGCACTGTCATTTCACAGCCCCCAGCATCTTCTTTCTTTCAGAGATTCATCTGACTGTTCCTTCCTTCTCAGCATTTGGATTCCACTTGTCATCCTGGTCACTCTCCTCTGACTGGGTTTTCTCTTTTCTCCTTCCCAGGTAGGATGTGTCCCCACATCAGAGGTAGGCACTCCCCTCATCTGCTTCCAGGCACCTGCTCCGGCCTGATGGGATCTGGTCTCCAGGTTCAGAGCCCCCGGTCGGACCCATGCCCACCAAACCCTGGCTGACCCGTCTTTTGGCTAAAAAAAGCCCATCTAGGTCTCCATCTACATCCTGTGAAATGCTCCCTCACACCCCCAGCTCCGGCTCTTCTCAGGCTGACTTTGCTCTCAACCCCAGACCTGATGCCACTCTTTGAAAGCAGGCAGCAGGTTGCCCCCATGTCTGAAGATACCTGTGTTAAGGAGTCGGGTGCTGGGAGGTTCCCTAGGTTGTGTCACCCCTGTGGCTTCTTCCGAGATGTGCTTTCCCATCCTTTATAGTACGTGGTCTTTCAAGCAGGGAGAGACACTGGCAGGGGAGGGAATGCCACTTGGCTGGCAACACTCATAAATTTCCCCCAGTGGCAGGGATCTAACCATGTGAGACTGAGCTTTCAGCTCACAGATGAAAGAACAAGGATTTTCTCCGAGATGACAGAAAAGGGAAGTGGATAGCCCTGGGGGCCTCAGCAGGAAGCTCTGCTAAGGACTCGTTCCAAAGAGGCACCGGCCGCGGCCTGGGTGGGAACAGAGTGGCAGTAGCTGGCCTCACACCTCTGGGCAGCCACCGGGCAGCCTCGGGCCAGCGGACAGGGAAGGGGAGCGCTTTCTGATGGCCATCTGTAAGGAATTCTCCCTGCTCCTCCTGGAGCCCTTGGAGCTCCTGAACCTAAAGGGACTTTTACCTCTAACGGTGGTTGAATGCCAATTTCCCCTTTAGAGCCAGTTGGGAAAACCTCGAGAGCTAAAGGAATTTAGTTGTGAAGTGGAAACGAGTGGACTTGGTGGAGATGAAATAGCGTGTATCTATGGATCGCCCCCATTGGAGCTCTCCCTTTATTTAATCAACTTCTTCCTCATCTGCCCAGGGATTATCTCTCAGAGAGCAGTACTGGCCGCTGGACAGGGCCACCCTCTTGTGGGATGGGCGGGAGCTGTTGCCTTTGGCTTGTGGTTACAGCCTGGGCGGGGCTCCCTTTTGGGTCTCGATCCAGTGCCTATCTTACCATGAAGCCATGAGGATGGTCACCTGGGGGAGCTTGGACTTCACATTCAAGTCTTCATATCCTAGGCATTATGGACAAGGCAGCCTTGGATTCAAAATCCATGGGTATGACTCTCCCTTCTTAGCCACGTTCCTTCAGGAAAATTATTCAACCTTTCTCATGCTCAGTTTCCCATCTGTAAGCTGGAGATAACACTTTAGCATGCAGGAGGTTATCGTGTTAATTGAAAGGAGATATGTAAAGTACCATACATGGTGTGTAGCATCTAGTAATATTTAATAAATATCAGTTCCCTTTCTTTTGTTTCTTGCAAAAATAGTAGTTTGCCCAACATTGTGGCAAGCATAATTCTGGGTGGCATCGTAGGGTTGTAGAGTGGGATTGGGCTTTATTGACACACAAACTTGGAAATGAATTATAGTTTCAGCATGTGACCTTGGGCAAATTATTTGGCCTCTGTATTCTACTATAAAATGGGGGTAATAATACTCACCCTGTCTATTGAGGTTTATGTACGATAACATATGCAAAACAGCTAGCACAGTGCCTGATAATTAGTAGGAGACCAATAAATAATAGTTATTATCAGTAATACTATTATAATTACTATTACTACAATGTTCTACTGCTGCCATAACAAATTACCACAGACTTAGTGGTTTAATCCAGATAAATTTATTAATTTACAGTCAGAAGTCCAGCATGGGTCTTGTTGAGCTAAAACTAAGATGTCAGCAGGGCTGTGAGCCTTTCTGGAGGCTCTAGGGGAGAATCCATTTCCTGCTCATTTTGGTTGCTGGCAGGATTCAGTTCCTTGCAGTTATAAAATCAAGGTTCTTACTTTATTACTGGCTGTCAGCTGAGGCTGTTCCCAGCTTCTAGAGTCTGCTGCATCCCTTGGCTCATGGCCCCCTTCTTCCATCCTCAAAGCTCAGGATCATGTCATTCTCAGATCACAGCTCCCTGACCTCAGCCACAAAAGGTTCTCTGATTTTAAGAACTCATGAGATTGTACTGAGCCTGCCGGGATAATCCAGGATAATCCCCCCATCTCAAGGTCTGTAACCTTAATGACCTCTGCAAAGTCCGTTTTGCCATGGAAGGTAACACATTGGCAGATTCCGGGGATTAGGACCTGGACATCTTTGGGGACCATTATTCTGTTCCTCTGTTTGGATGGCTCCCAAGATAGGAGCCTGAGCCTCTTGAAATCATTCTCATGAGCAGTGCTGTGTGCAGGGAACTGTGCTGGCACTTGGAAACTGGCCCCAGTCCAACCCTTGATCTGATTGCCTGACTCCTGTTAAGGTCAACCCTTTTGCATGAGAAGCAGACAAGCCCAGAGCCCTGAAGCCAATGCGTTCCCTCGATGGGTAGAGGGACCCCGACAGGACGGCCACATGACTGTGACTGAGACTGTGCCACAGGAGAGAGAGAGCTGGGAAGGGACTGTGTAACGGGAAGCACTTCATCACGTCGATTTAACATGTCAGGGCTCTAAAGGAGTAACCTACAAGCAGAATGTTATCTGAAGCCACGTCACGTGGGCTCTGCTGGGCTTGACTTGGAGTGATGTGTTTATTTCCTGCCATGGGGCCTAGAAAGAATAATGTCACCCCAGAGTCCCAGCAAACGGTCTCCTACCCTGCTTGTCATCCTTCCAGAAAGGAACAGATCCTCTTGTGTTTTAGGAGGGCATGTGATATAGGAAGGTATTGCTATGAGTAAGGAATTAGGAGACCTGGGCTTTAGGGCTGGTCCAACTTTGTTCCTCTGTCCCTTGGTCCTTATTTAACGCTGACAGCGCCCTGCAGCGGCCTGGGGTCTGTGGGAAATACTGGAAACAGGATATTTTGTTGTTAATGTTCTAATGCGAAAAGGCAAAACTCAGACACGAAGGAACTCCAGGACAGCACAAAGCAGGGAAGCATTGAATGCTAACCGGCCAGCTCCAGAGTTAAGCAATGATGACTATGGTCCGGGGACCATGGGCACGTTGGCACTTTGGGCTTCCTTTTACCTTCTTGATATGTTGCCTGTTTCCATCTAATGAGAGGACGGGGGACCATCACTTTCAAGGACCGTATCACAGGGGATGGAATGACATTCATATGTATTGAGCACCTAATATGTGCCCATCACTGTCTATAAATTACATCATTTAATTTTTACAACGATCTTCAGAGGTAGGTTTGATAATGTCTGGTCTGTAGGTACAGAAACCCAGGCTTGGAGAGACTGAGGTCACCCATGCAGAACATGGAAGACCCTGGATTTTTTTTTTTATAAATTTATTTTATTTATTTATTTTTGGCTGCATTGGGTCTTTGTTGTGGTGTGCGGGCTTCTCATTGCGGTGGCTTCTCTTGTTGTGGAGCACAGGCTCTAGGTGTGTGGGCTTTAGTAGTTGTGGCATGTGGGCTCAGTAGTTGTGGCTCGTGGCTCTAGAGCGCAGTCTCAGTAGTCGTGGCGCATGGGCTTAGTTGCTCCACGGCATGTGGGATCTTCCCGGACCAGGGCTCGAGCCCGTGTCCCCTGCATTGGCAGGCGGATTCTTAACCACTGCGCCACCAGGGAAGCCCCAAAACCCTGGATTTGAACCCAGATTTCTTTGGCCCCAAGCCCATGCTCTGTCCGCCACACTAGGCACTTCCCATCCTTGCCCCTGCTGTGCTCCCCTCCGCGGAGCCCCTGGGAGGAGTGGGGAGAAGGTGGGTATGAACGAGTTCTACCCAAGACCCCCGGGACGCCTTGATTTCTTTAGAGAAGCAGAAGGCAGACGCCGCACCTGAGCCCCGCTCATTGCCCCCTGCCCTTGCCGGTTTCCTTTGCAGACATTTGACGGAGAAATTAACTTAAAATTGAACCACAAGAGTAGCGCTGAAGGCACCTTTAGGCTAAAAATAAGAGCAGAGGCTGCGCCGCTCAGAGGGGACGAATCTGCTTGCTGCCTGTATTTACAGCCGCTTATTTATTAGATTCCAAATGATGTTTAACCAGGAATCATATGGCAGTGATCTTTGATTACTTATGCGGCTAATGCCTGAACATATATTATTATTGCTATTTATTCTGCCCTGTTAAATGTACTGGGTGCTTCTCTCCCAGGAAGGTGCCAAGGAGAGGGACCCGGAGAGTCCCTGCATTGTAAGATCAGCACAAAGCCCCAGGGGACTGAGAGAGAAGGGGGCTTGGCAGGTGGTCCTGAAGACCAGGTGACAGGCTCTGCTAGGAGTATTTTTAATTTTTATTATTATTATTTTTTGGCCGTGCCCCGCAGCATGCGGGATCGTAGTTCCCCGACCAGGGATCGAACCCACGCCCCACGCAGTGGAAGCGTGGAGTCTTAACCACTGGACTGCCAGGGAAGTCCCAGGAGTATTTTTTTAAAAAAAGGGGCAGTCCTTTGGTATAGAGGGAGTGGGGATGGGAGTTGGAGAGGACACCCTAAAAAAAAGGGAGAGAAGAGTATAAAGTAAGAGTTGGGGCTTTGGGGGTCAGAAATATCTAGACTTATAATAATAGCAACATTTATTAAGTAATATTTGTTATGTGCCAGGGACCACACTGTTCAAAGTCGTTGAATGCTGCCATCGTGTCTGTTTTACAGATGAGAAAGCTGAGGCTCAGAGAGTTAAATAAGTCACCCAGGGTCACACAGCTGGTGTGAGTCCGGAGCCAGCGTCAAAACCTCTGGCAGCCATATGCCCATGATACTGTCCTGCCTACTTCAAAACCAGTGTCCTGTCCTCTTTCGCTTAAGCTTAACTTTTTGAGTAAACAACCCAGGAAAAGAATAGAAAACTTGTCCCTGAGGCCTGAAAAGCATGTGGAGACTGGAGTTCTTGGCTTCCTTTGTGCTTTCTGAGTGCTTTACGACCTGCTCAGGATGAGCTGCCAGCAGTCCCCGGGCATGCTCCACCCAGGGCCACCTGGGACACACCTGGAGCAGGCCACTGGGTGGGGCGGGGAATGAGGGTTTCGGGATGTTGAGTAAAGGTTTCTCGGACGATGGGACCTCCCTGCCCAAGCCCCAGAGTGGGGCAGTCAGGGCGTCTGAAGGTGGAGGTGGTAGAGGCCTGGGCACTTCTGGGCCCTGGTGCCCGAGGATCGGAAGTCGTGTCCCATCACATGGGAGACTTGTTCCACCACAGCCCCTCGGAGCCCCTGGCCGCTCTCCCTTTCACCTCTCACTTCCTCCCTCTTGCCCAGCTCGTCTTTCTAGAAGGAAGCTCAAGCTCCTTTCCAGGGCATCTGAAGCCTTTGCAGGCAGGCTGCAGACCATCTAGACAGCCCCACCGTTCATCATCATGTCCCCATTCCCATCCCTGCCCTGTAAACACTCACCAGTGGGCATCCTGCCCTCCAGACACACTGGAGTCCCCGGAACGCCCCTGCCTCTCCAATCTCTGGGCCTTTGCTCCATCCTCCTGGAATACTCCTCACCTTGCCTGCCCTGCAGAATTTTCTTCATCATTCAAGGCCTCGCTGTTCCTCTAAGAAAACTTCCCTGACTGTCCTTTCCGTCCCCACTCACAGGGCTCTCTGCCCTTTCCCGCTCCCACAGCACGGTGTGGGCGGCCGGCTCCACCTCAGCCCTCGGCCCACGTGACATAGTGATGAGCGTTGTTCAGGCACTGCTTTCTCTGGGGGCCAAGAACACGTCTTACTACCTGTCACTCCCCCGGCCTTGCTCATAGCAGGTGTTCAGTAAACATTGGTGGGATGAATAAATGAATGAATGAATGAATGACTCAGTTCTTACCTTGGGCTACCATGGAGAAGGTGTTTGTTCCCCTCAGGACTATATACCCAATGGCTTTGAAAATGGGGCCCCTGGGGCAGGAAACAGGGACTACATGAGCTAAGTTACACATACTGAAATAGAACAGCAAGGGGCCTGGAACATTCTGGCAGGGGAAGGAGGGAAGATGTTAGCTGGCTGTGTGTCTCAGAGTTTAGAAAGGAGGAGAAAGAGACACAGGCCAGGTGCAAAAAGTAAACTTCCAGACGTCCTCCCAGCGCCCCTCTCCTCCCTGTAACATGACGTACAGCCTCTGGCCTTTTCAGTTCTAGCAGACACACCGTTGGAGCATCTGACCTTTAGAAGGAGGATTGCGTGCTCCGGCCAGCATCACAGGGACCCCCTGCCCGACGTGGATCTGATGCCCGACTCCCACCCGGGGAGGCACTGCCCCACGGTGGGGTGGGCCGGCCTCGCGCCCTTTCACCCCCATCCCTCCGTGCCCTTCCCTTCATCTCTGCAGACGCAACCAGCGGCCGCCTGGGGTTTGGCCACATGCCAGGGTGTCTGAGGAGAGGCTCCTCAGACAGCCGCAAGAAGGGACGCGGTTGGGTGGAGGAAGAGTAGAGAGGGAGTGCGGGCAGAAGCCGGCGGGGGCAGGAACCGGGACCGGAGAAGCTCAGGGCTCGGGAGGGAAGCCCAGGAGGAGAATGAGCCCCAGGCTGCGCGAGCTGTTGAATGTTCAGGGGTCACGTCACCTCTCTGGGCCCCCATTTGTCCAGCTGTGGTCCTCCCGGCTCTGTCCAGCCTGGGATTCTGTGTTTCCCGGCAGTTCCTCTCTCTGGAGGCTGCAACAGATGCATTTGCGCGTCCTCCTGGCCTTCTCCTCTGTTGTTTTCTCTTCCCTCCCTCTCTTCCCTCTGCCCCCCTAAGTATTTACTGTCCACCTGGGTTTAGATTATACCCTGATTAAGTGCCATTTAGCTGTTGGCTGCCTGTTCACTCAGTTTTGTAGACATATTCGGCGAGGCACAGGGGCCAAGACCTGCTTTTGCAGAGGGAGGGTAATGAGAACAGGGCAGCGGCGGCCCACTTAGATTGGATTTTAATAAAGTTTCCAGCTAACCTAAATCATCTGCATCACAGGTGGCCCAGCGACCGCTGAGTGGAAAGGGTCAGCCCCCCCCACTCCCCCCCCCGTTGCCTGCCCAGGCTGGGGCAGGCCAGAAAGCGCAGAATTGGGGCTGGGGGATGTGGAGGTGGCAGCCTGCTGGAGAGGAAGTGCCCTTCTCCAGCAGAGGACCCTCCTTGACAGCAAGGGTAGGGCAGCTGGGAAGCGTGCTCAAGGTAAAGGCTGTCCAAGGGGAGACAGAATGCCTGCTCTTCCTGCAGCTGTTAATTAGTTGCAGATGATGAGATAATTCATAAAAATTAACAGTGATTTCCTTCATTGTGTTAATATGACCTGGCAATAAAACTGCTGTTAAGGATGACTTTTCTCTGCATCCAGGAGCAGGTTGTCAAGGAAAAAAGAGCCCTCCGTGGGGTGGAGGGAAGAAAAAAAGGAAAACACAAATGGTGAGAGAATGACAAGGGGAGTGATTTCCAAGCTTTGGCTGGAATCATCTGAATGAAGTCAAATTGAAATGCAAATCCTGTGTCTCTCAGAGCCCTGGCTGGGAAGAAATGCATTTGGTGGTGTCACCTTGGCGGCTGATGGGCAGCCAGATGGGCAAGCGGGGAGGGCTTCCCCAGCTGCTCAGTGGAAGGGAAGACGGCCGTGGCCTCAGCTTCTGCCCCCATCGGGGAGTTGGCCTGGGCCCACAGGAGAATTCTCCAGAGAAGGGACACGCTTGCTTATGAGGCCTTTGAAGCCCAGCATGATCTGGCCTTGACCCCTCCGTTTGCATCTCTTAGAGCTCTTCTCTCTCACCCAGCTCTGCCCACACTGGCCTAATGTCAGTTTCTTGAATGTGCCCAGAGCCTTCCTGTCTTAGGGCCTCACACATACTTTGTCTAGACCATAATTTGACATCCCCGTCCCCTTTTTTTCATCCCGGGCTAAAGTATCATTTCTGCAGATAAGGCTTCTTTGACCTGTACTTCTAGTGCCTGACGCAGCTTCCATATTGCATATGTGGAGTGAGGGATGGATGGATAAAGAGTCTTTTCCCTGCTTAAACCCTTCCCCAGTCACCTATAACCTCCAGGTTCAAACTCAGTTGCATATAGTGCCTGTATTCATTTGCTAGGGCTTCCATACCAAAATACTGTGTGGCTTAAACAACAGAACTTAATTTTCTCACAGTTCTGGAGGCTGGAAGTCCAACATCAAGCTGCTGGTGGGTTTGGTTTCTCCTGAGCCCTCTCTCCTTGGCTTGCAGACGGCCGCCTTCTCACCATTTCCTCACGTGGTCTTTTCTCTGTGCACATGCCCTCCTGGAGTTCTCTCTGTGGGTCCACATTTCCTTTTCTTGTAAGGACACTGGTCAGATTGGATTAAGACCCGCCCTAATGACTTCATTGTAACTCAGTCACCTCTTTAAAGGATATTATCTCCAAATATAGTCACAATCTGAGGTACAGGGGGGTTAGGTTTCAACATACGAATTTAAGGGAAACCTAGTTCGGCCCATAACAGCACCCCATGTGATCTAGCCCCTGCCTATCTCACCAGTCACATCTCCACCTACCTTCCCGACTCTGCTCTGCTGGATTCCCTGAACATGTCATACTTTACCTGTCACCATACCCAGAAGGACTTTGTCCATGCATCTGCCTGATGAATCCCTACTCATTCTCTAAAACCCAGTTTAAATGTCCTGTTTCCCATGAAGTGTTCCCGGACACTGTTTTCCCCTCCCTCTTACTGTTCACACTTTCTTGGATCGTTACGTCTTAGCAACACCTTTATTGTAGCAGGTTTGCTTATGGGTCTTTCCTGAACTTGCTGTGCTCTTCTGAGAGCTTTGATCACTATAGAGTGGGCACTCTAAATTGTTGAGGGTACAAATGAATGCTCAAAAATTTTTTGAAAACTCAAAAAATGGGATGGTGAGAAGTAAACAGATCTTTTTGAAGTTGAATTGATCAGTCTTGGTAGTAAATTGGATGTGGAGGATGAAGGAAGGTTAGAATGACCAGGTTTCTGGCTTGACCAGCTAGGTAGCCAGAGGTGTCATTTATTAAAAAGGGGAAGAATGGAAGAGGAGCAGCCTTGGGTTTGGGGTTGGGGGAAGGGGAGGTTAGGAATTGTGAGATATCCAAGTCGAGATGTCAGGCAGTCAAATGGTTATAAGACAGTAGACCTCAGAAGAGAGGTCTTGGACGGGTAGATAAAGAGGGGAGTCACTGGCATGTAAGTGGGATCCTGAGCCACGGGATCAGGCAGCCTTCTAGGGAGAGAACGGTGTGGAGAGTCTAGGACTGAGCAACCTAAAATGTTTACTCAAAAACATTACTCAAGAAAGACACCATTTGGCAAAGTAGACATAGTCTAGTGAATCCACAATAAATGGCAAGATTGAAGTATCTACAAGACTTAACCAGCCAAAATATTTTAATTGGCAAGTAAGAATGGAAAACTGAATTTTATGTCTGGAGGGCATATTGGCCAATGATGGTAGACTAGCTATAGAAAAATAGGGAATGGTTTTGAAAGATCAGCATGTCTCTTGGTAGACTGGCTGACACCACGTTAGTCCAGTGTGACCTCACGCTCCATCCTAGATAAAGCAAACACTAGTCCTGGAGTGTCCAGTTGCCAGGCTAGGAAAAGTTTTTCCTGGTGATGTGTTGGAAGATTCTCAAGGGATAAATCATGAACACAGGCTTGCAAATAAGTGCAAAACTTTTCCAGACCATTAACACTTTCTGGTAAGCCGGTTTTTTTTTTCTTTTTTTTGCTGGGAGAAAGCAGAATGCAACAAATAGAATATGCATTTGATTTAATTGATGACTGATGGATTCATTCTCTCATTCGTACTCAATCTTAAGAAGAAAAAGAAGGATAGCATTTGATTCCTGACCTCCAAGGGCTTGTGGAGACAATACTAACACATATGAAAAATTGAATGACAGTGTAAGACAATTTAATAACTGTAGTAAGGCAAAACATATTTAAGTGCCCAAAGAAAGGTGCAGATAATATATGGTATAGGAGCCTAGTAAAGGGAGAACTCACTCTCTCTGTACCAAAGTCATCAAGGGAAGCTTTTCTGTGCTCATCTGATCCAATTGCCTGTCTTGGGGAAGTGAATGAAGGGTGCTTTTTAGGGTATACAGGAAGTCAGATGGAGTGAAATGGAATCTCTGAGCCTGTACTTCTGTGGACGATGACATTTAGATCTGCTGCCATCTATTGGTGAGTGTGGAAAGGAGCCAGGAGCACGGTCCGCAGGTGGTAAAAACAAAAGGTGCCAAGAAGAACAGGTGTTGGCACCCACCTCTCTGGGACAAGTAAGTTTTGGTTTAGCCCTTTGTCATTAAAAATATGATCCTCAGACCAGCAGCATTGAAATCACCTGGGAGTATGCTAAAATGCCGCATCTCAAGCCCTATCCCAGACCTATAAAATCAGTATCTACAATTTAGCCAACCACCCAGGTGATTCTCCTGTTCATTAAAGTTTGAGAAACACTAATCCAGCGCTGGTGATTTAAGAACCTTCTGGGGGCTTCCTTGGTGGCACAGTGGTTAAGAATCTGCCTGCCAATGCAGGGCACATGGGTTCGAGCCCTGGTCCGGGAAGATCCCACATGCCGCGGAGCAGCTAAGCCCGTGTGCCACAACTACTGAGCCTGCGCTCTAGAGCCCGCGAGCCACAGCTACTGAAGCCCACGTGCCTAGAGCCCGTGCTCCACAGCAAGAGAAGCCACTGCAGTGAGAAGCCCACGCATCGCAATGGAGAGTAGCCCCCGCTCGCCGCAACTAGAGGAAACCCACACCCAGCAACGAAGACCCAACGCAGCCAAAAATAAATAAATTTATAAATAAATAATAAATTCTAAAAATTAAAAAAAAAGAACCTTCTAGGCCACTTCCCGGGCCCTCCTCCCTGGAGATTCCAACTGGTGGGGCTGGGTTGAGACCTGGAAATTCATATTTTTAACAGGTACCCCCAGATGATGACTTTCCTGCCATCAGGGCAGTTTTATTTATTTATTTATTTATTTATTTATTTAATTTATGGCTGTGTTGGGTCTTCGTTTCTGTGCGAGGGCTTTCTCTAGTTGTGGCAAGCGGGGGCCACTCTTCATTCATCGCGGTGCGCGGGCCTCTCACTGTCGCGGCCTCCTGTTGCAGAGCACAGGCTCCAGACGCGCAGGCTCAGTAATTGTGGCTCACGGGCCCAGTTGCTCCGCGGCATGCGGGATCTTCCCAGACCAGGGCTCGAACCCGTGTCCCCTGCATTGGCAGGCAGATTCTCAACCAGTGCGCCACCAGGGAAGCCCCCAGGGCAGTTTTGAAAGCTCAACTCCAGCTCTGGCCCATGTCCCTGGGTCAGGCCAGCTATTCACCATGCATACACCTGGATGTAGGCACTCTTCTTGCCACTGAAATCATTCTTTTCAAGACCACCAACCAAATGGCGTTTTCTTGGTCTTCATCCTCTCAACCTCCTTTACCTCTGTGCAGCAGTTATAGTTTTGATGACCTCTTCCTTTTCGAAGCTTTCTCTTGACCTTCATTTCCATTAGTCTTTCCCATTCTTCTACTCCTAACTACTTCTTCATCTCTTTTTCTGATTCTTCTTCCCTGAGCCCTTTCCTCTTCCCTCACCCTTTCTGGGCTGTCTTGTCCACTCTGTGGCTGTGACTACCATCTCGATGTGAACAATTTCCATGTCAGCTGTATGTGGGAGGTCCCCCATGTGTGATAGAACCATTCAGGCTGAGGGTCAGTAATGCTACCCTCAGAGGCAGCAAGTGTGTGGGCTTTAGAGCCAAACAGTCTTGGACTTGAATCCTGCTGTGCACTTGTCAGCTGATGGGTCTTGAGTAAATTAATTTGCTTTTGAGTCTGTTTTCTCTAAAGTGAGATGAATAATATCTACTTCAGAGGAGCATTTTCGAGACCAGTTGAGATAATGTATATAAAATACATGACACATAAGAAATGCTTCATAAATGTTAAGTTTCTTTTTAAAAAATTCTTCTTGATAGACACCTCCATCGAACTGAATTCCTTGTACCCATGCTACATTATTTTCAGCTCTGTGTCTTTGCTCATAATCTTCCCTCTGCTTGGATCATTTCCAGTTTTGCTGTCTTTCAAGGTTAAACTCTGTTGCCACCTTGGTCCTGAAGTCTATGATCAACTCAATACCAAATGAGCTTTTGCACAAATTTCTGTATTTCTTTTACTCTTATGGTACTTACATCACTTATACCTGGTACTATAATTATTTAGGCATATGACGTCTTCCTTGCAAGACTAAACGCTCTGTTCAGGCTGGGCTTCTGACCTTATAGTAGTTTTATTTCCCAAAAGACCTGCACAGTGCCTGTCCTTTTCATGCCAGGGAAGCTCAGATGTCCTATTGGTAGTGGATAGGCTGCATCACCTTTACCTGTGAAAGCCAACACATTACCCTCCATTACATATGCTAATAGAAGAGAGCAGTGATGTGGAGAATCAAAATAACCGACTGTCCCAACATTATTGCTGTTGGCTTTGGAAGGCATTGTGATGTTTCTGCTTCAGATTTACCTTGTTGATTATGTTTCATCAGGCACACATCAAAATGACTCTGCATTCCATGTGCATACACCATCTGGGAAACTGAAGGGGATGATCCAAAAGTGCACGGAGCAATGGGAGAAGCTCATTTAGGATTTCAGTTATCCAGGGATAATCCACAAAGTGAATAATCAACCCCAACATAACTGAGAGATGGCTATTTTATTATTATTTCTCTCAGCTTTCTCTGGTCAAACCCCTTTATAACAATATGGGCATTAGTCAAGGGCACGCTAATCACTTATTGACATAAAATACTTCTGGTGATGGAGCAGAAGCTCTGTGTTTTGAATTGATGCCAGCCTATTATAGTAATGATGCCTTACATTTGTATAATGATTTATAAAGGGCTTTCATGTATGTTATTTAATTTTATCTTCTTGATGCCCTGAAGTACATAGAGTTGGTCTCATTTTCCTATTTGCCAGATGTGGAAACCAAGGCTCAGAAAAATTAAATGACTTCCCCAGGCTCTCTTAGTTAGATATAGGCAGAGCCAGGAACCACAGCCTTTGTCCTTTTACTCTTGGGTCCCAGTGCTTTTCCCACTTTATCATGCTCCTTTAAGGAACCTCCAGTTCTTTAAGATGTTTATTATGATTCACTTGGAAGATTTCCAGGTGATTCTTTTTATAGTTTCCAATTTTCTGGTTAAATTCTTTATTTTAATCTATTCTGTAAATTTTCTTTCTGTTTTTTGAACAAACATATCACATTTAGAATCCTTTTCTTTGAACTCTGATATCTAGATCACCTGTGGGTCTGTTTCTGTGGTCTGTTTTTTTCCCCCTCTTGGATTTTGGTCATATGGTTCTAACTCTGGGTATACCTAATAATTTTTTTTTATTGAATGCTAGACATTGTGTAGGCTGTAAGATGCTCTGATCTTCAAGAGAGGGTTTACTCTTTGCTAGACAGAGTGCAACCAGTGATCTTAATCCAACTAAAGACTGAATCGAGTCCATGTGAGGTTGTGTTTTGATAACGTTCGGTCTGATTTGCCCTTCTTCCAGGGCATAGCCAGCATTAATTGAGAGTCTGGTGTGTTCACTGGGTCCCTTCCTTGCTAGGTCCTGGATTCTAGTCTTGTCTTTTCAGTACCTTAATATTGCAGAAAAACTCTCTGCTTCATGGAGGCTTTCTGCTTAGTTTGTTTATGTTTGTCTGTTTGGGCTTCTGTTACATTCAGCTTCAGAATTTTGTAAATGACCTCAGGGGAAAACTGGCCATGCATTTGAGGCCCCTCGTGCCCCTAATTTTCTCTTTCCAGTCCTAATACTGCCAGAAGCTCTGCTGACTTCTTTGTACCCTAGCAGCAGCCCTGTGCCTGTGTAAAGCCTACATCCTCAGCCTCTTGTCCTGCACCCAGAAATGGCAAATTCTTCCGGGTTAGAAGCAACTGTGGCACATGAGTTCGCGTCTCCTCACTTTCCCCTCTCTGTAATTTTATCCTCTCTAATCCTCTTGCTCCAGCGGGTCTATGAGGCCTTAAAACAGATGAACGTTGTATTTTATCTGGCATTTCTAGTTGTTCTCAGTGGAAGCGTTTATTGATCTGCCTCAAACTATCCCCTCCTAACTGGAAGTGGAAATCCGATGTTTATTATCAACACAAAAAAACCACAGCTCATGTGGGCAGTTCTTAGCTGGGGGTCTTGGGAGGTGGCCTAGCTAACTGGGGGTGAACCTTCCCCAAGGCATTTACTAGAGTCTCTGGGCCGCCCAGCCAGGAAGAAGACAGGGAAATGGATGGGTTGTAACTCCGTGGCCCAGGAGGAAGGCATTCATTAGGCTGAGGAATGAGCGTTCGGCAAGCTCAGGAGGCCTCGATACTCCATCAGGTTTCTAATGATTTTGTCAGTGTTAATCCCCCGGGTGAGCAGCACCATTTTGATATCAGCAAACAGCTTGTGTTTCAGCCCAAATCACCTACTATGGAGTCCGGCATGAAAGCGGAAACAAATTCATCATATTTTAATGGGGTTGACAGAGGCCAGTCAGGATAACGAACACTGAAAATAGGGAGACGGGGCTCAGAGTGAGAGTGGGATGGGGAAGCACTGGCCACGGGACTGATCTGCATGTGTTCCATGATGGAGTGTGCTTATGTGTGTGGGTATGAAAGGAGGAGAGACATTGTATGCACAGGGCTTCAGGGATAATCCCTTCCATCACAGAACCCTTTCTGAATACCCAGTCTGGACCAGGTCCTGCGAATACAGAGATAAAGAAGACCAAAGTCCTACCCTTCAGGACCTCACAGTCTGGTGGTGAAGGTTGACAAGTGGCCAGATGATTAATAACTGTAGTACTAGGCACTCGATGTAGGAGCGTCCCTGCTGCATTGGAGCACAGAATAGGGCCAGGGCTTGGGGATGGGGGGCCGGGAAATGCTTGAGCTGATCTCTCAAGTGAACCCGTTGGGTGGGGTGGAGGACATTCTAGGCAGAGGCAATAGGTTGAGGAAATGTGCTGCTACAATATTGCGATAACACGCACGTGATCCTACAGAAACTGGGAGTTTCCACTGCCTCTGCCACTGCCCTGGCCAGGTCTTCAATGACCTCTTGCCTGGCGAGAGCCTTCTGCCTGCCTCCTGACTCTCACTTCTTGAGTCTATCCTACACGTTGAACCCATGTTTTTCCCCTAGTATTTGGACCTGGCCATTGTTGTTCACCACTCAAAAATTTCTTAGGGTTTCTCTTATTTATAAAATAAAGTACAAAATCCTTGGGATGCATCCAGCCCTTCTGTGATCTGACTGTAACCTACTGCCCTTTCACCATCTTCAGCACCTTCCCCAACCCTATCCTGGGGCCCTGTTCTCTAGTTTTCCTGGACTACTATTCCTGTAGACAACCACTGTTTTCCTGCCCCCATGGCTTTGTCCATGGTCTTCCTTATGCCTGAAATGCCCTTCCCTGCCATCTTTGCCTGATGAAATTCTACCCTTTACTCAAGACCCTTGTCACATGTCACCTCCTCTCTGAAAGCTTTCCTGATCGTCTCTGTTAGGATGATTCATTTCTCCTCTGAGTTACCTAATAGTTTACCCCTCTGTTAAAATAAATCACGTTCTGCCTATCTTAGAGCTTTTGTGTCTCTATCTGTTGGTGGCTGCCCCCCCGCAACCCCGCCCAGGGCAATCTCCTTGAAGGCAGGGAGAAGGCCTTATTCATCTTGTGGTCTCCATCACACCTCACTGTGCGTTCTCACTGCTCTATAAATATTTATTGATTGAATGAATACATGAGTATTGAATGGGCTGTCCTTGTGTTTTGTTCTAGTTGTCTCTTATTGTAATTAAAGTTTTTTTTTTAATAGTCAATTTCAGGCAAAAAGCAAGATAAATTTTACATGTGGTTTTGTTGGGTCTTCATTGCTGCGCACAGATTTTCTCTAGTTGCGGCGAGCGGGGGCTACTCTTTGTTGCGGTGCGTGGGCTTCTCATTGCGGTGGCTTCTCTTGTTGCAGAGCAGGGGCTCTAGGCACGCGGGCTTCAGCAGTTGTGGCTCGCTGGCTCTAGAGCGCAGGCTCAGTAGTCGTGGCGCACGGGCTTAGTTGCTCCGCGGCATGTGGGCTCGAACCTGTGTCCCCCGCATTGGCAGGCGGATTCTTAACCACGGCACCACCAGGGAAGCCCATGCACCTGTCTCTTTATTTCGGAAATGAAGTTGAGCATGGGCAGCGGGCAGCCAGGCAGCCAGCGCCAGGGCCCCGCCTGTTAGGAATTGGATGCCTGGAAACAGCAGTTCAGTGTGGAGAGTCAGAACACCTCCCGAGCGGCCCAGATGGGTCCCAAAGGGGCCATTTCTCCCAAACGGGGACAACAGCCCTGGGACCTCTGGCTTTCATTTCCTGATGACTTTGCACCAACAAGCCAGGTGTCTTGGCCCCCACCCTCCCCACCAGCCAATGTTTCCAAGGCCCAGATTTAACTTTCTCTTATTTTAGTTTCAGGCCATTTTTTCTTTTAATGGTGTCCCAAGCTGCCTGAAATAATTCTTGCCCTTCTTTTATGTGGCTCTGTCTCGCATATTTATGGGAAGTTATTATGTCCTCCTAGGCCCTGGTTCTCTGGGTCCCACATATTATGTTCCTTTAACCTCCCTTTATAGGTCAAGCCTTCTAATTCCTTTAATCATTTTTATTACCTTTCTTTGTATTCAGTCTCCCTTCTTGGCTTCTTTTAAGAGCAAGAAGGCCCGAACTTCAGAATGTGTTCCAAGAATGGCCTGAACAGGGGTAGGGGCAGTCAGGGACCCCGTTTTGGGGACTCTTGGCTCCTGCCTGCCATGAAGCTCTTGTGTGTGTCTTATTTTACCTTGGCCTCACTGCTCCCAAATCACCCACCCTAAACTTCACCTTCCCCTGGAATGGGCTTATTCTTACCATGGTCCAGTCCTCAGACTTGAGGTGGGGGTGAGGCATCTAGGAAGGCTTAGGGTAGAAGGAGGGAACCAGCAGGTACCGAGAGCCTATGATGTACAGGTACCTTGCAAGACTCTTCACCCATAAGTTATTTCCATGAATTCTCACATAATCATCTGAGATATATATTATTGCCCCCTTTTCCCAGTTAAGGACTGAGGCTCAAAATTGTGCAATAACTTTCCCATGAGCGTGGGGCTAATAAATGGCGCATCTAGGATTTGAACACAGGCTGTGAGATGACCCCCAGAAGTCTTTTCTTTCCACTCTCTGCAGCCTCCTTTAAAGAAAGTAGGAAGAGAGGGTCTTGCAGAGGGAGCTGTGGAACCCAGAGCAGCATTAAGGTGGGGACTCTGTTTCCTTTGTCCTCAGTGAGCCCAGATCCTGGGGACCGGTGGCTTTCTTCTGGCATGTCCTGAAAGAAAAAAAAAAAAAACCCCTCACCTGCTTTGGTCCAAATGCCTCTCCCTTTATCCTGAATGCAGGTTATTTCCTGCCTCTTGTGCAGTGGGACCCATCATGTCCCCAGATACCCTGCCACTGGCCTGGAGGGGCATATTGGGGTTACCGTTACTCCTCACTCCTGAGCTGGATGGAGAGCATTCTGTAGCCTAGAGCTTGGGAATTTTCCCCACTGGTTGATGCTGTACCCAGCCCTTTTCTGCTCCCATTGGGCTGCTGTGAGGGTACCCTCCTGTGATGCCTGTGCATTGGATTGGGCTGAGCATGGCCCCGCTGTGGGTGGCTCTCATCCCAGTCCTCTCCGAACCCAGCCAAGCAGTAGGGGGAGGACATGATAGCCCCACATGGCAAACTAACCAAGTTTCAGTGGTACCGGGGATGATGGTTGCTTTCCCTGCCACTCGGTGGAAAGCCAGGAAAGGGTCTACCGCTGTGCTGTTGACACCCTTTCCAACCCCCTCTCCTGCCCCCTGTGTAAGAGTAAACAAGAGCAATGTCCCATCAGAAAATATAAAGGGAAAGGCTTGGCTCTCCCATACTGGAGGTAACCAATGCCTGTGACGACCTGGGGGGGAGGCCAGAAAAAAGCTGGTTCAACCCCTTCCTTTGGAGCACACTGAGTTCTAGGGAAGACTTCTGAGGCTTTGCTTCTCTGAATCAGCCGCACGGAGGCACATTTACTCATTTCAGAACGCAACTGTGGTTACTGCGCTGGTCTTTGTGCTGGGTACTGGGAAGACAGATGAATAAGACAGGGGACTTGTTTTCAAGGAGTGAGCAATCTAATGGGGAAGACGACACATAACAGATCATTCAACTGAGGGTGGCAATTGCAGGGATGGAGATTGGTACTATGGCACTGGAAGCAAGGCACCCACCAGCCTAGCACAGGGGTGGCAGCGGCAGGAATGGCTTTTAAGGGTGACGTCCCCTGAACTGGGTTTAAAAGAAGAGTGAAAGTGGGCCAGATGAAGAAGGATATGCCAAAGGGAAATTGTAAGTAGGGCAGATAGGGAGCGGGGGAGATGAGCCTGGAGAGGAATTCTGGGCCAAATTGTGGAGACCCTGTGTGCCAGAGAAGGAAACTTCAACTTTGGGAGGAACAGCGAACTGTTAAGAAGTGTTTTAAGTAAGGAGAGTGCCTTGGCAACTTACCTCTTAGATGAATCATCCCAGCAGTAAGATGGAGGGCATATTGGAGGGGGGGGTAAAACTTTAAAAGGAGAGACCAATTAAGAGACTGTTGCAGTAGTCTGTCCATCTGTTCATCCATCCGTCCATCAATCTATCCGTCCATCCTTTTCGTAAATATTTACTGAGTACCTAGTATGTATCTGGTACTTGGTGAGTGTGTATATAGAGGTGGATAAGAAAGACAGAGCCCTGGCCTCTAAAGCTGACATAGGAGAGGCGAGGAGGCCCGGACCTCTCTTGTAGAGCAGATAGAAGACAGAAGATGAAGTAAAAAATTATTTCAGAGGTCAATTTAGTAGGATTTGGTTATTGATCAAATGGGGTGGGCGGGGAACATGAAGATGGAGGCAAGGATGTCCCCCGATTTCCACTCGGGGTGACTGCAGTGGCTGAGTCAGGAGGAGGTCTTCCATTAGCATCCTTAGCACCCCAATTATGCATATAACCTAAGAAAAGCAGTGCTCTTGCCATGCGGACTCAGCTGTAAGACAAGTTCACTAGCACCGTTTCCCCTTTAAGCCTGACTGCCTTTCATTCTCTCCTGTAAAAATCCTGGAACTGCCGCTGGGAGACTGGGAGACTGACATCCCCCAGGGGCAGAGGGTGAGAGGGAGATGTCAGGGGGCTGCAGGTGCCCAGGACCTTCGGTAAACAGCTGGATACAAAGGTCTGAAGCATGAGAGGTGGGGTCTGGACTGGAAGTGTAGCTTTGGCGTTGTCAGCAAAGGAAACTGTGAGAGCAGACAAAATAATTGCCGGAAGAATGGTGCTGTGAAAAGAACAGTGGACTGAACATCAAGGTGCTTCGGCTTGAGGCTCAGATTTGCCATTCATTTGCAGTGTAACCTAAGGCCAGCTCTTCCCCCTTGGACTGCCTCGGAGGCCCTGATCTGTAAAATGAGATGATCAGACCAGATCAGTGGTCTTCAAACTTATTTTTAGTGGTTATAGTACATCTTTTGTTCACACACAGAATCACAATAGGTAAAAAAACTGAGCTGCTGGGGTCAAAGCAGGAGGTCGGGGGCTTGGAGATTGGCTTCCCTTCTCACCCCACCTCCCAACACCCAGCCGTGGCCTCTGAGGGTGTTCTGGGGAGCATAGTTTGAGAATCAGAAATCTGTGTGATTTCTGAGGTCCCTTCCCTCCAACGCCAGCTTCCTGGAACCTGATTCATAGCCTGCTTGGGTGCAAGAGGGAGAGACTGTGCCTTAGGCCTTCGGGAGGTTGCAGTAGGGCCAGTGGGAGATGGGGGAGGAAAAGGCAGCCTGGAGCCCATCCCCACCTGCACAGGCCCAGGATAATTTTTGTCTTTCAGTAGCCTAATTAAAATCCAAGCCCTTTGATTTGTTTTCCTTTAAAAAAAAAGAGAGAGAGAAAGAAAAGCAGCACAGGCCATAAAACACTGCAGCCTCCTGTAATGTTTCCCCATCCCCTCCTGCGTTTCCATTCTTCCTAGTTTATCATCCTCAGGCTTGATCACAGGAACTTTATTATTTCTTTTTCCCCTCCAGCGCGTGTAGGAGGGTTAAAAAAAGAAGATCTTGAGCCTCAGCTGAAGCCAGCTCTGCTTCTCACCCCTTTCAAAGGCCTGTGCTGTTTATGATTCACAGTCCCCAGAGAGGAGACTCAGAGAGCCCTGGCTAAGAGCGCTCGCCCCAGCCCTGCCCCTCCAGGCCCAGGAGTGTGGGTGGCTTACCCTCCCGCAAGCTGGCCTGCGCCTGCAGACGGAGGCCGTGCTGAGCTGTGTTCCAAGCTGTGAGTTTGCCAGCTGCGGCACAGCCCCAGAGGGGCTGTAAATAGACCAGGGATCTTCCGCTCCCCTGGCCCTGGGCTTATGCCTGGAGCCATCCTATCCCCTCCCTCCCAGCCTCCAGGGTGTCGGGCTGCTCCCCCAACCAGGCCCTGGCTCTCCCTCTGGCCAGTATGGCTGCTCTGTCCTGCTATGAAGGGCCTTCTGTGACTCGCCAAGGGATCGTTTCCAAGGAACATATTTCACCCAGGCCCCTGTGAGAAAGACTCACTCTGTTCTCACTGCAAAGCGCGAGAGAGGTTGCTTTGGCCGCATCAAGACGTCAGCTGTTCAGCGCCAAGGGCGCTTGAGGCCACGCTTGTGAGAAATGTCATTTATGCAGAAGAGGAAGAGAGGTCAGCCTATGGGGTCTGGCCAGCCCACCGCCTCCCTGGCCTGGAAGGCGGCCACGGGCGGAAGGCAGGGCCGGGCAAAGCTGTCCCTGCCTCCTTAGCACAACCCCGGGCCTCGTCTTGAGCCCTGTGACCAGGCTGGGATGCAGTGTCATTAGCAGGGCAGCCTGGCTGGATATTGATCTGCCCTGCAGAGGCCTGGGGGGTGGCAGCTGGAGCCACCACGCAGACCACCGCCCAGCCGTGTGCCGCCCCCCGAGGGAGCATTTTGAGGTGACAACACCAGAAGAGGCCTGAGGGACCTCCCACCATGCACACAGAGCCCCGCTATGTGGCCTGGGAGGAGCAAAGTACCAGGCTCTCACGTACCTCCCCCCAGGGGCCTGGAGACTCCAGCTCCCTGAGCTGACTTGCCTTGGTGCTCTTCCCTGAGCCTTTATTCCAGCGGCAGGCCTCCAGCTCTCCCTCGCCAGCAGAGGGGTCTGCGCTGCCCGCTTCTGCAAGATGGGACAGCAGCCTCGGGAGCGCCTCTGTAACTTGTCCTATAAATGACAATAGAGCTAACAAGATCTAATTGGCTATTAAAGCAGAAAGCAGCCCTATAGATGCTGCAGGCTAATTAACCCTGGGAGTGCAGAGCGGGAGGATGGATCTCTGCAGGGGCTGCGTGTGAGCGCATCTGTGCTAAAGTGTGTCTGCCCCGGTGGTGACCGGGCAAGGAGATGCGCCTGGGCCGCCAGCCTCATACCACCCAAACAGGTCCTGGAATCCTTCTTGGTGGGCCGGGAAGGGCAGGGCCCACCTCAGCTCAGAGCTGGAAAGGAGCCTCAGACTAAGATCCTACGCACTTATTTACCGATGAGGAAACTGAGGCCCAGGGAGGATGTGGCACTTCCCTAAGACCACAGAGCTGGTTGGTGTGGAGACAAGAGTGAACTTGGAGTTCGGGAAGGCCAGTCTTTCCGGCTTGTGTCTGGTATGGTGTGAGGGTCCCCCTCTGTCCTGAGGGGTCAGGGTCTCGAAAGGGAGATGATCTCTACAGGTAATTATAACCCAGTGTGCAGAGGCCTAGAGGAACAGGCTGAGCTGAGTAGTGGCTGCTCAGCTCTGCCCGGGGATTCAGGGAAGGCTTCCCAGGGAGGCGAAATCAGAAAAGTTTTGAGCAAGATGTTTCTAGATAGACGTGAGGGGAGGAAATGGGGCAGAAGAGCCCAGGAAGCTCCAATGGCTGAGTCCTGAGGTGAGAGAGCTGAGGTCGGAAAGGGGGGTTGGAGCCCTGCATCCAGCATGGAGTCGAGGCGTTGTCCCGGGAGCAGTGCCGAGCTGGCGTAGGTGGTGGCTTCCTCGTTATTTCTCTTTTGGAAGAGAACTGGAGGCAGCCAGATGGGCTTGGGGTGGGGAGAAGGGGGTGGTGGGAGAGATGATGAGGGTTTGGCCGAGGCAGCAGCAGCAGGATGGCCAGGAGGGAGGGAGGAGCCCCAGGCGACTCCCACACCTGGGTGCCTTGAGCGACCACAGAGAGCCTGCTGGACAGAGCCGGCTGCAGGGCCGAAGCTCTGCTCTCTGCACCCTCCTTCCAACGAACTCCCCAGCTCCTAGGCTGTCAGAGCTGAAAGAGGCCTTTGGAAATCTCCTGGTCCAGCTCCGTCATTTACAAAAGAGAAGACCGAGACCCAGGGGGAAGATGTGATCGTGGTGGGGCAGCCCCACCTTGGGAACCTTGGTGTCCAGCACCTGGTGCAGCGTTCCTACCTCTGCCCTTTACTGGTGTCTGTGTTTCCCCTTATGAGGGAATCTGCCTTCTGCCTCTTCCATCCATCCTTAGTCCCATCATCTTCCCAACGCTTTTTGTTTCCTTCCCTGACCATCTCCCTCCAGACCCACCCAGGGCCAGGGTGATTCAACCTGGATTAAGCAGCCAGTTCTGTTCTTGAAGGTGTGACAGTTAGGGCCCTTGTTGGTTGTGCTGGTCTAGGGGAACGTCACTGTTCGTCTAGTGACGAACAGTCCAAAGCATCAGCTAACCCAGATCCTAAATGCCTGACAGCATACTGTTCTCAAATTGGCCTCGCTAAGTCTGACCTTTAAGAGTGTGACACGGGGGCTTCCCTGGTGGCGCAGTGGTTGAGAATCTGCCTGCTAATGCAGGGGACGCGGGTTCGAGCCCTGGTCTGGGAAGATCCCACATGCCGTGGAGCAACTAGGCCCGTGAGCCACAACTACTGAGCCTGCGCGTCTGGAGCCTGTGCTCTGCAACAAGAGAGGCCACGATAGTGAGAGGCCCGCGCACTGCGATGAAGAGTGGCCCCCGCTTGCCGCAACTAGAGAAAGCCCTAGCACAGAAACGAAGACCCAACATAGCAATCAATCAATCAATCAATCAATCAATCTTAAAAAAAAAAAAAAAAAGAGAAGCTTCCTACTTGTTAAAAAAAAAAAAAAAAAAGTGTGACACTGACTGCCAAAGGGAAGGGTAGCCCCGAGGTTACAGATGAGCTAGGAATGAGCCGCAAAGCACACAAGGGCACGTTTACTTCAGCAGAAAGGCTTTTGTGGAGGTGTCAGTGGCACCATCAGGTGTGCTGGCCACCACCAGCCCTCCTGGTGTAATATACTGGGGAGGCGTGCGGGGTTGGGCTGTCAGGTTGGGCCCAGTTCCCCTGGGAAGGGCTGGCAGTGCAGTAGTGCATGCGAGACCAGTGCTCTGAACAGAGGGTCTCACTCATGCACCTCCCCTTCCACCTTCCCGCATCGGTCTACACCCCTCCCCTGGCCTCCTCCTGCTTGGGCCGCCCTCTCCCCTTCTAGGTCCTGGGGTTAGGGGTGGGACGGTTTGGCCAGAGCTAAGGTGACATCACTCGCCCTTTCTGGCCTTGTGTAGTGTGATGTTTCTCAACTTGATCCAATGTATTTTACAAGTATTTGAAAAAGCCCGCTTTACTCTCCTAAAATGAAATTCACAGGTACTATAACCTTTCTGCACACATGATTTAAAAACATATAATATCCTAAATATAACATAAGGGATAAGTTAAAAGAAAATAACATAATAAAAGGTATTTCAGTACAGGCACACCTCATTTTATTGTGCTTTGCTTTATTGCACTTCACAGATAGTGGGTTGTTTTTTTTTTTTTTTTTTTTTTTTTACAAATTGAAGGTTTGTGGCAGCCCTGCGTGGAGCAAGTCTGTTGGAGCCATTTTTCCAACAACATTTGCTCACTTTGTGTCTGTGTGTCACATTTGGTAATTCTCACAATATTTCAGACTTTTTCATTATTATTATAATTGTTATGGTGATTTGTCATCAGTGATCATTGATGTTACTGTTATAGTTGTTTTGAGGCGCCATGAAACACGTGCAATAAGACGGCGAATTTAATAAATGTATGTGTTCTGTCTGCTCCACCAACTGGCTGTTCACCCATCTCTCTCCCTCTCCTCGGGCCTCCCTGTTCCCTGAGACACAACAATACTGAAATTAAGCCAGTTAATAACCCTGCAATGCCCCCTAAGTGTTGAAGTGAAAGGAAGAGTCACACATCTCTCACTTTAAATCAAAAAATCTAGAAATGATTAAGTTTAGTGAGAGAAGCGTGTCAAAAGCTGAGGTGGGCCAAAAGCTAGGCCTTTGCACCAAACAGTAAGGTAAGCTGTGAATGCAAAGGAAAAGTTCTTAAAGGAAATTAAAAGTGCTACTCCAGTGAACACATGGATGATAAGAAAGTGAAACAGCCTTATTTCCTAAATGGAGAAAGTTTCAGTGTTCTGGATAGACGATCAAACTAGCCACATTCCCTTAAGCCAAAGCCTAATCCAGAGAAAGGTCCTAACTCTTTTCAATTCTATGAAGGCTGAGAGAGGTGAAGAAGCTGCAGAAGAAGAATCTGAAGCTAGCAGAGGTTAGTTCATGACGTTTAAGGAAAGAAGCCGTCTTCGTAACATCAAAGTGCAAGGTGAAGCAGCAAGTGCTAATATAGAAGCTGCAGCAAGTTATCCAGAAGATCTAGCTAAGATAATTAATGAAGGTGGCTACACTACACAGAAGATTTTCAATGTAGACAAAACAGCCTACTCTTGGAAGAAGACTCCATCTAGGACTTTCATAGCTAAAGAGGAGAAGTCAATGCCTGGCTTCAAAGCTTCAAAGGACAAGCTGACTCTGTTGTTAGGGGCTAATGCAGCTGGTGACTTTAAGTTGAAGCCAGTGCTCCTTTATCATTCTGAAAATCCTAGGGCCTTTAAGAACTATGCCAAATCTACTCTGCCTGTGCTCTCTAAATGGAACAACAAAGCCTGGATGACACCACATCTGTTTACAACATGGTTAACTGAATATTTTAAGTGCCCTCTTGAGACCTACTGCTCAGAAAAAAAGATTCCTTTCAAAATATTACTGCTCATTGACAATGCACCTGGTTACCCAAAGCTCTGATGGAGATGTACAATGAGATTAATGTTGTTTTCATGCTGGTAACACAGCACCCATTCTGCAGCCCATGAATCAAGGAGCAATTTCAACTTTCAAGTCTTATTATTTAAGAAATACATTTCATAAGACTATAGCCGCCATAGATAGTGATTCCTCTGATGGATCTGGGAAAAGTCAATTGAAAACCTTCTGGAAAGGAAAAAATTCACCCTTCTAGATGCCATGAAGAACATTTGTGATTCACGGGAAGAGGTCAAAATATCCACATTAACAGGAGTTTGGAAGAAGTGGATTCCAACCCTCATGGATGACTTTGAGAGGTTCAAGACTCCAGTGGAGGAAGTACCAGCAGATGTGGTAGAAATAGCAAGAGAACTAGAATTAGAAGTGGTGCCTGAAGATGTGACTGAATGCTGCAATCTCATGATAAAACTTGCACAAATGGGGAGTCGCTTCTTATGGATGAGCAAGGAAAGTGGTTTTCTGAGATGGAATCTCCTCCTGGTGAAGATGCTGTGAAGATTGTTGAAATGACAACAAAGGACTTAAGAATATCCCATACACTTAGGTGATAAAGCAGCAGCAGGGTTTGAGAGGATTAACTCCAACTTTGAAAGAAGCTCTGCTGTGGGTAAAACGCTGTCAAACAGCATTGCCTGCTACAGAGAAATCATTCGTAAAGAAGAATCAGTTGATGTTGCAAACTTCATTCTTGTTTTATTTTAAGAAATTGCCACAGCTGGCCCAACCTTCAGCAATGACCACTGTGACCGACCAATAGCCATCAACATCGAGGCAAGGCCCTCCACCAGCTAAAAGATTATGACTCGCTGAAGGCTCAGATGATGGTCTGCATTTTGTAGCAATAAAGTATTTTTTAATTAAGGTATGTACACTGTGTTTTTTAGACATACTGCTATCGCACAGTTAATAGACTACAGTATAGTGTAAGCATAACTTTTACACGCACTGGGAAACCAAAAAATTCGTGTGACTCGATTTATTGTGGTATTTGCTTTATTGTGGTGATCTGGAACGGAACCTGCAATATCTCCAAGGTGCACCTGTATATAAATTGCTACATTTAGAGGGCAAAAATATCCCCCAGATTTCCAGAAAGCCTCATAGGGCTCCTGTTGAGAAGCACTGGCTTTGGAGTTACAGAAACTTGGATCAAATTCTGTATCCAGCCACCAATAGCTGTGTGACCTTGGGCAAGTGAGTTAGCCTCTTTGAGCTCCTGGCTCCCCATCTGTAAATTCCACAGAACCAGGGCTGCCCCCTGTGTGGATGAGAGAGATTAATGAGATGCAGTATTTTAAAGCTTTTTCCCCAGAGCTGACTTTTCCCCTCCCGCGTCTTTTGCTCTGGATACCCATCCCCTGGTAATATTCATAATATCCTTCCAGCTCACCTTTGTTCTGTACTTCACCTTTGAAAGCAGTTTTGCCTCCATCGTGCTGTGGCTGCCTGCTGCTGCTCCCCTGTCCCCACCTCTGTGGCTCCCTGTGCCGCCAGCTCAACAGCCTGGCCCCTGCCCACCCCCCTCCAATCCCCCCATCCTCTCTGACCTCCCTGAGCCTCTGAAGGTCCTTAGGCTCATTTGCACCACCCTGGTTGGGGTGGGAGAGCAGAGTGGAGCTCTCAGGAGTCCATTTACTCCCACCCTGAGTGCACACATTTTTCTGTATTATTAGTGCATTGTAGTCATCATGAGACATGGTCTCTTGGCTTTCGTCTGTCTCAGCGAGGACTCGCTCCAGGTAAGAGCCCTTAATAAATACTTCATCACCCTCCCTGCCGTACACGATGGGGAGAAATCCTATCCGGCTCTGGGAAAACTTCCCACCTGCGTCTGTTTGCTTCATTGGCAGCCCCGAGCACATCCTGCCTCTCGCACTTTACAGTTCCCATTGCCACTGGAACCCGCCGCTTCAGTCCACACAGCTGCCTGTGACCCTCGGACCCCGGGTGGCAAGGCACTGCTTGCTGCCTTGACCCTATCTCAGTGGCTCGCACTCCCAGCCCACTCCTCCAAAGCCTGGGTCAAAGTGCTTGGAGGAGAGATCAGGCTGGCTCCTCCGGGGTCCTGCCCATGGATGTCAGGGGCTGGTGACCACTGGTCTCCATGCAGCCTCCACAGCCCCAGCCCTTGGTTCATTCATTCACTGAGCAAATACTTATTGAATGCCTGCTATGGACCAGGCACTGTTCTAGGCACTGAACATAAAGTGGTGAATTGAAACAAACAAGAATCCCTGTCTCATGAAGAATATAAACAAGAAATCGTGTGGGGGGGGGTTGGGGGGGTGTCTGTCAGGGATAAGTATTAAGGAGAAAAGTGAAGCAGGGAAAGGGACAGGGAAGATCCAAGGGAAGGGGTGTTAGAATCTTAGATGGGGTGGCCGGGGAAAGCCTCACTGAGAAAGTGATGCTTGAGTAAAGACGTAAAGGAAGTGAGAGAGGAGCCAGGCAGGTGTCAGGGGAAGAGCATGTCATAGAGGGAACAGCACGTGCAAAACGTGCAGAGACCAGAGGCAGGAGTGGGCCTGGCATGTCCAGGACACAACCACGGGCTGACCTGGCAGAGCAATAGGAGACAAGGTCAGAGAGGTGGGTGTGAGGGTCAGACCACGTGGGTTCTTTAGAGTAAAATGGGAAACAGAAGGCGTTTTGTTTTTTTTTAATTGAAGTATAGTTGGTTTACAATGTTGTGTTAGGTTCAGGTGTACAGCAAAGTGATTCAGTTATACATATATATGTTCTTTTTCAGATTCTTTTCTATTATAGGTTATTACAAAATACTGAATATGAATTCCTGTGCTATACAGTAGGTCCTTGTTGGTTATCTATTTTGTATATAGTACTGTGTATCTGTTAATCCTACGCTCCTACTTTATCCCTCCCCTTTGGTAACCATGAGTTTGTTTTCTTTGTCTGTGAGTCTGTTTTGTAAAGAAGTTCATTTGTATTATTTTTTAGATTCCACATGTAAGTGATATCGTGATATGTGTCTCTGTCTGACTCACTTACTTCACTTACTTCACTTAGTATGATAATTTCTAGGTCCATCCATGTTGCTGCAAATGGCATTATTTCATTCTTCTTTGTGGCTGAGTAATATTCCATTGTATATATATGCCACATCTTCTTTATCCATTAATCTGTCGATGGACACTTAGGTTCTTCCATGTCTTGGCTATGGTAAATAGTGCTGCTGTGAACATTGGGATGCATGTATCTCTTTGAATTAGAGTTTTCATCTTTTCCAGATATATGCCCAGGAGTGGAATTGCAGGATCATATGGTGACTCTATGATCTTTTTAGGTTTTTAAGGAATCTCCATACTGCTTTCCTGTAGTGGCTGCACCAATTTATATTCCCACCAACAGTGTAGGAGGGTTCCCTTTTCTCCACATCGTCTCCAGCATTTATTTTTTGTAGACTTTTTGATGATGGCCATTCAGACTAGTGTGAGGTGATACCTCATTTTGATTTGCATTTCTCTAATAATTAGTGATGTTGGGCATCTTTTCATGTGCCTGTTGGCCATCTGGATGTCTTCCTTGGAGAAATGTCTACTTAGCTCGTCTGCCCATTTTTTGATTGCTTTTTTTTTTTTTTAATTGAGCTGTGGGAAACAGAAGGTTTTGCATAAAACAAGGTTATAATCTTACTTCAGTTTTCAAGGGATCACTCTGGTTGCAGGGGAAGATGCAGGGAGACCAATATAGGAGACTCTTGCAGGAATCCAGGCAAGAGATGATGCTGACTTGCACCAGGTATAGCAGCAGAGGTAGTAAGAAGTGGTGGAGTCTGGATAGATTTTGAAGGTGAAGCCAACAGAATTTCCTGTTGGTTTAGATATGAGATGTGAGAGCAAGAGAGGAATCAAGAGTGGCTCCAAGGTTTTTGGCTTGCCTCTGGAAGGATGGAGTTGGCATTTGCAGTGATAGGAAAGGAGAGTGGGCTGGCTTGGGAGTAGAAGCTACCCGAGTCCAGTCTTGGTATAATTCTGAGATGCCTGTTAGGACTATCCAGTGAATTTGGAATGTGAGTCTGGAGTTCAAGTGACTGGATTCTGCTGGAGATACAGACTTGAAAGCTGTCTGGATTCTGCTGGAGATACAGACTTGAAAGTTATCAGCATATAGATGATACTTAAAGCCACGAGACTGGATTTGTGTAGATAGAGAAGAGGACCAAGGACAAAGCTCTGGGACACTTTCAAATTAACAGATCAAAGAGATGAGGAGATGCCACCAGGCATTGGAGGAAAGCCAGGTGAGCATGGTCTTCTGGAAGCCAAGGAAAGAGTGATCTGCTTTGACAAATGCTCCTGAGAGACCCAGTAACGTGAGGACTGAGAGGTGGGCCCACTTCGGGGGGGACTTTTGTTTCACTTTTCTTTTTAATGCTCCACATTTTTTGTTGTTGTTCCATGGGTCATGGTCTGGGGAAGAGTAGCTGAGCCCATAGTGGGGGCATTTCTGTCTGAGTGGAACTGGAGGCCCCAGTCCTGCAGAAAGCAGGAGGGAAGATTTATTGTATCAAAAGGGAAAGAGGAAGATACCAGCACACTTTCAAGTTCATTATCTCATTTTACCCACAAGAAGTCCTGGTAGGGGTGTATTTGTAGGGTTATTTCCAGTTCTAGATGGAGAAAGTGAGGCGCAAAGAGAAAACCTAGCTAACTTTAGGTCATGGGCTTTGAAATCAGTGTTGGCTTATAGAACTTTCTGGGCTACATCTGGCTGTTGAGCATTTGAAATGTGGCTAGTACAACTGAGCTGACTTTTTTATTTTTTATTTTTTTTTATTTTTGGCTGAGTTGGGTCTTTGTTGTTGCACGCGGGCTTTCTCTAGTTGCAGTGAGCGGGGGCTACTCTTCGTTGCAGTACGCAGGCTTCTCATTGCGGTGGCTTCTCTTATTGCGGAGCACGGGCTCTAGGCGTGCGGGCCTCAGTAGTTGAGGCTCATGGGCTCTAGAACGCAGGCTCAGTAGTTGTGGCGCACGGGCTTAGCCTCTCCGCGGCATGTGGGATCCTCCTGGACCAGGGCTCGAACCCATGTCCCCTGCATCGGCAGGCGGATTCCCAACCACTGCGCCACCAAGGAAGCCCCTGAGCTGACTTTTTAATTGTATTTAACTTAAATTAATTTAAATTTAAAGAGCCACCTGTGGCTAGTGGCTACCTTCATGGACAGTGCAGTTCTAAGTGGACAGACCTGGATGTAAACCCTGGTCTTCTGACCCAAAGCCTTGGATCTTCCCAAACTATCCTCTGCTCCCCAAGAAGGTGGTAGAATGTTCCAAAGAGGACTAGGCTGGCCTGAGCTGGTGCATTCTGGGGAGAGCAGAGTTGGAGAAGAAGACAGTGTATATGACCTAGGGGCTCCTCCAAAGTTCTCAGGTTTATTAGCCAGTTGACAGGTTCTCCAAGGTGTCCTGAAGCCCTTGTCTTCTGCTGCTTGGCCCAGCCCCAGCTCTGTGGGCTGGGTGTACCTGAGGGCAGGGTGTACCTAGTGCATGTGACCATTTATATAAATCCTACCACCTGTCCATTCCCTCTCCTCTGTGAAGCTTTCCCTGTCCATCCCATCCCTAAGATTGCTTTGAAATATTGTCATTTAAACGTCTTTTTGGAACCTTAGGATGTACCTGCTGTTATTGTCACTATCTCACTTATGTTTATGTCCTGCCTCCTGAATTACCTATAAATCCCTGCAGACAGGTGAATTATCCATGTCCTGTCTCCTGTTCACGGTGGGTATAGGGTGATACGGTGTAAAGAACACTAGTCTGGATCATCTTTGTATCACTAGAGCCCGGAGTAATGCTTAGAAATTTGTGGGAGTTCCATAAATGTCTGTTTAATAATTTAATGGCTAAACTTAGATTCATTATAGTGTTGGTTCAGATTCCTGTGTGTCCACCCACTAGCTTTGTGGTCAAAGGGGAAATACTAAGCTCTTGGAAACTGTTTCCTTGTCTATGATATGTGATACAAGTCTTTCAGGCATTCTCTTGAGGATCAAATGAGATGCTAACTATAGAAGTTTTTGCACAGTGCTCATTAAGTGATAGTGTTTCTTTTTTTAAATTGAACTATAGTTGAGTTACAATATTGTGTTAGTTTCAGGTGTACAGCAAAGTGAGTCAGTGTTTTATATATATGTGTGTATATATTCTGTTTTCAGATTCTTTTCCATTATAGGTTATTACAAGATATTGAATGCAGTTCCCTATGCTATACGGTAAATCCTTGTTTTTTATCTATTTTATGTACAGTGGTATGTACCTATTAATCCCATACTCCTAATTTAACCCTCTCCCCTAAGTGATAATGTTCCTTGATTTTTCTTATGATGATTTGTATTTAGATTATTCTTCACTAGACTGTGATCTTCTGCAATGTAGGGACCATTGTCCTCTGTAGCACTTACACAATCCTCTAAACATATTAGGTCCTCTGGAAGAGCCACAGTGTTTAGTGCTTGCTGGATACCTCTGGCCCCAACTCAGGACATGCAGCTGAATGAGACTTGACCGGGGCCAACAGACAGCACCTGGATGAGCCCAGGTCTAGAGGGCTCATAGCCTCTATCTCAGCTTAGAAGTCTGCTCGTAATTTACAGACAGTCCCACTGCTTCTCCTCCCCAAGGGATCATTGGATTTCTTTAGATTACAGAGCTGTCCTGGATAGTTCCCCTGCTAGAGTGTAAGCTCCATGAGGACAGACGTTTTTGTCTGTTTTGTTCACTGTCTAGAGCAATGCCCGGTACATGGTAGGTGCTCAATAAATGTTTGTTAAATGAAGGAAAGTCCACAGGTGGGCATGAGAAGTAATATGTTACACAGGGTCTTCACTTTTTTTTTTTGGTAAAGGACCTAATAATAGATATTTTAGACTTTGGGACTATACTGTCTCTGTTGTGATTACTCACCTCTGCACAAAAGCAGCCACAGACAAATGAGCAGGGTATGTTCCGATAAAACTTATTTATATAAGCAGGTAGCATGTGGTTTTCGGGCTGTCCCAACACTCTTTCTTGCAGAGACTATTGTTTCCTCATGGAATAGTCTTTGCACCCTTGTCAAAAATCAACTGGCCATAGATGTTTGGGTTTATTCTGAACTCTCCATTCTATTCCACTGGTCTATATGTCTGTGTTTATGTCACTACCACACTGTTTTGCTTACAGTAGCTTTGAAATCAGGAAGTGTGAGTCTTCCAACTTTGTTTTTCTTTTTTAGTACTGTCTTGGCTATTCAGAGTCCCTTGGAATTCTATATGAATTGGAAGATCAGCTTCTCCATTTCTGTAAAAACACCATTGGAATTTTGATAGGGATTGCATCGAATCTGCCAACCACTTTGGGGAGTATTGCCATCTTAACAATATTAAGTCTTCTAACCCCTGAACCTGGGCTGTCTTTCCACTTAATTATGTCTTCTTTCATTTCTTCCAGCAATGTTTTGTAGTTCTCAGTGCTTAAGTCTTTCATCTCCTGAGTTTAATTTATTCCTAAGTACTTTATGCTTTTCATGCTGTTATAAATGGAAATGTTTTCTTAATTTTCATTTTGAATTGTTCATTGCTAGTATCTTGAAACACAACTAGTTTTTGTATGTTGATCTTGTACCTGGTAATTTTGCTGAATTTGTGTATTAGCTCTATTAGTTTTTTGGTGGATTGTTTGAGATTTTCTATATGTAGATAAATGTCATCTGCAGAAGAATGAAGTTGGGCCCCTACCTCAATCCCTGTGTAAAAATTAATCCAAAATGGATCAAGAGCCTAAATATAATAACTAAAACTATAAAACTATTAGAAGAAAACAGCAGTAAATCTTCACTTTTGTGAATCAAAGGACATTATCAAAAAATGAAAAGACAACCTACAGAATGGGAGAAAAGATTTGCAAATCATAAATTTGATAAGGTTTAGTAAATAATAAGAACTCTTATAACTCAATAGCAAAAAGACAACCCAATTAAAAAAATTGGCAATCAACTTGAATAGTCATTTCTCCAAAGTCCAAATGTTCAACAAATATGTGAAAAAGATGTAAAACTTCTTTGGTTTTTAAGGAAATGCAAATCAAAACCGCAATGAAATACTACTTTACATCTACTAGGATGGCTTTTTATATAAAAAATAAAAACAAAAAATGCCCAGAAAATAACTAGTATTGGCAAGGATATGGAGAAATAGGAACCTTTGTATATTGCTGGTGGGAATGTAAAATGGTGCAGCCACTGTGGAAAACAGTTTGGGAGTTCTTCAAAATGTTGAACATAGAATTACGATATGGCCCACCAATTCCTCTCATAGGTGTGTACCCCAAAGAAATAAAATGTATATCCACATAAAAACTTGCATATGAATGTTTATAGCATCATTAACAGATGGAGACAACCCAAATGTCCATCAACAGATGCATGCATAAACAAATTGTTATATACATACAATGGAATATTATTCAGCCATAAGAAGGAATGAAGTACTGATACAAGCTACAACATTATGCTAAATGAAAGAAGCCAGCCACAAAAGGAAAAATAATTTATGATTCCTTTAAGTGAAATGTCCAGAATAGGCAAATCCATAGAGACAGAAAGAAGATCAGTGGTTGCCAGGGGATGGGGGAAGGAGAGAATGGGGGCGGTTATTACTTAAAGGGTATCGGGTGTTCTTCTGGGGTGAGGAAACATTTTTGAAACTAGAGAGAGGTGATTGTTGTACAGTATTGTGAAGGCATGCACTAAATGCCATCGAATCGTATACTATAAAATATATATATGAAATTATATGAACTGTATGAATTTCACCTTAATTAAAAAACAAACAGGTGGCAGGATTTGGCCTGTGGGCCATAGTTTGCCAGCCTCTGTTCTAGAGCACTGTTTTTCAAACTGCAGGTCAAGACCCATTAGTAAGTTGGGAACTCAGTTTAATGGGTCACAACCAGCAATTTTAGAAAAATGAAAAAGAATGGAAAAGAGCATATCAGGTTGTCACAGACAGTAAAAAGTTATTGTTTCATGAGATGTTTGTTTCAGTTTTATATATACATGTAGGTCCTGGTTAATGATGTGATATATATTTCTTTTTATTGGCCATGGTTAATGTATGAGAAAAACCCAGCAGTCTTTCCTCCTGTGTGTCTCCTTTACTGCTCACACACAGCACTTCACTCCTGGTCACCAAATGTGTGGAGGTTTTTCCCACACCAAGGAATTTTCTGCGACCAACTGGGTGTCTTACAATTTAATTTTACAACTCAGTTCTGAAAACTACCTGGAGATAGTGTCAGCTCCCACAGCTTAAGGGCTCAGTCCCACAAGACTGCCCCCACTTCAGATGCCAATCGCAGGTAGTAGGTCCCCAGGTTACCCACAGCTTCTGCCTGATTTAATTGCAAATCGGAGGGTCCCACGACCCCCTCCTCAGGTTCAATTAATTTGTTAGAGCGGCTCACAGAACTCAGGGAAATACTTACATTTACCAGTTTATCAAAGGATATGATAAAGGATACAGATGAACAGCCAGATGAAGAGTTACACAGGGTGAGGTGTGGGAGGGTCCTGAGCGCAGAAGCTTCTGTCCCAGCGGAGTTGGGGTGCCTCGTCCTCCGGGTGTGAATGTTTTTGCCAACCTGGAAGCTCTCTGAATCCTGTATTTTGGGGATTTTTATGGGGGCTTCCCCACATCAGCATGATCAATTATTAATTCCATTTCCAGCCCTTCTCCCTTCTCAAGTGAATGGAGGACAGAGCTGAAAATTCCAAGCTTCTAATCCTGGCTTGGTCTTTCCGGTGACCAGCCCCCATTCAGGATCCCACCCAGAGATGCCTCATTAGAACAAAAGACACTCCTATCGCCCAGGCAACCACAAGGGTTTCAGGAAACCCTGTGACCTCAAAGACTAAGTAACACAACAAAAGATGCTCCTGTGCTCTTATCACTTAGGAAATTCCTAGGGTTTTAAGAGCTCTGTGCCAGAAGCAGGGATGAAGATCAAATATATAAATCACAATACCACAGTTAATAAAACTTCAAAGCCACTTTTTACATAGTTCTGTGGCCTCTTTCTTGGGTCAAGTCCGGTGCCAAAGTCCAAAGCCAATCCACATTTTCTGCTCATTTTCCCCAGGGTCCCAATGTCTCGGGCTACTGTCCGACATCCTCCTTTAGCCACAGTGAGGCCGCCAGGACATCCCACTCCCAGCACTGGACCCTAAACACCAGAGAACTGCTTCCCAGCGTCCAGCCAGGTCCGAGCTTTCCAGAGGTCTGTGGAAC
The DNA here is from genome assembly GCF_028564815.1 of Eubalaena glacialis. Taxonomy (NCBI): domain Eukaryota; kingdom Metazoa; phylum Chordata; class Mammalia; order Artiodactyla; family Balaenidae; genus Eubalaena; species Eubalaena glacialis. Next base: position 12,417,057 of record NC_083725.1, on the reverse strand, counting down.
TGGGCAGACATCATGACCAAGTCCATTTGATATCCACTTAGGGGAGACACAGGAACCTCTTCCTGCTTATTTGCAAGAGGTTGGTGATCCAGCCTGAAGTCCTGGGAAGGGACTGAGGGCCCTAGAGCTGGCCCTGATCCCTGCCTGTAATTCTTTTAACGTGTTTTTGCTGCCAGCCCCACTCCTTTAGCTGCTCTGTGTAGAGTAGATTTCTTGTCATTGTTCAGATCCAATTTTGCCTGGTCTCCTTATCGATCCGGCCCCAGTGTTTTGTTCACAGCTCTCCTTTCTCAGCTCCCGCACCTCTCATCGTGACTGTGACGGCTTGCTGGGGCTCCGAAGGAGTGGGTGTGCTCATGTGTCTGTGTGTGAACCTCTGCTCAAGTCCGCCCTTGCCCTCCACCCGGCTTCCGCAGGACACCAGAGCATGGAGGCCACCGATAAGCCACAACAGGGAATGCGCTGGACGGCTGGACTGCAAGGCCCATAGGCTGTGTGTGTGGCTCTGAGGTTTTAGGAGTACAGGGACCCCTTAAAGGTCTGGGGTCGATTTCTGGCCCAGGAAGTACTCAACCTGCAGGGGTCTTTATCGCATAAGACATACAGGGAGTCTGTCCCATGCAGTGTCAGAGCAACATGGGAGGCTAAGAAAGGGGGGTTTATGACCAAGACCCTGGGAACCTGTGACTGGATTGATGGCAACTAGGCCCACCCCCTCTGTGGCTGCCTCCTGATTTCAGGCCCCTGGTCTGCAGGAGCCCCCTACTCGGCAGCCTTGTCTCCTACAAGCGCCATTCCTGTCTGTTACAGTCACCATATTATCACACCAGGCGCCAAAAGCTACACCACGCTGCCACAGCCTGATACTGCCATGTATCATTTCATTGGCTGAGACCCACGCCTTGGCTGCCAGCCTGCCAGGCACAGCCACTCTGCTCGGGGCGAACCATCGAGACGAAGCCCAAGGAGGGACCTGTCAGGGTGGGCTGAATCCACTCTGAGCCCTGCCCCCCCACAGATCCCACACATTTGTCTTACCGCATAAACGCATGTGGCTCTCTGTAATCGCAGAGCCCCGTTTTGGTGACAGATTGACAAAGGTGAAGGGGAGTGATTGAGTGGCTTGGCAACCATAGTGCTTTTAACACAACAACTGTCGTTTATTTAGCTCATATATCTTCACCTGGGGCAAGGCTCAATGGGGAAGGTTCAGAAGACTCATCTCTGCTCCACGTAGCATCCACTGGGGCAGCTGGGAGGGCGTGCGTAAACCTGGAGGATCTACTTCAAGATGCCTCACTTACATGGCTGGCAAGTTGGCAGTGACTGGAGGGGGCCTCTCTTGCTCTCTGTGTGGACCTCTCCACGTGGGCTCCTGTGCAGGCTGCTTGAGTGCCTCACAGCATGGTGGCCGGGTGCTAAGACTGAGCAACCCCAAAGAACTGTGCAGAAGCTATATTGCCTTTTCTGACCCAGCACAAGTCACATAGCGTCGCGTCCACTGCAGTCACAAGCCCACCCAGAGTCCAGAGGAGGGGCCATAGGCCCCGCCTTCAAGAGGCGGTGTTCCAGGGTCACATCACTAGAAGAGCATGTGGGATGGGAGATACTGTTGACCATTTCTGGAAAGTACCATCTCCATATGAGCTATGGAGAGGGAAGGAATAGCCATATTTGAACATTACCACATCCTTAGAACCCTAAGGGACTTGATGACGTGGGAACGGGTAAAAGGCAAGGTGCTGAGGGCATGAGTCCTACCACTGGCACAAGGAACCTTGTTTCTGCTCTGGGAGACTGGGGAGTGGGGAGGTGGGGAAGCACGGAGCTTTTTTTTTTTTAAAAAAACCATCTTAATATGGTTTTTAAAGGCACAGGCTTTTTTTTTTTTTAAAGATTTATTGATTGATTGATTGATTACTATGTTGGGTCTTCGTTTCTGTGCTAGGGCTTTCTCTAGTTGCGGCAAGCGGGGGCCACTCTTCATCACGGTGCGCGGGCCTCTCACTATCGTGGCCTCTCTTGTTGCGGAGCACAGGCTCCAGACGTGCAGGCTCAGTAGTTGTGGCTCACGGGCCTAGTTGCTCCGCGGCATGTGGGATCTTCCCAGACCAGGGCTCGAACCCGTGTCCCCTGCATTAGCAGGCAGATTCTCAACCACTGCGCCACCAGGGAAGCCCAAGCACGGAGCTTTTGATCTGCTTCTCTGATGTATATACGTGAGAGACCCTTTGTGGGAAAAACACGAATGGGATTTGCGTGTGTTGAGTCTCCCCATCCCCTCCCACCTCTAGCTCAGCTCAACAGAAATCCCTGATGAATCATCCTCATCAGGGAGAGACCAGAAATATCTTCCTACTTAATAGCCAGGCAGAGGCGGGGACGAGCGCGGGGCTCAGCATTGCAGCCCCAGCAGCCGGCAGACTGGCCGGTGTGGGTTTTTCTTTCCTTTTGAATCTCTGGGTTCTGGAACAGAGCCACATCCAGGGAGATGCCCCGGCCCGGTGCTCCTTGTGGGAACACAGACAGGCTCCAGAAGATGGAGGCAGCTGCTTGATTCCGAAATGAAGCTGCCCCTCTAAAGGGTCATTGCCCTCAGCTGTGTTAGGCCGGAAAGCAGTGGCTGAGACTTGTCCTGCTGCACAGGCTCAAGTCTCTCCGTTGAGCCAGTCCCAAGCTCTGCTGCCCTGAGGCCCAGGACTGCTGTGTAAGGAGTCCTCTGCCGTCTCTTACCTCCCACCCACTCCCACACCCTGGGAGGTTGGTTTGTGTGTTTGTAGGATTCCAACTGAGCCAGCTGGCTCCTTGCTAATGGCCTAGAGCAGGAGCAAAGTCAGGGCAGTAACCTTTACCTGCCTGGCCTGGGGTTATTTATAAAACCCAAGAGCTTGGGGGCAGACTGTGTGGATGTGATATATATAAATAGTCCTCAGAAGGACCTGCCAGCTTGGGAATTCAGAATCCTTTCTGAGCCATAATTTTCAAAGGGAGGGCCAAGGATCACCTGTTTAGAATCTTACTGGGGGAAAGCTTATTAAGAATGTAAATTTCAAAAAAAAAAAAAAAAAGAAACCCAAAAAACAGCCTGTAGATTTCAGACCTAGTGAAATCTAGAGTTTCTGAATCTGGCATCTGCATTTTAACAAGCATGCAGTGATTCACAGGAATTCTAAAGTTTGAGACCCAGTTGTAATCCCTTCCCCCAATCTAGACAGCCAAATACAGCAGTTCACTCACCTCTGTCCGTGCCATGGGTTGTTAGGGGCTGGAGATATGAGGATAAATAAGACATGGTATCTGACGGGGAGGGGATAATTGTTTCCAAAAACTCTTGGACTAAGTGTTATCATCTGAAAATGAGGACTCACTTCCCTGACCCCTCTCCTCACCTTCTGGCAGGGTTTCAGAATTACTTCCTAAGGGATTCTCTACAAATGCTGACTAGCTTATAGGAAATAAAAGGTCAGTTTGATAGTTCTGGGGAATTGATGCCATCTGGTTTGGCAATGTGGGATTTTAATAATAACCATACTTGTATATGGCACCTTTGACTATCCCTGCAAAGAGACAAATCTAGAAGTATTTGTTCCATACACAGAATGCTTTGGGCAGCTATTCACCCATTTCCCAAAGCCCCTTCTTTTCCGAGGCTCTTTAAGGTTTTCTGATGATACCAAAGAGAGTCTGTTTTCTGTAACAAAAAAAGCAGAGGGGTGTAGAAGAGAGAGTCCTGGGCAGAGAGTGAGATGACCAGGATGCAAGTCCCCCTTGACCACTTATGACCCATGAGACGTGGAGTATGCCTTTCTGTCTGCATTTTCCCATCTGCCATGTTGATACCTCCCTGCCCACCTCATCGGGATCAAACAGATAAAGCCCGTGTGGTGCTTTGAAAACTGAGCAGGAACCACACACATGCAAAGCATTATGATGAGTAATGAGAACTCGGTGCCTTGGTTTCTAAGTTGCCTACAGGTCCCAGCTGAATAGTGGTCAGCAAGAGGCAAGGCAGGAACAAAATGAAAGGACTGACCCCATGTCAAGTCTTAAATCCCAAATTCATAGATACAGAAGGTGCCCTCTATTCTAATTAATCCTTACAGCAACGCTGAGAAGTAGGGAGGACAGATGTTATCTGTACAGAGAGGAGATTGGACTCGATATTTTCTGGGGCCTCTTCCAGATCTAAAATGAAATAATTCTGTTATTTGTCAGATGCGAAAACTGAGTTGAACTGAGCTGAGGGGAGTTTAAGAGGCCTGGCTAAGACCGTGGGCTTATTAATGACAAAAGTCAAGATGTAACTGGGCCTTCTGCCCCCCACCCTACCTCCTTCTGATAGATAGCATGGTCTCCCTCTGGCTCCTCACTGACCCAGCGAATATTGGTTTTGAGTCTGGCCCGCTGTATGGGCAAACTGGTCCCCAATTCCAGCTGTTTGGGCCCCTTTCTCCTGAGCACGGTGACTCACAATACTCTTTCTTCCCAGACTGGAATATATGGGCGGCTTCCCTGTACAGAGGTCAAAGGGGAGCCAGGAGCAGCTGGCCTTTCTCCAAGGAAGGGAGCCCACTTCCAGACTGTCCCCAGTGGGTCTGATGTGTAAAGACGGAGCCCTGCACAGCCCACTCCTGGGTCCTCTCTCTGAGCTGCTTTGCCCCCTCACAGAGCAGAATGAACCGTTGCCACTTTACCATTTTTTAAAAATTTTATTTATTTATTTATTTATTTATGGCTGTGTTGGGTCTTCGTTTCTGTGCAAGGGCTTTTCTCTAGTTGCGGCAAGCGGGGGCCACTCTTCATCGCGGTGCGCGGGCCTCTCGCTATCGCGGCCTCTCTTGTTGCGGAGCACAGGCTCCAGACGCGCAGGCTCAGTAGTTGTGGCTCACGGGCCCAGCTGCTCCGCGGCATGTGGGATCCTCCCAGACCAGGGCTCGAACCCGTGTCCCCTGCATTGGCAGGCAGACTCTCAACCACTGCGCCACCAGGGAAGCCCACACTTTACCATTTTAAATGTTAATAATGATTTGTATTATTTTAAAATCTGCGTGCCTGGAAACCTCTTTGCCAGAGGCCAGTGAGTAAGGAAGCCGGTAAATAAACCGGGAGCCTTCAGCAGATTCCAGGACTGCCATTACCTGGAGGACAGCACAGAACCTGAGCCTCCAGCCTCCCAGCCATAGCCAGGATGCCTGCAGGAGGTGGGGAGGACGAGCCAGCCACGGCAGGGCCCTGCTCCCCGATTCTGGCCCAGGGTGGGCCCCGCTGAGCTGCAGGGGGCCGTGAGAGCCCAGTCAGTCTCTCTGATGAATACTGCACCAGGGCTGTCATGTCAGGGAAGTGTGCCTTCCTCAAGAGACATTAAATATTAACAGCAGCAAGAGAGGCCATAGAGGCAGAGGGTAAAACAAAAGTGAGTTAGAAAATGTTCATTTTAAGGGCAACCGTGTTAACTCCTGAGAGTAGAATGAGCATTTCCAGAGCAGGGCCAAGGCATTGCATTCCCTGGGTCTTAACTTTCTCAACGGGCTGACCGAGTCGGTGTGAATAGTCCACGTCAAGAGACATTAAATATTAACAGCAGCAAGAGAGGCCATAGAGGCAGAGGGTAAAACAAAAGTGAGTTAGAAAATGTTCATTTTAAGGGCAACCGTGTTAACTCCTGAGAGTAGAATGAGCATTTCCAGAGCAGGGCCAAGGCATTGCATTCCCTGGGTCTTAACTTTCTCAACGGGCTGACCGAGTCGGTGTGAATAGTCCACGCTTCATCTGCTGTCCCAAGTCAGAGACGTCCTGGGGCCCCTCCCCTGCCTCTCACACAGCCCACCGTGTCAGGGAGAAAGCTCATCCTGGGTGACTCCTACCTCTGGGCCTGGGGATGCCGTGGATCCATCTCGAAACGCTGGGAGGCACACCCTGGAAGGGGGCATATTTCTATTCAAGGGGCCTCTGTCAGGATAACCCAAGTGCACGAGGACAGACCCTTCCAGAATCCTAGAGCAGAGATTCCCAGGGCAGAAAGGGGTCTCAGAGACCATCTTCTGCAATCTCTAACCATCTGGCAAAACCATATCAAACAGATCGATCCTTACTGTTTTTCAGGAAAGAACTTCCCAAAATGTCCATTGCCAGAATGAGAAGATGTAGCTCAGGCACCCAGAAGCTGCATGAGGCCTATTGGGGTTAAAGGGGGAAGGGGCTTCCTCCCCCGCACCTGAGGCCAGGGCAGAAAAGCCTTAAAGCTGCCATGAAGCCCAGAGGAGATAGAAGGTGGGTTCTGTGAGGATGGAAAGCCTGGAGGACCTAGCAGCGGAATCTCCCCATCCTTTAGTCTGGGAGCTCCATTTAGAATCCAGTTCATTCATACATTCATGTACTCAGAGATGTTAATTTCGTGCCCGCAGTGTGCCATGCTCTGTGCCAGGCACTCTGGGTACAGTAACAAGCAAACTGGACACGCTCTCTGCCTTCACCCAGCCTACACGCAGCGGGGAAATTTGACAGGTAAATAAGCAATAACTGCAAAGGGGGAAAGTTCTCTGATGCCACGAGCATGGAGTGCTAAGGGAGCCGGGGTGTAGGGGCACCCAGCCTGCTCCTGGGGCCGATGGAAGGCTTCTCAGCAGACATGATGGAGAAGCTGAGTCCTGGTGTCCAGCCACGCGCTGGGCTGGGCTGGGGGTTGGGCACAGAGGGGCAAAAGTGGCAGAAAATGAGCCCAGAGAGGCAGGATGTAAGAGAGGACAAGGAAGCAGGCCTGCTGGTCTCCTGAAGCAGCTCAGCCAAATCAGTCTGTGACCATTTTCTGCTCAGTCAGGAAAATTTCCTCCAATTCAGTCATTTCTGTGTTTTGCAGAGGCAGTGTCAGCCGAGGCCACAGACTCTGCTGTTTTTGTTTTCTCCTAAATTCAGCCTCTTCCTAGATCCTGCCAGGAACAGGTGGTGCTCTGCCTCTGAGGCGGCAGCTCTGGTTGGTGGCTAGCTTTTCCTGATGCCGAGTCCAAATCTAAGCCTCGTCACTTCTTTCTGCTGGCCCTGGTTGGACTCTCATGGGCCTAGGGAAGTGCATCCCTAATTCTTCTTCATGGCCCTTTACACAATTGAAATCTGCAATCATGTCCCTTTTAGATGTCTCCCCTGGGATGAATACCTCCTGCCCCTTCAGCCACTTCTCGTATGATTTGATTTCTCTTTGTGTCACTAGCCCGGACCCTCTCCTTTCCTGGTTTGTCATTGTCCTTGTGAAAGTGGTGACCAAAATGGTCCCGTTGCTTGGCATTAGTCTGGCTTAGAGCAGGGATCAGAGGGAGAAATTCTCCTCCTTTGTCCCAGACTCTCTGCTATCATTAACACAACCCAGGATTGCACTTTTTTATTTTTACAAGTGGCAGTTTGTCACAGTTGGCTCATGTCAAGCTTGGGGTGCAAAAACAAATGAACAGGCAAAGCCATATCTTTTTCTTTTAATAAATGTGCCAAGCCAGGTGTCCCCCTGTTTATAGGTCTGCTACTGATTTGTGGAATCCAAATGTAAGGCTTTGTATTTTCCATCCAAGATTTCATTTTGTTTGTTTCCCTCAGTCTTCTATTCTGCGAGTCATTTTGAGTTTGGATTCTATCACCCGACATGCTAAGAGCTTGCCCTCCCAGCTTTATGGCCCCTGCAGATTTGATCAGCATGCTCGTGTGTTGTCATCCCTGACACCTGCAACCACCAGACCCTGGCTGCTAACTCCATATGGGAGCAGGAGGAAGGCCAAGTGGGTCCCCTTGCATCACTGCCACTGGGCTATTCAATCATTGTCATGTTGTAATTGGCAAAAGTGAAATAGCAGCGTGTTCTGTGTTTCGAGCCCTTTCCCAGGCTGGGTTTAATTGCAATGGGATTTATAACCATCGCTGCAGGAGGTGATAGATGTGTCTCTTTCATCCTCTCTGGCTGCTGAGGATGTCTAAGGGAGGAAGAAAGAGAAGTGGGGCTGGAACTGGGAACTCTGCAGGGTGGAGGGGTGGTGACCAGGGACTGGATGAGTGACAGCTGCCAAGGTCGCCCTAAGAAATGTAGGGCATGAACATTCACAGTTCCCTGCAGTAGCAGTGCCTTTCTGGCCTTGTTTCTTCACAGCAGCCTTGGCAGATAGGGAAAGGAGGGCTCAATTCTCCATTTTACAGAGGGGGAAATTGAGTCGAGAGTGGATTCGAGGCTGATTCAAGGTCCCGCCAATAGTCAGGATGAGAACTGGGCGAGAATCTGGGTCCTGGGCTCTGATGTTCCTGCCACTCACACACTGCTCCTCCGGCGTCACTCCCGGGACTTCGTGTCTGCTCAGCACTCATGCCTCCTCCAGCACTATTTGTGAGATGATATGCGTGGCAGTGTGTCGTAAAGGGGAGCCTAGCAGGACTACCAACAGTTTCTGTTGTTACGACAGGACTCGGTGTATGCAAGACACCGTGCTGGGCACCACGCGGGATGCAAAGTGTGGGATCCGCTATCCTGGCTTTTCCACGTTTAATAATGTCAGGAAGTCACCCAGCTGGGAGGCTCATCTTGACGTATTATCCACAACCCAGGGAGGTTTTGGAGAAAGGAAAGTGCTAGTGCCTGTGTCTATTACAACCTAGAGTAAAAGCAAGGGAATCTTAGAAAAGACCAATCCTTCCCTCCCTTCCATCTCTCCCCTCCTCCTCCCTCCTTCCGTTCATTCATCCTCCCATTTATTTTTGTCTATCAGCAGTTATTTATGGAGGATCTTTTGTGTGCCAGGCACTGCTCCGGGTGCTATGATACAGTGGTGAACAGGCAGGTGCAGTTTCTGGCCTCTTGGAACTTGGAATCTAGTGGCGGATACAGAGGACTAAGCCCTTATTTAAAAGTGTCAAATATGTCCTCATAGGGGAAGTGTGCGGTTGTGTGGGTCACTTAGCAAGGACCTGTGACCTGATCTGGGTGTTAGGGAAACTTTCCTAGTGGAAATCATGACTTAAACTGAGACCTGAAGTTTCAGTAAAAGGTGGGAGTTAGCCCTGGTAAAGAGCATGTGGAAGGGTGGTGTACTGAGAAGAAGAGGTATGTTCGAAGGCTGGGGGCAAGAGAGAACATGATGCTTTTATGAAATGCAGAGAGAGAGAGGGAAGTGGGAAGAGATGAGCCTGGAGAGGTAGGTGGGGGCCAGATCATAAAGGGTCTTAGCAGTCCTGTTGAGGAGGGCTGGACTTCAGCCTAGTACAGGGGGAAGCTACTGGAGAGTTCTAAGCAGGGACGAACATGAGCAGTTTCTGTTTTCAAGAGATTCCTCCAGCTGCAGTGAGGAGAACGAATTGAAGGTGTTCGGTTTGGGTCCTGCTAATAGTGCCTCTGGGCTTCCCAGTGGAGCTGTGTATCCTGTAGGTAACTCGATGTGTGGCTCTGGAGCTCAGAAGAGAGGTGTAGTCTGGGAATAGGAATTCACTACGTCTCTGCTAGCACTTGGGCACTAGTCCTGGCCGGGTGACGGGAGTCAAGTTATCAAACCGTAATCGAAGCCATGGTTATGGATGCTGCCACCAAGAGGGAGGGGGCACCTAGGACAGAATCCTGAGCACCAACCTCTGAAGGCAAGCAAATACTCCCAAAACAGAAGCCCTTTTAGGAGTCACAATGGAATCCAATGAAAGCTGTGAGTCGTCTTTCAAATAAACAAAGAGACTGGAAGCTTACGCACCCTTGGAGGCTGATCAGTGAACTCAGATGAAGAACCCCTGCTCTCATGCGCCTCCCTGGAGGGAGGACAGGTCTCCACCCCTTCCTTTCCCTAATCGTCTGATCCTGCTCTGCCTCTCTCCCCTTCTCTCTCTTCCTGTTTCCTTTTCTAGACATTTGTTTTCCCCACCAGTGACTTCCCAGTCAGGTATGGAGAATGACATTTGCCAAGGGCTCAGGGGTCCTCAAGTCCTGGTGTCCCCAAACCACCAAAAGGAAGCATCACGCTTTTACAGCATCATCTCTCACCAGGCTCCATGGGCACCTCACTGGCTCCCTTTGGTGGGGCCGATGGACTCGGGCAGATAGTCCCACCTTGAGATAGAGCTGGGGAGACTGAAGCAGAAAATAGGACGCAGCCTCCGCTGGGTTCCCACTTTCATTTAATTCAAATGAATTAAACATATTCTTCCTGAGTCCGTTCTTCGTGTGGATTCTAGGTGAGGGAAATAACCCAAGCAAAGGCACAGAGGCAGGATCATCCTGAACAGGGAAAGGGCTTCAGGGTTGCTCAAGAACTGGGCACATGGGATGTCACCATGGGGGAGAATGAGGCTCCAGGGCAGATTGGAGCCCAGTGATGGTGGTCCTAAATGCAAGGAGGGTGAGGAGTCCGGACTATTCTGTAGGCAGTGGGGAGCTGGCAATGGTTTCTGAGATGGCAATGTAGATCTGAAGTAAAGGAACCAGAGCCTGATTTGCAGAAGCCCAAACGTGGATTTGTACAATTATAGAACTCATTAATTTACCCAACATGAATCAAGTGCCTGCTATTTGCAGGCTCAGAACTTGAACCAAGAGATGCAAAGACAAGATGCAGTCCCTGCCTTCAAAGGGTTGGCAGCCTGGCTGGGGAAACAGAAACGTAGTGTGATGAGTAGATGCGAGGAAGCAAAGCCCTCGGCACCTCCACCCCAGCCACTCTCCTGCCCTGTGCAGGAACCCTTCCAGCACTGAGAGGACGAAAAGGAATTCTTCTCTCCCAGAGGCTGCCGGGAGAGAAAGCCTTCCCAAGCAGCCGCCAATCTGACCAGAGTTAATGACGGATTCACAGGCGGGGGGGTGGTTCTAGGGTGTGATAGTCCCCTGAGCTCCATTTAGCGGCTCAGGGTCCTGGACAAAACCCTATTTGCACAGCCCTGGGCTGAGCTTTTAGCTTGGAGGGTTAGAGAGGGCATGGGCAGGGCTTAGGATCCAAACCCCCTAAATATTTGCTGTGGGGAACTCTTCATCCCCAAGAGGAGAGAAAAGGCCGAGGAAGCATCTCTCTAGTGCTCGGAGGGGCAGTTTCGGGTCCAGCCAGGAGATTTCCCCCTCATGACCGAATGACCTTTAAATGGAGGCCGAATGCCACGCGTTTGCTGCATACCTGGTTGCCTTAAATGCGAGCCAGGGGCTAGGGTCGCCTGGCTGGACTAATTCAAATGTAACTGAAGGATGAGAAATAGGAAGCGACTGCAAACACCCGGGTGGTGGGCAACGCTGCAGGAACAGATGCTTCCAGAAAGGCCCCCGCTGGAAATGTTTGCACTGTTACCGGGGCGGGGACCAGGCTGCCTGTTGGGTTTCTTCCTTCCTTCCGTCTGCTGAGCCTGCTCACAGGGACAGCAGACGCGCCAAGGATCTGGCAATGCGGAGATGGTGGCGAGAGATGGGGCCCACTCCTCTCTTTTGCCACCATCCTCCTCACCTCCTAGCCTGTTTAGAAGGACCACACAGGACCAGGAAATCTGAACCCCAAAAGCCACAAAACGGGGTTCCAGAGTTTGATTTGTGACCATGGCTGTATCGGCAGACCTCTTTGGTCCCCGTGTTCTTGCTTATAAGAAGAGAACTAAGAATCCTCCTGCATCCTGTCTCACCAAGATGATGCAGGGAAGCTGAGTGAGGTAGTGAAAGAGAGAGTGCATCAGTGGGGAGCACCCTCCGGGTGTGTGTGGGTCTAACCAGGGAAGCCCAGCCCAGGTGCAATGTTCCAGATGGGTCTGTGGGCAGGAACGCTCAGGCTCCATCCTTCCTGGGGGCCCAGCAGCCTGCTGCTCCACATAGATTTGGGGCAGAAAATCACTAAGGTGGCCTCCCCAGCCCCAGCTCTGCCCTCTGAACCAAGGCGGTTGCCTTTGCAAGAGGGTTTGAGGAAATTCCAAATAGGATTAAGTCAGTTCGGTTTTTTTCCCCCACTTAAGTGTCTGTCTAGACACACACCTGATTGCTGGAAAGGAAGGTCAGATGTCACCTGCTTGCTGCTTTGGGTGCTGAGAAGCCTGGCGTCTTTCTCCTGCCATCTCCCCTCTTTTCTGACTCCTTCCTTCCTCCATCTCCTCACCAAGAATAAAGACTGGGCAGTCCTGTGACTGTCACTGGAGTTCCCAAGGAAGCCAGCACACACCAGATGTGCCTATGCTCTGCACTGCCGCATCTGTAAGTCAGTCGGGGACCTCCCAGCCACCTTCTCCTCTCCCAGTCTTTACCCAGCCATTCCAGAAACCGCAGAAAAACCTCCGACTCCCAGCAGACTGAGGAGTGATGTGACCAAGTCTCTAAGATGCTAAAGCATCCGTATTCAGGAGAGGACGCTTGCCAGTTTCCGTTTTCCCTGAGGACAGACTGAGGAGAAATAGACGTAGGCAGCAGCGAGCCGGATTTAGGCTTGGGCTAAGAAAGCGTGTGATGCCGTTGAATCAAGTGATTTGCTGGGCCCCTTGCTCCTGCTCCTCTCCAGCGTTCTGAAAAGCCAGGGGACACTTAAGCTCCAGCTGTAAGTACAGCCTTGCCCCAGCAGGGGATTAGTCTTGTCCCCGAGATGGAAGGAAGGAAGGAGAGGCTCACATACTGAGCACTGTCTTTATGCTGAAGCTGCAGCTAAGCGGGGAGCTTTCATCCTCACCTTGCTGGGCAGATGGGTATCGCAGGCTGCTGCCTGGGGAGCATCAGCCCAGCTGCGGTTGCGTCTCTCCCAGCCCAGGTGCTGGCAGCGTCCACCTTGGTCCTGCTGTGACTTTGCCTCTGTTCCTGATTCCCTACCTCAGGCAGCTGCAGGACCCTCCTCGCCCTGTTTTCTGCCTGCTTCCCAAGCTGCTTGGACCTTTTCCCCAACTCCTTCCCCATCATCCTGCCTGGTTTGGGTTCCACACTGACTCTGATCTGAACAGTTTCACGACTGGCTGAGCCCCAGTTTTGATACGAGTTGTTAGTCGTGGGGATGATTTGCTAAGAAAGCAGGTGGCCTCCTCCAATCCTTTATAGAAGAATGTGGTGCTTACAGAAGTAAAACAATAAGTTTCTACAATATAGGAAGACTAGAGCAAGTTCTGTGCACACACTTAAAGCAGTATTTCCGATAATCTGTCCGGCTTAACTAGAGGTGGGGGAGGAGGTCGACCAGATGGCCCTCCTCCCAAAGACAACCTAGAAGAAGGTGAAGGTTTTAGAGTCAGATCTAGATTCAAACCCTAGCTCTGCCCCTCATTGCCTGTGTGATCTTGGGCCAGCTACCTGATGCCTTGCATCTTGAGTGCTGTCTCTCTTGGTAAAGTCAGACTGATGATAATGCCTACCTTTTAGTTGTGAAGATGAACTTGAGATACAGTATGTGCAGTCAGTCTTCCAGAGGCCTGGGGAAGCTCTTCTTTTCCTTTAGGCTTCAGGAGTCCCGAGTTATAGAAGACACTCCATTTCATACTAAAAATGTATTTCATTTCAGATTCAGATTTATCTGAAATGAGTTAGATAAGCTTCTCTCCCACCTAATATTCAAAATTGGAATTTACAAAACAGAAAATTAAGGGACAATGGCTAGACTTATCACGGAAGGATCCTTCTTTTGCATAATGATATTTTCTAGGGTTCTTCTGCTAACAGAGCATTTTTGTCCGTGTTAGATGCTATCATTTGACAGAGAAGCTGAGAAGAGAGGCTGAAAGCTACAGGAATAAATATTAGGAGTTATCGGGAACCTTTGTTTCCTAAAGATCAATTAGAGAAAAGGGGAAGGGACATCAGAAAAGTAAGATTTGGGGAAACTGGGATTTGACTTATAAAAATTCAAATTGTTTCAGGAAACAACTTTTGCATAAAGCAAGAGTGCACCTGAATTGTGGAGCACTGCACTACCTTGTCCATAGAATGCAGAGTACGTCGAGTGTGTGTGTGTGTGTGTGTGTGTGTGTGTGTGTAAAAGGAAGAGACAGGGGGAGGAAAGGAGAGGATGAAATTGAGAGGCGAGGGCTTCTATTGGCATGGCCGTTGAAACTACTTCTGCCGGACACAGTCACAGCACATGAAAGTCTGCCGAGGCAGGATTGGTCATGAAATCGATCAACACTGCATTTTGTGTTTGACTCTGGTTTATTGTAGACTGTTTTCTCCAGACATCCTCTGATGTGTCTGTGGCTGAGAGCAAATGAATATAGATTTTCCCACCACATTCCAGGTCTCAAGGCTGCATCCCCGGCAGTCCTACGCCTATGGGGGCTAAGAAGCTGTTTGGGATGGTGCTGGGCCCCCAGATCCCAGGCCTGGACAGTGTGGGAGTTGGGAGCTGAGGGTGTTGACGTGTGTCCTGCTTTGGTCAGGACAGCTCGAGACTGGGAAGGAAATAAGCTTTCAGGTGGGCGATGGTGATGCACAGCCATGGGCAGATGGAGAAGAGGCCGAGGAGATTGCAGAGAGGGAGGAGCTGCTGACACGAGGAGAAGCAATTGGGGCGTTATGTTAAGTCTATGAGGGTTCAGGCTGGGGAGGGGCAGGGAGGGAGGTCGACGGAAGATTTATGTTTCACATTTTAAGAAGTTTGATGTGGTGGCATGCAGTCTGGGTTGGAGGGGGAGATATTGGAATTGGGAAGATGAATTAAGAGGCTGTTGCTCTGTTTCAGCGTGTGATAGAAAGGATGCAGGAGTTGGGTGATGATGGAAAGGAAGGGGGAAGAGTGGAGGGAACAGAGAGAGAGGGGCGCATAGTTAAGGACATTTCCCGGTTGTAAACGCTGGATGAGTTTACTTGTTCATGCAGTTATTCTCTCATTCTTTTTTTTTTTTTTTCTGAGAAAGATGCCTCTTTTATTCTTGTGGTTTAAATAGATTCATGCTTTGTCATAAGCATAAGCCCACAGTATACATAAACACTAATTTTTAAAGGATGTTATTTCTTTTTTCTTTAACATTTTTATTGGAGTATAATTGCTTTATAATGGCGTGTTATTTCTGCTTTATAACAAAGTGAATCAGCTATGCATATACATATATCCCCATATCTCCTCCCTCTTGCGTCTCCCTCCCACCCTCCCTATCCCACCCCTCTAGGTGGTCACAAAGCACCGAGCTGATCTCGCTGTGCTATGCGGCTGCTTCCCACTAGCTATCTATTTTACATTTGGTAGTAAATATAAGTCCATGTCAGTCTCTCACTTCACCCCAGCTTACCCTTCCCCCTCCCCATGTCCTCAATTCCATTCTCTACGTCTGCAGCTTTATTCCTGTCCTGCCCCTAGTTTCTTCAGAACCATTTTTTTTCTTTTTTTTTAGATTGCATATATATGTGTTAGCATACGGTATTTGTTTTTCTCTTTCTGACTTACTTCACTCTGTATGACAGACTCTAGGTCCATGCACCTCACTACAAATAACTCAATTTCATTTCTTTTTATGGCGGAGTAATATTCCATTGTATATATGTGCCACATCTTCTTTATCCATTCATCTGTCGATGGACACTTAGGTTGCTTCCATGTCCTGGCTATTGTAAATAGAGCTGCAGTGAACATTGTGGTACATGACTGTTTTTGAATTATGATTTTCTCAGGGTATATGCCCAGTAGTGGGATTGCTGGGTCGTATGGTAGTTCTATTTTTAGTTTTCTAAGGAACCTCCATACTGTTCTCCATAGTGGCTGTATCAATTTTACATTCCCACCAACAGTGCAAGAGGGTTCCCTTTTCTCCACACCCTCTCCAGCATTTATTGTTTGTAGATTTTTTGACGATGGCCATTCTGACTGGTGTGAGGTGATACCTCATTGTACTTTGATTTGCATTTCTCTAATGATTAGTGATGTTGAGCATCCTTTCATGTGTTTTTTGCCAATCTGTATATCTTCTTCGGAGAAATGTCTATTTAGGTCTTCTGCCCATTTTTGGATTGGGTTGTTTGTTTTGTTGATATTGAGCTGCATGAGCTGCTTGTAAATTTTGGAGATTAATCCTTTGTCAGTTGCTCCATTTGCAAATATTTTCTCCCATTCTAAGGGTTGTCTTTTTGTCTTGTTTATGGTTTCCTTTGCTGTGCAAAAGCTTTGAAGTTTCATTAGGTCCCATTTATTTATTTTTGTTTTTATTTCCATTTCCCTAGGAGGTGGGTCAAAAAGGATCTTGCTGTGATTTATGTCATAGAGTGTTCTGCCTATGTTTTCCTCTAAGAGTTCTATAGTGTCTGGCCTTACATTTAGGTCTTTAATCCATTTTGAGTTTATTTTTGTGTATGGTGTTAGGGAATGTTCTAATTTCATTCTTTTACATGTAGCTGTCCAGTTTTCCCAGCACCACTTATTGAAGATGTTGTCTTTTCTCCATTGTATATTCTTGCATCCTTTATCAAAGATAAGGTGACCATATGTGCGTGGGTTTATCTCTGGGCTTTCTATCCTGTTCCATTGATCTATATTTCTGTTTTTGTGCCAGTACCATACTGTCTTGATTACCGTAGCTTTGTAGTATAGTCTGAAGTCAGAGAGCCTGATTCCTCCAGCTCCGTTTTTCTTTCTCAAGATTGCTTTGGCTATTCGAGGTCTTTTGTGTTTCCATACAAATTGTGAAATTTTTTGTTCTAGTTATGTGGAAAATGCCATTGGTAGTTTGATAGGGATTGCATTGAATCTGTAGATTGCTTTGGGTAGTATAATCATTTTCACAATGTTGATTCTTGCAATCTAAGAACATGGTATATCTCTCCATCTGTTTTGATCATCTTTAATTTCTTTCATCAGTGTCTTATAGTTTTTTGCATACAGGTCTTTTGTCTCCTTAGGTAGGTTTATTCCTAGGTATTTTATTCGTTTTGTTGCAGTGGTAAATGGGAGTGTTTCCTTAATTTCTCTTCCAGATTCTTCATCAGTAGTGTATAGGAATGCAAGAGATTTCTGTACATTAATTTTGTACCCTGCTACTTTACCAAATTCATTGATTAGCTCTAGTAGTTTTCTGGTAGCATCTTTAGGATTCTCTATGTATAGTATCATGTCATCTGCAAACAGTGACAGTTTTATTTCTTCTTTTCCGATTTGGATTCCTTTTATTTCTTTTTCTTCTCTGATTGCTGTGGCTAAAACTTCCAAAACTATGTTGAATAATAGCTGTGAGAGTGGGCAACCTTGTCTTGTTCCTGATCTTAGAGGAAATGGTTTCAGTGTTTCACCATTGAGAACGATGTTGGCTGTGGGTTTGTCATATATGGCCTTTATTATGTTGCGGTAAGTTCCCTCTATGCCTACTTTCTGGAGGGTTTTTATCATTAATGGGTGTTGAATTTTGTTGAAAGCTTTTTCTGCATCTATTGAGATGATCATATGGTTTTTCTCCTTCAGTTTGTTAATATGGTGTATCACATTGATTGACTTGCATATATTGAAGAATCGTTGCATTCCTGGGATAAACCCCACTTGATCATGGTGTATGATCCTTTTAATGTGCTGTTGGATTCTGTTTGCTAGTATTTTGTTGAGGATTTTTGCATCTATGTTCATCAGTGATATTGGCCTGTAGTTTTCTTTCTTTGTGACATCTTTGTCTGGTTTTGGTATCAGGGTGATGGTGGCCTCGTAGAATGAGTTTGGGAGTGTTCCTCCCTCTACTATATTTTGGACGAGTTTGAGAAGGATAGGTGTTAGCTCTTCTCCAAATGTTTGATAGAATTCGCCTGTGAAGCCATCTGGTCCTGGGCTTTTGTTTGTTGGAAGATTTTTAATCACAGTCTCAATTTCAGTGCTTGTGATTGGTCTGTTTATGTTTTCTATTTTTTCCTGGTTCAGTCTCAGAAGATTGTGCTTTTCTAAGAATTTGTCCATTTCTTCCAGGTTGTCCATTTTATTGGCATATAGTTGCTTGTAGTAATCTCTCATGATCCTTTGTATTTCTGCAGTGTCAGTTGTTGCTTCTGCTTTTTTATTTCTAATTCTGTTGATTTGAGTCTTTTCCCTTTTTTTCTTGGTGAGTCTGGCTAATGGTTTATCAATTTTGTTTATCTTCTCAAAGAACCAGCTTTTCGTTTTATTGATCTTTGCTATTGTTTCCTTCATTTCTTTTTCATTTATTTCTGATCTGATCTTTATGATTTCTTTCCTTCTGCTAACTTTGGTTTTTCTTTGTTCTTCTTTCTCTAATTGCTTTAGGTGTAAGGTTAGGTTGTTTGAGATGTTTCTTGTTTCTTGAGGTAGGATTATATTGCTATAAACTTCCCTCTTAGAACTGCTTTTGCTGCATCCCATAGGTTTTGGGTCATCATGTTTTCCTTGTCATTACTCGCTCATTCTTTTGACCAATAGTTATTGAGCAGTACCAGGCTTTGTGCTGCTCGCTGGCGGGAAGCCGTGGCTCAAGCATTCCTGAGTTGATTTTCTAATGGAGGGTTTATAGCTACAAAAATGGGCAATTACCATAGCTGTGGGAGCACAAAGGAGCGGCACTGGTTGGGGGATCGGGGAAGTAGTTCAGGAAGCCTTTTTGGAAAAAAACGTGAAACAAGCAACCTCTAAGCTATGAGCTAGTAAATAAAGCAAATGCTATAGTGAGTCCAAGAAAAGAAATAGACATGGATGAGGTCCCCTGGTTGGCAATGAGACATCGTTAATGACCTGGGAGAGGGCAGTTGGGGGAGGATTAAAGCTGTGGCAAAGGCAGCGTGTTCAAATATAGTGTATTAATGGAAAATTTGAGGTCTGCTAAGGCCAACAGATCAGGAGATGACTGCCATTGAAAAGGCCATCATTCCCAAGAGGAAGGGGCACACTTTGCCAAGGGGGGCCACATGGGAAGCATCAGGGTTTGTCAGGAGGCAGCGGGAGCTTGGGGCAATGTGGGCAAGAGTCTTTGTTGTGGTTTCTTCATGGAGGACCAGGTGAGGCAGCGTGCATAGGCTTAGGATTGGCTAGTTTGAATAATCTCAGTGAGTTCTGGGGCACAGGGCCTCTCCCAAGTTGCCTGGTACCTAGTCCTGGGAGTGATTAGGGCAGATAGCTGGTAGCCTGGAGCTAGTGCCCTGTGAGTACCCAATAAAGGAGGAGGCTGGGGTGTGGAATGGGTGATTTGTATTTGAAAAGTGCCCTTATGGGTTAGTTTAATATTTCTAGGAATTGGGTAACCCTGAGAGGGGCGGTCCATCCCGGGTCAGCAAGGCTCCAGATGTGAAAGCGTCAGCATACAGAAAAATCAAAGACATGGTTAATACAGGCAGTTAAGGGATCATACATAACATTTATTGGACAGTACCTATATGTTAGGTACTCTTCTTAGTAATGTACACATTTTAGCTCAACTCTCACAGCATCTTTAGGAGTTAAGTACTACTAGTTTACAGATGAGGAAAGTAAAGTTCAGAGAAGTTAAGGAACTTGAGCTAGATCACACAGCTAGTACTGGGCTTGGAGGCTGGCTCCTGGGCTGGTGGGCTCCATCACTGTGCTGTGCTGCCTCTTTAGTGGATGCCGAGCGAGTCACAGCAGAGGCTATAGAATGCTCATTCAGCAGTGATCATTTTAATTAAAGTTGAGAAGTTCGTGTAGCTCTATGCGGCATTTTTCTTTTCAAAATTCTCCATTAGATCCTACTGCTTCCACCATGACGGAGGTAATGGCATTTTGCAGGAGGATTAACTGAGGATCGGAAGGATTTTGAGGCTTTTCCAAAGAGACATCTTGATTCCAGCGGGGAGTCAGGCTCCCAGCTGCGGCTGTTCTGAAAGGAACCGGCATTTGCCTCTCTGGGCAGCTGAGCAGGCTTCCCCAAAACATTGCTTCCTTAATTTGCGTGCGCACGAATTGTCTCTGGGTTTCAAAGAATCTCTTGCAAGCCCGTGTACTGTTCTTTCTATAAAGAAGGGGCAAAGAACAGTCTGTGCGGAAGCCTTTGGAGCACTGAGTGAATCCAAATGAGATTTTCTCGGTAATTATGTTTTCCTTAACGAAGTTTAAAGGAAGCGGTAACTAACAGGGCTTTATTCAGACAGCAGCCATTTCTCATCAGTAAATGGTGCTTCAACAGCAGAATCATAAACAAAAGATTTTGAAGGGTTCAAGTTCCAAAGGCTGCATGAGCTGGAGAGGGAGATGTGAAATATTGAGTTTGGGGTTTGTGTCTCGACTTCTGATTAACTGGCCCTTCCCTGCTCTGTTTGGGTGGCTTAGGCTCCAGTGTGTAACAGGCTTCAGTTAGTATTAACTCTTCTTAAAGGTACCACAAGGGTTTCCTCGGGAGGCTGGGGCTCAGCTCCCAGCCTGGGAAGACCCTCTGGAAGTCTGTGGGGCAAAGTATCTTCCTTTACCCCTTGTAGGTGATTAGACAGGGAGCCTTCAGGAATGACTGAGTCTTAGGTGTACTGCAGAAGAAGAAGGGAAAGATTAGGCCTTGGGAACCCCTGTGCTGCTGGTCATTAGAAAGAGGATCTCGTCAAGGTCACGACAGTTTGCAGCCAGATGGCCTTGATTTCCTATTTGTCACAGAGTTGTCTTGCCCAGACTCTCCACCTTCTGAATTCCTGACCCACCTGCTGTGGGCACTTCCCTCCAGTGCCCGTGCTCAGTGATTCCCGCCTCCCGCTCTGCTGGGCCTCATTCCCAGCCCCTGTCCTTTGCACTGACCCTGAGCAGGAGGGGACAGCTGATGGGTGGGTCTCCCTCTGAGAAGTATTCCAGTTATCAGCACAGTGAGGATAAGGAGTAATGGCCAGGACCCAGAAGCTATTCCCCTGCTCCCTGGCCCCAGGCAAATCGCTGACTCCAAGAGGGTTAGGACCAACAGCTAGGAAACTGCGGTTCAGAACAGAGCAGTTACTTGGGTACCATAATGTACCCAACTGGTAAATTTCAGGCTCTGGAACTAGACCTTCAACCTAAGTGTTGGTTTTCCCACAGAAAGTCCCATATAAATCTTCCCACATACCATGCTACTTGTTCCCAGAACTGGGTCAGTAAGCCTTGCCCAGCCTGCTTCACAGTGCACAGGACATCTGAAAGTGCTTTATACTCTGTGAAGCTCTATACCAGTGGTTCTCAGTGGGGAGGTACCTATTTTTTTAAAGACTTAAAAAATTTGAGGTATAATAATATACAGTAAAATTCATTTTTTATAGTGTACAGTTCTGTGAGTTTTGACAAACACGTACAAGCATGTAACCACCACCTCAACCAAGATATAAGAACAGTTGCATCACCCCCTGAAAATTCTCTTGTGTCATTTTGTTGTCAGCCCCTCTCCCCTCCCCAGCTCTTGGCAAACACTGATCTGTTTTCTGGCCCTACTTTTGCCTTTTTTGGAAGATCATATAAGTGGAATGATACAGTGCTATAGACTGAATGTGTTCCCTCCAAAATTCTTTGTTGAAATCTAATCTTCAATGTGATGGTATCTGGAGGTGGGACCTCTGGGAGGTAATTAGGTCATGAGGATAGAGCCCTCATGAATGGGATTAGTGCCCTTATAAAAAGAGGCCCCAGAGAGCTCTCTTGCCCCTTCCACCATGTGAGGACACAGTGAGAAGACGGCTGTCTATGAACTGGGAAGCAGGCCCTCACCAGGCACTGAATCTACCAGTTCCTTGATCTTGGATTTCTCAGCTTTCAGAACTATAAGAAATAAATTTCTGTAGTATTCTAAGACATAACAGTATGTAGCCATTTCAGTCTGGCTTTTTCCACTTAGCATGGTGCATCTGAGAGTCATCCAGGTTGTTGCCAATATCAGAAGTTTATTCCTTTGTATTATTAAGCAGTATTCCACTGTATGGATGGGCCACAGTGTGTCTATTCCTTCACCAGGTGAAGGACTTTTGGGTTGTTTCCAGTTTTGGAAGACCATGAACAAGGCTGCTATTTTGCAATAATATAAACCGAGGGGGCATTTTGTAAATACATCTTATGTATTTGTAAACACAGTATATTTTTGTAAAGATTTAGTATGCGTTGAATTTTCCATGAAAATTCACTAAGAAAATTGGGACGACCATACCTTGTTTTGTTCTGAATTTTACCAAAAGTTGGTCAACATTTTGGAAAATCACATCACCCTTCATCACTCTTGCCAACTTAGCTGTGGTATTTGAGTTGCCAGCACAACACTTTTTGTATTAGTTTGAATTTATAGTTGCTGTATTCATGGCGATGCTACATAAAGCTGCAAACATCTGACTCCTTCCTTCTGTCTTCTAGTTTAATCATACTCAAGCATTTGCATAAAGAAATACTTATTATTTTATTATAAATTACTTTCTTTTTATTACTCCTTTGTATTATAATTAGGGGAATGAGGTGGGTTTAAAAAAAAATGTTAGGTATGTAGTTATATATGAATTTTTATTTTGGAATAGAAAAGGCATATTATAAAATACTGGCTCAGGAAAGGGAGTGTTGATTGTAATAGAGTTGAGGACTACTCCTCTTCACAAGAGTTGTGTGGTCAGGACACTTTATCCATCAGTATAGACAAGGCTGTGTCCTGAGAGAACAGTTTACATTGGCAGCTGGCAATTTTAGGAAAATATTCATGTTCCATTGCTTGCTGTAGCAGGGCTCGGTTCACTTGGCTATATTCAGAGGCATTTGGAAAAATAATTAGCTGATAAATATTTATTGAGCACCTATTATGTGCCAGGTGGTATCACTATCCACAAGGAGAATTCTAATAGTGGTAGGGGTGGGAGGGTATATTTACAGAGTATATTTATATATACAAATGAATGAAAAAGATAATTGCTGGCACTGGAAAGTGCTAAGAAGAAGGTAAAATAGATAAGCGCTTTACCTGGGGAATTAAATAAGGCCTCTCTGAGTTTGGACCTGGAAATGAGAAGAAGCAGCGTTGCAAAGATCTAGCAGGAAAGCATTCCAACCACAGGGAATAGCGGGGGTAAAGGCCCTGAGATGGGAAGCATATGGGATGCTTTGGGAGCAAAAAGAAGACCAGGTGTCTGGAACATAGAGAATATGGGGGAAGTGGAGGGAGAGGGCGTCAAAGAAGCCAGAGTTCTCCAAATGATGCAGGTCTTATAGGTCATGGTTATGTGTGGAATTTCATTGTTTGCAGTGGGAAGCCTTTGGGTTGTGTTAAACATGGGAATGATGTGATCTGACTTATGCTTTAGAAAGACTACTCTGGCTGCCCTGAAGGGAAAGTGGAGGCAGAGAGACCAGGAGACTAGTGCAGAAGTCCAGAAGAGAGGTGGTAGAGGCCTAGATCGGGGAAAAGCATGGAGATGGTAGGTAGTAATTGAATTAGAAATGTGTTTTGGAGGAAGAACAGCCAGAGCCTATGGATATGGTTAATTTTGGAGTGTGAGGGAAAGAGACTGACTCCTAGGTTTTTGGCCTGAGCAATTGGGAGGGAAGAGGTGCCATTTATTGAGATGGGGAAGATTAAGAGAGATGGTAGAACTGAGGGAGAAAGTTGACTTCTTTCAGCCAACTTAAGTGTGAGACACCTATTGGACATCCACTTGGAGGGAATTCCCCAGCTGTCCAATGGTTAGGACTCCATGCTTTCACTGCTGTGGGTCTGGGTTCGATCCCTGGTTGGGGAACTAAGATCCCATAAGCTGTGTGGTGCAGCCAAAAAAAAAAAAAAAAGACATCCACGTGGAGATATCAATTAGTACTTGGGTGTATAAGGTCAGGTGAGAGATACACTCTGGAGATAACATTGAAAGTTATCAGCAGGAGAGATTTTGGAAAGATAGTGGCAGCATAGTTTTTAGATAGTTTTGGATCATCTCAAATCCCCACATGAAACAACAGACAGAACAATGAGATAGCAAAACCACATAGGCAACATTTACAATAAAACTAGGTGACAAGTTATCCTCTAAATTACAATAAGATGGGGAGAAATCATTAAAAAATACAAGACTTGTGTTAGTGTCCATACGTGAAAAGCAGAGAGAAAACAGAGGGGAGGTGGACCTGAGAATAGAAGAATTCAAAGTAGCAACACACAGATACTCAATAGAAAATATGGTGGGACACTTTTGAAACAGGAGGGAAGGGGGCAGGGCACAACCTTTGAAAGAATGACATAGCCCAAGGACATGACATAAACTGATTAGAACCAAATGGGTCCATGATGGCAGACAAATCGACTTCCACTAGACCTTGAGCCTCAGTATACATTCACTGTAACACATCAGCAAGCTAAATGACACAGCCACAGGTGCCATGACAGTTCCAAGGCTGACCATAACGATCAAAAAGTGGGCAGTGGCCCAATTCCTGGAGATCCTCGCCCCTTCCCGAAATAGCTGGAATACTCCTCCCCCTCATTAGCCTATGAAATTACCCACCCCTATAAAAACTGACAACCCCCATACGCCGGTGCCTTTCTCACCTTCTGAGATGGCCCACACTCTGTGGAGTGTGATTCTCTCTAAATAAATCCACTTCTTACCTATCACTTTGTCTCTCACTGAATTCTTTCTGCAATGAGACATCAAGAACCTGAGCTTCATTAAGTCCTGAAACCAGGTGTGTGATCTCAGTTGGAAGACTGTGGGTTTTGGCCGGGTTCAAGTCCCGGCTGCATGGGTTCAAGTCCCAGTCAGGGTTTTGGCTGGGTTTGAGTCCCGGCTGCATGGGTTCAAGTCCCAGTCTGAGGTGCACGGTTTCACTTTGAGAGTAGCAGCTGAAATTGGGGGGATGCTGTGGTTCTGCTCACTGCAATAGTAGGTGAGTGCAGGGAGCCCACCAGATGGACTGAAGGGGCTAGACCAGCATAGTTCCTGCATTTTCTCAAAACTGATCTGCCAGGGCTTCTTTCTGCCAGGGTCCCCACTGAATAGTGGGGAGTGGAATCAAAATTGCAGAAGGTTGGGATAATAAAAAGAAAAGGAAAAGAAAAAAAGAGAAAGTCCAGAAAAGATTTGGGGAGGAGAACAGAACCAAGAAATCTCAGAAAGCAAGCTACTGTATATTTTAACACTCTATAAAACAATGGAAGAGGGAGCTCTGTGGAGTTAGAAAAGACACCTGAACTAAGTCTTTTTCCAAAAGTTCAGGAAAACTCATTTCACTTAAAAATGAAATGATTGTGTCCAAACCCCATAAAAGTTACTGTAAGGAAGACAAAATGAGAATAACATCCCTGCAGACAGTGAAATCACACCAAAAAGTAAATAAATAAATAAATAAGTAAATAAATACCCCCCAAAAACAACAACCAGAAAAAAAAAACCTATAACACACTATTTCACAATGAGCTAAAATTTTAAAAAATGGTACAAGACATGAAACATAATATAAATCAGATTCAGAAAAACAGAAATGTAGTGATAGAATTCAAGAAAGAATTAGAAATAAAAGAAAAAAAATTTTATAAGTGAGGCATGAACTAGAAGAAACACAAGAGCAAATAAACACTATAAATAATACCTTATGAGAAATAAAAGGCATAAAGGAAGGAAAAATTTTAAACCAAAAAGAAATTAAGAAACAGGTAAACATGGTTTGAGAGAAAGTGACAAATATTTAAGAAAGGCAAAGAAGGTTCAACATATGGATAATAGGCATCCTTGAAAGGCAAAAAGAAAACTAAAGCAAGGTAACAAATCATAAAAAATATAATGAAAAAAAACCTCCTGAAATTAAAAGAAAATTTAAAGCTGCATATTGAAAGAACACTCTTTGTACCTGAGAATATTGACCCAGAAGGATGGAGGCTTGTTCTAGTAAAATTACCGGGCTTTAAAGAAAAAGAAAAATATCCTTTGGGCATCTAAGCAAAGGAGTAAGTGATTTATATGAGAAAGAAAATGATACTGTCATCAGGCTTTTCTACAGCCACATGTTATGACAGAAGAAAATGGAGTAACATATTAAAAGTACTCAAAACAGGAAATGTGAACATGAGCCAAAGATTGTACATTCAGCCAAATTGACCTTCAAGTATAAAGAACACAAACTATCATTAAAATAGCATGTAAGAACACAGAGAATATTGTCCCTATGAGTCCTTCCTCAGGAATCTACTAGAAGATGAGTTCAGAAAACCCAATGGCCAGAGAGACATGGGTGTAAGACCAGTGTTGATCATTAAACGTACGGTTACTTATAGCAACAAAACTAAGTGAGGGTTCCCAGGGCTACATTGCATGATGCAATGGCAATATCATCTGACGATGTAGGTATAGTGTTAAGAATTGGGGAACAGAGATAGCATATGCAAAGATATTTTAAACCTTTTTAATACATAATCATGATGGCTGGGAGTGGTGTTAGTATTGCTACTAATAAGTATGGTTATTCTGAGACTGTTGTATATATGATGTGGGATAAAGCGAATAAATAATTATGGGTCACCCTATTTCTGTCTTTTTTGTGTCCTTGAGAACCAGGATTCTCAGTGCAAAAGAATGGAAATACAGATGTAGTTATAGAAGAGGCAGAGTAAAAACCCTGTAGACTTGAACTTGAATTTTTATTTTATAAATTTTGTATATATATTTTATATCCATCTATCTATATGTTATGTATTTTATTTTATATATATGTAATATTTGTTATCTATATATCTGTCTATAGAT
This sequence comes from Eubalaena glacialis, assembly GCF_028564815.1. Classification (NCBI taxonomy): domain Eukaryota; kingdom Metazoa; phylum Chordata; class Mammalia; order Artiodactyla; family Balaenidae; genus Eubalaena; species Eubalaena glacialis. Next base: position 12,390,545 of record NC_083725.1, on the reverse strand, counting down.
AGATTTTTTTTTTTTTTTTTTTTTTTTTTTTTTGCCCCTTAGCTCTGTCCACTGAAAAAGGCCTAGAAACTATGACCAAGAGGTGCAACCAGATTATGGTCGTGCTATACCATTTCCCACTGAAAGAAACCAGGGCTTCTTGGAGACATGGCTGATCCCAGGTGTAGGCAGGAAATGTACAAAATGACCGCCTGGACCAGTCGTGTCAGAAGGACTTAGGAGCCAACTTGAAGAGACTCCCACTGGTCAAAGATGACAATTTGAGCTTTAATAAGGATAATATTTGCAATGGATTGAAACCCATGTTTAAACATGGGTTTAATAATTTTGTATCTATGAGTTCAAAATGACATGTAAAAAATTAACTAATTGGTCATCATCTGAGGATGACAGGGGGCTAACTAATTATCTTGAAAACCATGTAAATGAAAGGAAATTAGCATTTATCCTGTCATTCCTATATGAACTGTGCTCCTGGGTAACCAAATAATAGACGAGGGGCAGCATCTCGGTATAAAATTATTCAGGTTGATATATGAAAACTTAAATGAATGAATGGATCTAAGGTTTAGATGTTAGACACTAGTTAGAGCACCAATAGTTGCTAATACTGACAAAAGAGTAAAAGGCAGACATTATGTGCCTTCTGATGAAAGAACATAGCATCACTTACAGTCTCAGCTGAAGGTCTGAACCTGAGCTTGACCGAGCCGCTGGATCCAGTGGCTGATTTTTAAGAATGAAGAGATAGAGGAGCGTGCTGAACCGCACCAGGAGTGTGCAGGCAACAGAATCCAGACAGTGGGGAACCCCACAGATGCATTTTAAGGAAAAGAAAGAGATGAAAGAGAAATTTGTAAATTAAAAGAGAATTAAAAGATAAAGTTTCCCAAAATGGGCAGGACTTAAACTACAGTGTCTAGGAATGCACTTGGGTGATAAAACCACAAAAGGGGGAAAAAAACACACAAGAAGTGATTCCTATAAAAGTCAGGAAAGTGGTTACTTTTGGAGGGGAGGATGGGGCTGTGGTTAGGATGGGGACCAGCAGGCCTTCTGGGTGGCTGGCAAAGTTGTATATTTTAACCTGTGTAGTTATTATGAGGTTGTTCACCCACTAAGCTTTTTATTTGTTTTGTGTGGTTTTCTGCATCTATGGTTTATTTTACAATAAACAGGTAAACATTTTTTTTAAGTCATGAATATATAAGTGGAATTTAAAGCCATGGGAAGGATGGAAGTCACTTGAGAGAGAGTATAGATGGGAAGGTGGCTCGGGACTGAATCTTGGGGGTACCTGACATTTGAGAAGGAGCCATTGAAGCAGGAAGACAAAACGACAGCTATGAATAAACAGGTGTGTGAGATATGACGGGAGCTTAGAGAAGAAAGTATGTGAAGGTGGAGTAAACGAGTTGACTGGTCAATGCTTCTGAGAGACTAAATACTGTGAAGATAGAAGATTATCCATGGGCTTCAATGAGGTGTAGGTGACTGGGGACCTACATCTGTCTTGGAGTGGTGAGGAAGCTGTCTTGGAGTGGAAGCTCCAAGAGCTTAGTGGAAGCTGTCTTGGAGTGGTGAGGACGAAACCCAGCCCAGTGGGGTGGGTGAAGGTGAGAATGGAAAGTGGGATGGAGATGGAGTAAAAACAACGGCTTCAGGGGGACCTGGAGAGGTGTAAAGGGGGCAAGGCTGAGGGATGGGTCAGGAAAGCCCTTGAGGCGTCTTAGTGCCAGGCAGGAAGGCAACCCTCCCCAGCCCCGTGGCACGGGCACCCTGTTCTGAAGACGAGCTGCACGGCCCGTTCTGCTGCTGAAATCCGTCACCCTCCCCCCAGCCTCAACCCCCACCCTGCTGCGGCCAGCACAGGATGCTGAGGAGACCAGGCTGATGGTGGCCAGCTTGGTGTTCCGCATGCAGGGTGAGCAGGGCCTGAAGGGCAGGGGGGCACCAGGCTTGTGGGCAACAACAGCCAACTGTTGAGTGGACGCCAGTCAGATCAAAGCACCATCAGCCAAGACTGCTGATCTCCATCACCCTCTGCTTTGGCAAAGCCGAGAGAACGAATTCTCCCCATTCTTCCCTCCAAAGGTCGGCCACGGCTGGCCCTTTCTCATCTGGGTAAGACAGGAGGGCCCAGACGCTGCACAGGCCAGGGCGTTGGAGACACAGCCAGTGGGGAGCCAGCTCAGACTTGCTGACATAGAGGAACAGGAGACCCTTTTGTTCATTCAAAGATCAGAGCCAAAAAGTTGGAGCAGAGAAGCTTTAGAGCAGGCTGGATGCCCCCTTGAGAGCAGCCTGGCAATTTGAAAGGAGCTTTGGAGCCTTGGATCTACACCTGCCGGTCCCCCAACCTCACCCTTGTTTGTTTACTGAGGCTAGAGACCCCACTGTGTAGCCACCCACCTTGCCCAGGAGCAGAGGCATCCTAGCAGGACGGCAGAGTGATACAGAGCCAGACTTGGGTTCCTCACCTATCTGGACATAGTAATAGAGCCCACCTCATAGAGTTTCTGCAGGAATGCAATGGGTTGGATTCCACATATATGCGTTAATATATGATATTTGTTTTTCTCTTTCTGACTTACTTCACTCTGTATGACAGTCTCTAGGTCCATCCACGTCTGCAAATGGCAGAATTTCTCTCCTTTTTATGGCTGAGTAATATTCCATTGTATATACGTACCACATCTTCTTTATCCATTCCTCTGTTGATGGACATTTAGGTTGCTTCCATGTCCTGGCTGTGGAATCTAGAAAAATGATACAGATGAACCTATTTGCAAAGCAGAAATAGAGACACAGACATAGAGAACAAACGTATGGACACCAAGGGAGGAAAAGGGGGGTGGGATGCATTGGGAGATTGGGATTGACATATATACACTACTATGTATAAAATAGATAACTAATGAGAACCTACTATATAGCACAGGGAACTCTACTCAATGCTCTGTGGTGACGTAAAGGGGAAGGAAATCCAAAAAAGAGGGGATGTATGTATACGTATAGCTGATTTACTTTGCTGTACAAGAGAAACTAACACAACATTGTAAAGCAACTATACGCCAATAAAAATTAAAAAATAAAAGAATGCAATGGATTAGTGTCCTCAAAGTGCTTATAGCTGGGCTTGCCACACAGGTGGGGCCAGTTTTAGCTGATCTGGTCCCTTAAGCTTCCTGTAGGTCTGCGGCTTTACTGCCTTCTCTGTCGGGAGTTTAAGACATTTTTGCGAGACTGAGCCTGGGCCTCCTCCCAGCCTTGCTTCATATCCTGCAAATCTGCACATTAGGACCGTTGCTGCCCAGGGAGTTGTGAGATGCCAGGGACCCCAGAGATGATCTTGTAGATGAGAAAACTGAAGCCCATAGGGAGAAATTCTACTGCTTCTAGAGTTTTCTCTTCCATTCTGTTTTTCTCTGAGACAAAGTGTTCAGTATATGTTGGAACCAAAATTCTACATTGCTTTGTGGGGCATTTTGGAGGATGAAAAAGATAATGGATCCATCTCTCTCTCTCTTTCTGTTAATATCCCTCTGTCCTCAGGTAACAATGCTCAGCATCAGTTACGCGTATGCAGTCGTTTTCTAGCATCTGTGATGCATTTACACTGAACTGGCCCAATCACATGCCTGTCTCATATCTAGAGGGCAGGCCTAAACTAAAGGTGACTTTTGTGGCTGTAAAGAGAATCACACTCACAGAATCGCACATGGACTGGACCCAGGACCCGTGTCGTAGGACTGTGCTCCAGCCAGCTTACCTCACATGTGCTCCAGCCTTGTCTACCACGACAGCCCATCTGGTGGTCAAAGTCTGCAGTTGGTAAATGCAGATGGCTGGTTTGCATGACACTGAACAGCTTGGGATCTGGACTACATGGATGATTGGCTGAACTTGTGCAGATTCAACCTGATATCTGGCATCACAGGTTGGTAGGTGTAGCTTGCCCTTTCCTCCCCTTTCTGAGCCCACTCTTAGCCTCAGGGAATTTTAATAAAATACCTGAGCCTGGCTCGACTCTAGAATCTAAACCTCTTATACCTGAGCATAGGAGTGGGTTGTAGTTAGGCCACTGGGAAAGTCATATGCCGTCCATACAGCTGCTTTTGATTTGAAGACCAAGGGCACCCGGGACAATCACAGCTGGCCTCTCACCATGGCAGTAGCTCTGAGCCCCTGCCTTCCCCCAACACACAGGAGTGGCTGAGCCTCCAGCTAGAGTAAGGGCAGGGACTGGGCCATCCCCACAGGAATGTGCTGACCCCCCATTGTCTACGGCTGCCCCGTGGCCCTGTCTCAGCTGGGACTCAGCCTACCATGCGCTGCACCTCCACAGAATCCCCACAGGGAGAGGACAAGTGCCCTTCCAGGGAAGGGATCCAACATTGCCTGGTGACCTGGGATCACTGTAGTTATCTTTGGGATCTGCCTGGCCCAAAAGGCCTCCCTGGGTGGGTCCAGAGGAGATCATCTTAACCACTGTGTCAGGAGCTGAGCGACTGGTGAGGGATGGGAGCCCTGTGAGTTTCCCTCCTGCCCATCAGTCAGTCCCCTTCCCTGTGAGAACTTCAGTGCATCTGTAAAGTGCAGTGGACCCCTCACCCTTCTCCTGGTCGTGTGCTCTGCAAAATGCTTTGATTATGGACTGTCTCATGTCACCCTCACCTTTCCATGGAGATGGCATCTTCCTTTGGTTTTATGTGAACTCAAGGGCTGGGACTGCCCTGAGATGCCCAACCCTGTCCCACCCCATATTTCTGGGTCTGCCAGCTGGGCCAGGGACCTAACCATCTGAGGGAGGTGGGACCTCAGAGGCCACAGGTGGTGTGCGGGGGACATGCCTAGACACATCCCCTTGGGCAGGGCTCTGGGAAGTGCTCCAGAGCCCCACTGCTGCGCTCCCCTCCCTGGTACAATTGCCAGCATTGAGCCTTTACCAGATGCAGAATGTGTGCGTGCATTAACTTACCTACCAATCACAGCACCCCCATTTACAGTTGAGGGATTGGGAGATTTAGAGAAGTTGGGAAACTGGCCCCAGGTTTCATGGCTATAAGGTGGTAGAACCAGCTGTGTGCTCTTAACCATGGTGCCATCCTGCCTTTCTGCAGAGAACAAACATGCAGATTTCCCTCCTAGGGGGAATTTCTGTTCATGTGAATGCCACAGAGGGGAGCTTAACCTTTCAGGTCAGACAGAATCCTCCTTCTGTTCCCACGGGTATCATTATATATGCACGTGTGCTCACGCATGCACTCCACACGTGCACACACACACACACACACACACATTCACGTTAACAGGTAGTCATTGCCTTGCTCTTCGTTCATTCGTTCATTCAAACAACCAGAACCCGTTGAGCCCCACTGAGCATCGTAGTGGATGCTGGGGCTTGAAAGTGGAGTAAGAAGCAGCCCCTGTCCTGGGGGAGTTCTCGGGCTCCGAGGAGATTAGATCTGTAAATGTGCAGTGGCAGAAGTGCAGGTGCAGCAGTAGAAGCGTGTGTGAACTACCTGGGCACACGGAGGAGCAAGCCTGATTTGGGAACCTGTAGACGGGATCTCATCTCAGGAACTGAGGAAATGTTGGGTCTAATAGAATCTTGGAATTCTCATGAGGAAGGCCTGGGCTCTCATCCTAGCTCTGCCATTTCCTGTTGCAAAGATGATGTGTCAAAGGACCCAGCATGAGGTGCAGCACCAATAAATATTTATCTGATTAACTAGCTCTATGACCTTGAACGAGTTAGCTAACCTCCTTGAGCCTCAATTGTCCCATTTATGAAACGGGAGCAGTCAGATCTGCCCTACCTTTCAAGCTTGTGGCAGGGATGAAACAGTTTACTGTGGATGAAAGTTCTTTAGATGTGAACTTGTCTCTTCGCTGTAATGATTCGATCCAGCGAGGCCGGCATAGGGGGTGTGCGGAGGGCAGCCGGGATCTCGGGTTACAGCACAGGATGACAGGACTGGTCCTTGAAGGTGCTCAGCAAGACTGGAGAGACGGTGACAGCGATAGCATGGAGTCTGATTCTCCCGGCACCCTCGTCTCTCCCGTGAAATGACTGTAAAGCACTTTGCCGTGATAGAGTCTTTTATAAATACTTCCTAATAACAACAACCTACCCAATTTCCAGCGGGAGTGGGGCTGGCGGGAGCGTTAATGAGGCTGTTAGGTGTCTGTCGCAGCCCAGCTCCATCCGGCTCCGCGGAGGCTGAGAACGTGCAGGAAGCTGTGGAGCTCAGGCCTCCCCCCCCCCCCCCCCACACCGATCTTGGATGCTGGGCTCAGCTGTACCCACGACACCACTGTCCCTGGCTCATGTCAGTCAGTTGGGCTTTTTGTTGCTGATTCATTTTACTTGGGGGTTTGAATTAGTACTAAATAGTCAGGAAAGTAATGCTGAAAGGCTCGTTTCCTGGCTGGTGGAGGGAGAGCGGGGCTGTAAACGGTGATGAGAATAATATCAGCCACGTTAACTCTGTTCCAGGACCTGGGCAACGCAGGTGGCAGCGTCATCGGAGCCACTGACTAACCAACCAGAGGACGGAGAGTCTTTTTCTGGGGAAGAGGAGATGAGAGAGGAGGAAGAGAAATGGGTAGAGGGACTGGGGCGGTGCAGGGTAGAAGGGATGGCGTTTGTATAAAAGACTCAGAGGAGATTTATGTGGACGTTAGTGCTGGAAAAGGCAACCATTCTAAGTGGAATATTAATGGAATCCATTTTCTTGCCGTCTCCTGCAGGCACACTTTGGAAGTGCAGGGGAAAAAATCACTTTACAATAATAACTGTTATTTATATAAGAGAACAGCCTTGGATATATCAAAATGTGAGGTTTCGAGGTAATAATTGGACCCCCAGAATCATCATTATCCATTTAAAAGACAATTTCTGGCCTAGGAAGTTGATAGAAAAGAATGGCCCAATCCTACCACAGTGGTAAATAACTTTGTGTTTCAGTTTTATTATTTGATTTCATTCTGAATCTGATGGGACTTGGTGACTAAAGGGAATTGAGTAGGGATGTAAATGGGAGTGACTTTCCCCACAGCATCTTTATTGATGTCCAGATATGACTGTGGGGGAGAAGCCTCAAGCTTCTGTCCTTGTCACAGCTGGAGGGAAAACAGTGGAGACAGAGGAGCAATTCCTGCCAGAATCCACTGGCATCTTCCAGAAAGTTTACTCCCCAGTCCTGTAATTTCCCTCTCTCCCACCTGCCAAGTTAACCATCATGGGTGAACATTCCTCTGGATTTTTTTCTATAAAAATCTATACCTTTTTTTCTTTAAAAAAACTGGGGATCATTCTATACGTAGTGTATTGGAATCGGCCTTTTTCACTATATTATGAACAGCTTTCCATGTCACTTTATATAAATCTGCATACTTCTTTTTAAAAGTGGAATGCTTCTCCTTTATATGAATATCCATCATTTAAGTAAATGTTCCCCTTTTGAAGGACATGTGGGTTGTTTCCATTCTTGTGCCAGAGTCTTTGCACACTTGCAGGAGTGTCTCTGGAGAGTAATACCTCGAAGTGAAAGATTTTGGGTCAGAGGGTTATGAACATTTTAAATTAGAATCAACTGAACATTATTGACCTTGAAAAATGAGATCTGACAACCTCTGCCCCATAGATCAAATGGATTCTCATGATGTCAGACAGGTAGGCAATTGTGAAAGATCTTTCTGGAAATCGGTGCTTTTGCTTATTTAGGGGCCAGGACAAAGGTTGAGAAGGAGGTGGAGCTAGTTTTGGAATATGGGACGTTAAGCCCCATCCCCACTGACGATGTCAGAGGTATGACCTGGGAGGGTTTCCAGGTTAGTGATAACCCCCTTTGCTACCTTGGCTGGTGATGATAACAGCTACCATTGAGCACTGAGGATGCATGAGGCACTTGGGACTTGCTGTCCAAGACCAGCCCTGGGATTCCAGCTCTGCCACTGATGAACTCAGGACTCAGGTGCAATTTTTAACCTCTTCCTGGGTGAAATGGGGACCATCACACACACCTCACAGAGTTTTCATAAGGATTAAATATTATAATTCTTGTAATATTGCTTTGTAAAGTAGAAGGCGCTACTTAAATGTCAGTGTCTTTATTAATAATGAATCTGAGGTTTATTGAAAACTGACCGAAATATTCCCCCGCCTCTCCAAGCCTCCACCACAGTGCTGAGTCCTAGGACCTAAAGGAGAGATGTGTATTTTTTTTTTAATTAATTAAGTTATTTATTTTTGCCTGCGTTGGGTCTTCATTGCTGCACGTGGGCTTTCTCTAGTTGCGGCGAGCGGGGGCTACTCTTTGTTGTGGTGTGTGGGCTTCTCATCACGGTGGCTTCTCGTTGCGGAGCACGGGCTCTAGGCGCGTGGGCTTCAGTAGTTGTGGCACGTGGGCTCAGTAGTTGTGGTGCACGGGCTTAGTTGCTCCTCAGCATGTGGGATCTTCCCGGATCAGGGCTTGAACCCGTGTCCCCTGCATTGGCAGGCGGATTCTTAACCACTGTACCACCAGGGAAGCCCCAGATGTGTATTTTTTTTTTTCGCTTTGCTTTTTGACCTTGGGAAAGTTACGAAACCTCTCTAAGCCAGAATTTCCCCTTCTGAAGATTTGAAGGTGACACAATTGTGTAAGAGGCTCAAACCTGTGATCAGTAGCATCTTTTGCCAGAGAACATCCATCTGATTTGGTACACCTAAGCAGAGGTGCTCTGCTGCTTTTTAGATAGAGTATGAGACAGATAGGTAAGTAGGTAGGACAGGTAGTTAGGCAGGACAGGTAGGTAGATAGGTACGTGGAACCGATAGGTAAGACAGGTAAGTAGGTAGGATAGGTAGATAGGTAAGTAAGGACTGGTAGGTAGATAGGTAAGTAGGACCGGTAGTTAGATAGGTAGGTAGGACAGGTAGGTAGGTAGATACATAAGTCGCGGGAGCAACATGAGAAGAGCAAACTGATCCTTCTTCCAAACCCGTGTCCTGGCCCTGCCCTGGGAAGGCTCTGTGCTCTCAGAAACCAAGGACACAGAACACGGGGTGCTGGCATAAAAAATATCCCGGGGGCCAAGGGACTGTCCTAGATATCAGACAGGGAGGAGCTTGCACTTACCTGACAGGTGAAATAAAGTTCCCATTTTTATTCAGTCTCACTCTGGAGAAATCAAGAAATATTCAGGAGTTGCAAGCATCAGACGAAAAGGTCTCTGCCATCATCAGGTATCCCAGATTCCTCAGAAGAGAGGTGGGCAGAGCATGGATTTTCTCATCTTCTCTTAGCACATCACTCTGGAATTTCCAATGCGGACAACTCTTGCATTGATGACGTCACTATGTATGAAGGCAGGTGTTGAAGGAGGGGGACAGTTCAACCGAGTGGTTAATGCTGTGGAGTTGAAATCCCTGCTCCACCACGGGTAAGCTGTGTGACCTTATGTAAATCGCGTAAACCCTCTCTGAGCCAGGGTTTCCTCAATTCTGAAAAAGGGATAATAATCCCTTCCTCACAGGCTTGCTATGGAATTAATTGGGGTAACATGTCTGGAACAGAGTAAGCTCTCAATACATGGCAGCTCTGTGGGCTAGAGAACCCCTGAAGTAGCTGCTGTGTATGCTGTTGCCCGACTCTGACAACAAACTAAGGTCCACAAACTCAGGGCTTTCTCAGTTAGTACTGCTGCCTTGATGTGCTAACAACCCCTAATGAGTGCCATGCTCGTCAGTTATGTAAACAAGCAATTAGTGGGCAAGCAGAAGGCTCTTCCTCAGCACATCCTATTAATCTGCTGGTCGTTAGTTGACATTAGTTGGAAGATGATTAACTGCGCGTCCTAACAGGCCCTGGGCAGCCTCCATTCTGAGCGAGCCCCACACATCCCTGGCCTGCCTTGACTCGCCACGGGTTCCTCCCCTCTGAGGGTTTGTGACAAACCAAGTCAGTGTTAGAGGCAGTGAAGATGTCTGGAAGGAGGCCAGGAAGTGATGGAAAAAGTTCCAAACCCCATAAGTGGATTACCTAGATGTAGAGTCAGGAGTGATAAGATGGTTTGAGATTCTTGAGAAACTCAGACAAATAGCTAAGCTTTAGAAATTGCTTTAGCAGTATTCAGAACAATATGGGGCAGGCTGTGTGAGGGGGCGAGAAGTTAGGCTGCCAGGATTCCCGGTGCTGTACACCATTCCTGTCTGTGATCCTTTGGTTTAGTGATTTATTTTGAGCACAGCCAAGTATTGCTGGTAATATTTTTAGTATTGTGGTTAATATTGAGAACATTATTGTAGATAATTTAATCAGAATTTTAGCACAGTTTCCAGAAGTGGGCACAGGGCCTGGTACAAAATCTTTGTGTGCGCAAACATACACACACACACACACACACACACCCTAGTTCTCAAGCCTCACCCTCTCCAACTATGCTTTTCACATAAGACCCAGGGTGAGGGCCATGTGGGTTTGAATCCTTAACAAGATGCGTGAACTTGACTATAACCCAAGCCCATGATCCAGTAACTAAATGGTTTAATTAAGCTTATCACTGCTACCCCGCGCCAGGCACCTGTGTGGATTATTGTAGCTAATTCAATATCCTCTCTAAGAAGCACCATCGGGGAATGTGATTCTGTTTCGAGGGCCAGGCTTCGGCCTCTCCATTCACCTCCAAAGCCTGGTTGGGGTGTTTGTGTGTCTCCAAGGTGGTCTCAGGAAACGCTGACAGGTCACCCCTCCTCCCTCCTCAGCCTCCTCAAGTGCGTGACTATCGAGTCCACTGGAAACCACCCCAGCGTCCGCCTTCCTCCTTCCATCTCCTGCCACCCCTGCCGAGCACTTTTAATTTGCTTGGAATAATTGATTCTGTCTTCTTCTCACACCTCATTTTCTCGTTGCTTTTATTTATCACCTTTAAACCTGTCCTTGATAGAAGCAGGCCCCAGCGTCTGCAGAGAGAAGAGAGAATTGAGTACGTGTCTTGGGTAAGAAGATGCGTGGTGGCACCGGAATCCACAGATTCCATGTCCCCTCTTTTCCCCCATGCACTGGGACCGTATGGCTGGGACCCCTGTGTCTAGAAGGCACCTGCACACAGGAGAGTGATGAATAGTTGGTGAAGAGAATGACAGATGAATGAATGAAATGTGCCTTGTTTTTTCCTGGCTCTGTGTTTGCATCTGGCTCTCTCCCGCTGGTGAATGCCCTCCCCTCCCCCTCACTCCCACTCATCATTCTCAGTAGGACCCCAAACCTGTTTCCTCTGTCAAGCCCTCCCTGGTTACCATGAGAAATCATCTGGTCCCATACTCTCATTCGTCAAAGGGAAACTGACCCCCGAGAATCACCTTTCCAAGTTTACCCGGCAGCAGACCAGGGCAAGAACTCAAGTCTTGGGACTCTCTCGGAGCGCCTTGCTTCTCTCTCCTGGGCACTTTGTCACTTCTTTTCTATTTTGTATTAATTGTTATGTCCCCCCTCCTATGTCATGAACTGCTGGGGGATTGGTATCATGGGTTATTGTTCTTTGAGACGCCCCACAATGGATGGCACAGTGTCCGCTACCCACTGTAGATCCCTCTGTTAATATTTGTCAGCGCTTATGATGATGGCAGTAATATCTCACATCTGGGAATTTCAATATCTCATAGATATCTTCTAGCTCTTCACATGAAAAAGATAAGGTTCCTATTGAAACCACCAGACAGAGAGTCCTCCAGGGTCCTTTGGGAGCAGGAGAGGCTGGGCAAGCTGCAGCCTTCCACCTGCTGGGGTTGTTATAGAAGTCTGCCTTTCTTCCCCAGTACCTCTGACAAAGCATCCCTATTTTTCTCAGGAAAATGTGAATGCCCTTTAACCAAATTCTGAGCAGTCCATACCACTGGTGTGTGTCCTGGGAGTTGAGTGGGGAATGGAGACCAAAAGAGCTTGAGAACTTCTTAATCAAACAGCCTCGTATGTGGAATTGACCACCCATCACCTGGATTGAAAATTTAGTGGATTCCTATTTTTAGTTCACTTGCCTTGGCTCTATGGCTATTTTCAAGTTTTTAGGCCTCCAGCTCCTCCTTTGTCTATGGACCTCTAAGGAATGGAAATTGATTTTTGACTGAGGTGGGTTATTTAAGCAGGGATGAGAGAGCTGCATGGGTTTGAGATTTCTGTAGGCAGAATCATATCTGTGCTTGGCCCCTGGTACTTTTTTTGCCCCCTCCCACACTTCCCCACCCTCTCCACCACCATCACAGTCTTCTGCAGATCTGAAATAGGGTGTCCTCACTAAGGCATCCTTGCCGTGATTCCACGGGAGGGCTGATGGGGTGGCGAAAAGGTTCAGAATCATTTTAAAATTTACTTGTATTAATTTTTTACTGACAGATGAAAAAGAGAAATCAATCTGGTGGTGGGTCCCAAGGTCAGGGTTGCTGTACTGCGTGTGCGAGAGCCATTTGTTAACATGCTTTCTCGGTTGTGCTGGGGGAGAGAAGGGAGGCCGAAGGTTGGGTAGAGTGTCTGGTATTAGCACTGGACAGAGCCTCCAAGTCCTGGAGTGGCTGCCTCATTTTACGAGCAGGGAAACTGAGGCAGAGAGGGGCAGTGAATTGCTGGAGTTCACGCAGCTACTTTGTGGCAGGGTTGAGACCAGGATGCGATGCTCTCGACCCCCAGGCTGGTACCGCTCTGTGCAAAGGGGCAGGGTAAGCTCCTGAACATGAGGGTGGAGGCTCTTTGTTTCTCCTGGTGGTTTAGGCACAGTAGGCATTAAAAAAATGTTCATTGATTTGAAAAAAAAATTATTGAGACTTGGGCTTAGTACACGCTGACCCTTCTGTAGTTGTGAAAAGGGATCTTCAGATTAGAAACCTCTCCCTTTCATTTTTAAAAGAAATTTTTTTATTGAGGTAACATCGGTTTATAACATTATATAAATTTCACGTGTACAACATTCTAATTTGACTTCTGTATACGCTACCGCGTGCTCACCACCAGAAGTCAAGTTTCCATCCATTACCATACACTTGACCCCCTTTACCCATTTGCCCTTCCCCTACCCCTCTTCCCCTCTGTTAACCACCAGTCTGTTCTCTGTATCTATGTGTTTTCATTTTGTTTTGTTTGCTCATTTATTTATTTGTATTCCACATATGAGTGAAATCATAAGATGTTTATCTTCCTCCCTCTGACTTATTTCACTTAGCATAATACCCTCAAGGTCCATCTGTGTTGTCACAAATGGCAGGATTTCATCTTCTTTTAATGGCTTAGTCCATATAGATATACACCACATCTTCTTTATCCATTCATCTGTCAATGGACATTTAGGTTGTTTTCATATCTTGGCTATTGTGAATAATGCTGCTATGGACAAAGGAGTATTTTTTGGACAAATACCTAGAAATGGAATAGCTGGGTCATATGGTAGTTCTACTGTTAATTTTTTGAGGAATCCTCATATGCTTTTCCATAGTGGCTGCCCACCAACAGTGTACAGTGTACATGCCCTTTTCTCTACATCCTCTCAACATTTGTTACTTCTTGCCTTTTTTTTTTTTTTTTTTTTTTGGCCACGCTGTGTGACCTGCGGGATCAGGGATTGAACCCCCCAGGCCCTCGGCAGGTAGGCAGTGAAAGCATGGAGTCCTAACCATGGGACCACCAGAGAATTCCCACTTCTTGCCTTTTGGATAATAGCCATTCCAATGGGTTTGAGGTGATATCTCACTGTGGTTTTGATTTGCATTTCCCTAATAAGTAGTGATGTTGAACATCTTTTCATGTGCCTGTTGGCCATCTGTATGTCTTCTTTGGAAAAATGTCTATTCAGATTCTCTGCCCATTTTTTAATTGGGTTGTTTGTTGTTTTGTTGTTGTTGAGTTGTATGAGTTCTTTATATATTTTGGTTATTAACCACCTATGGATATATGATTTGCAAAGATCTTCTCTTGTTTGGTAGGTTATTTTTGTTGTTGTTGCTGGTTTCCTTTGTTGTGTAGGAGCTTTTTAGTTTGACATAATGCCATTTGTTTATTTTTGCTTTTGTGTTTCCCTTCCTGAGGAAACAGATCCAAAAAGATACTGCTAACACCAGTGTCAAAGAGCATATTTCTATGTTTTCTTCTGGGAGTTCTGTGGTTTCAGGTCTTACATTCAATTCTTTTTTTTTTTTTTTAAAGACTGCCCTTTTATTTTATTTTATTTTATTTTTTTTAAGGAATTCCTTTATTTTTATTATTTATTTATTTTTGGCTGTGTTGGGTCTTCGTTTCTGTGCAAGGGCTTTCTCTAGTTGCAGCACATGGGGGCCACTCTTCATCGCGGTGCGCGGGCCTCTCACTATTGCGGCCTCTCTTGTTGCGGAGCACAAGCTCCAGACGCACAGGCTCAGTAGTTGTGGCTCACGGGCCTAGTTGCTCCGTGGCACGTGGGATCTTCCCAGACCAGGGCTTGAACCCGTGTCCCCTGCATTGGCAGGCAGATTCTCAACCACTGTGCCACCAGGGAAGCCCACATTCAATTCTTTAATGCATTTTGAGTTAATTTATGTGTATGGTGTGAGATAGTGGTCTAGTTTCATTCTTTTGCATGTGGCTGTCCAGTTTTCCCAATACCATTTATTGAAGAGACTTTCCTTTCTCTATTGTATGTTCTTGGCTCCTTTGTTGTAAGTTAATTGATCATATATGCATGGGTATATTTCTGAATTCTGTATTCTGTTCCGTTGATCTATGTGCCTGTGTTTCTGCCAGTACCATGCAGTCTTGACTATTATAGCTTTGTAGTATAATTTGAAACCAGGGAGTGTGATACCTTCAGTTTTGTTCTTTTTTCTTGGAATTGATTTGGCTATTTGGGTTCTTTTGTGTTTCCATACAAATTTTAGGATTTTTTTGTCCTATTTCTGTGAAAAATGTCATTGGGATTTTGATAAGGATTGCACTGAATCTGTGGATTGCTTTAGGTACTATGGACATTAGCATGGAATATCTTTCCATTTCTTCATGTCTTCAATTTCTTTCGACATATTATAGTTTTCAGTGTACAGGTCTTTCACCTCCTTGGTTCAGTTTATTCCTAGGTATTTTATTCTTTTTGGTGCAATTGTTATTCTGTCTTCTAGAGCACAAGCTCCTCAAAGTGGGGTACTCCATGTTCCATTTTATTAAAATACTATCATAACCTATTGATCAGCTATTCTGTACTGAGTACTTTAGGTAAATGATTCCATGTAATCTTTACCAAGGCAGGAAGCAGGCATTGTTACCCTCGTCACAGATGATGAAATGGAAGTTCAGACAAATTAAGTGGTTTGCTCAGAGTCACACAGCTGGTTAGTGGTTGGGTCAGGATTTGAACGTAGATCTTTAGGGCTCAAATAAATACATGGGCAGTCAAGGCTTTTGCAGTGTACAAGTTTAGCAGAGAGGTGTCCTTGCAACATACCTGCGTTGGATTTGCCTTGTGTGCAGAGGAGGAAGGGTGGGAAGACTCCAGGATGAGAATCTCGGTGGAGAGGGGATGGTGCCTTTTCACCTTGGCAGGGCCCACAGGCTTGCTCACCACGCAGGCCCCCTACTTGAGCACAGTTAACCAGCTCTCCCGTGGCAAGCTCAGAGCTGGTGCCTGGCAGGAGGGAGCAGCGCCCTGCCCAGTGGCTGCCTGTGGGAAGCACATGCCAGGAGGCCGCTGAGCAGAGGGCAGAGGACCAGGTAGGAGATGCCTCAGTGCTATTGCAATTAAAAAAGAAAGACGAAAGAAAGAAAGGAAAAACAAAACCCATGGTGGTTCTTGGCTCTGAATCCCAATTTGCATCTCATCTGGGAGTCATTTGCATAGGAAGTCCTATCCATAGCTTTATGAAATAAAATAAATAAAATGAATGGGCTGGTGAAGCTGCCAAGCGGACTCCCAAAGCCTGTGTTCTGAAGGGAAAGTTATTATTGCTTTGTTGAGTTCTTCTTAGAGTCCCCAGGAGCCCTCCCTGCAAGGCTCTGGGTGGGGCAGGGTGGAGTGGGGGAGGGGCAGGTTTCAGGCTACAGCTCCAGAGGAAGCAGGCAGGTCAGAGACACAGCAGGGCAGCTGCCTGGACTCAATAAAAGCAGCCCTTGTGTTCCACCAGAACGCAGTTCCGCAGGTTTCTCCCATGTTTTCTGGAAGGGTCTCTCCCCTCCCTCCCCAGCCCTGCCAGACTTCGGGGCTAGGCTCTGTGCTTTCTGAACAGCAATTCTCCGTGTTGAGTAAGCAGGATAATCCTTGGGAAGCTTTGTCACAATGGAGGTCCCCAGGTCCATCTCAGAGACTGATGTGGTTTGTCAGGATTGGGGCCCAGGAATCTGACCTCCAGCACGCAGCTGGGGGGTGGGAAGTCACACTTTGAGCACCCCTACTTGAGGGTGATGGGGTGGGCGCTGATGAGATGCCAAGTGTTCCCTGCAGGGTGACAGGGTCCTCTCCCCAGGGACACTGCATGCCCCACAAAACCCTGGCCCTCACCCTGAAGTCTCCCCACAACCTGTGAAGAGGAGATGACCAACTTCCCATGACAAAGGAGGAAAAGATCCTCCCTCAAATGGGCCAAGATATGCCCAAGCTCACTCAGTCAGGAAGCAGGAGAGTTTGATTTAAAATCCGCTGCGTTTTAGTGAGTGAGGTCCTTGAAAATGAAGCAACAGCTCTCCTGGTGGAGTTTTGTGGTAATTAGCGGGGTGTAACTTTGCACGGGGAGTCATCCTCAGCAGAGGCCCCCTGCCACATTATCTGATACTCGGTCCAGAGTCACACAGCCTGCCAGGGTGGGGCCGGTCCACAGTCTGAGAGTTGTTGCAAAGGCGGAAGTAATCTGAGTTTGGGCAGGAAGTGGGGAGATCTGCTCCTTTCCTGGGCCCGGCGGGTCTTCTCATAATCATGGATAGCTCAGCAAAGTTAGCCTTTGAGTGACCCTTAAAAAGGTCATCAGTTTAAATTTGCTTTTAAAGTTCTCCCACTTTCATTAATTGATGATGCCTTCTAACCTTCTCTGTGCAATGGGGGAGCGGGGAGCACACAGCCTCGCTGAGGAGCCAGGACTGGTATACAACCTCCTGCACTACCCCCCTCCCCTCTCCACACCTGTGCCCTGTCCAGAGCTCACTCTACCTGTCTTGCTTCTCCTTTGTTCTGCTCTCTGGTCCTTTAAAGAGGGGAGAAAGGGCCACCTGTTGTCACTGTTTGCACAGCCAAGGCACAAAACATGGCAGAGACTGGTGACACACAGCAGGCTTCTGAGCCTCTTCTCCAGGGTGAGGTCAGAGGACGTCCCGCACAATCCTGGGGCGGAGGCGGAAGAACTGCGGGCCTGGGCTAGAAGATGCCCTCAAGGGGCCGCCTCCTCGGTCCTGCCCCCTCCTCACTCTCTGCATCTTGCAGCCTCCAGGGAAGTTGGCCTGAGAGTACCAGGGGTACTCAGCTGGGGGAGCACTTGTACTCAGGGTGACCCTGCTCATCCCACCACGTCCTCAGCAGGGAAGAGGCTGAGCACAGGGTTGGTGATTTGGAGAAGACAGGAGAGCTCTGGAGCTTTGCCCAGCTTTCCCCAGAGCAGAAGTGCTTCACCTGAGCCCTGCTCTGCGTTCAGCCAGTTGAGGTGAATCTGAGGGGCTTCTGGCTTGAGGCTGGGCAGCAGAGGCAGATGCCAAGCCCTGGTGAGCAGGTGAGTGATCAGACACAACGTGGGGTGTAGGGCGGGGAGGGGAGGTAAGCTGGGGTAGCTTTGCTTAGGGAAGGGAGAAGTAACACAGGTCGTGAATACTGGAGTCCAACGATTTGCACCATTGTTACCCACTAACTGCAACCTCAGACCAATCCTTTAATTTCATTGGCACTCGATTTCCTCTTCTGTAAAATGGGGACCATACCCATCCTAACCAGTTGTGGTTAGACAAAACTAAAATAGGTCAGGGAGTCCCCTCCAGACGTCAGGAAATGATTACCCTGATGATTTTGAATTTGAATGAGAAGCTACATACCTTATTTTCATTTTTGACTAATTGGTCATCATTTCAATTCCAGAAATATTTTTTGAGTAGGTAGTCTACCTCCAGCCCTGTTTTAGGTGCTATGGAGGATTCGATAGGTAAGATCCCACTCATATCCTTGTTTTCCAAAGTTAGAGGCTTGAGAGTTAGATGTCAGGAAAAGGAAGTCATCTGGTTTTTTGGTCTGTTGTTTTGTCTTGTTATCTTAAACAGCTTTGTTGAGATATAATTCACATACCAGACAATTCACCCATTTAAAGTATACAATTCAGTGGTTTTTAGTTTATCTGGAGTTGTAAACTATTACCACCATCACTTTTAGAATATTTTTCATCACCTCAAAATAGAAACCCTGTATCTATTAGCTCTCACTCCTTAATCTCCTCATCCCTCCCAGCCCCTGGCAACCACTGATCTACTTTCTGTTTCTGTGGATTTATCTACTCTGGATATTTCATACAAATAGTATTATATAATATGTGGCCTTTTGTGCCTGGCTTTTTTCATGTAGCATAATGTTTTCAAGGTTCATCCATGTTGTAGCACATATCAGTACTTCATTCCCTTTTATGACTGAATAATATTCCATTGGATGGATATACCACATTTTATTCATCCATTCATCAGTTAATGGACATTTGAGTTTTTTCCACTTTCTGACTCTTATGAATAATGCTGCTCTGAACATTAGTGTAGAAGTTTTTGTGTGGACATATGTTTTCACTTCTCTTGGGCATATAACTAGGAGTAGAATTTCTAGGTTATATGGTAATTCTATGTTTAACTTTTTGAGGAATTGCTAAACTGTTTTTCAAACGAACTATATACCATTTTACATTCCCACTGGCCATGTATTTCTGCACATCCAATCTCATGTGGTTTTGATTTGTATTTCAAATTTGTATTTCATCATTAATGGCTAATGATGTTGGGCATCTTTTCATGTGCTGATTGGCCATTTGTAGATCTTTGGGGAAATATCTATTCCGTTCTTTGGCTCCTTTTTGATTGGGTTATTTGTCTTTATTATTAAGTTGTCAGAATTCTCTATATATTCTACATACAAGTCCCTTATGATTTGCAAATATTTTCTCTTATTTTGTGGGTTGTCTTTTCACTTTCTTGATGATATCCTTTGAAGCAAGATATCTGAATCTGAATTGCGGGAAAAATGTCAGTGTTAATTACACTGAAACCTCATTAATTTGGACTCTGATAGTTTGGAATTGGAATTGGAATTGGTCAGGGTAGAGGTTCAAAGTCCATCCATTCAGCATACAGTTATTGAGACTGTCTGTGGCAGGAACTGTGCCAGGCCCTGGAAATAGAAGGGTGAGTAGGGCAAAGCCTGCCTTTGCAGCCCACAGTCTGCAGTGAGGAGAAAACAAACGTATCATCTAGCCAATGGGCTGAGCCCTGATGGCAGAGCCCTGGGGAAGGAAGAGCTATCTCTGCTATTAGAAAAGGGTTTACTATGCAAATGAGCAGTGAAAACTATTTAGGAAAATAAAGTGCTTTGAAGGCCCCTCAAGCCCCCAGTGGCTTTCATTTCTATGCTGACAGAGATGTGGGAGCCTTAGCCCCTCACCCTGGGGGGGCTCTTGGCTTGGATCCTTCTGCCGCTCCCTGTGGGGCCCAAGACATTTCATCATCTTTAATCCTCATGATAAACTGATGGGTGAACTGTTATCGTCACTGTCACTTGGGGAGGTTAAGTGACTTGCCCAAGGTGACAATCATTAATTTTTGGGATTGGGATTAGGACAGGGGTGGGTGAGCTCGCTCCAGCATCGCAGAGCTCTGTTCTATGTACTGGATTCCAGACCCGACTGACCCCAGCAGTGTA
Source organism: Eubalaena glacialis (assembly GCF_028564815.1). Taxonomy (NCBI): domain Eukaryota; kingdom Metazoa; phylum Chordata; class Mammalia; order Artiodactyla; family Balaenidae; genus Eubalaena; species Eubalaena glacialis. The sequence goes on along the minus strand of NC_083725.1, from coordinate 12,370,685 downwards.
AACTTGGCGCCTTCCCTAAGACAGGGATGATGCTTGTGGCCCCAGATGATAAACCGCTTGTCACCTGCTCTACCCAAGACCGGTGTGTGGCATTGCTTTTGCAACTCTGGGCTCTCCAGGCCACACCAGCCTGAGGAACGGTATATTTGAAGGTATATTTTCATTCCTCAAACATTTGTTGTGTATGCCTACTCTATATATTATGCCCCCACCTCCAGCAAAATGGCTGGGACCCCCCAGCCTGACCTCAGACCCTCCGTGAGTCCCGGTGGCTCCAGGCCCATCTCTAACTCCTGACCCTCAAGTCCTTTTTGGTGTCCTGATGTGGATATAATGTTCCCCATCCTCTCTGTGTACCCTCTGCTTCCCAGGGAAGGAAACAGGGCTGCCTTATATGCTCAGTATCCTAAAGAAAACCTCTCTCCTGTTTTGGCTTGTTCTTTGTTTCACGCTCTCGAGTATTTGGCTCAAAGGGCAGGGCTACGTCCATGAGCCACGCTGGACTCAAAGTCATTTCTCTTCCTGCCAGTTTTTCTTAAATTCTTAAACCAAATTTACCATTACTCCCTTTTCTCTCAGGGCAAATATCCTCTCTTGCGGATCCTCAGTCCCTCATGCAGATGGACCCCTGTGGTCCCACCCCATGGATCTTCCACTGGTCTGCAGTGGGCACACAGCTCAGATTCTGACCCCAAGACTCCTCCCCCACAGGCAGGAAGCAAGTTCCGTGGAGTGTCCAGCCCTCCCATTCCCTGAGGCTGGGACCCAGGCTGCTGGCAGCTTTCCCACAGGCTTTTTGCAGCCCGGATAACTCAGCTCCTTTCCCCCCTTTGTCTCCCACTGCATCAAACACTTGCAGCCAGACATCCCAGCCAGAGCTCTGTTCATTTCTTGCCTGAGAACACAGTTCAGTGGAGCTGATTTTTCTGCTCTTGAAGGAGGTACAGGATTCACCCTTGAGTGAACCGAATGTACGCCCATCAGCTCAATGGCCCGAGAGAGTCTGGTCTCATCAGTGGCACAGCAGTAGCCTCAGAGGGGGCTGGCTCCTCTCCCAGCAGGGGAGAGGCTCCCAGGGGGACCCCTGAGGCCATGGGAGGCACGTCCTTGGCCATCAGGAGCCACCAGCCCTGCAGAGATACCAACAGACCCCTGAAAGCAGCCTCTGATGGGCAGAATGGAGAGGGCCACCAGGCAGGTCAGGGCGGGTTTTGTCTGCTGGGCCTGATCTCTGCTTTGGGGCTTTCCAGAAGGTGGTGTGGCCTTCTTCCCTACTGGAAGGAGCATGGGCTTTTAGCCAAATCTCAGCTTTATTTCTCTCTGGCTCTGTCTTTGGACAAGTCCTCTGGCTTCTCTGAGCCTCAGGTATCTTACCTGTAAAATGTGGGAACCTGTGTCACTATTTGGGAGGAAAAACTACTTAACATACGGAAAATACCAAGGATGGTGTGAGGCCCAGGGAGGCCTCGGTAACTATTAATCTCTCTTTCTGGAGAATCTGTCCACCTCCAGAGCTATAAAACGGAGAAGAGCTCCTGGGGTCAGGGGGAAGCAGTGAAACCTCAGTCTCCCAGACCTCTCTGTTTTATTTTGGGGGTTCCAAAATAAGGCTTGGGCTCCAGAAAGGAAGAAAGCTACATTTGAACACTGGTTTTCCCTCTCGGGCAGGAAGCCCCCAGCCCTCCTCCCTCTTCAGTCATCAGAGCGCTGTTACCAAGTCCCACTTGTCTGTGGAGGAGAGTTTGGATGGGGGAAATGTGGAATCCATGGGATTCCTTCCCTCTGGACTTCTGGGGGCAGGGTTCCTCCACTCCCACCCCCTACTTGATGCATTCAGAAAACATGAAGGGAACCTCAGCCACAGGCACCTCAGGAGCTCTCCTTGGCAGGACCTTAATGAGTGACTTTGTAAATTCCTTACAGTTTATGAAATTGACAGTATGGAGACTGATATCACAGCCAGCAAAGGGGAATCGTGCAGAATTGCGACCCCACCTCACCAGAAGAATTATCTCCATAGCCTGCAATTCAAGCTTCGGGAATAGTTTTAGCTCCCGGAATAGTTTTAGCTCCCAGCCCAGGAGTAAAGGTTGGGCTGAGATGCCAGGCGGGGACTGTACTTGGCCTCCAGGGGACCCATCTGGATCCATTCACCCCTGCATCCCTAAAGGCTCAAGCAACGTGGTCTGTGCCCCTCACACCACACAGGGAGCAGGGGCGGCACATTGTACCATAGAACAGACAGTGGGCCTCCCCTTCACCCCACACCCACCTTTGGCTACTGCCTCGCATCCCCATCCTGAGGACCTACGGGGCCCCTGTGCCTAATATCTGTGTTTCTGGAGCACTTTAGCAAACTAGTTGCTTTGGGCTAGAGACTTCTGAGGATCTCTTAATGCTTTGCCTCTGCATTTGTCTTTTCCCAAAGGCTCTCAGCCAGCATTTCAAATTAAAAAAAAACAAAACAAAAAAACCCACAAAAAGTCGAGCGGTCAGTAAGGCATTACTGGTTTAAAGAAAAGGGGACCATCATCAAATAAGTTTCGGAAATGCTACATGTTACTTTACCCTCTTAGCAACACACAGTCAGGGCCTCAGCATTGCCCAGCACTGCAGTCAGGTCTCTGAGAAATCGTGTAGGAAAGACAATGGCTTAGCTTTGTTTCTCAGAATTATTTAAATATCAGATCTGGAAACTTAATAGTCAGGTTTATATCTAAAAATATAACCCATACAGGACCCTGGAGTGAACCATTGCAGAGAAAAGGGGGACAGCTAAAAATAATCATCAGATATTACTTGGTCTACAATGGATGTAAATAAATTGGAATGCCTTGGTGTCTTCCCTAATAACCAGTGGGACGCTGGTATTCCATTAAACAGAAGCTGGGAAATGCTGGTCTTTATGCAATTTATTTATTTTTTTAACATCTTTATTGGAGTATAATTGCTTTACAATGTTTTGTTAGTTTCTGCTGTATAGCAAAGTGAATCAGCTGTATGTATACATATATCCCCATATACCCTCCCTCTTGCTTCTCCCTCCCACCCTCCCTATCCCACCCCTCTAGGTGGACACAAAGCACCGAGCTGATCTCCCTGTGTGATGCAGCTGCTTCCCACTAGCTATCTATTTTACATTAGATAGTGTATATATGTAAATGCTACTCTCTCACTTCATCCCAGCTTACCCTTCCCCTTCCCCGTGTCCTCAAGTCCATTCTCTACGTCTGTGTCTTTATTCCTGTCCTGCCCCTAGGTTCATCAGAACCATTTTTTTTTTTCTTTTCAGATTCCATATATATGTGTTAGCATACGGTATTTGTTTTTCTCTTTCTGACTTACTTCACTCTGTATGACAGACTCTAGGTCCATCCACCTCACTACAAATAACTCAATTTCGTTTCTTTTTATGGCTGAGTAATATTCCATTGTATATATGTGCCACATCTTCTTTATCCATTCACCTGTCAATGGACACTTAGGTTGCTTCCATGTCCTGGCTATTGTAAATAGAGCTGCAATGAACATTGTGGTACATGACGTTTCAAATTATGCTTTTCTCAGGGTATATGCCCAGTAGTGGGATTGGTGGGTCATATGGTAGTTCTATTTTTAGTTTTTTAAGGAACCTCCATACTGTTCTCCATAGTAGCTGTATCAATTTACATTCCCAACAACAGTGCAAGAGGATTCCCTTTTCTCCAAACCCTCTCCAGCATTTAGTGTTTGTACATTTTTTGATGATGGCCATTTTGACCGGTGTGAGCTGATACCTCATTGTAGTTTGATTTGCATTTCTCTAATGATTAGTGAGGTTGAGCATCCTTTCATGTGTTTGCTGTAATCTGTATATCTTCTTTGGAGAAATGTCTATTTAGGTCTTCTGCCCATTTTTGGATTGGGTTGTTTGTTTTTTTGATATTGTAGTGCGTGAGCTGCTTGTGTATTCTGGAGATTAATCCTTTGTCAGTTGCTTCGTTTGCAGATATTTTCTCCCATTCTGAGGGTTGTCTTTTCGTCTGTTTATGGTTTCCTTTGCTGTGCAAAAGCTTTTAAGTTTCATTAGATCCCATTTGTTTGTTTTTTTTAATTTCCATTTCTCTAGGAGGTGGGTCAAAAAGGATCTTCCTGTGATTTATGTCAGAGTGTTCTGCCTATGTTTTCCTCTAAGAGTTTTATAGTGTCTGCCCTTACATTTAGGTCTTTATTCCATTTTGAGTTTATTTTTGTATATGGTGTTAGGGAGTGTTCTAATTTCATTCTTTTACATGTAGCTGTCCAGTTTTCCCAGCACCACTTATTGAAGATTCTGTCTTTTCTCCATTGTGTATTCTTGCCTCCTTTTTCAAAGATAAGGTGACCATATGTGCGTAGGTTTCTCTCTGGGCTTTCTATCCTGTTCCATTGATCTATATTTCTATTTTTGTGCCTGTACCATACTGTCTTGATTACTGTAGCTTTGTAGTATAGTCTGAAGTCAGGGAGCCTGATTACTCCAGCTCTGCTTTTCTTTCTCCAGATTGCTTCAGCTATTCAGGGTCTTTTGTGTACCCATACAAATTGTGAAATTTTTTGTTTTAGTTCTGTGAAAAATGCCATTGGTAGTTTGACAGGGATTGCATTGAATCCGTAGATTGCTTTGGGTAGTATAGTCATTTTCACAGTGTTGATTCTTCCAATCCAAGAACATGGTATATCTCTCCATCTGTTTGTATCGTCTTTAATTTCTTTCATCAGGGTCTTATAGTTTTCTGCATACAGGTATTTTGTCTCCTTTGGTAAGTTTATTCCTATGTATTTTATTCTTTTTGGTGCAATGGTAAATGGGAGTGTTTCCTTAATTTCTCTTCCAGATTCTTCATCATTAGTGTATAGGAATGCAAGAGATTTCTGTGCATTAATTTTGTATCCTGCTACTTTACCAAATTCATTGATTAGCTCTAGTAGTTTTCTGGTAGCATCTTTAAGATTCTCTATGTATAGTATCATGTCATCTGCAAACAGTGACAGTTTTACTTCTTCTTTTCTGATTTGGATTCCTTTTATTTCTTTTTCTTCTCTGATTGCTGTGGCTAAAACTTCCAAAACTATGTTGAATAATAGCAGTGAGAGTGGGCAACCTGGTCTTGTTCCTGATCTTAGTGGAAACGGTTTCAGTTTTTCACCATTGAGAACAATGTTGGCTGTGGGTTTGTCATATATGGTCTTTATTATGTTGAGGTAAGTTCCCTCTGTGCCTACTTTCTGGAGGGTTTTTATCATAAATGGGTGTTGAATTTTGTCAAAAGCTTTTTCTGCATCTATTGAGATGATCATATGGTTTTTATCCTTCAGTTTGTTAATATGGTATATCACATTGACTGATTTGCATATATTGAAGAATCCTTGCATTCTTGAGGTAAACCCCACTTGATCATGGTGTATGATCCTTTTAATGTGCTGTGGGTTCTTTTGCTAGTATTTTGTTGAGGATTTTTGCATTAGTGATATTGGCCTGTAGTTTTCTTTCTTTGTGACATCTGTGTCTGGTTTTGGTATCAGGGTGATGGTGGCCTCATAGAATGAATTTGGGAGTGTTCCTCTCTCTGCTATATTTTGGAAGAGTTTGAGAAGGATAGGTGTTAGCTCTTCTCTAAATGTTTGATAGAATTCACCTGTGAAGCCATCTGGTCCTGGGCTTTTGTATGTTGGGAGATTTTTAATCACAGTTTAAAGTTCAATGCTTGTGATTGGTCTATTTATGTTTTCTGTTTCTTCCTGGTTCAGTCTCAGAAGGTTGTGCTTTTCTAAGAATTTGTCCATTTCTTCCAGGTTGTCCATTTTATTGGCATATAGTTGCTTGTAGTAATCTCTCATGATCCTTTGTACTTCTGCAGTGTCAGTTGTTACTTCTTTTTCATTTTTAATTCTATTGATTTGAGTCTTCTCCCTTTTTTCCTTGATGAGTCTGGCTAATGGTTTATCAATTTTGTTTATCTTCTCAAAGAACCAGCTTTTAGTTTTGTTGATCTTGGTGATTGTTTCCTTCATTTCTTTTTCATTTATTTCTGATCTGATCTTTATGATTTTTCCTTCTGCTAACCTTGGGGGTTTTTTTGTTCTTCTTTCTCTAATTGCTTTAGGTGTAAGGTTAGGTTGTTTATTTGAGATGTTTCTTGTTTCTTGTGGTTGGATTGTATTGCTATAAACTTCCCTCTTAGAACTGCTTTTGCTGCATCACATAGGTTTTGCGTGGTCGTGTTTTCATTGTCATTTGTTTCTAGGTATTTTTTGATTTCCACTTTGATTTCTTCAGTGATCTCTTGGTTATTTAGTAGTGTATTGTTTAGCCTCCATGTGTTTGTATATTTTACAGTTTTTTTCCCGTAATTGATATCTAGTCTCATAGCGTTGTGGTCGGAAAAGATACTTGATACAATTTCAATTTTCTTAAATTTACCAAGGCTTGATGTGTGACCCAAGATATGATCTATCCTGGAGAAGGTTCCATGAGCACTTGAGAAGAAAGTGTATTCTATTGTTTTTGGATGGAATGTCCTATAAATATCATTTAAGTTCATTTGGTCTAATGTGTCATTTAAAGCTTGTGTTTCCTTATTAATTTTCATTTTGGATGATCTGTCCATTGGTGAAAGTGGGGTGTAAGAGTCCCCTAGTATTATTGTGTTACTGTCGATTTTCCCTTTTATGGCTGTTAGCATTTGCCTTATGTATTGAGGTGCTCCTACGTTGGGTGCATAAATATTTACAATTGTTCTATCTTCTTCTTGGATTGATCCCTTGTTCATTATGTAGTGTCCTTTTTTACCTCTTGTAATAGTCTTTATTTTAAAGTCTATTTTGTCTGATATGAGAATTGCTACTCCAGCTTTCTTTTGATTTCCATTTGCATGGAATATCTTTTTCCATCCCCTCACTTTCAGTCTGTATGTGTCCCTAGGTCTGAATTGGGTCTCTTGTAGGCAGCATATATACGGGTCTTGTTTTTGTATCCATTCAGCCAATCTATGTCTTTTGGTTGGAGCATTTAATCCATTTACATTTAAGGTAATTATCGATATGTATGTTCCTATTACCATTTTCTTAATTGTTTTGGGTTTGTTTTTGTAGGTCTTTTCCTTCTCTTGTGTTTCCTGCCTAGAGAAGTTCCTTTAGCATTTGTTGTAAAGCTGGTTTGGTAGTGCTGAATTCTCTTACCTTTTGCTTGTCTGTAAAGGTTTTAATTTCTCCCTCGAATCTGAATGAGATCTTGCTGGGTAGAGTAATCTTGGTTGTAGGTTTTTCCCTTTCATCACTTTAAATATGTCCTGCCACTCCCTTCTGGCTTGCAGAGTTTCTGCTGAAAGATCAGCTGTTAACCTTATGGGGGATTCCCTTGTATGTTATTTGTTGCTTTTCCATTGCTGCTTTTAATATTTTTTCTTTGTATTTAATTTTTGATAGTTTGAGTAATACGTGTCTTGGTGTGTTTCTTCTTGGATTTATCCTGTGTGGGACTCTCTGAGCTTCCTGGATTTGATTGACTATTTCCTTTCCCATGTTAGGGAAGTTTTCAGCTATAATCTCTTCAAGTATTTTCTCAGACCCCTTCTTTTTCTCTTCTTCTTCTGGGACCCCTATAATTCGAATGTTGTTGTGTTTAATGTTGTCCCAGAGGTCTCTGAGACTGTCCTCAATTCGTTTCATTCTTTTTTCTTTATTCTCCTCTGTGGTAGTTATTTCCACTATTTTATCTTCCAGGTCACTTATCCATTCTTCTGCTTCAGTTATTCTGCCACTGATTCCTTCTAGAGAATTTTTAATTTCATTTACTGTGTTGTTCATCACTGTTTGTTTGCTCTTTAGTTCTTGTAGGTCCTTGTTAAACATTTCTTTTATTTTCTCCATTCTATTTCCAAGATTTTGGATCATCTTTACTATCAGTACTCTGAATTCTTTTTCAGGTAGACTGCCTATTTCCTCTTCATTTGTTTGGTCTGGTGGGTTTTTACCTTGCTCCTTCATCTGCTGCATATTTCTCTGTCTTCTCGTTTTGTTTAACTTACTGTGTTTGGGGTCTCCTTTTCACAGGCTGCAGGTTAATAGTTCCCATTGTTTTTGGTGTCTGCCCCCAGTGGGTGAGATTCGTTCAATGGCTTGTGTAGGCTTCCTGGTAGAGGGGACTGGTGCCTGTGTTCTGTTGGGTGGGGCTGGTTCTTGTCTTTCTGGTGGGCAGGGCCATGTCTGATGGTGTGTTTTGGGGTGTCTGTGAACTGAGTATGATTTTAGGCAGCCTCTCTGCTAATGGGTGGGTTTGTGTTCCTGTCTAGCTAGTTGTTTGGCATGGGGCATACATTGCTGGAATCTGCTGGCCATTGGGTGGAGCTGGGTCTTAGTGTTGAGACAGAGATCTCTGGGGGAGCTCTCGCCGATTGATATTACGTGGAGCTGGGAGGTCTCTGGTGGTCCAATATCCTGAACTCACCTCTCCCACCTCAGAGGCTCAGGCCTGACAACAGGCTGGAGCACCAAGACCCTGTCAGCCCCATGGTATATTTCATGTTGTTCCAGGCAGATATAAATTTAGTTTTTAGCTTGGCAACTTCATCTATTCCCATGGCCTCCATATTCAGATTCTAAAGAAAAAGCCATCACTTGACTGCATTCTTCTGTAAGTTTAGTGTTTTGTTCGGGAAATGTTCCAGTTCCAGCCACAGCCACCACAAAAGCAGCCAGCACACACGCAGTCGCTCCAACCTCAGTGCCGCAGCCACAAGCACCTCGAGCGCCCCTGCCACCGTCCTTTATGCAGTTTAGTTAGCACCTAGTTGCCAGGCACTGTATTAGGCATTTGGGATATAGTGGAAAGCAAAATTAACATGGTTGGTCCTGGCCATAATGGAGCAGGAAGACTAGCCAGGAGGGTGAGGTAAACACTTCATAATAGATATGTGATGTGTGTTACAAAAGGACAAGTCCAGAGCACTGTGGATGGGGATGGTGTGCAGCACAGGGGCATCACCTAGTCTAGGAGGTCACAGATGGCCTTCCTAGGACATTGCTAATTATTGTGAATCTTGAAAGATGAGTAGACGTTAGCTGGGCAAGGGATGGGAAGAGGAGAGCTTTCTGGGCAGAGGGAACAGTATGTTCTAAAGGCCAGAGTTGAGAGATGCTTTTGGTTGCGTGTAACAGAAAACCAAACCAAAGCAACTTAATGGATAAGAAAATGAATTGGCTTCCACAGTTGCCTTCTCTGGAGGTAGAGTGGGCATCATCGCTGGTTGTTTGTAGTGTCTCAGTGGTGGCAGCGGGCACATGGATTTTTCCCATTGTCCACTCCAGTGTCCACAGCATCAGCTTTATCCTGAGATCAGTTCTCCCTTATATTGTGGGCTATTAGTAGCAATTTTTTTCAAGTCTTGCAGGAGAGTGAGAACCAGACAGAGTTCTCACTGTCTGTCTGCAGAACCAGGCAGACTCTGCAAGTCTTACTGGGCCAGTTTGGAGCACATAACCACCCTGAACTAATTAGCGTTGCAAGGGAATGCCTGGCTCTGACCAGCTTAGTCTGGGTTCTTGCAAGAAAAGTAAAAAACACTGGTAAGATGTGGGCCCTGCGGTCTCTGTTACGACTTCTTTTGTAGCACAAAAGCAACCACAGACAAGACATAAGTAAATGAGTGTGGCTGTGTTCCAAGAAAACTGTATTTATGGATGTTAATATTTTAATTTCATGTAATTTTCACGTCACAAGATATTCTTCTTTCGATTTTTTCCCCAACCATTTAAAAATGTCAAAACCATTCTTAGCTTGTGGAACATACCAACCCCCGCCACACCCTCATCCCTACAAAAGAAATAAGTGGCAGGTTAGATTTGGCCCACGGGCCATAGTATGATGACCCCCCTTTAGACTGATCAGAACTCATTCCTGGAGCAGGGTTCAGCCCTAAGCCGTGTCACTGTCACACAGTGAGGGAGGGGTGGAGTGGATGGGAGTCAACCTCAGTGTCCTTCACTGAGAACCTGGTCCTTTGGAGGGTCTGCAGGAAGTCCAGTGGCTGCATTATAGACAGTGAGCATCACGATATCTTTGCAATGCTTCATGGCACCCAAAGCCTCTATCAACCACTCCTGGGATGCTCTTCCCTTCTTCCTGCCTGGCTACTGCCCTGATGCCCTACCAGCTTCACCAATACACCAGTTAAAGACTTAATCCTGGAAAATTGTGACAATGGGCTGAGGAATCTCCCTCTCACTTCCGGGTAACACCAAAACCTGTGCATGTTAGCGGGGTCTTCCTGAAGACGGGGCCCCCACTTTTGTTGCTGGACCCTGTGGCGTACCTGCCATCAGTCAGGAAGTAGTCATTGAAATGCTCACCAGGTTTGCAGCCCCCATGGGTGCAATAGGGGAAGCTAGAGGAGTTGAATGATTCTCCTTTATGGCAAAGGCATGGCATCCAAAACAAACAGACACAAATCTTTCCATGTTCTGTGGCACAGAGCCACCCGTGTGACAGTGGCATGATGAAACAACCTCAACTCCCAGCATCTGTTTATGCCACACAGTGAAAGTTAATGAGGGCTAACCCTCAACTAAACTGGGAAGTCAACCAAAGTTCAGCTTCTGGCTCCAGCCATCCTTTCTGAAGATGTGTTCCCTCTTTGAGTGGCAAACTCTTTTCCAGTCCTGTCACTGTACCAGGGTGTGTCTCCTCTCTGACCTTGCTCCATCCTTTATAATTAACAAGGATCTGCCTTTGGCCAGTCCCACTGGAGACTGGCTTACAGGGTGTACTTTCTTTCGAATGAATTTCAGGGTTTTTTTCCTCATCCTGTGTATGCATTTTGGTATGCAATGAGAGTTTGTCTCTGGAGCAGATAATTTCAGGCCAAAGCAAGCATGTGGTGGGGATTGGTTTGGAGCTGGAAGTGAAAGAGAGCAGAAATCACAGCAATATTAAACAATGTCTGGGTTTCACTTTACCGTTCATAGAGCGCACACACACACACACACACACACATACACATACACACGCACACACACAGTTTCTCACAAACCCTGTGAGATAGTAAGGCAAAGATCGTGCCATTACCAATATACCCATTTTATAGGTAAAGAAACTGAGGGTCAGAGAGACTAGCTGACCCAGAGTTGCTCCATAGCTAGTATTGGTGGGGCAGAGAGTTGAACCTAGAAGTTCAGACTGTGTCAAAATGTATGTTCTTTTCATTGAGCTATGCTTCCCCCCTGCCCCACCAGCCCCTGGCCATCCTCACTTCTCTCTAGGCCTGTTCATCAGGGCAGCAAGAAGACAAATCTAATTAGGAACCTTGACAACTAACTAGCTCACCTTGACGATGCCAAGGCTGATGGAAGCTTCTTTCTTCCTTTTTTTTAGCTCCTGGGGGTAGGGATGATGAATATTGTTAATATTGTGTTGTCACTGGCTTCTGTTCATTCATTTACTTTAACAGCATTTGTTGAGTACCTGCCACATGCTAGGCTCTGTGCTAAGTACTGGGGATCCCAAGAGGAGATCTATAGTCCCTATCCTCTAGTAAGTGGGCAATTACCACGCAATGCTTAAGGGTCAGGATGGACATTAGGGCAGAAAGCGGTGGCTTGTGGGAAAGGGCATCCAACCCAAGCTCAGGAGGTCAAGAAAGGAGTTGGTCCAGATGCTGGACTTGGTCCATAGACCAGGATATGCAATTAGGAGATACATAGTCAAAGAAGGAGTGTGTGTGTGTGTGTGTGTGTGTGTGTGTGTGTGAGAGTGACAGAGAGAGAGAGAGAGAGAGTGTGTGTGCTTTACATGGGAAAAATGAGAACATGTTATATTCTGGGGAGGAGGGAGGGGAAGGTGGAGAGAAGGCACGGGAAGAGCAGGAAAGGGTGGGATCTAAAATATTGCTAGAAGGATTGGCCTTGCTCAGGTGAGGGGTCTCTTCCCCTGGGACAGGAGGGAAAATGGGTATAAATACTGATGCATTCATTCACTCATTTAGTCATATTAACTCATTAAATATGTATTGAGTGCTGTGATGTACCAGCATTACTATGTAAGGTGATGAGGTTATAAAGTTGAAAATAATGAATTCAATACATATTTGCTGAGCACCTATCTGCTGTGTGCTTTCCTAACACAAATAGCAATACGTATTGAGTGTTTATCATGTGCTTGTTTTGTTTGAAGATTTTTGCATGTATTATTTCATTTAATCATCATAAGAGCAGATGCCGATGTTATCATTATTTCTAGATGGGTAAACTGAGACACAGAGATTAGGTAGCCTATGGTCCAAAGCTGATAAGTGGCAGAGATAAGCTTTGAACTCAGTCAGCCTGTGCTCTGAAGCCCATGCTGATAACCACTGAGACTACTGTCTCAAGAAGCTTGTAGGCCCATTGGGGTAGACAGATGTGCAGACAATTAAAATGCAGCAGGTTTGTATTTTTGACAGTATGGTTGACTAATAAATTGAAAACTCCTCTCCACGAAAATACCAAGAAATGCTGGATAAAATATAATAGCAAACCTTTCCAACACTAGCTGAGCAGGAATGAAAGGAAGGAAAACAACCAGGGACCAAAAATGAAGAGAAAGCTGAAAACCAAAGTGGTGAGCATGTGAAATGATGCTGTGGCAGCCTGGAGTGAGGAAGTGGAGAAGTGCTAGTGTTGGGATTCACAGAGTTTGGATTTCATTGACTGTGAAGAGATAGGAGGCAAGACCTGTAAGGTGGAGTGTTAGAATTGAGATGATAAAGATGATATCATCCCACATAAAGATGATGCCCACAGAGTTTGGATTTCATTGACTGTGAAGAGATAGGAGGCAAGACCTGTAAGGTGGAGTGTTAGAATTGAGATGATAAAGATGATATCATCCCACATAAAGATGATAAAGATGATATCATCCCACATAAAGATGATGCCCTCAGTGAAATGGGGACCTATAAAATAGCCCACTCATAGGCACAGGGTGATAACTTGGGCTCTGAGTAAGAAAAAATAGTCTCTCTGAGACTTTATAACCATGGGGTACCCTTAATGGGTCTGAGGTTTGAGTTTATACTCCCTGCTGGTCCAAGAATTACCAAGTGGAAGCATCTGTATAAAAAGTAGTAACAGGTTGGTTATGCTCCTGGAACTTCTGACAGAAACCAAACAAAGCCTCTCAAATGGATGAATCCTCAACCATGGCTACAAAGGATTCCCACAGATAAAGCCTCATGAATGAGAGTAAGCAGATGCAGCTGACATCAGGATTAGACCCTCAAGAAGTGCAGCTGAGAAACATTGGACTTAAACTACACATTAGACTAGATGGGCTTAAAAGACGTATTAGAGAACTTTCCATTTAACAGCAGCAGAATACGTAGTCTTCACAAATGCATAGGGAACATTCTCCAGGATAGATCATGTGTTAGGACACAAAACAAGTCAATAAATTTTCAAAGATTAAAATCATATCAAGCATCTTTTTCACCATGATGGTATGAACTAGAAATCAGCTATAAGAAACAACTGGAAAATTCACAAATACATGGAGATTAAACAACATACTACTGAACAGCCAATGGGTCAAAGAAGAAATCAAAAGAGAAATAAAAAATATCTTGAGACCAATGAAAATGGAAATACAACATACCAAAACCTATGGGATGCAGCAAAAGCAGTTCTAAGAGGAAAGTCTATAGTATTAAACACCTACATTGAGAAAAAAGAAAGATCTTGAATAAACACCTAACTTTACACCTCATGGAAATGGAGAAAGAAGAACAAACTAAACCCAAAGTTAAAGGAAGGAAATAATAAAGATTAAAGCAGAAATAAATGAAATAGAGACTAAAAAGACAATCGAACAGATCAATGAGGTGAGGCCAAGATGATGCAGTAGGAAGACCCTAAACTCACCTCTTCCCACAGGCACACCAAAATTGCAACTATTTACAGAGCAACTGTCTATGAGAATGACCTGAAGACTAGCCGAACAGATTTTCCACAAATAAAGTTATAAAGAAGGAACCACACGAGATGAGTTGGGGGGTGGGGTGGAGACACAGTATAGTCAAGATCCACACCTCCGGGTAGGTTACCCAGAAATGGAAAGATAATCACAATTGCAGAGGTTCTCCCCACGGAGCTAGGGGCCAAAGCCTTGTACCAGGCTCCCAAGCCTGGGGTTTCTACATCGGGAAGACAAGCTCTCAGAATGTCTGGCTTTGAAGGCCAGCAGGGCTTGTGATGGGAGGTCTGAAGGGCTGTAGGAAAGAGACTCTGCTTTTAAAGGATACGTGCAAAATCTCACATGCTCTAAGTACCATCACAGAGGCAATAATTTGAAAGGAGCCTGGGTCAGAACCACTTGCTGATATTGGAAATCCTCCTGGAGAGGCAGGAGGCAACTGAGACTCCCCCAGGGGACACAGGTGCAGGCGGCAGCCATTTTTAGGAACTTGTTCTACCGCACTGGTGCTGAGAAGCACCATTTTGGAATCCTCGCTCTAGCCTATTAGTGCTGGGGGCTTACCACCCATTGGTGGGCCAAAATAAGCCCCAGACCCCCTTGGGCCATGCAGCCAGCTGCCCTGGGACCTGGCCCCTCCCACCAGTGGGCAGGCATCAGCCCCAGGCCTCCTCAGGGCATGCAGCCAGCTATGCCAGAACCCGGCCCTGCCCACCAATGGGCCAGCAGCCTCCACACAAGGTAGGACCTGGCATCCAACCAGGCTGGCGGCCAGCCCCACCTGCCAGCATGCCCACAGTATTTGGCCCTGCCACAACAGAGGGGCCCACACAGCCCACATAAGGGGGCACCCCCTAGAGCATATAGCTCTGGTGACAAGAAGGTAGTGTGTTACTGAGCCCCATAGGATGTCTCCTACATAAGGCGACTTCTCCAAGATTGGGAAATGTAACCAACCTACCTAATACATAGAAATAAACAGAGAAAATTGGGCAAAATGAGGAGACAGAGTAATATGTTGCAAACAAAGGAATAGGGCAAAACCTCAGAAAAAGAACTAAATGAAATGGAGGTAAATGATCTACCTGAAAAAGAGCTCAAGGTAATGATCATAAAGATGCTCAATGAAAAACTAAAAACAGAATTACCATATGACCTAGCAATTCCACTCCTGGGTATATATCCAAAAAAAACCAAAAACACTAATTCAAAAAGATACATGCACCCCAGTGTTCATAGTGCATTATTTACAGTTGCCAAGACATGGAAGCAACCTAAGTGTCCATCAACAGATGAATGGATAAAGATACACACACACACAAGCACATACACACGCAATGGAATACTACTCAGCCATAAAAAGGAAAAAAATTTTGCCATTTGCAGCAAGATGGTTGGACTTGGAGGGCATTATGCTAAGTGAAATAAGTCAGACAGAGAAAGACAAATACTGTATGATACCACTTGTATGTGGATTCTGAAAAATACAACAAACTAGTGAATATAACAAAAAAGAAACAGAATCACAGATACAGAGAACAAACTAGTGGTTACCAGTGGGGGAAGGGGCAATATAGGGGTGAGGGAGTGAGAGGTGTAAACCTTTGGGTGTAAGATAGGCTCAAGGATATATTGTACAACATGGAGAATACAGTGAATTTTTTAAAAAAAGATGCTCACTGAACTTGGGAGAATTGATGAACACAGTGATAATTTTAACAAAGAGTAAGAAAATATAAAGAACCAAACCAAGCTGAAGAATACAATGACTGAAATAAAACATACACTAGAAGAATCAATAGTAGATTAGATGATACAGAGGAATGGATCAATGAACTGGAAGACAGAGTAGTGGAAATCAGCCAAGCTGAACAGAAAAAAGAAAAAAGAATTTTTAAAAATGAGGCTAGTTTAAGAGACCCCTAGAACAACATCATGTGTACTAACATTGGCATCATAGGGTGTCCAAGAAGGAGAAGAGAGTGAGAGAAAGGGGCAGATAACTTATCTAAAGAAGTAATAGCTGAAAACTTACCTAACCTGGGAAAGAAAGCTGACATCCAGTTCCAGGAAGCAAAGAGAATCCCAAACAACTGAACCCAAAGGTGTCCGCACCAACTCTTGCTGCTTTTATTCAATATAATATTGGAAGTCCTAGCCACAGCAATCAGACAAGAAAAAAAAAGGCATCCAAATTGGAAAGTAAGAAGTAAAACTGACACTGTTTGCCGATGACATGGTATTACATATAGGAAATCCTAAAGATGCCACCAAAAAACAATTAGAGCTAATAAGTGAATTCAGTAAAGTTTCAGGATATAAAATTAATATACAGAAATCTGTTGCATTTCTATATGCTAACAATGAGATATCAGAAAAGTAATTAAGACAATGATCTCATTTACAATAGCATCAAAAAGAATAAAATACTTAGGAATAAATTTAACAAAGGAGGTGAAAGATCTATATACTGAAAACTATAAAACTTTGATGAAAGAAATTGAATAATATAAATAAATGAAAAGATATTCAGTGCTCATGGATTGGAAGAATTAATCTTGTTAAAACATCCATACTACTCAAAGCAATCTACAAATTCAGTGTAAACCTAATCAAAATTTTATGACTTTTTTTTTACGTAAGTAGAAAAAACAACCCTAAAATTCATATGAAACCATGAAAGACCCCTAATAACCAAATCAATCTCGAGAAAGAAGAACAAATCTGGAGGTATCACGGTTCCTGATTTCAAACTATTACAAAGCGATAGTAATCAAAACAGTATAACACTGGCATAAAAATAGACACATAGGGGCTTCCCTGGTGGCGCAGTGGTTGAGAATCTGCCTGCCAATGCAGGGGACACGGGTTCGAGCCCTGGTCTGGGAAGATCCCACATGCTGTGGAGCAAGTGGGCCCGTGAGCCACAACTACTGAGCCTGCGTGTCTGGAGCCTGTGCTCCACAACAAGAGAGGCCGCGATAGTGAGAGGCCTGCGCACCGCGATGAAGAGTGGCCCCCGCTCGCCGTGACCAGAGAAAGCCCTCGCACAGAAACGAAGACCCAACACAGCCAAAAATAAATTAATTAATTAAAAAAAAAAATAGACACATAGATCAATGGAACATAACAGAGAGCCCATAAATAATCCCACACTTACATGGTCAATTAAGTTATGACAAAGGAGCCAAGAATATATGATGGGGAAAAGACAGTCTCTTCAATAAATTGTGTTGAGAAAACTACAGCCACATGTCAAGTAATGAAACTGGACTCCTATCTTAACACCTCCACAAAAATCAACTCAAAATGGATTAAAGACTTAAATTTAAGACATGAAACTATAAAACTCCTAGAAGAAAACATAGGGGGTAAGCACCTTGATGTCAATCGTGGCAGTAATTTTTGGCTTTAACACCAAAAACAAAGGCAACAAAAGCAAAAATAAACAAGTGGGACTACATCAAACTAAAGAGCTTCTGTACAGCAAAGGAAATCATCAACAAAATGAAAAGGCAACCTGTGGAGTGGGAAAAAATATTTGCAAATCATATATCTGATAAGAGGTTAATATCCAAAATATACATAGAACTCACACAATTCAATAGCAAAATAACCCTGAACAGCCTGATTAAGAAATAAGCAGAGGAGCTGATTACATACCTTTCCAACGAAGACACGCAAATGGCCAACAGGTACATTAAATGGTTCTAATCACTAATCATCAGGGATATGCAAATCAAAACTAGAACATCATCAAAACCAAAAACACCACCTCACACCTGTTAGAATGGCTATCATCAAAAAGACAAGAGATAATAAGTGTTGGTAAGGATGTGGAGAAAAGGGAACCTTATGCAGTGTTGATGGGAATGGAAATTGGCGCAGCCACTTTGGAAAGCAGTATGGAGGTTTTCTCAAAAAATTAGAAATAGAACTACCATATGATCCAGCAGTTCATTTCAAAGGAAATGAAAACAGGATCTTTAAGAGATATCTGCACTCCTGTGTTTATTGCAGCATTGTTCGCAATAGCCAAAATATGGGAACAACCTAAGTGTTTGTCAGTGAGTGAATGGATAAAGAAGCTGTTAAAAAAAAAAAAAAATATATATATATATATATATACACACACACACATATATATACACAATCAGACACACATACACAATGGAACATTATTCAGCCATCGGAACAAAGGATATCCTTCAATTTCCAACAATGTGGACGAACCTTGAGGGCGTTACGCTAAGTGAAATAGGCCAGTCAGAAAAAGACAAATACTGCACATGAGACAAATACTTATATGTGGAATTAAAAAAAAAAAAAAAAAAAAAAGAGTGACACTCATAGAAACAGAGAGTATAAAAGTGTTTAACCAGGAGCCGGAGGTAGGAGAAATAGGGAGAACTTTCAGCTATAAGATGAATAAGGTCTGAGGATCTAATGTGTAACATAGTGACTATAGTTGGTAACACTGTATTGTATAATTAAAATCTTCTAAGAGAGTAGAACTTAAATGTTTTCACACTATCTATCTACCTATCTATCTACCTGTCTATCTATCTAGTTATAGTTATATATATGTAAAATTATATATAGTATATATATAAATTTATATTATATTTATATATCACATATTACATTGATATATTATATATACGTACATATATGTTATATATGAGATGGTGGATATGTTAACTAGATGGGAGGAATCCTTTCACAATAAATACATACATCAAATAATCATGATGTACATTTTAAATATCTTACAATTTTATTTTTCAATCATACATCAATAAAGCTGAAAAAAAAATCCCTAGTAGCACCTACACAGAAAAAAATAATTAATTAATAATTAATTCAAATGTTGGGGGGAAAGAGGAAGTGGTGCTAAAGAACCCACAGATGGACTCAGTTCCAGCACCACACAGTCATGTTCATACTGGAAGGTGCTCAGGGTCTAAGATACAGAGCCCGGGGGAGTCAGGGCAAGGCCTCACCCTGGTCACATTTGAGCATAGATGGGTAGGAGTTTGCTAAAGGGATTGCTGGGGAGTGCCATTAGGGTTCTTCAGACAAACAGAACCTATAGGGTGTATGTGTGTGTGTGTGTACAGGTGCATTTGTATGGAGACAGATTTTTTTTTAAGGAACTGGCTCACGTGATTGTGGGGCTGCAGGACGGACCAGCAGGCTGGTAACCAGGGAAGGCTGATGTTGCAGCTTGAGTCTGAAGGCAGGTCTGAGGGCAGGATTTCTTCTTTTTGGGGACCTCAGTCTTTCTCTCTTAACGCCTCCAAGTGTTTGGATGAGGCGCACCCACGTTATGGAGAGTAATCTGCTTTACCCAAAGTCTACTGATTTAAATGTTAATCACACCTAAAAAAACTTTCATAGCAACATCTAGACTGGTATTCTACCAAACATCTGGGCACCATGACCAAGTTGACGTGTAGAAGTGACCATGACACAGTGGGACCTGAGAGTCTGTGTCCTCTCTGTGAGCTGGGAGGCAAGGTAATCTGCTGAGAGCAAGGTGATTAGGATGCCTGGGAGGCTGAGGAGAGTGGGAGTCAGAGAGGTAGTGGTAGGACCCTGGCAGGGAGTTCCTGAGCCACATGGGGCGCGCTGAGCCTGGGTGAGTGCATGAATGTATGAATGAGTGAATATCTCAGTGACAGCAGAGGGACTAGCTGATGCTAGGATGTGTGACACCTCTGTCACAGAACTGGGAGAGGAGATAAACACGGGAGTAGGTGCAGATAGGTGTGTGGCTGGGGCAGGAGGATAAGGGAACCCAGCAGCCCTCCCCTCTCTTCCTCTTCTCTGCCCTGAGCACCCCAGGGGCAGTTCATGGTTTCAGTACTTCTAACTTCATTTCACTGGTATTGGATGAGGACCTCGTCACATGGTCCCTCCTTATCTGATGTCTTGGAACGTCCCTGGGCCTCTATTTCTTCTGCACCTGATCATGCTCAGGGCCCCAGCTTCCTAGAATCTGCTGTCGACTGAATGATCTGGAGTCTCACGTGTGAAACTGCACACTAGCTATACAAAAGGGCCCCTAAGGGGAGAATCATGTGATGAGGGGAAGGAGGGAAAAGTGCCTAGAGAGACAGCTGGGGTTAGGCGGCAGGAGGACGGGAATTACAGCCGGGGTTCTGGTCCCAGCTCTGCCCTTTACCACCTGTGTGACTTGGGCAAAAACTGAGGCTAACAGTACCTGCCCCACAAACCTCGCCAGGTTATCTAAGGGTCTAACAAGTTCATGAATGAAGAAATGCTTTGAACATTAGAGGACATAACAACCACAACAGGTACTATTTAAGGACACTCAATATATGCATGAAGCACAGAAAAGGGAATTTCCAGTGTACTGGTTGGAGTGGGATGGGGTAGGAGAAGGTTTTTACACATCATCCTGGGCTGGGGAAGACCTTCACCAAGTACCTGCTGTGTTCCAGACCCTGCGGTGGGCACTTGCTATGCGGCTGCTTTTTTAAACCCATGACGACCCCGATGAGAACACTTGGGTCAGACAAATCAAGTAATTTGCCTGAGGGCAAAAGCTCAATTGTAGAGCTGAAATTGGAATTCGGGAGTGCTTGACTCCCAGGCCTGGGGGGCTCCCCACCCTACGATATACCCTCTTGGTGTGTTTGTGAGATGATTTTATTATTGTCCTTGGGGCCTGGGGATCTAATGCACAGCATAGTGATTGTAGTCAACAATATACCCTATAAACTTCAAAGTTGCTAAGAGACTAGATCTTAATTTTCTCACCTCGGAAAAGAAATGATTTTGTGACATGCTCGAGGTGTTAGCTAACGCTACAGTGGTGATCACGCTGCAGTATATGAATGTATATAAATGTATGAAACCAACACCTTGTGCACCTTAAACTTACACAATGTTATATGTCAGTTCTATCCCAATAATTAATTAAATAATGTTGTTGGCGTCAGGCTCAGCTTCTTTCACCACAGGCTGTCGCTTGGGCCCCCTGGGCCCCCTGGGCAGGCTGTGTGGTGTGATGTCAGGCCGGGGAGACTTCCCTGAGAAGGCACCTTGGTTTGACTGTGAACCTGCGCACTGAGGCCTTCTTAAGAGAGTTAATAACACTTAATAAACATGACAGAGAAAGGCTAGCCTCTGAGTATTGTTTCAACAGGAACTGAGCCTGTCCTGAGTCATCTGTTCTGTTGTTGCTGTGCAGATGCTGCCACAGTACCCTCTGAGCTCAGGAATTAAGCGGCGGGGGAAGCAGTAAAGCAGGAAACAGGCTGCATGCTTACCTCTCTGCTGCATCTTTGGGACTCATGTGGGTCAGAGCACCAGGTTGCGGGAGCTGCAAGCCCCAGAGCTGGAGAGAGTGCTGTCCGATGTCTGTCCCAGCTCAGCAGGAAGCTGACTTCCTGGGAGGCTGGAGCTCCCCTTCCTTGTTGCCTGACCTCATTAGGAATCTCTTTATAGAAGTGACAGCCTCCATCTCTACTCCAGTCTTGTCCCAAAGGTGGGAGGTTGCTGGATGCTCTTGGAGGGGAATTAGGCTGTATTAATGATCTACCGCTACATAACAGATTACCCCCAACTCAATGGCTTAAAGCAATGTTTATTGTCTTACGTGGTTTCTGAGAGTCAGGAATCCAGGAGCTGCTTAGCTGGGTGGATCTGACTCAGGGTCTCTCACCAGGCTGCAGTCAAGATATTGACCATGGCTGCAGTCATCTGTAAGCTCACTCATGTGGACCTGGGCAGACCTCGGTTCCCTGCTGGCTATTGGCTGGAGGCTTCAGCACCTGGCCATGTGGTTCTCTCCATAGGGCTGCTCACAACACAACACACTTTCCCAGAGCAGGAAGGGCGTGTGTGAGAGAGAGAGAGACCGACAGACAGAGAGACACACAGGGAGAGAGACCCACCTAAGAAGGTAGTTTCAGAAGTGACATCCCATCACTTCTGCGGTATGCTATTTATCGGTCAGATCAACCCCAGTACAGTGTGGGAGGGAATTAGAAGATGGGTGTGAACACCAGGATGCAGAGATCATTGGGGCCGTCTGGGGCCTGACTACTACATAGGCCTAGCAGACACCTGTGCTGGTAGAGTCGTCAGGGAACTAGAAACTTCACCTGGGGGGGTCTGCTCTCCAGCTCTAAAGATGCTGTTACAGGTTTCTCAACTAGTACCTTTGATACAAGGTTCAAGTCTCTCTAAATGGCTTACAAGGCCCTTGACAGTCTACCCCGTCCCCATCACCAATACCTCCAGTCTCATTTTCTGCCCTTCTCTCCAGTGACCCCAAATCCCAGCTATAGGAACGATTTGTTTTCATTTCTCTGTGCCCATGGACTAGGAATTTTTCTCCAACAAGCAAATTTGTATCTCACAACCCAGTTTCAATGTGCCATCCTTTGTGAAATCTTCCTAGGCAACTCCCCAGAAAGAGGAAGTCCCTCCCAGCACCCCAGAATCACTCTGCGTGCACCTCTACACGGCACCGACACAGCCCACTTTTGGCAAGTATTGCTTGAGTGCCTTCTCTGTGCTGTGCTGGGGCTGGAGCCTAGCAGAAAACAAAACAGACACAATTCCTGCCCCACAGAGATTTACACTGCAGCAGAGACCAAGGGACCGCAAATAAGCAAGGAAGTGTGGAGTGCGTTGGAAGTTGACAAGTGCTATGGACAAAAACAAAGTGGGACAGAGTGTTCACGGCCATTCATCTTGCAATTGTTTGCTTCCATTTCCATACAAGTCTGTAAGCTCCTTGAGGGCAGGGACCATGAATATGTCGATCTTGCATCTCCACTGCTTGCACCGTGGGCATGTGGTGGAGGCTTGCTGAATAATGAATGTCCTTTTGATGGACAGAAGCTGAAAAGTGCCTGAGAGAGACAGGATCAGACCCCCAGCAAGCTTCTGCAGACGCCAGGAGGACTGACTGCGGGAGAGAAACAAGAAGGATAAATTTATTTTGAAGATTAAAGACTGACTCCATACATATCCCTATGTTTTATAGACAGGGATGAGATGAACGTGAATTTAAATAAAGACTTGAGTCTGTATATAATGATGCAGTTATTAGGCTGCATTTGGCAATGCATCCCCTGACATAAAGTTTTAAAAGCGGCCTTTTCAAACACTAAATTACCCTTTGGGTCTGCCAGCTCTAATGATGAATAAAGTGAAAGTCCACCTCATTACCATCAGATTCATGGAGTGGGTTAACATTTGCTAGACTAACCAGTTCCAGATGCTGAGGAATGAAAGCTACTAGATGACAGAGTCTGATGGAGAATCAGGGGCTGGAGCCACATTTGCAGCCAAGTTCATCACGCAGGGGTCGATGAGCCCTTGCTTCAAATCACTGGGGACTCAGATCCTTCCACATTCTTACAACAGGGCAGCCTGGGGATGCCTTTGGCTCGGGCAGCTCCAAAGTACCAGACTATTTGGAGGCAGGGCTGGGGGAATGAGCTGGCGTGGAAGGGGTGGTGTGAGATGCCTTGGTGAGTTGAGAGAGTGGGCTTCCCGGGAACCTTGCCCAGCAGTTGGGCCCCTGGTGGGACGTACCTCTGCTGCTGGTCCGTCGGGCCCAGGAGTGGGGAGTGCTGGTCTCTGTGGTGTGTTCCTTTCTGAGGGAGGGGAAGGGCTGGGACAAAGGAGTGGTTGCCCGGGTATGATGCTCCCCTGCCCCCTGTGAAGACCCCGGGGGGTGTGAGCCCTGTGACAAAGAGGAGGGACCAACCAGTCTTGCAGGAGATGGTGCACAGGCCTGTGTGAGCCAGGAGGAAAGGAGAGTGAAGGAGAAACTCCCACAGGCCTGATCTCTGCTCACCCTGAGAGCCCAAGCGGAATGGGCTGGTCAGAGGGCCTGCTGAGAGGGAAGAACATTTCAGGAAAGCGTCTCTTTGAATTATAAGTGCCCTGGTTGGGGTGGTGGTGGAGGAGGAGAGTGAGTTGGGTACATAATCAGTTGACTGCTAACCGAGGACAGGAATGTGTGTTAACCAGATCATTCTAGAACATGGAGGTGGCTGTGTTTCCCAGTAGTGGGAGCCTGGGCCCAGAGTCACACAGGCCTGGATTCACAAGTAGAGGTGAAAGTGGTCAGGTGGTTTAAGCACTTGGTTTTCGTTATCATCATCTACAAATTAAAATAATAATAATAAAGATTTTAAAAAATAATAAAAATATCACCCACCATTATAGGGTTGTGGTATGTAAAAGTTAAGAGGAAAAACATATACAAACTGCCAGAGACGTAGACACATCCAGCAAATACTGGTTTTCCCTCTTTCCCTAAATCATGAGAGAGGCATCCTCCTCACATCAAATAATTCCTTCTCTCCCTTCCTCCTTCCTTGCCATCTTTCCTTCCTCCCAACTCGCCAGCTAGTATTCATACATGACTTAGCACATAAGAAGTGATTTATTACACAGAACATTCTAGGAAAAGCATTGGAATATACCAAACAGCGTATTGATAGTAAAGGATCTGTTTTTTAGTTTTAATCCCTCAACACATCAGCGGCGTGTCCTTGAGTTGACTTGATCTTTCTGGGCTTCTTACTACTCATCTATAAAATGGGAATGCTAATATTTTACTATTATCCTCTAGATTATTAAAAGGTGCAAATTAGATAAGATGTGTGAAAGTGCTTTGTAAACTATAAAAGAAGACCCATTTTTCCATTAAAAATTATTTTTAATTGTGGTAAGATACACATAACGTGAAATTTACCATATCAATCATCTTTAAGTGTAGAGCTTGGTGGTATTAAGTACATTTACAGTGTTTTGCAACCATTACCACCATCCATCTCCAGAACTCTTTTCGTATTGCAGAGCTGAAACTCTGTACCCACTAAATAATAACTCCCCATTTCCCTCCTCCCCTAGCCTCTGACGACCACCTTTCTACTTTCTGTCTTTATGAATTTGGACACTCTAGATATCTCATGTAAGTGGAATCATACAGTACTTGTCTTTTTGTGTCTGGCTTCTTTCACTTAGCATAATGTCCTCAGAGTTCATCCATGTTGTGGCATGTCTTAGAATTTCATTCCTTTTTAAGGCTGACCAATATTCCATCATATGTCTACACCACATTCTGTTTATCTATTCATCTGTTGATGGACACTTGAGTTGCTGCCATGTTTTAGCTATTGTGAATAACACTGCTATCTATGAATGTGGGTATACGAATATCTCTTTGAGACCCTGCTTTCAATTCTCTTGAATATATACCCAGGCGTGGAATTGCTGGATCATATGGTAACTCTATTTTTAACTTTTTGAGGAGCCACCGTACTATTTTCCATAGCAGCTGCACCATTTTACATTCCCTCCAGGAGTACACAAGGGTTCCAGTTTCTCTGCATCCTTGCCAACACCTATTATTTTTTGTTTTTGTTTTTTGGGGGGTTTTGTTTTTGTTTTTGATAATAGCCATCCAAATGAATGTGAGGTAAAAAAGAAGACACAGTGTTAGTGATTTATATAAGTAATTGATTTAATTATAGCTCACCTCATTCAAAACAGAAAAGAGAGAGGGATTCTAAACCGATTTATTAAGATGAGGATGCTGCCCTGGAAGAAGTTATGGTTTAGAAGGAAATTGAGGCTCTCACACCAATATGTGTACTACAGGTCACTTACAGCTGGTGTCCGAATGATGGTTGGACAGGGGGAGTGGTCCATTTGCCTGGGGTGATAACCGAAGGGATGTGTGAGACTTAGTTTTTGAACAAGACCTTGAAGAATGGCTGAGATTTTGATACACAGAGATTGCAGAGGAGGGATAGACTTGTGGGTCATCTCCTCACGAAAATAACATGGTTGAAGACACATCTCAGAAGCAGTCAAGTTTGTTCAGAGAATGCTACTCAAAGTGTGGTCCCTGGATTAGCAGTGTCAGCAGATCCTGGTAATTTGTTAGAACTGAAAATTCTTGGGCACCTCCCCAGACCTGTACTGAGGCAGACACTCTGGGAATGTAATATCCTTTGGGAGAGACAGATGCACACCCAGCTTTGTACAGGAGTAGACGCAGATTAAGGGGGGTGGGGTGGGTTAGGGGTTAGATTATGAAGCCTAGAGTTAGGTTAGGGAGTTGGCCTCTGTTTACAACCGTCTGGTGACTGCCCATTGCAACTGGAATAAAATGAAACTTCTCATCATGACCCAGGAGGCAATACGACGCCTCTGTCCCCCTCTTCCTCCTTCCTCCTTCCTTCTTCCCCGCATTCACTATACTCCAGCCACTGCACTCCAATGGCTGCCAAGCTCTTTCTTGTTCCTTCAACTTGGAATGTTCTTTCCTCTCCCCGATGGCTTCTTCCTCCGCATTATTTCGGTCTCGGCTCAGATGATGCCTCTTTGCAGATACACCTTCCCTGACCACCCCCATCGTCCTCTCCTGAGACGCTATTTTTTTTTCCCAGCACTTCTCGCGATCGGAAATTATCCTGCATTTCTTCCTTAACATGTTCACTATCTGCCTTCCCCGACTAGAGCATAAGATCCTCGAGTTTGGGTCTCGGCCCCATTCACCAGCCTATTTCCAGTGCTTAGAACAAAACCTGACGCATAGTGAGTATCCAGTATTATTTTTGTATTCAGTAGATACTGGGATACTCTTAAATGGTTCTGAATAGTGAAGTGACCCCCTCCAAGTGGGGCCCTGGGGGAATTCCTCTTCTGGATTTATGTAGAGGGTTGGCGGAACAGCAAGACTCTGAAAGGAGGGACAGCTCTCAGGGACCAGAGTGGCCTTGTGAAATGATGATGGTCTAAACCCGTGGTTCTCACCTGGGGGCAGTTTTCCTCTCCCCCACCCCGGGACACCTGGCAATATCTGGAGGCATTTCGGGTTGTCACAACTGGGGAGGGTGCTCCTGGCACTTAGTGGGTAGAGGCCATGGATGCTGCTAAACTTTGTACAATGCCCAGGCTAGCCCCCTCTAACGAAGAATTACCAGGCTCAAATGTCAGTAGTGCCGAGGTTGAGAAACCCTGCTCTAAACTAAGGTGGCAGTTGTGGGGATGGAGAGAAAAAAACAGGAGTGAATATTTTCTATTCCGCAGGGTAAGATTTTGTTGCCATCTGTGCCTACAGTTGTGACTTTAAATCTTTTTAGCAACAGACTCAGAAGACCCCAAGAACGGGAAATCCCTCTGGGGACAAGCACATGCTCCGTTTCTCTTCCCTCCTGATTTTCACTGTCTCCCGCTCTGTCTTGCTAATCCTGTGTCTCTTTTTCCTCCCCCTTTCTTCCCCTCCTCCTCTTTCTTCTCTCGTTCCTCTTTCTTCTCTCGTTCCTCTTTCCCTTCCTCTTTCCTCTTGCCTTTTTCTTCTTCCTTTCTCCTGCTTTCTCTCCTTTCTCTCTCATTAAACTGCTCATTATAAAGATTTGAAGTTTACTGGGTTTATGGTCTCAGTCCTTAATTTTTAAAGTGGGTAATTGCTTGGTTTATACTAAATTAAATTTACTAGCTTTTTACTTCTGTGGCATATGGCATCGGAATGGGACTGCTTTTTATCTCTTGCAGGTTAATGCTACTTCTTTTCCTTTGTCCTTCTATGCATTTTAAATATGCTGACAACAGCCGCTGAGCATCTCTTTCAGCCCCAAACAGCTCATTAGGGAACTCAGCCAGTCAGTGTCAAGTTGCCCAGAAAAACAAGACGTGGTCTGCTGGGTTCTGGTGTAGAACTTGAGCAGATTCCCCTCCCCTTGGAGAGCTCCCCTCCCCATCCTGGGCTGCTCCTCTGGGCTCCACGTGGCCAGGGCCATTGCTCTTCCCTGAAGGGGCCACCCCAACTCCTCACTGTCCCTCCACAAAGCCCAGCACACATGATTCCCCAGGGACACCCTGAGGTGCCCATGGATACCAGCTAACAAGCGAGTTAGTCTCCAAGAGAAATATGGTGCATGATATGGGTTTTTGAGGGAAGAGAGACCCAAGAGGTGTTGGTTTTGGTGAAGTGTCACAAAGGATGTTTAGACTTGTACAGATTATGAGGGAGGCAGGGTGATAGGGAGGTGCCAGCCTCAGGGAGGCTGAAGAGGCAGTGAGGCAGAGTTTCTACCTACATTCTAGATGTAGACTCCATGAGGACTTTGTCTCCCCAGCACATAGAACAGTGACTGTCCTCCCCAATCAGAAACAGTCATTGCAACGTGAGCTAGAATTTTGACACATTTTCTTGGTATGAATCTCCTCCCTTCCACCTTAGGAAAACAACACAACAGAGAAGATGACATTATCTGAATATTTTTCAAATAAATTGGTGAATGAGTATTCAACAGAGCACTTCTCCCATGTGGGACCCTAGCTTAGATGCTCTAACCCCATGTCCTCCTGGATAAATTTCTCTATCTTGTTCTGACTCTTTCCCAGGGGGATGATGACGGTGAATGAGAAGATCTATTACTTGTGCTTTGATCTCCTGGGAAAAAAGACAGATAACTCCAAGGTGGAAACAATCAAAGTAATGGCCCTTCGGATTTTTCTAGCCATATTCTTGCAAAGAACTCAAAGCAGTTCTTATCTGTCCTTATCTCTCACTTGCTTGGGTGGAAGAGAGATTAGTATCAACCAGATGTGTCAGACTCTAGCTCCCATCGTAATTGCCATTTCTGATTGGAGGTGGCAAGCTCCTGCATTGTGGATTCAGGTGGGCACGACTCTCATTTATCACAGCTTTGGGTAAAATGTAGAGATAAGAACCCCTCAGTGGGATTATGGCTTAGGATCTCCCTCCCTAGAGTCAGGGAAAGAGCTTGGAACAATGGTGACATCATGTGATGGAAATTGACAGGTGAGTCACAGACAACGTGGAGCAGTGGTGACTCAGAGGGGCATGGATTCTGTGGGTGGCACCTGCCAGCTGCCCAGCTGAGCTCACCTTTCAGAGTCTGCCCAGCACATCGCTTGTGCTCTCTGCCCTCCTCCCCTGCCCCCATCACCATCTCCCCAGCTAATCAATGAGTCTTTAGAACAGGGGCCAGGGCCGCTTCATGCCTCTATGTCGTGGGTTCTCAAATGCATCTACCCCACTAGTGCCTGGCGTCAGATAGGTGTGCAGTAAGGGCTCATCAAATTGAATCCCCCCCGCCCCACCACTGTGAAATTGACCTGGGCTCAGTCTCCTCTGGAGTAAAAGCCGACCTTGCCTGGCATCCTTGTACAAGCTAGACCCACTAAGTTTCTCAGCATCCCCCATCACTCCCCAGCCCTCTGCCTTCAGTCCGCTCTATCCTGTAACTTGGCCGGAAGGCTGTCACCAGCAGCTGTTACAGAAGACAAACGGCAACTCCGGCCCGCTCTTTCTGTCCCCCCGCCTGGCTGTGTGCAGAGAGAGAGCCTTGAGTGTGGCAGTGCGGGGCACTGCCCTGCCACAGTCGTGCAACTGGTCCAGCCGGAACTGGCCAGGGGAACTACCGCAGACCTGTGACCATGTGAACACAAGGGGACTCTCCTTCCCCAAAGACAACCCAGAGGGAAGTGGCAAGATCCAGGGAGAGAAAGGAAGAGCTTGGGGTTAACTGGGAATATCAGTAGGGTGTGCAGAGACCTTACAGAGGCCTTTCTTCATACATTTTTTTCCGGGAGGTCATCTCCTTTTATTAACTGTGGGAGTATGAAGGATTAAGGAATGGACCAGAAGGCGAATCGTGTTTGGAACGTGTGACAACTAACACGCATTAGGATCGAGTCTTTTAACGAGTTTGGAAGGCACATATGCCTAATGTTTGACCGGATCTGTGCTGAGTGAGATGGAGGACACCGGGAAAGAGGAGACAGGGTTCCCAGCCCAGAGAGCAGTCGCGCGGTACCAGGACGCAGCCCTCCGCACCACTGTGTGCAGATCCCAGTGCCCATCATCCCTCGGATGCTTCCCCCTTGACGCTCTGTGCTGCCTCCTCCACTCGGACTCCCCCTCCTGACCTCCCTCCACGTCTGTGTCAGCTTGACACGGAGCCCCAGCTCTGCTGAGATGTCAAGCCCATCACGCAGCCCCCCTCCACTTGCTAGAACCCAAACCTGTCAGGTGCAGTGCTTCCCTTCCAGCCATCTCCAGAGGCAACTGCTCACTCAGAAGAGAGGCAGGTGTAATTACCTGCTGCCCCCCTACCATTGTTCCCCAGGACAAGCCTCCGCTCACCTAGTGCCTGCCTTTCTCATCTGTGGCTTTGGCTCCTGGCTCACAGCCTTCCTCTCATCCTACCTTGGCTCTCGCCCTGGTCATCCTCAGTGCCCGTGGATCCTTCCCTCTCGTGCCACCGCCTTGGGGATCCTCAACGTCCTCCCTTCCAGTGATCTTCTCCCTCTCCACGTCACTGTCTAAACTGCACTCTGGATTGTGGCAACTCTTAGTCCTCTTCTGCCTCTAAAACCTTAATTTCAAAATCCTGCAGTCTGAAAACAGCATCCTCTGCGCCTAGCTCTTACCATCTTGCTCTCAATGCTTTTTCATATGTTCACAATCCAAGTGCCCCACGTATGCCTCAGCCCCTCTGGGCCAAACCATTTGGACAACTTCTTCTGGGTTTCACTGGCTTTCCCATCAAGTGGAAAGACCACAGCCCGTCACCCCACTAACACTCCTGTAAGAGCCTTCAATTCCTTTGTCCCCTCGTCCTGCCCACCCACCTAATAACTCCTAACTGTTGACACTTCTGATGTCTGCCTGCCCTGCTCTTGTCCACGCCCCGAGGCCGCTTGCAGAAACACACCAACATTCTTCATTTCAGCTGAGCCCAAACAGAAATACAGTTACATCTCAGAGCACCTATTCTAAGCTTTCACCTGAAACTACCCATCCCTTCTTTGTCACTCCTGCTCAGAAAGCGATTATCTTACCTCTCTTCAGAGGAAATAGAAGCTCAAGCTCAGTCTCTCTCAATGCCCCCGCCCCCCACATCTGTCTAAACCTCCATCTATTAGTATTAGGTAGACTCGCGCTGTCCAATATGGTAGCCGCTGGCCACGGAGCCTTTGCAGCGTGGCTAGTCTGGATTGAGATGTGCTGTAAGTACAAAATATACCCTGGATTTTGAAGCTTTAGTATGAAATCAAGAATATAAAATATCTCAGTGATTTTTGTATTTATTAGAATTTGAAATAGTAATATTTGGAATTTTGGGTTAAATGAAATATATTATTAAAATTAATGTCATGATTTCACCTGTTTCTTTTTACTTTTTCAACATGGTTACTGGAAAATTTAAAGCTGCATGTGTGGCTTGCATTATATTTCTATTGGATGGCACTGAGTTAGAATTTAGGCTGAGCTATAATAACAAGGAGACCTGAAAATGAAGTAGCTCAAAGATAGAAGGGTCTTGGAGGTAGGTGGTGGTCCAAGGCTGGCGGGGGGTGGTAGAGGCAGAAGCAGCATTGCCATCATCAACATGTAGTTTCCTCATGTTCCTGTTGTCACCATTTGAGCCAGCAAGAAAGGGAAGGAGAGTCCAGGGCAAGATGGCCTGGATGTGCCACGGTTGCGTCCACTCATACTGACGGCTGGAATTCAGCTCTGGCCTCCCCCAGCTGCAGAGGACACTGGGAAATGAATCTGTAGTTGGGCCTCCAGGGGTCCAGGTAACACAGGGGTGTTCTGTTATTAAAAGGGAGAAAAGGAGAGGGCACCAGGGAGATAGTGAGCAGTCTCGGCCCCGCCTCCTTCCCCCTTCCCCGCTGTCCCCCCTCCCAGCCCAGGTGAACCTGTAACCTGTGCCTCAGGCTCTTTGTTGACCAGCCTTTTTGCAGGACTTGCTTCAGAAAGTGGCCCCTTTCTTCTGACATCATCAGCTTCTCCCTCCCCTTCGACTCCTCCTTCTGAGCCCCTCTCATGTGAATTGAAGACCCTCCCTTGGGCAATGTGATTCACTCCACCTCTTGCCCTGATCTCTCTCCTTTTCTTGAAGACAAGCTGCTTGACTCCAGTCACTTCTCAGCTACTTCTCACCTGCGGTCACCTAAACACTGCCCCCACCTCTCCATGGGAACAGCTCTTGCTGGTATCCCCAGTGATCTCCTGATTGCCAGATCTCATGGAAAATTTTCAGTGCTTATTCTACTTGACGTCCATCCTCCTTCCCTCCTCTATCCCAACCACTCTGACTCTGTCTCTTGCATCAGCTTCTCTTCCTCCACACTCTCCCCAGATGTTAAGTCCCTTGGTCCCAGCCCTGTCCCTCTCCTCTCCTTACTCTCCACCTTATGCCGGATCCAAATTGACATCACCACCCTAACCCCGAGGTCTCCCAGGACTGTGTCTCTAGCCTGGACGGTTCTCGGGAAAACCAGGCCAGCAACTTTGCTACTCAACAGAGTACCCCGAACTTACTGAATACTACCCCAAACTCATCATTCCTATCCTTCTCCAGAAACAAAAAAGAACAGCCTTCCTCTCCCCTTACTCTTCATCTGAGTCAGCGATGTCACCATCTAAATGATAAGTGAAGCCAGAGCCCTTCTTATCTCCTCCCAGCTGCCCCTCTTGATTCCACCTCCTGAATCTCGCTTGAATCTGCCCCATCTCTTTGATCCTCATTGCCCTGCCCCTCAGTACCTGCCTCATTTCTCTTTCCTGGGCTACTAACGTCACCCCCAAACTGATCTTCCCAGCTCCCATTTCAGCTCTCGCCAATATATCTACTATGATGTGAGAGTGATAACCCTAAAATGCAAATATGACGTCATTGTCTGTGGAAAATCCTCCTGTTGTTTTGTCTCAATTCCCTGGCATGACACACAAGGTCCTTCACGCTCAGGCTCCTGTCCTCCTGTCCAGCCTCCCCTGCCAGGGGCTCGGGCCCCTCATGCCAGCTGAGCCAGTCAACCCAGGCTTCCTCATGCCTTTGGGGGCTCCCCACACGGGAACACACGTGCCTCCTTCAAGGTTGCGTCTTCTGTGAACCTGGCACGGTGCCTGGTAGTTAGTAGGTCTCACCATGTGGTTGTTGGATAAATGTATGAGGCCTTCCCTAAAACTTCCCTCCATCACCCAGAAGAGGTTGGTTTTCCTTTATCTGTACTTCCTTAGAAATCTGTGATTCTCTCTATGGAACCACTGACTTCATTATACAGTAAAGGTCTGTCTCTCCCAGCACCCCTGCCAACTCCCAGGAGGGGCCAAAGGTTTGAGAGCCAAGGACCTGGTCTTAGTTGTCTGTGAGTCCCCAGCACAGAGAGCATCTGAGTGGCTTATGGCTGGAGTGTGGTATGATTTTGTCAATCACATACCATATTGGGTTGTGGCCACTTGCATTTATGGTCATATCTTATCCTTTTCTATATACCTAGTACCTTGCTTAAGTTAGGCATTTAATAGGTGTTTGAGGAATTAATCAAGGGATGATTGAATGAATGGATGCATTACTTATATCAGCTACAAAGCACAGATTACATGCTTAATGAATGATGCAGATAATAAGCGCTTTCGGGGGATTTGAAGAGGGCAAAATCAGCCAGGCTAGAGCAGTCCAGCGCTTGCCAGGGGCAGGGTGGGAGTGGGCAGGAGAGTGGGGCATCATTTAGGTAGGATTTAGATGTGGATAAAGAAAAGCTGAGAGCTTTCCAGGAAGAAGAGACCACCCGGAGAAGAGACACAGGGCAGAGTGACAGCAAGGACTGCCTAGGTGTTAACTAGGTGATCAAAGAATTTAGTAGAATGTGAGCCTGGAAAGGCAAGTGGGGACCAGATTGTGCAGGGGGTAAGAGCCAGGCAGGTGAATCTGCAGTGTGGAGTAGCTGGATGAGTGCAGGAGAGACTGGAGGCAGGTAACAGGTTAGGGGAATTGCAGGAGAGAGGCGGGGTGGCGGCAGTGGGGACAGAAAGAAAGCAGTGGATGGGAAGCAAATCCCTTAGCGGTCCTTAGTGACTGAGCAGATAGAGTGGCTGGAGGATGGGGGGCGTGCAAGACAGCTCTGACATGGATGGCATGTGGGAAACTGCTGCTATTAATTGCGACGGGGAAGTCAGAGAGACCCCCCCCCACCATTCTATGAGAAATAAAGGGTTACATTTGGGGCATGGAGTTTGGAAGGATCTCCAAGGGGATGTTTTCCTTTAGCAGTCAGAAACAGGAGTCTAATGTATAGATGAGAAACTGAGCTTGGAGATAGAGATTCTGGGGTTATCTGCATAGAGCTGAGAGTTGAGAATTAATTAATTCTTCAAGGGGAGAAAGTGCACATGAAGAGAAAATGAACTGAGGACTAAATCCAGAGTGTGAGATCTGGGGAACATGGACAACTAGGGTTATATAGAAGGGAAGGGAGCTAGGGAAGGGGGTTGGGGGAAAGGTGCTCAGAATGAAAATCAAAATAGTGTCAATATCACGGATGTCAAAAGATGACGCCAAGAAAAAGGTTCCAGTCACAAGTGCCTCAGAGAGCTTCAAAACTCTGAAAACCAAGGAAGGAGAACCTTGGTGATTTCTGAGGGTGAATCCAGAGGTGGTGGAGGCTCAGGATGGAGAAGATGCAGAGGAATTGGAGGCAGTAGGTATAGACCACAGAGTTTAAGATGCTTCATTTGCTGAGGGGGAGGGGGAGGGGAGGGAGAAGGTAGGAAGGAGCCAGAGGAATAGTAATGTTTTTCTCATAAAAGCATGTTTTAAAAATTGAGGTAACAAAGAAGATGTGGCACATATATACAATGGAATATTACTCAGCCATAAAAAGAAACATAATTGAGTTGTTTATAGTGAGGTGGATGGACCTAGAGACTGTCATACAGAGTGAAGTAAGTCAGAAAGAGAAAAGCAAACACCGTATGCTAACACATATATATGCAATCTTAAAAAAAAAGAAAAAAAAGGGTTCTGAAGAACCTAGGGGCAGGACAGGAATAAAGACGCAGACGTAGAGAATGGACTTGAGGATATGGGGAGGGGGAAGGGTAAGATGTGACAAAGTGAGAGAGTGGCATGGACATATATACACTACCAAATGTAAAATAGATAGCTAGTGGGAAGCAGCCGCATAGCACGGGAAGATCAGCTCGGTGCTTTGTGACCACCTAGAGGGGTGGGATAAGGAGGGTGGGAGGGAGACGCAAGAGGGAGGGGATACGGGGATATATGTATATGTATAGCTGATTCACTTTGTTATACAGCAGAAACTAACAAAACATTGTAAAGCAATTGTACTCCAATAAAGATGTTTAAAAAAACTGAGGTATAACTTATAGACAATAAACTGCATATATTTTGAAGTGTAAAATTTGATAAGTTTTGCCGTGCATACACCTGTAAATACCATTACCACAACCAAGATAGAGAATTTTTTCATCACCCAAAAAGAGTTTCCTGGTGTCACGTTTTCATTCCTCGCTCTGCTCCTTCCTACCCCAGCCCCAGCCCCAGGCAACTACTGATCTGCTTTCTGCACTACAGATTAGTTTGTATTTTCTAGAAATATATAAAAATGGAAACATACAGTATGTTGTCTTTGTTGTCTGGCTTCTTTCATTCTATTCTATTGCTGAGTAGTATTTCATTGTATGGAGAGACCACAGTTTGTTTATTCATTCACCTGTTGATGGTTGTTTCCAGTCTTTGACTGCTTTGGATCAAGTAATTATGAACATTTGTCTACATATTTTTGTGTAGACAAGTGCTTTCTTTTCTTTTGGATACATACCTGGGAGTGGAATGGCTGAATTATACAGTAGATGTATGTTTAACTTCTCAAGAAACTGACAGATGGTTTTCTGAGTGGTCATACCCCATTTACAGCCCTATCAGTAGCATATGAGAGGTCCAGTTCCTCCTCACCAACTTGGTGTGGTTGAGCTTTTAAGTGTTAGCTCTGCTAATGGGTTTCTGACAATATCCCATTAGGGTTTTACTTTGTGTTTCCCCAGTGATTAATGCTGTTGAGCATATTTCACAGATTACTTGCTGCCTATATAACCTCTTTGTTGAAGCGTCTGTTCAAATCTTTTGCCCATCTTTAAAAATTGGGTTGTTTGATTTCTTATTGTTGAGTTTTGAGAGCTCTTTGTATATTCTGGATACAAGTCTTTTTCAGGTATATGCTTTGCATATAATATTTTCTCCCAGTCTGTGGCTTATCTTTTCATTCTACTAACAGTGTCTTTGAAGAGCAGACATTTTAAATTTTGATGAAGTCCAGTTTGTCAATTTTTAATTTCATGCGTTTTGCTTCTGGTGTCATCACATCTAAGAAATCTTTTTCTAACTCAAGGTCACAAAGATTTTCTTCTAGAAGTTTTATAATTCTAAGTCTATGATCCATTTTGCATTAATTTTTGTATATAGTATGAGACAGAGTTTATTCTGTATATCGCATAAGACGGGGTTTGAAGTTTTTTTAAAACACATGGATATCCAGTTGTTCCAGCATCATTTGTTGAAAAGCCCATTTTTTTCACTGCACCTTTGTTGTCAAAGTAAGTTGCCCATATATGTGTGGGTCAGAATAGTAATTTTGATGGAAGAATAGAAGTCAGCATACAATTCCTCAAAAGCCAAAACAAATTTGGCTCTAACACTGATAAAGTGTTATCAGGCGAGGCGCCAGGCACTGGGGACAGAAAAAATGAAAGAGTGAAAGTTAAAGACTAAACCGATAATTAGAGTATAAGATGCGTGGGATTCTATGAATACACATAGTTGGGACACTTGATCAACCTTTGTGTTCAGAGGAGGCTTCCACAAGGAGGGGAGGTCTGAGCTGGGGATTCATTCTGAGTAGGAGTGGTGAGTGAGCAAAGGTGAGGATGCAGGAGGAGGAGATTGAGCTAAAGTATTCAGCACACAGCAGCACTCTGTGTGTGTATGTGTGTGTGTGTGTGTGTGCGTGCGCATGTACGCACGCGCACCTTAGATGGTGCTATAGGAGTTAGGTGGTTCAGTGTTTCTAGAAGCTGGAGACAGATGAGCAGAGAAGCAGAATATAAGGTTCAAAAGCTCTTGTCTGCCATATCAAGTAATTCATTTATTTGGAGATTGGAAGCTAAAAGCGAGGGTTTGTACCTTAAAGGGATCACTCTGGCAGCTGTGTGTGGGAGTGATTGTGGAGTGCTGGGTGGTGGTTAAAACTCTGGTGACACAACACTGTAAAACAACTGTACTTCAATTAAAAAAAAAAAAATCAAAACATTAAAAATAAATAAAAAGTGAGAGTTATGAGGTTGCAGTGAAATCGCTGAAATGAAAGCACTGAACTAGAACAGCAGTGTTGAGACCAGAGAGGAAAGGAGTGATTTGAGAAATCTTGAGGAGGGAAAATCAGAAGCAACCAGGAGGTGAGGAATTGGGGTGAGGCCATGATGCCTGGGTAGCTGGTGCTGCTGTTAACTAAACTCAGGAATATAACAGGGAGAATGCAGGAGAGAAGAGGGTGGGTTTAGTCTGGGTTTTACTAAATTCGGGATCCTCGTCAGACATTTGCATGGAGGGATCATCAGGCAGGTGGACATAAGTCAAGTATCCCCATGGAGGTGGCCATGAGCGAGATCATTTAGGAAGCCCCTGGGAGTGAGGTGAGAAGAGGGCTCAGCA
The DNA here is from genome assembly GCF_028564815.1 of Eubalaena glacialis. NCBI lineage: Eukaryota > Metazoa > Chordata > Mammalia > Artiodactyla > Balaenidae > Eubalaena > Eubalaena glacialis. Next base: position 12,333,167 of record NC_083725.1, on the reverse strand, counting down.
CAGCCCCTTGGGGTTCCCCGGTATTTAAAGCTCGGGCAGGAGAAGTGTACCTTGAGAGAATGGGCAGAGAAGTAGGAGGAAAGTCCCAGGGGTGTCGTGCCATGGAAGCCACGGAAACTGAGGGTCTCAGGCACAGAAGAACACCGGGGACCCTCAGATGCAAAGAGAACCCGGGAGGCGACCTGATGACGTGGTCTAGTGGCTCATGGGCTGGACCAAGGCTGCCGTTAAGAGCTGGGTGATCTTGGGCAAGTTGCTTAACCGGTCTCTTTCTCAGTGTTCTCACCTATAAAATGGGACAGTAACCTGTAGGGTTGTGTGAGGATTAAATGAGGTGATACACACGATGTTCTTTGAACAGCACGTGGCAGATACAAACAGTCATGCCAGCTCGGGACGTAATAAGACAAGGAATCAAACGTGTCCACCAGTTTTGCAAAAATGGGCTATTGAAGGTTATTTGCCTTGTGAGTACAGTTTGAGTGTGTGGTGGGGACAGAGGGAGAGTCCAGGGTGGGATGAGGTAGAGTTAGAAAACGTTGATCCATCACTGGAGAAGCCTGACCCGAGTTGCAGGTGGGGTAAAGGGAGGGCCAGAGGGACATGCTTGGTTCGTGTGGTCAGTGGAGGGCCCCAATGGGAGGGGAGGGCTCTGGCCATGTTTTAGTGGAGGGGAATGAGTGGGTCTGGGACAGACACTGAACATAAAGGAGAGCAGGGAGGCATGGTGAGGCAGAGAGCCAGGCCTGGGGACCTCCTCTCACAGGACCCCCCTCATCTGAGCCCAGTGGAAAGAGATCGGGGCACAAAGTTGAGGCAGTTCACCGAGAGCGGCCTTGGTTTAGCCAGCCCGTGGACTGAGAGTGAGGAGGTGAGAGTGGGCAGTGGCTAGAGGTGAAGGCCCGTGGTATGGCCTGAATTGTATACCGTCCCTCCCCACCCAGATTCATCTGTTAGCATCCCAACACCCAGGACCTCAGGATGTGACTGTATTTGGAAGTAGGGTCTCTAAAGAGGTAATTAAGTTAAAGTGAGGTCGTATGAGTGGGCCATAAGCCAACATGACCGATATCTTTCTAAGTAGAGGAGATTAGGACACAGACATGCACAGTGGAAAGACCTTGTGAAGACACCAGGAGAAGACGGCCATCTGCAAGCCAAGGAGAGAGGCCTCAGAATAAAACCAAACCTGCCGACACCTTGGTCTTGAACCTTTAGCCTCCAGAACTGGGAGGAAATCAATTTCTGCTGTTTAAGCCACCCCGTCCATGGTGCTTTGTTATGGCAGCCCCAGCAAACAGATACTCTGTAGTGTCAGAGGACAAGGATACGATGCGTGTTGCCCCCCAGGTGAGGGGGAGGGTGTGAGTTTGCGGTGGGAGCAGCCTGCATAGTGGTGCGATTGCCTCCAGCGAGATGACTGGCACCAACAGGGGTGAAACGAGGGGCACTGAGAGGACACTGGTGAGTGAGATGCCCGATGAGTGATGATGAGGGGCTGGGGCCCCAGGGAGCAAGCAGCCTGGGGCTTGGCTTGGGAGCAAAGCCAACTGATTCCCTGGAGGCTCACATCGCCTCCTCTTCTTGTTAGCACAGGGCTCTAACAGCTGTAGGCGCGTTATAGATACTGCCTATAAAGACTCTCCAGTAAAACCTCTTTATTCCTGCCCTTAAAGAGGTAAGAGTTATCGAAGTGCTTCGAAATCTTCAGCAGCGGGACTCTGGAAGGACCAAGGGATTAAGGAGGCTGATTTTGCATCTGAGGGGTCACTTGTGGGCTGCTGAGAAATTGTGGAGGGAAGGCAAGCCCCGTTCTGATGGCCACAGGTGAGCAGAGAGCAGGAAAGCCCCAAACCTGGGAAGGAGGGCTCTGCACAGGTCCTCTGCCCTGCAGGCCCGGGCATAGGAGCTGCCCCCAGTCCACGCCTAGTCTAATGCCTACTGCACCGGGCACAGTGTCTGCTCCTGGCTGTAGGGCATGAGAATACAGTGGCCTTACATTATTTATTCACTCAATACCATTCATTAAGGGCTCAATGCGTATGTATCTGGGATTGCACAGTTGCAGAGATGAATAAGGCACGGCCCTCGCCCTCAGGGAGCCAGCTGTCTAGGGGAGAAAAGATGGACAAATAGGCATAATAAATAATAGAAAGTCAGAAGTGGTTACTGTCTGAGGACAGGTACGAGAAGTTTCTGTGAGTGTTCTAAGAAGGGGGAATTGATGTGGGACGGGGAATCTGGGGAGTTTCAAAGGAAGGAGGGATCACTCTGGGCTTTTAGGGAACAAGCTAGATGAGGAAACTCACATAGAAATGGAAAGATAAATACCCCTCCAAGGCAGTGCGTGGAAATCCAAGGAGAGCACTGGGCTGGGGAGTCAGGGGAGACTTCTTGGAAGAGGTGGTCTGAGGTGGGCCTTGTAGGGAGAGGGGGAATAAGAGGCAGGGCCAGTGTCAGTAGAGGCATGGAGGAGGGAACATAACAGGTCAGCCCAGGTCCTAGCTCAGAGGCACTGTCCCCAGGGGGATGGAAGGGGTGGCATGGGTAGAAAGGTGTGGAGGGCCTGATGCCATCCTGGAGGCTCGATTGGGACCAACCCTTCAGACCATGGGGAAGCCTAAGGGGTCTGAGCGGGTCAGTGATCACACATCCTCCCCTGGGTGGTCATGGCCACGACCACTAGGGGTGAGTAAGAAAGCACCCCAGTGGGCAGCCCCAGCCTGCCAGCCCTGGGGGAGGCGTCCTCTCCAAAGTGGACATAGGCGTGGGCCCAGAACATGGAGGGACGCTTGGGTGGAGGTGGGCAGAGTCAACAGGCCGCCCTTTCCTTGGCACGAGCCTTAGAACTCAGAGAGGTCCCAGCAGAGGGTAAAGCACTTGGCTTGTGGGGAGAAAGGCGAAGGGAAATGTGAGGGCTCGTGGCTCCCTGAGCGGGAAGGAGTCATGAGTCCATGTGGGTTGGAAGAATCATTGCAGAGTCCCCATGGCTGGAAAGGGGGCAGACCCTGGTCCCTAAACACGTCTCCCCGTCTCAGCCTGGCCTTTGCTGCAGAGCCAGACCACCCCCAGCCCCGACCAGCCTCACTGTGGCCGCAGGTTGACTTGTCTGCAGGGGTGGGGGATGTGCCAGATGACGTGGCTCCTCCTTAGGCAGCCGCTGGGGACTCAGCATCCTGGCCCAGCCCGACAGCCAGGCCTGGGGATGAAGGTTAGGAGCAGCGGCTGCACATTCAGTCCTGTGCCAGCGGCTCCCCTTCACCCCCGGGCCCCGTAGGTGAGAGCTGGACAGCAGGGACGCTGCTCGGTAATGCCTGTGGGGGACATGTTCCTCTGATGTCCCTAGAAGGCCTGAGCCTGTACCTCATCCTCGCTGCCCCCAGCCCTGGAATCTGGTTCCTGTTGTCATCCTAATTATTCTCATCCCAGTATGCTTGATGCCAGCCAACCACCCAGTTGAGGCTGTTCCCAGCCAGAAATTATTGTCTAAAACCTAAAACCTAATGAAAAAGTGGGGCCCAGGATGGCACGGGGGCTGGGAAGGGAGGACGGGACTGTGGATCTTCGTGAGTTGGTGAGCCCCTGCCAGGTGCCTCTGAAGGCAGAGTCCTGAGTGCTGAGCACCGAGGGGACCTCGTGTGCCCCTTAGTGTATCATTCCCACATTCTCTCTTCCCTGCCATCCCCTCTCCCCACCCCTGGCCGTGATCCCTCTGTCTCAAAGTGTGTCTGGTGACGCTCTGTGAGTTCATCGTGTGGTGTCACATGGCTGGCTGGTGTCCTGAGTGTGAGGGTTTATATTAATTAGCACATTGTCTTTGTCACCTTGGGCTGTCATAATAAAATACCACAGGCTGGATGGCTTTAACAAGGGGCATTTCTTTCTCAAGTTCTGGAGGCTAAAAGTCTGATGTCAGTGTGCTGCAGGGTCAGTTCCTAGTGACAGCCTGCTTCCTGCCTTGGGGGTGGAAGAAAGTGGGAGGGAACCTTCTCTGGTGTCTCTTCTTCTAAGGACGCCAATCTTAAGCGATCAGAGCCCAACTCTTATAACCTCATTTAACCTTAATTACTCTTAAAGGTCCTATCTCTCTTAATGCACACATTAGAGCTTTAACAAAGGAATTTGGGGGGATATAATTCAGTCCATAGCACACACCTTTTTTTTTTAATTGAAGTATAGTTGGTTTACAATGTTGTGTTAATTTCTGGTATACAGCAAAGTGATTCAGTTTTATATATATTTATTTCCATCATGGTTTATTACAAGATAGTGAATATAATTCCCCGTGCTATACATACAGTAGGACCTTGTAGTTTATCTATTTTATAGAAAGTCATTTGTATCTGCTAATCCCAAACTTCCAATTTATCCCTCCCCACTTTGGGAGGTGATTGGGTTTAGGAGAGGTCCTGAAGGTGAGACCCCAGTGCCCTTTTCAAAGTGACCAGAGAGCTTGATCTCCCTCTCTCTGCCATGTGAGGACATCGGGAGAAGACAGCCATCTGCAAACCAGGAGGCAGGACCTCCCTGGAACCCAGTTATGCTGGCACCCTGATCTCCTACTCCCCAGCCTCCAGAACCGTGAGAAATAAATACCACCCACTCTGTGGTGTTTTCTTATAGCAGTGTGAGCTGCCTAAGACACACCTACCTAGCCTACTCCCTTCTCAGCAGCAAACCCCTGGGAAGATGAATTTCATTAGAAGGAATATGACCTGCGGTTAAGGATGCAGGGTCCATATGAAACTGACCTGGGATCCCCTCCCTCCTCTACAGTCACCAGCCCTGTGAACGAGGGCGGGTCACTTGACCTCTGTGACCTCTGTTTTCTCATCTCCAAGTGAGGATGACACAGATAACACCCTTATCTCACAGAGTCGTTGCAGACAGTAAGTGAGACTAGGTAAGTCCACTAGGACTTACCCTGACGTTGTCACTGGATAAATGTGTACCTATTAACATGAGGCTAGTATCCCATGGACCCGGTGCCTCTTTCCTGTGACTTGTGCAGGATGGCACTGCCAATTCCTGACACTTTAGATGTCTCTTTTCTATGCTCCAGGGCTGGGCTAATGGTTTCTATTATATTTTTAACAGTGAAACTTTTTTTTCCCCACAACATGTCTTTTGGAGAACTCCGATATCTAAAACTGATGGATGTGGAGTTGTGCTGGTTGAAATTGGTGTGGGGCTAGAGACCTCCCTTCAGCCTTCCCCTCTGCTTCTTGAAGGAACCCAGGGGCCCTCCAAGGAACACCATTTGGGAATCGCTCCTCTGGGCTGCCCCACTTCCCTTATATTCCCAAAGTCTTCCTTTCCTGGGACAGCACAGTGTAATTGTTCACATTTCTGCTTCCTAAGTAATCATCTCATTCTGGTCTTGCTTCCCTAAGGTGACCTGGGTAGGAATTGTAGGTGTCTCTGGGCTCTTCAGTCATACATTTACCGGTCCTTTGTCCATTCCCTCAGGGGGCTAATCCTATCAGGTGTGCATGGACTTTGCTACTTAACTCACAGAAGCCTACTTTATTGCCTAGTTCTATGCACCTTTATTGCCTAGTTTATGCACCTCTGTGGCCCCATGTATGGCCAACCCGTGTAAATGAAATCTAATTTCTATTGTTCAGTAAGGCTATGCCTATAAATAAATCCACAAATCAGAAAAAAAGTGCTTTGTCATATTCTGTGTCCTGGTTTTGGTTTGGAAAATGGGTCACAGGAGATATGGGAACCTTATACAGAAAAGATGGCATAGAAACTGGGTCTCTGTCCATACCAGCCACAGAGATTCAAGGGCCACGTGTCAGTGAATCTATTCGGTTTGATTCTCTGTGTTGCTCTTCTGCGACTTCAGCCTCTGCAAGATAAGCTTGATCTTTATTTTTGTAGCAGCTTTATTGAGATATAATTCATATACCACAGAATTCACCCATTTAAAGTATACAATTCAACGTTTTTTAGTATATTCACAGAGTTTTGCAGCCATCTCCATGATCAATTTTAGGACATTTTTGTCATCCCCCAAAAAACACTATGTGCATTAGTGGTCACTCTCCATTTCTCCCCAGCTTCCTCACTCACCACCACCACTGCCACTGGGCAACAGCTAATCTACTTTCTGTCTCTATTCGCCTATTCTGGACATTTCATATAAATGGTATCTTTCAACACATGATCTTTTGTGTCCGGCTTCTTCAACTGAGCATAATGTTGTCAAGGTTCATCCATGTGTGGCATACATCAGTACTTCATTCCGTTGTATTTTTGAGTAACATTCCATTGTATAGATATACTACATTTTTGTTCATTCACTCATCAGTAGATGGACATTTGGGTTTTCCCACTTTTTGGCTATTATGAATAATGCTGCTTGGAACATTTGTATACAAGGTTTTTTTTTATTATTTAGAGTAACTTTATTTTTATGACTTTTTTTTTTTTAATTTGAAGTATAGTTGATTTACAATATAGTGTTAGTTTCAGGTATACAGCATAGCGATTCTGTTATATATATATTCTTTTTCAGATTCTTTTCCCTTATAGGTTATTACAAACTAATGAGTATAGTTCTCTGTGCTATACAGGAGGTCCTTGTTGGTTGTCTATTTTATATATAGCAGTGTGTATATGTTAATCCCAACCTCCTAATTTATCCCTTCACCCACACTCCTGGGTACAAGTTTTTGTGCAGAGATTTTCAATTGTGTAACTTCCTCTACCAAGAGAATGAATGATATCAATGGCTAGATTTACTGAGTGTTTGCTGTGCACTGGATACTGCACTGAGCACTTCACACGCATTATCCATGTCATCTTCACTGGAGCCCAAAGAAGAGGCTCTCTCCCCATTTTACAAGTGAGGAAACAGAGGTCCCATAGCTAAGACGGGGCGGGGCTGGGATTTGAACTCAGGTTAACACGTATCCTTAATACTGCTTCCAGGAGTTGGGCAGCTGTTGGTACCACACCACTCCAACCATTCACACTGATTGTCACACTGATTAAATTTTGATGGTGTGCCACTTATATGCATTGTCTTACTGAATTCTCACACCAACGCCATGAGGTTGTCTTACTATTCCCCATGTTCAGTGAGGACAGAAGTTCATAGAAACTGTGTAGCTCACTAGGTGACGTGTCTCATCGCTGTCAGAGCGCGGACAACCAGCATTCAGCAGGATCCTGCAGCTGCTCCTTGATACCACAGGTCTCCCTCTCAAACCCGGCCTTCTTCAACCCTAGATCACCTCAAGGAGAGTTTCTCATATGCCCAGAATACCATTTTCAAAGGACTGCTGCCACCTCCCTCCCTTTGCACACGTGTGCCCATGTGTGCAGGTAAACCTAGATCCAAAGGTATCGCTATGCCTGAGCCTGGGGACCTCTTACAGGTGGGGCCCCTGGTGGCCTGCCACGGCGTTACAGTGTTCCTGAGGTGGCTAGCCACATTAGAGTTCACTGCTGCACCTGGCTACAAACCTAGACCCTTAGCATGCAGAGGACTTGCTTTGGGGACAGTTCTGAGGATGGCAGGGTGGAGGTGGAAGGCGGCACTGGGGGAAGACTGGAGCAGCAGGAGGCGTAACGGTAGAGGGTACCAACTGTGTCCATGTGGTTGCCTGCCCACAGCTGCTATCTTGGATGACCCCATGGAGTGCAGCAGAGGGGAGCGGCTGTCCATCACCCTGGCCAAGAACCGCATCAACCGTGCTCCCGAGAGGCTGGGCAAGGCCAAGGTCGAAGTGGACATCTTTGAGCTTCTCAGAGACAGCGAGTACGAGACTGCAGAAACCAGTACGTAGCATGGGCAGGGCTGCCCTCTGCTTCCCTTGCTGGCAGAGGAGGGGCTGGTGGTGTGAGCCGCACCCATCGCCGGGCATGTGATGTAGATATTCCCAAGAGAGGAAGAGAAACATGCACCAGGAAACCCTATAGGGCTTAGTCTAGACAAGATCCCAGGTTTTGTTGCAAATCATGTGTGGAATAGAATTAAGACAGGGAATTCATTCATTCCTTCATTAACCCACTCATTCATTCCTTCATATATTGATTCATTCATCTCCTGGACATTTTGTACACAGATCCCTGAATGAAACCTTATATGGGATTAAGAAAGGAGAGATTCAGCCAGCCCCAGGGAAGCATAGTCATGGCACATCTGTTTCCTGTCTTGCTTTCTTTTGCTGAGGGCAGCGTTGTGGGAAGAAGCTGAGACTTGGGCTGGACGTCAGCCACTCACTCTATGGGTAACTTTGGACAAGTCAGTGATTCTGTTTAACCTCAGTTTCTTCATCCGTAAAATGGGAACGCTAAGGTCTACTTTGCAAATCTTGCAAGTCATTGTGCGATTTAAATGACTTGCAATATAGGAAAATCCTCTGTGAGTTGCAGTGCTTCACATTCATACTCAGTAGGTCACTCCAGTCACACTTATGGAGCCCCTCCTATGTGCTGGGCACTGCTTTTAATTCTCCCAACAACCAGAGAGTTAAGTGTTATTATTCCCACTTTACCAAAGAAACTGAGGCTCAAAGACATTGGATAACTTGCCCAACCCCAGAGCTAGTCAATGGCTGAGCAAGTCCTGGACCCTGAACTTGCATCACAACCCTGCAAGTCTAGTGTCCCATCCACTCCACCTCCCCTGCACTTCTCTGGTGTGTGGCTGGTATTACTTTGATGACTTTACAAGATGAGCTTCCAGGTTAGTGGGGTGGTGGCTTGTAGCTAAGCTGGAGATGAACAATTCCAGTTCAGAGGGAAGGAGGGGAAGACCCTCAGCCCAGAGAGATGATGGCCTCCGTTCCCTAAGGCTCTGGAGTCCCATCTCCTCCCTTTCTAGCCCATTTCAACCTTTGACACTCAATGGCAAAAGCAAACCAAACTAAAGAACAACTCGCTTAAATATACATGTCAGACATCTGGTCTTCTGCCTGTGGGTCCAGTGATGCTCTCATCTGGGTTATTAATTTTGCAGCAGAAGAAACACATTTACACTGGCTTAAGTACAATTGGTAGGATATTGTATGGATCCAAAGAGAGCGGGACGGGAGGAAGGCAGGGGCTCTCTGTCTGTCTCACAGCGTCTTTAGTGCTCTTGTTGTATAGGATCCTTGCTCTTCCCTCTCTGCTACTTTGGTTTCCCTGGTTTATTCATCATGTCCCATAATGGCCATCCAGGCCCAGTTGACAATTTGTTTATCCATTCAGGAAACTTTTATAGAGCATTTGCTCTATTTCAGGCCTGACTCAGGGTATCATGCATTGGGAACAATGCAGAAAACAAGATAGACACAGTCCCTGCCCTCAGGTGGCTTACAGTCTCTCTTCAGTGTGCAGCTTCCCTCAGTGCCTCTTGGTTTGGATTTTCAAGGTAGAGGATCTGATTGGTCCAACTCATCTTGCCATGGCTGGTCTCACAAGCCACAGGCATTGACCAGATGACCTAAGAACTACCCTTGGGGAGAAAGTCCACTCCTAAAGACTGAGGGTGGATTTCTGTCACACAAAACAGGGTTGTTGAGGCCAGCAGGATGTATGGACACAGATTCCTTCAGAAGAAGGCATGGTGGAACAGGTACCTGGAATCGTCATTCATTTATTCACTTGGTCAGTCAGTAAATATTTAGTGAGTGCCTGCTGGACTCTATCCTAGGCAATGGGGATTCAGCAGGGCACAGGTAGAAATTCTAGTTGTCATAGAGGTAAAATTCTAGTCCAACGAAAGGAAGATTCAGATTTCTCAGAATCTTCAAAATGAAAGCAGAAATACCAGCAATGACTTCTCATGAATCTCCTGGTCCTGTCTGTATTGTAGTGGGGTTTTTTTGACCATGAGGGCAGGTCGCAGACAGGAGTCCAGATTGCTAAATAGTTCTGTAGTCTATTCTTTGAAAAACCAGCTCCCCCTTCTTTTTCTTTGGTTCTTCAGGGTTTCCCTCGCAGAACAGAAAGCATGGATTGCCCACTGAGGATGGGGGTCATTAGCAGACGTAAATTTCTTCTCCCAATGACCCAGGCTTAGTGGAGTCAATACATCTAAAATATTAAGCTGGATGAATCAGGGGAAGAAAGGAAACTGATATCTTTATTCCACATTACAGACCTTTGGAGCATCTTTCTAAGGCCCCTCTTTTAGGCACCAAGTATTTTACTAACACGTGGCCCTTGGTTCAGCTTTTACATCTCACTGTGTTTGAGGCATGATTAGCATTTGTTAGCAAAGAAGGCTTTTGGATCTTTCTACCCCAAAGGCTTTTCATCTAAAGCCTGAGCTGCTCTCCCACAGTGGATTTTAAACACCACCCAGATAGTTCATAGAAAGCTTCCAGCCCCGCTCTTTCCCTCCCACAGTAAGGGGGAGAGTGGGTGGTGGGTTACCGCGTTTAGCTGAAGCGGGATGGGGCGGGACTGGGGGGGGGGTCAGTGGCGGGATGGGGGAAGGAGATTAAAAGGAGGCAGGATCCCCAGATGAAGGAGGAACAACAGCTCTGCGATCCCTACGTTGGGGAGACTGTGGTATAGAGAGTAGGAGTGTGGATTTTAGGATCAGACCGACCAGGTTTCAATCCTGGCTCTGCTATTTACTAGCTGTGTGACAGTGGACAGGCTGCTTAGCCATTTCGTGCCTCCGTTTCCTCATTCGTAAAATGAGGTGATGGTAATAACACCTCCTAGGGTCATCCGGAGCAAGACACGAGACAGTGCAGGTGAGTTCACTAGCACCGTGCACATACCAGGTAGTTAGTAAGTGGCAGCTATGGATTTCGTTGTTGGCTTTATTCTCTCACCGCCACCACCTCCCCACCTTGGAGCTGGCTTCCTCCCCCTCTTACCATCATGTCTCTCTCCCTGTCTCAGGGTTCAGCCATCCCTACCTGGCAGCACCGTCTACCTCCCGGGCTCCTCTCACACCGCCTGTCTTAATGTCAGGTGCCTCGTGGGGCCTCGATCATAATTGGATATTCCCCTCTCTTTCCCGTTTTCTGGGTTGATGCATCCGACAGCTCTGAGCCTTTGCGTGCCTCCCAGAGCCAGCCACTGCTCAGTCTCGTGGTGGCTGTGTCTTCCCTGGGCTAGTGGCCTGGGGTTGATTTGCATTGTTAATGTAAAACTACTTGAGTGGCTCTGGGGCCCTGACGAATGCCCCCAACCTCACACCTGTCACCGGGTGCCCAGAGACTCCGCTGCAAGGGGATAAAAGAGATCCTAGTGATGACATTCTTGGTTGCGGAAAGCAGCGGCTCTGATCTAAATGGAGATGGTAGCAATCCTACAGGGTACTCTTGTGCCCGCTCTCGGCAATAGGTGAATTTCAAAAACTCTGCACAAATAATGAGTCACATTTGGGACGGGCGTGTCATTCAAGGGAAACAATGGCAATTTCAGAATCAAAGAGGATGAAGTGTAAAACTAAAGATGCTGGAGTTCAACCATCTCTTTTGATAGTTGAAAGCAAGGCTGGGAGATGGAAAGTATCACACGGGGTGTTAATAACAACCTGGACACTGGAAAGATACAAGTAGCAAACCACCCCACTTTTATCTGGTTCACATAGATTTTCATATAGTGGGTTTATTTAAAGTGAGGGCCACCCGTAAAGCTTCCTCAGACCCACGTCTGATCCCCTCTACCTCTCTGCCTGGTCACCATCATTGCCTCAGGCTTCTTGATGTTTGACTTCCCAGCTCCCTCTGCGCAGCCCACAGATCTGAAATAAGAGGGCTGGACAAGACCTATCAGGTCACCTCCCATCCCTCCCTCCTTGCTCAAGTATCTTATCTCCATCTCTGCTTTTCTTGTGCAGAAAGCTCCCACAGCATCGCCCTCCTCTGTTCCTATAGATCCCTGTGTCTCCTACAGCGAATGTATTAGAGCTAAACTAAGTGCCACCCCCTCCCTTATCACCCAGACACCCTGAGGCACCATCCCTGCTGCTGCCAGAGCCAGTCTGAGGTTTAATTTACTGCAGAGCTAAAAGCAGGAGCCTCCCTATCAGACCCTCACCTCTGCCCTGGCTTGTCTCTAGGAGGACAAGCGTGCTATCAGCTGTCCACACTGTTTCCCCTGGAAACCCAGAGGCTCACTGGTTCTCGGGCCCCGTGAGGCCCCAGTGCCTGGAGATGGGCACAGAGCATGAGGTTCCAGCTGCCCCTCCTGCACAGGATCCCGAGCTTCTCGAAGGTTCTGTGGGCACGACCTCCGCTGATTCAGAGCTGCTTCTAGTAAGTAAAGGCTAACATCCCTCCCTCAGCTCAATAGAATGACTCCAAGTCGGCATAAGGGAAAAAGGTGAGAAGCCAGAAGAGAAAGGCATCCGAATAGTGATGAGTCATTCAACACGCATTCCCTGCTTGCCTGTCCCACCTCACATATGCATAACAGGGACTCAGAAATGCATTGAATTACAGTGGTTAGAAATGGCCTGGCCCAACCTCCTCATTTTACAGATGGGAAAACTGAGGCTCTCAGTCTTTCCCAGGAAGCAGCTAAGACCACACATCTGAAAAGTGACATAAGTCTCAGTAGCTCTGCTGTGGGCTTGCCAGGGAGTGGCTCAGACAAGGGCAGAAGGAGGTCAGAAATAGGTCATAGGTGTAGCTAGGCGGTCAGGCAAGGCCGCTGGGCCAGAGCTTGGAATGTTTGACAAGTGAGGGCATCCACGCAGAAGCCTTAATAGCATGCTTGAGGAAGGAAAAAAAACGGAATACCTTGGGGCACAATGACAGCTGGGTGTGGCTAAAACAGGGAGCGTCTGCCGGGGGCGGTGGTGAAGGCCAGGACTGGAGAGCTCTGTAGAATAGCAGTCAGGATCCTAATCCCCAGCACCGGGGGGTTTATCTCCTGTGCCTCAAACTCCTCATCTGTAAAATGGGAACAATAAGAGTTCTCACTTCATGAGGTTGCTGAAAGATTAAGTGAGATGATGCGCTTAGAAAACTTAGAGCAGTGCCAGGAGTCAGGTGAACTCTTGATAAATTTCACCTATTAGTATTATTTAGTAGTAGAACTAGTATTGTAACTCCTCGCCCTCTGGATGGTTGTAAGGATTCAGGGTGGTATTGTGTCTGCCAGCCCGGTGCCTGCATGTGTAAACTCCCCGTACATGGTGGTCTGGGACCAGGCTGAGGGCTTTGAATGATACGCCGTTGGTGAGAGGAGCCAACGGTGGGTTTGTATTCCTTCCAGTTTTATTGAGACGCAATCGGCATACAGCACTGTGTAAGTTCAAGGTGTACAGCATAATATTTGACTTACATATATCGTGAAATGATTATCACAGTAAGCTTAGTGACCGTCCATCATCTCACATGGATACAAAATTAAAGAAATAGTAAAAATTTTTTCCTTGTGATGAGAACTCTTAGGATTTACTTTCTTGACAACTTTTATATATACCATACAGCTGTGTTAATGATACTTATCACGTTGTACGTTACATCCCTAGCTCTTTTATAACTGGAAGTTTGTACCTTTTGACTGCTTCATCCAATTCCCCCTCCCTGCACCCTCTGCCTCTGGTAACCATGAATCTGATCTTTCCTATGAGTTGGTTTGTTTGTGTTTGAAGAATAATTGACCTACAGCGCTGTTGGTTACTGGTGTGTAACATAATGATTTGATATTTCTATGTATTACAAAATGATCACCATGATAAGTCTAGTTACCATCTGTCACCATACAAAGATATTACATTATCATTGACTATATTCCCCACACTGTTCATTTCATCCCTGTGACAGCCAGTGGCAGTTTTGAGTTCTCCGATACCCTGGGGCACGCTGACCAGGGAGGTCCCCGTTGTGGGGCATGACAGTGCAGAGACCTGGCACTGCACCCTCACAGCGCCCCTCTCGGCTCTGAGGCCAGCAAGGCCAGTCCATTCAGCCCCTGGTCCATTCACAGAACTGAGAGTGGACCATGCTCCCGAGGCTCTGGCTCAAGGAGCAGGTGGTTCTGGGTGCTGATGGAGACGGTTGTTTGCCTCACTCCGGATAGTGAGGGCTCTACTCTGTGCTCAGTGCACAGCAAGACCAAGCACACAGAGAGACCTGCCCTCCTGCCCCACTCGGGCTTCGGCGCCCTGAAGTGTCTTTCCGGCCTCTGCTCCACATCGTTATCAGCTACCGGTGGCCCCGATTGTTTACCACAGGGGCTCAGGGAGCGCCACGCTGTAAATAAAGAAGCCCCAGTTTCCTCGTCCCCACCCCGGAAGCTGCCCCTTCCCTGGAGGGCCTGCCACCAGTGAGCCTGTGAGTAACTGCTCTGCACCACCTTTAGCACAGCCAGACCCTTCCCCTCCCTGTGAAGACTCAGAGAAGGTGAAGTTCCCATAAGCACCTCCTGTCCAGCCCGGGTGTCTAAGGAGACTTCAAGCCCAGGCCGGAGCTGGTATCTCCAGGGGAAGAAGTTTCCCCTTCTTACAACATCCCATCATGGCGTTTTATTCCTGCAGCTGCTCTGTCAGTTGCCTTCCAACTCCTCTGCTGGCTGGTAAACTTGGTTGCCATGGCAACATCACTCACCTCTCCCTGCTCCCTGGGAGGCAGAAGTAGAGTGCACCTCCCTCTCCTCCACCCCTCAAACTGCTCAGAGAGCCTCACGGGACAGCCGGGGCCTGCAGAAACAGGGTCCAGGAAGTTTCAGAACTGAGGTCCTTTATAACTGATTTTCATTTCTACTGAAACGATGCCTGCACCCTTCATAGGGAATGAAAGAACAATTCCCAGATCCCAGGAAATCCCCAGGCCATGGCTGCTGGGAAGATGATAATTCACTTTCATTGCACTCATTTTGAATCATTTCAATTCAGTTGAACAAACATCTGTTGACTAATTCCTTTTTGCCAGGACTGAATAAATGTGACCCCTGCCTTCAAGGAGTTTCCGATCCAGTGGGAAATGGGAGATGGACACTCACAACAGCAGGCACAGGTCCACGAACCCTTGAGGCCAGATGTGTTTAGATTTCAGAACTTGCCGGATACTGGAAAGGTCACGTGGTGCTTACACCATACATTAAGTAGCATCTCAGATGGGGCTTGGGGCTGAACCCCACACTCAAAATTAAATGCATGCTTACATTCAGATATTCATATATTATAAAGAGCTTCACATCTATCTATTTAGATCAGATTTTACCACCAAATGAGTTTGATGAAACCATTCAGTTTCAGAGCCTTTTGGATTTTGGAATTGGGAATAAGGGATTGTGACCTTCTGTAAGAATTTCTTTTTAGGCGAAGCTTCTCCTTACTGAGACCAGGCATAATGAGCTAGCTTGGGGCAGAAGCTGGCCAGGAATTCAGAGAACAGGGATGCTGACCTGCCCAGCATGAAGCTGATTCAGAGCCACGGTGTGATGTGAATATTGGGAGGGAACGGCACCTTCTCACCTATGGGCAAGAACTGAGTGGGGCACTGGAGGATCAGTAGGAGTTTTCCAGGCGGAAGGGCAAGAGAGGGCCTAGACCATGGTAGTCTGTGGGTGCTAATGGACTCCTTCTCAGAAAAAAGTTTTTAAATGAATAAAATTACATAGATAGGATGACCAGGGAAACCAATTATATGGAAATACAGTTAAAATATTTAATAGTGATATATTAATGTATGTATTTCTTTATTAATGTATTCAATAGCCAAACCTAACTACTAGTATAATTTCAAAGTAATTATGCATATGAATGATATTTCAAGACATCTGCAGCACTGTAATGTGATATGAAAACACTCACGATGTCTATCAATGACAAAGTCACAACAACTGCTAATATACTGTGGTTTATTGCCTATATTCCAAATTGAAGGAAATGCTGAATTTCTGTTAGGGGTTAGAGAAAATAATGCCATTTTTCTTCCCCCAAAATGTTCACAGACCACTGACTTCTGCCCATAGATCTCAGACAGAAGGTTAAGACCCCTGGTCTAGTCGGAGAGAACAACTTGGGAGTAGGTTCAGGTAGGAAAGTATGGAGTGTGTTCCAGGTGAGCGGGCGTGAGGTGGGAGGAGATGCGCAGTGGTTAAAGAGCTGACCCTGGAGTGAGGGACTGGGAGTTTGAATCCTGACTCTGCCCTTTAACTTTTCTGTTTTCTTATCTGTAAAATGAGGGTGACAGTAACAGTATCTATCACATCAGGTTGTTGCCAGAATTAAATAAGTCAATTCACATAAAGTGCTTAGAATGGACCATAAGTAGCACTTAATAAATGTGGGCTTTTATAACCTCTTCTTCCAATCACTCCTCAGTGCATAACAATTTTCTGTATTTGCTTAGTTGTAGCCTTCATGTAGATATACATATAATTTCATATCCTGCTTCTTTCTCTTAATATTATTACATAAATATTTTTAATATTATTATAAACTGTTCATAAGCATTTTAAATGCCTAAGTAATATTCCACTTGGGTATATGACCCACACTTTAGATAACTATTGCCTTATGATTGGACATTTAGTTTATTTCCAATTTTCTATGAGAAGAGTTGAGTGGGCTTCAGTGTGGTTCAACAGCTATTTATTGAGCACGTAACTCTGAGTCCAGCCCTGTGCTAGGCATGGAGGACACAGAGATAAATAAGACAAGCTTTCTGCCCTGCAGGAGCACACAGACCTGCGTTTAGGATTATAATTGGCCTCGCTTTGGAGAACAGATTGGAAAATGAAGAATCCTGGAGACGGAGAAAGCCCTTAGGAGGCAGGTAGCAAAAGGGGCTGATGGATCTGTGACAGTGGGAGTGGGAAGGAAAGGATGGTGGGGGATGAGCAGGTCAAATGGTCAGAACCTGGCCCCTGATTGGTATAGCGAGTGAGTAGATGCAGTAAGGAAAGGTAAGGAAGAGTCAAGGGCGACCACGGTTTGAACTTCAGGAGCTAAGGGGGTAAAGTGAAGTGGTTAAGAGCTTGGGCTTTGATTCCAGATGGATCTCCAAATTCAAGCCCAGCTCTACCATATATGACCTGTGTGACCTTGAACAAGTCACTTAAATTTTCTAAGCCTCAGTTTCACCATCTGTAAAGTGGTGATAATAATGAATCTTCCTGGCAGTGTGGAGAGCAAATCAGATTATGTATGAAAAGTATATAACAGACATGATGTATTGGGAATAATAATAATGAGTCCTGTAGCACGTCAGTACCACTCTAAGTGCCTTGTATGTATTAACTCACTTTAATTCTCACGACATCCCTGCAGGAGAGGTGCTGTTAGCATCCCAGTTCTATAGATAAGAAAGCAGTCTCAGAGAGTTTGGGTAACTTGCTCAAGGTCTCACAGCTAGTAAGTGACCCAGTCAAGACTCACACTCAGATAGGCTTGCATCAGAGTTCGTGCTCTTAAGGACTGTGCTTTCTGCCTCTCTGCCGGAAGAGACACCAGATGGAAGTCCCTGTGGCAACGCCCAGCAGGTAGATGGAGCTTGTTTTGTAACCCAGGACATGGGTCAGGGTGTAGGATCACCTGGGCAGAGATGAGATGTGGAGTCCACAGGCAAGGTCGAGATTGCCCAGGGAGAGTGAGGCATGGACAAAATCTGAATTTAGTGGAGAGGAGAAGGAAGAGGAGTTGGCTAAGGAAGTGAGAAAGACCAATCAGAGAAGCGGCTGAGAATCAGGATCGGATAGTGTCATGAAATTCAAAAGAACAATGCAATCGGCGGCATCAAATGCTACAAAAAGAGAGATAAGAACTGCTAAGAGACATTGGTGACCTTGGGGAAGGAAGCAGGTGCAGCAGAACAGGATGGGGTGTGGACTTCAACTGTAAGGGGTTGAAAAGAGATGGGCGAAGTGGCTGCAAGGAGTAGGGCAGACAAAATAGGTAGTGGGACAAACACTGGATGGGGTCCGCAGACTTGAATTCCAGCGCTGGCTCAGACCTTTATTAGGTGTGTGACTTTACGGGGAGTCACTTAACATCCCTAGGATGCTGTTGCCTTATAGGTAAAATCAGGAACTAAGCTCCACCCCTGAGGCTGCTGTAGGAATAGGAATTTGATGGCCAATGAATTTAGAGCCCCTGGCAGCCCCTAGCTACTTCTGTTCAAGCCACGGAAGTAGCTTGAACTTTGAAGAGCGTTCTTCGAAGGTAAAGCCTGTCCACAGTTACTCTGTTGCTGGGGACGGTTCTGACACTTGGTACTACTGAGTCCCCCTCAGGCATCCACTGCTGGCAACCTGTCAGTCAGCTGAGATCCACGATGTTAAAGGACCCCCGCCTGAGCCTCAGGCTGAAAGAAGACCCCACAGATCTATCGTTTGTGTGATACATTACAGATCTGTCATTTGTGTGATAAATTACAGCACCGGGATTTGAACCCTGGTGCTCTACCCCACCGCCTGTGCCCCATTAGAGCCATAACTTGGCTGTATGGGCCAGTGGTTAGGACTCTGCTTTAGGAGAAAGAGCACCCAGGTTGCAGACGTGGCTTTGCAGCTGGCTCAGTAAGGATCCTTGGACTGATTCCTTAACCTCACTCTACTGACCTGACTCTTGATGTGAGTAGGAGGAAAATGTGTCCAGAGTTGAGCTTTGAGGTTTGCAGAGAAGGACGTCTCGTAGGGCGACTGGGAACCACAGAGCATACATAATCCGAGGGGCAGCTCTGTGGTTCTGATATCACCATGTGTGTGCTGAGAATTGTCCTACGTTCTCTCTCTGTCTGCTTTCTCCTTTTCTTCCCCCCTTCCTTTCTCAGTCTGTAACATTTTTTTAAATTAATTTTTATTGGAGTATAGTTGCTTTACAGTGTTGTGTTAGTTTCTGCTGTGCAGCAAAGTGAATCAGCTATATATATACATATATCCACTCTTCTTTAGATTTCCTTCCCATTTAGGTCACCACAGAGCACTGAGCAGAGTTCCCTGTGCTGTACAGTAGGTCCGCATTAGTTATCTATTTTATACATAGTATCAATAGTGTATATATGTCAATCCCAATCTCCCAATTCATCCCACCCCCTCCTTCCCTCCTTGGTAACCATAAGCTTGTTTTCTACCTCTGTGACTCTATTTCTGCTTTGCAAGTAAGTTCATCTGTAGCATTTTTCTAGATTCCACATATAAGCGATATTATACGATATTTGTCTTTCTCCCTCTGGCTTACTTCACTCTGTATGACAATCTCTAGGTCCACCCATGTTGCTGCAATTTTCATTTTTATTTCGTTCCTTTTTATGGCTGAGTAATATTCCATTGTATATATGTACCACATCTTCTTTATCCATTCCTCTGTCGACGGACATTTAGGTTGCTTCCACGTCCTGGCTACTGTAAAATCAAAACTACAATGAGGTATCACCTCACACCGGTCAGAATGGCCATTATCAAAAAATCTACAAACAATAAATGCTGGAGAGGGTGTGGAGAAAACGGAACCTTCCTATACTGTTGGTGGGAATGTAAATTTGTACAGCCACTGTGCAGAGCAGTATGGAGGTTCCTTAAAAATCTAAAAATAGAACTACCATACGACCCAGCAGTCCCACTCCTGGGCCTATATCTGGAGAAAACCATAATTCGAAAGGATGTAGCATTTTAAAATCTTACATTCTCTCCTCTTCTGACTGCGTGTCCTACCCATCCACTCATTCATTGGACAAACATGAACCGGGCGCTTAGAAAACATTGTGCTGGACACCAGGGAAATGCGAAGTGGGGATTTAGAGATAAATACGTCTCAGCTCTGGCCTTTAAGAGGTTTGAAATCTAGTGAGAGGAGAAACACGTCTAAACAACAAACTGAAACAGACACATTTACAAGTATCTTAGAACAGAGGGAAAATCCACGGGCCTCGGAGCCCCAGGGAGGATGAATTCCACTTAAAGGAGTTGCGGGAGGGGTAAGGAGAAGGTGGCATTTGAGGTTCTCCTTGACAGATGAGTGAGCCTCCGGGGTAGAGGAGGGAAGGGTGCCTTCCCCAGGGGGAGGTACAAGGTCACAGAGCGTGCTGGTTGGTCAGGAAGGCACGTGATGGGCTCAGGGAAGCAGGAGCACCAGGCTCCAGGCCAGGTGAAAGGAGGGTGGCATTGAAAGATGAGGGCCCTCTCGACCACTCACTCTCTCTCTTCCTTCTCCTCTCTCTCTCCTGTTCCCTTTGACTTTAGCTGAGCTGCTTTCTTCTCTCTGCCTGCATCATCCTCGCTATCCTTTTTCTCTCTGTTTGTCTACCTTTTTTCCTCTCTAGACTCTCTTTCTTTCTCTTTGGCGGGGTGCTAACAGATTGCATGCTGGCTGGCCGTCCTGTGAGCTGGACCCGTAGCCCCTGCAGCAGCCATGCCCAGGCTCCCAGCACCCATCCTGCAGGCTAGGCAGAAAGGGGGTGGGAGGTGCAGGTTTCCGCTGTGCGCCTCCGTCCTTCGGTGACAGCCCAGACAATTTATACACCCTGTTGGCTGAGGCCGTATGTTGTCATAACCTGGGTCATTTCCTCATTTAATACCATCCATAAACTCCAATAAAACTGTCCTGGAGCCCAGTAGTCTAGGGGAGGAGAGGCACTGGGTTTGGAAGAATAGGAGAGGGGACGGGGACGGGGGTGGGCGGGAGGTGAGGGGCCAGCGGGGGGAGATCGGAGGACTCGAGGCCGAAGCCCACGCCCCACCTGATGAGCGCCTTGTTTCCTTTCCTGCTCCCCACGTTGTGCCCCTGCCGCTGGCTGCAGTGTGTCAGATCCTTCCCAAGGGAGTGGTCGCTGTCCTGGGACCATCCTCCAGCCCGGCCTCCAGCTCCATCATCAGCAACATCTGCGGGGAGAAGGAGGTGAGTGCTGGGCAGGATTGGGGGACTCTCTGCAGGCTGGCAGCCTGTGCCCCAGGCCCAAAGATATCGTGGATTCTTAAGGGCTGGAAGAGTGAATCAAGGTCTGGTTGGTGTCACTAATAACATCAACACAAATAAAAGCACTGGGCCTTTGTTGGGCACTTACTTTTTTCAGGTTGCTTGGATGGAGGGGACTCAGAGGAAGAGTTTCATAAGATTTTCAAGCTGAGCTCCTCCGAGTCTTGGGGTCCTGTGACAGGGGAAGGTGGGGTCCCTTGATGGCGGCAGGTAGAGGGAGAGGCTGGGGAGGGTGGTGGTCCAAGGGAGGCCAAGAGGGCAGAAGTCTGAGCTCCACAGGAACAGCTGCGGAGTCTCTGCTTAGACATTGGGATTCTGGGGAAGAATGCCTTTGGGGCCAGGCCTTGCTACATTTTAGTGCTGAAATAAAGTTTGAAAACCTCTGTTTTGTAAGTTCTCTAGAAAAGAGATTTTATTTCGCTTTCTTCTTCATTCACCAATTCCAGTGTTTACTTCTCCAAAGTGTTGGGTCCATTCCCTCTAGCTCTCGTTCCCTGGGAGATAAAGATGGTCGGGGATGAGTTTCTGAGTAATGGCCTGCTGCCTATTCCAGCAACTCTCTCCCTCCTTTTCCCCCCAGAGAAAACAAATTGGAAACTTCAGAGATTCTATTGCTGAAATCTTTCCTAGTCCTTCTTGGAATCAATCAGTCCTTCCCCTTCAGATACATTCCTGGGAGACAGTGGCAAGGTGACCCCGTAGCCTCCCAAGGGCCTTCTAGCCAGGTCTTTTGGAAACAGATGGAGCTTGATGGTCAGGAGCTGTGGAGGGGCAGGGCGCAGGGACAGGGGACGGAAGGGCGAAATTTGCACCTGTCCTGGGAGCCTAGAGGCTCAGCCTTCCAGAAGCGTTAGCTTTGGGAGGATCCAGTTCTTGCAGTAGGATGGGGCACCTCCTTAGTGAGCTGCCCTCACCGAGGCAGTGGAGCAACAGACAGGCCCCTGCTTACCCCAGGCCCTCTGGAAGCCACTCCCTTGATGCTCCCCCTTCTCTTATGATCAGAGGGCTTGGTCCCTGAGGCTTTGGGAAGAATATTGGTCTTCTCTGTTTTAGGAGCCCACTCTAAGAATTGTTATCAGCACGGTAGAGTGCCCTGCCGTCCTAGCTCCAGTCCTGCAATGGGTATTACTTACCACTGCCCTGTAGTCTGAATCCTTGAGCTTCAGGCCATGGACAGGGTCTGTGTTGACAACTCCCCATCCTTCCTCCCAGATGTCCTGAAAGATGACTCCCGAGCCAGCCCAGGCCAAAAAAAGAGCTTCTGTCCCACTGCAGTCCCTTCCAGCATCTCCCAGGCCTGGGCCCCTGCAAGTTAGACCTGATGTTTAATTTAAATCTTTCTTGCCAGGCTCCAAGTAACAGGTCAAATATGTGGCAGGTTGTTATTTCCCGGTCGCTGTGATCTTCACCAAGTGAAGTTGCCAAGACTTCGGCTGCCCATTTCCTCTTTTCTGCTCTCTCCTTTTTTTTCCCCCCTCCCCTTCTTGCCCAGCACACTTTCCTCACCGTCCCCTACAGTCATCCCCCAAGTCCCCACTCCGGAATGGCCTCCTCTCGGTGTTCAGCGGCTATTTTATCTCAGCGAACACATCCCTTAACCCTGCTTGGCATTTCAGGCCGGAGGTGGAGACCCTGATTTGCACCCATCTTCCCATCCCGCCGCCCCGGACCCTGTGCCGTTGACCAGCCAGGCGGGCTGTGCTGCCCAGGGAATGGCCAGACGGTTACCCCTCCTTTGTCTGGTCACGTTCCTTCCAGAGCAACCTTTCCTCTCCATTCAGATTTTGCACTTCTTCTAATATTTTATGAGGCTGAACTGCCTCACACTGATTCCCCTCAGCTTCAGGGAAAAGAAATGGAGTTCTCACTGAGGAGTTCATTCTTTTAAATGCTGCTAAGATGTCTGCAGCCCCTGTGGCTGGCTGCTTTCTGCCTTGCTGCCCTCCCCTCCATGCCGCTCACCTCTCCATCCCCCCCACCCCTCCATGATGACTTCCAGGGATGCATTTGCACCTGCAGATCCATTTTGGATTGATCTTTGTCCCAGAGAGAGACTCAGCAGGACTGGCCTGGCCATCCCTTCCTGGGCCCATCAGAGCAGCTGGCTGCCTCCCAGCAGCCTTCAAGATGCCAGGCTGTGCTGGAGACGTCCCACCAGCTCCCCTTCCTAGGGAGGCCCCTCAGCCCTCACCCCTTGCACATACAGACCTAAGAGCTTTTCCAGGAGCTGCAAGATTTGGGGAGAAAGGGGGAAGGGAATGAGAAAAGGCATTGCCTAAACACTTACCCCACATGTTAGGAACTGAACTAGTACATCCTTCACATACAGGGTCCCGTTTTGTTCTCCCAAAGCTCAAGAAGCACCTGTTGTCTCTCCATGTTAATGAAGCTTAGCCAGGTTAAGCAGTTTGCCCCAAATCACACAGCAGAATCCAGATGCAAAGCCAGGACTGTAGACTCTAAAACCCATTTTCCTGAGTCTTCACTTTCCTGAGCCTTTTGCCTGCTTCATCTCTGGGATTGGTGGATCCAAGGGAATCTCTAAGGGTACTTTCTATGGGGCGGGAGGGCGGTAAGTTAGCTGCTGATGGAACCCGGTAGGCTGGATGGCCACACGGGGAGGGCCTTGGGCAGAGATGCTCAGATGTGTAAGCCAGCCAGCCTGGACAACCTGCCCCTGCCCAGCCTGGCCTCCATCTTACCCTTCTGTGACCTTTTTTCCTTTCAAGGTGCATTTGTTATTCATTTTAGACAGATTGTAAGTGTTGCAAAATATCAGTGGGAAGAAAGACCCCTTAGGACACACCCCAGGTCAACGTCACTCTTTAATGTCATTACTCACCAGTCTCTCCCCAATTCTATGCTTTTCAGTCTCTGCTAAAAAATATTGGTTGCCCTCTCTCTGTGGTTCAAGGGCTAATCCTAGTTGAATTCAGGAATTTTCTCCCTAGTTTCTGCTAAATCTTTACCCTCCCCTCCTCCCAGTCTCAGAGGAGCTCTGGTCTCTGGCTGACTTCTTCCAGAAGCTTAAAAGGATAAGGTAGCAGAATCCTACAGAGACCGTGTCAATGTCATCCCAGACTCTGGGCCAGCCCAGGCAGAGAAAACTTCTGCAATCATGTCTGAATAACCCATTCTAGGAACCAACCAACTCACCATCAGGAAGTTCTTCTTGCTGTCTACCCTCAATCTTACTCACTTTCACATCAGTCCAAACCCATGCTCACAATAATCTGACCCTCACACTGGGCACCCTACGTGAGGATGAGGGTTGAGGTTTCAGCCCCATCTCTGATAGAGGCACAAGCAGCCTTTAGCTCTTCTGGCTCTGGGTACCAGGGTGACATAATAAAATCAAGGTGGATGGCAGCTTATTACGTTTTAACTTTCCTATTACCTACCCAATAGCCTAAGCTGCCAGTAAAGCAGCCATCCCAGCCTGTTAATATCTCTTTCCTGGAGAAGAGAGGCAGAAGGCAGGGGCAGTGCCTCCCTGACATGTCAGGAATAGACGCAGAGGGAAGCTGACACTGTCCTAATGAAGCCAAAGCAGGTATTTATTTACCGGGCTCCATCCGGAGGCCCTCTAGTTGGTTTCCCAGCCTGCAGCGCTTCCCCCTCCTCACGTTAAGTCTACAGAGGAACCCATCCCAGGCTTTTACCCAGGATGGGAGCTGGTTTATTTATCTGTTGGCTAGGCTGGGCTGAGGGGACCCCTCCCTTAGTCCCCAGGGCAGTGTTTTTCTCTTTTTGCCATCTCTGCTCTGATTCATTAACCACACATAAAATAATATAAGGATTATGCCTTCAAGAGCCATTTGTCTCTCTGCCCAGCAGTGGGCAGTTCCTTTGAGAATAAAGACCTATTGTTTTGTCTTCTCAGGGCCACAGACCCCAGCTCCAAGGTCCACAGTACATTTATCCAGGTCCCCGGCTGAAGGGCTTCCCATCCTGGGTCTCAAGCGTTGTCATGGATGCCACGTCATCTTCCTTCTGTGGAGTGGGTGCCCCGAGTCTTGCAAGTTCCATCTCTTGCCAGGCAAAGGTCTTTTACAAAAGAAGCCACCCTCTGCAGCTTTGTCTCACTCATCCCTCTTTTCTTTTTGTCTCGCTGGTTCCGGATCTTCCCTACTGCCCACTTTTGCTCCTCCGCCCAGGTCCCTCATTTCAAAGTGGCCCCGGAGGAGTTTATCAAGTTCCAGTTCCAGAGATTCACAACCCTGAACCTCCACCCCAGCAGCACTGACATCAGCGTGGCTGTAGCTGGGATCCTGAACTTCTTCAATTGCACCACCGCCTGCCTCATCTGTGCCAAAGCAGAATGTAAGTCTCCCCAGGCTGGCTCCACCCGAGACGGTCAGGTCGTGTTGATTTCAACCTGATTGATTTGCCCCCCGGCTGCAGATGATACGCCAAGAAGGGGCGGGCTCCTTCCAATCGTGGGAAGGACAACCAGAGGGTTCGGGGATTCCTAAGTGTCCTTGGCTGTTTGTCCGTGTGTGTAGGTGAAAGAGAGCAGTCCAGGAGCACCCTTTGCCAGAACTCCCTGTGCATGTGCGGAACAGAGAGGAGCTCAGTTACAGGGAGACTGGCCAACCACCAAGCCTTTTGGCATCTGCAAACACAATTCCCACATTTTCAGCCTCATTGTTAAGGAGCTACAAAAAGAGAGAGAGGGAAAATATATAATTGGATGCCTTTGTACTTGATGGGTTGAAGAGCTTCTTTCCTCGGAGAGTAGATTTTTCTGATGGAACAAGGTCCAAGGTCAATTCCCGATAAAGCATTTTTTTTTTTTTTTTTGCAAATGCAGGTTTTAGAAATGCATTTTCTCTGACTCTCAATTTGCGACATAAATTTAGTGTTTATGAGCTTTAGCTCATTTAAGCCAGCACATTCCAGCAAATCTGTGCATCTGTGTGCCGCCGGTGACAGCTGTGCACCACACACAGTCAGACAGGTGCTGGCTACTGGCTACCACTGGGGCCCAGAGCCCGAGACGCAGGCGTCTGTGTCCAGTATGGCTCACCTGTGCAGGTCTGCCCCTGCGGGTCTGGGTGGGCTGCACTGGAAGAGGTTCGCCATCTCCATAAGGCTCCTCTCTATGGCTCCTCAGAACTGCTCTGCAGTGTGAGTCCCTCCTCCACCCTGGAATCCCTACAGCATCTGAAAACAAAAGCCCCCTCCCTGCCAAGGGTCAGAACCATCTTCTTTACGGGACCTTTGCACCTTACTGACTCCACCTGTACCTTCATTCATTTATTCAACACAACGTGATTAGTTGCTCTGTGCTACCCAAGAAACAAAGTAGCTGAGTCTCAACTATGTATGCTTTTTGTATACCTTATTTAATTATTACAACAACCCAGTGGGTTTGGAAATGTTGGAATTCCCCATTTTAAAGTTTAATACAATTTATAGTCCAGTTCCTCAGTCTCTCTAGCCACACGTCAAGTGCTCAATAGCCACGTGTGGACAGTACAGATATAGAACATTTCTGTCTTCACAGAAAGTGCTATTGGACAGCATTGTTTTAGATGATAAGGGTTTTGTGGACGAAGCATTTTGTGACTAAAAAAAAGAGAGAAATGTTTAGATAACACTTCGTTCTATCTCTCCCTCGTGGAGATTTTCAGCACACATTAGCATGGACACCCTGAGTTGTCCTGTGGCCAAAACAACTATTTACCTCAGCATCTTCCAAATAGGTTTGATCATATGCCCCCAAAAGGATGCTGATCTAAAAGCTCACAGGATGCTAGTATTTGATGGAACACAGCTGGGATATGTTGCATTCCACCAGGTGGCCCTCCTCGTGTAGCATCCTCGCAGCATTGAAAGGTGTAACAGAATCAAGGATTCTCCCCTGGAAATTTCTGCCACAAGCCCACTCAGGCAGGACTGAACTGGCACACCCCAGGCACCCAGCGAGAATGTTGAGAGACAGAGGACAGGCTGTAAATATGCCCAGGCAAAGATTGTCGTGCAGTCCTCATCTGTGCTGGGTACAGCGTCTCACCAACCCGACAGGAAGTTCTTTCTTGTGTCTAGCCACAGTCCCTCTTGCTTTGAAGCTGAGCCCTGTTTCCTCTGCTTCAGCTCTTACTGAGCTTTGGGAAGTAAGTTGTTCAGATGTTTGTTAAACACCTGCGGTGTGCCAAGTACCATGCTAGATACTGTTGCCTCCTAGCCCAGAGCTATTTCCATTGGAATTGACATTCTCCGACATTCAAACAGTTCCTTGCAGATTGCAAAGCACTTTCACTTATGTTTTCCCACTTTACCTCCCTCTTTCCCAGTCATTCTGAGCTGAGCAAAGAGTCTTGGAGCTGCTAAGTGACTTGACTTAAGGTCACGAAGCTGGTACATGACAAAACCAAGACTCTTAACTCCCGGTCCTCCGACTATGAGCCAGGGCTTCCTCCTCCGAGGCCCCTCCCACCCTCCTGGGCTGCACCAGCAGACTCAGAGCAGCGGCTCAGGGTGGGCTCTACCCAGCAGGCACAGTGTCCTTTGAAGGGCAGAGATCTCCCTGGAACAGTGTGTCCCCTTGCTCCGTTGAGTGGGGTGCGGGATGGCGGAGCACAAAGTCCTGGAGGGGATGAGCCTGCCCGAGTGCTAGAGAGGCCGGCCCACATCCCAGGGGGGACGCATCAACCACACAGCGCTGCTCGGAGGACTCATCTATGGAGGCTGCTGAGTGACTCTGGCCCCACCTACGGGGGGTGGGGAGGGAAGGTGGGGCAGAGCAGGAGAAGTTCAAGGGCAAAGAGGATTCAAAATCAAAGGCTGAAGAAATGAGGGACTGAAGGGAAATGCAGCTCAGAGCTTGGGAGGAGACACTCTCCCATCTTCCTTATTAATGCAGGGCCAAGAGACACTGCAAGTCGAATTAGGAACAGGAATCTAATTCTATTTTCCTGCTGTCAAAATTAAGCATAACAGAGATCATTCCCTGGGGAATCATGCCATGTACTCTCCTTCCTCCCCAAAGTAGATTTTCAATAAGCAGGTTTTGGACCAAGTAGAGTTGTACTGTGGATTACATTATTTTTCTTTAATGGGGGAAAAATAATTAGAACATCTCTGCAAGTACCTAGTTCTAGTGAGGCTGGGGGAGGAGAAGTGAGGAGCCCAGGCACGGCCCTCTGGTCATCCCCGCGGAGCCTGGGGAGGGGGGAGTTTGCTGTTAGGGGACTTCCTAGGAAAGTTGGGGTCCCCCACTACTGTCCCCAAGGCCCCTTTGGTGAGCCCTGCCACAGAGTTACCTTTTGAGACACTCAGGCTGGACCCAGAGCCTTTCACTCTTCGTGGTCACAAGTATAATACGCTGTGTACTTTCCTGGTATCGTTGTACATAGCTCAAATCAACCTTTTTTCAGGCTTGCTTTGGTGTTTCTAAGTATTTTAATGTCCTTTTTTTGTGGCTACAAGTCCTGAACCCCTACACCCTCTGCCGTTTATGTGCTACCTGTGTGATCTTGGCAAAGTGACTTAGGCACGTGCTAGCCTCTGTTGTCTCATCTATAAAATGGGGATGAGGCTTCCTCCCTCCCAGGGTGGTTGAGGGGATAAAATAGGACGACACAGTGTATAACAGCGTCCACACCTAGGGAACACACAGCACACATGGTTTTAACTCTCTTTCCTTCCTGGAACCCCTTTTGAACAAGGTCAGGTCAGGACCTGCAGTGGCGTGACCAGAGTTCCGCTCTGTCCTTGTAACATCCCTGTGTACGCTAAACTCGGTCCAGATATTGGAGAGGAGAGACTCTGGTCTCCTGGGGAGGAAGTGCAGCTGAAAAGAAACGCAGGCTGGTTCAGTAAAATGGGAACCGTCTTTGCAGGCAAACCAAGCTGCTCCACCACTCATGAGCTGTGTGATGTGAAGCAGGTCACTCTACCTCTCTGAGCTTTAGTTCCCTCCCATGTAAAGTGGGGATAATAATGCGTCTCAGGGTGATTGGGTGGAAGGTATCTGGGCCCAGAATGTAATACACATTTAATTACTCTTACTTTATCCTGCAACCCTGGTTGTGGCAGTAGGGGGTGGAGGACTGGTGTGTCGGGAATGATACCCAGAGTCCCGTGTGAGTAGCTGGGGGATGAGGGGGGCAGTAGTTGGCCTTTCTAGTGCCACCCCCCAGGAGGCAGTGTGAGAGGCCTTTTGCTTATGGTGATACAAATTAACCACTTACTTACGGAACACTTACTGTATAACAAACACTCTGCTAAGGGTTTGAAATTATCTCATTTAAACCTCACATTAGCCATATAAGATGGGCTCTATAGACATTTTTATTATATGCATGAAGAAAAGAGAGATTAAGTCCATTTTCAGGGTCACATGGCTCTTGTTACCTCCTCTCCCTGCATCTCCAAACACTGTGGAAGAGACAGAAGTGAAGGACCATTTTTCCTATTTTATGGGAGGACTGAGGCCTTCCCAGGCAACTCAAGTGGTGAATCAGAGGCCAGAACTTGGAATCAGAAACCTGAGTTTGGACCTTGGCCAGTTAGTTCTGTGTGATCTGTCCCAGTGTCTCTCCTGCTGCAGTGATTTGGTCTCTACCCAGGAATAATGATAATTCCTGCTTCCAGGGCACTTGTAGGGTTAAATCAACAGTATGTGAAGAAGCTTAGGAAACACTGAAGGCAGTTCTCAGGGCAGGGATGCCTCCTGGGCCCCAGTAATTAATAAACCAACAAACACCCTGAAGTGGAGAGGCCGAGGGGAGCGCAGAGGGCAGGTTCTCCCCACGCCCATCCTTGCCATCAGAGAAGGGGGCAGCCTCCATGGCCGAGCAAGGCAGCAGGTGGTCCTCCTGGGACTGAGAGGTCTCTGCCTGCTCCTGCATCCCCTCTCTGTCTCCTCCTCTGGCCCCCGTGGTCTGGCCCTTTCTGGCCTTTCTCGGGGCCAAGCCCAGGTGTGGGATGGGACAAAACCAAGAAGCAGGTGAAATACGTACGTCGTTCAAGCATTTGAATTTGTTCCGTGCCCCTGCCCCACTGACAACACCTCGGACCCTCATCCCTCTCTCTCCATCAGAATCTGCTCCCTGGAAAAACAAGACGTGAAAACCGTACACCCGAGGCACTTGCACCTGGCAGGGGGAGGGGACTGGAGATGTACCAGGTTTAGGGCACGGTGCATGGTGGTGAGCTCACATAGTCTCCCTAAATCCTCGCCATAATCCTCTGGTCGGTATTCCATCAGCTGCCTCCCACAAGATTTTAAAGTGTCGCCCCTGCTGGGAATATTAACATTTTCCAGAATCAAAGCTTGCAGCCCAGGGAATCAGCCAGTGGAGAGGAGGGATGCCCGTTGACATGATTATTTATTCTTAATTTTTGATACAAAGGTCCTCTGTGTCCCCTGCAGACCCATCCCTTACGTGTTTGTGTCCTTGTCCTGCAGACCCGTGTAACCCCTGCTGTGCCTTTCTCAGCCTCTCCGTCCTTTTCCTCCCCGCCCCACCTGGCCCCTGGGTCCCAGTCCCAGAAGCCAGTCTCCCTCCTTTTTTCTAGAACAGCCAGCCTACTGGGTTTCACATCGATCCATCCCATTGCATCCTGAGCGAGACTAATAGGTTCCCCAGGTCCCTCTCAGCCTTGGCCTCGGCAGGCAGACTCGCTGCCAGGCCAAGGGTCCCTCAGGAGAGGAGGGTCAGGGTGGAGGTGGAGGGGAAGCGGGGAGAGAGCAGCTTTTAACCCCTCTGGTGGCAGCTGCCTTTGGCAAATCCCTTAGTTCCATGAAACAGATAGAGGTGAGGAGAACGACAATTGGAAAATGCCAAACTGCACTGAAAAACTCTAATCTTCTTTATGTAACTAAACCACTTTTCCTCTTCTGCAGCTGCTTTCCGCTACCTAGTATAAAAAAAGGATCCTTTTCTGATTCATAAAGACTCTCTGGGCTGGAAAGACATCAACATTTTTGTAGTTCAACTTTCCGACCCCTGGTTTCATTCCCTCTACAACCATCCTCAACTGGGGCTTCAGTCTTTCCTTGACTACCTCCAGCAATGGGGAACTCACTCCCTCCTGATGCAGCCCACTGCCTCTTTAGACGGTTCCAACAGAGCTTCTTCCTTATGATAGCTAAGTGCGTCCCCCTGCGACTTCCATCCATTCATTATTTCTGGGGTTAGCCCTTGACTACAACTCAAGAGCAAGTCTGTCTTATGACAGCCCTTCCCCCCTTCCTCAGACCAGGCACCCACTTCCTTCAGTGGCTCCTCAAGTGACGTGGTGTCTGTTCCCACCTGGCAGGGCTGCTCCCCTGATCTGTTAGGATGCAGAGTCTCTCTCTTCCCCCAGCGGTCTGTGTTCAGTCCACCGGCAAGCACCATGCGCCCTACCTCACAGTGGGGATGAGCCGAGGAGTTTGAAATAGGAGCCCTGCCCAGCACTGTGAAATAATTACAGTACATGTTATCTATCGTAATACATGCATATATGCATATATGCATAACATGCATATATGCATAAGCATATGCTATCAAATGTTTCATATGGCTTATAACCAAGGGCTGTATTCTGTGAATTGGATAATAGATCCTGTGTGAGTTGGGAGAAGAGAGAAGTGGATGGGGGCTGGAGATCGGAGAGAGGGTTTGGGGGAGGAGATGTGGTGAAGGACCGTTGGGATGTGAGCGAGTGGGGGAGGGGGGATGGATGGAAGCCAGATTTGGGAGGTGCCTTCTGGGTGACAGACACTGTTCTGCTGACTTGCCATCCTCTGACTCCCCCTGTGAGGTGGTCATGACCCTTATCTCACAGATGAGGACATGGAGGGGCAGAGAGGCGTAGAGAATGGCTCACACTAGCTAACCTACGGGCGGTGCAGGAGCTGGGATTCACGGCCCACCTGGCGCTCTTTCTGTTACTTCAGGTGCAGTGCAGCCTGGGAAAGGGAATGACTGGGTAGGAGATCCTGGGGGCAGTTGCGGACCTCCCAGGGACTCGCTGCCCTTCTCCCCTGCCCTCCCCTGGGCCTTCCCTGCCTCCCAGCAAACAGTGTTGGATGAGAAGGGGAAGGGATGCTGCTTCCTTGTTTAAAGGGCAGCAGAGCACCCCAAGGGGCAGGGGGTGGGGTGGGGCATGTGGGCATCGATTAGAGCAGGGTCCCCAGTTTCCCTGACACGCTGGGGCTCTTTTACCCGGGAGCTCAGTGCACCTGCCAGCTTTAAAGGGATGAAGGGTCCCTGGGCTGCCTTTGCCAGGCTGCTCCATGCTGTGTGTAATTGTACTATCACTCCCCAGGCTTTTGTCTTCTCCCACTGAATTCCATTGCCCATCTGAAGGATCCCAGGGGATTTGGCCTCTCTCCCCGTCGGGCTCCAAAGATTCTCCCTGCTGCATTCCAGGCCCTATGGGGGTTCACACCCACCATTCCCCCGTTACTCATACCTCCAGCTGCTCCCTTAGAGCATGCCCCGGCAGATCTTTCCTTGAGCCAAGGAGATGGCCAAGACTTCAGCAGCTCCAGCTCTGTGGCCTCCCTGACCTCCTTGTCCTTTGGATCGGGTGCTCAGACCTTTGTCAAAGTGGGATTTTGCTTTTCCCATCATCTCTGAGAAGATGTGAATATTCTCTCCATTTTACAGATAAGACACAGTGGAGCTGCCCCATAGGAAACCAGATTTTCAGGCCACCAAACGAAATAGGGATATCATTTGGGTTGTTTTTTTTAAATTTTTATTGGAGTATAGTTGATTTACAATGTTGTGTTAGTTTCAGGTATACAGCAAAGTGAATCAGTTATATATATATCCACTCTTTTTTTAGATTCTTTTCCCATATAGGCCATTACAGAGTATTGAGTAGAGTTCCCTGTGCTATACAGCAGGTCCTTATTAGTTGTCTATTTTATATATGGTAGTGGGGATATGATTTGAACTTTGCTATAGACTTAGCTACAGGTTCCTGGCCTCTAAGCTCCTGAGGGCAGGGTCTGTACCTGATCTATCTTCTCTGCTGGTGTCCTATTGGCCGGGTGCCGGGCCCTTAGGACAGTGAGTGCTGGATGAACAGATGTGTACCTTCCTCCCTCTTCCTTCTGCCTCACTGAGTCACCATTCCTGACCTTTGGGTTCTTGTGGGGATGAGTAGACACAAAAGAAGTAACACTGATTCTACGCATGCCAGTTCCAAGTGTGTTTTCACATAGGATCTCAGTGAGTTCTCACCTGTTATGCCCATTTTACAGATGAAGAGTGGAGCCTTGAAGAGGTTAGATGGTTCTCAAGGTCACACAGCCAGTGAGGGTTGACCCTGAGCTTGAATCCAGATCTTCTGCATCTGGGTTGGCAGGAAGTGCCCTGGCAGCAGCAGCGCCACTCTGGATGGAAGCCGGTGGTGAGGGGCTGGGAGGGGCACTGATAGCAGCAGGGGGTCTGTACAAGCCTCTATTGAGGCCTGTTTGGGAAAGAAGGAAAGGCCAACCCGATGCTGGGCTTGCACGGCCTGGGTTTCTGAAGCCTCTTTGTGAATAGCAGGCCCTCCGGGGACTCCCTGCTCCCTGACGCAGCCTCCAGCTCCTGGGACCACCTTCTCAGGACCTGGGGGACGGGAGTTAGGGGTTGACCCCACCTTCCGGAGCTCCAGTCTCCATCATGCCAGGCCCGTGGGCTCTACCCTGCTCCCTTTTCCTTGTTAACACGGCACACCAAGGCTTCCCCGCCAAAGCCCAGAGACACGTGTCTCCAGGCCTCCCTGGGTTCTGTGCCTGATGCTTCCTGCTGCATTTTATCCTAAGAGGCAGTCTGTCTCAGGGGAAGAGAGTTGGATGGAGACGAGAAAATGGGGATTCTGGTCCCAGCTGTGTTCCTGGGCACATCCTGTCATCTCTCTGCAAAATGAGGGAGGTGCTACAAATGCTCTTCAGATGCCCCCCATCTTACCTTTTGGTTCTCAAGGGTCAGGAGGGGGCGTGACCTGAACAGGGAGGGTCATATTCATGACCTCTCTGCATTTAATATTCCTTTAACCAGTACAGACACCAGAGCCCTGGGATCTTTGGTTAGAAAGCAGCCCTTCCCGGGCCGTCCTCAACGTGTGCAGACTGTGTCTGGGAGAGTTATTCCTCTCCTGCCTCCTGTTCGCCTCTGTGCTGTGGGATTCGAATACTTTATAGGATCCTTGGGAGGACTTAAATGAGATGAGCCATTAAAATGTTTAGCCCATTACCTGGAACACAATAAGAATTCAATAAATGTTACTCTTATTATTGATTGGCTTTTGAGACCAAATGCCTATAGGTCTCTTTCCATTGGAATTGAGACTGCTGTCTTCTCAGGAGACCTACCACCCAACCACACACCCTCCTCCTGGCCTGCCTTTTCAGAGACAAAGCAGGATTAAGACCTTTGTGTCTCAGTGACATCCTTCTGGAATCCCTCCTCCCGTATGCTAGACGGCAAATAGAGTCTTTAGCGCACAATCCCAGTTTTCTGTTTTGTTCTGATCCCACATGATTGCCTGCTGGAATGCAGTTCAAGACCTGTTCTTTCATAATCATAATAATACCTTGTCTCAGTGCAGCCATGGTGCTCTGAGGAGTTCAAAGGGTTTCACTAGACCTGTTTTCTGGGCCTTGTGACCTTGAGGGAATTGCTCCCTGACCTCCACCACGGAAATAAAGGCTGGATGTAACATTTATGAGGGTTCACCATGTACGAGGTTCT
The DNA here is from genome assembly GCF_028564815.1 of Eubalaena glacialis. Classification (NCBI taxonomy): domain Eukaryota; kingdom Metazoa; phylum Chordata; class Mammalia; order Artiodactyla; family Balaenidae; genus Eubalaena; species Eubalaena glacialis. Next base: position 12,298,643 of record NC_083725.1, on the reverse strand, counting down.
GGCCTAAGCACTTGGCGTGTTACTTCATTTAATCTTCTCCACAGCCCTGAGCTCTGGCCGCTGATATTACAGGCACACCTCGTTTTACTGCGCTTCGCAGATACTGCTTTTTTACAAATTGAAGGTCTGTGGCAACCGTGCCTCAAGCAAGTCTATTGGTGCCATTTTTCCAACAACATTTGCTCACTACTTGTCTCTATGTCACATTTTGATAATTCTCACCATATTTCAAACTTTTTCATTATCATTATATTTGTTATGTGATTGGTGATCTTTGATGTTACTCTTGCAAAAAGATTACGACCCACTGAGGGCTCAGATGATGGTTAGCCTTTTTAAGCAATAAAATATTTTTAAATTAAGGTATGTACATTGCTTTTTTTAGACATAATGTTATTGCACATTTAACAGACTACAGTATAGTGTAAACATAACTTTTATATGCACCGGGAAACCAAAAAATTCTTGTGACTCGCTTTATGGCGGTGGTGTGGAACCGAATGCGCAATATCTCTGAGGTCTGCCTGTATTCTCATTTCTCAGGTGAGCAACTGAGGTCAAGAGACCCAGCCACATGAGGTCACCCAGTGAGCAAGTGGCCAAGTTAGGGAAGGAAACCCAGGCCTGGTGGTCTCTGAGCACAGGTCTTGGCTGCTGGGCAGCGCCGCCCCCAGGGCCGTGGGAAGGAGTGGGGATTCTCTTGTCCGACTCAAGGGAGCCTCATGCTCTGCTTTCAAAGAGCATTCCCCAGGGAGGCCCTGGGCACTGAGGAGGGTTCTTTTCATTTGAGATGGGGTGACAGGACGCCCCAGAGGTTAGGAGACTCACTCAGGTTAGGGTGCGGCTGCTTAACCAACAGGGGGCAGACCCGCGACCCTGACTCCAGCCCGAGTCTTCGCTTGTCCTGCTTTGGCTCCAGTGTCTCCCGAGGCAGCGCCGTGGACCCTCAGGGGCTTTGTCCTCTCTTCCCCTGCAGGCCTTTTAAACCTCGAGAAGCTGCTCCGGCAATTCCTGATCTCCAAGGACACACTCTCGGTCCGGATGCTGGATGACACTAGGGACCCCACCCCACTCCTCAAGGAGATCCGGGACGACAAGACAGCCACCATCATCATCCATGCCAACGCCTCCATGTCCCACACCATCCTCCTGAAGGTGGGCGCTGGGCCGGGCGGGTGCTGGTGGGCGCCGAGCATTCCTCCCCCTCCCCCTCCTTCTGAGCTGGCACTCTGCTCGCTTCTTGCCTTGGGCATCCTCCTGGGCCGAGGCCGAAGGAGCCCGGGGCTGGACTCCTGACCCTGACAAACCTCTGTGTGCTTCAGTTCCAATGGGCGGCTCCTGAGAGCTAAAAGGAGAAAGCAGGGTGATGGCAATGTCGTAGAAACATGTAACTCATGGTGCAACAGGGCAGCCACCAGCTGAAACACTGGCCAAGCCTAGACCTGCCAGGGGCTCTGTGGTCCAGGGGTTCCTAGGAGGGGCTAGGGTGGGGGTGTGGGCCACTTGGGGACTTGGGACAGAGGCTATTTGCCAAAAGGAGTAGAAGCATCTCCATATTTTGACAACCAGGGCAGTCACATCCGTGTGTATTACTGAATCTCGGGCCTGTGTGTAATCCTTACACGTGTACTACAGTTCACCAAGTGCTGTCATGTAATTTCTCAGTGTAATCCTCTCCATGACCACGTGAGGTGGGCGTGATATCTTCCCTCGGCAGATGAAGAAACTGAGACTCTGCGAGATGAGCAGCTTTGTCCAACCCCCAGCCCTGTAAGGAGCAGAGCGAAGCTGGCATTGGTTCCCTTAACAGCAAATCAGCCCATTTCTTCTACCCGCCGAGACACAGAGGGGCAGAGTGCTAGCCCCTGAATCAACATATACACATGGAAATGGAGAGAAAGAGAGAGAGAGAGAGAGAGAAGTCAATGCCTGGGGGTCCACTCTGGACAAACAGCTGCAAAGCTGCAAACTGCTGGGCATCCTTGGAATCACTGGCTCCACTTCCTGGGCTGGTGGCTCAGCTAGGCAAGCAGCCCCAGAAAGAGTAGACCCTGCTTCCAGGCTCCGCCATGGCTCTGGCAGCTCCCCCAGCCTCTCCAGGCACATTGGCCTCTTCTAATGCCATTTTAATTGCACATTTAAGCGCAACCTGCCATCTTCCAGTGGGGGAGTGAGGTTCCTCATTAACCTCTGCCGAGCCATGAGGAGGCCGACAGACACGCGATGATTCTCTCTTCCTCTCCTTCCCTCGCTGTCTCCTAACCTCCCCACCCCAGCTAGTTTTGTCTCAGAATTAATAAGAGATTAGAATGAGTTCTCTGAATACTGCGGGCTGTCCCTTCAGCCTGTTGCTATAGTAATTTTCCACAGCTCCAAACCCACGTCTGTCTGTGTGGGTATACCCAACTCACAGACACACTCAAACACAGAATTTTTCTCTTTCTCTTTCTTCTCTTATGTCCGGAGCTATGATCGAGGAAGTCATCAAAGACAGAAAAGCTCCTCTAAGTTTCAGGGCATGAGAGATAGAGGCTGAGGAGTCCTCAGGAAGGTGGGGAGTAGGGAGTGAGATAGATTTCCCTCAGTCCCCTTGCCAGGGGCGGGTCGGAACCTACGGTAGCTGGTTCCTACCTGGACAGGCCCCTGGTGGAAGTCTTTTAGGCTCAGCCCTTGCCCAGGAATATTTCATCGCTCCCAGCATATGCAGTTGCCTCCCCCCTCTTTTTAATATGTGTATTTCATTGTTGAAATTTAGGAAAGTACAGAAAAGCACACAGAAAAAAATAAACATCATTCACACTTCCATCACCCAGAGAGAACCACTATTAAATTTTGATGTCTAGCCTTTCTGCCTTTACAGACACATTTTTTCCTTTTCCAAAATTATTATCACACTGCACACACTCTTTGGAAAACTGTTTTTTCTTTTTCCACTTAACAATATGCCATGCATTTTTCTCATGTTGTTGCATATTTTTCTACAAATATTTTAATGGCTGCATCATTTCCTATCACATGGATGTACCATAATTTATTTAACCATCCTTTATTGTTGGAGATACAGGTTGTTTTCAATCTTTGCTATAATAAATAATGCTGGGATGCACATCTTTGTACATAAATCTTTATGCAAATTCATGAATATTTTCTGAGCATAAATTTCTAAGAGTGGAATTACTGAGTTAAAGGTATGCATGCTTTTCAGGATTTTGATATGATTTGCCAGATTGCCTTTTAGAAAGGCTGTAAGGATTTACACTCCCACCAGCAGCATATAGGTGTCTTATAGCACCCTTGCCAATAGTGGGTATTTTCATTAAAAATGCCTTTAATTTTTTTTATGGCTGTGCATTTGAAGGAAATTCCCTTGTAATGATCATTATTAGCAAATGGTTCTGCTGGGTGCAGGCTTTCCTGAGGCCACCTGTCAGACTCAGCCCTTGTGACCTTGGAACCAAATCCATCAGTGACCAGCGAGGTTTCGGGAAACCTTGTTCCCATTTGAATTCCTAGCAGCCCCAGCAGGCCGGCCCTGCATCCGTCCTGGACTCAGTCCACATGTTTCCCTGGAGCTCCAGACTCCTCTTTCGCGGGGCTACAACCCGGCCTTGAGGGGCCTCAGGGAGGATGAACTCAGTGTGGGAAGCAGTGTGATCAGAGGCTGTACGGAGCTTCTGGGAGTCTCCGTGTGCACTCCTGAGCCTGGCCCCAGAGCTAGGCAGCACCCCGCTGCCTCTTGATTTCAGGAGGATTTTCAGAGTAATCCCCTACTTTATTGAGCGGCTGTTCTGGCAACGAACTCCATGTTTACCCAGAATTCAGGTCTTAAAAACCAAGGATCTCTTGTCTCTTATTTTTAGGACAGCAGATTTCACAAAGTGGGTTTTAACCATCTGACGGTGCCCTCTCCCAGCCCCCTGCCCCCAGCCCATCCCTGTAACCCGGGGGCTCTCGCTGGCCTAGGCAGTGGTGAGAGGCAAGGGCATTATTATACAGACAGCGGTGGGGGAGGGAAGGGATGGAGGTGAGCATCGTGCCCCACCATCTTCTTGGAAGTGGAGGAGGCAATGTAGCTTTGCTGGAGGAAGGAGGAGCCTCCCGTCAGGGTCCTTGGGCTCTATCAGGACCCCCCGTGTAATCTTGCCCCAGGCATTTGTTTCCCATTGGAATGGCAGTGATATAATTACCCTGGCCTACCCTTCAAGGAGCCTGTGAAGGTTCCTGTGAGAATGCTCACAAAGTTATTGGAGTTCCTTGGGGGATCAACACGATGTAAGGGGAAAATTTAATCATCCCTGGCCTTGTTTTTTCCCCCCATGCACCTCAGTAGTCATGACAAAAATGGTTTCCCAGGGGCCCAGGGCTGTGGGCTACATGATGCAGATCTAACCGACTGTCAGGGGGGATGAGGGCCCTGGGGAGAGCTGGGCTCATTATTTCCGTGATCTCCTTGTCGGCGTCTACAGCACCTGTCACACTCCAAGCCAGGCACGCCGACAGGGAAGGTTGCTTAGGGGTATTTATGATGGCTACGAAGATCAGACAAAAAGAGGCCCTTCTGAAGTCAGCTCTCAACCGTGGGCTGAGCCTTGCTGATGTACTGTGACCAAGGGCACGTCACAGGCAACTTGCTCCTCACTACTACTAAAGGACCAAAGTTTGCAAATGATTCACCTGTTTCCAACATTACTGCAGATTCAGGAATACACTTATGAGTCTCGCTCACTCTCATCCCGCTAGGGGTGGAGTTAATTTGGGAATTGCCTACAACCCACAGACTCTCTCCTATCTATGCCTCGGCCCCTAAGAGAAGTGTGTCAGTAGTTCCATCAATATCATAGCCCTCCAAGGGGAGTATTAGGCTGCCTGGCTTTAATTTCATCTTTTCCATTTATGAGACGTGTGATCTTCTGGACAAGTTGCACAGCCTTGGGTGCTTCGGTTTCCTCAGCTGTCAAGTGGGGGTGGTGAAGGAGTAATAGTGCCTTCCTCATCAGGTTAACCCAAGTAAAATGCTTTCTAGTGCTTGGTACAGACAGAACAGTGAGTGAGTGTTAGCCATTGGTATTGTTAATGGTTGTGGGGATAATGATTATAGTCTGTTTTATTATTTGTTTCATTTCCCGTAAGGTCCCTTTGGTTTCCAGAATACCCAGTTATATCCATGGGAATGTGTTTTACCTGAGAATATCAGCTACTAGGAGTGTCACTGCAGGGGTGGGGTGTGGGGTGGAGGGGGGGGACCCTACTCTAGAGGCCAGGGTTTCTGTGCTCCATCCTCCAAGGTCGAGGGCAATGTAAGAAACAATCAGTCAAGATGTTCTACTCTGCTGGTGCTGAAGGGTAGTGGGCCAGACCAGAGGTGGACACTCGGAGCCCTCCCTGCTCATGCATTTCCAGCGGGTTTTTATTTTCCTCTCTAATCTCCTTCTCTTCGCTTTGCAGGCAGCGGAACTAGGGATGGTGTCAGCCTATTACACATACATCTTCACTAATCTGGTAAGACATTTTCACAGCTCACCTCCTTGGCATAGAGAGTATCATTAATTAGGGTCCGTGGGGTGTGACGGAATGAAGCCCAGGAGATGGGAAGTAGGGAAAATGGAACAGAGGAGCAGAAGCCAGCCAGAGAGGCAGGGCATCTGAGAAACATGGAAACCCAGGAGCCACTGGGATTCTCATCCCAGCAATTCTTAGCCTGGAGAGAATGGAAATTTGGGGAATCTAATGCCTCCATTCAGATGCCACCAGCAACATAGCACTGAGCCCTCTGATGGATGCTCTCCTCTGTAGGTCCAGTTACTGGCCTGCCGTCCAGTCTCTACACGGCCAGACCCTTATGCTGGCTGGCTCAGAAGTAGGAAAGCTAGAGCACAAAAAGTATGCGTGTCCTATGTACAAAGGTGTTATAACTGGATACACCTCCAGAGGCCATTCTTGCCAAATCCCCTTGTTTTGCAGCTGAGAAGACAGTTCTGTAGAAATTTTATTGAGTCAGGTTGGAGCACTATTTTTGCCATGTACCAACTTTGTACCCTTCAACAAGCACTGAGCCATGGTTTCCTTATCTGTAAAATGGGCATAAGGACAGCTACATTATGGAGTTGCCATCATTTTGAAATGATGTAATTTAATCTGTGTGTAAGTATTTTGAAATTGTAAAACATTAAGAGATGTGAAAGGTTGTTGTGAAGTATAGACACACTCAATTAGAGAGTAGAAAGAACCTCAGAGAACAGGTTTAAAAACATTATAACTTTTTGTTTTGAGATTATTATAGATTATTATAGATTATTATTATTATAGATATTATAGATTACAGGAAGCTGCAAAGATAATACAGAGAGGTACCATGTACCTTTAACCCATTTTCCTCTAATGGTTACATCTTACATTATTACAGTAAATATCAAAACCAGGATATCAAAATATCAAAGCTATTAAGACGTGTGTAGATGTGTGTAACTCCTACTGCAATCAGGATACAAAACTATTTCATTACCACAAAGATCTCCCTCAAGCTACCTTTTTTTTTTTTTAATTTTTATTTATTTATTTATTTTTTGGCTGTGTTGGGTCTTCGTTTCTGTGCGAGGGCTTTCTCTAGTTGCGGCAAGCGGGGGCCACTCTTCATCACGGTGCGTGGGCCTCTCACTATCGCGGCCTCTCTTGTTGCGGAGCACAGGCTCCAGACGCGCAGGCTCAGTAGTTGTGGCTCACGGGCCTAGTTGCTCCGCGGCATGTGGGATCTTCCCGGACCAGGGCTCAAACCCGTGTCCCTTGCATTGGCAGGCAGACTCTCAACCACTGCGCCACCAGGGAAGCCCCAAGCTACCATTTTATAGTCACACCCACTTCCCTTCTTCCCACCATCCCTAACCTCTAGCAACTGCTAATCTGTTCTCTATTTCTAAATTTTCTAATGTTATATAAATGGAATCATGAGTAAATGACCTTTGAGGTTAACTTTTTTCACTCAGGGTACTGCCCTCAAGATCCATCAGAGGTGTTGCATAAATCAATAGTTTGCCCTTTATTATTGCCGAGTCATATTTCTTGGTGTGGATGTACCAGTTTGCTTAACTATCCACCTATGGAGAGACATAGTTTCCAGTTTTTGGCTCTTACAGATAGAGCTGTTATAAACAGTCATTCAGAGAAGAGGTTTAATTATTTTATGCCCTTATTTATTTTATAAATGCGCGAGATATCCAGATCATTTAAGTAGCCCCTTCATCCAGACGTGCTTTGATGTAACAGGAGCTGGGCCAGGCATTCGGGATTAAAATGAGAATAAGAAACCAAGCTGGCCCAGGAAAAACCTATTGCAAGGTACCTGTCCTATTGCATAGTGACAAATTCTATGAGACGTGTACACAAAATGCTTTAGACCCTAGAGCAGGGGTCACTTGCTCTACCTGGAGCAGGCAGGAAATGCTTCACAGAAGAAGGGGCCTTTAAGCTACGCCCTGAAAGACAGGTAGGCTTTTTCCTAGACAAACAAAGAAGGGAAGAACATTCGGAGATGAGGAACAGCATATTCACATACCTGGAGATTTGAGTGACTTCAAACGTATGGACTGCTCCAGGAATGGGTGTGCCAGTTAATAATTATTCATTTGTCTATTTGTAGCCATTCATGAAAGTAACCTACTTAAAAGATGTAAGGCAGGTATCAATGCAAGATCCTTGATGTGTTTAGGGAGCAGAATTCAACCTCACCGTTATGACTCTTGAATCTTAAAATGGAAAAGGTTACCTAGAAGTTAAGCCTTTCTTGGCCAACACAGGTGGTAGGGTAACCTAGGTGATTGTGCAGTGTCCCTTCCGGGATTTAGGGACCAGGTCTCCTGAAATGTCCTGCGAGGTTGAGGAGATGGCTGCCCAAAGAGACAAGCTGGGATTCTGTGGTCCTTCTTCTTTTCCAGCTGTAGTGTCGTGAACAGCCCTTTCTTTGGGCTGCTGTGGAATTGTTCCCCCTGTAGCATCCTACAGGCCTTTGCTCTCAGGATTGAAAGGCCCCTCGAAGAATCCAGTATAGCTGCTTTTCTGGTGTAGGGACTCCCTCCACGGCAGGCTTGCCCCACCACAAACCTGCCGGTTCCATTGTTGGAATTTTTCCACTGAGGTCTAGCATACATACAGAAGGCCACACAAATCATGTGTGCACTGCTGAATGAACATTCTCCAAGTGAGCACACCTGTGTCAGCAGCACCCTGATCCAGAAATAGCCCATTGCTAGAGCCCCAGAAGTCCCCCTCACGCCCCCTCCCAGTCACTAGCCCTCAAAATGTAAAGCACAAGGAACTTCTTTGTTTGCTTATTTATTTATTTTTTCCTATCTAACACTGCTGCTGTAAATCACAGCATTAACATGGAAAAGGGTAGAAAAGGATTAGACTATTCCCAGAGCAATGCCAAAGCATTTGCCTAATGTAAGGAGGCATCTGGGGGAGCCCAGCAAGTTAGCAGAAGAATAGAGAGAGATGAAACTCCAGTTGTGTTCCATTTGGGGAGCCTGGGAAGTAGAGGGGAGGAGGGGGAAAAGGCAAGCCAGGGGCCACCTGCCTTGTGCCCACCTGCCAGGGACACCCCCCATATTCAGTTAGCCAGGGCAGCAGAGGAGGAAGGAGGGGGGCAGCAAGGAGTCACGGGGGTGTCTTTGCAGATTGAAGGAGGCTAGTCTTTTGGAAGATAAGTTCCCAGGACGGTAATGAGAATAATGCGCGGTTGCTTGGCCTGGAGATGTTTAAGAAAGCATCACCCGTGCTGCAACCCACCACTCCCTCTTCTCAAACATGGTAGTAATGATTGTGATGATGAATCTTGTGGAGAAAGCACTGGCCTGTGAAGTCAGGAGACCTGGGTCAAGTCCCCACTCTGCCTTATACTCACTGTGTGACTTTGGGGGAGTCACGTTGACTCTCTGAGCCCCAGCTTTCTCCTTTGTAAAGTGGGGGATAATAAAACCTTACGGGGTTGTTGTGAGGTGAAGAAAACTGCATTATAAATTGCCAAGTACTATATGTTTTGAAGGCATTGTATTTTTTTTAATAGATCTTTTTTGGAGTATAATTGCTTCACGATAGTGTGTTAGTTTTGGTCGTACAACAAAGTGAATCAGCCATATGCATACATATATCCCCATATCCCCTCCCTCTTGCGTCTCCCTCTCACCCACCCTATCCCACCCCTCTAGGTCATCGCAAAGTACCGAGCTGATCTCCCTGTGCTATGCTGCTGCTTCCCACTAGCCAACTATTTTACATTTGATAGCGTATATATGTCGATGCTACTCTCACTTCGCCCCGGCTTCCCCCTCCCACCCCATGTCCTCAAGTCCATGATCTATGTCTACATCTTTATTCCTGCCCTGCCACTAGGTTCATCAGTACCTTTTTTTTTTTTAGATCCCATTACAGATGGCCAAGAGGCACATGAAAAGATGCTCAACATCACTAATTATTAGAGAAATGCAAATCAAAACTACAATGAGGTATCACCTCACCCTGGCCAGAATGCCCATTATCAAAAAATCTAGAAACAATAAATGCTGGAAAGAGTGTGGTGAAAAGGGAACCCTCCTGCACTGTTGGTGGGAATGTAAATTGATACAACCACTGTGGAGAACAGTATGGAGGTTCCTTATAAAACTAAAAATAGAACTACCATATGACCCAGCAATCCCTCTACGGGGCATATACCCTGAGAAAACCATAATTCAAAAAGATACATGTATCACAATGTTCATTGCAGCACTATTTACAATAGCCAGGACATGGAAGCAACCTAAATGTCCATCGACAGATGAATGGATAAAGATGTGGCACATATATACAATGGAATATTACTCAGCCATAAAAAGAAACGAAGTTGAGTTATTTGTAGTGAGGTGGATGGACCTAGAGCCTGTCATACAGAGTGAAGTAAGTCAGAAAGAGAAGAACAAATACCGTATGCTAAGGCACTGTATTTTTTTTGTAACACTCTGATACTTTCAGCTTTCAAAGAGCTTTTGTCCTTCTTGGGTGGGCACAGAACGAGATGAGCTTTGGGAGCGTGCCTCAGTCAGAGAGTTCTTTCAACTTGGAATTAACAGGATTCACACAGTTTGTAAGTTTGCAAGAGGAAATCAGAAAAGTAACTGCATGAATGATGATGGCTGAGTAATAGCCAAGAAAATAGAAGCAAAGCTGTTGCAAAAATCAGTCAGTGAGAGAATATGCTGGATGCTTCTCATTAGTGCCTTGGCTCTCTGGAAGGGCCGGACCTCTATGAGGAGTAAAGAAACTATTTTTAAGTCCATTCTTTCTGCCCAGTTGTTGTTGGAGTCTTGGGCCAGAGCATTAGGGGCTTTATGTAGAGGTTCATAAGGGAGCCTCTGTGCTTCTCCAGTCCCTTTCCCCAAATACAGATGCCACCCAGACTTTAATTTTTATTTATTTCTTCTCTGAATTCCTCAAGGATCCCCATCATGTCCCATCTCTCTAAATTCTGCCACAGTGATGCAGCGGGCACTAAGATTAGCTTTTTTTTTTTTTTTTTTCTCTTTTTAAAAGATTTTTTGGTTATTTAAATGTTCTTCTTTTTTATTTTTTAATTAATTAATTTATTTATTTATGGCTGTGTTGGGTCTTCGTTTCTGTGCGAGGGCCCTCTCCAGTTGCAGCAAGCGGGGGCCACTCCTCATCGCGGTGCGCGGGCCTCTCACTATCGCGGCCTCTCTTGCTGCGGAGCACAGGCTCCAGACGCGCAGGCTCAGCAACTGTGGCTCACGGGCCCAGTTGCTCTGCGGCATGTGGGATCCTCCCAGACAGGGCCCGAACCCGTGTCCCCCGCACCGGCAGGCAGACTCTCAACCACCGCGCCACCAGGGAAGCCCCAGGTTAGCTTTTTGAGAGTTAGCACAAAGGTGTGGGCTTTGGCATTCGTAGACATGACTAAGAATTCCAGTTTGACCTGCGATCAGCTGTGTGATCCTGTGCAAGTTACTTAATGTCTCTGAGCCTCAGTGACCTCATCAGCTGTTGGACACTAATAACACCTGCCTCAGGAGATAATACCCACACAGAAACTGACTCACAGTACAAGTTTAGTAAAGGGAAGGTATTATTTTAAAAAGTCCTATTTGTGCCTCCCATGTACTGAAAAGAGCAGGAGATATTTATTTTGCTGCCCAGCCTCTAATGGCCTATAGAAGTGACTCCTAAAATGCCATTTTATTGATTTCCAGAGAATGACTAGAACTAGGTAGTTCAGTTATTGTGCATAACCATTGTAGGGTTTGCTGGTATCAGTAATTACTGAGTAATTGGTCAGGTCTTCATACCTCTGTCCCACCAGGTGTTAAGATTGATTTAGGGCATCTGTAATCAATGGATTTGTTTGACTGTTCTGGACTCCATCAGTTGATTATCCATCGCAAGAGTTGGGACAGAAATAGCCATCATGAATCAAACTTCTAAACCATCAATTCATTTTGACCTTATAGAAAGCACAGTTTCTTTCTATCGGGGTCTGGCCAGCAGGGAGAGTGAGTGTGCCAGCCTTGAGCTTTGAGTGACGGAGGTGACTGATGCAAGGAGAGGTTGGGCCAGGAGAGCTGAGGCTGGCTGGGGGGATCCTGCAGCTATGACGGGAAGAGCAGGGAGGAACTCCACAGGTCCAGGGAAAAGCCAGGTCTGGGGGTCCAGTGGGAGCCCAGGCTCAGTGAGGTGTGTGACAAATGTGAGAGACACTTCAGCAAGAGGGCAGAGACCCAGGAACAGGGACAGACTTGCTGCAGAACAAAGGAAGAAGTCAGGGACAGGAAGTTAGTAGCTGTTGAGGGCACACAGTCATAGCAAACAGCAAACAAATATCCAGGTCTTTTATTTATATATCTATTTCGAAATAGAATCTGGGGTAGTTTGTACTAGTGTCCGAGGTTTGATCCATGAAACAGCTTCTTGCCCCTGTTTCTGGTTCTGATGGGTCAGGGGTCAGTCCCATCAGGGGAACAAACCTTTGTTCAACAGGTAGGAATGGGTCACCTGAAGGCACCTGGCTAAGGTGGGAACCCAGCCAGAGGGTCAGCTCTTGGGGTCCAAATCATGAGAACTTTTATGGTAAATTGAGAACCAGGATGTGCACCTGGCCAAGGATCTGGAGAGGAACGAGAAGGAAGCAGGTCCTGGTGGTTGGCCAAGGTAAGGGGTCAAGAGTCCAGGCCAAAGTAAGATGGACCAACTAAGGGACAAAACAAGGCAAACAAGAAAATTGTTCTGCAAAGACACAAAGGACACAGATGCATGAGCGACCTCGAAAACTGGTTCCTGCCTTTATCCAGATTTGTTGCTTTCTTTGTTTTTTGAACGTTTTTATTGTGGTAAAATATATGTAACATAAGATTTGCCATTTTAACCATTTTAAGTTGACAATTAAGTGGCATTAATTACATTTACAATGTTGTACAACCATCATCACTACCTATTTCTAAAACTTTTTCATTACCCCAAACAGAAGCTCTTTAACTATTAAGCAATAATTCCCCATTCCCCCTCCCCCCAGCCCTGATAACTCCTAATCTGTTTTCTGACTCTATGAATTTGCCTATCCTAGATATTTCATAATAGTGGAATCACGTAATATTTGTCCTTTTGTGTCTGGCTTATTTCACTCAGCATGTTTTCTAGGTTCATCCATGTTATAGCATGTATCAGAACTTCATTCTTTTTTTAACTCTTTTTTTTTATAGTGGTAAATATACATAAAATTTACCATTTTAAAAAGTGTACCATTCAGTAACAGTAAGTATACTCACATTGTTGTGCAACCGTCACCACCATCCATCTCTAGAACATTTTTCATCCTCCCAAACTGAAACTTTATACCCGTTAAACAATAACTCCCCATTCCCTCCTCCTCCTGGTCCCTGGCAGCCACCATTCTGCTTTCTGTCTCTATGAATTTGCCTATTCTAAGTGCTTCATATAAGTGAAATGATAATATTGGTTCTCTGGTGCCTGCCTTATTTCACCTAGCATAATGTCTTCAGGGGTCTCTGTGTGTCAGAATTTCCTTCCTTTTTTTTTTTTTTTTAAATGTGATGATCCATTTATTTATTTATTTATTATTTATTTATTTATTTATGGCTGTGTTGGGTCTTCGTTTCTGTGCGAGGGCTTTCTCTAGTTGCGGCAAGTGGGGGCCACTCTTCATCGCGGTGCGCGGGCCTCTCACTATCGCGGCCTCTCTTGTTGCGGAGCACAAGCTCCAGACACGCAGGCTCAGTAATTGTGGCTCACGGGCCCAGTTGCTCCGCGGCATGTAGGATCTTCCCAGACCAGGGCTCGAACCCGTGTCCCCTGCATTGGCAGGCAGACTCTCAACCACTGCGCCACCAGGGAAGCACCCCCTTCCTTTTTAAGGCTGAATAATAATCCATTTTATGTCTATACCACACTTTGTTTATCTCTTCATCCATCATGTGGACACTTAGGTTGCTTCTTCCTTTTGGCTATTATGAATAGTGCTGCAATGAACACAGGTGAACAAATACCTGATCGAGTCCTGCTTTCAATCCTCCTGGGTACATATCTAGTAGTGAAATTCCTGGATCATATGGTAATTCTATGTTTAATTTTTTAGGAACAGCCAAACTCCTTTCTAGCTGTACCATTTTTATTCTCACCAGTCATGTATGAGGGTTTGTGTTCCTCCACATCCTACCAAAACCCGTTACTTTTTGTTTTTATGATAATAGCCATCTTAATGGTATGAAGTGTTCAAGATGTGTTTCTTGTTTCTATTTGGAGTTTTCCAACTGAAAGAAGCAAGACCACATGGCTGAAGTTGAGAGTCCTGATTAAGACGCTTTATAATGGGAGAAAGAAGCTGGTGTGTAAAAACCAGTCCTTGAGGCCATCAGACCTGGTGGAAATCCCCAGCTCGGGAGCTTCCTAGCTGTGCGCCCTGATGCTTTTGGGGGCCTCAGTTTCCTCATATGTAAAATGTGAATAATAATATCCATCTCAAGAAATTTTGGTAAAGTTAAAAAATAGCAGTGGATGAACACTTTGTATCCAGTAGGCAATGCCAACTGCTTTAACAGATAAACCCCAATCCCATGGCTTCACACAGTAGGTGTATATTTCTCACTCAATCGAAGTCCCCCAAGTGTGTTCCTGATCATCAGGCAGCCTTCCAGAAGGTCATCTGGGGGCCCAGGCTTCTTCTAGCTTCTAATGTGTCCTCTGAGAGGCCAGGAATGGGGAAAAACATAAAGGATCAGACACAGGAGGGCTTTTGGGGCCAGGCCTGGAAGTGGCACATAGTATTTGTCCTCACAATCCCACTGGCTAGAATGTAGTCACATACTCACACCTACCGAAAGTGAGATGGGGAAACATCATGTACCATGCGTCCAGGGAGAAGAGGAAATGAGTGTGCTGATCGGCTACCCATATCTGCCACATTATTAAATGATTAATGATCATCACACGTCTCTTTTGCGCATGTTGGAAAAGCAATTAGCATCCCAAGCCCTGGCATGTCTGTTTAGAGGCTAACTGACCGTATCCATGGAGATCAGCACTTCGTTGTAAAGGCGTCAGCTCCCTTATAACTAAAAGGGTCTGCACCTCGAATGCTCTTGCCCAGGTGGGCTGCTGGCCTGACGGTCCTGTCTGGCGCTTCCAGGTGGGGACTGCACTGGACAGGTGTAGATTCTCTGGGCTCATTCCGCTCTTTAGTCTGGAAGGAGTCTCTGTCCTCCAGTCAGCCTCTGGGTTTGGCTGCAGGAACCGTTGTTCCGCAAGACTGATGGTAGTTTGGATAAAGGACGTGAAGAATTAAGGGCCTTTGGGCAAAGCCCAGTCGGCCGCTGAGACAGCAGAGATGCCATCTGAAGAGAAGAGGTGAAGAAGGAAGTGCAATGTGAGCTAATAAATCTGGGAGGATTATCCAGCTACTAATGAACCCAGGGAGATTTGTAATCACTGCCTAATAAAGAAAAGAAAATCACCCTAATCTATTGTCAGCGAGCACAGATGAGCCCTGTGCCAAAGGAGGGAGCTGCTGCCTTGGCAGGGAGAAGTGTGGAGATTCAGGGTCAGGGCCAGAATCATGAAATGTCAAGGAAACGTAGGAAATGGGCACCGGAAGCAGGGGGCTGTATGGTCGGTGGGCCACCTGGGCTGCCACCGGCATTGCAGGCAGCATGGCTCGCTGGATGTGGTGACCGCCGTCTCATTTTCCTGCCACAGGTAAGGCTAGAGCGCCATGCTCTTGATGCCACCACCAGCATGCTGGAGGGTAGGGGGCCATTTGTGCTGTGTGTTTAGAGGCACCGGCATCTCAGAGTTTTTCCCTTGGGGAATCTAGAGAGAAGGGGCCAAGTGCTGGCTGGGTGTCAGAGGCATGGGGCAGGGAGACACCAGCACCTGTAGGGTTACACCTGCATGGGGCAGGGTGACACCAGCACCCGTAGGGTTACACCTGCATGGGGCAGGGTGACACCAGCACCCGAAGGGTTACACCTGCATGGGGCAGGGTTACACCAGCACCCGAAGGGTTACACCTGCATGGGACAAGGTTACACCAGCACCTGTAGGGTTACATTTGCATGAGGAAGGGTTACATCAGCAGGAGGCCTCATCATACAGAGGATGGGTAGTGAAGCAGCTGTGGCTTCTAGTTATGGCCCTGCTACTAAATAGCTGGGTGACATAGTAATAGTGATAGTTGATATTTATTGACTACCTTCTACATTCAAGACTCTGTAATAAGTGCTTCTCAGTTATTTTCTCGTTTAAACCTCACACAACAACTCTAGCAGAGCACTATTTTATCCCCATTTTAGAGATGAGAAAGCTGAGGCTCATAAAGTTTTGATACTCTGCACAAGGTAGTAGAGCCAGATCACAAACCCAGGCAGCTAGCTCTTAGCCACCTCACTCTACTGCATTTATCTAGGCATGCCATTTCTCCTTGCTGGGCTTCAGCTTCTTCATCTGAAAATTATGATGTTGTATTAGGTGATCTCTGAGGGTCTTTCCAGCCCTGGACTTATTTCATCGTACACATGGTTGAGGGCATTACAATTCATAGCACCCTGCAGTTGGGAATGTTTCCTGGAGAGAGGGGAGGATGATCCATTGGATCGAGGGCCCACGGGGCCCTGGAAGCAGTAGAAACTCACAGCTCCCTGGATTCCCAAAGAGTAGCCAGGTCCTGCTGAGTCTTGCAGAAATAACCCCTCCATGCCCTAGTCTCTATCTTGTTTGGGCAGAATGGATATATGCAGCCAATTTTTCTCCTCTGGGTCCATGTTACTGTCAAGCAGACTGAGCCTGTGTTTATTTTTCTAGAGGTTGATAAGAGAGATTAACCATAAGTAATTGAAGTTGCTAAAATTATTACAGAAAGGGGAGCCGAGGCAGACAGGGAGGGAAGAAACAAATGATTCCAGAGGACGTGAATGCTCACCGTCCTGCTCTCCTGCCCCTCTCTCTGACGGGCCAACCCTATTCATCTTTTACGTCTTCCTTAAATGTCACTTCCTCAAGGAACTTTCCCCTGACACCCCCTGTGTTGAGTCTGCTGTTACACACTCTCACAGCGCCTTGTCTTCTGTGTTTTGTAGCATCCATCTCAAGTGGGAATTCCTCCTTCTATATCTGACCTCTCCACCAGACTTTAAACTTCATAAAGGCAAGACCATCGCTTGTCCATCACTGTACCCCAGTCACCTCCTGGCACATAGTAGGTGCTCAATAGATATTTATTGAGTCAATGAATGGAGAAGTTCATGACATGATAGAGTTCTTGGACTAGGAGGGCTGGCCAGGTGAGATGGCTCATCTCCTTCATCCGGTAGGAATTAGCTCATCCCAACTAAGCCCATGAGCGTAAAGTTTCACAGCTTGGCCAGGAGGAGCTGGGCCCAGCCCCCCCCTTTCCCGAGGATGCCTTGGCATTTTCACAGCCCACATGGTAACTACTCAGTCTGGAATGCCCTTCCTCCATTCTGGGCTGGACAGATTTGAAGTCAAGGATGTGCAAGACCGGGAAGGGTGGTTTCATTCAGGATCTAAGATACAGGGTTTCAGGGGGTTCTGATGAGTGAGGGAGGTGTTGAAACCTGAGGCCCAGGGTTGGCACCAAGACTGACCATAGAGGTAGGAAGAGGTGGAAGAGTGCAAGCGCGGTCCGGCTGAGTGTGCCGAGTGGCCTGTCACCTGGGGCTGCTTTCTTTACTGGCCACACCATGCCTGGGTCAGCCTGGGTCAAGTGGCCTCTTCAAGCCAGCACCTGGCACCAGACTCATGGAGCCAGAACCCAAGGGTCTTTGAAACAAAACGTCTACTTCAGGTTTTCAAGGTCATTATGAAATTAGCTAGTCCTCTCCGCTGTCCCCATGACTTGGCACATGAGGTTTGGTGAGCCTCATGGCTGTGTTGACACAGAGGATGGAAACATGGCTTAAAGGAGGCAGCCGGGGACTCAGATCAGAGAGGACTTGAGTTTGAATCTGGGCCCTGCCATACATGAGATGCACACATGGCACGTTAACCTACTGGAGTCTCAGTTTTCCCTTTTGTAAAATGGGGATGGTAATTCCTATAACATCATTTTGTGAGGAACATGGAAGGTTTCTAATCCTCAGTGGGCTGCTAGTAAACATTACTCCCTTTCCTCCCCTCTTTCCCACTTCCCTATTGAGTATGTTCATGCTTAGACCTTGGTGTCCTGGTTTACTGCCTCTAGCTTTCCAAAACGCCAAAGTTGTTATCAGAAACATTCCATAATTGGTCTCTCACCTAATTGTAGTTAGAACTACAGTTCCCACGGTGCGTGAGCCTCTTTCATATCTTGCAGTCTTTTACTGAAAGCATACCACACACACACGCATACCCCTACACACACACACACACACACACACACACAGCTAGCCAACAGCTACAATCCATCAGTTGGACAACTTTCCAGTGCCAGAGCAATTGATTCTAAAGTGTAGTTTATTGTAAAATTATTAAGACTATCTACATATTTCACCTTTATTGAGCCTTTTAAGGGAACCACTCTGCATAATACAGTATACTTTGGTGAATGAATATGTTTTTAGTGCAACTAGGAAAAGAGTAACGGAGTGAAAGCTCCCCATGTGTCTGTCTGAGCTTCCCAGGTACCCCCGCTACCAAATGCAAACCCGGAGAGGTGGCAGATCTGGCAGTGACAAGTGTCTCCTGGGTGTACATGGGTACAACAGCATCTTAAGGAGAAGTTATTACTCCAGAATTGTGCTCTCTGGCTGCTAACCCTCCCGCGTCTGTTGTCCGAACTAGGCTGTTGGTAGAGTGGGAATATATTCAGGGGAAATGGCAGGGAGAATTGGAAAAAGATTCAGGAAGCATTGATTGAAAATTATTTTCTGAATTTGCATTTGGGGAAACCGGCTGACAGTTGGGAGTCCCTTGGCCCAAGTTATGGGATTATAAAATGATTAGCTAGTCATGATTGAGCGACTTACCTATGGAAAATGCTTAAAGTCAACTCCACTTATTCAGCAGACATTTATCACGTGTCTCCTGTGTGCTGGGAATGCAATCAGCAGTAGGCTGTGGCTTGAAGAGCTCTATAAAGGCGAGGTGTGGAAGCCCAGAGGAGGGAGCATTTAGTGCCTTTTTTTTTTTTTTAATTAATTATTTATTTATTTATAGCTGTGTTGGGTCTTCGTTTCTGTGCGAGGGCTTTCTCTAGTTGCGGCAAGTGGGGGCCACTCTTCATCGCGGTGCGCGGGCCTCTCACTATCGCGGCCTCTCTTGTTGCGGAGCACAGGCTCCAGACGCGCAGGCTCAGTAGCTGTGGCTCACGGGCCCAGTTGCTCCGCGGCATGTGGGATCTTCCCAGACCAGGGCTCGAACCCGTGTCCCCTGCATTGGCAGGCAGATTCTCAACCACTGCGCCACCAGGGAAGCCCCATTTAGTGCTTTTTTGGGAACTGGGAGAGAGGTTTGCAGATATGGCTTCCTTTGAATGGTTTATTGAGGGAAGGGTAGAAAGGATCGTGGGAGGGTGACGTGTGGACAGAGGTGAGCATTGTAGGCCTGAGAAAGAAAGAGCACGGTGCCTGCCATGGCTGGAGCAGGGGCGTGTGATGGAGAGAGGGAAGCCAGGGCCGGCAGAGGAAGGTTCCCATCAGATGACATTCCGTCCGCTCTGCAAAGTTGCTGGACTTTCCAGCATTAGAAGCTGGCATTGGCAGGTCCAAGGGCTAGTCTTGGCTGTCCCACTAACTGACCGCGTGTGGCCTTGGACAAGACCTTTCTCCCCTGGGGATAAACTAAAGGATCTCCAAAGACCTTTCAACTCTTAAATTCTGTCGACTTTATGGATTGGATGAATCTATAGTAAATGCCTGGCTGGATTCTCCTGGCACATGAAGCAGGTGGCTTTCCTCTTCATGGCTTCTAGTGTCCTTGTCTGGCTGGCTTGTCCCTCCAGTGCCCTCTGCTGTCCTAGTCCCCCCCACCCCGCCCCGGTGGGCAGCACCCCTGGCTCGTGAGTGTCTGGTGCTCTCACACCCTCTTGGTCAGAGGGAGCTGTCCTGTGTCCCACGTCCGGGCCACCTCCTCGGAGCCCTGAGGGACGACGGGCCTCCTCAAACGCAAAATCCAAGTCGTGCCAATGTGTGAATGGCTGATGACAGCATTGAATTTGGGGGGATCTTTGAGTGCATCTAACTGAATCTCGTCGTTTTACAGTTGAGGGAAAATAACTGAAGCGGGAAAGTGGCTTGCTCAGCTCTCACAGTGAGTCAGGAGTGGTGGGGAGAGGTCTCCTCTCCAAATTTCATGCATTCACTGGTCAACATTAATTGAGCACTTACTGGGCTGCATGTCAGGGACAACAATGAAAAAGTCCGTTCTCTGAGGAGGTCAGACTAGGAGGACAGACGAACCCAAAGAGATGATTGTAAATCAGTGGGTTAAAATGAAGATATGCACAGAGTATTATCTGTGAGCCTGGCAAGCTCATATAAAGCTTGCTGGACGAGGCCACACCCAGTGGCCTTAAAGAATTAATAGTTAGCCAGGTTGGGTGGGGGGAAGAGGGATATTCTAAACACACAGCTTAATGCCTTAGACCTTTGCTTTTTAACCGAAGCCTTTACCAAGGAAGTGGATCCTATGGGAGACTGTCGATTTGGT
Source organism: Eubalaena glacialis (assembly GCF_028564815.1). Taxonomy (NCBI): domain Eukaryota; kingdom Metazoa; phylum Chordata; class Mammalia; order Artiodactyla; family Balaenidae; genus Eubalaena; species Eubalaena glacialis. The sequence goes on along the minus strand of NC_083725.1, from coordinate 12,278,450 downwards.
GAGGAAGGTATTTTGAGGTGGGGAGAAACCTTCAGAGCCTTCACATCACTCCACACAGGCAGCCAATTGCCAACTTCCCTGTCCTGCGTAAGGCAGGTGAAGAAGGAAGATGGGAGTCACAAGTGAACCTAAGTTGACACCTTTCTTGTGGTGGTAGCTGGTCATAAATGCCAGAGTCACTCCAGGCTCACTTGGATAGCTGTCAACCGTTCTCCCCTTCAAGGTGATGGGCACCACTAGCCTAAAGAGAGAATCCCAGCCAGGGCTTGGATTGGGGAACAGGAGCCCAGCACCTGGGCCTCACAGTGAGACCTGGCTATTAAAGGTGAGGCAGGAGTTTCCAAAGACACTTGATTCCTAATGGCGTGCGGCAAGGGGTATGAGAGCGGAATGCATATTGCCAGGAAAATCAGTAGAAACTGAAGGAGTGTTCAATAGGGGGTGTGGAAACCCTGGTGGAGGTGAAGAAACCCTGGCGTTGGAGGAACCAATTATCTGTCAGCCCCTTTGCTCGTGTTTGACAAACAGCGTGACAGTGAACATAAGTCCCACGGGACTCCCAGAACCAAGTTTGGAGATATTTGCATATCTTCCATTTAATAGAATTGAAGCTCATTCCTTGCATCTGCCCCCGACACACACACACACACACACACACACACACTCTCTCTCTCTCTCTCTCTCTCTCTCTCTCTCTCTCTCTCTCTCCCACATCCATGCCTGTGTGTGTGTTGCTGACGGGCTGCACCAGACTGTACCTGTGAGATAAATCAAATTGAAATAAGAACTAGACTCTGGGGACTACGCTGACTCAGTATTTCTAGAAACATAATGGAAACGTCCCCCTCTGACTGCTCGTGCCTTCTGCCTCATAGAGCTTTGGGAGAGGGGAGACCTGCCTTGACCTCCGTCACGGATAGTCCCATTAAATTCAGTGAGAGATGCCCCAGCCTCGCCTCTGTCCAGTGATCCAGTAATTCCCAATAATCCACAATCAAGAGTCTGATCATAAAAATCTACCCATTTCCACAAGCTGGTATTGTAATCATCATCGCCCCCTGAGTTCCAGTGATGTGCCAGACACCATACTAGGAAATTTATGTTCAAGATATTAAATCCTCAAAATATCACTACAAGGCTCCAGTTCCACCACGCAGGGAAGTAAGGCCCAGAGAAGTTTGAAAGCTTCGTCCGAGGTCATTCAATCAACAAGTGGTCCAGCGGAGAATTTGCCCTTGACCTCCCTACCCACATCTTGTCCTTAACAAACTGATCTTTATTGCTCTTCTGTGCTGTTTGACTTATCTATTGCTGTGAAACTGACTACTACAAAGCTAGCAGCTTAAACCTCACCAGCGACTGGCTCACAGCTCTGTAGGTCAGATGTCTGCACCGCACGGCTGGGCTCTCTGCTCAGGCTGAAATGTAGGTGTCAGCCGGCCACGTTCTCATCAGGAACTCAGGGACCTCATCCGGGCTCATTCCTGTTGTTGGCAGAATTCATATCCTTGTGGTTGGTTGCAGGACTGGAATCTCTGTTTTCTTCCGAGCTCTTGCCTAGGGACCACTCTCAGCATCCAGAGGTCACTCTCCGGTCCTTGCCCATGACGCCTCCATCCCCTCCATCTCATCCCGTTCTTGGCCATGACGCCCTCTGTGATGTCTCCATTTCATCCACAGAGAATCTCCCTCGAGTCCAGGCCTTCTCATACTTTGAATCTCTTTGACTTCCTCTTCTGCAAGCAGCCAGAGAAGACTGTTTTTAAAGGGCTAGTGTGGATAATCTCCCTCTTTTAAAGTCAACTGTGCCATACAGCATAACCTAATCACAGGAGTCAAATTCATCACAGTGACATTCCTAGGGATTGTGTATGTGTGTGTGGGGGGTGGGGCATGGAATCCTGGCAGGAGTCATCTTAGAATCCTGCCTACTCCATGCACTAATCATGTGAATTAGTTTATTTCATTTGCTCTCTCCCCCTCCCCCCCAATCACCTGGTGAAAGGAGAGACAAGGAGAGATGTAGCCAGGGAAGCAGGAGGAAGGCCCTGGAGTCTCTTAGGGCAGGAAATGGTACATCCACTGACAGCATAGATGATAGACCCAGGTTCCCTCTGCTGGCCCACTGCGGGGCTCTGGCGGGGCATGCCCCTCGACGCCTTTGGTGCTCTGCAGAGGGGAAACTGAGCCCCCTTGGGATGCTGCAGCTACCTCAGGGGATCCTGGCACTGAGGAATTTGGGCCCTGCTGAGAAGAGTGTTTGGGATGTAATGAATGTTTGGAAAGCATAAAGAAGCTGAGCACAGAAGACATTATGGCAAATCGTATTATTATTATTACATTATAAGTGTGATTGTATTACGAGCACCATTAGGAGTAGCAAGTGCTGTTGTTATTATTAAGCAATCCAGCTCCTCTCTCCCCAGCATCAGGCTTCCCTCAGTGTCAAAGGCATCAACCGCTCAATTAATCACCATCTGAGGCTCCCCCGGCCCTGTGTTTGTGGTGCTGACAGCTCCCGCTCATAGCCCAGTGGTAAGCATGGCACCTGCCCATCCAGCTGAAGCCTCCAGCCATCACCCACATGGTGGACGCCTCTCCTGTGAGTTTCAAAGCTGGATTTTTATCTTGGCCCAGAGTTAAGATCTTTCTAAAACCACTTTTAATGATACCTCTCTTTTGCTTAAAACCCTGCAATAGCTCCCCATCACCCCCAGGATAAAGTCCAAAGCAGCCTCTTTTGAACGGGCCTCTGGGCTCTACCTGCACCCTTCCCTGTAGCCCCAGCACCCCAGCCAGACGGGGTGGCTTGCGGTGCCCCGCACTGAGCCACTGCCTCGCTCCTCGGGGCTCCGTGCATCCTGTGCTTTCTCTGTCTTAGAAGCTGCTCCTCCACCTCCTCACCTGCTGACTCCTGCTCACCTTTCAGGCCTCAGCTTGCAATCAGCTCGCAGCTTGGGAAAATAAACAGACATTCTGAGAGCAGGGCCACCCCTCTCTGTGCCCCGAGCACTTGTGCTCGCCGCTGTTTGGGACTTGCCTCCCCTTGCCACTAGGGAGATGTACCTTGACAGGGATAGGGCTTTTTGTTTGTTTTTGTTTTTGTTTTTTGTAGAATGAGGCAAAAATGGCCAAGATCTGAAAAATCTCCTGTTACGTACATTTCCCTCCTGCTGTGGGAACCCGTCTGAGTGCCCCGTGGCTCAGGTCCCAGTCCTGCCTTAGTCACGTACTTCCTGAGTGATCTCGAGCGAGTCGTAGACGGCGAGACGCCCAGCCCCTGTAGGAGCCCCTCACGGGTCCTGCTGCAGAGATGGGGAGGAGGCGGAGCTTGCTGACTGACAGTGTGGCTCATCTTCCTCAACAACTCCTAGCCCCCCTGCTGAGATGGGGAGGGGGTGCCTTGGGTCTCTACATGCCCGAGGCTAATGAGTTGGGACCTGGAAGGAGAGAGGTTTAGTACCTGATGTGTAGACAGAAGGCCTGATCAGTGGGTCCTGAGTACAGGGGGCCTCAGAGGTGAGGAATCAATGCCTGACAGAGGAAGCAGGCCTTCGGAAAAGCAGTGGCGCCCCCAGCCCAAGGGGAGAGCACAAAGCCTCCACCATTGCTCATGTCAGTTTGATCTACTGAGGTTTCGGCTTTACAGTCAGTAACGACTTATTTAGTCCCAGCGGCGCAAAAGTCTTCTAAAGACAAAATGAAGACAGAGCTGCTGGGGTAGAGGTGGGAGGGTTCTCCCCCCCTGGCCTCTGTCTTCCTTCTTCCTGGGAGCAAATGACAGAAGCCTTGGTAAAGGTGGTCCCACACTGATGGGCGTTTGCAGGTGAACATGAATTCATTTAATGAATGTATGAGCACTTGCTAAGCGCAGGCGCAGAGTAAAGTACAGGCAACAGAGTGCTGAACAAGAGAATACGGTCTGCTTTTGAAGTCCTGTTTGTGGACTCATGTTGGGAAAGAAAAGCAGAGAAGGGACAGGGTTCCTGGGAGGGAGGGCTGTACATGCTCAGATCATGGAGATAAATGAATAGGAGACACGCAGGGAGAAGAATCCAGGAGAGCTGGGAGCCGGAAGTTTTAGGGCCAAATCTCCCATTAATTGGAATTCACTGACAGGTATGAATTAGCCTCCCAGCTGCTCCTTTCTTCAAAGACCTATTACACAAAAAGCAATCACCTAGTCTGCCAAGAGTACAGGCTTTGATGCAGATAAATAGATAGGTACCTGGAGGGAGGGAGAGGATGTGAGGGTACCCAGGAGATTCTGGACTCCTGGTGGCTTTGGGGCTTTCCTGAGAAAGGCTAAGAGGCCACTTATAAGACAAGGGTCTGGGTCCTGGCCTCCACCATACCTTGGGTCCCAAGGGAAAATGAATGGCTCTAGCCATACGAAAGAGCCTTGAAAGTTGAGAGGACCAGGCTGCCCATGCGGTAAGATGAGGAAGAGCCTGACAGGTGTTCCCTTCCTAAATTCATTCAGTCACCAGCCTCGACTTCTTTCCATATGCTCTGCACCAGGGTAGATGCTGGTAGTGTAAGTACAGTTGCCTTCAATAGCACCCAGTCCTTGGGAAGTTGCTTTGAACAAACTCATGTGATAAAAATCTTTAAGTGATGATAGGTATACCTGTGAGGACAGCGGCCAGTTCTTGGATGATGGAGGAGGTCGAGGTGAAGAATGAGCACAGGGGTAGACAGGAATCATAGCGTGAAAAGACAAATATGTCCAGGAGTTTGCTTTTGTCCTGTGTGCAGTCAGCAGCATTGGGAGGTGGAGAGGGATTCATGATCAAATGGATAGTTGAGAAAGAGCTCTCCAGCGATAGCATGAAGGAGGAACCTGGAGAAAGGCAAGACTGGAGGAGGGGAAACCAAAATTCGTTTGTAGTCCAAGAATAAGCTGGTGAAGATAGGACTTGAGGTGGAGGCGACAGGGATGGAGAGCAGGGGACAAATTCAAGAGATGTTAAGGAGATAAGATGTTTCCAGTGACAATGACTGACTGCATGCATGCATACGTGGATGAGATGGGGAGTGTGAGAATGGGAGAAGTGGAGGATGAGTTCCAGATCCTAGCCTGAATGATGGGTGAATAGTGGTCACATTCACAGGTAGGCAACCAAGGGAGGGGATTAGATTGGGGTGGAACAATAAGAAGTTCAAGTTTAGGAGTGATGTAGTCTTGAGGATGTCTTCCATCATTCCAGCTTCTTAATAATGGCTTAAGAAATTGGAATCTTTTGGTGTTCTCAGTGCTTCCGGGGTGAGAAAGTTAAAAGTTATCAATCATTAACAACCTCAGTGAAGGGCTCATGCATTTGAGTTTATGCTGCGTCCTGGTGACCTAGCCTAGTGCTGAGTGGGCAGTAGGAAGGAATGGAATTATAAGTGCAGATCTTGGATGCCAGGTACCCAGATCTTAATCCCATGTCTGTCTTTCAGGCAACTCCTAGGCACTTCAGTTTCTTCTTCCATCAAATGGGAATATGAATAAAACCTGTTCTGTCCACACCAAGTGTGCTGGTGAGGACAGGAGGGGTACAGGAAAGTGCCTTATAAGCCTTGTAAAGCCATGCCAATGGAAGTAGTTAATGTTATTACCCTCAATAATAAATTGATGTTTAATAAATGACTTGTGATTCTGGTGAAAGGAGGCTGCTGGCCTCCTCTCCCAAGAAGTTAGGGACCAGGGCTGAGCATGGAGCAGAGGAGATCAAAGGCTGAGTCTTGGGTGAAAGCAGCCGAGAAGCAGGAGGCTGCTTGAAACACCACCGTAAGGATACGAACCAGTTCTGGAGCAAAGGACCCCAACTGGGTCCGGGTAGCAGAATCTGAAGAGATTGCAGAGGTTGTAGAGGCGTCATCGGGATGGCACCTTGTACAGGTTGCCTGTGGCCCTGGTGGGAAGGGAGATGTTGAGGTTCTCAGGCCAACTGAGGGAGAATTTTATGCAAGAGCAGAGAGACTTTCCTTCGTGGCATAATCTGTAGGGAAGACAGAAGGCTCCCTCCCCACCCTGTCTTCCTCATTGCCTGTTAATGATGCCTGAAAGTACATGCAAAATGCTTTCCTTGAGCTATTTTATTGTTATACTAATAATACTAATAACTCAAGGAGTTCATGTCATATTTCCAATCTACATAGCGCTTTCCTATATATTATCTCTTTTAAGTCTCACAGCCAACACTGTGAAGTGTTATTTCCCCCATTTTGTAACAAGGAATCCTGTCTAACGAAAAGAGACTAATATAAAGAGATTAAAAAATTAAAAAGCAAAGATTGGCTTTTGGAATTTGGGATTTCAGTGAACAAAATCTAGGACAAAATACCAATAGACAGTGTATGATTTAAAATGTTGTGACTCTAAATTCATACCCACTCTCTCCAACACAATTATTCTCCTAATCATTTAATGAAACCAAAGAACCAGCTTTTGGTTTCACTAAGTTTCTCTGCGCTAGGGATACAGTAATGAGCAAGACAGGCCACAGGCCAGCAGGAAAGCATTTGTGGCTCAGATGATGGTGACCAGAGATGACCGAGGCTCCTGAAGCACTCTCAGCTGAAGTCAGCCAAGTTCATGAAGCTGCCTTTAACTGCCTACTTCTCTATGCATCTTAGCCATTCATGTCTTCAATTACACTGCATTTATGTCTAAATACTCCCCACCTGCTACCTGCTGTTGGCTTGTATTCCTTCCTGGGGGTCTTCATGCTGAACAGACACGGTGTGGGGTGAACCTCGGCTCTCCCGTATTCTCAAGATCAGTGTTTAGTTGCTCAGTCTGGAGCCCACACCAATCTCCAGGCCCCTTTGTAATTAAAACCCTTCTCAGGCAGCGATTTAGTTGATGTTGGGTAATCCCTTTACTCTCTTAGACTACCAGCGTTCATTTTGTAGCTGCAAATCTTAGACCAGAAGTCACTGCTCTTAAAGTCGAGTTGTGTATTCTGAAATGAATTTTAACTCTATTTTGCCAGCTCTTTTACAGCACAATCAGCACGAACTCATAGTGTCCTCTGACCCTTGGTGCCCCACTCACGGTGGTGAGTAAGTGATACAAGCACATAGAGCACTGGGTCTGGGTCTGTTTACAGCTGTGTGGCCCTGGGAAAGCCACTTCACTTCTCTGGGTCTCTGCTCCTTCAGCTATAAATTGGCGCTAATAACTCTCATGCCATAGGGCTGCTGTAAGGATGGATTGAGATCATGCATGTGAAGTGCTTAGTTCTGCCAGGCACACAGTTGGTGGTCAATAAATTCTTTCAGTTATTATTATTATAATTATTGCTCTGTTAGAATTATGTATGGTTGGAAGATCTGGAGCTTCAACTCAAGGCTTCTGTCTCGACACAAATAGCCACACCAAGCAATTTAGCACCTTATGGTGACTTGCTTAGCAAAACTTTTCTCATTTGACAAGTAGCTAAGGATAGCTTCTTGCAGAGGCAGGGGGGAGAGAAGAAGGCAAGAGAAGCCCCCAGGCCAGATAGTTCCCTTTGTCAGGACCCAGCTAGAGTGTGGAGACCAGGAGAAGGAAGGAGAAGAGGCAGCATGGAGGATGGACTGCACTATGTGTGAATTAGCCCTGCAAGGTGGATGTTCTTATCTGCATTTTACAGGTGAGCAGATCGAAATTCAGAGAGGTTGCTGGCCTGCCCAAGATCACCCAACCAATATGTGACGAGACAGGATTTGAACCCAGGACTGTCTTATTTCAAAATCTCTTTCTACCATATCCTGCTGTCTCCTGATGAGATCGCCACATGGCACAGCTCCAGGGGACACCATTCACATTGCCATCGATGTGAATGGCAGCTGGGAGTTGTGCCATGTAGTGGCCATGTCGCCCGAGATCAGAGGGGCGGTTCGCTTAATGGGCGACTGCAAAGGAGAAATGATGAAGGCCTGACCTGGTGGGATTGGAAAGGAAGGGACAGATTCAGGAGACATTTAGGAGACAGATTGGAAAGGATTGACTAGATGTAGAGTTAAAAGAAGAAGGGGTTGAGGCTGCCTTTGAAGTGTCTAGCTTAAGTGGCCCAGGCGATAGTCATGCCCTAGGTGGGTTAGAAATAGGGAAAAGAAATAAGGGAGAAGGGGCTGCTGGGTGGAGAGAATACAATGCCTTTCCCCCACTTCCCCATTTCACCTGGATCCAGGCCTAGGCAGCAAAGGGTTAGGAGATGGACTTGACCCCAGGACATGGTCTGGACCTGTGCTTTGTTTTCCTGCTTTTCTCCTTAAAGTCAAGCACAGGAGCTGAGTCTGGATCATGAACAGCTCTTGCGCTTTTAGCTCTAGTCGGCTGACCTTGCCCCCTCCCCGCTCCCCACCCCCCCTCACAGCCCGCCCTTGCTCCTGGCCTGGTGGATGAGCAGGCTGTAGGGCTGTGGAGTGGTCCCTGCAACGGACCGGTGAGTGGACGCCGCTGGGCAAACCAGGACATTGGAAATGTCATAGCTGCTGGAGAAAGTGAGGGTCACTCAGCTGAGCCGCAGCACCCACGTGGCTCTCAAGCCTTTATGCGTGACGCATTCCTTCCAGGCCTGTTCTGAACACCCTTCCTTCCAGGTAACACTCCCTGTATTCACTTGTGGCCATGACATGACCTTTAATTGCAGTTACTCAGTCCCTTGAAAATCACTGTATACAGAAGGACACACACACACACAACACGCTCACATATGCTCACACATACACAAATGTGTGCACATTTAAAACTTTTTAAATGAGGAAGCCCAGTGATAAGAAAACAAGCTGTCAGGAATTTGCTTTTCAAAACATAGTAATGTAACTTCCAGAGGACAATCAGGGGGTGGCACCAGTTCTGCTCACGTTCTTACACCTTCTGTAGGGGTTAGACCATGAGCAGAGTCAGGCATGGTGAGGACCCCAGGGCACTGAAACATCTTCCATCAACAGCCTTGACCAGTATTTACCAAACAACTTCTAGGCATCAGGCACTATGCTGGGTGCAGTGTGGGGTTCGGAAATGGGGCAGACACATCCCTGCTCTCAGGAAAACACAGGCCTTGGGCGCAAGAGGACACAGGCATGAAAATATGTTGGCACCACAAGCACTGTCACAAAGGCAAGCACTCTTGGGGTAATTGAAGACTTGATTTTGGTCTCTGTGCCACCACTCGGCCTTACCAGGCAGCCATTGGCTCTGTTCTTCACCCTGGTTCCCCTGGTCTCTTGATGATGATGGAATCCACTGCTATTGGGAGTGGGGACCTTGAGATTTTCCTTCCCGGGACATTTATAAGAAGAGAATCAAGGGCCCCGTGAGACCCTGATGCACCCCAGGGCTCCTAACACTTTGTCATTTTGGTTAAGGTCACAGCCAGCCGGGCAGCGTGGCTGGGGGAGCACAGGGCACCTGAGTGAGGCCAGGGTATGTTCTTGGCTAGAGCTCATGGTGGGCGACAGGAGCCAGAGGGCCTTTACTCCCCTCCCATCCTAAAACTGGTTAATTTTATGTAATATCCCTCTCAGCTTAGTGCCTCCACCACTTGGTTTGGGAGTTATGATACATGTTTCCCTGGATATACTTAGAGTAACATTTCCCACCGGACATTCTGTAGAAGGCTCCTGCGAGACATTCATAGATTTGGGGCGGAAAAGCGTTCCATGGTCAATACGTTTGGAAAGTTCTGGGTTAAGCAAAATTAAGCTGCTTTACTGGGGGACTTCTTTAACCCTTTAATGTGCTAGCACGCATTGTGCATCTTGAAAAGGTGACTAGAACACGCAATGTTTGCTCACCTCATTTGAATATGGGACCTTGTTTTCACGAAACTTCTGTTAACGCCTCCCGGAAAAGCTAGTGTCCTGAGGAACACACTCTGAGAAATACTAGAGCTTAGAAGATTTTCTTTGCGTACAGACTGGCAGTGGTCAGCCGTTTCCCATATTTGCTTAGATACCAGGCTTCAATAGTGGCAGGAGAGTGTAAGTTTAGACATAAAGAAGCATTTCCTAACTGTGAGGGTGCTTAAAGAATAGAGCCTGGAGTGTCCTGGGAAATTACAGTAAGAGAACACGCCACCCCTTTCTTGTCCTTTTACAAGCTCTCCCATGGGTCATTATAAATATAATGGATTATCAAGGAAGCTCCTGGATCTTTTTATCTTAAGGGGGCCTTTGAAAATAGGATATAATTGGGGGATGAGAAGGTAGGAATTAAAAGGCAGGAAGACAGGCTGGCTGACTTCTGGAGGGGCTGTCTCTAAGTGTCTGTAATTCATTCATTCATTCTTACTCTGCCGGGGACGTGCATTTCGAGGAAACACCTTCCGAACTCAGGTTTCCACGACAAGTGGAACTAAAGAAGCACGAAGCAGAAGCTGCCCGCGATCTCATGGTAGCATTTTGGTAACTGTCACGTGTGCAACACTTCTTATGGGCCAGATGTGATACGCCTTGTGCGTGCATCTTACTTGTTCCTTGAACAATCTCTGAGGTTGCTGTCATTGTGCCCACTTTACTAAATGAGGATCTGAAGCCCAGATCCTGAAGGCCATACTTCCTGAAGGTCATACGTTTCAGTATAGTGTGAGACCTGGATTTGAACACCAAAGCCCTTACCGCGTATCCCCTCTACTGCCACTGTGAGTCTGTAGACATCACAGTGTCGGGGATTCTCGAAATGGGCCTTCTTCCACCAGGCTGTGCGTGTGAGGATAGGGCGGGGCGTGTTGAGCTGCCCACATTGACAAGGAAGCCGAGGGAGAGGGGACGTCTCCCTCCGCATCCATCACAGCTGCGGAGGCCCCTCGGTTGCCTGACAGCAGCCTGGCTCTGCACCCTGCCACTTCCCCCTTGTCAGGTGCGTCTCTTCTCATTAGCCATCTGTCCCCTCGTGTCTGCTGACAGCCCATGGCGCATGGGTAGCTGCCCTGTTAGGGAGAGAGGAGATAACATCAGCCTATGAATCAATACGTTCTCTGGCACGTCCGTGTTCCCCTGGCGGGAGTGTGGCAGGATCCAAAATACACTTAATCCTCATCCCACTCCGCGCTGTCAGGGGTTGGTGGCTCCAAAGGAATCTTTGTAACTTCAGTCTGCAAGCTGCAGCTAATGAGGAGGGACTCCGGGCAGAGCTCAGGCCTGTGGCCCAAGGGCTGGGCCGTGGCTGTGGACGTGAGGGAGGATGCCGGGGACGTGCCAGGGGCCTGGAGCAGCTGAGTCTTAAGACCAGGAGGCCGCCTGAAGGAAAGTCATGTTTCTGCTCAGCCACAAAGTAAGCCCAAGGCCCCTGCCATCGGTCCTGTCAGGCTGAGTGGCTGATGGCTTAGTCCTGGGGTCTAATGACCACGTGCCCACCGGGCGCAGAGCTGTGTGCGAGGCACGTGTGATGAATGTGAATTCAAAGCACAAGGATGGCCTGACCCGCATTTGAAGGCATTATTCCAGGAGCGGGGATTGGCTAGCCGAAGAGCCCACACCCTCTTGCCTGGTTTCCCTGTATAGGGCCAAGGTGGGCCTTGGGAGTCCAGGGCTCTGAGCTCAGCCCTGCCTGAGGAGGGGGATTCTTCTCCCTGTGACGCTATCTGGCCTCAATGGGACTCACGCCTGCAGGTTTTAGCTGAGTGAACACGTGGCCCTGGCCAGGTGATCGGGTGAGGGCCACGCCTCCTGGGAGAATTCCTTTGAGCTTCTAAATGTCACTGCCCCACATGGGGTTTCTCTGACTGCCTCATCTCAAGTAGCAGCCCCACCCTAACCCCCCATAGATATCTGACAGTATATGTATTTATCTGTCTATTTACAATCTGTCTTTTCCCCTAAGCTGCAAGCTCCTGGACATCAGGAAATGTGTTTCTTGTTCACATCTTCTGAGTCTAGAACATCCTCTGTGCCCGTGTCTGGCACATAATAAGCACTTAAATGTGTGTTAAATGAGTAAAAAATAGTAATAACAAATGAAGGCACAGCCCTACCTGCAGACCTTCAGGTTGAGATTCTTAGCAAACTTGATCTTGTCACTCCTCTGCTGACAGCGCCCTCAGGTCCCATCACTACAGGATAAAGTGCAAGCTCCCCAGCCTGGCAGCCGGGCCGCTGTGCTCTGGCCCCTGCTGACGTCTCCAGCCTCATCTCTCACCGTCTCCCCACCCACATGCCTCCTAGTGCTGACCCAGTGACTCCCAAACATTGGTGTGCGTATGACCTTGGGCCCTGCTGTAAATGCAGACTCCTGGGCCTCGGCTCCCGAGATCCAGATTCAGCTGGTGTTCGGTGGGGTGCAGGGATCATCACTTTTTTTTTTTTTTTTTTTTTAAACTAGCTCCTAGTTTACATTTTATTATTTATTTATTTATTTATTTAATTTTTGGCTGTGTTGGGTCTTCGTTTCTGTGCGAGGGCTTTCTCTAGTTGAGGCAAGCAAGGGCCACTCTTCATCGCGGAGCGCGGGCCTCTCACTATCGCGGCCTCTCTTGTTGCGGAGCACAGGCTCCAGACGCGCAGGCTCAGTAGTTGTGGCTCACGGGCCCAGTTGCTCCGCGGCATGTGGGATCTTCCCGGACCAGGGCTCGAACCCCTGTCCCCTGCACTGGCAGGCAGATTCTCAACCACTATGCCACCAGGGAAGCCCAGATCATCACTTTTTTTTACAGATACCTGGGTGAGTCTGATGGCAGGTATTCTGCGGACACACTTGGAGGAGCGATGCTTCTGTCAAAGTACACTGCAGGCACCCACGCACTGTCTCACCTCCATGCCTTTGTATCCATGGTGACTTCTGTCTGGAATAGCCTTTGTCCGTCCACATTTTCTACCCAGAAAACGCCTAGGCATCCTTCAAGACTCAGCTCATGGGTCACACCTTCTGCAGACCCAGTCCTGCCTCCACAATCTCATTTGTGTTTTTCTTTCTCTCTCCACCCAGAGCATCGTACACATGCCTCTCTTAGAAATCTTTCTGTTTATTTCTCTCTTCTCCCTCCTGGCACCTTAACACTGTGAGCTACTTGAAGAAGAACTCTCCATTATCTCTGGACCCTGACACCTAGCAGAGCGCCTGGCAATGGTGTCCATGTGGCTAGAACGCACTGCCCAGCTGTGCTGCTGCAGAGCCCACCCCACCCTTCCCTTCCTAACCCTGCTCTGCTCTGCCTGCTGCGTCTTTCAGGAGTTCTCGCTCCAGAGGATGGACAGCCTCGTGGACGATCGCGTCAACATCCTGGGATTTTCCATTTTCAACCAGTCCCATGCTTTCTTCCAAGAGTTTGCCCGGAGCCTCAACCAGTCCTGGCAGGAGAACTGTGACCATGTGCCCTTCACGGGACCCGCAGTAAGTGCCCACCAAGCCCCTCCCTGGTGCCCCTTTGCCGCCACGCACACCCCCTCTGTGGGCTAGACTCCCCCAGATACAACAGCCCCTGGACTCCAGCCTTCTCCAGGCCCAGCTCAGAAAGAGGCTGTAGAAATGCTGGGAAGTGGTCACGAGGGACACGTTTGGGGAAGTGGGGAGCTGTGAGAAGCAAGTGTAGAGGAGTCAGCAGGGAGAGAGGCCCCGAGTGGTCACTTAGTGAGGTCTGTGGCCAGACTCCTGGTGATGCTGTTGCTGAGACCCGCCTGAGCTCAGGATCCGAGACTCTTGCCATTGGAAAGGGCTTTAGCTGATCTGTTCCCTCATTTCTCAGACAGACTGAAGCCCAGGCTGGGAATGGGGGTGAGGGACGAGGATGTGGGGCTCTTGTTCAAGGGCAAACACCAAGCCTGCTGCAGGTGAAACTAGATTCTGATACTCCTGGTCCAGCGCTGTTTCATCTCCCTGGACCACTGCCCCTGGTAGAGCTTGTCCAGAGAGACTTCCTTTGTGCCTTCACCCGTGTGTTTCCCCCCTGCACTTCCTTCCCCTCCATTTGTGATGGAGACAGAGGTTTCCCTGGCTGTTCTCCCCTGGGTCTGATGTCCTTACTCTGTGGGGCAGCTCAGGAAGGTCTGCTCGTGTCCATGTGCTAAATGACAGGTTCTCAGGAGATGAGATGGCGTGGCTTTCTAGATCTGTCCTAGCCAGCTTACATTTAAGCTCCCAAAGCCCCATAAGGCAGCTCATGTGATGCTCACATAACTTTCCAAAGGGTCAGAGCTCATGCAAAGCTCGGGGAGCTTTGATCAGGGAAGCGGATGGGAGAAGGAGGCGTGAGAACTTGAGTTGCAAGGCTCTTAAGGTTACAGAGCACTTCCCAACAGGGTGTTTTAGAGCTGAAAGAGGGAAGATTCCATAGGAAGGATTTGGCGGGGGCAAAACATCTGAAAGACGGGAGTCCTCACCCCCAGGGGCTTAAGGAACAGTGAGTATTTCCTCAAGCACAGGGTCATGGGTAGGACCAGGCTCACCCCTCCTGGCAGGAGTACAGCCCTGTGCTCCTGGTCTTGTCCGTGGGTCTTGCAGTCATGACTCTGGTATTGTAATGAGGTGCTGACACACTTCAAAGGCTCACAGCACAGTATCAGGAGAGGAAACAAAACCTGCCACCTCCTCTCCAACCCAAACTGTTCCACATTTGGCTTTGGCCGAGTGAAATTAAAGGTCCCGGTGCCACACTGCTGACATCCCTCTGAGGGTTTCAGCCCTTCCATTCGTGCTCACATTGACCACGAACAGGCAGATGGGAGGCCCTTGGTACCTGCCTCATAAGGACCCAACACCAAGGCCAGGCAGTGCCACTCACAGGGCTATGGGGCCAGCTCTGGCTGCGCTCACATGTGCTGAAAAGAGCACTAGCCTTAGAGGCACAGGACCTGGATTCAAATACTGGCTTTGCTATTTTCTTGCTGTGTGACCTTAGGTAGCTATGTAACCCTTCTGGGCCTCAGATTCTTTTTTCTGTAATTTTGGGCAATTATGCTTGACCATGTTAGAGGATTGTTGTGAAGGTAAAATGGGATATGCTTCCATCCTCAATTCACAGTTATTCATTGAATGAGTTTATTTAACATTCCATCTGCCAGACACTGGGAGAAGCCTTAGCAAATATATCAGGTAGCCTTTGCAACAGAAATGCTGTGTAACAACCTACCCTCAAATCTCACCAGCTTACAACGATGAACGTTTATGTAGCTCGTGCATCTGAGGGTCAGCCAGGGATCAGCTAGTCTACGCTGGCTCAGCAGGCAGCTCTGCGGATCCGGCTGAGCTCACTCAGTGCCTGGGGGTCGGCTGATCTAGGCTGGGATGGCTCCGCTCCACGTGCCTCTCACCCTTCTCCTGACCCAGCAGGCTAGCCTGGTATATTCTCATGGTGGTGGCAGGAGAGCAACAAAGCAAGTGGAAATGCACGAGACCTCATAGTCCGAGGCTCCCAGGACAGGCACACTGTGTGAATGCCACCTCATTTCGTTGGCCAAAGAATGCCACATGCACAGACTCAAGGGGCAGGGAGTGAAGAAACGGACAGAATGCTGAACCGCTGATGCTTGAAATTATCCCACCCTGACCTCTTCTTCCTCCTCATGGCACCCTAGTAACAGACAAGAGCGGTTGTGCATCCCTTTTTGACAAATGAAGAAACTGAGGTGAAATGAGGAGAGCCGGGGATGGTGCTACAGCGAAGTCTGGACTCTAGCTTACAGAACCTTCCAGCCGTGGTCTCTGTGGTCTCTGAAGGGAAGGTGATACAGCAACTGCTCACCTGGAAGCAACAAATCTTTCTCGAGGCTTCTCGCTTCAGCATCTACCTTTGGCAAAGCGGTGCCTCTTCCCGTCCCTTTGGGGACAGAAATTCCCAGCACAAACAACCCAGCTCTTTCATCTGCTGGGGAGCCGGAAGGCGAGAAAGAATCAGTTCCAGGAAAGCACAGCCCCGTTTGTCTCCCCATCCAGCTTTCTAAAGAGGCTGCAACCGCTCCTGTCTCGGAGGGACTGTTCTCCTCCCCCTCCCTTTCCTCCAAGGTCCTCTCCCCTCTCCCCTCCTCTCTCCATCGTTTCCATTCTCTTTTCCTTCTCATCTCCTCCCCTCACTCTTCCCTTTCCACTTTCCTCTGTCACCATAACCTCCTTCCTTTCTTTCTCTTTCTGTTCCTCTTTCTCTCCCACATGCCACGTTTTCTTTGCATTTTCTTCTGTCTCATTTCTTTTCCTCCCAACTGGAGTGTGTCTCCCTCTCTTCCTCGTCTTCCCGGTCGGCCCATGATGTTCCAGTTGCAGCTCGCTGGAACGGGGGCCCAGTTCCAAGGGCACAGAGAGGGAGCGGCTGAACCGAAGGGTGACCACCAAAGGAAAAAGCTCAGTGCTGCGCCCACCAGGCTGGGTCCGCCAGGTGGCTGCCAGTGAGCCACAGACATGCTTCTTGCCGGAGGTGATGACAGTGACAGAAGACAGCGTGCAGCGTCGTGAAGGGAGACACATCCCCGCTAATTTCACGTGCCAATCCCATTCATCACGCAGCAAAGAACAAAAATCGTGGAAAATCATTAGAATTACAGATGGCTAGATTAAGTAATTAGAATTTAGGCTAAAACAGCTGTTTGTAATTAAGTGTTTATTTCATTGAATAAAACCCAGATTGTAAGAACTACTCCATGAGATTTTAACAGTTCCTGTCCTGGTATTATGTTGGGGGTCAGAGTTTAAGCGACAGAAGTTCAGAGACAAACGGACATCCAAGAGGACTCTGGGAATCCAGTGATCTGGGCGGTGTCGGGGAAGATGAGGGTTACAGGTGTGAGTTTAGAAGACATTCTTATTTTTATTTGGCTGGGTGGGGGAGAAACTCAGCTGCTATTCCCTGAGTCAGATTGATTCATCTTAATTTATACAGAGTCTTTCATTCCCCTGAACAATTTACAAACAGCTCAAAAGAAGATAACAATGAAGAAACAAATGAAAATATAAAAACAAGAGAATCGAGAGTGTTTGCCAAGCAACATTTTGGAGCCAAGAAAGGAGAGGATTTTAAATGAGGGTTGAGTCATTTGGGGGATTTAATATTTAGAAGAGACAGGACAGGAGAAGCAGAGACAAGACCCAGAGGCACACACATGCAGATGGGGAACAGAAACCACAGAAAGACAGTGAGGGCTCGTGAAAGGGAAGCAGGATGGACGACGGGAAGGAACAGGGATGGTGGGCACTACAGGCCCAGCCCTGGAGACGTGGATGGAGCGCTATTTGGGTACCAGAACTTTCCCCCAACTGCAGTCCCAAATGCTTTCCAGAGCTAAATTTGTAAATAATAGTAGAGGAAGAAAGCAATTCAGAGAGCAAAAAGATGGTTTGGGATGGAGACCCTCAGTGAGATGGAAAAGTTGATGAGGCAGAGATTAGATTACAGGCTCTCACACCATCGGAGGTGAAATTGGCAACGGTGGACGGGGTCGGGGGAGTAAGCTGGAGGAGTGTGGATGGGAGACGAGGTTTCAGAGAAGCAGCTGGAGGGTCCCAGTGAGAGGCCTGGGCTGATGGCCAGGAGCCTGTGAGAGAGGAGCCGTCTGGTGATCTACGGAGGACCTCAGGAGGCTGAGCTGAGAAAAGAAGATGTTCGGGACTTAGGAGGTTTCAGGAGCTCAAATCAGCCCAAGGTGAACTGCAGAAAGGACCCATGAAGCCCAGAGCACACTGGGGACACGTCAGCTGTGTCACCTCTCTGAAGGCAAGATACAGTTGGAGGGGAGACAGGGACCTTGATGATGTTCCTTCCATCCGCTTCCTCCTTCCCACCCCCGGCATCCCTTGCTGGAGCTGTAATTACCAGAAGCACTCGAAGAATCTTGAAGGCCCCAGAGTTCAAAATGCCAAAGAACAGTGCAAACAGACATACGCCGATTTCCCAGCATCTGGATCATTTGCTAATAAGGGAGCATCAGCCAAGAAAACCGCGTCCCAGACGGAGTGGGAATAGCGGCAACCGTGTGGCAGGAAGAGCTTGGGGCCTGGTGGGAGGATGTGAGAAATGGCCTGGTGAGCTGTGTCTGCAAGTCTCCGGGGACCAGCACGCAGCCTCGTGAGAAGAAGAAGGGGGCTTAGAGAGGGGATAAGGCCAGGCCTCTCTGGGGGCCTGCCCTGAGACAAAGGGGGTCCCCAAGGCCTCGGTACCAGTTAGGATGCTCTGAGCTTCAAGTAGCGGAAATCCGGAATTAAACGGTCTCTTACGAAAAAGGAAGTGTGTTATCACGTGTCACAGTATGCCCAGAGGTAGGGCAGATCCTGAAGCGATGTCGTTGGAAACCCAGGTTCCTTGCATCTTGGCTCTGTCGCCCTTGGTGTCAACTTCATCCTCAGGATGGATCCAGGATGGCTGCGGCAGGTCCAGGTGTCATGTCCAGACCCAGTTATGTCCAGAGGAGGAGGAAGGACTGCCTCTCCTAGAGACAGGAAGCTCCTCGCTGGAGCCCCTCACTCCAGGCCTCAGTTCGTGTTTCATTGGTCAGAATTGGACCACCTGCCCAGTCCCGAATCACATATTGGCAGGGGGGATGGGATGACTCTTGGACCGCTCAGGCTCACCTGGGAGCTGGGGCTGGGACCCCTGAAGCACATGGCTGCTTGGGGGAGGGGAGGACACCTGCAGGAAATGGGGGTTCTGTTAGGGAGGAGGAAGGGGAGAATGGGTGCTGGGGAGGCAGCTGGTGGTACCCTTCCACTGCCCCCTCTGTCCTGCCCTTATAGTCCTGTTCCAGTAGAGGCCCCAAGTGGCTCTTAACTGAAGGGCTAACTTGAGGACAAACAACCAGTCAGACCACGAGGCAAACTGGGTGATGACTAAGCCCGGGGCAGCAGAGAAGCCTGCCTAGCACCCTTCCCCGTGCCCAGCTCTGGCCCAAGAGTCTCAGACTCGCATCTGCTGTTGAGAAGGTAACTGCATCCAGGAAGATTGCCCCATGCTGTCCTGGGAGGCGAGGCACGGATAATTCTGATAGAGCAGTGACACCCCCCAGCTTCTCCAGAGGAGCCTTGTCAGGAAGGGAGGGGGAAAGAGTGCTGCAGAGAGGGGTGGAAACCAGCCCGGAGAAAGGGGTGCTGGGTTTCCAGTCTAGTCCTGTCCTGGCTGAAGTCCTGTATTCATTTGTAAAATGAGAGGGTTGGACTAGTTGATTTCTAAGATCCCTTCCAGCTCTGACACAAGTGATTTTGAGAATCTCAGGATGGAGAGATTAACTGGGAGGCAAGAGAGACAGAAATTAGTTTACGGCATCATTTAAATAGCCAAACGGAAGGATGGAGAAGCCAGTGTCAATAGGGATAGCTACCTCTCCCTCAGGTAGATGTGTGTCCGAGCTGGAAAGGGAGAGTCTGTAGCATTCATAATTTCCATATGTCCTTTGGCAAGGAAATGTGAGAGGTCCATTAATAAAGGAGCCACTTGTGCTCAGGGGGAAATGAATTGTGTGCAAAGGACAAGACAGCTGTAGGCTTGCTGAGAAGCATCCAGCGCCACGCAGGTGAGCCTCGAATCAAGTGAAGGAGGAGCTCGGCTGCTAGGGGAAGGGCACTGGGATGGAGAAGAGGGTGAGGAAGGTGATGGATGAACTTGGAGGAACGTGGCTGGTTTTCATAGCTCAGTGGGACCACAGAGGTTTCCACTGACCCTGATCGTGCAATTTAGGTGCCCTTACCTGCTTGGTCTCCGGGTCACAGGTGGCCACAGGTGGCTTCAGGACCGGGCCAGAAAGGAGGGGTGATTGATAGAGCTGGGAGGGCAGAAGACCCAGTGAAGGCAGAGGGGACACAATGGCTCACGCCTGGTGGGATGTCTCAGCGGAGAACAGGTGGTGCTGAGGTCTGCAGTACCCGCCGGATCGTAGCGGCTGAATAGATGTGTGAAGAAAGGACAGAGGCGGGTGGAAGGAAGGAAAGAAGGAGCAAGAGAGGGAGAGAGAGGGTGAGAGGGAGGAAGGAAGAACACACTGGCCAGGCAATTTTGCGTGCAAGTGAACTGGAATTAGGGCAGAGGACTTTATTTGGCTGGTTTTCCCTCTAATTGCCTTCTAGAAAGATTATCCAAAGTCAGCCCACCCAGTTCCCATGACAGGCCTTTCTGCCCAACATGGAACAAAACTGTGGGGAAATACATCCCTCTTCCCAGCCCATTTTCTGCCCCGCCGCTCCCTGTTCTTACTACTCCCCAGGGTCCTAGCTCAGCCAGCGCGGGCTTCCTGAGCCCCTGCTGATGCCCGTGGGCACCTGGGGTGCATCACCCTGCCCTCGGGTGTGGTGACCCCTGAGACTGGCAGTTTAGAGGGCACTTTTACTGACCCGTGAGGCAGGGATGCTACCTCTTGTGTGCAGGAAACTTGCTCCCCCCGAGGTTCCGTCACTCAGCACGTAAGAGAGGCCTGGGCGCTACACTTGGGGTTCTGTGTTCTGAGTTTTGAGCTCTTTCTCCTGCACCTCCCTGACCCAGGCTGCTTATACTCTGTCCGGAGAGCTTGAAAAAGATCCAAGAGGTCACAAGCTGGTCTCTCTGCCTCCAGCCTTGGAGGGACCGGTGTCTCAGGGCCCGGCCAGCTAGGAGGGAGGTTGTAAGATGCCACATGGAAAGTGTTCTTGACGGTTTAGGCTCTGAAGGGACGGTGCTGATTGCCCGCAGTGGGATGTCAGAATTCAGTGAGGAATTTGCTTTGCACGGGGGCCGTGGGTTGAATTCCAGAGCCCAACATCACACCTCCCACGAGGAGGCCTCTGCCTGCCTTCCTGGGCCTCCCCTCAGGGCCCCATACAGTGTAGACCCTGTAGTCATTCACACTGGGTAGGTTCTCTTGTCATTAACACAGCAGAGTGTGGCCCCCTCCTCAGATGGCACGTTCCCCAAGGACAGGCATCTTCTGTTCTTCTGCTCCTACCACCTCCTCCCAAACACCCCAACCTGCCCCTCCCCAAAGCTTGCAAACATCCGGTTAACCGGATGCATGTTCAGGCTGAGCCTTGTGGGCAGATTTCACTCAACATTTAATTCAATGCAAGAAATACGTCTTGGGGGCTTCCTGTACGCAGGGTCCTGGCTCTAGACGAGATGCAAGAGATAGAGATTGAGGTCCTGCGTGTTCCTGCCCTGAGCGCGGGCAGTTTCACAGGGAGGTGAAAATATGGACAAACAGCTGCACTAGCCCTTCCCCTGCCTTTAAGGCCCTCACAGCACTCTCCCCACCTCACCTCTGGTTTATTGCTTTCTGCCCTCCTCCCCCCATGTGTGCTCCACCCTCCCCCCACTTTGTCTTTGGCCCTGCAGTTCCCCCTCTGGAATGCCTTTCTCCTTTTCCCAGCTGCTCCCCACCCCCAGATCCAATGTCTTTCCTACCAAATCCTTCAGTGCTCAGTTCCAATGCTGAATCCTCCAAGAAACATTTTCTTGATCACCCAACCAGATAAGGTATCTTCTCTTTGGATCCCCTCAACAGACCTTTTGGCCCATGTCACTCAGTTTCATGTTACCTTTATTTGTGTTCCAACTCCCCATCTCCCCTCCCCAATTCCACTCTAATCTATCACAGGAATAGGGTCTTGCTCATTGCTGGGCTTTGAACTCACCATATACTTCATATATGCTCATCATATTGGATAGTACAAAGTAGACTGTAATAGTAGGCACATTTAGGAAGAAACAATATCAAGGGGGTCTTCCAGGAGGAAGTGACCTTCAACTGAGCCTTGTAGAATGGGCAAATCTGAGGGTAGGGTTCCTTCCACCTCCTGAGATAAGCACCCTGCCCCTTCCTTGGGGCTTCTCAGATCAGTGGAAGATGTTACTTCCCTGGAGAAAAAGAGAGAATGGGATACCCTTGAAATCATTTGGGGCCCAAAGAGGTGGCTTGATGGTCTAATTTCAGAGAAGGCTTGGCCACCATTGTCGCCTTGGGCCAGCACTGGACTCCTAGGGGAAGTGGACCCCAGAGACAGGAGGTGGGCCCAGGGCATCAGAGACACGCCTTTACTTTTTTGTTTTGCTTTTCTTCCTCCTCTTCTCCTTTCTTCCTCCTTTCCCTTTCCTTCCTTTACACCTGTCACTTCATCTCCCTGCCCCCTCCCAGCTGTCCTCGGCCCTGCTATTTGACGCCGTCTACGCTGTGGTGATGGCGGTGCAGGAGCTGAACCGCAGCCAAGAGATCGGCGTGAAGCCCCTGTCCTGTGGCTCGGCCCAGATCTGGCAGCACGGCACCAGCCTCATGAATTACCTGCGCATGGTGAGGGGTGGTGGGGGCCCTGCGGGCCACGCCCAGCCTGTGGGGGGCGGGAGGGACCACTGTTCAAGGCCCCTCACCTCCAGGCCTCCCCAGTACATCACAGCCCTGGGTAAAACAGCGATCTTTGGTGACCCCATTGAGGGGATCATTGGTCACAGTTGTTCCCTAATCCCTAAAAACCACCGAGAATCCATGGCAAGTTTGTTTACAGGGCAATGGACCTTGAGCCTTAGACTGTTAGGGGGTCTCTGGATTCCAGGCTTGGAACTGGACCCCTTGGCTCAGAGGTGATCCCTGCAAAGCTCTGCACAAGTGGGGACAGATGAATGATGCTGTCATAGACCGTGGCCCCTCAGGGAGTTGCAGGCTCAACATTTCTGGCCTGATGCTGGGTTCCCCCAGGGTTCTCCCAGCCAAGCCACCTCTGGTGGGATGGACGTGGATTCTAGCCCACGAAGAAGCCATCTCCCGTCAGAGAAGCCTGGGGGAGAGCGGCTAGGATTTTGCAGTTAGAGTCAGGTTATCCTGCAGCTTGGAGGTGGGTGAGTAGCTGCCCAAGGAGGATAAATGCTATTCACAGCCAAGGGCCTGGAGGAGGAGCTCAGTGGGATCTGAGCTCAAGCTAGCATCTCAGCATCAAGTTGGTTTATGCAGCAGCTGTGAGGTCATTGGGTGTGGGGCATCCTTTCCTCCTCTAGCCCCGGCCAAGTCTGAATTGGTTCCAGAGACATCACTTGCATAGTCTGAAGAGCCTGTGGCTGAGAGGTCGACAGGAGAATGGATCTTGATGGCTTCCCTTCTCTTGGGCATCCTTAACCAGCATGGTGGAATGCTTGCTTGGGGCCACATGGAAGGCGGGGCCTATTTGGTGCTGTAACTCACTCTCTCTTGGACAGGTAGAATTGGAAGGTCTCACCGGCCACATTGAATTCAACAGCAAAGGCCAGAGGTCCAACTATGCCTTGAAAATCTTACAGTTCACAAGGAATGGTTTCCGGCAGGTAAGCCTAGCCATGCTGCTGTGGTGGCAGATCCCTCCTCCTTGTTCCTTTCTCTGTCCGCAGCCCACTTCTCCTTGGCACTCAGGATGGCCTCCTGCTCTCAGTTGTCCCCAGGAGCAGTAGGCTGTGTCCAGTGCAAGGCTCCTGGCAAGTCCTGGCTTCCGCCTTCCTGCACCAGGATCAGCCAGTGTGGGTCAGGGGCCGCAGTCCCAGCAAAATACCAAGAGAGAGGCAACCATGCTTTATGGGGGGAGAGGCGAGACAAGGGAGCATCGTATAAGGAGGGAATTCCCAGGTCTTTCCACTATTTGGATTATTCTACTCCCTGAATCTCGCCCTAATCCTGGAACCAGGGTTAGATTCCAGGTTGCTTGCCCGTCACGTACAGATCAGATCCCATAGGGCTGAGGAATCCCTTCGGCGTTCAGTTCTCTTCTGTCAGCTCTTTTCTGACCCACCCACCCCCGCCCTCCTGCCATGCCAATCACACCTCTCCCCTCCTGGCTGCTCCCTGTCTACTCCGTCAGCTCGGGATGCTTTGTCCCCTGGAGCTCCTTTCAACTCCCTCTTCCTTTCTCATTCTCCTCCATTAACCTTCTCACTCTCCTTTCCTCTGATTCTCTTACATCAGAGGAAACAGGGATTCTGGCAGTCACTCCAAGTGCCTCTCTGAAGGTCTCCCAACCTCCCCATCACTCTAATAATCAACTCTTTATTCTTAGTGTATCCTTTCTCCAACCTTCAAAAGCCTTACAAGTAGGAAAGGATGCACTAATTAGAGCAGGAAGCAGACACATTGAAGAGCCTCCTGCCTATCAGAGAGGCTGACCAAGGAAACGTACCACTGAAGGGGTCACAGAATCACCTTTTCAGGAGATTATGAAGGATCATCATCATCTTCTTCACCACCACCACCACCATCACCATCATCTTCACCACCACCACCACCACCACCACCACCATCACCATCACCATCATCTTCACCACCACCACCACCATCACCACCATCACCATCACTATCATCTTCACCACCACCACCATCACCATCATCTTCACCACCACCACCATCACCTTCACCACCACCATCACCTTCACCACCACCATCATCATTATCGTAGGGGCTTTCATTTATTAAGCTCTTACCATGGGCAATTTACCACAAGAAGTGTGTCATTTGCATTTTCTCATTTAATCCTACAAAGTAGTTACTTTTTATTAATCCCCATTTTACAAGTGAGGAAATTGAGGCTCCAGGAGACTGACTGACTTGGCCTTGAACAATGTAGTAATGGCAGTTGGTTTTGAACTCAAGTACCTCTGATTCTGAAGCCCAAGTTCTTAACCATTATGACAAATTATGCATCAGAATAACCTTGGTAATTTGTTAAAAATGCAGGTTTTTTAGACTCCACCCCACAAGAATCTGATTGGGTAGACCTAGCAGAGGGCCCAGGAATGGATGCAACATCCGGCACCCAAGGCGATCTGGGTGATACCCTGGGCTGCGCTGGGAGGGCCGTCACATCTGCATCCTTCCCCGCGGTCCTCGTGCCTGAGAGGCTCCAATTCAGCCCTTCTCACGGGGGCCAGTGGAGTTCCTTTTAGTAAGACAGTGATTATGCTGGGCCACGAGGCCAGGTCACCCTTCTTGGAAGACAAGAAAGTAGAAGACAGGAGTCCCAGACCAAGAGAGGAGCTATGTTAACGACTCCTCGTAGCTCAGGGCCGGAGCTACGTGATCTTTAAGCAATGACATCAGCAACCTTTTTTCATAACTTCCCAAATGGGGTGGGAGTTAGGTAGGCAGCCAGAAACTATGGGATGGAGGATCACAAAATGGTCCTTTCATGTATGTAACAAATCATGTACTGACCCCTTCCTATGAGTCAGGCACCGTGCTGGGCATGCAGGAAACAAAACTGAAAAGGCACAGTCCCTGCACCGAGGCAGCCCACACTCTGGCGAGAGAGACTGACATGGAAAAAATAAGTGCAGTTTGGGTCATTAAACTCAAATCATGCCCTCGGGCTCATCATTCTCGGAACAAAGGAAGCCGCCTGCCTGTAGGAAAATTGTCAGGCAGACTTCCTGAGTCCCGGTGGGGGATGTGAAGTAAAGAACATTTATTCATTTTTTCAATATATATATTTTGAGTGCCTGTAATGTGCCAGGCTGTCTTCTAGACAGAGGTGAAAAATGGGCTTAGTGTCTGCTTCCGTGGAGCCTGTATTCTAATAGGGGACAGACAGCAGGCAAACAAACACTATATAATACATCAGTGGAGGTAAGTGCTACAGGAAAAGTGAAACAGGGTCAGGAAAAGGAAGGGATGAGAGAATAATGGGGAGAAGCAGTAGTTAGGGGAACAACGCCAAGCCCAGACCAACTCCATAGAAAGCCCAAGCTCAGGCTTTGAAAAACGCCCCTTGGCCTTCAGCCCTGCTTTGTGATGCTCCCTGGAAAGAGCCCACTTCCATCAGGCAGCACCTGCGGTGACAGAGTTGCCTGGTGGCTCCAGTCCCACCCTCTACTTGAAGAACAGCTCATTAAACTCGGAGTACCTCTTCACCTTATCTGTGCTTCTCCACCAGCCGCCACTCAGGCTGGCTTTCCCAGCTGCCAGGCTGCAAGACTGCCTGAGTCATTAGGAAATAGCATTGCCAGCCACCAGCACCCATTCCTCAGCCCCACCCCAGTCCGGCAAGGGGTTCTGCTCGGAGGCATCCTACACAACAGCTGCTGCCCCTTCTTCCACAGCACCTATGGAGGGTAGGGCTTCTCAAATCCAGGTGTGCACAAGAATGACCAATGGTGCTTGTCTTAAAATGTACGTTCCTAAGCCCTACAGCTATAAATTGAGTTAGTAAAACTGGGTGCATTCCAGGAATCTGCATCTTCTTAACTAGCACTCAGATAGATGATTATCATGCTGGTGGTCCACAGGCTGCCCTTTGACAAAGACGTACTGCAGCCTCTATGCATAGAATTTTTTCTTGACCTTCCTGCATCCCACCCCCATCGTTTTGAGCTCATGTTGAATGGAATCTGCTACAGAAGTGACCATTAAAGAGGATGATGATTTTGACCTTCAGCTACCCTAAGGGGCACACATCCTTGATTGGACTTATAAAGTGAGTCACAGTAATCCTCTTTATTGCCCATTTTTCTTCGACAAATCTGGTGACCGTACCGCTGCTTTCCTGTCTGGCTCGCGTGCCGTGAGTAGCAGTGAGAACCCTGCAAGATGTATCATGGGCACAGATATAGCTTTGCAGCTCTGGTCCCCAGGTCCCATCCCAATCACCGACCCAATCTTTGCCTCTTGACAGGTGTCCTTCCCCTGCTCATCACAGGATGAAGAAATGGTTTGGGGACTGATAGTTAATTGGGCTTCTCTTCCAGGGTAGGAGGAATGTCAGTGTCACTCTGTAATATTCTCCCAATTCCATCCAAGGTGATGCTGGCAGGGGAGGGGAGAGTGACAAGGAGCATCTCTCGAGGACCTGTTGTGTACCAGAAACTACATGGGCACTTTGCACAGGTCACTTTTGATCTGGAGGACAGCCCTTCAAAGTAGATAAACTCCCATTTCACAAGTGAGGAAACTGAAGCTCAGGGATGGTAGGTAACTTGGCCTAAGTCCACAAGTAGCAAGGACTCTGGGCAGAGCTGGAATTCACACTCAGGCTTGTCCAACTCCCAAGCCCATGCTCATGGGTCTCCCCCTCCTGGCTTTTCTCACTTTCCTGGAATCCCTAAGCCCCCAAATCAAAACACTTTACCTTGCTGCCACCTGCTGCAAACCAGGACAGAGCCTGGCTCCTGGTGACCTGCTGGGCTGGGCTTTCTTTAGTAATGGTATCTTCTTATTTGGATTTGGTTTTGTTCTTTCTCTTCCTATCTGGGCGAGTGACTATTAAGAGCTGGGTTTGACTATTTAGAAAGCACCACGCAGGGACCCAGTGGGTTGTAATGGTAAAATGGCTGAACCAAATACCATATTCCCTGCCAGTGGCTGATTAAGGGATTATTACCATTTTAAAAATAGTTTCTTAGAATTTAGGGTTTTTTTTTACCATTTAAAAAAATTACTGTTTTGATTCTGTTTGGAGAGGGTTTTCCATCTTGGAACTCTGTGGAGCTTCCACTGGGGGAAAATGTTCTCTACAGTGTTCTGTAAGTGACATTTCCGAACCTGGACCAGGTTCACTAGCTCCAGCCCCCAGTTTTTGCTTATCAGTGTGAGTTATCTCATCTCCATTCCATATTCTCCTTCCCCATCCCACAAAAGATGTCCTGGGTGGTATTGGAATAGTATAATCTCCCTTCCTAATTTGCGAGAAATCATATTTGAAAGAGGTGAGGGAAAAGAAGCACAGCCTTAGAGGGCCCTTAATCTCCTTCATTTTAACTTGGTTTAAAGATCAGAGGTTCCAAGCAGGCCCCCAGCGACTTTGTTAGGGCTGTAATAAGATGAGCACACCTTTCATCTGAGGATCAGAAATGGCTTAACAGGCTCTAATTAAGCCTTCGGGAGAGGGAGGGATGAGGCCGGGGAGCGTGTGTTGAGGGGTTATCTCTAGCTAAAGATGAAAATGGAAACTTTTCCATTGGCTCACTGTATATTTCAACAGGGTACCTCAGCTTTCGTCTTCTGTGCAATGAGGATGGTAACCCCTCAACATTTGGTCTGGCTAAGCTCAAGGATTATTGAAAACTAGATTTGCATAGCACTCTCTTCTGCTTGCCTATGGTTAGACAGAAAGCTGGCTCTGCTGACATAATAAGAATGGCTATCATTTATTGGGTGTCTCCTACAAGATGCACTGTGCTGGGTGTACTTAAAATGTCTCGTCTTTTTCTCAACCATGCGTAAAAGCTATTCTCTCCATCTTGCAAGTAAAGAAACTGAGAAAGTCATGGTCCTCATCCATTCAGCTAGTTAGTTCCAGGCTTGAGAACTGAGTCGGGGTCTAGCTGTTTTCAAAGTCCCTGGTCTTTCCACTCTGCAGAATTGCCCAGAACATGCTGGAGGAAACTCTGAGGCCTCTGGTCTAATCTTCCAACCCAGTGCAAGAATGTTCTCCACAGCATCCCTGAGGGAAACAGCCACACAGCCTCTCCTTGAGCATGTCCTGGGCTGGGAGATTCACCGCCTCTCCAGGGACACATTCCAGAATCTTCCAGGCACTGAGTCAAAACCTGCCTCCTAGTCCTGCCCTATTAAGCAACCCAGAATAATCAGCTTTCTCTCTTTTTACCAGCTCTTCAAATATTTAAAAATAGCTTGACTTCCCTTCATTTATTCATCCTCTTCTGAAACTTAGCATAAAAATTTTTTGAGCACCTACTTCGTGTCAAGGGCTAGAAATGCGAGATAAATAAGTCGTGGTTGCTTCCAGAGCTCCTAGTCTTTTGGGAAAGGCAAAAACTGCAGTCAATAATCACTGTCCAGTGCTTGAGTTGTTCTGCCCCTCTGATTTTTCTCCTCCCCCAAACAGTGGCCCATAGCTGTTCCCAATGCGACACAGGTGACAAATCTTTCACCACGAATGCTTTTTGGTTTGTCTGGGGCTCTATTAAAACATAAGGCCCAAAGTGGATACCAGCTTCCAGGTGGGGCAAACTGGCACAGAGCTGAGAGCACTGTGGGACTTTCACTGTCCTCACTCAAAACACTCAGTTTCTACTCACCACATTAAGTTGCTTACTGGAATTAGTCTTCAAATTTTTGATTCATTCTGAACTCTGGGGCTTGGAGTCAATTAATTACTCCTCTTGCCCCTCCCCCTAATCCCCACTTCCAAAATACACAGGGTTATTGTCACATGAACTTTTCATAGAAACCAGGCCTGAGCCACCTTTTCCTGGACCATGGATCCATTTAACTCTGTTCCCATGGAGACTGGCAGAGCTGGCCAGGAGTGGGCGAATAAAAAACATTGTGAACCGACAGCCATATTTTGTTTTCCAAAGCTGATACAAACTCAGCTTTCCAAGGGCCTGATTTCCTGGAATGACTTGAGTGTAGCTGTAACCAGACGCAGGAGGGTGGACAAGTGGCTTTTGTGAGTCACCCTTGCAAACCAAGAATTCAGGGACGCAGTGTCTTCTAGAAGGTTTGGGGAATCCATCTCCAACTTCCCGAAGTTCCGGCAGGTCCCACCAATTGCTGGGAGGACAGGATGCCTCTCTTTGATCTCCTGTGCTGCCCTCTTCCCTGACAGAAGCCCACACACAGGCATGTCTGCCCCCTTTCCGGGGAGGTCTGGGTGGGATGGTCCAGCGTTTGTGGCCATAGAACGTGCTTCAGCTGCACCTCTGAGTAATATAAAGACAGCTACACTTCTTATCATGGCCCTCTCAGCCAGAACACCAGGAAGTGTAGCAGACCTGCTGGGGTCTCTCCCCGCTCCAGACCACTTCTCCTACTTGAAAAACAAAGAACAATGGAAAATCCTAAAAACACACTGTCAGGTGATGGTCTGTGTTGCCGTTGCCCGTACATGGCATTGGGGGAACAGTGAGGACGGAGACACCCTCTCCATGGACACATCACCCACCCCCAGCATCTGTGCCCTGTCCCCCACCCCTGTTAGTATGAGCCTCTGGGACAGCTCAGATCCCACCTGCACTAATGAGAAGTCATTAAGGCTCAGACAAGTTGCCAGTGGGCAAGCTGCTAGGAGGGCACCCGTGATTGCTACTGTGGAATACATTTTCAATCCGAGGAGGGAGTTTACCATAAATATGCAGATCCTTTGAAGCTGCCTTTGTGGGTCCTGGCTCAGAGCACAGGAGTGGGGTTTGATTGCTGGAAATCAGGAGCCTCGCGTGCCAGCTCCCCGGCTGGGGGACAGACCTGACGAGAGAGGGCCGGCTAGGGGTGCTGCTTGGTGGGCCATTCCCAGAGACTTGGCCTTTGATGAGGAAATTCTGAGGCAGCAGGTTCTCCAGAGGGAGGGGAGAAAGAGATCGGTGGTCTGGGGGCTGCTTTGAAGGTTACTGAGAAGTCACTTATTCCTTTTTTTTTTTTTTTTAATTTATTTATTTATGGCTGTGTTGGGTCTTCGTTTCTGTGCGAGGGCTTTCTCTAGTTGCGGCAAGCGGGGGCCACTCTTCATTGCGGTGCGCGGGCCTCTCACTATCGCGGCCTCTCTTGTTGCGGAGCGCAGGCTCAGTAATTGTGGCTCACGGGCTCAGTTGCTCCGCGGCATGTGGGATCCTCCCAGACCAGGGCTTGAACCCGCGTCCCCTGCATTGGCAGGCGGACTCTCAACCACTGCGCCACCAGGGAATCCCACTTATTCCTTTTAATTAAGGCACCGGGAGAAGGGGGGTTGGCATGAGGTTTAAAATAGTTGACAATATCTCACAGAATATCCTACATTCTTAGGGTTGGAGGAGACCTGAAAGGTTATCAAGTCCAGTTCTCTCCACCAGAGAAAGCAGATGGGAACGTCATTCCTGGGCTGAAAACCTCTCCGTGGCCCCCATTTGCTTTCAGGGTAAATGGCAGCTCCAGAGCAAGGCTGTCCCGTGCTGGTCCCTGCCTACCTTCGAGCCTCCTCCTGTGCCATCCCCCCTCCATCGCCCCGTGCCTGCGCCCTCAAGCCCCATTTCTCGCCCGGCCGCTCCTGCTCATGTCTCCAGAGCTCAGGTCACAGAGTCCCTCCTCAGGGAGCCTCCAGGTGCTCCTGTTACCTGCTCCCCGGGCCTCTGCCTCTGCTGTAGCGTGCCCACGCTGCCGTTGCTGCAGGCTTGGGGACGCCGTGAGTACAGACCGCCCAGCTGGGAGAAGAGATGCACCAGTGAACGAGGGACTGGGGTGCTAGGACCTGGGGAGTGTGCGGAGAGCGTGGGGACTGAGGATTTTGTCACGAGACTGTTCCAAAGCCACTGCTCCCCATTTGTCCAAAAGAGATTCCACACGACAAGCCTCCCCATTGGCAACTGGAATTTGAAAATTGGCGTGGAAGGCCCCTCCGATCACTGATGCGTTTCTCCCTTTCCATTTGCTTTCTGTTCTCTAACAGCAATAGTCCTCTCGTTAATTAAAAGTCTATCAGGTGCCTCATCCTGTGAGGGCATCTGGTTCTCCTGGCCACCCCCAGGATGACTGACAGCCAAGGGGCAGAAGAGCTGGCTTCCGAAGGGTGTTGCCTGACGGCCTTCTCTCCTTCTGCCTCCCTGGCCCACAGACTTCTGGTTCTTTCTCCCAAAGCACAGGGACTTCCTGCTTATCAGCTTAGATGGAAAAGTCACTGACTATAGAAGCTTATTCACACATCAGCCGGCAAACAAATTAGAGCTACTTAGAATTTCAAACGGGGGGCTGCTTTTGGACAGAGGAGCAGGGTTTTAAAGGACTGCGCTTGAAATCCATTTCTTGTAATACGCCCGATCACGCAGCCCGCCTGAGCTCAGCCTGGGGAAGTTTGCCAGTTCTGAGTGACTGCTTCCCGCGCCTCTTCAGCCGGCTCATGCCTGGGAGAGCTGCTAATTTAGTCTCAGGAAGCAGCCCGCATCAGTCAGCTCTGATGAGACACGGGGCGGGCTCCAGGCCAGAGGTGTGGGGAGCGCAGACAGGCGGGCGGGGGGAAGGGAAAATCCAGGGAGGTGAGAGGGAGCTGTATGCAGGGCAGGCACCGTGGGGACATGGAAGGGCTCAGGCCAGTGCCAGCTCTCGTAGCTCCCCACGTTCCGTTCCTTGATTGCATCCTCAGTAAAACAGGAACGACAGTCATCATAGGATCTGCTCTGTGTGCGTCATCAAATGTTTGTGAGAACAAAATGAAATATTTTTTATAGATATACTTTGAGGATTCCACTCTATTGTGCAAATTTTAGTTCTGCTGTCTCTCAGGGGGATGTCTGTCGATATATTTCTCCTTCTCTGCATGCAGTATTCCCGGGATCTCGCTTCTCGCCTGGTTTGGGGAAGACAGAAAGACAAAGCAGGGCTCAGCCATATGCTCACGTCACTCCTGCTGCAACTCCAGAGCCCTGCAAGAAGGCTGCAAGGGCCAGCCCGTGCCAACCAGGCTGGTAGAAATAAATTCTGCCAGCTGGGCCCTCCCTGCTTCAGGAAGGGTTCCCCACGGCCCTCCTCCACCCCTCCCTCTCCTTCCTCTGTCCCTAACCTCTGTCCTCCACTCCCTAACGTGGTGGTATCACCAGTTCCACTTTGCAGTGGCTCTGGGTGGGTGTGCAGACAAAAACCAGAAGTCAAGGCTCTACTCCTGGGAGAATCCCCACCACATCTAGGGCCTGCCTGACATGGCACTGACCAGACAAGAGCTGCTGACACCACCCCCACCCCCAACTAAAAGCGCCCCATCTTCCCAGAGCACGGTGAGGCCCAGCCACACACCATCTCCCACCTGCAGCCTGCATCCACCTAGGGGCAGCAATGGGCCATCCTCAGTCTATCCTGAAAGCTCAGCGATATATCTTCCCCCACCCTCCAGCATTCTCCTGACTCCTGGAGGACGGCAGATGGGGGTGATCAGCTTCATCCTTCAGCCCAGATGCTTCGTTAGAACCATTAGTTCAATTGGCATCTGCCGTTCAGAGCTCAAAGTTGTGTATTATTAATACAACTGCTTCTCCAAGATACTTCTGTACCCGGTGAGCTTAACAAATGAAGCCGGGCACTCTCCATGCCCTGACTGTGTCGTGTTCGTGGGCAGTAATTTTCTTGTAAGATGAAAAATCTCGAGCATGCCTGAGCTCTCTGATAAATTCTCTCCTCGGCAGCTAAGTTGAAATGTCTTCCGTCTTCTGGGAGGTGAGAGAGGGCTGTGCAGCTGAGTCTTCATATTTACAGACTCTGCTGTGCACTCACCCCATGCTAGTTTGATTATCTTCCCAAATGTTTAGAAGAGAGTCTGTGAGATTTTTGACCATATGGGAAAAAAGGAGGGAGTTGAGATGTAGGCAAAAGAAATCATCAAAATCAGTACATCCGTCCAAAAAGAAAGGTGATGTGCGCATCCTCACTGCCCTGCTCAGGGAAATTTAACTTCTGAAACCCTAAGCTAGTTGGAGAGTCTATTAGATTCCTAAGAGCATCACTGGGGATTGGCATATTTAGCCAGAGCCCAGT
This sequence comes from Eubalaena glacialis, assembly GCF_028564815.1. Classification (NCBI taxonomy): domain Eukaryota; kingdom Metazoa; phylum Chordata; class Mammalia; order Artiodactyla; family Balaenidae; genus Eubalaena; species Eubalaena glacialis. The sequence continues at coordinate 12,245,201 of NC_083725.1, read as the reverse complement.
GGGGTGAGCTGAGCTCCATTCCTGCCTTACATAGTATGTATCTGTCACCAGAGCCGCTGTCGGTTTGTTCTCTTTGGCAGGAGGAGTGGTGAGGGCGAGACTAAATTCCACTTCACATCCCAGAGGTTGGGGATTCGGGATAGAAGTCTGGGCACATCTTGGCAAGAGTCGAAAATTCAGGTGCAGACGAGTACAGTTGATCCTCATTATTTGCAGATTCCATATTTGCAAATTAGTCTACTCGCTAAAATATATTTGTAACCCCAATGCAATACTCATGGTGCTTTCACAGACACGCACAGAGCAGTGAAAAATTTGAGTGGGTTGCCAGGCGTGTTCCCAGCTGGGGTCCAGCAAGGTGATGCTCTGCCTTCTTTCGGCTCATACTGTAAACAAGTGTGCTTTTCACAGTCTCTGCAATGTCATGTCTTTCACATGTTTGTGCTTTTTCTTGGAGATTTTGCTGTTTAAAATAACCCTCGTACCTAACGCTGAAGCGCTGTCTAGTGTTCCTAAGGGCAAGAAATCTGCAATGTGCCTTACAGAGAAAATACAGGCGTTAGAAAAGCGTTGTTCAGGCATGACATTTAATGCTGTTGTCCAATATTATTGAATCAACAGTATGTATTAAATAAGATGTCTATCAGCAGAAACACACATAAATCGAGGTTATGTGTTAATTGGTTGATGAAAATGTTGTGACCAGAGGTTCACAGGAACCTAACCCTGTTTTTCCCTTAGGAGAAATGGTTCAGTCTCCCTAATTCAGTGCTTGTGGCAACCTTATAGAACGCAACTACCATGAATAACGAGAACCAACTGTAATGAGTTCAGCCAAGAGAGAAGACCAGGAAGGAGCAACCAGGAATGGCTGAAGTTTTCCTACAGTGGCCTTTTCCTTCTGCATTCATGACCCCATACTCCTGCTCTCTTGTTTTCTCACAATGTCCAAGGACCTCATCTGCCCCTTGATACTCTGGCCTTGCTTCTGATTCCCCTGATGTAGAAGTAGAATCTAGATCCCACATTCTTGGGGCCGAAAGGATTAATAAAGGCCCTCTAGATCACTACTCAAATCAAATGCTTGAATTCTTGCAAATGTGTTCTCATGAAGTAGAGTCTGTGCTTGAATGCCTCCAGTGTTGGGGAACTCAATACCTATAGGGACAGCATATTCCATCTTGGGAAGCTCTCATTGTTAGAAAGTTTCTCCATCTATTGGGTGGAATTCTTTCTTTCTGAAGCCCTCTTCCTTTTGTCCTTAGTTCCATTTCTTGGGTCCACACATCTAGTCCATCCTTCCCAGAACTGCCTGTACTTGTTCCTTCTAGAATGTGATTTCAATCTCTTTCCTGGTCAATATGCTTGGAATACACTCCAGTTAGTCTATGCTTCACTGAAAGAGTGGTGTGTGGAACAATATGCAATATTCAGGTGTGGTCTGAGTAGAAGAGCACTCTTCCCTTGCATCAAACCTGCCACCCCTTTGTAAGTAGTGTGTGCCGCTGACTGGGTACTCAATAAACATCTGGTGAATTGGATAATAATGTGTTAACACTTTGATATTTATTTCCATGTTGACCAGCTCTCACACCAGGCTCTCTAATGGAGGAATGCCAGGCATCAATCAGCCCCCGGGCTCAGAGAGAGCTGTTTCCTGGCAGGTGGGAGAGTGCCCTTCCTGGCAGTCTTCTCATAGGTGGCCACCTGCTTCATCTTTTTCTTTTTTAGTAGAACTTTTTTTTTTAATTTTTAAATTTTATTTTTGGCTGTGTTGGGTCTTTGCTGCGTGGGGGCTTTCTCTAGTTGCTGTGAGCAGGGGCTACTCTTCGTTGTGGTGCGCGGGCTTCTCATTGCAGTGGCTTCTTTTGTTGTGGATCATGGGCTCTAGGCACGCAGGCTCAGTAGTTGTGGCTCACGGGCTCAGTAGTTGTGGTGCACGGGCTTAGTTGCTCCGTGGCATGTGAGATCTTTCCGGACCAGGGATAGAACCCATGTCCCCTCCATTGGCAGGCGGATTCTTAACCACTGCACGACCAGGGAAGTCCAGCCTGCTTCATCTTCGTGTCCAGGCAGCCGAGCTTCCAGTGCCCTCCTACAGTCACCTTCCGAGGCCTCTTTGTGTTGTCCCTCTCAGGCCTGTCTCTCCCCAGCTTTGCCCCACAGCCCTTTGAAAAGCTATACCACATTATAAATCTACCTGGCACTTTCAGGAATTCATGTATGAGTTGGAAGGGGCTAGACTAGATCCTTCTTTTATAGGTTAGATGACTGAAGACTCAAAAGAAGGGACTTGCCCAAAGGAATTTCATAATTCAATTCAACAGATATTTATTGAGCACCCATTCTAGGCCAGGCACTGTCCTGGGATCTGGAGCTCCAAAGGGGAATTTATTAATGCAATTGTCAGATATTTACTAAGCACTGATTCCACACTAGGCATTGGGCATATGTGGGGAATAAGACAGAGCCTCACCAGTCATGGAATGTATTTTGTAGTGCAGGAAATGGACTTGAAGCAAATAATTATCTAAATAATTATATGAAATAAATAATTATCTAAATAATTATATGATGAGTGCTACAAAGAAGAAGTTCAGGGCATTATGCCTGAGTCTCTGTGATGGGGAGTGAGAGGTTGGGAAGGGCCTCCCCAAGGGGGTGACATTCAGGCCAAAGGCTGATGGATAGCTGGGCATCCCCAGGTGAAGGGGACTGTGAAGAGCCCAAACAAGGGCTGCCAGAGCGAGTGGTCACGTGAGGAATTCAGAGACCAGAGCCAGTTGAAGACAGGGCCATATCAGGAAGCCAGAATCCCTGATGCTTTACTTTTTCCACTGTCCCCCACTGTCCTCTTCCTCAAACTTTATTTAAATATCCTCTCATATATCACCTCACACCAGTCAGAATGGCCATATCATCAAAAAATCTACAAACAATAAATGCTGGAGAGGGTGTGGAGAAAAGGGAACCCTCTTGCACTGTTGGTGGGAATGTAAATTGATACAGCCACTATGGAGAACAGTATGGAGGTTCCTTAAAAAACTAAAAATAGAACTACCATACGACCCAGCAATCCCACTACTGGGCATATACCCTGAGAAAACCATAATTCAGAAAGAGTCATGTACCACAATGTTCACTGCAGCTCTATTTACAATAGCCAGGACATGGAAGCAACCTAAGTGTCCATCGACAGATGAATGGATAAAGATGTGGCACATATATACAATGGAATATTACTCAGCCATAAAAAGAAACGAAACTGAGTTATTTGTAGTGAGGTGGATGGACCTAGAGACTGTCATACAGAGTGAAGTAAGTCAGAAAGAGAAAAACAAATACCATATGCTAACATATATATATGGAATCTAAAAAAAAATATGGTTCTGAAGAACTTAGGGGCAGGACAGGAATAAAGATGCAGACGTAGAGAATGGACTTGAGGACACAGGGAAGGGTAAGGGTAAGCTGGGATGAAGTGAGAGAGTGGCATGGACATATATACACTACCAAATGTAAAATAGATAGCTAGTGGGAAGCAGCTGCATAGCACAGGGAGATCAGCTCGGTGCTTTGTGACCACCTAGACGGGTGGGCTAGGGAGGGTGGGAGGGAGACGCAAGAGGGAGGAGATATGGGGATGTATGTATATGTATAGCTGATTCACTTTGTTATACAGCAGAAACTAACACACCATTGTAAAGCAATTATACTCCAATAAAGATGTTAAAATAAATAAATAAATATCCTCTTATAAATACGTAAGTCAGAATCAAAGGCAAGGAAAAGCAAAGTCTGACCTCAGGGATGTGGACTTTCAAGCAGGAAAGCTTATGGCAAATACCAATGGATAAGGAATAACAATTAAAATGTTTTCCAAACATTTAACTACACATCCACAGCCCAGGAAAATTAATATCTTGGGGGCAGTGCAGCAGAGTGGACCTGCTTGGGTTTGAATCTGCATTAAGTGTGGAACTTTGGGCAAGAAACCTAACCTCTTCGAGCCTCAGTTTTCTAATCTGTAAAATGGGGATGATAGTATCAACAGTACCTCCCTTATAGTGTGGTTGGGAAGATTAAATAACAAATGTAAAGCATTTAGTCTAGTATTTCACATGTGATAAATGCTCAAAAGTATCAGCTTGTATAATTTTCTTATAGTTAGTCCTTTAGTTATAAGTAACTAGGATAGGAGTTCACTGATGCCCAAAATGTATTTATGGAGCATCAGTTGTGTTGCAGGTACTCTGCTAGGGGCTGCGTATAGAGTAGTGAACAGGTAAGGTGTACGAATCCCCTGGGCCAGGCACTTTCATCCTTTTTGAGCATGACTCGCATTCTGGTTGCCAATCCAGGATGCACATTAACACCCACCTACACATAATTGAAACCAAAGCTTATGAAACAGTAGTTGCCACTGGTGTGTGGGTTGCACTCTGATCTATTCTGGATATATATTTCATTTTTAAAATGCAGGTCTTAACCCACTAAATTGACTTCCTAACCCACTAACGGGTAGCAGCCGCAGTTGAACAAAACACTGCCTTAGACCAACTCAGCTGAAGGCTTAATCAGCCCAGGAAGGGCTCATTTGATAGGAGGTCTTCCCAGCTTTCCCCGGGATTGTTTTTGATCTCTTACCTTTGGCATTTGCCACTGTTGTCCTTTGATCCTGGGTTTTTACAGTATTGTGCATGTAAGCACATATTTTCCTCTAAAAGAATATTTTGGCTGAGAGAATGAGCTCTTCCGCCAACATCGATAACTCCCTTTGTTCCCCAGGTCAACCCCTCAGGCAGGGGCCCTCACTCATGATCCAGTCTCCCATGTGAACTAAAGTTTTATGATTGGAGATATTAGATTTAAAGTCAATAAACATTTTGTTCCTTCATGCCAGGGGTTCACCACGGAGGCTTACATTACAAATCTTTTTGGCTGGTCATATATCAAGGCACAGACCTATACTATAGACACTCCAAACTGTAACTCAGTCTCAATTCCTGGGGCCTCTAGCCATAGTGGTTCACATCTGACTGTCATTCTTCCTGCCTGTATGTTGAAATTAGTTCCGTGGACTCAAGGAGACACTAATACATTATTTTATGTATTCTTCCTAGTGAGAACTTCAACTTTGAACCCTGAAACTGAGGTTAAAAAAACTGAGTCGTTGGTTATGGCTCGTCCACCTTTGGGATGGCCCTAGAGAACGAGGATCTGGAAGAATGAGCTTGCGTTTGCATAGGGCTTTAAACTTTTGTCACATCTGTGATCACCTCATATCATCCCAATAAGAGGAGAAGGGGAGAGAGACTAACTACCCTTGTCTTATAGGCAGCAAAATTGACTTCCCAGGGCCACACAGCACATGGCAGGGTAGAACTTGACTTCTGGTCAGCTGCATTTCCACCAGACGGACAGTAGTGCTATTATCTTAAGTTCCCATGGCTTATTATGGCTCATCAAAAGCCATCGTACACACTAACTCAGTTGATTAGCAACGGCATTGCTGTACTATGGGTAGGCAGATACGTTTATTTCCACTTTGCAGATGAGGAAGATTCAGAGAGGTTAAGTGACTTGCTCAAGGTCACAGAGCTTATGCATGGCAGAAGAGTTCAGAAAATGTAGGTCTCCTGATGCCCTCCCTCTGCATCTCCCTGTGCTAAGCCCCTAAGAAACTACCCTGTGCCTTGGTCAGGATCACTCTCGTGGACTCTTGTAGCTGAATACCTTCAGGTCTGTATTCTCCAAAGACAAGTTCACGGTGATCAGAGAGGTGTGTGGGAAGGCCCAGATCTTTTTATTTATTTATTTATTTATTTATTTATTTATTTATTTATTTATTTTTATGGCTGTGTTGGGTCTTCATTTCTGTGCGAGGGCTTTCTCTAGTTGTGGCAAGTGGGGGCCACTCTTCATCGCGGTGCATGGGCCTCTCACTATCGCAGCCTCTCTTGTTGCGGAGCACAGGCTCCAGACGCGCAGGCTCAGTAATTGTGGCTCACGGGCCTAGTCGCTCCGCGGCATGTGGGATCTTCCCAGACCAGGGCTCGAACCCGTGTCCCCTGCATCGGCAGGCAGATTCTTAACCACTGCGCCACCAGGGAAGCCCAGCCCAGATCTTAAGGTCAGGGTAGCCTGCACCTGCCCTACCCCGACCAGATAGTATAGCAGTAAATAGAACCTGAGTTCAAATCCCAGTTCCATCCTCTATTAACTGTGATCCTCGGCAAGTTGTTTGATATCTCTGAGTCTCAATTTCATTCATTCATTCATTCAACAAAAACTTGTATGAAATGCCTACATTAAGCCCTTAAGTGTTATTACTGTTGTCTGAAGCGCCTACATTTCTCAGGTGGGAATGATAACAGGGTTGTTATGCAGAATCAGAGAAATATACATAAGCAAATCACGTGGCTGAGTGCCCAGCGTGCAATGGTGATCAGTAAGTGTTTGCGAAATCTGACTCTGGAGCAGAATGACTTGCCCGGCTGTGGAGTTATGTCAGCCTGTCTAGAAGCTGCATCCTGGCAGCGCTGAGTGCAAAGAACAATCATCTACACGTACATAAAATATTAAATGTTACAGAGCCATGTGCGTACTCACAGAGGCGGGTATGGATGTCAGGAAATCCCTCAGGGTTTTAAAAATGAATCCCTTTTTACCTATTTGGGAGAGAACAAAGCGGCAAAATGACAACCTCAAGAGATTCTAGGCGGGAGCAGGAGAGCTGCGAGCGAGAAGCGTGTGGCTGCTCTGGGCAGGACCGCCCAGCTCAGGCGACAGCGGAGGGCTGTCGCCCAGCGGCACAGGGAGAAAGACAGGTGGTGAGCAATGGTCTCATTAATGAGTGTATAATGACAGCCCGAGCCAGATGCTCTAAAGGAAAAGAATGTGGTTCGGGGAGAAGTGTGACTTTGGGAGTTAAAGGAAAGGCTTCCTGAAGGTAGTGATTTCTCAACTGAGGCCTGAGGGGTTAACAGGTATAAACTAGATCAAGGTTTGGAAAACTTCTTTTTATAAAATAGGCCCAGATAGTAAAAATTTAGACTTTGCAGCTTTACTGTTGTAGGTGAGTGCAGTCACAGACAGTACATCAATGAATCGGCGTGACTATGTTCCAGTAAAACTTTATTTCCTGAAACAGGCAGCGGGCCGGATTGGGCCTGTAGTCCTTGGTCTACCAACCCCTGAACTAGCTGAAATGGGGCTGGGGGCCAAGGGATCGGGCAGCAAGGAGAGTCCAGACGGGGAACAGCACACACAGAGACCCTGGCAGGAAGGCGCTTGTTGCACGTGAACTCATAGGTGTGCCAGGAGCACAGATAAAGCCGGGAAAGATGGTGTGAGATGAGCGTGGAGGGTGGGCAGCGGCCAGGCCTCATGGGGCTTGGCGGGCCATGTTAAGGATTTTGGTTTCTATCCTTAAACGAAAGAAGAATTGAAGGGTCCCAGCAGGGGCCGGTGTGATCCTAGTTGAGACTTGATAGAGACGGCTGGCTGCTTCTGAGTGGAGAACAGAACAAAGAGAGGCCCCCGAGGATCCTAGCCCAGGGCAAGTTCAGTGGGAGCTTGAATTAGGGTGGAGGGCAGGGAAAGGTGAGACTCAGGGAAATTAAGTGACTTGCTCAGGGTCACCCAGCCCTGAGGTCACAGTGCTGGATGCTAATGCGGTCTCCGGGTGACACACAACCAGCTCTTTCAGCAGGCGATGCCTGCGGTCAGGGCCCCCGGACAAGCCTTTCCCATGGTGCATTGCTGAGGGAGTGACCAGCTTGCTTACGCTGACCCAGGGTCACACGGCAGACCACACTCATTCAACTGTACAGCAGTCACCTCTCCAAGGGACCGTGGGTTGCCCATATCAATGTCACAGGGTCTGTTCACTCAAGGCCCTAGGCCCCATCAGGCCTTATCTGTACTTTCCTTACAGCAGTGCTTTCAAGCTTGGTCCCTTGGTTGCTCAGCCAGGAATCTTAAACACAAATGCTGGAAGGAAAGGACCAATTCGAGACAGCTATCCAAATCGCGGAAGGAAATGACAGTTCACAATCAGAAAAGAGACACTATGAAAAGTAGACAGGTTAACTTATGAAAGCACAGAAATGAGGGTGAGAGGCCACCACATTTCAGTAACCAATGAGCAGCACTGTATCACAGGACAGGATAATAATTGGCTTCAAAATGATGACACTGCTTGAAGGTAAAGACGTCCACTCTGTTTAAGAGGACAGCAGAAAGTATAATTCCCTCTGAAAGAATTTTGGGAAATAATACTTGCAAATAAATAATTAAAACCCTCCCCCCCAATTTTAGTGCTTGAAGGAGCAACATTATTATTTTTTTATTTGAATTTTATTTTATTTATTTACTTTTTTTACAACCAGGGAGCAAGATTATTACTAATTTATATGGATTCTGTGTCCTTTGGGGAAGTTGGATAAATGATACTTTCTGTGCATGTGCAAACACATGTCATATCAGTTATATTTACCTCGATTTTCATATTTGACAAAGCACTTCTAGTTTCTTCTAACAGCATAGAATCAGTAGTGGGAAGGAATACACATTTGTTTTAAATATTGTGATCTCAATGAAGCAGCACATTGGTTTTTTCCATGCCTCAGCTGTGTGATTCAGGTAAATTATTACCTATGTGGACATCACTTTCCTTACTCATAAGTAGGGTGCCAGTGAGATTCGTAAGCATAAACGAGCGCCCAGCACAGGGCCTGTGAGCGTGGTGGCTGGAGCCAGCTTGCCCGGCCAGCCAGAGCCCGTTATACACTTCTCTTCCCAACTCGGTGTCCTGTGACTGCATGTGGGTAGCTTGAAGTCAGCCATGGCGGGCATGTTTACACCACAGAAGTGGGCAGATCAGACAAGGCCTTTTTTCCTGGAGAGCCAGTTTTTAAACGTTTCCTAGCTTGCCACAGGTGGGTCTTCAGCCACTCTTCATTCCTGCACCCTTGCCTCTCCCTGACATCATGTTTGTCGTCTGAGTTGCTCTATGTGCTCTGCTCGAATCCAGCTTGCATCAGAATCACTGGAGAGCTGGCTACAACACGTACTGCTGGGTCCTGCTCCTAGACTGTCTGATTTAGTCAGTCTGGAACGGGGCCCAAGAATTTGCATTTCTAACGCTGACGTTGCCGGTGCAGGAACCAAAGTATGAGACACTGGTCTAATCTACTAAACTGGAGTCTACAGTGCAAAGTGTAGGGCACAGAAGAGATTCCCATCTTCTGTCTCAGACGATGGCATGACGAATTCTGTGAATACTCACCTAGTTCTTGGCACATATACCATCAGATTTAATCTCCTTAAGAACCCTAGGAAGTAATCATTACTATTTTAACCCCATTTTATAGATGGGGAAACTGAGGCTCAGAGGGATTAAGTAACTCACCCAGGGTCACACAGCTCATAAGCAGAGAAGCCAAGTTAAACTCAGGTCCTCCCACTCTGGGGCCGTTGCATTCGTGGTACAGACTGTGGGAAGCTCAGTGGTGAGTAGAGGCTGGAGTCAGCATGCCCAGCTGTGCACCCGCAGGGCCACATCAGCCCAGGGGGTGCCTTTTTCTTACCTGCCTTAAGGTGCTGTATGGGCTTGCAGTGGTGGTGTCCAAATCCATACCCTCTCCTCCCTTCACTGCAACCCCTGGAGTCTCTAAACTGGTGGGAAGGCAGAGCAAGTGGGAGAGACAGAAAGCACAGAGAGAGGGGCATGGAAAGACATTATTTGAAGCATAATCAACCTGGCACATGTGGACATGTGGAAGAGGCTTACAAAGCTGCTATTCCTTCAGGAGGTTTGGGGGCAGGTGTCAGCGGGGTGGAGCAAGGGAATTTGGCTGGAGACAGAGCCACAGATTGTCGGTGATGAGCGCTGTATCTCCTGCTCACCCCTGGCATGTGTGTGGCATGGAAGATGCCCAGTGGGTGGGGCAATTAGCCTGTATCCCAGGGCGCCTGGCTCTGTCTCCCGCTCTCCTCCCCACTGCCTTTCCTCAGTTAGATTGCTCCAGGTAATAGCTGCCAAAGCCACTTTGTTGGATCTGATGAGTTTATTAATTTCTTGGGGGCTAATGGGAGGGTTGGTGGGACATTCATTTCCTGACTGGAGCTTGGGGGCTAATTTGTCTTTTTGCCATGTCTCCAGAGGTGGGTGTGGGAGGCAACATGGCTCAGGCTGTCGGATCTGGGTCTGGGTAAATCATTTCTCTCCCTGGCTTTTGTGGCAACCTATCTACCTCGTGGCTTGGGTCAGACAAGGAGTCTGGAGCTGGGGCAGGCAATTAGTGAGGATTGGGTCCCCTGAGAACAATGGGGGTGGGAAATTGGGGGGGAGTGGGGGGGTGAGGTCTTGCTGGTCCTGTCGGTGTGAAGTGCGTGTTTAGATGACAGGACTCTGAGAAGTTCAGTCCTGTCCCAAACATCCAGATGCTGACATCAGGCCTAACTATTCTTTATGTCCTTCTGTCCTTCTGTCCAAATCTGGCCCTTCCTATCCTAGGAGACTGTCAGAAGCCAATTCTAGCCATTTTGAAGAGAGGGAAGCAGCCTCATTTCACCTGACTTTGTGGATGTAAAAACCCAGGAGGGAAAAAGCCGTGTCCGGGGTTCTTGCTGTGTGGCCGAGACTCCTTTGAGCCTTTCTCTGGTTGGCCAGGCCTGCTTATGCGGAGGAGCCCTTGGCATCCCCGCCCAAGAGGCAGCAGCGGACACGGAAAAGTCTTGGATTTAGGAGTCAGCCAGCTCTGTGTTCAAGCCCGTGCATCACCTGCTAGCCAGGTGACCTTAGGCAAGCCATTAAACCTCTGAGCCCCAGTTTCCTCGTAAATAAAGACATCATCACTACTCCACAAGGCTGGTGGGAGAATTCAAAGGGATGATAGGACACATCCAGCACAGGAGGGGTCCGGTGACTATTGTTCTCCTTTCCCCTTCACTTGAAAATCTAGCTGCTCATCCCTCATCCTCCCCATCTCTCTCCCCTGCCGAGAGAGAGGAGGAGGGGAAGCTCAGGCCATACCCTGAGCTGGCTGGTCCCTCCTGTGGGCCCTCCAGAGACCAGAGGACGCTTGCCTACCTCCTGCTCGTGCCCTACCAACAGCAGCACTCAGCCCAAGTGATGGTTTCCCCCGCCTCCAAGTACCGGTCCCCGAGCAGGATGCCGGGCTGCGAGCGTGAGCAAGCCAGCCCCTCACAGGCTAGCCGGGGAGATGGACAAGTAAACAAAACGTGCAGTAGGACACTGGAAGAGCCAGGCAGGAGGGCCACGAAGGCTTCCTTCGGGAGGCTCATCCAGGGTTCAGAGCCCAGGGGTTAAAGCTCAGGTGTCTCAGCTGATGGGGAGGTGACCTCGGGCAAGTTGGGTGGGCTCTTATCTTGGCATCAGTTTCTTTATCTAGACGGGGCTTCCTATGTGGATGCGCAGAGGACACGACTTGTAAACTAAAATGGACAGGGGCACGTGCCGCACTTTTCTGCCCACGCAGAGGTGGAGAAAGCCGCCCGGCCCCCTCTGGTGGCGTCCTTGCTGAGGCTTGGAGAGGGGTTTTTGGTCATCTCTCCTTTGGCAGGTGAAAGACTCACCTGGGGAGACCATCGGGCTCCTGCCTGGACCTGGAGGCATCCAGCCTGGCCCTCCCCTCTTCAAGGTCCAGACCATGATGTCAGGGAGATGGTTACTGCTCCCTGTGACCCCCAACGCTCCGGCCCCGGGGGAGGGGAGGTGGGGACCAAGAGTGAGATGTGTCTTTACTGTGGTTGGAGCTTCCACAAGAGGAACCCAGAGCCCAGCTCTGGTGGGTAGAGCCATGTGGCATCCATGGAACTTGTGAGGGTTTTCCAGGGAAGCTGCCGCTGGTGCCTGGAGATGCCTGGCAGAGGCGGATGTGTGCATTTCATTGGGTTTCTAGCCAGCTATCAGCCATCTCTCCTGGTGGCCCACCTCCAACACCCAGCGACAGAAATGAGTTGCCAGGGGCTCCAGCTAGTAGAAATGTATTGGTAGCACACACACGTATGTGTAGTTATAGAAAGGGTTCCACTGGGAAAACAAACAAACTCTCTAAAAACCCAATGATGCTGAATTTCGATTTAGGTGACTTTCTAAAATGGGGGAACTGAGTAAGTTGTGGATATTTTCCCCCCTAGGAGTCAAGACAATGGGGAAAAGGAAGGAAACTAGCATTTATTGTGTTTCAGCTTAAATACATTCTCACAATGACCACATAATGTTTCTATTATTCCCATTTTACAGATGAGGAAATACCTTCAGAGAGGTTCAGTCATTTCTGGGTTTACGCAGTGGAGATCCACGCTCCTGGGTCTGGCTGAACAATGTAACCTCGAACTGGCACATGCATGATCCCAGTTGGCTCTGAGAAGAAGGCAGAGCAAACGTTACTGCCCCCATTTATAGCTGGGGAAACTGAGACTCGGAAAGATCGAAGTAACTTGCCTAGGTTCTCGCAGCCAGCAAAGTGAATCCACCAGGACTAGAGCCTGGTCTTCCTTCCCTCTTCTGGTTCATCCATCCATTGAACCATTCAGCAAACATTTATTGAAGCGCCTAGTAAAGGCCAGTTCTCTCCAGTAGCCATTCTGGTTCTTATTTAGATAATGAGGCTTATTGAAGGCAGACTGTAGCGAAAGGGAAGGTTCTGTCCTGCCTCCAGATGCTACAATTCCAGGGGCTCCCTTCCCTTCTGGGTGAGAGAGCATCCCTGAACTGCATTGCATTCCTGATTTCTTTTTCCATTTTCCTCTTCCACCTCTCTCTTAAGTCTTCCCCTCCCCTCGCAGTCTCCCCACCCACCCCTGACCCCCACAACCCTGGTAGCCCCGCCCCGGTCCCGGCCCTCTGCTCTGCACTCTGCATCCCTCCCTCCTTCTGTGACGTACACGTACCCCCGCCAGAGGCAGGGGACCGGCCTCTCAGCTCTCCCAGCCCTGGAGGCCCGCGGGACCTCAACACCCCAGCTCCCCAGCCTCCTCCTCCCCCCCACCGCTTCCCAGCCTGTCTCCTTGGTCTCCTCAGATTGGCCAGTGGCACGTGGCAGACGGCCTCAGCATGGACAGCCGCCTCTACGCCTCCAACGTCTCCGACAGTCTCTTCAACACCACCCTGGTCGTCACCACCATCCTGGTAAGCGGGTGCCCCGTGGGCCTCCCAGCTGCCGCTCTCCGGGGTGCCTCCTCCATCTCCAGGCGTTCCCAGCCTCCCCGTGAACAGAAGATGGGAGCTCTAATCACAGCACAGAGGCCAATTTATGACAGTGTAATTAAACTCAAGTTGCTGTTTCATATGGAAATGATATCTGATGAGTTCCAAAGCAGCTGGGGAAGCAGGATGGGGTGGCAAGACAGCACAGTTTGTGGATGCCTCTTCCAGGGGCACCCTGACAGCCAGGGCAGCTGTGCACAGCCAAGGGCAGGGCACCTAGGACATGCGGGAGAAGTCCCCCAGGGTGGCTCCTACTCTTTCACAGCAGCCTGCTTTGCTTGGTGCCTACTTGTACAAGTTGCATCCCTGGCAGTGGACACCTGAATCTCAATGGGTTTTCATGGCCTATTTCTTCATTTCCAGATGATCAAAAGAAAGTTCTCAATCTATAGAGCAAGGGACCATCTGCCTTTTTTATTTGATTCAGTTCTCTTCGACAATTACCAAGCCCTTCCCCCGTGTGCCAGGCACTGTGCTCATTCTTGGAGACACGAAGCTGAGTAAGACTCAGTCTTTGTCCTCAAACAGGCTGTAATTTATTAGATGGCACGAATCAAGTGCGTTCACGGCCAAAGTCATCTTCTTCTCCCCTCCCCCCATCCCTGAAGACTTCAGGTTTTAAAAGATTTGTCCATTAACCAACTGCATGTATTAAGTAATTATTAGTTTGCCCCCTTCCCCCACCTCCTTTTAACCAATCAAAAACCTATTTCCCTGCCGGGCCCAGCATCTTATCCACAGGAGATAATCAGTGTGGCCGCACTGATGGAATCCCAGCCCCACACAGACTCGACTATTAGCCTGTTCAGCCTATTGTGCTGTTGCTAACTGTGCAAGGTTTGGAAATGTGTCCGTTTCTTTCAGGCTTTCGAGATAATAAAAAGAGCTCAGGGACCTCCATCACTACATTCATGAACTCCTGGGGCTCAGGAGCCCTGCACTGAAATAACTGATCCACTGTGAGCAGAGCAGGATAAAAGCCAGGAAAGAGGTGCACGCCTAGCGCCATGGGGGGTGAACAAGAGAGAGGTCCCATCCCATCGGGGAGGTCAGCAAAGCCTTCCGAGGAGAGGGACATTGAGGATGGGCCCCCAAAGGCAGGGGTGATGAGGAGGGAGAAGTGGACTAAGGAGAGTGTTGTCGGGCACTCAGGAAATGCCAAAAAGTGCAGGTTTCTAGGAAATGGGCATTGGTAGAGAGGGAAGGGCCTGAGGCTGGAAAAGTGGGCTGGGTCCATAATGCTTAGGGACTTGAATGTCAAGCTTGTGAGTTTTCCCTTCATTTGGTACGAGACAGGGGGTCACCGAATATTTTCAGTCATTCATTCAGTGAATATTTGGGGGGCACTCCTGTGTGCTGGGCGCTGTTCTAGGTGCTCGGGTGTAGCTAGAGCTGAGGAAGGGGAGAGGGGCTGCTGGCTTCACTGAGAAGGGCAGATCCGAATAGAGACCTGATGAGGTGAGGTGACAACCACGTGGCCGTCTGGGAAGGAACATTCCAGGCAGAGGGAACAAAGCAAAGGATGGAGAAGGCAGTTCCAGCTCGCAGGGTTTTAGCCACTCCCCATCTCAGCCCAACCTGAGCTCATCTGAGCCAACGTGGAAATGTCAGCAGGATTTGGGGGTGGGGGGGTGTCACCAAGCCCCTGAGACCTGGGAGCGCCTGGCTGAGCTGCAGCAACGCTGAGCGGCAGTCCTGGCCGAGTGGGGGCAACACGCGCACGATTGCTGGGACCTTCTCCACCTCTGAAGGACTTCCTGAGTCTGTCCCCTGCTGCCCATCCTCAAGCACATGCCCTAACATAGGTGTAGCCACCTCTTCACTGGAGCTGCGTGTGGCCTCCTCAAAGGCCCCCTTCTCACTTGTTCAGTCTGTCTCTCCCTAGCCCCGCCCTTCTGGCTGTGCGGTCATTCTGAAATCAGAACCATCCTGTCATTGCCTCACTTCAGTGCTGCCCAGGAGCGACCGGCCCTGAGCTTGGAATATAAACCCCTCGTCATCAAGCCCGGCCTGCTGTACCTGTTTCCTCTCCATGCCACGTGGGGTCTGGCAGCACGGGACTGCCTGATACTTCCTCACCGCGTCATGCTGTTCCCTGCCTCTGTACATGCTGTTCCCTCTGCCTGGAATACCCTCTCTGTGAATTCCTGTTTCCACCTGGAAATACTTGTACAGCCTTCACAGCTTGGCTCTGATGTCCCCTCTTCCATGAGGTCTTCCCTCATCTGCCTCCTGCCTGCTCCGTGCCACTCACGTTTTGTACACACCTTTCTCCTATTAGAGTTGGCGTTTACAGCTCTACCTCCCCTTCCAGAATGAGGGCTCCTGAACGACTGGGGGGCCTGACACAAAGTAGGAGCCTGATAATTACAATTTTCTTTTCTTTTTCTTTTTTTTTTTTTTTTTTTGGCTGTGTTGGGTCTTCGTTGTTGTGCGTGGGCTTTCTCTAGTTGCGGTGAGTGGGGGCTACTCTTCGTTGCGGTGCGTGGGCTTCTCACTGCGGTGGCTTCTCTTGTTGCGGAACACGGGCTCTAGGCATGCGGGCTTCAGTAGTTGTGGCATGTGGGCTCAGTAGTTGTGGCACGTGGGTTCAGTAGTTGTGGCACATGGGCTCAGTAGTTGTGACACATGGGCTCAGTAGTTGTGGCTCGTGGGCTCTAGAGCACAGGCTCAGTAGTTGTGGTGCACGGGCTTAGTTGCTCCACGGCATGTGGGATCTTCCCGGACCAGGGCTCGAACCTGTGTCCCCTGCATTGGCAGGCGGATTCTTAACCACTGCGCCACCAGGGAAGTCCCTGATGATTAACATTTGAATGAAGGAATTCCTTCCTACAGGGTCAGAGATGTCCCTTAAAAGCCAGTTAAGAGTTTAAGAGAGAAATGGGGACATTGCCGGGTTGTACTTCCTGCCTTTCCGGGACTGGAATTGGACGGGGCTCAGAGCTCTGGCACAGACTCACGGGGACACTGAGACCGCAGGGTCATGCTTCTAGACTGGGAACGTCAGTCTGACCCTGTGTGTGTGTGCCTGTGTGTGAGTGCATGCACGCACACGGTTGTTCACATAGGCACACGTGTGCTCATGAGGGTGGGGAAGGACACTTTTGTGTCAGGCGACATTTAAAAACATAGCCAGTACAATCCAAACGAGAACCTTCTCTTGTGCATGTGTGTAGAAGTCAGTAACTCTTACCAGGAATGATTACCTTAATTTAGTCCCTGGTGGCCATTTGGGGGATCTCCTTGGCAAATGGTCATCGGAATGATTCACCCCTTAAAACTCAGCACATAGGCCTGTTGCATCCTGCTCCTGTCAGGGCGCAGGTGGGACTTGTGAGCGATTTATTGGTTAACGCCGGCAAATACACAGAATTAGCCGCAGCTCCCGCCCCTAGAACACCCCCCTGCATCAGACCCCGGGTTAAGCACTTTGTCCGCATCACTGCCTTCGTTCTCCCAGGGCTCCTGCCAGGACAGGGCTCCAGGCCAGCACTCGGCCCCCAGATCCTCCAAAGTGCCGGTGAGCACCGCCCCTTCCCACACGGCTCCTCCCTCCGACACTGGCCTCGTGTTTACTTACTCTAAATATGTCAGTGAATTTTAAATTAACTTAAGTGCAGAGAGTTCTCGGGGAGAAGAGTTTTGTGACACTCCTTGGGATCGTTAAAGATACCCTGGGAGGTTGCCTTCCAACCCAGGCATGGAAATGCCCAGCCTAGCCCTGTCGGTGAGGCCATTTCAGCACTTTTCACCCACACAATCTACAAGTGCTGGACACTGGGGCCAGGTGGGGGCCCCAGAGACAGGGAGGAGTCGGTGCCAGGCTCCACGTACGTTCTACCTGCGAGCACGTGTAGGAGGATGAACAATGAGTGTGTGGAGCCCTGGCTGCGAGTGCGGCAGGAGTTCTGAGAAGTGGGTTGGCGTCAGAGGCGGCGATGGGACCCCAAGGACAGAGATGAGTTAGGTTAAGCAAAAGAGGGACAAAGAGGAGCCCGTGAGCTGAGGACAGTGTGTGTGGAAGTCAGGGAGCTTGGCCCCATTTCACTGACATGACAGTGCACTTGACCATGAACCAGAAGCACATCACCTTCCACTTGGAGCTCCCTCTCCCTGGCACGGAGCCTCCGACCTTCCCCTCTTCCGCTTCATCACACCCACAAGACCGCTCTCCCCCTTCCTCCCTTTGCGACCTCTGGCCTGTCTGGCTCCCCATCTTCCCCAGCCCCGAAGCCCCTTCCAGCTTGAGCTCAGCAAACCAGCAGTTCAGCACTTCCCTCTGTTGGCTTCTAGAATTGACTCCACCATGATGCTCAGCCGTCTCACGTCCTGCCTGTCCCCGAGTCCAACTGTCCTTGCAAGCGCCGCTCCCAGCTGCCCATCTGCATTCAGCCTCCTGACTCAGCTGGGCCTGGGCAACCCTGGGCTCCTCTCTGCTCACCCCACATCGTGTCCCCTGAGGAACCCTTTCCAGGCCCCAAGCCTTCCCTCCTACCTGCCCCCAGCTCTGGGGGCTGGCAGTGTTCCCTACCTCCGGCCTCCTCCCCTCCTCTCTGTACCCACACCCATGCTCCCCACCTTACCCCCAGGCCCACTTCCCATGTTCACCTAGACCCTGGCTCTCCCGGGACTGCTGCACTGACTAGCCTTCTCTTTCTTCCTTTTCTAATCTCTCCTTCTCTAAGGATTCCTCCCTTTGTACCTACACATGTACTCTGGTCCCTCCCATCCTAAGACACCATCGCTACCACCTTACCTACACCCTGCTGCCCTTGGGCTACCCTCCTATTTAGGGAATCATCCATCAAGGGATTGGTGGATACTGGGCATCCTCCAAGCCTGTTGCAGGCAGAGGGGGAACTGAGGTTTGGAGAGAGACATGACCAGTAGCAGTTGGGTGGAGAAGCTCTGCCGGCTTTTGTCTCTGAACTTCTCAACATCCTGGTCGGCCCTCACCCGTGCACCTCTCGTTCACACCCATCCTTGTGGGGTTCTGCCATCCCCTCCCCCCTCCCCACCCCAACCTGCCGTCGAAGGTCTCCAGGGACACGTGACCCAGATGCCCTTTCACAGCCCTGCTTCCTCTCTTTGTGGGAATGTCTGCCTTCTCCTGCTTGAGACCCTTTCCTCCTTGACCTTCATGACCACATTTTCCTGATTGTCAGCTTTTCTGGCCACTTCTGCTTTGTCCTCCTCTACGGCTGCTCTTCATTTTCCCCCTCGCTAAGATCGGGTCTTATCCCTCTGCTGTCCTTCCCCCCAATGGTCCTCATATGCTGCAGCTTCAGCCACCACCACCTCTATCCAGAGGCTGCCCATCTCTGTCCCCGATCCTGCCCTCACCCCATATTCCAACATTCAGTCGGATGTTCCCTCCTGGATCGAGGACCAGCACCTCAGATTCAACATGTTCCAAAACCTCTTCCTTTTCAAACCATCCGTGGCCATGATGACGTCATCCTTGGTCATCTGCTCAGGCTCCAAGGGTCTGTGGACCCTACCCTCTGTGCCTCACACCCAACCTGGCATCAAGCCCGACCCTCTCTGTGTCTCTTCAGCTTTGCAATCCAATCTGACCCCAAGCACGGCTCAGGACTCAGCATCCCGTATCAGGAGAGGGTCCGTCCTCACTCCCAGACCTCTCGCTTGCTATATAATATTCTTTACTCACATCCTTAAGTCTTTAAAACCCTTAGTGCTTCCCTACTATATATGTATGATGCACAGTCACCTCGTCCTGGCACCCAAGGCCCACGCTGACCCTAATTCATCTTTCTAAATTTATCCACCACCCCTCCCCTCCACACAGCCCAGGCTCCCACTCAAGGGCAGCCCCATCATCCACCGAATGGGCCATGCTCCTTCTCACTCGGGATTTTGCCCTTGATCCTGCCTTTCCCCTGCCCATGAAGCCCTCCATTCACACCACTTCCATCTGTCAGTGTTCTGTCTTCCTCCGGAGCCCAGCTTGCATCCCACCTTCTCCATAGAACCTTCCCTGGACGTTTCACCAGAGAGACCCTCCTCCCAACGCTCACAGCTGGATGCGTCCTGCCTCGGGTTTGCGGTTGTTCTGTGCATGTAAGAATCTCGCTTGCTCTGTTGTCAGCATCCTTGTATCTCATAATCCGCCGTGATCCGTCTATGTGGAATAAACAAAGGAAGGGGAAAAAAAGGAAGGAATGAAATGCAGGGTGGGGTCAGATGATGACCTTAAACAAGGTGGAGGGGCTTCCACTGGACCCTCTGTGCAGTGGGACCCTTATGTGTTCCAGGTAAGAGAAGTGCCTTGAAATCAGGGAGGGGAGCTAACTGCCACCTCCGAAGTACCCCATTACCCAAGCCACTTCCCTCCTTCCACCCCATCTTCTTCCCAACCTCCTGTGTCCCCGACCCCCTCGTCATGTGTGGCTGAGACACCAGGGCTAAGATGAGAATGACAGCTGCCCAGTTTTGCTGCAGGAAAACCCGTATTTAATGCTGAAGGGAAACCACCAGGAGATGGAAGGCAATGACCGCTACGAGGGCTTCTGTGTGGACATGCTCAAGGAGCTGGCAGAGATCCTCCGGTTCAACTACAAGATCCGCCTGGTCGGGGACGGCGTGTACGGCGTGCCCGAGGCCAATGGCACCTGGACGGGAATGGTCGGGGAGCTGATCGCTCGGGTAAGGAAAGAACAGGTGATTTGGATTTGGGGGTGGGCTGGGGAGGGAGCTGGAAGGACAGGAGGTTGTGCTGTATGCTCATGAATCCTCCATTTATTAGTCAATCAGTCATGCAGTTTTCATTTATTTGTCCATTCATTGCACAAATCTTTCCTGAGCTGGCAACGAGCCAGGCACTGGTAATGTACATTGGCGAATAAGACCACCTTGATCCCTGCCCTGTAGCTCTCCCGGTCCCAGTCTAGCACCTGTAACAGGTAACGGAGGCCTTGATCGATGAACACGGCTTAGAGATTTGGTGTTCCATTCTTGGATAATCCAGGTGCTTTTTGTTTGTTCTGATTATTTTTTGGTCATCAGCACCTTTGGCAGAGCTTGGACAGGCCCTGGGAGAGTAGAACACACCCACATCCGTTGACTTTGACACTTGAGAAGTACTGTCAAGGAGACATGGTTAAATAACAGGGGAAAAGGGATCACCTGTCAGAGGAGTTGGTCACAGTTACGGCTCTTTTGTTACTTCTTGTATTATGTTCTGCTCTCCTTAATGTGCTTTTACAGACCCAGGGCCAAGGTGCACTTGGGCAGACTGTAGATTTTCAGGGTGAATGTGGAGACTCAGTTAAAATGCAGGTGAGCGTCATAGAGTGTCAATCGTCGTTAGGTTAGAGCAAGGCTATAGAAAGTTCTTCCAGGGGCAGAGAGCTCTTGTTTTCTTGGTATATACTGTTAACATCTGTAAAAATTAATTTAGTTGTTACTAATTCACTGCCATATTTCCATAACTGAGTTTTTCTGCTCAGGAAAGGTGATGGGTATCCAATGTGGAGAGCACAGACCTAGGTTCTTATGGGTTGATTCTTGAACCAATCCATACCTCTCCGTGCTTTCCAAGTGCAGAAGGAGGCCCTGCAGCCTCCCAGCCAGCGCCAAAGTGCAGGGTGCTTTCCATACATTATCTCTAATCCCCTGGGAATGTACCTTTTAGTTACTTGTTATCCTCATTTTACAAATGCGCCGCCTGAACTCAGAGAGCTTAAATGACTTGTCTGAGGCCACACAGTTAGGGTGAGACGGGGCTGGGATTTGAACCCAGATTTGTCTAACTCCAGAACCCACATTCTTCCCACCGCAGAACACGACCTCAGCTGGATTGGGATGTCGCCGAGAAAGGTCTGCATAAGTCTAGGCCCTTCCTTCTCTCCTTCCTTTTTGTCCTCCCTCCCTTTCACTCTTGCTTGCTTTTTTCTTTCCGTCCTTCCTTTCTCCCTCCTCTTTATCCATTGAATTAATATGATCTTAACCCTTTATATGTACCAAACTTGAGGTAAGATATACATTTTTTAAATCCTAGTCTTCAAGGATAAAAGTGTAGGTCGGGGTATTAAATAAGTAATCCTCGGCAATGCATGATGAAAAGGTCTGTATAGACAAGAGCATGGAGAAAGTATTTAAGAGCTGAGGTGGGGCAGTGGTGAGGAGTTTGCCTGACAGCATTTGCAGTGACCCAGCGGGGTCAGCGGCGAGACGTGTTCAGCGAGACAGTGAACTGTCCAGTTCCTGGAGTCCAGAGGGAGGCTTTGCTGTCAGGGAGAGGCTTGTAAACAATCAACAGAAGGTTGCAGAAGGCCCAGGGAACCCTGGGAGCCTCTCACAGGGGCAGAGTGGGAGGGTGAAGACTTCTTCAGGGAGCTGTCTGCTGTCTCTGAGACTCCAGCCCCCAGCTGACGATGCCCACGCTTCCTTCTGCAGAAAAGGATGTGCTGCTTTTCTCGAAGTCCCAGAGCCCCTCCTGAAGTAGTCCTCTTGTTTGGATCCCCTGGTAGAGATGCAGTCCAGTGGTTAAACCCCGGAAAGCTGAAATGCTAGGCCTTTTCCTTCCCTTCTTACCGATGTCCTCTGTCACCTTGAGCCTGTTTCTTCAGCCCCCTTGGCCTTCCTGGTGATTGGTGGGGTGACTTCAGGGGTGTTAGAGTCAGTGCACAGCCATCCCCTTATCAACCCCCAAATGAGCTGTGACATGGACCGGCAGGAAGAGGAGAGGAATCCAAGACTCAAGGACATGCAGCTTCGTACTGAACGACTTGGGCAATCAGACAGGATCTTAAAATTCACTCCAGATCGGCTTTCAAGTCAAAACACTGCTGCTTTGGTCTCACCAAGACTTGACTGCGTAGTATTAATTAATTAACTAATTAACCCGTTCGTTCAATACAGATCCATCAAACACTTTCCTCTTTCCTAGACAATGGAGATACAATGGGGGGCAAAATAAACGTACTCACTACCCTCATGAATCTTACTAGTGAGAGACAGATATTAATGAATGATCACAGTAGGATATTATTAACACAGTGTGTTAAGTACAAGAAAGGGGAAGTAGGAGGAGCTATGAGAGGGTACCTGGAGGGGAGGGGTCCAGCCTTGAGAGGCAAGGGGACAGGGGAGGGAAGGCTTCCCTTGGGAAATGATGTTTGAGCTGATGTGTGAAGAATGAGAAGAGCATTTCTGCCAGAAGGTCGTCTGAATGCCACGGAGTGGGGGCTGATTCTGGGCAGGAGTGCGTGACCCCAGCCCCGCTCTGCCCCCGGGTTCGACGCTTTGATGTGTCTGCCCCAGTGTTCCCCTAGGATCACAATAGTCCTAAAGCCTGCATCCTTCCTGTATAACCCCTTCCCCAAGCTGCACAGGAACAAGTCAGAGGTTGTAACAGTAGAGCCTTGGGGCTACTTGATGTCCCAAGTGGAAGAGACCTCAGAGGTCACTGCACCTAAATCTGTCACTTATACAGATGAGGAAATACAGGCTCAGAGAGCTTAAGTAACCTGCCAAAGATCACACAGCTGGTGAGTTTAGAGCCAGCATTTAAGCCCTTGTCTGACTTCAGTGTTCGTGGTCTGAGAGCGTGAATCTTGAAGTTAGACCTAACATCAATTCACCCCCTTACTAGCTGGGTGTTCTTAGGCAACTTATTTTATCCTTTCCACTCCATCCCCCAAGGCTTCAGTGTTTATCTAGAAAGAATTTTTGTAAGGATTTAAAATAACATACACGTGAGTATGCACACACACATAGAAAGTCTGACATACAGGAATCTCTTTTTTTAGAGAGTTTGAGGAAGGCAGTAGCTTCCTGGATGTTGGAGTGATGTGTAGTAAAGAGTAGAGGCCTGGGTCATCTCCACTGGACGTTCTAGAGCCTCAGTCTTTCACATCCATTGTCACCTGCTTTTTTTTTTTTAACATCTTTATTGGAGTATAATTGCTTTACAGTGGTGTGTTAGTTTCTGCTGTATAACAAAGTGAATCAGCTATATGTACACATATATCCCCATATCCCCTCCTTTGTCACCTGCTTACCCAAGACCGTTGGGGTTTGGACATGTGGCGTGTTGGTTGTGGAAGAGCATTCAAGCATATTTTCTGCTTATGCTTAGAAATCATCAGAGCGTGTCTTTTGGTGTAAATCCCATTAAAAGTAAGAGTGTGGTTGGAGTGAAAACAAGTGGATTCACATAAAATGGGCCAGGTGGCTGGCCTCTCACCCCCAGGGCTGTGTCTGGTCAGGGGAGATGAGAACCGTGTCTGTTTGGGAGCCTATTGGGTTTGGATTTATTTTGCTCCAGTCACATCCTTCACAGCTGAGCCCACAGCAGGCCTGCACAGAAGTGATGGTGTGTCTTGGTGGAGGTATACTTGGCAGAGAGGAGGAGATGGACTAGAGCAGCTTGAAGAAGAGGGTGCCCTCAGAACAGCCCCAGCATCCTCCTGTATCACCCCAATACATTTATTTAAAGTGAGCTTTTAATTAAAATTGTTCAAGGTATTCAGATACAAAGTTGAATGAGGTAGCCCCTAGGTCACTATTTGATGGGGGACCAGTTGGGTAAAAGCGGAGCGAGCGAGGCTAGGATGGGGAGGTACAGGGGATGGTGAGAGGACTGGAGGAGGGCCTCCTGACTCTGCTTGTGATGTGTAGGGAAGACGCCTGCAGGAGGTGATGCTTGACTTGAATCTTTAAGGACCAGGAGAAGTTGGCCAGGGAGAGGAGGGACATGGAGAGAGAAGAACATGCCAGGAGGGAAGGAACCAGGGTCCAAGGCATGGAGACAGGAAGGTGCATGGTAGTTTCTGTTTCAGGTCACTATACCTGGAACAGAGCATGGTGGGAAGCGAGGCTAGGAAGTGGGCAGTGGTCACCGATGAAGGTCCTATATGACCTTCTACAGCATGGAACGTGGAGGGGTGGGACAAGCCTGGAGGTAGGGGAACCGGGTAGAAGGCTCATGTTGCTGCAACAGTTGATGAGAACCAAAAGTAACTTAAGAGTTAGAAGAAGGTACATATTCAGAGGCTATCTTTAAAGATAACAGTTTTTCTTTTATATAGAGGTATGCAGTCTTTACAAAATATCTATGTTTTAAAAGACAAAAAATTACTTGTAATTCCACCATCTAGTAATACCCGTGGTTAACATTTCAATATGATCCCTTCTGATTTCTTAATGAGTATATACTTTACACAAGTTTTTTCTTAAATGGGATCATAGTACACACGCTGTTTTGTAACCTGTTGAAACTATTTAACAGATAAATCATCAGGACTCGGGGACCAAATGGATGTGGCCAAGGGGAGAGGGACAAGAGTAGGATGACACCCAGGTTTCTGACGTGGACATCTGGGTGGATGGTGGTGCCAGTCATTGAGGTGGAAAGTTCAGGAGAAAAATAGGTCTGGGAGGAAAGAGGGGGATGATTTCAGCTTTGAAAATGGTAACTTTGAAAAGCCTTTTGGACATGCAGGTAGGGATATTCAGCAAGAGTTGGCTAGAGTGAGCTCAGCGGATCGAAGCTCTAGGTGCTGGAGTGGATGTAGGTGGTTACTGAAGCTGTGAGGAGAGAAGGAATCCCCAGGGAGAAAATCATACGTTCAAGAGGGAGGTGAGGGAGGAGAGCCTGTGAAGGCTGCTGAGAGAGAGTGGGTAAAGAAGTTTCCCACCTCTTGAAAGGAAGTACAGAAGAGCCTTCATCAGATTTAGCAGTGCAGAAGCCACGGGCAAGAGCGGTTTCAGTGGGTGGCTGGATTGAAATCAGACTGCAGTGGTTGAATCATGGTGTAATACTCTTCAAAGAAGCTTCGCTCTTATGGGAAAGCAAGATAAAGGGTTGTAGCTAGAAGGAGCTGTGGAGCTGGGAGGTTGGCTGTTGTTTAAAATGAAATCGCTTATGGAAGTGGCTGCTGGGAGTTGAGAATGCATCTCTTAGGGATTGAGGAGAGGCAGGGACGGTCACGTGGCTGGAGCATTGTGGCGGTGGGGAATGACAGTCAAGGTGGGCAGGACAGAGAGGGTGGGGGAACGGCGCATTCATGGAGGGGTCTGGAGTCCTTGCCAAGACACGAGCGCTTCTTCCCGCAGTGGGTAACTGGGAAGCACTGCAGGCAGGGGTGTGTCTGTCCTGGGTGTTTTCCTAGTCGCCCCCCACATTTGTACACTGATCTCATGTTTGAAGCTGCTTTCACAGCATTGGCTCTTTATCCTCCACAATGGCTCTGCGAAGTGAATATCCTTATCCCCGTCCTATGGGTGAGCAGCCTGAGGCTTAGAAATACAAATGATTCACCCAAGGTCCCGCAGCCAGCGAATGGGCACCTGAGTCCTCATCCACAACAGCATATGGCCTCTCCTGCTGGAATTACAGCCTCGTCCCCCTCGAGTCACAAATGGCGTCCCCTCCTGAGAGGTCCTTCTAGGCAGAACATTTGGAGGATGCCCAGAATTTGGTACCCATGTCTGATTCTGGCCCATAAAGGGATTGCCCTTTATCTTTAAAGCGGAAGAGCTGGACGGATGAGCTCTCTGACCCCTTCTCCTCTCCCCCAGTGTGTGTGAGGCATCCTTGTTGGTTCAGCCCTGAGCACTGGTATCCTGGAAGGCGAGAGTCTGCATTTCACATCCCTGGGGCCCAGCTTGGGAGAGAGCAAAGCACATTCAGGAAGAGAGAGGACCCCCCTCAAGCTTCAAAGCTCAGAACCAAGTACCCTGTTAGCATTCAACGCCATGCTGGCAGAACGGCCCGTTTAGGTTCAAAGAGAAAAGGGCTTTAGAAGGCTTAGATACAAGGCTCATAAGCTTTGGACATCGAATAGCTCTTACCAATGACATTTTGATGAATTAAGTGTAAATGAAGCTGAAATACCTCATTCCATTTCCCCTGCTGGTTCCCTGGGAGAAAGGATTGTGGAGAGAGTTTGCCAGAGACTTGGTAGGGTGGGCTGTCTGTGGCCTTAATCCACTGGGAAAGTTGTCCAGAGACATTTTGCTGAACGGGAAAAAAAAAAAAAAAAAAAAAAATGCAACTAGTCCCCTGGGATTCCTTTTCACCTTGAAGCCAGAGACTATTTTAACTGCATATAGGTCATAGAATACTATTCTTTAAAATCAAGGTACAGATCCAGGGACTAAATAACTGAAAGCTCTACTCTTTCCACATGTGACAGCCAGACTCAGGGACGGCTTTCTTCTCCTCCTTAAAGCCTGGTCTCTGCATTTACTCAAATAGGAAGAGGTGGGCTCCAATTTTAATTCAACAATTCATTCATTCACTCATTCATTCCTTCCTTCATCAAAGTGCTCCCTTTCTGACAAGCACCGTGTGGATGTGAGGGATTGCTGGTAAGGAATTCAGGATCTACTCAAAGAGGTAAACCAAGAACTCCCATACAGTGTGATACATGCTCTATTAATAATATTAATAATGATGAGAATAACGATGGCTATTTACTAAGTGTTTCCTGTGGGCCAGGCACTGTTTTCAGTGCTTGACTATACTGACTCATTTAGTCCTCACAATAACCGAATGTTGCAGGTGAGGAAACTGAGTCGCAAAGCAGATAAGGAACCTGTTCACGGTCACGTGGGTAGTGAGTGGCAGGGGTAGGTCTGGTGGAAGCACGGTCAAGGTATGTACAGGTATGAACAGGGAAGGGCTCACCCAGGAAGGGACCACTGAACAGAGTACTGAGGATGGAGAAGCATCATCTCAGTAGAAAAGAATATTCTAGGTGCAGCAAAGGCTGAGATCATGCCAGGCAGTGCGAGTGGTTCTGTGCAGCTGGCGTCAGGTGCTGCAGGGAGTGGAGGAGAGGAGTGCTGTAGGCAGGGGCCAGTCGTGACAGGATTTAAATGGTTGTATACTTAAACTATGTCCAGAGAGCTAATGGGGAGCTATTGAAGAGTGAGGTGGTCTGTTTGTTTTATTCCAGGAGGGGAGGAGTGGCGTAATTGGCGTTGATTCCGGAAGGTTAGTCCGACAGGGAGAGGGGGATGGATTGGAAGTGGGAACACCAGATGCAGGTATACTCATCAGATGGTGGTCCAGTGATGCAGGTGGATGGGATGGGGCCCGAAGGAAGGCAATGGCGGTGAGAATGCCCAGGAGAAAAAGGCGACGGTGTGGGGTCTCAGCATTTAATTCTAGGACCTACTGCGTGAGGGAACCCCCCTTTCCTGGAGACTTTTAAGCATGGGTTCAGCTCATCCTGCCTCTCGGGAGAAGAGGGAGGGCTGTTTGACTCTGAGCAAGGTCCTTCCTGGAATGGCTTCTTGAGCGATGCATACAACCCCCCAAGACCTGAGAAGGGAGGAAATCCATCTTGTCTGGTTCATTATCCACAGGCTGTTGTCCTTGAGAATAAAAGGGCCAGAGCCCTGGGCTGCATCTTGGACCACAACTGCCTTTGCTGTCCGTCTCTCATCAGACCCTCCCTTTACAACTCTCTGTCTCATTTTGAGTTCTCAGAGGTTCTTTTCTGTCACTTGAGTCCTTTCACCCACCTGATAAAAAGCCAATAAAGGCAGTTTTCAGACTGTGGCCGCACTGCCTTTCTTCTGAGATGACTGTATCTGCTGCCGCCCATGCACCTGGGCTCTGCTGTCTGCCTCTGTGACTGCTTCCCTCTCTCTGCATTCAGGCGCGAGGTGCACAGCCCCCAGAAGACTGTGGCTGGGCCTCTGGAGCCTCAGCCTGCGATGAATGTGAACCTCCCTACCTATCACCAGCTTTCAGTGGAGGGCTCCGCCATGGGCCTTCAGATTTTCTTTTTCCTCTCCATTCCCATGGCTTTGTAGAGAATTAGAATGGGGGTGTCCTCTGCTGAAGGCACCTCTTCCTTGTTCAAAGCTGAGCCCCCAGGAGGGAGAGGGGGCCGGTGATGGCTGCTGACCAAGGGCCAGGCACTAGGCAGGAGCTCTACACATGCTATTTCGTTTATCTGTGCATGGCGGGGATTATGACTCCATTTTCCAGATGAAATGGAGGCTCAGAGAGTCAGCAATTAACCCAAGCTCAGACTCACAGCAAGCGGCCAGAGCCCAGACTCATACCCTATTCAGACCCCTGTCTTGTGCTCATCTTACTGCATCACCAGGGGCGCGTGAGAACTGGTGGCTGGAACGGAGAGTGATTTTGGTTCAGCCTTCCTGTCCTCTGCGTCTACTTGCTAGGAGAATAGAGAGGAAGGAATAGGCTGGACCAGGAGAACGGCAAAAAGAAAGGAGGTTCCGGGTGGCCAGTGTGAGAGGGTCACATGGATTACACTTACATCCTCAACCCTGTTATCCAGGAAGCGGGTGTTATAACTACTTCCTTTTTATAGACTAAGAACGCACAGCCCCAGAGAGGCCAGCACCCGGAAGTGCTAGGATTTGAAACCAGGTCCCTTTCCTCTAGGAGCTGTCCAGCAAGAAGGGCAGACAGATGGCGGAAATTAATTTAACCCAGGGTTGTACAGGGTAAGTGCTCTGTTACAAATACAAACTGCATCATATTTAAAGAGCAGAGTAGGAGGCAGAAATTACTTCTGAACGGGGGCCTCTGGGACGGGTTCTTAGTGGCAGTGAGGCCACCAGCTCCTTGCAGGCAGGCACAGTATCTTATTCATCCTGATATCCATGTGCACCTAACACGGTGCCTGGGACACAGGAAGGTGTTAACAGCTAGTTCCCTCGGATCATGCAGAGCAAGGCACCAGCTGATAAGCGTGCCTTGAATGCACTTAGGGAGTTCATTCCGTAGCAGGTTTCTATCAACCCAACTGCCAACCCGAGGCTTAGAAAACAGGGCTGTTAATCAATCAGCAGGTAGTAATTTAACACAGTGAGTCAGCTACTGGGCTAGACGTTTGGGGTCAAAGGACAGATGAGATTTGGTTCTGTCTTTGAGAGCTTACAGACGAGGTGGTATGGAGGTAGGCAGAGGACAGACACGTAAAAGAAACGTGTGCTCTAGTGTGGGCATGAGAGAGGTGAGCAGGTTGCTAGGGGAGCCCTAAGCAGGGCAGGACCAAGGAATGACATTGTACATCGCCTGTGAGGGTGCACAGCTTAAATCCTCATCTCCCAAGAAGCAGTGTCAAGCCGGTTCCCTCCCCAGGATCATAGCACATGAGGCCCAGAGAAGGTCAGCCAGAGATTCAGGAAAAGAGAGCAGAGCCTTTGCCTGGCTGCCCTTAGACCCCTGTGAGGGTTCTTTTCCGCTGAAGAAGTTGATACGGATGGGAATCCCAGGGGCTTTGGAGTTCAGTTATGTTCAGAGCTACCCCCCAGCAGCTCCAGACTGGGAACTCCTCCAAACGCCATGGGTGTCTAGAAGCAGCCTGGGAAATTTGTCAAAAGGCTCACTTCTTGGGAATTATTTCCGCCTTCCCTGCCGAGTACCAGCTGTTAAGGGGAGTAAGGGTCTGCTAGGGAAATGAAAATGGATTAATTAAGGCATCTGAAAGCCTTCTGAGAGATTGGCTTGCTGTGACACAGAAGAGACAGGCAGTAGGGAATTGATTTGGGGCAAGGGTAGGGAAGGAAGCTATGGAAAGTGGTATCTTAATATCTCCTAAGAATCCTCCGGTCCTGATTGCCCACCTCACGTGGAGAGGTGAGGTGTCACCTGCAGGCTCAGCCATGCACCAGGCTGTGGTCTGAGGTCAGGGGTGGTTTCAAGAGGTCCCCTTCAGCACGTGGACACTTAACCTCTGTCTTGTTCCCCAAAGCACCCAGTAATTCAGCTGCTGGTTATTCTCCAAAGCCTGAGTCTCTGATGTTGCTAACCGTGGTTCTTGCACTGTCCCCTGCCCCAGGAGTAAGGATCCTATTCCTGAACCTGGGCCCTACTAATACTACTTATGTGCTTCCCATCCTCGGGCAATATTACTTGGCCCTACATGCATTGATTCAACATTGGTCGTGACTTCAGGTTGAATAGGACCCAGTTTTTACTTTCACTGGGCTCATATTCTACCTACTTAGAGCCTCCAAGGATGGTTGTGCAGGTTGTATATAGTACAAGGGGTGAGTGGGGCCTGAAACCTGCCTCACGCTGCTTACCAAGCCTGTGCTCTGGTTTGGGGCTCTATCCACCTGTAAATTTTCTTCCTTCAAAGATACCATTAATTTGCCAAGTTATGTGCCCACTAAGTCTGCTAGGAGGATCAATTTCTATAATTTGTACAATGGCTTCAACTATACTGGGAATGAGGCCCAGTGTGTAAAAATAATGAGACCACAGCATGTGATATAAGCAAAATGGGAATCATATACAACATTTTATGGGAACACAGGAAAAAAGAAATAATTCAGCTCCAGAGAGCCAGGCAAGGCTTTAGAGCAGCGTTAACAATAACGATAGCTATTGTTTACTGAGTACCTACTACCTGCCAGGCATTTCTCATGCGTCATTTCCTCTCCAACAACGATCTTACAAATAAATGTTATCATTCACAGTTTATAATGAGGATGCTGAGGTTAACTCCATCTTAACAGAGAGACTAACTCAGGGTCACACAGCTAACAAGTGACTGAACTGGAATTCAAAGCCAAGCCTGACATCAAAGTCCATGGTCATTCTAACACACTGTGATGCCTCTAAGGGAAGTAACAGTCAAGTTGGACCTTGATGGATAAGTAGGAATTTGACAAGCCTCAAGGGGGAAAGAGTTGCAGGCAGAGGGAACTGTGTGGGCAAAGACACGGAGTTTGAAATATATGACAGGTTTAAGGAACACGAATAGTGCGATGTGTCTGCATCTTAGGTTGAAGAGAGGTCAGTTGCTTGAGGTGATGCGGGAGAGAGAGTCTGGGACAGATTGTGAAGATCATTGTAGGGAGTTTGGACCATATTTTAAAGCTAGTAGGGAGTTGCTGGAGTCTCTTTAAGTGGGGCAGTGACACGATTAGATCTTTGGTTTGGAAATCGATTCTAGAACAGTGGCTCTCAAAGTGTGGTTCTTGAACCAGCGGCATCAAGATCACCTAGGACTTGTCAGAAACCCAAATTCTGGGCTCCCATCCAGACCTACTGAATCAGACACTCTGGAGTGGGGCCCAGCAATGTGCATTTTCACAGGCCCTCCGGGTGGCTGTGATGCATGTTCAAGCTCGAGGACCACAGGTGCCCTTGGCATCCACTAAACTGGATGGATGAACTGGGGAGGAAGTAGGAGCAATGAGGCCAGTGCAGAAACTACTGAGTAATTCCAGTGAAGACTTGAGTGACGACAGCAGCACTCAGATCCGAGGGGCAGTGATGGATTACACAGGAATTTCAGAGGTAAAATGGATGGGGCTTGCTTATTGAATGGAGAGAGAGCAGGGAGGTGATATGGCGGGGGCAGAGGGGAGACTCTGGCTGACTCCTCGTCTTGGTTTTGGATGACAGGTGCCTGGTAGAGTCATGAACTGAGAAACAATCCCTGGAAAAAGAGTAGCTTTAGACGGCAAAGATGCAGTTGATGACGTGGGTCTGAAGTGCCAGCAGGCCTTGGAGGTAGAGAAACACAGTATGTGGGGAAAGGTGGGTGAGGAAGGCCAGTGAGAGGGCAGAGCTAGGCCTGAGTTCCGTTTGGGGGTCGTCAGGGTGCAGGTGGTAGTGAAATGGGGAGTGGGCGCTGAGCGTGCTCACCTATCCTCCACCCCGTCCCCCGTGCCGGCCCCCCACGTGCAGGTCCCTGCCCTCTGTGTGGGCTTGGACAAGCCACCCAGTGTTTCTGACCCACCGCACTCCACGTCTTCATCCTCGAAATGGACACAATAGCATCCACCCCCGGGTTATGATGAGAAATCAATGAACTATCGTCTCCTTGGTGTCCCTGGCATGTAGTGACTCTCAGAGAGAGTCAGCCCTCTCCTCTCCTTCCCTGCCGTCTGTTACCCAACTTTCCATCTAAGGCTTCGCTTGCACTTCCTCTCCAGGCCTAAAGCCCAGTTCCCCAGCTTCCCCTCCATCCATCCCCAAACACACACATACACAGGCCTGCCTGTCCGCCTGCACCCATGAGATGTGTTCTTCCAGGGCCAGGTCCTTCCTCTCCCAGGCTGGCCTGGGTTAATCCCTCCTTGCCACACCTGTCTGGACACTACAAAAGTGTAATCGATCAATACAAAACGGAAGCACCACGTGTATGGCTGTGTTCCTGTGGCGCGAGCTCCGGCTGCCTTCTAAAGGTAATCTGCAGCGGTGGCGGCTGGCCGGGCTTTTCTGACCCCCTCTCCTTACACTCTGCAGGAAAAGGGGGCAGGAATTCCCTCCAGAGGGATGGTCTCTGGGTCATCTCTTGGGGGAGAAGTCACCTCTGTTCGGTGACAAGGTGGTGGCATTGATGGCAAGTACAAGTGTCCTCTTGATCTTAGGAAAAAAATACCTTGAGTTGGAAGTCTGGGTCTATCCCTGACTTTACGCTGGTGGCTGAATCTCCCTGGGCCACCATTTGCTCACCTGCTCAGTGAGCAAAACCATTTTCCCCATGCTCTGCCTTCATCAGCCACAATTTCACCAACATCCCTACAATCCGAAGAAATGATTAAGAGCTCACAATGGCCTGCATCTCCCATTGCTGGCCCCTCACTCTCTAGCCTTTTCTTTGTTCCTTGTACGTAGTATGCCCAGTTCCAGCATACGGTGTATACACTTGCTCTTCCTTCTAGCAAAAGCTTATTTCCCCAAGTCTGCAGTCTACTGGTTCTACCTTGTTATCTAGGTCTAATCCAGATGTCACCTCCTCCAAGAAGCATTCTTTCTCTGCCACCCTAAGGGACCTCCATCCTCTCTCTGAATCTCTCTCTACCACATTACCTTGTTGTATGATCTTCAAAGAAACTATCACCAACTGAAATTACCTTTCTTATTATGAGACTAGAATGTAAGTTCTCTGAGATCAGGAACTGCATTTGTCTTGTTCATCTGTATGCTGGTGGCACCTGGAACAGGCCCCAGCATACACAGAACTCAGGAATTATGGGATAGATGGATGGGGAGATGAATGGGTGGATGGATGGATGGATGGATGGATGGATAGATGAATTGGTGGTTGGATGGATGGATGGATAGATGAATTGGTGGTTGGATGGATGGATGGATGGATAGATGAATGGGTGGATGGATGGATGGATGGTTGGGTAGATGGATGGGATGCTCTGAAGACATGTGTAAAAGAATTAACCACTATAGCCCTTGACCCCAAGGACCTCAGAGCCTGGACAGAACATCTCAAGGCCAGAACCAGTTGTAGGTTTTCAGATGATCCCTTTGACTGGTAACAGGGAAAACACACCAGTGGCCCAGAAGTGCTGGTGCATTCAGCAGGCTGGGGCAGCAGGAGATGACATTTCCCCTGGGCCTGTCCTCCCAGGGCAGCCACGGGGCCTGAACATGCTTCGTGGACATCCCTGCTTCCCTTCCTGGCTCCGCCTTCCCCAGGTCCCCACAGCTGGGCCCTCAGCTCACCCCACTGTATGCTCAATCCTGCCCCACTTCCCAGACCTATATTGCCTTGAGAAAGAAGAGCTTAAGCCACCTCACCCCTCGTTCCTCTCCCCATGGGGTGGGAATGTCCAGGGTGAGCTGTCTGACTCTAAAGTTGACCCTGTCTTCTATTTTGCCCCCCAAGTCACAGCCCGCTTTCTTCACTCTTTAAGCTTTAGTCGGCCTAACTGGGTGTCTTCTCAGCCTGCATCACACACACATTTATCCTCCACCTGCCTTTGGAATAAACCTTCCCCCTTGTGCTTGCCAGCTTTATTTCCTCGAGTATGTGTGTTGGTGGAGAGGGGTGACACCATGAACACCATGGAGCAGGAGCCCGGATCGCCTATCTGGACGTCTGAGTCACCTCCCCTGAGACTCCTGTGTGCTGTGCTCAACCCCCTGTGACTCCCTAGGCTGACCTTTTGCCTGTCCCTTGACTGATTTTGCACTAAAGATAGTCATGAGCGCTGTTTATTGAGCACTTACTACGTGCCAGATACAGTGCTACTAGTTGCTTTACAAATATTACCTCATTTAATCTTCAAAGAACCTTACAAGGTAAAGTATTCTTATCGCCGTTTTATAGATCAGGAAACAGGCTCTGAGGTTCACTTGTCCGAGGTCATGGGGCTGAGAAGTGACAGAATCAGACTCCAAACTCAAATGCGTCCATAATATGTCCCCTGAAGGACTGTGGGGGAGCTGCCCCGAACACATGCCGTGCTTTGCTCACCTAGCAATCTCTTCATCAGATCCTGCTGTTGTGGCTCCCTGCTCACCCCAGCTCCCTACCCCCAGCAGGCGGGCACTGCTTATCCCTTGCCTTCTTACGAATAAACATCCCTGCTTCAAAGCATCCAAATGTGACAGTTCCCTCTGTTCTTTGGCCATCCCTCACTCACGGAGATGAATTTGCACCAGAAGGTCTTGTGGTTTCCACTTGCTTGTTGCCATGGCTTGGCCTCACCATCTCAGTTCCTGGCCAGAATCCTTATATGCTTTGGGGGGCTTATTCACAGACTATTTTTCTTGCCATCCTGTAGCTTGTCAGGAGCAACTAACATCCCACCATTTGTCAGCATGAGAACCAGGCCTGGCTCAATCGTGCCAATGGCAGTGTTGGCAGCTCTGGAGATAGCCCGCTGAGAGCTCCATTCTGCCCCGCCCTTTGCAGAAACTATGGCATTATTCCTTATCTTCTACAGCCCTCAGATGTGCTCCCTTGCTTGATGACAAACTTCTGCTCTTGCTGTCTCTACGTTTGCAATTTAGGCAACAGAATGAAGGCCTAGATCTTTAAAAATGGCAGCAGGTGGTCCATTCAGTGAATTTGAACTGCTCAGAAAGACTGTCAACTCTTGCTAAATGGATCCCTTATCTAAATCCAGGACACTCCCTGAGCAGACCTGCTGGGTTCCTGGATGGTGGCAGACTGGGGGCCTGGCTGGCTGCCAGGGGGTGATGAACAGTGGAATACAGGCAGGAGATCAAAACAGAGAGTTGGTGTGGTCAGTAAGTACAGCAAATGTGTCAGCTGGTGTCAGTCTGATCAAAAGTGAAGGGGAGTCCATAGGAGCAAATCAGGTAGAAGAGCTCAGCCTTCAAAAACCCCACCAGGCTGGATGGTGCAGCCCAAAGCAGAGGCCAGGTCACAGCAGCTTCAGACAAATGGGCAGAGGATGGAGGCAGGATGCCAGAATCAGAAACAGCATAGTAATAATAGCAGTAAACATTTATTGAGTGGTGAACATTTTCCGTGTGTCAGGCCTTGTATGCTAACTCATGTAATCCTCACAGCAGCTCTGTAAAATAAAAGCTGGTAGCATTTATACTTTACTCCTGAGAAAACAAGTTCAGAGAGGCTAAGAAACTTGCCCAAGGTCCCACAGCTATCAAGACACAGACTTCAACCAGGACCCTCTGACAGCTGTCACAAAACACTGCGAGAACACTGTGCAACGTGGGACAGAGTGCTGTCCCCCTCCTCTGGGTTTCAAGACCCATCTAGAGTGGGGTCTGGAAGGGCTGGAGGGTGTTTGCAGCTCCGCCAGGTCCCCCCCACCCCCAGGGCTTTGCCCAGTGTTCAGAGCAGAGAGAGAGTTGGCTCCTCTGGGAGTTTCACAGTCTGTTCAGTTGTTTGGACCAGACAAGGGATCTGGACTTTTCTTCATCCAGATGCAAAACACAAATCCAGTTAAAACATCCAGATGTTCCTTTTTAGCTCTTCTTGAATTAGAAGCCACACAGGTGTTTAAACAGAGATGCACAGTAGATTCACCATGCCTGAGCTTACCTCTCTCATATGTGTGGAATTACCAGCCCCTGGCACAAATAATGCAGCCATTGCAGCCCAGTATGTATCTTCCAGGCTTTTTTATTCCAAAGAGTCAGCAGGATGCTGAGTGTCAGGCTTGACGGTAGCCACTCTCTCTTTTCCTTGGGCAAATCACTTACCTTTTTAAAAAACCTTTTAATTGAAATATACATATAGAAAAGTACACAAATCATAAGTGTCGACTTGATGACTTATCACAAAGGGGACATACCCATGTAATCACAATCCAGGTCAGGAAATACACCAGCCCCAGCACACTGCAGACCCTTGTAGACCCTTGTCCCTGCCCCCCCAAAATGCCTCCTTTCACTCTAAACCCTCCTTCCTCCCAAAAGGTAACCATCATCCCGAACTGAACGCCATGTTTGCTGAGTCTTATTCTCCTGTCTCTAAATTGGCTACTGCTGGCCTTGAGATTGTCATGGGGCTCAAATGCAGTCTGTGCAAAAGAACTTTGGGGGTGTTATTATGGGTGGACACCTGAGCCCTGTCAGCACCTCTTTGAAGTAGACCAAACACGCTTCATCACCTAGGAGGAGTGGCCAGAGGTTTATGACAGCATCTCTAGCTGTTCTCTTCGGAAAAACTTTAGGGATCCCTGAGAAAATGCCCTCTGCCCTTGGCAATGGTTTTGACTTGTGCATATGCTGATAAGAAATGAGAAAAAGGCTAGCACCAGCCAGTTCATGGAGCTGATGAGTCAGATCTTTGCTCACCCTTCCTGGCGCCCTGGCGCACCTCAGGGGCCAGCCTGAGGCCGAGCTCGGACCTCCCTTCTGTGTAGCGGGACAGTAAGGGGTGGGGAAATCAGTGGAGGAGGCTCATTGGCTTGGAGTAGAGAGGGGGTGAAGAGGAAGCCTCTGAAAGTTCTCTGTGGCTGTCAGCAGTGCTCCCAGCTACTGGTGGTACTTTATCTCACCCAACAAAAACAGTCCTAATAACAGGCCTGTGAATCACGCCATTCCTAAATACAGGGCTGACAAGTGGGAAGGGAAATAAAAGAAAGCCCCGTGAGCTAGAGATACTATCAGATTTCTCCAGCAGCCGACACTGCTATCTGAGCCTCCTTGAGTTTGCTTTACACGCACAGGCCTGAAACCCAGAGGCCCCTAATAGGTGTAGAACTGGCTTGGTCAGTGCAGGCAGGCTCTCTGTCTGAAAGGTCAGTGCTGCAAGTTTGATCCTATGTGGGCCAGTTAGCCTTGCTCAATGTCAGGGCCTCACGCTGTGTCCCAGACCGTTATTAATCAGCTTTTCTGGCAGCCAGCAGGGTGGGAAACTGGCAGAAGTGTGTGAACCCGTCAGTGGAAATCCCCTGCCTCTTATCACAGGGCCTACTGATGGCCACGTTTTCATGTGGGCTGGAGGTTTTATCAGTTTGATTGGGAAATAAGGAGCATTTGGATTAGGAATGAGCATATCCTCCTGAAAAATTAGACAGGATTCTATCATTTTCTTTAATGTGTAAATCAGTGGTCTATCTTCAGAAAATCGGGGGGATGATGAGGGGGATGGTAATGGTGCTGCCAGGGGAGGAAGCAGAGTTCAAGCTTCCCCGGGCATCACTGCATCCGTGGAAGCTGCCTAGACCCAAACTCTCAGTGCTATTTCTTTTTCACGTCCCAACTACTTAAACACAGTGTAACATCTATCGTATATATTGCTTTTCCAATCATGGGATTTCTTTGTTCTCTGTTCAAAACCTACATTGATTTTTTGAAACAATTACTGTTTTAAATAACATTGAAGTTGATCCTTTAACTTGCAGCAAAAAATAATAGCTTACACTTCTGTAACATTTTCTGTTCTGGGCACTGATCTAAGTGCTTTTCATATATTAATTCATTTAGTCTTCACAACACACCTATGAGGTATGTATTATTACAGTCCCATTTGCCAGATGAGGAAACTGAGGTACAGAAAGGGTAGGTCACTTGCCTAAGATTACGTGGCTGGTGAGTGGCAAGGGAGGCCGTAGCGTGGGCGCTCTTAGCCAAGACATTATGACACAATGAGTCAAGACTCAAGGTGAGAAAATAACATGAACTGAGCTCCTACTTGCTTTGATTCATCTATTCATTCATTTGGTTGTGCCTTCCTTTACCAAATGTTTGGTGCTTATCACGTGCCAGGCACTGTTCCAGGCTCTGGAGACACATGTGGACCCAGCAAACAACAGGTTCCTGCCTCCTGGAGCTTGCTTTAAAGACAATAAACAAGTAGATGAATAAATGAACAAGAAAATTTTAGATTGTGATTTTTGCTGTGAAGGAAGAAACCCAGGAAATTACACAGAGAGTGTCAGGGAGAGGGCATCTTTGGATAGGCATTCTGGGAAGGCCACTCTGAGATCCGAACAGAGTGTGCAGAAGCCAGCCTCGCCAAGGCCAGGGCAGAGTGGAGCAGGGAGAGGAAAGAGTAAATGCCAAGATTCCAAGGCGCAAATGAACTGGTCATATTTGAGAAGCAGGGTGCGGCCCTATCACACAATGCCTGGTGGACCGTAGTAAGGAATCAAGGTCAGTAAACTGGGGGGTCTCTCTGGGTTCTTTTCCTGGGGTCCACGCACACCCAAGCGTCTGAGGAGAGCATCAAGAGAGACCATAAGCTTAGAAGGGAAAAATTTACATCTATGTTTTTTCTAAATTCAAACTGAAACGTAAAATTTCCTTCGATTATAAATGTGGGCAACAAATCATAATGGTATTAACCATACCTGTGACTTTGTCGCCAAAGGTGCCATTCGAATGTTGCTATGAGAGCTACCTCTGGCTCTCGTGGTCAGTGTATCACAATTATGTAATTCTGTATTATGTAATACTGTCACGTGATACAGCAAATGTATTAAACATTTTAAAATATTTTTAAAGAAGGGGTTCACAGACCTCACCAGACCGCTAACAGGGTCCATGGCATAAAAAAGAGTAAACAGGCAATACAGAGAATGGCGTGATCTGCTTTAGCTTTCAAACACCCCACTGGCTACAGTTGGAAGAGGGAATTGTAAGAGGCAGGACTACCCCTGCGCTCCACCTACACAGGTTACCGGATTTAATCCTCACAACAATCATGAGAAATAGGCATGCTTTTGCCCATTTTAGAGGTAAGGAAACCGAAGCCCAGATTTCAGGTAATTTGCTCAGCTGAGAATCGCAGAGCTGGGATTCAGACATACATCTCTCTGACCCCGAAGGGCAAGAGGGTCTATGGCCAGAGATGGGAGCATGTGACAAGAGGTCAAAGGTCAGCAATATCTAGTTGGCCTCCTGACCCAGCTTGGACCCCTGTGCTGCACAACTTCACCCGTGAATGAATTGCCAACCCTTCTTTCCTCAAGCCTGGTTCTTTCCTCAAATCTGCCCACATAGGCCAATTACGCAGCCCTGAGCTGAACTAACTAAATATTTCATGGGGAACTTAATTTAACTCTAAAGAAATTCATCCAGCCCTGAGAGTATGCTGTCAGCTCGAGAAATAGCACTGGCGAGCCCTTGGGCCTGCAGATGATTTTGCTGCTTCCCCAGGAGCGCTGATGCTCCTCTGGGCTCGACTCCGAGCACTGCAGGCTCAGTCCAGGCAACACGAGTGAATCCCACGGACTTGGGCTCAGATGGATCCGAAAAGGCTCTGATCAAGGCCTCCCTCTGAATAGGAAGCAGGCTGGTTTGACTGTGTGTGTGTGTGTGAGACAGGTGACTAACTGGTCCTACTCCTGTTCCCTTATCCTTGTTCCCATATCCCGGCCTGAAAGAAGGGAGAAAGGGTGGGGTTGACCCCCAGCCTCCCCAGTGAACAGGGCACCAGACATTTTGCAGGTGCCATGGGACCCTACAAGTTTCTCCTCGGCCCCAGCCCACGGCGGGTGGAGTGGGAAGGCCGCCTTCCTCTTGCGGCAGGAGAGCAGCTGTGCACATTGCTGAGGCCTGTTATTAGGGAGTCTGAGGGTTCCGGCCAGTGCCAGGGGAGCCAGGAGTGAGAGCGAGCTCCCCGGCGCCTTCAGATCCCTTTGCAGCTCAGCATGGAGACCCCGGTGAATCACGGCAGGTTCCCTGGGCATCTCACGAGGTGGGGGCAGGGGAGGGCGGGAGGAAGGCGCCCAGCAGGTGAATGGATCAAAAGACAGGAA
The DNA here is from genome assembly GCF_028564815.1 of Eubalaena glacialis. Classification (NCBI taxonomy): domain Eukaryota; kingdom Metazoa; phylum Chordata; class Mammalia; order Artiodactyla; family Balaenidae; genus Eubalaena; species Eubalaena glacialis. Next base: position 12,205,042 of record NC_083725.1, on the reverse strand, counting down.
GTGAGCAGATAATCTAATTTGAAATGGGCTGAGCTGCTCCACTGCGCAACACGAAAGCCAGGGCCTGTCCTCGGCGTCCCCGTTCTTCCCGGCGGGTAATTAACCACCCCCCCGTCTCCAGCACCGCTGACGGCTGCCTTAATCGCGGCGTGTGAGGCCCTTCCCCTTCTGCTTGGGCTCCCTGTGTAGCGCGAGGAGTTGCAGGGAACTGGGCCCGGGGAGGGGGCAAGGGGAGAAGGGAGCCCTCTAGTGGGGATTTAGGGCTTCAAGTCTTCCTTAGGCTGGAGGATGAGGAATTGTATCTCACAGTGTCCAGACCATGACTTGAATCCGGTTATAATGACCCAGCTTCCTGACAAAATCCCTCCTACATACAGGCACATGTCCGAAATCAGCCTGATTCTGCTGTCAGCAAGGAGGGGCTGGAGGGTAGGCCATGTTTGGAGTGTTGTCCCCCTGTACCCCACACTGTTAGCTGCACTGGTTGTTAATTAGAGATTTACAGTGTGTCCATTTTGGGAACGTCACTATGAACAGTGCAGTCATAAGAAAGCAGACCTGAGAATCTGTACGTCTGAAGATAGCTCTCTCCGTATCCTAGCTGTGTGTACTTGAGCAAATTAATAACCTCTCTGGGCCTCAGTTTCTTCGTCTGTAAAATGGAGCTAAATGGCAACTTTGAAATACTACATAAGTTAAGTTTTTTGAAGACATGGTCCCTGCTTCTTATAATCTAATGGGGAGCTAAGTTATGTGCATGAATATCCACAGTGACAACAATAATAATAGCAAGAGCTAACATTTATTGAGAATTATTCTGTGCCAGGCAGAGACTTTGCATGGGTTGCTCATTTAATTCCTATAGAGGCTGCATGAGGGTGGGAACTGTTGTTGTGCCCACTTTATGGATGAAGAAACTGAGACACAGAGAAGGTAAGTCCTTTCCCAACGTCACACAGCTAATAAGTGCAGAGTTGGAGTATGAGCCTGGGCCCCCTGTTCTAATACAAGGCAATTTATGGCAAATGTCACCTGAATGGTATAAGCCGTGTCTTAGCTCCCTTATTGATTGTGAGGAGGGAAGGCTTATTCCTGGGAAGATGATAGAGAAGTTTTTACAGAGGAGGTAAACTTTGAATGGACCTTGAAGAGTAGAGTTATTGTTGGACATTCCAGGTAGAAGGAGTGGCATCATTTGAGTTCCACCTGTAGGAAAGTACAAGGTGTGTTTGAAAGTTCGCTGAACCAGACTCCCGGTGGGGGGCTTCCGGAGGAGTGCTGGGAAATGAGACTGAACTCAGAGGGATGGGCGGACCATGAGGGCCTGACTCCCAGGCTGGGCTTTAAAGGAGTGTGGATCATGGATACTTGTTTAAGAGGGAGGACAGGTAGGGGCGGAGATCGAGATGATGGACGTGGAGCTCACCTCCTCCCACAGACACATCGAGAGGGAGGACAGGTATAGTTGTCATGGCGTAAAAGTGAATTTTGTTAGAAAAAGAATATTAATAACCACCATTTATTGTGCACCTACAATATGCCAGGCACTGTGCTTTGTGCATTATATGTATTATCTCATTTATCCTCATAACAACCCTGAGTTGGCAATTATAATCCCCATTTTACAGATGAGAAAAGTGAGCTTGGAGAGGATGTGAAACCTATGCATGGTCACACAGTAACTGGAGGGCTGAGATTTGAGCCCAGTTTGGTCTGGTGGCAGAGAAGCAGGGCAATGTAGTCACAAGACAGAGCAGGTGGAGGGAGGGAGAGCTATGTCCTTGACGTTGGCCTCGTTCAGGAGGTCTAGGCAGGGGCTGGAGAGAGTGACCAGCTAGGAGATGCAGCAAGATAAGAGCTGGATAGCACCCCATAGGCATTGTAGCATGGAGGTCACTGCTGACCGGCTGGAGTGACATTGGTGAAGTGATGCCATAGACACCAGATTGCCCTTAGTGTAGTGGTATAAATGGCAAGGAAGTAAGGATAAAAATGAGGATGGTCCTTTCTTGTCTCTCTTCCATCTTTTGAATTCACTAGAGCCAATTGTATTTGTTGCAGGTTCAGGATGCAGCCTCTGAATCCAAATGGCCCAGGTTTGAATCCTGGCTCTGCCACTTACTTGCTGTGCAAGCTTGGGCAAGTTCCTTAACCTCTCTGTGCCTCTTTTTTCTGATCTGTAAAATGAGGGTAATAATAGTAACCTACCTCATAAGGGTATTGTGAGCACTGAGTGAAGTAACACATGTAAATTGCTTAGTTAGTAAATTGACACACAGGAAGGGCTATAGGCGTTAGACGTGTTAAGATTACAAGTCTCTTCCTGCTTAAAATACTTCAGGGCCTTTCAATTGCTCTTCAAGGCATTGCATCTTCTGCCTGCCTCTCCAGCCTCATCTTACAGCACACTCCCCAGCCCTGTGTACTCCAGACACTCTGGCCTTCTTCTGGCCCCTGGAATGCACCAAGCTCCCTCCTGCCTCAGGGCCTTTGCACGTGGTGACCCTCCCCCCCCACTGGGAGTGCTCACCCCAGGCCTTCTCACTGGTAATTCTTGTTCAGGTAACTGAGTCTCATCTTGAGAAAGCTCCCATGAAGACTCCGCCAACCCCTGTTCTACCTGCTCATGGGGCCACAAATGACTCCTTTATAACATTTATTACAGCTGTAGTTTTACAGATCTTTTCTTTAACAATCTGACAACTGCCTCTCCCACTGGACTGCAAGCTCTTGGCCATCAGGGACCATGCCTGTGTTTGCCCACCCCTGTATCCCAGAGCCTTGCACGCTGCCTGGAGCAGGGCAGGCGGTCAATACAGAGTGTTGAGGGGATGCTAAGTGTTAAAGAGGAAGGGATTGCTGGGGAGGGGGCAGTGGGTTCTGCCTACCCTGAGACTCCACACTCAAGGGCAGAGCCCAGGACACAGCGCTTACTGTGGGCCGGATGAGCTCCGTGGCCCCATGTCACCCTCAGCCCGCAGATCCTCAGCCAGAGCCTAATGTGACTTGTCCCTCCCTGGGAAGCCAGGCTTGGTGGACTTGGGGGTCTTTCCTTTCTGAGTACTTATGGATAATGTCCTCGCCGCTCTCACTGCCTCAGGCCTGGCCTTGCTTGGAATTCTGTAAGCCTTTTCAATATACAGGGGATCTCCAAAAACAATTACCTTGGAATGAAGGCTTCCAGCAATGCTCAGTACAGCCTTATTCTGTGTAGCATTTTCTCATTCCAACTGTAGCCTCCCAAAGCTTTCCAGCATTAAGTAACAATTACAGAGTTAAATAAATGCCAGCAAAGAATTTGAGGCACTATGGGGCCTGAGCAGCAGGTGAAACAAGATCTGTGCAGATGTGACCGGCAAAAGAGTAGAAAGCTGTTGGTGTAGAGGATGGCCGCCTCCCCAGGGGGCAGGACCCTGGGCGACTGGGAGGCAGGAGGGCCGTGTAAAAAAGCCAGAGAAAAAAGATCTGGAAGCTGATCAGAGATAGCATCGTGGATCCAAGAATTCAAAGGGAGCTGGGGACGTCATTTAATCTGCCGTCCCCAGAGGAGAATCATATAACGAGGAAGAGGCTGTGGAGAATGACCCGATTTGGTTTCCAAGCTGTATGGCAGTTTTTCCTTGAGTTTTCTAAACGATGGGACAGTACCAGGCCTAAGAGGGTCCTTACGTGGATCTTCAGAGATGGGCAGTCACACCAGGGAAGCACAGTGTGTCAGTACAGCTGTGTGGATGTCTCAGGTCACCTAGGAAAGGCTACCAGGGCCAAATGTCCAGAGGCCTCTGCCTACATGGAGGTAGAACAGGCCTGACTGCTCCCCAGGCATTCCTACAACTCATCATGCGTTAAAATATTGTCTCCAGGGACTTCCCTGGTGGTCCAGTGGGTAATACTCTGCGCTCCCAGTGCAGGGGGACCAGGATCGAGCCCTGGTCGGGGAACTAGGTCCTGTATGCATGCCGCAGCTCAGACCCGGCGCAGCCAAATAAATATTCTTTTAAAAAGATATCGTCTCCAGAGGTCCCTGTTGAGATTCTCAGCATCATCAAATTCATCATCATCATCATCATCACTATCATTATCATCTTAACAGCAAACATTTATCAGGTACTTACTTTGAACCAGGCCCCATGCTCAGCATTTACAAGAATCATCTCATTCACTTTCTTAGTAATTCTGGGAAATGGGTACTATTATTATCCCCACTTTACAGATGAGCAAACTGAGGCTCAGAGAGGTTACATGACTTTTGCCCAAGGTCACACAACAAGTAAGTAAGTAACAGAGTCCAGACAGGTCTGTCCCATGCTGAAGGCTAAGTCTCAGCTACCCTCTCTACTGCCTTCATAGTCCCAGATAGGTGTGGCAGGACTCTACAGTGTGCAGCGTTTATAGGGCTCTTCCACACCCATCATCTCTTCTTGACTTTCACATAATACTGATAGGCAGGCATTGCCCCATTGTATAGCCTGGTAAACTGAGTCCCAGAGAAGGTAAGTGAGTTGCTATGGGCATTTGGTCAGCAAAAGGCAGAGCCAGGTCTTCAGACCCACCCCATCCTCTCATTAGCTGGGCTCCATGTAAGGGAGGGGCTCCGGGAGGATGGGGCAGGGCTGAAGCTGTGGAAGTCTGCCCAGGGCGCTGCGGCACTGCTGAGGGGAAGGGAGAGAATTGGGCCCAACAGGGGGCAGCAGGTATCTAAAAGAGGAGGAGAGGGAGACAGAGGAAAGCTTTGTTGCTTCAGGTCTTTCAGGATCTGGTACCGCGGGCAGAGGCCTCCCAGGTGGCATCTCAGGGAAGCACAGGGTGGGTGCAGCAGGCTCAGACAGGCACAGACCAGAGCCCTGCTGTGAATTCACTGTCTTCCTCCCAGCCAGGCCCCACATCCAGGAGAAGAGCAGCGGCCACCCCAAGCCTTCAGGTTCTGATAGTGAGGGTAGCAGTCGCATGACCCCTATTTAAACCCAGGAGGCGAAGAGCAGTATGTTTTGGAAGTCACCTCCAGGCTGCCTGCAGCCTGCCCTCCCCTCGGAAATTCCACTAACATCCAGGAGATAAAAGAGGGGATCTCTCAGAGGCAGAACACAAAGCTCTTCAAAGAACACTTTCAATCAGAAATGGGAAGAGGAGAGAGGTCTTTCTCTCAGAGAGAATGTATTTATAAACCCGTGTGTGTGTGCGCACACACACACATACACACACACACACACACCAGCAACCAGGAACATCGTGATGCTAATAGAACTCTGTACATGTTCCCTTTTCCCAGTCTTCCTTCTCTTCCTTCTCTGGCTCCGGGGGTCTTACCCTTTTCTGGACTCCCAGCCCCCAGGGCTGCACTTCCAGATCTGCTCTCTCCACATGGTGTTGTATCTTCCTGACCTTTCTGGCCTCTTCCCCGCCTTGGGTGCTACTCTTTGCTGACTAGTCTGTAAACAGTTTCCTCCTCCGCCTCTCTGAGACATTCAATGCTGGAGACCGCTATCATCTCCTTGAGCAAATAGGGGCCAGTTAAACGAAGCTCCTCCCCTCCTAGCCCTGCAAAATGAAAGCCTGGGATTTTCGGGCCGGAAAAGAGCTTGGAGAGCATCTGACTGAACTCTCATTTCAGAGTGGAGGAAACTCAGGCCTGGAGAGTGGAATAACTTGCCCAAGGTCACAGTGAGTTTGTGGCCCAGCTGTGACGAGAGCCAGGTCTTCTGACGTCCTGTCTGTGGCTCTTTCCACTGGAGGGCACAGCCCTCCCCAGCGAGTGACCAGAGATGCAGAAGGGCTGGGGTGAACTGTCATGGTGCCCGCTCTTCCCTTGGCCTGCCACGCCCACAACTGCTAACATTTTTTGCAGCCACGCCGCTTTGGTCATTAGTTTGATTTTGTGGCACATGATCTCCTCATCTAAGTCTGCTTTATAGCACAATGTCTTTTTAACTAAGGTGAAAGAAAAGGCATGCACGCCTTTTGGAATAACCTGCTCCCACCAGGTTGTTGCTGGTACCCCAGGGTGCGTTGAAGCCAAGGTACCTGATTACTGTTCTCTACTGAGTCGATGAAAAATAAAAAACAAACAGTACATAACCTCTGCGGTTTCTCCTAGCTTCTCATCCCTCCTTCCCTGCCTCCCCTGCCCCCAGCTTACTCTTGAGCAGGGGACAAAGGAGAGAGAGATGGGCGGCGGGGCAAGGAGGCAACAGTTTCCACAGGAGACAGTTTTCCTGTTTGGCCCAGTTTGGGGAGGTGTCTGTTTGTGAATAGACAGAAGCGCCCTGTCCGAGCCTGGGGCAGACTCTCTCCCAGGGGGTGTGGTCCTGCTCCTACCCAGGAACGCGCCCTCCTGGGACGCTGTCCATTTCCAGCTTTCTCTCCATATGGAATTGTTTCATCATAATGTCATCGCTGGCCAACTTTTATAAACTTGTGAAATGATTTCCAAATTGCAATCCGAAGTTTGCCCTTTTGGGAAGAAGGCTGTGGCGAGGGGTTGGGGGGGAAGAAATTTGAGGATAGAGTTGTTGATTTTGGTTACTTGGTTTGGATAGATCTATTTTTTTTTAATAACCAGAGAAAGGACGGGCTGCTGTGGTTACCTCTTGCCCGTCTTATCAGTTTTCATTTTTCTACCCTTTTCTTCAGTTCGTTCACTCCAACCCATTTAACTCTTGTCTCCTCCTCCCAAGGTCCTTGCAGGGCTTGGCTGCTGATTGGCTGCACACGGGGGACCAGCATTGCACCTGCTGCGCCTTTGTGGTTGATTTCTGTTGCTTTACACGTGTGCTCGCGAGAGGAACTCAGGTCGGGGCCACCATCGTTGAGGGAGGGGCTGAAGTTCTGAAAGGCCCAAACAACTCTCTGAAGGGTCCCCCAAATGAAGGCACTAACAATCTTCTAATCAAACTCCACTCTCTCCTCCAGGGTTGATTCACTTGACAGCAGTCATCAACACTCTCTCAGAGAAATACAGAATGAACCCAATGAGTCATTCACATTTTTCATTTTTTATTAAAAATCTCTTACATCTGCAATCTAGTCTCTTTTAAGCCTGGCCTCGCTTTATAAGGCCCTAAGTTGTTAACCGATGCCGGATCGTGTGGCTGCTTTAGCATGAATTGGGGTGGGGGATTGGGGCTGAGATGAGAAGAAACTGATCTTTGCCAATGGATGTATTCTTCTTGTACACAACTCATAAATCCCCTTGTGCGTAAAATGAGGGTGGCATGTCTCTCTCCTTACTTCCTTTGCAATGATATAGGAAGAATCGTGCACGTGTGTGTATGTGCCTGTGTGTGTGTACTTATTCAGAACTGATTGGCCTGTTTGTAGATTGTTGGATACCTCACTTTTCCTAATTTCTTTCTCCATCTTTTTTATCAACTGATCCACCAGAATTAGGAGTTAAGGAAGCTGAAATGTAAAACTCGATGGAGACCAGTCTGAGATACATGCCTAGGTTATAAAACATGGTTCTTAAATATCAGTATAAGTCAGAATCACCTGGGCAACTTGCCACAAATGCAGATTCCCGGGCCCCACGACCAGAGTCTGATCCAGGGGGTCTGGGATGAGACTCAGGAATTCACATTTTAATAAGCCCTTTATTCTTTAATATTCTTATTCTTTAATAAGAATAAGGTGATTCTGATGCTGGTGGTCCTAGACCACATTTTGAGAATCACTTGCAGAGAATTGCTGGGAAGGATTCTGGCACTGTCTAAACCCCACATCCTTGGTTTACAGATGAGATTAAGGAAGCCAAGAGAAGTGAAATGACTAGCCTATGCTAGTTAGCTAGTTAGGGCAGAGTATGGCCAGAACTGAACGCCAGCTCTGGGCCTTTCCCGCCGCCCCATGTACAGGGGAGCAGGCCAATAGGTAGTAAGCTTGCTTTGCAACAGGGTGGATTGAAATTAAACACAAGGAAGAACTTCCTGACAGAGAGGTGTACTGAGGAAGCTGACAGCATCTCCTTTCCCAGGAGACCTTAATTCAGGCCAGACTTCCATCCAGTGTGGGCACTTGAGGTACACGGCAGGGGCAAAGAGAAAAGAAGGAAACATCTGGTGATTTTGCATGAAAGGGACCAGAGACCCTTCTTTGAGTTCTGCTGTGGCACCTGGATTTTAACCTTGACTGAAACATAAGGCCAGTGGTCCAGGAAGCCTGAGGTGAGGTCCTACCTCTGACAAGGACAAGGTTTGTGATGTTGGGCCCCTTGCTCAATTTCTTGGCCTTTATTTCCTGGGGTTGCATTAGATTGCCTCTAATTTCCAGGGTGCCATCATTTTTATCTTTCATTGTAACTCCCTCACCAAAGTGCACACGGCAGAGGGACTCAGTGAAGTTTTGTTGTTCAACAAGTTAATCAGCTGAATAAAAAACTACTCAATATTGAGTATCCAGAAGTTCTATCTGCCAGTTCTCCCTCGCCTAGGGCATTTAGAGTCTGTCTGAACAGTCAGTAGTGATCCCCCGTTTTTATACTAATTTATATATTTAAAGGGGTCTAACCTCAAATGAACCTGAGTTACAGCTTCAATATCCATGTCTTTTCATGAGTGATCGTTCAGACCTCTGGCTACTTAGGGTCAGTCCCCAAGCAGAGAAGCCAGACCAGAGAAACATCTCCCCATTAGTGACGGCCTCTGGTCACAAGTCCCTGTGCCCCCATCTCATGTGGCCACCCCTCTGATGATCTCTGTCTGTTCCTTTCAGAAAGCAGATCTGGCCGTGGCAGGCCTCACCATTACTGCTGAACGGGAGAAGGTGATTGATTTCTCAAAGCCATTCATGACTCTGGGAATTAGCATTCTTTACCGAGTTCATATGGTAAGAGATTTATTTTATAAGCATTTATGGCATTAAAGTTATTTGCATGCAAACACTGAGTTATATGGTAATAATGAATGGCTCACAGAAATATTTAGATTTCAAGACTTAAATGCAAATGTGCTGGGCTATTTTTTCCCCCATCAGCTGCAAGGACTTGCAAACAGGAGGAATGGAAAAGTCACACTTGTGGGCTTTCCAGTAAAAACTGCTTCTGCCTCACTGAATAGGGAAGGCCAAGAATGATCATTCAACCCTTGGTTCGTAGTGTGTTGGTGATCGGCCCCATGGGTCACTCTGCTTCCTCCTAGGGGGTGGGTCCCCAGCCCAGATAAGTCACCCCGGACTTCTCAAGGCCTTCAGCAACTTTCAGGTCCACCTCTGTTCACTCTGAGCATTGCATCTGGTGAGGCAATGCAGACCCCCTCTCTTGATTATCTGTGCTGGGGGATAAAGAGCAGATAATGTAATGTCACTTATACCTGGCCTGTCCCCTCTTCTGCATTCCTTGCAAAAAAAAGACTTCTCTGGTTAGGTGGCTAGAGTCAGTTTAAAAATGAGTTTGAGAAAGCTCCCCCATGGGCACCAGAGGATGGACGTGATGTCAGAGTTACTGGCTGGTGGGGGGAGCATCAGGAGAGGGGAGATATACCCTCATCCAAACTGGCTCTAAGTACACAGCTACTGTATGGATTTCCCCAATGGTCCAGTCACTTTAGGCGTCCAAGGTCATGCCAACATGGTGTATTCCAGCACCCGGCACCACAAGGCTGCCCAACAGGGAAGGACCCAAGAGCTCACCCCACATGCCTGCTGAGGAAGTGACCCTCCAGCTTCTGATCTCAGCCTTGGAGAAGGGGGATTATCTGTATTTGCAGCCTCAGCCTGGCAGCTGCCAGGGCATCAGGAGCTGTGGCCCGTTTTTGCAGGAGGAAGGTCTTCTTGTAGAGCCCACTCAGGCAGCTCCGAAGAGCCCGGTTCTGGGCTGGACCTCAGCGTCCATCATGACCCCTGCCCGACTTGGAAAAAGAGGCCAAATCATCTGGAAGAAGAGACAGCCTCAAAATCCCAAGCTCTCCAGGCTAAAACAGAAAGAAATGGGAGGATTTGGTCACAGTCAATGCTGTGACGGATGTGTCTGTCTTGTGAGTGAAGGGGGATTTTGATCCCTCCTCCCCTCCTTTCCATGACAATAACTCCCATTCACTGAGCGCCTCGTATGTGCCAGATACTCTTCAGGCCCCTGTGATGTGGGCTGTTGTTATGGATTGAATTGTGTCCCCTCCAAAGCTGTGTTGAAGTGTTAACCGCCCCCAGCCCTGTGAATGTGACCTTATTTGGAAACAGCGTCTTTGCAGATAGAATCAAGTTAAGATGAGGTCATACTGGAACGGGGCAGGGCTAATCCAATGACTGGTGTCGTTATAAAAAGTGGGAAATTTGGACATAGGCATACAGGGGAGAAGACCTTGTGAATTTGGAGGCAGACTGGAGTGATGCATCTACAAGCCAAGAGACGCCACGGATTGCCAGCTGCCACCAGAAGCTCGAAGAAGACAAAGAAGGACCCTCCTGTAAAGCCTTCAGAGAGAGCATGGTCCTTGACACCTTGATTTTGAACTTCTAGGCTCCAGAGCTGTGAGACAATACATTTCCATTGTGTTAAGCCCCCCAGTCGGTGGTACCCTGTTATGGCAGCCCTAGTGAATGAATACAGTCGACTTGTTCTTATTTTAGAAATGAGGAAACAGTGGCAATCAGTTCTAAAAACATGGCCAAGCCCACGCACCACTTAATGTAAGAGCAGAGTTCAAACCCAGGATGGTGTGGTGAGAGCCTGTGCTCTCTCTGTGACACCAGGAAGCCACCCGCCTTGTGTGACCTGTGCATAACTTGTGCATAACTTGTAAGTGAGGCTCTCTGTGCCCCTGTTCTCAGTTGGTCCTCAGGGCTGTTCTTTGAGGAAAGAAGGAAGATGTTATAATTCCCATCTTACACATGAGGAGACCAAGGTCACCTCTGGAGCTGGGCCTGGAATCCAGGTCTCCTGACTCTTGGGACAACGTTCTTGTCATCATTACGTCTATTGGTACTCCCGAGGCAGCTTTCCAGCCAGTGCTGTTTCTTGAGCCTGCCCCACTGTGTCCCCCCACCCAACTGAGCCTTGAGGGAGGATCCAAAAGAAATGGAGACACACAGCCTTTCTGCTGTGCCCAGACCACATGACAAGGCTCTGGCCTTGATTTCTTGATTAAGGCCAAGGGCACTAGAGCTCCACTCGTGACCCGATGGGCCAAGAGGAACCACATGGGTGAAGGCACGTCATCCCAAGTGTTTCCACCCCCTGGGAACATCTGTTGCTAGGCTACCGTCACCACCCAGGACACGATTGTCCTGAATATCAACTCTGGCCAGAACCAAACTCCAATTCTCCGATCCTCTGGGCAATCTTAATTAGATCATTGGCCAAATGTTTCCTACCACCTGCAAACCTATAACTGTATGAGCTCCCCTGCATTAGTTCTGGGATGTGAAGTTTTATGTGTCAGCTCAGCGAGGCTCTAATGCCCAGATGTTTGGTCAACCCCTAGTCTAGATGATACTGTGAGGGTATTTTGTAGATGCGATTAGCATCTACAATCAGCTGATGTTAAGGAAAGGAGATGACCCTTGATAATATGGGTGGTCCTCATCCAATCAGTTAAAAGGCCTTGAGAATAAAAATGGGTTTCCCAAAGCAAAAGGAATTCTGTATCAAGACTATCACGTAGAAATCTTGTCTGAGTTTCCTGCCCTACAGATTTGGGACCTACCAGCTCCTACGATCACATGAGCCAATTCCTTGAAATAACTCTCTTTACATACACACACACACACACACACGCACACACACACACACATGCACGCACACACACCCCCTCCTGGTTCTCTCTGTCTCTCTGGAGAACCTAACCCACACAGCTCCCCTCTCTGGTCAGCATTCCTCCCCTCTCCCCACCTCCTTACTGAGACCCTAGTGTGCCACACGGCTGCTCAGATCTGATTTCTAACAGGGGGCCAAGCTGAGTGCTGGCGTGGGCAGCTCACACTAAGCAGAACTGACAGTTTATGCATTTATTCAACAAATATTTATTGAGTGCATTCTGTGTATGAGGCAGAATGCTTAGACAGTACCAAAGAGTGAGCTGGGGAGAGAACGATGCTGAATCGATTAAATCAGGGGAGATCCAATGAGAACAAGTCTGAGATGAACTTCACAGAATCTGAAACAAAAGAGGCATCAGCAGGAACAGCTAATACCAAAGGGTAGCCCGGCAGAGTTCACCATGAGCGCCAAAATCTAAAACTACACAGAGAAGCTCTCTCTGATACAATAGTGTTAAGTTGATGAAGTTGAAGTTGAATGCTGGGTGTTTATTATTTTGTGAATTTTCTCTGATTGATAGTTCTCTGTGAGCAAAAATATGGTTCATTTAATTTCATTTGTAATCTATAATGACCTAGAATCTCTTAGCTCTATGTCTGAGGTCACCTGAGTCAGGAGTGATTGTTACTGAAAAGTGAGCATCTGGTGATAATCAAACCTGTGTGCAAAAGTAAAAATAATTAACACAAAGTATAAACGCCTAGTTAGAAATTCTTCAAAACCTTCCAAGATAACAAGTGGTGGCAGGTATGTCTCTGAAGCCTAAAGATAACCAGAAATAATTTGTGAGTTTCCAGTAATCTCAGATTATCTAGGTTCTTTCATGAATGTGGATCATCACAAGTTGATTATGGGATATTTCCCTTCCTCCCAACCTTGGGGCATAATCTGTTTTTGCCCAGGCATCTCCAGGGCCAAATCAGAAGAATGTTTTGCTCTTTTGACCTCTACTCCCTGCCCCTCAGAGGCTGACTAAGGAGTCTGGCTTTGGCAATTGTTACTGTCGATCCCTCTCGCTTATTAAAACTCTCTCTGTTCCTAGCATCCAAGTCACCATTTTCTCCCGCTGTTCCTCCTGCCTCTCTGATTATTGCCTCTTCCACCATTTCTGTTGCTTCCTCTCTCTCTCTCTCTCTCTCTGTCTCTGTTTGCCTCTTTAATGTCCGTGGCCCTTTTCTATTCTCACTCTCCCAACTCTCTGCCTGGATAATCTCACCCTTTCCCAAATCTATAAATCTAACCCTGACTGCTCCCCTAAATTCCAGAAGCATATTTTAAACACATTACTAAGACGTCCCCGCCTGGATATCTCAGAGGCACCTCAAAAACAGTGACACGAACTTCATTCGGTATATTCCTCCCTCCCCTCCTCTGCCCCATCTCAGGTAACGCCATCTCCATCCAGCCACCTGAGCTGTCCATCACTTCTCTTTCCTCACATGGTCAGTTGGTCCGCTCACGTCCTAAATAGTCCTCAGATATACTCTCTGTCTCCACTTAATCTGCCTTGGTTCAGGCTCTCCTCATCTCTAACCTCAACTACTGCCATTCTGGTGGCCTGTATCCTCCTTGAGGGCAGGTGTTTCTTATCCATTACTGTATCCCCATCAAAGGGCCACTGTTATTGTAAGCATTCACCAAGAAGCAGTAGAGTGAAAATCCTGGACTCTGGAGCCAGACTGCATGGGTTTATTCCCAGATCTGACACTCACTGGCTGCAGGGCACATGTGTCTCAGCTTATTCATCTGTAAAAATGGGTTGTCATGCACATTTAATGAGAATACATATGTAATGCACTTATAACAGCGCCTGACATGTGCACAATAAAGTGTTAGTTATTACATTTTTTATTGACGTATAGTCAGTTTATAATGTTTCAGGTGTACAGCAAAGTGATTCAATTGTATATATAATTGAATATAGTTGAGATGTTGAATATAGTTCCTTGTGCTATACAGTAGGTCCTTGTTATTTATCTATTTTTTATATAGTAGTGTGTATCTATTAATCCTAAATTCCTAATTTATCCCTTCCCCCAGTTATTACATTTCATAAATGTATGTGAATTTCTCCCCACTGTCATCTATCCTCAATCCATCCTGCAGCCTGAGAGTTGTTTTATTTTATTTATTTATTTTTATTTTTTTCACAAATGTAATCATATCAGCTTCCAACTTAAAATCATTCACTGGCTGCGTATCACTTACGAGAAAAAGTCCAACCTTCTTAGCATGGAGAATAAAAGCTGATCTCTCCTGTTCCACTTCCATCTCTTTGCTGCAGGCACCTTCATCCTGTACTGCTCACTCCTTTTCCCATCATGTCAGCCTCTTCCTGTCTTCTTATCTAGATTCATGCTCATCTTCTTGTCCCTCAACTGTCTAACAAGGTCTTCCCTGGCCTTTAATACCCAGCTCAAATGGCACTTGTCAAATGTGACTCCCCTAGATGGAGCTGATTGCTTCTTTCTCTGAGCTGCTGCCCTCTGCCTATACCTCTATAACAACATTTATATGCTGCGTTATATTACTCTTTGTTTATCTCTCTCTCCCTAAGTAGATCCTAGTGGGAGATACACTGGGGAGAAGGTACCCTCTTGCCAGACCATACATTTTTTTAAATTGAACTATAGTTGATTTACAATGTTGTGTTAGTTTCTGGTGTACAGCAAAGTGATTCATGTATGCATATGTACATATATATTCTTTTTCATATTCTTTTCCATTATGGTTTATTACAGGATACTGAATATAGTTCCCTGTGCTATACAATAGGACTTTGTTTTTGATCGATTCTGTATATAATAGTTTGCATCTGCTAATCCCAAACTCCCAATCCAACCCTCCCCCGCCCCCGCCTCCCCTTGGCAACCAGAAGTCTGTTCTCTATGTCTGTGAGTCTGTTTCTGTTTTGTCGGTAAGTCCATTTGTGTCACATTTTAGATTCCGCATATAAGTGATATTGTATGGTATTAGACCATAAATTTTTATAATATGATTTTTGGTATGGAAAATGTCTCATCCTAAACATGCGATATTTACTTGATAAGTACAGAGGGAAGAAAGGAACAGGGGAGGGAGGGAGGGACCTGTGATTCTGCAGGCAGTGACCACCACTTCCCTTGGTGGCTCACGGTCGAGCAGCACTGACCCCCAGGAGCCTGGCTTCTGCCAGGAGACCCAGTATTCCAGGCAGCAGGATGAGTGACCCAATTAGATTTCTTTTTACTTTCTGGCCTTTACCCTATTGGCCTTGAGAACAAAAAGTGAGGGGAGGCAGATGTTGGGGCAGCTCAGACCCATCTTGTGCTCAGGCCTGGTCGTGGCGGCCACCTGAACCCATGGCTCCCTCCCTCCCTGATGCCTGCACATACCACAGACAGCACAGCACCGACCTGAGAAGGCATGGGAACCCCTGGCTGGGGCCAGATGAGCTTCCAGGCCATACATGGAGGATTCAGCCTTTAGAATCTGGGGTATCCCCTGGTACTGCAAAGATAGGAGTCAAATGACTGGACATCTGAAGTTCAAGACTCTCTTGATTTCCTTGGCATATTAGCTCATTTCTTCTTATTGAGAAGTTCAGTATTTAGCATAGCAGTGTAACCCCAAGGGCATTTTGCAGTTCAGGGTTTTATAGAATTGATGCATTTTGCAGTCCAGCGTTCTATAGAATTGATGCATACTGTAAGCTCCCAAATATCTGTGAATGGAAGAGAAAAGAGCATAGAAAAACAAAACCATTCACATTTGATATTAGAGTATATCATGTAGTTTTCTCTCTCTCTCTTTTTTTCTGCAGCAGCAATTTCCCTAATGATGTTTTTGCTCAGATTAATATTAAAGTAAGTTTGTATGCCTCAAGCACACACTGACTGCTGAAGCAAAGCCTTATCAGAGCGTGCCAGAAACCAACCTGGGATTTGACATTGGCACATATAGCCCCCAAATGGATAATCAAGTTTAGAAAATTCAGTGTCAATATATTCAAGGAGGTTGGGTGTATGTCCAGGATATTTGTATGTTGACTAACATCATCTGGCACCTCTTTATTCATGAAGCACTTTCACATACAGTCTCCGGTTTAGTACAGCAATCCCCCGAGGCAGGTAGTAGGATTCCCATTTTGCACAGAAGGATTCTGAAGCCAGTCGTGGCTAGTGGTGCAGTGGAAAGAGGAAAGAGAGTGCGATGGTGGGGTGGCATGGAACCCAGGTTTTCGATCTCCAAGTCCATACATTTCCAATTATCTATCTTTATGGTACAGTAGGTATATTTCTCTGTGTCAAGGTCATGTGCTAGGTGATCTTTCAAGATCCCTTCTAATCAGAGGATACTATCTATGATCCCATATAGTGTCCTAAGCCAGCCAGAACATCTAAGGCTCCCTTGAAAATGTGAGTTTACTATTTTCCCCTCCAATGTCCTGCTCCACATTTGAATAGCAAATGTGAAAGTTTCACACTCTGTTCTTTTTCTCTTCTTAACCCTTGGCTAGAGTCTTCTCTCTAAACAAAAGTTAAAAAAAAAAAAAAATGGAAAGAAAAGAAAAAAACAAAGCAGACAGTGATTAAAAAGTGAGCAAGAAATAAATGTCAACATTAAATTAATGCCTGGCATTTTTGCTGGATGTATTAGTTGTTTTTCAAGAAGGTCTGTTTCATCTCAGAAAGACTGTCTAGGAAAATGGAGAACAAAGCTAAGTAAACCAGTGAATCATTTCTGATACTGCTTAATACTCTGTTGTAAGAAAACAGAAAATGAATAAAGTTCTATTCCTTAAAGCTAAGTAACATGATAGCCCATATAATGGAAATATGGTTCCCTGAATGTATAATCGTGTTAATATTGGTTATTTATTGAGTGCTCCTCTCTCAAGAAGTTCAAGGATTTTATCAACATTACTTTAGTAGTTCTCACATCCCCCCTTTCATGTTGATTGTGGTGTCCCATTTTCTGGAAGAAGGAAACAGCACCAGAGAAGCTGAGTGGCTCACCTAGGATCACTCAGCAAGTCAAGGTCAGGGCCAGGTTTAGAACTTTGGTCTTCTCATGCCAGATTTCCAATCAGCAAAGTGAAAATAGATATGCCACCATCTGGGTTATACAGGCAACAAACCCATCTGGGTGTTTTTAGTGAAGAGGAATTAATTGCTTACTTCTTTTTTACTCTTGGAGTCAGATGTGAGAAGTGCGTGCTAAACCAAAATATCATCAAGACAATCCACTGCAGACACACTGAGGGAGGTTATCCATGGGTTCCTGGCACAGGCCAAGAAGAAATCTCTTCCTTCTGCTGCTTCCAGAAAGAGTCATGGAGACTGTCTCTCTTATCTCTTTCTTTAGCCCTAAAGAGCCCTAAAGAGTTTATCTCTTATCTCTTTCTTTAGCCCTAACCCAATTCAATACAAATTGGGTGTGGAAAGAAACCTCTCTATGAATGGCCATTTAGTTCTAAAGACTGGCAAAACTACATGGGGGACAGGATGAGCCTTTGTCATTGGCTCTGCTGGAGAGGGAGTGGATTCAGGGAAGGAAGAGAGTTGATATCACTGGTTTGTGTGTAGGAAATGGTGATGAGGGTACACAGCCCTTACACAGACACAGGAGAACCTGCTGCACACCTGAGCCACTCTGTCTTGACTTTTTTGGGAAGGCTGAGGTGGAACTGAGTTCCAAAGATTGCAATCACCGACTTCTAAGGGCCAGCCTTCCAGAACAGAGCTTGGTATTACCCTAATCGCTTCCCTGGAGAGCCCTGGGGGAACCCTCATGATTCATGTATTATAACCCATAGAAACTCTAGGAGTTGTGGAAGGCGACTGTGGCCAGATGGCATTCTCCCTCCAAGCATCTTTAGCATGTGCTCCTATAGGACAGAAAATAGTATTTCTTGTCCACTGAGGGAGAATCAATATAAAAGGAAGTTTCCTCTTTTGTCATATACCATCTCCCTGCACCCCCTTCACTCATGGCTACCATTAGGCAGAGGGGGAGCAAACACTTATATAGCACTTACTGTGTGTTAAAACAACCCATGAGGTAGGTTTTATTACTACCCCCATGTTACAAAAGAGGAAATGGAGACCCAGAGAGGTTAAGTAACTTGCACAGGGACACACAGTTGTACGTGGCACAACCAGGATTCAACCCTGGGCAGGCTGACTCCAGAGTCTGTGTTTTAATTCACTGCCTGCCCTACATTACCTGGCTCTGGTGTCCTTATGCATTTGGCTCCAGACTCTGGGAAAGCAATTACTTCCTTACTATAATGTCATTTCTTCTAGTACATAGAGAATGAAGTATCAGTGAGTTCACAGATTTTCTTTATGGATAAGAGGAATTTTCAACGGGCAAGGGGAGATTAGTACCACTTCATAGCTCCATGGACAGCTAACATTCACAGGGCCTCACCATGCAGGGATTGTGACCATTTGGTGACCAGCCCAGTCTCTTTCACCATCAGATGGCATCAGTGATGCTGTCTCTGATGTGGTCAGTCTGAAGCACAGTACAAAAGTCAAGGAACCAGTTTTCATTTTGGTGCCATCTAATTTTCCACCCCATCTGCAGGACTTGATCTGTCGTAGACATTTGGGGCATAGACTATATATAACCAATTATCTACGTTCAAAGTGGTTGTATTCGCCAGAAGGAACCAGCCCAACTTGTAGTCAACAGAGACATGTATAAATCAATACAAATGCCTATAAATGCAACAGAGTCACCATAAATGATGATGGGTACAAATAAATGATGTTTAGAGTACTTTAAGGGGGTGAGACTGAGTAGGTTGGGATTCTTTTGGTATTGGGTAGAAGGCGTGGGATTAATTAAGGAGTTTATTGGAGCATATTGCAAAGATGAAAAGGAGAGGGAGACGTGGTACAGCTGCCATTTGAAAGAAGGAGAGCATGGCATCCCTATGGCACAGCTTGACAAATGAGCACCAGAGAAATTGAGGCCATCACCAGTGATTTGAGCAAGGCACTTAATCTCCGTGGGTCACAGTTCTTCCATCTGTCAATATGGAGAACTGGGTACTGAAATCAAGAGAACATAGTGAAGCATTTTGAGTTCTTCAGAAGAAAAGCATCACCATCATATATCCTTTGGGTTAAGGAAAATCTATTACTAGGAAGAAATGCCTGTGGCATGTGACACCTGATTTGCCCCAAGCACCAGTACTCAGATGTCTTTGGGGAAGGAAGCAATCAAAAGCATCTGCATAGAAAAAAAAAAAAAAAGGTAGGCGTTCAGAGCCTTACAAGTAACATACTTCTCTTTGGCATCATAAAAACAGCTTAGGCTCAGCCCAAGCCTAGGCTGTGCGAGCCCAGACCCAAATCTCAAATGACTGCCCATTCCTTGCTCTTCTGGTTGGCGTCAGTCAATCACAAGTGGAATCAGATGTTGCCTTGCCAACGTGACTGATATGTTTCCAATGGAGCTCTGTTTATGTCTTGATCCTTGTTTGTGTGATGTTCTATGTTTTATAACTTGAGTCTGCAGGAATTTTTCCCATGGCTGTGCATCATTTCTTATCACCCATAACCAAATATGGCAGCTTTAAATAGTGCTGTCATTTTCCTCAATTTCACTCGTTGTGATATAATCAGGTATAGATTTCTGACATTGAGCATCTAATGGGGTTTCAGATTCAGAAAGCTACAATGAAAGATTTTTTTCTCTTGGATATCTCTCAACTGGGAGACACAGAGTGAAATAGTCATGAGCGACAGGTGTAGAATTCATGTACGTTTGCCCAGAGAAGCTCTGGGGGATAGAAGGACCCCAGGAGTGGCCCATGCTCGTGATTTCTGCTGCAGAAGGTGTATATGCATCATGAGTGCCTTCATCCCCCTTCTGGACTCACTCTATGTCTTCCTTTGTCTGCCACTGGCTCTTAGGATGTAGACAAAGACATGGTTAGCCCGTGATGGACACAAGAATGACTAACTGGGGACTCTCCTTCTGCTTCTCTTGAGTCCTTCTTCCTGTTAGAGAATATACATAGTGATAGGACCAGACATACTTAAATGGCCTCCTCCCCATTTCTCTCCTGTTCCCTTGGTTACTGGGCTTTGTCCCTCAAGTTGTTTTATTTTCCCAGTCAATCACCTGAGTGTTCTGTGCAGCTCAAGCATGAACGCACATGAGGCAGAGTACTTGCAATTTGTATCAAAGGGCAGTTCCCTGGTCTCAGCCTTATTGGGAGAGAAAACCAGTTTCAGACAGACCACCCAAGGGGTCACTGTCACACTGATGAAGGGCCCAAGAACAGGTGCCCCACTGGCAGAGGATAAGCTTTGACTTCTTCACTCTGTACCCTCCGGACTGTGTCCCCAAATGGGAGTGTAAAAACTGTACTCCCAAGTGCTTTGGGAATTTGCCTACTGGCTTGCTGGGAAGGGATGGAAAACCCACCAGAAGAGAAGTTGAAAATCACCCACGACTGGAGCTGTTCGAATACAAGGGGACCATGCAGCGTTGTCTCCCCCGCTCCTTAGATGCTGCATTGGGAGAGCTATTGTTACCTAGAGTTTCTTAGCATGGGCTCCATGGTCCGGCTGTCCTTGGATAACGAAAGCCCAGAAAGCTGGTTGAGATTAGTACTGGCATAGGCAGCTGCCCTTTGTGTTTCTGGGGACCCCAGTGTAAAAGTGACATACCTTGTTATTGACAGTAGGTTGTGCCGTGACTCATATACTCTTGAGCGTGAAAGTTTACATGTTTGTAGAACCCCTGAGCTTAATACTGATTTTCTGCCCTATCCATGGACTTCCTAGATTCCTGGAATCATAAAATTATATCATTTTCAATTTAGAATGGTCTTTAGGGAGCATCTAGTCCAGTGGTTTCATAGTAAATGGAAGAAGTAAGCCTGATGCAAGACCAAGGCAGCCGTGGGGAGCTGCAGAGAGGGGCCCTGTCTTGAGTGGGCAGCCGCCACTCAGCTCCAGCTGGTTGAGAATTAGGCCCAGTGTTGCCAGATCACCCATTTTTTAAGCCAGAAATCTGGATTTTTATGTGAAATCTCCCAATCATTTAATGTTGGCAATTAATCAAAATGGGTAAGCACTGCAGGTAAACAAACAAGTTGTCTGTGGGCTGCAGGTCACCAGGGTGTCACGTTTGATCTAGTCCAGCTCCAACGGAGGCTGAAGGGGGGTGTGCACTTGCCCGAGACCACACAGCTGAAGATTGGGAGCAGGTTCTGGAACTCCTTCCTTCTCATTCTATCTCACTTTCCTACAGAAAATGCCCTGGAGCTTGGTCCTCAGCTCTCTGTTCCTGGCTCCATCCTTTGGCACCCATGACTCTAGTCAAGCATGTCCCTGTGCTGGGGACAAACATGTTTTCCCACAGCATCATGGTACGAGCCCTGGGCTTTGTGTCAGGAAGCGTGCATTTGAGTCCCAGCTCTTCCGCTGATTAGCCGTATAACCTTGGACACATCTCTCGAGTGCCCTGGGCTTTGATTTCTTCCCTAATACAATGAAAATAAGAATCTGGGCCTCACAGCACCGGTTTGAGAAGGTCTCACTGTGCGTGAGATCACCCTGCAAACAAAAAAACCAAGGATGCCTGTCATATTAGCATCCTCACGAGAAAGAGGTGAGTGTCTGAGTGGGGGGCTAGCGTTCCATCCACCACCGCAGACATCAACAGTTCAAAAATGCTTCAGAACCCAAACACACTGCCCCTGGAGGATGTGGGGACAGCACATAAGGGGCACTGAGGGCTGTTCTGCTTGCCCAGCACAGAGCCTCCTTCATCCTAGGAAGTAACGAGGCCCCCGGGCTGTTCTTTTGTTTCATCTGCTGAGATCAGGGCTGGGTAAGTGTTTCAGAGCAGCCCCCTCTACACCTTCAGCCCTGTGTCATTTAAACCAATCACCCATAACCCAAAGCAATGCAATCTGGGGCCAGACCCAGGTCACCATCCCCTCTGCCCTGCCCTGCCCTTCCCAAGGGCCATGCTGACTGAATATAGATGGTGAATCTTGTTTTTATTTCCATTTCCAGGGCCGCAGACCCGGCTATTTCTCCTTCCTGGACCCTTTTTCTCCTGGCGTCTGGCTCTTCATGCTTCTAGCCTATCTGGCCGTCAGCTGTGTCCTCTTCCTGGTGGCTC
Organism: Eubalaena glacialis; assembly: GCF_028564815.1. Lineage (NCBI taxonomy): Eukaryota > Metazoa > Chordata > Mammalia > Artiodactyla > Balaenidae > Eubalaena > Eubalaena glacialis. The sequence continues at coordinate 12,183,159 of NC_083725.1, read as the reverse complement.
GGTACTCTCCTCTCCCCTTCCCTGTCCTCACACCGCCACCTCGTGTCCACCTCTGGGAACTGCATGGGAGGGGGTGGGGAGCCGGAGAAGGGTGGGTTGAGAAGCCCTTGGTGCCAAACCAGAAGGACGGGAGAGCGACCCAGGACCTGAACCACTCTGCCCAGCTGTTGACCTGGCACTGCCCATCCATCCATCTTTGCCCACATCCCCTACTAGGCACAAAGAAGACAGGCGAGCTTGTCCAAATTTGCTTCTGCGCCCCTGCCTCTTACTCCTCTCGTTCCCCAGTCTCCAGCCCGCCAGCTTGTGTAGGAGCTTTGGGAGAGAGAGGAGGGGAGGAAGGTGGCAGGAAGATCACTCTGATTAAGTACCGAGGCTTTGGCAGCCCTGGCATCCGTCCTTGCCAGGATCTGCCACAAAGTGCTGAATGACGAGAAGCAGAGCCTGAAAATCTGGAGTGGGGGGCTGGAGGCCTCGGTGGCACAGGCGAGGGAGAAGGCCTCCTCTGTAGAGGGCCTGGCCCTTCCCCAGCCCGAGTCTGTCTGTGAAAACACAGCTGCCTTGTTGAATGGGGACTGCGGAGGGTGGCTGACAGCAGGAGGGCGGGACAGAGAGAAGCATTGGCAAGTAGTGCTGAGTTGAGACAAATGGTCCAGATCAGGGGTTGGGGAGAACCAGCGCCCCTGCCCCTGCCCCCGGAAACCAGAGACTGTCCCTGGGCCGACGGAAGAAGCCGAGGAGCGTCCCAGGAAGATGCACAGAGAGGGTTGTTTCTCTCTGAGGCTAAGGTGGACCAGCCTGGGCTTCAGGAGAGCCAACTGACTATCCAGAAGCAGAACAAGCTCTTGTGGCTCCGGGTCATTCCCTCAGGTCCCCGATTCCCACTCAGTGCTCAGCTCACCACCCTGGAGGAGCCGAGACCCGCTCAGGATGAGCTTCTAAAGGGCTGCCAGTGGCTCTGGTCCAGCGGTCTCCTCTGCCTCGGGGCCACGGAGGCGGGGCCAGATGATTCTGTAGTGAACATTCCACCTCTATGGGGTGGGGTCTTCCCCAAGAGCACGTCTGTTCAGTGCTTGAGGAGAGACTGTGCACCCTCCAGTTAGAAGATGGAGCCCCGGGGGCTTCCCTGGTGGCGCAGTGGTTGAGAATCTGCCTGCCAATGCAGGGGACACGGGTTCGAGCCCTGGTCTGGGAAGATCCCACATGCCGCGGAGCAACTAAGCCCGTGTGCCACAACTACTGAGCCTGCGCGTCTGGAGCCCGTGCTCCGCAATGGGAGAGGCCGTGACAGTGAGAGGCCCGCGCACCGCGATGAAGGGTGGCCCCCGCTCGCCGGAACTGGAGAAAGCCCTCGCACAGAAACGAAGACCCAACACAGCCAAAAATAAATAAATTTATATTAAAAAAAAAAAAGAAGAAGATGCAGCCCCAAGGAACTGCAGGGTTCCAGACCCCGGGGCAGTTCCCAGCCTGCCCGAGAGGCATTGAATCACTCAGTTTGTGCCTCTTCCAGTGGAGATCAAAGCCAAGTTCAGGAAGTCGTCCCTGGCCCATGAGATCCAACCAAACAGGGAAAGGCCTTGCTTACAACCCGGTCGTCTTCAAAGGCTGCGGCTCCTTGCGCCGCTCGGGTGCCACCCACCCCTCCTTGGGCCTGTAGGCATTGCCACTGTCAAGTGTCTGTCGTCAGTGTCGACTGGCGAGGCACAGGAGCCATCTGACACTCCCCCTCTGCACTTGGCCGCACTGCCTGCGGCTGCTCAAAGAAAACTGTCTGCCTGCGTCCTGGCTCCACTGCCCCGCAGTTCGCTCTTGCCCCCTTTGATTGAGCCCCTGTGTGTAGTAAGCCATGGCTCTCAGGTGACCTCGGGGGCCTGCAAATGGTCTTAGGGCTTGGTTACCAGACACACACACACACACACACACACACACACACACACACACACACACACACGGCTGCTTCACCATGCCTGCCACAGCCTGAAGCTTTTCAATCAGCCCTGGGGGCTTAAACAGCCCCTCTTCTCTGCCCTACACACACACACAAACACACACACAAACACATGCACACACTGCCCCCTAGGATCCAGAATTAACAAAAAGATAAACCAAGAAGAAACTGTACAAAAGGTCTGATCATACATCCTATATATACATATATATATAATATCCTATATATGTAATATCTGAGCATAGGGTAATCTGGCCCAAGGTGGTGGCTTTCGAACGGTGTTCCCCGAGCGTGGAGGCTCCTGGAAGGTTACAGAGACGTGGAGCGGCGGTGTGAAGAGGCTGGGCAGCCAGAGCTCTGGGACCTCAGCCCGTCTTCATTCAGACCAGCTCCACTTTTCTCTTATATATTGTACTTCTGGGTAAGATTTTAGAGATGAAAAGATATTTGAAAACCACTGCTCTAAGGCAGCCGTTCCCAAGCCAGCTGATACCAGAGTCACACAGGGAGCTTTAAAAAGCTTGAATTTCTATGTCTGATCGTCTCCAAATCTCTAGGGATGAGGCCTGGAAATCTGTATTTTTGAAGCTCACTTCCAATGGCCCGTAGGCTTGGGAACCACCGAGGTGAGGCACCACGGGTACCAGCCAGCCCCGCAGGCCACGAAGAGAAGGAGCACATCTCGGGGCAGGGGCCAGCAATGGCACATTGGCCTTGTATTCGGGAACAGGCGGCAGCGATGGAAATGTGGGCCAGCCCTGCAGCACGGCACATGCGCACTAGGCTGAAGGGAAGGCTGGGGATGACGGTAACACCCTGTGAAGAGGCAGACCTGCCCTGCTCAGCACACGCCCAGACGCGTCTCTCACATCAGAGCTGGAAGGCTTTGTGTGGGAGGCAGGCTGGGGCGGAAGAGGGAGAGCATGTGTCTGGTGGGCAGGAAGAAAGGGCATCAGAGGTACCGCTGGGAGAGAGAGGCCAGCGTGAGGCTTCGAGCGACAGCGGGAGGGAGCGCCGCCCTTCTCAACCCTGTGTGCCCATCATGCTCACCTGGGGAGCCCTAAAAATGCTGATGTCCAGGCCTTACCTGGACAAATTAAATCAGAACCTCTGGGTGTGGAATCCAGGTATCGGCATTATTTCAAAAGCTCCCAGGTGAGTCTGAAACACAGACAGGGTTGAGAACCAGGGCCTGAGCCTGAGGGACCATCTGGGCCAGTGGTTCACAAAGTGTGGTCCCTGGGCCAGTGGCATCCATATCACCTAGGAACTTGCAGATTCTTGGGCCTCAACCCGATGTACCGAATCAGACGCTTTTGCCACAATCTGTGTTCTCCCGAGCCTTCTTGGTGATTCTGATGTCAGTTAAAGTTTGAGAATTACTACTCTAGGCCGACGGCTTTCAAACCATGGCTCTGTGGGGCTGTAGGGTCTCACTCTGGGGAACTGAAGGAGGCAGAACAAGCAATTCCCAGCCGTCTATTCTGTGACTTGAATTATTTTGAAAAAATTAAAATGTTTCTTTGATTAAAGAAAAACAGTTCCGAAACTGCCAACATAGTCCAACTTTCTCATTTTTCAGTGGGAAAACCCAAGTCCCATAGAGGGGAGGGGCTTAGCCAAGGCCACAGGCCAGCTACCAAGGTCTCGGGGCGAGGCCAGGCAGGAGAGCGCCCTCACACCCTCAGCACCCCTTCCTTCACGCCCACCCTCCGCAGCACTGGCATGTGTCCCTTTCTCTCACAGGTTGACGCCCTACGAGTGGTACACACCCCACCCGTGTGCCCAGGGCCGGTGCAACCTCCTGGTGAATCAGTACTCCCTCGGCAACAGCCTCTGGTTTCCGGTCGGGGGCTTCATGCAGCAGGGCTCCACCATCGCCCCTCGTGCCTTATCCACCCGCTGCGTCAGTGGCGTCTGGTAAGATCCTGGGTCCTCGGATAAGCCCTGATCCAGCTTCCGGTAGGCAGGAACCTCAGCTCTGCCCTAGGACAGCCTCTGCCAGCTCAGAGGGTTTGGGGGCAGTGGGTGGGTGTGCTTTGTGCCATCTTTTCTCCTTCTCTGTTCCCTGCCTTGGAGGTCTAGATGTAGAGGGGAGCCAAGGCAGGAAAGGAGACCGAGTGAGAAAATGCCTTGAAGGCCCACAGCAAAGCAGTTATAACTTCCTGACCTGAAAATGACCAGAGGTTGAGAGGCAGGGCCTGTGAAAGCATAGGCAGATTTATGCAAATGTGAGCATGTAGAAGGAAGTCCCTGCGGGAGAAATCCAAGCCCACGCCCCCTCCAGCAGCTTTCTGGAGCTTTGCCCCTCTGCACCTGGCTCTGGGGGCCTGCCGGACCTGTCCACCTTAGCAGGTGTGGGAAAATGCAAGCTGTTAGTAGCTCGGAGTTGGACAGGACCTCAGGGAGCAAGTTGCCATCACGGTCCACACGGGCAGTCAGCCAGCCTCTTCCTGGAGCTCCCTTCTCCTCTTGGCAGGGCAAAAGGAACATGGTGGAATGATTCGATGTGTGGGAAAGTTCTCTGAAAATTTGGAAGTGCTACATAAATGTTTGGACTAATCATTGCTATTAGGCCATTATGGGGGGAAATGAAATACCAATGAGGTGTTGAAAGGCAAGTTTCCCATCCTCACTTAAAAACCCACTGTCAGGTTTGGTGTCACAGCTTATAGGACTTACAACCTTCATTCGCTCCTCTCCTTCTCAGCCTGTGTAAACCAGAGGAAAAGGAAAGGGGCATGGGTGCTGGGGACAGTGAGGGGTCTGGACAGTTATCTAGGAGCCACTGGACTGGGGCTGATCGGCAGGTGGAAACACAGCTGGGACTGATACAGTAGGATTTAAACCACTGGGGCAAGGTGCTCACCCATTATCAGGTCGTGCCCAGGAGTCACTGAGCGGATCACTGAGGGGACCTGGGTCTCACATTCCCTGGCAGAAAGGATGGTGTTGTCAGGCACAGTCACAGAGCTCCCTCAAAATCCAGGAAATCTGGGCAGAAACCCATAGATGAGATGTCAGCTGCAGATTCTGGTCCCTTTCTACTTGGGCTTTTCCTTCCAGAGGTGCTTGTTCCCATGTGCTGCACGTAGGGCTCCATTGCCTGCTTCCTTCACCTGTCAGCTCCCACCCCCAGGAATTCCCTCCTCCAGAGAAAGTCTGCCCTGGTGCTGAGGGAGACCACCTGTCCTGCAGGCTGTCGGCTCAGCCCACTGGCTCAGCAGTGCTTTAAATAGCTGGCCCCAGGTGGCTCGGTTACCCTGCTCCAGAGCATCTGTGGAAGGGAGGCTCAGCCCTTCCCAGCCTGACCCGGAGGTGTTGGTGTGCCCCTCTGCCTCTTGGAATTCTTGGTTATAAAATCAGAGCCTCAGTTAGGTTGGCTCCCTGGGGAGTGGGAGGTCAGAAAACAGGGCCATCGTGGCCTACTGTGGCACCCTCACCCAGAGCAAGCGACGGAAAATGCCACGTTGCTAACAAGAATGCCAGCTTCACAATGATAATGCCCCTTTCACCCAGGAGCAAGTCTCCACTGGCCCCTCCGGAGGGAGAGTGGGCATGATTTGCTTTGTCAGCCAAGGTGACGGGCTTGCAATGAGCTACTTCCTTTCTCTGATCCGTCCTTTGTGACCAGTGGCAAAAACAGCCACATGGCTGCCCAGGGCGAAACAGATGCCAGAGTGTAGCCATGGGGCTGGGGGAAGCTCCCCAGCCAGCTCTGAGGTCATGTCCACACCCAGGGCTCATTAACCCACGACAATGTGGCAGAGCAGCTTCCGAATGCACGCCTCCACCTGGGGACCACTCACCACCACCACCCCAGCCTCCTCTGGGGGAAGCTCATGAGAAACAACTTCCAAGAGAGTGTAAGAGCCCAGGCAGGAGCAAGGAGAGCAGGTTTTGCAGATGGAGGGACTCCTGGCCCTTACAGGTCACAAGTAGGGAAGGTGGACAAATGATTTTCTTTGCATCTCTACATGTCTCTGTATCTCACACTCATCTCATCCTTTACGGATTATTAGTCACTAATGACATATTATCTCACCTGATCTCACAACACTCCAAAGACAGGTGGACCAGACATTATTATCCCCCATTTATTAGGCAAGCAAACGAGCTCAGAGGAAGTGTATGGCTTTTCCCCAAGGTCTCATAGGTGGAATTGGACAAAGCCAGAACTAAAACCAGATCCCTTACTGGTGATCTGGCGCGTGTGGATGTGCCCATCAAGTTGATGGGTGCCCCTGTTCCTTCATTCCTGGGAGGCAGCCTGAAGGAATTCTTGGACACGTGGCAAAGGGGACAATGGGACTTCCTGCTCTTGGAAATCCACCTGGAAGCTGCCGGCTGCTGCAGCCCCTGGCAAACACTATGCCTTGGTTGGCAATGTCTTCATAATGAGTGAAGCCTCATTAATTCAGACGCCACTGATTCGGAATTTGGCGATTATCCAACCTCAGTTGTGCTTACATATATCTTTGAACCCCTATAAACAAATGGATTAGGAAGCAGATCCATACTGCTGACCAGATGGTAGATGTCTTGTTTAACCGACTTAAGTGAGCAAACTGGTTTTAATGACTTTAGCATGTATGCTGCCTGAGTTGCAAAACTATTCTCATTTTAAATAAGTCTGATCTGCCCAATAAAACAACCTTCCATTTTGAAATAGCGTGACCATTGTAAAAGCATTTTCTAATTCCAACTTCTCAGCAGTCCGAAGGTGCTTTTCACCAGTTCATCTTGAAGAGTTTCTGCTGTTACAATTTGTAGAACTGGTTATAGAATACAAATTTCTCAGTTACTTGGCCACGTGACTTTGCTTCTCTGAGCCTCGGTTTTGTCTTCTGTAAAATCAGGATAAGATTTTCACCTCCCTGAGTTGTAGGGAGTACAGGAGATAGTGGGTGTGGCTCACAGTAGGCGCTCAGTACATGGCGATGCTGCTCTGAATGTTGGCTGCATCGTGACGGGGCTGGGGGAGGCATCCCGGCTCTAGCTCTGAACAGAGCCTCCAGGGCTGGCACCCTTAGCTCATTCACTAGCTCATTGCTCACCGTCTCTCAAGCTGTCTCATGTTCATGGACACACTTCTTTTGAGTAGAAACCCAATAATCACCTCCTTTAGGAAATAAGAGAAAGAAAACCACTGTCTTCTTCTAGGCCACCCTCCCAAGCCGTTCATTTCTGTTGACATCAAATGCCCTGCCTCCTTTCTCTTCCCCCACTAAGCCCCTCAGAAGAGGGCCACCTGGTCTCTCCCGTGTCGCAGCAGGACTGGGGATGGGGTTTAAGACTCCTGGGGTGCCCCGGCAATGATGACTTCTTGGTCTTTTCCTACATAGGTGGGCATTCACGCTGATCATCATCTCATCCTACACGGCCAACCTGGCAGCCTTCCTGACCGTGCAGCGCATGGATGTGCCCATTGAATCGGTGGATGACCTGGCTGACCAGACCGCCATTGAGTATGGCACGATTCACGGAGGCTCCAGCATGACCTTCTTCCAAGTAAACCCATATGGTTGCTCACCAACATCAGGAGTCGGGCAGAATAAAGTTGAGATGTTTGTCCACTGGAGATAAAAACATCTTGCCTCATCCCATCATCCCTTTTGAACACCTAGTCTGGAGGTTCTCATGGGGCTCATTTTTCCCCTGCTCCCCAAAATCCCCATGGAACCAGGTCCCCAAAGCACTTGGGTTAATATCAGCCTTGTCCCAAAGTGTTATACATGAATGATTAGTGCTACTTGAGATGACTTTAGTGGTAGAACTATTTTTTAATTGCAGTGGTTTCATATGTATTGTAATGAGTATTAGAAAAAATTATGCAGTGTCTCTAACCTGTACTTTTATTTATTTCTGCATAAGATTAGGCTAACGTACGCATTTAAATTTTTAAGTAGGCTAAATTTTATAAGTAGTGCTTAGACAAAGCAAGATTGGAGAATACACAAATGACTAACGTGTAAGGAACTTTAGACTAAACTGAGCTGGTTTCATTGATCCCAGACTAGATAGATCTCAGATCAGGACCCTTTTGGCTTCTCCGAGGTTCCCTTGCAAGGCTCAGGAGCCGGCCCTGCCACAATGGTGTGTTAGCTGGCAGGCTACCAAGGCTGGCAGAGCCGGGCCAGACATAGGAGTAGTTTGCATTTGCTTCAGGCTCTCTAGGGAAACAGATTCCCCTGGAGTCAGTGAGTGTCTAACCAGTCTGTGACCCAAGAAGTTCATTATCACACGAAACAAGTCCAAGGCCTTCAGTTTTCTGTTTCCCATACAAGTCTCAGGGATACTGGCACAGGGACCAGTGAAGGCATCATGCAAACACAGGGTTTGGCTAGACCCCCAGAATTCTCTCAGTCTTGTTATTATTTGTAAACTAGAAGCCAACATTGGATATGTGATTGACGGATTAGTTTAGGGTTAATAGAGAAGAGCTGGCACTGCCCCTTCGGATGATGTCTCTTAAAAGTCCAAAATGAACCTGAGTTTGCTGCCTCTGCGCTGAAGGACAGTAGAGGACACAGCCAGAATTTCCATTCTCGCTTTGGTCAGAACATGGAGGTTGGCAGTGGAAGATGGGTGGATGAAGCAGAACCAACGATCGAAGCAGTAGGCGGAGTTTACACACCTTCAGACCCTGTTCCTTCTTTGTCTTTGTAAAAGGTATCAAGGGCACGACCCTCTCCTCCTGCCATTAAGCAGTGGCAGTTGTGAGATGAAAGGGAACAGGTTCTTGAATATAAGGAGGGGACTGAGTAGCAGAAGGGCCAGAATTTTAGGGACCACTTGGATGCCCTCCCTTTCCAGGCCACCATCTCCTTTCTCTTTCCTCAACCTGCTTCCTTGCGTTCTTTTCCCAGAATTCCCGCTATCAGACCTACCAGCGCATGTGGAATTACATGTACTCCAAGCAGCCCAGTGTGTTCGTGAAGAGCACGGAGGAGGGGATCGCCAGGGTGTTGAATTCCAACTACGCCTTCCTTCTGGAATCCACCATGAATGAGTACTATCGGCAGCGAAACTGCAACCTCACTCAGATTGGGGGCCTGCTGGACACCAAGGGCTATGGGATTGGCATGCCAGTCGGTATGCAGGAGAGGAACAGCCTCTTCGGGTAGCTCCACCCAGGCAGGCTCAGGGTAGCTCCCACCGTCGAATGCAGCCTTGAAGTCAACAGCCCCTGTGTCTAGAACCGGGTTCACAGTGACTTGAGATGGGCATTCTTCAGGTTTTTAAAAAAAGCGAATCCACATCCTTCCAAGTCATCAGGGATTAGTACCCAGTCCTCAATTATGGAAGGGCTAATTGATTAGTTATTCATAGATTAATTATTAAAGGGCACATGGATGCCCTTGGTGTTTTCTTTTTTTTTTTTTTTTGCCACACCACACAGCTAGCTTGTGAGATCTGAGTTCCCCAACCAGGGATTGAACCCAGGCCCTGGGCAGTGAAAGCATCGAGTCCTGCCCTTTGGCCATTTCTCTGATGTCTGACATCTCTACTAGCAGTGGAAAGGAGACGGAAGAGATGGTAGGACTCAAGTGAATTAATTTTGCTATTAGTGTCCCTGGTGAAAGGTTTACTACGAAAGGGGACTGACGTGATTGGAGGAGATGGCTTTCAAATCATCTGTGGATCTCACTGGTCCACCTGTCAGAGTCGGTAGCTGAGAGTGGGCAGGAAAGCTCTGGTATTCACCTTGCTGACTGTGCCGTCGGTTTGTTATAGGAAGGTAGAGATGCTTGGCTTCCAGAAAGGTTTCCCAGCTGTTGCCTTGTAAAGAATATCCCTGCTTTAGGCCTTCCCCTGCTGATGGTTCCTCTATCAGAAGGTGAGGGGGAGCACGTTTGTGACTTTGTGACCGTGGAGGAGGTCTGGAAATGTCCCCCAGTGTATTCAGACATGTACCCTTCCCACACACACCACGGAGAGCCACATTGTATAGGGCTGTCCTTGTCCAAGTCTGTCCTCATACAAGGTTGTCCTGAAACCAAGCAGCCGGGGAAGAAGCAGGAATGGAGGAAATCATCTCATGTGGGGAAATTGACATACAGGATGTGCATCTTTGTTGGTATCTTACACACCACTTCTCTCTCTTTTTGTTTTTTGAGGTGTAGTTGACTTACAATGTTGTGTTAGTTTCAGGTGTAAGTTAGTTTCAGGAAAGTGTTTCAGATATATATCTATTCTTTTTCAGATTCTTTTCCCTTACAGGTTATTACAAAATATTGAGTATAGTCCCCTGTGCTATACAGTAGGTCCTTGTTGGTTATCTCTTGTATATATAGTAGTGTCACACCCCTTCTCTTGATCGGTACCTAACTCAGAACTCTATAAATTATAGGCCTCACTTATACCTGTGTCATGTGAAGGGCATGGGATGGAGTCAGGCAGATCTGGGAATGCACCCTGCTTCCTGGCTGTGGGATCTTGGATAGGTTATTTAACCTCTCAGAGTCTCAATTATCGCATTTGTAAAATCAGGTTTCTAGTGTGTACCTCAGAGGGTTGTTACAAAGGTTAAACTGAATAATCTGGTCTCACCACAGTGTTTCATCACACTTAGCCTGTTAGGGGGAACATTAGTGCCCTCCCCACATTTTCCAATGTTCCCTCTGTTATTTGATAAAAGCAGATGACTTCTTCAAGACTGATCAGAAACCAAGCCAACGAATATAGGCAATAATATGGTTCACCCTTGAACTCTGTCATTTCTGACCCTAGTAGTTTTGTAAACTGGAAGCCTCACTCAGGGCACCTGCATACCCTCTACTTAGCATCATATTTCATTGATTTCATTAATAATACAGATTAGGGGCCCTTTTGAGAAATTTACTGGTTGACATTGTGTTTCAAGATGGTGGAGGGAACCACAAAATGAACCTAAGGTGCACGTTGATAATACTCCAGCAATTTAACTGAACTGTCAAGTGCTTCAAAAGTTTTCATGGCACAAACCTATAGAGTTGACATAAAGCAGACTGACTCTAGAAATTCTCATCAGTAACCAAGGAAAAGGGGAGGGAAATGCATTGGTTCTGTGTCTGAGGTAATGCTGTTTCCATATGTGTTATCTTAGTCTTATCCCACCTGCAAGGGAGATGTGGTTCTTCCCATTCTAGAGGAGAGAACTGAGATTCAGAGCTGGTAAGTTACTTGTCCAAGGTCACAGAATAAGTGGAGAGAAAAGCTGAGCTGGAGCCTAGGGGGCCTATCTCCAAATCTAGCATTTCACCTCTCAGACCGTGTTACCAAACGGGTCCACCAGCTCGACAGGACAGGATAGATGGGGAAGGTGAGCTATGGGTTAGCCCAGGTTCTTAGATCAGGCTGGGAAGAGCATTGCATAGTCGATTGATGGGACAGAGTTTAGGTCCAGGAAAGACAAGTATGTGTGTCCTTCTTAAGTGGAAAGTAAGGGTGTAACTATGGAATAAGCAGTGTGGTTAGACCCAGGAAGATGAAGAGAAACAGAACAAGGAATGAGATGGAAAATAAGTCGGGTAGTTTAGGAGCTAAGTAGGCAAACATGGAGTAAGCAGAATAATCCTTTCATGGGGCCCTTGGTGTGCTATTGAGATTGGGTTGAAGATGCCTTGGAAACTGCTTGAAATGCCTTGTTGGCTGGATACTTGTCTCTAAACCTGGAATATTCATTAGTCTCACCACCTAACACCATCTGTTAGTTCCAGTAGCCATTCACTTCAAATGTGTGTTAAGTACCTGCTATATAATATATGAGGTGCTGTTGACATTCACCCAGATCACATTCAGCGCTGCAGGCTTGGGGTTTGAATGCCCAAGGGTAGTTGTATCTGTAGCAGGGAAGGTTCTATCTATGGAGTCATGGGCTGTTAGAGTGCTAAGAGATCTGGGAGCTGATCTAATTCCTTACCTGTCAAAGTGCAGCCCATGGCCCAGCGGCAGGGCACCGCCTTGGAGCTTGTGAGAAATGCGAAATCTCAGCCCCCAGCCCCAGACCCACTGAATTAGAGTCTGCAGGTCGACAAGATCATGAAAGTTTGAGAGCAGGAATCTATTTGTTCCAGCTTTTGCCTGTATCCTGCATCGAAGCCCTTTTCCCTGGGGCGTCTGTCCACATCAGGCCTTTACAGAGCTTGGACAAGAAAACTGGGCAGCTTAGTTCATTTCCAGCCTCCTGGCGGCTTTTTCTTAATGATTTTTCTTAATAATTTCAGGCCTCAGCCTGTGCTGGGGCATCGAGCTTTCCACGATTTCATTTAAGCCTGCTTTTGTGATTAAACCTACATTCCAGAACCAAAGCTCCTTGACCATACTCCATACGAAAAATTTAAAAAGAATTGCACTCAACAGAGCCTTCTGTCTGAGGAGGGAGGGAGGAGCGATGTAAATGGAGTAGTGGACGGGGCCAGGGGTTCTGGGGCACCCAGCAGGCAGCTGTGCGGGAAAGGGGGTGCCCCAGACCGATTCTCCACACAGATGGAGGAGAGGAAGCTTCCACCTCGCTCTGGGTGGCCCTTTTCTCATTAGTGGCCGCGGCGGGTGAACAATTGTCGGGTGTAATGTAGTGAGAGTTACAAATGGCAGAGAAACTAATTTCAATAAAGTAGAAAATAGGCAACTGATTGCGAGGTTTGTGTCACAGAAGATTTCTCTCCTTGGCCTCCCAGGGGCAGGCGGACGGGGAGCTTTGCAACCAGCTTCCCGCGTGCTGGTAGGGAGGGAGGTGGGTTCACCCAGGTAGAAAATGTTGGCGCCTGGCTGGGGAGGTGGGCAGCACAGCTGCCCGGAAGGCTGTCCCTTGACCCATGCTGGGGTCTTGGCCGTGGGCTGGGCGTGCCAGTCAGCGTGGAGAGAAGGAAAGTAGAAACGCCTGATGCCCTGCATGGCGCGGAGAGTCCTCAGCCGGAGCGAGTAGAGAGCCGTGCTCCTGCGGGGACCCCTGTCCCTCCCCTCCTATGTGACGTGGGCAGGGTGGCAGGGAGGTTTACCGGGAAGGGAGCAGAGAGATGCAGACGGGGGCACTCATGTCCTGTGTTCTGGCCTCTCCTGTGACCCACAGGCTCCGTCTTCCGGGACGAGTTTGACCTGGCCATCCTCCAGTTGCAGGAGAACAACCGTCTGGAAATTCTGAAGCGCAAGTGGTGGGAAGGGGGCAAGTGCCCCAAGGAGGAAGATCACAGAGCCAAAGGTAAGGGTGGCCAGGGCCTCCCCTCCTGCCTGGAGGACCAGAGCTGCTCGTCTCTGGCGTCCAAATTCCAAGTAATGCCAGGTTGAGAAAAAGCCTCGGAAGGAGCCGAAGGCCGGGCTGGGACTGGCTGGGCTCATCCCTGTCCCAGGGTCTTGGGCTTACTGTACGGTGTCCACTCCCGCCCGCTCCCGAGTCTTAGAGGTGCCACCCCTGCCATGTTTCCTGAGTCCAGCCGCTTCTGCGCCAGCACCACCTCTTCCGCCATGGCCCAGGCCACCAGCACCCCACAGTCATACGATTACAACAGCCTGGCCCCCTTTTCCCCTGCTTGCGCCTCTGCACTGTTCTCTCCACCAGAAGCCAGGGTGATTCTTTTTAAGACGTACATAAGGTTGCAGCCTTGGCCTGCGCAAACCTTCCAATGGCTTCCCATCTCACTCAGAATAAAATCCGAGCTTTCTATGGCCTCCCGACCCTTCCTGATCTGTTTCCCCCTTTTCTTCCTGTTCCCCAAGCCTCCCAGCCCCCTCCCACCTCGGGGTCTGCACACTGTTCCCTCAGAAGGTCCCTCAGAGAGGCCTTCCCTCCCCACGCCACACATCTCTCCCCTTCCCTTGGGCTCTGCTTTTCAGACCTTATCACTACCTGATAGTATAGTTTCTATTCATTTGTTTACTTTCTGCCTCTTCGACTAGAATGTAAGTTCCATGAGGGCAGGGTTTGTCTTCCTTACAGGGCTGTCCACAGGGCCTGGCACATGGATATTTTATTGAATGAATGATAAATACGGCTGGATAGAAAGCAGTCACTGACTGACGTGTAGTTGAAGAGTGTCGAGGGTCCCTGAACACCCAGCATTTTCTGTAGGGGGAGCATATATCCTGGCTTGCCCGGGATAGTCTCGGGTTACATCTGTTGTAGATCCATGAATGCCTGTTAGTTATTTTTAGAATGCCCTTTCATTTTCAAGGTGTCCTGGCTTGGGGAATAAATCATATGGTCACTCCAGTAATCTACTGCAGCCTTGCTAAAATATGCAGCGAATTCACCTATACACACTCGCCCCTGGGGAGGCAGCTGGGGAGTAAAATGAATGATGCTCTGTGCTTCCCTCTCTGCTCAGCGTGAACGATTATCCAGGATGAGACAGTCAGGGAATGACTTTGTGTTTCTAAGGGTCTCCGTGTGCCTCTTGATCCTTTGAGGAGAGGGCTCAGGAACGTGGACCTACAGGGACAAGCCCTTTGTCATTTGGAGGAAATGCTGCCCCTTCCTTTGCAGGAACGGTGGGAGGCCACACCATTCTTGGCTCTCCACTCCCCAAAGGTCAACGGTGGAGGAGACTGACTCTTGTTTGTTCAGAGAAAAAAAGAAATGGGGGAGGTACAGAGAAAAGTATCAGGAAACTTTCGTGGATTTGAAAGAATGCACTAGATGTTGAAGATGCCCAGGACCAGTATAGGAAAGGAAGCGGGGAGCGGGACATTGCAGGCAAGAAGCACATTGAGGGAGGATGCAGAGGCAGAAATCGGTACAGCGGGCAGGGCTGTGAGTGGGGACCACAGGTGGTGTGGGTGTGAGAAAGATTCCCGTGGGGAGATCTGGGCTGCCTAGACGGTTCGTACCCGGGAAGGTGTGGGTAGCAGGATGTGCCTCCACCGCCCCTCCCCAGAAAAAGATTCATGGATTGAAAGCAGTCTAAATCTGACTGGGCCCAGAATAGTCAAAGTAAAGTGAGATTATTGGTAAGCTAATATATGTCCGTGTTTTTCTGTGGGAACAATGAACTTCAGAGTGATGGGAAGGAGTGCCATCTTACCAAGGAGATGGAGGGAAACAGTAGTGGCTTTTGATCTGGAGTAATTTAAAGTTTAGGGTTGGCCGAAAAGTTCGTTTGGGTTGTTCCATAACATCTTACGGAAAAACCTGAGCGAACATTTTGGCCAACCCGATAGAAACGGAGAGATGGACCTGGGACCCAGCGTGAAACAGGAGAAATGTCCAGGTTTCTGTTGCCCTAGAAGCCCCTGGTCGCCCTCCAGCTGCCCCTCCCCACAGCGGGTAGGGTGCCTTCCGTGATTTTCGATGGAGCCCTCAACACACTACGTTACAACTCTTGGTTTCCTCTGCCCAAGTGATGGCACCTTAGATGTGGACCCGTCTCACCTGCTTCTGTGTCCCTGGCCTCCCCTACAGAGCCTGGCACATAGTAGGGACTCAGTAAAAGTCTGTGGGATGTGTGATGAAAGCCACTGACTGGTAGCTGTCAAAAGCCACCAATTACTGTCCTCTTGGGCCACGCTAAGGTGGCAAATGAAACTGTGCTATGATGCTTTCCCGAGTAGCCTTCGCGCTCAGAGCTCTCTACTCCTTTGAGTTGTTCCTGCCTCTGAACAGCTGACTGAACATATGCGGGGATGCAGGGATGCTGTAGACGCGGGAGGCTGGAGCAAAACAGGGGGTGGGCAAGAGCAAGGGCTCAGAGGGGTGCAGGGAACCCACAGGCTCCCCACCGGCCCCCGGCTGCCAGCTCTGGCTGCTCCAGGCCTCCCGCCTCTTTTCCTTACCACTAGTTGTGGGTTTCCTGGCTTTCCTTTCTTTTGTAAACCTGATCCTATTTGATCTCTTTGAGCCTGTTTCCCCTCGAGACTCACTACTGAGTTGATCCCAACTCTCCAGTTTCCCCTTTCATCCTTGACTTCTAAACCCAGCCACAGGCCCTTCCCCTTTGTGCCCTTATTTCTTTGTGTTTATTTTCACTGCTAATCTATAGAGAAACAGTTGGAGGGCAGCAGATTGACAAGGCTGGGGGTGACGACACAGGAGCTGGGACCTTACAGTTTTCACTTAGGGACCTCAATTTAGATTGTCTCTCTCTCCCATTAGAGATTTCACCCGAAGTCCAATGGGCTCCCCCGCACCCCACTCTAAGAACGGGGCTCAAACATTTCCCTCCTGCACACCTATTTGTTCTGCTGACAGCTGCTAGGTTGGTTCTCTCCCCTGAGGCAGTGTAGACAGGGTTCAAGATCACAGGCACTGGGTCAAATGGACTCCACTCCATAGATGGCCTTGTTATATACACTGTGAAGCATCTTTAAGCCTCCGTTTCTTCCTCTGGAGAATAGAACTAGAAATAATAATGCCACCTCCCCAGGCTATTGTGAAGACTGAATGAGATAAACCATGTTAAACACTCAGCAAAGCACTGGCTCAAAGGAAATGAGAACTGATTTTATTCTAAAATCTAGGCCTAAAGAAGAAATTGAGGTCTGAATAGTATCCACAGCCACAAGTACACCCATCCACTCCATGTTCCTCAAGGCTACATGGCTTTTCTAAGATGAACACTTAGGACATTAGTTTGTCTGTTGATAGTTGTCCCCCATGGATGAAAATCTCAAGTGCAGGGTCTGTGTCTTATTTATTTTTCTATCCCAGTGACCAGCATATCATCTGACATTTCATCCGTATTTGATGAAAGGATGAACAAGTAATGAATGAATGAATGAATGAATGGGCAATCATCTCAAGGACGTCCAGACTGGTCCTACTTCTTAAGTCTTTTTTCCTCCAAACAGGAGCCCTGACACCCCAGTGTTAGATGGAAAGTGTTCACGGAGCCCTCACTGCATCCAACGAACAGTGTAGACCACTGTGTATCAGGCACTGTGCTGGGCTCTGAGAGTATGAAAAACAATGAGACATGGCCCTGCCCTCAAGAGGTTTAGAGTTAAAGAGAGGTACAGATTATCACTATAATGGTTGCACTGTAGGAATGCTTTCATAGAGCTGGACAGAAAGTGTTATGAAGCCCAGAGAACAAAGTGATTAATTCTGCACAATAGTCAGGGAAGGTTTACAGAGACATTGGGCCTGGACCATGAAGCATTCATTAGGAGTCACAGCTTTAGGAAGGTTGTGGAGCAGAGTTGTCACACTCAGAAATTGGTTTGGATGAGTAGGATGAGGTTGGAGTTACGAGGGCATTGAAAACCAGGTGAAGGCATGTGGACAGCAAACCAGTATGTCCCAAACTTTCCCAGGGAAAGAATTAATAGCAGAGGACACTGAGTATGCATGTTTGGGGATCTGGGGACAGAGTCTAAAGCAGCCCAGCATGTTTGGAATTTCCTCTTCTGTTTTGTCCTAAAAACACATGTGAATTTTGCATCTGACAACGTAATAGGGGCATGTTTATGTAATAGAAAAATGCTTTTCGCTCCTAGACTCTAAGTAAAATCAGTGTCCCAGGAAGATGCCCTGTAAACACCCCAGAGCTTTGCATATGCCTTGGCACACTAACACCACAGTGGACCGGGTTGGAGACATTGGTGGAAGATCTCAAAGGTTCTGGAGTGAGATGTGGCCTCAGGAAAGCAGGTGCTGTGGATGGAATTCTGAGCTGTCAGTGGCATTCATGGTCCCAGGGCACAGTCATTGTCTCGGGAAGAACGGAGTCCAGTTATTGGACTGGACAAACAAAAGAAGTTGTTCCAACTCAGCAGAGACAATGTTCTTAGAAGTCATGGTTTTTGATTTGCTAAAAAAGTATCACTGTTTTGGAATACAGAAGGCCAGTACCTGAAGGAAGCTTTGCATAAAGCTAACACTAGAAGTTCAGAGAGCCAGGCCACCCAGTCTGCAAACCAGATAAAAAGATGCAAACCAGGAAAGGATATGTTAGAATGTGGAAGGTCCCTGAGAAGGAGCCTTGTGCCCTGCTGGGAGGGGGAGAGTGCCAGAGAGAACTCCTAGATTCGTTGGGGATACCAAGAGGTAAAGAGATGTTTGCTTACTTCTGGATTTTGGCATGCCCCACAAATATGTGTCATGCCACGGTGGAGTGGGTGCGTGAGAGATGGCACATGGGGACCCAGGGCAGAGAGGTCCCAGGGACAGACCTGCATTTTCTGGGGCCCCAGACAAGGATATTGGAAATCTAAGAGGAATCTGGCATTAGGATGGGACATCTAACCCCATCCCCATGGCACATAATCTCTTTCCCAACCCCAGACTTGAAATACATCCAGGAGTGAAGGGGGAACAGAGAAAACACCATATTTAACTGAATGTAAATCTGAAATTTAAACATAAAGAAATCGCTACATTTTTGGCAATCAGGTGGAAACGGCAGTTTGAGGTAGATGTTAGGTACCTTTATAGGAAAATTAAGTTGTTGTTTTTGCAGAGTGGTTGGCTTGGGATATTCTTCCCCATTCCACAGAATTTTAGGAAGACTGGTCTGACAGCAGAGCTCAGGATGGATGGAGAGGAGACACAGGGAAAGCAGGCTCCCAGGGAAGATGGAAAGGACTGAGCAGGAGGCTTCTTTCCGCTCTCCACTGGGGGACCGAATGTTCCCTGGCATGGAGAAGAGAACTGAGCAGATGAAGAGAGAAGATAAACAGTGGAAGCCATCCTGCCCGGGTCCCACGTGCTTCGGAAAATGCTAGGGTTCTACCAACCAGCCGATGTTAACTTGCCTCCATGCGGTCGTCCTTGGGAGCAAGAGGGGGAGCTGTATTAACAAGTGGTGATGTCCAAGAGGGGGCTGTCTGGGAGATACTGTGCAAATCACCATAAGAACCAGGGCTTCGGCTCCCAGCGCAGCCACAGCAGCTAGTGCCAGTTTAATGCAGTGGCCCCATTTCTGCCATGGCTGAAACCCAAACAGATATTACTCAGAGAGACTAAAAGGCTTCCTGGCTGAATGAAAGTCCACGTGACCTCCCCCAAGCCAGGCCAGAAGCACTAGCCTGGAAGGAGCAGAGCCACTGCTTGGTCTCCCTGTGACAAATTAGCCATCAAACTTCCGGAATAAAACTCACTGCTCGAGAGACCCCCCCCTCCTGTGGCAGAAGAACAGGGACCAGCATGGCCTGAAAGATCTCTTCCTTTAAGTCTTTCATGGTGGCCAGGAATGGAGCCGCAGGACCATGTTTTTTCTTGTGTCTCAAACTGAACAAAGGGCAGTCCTTTTCATTTGCTTTCCAAAGCAGCTTCTAGGGGATCTTTCTTTTCGTGGTTGGAATCAGTTGGCTTCCACACGTGCCTAAAGAAAGGAGGAGGAGATGGAGCAGACAGAGAGGGATGGAGGTGAAGGGAGCTATGAGGGCGGTCCTGTTCTCAGAGATCCCTGAAACTGAGAGTGACATCAATTGCAATGTACCAGACAATGTGCAGTGCCTCACATAATCCTTTTCTACTTTATTATCCTATTAAAATGTGAGAAATTTCAAAGAAAATGATCTGCTGCTACTTCACTTCTAACCCAGTATTACAGCTCCGGTATCACTGCCAAATTCCAGAGACGAATCCTAACATTGGGATGACGCCACCATCTGAGTCTTTTTGCCAGGTCTTACTTGGCTCTGGTGAGAACCACAGCATTACCCCTTGGCTTCATCTCCCCGTTTCTTTCCCTGCCTATAGCTCAGTGACCAGCTACCTGCATACACAGCTGAAAAACGCAATGGCAGATCAGGTGGAAAACTGGAGAATTACAAAAAGAAGCAGGCTTCATTCCAAGCTGTTTCATTTTCTTCTGCCTTGTCTTTTCAAAAACACTTATTTTATTTATTTTCTCACTCAACTCCTATAAAAAGAAATATCGCTAGCCACTCACAGAGGCCAGCATCCCAATTCAAGGGGATTGGATTACCAAAGGCTTTGCAGAACAATTGCCAGACAAAAAGGTAGTCGGTGAATTCCAAGGAAATTAAATACTTTTATCTTGAAAAACACAAGCTCGCAATCAGGCTTCAAAGGAACATAAATACACCACCAGGCTGTGAAAATCAGGGTCCCCTTTCAAGGATGGAAAAGAGGCCGGTGGCATTGACTCACAAAATCCTTAGAGAGCAGGAAGTTTGCTGTCTGGCACGGCGGGAATGAAAGTGTAAGACATCTTAGCAAGAGTGGGGGCGAGTGATGCGGGGGGTTGGGGGAATCGTGGGGACGTTTTCCTTTCTCTTTCTTCCCTGGGGGCTCAGCTCTATTATCCTGGTTCTCTGGTTTCTCTGGAGAGGGCCAAGACTGGAAACCTGAATATGGGAGTTTAGATAGTGTCTCGAAGTGATGCTTGCCGAGGAAGCCTCTTCCTAATCAAATCAGATTGACTGCTAAGAGACGGGGAAACTCCGGGGGAGGGGGGTGCCAGAAAGCACAATCGGGAACAGAGGTGAACCATGGCCCAGTGTGTCTGCGTCAAAGGAGGTCAGCAGTTACAAAGACCACAGCCCCACTGTGTCTGGAAAGTGAGCCAAGATTAAGTCAATGGATCATCGATTCAAACATTTGCTATAATGTTCCCAAGGAGAGAAGGAGATTTTATAAGTGGAACTAATAGCCCGTACATAGGTCTCACTTCCCCAGTCACTTGGGGCGAGGGTGGGGTGGTCCTAGGAATGAATTCAGTCACAGGGAGCCAGGTTGAGGTCTGTAATCACAACCCTGCAGCATGAGGGACCATGGGGGCCCCGAGTTCTGGGGAGAAGTGATATGGGGGTAGGGATACGGACTCAGGCTCTGGCTTCCATTTGGATCTGGCACTTCCCCTCGCCAGCCGTGGAGCCCTGGGCAAGTTACCTGACTCCAGTACCTTGGTTTCCTGGTCAGGAACATGGCGGTAAGGGTAAGTGCCAATTTCACAGGGCAACTGTTAGGATTGAATTACAATGTTTAGCCTGGTAAGGTAGCTCATAGTAAATATTCATAAAGGTCAGCTTTATTTTATTTATTTATTTTTTTAACGATTTCTTATTTATTTATTTATTTATTTATTTATGGCTGTGTTGGGTCTTCGTTTCTGTGCAAGGGCTTTCTCCAGCTGTGGCAAGCGGGGGCCACTCTTCATCGCGGTGTGCGGGCCTCTCACTGTCGCGGCCTCTCTTGTTGCGGAGCACAGGCTCCAGACGCGCAGGCTCAGTAATTGTGGCTCACGGGCCCAGCTGCTCCGCGGCATGTGGGATCCTCCCAGACCAGGGCTCAAACCCGCGTCCCCTGCGTAGGCAGGCAGACTCTCAACCACTGCGCCACCAGGAAAGCCCCGGTCAGCTTTATTTTTATAAACATTAGCTGGGCAGTCAGATTTATCTAGATTTCACATCTGAGCTCTGAAGACTTGGGCAAATTCTTGAAGTTCTCTGAATTTCCATTTCTTTAATTGCAAAGTGCCAACTGTGGACTTTCTTTATAGTATTTTTAATGAGAATTGAATGAGATAGAGAATGTTTTTTTTACATGAGGTGCTTGAGCTCATATTTTGATAAATTGTAAAGTACCTCTCCCATAACTTGTGTTTTGATAAATTGCAATATTTATCAGATGCCTCTACCATCCCTCTTCTATTCTGTGTTCCTTTCTCTACCCTTCTGCCATCACCGTCTCCAGAATCTGCTGGGTCTAGTCAACCGATGTCATGGTCAATGCAAGAAGAAATGGCAAACTTAGTATTTCACAGTCCTCAGTCATGGTCAATGCAAGAAGAAATGGCAAACTTAGTATTTCACAGTCCTCAGCAGTGCAAACATGACGATTCGCTTTATATTTTCTGGGAAGGTCATACAGGTCAGCTCACATATGGGCACGTGAAGTTGCTGTTTACAACAAATAAGTCCATGGAGATGGGACCACTTAATGTATTTGCATGGATGTAGGTGCATGTAGCTCTGAATTAGGAAGTGCTTGAAAGTCAAAATGGTCAAAGAATCCATGTTTTTGTCAAATATGTTCAATGTGGAAGATTGCACCAAGCTTCAGCACGTAACGTAGTGCTCAGCTCCCGGGAGCTCCTCAAGAAAGATGTGTTGACCCACGTCAAAGACTAAATACACTGTCCCTTGACGGGATTGTGCTATAATGGTCTCTCCTCCCTCTGCACCTGCTCCGTGGCTCCTGTGGCTCCTCTGCCTCTTTGCTTCCCAGGCTCCCATCCAGAATGAGCTTTCCTGCATCACAGTTACAAATTTCCACAGTACCATCTGGAGATATGCATGGGTTTTAAGGGCTGGGACATACGTGCAACTGAATCCAAGAAGCGATTATTTGCCAGTCAGAACCGAAGGCAGAGCAGGTGGGTGGGTGGGTGGGTGGAGATTCAAATCTACTCAGAGATTCTCCCTTCCAGGTGGCCATTCTAGTTCTAGAGACAACGTTCTTCATTTGCATTTGTCAACTATCATTTGTATTTGTGGGCAATCTGTGAGTGACACACCACAGTTGGTCTTCAATCAACCAGGAGTTTGTGGGGAGAGTTTGATTCCATTTCGGTTAATACAGTCTTATGGCTGAGGCCTAGCTGAGGCTCAGAGACTCAAGCGTCAGGAGAAAAGCTCAGTTTCAACGCCATCTGTCCGCATGGCTTCTGTGAGGTCCCGTCTGAAGAAGGGAAGGGGGCGTGATGAGATGACTCCCCTGCAGGTGTGGAGGGCCTTGGGGTCAGCCTGGGGGGAGTCCACATGCCAGGCTCCTCTGAGTGAGGGCTGAGAGTTGCGGAAGGCATGTGACTTCTAGGAGAATGACTAACGACAGCATTAAGGGAACTGCTGCGCCCTCCTAACTCCGCTTCCCGCTCCCATCTCCATCTGTTTCTCAACTCCGACTCTGCCAGCAATCTATTCTTGCTTCCACTTTCCAATAAGTTCCTAAAGGCACGAATGGTATACAAGCCCCGCTCCTAGGAGGAGGGGGCCACTCAGCCAGGAGTCAGCATGCCGGAGCCAACACCCGTGATTAACATGCTGGCCCTGAAACGCGAGAAGCTGGGAAAGAGAGGCTGTGGGGTGTGTCAGTGACTCATGGTTTCTACCAGCATCCTGTTCAAACCTGAGCTCCTCAAAGAAGCTTTCCCTCATCTGATCAAGGTTATCCCAGCACAGATCACCTGTCCATTTATAACCCTATCCCATCCCCACCCCCACGCCTGCCCTTGACCGCGTGCGGTCAAGTCCATGCTGTGGATCGTCCACATCATGTTCAGTCCCACTCTGGCCAGCCACACTGCAGTCTAGGCCACCAGGCTGGGAGCCCTCAACGAGGGCTGGTCCACTTTATGATTATTTTAAACAACATTTAATTAGGAATGAATACATATCAGTATGGATCCAAAGCTTTTGAGAATTCATGCTTCTACACCTGGGATGTCCTTATCCTCTTTCTGTCAGCTCATTTTTTCAACAAACATTTATTGGGCTCTTATGACGGGCCAGGGGTTATAGAGTTGAACAAGACATGACTCTTCCTCTCAAGGGAATCACAGTCTAGTGGGAAATCCAGATATATAACATTAAACTAATTATTATTTTATGCAATATCAGAGTGGCATATGTTGTATCAGAAAGCATCTGATCAGAAAGATCACTCAGGCAACTAGGTGGACGGTAAAGTTGAGGAGGACACAGCTAAGAGCAGGGAAATCATTTTGGAGATGCTGCCAAAGTCCAAGCAAGAGATGGTGGGGCCTTGAGCTAGGGAAGTGGTAGCAGAGAGAGAGAGAGAGAAGGTAAGAAATTGAAAAGTATTTAGGAGGTAAAATCAGCGGGACAGTGCATGGAGGAGGAGCAAGAGGCCAAATGCAGGGAAATGGGAGAATATGCCTCAGAGCAGGCAAAGGCGATTGAGAAGATTGGTGGAGAGCAGAGAGCAATGGCTTCATAAAAAGCCAAGAAGGGGGAGTTCCCTGGTGGTTCAGTGGTTAGGATTCGGTGCTTTCACTGCCGTGGCCTGGATTCAATCCCTGGTGGGGGAACTGAGATCCCACAAGCCTCGTGGCGTGGACAGAAAAAAACAAATGCCAAGAAGGGCGTGTGGTTGACAATGTCAAGTGTTACCAGAGGTCACTTAAGATTGGGACTGGAAATTTTCCGATACATTAGAAACAAAATGTTCGTTGGTAACCTCAGTGAGCTTGGTTTTAGTGGTACAAGACAAAATTTCATGGGATGACAAGTGAATATTCGGCAGAATAAAAGTGAATTCAGAACGCAATCATTTTCTCCTTTAGATACCATAGACAGGCCACCTAGCGCCTAAAAGATTTTCAAGTGTCCAAAATTATGTTTGAGATCTGAAAAAAATTATTAGCTTCAAAATGCAAAAAGAAAACTGCTAAATCAAATTAAGACGTGTAATTAACTGTCTCCAAAATGTAACATTGTTTCGACTTCATTAATTTTTAAATTTAATATTCATAAAAACGTCATTACATTTAGAAACAATTTTTTTGGTTTGATTTTTCTCCTTTTGCAAACATTCTCTTGTATGAACAACGACTGCTGAGAAATCACAGCCAATTATACATTAACTGTTGCTTGCCACTCCGTCACATCAGAAGCAAAATTTAAAAAATGCATTTAACATAAGATGTGGGTGCATTTTCTCCTTCTTGCTTTCATGTGGGATGGGTCGCCAAATGTAAGCGTTTTAAGGGCTGTCTTAACATAGTTCTGGTATAGATAGTTTCAAAAATCTTGCCTAGGGAAGGAAGGAAAGAGAAGGGTATTCACTAGACAGAGCTGGAGGGAGAAGGATTTTGTATTTTTCTTTAAGAAGGGTAAGACGTGAGTGTGTGTGTGCACTGAGGGAAAGAGTCAGTAGGGAGGAAAAGATTGGGGAGGGCTGGGATGGTGACTGAGGGCGACAGGGAAAAACTAGAGTCCAGATGGCAGAATTGGACTCGAGGAGGGGAGAACAGCTCTGCAGAAACACGAGGGGAGGCTGAAGCCCTTCAAGGGGATCCTAGTCTTTTTCTACATCAGGCAGAGCTATCCCAAGGTGACAGGAAAGTCTTGTGGTACCTCACCAGGCACTTGGAGCTCTGTTTACCTGAACAGGTGGGCATCTTTGGTATCACAGTCATCACTTCCCCTTCACTGGGGAGCCCTTTCTCTACATGGGCTGCCTGGAGAAACTAGTTTGTCCATGATGCTCAGATGCACGTCCCAATACCCGGTTCTCACCACCCCTAAAGCTGTGGCTGGACACCCCAGCTATGTCCTTGGTGCATTCCCCCTTATGTGTCCCTTTTGTCCCTGGATGCTCCTATGGTTAGAAACCTTCTGCCCAAATGGTCCCAGGTTAGGGGGGCAGGTGATCAAATGAAGCCCAAGCACCTTCCTCTTGGAGGGTAGAAATCTACTCCAAACGCTGTGTGCCTTCCCTTAGAACTGAGTTTTTAAGTCATCTCCTGTTTTTGATTATTCACAATAGAGGATGTTTACTCACACAGGTACCCAAGAGTTGGCTGTGTGGACCTGCAGACCAGAGTATAAAACCCATTGGGTACATTCATGATGTGAGCCCTCGGAGCCATTGTAGCAGATCATTGGTGTAGGCAGGCACTGCGCCGAGCTATGTTATTTTAAAAACAAAACAAAACAAAAAACCAACAGACAGCCATTTGAGTCTTTGTGAGAGAAAACCCACGGCATCTTAAAATGGCTAGCTAGGGCCATTTTTCCAGCTTTCCAAAGCACAGGAAGCAGTGTCAGATTTCTACTTCTGATCCGTGGCTCATCTCAGTGTTGTATGAAGCTGGCTTTCCCTGACACCGACATAGCTCTGTGTCCCATGAAGGCACTGCTGGTTGCACAAACACTCAAGTGTGCAGGCATTCCAACAGCACAGGACATAAGCTACCCTCTTGGCATTTTTTCAGGATAAAAGATGCTTTTTGATTTATGATTGTGGCTCCTCTTGAATCAGGGTTTCATGTGTTTCTGACACTCCCCTAATGTTTGGGTTTCTCTAGTACCAAAAAAAGCATCCAATTACATAGCTAACTCAGTGTTGGACACAACCATATAATTCCAGAAATATCTATTGAGTATATATGATATGCCAGGTATCATGCTTGGCAATGAGGTTACAACCAGAAACTGCCTAACTTCAAGGAACTTAGCCATACACAATGCTTCCCAAAATACCAATTTGCAAACAAATTTTAGGGCTGGTTGGAAAAGAATCACTTGTGAAATGCATTGTAAAATACAGACTCCTGGGTCCCATCTCCAGAGACAGGGATTCAATATGTCCGGGGTGAGGATTAGGAATCCATACCTTTAATGAGCTTCCCAGGTGGTTCTGATGGCAGCCAGGTTTGGGAACCACCTGGGATAAAACGTTTTACTTTCCAAGTAAGTCTGTTAGTGGCACGTTGACACAATTAAGTAAATGTAATTTTTTCTATCCATAGTTTGGTTACGAGAGTTGCTTTATATCAAGCAAACACAATACTAGGAAGATTGATGAAATTTTTATGAAACTGCTAGAATTTACTGGTATTTTGCTATCATGTCTCTATATGCTAAATCAAAATTTTTCTTAGCCCTTTTCTTAAAATGACTGCCCCTCCCACCCCAGAAAGCTTCTCACCAATCTCCTCCACTTGCATCTAGAGCCCCCTCCCCTCTTCTACTCCAGCTATGCTGCATTTTTGTTTCCAAAGAATAATTATATCTCAAGGAATATGTGTGTAAAATGTCTACAAGACTCAAGTTCTGGTCATTCAGCATTTTTGGTAGAACGATTATGTCTCCCAGCTCTTTTACACTATTTTTTGTTTGTTCTCACTTTCTTACAGGACTGGGAATGGAGAATATTGGTGGAATCTTTGTGGTTCTTATTTGTGGCTTAATCGTGGCCATTTTTATGGCTATGTTGGAGTTTTTATGGACTCTCCGACACTCAGAAGCGACTGAGGTAAACCTTCTAAGGGATATGACCTATAGTATTGGCAAGCAGGGCCAAGTTCACAGGCTCACACAGGGACAAAGGTCATTTCAGACCGAACTTGTGAAATCACACAGGAGGGTGGGGCGCCCATGGGACAGCACAGCGGAAAGAATCCCAGTTCCAGGGCAGGAGCTCAGGGTTCAGGCTTCATCACTTACTAATTCTGCAGCCACAGAAAGGGCACATAACCTCTCTGGGCTTCAGATTCTTCTTTGAAACAGCCCAGTAAATAAATCTGTGAAAAATGTTTTATGAACAACGAAGACTTACACAACTATGATTTAAGATGTAGTGTTATAAGGAAAAACAGGCGAAAGTACCAGATTACTAATGGAAACGATGGCTTTGGCTCTTCCATCTTAAGTATGTTTTTGCCTTGCAGGTAAAGCTGTTTAGAGATATCCCAATTCACGAGAGCTCAGAATGACATCTTCCTTCTCAGGGATTTTGAATAAGTTTAATTCCCAAAACTGTGGCTTAGAAACTGGGTTATATAAACTTCACACAGATGGAAGAGTCTGAGAGAAGGAAGACGACTTTATCCCATTCTACCTCCATTCCAGGGCACAAATCATTACACGCTACTTGCATTGTTTGGTTTTTAAAGTATATTGGCCTCTATCTCAATCTCCCAACTCCTGATCATCCTAAAATCTCCTTCCCTAATTGACAGCTCCTAACAGTAGATAACAGTACAGAAGAGTACAGCCCCCCTATAAACCTATGCGGTCCAGCCTCATGTAGGGCCTCCATTCAACACTGCTGACCAGTCTTTTCCTTTTCTGTGCTCAGCTTCTTTCCCACTTCCCAGTAGGACTTCCAAGCCATCACCCACTCCTCACATCCCTTTGCTCCTCCATGACTAATTTTACCTCCTGCCTCACCCAGAACTCAGGAGTGACCAGCCCCAAATTAAAACACCCACCTAAAAAGTTACCCACAGCTGGAGCCACCCCCAGGACTGCTGCAGATGTTCTGGTCATCCCTCCGTCTCTGCCTTGTTCCCACCTTTCCTCAGCTCCTCTGGGATTATCCTTTTTCTCCCCTTTATTTATTTATTTTTTTGCCTGCTGTCTCCCCCAAGTCCAAAACTATGCTCATGTTTATTCCGTATTTTCAAATAATAGCCATGTTGCTGTTGCCCTACCCCTCTCCTCTTGCAAACCCAGGTGATCCGACTGCCTCTCTCTCCATGTCCTCACCTCCCATTCGGGCCTCACTCCACAGCAGCCGGCTCCTCCCCACCCCTTCCCTGAAAGGTCATGGCTGAGAGGTCTGACCCCTCCCAATGAACAAAACCAAAAGAGAACCCACTGGGCCTTATTGGACCTCAGTGTGGCCCTTGATGAAGTGGATCGCTCCTTCCAGAACTCTCTCCTCCCTTGCCTTGCCTGCTCCAAGCTCTCTTGGTTTCCCTCCTCCTTCCCTCTCCAGCGTTACTGGCTTTCTCCTTCTGTCCACCCCTTAAATGGCGGTGCTCTTGCCTCTTCCTGAGACCTCGTTCAGGTGTTCCTGTCCCTGTGAAACCTTCCGCAGTTCTCCTGCCTTCTTCGCTGGACCAGAAATTTGCTCATTCCTCCTCCTTTCCACCACCCCTGTAACCAGCACATAGAGCACTTTCACACTGTGTGGCAATTATTTTCGTATCAGCCTGGCTACTAGACACTGCACTGCCTGAAAGTAAGGACTGAGTCCTTTGTGTCTGTATTTCCACTGCAAAGCACAGTGTTTGATACTTAGTTGACAGTCAATGAATATCAATATATGTCTTTATGTTCTTGTCACATATAATAGATTAGGCAGCTGGTGGTGTTTTTGTTGTAATTATTATGAGAAGCACAGAGAAGTTAAGTGACTTGACTACAGTTTCTGCTATTCATTAACAACCTTGGGTCTAGAATCCAGGTCTCAAGTCCTAACTCAGGCCGTGTTTCATTAGGGGGTTCTACTTCTCTGCGGCTGCTTCAGGTAGAGGATCTGTGCACACTGGGTTGTTCTCCCAAGAGCTCGCCAGTGGTCTGGATGTACCTTGAAAAATTCAGTGAGGAGTTCAAGCTCTCCCAACATCTAGAAAGAAGAGTAAAGGCTAAGTTAACTATTTGACTATGGTAGAACAACTGTCCTGTTGATAGAACGGGAAGACTGGAAGAAAGAACATGAACGAACAGAAAGCTTCCTCTCCCATCCTCATGGGAGAAAGTGTCATTTCCAGCACAGAGTAGAGAAGAAAGCAGAGCATGCATGTGCTCTGCAGTATGTAGGTTTAGGTTCAAATTCTGGGTCAGCTATTTGTTAGTCGAGTAATTTCTGGCAAGGTATCTAACTTCTCTGAGCCTCCATTTCCACATCTGTGAAATGGCTATAACAGTAGTAGTCATGTTACAGGTTCAAGATTCTTCCTCCACAATTCTGAAACCTCAAAAGCTCAAAAAGTTCCAAGCTTTTTGTAAGTTGGATGCCAGTGCTTTTGGTGACAAACCTTGACTTGGACTTGTATGAGGCTAATGTTTATGGTCTTTATCTCACTTGGTGTGAACGTATATTCATTTTGCTACAGAAATATTAATGTGTTTGAATATAGGGTCTTCCCCAGAGCCCACTGGAAGAGATACATAATATATTTTATGTGCATTGTATTACCTTGTCAAAATTCAAAATATTTTGAAACACAGCTGGACCCAAGAGTTTCTTATCAGGAGATGGCAGAGCTGCAGGAGTAGATTGCCTTGTTTTTGTTATTATAGTTATTGTTAGAACGCAGCCTCTCCAGCCATAACCAGCTGATTAAAAGAAATGAGACTCTTTGGCCTGAGAACAGAATGTTCATGGAGACATGGTTGTTTTTTCACATGCTTGAAAGGCTGACATGCGGTAAAGGGATTATTTATTTAGTCGGCTTCAAGGTCCAAATTTAACTGGGATGGATGGATGAAAAGTTCAGGGAGAGGCATTAAGTCAGTAGAAGGAAGCAGCGTTGAAGGGTAATGTGCAAAAATGGTAGGGGCACCTTCCCAACTCGGTGAGATCAGTGTCTTTGAAGCTGTTCAAAGACGAGACGACCACCTGGCGGGATGGTATGGAGGATGTTTGAATATTAAGTAGCGGGTGGAAGTGAGGAGGTGGATTGAAAGGCCTTCAAACATATAAGATGACATAATTGTGAAACACTGCACCCTAGTCGCGCGCCCGAACGAGCCCGCAGGGGACCCTCTGGGGCTGGTCCTGAGAGGTCGGGCTGTGACCTCCTCGTGTCCTCCAGGTGTCCGTCTGCCAGGAGATGGTGAGCGAGCTGCGCAGCATCATCCTGTGTCAGGACAGTGTCCGTCGGCGGCGCGCCGGGCTCCCGCCGCCGCGGCCCCCCATCCCCGAGGAGCAGCGCCGGCCCCGGGACACCGTGACCCTCAGCAACGGCAAGCTGTGCGGGGCCGGGGAGCCCGACCAGCTGGCGCAGAGACTGGCCCAGGAGGCCGCCCTGGTGGCCCGCGGCTGCACGCACATACGCGTGTGCCCCGAGTGCCGCCGCTTCCAGGGCCTGCGGGCGCGGCCGTCGCCGGCGCGCAGCGAGGAGAGCCTGGCGTGGGAGAAGACCACCAACAGCAGCGAGCCCGAGTAGCCCCGCCGCCCGCCGAGGATGCTCGGCTCCCCGGCCCGCTGCGGAGGCGGGATGCGCTGAGCCCGCGCTGCTGCCCGCGGGGCCCCCGGACTTGTACAGCGTCCACCCTTCTCTCCAGATTTTGGATCCAGTAACTTTACAAAGCGATCAAAGAGCCTGACGCCCCAGCCGGAGACGGCGCCCTGGTCCGGGGAGCTGGGGCCACCCAGAGACGTTGAGCCCGAGTGGCAGGGGACGCTCTCCCACCTGGCCACAAGCCCCCTCTTCCCGCAGTGGGCCTTTCCCTCCCAACAAAACTAAAGAGTCGGGGTGGGAGGGGTCCCTGCCCAGACCGTCCGATGAATTGGTGGCATCATCAGTGGAATTTCCCCCTAGGAAGGGGCCATTGTACCCTGGGTCTAGTTCTTACAGGAAAAAAAAAAAAAAAAAAAAATTAAACTCAACAGGGAAGTTTTTCTTTTCTGGATTTGTATATTTGTGTTAATGTTCTTCTCTTTTGTTTTCTCTGTTTCTCTCCTTCCCTCCTTTTCTTCTTTGTTGTCCCAATTCTATTCCTTTGTTTCGTTTTCTTGGAGGGGGAGGCTGGGTTAGGGAATTGAAGTCACAATGATCCCTGTTACCATTTTCCTAAATTTTAGGATATGAAGCGGCCAGTGCATCAGACTCCAGGCGCTGAACTCCCCTTTCTGTGTGGTGACTGGGGCCACAGGGCATGTAGGAGAGGGTGAATTAGGTGGAGAATCTCAAAGAAAGGTCCAGTAATTTTTTAAATACCAAAACCCAATTAACTCATAATTAACTGAGAGACTTTGAAATGCCTGGGATTTCAGAAGTTAATTTGTCCTTTCTTTCTCTCTCTTTTCGACTTTCACTATGATCGGGTTTGATTTGGTCTTTGGTGAACGTGATCTCTGAAGAAGAGAGAGAGCGGAGGAGAGTAGAAGGCACAAAGTATCCCAGGGCCTTGTTTAAGGAGCAGAGAGGGTAAATACAAATTTCCCCAGCAGTGGCCTTGGCTTCAGCAGGAACGTGCTGTCTTCAGGTGGGGAAGGATGGGGCCGCCCTGCTGGTCTGGTGCATACTTTGTCAACAGCACCTCTTTTTAATCAAACTCAGTAGCTGCCTATGAAGCCAGACCCCCAAGGCTATCATGGATTGGGTGATTTCTTGCTACTAGATGTGAGACCTCGGTGCAAATGTGTGTGTGTGTGTGTGTGTGTGTGTGTATGTGTGTTTATTATATGGGAAGATCTTAAGTAATCAAGAATTTGCCAGGTTCCTGGGAGAGAGGTAGGGTCTTGTAGTCAGTACACAGGCCTGGGAACTAGGAACTCTTGAGTCCTCACCTAAACATGCGCAGTAGCCCCCCCTTGTATGACTTTACATGAAGCATCTCACTTCTCTTTCATCTACACAATCGGAGTTACTGATGCTTTCCAGGCTGTCAGATGCCTGCTAAGTACTTCTCTACTTGTGAGATGTTTGCAGTGCCCGGAGCACTCATCCGACGGGAGGGGTGAAGCTTCTCAGCAGCTGCTTGACCTTTGCTTGGCTTCGCCAGTTGGGAGTTTCACACAGAGAGTTTTCATTTTCCGATTGAAAACAAATTCTATGCAATTTCTGTTTGTCAACTTAGAAAATTCGGAGGGAGAGAGAACTAAATAGCCACTACAGCCATCTCCCCCGCTGTCACCACCTTGAATCAAATTGTCCTCACATTGTTTCTGTTCTGAACGTACTAAAATAAAGACACCTTTGCAAGACAACGAGCTGAATTCCATGTTTTTGCCGTCGACATTAGGTCGACATCTTCTTTGTGCCAGGACTGTTAGTTAGAACTGCCATCCTGGGGGTACCCCGATGGTTCCTATAAAGGATGCCAGTTTTGTCCTAGGCTGACCTCTTCTCTCTCATAAATTGGAATCTTTTTACTTTTTCCTCTTAAACCATCAAATGTCGGCAAGCTCTGCAGGACATGAGTCTTTTTTTAAACCTTGCTTAGAGCCTCCTGGAGAAACGTGGATTTGGTGGGAAGGGCACCTGAAGGCAGATGGACCGCAGACTGCAATGGTGCCATGCTGCCCCGACCCACACCTCCATTCCTTGCTTCTGACAGTGTGGTCCCTACTGTCAGATCGCATGTGGGGCAGGAAGGGTTGTTTTTTTAAAACAAAAAACAAAAAAAACCCCTCATTTTTATGAGCAGGATATCTTGATCAATAGCAAACTTTTGTAAAATGGATTGGTGAAATAAATGTCCCCATGAATCATTTATAAAGTCTGTTTCTTTCACGGAATAAAGATAAGACTGACAGCGCTAGGCAGTTTCTATTAGCTGCTGGGACCACTGCTGTACCTCACTCAAGCTGGTGAGTGAATCTGCAACCAGCTATTTCTCTTCCTTGGTTTGTCTCCACGTTTTATCTGTTGGTTGTCGGCTTTCTTTTCCATTCTGTATTTTCTATCTGATTCTGTATAC
This sequence comes from Eubalaena glacialis, assembly GCF_028564815.1. Lineage (NCBI taxonomy): Eukaryota > Metazoa > Chordata > Mammalia > Artiodactyla > Balaenidae > Eubalaena > Eubalaena glacialis. The sequence goes on along the minus strand of NC_083725.1, from coordinate 12,150,200 downwards.
TGTATAAAGCCGTTTTTTCTTGTCTGTTTATCTTTCTTCGACTGCAATATTTACAATAAAACAGAAACAAACCCTGAAATGTTAGTGATGGATGAAAGCTGTTTGGGTTTGGAAAGAATGGTTTGGTGTGTCTAAAATCCAGGTACTCTGAAAGCAAATAAAAGTAGAAATCCACATTTTGTCTTCCCCTCCACCTGCCCTTCTCTCGCTCCCTCTCCATTCCCTATCCTCTTCCGCTCTTTGTTCAGACCCCAGAAAAATCTAGGTGGCTTCTTTCAATTTGTAGTCCTGGAGGCAGAGCCAATCCCCCTCCCCTCCCCAAACGGATACACATGTTAATGAAGTTCAGGATTCATAGGGTTTTGTCTTCCTAAATGCACTTTCACAGAATAGTCATCTATTGATACCTAGGGTAACTCTAGTCAGATATCACCCCAGATTCCACTGGGAGCTTGAAGATTACATCAATTAAAATATAATACTTTGCTTTATTTCTTTTAATTGCCTTGCAGGGCCCCAATCGTCACCAGATCTCTACCTCAGAACCCCGGTGGGGTGTAAGTTGAGCATGTAGATGGCCGAAAATCTTTTGGCTTCCTCTAATCCAAAGCTTATATGAGAATATTCATCCTGGGAACTTGCCAACCGGCCCTCTTATTGGTTAGGTGAGACCAAAATATCATGATAACCAATCCACCTGGGGCCACTCTGTGAAAGTTTATTAGTTTGGAATTCCAAGGAGTTTAATTTTCTTTTGGAATCCAAGGGGGACTTCCCCATGGTGTAGGAGTCAAATGCACGAGGCCAGAAAGGGCCGGGGCATTTCAGACACGGCAGGTTGGTGGTTTGAGTGGAGCTTGAGAGAACCATTTGTAGCCCTCCCGCCAAGGGGGTGTGTGCAGCAGTAAAGCAGTCTGGACACGATAAGGGAGATTTGATTCCCTGACTGGTAGGCAGCTCTCTTGGGGTGATAACAAAGAGACCTGTTGGGAAAATTCAGAGAAGGAATCCTTTCATAAAGATTTCACTTAAAGCTAGTGCTTCCTATGGGGCCTCTCAAAGAGAAAAGTAAGCTTTTAGTTGCCTTGAGTTATTCCAGTGCCTTTCTGTGGTGGCTCCCTGTCCCCCACAGGCAAATCCCTCACCATTAGCCCAACCGAGTGTCCTCAGTGGCTGACAACCTGGGAAACCTACAGTATGACTCAAAGATTGGTGACGACGTGACTTCAGAAAACTCTTCTCGCAGAAAAAATATAGACTCACTCTACCTATCTATCTATCTATCTATCTACCTACCTATCTATCATCTCTCACAACTGGTGTGGCTTGCAAAGGAAAAAGTCGCCAAGTTTTAGAACTGAAGAGGTCAACAACCCCATTATAATTTAAGGGCAACTGGGCAAGAGAAGTTCTGTCACTATTAACAGAACGTTATCGTTCAAATTTTGTTAATTTCATACCAATTTCCAAATCTGAAGAATGAATGAAAAAAATACGATTATTGCCATTAAACAAATGGTCGAAATAGCACTGAGATCAAGAAAGAAAAAAGTACACAAAGGGAATAAAGTGAAAAACAACCTCTCTGATCAGAAAAGGCAGAAAATTTGAGGGCCAAAGAAGGGGCATAAAGAAATTGAGTATACAGTTTCCCCATACATTAAGTAAGAGCACGCATCTAAATATTTCACCGCTCAGACTGAACGAAGCATGTCAGAGAACCAGTGCGTTGTGACTGTGTTGTGTCTGGGGAATTGACCCTGTTTACAGAGGTTAGAATATGCAGAGTCTATATTATAGAGGATGGAGGTCAGACCCATAAGTACAATGATCCTCCTGCTGGAAAATTAGCTAAAGAATCCTGCCCACTCCTCAGTAACCCTTGCGCGCAATCCAATGTTCTCTCTTGACTATGGCAGAGAAGTCAGAGGGGAACAGGGACCAAGGGACCTCTCACCCGGTTGGGACTTTTTTATACATTGGTGAGTGACCTTGAGAGGTACTTCTTTAGTACACAGCCCCACATTAGATTCTGTGGGATATAATGAAGAAGTGGAAGAAACTATCTGTCCTCTGTCTGGGGAGACAAAACTTACTTGTAAGAAACAATGAAAGTAAAGCACAAAACATCCAAGTGCTGGAGTGTGTGATTTGGAATACAAACCATATAAACATTCAGAGATGCTAAAGATTCCAGGTAGTTGAGATTGGCTTAGGGGAAGAAGCAGGACTGTTTGTGTCTTGGGTTTGTTAAAAAAAAATTTTTGACGTCTAGAAAAATAAGATTTCCCTTCATCTCCCTGGGAATGAAATATGGTTAATTCATGCTGATGAATTCAGTGCCCTTCTGATAAGAGACAGCTTGTTGTTGCTGTTGTTTTGTTTCATCCACAGCGTTCCTTTTTGCAGGATTCCAGCTCGCCTGTTATGCTTCTTCCTGTTTGCTGTCAATACTGTTTAGAGATTTTCACCACTATCTCATTCCTGGGCTTCTTTAAGTTGCATTAGTGGGATTAGCTGTAGAGACGAACAGCCTAGCCCTACAGAATACAGAAAGACTAACTGAGAAATAATCAATGAAATGATCTGAAGTGGACTGTGAGCTCTTTTAAAAAAAAAAGATCAAATACTTTTTAAATTGGGGGTAAGGGGGGTGAATACAGAACTGAAGGTGTGGAACCAACGTGAAAAATTAATGCAGAACCAAACCCCCAAATTTCTGATGTACAGGAACATTCAGAATAATTTTGCTTTTCGGTCCATTAAACCATCCAGTTATCTGAAGCACATGGAGTCCGCCTGGAAAATTATTCTACTTGGATTGTTCTGATTAGATTCTTAGTATCTTTTCCATTAAAAATAACAGAATGTAACTTCCATTTCTACATCATCTGTAATCCTGTAGCACCAAGTGGGCATAGAAAAGCATACTAAATCACCAAAACCTGGTGACATGTGATGGTCAAAGGAGAGGTAAACAGCACGGGACAGCATTACTGGAGACAGTATATACCCACACACTCAAATGTGGTAACGGGACTTAAAAACTAGCTTAAAGGGCTTCCCTGGTGGCGCAGTGGTTGAGAATCCGCCTGCCAATGCAGGGGACACGGGTTCGAGCCCTGGTCTGGGAAGATCCCACATGCCGCGGAGCAACTGGGCCCGTGAGCCACAACTACTGAGCCTGCACATCTGGAGCCTGTGCTCCGCAACAAGACAGGCCGCGATAGTGAGAGGCCCACGCACCGCGATGAAGAGTAGCCCCCGCTCGCCGCAACTAGAGAAAGCCCTCGCACAGAAACGAAGACCCAACACAGCCAAAAATAAATAAATAAATAAATTTATTAAAAAAAAAAAAAAAAAAACTAGCTTAAAGAGGATCCAATGAAAAAATACGTCTGTACAGAGAGACAAATTTATTTCTCTGTGCTGCTTTTGCTCCCCTTTGAATAAGCTAAGCTGGCGTGTGTGTGTGTGTGTGTGTGTGAGTTTAGCATAGACCTGCAGATTCCCATCAGGGCTCCTTATGTCCATTTCAAAAGAGAGAAGACACTTTCCATGATCACTTCAGCCTGTGTCCGTGCTTCTAGATAACATTGCTGGGTTTAGTCTTCTGGCTTTTAGTGGATTAGTTCTCACTGAGCGGTCTTGGATGTAATTTGTTTCTAAGCCAACCTATATGTAGATGCATGAAGTAAAAGGTGTTTTTTCCCCATTCCCAGTTGAATGATAAGAAGCCTGAGCTGACTTCTTAAAACCTCTTCCCCTTCACCCCCATCAGCTGCAAAAGAGTTCCTCTAGCATGAATAAGTGACCAGGTAAAACGTTCTGCCGATAGTGTAGCAGAACACAGTCAGTGAGAACAAGAGCAATGCAGGTTGACATTCCTCTGTACTCAACACTTATCAATAGCCTTGCCCACCGTAGGCAGAAAATAATTTTCAGAAAGGTCAGACAATGAAATTGTTCAAATGAAAGTGGTTAGGCTGGCCAATGAGGTACAGAATTCAGAAACTACATCTTTATTCAGCTAGCCTATTTTTTGTTACAAATAAAACAACAGATTTGCTGAGCCTGCCATTATTTCCAGAGGATGTAAGGCCCTCCCTGAGTCAGCCCTCGCTGATCTTTCAACCTTCTCCTGACACTTCTCCCACCTACGTTCCATCCCACCCTGCAGTCAAACCGTACCGCTTCCTATTCTGCATTTATCCTGTGTATCCCATGCTTTTCTTCTCCTCTGCCTGTGCTTTGGCAGTTCCCAGCTCCTGGAATGCTCTTCCCATTCAACTCTCCATTGACAAAGTCTACCCTTCTATATATATTTTTAAAAATTTTATTGAAGAATACTTGATTTACAATGTTGTGTTAATTTCTTCTGTACAGCAAAGTGACTCGGTTATATATATATATACATATATATACACACACACACACACATATATATATATTCTTTTTCATATTCTTTTCCGTTATGGTTTGTCACAGGATATTGAATATAGTTCCCTGTGCCATACAGTTGTTTATCCATCCTATGTATAATAGCTTGCCTCCGCTAATCCCAAACTCCCAATCCTTCCCTCCCACATCTCCCCTCCCCCTTGGCAACCACAAGTCTGTTCTCTATGTCTGTGAGTCTGTTTTTTTTCATAGATATATTGATTTGTATCGTATTTTAGATTTCACATATAAGTAATATCATATGGTGTTTGTCTTTCTCTTTCTGACTAGTTTGCTTAGTATGATAATCTCTTAGTCCATCCATGTTGCTGCAAATGAAAGCCTATGCATATTTAAGGTCCAGCTCAAATGTCATCTCCCCATGATGTCTTCACGATCCCCATCCCAAGGCAGTAATGACCTCTCCCTGTCCTGAACAGTCCCAACCTTTCTCTCTGTCCCTTATCACTTCCTACATTGAATCATAAGTGTTTACTCTCACCTACCAGTGTAAGGCCCTGTAAGTGCAGAGAAAATGCCCTTTCCATCTTTTATTTGTTCACAGCGCATAGGGTTCTTTGCGCATATTTGGTTCCCATGAATGAATGAGGCAAATTCAACTGAGAGCAAATGCACATAAAAATGTTGCATGTTTGAAACTAAGTGGCAGAAATATGCTAATACATCTCCGATTTAAAGCAACCGTGCATGGAACAACTTAATAATTTATGCCAGGCAAAAATATTACTTCGTTTATTTTGCTGGGCACCAACCTGGTGGGGACAGCAGGTTGATAATATTCATAAGCTGGTGGAGAGCTGGTTCCAATCGGTAGGTACAAGGGAACGTTTTCTTCCAGCTGTCTACATGCCTTCTATACAGGTTATAAAGGTTATAAGAATTCAGCCTCCTGACTCCCACGCCAGCTTTGGAAAAAATCAATCAGCCTTCTCCCTTCTCTCCTCATTATCCTCAAAAAGTGATTTCTGGTCTAAAATAAAATTACCAAAACTTGGTTCATGGGCTATCCATTTCAGTATAAGTCCGTCAAGGTGGTACTTGCTCGGAAAAAATATGATCATCTTTACCAAAATAATCAAAATCAGTTTCTTCCTTGCTCACCAGGAAAACCGAAAGAAATTCCCCTTGGTGATTTGCTTTTAAAATGTGAAAACGTCGTAATGGTTGAAAAGTTAACAAATTATAGCTCTAGCATGTAGACTGATTACCATTCTGGTAAGTCTGGCCAGTTTTGATGAGTTGAGGAAAATGCTGCTATTTTCCTAAGTGTTAGTGTTTAGATCAAAGAAGAAGGAAAGGAGCAGAGGGAAAGAACCAGCTTTTCTCCAATATCGGATACATACCAAACACACCACAAACATTTGTTTATTTAATCCTGGTGATAGCCCTCTGATTTAAATATTACTATTTTCAGGAGAGAAAATGAAGGCTTCTGGAAGTTAAATAACATGTCCAAATTTCCACAGCTAGTAAAAGACAAAACCTCATAATGAAAGGCAAATATTCAAACCCAGTCCTGTCTGTCTCCTTTACCAGGGTACCTTCCATTGCATCCCAATCCAGCTGGGGGATTTTCCTCCAGAAAGAATAGAACACAGGCAGGGTTCTGCATATGCTTGATTTTTATTAGCTAGGATTCTTGCTTTTTTGTTGTTGAAGCAAACAAATCACTTTATTTCTATAACTTTGTTCACTCCTAATGTTTTGCATTACTTTTTGAAACAACCTGCTTCCACAAATGCTGAGAAATCACCAGAGATGCTAAATATATTACTTTAGAGATGGAATTTTACTGGAAGAAGAGTTTTTATTAAGTTCTTCGACGATGTTTCTCATTATTAACAGCAATGACGGTTGATGGTTTTAATACAGCACACCTCAATGAACCAGAATGGTCATTTAGTGATGTAAACTTCCAGCTGCTCTGTTTTTGATTCCAGAGAGAGAGAGTCCTGTTCAGTGATCAGAGATAACAATGTAAATGAGGAAAATTATACATAAAGCCCCGTAGATCTAGAAGCTTACCACCTAGACTTGTAAATCTGGAAGGATCCTCCAGTAGCTGTTTACTCCATTTTAGTTCATTCCCTACCATTACGATGACACCCAAGCCATTGTGAGCAAAGAGGTAATTCTAACCATTCAAATCAGTAAAACTTTATTAAGTGCTATGTTTGCACTGGTGGGGAGGGAAGGAGATTTGTGGGTGCCACTGAAGGATATGAGGATGGATAATGTCATGTGGAAAAGGCAGTGGACTTTTTATCCTATGTAACCCCTAGAACTAATCGTGCATATTGCTGAGATACAGGATACAGATCAATGAAAGAAGAACTTTTAAACAAAACACTGAGTTCCCTATCACTGTGAGTATGCAAGTTGATGGTATCAGAAATACCTTAATAAATTAAGGTTATCAGGGAGGATTCTTATATTTTGTGGTAAGTCAGATTAGATGATGTGCTATGATCCCTTATAGAAGAGTAAGATGATAATAATAGTAATATCTATCTTCTATTGAGTACTTAATAATGGCCAGATAATAAGCTCTGTGTTTTGTATATGCTATTTTTATATTCACAACAGGAAGATATTATTTTCCTCCTGTTACAGAAAAGGAAACCATTTATTTTACTTGGCCAGCAGCAATTTAGAAGTCAGTGGTGGAACTAGGATTTGAACACAGCGCCCTGCTCTAGAATCTTACTATTTTTAGCAAAGTCCTTTTCATTTCAACCTTGAGATCCTATGATTGTCAGCAGGGTGTCTGACTTCAAAGTGCCATTTAAAAGAGGAGACAAATGTACATAACTGTAATGCGGGGGGTGGGGGCGGATAATATAGAACACAAAACATTATCTTGTTGAAGAGATAGGAAACACATAGTTACAAAATAATAGGAGAGATTTATTTAATAATGAAAGGTATGATTACAAAAGACATAGTAAGGCATTATATAATCAACAAACTTTATATTCAGCAAGAATTTATTATTATATAGTCAAAAAAGTACTTTCAACATGCATTTAGTGCACATTTCTGTCTAGATACTGAAGGATACAGAAACAAGTCATTTAAAACAGAAGGAACTCACTTTCTGAGCCACTCATTTGACCCTGAATCTTAATTTGATTTGGCAACACTTCTGTTATTGTTTTGCTACTTACTTCATACTTTAAGGTTTAGTGTTTTATGATTAATAAAGTAATACACGTACATTGTAGAAAATTTGGAAAATCCAAAAAGGAGAAGAATAAACCACCCCAAATGTCAATACCTAAAGACACTCATTATTAAATTTGTCTTCTAGTCGTTTTACTGTGTTTTTGAATCATTGTGATCTTACTGTACGCCATTGCATTATTACCTAGCTTCATCTCCATATACACTGAGCTTGTCCAACAAGATTCTGAACTGGTAGAAGGCAGAAATTAGGTACCACGCTTTTCTGGCGTCCCTGGAGTACCTAAGAAGTAAGCCTTGCACCGTGCTCTCAGGGTAGTAGGTGCTAGAATAATGAGTAGATTAATTGCTGACTCATTTATCAATCAATAAACGAATGAACAAAAAATATAAAGCAAGGTTCTTCAACCTAGAGGAATTTACATTCTGTATTAAAAATCGAATTGCACAAAACATTCTAACCTAAGCCAATATATGGTTAAATGCAAATTGAGTCATTGCAGGATACTTCTTAGAAAGAAGTGATAGGTGGTGACGAAAGATGGCCTGGGACATACCTGAAGGGCAGTAACTACGGTGGAAGAATCTGAGCTTATTCTTTTCTAACCATCCAAGAGGCCCCCAGTAGAAATGGGCTGGTCTATCTCCAGCCGGTTCCCTTTATTCTCCTCAGTGCCAAGTGACCTCTCCACCGACGGTCTCAGAGGACCCACTATATTCTATACAAGCAAAAGAAACCAGAGCCCCTCTCTCTGCACAAGGGGAATTACCCAGCTAGCGTTTCCTCTCACTCTGGAAAAAGGAGGGAATTCTAGGCTACATGGCCATGGGGTGGATACCTTTCTCGAGTGGTAAACTTACGAGGAAAGGGTTTTAAAACTTTTTAGAGTTCTTTCTTTCTTTTAAGTTAAAGTCTGCTCAAGTGGAAGTGCTGAAACAGTACTCTCTCCTGCCTGGTTATCTGATAATTGTGGTCTCAGGGCCCCCATTATACAACTTGTGCTGAAGCGTATTGGAGCTGGGTAACTTGCCTGGCTTCGCTGCGCAGCATGTGAGGGGGACACTCTGGGGACCTGGCAGCTTCTCAGGTGGCCTGAATTCAATGAACAGTTCGCAGCTAATCCATAGGGACATAGCAATCAGGTGGATGTAAGTAGGGCTGGATTTGAAGGATTTTCACGTCATCGTATTGGAGAATCACCCAGGGTATGAAGAACTGTGTAATATCAAATGTGTAATTTGGCATGCTTCAGCTAAGGTTGTGACAGCTGGTCTGACAGGATGCCTGCCCCTTCCACGGCTCTTTTAATTCCAGATGAAATGAAAATTCCCTCCTTAGTCGTCATTAAGGCTCCACTTTTACTTCTCATTATTAAACCATGAAGTTGGCCAAAACATTTAAGTTAAGCAAAATGAAGAGATTTATGAGCAAATTGGAGTCTAGGTGAAAAATTGAAGCCTAATCTCCAAAGATTAAGAAAGGCACAATAACCACACTATTGAAAAGAAGCAAATCTCAGAGTAAACAGGAGGAAATGTTCTTTCTTATTTTTCCCAAAGAACTAACCCTTTAAAGTTGAGTTTTTGGATGATGCCTTCATGCTTGGTAATACCCACCTGATTTGAGAAATGTTGGAATAAGATTTAAATGGTATTTTAGTCTCCCTGTAGAACTAAAGAGGTGTGTCAGATTGATGGCCCCAAGCAGCTGACAGCCTCCTGTGGAGGCAAAACACTGTGATGAGAACAACATGAATTATTTCAGATCCCCCTTGCCCTGAAGACAGAACGCTGCTAGGTGGCCAGCGTGGGGGTCAGAGATCACACTTGTTTGATCTTCGGTTTCTCCACTGAGACAGTCAATAAGGAGCTGTTGTACCAAAGGGAAGGATGTTTCCAGCCAACTGAGTGTCCCATGGGTAAGCACGGGGCTGAGACCCCATTTGAATTCCTTATCAGAGGCTGCCTTCTTCCTGGAGACTGCCATTGCAGGGGCAACCTTGAAAGGTGATGAGAGAGATGAAAGGTTCCATAGGCAGCCACCTAAGCCAGCCACCAACTATTGAAAGCAGTTTAATTTAATACCAAAGAGTGTCACGGATAATCGTAATCCTATCTATTGGTCCTAAACCTCTTCCAGCAGTGAGGAGAGGCAGTTACTTTAAGGGCAGTAAGGCCAATGATTGTTCCCTGGGGACTTTGGGAGAAAAATCCATTCCCTTCAAAATTGGACACCAAGCCTTGCCCTGAAGGTAAGTGGTATGACCTGGACGTTAGTGTTAATTACTGCAAGATTCCAACTGTCCCCAAAGACTGCATGTCCCCCGTAAACCTGCTCTGATGCCTGACATTGTCAATAGAGTGGTTTCTTTGGGTTCAGCAGGTATAACACTGAGCTAATCATTATAAGTCAGTTACACGATAGCAGAGGCAAGGTCTGGGAGAGGTCAACTTTTATGAAGGTTATAGAGGTTCCTGCCTCCAAGGATCCTGGGGTTTCCGGGGGGCACTGGGTCTGTGGGAAAGCTGGTCCCAGAGACAGAGGAGTGAGGATGGGGTGGGGCAGGGAAGGAAGGAAACTAATGTTTCTCTCGTTTCGATCGTGTCCCAGGTACGATACTAGGTGCTTTTAGATAAATTACATTTAATCCTCGCAGCAACCCTCTCAAAATCACTCTGATTTTAGGGCTGAAGAGTTGGAGACTCAGGGAGTTGAAGTAATTTGCCAAGTTCACAAACCTCTCCTAGCGTGGATGTGAACTTGAGCTTGCCAGCTTCAAAGATCATGCTCTCTCTGCAACATCATGCTGACTCCCTGGAAATTAAGGACTAGGAGGCTTGTTTCACAATTGGGTCAGCCAGGAGTCACTTGCCCCAGCAGCCTATGTGGGAAATTCTAAATGTAAAAAACCCCACAGTCTCCCTTAATAAAACCTTCCAAGATCGAAATGGAGGTAGAATCTCTTTGCGAGAACGGGAGAGTCTGGACCAGATCTCTGTCCCCTCAAGATTCACCTTCACCTTGGAATCTTATCACAAATCACTCTTGCTGCTACCTTTGTCTCTGGGGCCACTTTCGCTCTTTCACAAAAGGACTCACGTGGACATAGGACTCTTTCTTAATTCCCTGTAGCAGAGCTACAGCAAGGCTAAAAGGATGAAATAAGCATCCTCACAGGTGCCTTTGCAGTCACCTCCCTACTCAGCTTCCAGCCTGCGTCTGGGTGGCAGAGGCCGAATCCTCCACCCCATCCCCTCCCACTCCACTCTGCCCCACCTCAGCCATCTGGAACATCTTAAAGTATGTCTAAGGAAGTTCAGGCCACAGTCTAAAGTAAGCCTTCAAATTTCTAAGCAACTACTTGCCCCATGCAGATGAGCACCAATCTTGACTTATTTATTTGTAGCACCCAATTCATAACCCAATCTGAACAGAAAAAGGTAAAAAGGTAAGTAGCATAGAAAAAGGAGAAGACATATTTTAACAATTTGCCAAAATATGAATGCCAGTGACATTTTTATTTTAAATACAGCTGCTCAAAGCACTGGCCGCAACTGGTCTCCTTGACCACAGTCATTGAATACACCGAATAGATTCTCATGTATCGTCCACTACATTTAGAACAAGGCTATGTTTTCACAGAGCTACCAAGTCAGCTATTTTTCAAACACCTGAAGATCTTCAAAACAATAATAAAATACTATTTCATACCTATCAAGGAGACTAAATAAATAAATAAAAGTCTGATAATACCAAGGGCTGGTGAGGATTTTGGCTTAAAAGAAGTCTCATACCTGCACTGTTGGTCAGAGTGTAATCTGGAAAGAAAAACTGGCAATATCTAGTAAAGGTAAAGATAAGGGATACTCTATGAATCATCAATTCCAGATCTTGGCATATACTCTAGAAAAATTCTTGCAAATGTTCACAAGTAGACATGAACAAGAATATACACTGCAGCAGTTTGTAACAGCAAAACAAACAGATTGTTTTAAAAAAAAACCTGGAAAAAATCTAAATGTCCACCAATAAGTGGACAGATTTTTTTAAGTTATGATTTAATCGGAAATGGAACAATTCACAGTTGTAAAGGTGAAAAAAACCACCTCTACATATGGATAACTCTTTACCATATAATATCGAGTGAAAACCCCCATATCTCAGGTGAACTATGCTGTCTTTCAAGTTTAATCACTGACCACAAAAACACTCAGTCATTCTTTCAAAGCAATATTCTTAATTATATGGACATAGCCTTGGTTAGATATTTGGGGACACTGAACTATTCATCTAAGGCCAACAGGGATGCTTTTTCCTAAGGTCTCATGGTTTGAGTGCATCTGTAACATATGGAGGGCTGCTTGTAGCAGCACTAGCATTGTCTTGGTGTGTACTGACAAAACAAAACAGATGCAAGCAGGAAAACAAAACCAAAGAACAACACCCTACCACAAATGCGCTAAAGGGTCAGTAACCTCGTTAAAGGAATGCAGATAAATGGTTTTGTTTTGTTTTGTTTTGTTAATTTATTTTATTTATTTATTTATGGCTGTGTTGGGTCCTCGTTTCTGTGTGAGGGCTTTCTCTAGTTGTGGCAAGCGGGGGCCACTCTTCATCGCGGCGCGCGTGCCTCTCACCACCGCGGCCTCACTTGTTGCGGAGCACAGGCTCCAGACGCGCAGGCTCAGTAACTGTGGCTCACGGGCCCAGCTGCTCTGCGGCATGTGGGATCTTCCCAGACCAGGGCTACGAACCCGTGTCCCCTGCATTGGCAGGCAGACTCTCAACCACTGCGCCACCAGGGAAGCCCAGATAAGTGGTTTTTAATGAGAATGTGTTAGTCAGTAGAAATCAAGACTGTCCAAGAACTCAGATTGCACTATTGCTACCAACAAAGTAAAAGGATTGAGAAGTGCTTTTCTCTCTCTCTCTACTAGAATATTAAATCTACTCAAAAGATCAACAGAGTGATTTCTGTTTTCAGATCATTTTTAGTCCTATGTGCCATCTGGAAAGAAGTCATACGAAATAGAAAGGGTTTACAAGAAATTGGTGGTGCTGGTTGGGAGGGGGGGTGTCCTAATTAACGGTAGAAATATAAAGGTGGTATGGGACGACAGAAAGTCAGAACTGGAGTCAGATTCTGGCTGTACCCCTTATGAGCTGGTGGTGCTTTGGGCAATTCATCTAATGGTTATAATCGCCAATGTCTTTTTTTGGTAAAATAAAATCTCTTGCAGTATTGGATTACAGAGGATTACAGAGATAACACATGTAAAGTGCATATAGACAGAGCTTAGTAAATAAGAAGTGCCCAAGAAATGGAAGAGATTGTGATGACGATGATGATGATAATGATGACAACAACGACCCTTTCCCGGGCTGCTACTATGCACTGCCATTAGCTGCATCCTCTTTCTGGTATATATTATGCTGGTGGAAAGCCTTTTCAGACTTTTCAAGCTGATCAAAATTTAATTCAGTAAAGCATTTACTGGCAAAATCTAACTTCTTGCACGTTAGGTGATAACCAGGCAGTATATTTTATTAATTAAGGTTTTCTGGTTTTAATTTCTAGTTGCACATTGTTGATCAGCAAAGAGCTGATTATACAGACTATACTGGGCCCCTGAAGAATTATTCTTACAGAGTTACCCTTTAGTGAGATGCTATTAGCTGAGATGGAAGGTCTTTATGAGAAACAACCAATGAATGTCACTAACTCTATTGTAAAGAATGTTTTTGAGTCTGATGATCACTGCATCATACAGTGTCCATTTTACCAGGCCTCTAGGGATAGAGCCATATCCGATCTTAGTGCCAAAAACAGCTTAAAAAATCCCTTGGGTACTTGGTTTTATCCTTTCAATGCTGTGAACTGACAAGGTCACTTCCCTTTGTTGAATGAATATCTGGAAAGCTCAATTTGAGGCCCAACTGTAAACTGTATGTCATCACTGTGTGCATTTTATAAGCTTCACTTTGGAGTCCTCTTTGTTCTTGCCCTTGTTTTTCTTCTTTCACCCTGCTTTTAGTTGGAAGAACATTCATGTATATATGAATTATATATTCATATATAATTATATATAAGTATATATTACATATACTTTTATACATATATATATATATATATATATATATATATATATATATATATATATATATACTTGCATCTATACAATACAGTGCTCATACTAATCTATAAAAGAAATTATGCCAAGTGTTGTCACTCTGGGGGGTCTAAGTACTCATTGGTTTAAGGTAGACTATTCTAACGTTTTGTTTCTCCCATGGAGCCTTCATCGACACATGTTGAAATGCAGCTCTTAAAAAGGCAGTTAGGGGCTTCCCTGGTGGCGCAGTGGTTGAGAATCCGCCTGCCAACGCAGGGGACACGGGTTCGAGCCCTAGTCTGGGAAGATCCCACATGCCGCGGAGCAACTAGGCCCGTGAGCCACAACTACTGAGCCTGCGTGTCTGGAGCCTGTGCCCCGCAACAAGAGAGACCGCGACAGTGAGAGGCCCACGCACCGCGATGAAGAGTGGCCCCCACTTGCCGCAACTAGAGAAAGCCCTCGCATAGAAACGAAGACCCAACACAGAAAAAAATATATAAATAAATAAATAAATAAATAAATAAATAAAAGTCAGGAGCTCTTTAAAAAAAAAAAAAAAAGGCAGTTAAATTATTAACTCCCATCTAGATCCCAAATAAGTGTTTTCCCCAGTACATCATTTATAATATACTGTTGCACCTCAGGAGTTGAGGTATTAAAGTGCTGCTTGAGACATGCTGGGAAAACTCTGGAAAATAACATGCTAAAAGAAAAACAGTTCAGGAAAGCAATTTGATGTTCCATTTTCCCGGTGGGATACTATCTGGGATGGGGTGATACTGTTTACGGGTAAGCAAAAATCTATTCCACATGCTGAAAGAAAGACAAAATCAGTGCCAATCTGAGACATTAGGCAGTAACACTCAGCCGATAATTTATGCAGCAGAGAGTCAAGGACACTTACTTTGCAATCATTGTCATCTTTATGCATGAAGGACCACCATTTCATTTTCTGCCTTCCTTTTGCTCTCTGGTGTGTCAGTTTTTTAAAAGATTGTATATATTAAGCCTTGCCATAGGTTCAAAGGTACATCTTAACTCACTCAAATCACTTGTCTTGTCTCTGACTGAGAAGAGCGCACGTGATTCAGCATTATTACCAAAAGCGAGACGACGGGCCTCGATCGAACCACGCAGAGCCCCCTCTTTTAGGAAAAGCACACCGAGGCTTCTCTCCCCCAGGACTGTTTTGCTTCATAACTCTCTTGGTAATTCTGTCAAAATGTGCTTTTTTCAATTCTTTCTAGGCCAAATCCTGGTGAGGTGCTGTGGAGATGGGTGTAACTTCATGAGGGAAAAGCATTAATTTTTTACCTGAAAGAAAGCTGAGGAAAGGTCCCTTCTCTCATGCCTTCATTTTCCTCGAAATGCTGAATTGCATTTCTTTCTTTTTAAATTGCAGAATTCATGAAGAGAAGGAAAGAGTGGTCTGGTGGAAGAAAAGTCCACGGACAAGTTTCTCGGGAACAAAATCAGCTGCCATAAAACGCAGAAATCTCCATTCTTCCCTGACAAAGCTCAGCCACGTGGCTTGGGCCTCATTCCCTTCAGGACACATTGTCTTGATAAGGGGTGACAGCCAAATGGTTAAAATATAGGCTCTGGAGTCAGGCTCCTGGGTTGAAATTCCAACTCGACCACTTTTTATTTTGTGATGCTCAACGAATTCCTGCACTTAATTTCACTAAGCCTCATTTTTCTCAACGATACAACGAAAATGATAATAAGAGTACCTACCTCATAGGACTGCTGTAGGATTAAGTGAGACAATTTTATGAAGCACTCAGTATAGTACCTGAATATTAAGCACCAAAAGATATTAGCCATTATTATTTATAGGATTAAAATCATTTTAAGTTTGGTAGATTCACAAACTCTTACTTATAAAAATTCTTTTTTAATGAGAAAATATTCTTCATGCTCCCACATAATAGGATCATAGTTAGACATTTAGTATTGAGTAATTAAGAATTAGTACTTTTTATTTTTATTTTTTTAAAAATGTGGATCTAATGTGTGTTCTTTACAAAGTGAGGGAATGTAAATTATTTTTTTTAATTTTTTTTAACTTAATTAATTAATTAATTAATTTATTTATGGCTGTGTTGGGTCTTCGTTTCCGTGCAAGGGCTTTCTCTAGTTGTGGCGAGCGGGGGCCACCATCGCGGTGCGTGGGCCTCTCACTATCGCGGCCTCTCTTGTTGCGGAGCACAGGCTCCAGACGCGCAGGCTCAGTAGTTGTGGCTCACGGGTCCAGCTGCTCCGTGGCATGTGGGATCTTCCCAGACCAGGGCTCGAACCCGTGTGCCCTGCATTGGCAGGCGGATTCTCAACCATTGAGCCACCAGGGAAGCCCCAAGAATTAGTATTTTTTAAATTGCAAATATTGACACATTTTTTAAAAGTAGTACATGTGTATTTGAGAATTGTTGTTTATTCAGGGTTTGGAGCACACAGGGATTTGCAGACCCCTGGTAAATTATTCTCCAAGACCCACAGACTCTCAGTCTGTGCCTAAGGAAACCTTGTCTCCCTGTCATTGTCTGTTTTGGGGAACAGTAGTGTTCAGTGACATGTTATAAGGTATTTCAGGACAGAGGTCTCTGAGGCCAAACATGTTTGGAACATGCTGCATGAAATAAAGTTAAACTATTTTCTCTACTGCACAACTTTTTGGACCATTTATAATGCGAATAGTACAGTGACTCGCCAAGAGGGTAATAGAGGATGCTGTTTTTCCCAGACATTTTTGACAAAAGCTGTGTGTGTGCGTGTGTGTGTCTGTGTGTGTAAAAGCACCTGCAGCAACTTGGGTACTTGAGGGCTTGCAGACTCACCTTTACTAGACCCTCTTTCACTGGCAGGGTCCTCAGCTCACATATGCTCAGTGGCTTATAAAATTTCCCTGCTGCTTTACTACTGTCACTAACCTCCATGTTACATACTTCAGAACTGCTTTTTTTCTTAAGATGCTACAGTCCTTTAAATAGGTTCCCCAAAGTGCTGCCTCACTCTCGGAGTTTACAAGTTCTTCTATGAAGAAACTTGGGGAAAGTTCCCATGGTGTGAACTAGAGGGGTCTGATACCTGTCCTGTGTGAACATCCCTTCCCACACCACAACATAGTGACTCAGATGATCTATGCACCTTAGCTCTTATCCACCCCCAGGCAAGTTTCCCTCCTACCCCAGAAGCTGGGGAAATCTTTTCCCCACTTCTTTCTGGCATGCTTTAATTCCAGTGTCTTCTTACCCTATAAGAACACCAACTTCTCATACCATGAGACTCCCAGCAACCTGTTCCAGAGTTTCTTAAGTGGGCAAACAGAAACATTTTCCCCATTTGTTGTTTGTTAAACAAATATTTGTAGGGTGCCTTTCTGAGCTGGGTATCTGTGGAGACAGAGATAAGTGTATTTTGGAGGTATTGATAGATAACATTTGGTAGAGTCCAGAATAAATTCCATGTTACTGGCTTTAGCAATTGGTGTAGAAAGTGGTGCTGTTTACTAAGATAGGGAAGACTAGATTAGGAGGGGTTGGAGGAAGGAGACTGAGTTTTCTTCGGGCACGTTAATTTTGAGACATCTAAGGACAACTTACATGGAAATATTAAAAAGGCAGTTGAATATGCAGGTCTAAGGGCTCAGAGATGTCTAGGCTGGTAATTCATCAGCGTGAAGATGTTATTTAAATAAGGGCAATAGGTGACATGACCTAGGGAGAGACTAGAGGGGGAAAGGAAAGAAGAGGCCTTGGAAATAAACCCTAAGAAACTCTAACATTTGGAGGTAGAGTAGAGGAGGATAAACTAGTCAAGGAGACTAAGAAGGAGCAGTCAGTGTGAAAGAGGAAAACTAAGTGATGCCCCAGAGGCCAAAAAGGAGGGAGAGGTTAAGTGAACCAAATGCTACTATGAATTTAAAATGAAAACAGAAGTATCCATTGGTGGCCTTCACAAGAATGGTTTCAGTGGAGAGCAGTGGAAAAAGAATCCAGAATGGAGTAAACTGAAGAGTGAATATTGAAAGAAGCAGAGGCGTACGTATGTGTGTACATGGCTATAGCAAACTGATTTTATAAGGTGTCTCAAGGAAGTTAGAGAATTTTGGTGGAAGAGGCAGTACCAAGCATCATCCCAACCAGTCGTGCCTAGGCCAGAGGGTGGCGTGCGGTTCGGGTGCTGGCCAAGCATCAGCTGTGAAGTGATAGCGGCACAGTGGAATTCTATAAATGCAGTGCCTGTTCTGTGTCAGACCCAGGCAGGACTCTGGAGGGAAGGATGGCGGCCAGTAACCCAGCCCCTGATTTCCAGGAGGTGATGGTTCAGGGGGCAGGAGCCATGTGGCTGTCAGGGTCTTGGTGCTCTGGCCAGGTGTCAGGCCTGAGGCTCTGAGGTGGGAGAGCAAAGTTCAAGACATTGGACCACCAGAGACCCCCCAGCCTCAAATAATATCAATCAGCGAGAGCTCTCGCAGAGATCTCTGTCTCAACGCTAAGACCCAGCTCCACTCAACGACCAGCTAGCTCCAGTGCTGGACACCCCATGCCAAACAACTAGCAAGACAGGAACACAACCCCACCCATTAGCAGAGAGGCTGCCTAAAATCATATTGAGTTCACAGACATCCCAAAACACACCACCGGACGCAGTCCTGCCCACCAGAAAGACAAGATCCAGCTTCATCCACCAGAACACAGGCACCAGTCCCCTCCACCAGGAAGCCTACACAACCCATTGAACCAAACTTACCCACTGGGCAGACACCAAAAACAATGGGAACTACAAACTTGCAGCCTGCAAAAAGGAGACCCCAAACACAGTAAGTTAAGCAAAATGAGAAGACAGAGAAATATGCAGCAGATGAAGGAGCAAGGTAAAAACCCACCAGACAAACAAATGAAGAGGAAATAGGCAGTCTACCTGAAAAAGAATTCAGAGTACTGATAGTAAAGATGATCCAAAATCTTGGAAATAGAATGGAGAAAATACAAGGAACAGTTAACAAGGACCTAGAAGAACTAAAGAGCAAACAAACAATGATGAACAACACAAAAAGAGAAATTAAAAATTCTCTAGAAGGAATCAATAGCAGAATAACTGAGGCAGAAGAACGGATAAGTGACCTGGAAGATAAAATAGTGGAAATAACTACCGCAGAGCAGAATAAAGAAAAAAGAATGTAAAGAATTGAGGACACTCTCAGAGACTTCTGGGACAACATTAAATGCACCAATATTCGAATTATAGGGGTTCCAGAAGAAGAAGAGAAAAAGAAACGGTCTGAGAAAATATTTGAAGATATTATAGTTGAAAACTTCCTTAATATGGGAAAGGAAATAGTCAATTAAGTCCAGGAAGTGCAGAGAGTCCCATACAGGTTAAATCCAAGGAGAAGCATGCCAAGACACATATTAATCAAACTATCAGAAATTAAATACAAAGAAAAAATATTAAAAGCAGCAAGGGAAAAGCAACAAATAACATACAAGGGAATCCCCCATAAGGGTAACAGCTGATCTTCCAGAAGAAACTCTGCAAGCCAGAAGGGAGTGGCAGGACATATTTAAAGTGATGAAAGGGAAAAACCTACAATCAAGATTACTCTACCGAGCAAGGATCTCATTCAGATTCGACAGAAAAATTAAAACCTTTACAGACAAGCAAAAACTAAGAGAATTCAACACCACCAAACCAGCTTTACAACAAATGCTAAAGTAACTTCTCTAGGCAGGAAACACAAGAGAAGGAAAAGACCTACAATAACAAACACAAAACAATTAGGAAAATGGTAATAGGAACATACATATTGATAATTAACTTAAATGTAAATGGATTAAATGCTCCAACCAAAAGACATAGACTGGCTGAGCAGATACAAAAACAAGACCGTATATATGCTGTCTACAAGGGATCCACTTCAGACCTAGGGACACATACAGACTGAAAGTGAGGGGATGGAAAAAGATATTCCATGCAAATGGAAATCAAAAGAAAGCTGGAGTAGCAATTCTCATATCAAACAAAACAGACTTTAAGTAAAGACTATTACAAGAGACAAAGAAGGACACTACATAATGATCAAAGGATCAATCCAAGAAGAAGATATAACAAGTGTAAATATTTATGCACCCAACATAGGAGCACCTCAATATAAAAGGCAAATGCTAACAGCCATAAAAGGGGAAATCCACAGTAACACAATCATAGTAGGGGACTTTAACACCCCCCTTTCACCAATGGACAGATCATCCAAAATGAAAATAAATAAGGAAACACAAGCTTTAAATGACACATTAAACAAGATAGACTTAATCGATATTTATAGGACTTTCCATCCAAAAACAACAGAATACATTTCCATGTATGTGTATATATATAATGTTCCAAGTGCTCATGGAACATTCTGCAGGATAGATCATATCTTGGGTCACAAATCAAGACTTGGTAAATTTAAGAAAATTGAAACTGTATCAAGTATCTTTTCTGACCAAAATGTCATGAGACTAGATATCAATTACAGGAAAAAAACTGTAAAAAATACAAACACATGGAGGCTAAACAATAAATAACCAAGAGATCACTGAAGAAATCAAAGAGGAAATAAAAAAATGCCTAGAAACAAATGACAATGAAAACACAATGACCCAAAACCTGTGGGATGCAGCAAAAGCAGTTCAAAGAGGGAAGTTTATAGCAATACAGTCCTACCTCAAGAAACAAGAAACATCTCAAATAAACAACCTAACCTTACACCTAAAGCAATTAGAGAAAGAAGAACAAGAACAAAAAAAAAAAATCCCCAAAGTTAGCAGAAGGAAAGAAATCATAAATATCAGACCAGAAATAAATGAAAAAGAAATGAAGGAAACGATAGCAAAGATCAATAAAACTAAAAGCTGGTTTTTTGAGAAGATAAACAAAATTGATAAACCATTAGCCAGACTCATCAAGAAAAAAAGGGAGAAGACTCAAATCAATAGAATGAGAAATGAAAAAGGAGAAGTAACAACTGACACTGCAGAAATACAAAGGATCACAAGAGATTACTACAAGCAAATATATGCCAATAAAATACACAACCTGGAAGAAATGAACCAGGAAGAAATAGAAAATATATACAGACCAATCACAAGCCCTGAAATTGAAACTGTGATTAAAAATCTTCCAACAAACAAAAGCCCAGGACCAGATGGCTTCACAGGTGAATTCTATCAAACATTTAGAGAACAGCTAAAACCTATCCTTCTCAAACTCTTCCAAAATATAGCAGAGGGAGGAACACTCCAAACTCATTCTGTGAGGCCACCACTACCCTGATACCAAAACAAGACAAAGATGTCACAGAAAAAGAAAACTACTGGCCAATACCACTGATGCATAAATTCTCAACAAAATACTAGCAAACAGAATCCAACAACACATTAAAAGGATCATACACCATGATCAAGTGGGGTTTATCCCAGGAATGCAAGGATTCTTCAATATATGCAAATCATTCTGTGTGATACACCATATTAACAAACTGAAGGATAAAAACCGTATGATAATCTCAGTAGATGCAGAAAAAGCTTTAAACAAAATTCAACACCCATTTATGATAAAAACCCTCCAGAAAGTAGGCATAGAGGGAACTTACCTCAACATAATGAAGGCCATATATGACAAACCTACATCCAACATCGTTCTCAATGGTGAAAAACGGAAACCATTTCCACTAAGATCAGGAACAAGACAATGTTTCCCACTCTCACTGCTATTATTCAACATAGTTTGGAAGTTTTAGCCACAGCAATCAGAGAAGAAAAAGAAATGAAAGGAATCCGAATCAGAAAAGAAGAAGTAAAACTGTCACTGTTTGCAGATGACATGATACTATACATAGAGAATCCTAAAGATGCTACCAGAAAAATACTAGAGCTAATCAATGAATTTGATAAAGTAGCAGGATACAAAATTAATGCATAGAAATCTCTTGCATTCCTATACACTAATGATGAAAAATCTGAAAGAGAAATTATGGAAACACTCCCATTTACATTTGCAACAAAAAGAATAAAATACCTAGGAATAAACCTACCTAAGGAGACAAATACCTGTATGCAGAAAAGTATAAGACACTGATGAAAGAAATTAAAGATGATAAAAACAGATGGAGAGATATACCATGTTCTTGGATTGGAAGAATCAACATTGTGAAAATGACTATACTACCCAAAGCAATCTACAGATTCACTGCAATCCCTATCAAACTACCAATGACATTTTTCACAGAACTAGAACAAAAAAAATTCACAATTTGTATGAAAACACAGAAGACCCCGAATAGCCAAAGCAATCCTGAGAAAGAAAAACAGAGCTGGAGGAATCAGGCTCCCTGACTTCAGGCTATACTACAAAGCTACAGTAATCAAGACAGTATGGTACTGACACAAAAAGAGAAAGATAGATCAATGGAACAGGATAGAAAGCCCAGAGATAAACCCATGCGCATATGGTCACCTTATCTTTGATAAAGGAGGCAAGAATATACAATGGAGCAAAGACAGCATCTTCAATAAGTGGTGCTGGGAAAACTGGACAGCTACATGTAAATAATGAAATTAGAACACTCTCTAACACCACACAACAAAAATAAACTCAAAATGGATTAAAGACCTAAATGTAAAGCCAGACACTATAAAACTCTTAGAGGAAAACATAGGCAAGACACCCTATGACATAAATCACAGCAAGATCCTGTTTGACCCACTTCCTAGAGAAATGGAAATAAAAACAAAAATAAACAAATGTGACCTAATGAAACTTAAAAGCTTTTGCACAGCAAAGGAAACCATAAACGACAAAAAGACAGCCGTCAGAATGGGAGAAAATATTTGCATATGAAGAAACTGACAAAGGTTTAATCTCCAAAATATACAAGTAGCTCATGCAGCTCAATAACAAAAAAACGAACAACCCAATCCAAAAATGGGCAGAAGACCTAAATAGACATTTCTCCAAAGAAGATATACAGATTGCCAGCAAACAAGAAAGAATGCTCAACATCACTAATCATGAGAGAAATGCAAATCAAAACTACAATGAAGTATCACCTCACACTGGTCAGAATGGCCATCATCAAAAAATCTATAAACAATAAATACTGGAGAGGATGTGGAGAAAAGGGAACCCTCTTGCACTGTTGGTGGGAATGTAAATTGATACAGCCACTATGGAGAACAGTATGGAGGTTCCTTAAGAAACTAAAAATAGAACTACCATATGACCCAGCAATCCCACTACTGGGCATATACCCTGAGAAAACCATAATTCAAAAAGAGTCATGTACCACAATGTTCATTGCAGCTCTATTTACAATAGCCAGGACATGGAAGCAACCTACGTGTCCATCGACAGATGAATGGATAAAGAAGATGTGGTGCATATATACAATGGAATATTACTCAGCCATAAAAGGAAACGAAACTGAGTTATTTGTAGTGAGGTGGATGGACCTAGAGTCTGTCATACAGAGTGAAGTAAGTCAGAAAGAGAAAAACAAATACCGAATGCTAACACATATATATGGAATCTAAAAAAAAAAAAAAGGTTCTGAAGAAGCTAGAGTCAGGACAGGAATAAAGACTCAGACGTAGAGAATGGACTTGAGGACACGGGGAGGGGGAAGGGTAAGCTGGGACGAAGTGAGAGAGTGGCACTGACATATGTACACTACCAAATGTAAAATAGATAGCTAGTGGGAAGCAGCTGCATAGCACAGGGAGATCAGCTCGGTGCTTTGTGACCACCTAGAGGGGTGGGCTAGGGAGGGTGGGAGGGAGAAGCAAGAGGGAGAGTATATGGGGATATATGTATACATATAGCTGATTCACTTTATTATATAGCAGAAACTAATACAACATTGTAGAGCAATTATACCCCAATAAAGATGTTACAAAAAAGAAAGAAGGAAAGAAAGAAGCAGAGACAGCATGTATAGCAAGTATTTTAAAGAAGTTTTGTTGAAAAGGGGGCAGGGAAATAGAGCAGTAGGTGAAGTCAAGAAGATGAGAAGTACTAGATCATGTTCATGTTGTGGTGGGGACGATTCAGGAGAGAAGAGATTTGTGAAGCATGTAAAGAAGGGGAAAACCAAAGGATGGAAAACCTTGAGTGGGTGAGGGCAGAAGAAATCCAGAACACAAAGGGATGAACCGGCCTTTGATAGATGGAGGGACACGGTCTACATTTTGGCAGAAGGAAGCGGGGCAGATGCAGGTTGACTTTTAGGGAAGGTATAGGAAGATAAGTGAGTTCACACTGATGGTGTTTATTTGTCTTAATGAAGTCTGAAGTGAAATCATCTGCTCAGCAGGAAGGAAGACAAGGGGTAGAGGCAGTTTGAATAGAGAGAAAGGAATCTTAAGGAGTGGGAAATCAGAAAAACTCTGCAAGATGGGTGAGCAGTACTGAGTGCCTGTTTGTAGTTAGAAATAAAGTTCAAGCACATCAGTCAGCTCAGTTATGTGATTTTCTCGAGCAGTACTCACCTTCTCTAGAACTGGCACAGTTAGGTTTATCCTTGGGTTTACCAGGCAAGAGGGACAGAGAAGAAAAAGGGGCACTGCGGTTAGGGATATTTGCAAGTGTAACGATGGACCATGGAGTCTAAATTGTATAGCACTCACCACAATGGCTGGTACACAGTGGTGGGTACACAATAATGAACAAATAAAAAACACGCATCTCCCCTTACATGACTTCCACAATTCATTTACGCATCCTCAACATAGTTGAAAAGTTTAAGTTTGTGTGTGGAGAGAATATTTTGGCAGGAGCTGAGGTTCTGTAAATTCTTGAGTCTTGTCCTGCTCTACCCATCTAACCAACTGTTCACTTCCCTTTCCCCATTATGGTATTTGATGTACATATATACTAAGTATATATGCATATATATATATATATATACATACATACATATACATATATTCATATAAGAGACAAAGACATTCTTTACTTCTGTGAGGCCTCTGCCTTAAATGTTTTCCTTGAGGAATTTGGGGTCTAATGGGGGTCACGTATATAATAAGTTACCTGTTAAAAGCTGTAATAAAAGAATATGAAAAGTACTTGGGAGCATAATGGAAGGAGCAATTTAAATTTGTCTGGTGGGTGGGGATGTCTTTACAGAGGAATTGACATATGAGCTCAAAATTAAAAGACAAAAGGTTTCATTTAACCTTTGTTCAAAAGAAACTCACTTAAGAGAATAGAAAGAACTTATAATAAGAACTAACATTTATTGAGTGTTTACTATCTACGAGGCTCTAAGCACATTACACACTTTAGCCATTTGATCTATTAATAGGGTCTGTTTTTATTCCTATTTTTCTGGAGAGGATTAAGGAGGTTGATTCCTCTGCTTATTGAGAGGTCCAAGTGGGACTCAAATCCAGGTCTCGCTGATGCTCAAGCCCAAGAAGAGGGATTAGCACTAGCAAAGGCCCAGGAAATGAGGAAGTACATCAGGTGCCCATGAAAGAGAGCAGACTGGGCAGGGGTGGGGGAAGAAGAGAGGAGTATGGCAGGGATGGGAGTAGGAGGAAGAGAAGGAGAGCCAGGAAAACCAGGCTGTGCCCAGATTCTAGTCCTCAACTAGGGGTGAGTTCCAGTTATCTATTTCTGTACAACAAACTACCCCAAACTTAGTGACATAAAACAACCATTTTATCATGCTCACAGATTTGGCAGGTCAGGAATTCAGAGAAGACACAGTGGGATGACTTGTCTCTGCTCCATAATGCCTGGGGCCACGGCCAGAAATACTCAAAGCCTGGGGGTGACTCAATTCTGGGGGCTGGAAACATGTGAAGCCTCGTTCACTCACATGTCTGGCAGTTGATGTAGTTATCTGAGACCTTAGCAGGGCTGTTGGGATACCCTCATATGACCTCTCTCTGTGCCTCCACTGGCTTCCTCACAGCCTGGTAGCTAAGTTGGCAGCACACGTGTCTCGGGAGAACATGAGAGCAGTACATGGCGTTTTACTCCACTGATTGAGGCAGTCACAAAGGCTATCCAGGTCCAAGGAGAGAGGATGTAGACCCCACCACTCAATGGAAGGAGGGTCAAAGAATTTGTGACCTATTTTAAAACTACCACAGAGTCAGTGAATCAGATCATTAAATAGGAGAGACCTTTCATTTCATGGAAAGCCAGTCTGCTAGCACTGAGGTGATGGCTACTGCTATACAACTTTTACATGTAAAATGTATGGAATTATACTACCTGCTCTTCCAAAGTTCTCCCTGAACCTTTCTTTTTCTCATTGACTTTTCTGTTTCTGTAGTCTACCTTACTTACCTCATTTACAATTTTACATGAGAAGAACCAGGTTTAAATGAGTCACATGGGAGAACCTTGAAGATTTTTAGACACAACTAGCTCTAAAATTCTAACAAATAAATAATAACATAACAAGAAAATTTTATATTGAAGAGGATTACTTTCCTAGTGCCTTAATAGCTGGCTGAATCTTTTGGATAAACATCATGTACAATCTATTTAATTGCATTCAGTGTTATTTCAAAATTGGTATAATATTTTTAAATGACATATTCACAGAGTTCAATGGAGCCTCCAGAGGTAAGTGAGCAACTAAACCCTCCAAAACAGATGGATACCTTTGAGCAATATTTAATCTTAATGGAAAGCCAGGTTTACCTATGACAAGTTCCTGGCTTGGAGGCAACGCTTACTGTGACACAGCTTTGCTGAGTTAAATGTTTACAGAGAATAGAGAACGACAGGGTAGCCAAGCAGCTGCTTTATTGTGAACCCGCATTTAAAACATGCCTCAGAACACTTGATTAAATGTTTTCTGCACCCTCAATTGAGTCTACAAGTGGTTCTTTAGAGAGTAACTTAATAATACAATTAGTAGTTGAATTATGTTCTAATATTATTCATTAATTCATTTATTCCACCAATTTTGTTGACGAACTACCATGGCCAACTCTTGAGCTAGTTACTGAGTGTTATCAGCAAACTATAGACGTAGAAGTATGTCAATTTTAGAGAGATTCCCCTTTTAAATGATTAATCCTTACTGGAGAAAAATGACTTGAGTCTGCATAAAATTTATCTTTAGAAGCTAAATGAGTAAGTGCATGAAAAGCTAAGAATAATATCTGGCTCTAGCAAGAGCTCACTGCATGTTTAGCTACTCTTATTAAGCCTAAAATGCTCACTAAAATTCTCTCAAGTTCCCGTATCTATTCACACTATATTTCTTGCATAAGTCAGAGATTAGTAAAAATCCCAATATCTCTCATGAACATAGATGCAAAAACCTTCAACAAAATATCAGCAAATCATATCTGACAATATATAAAAAGAATTAAACACCACAGTCAAGTGCAGTGCAAGGCTGGTTTAACGTTTAAAAATCAATTAATGTAGCTTCCATTGTATGGATGTTTCACTTCCTTGGTTAAATATATTTCTAAGCATTTTATTAGTTTTGGTGTTATTGTGAATGGAATAGTTTTCTTTATTTCTTTTTCAGATATTTTATTGTCACTGTATAGAAACGCAACTGATTTTTGTACAATTTTATATCTTGCAACATTACTGAATTTGTTGATTAGCTCTAACAGTTTTTTGGTTGAGTCTTAGGATTTTCTATATATAAGATCACATCACCTGCAAATAATGACAATTTAACTTCTTCCTTTCCAATTTTGTTGCCTTTATTTTGAGTGATTGTTCTAGCTAGGACTTCTAGTATTATGTTGAATAAGAGAATGGGCACTCTTTTTTTTTTTTTTAATCAGTCATCAATTTTATGCACATCACTGTATACATGTCAGTCCCAATCGAGAATGGGCATGCTTGTCTTACTCCTGATCTCAGAGGAAAAGCTTTCAGCCTTTCACTGTTGAGTATGATGTTAGCTGTGGGTTTGTCATATTATTTATTTTATTATATTTATTTATTATATTGAGGTATGTTCCTTCTATACACAATTTATTGAGGGTTTTTATAATGCAGGATGTCTTATTTTGTTAAATGCTTTTTTTTGCATCTATTGAGATGATCATGTGATTTTTATCTTTCATTCTATTAATGTGATGTACCACATTTATTGATTTGCATAAGTTGAACCATCCTTGCAACCCAGTGATAAATTCCACTTGATCATGGTGTATGATCCTTTTAATGTGTTGTTGAATTCAGTTTGTTAATATTTTGTTAAGAATTTTTGCATCTATATTCAGCATGGATATTGGTCTATAGTTTTCTTTTCTTGTAGTATCCTTAACTGGCTTTGATATCAGGATAATTCTGGTCTTGTAAAATGAGTTTGGGAGTGTTCTCTCCCCTTCAATTTTTTGGAAGCGTTTGAGAAGAATTGGCCTTAATTATTCTTTAAATGTTTGATAAAATTCAACAGTGAAACCATGTGGTCCTGGGCTTTTTGTGTTGAGAAGTTTTTGATTTCTGATTCAATTTCCTTTTTGGCCTGTTCAAACTTCCTGTTTATTCACGATTCGGTCTTGGTAGTTGTATATTTCTAAAATTTATCCACTTGGGGAGATAAATTTATCCAATTTGTTGGCACATAATTGTTCATAGTAGTCTTTTATGATCCTATATACTTCTGTGGTATCAGTTGTAATAACGCCATTTTCATTTCTGATTTTAGAAGTTTGTGTCTTCAGTCATTTTTTCTTAGTCAAACGAGCTAAAGGTTTGTCAATTTTGTTTATCTATTTAAAAAAAATCAGTTCTTAGTCTTCTTGATCTTTTCTATTGTTTTTCTGGTCTCTATTTCACTTATTTCTGCTCTGATCCTTGTTAGTTCCTTCCCTGTGCTAACCTTGGGCTTGGTTGTTATTCTTTTGCTAATTCCTTGAAGTGTAAGGTTAGGATGTTTATTTGAGATCTTTCTATTTGCTTAATATATGAATTTATCACTACAAACTTACCTGTAAGAACTGCTTTTGCAGCATCCTATAGGTTTTAGTGTATTGTGTTTTGATTTTCATTTATTTTGAGATATTTTAAAATTTCCTTTTGATTTTTTCTTTGACCCATTAGTTAGATGTTTAGGAGTGTGTTGTTTAGTTTACACATGCTTGTAAATTTTCAGTTTTCCTCTTGTTGTTGATTTTTAGTTTCACATAATTGTGGTTAGAAAAGATACTTGGTATGATTTCAATCTTAAATTTGCTAAGACTTGTTTTGAGGCAATGAAATCTACAACACTTCATGAAAAAAACTGAGGGAGACACACAAAAAAATGTAAAAATATCCTGTGTTCATGGATCAAAAGAGTCAATATTGTTAAAATGTCCTACTACCACAATCCGTCTATAGATTCAATGCAATCCCTATTAAAATTCCAATGACATTTTTCATAAAAATAGAAAAAAATCCTAAAATTTGTATGGAAGCACAAAAGACTCTGAATAGCCAAAGCAATACGGAAAAAGAAGAACAAAGTTGGAAGCACCACAGGTCCTGATTTCAAACTATATTACAAAGCTATAATAATTACAACAATATGGTAGTGGCATAAAAATAGACACACAGACCAACAGGACAGAATAGAGAGCCCAGAAATAAACCCCTGCACTTATGGTCAACTAATATTTGACAAGATAACCAAGAATATACAATGGGAAAAGGATAGTCTCTTCAACAAATGGTGTTGAGAAATCTGGATATACAGAAAAATGAAATTGGACCCCTGTCTTACACCATACACAAAAATCAACTCAAACTGGATTAAAGACTTAAACATAAGACCTGATATTGTAAAACTCCTAGAAGAAAACATAGGAAAGAGACTCCTTGACATTGATCTTGGCAATGATTTTTTGAATATGTTATAGCACAAGCACAAGCAACAAAATAAAAAAATCAACAAGTGGGACTACAATTAACTAAAAAGCTTCTGTACAGCAAAAGAAACAATGAACAAAAATGAAAAGGCAACCTACAGACTAAGACAAGACATTTGCAAACCGCATATCAAATAAGGAGTTAATATTCAAAATTATAAATAACTCATACAAATCAATAACCAAAAATCAAACAATCTGATTTAAAAATTGGCAGAAAACTTGAATAGGCATTTTTCCCAATGGACATCCATTTTTCCAAAGAAGACATCCAAATGAACAACAGGTACATGGAAAGATACTCAACACCACTAATCATCAGGAAAATGCAAATCAAAATCAAAATGAGATATCACCTAACATTTGTTAGAATGACAATTATCAAGAAGATAAGAGATAACAAGTGTTGGCGAGGATGTGAAGAAAAGGGAACACTTGTGTACTGTTGGTGGGAATGTAAATTGGTTCAGCCACTACAGAAAACAGTATGGAAATTCCTCAAAAAATTAAAAATCAAACTACCATATGATCCAGCAATCTCATTTCTGGGTATTTAGCCAAAGGAAATGAAAACAGGATATCAAAAAGATACCTGCACTCCCATGTTCATTGCAGCATTAGTCACAGTAGCAAAGATATGTAAACAACCTAAGTGTCTGTCAATGGATAAATGGATACAGAAGATGTGGTGTACATATACACAATGCAATATTATTCAGCCATGAAAAAGAAGGAAGTCCTGCATTTGCAACAGCATGGATGAAACTTGAGGGCGTTATGCTAAATGAGATAAGCCAGACAGAGAAAGACAAATAATGTATGATATCACTTATATGTGGAGTTTGAAAAAGCCAAACTTGTAGTAGAAACAACGAATAAAATGTTGGTTACCAGGGGCTGGGGAGTGGGGGAATTAAGGAGATGTTATTTAAGGGTACTTAAACTTGCAACTAGAAGATGAATATGTTCTGGAGATCTAGTGCTCAGAAAAGTGATTATAGTCAACAATACTGTATTCTAAACTTTAAAGTTGCAAAGAGACTAAATCTTAACTGTTCTCACCACAAAAAAGGAAGTGATAATTATGTGAGATGATGGCGGTGTTAGCTAACGCCATGGTGGTAAACATATTGCAATATATAAATGTATCAAATTAACACTTACACAATGTTGTATGTTATTATATCTCAATTAAAAAAATCAATTAATGTAATCTGTCATATCAACGGACTAAAGAAATTAGAAAATATTTAAAACTGAATGATATTGCTGCATATTAAAACTATGGCAATCAACTAAAGCTGTATGTAGAGGCAAATATGTAGTTCTAAATGCATTAGAGAAAAGAAGAAAGTTAGAAAAAGACCAGTAAATTATACCCAAAAAGAGCAGAAGGAAGAAAATAATAAAGAAATAAGTAGAAAATAGGGGCTTCCCTGGTGGCGCAGTGGTTAAGAATCCGCCTGCCAATGCAGGGAACACGGGTTCGAGCCCTGGTCCCGGAAGATCCCACATGCCGCGGAGCGGCTGGGCCCGTGAGCCACAATTACTGAGCCTGCGCGTCTGGAGCCTGTGCTCCGCAACGAGAGAGGCCGCGATAGTGAGAGGCCCGCACACTGCGATGAAGAGTGGCCCCCACTTGCCACAACTGGAGAAAGCCCTAGCACAGAAACGAAGACCCAACACAGCCATAAATAAATAAATAAAATTTAAAAGAGATAAAAGAAAATCAATAATTAAAAAAAAAAAAAGAAATAAGTAGAAAATAATAAAACAGGCAAAAGTATAACAGAGAGATTCAACAAAACCAATAACTTATTTTCTCAGAAGACCAACAAAACTGGTGAGATTAATCAAGGAAAAAGACATGGCACAAGTAACCATTACCTAGAATAAAAATGAGATTTCACTATAGGTCCTGTAGCTCTGACAAAGATAATAGGACGACATGAACAACTTTATGCTAATACATTTGAAAACTTAAATGGAGTGAACAAATTCCTGGAAAACTACAACTTACTAAAATGGATGTAAGGAAGAGTAGGAAAATTTGAATAATGCCTAACTACAAAATAAATTGAATCTGTAATTGAAAACTTTTCATATCAAAAACTCTAGGTCAAAATGGCTTTACCAGAGAACTCAAACAATCATCTAAGGAACAAATGATGCCAATATTACACAAATTTTTGTAGGGAATAGAAAAAGAGAGAATACTTTTTTTTAATTTTTAAATTTAATTTTATTTTTTATACAGCAGGTTCTTATTAGTTATCTATTTTACACATATTAGTGTGTATATGTCAATCCCAATCTCCCAATTCATCCCACCACCACCACCACCTCCCGCCATTTTCCCCCCTTGGTGTCCATATGTTTGTTCTCTACATCTGTGTCTCTATTTCTGCCCTGCAAACTGGTTCATCTGTACCATTTTCCTAGGTTCCACATATATGCGTTAATATACGATATTTGTTTTTCTCTTTCTGACTTACTTCACTGAAAAAGAGAGAATACTTTTCAACTAATTTTATCAGACCAACTAGAAAAAGACAAACTCAGTAGAATAAAAGGACCCATACTCTTCATGAAAGAGAATATCAATTGGCCAATAAGCATAGGAAGAGATACTCAACCTCCTTATCATTAAGGAAATGCAAATTAAACCAAAATAAGATACTACTACACAACAATCAAAATGACTAAATTTAAAAAGATGCACAATACCAAGTATTGATGAAGACGTGGAACAATTGTAACTCATACACTGCTGTCAGAAGTGTAAATTGGCACAGCCACTTTGGAAAACTGTTTGGCAGTATAATCTAAAGCTGCACTGCCCAATATAGTAGTAGTAATAGTTAGTACCACATTTGGTTATTGAACACTTAAGAGGTAGTAGTAATAGTACCACATTTGGTTACTGAACACTTAAGCTGTGGATAGTACAAATTGTAATAGGGTAAAATACACATTGAATTTTGAAGATTCAATATATGAAAGAATGTAAAATACCTAATTAATAATTTTCATATTGATGACATTAAAATGACATTTTGGATATATTGGAGTAATAAAGTACATGATTAATATTCATGTTTTAAGTTTTTAATGTGGCTACTAGAAAATTTTAAATTACATATGTGACTTGACTTGCACTATATTTCTACTAGACAGTGCTGATCTAAAGCTGTGACCCATCAATTTTACTCCTGAGTATATTCTCAACAGAAATGTGTATATATGTGCACTAAAAATTAAGTACAAGAATGTTCATAGCAGCATTATGCATAATAGTCAAAAGTCTGAAACAACCCAAACATCCTTCAATAGTGGAATAGATAAATAAATTGTGGTGGATTATAATATGAAATACTATTTAACAACAAAAATGGATAAACTTCAGCTATAGGCAACAACGTGGAAGATTCACCATGTTAAGTGAAGGAAGTCATCTCATTTGATTTCATTTATATAGTTTAAAAACAGAAAAATAAGCTACAATATTAGAAGAATAGTAGTTAACTTTGGGGAGAATGGTGGTGTAGTTACTGGGGGAAGACTTTGGGAAACTGGCCTTGTTCTATGACTTGACAGGCTGGTGGTTACATGAGTTTTTGCTTTGTGATAATTCATTGAACTGTTCATGTATGTACAGTTTTCTCTGTGTATATTATACACACAGAAATATAAAAACTAAGAGGGTTTAATGACGTTTCCAGCAATTTGTTACAAATGATCTTAATAAATGTAAAGCCTCCTTGATAATTAAGCTTCTTACGACTGATCCATTTATGCACATAGCAGAACAAATTGAGTTGTTTTTTTAAGACCATATTCTGCCCAGTAAGAAAATCCTGATGCTTTCTAAATAGTTCTAGGTATGAGTCTCCAGTTTAAACTAAAAATATTTCTGCCTTTTGCTTGGTCACTAAGCTTGGCATGACAGTCCATTTCCTGACAGATACGTCAATAATGCTGACCAAAATAAAATACAGAATCTCAGAACTGCAGAATTTAAAGCTATAATGTAGCCTAAAAGTTTTTTGAGTAGTGATTTCTCTGGGAATCTCATGGAAACTATGGTACTTCCTCTTGAAAATATATACATGTAAAATATTATATGTATTCACCATGGTTGTTTATCCAATTCAGGTTATCAGACAGATAAAGCTCTAAGGCAGAAAGAGATCAAGTGACATGGCTGGTTAGTGGGAAAACCAGGACTAGTATTGCAGACTCTCAATTTTGAAACCCGCCATTATTCTTTCAAGTGAAGCAGTTGTTTTTCTCTTCCCTTGTGTTCCAATTTGTGTACTGATGCTGTTCATATTGAATTCTCACATAATTCTGTCCTTATCCTTTTGCCTACTTGGGAGAGGTCTTCAGCTAAGAAGATGACTCCCTAACTCCCCTTTTAAAATAATAGACATTTAACTGTCCTATATCACTGTTATTTGGGCATATGCATTATCTTTCCAACTACATTTTAGGGGCGATGACTTATCTATCTTTGTTTTCCCCAAACCACCTAGCTAGGTGAAAGACATACATCTATTATAAAATAACCATTTGTTGAATTAGAAGAACATGCAAAAATCTGACTGAAACTTCCTGTTGAACTATATCCCATCATTACTATATCCCATCATTATGAACTCAGATTCTGGTGTCAGACTGACCTAAATATGAATTCAGCCTCTGCCATTTACTAACTGTATGTTGCTGGGTATATCACTTAACCTGAGTCTTACTTGGAAAATCTGATGGCACCAAATGTACTTCACAAAAATCATTGTAAGTGACTTCCCGGGTGGCGCACTGGTTATGAATCTGCCTGCCAATGCAGGGGACATGGGTTCGAGCCTTGGTCCGGGAAGATCCCACATGCCACGGAGCAACTAAGCCTGTGCACCACAACTACTGAGCTTGAGCTCTAGAGTCCGTGAGCCACAACTACTGAGCCCGCGTGCCACAACTACTGAGCCTGTGTGCCACAACTACTGAAGCCCACGCACCTAGAGCTCATGCTCCACAACAAGAGAAGCCAACGCAATGAGAAGCCTGCGCACCACAACAAAGAGTAGCCCCCGCTCGCCACAACTAGAGAGAAAGCCCGCACGCAGCAAAGAAGACCCAATGCAGCCAAAAATAAATAAATAAATAAATAAATTTTAAAAAAATCATTTTGAGGATTAAAGGAAATAATCTATGTGAAATATCTCGAGCATGTCTGGCACATAACAAAAACTCAGAAAGTAGCTATGATTATTGTTATAGCATACTCAGCCCTGAATTAAAGAGCTGGTTGGAGGACCATAGACTTAGAATCTTAGAATTGGACTAGTTGACTAGTTAATCAGTCCAACTGATCCAGGAATTATTTATACACCATTCTAACAGATTTCCCCTTTGCTTAACCTATCCCAGTCTTTGCTTAACCTATCCCAGTAACAGTGAACTCATTAGAACCGACTAAAGCACTCCAATTCTTCAGAAGTTCTTCCTTATTATTAGCTTGAACTATATGAAATTGCTGTTTGTAGGTCAAAACAATTAAATTACCAACAATTTCTATTAAAATGACCAGAAATTTGCCTTTCTGTTACTTTCTCTCATTTTACTTCCCTATCCACTGTCTCCTTGTCTATAACAGTCCTTTAGAGATAATAGGGAATCAACTGTGAACAAGCTGGATCTAGCTCCTGCCTTCATTAAGGCTTAGGTGCTAGTCAACGAGACAAGAAAATGAGCAATTATATATAATTTTCAGTCTCAAGGAGGTGGAAGAATAATGTTTCAAGCAAAGGGTTCAGCGGAGCAAATTCCCAAAGAACCTATACACGAGGGCTTGAGAGTATAGAGCAGCACTGCCCAAGAGAACTTTCTGTGATGATGAAAATAGTCTATATTGGCAGTGTCCAATATGATGGTCCTAGTCACATATGGCTACTGAGCACCTGAAATGTGGCTAGTGTTATGTGACTCAGGAAATGCAATTTTAATTCATTTAAATTTAAATAACCACATACGGCTAGTGCCTACCAGATTGAACAGGGAGGTATAGAATAAGAGCAGACAGGGAAGAACATGATCACACATGAGTTTTAGAAAGATAATTCTGCCTATCTTGTGGAGATAGACCAGGGATAGGTAGAGACATTGATCTTGTCTTTAGGAGTTTGCACCATAAGGGGAGAGAAGGGAATGAAAGAAAAGTAAGTCAAGGATATCTCAAAGAAACATGGAAGCATACACAGTCATCTCTTGATATCTGTGGGGGATTGTTCCAGGACCTTTGCAGACACCAAAATCCACAGATGCTGGAGTCCCTTATATAAAATGGTGTAGTATTTGCAAATAACCCACACACATCCTCCAGTATACTTTAAATCATCTCTAGATTACTTATATTACCTAATATAGTATGAGCGCTATGTAAATAGTGCCATGTAAATAGTTGCCTGTGCACAACAAATTCAAGTTTTGCTTTTTGGAACTTTCTGGAATTTTCTTTTTTCTGAATATTCTCTACCTGCGATTGGTTGAACCGGTGGATATGGAACCCCAGGGGTACGGAGGGCTGACTGTAACTAATCACACCCAATCATATACAGTACTCATATATGTAGTTATATACATTGTACACAGAATTTGTTAACAGTAATGACCCACATTTCTTGCCTTTTTTCCTAGTTGCTCACAGGACATCTGACTTCCTACGTATTTCTGGGTGTCCCCAGCGGTACCTGAGCTCACAGGTAAGTCTATCAGTAAAGTACCCACGCAGCATCCACCTCACTCTTCCTCCTCTGTGCATAGTTCACTCAGCTCTTCTCATGAGCCTTGCCACTGAGGCGACTTTAGATGTTGGTTATGCCAACAATCCTGATGCTTCCAAAGCCACCCATCCTAAGGTGTCAGAAAGATGCTCTGTTCTCTGCAGAAGGAGGAGGGAGGCCCCCACCTCAGCAACCTAAGCCCCACTGCTTGGCTCACCCTCCCCGTGATCCTCAGAACAGTTTCTTTAATCATCTCTTTCAGGCTTTTTTTTTTCTTTTTCTAATTCCCCTAAGCCCTACCTATGGGTTGAATCAAAACAAAAAAAAATAAGAGAAGTCAGTCCCCAGGAACTGCCACTGAGTCCCTTGTAAAGAATTTTGTCTTCCCCACTCTAAGAACCAATAAATACACATGCATGCACATCACAACCCCTCACCTGCTCCCTGACACACACCACATGAAAGCACACACAACTTATGCACGTAGACCTTGTCAACTCCTAGCTCTTCCGCTAAAATATCCATATAAGGCTGAATTCTCTTCAGGATCAGCCAGCATCATCCCTATTTCATGTACATTCCTGCAAAAGAAATGGTCAAGAAGCACCTAAGCAATCACAGCTCAACAGTAAGATATAACGTGTATGGAGCTGGAGTAACAGTATGGCATAATGTGAAATGCATGCACTTGACTTTCGTGCCACATTGACCTGAATTCCAATCTCAGCCTGGTCATTTTTACTAATGGTCTTGGGCAGATCACTTAACCTCTATGAAGTTCAGTTTTTAATCCTATAAAATACCTACTTTGGGAAGGTGGTAACAATTAGAAGCAGCATATGTACAGTGCCTGTTATCTGGAAGGGGCTCAATAAGGGGAAGATGCTATTACTACATAGGTGTTGGAGCACCGAAAGCTCAAGATGCCACAGGCCTTGTGAAGAGGACACAGAATAAAGGCCAGAGTGCTACCACATCCTTACACAAAAGCATCTTGGGATTGTATTAGATTACAGCCTAGAGCTCGCTATTGAGGACACTGAAGACAGAGACAGGAAGTGAACTGATTAGGGTCACACGGCAAACTAGTGATAGAATCAGGACAAAATCCTAAGTAAGTCTGGAAGGTTCAACTTAATGCTCCTTTTCTGTAAGACAGCACCCTCGCAGAGGCCCGGGCTCTGCTCTGACCTGCCCCTATTCCACTGATGTGACAATATGTACTCCTCCTTTGCACCCAGGGTGTCCCCTCCTGACGGGCAAGAGAAAGAGCAGATGAGGTGTGTTTCTAGGGTCGACCAGGCCGGCACAGACATCCCCGTCGCCATGGCAACCCCAGCTCAGTCGGGGAGGACCCGCTCCTCCCGCGCCCCCTCCCATTCACGCAGCGGACGTGACACGTGCGACGGGGTCACGTGTTGTTGTTGGGCCGGGAAAGCTGCTTCCGGGTCAATGCAGGACACTGGGCTCCGGCGGCCGGAGTTGGGGACGAGGTGAAGCGGATCCGGTCTGCGGCCGGCCGGGAGCAGGCCGGAGGCTCAGCGGCGGCCACGGCGGCGGCCGGGAGGGGGGAGGAGAGGCGCAGCCCGAGGAGCCGCCGCAGCAGCTCCCCCGCCTCCCGGGCTGAGGGGTGAGTGGAGCCCGGGCCTGCCGGCTCCGCCGGGTTCTCGAGGGCCGAGGGGCTCCCCTCCGGAGCCGGGGTGCCGTGCGAGGAAACAGCGGGAAGAAGTCGGAGCGGGACGAGGCCTGCCTGGGCGAAGGGGAGGATGGGACATCTGCCCGGTCCGGAGGGAAGATGGGGCCGGGCCTGGGCTGAGGCGGCGCGGGGAGGGCCTGGGCTGGGAGAGGGAGTCGGGGCCCGGGTTGGAGGAGGGCGTCTGGGGGAGCCTGTCCGAATTCCTGAGAATCCGGACTTCTCACTGTGCCCCGGGGGCGTGGGGGTTGAGGAGATGCCCCCTGGCTGGTAGGAGATGGAGACGACTCGGGGGCTGCTGGGGAAATAGGAAACTTGCCTCTGAACCACTGAATCAAAAAAAATCAAAAAATCAAAAATAAAATAAAGGACGTTTCCCGAGGGAGGTTTGGTGGGGAAAGGAGCGGACTGGCATTCCCAGGCTCTTGGGACTCTAGGCCTGCTCCTTCCGGGGGCTGGTAGAAGGATGCGGTAGTTTAATAAGGACTTTTGGGAGAATCATTTTACCACCAAGACAATTAACTGACAGTGAGGCGCTTGGAGAAGGATGGGGCCTGGGAGGAGGGTACCCCGTCCTGGGATCTGGGAAAGGGGGAGGGTAGGAATCTGTGAGGAGCTTCATTCTCCGCTGAGAATGGGGAGTACAGAGTTCAAGGTCCTCTTCTAGGAAGACATACTGGGAATTGGTGAAGCGAGAAGGAGATTTAATACTGTCTTCTCCTGGGGCACAGTGATTCTGGAAGTTGAAGTTCAGGAAAGTTGGTTTGAAGACTAGAACTGTTTATAGTCAGTGGAGGAAGGAGGAGCTCTACTCTGAACGTTGCTAAGCTACCAGAAGCTTGTAGGCACCGCCTAGGTCTGTTGTTTGGGGAAGTTAGCAATTCTTTCAGGTCCAGATACAGGTTTAGTTGAGGCATGTCCCCATTCTTTTTATGCTGCCCTGGAGCTCTTAAATTGGTTTCCACGACTCCATCTTGAGCTAAGAGATTATGTGTAGGTTCGGAGGACTAATGAAGACATTCAGCCTTTGAGTCCTGAGGCATTTGATCTAAATCTCTAGGGTAGGAGCTTTTGAACTTTTTAAAAAATCATGCTCCATAGTTAGAAGTACATTTTACATCATGATCTAGTACATACCGACATAGGAATGAAAAGTTTCACAAAGCAGTATTTACCCTTGTTACTAATGATGCATACTGATAATTTCTATTGTATTTCATTCTTTTCCATTAAAAAATGCTGACTAAATCCACTAAATTGATATATGGGTCACAAGTTGCAGTTTGACAAACACTCTCGCCAAGGCACATTTCTTTGGCTTCAATTAGTGTCTTCATGTATGTTTCTAGAGAACAAGGATGATTATAAGGAGATGGATGGGGAGGTGGGGAGGTAGAGTGGAACCCACCTGGTGCAGTTGACTGCTTCATTTGTTTACATATTTATAAAGTGTAGCAAATATCATAATCTTAATCTTTGATAGCTTAATGTTGCCTGATCATTTGTGAAATTTTTGAAATAAGTGTGTGCTTTAATTTTCTCTATCCTTTGCTGGGTCTGAGAAATATGAGAGGCCTAGTTCCATATAGTTAATTCATCCCTACAGCATCTTTAAGGTAATTTTATTTTAATCTTACAGTGTTAATACACTAATTTTGCTTTTCTGCTATTTAAAAAATCTCAAGCTGAAACCCATACTTCCTTACTCCAATAATTAATGTATGGTATACTTTTTCTACATGATTAAAGGTGCAGGTTCATGGCTTTAGTAACTTAATCATAAACTTAAGTATAACTTTGAGTCAGTTAACATCTTAATTCCCCCCATAAAAATGGCGTTTTCATCTGTTTATAAAATAGGTGAGGTCCTTGTATGAGTAGTATTACACTAAACGTTAATGAGTGTTGGTGAACAAAGTGAGAGGCCTTCATGTGCTGCCATGTTTAAAGTCCTTTTAAAAGTTGTCACACAGCCTATTGTTACAGGGCGTTGAGTGTCAAATGATGTTGCCTGATTTCAGTAGGTACCTTTATAGGGTGTATTTAAGACCAGTTTAATAGTTTTAATTTTTGTTGAGGATGCCTTTGTATTATTTGGAACATGGAATTCAAAGGCACAGCCATCAGGAAAGTATTGCCCAAATTAAAGTTTACCAGTGGGGCCACATTCTTGATTAGATGCCTTATGAAAGCACTCTTATTATCTTCAAACTGTGTGTGTTATAAAATATATCTTTCTTACCTTTAACTATTGACTATGTCTTGGTTACTGATGAGAGGGGCTATGCTGGCATGTATCAGCCGTCCTTTAAAAATTACCTTCTAATCAGGTAAATATTTGTTTAAAAATATTTAGCTTTAAAGAATGTTTAAAAGTTTTCTTTTTGTGGTAGGTGTTTGGGACATTAAGGAAGATTCTCATTAATTTCATTTTTCTGGGAATCATGTGTACCTGTCAATAAACAGTTGTGGAGAATTTACCCTGAGTGATTGTGTGTGCTTTTTTATAGTTTTCATTTCTTCTCTTGAACCTCAGACTCTTAAGTATTTCCACTTATAGCAGGCTCTTTTCCCCTTCTAATATTTGCTTCCAAACTGCTGTGGGTTTGGAAATTAGATGCTTACCTTTGTTAGAACTTTGTGTAGAATGAGATTATATAGCTCTGAATAAAGTTCTTTCATTTATATATATGTTAAATATAATATATATATAAATACTTTTTTAGTGTATCAACTATGTGACATGTATTTTGGCTGCTCAGAGACCTGTTAGCTGACATCTTAGTCATGGGCTGTGTTTTAAATAAGTGAACTCTGTATATTTTGGGCTTAGTTGGCTGTATAGAAAAAGTTGTAAAGAGTAATATGAAACTGATAGTAATACAATTTGGACTTAAGGGGTGAAGAAATCATTTAGCTGTGATTGTTGCCTTTGCCCTGCATGCAATTCATTGTTAAGAGGTACCGTTCTTCCCTTTTTCTTTGCCACTACTGTGTTCTAGCTTTTATTTCTTTGGGATTGGAATGCTAACAGCCTAACTATTCCCGTTGCTCTCAATCTACTTGATCTTGCATAGCTTCATCAGAGTACTCTTCCAAAGAATATTGCTGTAATTTATAATTTCCCTCCTCAAAAACCATTAGCAGTTTCCCAGCGCCAGCATTGAATAAAGCCCATAGTGTTTAGGTTGACATTGAGGGCATTCTACAGCCTCTACTTTCTACTGACATTATTTTTCCATTCCTAAATGCAGATCCTCTGTTCCTGCCAAGCTGTCTACTCGTCGTACCTTCCTTTGTATGTAACATTATTCCTGAAAGTCTGTGGGAAACATGTTCCCTTTCTTCATGAAATCCTACTCATCTTCATTTCATTACAGATGATCCTTCTTCCTTGAAGTCTCTCTTGCCATTTTGTTTATACTACTTTTCCTGTATTGCTTTGTATTTACTGTTTGTGTATCTTGTGTCTGTCTCTTTTAGATTGCAAACTCATGGAGACAGAGGCTCAAATATACTCAGATCTCTAGGACACCTAGCACATGTTTTATCACAGGATAGTTCTTGGACCAAGTGAATCGGAATTGATTGAACTAATGGTTAAAATTGCAGATCTCTGGAAATTCTGCTCTAGACTTACTGAATCAGAATCTAGGAATCTGCCCAGGTGATTCTAATGTACAGTAAAATTTGAGAATTGCTGACCTAGCATGATGCTTTAAAATACAGTAAGTACACATACAATTTTTTAGCAAATGATGTAAATGAACTGAGCAGTTTCAGTTCAGCAGATTGGTTTAATTTGAGGGCTTTGGAGTCAGGCAGCCTAGATTTGAATCTTCTTTCACTCACTAGCCATCTAACTAGCCTCTCTTTGCTTTAGTTTTCCAATGTGTAAAATGGGGTTAATACTAGTACCTCTTATAAAGGTGTTGTGAGAGTTGAATGATATCACAAAGAAAACAACATACTACAAGGTAAATAGTGAACTCAGTAGATACTGTCTGCTTTTGTCATTATGATGGTCATGATAACAAGGCTCATCAAAGTTATGAAACGAGAATAGATTCAGTGTCAGTCATTGTTAAGCAAATTGCTTGTGTTCTCAAGAATTTAAGCTTAACATTTATTTTCCATTTTAGACATAACAGTTGGTGCACCTATATGGTGTTTAGGTTTAAAGTCATAAAAATGTATTTTGCCTTCTTTAGAAGGATTGGTACCAAATTAGCAATTAGATTTTCCCCCACTTCATCTTCCTGAAGGATAAAGTGCAGACTTGTAAACAGAGGACCTTAGCCTCTTGCCATCTGGTCCTGCAGGCCCATCTTCATCTTCCAGCCCTTCTCCCTCACACTGCACACCAGCCACACTGCATTTCTCACTTTCACTTATTTGTGCCTTTCCCCCTTGTTTTTCATCTAGGAATTCCTGTGACCTCTTTTAAGACTCAGGTTTATGTGTGGCTGACCTTCTTGAAGAGAGTCACTCCCTTGGTGTTCTCAAAGTGCTTTGTCCATACTTACGTATTACCCTTGTGTACATTGGTCTTCTTTTTGGAGGGAAAAGGATTTAGTCCTGGCCTATGGTCCCAGTATATTGTATATAATTAGTCTACTTCTGCTAGAAGCAGAAGGTGCCTAGGGGTTATTTGACTCATAAGCTCTCCCATTTTTCTGGACTTCCCTACTCAGTTTTCATAATAATAACTACAATTTATTGACCACTTGCTAGGCCAGGTGCAGCTAGATGCTTTAAAAACTTTTTTTTTTTCATTTAAACTTCACAATGACTCTGAAATAGCTATTAATAGTTTCATTTTACAAATGAGAGAGCAGGCCTAGAGAGGTAAATAACTTGCTCAGATTTCAGTGCAGATTCATGATTGAACTCAGATCGAATTAGGAGAGTTAAACAGATGACACACCTCCATAACTCAGGACTCTGGCTGTGTGAAACTTTCACTAATCATTCGTTAATGGTCCTTAGGATGTGATCTATTACTGGTACTGTTGAGAAAAGGCTTCAACTAAAATTCCTCTTAGATTAATGCTTTTCCAGTGATTTTCAAAGTTTCTTTCCATCTGTAATACCTCTCACTGGTTTTTCTGATTTTCATGTCACTGTCAGAAAATACTACACATTTATTTAAAGTAAAAATTCACTTTTTTGTTCATCCAACAGATATTTGTTGCCATGCGCCTGACATTGCTCTGTACCACACTGAACTGGACTGACAGATCCCTGCTTTTGTGGGACCTTGGTTCTGGGTGGAGTTTATCACTAAACTAATAGATCGGGATAAGTGCTGTCAAGAATGAAAGAGGGTGAAGTTATAAGTGATTGCTGGTGGCAGTGGTGCCATTTTTAATGGGCGGGTTAGAGGCAGCTTCATTGAGAAGGTAACATTTGTGCTTACATTTATTTGAGGCTTAAATGCTGAGATGAAGCCAGCTAAGCCAAGAGCCAGGAAAAGGTCATTCCTGTAAAAGCCTTAAGAGGGGGAATCAGCTTGGCAGGTTTGAGAAGTAGAAAGCCATGCTGGCTGAAACCTAGTGAGCTAAGAAAAGGGTGGGAGGAGGTAAGGTTAGAGAAGTAAGCACAGAACAGATAAAATGAAGCCCTGAAGACTATGATAAAGATTTGGATTTTATTCTGAGTGTGTAGGGAAGCTTTTGGACAGTTTAAAGGACATGATTTGACTTAGATTTTGAAAAGATCACTTGGATGATCTTGGAGAATGAATTATACGGTCATGAGTGACCCGGGAGGAAGCTATTGCAACAGTCCTAGCGAGAGGTTGATGGAGGCTTAACCCAGAGTAAAGTAGAGGAAATGGCAAGAATTGGGCAGAATTGGGGTGTTTTAGAGGTTGGTTAATTACAGGGATGTGAGAGAAAGAGAAAAATCAAATGTAACTCTGGAGGTGGGGACTTGGTGGAGGAGGAAGCAGGTTTGAGGAGGGAATTAAGAATTCTGCTTTTGCCTCCTGTGTGCCTCTCCCCGATGATACACCCCCACCCTCCAAGGGTACCACAGTTCTGAATTTCGTGTTTATTATTCTCTGACTTTTCTTTACAATTATCACCTATGTATGTAACGCTAA
The DNA here is from genome assembly GCF_028564815.1 of Eubalaena glacialis. Lineage (NCBI taxonomy): Eukaryota > Metazoa > Chordata > Mammalia > Artiodactyla > Balaenidae > Eubalaena > Eubalaena glacialis. Next base: position 12,105,968 of record NC_083725.1, on the reverse strand, counting down.
ACAGTACAATGATTAATTTTCTATTTTTTTGATTTTGTTTAAGTGGGATTGTGCTGTATATATTCTTGTGATTATTTTATCCATTTAACGGTGTTTTTAAAAGTCATTCACGTTGATAAGGAAACAGTCATAGCGAATGATCAAGTATTATGTGTTGTTGCTGTGGAAACATTTCATTTTATGAATATAATGCAATGTATCCAATTGCCTATTCTTGCACGTAAGGGCATTTTTTTGGTCAGGATTTTTGTAATTTCAAACAATACCGTTGTTGTGGACATTCTTGTACTTTTCTCCTGGTGCACATTACAAGTTCCTGTAGAGTTTACACTGAGAAGGAGAATTTCTGGGTCACAGAGAATGTGCATCTTCAACTTCAGTAGACAATGATGAATGGTTTTCCAAGGTATTTGTACTCTCACTAGCAATAGAAGAGTTCCTATTCTTCCACATTTTCTCTAGCACTTGGTATTGTCAGAATTTTTAAGTTTTGCTAATTTATATGAAATGGTAGTTTGTTGAGATTTTAATTTCTGTTTCTGAATATTATTGAACTTGAACATCTTTTACATATATTTATCAGTCTTTTGAATTTTATCTTCTGTTAAATACTTGTTCATGTCTTTTGTCCATTTTTCTATTGAGTTGTTTGCCTTTTTCTTACTGGTTTTAGGAGTTCCCCGTGTTAGTTACATGTGTTGCAAGTATCTTCCAGTTTTTGGCTTGTCTTTTTCTGTGTTTAAAGTCTTTTGATGATCAAAAGTTTTTCATTTGACTTCTCCTTTATGGTTCCTTTTTGCATTTTGCTTATGAAATAGTTCCCTAAATCAAGATCTTAGAGCTCTTTTCCTATTTAAAAAAAATATTTTCTTCTCATAGGAATAAAGTTTGCTTTCCACATTTTAGCTGGATTGAATTTTTCTGTGTTGTGAGATGAGGATTCCCTTTCATTTCTCCCAGGTTTATGTTCACTTGTCCTGGGACAGTTCTTGTGTAGTTTAACCTTTTCTTACTGATATCTATGATGCTTGCAGCTACATTTACATAGGCCTGTTTCTGGGCTCTCTTTTCAATTCCCCTGATCTATTTTTTTTCCTCCAGAGTTTTCTTTACAAAGTACAGTTGATTCCTGTTATTCATGGTACTTATGTAAAGTTGCCGTGAACACCAAATTAGTGAATATGGAACCATTGCTCCCAGGGGAAATATAGGGTTAGGGTCATGCCAGTCTTTGTACACAACATTTTCGTCAAGTGATCAATACCTGACTTTGTTTTTTGTTTTTTTTTTAAAACATCTTTATTGGGGTATAATTGCTTTACAGTGGTGTGTTAGTTTCTGCTGTATAACAAAGTGAATCAGCTATACATGTACATGTATCCCCATATCTCCTCCCTCTTGCGTCTCCCTCCCACCCTCCCTATCCCACCCCTCTAGGTGGACACAAAGCACTGAGCTGATCTCCCTGTGCTATGCGGCTGCTTCCCACTAGCTAGCTATTTTACATTTGGTAGTGTATATATGTAAAATGATTCTGAAGAACCTAGGGGCAGGACAGGAATAAAGACGCAGACGTGGAGAATGGACTTGAGGACATGGGGAGGGGGAAGGGTAAGCTGGGACGAAGTGAGAGTGGCGTGGACATATATACACTGACTTTGTTTTATATGTGTTTCTGTTTAAAGACACCTTATTCAATATATATTGTTGATTCATTAACTTTGGATTCATAGTGAACAGCACTATAGTTAGATAGAATAAATCTCATCTAACACCTATTTTCTCCATAAGGCACATCACAACCTTCCTTTGCTTAGGGACACAGCATCGCACTGAGGGGCCTTTTTCAATAGTAAAATCAACAAAAAAGCACAAAAATATGAAAAACCTGGCACTGATTAGATCGTGAAAAGGACACTTGTTTACAGTATGAGAGCTGAAACAAGAAGGCAGAGCAACGCCTTGTTCTGTCTCAGCTGGAAATGTACACGTCTGTCAGGTGACTCAAATTGTTTCTTACTCTGCAAGTATCTGCAGATGACTATGAAAATGTTGCAAGTATTGATTTTGGGGTTACAAATTAATTCGAGTAGGTGAATTTGCAAATAAAGAATTTGCTAATAATGAGGCTCAACTGTATTATGAAGTCTGGGGAGGCAGTTTTTCAGGAACTTTAGCACTCTCCCTTCCCTCTTATGCTTAGACATATATTTATAACATTTTATTTTAAAATAATGATTTAATGCAATGAATCTCTCAAATACTAAGTTCTGGTTGGCGGGTGCCATTATCTCAATGAAGATAGTTCATTTTTGAGAATATTTTTATTATTATATTTATAACATGGTATTGTTATTTAGTTATAGGTAAATGAATAAAGAATTTTAGGAAAGAATCATGACTCTTAAAATGTTGGAAACAAGTCCAGATTATTAAACCCTTATTATTGTGACTTATATGAGGATCATATTTTCTCATAGGTACTATTAGTAACTTAAGGCATACATTTTATAAAGGCAGGTCCCTTTGGAGATTGTAGTTTAAATGTTAACTCTATTAATCCCTCATCCATTAGTGACATTTTTCCATGTGAACACCAGTAAAGGAATCCAAGAAAAATGTAAGATTGTATATATTATAAATCATATCTCCTACAAAATACGTTTATTGAGACTTGGCTAATTTATCCCTCACTTACTGTTTAAGATCCTTAAGTGAATTGTTGGCATTAATTTGATAACTGTGCTGAGAGAGTAAGAACCAGACATTTTGGAATTGACCTGGATTTATCTTTTTTTTTTTTTTTTTTAGTTTAGCATTTTATTTATTCCCTATTTTTTGAAGTATTTTTATTGTGGTAAAATATATATAACATGTACCATTTTAACCAATTTTAAATGTACAGATCAGTGGCATTAAGTACATTCACATTGTTGTACCACCATCACCACTGTCCACCTCTAGAACTTTTTTGTCCCCAAACTGAAACTCTGTACCCATTAATCAATAACTCCCTATTCCCCACTCTCCCCAGCCCCTGGCAACTGTCATTCTACTTTCTGTCTCTGTGAATGTGACTACTCTGGATGCTGCATGTAAGTGGAATCGCATAGGATTTGTCCTTTTGTGTTTGGCATACTTCACTTAGTGTTATGTCTTCAAGGTTCATCCATGTTGTAGCATGTGTCAGAATTGCCTTCCTTTTCAAAGCTGAGTAATATTCCATTGTATGTACATATTACATTTTGCTTATCCATTCATCTGCCTATGGATATTTGGATTGTTTCCATCCTTTGGCTATTGTGAATAATGCTGCTATGAATATTGGTGTACAAATAGCTATTCAAGTCCCTGCTTTCAGTTCTTTTGGTATATACCTAGAAGTGGGATTTCTGGATCATATGGTAAATCCATGTTTAATCTTTTGAGGCACTGTCATACTGTTTCCTACAGCAGCTGCACCATTTTACAGTCTCACCAGCAATGCGCATATATTCCTCTTTAGTTACTGCACTGTGCCTATTGGTCTGAAGTATGGCAGAAATTATTAACTCTTGCATATAAGACATATAGTATAGTATAGATACCAAAGTTATATATTCAGTATTAAATCTACTGTGGCTGTAGTTTTTGCAGAAGAATTTAGCTTGTGCTCAGAAGCAAGTATTTCTGGCTCTGTTACTGATTTAGTGCCCTATCATGTGATCTCTTACTTTTGGAATCCCCATGGAGAGGTAGACATAATTAGTAATTCAGTGGTGGCTCTGATGCATTTTTGTTCGTAGCTACTCTGAGCTGAGTTTATTAATACACCTGCTTTTCATACTTTATAAAATACATTTGATATGCACAATCAGAAGCGATTAGAAAACTCACTGATTAGCATATTTATTGAGTGCCAATTACGTGCAAAGTTTCAGTCCATTATAGGTAGAAAGAAGCACTGTGATATGGTTCTTACCCTCAAGAGCTACACAGTCTAAGGATATAAAGCAAACAAAAGAAAATCACAACACTATGCATGAGTTAATAATGGGACAAAAATGAAAAGAATCCATGCCAATATGTGATTGATTACTTGCCCACTGAATATTTTAGGCAATAAATAATTTACCATGAGCTCAGCTCAAAGGAAACAGATCATTACGGCAGGAGGTATCTGAAAAGGCTTCATCTCCGAAGTATATTCTGAGTAGGGCCTTGAAGGATGCATAGAATTTAGACAGGTGGAGAAGGGAAGATCTTCTAGTTAAGGAGGAGTGACATTATAAATGTCAGACATTTTACTGCCTGAATCATTAATTGGCATTAATTAGCATAGGCCCAGGACCAAAAACTATTAGATCAAATCTATTTAGCAAAATTTGTAAGTAAGTCCCCAGCCCTACGTTGATGCTGCCATGCTCGCTGGGCGGTGATGGGAGTAGTAACAGTGGTAGCAGTAGCAGCAGGAGTAATAGTAAGCCAGTATGTAGTGAGTGCTCTCCATGTGCCAAGCACTGAATGAAACCTGATTTACCCATGTTATCTCCATTCATTCAGCAACCCTATGAGCTAGGAGTTAGGGGTATCTGTTACCCTTTTTATAAGCGAGGCAGTGGAGACTCAGAAACCAAAGTAACTTCCTTGTAGTCAAATGGAGTGGTGGAGTCAGTCATGATTTACATCCCGGCAGTTTGGTTCTAGAACCAGCACTTACTACCACTAGGCAATATCACCATAGGGCAATAACATTACTATAGCGCTAAATATGAAAAGGGCTAGTGAATTTTTTTTAATAACCTGTAAACTTTGGCAACCTCTCTGTGTGGCTGATGTTTACATTCTGGCAGTTCTTCGCTGTGAGCCAGAATGGTCTGTAAACTCTAGAAGGCTGCAGGGTGATGAACTAGTAGTCCATTCCTCATGAGGCCTTACTTTAACTTGATAGCCTCTGCAGTTACTCACAAGTAGAGATGATGGGGTAATCTGTTCTATAAACAAGTGAGTTTATAGAACAGATTGACCTTAAACTTGTGTATTCACACCTGAAAGATAGCATGTGTATACAATTTTCTTCTGATGAAAACCAATCCATTCAAGAAACTAATATTTATTGCTTTTTGGCAGGAAAGGGAAGTTGAGAATATTTTTTTCCCCTTTGGTGACTAGACCAATCAGTACTGCTGCTTAGTTTTGTGGTTCAGTTACTTTGACATGGTTACAAGAGGTATTTTGGCTGTAATGATTTTCATAAATTTTAATAAGTTGTATTTCTATGATTTGTGCATGATGCTACATACTGTTGACATGAATTTTTTTTTTTTTTCTTTAGTGAAGACAGCATGGCTCAACAGATTAGGGATACAGAAAGTATGACTTAGCACGCTGGTTGGGCCACAGAAACCTGAGCGAGTCACCTCAGTTTCATGTCCTGTAGATAGAGATAAGTGTCAGTTTGTCTGTTTCAGAAGATGGTTGTGGAAAATTACTAGGCTTTCAAATGATTGTTAATCTCAGTTTGGGGACACTCGGCTTTTGGGGAGCATCGATTCAAGAGTAAATGATTCTACTCTTGAATTTTGAGTAAGTGCAACATAAAAGCCTTGAGATTTTCCCAAATTGAGTCTGGGCCACATAGAAAGGTAGGGATGGATGCAGACTTGTTTGTGAAGGGGTTGGGAAGGGGAATAAGGGCAGACTCTCCTTGGAATTTATTGAAGTAAGGGGTGTGGTGAATATTAACGTTTTTGTGTTGTTCTTGTGATTGCTGAAAGTTGGTGGAAAAGTGCTTTTCTGCATTCTAAAGTGCCTAATTTCGTAGGGATATAGACAATTGTTGTAAGCCAACATATCTGGACAGTTAGAAGCTACGGGAATTAAGAGAGAAGTTCTTAGAAATATTTTCACACAAAGAGGTACTCACATCTAAATAGCAGTATTTTCTTAAATTTTTTTCCTCTCAAATACTTTCTCATCAAAATAATAAAATTCTTGGGCTAGTGCATTTGGATCAGAAATTTCGAGTGCTATGTAGAATAGACTACTAGCGTGAGAATCAGTCCTGTTTGCTAATTTGCAGTGGTAGATGAGAAAACTTTGTCTTTTGTCCAACATCAAATGTGCCTTGTATGCAGTATAGTTCTTTAGTAGAAAATACAGACAGCTCTGGGGCCGTACTCACTGATAACGTAGAGTCACAGTTTTAGATATTTTGGTGTCACTAATATAATGAAATTAAGAATTTGGGTTAGATATTTTAATACCTGTGGCACTTTTAAGGAGTGCTGTGATAAGTGAAGAGGGTAACAGTGCCCTACTAATAGCCCAATTCAAGGACTGACCAGGAGTCTGAATTCACATTTCATTTGGCAATGTTGGATTTAAAAAAAAAAAAAAAATTTTTTTTTAATTAAAAAAAAATCTACCAAGAAAAGTTGATGTGCAACATTATTTCACTTGGTTATAGTTTAGTATACAGTTGAGAAGGAGACTTTGAGAAATAGGGTGGTTCATAGTAGGGTGTGAAATCATGGTGGTGTGGTGTGTTATGATAATGGACTTATCAGCTACGCTCAAGTTTTGCACTTGGCATGCTCAGAGTCAATTTGTGAATTAGTAAACTATAATTCTACAGAAGAGTTCTGAAAGGTTATTAGAATTAGTTTATCTTCCTTACTTCTCATCCCAAGAAGGCATCCACTTAGGTATATTACATAATGCTCAAGGAGGTAACTGAGATAGAATTGCAGGTATATGTACTTTATGATAAGTGAAGGTAGAAGTGCCATACAGAATGAGACTGTCTAGCCTAAGTATGTTGACTTGGACAATGTCTTTAATGTGTTTTTATGGGAGAGATAGCTGTCATTCATGAGTTCAGCTGCAAAAGCTTGTTAATAGAATACAGACTTTAAAAATGATTGTATATGTATATATTTATGGATATAGAAAGTTTTTCATGAGCTGTTTAGTGAAAAGGCAGGTTACAGAGCTATATATCTAAAAGTAATTTAATCTTTGTGTAAAAATCATGTATCTACATAGCATGGAAAAAATGGTCTGAAAAAATATACACCATAAAGTGCATCCTCAGGCTTTTAATCTACTCTCTAAATCTGTCAACCAAAGCTTCCTGGTATGGCTGTGGCTCTAAATATGCTTCAGATAAGAAAAGCTTTTTGGTAACACTTATTTACATGCTTAGCTTAGCTAATGAAAAGTGAAACTACATCTACATGGGGTTATAGGTTTTTTGCTTATTTTCAGTTGGTAATTTTTAAAAATTCAGAATGTATATCGCTAGTATTTTTAAAGCAGTTATTTAGAAAAAAGCTTATCAATAGACCCTTTTTCCCTTTATTTTTAAATTTAATTTTTAATTGAAGTATAGTTGATTTACAGTGTTGTGCTAATTTTTGCTGTACAGCAAAGTGACTCAGTTATACACATATGTATATTCTTTTTTAATATTCTTTTGCATTATAGTTTATCTCAGGAGATTGGATATAGTTCCCTGTGCTATACAGTAGGACCTTGTTTATCCATCCTAAATTTAATAGTTTGCATCTACTAACCCCAAACTCCCAGTCAATCTCACCCCCGTTGGCAACCACAAGTCAGTTCTCTATGTCTGTAAGTCTGTTTCTGTTTTGTAGATAAGCTGATTTGTGCCATATTTTAGATTCCACATATAAGTGATATCATATGGTATTTGCCTTTCTCTTTCTGAGTTACTTCGCCTAGTATGATAATCTCTAGCTGCATCCATGTCACTGCAAATGGCATTATTTTGTTCTTTTTTATGGCTGAGTAGTATTCCATTGTCTGTATGCACCACATCTTCTTTATCCATTCCTTTATTTGTTCATTCATTTTTATCTTTCCTGGAGGTAAAAATATGTAAAATACACATATCTACTTTCCCAGAGTAATTATGTTTTATTGGGTACACTTTTGCTGAGGATCAGAAAGATTTAGGAAACAAAACAACAAACTGAAGTCCCAGCTACCTAAAATGTCCAAGAATCTGGCAGGGTTTAGATATAGTGGAGGTCTTTCACAAAAGGAAGCTTTCCAGGGATGAGGTTAGGAGTCCATAAAGTAAAAGTTAAATGGGCTTTAAAAAAAAAAACTTCCAAAAATTGAGAAAGCTAGTAATACTAAGAGATTCTTTGACGCTATCCAGATTTTCCTCCTTAGCTTTGTTTTTTTTTTGTTTTTTTAAAATTAATTAATTAATTAATTTACTTTTGAATTCTATTTTATTTTATTTTTTTATACAGCAGGTTCTTATTAGTTATCTATTTTATACATATTAGTGTATATATGTCAATCCCAATCTCCCAATTCATCCCACCACCACCCCCCTCTCCCCCCACCTTCCCCGCCCTGGTATCCAAACATTTGTTCTCTACATCTGTGTCTCTATTTCTGCCTTGCAAACCGGTTCATCTGTGCCATTTTTCTAGATTCCACATATATGCATTAATATATGATATTTGTTTTTCTTAGCTTTTTGACCTGCTCCATGCCCCTACCTGCCAAACTCAGCCTATAAATTCCTCTTTTGTTCTTTTTAAAAAAAGAACAAGATATAACAGCTCTCTCTCTCTGAACACTTGGTTTTTCTTCATCAACTGTCCCATCTCTTCTGTTTTCATCTAAGCTTCTCAAAGGCATGGTCTATACTTACTGTCTTCATTTATTTACTTCCTTAACTCCCTAAACTATGGTTTCTACCCCCTTGTCTGTACTGAAAGTGCTTCTACTAACGTAAACAAACTCCTACTTGCCCAGTCCTTTAGGGATTTTAAAATTCTCATCATTTTTGACCCCTTGATATTCTACATAAAGATCGGTCACCCCCATCCTTGCACAATATTCACAGCAATCTATCAAAACTTTTCTTACTTTTATCTCTATAGGACAAAGTCAAACCTGAGCAAGGTCAGGCATGAGCTGACTACTGTCCACCTTTCAGTCGAATCTCCTGTCTCCCCTGCTCCCCACAAATATTTTATGTTGTAGCAATACCGCTTAATGTCTCTTGTGCTGGTTTATCTTCTGTTGTTTCCTGTGCCTGGAATGCTCTTCTCCACCCTGTTAACCTAATCTTTGTCATCTTTCAAAATGGCTTAGGATTCACCTCCTACTTCCTTGATCATACTTCCAAAAAGTTAATCGCTTCTTGTGTTTGAATTCACTATTTCTGGGTGGCTTATTTCAGGTATGTGTTGTCTCCCTGTATTTCCCTCTAGGTTTTGGATGCCCTGAGGGCAGCATTTGGATTTTATTCATTCTCACTTTCTTTAGTATTTAGCTTGGCACAGATTGGGTGTCTGGTTCATGTTTGTTGAGTGGAATCACACGAGACTGTAAGCTTTGTGAGGGCACACATTTTATGAATAAATGGGCAAATAAGCCTAATTGGAACCACTTAATAAGGTGCAAAAAAGAGAGAAGACTAGATATATTTGTTATCTCCATTTTTATTAAACAAGTGGTAAAGAAATTCTTATTCTCAGATTGTCTTGTAAAGGAAATAGGCACCTGAGAAGAGAAAAATGCCTGGAATGAAATGTCATCTGACCAAAGGAACCCTAAGGTGAAATTGTGGAGCCTTTGGCCAAAATGTTTAACCCAAGTTTTATTTTCACATATTTGGTAGCAAAATATTGGCAGGTAGCTTTTAGAGTGTGGTTTTTTCTGCTCTTCTCTGATGAATCGATGAGATTGGTTAGTTGTATATAAATGGGTCCATGTCAAATGACTGAAAATAATTTTAAGCTACTTGGGAGTGTTTCCCTCCTCTCTATTATTTTTATGCTATGAAAACTCTTCCTGGGTGTTTAGCCTCATCCTACATTAATGCATATTTTGAATTATTGCAATTTATTTTTTAGAACTCTAAATCAGTTCCCAACTGTTTATTATTCCAGTAACTTGAATCTTGCTGTAGGAAGCCCCACTCTTTTGTTAGTCTCCACAGCAGGAGGCAACTGGGAGGCCTGAAGCTCCCCAGCATCCTTAGGCTATGGCTTTGTAACCTCTGCCTGCTGGGGCCCTTGTTGTTCCAGAGTCACAATAGTTTCGATACCATCTGGGTAATTTGGATGAACGATTTGGGTAACTTTTATTAACACATTTAACTTGGCTAGCAAAGGAAGCAACATGGCAGATCTGAGGGTGTTCTTCCCACCCCTCTGTACACTTCATAGTGGAGCTTTTGCTTTGCCCTTGTTAAAGCCACGGTAATGACTATGAGAGTACCACGAATCATTTTCCCCCCTTCTTCTCAACCCTACCTCTCGTTCTGATTGTAGTTTAGTTCTGAGGCTCAGATGTGTTTTGTTCTGCTTTCTTTTTCTTTACCAATGCTCTTTTACAAAAGTATTTCCGTTTGGCCACCCATTTTATTTCTCTTTTCTTCCTCAATTCCCAATTCCTTTAAAAGTTATTACTAATATTATATATTTCACATGGTCGAGTTTGGCATTTTTTTCACAGACAGTTGATAATATTGAGGACTTAAAAAACACTTTGACAAATTATTAGGTCATTCCCAGATAAATCACTTAAAAATGTTTTGTATTTTGAAAAGATAATGTATGGAAAAAAAGGGTGTGTATGCACCTGGTGAGTTCAGGCGCTTCAAATGGTTGAACAGTGAGAAGGAAATCTCCTTTTCACCTTATTCCTCATTTCCTCTCTTTGGAGTCAACCACAGGTATTAATTTTACTAATTTCTATTTTATCCTTCTGGAGGTAGTCTATGCATATATAGGCAGATAAACCTATTTTTTATAAGATTTAAAATGCATGTTTTGGGACTCTGGGGTAGTATTTATATTTTTTGGAAGTTGTGAGTGAGGCTGGTAGTCTTCACACTTTATGAAGTGTGGTACTTTACCATAAAATTTTTTGGTGAAGTAAATATTGATCTTGCATACCAGCATAAGGCTATATCTTGCATCTCTTCCACTCTTTGTGGTCAGACATGGCCTATTTTCTGTTTCCAATTGTGTTGAGTTTCATACTAATTTTGACCTGACCTTGGGAACGGAAAGTACAAATTGATAGCGATTGAGGTTACTTAGGTGACTGGGCTGAGCACCTTATCCTCCAACTTGCACTTTTACCAAGTGCTTTATGAAAGCATATTATAGTCAGGATTTGAGGCACAAAGGAGTTGAGATTTTCACAGGCACACTCCATGACTTGGTAATGGAACCAAGCAACATCACCCCAGATTGCTGGCTCCCTGGCTTTAAGCACCAATTCAGCACACTTTTACAAATGTATTAGACCTCTGCCAACTGTAGAAGGTAGTCAGATGTTATTTGACACTGGTTCTTTCCAGAAAGTCATAGATTACCCCTCCACCTCCAAAAAAACCTTTTAGAAGTCTCCAGTTAAAGATCTTCTTCCGTCCTGTATGTCCTCATTTTTCAATCTATTTGGTTTTCAGTTTTCCTTTCCCACCTACTGTTCCTCCTCCAACTGCCCCAACAGATTTTGAGTAGATTTATGTCACTGATCCATTTTGCAATCTTAATGTTCTAATTCAAAACCCATGTATTACTGTGTACACTATCTGCATGCCTGGAATGCTGTTCCAATAGAGTATCCTGGGAAATGACCAATGAAGGTGACTGGCATTGCTTTTAAGTCTTTAGGGAAAAAAAAAAAAAGCAGACTATTTGGAAGAATTGTGAAAGCATGGGGCCATAAGGAGTAACTTTTAAGTTCCCATGATTGCTTGCTTACTAACACTTATTTTGACTTGCCTATGTTTCTAACCTCACCATCCCGCATATCAATTTTAATAATATAATAGCCAGTTATGTAACCAGCAAAAGCCAGTTTATTTGGGAATAGCCAGAGGATTTGCAATTTGAGATATGCAAACTGTGGCAGACCACAGGCAAATCCAGAGAACAAGGAAGGGGAACTTGCTTTTATAGGGGAAATGAGGGGAGGGGGAGCGTGTTATAACCAATGAGTCCATTGGAGGAAGCTGGGAGTCCAAATTGTGGAGGTTGGTTGGGCTGCTGTGGTCTCTGATTGGCTGGGCTGTCATTGAGCAAAGAGTTTTCTTCTTCCTGCTGGATAGTAAAGTAGGCAACACTTTCCTGTCAGAGATGTAGGCCTGCATCTCTTCCCGTTTGGAGTAATTAATGTTGCGTGGCAAGGGTGAGGGCTCTGCCTATAGGTCTGTCCAGACTCCAATTTTAGCTGAGGTTTCTTTAATTCCACACTCAGCTTGTCTATATTTAAACTGTGTATAAGATTATTGCCCTTGGATTGAAGAGGTTGGAGTTTAAGTGATTCTGAAGCTTCCAGTTAAAAGATGCTATTTAAACTCGGTGACTATTATTTTGACACTGACAGTTCAGCACCCTCCCACACACTTTTTATTCTTTTGAACTGCCAGTTGTATGGAAGATAGCAATGTAACTTCTTTGACTTTTTGTTAAACATTTCTGAAAATTCTGTTGGCATTCTGCTTGAGACAGGTCTTTGATAAGAACTATGATGCCCGTCACTAGTGGCATAGCACCTGCTGTGTGTTGTCTGCTGTTGGTGATGACTTTACACTGAAAAAGAACCTTTCCACCTGAAAGTTCCTGGAGTCCTAGATGAACCCACACAGTTCACTTTTGACACAGTGATGGGATAGAGGACAGCAGCATATACTTACCACTCTGGATAGAAAGAACAAACTCTCTTGTCCCAAAACAGGCTCTGTTCTTAAGCTCCCAAATGATGACCCTGACCGAGGGCAGCCCTATATTTTCAAGGTGACTTGTGATATACTTGTTATGAAATGTATTACATAGTCTAAACTTTGATAAATTGTACAGGTAAAACTTTTGGACATGTGCTCAATGAGTGTCTACTCTGTGTTCTAGGCATTTGTGAATTGATTTCACAAAGTACAGTAGTCGTGGTCCTGGTAGTAATCTAGAAAATGGGACAAGTTTAAAGACCACTTTTATATTTATGCCCTTTTCAAATTCTTGTTACAAACCCAAGAGGAAAATTTTAGCTCATCCGTAGTGGGAAAATTAAAGTAGAGAGAGGTTAGATAACTAGCTTATGTTTTACCCAGCTAGTAAATGACAGAGCCTAAGTTTTCTGTTTATGTGCTTTCTACCATACTACAAATTCCTTTCATAATGAATAACATTTGTGTGTTTTAGAGCTTTACAAGAGCCCTATAATCTCAATAGTGCACTTGTACATTTTAGAGCTCTACAGTAACGCTGAACTCCAAGCAGTATGGATATTAATACCTTATTTTACAGAATAAGACGTTTGAGTCCCAGAGAAATACGCCGTCTTGCCTGATGGCACAAAACTCTTAAGTGGTAGAAGCGGGTGGGACTTAAACCCCCTCCTCATCCTGAATCTTCTGCTCTTCTACTCAGCATACTGGAGGCTCGTGATTTTAGTTCTCAGCAGCATTTGAGCCTTTACCGTGTGTAGTGTACTCTGCCAGATGCTATGAATCAATACTGAAAAAGTAGAATCGCATAGCATTGCTCCCCTTCATAATGTAATGGTGGAGTTAGGACAATCGCATGAGAAAAATACCTAACATTCAGTATAATTAAACTGTATAAGCAAAAGTAAACCAGTGCAGCATAGTGAAGTAAATACATCACCACCAATGGTAAACAGTTTGGAGTACGATCTGGGTCGTACCCAACAGCCTTTTAGAAGTTTTTTAATGCTCATTCCTGCTGGTTTATCCTAGGACCAGGTACCAGTAGTCATTCTCAGACTCTCCAGCTGTACTTGCTGCTTCTCTATAATCTATAACCATATTCAGTTCTCTCCTATTTTAAGAGGAAAAATCTTGGCAATTGCCCCCAATCCTATACTCTCTCCTGTTCCTGCCTACCTTATCAGCCCATCTTCTTCCTCCCCTTCTCACCAAAACTTCTCATAATGTTGGCTATACACTTCACTCTCTGATCATCCCTTTTACTTTTCCGTCATGACTTTGCTTCCTCTGCCTGTATCTTAAATATCAGTGTCCCAGAGAGTTCTAGTGCCCTACTATTCTTATTCATGATATTTCCTGATGAGGTCCAGATCTTCGCCTCTAGCTCACATTTCTCACCCAACTTCAGACTGTTCCCCTGAAACAGATGCCTCAGATTGAACATGTATAAAATAGAATTCCTCAATTTCCTCCTTAAAACTAGATCTCTCCATATTTTCTTTTTTCTTAGTTGTGTCACTAGTCACCTAATCACCTGTACTAGAAACCTGGGGGTCAGCCTTGACTCCACCTTCCCCTCAGCCCCTATAACTCCTGAAAAGCTTGCTTTCTAAGTTGATCTTAAATCTATTTATACTACCACTGTACCACTTTGGGCCCTCATCATCTTTCCCCTGTATTTTTGCAGCATCTAACTCTTCTCCCTGCCTGTCTTACGTGTATGCAGTGCCTAGCTTAGTACCTTATAAATAATTGATTCTTAATAAATATTTCTTGTATGAGTAAATAAATAAATTTTGACGATTTCTTGGTTTCTTGTAGAATTTTAGGAAAGGAAGATGGATCAACCTAGTGGGAGGAGTTTTATGCAAGTATTATGTGAAAAATATAGTCCTGAAAACTTTCCTTACCGCCGTGGTCCTGGGATGGGAGTCCATGTCCCAGCCACACCTCAGGGCTCTCCTATGAAAGGTAAGAAAGATGGGGCCTAAAACATTTATTTACTGGAGCTTACTTAGGACATTAAACCAGAATATTGCCTTATTTGCAAATGATTCCCTTTATTTTGAATTATGAGTTGAATAGTCTTTCTCCCTTGCTATGAGTTCAGTTTTTTTGAAAACCTGAAAGGATTTATTTTCCTGCAGATTGGCCAAAAGGTATTTTAGTTGCACTCATAGGGTGAGAGCAATATTTGAGTGATAATATTTCAAGGAACTTAGAGGGTGCAGATGGTACAAGCTGGCCTGTGCCCTCAGTGACCTTACAGCTTATTGGATTACAACATATTCACATTTACAAAAATATATAATAACACAAGGTAGTTTATGTTGAGTCAAATGAATGGCACAGTGATTGGGAAAGAAATTTAGAGAGTTAATTTATATGATCAAGAAAGGGTTCAACTCCCTGACACCATACACAAAAATAAACTCAAAATGGATTAAAGACCTAAGTGTAAGGCCAGACACTATCAAACTCTTAGAGGAAAACATAGGCAGAACACTCTATGACATAAATCACAGCAAGATTCTTTTTGACCCAGCTCCTAGAGAAATGGAAATAAAAACACAGATAAACAAATGGGACCTAATGAAACTTAAAAGCTTTTGCACAGCAAAGGAAACCATAAACAAGACCAAAAGACAACCCTCAGAATGGGAGAAAATATTTGCAAATGAAGCAACTGACAAAGGATTAATCTCCAAGATTTACAAGCAGCTCATGCAGCTCAATAACAAAAAAACGAACAACCCAATCCAAAAATGGGCAGAAGACCTAAATAGACATTTCTCCAAAGAAGATATACAGATTGCCAACAGACACATGAAAGAATGCTCAACATCATTAATCATTAGAGAAATGCAAATCAAAACTACAATGAGGGGGGCTTCCCTGGTGGCGCAGTGGTTGAGAATCTGCCTGCCAATGCAGAGGACACGGGTTCGAGCCCTGGTCTGGGAAGATCCCACATGCCGCGGAGCAACTAGGCCCGTGAGCCACAGTTACTGAGCCTGCGCGTCTGGAGCCTGTGCTCCGCAACAAGAGAGGCCGCGATAATGAGAGGCCTGTGCACCGCGATGAAGAGTGGCCCCCACTTGCCACAACTAGAGAAAGCCCTCGCACAGAAACGAAGACCCAACACAGCCATAAATAAATAAATTAATTAATTAAATAAACGCAAAAGTTAAAAAAAAAAAAAAAAATACTACAATGAGGTATCATCTCACACCGGTCAGAATGGCCATCATCAAAAAATCTAGAAACAATAAATGCTGGAGAGGGTGTGGAGGAAAGGGAACACTCTTGCACTGTTGGTGGGAATGTAAATTGATACAGCCACTATGGAGAACAGTATGGAGGTTCCTTAAAAAACTACAAATAGAACTACCATACGACCCAGCAATCCCACTACTGGGCATATACCCTGAGAAAACCATAGTTCAAAAAGAGTCATGTACCAAAATGTTCATTGCAGCTCTATTTACAATAGCCAGGACATGGAAGCAACCTAAGTGTCCATCATCGGATGAATGGATAAAGAAGATGTGGCACATATATACAATGGAATATTACTCAGCCATAAAAAGAAATGAAATGGAGGTACTTGTAATGAGGTGGATGGAGTTAGAGTCTGTCATACAGAGTGAAGTAAGTCAGAAAGAGAAAAACAAATACAGTATGCTAACACATATATATGGAATCTAAGGAAAAAAAAAAAAATGCCATGAAGAACCTAGTGGCAAGACGGGAATAAAGACACAGACCTACTAGAGAATGGACTTGAGGATATGGGGAGGAGGAGGGGTGAGATGTGACAGGGTGAGAGAGTGTCATGGACATATATACACTACCAAATGTAAAATAGATAGCTAGTGGGAAGCAGCCGCATAGCACAGGGAGATCAGCTCGGTGCTTTGTGACCACCTAGAGGGGTGGGATGGGGAGGGTGGGAGGGAGGGAGATGCAAGAGGGAAGAGATATGGGAACATATGTATATGTGTAACTGATTCACTTTGTTATAAAGCAGAAACTAACCATTGTAAAGCAATTATACTTCAATAAAGATGTTAAAAAAAAAAAAAAAGACACACCAAAAAAAAACAAAAAGAAAGGGTTCAAAGCTATGAGATTTGGACTAACCCTTCAAGAATGTAGAATTTGATTAGAGAGGAGATAAAGACATTCTAGGAGGGAGATTATTATGTGAGCAAAGATCTACAACTAGAAACGTGCAAGGTGTGTTTTTGGTTTGCATTTTAGCTTAATGTTGTAATTAACTTATTGGAAGTATTCTTTGTAGTTATGGGAGATTAATATTGAACAGTGTTTTAGTTCCTGTGTCCAAAGGTTACTGAATGTTTATTATTTCTCAATGCAACTATCTTATCAATCCATATAAACTGAAACAGCAGAAAGAAGCGGACTTCTTACTTGGTCATTTTTTTCAGGATCCACTCCCATTCTGAGAAAATTGATTCTGTGAAAAGTACTAAGTTGAAAGTTCATATTATTTGAGGTTTCCATTAATGAAATATACTTTTGTGAGCCTTGGCTTTATACCAAGTGGGAAAAGAGTGGTTGAATTCTCGTATTTATCCTTTTTATTAGAGATAGGAAGAGTGATTTTATTGACATATTTTTTTTTAAATTCATGTGAATCACTTTATTTTGATATTTGCTTTATTGAGGTGGTATTGACATATTTTTGAACAAGCAATAGTTTGACTGAATTCATTGAATGGTTTAAGACTCTAAAACATTTTCTCTCATTATAATTATATATTTTTAAAAGTCTAATTTTCATAAGGGACAAATTCTACATGGATATGAAAGGGGAATGATTGATGGACAAGTATGGGAGAAAGATATAGATTTTTAAATGGATCCACGTAAGCGAGGAAGATTCCTTGAGTGATATGAACTTGAAGAACAGAAGTGGTTTAGCAGATAGACTGTCTAATGGTTTGAGATAATTTCCAAAGGCAACAAAAAGTGAAAATACAAATCAGACAGAGAGAAAAGAGCTATCCAGAATGATACTTTTGAACTAAATTAAAAAAAGAAAGAATTGAGGCCAATAAGAACACAGTGGTAGCGCTGACATGAATCACATGGATCTAGTGTCACATGATAAGGTGACAGCATGGATGATGGTTCTGTTGTTGGTAGTTGAGATAAACAATGCTGCCAGGAGGTGAAGCCTCCAGGACTTTTTGGGGGTACTGGTCTAGTACTTCTGATCTCCTCCTGGTCCATATTTGGCTGTCTCCCCTTAGAATTCAGTACCCTTGGATCCCAGCATATCTTGTATTTTCAAGGTCCTTGTGTAATTTCACACAATTTGATTTTGATTCCTGGTGGCTGAATGTATGTAGACAAGAATTAGGCTGACGTAGAAAGTATTTTGTTTCTCCCATGATTCAGATCGCCTCAACCTCCCAAGTGTACTGGTGTTGAACAGCTGTGGAATAACCTGTGCAGGAGATGAAAAAGAAATTGCTGCCTTCTGTGCTCATGTGTCAGAACTAGATCTTTCTGACAACAAACTCGAAGACTGGCACGAGGTAAAGTTTTTATACTGCTGCATTTTGCTGAAGTGCAGCAATAACTCACTGTATTATTGTTTATGTTGTTACGTATGCTGCTGAATTCTGGTTCTCACTTGAGATTCTTCTCTGTATGTCTCAAGAGAAATAACTGACTGCTTCAACTGTTTCTATGGTGATTTTTCAATGAACTTTGTTATTGCTGATTTGTTTTTCATTAATGTGAAAAGCACTGAGGAACTTTATTCCAGGCGTCAAGAGGTTAATAAGACCACAGAGGTTTAGATTGCTAACAGTGCATTAAATGCTCTACTATTTCACTAGGTGACACATCCTGTGCCCATTCTCTGCTACTACTTCAACATTTATTACTATAAATTGACATAAAAATTACTGGAGCTCGAAACTAAGGTTATAAAAATATTTATTCTTGTTACTGAAATTTATTCCAAATCTTTTAGAACTTTTCCTTATTTTAAGTTGCACTGGTAATTTGACATAACTGATGCCTTTGACCTCAGAGTAACTCTAAACCAACTTGCACAAATAAAAGTATTACGACATTTTCTCTTATTATTATATATAACATTACCTACCTGATTATAACATGACCTGATAGAAGCTAGCCTTAAGAATAAGAGAGAAATAGTTCTTCCTACTTAATTTCCTGCCTTAATTTAGGTTCTTATTTCCTGTTTGGAAAAGTGTCCTAGTGGGTTTTCCTGACTCTGGTTTTACTCTGCTTCCTGTAAGCTAACCTTCTACGGTGCTACCAGACTCCTTTTAATAAATGAAGTGTGATTGTGAAACTCTCCTGCTTCAAGTCCCTTAGCTGCTTTTCACCACCTCCAAACTATGGTCTGAACTCTCTAAGTGTGACCCTCTATCATGCGGCCCTTTGCTATTTCTAGAGTTTTATCTCCATCTTTAGCCATGTGCTTTTCTTGCAGCTCATGATAAATCTGGACATGAAAAGCTTCCTTGCTTTTATTCATTCTAAATCTACTGTTCTCTTTCTCCTCTGTCTACCCAGTTGCTTCCTGTGTATCTTTCAAGACTTGGCCCAAGTTGCTGTTCCTCTCAAACTTTCCCTGACTCTCACTCAGGCAGAATTAGATTATCCTAACACCTGTATCATGTTGCTATAAAGGGATTCATTACATTGTAGCACAATCACTTGCTTACTTGACAGTTTTCCTACTAGACCATGAGCTTATTCAGGGTTTTGTTTTTTATCATCAGCACTGGCATTCTAGGCATTCAAATGTTTGCTGAATGCCTTAATGAATAAATGATTGTATCTTCAGGTTTGATCAGGCCCACTTGTTCTAACTTTTCCTGTGATCTTAAGACATTCACTTAATCCTTTATCATCCATAAGACAGGACTGTTGATAAAATTAATCATCGAGACATTTGGTAGATATTAAATGTGATACGGATTCTAAGACAGCTTTCTTGTTTAAGAAAAATCGATCTATAGCCCATTTTTCTTTAGCTTTTCTTATATTCGTCTATTTCATAGTCTTGTTTAATCTGGTATCTGTGCTACCAGATATATTTCCTATTTTTATTAAGATGTTTACCAAAATTCTTTGAGATGCACGTCACTTGATTTCTAAGTCATGTGTTAATATATACAGATTTACTTGGCTGTTCCAAGAAACAATCTCTATTTGTCCATGTAATTATTGATTGATTTACTTATCCAAACAACTATTATAGTTCACTG
The DNA here is from genome assembly GCF_028564815.1 of Eubalaena glacialis. NCBI lineage: Eukaryota > Metazoa > Chordata > Mammalia > Artiodactyla > Balaenidae > Eubalaena > Eubalaena glacialis. The sequence goes on along the minus strand of NC_083725.1, from coordinate 12,085,976 downwards.
TTCAACGAATTACAGTCTGTGCCTTCTGGGTCCTTTGAGATGCTTAATTGACACGCATGCTCTGTCCACACTGCACAGATGCAAAAAGAACTACCTTGTTAGTCCTCCTTCTCCACAGTTCCCTCAATAGTCCTGCTGAACCTCTGGTGAGATTTTTGACCTGCATGGGTGACAAGTCAGACCAACTCTTACCCTGAATCATTTCAGCTCCTATGTTCACAGGCTGATTCCCCTAAATTTATTTCTTTGGGAGTAAAAATCTCATAAAGGTGTTGTGCTTTGTACTTTGACCTATACTTTGACCACATACATAAGCTTTTGCTAACTGGTAGAAACAGTTTACTAGTGATATAGTTGCTACCTCAGAAGAACAATGTGTGTCACCATGGATCAGAACAGAGAGTTTACGCTAGGTAATTCAGCCTTTTCTCTGCTTAGACAAAGGTCTCCACTGAAAATTTTCCAGCTCACATTGACAGATACAGCCAGAGGGTCACATGTTTATTTGTACTCTATTGGTGCTCGGTTTGTATATTCCTGTAAGTGCCCTATAGTCTGATTTTAGGCAGTTTTCAAATGAATGTTTGTTGCTGCTACCTTTCAGGTTTCCATTTATTTTTGTTTTCATCATTCCTTTATATTTTGTCCTTAGCCTTAACTGTAGTTGATCCCAATCTTCTAGAATGTATATCAGAACACAGAGAGGTGGCAGAAGTACTGACAATGAAAGAATATTGATCTTTAGGATTGATTAAACTCTTTGCCAAGCTGCAAAATGCCTCATAGGTCACAGTTTTAAGACATTACATTTCAACCCATTGCAACCCATGTATTTGATTACCCAGAAGATCATTTGTCCCTGGCCATTAACCAAGTTTATTTCAGCCAGTATTTGATATACCAACGTGGAACAGAATAATCTAGTTGGTTCTTTTCGTGTTTTTGAATGATCACTAATGTTATGAGTATCTTCTTTTATAGTTTAAACTACTGGCTGCTTTATATTCAGAGACTAATATAAATATGAGTGAGAAGTGTAATACTTTGGGGAGAGGCAAAGATTTGTCTCCGTCCATCTAAAACTGGGCCTCTATGTATAAAAAAAGAAAATGACGCATTTTTTTAGCATTTGATTTGAATTTTTTGGCTAAGCAGATTTTTGTCTGACTTTTCCCAAGGTCCCTCTTTTTTCCTCCTTTCCTTATCAAAACCATTTTATAAAAGACATTACACTAAGCAGTTGAGAGGAGGGAGGAATTCACCATGGGTGAGATAGAGAATAGCTTGGGTATGAATTACAGATTGTCATCTTACTACCCTTTCCCCGTTTTTCTTAAAACTTTAGTTTCTTCCTTTTCCAAAGTCAGAGTAGAGGGTCCCCTATTAAATCATAGAGTTTCGGAGATCTAAAAGGTGATCTGAGTTCATCTCCATGTTTCTGCACATGAGTGTCCTGAACTCACTCCAGCTAGAAGAGTCTTTATTTTTAGAATTTAAAAGAGAGAAGTCAGTATACTGCCCTAGACACTCACTGAATAATAATAGCCTTTACTATTAAGACATTTTCTACCATGAATAAATTTACCTGTGTAATGAATACAATATTTTCCAGAATCTTATCATTAATTTAAGGTTACACAAAATCCTTTTTAATTTTAACCTTTTAAAGAAAATATTGACTTCTAACATATATTATTTTTCCTGCTTGGATCATTAAACTGTAGTCCAATTTCATCTTTTTTAGGATATTCTAGGGCTAATGAGTCATTATTTTAAATCTTTATTCTCATTGGACAGTAGTGCAGATGCAGACTGTGAAGAAGATCACATCATGGATCTGCTAGCCTTGGGAATTCTTTCAGAAATTGCCTCAAAGACTCTGATAGTATCCACTTTGGGGGATGTTTTCTTCTTTATTACAAAAATAAAATATGAAGGGTTGTGGTTAGCAAAGGTTTATGTGTTGTTTACTTAACTGGGGTTGTACTATAATTAGCAGTTATTCTCCATGCTGTAGTTGGAGCACAATTCCTTTTCATCTTTTTTTGGCCCTTAAAAGAGGTGAAGCATAGCTAGTCATCATCTTATGTATGAAAGGCCTTCATATATTGGTATCCAGGTGGTAGACTGCAGTGAAGGATTGGTCCTTGTGTGGACTGTTTAGCTGTGTTGTGGCCACACACTAAACTCCAGATCCTAGCTGTATATCACACAAATACTTGTTATTACCATTTGGTCTCAGAAGAGACCAAACAGGAGAATATATGCTGACTGGTATGAATCTCTTACATTTTAAACTGAAACCTAGTGTATTTTCCTCTGAAAGATAGCTTAGTTATTCATTTATAAAATGAAAATAAATACGGTACTACTTCAGAGGGTGTGTTAGAATAGATGAACTAGTGTGTGTGAAGACCATTCCCTCTGACATACTTCTCCGAACCTCCTTGGAATTAATTTACTTCTCACTGATTTTAGAGCTCCTAAACTGTACAGTACATAGTACACAGACCTAATGTAAAGTACAGACTCCCTTTTCGTTCTCCCTATAGTCCTCGACACTGGATACATTTTTGTCATTACCTATGGAGCTCTGAAAAGAAACAAGTATCCAGGTCCCAACCATGAAGCTTGTCCCACCTGTGAAGCTTCTGATTCAATAGTTTATGGTGGCTCCTGGGAATCAGTATATTTTTTAAATTCTACTAATGATTTTAAATATGACATATTTAAATAAATGTGATATGACATATAATCAGGGTTGAGATACTGGTTCATACTGTACATATCCTATTAGTCATAGTTACATTTATTAAATGGTTTTGTGCCATTAATTTAATCAACAAACATTAAGTGCCCACTTTGCAGTAGTGAACCAGGTAAGTACTATCCCTGCTTGTACATTCTCTTGGGCAGTAGGTAAGGAAACAAGTTTCTAAAATATGTACCAATCACTGTTAAGTGCTTTACACATGTATCTCATCTAATCCTACCAACAGTACTGTAAAATAGGTGGGAACTGTTTTCTCTAGTTTACAAATAAGGAAACTGAGATGTGGAAAGGTTAAGTAACTTGTCAAACCACACAGCTAGGAAGTGTTAGAACCCGCTTTGAGTCCAGGTTTTCTGATTCTAAAACCAATCCTAACTATTCTGTTCTACTCCTTTTCTCATAACTTTTAGTTACCATGTCGCCTGGCTGATTGATGCTTAATACATTTACTGGGCTTCTGGTGTTTATATCATACTTGTTTAAGCTAGTTCTTCATTTTTTCTGGTTATATTTATGATTTACTTGTTGTGGTATATTGGAAAGAACAATGGCTCTGATTTTTAAATCCTAGATTTGGCTTTAGTGACTCTGAAACCTTACTCAAATTATTTAACATCTCCGAGCCTCAGTTTCCTCATTTATTAAAATAAAAGAATATTAGTTATCTTGCAAGTTGTTTTGAGAATTTAGTGAAATAAGTTATATTTTAAAAACCTAGTACAATGCAGAGCAAATAGTTAAGGTCAGTAATCAGTAAAGCTCATTTCCTTTTTTTTTTCTGTCTACCAAGTTGCTAGCTAAATCATTAAGTTGATGATCATGTTTTCTCCTTTGTAATATAGTTACGGATGCTTTTTATTTCTGAGTAAATATATTTTAAAGTTTGGTGCATCTTTGAACCAAGCCAAAACTGTTTTCCAAGTGATTGTGACTATGTGATCAATTTTGAATACCTGAATTGTTACCATGTAGTCTTTAATAAACCTTCAGTTAGCCTTAATATTCTACTGCGGATGGAAGGAAGGAGATATTCAAAGAGAATTACTGTACATGACCCAATCCCAGCTCTTTAAAACTTGTAGCCTAAAATGTCATCTAAATGATCTTTTCTCCAAAATATCATGTAGTGATATCAAGAGAATATTATACAGAGTAGAATCAAAAACTTTGCCAAAGGTAACATGGAAAATTTTTCTTTTCTACCATTAATTTTCAGTTATGCTACTATTTCATAGAAAGAGATTAAATTATTTGCCATGATTTGTTGCAATTATTTATGCCTCTCTGTGGGTACCATCACTAAATAGGACTCCATAATGTAAATGGCCCTTTGCCTGGAGACCCACTCACTTAGGTTTTCTTGAGTATGATTGTTGTTTAAAAGCTCTGATTACTGCCTGATATGCTTTTCCTTTTTTTCTCCACAGGTCAGTAAAATTGTGTCAAATGTTCCCCAGTTGGAGTTTCTAAACCTGAGTTCCAACCCTCTGAATTTATCGGTTTTAGAAAGAACATGTGCTGGGTCCTTCTCCAGGGTTCGAAAACTTGTTCTCAACAACAGCAAAGCTTCTTGGGAGACAGTCCACACGATACTGCAGGAGTTACCAGAGTAAGCCCAGAGAGCATGATGGAGAGGGAGCCATGTTGCCGTCTGTGTTAGTACATAGAGTTACTGCTGGTCTCCCATCTCAGAAATACTAGAACTGCAGATTGAATGGAGAATGAGGTTAGAAAAATGAAGTAATTAAATGAGGCTGTGAGGGTAATCTAGTAGCATTTTCATTGGAATACTTGTTCAGTGTTGGGTAGCACCAAGACATGGGATATGTCATCCTTTGGCGAGAAGATATCCCTGAGAAGCACTTATCGTTTCGAGATCAACCCAGCCTTTTTCCATTTTAATCTTCTGATTACCTGATTCCAGAATTTTGCCTTAGCACTTTTCTTTGGGAGGAAAACAAAATCATAGTGTCTCTAAAATATATTAACACTCAGATGATTAAGTGCCTAGCTTGCATGATGGGAAAATGGACCTAGTATTCCTTTCAATAATTTAAGCAGGAAATTATACTTCTGTTTGTCAGCTTAGAAATGCTCTGTTATGTTTTGTTTGTATCTATCTTTGTATATGCACATAAATATTAAAAGGAAGTAGTTTAAAGAAATATATGAAGCTGTAGTCTCCTTGACTGTCTAAATATGGAAATTATGAAAGCCTTTCAGAATCTGGTCTCAACTTACTTATTCCCTCTTAGTTTCTCACTTTCCCTCTAATGAGATTGGTTTTCTCACTGCATGCAACATCTAGCATGGCATGGAATGAGCTTTTAAATCTCAGTTCCACTTACTATCCTTATGACCTTTGATAAGCTTTTGTCTATAAAATGAACATAATTGTCTATAAAATTGCAGAAATAGAAGTACAGTCTATAAAGCACCTGCACAGGACCTGACACAGGGTAGGAATTCAATAAATGATAGTTATTATTTCTTTTTCTAAATACTTGTTCATGTTGTTTCTAGAATTTCCTTCTATGTCCTCTCAATTTACCCAAGTCTACCCCTCCTTCAAGGCCATGCATCCTTTCCTGACTATCCCAACCACAATTTCAATCCTATTCCTATATGAAGTACTGTTGTACTTACAGTTAGTGCTGCTTCATTTAGCACTTATTTACTTAAGCACAAAATTAATTTAGTACTGGGTTTTATCATTCTCTGCTGTTTTATGTGTTTTAGGTTTTGTCTTCCCAGCTGTATTTTAAGCTTCAGAAAGACATCTTTATAATTTTCTCTACAACACCTAGCAGAGTCTCATACATAGTAGGCGCTTATTTATTGAATGACTGAAAATAGGTGCAGAGTAGAAACTTAACTGCTTTAAACAATGAAATATTTCCTTTTTTCTCTGCAGTTTGGAAGAGCTCTTCCTGTGCCTTAATGACTATGAAACAGTGTCTTGTCCTTCTATTTGCTGTCCTTCTCTTAAGCTACTACATATAACAGACAATAACCTCCAAGACTGGACTGAAATACGCAAGTTAGGAGTTATGTTTCCTTCACTGGATACCCTCGTCCTGGCCAACAACCATTTGAATGCTATTGAGGAGCCTGATGATTCATTGGCTAGGTTGTTTCCTAATCTGCGATCCATCAGCCTCCACAAGGCAGGTGAGGAACAGGCCTGTTCTCATTCTACATGCAGATTGATCTGAACTTATGCATGAAATACAGTGAAAGTGTATTTCTGTCAGTCACAGCTCTGCCTTCTTACAGGATGAATTTCAAAAGTGACATGCAGATGCCTATTTTTTTTAAATAAATTTATTTATTTAATTTATTTATTTTTGGCTGCGTTGGGTCTTCGTTGCTGCGCACGGACTTTCTCTGGTTGCGGTGAGCGGGGGCTACTCTTTGCTGCGGTGCGCGGGCTTCTCATTGTGGTGGCTTCTCTTGTTGTGGAGCTCGGGCTCTAGGCGTATGGGCTTCCGTAGCTGTGGCTCGCAGGCTCAGTAGTTGTGGCTCGCGGGCTCTAGAGCACAGGCTCAGTAGTTGTGGCGCACGGGCTTAGTTGCTCCGCGGCATGTGGGATCTTCCCGGACCAGAGCTCGAACCTGTGTCCCCTGCATCGGCAGGCGGATTCTTAACCACTGCGCCACCAGGGAAGCCTGCAGATGCCTAATGATTAGCTAAATTTAAGGCATTCATTTCCATAAATGCCCTGATAAATATCAGTATTTATCAAATATTTGTTTGGCATAGCATTATATTAGCTATTAATATTTTGTATATTAAAGGGGTCATGCTATGAAAAGAGTGAAATGAAATTGATGAATTGGATAGTAAAAAGCAGGGTAAAAAGAGTACAGAGAATTACAGACTAGACTGTTTTGTCTGGATTTAGGTTGAGGAATCCCAACCTGCTATGGCTTTCAAATTCTCACTTTCCTTTTCTAGTGTTTACATATAATTGATTACCAGTTTGTTGCCATCTGATTCTGTATATCACAGGAATGAATATTTTAGCCTCTTTTTTAAAATTAATTAATTATTTTTTAGAGTCTTTATATTCACAGCAAAACAGAGCAGAGAGTACACAGAGCTCCCGTATACTCCCCGCCCTACATGGGAACAACCTCCCCCGCTATCAACATCCCAGCACCTAAGTGACACCTTTCAGTTTACCTGCCTTGACATGTCATCATCCAAAGGCCATGGTGTACATTAGGGCTCACCCTTGGTGTTGTACATTCTGTGGGTTTGGACAAATCTGTAATGACACACATTGTAGTATTGTACATAATATATAGTTTACTGCCCAAACCATCTTCTGTGCCTATTCATCCCTCCCTCCCCCCTAATCCCTGGCAACCACTTATCTTTCTGCTGTCTCCATAGTTTTGCCTCTTCCAGAATGTCATATAGTTGGAATCATACAATATGTAGCCTTTTCAGATTGGCTTCTTTCTCTTGGTATTACGTATTTAAATGTTCCTTTTTTAGCACTAAATAATATTCCATTGTCTGGATGTACCACAGTTTATTTATCCACTCGCAGACTGAAGGACATCATGATTGCTTCCAAGTGTTAGTTTAATTAATAAAGCTGCTGTAAACCTCCATGTGCAGGTTTTTGTGTGGACATAAGTTTTCAGTTCATTTGGGTGAATAACAAAGAGTGCAGTTGGTAGATCATATGGTAAGAGTACGTGTAGTTTTGTAATAAGCCGCCAAACTCTTTTCCAAAGTGGCTGTATCATTTTGCATTGCACCAGCAATGGGTGAGACTTCCTGTTGCTCCACATCCTTTTTTTTTTTTTTTTTTTTTCAGTTTCAACATTTATCAGCATCTTGCTTCCTGTATTTATCCCCCATACTGTTTTTCCTTTGGGGGGAATATTTTAAAAGCAAATCTCAGCAATCATGTAATTTCAGCCTTAAAATCTTCAGTATGTATCTTTAACAGATAAAATGTACTCTCTTAGTCTACAACAACCCTCTTACCTGCACCTGATTTTTTTTCTATTGTCCCTTTCTACATTTATGTTGCTTCACATCCTTGACAGCATTTGGTGCTGTGAGTGTTTTGGCCTTTGGCCATTCTAATAGGTGTATAGTGGCATCTCATTGTTGTTTTAATTGCATTTTCCTGATGGCATATGATGTGGAACATCTTCTCATATGCTTTACTTGCCATCTGTACATCTTCTCTGGCGAGGTGTCTGTTCAGGTTTTCCACCCATTTTTTAATCGGATTGTTCATTTTCCTGTTGTTGAGTTTTAAGGGTTCTTTGTATATTTTATCAGTATGCCTTTAGCAAATGTATTCTCCCAGTGTATGGATTTTCTTCTCATTCTCTTGGTATTGTCTTTCAGCCTATTTTTAAAACAACTACCTAAGTAAAAATAATTCTGGCCTATAACTGAAAAAACATAAACTGTTTATTCCGCCACAGAGATTATAAGGGCGGGAATTAAGTCTTAAAAACAAGTGATTTGCCTAAGGAAGCTGTTTATTTCACAACTTGACATCCCTTGAGCTAACTCGATTCTTCCTCCTAGATGGCAATGCCATTCTGAAGGGAAGAGGACAGTGACCTGGGATGGTTTTGCACCAGGGTCCTCACAAACTGCTCCTCTGCCTTTACCCTTGCTGAAGTTTGATAGAAATAGGAAGGGACTACGTTGTTTTCTGCAATGGATTTAATGTGTTGTAAAACTGACCAGCTTCATTATTACAGGGATATTTTTCCTACCAGTGCCAAGTATTGACTTGACTTGGATGATACATTTGTTCACAGCTATAGGAAGAGCTTCCTTTTAGGTCTGAACAATCTTAATTTGTTTCATGTTTTCCTACCCAAGGGTTCAGTTTTTTTGTTTTTGATTTTGTTTGTTTGTTCTAAATGTTGAAACTGTTTTCCCTGTCCCCAAAATGAGGACAGTTGAAAGATGATATTTAGTTTTGGATTCTATTGACCTTGCCCATTTTAGTGTTTGTTAGGTAGACATTTACTCTGGCAGTGTCCACTCTGATCAACAGTTATGTTCTCTGAGTCTCTGTCTGATGAAAGAGTTGATCACATCACTTTTTCAATTATGTAATCATGGCATCCATCCTGCTTATTAAACCACCAGTGACCCCCTTTACCAGCCATTTGGGTGGAGAATCAGTAGATGAGTGGATGTTGGAGAGTAAAGGGGCTCCCTCGAGCACTGAGATCACAGGGGTAAGAGAGGTTACAGGGAAGTTTTTATTCCATTCTTTCCTTGGACAAAGAAAAATTTCAGGATCTCTAACTAGTTTATGATCATTTTAACATTTCAGAACCTATTAATGGAAATAAATTTTTTTGCTATGTTTATCTTCTCATTTGTGCGCTTTTCTGGATTTACTTAAACAATATATTTCTCAAATTAGGTTTGCAGTCCTGGGAAGACATTGACAAACTAAACTCATTCCCTAAACTTGAAGAAGTGAGGTTGTTAGGAATTCCTCTTCTTCAGCCATATACCACCGAGGAGAGAAGGAAATTGGTAATAGCCAGGTCTGTTGTACTGATTATTCTGCTTTCTTTTCTCGGGGCTTTGTTGTTTCATTAAAGGGATAATGCACTGTTTGGGGGTGAGGGGAGCGCACTGTATGTTTATCCATCTCTAGAACAGACTGCTTAAAGGAGCTGCTTCTGTAGCTCCAAATCCTAGAGGAAAAGGAATGCAATATGATGAGAAAAATGTGAAATATAATTGATCTGCCAAGACCACTGAAAAATTCCCTCACAAATCTATTCTATTTTTATACTTTTCAATATTTACAATATTTGAAATCCTGTTTTGGGTCATGAAGAAAAAGTAGGTATAATAGGGAATCAACTCTATTTTAGTTACCCTTATTTTCTGTGTTAACATAGAAGTCATTTAAAGTGTAAATACCTGAAAATTGGGCTGTTTCATTAGTGTAAAACTTAAGAGAGTAGCATCTGTGTTTTCGTCTTCAATGTAGATTGACTTAAACGTGACCACCATGCTGTTACCTTCTTCCTCTGACTCCCCTGCCTTTCGTGTCTCAGCCTCTGCCTCCCACAGACTACTGAAATGTCCCATGAGGGTTTATTTTTGTATGTGTCTTTAGCAGCAGTAAGGCTTGACTAAGATGTACAGGGCCACGGAGTTTTGATTTGTTCTCTCGTGTACTATACATAGTAGTTTTGACAGGGGAACAGTAGGCTTTAAGGTTCCCTAAAGAAGAGTGGTTCTCTAAACCAGTTTGATCTTTCTGACCAACTAATACCTAGCAGGTCTTTACTGCTTTCCAGTTGTTAACATACACAGTAATGTCCCACTGAAGAAATAAATTTCAGCATACTTTTCTTCTATGAAGAGTAAGTCTTGCAGGCCTTGTAGTTTATTTTCTTTACACAGTTCTTTTGTAAATATAATAAATGAATTCCTGAACTATATGACCAACTTGTACTGACTGCTTTGTAGACCTGTGCTGTCCAGTATGGTACCATCAGTCATGGGTGACTTTTGAGCACTTGAAATCATGGCTAGTCTGAATTGAAATTTGCCGTAAGTGAAAAAGACACACTGGATTTCAAACACTTTATATGAAAAAAAAGAACATTTAAGTATTAAATTAAGAACATTTAAGTATCTTAGTTATTTTTTTAGTATTGATTATAGATTGAAATGATTGTATCCTGGATATATTGAGTTAAATATAATATACTATTAAAATTAATCTTATCTGTTTTACTTTTTAAAATATGGCTACTAGAGAATTTAAAATTACGTGTGTGGCTTGCATGATACTTAAGTTGGACCGTGCTGCCTAGGATCTTATTTTGAAAGGTGAGGTATGGTTATAAAAGGTCAGTGTCACATCCAAAAATGAAACTTTAGATATTTTTGGTCCTTTTATTTCATACCACGTTAGTTCATGCTGGTAGTTGTACACAAGCAGAGCTACATCAAATGAGTCCTTTCAAGAGAATAAGACTGGGCCTCAAACCAATAATTTTATTTCTAAGGCTAAATATTTTTATTATCTTAAAATGTCTCTTTTGCTTTTTATTTATAGATTGCCATCGGTTTCCAAACTTAATGGCAGTGTTGTCACTGACGGTGAGCGAGAAGATTCTGAGAGATTTTTTATTCGTTACTATATTGATGTTCCACAGGAGGAAGTGCCATTCAGGTAAAAATCCCTCATCAGCTTAGCAACACTTTAGCAACTATTGAGGCAACCTAAGAACTATTGCTTTAGAGCAAAATCTAATAATTTGTTGTTGGACTCTCTTAGAGAACTTTGGTGATAGGTTAAAAAATAAAGGAAGAAATGCAAAAAGCAAACCTGCTTTATCTCATTTTCCACAGTGTATTTCTTCTAGCCTTGCACTTGTATTAAGAATGGTTGGGTAAGTACGTATTTGACTACTTCTAGTAGTTCCCACTCCATGTTCCTTATCATCAGTTCCTTTTTGATCCTCTTCTCCAGGAGCACATTTTCACCCATCCCCAAAACTGGTTTCTTCTTTCGCATTGCATCTGCTTTTAAGATATACTATGTTCTGCAGTTTGGAAGATTGGACAAATGTGCGCGAGGTTTAGAGAATATGAGAAAGGGACTAGAAAATAGACTGCTGAGGAAATATTAAAGGAATTAGGATGGTTGAGCAGGAATAGAAATGCTGAGGCCTAAATTAGTACCTTTAAGTATATGAAAAGTAAATATGTATTGTTTGGTGAGAAACTACCTTTAATATTCTGTAAATGTAAAGGAAATGTAGCAGATATGATATACGTAAGTATAAAGGAAAAAAAGACCCCCCCAAACAGGTTTCTGGGTGTTGGAAACTAGAATCAGTTACCCCCAAATTTATATTCTTTTCTTAATGACTTTAAGAATAATACGAAATCCCACTCGGCAGGAGGAGTTTCAAACCAACAAGATGCAAGTTAAGACTAAATGTGAGTCAAATCACATTCTGGTTATAAATTTCTTTTGTCCTTCTGGTTACAAATTTCTGTGATTCTATTTCATTCTTACTGAACATTATTTTTTCCCAAAGTTCTCTATTATTTACAGAATTTAAGGGGGTCGCCATTCTGTAAGGCTCAACCAGTGCTGTGTAAAAATATCTGTGCTATTATCAGTAGAATTTTAAAGCTTAAGCGTTTAAAAAATATTAGACAAATTAAGTAAGGATTTTGAAGCTAACCTTTTAAAATTAGCTAAGAACAGCTAGGTAGGGAGAGATGTGACTGCCTTTTTAACACAACCCAGAAATGTTAGGTTAAACCACATGAAAATTTTTTCGGGTTAAAAAAATGGTCTGATAACTATAGTTTTCATTTGATTCAATCTAACATATTAATTGAAGAAGTAAATATTCTGGCTTTAAGCATACGTCTATCATTATAGTTTACTTATCTTCCAGTCTGCTACAGGAAGTAGTATATACATAGGCAGTAAATTGTTTCTGTCCCTGATGGCATAATTATCCTAAAGTGCATTTATGCCTCTGTAGTAGTCAGTGTGCTTGAATGCATGTCATGGAAACCATCTTTAATCAGGGGAGGACTTTACTGGAGGGATATTGAGAAACTAAAAGAATTGCTAGGTGGGCTAGAGAACCCGGTTTAGACAGGAACCAAGGGAGGCAAGGATAGCCAAGGTTTCGACTTACAGTCTTCTTTATATATTTCTGTTGGCACTACAACGCTGGACTTAACCACTGAACACTTGCAGCCGTGTCATGGATTTTTGATTTCCCCATAAGTGCTGAAAATAATCCCTCGCTGACCTTTGCTTCATTCCCTAAGGGTCAAAACTATGCATCTGACCAATTGATTGGGTATGTTTAAGGCATGTGCCCACACTCTGTCTCCCAAGAGATTAGGGAAGACAGATTATCTTCTCCACTTTGGCTTCTGCAATGAGAGGTAGAATCTTGCTTCCCCTGATCTTGGGACTTCCCCCCAAATAGGAACAACTCAGCGAAAAGAATGTCTACTATAGTCCGACACTTTGACTTCTTTGACTCTCCCCATAGTTATATATTAAAAATTATTCTTACCTATCCTAATAAATTCCTTGTATAAATGAAAACACATTTCTCTCTCCCTGAAATGAGATAACCTATTATAATCCTACATAGACTGTGAGCAATTAGCTACTGCCAAAGATTTATACAGTCAAGGTATTTTAATTACCACTCTGGCCTTGCTGCCTATTTATGTAATTATGCCTCCTTTCTCACTCACTAGTAGTTAGAGGCCACTGCTTGGTCTCTTCCTTCCTTCTTCTATTTTTATTCTTATTAGTCATCCATTTTATACACATCAGTGTATACACGTCAATCCCAATCTTCCAATTCATCCCACCACCACCCACACCCCCCACCACTTTCCCCCCTTGGTGTCCATACGTTTGTTCTCTACATTTGTGTCTCAATTTCTGCCCTGCAAACCGGTTCATCTGTACCATTTTTCTAGGTTCCACATTTTTGCGTTAATATACGATATTTGTTTTTCTCTTTCTGACTTGCTTCACTCTGTATGACAGTCTCTAGATCCATCCACATCTCTACAAATGACCCAATTTCGTTCCTTTTTATGCCTGAGTAATATTCCATTGTATACATGTACCACATCTTCTTTATCCATTCATCTGTCGATGGGCATTTAGGTTGCTTCCATGACCTGACTATTGTAAATAGTGCTGCAATGAACATTGGGGTGCATGTGTCTTTTTGAATTATGGTTTTCTCTGGGTATATGCCCGGTAGTGGGATTGCTAGGTCATATGGTAATTCTATTTTTAGTTTTTTAAGGAACCTCCATACTGTTCTCCATAGTGGCTGTATCAATTTACATTCCCACCAACAGTGCAAGAGGGTTCCCTTTTCTCCACCCCCTCTCCAGCATTTGTTGTTTGTAGCTTTTCTGATGATGCCCATTCTAACTGGTGTGAGGTGATACCTCATTGTAGTTTTGATTTGCATTTCTCTAATAATTAGTGATGTTGAGCAGCTTTTCATGTGCTTCTTGGCCATTGTATGTCTTCTTTAGAGAAATGTCTATTTAGGTCTTCTCCCCATTTTTGGATTGGGTTGTTTGTTTTTTTAATATTGAGCTGCATGAACTGCTTATATATTTTGGAGATTAACCCTTTGTCCGTTGATTCGTTTGCAAATATTTTCTCCCATTCTGAGGGGTGTCTTTTCGTCTTGTTTATGGTTTCCTTTGCTGTGCAAAAGCTTTGAAGTTTCATTAGGTCCCATTTGTTTATTTTCGTTTTTATTTCCATTACTCTAAGAGGTGGATCAAAAAGGATCTTGCTGTGATTTATGTCAAAGAGTGTTCTTCCTATGTTTTCCTATAAGAGTTTTATAGTGTCCCATCTTACATTTAGGTCTCTAATCCATTTTGAGTTTATTTTTGTGTATGGTGTTAGGGAGTATTCTAATTTCATTCTTTTACATGTAGCTGTCCAGTTCTCCCAGCACCGCTTATTGAAGAGACTCTCCTTTCTCCATTGTATATCCTTGCCTCCTTTGTCATAGATTAGTTGAACATAGGTGCGTGGGTTTATCTCTGGGCTTTCTATCTTGTTCCATTGATCTATAGTTCTGTTTTTGTGCCAGTACCATATTGTCTTGATTACTGTAGCTTTGTAGTATAGTCTGAGGTCAGGGAGTCTGATTCCTCCAGCTCTGCTTTTTTCCCTCAAGACTGCTTTGGCTATTTGGGGTCTTTTGTGTCTCCATACAAATTTTAAGATTTTTTGTTCTAGTTCTGTGAAAAATGCCATTGGTAACTTGATAGGGATTGCATTGAATCTGTAGATTGCTTTGGGTAGTATAGTCATTTTCACAATATTGATTCTTCCAATCCAAGAACATGGTATATCTCTCCATCTGTTGGTTTCATCTTTAATTTCTTTCACCAGTGTCTTATAGTTTTCTGCACACAGATCTTTTGTCTCCCTAGGTAGGTTTACTCCTAGGTATTTTATTCTTTTTGTTGCAGTGGTAAATGGGAGTGTTTCCTTAATTTCTCTTTCAGATTTTTCATCATTAGTATATAGGAATGCAAGAGATCTCTGTGCATTAATTTTGTACCCTGCAACTTTACCAAATTCATTGATTAGCTCTAGTAGTTTTCTGGTGACATCTTTAGGATTCTCTATGTATAGTATCATGTCATCTGCAAACAGTGACAGTTTTACTTCTTCTTTTCCAATTTGTATTCCTTTTATTTCTTTTTCTTCTGTGATTGCCATGGCTAGGACGTCCAAAACTATGTTGAATAATAGTGGTGAGAGTGGACATCCTTGTCTTGTACCTGATCTTAGAGGAAATGCTTTCAGTTTTCCACCATTGAGAATGATGTTTGCTGTGGGTTTGTCATATATGACCTTTATTATGTTGAGGTAGGTTCCATCTATGCCCACTTTCTGGAGAGTTTTTTTCATAAATGGGTGTTGAATTTTGTCAAAAGCTTCTTTTGCATCTATTGAGATGATCATATGGTTTTTCTTCTTCAATTTGTTTATATGGTGTATCACATTGATTGATTTGCGTATATTGAAGAATCCTTGCATCCCTGGGATAAATCCCACTTGATCATGGTGTATGATCCTTTTAATGTGTTGTTGGATTCTATTTGCTAGTATTTTGTTGAGGATTTTTGCATCTGTATTCATCAGTGATATTGGTCTGTAATTTTCTTTTTTTGTAGTATCTTTGTCTGGTTTTGGTATCAGGGTGCTGGTGGCCCCATAGAATGAGTTTGGGAGTGTTCCTTCCTCTGCAATTTTTTGGAAGAGTTTGAGAAGGATGGGTGTTAACTCTTCTCTAAATGTTTGATAGAATTCACCTGTGAAGCCATCTGGTCCTGGACTTTCATTTGTTGGAAGATTTTTAATCACCGTTTCAATTTCATTACTTGTGATTGGTCTGTTCATGTTTTCTGTTTCTTCCTGGTTCAGTCTTGGAAGGTTATACATTTCTAAGAATTTGTCCATTTCTTCCAGGTTGTCCCTTTTATTGGCATAGGGTTGCTTGTAGTAGTCTCTTAGGATGCTTTGTATTTCTGCGGTGTCTGTTGTAACTTCTCCTTTTTCATTTCTAATTTTATTGATCTGAGTCCTCTCCCTCTTTTTCTTGATGAGTCTGGCTAATGGTTTATCAATTTTGTTTATCTTCTCAGAGAACAAGCTTTTAGTTTTATTGATCTTTGCTAATGTTTTCTTTGTTTCGATTTCATTTATTTCTGCTCTGATCTTGATGATTTCTTTCCTTCTGCTAACTTTGGGTTTTGTTTGTTCTTCTTTCTCTAGTTCCTTTAGGTGTAAGGTTAGATTGTTTACTTGAGATTTTTCTTGTTTCTTTAGGTAGGCTTGTATAGCTATAAACTTCCCTCTTAGAACTGCTTTTGCTGCATCCCATAGGTTTTGGATTGTTGTGTTTTCATTGTCATTTGTCTCTAGGTATTTTTTGATTTCCTCTTTGATTTCTTCAGTGATCTCTTGGTTATTTAGTAACGTATTGTTTCGCCTCCATGTGTTTGTGCTTTTTACGTTTTTTCCCTGTAATTGATTTCTAATCGCATACTGTTGTGGTCAGAAAAGATGCTTGATATGATTTCAATTTTCTTAAATTTACTGAGGCTTGATTTGTGACCCAAGATGTGATCTATCCTGGAGAATGTTCCGTGCACACTTAAGAAGAAAGTGTAATCTGCTATTTTTGGATGGAATGTCCTATAAATATCAATTAAGTCTATGTGGTCTGTTGTGTCATTTAAAGCTTGTGTTTCCTTATTAATTTTCTGTTTGGATGATCTGTCCATTGGTGTAAGTGAGGTGTTAAAGTCCCCCACTATTATTGTGTTACTGTCGATTTCCTCTTTTACAGCTGTTAGCAGTTGCCTTATGTATTGAGGTGCTCCCATGTTGGGTGCATATATATTTGTAATTGTTATATCTTCTTCTTGGATTGATCCCTTGATCATTATGTAGTGTCCTTCCTTGTCTCTTGTAACATTCTTTATTTTAAAGTCTATTTTATCTGATATGAGTATTGCTACTCCAGCTTTCTTTTGATTTCCATTTGCATGGAATATCTTTTTCCATCCCCTCACTTTCAGTCTGTATGTGTCCCTAGGTCTGAAGTGGGTGTCTTGTAGACAACATATATACAGGTCTTGTTTTTGTATCCATTCAGCACGCCTGTGTCTTTTGGTTGGAGCATTTAGTCCATTCACATTTAAGGTAATTATCCATATGTATGTTCCTATGACCATTTTCTTAATTGTTTTGGGTTTGTTTTTGTAGGTCCTTTTCTTCTCTTGTGTTCCCCACTTAGAGAAGTTCCTTTAGCATTTGTTGTAGAGCTGGTTTGGTGGTGCTGAATTCTCTTAGCTTTTGCTTGTCTGTAAAGCTTTTGATTTCTCCATTGAATCTGAATGAGATCCTTGCCAGGTAGAGTAATCTTGGTTGTACGTTCTTCCCTTTCATCACTTTAAGTATATCATTCCACTCCCTTCTGGCTTGTAGAGTTTCTGCTGAGAAATCAGCTGTTAACCTTATGGGAGTTCCCTTGTATGTTATTTGTCGTTTTTCCCTTGCTGCTTTCAATAATTTTTCTTTGTCTTTAATTTTTGCCAGTTTGATTACTATGTGTCTCTGCGTGTTTCTCCTTGGGTTTATCCTGTATGGGACTCTCTGCGCTTCCTGGACTTGGGTGGCTATTTCCTTTCCCATGTTAGGGAAATTTTCGACTATAATCTCTTCAAATATTTTCTTGGGTCCTTTCTCTCTCTCTTCTCCTTCTGGGTCTCCTATAATGCAAATGTTGTTGCGTTTAATGTTGTCCCAGAGGTCTCTTAGGCTGTCTTCATTTCTTTTCATTCTTTTTTCTTTATTCTGTTCCACAGCAGTGAATTCCACCATTCTGTCTTCCAGGTCACTTATCCGTTCTGCCTCAGTTATTCTGCTATTGATTCCTTCTAGTGTAGTTTTCATTTCAGTTATTGTATTGTTCATCTCTGTTTGTTTGTTCTTTAATTCTTCTAGGTCTTTGTTAAACATTTCTTGCATCTTCTCGATCTTTGCTTACATTCTTTTTTCAAGGTCCTGGATGATCTTCACTATCAGTATTCTGAATTCTTTTTCTTGAAGGTTGCCTATCTCCACTTCATTTAGTTGTTTTTCTGGGGTTTTATCTTGTTCCTTCATCTGGTACATAGCCCTCTGCCTTTTCATTTTGTCTGTCTTACTGTGAATGTGGTTTTTGTTCCACAGGCTGCAGGATTGTAGTTCTTCTTGCTTCTGCTGTCTGCCCTCTGGTGGATGAAGCTATCTAAGAAGCTTGTGCAAGTTTGCTGATGGGAGGGACTGGTGGTGGGTAGAGCTGGCTGTTGCTCTGGTGGGCAGAGCTCAGTAAAACTTTAATCCACTTGACTTCTGATGGGTGGGGCTGGGTTCCCTCCCTGCTGGTTGTTTGGCCTGAGGTGACCCAACACTGGAGCCTACCTGGGCTCTTTGGTGAGGCTAATGGCGGACTCTGGGAGGGCTCACGCCAAGGAGTACTTCCCAGAACTTCTGCTGCCAGTGTCCTTGTCCTCACGGTGAGACAGAGCCACCCCCCACCTCTGCCGGAGACCCTCTAACACTAGCAGGTAGGTCTGGTTCAGTCTCCCCTGGGGTCACTGCTCCTTCCCCTGGGTCCCGATGCGCACACTACTTTGTGTGTGCCCTCCAAGAGTGGAGTCTCTGTTTCCCCCAGTCCTTTCGAAGTCCTGCAATCAAATCCCGCTAGCCTTCAAAGTCTGATTCTCTAGGAATTCCTCCTCCTGTTGCCAGACCCCCAGGTTTGGAAGCCTGATGTGGGGCTCAGAACCTTCACTCCAGTGGGTGGACTTCTGTGGTATAAGTGTTCTCCAGTCTGTGAGTCACCCACCCAGCAGTTATCGGATTTGATTTTATTGTGATTGTGCCCCTCCTACCATCTCATTGTGGCTTCTCCTTTGTCTTTGGATGTGGGCTATCTTTTTTAGTGAGTTCCAGTGTCTTCCTGTCGGTGATTGTTCAGCAGTTAGTTGTGATTCTGGTGTTCTCGAAAGAGGGAGTGAGAGCATGTTCTTCTACTCCACCATCTTGAACCAATCTTCTCTTCCTTCCTTCTTGAAATTGAAATGGGCAACCTGATTTTAGTGTATCCTACCAGCATCCCTGGCCTGTAGAATGTTTTCCAAAGATGTGAGTGTTCTACTCACTAATGTATTTTTCTTTTTTAAAAAATAAATTTATTTATTTATTATTATTGATTTTTAATTTATTTTATTTTTGGCTGTGTTGGGTCTTTGTTGCTGAGCGTGGGCTTTCTCTAGTTGTGGCAAGCGGGGGCTACTCTTAGTTGTGGTGCGCGGGCTTCTCATTGTGGTGGCTTCTCTTGTAGCAGAGCTCGGGCTCTAGGCGCGCGGGCTTCAGTAATTGTGGCACACGGGCTGAGTAGTTGTGGCTCGCGGGCTCTAGAGCACAGGCTCAGTAGTTGTGATGCACGGGCTTAGTTGCTCCGTGACATGTGGGGTCTTCCCAGACCAGGGCTTGAACCTGTGTCCCCTGCACTGGCAGGTGGATTCTTAACCACTGTGCCACCAGGGAAGCCCAAATGTATTTTTCAAGGCCTTAGAGAAGGAAATGTCTCTGAGTCCTTTTAGGGTCCATAGATGGAAATGGGTAAAGGGGTAACATGGGTGACAATAATTTCCATCATTCCTGTGTCCTGAAGTTTTTGAATTCCTCCTTCCACATTATCTCAAATAATTTATGACATCTCAACTTCCTTTAGCATAGACCACCATTGAGTCCAGTTTCCAGTCAGTCAACTAGACAAATATTTAGAACCACTCTAAATGATTCTAAACCACTGAAGCTAGCCACTGAGGCTAGATTTTTGAATTCAGAACCTTTGGTAATATACCTACGCAAAATCAGCTGGATCTAGAATTGCTTTTCTTTCCTTGGTTAACACACTCATTTCCTATATTCCCTGTATTTATTTCCTATATGCTTGTCCATATAAGTGACCAAAGTCTTGTAAATGTTTTGATATTTTTGTAATTCACCCCACAGACCATGCTGTGATCTGATGGTAGTGCAGTAGAGTACATATGTGGAAGGATGAGGCAAATGGGGAATTAGTTTACACTTGCAAGGTAATTCCCTCAGGCAAGGGGATTTTACTGCCTTTTCAAGCAGAAGGGGAACAGTCCCACTGGACCCAGCTAGCAAGGGGGGCCTCAGTGAGGTTTAGGGATTCAGGATATTCCCAAGTCCTCAGAATCCTCCCTTATACTGCCATACAATTTGTTCTCTCTGTCTCTCTCTCTCCAATCAATGCTCCAGCTTTCATAGAATAGTCCCAATATGGATGCAAGTTTAACTGACCTCTAATTCAGCAACCTAGAGCATCAAACCTTGTGTATTTGTTTTCATAGCTACCTCAGCTCTATTGTTGTAAGACAGAAAAGATCCTTTTCTTAAAAGTACCTGGGTTTCAGTCTGTGCCTGAAGCCTAGTTTATAGGAACTTGACCTTAATATTCTCTTTATGTAAGCTGTCTTGTGCGCTTAGAATAGCAGATGCCCATAGTCTTGAATTCTTCATTCCCTTCATGTTGTTTTATTCTTGACAGCACTCTCTCAATCTCCTAGAGCATTTCATGTGAACTCAAGTGATAATTACTTATTTCACCACTCCATGTCAAGGACTTGCAGAATCCCTTCTATGAAAACTAATATGATATTCACTGGCCTCTACTAGGCCAGAAACCAATCCCAAATTGCCCTTAATTACCTGAGGTACTATTGCCAGTAATCTACTCCCTAGTACCAGTGCACACAACAGAAATCAACTCTGGCCAATTTAAGTAGGATAGGAATTTAGTAAAAGAATAATGAATACTATGTAGCACACAGAATTGACAAGATTAGAGAATTAGGCTTGGGCAGGATTGAGGGGAAGCCAAGATTTCTGTAGACCTCACTATGTAAACTGTATGCTTCTTACACTGGTTACTACACAGTCATCAGCTAGCTGCTCAACTCCATTGCCCTCAGACATTTGCAGCCATGTCTTTGAATGCTTGACTCTTCTCTATCTCCTGTGAATAATCTCTGTCAGACCTTATGTCCTTGCATTACATCTTAATATTTAAAATTCCAGCTATAGTTAGACAGGTTTATGTCACCTTCCCATGTTCTAACTTCCAGGGAGTGGAGAAAGAGAATATCTACTCCTCTTTAGCTTCTGTAGTGGGAAGTGGTTTCTGCCTCTCATCTGTCTTGGGTTTCCCTCAAATCAGAAGGGCATTCAGATGCTGGACAGCCAAAGCTGACATATACCCACTATAGTACATGTTCCCTAGTAGTTTTCTTGTAAGTCTCCTGGTGGAATGTTTTTTGAGCCATTGTGATGTGCCAGGGACTGTGTTAGGCACGTTAAAAAGAACTATAATAGCATTCATGCTGATGCGAGATGCAATGGTGAATAAGCACAGAGGAATTTATATTAAAATACATTCATTATGAATTAAGAGTGATATATAAACAGGGTATTAGTATCATACTTACCATACCTTTACATTGTCTTCCAAGTTATATGCATAATTTCTCTCCAAAATGCCAATGAATAGTGAATAGCACAGTGCATAGTTAGTAAAAGGTGAAGACTTGACTGCCTGGATAATTCAGTGTTTCATACAGAATCACATTTGAGCCTTAGTTTCCTTGGAGGGATTGAGGTATCCATTCATTTTGAGGAAAAAAAATTTCCTTTCATTTGACCATGGGTTTTTAAAATCAGTGTTTAACTTGATTTTCCTATAAATTCTAACTTCTACAGCATCCTTCCCTAGTTGTTAGGTTCCCTGAGCTTCTCCTCCTCCTCTCATTTTCCTGTCTTGTGTCATTAAACACCAAATACCTCTGCTCAACTTAGACATAAGTAAGAAAAATTAGCCAAAATGTCTTTTGAGGGCATGAATAAAAAGCCTTTATGATCAGTTTAGTGTCCTTTATGGTAGCAAAGTTATTTTGTGAGTCAGTTGAATTATTCACACACATCTGTTTCCATGTGATTAGTCATTTTGGCAACAGAAGACTTTAAAGATGATCCAGAAATTTACATATTCTGTTTTTCTATCTCAGAATAAAATACAAGCTCCAGTTACCTGTATGACTTCAACTTTTTTTGATGAACAGAATAAAATGTTTAGAGGACTGACAGGAGACATACTTATTAAGAGTGTTATAATTCCTTACAGGTGCTCAGTTATCTTCTTTATTGCCTTCTACTGTCAGGTGGAGCTGGAAGTTTAGCCTCTCTACTGTAGCTGTTTATGGTGATAATGGACTAACACACACACAAAAAGTGAGGAATTGCCCATATGTTTCATGTTTATTTACTTTGTGAAACAATAGGAGATGAAAGATCTCTGTTTCATGATTCTTGGCCTTTAAACATCATAGTATTTGCTTTTCCAATCAATAGACTCTTTCTTTTAGAGCCTTCCTCTGTGCCTTTCCTCTTCATGGCTTGTGTAGCAGTGGTGTGCTATTTCAAAATCAGTTCAGTTTGTGCAGCAGGTGGTTGAAAAGATGTCCTCACTGGGTTGGTCATATTTCAATCATTGAACTCTCATATTTTACCAGGAGACCTTCTAGGAAATAACTCTAGATTCTAATAGCTGGGTTTCAAAGGACAGTTTAATTTATTTACTGAATACCTACTATGGACTAAGAGGCTTAGAGCCAGAAGCTGAAGATAAGACAAAAAAAGTAGTGTCTACTCTCAAGAAGCTTGCCATCTGGACTAAGCTAGAGATATATTTCCTCTGCTGGAGCCTCCTCATGTTCCCAACCTCTAAAAACTCAGTTATCCCAGGATTTGGTGCTTGCACCTCTTCTCTTCTGTACTCATCCCCTAGGTACTTTCATCCAGTCCTGTGGCTTCCCATGCCTTTTGATTTCAAATAATTGCCAAATTTATACCTTCAGCTCTGATCTGCCCCTAAATTCCAGACTAGTATTTCCAGATACCTACTTGACATCTCCACCTGGATGTTTAAACCTAATGTGTCCAAAACTGAACTTTTGGTCCCTCCTTTACCTTTCCCTGGCCCCTTCCCCTCCCCGCCTTATCTCCTGCTCTGCACATTTTTCTCAATCTCTCCATTTTTCCAGTTGCTCAGGATTGAGAGTTGGGCATCATCCCTGATTTCTTTCTCCCACACCCCACGTCTAGTCCATTTGTTCTTGTTTTTATTTTCAATTCTGCTTTCAAAAATATATAGAATCTTACTACTTCTTAGCATCATTTTAGTTCAAGCCTTCCTAATCTCTTACCTGTGTTACTGTAGTAGCCTTCCAATTGTGTTACTGAGACCAAGCTCGTACCACTCACTGTACAACAGGTCAGTAAATCGAGAGAAAAGTTGTTGGGACAACAACAGCGTTATTTGGAAGGCCAGCAGACTGAGAAGATGGTGGACTGGAGTCCCAAAGAACCATCTTTACTTGAGTTAGAATTCAAGCTTCTTTTATATTAAAAGCGGAGGGGTGCGGCTGCTTGTTGCAAACTCCTTGGTGTGGGAGTCATTTGTTCTTGCAGCCCTCCAAGTAGGTCAGGTCAGGTCAGGTCATGATGTTCCTGTAAACCTCCAACAAGACAAATGTTATTCTCTGTTCTGCAACTTTTTAATCTCTATATGAATGAAGAGTGTTGTACTTTTAATGGTCAGAGCGGGGAGAATGGGCTATCCTATATATTTCAGGCTATAGGCAACATTCTTAACTTGTAGCAAAAGCAATAGAATACAAACGTTAAGTAAAAGTAACAGATCTAATATGGAGTCAGATTTGTTCTTCCTTATTGCAATTGGCCTGCCTATATCCACCCTTGCTGCCTATAGCTTATTCTCCACATGGCAGCCAGTTTATAAGAATTCAAGTATATGAAAAAAAAAGCCTTGCTGTTCCTCAACGCACCAAGCACACTTCTACCTCAGGCCTCTGCATTTTTTCCCCTGTCCAGAATGCACCAAGTTAACTGCTTGGCTCTCTCCCTCTCTGATGCCTCATCAGAGACTCCCTCCCTGACCAACCTAGCTAAACTAGCACACCTCTGTCTCCTATCATTCTCTTAACCTACCATTATTTTTCTTATTTATCAACACCTAACTTACATTTCTTATATATTATCGGTCTCCCCTGCACTGTACTGTAAGCTCTGTAAAGGCAGGGACTTCTCTTTTGTACTTTGCCCTATCCTCAATGCCTAGAGCAGTACCTGACAATATAGCAGCTGTTCAGTAAAGTGACTGAATCTTCAAATTATGCTCTGGGAGCACAAAGGAGTACTTAGCTCTGCTGGAAGAAGTGGGACTTTCTAGAAAATGGCAGTTAATCTGGTGAAGGTGAGGGGAGAATATTCCAGACAGAAGGGAGTATGTGGGAAGTCAAGGCACAGAGGTATGAAATAACTCTATATGTAGTGAACTACAGCAGTTTCAGTATGACTTAGTGAAAAGCAATTAAGTGGGAAGTAGTGGCAGATAACACTGGGGAGGAAGGTAGAAAACAGGGCAGGTCATTCGAGACCTTGGTATGCCATGCCAGACTAGGACTTTTTCTTGTGGGCCGTGGGAAATCATTGAAAGGCTTCAGTGGGAAAGTTATGTGGGCAGATTTTGGTTTGTATCTAGAAGGAGAAGCTGAGAGAGACCCAGGGACCTAGTTAATAACTGAGACTTGAGTAAAGGAGGGTATGTGTATCAGAGGTCCTTTATGTCTCTTTACATAGGACTGAATTTCACTGCAGAATTTGAAGTAGTCCTTAGAAAACACCTTGTGAAATTCTACGTGTTTTCTGGTATTTATAGCCCTGATTTCTCTAGGGGTATAAAAGTACCATTTAGAGAGAAAGAAACCTCTACGTTTATGAATCTGGTACATTTTAAAGTGTACCTGTTTATTATTTCTGCCTCGCCATTTATCAGATGTCTGTCCACATTGCCTATATTTATCAGTTCTTCTTTTATTTTGTATTTGCTTTATCTCTGGATTTCCTGAGAGATTGAATTTAAATTACTTATTTAGTACTTAACTAATACACAGTCCCCCTCTCTTTATTTTTAAAGAGAAACAAAAACCATGTAACTTTTCTTTTAGAAATCAACATATCATGTATCTTTTGGGGGTCCAATGGTTTCTTTTTGTTTTTGAGGACAGTCAGGGAAAGTAAATTCATTGATTTGGGGTGTCTTTTTCCAGACTTCAGAATTTTGGTTTTCATGAAGAGGAGTTAGAGGCATAGCTACAGTGAACAATTATTTGACAGGGGGAAATGCTGTTGTCAGAGACAGAGTGGCAAAGCCAGAAATAGGTTTTCTTAAAGGTATTTCTTTGCTTTTATTCTACTTTAGTACCTCACTTTGTGTTTGTCCCAAGGAGTCCCTAAACTGTGCCCTGGGAAATCCTTATTTATGATGTCAAGGATTATAGTAGGCATTCCTCAAATGCTTATTGGATTGTCATTAGTGGTAACCAGCTTTTTAAAATATGGAGAGTATGTTTTTTCCTGATTAAGACTAATGGCTTTTCTAAATAGAGCTGATTGTATCTTCATGTTATTGTGAGAGCAGGGCAGCAGCCTGTATTTGGACACCACCATAATGAAGGCTTATTTTGTCTTGGATGCTGGAGAAATCCTAGTGTGCTGTGTCCGTTACCTCATATTCCTTCCAGACAGAGGACCTGCTGTTGTGAAGGAACATTCCTACATTGGACATGAATCTCCTGGGGTTCTCCATATTGCCAGGCTCCATCATCCTCTGACAAGGGCCGTGACACAGCACTCCTCACATTCAGCTGCGAGTCTGATGAGAAACAAAAGGGGCTTTCTCCTTGGCACACCATGGACAGCCTCTGAAATGTTAGCTCTCCCTGTTGCTTACAGCTTTTGTCATTCCAATTACCTTGGACTTGATTGTGACTTCTTTCCACTTTCCCAGCCCAGCAGAAGATAGGCTACCTTCCTCATCTTGATTAGAGTTATACATGAGAATTTGAATATAGCTGCAAAGGAAAGAAAGAATAAGAGCCAGCCTTCCCAAATCATGGTCTTGGGGGAAATTATCTTTGGTGTCTGAACTTTTGTTTTGGCCAGGGCAGGGAGCCAGTTTTATCTTTTTTGTTTTTGCTTGCTTTTTAGATTAAAAAAAAATACTGAGAATAATAAAACAAACACTCATGTTCACATTGTTCAGAACTGATGATTTTTAATATTTTACCCTTTACTTCAAGTTTATTTTTTCATTGAAATAAATAATATTACAGATAAAATTGGAGTACCTTTTTGCCTCTGTTCTTAGTCCTATTCTTTACTCCAAGAAGTAACCAACCACTGGCAAGAATTTGATGTATATCCTTGATGTCTACTTATTATACTTTATATATCCATTAAAATATAAAGTAGGATCTTATAATTCTTTGTCAATATACATTGCAATTTCTTCTTGTGTAGCTTTTCAATCTGATCTTTTCACTTTGTATTTTGTTGAAAAGAAGTTTTAAAAACTTAATATGACATGTATCAATCCTTTGCTCTACAGTTTATTCTTATTCCATCTTATTTAAGAAATCATTTCCTTTGCAAAGATCACTGAAGGTAATCTTCTGGACTTTTTTCTAAAAGTGTTTTCACATTTATGTCTTTGATCTATCTGGAATCTATTTTTGTGTTTAGTCTCAAATAGAGATCTAAGTCTTTGTTTTTTTTCTTCCATATTGATAATTGGCATTCACCATTGATCTGTAATGCCAGCTCTGCTCTAGATATAGTTATTTTATGTGCATTCATGGTTCTTTGTCAGGGTCCTGCTCTATTCCATTGATGTATTTTTTTTTTATTGGCGTATAATTGCTTTGCAATGTTGTGTTAGTTTCTGCTGTACAATGAAGTGAGTCAGCTATATGTATATCCCCTCGCCCACATATATCCCCTCTGTCTTGGACCTCCCTCCTACCCCCACCCCCACCCCACCCATCTAGGTCGTCACAGCGCACCAAGCTGAGCTTCTTGTGCTTTATAGCATGTTCCCACTAGCTATCTATTTTATGCATGGTAGTGTATACATGTCAATCCTAATCACCCAATTCGTCCCACCTTCCCCTTCCCCCTCTGTGTCCACATGTCTGTTCTCTACGTCTGTGTCTCTATTCCTGCCCTGCAGATAGGTTCATCTGTACCATTTTTCTAGATTCCATATATATGCGTTAATGTACGATATTTGTTTTTCTCTTTCTGGCTTACTTCACTCTGTATGACAGACTCTAGGTCCATCTACATCTCTACAAATGACCCAATTTCGTCCCTTTTTATGGCTGAGTAATATTCCATTGTATATATGTACCACATCTTCTTTATCCATTCCTCTGTCATTGGACATTTAGGTTGTTTCCATGTCCTGGCTATTGTAAATAGTGCTGCAATGAACATTAGGGTACATGTGTCCTTTTGAATTATGGTTTTCTCAGGGTATATGTACATTAGTGGGATTGCTGGGTCATATGGTAGTTCTATTTTTAGTTTTTTAAGGAACCTCCATACTGTTCTCCACAGTGGCTGTATCAATTTACATTGCCACCAACAGTGCAAGAGGGTTCCCTTTTTTCCACACCCTCTCATTTGTCCATTCCTGTACCATTACAAAATTGCTCAATTACATTGCTAAATTATAGTAAATCTGAATTCCCAACTTGAACTTGGTTGTAAAATATTAAGTGTTCTTTTTCAACACTGCAGAATTTAATTTTATAACATTATTTGGGAATGTTTCCCTATATTTTCATATTTAAAATTATACTATAATATTCTTTTCTACTGTTCTTTTCTGATTTGGGGTTGGTAATTTTATATTTTTCTATGAAATTATTTTAAGTTTAAAATTCTATAGTCAGGGACTTCCCTGGAAGTCCAGTGGTTAAGACTTCACCTTCCAATGCAGTGAGGTATGGGTTCGATCCCTGGTCGGGAAGCTAAGATCCCACATGCCTCGCGGCCAAAAAAACCAAAACATAAAACACAAGCCATATTGTAACAAATTCAATAAAGACTTTAAAAATGGTCCACATCAAAAAAAAAAATCTAAAAAGAAAAAAAAACCTTAAAAATAATTTTATAGTCGTTCATAATATTCTTATTATTTGAGGGTAGGTGTTTAAGTTTTTAAATTATTTTCTTCTATTTAGTTCTCATTTGGACTAAGTAATATTTCCACATAATACCCGTTTGAAAAATTTTTAAAAAGTATAGACCAAAACCCACTTTTGGGTTTTGTTTGGAAAACAAAAGTTTTCTCACTTTTATCCTTAGCAGCCACTCAAGTGTTTGGTCCCTAGGCAACTACTGACACTAGTTTCTTAGTATAGTTCTCATTGCTATTCAGTGCATATTTTTTTGTACATAAATGGTACAAAGAAGTACACATCTTGCCTTTTTCATTTATCAGTAGATCTTCAATATCATTACATGAGGGATATTTGTGATTAAAAAATGTACTATATCAGTATTTATCTCCTTTTTCTTTCCTGTTAATGTTTATTTCTGCCTTTCTCTTTTTTCTTGACTGGTCCTGCTAAATGATTATTTTTTAGTAGTGTCCTTTGTTTAAAATCAGGTTTACTGAGATATAATTGACATATAGTTCTACCCTTTTTAGTATACATTTCTGAGTTTTGACAAACACTACAGTTACATAACCGTCAACACAATCAGAATATACAACAGTTCCATAACACCCCCCCCCAAAAAAAATTTGAATTCCTCAAACCTTCGTGTATTCTGCTGTTGTTGGATGGAGTGTTCTATATATTTCAGTTAGACACTGTTGATTGATTGTTTTGTTCAGATCTTAACCTTGCTAATTTTCTGTCTAGTAAGTCTATCCTTTTCTGAAAGGAGGTGTAGGTAGCCTTTTGAGTCTGGTTTCTTTTACTTAGCATAATGCATTTGAGATTTATCTATCTTGTGTGTATCACTAGTGAGATCCTTTTTACTGCTTAGTAGTACACAGTTTATTTAGACATTTATCAGCTGAAGTACATTCTGGTTGTTTACCCTTTTTTGGCAATTTATTAAGAAAGCTATTATAAACACTCACCTATGAGTTTGTGTGTGAACATAAGTTCTTATTTCTCTTGGGTAAATACCTAGAGGTGGAACTGCTGAGTCATTTGGGAAGTGTGTGTTTAACTTGTCAAGCTGTTTTTCAGAGTGACTGTACCATTTTGCTTTCCCATCAGCAACATATGAGAGTTCCTGTTGCTCCACATCCTCACCACCACTTGGTATTTTCAGTTTTCTTGTTTCTGTCTTTAATTTTAGCCATTCTAATAGATACATCATGGTATCTCATTGTGGTTTTAATTTGTATTTTCCTTGTGACTAATGGTGTAGAGCATCTTCTCATGAGCTTATTTGCTATCCAAATGGCTTCTTTGATGAAGTATCTGTTAAAATCTTTTGCCCACTTTTGTACTGGGTTATTTGTTTTCTTATTATTGAATTTTGAGGGTTCTTTGTATATTCCAGATATATGTCCCTTACCAGACATGTGTTTTGTAAATATTTTCTCTCAGTCTGGCTTGTTATTTTATTTTTTATCAGTTTCTTTCAAATAGCAAATGTTTTAAATTTTGATGACATTCAACTCACTGATTATTTTCTTTTATGGATTGTGCTTTTGGTGTCATATCAAAGAAATCTTTGACCAACTTAAGATCACAGAGATTTCCTATGTTTTCTAGACATTTTATAGTTTTAGGTTTTACATTTAAGCACATTTATTCATTTGAGTTAATTTTTGTATATGGTTTAGGATATGGATTAACTTTTTGTTTTGTTTTAATTTGGGTATATGAGTGTCATTGTTGTAGGGGTATTCATTGATAAGACTATCTTTTTTCTATTTAATTGAGTTTATACCTTTGTTGAAAATCAATTAACCATATAGGTAGACTCTCTATTTCTGGATTCTCTGTTCTTTTCCATGATCTATGTGTCTATCCTTTTGCCAGTATTATGCTGTCTTGATTACTGTAGCTTTAGAATAAGTCTTGGGATCCAGGTAGTGTGGGTCCTCCAACTTTGATTTTCTTTTCAAAGTTATTTTGGCTATTCTAGTTCCTTTGCCTTTACATATCAACATTAGGATAAGCTTGTTGAATTCTAGAAAAAAATTCTGCTGGCATTTTGATTGAGATTGTGTTGAATCTGTAGAACAATTTGGGTAGAATTGATATCTTAATAATATTGAGTCTTCCTGTCCATGAAACAGTATATCTCTCGATTTATTTGTCCATGAACCAGTGTATCTCTCCATTTATTTTTCTTTGATTTCTTTAAGTAATTGGTGTTTTGTATTTTTTCACAAAAATTCTGCACGTATTTTATTACATTTTTACTTAAGGATTTCATGTATCTAAGTCCTATTATAAATGGTACTATTTTTTAATTTCACTTTTCAATTGTTCATTGCTAGGTATAGAAATACAATTGTTTTTTGTATATTGACCTTGTATCCTGCAACCTTGCTAGACTTATTAGCTCTAGTAGTTCTTTTGTGAATTCATTGTTGGCAATCATGTTGTGTATGATGAGGCACAGTGTATGTCTTCTTTTCCAATCTATATGACTTATACTTCTTTTTTTTATTTTCTTTTTTTTCTCTTTCCTTTTCTTTTTCTGCATCTCTTGAGAAATTCATGTAGTTTTTCTTATTTAGTGTCCATTACAGTGAATTATATTAACTGATTTCTTAAAATGTTTAACCAGCCTTAAACTCCCAGGATAAATCTCATTTGCTTATTATGTATTACCTTCTTATATGTTGGTGGGTTAAACTTGCTAATATTTTGTTGAGGATTTTTATGTCTGTTTTCATGAGGGATATTGATCTGTAATTTTCTTTTAATGTCTTTGCCTTGTTTTGATACTAGGATAGTGCTGGCCTCATAAAATGAGTTTGTGAGTGTTCTTTCCTCTTCTTTTTTCTAAAAGAGTTTGTGTAGAATTAATATTATTTTTTTCTTAATTATTTTGTAGAATTTATCAATGAGGCCATCTGTGTCTGGTGTTTTCTTTACTGGAGGTTTTAACTATGATTAAATTTATTTAATAGATATAGCCTGATTCAAGTTATTTGTTCCTTCTTGAATGAGCTTTGGTAATTTGTGTCTTTGAAGGAATTCATCCACTTCATCTTAGTTATTGAATTTATTGGCATAAGGTTGTTCATAATATTCATTTATTACAAACCTTTAGTGTCTGTGGAGTCTGTAGTGATGTCTCCTCTTTTAGTCCTGATATTGGTGTCTTCTTTTCTTGATCAGTTTGGCTAGAGGTTTATCAAATTCACTAACCTTATGGACCAGCTTTGGGTTTCATGGTTTTTCTGTTGTTTATATGCATTCTATTTCACTGATTTCTGCTCATATCCTTATTAGTTCCTTCCTTCTTCTTGCTTTGAGTTTAGTTTGCTCATCTTTTTCTAGTTTCTTAAGGTGGAAGCTTAGATCATTGATTTGAGACCTTTCTGCTTTTCTTTTACAGACATTTAATTCTACACATTTTCCTTTAAACACTGCTTTAGCTACATTCTATAATTTTTGATATATTGTATTTTTATTTTCATTGAATTTAGAATATTTCCTAATTTTTCTTGTGACTTCCTCTTTGACCCTTGGGTTATTTACAAGTGTGTTGTGTATTTTCCAAATTCTTGGGGATTGTTGTTGTTCTGTTAATGATTTCCAGTTTAATATCATTATAATCAGATAACATACTTTGTATTATTTCAATTATTTTAAACCTATTAAGGTATGTTTTGGGCCTAGAACATGGTCTATCTTGGTTAGACTTCCATATGCACTAGAAAAAATGTGTGTTCTGATGTTGCTGGGAAATGTGTATTAAAAATGTCAGGTCAAGTTTTTAGTGTTGGTCAAGTCTTTACATTGTTAACAATTTTCTGGTCTGCTTGTTCTATCAATTACTGAGAAAGGAGTACTGAAGTCTCCAACTGTAATTGTGGATTTGTCTATTTCTACTTCCAGTTCTATCAGTTTTTGCTTCATTATCTTGAAGCTCTGTTGTTAGATACATACACATTGAGGATTGTTATGTCTTCCTGTTTGAGCTTACCTCTCCCTGTCTAATGGTTTTTGCAGTTATCTCTAACCAGCTCCCCAGACCCTTGGTCTAGAACCAGCTCTTGTAATGGATTTTGGAGACCCTATCCCACAGATTATAGAGTTAGGATAAATCTAGTCACCTAAGCAGCAGGTGATTTGATTCAATTCCTGTTGGTAGAGCTATCTTATTACTTCTTTTACCTAGACCCATCGCTCAAAAGAGGTAGCCCGAGGCAGTGGATCTGCAGCAGTTTTTTGCCTCCTTATTTCATGCAAAATAAGAAATCTTATTTTCTTATTCACATCACCCTAACCCTACCCCTCCTTCAGGCAGTGAACCTGTCTTGAGTTCCTCTCTCTCCCGTGGAGTACTTTTAATCTCCTTTGCCTAACAGGAACTTAACTCCTGACTGTTACTGCCTGCTTTGGACCTGGGGTCCAGTGGTCCTGTGGTTTCAGTTGTATGCTTTGTATTTCTGTTCAGTTTCTGGTCCATGGAGATGTCTATTATTTTTGAGCCTGGGTATGTCTTCTTGCAATTCAGCCCTTTCATATTTTATCCATTTTACTCTGTATTTGGAGCAGAAGTACATTAAAATGTCAATTTATGGAGCCATTTTGATCAAGGTTTTAACCATATTGATGAATGTAGATTAAAATAATTATTTTAACTGCTGTGTGGTATTCCATTATATGACTAGGTATCTTTATCCATTTACTAGGCAATTTTGACAGCACTTGAATTTAAGAAATGGTGAATTGAAACAAAATTCTATGACTCAAGCCTTGATGAAAAACTATATGGAAAATACTAAGTTCAGTTTCAGATACATTGCTATGCATGAAAGATGAGAATAAATAATTCTGGAGGTAGGTGAAATACAGAAGCTTGAGGAAGACAAGTGGGAAACATCTATGGCTTAAGCTAAGTGAGAGAATGAGCTCTGTGATG
This sequence comes from Eubalaena glacialis, assembly GCF_028564815.1. Lineage (NCBI taxonomy): Eukaryota > Metazoa > Chordata > Mammalia > Artiodactyla > Balaenidae > Eubalaena > Eubalaena glacialis. The sequence goes on along the minus strand of NC_083725.1, from coordinate 12,052,986 downwards.
GAAGATCACGAAGAGAAAAGGGAAAAGAATCGGAGTGAGTTTTGAGCGCTACCCAAGTGTAGATGGTAAAAAGAGAACCTGTAAAGAGAGATTGAAAGGGGACATTTGAAATGTAGAAAGGAGAAGAGAATTTCTAGAACAGTATTCATTATTGCAGCAAACCATTAAGATGATGAGACCTGAGAAAGAATGATGGTCTGAGAACAAGACCTCAGTTCTAATTTCCACCCTTGCATTCACTAGCTAATAGACTTTGGGCTAGCAAACTGGCCCTCTATTACTATATCTGTAAAATATGTAATAGATGATCTCTATGATCCTTTCTGCCTCTGAAATGTGATGTTTATGTGTTTTAATAAATAAGATGTTGGTGACCTTGAGGAAACTGTTTCAGTAAGAGTGTAAAATCCCAGCTGTAGAATGCTAGGGAGATTTCTTTGATATGCCATGATATGATACCATACCAAGAAGAGAGAAAGCATACCATACAAGAGGGATTAAATAACAACAATCAGATATTTGAAATGTATTTTGAATCCTTCGTAATGCCTTGGGAAACAAAGTAAATTTTGTGAATGTTTTTCCTCTAGTTATACTTAATGATTTGTTTCAACCAAGGGAACCATAAGAGATTTTTCATGTTTTACTTGTTGCCTTCCTTAAAGACAGAGATGTATGTACTAGGGATTTATTTTGGAGTAAAATAGCTTTATTTAGAATAAAGACTCCAGTTGATTCAATATGGGTCTGCATTTGAGAATCAATAGAGTAATAGAATTGTTAGCTTAAGACTACTATAGGCCATCTGTGAGCACACTACTGGGATACCGGTATTCCCATTGTGGTATATGTACCTGCATAAAATGTAAATCCCATCATTTTTCTCTAGGATGCGCCTTGAGATTGTGAGCTGCTTCTTTTATGGATTTGGAGCTATGAGGTCCAAATGTGCGAGCTTTCTGCCAGCTCAAAGCCTTTGGTTCTAGGCCTCCTTTAGTCTTCCAGGTTCCTAAAAATTATGTAAAATATTTAATGTTCATATTATTTAGTTAGAATAGTTTTTAGACTAGTTAGAGCTGAAAATGAGTTAACCTTTAGTCTCTATCCATCTTTGGGTTTTAGGTTTTGTCATAAGTTCACCCTCAGACTAAGATTTATGGTAGGAACATTCAGTCTTTTTCAAGTAGTGTGCCAAGTCTTTATTCTAGCTTCATAGACCTGTGACTGATTGTGATTGAAGAAATGCTCCCAGCTATCTTAGGAATCAAGAGTGAAAATGGGCAATAAGAGAAAGGGGCATACCTCTCCCCACCTGACCATCATGCTACTAAAATCTGCTCGTGTGTCTATCACATCAGGCAGGTGTGCCATGGACCAGGAACGGCTAGTGTGTGAAGGCTTACTTATGTGCACTGGGAGTGGAGCTGCCCTACCCTAGCTCCACTAAGCATGGGTTCATTCCCCAGTGCCCCCTTTGTTAGTGCCACCTTCAGCCCCATCCTACCAGTAGCCTGATTTTTAACTGCTCACCATTAAAAAACCCTTAAAGTTGAAAGAAGCTTTTCTCCTCGTGGGTGTTTTTATTTAATAGGAAGAAAAAAAAAGCACAATGCCAGTTTGTCTGTGGGTAGTGTTCTTCACAAGGTTTCAGCTAGCATTTGGTTCCCATTTATCATTCTCAGTTGCCCATGTGGTCATGCTGGCCTTTATGCTGTGTGTAGTAAATTTTGTTTTTGTTGTGATTGATCATTTTCTGTTAGGAGATCATGGGGGAATGATATTCAGAAGTTCTGAACACAAACACAGACAAATATGTATTACAATTTAACATTTGCTTATTGCAGTACATCCTTGTCAATAATATCATCCAAGGTAGACTTATAGCATTTTGCCCACTTCAGAAGTGAGACTTATAAATATTAAATATTTTTTAATAATCAGATAGAAGTACTGACTGGTAGAATATAAACTGAGATCATTAATTTTGAAGACTACTTAGTCATCAGAAATCATTTACCACTTACGACTATAGCTTTGGGAAGAAAAAAGCCCTTTACCTCTTAAGACTATAGCTTTGGGGCTGATGCTAAGCAAAGCTCAGATAATACAGAATATACAGATATAGTTCAGACATAGTTTAGATGAACTTTTGAATAATGAATAAAATATCTAAGCTGGAAGACTAGGTAGAAATTGGTTTCTAAAATTTACTGGGCATTTTGTAAAATCATGATTTCTTGTATCTACTGATTTGCCCTGCTTAAAGATAATCCAAAATAAGATACTTAGGAGTAAACATATTATCTTAAAATCATGATCTTTACTTATGTAACTTTTAGGGGAACATATTCAGTGTATATAGTGAGTTATAGTGAGTCACAACTCTAATGCTTTTTCTTCATTTTTACAGCATAAAGAGTGAATATTTGTTACCCTAGTCCATATCCAAACTTTTATCCATATGTAAAACCCTGCTGGATTTACCTGAAAATTAATAAGTAAACATTGCTTTTAAGATTAAATAAGTGGAAAGCAGGTACAGGGAGTGGTAATGTCAATGGCACAAAATAAATTTGGAAAGTTACGTAGGAACGAAATCATGAAGGGCCTTTTATAATCAATGTATTAGTTTTCTATTGCTGCTGTAACTAATTGCCATAAACTTAGTGGCTTAAAACGATATATACTTATTATGTTATAGTTTTTATGTGTCAGAAGTGTGGGCACAGGATGGCTTAACTGGGTTCTCTGCTTAGGGGGGGGGCCAAAATTTTGCCTACCACAATTATGTGAAAGAGTTAGGGCTTTATTCTGATGGGTCTTGTGTGATTTTAAGTAGAAGAGTGTTGTGGTCAAATTTGTGTTTTATGACAATGACCTTGGCTGTGATATAGACAAGGGTCAGTTGGAGACCACCCTGAAGTCTTGGGAAACCATTTGAAAGAGGATCATTTGAAATTCAGTTATAGATAACAGAAGCCACAAACTAGCTATTTTAAGAAGAAAGGGATTTCATACAGGGAATAAGGTGCTTACAAAATCTTTGGAAGGGCTGCCTCCCTAGGATTATCCCTAGAGCAGTACCGCAGAACTAGCCCACCAAGGGCACTGCTACCTCTGCTAGCATCAGGTAAGGGGAGACTCCGGAAGCTGCTGTCCCTGGTGCTGGATCACACCCCCTTAGCTGTGCTCTGGAGCTCAGCAAGCTGCTGCCAAGGGTGTTGACTCCAGGAACACACTGCTTGAACCACAATCTGGTTATTAGGAAGCCTCTACCCAAGCTGTTCCCACTCCATGTCTGCTAAATCCACTATGTCTCTCCCCAGGGCTGTTGAATGAGATTGATGGAAGTTAAATCTTACCTGCAAAGGAGTGTGGTAAATGTAGTTTTCAGCTTTGCAGCACAGAAAGGCATTCTAGGAGGAGGCTGAAACAAATACTGAGGAAAATTACCCAGCTTATGCATCCAAAGAAAGCTGTAGCAATCCAGGTTATTAATGATAGTGGCTTGAATTTACAAGACAAGTGGGCAAGAGAGATGAAGATAGATTCATGAAATATTTAGGAATAGAATTAGTATGACACGGCAATTGATTGAGTGGGAGAAGTGGAGAGGAGAGATAGGAAGGAATCAGGATGACTATTCAGTTTCTGGCTAGGCTGATCAGACAGTTTCTGGTGCCATTTGCTGAGATAAGGAAGACTAGAAGAGAAGATGGTTGGGGAGTAACAATGAATTATTTCTGGACATGTTGATTTTGAGAAAACTATAAGACCTTTTAGAGTGTCCTAATTTATAGGTCATTTAATTTGTAGCTAGACTTGACCAGTTGCAGACTAGTTTCTGCACAGGGACCATAATTTTGTGTACAAATATGTTTGTGCTTGAGATAAATTCAGTTGACTATAGTGTCAAGTATAAATAAGTCTAGGATTATACAGTTATTATTTTAAGTTTTAGTTTTATATTTAAATAGATTCAGGGCTTAACACTAGTTCTTTAATCTCATTGTTGAGTAGTGTTTTTCTTTTTCAGAAGGACTCATGGGTGCCCTGTTCCCTAAGTTCTTGTTTCAGAATATTTGCTTGTTAAATTTATTTCTGAAAAAAACTTGGTGAGGTATAATATTCCTGGGTCATACTTCCTAATTTACTTATTTGGTAGGTAATGTGTTATTTTGCTCCTGGTTCTTTCACTGGTGCTGAAATCTCCCTTTTCATCTCATTCTGCTGTTTATCATTTATCTTTGAGCTCCTGTTTTATTATATTTATGCACTTATTAATTTCTAGACCTTAGAGTATTTGTGGGGCATTTTCTTTTCATTCAGTTATGTTTTCTTTCAGATTGAGTTCTGCCTCTGCCTTTTACTTAATGTGTTTCTCTCTTTTATTCCTTTTGCAGTGGTATGTGCTTAGTTGCCATTTTGTGTCTTATATTCTTGCTTATGTATAAAAGTGGATACCTGTATCTACACCATCTCTTTACTGAAACATAGTATAAGTAAACTCCTTGACCCCTTTGCCATTGTTCCTTTTGTCCCTCCTGGGCAGAGCTTGAGAGCCTGGGGTATTACAATTCTATCTACTTTTCTGTAGTCTGAAGGGAAAATATCCGTAGAATTGGGTTCAACTTATTTGACCCCTAGGTTCTGCTGTCTTTTCCAAGATTTTATTAAATTATCATAACCTACTTTCACTTACTTAAAGGCATATGCTAGGAGATTGGGTGAAGGAAAGGTACCTTTGGACTTTGAATCATTTCACTTTTTCAGTTTGGAGCCTTGGAAAATTTCAAGTCCTGGTAGTTTTGTATTTTGTTTGTGTGGACTGTTTTGTTTTGTTTTGTTTGCCATTGCTAAGATCCTGACATCCTGGCAGTGGGATGTAGAGACTTCTGGTCCCTAAGGTGTTTCCTCGGTCTTCCTCCCAGTTGACTCCTTACCCCCCAGCCCAGTTTGCTCTAAATTAGGAAGTATTGGTCAGTATGCTCAGGATTTTGTTTCCTTACCTTCTTTCTCCATAATGGCTTCTGGGGGTTGAGTTAGGACCCTTGCTTAACAGAACCACATGGTACAGAGCTTTTGGTTCCTTTTAAAAGGTTATGGCAATAAGGCAGTTTCCTCTTTTCCTGTATTAGTTGCTGCTGGTAATGTTTTACCCTTTTAAAAGAATACCATTTGGATGGGGCTTCCCTGGTGGCACAGTGGTTGAGAAACTACCTGCCAATGCAGGGGACACGGGTTCGAGCCCTGGTCCGGGAAGATCCCACATGCCGCGGAGCAACTGGGCCGGTGAGCCACAATTACTGAGCCTGCGCGTCTGGAGCCTGTGCTCCGCAACAAGAGAGGCCACGATAGTGAGAGGCCCACGCACCGCGATGAAGAGTGGCCCCCGCTTGCCACAACTGGAGAAAGCCCTCGCACAGAAACGAAGATCCAACACAGCCATAAATAAATAAATAAATAAAATTAAAAAAAAAAAAAGAATACCATTTGGGGCTCAAGTCCTGAGAGAAGACGATTCTATAATCTGTTTCATCGTACCATCACCTTTTCCAAGAAGTCCTACCTAAGTAGATTTCAATCATATATTTTCTTAGTGGTGTGTGTGTTTTAATAATGTAAGTCCCAGACAGCAGGAATGTAATGTTAATACTTTTTATTTGCATATGAACTTAGAACTTACAAAGTGCTTACTCATCTGTTATTTTATATGATTCTTATGACTGTCTTATAAGGTAGGAAGGGCAGACTTATTATCCCAGTTTTACTAGTGAGGAATCTGAGATCCAAAAGGATTGAGTTGGTAAGTCACACAGCTAATTATGAGATGGCGTCAAGACTCTGAAGTCGGGTCTTCTGACTCCAAGGCCAGTGCTATTTTACCATACCTGGTGCTCCCCTTCATGGACATGATTACTTCCATCCCTGACCACAGATGTCTTACTACAGCTTCCGTGTTCCTACCAACCTTATTATAACACTGATTTAACTGAGTCAAAGCCAAAAGCAGGGTGGAGAACGTGGCAGGGGTAATCTTATGACCATTGTATTCTGATCCCGAATTAACCTCAGTATATCTTGGTTATCATAAAGCTAATATTAGATCTTTTCAGCATTTTCCCCCTCTCTGGTTTATAGGAAACTGCTCAGCTTTCTCAATGAAATCAAACCTAGATCCTCCAAGGCTGGCAGCGGAGACAAGATTTTCCACATGGAAACTTGTCCTCCTGGGCCCTAGTCTCACCTCGATAATTCACTTTCCTCTTGGTGTCTTTGGCTGTTTATTCCTGCCTTGATCAAGGAACTTGTGTCCCTCATTTACCACTTTTTTACAAGAACGTATTCTTGACTTTTCCACAAACTCCTTGTGTTACAGTCAACTAGGCTAGGCTGGAACATTCAACAAAGCATCACTGAAAAAGCTGAGTTAGCAGCTAATATACAGCTAGATGTTTTTGTTTGTAACTTCTGCCTTCTCCAGGGGTCAGAAACTGCTGGCCTACATCCGTCTTCCCTCTGTTACCAAGGAACACGTGCTTCGATATCTGCCTGCCTTGATGATGATGCCCAAGCAAGCAGGCTCTACAGAGTGATTCGACTTCTCTCTGTAATCTTTGTAGTGTCTACTTTTTTTCTAGGTTCTCCTTTCCTTTCTAAGCTGATTCTTATATAAAGATTAGCAACAGGCATGTTGGCCATCTTTAGGAGACACTCTTCCCCGATCCTCAAGAATGGGGTCTTCCTGTGGCCTCAAAAGGGCAACGATTTCGGATCACAGATTCCACAATAGTCACCCGATAGGTAGGTAGGCAGGTAAGTAGATATAATATTAGACTAGGATATTAGAAAGATGTTGAGAATAACAGTGTAGTTTACCTGTAGTTCTGAAGAAGTCAATAGTTCATGCGCTAGTGGCTTAAGTTGTCACTGTTTTGTTTTGTTTTGTTTTTTTATCCTCCTAGGTATCATGAACTAGTCACAAAATATGGGAAGTTGGAGCCTTTGGCGGAAGTGGACCTGAGACCCCAGAGCAGTGCGAAAGTAGAAGTCCACTTTAACGACCAGGTGGAAGAAATGACCATTCGTCTGGACCAAACAGTTGCAGAACTAAAGAAACAATTAAAAACTCTAGTGCAATTACCCACTAGCAACATGCTTCTCTACTATTTTGACCATGAAGCGCCCTTTGGCCCAGAGGAAATGAAGTACAGCTCTCGAGCCTTGCATTCTTTTGGCATTAGGGATGGAGACAAAATTTTTGTGGAATCCAAAACAAAATAACCTCCGCCAGCCTTGTGAGAACACACACATTAGGACTCGCAGGGCATTTGTTCCCATGAGGTTTCCTTCAGGAGGGAGAAGGTTGCTCTGTTTTGTTTTGTTTTCTTTTCTTTTGTTTAGGTTTCAGGGGGGTTTTGTATATTTCCCCCTAGAATGGGTAGGGGGCTGTTTTTGGTATTTTCTACCACAGATTCCTTCTACTCCGCCACCAGAATTGGCCACATCTCCAGTTTCTGTGCCCTCCCTCATGAGAGGGGACTAGGCAGCCACTGACTTCTTACTGTGTTCACTGGGATCTGTCTACCGCTTGGTCCTCATGACCACTTAGGTGTACTTGTGATGATGGCGTGAACAGCATTGTCCCCTCAGAAGAGTATCTTGCACTTGAATCAGGAAACAAGGAATCTTTCCAGGAAGGGCCAGTACATCTCTCTCCCAATTCCTCCTTTTTCCCCTCCCTCTCTCTCCTTTCCTTCTTGGGTTCAGTTTTTCATTTTGACTTGTGTCCATACATGTTTACCTTAGTTTTATTCTGTCCATAATGAACTCCTTATTTTTCAACTTGGGTAACTTTTTTCTTCATTTCTCCCTTTTGAAATAATTTCAAGTGTGTCAAGCATTTGTCAACCTGATTCTGATCTCAGGTACTCAGTTAGAACCTATAGCTCTGTTAGGGTCTGGAAGAAGAGTAGATGGAGTGTTAGAATTCCAGGAAGCACAGGCACAGCAGCCAGATCACTCTGTATGTAACTATCTCAATTTTAATGTTCCTCCCACAGTATATCAACCATTACTGACATGAGCTACGTCACATTCCAGAGTTCTTCGCTTTTTGCTTTTTGAATGTATTTCTTCGTATCTATCTATCTTTTTCATTACTTTAAACTACTGGGAATGGAGGCCTGACTTTATGAAGAATCCAACAGAGCAATGGATATACATGCCAGGAGAGCTGAGAATTAGCTAATAAACTCTCTGTAGTGTGCATGAGGGAGTCAAGTGGGGGGGAGTACGGGAGAGCGAGTACTGTGACTTTCCTGCCTGTCATCATTTGAAGCTTTTGCTCTTGCACTTTGCATTCGAAGTGGGAATTTTTAATCAAAGGGAGCTTTGATTCCTAGTTTTTCCCTGGGATTTTGTGATGTCATAATTGTTTTACATTTCAGTTTAGTTGCCCCTACAGAAGAACAACTCTGACTAACCTCTGAGTAAAGTATAAGCGTCAAAACTTCAGATTTGCCTCCAAGTCATATTTTTTGCAGAAGCATATTTAAAGCACTTTCCTTTTAAAGGTAGCCCTTACCTGCTCTGAAATCTTTTTGTTTGTTCTTCTATTCCTTTGTTAATCAATGTAATCTCTTTCTTTAATATATGTCTTTCTGGATCCACCATGTTTACAGATAGGAGACTTAAGAAGGACTTAGTGCACCTGGGGCAGAAAATGTGCACATGAAGTATTTTTCAAAGAATGTAATTGTTACCCGATTGCGTTTGACCTTTTGACCTTTGTTACATGATTCCGTCCCTCCTACAGATTCTTTAATTTCTTATGAAATTTTTAGGTGACTCTTGTAAACTCTTCACGGATGCTACTTTTTAAATTGTCCTATGCCATGATAGCAGATGTTTATTCTCTTAATGCACTTCAGGTTCAGTATCTGTAAAGCCTTTGACCCAGGCCTGCTGAGTCAAATCTACATTCACTGTAACATTGAAAGTGGAAACCAAAGGGTTTGAGGAAGATGAATGATGCCTGTTCTCCTTCTGCTTTATCTTTCAAAATCATAAAATCATAAAAATGAGCAATGGAGATCCAGGCTGGGTATAGACAAGAATAATTATTTTGCAATCACATTTTCCTGACAGGTTTTTGGAAGTGGGAAAAAAGTGTGGCAACAGTGTCAGGAAGATTAAAACTGTGGATGCTTTGTGTACGTGTGTGTGAGTGCAGACGAGTTTGAGAGAGAAACAGTGTAACTGAGCTTTTGTCAGCCTGAGAAACAGATGCCCCCTTATTTTTTGAGGTTGTATGACCCCCGACTGTCCCACAGCAGAAAGCAGAGCGAACACTTATGCTTTAATCATCAGTGGAATGATGACAATTAATAAGATATTTTATATATGACAAAGTTTTATGAAATGCTTTTTTACTGTTAGAGACCTGTTCCTTCTGCTATTACACACCACAGTGCTCCACAACTGCAGGCATAATTCTCCGATTACACAGTTGCATGTCGGGGAACTTCTCATTTAATTCAGTGGCCGTGGGTATTTTTAGGGCATTGTAATTGATTGTTTTAATAATTGCTAAATGATTTTTGATTGAGACAAGATCTAATGCAATTACCGGTCTTTTAGAGTTACAGAACAGAAGTAAATGAGAAAAGATATTTGAGCATGTATACGTGTAGACTGATTTGGGTGGCTGAGTAAAGATGCTGCTTTTGAAATAAAATTGGTGCTGTGTAGACACTTGTAACCAAAATTATTTTTATAACAGGTCAAAAAGAAGGAGAGGAGAGACCATGGACTTTTGAGTCTACAAGTTATGCATAATTGATTGTAGCTTATCTGTATTTTAATGTTAACTTCATCCAGATTCAGTGAGAGCATATTATTGACATTCATGAGGCAAAATTCTGTCATAGCCAGTATTACAGATATGTTGCTACAGGCACAGTGTATAGAACATATCTTTTCTAAAATAGAAATTTTTGTCAGTTCTGAAAAAGGAAAGGAGTAATAAAAGAAAGCCAAGTAAAAACTGAGGCATCATTTTCATGTGGGCATGTAGCTGCTGACACCACAGTGGAAATCAGTTTTTGAATTTGAATTTTTGAAATATCCCAGATTGCTTTAAAGAAAAAAAAACGTTCAGAGTCATATATCTTTTTTTATTATTGAAAGTTTCTATTGTTTCTGCAACCTATTGCCACCATGGCCATAAATACATAAGAAAGCAGCAGATATTATATAACTCTTGTTCCTTTAAGACCTTTTGGTGAAAACAAGCCCAAAACATGAGCTATGTGTAACAGAGCCGAATGTTATGATGCTATGTTTTAAAAGTTTGTTTACCTAAAAAAAAAAAAAAAGAACATTCAGTTCTAACCAGATGTTTCAGCTATGATGCTAAATTGCTAAATCAGCAGTGTTATGAACAGGGAAGACTTGTTGCACAAGGAACTATCACCATTTGAGGCACGCAGGTGATAGTTTCACGAGCGCGTGTGTGAAGGTGGCTTGCTCCATGGGAGGTGCTAGGCTCCAGGGCAAATAAAACAAGAGTACAGAATAATAGATTGTTCTAAGCAATGTCATTTCTGTTTATGAATTTGATTTTCCCCTCATTTCATGTTAGATTGACATGCAAACAAACTGCTTTCAAGAACACCCAGAAGCTCTCTGTGTTACCAGGTGTGTTGTGAACACTATTTTTCATAGGTGCTTCCTTCAAATATATGTCCATTGTAGTGATGGAGAGGGACTGGACTCTCTCAGGCTCTTTACTTGCCAGTTGTCTCCTGCAGTTCATGGAAATATATATTTTATTTTAGAATATAATTTAAACATGAAGGTCTATTCTTTGCACTTTTATTAATATATATATATAGATATATAGATAATCTTTAAAAAAATTAAAAATCTAAAAGTCCACTTTCTCTTTGTGTTCTGATTTTTTCCTGGAGTCGTGGGGGTCAAGGTGCATGTTTATTTTTATACAGCAGAAAGTCAACATCAGTGCTGTGGTTGAGTCCTCTGGGGAACTGGCCTAAGCTGGTAAAAGAGTTTGACCAGCTTAACAAATTTAGTTGGCATTTTGCCAAAGTTAGAAATTAAACCGGCAAAACAAAAGTTCATAGGAAATGTTATTGCCTTTTTGTTAGCAAAGTTTTATACTTCTAACTTGCTCTTTTAAGGATGAAAACCCACGTTTGAGCTATTCGGCATCCCCGTTTTTGAGTAAGAATCTCATTTTGATGAATTAAAAATTTGCGACACTTTTTCATGTGACATTTCTTTCCTTTGAAAAATAATTTTCTATAAGAATTAGGGTTTGGGGCACTTGAACCGTATCTGCTTATCAGTAATTTCTTGGTAATCTGTTATGAATTAACCTTGTACCAAGAACTAAGGTCCAAGAACTATATATACTTTATTACTCTATTTAGAAGACAGAATCTATTAAATTCTTTCTCAGTGCTTCAGAAGTGAGTTAAGTATCGCGATCTGTTTAAATGTAAGATTAGTTCTACCTCTTCAAATTTCAAAAAATTATAGTTTTAACCTCTGTGCTAAGTTCTATTTAGTATTTATTATGAGGGTCTCTGAGTTCTTGCAAGGTAGACATATGTCAAGGCACCCAATACCCATTGGACTGAAAAATGCTATAACTTCCACCAGAGTGCATATAAAACAAGGAGGTTAACCCTTGAAGTCACATTTGTCTTTCCAGCTCTTCCCTGGAAAAGAAGTTATCTGTGTTCTCCAACTTAGACTTAGGATTTCAGGATTCAAATTTACCAGATAACTTTTAAAACACGTAGGTCATGATAGATATTAACATGAGTCATTTCATCTACTTTTAAGTCTTTAATGTAACTAAGATTTAGGAATTGAGTTAATACATGAAAGGGATAGCATACCATATTATATCTCCTTAAAATATAATGAATTTCTGAATCCTTTTCCTTCAAAAATTTGAGAATAACACTAAAAATGTGTAGTTTCTTAACAAACTGATCTATTAAAATGTTCAGATATATGTACTTGCCTAGACATATGAGTATAAAACATGTGAACATCTTATGCTTTTCTTCAGTGTGGTTTAGGCACCTGAGCAATTTGCGTTCTGTTTTAAGGCACACATATCAAGAGGGGAGTAACAAACTCATTATCCAAGATGGAGATGAGACAAAAGCAGAGTTGCTGGTCGTGTGAATCAGTGCCAGGGATCCAGGCTTACAATTTTCATTCTCATGTTTCTTCTAAACATTAACAATGAGTGTTTATTATCAGCCAGGGCCCAATCTAGATGCTCTACCTATATTAAACCCTTTTGATGTTCACAACATCCCTGTGGTTCAGCACTGTTAATTATCCCCATCTTCTTACTTGTGAGGCACAGATAGGTTGAGTAACTTGCCAAAAGTCACACCATTGATAAATGACAGCAGAGCTAGGATTCAAACCCAAGCAGTTTGGCTGCAGTTGAGAGCTGTACTATACTACCTGCTGCTAAGGTTCTCCTCCATAGCCCTCCACAGTCACACCATTATTGTTAGTCTTTATGTTTCACTAAAACACTAAAGTGAGATGTTCGTCCATATTCACTTACTAAATTGATTTGCTCTATAACAAAATCACTGATGCGGCTGATAGCTCTAAATCCAAATTGGAACTTGTCCTCATGCCATTTTCAGAATTGTAACACTGTGATTGGTGTATATCCATTGTCCTCCCTACTCTCCTGGGAGGAGCCAGATTGGACACTTGTCATGGGTGCTGTTGACAAGAAGAAGTGAACCTGCAATATGATGCTGAACACCGGTCACTTGGTCTTCAACCTGAGGACATTCTAGAGCCTTAACACTTTGTTTTCCGTGAACAACTAAAGGTGAGACAGGTCACTCAGTTTTGACTCAGACTTTTATTAAGGAGGCATCCGTGTTCAAGTGAACTTGGTGTTTATAGGGGGGAGAAAAAGTAGATAATCTAATGGAGCCCGTATCACAGGTTTTGTTATGGGAAAGGTTGAGGCTGTCACTTTGTTCCTCTTTAAAATTCAAGGCAGAGCCTTGTGAGGAATATAAATATTGCTCACAAAATAGAGGAGGCAGTTTATCTATTATGGTCTGTGAGATCTAGGTCTGCCAAAAAATTACAATGCAATTTCAGTTTACTGAGTCTTTCACAGACTCTTCATCCTTGAATGCTTCTTAGTCACTATAAGTAATACAATTAAGGTGTTAAATAAATAAGAATGGGAATAAGAGGAGGCAGACATTAAAAAATACAATGTTTTCTGAACTACTTGATACATTTGAGGGCAGATGTAAGCCTTATTCCACTGTTAGAGAATACAACTAGGACATTATAAATTGCTTTGGTTGTGTTAAAATTTTGTTTGGTTTATAGTTCAGTTTGTTTACAAAAAGACATCTTTTAAAAACCATTTGTATTTCATTTTAAATAGAAAACATTCACGTGATTCAAAAATCAAACAATATAAACAAAGTATACACTGGAAAATTCTACTCTAACCCCTGTACTCCATCTTTTATTAGCTTTTTGTGTGTCTTTGCCGAGTCAACACAAATAATAGCAAATGAGAATATACTTATTGATCCCTTTTTATACAGCAAGGTTAGCATATTATATACCATCATGCACTTTGCTTTTTTTCACTTAAAATGTGTCTTGGAAATCTCTCTATAGCAACATATACGAAATCACCTTACCCTTTGTTTATAATATAAGATATAGTATTCCATTTATAGATGTGATTTATAATTTATTTGACCAATACCTTATTGATAGACATTTGAGTCTTTCGTTGTTCTCCCTCCCAATCTCCCTCCCTCTTTCTTTCTCTCTTTTTTACTTTTTTCAATTTGCTGCAGTAAAAAGCATACGTTCTTTTACATGTTTGAAATAAATCTGTAGAACACATTCCCAGAAGTGGGACTGCTAGATCAAAAGGTCAGAGTGTTTGTAATTTTGGTAGATATTGCCATATTGTTCTCCACTGGAATTACATAAAAGAACATTTTTTTTTTCTGATTTTAATACTTGTCACATCCCCGCAAAGTCAAAGACTTTACTGATCTTGGGCTTGATACGTGATTCCTGGTTAGTGCAACCAAGATGGCATTCTTCCCAATTAGGCATGCAAATCTAGGCACTTGAATTCAACACATAATAGATTTGCATGAGCCATGCATATCGTCTGTCTTATGAGCTCTCTTTCCTTGGAATCTGCAATTTTTAATCATTGGTGAGTGAGATTTCACCTCTGCAGGAGAAGGTATATGTATTATTTATCCTTAACAATGTATGAGCATTTGTTTTAGCTGAGTGCCCTTGAAAAGTGATAGACAAATAGCACTAAAACCCTCTGTTTATTGTCTGCAGTAAGCTTTAATCAGAGCTGCTCCTTGCCGACCAGTGAAATTCTTCAACTACTTGGTGCTACTTGGTGAATAGGGAATATAGAGTGTCTCTCCACTCCCGCTGCCCCTTTTCAACTTTATTGCTAATGTGCTAACAAGGATGTTAGAATAAGACCAATTGTGAGGTGTTTTTGGTTATGTTGGTCTACTTAGAATTAGCTATTATAAACTCCTTGCCTAGAGATAGATACTAGAGTTACTTCCAGAAAATATCTGTGAGTCCTTGTTTAAATTTCAGAGCTAAGCATTGTTTATTATTAAGATCTTAGATCTAGAAAATCTTGCTAGTTAATAAACATTAATGTTACTCAATGTGATTTTCAAAGAGCCAATGCCATTTTTCTCATAATTAAGAGTCCAGTGTCTAGACTGAGTAAGATCAGCACAAAAAGAAAATTACTTAGAGGCAAATAATATTAATTCTTTAAAAAGACATGTTCTAGAGCATTTGTGCTACAATTTAAACTCCTAATGCTTGCAGCTTGCCGTTAAATGATTATTACCATGATACTAGTAAATATGAAAATTTTAGAAATATGACATCAGGTTTTTAAACGTTTTTCTCTTAAGAATGAAAAACAGACTTCAGGAGAACCCATGAAAGTTAACCCAGGTGTCCAAGAATGAAGATTCCAAGGCAATAAGAGAAGCAAACTTCCAGATGTGGTGCTCTTCAGACCCTTTCATTGTGAACATCTTTACTGTTCAGGAGAAGTCTTCACGAGCATAATTGCATTGTCTATATCACCTCATCCATTTCAAGGATTCTGCTATGGCTAACTACCATTTTCAGGGAGAACGTAAGCATAACCTTCGATGTAATCACCTTATCCAGCTAGATCTAGGAGGTTGAACATTATTCAATCAGTGGATAAGTGGTAGAAACAACTGCACTACAAAAATATCTGGAATCTCCATGGCAGATTATACAATGAAGCAAAATGATCAGTTGTGGAGGGCTTGTATATTTATCCAAGACACCAATGTTGCAGATTCAGATGGCTAGGAAGAAGATGCTAAGGTGGCGTTAGGAGTGCAAAAGGTTTATTGGGGAATAACACCTGTGAAAGAAAAGGGGAAGAAGAAAGATGGGGCAGGAGGGGGCATCACACCATGCAGTAGCCCTGACAAAGTCTGCAAGCCCAATAAGATGCTCTGGAGCAAAGATTTCCTATTAGAGGTGTCCCACTTAGGTCCTTTTACCAAAGCTTTTCTCAAGTCATTGATGGAGGAACACAGGAACATGACCTCAGCTTGAACACTGATGCAGACACCAAAGGAGCCAACAGTTGGGAGCTGTCAGCTAACCATACTCCTTGTGGCTGGAAAGCATTCTTTTCTTGAAGGTGGATCTGAGTGGTGCACGTCTGTATGTACCGCAGTCCACCCCGTGCCGTGTGTAGATGCAATTCTCCATCCATGATCAGGGCCATCTCCTCCAGGGCTCTGGCAGGCTTCTCTTCCTGAGGGGAACCTCAGAAAAGGGAGGTTAGGGGAACAAACTACAGCCCGTGACACTGCAGATGGTTTCAGAGTCACGACTGGTACCCACCGTCTCCCTCTTCCATTATCCATTCTATCACCTCTGCTGGTCTCAGTGGTTTACCTAGTGGTTTATCCCAAACCCTGATTCCTGAGGAATCTGAATCCCTGGTAACTATATGCTGCTCAGACTTGGGTTGCTATGCTTGTCCATCACAGTCACAATTGGGCAAGGGAGTAGCAGCAAGAGCCACCATAATGGGTCGCCTGAGTTCCACACATCTTACCCCTTGAACCTGTCATGCAACAGCAGCTCCACCTCCTCCTGCTTCTCAGGTCGGGGATTCCTAATAGGATGGTGGCTCATCTTTCCTGCTAGTCTCTGCAACAAGGAACCCAAAGTACCCAGGCAGCATCACAGCCATAGCTTGTAGGTCCGTGGGACTCTTTCTGTGTCCCCTGGTGAGAGCATGCCTTCTTGGGAACCAGGATGTCAAACTGCACAACCTAGAGATGAGGGGTTGGGAAGCCAAAGTCCCTCAATAATCATTGGGAGTACTTGCAGGTGGGGCTACTCCTGCTTCCACACTTTGGTGCCTGGACCCATGCATTCCTCCTACTGGGGAAACTGCTCCAACCAGGGGCTCCTACTGTAATCTTGGGCCCACACTCACATCCCCTTTTTCGTAAAGTGGCTTCCCTAGTTGGATGCTATTTAGCATGGAATTCTATGCCTGTGGATCAGGCATTCTGCAAGCCTCTCACTAGCGGTGCTGGCTAAGGCCCTGTGGGCAGGAAAAGCATACACATATCCAGAGTCCAGGTCTATTCCTGGGAAAAGGAACCATTAGCCCTTCCAGGATGAAAGTGGTCCAGTGTAGTCATTTTGCCACCAAGTGGCCAGTTGGTCTCCCAGAGGAACAGTGACAGACTGAGGGCTTAGCTTTTGTCTCTTATTGGCAGGGTGAACATTCAGAGGCCAGGGTAGCTAACTCAGCCTTGCTAAATAGGAGTTCATGCTATTGGGCTCCTGCATAACCGCCATCCTTGCTGCTGTGGCCACTTCATATACGTGCCCATCATACCAACACTGACAAAGGCTGCTTCACGTCAGCTGCCCGAGTCATTTTGTCTACTTAGTTGTTTAGTCCCTCTTCTGTAGTGGATGCTTTCTTTTGGTTGTTAACATAGGACACAAAGATCTTGACACTTCATGTCCATTCCCATCCGTCTATCCACATGTCTCTACTCCAGGCCTCCTTGCCACTTTTTTATTTCCAGGCCCTTGTCCAACTGGATATGTGATTCACCACTGCCTACGAATTTGTACATGTTCTAACGTCAGACCACTTTGACACAGAGTACTTGGGGGCAAGATATAATGCCCCCAAGTCCACCCATTGGGAAAATATTCCTCTATTATTGTCTTTCAAGGCCACCCTTGCATGAAGCTGTGGTGTAGCCACCATATGCTTTGGGCTTGCAGACACACACCAAGCCAATCCATCCACACTCCAAGCTTAGGCTTTTTCATCCTCCTTCAGCTTGTCATATGCACCGCCCACCTCGCACTTCACATAAGGCCATATGTGTTATCTGGGTCGTGGGGGGGTAACCAGTATAACTCTGAAAGGTAACATGGATTCTGGGCTACCTAGTCCGGGATCTTGCTCATTGCCAGTCCAAGATATGCAGATATGCCATTTCCATCTTAGGGTAGATTGCTGCTGGGACCCCCTAAATTTATGTCTTGGTGGGTCCAACAGGGCCCAGCTCATGAGGGGAATTTCTGGGCACGTGGTCACTTGTATCTTGGTCAAATATTCCATCACAGGGTTCATTCTCATGCCAGGAGCTGATTTTCAGGAGGTGTGTTATTTTTTGCTGTGGATGTCATGACTTTGCTCCAGAACTCCAGGGACCTGAGTTATGGTTTTCCCACTGGGGTTTGCAATAAACAGCATATTTCATCTTTTTCTGCCCCTAACATCTCCGACAACAAAGCACCTACTGAACATATGACCCAAGTGGCAGGGTTGCTTGCATTACAGTCTGGAGCTGCTACAAAGCTCTTTCATGCTCTCAACCCAAGTCAGAGCTGGCTGAATTCTGTGTCACCTGGTATGTGGGCTGGAGCAGTTTTTGTAGGTACGGAATATGTGGCCTTTAGAACCCAAAGAAAGCTACGAAGAGGGAAGAATTTCTTTGTAGAGAGGTTGCAAGATGCAGCCATTTGTTTTTTGCTTTGGAGGGGAGATCCCAGCATGTCTCTAACCACTGGATTCCTAAAAGTGTTACTGAAGTACTAGCCTTGAATCTCTGAAGAATGTAACTCCCACCTTCTGGAGCACATGTGTGTCACCCAGGCCTCTGGCCACTTCTTCCTCATTGTGCCAATCAACGTTGTCAACGTTGTGAGTCAAGGTGATGTTCTACAGGAGACATTCCATCCAATCTCAGCAAAACTATAAATGTATATTGCTGTCTGTTCCATTTGAACATGAACTATTTTTCTGATCCTCATGCCTGAATCAGATAGGGGAAAAAAATGCATTTGCCCAATTAACATGGCCACATGCCATGTATCTGAAGCCACGTATCTGAAGCCATCTGTACTAACGTAGTATCTCCAGCAAAGATACGTTAGTACAGCAGATGAAAACTGGAGCTACTACTTGGTTGAGCTTGCAGTAGCCCACAGTTATTCTTCGGGATCCATCTTGCCCAATTAAATGGAGATATGATAGATCCCACCACCCCTGCTCTCTAAGAGTGACACTAATCTTCACCATCTTCCCCCAACCCCAGGATGCAAGACTCTTTTGTATTTACTACCTTGGCTGGAGTAGAAAGATCAATTTCCTTCCTTGCTGTGGTAGCTTCTACCACACAGACCAAGGACCCAATGTGTCAAGTATATTAAACCCAATTATATATAGGGACTTGGGAACTGACATCCAGGTAGGTCTGCAGCCCCTGTGGGCCTGCTGGGACTTGGCCAGGTCTCCTTTTGTTTCCTTGGCCTCTCTGTTTTCACTCTAACAGGGTCTTTGGGTATCAATGTTAACTCAAACCCCTTGTCCAACAGTCCACAAGATATCTAGGCACTCCCTTCCCCCAGTCTACAGTCAATCAAGTAAATGACCATAGGTCTTTTGGGAGAAGGACTGAGAGAATCACTACTGTACACACTTGTCATGATGTTGCAGGATTCTTCCCTTTGGTGACCTGGTTACCTTTTCAGTCTATGGGTTCCAGATTTGAAAAACTGACTCAGATCCACAAACTGAGCAAGGGATCAAGACCTTTCATTGGGGCAACTGTCTTTGGCCTCTTGCTCAACCATTCTTGCTCTTTTTTATTATCTATAGTAAGCAATACCGTTGTTGGCTGCCCATCTACTTTGCCCCTTGGATGCCATGCTCTATTAATCATCTCCATAACTCTCTATGGATCAGGGCCTCTTGGTTATGAATCTGAACTGCTTGGTTATTATGAAGATTCAACCCCCTTGGCTTCAGGCAGTAGAGTGCTGCTACCTGGTCTCTGTTGTTTCAGGTGCCCATCATCCCCATTGCGATCGGACAGTCAAGTTCTGTGAGCACCACTCCTGCCATCAGCCCTGACCTGCAGAGGGGAGCCCCACTGAGCTTGTTTGTGATGCTGGTGCTTCTCTCACCAGCATATTCCTGCTGCCTTTGGTGGATGATGTGTCTGTCCTCTGGGCCTTTCCGTGGAACATGATCATCTGTTGGGTCTTCTGGAGTCACGTAATATACATGCGTGTCCATGTCTCTGAGAATTTTAATCCCTTCTTCTGCCATCTGCCACAGTAATTTGGGCATTTCAACCCCAATGTATATACACTATATATATTTATATATATACATATATATATACACACACACACACATACATATATAAAATCCCAATGCATAAAATTATATACACAAGTCCAAGGTTTTCCCAATTAGACCCTGATTTTGGCATAGTAGAGCTGCTTCAGTTGAGCCCTTGACATAGCCTTTGTCACCTCAACTAGGTTCTCCAGAGCAAAAATTGCCCATTAGGGGAGTCCTGCATTGGGTGGAAAGTGCTGAGGCAATTGTCCCACCACCTCGCCCAGTCACAGATGGGGTTGCCCTTGGCTCCAGCAGTGAGGCTGAGCCTGAAGGAGCTCACAGCTGGAGGCTCATGGCCGTCCACACTTCTCACTGCATCATTTCAAACGAGCTCAGATCTGACTATTTCTTTCACAGAGGGTGTAAGAAACTTAAGAAAACAGAACAAAACAAAAACAATCAGCGTATAAGGCTTATTCTACTCATTTTTAGGAATATTTTTTTGTTTTGTGTTTCGTTTGAACTGCCTTTCCTCCTGCCTAAAAAGCAGCATCCATCTATGCCATCTTTGTAAAACACAAATTGTCTTGGGTTACTAGCTCCAAGCCACGCCCACACCACCTTTGGTCTAAATCTTGTCAAATCTTGGCTCACTTCACCCCTTCAAACAGAATAAACCCTCCTGCCGATATGGCATAAAAAGAGATTTTTGTCATTTTTCCCTCTGTGACCACTGAGTGTACACCCGGAATACACACTCACTAACTGGCTCCCCAGCCCAACCAGCGATAAGCCAGCTCAGTCTGTCCTCAAGCACCTGGCACTTGCTTGCACCCAGATTCTCAGTCATTCTGATCCACTTATGCCGCCATCTTGTGTATCTGGTTAGCCCAGGTGGCATTTATCCCAGGAGCAGTCCTGCCCAAAAAAGGATGAAACATTTAATATGGGTCAAAAGGCTGAGATACAAATATCCACGAGCGCATGAAGAAAGAAGACCAAAGAAATTACTATGACACTAGCAGTTTTTAAAATAGAACCAACTATTTTGCTTCACGACATTTAGGTTGACTACTGGACCGAAACCTTAACAAAGGCTGGGCAAGGAGATGCTCTTTGAGGTGAGTCTTGGATTTGAGTTTAATTGTATTTTGAACAGGCACCCAAAAACTCAGATTTTCTGTTACATAAATATGTGCCTTTGGGAGGAAAATAGTCATTTGACATCTATAAGTAAACACATGTGGAGAATTCGTAAAACCTACTGAATTACCACGGGATTATGGGAAAAATATTGAATAATTTAGACTGAAAACCTAGTTTCCCAAACCTCTTGTCCATTTTAGGACAATTTGCTCAAAACTGGAATTATGTCTTTTAATAGAGTTGGCATTTAAATGTCTGGTCAGAGAGAACTTGAAGCACTTTTTAAATTCCCATTGATTTACAGAGAGTTTTCTCCTGCTACCTTCAAATGATTTCCTTTTTTTAACAAGTCTCACTTTAAATATTTTGGATAGTAAACTTGGTTTCTGCCTTAGCCAATGTTTCTCATTCTGCATCGAACCGGACACCTTTTTACCTTGTTTACGATACCTTTTAAATACTTACTGCAAATTTTCATCAGGAGGGGTCTATCTGTCCCCACTCCCTCCAAGGACCCTCGCTGGGTATCTGTGGAGGTTTCCAGAGCCCTTGGTTTTTCCCTTGTGAAAGATCCTGCCTCGCGCTTGTTACCTATCCCCTGGCCTAACCCGCTGCCCTGCGGTGTATCAGAGGGAAAAGGGCAGGAATAAAACCTAGAAAAGTTTGAGACAGTTTCTTTCAATACTTCATGCATACCTGTGAAAAAACAGGGTAGAGCCTATTTGTGGCAGCTGTTCAAAAGCAGAGAAACAAAAAAAGACTTTGGTAGAAAACCAACTTTATTTAAATATTGGAGGCAGCAGCTTTGTTTGGCGTTTGAATCCCATGCTGGTGGATGCTAATTCCGTAACATTATACAGTTGCCTTTTTTTGGGTACAAAGGTAGAAGGGGGGTTTTCTTCTGTGTTTTTCAGTGCAAAGTGATTCCGATCAGAAAGGACCAAGGTTTCAGCTCCAAGTAACTGACATTTCCATCTGAATCTACTCTCTTTTTTTTTTTTTAAGGGGGGAGAAAAAGGTCTAGTTTTTCAGGAAAAGAACCTCTCTACGCAATCCTGAAACTGATCTTTAGATTTACTTTTCCTTAATCAATAGAAGAAAAACTTGATTGCAACTCAACACTTACGTGACTCTAGCGCAGGACTAACTGAATTTTTGGTTTTGAGAGTAGGGGATTCAGACATCATTTCAGGAATCAGAAATAATTGGCAGCGAGTGGGGGAGAACTGACATGAATTCTTGTTTTACCTAATTTTTCCTGGTTTACCAAGATTTGGCTTAATATTTCCGACTCCATTCCTCCAGTCTCTGCAGAACAGGTTAGTGACATTTTTCATAAATACAAATATTTAAATGAATCCTCCTTCCTGCTCTCTGAACTGCTTCCCTAAGGACTCCAGTCTTAAACCTGCCTGACATCTCATTCTGCTAAAAGCTGTGTGTGATCTCTGCTAAAGGCTTACTCCCATTTTCAGCAAAACTGACTAATATTTGTTATGTGCTTAAGATTTCAATGTGTGTGCTTGACAACTAAAGATTTACAGTAAAACTCACAGAGGAGGTTCACTGATTTTCCATGGAAGTCTGGCTGAAGAATTGTGATAGCTTCCAATAATTAGAGAAGGGTTTTTAGTTTTAAGAATGCTATCGGGAGCAAACTTCAGTGTCTACCCGTGCACTTGGTGCTGACGCAGGAGTATGTATAATTTGGAGCTTGCATCTCAGCTCTACAGAGCGGCACAGATTGTCCAAGGGGTAAAGCCACCGGTCCAGCTGATTGTAACTGAAATGAAAACAAGTTCATTTTTGTGATGTTCTTTCTCTAATTAATTTGCCGCGACTAATTACTTGCTTGTGTACCGGATTCTATTTTTATTGTAATTCCAAGGAGCCAGCCTGGCATGGTTCTTTTTTTAGTACATGTCTGTTATTCATTTCACATATGGAAAGTCAGTGGACAGTCTTCTACAGCCTGTGACTCTGGTCTGTACTTCAGAGTGATGGACTGGCTCCATACTTTACAGAAGGTGATGGCAAACTCTAAATCCTCCTACCTGTAGGACCACATTGTGTTTTAACTGACTTTTATGGGATCCTGATTGAAAGCTGTTGTGAAAATTAGGAGAGGCTGGTCTCACAGAGGATGGATGTCTGTTCTAGAGACACAACAGGCATCTTTAGAGTGGGGTCCTGTTTTTCAGGGCTTTAGTAGCTGAAGAGTAGATGCCTTTCCTTGACTCATTGCCGTGCTCATTGATTCTTTATAATTTCCTGACAATTTGAATGATCTCATTACACTTCCAAACTGCTTTTCACGGGGGAATCTAATTTGTTCATGAGGTGTTGAACATAGGAGGGCCCGCCAGCATCCAGGGCGTTTCATCCGGACTCAGAACTGTTGATGTCGTTATGTGAATGTTCTATGATGGTTGTGATGTGTCTTGGGATTTGCCACCAAACACACCTGGTGTTCTATTTACTCTGGCAAGCTGGGGATTTTTTTTTTCTTTTTCTTTTTAAAATTCCAGGATGAATTATTCATCATTACTTAGAATTTGGGTCTCTTTCATCTTCGCACTTGTACGGCACCGAGGTGAGTACTACAAAATTCCATAAAGCTTGTGATTAGCATGCTCCTGAATTTATAAAGAGACGCTTTTGTTGGAACTGTAATTGTCAGGGCAGGTGTACATGTGTCTACAGTTACAACAAGAAAAATGTAAATTAAATTCTGCTGTCAAGGGCAAAATACATTAACTTTGAATGATGTTCATTTACATTCCTACTTTTTCTTATTTCACTTCGAACACAGTTTGTATATACCAAGTTGCCCCATGTCAATGGAATAAATCTTTAAGATAATGCAAATTATTTTCATTAAAAGTACACAGGGTAGGTGTGTGTGCATCCCATGCCTGATGATTGATTCCAATGAAGGCATTTAACTGGTGGCACAGACTTTAAAAAATACACTTGTTTAAGCCAAAATCAGGGAGTTCCAATGGCATTAATGTCAGTGACTTGAGTATCAGTGGCCATTTACAATGGCCAAAAATCTAAAGCTGCAAGTGAAATAAGAAAATTTTTCCCCTCCGTGATTCCTCCTTTTTCTCTATGTAGCATTGCCCCGGGTAAGTAGGAGATCACATGCATTTCTTTCTACAGTTTTTGAATTTTAGGCAAGAAAGGTGGGAAAGTCTATATCGATTTGAAACTTTTATGGCTAAAATTCTAGAGCATCTTCTTTGTTTTGTTTGTTTAGTTCAGCGGACACATGATTACAAGTCTGAGTGAACCGATCCATAAGGCATGTGGGGCCCTAACATTTTTCTAGGATTGGATAAATTTAAGCAGTTGTAGCAGGCAGGCTATAGTGTGAAACCCCATAGTAATGAGTCCCACTGCCTCTAACCTCGCACTCCTGCTCTAAGAAGGTATGTCTTATTTGGTGGAAAAAAAAAAAAAAGTTCTGATAACATAAAGTTTATTGTAACATTCCTGGCCTAAAATCAGCATGGGTAAGGAGATTCTTTCTTTTGTTAACTCTGATTCTATTGATAGGCTATGCTGTTAACAAGCTATATTTTTATAATAGTAATGACTTCTAAGGTAGGAATTACTATAGTTTAAACCTACTCCCTTTTATTAGTCATATTTTTTTTAATTCAACAACTATTTGATAAGTACTTACAGTATTAGATATCTCGATTATTTGTATTCTTCTTAAAATTGAAAATTGTTGATTGTCCATCCTTTCCTGTTCAAAATCATGAGCTAGTTAGGATCATTCCTGAAGGGATGAATCTGGCAAATTTGTGTCACCTTTGGAGCAGAGAGAGAAGTTACGGACAATCTCTCTGACCATAGTTTTCTGTCTCCTCAGGACGGGCATGGATTTCTCATGTCCTAGGCAGATTGGCCAACACTGCCCCGAATACCAATTAATCTTTCCATTCAAATGATTACAATTCAGCGTGAATTTGAGACCTTGTTCACACTTGGACATCACTTCTAAAAAGTTCCCCATGAAGGATAAATCCATGACATGGTTTGATTTATTATTATTAATTTGAGAATGTTCATTACCCTTCACATTTAATAAGTACCTGTGTATAATTCTATGATAAGGATTATAAAGAGATTTTTTTTTAAATTGCTTCCTTCTAGGAATTTGGAATTTGTTACTTCTATGTAATTATGACTGTTAGAGAAACCTTTTTTGTCTACTGATTGTGACATTAAATAAAGCACGTGGGCTGAGTGCCCCTGTGATAAAACTAACTACAGCACCTCCCAAAGATTTCCTTTGGTTGGCTTCACAGAGACTTCTGAAGGTTGGGGAGCGATGCTTATACACTAATGACCAGGCTCGTTTTCCCCACTTCCCTCTGATGCTAGTTAGCCCTGGGAAACAGAGCAGCTCTTCCTCCAGGCAGACCTCCCCTCACTCCCTGCTCCACGAGGAGAGAAGCTGGCACTTGGCCAGGCACTTCTGAGCTGCTCTCTGCTCACTTAAAGGCTCCCAAAAGAGCAGGGCAGCCCTTGGTGGTTTCTCGCCAGCCTATCGGCTCCATCAGCACAGAGCAGGGATTTTCTCAAGGAGGGGCCCCCGACCTGAGGATGGGGCATCAACGTCTGCAAGCAGGTGCCTCACGAACTGTCAGCAGAAGCCCCAAATGGATTTGCCACACATGATTTAAGAAGATGGAAGCATAGATGATGTTCAATTGCTCTATTTTCATCCAAGAAAAGAAAGGACAGAGGCAAAGAAACATTACACCCCAGATATAGATTATTTCATAAATGCCATTGGACCTGATCATCAGTAATGTAGACCCTGGGGAAATTGTCTAACTTCTCTCTCTGAACTGGGCCACCCCTTGCAAGAGTTTGGATGAGAAACTTCCGAGAAACAAGCCAGCTTGCCAAGAGAGGTGGTGACACGGTTACAGGAGGGGAGCTGTGTGTCTGTGTGATGACTCTCACCTTTGACCAGGATGATGAGTAAGCGCCCCGAGCCTCCTCCCCAAAGAGTGCTCAGAGGCCCAACCTCCTTGGCCCAAGAGGCTCCCATGTTTGTTTTTGTAAATAGGAGCTGGGCAGAGAGACTTCTCATGGGGCCGGAGCTCAATCAAGGTCATTCACAGGCCAGTTACTACAAACCCTCTCTTCCCACTCTTGTCCCAGATCCAACTATTGTTTATTTCCTCTGTGATCTGGTATCTTCTCCTATTGTGCATCTGGAGGAAGGGGACTCCTTTCAGGAAAAGACTTGATAGTAGAATTCTTGAGCTAGAAGGGGGTCTCATAGCCACTGGCCACGTTCTCTGTACGTTGCCTTCTGATCAAGGATTCAGTGGGCTAAGCCACACCAGACCTAGAGGCACCTCTCAGTGCTCTGAGAGCCCCAGGCAGGGCTGATTTCACAACCTTCCAGCCAGTGTTAACCATTGCTGTCTCCTAAATGTATGGAAACATAGAAATGAAGCGGGAAGTGATTTCTCTTAAGGAGAAATGCCATCACTTCCATGCTCCCCTTTCCAGAGGCAGAAGATAACGCACCGTGTCCAGCTGAGGTTGAGGATAAATGCAAAGGCTGTCTGACTTACATGTCATTTGTAAGACTTAGTGAAAGAAGCTGGCTTTAGTGGGTGGGAGGAAAGCAGCTTGCCGAACCGAAGAGGGATCGGCCGTCTACCTAACCGCCCTCTCTCTTGACAGTTCAGCCCAGGGAGCTCATGTATCCATTTTGGCAGAATGACACCAAAACCCCTAAAGTAGACGACGGAAGCTCATCTGAGATTAAGCTGGCCATCCCCATCTTCTTCTTTGGCGTTCCTTACCGCACCATCTATGTAAGTGACAAGCAGCCCAGCTGTTGCTCCAGGGCTCTCCCACCTTGTTGGTCATTAAGGAAAAGTATTTTAAATACCTTCTTCCAGGGCTCTGGGAATGGAGGATTTGTTGGCAGCCCAGATGACGAGTTCTGAGATTTCATGAGCTGATAGGTTTTATGATTAAGAAAGTCAAAGGTATATTTCATGGCTAATGTTCATAGCGGAGGAGTATACAGAGCAATGGATTGCTTTTGTGGGTGATTAAACACCCAAGTGAAGCAGAGGCCCCAATGCCAGGAACATCATTTCTGCCCCTAGACAAGATAAAAAGATACGATGAACCACAATAGGAGCAATAGCAATTTTCTTTCCCTTCTGGGGGTGTGAAGACTTTAGGCATCTGCTCTTCTTAGGCTTCCTACCAATTTGGAGCAGAGTCAGAGCAGAGTAGAGGGGTACTCAACTATTATATAACGGTTGTTTGCAGAATTGGCCAACCTCACTGGGTCTGAGATACGCCATAGGGTCTCATTGTCAAAGCTGCATGAAGAAATGGTATCATTTGCTGTCAGAGCTCTCCTGGGCACCTGTGTTCTCAGGTTATTTTTAATTTTTTGATCATTGGAATTGCTGCTAGTGAGACTACAGCACATTGACAAGAAGATTCAGAGCAACTGAACCTGTCTTGATTTTCGGCCTTAAAAGAATTGAGTGAAGCAAATGTAGATTATATTACAGCCTATTCTATTCTGCGCCCTGCCCTGGAGAAAGAAATAAAACTCCAGGCACCTCCATCTCTGGCTTCCTCTGCATCTGGGACCTCTATCTTCCCCAACATTTGATTGATAGCTCAAGGCTGACTCCCACTAGAAAAGAGTTCCCTCTTCCATTATGTAACCTGGGGTCCTTGAACTTGCAGCATCAGCATCACCTAGGCACTTGCTAGAAATGTCACTTCTCAGGACCCACCCCAGACCTACTGAATCTGGGAGGGGGCCCAGCTATCTGTTTGAACAAGCCCTCCAGGGAATTCTGATGCCCACAAAAGTTTGAGAACCACTGCTCTTAACTATAGAATATAATCAAAACACATCTGAGTCATCACTAACTTCCTCTGCTAGTCTGTGTGTTTTAATTACACCACTGCTCCCCAGAAAACACATTGCTCCGGTATCCTGAAATGCCTTTTATGCTCTACTCACTGTAGAGCCTCCTTAGTCTGTAACAGCTGATTGTAAGTTTCTGCATGTGTTGACCTGATTTTGGAGATGAGAGGGATGCACAGGACTTCCATTCTGGAAGCCTTGGTCTCCTAGACCACTAGAACACATGTATTTAGTTAAGCTCCTCTTTCTCCTCCATTGTACTAAGTGACATGGAGTCTGAATAATTCTTGCCTTTGCAGAAGGAGGGTCCTTAATTTGGGGGAGGCTTATTTGAGGGCAAATTTTTCCTTGGGTTTCCAGCACTTTAAGTCATGCAGTCTTGTTCAGGCTTCTGGGTTGTTCACTGATACTTGCAGACAGTAGACTCTCAATGTCCTTGTAGCTGGATCTCCAGCTTCCTTTCCAAACTGCACACCCTTGCTTCCAAAATAGGTTGACATACCCTTGGCCCAGGTACTGATAACTTATCTCTGGGATCTGGGTCACTGTTAATGTCCATAATATTACTAATTAAATATGAACCTAACAATAGAATGTTTCTCTATTGAGGAATTGCAAGTATTCCCATCACAGACACTCCTGCTGTTGAAACCATACAAGCCTTTGGGTTAAATCAGCTTCATGTATGAACATATTGGGCTGCAGACACAGGCAGAGGCAAATTGTTTACAGATCCTGTTTATGAGTATATATATCGGCTTGTTATTTGCAGTAAGGTTTAGTAATTTAATAAGTTTACTAAGCCATTTATAAATCATGAAGAAATCACCATAAGATAGTCATTTACATATACAACGTAAAGTTTTCATGTCTCCATTTTGTGCAGAGACTATACAAAGAAGCTAACAAACTACAAGAGCTGGAATGGAATTGGGCTCATCTGTAGATTGTAACCTTACCCTTTTCTGGGTACCGAGTGGTTCTGACGTCAATAGAAATCCTTTAAATGTCTCATCCAGGGTGGGATATGGTTCATCTTGAGATCTGAGTTTGGTGATGGAGTATTTGATTTACCTTTTACTGACACTCCTCTTTTGTCATGTGATAGGAATCAAGGTCTAATATAGAGTTCCTCAGTTTTTTAATTTAACTTTCTGCTTCCATGTTTTTTGGTTTTTTTCCTGTCTATTTTGCATCTGTAACTCTGGATCTTCTTTATTGCCCACATAAGCCACTGCCTAGCCCAACACACACACACACACACACACACACACGCACAATCCAGTAGTATTTGATAAGTATAAATAAAGACAGGATAGAGAACATGAAAATGAGGCTGATTATTAATAAGAAATGCAGCTGGCTACAAATTGAAAGTGAAAGGAAACCAATGAGTTTGTCTGGAAGCAAATGAACCTCCTAGCTGAGAAATGGAAGCTGCTGTTTGGGGGTTCTGATTCAGTAGTTTAAAAGCCGTTTCCATTCATATGATTAGACGAGCGTCTGTCTTGGTTTATGACTCTGAAATTGTCATAGTCTCAGATCCACCGTGCAAAACCTCTTTTATTTTTGTAGGTCAATAACAATGGAGTTGTTTCATTCAACGTGCTAGTGAGCCAGTTCACGCCCGAATCTTTTCCCCTGACGGATGGGAGGGCCTTCATTGCTCCATTTTGGGCAGATGTGCACAATGGGATTCGAGGCGAGATCTATTACAGAGAGACCATGGACCCTGTCATCTTGAAAAGAGCCACCAAGGACATCAGGAAGTACTTCAAAGACATGGCAACCTTCTCTGCCACTTGGGTTTTCATTGTGACCTGGGAGGAAGTCACGTTTTATGGAGGGAGCAGCACCACACCTGTAATCATTCAAATTTTCCCTTTTCCGCTTCGTATTCTGACATCTAATTCTTGTCCATCTTCACTACCATGAACGAGTCTAATTGTTAGAGCTGAAGAATGTCAGTTTCCTTGAGTTAAACTGAGGAGTCTTGCCACCCACTTTCCAGGAAACAGGGGGAGCTATCACACCTAACCAGTCCAGTCAGCTGTAATATTTCAGAAGATGTGTCATCTCTATCACGAACCATTACAAATGTCTAACAAGAAGCCCTCCACAATTTTCTTGCAGTAGGTAGCATTCCTATTTTGCAGGAGAGTGATTGAGGCACTGAGACCCCATACGATTAGGGACCCACCAGGAACCCAAAGGTCCCTTTTCCTTACCAGAGGCTCAAATGCCTCTCTCCATCAGCTAATTTCCTTTTTTTCTTTTTCACAAAACCTGATAGGAAAAGGAAACTAGGGTGTCAGTTTGGAGCCAAATGATCTGGCTCATTTTATTATGTTATGACCTTTTTTAAAATTGTGACCAGAGCTGGAATTATTCATATTTGATGCTAATTGGATTGGGCAGTTAAAGTGTTTCATGAATAAAGTTTCAGCATCTGCTGAGAAATCCCAAATGGGCAATCAAATAAAAGTCATATAAGAAAGATTATCACTGGCATTATTATAGAGATAATCAACACTCTACATAAAGGGACAGAACATAATTTTCAGGAAAGCCTGCAGTTTGTTTGGATGACTTTGGCAATGGAGTTTTTTGAAGCAGCAGATGCGTCTTCAATGTATAATTTCCAGTAAGCAAAGACACTCAGAAATCTTCCCTCCGCTTTCTTAGGATTATTTCCAATTCCATCTGTTTTCCGATTTCCTTGGCGATGAGTCAGTTGTTTCAGGGTGGAACAGAAACTACTGAGTTAGAGACAGAGGTGGAAAAGTGCTGGGCTTGCATTTCGTAGCTGCCCTGCTGTGAGCACCCGGCCTCTTTGCACCTTCTGACCAGAGCATCGCAATGCACTTTATCACTAAGAGGTTCTGGAGAACAGAAAGATACAAGTTTAAACAGTGGATGCACTGGCTAGAAATAACCTCTAAAGAAGCAAAAATTTCCCTCTGTCATGTAATGGATTGCTAACGACTCCTTGGGTGATGTTTTATGTCCTTGAACCTCATACCTTACAGCTTTAGGATGCAGGATGCCAGCGATCGATAAATTTTAGTGTCAGAGGGAGAAAAAAAAAGAGAAGAAATGCCCATCAAATGCTGACCACCAGTTTTTCAAAAAAACTTCCATTGGCAGTAAAAATGGCAAGATAATTTAGATACTTCCTGGTTTGTACTTTGGCGTAAATTTCTGGACTGGGTGAGGACTCTTTCAGTGAGGATGAATGAGGTAACATCTAAGTGCTTTGAGCTCCTTGGAGAAAAAGATGATAAAAATCCTCCAGAGCTGCGGGAGTGTCCATCCATCCCTGTCTTCGAAATCGGCCCCCTCTTCCATCTCCCATTATCCCAGGCCCCACCTTCTTTAGAGGAACACGTATCAACAGGCCAACTAAACACTGGGCATGAGAGATCTTTTAGAAGCAGAAGCCCAGTAGAAAGTCAAGAGGATGTGTTTACTTTAAGGAAGGAAAACTAATATTTATTGAGGCTGACTGTGAACCCAGGGCTGTGATAGGCTATCTTTGCAAATCATTTAGCCCTCACAAGAATGTTCCCAAGGAAGCTCGCCGTCCACTTTAAAGGTGAGGGAACAGGCCCGGAGAAGTTAAGTAACTTTGCCCAAGTGTCAAGAAAAGGGATTTGAACCTGATATGAGGCAGAGCAGGGTGTGAACCCAGTCTCCTAACTCTGAATCCCAAACTCTTTCCTCAGCTGCCCCCTCCAGGTAGCGTTAGAGGTCCTCTGAAGTATAAAAGGGCTTTTCAAGAATTAAAAACATGGTTTTACAAGAACAGATCCAGAGGAGTCTTACAACCCATGTTGAAGAGTTACCTGTGGGGGGGTGTGAGAGTGAGGGAGAAGGTGCATGAGGGCGAGCCAGCTTCTGGAGCGTTCTTAGGATGGCTGGCTGGTTTTAACGTGACTTCTGGGATCAGACATGGGTTGCTTTCAAGACCTGCTTGGACCAAAGATATTTCCAACTTCATTTCAGGGGAAGGAATTCACATCCGGAAGGAGCATCCTGGTCTGAAGGAGGGTTTAGTTTTGGTCCTTGTGTGACCTTGACTTTATGCCTTTCTCTTGAATCTGACCCCACAGCGGCCATATAGGTGACTGCTCGGTCCTCTCTGTGTCCCACTTTGCCCTTTTGTTGAACGGGGCCAGAGAATGGAGGCATAAACCTGGGTGGCTCTATCATAAACGCCATCAGCTGTGGCAAGCACGGAGCTTGAGGAGAAAGTTCTCGTGTACAAAAAGGGCTTTTCTTTACTTGCACCTTTTCTCCCTCCCTGGGACTGTCTAGGATGGGAGATTTGGGGCTTCCAAGATCCTTTACCCCAGTTTGATTACACAGGATAAGGATGTGGGTCTTCCTCTGCATCTGACAGAATGTTAACCAGGATGGTATCGGGCAGCTAGGAAAATGCTAGGTTTGAATGGAAAAGGTCGAAGCAGCCTCTCCTTTTAACTCTATTTTTTACTTGAATTTCCTGAAAACATGCATCAGGGGGTAGGGATTAGCAAAGGGAAATAGTAAAGGACAGAGTTTGCCACAGCTTGTTTCTGGAAACTGTTTGCAAGACTGATTTGAATGTATATAACATCTCTGTCCTAAAAAGTTGAAACTTAAAACCGTGTGTAATGACAGTGCACGAAGAGATCAGACTGGGAGCTCTGGCTCCAATTCTGTTTTCTGTTGCTGGGTCATTGTGGAATTTCCAGCAATTCATTTCCCTGAGCCCTCAGTTTTCTTAGCTCCTACGATGGGAATGGGCCAAAAAATTACCCATCTTAGCATTGGTTGAGGTACAGATGGGGGTGGAGAATTTTGCAGATATAAAGTGACGCATAAATGCTCCATTAGAGGAGCAATTTCTCCCCACAAAGTGCTTTTTAAAAATCACTTTCCAACCTGCATTTAAAAGAGGGGGAGACATCTCACCAAGATTAGCGGTGTGTTCCAGGAAGCGAGAGAGCAGGGCCCATGCCACTACTAGAGTCACACCAACTGGCATTTGCGTGCTCTGCCCTCTCCCTCCCCACCCCGCCGCTGCCCTACCCCACCTGCTCTGGGAACAGGTGCTCACAGCCCTCTCCCCGGCTTGACTAGTTCCTATAGTTTATTCTCATGCTGCCATCTATAGGTGCCCACGTATTATCACATGCTGAGTCGGGCCGCTGACTTTCCTGTCTGGTACCAGTCAGAGATGTAAGAGGGACGCTGAGTCAGCCTCTAGGTTATTCTCAGGCCATTTCTCTTCTGGATGCACAGCCCCACATGTCTTGCTTTTCCCGCTGGAGGTGAGAACATATTTGGAGAGAAGGCAGAGCACCGAGGCTGGGGTCGGAGCAGCTCTGAGCTGCTTGCGTGGGGAGGGGGCAGGGTAAAGGGAGCTGCTACTGGGGAGAGGAGCTCCTGGGGGTGTGAGTCCTGAGCCCGCCCGCCCATTCGCATCCTGCAGGTGAACACCTTCCAGGCCGTCCTGGTGTCTGACGGTTCCTATACATTCACGCTCTTCAATTATTACGAAATCAACTGGACCACGGGGACTGCGAGCGGCGGTGATCCCCTGACGGGTCTTGGGGGAGTGATGGCACAGGTAGGCGGTTCTCTGGCTCATCCGCCTATGTGTTTCTGAAGCACTGCACTCTCTTCTCATGCTCTCAGCATCTGGGGGGAATCCTGCTTTGAACTGGAGAAGCGTGTCTGATCCTGCAGGTTGACTGAGGGACTAGTCTTGCCCATCTTTGATACCTGGATCCAGGTGTGGCATGAACTAGCGGGCCTTTATCACCTGAAATGGGGGCCCCAGAGACTCCAGGAAAAGGGGTCTCTTGATTTCAGGTGTGCTGAAAACAAGATGGTGGGCAAGTAAACCAAGGTCGGGGGGGGGCGGCGGAGGTGGGGCGGGGATAATGTGTGTGCTCAAAAGTCTGCTCTCCCTTTTGTGCTCTAGGCAGGATTTAATGGTGGAAACCTCACCAATTTCTTCAGCCTTCCGGGGTCAAGAACCCCTGATATTGTGAATATCCAAGAGACCACAAACGTCAATGTTCCAGGTCGCTGGGCATTTAAAGTTGATGGGAAGGAAATTGACCCAGCCAATGGCTGCACCTCCAGAGGTAAAGGCATTTCCTCTTCTCTGAGGCAAAGCAGGGTTTGTTTCGTTTAGATAGACAGGCAGGCTTTTAAACCACGGTAGGGGGGACTCATTGCTGATGCTTTACCCTTTGAAGTCTCTCGTCTGGGTAATGGAGATCAAGGTAATTTTCGCATGCACGTTCATCACTCCAGGAGCTGAAACCCTGCGCTGGCCATACTGCAGTTTCTGAAGTCTTTGCCTGGGGTATGAACACAGCTCCCCATTGGGAACTGCTCCAAAGTGGACGAGGCTCTTGAATGATTCCTCAGCCGGAGGGACAGAAGGGAGCCCTCCTGTTTAACATTATTTTTGTTGTCGTTGTTGTTGCCATTTCCCCCTTTAAATTTTCCTTCTCATCTTTACTCCTGCTCTGCCATCTGCACTTTGTAGATCCATGGGAGTGGGTGAAATTGGAGCATCACCAAGTCTGTACGAGAGTAAATCAGTACTTCCTAGTATGATTAGAAAGAAAGGAAAAAACGTGTCATAGTCTTTAGGGTAGCTTCTCCTAAAATCCTCCAAGCAGCAGCAAAACATGCAGGAATTTAGGGAGCAGCAAAGCCGGCTTTAAGTCTATGTGAACAAGCTGTAGGTGAACCTCAGTGGGTTTCCTTTACATTGGCATCCAAAGTTTGGAGCCTCCTCTGAAATGTCAAAACCCCTTTGGATGTACAAAACAGCCCAGGACTCTCACAGGGACGCCATGGTTTATAGATTCCTGCTTCTTATATGTCTAAAAGTATTCAGAAAACAGGATTTCTGGGCATATTTCTGCCTCTAGGAGTGGAGGCTATAGCAACTAGAATTAGTCAATCATCTATCCATCTGTCTGTGCATTTATCTACCCATCCACTCACCCACTCACCTACCCACCCATCTACCCATCCGTCCATTCAGCCTTCCAGCCACTGCATCTTTCCAAATGTGCTTAGCCACTCTCTTAGGCGCTGAAGATGGTACTTGCTCTGGACCCCCATGACCCTACCATGGTAGAGAAGACAGCACAGAAACAGTGATGACACAATGTAAGACCTATTATGAGAGACGTGAGTGCAGGGTACTGTGTAAGCACAGAAGATGGCCCTGGGGAAAGTACTTCCAGATTCTTAAGAAAGTTATGGGTTGGGATGAAAATTTCAGGAGGTCTCTTGCCCTCCTTCCATTGACAGCATGGCCAGGTGACCTCTGTGTCTCGGCAGCCCTGAGGGCTTTGATTTGTGTAATAATCAGAAGAGCCATATTCACCTGATCTGAAATGCCCACACCCTCTGCCCCCATCCCCTGCGCTGTGGTCACACTTATCAAACCTCTGCTTTTGCTCTGAGGAAAGGTCATTTGTGAAGATGGCCTGCCTGGGCATCCTTACCTCTGTGGATTCTGTAAAGTCCTCCATGTTCAGAAGAGCAAATAAATGTTTAGAGCTAAGCCAGTATTAAACTGGACAGAAAAGATTCTGGCTCCAAAGGTCACCAGGATTTCAGAGATTGCGCTCTCCTCCCTTACAGAGTGTAAACACATCTTCATCTAAGGTCTGTGAAGATACCAAACCAATGCCCCGTTATCTCTCTCGCTTTTACGGCCTGGGCTAGGGACCTACCCAACGCCTCTCGCCTTTGTCCAAGTGTCATGGAGCTGACTGGCTGTGGCCGTGCTACCTAAGTGCCGGGTGACAGCCTCTCCTTGAGTCCTGGGAATGAAATGCTGTGATAATGGAAAACACTGGCTCGCAGAGCTGTGGGGTTGGTCAGATGCCAGCCGCGTACAAAGTCCTCACTTTGACTTCATTCTTTCCCTCCTGAGTTATGGCTTTGGGTTTCATATACAGGACAAATTCAATCTCCTCATACAGGCTGCTGTGCATTTTAATGTGCCACTGGACATACATCAATCTAATGAGATGGGGATTTGGCCTGGGCGATAGCAGGGGAACTGTTGCATAGAGCTGGTTTATTATATCATCATTTTGCAAACAGAATTATCTCAGAGAGTCTACCTTTTGGTCCAAACCTCCTCTATTCAAAGGCATTTCCCCCTCATTTATTGGAAGCCTGAGAAAGCAGAGACTGGAAATCATACCGAGCGGAGGCTGCTAGAATATGTGCAGCCTGGGTGAGTGCCAGAGGGCATTGAGGTTGGAGGGGCCTGTTTTCAGGGCTGATGCATCTGACCTACTGGGACCGTGCATACATCTATTATCCCATTCAGGGGCCGTATGAAACATAACTGCCCGCTGAGACATAATTGTTCCTGTTGGACAGACATTGAAAGGACTGTCCAACTGCCATGCCTTCTGCCTGGGTTCACCTGGCAGCTTTGTGCTCTGCATTAGGTATTCAGTTTTACAAAAATTTGAGAAACCTTTTCAAACTACAGTTTCAAACTATAGTTACTCCTGGTGTATGATATTGTTTACAGTTCTTAATGTTGTAACTTTGATACCTTCCTTTTCAGACAGTCTCAATGTACAAATACTTCTACCTTATTGACCTGTGCCAACTTTTTATAGCATCTTTGTTCCCCAGGAGGCAGGGATGAGAAAATAACCTTGTCCACATTCTATGGGTTAGAACATGAAGACAGGTGGAAGTTCAGTCAGTAGTCTTGGCAGTTGATTGCAGACTTGTGACCATTGCCCAGTTCTCTTGACTCCAACCCCCAACCAAGGATTAGGTCATAGCCCCCAGCCCAGAGATGCTCCCGTGTCAACTGAAGGTTGATGTGAAGAACTGGTAGATTTCAAGGTTTTTGGTGGGGGAAAGCATTCATTTAGAGAAATGGTTTTAAAGACTGAATGCCAACCAAGGCAATAGAAGTATCTTAAACATTAGCACATCCCTTAGAACCATTTCCCCTCTCCATCTCACTCTCCTGTCCAGAGGATAAAGAGAGAGGAGTGCTGGACTTAGACCGGGCCTAGGGTGAGGGGAGAAGACAACTCGTGTAGGTGTAAGTTCTGCCTAAACAGTGTCTGCAGGATTTATGAGCCCGGGAACGTGAGAAGCCAGGGGTCAGCCCTTTCCAGAATCTTCCCAGGAGGCCTGGGATTTAAATTTGTGGGTCTGACTCCTGATTCTTTTCTGGCACGTACTGAGCCCCCAACAGCTGTTTGTTGAATGAGTGGATGAGTGAATGAATGATCACGTTAGCAAATGAACCGACAGTGTTGCCGAGTTACCCGGGGGGTGGGGGAGGGCCTTCTTTCGGAATACCCTTCCTCTTATCGCAGAAAGGAAGGCAAGGACTGCCGTGTGTCCTGGTGTATCCCATGGAGTGAGACAATGTGTCTTTCCTTGAATGAAAGTGTGCTCACCAGTGGTGGTGACAATAATGTCAAGAGCTTAGATTGGATTCAGACAGACTTGGCTTGGAATCCCGGCTTCGCGGTTGAGTTGCTGAGTGATTTGGATGAATTACCTAACTTCTCTTAAGCCTCAGTTTCCTCACTTGACAAGTGAGGGCAACACTTCATATCTAATCGGGTTCTTTTGTGGATTAAATGGTATAAGGCCAGTAAAGCCTTTAGCCCGATGCCCGGCACAGAAGGTAAATGCTCAATAAATGTTAATTCTCCTGTCCTTATTCCCCAGGACAGTTCCTTCGGCGAGGGGAGGTGTTCTGGGATGACCTGAACTGCACCATCAAGTGCCGCTGTCTGGATTTCAACAACGAGATCTACTGCCAGGAGGCCTCCTGCAGCCCCTACGAGGTGTGCGAACCCAAAGGCAGATTCTTCTACTGCAGCCCGCTGGAGACCAGCACGTGCGTGGTATTTGGGGAGCCTCACTATCACACGTTTGATGGCTTCCTCTTCCACTTCCAAGGCTCCTGTGCCTACCTGTTGGCCCGACAGTGTTTGCATACTTCCAGCCTCCCCTTCTTCAGCGTGGAGGCAAAGAACGAGCACCGGGGGGGCTCAGCCGTCTCCTGGGTGAAGGAGCTCTCGGTGGAGGTGAATGGCTACAAGATTCTCATCCCCAAAGGAAGCTACGGAAAAGTCAAGGTGAGACCCTCTCCATCCTTCACGGGGAGATGGAGAAGCTGGAGGTACTTCAGCCTGGGGAAGACTTTCCCAGATCTACTGCTGTTTGCCCTTTGTACCAAAAAGATGCATGGATCTTTGTAAAGATCCATGCAAATATCTTGTAAAATTCTTTACTAGGCTAAATTTTGCTTGTACAAGAGCTAACCTAAGCTTTCTCTTTGACATGTCTATCTGCTGTTTATCTTAAAGTACATTTAAGTTCTTAGTTGACACAAACACACACACACACACACACACACACATCCAAGCTCAGAGGTAACTGGGAACAGAAGTAAATTGTTTTTCATGAACCTGGCTTGCAACAATGGTAGCCACATGGCCATGCCCTGGAGACAGTGTAAACACAAAGTACAAACCTGTAATTCACTACAGCTTTTGATTAACCATCCTCACATCCCCCCATCCTGTTTACCCAAGAGCTGTGTCTTCATCCTCAGAGAAACGTCCAAACTGATTGGTGTAGCCATAGGCACTGCCTGCCTGTCCAGGCAGCTGGAGTGGGCTCGGTGACTGCTTTAGTGAAGCCTGGGTGGAAAGTTCCCCTGAAAGCTTTACCCAAACACCGCTTTAACAGAATCCCCCACTCCTGCTTGGAATGGGAGAGAACACGGACCTCTGTGGTTCGTTTAGCACATGCAAATGACTCCTGTCCCTGTCTACCTGGATTTCAGGCAGGGGCATTGTCAAAAGAGGGAGACCAAAAAGCCAGTAGCAATTACTCAATTTGTGGAGGCCCCAAGTTTCATGATGTTAATGGAGACCTCGTGGCAACCGTGTATTTATTCAAGCAATAATAACCAGGACCACAAGGGGTTGATTGCTGCAACCCTATGCAGTCCTTAATCCCCAAGCATGGAGGTCATCACAGAGATTACAAACCAGAACTGATGCCAGTGCAGGGAGGTCTTTCTTTTTTAAAAAAACGTGTTGTAGTTTTAATTGATGCAGCGTGTCCAACAAAAGGCAGGACCGAGGAACTAATTCCATTTTTTCTGGCTCTGCCCTTCCTAGGTCTGTGCAGCGTATCAGTGTCATAATTAGAAAAGTGGGCTATTACAGTGGTTAAAATGCCAATTTGCTTGTTATTTGGTTAGTCACCCTAGAGACAGCTCTGTAAATCAAATCAGAGGTAAGAATTCGGCTGCAGAAGTTTGGAGTTTTTCCGTTTTAAATTTCTACTGTGCTGTTGGGCACTACGCTTGTCCTTGTAGATAGATGCTAACGTTTCCAGCTAGAAAAATGTTTGCTAGCTCTGCCCTACTTCCTTGTCTCGTGGGGATGATGTGTACAATATCTGAAGTTGGAAAAGAAAGCTTCACGCTGTATTCCTATTTTCCATTTTGATTAAAATTCTTTTCCCTTCACAGTCAGACTCTTTTTTTTTAGAAGGAAAGGGGCACCAGCAGCTCTGCTAATTTTGCGTGGCTCTCTTCCATCGTCCGAGCGTAGGGCATGGATTCCTCAATTTTCTGTAGCGACAGGGAGATGTGGACGTGAATGTAAATGTTTCAGAAAGAAAAGGTTATGTGATTCCAACTGCAAGCAAACAATGGCTCCCTTTTCCTTTTGCCAAATGGCTTCCGAGCGTCTCTGAATACACCTGCCCTGCTGGGGAGGGTGCCTCCATGGATGGCAGAGACCCCACCCGGGGTGAAGTGGGGACAGGCAAGGGGGGGTGGGAGGCAAGAAGGAGCCTGATTTGCCGACTTCCAGACACGCAGGGCGGGGCCTTGCAAAACAGATCTTAACAAACAGCTTGCCTTTCTCCATATGCTGGGGTTAGGAACTGGGCTCTGAAAATGCATTTTCCCCCTTTGAAATGTTCTCAAGTGACAAAATAAACAATTTAGGATTATGTATGCTAATAGGGGCCAAAGAAAGCCAGCTAACATCCGTGTATAGTAAATGTCTCCTTCTAACTAATACTTATCAGTTTTCATCTTTCTCCCCCAGATAAAACTGAGTAGTTTAGGGTACACCAGGGAAAAGAGTGCCAACGCCAAATAGCTGATGGTGATGAAGAGCTCTGATTCTAGGGTCAAATCTGCACAAGCCTTGGGCCACCACTGCCAGCTGAGTGGCCTCTCTGAGCTTTACTTTCTTCATCTGTAAAACGGGGTAATCGTGTCATGTCTAGAAGGCAGGGCTCTTGGCTGTAGTTTGGACTTGGCTACCTCAACTCAGCACTGGACAAAGGCAGCAGGAAGCAGTGGAGGGTCTGGTCCTGTCACCCACAAATTATGCAAGCCCTGAATCTCAATTTCCTCATCTGCAAAAGGGGGCGATGGTAAGGACCTTCTTAGGTTGTTGTGAGGATGAAATAGGAAAGCCACGTGTGCGACAGCTAGCACAAAGCCTGGCACTCAATACATGCTCATTCCCACACTGCCATTCCCACCGAAAGTTCTTCTCATTCTAAGACCTGTCCTACGATGCTACTTCTCTCTCCTAACCTTGCTCCCACCTAAACTTGCCCCTACCCACTCCTGGGAGAGACACGGTTAAAAGGGGTCCTGGCTGGTACACAGGGAGAAGGGAAGCAAACAGGGAGACTCATCAACATTGGCGCATCAGGAGCTGAGGACTGGGACAGCAGGAAAGAAATAAGAAACCATGGGCTGGGGGAGAGTCCCCAGCTGCTCCCACTCCAAGCCCTCTGGGGTACAAGCACAGGACTCTATAAGGTGTGGCTGAAACTGAGACATGCATGAGAAAGAAAGGGGGCAAAATGACCACTGAGGCTGGAAAAAAAAGGGAAAATCTGGGCAACGCCGATGGGCAGCGTAGGGACACAGGCAGTGTGCGAGGGACGAGATCGGATGCAGCAGGGGGACGGTTGCAACATCCAGAGACAGTCCCCCCCGCCGCACCCTGTGGCTTCTGCTCTGAAGCACAACCACTGTCCTTTGTTAGTAGGGGCTGAGTGAGAGGAGAGGAGGGCATTCAGCGAGGGAGGTATTTGGCATTTACGATTATACCTCCTTGGAGAAGATTTCACTTCCTACATCTCAGCATAGAGCAATACACAATAATCACCCAGTGCTCTTGCTGGCTGACCTTCCTCAGAGTGTGGCTTTTCT
Organism: Eubalaena glacialis; assembly: GCF_028564815.1. NCBI lineage: Eukaryota > Metazoa > Chordata > Mammalia > Artiodactyla > Balaenidae > Eubalaena > Eubalaena glacialis. The sequence continues at coordinate 12,011,838 of NC_083725.1, read as the reverse complement.
CATCCTTGTTGGCTAACTTGCTACCTGGGAGATAAGGATAAATCAATCAACCCCTGGGTGTTTTTGTTTTCTACTTCCTGCTCTCATAGGATGGCTTACATCTCAAGCCTGTTTTTTTGTTCCCTTCCCCCATAAGTCATACTAATTTCTAGGGACAGAGAATTGCACATGCCATTAGCCATGGTAAACCTTGGGAGCGATGCTTGGACAGTCTATTGTCTCACTTCCTAGACAACCCAGAGAGTTGCAGCAATGGTGCCACTAAAGACCCTTGATATTTCTGTGTGCCAGAAATCAGTACAGGTGCAGGGCAGCCTGGACGTGCACTTACAGTCAGCCCACCCAGGGCTGTTCTAGGACTAACCGTCCATTCCAGCCCTCAAAAGCGATGTCTAGAGATGCCAGGCATGTTAAGTGTGAAAAAGAAGAAAACTAACTCTCTGTTGGAGGCTTATCAAGCCACTTACACATGGAACTCACTCCTTTTTTTTTTTAACATCTTTATTGGAGTATAATTGCTTTACAACATTGTGTTAGTTTCTGCTGTATCACAAAGTGAATCAGCTATATGCATATGTATATCCCTATATGCCCTCCCCCTTGCATCTCCCTCCCACCCTCCCTATCCCACCCCTCCAAGTGGACACAAAGCGCCGAGCTGATCTCCCTGTGCTATGCGGCTGCTTCCCACTAGCTATCTATTTTACATTTGGTAGTGTATATATGTCAGTGCTACTCTCTCACTTCGTCCCAGCTTACCCTTCCCCCTCCCCGTGTCCTCAAGTCCATTCTCTACGTCTTCGTCTTCATTCCTGTGGGACTCACTCTTGATTCTTCCCCCATTTCTCACTCCCCCCTGCAAAAACCCCCAGGCCCTGCGGAGTGTCCTCCACAGGCTGTCCCTCCTCCACGTCTGGGTGCAGGTCAGGCCTCGCCCTCATCAGCTCTGGCCTCCAGCACCAGTTGCCCTCCTGATTTCTCTGTTTCTAATCTCCACCTACTTCAATACACCCTTCGTACCGGCCAGAGTGGACTTTTTCCAACACAAGTCTGACCACATCCTTCTCTCACTTAAAACTTTATGGAGCTCTTCCTACAGAAGAGAAATCCAAGTTGTTGTTTTTGTTTTCGTGGTGTTTTGTTTTCTCTTAAAAACATGCTTCAAAGGCCCTCCAAGATCTGTTCCCAACACAGAATTCAGAGCAATTCTTCCAAAACGGAAGTCAGATCATGTCGATCTTTTGCTCTGGGCGCTCTCTTCGCTCTCAGCTTCCCTCAGAGTCACAGCCAAAGTCTCTACAACGGCTGACAAGGCCCTGCCTGTTCTGGCTGCTCTTATCTCTCTGTCCTCCCCGACCACTGCCTGCTCCTGGCTCTCCACTCCGGCCACACTGGCCCGTGCGAATCCAGCGCCCAGCACACTCATCCCCAGGGCCTGGCCGTCCCCTCTGCGTAAGCCACTCTCACCCCAGATAACTACATGGCTTTTTTCCTCATCTCAAATATCCCCTTCCCCGTGGGGTCTTCCTCGACCCTCCTGTCTAAAATTAGAAACCCTCTTCCCTAACACTTTGGATCCACATTCCCAGCTTTATTTTCCTGCAGAACACTTTTCTGATGTCGTTATGTATTTTACGTATTGGTTTTGTTTGCTGTTGGTCTCCTGAAGAGGAATAGACAGTTCCAAGAGACAGGGATTTTCGTCCGTTTCACTCATTGCTAATCCCCAACTCTTAGAACAGAGCTTGACACGCAGAAAGGGCTGAGTTGACATCTACTGAATGAATGGACCCTGCCTGTGTCCAGCTTCCTCTCCAGCCGCCCCTTCCCTTCCCTCTGCAGTACAGTGTCACCCCGATGACTGTCCCTATTCTCATGCAGCTACTTCTAACCACGTGATTTTATTCACTTGTCCTGGAATTCTCTGCCCCCTACTCTTCCTTCGGCTGCTTCTGTTTATCTCTAAAGACCCAGGTCAGACTTAACTGCCCCTAAAAAGCCTATATGACCCCCCCTCCCCAGGCTGGATCAGTGGTCAGGTACCGTTCTCCCACTGCATCACTGCATCACCTATGAACGCATATTTAAAACTGTATGTCATAAATATCAATTTGTGTCCCTCTTCCTCAGTAGACCTAGACCTCATAAGGGGCAGGGACAATTACTTTTTTTATTCTTTATTTCTCAGCACCTAACATCGTGCTTGGTACCCAGTAGGTGTTCGAATTTGTTGTGTTGAACGATGGTGTGACATAGGCCTGGTATCAGGAAGTGACAGGGTGAAACACTCAGAGAATAACACCAGGGCAGCCTCAAAGCTCGATGGTGGGGACAGTTTATAGGGCACCTTCCAGCTGGGAGGAGGGGTCAGGGGTGCTAAGGGCAGCAAGGGGGTCATGGAAAGTATGTGCCTTAAGCTGAGACTTAAATAATGGATTTCGAGGAGAAAAGGGGAAAAGCCAGGTAACTAGTCTTTCAAGAAAAGACGTGAAGCTGGCCCAAGAGCCAGCCAGGAAGTGTTGACAACCACCTGGTCCCCAAAGGGGTTTAGAGTGGCACTAAGCAATGCACGTCTGTCACAACTCAAACGCCAGCCTGCTCTTGAAGGTTCTGGGGTCTCTGCCTTCCTGGGACGTAAGCCCGCTGGCACCCGAGCCTTTTGGGGGCCACCCTCTCTGTGGCGCTGAGTTGCTCCATCCCTCCCCCCTTTCCTGACCTCAGCTGGACCCACTGCCCTGGCCCCTGCTCACCTGCCTTTTTACTATTGCTGTTGTTGGCAGGTTAATGACCTAGTGGCTTCTTTGCCCGTCACCTTAGACTTGGGGGCGGTGAAAATCTACCAGAGTGGCATGTCTACTGCCGTGGAAACAGATTTTGGGCTCTTAGTGACGTTTGATGGCCAGCACTACGCCTCCATCTCCATCCCAGGCTCCTACATCAACTCCACTTGCGGGCTTTGTGGGAACTACAACAAAAACCCTCTGGATGACTTCCTGCGCCCCGACGGCAGGCCAGCCATGTCAGTCCTAGACCTGGGAGAGAGCTGGCGGGTCTACCACGCCGACTGGAAGTGTGACTCGGGCTGCGTGGATAATTGCACCCAGTGTGACACAGCCACCGAAGCCCTCTACTTTGGCCCCGACTACTGCGGCTTCCTCAACAAGACCGACGGGCCCCTGTGGGAGTGTGGCACTGTCGTGGACCCCATGGCCTTCGTGCACAGCTGCGTGTATGACCTGTGCAGCGTGAGGGACAACGGGACACTCCTGTGTCAGGCCATCCAGGCCTACGCCCTTGTGTGCCAAGCCCTGGGCATTCCGATCGGAGACTGGCGAATCCAGACTGGGTGTGGTAAGCTGGCATCCTGTCCACATGGAAGGCCACCCCTGTGCAGGGGGGCCGGGAGAGGGTTTCAGGGCTCCTCAGAGAGCTCCCTGTTAAGACACATTGGCCGAGAGTCAGGGTGAGGTTGAAATATAGCAAATGATAAAGAACGAACTGTAGAAGCATCTTGACCTTTCTTCTCACCCAGTACTGTGGCCAGAAAACAAGAAACCACTGATGGGCATCCATGGTCAGGAGACACGGAATGCGTGGCTGGAAGAGGGCCCTTAGCAGGGGTGGCCCGGGCAGAGTTGAGCAGGGAGGGGGCCGTTTCTGAGCTGGAGGTGGCCGTCCCCACGGCTGTTGGGGAAATGTGGACACTGGCCTGGGGAATCAAGAGCAGCCTTTGGGAGAAGAATGCACCTCCCAGATGGAACCCATGGCATTTTTGTCCTTGGCCGTTTCCTCTCTACTTTCAGTGCCTTCAGGTTCTGTGACTCCTGCCCTAGAGCATTTCAGCTGGTCCAAAAGGGGCAGTAGACAGGGCAGGTAGCAGACCCGGAAGGAGGCCTTGTTCTAAAATGCCAGGTGGTAAGGAAAAAAGCCCCCAAAGTGTGGGAAATCCAGCTGTCCCCTTGGAATTACACTTTTGGATTGAGCGTTTGGAACAATTTAGCTATCTTATGTTTTCCTTCTATCCAACTTACATCTCTCTCACTTTTCCTAGTTATGTAAATGTTAAAAACGAGCAAACGAAAAACCAAATTGCTTCTTGGAATTTTGTTTCTTTCCTGGTCCTTGGTTTTCTCCATATGAGTAAACCAAAAATTATTATCCATGCATTTGAGAGTGCTATGGAGGTGAGATTCAAAAATTTCTTTCAGTTCCAAGGCCAGAGGGCGATTTTTTCCTCTCTGTATAGGTTGGATTCATATAAATCAATATGTATCAGAATCAATTCTTAGAGAATTGATCCAGCTACTAAAAGAGAGTATAGTTAAATGTTTTCGTGTGTGTGGCCTGGCCAGCCTCTATCACGCCTGGAGTATCCAAATCCTGATTCAAGTTGAGATTGAATATGACTTCTCTTTGATCCTTGTGCAATCCAAGAGCATCCAATTGCCTAATTTTTTGCCTATAATGGCTTTTTTTTTATAGCGGTACTACTTTCCTACCCTCCACATTCCTCTCTCTGTCTCTCATTTTAGTGGGATGAATTGTATTTAATTCAGAGAACTCGTCTACCAGGCTCTTGAGCCTCTGCCCGTTGGGGTCAACCAGACTCAAACCAGACTCAGATGTTCTTAAAATAAGAATCGAAGCTTTCCACGGCAAGAAGGGCCTTCAGAAGGCATCCAGTTCCAGTTCGGTCTCCTGGGGGAATAGGCACACAGGTTCTTTTCAGATAGCCAATGTGCTTTCTTATTTTTAATATCCCAGAGAATTCATTTTCACAGTCTTCTTTGGTCCCTGCTTGAAAGTTCACTTTTTCAAATTCCTCCTCTAAGAGTTAGATTTTTCATTTCTCCTGTGAGTTGGATTTATTTCCTCCTAGGAATGGGCCGTGCTCTTTAAAGTCAGACCAACTTATATGCCCATCAGTTGAAGATCTTAAACCATCTCGATGGGTGTAGTTCACCCAGTACTAAACCTGTATTGAATGATCAGTCGAGTCTAGTTAGGGTAGGAACCTGAAGTTTTATTTCAGTCAGGATGATCAAGTGAGATCCCACTCCATCCCATTGCTCAGTAGTTACTACCAAAGCAGTTGCGCTCCTTGCACACCCTCCGTCTCCCTTCCCCCAGTGAGTGGTGGCTTGGCCCTCCCTCTAGGTGCCAACTGGTCCAGAAGGAGCGCTCTTCCTCCAGGCCCCCGTGCATGGTGGATCTGGCCGGTTAGCCCCTGGGTCATTCACCTTGTCACGCTCTCTCCTCTCCCCCACGTCAGTGTCCACGGTGCAGTGCCCGAGCTTCAGCCACTACTCCGTGTGCACCAGCAGCTGCCCGGACACGTGCTCAGATCTGACGGCCTCCCACAACTGCGCCATGCCCTGCACGGAGGGCTGCGAGTGCAACGAAGGCTTTGTCCTCAGCACCAGCCAGTGCGTCCCGCTGCACGAGTGCGGCTGTGACTTCGACGGCCACTACTACGCCACGGGCGAGCTCTTCTGGGCCACGGCCAGCTGCACGGTGCAGTGCCTGTGCCAGGAGGGCGGCCACGTGTACTGCTTCAACAAGACGTGCCGTGGCGAGGAGGTGTGCGCGGTGGAGAACGGCTACCAGGGCTGCTTCCCCAGGCGGGAGACCGTGTGCCTGCTCAGCCAGAACCAGGTGCTGCACACCTTCGACGGCGCCGCCTACGCCTTCCCCGTCGAGTTCTCCTACACGCTCCTCAAGACCTGCCCTGAGCGGCCAGAGTACTTGGAAATCGACATCAACAAGAAGAAGCCGGACGCAGGGCCTGCTTGGCTGCGGGGTCTCCGGATCCTGGTGGCCGACCGGGAGGTCAAGATAGGAGGCATCGGGGCTTCGGAGGTCAAGGTAAGACCCTTGCGGCCTTGGAGACTTTTCTGATGAGTCCCGCCAAGCGAAGGAGCCGCGCTCTTCAGGCTTGCCTGGCTGCCTCTGACCGTGAGCGGATTCTAGGAAGGCAGTGACTCCGAAATGGGAGCATTTTCTAACTGTCAGCACCAAATAAAAGTCCATCAGATGGAGACCTGGAGTGAAGCTGGAATTTCTCGAATTAGAGCAGGACTAGCTCGCCAGAGTAGCAGATACTTATAGGATGCTTACTGTGTGCCAAGCACTGTCCTAGGCAGTATCACATTCACCCTAAGAGGTAGATAACATCATTATTCTCATTTTACAGATGAGAAAACTGAGGCACAGAGAGGTTAAGTAACGTCCCCCGGGACACACAGCCATAAAGTGGGATTCAAGCCCGGGTCAGCTGGCTCCAGAGTCTGTGCTCTTCACCCTGTACTATGCTGCATCTCCTACCTGTAGATGGGAATCCGTGTGGAGTAGCACAAGGGGTGCCTGCCATGGTGCCTCACGCCCCACTGTCCTGGTCTAAAATACCCATCACTAAGCATGCAGACTCATAGATCATTAGTAAGAAGGAATCTTGGGCATCATCGAGTGCAACTTCTTGTTTTCACATGAGGCTCCCAAAGGGCTAAATGAGGGCTGTGGGCCTGACAGCTGGGAGGTGGCAGAGCTGGGGTGATGGAGGGTGAGGGAGGAGCAGATCTCCCTCCTCCCAGTGCCATCTGCATTTCATAATATCACATGACATCTAATTTAGAAAGCAAAAGTCAATGCAGTGAATAAAGCATACATCTACAAACTGAAAGGGCTGTGATTTTACTGCCATTGACACACTGGCAGAAATTAATTTATCAAAATAATAATAGGTAGATAGGTGGATGGACAGCTAGATAATTAGATATATACTGTGTGCTTCCAAGGGGCTGAGACACAGGAAAAGTAAAATTTGAAGGGAGAAGAAGGAGGCAGGACGTCGGGGGCAGGAGGAAGCCACATGTCTACGGTGACTGTTGCTCACACTTCAGTTTTGTTTGGAACTAGCTGAGGGTCTCACACACACACAAATAAACAGCAAATGTGTTGGATCAGAGGAGCCTGGAAAGAAAGAAACAAAGATGCCCACGAAAAAAACAGTTGATGTCTGTGTGGTTTCCGCCCACTGTCAGCTTCTCGACCTTACTCCAAGGGCTAGTCATGGGGCAGAGCCACGTCTTTATTCACAGCCTAGGAAATTGTGGGCACCCTGTGTGTATCTGGAACTGATGATAGCGATTTGATTTTTCAGGTGAACGGTCAGGAAGTGGAACTGCCTTTTTTCCATCCTTCGGGGAAGCTGGAAATTTATCGAAACAAAAACAGCACGACCGTGGAGTCCAAGGGTGTCGTGACCGTGCAATACTCAGACGTGGGTCTGCTGTACATCCGGCTCTCCACCGCCTACTTCAACTGCACGGGGGGCTTGTGTGGCTTCTTCAACGCGAACGCCAGCGAGGAGTTTTGTCTCCCCAGTGGCAAGTGCACGGACAACCTGGCGGTGTTCCTGGAAAGCTGGACCACTTTCGAGGAGATCTGCAACGGGGAGTGCGGGGACCTGCTGAAGGCCTGCGGCAACGACTCGGAGCTGCTGAAATTTTACCGCAGCCGTTCCAGGTGCGGCATCATCAACGACCCCTCCAACAGCTCCTTCCTGGAGTGCCACGGCGTGGTCAACGTCACCGCCTACTACCGCACCTGCCTCTTCCGCCTGTGCCAGAGCGGGGGCAACGAGTCCGAGCTCTGTGACTCTGTGGCCCGGTACGCGAGCGCCTGCAAGAACGCCGACGTGGAGGTGCAGCCCTGGAGGACCCACGACTTCTGCCGTGAGTTCGGGTGACGCCATGGGGGCGGCCGGCCGGGGCGGGGCGTTGATAACTGAGACCCCGGATCTCCTTCTCTTCCTGGTGCAATCGCACTCAAGGACAATCTCATTAACCCTGTACATCTTCCCTAGTCTGATGTGTCCTCTGGAAGGCTCGTCCCCCCAGACCAGACTATTGCGCATCTTTATTGTTGTTTCTAATCACACCATCCCTCTTCGTTATAGAACAATTAGCTATTGACCCTTGGTTATTTCTAGCAGAGGGAACACATCATGTCAAAGGACCGGAAATCTTTGTGATGGCTCAGTGGCGCCTTCTCTCTTGGCAAGGCAGGGCCCCATTCATTTCAGCCCACGGTGATCAGTCAGGGTGCCTTTCCCGGAGTAGAGATTAGCCCCGCTCCCCAGGGCAAACCTGACAATGGTTCTTGAGAGAGTCCCATGGGCCTGGTTGTTCATTTTGCCCCCAGAGTATCTGACCCCTCTCAGCAGTACTTGTAGTAATGAGAATAATTGCTGGGAAGACGAGACATATAATCCCCTCGCTTCTGGGGGAGCCCAGGGGGAGGAGTAAATGGAAGGGTAGAAGGAGAAGTGGCTGAGGGGGCGGGACCCAGGCCTGGAGCCAGGACTGCCCCACCTGGACCACATCTCCCACCCCTTCCCCACCAAGAAGGTCGACCCTCATGAAGACCAACGCCACCACTGAGATTCCATCCTTTACATCTGGTTATGTCTCTTCCATTATATTTCTTCCTACCTAAGTTTGTTTATTTTTTTAACTTTTTATTTTGAAATAATTTTAAAGTTACAGAAGGGTTACAAGAATATCTATATAGCTTTTACCCAGATGACCTGTTGTTAGCATTTTGCCCTGTTTGCTTTGTCATTCTCTCTCACTGACTCTCCGTTTGAAGGGAAGTTGCAGACATCATGCCCCTTTGCCCCTAAATACGTTAAGTGTATATTTCCTTAGAATCAAGACACTCATTCACAGCACAGTGCAATTACTGACCTTAGGAAATTTAACATTGATGTGATAACTTAATATCCACTTCAATTTTGCCCGTTGACCCAGTCGTGTCCTTTAGGGCTTTCCCCTACACCTCAGTGCAGATCTAGTCTGCGACCACATGGGGCATTTAGCTGTCATGTCTCTTTGGTCTCCTTAAGTCTGGAACAATTCCTTAGCTTCTTTGTCTCTTATGATCTTGTCAGTTTTAAAGATTACAGTCTCCCCCCTTTTGAAATAGAATGGCCCTCCATTTGGGTTTGATGCTTCGCTATGGCTGGGTTCTGCTCTACATCCCACCCAGCCCCCTACGTAGGAGAGGTGTGTTTTCCTCGTGGTATCAGGTCACATGTGGAGCATGCCCTGTCCAGCCTCCTCTCATTGGTGATGGGCACATTGGTCCCCTGGTCAGGGGTTGTCAAATATCACCACTCTGTGTCACTACGTTTCTATCTTGTGACTAATGAGCAATCTGTGGGGAAGTACTTTAAGACCACACAGCACCCTGCTTGTCATCACGATCTCCTTCCTCGACTTAGTGCCCACTGATGACTTTTGCTTGTATTGATCTTCAGCATGACGATTACATGCTGACAGTTTACAGCTCCAGCACTCTCTCCACTTGTACCCGTCAACAGATGTCATTTTACTGTAAGCCAGAGCCCTCCTATCTCTTCTGCCTGCCTGTCCCCTATCTATCATCCATCCACCCATCCATCCATCTATTTATTTACCTCAATCATCTATCTATCTTATCAACATGGACACACAGATTCCTGTTTTTTTCAATGACATGTTTCATATCACATTTGTTATTTTGGCATTAAAATTATGACAGATTTGGCCTGTGGGTGTCCCTTCCAGTTGCCTCCTACGTCCTTTGGATACGCCTCTGTCATTTTCTTACCTTCTAGATCAACGAGATGCTCCACATCACCTCTTAACCTTCCCTGCCCCAGCCTAGAATCAACCATTACTCCGAGAAATCCTGATTCATTTTGGTGGGGAATGTTATTAGAAGCTAAGGTCTGGGTGAGGCTCACCCATTGCTACTGGGGTATCCTTACCTTGCCTCTAAGCCTTTGCAATAGTAACATCTTAGACAGAGCTAAGAATATCCCCCCCCCCCGCCTCCCCCCGACACACATATCGTTATTTAAAAATAATGCTCTGGTTTCTGAGCACTGGAAGTCCAAAGGAGCATTTGGAGTATCATCTCAGAGTTGGGCGGTTACATCCCTGGTGACCCTAATCACACTGGGGAGGGATTCATAACAGAGGCTGTGAATCTGCAGGTGGAATTCTGGAAGCATGCTCTTTTCATAAAGTCACCTAAAGGGAGGGAGGCTCCCAGGTTTCTACTGACCACCACATCTAGTGGGACCTTAGAATGCCTTCCCAAAGCCTTCTCTTTAACCCGCTTCCCACATCCTCTTTCGCCCCGCCTCCAGCTTGTCTAAAATGATCTCCGTCCCTGCTTCTGTACTCAACTTTCTAGCTATAGTTCATTCACATTACGGGATTACAGAGTCTGCCCCACACCAAATCCATTTTGGTGCCAGGCCGTGTCTGTGCCATCCTTTTAGCCTATGAACTCCTACCCAGCAGGAAGTGTCTCTGGATTGTTTTTTCGTACTGCACGAAGCCCAGTTTGGTGGCATGGTTCACGCGAAGTAAGTGTGGCGGGATGACAGTGATTCCCTCTTTTTCCGGGTGCGACGCCTACTGAGAATCACTTCTCCCCATCCTTCATCAGGGCCTGCAGAGCTGGAGCAAATGCTCACAAGTGCCTTTTTTAGAGAGAGACTTGTGGACGGAAGCAGCCACGTGGAGCATGGCTTCCTCGGGTGGAGGGCCAGGGCTCACACTTGATTAATCAAGTCTCTGGGTACTAAGGGGTTAATCTGGTCAGGGTTTTGCAGAGAGTGGGGATTGGATTGAGTGACAGCTGCAAATCAGGAACACAATCTTCTTTGAACCTGGAGAGAGGCAACCACTGCTTCTGTGTTCAGATATTTTTAACCAGCTCTCTCTGGCAGAGCCAGGCTGCCCAATTAAGTAATTTCAGAGGCATTTCAGGAGCCAGGGGAAGTTTTATTACTTCATGTCTGTATGTTCCAGACTTTCAGACACATTCAGACAACACGATAAGTCATAAAACGAGAGCCATTTAAATAAGTCATGTTATTTGCTATCACCATAAACCTGCAGTCAGTGTTATTCATAATTTAGAGACAAATGTGAAAATTGCTCTATACAGACATATTTAATCAGTGCTGAACTAGCCTACAACTAGTCAGTGGAGGTGGAGACAGTCCTTTAGCCCAGAGGGAAAAAAGATTGGCTTTCAGTCCATAGTGCAGAACTGTTGAGCTGGTACTTGTGGGCAGAACTATTATTGCCATGCAATTTCTCTATAGTGTCCTTTGTGTCCTTGGATTATAAAACCCTCTTAAGGAGTGATCATATGCATAAGACCTAAAGAAAGCCTTAAAGGCAAGATCTTAAACTCCCAGGAGACGGTGAGGACGTGCACAGATCTTTAGAAAACACAGACCTGTGGGTAGATTTCTTCTGCATTCCTGGGTTCATCCCAGCTCATGTCGTTTTGACAAACAAAAATAATAAAGAGACATGGGAAGTTACACGGAATTCCATGGTGAGCCACATGTGCTGTTATTTTATGTACTGTGCTTACTGACGCAGAGTCTTGATCTATCAAGGAAGGCTTCTGGGCAGACGAGTGACTTGAAATGAAACTTGGAGGATGGGTAGGATTTGGCTTTGTGAGGGCTGTGCAGGAGGGGCAAAGGGTGTGAATAAAGGAGGTGGACAGGACAATGTGCTGAGGTCAGTGAGGAGGTGGAAGGGGTCAGAGGACACCAGGAGCAGAGAGATGAAAGACACAGGGAAAGTCCAATGTGTAGAGTAGAAACACCTCCATGAAACCTATCTGTAATGGAGGGAAGTGTAAGAAGGGAAAGGGCACAGTGTTTATTGACACCCTACTGTGGGCTTGATATATTAGGTTATTAATCCTCAGAACAGCAGTCCTAGGTAAGTACTGTCCTTATTTAATCAGAGAAGAAACTAAAGCTCAGAGATGGTACCCACAGGTCTCTACAGCCTCAGAGCACTTGTTCCTTCCAGGACTCTCTTTCCATAGTCTTTGAGTCAGGAGACTCAGAGTCGGGAGATGCAGATTCGAATCTCTCTCCAGTACTTAACAGCTGGATTAAGTCACTGAACTTCAGTTTCCTCACTTATAAGACAGGGGTGATATGACTGTCCTTACCATCCAGATTGTTGAGAAAATTACCCTAAAATGCCTAGAACAGTGCCTGGCGTGCCGCAGGTGCTCAGAACAGGCCCATGGTCCCAGCATCTTCTACATGAAAAGCTAAGTGCGCTAGAGGAGCACGTGAGTGAGGGGCTCGCTGAGCCTTGGATCACCCCAAATGAGGATGGCAGTGGTGCCGATCACATGGCATTTGCTGAGCTCACCGTGCTGGAGAAATAAGTCCCATGCAGCATATATACTTGCACGCACACACATGCACACACACTATGCCCACAGCCGTACATGCACACACATGCACCCACCCATGCATACCAGCGAGTGTACACAGACTCTGTCTCTGACCTCTGTCCCTTTCTCAATCCCATCTCCTCCTCGCCCACCCTCAGCTCTGGACTGCCCGGAGAACAGCCATTTCGAGGAGTGCATGATGTGTGCAGAGACCTGTGAGACCCTGACGCTGGGCCCCATCTGTGTGGACAGCTGCTCCGAGGGGTGTCAGTGTGACGAGGGCTATGCCCTGCAAGGCAGCCAGTGCGTCCCCCGGAGCGAGTGTGGCTGCAACTTTGAGGGACACCAACTTGCCACCAATGAGACCTTCTGGGTGGACCTGGACTGCCAGATCTTCTGCTACTGCAACGGCACAGACAACAGCGTCCACTGTGAAACCATCCCCTGCAAGGGTGACGAGTACTGCATGGAGGAGGGCGGCCTCTACTACTGCCAGGCCCGCACCGACGCCTCCTGCATCGTCTCGGGCTACGGCCACTACCTGACCTTTGACGGCTACGCTTTTGACTTCCAGACCAGCTGCCCGCTCATCCTGTGTACCACAGGAAGCAGGCCGAGCTCAGACGCATCCCCCAAGTTCATCGTCACAGCCAAGAACGAGGACCGGGACCCGTCGCTGGCCCTGTGGGTCAAGCAGGTGGACGTGACCGTGTTGGGCTACAGCCTCGTGATTCACAGGGCCTACAAGCACACGGTGCTGGTGAGCGGTCACAGGCCAGACCCCAGGAGGGGAGCCGTGGGGATGTGAGGATAGGGGTCCCGGGTCAGCAAGTCAGGCTGCAGCTGAACCAGGCAGGTCCAGAATCCAAGGAAAAGCAGAGGCTGTTAGAGCAGAGAGGGACCCTGGAGATTTCCCATCACTTTATCTTACAGATAAGGAAACAGGGCCCTCAGAGAGAAAACTGCCCAAGTCACAGGCACCAAATTAGGAACAGAGCCAGCTCTAGGAACGGTGCCTTTCATATTGTAGCAGAGTGTGTTGGAGATGGCACAGACCTAAATGGAGTCCCAGCTTGGCTACACTGAGCCGCCTCAGACAGTCGCTGTGTGTATACGAGAATGTGCACCTAGCATGGTCTAGGTGTCAGTCAGTGGTACTGCTGTCTAATCCACCTCCTTCCCTTCGTTGAGATCAAAATGTTTGCCTCCTCAGGCCTTCTTCTGCCTCTTTCAGTCTCCCTTTCGCTCCCAGGGGAGCTGGGAGTTCAGGAGTCTTGTCCACATCTGGAGCACCCTGGGGCTCCCTTGCAGTCTTCTTACTTTTCACTCCCTTGTCCATGAAGACAGGAGCAGGTAGGGGCTGAGGAGTTCCATGCACTCCGAGTCCAACCTGAGGATGTCAGCCCCAGCCACAGGCCGGCCACCCCTCCTCCAAGGGCCCTCCTTGAGCAAAACTTGGGACACCCGCAAGCCACTGCTTTAGCATTTTGGACGAGCTGACTTAGGATGTCAACCTTTTAACACCAACCTCCCAGATCTGCGGTGTAATTTATCTCTAAGGAGGTTCCTCTTCCTCTCATATACGTTCCCTTTCAAATTCTGAGCCGTTAAAGACTTCCTTGGGCAACACTGCTGATATCTTTCCTTCCTTAGAATTTCCTTTAACCCCCTTCTCTGACAAAGAGAGGTTTCTGAGCTTCTTAAACTGTCTTCCCTTTCACGTTCACTGGAAAATGTGCCTTCTTAGCATCTAAGATGGAAGTCTCACTATCAACATTCTTCTTCCTTTTCTTGGATATTTTACCCAAACTGCCATTGTTTCCCTCTGGGTTTCACCTAACAGTTGGTTCCTCTATCATTTATGGCATTAATCATACTGTATTTTTCCATGATGTTCATGTCTAGCTCACTCAATACTCATAGTGGACTTCTTGAGGGCAGGAACCACACCTAATCCATCTTTATGTTAAATGAATATACTGTGTGCTATGACACTCAAAGCGTTTGTCAAATGAACGAAGGAGATGACATAATAAGCCCTTTCTTCCAAGGTTCCTACGACTTCTATTTTGCTGCTGGTCACTTCTTCAGCAATTTAAGAGATGAAATTGCCACCTGCACAAGTTAGGAATGTATCAGATGCCTTGTTTTTAGCCACAGAAGGTTTCCAACAGATGTCCGGATAGTCAAAGCCGCTCTTTACAATAACTTCCCTCTCCTCCATTTTCATCAATTGTGTTAAAACAAACACATCAATCATTTTGTCCCTGTGTCTGCATCATATTTGTCCTTTTCTCCTTTGCTCCTCCTCTGACATATTTCTACCCTTAGATTTATAAATTTGGATATCGTTCCTTATCTCTGTGACATTCAACACTTTTCCACCTTTCTACCTTTCAGGTTTTTTTCTTCTTCTAAAATATAATCTGTTAACAGGCACTGCCCTCAGTGTACTATGAAAGCGTATTTTCTGCCTTGTGTTACACGCTCTCAAGGTCTAGGTATATAGACATCTGAGGCTACCCCTGTTTTCTGACCCAGTTATTTTCACATATAGACACTGGATCTTCATGAACACTTGTTCTTTTTCCTGCTCTCCCTTCACTCCTCCCCGGTGGCTGATTCTCCTCTCTCACCAGGTGTTTCCCTCCCTTTGGGTCAGCTCACCTTCCAGGCACGTGTCTCATGAGATGCACTCATGCCTAAAGTCAAGAGCCATGAGAACTACACAGCTGGTTTCTTTCTCCCACAAAGAGATGGGGAGGGAAGGGTATATTAGTTCTTAGGGCTGCTGTCACAAAGCATCACAGACTAGGTGGCCTGAAACAGCAGAAACCTATTCTGTTACAGTTCTGGAGGCCAGGAGTCCTAAACCAAGGTGTCCTCAGGGCCATGCTCCCCCCGAGGTCCTAGGGAAGCCTCTGTTCCAGGCTTTCTTCCAGCTTCTAGTGGTTGTAGGTGACCCTTGGCTTGTGGCAGCATAACTCCAGTCTCTGCCTCCATATTTTCATGGCCTTCTTCCCTCTGTGCCAAATCTCTCTCTCCTTTTAAGGACACTAGTCATTGGATTGAGGGCCCACCCTTTCCCAGCATGATCTCATCTTAATGATTACATCTGCAAAGACCCTATTTCCAAATAAGGTCACGTTCACAGGTCCTGGGGATTAAGACTTCAATATATCTTCTGGGGGGACACAATTTAATCTACAACAGGGAGTAATTAGAGAGTAATGGGCATCAAGGAGGGATTGATTAAAGGGGTGGGGGGACCCTTTCCAGGGCTCGTCTTTCTAAGTCACCAGATGTCCAAAATGCCCAAGCTGGGAATAGAGTGTACAGCTTTCAAATCTCTGACAGGAAGACCAAGTTCAGGATGCTTGAAGGCTCTTTTCTTCTGGGGCCTAGGGGATAGATTTAGCATTTACTCTGAATTATTAATATGCATTACAGGATCTGCTTGTTCAATGATTTGCGTTTGTTTTTCCCATGATGTTATTATTAGTCACCATCTCTCCCTGAGAGAAGAATAACGGCCGTCATAATGGCAGCGCGCAGTGAAGCGCCAGGCAAAACACAGCACAGAGCCCGGGTCACTGCTGGTGCTTGCAAAAACAGAGCTGACATGGAAGTGACTCCTTGGGACACCGGGTCCCTCTGTGATTCTGACCTTTCTCTGCATTAAGCAGTACTGAGGATGTGGGGAAATCCACCAAGCCGAGGGAAATTAGAAATAAATATGCTATGTGTATACCAGCCAGGGAGTGGGAGTGAGCGACAGAGGTGAGCCTCTCCCGGGCACCGCAGAGCCCACGCCTCAGCCATCCACAGCCGGAGCTCCACAGAGACGGCCTCTCTCCTCCATCTCCCCCAAGCTTCTGCACAGCCGGGTCCTGCATGGTCCAGGCCAAGGGGAAGGCTCTCAGGACCTTCCAGTGCTGGTGTTTTTATCACTGATTGCCCACCCTGTGGCCATCAGAGAAGAGGGAAGCTTTGAGTATCACTCTGGCTCAGTTGCATCTGATGGGCTTGTATTGACAGGCTGTTCTGTGCCAAGCCCTGGGGGTAGAAACGTGAGTCAGACACGGCTTCTGTCCTAAGGGAACTCAGGGTCTAGTGGGAGAGACAGACGTGTTCGCAGGGAACGTCAGCGTGATGTGAAGTCCCAGAAAAATGTGACGTGCAGTGGGGAAGGGGGGTGTGTCATGAGAGAACAGGTTGCCTGAGCCGCCTGGGGGGATGGAGGGAAGGCTTTCTGCAAGAGGTGATCCAGAGCTGAGCCCTGAAGGCATCCGTTGGCCAGGCCGAGAAAGAGGCAAGGGCGTCCTAGGACAAGGAAACATCAGTGGAGACCCAGGGCGGGGGTGTGAAGGGGACCTCAGAACAGCTGAAGAACAGCTGTAGCAGCAATCAAGGGCAGTTGTTTAAAGGAAAGCTCGCTACTGAAAAGCGAATATGTGGCCTCATTTCCAATACTTCAGTATTAGAAACACATTTCCCCCCACTCATCCCCATGCCCTGCTCTCTTCCTCCTCTGCACCGGCCTCTTCCATCCATCCTTACCCACCCCTCCCCTCCTCTGCCTCCCTCTTTCCCTCCGTTTCACAGGGACAGACAGGGCAGTGATGTAAGGGTGGAGGTCGCATTCCTGGGGCCTGAGAGACAGGGAGAAGCCCGGCAGGCCTGTCTGCGTCGAGGCCTTCCTTTCCCAGGTGCTCCTGGGCAGTGACAGGACTCGAAGGCCTTGAGCTGTAATCCAGGCACATGGCCTCCCCAAGGTATCGCCCCCTCCTTGACACCCAGTAAGCAGGAATAGAGAATGCAGAGAAACTCAGGAGGAAAAGCCAGCCAGCACACGTGAGCCCTTGAGTGCTCAGCCTTTATTCGTGTGAGTCGTCAAGGCTCGTGGGAGTCCCCACGGCCTCTGCTTCCCTCGGTGACTTTGCACACCTGTGTTCTCTGTCTCTGGGCCTCCCGGTTGAGAAAGTCATGCTCACCAGGCATGATCTCCCTCCTCCTCCTCCCCGCTCCATGCTGTCTCTGAAATGACCCATCACCACGTCCTCTTCACCTCCTCTCCTCGTTCCAGAGAACAAGTTATCTCTTCCCCTCTCCATGGCCACTCTCCACCTGCACCATCCCTTTTTGCCCTCTCAGGCTCTTGCCTGTCTGTCATCTCCTCCCCGTCCTGTGTCTTGGGCCTTTCTCTTCAACCCATAAACATATTCATTCTAAGATAAACCTTGACCCCGATTCAATCCAATCTCTCTTCTAACCAATCCCTCTCCTCCCCTTTCTTACCAAACTCCCGGAGACAGACATCTCTGCTTCCATATCCCCTGTTTGCTGTTTTTAACCTCTGCAACCTAGCCCCTGGTCTCATCACGCTACTGAAGTTCTCTTACTAAGATCACCGGTGACTTCTTCTTTGCAAAATGAACGAGTCTTTTTCAGGCTTGATTTCATGGGACGTTACAGACGAGGCCCTCCGTGGTCCAGGCCCTCCCCGCCTCTCCATCTTCATCTCCCATCATCCCCGAGGTCACATTTTATGCTCCAGCATCATTCATTTGCTGTAATTCCTCATATTTATGAGGCATTTTCCCTCCTCTTGGCCTCGGCTCAGGCTACACCCTTTTCTTGGGATTCCCTTTTCTTCACTCTCATTCCTTCTTTTTTTGTTGTTGTTTTGTTTTGTTTTTAATTTTTATTGAAATATAGTTGATTTACAATGTTGTGTTAGTTTCAGGTGTACAGTAAAGTGATTCAGTTATACATACATATATGTGCGTGTGTGTGTGTATATATGTATATATACATACACATATATATAGTCTTTTTTTACATTCCCTTCCATTATAGGTTATTACAAGATATTGAGTAGAGTTCCCTGTGCTATACAGTAGGTTCTTGTTGGTTATCTATTTTATATATAGTAGTATGTATATTTTTTAAAATTTTTATTGGGGTATAGTTGATTTACAATGTTGTGTTAGTTTCTGCTGTACAGCAAAGTGGATCAGTTATACATATACATATATCCACTCTTTTTTAGATTCTTTTGCCATATAGGCCATTACAGAATATTGAGTAGAGTTCCCTGTGCTATACAGTAGGTCCTTATTAGTTATCTAGTAGTGTGTATATTTTATTCCCAAACCCCAAATTTATCTTGACTGGCCAACATCACTCAGCCTCCAGGACCGGGTGTGGGCACCATCCTCTGCGGGCATCCCTGATTCTGTCCCCAGGCTGAGTCTGGTGCCTGTGCATCTATTTATCTCTATCGTTGCTTTTATCAGACGATGTTATTATTACCTGTTTATGTACTTGTCTCTGCCACACGCCTGTGAGCTCCTAGGGAAAGAGCCCTATGCTTTATTCCAGCGTTTAGCACGGTGCTTGGTGCACAGTAATGCCAAACTGATGGCTCCTGGATGAATGAGTGAATTCTGCCTGGACCAATATTCATAGACAAGGAGATTGCTGAGTTGAAATTTGAAGGGTGAAAATTGCCCCAGAGAAAGAGAGGAAGGGGGAAGGGCACCATTGCTGTCTTAGGTTGGTTCCCTAGAGACAGAGTCTGAGGTGGGGATTCCTGAAAGTGAGGGAAGAACCAGAGGCAGAGAGCTCAGCGAGGATGTGGTCTAAGTTGGACATCAGCCTGGGCCACCGGCAGCTCTGGTGCATGACCTGCGCACACAGTTGGTCCCCCATGTTGGTCAGTCATTGGCCGAGGGCTGCCCTTAGGGTGGGGGTGGGGCTGGATGGGGGGGTCATAACCTCTTGGGCCAAGGGGCCCCCGTTTGGCCAAGGCCAGCTGCGAGTTATCGTTAACTCACAATCACAACTGCTAAGGATGGACACAGAAAGCACCACCACACTCGCAGCAAAGGAAACGGCACGTGGAATGGGGCAGCTCGGTCCATCTGCGGAACAGCAAAACGCTGGGTATGGCTGGGGTGGAGGAAGTGAGTGGGTTGGGTCCGAGAGGCAGGGGCCAGCTCCTGGAGAGCCCTGTACCATGTGCTAAGCGTACCCCACATTTTATTCAAGCTGTGGAGGGGGTTTTAAGAATTAATTGCTTTCAATTGCATTAAAAACTATTGGAGAGGCAGTGGTGAGTGGCTGGAGGAGGGGGGCAGTACCGGGGTAGGGAGACCAGTTGGGGGCATGTTCAAGAGTCAAGGTGGAGAGTGATGAGGGTCTGAACTGAGGTGGTAGCAGTGGGGCTGGGGGCAGGGGTGTCAGATTAAGGAGGTCAGGAGGGGAGTTATTTGCGGGCAGGGAGCAATCTACGACCACCCTGTGGGCAGCCACCTTCTTCTTTCAGGAGGAAGACCAGCTCTCCTCTTAGCCCTCACAACAGTCTGTTTCCCATCAAGCGCTCACCCAGCCAGGGGCTGCAGGATTTGGCTCATCTGCATCAAAATGGTGCAAGGGCCCTGCAGTTCTGGAGTTTGACGTTAAGGGATTTCCTTGTTTTCTGAATTTAAAATCGATGGGAGGAAACATGCATCAAGTGCCCTCTCCATTGTGCTGGGCGCCCAGCAGGGAGTGAGGGGAAGGTGGATGTATAGATCAATAAAATGTTGTCCCCACCCTCAGGTTGCTCCTAATCTTGTAGTTGAGACAGAGGTGTAGACAACCAGCTGTAATATAAAGCAGATGTGATGTGTGCTTCAATAGCAGGGTACACGTGCTTGATCTTGGCCAGAGGTGCAGAACACGAGAGAAGTACAAGTAACATGTTCTGGTTGCCCAGACGAGGGAGTGATTCATCCTGACCACCAGCTCCGAAAATCTTGCCTTACAGAAGAGCCGACATTTGAGCAGGGTCTGGGGGATGAGAAGGATGTTGGCAGGTAAAGAATGGCATCCTAGGCAGAGGGACCAGCAAAATCAAGTCATTCTTCAGGAAAAAGAAGATCCTAGAGGAATTAATAAATTGGGGCTTGTCTAAGATAAATCCACAGTAAAGCTGGAAATAGAAACACAAGAGTTTTAGGTTTGGGTATTTTAGTCTAAACTTTAATTGAATTCTTATTACCCTCTCATTACCTTGGAGAAAACAATTTGAACTCCTGGAGGGAATAATGCTATAAACAGAAGGCACTGAGATAAATAGGTGTATTAGTGTACAAAGGATAGTCATTTAAGTCTGTTCAAATCCTAATAATAATAGTTGAGGAACAGAAACAACACTAAATGCAAAGATTACATTTAACCTGCTCCAACCCCCCGTGGGGCTGCCTCTCAGAGGCTAATCATTAGAAAAGCGGGGCGGGGCTGTCTGGGCCACCTGTATTTGTCTGTGCCGACCCTCTTGCTCTTGCAGGTCAACAATGAACGGCTCTATCTGCCCCTGAAGTTGGGACAAGGGAAGATAAACATCTTTTCCTTTGGCTTCCATGTGGTGGTGGAAACTGACTTTGGCCTGAAGGTTGTGTATGATTGGAAGACCTTCCTGTCCGTCACGGTCCCTCGGGGCATGCAGAACAGCACCTACGGCCTGTGTGGCCGCTATAACGGCAACCCCGAAGACGACCTGGAGATGCCCATGGGTCTGCTGGCCTCCAGCGTCAATGAGTTTGGACAGAGCTGGGTGAAGAGGGACACCTTCTGCCAGGTTGGCTGTGGCGACCGCTGCCCTTCCTGTGCCAAAGTGGAAGGTTTCTCCAAAGTGCAGCAGCTCTGCAGCCTGATCCCCAACCAGAACGCGGGCTTCACCAAGTGTCACAGCAAGGTCAACCCCGCTTTCTTCTACAAGAACTGCCTGTTTGACTCTTGCATCGATGGCGGCGCCGTGCAGACCGCCTGCAGCTGGCTGCAGAACTACGCCAGCACCTGCCAGACCCAGGGCATCGCAGTGACCGGCTGGAGGAACTACACGTCCTGCTGTGAGTCCTTCCCGTTGTCTCTCCTTCCATCTTGATTGGTGTGGGCAGGCCGGTCATCCAGTACAAGTCAGAGCAAACTGAGTGGGGCAATTTCAGGAAATGCACTTTGGAATTGAGTTTGTTACCTGAAACAAGAGATCGAACCGCCCGGAGGCTCCGTTTTCTTATCTATAAAGTGGGATTAATACCGCTTATTTCGTGTATTCCTCTGAGGATGAAATAAGATCACGTACATAAAGTGCAGAGCAGCACACATGGCATTTGGGCTCAGCAAGGGCACAATAAGATTCTAACAAAGGACGAATCGAGGGAAGAGTGAGCTAGTAGATCGCTTAGTTTGTTCTAGAACCTCATGGACCCGTCATGAAGTGTACTGATAATTTATACACTTTCTCTTTGTGTGTTTTTCTATTTGATTCATATATGTCATGTATCCATCTCTGCGTTGATGAAATATAGCAGAATGTTAAAAGCATTGGAAAAAGAATTAGATACACCTGAAATTAACATTAATATTGCACATCAACTATATCTCAATGAAAAAAAAGAAAAAAGAAAAAGAACTAGAGCTCCTGGATTCTAGCCTTGCTCTGTCCTTAAGGATCGGTGTGACCTTGAAGCATTTCACTTTTCCTCCCTGGTCCTTAGTTTCCCCCTGATAATGCTCTGCCTACACTCTTTATGCTACAGAAACGTCAGGAGGATCAAATTAGGTAACTGAAAGCCTAGCACACTCCATGCATGTTAAGTGGTATTGTTAACATTCGTGGCTCGCTTTGAGCCAAGCCCAGTGCTAAACACTTTATCAACATTTGTTCCTCCATAACCCAATTAGTCAGGGAGAAGCTGAGACTCAGAGGAGTTAAGTAATTTGCCTAAGGTCCTACTATCTCAGTGGCAAAGTCAGGGTTTGACCTTCCAGCCCCAAAGCTCCTGCCCTCAACTCATACACTTCATAGTGGAATAATTTGTCTGCATTTAGCACATCACAATAGGAAAAGATGGGGAAGAGAAACCAGTATTGGTCTTTGGCCGATCTGCCTTGGTCTGTTTTCCCATCTCAATCTCATTAGCTATAGCAAATTTCTTTTAGGCCTAACTGTATGAAAAAGGCTACAAATAGATGCTGAATGCATAGAGCTCTAAATAAGTGATCCAGCAGGGGTCCCGGAGAGTAAACTCCCTTTTCATCCTGGGAAAGGGAGATTTGGATAAAAAACCAGAAACAGTGTTGTCGTTTAATGCTCACACAGTTCATTTACATCCCACATAATTGGATTCGTGTAGATTGGGAGGCCAGGGTGGGAGGAAGTGGGGAGGGGGAGGGAAAAGATGCCATTTCAGCCATGCTCAGTCCCTGAGTGAGGGGCTGGGGGGAGCGATGCCAGTAGGGGTGACTGTCCAGACTAATTGGCCTCTGGTGACTTTAGTAAATTAAATATGCCTATAAAAAAGTCAGGGTCTGGATAAATCTCTAGAGCTACTCTGGATTCACTGGGGTGAGCTCAGTGGGGCGAGAGAGCTTGCCTTCCTCTAAATCAGCAGACCAGGCTCTAGACACAGGGGCCTAAAGATAGTGCAGGATAGGGAGACAGTTTTGGGAAGGAGACCCTGCCTGCTGCCTCTTGAGACCTGCTGCAGGGCATTCCCTCTTTTCCTGTAGCCATGCCATGGCGACTGCACTGCTGTGTGGCGTGGCTGCGATGGGGAGCAAGGGATAGTGTATGCCCACATCCATTGCCTCTAGCTGCAATGGGTAGGGAGATCATAGGGAAGAATTGTTTTTAGAGGAGGCTAATTCCAGGAAGTCTCACCTTAATTTATGGATATCAATTTTTGTCACTCACAGGAAAGAAAAGGAATCAAGTTAGTAAGCCCTCATGACCTTACCTTTGAGGAGGAAGGTCCCCTACTTCTATGCAGCTTGGACCCATGGGGCTGAAACTGGTGCAGGATGGGGAAACAGTTTGGGAAAGGGATACCCTTCATAATGCATATGAAAACTATTTTTCTTGTCCGTCTGTCCCCTCCACCAGCAACTTTTCCTCTCCCCTCCTCAAAGTTCTGTCCAGACATCGGTTGCCTACTCTATACACAGTCACAGGGAGTTCCATCCAAGGCACTCAGAGCAGAGTCTGTCCTGCCTCACCCTTGGCCACGGGCCCCATCCGGGCCTAGATAGCTGCCTGCCAGCAAGGCCCAGGCCAAGCGTCCTTACCACAAGAGGGATAGACCTTCCCCCACCTTGGCATTTCAGGACAGGGGCCAAGATCCAAAAGAGAGCTCCTGAAGAGGTGGTGGTGGTGACTGGCAAAAAGAAAAGCTAAAATAAGAGAAAAAAATTATACTTTAAAGACGGCGTGTGGGTGGAGATTGGGGGGGCGGACACAGTTGGAGACAGCTTAGTTTTCCATTTTGAATTTCAGAACAGAGAAAAGCTGTGGGAGATGGAGTCCTAACTCAGCCAATTCAATCTGAGAGATCAGTGAACAGAGGCTGCCTTGAATACAGTTGTTTGTAACCATATCTGACATGACGTTAATCTCTGAGAAGCAAGGGCAGGAGAGCATCCCTCTGCCCAACCCCCGCTTCTACTAAGAATTAATCCATTTCAACACTCACATGTTGAGATATGAGAATGGTGTTTTCAGGAGAAAAAAGATTAAACCAGAATTGCCCGTTAAATGTACGCTTTATTGGTAACAAGGTAGAATGCTGTTGGTTTTCAATGATATTGGCTGTTCCTATCAATGGGATAATTTATTACTCAATTACCTTCTTTGCAAATGCATTGGAAAACTCCTTCACCCAAGTTGAACAAACAGACTTGGGGTGGGGTGGGGAAAAGGGAGGCCTATTGTCTTAATTACTAACACATCCTTAAAATTCTTTCAGCTGAATTTGTCATTCTTTCAATCCCTTAATGGAGGACTTAAAGTAGAGCACTGGATGGTGAGGGTATGGTAAGAGAAGAAAATAACAAATGCATAGCAGGTATTTAGCTCTGCCCACGTGCCAGGCACTATTCTAAGTGCGATATGAGTCCTCACTCATTGACTCCTGTAACTTTACAGCAACCCTGTAAAGTAGGCACCATTAATAGTCCCATTTTCTAGAGGAAGAAACTGAAGCTCAGAGTAATTCAGTGACTTTCCCAAGGCAAGTGGCTTGCGTAAGTTGGAAAGTGCCTCCAGAGACAGTGCTCTCCCTCTGTGCAGTGCTGCTTCTTTTACCCTGGTCAGGCCAGGAGGCCCTGAGGAGCTGGGGAGCCCGCGGGTACCGCAGAGGGTGTACAGCTCTGTAGGATCAGGTCTGTGAAGGCATCTTCCAACCTCAGTGGGCCATCATGAGAATTAACTGTGATGATGTCTCATAAACCAGGCCACCTGGTGCCTGACATCTGGTATGTGGTCAGCCAAGTTTGAGTATCATTATCATTTTCTTTTTTATCAGAGGCAGCTTTTGCTACTTCAGAGTCCTGGGTCCAAAGTCTGGTAATTAGGGGGTTTCTTACATATTTCTCTGCAAACTCAATAAATTCTAGTGGAACAACTTTTAAAAATTCCTATTACTATTACTACAACTGCTCCTACTATTAATAACAGAAGCTTTCATTGAAGTACCAGGCACTGTGCCAGAAGCTTTGCAAAATCGCACTTCATTTTATCTTTACTACTTATTATCCCCATTTTACAGATGAGGAAGCAGAGGTTTAGTGAGAGTAAGTAACCTGCCCAAGGTGACACTGCTAGTTAGTTGCAAAGCCAGGGCTCAAACAAGGTCAGTTCTATTGCATTGCTGCATTGCTCCTCAGAGGGACCCACACATCCTACCCACCTGGGGCACAAAGGCTACATCAGTCCACTGGCCACAGCAAGAGACACATTCGTGACCGTGATAGAAATCCAGGTGTAGAGGAATCATCACTCTCAGCTCTTGGTACTTCATTTGGGTGGAGAAAATCAGAATTAGGAATTTGGAAGTTTGTTTTCAAGAATCAAATATTTATTAACCACCTGTCATGTTCTCAGCACTGTTTTGGGGGCCATGGAAGAATCAGAAGTATAAAATAATGAGTTTATTGTCTAGTTGGGGAAATAGGACCAGCATACTTGAAACAACAGTGGGCATCTCTAAATCGGTAGTATATCTTCCCAGATATTAAAATGTATTGTAGAGTTTCAGTAATTAAAACAAGTCAATACCGGCACATTCCCAGAAAGACCAACCAGTGGACTGATGAGAAAGTCCAGAAACAAGCTCAAACACTAAAGAGAAATTAGTATATAGTAAAGCTGGCATTTCAGATCACTGGGGGGAAATGTACTATTCAATAAGGGACAAACTAGCAGGCAGAAAAATATTTAAACCCTTCCTTCATTTCCTCAATCAAAAATAAAATCCGGGAGGTGGTGGTGGGATGAATTGGGAGATTGGGATTGACATATATACACTAATATGTATAAAATAGGTAACTGATAAGAACCTGCTGTATAAAAAATAAATAAATTAAATTAAATTAAAAAGAAAAGGGAATGAAACAAAAATAAAGTCCAGACAGAACCAAGATTAAACATAAAAATTTAAGTTATAAAACTACTAGAAAAAAAACAAAGGAGTATTTTTGGTAATCTTGCAGTAGAGAGGGCCTTTCTGAGCAAAATGACCAAAGTCATACGGGAAAACCTGATAAACTTGATTACTTTAAATTTTTTAATTTCTACATGGCAAAACATAATCAAAACCACAAACATACCAAAAAAAAAAAAAAAAAGAAGCAAAGTCAAAAGACAAATGATAAATATTTTTAACACATGACAGACAAAAGTCTATTTTTAATTTATAAAGAGCTTTTACAATTCAATAAGAAAAAAATTCAACCAACACAAAATGTGCAAAGGAGGTGAAAAGGCAGTTCACAGAAAAAGACATACAAATGGATTACAAACAAATGAAAAGACAATCAACCTCACAAAGAATGCATATGAAATAAGGACATAGCAGATATGGCATTAAAATTGTTTTATTGTGGTAAAATACACGTAACATAAAATTTACTATCTTAACCATTTTTAAGTGTACAGTTCAGTGGCATTAAATACATTCATATTGCTGTGCAACCATCACCACCATCCATCTCCAGAACTCTTTTCATCTCGCAAAACTGAAACTCTGTACCCACTAAATAATAACTCTCCATTCCATAATATTCCAATAATTCTCCACGCCACCCCACCCCACCCCGCCCCACCCCAGCCCACCCCAGCCCCTGGCAACCAATATTCTACTTTCTGTCTTTGTGAAGTTAACTACTTTAGATACCTTGGAGAAGTGGAATCATACAGTATTTGTCTTTTTTTTTTTTAATTTATTTTTGGTTGCATTGGGTCTTCATTGCTGCGTGCGGGCTTTCTCTAGTTGCGGCAAGCGGGGGCTATTCTTCGCTGCCGTGCACGGGCTTCTCATTACGGTGGCTTCTCTTTGTTGCGGAGCACAGGCTCTAGGCACGCGGGCTCAGTAGTTGTGGTGCACGGGCTTAGTTACTCTGTGGCATGTGGGATCTTCCCGGACCAGGGCTCGAACCCATGTCGCCTGCACTGGCAGGCGGATTCTTAACCACCGCGCCACCAGGGAAGTCCCCCAGTATTTGTCTTTTTGTGGGTGGTTTATTTCACGTAGCGTAATGTCCTCAAGGTTCATCCTTGTAGTATACTGCAGAATTTCCTTCCTTTTTAAGGCTGAATAATTCCATTGTATATAGACATTTTGCTCATCCATTCATCCATTGATGGACACTTGGATTGCTTCCATGGTTGAGCTATTGTGAATAATGCTGCTATGACAATGTGTATAAATATCTCTTTGAGATACTTCTCTCAAATCTTTTGAGTATACACCCAGGAGTGGAATTGACAATAAGTTCATTTGTACCATTTTTTAAGATTCCTCATATAAGCAATACCATATGATATTTATCTTTGTCTGACTTACTTCACTCAGTATGACAATCTCTAGGTCCATCCATGTCACTGCAAATGGCATTATTAGTTTCTGTAAAACTTTTAAGCAAACCTATCTTTAATGATTGGCTAACACTTACTGAACACTTAGGTGCTTGGCACTGTTGTAAGTACACAGACTCACTCATTCCCTCCCTACGAGCCATGAAGTGGTGCCGTGGGTATCTGTGTTGTACGGATAAGGAGCCGAGGCCCAGAGAGATTAGGTAATGGCTCCAGTCTCTTACAGCTTGGCTCCACTCTTCACCAGGACCCCAACTGCCTTCCAGAAAAGCATCTACATGCATTTGAAAACCACAGAACATAGCTGACATGGGTCGGTCTGTATACACAGGCACACACACAGTGCACGTTTGCCTTCTCAGAAATCAAGAGGCTCAGGGGCCTACCGTTTATAAACTACTGTCTTAGAAAAAGGTCCTTGAAGTTCTGAGTTGGTATTGGTATAAGAGTAGGGAGTTTTGCAGATAAGTTGGGACTCCACCTGGGGCTTGAAGAATGCAGGATTTGGATAGGCTGGGAGGATGAAGAAGGGGATGGGGAAGGGAGATCAACACACCTGGGGACCTAAAGGCAGGAGTGAATACAGGGTGCCCCCGGGGGGCCATCCAGTGACCCACTGGAGTCAAGATGCCTGTTGGGAGATGGGTTTAAGGCAACAGGTTCTAGAGGACCTCAGGAAACAAGGCTGAGGACAGGACAAAGATGGTGTGAGGAGCCTCGTAACCTCCATCTGTTCTTTGGTGCATTACTTCCGCAGGGATAAGTCAGATAGAGGCTTTCCATAAGCAGAGAGAGTAGGAAAGAGGGAAGGTGGCAAAGCTTCCTCCCCGCCGGGCCTCAGTCTCCGCAAGTGGGTGAGCGATGGGCCAGAGGAAAGCGTTGACCGTCCTGGTGACCCTTGATCTTGACTCTCGTCTCCCGTTCCAGCCGTCACCTGCCCTCCCAACAGCCACTACGAGAGCTGCGTGAGCGTGTGCCAGCCCCGCTGCGCCGCCATCCGCCTGAAGAGCGACTGCAGCCACTACTGCGTGGAGGGCTGCCAGTGTGACGCTGGCTACGTCCTCAACGGCAAGAGCTGCATCCTGCCCCACAACTGCGGCTGCTACTCTGACGGCAAGTACTACGAGGTAGGGGCGCCCCGCCCGCCGGGTCCTCCTTGCCGGGCAGCAGATTTCTCTCCCGCTCCAAGAGGAGGGCCACGGTGGACCCATCTTCCCACTTGATTACGAAGATTGTGGTGTGGATTCGCAGGAAGGCAGAGCGGGGGGCCGAGAGGTCAAGGACGGGTCTGGTGAGGCGCTTGCGCACGGAGTACCGGATTGGGAAACTTGTTTGGGTCTCACTCTCCCACCCCTCCTCGCTAGCATTTGTGTTTCTCTCTCCTCCACGCCTTTCTCTAGGCCCTTCTGATTTCTTCTCCTGTAAATCTTAGTTAGAAAGCTTCTGATGTGGCTGCTGTTTGGAAATAGGACGGCGGTGAATCTGACATTTGTAGCTGTCTCAGCTAAGGACACTTTTTAACTGTAAAAGATGGAGCTCGAGGCTGGCAGACGTGGCTTTCCCTCTTCTGCTTATTGCAGCTCCATTAGAGGGAGTGAGGGCTGCCATCTCTGCGTGTGTCATTTGTCAATCTAGTACCATCCCCCGAGAGTTGTGTCCTACCCTCTGCTTCTCTCTCTTTGGGGGCGTCACATAAAGCTGATGAAGATGCCCTTCTTCGACGTCATTGAGTAAAACATATTAGCTCACAAAATCATTTACTTTTCTACCCTGTAATCTTTCTTTATGTGCTGTAATGCTGAGCTAGAAGAGATCTTTTCTGGAGAGGGTATTTAGCCCTTGGTTCTGCCTCCAGGCCATTCTCTGTTCAAAGGATATCAACACCGTACACTGGCAAGTAGACAGTTAACAATAGCATCCATGCAATAGCTGCTATTTGCAGATCGCTGTGCTAGTGGTATCGTTGGGGATGATAAAGCATGTTCCCTGCCTTAAGGAACTTAAAAATCTATTCAGGAGAGGGAAAAAAAATGCACTTTAAAGAACAAGAGGACAATTACAAAATAACATATCAACAAGTGAAATATAATACCCTAGAGAACTAATCAACTTTAAGATGAAAAAGAGCCGCAGCATTAAAAAAATCTAATTGAAATGTCTGAACTGGAAATAAACTAGGCAAAAAATAAATAATGCCTCCTTTCTGTAAAGATGCATTGTTCTTGTTCAAGAACAACTAAGTTGGCTTTACTTTGAGAGGAAATAAAAGAAAATCAATATGGACGTTACCTTCGGTCTCATTTTCGGTGGGAAATTTGTTTAAATGTTGTATTAGAAAGACGAGGAAAAGTAGAGTAAAATAGTAAAATTGATCAAAGAAGGCTTCTTGGTCGAGGTGAGTTTTGAAGTTAAGCTCTTAGAAATATTGATTATTTGAAAGGAAGAGGCAGAACATGTGGGAGAAAATAATAATAGGTTCCGTTTTCCCACAACCTGGGAGAAGAGATAACCAGGCTCAAAACTGAAAAACACTATTATAATCTCTGCTCCCCTGTCCGGAGATTTACTGAAATGTATCCATCTAGCAAGTGTGTCATGCACCCCTCCACGGAGACCCTGAGTGTCTGTGACATAATGGAATGAGATTTGGGTTTGATCCTAGCTGAAACAATGCTGGTGATGTGACATTGAGCAAACTGTGTCATTTCTCTGAGCTTCTGTTGCCTTATCTACAAAACATTACTAATAATACCAACTCAATACGGTCATTGTATAAATAATCTATGCCAGGTGCCTTAGTACCTGGCACCTAGTAGTTCAATAATTGGTAACTGCTATTGTTTTTGTTAATTCTCTTAAGAAGCATTTTATAAATGAAAAAACTAGGTGTGTTAATGAAATGATGCGTGTAAAAGCCCTTGGAGCTCTCAGGAAGGCACACTACAGCTCTCAGCAGCTATTAGCACTATAAACATTATTATCCGCTTTTCATCAGAAAGTCAGTGGGTTTTGACAACAACATATATCTGGGAAGTAGCAAACTCACATAACAGATAATCCACATCTACTTGCCACAATTCAAACAAGCTTGGAGGCTTGTTTACTCAACAAATTTCTTTGGAAATAAAGAGAGAACACATCTAGCCATTAGCATGTAGGGTAATCACCCAGCTGTCGTTGTCAGGTCTAATTAAGGTGGAGAAAGCAGCACTGGGCCCGTCTCTTTACTGTGATGCTAGTTTCATGATCAAGTTCTCCTGTGGGATGAGTTATTTACCCTTGATCATATCCACATACGTCAGGCTATTTTTCTCTTTCCACCCATGTAATGTCTGACTTCTTATCAGAGAGAGGCCAGCCCATCCGCTCAATTATTCTGCAAATCTGATAAGAGAAAGAAAGTCAGTATTTTACAGGTCTGGAAGGAGGGAAGACTTGGTTCCAGGAACTACTTCATTTTGAGAATAAAAGAATCAGCAGTGCCCTGGAATCTTGAAGTGCACCAGATTGAGAAAACTTTTCCTGGGAGATCTCCCCCTCTATCTACTTACCCTTGGGTCTGAGTCAGATCTGTATTTGATATCCAGGGTTTTGATTATTCTATAGTTAAAACGGAAAACGGTGACCAGACAGTAGCATAGGCCCATCTTGTGCCATTAAAACACCTCTGGATAGCACTGCTTTAGAAAATTGAATTAATGCCCCGAGTGGCCACATCTCTATGAAGTAGTCCACTCGTTGGGACCACACTCCACTTGGACAATCACGACCAATTTCCAACAGTTCCCTGGCACTCTTGGTCTAGAACAAGTACAAGATCAAGAGCATGAAGTCCCCAAGCAGAGTCATGTCTACAGATTGCAGAAAGAGTGAAAAATAATAGCTGCCACCAATTGATGATACACTTGGTTGTAGTATTTAATATAACTTTATATAATTCCTCACTATCTGAAAGAGGATGAGTGGTTCTTCTCCGGTAATAAGAGCAGCTATTATTTATTGAGTACCTTCTCTCAGCTGGAAAATGTGCTTCACACATCTTATTTAATCTTCACAACTGCCTTGCAAGACATTATTATTATCTCCAGTTTAGAGAGAGGAAACTGACACTCTGGGAGCTTGGTAGTGCCCCTCAGGGTGGCACGTGTTGGGTGGCAGGGCTGGGATCAAACCCCAGGTGGCCTGATCTCAAAGCTCTCCTTTCATGGAACCTCACTGTTATCTAGGTCTCTCACTTCAGGACATAGAAATGGAGTATTTGCAACAGAAGTAAATTGGAAGTAGATTAGATACAAGGAAAACGTTTGGAACAGTGAGTATTGTGGAATGTTGAAATGGTTCATCATAAGAGTTGGTTATCGCTTTCTTTTAACCTATTTAAGATTGAAGGGTGGGGTTTATCATTACTGAGTGAATTTAAATTTCTTCCTTGAAGTGGAGCTGGTACTTGTTAGATTAATTGCCTCCCAAATTTTTTTCCTCTTCACTTAGTTCCTCTGGCAGCTGCCCATTCCGGTTGGTTGGCTGTGATTAGTTCTACAATCCAGCCGTAAAGATTCCCAAATTCTTGACTGAAACCAATAAAGACTAAATTGCGTATTGTTTGGCATCTGAGTTACATGCAAGGGATGCAGCGTTTGAATTGAACCAGCCTCCCTACTGCTCCTTGTTGCAAATTCCAGCCCCATTGCTGATAGGCCAGCCCCTCCTGGAAAGGGTCCAGGTGGACTGGGGTTTGGGGTCCCCAACTCTGACCACAGCCTGAGTTGCATGCAAACGGCGCCTCTCTTCCAGCCCAAGCAGCTGTTCTGGAACAGCGACTGCACGCGGCGCTGCCGCTGTTTCCGGCGCAACCTGATCCAGTGCGACCCGCGCCAGTGCAAGTCAGATGAGGAGTGCGCGCTGCGCAACGGGCTGCGCGGCTGCTTCAGCACCAAGACCTCCTACTGCCTGGCGGCCGGCGGCGGCGTCTTCCGCACCTTCGACGGCGCCTTCCTCCGCTTCCCGGCCAACTGCGCCTTCGTGCTCTCCACCATCTGCCAGAAGCTCCCCGACATCTCCTTCCAGCTCATCATCAACTTCGACAAGTGGTCGTCCCCCAATCTCACCATCATTTCGCCCGTCTATTTCTACATCAACGAAGAGCAGATTCTCATCAATGACCAGCACACTGTCAAGGTGACGAGCCTGTCCTTGATTCTTAAGAAACGTACTCTGGAACGAGGGCGTGTCTAGGGGGCCGTTTGCTGTGGTTTTCCGTGAGGTTTGAGGATAATAGGCTGTTGCTTCATACGTACTATACACCGATGACCGGATTTTAAAGAATGAAAATATAAAGATTCTATAAGCGTAAGCGTGGGCCCCATTTAGTCCTTGACTAACGATTTCCAAAGGAAATGTACAGTGTCTCAGGGCTATAAGGTCGGTGTGGGTGCTGATAGAGCCTCAGGTGATACAATGGTAGCTAAGTCAACTTTTACTCTGAATTAATTTTCAAAAAGCATCTCATTTGTTTTTAAGAGCCTTCAAAATTATTCTTGGCTCTGCCTACCTGTACCAAGACCCACTCTTTCGTCTCTACCATCCTTTCTAGAAACTGAGGGAAGGCAAGCGTTTGCCTATAAACACAGCTACCTAAATAAAAACGGGAGGGAGATGCAAGAGGGAGGCGATATGGGGATATATGTATATGTATAGCTGATTCACTTTGTTATACAGCAGAGACTAATACACCATTGTAAAGCAATTATACTCCAATAAAGATGTTAAACAAACAAACAAAAAACGGCAGGGAGGGATCATCCCTCGCTATGAGAGCGCCCCCTGATGACACACCAAGGGAAAGAAAACAGAGGAGGGATATGGTGGATTTCTCTTAGGTTGGCCCTTCCCTAGGCCTGCTGCCTGGCTTCTTGTGAATCTTAGACCCGTATGTAAATAAATGTGAATCTCCAACCCACCCCCGTAACTAATACACCTCTCCAACTTGCATTCCTCCCATCCCTCCATTTAAGAAGATAATCTGCTCGGAACTAGTGCTGGTGACCCCCAGCCTCTCAGCTAAACCAGGCTGTTCACAGCAGACAGACCAGAGCCGTGGAGTCAGCACCCCCTACCCCGGGTTGCAGTTCCAGCTAGGGAGGGCCAGGGAGAGAGCCAGCACACGCATAGGAGCATTTTTGGAATTGAGTGTTACTGTACCTGCTTTCTACCACCGGCTCAGATAATTGTGCACTGGGAGTATCTTTATTTGAAGAGTCATCAAATAGCTTAGTATCCAGCACTAGGGAAAAGACTGGCAGTATTTTGCAGGCTTAAAAGGAAAAGTCTGGATTTTAATACTGGTTTTTAACGTCAATGAAAGCTGCTACTGTTTCTGACACTCCAATTCCTTTTGCAAATTGGCCCACATAGACACAACTGCATTGGTCCAGAATACAGCAGCAAGAAAGTGAAAAGGGACCACGTGAGAGCAAAACTGACATTGTTCTGAATAAAATACCCCCAGCCACCAAAATAGTAAAGAATCATATTTTTTCAAGGCTTCTGCTTTTTTTAAGAAATGAAAGTTACTAATAACCTGGGGGGGGGGAGAAGAATTTATTTTGTAAGTACAGGAAAGGCATGTTATGTTCTGTCCTAAGGGCTAAGAAAAAAAGAAACTGTTATAAAGCAAGAATATGACAAATGGAGAAAATACTGTGCCTATAGGACCTCTGGGAGGGTACCTCCTGTTTCAACATTATAAACAAGAAAACAATTAACATAGCAATGATCCCCAGGTTCATTTTAACCGTGTTAGACCCTCTTTAGCACAGGATTGGGATTTTGTTTTCAGTAATTGGTTTATGCTAGAGAAAGTTTTATACAAAAATCCAGCCATTTGTTGTGAGTTATACTTTTCCATCATTTTTTTTTTTGTATCTCTCTGCCTCCATATTTTGCTTCTTTGGGGGGAACTGTGGACAGTTAGATGAGTGAGGGCTCAAATTCTAGGGCGGGGGTCAGCCAAATATGAAATTCAGCCAAATCTCCTCGCTGCCTGTTTTTGTAAATAAAGCTTTAGTGGAACACAGCCTCGCTCATTTAGTTACTATTGTCTCTGGCAGCTTTCCTGCCACGAGGACAGAGTTGACAGAGATCATGTGGGCCGCAAAGCCTAAAATATTTACTCTGGCCCTTTACAGTAAATGTTTGCCAGCCCCTGCTTTGAGGGTCATATACTTTTTCTTTCTCCTTTGACAGGTGAATGGCACACAAGTAAATGTTCCGTTTATAACCGGGTTGGCAACCAAAATCTACAGCAGCGAGGGGTTCCTGGTGATCGACACCAGCCCTGACATCCAGATACACTACAATGGTTTCAACGTCATAAAAATCAGCATCAGTGAGAGGCTACAGAACAAAGTGTGTGGCCTTTGTGGCAACTTCAATGGGGACTTGACCGATGATTACGTGACCCTGCGGGGGAGGCCCGTGGTGAGCAGCGTGGTGCTGGCCCAGAGCTGGAAAACCAATGGCATGCAGAAGAGGTGAGAACTTCCAGCCGCTAGACTCAGGGGCCCCAGTCCTCCCACGTCCATGACAGGTGTGGCTGAGGAAGGGACTTTGTACAGCGTCACCCTTCCGGACTCCTACAAGGAGCTAAGCTGAAGAAGGTCTTTGGAGTTTTCATCATACAAATAGGCACAGCAGTTTCTTGAAGAGCAGAGGGAGGAACTAGGCTTAGATGATAAAAGTCTAAATTTTTGTGTCATCCAGCCCTCGGCTAAACAGAAGAGTGTGCCCGAGATGAGAATTCTGAAACCTTGGCCAGCTGCCCGACTGCAACTGGGCACCCCTGCTGGGGGGTGAGATTAAGATTTAACCCAGGAGATGAGGGCTATCCCTTGCTCCCCAGTGCTGAGACTGTGTGTCTGTGACTCTTACCAGAGGCTTGGTTTTGTGCAGGTAGAAGTTGGTGGGAATCAAGAAAGCCTTTTAAAAGGCAGAAGTCCGCGAGGTTATTCTCAGGCCCCTCTCTGGCCAGCTGAAATAGAATGAGTTAAACGAGTTACTCCAAAGGTGTTTAATTTAGGGCCCTTCTGGGCTGCTGAATTATGTTAATTCCTCTCAGGAGCTATAGATATGCTTCTCTTTCCTGGCATTTCTTTGCTTGTACAATGGTTCTGTCCCCTTGTGCTTTAATACGCCAAACGTCAGCTAAATTCCCAGATGTGAAAATGAAGCTCCAAACCCTCTTTGACCCTTCTGCAGGTGTAAACTGAAAAATGTGCCATAAATTAGACTATCCTGTGAATTATGGGACCCAGAGCTGGGAAGAACCTTGGGCACCATCTGGTCCAGTCTCTTTTCTAGGTGAAACAGAGGCTAGAGTGGAATGATTTACATGAGGGGGTCCTGTAAGTGGCAAAGCCAGGATTAGATTCCAGAATTCCTAATGTGATGCTTTCTCTAAAATGTCACTTCTAGGGCCCACAGTTAGAAAAATGACTACTTTGCACATTTAAGCTATTCTGGGGCTTCCAAAGGTGAGCAAGATTCAGTTCCTCCTAAGGAATTATGAGTCTGTTTAAGCTTCCTTTCCCTTTATTTCTTCCTTTTTTTCTTCCTTTATGAACGATTTCAGCCTGACACCAATTTTCTTGTGATGATTTTACTTTTGGTCTCATAGCTAAACTGGAACTGGTTGAGAAGTTTCTGGACTTCCTTTCAAATCTTTAATTCTACCAACTGTCATTGCTATTATTATTCATAGTGATAGTAACATTATTAGTGGTGGTGGTTGTTATTATATGAACACCCGTTAATAGTTATTGTATCAGTTATATCAAAGGTTAATGGTTATTATATCAATATCTACCTTTTGTCTGACACTCTGGGAACCAGTCCATCATTTTATTTTACCCTCATTTACCCCAGTGGTGTAACAACAGAAATTACCTTGACTTTCCTAAGGTCACATAGTCTGTTAGTGTTGGGATCAGCATCCCACACTAACTTCTGGGTTAACTAAGAAGGGCACTGCCATGGTCTGCCCTTTCATTGGCCATCTCGGATGCCTGGTTTTGCTTCCCACCCTGACCAGACCTCTCGCCCCCAGCTGCAACGAGCTGCAGTTCTCCCAGTACGCGGCCATGTGTGACAACGTGCACATCCGGAAGATGCAGGGCGACGGCTACTGCCTGAAGCTCACGGACATGAAGGGCTTCTTCCAGCCCTGCTATGGGCTGCTCGACCCCCTTCCCTTCTACGAGTCCTGCTATCTGGATGGCTGCTACAACCACAAGAAGTACCAGCTGTGCGGCTCCCTGGCCGCCTATGGGGAGTCCTGCCGCTCCTTCGGGATCCTCAGCACCGAGTGGATTGAGAAAGAGAATTGCTGTAAGAGAATTATTTTATTTCTGCAGACTCTTTTCTAAGTTGAAAGCACAGCTTTGCCAGTGGCATCAACTGTGTCCAGGGCTGGCTGGCTGGTCTGCATCTCGACCCATAGATCTGCTTCCAGGATTGGAGGGTGGAGAGCTGTGAGCTGTAGCAGATTCCATGGGGCGCATTTTCAGTGGAGCCTGACTCCCCTCTAAGTGCCTGACCAGTTACGGAATTTGGAACACCAGCTGGGGAAGGTGAGGTTCTCTGGGTTGGAGGAGCACCAGTGTAGTTAGTGACTTTAAGATAGCTGGACAGAGTATAGGATTCCTGATTGATTTCAGTGCCCCAAACTCAGCTCTACACAGGCTCCCTTAACAGGGGTCAGAGCCCAAATCAGAAAGAGAAGGCACATGGCAAGTGGCAAGTTGAGTTGGAATTGAGCTGGCTGTATCTGCCTGGTTGCAAGAAAGCCATGGTTGGATTCATAAAGGGATTACACATATATTATTGATAAAATAAAGATCTGTAGATTCTTGCATTTTTTTTCTGTAGTAAGAAAACTATTTTGATCTGCGTTATCCATTATTCTCTTTGTTCATCTTCTTACCATGTTAATCAAATACATGGAGCAAATAAATATGTACATAATCACACATAAATTTGTCATATCCATATATGTGTGTGCATATACATAATGATCAATCTGTCCCATGAATGCAGTATGACATTGCGGCCGACAGGATGTGTGCCTGTCCCTCGACGTGCACCACCAACCCGATATGCGTACAGGTACCGCCATGAAAACTGGCCCTGTTCATTCCAAGGCTGAGCATGCACATCAGGACATTTGCAGACCAAACCTGAGCAAAAGTAGGGATGCACTTACTTCAGAACCTGAAAGCAATGTGGTTCATTAAAATATGCATTCAGTGATTTCAGAAACTCTTAACAAGCAAATGACCGGTCTCTGTTAGCAAGCAACAGAAATAGTTTGTTTGATAACTTTAATATTTGACCCTGTTCTGTTAATAAACAATACTTTAAAAAACCTTAACTGTTTTGAACTTTAAAAATTGTCTGGATTTTTTTTTTTTTAAGTATGAATTTTTGCTTTTAACCTTAAAAGTTCCCTCTGAATTGGGCACGTTGTATTTGCCAAGTGGTAGGTGGACCACCATGTTTGTAAGTGAGGTTCTTTCCTTCCTGGAAGCTGTAACCTCCACACTTTCTTTCCCTTATTCTCTTGGGTGGTTTTCATATTGTGTTAATCAACCAGCACATTCATGGAGTGGCTGTTGTGTGCTTAGCACTGTGTTAGGTGCTGAACCCACTGGGCAAGTAAAAGGGTCTTTACAAAAGGAAGCCTTTAAAAAGTAAGTGTATTTAACTGATGCTGATGGTTTTCCTTCAGTCTTTTTTCTAGGAATTAAGACAGGCTGATGCTACGCCATACCTGTCCTCCCACCTATTACAATAGTTACTTAAAAGAGGGTCGGGAGAAGCACCTGCAGCTATGGGATAGCTCAGGGGTTTTGTTTTGTTTTTGAACTCTTGAAGAGAACTTGGCTCATGCTGGGATTGAATCATTGCTCTTTCTTCAACACTCACCATCATATGCCATGATGACGAGGAGGATTATTACACCTGGATAGGGAGACAGTCTTTAAATAAAGAAGTGAGTGTCTACTAAATCCTAATCTTCTCTAAAAGGAAGTCGATAGAGATCTAATACTGAAAAATCAAGAAAAATAGTACACTGTGATATTTCGAAATACGGACGTAAAAACTAGAAGAATTAAAAGATTTAAAATAGTTGTCTCAGAAGCATTAGAACTGGAAGATAAGAAGATTGGGACATGGGATTGCCATTCGTCAATACAGCATTATTTGACTTTTTACCAGTATTATTTTGATAAAAGTAAAAATTAAATGAAAACAGTTTTCTCTTACCATTTACAAACATAGAGTTAAATATCCAAAGAAACCACCAAAAGACTTTTAAAATGACTAAGAAAAATAATTGGGAAGTGGAGAGGGGCTAGGCAAGGGACTGCTGTTTTTCACTTTAAGCTTCTCAGTACTACTTGATTTTTTTTTTTTTTTTTGCATGGCAATTTGACAAAACTTTAAAAATTAAAATTTTCCAAGGGAAAACAATTAGAAATAACACCTGAAATATGTAAGTGAAATTTGCTTTTGTTATATTGAGTCAAATCATCAGAAAACAAACTCATATCAAGAATAAAATAAAGAACTCAAAAAAAAAAAAGAGTGTCTAAAAGAAATGCT
The DNA here is from genome assembly GCF_028564815.1 of Eubalaena glacialis. NCBI lineage: Eukaryota > Metazoa > Chordata > Mammalia > Artiodactyla > Balaenidae > Eubalaena > Eubalaena glacialis. The sequence continues at coordinate 11,972,984 of NC_083725.1, read as the reverse complement.
CTCAATTAGTAGTTCTCAAACTGAGATGTTGACAAGCTCACAGGTGGCCTATGGGCTCATCTGCTATAGAAATATTGTTTATAATCTGTTGGTGATGACACTTCACATACATTTGTATTTTACTTAGAGTTTTCCCCTTTTTGGTAAAACAGTACCATTAATCTAAGTCAATGCTGGTGAGTTGTGTGTAGATAGTTTGTCTATTTTTATAAAATTAAGTAGAAGTTTGTGGGGTAGCTGGACCATGAATCAAAAAAAGACTAAGAAGTCCTGGTTTGAGGGACCTCTCTGGGACCTTACTGGCCCTAAAATCTTCATTGTTGACAAGTATTTGTTGAGCATCTACTATGAGGTGGCTGGGTGCTGGGAATCTAGAGGTAAATGGCTTGGACCCTACTCTTTATATAAATATAACGATACCAATGCATATGATTGTGGTACAGAGCAGGAAGTGCAGTAATCTCGGGATGTCCTGGCAGTTAAGCGTGTCTGTGTATTCCATCTTCCCCACTTACCTTCACCTGTGTGTGACCTTGGGTGCACTTCAGCTGTGATGCCAAGTTACGATACTTAGCTGGCAGAGTTTGTAAGCGTTGGAAGAGGTAATGCCGCCAAAGCATGAAGCACATAGCAAGGACCCAATTACTAGCTATCGTCATTATTTCCCGGAAGGCTGCCCTGTCTGTTAATTTGCGTCTGCCATCTGACCACACCATGTCCACTGAAGTGGCGAGTCCAGAGAGTGACCACATGCTGCCGTGCATTGTTGTGAAAATCAAGTTGTGTTTCTGTTTGTTTTCCTTTTTAGCAGGAGTGGTTGAAGATCCCTGTCTGGGGGCGGACTGTCCCAATCGAACCTGTGAGCTGGAAAACGGAGGGGAGCTGTGTGGCTGCATGGAGCCCCCTCCCTACGGAAACAGTGAGTGACACCTGCCGCCCCCCCACCCCCAGCCAGACAGGCCCGGCGGGAGACGCCCGGCAGCCATGTAGGAAGGCTTTCGGGTGGGAGCCCGCACGCCCCACATTGTGGGTTAGAAACCCAAGTAACGAAGCTTTCATGAGCATTTAAGCAGAACAAGGAAGGAACCCGACCTCTTCAAAGCAGGCTAATGTTCGTTTCCTTGTAGCTACATTCTTTTCTTCAATAAATGATAACACGCAAATTTGGACATGCATAGAATCAGCCAGCTCCACCTGAGTCCATGTTCAACATCAGAGAGATCCAAATTGATCTTTTAGACTCACAGGGAGATAAGGTGGTTTGACGAAAACATGAAAGAATCAGGACGAGAGTGCCAGGTGCTGTAAGATGTGTTTAAAGCCAGCTTTATCTGGCCCGAAGCTTTTCGGTGAGTCCTGAAGAAAACAGAAATGTTGAAGCAAACGGCAAACAACTAGGACTCCAGGTAGGAGTCCCCTTAAGGTAGGAATGGCCTTGTCCCCTGGCCAAGAGCGCACTTGTTTTGTCGGTTTGTGGGGGACCTGCTTTGCTTCCCAGCTCCGTGTCCTTGGCTAAACCGAGGAACTCAGAAGGCACATACCACGTTTAGCATCATCAGAGAATGAAAGCCTGGTTGACCAGAAGGCTCCACAGAAGGGGACCACATGTGCTGTTCAAAGGCTTCACCTAAGCAGATAAAAACATTTCTCTCTGTTTCTTTAGAGCTTATTAGCCTGTGTTTGTGTACTCACGGAAAATGTCCATTGGTGCTTTCCATTTCAAAAAACAAGAGCTCCTAGTGCTGGCCTGGGTACCAGCTGGGCTGTGGAGTGGCCTGACCAGGGCTGCCCTCACTTGGGGCATGTTCTTTAGCCAGGCCACAGTGAGCCAGATGCGGTATGGAGCTTACAGACAGTAGCCACCACCAAAGTGGGGCGGAAATACTGGGTTTAGGAAGAAAAGATCAAAGACACTTTGTATAGCATTTTCATCTTTAAAAAAAGGCTCTCTGGGGACTTCTCTGGTGGTCCAGTGGTTAAGACTCCTCGCTTCCAATGCAGGGTGTGTGGGTTCGATCCCTGGTCGGGGAACTAAGATCCCACATGCCGCACGGCATGGCCAAAAAAAAAAAAGGCCCTAGCATTGCCCAAGTTATTGCTTTGAATGAGTTCATATACTCATTTAGTTTGATCAGAGCTTCGTTAGAAATGCTGCAGCCTCTGTGTGAAGACCATCAGCCTCTTCTAAAGAGAATGGGGCGCCTCGCCCACCCACACAGCAAGACCAACTCCCACTGACGTGCCTTTCATAATGACTGTTTCCCCACAGACTCCCATGACATCATTGACGCAGAGGTGACCTGCAAGGCTGCCCAGATGGAAGTGTCCATATCTAAGTGCAAACTCTTCCAGCTCGGCTTCGAGAGGGAGGGTGTGCGGATCAATGACAGGCAGTGCACCGGCATCGAGGGAGAGGACTTTATCTCCTTTCAGATCAACAACACCAAAGGGAACTGTGGAAACATTGTGCAGGTGAGGAACGAGGGCAGGGAAGAGCACCTGGCTGAGGTGGTGGCAGCTCCAGGTGTTGGCACATTGATTGTCCTTAAGCCAACTTCAGGGGTTTGACTTAGAAACATGCTCCTTGGAAAACAGCAAAAGGCATGCGCGAAATGAAGGACAGCGGGAAAATCATCATTGGGTGCTAAGTGGTTGAACTGAAAGCAAGATAAGTGACATGCTTCCTTCCCTGGTTTGCGCTGTCTGCTGTCATCCTTTGCCCTGCATGCTGACACATGTTTTTACCTCTCTCATGCTTCTGTTGTTCTTCCAGGTAAAGACAGCTGGGTTCAGCTATTGCAGGGTGTAAGGGTGTCCCAGACATCACTTAACAGTTGGCTGCAGAAATACAGCAAGGTCACAACATTTTGTGTCAGGTTATCCAATTCATAGGTTAGCAAAGCATCTCACTTCTCTTCCTCCTGTGCCTTCCTAGTGTCTTTTTTTGATAACTGTGTTCATTAACACTTTTTATCAGGGAGTGAAAGGTGCAAGACGGTGAAACATGCGTGTATTCATCTTGGTACTTGTGGGCATGTCTGGTACAAGATTTGGCGGAGGCTGGATTTTGAATTAAGACTTGAAAGAGAAGATACATATTACCTCAGGATGGCAATACTTCATGCTGTCCCCAGCTTGGGTTCCCACAGATAACTGGGGACTGGTTGTACTTAGAATTCAGTGGTACATGACATCACCCTCCGTGGGCATTCAAGGTTATCAGACTGAAAGTGCTGTTGACATCTATTGTAATACTTTTTTTTTCCAGTAAGTGCTGAGACTAGCTCCATCCTGATTTATATTGGCCTCTGGGTTATATATGAAATGAAGCCATTTTTCCACTTTCCGGCCCGTGGATTTGAAATGCAAGCCACATACTCACGCCCAGATTTAATGATTTCTGACCTCCCTTTGCTTTGCAGTCCAATGCCACTCATATCATGTATAAAAACACCATTTGGATAGAAAGTGCCAACAATACTGGCAACATCATCACCAGGGACAGGACGATCAGTGTGGAATTTTCATGTGCTTATGAGCTGGATATCAAGATCTCCTTGGACTCTGTCGTGAAGCCTATGCTAAGGTAGAGAATCTCGTGGGCTGTGCACGTTGCTCTGTCTTTTCCTTGACAGTTAAGGTTAGCACAATCAAAACTGCTAGCCTCCGTCTTTGAAGCACTAGGGAGAGAATAATTCATATTTTCTGAACCTAGATGCCTTAGACCAGCATTGTTTGATAGAACTTTCTACAGTGATCGGAATGTCCTGTATCAGTACTGTCCAATACAGTAGCTGTATGTGGCCATTGAGCACTTGAAATGTGCCAGGGGGAGAGAGGTGCTGAGGAATTGAATTTTTAATTTTAATTAAAATTAGATTTAATTATTTAAATTTAATTATTAGACTTTACTACTCTCTGCTTGGCCTTCCCTCTGCGTTTTCAGCTTGGAAAACGGTAAGTAATTGAATAGATAACGTTGCTTGGGGTTCCCCGACTTACGACTGTTTCCCTTGTAGCGTCATTAACCTGACAGTTCCAACCCAAGAAGGCAGCTTCACCACCAAGATGGCACTCTATAAAAATGCCTCCTACAAACATCCATACCGCCAGGGCGAAGTGGTGCTGACGACTCGAGATGTGCTGTATGTAGGGGTCTTTGTGGTTGGAGCCGATTCCACGCATCTGATTCTGACGCTGAACAAATGCTACGCCACCCCCTCCCGCGACAGCAATGACAAGCTCCGATACTTCATCATTGAAGAAGGGTGGGTAGCCTCTTCTCGGAGGACAGTCTCAGAGCCTTTAGTATCAGATTTGTCTACATTGTTTTTTAGGGAAGAGAATGGGAACTAACATTTGTTGACGACCTACAGGGCCAGCATTTTGCACCCAAGAACTATCTAATCCTGATGACAACGTATGAGGTAGATATTATAAGCCCCATTTTACAGATGAGAAGGCTGAGGCTTAGTGAATCAAGCAGTGCTTAAAATCACACAGCAATTTAGTGGTAGATCACCAGTTCCATGTGGCATTAACTACAAAATGCTTTACTCTCAGTGTGACCCAAGAGGGCATTCTGTCCTGCCTACTTTGAATTTCAATCTGAGTTGAATGTGGATTATCTGCAAACGAAAGGATGTAAGGAGAATAACTAAAGGTTGGTGAATAGGACATCTATGAAAATTAAAAAGGGATTAGAATAATAGCTTATAAACTTTTTTTTTTTTTTTTTTACTCACCAGCATATGCCCAGCACCTAGCATATTTCCTGAAACAGAGTGGTTATGCAACAAAATTATTGAATGAATGAATAAATGAATGGGTGAATGAAAAAGAAGAAAAGACTATGGACCAAACAACAACCATGATAATTATCTTTATTTTATAAAAACACTTACTGGTTTTGTCAAGCAACAATACTTTTTTAACAGGTTTATTGCACACATAATTATATACAATATAATGTACTTGCCCTAAGTGTAAAATTCAATGATTTTTAGTAAATGTACAGAGAAGTGCAACCATCACCATAATCTAATTTTGGAACATTTCCATCATCCCAGTACCATAATTCTTAAAAGCAGTTGACTATGTTAATCGAAATTCTTTCTCTTATAAGTGGTAGAGACCATTTCAAACTAGTTTATGCAAAAGCAAGGCACTTAATGGTTACAAAACCAAATCACATTAAGTAGATGCGGCTTCAGGGATGATTGGGTCCAGGAAGCCAGATGCTGTCAAGACTCCCTCCCTCCCTCTATCCCTTGCTCTCTGTTTCTCTGTCTCTGTCACTGTCCCTCTCTGTCTCTGTCTCTCTCATTGACCTCGTTAGACGCTGGCATTTTTTTCTGCATTGTAACCCCCAGGAGTGAGCATTCCTTCTAACCCCAATTCAGGGAATCCCTGAGAAGGAGTATGATTAGCCTTTCTTGGATGGATTTCCTCTGCCTTGTTCGGAGGAGATGCAACATTAAATTGCCTGGTGTTGGGGAGGGCAAAGTTTTTCTTGACCCTCTTAGGGTTCCTGGCTGGGTCTGAACATTAAATGGACAAAGAGAGATTAACAGGAAAAAAGCATAACATTCATCTAATGTAAGTTTTACGTGACATGGGAGTCTTCATAAGGAAACGAAGACTCGAAGAAACAGTTCAAGCTGAGTATCGTTATGCCCGGTTTGATGAAGAGTGGACAGTCGTGGAGAAGGTCAAGAGTATGTGGTAATTGTAGTAAACTGCGGGGAATCTTAAGCGGACTGTTCAGATTCTTCTTGGTGTCCCTTTGTCTTCAGAAATAAGGATGCTCCTTTCCTTCTGGTATAGGGAGGGCACCTCTCACATAAGGGCTTTATGACCTGTTTCAGGTGAGAAGAGTGACCTTCCTGGTTCTGTCATTTTCTCAAACTCCTTCAGCTTAAAATATTCAAGGTGCCAGGTTTGGGGGTAGTGTTTCTTGAACCCTATCCCAGGCCTGAGTCAGCATCCCTCCCTGGAGTGGTCAGGGAGTGCTATGGCTACTGTAATTAGCCTTAAAGTTGGGGAAGGAATGGTTCCCCCAAAGAAGAAGAGTAGGTTCTAGGCGGACAAACAATAAATAGCCACTATTTTGCACATGAACAGGCTCAGAGCCTGTACGCAGCTCACCCAAGGACACCCAACCAGCAAGGGGCAGAGGGGGAAATCTTTCAAGCACCAAGACGCATCAACTCCCTACCTGGCCAGGTGTGGCTTGTGGCCTGCGTTGCTGAGGCATACAGTGGGATTTTCAGCAAAGGCCTCCTGAAGGCACTATCTTTTTGAGTTGATGTTTAGCCTCCCTAGAGGCAGAGGGAAGGACTTGGTGACTATGTGGTGTCTTAACAGGCCCAGATGCTCCGGCTAACATCACAGGTCTCCGTTTCTTCATCTGTTCCCTTCCTCCCCCTCCCCCCGCCCCAGCCATGGTCCTTACCCAAAGTAAAAGAGCTACGATCTGAGCCGCTGTACAAATACAAACCCGGGTGGGCACGCTTGGGCCACCTTTGAAGGACACTGTGGCATTTAGCATTTTTTAAATAGTATTTAATAGAGTTGACCCAGAGAGGGAGAGTAAGTGAGCGTGTTCGTAAATCTCAGCTCCCCCCAGGGTCTGGATGAAGGTCTTCATATTAAACTGTTGTTGGGTGTGAAGTAATTTCATCGTGTGAGAGAATTTAATTCATGAGTCCTCTTGACCTTTCTTGGAGGGACGTGGTTATTGGTTTTTTCCAGTGAGCCTATGGGAAAACTGCTGCCCAGTGCTGAATGACTGAACAGCAGAATGGGTCAGAATCTGGGGGGAGGGGTCAGCCGCTCCTCTCCAGCTACGTTGGGGGCAGAGACGCCACCGCCATCTACCAGTGATGCCAAGGTCTGGGCACACGAAGGTCACTTCTCTGTTCTCTTCATGTGCCCAGACAGAGGAAAGGACACTTGTTCCTCTGAGAGTGGACAAAGGATTCTAGTGCTCGGTTTGTTTGTCCCCCGAAGGCGGCATCCAGACAGCCTGTCCCTGCTTCCCGAGGCCCCTTCCTTCTGCTTCCTGTTTTTCTGACACTTAAACCTCGAATCATCTCTCTGGGAGTTGGGGGTCTAGTTAAGACGGAAGGTCTGCGTGAAGACTGGAGGGCTGAGAATGTTGTAGAATCCTTGAACCAATTTAGATTATTCAAATGAGTCACAGTGACAAGGAAAAGTATGGCAAGTAAGTTTTTGTTTCAAAGCATTTAGGAAACTATTGCCTTATGGACTAATTACCAAACTGAATAGGTGTGGGAATGCTGAAGGATAACTTCAATTTTTAATTTTCCTTATCACGAAGCTATTGAATCCTGGGGGCCAGGGGAAGGAAACATAAGGAAAAGAGTCACACTCTTTATCTTGATAAGATCGTTTTAAAGAGTTTCTTGGCCACAGTGGGCCAACCTTGGCCATGGAAGCACAATTCATTCATTCACTCACTGATTCATCCAGTCTAAAAAAAAGATTTTATTTTTTGGTCTAAAAATTAAGTATAATTTTAATACCATATTTCAAACAAAACAGTTCTGAGAGTTAATACTGTACGTATGTTTCAAAAGTAAAAATACAGCTTTATATATACACATACACGTTCTCTCAGAGCTGAAAGACAGGTCATAGCTTTTATTGCTTCTCAGGCAAATATTTGTGTGAGTTTGACTAAAGAGCATCTAAGTATTTTTATTTTTCATTATTTATTTATTTATTGTTTTACAGTACGTCCTTGTTGGTTATCTATTTTAAATATAGCAATGTGTACATGTCAACCCCAAACTCCCAATCTATCCCTCGTCCCCAGCCTTCCCCCCTGGTAACCATAAGTTCTTTCTCTAAGTCTGAGTCGATTTCTGTTTTATAAATAAGTTCATTTGTATCATTTTTTTTAGATTCTGCATATAAGCAGAATATCATATGATATTTATCTTTCTCTGTCTGACTTACTTCACTTAGTATGATAATCTCCAGGCCCATTCATGTTGCTGCAAGTGGCATTACTTCGTTCTTTTTAATGGCTGAGTAATATTCCATTGTATATATGTACCACATCTTTTTAAATACTTACTGTGTGCCCTCCAGTGTGTTGGAGACACAGTGAGGACTACACCTTGGTTCCTGCATCCCAGGGGCTCAGCAGGGTGTTGTTGGCAAATCCAGGCAAAGCCACCTGTTCCTGCCTGGTCAGGGCATGTTTATATAGGAGGGGAAGCCATAGACGGGCATTGGAGAAAGAGCAGGGTTAGTTAGCAGGGGAAGAAGTGCAGAGAGGCTTCCAGGTGGGGGAAACAGTATGTGAAAAGACCCTGGGGCATAAGAGACTGTGGTCCATTTAAGAAACTCTAACAGGTGGAGGCGAGATACCTGTGTCCCTGCCTGTTGGCTCAGTACCACAAGGAGAGGGGAAGGGAGTGATCCCTACATCCAAACAATCGTTCAGCTCATCTTTGACTGCTGGTCCGTCTTCTCCAGCTCCCACCTGTTTTCACTTGTGGGAAGATTTCCCAATAGAGCTTGAAAAAGGGGCCCCTGCCAAAACTGATAATTAACTGAAGAAAGTACAGAAGCCGTAAGGACTCATCTTGTGTTTATTAAACTGATATCAGTAAAACACAGCATTGTGAGGGGGAGGAATGAGAAACTGGTGGGTAGGGAAATTGAGTGCAGGCCCTGTGGTCATTTTGTTTTTAGTTGCAGTTAAGATCCTAATTTGAGGTGCTATTTGATGCTTTTCCAACAAACTGAAACTATAAGGGAGTCGTAATAAATGACAGACCCACACACTCCAGAGGTCACCTTCAAACGCAAAGGCATTTTTACCGTTCATGATGGTTTTTGTATGAAACATGAAAGTGTGAAGCAGAGAGTCCCTTTTTTCCGAATAGGTGTCAGAACATTAAAGACAACACCATTGGCATCGAGGAAAACGGTGTCTCCCTCACCTGTCGCTTCCACGTCACCGTCTTTAAGTTCATTGGGGATTACGATGAAGTCCATCTGCACTGCGCAGTGTCCCTCTGTGATTCAGAAAAGTACTCCTGTAAAATAGTAAGTGAGAGCATGAAAATTCAGTGCTTAGCTTTATTTCTCTCAGTTCCAGTTTTCCCCACGTGGGGAGTCACAAATCCCAACGTCGGTGGCTCTTTAGAGTTCTTTAGGACTCACTGCACCTGGCAGTGGCTGAATTGGAACCATCTTCAGAGGCCTAGGAGTGGCAGTCGTCTGTGCTGGAACAATAAGAGAGCAGGGTAGAATGATGACCATTTACTCCTTTTATCTGACTTAGAAATGTCAGTCTGTTGTTGGCATAACACTAGACCAGGGTTTCTCAAACCTCAGCACTACAGACATTTTGGACCAAATGATTCTTTGTTGTAGGGCTGCCCTGTGCTCTGTAGGCTGTTTAGCAGCGTCCCTGGCCTCTAGCCACTAGACCCCAGTATCACCTCCTCCCCACTTGCAACACCCAAAATGCCTCCTGACTTTGCCCAGTGTCCCTTGGGGGGCAAAATTAGCCCTGTTTGAGAACCAATATGCCAGAGTCTCAAGGAGCCAGGCCCCCTGCATCTGAGGTGAGTGATGGGGCCAAGCTCCCGTCCACCACAGAAGCAAACTCCCAGGCTCAGGATGCACTTTATCCAGGTGTCCTTTAGACAGGGATTATCCCACAGATCATCCAAATCCACATCCAGGCCTGAGGCTGTGGAGGTGCTGGCGGGATGAGGTGACAAACCAATCATCTGGTCCATGCCAGGCTTACATCCCCACCACGTACGGCTATGTCCCTAAGACTTTATTGCACTAGTACCTGGTCCCTAACCTTTAACATTGCAGCTTTATGCTCGCCCCATGTTGGCCGAATCGAGATGTGAATTATGGTCAGAGCTACTTACAGATGCTGCTGCAAACACTGTTCTCTGATCTGATACAGGATCCTCCTCCCTGGGAAGGGAGCCTCTTTGAATCTAATTCTAGTGTGGAGAATATATTTAATTCTGTTCAACATAAAGCCCCGAGTCCCAGTGGGCTCAATGATCAAGAATGGATTGATTCTAATTAATCTGAGCTGCAGTACTGCTCCAGGCTGAGCCACTGCCTCTTTTGGAGGTGGAAACGTGGTGAAGAATAAGTTATCAGCTTAATTGTGTGAAATTTTCCCTCCGGTGTTCTGTCTTTCAGAATTGCCCTCAAAATTCCAGGATTGCCACAGATTACGTCAAAGAACCTAAAGAACAGATCATTTCAGTGGGACCTATTAGGAGAAAAAGTATGTATGTTCCCTAAAACACACTATAAATGATTAAAACAGTGGGATTTGAAGGCTCGGGCTAAGTCTGGGGTGTGTTTTGCCTACGATGTGAATCTGGTGAACAAGGAGCTTGAGGACGCCAGTTTGGGGACCCCAGTTTGAGAAGCCTGCCCGCTTCCATAATGAAATCTTTTCGTGGACTATTAAAAACTCATGACAGTATTGGGATTTTTTCCTTCCACCCCTCTCTTTAAGGCCTTGCCCTTAGATACGAGTTGAAGAGCTGGACTGTCTGCAGGTAACTTGTCCAGCGGCTCTTTTTCAGGGCTGGACTGGTGTGAGGACAATGGAGGGTGTGAGCAGATCTGCACGAGCCGCGTGGACGGGCCTCTGTGCAGCTGCGTGACGGGGACCCTGCAGGAGGACGGCAAGAGCTGCAGAGGTGAGCACGACTCCCGTTCAGGGCCGGCAGCTGGGGACATAGGAAGTTCTTGACCCTGAGAAGGAGACAGTCCTATGTGAGGCCCACTCGGTCAGCAACTGATCTATGAGACTTCCAGAAAGTAAGAAGGAGAGATGAGGAAAACGCCTAAGGAATTCTAGCATCATTTTGGTTTTTTTTTAAACCTTTTGGTCCCTGCTCTTTTAGCTAAAAGATAAAAGTGATTTTTTTTAAACATCTTTATTGGAGTGTAATTGCTTTACAATGTTGTGTTAGTTTCTGCTGTATAACAAAGTGAATCAGCTATATGCATATGTATATCCCCATATGCCCTCCCTCTTGCGTCTCCCTCCCACCCTCCCACAGCTCTAGGTGGTCGCAAAGCACCGAGCTGATCTCCCTGTGCTATGCGGCTGCTTCCCACTAGCTATCTACTTTACATTTGGTAGTGTGTATGTGTCAGTGTTACTCTCTCACTTTGTCCCAGCTTACCCTTCCCCCTCCCCGTGTCCTCAAGTCCATTCTCTACATCTGTGTCTTTATTCCTGTCCTGCCCCTAGGTTCATCAGGACCATTTTTTTGTTTTTAGATTCCATATATATGTGTTAGCATACGGTATTTGTTTTTCTCTTTCTGACATACTTCACTCTGTAGGACGGACTCTAGGTCCATCCACCTCACTACAAATAACTCAATTTCGTTTCTTTTTATGGCTGAGTAATATTCCATTGTATATATGTGCCACATCTTCTTTATCCATTCACCTGTCGATGGACACTTAGGTTGCTTCCATGTCCTGGCTATTGTAAATAGAGCTGCAGTGAACATTGTGGTACATGACTCTTTTTGAATTATGGTTTTCTCAGGGTATATGCCCAGGAGTGGGAATGCTGGATCATATGGTAGTTCTATTTCTAGTTTTTTAAGGAACCTCCACACTGTTCTCCATAGTGGCTGCACCAATTTACATTCCCACCAACAGTCCAGGAGGGTTCCCTTTTCTCCACACCCTCTCCAGCATTTATTGTTTGTAGATTTTTTGATGATGGCCATTCTGACTGGTGTGAGGTGATACCTCATTGTAGTTTTGATTTGCATTTCTCTGATGATTAGTGATGTTGAGCATCCTTTCATGTGTTTGTTGGCAATCTGTATATCTTCTTTGGAGAAATGTCTATTTAGGTCTTCGGCCCATTTTTGGATTGGGTTGTTTGTTTTTTTTTGATATTGAGCTGCATGAGCTACTTGTATAGATGAAGGTGATATTTAAAGAAGGAAGTTACCCAGCCATTTAAGTACCAAATATTGGCCTTAGATCTGGCCCCAAGTCTACCTGGGTTGAGCTGGGACTGGGGTGTGTGATCCAACAAACAAGGTTTCCTGCAATAGCCTTAGCTGCCAGGTGTCCCTGGTACCCTCTAAGTTAGCAGGACTCTCCTAAAGGTTGGGTTAATTTTGCTTCCTTGCTACCTGAGTCCAGGCCATTTGGAGAAAGTGGGTTCTTGGCAATGAAGAAAGTAGGTTCCTTTACTGGAATACCACAAAGATGTCTGATCCATGTCAAACAGGTATATTTTTTTTTCATAGGACTTACTATGTCTCTCTCTGTTCACAGCCTCTAATTCTTCCATTGAGCTTCAAGTTTGGACGCTGCTTCTCATCATGACCCAGATTTCTTTATGGCATTTTGTCTATACATCAGGCACGACCTCATAATTAACTCAAGGTTGCTATATAAAGTACTGTAATTTACTTACTTCAACTCCCTGTAGGATAAAAGGTGTGTGCCCTTAAGTCAAAACCTATTTGAGATTGCCCACTGTCTCAAAGTGATGCCACCTGCCCCAAACGGTCAGGGTTCCAGAAAAGAGGGAAATGTCATGCTCCTCTTTCAAGGTATGCAACTGGGCTTCTAAAAGCCAGTTGTGGAAAACATATATCTTGCTTAAAATTTCCAAATAGTTGTCACTAGAAACGTTGGTTCGCATGAAAACCCGGTAAAGGAAAAAATTCTGGTTAGACAAGTCTGTCGGAAATCTGACCAGAGAAATCTATCCCACCAGCGCGTTTCTGTATCATAGTTTTTATAGAGAAAGGGCCTGTTGGAACGATATCGAATACTGAGAAGCGGTGATTGGAAGGTTTGACTCCCTCTAAGGAATCTCTCCGGTGTTTGGAAGCATCTGACCTCGACGCGCCTGTGTTACTCCCCTCCCCACACCTGCCCCTGTGTCCTCCAGCCCTGCCGGGCCACGTGGCCCCCGCACGTATTGTTTGCAGACCTGGGGACCCCAACACCCCATCTGTCTCTTCAGACCCAAACTCTTCTCTCTCACAAATCAACCAAATCATTTTTAACGTGTTTTATGCTTAAATAAACTTTGTGTTCAATTATTCTCATTACTCCGTGGCTGGAATCATACTTATCGATGTTAAGCTTTGCACACTAAATAGCATCCTCTGATTTAAAAAAAAAACAAAACAAAACAGCAGCAGCAATTGGAGCAGGTAGGCCAGAGCTTTAATGCGTTTTGTTATGCGGCTATTTGTCCTGACAGAGCATTAGCAGGGCATTTAGTGAGGTGCCATGTGGAAGAGAAGCAGGCAGCGTCCTCTTTTGTATGTGGCACAAAGAACCCACATTTACTATAATTAACTACATAATAGAGGGCCTGGTAAATATATCCCTGGGGTGCCTCTGTTTTTAAGGTTAAAAACAAAGTAAACGCCACTTCAAGTTTATTTTGAAGTTGTTTTGGATTTAAGCTGATGGCATTTTTAAATTTTTCTGGGAACTCTGGGAAACGCTGAGCAGAAATACTAGCGTCCTTGACCGTGGGTTGTGGGTACGATTCCTGTTGTCTTACATATAAAAGGCCCGGCATCACACTGTCACTGGGCTGAAGAAGCGGGGTATAGACTGAGTCTGCGCTGAGCGGCTTTGCTCTCCCAGCCCCGGGGAGGGTCCACAAGCTCTAGCTTGGCAGTCATAGATGCTATGCGGCCAAGAGGACAACCGGTATTGATGGAGAAAAATATGCATCTGCTTCAACTTAGACATCTTTGGATCTTTTGGGAAAATGCTGAACATTGAGATGGATTAAGGAATCAAATCATCTGTTCTAGGAGAGACACAGTATCTCTTCCTCACCATGATGGAAATTGATGTTATGCACATGGTTTTTCTCACGTGAAAATCCTCAACTCCAGACTTTCCCCCACTTCAAGATCAGCAGATTCAGAGCTCCATTCTCATTTCCATAGTCTAAGGTTTAGGTTTTCACATCAGATTCTGAGTTGAACACAATAACGTCTCATTTATTTTTTTTATTTGATTTCCTTAGATGAATTTTAACTGAAGACATACAAGGAGGAAATGTTTTCATATTTAATAACTTCTCTTGAATGATTTTCATATCAAAGTCACTAGAAATTTCTAAATTAAACACTATAATTGTTTTTTAGATTTTTAAATTAAATCCTTTCTTGCCACACTTTAATTCTTGGCCTTTGGTTTTCTCGCTTGGTTGACATCTTTGTCTGTCATCAGGATAAGCTAGGTGTGGAGCCATATTAGAACACCCCAGAATCTCAGTGTCTTAAACAACAAAGCTTTCTCTCTTTCTCACATCAGGGGACTCTGATCCTTACTTCCATCCTGGGAGGGAGGTTGATGAGACTTTATTATCTTTTTTTTCTCTCAACAGAATTTATTGAACAATTTATCCTTTCCCCATGGGACTTCAGTACCACCTTTATCATATATCAAGTTTCAACCTCTGGGGTTCTGTTTGTGAGCTCTTGATTCTCTTCCATTGGCTTATCTGTCTGTTCCTGTGTCAGAATCACATTATTATTGAGATATAATTGACGTATAGCAATACATCAGTTTCAGGTATATGACATAATGATTCGATATATATATATACACACTAGGAAATGATCATCACAAAAGTCTAGTTAACATCCATCACCATACACAGTTACAATTTTTTCTCCTGTGATGAGAACTTTTAAGATCTACTCTTTTAGCAGCTTTCAAATATGCAATATGGTATTATTAGCTATACTCACCATGCTGTACATTACATCCCGAGGATGTATCTATTTTATAACTGGAAGTTTGTATCTTTTGACCCTCTTCACCCATTTTACCATGCCTCTAGCAACCACTAATCCATTCTATGTTTTTTGTTTTGTTTTGTTTTGTTTTTAGATTCCCCCCTATAAGTAAGATACTATGTTTGTCTTTCTCTGTCTGACTTATTTCATTTAGCATAATGCTCTCAAGGTCCATCCATGTTATTGCAAATGGCAGAATTTCTTCCTTTTTTATGGCTCAATAATATTCCATTGTATATATAGACCACATCTTCTTTATTCATTCACCCATCGATGGATACTTAGGTTGTTTCCATATCTTGGCTATTGTAAATAATGCTGCTGTGAACACGGGGGTGCAGGTATCTTTTCGAGTTAGTGTTTTCATCTCCTTTGGATAAATGCCCAGAAGTGGAATTGCTGGATTGTATGGTAGTTCTATTTTTAATTTATGGAGGAACCTCCATACTGTTCTCCACAGTGGCTGCACCCATTTACATTCCCACCAATGAGGGATTCCCTTTTCCCCAAGTCCTCACCAGCACTTGTTATTTCTTGACACTTCATTATCTTTTGATGCTGCCAGCTCAACACGAGGCTCTGGGGCTCACCTCAGCAAGGGGTCACACCCCAGAAGGGACACACACACTTCTGTTCCCATTTCACTGGCCAAAGCAAGGTACATGGCTGGAACTAACTTTCAGAGAGGGGGAATTGTGAACTTCCCGTGAAACTGGGAGGGAGAAGAACTGGAAATCTGTGGTGATGGCTGCCAAGTAGTCTCTGAGCCAGTCATGCCTATCTGTATTAAAGAGAAACACATCTACAGAACTAAAAACAAACAGGTCCCTTAGCTGACTGTCTGCAAGGCAGAAGAACTGGGAGATGATCCTGACCCTTCTACTAATTTAATTCTCGGCTTGAAATAAATCATTTGAGATCACAATACCTTAACTTTCCTCTCTATAAAACAAGAACTTTAAGCTTTTTAAAAAATATACTTAGGTTAGAAAATGACATGATACAAACATAAACCATATGACATCATATATTTAGAGAACTCCAGAACACTGCCTTCTCCTGCCACTCAAAAAGATTTGCTTCAAGGAAGCGGGGCGGGGGGCTGGAGGGCTGGGGTGAGGGGGAAGCACATGTTTAGTGAAGGTGAAAAAGGAAGTTAATTGGGAATCTTATTAACTTGGTATTTCTCTGATATCAAAAGAAACAACATCTCGGGGTCTGGCATTTCTGACAATTGAGAATTCTATAATTAGTTTCTTAACCAGTAGTAAGTATGCACTCTGCTCAAAATCCTAGTGCCAAAACTTGAAAGCACGAATTGTTTCACATTGTCTAATATTCTAGCTATTTTTAGAACCATTTGACATTTAGTGAGAGCTTGAAATCTAATAAAATTTCTTTCAACCAAGGAAATTAAGTAATTATCAAAAAATGACAATCATACACGTTTAAAGTAATAAAGTATTACTTCTTTACTAATTCTGAATTAATTTAGCATCTACCCCATTTTGAACCTTCCAGCCTCTCTCCTTGAACTCAGGGGATTTCTGCATCCTGTATAGCAGTGCAGTTTGGTCCTGGTTAGGAGAACACGATGGCATTTTTCAGGGCCCTGATTCATGGGAATCTGCAGCACAACTCAGTGAAAAAGAAAATCAAACAGCACCCTCTAGTGTCCGCGTTTTATTTTTGCATGAAACCCAAACGTATATTGAACGACACCAATCAAAATATGATTTCTCCCCCTCCTCGAAACCTTAGATGTGGAACATTACCAGAATATAGCTTTAGAGAACACATCAAATGCCAAGGACATTTCTGGAGAACAGTGTGAGATTTATTCTTATGCACCCAGTAAGCATCATTCCAGGAAAATACCAGCTCTTGGTATCCCATGCAAATTTTGCCCTTAATATCTATCTCTCTAACGTGTTGACAAAAATAGCTGTCGAGAAAAATTAAGTATCTCTTTAAAATGCTGAGAAATAAACAATGTGATCAAGAAAAAGCCATGAAATATTTAGCGGTCTTTCTTTTCCCCCAGCAGAACGTGAAATACTTTCTTATGAATCTAAAGCACAACAACCGTAACTCTGGTCTGACTAATGGAAGACTCTGTTTGTGATGGTTTAATTATGTTTGCTGAAATATGACTCTCATATAAGACAACATCTCCGTGGCAGAGGGACAGATCTCTGTCTATAGACAGAAATAAAACACAAAGACTCATCGTTCCATGAAGAACTCGGTAATCAAATTCTATTTGCTAAGGAAACAAATGGAGGAAGAATGTTCATTGTACATTTTGCAGTGTGTTTCTGTTTGCATGTGGCCTCTGGCTTAGCTGCTGTTTCATTCATTAGCATAAAATATTGATGATGAAATGGTTTTGAAACTAGACATTCTCTCATCAGATGAAATAACAATACCTTATGCTCATGGAGCATCTTTCATAACAAATGCTTTCCCACCCGTATTTACTATTATTCAATCCTAAATCATGCTGCATTTCGACAGAGAAATCAGAAGGAAAGTTTTAGGTTGAAGCTATAATGGTTTAAAGTACTAGCTAAGGAAAAATGCAAACCCACTCATATATGTGTGCTTGTGCTTATAGGTTTATTGAGTAATTTCCAGCTTCTAATGAGACATATGAGAATGATAGCAGTCTTTTCAGCCTTTTGTGCCTTTTAAGAACAAACAAACCATGACATACCATTCTTGATTTCCCCCACTAACTCCTGAATTTCTTTGGGGAATAGTTTAGGGTACAATAATCCACTGATATTACCCTATTTTTAGTTGGGCAAAAATATATGATTTGACTGAAAAGGATAACATATTTACTTATTGTACTTTAGGTCTTGAAAATCTTTGCATTGGCTCTATCTAGAACTCACAAAATTTTTCTGATTTAAACACTCTATTCACATAGAAATATGCTATTAAGTTAATTATATGTTAATCAAAGACAAAAATGCGTGGCTCCTGTACTTTCCTCTTACCTGCCACAAACATTCTCAATGCAACCAGCCGTCCTAGTCCTTGAATGTAGTTTAAATATCTACGTGGATCATTCAAATCAAGGAGTTACAAGTGTATATTCAATGATGTTCTCCATGAGTCTCTGAATTCACGACTGCAAAATGCTGTTAAGAAATATCTGCATCCCTGCAAAAGAGGAATTCTGCTCTCTTGAAGAGTCCTGATCAGAAAGCAATTTGGCAAACTAATTCGACAAGGGAAAATGATGAATGATAAATGAACATAAAATGTGAAAGTGTCTAGGTGTTGTAGCAGAATATTAAAGGCATAAAGTGAGAACTGTGGATAGCACAGAACACTTTTTTTTTTTTTGCTCTAAAAAAGCCACAGATTCTAAATGCTTACTTTGAACCTCCAAGACAGGAGTGGAAATATTCTAAATATTAATTCCAGATTAGCAGAGTCTAGAGATGCTTGGCCCCTGTAGATTGCATTCACATCTCCCATGTGTTAACATTTATTAGTTGTACTTTTGCCCTTTTGGCCCTTTTCATAAACAATTACTTTCACTAGTTAACTTTAAGTGGAAATCAAGAACTAGGTCAACAGAGGGAGAGAAATCTGACCACATTTATCTTAAAAACCCACCACCACCTTGGACCACAGTGAACAATTTAGCGAATGACTGCAATCAGTTTAAATGCACACTATTTAGGCAAATTGCCCTGAAAGCACAGGTTGCCTAAATCCTAGGGAAACACATCTCCACACACAACTCTAAATACTTTTAATTTTAGGAAGAGCAGTTTACGACAGTCACAACAAATGAGGACTTTGTTGTGTTCCCAGGTATTATACTCTAGAAACACAAATTCGTCAAAAGTCAACTTTCCTGGGTAGACCCCCAAAGAGGCACCCGTGACTCCTAGAAGCCAGGAGACCTCACAGCTACAGCAGTATGAACTCTTTATATTTCCTCTGCCTTCGAGTTTTCCATACTGTGTTGGCAGCTTGAAACTATAGAACTTAAAATTGGATGGTGGTTGAAATTTTCCATAACAAAATGTTGTGGAATGTATGGGTGTATTTCTAAGTCTTCTACCAAAAAGTGTCATTCTGAGGTGCTTGAATATTACAGAAACAACACAATGCCTCATCTTTTAGTCTAATCTTAGAAGTGGGTTCTTTAAATGCCACTTCCAAAACATGAAGTGATCACTGACAATGCATGCTCCTATGGCAGCTTTATTTTTATCAACAACTGAAAATGCAAGCATTTTCACAAATTCCTACATTATTTATCCCAATCCTATTCTGGGTTTTTCCTTCTCACCAGAAGAATGTAAATGTTCATAGGTTGGAAAAATGAGACTGGCATAACCTTTCAGTTTTGTGAAGGTAGGACAAGAAGATTTCACTCCAACATGTAAGAAAGTGCAGCTGAGGACAGTAGAGAGAACGCAGACGGATCGGGGTTGGCCCTTATTTCTCATGGGACCTCGAGAGAGCCAGGTTGACCAGATGCCATCAAAGGTAACTAACTTCCCCTTCCAAAAATGACAAGAAAAGGAAAGTTCTCTCTTGCTAAAACTCCTAAGCAGATTTTGTTAAAAGGTAGGAGAAAATTATCTTAATTCTCTTTCTGAGATGTTTGGAAATACTCTAAGAAGGAGAACCGTGACTCCCTCAGATTTAATTCAGTGAGTGAAAATCTAATGGAATCCAGATCCAAGAAATGAAATGTAAAGACTGGATTACCCTGAGGAAGAAAGTTTGAGTTTAATAAAATATTCCTTGTAGACACTAAGCCATATAAAGGAAAGAACGAAGTGTCTTGATACAATTACCTTCTGAACAAATGCGTATTTTAAAACAACACTAAACTGATTACATTGCACAAGTAAATAAATATTAAGTCCAGTTCATAAGATACATAAGAAATACCAATAATTTCCCCCTAGGATGTTGTAAAACTGTTTCCTTGGCCATTCTCTTTTGCCTAAGTCCCAGTCATCAAGGACAGCTAAGGTTCCATTTACTTCTACAGGTGTGTGTGTGTGTGTGTGTGTGTGTGTGTGTAAATGTAAGACTCCAGGATGAGTTGTAAGAAAAGACTCTCATTATGATGAGTCTTAAAATTTGAAGTATTTAGCTCTGAGTTTTTCTTCTCTAAAATGTTAAATATTTAGCAAAAGTTCTATTTAATTTCTCCTGAGTTAGATGAGGAATCTATTGTTCAAAATCCATTCAACTCCATTTGTTACGTTTTCAGATTCTCAAAAATTTCCATGGTTCCCTCTGCCAGCTTGTCTAGTTTTGTCACGATAACATCCAAAACCTGAGAGACAGAAAAGAAATTCTGAGGTTTTTTCTTATGAAAGAAATATGGTCCTCTCAAACTGATCTCAAAAAAAAAAAAAAATGGGACCCAAGACTCTCATTACACCATGTGAAATAGAGCACTTGGCAAATAATGGAAAGCAAAGTCCCCTGAGGCAAAAAAAAAAAAAAAAAAGGAAAGAAAAGAAAAATTCCTATCCCTAAATATCAGTGTGTGTTTGTTTTACTTTGTTGTTGTTGTTTTAGGCAGAATCAATGAACGGAATCAAATTTCTCTTTAAAAGTAATTTGGAAAAACATATATGTTGCTCCCTTTTTCTTGTATATTCCCCAAAGCTTTGTTGGAAATGTAAGCTCATGAACCAGACACAAATTCCAAGAATGGCACTGACTTCAAATCAGGACTGTAGCTGTCCTTTGCAATAAAGTGTAAACTCAATGGAAATTTAGAAGTCAGTTCATCGAGATTTAGAAGCTTCCTGTGGATTTCTTGGGTCCCCCTGAAGAGGCAACTCTCCTGCTTATTTTTTCCAGCTATCATTAGTCTTTGATGACTTGGCATGTCAATCCAGCTCATCCAAATCATGTCAGAATTGAGAAATAGTTTAAAAAGGAGCCCTGTTTAGTTAACCCTGAAGATTAGAGTTTTTAAATCAACCGAAGAATTAAGACTTTTTTTAAAGAACCACAGTTATTATTTACTTACCGTATTCCAACCCTGTGGTGAGGACTTTTCATCTATTTCCTTTATTCCTCCTAAATAATCCTATGAAATCATTATTTTCCTATTTTATAGATGCTGGTCTAAAGAAGTTAAGTAACTTGCCCAAAGTGATTTTATTTGATTTCCCAGAATATTTGACAAAGTTGAAAGAATTATTGCAAGGGATCTTGTCTGGGCATCTTAGCAAATAAAATGCCAAATATGACAGGTTATCCATACTGTCATACTGTATACTGCTGGATACTTTATGTTATCCAGCATCACTAAGAGAGAGGTCAGTCAAGTACTCTGTTGTCCTTGGAGGGTTATCATGTGGATTATCACATTTTAAAAGAATTTTAGATTTTTTATGCTAAAATTAATTTTACTCTAAAATTCCACTGAACACGAATTGATTTTACTCCTAGCATTAAGAGTTCAGAACACAGATTCTGGAATCAGACAGATTCTGGGTTTGAGCCCTAGTTTCACCACTTACTAGCCAGATACATTTCATTCATTCATTCATTCATTTTTCAAATATTTATTGATTGCTTCCCTTGTACCAGGTATTGGTCTACAGCAGTAAATGAAAACTGATAAAGATGTAATTTCCAAAGGAGAAAAGTCCTATGAGAAAAGCAAATAGGATGCTATGGGGGGAAATGGGGGTAGAAGATTCATTTAGATACAGTGGTCAAGTAGGCCTTCTGAGTGGTATCATTTCAGCTGAGATTTAAGGGAAAAGAAGGAACCAAGCAAGCATGAAGGAGGGGGTTCAGACAGAGGCCAGAGCAAGGGCAAGGCCCTGAGGCTTGAGAATGGCATTTGCAGGGAAGAGGACAGCTGGTGTGGGTTGCCACACGCTATGGCTGGAGAGGTAGGCAGGGGCCTTTTCAGCCATAAAAAATCTGAATTCTATGTCAAGGGCAACTGTAAGCCACTAGAAGATTGTTAGTAGGAGAGTGGTATCATCCAATTTACTTTTTAAGAAATACTTTATTTTTTAGAGCAGTTTTTGGTTCACAGCAAAATTGAGCAGAAGTTACACAGATTTCCCAAATATCCCCTGCCCACACACATGCATAGCTTCCCCCACCATCACCGTCTTACACCGAGCCGTGCATTTGTTACAGTCAATGAACCTGCATTGACACATCATCATCCAGAGCCCACAGTTTACACTAGGGTTCACTCTTGGTGATGTACGCTCTATGGGTTTTGGCAAAAAGTATGATGACATGTACCCACCATTATAGTATCATACAGAATACTTTCATTGCCCTGAAAACCCTCTGTGCTCTGCCTATTTATTCCTACCAATTTACATTAAAAAATAACTCTAAACGCTATATGGAGAATGGATTTGTAGAGAGAAAGAGAGGAAGCAGGAAAAACAAGTGACTTGTACAAGGCTGGGTGGTTGGCAAAAGCCCAGGGACTTAGGAAGAAATAGATGACTTCGAGCTATATTTTGAAGGAAGAAGCTATGAGACTAAGTCATACATGGGATTTGAAGATAGGGGAAAGATAGAAATCAAAACTGTTTCTGATTTGTACAGCAGGATGGATGATGATGTCATTTACTGAGATAGAAAAAGAGTGAGAAATAGTGTCAGGGAGAAAATCAACTGTTCAGTTTGGTACATGTTGAGCATGCAATGTCTGTAAGAGATCCAAGCAGAGGTGTCAAGTAGGCAGGAAGATATATGACAGGAGCTTGTCAGACTAGTCTGGGGTGGTGATAAGCCATATATAGGAATCCTATACATTTAGATGGCATTTAAGCAGAGGACAGAATTAGAGAGAGAGAGAAGGTGCCCCACTTTCAGGGGGCCTGAGAATCTGCAGGATCAAAATTTAGAGGTTAGGAAGAGAGGGAGGAGTGACCAAAGGAAACTGAGGAATAGCCAGGAAAAGCCAAGCAAAACTCAAGAGGAAGTGTGACTGATACCAAGGAAAGAGTATTTCAAGCAGGATAGAGTGGCCAATTGTGTTGAGTGTAAGAAGATATCAGGCAAGTTATTTAATCTTTCTGAGAACCTACCAAATCTATAAAATAGGAATACTACTACTTATTCTCTATGCTTTTTCGAAGTACTTAGTGAAATGACAAATCTAAGCCACTTAGCATGGGGCTCTGTATATAATAAGTATACAGCAGGCTTTTATTTTTTTCAATCTTCATTATCTCAATGCCATCTTTGTCGTTGTACTGTATGGAAGAGAAGTTAGCAGAGGACCGTGTTTCTAAGAATGCCAATTAAACTGCCTTTTACTATTTCTCTTTCCTTATTGACATTACAAATCATTAAAAAGGTATAAGAATAAATTTCTTCTTGTAGTAAAACACTGCTTTTCAGTGTCAGTGAGAGAGTATACCATGAATTACTTTAAAACCTGTTTTATTTGTTTACCATTCCCTCATACCCTTTGTCTGTCCTGTAAAGTGTTTGAGTGGCTTTTTGTTCCCAATTAATTTTAACCCGCAGAGGGACCAAATCAGCAAAGTTATTAACCTCTTAAGAATACTAGCCCACTTACTGTAAAAGCATTCATATAGATACCTCTTATTGGAATGTTCTCCAAAAAGCTTGCTGGTGTTTCTGAATGCTGAAGTACTGTCTAAAAGGGAAAATTATCGAGCATGCAGGCTTTCCAAAAAGGTATGAGACATTAAAAGCTATTAAAAACAGTGAAGCATTAATGAAAAGAAAATGAGCAGTTTTCATTTATTAAAAATTATGTAAACATACTCATTTCAGACCCATTATTATTGCACTTGGATATTTTTCCTAAATGTTATCAGCAGGTAGAAATATGAGATGAAAAATTGCTCTTAACTAGCACTTAAAAATAGAAACTTCTTTTCAAAATAGTGATCCTCACAAAGTCCTACTGAGGTTAGTTAGACTGATAACAATTCCATTAGCCTATGAAAATTGAACCAATGAAAATTTAAAGATTAAAACACATTTTCTAAGAATCCAAGAGAAATTGAAGAAGGACTGCTCCTCTATCATCCTCCAAATTGAACACTTGGAAATTTCCCCCAATTAATTAAAAAGATGCATCTCAAACCTTACCAGGTGTCCCCATCCCCCGGGCCACGGACCAGTACGGGTCCGCGGCCTGTTAGGAACCCGGCCGCACAGCGGCAGGTGAGCGGCAGGAGAGCGTGCAAAGCTTCATCTGCTGCTACCCATCGCTCCTCGTCGCTCTCATTACCGCCTGAAACATCCCCCCTACCCCCCCATCCCTCTGTCCGTGGAAAAACTGTCTTCCACGAAACCGGTCCCTGGTGCCTAAAAGGTTGGGGACCACTGCCTTATACGATGCAATGGAGACCAGTCTATAAGCAAAAATAACAGGTAATTCTCTATAAAAGAGCTTATTAATTTGTTAGTATTATAGAACTAGTGGATATATATATAGAACTAGTGGATAAATATAGAACTAGTGGATAAATATCCATGAAAGAGAAAGAGAAATATCCATGGAATATGAACTGGCTACTTGAACCCTAATTCTGATTATTGCCCCAGGGCATGAATGAGCTTGAACTGACCTTGACGCTTTGGTCCCTTCTAGCCGCTCACTTTTCCTCCTCTTCTCATCCATGTTCCTTCTCACTCACACTTTCTTCTTTCCCTTCCTCTGGCTCTACTCCAACAACTCTTTAAGGCAATACAGGAATATAGAAATAACCCCCAAATGCATTATTTAGAAGTAGGTGAGAAAAAGGGGTAAGAACATAAAATAGTATAAAAAATTATACTATGTTTTTTTGCATGTCATGAAATTCTACATAGATGCTAAGGAAGAGCCACTAATTTGGTTCTAAGCTGCCTAGGAAACAATGCAAAGTCACTCGATGGAGTGTCTATAGTATAAAAACAGACTACTTAGGATAAGTAAATAGGTATAATCATTTAGTAAGTCCAACTACTAGACTTCTGTTGGGATCTACATATTCGTGGGAGGTATCTTTTGTCACTATGACAGCCATTTAAACCCAGTATCAAAATAAATGGAACTAAGAAGGAGACCATCAAATTGCTGTATTATAAAGAATAGCATAATTATTCCCTATACTTAGAGCAGAAAGAACTTGCTCCTAAGTGCTCTCATAAGGAGAATTAACACATAAGACAGAATTATAACATAAGAAGTGACCACTTATTGAGTATGCACTCTGTGCTGGGCTTTATGATCTGCCCTCTCCATACATTATATCATCAATTATAGCTTCATCCCAGTTGCTGGCATGAATTTTAAAAGGCCATTTCCTTCTGCCAGAGCCCCTCAATGGCATCATGCCAAAGTTCAATTCAGTCAAAGTCATTCTGCACAGTCTGGGGACACAGCTCTCTAAAGATGTGGCTTGATTGTTGTCTAAACTTAGAGCAAAATTGCGGCAGGGGAACTACTTATATCAGAACAGCCTGGAGTGTGTATTAAAAATGCATGTTCCAGGGCCCTCTCCATACTAACTTAACAGAATCCTGGGGGTATGTCCAGGAGACAGCATTTTAAACATGTGCTCAGGTGACTCTTAGGCACCCTTGGTTACAGAGGGGCTGCCAAATGGTTTCTTGAGCAGTGGTCTTCAAATGTTTTGATTGCCCACTCAGTAAGAAATTTTTTGAGCATGCTCCAACATAATATTTATGCTTATGTACAAGTTAGATATCGGTACTAGTTTACTAATATATTATGTATATTATAAAGCATATTTTTTAAAGATGAGGCTTTAAGTAATTATTATGTAGGGATATCTTAGTAGGAGCAAACTACAGAATAAGCTTCATTATTCTTGAAAATTTTCGATACTTAGTCAGAATTCTATAATCATCAGGCACATAGCAACAAATTAATTGGGTTTTCTAGTGTCAATGTTATTTTTACTTATGAATGTGATTTCTAATTTATTAAAAGGCTTTGAGACACATGTTTGTAAATAATGGAAGAAAATGTCCAAATGTTCACTTTGCAGAATTGTAAATGTTTAATTAAAATTTTTGTTGTGAAGTAGGTTATATATATACAAGAGAGTGTATAAAGATAAACAATCATAATAAGCTGAACACCCACGTACCAACCACATAGGTCACAAAATAGAATATTACCAATACATACCTTGAAACCTTCTTGTATGACTCTCCCCAATCAAATCTATGCCCGTAACCCTCCTCAAGGTAATCATTATCTTTTAACTCATTCATATTTTCTCCTTTTAATTTTACCACCTATATATGTAACCTCAAACAATAAATGACTTCCCTTTCCTTTGTTCAAATTGTATATAAAATGGATCATACTGTATGTATTTACTGACTTGCTTTTGTCACTCAACACCATCATTTTTGAGATTCATCCATGCTAACGTGTGTAGCTCTAGTTCATTCATTTTTACTTTTGTATACAGTCGTCCTTGATATCCTCGGGGGATTGGTTCCAGGACCCCCCTCAGATACCAAAATCCACAGATGCTCAAGTCCCTTATATAAAATGGCACAGTATTTGCATAAAGCCTACACACGTCCTTCCGCATACTTTAAATCACCTCTAGATTACTTATAATACCCAATACAATGTAAATGCTATGTAAATAGTTGTGAATACAATGTAAATGTTGTGTAAATGATCGCCAGTCCACAGCAAATTCAAGTGTTGCCTTTTGGACCTTTCTGGAATTTTTTTTCCCCAAAATATTTTCAATCGGTGATTGATTGTATCTGCAAATGTAGAAGCCAAGGATACGGAGGGCCAACTGTAGTACTCCATTATAGGAATAACCCACAATTTATTTACTATTCTATTATAGAAGGACATTTGAATTGCATCATGTTCCTTTTACTGTTGTTATCAACAGTGCTACCACGCACATTTTTCCTTCCCAAGGTATATATCCAGGAGTGAATTGCTGGGTCACAGGGGATGTTCAACTTTACAAAGTAATGCTAACAGTTTCCCAAAGTGATTGTATCCATTTGTTCTCTGAACCTCATGCATGAGAGTTGACATTGCTTGGCTTCCTTGACCAAACCTGGTTTTGTAAATCTTTTTTTATTTTTGCCAATCTGTTGAGTGTGAAACAGTATATCGTATTTCTTATTTCAGTTGTCTAGATTACTATTAAGGTTAAGTATCTTTACATGGATTTATGAGTCATTTTTGTTTCTTCTTCTGTGCCATCTGTTTATGTCTTTTGCTCAATTCTTCTGATAAATTGTCATTCTTATTGATTCATAGAATTCTTTTATATTCTGGACTCTAATCTTTATGATTACATATGTTGAAAATATCTTCTCCCAATTTGTGATCTGTTTTTACTCTACTGTTTTTGTAAGGAATACACATTCTTAATTTTAATATAGTTGATTTATCAATCAATAATTAGTGGCATCTGCCTGTGTGTGTTTTGAAAAATCCTTTCTTACCTCAAGTTCATAAAGCTCTTCTCCCCAAAGTTTTAAAATTTCAAGTTTTATATTTAAGTCTTTAATCCACTAGGATTGATTTTTGTATGAGATTGGAATACACTTTTTCTTTTCATTTGGTAAATAGCCCAAGCACCATTTGTAGAGTTATCCTTTCTCCATTGTTTCCCAAAGCCTGCTTTGTGTGCATGGATTATTTCTGAGTTCTCTATTTTATCCACTGGCCTATCTATTTATCCCTGACCTAAAACCACACTATCTTGATAACTTACAGCTTTATAAAAAATCTTGATACCTAGAAGGACACATCCTTCGATTCTGTTCTATCAAGAATGAATTGGCTGGAGACCTTCAAGATGGCGGAGGAGTAAGACGTGGAGATCACCTTCCTCCCCACAAATACATCAGAAATACATCTACATGTGGAACAACTCCTACAGAACACCTACTGAACGCTGGCAGAAGACCTCAGACTTCCCAAAAGGCAAGAAACTCCCCACGTACCTGGGTAGGGCAGAAGAAAAAAGGAAAAACAGAGACAAAAGAATGGGGACGGGACCTGCACCAGTGGGAGGGAGCTGTGGAGGAGGAAAGGTTTCCACACTAGGAAGCCCCTTCGCGGGCGGAGACTGCGGGTGGCGGAGGGGAAGCTTCGGAGCCACGGAGGAGAGCGCAGCCACAGGGGTGCGGAGGGCAAAGCGGAGAGATTCCCGCACAGGGGAGCGGCGCCGAGCAGCACTCACCAGCCCGAGAGGCTTGTCTGCTCAGCCGCCAGGGCGGGCGGGGGCTGGGAGCTGAGGCTCGGGCTTCGGAGGTCGGATCGCAGGGAGAGGACTGGGGTTGGCGGCGTGAACACAGCCTGAAGGGGCTAGTGCGCCACAGCTAGCCAGGAGGGAGTCCAGGAAAAGGTCTGGACCTGCCGAAGAGGCAAGAGACCATTGTTTCAGGGTGTGCGAGGAGAGGGGATTCAGAGCACCGCCTAAACGAGCTCCACAGATGGGCATGAGATGCTAAAGGCTGCTGCTGCCGCCACCAAGAAGCCTGTGTGCGAGCCCAGGTCACTCTCCACACCTCCCCTCCCGGGAGCCTGTGCAGCCCGCCACTGCCAGGGTCCCGTGATCCAGGGACAACTTCCCCGGGAGAACACACGGTGCACCTCAGGCTGGTGCAACCGTCATGCTGGTCTCTGCCACCGCAGGCTCGCCCCGCATCCGTACCCCTCCCTCCCCCTGGCCTCAGTGAGCCAGAGCCGCCGAATCAGCTGCTCCTTTAACCCCGTCCTGTCTGAGCCAAGAACAGACGCCCTCAGGCGACCTACACGCGGAGGCGGGGCCAAATCCAAAGTTGAACCCCAGGAGCTGTGCGAACAAAGAAGAGAAAGGGAAATCTCTCCCTGCAGCCTCAGGAGCAGCGGATTAAATCTCCACAATCAACTTGATGTACCCTGCATCTGTGGAATACCTGAATAGACAACGAATCATCCCAAAATAAAGGTGATGGACTTTGGGAGAAATTATATATTTTTTTCCTTTTTCTCTTTCCGTGAGTGTGTATGTGTATGCTTCTTTGTGTGATTTTCTCTGTATAGCTTTGCTTTTACCATTTGTCCTAGAGTTCTGTCTGTCCATTTTTCTAATTTTATTACTTTTTAATTTTTTTATTTTTAATAATTATTTTTTATTTTAATAACTTTATTTTATTTTCTTTCTTCCTTCCTTCCTTTCTTTCGTTCTTGCTTGCTTGCTTGCGTTCTTGCTTTCTTTCTTTTTTTCTCCCTTTTCTTCTGAGCTGTGTGGCTGACAGGATCTTTGTGCTCCAGCCGGGTGTCAGGCCTGTGCCTCTGAGGTGGGAGAGCCGAGTTCAGGACATTGGTTCACCAGAGACCTCCTGGCTCCACATAATATCAAGTGGTGAAAGCACTCCCAGAGATCTCCATCTCAACACTAAGACCCAGCTCCACTCAATGACCAGCAAGCTACAGTGCTGGACACCCCATGCCAAACAACTAGTAAGACAGGAGTACAACCACACCCATTAGCAGAGAGGCTGCCTAAAATCATAATAAGGTCACAGACACCCCAAAACACACCATCAGATGCGGTCCTGCCCACCAGAAAGACAAAATCCAGCCTCATCCACCAGAACACAGGCACCAGTCCCCTCCACCAGAAAGCCTACACAACCCACTGAACCAACCTTACCTAATGGGGGCAGACAGCAGAAACAACAGGAACTACGAACCTGCAGTCTGCGAAAAGGAGACCCCAAACACAGTAGGTTAAGCAAAATGAGAAGACAGAGGAACACACAGCAGATGAAGGAGCAAGGTAAAAACCCATCAGACCAAACAAATGAAGAGGAAATAGGCAGTTTACCTGAAAAAGAACTCAGAGTAATGATAGTAAAGATGATCCAAAATCTTGGAAATAGAATGCAGAAAATACAAGAAACATTTAACAAGGACCGAGAAGAACTAAAGAGCAAACAAACAATGATGAACAACACAATAAATGAAATTAAAAATTCTCTAGAAGGAATCAATAGCAGAATGACTAAGGCAGAAGAATGGATAAGTGATCTGGAAGATAAAATAGTGGAAATGACTACTGCAGAGCAGAATAAAGAAAAAAGAATGAAAAGAACTGAGGACAGTCTCAGAGACCTCTGGGACAACATTAAACACACCAACATTCGAATTATAGGGGTCCCGGAAGAAGAAGAGAAAAAGAAAGGGACTGAGAAAATATTTGAAGAGATTATAGGTGAAAACTTCCCCAATATAGGAAAGGAAATAGTTAATCAAGTCCAGGAAGCACAGAGAGACCCATACAGGATAAATCCAAGGAGAAACATGCCAAGACACATATTAATCAAACTATCAAAAATTAAATACAAAGAAAAAATATTAAAAGCAGCAAGGGAAAAACAACAAATAACTTACAAGGGAATCCCCATAAGGTTAACAGCTGATCTTTCAGCAGAAACTCTGCAAGCCAGAAGGGAGTGACAGGACATATTTAAAGTGATGAAAGGGAAAAACCTACAACCAAGACTACTCTACCCAGCAAGGATCTCATTCAGATTTGATGGGGAAATTAAAACCTTTACAGACAAGGAAAAGCTAAGAGAATTCAGCACCACCAAACCAGCTTTACAACAAATGCTAAAGGAACTTCTCTAGGCAGGAAACACAAGAGAAGGAAAAGACCTACAATAACAAACCCAAAACAATTAAGAAAATGGTAATAGGAACACACATGTTGATAACTACCTTAAATACAAATGGACTAAATGCTCCAACCAAAAGACACAGACTGGCTGAATGGATACAAAAACAAGACCCATATATATGCTGTCTACAAGAGACCCACTTCAGACTTAGGGACACAAACAGACTGAAAGTGAGGGGATGGAAAAAGATATTCCATGCAAATGGAAATCAAAAGAAAGCTGGAGTAGCAATTCTCATATCAAACAAAACAGACTTTAAAGTAAAGACTATTACAAGAGACAAAGAAGGACACTACATAATCATCAAAGGATCAATCCAAGAAGAAGATATAACAAGTGTAAATATTTATGCACCCAACATAGGAGCACCTCAATACAAAAGGCAAATGCTAACAGACATAAAAGGAGAAATCCACAGTAACACAGTCATAGTAGAGGACTTTAACACCCCACTTTCACCAACGGACAGATCATCCAAAATGAAAATAAATAAGGAAACACAAGCTTTAAATGATACATTAAACAAGATGGACTTAATTGATATTTATAGGACATTCCATCCAAAAACAACAGAATACACTTTCTTCTCAAGTGCTCATGGAACATGCTCCAGGATAGATCATATCTTGGGTCACAAATCAAGCCTTGGTAAATTTAAGAAAATTGAAATCGTATCAAGTGTCTTTTCTGACCACAATGCTATGAGACTAGATGTCAATTAAAGGAAAAAAATCTGTAAAAAATACAAACACATGGAGGCTAAACAATACACTACTTAATAACCAAGAGATCACTGAAGAAATCAAAGAAGAAATAAAAAAATACCTAGAAACAAATGACAATGAAAGCACGATGAACCAAAACCTATGGGATGAAGCAAAAGCAGTTCTAAGAGGGAAGTTCACAGCAATACAATCCTACCTCAAAAAACAAGAAAAATCTCAAATAAACAACCTAACCTTACACCTAAAGCAATTAGAGAAAGAAGAACAAAAAACCCCAAAGTTAGCAGAAGGAAAGAAATCATAAAGATCATAAATAAATGAAAAAGAAATGAAGAAACAATAGCAAAGATCAATAAAACTAAAAGCTGGTTCTTTGAGACGATAAACAAAATTGATAAACCATTAGCCAGACTCTTCAAGAAAAAAAGGGAGAAGACTCAAATCAATGGAATCATAAATCAAAAAGGAGAAGTAACAACTGACACTGCAAAAATACAAAGGATCATGAGAGATTACTACAAGCAACTATATGCCAATAAAATGGACAACCTGGAACAAATGGACAAATTCGTAGAAAAGCACAACCTTCCAAGACTAAACCAGGAAGAAATAGAAAATATAAACAGACCAATCACAAGCACTGAAATTGAGACTGTGATTAAAAATCTTCCAACAAACCAAATCCCAGGAGCAGATGGCTTCACAGGCAAATTCTATCAAACATTTAGAGAAGAGCTAACATCTACCCTTCTCAAACTCTTCCAAAATGTAGCAGAGGGAGGAACACTCCTAAACTCATTCTACAAGGCCACCATCACCCTGATTCCAAAACCAGACAAAGATGTCACAAAAAAAGCAAACTACAGGCCAATATCACTAATGAACATAGAGGCAAAAATCCTCAACAAAATACTAGCAAACAGAATCCAATAGCACATTAAAGGATCGTACACCATGATCAAGTGGGGTTTATCCCAGGAATGCAAGGATTCTTCAATATACGCAAATCAATCAATGTGATACACCATACTAACAAATTGAAGGAGAAAAACCATATAATCATGTCAATAGATGCAGAAAAAGCTTTTGACAAAATTCAACACCCATTTATGATAAAAACCCTCCAGAAAGTAGGCATAGAGGGAACTTAGCTCAACATAATAAAGGCCATATATGACAAACCCACAGCCAACATCATTCTCAATGGTGAAAAACTGCAACCATTTCCACTAAGATCAGGAACAAGACAAGGTTGCCCACTCTCACCACTGTTATTCAACATAGTTTTGGAAGTTTTAGCCACAGCAATCAAAGAAGAAAAAGAAATAAAAGGAATCCAAATCAGAAGAGAAGAAGTAAAGCTGTCACTGTTTGCAGATGACATGATACTTTACATAGAGAATCCTAAAGATGCTACCAGAAAACTACGAGAGCTAATCAGTGAATTTGGTAAAGTAGCAGGATACAAAATTAATGCACAGAAATCTCTTGCATTCCTATACACTGATGATGAAGAATCTGAAAGAGAGATTAAGGAAATGCTCCCATTTACCACTGCAACAAAAAGAATAGAATACCTAGGAATAAACCTACCTAAGGAGACAAAAGACCTGTATGCAGAAAACTATAAGACACTGATGAAAGAAATTAAAGATGATACAAACAGATGGAGATATACCATGTTCTTGGATTGGAAGAATCAACATTGTGAAAATGACTATACTACCCAAAGCAATCTACAGATTCAGTGCAATCCCAATCAAACTACCAATGGCATTTTTCACAGAACTAGAACAAAAAATGTCACAATTTGTATGGAAACACAGAAGACCCTGAATAGCCAAAGCAATCTTGAGAAAGAAAGCAGAGCTGGAGGAATCAGGCTCCCTGACTTCAGACTATACTACAAAGCTACAGTAATCAAGACAGTATGGTACTGGCACAAATATAGAAATATAGATCAATGGAACAGGATAGAAAGCCCAGAGTTAAACCCACGCACAAATGGTCACCTTATTTTTGATAAAGGAGGCAAGAATATACAATGGAGAAAAGACAGCCTCTTCAATAAGTGGTGCTGGGAAAACTGGACAGCTACATGTAAAAGAATGAAATTAGAACACTCCCTAACACCATACACAAAAATAAACTCAAAATGGATTAAAGACCTAAATGTAAGCCCAGACACCATAAAACTCTTAGAGGAAAACATAGGCAGAACACTCTATGACATAAATCACAGCAAGATCCTTTTTGACCCACCTCCTAGAGAAATGGAAATAAAAACAAAAATAAACAAATGGGACCTAATGAAACGTAATTTTGCACTGCAAAGGAAACCATAAACAAGATGAAAAGACAACCCTCAGAATGGGAGAAAATATTTGCAAATGAAGCAACTGACAAAGGATTAATCTCCAAAATTTACAAACAGCTCATGCAGCTCAATATCAAAAAACAAACAACCCAATCCAAAAATGGGCAGAAGACCTAAACAGACATTTCTCCAAAGAAGATATACAGATTGCCAACAAACACATGAAGGGATGCTCAACATCACTAATCAATAGAGAAATGCAAATCAAAACTACCATGAGGTATCACCTCACACCAGTCAGAATGGCCATCATCAAAAAATCTATAAACAATAAATGCTGGAGAGGGTGTGGAGAAAAGGGAACCCTCTTGCACTGTTGGTGGGAATGTATATTGATACAGCCACTATGGAGAACAGTATGGAGGTTCCTTAAAAAACTAAAAATAGAACTACCATACGACCCAGCAATCCCACTACTGGGCATATACCCTGAGAAAACCATAATGCAAAAAGAGTCATGTACCACAGTGTTCATTGCAGCTCTATTTACAATAACCGGGACATGGAAGCAACCTAAGTGTCCATCAACAGATGAATGGATAAAGAAGATATGGCACATATATACAATGGAATATTACTCAGCCATAAAAAGAAACGAAATTGAGTTATTTGTAATGAGGTGGATGGACCTAGAGTCTGTCATACAGAGTGAAGTAAGTCAGAAAGAGAAAAACAAATACCATATGCTAACACATATATATGGAATCTAAAAAAAAAAAAAAAGGTTCTGAAGAACCTAGGGGCAGGACAGGAATAAAGACGCAGATGTTGAGAATGGACTTGAGGACATAGGGAGGGGGAAGGGTAAGCTAAGACGAAGTGAGAGAGTGGCATGGACTTATATATATTACCAAATGTAAAATAGATAGCTAGTGGGAAGCAGCCGCATAGCACAGGGAGATCGGCTCGGTGCTTTGTTACCACTTAGACGGGTGGGATAGGGAGGGTGGGAGGGAGACGCAAAAGGGAGGAGATATGGGGATATATGTATATGTATAGCTGATTCAATTTGTTATAAAGCAGAAACTAATACGCCACTGTAAAGCAATTATACTCCAATAAAGATGTTAAACAAACAAACAAACAAAAAAGAATGACTTGGCTATTCTTAGGCATTTACTCTTCTATATAAATTTCAGCATATATAATGTGCTCTTCCATATAAATTCACATAAACAAAAGTTATAAATTTCCCCAAAGTAAAACAACACAAAAAAATCTGTTGGGGTTTTGACTGGAATTGCACTGAATCCAAAAATCCATTTGAGAATTGACGTCTTCATAACATTGAGATTTCCTACCTGTGATTCTCTATTTATTTAGATTTTTAATAATTTTCCAAATATTTGCAATTTTTTTCTTCCCAAGATTTCATATATCTTTTAAAAAATTCCTAGGTATTTGGTTATTGTTGTTATGTAAATGGTATTTGTTTCTGAATACATTATCTAACTGCTGCTGATGTGTTGAAACACAATTGCCTTTTATATATTGAGTTTCTATCTAGCAATTTCTACAAGCTCCCTAAATAACTGTGTTATTTTATTTGTAGAGTCTTTGGGTGTTCCATATATACAGCATATAATCTGAAAATAGTAATTCTGTTTTTTCCATTGCCATTCTTATACCTTTTACTTTTTTTCTTTTTTTACTGTGTTGGTAGGATATCAGGGATGCTCTTTAATATGAGTGATGGCAGCTGCTTTTGTCTTATTCCTGATCACAAATGAAAATTTTCAATGTGTCTCCACTAAGTATTATCTTTGCTTTCAAACTTTTTGTGAACGCCCTTATAAGTTTATGAAAGTTCCCTTATATTTTTACTTTGTTAATAGTTTTCACTATGACTGGATGCTGAATTTTCTCAAATGCTTTCCCAGCATCTACAGAGTTGATCATATGATTTTTCTCCTATATCTTATGAATGTGGTGAACTGCTTAATTGATTTTCTAATATGATGCCAACCTTGCATTCCTAGGAGAAATACAACTTGCCTGTGAAATTTCAACCTTTGGAGCATTGTTGGATTGCTAATTATTAGTTTATATTGGCCTATAGTTTTTATTTTCTTATGCTGTCCTCATTGGAATTTTATACCAAAATTATGCTATAGTCATACAATTCGTTCCAGAATATTTCTTATTTTTAAAAATTCTTTGCAATTGTTTTTGGAAGACTGGAATTGCTTTCTCTTTTGATGTTTTATAAGAACCATGTAGCCCTAGAGTTTTCTTTGTGGAACAATATTTAACCACTGACTCAATTCCCTTAATCCCCAACTACTGTGGTTCTCTATTTCTTTGAGTCAGTTTTATTTTTAGTAAAATATTTTAATATTAATTATTATAATCATTATAAATTATAAATAATTATAAAATGAATAAAATATTAATATTTTTAATAAAACTGAGTCTTAGCAGTTATATTTTTCTAGGGAGTTTTCCATTCTATTTAAATTTTAAATGTTATTGGCATTGGTTATATCTATTTAATGTCTTTTTAATGTCATCTTTTTAATGTCTGTAACATCTCCAGTAATCCCCTCTCCCCTTTTTTTCATTCCTGACATTGATCTTTTGGGCCTTTTCTCTTTTTTTCTTAATCAATCTTGGCAAAGATTTGTCAATTCGTGTTTCAAACAATCAACCTTTGGTTTTGTTCATCTTTCCTACTTGTATTTATGTGTTCTATTTTATTAGTTTCTGCCTTTGTTTTTATTACATTCTTTCTTTGAGCTAATTTTGCTATTTTTTTAACTCCTCAAAATGTAGAATTAGCTAAGTAATTTTGTATAATTCTTTTTTTCAAACATAAGCATTTAAGGTTATAAATTTATTTCTAAGAACTACTTTAGCTTGATCAAAATTTTTGATATGTATTTTTATTGTTACTCCTTTAAAATATTTTCTAATTTGTACTGCAACATTTAGTATTAAGTTTAGTGAAATTTTATAAGTTGTACATAATACTGCATGACTCTAAAACTCACTTAAAATTGTACAGTTGTTTTCATATTATAGATGCTTGATTTTAATCTAATTATTGTGTGTGCTTATGCTTAAAATGTCGTTACTGTATTTTATCTATGATTTCTTTGTAGGAGTCTTTTTAACCATGTTCATTTGGAACCCATAACACTTAAAGTTAGTGTAAATTGCCTAAGTCACAATATGATGAAAGGTAACAAATGAATGAAAGTACCGCTGTTCAGCCGTCCACACTGTGAAGGTCCCACTCTTTCCTCAGAATACTCAGGTAAACTGACTTACAAATCAAGTGAGGGCATCAGTGGTATCAGTGTTAACAAATTTATTAATTATTATTAAGGTTTAGTTTGTTTCTCTTGTTAGCTAGAAATATTAATATAAATACAGCTTTCATGTTTTCTTCCCACCCACCCCCTGTGTATATTTGGAGACCACTCATTTGGAGCCGTAATTCTCATCCATGGGTGGTAAGAGCAGGACATCATCCCCCATGCGGACATATCAGTCTTTAAGGGGAAACAATATGTTTGTAGAATAAAAAGGCATATTTAAAATTATATTATACTTACATATTTGGAAAACAACAAAAATATGTTTCTTTTATAATACAAACCACACAAAAGATTGACATCTCGGCTGGTGGAAATTTGCAAAGGATGCAATGATTCTCAAGAGGAATGCACATCAAAATCTCTGGGAAGGGGGAGAGATTTTCATATTTATCATAGGAGGGCTTGGTATCAAAAAGATTAAAAAACATTGATCAATACTGACAAATGATTAGACTACATCTCTTTTGTCTTTGCTTTGCAAAAGTGCTTTCTCCCTACAGAACTATTGATAGATATTGCCTGGTAGACATCTGGAGGTCAGCTAGGCTTTGTTGCCAAGCAGAAAGAGAACAATCACTTTTAGACATATTTGAGCTGAGAATAAGTCCTATAATATTTATCCTCAGTACACACTGGCCATTATAATTCCCTTCTCCACTACAGTTCCCAAATCTCCCACCCTCCATTCTTTTTTCCATCTAAATTAAAAATTGAGAAAGGGTATGAGGAAGCCAAGGACATGACACACCAAGGGCCATGAGGCACTGGTCAAGAAATGGCTTTTAGTTTTCAATATCTCATTCTTCAAAATGAATGTTATATAAAATAATTTAAATTATTGATGTTAGCAAATGTTTATGCGGTATGGAAAAAAATCGTCTCACAGAAAAATATCCCATATAAAATACGTATAAGTATATTTGAGTTATGCAGGCTCTCACTTTCCTAATTCAGTGTCCACCATTGCAAAATGATGCGTGAATGATTCATTCCAGAAAACATAGTCTCATGCATTTTAATCACTCCTATCAAGTGTTTCAGAAGAAACCTATCAATACGTTGTTTACCAGCAAATATTATAACCTACACGATAGACCAGTCATTCTAATTACACTTTAAAAGAAAGAGAAATGAAAACCACTTACAGGAACTTCTCTTATTACTGTTCCTGCTGCTCAAGCATAGAAAACAAGAATTCCCCTCCACATTTGCTTGTACTAAGGGTCATGCTTCCATGCCTTGCCAGAAACTTGTCTTAGCTCTTGGAAGAGTAAATATAAAAAGAACTGAATTTTAGACTCAATGACAAGATTATTTTGATATATAAAAGTTAACCACCAGCAAATACAACCTAAAACCTACCAAATATTCCTTAGGTTGTCTTCTAAGTGAGAGTGTGCTTTTTTATTTTAAGAGTAGGTAACATCTTCTTGAGAAAGTCTTTGAGCCCAAAGATGTGGTAGGTGCCCACGTAGATGTTCCCTAGCACCTTGTACTTAGCACACCATATTGTAATTGCCCATTTACTGGTCTGTCCCACACTAAAATACAATCCTTCTCAAGAAGATACAGTATAGTTAATCTATTTTACTCTCAGTATTTAGCACAGTGTTTTTTGGCCCATAGTAGGAATTCAATAAATAACTGTTAAATTAAATCTCAAAATTTCACAAGATTGCAGAGTAATATAGATTGTTTTATCAAAAATAAGTCCCTGGTGTTATGGACTAACCAACCACTCCACTTACTCTCATCTTTAATAATAATGGTTTTCCAAGTGCTCCCAGACCAGCAGCAGCAGCATCACCCAGAAATTGTTAGGGATGCATATTTTCAAGGGAACCCTCCTACACTGTTTGTAGGAATGTAAGCTATGGAGAACAGCCACTATGGAGAACAGTATGGACGTTCTGATCCAGCAGTCCCACTCCTGGGCATATATTCAGAGAAAACTATAATTCAAAAAGATATATGCACCTCAATGTTCATTGCAGCACTATTGACAATAGCCAAGACATGGAAGCAACCTAAAAGTCCATCAACAGATGAATGGATAAAGAAGATGTGTCATATATATATATATATATATATATATATATATATATATATATATATAATGGAATACTACTCAGCCATGAAAAAGAATGAAATAATGCCATTTGCAGCAACATGGATGGACATGGACCTAGAGATTATCGTACTAAGTGAAGTAAGTCAGAAAGAAAAAGACAAATATCATATGATATCACTTATATGTGGAATCTAAAATATGACACAAATGAAACAGAAACAGGATCAGGGACATAGAGAATAGACTGGTGGTTGCCAAGGGGGAGGGGGGTGGGAGAGGGTTGCATTGGGAGTTTGGGATTAACAGATGCAAGCTGTTATATATAGAATGGATAAACAACAAGTTCCTACTGTATAGCACAGGGAACTATCCTGTGATAAACCGTAATGGAAAAGAATATGAAAAAGAATATATATACATATATATATATATGTGTATATATATACATATATACACATATATATATGTATATATATAACTGAATCACTTTGCTGTACAGTAGAAATGAACACAACATTGTAAACCAACTATACTTTAATAAAATAAATTTTTAAAAAAGAGACCACATATTATATGAAATGTCCCCAATAGGCAAATCTCTAGAAACAGAAAGCAAATTGGTGGTTGCCTAGGGCTGGGGTTGGGAGGAAACTGCAAGTGACTGCTAAAGGGTACAGGGTTTCTTTTTGGGGTGATGAAAATTGATTCTAAAATTGATTGTGGTGATGGTTGCACAACTCTGTGAATATACTAAAAAACCACTGAATTGTACACTTGAAGTGGATTCATAATATGGTACATGAATTATATCTCAATAAAATTGTTTAAAAAAAAAAAAAAGAAAAGCACATTTTCAAATCCCATCCGAGACCTACCAAATCAGAAACTGGTGGTAGGGTCCAGCAACCTGTGGTTTAACAAGCCCTCCAGGTGATACTAATATTTTTTAAAGTTTGAAAGCCACTACCCTATAAGGTTTTACTTTCCAAATGGTGTACTGCACTCCCAAGGCAGATAATTTCCTAAACACATACATTGATGAAATTGCTAATTGAGCTCACAGCCTTGCATAATGCAAAAGGGTCACATTCTAGGCTACATGTTGATTTTGCCCAAGACATAACAAGCTAGGTTGGACATTAGACTTAATTTTACACGCTCACAGGTTGCCAAGAAAGAGAATGTTGATATTGCAAGAGCATAACCAAACAGACTACAGGCTTTCAAACTGTCTTCCTTGGATCCCTAGAATTCCTTACAACTCTACAAGTGCCACTGCAGAATAGATGGGACTGCAGACCTCCCACCCTCCACTACAAATAGAGCATCTGTTTCTGTTTCCCATATTGGGGTTCTCCATATGATTTCACGTGAATAAAGGATTCAATCTCTGAAACCAAAAAGGTTTCAAGATTACTGACACAGTGTCCTGAATGGGTGGGAAAAGTTACTCAACCAAACTCAAGTAGTTTTATTAGTTAACTCTTTATCTTTTCAAGCAATCAAGTGCAAGGTGAGTCACAGTGATCTGTTCCAAACAAGAGTGTCTGCTATGAGAAGCAGAATTGGTTCTTTACATATGTGATCTCAGGTGTCTTCACAATGGCCTTATGACATAGGCACTATTATGTCCACTTGATAGATGAGGATGCTGAAGGACAGAGGTCAAGTAACTTGCCAGAGCAACACACAGCTAGTACACAGTGAAGTCAGATTCTATCCTACACAATCTGGCTGCACAGACTCTGAACCAAAAGCAATACGTTAAATTGTTTTAGTTAAAGTGTTGAAATTTCCAAAAGATTTACTTTATGTATGTATGTGTGTATATATTCATATATACATATATCTGTATATATGTATATATATATATATATGAATTCTGGGAGACAAGGGAGTGGCATTATAGCGAGAATGCTGAGAATGTCCTGCCGCACAGCCCAAGTTTATCTCCCGCAATAGATCACAAAGAGCTACCTGTTAACTGTTAACTCTTCTGATGATTACAAATTACCACAGTGCATGACTTCCAAATTTGGGAGATGTTTGTCCAAATACGAATGTGCCCTTGAGAGTGTTTCCCACATAAGAGAATCGTTTATCAAGCGTGTCATGGCAGCAAAAAGGCTGAGAACTGACCGTTGCTTTAGAGGGTATACATTGCAGTTGTGTGCTGATTTTAATTATCTACCAGCCAGAGGATGCTGTGGCCTAGTACACCTTTTTAAGATTCTAAAATGACTGAAAGCTCATAGTCTTGCAAAGAGACAAAAATGTTTGGGAGATTTTGTTGCATAAGTTGTAGAGTCATTTGTTGGAAAAGAAGAAAAGGCAAAAATTAAGAAGTGAGAGATGGGCTTCAAATGCTTAGGGGAGCTGGGAGCTGAATTTTCCAGAGCAAAATATTCCTCAGTCATCTTTAACATAGCCATCCAGGCCACCTTAATTCCTAATAACATTCCCGATGTTTTATTAATAAATCTTGAGGAACATGGATTATTTACTTCTAGATTTAATTCATTTAATACATGAATAATCCTCTCTTCAAGCTGATATTTACACACAGCACCTAGCCATATAGATCACTTACAGAATCAGGATGCAAATCAAACTCATCATACTCTCATTGCCTTTTCTTCAACATCTCATTGCACAATAAAATATTTGGCTATTGGAAGATCTACATCAACATTCTTTGTATACAGTGTACTCTTTCTCAGTACTTTGTATACAGACCTCTTTCTCAGTACTTAAAACACATTTGACAATATATTTTCAGTTTTAAAATCTAAGCTTAAGAAGACTATAAGGGTGATATTAATGAAAATGACCTCCAAAAATTCTCTACTCTATAAAAGAAATGGGAACACTGGCGAAAATTGTCATGATCAACTTTTCGGAACTCTGGAAATTAATCAAAGGCTATAAGCAATCAGGGAACATTTTTTCAAGAAAAAAGGCTGAATCTTGATAAGAACAATGAGCCCTGTGCCATTTAACTCGCCCTATTTCCATCCCTTTCTCACTCTACGATAACCCTGAAAACCAACAGCCCACAATCACAGTTAAAACCAGCAGCCTGGCAACCACTGAAGGTAGCAAAAAGGAGCTGGTGTTCATTCAAAACACAATAGGATAACAAAAAAACTGGGGGTAAAATAAAAAGTTGAGGAATAAGATATTTATGTGGGGCTTCGCAATTATCTGACATATTCTTGGGAATCTAGAGGGCCACGTAGTTGCATAATGCTGTGCACATGCCCTCACCACTTCCATTTAACATTGTACTGGAGGTTCAAGCCAGGGCAAAATGGCAAGAAAAAAAGGAAGGCATCTAGCTAAGAAAGGAAGAAGCAAAAGTATTTCTATTTGCAGATGTCATGGTGTTATTTTTATAAAATCTCAAGAAATCCACATATGCAAAAAACTTATCAGAGCTAATAATCAGGTTCAACAAAGTTGTAGACACAAGAAACAACTGTATTTCTATACAATCCAAGAATTAAAAAATTTAAAGTCCATTTATAATAGCATCGATAAGAACAAAATCCTTAGGAATAAATTTAACAGAAGAAGTGAAAGAAGGGTATATTGAAAACCGTAAAACATCATTGAAAGAAATTAAAGAAGGCCTAAATAAGTGGAAA
This sequence comes from Eubalaena glacialis, assembly GCF_028564815.1. Lineage (NCBI taxonomy): Eukaryota > Metazoa > Chordata > Mammalia > Artiodactyla > Balaenidae > Eubalaena > Eubalaena glacialis. The sequence continues at coordinate 11,930,293 of NC_083725.1, read as the reverse complement.
CACATACCATATTCATGAGTTGGAAGATTTAATGCTGTTTGATTATGCATTAGTTTCTTACAGCTACTGTAACAAATTACCACAAAGTGGGTAGCCTAAAACAATAGAAATCTATTCTCTCCCACAGCTGTGGAGGTCAGAAGTCTGAACTCAAGGTGTCCTCAAGGATATGCTCCCTCCGAATCTTTCCTTGCCTGTTCCAGCTTCTGGTGGCTCCAGGCATTTTTTGGTTTGGGATTGGTTATATGACTCCAATCTCTGCCTCCATCTTCACATGGTCTTCTCCCCTGTGTGTCTTGAGTCTTAAAATCTCCCTCTACCTTTATCTTATAAGAACAACTGTCATTGGATTTAGCTGTAAATCCAAGATGATCTTATTTTGAAGCCCTTAACTTAATTACATCTATAAAGAGTCACTTTCCAGAAAAATCCACATTCACAGGTTCCAGAGTTTAGGACGTAACCTATCCTTTTGGGGCCACCATTCAACCTATTACAGATGGAAGGACTCTCTAAATTGATTCACAGAGTCAAAATGCAATCTTTATCAAAATTCCAGCTACTTTTTTTTCCCCTAGAAATTGGGAAGCTGACCCTACAGTACATAAGAATATACAAGGGACCTAGATTGCCAAAACAATCTTGAAAAAAAACTAACAAACTTGAATGATTCACACTCTCCAACTTCAAAACTTAATACAAAGTTACAGTAACTAAGACTGTCTGGTACTGGCATATGCCTATTTAGATCAATGGGATAGAGTTGAGAGTCCAGAAATAAACCCATACATTCATAGTTTATTGATTTTTGACAAGGGGATCAAGACAAGTCAATGGGGAAAGAATAGTCTTTTCAACAAATGGTTCTGGGACAACTGGGTATCCACATGCAAAAGAATGAATTTGAACCCCTCCCTCACACTATACACAAAGATTAATTCAAAATGAGTCATAGACCTAAATGGAAAGGCTAACAGTTACACTTCTTGAGTAAATTCTTAGATAATTATTCCTTTGGGTTAGGCAATGGTTCCGTAGATATGACACAAAAAGCAAAAAATAGATAAATTTGACTTAATCAAAATTAAAAACTTTTTTGCTGAAAGGGCACCATCAAAAAAGTGAAAAAACAACCCACAGAATAGGAGAAGGTATTTGCAAATCATATATCTGATAAAAGACTTGTGTCTAGACTATATAATGAACCCTAATAACTCAACAATAAAAAACCAAATAATCTGATTTTAAAATGGGCAAATTATCTGAATAGATATTTCTCCAAAGAAGACATACGAATGACCAGTAAGGTCCTGAAAAGATGCTCAGCATCATGAGTCCTTAGGAAAATGCAAATTCAAACCACGATGAGATAACATTTCACTTTTCCACTAAGATGGCTAGAATAACAAAGACAATATAACAAGTATTGCCAAGGATATTAAGAAATTGGAAACCTCATACATTGCTGTGGGGATGTAAAATGGTGTAGTGCCTTTGGAAAACATTCTGGCAGTTCCTCAAAACGTTAAACATAGAGTTACCATATGACCCGGCAATTCTGCTCCTAGGTATACATCCAAAAGAATTGAAAACACATGTCCACACAAAAACTTGTACACTAATGTTCACAGCAGTATTAGTCATAATAGCCAAAAAGTGGAAACAACCCAAGTGTCCTTCCACTGATGAATAGAAAAATAAATATGGTATCTCCCTACAGTGGAATATTATACAGCAATCAAAAGGAATGAAGTACTTAAACATGCTGCAACATGGACATACCTTGAAAACATCATCAGTCACAAGAGGCTGCATACTGTATAACTCCTTTAATGTGAAATGTTCAGAATAGTCAAATCTATAGAGACAAAAAGTAGAGTATTGGTTGTCTACGCTGAGGGAAAATGGGGACTGCCAATGGGTATAAGATTTAATTTTGAAGTGACGAAAATGTTCTAAAATTGAGTATGGTGATGACTGTACAACTCTGTGAATATATTAAGAACTACTGAATTGTATACTTTAAATAGGTGACTTGTATGGTGTGTGAATTATATCTCAATAAAGCAACAACAATAGATGAAATTGGGCAAAGGATGTAGGGCTCTATTATCTTTTCAACTTTCTTATAAATCTAAGATTGCTAAACTAAAAAAGTATATTTAAAAAGATTATAAAAGTAATAAAACTATTTGTACAAACATTAGAAAATACAGTAAGAAAACATGAAGGAAAGAAATAATTTCCATACCTGGGCTTCACAAACAACTTTATTAATATTATTTTGATACATGTACTTCCAGATTTTTATCTTTGAATTTTTTAACAAGAATATTACAGTATACATGATTTTTGTTCTTCTCTTTTTCTTTTTACTGAATAACTCTTCATCCTTATGACATACATCTATAATAACATTTATAAGGGCTACTGAGCATTTTATTACCATAAGTTATCTAAGCAATCCCCTAATTTATACATTTAGGTTGTTTTAAATTTTATTATTTTATTTTATTTTATTTATTTATTTTCTTAACATCTTTATGGGAGTATAATTGTTTTACAATGGTGTGTTAGCTTCTGCTTTATAACAAAGTGAATCAGTTATACGTATGTCCCCATATCTCTTCCCTCTTGCATCTCCCTCTCTCCCACCCTCCCTATCCCACCCCTCTAGGTGGTCACAAAGCACCGAGCTGATCTCCCTGTGCTATGAGGCTGCTTCCCACTAGCTATCTATTTTACGTTTGGTAGTGTATATATGTCCATGCCACTCTCTTACTTTGTCCCAGCTTACCTTTCCCCCTCACCGTATCCTCAAGTCCATTCTCTAGTAGGTCTGCGTCTTTATTCCCATCTTGCCCCTAGGTTCTTCGTGACCATTTTTTTTTTTTTAAGATTCCATATATATGTGTTAGCATACGGTATTTGTTTTTCTCTTTCTGACTTACTTCACTCTGTATGACAGACTCTAGGTCCATCCACCTCATTACAAATAACTCAATTTCGTTTCTTTTTATGGCTGAGTAATATTCCATTGTATATATGTGCCACATCTTCTTTATCCATTCATCTGTCAATGGACACTTAGGTTGCTTCCATGTCCCGGTTATTGTAAATAGAGCTGCAATGAACACTGTGGTACATGACTCTTTTTGAATTATGGTTTTCTCAGGGTATATGCCAAGGAGTGGGAATGCTGGGTCGAATGGTAGTTCTATTTTTAGTTTTTCAAGGAACCTCCATATTGTTCTCCACAGTGGCTGTATCAATTTACATTCCCACCAACAGTGCAAGAGGGTTCCCTTTTCTCCACACCCTCTCCAGAATTTATTGTTTGTAGATTTTTTGATGATGGCCATTCTGACCGGTGTGAGATGATATCTCATTGTAGTTTTGATTTGCATTTCTCTAATGATTAATGATGTTGAGCATTCTTTCACGTGTTTGTTGCCAATCTGTATATCTTCTTTGGAGAAATGTCTATTTAGGTCTTCTGCCCATTTTTGGATTGGGTTGTTTGTTTTTTTGATATTGAGCTGCATGAGCTGCTTGTAAATTCTGGAGATTAATCCTTTGTCAGTTGCTTCATTTGCAATAAATTATATTATTTTAAACACTTTTAATGAATATTCTTGTAGATAAGTTACTGTATACACTTATGATTACTTACTCTGGATTAATTTCTAGAAAGGAAAGTGCTGGACAATAGGTATGTATATTTCTTCCAGAAAGACTTCTGCTCCCACCAATCACGTATGTGACTGCCTGTTTCTTCGCATAACTCCCCAAACTCCCCAGCTTACTATCATTTTTGAATCTTTGCAATTTGATGGGTGGAACACAGTAGCTTTTCTAATTTAATTATCTGATTGTTAATGACTGAACTACCTTCTTTTCTCCCTTCCTCCCTCCCTTCCTTCCTTCCTTCAGCCATATGTGTGTTTTCTTTTGTAAATTGGCTGCCTTTAACCAATTTCATAATTGGGAGCTTGTCTTTTACTATGGATTTACTGATATTGAGAATATATCTTAAATGATATATAAATGTACATTGCAAAGTTTATTCTCAGGTCATTCATTTACTTTTTAATTTGTGTGGGGGTGTTTCAAAAAAATCTATACAATTTAAAATTTTATAGTTCGGGACTTTCCTGGTGGTCCAGTGGTTAAGACTCTATGCTCCCAATGCGGGGGGCCTGGGTTCAATCCCTGGTCAGGGAACTAGATTCTGCATGCTGCAACTAAAAGATCCCGCGTACTGCAACTAAGACCCGGCACAGCCAAATAAATAAATAAATATTTTTTAAAAATTTTATAGTCCAAGGTTTCTCTGTTTGATGTCATATTTAGAAATTCCCCCATTACATAAATACTTACCCATCTTATGATTTTATCCATGCCTTTTTTTCATAAGGTGATTCTTTTTTTTTTTTTTTTTTTGCTCAGTTTAGATTTATTTGTTTTTTCTTATGTTGTTTTTTTTTTTTGGCTGCGCCACGCAGCGTGCAGAGATCTTAGTTCCCCGACCAAGGATTGAACCCGTGCCCCCTGCAGTGGAAGCGTGGAGTCTTAAGCACTGGACCGCCAGGGAAGTCCCTCTACTTTTTCTCTGGCACTATTTATAACGCTCTGTAGCTCTCTATGTTTACGTATCTCCAAACATATCCAGTGTCCCCCATTTCCATCAATGGTATCACCAGCAGTAGCCAAATTTGTCAATTCTTCCTTTAAAATTTAGCTCACATTTCTCCTTTCCTTTTCCATTGTTCTTAGTTAAGTCTCCCTGAGGTCACTCCGCTTCCAAATTGTCCTCCACGTAGAGTTCTCTTTCGAAATAATATTGCTGCACTGTTCAAAACCACCAATGACCTGTTTGCTGATATAAAATAACATCAAAATCCCTAGACCCTGTGCTCAATATCCTCCCCAGTCAGGTCATTCTAACTGCACATCCCTTGAAACACCTTCGCGAGGCTAGCTCGTCAAGGTACCTGTGCAAAATCAAGTGCAGGGCAGGGGGAGTGACACGCACCATGGAAACTGAAGCTGACCGTCCCCTCCCAGATACCACTTGTATTTTATTTTATTTTACATTTTTATTCTGGTAAAAAAAAAACAAAAAAAACCCCACACATATCACAAAATTTGCTAAACATTTGTTTTGGACTAATTTCAGACTTATAGAAAGGTTTAAAAATAGTTCAAAGAATTTTACGATATCTTAGAAGATAAATCTTATGCCTCTTCCCAGATTCCCCAAATGTTAACATACTTAACAAAGAAACAATGCTTGCTCTAGCATTCTCTTGCTTTCTGTCTCTCCATGTTTGGACACAATGCTCCTTGTATTGTGGATATAGAGGAGGATGTGCCCGCACCCTCCCACCCTCTTACCGCCTGCTGTTGGCTGTGATTCATTTTTTCAGGGGTCTCTACCCAACTCGAATGAAAACTCCCAACCTAGGGTTTTAGCATTGAAACTGAGAAAGAGTTCGGCCTCTCCTGTAGGAAAGGCATACTTGTCAAATGCAGGAGTGCTGTTGGCCTGTTTCCTGCCATGGAGGGGGGGACCATGGGGAGAGGTGGGTATGGGCACAGCAGAGAGGGCAATTCCTCAGAGGAATTGGGACAGAGGGAGTCTGGGACAGAAATCCCCACACATGTTTACTCCTGCTGGAGTTCTTAGAGTTCTCAGAAATAACTTTATTAAAAAGCATGGGAGATTAATCCTTTGTCAGTTGCTTCATTTGCAAATATTTTCTCCCATTCTGAGGGCTGTCTTTTCGTCTTGTTTATGGTTTCCTTTGCTGTGCAAAAGCTTTTCATTAGGTCCCATTTGTTTATTTTTGTTTTTATTTCCATTTCTCTAGGAGGTGGGTCAAAAAAGGATCTTGCTGTGATTTATGTCATCGAGTGTTCTGCCTATGTTTTCCTCTGAGAGTTTTATAGTGTCTGGCCTTACATTTAGGTCTTTAATCTATTTTGAGTTTATTTTTGTATACGGGGATATATGTATACATATAGCTAATTCACTTTGTTATACAGCAGAAACTAACACAACATTGTAAAGCAATTATACTCCAATAAAGATGTTTAAAAAAAAGAAAATTAAAATCACCTGTTTTCCCACCACCCAGAAAAAAAAGAAAAGAAAAAAAAAAAAAAGCATCGGAATTAAAAGCTAAGTGCAGATGTTTGGATACAACGACACAGGAAAAACTGAGCAAGTGCACAGGTGTTTTAGGAAGACGACCTCTAGCAGTGATATTCAGAATGGTATGGAAGGAAAGGCCTGGTGACAGGAGCCCACCACCTAGGAGGCTGTTACTGTAGCCAGGCAACTAGTCAATCTGCTAAATGATGAATATTTTTCCTTTGATGTGGCTCTTGAGCTCACCACTTACTACGTAATTCGAGCCCTCCTCCTAGCACCCACTGTGGTCTTGTACCTATTTGTTGAGAGGTCTACCTCCCTCCACTGGGTGATACCATTCATGGGGACCATTCACCTCTGCATGTAGTAAGGATCGTTGTAGGGTAAATAGGACATAGTGTTCATGCAGAAACCTGAGAGTCAACTTCAGACTTTTGAACTCCACTTGTATTCAGTTTTAATAACTACGAGATCTTAGGCAAGAATTTTTGAACCATAATCTCTTCATCTTAGCTTTAACCCTTTATCTGGCTACTGTGAAGAGTAAATTAGATTACACAGTCAAAGTATAAATGCCTGGAACATAATAAGATTCAATTAATGTTAATATTGATATTAATATTATACCTAGCCAAGTGTCTGGCACATGGTAGGTATTCAACACTGTAGGTAATTGTTTTTAATATATTTATTAATAAGAGATTTTTTAAATTTGAGTGATACCACAAGTAGAAATGAGGGTGCTGGGCATGAGTGTCTGCCCCACACAGTAAATGGGGTCTTGGCATAACTCTGAATAAAAATAGTTGGATCGGGCTTCCCTGGTGGGGCAGTGGTTGAGAATCCGCCTGCCAATGCAGGGGACATAGGTTCCATCCCTGATCCAGGAAGATCCCACACGCCACGGAGCAACTAAGCCCATGCACCACAACTACTGAGCCTGTGCTCTAGAGCCCGTGAGCCACAACTACTGAGCCCGCATCCCATAACTACTGAAGCCCGCGCACCTAGAGCCTGTGCTCAGCAACAAGAGAAGCCACCAAAAAGAGAAGCCCGCTCACCGCAACAAAGAGTAGCCCCTGCTCACCGCAACTAGAGAAAGCCCTTGCGCAGCAAAGAAGACCCAACGCAGCTAAAAATAAATCAATTAATTAAAAAAAAAGTTGGATCTTTGGGCCACATATAACATAGTTAATAAGGTTCAGCTGTTATTTAATCCCTTCAGTAGCAATTGCATTCACAGTGCTGTAAATGGCCATTTGCGTCAGGTTATCATCAAGAAAATCCTTCCAAACACTTTTAATCCCATCAGCGGAGAGCTCTCAAACTTTACTCATCCAGCAAAACATGATTAGGTGATTCAAGGTAGACTTGAAATCAATAAAATAGAGAGGAAAATTCAACACTTTAAGAACATAGATACAATCTATTTTGTTTTCCTTCCTTCTCTCCACCTTCAAAACTATATAAAGGGGGAGATAGTATTTAGCAGTTCAGAATAAAGACAAGCCAGCCATCAGACGTCACAACTGCTCCCCTTCCGTGTGGTTGTCACCTACTGAGTCCTACTTGGTCACTCACTCTCATTTACTTGTACCTCTAGTCCTGGCTCACTTGCCCTCCTCTCTATCTCTACTCCTGTCATCATGCTTGGTGATTTCAAATGCCTTGGACTTGTCAGGTCTCTGACTTCCACCTCCCCCTCAGCCATCATTTCCATTGTCATACCCTAACCCTCATCATCTAAAGAATTGAACCCAATCTCAAAGCTTGATTTCAAGCTTCACACTCCTGGACTACCATCTCTTAGCCTTTCAGCTCATTTACTCCCATTCTAGCAATTCTCTGATTCCGGCAGAGCCTGCAAGCTATTAATCTGACCACTTCTCCATCCATCACACCCTTCTTGCCATCATTCCCTTGTTAACCTACCTTAGAGTCTATGGTCCACTATATAACCACTCCCTTGCAACCACACTAAAACCTCTGCCCAGCTTTTTCTGCATAATCACCTGCAAAGTGTCAACCTTAGTTCAGTGCAAGATTCTGTGTTCTACATGCCTGCAGCCCATAAGCTGAGCATTGCTAGAGAAAGCCACACGCATTTGCCCATTGGTTTCCTTTTGAATGAATGACTAAAAATTCTCCAGTGGGCAGTCATCTCAACCAGTCGTGCTATATTTTCTAGTGAATTCTCTCTCTCTCTCCAGAGACTGTTTCCCACCTTAATCTCCCTCCTTAAGCCTCCACCTTCTACCCCACTCATTCTTAATTCACTGAGAAAAACCAGCCATCAGATGAGCAATCCTTCACTCTCCCACCAGCAAATCTACCAATCTCCATGCATCTGTACCCACTTAACCTACCTTCCCTCCTGTTACAGTGGACAATGCACACCAGCTCCTATGAGAGGTAAGTATCTCCTCTTGTGCTTAATATCCCACATGCTCTGGCCTTCTCAACAACTTTCTCCGGCAATACCTTCTTTTTCTCCTGTATCATCAATCTCACTCTCTTTACTGGATCATTCCCATTGGCATACAGTTACGCCTTAATAACCCCAATATTTCCCTTGACTCCCACATGCCTCTCAAGTACCACCCGATTTCTCTGCTTCCGTTCGTAGCAAAAATCCTTGAAAGAATTATGTACAGCTGTATTTCCACTGTCTCAACCACCATTCTCTCTCCAACCTGCTTCAGTCAGGTTTTGGTCTTCATCCCTTCATTGAAACTATTCTTAATTAAGTCACCCATGACTTTTAATATTGCCATTTGCAATAGTCCCTTCTCTGTCCTTGACTTACCAAACTTCTCAATAGCAATGGACACACTTTTTAAAAATCAAATTTATTGATGTATAATTTACAGATAATAAAAGGTACACATCTTAAGTGTACAGTTTAATGAATTCTGACAAATATATACATCTCTGTAGCAACCACTACCACAATTAAGATATAGAACATGTCCCTCACCCCCAAAGGTGCCCTTATGCCCCTTCCAATCAATCCCCACAACCACCCTGATCCTAGACAACCACTGATACACTTTCTATTATACTTTAAATTTTTCCTAGAGTTATATATTAATGGGATTGTATATTATATTTTCTTTTTTTCTGACTTATTTTGCTCAGCATGCTTCTGAGATTTATCTATGTTATTTCATCTATCAGTGGTTCACTCCTTTTTATTAGTGAGCGGTATGGAAGCCATCTGCCTGTTGATAGACATTTGGGATGCTTCCAGTTTGGGGTTTCTACAAAGAAAACTGCTATGCACATTCATGTACCAGTCTTTGTGTGGACATATATTTTCATTTCACTTGGATAAACACTTCGGATTGAATTGCTGGGTCATAAAGTGGATCTTTAAATTTATGAGAAATGCCAAGTTGTTTCCAAAGTGGTTGTACCATTTTACATTTGCCTCACCAATCATCAGAGTTCTAGTCACTCCACACCTCACCACACTTGTCATTGCCCATCTTTTTTAGTCATTCTAATAGATGTTTTGTGATATCTCATTGTGGTTATAATTTTCATTTCCCTGATGACTAATGATGTTTGACATCTCGTGCTCATGGGCCATTTGCATATATTTTTTGTAAAGCGTTTGTTTAAATCTTTTGCTTATTTTTTATGGGCTGTTTTCTTATTACTGAGATACAAGAGTTCTCTATATTCTAGATAAGGCCTGGGTCACTTACATGTATTGTAAAATTTTTTCCCCACTTTACGGCTTGTCTTTCATTTTTTAAATGGTGCTCAAGAGAGCAGATTTTAATTTCAATGAAGTTCATTTTACGAATTTTTTTCTCTTATGATTCATGCTTTTGTGTCCTATCTAAGAATTATTTGCTGACTCCAAAATCTCAAAGATTATATTCTGTTTTTAGCTAGAAGTTTTGTAGTTTAAATGTTTACATTTTGGTCCATGATTTATTTTGAGTTAATTTTTATGTATGGTGTGAGGTAAAAGTTGAAATTCTTCCTTTCTATAAAAATACCGTGCTGTTCCAGCACCGTTTGTTGAAAAGACTGTCGTTTCTTCATTTAATTACCTTCTCTCTCTAGTCAAAATCAGTTGACGATACATGCATGGGTCTACTTATGAACTCTATTCTGTTCCAAGGACTTGATCAGAGGCTTCCCTCTTTTCTTCTGTCTATACCTTCTCCTTCCATCAGTGATTAGTAGGTGTTAATTAGAAAACATGAGTGGGAGCAGAAGTGGGTAGAAGTAAATGATGGAGAGGAAAAAGAATAATAATGTGTTAGAATGATCAGCATGGACAGAGTCCTGGAAGTGAGAGAGAATATGATACATGGAAACTGACTGAGCATACCCTCAGTCTAGAACATAAAGGAGGAAAAAGAAGCATGAGACAAGGCAAGGGAAAGTTTAAGAACAGTCTCGTAGGCCATGCCAAGTTTGTACTTAAACCTGAGAGCAATGGGGAATTGACGTAATCAGATGTGTGTAAAAAATAATATTTAATGGTTGTATATAATAAATAAGTTTGCAGTCTTTAAAATAAAGTTTGTGAAGAATATTTTGCCACTTCAGAAAATTCACATTGTTTCATTTGAAAATTAAGATCTGTATGAACTACGTAAAATTTATATTTTAATATGAGCATTTAAAAAGGACTAAAAGGAAAGTGTACTGGTTAACAGTAGTTATTTTTGAGTATTAAGATTGCAGATGGCTTCATTTTCTTCTTTTTACTTTTCTGTAGTTTTCAATTTTTTACAATTAGTCTGTATTAAATCTGTAATAAGATATTTTTAAAAGCATGCTAGAGTATGTGCCTTATTTTTAGAAGTGGTGCAAAATTACTGTTAAGAAAGATTATGCTGAGTGACATGACCATTGTGGCAGAGTAGGAGACACCACCCTCCAGCCCCCGACAAAGACCAACAATTAGACAGGTATCCACAAACAAAAATGGCTCTGAGACAGTTCAGAGTCCACTTAAGAAGCTTCAGCAACACAGTAGAACAAAACACCTGAGAATAACCACACAAAAAAGGAAGGAAGAACAGACTCGTGTTGCCTGCATCACCCCATCCCCCAGGCGAACCCTGCTCGGCACCAGGAGGGAGCTCCGCAGCTTGAAGAGCTCCCCTCGCTGGGAAAGGGAGAGTGAGAGCTTTATCAGCCGCTTAGGGCACTGCATAAGGGACTCACTTTGGTCTCACCCCACCCAGAAACTGAAAACGCTGAGACATACAGAGATAGCTAGGGACAAGGAAGAAAAGCAGGGCTATCAGTATTAGCCACATAGCGGAGCGACCGTGGTTCCCAGTGACCTGCTCTGCAGAGGACACCAGCAGCTTTTGCCATTGAAGAAACCAATGCCCAGCAGAGCCAGCATGGACCCCCTACAGAGTCCACCACTGAGACTTCCTCCAAAGGTTTTCCTGATCACAGATGCCAGCCACCTGAGCATCCATCCTCAACTTCCCTCACCCCCAAAGCCGGGATCCATACTGGCAGCCAGCCCCAGTCTCTGTGGCTATATGAATACAAGATGCCAGCCTAGACCCTGGCAGCGGACCCCTCCACACACTCTGTGCACATCTGGGGCTAGCTAGCCCCTCCAGCTGTGCTCCTGCACATGCTTGGCCTGACTTCTATCACTAGTCTCCACTGCTATGTGCACACCCTTGAGGAGATCCTGCAGGCACAGGAGTGAATGCCAATAGCCAGGGGCCCTACAGTGGCTTGTGGGCCTGGATCCAGCCCTGTCTCCTGGCACTGGCCTGTCCTGCTCGACTCACCTGCAGCTAGACCTTCCACCTATGCACTTGCCTGTCCCCAGGCCAACTCCTATTGCTGGCCTCCACAGCTATGCTGTGCCCATAGGGAGACCCTGTAGCCACAGAGTGGACACTGACAGCCAGGGCCCCTGCAGCTGCTAATGCACCCACAGTTGGCCCTGGCACCTTGCTGCTGACCCTGGCCACCACCACTATGTGCTTTTCTGTACCTGGCCCGTGCCACTACAAGGCATCTGTACCCAGTCCCCACAGACAAGTGTCTGCACATCACCAGCTCTGGCCACCACCACTGCCTGCCCTGGTCCCTAGCCACTGGAACTGGAGGCACCAATGAGGACTCTAACAGGCCTTGCAGCCACTGCAGACCCTTGCAGTCCTTGTCTAGGACCATGCAGTTGTTGATGTCTTGGACCCTAGCAGCCCAAGCTGATGAGACATCATAACCCCTGGACGTGGACCATCACAAGTCCCCACATGTGTGGACCTAGAGTCACAACATGCTCCAGCATGCTGTAGAGGTCCTTCCTTACCAAGGTCAGTCCATAAAATCTGAAAGGGACTGTTTCTTCACATACAAGGCTAGAGAGATCACAAAGAATCAGGGAACCATGACACCACTGAAGGAACACAGTAAACTTCCAGTAACCTCAAGGAAATGAAGATACATGAATGCCTGATAAAGAATTCAAAATAATTGTTCTCGAGATGCTCAGAGAGCCACAAGAGAACACAGATAAACAATTTAAGAAAATCAGGAAAACAGTATGAAACAAAATGAGAAGTTCAACAAAGAGAAAACACAAGAAAGAACTAAACAGAAATTTTGGAGATGAAGAATACAATGACTGACCTGAAGAATTCAACAGACAAGTTCAATAGCAGACTGGATAAGCAGAAGAAAGAATCAATCAATAATTCAAAGACAGATCATTTGAAATTATCCAGTCAGAGGAACAAAAAGAAAAAAAATTAAAAGGAATGAAAAGAAGCCTACAGAACTTATGGGGCATCCTTAAAAGAAACAATTGATGTATTATTAGAGTCCCAGAAGGGGAAGAGAGGGAGAAAGGGAAAGAAAACTTACTTGTGCTCGCTTTGGCAGCACATATACTAAAATTGGAACGATACAGAGAAGATTAGCATGGCCCCTGCTCAAGGATGACACGTAAATTTGTGAAGCATTCCATATTTTCTGAATTGGGAGATTGGGATTGGCATATATACACTAATATGTATAAAATAGATAAGTAATAAGAACCTGATGTATAAAATAAATAAATAAATAAAATTCAAAGAAAAATGAAATAAACTGAGAGAACAAGGGAAAAAAAAAAAAAGAAAACTTACTTAAAGAATAATGGCTGAGAACTTCCCAAAACAGGAGGGAATTAGACATCCAAGTTCATGAAGCTAACTGGTCACCCCAAAATTTCAACCCCAAATGATTTCCCCAAGATATATTATAATAATACTGTCTAAAATCAAAGACAAAGAGAGAATCTGGAGAGCAGCAAGAGAATAGAAGCTTGTCACTTACAAGGGAATCCCCATAAAGCTATCAGCTGCTTTCTCAGCAAAAACCTTATAGGCCACAAAAGAGTGGGATGATACATTCAAAGTGCTGAAAGAAAAAAAACCTGCCAGCCAAGAATACACTACCCAGCAAAGTCATCCTTCAGAAATAAAGGAAAGATAAAGACTCTTAGACACATAAAAGCTGAGGGAGTTCACCATAACTACACCTTCCTTACAAGAAATATGGAAAGGAGTTCTTCAAGCTGAAATGAAAGAATGCTAATTAGTAACATGAAAATATACATGAAAATACAAAACACATTAGAAAAATATATAATCAAATTCAGAATACTCCAATACTGTAACATGGTGGGTGCTAATATTAAACTCCAGCATAAAGGTAAAAGGACAGAAGTATTAAAAATAGCTATAGCTACAATAATCTGTTAATGGATACACAGCATAAGAACATGTAAATTGTGACATAAAAATAATAAGATGTGGAGGAGGGAATAAAAGGGTAGAGTTTTTACATGCAATTGAAATTAAGTTGTTATCACTTAACATAGACTCTTAAACCTGTCTATAAGAAGTTTCATTTAGGGACTTCCTTGGTGGTCCAGCAGTTAAGATTCTGTGCTACCAATGCAGGGGGCCCGGGTTCGACCCCTGGTCAGGGAACTAGATCCTGCATGCTGCAACTAAGAGCCCGCATGCCACAACTAAAGATTCCACATGCCGCAACTAAAAAGATCCTGCAAGCTGCAATGAAGATCCCGTCCCCTGCAATGAAGATCCCGCATGCCCCAACTAAAGACCCGGTGCAGCCAAATAAATAAATTTTTTTTTTTAATTAAAAAAAAAAAGAAGTTTCATGTAAGCATAAGGGTAGCCACAAAACCAAATCTATAATAGGTAAAGACAAACTAAAAAGCAGGAAATCAAAGTACACCACTACTGAAAATCCTCAATGCACAAAGGAAAACAGCAAGAGATGAAGAAAGGAACAAAAGAACTATAAAACAGCCAGAAAACAATTAACAAGATGACATTAATAAGTCCTTATTGACCAATGATTAATTTAAATGTAAATGGATTAAATTGTCCAACCAAAGTATATAGAGTGACTGAATGGATAAAAAAACAAGACTCAACTACATGCTGTCTACCAGAGACTCACTTTGACTTTAAGGACACACTCAGGGTCAAAGTGAAGGAATGAAAAAAGATATTTGATGTAAATGGAAACCAAAAGAGAGCAGGGGTAGCTATACTTACATCAGACAAAATAGACTTTAAGTCAAAAACTGTATTAAGAGACAAAGAAGGTCATTATAAAATGATAAAGAGGTCAATGTATCAAGAGGATATAACAATTATAAATATACAGGTATGCGACATTGGTGCTCCTAAATATATTAAGCATACACCAACAGATACAAGGGAGAAATAGACAACAATACAATTATGGTAGGGAAATTAAATATCCAGTTTTCAGCAAAGGATAGATCATCGAGACAGAAAATTGATACAGAAACACTGGACTTGAACTATATTTTAGACCAAGTGGATCTAGCAGAAATATAAAGAGTATTCCATCCAAAAGCAGCAGAAGACACATTCTTAAGCGCACATGGCACATTCTCTAGGATAGATTGTATGTTAGGCCACAAAACAAGACTTAGCAATTTTAAAAAGACTGAAATCATACCAAGTACCTTTTCCAACCACAATGGTATGAAATTAGAAATCAATAAAAAGAGAAAAACTTGACAATCCATAAAAATGTGGTTGTTCACCCCTGAACAACTAATGGGTCAAAGAAGAAATCAAAAGGGAAATCAAAAAATATCTTCAAACAAATGAAAATGGAAACAACATACCAAAACATATGAGATACAGCAAAAATTGTTCAGGTGGGAAGTTTATAGCAATAAATGTGTATGTTAAGAAAAAAGAAAGATCTCAAATAAACAACCTAACTTTACGTCTCAAGGAACTAGAAAAAGAACAAACTAAGCCGAGTCCAGTGTTAACAGAAAATAAGGAAATAACAAAGATCTGAGCAGAAATAGAGAATGGAACAAAATGGTTTTATGAAAAGTTAAATAAAATTGAAAACTTCAGCTAGACTTACTAAGAAAAATAAGAGAGGGCTCAAATAAATAATATTATAAATGAAAGAGGGGACATTACAACCAATACATAGAAACCCAAAGGATTATAAAAGACAACTATGAACAATTATATGCCAACGAATTGGACAAACCTAGAAAAAATGGATTAATTCCTAGAACTTAAAACCTATCAAAACTGACTCAGGAAAAAAACAGGAAACCTGAACAGACCAATAATGAATAAGAAGAGTGAATCGCTAAACAAAAACCTCCCAACATAGAAAAGCCCATAACAAGATGGTTTCATGGATTAATCCTACCAAACATTTAAAGAGGAATTAATATCAATCCCTCTCAAACTCTTCCAAAAAGTTAAAGAGGTGGGAACACTCCCAAACTCATTTTATAAGGCCAGCATTACTCTGATACCAAAGCCAGATAATATCACTACAAGAAAAGAAAACCCTGATCAATATCAACAGGTCAATATCCCTGATACATATAGATGCGAAAAATCTCAACAAAATACTAGCAAACCAAATTCAATAGCACATTAAAAGGATCATACATCATGAGCAAGTGAGGTTTATCTCTGGGATGCAAGGATGGTTCAACACATGCAAATTAATAATGTGAATCACATGATCATCTCAATAGATGCAGAAAAAGCATTTGACAAAAGTCAACATAGTTTCATGACAAAAACTCTCAACAAAGTGGGTACAGAAGGAACATACCTAAACATAATAAAGGCAATATATGGCAAGTCCACAGCTAACATCATACTCAACAGTGAAAGGTAGAAAGCTTCCCTCTAAGATCAGGAACAAGACAAGGGTGCCCACTGTTACTGTTCCTATTTAGCAAGGTACTAGAAGTCCTAGCCAGAGCAATTAGACAAGTAGAAGAAATAAAAGGCATCCAAATCAGAAAAGAAGTAAAATTGTCTTGGTTTGCTGATGACATAATCTTGTATATAGAAAATCCTAAAGATACCATCAAAAAACCATTAGAGGGAATTCCCTGGCAGTCCAGTGGTTAGGACTCAGTGCTTTCACTGCAGGGGCCCGGGTTCAATCCCTGGTCAGGGAACTAAGATCCTGCAAGCTGCATGGTGCAGCCAAAAAAAACTTAGAACCAAATAAGTCCAGTAAAGTTACAGGATACAAAATCAATATACAAAAATCAGTTGCATTTCTGTACACTAACAATAACTATCTGAAAAAGAAATAAAACAATCCCATTTACAATAGTATCAAAAAGAATAAACTATCTAGGAATAAATTTAACCAGGAAGTGAAAACTGTAAGACACTGATGAAAGACATTGAAGATGACATAAATAAATGTAAAGATATTTCATGCTCATGGACTAGGAGAGTTGACATTGTTAAAATATTTATACTACCCAAAGCCATCTAAGGACAGACTGCAAACTCCATCAAAGTTGTATTTTTTACAGAAATAGAAAAAACAACCCTAAAATTCATATGTAACTACAAAAGACCCCCTAGACAAAGCAATCTTGAGAAAGAACAAAGGTGAAGACATCACACTTCCTGATTTCAAGGCAATTACTTCATGATACAGGCATAAAAAAAGACACAAAGACCAATGGAATAGAACGGAGAGCCCAGAAATAAATACACACATACACAGTCATCCAATATTTGACAAGGGATCCAAGAATACTCTATGGGTAAAGGACAGTCTCTTCAATAAATGGTGATGGGAAAACTGGATAATCACATGCAAATGAATGAAAATTGATCCCCTATCTAATACCACTCACAAAAATTATCTCGGAATGGATTAAGAGCTTAAATGTAATACCTGAAACCATAAAATTCCTAGAAGAAACCATAGATAAAAATCTCCTTGATACTGGTCTTAGCAAGGCTTTTTGATATGACACTAAAAACACAAGCAGCAAAGGAAAAAAATCAGTAAGTGGGAGTACATCAAAGTAAAAAGCTTCTGCACAGCAAAAGAAACAATGAACAAGATGAAAGGCAACCTATGGAATAGGAGAAAATATTTGCAAACCATCTCTCTGACAGGAAGTTAATATCTAAAATATAAAAGGAGATCATATAACTCAATAGCAAAATTAAAAACTCACAAATAATCCTATTAAAAAATGAGCAATGGGCCTGAATAGATATTTTTCCAAATAAGACATACAAATGACCAACAGGCACATGAAAATGTGCTCAACATCACTAATCATCAGAGAAATGCAAATCCAAACCACAGTGAGATATCACCTCACACCTGTTAAAATGGTCATTATCAAAAAAGATAAGGGCTTCCCTGGTGGCGCAGTGGTTGAGAATCTGCCTGCCAATGCAAGGGACACGGGTTCAAACCCTGGTCTGGGAAGATCCCACATGCCACGGAGCAACTAGGCCGGTGAGCCACAATTACTGAGCCTGCGTGTCTGGAGCCTGTGCTCCGCAACAAGAGAGGCCGCGATAGTGAGAGGCCCGCGCACCGCGATGAAGAGTGGCCCCAGCTTGCCGCAACTAGAGAAAGCCCTCCCACAGAAACGAAGACTCAACACAGCCAAAAATAAATAAATAAAATTTTAAAAACAAAAACAAACAAACAAAAAAGATAAGAGATAACATGTGTTGGCAAGGATGTGAAGAAAAGGGAACCCTTGTGCATTGTTGATGTAATGTAAATTGGTGCAACCACTGTGGAAAGCAGTATGGAGTTTCCTCAAAAAATTAAAAATACAACTACCATACGATCCAGCAATTCCACTTCTGCATATAAATCCAAAGGAAATGAAATCACTATTCTGTGTTACCGCAGCATTATTCACAATAGCCAAGACATGGAAACAACCTACGTGTCTATAAATGGATGAATCTAGATTTAGATATAAATAGATATAGATATACACAGTGGAGTGTTTATTCAGCTTTTAAAAAAAAGGAACTCTTGCCATTCTTGACAACATAAATGGACTTTGAGGGCATTATGCTAAATAGAATAAGTAGACAGAGAAAGACAAATGCTATATGATCTCACTTATAGTAAACTCTAAAAAAGCTGAACTCATAGAAGCAAAGAGTAGAAGTACGCTTACCAGGGGCTGGGGATGGGGGAAGAGGAGATGTTGGCCAAAGGGTACAAACTTCAAATTATAAGAGGAATAAGTTTGGGGGGGGGGCTAATGTACAGTATGGTGACTATAGTTAACAACATTGTATTGTATACTTGAAAGTTGCTATAAGGTTAGATTTTAAATGTTCTCACAATAACAACAATGGTAATTATGTGAGGTGAAGGATGTGCTAACTAACCTTACTGTGGTAAACATTTTGCAATATATACATGTATTAAATCATTGCATTGTGCACCTTAAACTTATACCATATTATATGTCAATTATATCTCAATAAAGCTGGGTGGGGGGAGAATAATTCAGCTGTAAATTTCTTGGATTACAAAGTTTGAGTCTTACGGTTTTGTTTATTTCTAGTTCTGAGCTCAGTGTTTCCTAGATCTTAGGCACAGTAGATGAAGAAATACAACTTTATGGGATCTCAATCAGTTGGTAAAAAGCAACATTTCTGAATTTAAAGAAACATTCCCTAAGGGACATACAAATCACAACACCCATGTCTGGTTTAAACCAATGTAGACTGCTGGGTATACTTCTCACCAAATCATGCTTTTGAAATATTTATTTATACTTTCTCTGCTTTGAATAAATGGCTGTAAATGAGTGAGAGAAAATTTTGATATGATCTGATCACTTAGGATAAATATTCTACTTACATAAATACAAATTGCTGTTATTATTTTTGCACCTCACTCTAGAGGCCTGAGCCAGCTTTTAAAATTTTACATATAAATTTGCTCACAAACTGGTTAGCCAAATGGTTAAAGCAAAGGCAGTGAGCCAGGAAAATTTGCATCTGGATTCTTGTAGGACTCTGGGAAAGTGTTGCCTTGCAGTCTCAGAGGCAAATTTATTTGTGTAGTACAGATGGTTGCCTCAGAACAGTTTGTAACACAAATTGCTATTATAGTGTGTCATTCTCATTAATTTAGAACCATATCAGTTTTGTCTCAGTTACAAATGGATAAAAAGTCTGTTGATTTCAAACTTTCAATTATATATACATATATATATAAATATAATAATATATATACACATATACATGTATGTATGTAGATATCTTAAAATATATCTACTTTAACTCAGGAGGTAAGATAAGGATATGTGAATGATTCTAACCCAAGTGTCTGCCTCCCTTTTTATTTGTTTATTTATTTATTTATTTGTTTGTTTGTTTTTGGCTGCGTTGGGTCTTAGTTGCTGTGCGTGGGCTTTCTCTAGTTGCGGCGAGCGGGGGCTACTCTTCGCTGCGGTGCGCGGGCTTCTCATTGCGGTGGCTTCTCATTGCAGAGCACAGGCTCTAGGCGCGCGGGCCTCAGTAGTTGTGGCACTTGGGCTCAATAGTTGTGGCTCGCGGGCTCTAGAGCGCAGGCTCAGTAGTTGTGGCACACGGGCTTAGTTGCTCCGCGGCACCTGGGATCTTCCTGGACCAGGGCTCGAACCCGTGTCCCCTGCATTGGCAGGCGGATTCTTAACCACTGTGCCACCAAGGAAGTCCCTTTTTTTTTTTTTTTTTAATGTATTTTTTAAATTGAAGTATGGTCAATTTCCAATGTTGTGTTAATTTCTGCTGTATAGTAAAGTGATTCAGTTTTACATATATATACATTCTTTTTTATATTCTTTTCCATTACGGTTTATCCTAGGATATTGAGTATAGTTCCCTGTGCTGTATATACAGTAGGACCTTGTTGTTTATCCGTTCTATATATACTAGTTTGCACCTGCTAATGCCTCCCTTTCTTGAGGGAGTACTTTCCTCTAGCACATTTAGGGATTGGTATTAGGTTGGTTCCTGGGTCAGTCCTTGTAACATCTGCTACCTACTCCTCTCTTCTGTTTTCTGCTCATTTTATATCTGATCATTACTCAGATTAACTTCTCCTGATATGAAGCTGTTATATAGCCAAGAGGGTCTCCATGGAATCGTGCTTATGTGGATTCCGTTTGATGGAGAAGATCATGGGAAGCTCCTTAGAGGTACTTTCTCTTGAGCCAAGTCTTGTAGGATGCAAGGGAATAAGCTAGACAAGTGAAAATACTTTCCAGGGAGGGGACAGCATGATGTACTTATTCATTCAGGCGAAAGGGTGAATTTGGAGCTGAAAGGCAACATTGATCACCAGCACAGTATACCCGTAGACACATGAATTGTTTGGCTTAGCTGGAGTTAAGAGATGAGCCTGCAGAAGTGACAAGATCATGAAGGGACTAGAGTATGTAATGAATATGATTATGCAGATACAGGCACTGTTTGCAGAATTTAGTGTGGTCGACAACTATTTCCCTTTACTTCATATTTTGATTACTTTTTTTCTGCCTGAGTTGAACCCACCTCAGTCTTTCTGGCATGGGTGATCTAGCAGTCTAGTTCTGTCTCACCTAGTTAGCAGTGCTCTTGAGAGTATTATTAAAAGCCCTCTGGCTTGTCTCACATTCTCCCAGCCTCTTTTCCCAACAACTGCCTGATTTGCTTGCTCCCTATTTCTAAAATTAAACCAATAAGAGTGAGCATTTAGATAATTCATCTCCTCTCTAGTAGAGCATTCCATGACAGACCATATCATGAGCTACTAGCCTGACTTTGGATTGGCTGCCCTTAGGTGAGGCCCCAGCCTCGGTGGTTGTAGGAGGGGTGGGTGGGGTAAAGATGCAGAAATCACATAGTACAGAATGTGCTACCAAAGGCTGTTCCCTCAGCAGGAATTGTGAGCCGGGCCCGTCCCCTTTGACCAGGCCCTGGGTGTGGCAGGCACTGTACTGGCATGGCATCAAGGCCCAGCTCCATCACTCACTAGCTATGCTGCCTAGAATAAGTGACTTAATCTCACAGAGCAACTGGACCCAGATTCTTTAAACTGAGAATGAAAAGTACTTAAATTGCAGAGTGAATATGAGCTTTGGAAATAAATATATATAAAGTACCTGCTTCATAGCCAGTGCTCAATAAATGGTGATACACACACACCAAACTTTACTTTTTTAATTTTTAAGAAGCACATCATGTTTAACCCAGTTTATAGATGATGCTTTTCCTAATCACTGCATTTATCGTTGAACATTTTAAGTTTTTTCTAATTTCAACTTTAAAATTTAACGCTGTGGTAAACATCATCATGAATATAGTCTTATCTTTTGAATTATTTTAAGATAAATTCTTATGATATGCTTCATTAGAACAAAGGATGTGAATTTCTATGGATTTTTAATGCATATTGTCAAATAGGGATTCAAAATGAATTAAAGAATAATTCTTAAAAATGTTGAGCTTAAAAATTATCTTGGAGACACACCTAAATAAATATTACACTTGCTTTTTTTACTTTTTTCTTATTTATAGATGTAAGTGGTATTTTATTGCTGTTTAGATTTGTGTTACTATGATTACCAATATTAGATTTAAAAATGTTTATTAGTTGATTTTCCTTTTGTGTAATTGGACTGTTCATGTACTATACTGATGAGATTTATAAAGTGTATATATTATATGCATATACTTATACACACACAAATATATATACACACATATTAATCTCATTTATGATACTCATTATATATTAAATTTTTATGTGTAATTTCATATATTTATAGATTTTCCACTTTGCCATACTATTTGAAATTTCTGTTTTTGTATCAGTGCTATATTTAAAATGCATTCTAATATATGGAATGAATAGTCCCTTTTCCTTACTTTCTTTTCTCTCCTTTTTTTTTTTTTTGATTATTTACCATCATCAAGATGGTTGCTTAGTGGGACTTCCCTGGTGGCACAGTGGTTAAGAATCCGCCTCCCAGGGCTTCCCTGGTGGCGCAGTGGTTGAGAGTCCGCCTGCCAATGCAGGGGACACGGGTTCGAGCCCCGGTCTGGGAAGATCCCACATGCCGCGGAGCAACTAGGCCCGTGAGCCACAATTACTGAGCCTGCGCGTCTGGAGCCTGTGCTCCGCAACAAGAGAGGCCGCGATAGTGAGAGGCCCGCGCACCGCGATGAAGATGAAGAGTGGCCCCTGCTTGCCGCAACTAGAGAAAGCCCTCACACAGAAACGAAGACCCAAACACAGCCATAAATAAATAAATAAATAAATAAATAAATAAATAAATAAATAAATAAATAAATAAATAAATAAATAAATAAATAAATAAATAAATAAATAAATAAATAAATAAATAAATAAATAAATAAATAAATAAATAAATAAATAAATTAAAAAAAAAAAAAAAGAATCCGCCTCCCAATGCAGGGTACACGGGTTTGAGCCCTGGTCCGGGAAGATCCCACATGCCACAGAGCAACGAAGCCCATGCACCACAACTACTGAGCCTGCGTTCTACAGCCTGCGAGCCACAACTACTGAGTCTGTGTCCCACAACTACTGAAGCCTACGTGCCTAGAGCCTGTGCTCTGCAACAAGAGAAGCCACCTCAATGAGAAGCCCGCGCACCACAACGAAGAGTAGCCCCAGCTCAACACAGCTAGAGAAAGCCCGCACGCAGCAACAAAGACCAAATGCAGCTAAAAAATAAATAAATAAATTTATAAATTAAAAAAAAAAAAAAAAAAGATGGTTGCTTAGTAAGACTAGTAAAGTGAGAGAAAATAAAATCCCTGACATCATGACTGATAAAAAGTCAGGGAGAAAGTAGAAAATTGTTGGAATAAAAAAGGATATAACAAGTGCACCAGGGATTTTTAAAATAAAACAATATTGTGGACAACTTTCTGCCGATAAGTTAGAAAACATAGACAATTTCCTGCAAACACAAATGTTACTGACTAAAACTGACTTAAGGAAAAATGGAAAATTTCAATGTATCTAAAACCATGAAAGGAATTGAATTAGGAGTTTACAATCTACAATCAGCAGAGTAGATAGATACATAAGTAAAAAGCCAACGAACTTATATGTAGCTTCTGAGTCATAGTGTTAGTTTCTAAATTAAGGATCAGGACATAATGAAATCTGATATAAGATTGATTTTATTAAAATTTGAAAGAGCCCTGTGATGCCCCTCTTACTCTAGTGCCCTAATGCTATAGACTGGATATTTGTGCCCCCTCCCAAATTCATATGTTAAACCCTAATGTGATGATATTAAAAGGAGTGATTTGGGGGGAGGTGATTACATCATGAGGGTGGAGCCCTCATGAATGGAATTAGTGTCCTTATATAAAAGGCCCCAGAGAGATCCCTTACCTCTTTCTCTGTGTGAGGATACAGCAAAAAAAGATGGCCATCTACAAACCAGGAAATGAATGTCTACCATGTCTGTCTCACCAGACAATGAATCTGCTGGAGCCTTGATCCTGGACTTCCCAACCTCCAGAACTGTGAGAAATAAATGTTTGTTGTTTATAAGCCAACCAGTTTATGGTATTTTTGTCATAACAGCACAAATGAACTAAAACACCTGAACATGTGCTTATTTTGCTTAATGGTTAATCTAGGGTTCTTTCTCTGTCTCTAACAATAGAAGATTTATCTAGATTAGTGTTTAATATTATTCATGTTATACTCCATTCTATGCACTGAAAGTTTGTCTTTTCCAAATTCATATGTTGAAGCCCTAATCCTCACTGTGATGATATTTGGAGGTAGGACCTTTGGGAAGTAATTAGGTCATGAGGATGGAGCTCTCATGAATGAGATTAGTGCTCTTATAAAAAGAAACATGAGAGAGATTATCTCTCTCTCTCTGCCATGAGAGGATACAGCAAAAAGGTGGCCATTGTAAACCAGGAAGAAGGCTCTCACCAAGAACTTGACCATGATGACAAGTTGGACTTCCAGCCTCCAGAACCATGAGAAATACATGTTTGTTGCTTAAGTCACACAGTCTATGGTATTCTGTTCTAGCAGCCTGAACAGATAAAGACACTCTACCATACTAATACAAGAATGTAAAATCCAATCCTTCTTATGAATATCCATACTCTAAAATATATTTACACTTCTATGATTAAAATATTCAAGAAATTCATCTGTAGAAGGGTATTCAAGATCTAGCCTAGACATTGTGTAATTTATATATTGAGGGTTTTTCTTACTGTTCTATTGATGTTCTATGCTCCACGATGCTTCCAGTTGGAAGAAATAGAAAAACCAACCAAGCGCATTTGACTCAAACACTAAAAAACTGACCAGCTGGCATTTACACAAAGTCCAGAGATGGGGCAGCCTCCAGGGTTGGTTGTTTGAGCAACTCACTTGTGTCATCAAGAACATAGGTTCTTTCTATCTCTTTGCTCTGTAACAACAGGGTCTGTATCATTCTACGACTGGTGACTGGTTCCCCTCTGGGTTGTAGGACAGCTGCTGGTTACAGTAAGGCCGGCTGACTTCTTTATTTACATCCAGCAGATGAGAGAAATTGCCTCTCCCTAAGACAACAAATGGAAAGTCTTTATCTTCAGCCTTTGGGGGCCAGTTTACATCCCCTCACACAACGGTAGGGCTAGGTCCTAGAAGTAATCCCTGGCTTCCTGACCAGAGGCCACCAATGGAGCTCAGCTCACTTCCTCAAAGCTCATGGCTGCCACACAATGGGAAGGGAGAAGGAATGTTGAGGAAACAAGCATGCCACCCACTACAAAAGATCTGCTCAGAAAACACTCATGCTTTTGCTGAAGTGACACTTGATTGCATGTTCATTTGGGAGTTGGCTATACAAAAGGAATTACAGTGTTTCTTCCAATTAGAGTCCGAAGTAGATCCTGCAAAGGTCAAGTGCCGGTCAGAAATCGCTGTTAGATTTCAGGCAATTTATAAAGTATCAAGGCTCCAACATCAATAAAAAGCGTAAACTGATTTTTTTCAACCTAATTGGAAAAACATGTCAGTTGTCAGATAAATCATTTAAAGCTAAAGGTGCAGCTAAGTATTAAGGGCAATGACTATATCCAAAGACATGCAAGAGAGATTCTTTCAATCCAGGCAAGACCATTCCCCTGACAATCTAAGGCTGCCTTATACCACAGCGTTGATTTATAACCACTAAGACATAACATCCATTAGAAAGCATCAATGCTCTTTATCTGTAGGAAGCTTATTTATCAGTGTGATAGCATCTACATATATAGAACACACTATTTTCTCTTTAAAATTTGTATGAAGTCATACATGCACGTTGTAACAAAACTCAATCAGCATCAATAGTGAAAAACCAAATGTAAGTTTCTTTCTCACTTAATTTCCCCAGAGTGCCCTTCTCTAAAGGTTTATCAGTTTCTTGTGTGTCCTTCCCCAGATAATCTCTATACGTGACAACATATACATCCTTTTAAAAAATATGAATGGGAACACATGCTACGTGCAGTTCTGTCCCCTGCCCAATTTCATTTAACGGTATGTTCGTACATATAGAGGGACCTAAATCTTGAATAGCTGCCTGAGGACACCCCAGGACTCTAAAGCAGAGGTGAGAGCAGCACTGAGCTCAGATGAAGAATGGGGTAGCAAGGAGTCATCCACTGCTCAGGCGGGGACGCAGTTACTAACAGGAGGTCTGGAGGAAAGCACCGCAGCACCTGAAGTGAGGGGGGAAACCTGCCAACAAGGGGCAAAAGTGATGCAGGTAAAGGAGGCTGGGGTCTCACAAATTACCTGAGGTTGAGTTTTAGTCTTTCAACCAGTTAGAGACAAACCAAAGAATTTTACCATGCGTCTGGAGACAAAGAGTTCTTCACTCAATCAATCAAGATTTTTTTTTCTATTTGTGTACGTGGTTTTTGAATGGGCTATTTTTTTTTTAGTATCTGGGGAAAACCGTAATTCGAAAAGATACAGGGACTTCCCTGGCGGTCCAGTGGTTAAGATTCCGTGCTTCCAACGCAGGGGGTGCAGGTTTGATCCCTGGTCGGGGAACTAAGTTCCCGCATGCCGCGCGGTGTGGCCAAAAAAAAAGACACATGCACCCTAATGTTCACTGAATGGGCTATTTTTGAGGAAACGCCTTACATCCCAGTGTATTCCTTCAGCTGGAGTATCCCTGTATTTGAGATTCTCTAATTCACCACTAGATGGACCTATTTGATATTTTGTCTTCCAAGAAAGAGAATGGTTTTTTTATTCAGTGAGGTCTTCCTAGCAAGGATTTAGGCCACTGACCTTAACACAAGATTTATTTGAGTTTTTAAAAAAAATAAACAATTCATTCATACAAAATAATGAATAAACTGTACTCATATACTTAAGTGATGTTACTAAAAACAAATACCTCTATGTTAAACCTCCTGGCTTAAGAAATAAAACACAACCCAATAAATCTTTTAAGCCCACCATGCCCCCTCTCTGAGCTTCTCCCTCCCCTTTTCATCCATATGAAACCAGCATTCTGAATTATAAATTACTAGCTACTTTAAAAAAGTTTTATTACGTATCCCTAAATAATATAATATCTAATTTTTACAGGTCTTGAAACTTACATAAAGAACTCATATGTATTTTTTAACATTTTTCTCACTCATCTTTCTATTTCTGAGATTCCCCTATCTTGATATGCATATTTCTAGTGCATTTTTAAAAACTGCTGTATGATATTGTGTGGTATAAATGGATTAAAATTCACTTACCCATTTTACTGATTTGGGACTTGCTTTTATTTTCATTCAGTGCTATGATTTTAAGATTCTCATTTTCATTCATGCAGCTAAAATTTAGATAGATTAAACGTTCTTGCTGTGTAGTCTAATAATTCCAATATCAATCTTGGGAGTCTGACACTTTAGTTTCTTATATTTTTTTCTGCTGACTTTTGTTTATTTGGGCTTGTTTCTTCATGTGTTTTAGTAATTTTTTTTTTAATTGTGAGTGCATGTTCCTTTGGTGGTAATTCTCTGAAAATAATGTTTTCTTTTTGTTTTCTCCTCCATGCTAATACATCTTTAATTAGCCAAAGAAGCTCTCTACTTCTCTCCTCTGGAAATCATCTCACCCATTGCTCTGTTTGGCTAATAGTCTTTGTCTCTGTCTTCAGCAATACTGAGGCAAGTACTCTTTCTTTGGTGCAGGGAAATCCATTGTTTGCTGTTTTCTCCAATGATGAATATGCTGGGAAAGCCTGGTGGCAAAGCTATTGCCATTGGCTTCCTACACATGACTCAGGTCAAGAGTCAGGTTCTCTCTCTTTCTGTCTGTGTGTGTGTGCATGTGTGTGTGTGTTGGTGATACCATCAATCTGTCCCAGGTTAGCACTTTCCATCAATGTACATGGGTTAGCAGAACTTGATGAAATGGCTAATTGATTTGGCCAAGGTCCAAATCAATCCAGAAGATGTCCATCTGGATGGTGCCCACATAGATCTTCCTCACTTCACAGAACCTATACTTGGCCTCCTCAGGCACAATTTGATGAACAACTTGGGTCACAGATCAGACGGAAATTCCCACCACTCTTGTCAATGTTGATGACACCCATGAAACTGGCAGGGTAGCTTATATCAGTGTGCAGCCTGCCCTCAATCTTAAGGAACCATGGTGTGCAGATCTTCTTTACTTTCTCTCCTGTACTGACACACTTGAGTCCCTTCCTTAGTAAAATGATGAGAGGGCCCAGTTGATGCATGAACGGCAAAAACATCAGTTAGGATGTCCAGCATCCAGTGATTTGGAACTGCTGTGTACTTCAGGACCGTAGGTCATGACTATCCTAGGCATGGGAAGAGCCGAAATCAATGTTTCACATGAATTACACAGGGAAGATTTGACCCACTAGTGCCAGGCATCTGGTATTCAGACCATGTAGGTAGCATGAATTATGTCCCCAAATCAGCACGAGTGTGAGCTTTCTTTTCTTTCTTTCTTTCTTTTCTTTCTTTTCTTTCTTTCTTTCCTTCTTTCTTTCTCTTTCTTCCTTCCTTCCTTCCTCCCTCCCTCCCTCTTTCCTTCCTTCCTTCCCTTCTTCCTTCCTTCCCTTTCTTTCTTTTTCTTTCTTTCTTTCTTTTTCTTTCTTTCTTTCCTTCTCTTTCTCTCTCTCTCCCTCCCTCGCTCTTTCTTTCCTCTCTCTTCCTTTCTTTCTTTCTTTCTTTCTCTCTTTCTCTCTCTCTCTTCTCTCTCTCCTCTCTCTCTCTCTCTCTCCCTCTCTCTCTCCCTCTCTCCTCTCTCTCTCTCTCTCTCTCTCTCTCTCTCCCTCTCTCTCTCTCTCTCTCTCTCTCTCTCCCTCTCTCTCTCTCTCTCTCTCTTTCTCTCTTTCTTTCTTTCCCTGCTTATCCTAGAGCCACACACAAACAGACAAACCTCCCTTTGAAACATTATTTTCTACATCAACCCTTCTTAGAGTTCTGGCTTATGCTAGAACCTTGGATTCTACTTCCCACCCTTCTTTGGATCCAGACTTTGTCTCCTATTCATTAGAGGCCGTTAAAAGCTGAGGCCTTCTCAGTTCAAGTCACAAGGGTAGTTGCTACTACCCTAACAATAACAACAAACCAGATAAGCTACAAAATCATAATTTTTTAAACCCACTAGAGATCTGAGGATAGAACTAAATCTAATGAAATGAAAATCTAGAAAGTAAAGAGGCCTTTCTTTAAGAGTAGAGACCTATAGGTGTTTTCATTCTAGCAGAGCAACTGAAAGAGGACAGAATACATCATAGTAGGTGATAAAAAGAGAAACCAGCCATATTTTAATGAATTTGTAAAGACCACATGTGAGCTACCATGATGCATTAGAATCCCAAGGAACCCCAACCACAGAAAGAGTATGCACCTACCTGCCAACTATTTCCCACAGGCCTTCATCCAGGGCACATAGATAGTATGCTGAAGGCTGAAAGGAGAGCAAAAGAGCTTAGAGAGATCCCATATAAGGTGCTCAGACCTTTTCCGAGTTGAGACAATGGTCCATTGCAGAGAAGCAGCAAGGCAGAAAGAGGAGATGAGAAATCCCTCTGCAGCACTTGGGCTTTTACTGAGTGCAAAGCAGTAACTGCCAGACTGAAAGCAGGACAGTAGAGCATAGAGAGATCTCCTTAGGTACATAAAGGTAGGAGTGAAACTGAAGGACAAAGAGATATTTCCAGTGACTTGAAAAGCTAGAATTCAGACTGTTAAGCAGAGAGAGAAATCACTCATGGTTCAGAAAGCTGTAAACTAACAAAGAAACATCTGATGTCTTACTGGTACTTATTTGGTGCTTCTACAGGGCTAGGGATTCTTAGCATCCTGACAGAATAAGGGATGAGCAATTCTCTGGAGGAAACATTATTTACTTCAGCCACTAATGCTCTTTTATACACTATGTCCAATGTACATTTAAGACTATGAGACACACAAAGAAGCAAGGAAATGGACCCCATGGGAGGAAAGAAGCAGACTGGGAGATGAATCAGATATTGGAATTATGAGAGAGGGACTTTAAAATAACTACAAAAATGTGTTAGAGGACCTACTAGAAAAGCTGGAGAACATTCACAAACATATGGGGAATGTCAGCAGAGAGATGGAAATGATAAAAATGGATCACATGGAAGTGTTAGAAATGAAAAATATGCTATTATAAGTGAAGAATTTATTTGATGGGATTAGAAGCAGCCTGGACACAAAGGAAGAAAAAGATCTATAAAGTTAAAGACAGTAGAAATTATATAAACTGAAATGAAAAAATAAAAATGAGAGAAAATACAATAAAGTATCTGAGATCTATGGGACACATAGATGTAATAATTAGAGTATGACGTGAAAAGGAGAGAGAATGGGGCCAAAGAAACCATTGAAGAGATAATGGCTGAGAATTTTCCAAAAATTTTTAAAGATTTCGATTAGCAAACTCTGAGCATGTGTGTGTGTGTGCGTGCGCACACACACACACACACACACACACACATAGAACACCACACACCTAGGCACATCAGACTCAAACTGCTGAAAACCAAGATAAAGATGAAATCTCAATAGCAGCCATTATATATTACATACAAGGAAACAACAATAAGAATGATTGCTGGGCTTCCCTGGTGGCGCAGTGGTTGAGAATCTGCCTGCCAATGCAGGGGACACGTGTTCGAGCCCTGGTCTGGGAAGATCCCACATGCCGCGGAGCAACTAGGCCCGTGAGCCACAATTACTGAGCCTGCGCGTCTGGAGCCTGTGCTCTGCAACAAGAGAGGCCGCGATAGTGAGAGGCCTGCGCACCGCGATGAAGAGTGGCCCCTGCTTGCCGCAACTAGAGAAAGCCCTCGCACAGAAACGAAGACCCAACAGAGCCAGAAATAAATAAATAAATAAATTTAAAAAAAAAAAAAAAAAAAAAAAAAAAAAAAAAAGAATGATTGCTGACTTCTTATTAGAAACAAGGTGGGCCAGAGACAATGAACAGACAACTTTTAAGCACTTGAAGAAAAAAAAGACAACCTAGAATTCTACATACAGCAAAATATATCCTGCAAAAGCAAACGTAAAATAAAGACATTTTCAGATTGACAAAAGTGAAGCAATTTCATCTCCAGAAGAGCTGCACTCCAAGAAATGCTAAAAGAGTTACTCAGGCTAAAGAGAAATGATGCCAAATGGAAATTTAGAGCTGAAGGAAGGAATGAAGAACACAAGAAAAGTATGTGGGTAAATAAAAAAAGACCGATTTCATTATGTTTAAGAGATAGACATACACTTATACCTAAACTGCTTTAAAAGACTATGGGCTACTTAAAGCAAAAACAATAACAATGTTTTGTGGAGTTTATAGCATATGTAGAGGTAAAACACATGACAGAGCACAAAGGAAGAGGAGATAAATAGAACCATATTGTTGTAAGGTTCTTATACTGCTCACAAAGTAGTATAATACTATTTAAAAATAAACTATGACAAGTCAAAGATGTATATTGTAATCTTTAAAACACCACTAAAAAATTCCTCAAATAGGAATAGCTAGAGAAGGTAAAATGGAATTCCAAAGAATATTCAATTCATTTAAAACAGGGCAGAAAGGCCTGGACCAGCTTCGGAGCAATGAGTGGGTCAGCGGGTGATGAGTGGGGACTAGGTGCAGTGGCCAGGGGCTGGGGGTAGACAGCCTGCCCCTCACGCCCAAGATCCTCAACTTGTCATGAGGTAGCAGTGTGCTGGGGGACTGGTAGCACCTGGAGTGACTGTAACTGCAGAAGTTGAATATCCAGGACACGTTGAGGTCCTTCATCAGGAAGAGGAGCCCCCAGAACATCTAGCTTTGAAGTCTTGCATGTGGGAGAGTTGGAGAGCTGTAAGAAACAGAGACTCCACTCTTAAAAGGCTCATGCAAAAACTCATATGCTCCAAGACCCAGTACGGAGGCAGTTATTTGAAAGACGCCTAGGTCAGACCCACTTGCTGATCTTGGAGAGCTTCCTGGAGAAATAGGAGGCAACTGGGACTCCCCGTGGGGACACAGATGCTGGCAGCAGCCAGTTTGGGGAGGTCACTCTACCACAAGGACGTTGGTGCTGGCAAGTGCCATTTTGGAGTCCTCCCTCTAGCCTTAGTGCCAGGGGATTCCCTGCCCACCAGACAGTTGGCACCAGTACTGGGACACCCCCAGACTGCACAACCAGCCACCCCAAGACCTGGCCCCATCCACCTGCAGCTGGCAGGCTCCAAACCAGGCAGGGCTTGGCAGCCAACTGGGCCAGGGACCAGTCTCACTTACCAGTGTGTCCATAGTAGTTGGCTCCACCACATCAGAAGGGCACATGCAGCCCACATAGGGGGCACTCTTAGAGCACATAGCTCAAGGGACCAGAAGGGTGTGTGCTGCTGGACCCCATAGGACATCTCCTGCATAAACCCACTTCTCCAAGATCAGGAAATGTAACCAACCTATGCAATACCTACAAATAAACACAGAGAATTAGGTAAAATGAGGCAACATAGGAATATGTTGCAAACAAACGAACCAGATAAAATCCCAGAAGAACTAAGCAAAGTAAAGATAAGCAATATACCCAATAAAGAGTTCAAGATAATAATCATAAAGATGCTCAACAAACCTGGGAGAAGAAAAGATGTACACAGTGAGAAGTTTTACAAAGACTTAGAAAATATAAACAAGAAGAACCAAACAGAGCTGAAGAGTACAATGACTAAAAATTACACTAGAAGGAATCAACAGATTAGATGATACAGGCGAACAAATCAGTGAACTGGAAGACAGAGTAGTCGAAATTACCCAAGCGAAGCAGAAAAAAGAAGAAGAAATTGTTCTAAATGAGAATAGTTTAAGAGATTTCTATGACACCATCAAGCATACTAACATTCACATTACAGGGGTCCCAGAAGCAAAAGAGAGAGAGAAAGGGGCAAAGAATTTATTTGAAAAGATAAAAGCTGAAAACTTTCCTATCCTGGGAATGGAAACAGGCATCCAGGTCCAGGAAGCACAAAGAATTCCAAGCAAGATCAATCCCAAAAGGAATGCACCAAGACACACTGTAATTAAAATGGCAAAACTTAGGGCTTCCCTGGTGGCGCAGTGGTTGAGAATCTGCCTGCCAATGCAGGGGACACGGGTTCGAGCCCTGGTCTGGGAAGATCCCACATGCCATGGAGCAACTAAGCCCGTGCGCCACAACTACTGAGCCTGCGCGTCTGGAGCTTGTGCTCCCAACAAGAGAGGCCGCGACAGTGAGAGGCCAGCGCATCGCGATGAAGAATGGCCCCCGCTTGCCACAACTGGAGAAAGCCCTCGCACAGAAACGAAGACCCAACACAGCCAAAAATTAAAAAATAAATAAATAAATTTTAAAAAAATAATAATAATTTTTAAAAAAATAAAAATAAAAATGGCAAAACTTAAAGATCAAAAGAGAATCTTAAAAGCAGTAAGGGAAAAGCAACCAGTTACATAAAAGTGAATTCCCATAAGACTGTCACTGACTTTCAGTAGAAAGTTTCAGTAGAAACTTTGCAGGTCAGAAGTGAGTGACATGATATAATTAGAGTGATGAAAGGGAAAAACCTACAGCCAAGAATACTTGGCAAGGCTATCATTCAGATGAAGAGAGAAAGAGTTTTACAGGCAAGCAAAAGCTGAGAGTCCAGCACCACTAAATTGGCTTTACAAGAAATGTTAAAGGGACTTCTCTAAGTGGACAAGAAAAGACTACAACTAGAAATATGAAAATTACAAAAGGAAAAATCTCATTGGTAAAGGCAAATATATGGTAAATGTAATAGATGAGCCACTTTTACAGCTTAAAGGTTAAAATAAAAATTAAAAGACAAAAGTAGTAAAATCATCTACAGCCACAATAAGTAGTTAAGATATACACAAAACAAAAAGATGTAAAATATGAAGTCAAAAACATTAAACTTGGGGGGGGGAAGAGTAAACATGCAGGGTTTTTTTTAATGCATTTGAATTTAAGAGATCAACTTAAAAAAAAATTCTTGTATATAAACCACATGGTAACCACAAACCAACAACATATAATAGATACACACAAAAAAAGAAAGAGGAATCCAAACATAACACTAAAGACAGTCATCAGATCACAAGGGAAAAGAACATAAGAAGAAAAAAGGAATACAAAACAAACAGAAAACAATTAACAAAATGGTAATAAGTACATACATATCAATAATTACTTTAAATGTAAATGGGCCAAATGCTCCAATCAAAACACAGAGTGACTGAATGGATACAAAAACAACACCCATATATACGCTGCCTACAAGAAACTTACTTGAGATGTACAGAAACACACATACTGAAAGTGGGGGGGATGGAAAAAGGTATCCATGCAAATGGAAAGAAAATGAAAGCTGGGGAAGCAATACTTAGACAAAATAGACTTTCAAACAAAGACTATAATAAGTGACAAAGACATTACATAATGATAAAGGGATCAATCCAACAAGAATATATAACAATTGTAAATATATATGCACCCAACCTAGGATCACCTAAATACATACAGCAAGTATTAACAAACATAAAGGGAGAAATTGACATAACACAATAAAGCCAGCATCACCTGTATACCAAAACCAGACAAAAGCACCACAAAAGAAGAAAATTTCAGGCCAATATCACCGATGAACACAGGTGCACAAATACTCAACAAAATGTTAGCAAACCAAATTCAACAATACATTAAAAGGGTCATTCACCATGATCAACTGGGATTTAACCCAGGGGTGCAAGTATGGTTCAATATTTGCAAATCAATCAATGTGATACACCACATTAACAAATTGAAAAATAAAAATCATATGATCATCTCAATAGAAAAAGCTTTTGACAAAATTCAATGTCCATTTATTATATTGATAAAACCTCTCAACAAAGTGGGTATAAAGGGAACAAACCTCAATACAGTAAAGGCCATATATGACAAGCCCACAGCTGATATCATATTCAACTGTCAAAAGCTAAAAGCATTTCCTCTAAGATCAGGAAAAGACAAGAATGCCCACTCTCACCACTTTTGTTCCAACATGGTATTGGAAGTCCTAGACTTATCAACCAGAAAAGGAGAAGAAATTAGAGACATCAAATTGGAAAGGAAGAAGTAAAACCATCACTGTTTGCAGATGACAGGATACTATACATGAAAATCCTAAAGACGCTTCAAAAAATCTATTAAAAATAATAAATAAACTCAGCAAAGTTGCAGGATACAAAATTAACATACAGAAATCTGTTGCATTTCTATACACTAACAACAAACTGTAAGGAAGAGAATTAAAAAAAAAATCTCATTTACATTGCATCAAAAAGGATAGAGTACCTAGGAATAAATCTAACCAAGGGGGTAAAAGACGTGTACTTGGAAAACTATAAGACATTCATGAAAGAAACTGCAGATGACACAAATAGATGGAAAGATACACCGTGCTCATAGATTGGAAGAATTAATGTCGGTAAAATGACCATATTTCCTAAGGCAATGTACAGATTCAGTGTAATCCCTATCAAAATACCAATGGCATTTTTCACAGAACTAGAACAAATAATTCTAAAATTTGTATGGAAACACAAAAGACCCCAAATAATCTTGAGAAGGAAGAAAAAAGCTGGAAAGTATCATGCTCCCTGATGTCAAACTATACTAAAAAGCCACAGTAATCAAAACAGTATAGTACTGGCACAAAAACAGACACATAAATCAATGGAACAGAGTAAGAGAGCCCAGAAGTGAACCCACACTTATATGAGCAATTAATCTATGACAAAGGAGGCATCATACAATGGGGAAAAGACAGCCTCTTCAATAAATAGTATTGGGAAAACTGAACAGCCACATGCAAAAAAAATCTAACTGGACTACTTTCACACACTGTATACAAAAATAAATTTTAAATGGATTAAAGACATAAATGTAAGACCTGAAACCATAAAACTTCTAGAGAAAACATAGGCAGTATGCTCTTGACATCAGTCTTAGACACATTTTTTTTGGATATGTCTCCTCAGGCAAGAGAAACAAACCCCAAAATAAACATTAAACTAAATGGGATTACATCAAACTAAAACTCTCCTGTACAGCAAAGAAAACCATTAACAAAATGAAAAGAGAACCTACTGAATAGGAGAAAATATTTGCAAATGATATATCCAATAAGGGGTTAATATTCAAAATATGTAAAGAACTTATATAACTCAACAACAACTTAAAAAAAACAACCTGATTTTAAAATGGGCAGAGGAGTTGAAGAGACATTTTCCCAAAGAAGACATACAGATGGTCAACAGGCACATGAAAAGGTGTTCAACATCACTAATTGTGAGGGAAATGCAAATTAAAACCACAATGAGATATAACCTCACACATGTTAGAATGGCTATTATCAAAAAGGCAAGAAATAACAAATGGTGACAAGGATGTGGAGAAAAGGGAACCCTCCTACACTGTTGGTGGGAATGTAAATTGGTGCAGCCACTATGGAGAACAGTATGGAGGTTCCTCAAAAAATTAAAAATGGAACTAACTACTGTATGATCCAGCTATCCCATTTATGGGTATTTATCCAAAGAATATGAAAACACTAATTAGAAAAGATATATTCACCCCTATGTTCACCACAGCATTATTAACAAGAGCCAAAATATGGAAAAAACCTAAGGGCCCATCAGTGGATGAAAAGATAAAAAAAGATGTGGTATATATGTACAATGGAATGCTACTCAGCCATAAAAAAAAGATGAAATCTTACCATTTGGACAACAAAGATGAACCTCAAGGTATTATGCTAAGAGAAATAAGTCAGACAGAGAAAGACAAATACTGTATGATTTCTCTTATATGTAGAATCTAAAAAACAAAGAAAAAAAACCAAAATAAATTAACAAACTAAACCAAACAAAAACAAATACATAGATACAGACAACAGAGTAGTGGTCACCAGAGAGGATGGGGCAAAATGGGCCAAGGGGATCAACTGCATGGTGATGGATGAAAACTAAATTTTTGGTGGTGAGCACGCTGTAGGGTATACAGAAGTAGAAATATAATGTTGTACCCATGAAACATATAATGTTATAAGCCAACGTTATAAGCAAACTCTTCAAAGACTAGTAAAATAAATAATATTTTTCAACTTATTTTGAGGCCAGCATAAGCTTCATACTCAAATCTGTCAGAAATATTCTAAGAAAGGAAAATTACAAGCTAATCTCACCCAAACACATAGACAAAAAAACCCTAAACAAATATTAGCAAAGATTATCTTCGCCAGATATAAAAGACTACATCAAGGCCCAGTTACGTTTACCTCAAGAATGCAAAGTTGGTTTAATACTTTAATGCAGTCAATGGAAATTCACTACATCAACAGAACAAAGGTGAAAAATCATGTGGTTGTCTCAATAGATACAAAAAGAGGATCTGATAAAATTTTCAAAATTATTTCATAATAAAATATCTTAGCAAATCAGGAATAGAAAGAAACTTCCCTAATCTGATCATAGGTGTCAATAAAAAATTATAGCAAACATGGCATTTGAAGCAAGACTGGAAGCTTAATTCTTGAGAACAGGAACAAGACAGAGATATTCACTATCAACAATTCTATTTAATATTGTACCAGAGGCCCCCAGCCAATGTAATAAGGAAAGACAAAAAAATAAGTGGATTGGAAATATGAATATCATTATTCATATATGACAAGATCACATATGGAAAGCCAACAGGTCTCTAGAAAACTATTAGAACTAATGAACAGATTTAGCAAGATTGCTGGATACGAGATCAGTATACAATAATAAATTGTATAAAATAAAAAAATTTAAATACAGTAATACAATTTGCCCTTGGTATTTATCCAAAGGAGTTGAAAACTTATATCCATACAAAAATCTGCACACAGATGTTTACAGCAGTTTTATTCATAACTGACAAAATGTGGAAGCAACCAAGATATCTATCTTCAGTAGGTGAACGGATAAACTGTGGTACATACAGACAATGGAATATTATTTAGCACTAAAAAGAAATGAGCTATCAAGCCATGAAAAGACATGGGGGAACTTTAAATGCATATTATTAAGTGAAAGAAGTCAATCTGAGAAGGGATCTAACTGTATGATAATACGATATTCTGGAAAAGGAAATAATATGAAGACAGTAAAAAAAAAAAAAATCAGTGGTTGCCAGGGGTCATGGGGGGCAGGGGGGGAATACAGTGGAGAGGGATGCATAGGTGAGCACAGAGGATTTACGGGGGGTGGGGGGACAGTGAA
Organism: Eubalaena glacialis; assembly: GCF_028564815.1. Taxonomy (NCBI): domain Eukaryota; kingdom Metazoa; phylum Chordata; class Mammalia; order Artiodactyla; family Balaenidae; genus Eubalaena; species Eubalaena glacialis. The sequence continues at coordinate 11,891,931 of NC_083725.1, read as the reverse complement.
AATACTCTGTATGATACTAAGATGACGGATACACGTCATTATACATTTGTCCAAAGCCATAGAATGTACAACACCAAGAGTGAACCCTAGTGTAAACTATGGACTTTGGGTGATTATGATATGTTGGTCCATCAGTTGTAACAAATATACCACTCTCGTGGAGGATGTTGGTAATGCAGGAGGCTACGCATACTTAGGAGCAGGGTGCGTAAGAGAAATCTCTGTATCTTTCTCTTAATTTTGCTGTGAATCTGAAACTGCTCTTAAAAAAAGTTTTTTAAAAAAGCAAAAAAATTTAAATAGCTTCAAAGGCATCAATCATCTAGGAAGGAATCTATTGAAAGCTGCAAGATTTCTACAAAAATATTATTTAACATTATTGAAAGAAATTAAAGGATACCTTTAAAAAAATGGAAGGTCATACCATGTTCATGAGTCGAAAGACTCAATGTTGTGAAAGAATCAAGGCATCCCATAACAATCTATAGACCCAAGGCAATCACAATCAAAATGCCAGAGGACTTTTTTGTTAAAAATTGACAATCTGGGGAATTCCCTGGTGGACCAGTGGTTAGGACTCAGCGTTTTCACTGCCATGGCCTGGGTTTGATCCCTGGTCAGGGAACTAAGATCCCACAGGCCACATGGTGCAGCCAAAAAAATAAATAATAATAAAATAATAATAATAATATTGACAATCGGATAATAAAATTTACATGAAAATGCAAAAAGGCCGGAACAGCCAAGATGATCTTTAAAGAGAACAAAGTTAGAGGGTTTATACTACTGGATATCAAGTCTTATCACAAACCTTCAGGAATGAAGACAATGTGGTATTAGTGCAAGAATAGTTAGAAAAAGCAATCAAACAGACTCTAGAAACAGACCTTATATATATAGATACTTGGAGTGTTGACAAAGATGGCACTACAGAGTGATGAATAATAGACTTTATTTTATTTTTTTTCAGTAAATGGTGTTGGGTTAATTGGATAGTCATGGGTTGGGGTGGGTGGGGGATGAGTCTTGATTCTTATATCATACTGTACATAAAAATTAATTTCAGGTGGATTGTAGATCTAAATGCAAAAACTAAGACAATGTTTTCAGAAGCTAATTTAGAATGTCTTCGTGACTTTGGGGTAAGCAAAGATTTCTTAAATAGAATCTAAAGACCACCAAATATAAAAGAAAGATTGATAATTTGACATTAGAACTACATTAGAACTGAGAATCATCCTCAAAAAACTAAAAATAGAGTTGCCATATGATCCAGCAATCCCACTCCTGGGCATACATCAGGGCAAAACTCTAATTCGAAAAGATACATGCACCCCTATGTTCATAGCAGCACTATTTACAATAGCCAAGACATAGAAACAACCTAAATGTCCATTGACAGATGAGTGGATAAAGAAGATGTTGTGTATATATATATATATATATATACACACAGTGGAATATTACTCAGCTATAAAAAAGAATGAAATAACGCCATTTGCAGCTACATGGATGGACCTAGAGATTATCATACTAAGCAAAGTAAGTCAGAAAGAGAAAGACAAATACCATATGATATCACATATGTGGAATCTAAAATATGACACAAATGAACTTATGTATGAAACAGAAACAGACTCACAGACATAGAGAACAGACTTGTTGTTGCCAAGTAGCGGTGGGAGGGTTGGATTGGGAGTTTGGGACTAGCAGATGCAAACTATTATATATAGAATGGATAAACAACAAGGTCGTATTGTATAGCACAGGGAACTATACTCAATATCCTGTAATAAACTATAGTGGAAAAGAATATGGAAAAGAATATATATATATATGTATAACTGAATCACTTTGCTGTACATCAGAAACTAACACAACATTGTAAATCAACTATACTTCAATTTTAAAAAAAGAAAAAAAAAACTGAGCAACATATCATTTGAAACAGCATAAAAATCAAATACCTAGGAATAAATTGAACAAAAGATGTATATCAAAAGATGTCATTAAGACAAACAAAATTCATGCTACAGTTTGGGAGAAGATACCTGCAATACATACAATTGAAAAAGTATATATCCAGAATATATAAAGATTGGCTACAAAGTAATTTTTTTAATGTAGACAATTCAGTAGGTAAATATCGGGGTGAAATGTCAGAAGAGGCACATCAAAAAAGTAGATATTCAAATGGCCAATAAACATGAAAACATTAGTCAATGAGGCAGTTTAAATTAAAACCAGTATCTGTGTAAAATACCATTACATACCCAAAGAATAGTTATAATTTAACAAACTGATAGTATCCCATATTGGGTACCGCAAAAGAATCTGGAGTTACTGAAACTTTTATATGCTACTGTTGTTGGCACAAGGATAGACAAATGTATACCTCTGGAGGAAATGTAAATTGCTACAAACATTGAAAACTTGTTTGACAGTAATGTACTCAAGCTAAACATATGTAAAATCTAAGATCCAGCTATTTACTCCTACAGATATACAAAACAGAAATGCATACTTACATGTATCAAAGATGTATGTAAGAAAGTCCTTGACAACATTATTTGTAAGAGTGCAAACTGAAAACAACCTAAATGTTTATCAACGGTGTAATGGATAACTAAATATGATATAGTCATACAATGGACTACTATGCAGAAAAGAAAATAAAGGATTGCTACACTGACAATTTGCATTAACCCACAAACATACTATCAAATAAACGACACGAAAGACAGAAGAATAGGAACAGAATTATTCTAATCATGTAAACTTCAAAAACAGGCAAAACAAATCTATAATATTAGAAATCAGGATGGTGACTACCTTTGGTTAGGAAGGAATGTAACTCGGAGGGGGCATGAGGAGGGTTCTGGGGTGCTGGTAACGTCCTCTTTTTCATCTGGGTGATGGTAACATGTGTGTGTTAATTTTGTGATCGTTCCTCAAGATGTACATTTGTAGTTCGTATGTTTTCATCTGTATGTATGCTATATGTCAATAATAGTTTATTTTAAACAATGACAAGTGCTATAACTGAGGCATATAAGATATGCATGGTGTGTATTGAGGAAGACAGAAGGGAGTGACCTAAAAGGCATGTGTTATGAGTTGAATTGAGTTCCAAAAAAAGATAGGTGGAGTCCTAACTCCTAGTATTTCAGAATGTGACCTTATTTGGAAATAGGGTTGTTGTAGATAAATGTTAACTATTGATAAAATGAGGTCATGCTGGAGTAGGGCGGGCGCTTAATTCCATATGACTGATGTCCTTAATAAGAAAAGGGGAATTGGGTTAGACACAAGAGAGAACACCATGTAATACCAGAGGCAGACGGTGGAGTGAGGCAACTGCAAGGCAAGCAACACCCAGGATTGATGGCCACCACCCGAAGCTAGGAAGAGGCATGGAAGGCTCTTCCCTAAAGGTTTCAGAAGGAGCATGGCCCTGCCAGCACCTTGATTGTGGACTTCTAGCCTCCAGAACTGTCAGACAATAAATTTCTATTGTTTTAAGCCACCTAATGCGTGGTACTTTGTTAGGGCAGCCGTTGAAAATGAATACAGTATGCATTAGTGTTCTATTTTTACATAGGAGGCAACTGAAGTTCTGTGTCACTGAACTAGGGACCAGACTAAAAATTAGCTCTGGCATTTAAAGTCCATCGGTGACAAGCAAAGCGGTGAGTAAATAAAAGATGTTTGGGGAAAAAAACCCAGCTCTCTGACATTTGGACCAGCCATTCCATGTTCTTTCCTTTACCCAACATTTTCTAAAGCAAAGATTTTGGATATAGTTTTTTCAGTAGAGAAAAATGCCGGTAAATAAAATGCCAGCCTCTTTCATCAGAAAGATGACTTTCATTCTGTTTCTGATTATTTGGTGACCTAGGTATCTGGGTAAACTTTTTCATGAAAATATCTCTCCCCACCTCCCACCCCTCACCTGCAGCCCCAGGGGACTCCAAAGGAAAGAAACACACTCACAACATGAGTGCAGCAAAGGGAGGGAATCACTGGTGAGAATTTAGAACTGAAAGCCAGCTCTCAGGCCAAATCCTTGTCATCTTGGTGGTATTAAACACTTCAAAATGAGAGTTGAAATTAGAGTGATCTTGGATTAGCAGAATCCCCAGAAGCCTGACAGAAGCAAATTAAATTCCCCCACGGAGAAATTCATCTCAGACCTCAAAGAATTCCAACAAATGGAACTCAACGCAGCCCATCCTCCTTCTGTCTCGTTTATAAAACGATGCTCAGCTTTAGCCACGTTATAGTCCCATTTTCTCATCCCAGAACATGCTGCATGCTTTGATTTGTCACCCATTGCAGAGGCAGCTCCTCTGACCTTCTAGTCACATCTATCACCTGACACGGGTGACTCCCATTTCTCCTTAAAGTCTTAACTTGAGCTGTGGAGCTGCTTTGAGTTCCTTAGACAAAGTCAATATTCTCTCTGTGCTCCAATTCTATTCAGTCAAATTTTGTATTTACAATTCAAATTTCCTCAGGCCCCACCAGTCCACGGTTATGAAAGCCAACACCTCAACATGAATAGTTCAAATGTCACAGATTATTTGCTCCTTGACCGTAGGTCTCACCCAAAGTCTCCCTTAGTTATTTCTGGGAACTTATGGGTGTGATGTTATGTTCTGCTGTGGCATGGCCTAGCAGGCGTTTGTTTACCTAACATTTGCTTTTCCATGTCCATGTGAATTGCCTTCCTCTCCTTTGCAGTCCTAAAACCACTACCTCTAACATCTTTTGTCTTTGGCTGAGGATGGTATTTAAGGTGAGGACTTTGGCCATTTTGGTGAGTTATTCAGATTTCCTGGGTCTCTCCCATGTGTACATGTTATTAAACTTTTGTTTGATTTTTCCCTGTTAATCTGTTTCATGTCACTTCAATTCTTAGACCAGCCAAAGGAACTTAGAAGGATAGAGGAAGATCTCTTCCTTCGCAACAGCCTCATTTTATCACCTGGTTCTGAAGCAGCATTGCTTCCATTCCCTGTAATTCACAGGGTTCTTTATGGATACTGCTCCTTCAACTACTACCTTGTTAAAAAACACAATTCAACCTGGTAAATTTGAAGATCCAATTGGCTTATTAAACAATTCACGAATTTGGGCAGCATCTCATCTGGCCAGCTGAGAGATACTCGCAGGAGTTGTACAAAATGGAAGGTTTTTCCTTTGCTTATTTCTGAATAAGAATTGTGTTTAGTGATTATTTTATTTTATTTTTTTAATAAGTTTTTAAAAATATCAATTTATTTATTTGTTTTTATTTTTGGCTGTGTTGGGTCTTCGTTGCTGTGCGCGGGCTTTCTCTAGTTGTGGCGAGGGGGGGCTACTCTTCGTTGTGGTGCATGGGCTTCTTGCAGTGGCTTCTCTTGTTGCGGAGCACGGGCTCTAGGCGCACAGGCTCAGTAGTTGTGACTCACGGGCTCTAGAGCACAGGCTCAGTAGTTGTGGTACAGGGGCTTAGTTGCTCTGCAGCATGTGGGATCTTCCCAGGCCAGGGATCAAACCCATGTCCCCTGCATTGGCAGGCGGATTCTTAACCACTGCACCACCTGGGAAGCCCCTATTTAGTGATTATTTTAGATGGTGATATTATAGCACTCATCCATGTGTAAATTATTTCACATAGGGAAGAGTTCTGACCTGTACCTATTATGGTTCTTATTGAAAACAAAACAGGATGTGCATTTCTGTCATGTTATGAATATATTTCTACTTTATTTTGAAACATTTGCCAAACTAATTACTATAACACTGTATAACATTAAAAATGTTCAAGGACTGCTTAGCATTAGAAGCAGACTATATCCCAAAATTCTAAAACAGCAGCAAGTATTGTTGCTTGTATAAAGATAAATGATAATTTTTAGACTAATTTCCATAGTGCCCTGTTGGCATTAGCACTACCATTGTACCCTGCTGTATAATAAACAATCTTAGACATTTATCAACTGTTGATACAAATGTTAGTCCTGTCAAATACAAATTGGCAGGTGCCATCTACCTCTACAAGGATTAAATCATGTGCTGCTGCAGCGGCTGACTTTCAATACCCCCCCGAAAGGAGCTCAGGGTGGAGAGCAGAAATGAGGCATTCTGTGCTCTGGGAAACACTGGCAGAACAGATCTTCAGATAGATATTTTCAGGAGACGATTTTATGAGCCCAATTCTTATATCTCCTCATATCTAGAAAAGCACTAAAATCCTTCATGGTCATGTTTGCTCCTCATGACTAGCAGTACCTTCACAAGACTAGCAGAAACTTTTTGCAAAAAAATATGTGCTTGTTTGCATGTACTCCTGATTGACCAAAATCACATGTATACTGACCTTCCCCCCTACCTCTTTGGAGCAGTTTCTCAGAGCTATCTGAGATGCTATCTCCCGGGCTATAGTCCTCATTTTGCCCCAAATAAAACTTAACTCACAAGTCTCACGTTGTGCATTATTTTTAAGCCGGCAGTCCCTAACCACTTTTTATGTTTTAAAGTTTTGAAATTCAAGTGTAACTGCCATAACATAAAATAAACACTAGACTGTAAAAAAACAACAAGAACAAAAAAACCAAAATGGAAGGTTTTTATAGGCAGAAAGAGGGTGGGACAAGGAAGTTAAAAGAGTGGGTTTTTTCAGGCAAGGTGACCTTCCCTTAGGGGAAGGAAGGGGCGGGGGGGGGGGGGGGGGGGGGGCTGGTCTCAGGCAGATTAGCTCACCAGTGCTGACCAGGAAATTCCAGACTGATTGGTTTAAAATTCCACTCCTGGGAAGGGCTGCAACAGCAATTCCTTCTTGGTTTGCAATTTTAGGGCAGGTGACTCAACCTTGAGCCTTTTGTTTCTTTTGTAAAGAAAGAAGAACAAAGAGCATCTCTCACCACCCACATGGCAAAAAACCAATCTCTCTGACGATAGCCAATGAGAACCTAGCAGCTGCCAATGGTGGTGTGGGTGAGCTTAGAAGCAGAACTTTTGAGGTTGCTGACAGTCAACTGAGTGAGTTTGGAAGGGATTCTCCCCAAATACAGCCTTGAGATGACTGCAGCCCTGGCTGATACCTTGACTGTAACCTCTGAGAGATCCAGAGCCAGAGGCTCCAGCTAGGCTGCAACCAGATTCTCGACTCACAGAAATTGTGAAGCAAATGGTTATTGTTCCATGCCCTTATGTTTTGGGGTAATTTATTACAAAGTAATAGATAACTATTACAGAAATGGAAACTCTGACTTTAGCTGAACAAATACACTACCAGAATAAAGACTACATTTCTCAGCCTCCCTAATAGTTAGATGTGGTCATGTGACCGAGCTGTGGCCAACAGAATGTGAGAGGTAACACGTGGAGTTTTTAGATTGGGTCTTTGAAAAGCTATGCATGCTTCATACCCTCTTTCTTATTTCTCTATTTAATATGCATAAAGTTATGATAATGACACAGCTACAAGATGGAAAAGCCTAGATTCCTGAATCACCATGTGGAGGAGGGCTACCCACTGACCAGGATCATCCATTTGACCTGTTACGTGAGTGAAAAATAAATTTCCATTGTGTCTCAGTCATTACAATTTGAGGGTTTATTTGCTACCATAGATAACTATGCTAATTTACACTTTTATGTGAAAGGAAAATAAACTTTTCTCTGGAGTAAATCGCTAATATTTTGGGTGTCTGTCACATGAAGCCTAGTCTACATTCTTATCAATATGTATACCTTAAGAATTTTATTTTTAACCTAAATATTTATTCCCCAGTCATTAAAGCCTTTCTTTTGAGTATGGTTCTTCTGACTGGAGTTCTGAGTAGTCTTTCTTGTATAGACTGTACCTCTAGTGCTTTGCATTGGATTTCCAGTTTCATGTTGTTCAAAGTGGAGACAAATAAAGACTCTTGCAAAGCAGATTGAATGCAGACTACTACTAGATTTGAAGGCTTTTAAACAGTTCTCTAGTCTGCTCATCAGTGAATTCGGTACAGTTGCAGAATACAAAATTAATATACAGAAATCTGTTGCATCTCTATACACTAACAACAAACTATCAGAAAGAGAAATTAAGGAAAAGTCCCATTTACAACCACATCAAAAAGAATAAAACATATAGGAATAAATCTAACTAATGAGGTAAAAGACCTGTACTTGGCAAACTATACGATGCTGATGAAAGAAATTGAAGATGACACAAACAGATGGAAAGATATACTGTGCTCATGGATTAGAAGAATTAATATTGTAGTATTAATAATACTACTCAAGGTAACCTACAAATTCAATGCAATCTCTATCAAAATACTAATGGCATTTTTCAAAGAACCAGAACAAATAATTTTAAAATTCGTGTGGAAACACAAAAGACCCCAAATAGCCAAAACAATCTTGAGAAAAAAGAACAGAGCTGGAGGTATCATGCTCCTTGACTTCAGGCTATACCACAAAGCTACAGTAATCAAAACCATATAATACTGGCACAAAAATAGACACATAGATCAATGGAACAGAATACAGAGCCCAGAAATAAGCCCACACACCAGTGGTCAATTAATATATGACAAAGGAGGAAAGAACATACAATGGAGGAAAGACAGCCTCTTCAATAAGTGGTGCTGGGAAAACTGGACAGCTACATGTAAAAGAATGAAATTAGAGCATTCTCTAACACTATATACAAAAATAAACTCAAAATGGATTAAATCCCTAAATGTAAGACCAGAAACCATAAAACTCCTAGAAGAAAACATTGTTAGAACACTCTTTGACATAAATCGTAGCAATATTTTTTTGGATCTGTCTCCTAAGGCAAAGGAGACAAAAGCAGAAATAAACAAACGGGACCTAATTAAACTTAAAAGATTTTGCAAAGCAAAGGAAACCATCAACAAAATGAAAAGAAAACCTCCTGAATGGGAGAAAATATTTGCAAATGATACAACCAATAAGGGGTTAATATCCAAAATATATATACAGCTCAAACAACTCAATATCAAAAAACAAACAACCTGGTTAAAAAAAGAACAGAAGACCCTGAATAGACATTTTTCCCAAAAAGGCATACAGATGGCCAACAGGCACATGAAAAGATGCTTAACATTGCTAATCATCAGAGAAATGCAAATCAAAACCACAGTGAGATATCACCTCACACCTGTCAGAATGGCTATCATCAAAAAGACCACAAATAACAAATGTTGGCAAGGATGTAGAGAAAGGGAACGCTTGTGCACTGCTGGCGGGAATGTAAATTGGTACAGCCACTTGGAAACCAGTATGGAGGTTCCTCAAAAAACTAAAAATAGAACCACCATACCATCTAGCAATTCTACTCCTGGGTATAAATCTGAAGAAAACAAGAACACTAATTAGAAAAAATACATGTATCCCAATGTTCACAGCAGCATTATTTACAACAGCCAAGATATGGAAGCAATCTAAGTGTCCATCAACAGATGGATGGATAAAGAAGATATGATACACACACACACACACAGGAATACTACTCAGCCATAAAAAAAAGAAATTTTCCCATTTGCAACAACATGGATGGACCTGAAGGGTATTATGCTTAATGAAATAAGTCAGAAAAAGACAAATATTGTATGTTATCACTTATATATGGAATCTAAAAAATAAAACAAACTAGTGGATATCACAAAAAAGAAACAGACTGTTATAGGGAACAAACTAGGGGTTACCAATGGGGAGAAGAAAGAGGGGCAAGATAGCGGTATGGAATTAAGAGGTACAAACTACTATGTACAAAATAAAGAAGCTACAGGGATATATTGTACAGCACAGGTAATATAGCCAATATTTCTCATAACTTTAAATGGGGTATAATCTATAAAAATTTTGAATCGTCATGTTGTATACCTGAAGCTAATATAATATTGGGGCTCTTGCATGTTACCACTACACCAGCAGTGCTGATGTAAACCACTATAATATTATAAATCAACTGCATCGCAATTAAAAAAACAAAAGAATTGACACAAGGGTTAGAATTAGCAAACAAGAATATTAAAGTAGTCATTATAACTATGACACACACACACACACACACACACACACACACACACACACACAAGAAAGGTAAAGTAGAGACATGGAAGATAAACAGTGCTGCCGAACAGAATTTTCAATGATGATGGAAATGTTCGATTCCTACAGGATCCAGTATGATAGCCAAGAGCCACAAGTGGCCAGTGAGCCCTCGAAATCTGCCTAGTGCAACTGAGGAACTGAATTTGTTATTTTTTAACTTATTTAAATTTAACCACACATAGATAGCCTCTACTATATTTGACATCACAACACTAGAAGGTCTAGGAAAAAAATATCATCATAGGGAGGCTCTCAGGGGAATAATGGTTCCTTTTCCTCTTAGATTAGGATGATTAAATCTTATCAAAACTAAGCTTGCACAACCAAAAGTAAACTTAACGTCACTGACTTTACTTCTTTACCAATCATTCTATCCATGTTTTTGTACTAAACAATTCTATACATATGCTTACTGCTGCTAATATGACTGTAATTGTTGTTGCTGCCGCTGTTCTTCTTCCTTTACACCTTCTTCTTGGGCATAAGGGATACCACAGTGCAGAAATATGAGAAGCCATGGTACATATTCTCCTAAGCATTCCAGAGCTTTCAATATGCTCTACAGTAGTACTTCACAGAGCATTGAGTACAAAGGTCTTTTCTTAGCAGGCGCGCAAGAAATGCTTTTGACAATAAAAATCTGAGAAGACAACACCTGAGAAAAAGATGGACTCAATAAGTAACTCGCTAGTTTGTTTCTAATTAGGCAAAACCATTTCAGTAAAAAAAATGAAATTGAGGCATGCTCTCCACTGTGGACAACAGAAGTCAGAGGGAAAAAAAACGTACAAGAAATGTCTTCCTAATATGATGAGATATTTCAGATACACAGAAGATATATGTTCTGTGTATCTGATGTTAAAAATTATGAGGTAGTAGAATTCCTATTATGGGAGATCATTTTTTTAAGGTCTAAATTTAGTTAATTTTAGTATTAATTTCTTGTCAACAGTTCTGGGTTACTTATAATTAATGTGATTCTATGCATATAATGTATTTATTTTTTTAATTGAAGTACAGTTGACGTACAATATTATATGTTATAGGTGTACAATATTGTGATTCGTGATTTTTAAAGGTTATACTTCATTTATCGTTATTATAAATATTGGCTATATTCCTTGCATTGTACAATATATCCTTGTAGCTTATTTTATACGTAATAATTTATACCTCTCAATCCCTTACGTGGGAGATAATTTTTAAATACTTCATCAAAAAACCACTCTGGAATGTTTACCTTAACTATTAGTAAAGGAAACAGCAGTAGTACGATCAGAAAACCAACAAGTATTTTACTGAGGAGGGGGAGATAAATACTTAATGTAAAATTTAAACATGCCTGGATAATGTGACGAAGACATTTCTAAAATTGAGAAGGAAATAAATATACAACAAAATGCACATATCTTTAAAAATTTCTCTAGACTTTTACAACCACCTGACCCACACCCAATTCAATGTGTATTTTATTAGCATTCATCCTTATCTGGTCTTTCTGAAGCATTCTTCTTAGTTTTCATAGAAACAACAATTCTTTTTCTTGGCAGACTCAAATTTTATCAATTTATGTAATTTAATTTCCCAACCTTTCATAAATCTATCAATTTTTGTAACATAATTTCCCAATCTTTCAAGAGAAGTCTGTTATTTTTTTTAATCTGAAGTTAATTCAAGTAAAGGGGATAAATATACTTGTAGACTAACCAACCACACAGGCGAGCTTTACCCTACAGCAATCACAAATCTGGAAACTTTGTACTAGGTAAACACCTTTAAACCACATTTTAATTTTCCCCAGAAATGAACGTAAAAATCTTAATCTCAAAAATTAAAGGATGCAATAAGAACAATAACAAAGGAAACAAAAGTGAAGAAATGTGAACTAGAAAGTAGGAGGTAATTTTACAATATATACAAATATCAAGCCATTACATTGTACATCTGAAACTAATATATGTTAATTTAAAAAAAGAAAGTAGGAGGCAAGCCACAGATATTTAAAACAATACTCATATAAAAGGTTTTCATGATTAGAGTCTAATAATTTCTCCTCTTACACTGCAGCACTTCTGATGATCCTATAAGGAAACAAATATTCTTCTCTAAAGTTAGTCATCTCTCACTTTCCGGTATTTTCTTCTATCTATCACTCTAGAGGGAACAAAATCAAAGGACTTTCTTCGGATTTTCTTCTGATGGTCAAATTCACTAGAACAGTGGTTCCCAAACTTTATCAAACATGGGAGTCAATCCAGGGTTTGTTAAACCCAGCTTCCTGGGGTCCTCCCAGAGCTTCTAATCTAGCAGGTCTGAGGTGGCTCCCAAGAACTTGTTTCCAGGAAACTCTAAATTTGTTGGACACTGCTGGTTGGACTTTGAGAACCACTCCTCTGAGGCTTCCAGAAAGGTTTATTTACAAGTGTGACCACTGCAATTCATATTTAGAAAAGCTAACAACGACAAAAATAAAAACCACACACGCGCGCAAAAGCAAACCTCTAGGAATCTACAGATAATCCCGTTTAGTCTGCATAGATCTGCTTTATCTGTACTACGAAAAGGTTTCTGGCATTTCAACACCTACCTAAACTGGTTCAGCCAAATTCTAGCCATTCAGTGTTATAGAAAAGGGCAGGCTGGGGTTGAGAAATACGTATTACCAAGTTGTCTAACAAGTATTTGCGCCTCCTTCTCTTAAGTAGAAAATGCTTCCAACATGCATTTCAAAAGAAGTATCATCTAGTTCCCTCAAGGCAGAGCAAGAATTGTTTGCATAAATAACGTAAACCTGCTCCGTACAAGACTTTGAGCTACACACACCAGCGCCAGTGAAAAAGCAAAGAAACAAATACAACCTGAAACTCCACCCTCCACCACCTTAGTACCTAAATCAGGTCCTCTTCCTCCCTTCAGTCCCTGGGAACGAAGGGGGCGTGTTGGAGCGCGCGGCGCCCACGTGACCGCCGAGAGCCCCTCGCGGCCAAGTCACGCGATCTGCCGTCATATCGGCTTATGCCGCCGGCCTCTGATTGGTTGGCGGCGCCGGTCGCCCCGAGCGTGGGGTCAGGCTACGCCCTTCCAGACCTTGCCTGCTTGCTGACAGACGCGGTCCAGCAGCTGGAGCAGCCGGGGCCCCGCAGGAATCGAGTCGGCAGCCGGCGGCGGACCCTCTCTAGGTAGGGATGACAGGGGCGCGGGGAAAGGAGGGAATACACCTGAGCTGGAAGCGAGAGAAGAGGAGGAAAAGGGGGTGGAGAGACTAAGGCAAGACGCAGGTGGGGAAGTTGAGAGTGCGTCTGCCCCCTTCTTCAGCTTCCCGCAGGCGTTCGTTGACTGCCTCCTAGATGTAAGGCACTAGGCAGACTGTGGGGTTCTGTCTGCGAAACTTGACCTGAGGACTCCTGCGCTGACCGTTAGCAGAGACGGCCAGGTAGCCGGGTGTCCTGAAAACAATTGGCTAGGCGGCGGCTGTGATGGGGAGCGTGCGGGGCGCAGGGCACGCGCACTGGCCGGGGCTGGCGGGAGGCTGGTTGCCGCCAGAGACCTCCAGATTAGGGGCCTCTGTCCGGAGGGGGGGGGGGGTATGTCAGGGCACAGGGAGAGGTGAAAGAAACAGACATGTGCATGGGCCTGAAAAAAATGAAATGTTTGTTGTTGGCTATTGGGGATCTCTTATCCAAGGCAAGTTTGTCCACTGAACACTAATAAAGCATTTTGCGACGGATTTCCCTCTGTTCTTGGGGGGATTTTTTTTTTCTTTCAAGCAGCAAAGGAATTAGGTTGAAGCAAGCCCCAGTTACAGCAGTGTAATTAGGATGGAGGGACAATCCACGGTTTGAGAAGACAAGAAGGAAAGGGAAATAGTCTATTAGTTTAGCATCCTAATAGGAAGAATCATGTCTGCTAGCATCCCTGTGTAACAGCAGAGCAAATTTGGAGGTGGTATAGGAGATAGTTTCCAAACTGGAAAGTTTGTGGTAGCCAAACCACCTGTCTTTATATCACCTGTAGGTGATATAACTTTATAACTACCTGTAGGTTATCTGTCTTTATATCACCATTGATTTTTTTTCTTTTTAAGTTTCTAATGATAGGCACCTAAAAATAAATACACGACCCTTGCTCATTTACAGAGTGCTTTCCCATTCATTATGTAATATAATTAACATGGGATAATCAGAATTCCGCATCTGCATGCCTACACCTAGATATTACAATGTAGTAGCTAGGAGAACAGGCTCTGGAATATACATCCCAGCTGTTACTTGTTATTTGTTACTGTTACATTAGTTAACAACTTATTTAAATATTCCTGCCTTCATTTTCCCTATCTTTAAAATGGGGGTTATAGAAGTATCTACCTCATAGAGTTGTGAGAATCAAGCGAGGTGATACATAAAAAGTGCTTTTAAAGTAATACCTGGTTGTCAATAAATGTTAGCTATTATACTAACAGTATATTATCTATACTTTTAAAGTAAAGCAGAATGACTCAAGTCATTTTAAGCCTAATTGTGTTTTGTTGATAACTATGTTTTAAGAAAAGGTTTCTTTGTTTCAGCCAAAGTAAAATAATGTAAGTTTCTATTTGTTAGGGGTACTTAACTTAGGGTCTGTAGAGCCCCTGACTTTAGTGGATATAAACCCCTTAAAATTATATGCAAAATGGGCTTCCCTGGTGGTGCAGTGGTTGAGAATCCGCCTGCCAATGCAGGCAACACCGGTTCGAGCCCTGGTCCCAGAAGATCCCATATGCTGTGGAGCAACTAAGCCCATGTGCCACAACTACTGCGCCTGTGCTCTAGAGCCCACGAGCCACAACTACTGAGCCCACGTGCCTCAACTACTGAAGCCTGCACGCTCTAGGGCCTGCGTGCCGCAACTACTGAGCCCACATGCTGCAACTACTGAAGCCCGTGCACCTAGAGCCCGTGCTCCACAACCACAACAAGAGAAGCCACCACAATGCACAGCCCGAGCACTGCAACAAAGAGTAACCCCCTCTCGCCGCAACCAGAGAAAGCCCACGCGCAGCAACGAAGACCCAACACAGCCAAAAAATTAAAAATTAAAAAAAAAAATTCTGTGCAAAAGTATGTGAGCTTGTAGAGTCATTGAGAATTTAAAAATTTAAGGAGCTGAAGAGATACTAATGAAGAAGCAGTAGAACTTGGTTCAAGTCTGTGGATTTTGCAACCAGCCAGGGAGTGACTGAATCCCTTCTCCAG
This sequence comes from Eubalaena glacialis, assembly GCF_028564815.1. Taxonomy (NCBI): domain Eukaryota; kingdom Metazoa; phylum Chordata; class Mammalia; order Artiodactyla; family Balaenidae; genus Eubalaena; species Eubalaena glacialis. The sequence goes on along the minus strand of NC_083725.1, from coordinate 11,876,578 downwards.
CATTTGTTTACTTGATGACTCTGGGAATTTTCTGTGTCCAGCTTTCTTATAAGACAAGAATAATACTAGTACCTGACTTTTAGGGTACATCTTGAGAGGGTTAAATGAGTTAATATTTACAGTACCTCATATACAGTAAATATTGATATTAGAAATGAACTTATTTCTTTAAAACATCAAATGACATCTTTCTCTACTATAGGCTAAAGTGATTTTGGCCCAGCTTTGGTTCCTGTAACAGTAGTAATAATAGCTCCTATTTGTTGATGAGCTTCCCCGTGTCAGATAGTACCACACCACTATGTACTTCGTCTCTAAATCTTAGAACAATTCTATAAAGTAGATATGCTTTCTCCACTTCACAGATGTGGGTTTGAATATAAACTTCAAAATTGAATTGCAGTTTTGAGATCATAATTGTTAGTGATTTCAAACTTTTTTTATGTTAGATGTCAGAAATTACAGCAATATATTTGTGGATACCTAATTACTACATCCCACAAATAGAATTAATTGAAACCAAAATCTGAAAACACTTAAAAACAGGTTTCATCTCACAGTATCTCAACTGCCTCCAGATGGACGGAGGTTCATTCCCTCCTCCCTTCTAGGTGCTGGTTTACTGTCACAGCAGTTATGTACAGGGCATATGCAAATCAACACAACTCGCATGGTCTTCAGTTAAAAGCAAAATTAAAGAGTTTTTTTATGATTAAGGACTGAGATCTTATTAAAGTTTTCACTTACATTGCATATTAAAGGTTGAATAAAGAAGATTCATGGTTAATGTTTGAGTTATTTTTGGCTACAGGGTGCTGTCCCAAATACTATATGGAATTATGGCTGTTGGCACTATAGGTAACATGCAAGACTAGTTCACCAACTCTTACCAACCTTTAGCGGTATAACAATATTCTTTTGAATTGTTGGGTTCTTCTTCATTGTTTATGTTTCTGGTATTACTTTATGTACTTGACCTGCTGCTCCATCCTTTATGGCTTCAACTGTTGCGATACTACTAGGCTCCCTTTTGAACTTCAGATTTATATTTGCATGTAGTCTACTGCTTTCGCCTAGGAGCCCAGATGAGCCACAGCAATTAGACTTAAGACCCAAACTAGGGACTTACCTGGTGGCACAGTGGTTAAGAATCCACCTGCCAATGCATGGGACATGGGTTCGAGCCCTGGTCAGGGAAGATCCCACAGGCCGCGGAGCAACTAAGCCTGTGCGCCACAACTACTGAGCCCACGTGCCACAGCTGTTGAAGCCCACGCACCTAGAGCCCCTGCTCCACAACAGGAGAAGCCACCGCAATGAGAAGCCCGTGCACCGCAATGAAGAGTAGCCCCCGCTCGCCGCAACTAAAGAAAGCCCGCGCGCAGCAACGAAGACCCAACTCAGCCAAAGTAAATAAATAAATTAAATTTTTTAAAAAAAGACCCAAACTGAACCCATCATTCCTCGCACCCCCAAAGTCCCTGTTGCACCCAAGTCTGCTAGCTCCACAGTATTCCCTATTTTGATTATCATAGCATCACCATCCATTCAGGCAAGGTAAAATCTCACAATCAACATAGATTTCTTTCTTTTTTTTTTTTTAATTAAAGTATAGTTGATTTACAATGTTTTGTTAGTTTCTGGTGTACAGCAAAGTGATTTAGTTATATATATGTATATTCTTTTTCACATTTTTTTCCATTATGGTTTATTACAGGATATTGAATATAGTTCCCTGTGCTATACAGTAGGAGCTTGTTGTTTATCCATTCTATAAATAATAATTTGCATCTGCTAGTACCAAATTCCCACTAGATTTTTTCTTCTTTCACACTCCAGTATCTAATCAGTTATCAAGTCCCATGGGTTATCTTACTTGCTAAGTCTCTGATGAATGTGTCTATTCTCACAGCTATTGCCTGAGGTCAGGCGGTCATCTTCTCTAGGTTAGTCTACCTCAGGAGCAACCTAGTCTCCCTGCTTCTCATCAGTACGACATATTCCTAATGGGCCACATCCCTTGAACCATGAATGGACCATGACCTTTCCATGCCTTTGCAGTTGTTATTTCTACTTGAAATAGCTATTCCTAACCTTATTTTTTTTCTGGTAATGTCCTTCAAAGCCCAAATCAAAATTCTTCACTATACAGCCTTCTGTTGTAAGCTGAGGTAGTTGTGTTGTCTTTTCTGACTTCACACAATTTGCATATATATACCTTTATTATAGCACTTGTCATATTGATGTAACTATTCATTTCTGTAGTTGCCTTACCTTGAAGGTGGATTTAGACTATATCTTTTTAATCTTTGTGTGCTCATCACCTAGTGCAGTGCTTGATACTTAATTGTTGTTTGAGTGAATTAGCAATATATGATGAAGGATGTATGTCAATATCTGCATTAGTTGATTAAAAATTTCTTTCCATGTCAATGTGAGAAAAAATGCTTGCAACTCATATCACAAACAAGGGGCTAAACACCCTAATAAATAAAGAGCTTCTAGAATTTGATTTTAAGAGACTAAAAACCCAGTGGCAATTTTCAGACTGGTTTTTTGTTATTGTTGTTGTTGTTCAAAAGTTTTAATTATAGATGAGAGGTGTTTGGAATACAGGACACATTTCCCACTACAAACAGTGCAGTGAAGAAGGAGGAAGTAGATCATAAATGATAGAGTCAGTGGTCAGCTCACAGAAGCTGACCATGAAGTTGTTGAACTAGACTCAGGATCATGAATATAGAATCGACTAAAATTTTTCAAAGTTTAAGCATCTGGAACAGGAGTTGGCAAACTTTCCTTTTAAAGGGCTAGATAATAAACGTTTTAGGCTTTGTGAGCCATGCTGTCTATTGCTGTGACTCAGCCTTGACTTTGTAGTACAGAGAAGCAGCCATAGACAACATAGACACATCTGGACATAGCTGTGTTCCAACAAAGCTTCTTTACAGAAACAGACCCCGGGTTTGGCCCGTGGGCCACAGTTTGCCAGCCCCTGACTGGGGTGGGGAGGAGGGGAAGGTGAGGAATAAATGTATTCTAGTTGTCACTGCCAAGAATACATCTCCCTTTGTTCTGTCAATGAGAGTTAGGGTTAGTCACGAGAATAGATAGTCCCTGACTTCTTTGGTTACAGTCACACAATAGATACCTTTTAGGGAATTCATCTTAAGTCTCAGCATTGAAGCAAAAATCTCTGAAATATGAGTCCTTTTAGGAGAAAGATGCTGCTGAAACTTGCAGCTGAAGGAGTAAACCATTTGCCTGAGTACCTAGTGCCCTGTGTTCCACATCTTTACTATTTGCCATGTTTACTCTTGCCATGTCCTATGGCAATAGGACATGGTGGAAGAGAACACTAAGGCGCAATTAGATCTGGACTTATGCCACCTTTCAGCTTGACCTTGGAGAAGAAACTTCCTGGGCCTCAGTTTCTCTAACTGAACTTCAGTGTCGCTATGTATTATATCAAGAGACTGAACTAGAGATGACATTGAAGATCCTTCTGGCTCTAGAGATGGCATTTAGTGAATTCTGGTAGCAGCAGACTTGTACTGCATATACTTATGAAGGCAGGAACTTCATATATAGTTTTTCTGAAAATTTTGTGCTTTGAGAAATGTCAACATGGGTAAATAATTGTTGTACATGTTTATCCTTTAGGGGCTAAGATGGATCTTGTACTCAATGCTGCAGATTATTATTTTTTTACACCATACATATATCCAGCCACATGGCCAGAGGACAGCATCTTCCGACAAGCTGTCAGTCTCCTGATTATAACAAATCTCGGTGCTTATATCCTTTATTTCTTATTCGCAACGCTGAGTTATTATTTTGTCTATGATCATTCATTAATGAAACACCCGCAATTTTTAAAGGTAAGTGATTTTCTTACCTATTTTTTAATTATTACAGTAAAAATAACAATATGTATTTGTGAGATTTTCAGATTAAACTGGTTTAAATCTTTTTAGAGTTTCTGAAAACAGCCCCAAATGGGTTAGATATTTTTGGAAAGGCTAATCCCCTCTCTCTTTTCTTTAATTTAAACAGATAAGTAAGCTGTACTTTTTTTTTTTTGAGGTTTTTTTAAAAAATTTATTTATTTTTGGCTGCGTTGGGTCTTCGTTGCTGTGCACGGGCTTTCTCTAATTGCGGTGAGCGGGGGCTACTGTTAGTTGCGGTGCACTGGCTTCTCATTGTGGTGGCTTCTCTTGTTGCAGAGCACGGGCTCTAGGCACGTGGGCTTCAGTAGTTGTGGCACGCGGGCTCAGTAGTTGTGGCTTGCGGGCTCTAGAGCTCAGGCTCAGTAGTTGTGGCGCACGGGCTTAGTTGCTCCGCGGCATGTGGGATCTTCCCAGACCAGGGCTCGAACCCGTGTCCCCTGCATTGGCAGGCGGATTCTTAACCACTGTGCCACCAGGGAAGCCCCTACTTTTTTTTTTTTTTTTTTTTTTTTTTTTAACTGTAAGCCTGGTCTTGCTAGATACATAGATAAGAATTTCTTTGCTGATAGTGATGAATAAATAAATGTATACATTTATGTAATTGTTTTGATATTTGACTTTCACAAACTGAAATTTGCTTTTACTATGTATATATTTTTTGACCAGATAATCCAAACTCAGTAGATTCAGACTTGTGTACAATCACTTTTCTATTTCAGTTATTTGTATTTGTCAGTCACTACAAGGACTGGAAAAAAAAAAGAGAAGGTTGGGTATGAACGTTAATTATGAAAGAAATGATTATTCTGTAAATAGAACTTTGGAATAGAGATTTTGTGGGAAGGAAAAAAAGTTTCAGAATTTAAAATATTTGTTGCATTTGCTTCATACAAAAGAAATGTTTTTCTTACACACCCACGCCCACATAGTAACACTTCAGTAGAAGCAATTTGGAGGTAAGCTCCTTCATATAAAAGACATTTTAAAAATCCAATCCAGAACAATTTTATGCTAGTTTTGTTTACCATAGATTTTATGGTTTGTAAGTATTGGAAACTTCATTTTCAGAACCAAGTCTATCGAGAGATTATGCATTCTGTCCAGTCAGTGCCATGGATAAGCATCCCCACGGTCTCAGTGTTCCTGCTAGAGGTGAGAGGTTACAGCAAACTATATGACAGCATAGAGGAGTTTCCATACGGTGAGTATATAGTGTAAATGTCGGGAACAGATGGGTTTCTCTAAAGAACCAAATCTGCTTCTTTAAAGTCTTTGTTGTAGATGAAATTGTGCCCAGGGGAAGATTGGCATGATCAGAGCTAGAGCCTTGAATTTGTTTCCTATTATCTTTATTGAATTCAAACATCTGACAAAAAAGGTCAAGTAGTACATGATATTTATGAAAAATCAGAAAACACCGATTTTTAAAAAAAATCCATCATTCTGCTACCTGGAAACTGTAACTCTTTTGATGTATATTCTTTCACTTTTCTATGCCTGTAATACTTCGTTATTTACATTACAAAATTGAAACCCTTACTATGCATACTGGTTTGAACTGTGATTTTTTTCTCTTAGCAGTGTTTATGCCCATATTTTCATGTCAATAAATATTGACATTATACAGTATATATTTATAGTATTGCATTGTATAGATATCCATAGTTTATTTAAATGATCCATAATTTTTAGACCTTTAGATTGTTCTTGGTTTTCTATTATAAACAGTACTACAGTGACTAAACTAAAATTTTGTGAAATTCTGGAATTATTTCATCAAGATACATTTCTAGTATCTAGTATTAGAAAGTAAGAATCATAGTTAACATTTATTGTTGATATGTACCAGCTTCAGTTCTAAGCTTTTCACGTGTTACCAATCCGTTTTCTATTAATTCTATGAGGTAGGCACTATTATGATGCTCCTCTTATAGGTGAGTAAATTAAGTGTACAGAGAATTTCAGTAACTTGCCAAGCTCACTTAACAAATAAGTGGTGGATCTGGGACTGGAATCCAAGCTTGCTGGTGTCAGCACCCCTGCTGTCTAAGTAAGAGGTTAGCTATTTAAAGGAGGGAACAAAAATTACACACCAGGGTGCTGAATTGGGTCGGCCTTGCAAAGTGGATCAAAATATGAATAAAAGTAAAAGAGAGGGCATTCTAGATAGTTTGAGTAAAAGTATAGAGGTAAGACTTTGAAGATGTTGGGAGGATATTGAGTAAACCAGCCTGGTTAGTACACGAGCATATGAGGTTGGAAAGATCAGAAGGGGTTGGGTTATGGAGTAAATGCTAGGCTTACAGTATTTCAAGGGAAAATAAAATTCTAAGCAGGGGAGGTAATATGTAAAGATATGTTTTATGAAGATTAATATGAAGAAAAAATAAATAGCATTATTCTCCAGCATTTAAATGATAAAGATGCCATAGGGGTTTACTCTTTCTGTTTCATAAATATCCTCATAGTTTAATGAAGAAATATTGTAGGTGGGACGCTTCAAGTTTTTATGAGAGGGAAATGAGCAGATCCCAGAGAGTCAAGGGAGATGGAGGTTGTGATGTACTGAATTAACCAAAGCAGATAGTTTACAGGGTTTAGGTCTAGGATCAAATTTTGTCTTCTTAGATGGACATGTCAAAAGTAAACTCTGATCCTTGGAGCTTAATCTTGATTCTGCCATATCCTGTTGTCTCTTGTAGGCTGGTTTCGATTAATTGCTAGTGTACTGTCCTTTCTCTTTTTCACTGACATGCTGATCTACTGGATTCACAGAGGCCTTCATCATAGACTTGTATATAAGGTAATAAGGTAGAGTCATTTGTAGGGGAAGAGAGAAAATTCACATTTCAGCAATGTATAATTATAAATCCTGTCTCTATTTTCAAGAATTTCCTCTAACTTATTAAATACCTAAGTAGCCTTAGTCATGACAGGTACAAGGTACATTTTGTTTGTATCCTTCTTTATGGGTCTGGAGGGGCTGTGTTAAAATCTTACTATCTTGGGGTAAAGAAGGAGAGGGAATTTTATAAAGTAATTGGCTAAATTCAAAGGGATTTTTTTAGTTAGGTCATTTCTCACACCATGAGCATGAAAAGCTAAGTCAGTTGTTGCACTGGGTAAAGCCTGTGGCATTAATGTGGTCTTCTTTTCTTCTGTAGCGCTTACACAAACCTCATCATATCTGGAAGATTCCAACTCCATTTGCAAGTCATGCTTTTCATCCTCTGGATGGCTTCCTTCAGGGTCTACCTTACCACATATACCCATTTATCTTCCCATTACACAAGGTAGTTTATTTAGGTTTGTACGTCCTGGTCAATATCTGGACAATTTCTATTCATGATGGTGATTTTCGTGTTCCTCATATCTTCAGACCATTTATTAATGGCTCAGCTCATCATACAGACCACCACATGCTCTTTGACTATAACTATGGACAGTATTTCACATTGTGGGATAGAATTGGAGGCTCATTCAAAAATCCCTCCTCCTTTGAAGGGAACGGACCACTTAATTATGTGAAGAAGATGACAGAAGAAAAGCGCAACAGCCATACAGTAAGTGGTTGTAACAATGAAAAATTATTCAATGGAGAGTTTACAAAGGCTGAGTAGATTATTGCCCAATTATTAAATATTTTTAACCAAGGAAAATAATCTACAGCCAGGACGCATAGCAAGTGAAAATCAGTATTATGGGTACAGGTAAGGAACGACCATAATGGTAGAACAAGGGAACATGCCGTGAGCACCATGACTTTAACCTCGTGCTCAAAATACTGAATGTTGGTCTAAGGGAGAACTTGTGTCTTTCCAGCCAGTAGATCTGTAATTTGTATAGCCTCAACAACAGTTTTTTAAAAGGTAGAGGATAAATTATTGAGGGGACTAGGTTATGTCCTTTTGCCTTAATTCATCCATATTCATTAAGTAAAATTCATTGTGCTTAATGATATCAAGACTAAACACCATAACAAAGAAGTACTAATATGAAGATGGTTCCTTGTTTCAGGAATGATTAAGTACTCAGAATTGGTATGGTAACATCTACTTGTACTTTGTGGAAGTGGAAAAATCAGTGTGAAAAAAAATCGTGATATAATGTATTAGTAGCTCAGTGACCTGATTAATAGCAGGTGTTATAAGATTATTGTCTTCCTACACATAGAAAACTTATTCTCTGGAGAGATTGTCAACTGTTACGTTTTACTGATGAACAAATAAATTGGAATTTTAGAAAATATTCATACTACCATGATTTAATACAGATCTGGGATTATTTAAAGATTTTGATGGTTATTGTTTTCAACCATTATTTAATAAGTGTAAAATTATATGACCCTGATTATATTTAGAAAGGGAAATTTGATGCCCAAATAATATATTAGACACCACTGGTTTTTTAATTAAATTGATGCACTGCACTTTTGGTATGTTTCAAAGTTACAATCCTGTGATTTTCTATAAAAGGAAATAATTGCCAAATATTTAGGCCTATCACTGAAGATTAGTTTTGAAATCTTATTTCCCCTCTTCTTTCTTCATTTTTCCCCACTCCCTCTGCAAAAAGATTTAACAAATACTTTCATAAAGAAATGTCATGTGTTGTAACATAAATATGTTGGGAAAACATGGTTTCCAAAGGCATTCTCTAAGCTGTTTATGTAAAATCAATAAAAGTTGATTATGACTATTATTAAAGTGTATCAGTTAAATAATGTAACAGCACAAAGTATTCTTTACAAATTTTATGTCAATCTGAAACCACAGAAATGATGTGCGTTGTCAAAACTTTTAGAATATCTCCAAATGTTTGATATCAAGGGGAGAAAGAGAGAAGGGAGTATCACTGTCTTTTTATATTTCACATCTTTTATTAGATTTGAGTGTTTTAGCAAGAGACCAGTCATAAACGTTAATGCTTGGAATCCAGAAGAAAATGTTGTTTCTGTTTGAGTTCCTGTTACAGTGTTGCTTTACTTAAACATACCAGTATACCAGTTAGTATTCTGTAACTGGTTCAGTGCAGCTAAGTGCTTTTCACTAATCCCCCGTGGTCGCTGTGCTCCACTCTGCCCAAGAGAAGGAAGGAAATTAAGAAGAAGTAAACTTTGTTTCCCATAAAAATGAAAGCTAATATTTATTGAGCTTTTACTCTTGATCAGGCATTGTTGAAAGTCCTTGACATAAGGACAATGGGACCCAGTTGTGTAACTTTTCCGAGGTTATTTCTCTCTCATGTAAAGTCCAGTGTGGATGTTTCAGGTCAGTGGACAGTTTTCCACAGTCATCTGAGACCCAGGCTCCTTCCACCTGAGAGCTCTGCCGTTCTCCCAGTTTACAGCGTCTTCTCTGTTGAAGGAGCCTGTAGGGTAAGAGGGGAAAGTGCATGTGGAAAATTTGTATGGGTCAGGCCAGGATAGTTGTACATATCCCTCGCCCATGTTCCTTTGGACAAAACTTAGTTGTATGGCCTATCTAACTGGAAGAGATTCTGGGAAATGCGTCCAACTATGTCCCTGGGAGGACAGGGTAACCAGTTGCTTGACCAGCTAGCCATTTTGCCATTACTGTATAATTTATTTCCCTCTTTTTGAGGGTCCCAGTAAAGGTATTGAAGGGATGAATGAGCTCAAAAGTATTTCAAGTTATCCATGCACTGGATGTCTTAGTGCTCTTAATTCCATAACTTCAATTATGAGTGTTAAAGTTTCCTTAGATTCTTAATACTGTGTAGCTAATAGAAAAGAAAAGATATAATTGGGGTGAGGGAAGCTTCCTCAGAGGTCTTAGTAGTAATCAAACTAGTCTCTGTCCTCCCTCCTTTTTTAAGTTCTAATCTTATTAAGCAGTATTATGTTAAGTAGTCTGACCATCTTTTTGGTACTACCACATCGTCCTGTTCTCCATTAGAGGAATTCACAGCGTTTATGGAAGTGAAGACCTAAATTCCTTCCCACGGGAATATCAAGTGAAAGACGTTCCCCCTCGACATTCAGACCTCCTATAGTTATAGAAAGAGAAAATCAAGATTACATTTTCCACTGTTATGGTAGGAATTGGGAAATGGATGGAGGCAGTACAGAGCACATTTGAAAAACCCAAAGACTTGGGGGGACCTTCAAGATGGCGGAGGAGTAAGACATGGAGATCATCTTCCTCCCCACAAATACATCAAAACTACATCTACATGTGGAACAACTCCTACAGAACACCTGCTGAATGCTGGCAGAAGACCTCAGACTTCCCAAAAGGCAAGAAAATCCCCATGTACCTGAGTAGGGCAAAAGAAAAAAAACAGAGACAAAAGCATAGGGATGGGACCTGCACCTCTGGGAGGGAACTGTGAAGGAGGAAAACTTTCCACACACTAGGAAGCCCCTTCACTGGCAGAGATGGGGGGAGGCGAGGGGGGGAAGCTTCAGAGCCACAGAGGAGAGCGCAGCAACAGGGGTGCAGAGGGCAAAGCAGAGAGATGCCCACACAGAGGATCAGTGCTGACCAGCACTCACCAGCCCGAGAGGCTTGTCTGCTCACCCACTGGGGCAGGTGGGGGCTGGGAGCTGAGGCTCAGGCTTTGGAGGTCAGATCCCAGGGAGAGGACTGGGGTTGGCTGTGTGAAGACAGCCTGAAGGGGGCTAGTGTACCACAGCTACCAGGGAGGGAGTCTGGGAAAAAGTCTGGACCTGCTGAAGAGGCAAGAGACCATTGTTTCGGGGTGCATGAGGAGAGGGGGTTCCTGCACTGTGTTCCCACAGAAGGCAGAACACTGCCTAAGCAAGCTCCAGAGAGGGGTGTGAGCCATGGCTATCAGCTCAGACCCCAAAGACAGGCATGAACCACTAACGCTGCTGCCGCTGCCACCAAGAATGCTGTGCGCAAGTACAGGTCGCTACACACACACACACACACACACAGACGCACACGCCCCCCCCCCCCCCAGGAGCCTGTGAAGCATGCCACTGCCAGGGTCCCAAGATCCAGGGACAACTTCCCTAGGAGAATACACGGCGAGCCTCAGGCTGTTGCACAGTCACGCTGGCCTCTGCCACCACAGGCTTGCGCTGCGTTCCAATTATGACTACCGTACCCCTCCCTCTCTCTGGCCTGAGAGGGCAAGAGCCCCCTGATCAGCCACTGCTTTAACCCCCTCCTGTCTGGGCAGGGAACAGATGCCTGGGGGTGACCTACACGCAGAGGTGGGGCCAAAACAAAGGCCAAACCCCAGGAGCTGTGTGAACAAAGAAGAGAAAGGGAAATTTCTCCCAGCAGCCTCAGTAACAGCAGATTACATCCCCACAATCAACTAGATAAACCCTGCATCTGCGAAATACCTGAATAGACAACGAATGTTCCCAAATTTGAGGCAGTGGATTTTGGGAGCAACTGTAGACTTGGGGTTTGCTGTCTGCAACTAATTTGTTTCTGATTTTTATGTTTATCTTTGTTTTTAATGCTTGTTAGCATTGGTGGATTTGTTTATCGGTTTGGCTGCTCTCTTTTTTTCTTTAATTTAAAAAATATTTTATTTTATTTCCTTTATTTTATTATTATTTTTCTTCCTTTTCTTCTGAGCTGTGTGGCTGACAGGGTCTTGGTGCTCTGGCCCGGTGTCAGGCCTGAGCCTCCAAGGTGGGAGAGCCGAGTCCAGGACATTGGACCACCAGAGACCCACCAGCCCCACGTAATATCAATCAACAAGAGCTCTCCCAGAGATCTCCGTCTCAAAACTAAGACTCAGCTCCACCCGACGGCCAGCAGGCTCCAGTGCTGGACGCCCCATGCCAAACAGCTAGCAAGGCAGGAACACAACCGCACCCATTAGCAGAGAGGCTGCCTAAAATCATACTAAGTTCACAAACACCCCAAAACACACCACTGGACGTGGCCCTGCCAACCAGAAAGACAACGTCCAGTCCCACCCAGCAGAACACAAGGACCAGTACCCTCCACCAGGAAGCCTACACAAGCCACTGAACCAACCTCAACCACTAGGGGCAGACACCAAAAACAATGGGAACTACGAACTTGCAGCCTGCGAAAAGGTGACCCCAAACACAGTAAGTTAAACAAAATGAGAAGACAGAGAAATATGCAGCAGATGAAGGAGCAAGGTAAAAACCCACCAGACCAAACAAATGAAGAGGAAATAGGCAGTCTACCTGAAAAAGAATTCAGAGTAATGTTAGTAAAGATGACCCAAAATCTTGGAAATAGAATGCAGAAAATACAAGAAACATTTAACAAGGACCAAGAAGAACTAAAGAGCAAACAAACAATGATGAACAACACAATAAATGAAATTAAAAATTTTCTAGAAGGAATCAATAGCAGAATAACTGAGGCAGAAGAAAGGATAAGTGACCTGAAAGATATAATAGTGGAAATAACTGCCACACAGCAGAATAAAGAAAAAAGAATGAAAAGAATTGAGGACAGTCTCAGAGACCTCTGGGACAACATTAAACACACCAACATTCAAATTATAGGGGTCCCAAAGAAGAAGAAAAAAAGAAAGTGTCTGAGAAAATATTTGAAGAGACTATAGTTGAAAACTTCCCTGACATGGGAAAGGAAATAGTCAGTCAAGTCCAGGAAGCACAGAGAGTTCCATACAGCATAAATCCAAGGAGAAACATGCCAAGACACATATCAAACTATCAAAAATTAAATACAAAGAAAAAAATATTAAAAGCAGCAAGGGGAAAACAACAAATAACATACAAGGGAATCCCCATAAGGTTAACAGCTGATCTTTCAGCAGAAACTCTGCAAGCCAGAAGGGAGTGGCAGGACATATTTAAAGTGATGAAAAGGAAAAACCTACAACCAAGACTACTCTACCCAGCAAGGATCTCATTCAGATTTGACGGAGAAATTAAAACCTTTACAGACAAGGAAAAGCTAAGAGAATTCAGCACCACCAAACCAGGTTTACAACAAATGCTAAAGGAACTTCTCTAGGCAGGAAACACAAGAGAAGGAAACGACCTACAATAACAAACACAGAACAATTAAGAAAATGGTCATAGGAACCTACATATCGATAACCCTCTTAAATGTAAATGGATTAAATGCTCCAACCAAAAGACATAGACTGGCTGAATGGATACAAAAACAAGACCCATATATATGCTGTCTACAAGAGACCCACTTCAGACCTAGGGACACATACAGACAAAGTGCGGGGATGGAAAAAGATATTCCATGCAAATGGAAATCAAAAGAAAGCTGGAGTAGTAATTCTCATATCAGACAAAACCGACTTTAAAATAAAGACTATTACAAGCGACAAAGAAGGACACTACATAATGATGAAGGGATCAATCCAAGAAGAAGATATAACAATTTTAAATATTTATGCATCCAGCATATGAGCACCTCAATATATGAGGCAAATGCTAACAGCCATAAAAGGGGAAATTGACAGTAACACAATCATAGTAGGGGACTTTAACACCCCACTTTCACCAATGGACAGATCATCCAAAATGAAAATAAATAAGGAAACACAAGCTTTAAATGACATAATAGATAAGATGGACTTAATTGATATTTATAGGACATTCCATCCCAAAACAGCAGAATACACTTCCTTCTCAAGTGCTCAGGGAACATGGTCCAGGATAGATCATATCTTGGGTCACAAATCAAGCCTTGGTAAATTTAAGAAAATTGAAATCATATCAAGTATCTTTTCTGACCACAATGCTATGAGACTAGATATCAGGAAATAATAGAAATATGAACAGACCAATCACAAGCATTGAAATTGAAACTGTGATTAAAAATCTTCCAACAAACAAAAGCCCAGGACCAGATGGCTTCACAGGCAAATTCTATCAAACATGTAGAGAAGAGCTAACACCTATCCTTCTCAAACTCTTCCAAAATGTAGCAGAGGGAGGAACACTCCCAAACTCATTCTATGAGGCCACCATCACCCTCATACCAAAAGCAGACAAAGAGGTCACAAAAAAAGAAATCTACAGGCCAATATCAGTGATGAACATAGATGCAAAAATCCTCAACAAAATACTTGCAAACAGAATCCAATAGCACATTAAGAGGATTGTACACCATGATCAAGTGGGGTTTATCCCAGGAATGCAAGGATTCTTCAATATATGCAAATCAATCAATGTACTATACCATATTAACAAATTGAAGGATAAAAACTGTATGATAATCTCAATAGATGCAGAAAAAGCTTTTGACAAAATTCAACACCCATTTATGATGAAAAAAACTCTCCAGAAAGTAGGCATAGAGGGAACCTACCTCAACATAATAAAGGCCATATAAGACAAACCCACAGCAAACATCATTCTCAAAGCTGAAAAACTGAAACCATTTCCTCTAAGATCAGGTACAAGACAAGGTTGCCCACTCTCACCACTGGAAGTTTTAGCCACAGCAATCAGAGAAGAAAAAGAAATAAAAGGAATCCAAATAAGAAAAGAAGTAAAACTGTCACTGTTTGCAGATGACATGATACTATACATAGAGAATCCTAAAGATGCTACCAGAAAACTACTAGAGCTAATCAATGAATTTGGTAAAGTAGCAGGATACAAAATGAATGCACAGAAATCTCTTGCATTCCTATACACTAATGATGAAGAATCTGAAAGAGAAATTAAGGAAACACTCCCAGTTACCATTGCAACAAAAAGAATAAAATACCTAGGAATAAACCTACTTAAGGAGACAAAAGACCTGTATGCAGAAAACTATAAGACACTGATGAAAGAAATTAAAGATCATACACACAGATGGAGAGATATACTATGTTCTTGGTTTGGAACAATCAACATTGTGAAAATGACTATACTGCCCAAAGCAATCTACAGATTCAGTGCAATCCCTATCAAACTACCAATGGCATTTTTCACAGAACTAGAACAAAAAATTTCACAATTTGTATGGAAACACAGAAGACCCTGAATAGCCAAAGCAATCTTGAGAAAGAAAAACTGAGCTGGAGGAATCAGGCTCCCTGACTTCAGACTATACTACAAAGCTACAGTAATCAAGACAATATGGTACTGGCACAAAAACAGAAAGATAGATTAATGGAACAGGATAGAAAGCCCAGAGATAAACCCATGCACATATGGTCACCTTATCTTTGATAAAGTAGACAAGAATATACAATGGAGAAAAGACAGCCCCTTCAATAAGTGGTGCTGGGAAAACTGGACAGCTACATGTAAAAGAATGAAATTAGAATACTCCCTAACACCATACACAAAAATAAACTCAAAATGGATTAAAGACCTAAATGTAAGGCCAGACACTATAAAACTCTTAGAGGAAAAAATAGGCAGAACACTTTATGACATAAATCACAGCAAGATCCTTTTTGACCTACCTCCTAGAGAAATGGAAATATAAACAAATGGGACCTAATGAAACTTAAAAGATTTTGCACAACAAAGGAAACCATAAACAAGACGAAAAGACAACCCTCAGAATGGGAGAAAATATTTGCAAATGAAGAAACTGACAAAGGATTAATCTCCAAAATTTATAAGCAGCTCATGCAGCTCAGTATCAAAAAAAAAACAACCCAGTCCAAAAATGGGCAGAAGACCTAAATAGACATTTCTCCAAAGAAGATATACAGATTGCCAACAAACACATGAAATGATGCTCAACATCACTAATCATTAGAGAAATGCAAATCAAAACCACAATGAGCTATCACCTCACACTGGTCAGAATGGCCATCATCAAAAAATCTACAAGCAATAAATGCTGGAGAGGGTATGGAGAAAAGGTAACCCTCCTGGACTGTTGGTGGGAATGTAAATTGGTACAGTCACTATGGAGAACGGTATGGAGGTTCCTTAAAAAACTAAAAAAAGAACTACCATATGTCCCAGCAATACCACTACTGGGCATATACCCAGAGAAAACCATAATTCAAAAAGAGACATGTACCACAATGTTCATTGCAGCTCCATTTACAATAGCCAGGACATGGAAGCAACCTAAGTGTCCATCAACAGATAAATGGATAAAGAAGATGTGGCACATATATACAATGGAATATTACTCAGCCATAAAAAGAAACGAAACTGAGTTATTTGTAGTAAGGTGGATGGACCTAGAGCCTGTCTTACAGAGTGAAGTAAGTCCAAAAGAGAAAAACAAATACCGTATGCTAACACATATATATGGAATCTAAAAAAAAAAAAAAGGTCCTGATGAACCTAGGGGCAGGACAGGAATAAAGACACAGATGTAGAGAATGGACTTGAGGACAGGGGGAGTGGGAAGGGTAAGCTGGGACGAAGCTATTTTTGTTTGTATTATTGATTTTTAAGAATTCTTAATATATTGGCACAAATCCTTTGTCAGAGAGATATATATATATATATGATGTTAATTCCCATCTGTGGCTTCCCTTTTCATTTCCTTAATTGTGTTTTGATAAGGAAAATTATTTAATTTTGATTAAGACCAATTTTTCAGTTTTTGCCTTTCACAATATTACATTTTATGTCCTATCTAAGAAGTCTTTGCCTATCCCAATGCAAGACTGGAATTTGGGGGGGGGGTATTTTTGATAATAAATTCAAATTCTTAATACACATAGGCTTTTCATTCTTCCTCTTCTGTTTTGATACACTGCTTTTCAAGAAATTTGTTCATTTCATTTATCAAATTTATTGCCATAAACATTGTTTGCAACGGTCCCCTATTACCCTTTCATTGCCAATAGGATGGGTAGTGATGTTTCTTTTTTAATTCCTGATATTGACAATTTGTGTTTTCTTCTTTTTCTTAATCAGTATTGCTGAGGGAATAAGAATCTTATCGATCTCCTTTAAAGAACCAACTTCTGACTTTGCTGATTTTTCTCCATTGCTTGTCTTCAATTTCATTAATTTCTGCCTCTATCTTTTTATTTCCTTTTCTTTATTTTGAGTTTATCTCTTTTCTACCCCCAGCTTCTTTCTTCTTTTAAGATTTTTTGATGTGGACCATTTTTAAAGTCTATATTGAATTTGTTACAATATTGCTTCTGTTTTATGTTTCGGTTTTTTGGCCACGAGGCCACGAGGCATATGGGATCTCAACTCCCCAGCCAGGGATTGAACCCACACCCCCTGTGTTGGAAGGAGAAGTCTTAACCACTGGACTGCCAGGGAAGTCCCACCCCCTAACTTCTTAATGTAGAAACTGACATCATTGATTCATTTTTTTTTTTTTTCACACACACTGTATTTTATTTTTACAAGAGATAAATAGACTGACACCAAGCATTGTACATGGATGACCACAACAAAAGCAACAATGATTGCAATTACCAAACATGAAACACACTCATACTATGTCATAATATTGACATTCAGTCCAGTAATCCTCCACTGCAACAGCTCCTTTACTTTGCAGTGAAAATTGATTTGTATACTCTTTGCCTCTGAGTTCTTGTGGGATTTTTTCTTTTCTTTAAATTCAACCAGAAAGTCACAAAAATTATACTCATCCTCATCAGTTCACTCAGTCCCATGTAATTAATTTTTTTTTTTCATCTTGATCTTTTGTTAGCACTTTTATGAGCTCATCAGTTTTTCATTAGAGTTCTGAAAATGCTTATTCATTCAGTTCAGCAGTACAGTCAGGTACCAGAAACCTGTACTTGTCAGAGTCTTTTCCATGAATTTCCTGAAGATGAAACCCTTTTATAGGAACATATTTACAAAAGCATCAGAGTACACCCAGAACTGTCTGTAAATGACAAAAGACTTAAAAATGACCACGGTTAAAGATTTGATGAAAGTTCATAATAATGCAGTTGACAAGAAAATTAGTTATTTCTGAGATATACATTTTAAAGTAATAACTAGGATTATGACTTATAACATTATACCAGAACATATAAGATTTTTAGAAATTTCATGTAATGTCTGAAACATTTATATTAACATATTTCCATACAAATAACCCAATGAAAGTTTAGTATTAGTTGTTTTGTTTGTTTGTTTATACTGCAGGTTCTTATTAGTCATCAATTTTTTACACATCAGTGTATACATGTCAATCCCAATCGCCCAATTCAGCACACCACTATCCCCACCCCACCGCAGTTTTCCCCCCTTGGTGTCCATATGTCTGTTCTCTACATCTGTGTCTCAACTTCTGCCCTGCAAACCGGCTCATCTGTACCATTTTTCTAGGTTCCACATACATGCGTTAATATACAATATTTGTTTTTCTCTTTCTGACTTACTTCACTCTGTATGACAGTCTCTAGATTCATCCACGTCTCAACAAATGACTCAATTTCGTTCCTTTTTATGGCTGAGTAATATTCCATTGTATATATGTACCACAACTTCTTTATCCATTCGTCTGTTGATGGGCATTTAGGTTGCTTCCATGACCTGGCTATTGTAAATAGTGCTGCAATGAACATTCGGGTGCATGTGTCTTTTTGAATTATGGTTTTCTCTGGGTATATGCCCAGTAGTGGGATTGCTGGGTCATATGGTAATTCTATTTTTAGTTTTTTAAGGAACCTCCATATTGTTCTCCATAGTGGCTGTATCAATTTACATTCCCACCAACAGTGCAAGAGGGTTCCCTTTTCTCCACACCCTCTCCAGCATTTGTTGTTTGTAGATTTTCTGATGATGCCCATTCTAATTGGTGTGAGGTGATACCCCATTGTAGTTTTGATTTGCATTTCTCTAATAATTAGTGATGTTGAGCATCTTTTCATGTGCTTCTTGGCCGTCTGTATGTCTTCTTTGGAGAAATGTCTATTTAGGTCTTCTGCCCATTTTTGGATTGGGGTGTTTGTTTCTTTAATATTGAGCTGAATGAGCTGTTTATATGTTTGGGGGATTAATCCTTTGTCCGTTGATTCGTTTGCAAATATTTTCTCCCATTCTGAGGGTTGTCTTTTCGTCTTGTTTATGGTTTCCTTTGCTGTGCAAAAGCTTTGAAGTTTCATTAGGTCCCATTTGTTTACTTTTGTTTTTATTTCCATTACTCTAGGAGGTGGATCAAAAAAGATCTTGCTGTGATTTATGTCAAAGAGTGTTCTTCCTATGTTTTCCTCTAAGAGTTTTATAGTGTCCAGTCTTACATTTAGGTCTGTAATCCATTTTGAGTTTATTTTTGTGTATGGTGTTAGGGAGTATTCTAATTTCATTCTTTTACATGTAGCTGTCCAGTTTTCCCAGCACCACTTATTGAAGAGACTGTCTTTTCTCCATCGTATATCTTTGCCTCTTTTGTCATAGATTAGTTGACCATAGGTGGGTGGGTTTATCTCTGGGCTTTCTATCTTGTTCCATTGATCTATGTTTCTGTTTTTGTGCCAGTACCATATTGTCTTGATTACTGTAGCTTTGTAGTATAGTCTGAAGTCAGGGAGTCTGATTCCTCCAGCTCCGTTTTTTTCCCTCAAGACTGCTTTGGCTATTCGGGGTCTTTTGTGTCTCCATACAAATTTTAAGATGATTTTTTCTAGCTCCGTAAAAAATGCCATTGGTAATTTGATAGGGATTGCATTGAATCTGTAGATTGCTTTGGGTAGTATAGTCATTTTCACAATGTTGATTCTTCCAATCCAAGAACATGGTATATCTCTCCATCTGTTGGTATCATCTTTAATTTCTTTCATCAGTGTCTTATAGTTTTCTGCATACAGGTCTTTTGTCTCCCTAGGTAGGTTTATTCCTAGGTATTTTATTCTTTTTGTTGCAATGGTAAATGGGAGTGTTTCCATAATTTCTCTTTCAGATTCTTCATCATTAGTGTATAGGAATGCAAGAGATTTCTGTGCATTAATTTTGTATCCTGCAACTTTACCATATTCATTAATTAGCTCTAGCAGTTTTCTGGTGGCAGTTTTAGGATTCTCTATGTATAGTATCATGTCATCTGCAAACAGTGACAGTTTTACTTCTTCTTTTCCAATTTGTATTCCTTTTATTTCTTTTTCTTCTCTGATTGCCGTGGCTAGGACTTCCAGAACTATGTTGAATAATAGTGGTGAGAGTGGACATCCTTGTCTCGTTCCTGATCTTAGAGGAAATGCTTTCAGTTTTTCACCATTGAGAATGATGTTTGCTGTGGGT
Source organism: Eubalaena glacialis (assembly GCF_028564815.1). Lineage (NCBI taxonomy): Eukaryota > Metazoa > Chordata > Mammalia > Artiodactyla > Balaenidae > Eubalaena > Eubalaena glacialis. The sequence continues at coordinate 11,856,523 of NC_083725.1, read as the reverse complement.
TTGTCATATATGGCCTTTATTATGTTGAGGTAGGTTCCCTCTATGCCTACTTTCTGGAGAGTTTTTATCATAAATGGGTGTTGAATTTTGTCAAAAGCTTTTTCTGCATCTATTGAGATGATCATATGGTTTTTATTCTTCAATTTGTTAATATGGTGTATCACATTGATTGATTTGCGTATATTGAAGAATCCTTGCATCCCTGGGATAAATCCCACTTGATCGTGGTGTATGATCCTTTTAATGTGTTGTTGGATTCTGTTTGCAAGTATTTTGTTGAGGATTTTTGCATCTATATTCATCAGTGATATTGGTCTGTAATTTTCCTTTTTTGTAGTGTCTTTGTCTGGTTTTGGTATCAGGGTGATGGTGGCCTCATAGAATGAATTTGGGAGTGTTCCTTCCTCTGCAATTTTTTGGAAGAGTTTGAGAAGGATAGGTGTTAGCTCTTCTCTAAATGTTTGATAGAATTCACCTGTGAAGCCATCTGGTCCTGGACTTTTGTTTGTTGGAAGATTTTTAATCACAGTTTCAATTTCATTACTTGTGATTGGTCTGTTCATATTTTCTGCTTCTTCCTGGTTCAGTCTTGGAAGGTTATACCTTTCTAAGAATTTGTCCATTTCTTCCAGGTTGTCCATTTTATTGGCATAAAGTTGCTTGTAGTAGTCTCTTAGGATGCTTTGTATTTCTGCGGTGTCTGTTGTAACTTCTCCTTTTTCATTTCTGATTTTATTGATTTGAGTCCTCTCCCTCTTTTTCTTGATGAGTCTGGCTAATGGCTTATCAATTTTGTTTATCTTCTCAAAGAACCAGCTTTTAGTTTTATTGATCTTTGCTATTGTTTTCTTTGTTTCTATTTCATTTATTTCTGCTCTGATCTTGATGATTTCTTTCCTTCTGCTAACTTTGGGTTTTGTTTGTTCTTCTTTCTCTAGTTTCTTTAGGTGTAAGGTTAGATTGTTTACTTGAGATTTTTCTTGTTTCTTTAGGTAGGCTTGTATAGCTATAAACTTCCCTCTTAGAACTGCTTTTGCAGCATCCCATAGGTTTTGGGTTGTCGTGTTTTCATTGTCATTTGTCTCTAGGTATTTTTTGATTTCCTCTTTGATTTCTTCAGTAATCTCTTGGTTATTTAGTAACGTATTGTTTAGCCTCCATGTGTTCGTGTTTTTTATGCTTTTTCCCCTGTAATTCATTTCTAATCTCATAGCGTTGTGGTCAGAAAAGATGCTTGATATGATTTCAATTTTCTTAAATTTACTGAGGCTTGATTTGTGACCCAAGATGTGATCTATCCTGGAGAATGTTCCGTGCGCACTTGAGAAGAACGTGTAATCTGCCGTTTTTGGATGGAATGTCCTATAAATATCAATTAAATCTATCTGGTCTATTGTGTCATTTAAAGCTTCTGTTTCCTTATTTATTTTCATTTTGGATGATCTGTCCATTGGTGTAAGTGAGGTGTTAAAGTCCGCCACTATTATTGTGTTACTATCAATTTCCTCTTTTATAGCTGTTAGCAATTGCCTTATGTAATGAGGTGCTCCTATGTTGGGTGCATATATATTTATAATTGTTATATCTTCTTCTTGGATTGATCCCTTGATCATTATGTAGTGTCCTTCCTTGTCTCTTGTAACATTCTTTATTTTAAAGTCTATTTTATCTGATATGAGTATAGCTACTCCAGCTTTCTTTTGATTTCCATTTGCATGGAATATCTTTTTCCATCCCCTCACTTTCAGTCTGTATGTGTCCCTAGGTCTAAAGTGGGTCTCTTGTAGACAGCATATATATGGGTCTTGTTTTTGTATCCATTCAGCAAGCCTGTGTCTTTTGGCTGGAGCATTTAATCCATTCACGTTTAAGGTAATTATCGATATGTATGTTCCTATGACCATTTCCTTAATTGTTTTGGGTTTGTTTTTGTAGGTCCTTTTCTTCTCTTGTGTTTCCCACTTAGAGAAGTTCCTTTAACATTTGTTGTAGAGCTGGTTTGGTGGTGCTGAATTCTCTTAGCTTTTGCTTGTCTGTAAAGCTTTTGATTTCTCCATCAAATCTAAATGAGATCCTTGCCGGGTAAAGTAATCTTGGTTGTAGGTTCTTCCCTTTCATCACTTGAAGTATATCATGCCACTCCCTTCTGGCTTGTAGAGTTTCTGCTGACAAATCAGCTGTTAACCTTATGGGAGTTCCCTTGTATGTTATTTGTCGTTTTTCCATTGCTGCTTTCAATAATTTTTCTTTGTCTTTAATTTTTGCCGCTTTGATTACTATGTGTCTCGGCGTGCTTCTCCTTGGGTTTATCCTGTATGGGACTCTCTGCGCTTCCTGGACTTGGGTGGCTATTTCCTTTCCCATGTTAGGGAAGTTTTCGACTATAATCTCTTCAAATATTTTTTCTGGTCCTTTCTCTCTCTCTTCTCCTTCTGGGACCCCTATAATGCGAATGTTGTTGCGTTTAATGTTGTCCCAGAGGTCTCTTAGGCTGTCTTCATTTCTTTTCATTCTTTTTTCTTTAGTCTGTTCCGCAGCAGTGAATTCCACCATTCTGTCTTCCAGGTCACTTATCCGTTCTTCTGCCTCAGTTATTCTACTATTGATTCCTTCTAGTGTAGTTTTCATTTCAGTTATTGTATTGGTCATCTCTGTTTGTTTGTTCTTTAATTCTTCTAGGTCTTTGTTAATCATTTCTTGCATCTTCTCAATCTTTGCCTCCATTCTTATTCCAAGGTCCTGGATCATCTTCACTATCATTATTCTGAATTCTTTTTCTGGAAGGTTGCCTATCTCCACTTCATTTAGTTGTTTTTCTGGGGTTTTTTCTTGTTCCTTCATCTGGTATATAGCCTTTTCATCTTGTCTATCTTTCTGTAAATGTGGTTTCTGTTCCACAGGCTGCAGGAGTGTAGTTTTTCTTGCTTCTGCTGTCTGCCCTCTGGTGGTTGAGTCTATCTAAGAGGCTTGATGGGAGGCTCTGGAGGTGGGTAGAGCTGACTGTTGCTGTGGCGGTCAGAGCTCTGTAAAACTTTAATCCACTTGACTGTTGCTGGGTGGGGCTGGGTTCCCTCCCTGTTGGTTGTTTTGCCTGAGGCAACCCAACACTGGAGCCTACCCGGGCTCTTTGGTGGGGCTAATGGCAGACTCTGGGAGGGCTCACGCCAAGGAGTACTTCCCAGAACCTCCGCTGCCAGTGTCCTTGTCCCCACGGTGAAACAGAGCCAGCCCCTGCCTCTGCAGGAGACCCCCCAACACCAGCAGTTATGTCTGGTTCAGTCTCCCCCAGGGTCACTGCTCCTTCCCCTGGGTCCCGATGCACACACTATTTTGCGTACGCCCTCCAAGAGTGGGTTCTCTGTTTCCCCCAGTCCTGTTGAAGTCCTGCAATCAATTCCCACTAGGCTTCAAAGTCTGATTCTCTATGAATTCCTCCTCCCGTTGCCGGACCCCCAGGTTGGGAAGCCTGACGTGGGGCTCAGAACTTTCACTCCAGTGGGTGGACTTCTGTGGTATAAGTGCTCGCCAGTCTGTGAGTCACCCACCCAGCAGTTATGGGATTTGATTTTACTCTGATTGCGCCCCTCCTACCGTCTCACTGTGGCTTCTCCTCTGTCCTTGGACGTGGGGTATCTTCCTTGGTGAAGTCCAGTGTCTTCCTGTCGATGATTGTCCAGCAGCCAGTTGTGATTCTGGTGCTCTCGCAAGAGGGAGTGAGAGCACGTCCTTCTACTCCGCCATCTTGGTTAATCCCCCATTGATTCATTTTTACCCCTTATGAACATAAACATTTAAATTCACAAAATTCCCTCTAAAGACTGCTGTGACTGTATCCCACAAATTTCGATATGTTGTGTTTTCATTATTACTCAGTTCAAAGTATTTTCTATTTTCAATGAGACTGAGTAACTGCTTTGTGCAATACCTGTGCACAGCCATTTACATGCATTATCTCATTTAATTTTCGCCAGATTGGCACCAGTCCTGGAATGCCACAGGCCAGGCAGCTAGCTGGGTGGGGACACGACCCCACCTACCAGCAGGCCAGCTGCCTTAGAATCCCTTGAGCCGCCAGCTGCCCTGGGACCCAGCCCAGGGCTCCATGGGGCCCAGGACCTGGCCCCAACCACCAGCAGGCAAACACTAGCCCTGGGACCCAAACTCAACCACCAGTGGGTGGACACCAGCCCCAGAAGCCCCTGGGCCACACCTCCCCCCCAGCAGCAGGCCAACACTAGCTCTGGGACCACCGTGGCTCTGCCAGCTTTGTCAGGACCCAATGTACTCACTAATGGGCTGGCACTAGCCCCAGGACTCCCTGGTCTTAGCCCCACCCACTTGCAGCCAACTTCAACCCTGGGACTCCCCCAGGGCCCTGCAGCCAGAGACAGTGGAATCTGGTTCCACCCACCACAGGGTCAGCACTAACCCTGTGTCCCCCTGGGCCCCAGTGGGTGGACACCAGCTCCGGGTCCCCCACCCAGCAGCCAAAGACCCCAGGACCCAACTCCACCCATCAGTAGGCAAGCACTAGCCTCTGGACCTAGCCTCACCCACTGAGTGAGGTGAGCACCAGCCTGGTGGGCACCAGCCTCAGGAGCATGGGGCTCTGGCCCTACCCACCAGTGGGCTGACACTCGACCCAGGACCATCATGGCACTGCAGCTAGCCACGTTAAGAATCAGGCCCATCCAGCAGCAGACCAGCAACAAAAGTGGGACTCCTTTGGCTGTGCAGGGTTAGGGTTAGGATCTGGCCACACCCCACAGAGACCAGCAGCCTCCACACAAGGCAAAGCCTGGAAACCAACCAGACAAGGGGCCAGCAACACCTGCCAGTGTGGCCACAGTAGTCAGCCAGTCACAACAGCAGGACCCAAGTAGCCCTCATAGATGGCACCTCTAAAGCATATGGCTCTGGTAACCAGAGGGGAGTGTACTGCTGGGCCTCATAGGACGTTTCCTACAGAGGTGACTTCTCCAAGACTAGGGAAATGCAACCCACCTACCAAATACATAGAAACAAAGACAGTGAATTAGGCAAAATATGATGACAGATGAATATGTTCCAAACAAAGGAACAAGATAAAACCACAGAAGAAGAACTAAGTGAAGTAGAGATAAGCAATCTACCTGACAAAGAGTTTAAGGTAATGATGAAAAAGTTGCTCAAAGAATCGGGAGATGAATGCATGAACAGAGTGAGAAGTTAGAAGTTTTTAACAAAGAGTTAGAAAATATAAAGAAGACCCAAACAGAACTGAACAATACAATAACTGAAATTAAAAATACACTAGAAGGAATCAACAGTAGATTAGATGATACAGAGGAATGGATCAGTGAACTGGAAGACAGAATAGTGAAAATCACTGAAGCTAAACATAAAAAAGAAAAAAGAATAAAAAAACTTGAGGACAGTCTAATTAAAGAGACTAGGACAACATCAAGAGTATGAACATTCACATTATGTGAAGTCCCAGAAGGAGAAGAGAGAGAGAAAGGGGCAGAGAACATATATTGAAGACTTCCCTCACCTGGGAAAGGAAACATCCAGGTCCAGGAAGCACAAAGTGACCCAAACAAGATCACCTCAAAGAGGAACACACCAAGACACATTGTAATTAAAATGGCAAAAATTAAAGCTAAAGAGAGAATATTAAAAGCAGCAAGGGGAAAGCAATGAGTTATATACAAGGGAACACCCATAGGGCTATCAGCTGACTTTTCAGCAGAAACTCTGCAGGCCACAAGGGAGTGGCATGATATATTTAAAGTGATAAAAAGGAAAAAGCTACAACTAAGAATACTCTACATGGCAAGGCTTTCAATCAGATTTGAAGGAGAGATCAAAAGTTTTACTGATAAGCAAAAGCTAAAAGAGTTCAGCACCACCAAACCTGCTCTACAAGAAATGTTAAAGGGACTTACCTAAGTGGAAAATAAAAGGCCACACCTAGAAATATGAAAAATACAAAGAGATAAGATAAATTATTCAATGTCACATTGAGAGTTTGTAGGCTGGAATGATAACTCTGGTGAGAAGGTTAAGAGAAAGACAAAATATCATAAATTGGGTGTTCAAATTCCCTCTAAAGCAACTATGCTAATGATATCATGTAGGGCAACTCCAATTGTAAACTTTTTTTGCAGTGCTGCAGTTGTGGGAAAAGTAATGCCTTGATTTATTTATTGGGCTGTTATGGGTAGTTCTTACAAAATTCTATTGTTCGAAGTCCCATTCTACAGGAAATTAAGGCATTTGCTCATCAGACTTCTGGATTAAGAGCTGACCTGGGAAGTTTCCACCCCCTTAGGGGTGCCAAGCTTCCAGCTGCTTGAGTAGCAATTAGAAATTAGGTGCTTCTTCTCCTGTACCCATAGTAGCACTATTCACAATAGCCAGGACATGGAAACAACCTAAATATTCATTGACAGATGAATGGATAAAGAAGATGTGGTACATATATACAATGGAATACTACTCAGCCATAAAACGGAATGAAATAATGCCATTTGCAGCAACCTGGATGGACCTAGAGATGATCATACTAAATTAAGTAAGTCAGAGGGAAAAAGACAAGTACCGTGTGATGTCACTTATATGTGGAATCTAAAATATGACACAAATGAACTTATGTATGAAACAGAGGCAGACTCACAGACATGGAGAACAGACATATGGTTGCCAGTGGGGAGAGGGGGTAGAAGAGGGATGGATCAGGAGTTTGGGGTTGACAGATGCAAACTAGTATATATAGAATGGATAAACAAGGTCTTACTGTATAGCACAGGGAAATATATTCAATATCCTGTGATAAACCATAATGGAAGAGAATATAAAAAAGAATGTATATATATGTATAACTGAATCACTTTCTTGTACAGCAGAAATTAACACAATGTAAATCAACTATACTTCAATTAAAAAGTAAGTAAATAAAAACTAAAAAATAAAATAAAATGAGGAATAGAAAAAAAAAGAAATTAGGTGCTTCTTGATAGAGAAAGGTCTATGGGGCCAACCTTAGAACTTGGTCAGGATGAAGGATGAGGATTCAAAGGGTTAAGGAAATGTTTTCTCTCTTCCTCCTCCTGTTTCTCAGCAATTCAGTCCTGCAGGTCAGGAAGGGTCAAGGAGGGAAGACCCCATGTCGGGGACAGTCTGGTTGCAGGCACTGGAGTTCCAGAAGGTTGAGGAGTGTTTTGTGGTCCCTGCGTGGTTCAGTATATGCATTACACTTCAAAATAAATTTTCAGAAGATATTTGATTGATGTTTTTTAATAAAAATAGTGAATGAAGAACTCACGGGGTGTTGTTTTAGAGAAGGTGGTCGAGGAAGCCCTCTCTGAGGAGATGACATTTGAGCAGAGACCTGGATGTAGAGAGAGAGCGAGCAAAGCCATGTGGTGTCTGGAGAAGAGCCTTCAGGGCAGGTCTTTGGTGTGACCTGAGCCTGGTAAGAGGTGGCAAGTTTATAGAACTGGGAAGAAGTTCATAAGGGCAGAGGTAAGGAAGTGAGGAGGCCAGAAGAGGGACAAGGTGCATCCAGGTTGTCTGTAATACATAGGAGTGAGGACCAGGGCCTGTGAGCGAAAGGAGAAAGAATTTGAGGTATAATGTTTGATGACAGCACTGCAGTGTTGGATCAGTCTCAGAAGTAGAGAAATCTTCACACCTCTGTCTTATCGGTAGTCAAACACCTTGGTCTTGGCTTGGGTCACTGAATAACCATGGTCAGCTAACTCACCTGTCCAGGTCTTTGTTCCTCACTTGTCAAAAGAAGGGTCAAACCTTCAATCTCTTCCTTTTCTCATGAAATGGTCTTACATAATAGACACTAAATATATGAATGAATGTTGATAACTGTGCAAAACACAGATATGAAAGTTACAGTTGCTTTGAAAGGCTGGACTAAATGTAAATATAATTTGGGGAGAATTTTCTTTGTCACAGACTCTGCAATTATGTTCTTTCCAGTGGGTTTTTTCTCTCCTATTTTGTTTTGTTGTTTTTTCTGGCTGAGGCTGAACAGTTGCTGGGATCTGACTGTAGGTGGAGCAGTTATACTTCTCCCCACGTTATAGCAGGAAAAGCAAGCAGGAGCACCCACCCTTCGTGTCTAGACAGAGGACGTGCATGGAATCATAAAATCTCTGGACAAGAGGGCTCTTGAAAGGTCATCTACTCCCTCTCATGTCTTTAGAAAATCCTGCTGCCCAACCAGCCAGGTGATGATGCACCCTCCCTGCTATGTTCCGTTTAACTGCATTTAAAGCTCCACTGTTCCATTCCCAGCCATGTATTTTAGGATCAACAACAAAATACACCAAAAAAACCCTCCAATTAAAATCCAGCGTGTACCTGTGCGCACGTCCCTTCCCAGTGGGACTACATACCCCTCTTGGTGCTGCTGGAGATCAGGGTGGCTCTCTCCATTCTGATGGTTTACTAAATGTCATCTCTGGATTCTCATGAAACATTTTGTTTATCTTAGATTGAGATTTCCCAGTATTTTGGGTCCTGCTATAGAAAGGGAAAAATTCAGGCAAATATATTTACAAAACAGTAAAATCTGAAAATCAGTGGGGCAAGATCTGGACAGAAGCAACATCCCCACAGGGCCCCAGGAAGACCCCATCCCATCACTTGCCATCCAGAAGCAGGTATATGAAAAGATTTTTTTTCAACTCTGTGAAACTACTGTGGTCCTAGAAGTGTTTCTATGAAGTTAATGTCTGCATATCTAATCCTGTTTCGCCATTAGAAATCACAGGGTTTCCCCCTCTTTTGAAAAAATCTAGGTCTAAGAGTTAATACAGCCACATTTAAGGGTATCTTAAATATTTTTTAAATATTTAAGGGACAATGTTTTCATGATCAGCTATTATTCATAATACTCCAAGTAGGTTACAGAGAATATGTGCAAACCACCCAGCAAGACTAAAGGGAAAGAAAGCCAGGAGTTATTTAAATCAGATGTTAGACACCTTCTCAATTAAATTCTCACCAAGTCTTCTACAGCAGGAGAGTAGCACAGCTGCCTTTGGTGTTGCCACCTTTTCCTCCCCAGTTTTATTCAAGTGCTTAATTGTGTTGCATGAACAGATTGCTTTAGGAGCACAGTTGATCTACAGATGGGAGAACACAAGGCCCATCTTCCTGAAGGGATGTGAAAAGTCTCAAATATGTTCAGATAATGCTATTATCACTTAGGTAAATTTGTTCATTCAACTAGAACATAGTTGTGAGCACCTAATGTATATTGGGCATTGGGCTAGGAGGTGGGATAGAGCAGTGAACAATTAAACATGAACGTCATAAAGATATAGTGAATATTTTTATAGGAAAGGTACAGAAGTCAGCAGGACCTAACCTAGCCTGGAGGTGAGGACAGGTCTCCCAAAAGGATGCCGCACTTAACCAGAGACCTGAAGGTGACAGGTGGGTGGACCATTAGAGGAGGGCTCCAAGTAGAAAGAACTGGATGGAGGAAGGTTGAGAGTTGAAAGAGCATGGACCATTAGAAACTGTGAAGGTGGTCTAGCACAGCCAGAATGTAGAATTCCAGGAGGACACTGGAAAGAGACTGAGGCTGGAGTATAAGGTAAGACCAAATCCTGGGGGGCTTTTCTGACCAGCAAAGAGTTTTGATTTTATCCTAAAAGCAATGGAACACATTGATGAGTGTATTCAGTGAAGTGATAGGATAAGATCTGTATATGACAAATATACTGCCTGCTGTGTGAATGAAAGGGTGACAGGGGGATATAGATTTGAAAACAGCATAGAGATGTTAATAAAAGCCATGAGAGAGATGGCCCAGAGAGTGGGTGCTGAGTGAGAAAAGGGCCAAGGACGGGATCCTAAAGGATATTTGAAGGACAAGCAGAAGAAGCAGCAGAAGCAGAAGCAGGAATGGGAGTGGGAGGAGGGGGCGGAGGAGGAGAAAGAGGAGAAGGGGGGGAGAAAGAGGGGGAGGGGGAGGAGGAGGGGGAGGAGGAGGAGGAGGGGGAGGAGGGGGAGGAGGGGGGAGAAAGAGGGGGAGGGGGAGGAGAAAGAGGGGGAGGGTAGGAGGAGAAGGAGGAGAAGGAGGGGGAAGAGGGGAGCAGGAAGAGGGGAGGGGGAGGAGAAAGAGGGGGAGGGGGAGGAGGGGGAGGAGGGGGAGGAGGGGGAGGAGGGGGAGGAGGGGGAGGAGGAGGAGGGGGAGGGGGAGGAGAAAGAGGGGGAGGGGGAGGGGGAGGGGAGGAGGGGAGGAGGGGGAGGAGGAGGAGGGGGAGGGGGAGGAGAAAGGGGGAGGGGGAGGGGGAGGAGGGGGAGGGGAAAGAGGGGGAGGGGGAGGGGGAGGAGGGGAGCAACCAATAAAGGAACTTGGAAGGAGCCAGAGACCTGAGGTTATCCAGGAGAATGTTGCTTTGTAGGAGCCAAGGTAAGAGACTGCTTCAAAAAGGAGGGAACATTCTGACTTACTTCACTCTGTATGACAGTCTCTAGGTCCATCCACTTCACTACAGATAACTCAGTTTCGTTCCTTTTAATGGCTGAGTAATATTCCATTGTATATATGTGCCACATCTTCTTTATCCATTCATCTGTTGATGGACACTTAGGTTGCTTCCGTGTCCTGGCTATTGTAAATAGAGCTGCAATGAACATTGTGGTACATGACTCTTTTTGAATTATGGTTTTCTCAGGGTATATGCCCAGTAGTGGGATTGCTGGGTCATATGGTAGTTCTATTTTTAGTTTTTTAAGGAACCTCCATACTGTTCTCCATAGTGGCTGTATCAATTTACATTCCCACCAACAGTGCAAGAGGGTTCCCTTTTCTCCACACCCTCTCCAGCATTTATTGTTTGTAGATTTTTTGATGATGGCCATTCTGACCGGTGTGAGATGATATCTCATTGTAGTTTTGATTTGCATTTCTCTAATGATTAATTGAGAGCATAATGATTAGTGTTGAGCATTCTATCATGTGTTTGTTGGTAATCTGTACATCTTCTTTGGAGAAATGTCTAATACCGTATGCTAACACATATATACCTAAAAAAACAAAAAAAGAAAGAAAAAAATCATCAGAAGAACCTAGGGGCAAGACGGGAATAAAGATGCAGACCTACTAGAGAATGGACTTGAGGATACAGGGAGGGGGAAGGGTAAGCTGGGACAAAGTGAGAGAGTGGCATGGATTTATAAATACTACCAAATGTAAAATAGATAGCTAGTGGGAAGCAGCCGCATAGCACAGGGAGATCAGCTCGGTGCTTTGTGGCCACTTAGAGGGGTGGGATAGGGAGGGTGAGAGGGAGGGAGATGCAAGAGGGAAGAGATATGGGGACATATGTATATGTATAACTGATTCACTTTGTTATAAAGCAGAAACTGACACACCACTGTAAAGCAATTATACTGTAATAAAGATGTTAAAAAAAGACAAAAAAATAAAACCAAAAAAAAAAAAAAAAAAAGGAGGGAACAGTCGGTGGTGACAATGCTGCCCGGCAGCCAAGCAAAGTAAGGCCCGATAAGCATCTAGAACAGGGAGGTCGTAGGTAAGCTCGTTGCTCCAGTCTCTGGAGGATGGTGGGGGCGGGAGCTCGACTACAGTGGGTACAAAACGAACGGTTGGTGAGGACATGCACTTCACGAAGTAAAGCTCCAAATCTGGGGATAAAATAGAACCCGTAGTGGATGGTAGGGGATTGGGTCAGGTGGGGGGTGTTTTATAAGTATGAGTAATTTGGAGGATATTTAAGTACCAAAGGAAGCGAAAGATTGACCAGATGGAGGTTATTGAGAAGGCTGGAGAGGCTGAGATTCGGGGGACGAGTAAGGCAGTAGCTGAGGATGGGAGGAGGAAGGACCCTCTGCTGTCACAGGAGGGAAGGGGACAGAATGGGCAGGGACCCTGGGACGTTTGTGGGTTTCGTGGCAAGAATTTGAGAGTGTTCAGGTCTGATGACTCATCTGCTCTGTGAGGGAAAAAAGGAATAAGAGTACCTTTTTTGACATAGCCGTTGTGAAAGTTTAAAATCCTAGCTGAAGAGGACATTTTTAAAAAGTATTTTTGATGTTGAGAGAGAGAGAGAATTCCTAAAAAACAAACTTAGTATTATTTATTTAGTATTGTATTTTTAAAAACAAATTTAGACACACGTAATTCACAGTCAAGACAGTTTGAAACTAAGAAACATTGTGAAATTCTGCTTATAACAGTTGATGGTGGGTGCCCTAAAAATATGAAGTCCAACTAAAATTGTATATCTTACTCTAATAAACATTTTATGATCAAACCTAATGGTTAGATGAATTCAAGAAATTCACCTTACATGTCTGTATTTAATGTGTTTTTTTGGATCAGTTGAACAAATACATAATCACTAGTTGCAGTAGGATTGCATTAAAATCAGATAGCTTGATAAACTTTATAGAACTGGATGATAACACAAGAACCTGAACTTAATTAGATACGCGTATAAAATGCTGGTGATAAGCAAGTGCCTCCTTTATAAATTTTTAAAAATATTTTATTTTATTTATTTATTTTTATTTATTTTATTTTTTGGCTGCGTTGGGTCTTCGTTACTGTGCATGAGCTTTTCTCTTGTTGCGGCGAGCGGGGGCTACTCTTCGTTGCAGTGCGCGGGCTTCTCATTGCAGTGGCTTCTCTTGTTGCAGAGCACGGGCTCTAGGCACACGGGCTTCAGTAGTTGTGGCACACGGGCTCAGTAGTTGTGGTGCACGGGCTTAGTTGCTCTGCGGCATGTGGGATCTTCCTAGACCAGGGCTTGAACCCATGTCCCCTGCATTGGCAGGTGAATTCTTAACCACTGCACCACCGGAGAAGCTCCCGTGCCTCCTTTAATACCCACTAAAATGCACTTTAAATGCATACTAAATAGCACAGCATGGTCCAAGAAGAATAAACACAAACAGAGTCAATGAAGTTTGAAGAAATTAGAATAAATGAATCATACTTTTATCCACAGGGAGCCCACCCTGGGGGAGGGGGGAGAGGCTGTAGGGAGGCCTCAAAAATTTTTTGTTTCCTTGTCTTATCATTACGCAGAATCCACTGTTCCAAACCTTTAAAGAGTTAATCCTCCTAAATGAAGCTGAGATCTTCTTTGTGGTATCATTTTTAAGAGGAGGAAGGCTTTGTCCTCTAGAAAAGACCTATAGAGCATTAGGAGGTCTCCTGAACAGCAGGAACCAATGTTCCTTTTGTTATAACTCAACCTATAATTTTCTCTATTTTTTTAAAAAAATTAATTAATTAATTAATTAATTTTTGGCTGCGTTAGGTCTTCATTGCTGCGCGTGGGCTTTCTCTAGTTGTGGAGAGCGGGGGCTACTCTTCATTGCGGGGCACGGGCTTCTCACTGCGGTGGTTTCTCTTGCTGCAGAGCACGGGCTCTAGGCGCACGGGCTTCAGTAGTTGTGGCATATGGGCTCAGTAGTTGTGGCTCACAGGCTCTAGAGCACAGGCTCAGTAGTTGTGACGCGTGGGCTTAGTTGCTCCGCAGCATGTGGGATCTTTCCGGATCAGGGCTCGAACCCGTGTCCCCTGTATTGGCAGGCAGATTCTTAACCATTGCGCCACCAGGGAAGTCCCAATTTTCTCTATTTTCAACCCAGGTACATAGTCAGGAAGAGTCCCCATAATGATTACAGGAAGTAATCATTATGATACTTCCGATCTGAGCTCCTTGGGCGTCTTCTCTGAAAAAAGTAACCTGGTATTAATTGTCCTCTATAATAAGGTGGGAAGGTTAACTTGAAACCCAGTTGTACAAGAGCACAGAAGCTGTCTGTCCCATTCTAAATAAATTATAATGACTTCAGATTTGGTGCAGCCATACTGGAAGCCATACTCTCATGGGTCCTACTCCAGCGAACGTGCCAGGAACTATTGATGTCAGCCCCATGTCCGTTTGTCACACTGGAGTTTGTCACACTGTTTATTCACAACAGCAGAGAGGAAACAAAGATTAACTCATTTCCTGAAAGTCACCACCCCGGTTCCTCAAGAATCTCAAAGCAACTTGTAGGTGCCTCAAATCCCTAGGCCAATAGTGGCTATGCTAAGACATGTGATATCTTGGCCATCCGTCTCATCCTTCCTGGCTCTATTTCAAGCCGAACCCAAATGCCATACAGCTAATGGTGTTGAAGGGGCCAGGAGTGACCACCAGGGAAGCCCTGCTCATATGCTTCCTTCCTCTATCCCTCTCTCGCTAGTTAAAATCTACTGAACTACATGCATCTTCTTGAAAAGGCTTTCCAATCAGCCCTGCCTACCCCTGTCATCTTATTCTTCTCTCCTCCATATATTTAATCACTTGGAAATGTCAGGCTTGCCTTTGCTTGTTGCATATTAGAGATTTTTTTGTATGTGTTGTGATGATGTGTCCCAAGGAAGGGATCCTGGGCAACTCTCCTTCTCTTGTTTCCTAGGATGCTTATTCCAGGTTCTCCGTGGTGCAGTCTCAGACAATGCTATTCACAATTGGACTCTTCATTTGTAGCAGGGTTGAGTATATGAGTTCTGGCATTGAACAGACCTGGCTTTGGATCCTGCCTCTTGCCACTTGCTAAGTTTGGAGCCTGGGGAAAGTTATTTAACTTCTCTGGGCCCCATTTTCATCATTAATAAAATGAGAATCATTATGGCAAGTACTACTGTAGTATTATCAGTATCCAGCAGACAGTGGGTTTTAATCCAGCTGTTATTAAGAGTCTGAGATTTGACCTTTACTATTCACAGTTTTGTAAGGAAAGGAAAGAGACTGTAGTTTTTTGGTTCCCATGCTGGATAAGGTATTGCTTTTGTAGATACTAGGAGCCCAAGGTGAAGGCATTTTCATTTCTCTTTTAAATAGTAAGAAGAACTGTCACCAACTACTCAAATGGAGATGAGCCTTAAATCAAACTGTATTAACCTGAACAATACATTATGACAATCTCATTCTGGGTCTCGAGTAACCCAAGGTCGAATGGCACCCAGCCTCAGCTAAATAAGCTGCATGAATTTCCTACAGAGATCTTACGACACAGCTGAGAAAGGACTCATGCTTTAGTACATTTTCCATGAGTGTGTGATAAATGAAAAGGAAATAGTAACTTTCATTCCTCTCACGTAACCAATGTTTATTGGGCTTCTTCGTATTAGGTGAGAGTAACTGTGCTAGACGCTAGTGCCAGGGGACTTCCCTGGTGGTTCAGGGGGTAAGACTCCACGCTCCCAATGCGGAGGGCCTGGGTTCAATCCCTGGTTGGGGAACTAGATCTCACATGCATGCTGCAACTAAGAGGTCTGCATGCCGCAACTAAACAAGCCCACATGCCACAACTAAAGATCCCACGTGCCACAAGGCACATGGCACAAGGAAGATCCTGCATGCCGCAACTAAGACACAGTGCAGCCAAAATAAATAAATAAATAAATATTTAGATGCTAGCGCCAGGGTGACCCTGTCCACCTGCCCTTGTGGACCTTAGAGTCATAGGTGATCCCACTGACAAGAAAACGAACAAATAAAAGAAGCTAATGTGGCCATGGAACAACCAGCCCACTGTAAGCTGGAGTCATAGCGGGGGCTCCACACTGGTCAGTAAAGGCCTGTAGAGGGGTGATAATTAATCCTGAACTTAAAGGATAAGAAGCCAACAACCAAGAGAATGGGGAAGAGGAAACAACAGGTGGGAGAGTCTAAGGTTAGAAAATCCTGGCTGTGGCTTTAGGAGCCAAAGGTATAAAAGAGTCAGGAGCTTGAGGTGGGAGGGGACTTTCTCAGAACTGATCCTGTTCCCCCTGCTGCCTCTCTGAGTATTTCAGGAACCCATTCAAAAATGTCCTCAGTGAAATGCAAATCAAAACTACAATGAGATACCACCTCACTTTGGTCAGAATGGCCATCATCAAAAAGTCTACAAATAATGTTGGAGAGGGTGTGGAGAAAAGGGAACCCTCCTGGACTGTTGGTGGGAATGTAAATTGGTGCAGCCACTATGGAGAACAGTATGGAGGTTGCTTAAAAAACTAAAAATAGAGCTACCATATGACCCAGCAATCCCATTCTTGGGCATATATCTGGAAAAGATGAAAACTCTAATTTGAAAAGATACATGCCCCCCCAAAGTTCATAGAGGCACTATTTACTATAGCCAAGACATGGAAGCAACCTAAATGTTTATCTGCAGAGGAATGGACAAAAAGATGTGGTATATACATATACAATGGAATATTACTGAGCCATAAAAAAGAATGAAATAATGCCATTTGCAGCAACATGGATGGACCTAGAGATGATCATACTAAGTGAAGTAAGCCAAAGACAAATATTACATGATATCACTTATATGTGGAGTCTAAAAAATAGTACAAATGAACTTATTTACAAAACAGAAACAGACTGACAGACATAGAAAGCAAACTTTAACAGATACACACTATTATATTATATATAAAATAGATAAACAACAAGGATTTACTGTATAGCACAGGGAACTATATTTAATATCTTGTAATAAACTAAAATGGAATAGAATTTTTAAAAGAATATAGATATATACATATATAGGTGTAACAAAATCACTTTGCCGTACACCTGAAGCTAGCACAATATTGTAAATCAACTATATTTCAATAAAAAGAAAAAAAAATGCTCTCAGAAAGCACCTACCTACATATCTCACAAGTTAAAAATATGTTATTAAAACAAATTGAAAGTTTCAATAGAGCGTCACCATTTATGGAAAGACGTTTCAGGCTGGGGAACCTGAACTGGTTACAGGAATTGCATTATTATTTTTAAATGGTCCTCTCCGCCTTTTAGTATAAGAAATGATTACGCCTCAGATCCTTCTGTGTCAGGGATCATCTGGATATACAGCTGCTAGAGACACCTATCATGTGTAACAGGCTTTCTCTTTTATGATGAGTTGCAATACACTTGTGACTCCAAAATTTCCTCCTGTTCAATTTTCTTTAATGTTTTTGAAAACAATCATTCTACATTTTTTTTTCTTACAATTAAATAAAACTGTCTGAGAGCTAAATGAAAACGTTTTGGGAGCACTCTGACAAGACTATTAACACCATCGTTAGGCTCTCACCAAGCTTCTTCTTGGTTGGGTCAGTTTGACCTGCTGTGGGGTTTTTGCAGATTGACAGTCCACAACCCCTCCTCCCTCCCACTTTCACTCCTGGAGAGATGTGTTCTCACAAATCACAGAAACTGAGAGACATTGCCCCAAAGTTGCACGCCTCCCATGCCACACCTCCCCAGCCGGTGCCACCGCCCTGCTCCGCTCAGGCCTGAGCCGCGACCCAGGGCCCAGCACTGAGGCAGCGAGAATGGCCCCACTCACTCACCGCCCCTCCCGTCATTTCTCTCTCAGCCCATTTCTCCTTCCTCTTTAGCTGTGTGAACTTCAGCCACTCGCACTGTCTTAGAAGCATCTCACTGACTTTCACAACAAATAATAGATCCTTCAAGAAGGAAGAAACCAGTCACCTTCCTTTATGGGTCTTTAAAACGATCATCGTGGGACTTCCCTGGTGGTCCAGTGGTTGGGACTCCGTGCTTCCACTGCAAGGGGCATGGGTTCGATCCCTGGTCTGAGAACTAAGATCCTGCATGCCATGGGGCCAAAAAATATAAATAAATAAATAAATAATAAATAAATAAAACATAAAAAATAAAAATAAAACAATCATCATAATGATAACAAAAGCAACAACTCCATGATTTACTATTAAATGAACTAACATATGTAAAGTACTTCTTAATGCCTGACATATATTCAATGAGCAATACATATTAAATATTAGCTATTATCATAATTATCATTTTCATGGATTAACATCCTAAGTTTCAGGGGACTTCCCTGGAGGTCCAGTGGGTAAGACTCCACGCTCCCAATGCAGGGGGCCAGGGTTCGATTCCCTGGTCGGGGAACTAGATCCCACATGCATGCCGCAACTAAGAGGCCGCATGCCGCAACTAAAAGATCCCGCGTATGGCAGTGAAGATTCCGCATGCCGCCACTAAGACCCAGCACAGCCAAAATAAATAAATAATGTCTAATATTATATAAATTACAGGTATACAATATAGTGAGTCACAATTTTTAAAGGTTATACTCCATTTATAGTTATTATAAAATATTTACTATATTCCCTGTGTTTACAATGTATCTTTGTAGTTTATTTTATACCTAATAGTTTGTACCTCTTAATCCTCTAACCCTATATTGTCCCTCTCCCTTTCCTTCTCCCCACTGGTAACCACTACTTTGTTCTCTCTATATGTGAGTCTGCTTCTTTTTTGTTATATTCGCTAGTTCATTGTATTTTTAAGATTCCACATATAAATGATATCATACAGTATTTGTCTTTCTCTGTCTGACTTATTTCACTTAGCATAATGCCCTCCAAGTCCATCCATGTTGCTGCAAATCACAAAATTTCATTCTTTTTTATGGCTGAGTAGTATTGCATTATATATGTATCTCACATCTTTTTTTATCCATTTATCGTTAATGGACACTTAGGTCACTTCCATACCTTGGCAATTTTACACCCGTTTTACAGATGAGGAAACAAAGATGGTAAGAAGTCAAGTGCCCAAATTCACACTGCTGATTCATTTTGGAGCTGGAGTCAAAGCCAGTCTCCATAGACTGTGATGTCTATCCTCTAAGTCGACTGTAGTTATGTTCAGGTGGGAATGATTTAGGGACAGTCTTTGAAAAAGTTTAGGGGGATCATCAAGCTGAAAGGTTCTCTTGGATTTGAAAATTTTATAATGAAGACTTAGATGATTCATTAAACATGGAATGCATCTGGGTGGGGTGGGGAGAGGAATAGAAGAAAGGAAGAAGAAAAGAATCATTTACTGAGTGTATATTTGTACATTTACATTTATTGTGCTCCAATTCCATACCTCTATTGCGCTGCAAGTGCTTTAATAATAATTTCATGTTTTCCACTAAGACACTAAAACATCTTATTGAAGGAGGTCAGGGAAGTAGCTTCCTCAGAGTGCGGTCAGAGAAAAATTAGACAGTTGCATTTGGGGGACGGTTTTTCAATACAGAACGACGCAGAGGTGTGAAGATGAATGAGCTGACCTCTTAGGTCCTTTCCAGTCCCGGAGCTCCAGAATTTATTTGCCAATGAAAATGTCAGGCTTTTTCTTCCATAAAATGATGTATGATGGTCTGAGTACCTTCCCCACTTCCACCCCCACCTCCTCATATCTGATTAAAAAGCAAAGATTAAATCAGCAGAAGCAATGGAAAGGAAGATTTTCTCCAGGAGCGATGAGGTTTTCCTGAGACAAGGCAACAGGAGGAGTAGAGGGAGTTAAAAGGAAAGCGTAGTGGTCTGGGAGGGACGAGCTGAGCCAGGCCTCAGCTGGGTGAAAGGATGGATCCAGGCACAAAGCAGGAGGATGGGCCCAGGCATAGAGTGGGAGGATGGGACAAAGGACAGATGCAGTTGAGTTATGACGGCCACGACTTTGCATTAATCAACAGGCATAAAGTGTAAACCAGGTCTCTACTTTTGAAAAGAATATACTCTAGTTAAACAAACCAAATTAATGCACATGAAACAACTTGAGAACCATCCATTTTTAACCAGGAGATAAGAGGTCAGCCTTGAATCAGAACTCATTCATTCAAC
Organism: Eubalaena glacialis; assembly: GCF_028564815.1. Classification (NCBI taxonomy): domain Eukaryota; kingdom Metazoa; phylum Chordata; class Mammalia; order Artiodactyla; family Balaenidae; genus Eubalaena; species Eubalaena glacialis. The sequence continues at coordinate 11,836,830 of NC_083725.1, read as the reverse complement.
AAATATTCCTTGCCTCCTCTGTGCCAGACACCGTTCGGGGTACAGGGGATACAGAAATGACCCAAGCGGTCCTAGTTCACTGTCCTACTGGGGGAGACAGAAAATAAACAAGATCAGTAAGTAAGACACGTAGTATGCTAGTCAGTGTTAGTGCTAAGTAAAAAATAAAGCAGGGAGGGACTTCCCTGGAGGTTCAGTGGTTAGGACTCCGTGCTTCCACTGCCGGGGGCCGCATCGATCCCTGGTCGGGGAGCTAAAATCCTGCAAGCCGCGTGGTACTGCCAAAAATAAAAATAAAAGCTTTATAAAAAGTTTTATGAAGAGGGATGTAGCTGAGTAAGAGAGCTAAGGGCGGAAAGAAGAGGGTGATGATGAAATCTGGTGGAGGACTCCAGGCAAGGGAATGGCAACGCAAGGTCCTGGGGTGAGTGGACCTGGTGGGTAAGAAACAGTGAGGACACCAAGGTAGCTAAGTAGAAGGTGGAGTCAAAAAGTTCACAGGGGCCAGGGACTTCCCTGGTGGTCCAGTGGGTAAGACTCCACGCTCCCAACGCAGGGGGCCGGGGTTCGATTCCCTGGTCGGGGAACTAGATCCCACATGCTGCAACTAAGAAGTCCATATGCTGCAATTAAGAAGCCCACATGCCACAACTAAAAGATCCCCTAGGACTTCTCTGGTGGTGCAGTGGTTAAAATCTGCCTGCCAATGCAGGGGACACGGGTTCAAGCCCTGGTGCAGGAAGATCCCGCATGCTGCGGAGCAACTAAGCCCATGCGCCACAACTACTGAGCCTGTGCTCTAGAGCCTGCGAGCCACAGCTACTGAGCCTAAGTGCCATGACTACTGAAGTCCGTGTGCCTAGAGCCTGTGCTCCGCAACAAGAGAAGCCACTGCAATAAGAAGCCCACGCACCCCACTTGCTGCAACTAGAGAAAGCTCACGCGCAGCAACGAAGACCCAACGCAGCCTAAAATAAAATATCCCCCATGCTGCAACGAAGATCCTGCATGCCTGCAACAACGGATCTCACATGCCGCAAGGAAGATCCCGCGTGCCACAACTAAGACCCGGCGCAGCCTAAATACATACATACATAAATAAATAAATAAATAAAATTTTAAAAGAGAAACATTCACAGGGGCCAGATCACGTGGGACACTGAATGAATTTGAAAAGACTTGGGCTTTCCCGTTTGGTGAACTGAGAGCCACTGGAGGCTGCTGAGCAGAGGAGGGACATGACCTGACTTACATGGTAACAGGATCCCTCTGGCGCTGTGCTGGAGATGGGCTGCACCCCGTGAAGGGTAAAGCAGGGAGACCAGTTAGGACGCTGTTGCAATAATCCAGGCAAGAGATGATGTTGGCTGGGACCAGCAGTAGTAGTAGTAGAGGTGGGGGAAAGTAGTCAATTTCTGGATCTGTTGAAATGCTAGACCATTAGAGGAGAAAAGGAAGACAAGTCTCAGTGGAAGGAAGGAAAGCTCTTGCTAATGATCTGCCCCTCAATACTTCTGTCACATCTTGTCATCTCAGCCAAAGAAGGGTGAGGCTGTGTTCAGACTGACCATGTGATGGCCTAACTCGTGCTCTTAGTTGGTTTCCACTGAGAGTTGTGCCAAAGGGTCATATTTTCCATATTTGCAGGTGACTGACCCTTATTTGCACCAAGGGCTGTGCTGGGCACTTTGTATGGAGCTGCAAAGAGACATGAGACACAGTTCTTGGTTTCAAGGTGCTCTTAGTCTAGTGAGGGAGACAGGTGTACAGGCAACAATTTCAATGTGATGGAATAAAGGAAGAGCCCAGGGTACAATTAAGGGCACAAAATAGGGCATTTGGCTCAGCTTTCAGGAAGAAAGGTGGTTGGGGGGTTTTGCAAGATGTAGGAGTTAGCCAGGAGACAACCACGGGGAGGATATGTTAGGCAGAAGGGCAGCAAGTACAGAAGCACGGAGATGTGAACTAGGACAAGGCATGCGTGGACCTCTGTAGGCTGTGTGGGTCAATTAGCCCGGTAAGGCCAAGACTCACCTTGATAGTGAGCCATTTGGCTGCCCTGTGCTTAGGGTCACAAGTAGAGGAGAAAAGATTCACCGTTCCTCCTAGAAAAATCAACCCAAGGCATATATTTTATCCCTGACTTGGATCACCAATGTCTTTAAATATCAAATCCTATCTGTGTGAAGCCTGGACACCAAATATCTAGTTTCAAGTCCTGCCTTTACTACTCGTCTGACCTTGAGTAAGTCACTGTTTCTGTGACTCTCCATTTCTGCAGAATAGGAAAGCAATAACATATGCCTCATAGTGCTGCTGTGAAAACAAATGAAATAGGTCTGCAAAAACACTTCCTGAAATGTAGAGAGCTGTTCAAATATTAGTTACTGTGTTAGAACTGAGTAATTGAAAACTGCCGCTATCTGCTGATGCCCACTTCTCTTTCATGCCCTCATTGCCACCACTAGTATTTCATAGACCACTGAGTTCCTTGCTCTTTCCATTTTCACCCAGTTTGCAGGAGCCTCTGGTCTTCTCTTTCTTCTCTAACGCCGCCAATTCCAGGGTAGGTCACCATTTCCATAGTTATTGTGTCCTCTCCCATTCTGCCTGGTGTTCATGCCAAACCTTCACTCCATTCTCAAGCCCCAACATTTTCTCAGCACATGACCTTGCCTCCTATTTCATCAAGAAAGCGAAGGCCACCAGCATGAACTTCTGCTTCCTCCGTCTCCTCCAGTCTCCACCCAAAACATCAACACAACGTTTATCTCATTACAAACACGCTTCACCCTTTTTCAGGTCTCAGGGAAGAAGGTATCTCTTCTCCTGTTCAAGATAATCCCCACCCCCCTCTGCACACACACACACACCCTCCTCCCTACCCCCATCTCAGCTTTTTCTTCATGATCTCCTTCACCCTGAGATAGATCTCGTTCCATCCATACTCCCCTTTCTTCTATAAATCTACTCTCTTGCTTTCTATTAGCTCATTGCCCTCAGCCTATAAATACATCAAGATTCATCTTTTGAGGAGGAAGTCTCTCTTGACCTCCCCTTGACCTCTCAGCCAAGCATCTTGAAAATAGCCCCAATAATTGGGGTCTTCACTTCTTCAACCCACTGCCACCTGGCTTCTGATCAGACCACTCAACTCAAACTGCTTTCAAGAACATCACCTCCAAATTGCCAAAGCCACTGGACACTCCCAGTCTAAGTCTACTTGGGCCTTTCTACTGTGTTTGACACTATTTCTCATTCAATTCTTCTTGAAATTCTCTACTTCTTTGACATCTCTTGTGAGTCTCCTTCTACATCTCTGATGATTGCTTTTTGTCCTATTTCACAGAGTCTTCCTCATCTGCCAACTTCTTAAATATTTGAACCCCCCCCCAAAGGGTTGCTTTCTGCCCCACTCTTTCATCTTCCTACACTATCCCACGTGTGCTGGATCTTCTCCCCTGAAGTAGCTCAGGACTCACCTTTCTCAGGTAGATTGCCTATCTCCACTTCACTTAGATGTTCTTCTGGGTTTTATCTTGTTCTTTCATCTGGAACACACTTCTTTGCTGTCTCATTTTGTTTAAATTTCTATTTGTACTTTCATGTATGTAGTAGTTTAGTTACTTTTCTTGACCTTGAAGAAGTGGCCCTCTGTAGGGGATGTCCTATGTGTCCCAGCAGTTCACGCCCCTCTCGTCACCCAAGGGCCAGGGACCAGTTGGTCCCAGGGTAGGTTCTGACCTGTGTTTGCAGACTCAGTTCCCCAGGCTGCAAGATGGTAGTTTTCTTGCTTCTGGTGTCTGCCCACTGGTGGGTGAGGCTGGTCTAGAGGCTTGTGCAAGGCTTCCTGGTAGGAGGGGCCGGTGCCTGCCCACTGGTGGGTGAAGCTGGATCTTGGCCCTCTGGTGGGCAGGGCCATGTCTAGGGTGGGTGTGTAGAGGGGCTGTGGGCTCAGGAAGTTTTAGGCAGCCTGCCTGCTGATGGGTGGCGCTGTGTTCCTGCCCTGTTGGTTGTTTGGCCTGAGGTGTCCCAGCACTGGAGCCCACAGGATGTTGGGTGGGACCAGGTCTGGTGCTGATGACCCAAGCAATTTTTCTGCCTCCAGGTATAGGTGAATACTCCCCGCTACATCTGCCACCAGCTTTTATGACCCCAGAGAGAGCCACTGCCACCGCCCCACCCCCCAGGACACCCTCCAAGACCAGCAGGTAGGTCTGGCCCAGGCTCCTATGAAGTCACTGCTTTTGCTCTGGGTCCCAGTGCACATGAAACCTTGTGTGCACCCTCCAAGAGTGGAGTCTCTGTTTCCCCCAGTCCTGTGGAGCTCCTGCAATCAAGCCCCGCTGGTCTTCAGAGCCAAATGTTCTGGGGGCTCCTCCTCCTGATGCCAGATCCCCAGCCTGACGTGGGGCTCAGAACTCTCGCTCCTGTGGGAGAACTTCTGTGGTACAATTATTCTCCAGTTTGTGGGTCACCCATCCAGGGGGTATGGGATTTGATTGTATTGTGAGTGCACCCCTTCTACTGTCTTGTGGTTTCTTCATTATGTCTTTGGATGTAGAATATCTTTTTTTGGTAGGTTCCAGTCTTTTTTGTCAATTCTTCTCAGATTTACTCCTCAGCATTCACTCCAATTTCAGAACTCTCCAGTTCTCCCCGAGGAGAAGTAAAGGGTGAGAGAGTGGGCAGGAAGGGATAAGGGAGTGCCCGCCATATGGGAACAAGCCACAGGAATGGAGAAGGAGGGTCCCCTTCCTGTCACCTCACATTGTGTGCCTTTTCTCATTCTGTTTTGACTCCCTAGAATACTGTCCCCATTTTTCACCTGCCTACCTTATACTCACCCTCCAAGATTCAGGTCAGATTTGACCTCCTTCAGAAACCCTCTGTGAATCCCCAGGATGTGCCACATCTCCTCTGGGTTCACATGTCTTTCAGAGCACTCATCTTAGTGCAGGGAATGTCTATTAAGTTGCCTGTTTTCCTTATGGGGAACATCATGCCTTTCAACCTTGTATTCCTAGCGCTCAGCACTGGTATATAGTAAGTACTCAACAAGTGCTCCACGGACTGGGCCAAGATCATCTAGACAAACCTCTTCATTTGATAAGTGACCTTGAAAAGCTCCATGTTGTATATTGAGGGTATCGGTAGCAAAAAAGGTAAGACTTGGAGTCAGGTAGATTCAGTTTCCAGTGCTAGACCTACCACTTATTAGCTGTGTGCCCTTACACCAATTACTTGTCCTCTCTAAATCCCAGTTTTCTAATCTGGAAATAAGGATAATACTACCTTCCTTACCAGGTTGGTATGATAATTAAATACATTAAGATAAATCAATTACCAGCTCACTAGTGCTTGGCATCGCTTACACACTAAAGAAACAATAACTGCATTCTTGTATTGCTACTTTCATTAGTAAATTGTGTTTTATTTGAAAAAAAAAAGTTTAGTTGAATGAATTTAGCAATAAAGGTACAATTCCCACCCTCAAGGAACTAAGAGTCTAGAGAAAGTGCTCGCAATGGGGATTCTGTATTTCTACAGAATTCTGTAGAACTCTGCGGATGATTTTGTATTTCCAGATTTATGAGTCAGCGTTCTCCAGAAAAACAGAATAGATAGGATCTATATAAAGAGATTTATTATGAAGAATTAGCTCATACAGTTTTGGAGGCTGAGAAGTATCATGATCTACTGTCTGCAAGCTGGAGGCCCAGGAAAACTGGTGGTTTGATTCTAGCCCAAATGGGAAGGCCTGAGAACTAGGAGTGCCCATAGTGTAAGTCCCAGTCCAAGAGCAGGAAAAGATAGGTGTTCCAGATAAGCAGTCAAGCAAAGAAAGAGAATCTCCCTTCTTCCACATTTTTGCTGTATCCAGACCTCAGGGGTTGGAGGATGCCATTTCATATTGAGTGGGGCAGTTGGCTTTACTCAATCAGATCCAAATGCTAATGTCTCCGAGAAACACCCTCACAGACACATCCAGAAATAACGTTTAACCAGATATCTGGGCACCCCATGCCCCAGTCAAATTGACACATAAGATTACCTATCACACTGGATAAACTTTTGTAGTTTTAAAAGATAAACTTTATCACCTGAGAGAATCTTATTTATATTACTTATTTGGTTGTGCTGGGTCTTAGTTGTGGCTGGTGGGCTCCTTAGTTGTGGCATGCGAACTCTTGGTTGCAGCATGCATGTGGGATCTAATTCCCTGACCAGGGATTGAACCCAGGCCCCCTGCATTGGGAGTGTGAAGTCTTTTTTTTTTTCTTTTTTCTTTTTAACATCTTTATTGGAGTATAATTGCTTTACAATGTTAGTTTCTGCTGTATAACAAAGTGAATCAGCTATATGTATACATATATCCCCATATCCCCTCCCTCTTGCGTCTCCCTCCCACCATCCCTATCCCACCCCTCTAGGTGGTCACAAAGCACGGAGCTGATCTCCCTGTGTTATGCAGCGGCTTCCCACTAGCTATCTATTTTACATTTGGTAGTGTATATATGTCAATGTTACTCTCTCACTTCATCCCAGCTTACCCTTCCCCCTCCCTGTGTCCTCAAGTCCATTCTCTACGTCTGCGTCTTTATTCTTGTCCTGCTCCTAGGTTCATCAGAACCAATTTTTTTTTTTAGATTACATATATATGTGTTAGCCTATGGTATTTGTTTTTCTCTTTCTGACTTACTTCACTCTGTATGACAGACTCTAGGTCCATCCCCCTCACTACAAATAACTCAGTTTTGTTTCTTTTGTGGCTGAGTAATATTCCATTGTATATATGTGCCACATCTTCTTTATCCATTCACCTGTCAATGGACACTTAGGTTGCTTCCGTGTCCTGGCTATTGTAAATCGAGCTGCAATGAACATTGTGGCACATGACTCTTTTTGAATTATGGTTTTCTCAGGGTATATGCCCAGTAGTGGGATTGCTGGGTCAGCTGGTAGTTCTATTTTTAGTTTTTTAAGGAAACTTCATACTGTTCTCCATAGTGGCTGTATCAATTTACATTCCCACCAACAGTGCAAGAGGGTTCCCTTTTCTGGGAGTGTGGAATCCTAACCACTGCAAGGCCTTATCTCTCTTTATTGATTTACAGCAAGTCTTTATCTAACCCATTCTTATACTGCCCATGTATATAATAGGGCCTGGCAGGTAAGAGAGGCACAATGCATTTATTTAATGAATAAATAAATGAATGAAAAATAGGTCTTCGATAACTACTTTTGAAACAAATTGATACGATTTTGATCATTATCTTCACAGTGTAGTCCAAGGACTCACCTCATTTCTTATGAGTGCTCACCCTCAGCCCCACCATCCCCTCTGCTCCACGTGGCCCTCTTGCTGCTTCTCACTTATGCCAGCAGCCCCCCCACCCCTGCTCAGAGCCTCTGGGCTCAGCTGCTCCCTCTGCTTGGACCATTCTTCACCTCAAGGATAGCCCTGAATCACTCCCACACCTCCATCAGGCCTGTGCTGAAATGTCACCTTTTAAGGGAGCCATCCCCAACTGTTCTATCTTAAATTGAAATTTCTACTCTCCACACTCCCTACCCCCCTGCCCTGCCTTTGGTTTCCTTCTGTCCCATATATCAGCATCTGAGAAATCATCTATTTAATTAGTTTATTTATTTAGCATTCATTCATTCATTCATATGTTTACCCCTCTCTACCCTCAACAGAAAAAAACCTTGTCTATTTTGTTCACTGCTGCATCCCCAGTGCCTAGAACGATGTCTAGCATATAGTAGGCAGCCAAAAATATTTTATAAATGACTGTGACGGAGATTACATTTCCCAGTCTCCCTTGCAGCTTATTTGGCTCTGTGACTGGGCCATGGGTGTAAGCAGAAGTGATGAGCACAACTTCCAGTTTATTTCTAATTTAAAAGATAAGCAGGGACTTCCCTGGCGGTCCAGTGGTTGGGACTTCACCCTCCAATGCAGGAAGTGTGGGTTTGATCCCTGGTCGGGGACCTAAGCTCCCACATGCCTCCTGGCCAAAAAACAAAAACATAAAAAGCATTAAAAAAAAAAAAAGAAGAAGCAATATTGTAACAAATTCAATAAAGACTTAAAAAAAGAAAATAAACATAAGCAACTGTCTGTTCCATCATGTAAGGAGCTTGGAAGTCGCCACTCTAGCCAACAAGTAAAAAGCTGAACAAACTGGAAAATCAACAACTCTTCTTAGGTCTGTCAAAAAAGTTAGGTCACAAGGCAAACCACTGCCCCTAAAATTAGAGAGAAAAATGGGCAGATACAGAGAACCACAACTTCCCATCCAATAGCAGCAGAATACACATTCTTCTCAAGAGCACATGAAACATTCTCCAGGATAGATCATATGTGAGGCCACAAAACACGTCTTAATACATTTAAGAAGACTGAAATTACATCAAGCATCTTTTCTGACCACAATGGTATTAAACTAGACATCAAAGACAGGAAGAAAACTGGAAAATTCACAAATATGTGGAAATTAATCAACATGCGACTGAAAAACCAATGGGTCAAAGAAGAAATCAGAAGAGAAATCAAAAAATATCTTGAGAGAAGTGAAAACAGAAATACAACATACCAAAACCTATGGGATGCAGCAAAAGCAATTTTAAAAGGGAAGTTCATAGAGATACATGCGTACATTAAGAAAAAAGAAAGATCTCGAATAAACAACCTAATTTTACATCTCAAGGAACTAGAAAAAGAAGAACTAAATAAGCCCAAAGTTAGAAGGAAGGAAATTACAAAGATCAGAGTGGAAATAAATAAAATAGAGACTAAGAAGACAATAGAAAAGATCAATGAAATTGAGCTATTTTTTTTGAAGATAAACAAAATAGAAAAACCTATGTCCAGACAAAAACCTGCACACTAATGTTTATAGCAGCTTTATTAATAATTGCCAAGACTTGAAGTCAATGACCATGTCCTTCAGTAGTTGAGAGGAATAACTGTGATGTATCAGACAATGGAATATTACTCAATGCTAGAAAACCAAGAAAAAACATGGAGGAAGTCTAAATGCATATTATTAAGTGAAAAAAGCCAATCTGAAAAGGCTGAATACTGAAAAATATGAAAGGCTACATACTGTAGATTTCAACTATTTGATGTCCTGGGAAAGGAAAGGAAAACTATGGAGACAGTAAAAAGATCAGTGGTTGCCAAAGGGTGGGGGAAGGAATGAATAGGTGGGGCACAGATGATGGTTAGGTCAGTGCACCTATTCTGTTTGATTCTACAATGGTGGATATATGTCATTACACATTTGTCCAAACCCATAGAATGCACAACAATGTGAGTGAACCCTAACTTAACCTATGGTCTTTGGTTGATAATGATGTGTCCACGTAGGTACATAGATTGTAACAAATGTATTAATCTGGTGCGGGATGTTGATAGTGGAAAGTATGTGCGTGTGTGGAGACAGGGGGGATATGGGAGCTTTCTGTACTCTGATCAATTTTGCTGTGAACCTAAAATAACTCTAAAAAAATAAAGTTATTAATTTTTAAAAAATGATAAGCAGTTTGCCCTGAAGTTCTTGTCTCTCAATTTCCCACAAGCCGAAATACAGACGTGATTATGGCTCACCCTTGATCACGCAATGACATCACCCCACTATATGGCAGGTCAACAAGACTTGGGAACCTGGCTCTTCAAAAGAACTCATGGGGCAGAGCCCCCTGCTCACCTGCCAGCCTGGGCTGCTCACATTGGGAGTGTGTATATAAGAAAGAAGGGGGTGTCACTTTTTGTTACAGCAGCTTACCCTTTACCCAACCCATAGAATAAATAAATGAATGGATGAGTATATATATCACACTTTAGTACAAAAGGGCATCTAAGGTGGATTAGAATAATTTATGAGGTGAATTAATACAAGTCCACATAAAGATGGACCAAGTAAATAAGACATTATACACCAGCAGCAGGAGTAGTATGCAAAAGAACTGGGGATTAGAGAGTCACTGCACTGAAGCAATGAGTTTAATTCACAAAGCCTGGAAATTAAGGCAAAAAGAGAAACACATGTTCTAACTCGTGTCTGATGAAAAGAGTTATACATTTTCTTTTATATGATTTCAGAAAATTCAGGGAGTACGTATTTCTAGGGACTATGTATTTATAGCCATAGGATCCTACAATCACTGGTGGTTGGTGGGAGTGACGCTGGGAGGAGGGAAATTTTCAAGCACTAAAAGACGTATCAGATAAATTATAAGCCCCTCAGGGTCAGAGACTGTGGTTTTTCCCTCCCCCCACCTCCCCTCCCATGCTTCCCCTTAGTACCCAATCTCGCCTTGGAAACTGTGACTCTGCCATTCCTCCCTGGGGACTGGGATCTCTAAGAGCTGGTCCCTGAAGAGGAGAGACGGCAATGAGGACAGCACTTGGGGGAATAAAAATTGAAGCCTGTAAAGCTGTGAGGAAATTCTGTTAATCATCAAACTGTAACTTCTCAGTAGAGGAAGTCACTTGATATTTTCAGCCAACTCTGGGAAAAGCAACACATCTATTTAATGCTGACCTTAGATCACCTCTTCATTCAGTAAGATCATTCCTCACCTCCCTGAAGAGATTTGCTGGCTTGGAGAAAATCAGCCTCTAGATTGCTAGGAGCTTTGTAAGTTTTTCTTTCTCCTCTCCACCCCAGTTCTTCAAGTTAAAATAAAAATTACAGCCCTGGGAAGAAAAGAGGGCACATAAATAAGGTGGTTCCAGCTGATCAAAGGGACTTTGTAAATAAGGTGACATTTGCCAGTTCACCATAATACCACACAGGTTTCAAAGTATTTGAGATCTGAAAATAATTTTAATAAAAAATATTTCCTATTCATGGGCATTATAAACATTTTGGAAAACACAAACACAAAAAAGAAAACCTTATCACCAGCCTGCGATGACCACGATTACTATTTCAGGGTTTGTCTGTCTCTTGAAACGGAGCAGGACCCTACGGTCCTTGGCCCCCATGTCCTTAGCCGGGCTTTTGTCTGCAGAAAAACTTTAGCCAAAGAATAAGTTTAATCAGAGAAGTGAGAAAATGCAGAAACAAAGGAAAACAGTCAAACGAGACCAAATCATAATACTTCAGTCATTAAGCAAAGTCAAGGACCTTTGGTTCCTCCTCAAGGGCTATAGATAATATTCTGAGCCACATCCTGTGAGCTGTCTTATAGATACTGAAACCCCCATCAGGTGGAAGAAGTTACTACATGATGACCAGACTGTAGCCATGACATAAGCTGCCACAATTCCAAGAACTGGCCTCAAAGAAATGGGAACAAACCGATCCTGGAACTAAGGACTAACTGTACTTAAAACAATCAAGATGATGCTGATCAGACCACCCCATGACTAATTTCAAGATGACTGTCAGAGCTGACTGTGCTGTTTCTGCACGTAGCCCCCTCCTTCCATCTATAAAATCTCTTGCCCACTGATTGTCCCTGGGGGGAGTTGGCCTTTGGACAGGTGTCCGCCCTGCCACTGGTTGCCGGCCTCCGAAATAAAGCCAACCTCCTTACTGGTGAACCTAGTGGCAGGGCAGGAATAAAGACGCAGACGTAGAGAACAGGCTTGAGGACACTGGCGGGAAGGGGAGGCTGGGACGAAGTGAGAGAGTGGCACTGACATATATATACTACCAAGTGTAAAATAAATAGCTAATGGGAAGCAGCTGCATAGCACAGGGAGATCAGCTCGGTGCTTTGTGACCACCTAGAGGGGTGGGAGGGAGACTCAAGAGGGAGGGGAAATGGGGATACGTGTACACGTATGGCTGATTCACTTTGTTATACAGCAGAAACTAACACAACATTGAAAAGCAATTATACTCCAATAAAGATGTAATAAATAAACAAACAAACAAGTAAATAAAGCCAACCTTCTTTCCACCAACCTTGCCTCTTTGTTGGCTTTTTGAGCGGCGAGCAGCTGGCCTCCACTTTTGGTAACAGTTTTGCGGCGCCTAACGTGGCGCTGTGCTCTCGCGACATCTGGCTCCGCGGGATTTTCGGAGCAGAGCCTCTGGCCGTGGCGTCGCGCCGGGATGGTGGCGATGAGCTCGCTGCTCTGGCTAGTTGGCCCCGAGAGGGGGATTTGGGGGACACTCCTAGCGGCTGCTGAAACCATTTGTTTTGGGGATCCTCCCTGTTTCTCTCCTGCTCGGCGCTGGCTGCCAACGTAACGCTTTTCCTTGGTGGAATGGAAACATGCATCTGGATGGGCTGACGAGCTCCAAGACCGAGTGAGTCCACCGGTGTGCACCCGGGCAAACTTCTCTTTTGAGCACGAAGTGATATTTGGGCATTTTGCCAGTTGGTTCTGATGTGTGTCTGACGTTGAGGACCGTTTGTGAGCACTGAGTGTCATTTGGGGACTTTGCCATTTGGGTGTGATTTGGGCATTTTATTGGCTCCAGAGTGGCAAGCAGCTGGCCTCCACTTTTGGCAATACTCTGGGTCTCCCCACCTCTGAAGGTCTCTCCATCTCTTGTCTCTCCCTACCTCTTTCTCTGTCTTGCAAAACTGGGATCCTAAAGTACACAATGTTCTGTAACTTGCTTTTTGGTTTAATCCTATGTAAGAAGGATTAAAAAATTAAAAAAAATTTTTTTTTCCATTTTTAAACACAGACAGCCACGAGAGGATGATTCAGCTCAAAACTCTTAATTTAGGGCATGTTGATGTACAGCTGCAGTTCTCCCATTCACAAATACTCACTGGGTGCGCATCGGGGACCAGGCTTTGGGCTGGTGGTGAAAGAGAGCTAGTCTCATGGAGTTTACAGTCCAGCAGGGAGGAACGATGCTAAACGAGTCATCACCAGCGGGGTGACTATTACATAAAGAGAAGCACAAGCGTTCTCAGGGATACATAACACTGGCCAGGTTAGGGCAGAACAGCGGTAGCTCAGAACTGTGTTCCTGAAGAGGAAATCCCCAGATCTCGCTGACATTATCTCAAGGCCAGCTTGCCTGCTTGCTGACTCTCTCCATGCGTGAGAAGCACATGGGTCATTCAGGCTGTGTTTTAAATAGAACTCTGCTCGCCAAAGTCAAACCATCTCCCAAATTCAGTGCGGGAGGACATGAACCCTCTCTTATACCGCTCTGAGAATTTAAACAGGTACACTCCTTCTAGGAAAGCAATGTGGTGACATGCATTTGAAATAACAAGTTTAAAATGGCTTAAGCTTTGATCCAGAAATTCCTTAGCAAGAATCTATCCTAAGAAATTAGTGAGAAACTTAGACACAATTTTATGTACAAAAAGTTCTTGGTACAATTGTTTTCAATAATGGAGAGGGGACTGATAACCTAAATTTTCATCGAAATCAGGAAGGTAAAATAAATTATAGTCCTTTCATTCAGTGGGATATTGTATAATAAATAGGAATAGCTACCATTTGTTAAGCATTTACTATGTCCTAGAACATGTTCAAAGCTTTTAAAATATTACTTTCAAAGAATATTTAATTTATGGGAAATGCTTATTATATAAGGTTGAGAGGGAAATGGGAGTCAACAGATTTTATTTATATTCCAATTTGTATTTTATCATGCATTTATATGCACATACAATGAAAAAATACCAGAATGCTAATGACAGTGGGATTACCAGTGACTGGTAATTTCTTCTTTTTTCTATATTTCTAAATTTTCTGTGATAAGGATCTATCAAACAAATTGATGTCTTTTAAGACATACTATCTTTTTTTTTTTTTGGCCACGCCACGAGGCATGAGGGGATCTTAGTTTCCCGACGAGGGATCTAACTTCCTGCAGTGGAAGTGCGGAGTCTTAACCACTGGACCGCCAGGGAAGTCCCAAGCCATACTATCCTTTAAAAGCACATTCAAATGTTATTAATGACTCCTTTCGATTAAATGCTTAAATATGAAAAAATCAAAGGCCAGAATATATCAGATGGTTGTTAATAAATCTGCAGGTGGCCCTGCTTCCTAAGGAACAGTGGGTTTGCAGGATGGGCACCAGATCCACCTCTCCACAGGTCAGATCCCACCTGGGTCTCCTTAGATAATTTGGAGTTGCTTCGGAGAGAATCTGGGCTTGAATCCTGATCCTATTACTAAGTGGGCAGACCTAACAGCTCACTTCACCTCTCAAATTCTCAGTTTCCTCATCTGTAAAATGGGAATCATAACATCTACCTCATGGAGTTGCTGTGAGGGTAAAACGATACCCGGGACAGGCAACTGCCTCTGCTGAGTGCCTGTACATGCAGCTGGGGGCTGCCCCCGAAGGGCCCACAGTTGAGGTCTACTGTGATTGGGTTTGCTGGTGAGACACACACAGGTTCTGTACAGCCATCTGCCTGTGGGCTGGATTATGCTTAGCTGAGGGTTCCATTTCATGGATGACAGCTGTGGTGAAGTTGAAGCATGACCTTCAATCTCCTGCACTGCTGACGGGAGGCCTGATTCTGACAAATGGTCCTGCGCTCTCAGCACCCATCACTCATGCCCTGTCAGAAGGAGCTGGTCACTGTTCCAGGCACCAGCCCAAAAAAGGGGGAGAGGAACACTATTTAGGCTGCCCAGCCACAGTGTTTTTTCTCTTTTTTTCTTTAAAAGGGGCTCAGCACAGTACCATACACAGCCAGATATTTCAACAATCAAGGCTTTAGGAAGTAATTTTTAACTTTTATTTTAAAGGAATCTCTGAGAAGTTAAGGTTCTGAGGCTTGCAGAGAGACTAAATACAAAATGTAACATTCTGGCACTCATTGCCAGAAGGGTTGTTGTAGAGTTATTCCCCAGGGCTGGCCTTAAAATAACACCTCCTTTGAAATTTTGGAAGATGTACTGACAACCTATTTTGTCAAATGTTTCTTCTTTGGGTGGTGGGGTGGTTACCACACTGAGCATAAGGGACACACACACACACACACTTACCATAATCAGTGTCAGGCACTTGAACTGAGTTGCATTGCTGACTGCTCTCAAGCTTGTGGTCCACTGTAGCACCTGATTCTTTTCACCAACACACTCAGCTCTCTCCCTGCATTTGTGCGAATGAGTTGCCCTTGCCTGCATTTATCCCAACCGGACATCAAAGTAGTAGTTTCCGACTTGCTGCTTCTCCAATCTCATGGACCAGTTGAACCACAGGGAAAAAGCCCAAATGGCAGCTGTCCTAGATCTATGGACGTGTGGGAGTGTTACCCCTAAAAACGGGAGCTCATGTCCACGGGGGCTCTACAGGCAAAGCAATAATTTCAAAGCTGGACATCAGCAGGAAAACTAATGAGACCATTTAAATGTGTTAATATGATATGAGTGTAAAATTAACAACCCTTTGATCGCTGAGTCACAAACACCCTCCTGAAGTCAATCTGGATGCCACAGAGAAGACTGTCTCTCCAGGGCAGTGTGCCAGCCAGGAGCGGGAAGGCACTGGAGCCTGGGGATGACCCAGCTGCATCTTAAAATTAATACTGTGTGAAATTAGCCCCCCATGTAAGTGCTATCATCCTGGACTGCTTGTGGGAGCAACAGCTGGGTGTATGCGGAGTCCTGCCTCAGGACCATTCTTCCTCTTTTGGTTAATCAGTGCCAAACAATAAAGGCAAAACTGCTGCCTTAATAATCACTGTATCTACCACTTCTCGAGTGCTGACTAAGCACCCAGCGCTGTGCTAAACACTTTATGTGCATTACCTTGATTAGTCCTTCTAACGTCACTGTGAGGTGAGCACTTACCTAAAAGATGTGGAAACTGATGCTGTGAGTGTGACTTGCCCAGCCTCACAGGCAAGTGGGCGAGCTAGGATTTTTGCTTGTGTCTACCAGACGCTAACAGATCCTCTTTCTTTTTTTTAAAAAAAAATTTTTATTTAAGTATAGTTATTTACAACTTTGCACTAATTTCAGGTATACAGCATAGTGATTCAGTTATTTTTTTGCAGATTATATTCCATTATAGGTTATTACAAAATAATGAATATAATTCCCTGTGCTGTACAGTAAATCCTTGTTGCTTATCTATTTTCTGTATAGTACTTTGTATTGGTTAATCCCATGCTCCTAATTTGTCCCTCTTCCCCTTCCTCTCCCCTTTGGTAACCCTAAATTTGTTTTCTATGTCTGAGTCTGTTTTGTTTTGTATATAGATTCATTTGTCTTATTTTTTAGATTCCACATATCAGTGATATCATATAGTATTTGTCTTTCTCTGACTTATTTCACTAAGCATAATATTCTCTAGGTCCATCCATGTTGCTGCAAATGGCAATACTTCATTCTTTTTTAAGGCTGAGAATTATTCCATCGTATATATATATACCACATCTTCTTTATCCATTCATCTGTTGATGGACATTTAGGTTGCTTCCACATTTTGGCTATTGTAAATAGTGCTGCTATGAACACTGGGGTGCATGTATCTTTTTGAATTAGAGTTTTCATTTTTTTCAGATATATACCCATGACTGGGATTGCTGGATCATGTGGTGACTCTATGTTTAGTTTTTTATTTATTTATTTATTTATTTATTTATTTATTTATTTTTGGCTGTGTTGGGTCTTCGTTTCTGTGCGAGGGCTTTCTCTAGTTGCGGCGAGCGGGGGCCACTCTTCATCGCGGTGCGCGGACCTCTCACTGTCGCGGTCTCTCTTGTTGCGGAGCACAAGCTCCAGACGTGCAGGCTCAGTAGTTGTGGCTCACGGGCCTAGTTGCTCCGCGGCATGTGGGATCTTCCCAGACCGGGGCTCGAACCCGTGTCCCCTGTATTGGCAGGCAGATTCTCAACCACTGCGCCACCAGGGAAGCCCCTATGTTTAGTTTTTTAAGGAACCTTCCTACTATTTTCCATAGTGGCTGCACCAATATACATTCCCACCAACAGTGTAGGAGGGTTCCCTTTTTTCCATACCCTCTATATCATTTGTTATCTATAGACTTTTTGATGATGGCCCTTCTGACTGGTGTGGAGTGATACCTCATTGTGGTTTTGATTTGCATTTCTTTAATAATTAGCGATGTTGAGCATCTTTTCATGTGTCTGTTGACCATCTAACAGATGCTCTCTTAACCTGCAGTGGGTACTTCCTTCTTACGAAGGGTCAGTGGTAGGCTTCCTTCATGCAGGTCACGGGGGTTGCTCTAGCATCTTACAACCAAAGTCCAGATACATTTCAAACTGACAGATCCTTATCTGTTCTTCTGATGGGCTGGGGTAGAGGTGTCTACATTTTGGTTTAGTAAGGTCTATTCCTAATCCTACCACCATCAATAGAACATAAGAAAAAGCAGGAGCAGGCTATTGTTGAAATGCAGCCTGGGAGTTGGAAGAAGTCTTACAGAAATGAATCTTCCCCACAGGACATGTGGGCATCTGTTTGTTGCCCAGCACTTTCTGAACTAATGTGGATCAGAGAGCAGGCAACTGTGACCTCATCCTGATGGCCTGCCATCGTGGGTAATGGGAAGCCACCAAATGGCCACACCGCCCACCTCACACAGATGCATTCTAACTCCACCACCCCTTCCTTCCCCATTCCAGGGACCCCTGAGCCGACAGCAGGACTGCCTTGCTGAAGTGTGTTTTCTGGGACACTTTAGGGCCAAGTCCTGGCATATCATGTCATGTCGCACAAGTCACACTGAAGCCAGCCTCTGTCAGCAGAGACTGGAAGGCCTTTCTGAAGCTATTAGAAATCCAGCCAAGAAACCCATCCCTCCTTCTGAGAAGGGAAGAAAGAGAGGCAGTCAGTTGACGAGGAAGGAGAGATCCTGGCAAGAAGCATAACCCAACTCCCAGTGCCAGGGTAAAAGGCAGAGAAAAAATTAAGAAAGAAACAACCAGCAACTTATGCTCCTTTATATTTTCACAAACAAGATCCCCTGGCTGACCTTTCAGGCCAGCTGGGGAGTTATCCCCCCACACTGAGCATGCAAATAGGGCCTGCGCTGTATCTCTCTGCTACTGTCTCCATGGCTGCTCCCAGACCTTGCGTAACCCGCCTGGGACCGCCTCCGTTGCACCAGAGAATCCCAAATAAACACAGCCTGGCTGGAGGCAAAGGTGGAGTCAGGAATAAGGATTCAATATCAGGACGGTCCTGGGGGCCCATGTGCTGAAATCTGTTCTGGAGCATGAGTCCTGCTTGCTAAGGCACAGGCTCACCCCCTCATGCAGAGAGCAGGAGGATGCCAGCTACACCAAAGTGGCAAATGGGCTCCCCATGCTGGATCTTAAGAGCTTGGGCCACTCTCCCACTCACTCTCTTAAAAGCATAGAAAGATAAATGGCCCTACAGACTACCAGAAAAGTGTCTGCTTGTCCTTTGGGTTATACTTCTTTTTTAGCACATCACACCTCTCCACCATCCCCCAAATTCAATACATTCAACACCATCCACAATTTAGCCTGAACTTAGTCTCAAAATCTGTCTCCAGCTACCAGGACACAGACAATCTGGGCAAGTGCCCGTTCTCCAACCTCCTATCAAACTTGCCGTGTCTTTGCTTGAGCCATTCACTTTGCCAGGCATGCCCCCTCCTCACCTCCTCTTAGCCAGTAAAACCCTACCTATTGCCAAGGGCCAGCTCAAATGCCACCTCTATCATGATGCTCTCCCTCATCATTGCAGCCACAAGTTATCTATGAAATATGGACAGGACCCCTCATATGGCCCTTCCTGGTTCTCATGTTTACCGTACTACAAAAGCTCTTTGTGGTTAGTGAACATTTCTTGTATTGCTTTGTATTTCTTACATCAGTTGGTTCTATACAGTGCAGCCATTCTTTCTCATTGTTCTATCAAATTCCAGTCCCTACCTTCTAAATATGGTATCACTCTGTCCCCTCTAAGTGATGAACTTTCTGACTTTCTTCCTGGTCTGGTGGTCTCTGCAGATTCTGGCACACTCAGAACTGCACTTTGGGAGATTCCTCTGGGCGTTTCACAGGGAGTGGAGCTGGGAGAAGGGTCTGGTCCAGGGTGTTGCACAGCATTTGCATACCTTCATATAATTTGTGCATGTGGAATTGTGTGATATGGCCATCCTGATGAAACCAGAAGGTGGAAGATTTGTTAAAGAGCCCTTTTTAACAGTCCAGGAGAAAATCCAACATAACTCAGCTGAAGGAGAGGCAGAGGAAATGGGGAGAGGAGGACAAATACAAGCAACGTTATAGAGGGAGATGTGTAAGACTATAGGGAGACTGGTTATTTTGCACTTACCTAATATCCATTCTCTCTTCTTGAAACAGAATTCTGATTGATCTTCCCTTGAGGAACCAATTTTACCATTTCAAATCATATGGCTTGAGTGGGGCACGTACCCCAAACTTGGCCAATGCGAACACCATATCCCCAGGGACTGATTTTTCCTGGTGCTATCAGAAAAGAGACTCTTTTTAAAATTTTTTTTTTGCTGGGGTGAAGCTAAAGACTCTCCCAAGAAAGAAAACAAATAGAAAAAACAAAGCAAAAAGACAAAGTCCAGTTAATATTTTTGAGACTTTAGATCCTACTGTGGTGGAAATCAGTGAACTTCCCCATCATATGAGCTAGTCCATTTCCTTTGGACATGAATCAGCTGAGCCATATTTCCACAACTTTCAACAGAGGGTCCTAACTAACATAGGGACTGGGGGCCAAATGTTGGACACAAGGGAAACTGAAGAGTCAAAATGCCCTGATGTTTGGGGAACTGGGAGGAAGGTGACTACCACCATCAATTGCTATAAACACAAACGACAAAAAGGTCATGTAAACATCAATGTTTAGAAAACAATACACGATATGAGCTAAAATTCATGTGAAAAATCCAACCAAGATTAGTGTGTTCAGAGCAAAAAAAGAAGGTAGGGAAAACGGTACAATTTTAACAACCAGTAGAAGGCAGAATCAGTTCAGTTGCTATTCACCATCAAGTGACCTCTTCAGACGGAAAAGAACAGCACAAATACTACAAAAAGAAACATCAGTGAAGATATGTGACAGTCTAGTAAAAAAAAAAAAAAAAAAGAATTGAATCACTAAACGTGTGTTCATGTCTCCAGGCTGATTTGTTTTATATCCTTGAATATTGGAGGATCTTGCAGGTGTGGACTCAGCATCACTCCAAGTGACCTTTGAAAAATCATGGAAAATAGGAGATATGCCAAAAGATAATGTCTCCACTTTCAACAAAGGAAAAGGGATGGCTTTTGAAAAATTCACATGGAAAACCTAGACCTCAACCTCCAGCAGAAGTCCAGAGTTGATTATTAAACAAATGGACGTGAATACTTAAAAGATGGACATAGTAGTCACCAGTAACAAGTGTGATTTCACATAGAAACAAGGCATATGAGCCTAACACATCATTTCCAAAGTCTTTACAATGCCCATGAGGCCCTTCATGACCTGGCTCCTTCGTGCCTCTCCTTCCTGGTCCCTTACGCTCCCACCTCTTCCACTTTTGCCCCTGCCCCACAACATACAGGTACACACACTCACTCTGTTCCAGCCATTCTGACCTTCATTCTGCTCCTGGGATGCTCCAAATTCATTCCTAGTGCAGGGACTTTGATCTTACTACTCCTGGGACCTGGATCCCTCGTCCTTCTCATTTTAGCATAGCACGGTCCTTCTCATCTATTAGATCTCATCTCAATATTACCTTCTCAATAGAAGACTTTATTAAAAGAACCTTATCTAAAATGATGGGATTTGTTTACCTCTTTATTCTCTCTCTCCATTCCCTAAAGCTGTGCTGTCCCACACAGTAGCCACATGTGGCTGTTGAACACTTGACTGTACTAAGTCCTCACTGATATTGTGTAGGTAGGTGAAAATACACACTGGACTTTGAAGACCTGGTATGAAAAAAAGGATATAAAATGCCTCATTAAAAATAATTTGTATATCTTGGGTTATATACAACATACTATTAAAATTAATCCCACCTGTTTCCTTTTACTTTTTTTAATGTGGCTACTCAAAAAATAAAATTACATGTGTGGCTTCTGTTACATTTCTATTGAACAACAATGCCCTGGGGGGGGGGAAATGCTTAAGAAGAAAGACCTTATCTGTGTTGTTTGCTGTAAATATATATCCACATTTGGAACCATAGCTGATACATAATAGGTACTCAATAAAAAATTGCCGATTGAGTTAGTGATCTGCTTTTTTTAAAAAATAGGGTCACTAGATCGGTACCTCTTGGAAATGCTTTGTCTTTCATCAGAGCTTTTGACAAAAGTTGTTATTTGTTCACAGCAAAGTCAAAGTCAGTTGAAGGGTCATGCCCCAGGGATGTTGATTTGAGGTCACTGGGATAAACTACTTTCAGAAAGAAAGAGGGAAAGCAAGTTCAAATTATTGGATGTCACTGAATCTAAGTCACCATCTATTGTAAATGTTGCATCATTTTATATACAATACAACTAAGAAAAAAACCACTACCAAATAAACTAAGACACAGCATTGATTCTAAGCTATCATCAGAGGTGTTAAAATGTGGGAGAAATGTGTGTCTCAGAATCAATGAAATATTGTATAAATGTCCCCAAAAAGGTAGGTGATAATTCCCCTTGATCGTCCAGCCAGACTCCATCTGGACCATACATGTGGAGGAGGTCATCCTCTCATTCCTTTATTCCTTTCCTCACTTCACTCTGGTGGGAAGAAGGTCTTTTGTAAGACAGTTAAGAAGCCAATATTTTTATCATAGTAACTCTTTGAAAATATGCTATGAGAGATGGTCCAAAAGTGGTATTGGGATCGTTCCATTCTAAAGAATGTGGAACACTTAAATGTACTCTTATGACCGAAAGTAGGGAATTCAGCCATCCTTCGAGGGAGGACCCAGGGAGTTTTGGGTATGGAGTGAAGAAGGAGGGACCCCAGAGAAAGAAGGGGACTCCATGAGACCCACGGGGTTGGCTGTGAAGACTGAAAACATCTGCAGGAGAAAGCAATGCTTTGGAGTCCTTTGAGTTCTGTGTGGTTATGACAAACTGGTTGTACGGGTTTTCTTTCTTGTAATGGATTATGCCTGCACTCCTCTGGAGGATCCTGGTCATATGAACTATTTTGACTGCAACAGCTTAAGAGAGATATTGACAAATTATCTAGACCGATAATTCTCAGGTAGCGGTTTGCAAACCATGAGCAGTGGTGGGTTCTTTGTCACTGTGTGCACCTTGGGGTGGTGTGGAAGGTACCCAAGCAGGCAGGCCGTGGAGCTTCACCCCAGCTCCTCTTTATTGTTTTTCTCTATTTTGCTTCTATGCAGGTCTTCTAGTAACCCAGAGTTGCCGGGACCACCTTCAAATTTGAAGATTCCTTACTCATAGGTCTATTTTTCAATCTTTAGAGTTAGCTAGTAGAGGTTGATAGGCTACAGTTAGAATTAACATGTATGATAAGACCTCACCCTTATCACTGGAAATAGCCTATATTTGAAAATTCCTTGAATTCAAAACTCCATCCTAATGGCCCTCTTGCTCACTACCCTCCCTTGAAGGTCCTGCTTCTGTGTAAGATTTTGTTTTCTACCTATATATCACTTGGCTAAAATTATTTTGAAAACCACTAATCTGAAACAGTGGTTCCAAAACATAGTCAAACAGTGATACACTTTGCTATCACAACATCACTGATGTTACAGTACAGATTCTTGGGTCTCATCCCAGAACTACTAAGTCAGAACCTCAGGCTGTTGTCCAATAATAAAGCCAATTGCCTGACAAACAGGTGACCTGTCCATCACTGGACGTGTTCAAGTGGAGGCTAGATGATCAGATTTCAGTAAAGTCAATGGAAGTTTCTTCTTTGGGAGTTACTTTGACTTAGAAAATCTCTTTAATATTACCTCCAAAGTCTCTGACTTTATGACTAAAAGGCCCCCAAATTCTCTGCCCTTAGCACTAGTGACCTGGTGGACTTGTGCACTGAAACAACAGAGATCCAGGCATCAGTGGAGTGTTAACCCTCCCAGAAATACTACTAGTGCTTTAACAGGAATAAGGCTTCTTTATGGTAATTACGCATTGGTTCTGATGTATTTCCCAGACGGAAGAAATCAATAGAACTAATTAAAGAACAGAGAGGAAAAATGACAAGGATCATTCAAATTCATCTTTCAGTTAGAAGATAGTCAATTTTTACATTTGAATATGGAATACCTATTGATACATTACAAATCGGGTAATGCAACTCAATTAGCAAGCACCAACTCAGCAGGAGTGACAGTGCTTTCCCGCTTCCTCTGTTCTTCTCTCCACCTCATTTTCTTCTTCCTCACCAGGGACAGACAGCATAAACTCTAAGACTGAACATGTCAGGGCCTGCCCCTCTGCATCTCTCAACTGTAGGGTCTAATCATGTAGGTTCAGCCCTGCCCTACTTCTTCTTCTTCTTTTTTTTTCATTTGGCCGTGCCCTGCAGCCTGTGGGATCTTAGTTCCCCCACCGGGGATCGAACCCACGCCCCCTGCAGTAGAAGCTTATCCCCTGGACGGCCAGGGAAGTCCCAGCCCCGCCCTACTTCTGAGCCAACCCTGAGCAAGTTGTGCTTGCGTGTATTCCTTCATTCAACGGATATTCATTGAGCCCTTGGTTTAAAACACGCCTTATATGATGGGAATAAAGATATGAAGGACATAATCCCTCCTCCTTCAGGGAAGCAAATAGGGAATTCTAGTAACCAAACTTGTGTAAATCCAATGTCTAATTATGAGCACTCATTTGTATCAGCCTTTTCTTAACCCCAAGCACACATGCCCAAGCCATTCAACAGGATTTCTGACTTCCTTTCTCGATCACACCCCAGTTCCTATGCTGGGACTGTAGGCTTGTCTTGAGCCCCACCTCACTTGATTGAAATCCCACTAACAGGTCCTACTTTATTCTCCTGGGGCCAAAGTTGATACCCCTGATACCAGGATCCAACGGAGATGGCCTCTTGCCATCTCCCCCTCTCCATCCCCATGCTGCCACCAGCCTGATTTTGATGTAAATAGGGTTTCCTAGGTCTCATGAATCTGAGGGTATAGATGGAATCATAGTAACCATAATAACTCATCTTTGGTACTATTGGCAGTTACAGGTATGGGTTCTAATATGTGTTATGGAGTTTTTAATATTTTCATTTTTCATTCCTGGATCGCTTCACTGCAATAATTGCTGGACCTGGAGGCCCTCTCAGAAACTGACTGGATGCTGTCCTGAGAATTGCCCCTCTTCCTTTTTGAGCGAGACTTTTCCCCAGAGTCACATGCCTGGTGATCTCTTAGGATAAATTCTCATCCTTGTGTCCTTATGAGAATTGTCTTCTGACAAGCCGCCTAGTCAACTCACCAAATTTCTGAGGCTCATCATCTACCTTAACAGACCAACTGCATCAGGCCCCTTGGACATTTACATTGCCTCAAGTCAAGCTCAAATTTGCCCAACCCCTATGGATGCTGCTGTGGTTTGAATTGTTCTCCCTGCCCATAAAAGATTTGTTGAAGTCCTAACCCTGAGTATCTCAGAATGTGACCTTATTTGGAAATAGGATTGTTGCAGACATAATTAGTTAAGATGAAATCATGCTGCATTAGGGTGGACCCTTAATCCAATATAAGTGGTGTCCTTATACAAAGAAAGAAAGTGGATACAAACTTGCACAGATGGAAGGCAACATGAAGACACACAGAAAAAATGCCATGTGATAACAAAGGCAGAGATTGTAGTGATGCTGCCACAAACCAAAGAATACCTGAGGCTACCAGAATCTGGAAGAGGCATGGAAGGATCCTCCCCTACAGGTCTGAGAGGGAGTATGGCCCTCCCAAGACCCTGATTTCAGATTTCTAGCTTCCAGAACTATGAGACAATAAGTTTTTCCTGGTGTAAGTCACCTGGGTGTGGTACCTTGTTATGGTAGCTGTAGGAGACTAATACAGATACCATATTACCCTCCTGGTTATCTCTGCAGGGGATTCGAAGGAAGGAGGGAGACTACGGTCCTGCTCTACCATAAAACTGTGTATCTGACTTTAGTCCTTTTTACCTTACAACTGTGTTATTTATCCCCAGAGTCACCTGCCCCTCACTCTTGCTCATTCCCTTTACCGTGCCAGCTGCTGAGACTCTTGCTGGCTTCCCAGCTTACCTATTTGATTCGTAACAAAAGCGAAGACTCTGTCTTTCTGATTTACATCTTAGGGACATAAAAGCAAGTGATTTTGTGTACAAGATTTGTTCTCCTAGCATCTTTGGGGTTGCAGGCTATATGAAGAAAAAAAGGCAGATAATATGCTGTCAATCATATTCCAAGATAATACATGCTCACTATCAAAGTAGATTTGCTTTTAAATTATTCATCTACCGGTGGTGCTGATCCATACCACCTCCCCTACCTTGTGAGAAGAGAGAAGGAGATAAACCGTTGCTTCAAGACTGAGCAAAATTAATTTACCTACGGGGAAACGGACCTATCATCACAGATTCACTTAACATATTATAAGCTATACTAACTCATAAAACTAAGAAAAGTTAGAATCCTTCATTGCAAGTTTAGAAATCATCTCAAGCTGGTTTAAGAAAAAAAAATTATTATTAAAAAAACAGAAACAAAACAAAAAACTAGGGTGTGCCCAGAGTGAAGGGCCAGCAGAAGGGCACTGGAAGTAGAGACAGAAAAGCCATCTGTATTTGCTCTCCACTTTTCTCTGCTCTTCTCTCTATAACTGATTTGTGTTTTTTGTTTGTTTGTTTTTGTTTTTGTTTTCCGAGGACCAGCTTTCTTGGTGCATCCACCTACTTGGTGGAAATGCTTCATAAATTCATGCTACAGGTTGAGCAATTAGTCTTCTCTCAGTTTCAATTCCTAATTCCTGGTAAGGGACTCTGATTGGCCCAGCTCCAATCAAGAGCTCATCTCTGCACCAATCAGGTGTAGTAGGGGTGGGGCAAGGCAAGGAGTGGGCAGCACCATAAAGCTGGAACATGGCTGCCGAGGGTCACCCCTTGTGGCTGTAAATAGCAGTGTCAAGGAAAATGGGCTAGCTGGGCAAACAATCATAAAGATGTCTTTTATTATGATACTCTAAGGAGCTTCTCTAACCAGCCACACAAACACAATAGTAATGTCAGGAGAAGACTAGAAATAGACCAGCTAACCAGCTCCTTCCTTGTTCTCAATAGGACTCAGAGATGGGATTAAGGGACAAATCCTAGTGACTGACACCATGCTGTACTTAGAATTGCCCCTCTACTGACAGCTCTTTCTCCCAGGATGTATTCTCTGGCAGGAGACTCCTCAGTCTTTTAAGCAAATGAGTTCTGTTAACACCAGTAAGCCACAGTGCAAAGAGAGTAAAAGATCCTCTAGACCACTGAGTGTGGGCTCTATATCTGGGGCCAAGGAAGGAGTCAGGTTAAAAATATGAAAGGAGTCACGTTCTTACTCAGAGGATAATTTTTAGGAGGATGCATTAATTGCCAAATGCTTCCTCCTTACTTCCTTCTAGAGAATACAGT
This sequence comes from Eubalaena glacialis, assembly GCF_028564815.1. Classification (NCBI taxonomy): domain Eukaryota; kingdom Metazoa; phylum Chordata; class Mammalia; order Artiodactyla; family Balaenidae; genus Eubalaena; species Eubalaena glacialis. The sequence continues at coordinate 11,810,310 of NC_083725.1, read as the reverse complement.
GTTGGGTGCAGGAAAACAAGTTATTGTATAGAATGATCTGGGTTCAAATTCTGTTCCCACATTATCATTAAGACTTGAACAAAGACAGAGAAGGACAAATACTGTGTGGTATCATTTATATGTGGAATCTAAAGAAAAAGGGGGAACTCGGAAGCAGAGAGTAGAATGGTGGTTGCCAGAGGCTGGGGCAGGGGTGAGGGAAATGGGAAGATATTGGTCAAGGGTACAAACTTTTAGTTATAAGATGAATAAGTTCTGAGGATCTAATGTACAGCATGGTGACTAGAGTTAATATTACTGTATTATATACTTGAAATTTGCTAAGAGAATAGATCTTAAGCGTTGTCACCATCCCCCCTAAAAAGGTAACTATATGAGGTGATGGATGTATTAATTAACATGAGTGTGGTAATCATTTAACAGTGTATATGTATATCAATCATCATGTTGTACACTTTATTTTTTATTTTATTTTATTTTACTTATTTATTTTTTTACAGCAAGTTCTTAGTTAACTATTTTATTTTATTTTTTTATTATAATTTTTTTATACAGTAGGTTTCTATCAGTTATCTATTTTATACATATTAGTGTACACTTGTCAATCCCAATCTCCCAATTCACCACACCAACACCACCCCCCACCCCTGCTTTCCCCCCTTGGTGTCCATACGTTTGTTCTCTACATCTGTGTCTCTTTTTCTGCCTTGCAAACCAGTTCATCTGTACCATTTTTCTAGATTGCACATATATGCATTAATATATGACATTTGTTTTTCTCTTTCTGACTTACTTCACTCTGTATGACAATCTCTAGGTACATCCATGTCTCTACAAATGACCCAATTTCGTTCCTTTTTATGGCTAAGTAATATTGCATTGTATATATGTACCACATCTTCGTTATCCATTTGTCTGTTGATGGGCATTTAGGTTGCTTCCATGACCTGGCTATTGTGAATAGTGCTGCAATGAACATTGGGGTGCATGTGTCTTTTTGAATTATGGTTTTCTCTGGGTATATGCCCAGTAGTAGGATTGCTAGGTCATATTGTAATTCTATTTTTAGTTTTTTAAGGAACCTCCATACTGTTCTCCATAGTGGCTGTATCAATTTACATTCCCACCAACAGTGCAAGAGGGTTCCCTTTTCTCCACACCCTCTCCAGCATTTGTTGTTTGTAGATTTTCTTATGATGCCCATTCTAACCAGTGTGAGGTGATACCTCATTGTAGTTTTGATTTACATTTCTCTAATAATCAGTGATGTTGAGCAGCTTTTCATGTGCCTCTTGGTCATCTGTATGTCTTCTTTGGAGAAATGTCTATTTAGGTTTTCTGCCCATTTTTTGATTGGGCTGTTTGTTTTTTTAATACTGAGCTGCATGAGCTGTTTATATATTTTGGAGATTACTCCTTTGTCCGTTGATTCATTTGCAAATATTTTCTCCCATTCTGAGGTGTGTCTTTTCGCCTTGTTTATGGTTTCCTTTGCTGTGCAAAAGCTTTTAAGTTTCATTAGGTCCCATTTGTTTATTTTTGTTTTTATTTCCATGACTCTAGGAGGTGCGTCAAAAAAGATCTTGCTGTGATTTATGTCAAAGAGTGTTCTTCCTATGTTTTTCTCCAAGAGTTTTATAGTGTCCCATCTTACATTTAGGTCTTTAATCCATTTTGAGTTTATTTTTGTGTATGGTGTTAGGGAGTGTTCTAATTTCATTCTTTTACATGTAGCTGTCCAGTTTTCCCAGCACCACTTATTGAAGAGACTGTCTTTTCTCCATTGTATATCCTTGCCTCCTTTGTCATAGACTAGTTGACCATAGGTGCATGGGTTTATCTCTGGGCTTTCTATCCTGTTCCATTGACCTATATTTCTGTTTTTGTGCCAATACAATATTGTCTTGATGACTGTAGCTTTGTAGTATAGTCTGAAGTCAGGGAGTCTGATTCCTCCAGCTCCGTTTTTTTCCCTCAAGACTGCTTTGGCCATTTGGGGTCTTTTGTGTCTCCATATAAATTTTAAGATTTTTTGTTCTAGTTCTGTCAAAAATGCCATTGGTAATTTGATAGGGATTGCATTGAATCTGTAGATTGCTTTGGGTAGTATAGTCATTTTCACAATATTGATTCTTCCAATCCAAGAACATGGTATATCTCTCCATCTGTTTGTGTCATCTTTGATTTCTTTCATCGGTGTCTTACAGTTTTCCAAGTACACGTCTTTTACTTCCTTAGGTAAGTTTATTCCTAGGTATTTTATTCTTTTTCTTGCAGTGGTGAATGGGATTGTTTCCTTAATTTCTGTTTCTGATCTTTCATTGTTAGTGTATAGGAATGCAAGAGATTTCTGTGCATTAATTCTGTATCCTGCAACTTTACCAAATTCATTGATTAGCTCTAGTAGTTTTCCGGTGGCAACTTTAGGATTATCTATGTATAGTATCATGTCATCTGCAAACAGTGACAGTTTTACTTCTTCTTTTCCAATTTGTATTCCTTTTATTTCTTTTTCTTCTCTGATTGCTGTGGCTAAGACTTCCAAAACTATGGTGAATAATAGTGGTGAGAGTGGACCTCCTTGTCTTGTACCTGATCTTAGAGGAAATGCTTTCAGTTTTTCACCATTGAGAATGATGTTTGCTGTGGGTTTGTCGTATATGGCCTTTATTATGTTGAGGTAGGTTCCCTCTATGCCCCCTTTCTGGCGAGTTTTTATCATAAATCGAGTTGAAAATTTTGTCAAAAGCTTTTTCTGCATCTATTGAGATGATCAATTGGTTTTTATTCTTCAATTTGTTAATATGGTGTGTCACATTGATTTGCATATATTGTAGAATCCTTGCATTTCTGGGATAAATTGCACTTGATCATGGTGTATGGTCCTTTTAATGTGTTGTTGGATTCTGTTTGGTAGTATTTTGTTGAGGATTTTTACATCTATATTCATCAGTGATATTGGTCTGTAATTTTCTTTTTTCGTAGTATCTTTGTCTGGTTTTGGTATCAGGGTGGTGGTGGCCTCATAGAGGGAGTTTGAGAGTGTTCCTTCCTCTGCAATTTTTTGGAAGACTTTGAGAAGGATGGGTGTTAGCGCTTGTCTAAATGTTTGATAGAATTCACCTAAGAAGCCATCTGGTCCTGGACTTTTGTTTATTGGAAGATTTTTAATCAGAGTTTCAATTTCATTACTTGTGATTGGTCTGTTCATGTTTTCTATTTCTTCCTGGTTCAATTTTGGAAGGTTATACCTTTCTAAGAATTTGTGCATTTCTTCCAGGTTGTCCATTTTACTGGCATAGAGTTGCTTGTACTAGTCTCTTATGATGCTTTGTATTTCTGCAGTGTCCATCATAACTTCTTCTTTTTCATTGCTAATTTTAATGATTTGAGTCCTCTCCCTCTTTTTCTTGATGAGTCTGGCTAAAGGTTTATCAATTTTGTTTATCTTCTCAAAGAACCAGCTTTTAGTTTTATTGATCTTTGCTATTGTTTTCTTTGTTTCTATTTCATTTATTTCTACTCCGATCTTTATGATTTCTTTCCTTCTACTAACTTTGGGTTTTGTTTGTTCTTCTTTCTCTCATTCCTTTAGGTGTAAGGTTAGATTGTTTATTTGGGATTTTTCTTGTTTCTTGAGGTAGGATTGTATTGCTATAAACTTCCCTCTTAGAACTGCTTTTGCTGCATCCCATAGGTTTTGGATCGTCATGTTTTCGTTGTCATTTATCTATAGGTATTTTTAATTTCCTCTTCGATTTCTTCAGTGATCTCTTGGTTATTTAGTAACATTGTTTATCCTCCATTTGTTTTGTTTTGTTTTGTTTTTTTACATGTTTTCCCCTCTAATTTATTTCTAATCTCATAGCGTTGTGGTCAGAAAAGATGCTTGATATGATTTCAGTTTTCTTAAATTTACTGAGGCTTGATTTGTGACCCAAGATGTGATTTATCCTGGAGAATGTTCCATGTGCACTTGAGAAGAAAGTGTAATCTGCTGTTTTTGGATGGAATGTCTTATAAATATCAATTAAATCTATCTGGTCTATTGTGTCATTTAAAGCTTGTGTTTCCTTATTAATTTTCTGTCTGGATGATCTGTCCATTGGTGTAAGTCAGGTGTTAAAGTCCCCACTATTACTGTGTTACTGTCGGTTTCCTCTTTTATAGCTGTTAGCATTTGCCTTATGTATTGAGGTGCTGTTATGTTGGGTGCATATATATTTATAATTGCTATTTCTTCTTGGATTGATCCCTTGATCATTATGTAGTGTCCTTCCTTGTCTCTTGTAACATTCTTTATTTTAAAGTCTATTTTATCTGCTATGAGTATTGCTACTACAGCTTTCTTTTGATTTCCATTTGCATGGAATATCTTTTTCCATCCCCTCACTTTCAGTCTGTATGTGTCCCTAGGTCTGAAGTGGGTCTCCTGTAGACAGCATATACATGGGTCTTGTTTTTGTATCCATTCAGTGAGCCTGTGTCTTTTGGTTGGAGCATTTAATCCATTCACGTTTAAGGTAATTATCGATATGTATGTTCCTATTACCATTTTCTTAATTGTTTGGGTTTGTTTTTGTAGGTCCTTTTCTTCTCATGTGTTTCCCACTTAGAGAAGTTCCTTTAGCATTTGTTGTAGAGCTGGTTTGGTGGTGCTGAATTCTCTGAGCTTTTGCTTTTCTGTAAAGCTTTTGATTTCTCCATCAAATCTGAATGGGACCCTTGCCAGGTAGAGTAATCTTGGTTGTAGGTTCTTCCCTTTCATCACTTTAAATATATCATGCCACTCCATTTTGGCTTGTAGAGTTTCTGCTGAGAAATCAGCTGTTAACCTTATGGGAGTTCCCTTGTATGTTATTTGTCATTTTTCCCTTGTTGTTTTTAATAATTTTTCTTTGTCTTTAATTTTTGTCTGTTTGATTACTTTGTGTCCTGGTGTGTTTCTCCTTGGATTTTTCCTGTCTGGGACTCTCTGTGCTTCCTGGACTTGGGTGGCTATTTCCTTTCCCATGTTAGGGAAGTTTTCGACTGTAATCTCTTCAAATATTTTCTTGGGTCCTTTCTCTCTCTTCTCCTTCTTGGATCTGTATAATGCGAATGTTGTTGCATTTAATGTTGTCCCAGAGGTCTCTTAGGCTGTCTTCATTTCTTTTCATTCTTTTTTCTTTATTCTGTTCCATGGCAGTGAATTCCACCATTCTGTTTTCCAGGTCACTTCTCTGTTCTTCTACCTCAGTTATTCTGTTATTGATTCCTTCTAGGGTATTTTTCATTACAGTTATTGTTCATCTCTGTTTGTTTGTTCTTTAATTCTTCTAGGTGTTTGTTCTTTAATTCTTCTAGATCTTTGTTAAACATTTCTTGCATCTTCTCCATCTTTGCCTGTATTCTTTTTCCAAGGTCCTGGATCATCTTCACTATCATTATTCTGAATTCTTTTTCTGGAAAGTTGCCTATCTCCAGATCATTGTTTTTCTGGGGTTTTATCTTGTTCCTTCATCTGGTACATAGTCCTCTGCCTTTTCATTTTGTCTGTCTTTCTGTGAATGTGGTTTTTTTCCACAGGCTGCAGGATTATAGTTCTTTTTGCTTCTGCTGTCTGCCCTCTGGTGGATGAGGCTATCTAAGAGGATTGTGCAAGCTGCCTGATGGGAGGGATGGGTGGTGGGTAGAGCTGGGTATTGCTCTGGTGGGCAGAGCTTAGTAAAACTTTAATCCACTTGTCTGCTGGTGGGTGCGGTCGAGTCCCCTCCCTCTTGGTTGTTTGGCCTGAGGCGACCCAGCACTGGAGCCTACAGGCTCTTTGGTGGGGCTAATGCCAGACTCTGGGAGGGCTCATGCCAAACAGTATTTCCCAGAACTTCTGCTGTCGGTGTCCTTGTCCCCATGGTGAGCCACAGCCACCCCCTGCCTCTGCAGGAGACCCTCCAACACTAGCAGGTACGTCTGGTTCAGTCTCCTATGCAGTCACTGCTCCTTTCCTCTGGGTCCTGATGTGCACAGTACTTTGTGTGTGCCTTCCAAGAGTGGACTCTTTGTTTCCCCCAGTCCTGTCGAAGTCCTGCAATCAAATCCTGCTAGCCTTCAAAGTCTGATTCTCTGGGAATTCCTCCTCCCGTTGCCAGACCCCGAGTTTGGGAAGCCTGACGTGGGGCTCAGAACCTTCACTCCAGTGGGTGGACTTCTGTGGTATAATTGTTCTCCAGTTTGTGAGTCACCCACCCAACAGTTATGGGATTTGATTTTATTGTGATTGTGCCCCTTCTACCATCTCATTGTGGCATCTCCTTTGTCTTTGGATGTGGGGTCTCTTTTTTGGTGAGTTCCAGTGTCTTCCTGTCGATGATTGTTCAGCAGTTAGTTGTGATTCCAGTGCTCTCACAAGAAGGAGTGAGCTCATGTCCTTATACTCCGCCATCTTTAACCAATCTCCCTATGTTGTACACTTTAAATACATACCAGTTTATTTGTCAATGATACCTCAATTTAAAAATTAGAATAAAAAAAAAAAGATGGGAAGGTACTTAACCTTTCTGAACTATCTGTGATGTGGTCATAATAGTACCTCCTCACAGAGCTCTTAAGGATTAAGTGAGATAATTTATTACAAGTGATCAGCACAGTGACTGACTTAATACTCATCTACAGCTATTAGTGTTAGAGCCATATTTGACATAGTACCTTTTTTGGCTTCTCTGCAGCCCTAGCCCAGCATTCTCTTCTATGATTTTTATTTTCTATGCTACAGAAGGTATCCATAACACAAATCCTCAAATCTTAGGTGTAATTCTTTTTTTTTTTTAGGGGAAAAGTCACAATATTTAGCCAAAACTAAGAACCTAATTTTTTCAACCATTTTTTAATTGAAGTACAGTTAATTTACAATATTGTGTTAGTTTCAGGTGTACAGCAAGGTGATTCAGTTTTATATATATATATGTGTGTATATATATTCTTTTTTAGATTCTCTTCCATTATAGGTTATTACAAGACATTGAATATAGTTCCCTGAACTCTACAGTAGGTCCTTGTTGTTAATCTACTTCATATATAGTAGTGTGTTTATGTTAGTCCCAAACTCCTAATTTATCTCCCAACTCCACCCCACCCACCCACCCCCGACCCCCCAGCTATCCCCTCTAGTAAGCATAAGTTTGTTTTCTATGTCTGTGAATCTATTTCTGTTTCATAAATAAGTTCATTGATATCATTTTTTTAGATTCCACATATAAGTGATATCATATGATATTTGTCTTTGTCTGACTTACTTCACTTAATATGATAATCTCTCGGTCCATCCATGTTGCTGCAAATGGCATTATTTCATTCTTTCTGTGGCTGAGTAACATTCCATTGTGTGTATATACCATATCTTCTTTATCCATTTATCTATTGATGGACACTTAGGTAGCTTCCATTTCTTGGCTATTGTGAATAGTGCTACTATGAACACTGGGGCGGGTGCAATTCTGTTTTATACAGAAGATCCCCTGCCCAGCATTAGGGTTAGGAGAAAAACCATCAGCCTATAAATCAGCCTTCCCATAAAACTGTAAATACCACAGAGCCCATACAGCCTGTGAGGTTGGCCTCTCTACAGCTTGAGCTGGGTATATGGGATTGGGGAAGAAGTTTAGGATGCTTTGGAGAGAAAACGGAGGAAAACAAAATATTATTAGCACTCTAGTAAATCAATCACAGATGGCCTTCAAGAATTAACCCAACGCAGAATGCTCATTTTCAGAAAGCGCCTGCCTTCTTAAAATAATCTGGAAAAGTCCCAAGGATATGTCCTATGTAAGTGATCCAATATTCACTGCTTCAGCAGAAATGTGAAAAAAAAAGTCTTTGTTCTTGCAGTCTTTGCGCCTCCCATTTTTCCTGACAACAGTAGACAGGGGAATAGCACATAATGATTCCACCAGATGTGGAAGAGGGACCCCATCTCCCGCCCTGGGAAAGGGCTGGTCCACTCAAAGGTGAGCTTCACTGCAGGCAGGTGCAGAAGGGAGGATTTGCCTCCTGGGATCCAAGGTATGACTATCACCCAAAGGGCACCTTAACTGCCTTCCCTCTCCTGCCTTCTGTAGCCAGTGGCCCTTGGCACTGAAGAGTTGTTTATTGTGTAATTAATGAAAGGTAATGGCCCTTGCAGATACTTTACCAGGGAGCCCCAAATTCAAACTCATGCTACTGATTAAGACGGACTCTCCTCCACTCCTCTTAATCATCCAGCTCTGTAAAATGTTTGTAAAGCTCACAGGGCCTCCAAGAGTACCCTGGGTTGTTAATCTCAGCATTAGCACCCTCCTCTCTCAACTGAGATCCCTACAAACAAAATCACAAAAGGGCCTATAAAGCAGAAGGGGAGCCATTACTTTTTCCCTTTAGGCCTGTTACCTGCTTTATCCTAGCGGAGAATTTGCCGAGTCAAGAGTTCTTGGTTGGCCGACCAGAGCCCCAAGCTGTGCTTCTGCTCAGAACTTCCAATACATGGTTAAAAATCATAGCTAATGCTTCATGGAAATAAATATTTCAAACCACTCACTTTCTGGCCTGCCAGATGGCTGCATTTCACACTTGCAACTGTGTCAGACTCCAAAAAACTCAGCGACCCCAATTTTGCAATGGGGTTGATGATCCTGGAATAGACATTGGGGTGGTGGATGGGTGATATAGGAAGGGCTTTTTTTAATTAAAAATTTTTTTTAATGAAATGAGTTCCATTTGCTTCACTCAGGTATCATAGAAACATCGTTCATGGGTAATTCCACAGCAGAAATTCCAGTTAGCCAACACAGTCAGCGAAAGTCCATCTCATATTTATATTTATCTGCCCACACTGACTCCCTCCTCACCTCAAATCCTGCATCAGTTTAATCACCTGTGTCTCTCTTGCTCCCAGCAACAAAGACTCAGGGAACACCAGTCTTCAAGGTGGGTCGACACACTTGGAATTCTTTGCACATTGGATACAGATGTACATACACAGGAGCCCAAGTAGGACTGTGGGGCAGAGTCCTCTGAATCCTTTTAGATCCAAGGTTTTCTCAGTCCATTCAGGATGCTGTAATAGAATATCATGGATGGGGTGGCTTATAAACAACAAAAATTTATTTCTCGCAGTTCTGGAGGCTGGCAAGTCCAAGATTCAGTGTCTCTGGTGAGTGCCCACTTCCTGGCCCATAGCTGTCTTCTTGCTGTGTCCTCATGTGGCAGACGGGAAAGGGAGCTCTCTGGGGTCTCTTTTATAAGGGCACTAATCCTCTTCAGGACCCACCCTCATGTCCTAATTACCTACCAATGGCCACACCTTCTAATACCATCACACTGGGGATTAGGATTTCAACATATGGATTTGGGGGAACATAATGATTCACTCCATTGCAAGGGTCTTGGTTTCTCTTATGTCCTTCCTGACTGTCTTTCAGGACTTGTGCTGAAAAAGGTATCAAGATAGTAGGTCATTGAAGTCTCTTGTTGCCTTATGTTTGGTAGTAGTACTAGTATTTTTATTATTATGTAAGTAATATATACATTCATTAAAGAAAAATTAGAAAAGAGGAATAAATCAGCATTTTGCATTCTTATAAATCAAAGAATGCAAAATTCAAAACATACATACACACAAACCACCCTGGATCTTATAATACAAAGAAAACCAGTACTAACATTTTATTGTATATTTTTCCAGACTTTGTCTGTATGTGATTATATACACACATATGTATTCATAATAGATTTTGTGACATCAGTTTCAAACTCTATCTACGGTTTTGAATTTTTTTTTTCATTTAACAAGGTATGGTGGACATCTTTCCAAGGCCGTACAAACCCTTCTGTACTCATGTGCACACACACACACACACAGAGTATCAGGATCCCTCCCCAAAAGGTGCCCACAGATTTCAAGAAGTTCAGCATCAGTGATGAGTTTAACTAAGAAGAGCAGGAGGATAATTTTTCTCCCTGGCTCCCATGGATGCTCCCAGTCTCAACTCTGCTCCAATCTAGGTATCAGAACAGGCTCGGAAGGAGAGGAGGGTGACCCCACTGGAGGCAGCATGAGAAGAGGCTGAGGTCAGGCAGTGTATACCTGCAGGAATACAGGACCCTCAACACTAAAGCTCTGGGAGCGTAAACTATGGGAGCGGTTCCAAAGCAGAGGCCCTTGCTCTCACCTATCCTCAGATAAGGTCTGACATGCAGCATAAAAACATAAATCAGTGAGCTGTGGATGCTGCCTCCCTAACTAATTAGCATGAGAAATGTCATGTCCTTGGCAGCCCCCACTGCCTCGCTCTCAGCCTGCGAAGCCAGCTGAGAGTTTTAGCAGCTGGGAGCCTCCTATAGCCCTGCCAACCAGCCTTTTCCCAAACACGAGGGGACTGACACCATCCTCGTGTGCTCTGCCAACAAGCCTGGCAAGAAAGCTGCTCTCCAGAAATCAGCACCTCTAAACAAGCTGCCCCAGGACAACTCCTCACCTGACCAGCAACCTGAACTACAAGGGACCTTCATAGTCCTCAGGGCACCAAGTCCCCTGAGCTCTAGTGACCAGCAGTAGTAGCCTTTGCACAGAAACTGTAACGTGCTTGAGATACACAAGCATCGTGCGCCCAGCACACTAACTGCTCCCTGCAGAGTGCATGGTACCAACATGAGGAAGCTGAACATCCTTCAGCCATGCATTAGGTCAATCATCAAGTGTTTATTAAAGGCTTCCTCTCTTTTCCTGCCTATCTTTCCCATTTCTTACCTGTCACAATGTCTGGTTCATTCTAACTCTTTAACAGTTGCTTTTTAAAAAGTTATTGAGTCTACCCCTTCCTCCCCAATTCGTCATTAGTTTTGACCTCAATGAAGTTGATTGTGGCAGATGTAGTTGTATCTGTCCTATACATCCTCAGTTCCTTCTTTTTTTGGTAACTACACCAGCTTATCTTCTAGGGAAGTGTCCTTAACCCAATCCACAGGCGTGGGCATGTCATTATGGCCTGGACAGTCATAGTGCCCAACCCACCTGTCCACAGGGAGGACGTGTTCCCTGCAGAGTCAATCAGAGTGCTTCTGTGAAATTTGATATAAAGGTTCTGGGAGAAAGAAGGTCTCTTTCACTTCTGAATCAAGAGCTATAAGGATATAGTCTTGACATTTCCAGCAACCATTGTTCCTGCCATGTGGACATAATCTGTCTGTAGGATGAGAGAATATAACACATAAAAAAAAGAGAAAACTGGCAGAGTCAAGAGATGGAGAGAGATCTGATGACCTCGTTTGCATTCCTGGATGCTGCTGTGCATTTACACCCTGCTATATGACTCTCTCTCTCTCTCTCCCTCTCTCTCTCTCTCTCTCTCTCTAGCTTAAGCTAGTTTGAATCAGGTTTAGTGAATTTTAACTGGAGAGCTGACAAATACACTTCTAGACGGTGTCCCTGCTTCTCATCTCACCCCCACATCCTTCAATCTGTTCTCCTTGATTCTACCAGAGTGAACTTTATGAAATATATTATGACATAAAAATTTATAAAATACAAATATGATTGTATTATTTCCTTATCTCAGAAATATCAGTGACTCAACATGATGTACAGGATTAATTCCACACTCCTTATCATGACATATGGTCTGATGGCTGACTATTTTTCCATTCTCACTTCTAATCATTACCTCCCTTCCCCTCCTTACGACCCTAAGTACAGCCATTACTTCATACTCTACACTCCAGCTTTACAAACATATTTGTCGTTTCTTTACCATGCTTTGCTGTTTGTACAGGTTCTTGCCCTCTCATTGCTTCTTGGTTGCCTGGTGAACTCACACCCATCCTTCAAAACTCAGCTCAAGGGATGCTGACTTAGTAGGTAGAACTGGCCAGTCTCTCTTTGGTGCCCCACCATATCCTGTACATACCTTCATGATAACATATGTGCCTCTGGATATGCAATTGCTTATTTTACCTGACAATCTCAATCCTGGACTAAAGCTTATTGAAGTCAAGGCTTATGTCTTATTTGACTTTGAGTTCTCAGCACTTAGTTCTGTGCTTGGCATGCAGTAGGTATACCATAAATGTTTGATAAATAATTGAACAAATGAATGAATAATGAGTGTGCCCTGAGGATGGCATGGCTCAGGGAGGTTATGTCAACAATCACATTTAAATACGTCTGGGACAAGTGGGTCCTACTATTTACCTGCTTATCTTCTTTCCCATCTCCATTTCTATCTTGTCATTGTGCTGTCCCAGCCTGGAGGGTATTAGAAGGGATAACTGATGAAACAAAATGAAAGTTTATCCCCCAGATACTCAAAATATTTTAGGAAAAGCCACGCATTTGGCTTTTTACCATTCAACATCATTCTCAGGAGGCAAAGAGGGGCACAGAAACAGTCAATGTCCACTGACTCGTGGCTCCATGAGGCCCAGGACCCTGTATGTCTCCTTCATGGCGATGTCCCCAGGCACTTAGAATAGACATCTCCGAAGTATTTACTACATGACTGAGTGACTGACAGGTCCCATGTCAAAGGCAGAGCAGTAACAGAACCTCAGCACCTTGACTGCACCCAGTATCTCATCTTTCCCCGGCCAGACATGTCATTCTGTTTTCTAAAGCCTGTTGACAACTCCTGATTCCTCCTGGCATGGCGATGCCATTTCTCAAGCATGGCTAGAGCTGAGCTCACAGCCTCTGACTTCAGCCTCATCAGCTCAATTGTCATCCAGGGGGCCAGGCTGACCCACCATCCGTGAGAGCTGGCTCTTTGCCTTTTCAGGTGACAGCACCTAAGGACTGATCTAGAGAGGGAGCTGGCATTCAGGTCATGCTGACACTCTCTCAAAGAAGGGAAATGGGACAGAGTTCTTCCTTAAGCAGCACAGAAGAGACTCACCCTGACAGCGGAGCACCAGCCCAGTCGGGGGCTCTAACGGGGTCCAATGGAGGGAATCAGTTTTGAGATGAACAATCTCTTTATCTTATTCACTAAGCCTGCAGGTCCTGAGGGAACTTGTGTAAAGTTGGGGAGGTGAGGAGGGAAAGAGAGTGTTTTCTATGACAGCAAATGCAAGTAAATAAAATGCTTGGGACAGGGAGGCGTGATAAGAAACTAACTTTCTACGGTCACTAAATTGAGGATTAATAAAAAAGTTAAACTCCAGGAGAAGATGGCCCTTTTTTCTTCTCAGTCACCAGCTGATGGTGTTTGAGGCATGGGAGAGAACCAAGGCCCACAGGGATACAGGAGAGAAATAAAGCAGTGGGGTGGGTCATGCTTCAGTTACCACCAAACTCACTTGGCCTACAGCTTCTCAAGACCACCAGGCAGGGGGAAGGCAGGGCCACCAGAGAACCCAAGAAAGAAGGAAACGAACCAGAGGTGGGGGAAGGGAGGAGGAAGGGGGCACAGAGCTGAGCGTCCAAGGAGGTGATGCTGGTGGGGGTTGCCCAGCCAGACCTACAGGGATTTTGAAGGGGCCTGAGAATGAGAGCTCTCCCTAGAGAGCTCTGGAGGAAGTCGCAGTGAGTGGGCTTCTCCGGACAAAACCAGCCTTTTATAAGGAGGGAGGGAGATGAGAAAAAGCCTTCACAACTCTGCGATGTTGATAAAGTTTGAGTATGGGCTCTTCCAGTGACTTCTTTTCACATTGAGCAAGTTCATTCCCTCTCTAAACTTGGGCCTCCTCCTCATCCATAAGATGGCAATGATAGTGTCTTCCTCATAGTCATTTTGGGGGTTAAGTGAGGTGATTCATGGCACACATGGAACCTAACAAATACTAGATTTTCAATAGTACCGCTTTCTTCATTTGCAATACCAAGTTGGTATTGGCATTGAGCAGACTCAATACGCTAGCAGTGGCTGTAGCCAAAAACAAGGAACAACTGTTCTTTGTTCAATAAACCTTTTTGAGCACCTTCCAGGCTCTCTTGCCACGAACTTGAATACACAGGGTGGCGGAACAGTTGGTCACACCCAGTCGCACCCTCCCATGGGAACTGCTTTCAGGGGGCATGGCTGGGCATCCGATCCAGAGGAAGGACAGCTCCGTATAACCAGCAGTGAACCACCTTTGCAGTGCACATGTCACATGGAAGTATAACCACAGGAGAGCACGTGGAGAGAGAGCTGACTGCATCTTCAACGCAGGCATACCTCTTTTTATTGCACTTCACAGATATTGAGGTTTTGTGTGTGTGTTTTTTTTGTTTGTTTTTGTTTTTTTGGTTTTTTGTAATTTATTTGTTTTAGTTTTGGCTGTGTTGGGTCTTCGTTTCTGTGCGAGGGCTTTCTCTAGTTGCGGCGAGCGGGGGCCACTCTTCATCGCGGTGCGCGGGCCTCTCACTGTCGTGGCCTCTCTTGTTGCGGAGCACAGGCTCCAGACGCGCAGGCTCAGTAGTTGTGGCTCACGGGCCCAGGTGCTCCGCGGCATGTGGGATCTTCCCAGACCAGGGCTCGAACCCGTGTCCCCTGCATTGGCAGGCAGATTCTCAACCACTGCGCCACCAGGGAAGCCCTGTGTTTTTTTTTTAATTGAAGGTTTGTGGCAACCCTGAGTTGAGCAAGTCTATCGGTGCCATTTTTCCAACAGCGTTTGCTCACTTCGTGTCCCTGTGTCACATTTTGGTAATTCTCACAATATTTCAAACTTTTTCATTATTATTATGTTAGTTATGGTGATCTGTGATCAGTGATCTTTGATATTACTGTTGAAACTGTTTTGGGGCATGACCAACAACGCCCATGTAAGACAGTGAACTTAATCACTAGATGTTAGTGTGTTCTGACTGCTCCACCAGGCAGCTGTTCCCCCCCTTCCCCTCTCCTCATCCTCCCTATTCCCTGAGATACAACAATAGTGAAATTAGGCTAATTAATAACCCCACAATGGCCTCCAAGTGTTCAAGTAAAAGGAAGAGTCACGCATCTCTCACTTTAAATCAAAATGATTTAGAAATGATTAAGCTTAGTGAGGAAGGCATGTTGAAGGCCGAGATAGGCCACAAGCGAGGCCTCTTGTGTTGAAGTTAGCCAAATTGTAAATGCAAAGGAAAAGTTCTTGAAGGAAATTAAAAATGCTACTGCATTTTTGGTGGTTAAGAATCCGCCTGCCAATGCAGGGGAAACAGGTTCGGGCCCTGGTCCGGGAGGATCCCGCATGCTGCGGAGCAGCTGAGCCCGTGTGTCACAACTGCTGAGCCTGCACTCTAGAGCCTGTGAGCCACAACTACTGAGCCCACATGCCACAACTGCTGAGCCCATGCACCACAACTACTGAAGCCCACGTGCCTAGAGCCCGTGCTCCGCAACAAGAGAAGCCACCGCAACGAGAGGCCCACGCACCACAGTGAGGAGCGGCCCCCACTCGCCGCAACTAGAGAAAGCCCGTGCGCAGCAACGAAGACCTAACGCAGCCAAAAGAAAAAAGAAAAAAAAATGCTATGCAGTGAACCCATGAATGATAAGAAAGCAAAACAGCCTTATTGTTTGCTAATAATGCCAAGGAAGGGTCCAGAAGAAAGAAGCAGAGACTAGATATTTAGGAATAAATATCCGTAGCTGACTCAAGAGATAGAGATATGAGATCCTTTGATTTTCTTTTTATTTATCCATTACTATGTGGGAGGAATTATACTTTTTTTTTTTTTAACATCTTTATTGTAGTATAATTGCTTTACAATGGTGTGTTAGTTTCTGCTTTACAACAAAGTGAATCAGCTATACATATACTTATATCCCCATATCTCCTCCCTCTTGCGTCTCCCTCCCACCTTCCCTATCCCACTCCTCTAGGTGGTCACAAAGCACCCAGCTGATCTCCCTGTGCTATGCGGCTGCTTCCCGCTAGCTATCTATTTTACATTTGGTAGTATTTATAAATCCATGCCACTCTCTCACTTTGTTCCAGCTTACCCTTCCCACCCCCCGTGTCCTCAAGTCCATTCTCTACGTCTGCATCTTTATTCCTGTCCTGTCCCTAGGTTCTTCAGAACCTTTTTTTTTTTTAGATTCCGTATATATGTGTTAGCATACGGTATTTGTTTTACTCTTTCTGACTTACTTCACTCTGTATGACAGACTCTAACTCCATCCACCTCACTACAAATAACTCAATTTCGTTTCTTTTTATGGGTGAGTAATATTCCATTGTATATATGCGACACATCTTCTTTATCCATTCATCTGTTGATGGACACAGGTTGCTTCCATGTCCTGGCTATTGTAAATAGAGCTGCAATGAACATTGTGGTACATGACTCTTTGAATTATGGTTTCTACAGATAATAAAAAGGAGGCTCAGAAAAGTTAAGTAATCTGCTCAAGATCCTTCAACTAATAAGTGTCAAAGCCAAGGATATTTCCAACCTCAAAGTCTACTTTCTTTCCACTCAGTGATTGTTCACTAGAGAAGCAGCATAACATGATGGTTAGGAGGACCAAGTTTGGAACCGGATTGCCTCAGCTTTAAAGTAGGGATACTGTGCCTACCTCAGAACATTGTTATGAAGATGAAACGAGTTAATATTGCTAAGCACTAAACAAATGTCAGCTGACAGCAGTGGTGAGTTAGTAGCAGCAGCAGCAGGCTGCGTTTTCCTTTGTGTAACCATTAGGAAGAGAAGGGTGAATGGGGTTTAGTAGGGTTGTGGATTCCACTGCAAGTGAGTGAAATAAGAAGTCATTTATGTCACTGAAGTATAGGGCACCTGGTGAGAAAATTAATGAGAGGAAAGACTGTATGTTGGGTGTTAGGTGCTATGCCTGAGCGGCTTTGACCAGGACTGTATCTCCAGAAGGGGGATGGGAGATGAGGGCGAATGACATGTTGAGTGTGTCCATTGGCTACTGAAGCCAGGGGCTGAGACCCCCCAACATGGGGAGTCCAGGAAAGCTGAAAGGAGCTACACTTGACCTGGATCTTCTCGTTCCCACACCACCCCTATCCCCAGATCACCTCTTGCCTCTCTCCCTCTTCAGAGTTCCATACACTTGCTCCAATGGTCTTGAGTGCCAGGACTCTGTGATTTCACATCAAGGCCCAAGTGCATTTTAAAAGAAGCAGCTTGGTAATATGCCTGTCCCTCTGTGGGATTCCAGGACCGCTAATCTCTGGCAGCGAGACACAAGAGTGAGCCCACGAGCTCAGGCGGAGGTGCCTTTGTGACCGCTTTTCACTGGGCTGAGCTGGCTGTACCATAGTTCTCAAACCTGTCTGTGCAGAGAAATCATGCAGAGAACTTTAAAAAAAAAGGTTCTTCGGCTCCACTGCAAGCTTTCTGACTCAGAATCTCCAAGGATGATGAAGAGGACAAAGACCCAGGGGACAACGTCGCTTGCTCTTAAGGTTTAGCAGAGCCAGGGCTGCATGCAGCCCCACACAGAGAGGTGTCCTCCTTGCCTATCAAGTGGGGGGCCTGCAAAGGCCCAGTGAGCAAGCACCTTGACTTGGGCAGAGCCTGTCAGCGCCAGCCTGGTGTCCTGGCCAATGCCTTTTCTTCCCACCTTCTCCTGGGTGTCCTATGCCACTGCCCTGTTGTGGAGGAAACCTCCCCCGGCCCCACCATCATCACCACCTCCACTGCAACGCCCACCCCAACAAGATAAATGTAGGTGCTTTTTATTGAATGCATTATACTAAGTATTACATTCATTATTCCCCTGAATCATCACAACTATATGAGGTAGTCACTATTATTATCCTCATTTTATAGATAAGGAAACCAAAACTGAAAGAAGTTAAGTAATATGCCTACAGGCACAAAGCTGGTGTATGGTCGGACTTGACCTTAGGTTGGTCCAGATCCAGAATTGTAATTCCTAACTCCTGCACTTTGCTGCCTTTACTAGTTCTCAGCCACTAAGTCTCACAGATACGGTGTCTCCTTTGTACGGAGGAAAACTGTTGTGTTGTGCTATAAGTGTTTTGGAAGTTGTGCACGTTCTGTCCTGTGAGGGCTGGAGATGAGCAGCAGCTTGTCATCAGCGGCTTGGAGCCACCTTCCCTAGCAATAGGCTCCTGTAGGGAGCCTTCGAGACACTGTTCTGAGACTCACAGGTACTGCCTTCCTGGGCTTCTGAAACAGGGCTATGGAAGGGGCTCCCTGCCAGCCAGAGGCCACCTGCCTCCACAGTACAATGCCTGGGGCTCTAACCCTCCAACACAGCCACCGAATGGCAGTAACCTGCAGTGAGGCACGGAAGTGGACATTTTGTACTCCCCTCCCTTGGTGTGGCGTCATATGCTTGAACTACTAGATCTCAAAGAGGGCCCTGAATGTCACCTGTACTCCCCGCATGGTCGCATGGTGCTTCTCAACCCTCGATGCTCTTTCCAATCACCTGGGAAACTTTTAAAAAATGCCTGTGCCCTACCAACCAGACTTTCTGATTTAATTGGACTTGGATGGTGCCCAAAGTCCCCTGTGATTCTAATGGTTGATCAGGTTTGGGAAGCCCAACTCTAGGATATTGCTGCTGGTCTGGTGCTAAGAATGTCGTTTAAATTTTCGAAGTGGTTTTTCTGTCCCCCTGGAGAAACTCAAGTAGCTTTTCTACAACAAGAAGGAAGCAGTTGGCTCATTTTGAAAAAAGGTTGTTTCTCTTTCCTTTCTCCATGTGAACCAGAGAATCCCTATGTACTGGGGTCTCGTGAGAGCAGAAACGCTCCAGACAAAAGCTGTCTGCCTCAGCAGTCCTGGTGGAGAGACCGCATTGAGGGCCAGAATCAGAACCCCCTGTATAGCCAGGAGAATGAGGATACAAATGGTAGACTCGGAGGGCTAGATTCTGGTAGTTCTCCTGGAAGGACTGTCTTCAGCCACCCCATAAGGAGAACTGTCTCTAAAATCTGTAGAAAGAAGTCTGCCACTCTCCCCTTACCTCATTCCTCCATCTCACAATACTTGCCTAACAACTCTTTCTCACATCTAACCCAAATCCCTTCTGCTGCAATGAAGCTACAGTTTTCTTGTTTGTCCTTGTCTGAAACAAAGGACAGCTGTTCTCACTTGCGCAGATCTCTTGAGGACTAGTTGTTGGAGAGGCTGGTGGCAGAGGGCAAAGACAGAATTGTCTGACCTTGGTTTTGTGTAAACCCTCAGGTAAAATTCTTCTCTTCCTCTGGGACCTTAATGGGCTAAACAGAAGGACATTCAAGTGGAGGCTCCTCGATTTCACTCCTGGAATGAATAACAGTGACTTGGGGTTGTTATTGTTCATTCTGTTTCTTATAAAGTGGATGAAATTGTTTTGAGGAAAGGCCCCATCTAAGGAACAAACCATCCTTATTTGGATTCATTTCACTGTTTCCCCCCCACCGCCACCACCACCACCAATAGCTTCACCAGAATTTTGTGAGGCAAAAGGAAGGACAGATAAAGCCAGCATATGAACTGGCTGTTTTCTGTAACCTACAGAAACTAGGAGGACAAGAATGGCATGAGGCTGTTGCATTTAATATGTGTGGATTTGTTCCAAGGGAAAAGTCTATGCATTGATAAACTGAGCAGAGGTGGTCATCTGAGCATCTTAGGGGACTTACCTCAAGTGTCATGTTCCTGCTTGTTTGTGGCTGTGTGGTCTGTGTCCTGGCTTCATAGTTACTCCCAGCACTTGGAGGAAAAGAAAAGAATAACCCTACCTGCTCGGTGAGTAATTGGTTGAAAACAAGTCTGCAGTCTGTTGGGATGAATATCGCATTTCTCTTCCCCTCCTGCCCCGATGCCATGCTGTTTAGTTATAAGTGTCTCTTGCCAGTTTTCCCCATCGGGATAGCTACGTTCTTAGTGTTGTCCTCGGCAGATTACCAAAATAGAATTTATGATTCATTGACCCAAATTATGTTCCCACTGACAATATCTGAAGAAATTCTGTTCCACAATGGCTTGCTGAGTTTACAGAAAACATACATCACTCCCTGGAATTCACCTGCCCCAACAAGGCCAACAGAAGAGCAAATTAACTCTTATCTCCTCAGAAGTCCTTGATGAAGAACATCCTGGTCTTGGCAATTCACTATGTATTTTCAACAAGTTATGAGAAAGCAAGATTGTTATAGTGGTTTTTTTTTTTTTTTTCTTGGCTGCACCGCATGGCATGTGGGATCTTAGTTCCCCTGACCAGGGATCGAACCCGCGCCCCCTGCAGTGGAAGTGTGGAGTTTTAACCACTGGACAGCCAGGGAAGTCCCTGTTATGGTTTTTATGTGAATTGCAGTTAAATCCCAAGGCATATATGAAAGCCTTTTCTGTGTGGACAACAATCTATTTTCATAAACCACAACTCTGATATCAGGTCCCATGCTTACTTTGTGCTATAAGCACCTTAAGGCATCACAGACATTCTTCTCAGCAGGTATGTAAAGCGCATAGGAACCAGGCTCTATCTTTCATTTCTCTTGCCCACGATCTCAAGGAGGAAGTAAAGTAATCTAAAAAGTTAAGAAACCAACCATATGTTGTTTTCCTTAATAAATAAACTTCTCCTGTAGTGATTTTTGCTTTTGTACACTTGTCTCAGAATGAAATAAAGTAAAAGTTAAAAACCTAGTTCATTAGTTTACAAGCTGTTGAGCAGAGCTGAGTGGAATCCTTGCAAAGCGAAGTAAAAGCATGATGATGAGGTGAATTTACTCTGCCCCGTCTCTCCCACTGAATGCCGCTATAAAAACTGAAAAGAATGCATAGAGCAGCTATTTGAGGACTCTGAAAAATAAATGATAACAGGTGGATTGGGAAAGAAGACCAGAATTTGAAGTACCACAGAACCAGCAATGAGTCACCTCCTCTCACTTTTTTCCCCTTGGTGTCCCCTGGCTGGACTCAAGGCAGCTTGAAAACTGAAAGTGAGAACCAGACATGGATAGAGAGTTCCAGGAGAAGCCACCACTTCTGACTCAACAAGCCGAAAGGGGACTCCTTAATGCTTGGGGGGAGTGGAGAAAATGGCCCATTTTCCTTTTCTCTGTTCTGTTGTGTCCCAGTCCCCAGACAATCCCGAGGTGGTGGTGGCGTGGCCGCAGTGGGGCCTGTGGGCACCTAGAAT
Organism: Eubalaena glacialis; assembly: GCF_028564815.1. Lineage (NCBI taxonomy): Eukaryota > Metazoa > Chordata > Mammalia > Artiodactyla > Balaenidae > Eubalaena > Eubalaena glacialis. Next base: position 11,789,257 of record NC_083725.1, on the reverse strand, counting down.
CATGAGAAAGGGGAACCTCCCACTCTAATTTGAGGAGCTGTGGTCTCCAGGGTGTGGGTGCTCCCCTGTTGCTATTACTATCTCTCTGTTCTGCTTCCACTTGGCCCCAGATTTAGTTGCACTTGTGGAAGTACGCAGCAGAGCAAGGGAGCCCCAGGGAGCCAGAAAGTACTGGAGAGATTATGGAGAAGGAGGACCTTGGGACATTGTTGATGAATTTCTGAGCTCACCCACAAGCTTCACATGCATGAATCCAACCCTAAACAACATATTAAAGACTTTGAAAACTGAACTATGGGAGAGACTGCTGCCGCCATCCCAGACTGGCCACAGGGTCATTACATGTGGGGGCAGATCTGAGTAGCACTGCAAAGGCTTTAAAAACGGAGCTGACCTTGGAACTGACATCACACATGCAGAAGTATATAGTCGGAACATATGTCCTGAAGCCAGCCACGTTAGTTGCCTACTAAAAGAAATGTATCAATACTCTTTATAGGATTTAAACAAGACCCAGTGCCTCATAGCAGAATATTGAAAATGTCCAGAATATAATCTAAAATTACTTGGCATCCAATGAACCAAAAAAATCTCAACTTGCATAGGAAACGGTAATCCACAGATGCCAACAGTAAGATGGTACAGATGTTGGAATAATCAGACTTTAAAGCAACTATTATAAAAATCCTCCAAGAAGTAAGGTTGAGCATTCTTAAACCAAATAGAAAAATAGAAAATCTCAGTAAAGAAATAGAAGATATTAAAAAAAGAACCAAATGGTAATTTTAGAATTAGATAATACAATAAATTTTAAAAAATGCATGGATGAGGTGCATTTTATTTATTATATTTTAAAATAGCAGAATGGAGATATTAGAGGAAAGAATCAATGAACTTTAAAACAGATCAATAGAAATCATCCAATTTCAACAGTAAAGAAAAAAATTGAAAAAAAAAAAAAAGAGAGCAGTGCCTCAGGGACTTGTGTGACATTGCCAAATATCATTGGACATTTTTAGGTCTAATATTTATGTCATTGAGTCCTAGAAAGAGAATGGAAAGAATGCAGTGCAGAAAAAATATTTGAGGAAATAATGGCCCAAACTTTCTAAATTTGGTGCAAGGTATTAATGTACAGATTCAAGTAGTTCAGCAAACTCACAAAAGTAGAAATCCAAAGACATCCTTACCAAGATCCATCATAATAAATTGTTGAAAATGAAAGAAAAAATCCTGGGAGCAGCTAAAGAGAAAGGACACAAATAGGAAATAATAAAGATAAGAGCAGAAATCAATTACATCGAAAAAAATAGAGAAAAATCAAAAGTTCATCTTTAAAAAGATCTATTACATTGAAATCTGTCTCTGTCTTTATCTCCCCTTCCCCACAACTTCAGCCCCTGGAAGCTCCATTTCCTACGTCAGTTACTACATTCCTCTCTCCCTCGCTTTCCCCATGTATAGGGTCTCTTCTCTTTGGGTTGCCTTTGTCTTTTTTCTCCTTTCCCCCTTTTCCACATCTCCCCAAATCCCTTTCATATCCAACTCAGTAAGACAAAAACTCGTCATTAGTCAAAATCTTTACTGCCAGTTGCAGCTCAGACCTCTGCTTGGGCTTCTCAGCTCATCTAAACCCTAAGTATAGGCTATACGATGCTGCAGAGTCAAGGCACTGTCAGTTGGCTTGGGTTTAACCAGGGATTGATGCTCAGAGAAAGAGGGTTTAGAGTATGTTCTCTTGTTCTCTCTGAAGTACTTACCTAACATTCCTTAATCCATGCAGCATTTTCATGCAAATTCTTTATCCATTTATTCCTTCACAGAAGTGGAATACTTTCAAAGCACAGAGGATTAATGCAAATCATTGTGGGCAAAGATTTCAGTGTGGATTCAGGATATTGAAAAACATAAGAACATTGCCATGTCTTCACATCATAAGAGAGGGTATCTTTTTATATCTACATATCACTTACTTGGAGGGTGATGATCAATCTATTGTCATTAATTTACCACACAGACTTATTGAGAAGCAACTATGTGCAGAGCACAATTAAAACTTTGAGAAACTGCTTTTGACTGTTAAAAGAAGATGTGTTTGGACAGCTACATCCTGAAATAGCAAAGTGTTATTGCCTGCTTCTCCAGAATCCTGATTGGAGCTTGGAAATTAAACCCTTAGTGCATTCAAGCAGAAGTGGGACAGTTTGTCTCCCCTACATGAAGGGGCAAGTAAAGGAGGGTGGCCATGCCTGACAGTTCACCCCAGAGAGAGCAGCTCCCTTTCCAGTCTGGATACAGGCTCCACCTGAGCCCCTAGCAGGGCCACATATATGGGTGAGGAGGCTAGTTCCCCCTAGAAAAGCAGAGCCTCTTAAATAGACTCTGGACTTTAAGACCAGACAGTCCTCCCTGGAGTCGGGAGGGGGGGTTGGGGGGGCATCTGAGTCTCCTCCCTCCTCTCCCCCACCACTAACCAATGGCCTAAGTCTCTTCCTTGAGAAGGCAGCTGCTCTTCCTTAGCAATCTCTGTCTGCACACCGTGCCCAGCCTTATCTAGCATCTTCAGACTAGCTTCCTTGCCAGCCTCACCGACCTCAGCACCTGATCTAACCTCCCACCTCCCACTAAGGGGGCCATTGCTCACCCTGAAGGGTTCATGTCTATTAATACAAGGCAGAAGGGGGAGAATTGGGCTGGTCCTCAGGTCAGCACTGTCTTACCGCATGTTTCTCTGTAAATCAACAGTTCAGAGTCCCATTCAGGGTCCCTGCCAGAAACCTGACTGACGAGGAGCCAGGAGGGGCCAGAGCTTCACATTTGATCCCTTTGAAGCCAGAGAGAACATTAAGCATTTTCCATGGCTGAGCGTGAGGCTGATGGAGTACAGAACATTTGGTGTGTCCCACATATAGAGTCTGTAAGGCCTGAGATTCCTGGTTTCTAAATGCAGTGATGTTTATCTGCACTGTTGCCTTGGTAGAGTTCCCAGTCCTGACGATGCTTCTGAGTTACCTAGGGAGCTTGTTAGAGATTCCAGAGTGGCTGGTTCCATGGTCTGATGAGCTGGAGCCTAGGAATCTGTTTTTCACAATGCAACTGGGATGAATCTGAGGCAGCAGGTGCACTAAGCTGGCATTTGAAAACAACTGGTGTATGTCACAGTTTTGAATAATTTAAAGAGATGAGCTGATTTGACCTCCCTGAATCTTAGATGGTAATTGTGGCATTTAGACTATTCTCAGTTGTTCCAGGACCCCTAAGATTCTAGCTATCAAGGCCATATCGTAGTTTTTTCAGGACACCAGTTCTGCACACCTCCAATTCACCCTCCGGAATGGAAAGCGTTGACAGGAGCAAAGCAGGGCTGGCTAATGTGGAAAAGCTCTTAAGCACAAAGAGACACTTGAACAAACTGGCATTTCCCCTAAACAGTTCTCAACAGCCTTTTAAGAATGCAACATAGCCGACTGTATTTTTAATCATATCATTCAGCTCACTCACCATCTCCCCATGATCCCCTATGGCTTCCTCTAGCGGTCACTTAGAACATCAAGTTCCAAAAATGCTGGGTACAGGCCCAAACTAGCATCTTCATGGAATTTTCTTTTTGTTTTTAAATATTGCAAGGTTACCAACCAAGGCAAAGACTCTAATCAGAGCCTAAGAGAGCAGTCATTGTCATCTATCCACTCATAAGGCCAAACTTTGGAATTCACCACTGTGCTAACACTAGTCCTCTCAGTATTTAATTCTATAAGAGCAAAAGAATGGAAACAAATTAAATGCCCTTCAATGAGGAGCTGATTACCTGAGAAAGGATACATCCACACAATGGAAAATGACACAGCCCTAAAAAAGAATGAAAAAGTTTGTATGTACTGATTTGGCAAAATTTTTATAGATGTGATGTTAGTTGAAGAATGAAAGCAAAATGCAGAGTCAAGGAAATGACATATGTATGTATTTGTTTATATCTGATTATATGTGCATTCCTGGAAGGATGTATTTAAAAAATAACATCGCTTGCCTCTGAGAAGAACTAATGGACAATGTGTTTGTGTGTGTATGGTATGAGGGAGGATTCACATATAGTATTTTATACTTTAGTTAATGGATTACCTATTCAAAACATCAAATTAAAATATATATGTACACTAACAACTCTCTACATTGAGAAAACACAGGTAATCCAAATGAAGCTAAACATTAAAGCATTTATATTTAGTTTTAGTTTGGTTTTATTTTTTTTTTTTTGCAACAGATTTGCCTCTCTAATCATGTTTTGCTCACCCTAATTTTAGGCCAGATCTGAATTATATGAACACACACACCATCTGGACAGTAGGAGGAAGCAGCTAAGAATCCAGTCTGGGAAAGAACATTTGCCTTGAGTAACTGATGTGCAAATAATGAAGAGTGGCTATGTTTGCAGCCCTGTTGTCTCCTGAAGGTGAAAGTCAAGACCCACTGCTAGTGTGCCCTAGAATTTGCAAACTCTTACTAACAGTCAAAAAGAGTCTGAGTCAATCTAAAATTAAGACAGCTGATCCCCAAAATGGCCCCAATTATACCTCTCCATGCAGTCATGCCCTTACTCTTTGACTTGTAGCTCTTCTTATCAAGAGGTAGAGTCTAATCCCCAACTTCTTAACTCTGGACTGGCCTTTTGAGTTGCTTTGGCTAATAAAAGTTAAGCAGAAGTAGTGGTGCCCCATATCCAGGCCTAGACATCAAGAGGCCTTGCATACTTCACTCCCTCTCTTGGAACCCTGCCTTGGACGAGCCCAAACATGGGCTAGCTGCTAGGATGAGAGACCACATGGACTCGAGCTGAGGTCCCAGCTATGGGAGAGAGCCCAGCAAGATCAGCAGAGCCAACCTGCTGACTGAGTGCAGACACCTGAGCATCCCCCTGGGAACAGAATTGTCCAGCTGACCTGTACGCTCATGACTTAAATAAAGGTTTATTGTTTTAACCCACTGGGTTTTTTTTGAAGTATAGTTAATTTGCAATGTTGTGTTAGTTTCAGGTTTACAGCAAAGTGATTCAGTTATAGATATAGATAGATAGATATAGATAGATAGATATATATGTATATATTCTTTTTCAGATTCTTTTCCATTATACGTTATTACAAGATATTGAGTATCGTTCCCTGTGCTATACAGTAAATCCTTGATGTATATCTATTTTATATATAGTAGTTTGTATCTGCTAATCCCAAACTCCTAATTTATCCCTCCCCACTTTCCCTTTTGGTAACCATAAGTTTGTTTTCTATGTCTGTGAGTCTATTTCTGTTTTGTAAATAAGTTCATTTATATTATTTTTTAGGTTCCATATATAAGTGATACCATATGATATTTGTCTTTCTCTGTCTGACTTACTTCACTTAGTATGATAATCTCTAGGTCCATCCATGTTGCTGCAAATGACATTCTTTTTTTTTTTTATGGTTGAGTAATAGTCCATTGTGTATATATACCACATCTTCTTTATCCATTCATCTGTCGATGAACACTTAGGTTGTTTCCATGTCTTGGCCATTATAAATAGTGGTGCAATGAACATTGGGATGCATGTATCTTTTCAAATTAAAGTTTTTGTCTTTTCCAAATATATGCCCAGGAGTGGGATTGCTGGATTATATGGTAACTCTAATTTTAGTTTTTTAAGGAACCTCCATACTGTTTTCCATAGTGTAAGCCACTGGGTTTTGTGGTCATTTCTTACATAGCCTTATTGTGGCAACAGATGACTGGAACAGAACTCCTTTGCTGCCCTAGTTTTGTTTCTTTTCTCTCTCTAGTGCTATACTGTTGCCTTCTCACTACCCACCCCTAGGCCTCCATTGTAAACTCCCTTATTAAAGAACATCTATCATGTGTCAGATCTTTAATGCACAGTCCCTGACCTCAAGGGATGGACAGCAGGTGGGGAAGCATATAGACAGGACTGAGTGTGCACTGACTGAGTGTGCATGAACCTATAGAAAAGGAGCACTAGCTCAGGTTGGAGGTTCAGCAGGGTTTTCTGGAAGTGACCTCTGAGCTGTTTTAAAGGATAAATAAATGTTTGTCAGTGAAAGTTGGCAAGGGATTTGCAGGCAAATGGTATGACACAGGGAAAAGCATGGGGGCCTGTGTGAGAGACATCTGCCAGCAGTGAAATGTTCCCTGCACTTTTCTCTTCCATTTCTTTTTTTGTTTTAATATTTATTTACCTATTTATTTGGCTGCGCACGCAGGATCTTCGTGGTGGGATGCGGGATCTTTAGTTGCTTAGTTGAGGCATGTGGGAGCTAGTTCCCTGACCAGTGGTCGAACCCAACCTACATTGGGAGTTTAGAGTCTTAGCCACTGGACCACCGGGGAAGTCCCTTCTCTCCCATTTCTGATCTCTTCTGGCTTCTAATCTCCACCCGCCCCTCCCCGCCGCTTCTTTTTTTGCCAGATTCCCCCGATTATAGTTTCTTAGTAGTCTCTTAGAGCCTTGCTATTCAAAGTGTGACCAGCAGACAGGCAGCTCTAGCATCACCTGGGAGCTTGTTAGAAATACAGATTCTTAGGTCCCATCCCAGACATGCATCAGAATCTTCATTCTAACAAGATGCTGAGGTGGTTCATTTGCACAGGGAATTATACCCGTTATCTTGTAATAACCTATAATGGAATATAATCTGTAAAAATATTGAATCACTATGCTGTCCACCTGAAACTAACACAATACTGTAAATCAACTATACTTCAATTAAAAAAAGTTTGAGGCATGCTTCATTATAACACTAGTATTAGGGAGATGGCTAACAACTTGCCCAATAACTGAATCAGCCACACAAACTGTTTAATAGTAAGCTTTTCAGAATGTAAGTTCACCTGCAGAACATGTACTGCTTGTACCAACTATATTTTTAGACTATCTTCTATTAATATAGCTATTTTTCTTGAAGACAAGTTTTTATCTCCCTAATTAGATTGTAATCAAGCACTATGTTTCCTTGATTCATTACTCTTGAGCGTCTCAGGCAGAAAGAAAATGCTGAGATGACAGAGACAGAATCTCCTGTTTCAGAGTCTGCAATCTAGTTTACTATGAACTGCAACTCAGCCTCAGGCCTTGCTCTGCTCCTTGCTAAGGGATATCCCTGGACAAGTTTCTTGATGTCACTGAGCCTCAGTTTTCTCATCTACAAAATGGGTGTAACACATAATGTGTTGCAAGTTCATTGTAAGGATTATAGGTGATGGGTGTAAAGTGCTCAAGAGGAGACCTGGCACAGAGTTGGCATTTCAGAAATAGGTGACATAAAAGAGAGATAAACAAATATGCTGACACTGCAGAAAAAGAAATTACATTTAATTGAGGGAGTCAGAACAGGCCTTGCAAAAGAATTAGTACTAGGGAATTCCCTGGTGGTCCCGTGGTTAGGACTCTGCATTTCCATTGCAGAAGGCAAGGGTTCAATCCTTGGTCGGGAAACTAAGATCCCGCAGTATGGCTGGAAAAAAAAAGAACTAGTACTAGAAATGGCAGCGAATCCTCAGACAGGCAACAAAACAGAGATTTTATAAGTGAAAGAAAATAAATAAGTAAACACATTCTCAGAGAGGAGATTGCATAAGGCAGGGGTCCCCAACCCCCCCCCCCGCCCCGTGCCTGTTAGGAGCTGGGCTGCACAGCAGGAGGTGAGTGGCTGGCAAGCAGAGCGAAGCTTCATCTGCTGCTCTCCATCGCTCCCCATCGCTCTCATTACTGCCTGAACCATCGCCCCCATCGCTCGCATTACCACCTGAACCATCCCCCCACTCCATCCCCTTCAGTGGAAAAATTGTCTTCCACAAAACCGGTCCCTGGTGCCAAAAATATTGGGGACTGCTGGCATAAGGCACTTTTGGGAGACCAGGAAGTCATCTGATTTTTTCCCCTGATTTGTGAATGTATCGGTAGAAATGGTCTTTTTTTTTTTTTTTTTTGGTGAAGTAGAAAAGAATAGCTTTATTGCTTTGCCAGGCAAAGGGGGCCACAGCAGGCTAATGCCCTCAAAACTGTGTGTCCTTAGAAATGGTCTTTTAAAAGGTAAAACAATTCAATAACTTTAAAATAATATATCGATGCATTTAAACAGTTGCCTTTACTGCAAAGATTAAAATGAGAAATAAGATCTCCTGAAAATCTGGGCCATATGGTTCCGGCACATCGTGGTTGTCCACGCAGATTCAGCCGTTGTGCTGGCTGCCTGCTGCCCAGACAGTGGGGTGAAGTCAGGACAGAGCCCCTGCTTCAAGCATGAATGCCTCTGTCTTCTCTTGCTAACACATTCCCTCTGCCACTTAAGAATGCACAGAGCATTTACCAGGTCGGGAATGCCTGGCTATGACAGCACCATTTGAGAAGTAAAGAGTCTATTTATGAAGATAATGGCAATACCCAGGCCAAGCCCACAGTGGGAGAACCTTGGCTCCTAATTAGCAAGAGCGGTGCATTTTAATGAGGACACTCGGTAGGCAGTTGGCTCCTGACTTGACTGCCAATGAATCTGGGGCAGAGGGAGGGTTGGCAGAGAGACATGGAGCAGGTGAGGAGAAAAAACAGAAATGTGCACATCTCTTGGAAACCTTAAGCCTTAGAATTATTTAATTCCCCCATTATCCTGGCTGTCATCCCATAGGTTGCTTGTCTGAGAGCAAATTGCTCTTAGAAGAAGCGGCCGATCTTGGGTGAGCCAAGGTAAGCAGATGCATCAGTTTTAGCAACCCTGGAATTATTGCTGGAATACGGAGCAGAGGCCTAAGGGGATGGAGGCCCAGAAACGTGGGCATTTGATCTCTCTTGGAAGGCAATCAAGCAATTGCTAAGAGACCTATGGAGAAACCTGAATTCTTTGCATTTTTCTGATTAGGCAAGAGAGAGCAGCAATGGCTCAGGCCTCCATAAACCCCATGGAGGTGAACTAATATCATCGAAGGTAATTTAAGCCAGAATTTCAAAGTCTGTTACTGAATGTTGAAGGTATACTGCAGATAGATGACATAAAGAAAGCAGAACTTCTCAGCACCTATGTTGTTTCTGAATTCTGTCTCAAGGAGATGAGCTCCCCACTGAAAGGGTGAATGACCATTCCTAATTGGGGATAGGTTCTCCAAAGTGCATGAACACCCTAATGCTTTAATTGACTTCGGATCTTGAGCTTCTGAAACTTACACCAAAAGAACAAGTAACTTAAGCTCTAGTTCCTTATCTTTGATGCATCAGGGGCAATGAGAGAAGGACTGAAAGACGGAATTATTTTCAGAAATAGAAAAGATTCCTAGAACTACAGGCCTGTGAGTTTGACAATGAGCCCAAGCAAGATAAACAATGCGATTTTCAAAAGAATGTTTGGGGCTACTGGAAGAGAAAGAGGTGAACTTTAGGAATAGGCCTAAGATGACCACAAAAAAAGTCATGGTAGACACTTCCAGTTATCCCCCAATATCTAGTCTTTGCTTTTTCCATAGTAACAGAAATTTTAGCAGAGCAAATGGATACTATACTAGTTTCCTGTTGCCGCTGTAACAAATTGCCACAATTTAGTGGCCTAAATCAACACAAATTTATTATTTTATAGTTCTGGAGGCCAGAAGTTTAAATGTGTCAGCGGGGCTGCATTTCTTCTGGAGGCTCTAGGAGATAATCTCTTTCTATGCCTTTTCCAGCTTCTAGAGGCTGCCTGCATTCCTTGGCTTGTGGGCCCTTCCTTCATCCTCAAAGCCACCAGCATAGTATCTTTAAATCTCTCTCTGTCTCTCTCTCTCAGTGACCTCTGCTTCCATCCTCTGCCTTCTAACTCTCCTGCCTCACTCTTTTTTTTTTTTTTAATATTTATTTATTTAGGCTGCCCAGGGTCTTAGTTGCAGCATGCGTACTTCTTAGTTGTGGCATGTGGACTCTTAGTTGTGGCGTGCATGCGGGATCTAGTTCCCCGATCAGGGATCCAACCCGGGCCCTCTATGTTGGGAGCTTGGAGTCTTACCCACTGGACCACCACAGAAGTCCCTCCTGCCTCACTCTTAAAAGGACCCTTTTACTACATTGGACTCACCTGGAAAATCAACAATAATCTTCCCATCTCAAGATCCTTAACTTAATCACATCTGCAAAGTCTTTTTGCTATATAAGGTAACATATTCACAGGTTCCATGGATTAGGACATGGGCATCTTGTGGGAAGGGGACATTATTCAGCCTACCTGAGCTACCCCAAATAAAAAATAAATTTCCCAGCCTCACTTGCAGCTAGATTTAGAATATTTGACCAAGTTCTGGGAATGGCTATGGGCAAAAGTGAAGTATGCCTTTTCTGAGTCATGTCCCAAAACAAAGATTCATGTTATTTGCTAAAATGTGGATGAGTGAGTCCTTTTGGACCATGCAGATGAGGGCTGTATGTAAGTGTGGGTCAGCAACAAGGGCCTATGTCCCTGCTAATTCCTTGGAGCAAAGCCAGCATACCAGCTTGGACTTTTACATGAGAGCAAAATAAATTTCTGTCTTGTTTAAGTTCTGCAGAAAGAATTATATCCGACTTGATACAGGATTCTAGAAGACCAGGGAACTATAACTGACAGGGTTTTGTTACTTTAGCAACATTCCTCAAAGTCTCCTATGATTTCAATATACTCAAGTTGGAGAAATATGGATTAAAGCCATAATTAGGTGGGTTTATAACTGCTTGAGTGACTATAAGGGTAGAGATTAGTAGGTTGGTATTAATCTCTACAGAGAAGTCTTAAAGTTATGGCCTCGTCCACGCTCTGGATAGGACAGACCACAGCTGAAATGCTTCATTTCCTTCCAAGGGTCTCACTTGTAGAGGACTGCAGATATAGGAGAGTACGTCAGGAATGGTAATGAAATGGTGGAGGCACTTGAGTACACATCATATAAGAAAGAGTTGAAGAAGCAGCAAAAAAGATACAAGAGGGGCCTTTATTTGCTCTAAGGCACAATGCCAAGTGAGATGGGGTAGAAAAAATGAGAAAGATAGATTCCTTGTCTTCTCTTCTCACAGGGGCCAGGGGGCATTTATATAAATGTATACAAGGTAACCCACCACTTAGCTTGCAGGATGGACCATTAAGAACCTATTTTATGGGGGTTCTTTGGTTTGTTTCTATTTTGTTTATGTTTTGTTACTCTATCAGAAAGTCATTTTGTCCATCCCTGGTAGATGATGATTCATCAGAAAGGATGGGAAACATTGTTTTTACTCTGGGAAGAAATCAACTATGTTTCTAGGAGTCGGGTTCTCTCTACCCCCATGTGAGGGCAAACAAGGTTTAGGGTATTGCAAAGGGTGGACAAACTTTCCAGCCCACCATCAACCACCAAGCTCTTTAGGAGGACCACTAAGCCCTTGTATGGTTTAAAAAAAAAAAAAGTGAATTAGAAGAATAGGGGCTTTTGAGAGTGAGGCCAAAAAAGAAAATAGGTGGAAAATTGAAGAGGAAATAAGGAGAGGGGCCCTGAGTATGGGGGCATCTACTCCTGAGAGTTGGATCAGGTTGGACCATGGCCCAAAAAGTGCCAGGGTCAGTGGACCCCAAGGAGAAGCATGGTGAGCGGTAATGCGTGAGAGTCCTGTGCATGTCTGGGAGCTGTGAACTCCAGGGCCTCAGCCTAGAAGCCCTTCGTCAGGGCATGAATGAGATTGTGGCCCTGTCTGTGCTTCAAGTGCTCGCCTGCCAACTCTCCACCCACAATCCCCCAGGACCCTCACGAACCCTAGGGGGTCACCACAGTTGGCGGTGGTGCTGGCCTAGGGCGTGTTAGCATGCTCTGAGCTGGGGCTGCCCAGAGTGAGTATCCCTGTTGCACAAGTGTTTATAACATTGGGATATCATGGGTTCTCAGAAGCAGGGGCATTTGGCCCAGCCTTGACCTAGCCTCAACCTACATAAGCTGAAATGTTGTTCAAGTTTCCCTTTATGGATAGGTTCTGGGGAAATGTCTGGTTTCTTTCTCTCTCCATGTCCAATTCTTAGGAAAGTTCGGAACAGTTTCCATTCTATAAACCAGCTGAACAGCAACTTCCTTTGTCCTCTAGCCCTTTCTGTGCCCTCTCCACCCTCTAGAAACAGTTTGCATCCCTCTTCCTGCCTGGGGGTCCTCAGCGTTCTTCCTGCCTCCTGGGTATGGTTTCGCCCACCCATGGTAAGGGTGGCTTGCAGCCTGTGTGAAAGATGGGGACTAAAAGATGCTGTACACCAATCTGGCTTAGGATAAATACCAATTAGTGACAATCAAAAAGTACTTCACGGGCAGAAAGAGGATTGACCCCCTTTTGGTTCCCAGCTCATGGAGGTGTCCATTTGTTTAGCTGATAGAACTCTGGGGATGGGTGATAAAATGGGGCATGATCTCTTATTGGCAATGACTACTCAGAGGCCCCTGCCTGAAATCTGTGCTGCATCTGCAAGTACTCAGGAGCAAGAGCTCACAAGAGTTAAGAAAATGATCATTTCTTCAGAAAAAAAAATGTCAAGTGATCTCAATGACATTTTTCCAGCCTTCAAGTTTTATATTGAATCCTGCTGGTGTTCCACAAACAGAACTTTAATAGCTCCTGTTAATTGGATGCCTGCTGTGTTTCAGGAGCTTTCTACACAACACGTTAGGTGGATAGTTATCTGTCTCAAAGTAAGAGAAACTGAAGCTCATAGTCGGTCCGTGATCTGTGCAGTGTCATCTGGGGTAAGGCGTGAGGCTGGGGTCTGAACTCAGGTGTGTCTGGTTCTAAAGTATGTGTTCTTTCCATGATGCTTCCCCGGTAACATGGTCAAACTGCAGAGAGACAGAGATCTGAACAGGAGTTTCTTTAAATTCTTCACAGTATGTAATGCATTACTCTCTGTGTAATCATTTTACCACCTTCTGCCTCTCCGTACCAAGATGCCTGGGAGAGGGTTTGCATCAGGCGGTTTGCCCTGCCCCAATGGCAAGCGCATGTTCAGAGCTACAAAGACCCCAAAGCACCTGCTTACCTTCACGTGTCTGGTGCTTTGGGCAAAACCCCATGCCTCCCACCCACCGAAGCCACCCTGTTTTGAACAAATGGGAGTTCATCTGGGGGACAGTCGTCCATTGTTCTTCTGATGAATTGCCGTCCTCCTCCCCAGGGGCTGATGGGCAGGTATAGATTGCCATGAACACTCAGTCTTTGCCTGGGCACATGGAGTATTTCTGCACCCTGCAAAGGGCAGCAAAAGAGTAAAGAGTCCCAGGTCTTACTAAACCGCTGTGTTCTCTTTCTCATCCACTGTCTTGCATACACTAGAGAAGCCAAGTAAATATTTGCTAAATAATGAAAACTGACTGCGCACCCATGGCATGTGGAGCAAACCAAAGGAAAGGATCCAGGCTCTTACCACCTGATCCAAAATCCAAACCACAGTAATAGGAGAGGTAGTTAGAAAATTGTGTCATTGAAAGAACCGGTTACTTTAGCATCATCATGATACTCATATAATTCTGACCGTTCTCGCTGCCTCTGTTTACATGGCTGAAGCGTCTAGATCAGGTAACCACTAAGGTTTCTATCACTTGGGTTTTATAGTGTAATATGTAATTTTTAGGGGGAAAATAACAAATTTTCTCACCAAGAAAAATGTTCCCCCTGAGTTACAACAATTCAGGGAATTGGATCTGAACTACTTCTCATTCAAATGTCTGATTTTTTTTTTTTTTTTTTGGAAGCAAACTAGCAGAAATGATGATTTTTAAAACCTAGAACAAAAATTATTTCACAAAATTAGAGCCTTACTCTGAGTGACACATTAATAATGGAACAAGAGTACTGAATAAATTGCATTAACTTTGTCACTTCATAACAATAGGACACCAGAGGGGTGATTAAATTTATCTCCCTGACACAAGTGATAACTCCATACCAAATGCAGTGTTATGTAGTGTAGAAAATGGCATCTTTCCCCTTTCTGTTCTAAAATGTTAGGTAATGACACATAAAAAGTAATTAATAGATTCCTAAACTCGGACTTATTGAACCAAGTGCAAATTAAACCGAGTTTCTTTTTTTAATTAATGTTTATTTTTAACACAGTAATAAATGTATGGAGTAAAATGAAAAAAAAAAAAAGTCAAATGGTACTGACGGACAGAAGAAAAATTTGTTGCATAATTCCTGTCCCTAGCTCCACTCCTCAGATGCATTGACTTTCAATTTTTAAGCTGTTTATTCTGGTATTTATTTCTGTACTTGTAAATAATTTGCTTATATTATTATATCTTGGTTTGACAATTTTAGGTAATATCTATTCATCTTTGTATTTCAGGAGATGAGGATTTCATGCTCTTATTCCGTATTCAATACTTACATTATTATAGCATTTATTACTATTCATTAGAGTAGTATACTACTAAAAATTAAAGAGTAGTATGGTATTGTTGTTTCCTTGTTGTATAATTTTTTTTTCTAGAGTTAATAATTATTTTGGTTCTTTCATTGCTTAAATTTTAAAAATCTAGGCCGAAAGTTATAGGTAATAATAGATTAGGTGACGAAATCCTATTGGCATTCTAGAACCTTAGGCTAAAAGTAATAAGAAGAAAAGTAGTAGGGATAGATGCACATGTAGTACATTTAAGTTCATCGAATCATTTGCATAACTATAAGATGGAGACTCAGGGTCTGAGAGAAAGAGAGTTGTATTCTTTCACTGATCTCAAACTCCACAGGAGTCAATAGTATAATGCCGTTGTTAAAATACAATCTTAGGCTATATTCATTGAAATATACTCTCGAGAACAAGAAAGATGATAATCCTCATCTATTCATGTTACATAAGCAACCTATTCTGGTTCCATTTTTTAAGAAAAGCAAAACTCACAAGAGAGTATACAGAATACATTGACCACGGTCATGAGAATCTGAAAAACACGTCCTATGAGAAATAGTTGAAGGAAATTGAGATGTTTAGCCTGGGAATGTCTTAGGAGGAAGTTAAAATTGTCTTCAAATATTTGAAGGGCTATTGTGTAGAAAATGAGATAGATTTTATGCTCCTTGAGTCCAGGGACAGATGTAAGACCAACGGGCAACTGTCAGAGAGGCAGACTCAGTTCAGGTGAGCACAGAACTTTCTAACAACTGGATCTACTAACATTTGTGGGGGACCTTGCCTTTTTCCCTCCAGCATCCACTCTCTCTCTCTCTTTTCTTTTTTTTTTTTCCTTTGGTAATAGCACTTTATGCTGGGCCCTTGGCTGATCAACTGAAGATTACATATTTTACTCTTCCTTGGTATGGCTGTGAAATTAGGTTCAGGCCAGTGGGATGTGAACAGAAATGATGCATACCACCACTTGCTAGTGCCCTGAATAGGAAAGGAGCATTCCCTCTTCCTCTCTCTCTCTCTCCCTACAGTCTGGAATGTGGTCATGACAAATCTTTGATCCTGTGGACAAACCGAGAAATTGCAAAGCAACAAGATGGAAGGAGCTTGAGTTCCCAGTACCAATATCCAACACCCCTCTCTCAGCCTTGAACTACGTGAACTGTTAACTAAGAGAGAAACTTTCTATCCAGTTAAAATTTCTACCTGGTTAAGCCACATGTTTGGATCTTTGTCGTACTAGTTGTAACTTGTATATTAAATAATGGAGATGCCTTCCAAACAGTGGTCTTCAGGAGGTCATCACTGAGTCCTCCCTTCCCCTTATTCCACTGTTTTTTCCAACACCAAGAAATTAAATCATCTCTGACACTCTCTACCTGAAGTTAGCATCAGATCCCACAGATTGAGGGCTCAGTACCACGAGACTGTTCCCTCTGCCCCCTTTAGATGCCAGCCCCAAGTCCAGGCAGTTACCTGTGCTTCTGACCTATGTGCTATAGACTGGAGAGTCCCACAACCCCCTCCTTGGGTTCAGTGAATTTGCTAGAGTGGCTCACAGAACTCAGAGAAATATTTACTTACATTTACCAGTTTATTATAAAAGGTATTATAAAGAATACTGATGAATAGCCTGATGGAAGAGCTGCATTGGGCAAGGTATGGGGAAAGGGGCGTGGAGTTTCCATGCTCTCTCTGGCCACGCCACCCTTCCAGCACCTCCACGTGTTCACTAACCCCAAAAGCTCTCTGATCCCTGTCCTTTTGGATTTATATGGAGGCTTCATTACATAGGCAAGATTGATTAATCATTGGCCACTGATGATTAAACTCATAAACTCAGGCATAACCTAAAGGGGCTTGTTAAGAATAACAAGCCACTCCTGTGACCTTTATGGCTCTGGAGCTATTACAGGAACCAAGGGCAAATGACCAAATACTATAGCAAAATATGCTCCCGTTACTCTTACGGCTTAGGAAATTCCAAGGGTTTTGAGAGCTACGTGTCAAGAATAGGAATGAAGACCAAATATACATTTCTTATTATAAATCACAATATCACACTTATTTCTATATGTTATAGGCCCAACCAGACAATCTTATACATACCATTTTATACAATTGTCTCTTAAATCAGCTAAGAGACGAAAGAACACAAAGGCATTTACACTGCCTTTTAAAATTACATAATTATCTTTACTGGTGCTCTTTGTTTTTATTGTGAGGATTTGAATTACTTCTTGGTGTCACTTGCTTTTATCCTGAAGAAGTTCCTTTATTATTTCTTGAACCCAGAGGAAAGGCGAGCCTGAAAAAAGTGGTTTCCTTCAATAATGAACAGCAAAGAGAAAAATGGAGAAGTGGGGAAAATCAAACAGGCAAATGACTCGCCAACTACTCTAAAACACTTGTATAGTTGCATTACTAGAAATTTGAATAGGCCTGCTTTACTGATTCATTGAATTTCAACTATTTCAACTATATTGCCAGATATGGGTCTTGGTGTTTTTAAGTGTACTCTATTATGTAATGGTTAAGACCTTGGGCTTTTAATCAGATACAGACGAATTCAAACCTTGAATATGCCACCTACAAAATCTGTGACCTTAGGAAAGCTACTTAAACCTCTGCAAATCTCATTTACCCATCTACAAAATGTAGTATATGCCACATAGAGTTATTTGAAAATTACATGAGAAAATTCATGTAAAGTGTTTAGCCTTCCACACAAATACTTAGTAAATGGCAAGCTTTAAAAACATAGTAAGGGATATAAAATAGGTAACTAATGAAAACCTACTGTATAGCACAGGGAACTCTACTCAGTGCTCTGTGGTGACTTAAATGGGAAGGAAATCCAAAAAAGAGAGGGGATATATGTATAGGTATAGCTGATTCACTTTGCTTTACAGCAGAAACTAACACAACATTGTAAAGCAACTATACTCCAATAAAAATGAATTAATTTAAAAAAAACATAGTAAGGGAATTCTCTGGTGGTCCAGTGGCTAGGACTCCACTATTCTACTGCTGGGGCCCCAGGTTTGATCCCTGGTTGAGGAACTGGGATCCTGCAGGCTGCGCAGAACAGCCAAAAAAACCCAAAAAACAAAAAAGTAATATTGGACTTAGGGTTTTAAAAAAATTTTTATTGGAGTATAGTTGATTTACAATGTTCTGTTAGTTTCACGTATACAGCAAAGTAAATCAGTTATACATATACATATATCCATTCTTTTTTAGATTCTTTTCGCATAGAAGTTATTACAGAATACTGAGTAGAGTTCCCTGTGCTATACAGTAGGTCCTTATTAGTTATCTGTTTGTTTTTTGTGTGTGTGTGTGTTGGCTATGGTAAATATTGCTGGAGTGCAGGATTGCCAGCCTGTGACTTTTTTTTTAATAAATTTATTTATTTATTTATTTATTTTTGGCTGTGTTGGGTCTTCGTTTCTGTGCGAGGGCTTTCTCCAGTTGCGGCGAGCGGGGGCCACTCTTCATCGCGGTGCGCGGGCCTCTCACTATCGTGGCCTCTCTTGTTGCGGAGCACAGGCTCCAGATGCGCAGGCTCAGTAGTTGTGGCTCACGGGCCCAGTTGCTCCGGGGCATGTGGGATCTTCCCAGACCAGGGCTCGAACCCGTGTGCCCTGCATTGGCAGGCAGATTCTCAACCACTGCGCCACCAGGGAAGCCCAGTTATCTGTTTTATATATAGTACTGAGTATATGTTAATCCCAACCTCCTAACTTAGCCCTCCCCCACACTCTTTTGCCTTTGGTAACCATAAGTTTGCTTTCTACATCTGTGACTCTATTTCTATTTTGTAAATAAGTTCATTTGTACTGTTTTTTTTTAAAGATTCCACATAAAAGTGATATCATATGATATTTGTCTTTCTCTGTCTGACTTACTTCACTTAGTATGATAATCTGTATCCATGTTGCTACAAATGGCATTATTTTGTTCCTTTTTATGGCTGAGTAATATTCCATTGTATATATGTACCATATCTTCTTTATTCATTCCTCTGTCGATGGACATTTAGGTTGCTTCATGTCTTGGCTATTTTCAATAGTGCTGCAATGAACATTGGGGTGCATGGATCTTTTTGAATTATGGTTTTCTCTGGATGGACTTAGGGTTTTTACCAAGAGATATCAAGTTTATCTTTATATTGTAAACAATTATAAAACTGATATGTTACCTTCAAGCTTTAAAAGTTGTGTTCCAACTTTTTGAACTTGAAAAGTTATATTCAAGCTTTAAACAATAGATACAGGAGGAATTTGATTCTTTAAAAAATAAAAACTTTAAGTGGGCTCCACATTCATCACATCTTTCTGCATGGGAGTTATTTCCAAACAGTATGAGAGAGAAAAGAAAGATGGAAGAAACAGAGATTGGAGGTGGGGGGCCACGAAGGTGGCTGGATTTTACAGAGCAGAACATTAGAGGGTAGGTAGCAAACCATGCAGAGAAAGAGCTCCAGAAATTAGCCTAGGGTAACCTTGAGTCTTTGGCCAAGTACAAAGTTAAATATGTACATTGCAAGACTAATGTAGGCCTGGCAGAGAATAGCTACTAGGGGATCAGTAAGATCATCAGAGATTCTGGAGGTCACACAGTACTGGGGGGAGATATTGGAATTCCAACCAGCCAGAAATCTTGCTGATCAACCCTTGCTCAACACTTGAGACCATGCCTTAAGAGTAAGACTACTCTTGCCCAAAGTTAGGATTATTCTAGATCCATTTTAATAAAACTTAAAAACAAGTCTGAACAAGATAAAGTGACCCCTCAACAGACGAACTACCTTTCAGAACAGAATTCAAGACTCTTTGTAAAAAGATAGCAAAATCTACCTTCTAAAAAAAATGTAGCATTTACAGTATCCAAACAGACAATCAGAAATAACTAGACATATGAAAAAGATGAAAAATATAACTCATAGCTGGAAGAAAAAAGTCAATAGAAAAGACTGAGATGATGGAATTAGCAGACAAAAACTTTAAAAAGAGTTATTATAAATGTGTTAGAAAACTTAAATGAAAAAAATGGATATAATGAGTATGATAGAATGAAAAATAGCTCCCTCAACGATTTATACATCCTAATCCTGAAACCTGTGAATGTTACCTTACATGGCAAAGTTTTTGTGGATGTGATAAAGAATCTTGAGATGGGAGATTATCCTAGGTTATCTGGGTGGGCCTTAAATGCAATCACATGTATCCTTATAAGACGGAGGCAGAGGGAGATTTCTCACACACACACATAGAAAGAGGAGAGAGAGAGAGAGAGATAAGGGAAGACGGAGTAGAGAAAGATCTGAAGATATGGGCCCTAAAGATGGAGTGATATGGCCACAAGCCAAGAAATTCACCAGAAGATGGAAGAGCGTGAAACAGATTCTCCCTTAGAGTCTTGGAGAGGGTGTGACCCTGTCAACACCTTGATTTCAGCTCAGTAATACTGATTTCAGACTTCTGGCCTCCTGAACAGTGAAAGAATACTTTTCTGCTATTTTTAGCCACCCAGTGTGTGGTAATTTATTACAGCAGCTGCAGGAAACTAATACAATAATGGAATACAGAGGGAGCTCAACAGAGAAATGAGAACTATTTTTGAAAAGCAAATGAAAATAATAGTGAAACAATAATGAAAAATAAAATATTTGAAATTAAAATAATCACTGGATTTTTATTTATTTACAGGATATTGGACACTTTAGGAAAAAAATCAGTGGTCTGGAAGATGGGGCAATAAAAATTAAACAAATTGGATCACAGAGAGAAAAAAAGAGTGAAAATAAAATGAACAGAGCCTTGGTGCATTCGTTATGAGACAACATCAAGTGGTCTAAATATTTAAGGAAGAAACAATACCCATTTTTCACATATACTTTTAGGAATAAAAAGAAGGAGAGAACACTTACCAGCTCATTTTATGAGTCTAGAATTACCCTGATATCAAAATAAGACAGGGACATTATAATAAAAGGAAATTATAGATAAGTAACCTTCTTAGACATAAAAGAAAAAATATTTAACAACATATTAGCATACTGAATCCAGCTATATATAAGGATAGTACATCATGCCCAAGCAGGTTGCAGGCAGGAATGCAAAGTTAGTTCAATAATAAAAATCAATCAATGTCATTCACTACATTAAAAGAATAAAGGAGAGGGCTTCCCTGGTGGTGCAATGGTTAAGAATCTGCCTGCCAATGCAGGGGACACGAGTTCAAGCCCTGGTCTGCGAAGATCCCACATGCCGTGGAGCAGCTAAGCCCGTGTGCCACAACTACTGAGCCCACGCGCCACAACTACTGAAGCCCGCACACCTAGAGCCCGTGATCCGCAACAAGAGAAGCCACTGCAATGAGAAGCCCATGCACCACAACGAAGAGTAGTCCCTGCTCGCCGCAACTAGAGGAAGCCCGTGCGCAGCAACGAAAACCCAACGCAACCAAAAAATAAAATAAATAAATTAAAAAAAAAAAGAATAAAGGAGAAGATCATAAGATTACCTTAATAGATGCAGCAAAAGAATTTGACAAAATCCAACTAAACTCTCAGCAAACTAGAGAAAGAAGAACACTTCCTCAGGCTGATAAAGGGCATTTATAAAAACCCACAGCTGACATCATATTTAATGCTAAAGGGCTGAAGTCTTTCCCCTTAGACTGGAAACAAGGCAAGAATGTCTATTCTGAAAATTCTTTTAGTATTAGCCAGGAAAACAGACAGGGAAAAGAAATAAAAGACTTACAGATTATAAAGGAAGATATAATAGTACTTTATTCATAGACAACATGATAGTGTACTTGGAAAATGATTCTAAAAATCTACCCAAAAAACCCAAACTTAATAGAAATAAGTGAATTTAGCAAGGTCACAGGATATAATTTCAACATTTAAAAATCAATTATATTTCTATACACTAGCAATAAACAATTGGAAATAATTTTTAAGTATTATTTATACTAGTATTAAGAAAAATCCTTGGGGATGAAGTTAGTGAATGATGATTGAGAACTACTGAGAAATTGAAGAAGGCCTAAATACATGGAGAGCTAGACCATGATAGTCGATAGTTCAACAGACTGGGGAGACTATGGGGAAATGGCATTGCTGTACATTGTTTGTGGTTACTTTTTCTAAATACGTACTGCTTAAACTGTTACATAATAAGATAATAATAATTGCTACCACTTAGTGCCAGGTGTGACTGACAAATTAAATTCCTAAAAGGGCTGCTCTGATCTTGGTACTTTCCTGCTTAAAAACTCCTTTTTGTTCATAGAATCAATGACAAACTCCTCTGACATTCCCAGACCCTCCACTATTGGTTCCAAGCTCCCTTTCTATATTCACCTCCCACGTCATCCCCCACATACATCCTACACTCCAGCAACACTGGATTCTTTGCCATTTCCCAATTTAAGATTTTTTTTTTCTGGCATCTTACAGGTACATTTCTTCATGCCATGTGTAGAGTTACGTTCCATGTTCCCATCTAACAGAGCTTGCTTAAATTTACAGACAGACTGATGTTCCACCTGATGTGCACTCCAAGTAAAGTTGGTTAATGATGACCATGCGCAGACTCAGGACTCAAAACTTTCAAAGCATTACTTCTTTTACCAGCACTCTTGATTTCATAAACGAAGCCCATCAACCCCATTCCTCCCCAGATTTCCTGGTAAACTTGTATATAATAGGGCTTCCTGGGGATCCAAACTTTTTTTTGAGGGGGGAAAGAGGCCCACGCTGCGCGGCTTGTGGGATCTTAGTTCCCCGACCAGGGATTGAACCCCGGCCCTCGACAGTGAGAGCGCAGTGCCCTAACCACTGAGCCGCCAGGTAATTCCTCAAACATTTTTAATAAGGCTTTGAAGCATATCTGTGCAGAACCAATGGCTCAGGCCACTCCAAAACCCCACATCCAACAACTTGGAAAGGTCACCAAATGACGATTTTTTTTTTTTTTTGGTGACCCATAAAAGGATTGAACACCAAATGACCAATTTAAGATTTTGACCTTCATGCCTTGGCTCATGTTACTGTCTTCCTTTAGATGAGTTAGATGACTCTTCACCCCATCACACCAGCCATCCTTCTTTGTAGACTTGTCCCCAGTGATTTCAATACTTAGCACAGTGTGGGGCATATAATGCTCAGAAGGTACAGTAAGTAGTTGCTTAATGAATAAGAGAAGAAAAATGGTTCATTGACACCAATCCCAGAGGAAAGGATAACTGTATGCACTTGATTCCGAATAAAGACAAACGGGGATAAAATGCATGGTAAACAATGCAGACAAATCCCCTTAATTGACAGGCCTGTTTGGGAACAGATTGTCATAATGAGCCAAATCCACAGTCATTCCAATTTTAGAAAATTCAGAGAAATTTAGTAATTGTTGGGCGTTTATTTGTTCCTTCTATTGTTTACTTATAGAATTACCAAATTTTTTAGTATATAGATGATCAGTGAAGCTTTCGATTGATTTATTGATTGAAATATCCCCTGTTGTAGCCAAAGGAGAGTTTTGAAATTATCTAGACAAGGAGCCTCAAATAAAATTGCTCCAATTGATACAGGTGTTGTCATACACCCAGGGCTGGCTTTATTGGTGCATGACCTGTGCAGTTACACAGGGCCCCGCACTTAGAAGGACACTGCACTTTGTTTAATGCTCTACTGTTGCTATCTTGAAATTCTTAACAAGGGGCTCTGAATTTTCATTTTATGCAGGGCCCTACAAATTATGTCACCAATCCTGCTTATACCCCCTCACTCCCCATCATTCTCTCCCTCCATTTACCTCTTCAGCCATAACACAATTCCAATGCCTAGAGAGAGGGAGAGAGCATTGTATGTGGAATATTGGACGTTGCATCTCCTCACCTCTCCAACCTTTAGAATTTCCTGTCAGTCCTCCCTCTCTGATCCCTAATAAGAATGTCTGGAGACTTCTAAGCTAGTCCAAGTTTCCCATTTCGTATTTGAGAGAACCAAGATCCAGAGAGGCCAGATATAGCTACCATTTAAATAATTTAAATGAATGCAGTCAGGGACATTAATGATTAGACGCTCCAGCATGGCAGGATACAGGATGAGAACCTATTCCTGTCTCAGATGAATCCTGGTCCTAATCCTAGGCAGAGCTCCGAGTTTCTGACCTCTCTCTCCAGCAATATTCCCATCTCCATCTCCACTTCAACACCAAGTAATATACCTCACTCAGGAGGCCTTAAACAATCACCTCTACTACCATATGATCCTGCAGTCCCACTCCTGGGCATATATCCAGAGAAAACCATAATCCAAAAGGATACGTGCACCCCAGTGTTCATTGCAGCACTATTGAAAATAGCCAAGACATGGAAAAACCTAAATGTCCATCGACAGAGGAATGGATAAAGAAGATGTGGTACATATATACAATGGAATATTACTCAGCCATGAAAAAAGAATGAAATAATGCCATTTGCAGCAACATGGATGGACCTAGAGATTATCATACTAAGTGAAGTAAGTCAGACAAAGACAAATATCGTATGATATCGCTTATATGTGGAATCTAAAAAAAAAAGGGTACAAATGAACTTATTTACAAAACAGAAATAGAGTCACAGATGTAGAAAACAAACTTATGGTTACCAAAGACAAAAGGGTGGGGGGAAGGGATAAATTAGGAGATTGGGATTAACATATACACATTACTGTATATAAAATAGATAATCAACAAGGATCTACTGTATAGCCCAGGGAACTCTACTCAATACTCTGTAATAACCTATATGGGAAAAGAATCTGAAAAAGAATTGATATATGTATATGTATAACTGATTCACTTTGCTGTACACCTGAAATTAACACAACCTTGTGAATCAACTATACTCCAATATATTTAAAAAAAGGGGGGAGGTGAATTCCCTGGCGGTCCATTGGTTAGGACTTGGCACTTTCACTGCTGGGGCCAGGGAACTAAGATCCTGCAAGTTGCGCTGCAAGGAATCTTACTTTTTGAATGGAATCCTGTTACATTTTTGGTACACTTTAGTTATTAGAAGGTATTTTCTCTTTATAAAGAACAACAATCAGACTCTGCTAATTCCAGTCTTGGGGACTGATGCCTCTATAAAAATGACAAGGAACAAACTTTACTTCCTTCTCTACATAACTTTTCAAATAATCGCAAAGAGCTTTACTTCCACCACTCCTTCCCCAGAGGCTGTTTATTTGTTTGTCTAGTTGAATACTCAAATGTTTGCCATGTTCCGTAGTGATGTGGTTTCTAAACACCTTCCTATACTCGTCTCTTCTCTCTCGTGACCCTTAGAGCTATTAAAAGATCCTTAGGTTATAAAACGGAAATAGGACAATGCAAAAGTATTATAGCATGTGTTTTGTTTTGTTTTAATTTGCTGACCACAAAGCTGGTAATAAAGCTATACAACCAGAAAGACTGCAGCTAAGATTATAGGAAAATAGTGGGTATATATGTCAAACCTTTTGGTTGCAAATGACAATACCCATCTGGGACTTTCTTAAGCAAACATGAGACCATCTTGATCAGAGAGCAAAGACCCTACTTCCCCTTCAGTTCAGCTGGAATAGTTCCAGGAAAGAACTGTGATTGGTTAAAGTCGGTCATTGTCCATCCCTGGGCCAGCCAGTCGGAGTTGGGTAAGAAGAGGAAAGTTCTACCGGGATCCCTTGGCTGGAGGAGCAAGGGTGGGTAGTGAGCACTGTTTTCAGAAGGGAGGGTGCTGGGCAAACAAAAATAGGTGTGCCCTACAGTGGGTAGGCCAAACAGTCAAAGAAAGATACTAAGGATTAATATTCAAAGGAAGGGGCTTCCCTGGTGGCACAGTGGTTAAGAATCTGCCTGCCAATGCAAGGGACACGGGTTTGAACCCTGGCCCGGGAAGATCCCACATGCTGCAGAGCAACTAAGCCCGTGCGCCACAACTACTGAGCCTGCGCTCAAGAGCCCACAAGCCACAACTACTGAGTCCACGTGCCATAACTACTGAAGCCTGCGTGCCTAGAGCCCGTGCTCCATAACAAGAGAAGCCACCGCAATGAGAAGCCCGCACACCACAACAAAGCGTAGCCCCTGCTCACCGCAACTAGAGAAAGCCCACGCGCAGCAATGAAGACCCAATGCAGCCAAAAATAAAAACAAACAAATAAATAAATAAATTTATAAAAAAAAATATTCAAAGGAAGAGGAGAGACAGTAACCATATTATATGGATAGAGTTAATTAGCAGCAATGCTGGGGAAAAATTTTTTAATTAGCTAATGAGTAACATATACAGCTTTTTTTTTTCTTCCAGTTTTATTGAGATATAATTGACATATAGCCCTGTATAAGTTTAAGGTGTACAGCATAATGACTTGACTTACATACATCATGAAATGATTATCCCAGTAAGTTCAGTGAACATTCATTATCTCATATAGACACAAAATTAAAGATATAAGAAAAAAAACTTTTTCCTTGTGATGACAATTCTTAGGATTTACTTTCTCAACAACTTTCATATATAACATACATCTGTGTTCATTATATTTACCATTTACATTGGATTCCTAGTACTTATTTATCTTATAGCTGGGAGTTGGTACCTTTTGACTGCCTCATTCAATTCCTCTTCCCCTTAGCCCCTGCCTCTGGAAACCACAAATCTGATCTCTTTTTCTATGAGTCTGCTTATTTGTTTTGTTTTTGTTATTGTTTTTGTTTAGTTTTGTTTTGGCTGAATTGGGTCTTCATTGCTGCGCGCGGGTTTTCTCTAGTTGCGGCGAGCAGGGGCTACTCTTTGTTGCGGTGTGCGGGCTTCTCATTGCGGTGACTTCTCTTGTTGCAGAGCACGGGCTCTAGGCACGTGGGCTTCAGTAGTTGTGGCACGTGAGCTCAGTAGTTGTGGCTTGCAGGCTCTAGAGCACAGGCTCAGTAGTTGTGGCACACAGGCTTAGTTGCTCCGCGGTATGTGGGATCTTCCTGGGCCAGGGCTCAAACCCGTGTCCCCTGCATTGACAGGCGGATTCTTAACCACTGTGCCACCAGGGAAGCCCCTGCTTATTTGTTTTTGAAGTGCAATTGTTTACAACACTATGTTAGTTCCATAGTGATTCAATATTTCTATATGTTTTAACATGATCACCACAATAAGTCTAATCACAATCTGATCATTTTGAAACATACAGAAATATTGAATGGCTATGGAACTATCATAGTCTTGTAAATCAACTACATACAAAGATATTACATAGGTTATTGACTACATTCCCCACACTGTAAATTTTATACCTGTGAGTCATTTATTTTGCAACTGGAAGTTTGTACCTCTTAATCTCCCTTACATATATAGCTGTTTCTTTTTTGAAGGGAGATAAATGGGTAATGAGCAAACAATAAAACGTTGAGTATATTAAATTTTAATTGTGTCTACCGAAATGAAATTTGGTGGAAAAGAATTATACTTATTTAAATACACTTTATGTTAAATTCTAAAACCTGTGCTTATGACATGAGTTAATACATGTATGAAGGTGCTTTGAAAAATAAACCAGAAACAATTTGTGACCACATGAAAGTGGGAAAGAGCAGACCATTGAGGTGGTAGAACCTGGCAGAAAGAGCCTGCCATTCTCTGCCCTTGGCAGCGCTCCTAGGGAAGAGGCGCACAGAGCATGGGCTGTGGGCGGACGCTCAGACTGCATTTCTAATATGCTGTTTTCTTGAGCACCGGAAAAACCCAAAGAAGAACACTTCGTTTGTCCAATTAATGATGGGTTTTCATTGAGTGCCACCCCAGAGCCCACAGACCACAGGCATATGTGTATTAGTGGCTCCCCAGAGCCAATAAGGCATCTAAAATGTCAGCAAGCAAGGCCACAGAGTGCTTCTACTTTCCACAGAGTGGTCGGAGTCTGCTGAGTTAACAGCCCAAATCTGACCACATAGGCCTGGAACAGTGTACAGGGAGCAAGTGAGGGGAAGTGAGCCAATACTGGATCTAGGCCAGTCAACCTTCTGAAAACATGTGCCAGCAAGGGGCAGGGGAGCCACTTGCCAAGAGAAAGCTTGCCTCCTGGGACTGTTTCTCATGGAGATATAATGCCCTGGCAGACCAAATGCTGCCACCGGTCCAGCAGAGCAATTGCTTCCTGCCTCTCCAAGCCTGCAGAGCAATTGCTCTGACGGGGGTCTCTTGAGATGAAGGAAGATCAATGCGGCTGCCTGGTAGATAAATGTGACTTGGGGGTCTTTGGATAGCTTGTCATGTTCTGTCAGGGGGTTTTGGTTGTTTACACAAAATGAGAAAAAAAAAAAAAAAACAACTGTTGAGCATTGAAGCTTTTGAGATTTTACTTCTCAAGGAGAACCCTGTGGGCATTTTA
Source organism: Eubalaena glacialis (assembly GCF_028564815.1). Taxonomy (NCBI): domain Eukaryota; kingdom Metazoa; phylum Chordata; class Mammalia; order Artiodactyla; family Balaenidae; genus Eubalaena; species Eubalaena glacialis. Next base: position 11,761,441 of record NC_083725.1, on the reverse strand, counting down.
AAATCAATCAGCAAATATTTATCAAGAAGCTACTATCTGCAAGGTATTGAGCTAAACTGTTGTAGACTCACAGGAGTGGTGTAATTAAGCTGTACATATGAGATTATTTTATAAGCAATACCCCTATGTTTATATATCAAATAAATATTGTCTTCTTCAGTACAATCACATCTTAGTCCAATGGTGTTGTCTGTGTAGGAAGTATTTTCAGAAAAGCTTTTCTTTGTGCATCACCTTCAGAGTCTGTGATACATTCTTTTGAATAGTCTCATGTTGTAAAGCTACTGAGAATAAATGCAAGATAAAATTGAGAAATACATTTTCTGATAAAAAAGGACTAAAGTCCACGCAAAGACTGTGAACATTCAGAGCAGCTCTATTCGTAACAGCCAAAAACTGGAAACATCCCAAATATCCATCAACTGATGAGTGGATAAACAAGTATGGTATACACATACAACAGAATATTATTCAGCCATAAAAAGGAATGCATCTATGCTGCAACATAGATGAACCTTAAAAACAAAAACATTGTGCTAAATGAAACAATCCAGTTGCAAAAGCCCATATATTATATGATTCTTTTTATACGAAATATCTAGAAAAAGCAAATCTATACAGTCAGAAAGTAGATTAGTGGTTGCTAGGACTATGGATGGGAACAGGTGATGAAGATATTCTAAAATTAGATTGTGGTAGAACTCTGTAACTTTGCTGAAAATCATTGAAATGTGCACTTAAAATGGGTGAGTTTTATGTAAATTACACCTCAATAATTCTTTAAAAAAATAAATGAAGTGCAATGATTATAAAGTATCCAAACTGGTTTTAGGGGTGACTTGTGAACCAGTTCTAAAGTAAATGTGGGAAATGGAGAGAGCTAGAAAATCCCCCCTCCCAAAGTTCCAGAATCAGTTGGGCAATAGTAGCACTTTGAAAATGAGGGTAATAAACAAGGTGAGGTATATGTCTGAAGAGAGATTCAGGTATACGTTTTAAAAGAAAGGGAGTCATGGTATTTATTGAAGAACAGAAGGGCTGTGATCTTGAAGGAGTGAAATATCAGGAATATTTTTGTTAGCTGTGTTTTGAACATTTAGAATATATGGTATGTGTTATCAGATTATTTTGATGATGGAGGGGCTGGTTTCACTCATCATCCTGCCCCTGGGTGTACAAATCCACACACTTACATGTGTACAGTCATGAAGCTATGATCATACCTTTCCAAGGAATGTGATTATTATTCACCATCAGTGAAAGAGACACTTGAAGGAAGTGGTCAAGATGACCACTTCCAGGGGTGACTGGCAGCCAACTCTTGTTTATATACAGTCTGATAGTCACTACTCCCGCAGTGCTAATAACTATTACTGAGCTACTGCCTTCCCCTAAGCCTACAATCCACTGGAGAGAGGAGATAGATATATATATTCATCTAACGATAAATGAAGTAAAATAAATTAACGTCAAACCAGTAAAGGCAATTTTTCTCTTTTCAAAGTGTGAGTTGATGGCAGAATAAGAAATAGCGAGGCTTTCTTTTTTATGGGCCGTTTGCAAAACCCCTACATAAGGAATAAGAAAGAGCAGTCATGAGGAGGAGAGATCTCCAAATGAGAGACGAGAGACGTACTGTTCTTCCTCCCTCCCTCCCTCAAATGTCTCTGTAGTGATGGGAACCTTCCGCTCAAGTCCTTTTGCCCCAAGTCCAAGGGAAATAGCACCACGATGGAAATTGCCTTTTCAAAGTCACAGATACATAGAACTAACTCCTAGCTGCAGTTCAAATGAATGACTGCGTTTTAGATTTCAGCCGACACAGGGTTGAAATCCGTCTCTCTTTGGCATAGTCCCCGTTTCCCTGTAGAGTTGAAGTGTGCAGCCTGAGGTTTTTCTTTAGTGGATGCACAAAGGACATCTCTCTCCCCCATCTCAGTTTCTTGTCTTGAGAGTTCTTGCCCGAAGTCCAGAATGATTTTCCTATTGCACTCTAAAGAATAAACCCACACAAAGTGACTGCCATCAAGCTCTGTGCCAGGGTGTGGTCATGGGATTAGGAATTTACAGGTCCAGTTCTGTAGGATTTTGAAAGCTTTCACACAGCAGGGAACTAGGCTTGTTAATTACTTAGATAAGTGCTAGTTGACCTGTAAAATGCAGGATTAAGTTGTTGTTAAGATTTGCTCCAACTGGCATTAGGGAAAGTTGGAGGGTTTCTGTTCTCCTGAGGGATGGAAAGATGCATGCAGATTTGTGCTGCGAAACCAGATGGACTTTCCGTGTCACCGCAGGGCCTCTCAAGAGATGCCTGAAAAATAAGAAGAGGATGCTCAATAAATGTACACTGTGAGAATGGAGTTACTTGACACATTATAGCCAGCTGAAACCTAATATTGAATCAAAACACCAAGCTACCAGTCACTAAGGAGGGAAATCCAGAATAAAAGCAGTTGGAGGAACAAGCCTAAGACGTTTTTCTGGGGATGGGGAATATAACAAATTTTAAGCTTTTTTTGTTGAAAGCTTAAAATTTTCACTGAGTGTTCTCACTGTTATTGGAATCAGTGTCTGAGCACCAGGCATTTATTTCTAGTGTATTTCAGTAGGTCTAGTAGAAGGGGAGGCTCAGCACTTAGTTGCTAAAACTTTACCTAGGAAGCAATTGTGAATGAATCATTATAACACATGAGCATATTTCACGGTACTGTGTTAAACTGTTTTGCGTTTGTGTCAGCTTTGGAATATAAATATCAGAGGACACTGATTGTATTCACTTGAACTCAATTGCTAGTGTTTAGCATAGATTCTACAAGGATGCTTAAACAGTATTATTGGATTTTGATGACTTTAAAAAGGTCAGCAAGCTCAACTAAAGAGTTAGAAAAACACAACCTCTCACCCCCTTAAAATAAATGAATGCTAGCCAAGAGTGCCTCCCAGATCTGTCATATAAGTTAACAATAAAAAAAAATTTATCACCCAAACTAAGCCATAGAATTAAATCACCATGTCGGTCACCTCTTTTCTAATTATCACAAATGTGTGACTTAGCTGGATGAACCATTGCTCAAGAGGGAGCATTAAAGTACAAACATTAACCATGATAACTACTCAAAGGCACTAAGTAGAGTAGAAATGTATTTCTAAGGATGAGCAGTGGCCGGAAGATATTCTAGATTTTCGTTGAGGTCTATCAGGAGCAAGGGGAATTGAAGCACTGCTCAAACGCAAATAAGAGGGAGCCTACTGTCCACAAGCGACGGGGCCAAAGTACAGTGCACCTAAGAAAAGCAAGAACCAACCAACGCCCACGTTCCAGGTCTCAGAGGGCAGGAGGAACACAGATCAGGCTGCTTGAGCAAAGAAACCATATCTTAGGCACAGCAAAGAGGAAATTAGGTAAGAGACAAAGGGAAGGAAGAGATTTTTGACTCAAAGAAAGAAGAAGAAGGAGAGGGAGAAGAGGGAAGGAAGTTGTTTTTTTTTTTTTAACATCTTTATTGGAGTATAATTGCTTTACAATGGTGTGTTAGTTTATGCTTTATAACAAAGTGAGTCAGCTATACATATACATATATCCCCATATCTCCTCCCTCTTGTGTCTACCTCCCACCCTCCCTAACCCACCCCTCTAGGTGGTCACAAAGCACCGAGGTGATCTCCCTGTGCTATGCGGCTGCTTCCCACTAGCTATCTATTTTACATTTGGTAGGGTATATATGTCCATGCCACTCTCTTACTTCATGCCAGCTTACCCTTCCCACTCCCCGTGTCCTCAAATCCATTCTCTACATCTACATCTTTATTCCTGTCCTGCCCCTAGGTTCTTCAGAACCATTTTTTTTTTAATTCCATATATATGTGTTAGCATACGGTATTTGTTTTTCTCTTTCTGACTTACTTCACTCTGTATGACAGACTCTAACTCCATCCACCTCACTACAAATAACTCAATTTCATTTCTTTTTATGGCTGAGTAATATTCCATTGTATATATGTGCCACATCTTCTTTATCCATTCATCCATTGACTTCTTTATCCAGTCAATGGACACTTAGGTTGCTTCCATGTCCTGGCTATTGTAAATAGAGCTGCAATGAACATTGTGGTACATGACTCTTTTTGAATCATGGTTTTCTCAGGGAATATGCCCAGTAGTGGGATTGCTGGGTCGAATGGTAGTTTTATTTTTAGTTTTTTAAGGAACCTCCATACTGTTCTCCATAGTGGCTGTATCAATTTACCTTCCCACCAAGAGTGCAAGAGGGTTCCCTTTTCTCCACACCCTCTGCAGCATTTATTGTTTGTAGATTTTTTGATGATGGCCATTCTGACTGGTGTGAGGTGATACCTCATTGTACTTTTGATTTGCATTTCTCTAATGATTAGTGATGTTGAGCATCCTTTCATGTGTTTGTTGGCAAATTGTATATCTTCTTTGGAGAAATGTCTATTTAGGTCTTCTGCCCATTTTTGGATTGGGTTGTTTTTTTTTTTGATATGGAGCTGCATGAGCTGCTTGTAAATTTTGGAGATTAATCCCTTGTCAGTTGCTTCATTTGCCAATATTTTCTCCTATTCTGAGGGTTGTCTTTTTGTCTTGTTTATGGTTTCCTTTGCTATGCAAAAGCTTTTAAGTTTCATTACGTCCCATTTGTTTATTTTTGGTTTTATTTCCATTTCTCTAGGAGGTGGGTCAAAAAGGATCTTGCTGTGATTTATGTCATAAAGTGTTCTGCCTATGTTTTCCTCTAGGAGTTTTATAGTGTCTGGCCTTACATTTAGGTCTTTAATCCATTTTGAGTTTATTTTCGTGTATGGTGATAGAGAGTATTCTGATTTCATTCTTTTACATGTAGCTGTCCAGTTTTCCTAGCACCACTTATTGAAGAAGCTGTCTTTTCTCCATTGTATATCCTTGCCTCCTTTATCAAAAATAAGGTGACCATATGTGCATGGGTTTATCGCTGGGCTTTCTAGCCTGTTCCGTTGATCTATATTTCTGTTTTTGTGCCAGTACCATACTGTCTTGATTACTGTAGCTTTGTAGGATAGTCTGAAGTCTGGGAGCCTGATTCCTCCAGCTCTGTTTTTCTTTCTCAAGATTGCTTTGATTATTCAGGGTCTTTTGTGTTTCCATACAAGTTGTGAAATTTTTTGTTCTAGTTCTGTGAAAAATGCCATTGGTAGTTTGATAGGGATTGCACTGAATCTGTAGATTGCTTTGGGTAGTATAGTCATTTTCACAATGTTGATTCTTCCAATCCAAGAACAGGGTATATCTCTCCATCTGTTTGTATCATCTTTAATTTCTTTCATAAGTGTCTTATAGTTTTCTGCATACAGGTCTTTTGTCTCCTTAGGTAGGTTTATTCTTAGGTATTTTATTCTTTTTGTTGCAATGGTAAATGTGAGTGTTTCCTTAATTTCTCTTTCAGATTTTTCATCATTAGTGTATAGGAAAGCAAGAGATTTCTGTGCATTAATTTTGTATCCTGCTACTTTACCAAATTCACTGATTAGCTCTAGTAGTTTTCTGGTAGCATTTTTAGGATTCTCTATGTATAGTATCATGTCATCTGCAAACAGTGACAGCTTTACTTCGTCTTTTCTGATTTGGATTCCTTTTATTTCTTTTTCTTCTCTGATTGCTGTGGCTAAAACTTCCAAAACTATGTTGAATAGTAGTGGTGAGAGTGGACAACCTTGTCTTGTTCCTGATCTTAGAGGAAATGGTTCCAGTTTTTCACCACTGAGAACAATGTTGGCTGTGGGTTTGTCATATATGGCCTTTATTATGTTGAGGTAAGTTCCCTCTATGCCTACTTTCTGGAGGATTTTTATCATAAATGGGTGTTGAATTTTGTCGAAAGCTTTTTCTGCATCTATTGAGATGATCATATGATTTTTCTCCTTCAATTTGTTAATATGATGTATCACATTGATTGATTTGCATATATTGAAGAATCCTTGCATTCCTGGGATAAACCCCACTTGATCATGGTGTATGATCCTTTTAATGTACTGTTGGATTCTGTTTGCTAGTATTTTGTTGAGGATTTTTGCATCTATGTTCATCAGTGGTATTGGCCTGTAGTTTTCTTTCTTTGTGACATCTTTGTCTGGTTTTGGTATCAGGGTGATGGTGGTCTCATAGAATGAGTTTGGGAGTGTTCCTTCCTCTGCTATATTTTGGAAGAGTTTGAGAAGGATAGGTGTTAGCTCTTCTCTAAATGTTTGATAGAATTTACCTGTGAAGCCCTCTGGTCCTGGGCTTTTGTTGGTTGGAAGATTTTTTTTTTTTAATTATTTATTTATTTATTTATGGCTGTGTTCGGTCTTCGTTTCTGTGCGAGGGCTTTCTCTAGTTGCGGCAAGTGGGGGCCACTCTTCATCGCGGTGCGCGGGCCTCTCACTATCGCGGCCTCCCTTGTTGCGGAGCACAGGCTCCAGACGCGCAGTCTCAGTAATTGTGGCTCACGGGCCTAGTTGCTCCGCGGCATGTGGGATCTTCCCAGACCAGGGCTCGAACCCGTGTCCCCTGCATTGGCAGGCAGATTCTCAACCACTGCGCCACCAGGGAAGCCCCTGTTGGAAGATTTTTATTCACAGCCTCAATTTCAGTGCTTGTGATTGGTCTGTTTATATTTTCTATTTCTTCCTGGTTCAGTCTCAGGAAGTTGTGCTTTTCTAAGAATCTGTCCATTTCTTCCAGGTTGTCCATTTTATTGGCATATAGTTGCTTGTAGTAATCTCTCATGATCCTTTGTATTTCTGCCATGTCAGTTGTTACTTCTCCTTTTTCCTTTCTAATTCTTTTTTTTTTTTTTTTTGGGCACATTGGGTCATCGTTGCTACATGCGGGCTTTCTCTAGTTGCAGTGAGTGGGGGCTACTCTTTGTTGCAGTGCATGGGCTTCTCATTGCAGTGGCTTCTCTTGTTGTGGAGCATGGGCTCTAGGCACGCAGGCTTCAGTAGTTGCAGCACACAGGCTCAGTAGTTGTGGCTCATGGGCTTAGTTGCTCCGTGGCCTGTGGGCTCTTCCCAGACCAGGGCTTAAACCCATGTCCCCTGCATTGGCAGGCGGATTCTTAACAACTGTGTCACCAGGGAAGCCCCCCCCCATTTCTAATTCTGTTGATTTGAGTCTTCTCCCTTTTTTTCTTGATGAGTCTGCCTAATGGTTTATCAGTTTTGTTTATCTTCTCAAAGAACCAGCTTTTAGTTTTATTGATCTTTGTTATTGTTTCCTTCATTTCTTTTTCATTTATTTCTGATCTGATCTTTATGATTTCTTTCCTTCTGCTAACTTTGGGGGTTTTTGTTCTTCTTTCTCTAATTGCTTTAGGTGTAAGGTTAAGTTGTTTATTTGAGATTTTCCTTGTTTCTTGGGGTAGGATTGTATTGCTATAAACTTCCCTCTTAGAACTGCTTTTGCTGCATCCCAAAGGTTTTGGGTCATCGTGTTTTCATTGTCATTTGTTTCTAGGTATTTTTTTATTTCTCCTTTGATTTCTTCAGTGATCTCTTGGTTATTTAGTAGTGTATTGTGTAGCCTCCAAGTGTTTGTATTTTTTACAGATTTTTTCCTGTAATTGCTATCTAGCCTCATAGTGTTGTGGTCGGAAAAGATACTTGATATGATTTCAATTTTCTTAAATTTTCCAAGGCTTGATTTGTGACTCAGAATATGTTCTATCCTGGAGAATGTTCCGTGAGCACTTGAGAATAAAGTATATTCTGTTGTTTTTGGATGGAATGTCCTATAAATATCAATAAAGTCCATCTTGTTTAATGTATCATTTAAAGCTTGTGTTTCCTTATTTATTTTCATTTTGGATGATCTGTCCATTGGTGAAAGTGGGGTGTTAAAGTCCCCTACTATGATTGTGTTACTGTCAATTTCCCCTTTTATGGCTGTTAGCATTTGTCTTATGTATTAAGTTGCTCCTATGTTGGGTGCATAAATATTTACAATTGTTATATCTTCTTCTTGCATTGATCCCGTGATCATTATGTAGTGTCCTTCTTTATCTCTTGTAATAGTCTTTGTTTTAAAGTCTACTTTGTCTGATATGAAAATTGCCACTCCAGCTTTCTTTTGATTTCCATTTGCATGGAATATCTTTTTCCATCCCCTCACTTTCAGTCTGTATGTGTCCCTAGGTCTGATGTGGGTCTCTTGTAGACAGCATATATACGAGTCTTATTTTTGTATCCATTCAGCCAGTCTGTGTCTTTTGGATGGAGCATTTAATCCATTTACATTTAAGGTAGTTATCAATATGTATGTTCCTATTACCATTTTCTTAATTGTTTTGGGTTTGTTATTGTAGGTCTTTTCCTTCTCTTGTGTTTCCTGCCTGGAGAAGTTCCTTTAGCATTTGTTGTAAACCTGGTTTAGTGGTGCTGAATTCTCTTAGCTTCTGCTTGTCTGTAAAGGTTTTGATTTCTCTGTCGAATCTGAATGAGATCCTTGCTGGGTAGAGTAATCTTGGTTGTAGGTCTTTCCCTTTCATCACTTTAGATATGTCCTTCCACTCCCTTCTGGTTTGCAGAGTTTCTGCTGAAAGATGAGCTGTTAACCTTATGAGGATTCCCTTGTAAGTTATTTGTTGTTTTTCCCTTGCTGCTTTTAATATTTTTTCTTTGTATTTAATTTTTGATAGTTTGATTAATATGTGCCTTGGCGTGTTTCTCCTTGGATTTATCCTGTATGAGACTCTCTGCGCTTCCTGGACTTGATTGACTGTTTTCTTTCCCATATTAGGGAAGTTTTCAACTATAATCTCTTCAAATATTTTCTCAGTCCCTTTCTTTTTCTCTTCCTCTTCTGGGACTCCTATAATGTGAATGTTGGTGCATTTAATGTTGTCTCAGAAGTCTCTAAGACTGTCCTCAATTCTTTTCATTCCTTTTTCTTTATTCTGCTCTGTGGTAGTTGTTTCCACTATTTTATCTTCAGATCACTTATCCGTTCTTCTGCCTCAGTTATTCTGCTATTGATTCCCTCTAGAGAATTTTTAATTTTATTTATTGTGTTGTTTATTATTGTTTGTTTGCTCTTTAGTTCTTCTAGGTCCTTGTTAAATGTTTCTTGTATTTTCTCCATTCTATTTCCAAGATTTTGGATCATCTTTACTATCATTACTCTGAATTGTTTTTCAGGTAAACTGCCTATTTCCTCTTCATTTGTTTGGTCTGGTGGATTTTTACCTTGCTCCTTCATCTGCTGTGTGTTTCTCTGTCTTCTCATTTGGCTTAACTTACTGTGTTTGGGGTCTCCTTTTCACAGGCTGCAGGTTCATAGTTCTTGTTGTTTTTGGTGTCTGCCCCCAGTGGGTAAGGTTGGTTCAGTGGGTTGTGTAGGATTCCTGGTGGAGGGGACTGGTGCCTGTGTTCTGGTGGTGAGGCTTTATCTTGTCTTTCTGGTGGGCAGGACCGTGTTCAGTGGTGTGTTTTGGGGTGTGTGTGACCTTATTATGATTTTAGGCAGCCTCTCTGCTAATGGGTGTGGTTGTGCTCCTGTCTTGCTAGTTGTTTGGCATGGGGTGTCCAGCACTGTAGCTTGCTGGTCATTGAGTGGAGCTGGATCTTAGCGTTGAGATGGAGGTCTCTGGGAGAGCTTTCACTGTTTGATATTATGTGGAGCCGGGAGGTCTCTGGTGGACCAAAGTCCTGAACTCTGCTCTCCCACCTCAGAGGCACAGGCCTGACACCCGGCCGGAGCACCAAGACCCTGTCAGCCACACGGCTCAGAAGAAAAGGGAGAAAAGTAAAGAAAGAAAAAAATAATAATAAAATAAAGTTATTAAAATAAAAAAATATATTATTAAAAATAAAAATATTAAAAAGTCATAAAAAAAGAAAAAAGAAAGAAAGAAGAGAGCAACCAAACCAATAAACAAATCCACCAATGACAACAACAGCTGAAAACTATACTAAAAAAAAAAAAAAGAACAAAAAAAAACGGGCAGACAGAACCTAGGACAAATGGTAAAAGCAAAGCTATACAGACAAAATCACACAAAGAAGCATACACATACACACTCACAAAAACAGAAAAAGGAAAAATATATATATATCTATACATAAAAAGAAGGAAGAGAGCAACTAAATCAATAAACAAATGTACAAATGATAATAAACTCTAAATACTAAACTAAGACAAACATAAAACCAGAAACAGATTAGATACAGAAAGCAAACCCCAAATCTACAGTTGCTCCCAAAGTCCACCGCCTCAATTTTGGGATGATTCGTTGTCTATTCAGGTATTCCACAGATGCAGGGTACATCAAGTTGACTGTGGAGATTTAATCCGCTGCTCCTGAGGCTGCAGGGAGAGATTTCCCTTTCTCTTCTTTGTTCGCACAGCTCCTGGGGTTCACTTTGGATTTGGCCCCGCCTCCGCGTGTAGGTCGCCTGAGGGCATCTGTTCTTGGCTCAGACAGGACGGGGTTAAAGGAGCAGCTGATTCGGCGGCTCTGGCTCACTGAGGCCGGGGGGAGGGAGGGGTATGGATGCGGGGCGAGCCTGCGGCGGCAGAGGCCAGCATGACGTTGCACCAGCCTGAGGTGCACCGTGTGTTCTCCCGGGGAAGTTGTCCCTCTATCATGGGACGCTGGCCGTGGCGGGCTGCACAGGCTCCCGGGATGGGAGGTGGGGACAGTGACCTGTGCTCGCACACAGGCTTCTTGGTGGCTTCAGCAGCACCCTTAGCATTTCATGCCCGTCTCTGGTGTCCGCACTGATAACTGCAGCTCACACCATCTCTGGAGTTCATTTAGGTGGTGTTCTGAATCCCCTCTCCTCGTGCACCCCGAAACAATGGTCTCTTGCCTCTTAGGCAAGTGCAGACTTTTTCCCGGACTCCCTCTCGGCTAGCTGTGGCGCACTAGCCCCCTTCAGGCTGTGTTCACGCAGCCAACCCCAGTCCTCTCCCTGGGATCCGACCTCCGAAGCCAGAGCCTCAGCTCCCAGCCCCTGCCCACCCCAGCGGGTGAGCAGACAAGCCTCTCGGTGCTGGTCGGCACCCATCATCTGTGCAGGAATCTCTCTGCTTTGCCCTCTGCACCCGTGTTGCTGCGCTCTCCTCCGTCGCTCCGAAGTTCCCCCCCCGTCTCTGAGAGTGAAGGGGCTCCCTAATGTGTGGAAACTTTTCCTCCTTCACAGCTCCCTCCCTGAGGTGCAGATCCTGTCCCTATTCTTTTGTCTCTGCTTTTTCTTTTTTCTTTTGCCCTACCCAGGTACATTTCTTGCCTTTTGGGATGTCTGAGGTCTTCTGCCAGTGTTCAGTAGGTGTTCTGTAGGAGTTGTTCCACATGTAGATGTATTTCTGATGTATTTGTGGGGAGGAAGGTGATCTCCACGTCTCACTCCTCTGCCATCTTGAAGGTCTCTCCGGGAAGGAAGTTTTAAGGTGACTGAGTGACAACATGAAGAGGTTAATGCCATTGAAAGACGTGTAATTACTTACAATTCCTGAGAGCAGGGGGCACCCGTGCCACACAGGGCCACATGGAGAAGCACCGGGTTTGGTTAGAAGGCAGAAGCAGAATGTAGGGGAAAGCACAGGCCACAGTCTTTATTGGGGTTTCTGTGGGAAAGATGAGGTTGGACAAGGTAAACAGCTTGAGGATTGGCTAGTTTGAATAATTCCCGTAAGTTCTGGAACAGAGGGACTGTGCCTAGTTTCCTGGTACCTGGCCCTGGGTTGATTTAAGGCAGGGGAAATATTGGTTTGCTGTGTGAGAGTTAGAGAAAGGAGGTGGTTGGTAGTATGGCCTCAGGATCGGTTGGTTAGTTCATAATATGATTTTTGTGCACCCACGTAAGCTGGATCACAGGGGAGACATAAACTACTTTGGTTATTAGCTTGACCCTGTGATTAATGGATGCAAAAGGACAAGCAGAATCTAAGAAAACACAGAACATGGGAGTCTTATCCATCCGTATATATTCATAGTGCCTAGTTCACCACTGTACATGGAGTAGAAGATCGATAAATATTGATTGGTTGGTTGATTGGTTGGATGGATGGATAAGGTTTTTGGTAGCTGAGAAACTTCCCTATTTTCCCTAAATCATGCCCCTCCTATAGCAGAATTTGCCAGCTGCAGAGATTTTATCCCAAGTTGCTCAGTGATGAAATGGCCTGGGTCAGAGAAATGTTGATATCTTCTTGGTTTAGGCAATTTTTGCTAGAAGGTACCTCCATACTCATTTTATTCTTTATGTGTTTTTTATGCTTCACCACAAAGTAGCCAGATATAAAAAATGTTTCCTCATTTAATAAGAATAGGGGCTGCAAATGGGAATATTTGGTGTGTCCTCAAAAAAGGTAGAAATGCTGCGGTGGCTCCTCCTGTCACTCACAGTCAAGTCCAAATTTCTTAAAGTGGCCATGGCAGGTCATATGAGACCTGGCCCCACTACCTCTCTGGCCTCCTCTCTCAGTGCACTCTCCCTCCATCACTCTGCTTAGTCACTCAGGCCTCCTTGCAGCTCCTGGGCCACAGCAAGCTGGGCCTTTGCATTTCCTCTGCCTTTGCCTGAAATGCCCCCAGATAGCCACATAGCTCTCTTTGTCAGCTCCTTCATCTTTCTAATCAAATGTCACCTTATCATAGAGGGTTTTCCAACCACCATATATAAAAGAGCAAACCACCCCCCTTACACACACATACACTTAATTTTTTTATCCTTTATATTGTTTCACTTTATTCATAGCACTCATCACCATTTGGTATATTATGTACCCTTCTGTGTGCACGTACCACACACACACACACACACACACACACCCCCCACACCTAGTAGAATAGAATTTCCATGAGACCAAGAACTTTGGCAATCCCCAAACCTAGAAGAGGGTCTGGCATATGATACATATCTGTTGAATCAATGAATGACCCTAAGAAGAGCACACATTCCCTCTTGTTCTCTTTTTTTCCCTCAATTTCATGCCCAGAATTCCCATTGGATAAGAGTAAGTGGCTACTGAATGACACACAGCTTGTTCTGCAAGAAAATCACCGCCCCCCCTTCCCCACAAGTTACTCCTCCTATTAACCTTCATCTGGGTAAAGGGCACCATCACCAAGAATGCAGAGTCACCTATGACTCCTCTTTTCTCCTCATCCCCCTTGTCAGTGTATCAGCAAGTCCTAGAGTAGCAACCTCTTGGACACATATTACTATCCCCTTCTCCAGACTAAACCCTGATTCTCTAACCCTAGTCTCCTAACCTATCTCTTCTCTTCATCTCTTGACCCATCCCCACTTCCCATCCAGTTCGTACACAGTAACCAGAAAGGGCTTTTTAAATCTACCTAAGATCATATAACTACCCTAAAAGCCCTTCAGTGTCTCTCCAAGCTTCCTATTATGGGCCCCAGAATTCTGCATGATCCAGCCCTGCTCACTTTTATACTCATCCTTTGTCACTGTCCTTTGCTCACTTTGCTCCAGACCTCCTGGTTTTCAGACTTTTTGAGGAGCCCAAGTTGATTCTGGCCTGAAACTTTCTTACTTGCTTCTTCCTGCTCCTTTGTGAATGGCTGGTTCCTGAAGATCATTGTTTACATCTCAGCCCAAATGTCACCTTCTTAGAGGGGCCTCCACAGACCAGTCTGTCTGCAGCGGGACTCCTCAAGCTATTTTCTACCGCACCACCCCGCTGAACACCTCATAATTAGCAATAATTTTATTTAGTTGTCCGTGGGACAATTCTTTCGATTGGACCCTGAGAAGTAACTCTGTTGGTAATGGTAACATCTTAGAAAATATATCAGGGCAGAGAACTTGCACCTTTTTTCCTCTCCTGGAGCCCATTCTCACCTCTACATCCAGCAATGAATTCTCCCTTACTCTCTTCCTCCAATTGTCCCCTAATCCTTTAATCAAATCCTGCCCTTCTGAAAGTAGCCAGGTGTCAAGGGTGTATGTTAGCATGAGTGGACAAACTCCAGTTGATTGCCAGTGTCTGTCTTGAGTCCGGTGTTGAGAGTTCTCAGATGTATCACAAGCTGAATGGGATACTCTGCTTTGACAAATGGGCAGTGTGCATCACTGGTTAGGGAAGGAGCAGTGTTGGGGTATGTGGCCATATATTTATCAGACCTGGCAGAGTGAAGATATTTGACTTGATTGTTCCTTGCCTCCAACATTATTTACAATTTCAATCTTACTTCTTTTTTTTTTTTTTTTTTTTGGGCTGTGTCTCAAAGCTTGAGGGATCTTAGTTCCCAGACCAGGGATTGAACCCGCACCCTCGTCAGTGAAAGCACAGAGTCCTAACCACTGCACCGCCAGGGAATTCCCTCAGTCTTATTTCTAATCTGGCATAAAAGGTTTTGCTTCTGGAAATAAATTTCAAATGTCACCAACAAAAGAAAAATACATCTCATAGATTCAGTAGCTTCTACAATCATATCGCTAAGGAAACAAATACTTTTTGAAGGATCTACAAGCATCCTTAAGTGCTTTTGAACATATATCTGACTTAATCATCACACAAACTCTCAAGAATTTATTATCACGCTTTCATGTAAGAAAATTAAGCTTTTAAATATAGATTCTTTCCCTCCAAGCAGCTGTAAATAGTAGAGCTGGAATTTCACCTCTGCGATTTGCAGAGCCCAAGATCTTTCACTACACCAGTAAATAAGTTCCTCCTTTGTCTTTGCTTAAAGCAGTCCTGGGCATGAGGGGAGAGTAAAGGGATAGTTATACAGACACAAAAGAGAAGATCCCCTGCCCGTGAGTTGTCACTTAGGAAAGCAGGAGGTACACTCATATCCTAAGACTTATGAAGTTTTAAATCCATATACAAACCAGAGAAGGTGAACCTAATTGAAACTGTACCCACAATTATTGTTTATATGATGAACAACATGTAATTAGATCTGGAAGTGATTTATCAGGAAGACTTCCTAGAGGGAATAATTTCGTATTATGGTTTTGAAAGAGTAATGAAACAATGGGGGGAGGGATTCTGAGAACAGGAAAATGAGAATCTCATTCATAAGTTTATTAGTTCTAGTTTTCCAGATGGACTGTTTGGAAGCTGTATAAAGGCATCACCTTTTATTTTTTTGGAAAATTCTATTATGTTTTGTTTAAATGGCTGAAACTCCAGGGGGCCTGCCAAAGTTATTTTTAAAAATTGGTCATTGAATTGAAACTATCTAATAGATGAATTATAAAGGTCAACTGTCAGAAAACACCCTCACTGAAAAATAAGGGGTAATCATGAATTTGTCACAGAAGAATGATGAATAATATGGCCGTGTTCTCTTTTCATTGTCTTTTTGGCTTTACCCCAATGGAAAGAAAATGCAGATTAAGGAACTGAGAGTAGGAAAGAATAAATACGGCTGTTGTTCATGACCAATCTGTGCCAAGACACTTTCTTTTTCTGTCTCACAGGTGTATCTCTAGTTACTATCTGAGGAGGCGGGGGGGTTAGTTGGGGAGGTGGTGCAGCAGAGTGACCCTTCCAGTTTTGGTTGTTTTTTTTTAATAATAAGTTTTACTTTTTTACTTTTTTTTAAAAAAAATAAATTTATTTATTTTAGTTATTTATTTTTGGCTGCGCTGGGTCTTCGTTGCTGCACGTGGGCTTTCTCTAGTTGCGCCGAGCGGGGGCTACTCTTTGTTGCAGTGCTCGGGCTTCTCACTGCTGTGGCTTCTGTTGTTGCGGAGCGCGGGCTCTAGGCACGCGGGCTTCAGTAGTTGTGGCATGCGGGCTCTAGAGCGCAGGCTCAGTAGGTGTGGCACACGGGCTTCAGTAGTTGTGGCTCGCGGGCTCTAGAGCGCAGGCTCAGTAGTTGTGGCACACGGGCTTCAGTAGTTGTGGCACACGGGCTTAGTTGCTCTGCGGCATGTGGGATCTTCCCGGACCAGGGATCGAACCCATGTCCCCTGCATTGGCAGGCGGATTCTTAACCACTGAGCCACCAGGGAAGTCCAGACCCTTCCAGTTTTTAAAATCTAGATTGTAATCGCTAGATGATCATCATCAACCAGTGGTCCACCAGGATGTACAAAGAGTTCTCATGGTGACTGGGCAGAGAGGATGACCTCTGACCTGTCCTTGATGCCATCAAACCTGCAGTGCTCCTTTTTTCCAAACTGAATACACACTAAACTCCATGGGTGTGAAAACAGCTTTATATTGGGGAGTTTAGAAGAATGTTCAAGCCAAATGGACTTAGGGGCTATAGTGGATAGCTGTCTTCCAAGCCTTCCTTCTGAGAAATGCCCATAGAAATCACATTATGTGATTATTGTGGGTACGTGTCTCCAGCTAAACAATCGGAATACCCCATCCTCCTGGATAGAGAAAAATGAGCGTGTGACCTCATCAGGGTCCTCTTCAGGAACTGATACAGACTGAATGTTATGCTAGGGAGAGAAGGTACTCTCTTTTCTCTTTATGCATATGGATGATGCAAGCCAGGGAAAACTCGCAATCATGTTCGCTATCATCTGGAGAAAATTTGCCTGGACCCAACAGAAGTAGCTGCCTGTGGAACTAAGGGGTGGTGAAAACCATAGTCCATATGTTGTAATTTGAGCCCCTGCGTTCAGCTGGACCTGAACTTAGATCGCCTCTTGGACTTCTTATTTATAGAAGTGTAGTATCGCGATTTATAATAAGATATAATTGGTTTTCGTTTCCTTTTCTGGCACAGAACTCCTAAAATCCTTGGAATTTCTTAAGTGGTAGGAGAGGTAAAGGTGTATTTTGCCATTTATAACAAGCTCCTTTCAACCATGCCTAAGTGTATGTTAATGAGGTGATTTTGGAAAGCCCCTAAGGATGGGGGTTTGTTGCCAGGGGAACAAACCATGTCTTTAGGTGGTTGGAACTTTTAGCTCCAATCCCCTGATCTCTGGGGAGGGGAGAGGGGCTGGAGAGTGAATTAATCACCAACAATTAATGATTTAATCAATCATGCCTATGTAATGAAGCCTCCATAAAAACCCAAAAGGATGGAGCGTGGAGAGCTTCCGGGTTGGGGAAGAACTCATCAATGTGCCTGGAGGGTGGTGTACCCCAAACTCCATGGGGGCAGAAGCTCCTGTGCTCAGTACCCTTCCATACATTGCCCTATGTATCTCTTCTTCTGGCTGTTTATTTGTATCCTTTAACATCCTTTTTAATCAACCGGTAATCTAGCAAGTAAACTGTTTTTCTGAGTTCTGTGAGCTGCTCTAGCAAATTAAACAAACCAGAGGAGGTGGTCATGGGAACCTCTGACTTATAGCCAGTCGGTTAGAAACACAGATAATAACCTGGATTTGCAAGGGCATCTGAAGGGATGGGGGTGCAGTCTTGTGAGATGAGCCCTCAACCTGTGGGATCTAACGCTATCTCCAGGTAGATAGTTCAGAACTAAATTGAATTGTAGGACACCCAGCTGGGCTTGCAGAATTGCTTGGTGTGGGAAAACCACCTCCCACTTTCAGTGACCGGAAATGTGGTAGCAGGGGTGAGTAGGGGAGGAAAACACAGAGATTTTCCTTTGCCAGAAGCCAATAAGGGGACTTCCCTGGCGGACCAGTGGTTAGGACTTCGCGCTTCCACTGCAGGGGGCACAGGTTCCATCCCTGGTTGGGGAACTAGGATCCCACAAGCTGAGTGGCACGGCCAAAACAAAGAAGCCAATAAGTGCCCTTTAACACTGAAGGTAGTTTCAGTTTCTACGGCTCTATGGCTTACATCCAGGGGCAAGGGACAGCACGAGATCCAGTATTGGGCTTATTCTAATTTGCTCCTGTGTGCAATTGTCCTAGTCTGATCAGGCAACTATAACAGAATCCCATAGACTGGGTGGCTTATAAACAACACACATTATTTCTCACAGTTCTGGAGGCCGGGAAGTCCAAGGTCAAGGCCCCAACAGATTCAGTGTCTGGTGAGAGCTCCCTGGCTTCCAGACGCTTCCTTCTGGCTGTGCCCTCATGTGGTGAAAGGGGCAAGAGAGCTCTCTGAGGCCTCTTATAAAGGTACTAATCTCTCACAAGGGTTCTACCCTTGACCTAATCACCTTCATGACATAATCACCTCCTAAAGGCCTCATCTCCTAATACCATCACACTGGGGATTAGGGTTCAATATATGAATTGCAACACACGTTCAGTCTGTAGCAACTCTCTACAAAGAGTAGGACCTTAGTGCTTAAGCTTTCAGAGGGTGTCCCTGGTGGATAGTCCTTTGAACCTCATTTTCTCTCTCTCTCTTTCTCTCTCATTTTTATTAGTCTCGACCCTTTGATGCTTTTCTCCTCTTCCTTCCCCATCCAATCCCCTTTTCTCCTGGATTCCACTACCTTCCCAGGAGCAGTAGTTAAATTTCAAGGCTTTTTTTGTATATAGTAAATTTCACATCATCAGTCTTTACGGCTATGGGTGGTTTTACTTGTACACTCAGTAGGACTGCTCTGAAGCAAGGAGGGATGGTTCCAGACTTAGGGTTCCCTGGCTTCCCCAGGAAAGGAAGCAGCTTAGCATCAGTTCTGAGGATGAGGGGTGGGAGCAGGAGGGCACTATTCCACACTGGGCTATGGGTGCCTTCCTCCTGGAGCATCTGTAACCAAACACAGGTCATGGATTCAAGAACTAATTCAAGATAAAAATCTTCATCTGGTCTCACAAAGAAATGCATATTCACCTATTATCATAAATAATGACACTGGGAGAGTGATAATCCTGGCCTCATTTTATGAAGAAAGCATTTATCCCTTTATTGTCCTGAGTTATATCTTACTTTAATGGACCCAAATCCCAGAATAAGCAGACATTAAACAGCTCTGGGCCCAGACCACTCCTTCCAGACCACGTGTTCTATTTCTGGGGCAGGTAAAGCTGAGAGGCTGGACTGGGAAGAAAAATGTCAGTTTCTCTACCATTGTGGCAAAAGATTATCTAAGATCTCCTTCAGGATTGTGAGGAATAAAATATTCAAGAAAACTGGCTTAAAATTGCTTTTGACCCTAAGCTGACTTGATGCTTAAAATCAGAACTTGGGGAGTTCCCTGGTGGCCTAGTGGTTAGGATTCTGGGCTTTTACTGATGCGGCCTGGGTTCAGTCCCTGGTTGGGGAACTGAGATACTGCAAGCCGCGTGGCATGGCCAAAAAAAAAAAAAAAAAAATCAGAACTTGAAACAACCATGCATGTGCTCAAGAAGGTTTTTGACTCCAAGAAAAATTTCAGGATGAAGTTAAACGGTTCTTTTCTATTTAAGCCTGGAGGGAAATCCAAAAGTAGTTTGAGAAGAGACTGAGAATAATTAAAAGGCAGAGAGAAAGAAATCAGATTATACCTAGGTATTTGTACTTAAATAGTATTTATGTATTAATTAACACCATATAGCTCTATGTGCCAGGTACTGTTCTAAGCACTTTAAAAATATTCACTCATTTAACCTTCAGAACAACCTGATGAGGTCATTTACCTTAAGGTTAGCATGTCATTATTTTAACAACATTTTACTAATGGTAATAATTATAATCGCTAGCATTTTTGAGTGTTCACTGTACTCATACCTTATATACATTATTTCATTTAACTTTACAACAATCGTAAGAAATAGGTACAATTTTTATGACTATTTTATGGGTAAAAAAACAAAACAGAGAGGTTAAGTAACTTTCCAAAAGCCACACAGCTAATAGGTGGTAGATTTGAATATCTAACTTTAAAGCCTGTGTTCTAAATTACTGTACTATACCTATTAATACTCAGTTACTCTTAACATTTTACTGTTTTCGTACAGTCTTAGTTTCATATTCTCACATAATTGAGTTTAAAAAGCAAGCATATCTAACACTAATACATATTTAACAAGATTATTACCAAGTACTATCATCCATCTGAAGGCAGCTTATTCAAATTGGAGGCATAGTATGCAGGATAAAATGAAGAGCTTTTGAAAGTTCTCTTTGCAACAAGCCAAACTCATAAGGTTAGAGGATAAAATCATAGTCAGTATATAAACTTGCCTTGGGGACAGTTATTCTGATCTTCATTTCTATGCTGTCAGTTTGACAGACGTTGATTAAATATCAGGTTGATTGAACATCAGAAGTGTTCTGAGATGACACATGCAATTCGATATTTTAAGGAGAGTTTAATAAAGCTATGATTTACAAAGTGTGGAAAATTTGCAAGGAATAGTGCAGTATTCTGGGCTAATAACCATGGGGAAACTCTTATGTTCCCTAGGCTTGTATGGAAGAGAGCTGCCTGACAGGAGCTGGGACGAGGCTAAGCCACAGCTACCTGGAGGGTAGGAAATTGGGGGAATAACTACGCTGACTGCCTTTCTTTACCACACTATGATCTGCTGCCAGCGCTTCCGATTGGCCAAAGACAACTGAGAGCCAGAGGGTCAGGGGTTCTGTTGAAGTGGTCCATACTGCCAGGCTCTGGGAGCACTGAGCAGGGTGAGTAGGGATGGAGACTGACCTAAAGGTCAACGGACCATATCCAGGAAATTGATACTGGCCCAATTCAGTACATGTGCTTTGTTAAAACTGAATTTCCTAGCATGCCAGATTAAGAACGAGCTCCTGGATCTAGAGAATCTCTATCAAGTGTGGATCCCTTTACCAGCCTAACTAATTGGTCACTCTGACTATTGTAATCCTCTCTCAATCCCCCTCTCTATCATTTAAATTCAAAAAGGCCTCTTACGCAAGTTGGATCAGCCCCCCACCTTGGTCCCCTTCATGTCCTTCCCAGTCAGCTGGCACAATGAGGTGTAGAGTTCTGAAGGTCCCTCCAATGAGCTCAAATGCTAGCTCAGTGTTTACACTTTGATCTGACCTCTGGGGTGGCCCCGTTTGTTGTTCTTGCCAAAGGCTTCCTAGGGAAATTTCACAATTGTGTCTGCTCAACAGATATCTGCCCTGAGGTAAGCTTGGAAAGGTTACGAACTTAAGCAACAACCAGAAAACCTGGCTCCTGTTCCCAGACTTGTGCAAAGCACATGTAGTTGCTGCACAGGCAACCAGAAGAGATGCTGGAGGTGGTATATTTATTCAAGCCGTCGGGTGAGGGAAAGTGTCAACATGTTAGCCCAGCTCAGTTTCCCTTCTTGATCCTTACTTAGAAACCACCTGAGGCAAGTATTACACATGAATAACTCATCCTTTTTTCCTTCAATGGTACCTGATCTCATATGGCTCACTCCCACCAGGATGCCCCACTCTAATGCTTGGCTCAGCTTTGCTTTCCTGGATGATACTCGATGCACTGGTTCTTCCTCTCTGCTCTGGTCTCTGTAAAAATGTACAGTGGACCCTGGAACAATATGGGTTTGAATGGCACGGGTCCACTCAAAGGCAGATTTTTTTCAACAGCAAATACTATTGCCACTGGTTGAATCAGCAGATGCAAAACGTGGACTACGGGGGACCCGTGGGGATGGAGAGCTGACTCTAAGTTATAGGAGGATTTTCACCTGCTCAGAGGGTGGGCCTCCCAAACCTCAGTGTTGTTCCAGGGTCAACTGTACTTGTCCCGAGTATCATTTCTCACATTGGGTTGAAGAAAATGGGAAGAGATTAAAAGAGAAAACTAACCAACTATCTGTTGCTAAGTTAGCGATGTTGTTCTCAATGTGGGCTCTGCCCCATACTAGCTTTTTGATTGTAGCTTTAAAGCCTCCCGCTCCCCAGCTCAGTGGCTGAGACGTCTTAGGTTTCAATTCTGAGGACTGAGGTTAGGCTGTTGAGCAAGGAAGAGCCAAATTCTGGGTAAACACAGCGCTCTTTTGAAAGCAAAGATTTCCCCCTACTACGGTCACGTGCGCTCAAGAGAAGGAAGAGGTGAGGATGGAGAAATGAGTTCCTAGTAAGTGCTGAATGTATTTGACATGGTTTTTGTTTATTTAGACCAAGCGACCAAGGTGGAAAGACTATTGCAAAATGTCAGCATAACATTGCTACAGTTTCCTGCTCCTGGTTCCCATGCCTACTAGAGTATGCCTGCATTTCCCTTGGCTAGACCATAGCTTCACTTTATGAGATCTACTGTATGGGCTACAGTGCTTCCACCTTGATGAGAATAAATCCATTTCTCCATCTCTTTAATGAACATTTGCTTCTTGTCTTATCATGTCCCCTCATCAGTCTCCTTTCATATGGCTCTAGACTACCCCGCTATAGAAACCTGACAAAACTCAGACAAATAGAATAGATAAAGAATAGTTAAAGTTCTTACTGCAGCAGTTTCTGCCTCCTTCTGCTTCCATTGAAATTATAAGTATAATGGAGCCTTCAGCTCATCTACTAATGATGCAACGAAAGTAGGGGGGACTGAGATTACATAAAAGAAGGGCTCCCTGGCTGGAGACGTGAGAAGTACTGGAACAAGAATGCTGTAGACTCCTCTTCCCAGATAACCTAAAAATAATGGGAAAGAAGATTGTCATTTGGGCTGGTTGAGGTACCTAGAGCCAAGAGACAGGGCAAAATGATTTTGGCACTTCTTTTCCCGGGACACAGGAGAGCCTGATGATTAAGAGCATGGACTCTGGAGTCAAACATACCTGGAAATGAGACCCAGTTCTATCACTTACTAGCTGTGAGATCTTGGGCACATTACTTTACCTCTCTGCAGAGAGTTATAATGAGGATTAAATAAGACTAATGGATACAAAGTGTTTAGTATAGAATCTGGCACCAGAGAAGGTACTTCATAAACATTAGCTTCTGCATTTAGCCTTGAGTTGTAGTCATCCTTTTCTTTCAAACCCCCATGCCCATGGCACCCATGCGGGCCCATTGTTGTGCAAGAACAGAGCTTAGTTCCTTCATATCCAGCCCCAAAGCTACAAGTCTCTTATCAGTCAGCAGAGATTGTAGTTTCCGATCTAACACTGTCTTGTAGTTCCCATAGAAAAGTGTCCCCAGGTCCTATTTTTTCATTCGTCTACCTCCTGTAGAACCTCATGGAGATGTTACTGCTGGTGGCTTGACTGTTTCTCTTCATTCCGGTCTAGAATTGCTTGTTCAAAGAGCTAGAATCGGGACTTCCCTGATGGCTCAGTGGTTAAGCATCCACCTGCCAATGCTGGGGGCACGGGTTCAATCCCTGGTCCGGGAAGGTCCCACATGCTGCGGAGCAACTAAGCCCGTGTGCCACAACTACCGAGCCTGCACTCTAGAGCCCGCGAGCCACAACTCCTGAGCCCACGTGCCACAACTCCTGAAGCCCGCAGGCCTAGAGCCCATGCTCTGCAACGAGAGAAGCCACAACAATGAGAAGCCCGCGCACTACATTGAAGAGTAGCCCCCGCTCACCGCAACTAGAGAGAGCCCACGCGCAGCAACGAAGACCCAACACAGCCAAAAATAAATTAAAAATAAATAAATAAATAAATTTATTAAAAAAAAAAAAAGCTAGACTCTTTGAGCTGGGAGGAACCTTGGCATCGTTTAACCTGGGGTAAACGCTGTGTTACAGGTAAACCTAGCATGGGCACAGAACTCAAACTGTGGGGAGTGGTCTTTACAGGGAAGTCTTAGAGGTGTGGTGACTTCTGCATAAAATCTTCAAGGAGAGGCAGAAGTTGATGAGAAATGGGGGTGGGGAACATGTTTAACAAAGGAAGTGTGCAAACATCACGGGTTGTAAGATATAGGAACATAGCATGGCTAAGAGCTTGGGTGTCAGGAGGGAAGAAAAGATAAGGCCAGATAGGGGAAGAGTTTCAGAAAAGAAAAAGAAACAAAAACATTTTAAAGTGCTTTAAAGTTTTTAGCAACATAAATTTCTTTATCTATGTTGACTGCTCGAAAATAGAAGACAAACACAGGTACTGTCTTTTCCAAAATATATGATTAGTACGGTATCATGTATACCAAGGTCTTAAAAATCTGAGTCTATTTTTTCTTAAATGACTTAATCTGAACCCTCCACAATATCTCTGACAAGCATTTACTCTAGCTTGAATACTTCCAATACCGAGGAGCATAATACTGGGAGAGGCAAGTAATTTCATCCTTTCATTTATTTAAATTTATTTTAAATTGAAGTATAATTACATACAGTAAAATGCACAGACCTTAAGTGTACAATTTGATGAGTCTGGACAAATATACCTGTGTTTCCAATGGCTAAATCAAAATGTAGAAAATTGCCATCACACAGAAAATTTCCCCATGATCCAACCACCCTCCCTCCACCCTCCCTCTCCACACCCTCCCACAGGTAACCTCAATTCTTTTTTTAAAATTAATTAATTAATTAATTTATTTATTTTTGGCTGCTTTGGGTCTTCGTTGCTGCCCATGGGCTTTCTCTAGTTGCGGTGAGCAGGAGCTACTCTTCGTTGAGGTGCGCAGGCTTCTCATTGTGGTGGCTTCTTTTGTTGTGGAGCATGGGCTCTAGGCGCATGGGCTTCAGTAGTTGTGGCACGTGGGCTTAGTTGCTCCGTGGTGTGTGGGATCTTCCCAGACCAGGGCTGGAACCCGTGTCCTCTGCACTGGCAGGCGGATTCTTAACTACTGGGCCACCAGGGAAGTCCTTTTTTTTCCTCTTTGAAAACCTTTTATTTATTTTTAGCCTGTGCGGCATGCAGTTTCTTAGTTCCCTGACCAGGGATCGAACCCACACCCCCCGCTGTGGGAGCGTGGAGCCTTAACCATTGGACCACCAGTGAAGTCTGGTAACTACAGTTCTGATTTCCATTCCCATAGATGAGTTTTGCCTGTTCCTGGACTTCACATAAATGGAGTCATTCAGTGTATGTACTCTTTTCGTGTCTGGCTTTTTTCCCATAACGTAATATTTTTGAGACTCATCTATGTTGCTGTATGTATTAATAATTTATTCCTTTTTATTGCTGGACAATATCCCACTGTACAAATATACCTCAATTTGTTTATCCGCTCTCCTACTGATGAACACTTGCATTGTTTCCGAGGTCTGGCTATTAGAAATAAAGCCACAATTAACATTCTTACACAATTTTTTAGTAGACATATGATTTCATTTCTTTTGGAATTCCTGGATCACGAGAGGTGAATATAAGAAAATGCCAGTTTTCCAAAGTGGCTGTACCATTTTATCCTTTCACCATCAATGTACAAGAGATCCAGTTGCTCTACAGCTTCTCTAGCATTTGGTATTGTTAGAATTTAAAAATTTTAACCCTTCCAGTGGGTGTGTAATGGTATCCCTTTGTGGTTTTAATTTGCGTTTCCCTGTTGAACAATGATGCTCAGAATCGTTTTTATGTGCTTATTGGCCACACACACATTCTTTTTTGTGAAGCGTTAGTCCATGTTTTTTGCCCATTTAAAAATATTGTTTGTCTTCTTATTGTTGATTTATAGGAGTTCTTTGTATATTCTGTTTATGAGTCCTTTGTCAGAGACATATCTCTGTCTGTAGCTTGCCTATTCATTTTATTAACAATGCTTTTTGATGATTAGAAATTTTAATTTTAATAAGGTACATTGAATCAATTTTTTCTTTTATTGTTATGTTTTTACATGGCCTAAGAAATCTTTGCCCACCCCTGTCTTTGCATATATATTCTCCCATATTTTCTTCTAGAGGGTTTATAGTTTAGTTTTTACATTTAGGTTTGTGATCCATCTCAAATGAATTTTTGTATATGATGTGAAGTAGGGGTTGAGGTTCATTGATTTCATATAAATATTGAATTAATCAAGTACCACTTAAAAATGATTTTTCCCCCACTGAATTGCCTTTGTCAGAAATCATTTGACTCTATGTGTATGATTCTGTTTCTAGACTCTCTATTTTTTCCCATCTATCTGTCTATCTATTTATGCCAATACCACACTTTCTTAATTACTATAGCTTTACAGTAAGTGTTGAAATCATGTAGTATAAGTCCTTCAAATTTGTTCTTTTTCAAGATTGCTTTGACTATTCTAGGTCCTTTATATATCTATATAAAATTTACTATCAGCTCACCAGTACAGTTCATTTTTTAATAACTCAATTGTTAGAAGTTCTATTTTTATTTGAACTTATCTTTCCTGGCTCTCCTGTAACGTCTTAGTTCTGCTCTATAAAGAAATGTGAATATGGCTACTTCCTCTTTCACAGAGAAAGCAACATGGTGCTGGGGAGAAAGCTTCCCCTTTGGAGCCAGACATCCAGGGGTTTGAATCTTGACTCTGGTTGTATGTCTTCTGCAAGTAACTCAACGTCCCTGATC
This sequence comes from Eubalaena glacialis, assembly GCF_028564815.1. Taxonomy (NCBI): domain Eukaryota; kingdom Metazoa; phylum Chordata; class Mammalia; order Artiodactyla; family Balaenidae; genus Eubalaena; species Eubalaena glacialis. The sequence continues at coordinate 11,735,224 of NC_083725.1, read as the reverse complement.
TTCAGTGCCTTTGTCAATGAAATGAAAATAATTCCCACTATACAGGATTGCTTTGAGAATTTGAAAGAGTACATATAAAGCACTGAGCCCAGTTCAGGTCTTGGCACATAATAGACACTTAAAGGAAAATTTAAAGGTAGTGACTATTATTATAAATGCTTAAAGATGATGACTGAGCTCTTCCCCCTGCCAAATCTATCTTAGGTTAAATATCCCTAGTTCTTTAACTTTTTCATAAAATCTGGTTTCCAGACGTTGCTCCCACAAGTTATATTTGAAATATTAAAAAATCAGTAAGACAAGGGCATGAACCAATCAGACTGGGAACAAGCCATTGGGCAGGATCAGGGTCAGGGAGGCCCTGTGGACCACGCATTAATCTTTTAGTTACTGGGTCCTAGGGGAAGTCCATGGTGTCCCGGGGGAGGGGGAGGGGAACTGGGATGGTAAGGGGCAGTGGGAGGGGGGTGCTCAGGGGCTAGAGCAGTGACAATTTGCCAATAAATATGCAAATATTTTGATGTTTTTTAGAAGCAGGGTACCAGTACTGGAGCTTGCCTGCTGATTCTCAGCTGTGTTCTCTCCATGACTACGCTCTAATTTTGGAAGTGACTGTTGGTTGTTCCCCAGTATTGTTTTCCCCTTGGGAACAGAACCCCTGATTTGTAAGTGGGCACAGGGATGCTCAAAATAGTGCCTCTACCTCCCAACATCCCTTGTGGGTGGGTGTGGCCATATAACTAAGTTCTGGCCAAGAGGACATGAGCAGAAGTGATGTGTGCACTTTGGGTTTGAGCCCTTTCTCCTCCCCACTGTCTGGAAGGAGGATGTGCCTGGGAGCCATCGTGGACCATGCAGTTGAAGGAGGTACCCGAGCCATCGTGGACCATGCAGTTGAAGGAGGTACCCAGGGACGGCACAGCAATGAGACGGAAGCAGCCTGAACACCTGGCAGTTTCGCCAAGCGAGGCTGAGATACCAGTTTAAGAGAGAGGAATACACTTTAGTCTTGTGTGAGCCACCATCAGTTTTGGGTCTCTGTGACAGGCAACTGAAATTTTGTTACAGCTCATGCACTGATCCTGAGAACCTTGGACCTGCTACTTCCAACCTCAGCTTAGTTTCCCAACAGGGCCACTCTAGAGCCACATGGGAAAACTGGTCTCAATCTGTTTAGCTATGCCTAGTCATTAGCTTTTTTGATACATAAGGGTAGCCACCAAGTTAGAGCAGGTACAGATTATTTACTGCCTGTTATAGGCAGAATTGTGTCCACCCACCAATTTATATGTTGAAATCCTAATCCTCAACACCTTGGAAGGTAACTATGTTTGGAGATAGGGTCTTTGAAGGGGTGATTATGTTACCTGAGGCCTTTAGAGTGAGCCCTAATCCAACCTGACTGGTGTCCTTATAAGAAGAGGCAGAGACCCCAGGGGTGGCCATGCACAGAGGGATGACCATAAGAGGACCCAGCGAGAGGACAGTCATCTGCAAGCCAGTGAGAGAGGCCTCGGAAGAAACCCACCCTGCTGACACCTTGATTTTGCACTTCCAGTCTCCAGAACTGTGAGAGAGTACATTCCTGTTGTTTCAGCCACCCTGTCTGTGGTATTTTGTTATGGCAGCCTTAGCAAACAAATATACTCCCCATAACCTCACTGCCAGATTTTAACGACAGGAAATCTCACAGCTGGTTCTGCCACGCACGCAGGCATTTATTACGCATCTGTGAGTAACAGGGCACGTTAAGAGACATCTCTTTTTAGGTACTCTCATCCCACTTTACTTGAATGTGCTTTACTAGACGTTGGTAACAGGCAACCAGAATCCTCAGACCAAGCACACAGGATGAGTCAGAGAACAAGAATCTGCCAGCTCTGAGGCTGGAGCACTTGTTATATTCTTACACCTGTTCACGCAATGAATGGGTGTGTCTCTAAAATCTTTTGGACGAGCCATATGTCTTAAATACTTCTGAATTCACTACCAGGAACCCATTTCGAATACTCATTAAGCTCATTAATAAGCCGCTAATGAAAAAATATTTTTAACATTTGTTATGCTAATTAGTAAAAAAGAAAATCACGTGTATTGATTGAGAGTAGAATAACCAAAACACTTGTAATAGCCGCCTCTGGAGTGTGGGCTTTCTGATGAGAGCCTAGCCGACCACCCCAGAGGCATGCATTCCTGATGAGGGCAAATGACTATCCTAGGGCGCTGCCCAAATGACACTGAATATCTCACCGTTCAGGCTGGAGACTCTTAAATAAAAGACAGGCGTGAGCATTCCCACCGAAGGAGAATCCGTGGTTCTAAAGGAAAAACATTCTCCCCGTGTGTGTTACTTTATACTCCACACTCGGCTACAATACTCCTTCACTTCTGATACCAGATACACGGGTTTTCCACACACTGAGCAATTCTGTGACACCAGCTGGGTGTCCTACAATTTAACTCAATTTTGACACTATCTACCTGGAGATCACATCAGATCCGCAGGTTCAGGGTTCGGACTGCCCTCCTCCACTTCAGATGCCAAGCCCACATCCAGGTTGTCACCCGTGCTTCTCACCAACTGGCTGTAGATTGGAGGTTCCCACAACCCCCTCCTCAAGTCTGGTTAATTTTGCTACACAAATGAAACAAATTGATTAATTGGCTCACAGAACTCAGGAAAACATTTTACTTACTGGATCACCAGTTTATCACAACAGGATATAACTCAGGAACAGGCCACGGAAGAGATGCTTAGTGCAATGCATGGGGAAAGGGCACGGAGGTTTCATGTCCTCTTTAGGTACACCCACATCTCTACGTGTACCCCAACTTAGAAGCTGCCTGAACCCCATCCTTCTGGGTTTTTCTGGAGGCTTCATTACACAGGCATGGTTGATTAAATCATTGGCCATCTACAGTTGATTTAACCTCCAGCGCCTCTCCCCTCCCCAGAGATTGGGGCGGGGAGGTGGGATTGATAGTTCCAACCCTCTAATCTAGGTTGCTTCCCCTGGAAAGCAGCCCCCAACCTTAGGGGCTTTCCAAAAGTCACCTCATAAACTCTGGTGCAGTTGAAGGGGGCTTGTTATGAATAACAAAAGACAACTTTATTGAGCCTGTCGCTTAGGAACAAGGGTTTTAGGAGCTCTGTGTTAGAAATGGGATGAAGACCACATATATATTTCTTATTATCAATCACAATAGCTTACATCTGTCTCCTATTCTGTTGCTGATGGAAGCTTTTGCTTATTCATAGTTGCTCTATTGTCTGTGATTGACTTTTAACTACTTTAATATAAACAGTGTCATGTATGAGTGTATAAATTAACTTTAATCCCTGCCGGGGGCATACAGTTAACATTTAAAGGGTCCTAGTCAGGAATCTACACCCTAAGTGGGGTCTGCATGTGAATCCACGCTGCAGAGGTGGCTCCCTCCACCCAGAACTTGCAGCATCATGATCTCAATCTGAATCCGACGATGCAGGAATTAGCATAAGGGATACTAGGAATAATTTTTCATTGGTGAAATTGATGCTGCTTAAGAAACGTGGTTGTCTCGAATGGGCTTGAGTGGACAAGCTGTAAGAATCCAGCAAATGGCAGGCCAGCTCCTCCTCCAGAGCTGTGCTTACCAGGTGGCATTCATCTGGTCTCCTGTGCCTCTGCTTAATGGGAAACTCTGTTGACTGATTTGACCAGGAGTTTGGTGGATCCCTGGCCTCAGAACACTGCGACATCTTCCTAGGGTCCCTGTTTTCCTGCAAGGGGCATAGGGGGGTGAGAGCAGGGCTCGTCCTGAGCCTCCAGGAACAGGCTGCAGGAAGGCCTCCGTGCCTGTTTGCTAAGAAATGCTTGTGTGTATGGCTGAACCGGATGTGGGACTTGCTTGTTTTGCCACGTGTCCCTGGGTGGATGGGACACAGACAAACCTGAATAAAACCCTGACAATTGCTGAATGGCCAACTGATTTAGCAACAATCTCTCATCTGAATTTTCCATAATAACCGTAGGTATCATTTAGTGAGCATGTTTTATGTACCATGAAACCTTGACATATACAATCTCACTTAATCCTTTAAACCTGCAGAGGTAGGCAACTCATTTACAGATGAAGAAAGTTAGGCTCTGAGAAGGTACCTGAGAAGATCCAGCAGGTGCACAGCAGAGCTGGGGTATAAACCCAGGTGAGCTGCCTCCCTACTGTCTAAACTCAGGCCTCTAGTCTCTCCACACTGCTCCCATGTCAACCTCTCGTTCTGTTTATGTGATTAAATGATCTTGGCAAGATTAGACCATGAGGAGGAAGGGGGACAGAGGGCCAGATCTGACTTTATTTTTTATTTTATTTTACTTTATTTTATTTATTTATTTTGGCTGTGCTGAGTCTTCGCTGTGGCGTGCAGGCTTCTCTAGTTGTGGCACTTGGGCTCGGTAGTTGTGGTATGCGGGATCTTAGTTCCCCGACCAGGGATCGAACCTGGGCCCCCTGCACTGGGAGTGCAGAGTCTTAACCATTGGACCACCAGGGAAGTCCCCCAGATCTGACTTTAGTGGGCAGAAAAAACTGAGGACACAGTGGGTGTCCCCCTGCTGGGAGGCAAATAAGGCAGATGGGGGAGCAGGAAGCACACACCGTGCTTGGCAGACGGTGAAATATTCCATGGCGTCATTATCACAGAATAGCAGCCTTTTAGAATTAAGAATAGTCTTAATTTGCACTTCGTTGAGTTTTTCATTTACATAATGTTAGAATGCAAAGAAAATTCATACACAAAATCCACTGCTAATTTGGCATTGAAGTTCTTGTTGAAATAACCACTGAAAGGGAAAGGATTTTTCGCTTAGCGCTCAGCTTAGGTGGCTGGACTAACTCTGGCATTGGGTCAAACCTCAGATGAGAACGTATTTGCCTCTGAGTGGATGCATGGTATGATGCATATGGTATGCCTCCAAACCCTAATCACCGTTTCAATCATTTATTTGGTGTGGAGGATTTAATAGAATTTGTTCAAGGGCTCTGAGAAAATGTATTCCTTTATCCAGGGCCTCATTAAAAGCACTTGCAGTTTTAAGTCCAATGGGAGTGATCATTTTTACAGGTGCTAACTCAGGTGATGACACCATGTAAAATCTCCAGTGTGATGGATTTCGAGATGGCAGACAGTGAGAGGTATGATCCGTGGTGCCCCACGAAGGATCCCACGTGTGATAAACAGGTGCCTCCCGGTAGCAGGAAGTATACAAAGCAGTGATTGTGGAGCATAGGTTATGGTCCTGGTGAAACAGCCGCCCTTGCTGCACCGCATCCGTAAATCCCCTGGACCACAGTCCTGACACAATTAGATGGGGCTTTCCTTGGTTTCTCTGACCTTTGCCTTCACTACCTCTGGCAGCAGGCACCACCCTACCTGTTTGCTCCCATACCCTCCCTTGCCATCATCCTCTTATTTTGAAGCTCTTCCTCATTCCCCTCAGGCACATAAAATAACCTCCTGTTTCTCCTGGACACAGCAATTTCAGCCTTCTCCCTCTCCACACCCCAACCGCAGACACACACTAGAGACCACGGCTCCAAAGGTCTGGTTCTCTAGAAAGTTCTCCCCAGTTCACTCTCCCCAAATCCATCGATCGTCTTTGTCTTCAAAACCGAGCTCTTTCTCTTATTAAATGATAAACTGGGGCATGTGACACATTTTAAGAGTTTATTTGAGCAAAATTTGGTTCAAATCAGGCAGCGCCCAACTGGAAACGGTTAGGAGAGCTCCGTCACAGGAGCCTGGAAAGACATATAGAGAAGGTGAGGAAGCAAAGAAAGGAAATTATTGATTGGCTATAGCCTAAAGCTTAGTCGGCTGTTTATGATTGGTTGTCCTTAGGTTTCCATTTTTTAACCTCAAGGCATGTACAGGCTTAGGCTTTGGTCTAAGGTCACCAAAGCATTCGAGCCACTTCAGCCTAATGGCCTCCTTGTTTAATTAATTTAACGCTGTTTTCACACATTTCTGCTATTTGTGTCTTTGCTTTCTTCAAGTTCCTTGGGAGTGGTGGCTGGATTTTTACAGACACTTATACCCTATTATCCCCATCCTTGGGCAGTAGGTAATGACAAGGTCATATGTATAACTATGTCAAGGGAAGGACTCACTTCTCAGCTATGCTGACTCACCTGAGGGTGCTGAGAGAACCCTCAGCCATCTTTCCAGTATCCTTTGATGTGGACACTAGGATGGGAAATTCATCTCCCAAGAGACTTAATTCAGAATTGTTCTTCCTAAATAAATAAATAAATAAAATTAAATAAAAAACACACAAAATTGTTCTTCCGTACAGAACCAACTGTCAATGGGTGTGAGTAGCAGGGGTGAGGGCAATGCCACCTCATCCCCACCAAGCTGTTCATTTCAACTCAGCAGGATATAATCTATTAAGTGCAAGACTGGAGAATAGGTCAGAAGACACAACTATCATTTAGAAAAGGAAGTTTAAGTACCAAGATAGCTGCTGTAATGAAAGGTAGAACATTATCAACATCTCAAGAGAGGCATAAATCAAGGTAGCAGGGCTTTGGGGTGATTGAGGGGAATCTGGGCAGAATCAAGAAGTGACTTTTTACTTGAAGAGTGAGCAATGACTGGGGTGGGGGGCATTTTTATCTCATTTCGACTGGTGCAGGAAAATGGACGGAGGGTTTCTGGGGATCCTATGTCCCTGTTAGAATGAGAGGTGGGCCAAAAGGCCAGACAGCCTGCCTTTTTCCCTTGTCTGGATGGCCCCGGGACCGCTTCAGGGCATCTGTTGAGCTAAAGCATCACACAATTAAACCGAGTCCTTTCCTATTGGCTCGGTGGTACCTCGGCTCTCTAGCACCTAAAGCTGTGCTCGCCCTGTTATTGTATGGCACAGGCTCCAAGGGAAGGATGCATGAGCCTTAGATATGTAATTATTCAGGGGTTTTCAGAGAATTTCCAGCTTTAGTTCCTCCCATTCACTCCAAACCCAGGAGGGTGAGCCCTATTCTGTATTCCTGGGGAAGAGGATAATCTCCCATTGTCTTCCGACTGGAGGGTTTGTCCTGGAGTCTACATAACAATCAGGAAATTTCCAGGTTTTCGTTTCACACGCTTTGTGAGAAGGTTCTCAATGCTTTCTTCTTACAGAAGCTCAAGAAGTTGAGTTTCTGAGAGCTAGGGGCCAGAACTCGAGGGAAGCCTCTAAAACCTGCCCTCCTTCACAGGTCTTGAACCCAAAGCCCTCTTTTGAAAATTTGAAACCAAGTCCCTCATTCCATTTATCTTCCAGCAGAGCAGGGAAAACAGGATTTAACTCGTGAGCTCTGTAACATTACTCTCTACTTGAGCATCGCGCCTCGGCTAGGCGCCCAGGTGGACAGTGTTAGTTTACGGAGGGTTAAGGCAGGGCTGAGCTGTGCAAGAGGTGAGGACTTGGGCAACTGTCTTCTCCTTTCGGTGCTGGTTCTCACTGCTCCACCCCACCCAGGACTTGAAACACCAGCTCTTCTCTCTTTCTAATGGAGATATCAGATGTGGTAGAAAAAGTCAGAGAACCTCGGTTTGAATGTAAACCTTACAGACTACGTGACTCTGGGCAAGTCCGTCCTTCTGAGCCTTAATTCGCAAAATCTGTAAAATGGGCTGTTGAAAATGCCCGCTTTGGTCCCCTCTAAAGGGTTGCTGTGAGATGAAATCCGTTAGACAACGCTGTTATAATGCAAATAGAAGTCACTGCTGTGTGAAAGTAAGTTACTACTATTTTCAGGACCCCCTCTTTGGATTTAATTTATTCAAGAGTGAGAATCTAAGCTACTTGTTCTGTGTTCTGGGTGCATCTGTATTTTAAACCTCATCAGTTATCCTGGACTTTGCCTTAAGTAGAGGCATTTTTAGCAACAGCAGGAGAAAGTTATTTCTTTGGGGCTGGAGGGTATTTCTAGCTCACCCTGGCTGGTGAGGTAAATGGTAGTTACTTGGCTAAAATGGTGTGGAAGAGGGAATAAAGTTTACCACTCTAAGCGTTGGCAAGGCGGTACCTTTTCTGCTTTAGCGACTCAGAGGTCCGGTTGTGACTCAGGTTGGGCAGCTTCGGGAGAAAGAAGTGGTGGAGGGCAGATGGTGGTCAAGCTCTGAGATTCAAGCACATCTGCCCCTTGACCACTCCCCAACTCTCACCACGAGGCATAGGGTGTCTTGCCCTCCCTTCATTCATACACAGATGTTCCATAAACATCACTGGGTACCCACTGTGTGCCAGGGTCATGCTGAGCACTGGAAGCATAGACTTTGAGCAAGTTGAACCTGGTTTTGCCCTCTTGCTGCTTGTAGTTTAAGAGGAAAATGAGGTTGAATAAGTAATGTGACCAGAGAGAAAGTATCAAAGACTGCAGGGGACCTAGGGCGTTAGAGGAAGGTGGTGTAACCTAGGCTAGGTGCAGAGGGAGGCCTCTTGGAACCTGAAGGATGCATAAAATTTGGCCAGGCCAGGGGCTGGGCAGGGAGGGAGGGTGAGGAGACAGATGCCAGCATTAGGGAAGGCCAGGAGGGGAGAGAGAGAGAACAGAAAGAAGTCCACTTAGGCTTTTGGGATTTTTTCTTCTGCCTTCTTCTTTGTGACTGTCCTTGTTGCTATTTTAATTGTGACTCCATCTGGATAAAAATGTGGGACACTGGTAACCTCTGGGTGGTTTTTCCTTAGCTCCATCTCTAGCTTTAGCTCAGGATGTCTTAGATGGGGCAGAAGGACAGAGGAGGGCAGTTTAAAGTCTGACCCTAGGCTCAAGACATTTTTTTACACAGTTATAAGTCTAGTGTAAAATTCCCATGCATCTTGATTTTCCTCCTGGTGTTGGGCAGCATCAAGAACAAGGCCATGCAAGTTGGGGTGGAGGGGGAGGGGGATCCTGCCTTCTCTCGATCTACCTTCCCACCCCAATGTCGATGTTGTTTTGGAGGCATGGAGGAAGTGGCGGCTTGTTTACAACCCAGATCCGGTTTTGAAGGTAGGAGGAACATCCTGCTCAATTGCACAATTCAGCCGTGGCCTGTGGCTGCTCCCATCTCATGCCCAGGTGGGGGTCCTGAAGGGGTGGGGAATGGTCAGGGCTGCAAAGTCTCTTTTTATTTCACGTAGGAAGAAACCAATGCCCAGAGAGACCAGACGATCAAGGGCAAAAATCACACAGTAACTTAGTTACAGAGCAGGACTAGAATCCATGTCTCTAATGCCACCTGTGTCCAGTACTTCTGTCTGGGGCCTTCACAATTTGCATGGTAATTTTATTTTACATACATTATCTCCTCTGATACTCTCAGCAGTTCCGTGCGATAGGCAGGAATTAAGATCCTTATTTTGCCGATGAGAAAACTGAAGCTCGGAGAGATTGTTTGGTTATGAGGCTCACACAGTCTCAGGGTTTGCTGATTATCCACCTTAGAACAGCTTGGAAGGTAGATAATGATTACAGAGGAGGGCTTTCAAGGAGTAAATTAACCATGTTTAAGCATTCTTGCCAGTTCTCCAGTATCCACGGTGCAAATCAAAATCAAAATCAGCAAGTAGCTGGTCCTGCCCTACTAATCCTTCCCTACAAATTGCCGTCTGAACCTCAAGCCAGCAGTTTGTGTGGGAAAAGCAGCTCCCTATCTTCAAATCCACACCTAGGGGACACATGTTTTCTGCTGGGACTCTGACACTCGCTCTTGTAGAAAAGGTTCTCATTAAATATATGTTGAAATAAACAATAATTGAACCATCTGCAGGGCGTTCTGACTCTAGCCATGTTCCCGTCATTTTCCCTTGGGGGTTAAATAGGGGTCCATGTGTCTTTGCTGCTGGTCTGGGGAGGCCACAGGGTGGTCCGCACCTGGTAAGGTGATACTGACAAGGCAGTGCTGGTCCAGATGGGGAGTGGGAGCTGGCAGTGGCTCAGTGGCTTTCCCAGAGGATAAGTGATTTGCTTAGTGGGGAGAACCGGGTGGTTCTATGATTTTGGTGAGATGGACAGAAAAGCTGGGGGAGAAAAGCAGGAGTGCGAGGAGGTAGGGGACTGCAGAACGCGACGCCAGGTCCCCAGCAAGTCTGGCATGGGGTACGGGAGGGTGGTAGAAGGCTGGATTTAGGGAGGCAAGGAAAGGCTGTCTTTCCTTTGTCAGGCTGTCACCAGGGGTGGTGCTAGGTAGGGGAAGGGGGTCTGCTAAGCTAACGGGAGAGTCCTAGAGGGCAGGGGTAGGACGAGGAGCATTTTGGGGGCACTGAAATGACCATCCCCTCCTCCCTCTAAACCAAGGGCTTGCATGCAACTCTAGAAGTAGTCCCTCCTTCAGCCCTGCTTCCTATGTCTTATCAAAAACCAGGGTTTGAGTCCAGAGCACAGTGAAACATAAAATGAAACAGAGGACAGGCCTTGGCTGCTCCCACAAACCTGCAGAAAAATATTGACCTTAGGTTTGCCTCTGCAGTTCCAACAGCACTTTTATCTCCTTGTGTTTCAGAGAAGGTCTGGATGTTCCAGCTGCAGGTAGGGTTGAGTTAAAGTGCGTCCTCCCCACTCTTTGGGTGTCTGCCCCCACTGCCCCCAGTGGCAAGCTTTACCCCCTTGGGAAGGGGACTTGCAGCAAGCAGGGTTGGCTGTGGGCTGAAGGGACTGGTGTGTGTGCCCGTTTTGGGGGTGAGGTAGGGTGGCTCAGTGCTCGTTCACCCAGGAGGGGGTCACAAGTAAGCCACTGTGCTGGGGCCATGTGTCTCACGCGGGTATTTTGTGTGCAAGGAACCATTGTATAACTGTGTGATTGTTGAGGTGTGGCGAGTCCCTTGTCGGACGTGCCCTTGCTTTTACTGCCTCTGTGCCGGATGTATATTTACTGTGCTCCGGGCAGGGGCAGTTCAGCTCGATCAAGGGTAGTTTTGGTGCCCAGAGTTATTGAAACTGTGTGAGTTGCACCATGGGGGCGGGTTCATCTGGACTTTAACGTGCCCGCCGCGTTCTCGGAGCTAATTTTCTCTGGCTGTCCGCGCTCCCCCAGAGGTGGGGATGCGACAGGGGGCGGGCGAGGTGGTCGTGTGGCGGGACAGGGGGCTGTGCGGTCGGGAGAGGAGACTGGCCGCGGTTGAGGACGACCTCGACGCGACCCGGCAGAGGAGGCGAGAACTCCAGGGAGGACGGGCGAGCCCCACGCGACTCCCGGTTGCCGCAGGGCGCACGGGCGACGAGTAGCGCCTGCCAGGGAACCGGGCCGCGCGCCCGCTGCCTTGACTTCCCCATCCCCTCGCGGGGGAGGGGCCGCAGCGGAGAAAGTGCGCGAAGGGGCCGCGGCGGCGAGCCTCCCACGTGACGGGGCCGCGCCGAGCAGAGCGGGACCCGGCGGCGGCGGGCGCAGCAGGGCGGCCTGGAGCCCCGGGAGCGGCGCGCGCGGCCCCGGCCCGGCCGGCGTCCCGGCCTCGCGCTGCACATTCTCTCCTGGCGGCGGCGCCACCTGCGGTCGCGTTCGCCCGAACATGGCGACACGGAGCAGCAGGAGGGAGTCGCGACTCCCCTTCCTCTTCACCCTGATAGCGCTGCTGCCGCCCGGGGCTCTCGGCGAGGTCTGGCCGCAGACGCTGCCCGGCGGCCGCGCGCCCGGGCCCCAGGATCGGGGCTTCCTCGTGGTGCGGGGCGACCCGCTCGAGCTGCGGCGTGGGGCGCGCGGGGTGCCCCGGGGGGCGGACGAGAAGCCGCTCCGGAGGAGACGGAGCGCTGCCCTGCAGCACGAGCCTATCCAGGTGTACGGACAGGTGAGCGGTCGGCCCCCGCCTTCCCCCGGCTCTCTCCTCTCCCTGCGCCGCCTCACCCCCGCATCCATCCTTGGCTGTCGCCTCCCAGGTGCAGGCACCGCTGGGGACTTCCCGGCTGGCGTTTGTTTTTTTCCCCTCCTCACATAGGAGTACAACCGTCAGCACTTGAATCGCCTTGATCTTTCCTTTTTCCTGTCGATTTTAGCAAACGGATTCCAGGGCACTCGCGGGGTGCACTGCCTGTTTCCCCAGGGTGTGTGCTCACCGGTGGAGTTTCCGGCAGGTATCGGAGGGGTGCAGCTTCATTTTCCGTGTGGATAAAAGACGGGCTTTCTTTCGTGTAGCATCAGTTAGCAGCCGAGGCGAGCGCCCTGCAGATGCAGTACGTTTACCCAGAACAGTCAGAGGAGGGGGTTTCCACACTTACCGTTTTTAACCACAATTAAGGTGGGCAAACCTGAAAGCTTACTCTCTGGGTATAGTCAAAGCAAGAGGGGTGTGTGTGTGTGTGTGTGTGTGTGTGTAAGGGCTGAATTTTTTTTTTTTTTTTTTTGGTGGTGAGGGGTGAGGTTCTATCCATTCCACACCCCTCCCCCTCCCCGCCTTTCAAAATATTGACTTTATTTTGGACAGGAATATCCCTCATGACACTTGGGAATTTGAAAGACTGCAAGAATTTGGTGGGCATTATTATTCAGTAAGTGATTTATTTCTATCTAGGCAATGGGTTTAATTAGATCATAAGGAACATGAATTTCACTTTTATGGCAGGACTTACTTCTGGCAATTACAAAGCGAGTTTGTGGGTTAGTATCAGCGTTGGCAAAATTAATTTGTCCGTGTTATTGCCTCATGAGACTCGCAGTCCTATGGTTGAGACTGACATCGGCAAAACTGGAAGGTCGGTGGGGGAGAAAAAGTGGGAACAGTGGAGGTGGTCAATTACATGATTTCTAGAGTCAAAATATTCCCTTCAAAGTAGAAATGGAAAGATTAGTCTGAATTCTGCATCTCTTCACTGATTTTCCTTTAGCCATTTCTTCAGGAAATATACAGAGTTAAATGTTCAACCCTTGGAGCCAGGAAGAACGTTATAAACCATCTCCCCTATTGTGCCATTTTGTTGATGAAGCCACCAGAGCTGGGAAAGGTGAAGTGACTAGCCCAAGGTCACATGGGGCAGGGTTGCCTGCTCTTTTGTTTTTGTCTGCATTGTCTCAGTGACCTTCGAGTGATCAAATCGTCGCCCTCTCTTTATACAGTGCTTCTTAAATAACTTTTTTCTAAAGTAAAAGGTATTGGTAGGAGAGGGGATAGGGATGGAGGTGAGAGGATGGGAGCATTTACCTTCCATCCACCATCAGCTCCTGGGCAAGAGCGTGTGCCACTGGACATATAACTGCTGGTGGGCATGGGCTGCTGGAGGGAGTCGCGTGTTTGGCTCCCTCGTGGGTCCTGATCCTTGTTCCCTTCCCCACCCCCATCTGAAACTTCTTTTTTGTATTGTTGAAAGAAGTCAGCAAGGTCCTTGCTCCCCACAGGGACGCCAGCATCCTGATGGAGGATGGGGGAGGGAGAAAGAGAGGCTCCCTTGTTCCTTGAGGCTTCCCCATCAGCCCAGCTCTGCTGTGGGCTTGAGTCAGCTTTCTGGGGCTGGGAGCGGAGAGCCTCGGGAGATGATCCCTTCCGGAGCTCAGGTCCCTAACATCTATAGTTTGGGCTGCGGGAAGAGCTTCCTGGTCACAAAAATATGCACACAGGTGCCATTTCTTCCTTGGGTTAGGTTTGTGAAAGCTCCTGGGGATTTGGGGCCAGTTAAAGATGAACTGTGTTCTTCTTGGGAGTGACTAAAAAACCCTCGGCTTTTATATTTCTGAGCCAGATTGAGTTTGGTTCAGTGGAAGGTTGGAGAACTAGCCCTCGGACTCATAATGAGGAATTCCCACCAAGGGTGAGGACCCAGAGCAGTGTTTTTTCTTCTCTGAGGCCTCCTCCCTGTGCCATTGTTCTTGGTTGCCCTGAAGTTAATAAAACTGGGATTAACTTGAATCTGTAAGGATTTGAGTTAGATAGAAGGAAGGACTTCCTGGTCCTGGGCTTTCTGCTACAAATACTGTCTGGTGCAGACCCTTTAGACTGCAAGCACAGGAATCAGTAACTGAAGGGGTTTGGCCTGTCCCTCTTGGAGCTCTGGAGGGCTGCCCAGCTATTTGGAACAATCTTTCTAGCAAAGATGTCCATTTGCCTCTGTTTTCCCTGGGACAGACCTGGTTTATACGTTGTCCCTGATGGTTATGAAAAGTGCTGTGTTCACTCAAAAAAGTGTCGGGATGCAGACTATAAATTAGATGGCCATTCTGCTTCTAGCCCTAAGCCAATTCCCACGTTATACTCCCCCCAATCCCCGCCCTTTAACTTTGAAATGTAAGGAATTGCCATGTTTTTCCATAGTGTCACTTGAATTCAGTGTGATTCTATATAGGGATGGGGGTGCAGATGAGGGGGTGGGGAGAGTTTTCATCCCTGCTTTCAGAAAACTTAGAATTTAAGGAGGAGATAAAGCAGATGCAAATATACAGGCATGGAAATGTACCAGACAGGGGCAAGGAAACATGGACGTGATACACCAGCCACGACTCTTCAGTGGGCTGTGAGAGGGTTGTTTGATATGGGAGGGCATGGGAGATGGAGTGATAAAGGGTCAGTGGGCTCAGACACTATGCAGCTTCTCGCTCTCTGACCTTTGAGTGAGGTTAAGAGGATGCCTGGCAGCACAGATTAGGGCTGGAAGCAGAAGCTGCCTGACGGAAGAAGCCCCAGGGGTGACGTTCAGGCCACCAGCTCCAGGGAGGGGAGCAGGAGGGCTTTTGCATCTGAGAAAGAGTCCTGTGTTGCAGTCAGTGTCAGTTCTTTTTCTCTGGCTCTGCTAACCTATGGAGTAAACTAGGCTTAGTTGTGTCCCTTCTAAAACAGGCCAGATCCAAGAAGGGGGATTCCAGAATTCTTGTCACACTGGGTTTCCTCCTGATTTTATGTCAGCTCCATGCCTCTGTGCCACCTGCTTTTCCCTCTGCCTCAAGTGGTCTTTCCCCTGTTTCTTTCTTTGCTTGCAAAACCCCTATTCCATTTTTCAGCATCCAAGGAGTACCTCTTAGTATTCCCAGGCTCTGGTGGGAAGAGTTCTTTTGAGCTTGGTTACAGCACTGACTGCCTGGTGTTCTGATTGCTTGTTTAACTGTTTCATCTCCCTGTTTGCTCCTTGAGGGCATGGATCAAGTCTCTCCTCTGTGTCCCTGGCACTTGGGAGGCCCTTAATGAATATTGGTGGACCAGCTGCCCACCTGGAAAGAGAACGGCCTAGAGGGTAGGAAGCACATCCAAGTTATAGAAAAGGTATTTATAAGGAGGACTGTCGTGAGCCCACAATGGAGAGTGGAAATGAGTTGGCTCAGGATGTGGGTCGGGGAGCCCTGATTTTCCTGTGCTATTCTGGGGTTTATTTTGAATGAAGAGCTGGGATTCTATCGTACAGAATGCTCCCTTTTAGGGCTATCATGGTATTGCTAATGGTATTGTTTTGGGGAAAAATCCTTTGGAATGAAGCGCAAAGCCTAACAGGATTTGCAGGTTTATTTTCCTTCCAATGAGCTCTCTCTTCATAATTCCTGCTTTTTAGAGTCCAGGGAGTATTCAGTGTCCTGATTTGAGACTGAAAATAAAGTATCTGTTACAGCACAAGGCCCTGAGACAAAGAGCCTCCTTTGGGGGTGGAAGACTGTGTAGCTTTAGATCTCTTTGGGGTAGATTCTTGCATGATACACTTGCTTGGGAAAGCATTGGCTGGTTGATTCTGAAGTTAGGATGTTTGACCTGTATGCTTCCAAAAGATGAGAAGGCAAAGCATTTGCGGTTTCAAGTCGACTTCTTCTGCATAGGTGAAGGGTTCCTTGGCGTTTTGGGTTGGCTTGATCAGGGGTGTGACCTTGAAAAAATTCCTGGTCTCACTTGGCATCTCTTCTTTGGCACAGTTCTTGGCCCGGTCTCTGGCCACTGTTTAATAGCTGGCCTGTCTCGGGGCGTGGCAGGTGGAGGCTTTGAGAGGTGGAAGGGATGGGAGGCAAAGGGACAGGGAAGGGGAGTGAGGAGATGGAGAATGAAAGGGATGAAATGGAAAGCCATCCAGTCCGTTTATTTAGCCTCCAGTAGGTAATGCATGTTTGCAAAACAATATTTGAACAAAAGAGTATGTAGTGAGAAGTAAATTTCTCTCCCTTACATGACCCCATTCACCCAGTGTCCACGGTCATCAGTTTTTTGTACGTCCTTCCAAAAACGTTCTACACATACGTAACATATATGGACATAAAATTTGAAACTTGAAATATCAGCGGCTTTCTATTATCCCTAGCCCCTGATATCATGAATAATGACATCAGCTCCAAAATATATTTATGGCATAATTACTGTCAATAGGAAGGGAGCTACCTGAAGTGTCAGAGTATAAAATAGATTGTTACTTCTCCTCCGGGCCAGGGTGGAAAATACCAGTCCACTTCTAGGATGCCGGCCAGCCAGGGCCAGGAGAGCAGCATTATGTAGCCCTCTTGTCACCTGGAAAGGTGCTGGAGGGCAGTTCCCTAGAGATGTAGAGCCCAGGTTTGTGAGAACATCAGAATACTGAGGTCACGGATCTTGGCTTTAACTCATGTTCTTTTTGAAAATGTTTTCTTTAGATTCTGTAAAGTGGAGTTAATAGTATGCTTAATAAACTACTTTGAGACCTGGGATCCAGGAGGCAGATTCTGACTGCAATGAACATCCCAAAGCAAAAAATGGATGCTGTAGGAACATTTCATTGTTGTATTTTGGGCTGTTCCTCCTTAGAGATGACGGCCATCTTGGTAGTGTCATTGTTTAATCCCAGGGCCAAGGATGGATGGAGCCGAGCCTTGTACTGTCCCCTGTAATGGACAGACACAGGAGCATGCAAATAATCTGGAGAGCAGGTAACCCAAAGAATAACCTATTTGCCTTTGCTATGTACTTATTTAGTGTTGTTGTTGTTTTTTTTTTTTAAGGATGAGTTTACCTTCCTAATTAAATTTTGCTTAGGTGAATATTAAAATGAGTTTGCATTCTTTGAGCAGCTGATATGCAAAATGGCCGGCATACATGTGTTAGGGAAAGCCAGTTTGGAGTTTAGAATTTTTGATAATAATTCAGATGTAGATAATTTGAGAGTTGACCACGTAGAAATATATTAAAACGAGGTATTATAGTAACCTTTCCTCCATTTTTTTTAGGTTCAGGTGTGATGGAACGTAAAGGAGAGCTCACTGCATTTTGGTTTGAATATTCATTAGTATTTCAGCAGAAGTGGTCTGGGCTGCAGGGCTGAGGCATCTTTGTCGAGCACAAAACCTTCCTGTGCGTTCCCTAGGTATGCCAGAATCCGTTGGCACATGGCATATTCAGTCCAGCCATGTAAATGCAAAAATCCATTTCCCTCAGTTTAAAATGAGCTGCAGTTAATTTCGACCTAATTTACTGGTTTATCGACCTGTGAACCTTGGGTCTTCGAAGAAGTGGCACGGGCAGCCTTCTAGCATCCAAGTGGCTGATGATGCCGTAAATCAGAGAAGGTGGGTGGACTGCTGATTAAGATCAAGATTCGGGTTTCCTCCCGTGTTATTGTGAGACCCTCAACTTTTTATTGTCACATGAGGAATGCTTTGAGCGTTTTGGGCTGGGTTCCATAAAAATAGGACTTCATAAGTTACATGACTTTTGTAGTCATGACCACAACAGGGAGTTAAAAGTAATTACAAAATTCTGTTATCCACTGCGTAATTGTTAATAATAATGGTAACATCCATGGTCACGTCACTGCTTCTGGCCAGGAGCTGGAAGGGTTTATCTTCCTGACGTCGTGTCAGGGCTTCTCTTCAACGGATCTTCCCGCCATGACGGAAGTATTCTGGATCTGTGCTGGCCAGGGTGTCCACTAGCCATCTGTGGCAGTTGAGGCTTGAAATGTGGCTGGTATGACCGAAGAATTGAATTTATTTTCCTTTCATTGAATTTTCATCGAGTTAAATTTAAGTTTAAATGGCCCCACGTGGCCCTTGGACAGCATAGCTTTAACCGGTTGCGTGAAGTTCCGTTTCCCAGTGGTGGCAACTGGTGCTTCACCCAGGGGAGAAGCTTGTAGCCACAGCAAGGCCTGTCTTTGTTTCCACCACAAACGGGGGAGGGAAAGCGAGAGTTGAGGGCTGCTGTCTGAACCTGAGGTTTTGGTGGCTGCTGGCTGCCAGGTTGAGTGTGGGGAAACCCTGGCCTTTCTTTCCCGGGTAGGGCTGCATCAGGGGGTGTGGTGGAGGGTGCCGTGGGTGCCCTGTTCATCTTAGCAGCTGCCTCTGCACAGCTGTCTCCTCCCATCAGGGACCCGGGCACTGGAGGCTGACCTGTGTGCCTTCACTTTTGATGTGGCTTTGCCCAGACAGCCCACGTGGCCCGGGCGGTGTGCAGACCCTGCGCATCTGTTTAGCCGAGAAAGCTGTACCTGGTGCCTTAACGTGGGGGCCACCTCCCCACCCCTGCCCTCCGCTTCCTGGGCTCGCCTTGTCTTCCCTCAATGCAGCCAGGTCTGTCTTCCGTCCCTGCAGCCCTGCAGGCTGGCATGAAGACAAACAGTGTGGGCGTGGGCGTGGGCGTGGGGTCTTCATCACCGCCTGGGACCCCCGCCTCCCGCCGGCCCTCTAACCCCGCACGCCGCTGCCGCTGCAGGCGCTCGGCTCGGCAAATCGGGACCCTTCACCATGATTTATCTCCAGTCCCCTGAATTAGATTCAAAACACCACTACAAATTCTCAGAAAGGCAGGCTGATGTGATTACGTCCCAAATTGGAGTGGCAGACAAGGGCAATAAAAAGATGTACTTGTATCATATTCCTGTTTTGTGCCGTGTAGGGACCAACGTGTGGTTTATTATCTCCCTCCCCCTCCCTTTGTTTTTGTTTTTTAAATGAGGAAAGTAACCAGTATTGCATCTTTTATTTAGAAAAGAGACTAGCCTGTTGAATAGAAACCCTCTTCCCCCAAATAACTGGGTCGAAGCGGGGAAGATGGCTGGGTTGATTCTTACATAAATAAATGAGGGTTTGAGCCAATGGGTGGGTCCTGAATGGAGATTTTAATGTGTTAGTTGGGACTGAGGTGAGATCCAGTCTACTTTGATGGTCTGGGGAGCTGAATAGTGTCAGGGTGAAATGCTTCACTCTTAGGAAACCTCTGCGTCCAGAAGAAATTGGGAGAAGCTGGGATAATCTGATGGAGCTTGGAGGGCCGGGGTTAAAAATAACCCTGGGAGTAAAAGCCAGTTTAGGGACTGTCTCTGGGGAGCCTGGTGTGGGTGCATCTGAGAAGAGCCATGTATGGGGGAGGGGCCCAGATAGTAAAGGACTCTATTTCTCTGTTAGCCCAGAGGATACAGGCAAGACATTTCCATGTGGGTCTACGCCAGGGGCCTGGGGAGAAGGCCTGCCCCAGGGTCCCAGCAGAGGAAGCTGCCAATGGCAGGGAGTGGGGACAGAGGTGGCTGGGTGGGGCCTGTGAGGCTGGGGGAGGGTTTGGAAGAGACTTGAAATGTTTTAAAGCTGTGCTCCATTAATTGGGTAACATGAGACTGTGTACCTATAACTTACCTCATCTGTATGTATTTAGTTCCCTGAAGTTCTCTGAATAGTTCTTTTAAACAAATCCTGCAGTTAACTGTGCACGTGGTTTGCTGGATTGGGCGAAGTGTGCTGCTGTGGAGGTGATGCAGGGGTTCCTGCAGAAACAAGCCTCGGACCTGGAGAGGGGAGGAATTCAGGAGTGGATGTGGAGAGCTGGATGGAGGAGAAAGGCTGTCATCACAGGGTTGGGGAGTTAAGCTGGGTGGGGGGGTGGCCCGAGGGGCTTCTCCTGCCCTCCTGGTAGCAGAGGCATCTTACAGGACTGAAAGGTTGGCCTTGCTGTTGGGTTTAAATCACTGGTAAGGTGAGGTCTTGAGGCATTTGGTTCTGGGATGTCATGTAAATACTTTCCCCTTGGGGCAAGGGAAGTGCTAGAAATCAGTGCCACCTCTGCGTTGGTTGGTTCGTTGGAGCCTTGGGAACCGGAGCTTGGGTTTCCCCAGGTTTCGAATCTTGGGTGTGGAGTGACGGGAAGGCTGCCTGAGCGCAGGGCTTGGCCACAGCTGGCTTCTTTTTTTTAAATAAATTTATTTATTTATTAATTTATTTATTTTTGGCTGTCTTGGGTCTTCGTTGCTGCGCGCGGGCTTTCTCTAGTTGCAGCGAGCGGGGGCTACTCTTCGTTGCGGTGCGTGGGCTTCTCATTGCTGTGGCTTCTCTTGTTGCGGAGTGCGGGCTCTAAAGTGCAGGCTCTGTAGTTGTGGCACACGGCCTCAGTAGTTGTGGCTCGCGGGCTCTAGAGCACAGGCTCAGTAGTTGTGGCACACGGGCTCCATAGTTGTGGCACATGGCCTCAGTAGTTGTGGTGCACGGGCTTACTTGCTCTGCGGCATGTGGGATCTTCCCGGACCAGGGCTCGGACCCATGTCCCCTGCATTGGCAGGCGGATTCTTAACCACTGCGCCACTAGGCAAGTCTCCATGACTGGCTTCTGAGCTTGACCTGGACGTGCAGTGTTTCACCAGTGTATGTATGTATGTTGTTACTTCCTGCTCTTAGGCCTCAGTGTTCCAATCCTGGTGATGCTCACGGTAATTTTTTATGTGCTGCCATTTTGTGAAGAATGGTTTATTTTGGTATAAAGACCATACCAGTAACAAGAGGAAATAACGTTTTAGCATTTTGAAGTTTATGAAATATATTCATGGATAAGATCTCGTTTGATTTGAAGGTAAGCCTTCTTTATTTATTTTTAAATTTTTTTTTAGCAATGTGAAAGGAAGTCTTTATTTGTTTTCTAGGGAGGACTAGTAGCCAGGATCACTATTAAAGACTAAATCTTAATAAGAGGCATCCATACATTAAAAAAAAACCCAGCACATATTTTTATTCTGTAATAATTTTGTCTCTCTCCCCTTTTGACATCCCTAAGAAATCCACTTTGCCAAAGAATAACTTTCCCCCTGCAGAGCTTTTCCAGTACATGTCAACACAGTGAATTTTCCCTCCTTTAGTAGTAAAGCAGAAGTATCCAGGGCACCTTCTGTGGCCAGGCTGGTGGGCAGCTGGGCTGTTGCTGCTATTCTGGTTGGCAAGACCCTGAATTGTGTGGATGTTGCTCATAGGGTGGTGATGGTTCGAGCAGAACTTTCCACTGGCTCTGTGGTGTCACACATCTTCAGGTAAGATTATTCTCTGTTCACAGATGAGTATCTTGAGGCTCCAAAACGCAAAGGGACGTCCCCCAAGTTGTGCAGCCCATCAATCGTCGGGACCAGGACTCAAACCCAAGCCTCTGACTTGTCTCAGATTTACGGTGGCACCTTTCCCTCTTGTAAATATTCCAGTGAACGCCTTCCTTTCAGCCATGGGTCCGGTGGCTGTGATCTCTTTTGTTCCCCCTTCAAAACCTAGAGATCTCATATAATGCCACCCTTTCCTTGGCTCTCCTGGCTACACCAGTTTACTTTTAACTTTTCAAATTTGTCAAGTTCCAGTTCCCTCCCCGTTCCTGGATTTCGCTCTGTTCTTCCTCTGGATCTGTCTTTTCTGTTCTCCATCCCTTTTGCCCTGGACTCCTCCCTCTTCATCCTTATGGTACCCACTGGGGGTCTTGTCTTCAGTGCAGCCCTGCACTTGGTTATGCCCCCCGGCTCCCACATTTAACATCTGTAAGCATTATTCATGAAATTAATTGTTTAACGTTTGTTTCCCCTACTGATTTAAGAGTCATGAGGCAGGACCTAGAAGTCTGCTGATTTTTTGACACCTAGTAGAGCATCTGGTATGTAGTAAGTGCTCAGTAAATCTGTACTGAATGAATGAGGTGGGGGGCTATTTATGGTGGAGCTGCAGAGCCAAAGTGGAGGGTCAGGGAAAGTGGATGTTCTGGAACCATCCTACACAGGTGAATCATGATTTAAGGCTAGTCCTGGTTCAGGGTGTCCAGCAGCCAGTAAACACTGGTGAGGGGCTTGCTGTGCTCTCAGTGCTGTGTGCCCCACTCTGCGGTCCTGGTTTTTAAGGCAGATGGGAACCCCACCTCTAGATCTTTCTTTGGGTTTAACCCCATCTGCAAGGTGTGGAAGGTGGTTTAGATGTTCCCTGAGGTTCTTTCTGGCCCGGATATTTTCTTCTTTTTCTTACTTGCCAACTGGTGAATTAAGGGGTGATTATTTTCATGACAAAGAGATTTTTCACAGTTGTTTTTTTTTTATAGGGAGCCCTCCCAGAACAGCAGAGCAGGCTATTTGCTAAATGACAAAGTGGGCTTCACCAGGAGGGAGTGGCAGATAGAGGTCAACGGCGGGTGGATTCTACTTGCCGAAGATTAATCAGAACTAAGGTCTCTCTGAGCTGATATTTTAAGTCAGGAAGAGGCATATAAATAAATCTCAAGAGAGCTCATTACTCTAGTTAAGGAGATTATAGTGAAATGCTAAGTTTTTTAGTCCGAGGTCTTTCTCCCTTTGTTTCCTTGTCTGTGAAATGGGCAGCCTGCATTGATCAGAGAAGTAGTTAACAGGTTCTCTGGGTGAAGCATCAGTGAGAAAAGTCAAAGGAGTGAGTGGAGAGGCCAGGACAGGGCCTCTCTGCAGGGAGCTCTTAAACTAGATTTCAGCTCTCCTTCGGAGGTGGAGAGTCCAGGGAGGGAAATGAGCTGACTAAATATAGTGGGAACACAGTCTCAAAAGGGGACATGGAGGGGCGATTTGCATAACCAGCATTTAGGTCGTGCAAACAGATGGTCTGAGAAACCTTGTTATGCTTGGACCTTGGGTGTCTGTCTTTGGTTTCCTCAGGTCCGTCCTGCAGCACCGAGGATTTAGCAGCTACCTCTGTCCTCGCAGCTGAAGGACAGGATATTTGTTTTATACTTCACTGTAGAATTTTAAAAATGCTTCTTTGTATTTCACTGCTAGTGAGGCAGAGGAATGAACCAGTCTGCCTTATTTGTCCTTCTCATCCTGTGTTCTGGAAAGAAGGAGTGGAGAGGACTACAGGCTGTGGGTGTCTAGGACATCCTGATCTTTGGGTTTGACCAATCTGAGAGACGTAATGGCAGAAGAAATGAATGGAGATGGCACGAGACCCATTCCATTAAGGGCCCCCGTCCTTCTGAATAAGACTCAATGACTATACAGAGTTTGGTGGGTTTTATTGTAAATTTCTTATTACTTGTCAGACATGTCGTGCTGATTTCCCCCAGAAGTGCTCTGTGTACTCTTGACAGGTGAGAAGTGAGTAAAGAGCCCCAAAGGGTACCTAACCCTTAGTGGGCCTCAGTGTATAAGCAATCACCACCTTCCCACAACAAGCAATTTCTTTGTCCTCCTTCTATTTCGAACAACCCAGAGCTTGGAGCTTGGGTGGCAGCAGCTTCTTCCCCCTCTCTGAAGAGTGAAGCAAAACACTTAACCTCTTTGGAACGCCGGGGCCTGCTAGGAGACTGAGACAATGGGTGGGTTGACGGGGACCCAGGTGATGACTGTTGTGAGCTGGGAAGTGGATGCTAGCCCTGAGCTGTGGCCATTTCTCCAGCCAGGGACCAGGCCCGCAGGGATGCTGTGGCTTTGCAGATGCCACTGACAGCATTTTGAAGGATTGCTTTGACCAGAGACCCACTCCTCAGCCTGCCTTCTCCATGACTCACCCGAGCTGCATATTTTGATAGCATGAAGGATCGAGGTGGGGGAAAGAAGCATTTCTTATGAGTGGGAGCTCCTAGGTGTTGCATCAGCAATTGAGAAGTATAATGTTCTTTGCAGGTCATAGACAGAGGCTTTTAAAAAAATGGAGATGAAATTCACATAACATGAAAGTAACCATCTTAAAGGGAACAATTCAATCCGGTGGTGTTTAGTACATTCACGATGTTATGCCACCACCACCTCTATCCCGTTCCAAACCATTTTCATCACTCCAGAATAACACCTCTTACCCTTTAAACAGTTACTCCCTATTCCCCCCTCCCCCCAGCCCCTGGCAACCAGCAATCTGGTTTCTGTCTCTATGGATTTACCTGTTCTGGATATTTCATATATGTGGGATCATGTAACATGTGACTTTTGTGTCTGGCTTCCTTCCCTTAACGTAGTGTTTTTGAGGCTCATCCACGTTGTGGCATACATCAGTAGATCATAGGGTTTTAACAACTACCCAGGGCACCCAAAGACAAACCCTCACGGAAAGAGTGAGGCTTCCAGCCACTGTCATTCAAGCCCCAGGTTCTGCCAGGAGGAAGGGAGCGAACTAGATTCATCATTCCCTAAATAAGCTACATGAGAGACACCAGGGGTGTGTCCTTTAAAAATACCGATTCCTGGGCTCCAGTCAGAGGGTTCTGAATCAGTAGGACTGGGGTGGGGCCTCTCTGGGGACTCTGGTTGTTAGCTGGGTTTGGGACCCTTGAACCGGGTGACTTCTGGGGGGCTACCTTGACTCTTAACGATCTGCCTGTGATCCTAGCAGAGGCCTGAACCTCCGACCCCGATGCTGTTTGTTGTTTATGAGGCAGTTTCTCTGTGCAGAGACTGCTGTGGCATGTGATTTTCCTGTTTGCCTTCTGAGGGGGAGGCATTGGGCTCCCTCCCTGCTGCTTTTTTACAGCTCCAATTAATTGTGGCTCATTTATCAAGCTCCACCTACGCCCTGTGAGCTGGAGATCGGGAGAGGGAAGGTTGTTCACGCCCTGGGGTTGTAACAACTGACTGCACATCAAGGTTACGTTCTGGAAAAGCCACTCTCCCATCGGCTCTCACTCCCTCCCAGACTGGTGTCTTCTGGGTCCATGTGTGCCCACTCCTCTCCATGCGGTCTTTGGGACACAAGTGAGCAAGGCTGATAGGAGTGATCTGGAAATCGGGAAGCCTGCAGCTGCACCAAGAGGGCTGGTGATGGGGGAGGCTAGGGGCTGAAGCCGGGAGGAAATCCCTGGGGATGGAAGAGGACCCAAACGAACCGGAAACCACCCACAAAGTGCGGGGACCCAGCACTGGCACCTGCAGGTGTTATGATCGCTGGGGGCTACTCTTGCACCTCTGGTTGCCTGGTCCCCGTCCATGGAGGGCCTGCTTTGCCTTCTTCCCTTTCTCCTGGGGTGGGGACGAGGGGATGGAGACCAAGGGGGGATGGAGAGGCGGAAAGTGAGGCCAGAGAGCACGATGATGTCTTTGCCTTAGTAAACCGGACAACTTGCCAGCCTGCCTGGTGCGTGGTGGATTCCCGCAGCTGACTCCGCACTGTGCTCTGGGGGGATGGGCACCTGGGCTTTCGTGGGGATCAGCCTCAGCCAGGCAGGCAGCTCCCCAGGGAGTTACTCCCTGGCCAGGAGGTGCGGGCGCTGACACCCCACCAAGGGAAGGGGCTGAGCTGTCGTGTGAGTTGCCTGGTGGCCCTTGGACAAGCCGTTCCTTGCCTGAGATTTTTTTTTTCTCCCCACTGGGCTACCCTTTTAGGAGTGAAAGGGACATCTAATAAAATCTTTTTTTTTTTTTAAAGGTGTTTCACCAAGCTCGCCTTCTGGGCTTCCTTTGTAAAAAAGCCCTTGGATGTTCGGATGCCTCCTTTGTGCTGCTCTCACCCCTTCACCTCTCCTAGGATTGGTTGAGGGGGCCCCATAAATCTCACGTCCTCTGAATAGAAAGACTTGAGCAAGTTGTGTTCAGTCCTTGTTCCCGCTCTGATCACTGTAGGCTTTGTAACCTGCTCCGAGCGTTAGCGTTATTTGATTGTGAACCTGCCCATGGGGCTGTTTTGAGGTTGCCCGAGTGCAGCATTGCTGGGCTTTAAATCTCAGACCCTGGATGAACTTAGTGATTCTTCCAGGTTCCAACTCCTTTATCGATTGACATTTGCATAAATCCTCAATTTATTCCCCTCTGGTTCTAAGGGTGAGGCTGTTTTGGAGGGAGAAGGCTGTTAGCCTGAATTCCCAGGGCACCTTTGCCTGGTGGGCTTCTGATCCGTTGATGCTTCCAGATTCTTCCCAGGGGCGAGGGCCGGCAGGAGAGGGGGAGAGGGAGGGCTGGAGGAAGGCTCCGCAGCTGGTGGCGATTCCCTTAGCTGCTTTCCCCCTTAGCATCTGGGCTAAATAATTTACTTATTTCTATTTTTTATTTGCACGTCTCTGTCGATGCTTGCCTGGACTTACCTCTCTGGGAGTGAGAAGGAATGTTTTGGAATGACATATTTTCCTAAAAAAAAAAAAAAAAAAGTCCAGGGTCTTTTTGTTTAAAGAGGCCTCATTTCACCTGTTTCCCCAAAGAGCTTGGGTCCTGGATCAAATTAGGTGCAGGTGCTTAAGACCCAAAGCAATGTAGTTAAGGATTAGCTCTTTTGTTATTCTGTCAGCCAAGTTGGTGGCACAGGTGTTTCCCTTCTCCCTTCAGACCTCTGAGAGCACTACAAGGAGTGGGCGGGAGGAGGCGGGGAAAGGAGAAAGCAGCTGTGGGAGGGAGGGGGAGGGGGAGGGGAGGGGAGGGTTTACTGCTCTGAGGGCCTATCAGCTCAGGTGTGTACTTTGCATCAGTCCGGGAGGTGGGGTGGGCGGGGTAGGGTGGGGGTGGGGAAGCGTGCAGGTGGACTCTGCAGAGGCTCCTGGGAGTTCAGAAGCTCGGTTTCCTTCTCCTGTGCCCGAGACAAGCCGAGGTTGAAGGGGCCGGTGGAATAGGCTTCTCCCAGGCATTGCTTGTGCTCCGGATTTTGGGGGGGGGGGGGTTTGTCCTGAACGTTCACATCAGCTCTCAGAATTTTTGTGAGTGTGGTCATCAGTTGGCTCTTCCCACACGGAGGGGGGGTGGTGAAACGGTTGCCTCAGGTGTGCCAAGATGCCAGCCCTTGAACTGTCCGTCAGTGACGGGTGAAAGGAAAAATAAGAGGAATGGAGTTAGCTTTTCATAAAGCAGAACCTATCGGAAAGAACTGTTCTTGATTCTGAGAGTCTATCTTTCCTTTTCCTCAGTTTTCCGTGTTAAAACGTCCTTTCTTTGAAACATGACGGTGATTCTAGATGGTGGTTGTGTGGCTTTGGAGGCGGGCGGATACATAACAGGTGAATCCCAGGAGCTCAGTGGTGTGAATGCATCTCCCAATTATGAGAAGTTCAAAACAAGTGGAGGGCCTTCTCCTCGGGGACTTGGGCTCCTTCTGTCCTGTGGCCCCATTCTCCTCTGGGACTCTGGGGTCCTGAATGCAGCCTGCGGGTAGGGAAAGAAAACAGGGCCGTGTAGGGCCACACCCCATCGTAAGGCCTGGGCCACCAGTCTGCTGTGTCCTCAGGAGGCCGGGGACAGAGATCCAGAGAACAGCCAGCCACGCTCTGACACGGTGGCCTGTTTTCATTAATGTTCTTACCTGGCAAAGTAGAGGTGGCCAACCAATCCTCTGTTGGCCTGCCTAATTCATCTCCATTTTCCTGGTTTACAAAACCCAGAAGCCTGGGAACTACTGTTCGCAATAAACCGAAGGTCATTTCTGTGGAGTCCTGGAAAATATTTCCTTACTTGGAATACTTCAAAACTAAATAAAGCTGATGTTTTCCTTTTGTTCCTCCTCGTTATGAGCTAAGGATAAGCAACGTCACCTGGAGGCCAGAGAGAACCAGTTTGAACAGAAGTTTGAAAGCATGTGATCTTTCTGGCTTGTGTCCCTTTTTTTTTTTTTTTAAATTTATTTATTATTTATTTATTATTTATTTATGGCTGTGTTGGGTCTTCGTTTCTGTGCGAGGGCTTTCTCTAGTTGTGGCGAGCGGGGGCCACTCTTCATCGCGGTACGCGGGCCTCTCACCGTCGCGGCCTCTCTTGTTGCGGAGCACAGGCTCCAGACGCGCAGGCTCAGTAGTTGTGGCACACGGGCCTAGTTGCTCCGCGGCATGTGGGATCTTCCCAGACCAGGGCTCGAACCCGTGTGCCCTGCATTGGCAGGCAGATTCTCAACCACTGCGCCACCAGGGAAGCCCCATTGTGTCCCTTTTTTAAATGAGGAAGATGCTTCAGTGTTTTGGTTTCAAATCTGAAGAGTGCATGTCCCATGTATGGAGTAAGGATGAGAATAACCAGAGGTTGATTTCACAAAGGACAAAAATAAGCCAAGTTATTGGTTATGCCAATGAGAGCCTGAGAAGAAGATTTTTTGCAATCCGGTTAATGCCGAACAGCAGAGGGCTAGTGTTTCTTCTTGGGGAAGTTGAGTCTGGTGGAATCTGCAGAGAGGGGAAAACAGGCCACCCTGGCCCGGTGCTCCAAGTGTAAGCACTTAGTCATGACAGAGGGGGAGAGAGTCTTGCTTTAGAAAGTTGGTGGCCGTCACTCATCATGGGTCCTAATTTCTGTGTTGGTTTGATCTCTTTCAGGTTAGTCTGAATGATTCCCACAATCAGATGGTGGTGCACTGGGCCGGAGAGAAGAGCAACGTCATCGTGGCCTTGGCCCGGGACAGCCTGGCGTTGGCGAGGCCCAAGAGCAGCGATGTAAGTATTGGTGTCACTCTGCGCATTCCTCTGTGCAGCCAGGACGCCCTTTTCTCATCCATCGGGGTTATCATGCCAGACAAAGTATCGGGTAATTGGGAGAATCTGGAAAATAACTTACATCCCTTATTTGCGGAACACGGGGTGGTGCAGTCAGTGTTGCAAAGAGACCTGTGTGATGTGTGGTGACTTTTGTGCGGTGGTAGGGTGTGATCTGGATCGTTGCATCTGCTCCGCAGAATGCCGGAGGTGCGTTCCTGGGCAGAGCTGTCTGTCGGCAGTGGAGCCCGATGGAACCGAATGGGTCTTTCCCATGTGCTGAGTTCTTCTAACCCATTACAGTTGGGTGAGTCCTTGAATCTGAATCGCTCAGACTCTTAATTTCCACAGTTGGCACCTGACAGTGTTTAATAGCCTAGGTGCTTTGAAGACATTAGACCAAGGGTCACACACTCAAAGACCCGTGATAGAGGCCAGGTGGGTAACGGGCAGGGGCGAAGCTGCCTCCACGTTTATAACACTCTTCACCTCCACAAGGAGGAAGGGTCTCTCCCGTTTTTCTTGAAGTATGTGGCCCTCTGGGACTTTTTCCCACTTTTGATAGAGATGCAGGTTCAAGAAACATTCACCAGTATCTTGATTTGAACATGGTGGTGGATGCTATTTGGTCTCAGGGTACGAGACACTGGGAAGTGGAGGGACTTTGAGCTTCTGGGCTGTTATTGGCTCTCAGCTCTGGTTGCCATGCAGGGCCCAGTGCCTCTTGATCTGATTTTTTGAGAGAAGCTCAGAGGTGGGGATTTTTACATGAAAACTGCTGAGTCTTACAAGTTGGCAGCTGACGTATAGCTTTTACAAACCCTGTGTGGGCCAAGTAAAACATATATGAGGGCCGGAGTGAGCCCTTGGGTCCAAAGTCTGTGGCCCCTTCTCTGGACCTCCCCTTGTGGGGAAGAGGAACAGCCCCTGCCTCGGGTCAGGGTGAGGCTGTGGACAGAAAACCACGTTGTGGAGCTTCAGTCACTCTGCACTCTGGCCAGAGGAAAGCCCCTGATGACTTGGCTAGCACTGTCCCATCAGCCTAGAGGACACATTTGGAATTCTTGAGCCTAGATTTGGTCTCCATGAGGCCCCTCACTCTGTATCCACCATCTGGTTTGGATGTGCTCCAAGATAGGGGACCAGAGGGTGCCCCAGGGGCTGTTTTCTGGTGGGCTGAATGGGGGCAGTTGGGGAGGGCAGACGAAGGGCTGGCCATCATGATGTGTAACTTGGCCCAGGGTGGGTGCTGAGCAGTGGTGGTGGGAAACCACTGCAGCTGACAGCCAGTCTGGGTGCAGTGACCTGGTGCAGGGCTAGGCTTGTTTGGGGCCATGACTTTGGCCCAGTTATAAATGCGATCAGGGTTGGCAAGCGCAGATGGCAGTGTGTCGATGACTGTTGGCCTGTGAGAGTCCGTAGGCCCCTGTATTCAGCATCGTCACCGTCCAGAGGCATCTCTTTTGAGCACAGGAGACAGCTCTCTGCCCTACTGTATTAAGAAATCCTCCTTAGGGTTTTTATGTATTTTAAAAATTCTTTGTGCAGATAGTATTTTTGGCGAAGACCTATCTTTTTACTGTTTTGTGGTACAAACAGGAGCCCAGAGGCATTCAGTGATTTGCATGGGGTCACTCAGCATGTCTGGGGCAGCGTTGGGGCTAAGACCCCATCATGTACTCAGTGCGTGAGAGTATAGTGTTGCCACGGTGACCAACATTAGTTTTAGCACTGAAAGTCCTATATCCTGGGACCCTCCTCAGTCTTGGATGAACCAGGAAGGTTGGTCACCCTACAGATATTGCCAGTCTATCCAAACCCAATTCTCACTCTGCCTAAATATTTGGGTGATTCTTACTAAGGACCCATTGAACATTTGAAACGATAAACTATTCTGGAATGAAGTATATGCTAAGATTAAGTGGAAAGGAAACTTCGTGCTTGGAGATAATAAATTGGGACGGCAGAGATTTCCCTCATCAATGCATAAGCTACATTAAAGAACTGGCAGATGAAACCGAGATGTTCTCATGTGAAAAGTTAATGCAAAAATAAATTCTGACTCAGAGGCAGGAGTAGGTGGTGCTGGAGTAGTAACAATCTAAATTTTCTTTAAAGACTGGAAGCACGGTTCACAGGGACCCGTCAGCAATCCAAAAGGAACGGAACCTATACAAATTAGGAACTGTGTGAGTTGGAGAACGGCCAACTCATACATATTCAGTATATAAAAAAGGGATGGATCTGGAAGCTGGAATCCCGGAAGATTTGCTCTTAAACAGAAAAAAAAAAAAAAAAAAGAAAGAATATCTGGATGAACTTGTAGCCAGTGTGAGTGCATGAAGCGTGGCTCCTGCAGGACCTGTCTTTTTCTGTGCTAAGTCTGTAGATGAAAGGAAACCGAAGGTGATGTTTATCTTGACCGTCCCCGCCTCTTCCTTTCTGCACCCTCCTGACGTATTTTACCAAGTATTCAGTTGCCACATAATTGACCAAAGAGCTTTCCAGAGATAGTGTCTACCAGAAGATCAGAATCAACCAGGGGAGGCACCAAGAATGGTAGGACTCACTGCCCTCGTACCCAGAGTGGTGTGACAGTGTGATTGGTGCCCCTGGGGATTGGCAGGGGAGCAGGGCCTGTGCCCGCCGACAGGGCAGAACTTGGTAGCCTGTGGGAGCCGGAGTCTAGCTGAGCCCCAGGTCTGAGAGCAGAATGCGTGGGTTTGAATCCTGGCTCTACCATCCATCAGCAGTCCGACCTTGAGCCAATTCCTTCATTTCCCCTTGGTTTTCTCATCCATCAGTGAGATCGTCCTTGTAAAATCTTGCTCCCCAAAGGGTGGTCTGCAGACCGGCAGTGTGCGGGTTTCATGGGAGGTGGTTAGAAATGCAGAATCTCTAATCTCACCCCAGACTTCCTGAATCTGAGTCTGCATTTTGACCTGTGTCCTGCTGGGTGATTGGTAGGCGTGTTACAGTTTGAGAAGTACGGGTGTAAAGTACTTAGAACAGCACCAGACACGGAGATGTTTTCTGGACATTTTAACCCTTCTCCCCCTCCCCTCTCCTCCTCCTCCTCCTCCTCCTCATTATTATTATATGGTTTTGAAGTACAGGGGAAATAATTTAAAACCGTTCACTTTGAGGACCATCTTTAGAGGTAAGACTGATCTAACTAGCAACTTTTGGCAGTTTAGAAACTGGGTATGGAATTAAGAGATACAGACTACTGTATGTAAAGTAAATAAGCCACAAGGATATATTGTACAGCACAGGGAAATATAGCCCTTGTTTTGTAATAACTTTACATGGAGTATAATCTATAAAAATATTGAATCACTATGTTGACTACCTGAAACTCATATAATACTGTAGATCAACTATACTTTAATTAAAAAAAAAAAAAAAGAAACTCCTTCCTTCTTTATTTAGTTAAGGGAGGAGTGTCCTGTGGAGGCCAGAGAAGACTAATTAGTGCCGAAACCTGTGTCTGGATGCAAAGCAAAGGGTAGAAGCACAGGATGAGTGAGCCTGGGGGCGTTTGCCTCAATTCACCTGGAGCTCACTGTGGGCAGTGAGTGAGGCAGCATGCTAGGGAAAGAAACCCTGACCCAGAATGTACCAACGGGGGTGCTGCGTGGAGGCCGTGAGGTCGTCAGCCCACTTGGCCTCGTCTGAACACTGGAAGAGGCCCTTCCAGGGCTATTCACCGTGGAGGAAGGTGGGTAGCTGTGCACAGCCCCGAGCTTGCCTTTGCCCTATTGATTTGTTGATCAAATAAGGATAAGAATTGTGACGATAGGATCAAAATACCGTGTTGGAGTTGTTCAGCCTGGAGAAGGGAGGCAAGGCTGATGAGCAGTTTGAGAGCCTCAGGCATAGCGTGGACCCTCACATGCCTTCCTCACTTCTGTTTCGTACAAGCCCCAAAGGGGTGGAGTTTGCTTACGGACGAGAACGTTAAGGGGGAGGTTTCTGGTTTTGAGGGTGGCCGTACCTCCACCACCAGTGGGTGATGCAGAGGTGTGGCGGGGTGTCTGGGGAAGGCCCCGGGCTTCATTCAAGGTGGTGTTTTCTCTCTCCATCCGGTGTTCCTTTCAATGCCTGGGCTGTAGCTTTGGTGCGTGATCTTCCTCTTTTAGCAGAGAAATGTAAGCGTGCAGAGGAGAACATTCACCCAGAACGTTGACTTGAGAGAGTGGAAAGTCAGCTGAACTTGGGCTTGGAGGAACCCATCCTAGTTTTGTCAGTTTCTAGCAGCATGACCTTGGGCTAGTCGTTCATTTCTCTGAGTTTTGTTCTCTCTTAAATGTAAACAGTTGTTCACTGAGTCAGGGATCCATTCATTTCACTCTCTTTTGTTCACTTAAGAACACATGCATTTACTCATGCTGTGGTTTATAATGAAATTTATTCATTTCAGAATTCTTTTCTGAGCACCTGCTATGTTCCAGGTCCACGGAAAGTGGCAAAGGAGAGACTCACTCACGGGGTTTTTAAAGATGAAGAGAGTTGATGTATACAAAAGAGTTTTGTTACTGAAAAATGCTGCCCCAATGTGAGCTTATTATCACACTTGTGCCTCTGAGGAGGTAACTCGGAGTGGATTATCCATGTAGGGGATGCTAGGGCTGGAAGGGGCCTGAGCTCCCTTTTGGAGAAGCCGTCAGTTTGCTGCGTGTGACTTTGAATGTCACAAGGAACACTTCATGTCTGTTCTTGGCCTGGAGGATGGAAGTGAGAAAGTACCGCTTGGTCTTCTACAACTCAAATGATCTGTGAACTCTCAACCTGCTGAATTTAGGAAGCTGTTTTTGTGGCAGCCCCTTACCGTGTGTTTGGTAGTCGGGGAACACGTGCTGTGCTTAAGCGTGTGTGTTTGTAACAGCAATTCTTCCAGATATTGGCAGAGGTTCTATCTGTGCTCTTCCAACCTCGACATCTAATAAATATTAATAACCCGCATGTGCGCTCAGTTTTCTCTGCACAAACGTCGTGTAGTTCATTGTTCACGTGGGGGCATCGTTTACCAGTAGTGACGTGTTTACATGCCCATTGTGTGGAGGGCCGTGTCTTTGTATGCCTGGCGTCTAGCGCAGTACCTGGCTCACATGAACCTCTCAGAACGTGTTTGCTGCTGAGTCGATGCGATTCGTCCCGAGTTCCCATTCTTCTTGGGATTCACCTGTCCTTTTACTTTAACGCTTTCCCCAATTCTAACTCAGTATTATATTCATAGTATTGACATTATAGTGTGATATTCATCTGTCAGGCTCATTTTTAACCCACTGACTGTATTAATTTCACAGTGCCTAGGTAGTAAAGTCTAGGGACAAACTATCTGACAGCTTCCATTTCTTCCATCCCTTTCTTGAGGTTTGATGGCTTTCAGGTAGCTTCCGGGCACCTGGTAGACACTCAGTGCACAAGTTATTCTTCTGTTTCATACCTGTGGTTACCGGGGAGCCAGAGACCTGGAAGCAGGAGAGAAGTAAATACCATTGGCAACTGTATGGCCCCCCCTGCCGTTCCTCTAAACTCAGAATCTCCCATGTTACAGGGTCGGGTGCTGGAGGAGGGGGGTTCTGGGACCCCTCTGTGTAGCCTCTGCGCATATTTAATCACTTAGCACTGCTCTCTTTTTCATCTCTGGGGCTACTCTGTGAAAACCCATGAGGGTTTTTTTTTTTTAATCGTCTGGAATGCTGTAAGGACAGAACTCCCCAGCAGAGAGATGAGAATTAGATTAACTTTTGGGGACATTTCAACAGATGGCAAAACAAATTCTCAATCCCTTCCCCTCAGACAATCACATTTTCTCAGCCTCTGGATGTAATTTGTTAAACACTCAACCCGGCGTGGTGAGGAGCTTATCATGGTTTCTGTCTGCGCGTCTCCCCCTCCAGGGAATTGTTGTGGCCTCAGAAAAGAGGCCACCGGCTTGGGGACAGACACAGAGGTGGCCTGCTTCTCCTTTGTGGGTTGTCTTCACACCTGTAATTTCATGGTATCAGGGACCCGTTGGGAACCACATTCAGGATGCAGGGGACGCGTTTGCAAGTGGAGGCGGAGGGAGCCGCCTTTCTGCCACTTTTCTCACCGATCCTTTTCTTCTTTCCCACCTCCATCTTCTAGGTTTACGTGTCTTACGACTACGGAAGATCATTCAAGAGAATCTCAGAGAAGTTGAACTTTGGCGAGGGGAACAGCAGCGAAGCTGTGATCGCCCAGTTCTACCACAGTCCTGCGGACAACAGGCGTGTAAGGACGTCACCTGTCGTGACTGCGTGGGGCTGTCTCTTGGGACCATGGCTGCGCTACAGGAGGGCTGGGAGATGCAGCGCTTGGGCGTCTTTGCAGCGTGACAGGCAGCCGGGGACTGTTTTTCTGCTTACCTAGGAGTCGGTGACAGAATGTCATTCTCAGGGCAGAACTGTGCATAATCAAACAGGCCAGGTCCTGGCCAGGCAGGATTTCTAGACAAACAAGGGCAGGTTAAAGCCCAAAGAATCTGCCAACTGCCAAATAAGTTGCCTGATTCATAGGTGGCAAAAATGTTACCCAGGGCCACTGGGGCTTGCACTGGGGTCTACTCTGGGTCTTCCAGGGCAGCTGCTGAAGTCTTGGTTTCATGGGTATCACCAGTGTGTGTGCACACGTGTGTACCTGCGTGTGCATGTGTACCCCCCCTTCCCTCCAGCCTATACCGGTCTAGAAGGGAAAACCAGGGCAGCTGATACTGCTGTGGCTCCTGATTTGTTTTCCCAGCTGTCTGCCCTGGGGCTTTGTTTCTGCAGTCGAACCCGGGCAGTTTGATTTGGAGAGAGCCTAGACTTGAGATGGCCCTGGGCCCCAGGGAGGAAGAGGGGGGTGCAGGAATCAGGCAGCCTGCAAGGCTTTCCTGTTGGTTAGGTAGCTTTAGCTTGGAGAGTTGTATTTGGTTGCCTTCTTCCCCACTCTAGCGATCCCCAGCTCATTTCCAGGATAGGATGGCTGCTTCTAAGGATGCTCGAAAACTAGCTCCTTAGAAGCAAAAGCGAAGGTACGGGGTAGCTGCTGCTTTTTGCTCATCCAGAAAGGAAGGAGAGAGCGAAATCCACAGGGTCCTCTGACCAGGTCCCCCCCCCACCCCCACCCCCCTGCAGTGCTGGCTTCTCAGGTTGCCTGTGGTCTGTTAGAAGGGGCTGTATTCAAAATATTTAGCCACTGGAATGGCCCTGACCAATCAGAACAGACCCAATCTGGAGGGAGCTGGGTTTTGAAGGCCACCCTGCTGAGGCAGGCATTAACCTTTCAGTTGCTGGATTGTGGGCTGGTCCTGGGGAGGGGACCAGGCCAATGGAGCTTTAGGAGGGGCCGCTCATGGGTTTAAACTGGCTATTTACTAACAGAAGCAATTTTTTTTTAAAATAAATTTATTTATTTATTTATTTATTTTTGGCTGTGTTGGGTCTTCGTTTCTGTGCGAGGACTTTCTCCAGTTGCGGCGAGCGGGGGCCACTCTTCATCGCGGTGCGCGGGCCTCTCACTGTCGCGGCCTCTCCCGTTGCGGAGCACAGGCTCCAGATGCGCAGGCTCAGTAGTTGTGGCTCACGGGCCTAGCCGCTCCGCGGCATGTGGGATCTTCCCGGACTGGGGCACGAACCCGTGTCCCCTGCATTGGCAGGCGGATTCCTAACCACTGAGCCACCAGGGAAGCCCTAAGCAATTGTTTTTTTAACGACTAGAATAGGTGCTACTGGTACCTACTAGTTAATATCAGCCCTGTCCGATGGTCTCAAAGTGGAGGGGCAGTTAGGACAAACCCTCCTCTAACCTAACTCCAAGGTGACCAAGCACCTTGAAACTGCTCTGTTGTCCCTTTCAGCCCCATCTCGTCCCCTCCTCACCTCTGACCACAGGGCACAGATGTCTGTAAGCAGGCTCCGTCTCCCTTCCTGCTTGTCGCGGGTTGCGGTGAGCAGCTGCTAAACCCGCCCGACGGAAGAGTCAGAAGACAGGAAAGATGAAGTTAGGGGCTTGCGGCGGGGGGTGGTTTAGTGCAGGGAGAGGATCTGGGGCTTTTGGAGCAGATGAAGGAGCAGGGCAGGGGCTAGGGCAAGAAGGAAGGAGAACCAGGGCATGGTTGCAATAAAGGAGCTCTAGGTGCTGCAGGTGAGGTGCGAGCCGCGGGCCCGCGGCCTCAGTGCTGTCACCTTGAAGAGGAGGGCTGCTTCGATTTCTCAGGGCTGAGTTGGGGATGATTTGGAGTTGGTGGGAGGATGCATAGGGCTGCCTTCTTGGATAACTTGGTGGCTGTTGGACCTGGGGCCTGGAGCAGGCTGAGTGAGGTTAGGGTTGCTGCCTTCCCTGTTGGGTTTGTATTTCCCCAGAGGAGGCTGTCTGTTACCCCTCCTCAGACTTCTCAGGAAGGAAGTGACTCTTACTGTGCCGATGACTTTGGTTACTCTTGCCTTTGTCCCTTGGAAGGCAGATTGCCCCACTCGACCTACCACTTCCTGAGAAACATCCCCCATGGCTGAGTGCTTTGCCCTCTACACCAAGGTGCTGGGCCCAGGCACATCACCTGTGCACAGCTGTTAGCGTGGCTGCCACGGAGGGCAGTTGGAAATGGTGGAAATGACTGTTCGCAGCTGCTCGGAAGGGCTAAGATGTCATGAAAGGGCCACGTGGAAGTGTGGGGGGGCATGGCCTGCAGGAGGGGAAAGAAGGCGCTGCTTAGGTAAATGGAGTGGCTGTGGGGTCATGTGAGAGTTTGGGTCTATTTTCGAATCAGCCCGCTGTCCCACTTCCCTCTTTGTGGTCCCCTGAGGGCCACCGCCTGGAGCGGCGTGGGGCTCCAGCCCCTTGACAGTTCCACCAGCCTCGCAGTGCACCCGAGATCAGTCGGCCATGTCCAGACATGTCTGGGCTCTTTGAAGGTCACTGGATGTGTGGTCAGGTTTCCCAGCCTCCACAGATGCGAGAGCTGGTCCTGCCTTTTTCCAGGCAGAGGCTGGTCCCGGGTGAGATGGTGAAACGCTCTCTCTTCTTCCCTTGGTTCCCACCTCCTGGAGGTGAGTTCGTTCACTGCTTCGTCTGCCCAGCCTCCTCTCACGGTACTCTTGGCTTCTTCACCCGAAACTGGAGAGAGTCACTTAGGCTAACATGGGGGTGAATTCTGTAGCGACTTTTGTTATCTCTCCGGAGGTCTTTGTGTTTTAGGAGGGAACGTAGCGTTAAGCTAAAGGAAAAGATGAAGCACGTCTGGAATATTAAGTGATTGCAGACGTGCTTGGAGAGGTGGGGGGTGGTGGTGAGGATGCTCCTGAAATTGCCCAGGTTAGGAAGCATCTAATAGATCAGCTCTGCTGGCCAGTCTGCAGGGTCGCCTCGAGCAGACTTGACAGCCAGGCGTCCCGGGACTAAAAGCAGAGTAGCACGTCCCATGCCTTCCTACTCTGTGCACATTTGAGGAGGTTACTTAGCAGCAGGAAGCACATGTGCCTAAGGGTGGATGGAAGCTGCAGGTCATTAGGGTAACGTTGGATCAGAGAGGTGAAGGCTTCGTGGGTGCTCGGGACTAGAGCTGGAGCTTCACAGATGGGCAGATTTCTGTAGCTGGAGCAGAGCTGGTGGGAACCCTAGGGGATCAGGGAGGAGAAGGGCATGGGCAGAGGCTTCAGGGGGCCAAATGTGTTTTCTCTGCAGGCGGAGAGGGTAGGGTTTGCACTGAATGGCTTAATGATGTCATTGGGGCCCCACCTGAAGAGGGAGGAGTTTGCCCCCTGCCTTGAGGACTGGAGAGAGCCATGGAAGAACCTTTGAGTTGGCGGCTTACTGTGAATACTGTTCCTTAGGGACCTGTGTCTGGTCTGCCAGCAGCATGCAGGATGGGCTGGAAAGGGCAAGGTTAGAGAACGGTCAGAAAGGGAGCCCGTGGGTTACTATAGGCGTGAAGTTGCCCAGTCACTTTACCAAACCTAATATCCACCCTCTAAGGGTCTCACTCCCTGCTGGTCCTAGAAGCCAGGAGGATGAGTAAAACCCAGTGCCGACCCAAGTTTCCTCATAGTCTCTAGTAGGACCACGGGCCACGCTAGTAGCACTGGGAAGAAAAAGGAAGGCACTGATTGTGAAAAACCTTTTAGAGGAAAACCTAACAGGGTAGGTGGCCGATGGAAAGTAAGGGAAGGCAGTGGAGTAGAAACCAGACCCTAATGGTGAGTAATGGGGCTGGGGAAGGTGTCGCGTGTATAGGGCTTGGGACATGGGGAGGGAGAAGTGGGTTTTGGGGGGAAGGTGGCGAAGAATTCAGTTTTGGACAGAGAGCAATATCTGGGCACATCCGGGTGGAGATGCTGACTGAGAAGGTAAAGAAGGTCATGAAAACTAGACTCTTGGGAAGACATCAGGATGGGCGTGGAGATTTGAGAGTCTTGGAATGCGTACTCCTGGAGGGGCAGTGGTGGAAGCTTTTGGAAGGATGAGCCATAAACCACGGTAGCAGCCAAGGATGGAGGAGTCAAGGTCACCTGAGGGCAAGGAGCTGAAGAAGACAGAGGGGCTGGCAAGAGAGAGTCAAAGACAGATGGTCAGGGGTGGGGCGTGGAGCGTCGATGCGACAGTGTCGCAGAAGGCAAGAGCGTTTCCAGGGAAGCTTGGGGACTGGATTAAGAGAGGAGGCATTTCACTGAGCCCAGCAGTCCAGGCCAAGACCTATGGATTCAATTCGGGAAAGGCTGCCTTTTTGTTGGAAGGAGAGAGGTAAGGTTTGATGAACCAGCCAGACGCTGATACGAATGCTGCCTCTTCCTGGTCACCTTGGGCAGCCGACCTGTGTAAGCATCAGTGTCCTCATTAGTAAGAGAGGAGATGACAGTGTCATAGCCTGGAGTTGCTGCGGGGACGCTGTGAGTGAAAAGAGGCAAGGTGTGCAAACGTTCAGCCCAGTGCCTGGTACATACTAAGTGCCTCTTGAAAAATTGTAGCTATTGGACTTCCCTGGTGGTCCAGTAGTTAAGACTCCGCACTTCCAGTGCAGGGGGCACGGGTTCACTCCCTGGTCGGGGGACTAAGACACACATGCTGTGTGGCGCAGCCAAAAGGAAAAAAAAAAAAAGAAAAAAGAAAAATCATAGGTACTGTCATGAACATCATACGTTCTGAGGCCGGACATGTGATTTCTAGGTCCTCAAATGTGAAACTGCAGGCAGCCATGGGATAGGGGTTTCTGGAGAAAACTTCTCAAACTGAGAGAACACTCCCTCCCCCAATAACCAAGACGGTTTCAGAGCAGGAAGATGGGCTGTGTTATTTCTAGGGGACACTTTTATGCCCCAAATTCTGATGGTCCTCTTAGGGTCATAATTGTTTTTATCACTTTGCCTTTGGTTCCGCTAGTTTTTGTTTTCATACCATTTACTACCCTTTAGAGTTAGATTTAATTAGGCTTCTCCAGAGTTTGGAGTTTTACATTAGATGCTGTGGAGGAAACAGA
Source organism: Eubalaena glacialis (assembly GCF_028564815.1). NCBI lineage: Eukaryota > Metazoa > Chordata > Mammalia > Artiodactyla > Balaenidae > Eubalaena > Eubalaena glacialis. The sequence goes on along the minus strand of NC_083725.1, from coordinate 11,695,270 downwards.
GGAGAGAGAACACATAAAACACACGACTGGGGAGTTTACAGACTGGATGTGGGGAGAGAGCATGAAGGAGAAGGAGCTGGAATGTAAGAAAGCAACGTGTAGACAAGTGCGAATTGTTTCTGCAGGCTGAAGCTGTTAGTGCTGAAAGGGTTCCGAGCTGAAGCTGGGTCTGGAGCAAGTGGAATCAATTAGGGAAAGCGTCCTTGGACTGATTCCTTTGCATCACTGATTCCTAGGATGTCAGTGGCTGAGTTTTGGTGGCGCTGGGTCCCCCCGGCTCTGGTTCTGGGTCACAGTCGTCCTCTGAGCTGCCCTGTGCTCCTGGGAGCAGGGCACGTCCTCCAGCTCTCTGTGTGCACGCAAGGCCTGCCACCTTCCGGGCTTTCCAGCCTTCTTTCCTGATATTTCCCTCAAGCCCCAAGACTGCCATCAAACCCATACTGTATTTTTTTTCCTTCCTCTTTTGTTCCCAAACTCAAACTGCCCTCGACTTGGCGTGTTCCTTCCCTGTGGAAGTCTTGTCTGCCCTTCAAGGCCCAAATCTTCCGTGGAGTCATATCTGATCTCCCAAACTGGAACTGATCTACAGTCTGTGCTCTCATAGGACTCTGTCCATGGTTTCTCAGTTAGTCTCATTTCCCCTTGCATTGTAGTTGGCTGTAGACGCGTCTTTCTCCCATGTTAGACTGGAAGGTGCTTAAGGGGAAGGATCCTCTGCTTTCTCTGGGGCACCCTTGGCATCTGGTCCAGGGTGAATATTCGGTGCGCGTTTGTTCAGTTGAATTGCTTTGATCCTTTCCCCTTGAGAACTCTTCAGGCCTGCAGTCACTCTCCAGCCTGACTTGTTCAGAGTCACTCACCCGTGGAGAAGCAAAATAAGCTGAGGCCCCTGCTTGCCCGCTGTGCCCCAGAGTGAGTCTGCCTGCCCCAGTGGCAGCTGGGTCCTCGGAGCTGCCCTGTCACCTGGCACGGGGGCAAGAAGGGGAAGCTAAGCTTCCTGGGTGGGTGTGATGTCAGGGGTCTTCCTGGAAAGGTGTGTCGGAGGATGCACGGATAGTGAGCGGGCCCATCCGTGTGCAGCCAGTCTGGAGAGCAGGCCTTCTCTGCCCGGCCTCCTAGAGCCACCCTCAGATTGTGACCGGGTGACCCCCCAGGGAGTGAGAAAGGCCAAGTCAGTTGAAAGAAAAAATAGAAAGGCTTGACTCGCTTCATTACCTGGGTAAACAAGAGCACCATCTGGCTTCAGGGCAGCCCGTCTGCACCCTTCCTTCGCCGAGCCTCGTGTGGTGTGCACCGGGGTCTCTTCATTGCCAGGAGATGGCAAGAAAGCCATGTGCGAGGGTGCCGGCCCCTGGCCTCTGCATGCGTGGGCGCTCAAACTCTGTTGGGGAAGGGGTGTTCAGGGCGCGGCCAGGCTCTGCCCTGAGCTCTCCTCCTTCCCCTGCAGTACATCTTTGCAGATGCTTATGCCCAGTACCTCTGGACCACGTTTGACTTCTGCAACACCATCCAAGGCTTCTCCATCCCATTCCGGGCAGCCGACCTCCTCCTGCACAGCAAGGCCTCTAACCTCCTCCTGGGCTTTGACAGGTCTCACCCCAACAAGCAGGTAAGAGAGCTTCCGGAACATGGTCAGCTGGGGCTCCTTGAGGTTTCTGTTCTGCCCCAGTGGATCGCCTGTCCTTCGAGTGACCTCCCCCAGCCCCTCCCTCCTCCTCTCTCAGGCCGAGCCTTTGTAGCTACTATTTCACTTCCCACGGCTGCGGAAAACTATATCCCCCTGGCACCCTGGGTCTGCATCCCAGCCAGGGAGCAACACCTAGCCCTGGCAGGCCCTGTTAGTTACACATCAGGCCCTTCTTGCTGCAGGGACACCTCTGTTAGTCCTGGGGGTAAATCGGGTCTCTGGAATTAAATCAAAGAGAGCCAGGTAGGGAAGGCTGGCATCTGAGCTGTGCTGGGACCTCTTGTCGAATTTCTGTTCTACCTTTCCCATCCTCTACCTTAAACATACTGCCCTTGCCTACCATTTATTTGAAGTTACCATTCACTTAAATATTCTTCCTGTGTGTGTGTGTGTGCACGTGTGCACATGAGCGCACGTGTGTGCGTGAATATAATATAAATGTGTGCATTTTCTTCCTTTAACCGGGATTTGAAGGAAAGGTGAGAGATAGGGAAAGAGCCCAGGTAAGTTTCTATCTCAAGATTAAAACTTGCCAAGTCAAGAGTATTGATCTGGCATAATCCTGTGAAACCTGTTGGCCCTGTAGGATTGGGTTCATGATGAGTTTCAAATGGCTTTGCTCAGAGGAACCTTGGAACGATTCTTTTTCTTTGCAGGTTGTTTAACCAAAACATGACCTGTTTATCTTCACTTGCCTTAGGGAGTAACCCAAGTATGGGCTGTTTACCAGTGTGGGTGGATTATTGTTGTTTTTAGTCTCCTGCTTCTTACTCCCTGGTCCCTAGGGCCACAGGAACCCTCAGGTTTTGTCTTTGGAAGTTGAGGGGCAAAGATCAGCAAGTCAATTACTCATGGCCACACCCTGTGTATTCAGGGGATTCCCTAAGTCCTCTCCATTCAGCTTTCATCACTGTGTCCCATTATGGGTTTTCAAGGACACTGTTTCCCAGGCGAGAAGTACTGAGTATAATCCTTGTTTTCACCACCACTTGAGGGTCAGTCTTGAGTAAAATATAATTTCTGATAATCCATAAAAGGAAGACGAGTCACAATCGTTTTTCCTTCCTTCCAATACTGAGGTACTGAGACCTGAGTAACTGCATGGAGAGGAAAGCAAAGGTGAACTGTCCTGCCCTTCCTGCCCTTGTTGGCACGTGGGGTAACCGAGTTGGGTATTGTGATCTCCCCACCTGTCTTCACAGGTGACGTATTGTTGAGGATGGGGTTTCCATGGGTGTGTGCTGGCGATGCCATTCAGGGATCTTACATCACGCCTCTTGCATCGTGACCGATTGTCGCTTTGGTCTTTGCAGCTATGGATATCAGATGATTTTGGCCAGACCTGGATCATGATTCAGGAACATGTGAAGTCCGTTTCTTGGTAAGTCGTGCCATGTGAGAAATTTGAGTTACATAATCCCCTTGCTTCAGTTCTAGCTCCTTCATGCAGGGCAAATCTGCCCTCCCCTGAAATGTGAAGCACCTGGTTCAGGAAAGACACATTCCAGACCCAGGAATGAGAGCTGCAGGTATTACAGACTCCCCAGGGGTCTGGGGGAGGTGAGGAAGGAAGGTAACTTGTGAGAGGAGTGACAGAGCTTTTGCATTTTTCAATCCGTCAGGGAATCCAGGGGAATCTTGAAGCTCTTGCATGTATTAGAATTTCTAAAAGACCTTCATTTTTAGAGCATCATATCAGAAGTGGGGATTTTTCTCTAAAATTCATTCATTTGTTCATTCATAACATATTTTTTTTGAATGTCTGCTGAATATAAAACAGATGCTTTAGGGTGTAAGAAGTTGAATAACTGATGGATATAGTTATTAAGGAGATTGCAGTTTAGGAGAGAAGAAAAGACATTTTGTGCATGTAACATACATCATGAAAGAAGCACGAAGTCCCACGGACATAGCATAAGAAGCCAGAGGAGGGCCACGCTCCTTCCAGGTGGGTCATAGGCAGCTCCACGGAGGCGGTTACTGTTGATCCAGGATGCGCACACCAGGTAGGGTGTGGCTGTTTGGAGGTGTGCAGGCTGGGAATTCCAGATGGGAACAGAACGGCCCAAGGCAGAGACGAGGCATCGTGGTGCTGGGGTGGAGAGCCCTGAGTCTTATCCTTGGACAGTGTATTGGGTGAAATTTGGAAAGGGGTGTTGGTGTCAGAATCTGCAGTGCTTGATAAAGGAATTTGGACTGAATTCTGAAAGCAGTGGGGAGCCATTGTAGGTTTTTGAGAAGGAAAGTGAAATCAACAGGGCTAACCTTTAAGAGGTTGTTTCTGGTCTTAGTCACTTCTGGTTTCTTACTGTTATGGGGATGATGTATATAATCTTGAATTTGTACATATGCAGACGAATGTGTAGAGCAGATTCCCAGGAGTGGACTTGGTGGGTCAGTGGGAAAAAGTCAAACCATTCACACCTACCAAACTTGATACCTCTTGATCTTCACCACCCTGGATCAGCTCTACCCATACATAATCTTCCCCATTTCAGTTTCTAGTTGCTCAGGTGAAAAACTCTGAGTCATGACTGATTCCGTGTTTGTTTCATGCTTCACGTTCAGTCCATCAGGAAATCCCTTTGGCTCTACCTTCAGTATATACCCAGGATCCACTACTCAGCTACTGCTTTACTCCAAGTCACTGCTGTCACTCATTAATCATCCAACTGGTCTTTCTACTTCTACTCTTGTCCTTCTACAACTGATTCTCAGCATGGCCGTATTGATCCTGTTAAAAGCAGGTCAGATCATGTTGTTCTTCTGCTTTGAACCCTTTCATGTGCATCATTATTTTTCTCAGATTAAATGCCAGCTACATTCCTACCACAGGGCCTTTGCACTTGCTATTTTCCCTGCCTAGAATGCTTTTACTAAAGATATATTTGTGGCTTGCTCCTTTACCTCATTCAAGTCTGCTCAAATAACATCTTCCAGATGGGGCCTATCCTAAGGATCCCATTAAAATTGCAATTATTCCTGTCATTCCCAATCTGCTGTAGCCTGATCTGTTCTTTTTTTGCACAGCACTCATCACATCCTAATATACTCTTATTATGCTTATTATTTGTCTTTCTTCAATAGAATAAAACTACACGAGGGCAAGGACTTTTTTCAGTTTTGCACTGATACATCCCCAGTGACTAAAGCATTGAAATTGTAACTTTGCCAAATTTTGCATAGAAAGTGTCAAATTTTGCACTCATTCTCAACAACATAGAATTATGCCTTTTTCCACAGCCAACGTGTTAGTATCTCAGTATAGTTGTAGTTTTTTATTTTGTTTTATTTATTTATTTACTTATGTGGTTGTGCCGGGTCTTTGTTGCAGCTCGCGGGCTCCTTAGTTGTGGCACGTGGGCTCCTTAGTTGTGGCATGTGAACTCTTAGTTGTGGCATGTATGTGGGCTCTAGTTCCCTGACCAGGGGTCAAACCTGGGCCCCCTGCATTGGGAGCAACCACTGTGCCACCAGGTAAGTCCCTCAGTATAGTTTTAATTTGCATTTTTCTTATTATGAATGAGTTTGAACATCTTTTAACTTAAGGGTCATTTTTACTTCTTTTTTGGGGACATGTCTCTTCTTGCCCTTTGCCCTTTTTCTATTAGATTGTTCATCTCTTTATTACTGATTTCCAGGAGCTCTTTATATATTTGAGATTGGTCCTTTGTGATATGAAAGAGCTTGTATGTGTTTGTTCATTTATATTTATATTTTCCAGTTTGTCATTTGTTTTTTGACTTTTACATGTAGTTTTAGTCCTCATTAAATGTAGTGGCCCCACAAGATGTAGATCCTGTCTGTACGTCTTTTAGCCGTCTGTTTGAAGAGGAATGTCTTTGAGTTCGTATTGCTTCCTTAGTAATTAAGGACAGTAAAGGATGGAGCAGAGAGGGGCCTTACAGCTGAGTATCTTCAGGCTCCAGTGGACTTCCTTTTTGTAGAGGGCAGCTCTTTCTGACTCTCATTATTTTCCTTGGGCAGAGGTTGTAGAGTCTTAGAGAGATTATAACCACACTCTCATCCGAGTACAACCTCTACCCAGGGAATACCATTAGAACTTTTTTTTTTTGCTTTTTTTGAACTTTAAATGGTCAAATTGCTCTTTTTTCTGTTTAGAGAATCATATATTAACAGGGCAAACCAGCAGGATTACTAAATAAAGAAGCTTCACGTTTGGGAATTTGTGTGTTGTACCTTCTGTCTCTGTGCAGACATGCAGATAGATATCCTAGGAGAAAGGGCTGGCCTGTCTTATTGTAGATAATTACATGTCTGGTGTCAGGGAATTTCAGGCTATTTGGGGGATTTCTCCTAGGATTCCCCATAATACGTGAGAGTGTAATCTATCCTCTCAGAGAATAAAGGCACACTTTGTTCAACGATGCTTGGCAGCCTAGGAGCAGCAGGGGTGAGGAAAACCAGTGATTTATGTTATCCAGAGCTGGAGATTGGCAAGACAGGACAGAGGATGAGCTTATGAGGGCGGGTTTCAAGGATGCCCTGTGGAGCACCCCTGAAAGGCTGTAAGTGAGGTGGGTGAGGCCAAGTGTGGACCAATGACTGTGCTCAGAGACAGAACAAGGCTTGGAATTTCCAAATGAGGGTAAAGAGAACAGGAAGTCAGTGTCAGTGAGCATGGGCAGTGGGAGGCTAGCGATTGCCAAGTACAGGAATTTGTTGGGGGAGCAGCTCTCAGAAACGAGAGGTTCAGATGTGGATTACGGAAGAGAATTGTGATGAACGTCACAGCTTTTTCTTTCTTTCTTTTTTTTTTTAAGGTTAGACTTTATTTTATTGCCTAGATTCTATTTTTTTTTAATTAATTAATTTTTTTATTATTTATTTATTTTTGGCTGTGTTGGGTCTTTGTTTCTGTGCGAGGGCTTTCTCTAGTTGCGGCGAGGGGGGGCCACTCTTCATCGCGGTGCGCGGGCCTCTCACTATCGCGGCCTCTCTTGTTGCGGAGCACAGGCTCCAGACGCGCAGGCCAGTAGTTGTGGCTCACGGGCCCAGTTGCTCAGCGGCATGTGGGATCTTCCCAGAGCAGGGCTCGAACCCGTGTCCCCTGCATTGGCAGGCAGGTTCTCAACCACTGCGCCACCAGGGAAGCCCTCACAGCTCTTTCTGTTGCTAGCTGTTGGCTGCTGCTTTTGGTTACGAAGGAATAGTAGAGGTGAGCGCCACCTCAATATCTGGGTAAAGGTCCCTTCCTCTCTGCCTTTTTAAAAATATCCAGCGTGTTTTAATTTGCGTATCCTCTAGGGTAGAGGAAGTACTTTAATCAGTACTTCTAATTGTGGAAAAGAAGAGAACACGTCCTCCCCACCCCTCCCCTGCTCTGCACACAGAGCATCTCACGGTGAACATCAGTTTCTCGCGTTGGGACAGGCTGCTTTCTCCAGTGTCCGACCAAGACTCCAGATTGTAGGGCCAAAGTCAAGTCTTCCCCCTTTACAAAATGACGCTTTTTTGTTTTTCTCTTTCTTATCTCCCTTCTTTTCTTCTTCCTCCCTTCCTCCCTCCTTTCTTTTCTTTTCCTCCCCGTCCCTTCTGTCTTGGAACTTGCTCCTGACAATATATCTTGGAAGGAATTTCCTGTCATTGCCTTCATTATCCCGAGAGCCATTGTGTCTATAGAACCGTACACAGATGGTTTGTATGAATTAATCACTAATGAGTCCTCCTGCTTCTCCTTGGGTCATCACTGCACCCTCACTGTGAAGCTCTCCTCCACATTTCTCCAACTGTTTTTCCCTCTTGCTAAATGGTCCGCCTGGCCTTGGTGTTCTTGTGCATGTTAGGAAACCTCGGGCAGGTTAGTTGTCCTCCTAGGCTGCTCTTAGGGCCCTTCTTTGGGGACACACCGGGGCAGAGATTCTTCTCTGAGGTAGTTTGATCTAATCACTCTGCAGTTTTCAGTTTGGAAGAGCTTCTGTAATATGTCCATGGATCCATGCAGCAAAGATCAATGCAGCAAGGAACTCTATAGGATAAAAAGAAATGTAAGACATGGCTTTTGATGGAATCTGTATTCTGTCTAGGAAGCTCAGACAGACACATTATGGTGAACGGTATAATATAGTGGGTAAGAAGCTCCATTGTATAAAGTGAGAAGACTGATTCCAAAATCCACTTAAGGCAGTTTCCTCCCTTTTCTTGAACTCATAAAAAAGGCTTGGAATTGAGACGCATTGCTAGTGATGGGAGAAGGGCATGGGGGAAGGCTTCCTGGAAGAGGGGGACTTGCACTTGATCTCAGAAGACGAGCAGGATTTGGATGTGCAGATCGGAGTATATGCAGAGGGCATCCAGGCAGAGGGGGATAGTGTGGACAGAAGCATAGAGGGAGAGTTGAGCCCTGCGTTTCTGAAGGACGTCAAGGGGATCGGTACACTTGCCTTTCACTTTTCCTTCTTTTCCCTCTTCTCTAGCCCCACCGGAGCTTGCCTGGAGTGAAACCCAGGCTGCATTGTAAACAACAGTACCAGCAGAAAATACTTGACAAGTGGCAATTCCTTTCCCTCTCTACTGAGCCAAGGAGCCACCAAAGGGATGTGTTTGCGGCACAGAGAGAGAGCATCACTTGTAGCTGTTGCCATGGTGACCCTGAGTTCTCACTGATGGTCTGCATGGCAGGACCTCCACGCCTCCAACGACTCAATGTGGAGATGATGACAACCACTTTTTTTTTTTTTCTTCCAGGGGAATCGATCCCTACGACAAGCCAAACACCGTCTACGTTGAACGGCACGAACCCTCTGGCTACTCCACAGTTTTCCGAAGTACAGACTTCTTCCAGTCCCGGGAGAACCTGGAGGTGATCCTGGAGGAAGTGAGGGACTTCCAGCTGCGGGACAAGTACATGTTTGCCACAAAGGTGGTGGTAAGTTCGAGGAGTAAACTGCTTTTGCGTGTCCTTTCTGAGGGTGGGCGTTCTGTGATCAGGCACGGAGGGTCCACGCAAGCAGGGACGGGATGCACGTGCCTGGGGGAGCTTGACTGCAGGTGCTGGATGTAGCTGGACACTCCCAAGGGGCCTGGAAGGTTCTGGGAGGTCAAGGAGCAGAAAAGCTTAGACAACCACTCAGAGTGTCTCTGGGTGCTAGGAATTTGGTCCTTTCCTGGTCCAAGCATCCTTGACCAACACACATTTCTTTGAAGTCCCAATGAAAAGAACACAGAAAAGAGAGGTGGGGCTAAGTGGCTTCTTTTCTTTAATCCCACTACCTGATTTCCCTGCAGCTCAGGCCGATTTCTTTGGGAGATTTGGACACATGTTCATTTACATGGCTAATAGAATGTGTAGTCATTGGCTAGTGGGAGTTAATGCTCTAAGAAAAGCAGTACTTAAGCTTCCAGCTGTCAGTAAGTAGCTTAACTCTCAGGCTTTGGGAAAATCTTCTCCTTGATTTTATGTGTTGGAGCCACATGCTGAAATGGAGGGCTTGCTCATTTAAAACCACAGTTGATTATTTAACAGGACTTGCCTTGCAGCTGTATCAAGTTGCAACCATACTGCCCTTGTGTAAAGGAAAAAACCAGGCCTGGCCAAGAGTAGGTTGGGCTGCTCTTGCTGGGGGGCGTAAGCTTGCTTTCATAACGCGACCATTGCCTCCTTGACCTCAGGTCTGTCTGGTGCCTGGGCGGTTGCTCTTTTCTGTTGTTGTTAACCTTAGGGACTAAAATCAGATGTCATGTTTTCCTCCAGGTTCTCACTTATTTATATGTTGGTAGCTGGCCAGGCAGAAGCAGGTCAACCCCCTTGGTAGGATTCTAGGGTGGAGAGAGGACTTCCCCAAAAGGGAAAGCAGGCAGCGAGGTTGGAATCAGAAGAGAAGATGCGAGAGGCTAAAGGCCAGAGGGGTTCCCCATTACACATCTTGAAAAATGTTTTTTAAAACCACTAAACTATGACAAGTTTTCTTCTGTCAGGCTGTTTGCCTTGAGTCACTCCCTGGATCATTTGCTTCCTGCCTTGCCCGTCTGTCTCTTTCTCTTACACACATGCGTGCACACAGAACAGCCCAAGGACACAAGCATCCTTGAGTTGCTTCAGGCAAGGATGTGCTGGGAGTGCAGAGGTGAGCGGTCAGGCCTGAGGACTGGTACCTTGTGACATCCAGTTGGGTGACCCCACGTTCCAGTTGTGTTTAAAACCTTGCCTCCAGTCCTCTGGTGCTCATAGGTCTTTTTTGTTTTAGTCTCTTGGGCCTGTGCTTTTTGTGATTTTAATTTCTCAGTTTTAAGGCCCAGTGACTGATTCCCAGATTTCTTTTACTGACTGAGCTGGGAGGGTCTGAGGTGGAGAGCACTTGTGCATTCCCTTATCCCTATTATTTCTAGATCTCACACCTGAGAATAAGTTATATCCCATTTGGAGCTTTCTGTGCCTCTGTTCTGCCATCACAGCTATGTCTGTTCTGTAGACATAGCTGATTTGCAGAGTGCCGGTGGTAATTTCTTTACTATTCCTGGCCAGTGGTAGGATCAGGGGCCGTGTCTGTTTGATCATCACTGATGCGGTACCCAGTATCTTGCACAATGCTTGATACATAGCAGATGTACAGTAGAGTTGAATGAATCTTTGTCTGCCTAATTTAGAAAGATTAGGCTACTGGGGTTTTCTTTTGGGGGGGGAATGGGATTGGGGGATATTAAATTATTAGTTCTTTTATTGTCAACTCTCAACTCTGTGTGAGGCTTATTGATTTATATGGTATTGGTGGCAAAATTGTAGTTGTGTTGGCTTCTTCCTTCAGCACATGGATGGACCACCAGATTCCAAGGTCAGTGGTGTTAGCTAGAGGCTCCAGGTGAGATGAGCTAGGCCACCTCCTGGAAGTGTTGTCCTAGGGTCACCTGCAGCAGCATCAGCAAGGGCCCTTGTTACAAATGCAGATGGCAGGGCCCAAATGCATTTTTTCCCCTGAGCATCCCTAGGATGCCTAAGAGTCTCCAAAATTTGAGACATTCTTCCCTAAAGTCTTCTATGTGCAGAAGCTTTCAATGATAGTTATATTATCAAAGGAACGTTTCTCAATGGATAGGTTGATGAGAGAAGAAACGCAACTGGCAGTGGGTAATAAAATGGGTATTTTTCTCCTTAATACATTAGAGTCCTAAGCCATAAGGATAAACAGCATTGGCCTTGGTTGGATAACCCTGTCAGTAGGAGTATTGAGGCCTGCAAGTGTCACTTCTTATCTGGGGTGTGCCTAGCACTCTGGTTGCTGGTTTTGGGGTATTCTGAGTGACTTTAATGTTAAATGGATTCAGATCAAATTAGGAAAGTCAAGAAACTAATTGTAAAACGACAGAAAATTGGTTTTGAGCGATTAACTCTTTTGCTTTTTTCCGACACTGAATGATTCCAGTTCTTTGCAAGTTAGTACTTTGGACCATGTCTGGGCAGCCATCTGGGTTTGGGACTGGAGCTGGTTTTCAAGTCTTCCTAACTCTCTGGGACCCTCCTGGCCTGGCTCTTACTTCACATGTGCTTTGTATCGGATGCCCTTCAATTTTTTTTTAACCCAAGTTTAAGTTTTATTCCTTGGTTTTTGACATGAAATTCACTTACTTAATAGTCCACATCATAGGGCCATTAACGCAACAGGGAGGCACCTCTGCAAAGGGACCGACATCAGTGTGTGAACTTGGTGAGACACAGCTGCGAGGTACTTCCTGGTGGATAACAGTAGTTGCCGAACAGTTGGAGGGAGGTGAGGGCTGGCTGCTGGTCTCCAGCTGCACTCCCAGCCCCTCCTGAAAGCCAGGCTCAGACATTTCTTGCACAGACGTGCAGCAGTGAGCCAACACCTGATGCATGAGCTTGATGGAGTCTCCTCTCTGTTCTTACGGATGATGCAGACACAGGATTCTAGAGCAGGCTTGGCAAACCATGGTCCTTCACTTGTTTTTGTCAATGAAGTTTTATTGAAACACAGCCATGCTCATTTGCTATGTGTCACCTGTTGCTGCTTTCATGTTACAGTGGCAGAAATGAATCATTGCATAGAGGCAGGATGGCCCACAAAGTCTAAAGTATTTCTATACAGACCTTCACAGAAAAAGTTTGCCAACCGTTGTTTTAGAGGCAGGATTCTGTTCGCCTTTCAGTTGGCATCAGGCAGCTAGAATCCTCCAATGCAAGAGCTTGATAAATCTGAGGCATAACCTCCAAGAGTTCAGGTGACAGGCCTCCCTAAATTGCTGTGCCCTTTTCATGCCAGGGTGTTATCTTTAGGATATTATGGCTAATTCAGATACCTTGCATTCTGCAGATTTCCTGAGAGAGCTCATTTGGACTTTCACTATTCTGACCAACCAACCACTAATTTCACTATTGGAAACCAATTTCTAACCATCATTATGCTAATTTAAAGTCTCTAAGGCTGATAGAGATAATGGAAAAACTTAGTTATTGCCTCAGAACTATGGGCTTCTACATGGGAGGTTAGCTGACCACAGCTGGGATGTGACTTTTAGGATAACTGACCAAAATCTGACTACTGACGAATTAGTTTAATTATGACATCACTTAAATGTCTCCAAACATAGACCTAGGTATACGCACTCACTGCTTATAACTCATACAACAATAAAGCTCAAACATTTTTACGGATTAAAAATAAAACTATAATACCAATATGTTTAAAATTAATTTTTTATAACACCAGTATTGAGATATAATTTGAACAGCATAACATTCACCCTTGTAAAGTACACAATTCAGTGGTTTATTTCACGAGGTCACGTAATGCTTACCACGATCTAAATCCAGAACATTGTGGTCACCCCCAAAGGAAACTTCATACACATTAGCAATACTTTCCACTCTCCTCTCCTTCCAGCCCCTTGCAACCAGGAATCTACTTTCTGCCTTATGGATTTGCCTATTCTGGACATTTTATGTAAAGGGAATCATATGATATGCGACCTTTCGTCACTGTTGTCTTTCGTAGTATCGTGTTTTCGAGTTTCATGCGTGTTGAAACAGGGATCATCATGATCAACGTAGTTTTACGTTCGCTGCTTCTTTCTCCTGCCAGATCAAATCTCTGGTTGAACCCCTCTAGCAAATTTTTGTTTTGAGTTATTGTACTTTTCAACTCAAGAATTTCTATTTGTTTCTTTTTTTTAAAAAATAATTTCTGTTTTCTTTATAGATATCCTCTATTTGGTGAGACAGTGTTCTTATACGTTCCTTTTTAATTCTTGAGACATGATTTCCTTTAGTTCTTTGAATGTGTTTAGGATACGGGATTTAAATTTCTTGGCCGATAAGTCCAATATCTGGCCTGCCTCAGGAACAGTTTCTATTGACTGGTGTGTGTGTGTGTCGTGTGTATGGGTGATACGTTGCTGTTTGCTTGCCATTGTTTTGGTGGAAAACCAGACATTTTAAGTGATATAATGTGACAACTCCTCATATCAGAGTAACCCATTCCCAGGAGGGGCTTTTTGTTGCCTTTTGTTGGTATTATTGTTGCCTTTGTTTTGTGAGTTTCCTGCATTCATTTTGTAAAGTCTGCATCCCTCGTTGGGTATGGCTAGTAAAGTACTGACCATTAGTGGTCAGCTAATGACCGAACAGAGATTTCCTTAAGTACTTTGAGCCATTTGTCTGGCAGCCTTTGCTGAGGGCCTCTGAGTGTGTGTTGGTGGCACGCCTTCTACTACCCTGCCTTAGCCTCTGCTTCTTGTTTGTGTAGAGACTCAAGGTTGTCAGCTGGATGTGAGAGATTAGGCCCTTTCGGTTCTTTCCTGAGCATAGCACAGCCGTTTTGTGTGTGACCTTGTAAATGTCTTGGAATATTTCAGAGCTTATCAAAGCTTCTTACGGACATCTTCTTCCCCAGTTTTTCCTTTTATGCTTTTTAGTTCACCTTTTGCAGTTCCAAGTGATAATGTTTCTCCAGCAGCTGTGGTGTTAAAACATTTGCCACTTGTCACCGTTCCCCGTAAATGCCCTGGCTACAGGTCTGTGTGTACAGTGAGCTGAGTCATGTTATATAAAGAGAAGACCTGAGAATGCAGCTTTCAAGCGAGTCACCAGGCAGATCAGATCTGACAGTCCTCTGGCTGTGGGGCATTTGGGGAGCTCCAAACCTGTTCTGTCCTCTGCAGTGGCTGCTGGGCTGCTGGTTTTCACAGCTGTTGTAGCTGTGAAGCTGTGGGTTTCCCAGGCTACCACAGAGCTAGAGAGAAAAGGGAGGGGATTAGAACAAGTTAAAACATCACCAAGTTAGCTATTCTTGCCGGGCTTCGGTCGTTGTCTTGAATAAATGCTCCTTGAGTTTCTGCAAGCTTTTATTTCATTTTCAGGATTCTGAAAAAGTTGATTTTGAGAATTTTTGTCAGTGTTCTTGTTGTTTTCACAGATGAGTGGGTTTTTAGAGTTCCTTACTTTGCCGTTCCAGAAGTGCTTTCAATTAATATTAACTTTGCAAACTTTTTATTATGGACATTTTCACATCTACATAAAAGAATAGTTTGTACTGATATGACCTCCCCTTGTGCCTTCATTCAGTCTCAATAGTATCTACGTTTGCTAATCTCTTTTCAGCTGTCTACGCACTACTTATTTTTTTCCTGGACTGTTTTAAAGCAAATCCAGATATATCATTTTATCCATAAATTGGGTATAAACAACATGAATGTGGATGATATTTAGCTGAAACTTTGTTACTGCTTTGAAGGAGAAGGTGGCAGGGAATCTTACAGCCCAGGTGCTTCTGAACCAATGTCTTTGTCCACCACGTGCCTTGGGTCCCTCATTTCTCCCACCAATTTTCTCTGTGAAACTTTCAGTTGAATGTTCATTGTGACATCCTTTGACCTTCACTTGGCAAGAATATGTCATTTATTTAGTTCCTTTCTGCTCTTTTCTCCTGCCCTCCCATATCTTTTTGCTATTGACAGAATCTCAAGCATAAATGTACACTCACTCTCTGAAATTCAGATTATTCAGAATCTTATATTAATTTATTTTTTACTTATCAGAAATGAAAATACCAAATGGAAAAAAAATCTTATAAATTCTCAGACCCTATAATATTGGTGTAAATTAAAAACATTTAAATAATTCCAAGTCTTTGGTGAAGGTATGTGTGCTGGTTGATGTATTAATGGAATAGCCTTTCAGGAAGGCCATTTATACTATAGATCAAAAATGGAAAATTTGACCTAGGAGTTCTAAGAATGCATCCTACGAATATTCTTGTGTAGCTGTGAAAAAGGTAATACATACAGGTACGTTCATTGAAGAGTGCTTCTGGAAATAACCTAAATGGCCATTAATAGCTGTTAAATCAAAGATGTCTAAGATACACCGTTGATGGAAAAAGTTTAACTGTAGAACAGTACTCTGTTCATGGAAAAAGTTGAGTTGCACAACAGTATTTCTATCATGATCTAATTTGTATGTGAAAAAGAAATTTGGATGTATCAATTTGACACTGTGCTTGGCTAGCAGACTAGAAATTAAAGCAGCTTAGCCAAGACGGAGGTTTATTTTTCCCTCATCAGTGCTGCCGGAGGTAGGCAATCTAGGGCTGGCATGTTGGTGCCCTGGTGTTATTGGGGTCGCAGGCCTCTATCTTGTTGTTCTACCATCCAAACAAATGATTTCCATTCTCAAAGTTCCCTCATGGTCCACGACACTTGTACTAGCCTTCAAGTCTATTGGAGTTAAGAAGAATTAAGGACAGACGGAAAGGTCAAAATAGGACCCCTCCTAGCTGATTCAGTCTCTTTAAGCAGCTTTCCTTGAAACCCAACACAATAGTCTGTTTACATCTCATTGACTGGTACTCAGTCGCATGACCACACAGAGTTGTACAAAAGGAAGAGAGCCTTGGTCTTTTACTCAGGTGGCCGTCAGGGTCCTTTTGCCAAGGATGAAAGGGATTAATGGATGTTGGGGTAAGTATAGCAGTGTCTGTCACTCTCTGAATATGCTCATAGGTGAATGCACAGAACATTTCTGAAGGAATGGCCCAGAGCCTGGTACCAGTGAGTACTCGGGAGCAGAGCGGAAACAGATCTTCTGCATTTTACCTTATACCTGTCTGTATTGTGAGATGTTTTTCATGAGTATGTTTTACTTTTATAATAATGGTAAAGGAAAACCCAACATCAACAAAAACCCATGGTTTATTAAGAAATACATCTTACAATCAATAGTGTGCCATAGTTTCATTGTTAATACTTTTCTTGGTGGTAGTAAAATATCACAGTAACTCGTCTACAAATGCTTTAGGAATGAACCTAATTATCCAGATTTAGGAATAATTCTCTTGGAAGGAAGTGGGATGGATGTGTTTAGAGGTTTTTCATGACCTTAGTATTCTGTGATTTTTACATTTATGCCTTGCTATCCATTCTCAATTCTCAAGCCTCCCAGCAGCCATCATTAAGAACATTTAACTAATGATGGGCCTGAATGTCACTGAGAAAAGTGGCTCCTTTCTCAGGTATAACTGCAGTAGGAAGTAGTGACAAAACATAAAGCATAAAAAATATGTGTTTCACTGATATCTGTGTATTTATATATATTCATAAGAATTTATATAGGGTGACTTAAATCATCTGACCTTTATACATAGTTATAAAACTTTATTGACTTAAGGTGGGCTTTTGGAATTTATACATAGCAGTTTTGCTGGGAACTCTTCTCTCATTCAGGTGATACATTTTGTGTTTTTAATCAATCCATCATTTCTATAGCCCCATACTGAGGACAAGCTATTATGTGGTTTTCAGGGTGCCATTTTGAAAAGGCAGTCTTCTATACTTCTCTACCTGGCTTCTTTAAAACAGACTACTTTTAACCAGTGTTCAGTGGTGGCTTGAAAAAAAAATGTGTGTGTGTGTGTGTGTGTACACACACCCACATTCTGATGCTCAAATGAATAGAAAATAACTTCATGTTCATCAGCTTGCTCTTCACAGTATTTATTGGACATACATGAGCATATGTATTAGTAGTTGTTATATTACAGTTAAGAGAAATTGGCATCTTCCATACTCTATAAGAATTTAAAATCTATAATAAACAGTAGCAACATAGCCAAGGATAATTGAAGCCTTCTGGCTGGGGATCCCGACATTCTAATCAGTTGGGTGATAGTCATGCTTGCGAGGATGTCCACATGAGGATGGGCCTCCCTGACTGTTTTTGTAGATGTGCAGCATTTGCCTTCAGTTCCCGGTCACAGACTTGTAGAGCTGGAAAAAGCCACATAGAGCCTTTACAGTGTTTCTTATCCTTTTTTGAATCATTGACCCTTTTGAGAACCTGGTGAGACGTTCTCCCTAGCAAAACGAGTGAGTACATCTACACAGAAAATTTGCATATATATTTCTGGGGTTCCAGGACCACTTAAACCCATACCCAAAGTCCTGATTCAAATCAGCTTCTCATTTTATAGATGAATAAACTAGAACCTAGAGAAATTTAGAGCTAGCTCTGAATCTAGTGCTTTTATATACATTTTCAAGCTTCCAGCTGTGGTTTAATATCTCTAAAATGCAACGTGATGTGGTCAGCATCATGTGGAGTGAGTGCATCATGTGCGTACAGCATCATGTGGAGTACTCTGTATGCTACCAAAGAAAGCATATTCTAGCAAAAGACCTTAATCATTGAGAAGTCTTAAAAGATTGAAAAATAGAATCAATAAAAATCCCCTTCAACTCTTGGTACAAATTAAAGCCCTGTGACTTGGGGATCCTAGCGATCTGCAAATAAGAGTAGAAGGAGGAAGAGGGTATGTTTTTATGCATGCAGGTGTGTGGCTGACCTCACCCTGTGGTGATTTGGGGGCTGTAGGCTCCTCCGCCCCGTCTGTCTCTCCATCAGACAATTCTCTCCCTTTTCGCTCTCTGCTTAAGTTTTGGCAGCCACCGCCCCCCTCCCCAAGCTCAAGTTCTCCCATCATACCATTGTCCTTCCTCTTCATGTGGTATCTAGCGTATCTAATATTTACTGCAGACCAGGTATCTAGGATAAAGTGGTACAGCCCAAGCTGCCCAGTGACAGCAAACGTTGCAAAAATGTGCATTTGCGGTCACACTCTCTATTTTGTGTTTTTAGTTGAATCAGAGGGGTCTGACTTTTCTGTTTCCTTTTTCGCTCATCTTGAGTGGCAATAATATAGTACAGTTGATTTTTTTTTCCTCTTCCTTGGCAGCATCTCTTCGGCAGTCTGCAGCCATCCTCTGTCCAGCTCTGGGTCTCCTTTGGCCGCAAGCCCAT
Organism: Eubalaena glacialis; assembly: GCF_028564815.1. NCBI lineage: Eukaryota > Metazoa > Chordata > Mammalia > Artiodactyla > Balaenidae > Eubalaena > Eubalaena glacialis. The sequence continues at coordinate 11,677,319 of NC_083725.1, read as the reverse complement.
GCGAGCAGCCCAGTTTGTCACAAGATATCCTATTAATGTGAGTGGGGTCCACGCCGGGGTGGGAAGGAGTGCCGTTGTCCTCATGCAGAGGTTAGAGGGAGGGTGATGGGGGGTGGATACCTGATGGAGGCTCCCTGAAGTCACTTTCTAGATTGGTCTCGAGAGAGAGAACCATTATGCTTTGGGCATCTTGGTCTGTTTTCTCCCTCTTCACTCTTTGAAGTGGAGCTGAATGGGAGCCTTAATTTGCTTTAAGTGGAGAAGGATTGGCAGAGAGGTTTGGAACCAGAGTCAATGGTCTCAGTGTGCTAGCGCTGAAGGAATGGGAGGTTAGTGACAGCCGTAGTTATTTATTAAGTACCTGCTGTGTTGCTCGCAGATGGTGAGGTTCCAAAAGGGGATAGGATTTGAGTCTCACCCTTTTAGAAACAGATGGGTTGGAGAGCCTGAGAGCAGAGCAGAGGAGGAAACCATGTACAGTCAAAGGCTTGACTATGCAGTACGTGTTAGAACATACAGAGCGATAGAGAAAGTCAGTGTGGGCTGGGTCATCAGAGAAGTGACCACGGGGAGGAGGTGGCATTTGGAGGCCTTGATGCCAGGCGTTGGTGTGATGGAAGGTTAGTAGCTAAGAGGAGGATGTGATGGAGAACACGCTTGTCGGTTCTTTGCTTTCTCTGGGTTCTGCCTTCCTGTAGTCACCTTAGAGAAAATGACAGGGAAGGAAATGCACATTAATCCATATTGTACTTTGTACTAATGATAGGGAGACATTATTAACTAAAAGCGATTTCTGGGTCATTTTTGGAGTTCAGGGCCCATTCTTATTTTGTGTCCCACCTGCCAAGAAGGGGTTTGCTCCGGCCGTAAGGCAGCCTCAGGGTCTCCAAAGAGAGAGTCGGCCAAGCTTCTTTCCCAACATGGGGAGGCTTTCCGTGGGCTCCGAGCCCACACTCCTCACTGGGACATTTGGAAGTCATTGCTTTTAGTGTGCACTGGGACAGTCCACAGGGCCTATGTGGTTTTTTTTGACTTGTGTCTTTTTTGACTTCTGATGCCAAAGGAATATTACATTGCGGATGCCTCCGAGGACCAGGTGTTCGTGTGTGTCAGTCACAGTAACAACCACACCAACCTGTACATCTCGGAGGCAGAGGGGCTGAAGTTCTCGCTGTCCTTGGAGAATGTGCTCTATTACAGCCCAGCAGGGGCAGGCAGTGACACCTTGGTGAGGTAAGGAGACCGGGAGGCCCTCCCTGCTTTCTTACCCCCGCACGACCTCTAGTTGGGTGGTTTTCAACATTAGCTGCACATTTGGACTCACCTCGGCAGGGAGGTTTCAGAAACTCCGACTATGCCTGGCTCACCTTCTTAGAAATTATATTTTATCTGGTTTGGGGTGTGATGGGTGTGTGAGGATTTTAAAAAGCTCCCCAGGTGACGTTTATGTGATGCACAGGCTGAGCACTGCTGCCTGGGTGACACTTAGGGTCACCGCCACAGTGTCAACCACTCCTTTGGGTTCCCTTCATTCAGTTACCTGGTTTTGTGGTCTCAGAGCCAGTGGGAAAGAGCACTTGCAAAATATCATCCACTCCGGACCAGCTGGTATATGTGGCCGCAAGGCCCTGCTTCTGTGTGACTCTGGTTAATTGACATCATTACTCTTTTTTTCAGTAATTGCAAGGTATTGTTCTGTGGTGTCTGTGGAAAGACACCAACATCACTGATCCTTTGTCAGTAAATCACATGCCTGGAGTGGTCCTGCGGTAACGGGTGTTCTCTGGGTCGTGGAGGAGTCCGGGGTTTGGGAGGGGTGGATGCCACGAATCTGTGGGTGGCACTGTGATCCATCAGTGCCACAAGGCCATTTATTCTCACTTATCCTGTGACAGACCAGGCTTGTGTGTGTCTGACTGTGATTACGTTTACTCTCTGCTCTTGGGAAGAGCCATCTGGTGGAGCTGACTGACTGGTCTGCAGTGAGGTCTGGCCCAAAGGCCGTGACCACCAGGTCAGAGGGCATGTCCTTGCTGCCCACTGTCCCTCTTCATGTTGCCAGTTCATTCAGTCATCAGTTCATTCAGCAAAGTATGCTGCTGCTTGGTGCCTGGTGATGTTGCGTGTACAGCCATGAAATATTGTGTCCAGCGAGGAAAACTCAGGACGAGGCCCCCATTCTATGGAGCTTTTGTTCTAACTGGGGGAAGACAGAATGTAAACAAATATGTGATCTGCTGATAATGGTGAGTGCTGAGAAAAAAAATAAAGCGAGATAAGAGGACAGAGGGTTACGAGGTTGTTACTTTATATTGGCTGGTCGTGGAAGGCCATTTCAGGAGGGTGACATTCCAACGGGTGCCTGAATTACACGAGGGAGGGAGCCGGGCACGTACCCCGGGGAAGAGCATGGCAGGCGGAGGGAACAGCAGGCACAGGGGTTCTGAGGTGGGACTTTGTTGGTTTATTTTAGGAGCAGTGAGGAGGCCAGGGTAGATCAAACAGCTGGTGGAGGGGAGAGAGCATCCCCAAGACACAGGAACCAAGAGCGCAGGGGTCAGGTTGTGTAGAGCCCTCAAGGGCGTAGAAAGAACTTTATCTTTTTCTCCTTTTCCTCTTTTTTTTCTTTTTTGTGCTGTGTCCTAACCACTGGACCGCCAGCGAATTCCCTATTTTTTCTTCTAAGCACGATGGAGGGTTTTGACCAGAAGCTGGACGTTATTTGATTTAACCTGTTACATTTTTTGGACACCATTTTAAAAACTGTGAATTGCATTATGTAAAGAAAAGTGCATAAAACATAAATGGGTAGTGTTAATAAATAATTTTCAGTGAACGCTCATGTGACTTATCTTTTAAAGAAGCCATCCTGGATGCTGTGTGGAAATTAGACAGCGGACTTTCATGTGTCTGGTGGGGACATGAGTGGAAGCAGACTTTGATGTGTCTGGGGGGGACCCCCAGCTGTGAGAGCACTGCCGGAATCCAGGCCAGTGGAGATGGAGGTTGGCTGGACCCCGGGGCGGTAGCAGTGGAGATGCTGGAAATGGTCAAATTCTGACCATTTGCTGATGGATTGGACATGGCGTATGAGAGAAGGAGGAGTCAGGGCCCCACCACTGCTTGGCCGGGGTAGCTGGTACAGTGATGGCTTCAGACTGACGGAGAGGGCTGGGCGAGGTGCAGGTGTGGGGAAAAGATCAAGAGTTCTGGTTTGGAGATGCCTATTAGATAACCAAGCAGAGAACTTTCTGTGTGGTCTCTGATACGCTTTTCTACGCCCTGTTTCTTCTCCTTTGGAGGTGCTGTCATCTTTTACTCCTTACTTTTTTTTTCCCCAGTGTAGACTCACAGGTTATTTATTTATTTATTTATTCCGGTTCCCCCCCCCCCCACACAGGTTATTTATTATTCAGTGTCTTATAATGTGTTATAAACCATTCCTGCCGTGATTCATCCTCAGGTTGTTCTGGTGTGGTCAGTCACTGCCCCTTCCGGCTGGCTCCTGTGGCTTTTTTTTTTTTTGATTTATTGAAGTGAAATTCTCATGATGTTATCTTAACCATTTTATTAAAGTAAACAACTCAGTGGCATATAGCGCATTCCAGTGTTGTGCAACCACCAGCTTTATCTAATTCCCAAACATTTACATTTGTACTTCCCCCAAAGAAAACCCCGTACCCGTTCAGCAGCTTCTCTCCACTCTCCCCTCCTCCAGCCCCTGGCAGCCACCAGGCTACTTTCTGTCTCGACGGAGTTGCCTGTTCTGGCTATTTCATATAAATGGAATCATGCCATAACACCTGACCTTTGTGTCTGCCTTTGTGTCTGCTTCACTTTGTGTAATGTTTTCAGGGTTTATCCACATGTAACACGTGTCAATCAATACTTCATTTCTCTGTATGGGTGAGTAATAGTGGCCTTACTTTTTTATAACTAAAATCCTGAACCACTGTCTCTCTGGCCTTTTGCCGACTCTTTGTTTGTCACCTTTGAGAGCCTCCAGCTATGGGGCTGATAAGTCACGGCTTGGCCAAGGTTTCCTTGACTTCTGCATTTGTCAGCTCTTCAGGATGGAGATGGCAGGGCAGAGCAGGAGCCCGAAGCTGCAGAGAGCGGCTCCCCGGGAAGTGGGAGCCTCAGGGACGTGGCCATACGACCACTGCGCACGGACAGATGGCCCTTTATGCAGTTACAAACATTCCCCCCCTCCGACTCCCTGCCCTGCCTGACCACTCGGTCTAGTTAGGAAAATGAAAATAGATTTATGTCAAGATTCATAGACTGACGTCCTCCTCGGCCTTCTTATATTTTTTCTTCAGATTTTATCTCGGGACTGGAGATGTTCAGATGTACTCACTTGAATGACCTTTGTCAGCTGCGTCTCCATCTTAGCACGATGACATGGGACAAGGGTGAAGGAGCAGATTATGTGGGCAGGCTGGCTTAACTTAAAAAAAAGAAAACCACACCAAACCAAACGAGCTATTCCTTGAGCTCAGTGGGAAAGTGTGGTGCCGAGGACCTGAATCTCTTTACTTAGAGACCGGGAGAAGGAATTCTCACGGGGGGTGACCCTGACCTTGTGAGAGGTGCCAGGTGGAGGCAGCGTCTAGATGGAGGGACAGACGTGGTGGGCCCACAGGGCATCTTGAGGAGGATGTGCTGGGTTTGGGCTGAGGGTGGTCGAGGGGGGACCTGGTGAGCTGCCTGGTGAGGGGAAGAGCAAGTGGTGAGAGCCAGGGAGAGAATACGGAAGAAAACGGACCCTCCGGGGGAGATGCTTGGGTGAGTCAGGTAGTTGTAGGGTGCAAGGCGTCAGAGTGGGAGATGACAGGGTGGGCTGGGGCCTGGAGGAGCGTGGGACGTACAGAGGACAGGCTTCTGCTTGGACTGAAAAAATAAAACACCAGGAGAGAGACCAGGGGGAGAAACAGGGCTCCTGAAAACAAGAGAAATTCAGACCTCCCAGATAAATTGAAAGAAGCCAACACGGGGACCTCACGATGCTAGGATCACAAGCAGGAGAGCCGAGGTGAATGGAGGGCAGGGGGGAACAGACTTGGGCCCATTCCTAGGGACGCAACTGAAAAACAACTAAAACAGACCTAAGGAAACCACGTGTCAGAACATTTGGTCTCAGCGCTGGTGTTTTCTGGAGGACCTTGCTCCGTCTCTCAGCTGGGGTGGCCCTGCCACTTCTGTGTGCATCTTTCTGTCTGAGGTGGCCAACAGTCATCCAGCTCGAGATCTGTATGACAGATAAAGGGAAAGTGCAGTTCTGTGCTTTTTTACAAAGCCCAGTGGCTCAGAACCCTCCAAATAAACGACCCGCTTCCAGTTTTACAAGCCACGTGTGAACCGTGGCTACCCTTTCTGAGAGATCTGTTTGTAACGTGTGTACCATGTTAGAACAAAACTTCTTCCCAGGGAAATTACAGTATCTGGGCTAGCAGTTAAGTCTGGGAAGGGTCTTCTTCTCTGCTTCACTGTTAATAAGCATAACCTCAAGGTTTCCAGAGCCATCCTTGTTGGATATACCACGCCTTTGGGAAAGGGGTTCTGCTTTGCTCCCTGACAAATCCTATCGGCTTCTGTCTGATCAGGGTTTTGGCTAATTAGTTGTAAGTATCTGGACAGTGGCTGTGTAACCCCTTAGCTATATTCCTATAGATTGGGTTAGATTGTAAGCCTCAACACTGTAATTTTTTAAATTGAAGAATAGTTGATTTACAATGTATTAATTTCTGCTGTACAGCAAAGTGATTCAGTTATACATATATATATATATATTCTTTTTTATATTCAGTTCCATTATGGTTTATCATAGTATGTCAAATATAGTTCCCTGTGCTATACAGTAGGACCTTGTTGTTTATCCATTCTATATATAATAGTTTGCATCTGCTAACCCTAAACTCTCAATCCTTCCCTCTCCCACCACCCCCTCTCCCTTGGCAACCACAAGTCTGTCCTCTATGTCTGTGAGTCTGTTTCTGTTTCATAGATAGGTTCATTTGTGTCATATTTTAGATTCCACATGTAAGTGATATCATATGGTATTTGTCATTCTCTTTCTGACTTATTTCACTTAGTATGATAATCTCTAGGTCCATCCATGTTGCTGCAAATGGCATTATTTCATTCTTTTTTATGGCTGAGTAGTATTCCATCGTATATACGTACCATGTCTTCTTTATCCATTCCTCTGTTGATGGACATTTTGGTTACTTCCATGTCTTGGCTATTGTGAATAGGCCAGCACTATAATTAGTATCTAGTGAGTTTGGTTTAACGTTTCCAGTTTGTCAGGGCTCACTGGAGGATTTGGGGTCAGTTTCATTAGTGGAGAAATAAATGTGACTCTGACATCAACTTTTCCGTGTTGTATTCATCATTCTGAACCCCACGTGAGGAGGGATAGGTCAGATGAGCATCTTGGCCTTCAAAATTACAAAACATCACTTTTTAAAAAGGGCAGATTATTCAGCCATAAGAAGGGATGAAGTACTGATACAACATGGATGGACCTTGAAAACATTATGCTAAGAGAAAGTAACCAGATACAAAAGGCCACAAATTGTATAATTCCATTTATATGAAATATCCAGAAGAGGCAAATCCATAGAGACAGAAAACTGATCAGTGGTTGCCAGCGTCTGGGATGGAAAGGGAAAGTGGGGCATGACTGCCAGTGGGTACAGGGTTTCCCTTTGGGAAGATGAAAATATTCTGGGGCTACATAGTGATGATGGTTGCATAACATTGGGAAGGTACTTAATGCCACTGAATTGTGTACTTTAAAATGGTTAAATTTTATGTTATTTAAAATAAGAACATGCCAAGCAAATGATGAATTCACGCTCACAGCTGTTTATTTTCTCTTAATGTAGGTATTTTGCAAATGAACCATTTGCTGACTTCCACCGCGTGGAGGGGTTACAGGGAGTCTACATTGCTACTCTGATTAATGGTTCCATGAATGAAGAGAACATGAGATCAGTCATCACCTTTGACAAAGGGGGGACCTGGGAATTCCTTCAGGCCCCAGCCTTCACAGGATATGGAGAGAAAATCAATTGTGAGGTATAGATGCTTTGCTTTTGTTTGGATTGTTAATACACATTTTTTACTGTAGTTCTACTCTTACAGTTCCCAAACTCTGCATCAAGATGCCTTGGGGTGCCATAGTGAACGCACAGGGGCACCATGGGATATTTTAAGTTTTCGAGGGAAAAACTGTGATACTTCATGTCTGTTGGTCACCATGTGAATTACTATCTTGAGTTAGTTCACAGTTTCAACATTAGTTCATGCTATATGTCTTTTGCTGACATATCTTTGTGAAGCTGGATTTTTGGCAGTTGATGTGATAAAAAGCAAGTAAGAAAATCCGGTTGGCACAGGAAATGATGGTAGTGATATCTGATTAGATTCCAAAGTTTGAGAAGATGTGCAGTGCCCAAAAGGTGTCTACTTACTATTATTAAGTAATTGTGGTTATTTAAGAATGAAATAAAATTTTATGTTTTCTTTCAATTTATACACACACACACACAATATTATTTCAAACTGCTGCTAAGTTATTAGGACATATACTTATTAAGTTGTTAGGACTTAACTATGTAAAAAAACAAACATTGGTATTTCTTCTGACCTGAGGCTGTTATAAAAAAAATTACTGAGATACCAGTTGTGCTGGGAACCAAGAAAGTCTGGGGACCTGTGCTGTACAGCAAAGTGATTTGCTGGGGAACGTCTTTAAAAATTCCTCCCTGAATATAATTTAGGATTCTACAGTTTTCCCTACCTGTGGCTTCATCTGAAAAGCTCATGATACTAAAATGTGTTATTTGGTCCCATTCAGTGTTGCCATTCGCTTAAGTGGCTCCTTCCTTTTCCCTGGGGAGAAGTCTGTGATCGTGGTCCTCGGCTTCATGTGACACCCCACACCTCCATTTTCATTTCTCTAGGGGATCTAGGGTGTGTAAAGTAGGCAGGCGGAAGGAACTCAGAAAAAAACAGTAGTACTCATTTTTGGAGAAACCAAAACATTTTAGTTAGACAATTACCTGGTCTTTTGGATTTTTGAATTTCATTTGTCCATGGTTAAATATACTGACTCTCTTGTATGCTGTATCCGTGGTCCTTGGGAAAATTATTTTGGAGACTCTTGCTCTAGGATGTACTTCTTGATTTTTTTTTTCTTTTCCTTTTTTTTTTTTTTTTTTTTGTACTTCTTGATTTTTCTTCCCTATTTGGCAACAGGTCTGGACTTATCACATCGAGTCTAGCTTTGGGGAGAGGCAGGTTATAAGCAGGTGCAGATAAACACCTAGGTGTTGTTTCGCTGCAGGATATAGGTTTTGGAGCATGTGGTAGGGGTCCAAACCTTGGTTAAATAAAATGAATAGTATTGTTAAAATCCAGCTGCTTATTTCCCTGACTGATCAGTTTATTTATGAACTGTACAACAATTAGTAATCAGCTTTTAGTTTCTGCTTCTGATTTTAGGTGGTGACAGAAAAGGTGAGTTGGCAGATATTTCTTTGAGACCCAACCTAATTTGCTCCAGTTTTCATTTGCTGAACTTTGATGCTAGCAAGACAGATATTTTTTAGAGAGATCCTTTTGTTAAAAAAATAAGTATGTCTAGCAAATCATGTCAGTTTTTACCTGTAACATAAGCACACATAGAGATACCCTATCTAGAACACCAGACAAGGTTAAGTAACATTTGACAGTCACTTTCTGGCCAGGAGAATCAGGTATGACCCTATAGCAAAAGGCCTTGTTTGCAGAACTATTAAAATCTGACCATAAGTGATGGAGGCCAGTTTGAATAACCTGAAGTCTTGCAGAGGACACCTGAAGACTTGTTGTACAAATGCAGACTGCTTAAAAAAGTTTAATGTGACTCTTTTGGTGTTTATATCTCATATGTGTTGTACATCTGGGAGCTTATCAGTGAGACTTTCTGACTTCTGAGTCTTAGTTTTTTTTCTGACAGAATTGCTTAAATCACATTTGAAATACATCTTCACTGACTTAGAAAATAAGTACCATGAAATCATTTCATTCTTTCATTCGTTTGAATGACATGAGAGAAATTCTAGGTAACATGAGAGAGTGATAGCTTTCCTATCTACTTGAGTTGGCACTGATTTCTTTTTTAATTTTGATTGAAATATAGTTGATTCACAATGTTGTGTTAGTTTCTGGTGTACAGCTAAGTGATTCAGTTATATATATATATGTATATATATATATATATATGTATGTATATGTATATACACACACACACACGCACTTTTTTAGATTCTTTTCCATTATAGGTTATTACAAGATATTGAGTGCTATACAGAAGGTCCCTGTGCTATACAGAAGTTCCCTGTGCTATACAGAAGGTCCTTGTAGGTTGTCTATTTTATATATGGCACTGATTTCTAATTGCTATTCTTTGAGAGCCTCAGAAGGAATTCCGTCTTAGGATTTTTCTCTTTTCTTCCATGAGAGGCATTTACGTGGTTCAGATGATCACGTCCACCTGGGGGAGTGTGGGGACAGCCAGGCTGTGGCTCGGGTCTCCTTTGGGCCAGATCTCCTTCCTCTGTGCCGACGGTAGCGTGGGCCCAGGAGGCCTCGGCGTTTCACGGGAGACCTCCGTGTCGTGTCGCGTGCTGACGGCTCCTGAACTTGCGTTCTGTAGCTCTCCCAGGGCTGCTCCCTCCACCTGGCCCAGCGGCTCAGCCAGCTGCTCAGCCTCCAGCTCCGAAGGATGCCCATCCTGTCCAAGGAGTCGGCGCCCGGTCTCGTCATTGCCACGGGTAAGTTGGCTTTGCCTGTTCTCACTGACGGGTTAAACTATTGGCTTACGTGCAGCCAGATACACAGTGACCGCTGCCACCTAGGGCAATACTGGCTGTTCGTGGTTCTGAGACATCTTAGCTGCTAGATGACTCAGAATTTCTGGTTGAGCAAGGTGATTATCTGACGTATTCTTGACATTAAAAATAATTACTCTTCTTGCATTTTAGGTTCGGTGGGAAAGAACTTGGCAAGCAAGACAAACGTGTACATCTCCAGCAGTGCTGGAGCCCGGTGGCGAGAGGTCAGCCCCCTCCCTCCACAACCCCTGCCCTTGTTTGTGGGAGAATGTGGACTGTGCCTTGACATTTCCAGGACACACATGGCTGGTGGTGGACGCCAATGACGCCAAGTATGGTTATAAAATAAAGAGAGGTACCCAGAGCCACACTGACGGGGTCGGCTGCTCTGATGTGTATTCACACCCCGTGATGTGGGCTTGTGATTTTGCCAAAAATGTTACTTTGAATCCGAAACAGACTTTTTAAAACACAACTGTGAATTTGTGTAAATATCCCAAGATTATAAGTTCCGTAAGGATAAGGCAGTGTCTGTTTTGTCACTTCCTTACTCCTGGGACCTAGCAGCGTCTGGCACGGACACGTGGTGCTCAGTAACTGTTTGCTGAATCCATCAGCAGATTGTAATGTATTTGTAGTGGTATCAGGTCTGACCCTGGTTACTTACTTATTTTTGCATATTAGCGAGGTTAAAGCCAAGCCCCTGCCCCGCCCGCTTCCCTGACTGGCTGTACTGCGCAGGGGTCCTCCATCTCACTCCGTGCTATGGCAGACTCTGTGCTGTGGAAGGGGCCTGTTTTTGCCTGAAGGTTGTGTGACTAACTTGGATCCTTAGGAACTGATTGTACCAATCCTGAAGGTGGGGCTAGTTCTCTAGTCCCCAAATGCTAACTAAGCCTTGGACATGAGAGAATTCCCAAACTTGTTAAAAAAAAAAAAGTGTTTTTCACCAGTCTCCCATCAGGGAGACAGGCATCTGGTCTCATTCTGTAGGGGCTGCTTTCAGTGATGCTCTGCTGTGTGTGCAGGGAACTGCTGGGGTAGAACTCACCAGATCTCTCACGGGCCAGACGTGATGTCAGGAGGGCTGTGGGATTCTCAGGAGAACCAGCAGACAGCTCCCATCCTCATGGTGCCCTTCCTGGGAATGCAATACCTACACTTTCATAGTGAAATACATAGTATGTGAAGCAGTAGTAATACCCAACATTTGTTTGGGTCTTGGCCTGTCACATACCTTATCTCGTTCGAGGTAGGGCTCTCTGTCCCTCCATAGATTGTGTGTGTGTGCGTGTATGTGCATGCATATGTGTGTGTGTGTGTGTGTCTGTGTGTAAGGACTACACAGCTGTACAGTATGGTAGGGAACATAATTACGTATTCGGATGAGGGAGATGGTTAAGGCCAGAGTAGTCAAAAAGTGTGAACACTTTGGAATTTTCGGGGCATCCTTGTCCAGCTTCCATGGGAAAGATTAAGCAGCGGCTTCCCTCTTCCCTGGAGCTGGACATTCCTCTTGAAATTGGGTGTCCTCTCCTCTGCGGATAGGCCGGTGGTTGGTTTGTACCTTCTGATGTTGGTGTAATCTGGGGTTTGAACGTCTGCAAGTGATTTCCTTCTGGGGAGAAAGCAGTGTCTTGCTGCTCCTCCAGTGAAGTGGTGTCTGGCTAATGCTGGGGCAGCTGTCAGCGCCTCCCGCCAGGCACGCTCCACACCGCCAAGAGGCAGCCATCGCACCAGGGACCTTAGTTTTGGAGCTAGCAGGGACTAACTAGGGGATGAAAAGGTTGAGACTGTCTGTGTGAGCGGGCATCTGAGTCCCCATGGGCAGCCTTCTCTTTAGAGGGACAGTCTCGGGTGTGTGAGGGGGATAGATGGTGGCCAGGGAAGAGGAAATGGGATGCAGTTGACAGATGCTGCCTAGAAAACTGATGACTAGAATTCTTGTCCTCCTTCTCCTACTAATAAATTGTGCAAATTCTCAGATCCACAGAGTTCCATTTTTGCACTTAAAAAAAAAAAAAACTTTGTTGAGGTACAGTAAACTGCACATAGTTAAAGTATATAATTTGATCAGGATTGATCACCATCACTACACCTTCACCCGCACCACAGTTAAGACAGTTGCATCACCCACCAAAGTTTCTTTGTGTCCCTTTGTAATTCATTCCGGTCTCTACCCTCATCCCTCCAGATTATTAGCATTTTCTAGAATTCTGTGTAAATGGACTCATACAGATGCAGTCTTTTGGCTTTGAGGTTCATTCATGTTGTTTCATTTATCAGTGATTCTTTCCTTTTTCATTGTTGATCAGTATCCCATTGTGGGGATATTCCACAGTTTCTTTATCCATTCATTGATTGATGGACAATCTAGTTTTTGCTGATTACAAATATAGTTGTTATAAACATTTAATTACATGGTTTTGAGGTGGACATATATTTTTATTTCTCTTGGGTAGATACTGTAGGAAGGAATGAGTGGGCAACCTGGTAGATATGTCTAGTTTTTAAAGGAATTACCAGATTATTTTAAAGTATCAAATTGTTTTCCAAAGTGGATGTACTGTTTCATGTTTCCACCAGCAGTGTGTGAGTTCTGATTGCTTCAGGTGCATGCCAACACTTGATATGGTCAATCTTTTAAATTTTAGACATTTTAATAACTGCATATGATATTTCATTATGGTTTTAATTGGCATTTCTTTGATGACTAATGATGTTGAGCTTCTGTTTTTTTTTTTCTTTTTCTTTTTGATGTTGAGCTTCTTTTCATGTGTTCATTGGTTATTTAAAACTCTTTTGTGAAGTGTCCGTTCAGATCTTTTATATATTTTAAAGAGTTGTGTTTGTCTTCTTATTGAGCTGTAAGAGGTTTTTTTTTTTTAATATATTCTGAATTTAAGTCTTTTATGTGTGTTATAAGTTTTTTCTCCTAGTCTGTGTCTTGCTGTTTTGTTTTCTTAATGGTGTCTTTTGAAGAGCAAATGTTTTTAATTTTGGTGAAGTCTAATTTATCAGTTCTTTTCTTCTATGTTTTATGTGCTTTGTTGTTCTGAGAAATGTTTGTCCTTCCCAAGTTAGCAGAGATTGTCCCCTATGTATTCTTTTACAGGTTTTATAGTTTTAGGCTTTAGGTTTAGGTTTATGATCTATTTTGAGTTAATTTGTATATATGGTGTGAGGGAAGGGTTGATACTCATTTTTTTCTTATAAACATGCTATTGGTCAAGCACCACTTGTTGAAAAGACTTCTCTTTTCCGCATCAAACTGCCTTGGTACCTGTTTGAAAATCAATTGGCCGTATGTGTGGGTCTCTTTCAAGACTTTCTGTTCTGCTCCATTGATCTATATGCCTGTCTCTTCACCAAAACCAAATTGTCTTGATTACTGAAGACTTAGAGTAAGGGTTGAGATCAAGTACGGTAAGTCTTCCAATTTTGTTCTTTTTAAAAATTACGTTGACTTATTCTAGGTCCTTTGTCTATCCACATAACATTTTATTTTTTAAATTTTTTTAAAATTAATTTTTATTGGAGTATAGTTGCTTTACAATGTTGTGTTAGTTTCTGCTGTATAGCAAAGTGAATCAGCTATATGTATACATATATCCCCTCTGTTTTGGATTTCCTTCCCATTTAGGTCACCACAGAGCATTGAGTAGAGTTCCCTGAGCTATACAGTAGGTTCTCATTAGTTATCTATTTTATATATAGTATCAACAGTGTATATATGTCAATCCCAATCCCCCAATTCATCCCACCCTCCTTCCCCCTTGGCATCGATACGTTTGTGCTCTACGTCTGTGTCTCTATTTCTGCTTTGCAAGTAAGATAATTTATACCATTTTTCTAGATTCCACATATAGGCATTAATATATGATATTTGTTTTTCTCTTTCTGACCTACTTCACTCTATGACAGTCTCTAGGTCCATCCACATCTCTACAGATGACCCAATTTCATTCCTTATTATGGCTGAGTAATAATTCCATTGTATATATGTACCACAGCTTCTTTATCCATTCCTCTGTCGATGGACATTTAGGTTGCTTCCATGTCCTGGCTGTTGTAAATAGTGCTACAATGAACATTGGGGTGCATGTGTCTTTTTTAAAAAATTTTTATTGGAGTATAGTTGCTTTGCAATATTGTGTTAGTTTCCACTGTACAGCAAACTGAATCAGCTATACGTATACATATATCCCCTCTTTTTTGGATTTCCTTCCCATTTTGGTCACCACAGAGCGTTGAGTAGAGTTCCCTGTGCTATACAGTAGGTTCTTATTAGTTGTCTATTTTATACATAGTATCAATAGTGTATATATGTCAATCCCGATCTCCTAATTCACCCACCCCCCTTTCCCCCTTGGTATCCATATGTTTGTTCTCTATGTCTGTGTCTTTATTTCTGCTTTGTAAGTAAGATCATCTGTACCGATTTTTTCACATTCCACATATATGCGTTAATATATGATATTTGTTTTTCTGACTTAACTTCACTCTGTATGACAGTCTGTGGGTCCATCCACGTCTCTACAAATGACCCAGTTTCGTTCCTTTTTATGGCTGAGTAATATTCTATCATATATGTGTACCACATCCTCTTTATCCATTCCTCTGTTGATGGACATTTAGGTTGCTTGCATGTCCTGGCTATTGTAAATAGTGTTGCAGTGAACATTGGGGTGCATGTGTCTTTTTGAATTATGGTTTTCTCTGGGTATATGTCCAGTAGTGGGATTACTGTGTCATATGGTAGTTCTATTTTTAGTTTTTTAATGAACCTCCCTACTGTTCTCCATAGTGGCTGTACCAATTTACATTCCCACCAACAATGCAAGAGGGTTCCCTTTTCTCCACACCCTCTCCAGCATTTACGGTCTGTAGATTTTTTTTATGATGGCCATTCTGACCAGTGTGAGGTGATACCTCACTGTAGTTTTGATTTGCATTTCTCTAATAATTAGCGATGTTGAGCATCTTTTCAAGTGCCTCTTGGCCATTTGTATGTCTTCTTTGGAGAAATGTCTATTTAGGTCTTCCACCCATTTTTTGATTGGGTTGTTTGTTTTTTTGATATTGAGCTGCATGAGCTGTTTGTATATTTTGGAGATTAATCCTTTGTCAGTTACTTCGTTTGCAAATATTTCCTCCCATTCTGAGGGTTGTCTTTTCATCTTGTTTATGGTTTCCTTTGCTGTGCAAAAACTTTTAACTTTAATTAGGTCCCATTTGTTTATTTTTGTTTTTATTCTCATTACTCTAGGAGGTGGGTCAAAAAAGATCTTGCTGCGATTTATGTCAAAGAGTGTTCTGCCTGTGTTTTCCTCTAAGAGTTTTATAGTGTCTGGCCTTACATTCAGGTCTTTAATCCATTTTGAGTTTATTTTTGTGTATGGTGTTAGGGAGTGTTCTAATTTCATTCTTTCACATGTAGCTGTCCAGTTTTCCCAGCACCACTTATTGAAGAGGCTGTCTTTTCTCCATTGTATATTCTTGCCTCCTTTGTCATAGATTAGGTGACCATAGGTGCTGCGTGGGTTTATCTCTGAGCTTTCTATCCTGTTCCATTGGTCTAAATGTTTGTTTTTGTGCCAGTACCATATTGTCTTGATTACTGTAGCTTTGTAGCATAGTCTGAAGTCAGGGAGCCTGATTCCTCCAGCTCCGTTTTTCTTTCTCAAGATTGCTTTGGCTATTCGAGGTCTTTTGTGTTTCCATACAAATTGTGAAATTTTATGTTCTAGTTCTGTGAAGAAAGCCATTGGTAATTTGATAGGGATTGCGTTGAATCTGTAGATTACTTTAAGTAGTATAGTCATTTTCACAGTATTGATTCTTCCAATCCAAGAACATGGTATACCTCTCCATCTTTTTGTGTCGTCTTTGATTTCTTTCATCAGTATCTTATAGTTTTCTTCGTACAGGTCTTTTACCTCCTTAGGTAGGTTAATTCCTAGGTATTTTTTTCTTTTTGTTGCCACATAACACTTTAGAATCAGCTTGTCAATTTCTGTAATTCCTGTTGGGATTTTTACTGGGATCACATTGAATTTATAGATCAATTTGGGGAAAATTGACATCATAACACTACTGGGTCTTCTGATCCATGAATGTGGTGTGTTACGCCATTTTTAAAAAAAATTTCCCTTAGCAATATTTTATAGTTTTCAATGTGGAGGTCTTGTATACTTTCTTTTTGTTAGCTTTATTCCTAGAGATTTTTTATTTTTTGGTATTACTGTAAATGGGACTTTCTTTAAAGTTCATTTTTCAGTTTTTGCTATAGTATATAAGAAGACAATTGATTTTTATATATTAACCTTATATTCTGCAACCTTGCTAAAATAATTCATTAGTTTTAGTAGTTGTTTTGTAGATTCAGTATAAGCAGTCGTATCATCTGCAAATAGGAACAGTTTTATTTCTTCCTTTCTGATCTTTACTTGTTTTATTTCTCCTTTTCTCTCTTCCTTCTCTTCCCTTCCCTAATATGTAATAATATGGTAATATGTAACATGGTGTATTATGTTAAAGGAAAAACTCTTTTTCCTTACTCTCAGAATACTTCTGATACCAAATGTGTGGGAGTTTTCCCATCACAGCAAGCAGTACTCCAACTCTCCAGACACCCACTGGATGTCCTACAATTCAGTCAGGACACATGCTAGCTGGAGTTGGCACAGACCCAGAGTCTAAGGGCTCGGTCTCACAAGACTGCCCCACCTGACCCCACTTCACATGCCAGTTGCAAGTCTCAGGTTGTCACCTGTACTTCTGACTGACCAGCTATAAACTGGGGGTTCCCACGACCCACTCTTCGGGTTCAGTGATTTGCTAGAATGGCTGACAGAACTCAGGGAAATATTTATTTACATTTACCCGTTTATTATAAAGGATATTTCAAAGGATACAAATGAACAGCCAGATGAAGAGGTATATAGGACAGGGTCCAGAAGGGTCCCAACCATGGAGCTTCTGTCCCCGTAGAGTTGGGGTGTGCCGTTCTTCCAGCATGTGGATGTGTTCACCAACTTGGAAGCTCTCTGAATCCTGCAGTTTAGGGATTTTTTTTTTTTTACTAATCATTTGACTTTATGTATTTATTTTTAAAATTGTGGTATAGTTGATTTACAATGTGTTATTTTCTGGTGTACAGCAAAGTGATTCAGTTTTTTATATATATATATATATATATATATATATATTCTTTTTCATATTCTTTTCCATTATGATTTATTGCAGGATATTGAATATAGTTCCCTGTGCTATACAGTAGGTCCTTGTTATTTATCTATTTTAATGGAGGCTTCATCACGTAGACGTGATTAATTATTAACTCACTCTCCAGCCCCTCTGTCCTCCTGAGAGGATGGAGGTGGGGCTGAAAATTTCAAGCTTCTAATCATGCTTAGTCTTTCTGTTGACCAGCCCCCATACTGTCCAGGAGCCCACCATGAGTCTCCTCATTAGGACAAGAGACTCTCCTATCACCCAGGAAATTACAAGGGCTGTAGGAGCTCTGTGTAAGGCACACTCCTGTCACCCCCATCAGTCAGAAAATTACAAGGGTTTGAGGAGCTCTGTGTCAGGAACTGGGGTCCAAGACCAAATATTAGAACAAAAGGTGCTCCTATTGCTCTTCATCATTTAGGAAATTACAAAGATTTTAGGACCTCTCACCAGGAGCCCAGACAAAGACCAAAGTTTATATTTCTTCTTATATCACAGTATCACAAATGTAATATGTAATATGGTGTAGTACATTAATTGGTTCTTCAATATTAAACTATCCTGGAATTACTGGAATAATTCTTGAACCCTACTTAGTTACAATGTATTATCCTTTTAATGTAAGTTTAGTATTTTTTTAAATTAATTAATTTAATTTATTTATTTTTGGCTGCATTGGGTCTTTGTTGCCGCACGCAGGTTTTCTCTAGTTGCGGCGAGCGGGGGCTACCCTTTGTTGTGGTACACGGGCTTCTCATTGCAGTGGCTTTTCTTGCTGCAGAGCATGGGCTCTAGGTGTGTGAGCTTCAGTAATTGTGGCTCACAAGCTCAGTAGTTGTGGCTCGCGGGCTCTAGAGCACAGGCTCAGTAGTTGTGGCGCACGGGCTCAGTTGCTCTGCGGCATGTGGGATCTTCCCGGACCAGGGCTTGAACCCATGTCCCCTGCATTGGTAGGCGGATTCTTAACCACTGTGCTACCAGGGAAGCCCCTGTAAGGTTAGTTTTGATTTGCTAGTAGTTTTTAAAAGATTTTTGTGTTACTTATGAGAGATATTGCTCGGTAATTTTTTTGTTTGTTTGTTTGTTTGTTTTGGAAACGTCTTTGTCAGGTTTTGGTGTTAGGGTAAAACAAACTGAGCAGCAATTCTTCCTCTTTTATGTTCTGATAAAGTTTGTGTAAGAGTGGTGTTTTTTTTTTCTTGAATCATCTACCAGTGAAGCTATCTGGACCTGGAGTTTTCTTCTTGGGAATGTTTTTGTTTAGAAATTGTTTGTCGGGCAGATAGAGAACTATTCAGATTTTCTGCTACTTATGTCCGTTTTGGTGAGTTGTATATTTTTAGACATTTGTCCTTTCATCTAAAGTTATTGAATTTGTTGGCTTAAAGTTACTCAAGGTATTTTCTAATGTTTTAAAATGTCTGTAGGATTTGTGGTAATAACCTGTTTTCATTCCTGTTATTGGTGATGTGTATTTTTTCCTCTATTTTTCTTGATTAGTTTAGCTAGTGGTTTGTCAATATTATTGATCTTTTCAAAGAACCTGCTTTTGGCTTTAATTTTCTCTGTTGTCTGTTTTCTATTTTGTTGATTTCTCCTCTGTAGTATTACCTTTCCCTTATCCTTGTATACTTTGGATTTACTTTGCTTTTCTATTTGTAGCTTGTTAAGGTATAACTTTAGGTTATTGATTTTTAGATCTTTTCTTATGTAGGCACTTGCAGCTCTAATTTTCCCCGTAAATACTACTTTAGCTGTATGCCACAAATTTAGATGTGTTGTATTTTTGTTGTCATTCAGTTCAGAATATTTTTTAATGTCTCCCTTTAAAATTGGGATGTAATTCACATGCAATAAAATGTACCATTTTAAAGTGTATGGTAGAGTGGTTTTAGGTATATTCACAAGTGATGTGATGTGCAGCCATCACAACTATCTAATTCCAGAACATTTTTATCACTTCATAATGTCCCTTTTGCTTTTTGTCTTTGTCTGATAAGTTATTTAGAAAAGGGTTGTTTAGTTTTCAGATATTTGATATTTTCATAGATATCTTAATTTCCTTATAGTCAGATAATACATTTTATATGATTTCAAGTCCTTTAAACTTAATGGGACTTGTTTTGTGATCCAACATGTGGTTTGTCTTGGTGAATATGTCATGTGCATTAGCAAGGAATGTATATTCTGCAGTTGTTGGATGCAGTGTTCAACAGATGTTATTTATATGAAGGCGGTTGATACTTGTTCAGACCTTCTACATACTTCGGGGCTAGTTCTATAAATTGCTATATATTGCAGTTTTGGGGGGGCTAGTTCCATAAATTGCTATATATTGCAGTTCTGTAAATTGTTGGTGGTAAAATCTCCAGCTATGATTGTGGAATTGTCTTTTTTTCCTTTAAATCCTATCAATATTGCTTCATGTGTTTTTACGCTCTGTTATTATGTACATATTTATAATGATTTTTTCTGATTTATTGTCCCTTTTATCGTTATGGAATATTCCTCTTTATCTATGGTAATGCCCTTTGTCTTGAAGTCTTTTTTATCTGTTACTGAAAGTCACTTTAACCGTCTTATGTTTACTGTTTGGATAATATATCTTTTACTATCCGTTTACTTTTTACCCATCTGTGTCTTTACATTGAAGTGTTTCTTATAGGCAGCATATAGTGAGGGTCTTTTTAATTTATACTGATAAGCTCTGCTTTTTAACTAAATGCTTAGACCATTAACATTTAATATAATTATTGATATGGTTGGATTTAGGTTTAATATTTTATGTATTAGTTTATTTAAATTTCATTTTTAAAAATTATTCTGTTCCTCCTTTATGGCCTCCTTTTGTATTATTTAGGTATTTTTAGTATTCTATTTTTATTTAAGTATTATCTTTTTGATTATATTTCTTTGTAGTATTATTATTTTTTTAGTGGTTGCTCTAAGGATTACAGCATATATATTTAATCTTTCATAGTCTTTTTTGAATTGATACTGCATTTAACATAACATTACACTTAACATAAAATTTAGAAACCTTGCAACCAAATAAATCCTTTTTCTCTTCTCCCAACTTTTTTGTTTTCATTTTTTATCACATTGACACATATTGAAAAACTCAGCAATGTCTTTGTTTTTGCTTTAATCATCATATGGATTTTAAAGAGCTTAAGAGGAAAAGCAGTCTTTTATATTCACCCAGATATTTACCATTTCCCTTGCTCTTCCTTCCTTCCTGAAAATCCCTGTTTCCCTCGGTAAATTTCACAGCAGCCTGACGATATGCCTTTAGCATTTGTTGTGGAGCAGATCTACTAGCTATGTGTTCTCTTGGTTTTCCTTTTCTTGATTTTCCTTCATTTGAGAATCTCTGTAATTCACCTTCATTCCTGGGGGATGTGTTTGTTTGATACTGTATGCTGGATTGATAGTAATTTTCTTTCCATAGAGGCATACCTCATTTTATTGTGCTTTGTAGATATTGTATTTTTTACAAATTGAAGGTTTGTGGCAACCCTGCATCGAGCATGTCCATTGGTGCCATTTTTCCAATGGCATTTGCTTGCTTTGTGTCTGTGTCACATTTTAGTGATTCTTGCAATATTTCAAACTTTTTCATTATTATTATTATATTTGTTATGGTGATATATGTTCAGTGATTTTTGATGTTACTACTGTGACTTGCTGGAGGCTCAGATGATGCTTAGCTTTTTTTTTAATAGCAGTAAAGCACTTTTAATTAAGGTATGTACATTGTTTTATTTAGACATAATGCTATTGCACACTTAATAGACTACAGGATAGTGCAAACATAACTTTCATAAGCACTGAGAAATCAAAAAATTCATATGATTCACTTCATTTTGGTATTTGCTTTATTGTGGTGGTCTGAACCACAGTATCTCCAAGGTGTGTCTATACCTTAAAGATGTGCTATCTTCCGATGGGAAATCTATAATCATTTGTTACCATTTTCTGGTATGTATTGTGTCATTTTCCTTAAGACACTTCGATATTTTTTCCTTATCTTTGGTTTTCAGCAGTTTTGTTCTGATGTCTCTAGGTGTGGTTTTCTTCGTGATGATTGTTTTTTGGGACACCGATCTCTTGAATCTATAAATTTATCTTTTTCACCAAATTTGGGAAATTTTCAGCCATTATTTTTTCAAATATTTTTTCTGCTTCAGTCCCTTTCTCTTGTTCATCTTGGCCTCCAATTATACATAGACCTTTTGTTATTGTCACACAGTTTCTTGGGGCTTTTTTCCTTTAAGTCTTTTATTCTGTATGTTCTTTAGAATAGATCATTTTTTTTAAAAAAATTTATTTATTTATGGCTGTGTCGGGTCTTAGTTGTGGCACGTGAGATCTTTTGTTGAGCTGTGAGGGCTCTTCGTTGCGGTGCTCAGGCTTCTCTCTAGTTGTGGCACGCAGGCTCCAGAGCGCGTGGGCTCTGTAGTTGCAGCACACAGGCTCTCTAGTTGTGGCATGCGGGCTTAGTTGTCCTGCGGCATGTGGGATCTTAGTTCCCCAACCAGGGATTGAACCCATGTCCCCTGCATTAGAAGGCGGATTCTTTTTTTTTTTTTTTAACATCTTTATTACAGTACAATTGCTTTACAATGGTGTGTTAGTTTCTGCTTTATAACAAAGTGAATCAGTTATACATGTACATATGTTCCCATATCTCTTCCCTCTTGCATCTCCCTCCCTCCCACCCTCCCTATCCCACCCCTCTAGGTGGTCACAAAGCACCGAGCTGATCTCCCTGTGCTATGCAGTTGCTTCCCACTAGCTATCTATTTTACGTTTGGTAGTGTATATATGTCCATGCCACTCTCTCACTTTGTCACATCTTACCCTTCCCCCTCCGCATATCCTCAAGTCCATTCTCTAGTAGGTCTGCGTCTTTATTCCCGTCTTGCCACTAGGTTCTTCATGACCTTTTTTTTTTTTTTTCCTTAGATTCCATATATATGTGTTAGCATACTGTATTTGTTTTTCTCTTTCTGACTTACTTCACTCTGTATGATAGACTCTATAACTCCATCCACCTCACTACAAATAACTCAATTTTGTTTCTTTTTATGGCTGAGTAATATTCCATTGTATATATGTGCCACATCTTCTTTATCCATTCATCCGATGATGGACACTTAGGTTGAGAAGGCGGATTCTTAACTACTGGACCACCAGGGAAGTCCCAGAATAGATCATTTCTACTGTTCTGTATTTATCTTTAAATTCACTAATTCTTTTGTCATTTCTATTCTGTCATTGAGCCCATCAGTGAATTTCCTATTTCAAATATTTTATTTTCCTGTTCTAGAATTCATTCCTTTAAAAAAAATAGTTTCCACTTCTCTGGGAAGAATTCTTGTCTTTTGTTCATTTCAGGTGTGTTTTCCTTTACCTCAGGGAACACAGTTATAAGAACTGTTTTAAAGTCTTTAGTAATTTCAACGTTTGGATCATCTTGGAATTGGCACCCATTGATTGTCTTTTCCCTGGAGAATTGGAGACTTTTTACCGATCCGTTTGTATGTTGAGTAATTTTGGATTGCATCCCGGACATGAAATGAAATCTTCTGGAGGATGTTGCTGTTTTTGTTTTAGCATGTAATGAACCTGTGCAGATTCGGACTGTAACTTCTGTCTTGCATTCTTTGGAGATCTCAGTTCAGATTGCTAAGTCTTTTCTGTGCTAGTTTGGGTCTGTTCCACACACATACAGTTTAGGGGTTAGGCTGAAACATATGTGAGTCCATCCACAGAATTAGAGGGTTTACTTCCTCATGCTCTCCCCTCTGGGATTCCATCTACATTCTCTCCGTCATGCAGGGGCTTCTTTTCCTGACTCCATAGGCAGAAAGTTTCCATTGAAGGTTTAGCTGCCTGGCTGGGACTGACGTATTCTAGGCTGGGGCATTCCCTCAGGGCACAGGTGTACCAGGAAGCCCCAATTGTTTGGGTAGTTTCTCCAGGTTTTAAATCCCCTTCATAAGCTGCCTTATTTTGTTTACTTTTCAGCATCCTCGGGTAGCTGTCTTTTTGTATTGAATATTTTGTCCAAATTTTTTAGTTGTAATTAACAAGAAGGATGGGCTGTAGTGGGCTTATACTGTCACAGTCAAACCAGAACTCTAGTTGGTTAATTTTTAATAGCTGCTTGGTGAGGGTCAGAGATGTGGGTTTGACTCCTGCCTCTGCAGTTTACAGTCTGCCACTTTAATAGGAACTCCAGGTTCTTCATTTGGCAAAAAAATATTGGGACGTGAGAACTTGCTCTGCCCAGCCCCAGGGTTGTGTGGATCAGATGAGATAATGGCTGTGAAGTTCTCTGGAAACGGAAAAATTGTATTCAGGTGGTTGATATCCCTGCTGTGTGTGTGCATGTGTGTGCCTGAGTGTGTGTTCACGTGTGTGTGTGGTGTGTACCATTTATGCCCGGCCATCTCCATGGCAGTGACATCAGCACTGGCTCTCTCTCTTCAGGCTCTTCCTGGACCTCACTACTACACATGGGGAGACCATGGCGGGATCATCGTGGCCATCGCCCAAGGCATGGAAACCAACGAGCTGAAGTAAGTGTTTCTGATGAAGCTTTTTAACATCATACTGTTCTCCCAGAAATTTAACTCTGTGATTATAAGTGGATTATCTCTGTAGCACTAGGTTATTGACAGCACAATTTGTGCCTTGGGAAATTACTTAAATTTTTCTTGTTTATTAAGTGGGAATGATAATCTGCCCTTCCTATCTCAGAGAAGAACAAATGAAATAATTTTACTGATTTGAAAAAGCACAACTCTATATAAATATAAATTAATAATGACTAAAAAATTAACTAGAGTCTCTTCAACTTGTCTTTCTTTGCTTTGTGTGTGACACACAGAATTACTCATAGAATGAGTAATGATAATAATAAATAATAATGATACATGAGTAGTAATTTCAGAATACATATTACTTGATAGCCAAGTGACTTTTACTGTGATACCTTTGGTTTTGGGGTGCTTGCAGATAGACCTGGAAAGGACATTTGGGGTTAATGACTTCATTTTCTAGATGAGAAAACTGAGGCTCAGAAAGGTAAAGTAACTTGCCCAAGATCCTCCCCTTTGTTAATAACAGACAAGACTAGCACTCAGGTCTTTAAATCACGTTTTGTACTCTTTGCAGTATATTCCTCTGAAAAGCAAAAATGTCAACAGTTAGTAAGCTCTGCTTTCTTGAGTCTGATTTTATCAGAACCAATTCTTTCATTACTTTTGTCTGAGCTAGGACAGAAGTTAATTTTGTTAACATTCGGTCGGGGCAGACTATCTCTCATTTCTCCTTGTTTTTGGGCTGAACCCATGAGACAGATTGCTAAAGGAGGGGGAGAGGGCTCCTATAATCATCTTGTTTAATGCAAGGGAGAAAGCTTTCTTTTCCTTGGCTCCTTTTAGAAACAGGGCCAGCAGTAAGAGAGAGAGTTGGGTGGTTTGAAAAAAGAGCTCTTAGCTGGTTTCCCCTGTGGTTAATTGGACATGTGCTGAGCGACCTGGCCTCTAAGAAGCAGAGAGAAGCAAAGTCCCGGTGTTCTGTGCCCCACCTGGCTGGTCTCTGGTCTGTGCAGCTCTGGTCAGCGGCTGCTTTAGAGCCAGGAGTCAGAAGAAGTCCTGTTTGTACGCAACAGACTGTGTCCCCATTCAGATTGACGTTTGTTCAAATGAGGACAGTCACAGGGTACATGCTTCCCACATTTGTGTCGTCATTTATTTATCCATTAATTTATTAATTCCCATCTCACACATTTCGCGAGCACTGATGGTGCCTGGTGATGTGTATCTAAAGAGACATAGGATGTTTTCCTTCACTCTCAAGGAGTCCATCCACTAGTGGTGAGATACACAAGTACACAATGTGATGTTCGGGACGCTCCTTGAGAAGTATGGTAGGGGACGTAGTGTGGCTCCCTAGGAGTACATTTCATTCTGTGTGTGGCAGTCAGACTGTAGAGACAGTTCCTGATTTTCCCTGTTTAACTCTCCTCCAGATTACATTTGCATTCCAAGCTGGCTTCTCTGGAGTAGTTAATGTGATTCTGGTCCTCTTACACCATCTGTCGGTGCATGTGTGCTCGGGGAACGCAGCGTCATTGCTAGCTAGCTGCAGGAAAACATGATCAGGAAAATAGACCTGCTGCCAGAAAATCACAGTGCCCTCGGCAGACATTGAACAATGATTTTGGGGTGGTAGACTTTAAGGATATGGACCCTCTAGCATCCCTCTATTTGCACAGGTCATGTGGAGGTGTCTGTAGGTATGGTTCAAATAAAACATTTGCAAATATGAGAATATGTTCAGGCCTCCTATTGACAGGTGCATGTGTCCCAAATATCAGTCTGAGCTTGCCCAAAATCTGTGTAGTGTAGCCACCTGGCATTTGTATATTGCTCACAGAGTTGTTTTTTTTTTTTTTCTTGCTTCTCATGCTGCTCTGCTTTTGACCTGTGTGCTATCAGCTTCATCAGAAGAGAAGCAGGAAATAAATATTGTAATTAATTCAGATCCTTAAACCACATGAGTGAAGGCTGCTTCTGACTCACCTGGATTTCTATTGCTGGTCTAGGACTTCAGACACGTCTAAGTCTGGTCTCCCCAGCCATGGCCATGGCTCCCTCCTTTGAGTCTCATAGTATTTATTGGCGGCTGTCTCATTGATTTGGCATTCATCGCATGCTGCCTCCTTTTGTTAGTTACCTTTTCATTATATGCCTGGTTTCCTCAACTCATTAACAAGGTCTTTGTAGAC
Organism: Eubalaena glacialis; assembly: GCF_028564815.1. Classification (NCBI taxonomy): domain Eukaryota; kingdom Metazoa; phylum Chordata; class Mammalia; order Artiodactyla; family Balaenidae; genus Eubalaena; species Eubalaena glacialis. Next base: position 11,651,393 of record NC_083725.1, on the reverse strand, counting down.
AAGGATTTCTATTCTATGCAGGCTAGCAGGCACTTAGTAAATATTTGATTGTTCAAATAAATAGGTCATGCACACTTAGTCTTCCAAGATTGCTTATTTTTTTCCTGGTTTATAAAACTGGAAAGGGTGGGGTAGCATGGCAATCGTACAGTCCCCGGGGGTGGGGGCACTTCCGTTATGCTCTGTTGTAAATGATAGTCCCTGGAGCTCAAACGTGAGTAGGGGTCCCCGGATGTGTGCAATCTGGTGAGAATGTGACTGTCAAGAGTTCAGGTCCACGCTGGATGGAAATGGAACATATTTCTGTTAAGCATCATTTCAGGTCAATTACGCAAACATTTGTTGAATATCCACAAGGAGCCAGATGTTGTTCTAGGAACCGAGGATGCAGAGGTGAATGAGGCATCCTTTGGGAGCTGTCCAGCCCCACTGTGGCTCTGAGATGTTTCTGAGCCAGCTGGAAGGAGAGGCTGGGGGAAGAGCTTTCCGACCCAAAGCTTATCCAACCTTAGGGAGGAAGCCGTAACAACAGTAACCCTAGTGAGAGGTTTAGTGGGGACAGAGGGTGGAACATTGCTTAACGTAAGAGTTAAGTTTTGGGGTGTTTTTTTTTTTGGTTCTTTTCTTTTTTTTTTTTAATTAATTTATTTATTTAGGCTGCATTGGGTCTTCGTTGCTGCATGCGGGCTTTCTCTAGTTGTGGCAAGCAGGGGCTATTCTTTGTTGTAGGCTGCAGAGCATGGGCTCTAGGCACGCGGGCTTCAGTAGTTGTGGCTCACGGGCTCTAGAGCACAGGCTCAGTAGTTGTGGCTCACGGGCTCTAGAGCACAGGCTCAGTAGTTGTGGCTCACGGGCTTAGTTGCTCTGCAGCAGGTGGGATCTTCCCGGACCAGGGCTCGAACCCCTGTCCCCTGCATTGGCAGGCGGATTCTCAACCGCTGCGCCACCAGGGAAGTCCCTGGTTGTTCTTTTAAATAATTCATGTCTTTCTCTCCCTGATTAGTATAGTTAACTAAGAGTTCATGATTACTTGTTTCAGCTTCTGCCTTGATTCTCCACTGAGGCTGTTTTCTTTGTTGCTGTTAACTGAAATTGAGAGTAAGAAGTGGAACGCTTTGTTTTGCTCCTGTTTTCTACATGTCTGAAATGAATAGACAAGAAACCTCTTCTGGGAGTCACTTACCCCTTCATTCAGCATGCTGTCACCGTGAACCTGCTCAGGGGATGCAGATCATTCTTGTGTAGAATCAGTGTTTTTCGGAGAAGGGGCTGTTGTGTTTTCGCACTCTGACCAAAAACGGACCCAGACCCAAGCTTGTCGGCTTGATAGTGAGGGATGAGATCAGTCTCCGTTTCTTCCTGGCGGTTTGCCTGTCAGCATAATGATATTGGTAGTTACTAATAATACCTTGGACATTCCCCAAAGCATCTTTCCTCATAGGAGATTTCAGATTTCATAGGGCTTCCCTCTGGGGAGTCCTGAAAAGCCACTGCGAAGACTAGACCCAGCAGAGCAGCTGTCTTTTCTGGATCTGAGTTCTGGAAGCAGCTTCACAGTTCTGGAACGTGGGAGATGGCGGTTAACCTGTCCTCGTGGCTGCGGAACCTCCTCTCCTAGTAACTTACCTGGATGGTTGGAGAGAGAGCCAGTCCCGCCCCCACTTCGTTCTCACCCCCGTGTGGTGTCTTTGGCCCTGTGAGTTATAGAGGAACAGGTATTCTTATCAACCTTTAACTGTTGAGAAACTGAGAGATGGGGTTAGAAAAAAAAAAGAAAATACAGTGCAGTTCATTTAATTTCCTTTAACAAAAAAGCATTAATTAATGCCCCTCTGTGTGCCAGGGGCAGAAAAGTGAGTAAGAGGTCTTATTCCTGATGAACAGCAGCCCTAGTAGAAGATGCTCGCAAAATCAGGTCATTTAAATATAGTAGGTATGTTACTGAACCAAACTTGGGTCCACTTGCCCATCTACTGACACTGGGTTGTGGTGAAGGAAAGTGCAGCGTTTATTGTAAGGCACCAATCAAGGAGTCCGAGACAGCTAGTGCTCAAAAAGCCCGAACTCCCTGATGGATTTTAGCAAAGCATTTTTTTTTTTTTTAAAGATTGATTGATTGATTGATTGATTGATTGCTATGTTGGGTCTTCATTTCTGTGCTAGGGCTTTCTCTAGTTGCGGCAAGCGGGGGCCACTCTTCATCGCGGTGCGTGGGCCTCTCACTATCGTGGCCTCTCTTGTTGCGGAGCACAGGCTCCAGACGCGCAGGCTCAGTAGTTGTGGCTCACGGGCCTAGTTGCTCCACGGCATGTGGGATCTTCCCAGACCAGGGCTCGAACCCGTGTCCCCTGCATTAGCAGGCAGATTCTCAACCACTGCGCCACCAGGGAAGCCCTAGCAAAGCATTTTTAAAGGCCAGGTGAGGGAGGGGCGTCTCAGGGTATGTGATCAGCCCTGCACAGTTCTCTGATTGGTTGATGATGAGGTAACAGGATGGTGCCACAGGGGTTAACATTATCAATCCTTAGGCTCCAGTAGACTCCATGCTCATGGTCATCAAGTAGTTAACGTCTTCCAGTTGGTGGTGGTTTTAGCATCTATAAAACAACTCAGGAAATGTGCATCATATACTGTTATCTAGATATGTCAGAGAGGCGCTGTAGCAGAGGACCAAGGGGAGGGGTCTGTCCCATAGGGTCCTGCTCCATTACAGGTGTAAGATAGAGGTGAGCACAGGGTGCGGGGCGGCCACAGAAGGAGGGCCAGTAATGCTATCTGGGAGACAGGAGAAGGCTTCTGGGAGGAGAGGAAACTTGAGCTGAGACTTCAAGGGTAAAAAGCAATGTTGGAATGCCACCCCAGGTTTAGAAAGAGCTTGAGCAGAGACCAGCATGAATCAGAGTGCAAGGTGCAGCTCTTTAGTATTGACAGAATGTAAATCTCAGGGTGGGGGGGGGTGAGGAATGAGGCTTGCAGTAGCTGTGTGGTCAGGGGCCAGGTCCCCTGAGGACCTTACACGCCGCACCAGAGACATTAGACTTTGCTTTTGAAATGACAGGGTCCCTCTGAGGGTTTAAAAATAGGGGAATGACACTGCTAGTGTAGAAAGATGGCTCTGGCAAGTTGAGGAGCATGAATTTAAAAGCACCAAGACTGGAGGTGAGAGATGCTGCTTAGGTGGGGACCAAGCGTTTTGAGGACTAAGCGTTCAGGACTTGCTTTTTGACTAGACGGTGTCGGGGGGTTGGGGGGGTGACAGGGCAAGATGATCATATCACTCATAGAAAAGCAGAGGAAAAGGAGTTGGCCTGAAGGGCCATAGGATGAGTGCAGATGTGGACAAGTTGAACTGAAGTGGCTGTGGGATGTCCACGGGGAGATCCCCAGCAGGGATCTGGACATATTACATCATCTGGTTCTGTCTTCCACTGCCCGTTGCAGGAATTTTCTCTCTGTCATCTGTGATGGATGATCACCCAAGTCTTTGCTTGAATAATCGTAGTGATGGGGACTTTGCCAAATCAAAAGGAGCTTCCATTTCACTTCGGACAATTTGTTGTTCATTTGTTCACGCACTAAGTATTTATTCATCCATTCCTTTATGAATGAAAGTTCTCAGGTCAGAGAAAGCCCAAATTCTCCTCACTCCCGTTGCTATGCAGTGGGCTCAGCTTCCAGGAGATACATCCAACAGATATTTTCTCTTCTGCCTGAAAGCCTTTCAGATGCATGAGGACCCCTCCCTCTCCTCTTGAGAGCATCTCCTATTCCATGGCAAACAGCCCCTGTTCCTTCCCTCCTGTGCTGCAGGATCCTGAATGTACACCCTCTAGCTTCTCCTTTGGGCCCTCCTCACAATGTCAGAGCTTTAAGAGCCCAGATCTGTCCCCAGCAGCCTGAAACATGCGTCACATTGGCGTTGATACCAGCATGATCCTAGACACTCAATTTCTGCTAATAAAAACCCTAAGACAGTTTTTTTTTGCCCTATATCATTACCCTGTTCTGAAATCAAGTTACCCTGAGAAAAGGAAACGGGATTCATTTATTGTGACTTGTGTGTGAAACAATTTGAGCTCCCAGCTCCGACTTCCTTCGTGTCTAAGTTCTCTCCAATCAACTATTTCATACTCCATTCTTGACACAACTTTTTCTTCTTAAGGGAAATAAAACTACTTTTTCTCATCTAGTCTTGAGATCTTTACCTGTTCTCGTGGTTCTTTTAGAGATTATTAAAAGGAGCTCTGCAATCATACCTTTAAATCTTTCAGTTCCCTAGAATGTGCTTTATTTTGCATTCATTTTCCTTTAACTTCCATGTTTTTTTCCTGCTTTGTCCAGTTTGAAGATCATTCTCTTTAAAAAAGACAAAACCAAAATAGAAGTTGACTAACTACTTCTGCCTCTTTTTCTGTCTTTCCTATTTATACCATTAACCGTCAGATGGATGAGCCTATTCCATTTCTCATTCTTTATAGAACTTGCTGGGTAACCAAGCCACGTCTCACTGCCCACTGATCTCCCAATTATTTTGGTAATTTGAAGCATAATCCTTGACTTACTTTGAGTTTGAGTTGTTTGGCCACTGTTTCTGCAGATTACTAGCTGTAAGAATGACAGCTAGGATTAATTAGCAGATCGCTACTGCTCTGTAAGTTTTTGCCCTTGGTTAATATGACTCTTTGCTCATCTTGAATATGTTTTTTTAAAAGTCTGAGCTCATCAAGGACCTTTCTCTCCAGCCACACATTGGTGTTTTAAATTGAGTGTCTACCACTGCTTCACTTATTTAGTGTATCTTTGGTTGTATTATGTTATTATTGTATTATAGTCCCATCTTCTTGAGAGCTTTGGCCATGAGATTATGTCTATACTTCTGTTTGAACGTTTTGAATTCTCCGTTCCTAAGGGCTGGGGCCCTACGTCCTCTTTCACGACTATTAGGCATATAAAGATGGCTTGGTTTGTTTTCTTGCAAGGTTCTTGTCACTTTCACTTCACCAGCACAAGTTCTCCTTTGGAGGTCAGAAGTTGGTCCAGAACAGATGTTCCCTTAACTGTTGGCAGTTGATAATGTGACTACCATGTCTCCAAAATTTTGAAAAAGCGCTGTTTTTTAAATGCACAGTTTATTCTTAGGTTTAAGGCTGTACTCGGCCATGCACCTGCTTTTTAGTGTCGTTAATATGTTATGGTCAGAGTCTGCTGGGAACTTCTCAAGAAATGGGATGATTCATTTCCTGAGGTTCTCTCGGGTTCGAGGAGCTTTTAAGTAGAATTACCTAGGCAATGTGCAAATAGGCAGACTTCCGGCATCATCACACGGATAGCTCCCATAGTGTCTGGTTAATACGCTGACTCTGCTGGTTCAGTTTGCTTTAAAGATGGCGCTAAGCCTTTAGCTCATCACCCTGCTACACGAAAGAGATTGAATGAGTTACCTTATCCCCGTATCTGCTTCAGAGTTAGCTGAAACCAAAAGCATATCAGCCAGAAGAGAATTTCTCCTCTTAGGAAGATCTGTGGAGGAGATTGCTTAGTCCCCATTGCCCTGTAGCCCCACCACTAGGTTTAACCCATAGCACTTCTTGCAGAAGTACCGATTTTAGTAATCTCAAGACAAGAGGAAGTGTTTGGATTGAATGATGTTGTAAAAAGAATTACATCAAGTATTAAGATCCTGAGTGAGTAAAACTGATATCTCAAAAACATGGGAAAAGTGAAAGAAAAGTTTTGTATATAATTTGGATTCGAGAGACCCAGTAGCTCTGTGACCCTAATGAACCCCCTCTTAATGGAGTGGTTTCTCATGGTGAGCATCTCACCAGCTTACTGGGTGATGAAGCAAATATCAGGCACACTTTCCTCTCCTTCTCCTCCTTCTCCTCTTCAATACAAAAGATAATTTGAAATCAATACAGTTACTTCAGTGGTGCTTTTTTTTTTTTTTTCTCAAGGGCTTGCTCTCTCGTTCTGATGTAGTCTGTCTTGGAGACTTTTCTCAGGACACGCTTTCCTCCAACTTTTTAATTTTTAAGACTATGGGAAAAGTTGGAAAAATTGTATAAAAATTACTCATGTAACCTTCCCCTACAGCTCCCGTAACAATCACCAGTTGTTAACATTTTGTCCGTTTGCTCTGCTTTTGCCATCTGTTTATCCTGTCTGTCATCTTTCTATCCATCCATCCGTCCAGCCATCTATCTGTCCAGCCACCCTTTTTTTTGGGAATCATTTGAAGGAAAGTTGCAGCTATTGTGCCCCTTTATAGCTAAATACTTAAACATATACGTATCTCCAGGAAGTAAGGGTATTTTCCTACACAATCAGAATGCCATTATCACACCCAAGAAAATGATCATGAACTCAGTATTACTTACAGACTATTATATTTTCTCAGTTGTCCTTTACTATTTGTAGCTGCTGTTTTTTCTTCTAATCCAGGATTCAGTCCATGTTTACGTATCGCATTTGGTTATTATACCTCTTTAGTCTCTTTTAATCTATAACAAGCCCTCTGCCTCTTTGGTTGGTTGGTTGGTTGGTTTTTCATGGCCTTGATGTTTTGAAGAATCCAGACCAGTTGTCATGTAGAAAGTTCCACATTCTGAATTTGTCCAATCGCATGGAATAGTGGTGCCTAGATGATGTGGTATCCTCAGTGCTTTATCCAGGAGGTACACGATGTCAGGTTGAACCACTGTGAGTGATGCTAAGTTTGTCGAGGGTTGTAACTCAGATTGTCCACTGTAAATTACATTTCCCCCTTTGCAGTGAGTGCGAGTTGATATCTTTTTTTTTTTTTTTTGCGAGTTGATATCTTTAGACCGTGTGAACACTCTGGTCCTCTTGTCTGACTCGGTTGTTACAGTGGGGGTTAGAGTACAGTCACTTTTCCCATTCTGTCATTGTTTTCAACATTTATTAGGTAGCATTGTAGTATAATAAAAAAAAAAATCCCTCTTCCCTTTCTCTTCCCTTTTGGTATCATTTAGAGACCCATGCCCTATTTTCATTCAGTGTATTATCTGTTACCATCGTTTCTCTTTGTCAAGTTCATATTTTCCCAGACTGGCCAGTTGGAGCCCCATCAAGGTGGCTCCCATGTCCTTTTGGGTCATCAGCATCCATCTGTGAGCACTTCCCCCCTTTCTGGCACAACCTTAAACTTGCCCGGCTTTAGCCCAGGATCAGCCACTTCTCCAAGGAGCCCTGGTTCCTCTTACAGATGAATGTTATCTGGAAACCAAGCTCTTGCCCCGGAGACTTTAACCGCAAGGATCCTTTTACTTGCATCTGGGCAGGTACAGCACCAACGAAGGGGAGACCTGGAAAACATTCGTCTTCTCCGAGAAGCCGGTGTTTGTGTACGGGCTCCTCACGGAGCCTGGCGAGAAGAGCACTGTCTTTACCATCTTTGGCTCCAACAAAGAGAACATCCACAGCTGGCTGATCCTCCAGGTCAATGCCACGGATGCCTTGGGTAAGCTGCTGCCTCCTCGGCCCTTTGCATGGAAATACCTATTGACCAAAGCATCAGCGTAGATACTGTGCCCTGGGAAGAGGTTGTGATCCATTGAAGAAGATGGGCACGTATGCAGTAAGTGAATGAGAGATGCAGAGGCAGTTGCTCGGGCAGCTGTTAATAGGGCCACGTGTTGTCTTTTGTATCCTCATTTCCTGTGTGGTCACGGGCACAGGGCAGGTTTACGTATATGTGTGCTGAACATGTGGATGAATGAATGCTTGGAAAACGTTCTTCCAAATTAGCAGTTCCAGTTTGGCCAATTCAGTGGGTAACTACTCCTAGTGAGTGATGCAGGGTCCTCTCAGAGCTGTCTGGGGTCTCGTCACCATCTGCTAGCCCAGACCCAGGACCTGTAAATAAGTGAGCAGGGAGAGTGAACCTCCTCAACATACTTCTTCCTTCCCCACCCCCACGTAACCCTGCCCTCTGCAACTTCTCTGTCTTGGCTGACATTATTCCAGCTGCCTGGAAGGCCCCTTGGATTCAGTTTCCACTCGTTGAAATCCTTCTCATGGATCAGGATCCAATGCACTTGACTGCTAATCCCAACCAAAAGATCTCTCCCCTCTTCTCTGTGTCCCTAGCATACGTGTATTCATCACACCTTGAATTACAAATTTGTGTCTGTCACTCTGGGTGTGTCCTCTCCCATCAACTAGATCACAGTCTTTAGACACAAGAACCTGCCCTGTGCATATTTATATTCTACCCACTGGACAGCCTGATAACCTTATTGTCAGTAAGGGTTTAATGAATGCTTGCTGATTGGAATGGTGTTGAGTTGACAGTAGTTCATCAGTTTCAGGCAGCATTTAATCTGACCAAAGACACACATATGAAAAAAGACATAAACTACCAGTATAGACATTGATGTACTTTGGAATTCCTGTAGAAACCATTCTACTTAAATTTCGAGTGGATTTGGGTAGATGGAGTGACTATCCAGGTTGTCTGACCAATTCTCAGCCTCCTTTCATGAAGATCCCATACCTTCCGAGCAGTGACAGTGAATTCTCTTGCTCGTGGGCCATACTACCAGATGCGTCCACGCTGCCTCAGGAAGCAGGCAGGGGTCGGTACTCCTGAGTGATACCATCTCTCAGGGATTCAGCCTCTACCTAACTCCCTGGAGATAAACGCCTCTGGGCACCTACTTCTAAAGGAAACTGCAGAATCTGCTAAAATCTTTCAGAAGTGTAGACAGCGAGCACCAAAGATGCTTGCTTCTTCCCAGCTTTCTCAGATGGACGTCCGTGTTTCAGGGGACACCAGGGGCTGCTGCCCGGCCTCAGAGCCGGCTGATTAGAGGGGCGGGCTGGGTCCGGAGGCCTGCACACCCGCTGGGCAGTAACGGGAGACATGGGAAGTGGTTGGCTGGGCTGCGGGGCGGGCAGGGCAGGAAACCCTGCGTGGGTCTGCCTGTAATGCTGCATTTCCTCCTCCTCAGGGGTCCCCTGCACAGAGAACGACTACAAGCTGTGGTCCCCGTCTGATGAGCGGGGCAGCGAGTGTCTGCTGGGGCACAAGACTGTTTTCAAACGAAGGATCCCCCACGCCACGTGCTTTAACGGAGAAGACTTCGACCGGCCGGTGGTCCTGTCCAACTGCTCCTGTACCCGACAGGACTATGAATGGTGGGTTCTACATCCATGCCAGGGACTGAGTTCTATTCTGGTCACTCACCGGTGTGGGAAACAGACTAGGGCGTGGTCCCTTCCCCTGAAGAAAGGGAGGGAATCATAGGAAACAAATATTTATTAAGCATCTCTTATGAACCCGGAACCGTGCTAGGCACTGTTTATGTAGGTTATTCCATTTAGTTGTTACAGCCGTGTGATATGGTGGAGGTGTGACACCCAGGCAAGTTGCAGTGATTTATGCAGGAATAGATCACTCTGGGATTTGTTTCTATGAGGGCAACCCAAGAAAGGAACACGCTGAAGGTTCAATTGTAGATAACTTCTTTTTGTTAGGAGCCCTATTCTAGAGGGAATTTGTTTCTTTGTCTGAAACGAGGGGAGGTTAGTGTCTTATATATATTTATATTTGTATATTCATTAGTCCTTGAGTAAAATATCCAAGGCACTGCTTGACATTGTGGAAGAAATGACATGCACACAAATCATTGTAACAGGAGACGGGAAGATGCAGGTACCTTGGAGGAAGAACGGGTGCTTTTACTGGGATTATTGATAGGAAAGAGGAGACTGTGATTTGCTGCTGGGGAATCAGGAAATCTCTGGAGGCAACACTGTTTGAGATGGGCTTTAAGGAAGAAGCATCTGGATACGTGACTGGAGCGTTCTAGGAAGATGCAGCGGCAGCGTGAAGGTGTGGAAACAGGAAAGTGTAGTTGGTGGTTTAGTTTGGATGCCTTGTTGGGTGTATGACTGGGGGTCAGTGAGTGGAGATGAGGCTGAGAAGAGAGAGAATACGGTGGGGTGGAGACTCGGGCGTGGACCATATTCTGTAAGCAGGAGGGTGTCTTTGGAGGCTTTTGAGGAGAGTTGATGACCGGAACAGAGCTTAGCTTTAGGAAGATGATGCTAGCAGTAAAGACATAGGGTCTCAGAGCCCGTAGACAATCCCCCAAGTCTGTGATCCAACGTGAAATCATTCCAGATTTGCAGGGCTCTCAGTAGAGCATGGGCACTGATCATAAGCACATAACTCGTTTTTCAGTGGTTGCCGAAGCATAAAGAAACCAAAGGTTGCTTTGGGAAGCCACACTTACCTTGACTGAAGCCAGAAACCTCGGATGTGTTCTAGTCCAGAGGTGGGAACAGGGCCATAGAGTAAACGTTTTAGGCTTTGCAGGCCGTGTGGTCTCCGTTGCAGCTACTCAGCTCTGCCTATGTATCGAGATTGCCGCCTAGATGAATGGGCATGGCCGTGACCCGATAAAGCTTTATTTACAAAACAGCCAACCAGATTCAGGCAATTCCGGTCCTAGACCAGTGCTTCTGAAACTTGAAGGTGCATGTGAATCATCTTGGATCTCATTAAAATGCAAGTCCTGAATTGGTTGTCCTGGGGCCCTGCAGTCGCCCAGGCTCCAGGTGACCCTGAGGCTGCTTCTCTGCAAAGCTACCCTCAGAGCAGCAAGGCTTTAGACAGCTGAAGACGAGCATCCTCTCCGAAAGCTGTGTGGCCCTAAGATAACAACGTAGACGCTTTCATGGCAGAAGCGCAGAGCTGTTCAATGTTCCCAGTGATGTCCGCTTAGTGCCCCTCTGCTGCCTTCTGCCCTCCCTTAGAGAACCCTAAATGGTAATGCTAATCGGAGGGATTTTGCTGGTGTGAGGTATCCCTGCCGACTGGATTGAGACTTTGGGGGCCCTGATCATGGAAAAGATTACGAGCCCTCTCTCCTCCCTCTTTTATCCCCGTTAAATACTTGAAAATAAGACAAAATGAAAAATATGTGAGAAAATCTAACAAATCTTGATTTTTCTTTTGATGACCACTATTATGCTTTTTCTCTAAAATCATCATCATTTTTCTCTAAAATCCCCCCAAAACAGCAATAGCAACAACCAAAAGCAAAAGCCAGGGGCCTGGCCCCCATGGGTCTACCACACCCACTCAGCTAAAACCCACTGGAGGCTGAGACCAGGGAACGGCCTGCCCTGCCCCTCTTGGACTTGGGCTTTGGGCCAGATGGGATTGTGGGGTGATGACCATGCAAATGATGAAGGGTGTGTTTCAGGGCATCCTGTAGTTCCTCTGTTTGCTGTAGCTTCTAGAAAGGAACCAGCCTGACTGCATGGCTCTTGGAAAGGTTTGGTGGCACTGGCCTGTGGCAGTGGGGAGGGCAGGGTCTGGACATGGACGTGAAGAGAGGAAGTGAGACTCGGCGAGCTCCCGGTGTCTCTCCATTAGTCCTGCTCCTGAGGGACAGCTGTACTTACTTCCAGGAGTCCTTTCGGGCCTCCCTGGGAAGCACAGTTACTTGCCTGTATGTTCCCTGATTTCAGGAGTAGTTTCTTTTACATCTTCATATTCCCCCAGGTTGCCAATAAGAGTGGTTTTCAAACTCTTGACTGCAACTCCTAGTAAGCAATGTATTTTATAGTGTGATCCTGTACCTACACATATTTGTGTATGTAGACACGTACACACATCTATGTAAACAGAAGTTTTATGAGGTAAGATTTACTTTCAAGTGCGAAGAATTTTGCAATTTCTTTGTGGGGAGGGGAGGAAGCAGGTCTGGACCCTCCAATGTGCTTTCACAGCCCACTAGGTCATGACCTATAGTTTGAAAAAACTGCCCAAGAAGAGTACCTTGCCATTGGAGTAATTAATGCTCTGCCTGGTCCCCCAAAAGGTTTAAAGCAGCCATTCCATAAAAATTTACCGGATTTAATGAATGGAACGTGGTTGGTACAGTAATAAAACTGCTCCCTTCTGAAAAATGCTCTACAGGGTGCTAAATGTAGACTGTGATGTAATATGTACACGAACCGCTTTGCCCTGTACCTGTTAATACGTCTCCTGTAGTAGGTGTTATACTTGATAGAGTAAGTGAAGGCTTTTGGGTAAAGCACATCAACATGGAAAGTCCCACTGGATTACGAGTTTAGGGTTTGGGCCAGACCTTGGCAAGTACAGCTGCCTCGTTTTAGAGCCGTCAAGTCACGCAGACAAGGGCAGGGCCAAGACTAGACCTGGGACCCCTGCTTCCTACCCCAGGGCTCTGCCTGGCTAGCTGGCCAGTGTGGAAGAGATGTGGTCCCCAAATTGCAGAAGGTCTGTGGACTCAAGGTCTAGGTCCCAAAGTGCACGAGGAGGCCCCCACGGTGATTTTAGGGAGTAGGTGGACATGCTCTTAAATAACATTGAATCCTTAGTTTAGAAAAAAGACGGTTCCTTTAAATTTCTCTTGTAATCCCTCCAGTCATGTCAAGGAGAAAGTCTCACTGAGTGCTAGTAATTCTTCACATTTGCCAATTGCTTTTAACAAAGAGAGGGCAGGCCCAGAGTCTCTGGGCAGGGAACTGGGTCCAGCTAAAAAAATTCAGTATTATTTTGTCTTTGGCATCATGATCTGTCTCATTTTTGTCTATTTATGGCATATGATAATGGTTTTCCAATTACGGCTCTGTTATAAAGTTTCTTTTGAAAATGCATTAGTGTAAAATAGTGAGTATTCGTTAAAGGGACACGTTGAGTAACTTACAATACAGGTGGTGGGCAGTAGGGTGGACGTCGCAAGGGAGGGTCCCAAAATACCTGAAGTGTGTCAACCAGCGGCCTTACCGAGCCCCAATTGCCTTTTCAGTGACTTCGGCTTCAAGATGAGTGAAGATTTGTTATTAGAGGTTTGTGTTCCAGATCCTGAGTTTTCTGGGAAGTCATACTCCCCTCCTGTGCCTTGTCCTGTGGGATCTGCTTACAGGAGAACCAGAGGGTACGTCTCACAGAGGTTGCCATGTCCGGGACACAGCGGGTCTGTACTTGGCATGGGGGGTGCAGAGGACCACCTGGGTTCCTTTCATATTCTAAATGACAGAATTCCAAGGTAACAGGTTTCAGGTAGCTTGGGGAATATTTAAAACTGCAATGTTTGCAAACTCTTCTCCCCACCCTAGCCCCCGTGGAAAAAAATGCAAGTCTGTAAGCTTCTCTGCAACTCCAGTTGTTTCTTTCTTTTTTTTTTTTTTAAATAAGCCTTTCTTTTCCCCTTCCATGTACTCTCTCTTTTTATTATTATTATTATTATTTATTTATTTATGGCTGTGTTGGGTCTTCGTTTCTGTGCGAGGGCTTTCTCTAGTTACGGCAAGTGGGGGCCACTCTTCATCGCGGTGCGCGGGCCTCTCACTATCGCAGCCTCTCTTGTTGCGGAGCGCAGGCTCAGTAATTGTGGCTCACGGGCCTAGTTGCTCCGCGGCATGTGGGATCCTCCCAGACCAGGGCTCGAATCCATATCCCCTGCATTGGCAGGCAGATTCTCAACCACTGCGCCACCAGGGAAGCCCTCCAGTTGTTTCTTAAGTCATAAACTTCAGCCAGTGCACGTCTTCAGAGCATTGTGTTGAAGAGATACAGTTGACTCTTGAACAGTACACATTTGAAATGAATATAAGGTCCACTTACATGTGGATTTTCTTCAGTAAATACAATACCTGTATTTTCATTGTACGGATCTTTAAGTTAAGGTGGGGGAAAGTTTGTGTTCGATGAGAGATCACAATATGTAGAATCAAAAGAACTAGGGCTCTAGTCCTGATTCTATTCAGACTATTTGAGTTCCTGCCTTTGGGTGAGTCATTTATGATTTTGAGGTAGAGGTAGCAGTACTACATGAATTTTTACCTACAGTGGGGGGTAGGTCGGTGCCCCCAACCCTGGAGCTGTTCAAGGGTCAACGGTATATGCGAAACTCTCGCCTGGGACAGTGCTCCAAATTGTCTGGGCTGCCTAATTTATTTACAGGCAGAAACAATTCGGAATGATTCAACTTCCTTCTTCTTGCTCTGTAGGAAAATGAATAGATAAGCTGTATTGTCCATGGATGGGAAAATGTTCCTTTATGACTATTCTTTGATGTTTCTGACCTCTTGCTCTTGGGGGGGTGGGTGACAGCTATCGGAAGATTTCTGGGGACACCTGCAGTGGAGGAGATGTTGAAGTACGCCTGGAAGGAGAGCTGGTGCCATGTCCTTTGGCAGGTGAGACGTGGTTTCTTCCCTTTGTCTTGTCGAGACATTGTTGAAGCATTCCCGTGATCTCAACCCAGCTCTTCAAACTACCTGGAGAGAAAGAATGGAAGTTACGGGCATCTCAGAGCTCCCGTTTCCCCTTAAGCATGGTATCCAAACAACATTTATTTATAACCTTATGTTTTTATAAGAATGGAAGACATTTTCGGAGGGACATCCCTTTTGTTCATTGAAAAATATTTATTTGGCATCTGTTGTATTCTAGGCGTGGGGGGCTGAGGGCACCCTTAGGCCTTCTGTGTGTTCCTTGATCTGTTTGTTTGTCATAGAAAGAGACTCATGGCTTTCTGGGAAATAGCTAAGTGATCTATCTTAATTTTTATAACAATAATTATGACTAATATTTTAATGGAATTTTACACATTTTAATGTACTTTTCCATGCGTTAGCAGTTTAGTCCTTAGAACTACCCAGTGAAGCAGATATTATTATTAGCTCCATTTTTTTTTTTTTTTTAATATGAGGAAGCGTGTTCAGAGGAGAGAGTTAAACAATTTATTTGAGGTCACACACCTGGTAAGTGACAAAGCTAAAATTCAGACTCTAAGCCTCATGCTCTTCCTTGGCCATCACTCAAGTGGCAGATGAGCATCATTCCCATTCTTTGAGGTGATCATATGCATGCTCATTGGGGGAAACTTTTGGAGCAGGTGCACATGCTATAAAGGTATAATGTGTTCCAAACATTTCAAGTTGATTTGGTGGTGATGGCACATGTTGAGGTATTTGTAATACAGACGTGAAATTATGATACCTTAACAAAGAGCTAATCTCTTAGCATCTTTCCTTTCTTTGCTCTGTTTCTAGTCTTGTTCACGTAGGGCTTCTCTTCCCGCGGAGCCCTCCCTCCTGCTCATGCCTCTCGGGGAAGGTGCGTGACTGGAGCTGGCTCCACTGGTGGTGGTGGCGTCCGATGGAAGAGCCATCAGCGCCAGAGGAAGCATGAGCGAGCAGCCTTGTCCTCCGCGGGCAGGGGAGAGCAGCCCTCTCCATCGCTCACTGCTCGCCAGTTTGCCCTGGTGTTTTTCATGCTAAGCTCGTTAGTCCCTTAATTTAATCTTCCATCATTACCGAGTAATTAACATCCTCACTGTGGAGACTTAAAAAGAACACGGCTTCAGCAAATTCCCCCAAATGAGCAGATAATATTCAGACAGTCCCCTCACGAGAGCTGTTATTGATGAGGGCTTGGGTGAGCAGGGTTTGAGTGATCGCTCTTAAGGGGCTGGAGTAGGTACTTTGGTAATAAATATTTCTGAAGATAATTCAGCGAGGGACAAAACAGTTTGTTTAAAACTGTCTAAACTGGTAGGAAAGCTATTTTCTCTTCTGATAGGAGAAGATAGAATAGGGAATGAAGTGGGAAAATCTCATTTGTAGTGTAGGCTACCTCCTAAATGTTTTTTTTTTTTTTTTTTTTTAAAGCATGGAACAGAAGGCAGGGATGTACCAAGAAAGGAAAAGATGGTTTTATAGGACTAATGTGGAACCATAATATGTTTGCAAAGATGAGGTAATCTGGTCATCTGGAAGGATTTTTAAAAGTGAAGTAATTTTTCTTCCTTTGAGATTAGGATAATAACGCACATCTCTAGGCTGGGCTCGTGTATGGCTGGGATTAACCAAGAATTCTATTTCTTTTCTAAGTTAAGAATTGCACACAAAATGCTGTCTGTTCTTCTACACCCAATCCTAAGGCAGGTGTTTCAGGACTCAAACTCTACTCAAAAGGCACTAGTTGGTTAGAAGAAGAAAAAAAAAAAACCCAAAGCAACAGAATGAGGTTTCTAGATGATAGAGAGATGTGGGGTGAAGGGCTTGCTGCTGTGAATGTGTCTCCGCGTCTCCACGTGGCAGCTGCCACGAGAATCCTTGATTCCAACGTCATTTACAAGCTCGGCACTTTTCATCTTGACTATTCCATCCCCTGGGAATTACAGTGGGCAGGTTTTCTTGCAAACCAAAGGGAGGGGTTTGTTATCATGTGGTGGTAGCTTAGATACTTTTGAAGTGAAGTAATACTGAAGGAAAAGAAGGCAAATTTACCTTTGGTAAAAAATTGTAGGTAGACTTATATTTTGGGGGTGCATTACCTATATTGAAGCCTTTATAAAGCAGAGGTGGCTAGGACATGTTAACTCGTTGAATGAATGGGATGAGAGAGAGAAAACAACCACAGTCACCGTGCAGGCATGTAGCAGAGGGATCCAGATTTGCAACTCGGTCCCAGATGCAACATATTGTCACAACGGATGCCTCAGATATGGATGCAGGTGTGTCGCTCATCTCCATTCCCTTGGAAGAATCTGGATGTTTTCCAGGCTGTTCCCTAAGTGGAAGAGATAGAGCACCAGCTCTTCACGTTCCTAGTTGTCTGACGTTAAGTCAGTCTCTGGGTTAAGCACTCTGGGCTTCTATTTCTATGTCTTGAAAAATGGCACCATCGGTGTTACACCACTGGGTGTTAAAACATAGACTCTGGATCCAGACCATCTGAGTTCCAGTCTTGGTTCTGCCACTTACTAGTTGTGTGACCTTGAGTGGGTTACTTAACCTCTCTGCTCTCAGTTTTCTCATTTGTAAAATCAAGTTAATAGTAGCTCTTCCATTATACAGTTGTTACTGGGATCAAACAATGCCTGGTACATAGTATGTACGTTGTGTAAGTATTTAAGTAGAAATAGAATCTTTGTGATGATTGTGTTGTAAAACATTTTGTAGGTGGCCAAGAATGTATTATTGCTTTGAAAATATCGTAGGGTGATATAATTGCTCTATGTCATTGTGAACAATATTGAATGGGTGAGTAAATAGATTAGGAAACTTAGCTGTAAGCCTTCAGCGACTTGGGGTCTCTAGTCAACAAGATTACGATGCCACGTGATGCAGTCCTGTGACGAGGAGGAACGTGCTGATCTGTGTAATTACTTTGTCAAGTGTGACCAAAACTTTTAGGCCGAGCTCTGAAGAATAGCTGTTGGAGCATGATTACTGGAGGGAATCTAGATTTTTTAAAAATGTAGCAAGTAGACACTTTGCAAAGGAAACAGAGATTCACGGGAGTTTAAGAAACTTGCCCAAGGCAGAAATGTGATTCCTTTACCCACCTTCTGAGTCTGGATTCCTACTTTCTCACTTGACCCACGCCATGTGCAGTGGCTCTGAGGTTTATGGGTGAGAAAAAAGAGGGTCAGACGTGCGAGGACCTGTTCAGCATCCCCAGGTCCAGCCCCCTGTCATCTTTGTGTGTCTGTGCAGAGGAGAACGAGTTCATCCTGTACGCCATGCGTAAGTCCATCCACCGCTACGACTTGACCTCCGGAGCCACCGAGCAGCTGCCTCTCACCGGCCTGCGGGCAGCGGTGGCCCTGGATTTTGACTATGAGCGCAACTGCTTGTATTGGTCCGACCTGGCCTTGGACATCATCCAGGTGCGTCCACTCTGGGTCTGCTCGGGGGGCTGTGCCTCGTGACTGCCCGGTCCTGGTAAGCTTCTTTCAGAGTGGCCTAAGGAGATGGGTAGTGGAGGTTTTTAAGTTGTAACTCCTCTCAGGGCCAACGGATGACACTTTTCAGTTTTCTGTTTTAGTATGTTCTTTCCCTACCTACCTCTGTCCTTGTAGGAAGGACAGAGGGAGCCCCCAGTGTGCGGTCTTGCTTATAAGTGAGGTCTCCCTTTACCTGCTGGGAAGATTTTAGGACTCGGTATGTAGCACTATTAGTCCCTCCCTATCGTACCCACTGCCTCGTTAGCATCCTTCTTTCCAAGCCGTGGTATAGTAACACTTGACTTCTCCATAGTTCACGTAATTATCCATTTCAGCTATTCTGAGCACGGTCAAGAACCAGGAAGTAAGCTGTAAAGGTCGCCATGCAGGCCAGATAGATGGCCGTACACTCAGACCCATGCATTTTAAAGGAGAGCTATTTGATATTTATTCATTGCCTATTTAATCCTTTTAGAAAAGCAATTCCAGCAAGTTTTATCTGGACTTCCAACCCAACAGAAATTTTACAGGGCCCGGGTATCCGAGGGGTTTGGTGGAGGGGTGGCAGTGACTACTGCCCGTTACTGTCCCAGCGATAGCACCTGATGGCTAGGAGCTTCCCGAGGGAGGAAAGACTTTTTATAAAAAGCAGACACAGGATTTTAAAAATAACAGCAGTCTGGTTTCGTTTATTTTAAAAGCAGACAGACTCATGCATTTCGGTCATCTCCACCTCGTTATTGTGATACAGCACAGCTCAGTGACCGGTGTTCACGATGATAATGCAAGGTGATATAAAAGATTCAGTTCTGTTTAGTTATTCTGCTTCAAACAGGAAGCCATAATCCATTTTAGAAATGCTTTTATTAAAAACCAGCTTCGTGCATCTGGAACACTTACGAATATAAAACACCTCCGCCCTCACCATTCAAGCCAATTGAATAAGTGGGTTCCCATCAAAGGGACTGATTTGGCTGGAGGTCATTTGAACATTGCACACCGTTTCTTCTTCTTTCTTTCTCATCAGCGCCTCTGTTTGAACGGGAGTACAGGGCAAGAGGTGATCATCAGTTCTGGCCTGGAGACAGTAGAAGCCTTGGCTTTTGAACCCCTCAGCCAGTTACTTTACTGGGTGGATTCTGGCTTCAAAAAGATTGAGGTATGTCCTTAATTATGCAAGCAGGGGAGCCCCTGGGCTGTGAGCCAGATTTGACACAGAAGCAGGAGCCAGTGTGTCTAATTCCTCTGGAGATTCCCTGAGAAATGCAGAGAATGGAGGTCCCGTGTGCGAACAGGGTGCCTGAATCTGTCAAACAGATTTCATTAAGATACCTGAATACTTACATTTGGGCTAGCAGAAGCATAGAGTAGTAACAGTAATGATGATAATAATACAGTAGCGTTATTATAATGCCATGACATCCACACTCGAGTATTATGCCATCAGTTAGCATAATGAAGATAATATCATGATTGCCATCCTCATCATTGTTATTAATGATGAGGAGCCCTGCTGGAACCACTTTGCATGAATTATTTGATTCACTTCTCACAGCCACCCTGTAAGGTAGGTGCTCTCGTATCCTCACTTCACCTGTCTGCACCTGAGCTCCGCAGGGCACTAGGAAGGTAAGAAGTCATGGTCTCCTGGGCATGCTCAACTCCTGCATGTTCCTGCTGAGGCAGTGGGGCACTGCCTCCGCACCTCTTTATACTGATTTCACTGGGGAGACATGACCTGTGGTTTACTGGAAGGCACAGTAGAAGCAGAGAGACCCAGAGAGATGGGAGAAGTTGCATGACAAAAGCCACAAACTCGAGAGACAGACCTGGGTTCAGTCTTTATTCTAGTAGCTAAGTGACTTGGGCAAGTTTCTTATCCCCTCTAAGCTTCAGTTTCTTCATCTGTAAGATGAGGATTCCTTTATCCACTCAATCATTTGACAACTGCTGTTTTCGGGCACGCTTTGTGCCAGGTATGGTTTTAGGTCATGATGATACCACAGGAGGCAAGACACACACGTCCCTGTGCTGAGAGAGATTAGGTTTTAGTGGAGGAAGCAAAATCATGAAGAAATAAGTCCATCCATCCTATTGGTGCCACGTGCTGCAAAGAACGTCAGATGGGGCAATGTGACTGTGTGACTGGGGAGAGGAAGTGTCTTGGAAGGGACATCTGAGCTGAGCCCTGATCGAGGAGGGGATCATTGGAGTGTTCCCCTCACGGGGCGGTTGAGAGAAGGGCGTGGAAAGATGCACAGCGCCGGGCACGCGCTGAGCGGTGCGTCGGTGGTCTTGTTATTACTCTTCCACTCCTTTTTTTAACTGAGTGTGGTCAGCGCTCTGCTAGAAGGGTGCAGGTAAAGCTTCAGTGTCCACACGCTCACAGGGTAGAACTCAAACACTGTGTGTGCAACGGTGTAAGAAGAGTGGCTGCCCCTTGATCGAGGCAGCTCGGAAGGGTCAGCAGAGGAGGTGGGCCTGGGGGTGGATATGGCGGGAGCAGACAGGTATGTCAGGCTTGGGGAGCCATGAGAGGACCAGCCTCCCTGTGTGGAGGAGAGAATGTGGAGAGAGCAGAGTCTGTGGAGACTCTTAAACGGCAAGGCGGTGACGTTGAGAATTTGTTTTGTGGACAAAGCAGAGCCATTGGTGGCTTTGGAGCTTGGAGCCCCGGAGGCGGGTGGAGTTAGTAAACACACAGCGAGCACTTACTTCGTGCAGGTCATCAAGCCCCCAGAACTGGGGGCACAGGTGGCTCTGGCTCCGCTGTCAGACTGTGTGAGAATTGTCACCTGAGCCAGAGGAGGGAAGAACTCATTCTGGCTGGAGATCAGGGCAGGTTTCCAGGTCAGTCTGTAGGGGAATCAGGTGGCCGTAAAAGGACCCATCTGTAGGCGGGAGCCAAGTAGGAAACTTTGCAATGTGGGTCTTTTAAGGAGCTCAGACCCATTTTGGCCTTTTCCCCTCCTTTATTTGTCAGGTGGGGAATCCAGATGGCGACTTCCGACTCACGATCGTCAATTCCTCTGTGCTTGATCGGCCCAGGGCTCTGGTCCTCGTGCCCCAAGACGGGTAAGTGTGGTCCCAAAGAAAATCCATGGGTGTCCAATGCTGCAACAGACAGATTCTCATGGAAAGGCAAACTGCTTTACAAAAACTTGTTTCTAATGATTGTGGTTGAAATAATCTATGACCTGCAAGTCTTGGAACCATGGCTTAGTCATCCTGGGCAGCTAACTCCATCCCCTTTCCATTAGCAAGCCTCAGAATCTCTGTAGGCACCCAGATGTCTCACAGCTGTGGGGTGTTTCTCTAACAAAAGGTAGTATTAAAAGTCTCTCTGGACATAGTCAGGCCTGGTTGGATATTGTAGGGAGTCTTTATCTTGAGCTTAACGTGTGATGCACACATTTAACCCCTTGCTTCTTTTCTCTGCCCCCCAGCTTGTGTTTTCTTACCAGCAATTTGTATGCACTTGGGAAATGCAGAGGTGCTTTTTATTAATTTATTATTAACTTAAGGAAACAGAGCTAAAAGGGAAATTCTGGATGAGGCTTTCTAGCATTTATGATTGAGAATTAGATCGATTTTTAAAAGAAAATTCTGAAAATAAGATATGCATTTGATTAAAAATATTAAAAGAGAGTAGAAGTTTATGAAATGAAAAATATTTGTTTCCTCCATTCTCTTAACTCTTCACCCTCACATTTCCTAGGGGTAATCATTGTTAACAGTTTCTTGGTTAACAATTATCATTCAGAGTTTATTTTTACCCATGTACACGTGTATGCCCTTTAAACACAGACACACACAGACACACACACACACACACACGTATCAGAAAAGATTATAGGATATTTACTATTCTGCGTGTTTTAAAAATATTTAATATGGTTTGAAGATTGTTTTATGTGAGCACATGTAGATCTTTATTAATTTATTTATTTTTGGCTGTGTTGGGTCTTCGTTTCTGTGCGAGGGCTTTCTCCAGTTGCGGCAAGTGGGGGCCACTCTTCATCGCGGTGTGCGGGCCTCTCACTGTCGCGGCCTCTCCCATTGCGGAGCACAGGCTCCAGACACGCAGGCTCAGTAGTTGTGGCTCACGGGTCTAGCCGCTCCGCGGCATGTGGGATCCTCCCTGACCGGGGCACGAACCCGTGTCCCCTGCATTGGCAGGCGGATTCTTAACCACTGCGCCACCAGGGAAGCCCCACATGTAGATCTTTAGACATCATAATATTCTTTTGTGTGTACCATAATGTATCACTTTATAGATCAACATTTTTGTGTGTATACATGTATATACACCTAAATATATATGTGTATACACACCTATATAGTTTTTTGGCTAGTATGAACAACAATGCTGTGATGAACATCTTTGTACATTGTCTTTGCATAACTTGATTATATCCATAGATAAATTCCAATAAAAGAATTTGGGGGTCAAGTAATTAAGTGGCTTTACGTATTAGAATTAGAGGTTACAATAACAATGCTGAACTAACTGGCTGAATTCTTATCTCTTCGGAGCAGTTTTTGAGCTCCCATTTCCCCAGTTCTGATGGGATGTGTGCTCTTCCCCGGTTTTGGCCAGGGTGATGTTCTGGACCGACTGGGGGGACCTGAGGCCTGGCATTTACCGGAGCAACATGGATGGTTCGGCTGCCTATCGTCTTGTGTGGGAGGATGTGAAGTGGCCCAATGGCATCGCCGTGGACGAGCGGTGGATCTACTGGACGGATGCCTACCTGGACTGCATCGAGCGGATCACTTTCGGCGGCCAGCAGCGCTCCGTCATCCTGGACAACCTCCCACACCCCTACGCCATTGCTGTCTTTAAGGTGGGCCTCACCTGTCCCAGCACTGGGCAACCTGTCAGTGTAGGTGAGGAGCAGACTGAGTTGTAGAGGCTGCTGTCTCCGGGTTTCTGCAGAGATGCTTATGTAACTTAGAAAATCAGCTCATTTCTGAATTGGAGGCGGTTTCTTTCTGCCCATTGGGAGGGATGCCAGACAGAGCTGCCAGGGGTCCAGGGTACTCACTGTTCACCTTTCAAAGTTTGAGGTTGCATCCCATGAAAATTCCTGGCTTGCCTTTCAGGGTCGGTAGCCTCATTTTGGCTCTGTGTCTTTCTTTTTAATTTTTTATTGTTTGGCTGCATTGGGTCTTCGTTGCTGCACGCGGGCTTTCTCTAGTTGCGGTGAGCCGGAGCTACTCGTCATTGCGGTGTGCGGGCTTCTCATTGCGGTGGCTTCTCTTGTTGCGGAACACGGGCTCTAGGTGTGCGGGCTTCAGTAGTTGCAGCACGTGGGCTCAGTAGTTGCGGCATGTGGGCTTAGTTGCTATGCAGCATGTGGGATCTTCCTGGACCAGGGATCAAACCCATGTCCCCTGCATTGGCAGGCAGATTCTTAACCACTGCGCCCCCAGGGAAGTCCCTGGCTCTGTGTCTTGGTCTCTTGTGAGGTTTGCTCTCTTCATTCCCTGATGTCTTGAGATGAGCCCTGTCCCACCTCTGCCTCCTGGGGGATGACCTGTCACTTGTGCTTTGACTCTCGAACACAAAATTGTTGTTCAGATTTTCTATGGAAGGGTTCAACTTGTGGTCAAACTTATCGGATGCTTATTGGATAGTTTCTTTTGGGTGGTTCCTTCAGTGTGGTTATTTGGTGAGGTTTGGATAAAATCGCTGACTCTTGCATTTAAGTCAAATCTTGATCAGGCTGATCATTCAGCCAGTGAATGTTAGGTGTCCGCTGCACGATGGAGCTCTTGTTCTGAATGAGGGTCCAGAAAAAAGACAGAAGAGCTGACTAACAAAGGTTTCCTTTTTAGAATGAGATCTACTGGGATGACTGGTCACAGCTCAGCATATTCCGAGCTTCCAAATACAGTGGATCTGAGATGGCGATTCTGGCAAGCCGGCTCACGGGGCCCATGGACCTGAAGATTTTCTACCGGGGAAAAACAACCGGTAAGGCAGCATCTCCTCCTTAATCTCTATCGAGTTGATCTCTTGAAAGGGGCTGGGTGTGGGCAGTCTCTGATCAAGCAGCATCTGGCAGCCTGTCATGACAACATGTGCATTATTTAATTTCTTCGTATGACATCTTAATTTCTTTTCTAATGATACACAAAGAGCTGGAAGACAGCATGTTTTTGCCTGCCTGGAACGCTGGTGCTCGGTGGGTAAATTACACCCTCCTCCTGCCTTTGGCCCCAGACTGATGGGTGGTGTGGCTTCTGTTGCAGCTGGAGAGGCCCAGTGTGCACTTAATCCCCGCTTGGCACCCTGACAGGGAGCGACGCTGTGCTGGGTGCATAGCTTCCGACAGGAGTCCCGTCTTCTCTGGTTGCTCAGATGACCAATTGCTCATTGAGCCCTACTTCCCTCACAATGCGAGATCTAGTTATGTGATGACTTAATTCGCTTGTCCCCACTGTGAAACTCTAAACCCCATGAAGAAGGAGATTCTGTCTTTGTTTTTGCTCAGTAATCTTACCAATGACCAGCACTCAGTAGCTGCTCAATTCATACTTGTTGAAAGAAGAAGGGATGGGGGTGGGGAGTGTTGCTGGTGGGTGTGGAGAATGGGTATATGAAAGATTGTGGGCTGAGGCTTCAAGGACTGCTGCAAGGCTCTGACTGGCTGGTCCTGGGGTCCGAGACTATTCAGTAGGATACCTTCTTCCTTACTGCACTGCCCTTGCCCCTTGTTTATCTCCCAGCCATACTGTTGATTCTAGAGGAGGGGGATCTGGGCACTCCCCAGAAGAATAGTCCCTTTAAGAAGAGCCCTCTTTATCTCAGCAGGATTAAGTAGCATCCTGGGTCTGCTGACTCTCCTTTATTGACAGACTGCTAGGTTTCCTGTTTTGAACTAGAACGTTGATATTGTCTTGTGGTTTTTGGCTGGCCCTGTGCTAAGAGAAAATTGACGAGGGGAAATAATACGGTTATAGATATCATTGCTATCCTTTGGGGACTAATGAAGAGAGCATGAGAACACGCTTAGAAAACTATAAAGTATCCTAGAAATGGAAGTCTGCATTATTGTTATGGCTTCACAGCTGACCCGTGAGGTGGGCAGGGCTGGTATTATGATCCATGGTTTCTAGATTAGGGAACAAAATCTCAGATGTGAATTAGCTTTCCCAAAGGACCCCTCCCTTGTTTAGGAGCTGGGCTTTTGTTCCAGTTCTGCCACAAGACAGAGAAGTCACATTCTTTCTTAGAGGAGGTGCCTGTTTTGAAATAGGGCAGAGAGACAAAATACAAAAAAAGCACACACACACCACACACACGCACACACACACGCGGGCACACACACACACACACGCACATGCAGAGATAAAAAAAAGAAAAAGATGAAAAAAGAAAAAAGAATGAAGTAAGGAGAGAGAAAGGAATCATGCTTTCCAGCTCCAGGGGCTGAAGTCTCAGGGCCTTTGACGGAGGACACCCAGCCCTACTGATTCGCCCCGCTGGCAAGCCGAGGGAATTCTCAGCATTTCTTCAAGTTACCTCCCCGTCCAGAAAAGCAGGTCTGCATTTTGACATGTGCTTGTCAGCCTGTGTCGGCTGATCACACAGCCTCAGCTCCTGCAACACTGTGTTCCGATGAACCTGTAAACCCCGGTTCCCCACCCCGAGTCTTGGCCGGTCACTTCATCCCAGCTGCCATGCGGTCACCGCTGTGACCCCGGAGCTACTCTGGCTAGTTTAAAGGAAGGTGACTCTTTGAGACATAAAGGGGAAATCATGGCCTGTCTCCTGCTTCCCGGGGACCTCCTGCCCGCAGACACAGGGCCAGTGAAGCCAGTTTGTCATCTCTCAGGCCGGTTTGGGTTAAATCAAAGCATTTGCAGTGGCACTTGGCTGCCAGCACTGCCTGTGTGCAGTGGGTGCCTGTTGGCCTTGAACTTGTTTGCTCTATCCTGTCTGCTTTGTCAGACACTGAGAGTATTGCAAGTTCACGATGGATATTGGCAATCCCTGGTGCCAGTCAAGCTTTATTAACTTTGTTGTCTGCTCCTAACACACACAGGACTTTGTACTAGTCATGTGTAAAGTGATAACGACATTTACCCTAAGGAATTTTGCTGTGTCATAAGCACCACAGTGACTTGCTCAGTGGGCTTATATAACCTCAGTTAACCTTTCCCAAGTCCACGTGTATTATTATTCCCATTTTATAGATGAGAATGTGGAAGTCAGGTTCCGTACATTTTCTCCATCACACATATAGTAAGTGGTGAGAATTTGAACCATGGCCTAGTTGACTTCAAAGCTTGAACTTCAATAAAACCATCAGGCTCTGTTCCGTCTATGATCTGTTGTTGGATTAGCAGTGCCGTGGGATACAACGGTGATCGAGAAGTACTAGATTTTGATTGATTCTTGTTTAGGATAAGAATTTTGTTCACTTGCAAAGTGTCTCTTTGGGATATTTGGTTATAAACAGATGCATTTTTTGTCTTTATACCTGGCTGTGTTTTACACAGCGTTACTGGAAAATTAACTCTTCATAGAGAGTGTTTTTTCCTTAAAACAGCTTACTTTGCAAGGCTATTAATGTATGCAACTGATGCTATAATGGGTTAAAATATTTTGGAGTTCTTGGAATTCTCCTTCAGAGCCTGCAGTAAGTACATGCTTTTCAATATCTATAATGAAGGCAGATGTTTATTATGTGGGGTGGATTTGATTTTGGTAATTGTCAAGTATGTAGATAGTTAACCAAGATAATAGCAATTTTGGCTCCTAAACTGGTTCTGGGGGAATTTTCCAAAGAGGAAGTCTAAAAATGTTCTGACTATGCCTAGTGAAGACACTGTGGGGCTAAGTGTTTGGTCTTCTAAAGGAACATCTTTGGAGATGAAGGCTGTCAGCTGTCCACTCTTCACATTGCCCACCTTGCCCACAAAAGGCTGTGGCATCCTGGGTGAGGGGTCTCTAGCTGTGTTGTGGTGGAACTCTGCTGAATCCTCCTTCCGTGCTCTCACGGGTTCTCTGTAACTAGCACTCCCATTTTCTGTACTGTGGCTTTGGACCTGCCCACACACTCCTGCCCTGCCTAACTCTTGGGGTCATTGACTTGGCTGCCTAGGTTGGGGTTTGTCCCTGGCCCTGCCTCTCAGGCTGCAGATTCATTCAAGTCTGTTGAGACCAATCTCCTGAATTACTGCATCTCCCTTTGGGCACTGTACTTTCGCCTCTTGCTTCTTTGGGTGGGAACATTTGCCCTGCATGTGAAAATGTCAGTTGTGTTATTTTACAGACACGACGCATGTGAAAATACTCCTGTCGTTGAGTATTTTTCAAATATTCTATTATTGTTCAATTTCTTGGAACGTCAAACAGTACAGCATCCTTTGAATACAAAGAACATGTTCCAGAACCTCAGATGGGGTTGTTTTCGTTACTGGCAGCTCAACATTCCCTCCTGCAGCCCACGGCAGGTGTATTTGAGATAAAGGGACAGTGTCTGCCCACGGAACAGATGAGGGGGAGCTGGTTTCTGGCATTTCTGCTCCAGTCAGCAGGTTATTCACTATGATAATCCAGCCTATAGGTTGATGGAGTCACTTGCAAACCCCTTCTGAATGTTTCGTCATACAGATCTCCCCCTGTGGATGTGTGTATTTTATCTACTTGGTAATGCCTTGTGCTCTTGGATCCTTAGCATGAAAGCAATACTGTTGCTGTACCATGGGGGTTTTTATTTTTATGTGTAATGCCAGTTAAACACCGATGAGGTGCCAACACATCCAAGGCTTCTGAGTGTGTCATCACCCATCTGAGTACTGATTGTCATTAATGAACCCTGTTTCCCAACCAGCAGGCCAGCAGAGGCGTGGCATAGCTCAGATCTTGGCTGGCTGAAAACCGATTTCTTGGATTTGATTCTGGTGGGGTTCTCTGTCCATGAGATGGCACAGCTGAAGAATCTTTATCAGTTGAGTTTTATCCAAGCATTTATGTTTATTTTTCCCAGTTTTGGTGATGAGTAGTCACAGGCAAAAGGAAAAAATACATTTCTTAATTTACGTGGCTTTCACGTTGCTTTATAGTTGCATCATATTTTCAGTTGTTCGGAAATGGTTATGGGTCCTCTCTCCCCTTCCTAGAAAGACGTGGAGGGTAGAAAACACCTTTTCCATCGCTGCCCATCCACAAAAGTCCTCCCTTGAGAGTGCAGTGGAGGATTGTATGGACTCCAGCTGGCTCTCTCTTTGGAAAGCTGAACCAGAGAAAAGATGGGAAATAGTGGGCTAGATCAACAGGAACTGGTCCTTATGTGGATTCATTGCATGTGGCTTTATTGCCTAATGGGTCTCTGGTTGGTTCCTCATTGAGCTCAGCAGCTGTGCCCTGGCTCAAAGGAATCGAGAAGGGCAGGCCCAGATTTTTGTCCGAGCCCTGTCGTTTCTCAGGTGTATGTTCTAATTAAGGGCTTTTGGGTCACAAGGTATAGTAAACTCACTCAAGCTAACTCAAGTAAAAAGTGCTGTGGAAAGAATGAAGGGGGATAGGAAGGAACCCAATATAGGAGGTGCAGGTGCGCCAGTGGGGACTGGGGCTGCGCCTGGCAAAGCCGTCCTCCCTCCCCCTCCCTCTTCCCTCGTCCTGGTGTCATCCTTTCTTCTCTCCATAAGTCGGCTTCATCCTCCTGACGCTGCAGACTGATCTTACCTGCATGGCTCTGACTTGTACAGGTTTTGGCTTGCCCTGCAGCACCTGTGATGCCCTGCAGCACCTGTGACACCCATGGGGCATGACTCTCCTCCCGGATCCAGCTCCCCACCTACCCTGTGGTGTCTCAGCATCCCGATTTCAGATTCCCAGGAGGACTGGTGGGTGCCTGGCTTGGTTCCGGGGCCATCTGGTCCAGCTGGGGCCCGGCTCACACTCGCCACTTCTTTCTCTTCCTGAGCTTCGTGTTGCTGGGTCTGTAAAAGGAGGAGGTCGCCCTGGGTCTCAGGCCTGCGTTTGGTGCACCCTGGTGTTTACTAACCTGGCCACCGCCATCTGTCTCCTTTCCAGGAAGCACCACCTGTGCGTCCAGGCCGTGCAGCCTGCTGTGTCTGCCCAAGGCCAACAACACTAGGAGCTGCAGGTGTCCAGAGGGTGTGTCTGGCAGTATCCTCCCGTCCGGGGACCTGATGTGTGAGTGTCCTCACGGCTATCAGCTGAAGAACCACACATGTGTCAAAGAAGGTGTGTCCCTTTCCTTTTCCCACCATCCCCCTTCCCTTCTGTCCCCGCGCCGGGTGTCCTCGATGCACTCATGTTTGGGGTTATTAAAAATGCCCAAGGTAGAAATTAAACCCCCCTAGATACAGACATCCTGGTTCAGGTTCCAAGGCCCGTGATCCCTCAGTCCTCATCCAGAACAGGCCCATGCTGTTCTTTTAAAAATTAAAAAAAAATTGCTTTTAGGATTAATGTCAGGAGATGCAGGCTTTCCTCTGAGTGCCCCTTTCTTTTTTTTTCCCACCTCTTCCTCTTCTCATCCACGCCCCACATCTATCTTCTCCAGCTTCCGTAAGTCGGACCACCTGACTTGGGCAAGGGACTGGTCAGACTCCTTCAGAGTTCACCACGTCTCATCCAGCAGCTTCCCGCCCCCTGCCCCCCGCCCCCTGCCAGCCTGGAAACGTCTGAACTTTCCAGCCGATAGTGCAGAGGACTTCGAGTCTTTCCTCGCAAGCCCTGGCCAAGTGGCTGCAGCGGCCTCATCCCACCCCCCCTTTCAACACGGATTCTAACATTTTCCCCCTGAAAACCTGCTAAATCTTTCTTTCCTGTCTAGTTTTTCCATTTACCCAAAGTGGCCTTCTGGGCTCTCTCAAGAAATACAAACGGAAAGAAAATGAACCTTTTCTTCTAAGACACAGGAGACTCTCTTTCAGGCTCTCGACATCATCTTAAAGTTGTTTGGAAAGAAATGGAGTGAACACTGAATTCCAGCAGGGGAAGAAGAGGGCCTCTCTATATCCCTGTCAGAATGCCTTTGGTTATCCAAACGGGAGGCCAGTCATCACGTGTTCTCGACCCAGTCGACTAAACAGTGCATTTTTTTCAGTGTGAGGAATTGTAACTGCTTGCTTTGAAGAAGTCATGGGGTAGAAAAAAAATCCTCAAGAATATGTAAAGCAAATCTCCATAACCCTCCTGGTTAATAAATGGAATATATGTGAATATATATGACCATAGTATGTATAAACTATATAGGTATACTGAATATATGTTTGGATCTTTGTACACAGTCCCTTAAGGAGTTCCTTGTGAAATTAGTATATTATAACATTGATACTAGACCCACTGTATCCACTAGACCCACCTGGCACCATCACTCTCCTTTCTCATCATCGTAACCCCCTCTGACGCTCCTAGCTGCCTCTTCTCCAATTTTAATTAAAAGAGGAGAGAAGGGGGCCTCCTTGGATGCTTGCTTCCCGGCGGGCACGTGTGTGCGGCATCCCCCTTCCCCTTTGCCGTCTAAGGCATGTTATTTGAGTAAGACAAATGGACACTCAAAAGAGAAAGCCTTGTGGTCCAGCAGGAAGGATGATATTGGTTTCGTTTCCTCCTCTGTCTCCCCCGATGGCCAGAGAACACCTGTCTCCGCAACCAGTATCGGTGCAGCAATGGGAACTGTATCAACAGCATCTGGTGGTGTGATTTTGACAACGACTGCGGGGACATGAGCGACGAGAGAAACTGCCGTGAGTCCCCGCTTGGCTGAGTTTTCGGGATGATAGGCATTTCCCATTACTCAGAAGGCTGGTCCGCGCCTGGGTGGGGCCTGCAGTCTGGGGCCCCCATGATCAGTGATGCCCATTGAAGCGGCTGGAGAAAACACATTTCCATATTAGATATTTATTATTAATTAAAGCAAACCCACTTAAGTAAGCTAGCTACTCATTGCAAGAGATTTACAAATAAGCGTCGCATGGTTGGAACTGAGCTGATTTGGGAGTCGGGCAGTCTGGGCTCTGACTGTGGCTCTTCCACTGTGAATAGAGCTGGCGACCTGGGGCAGGTGACCAGGTGATAGTCCTTGATTTATAAATTTAATGTTTAGCCTTTTCGGAGATGGGAAACAGGCTTTACCTTGTTACCTGCAATCAGCTGGTGCCGGCTACCTGCCAGGCTCAGGAGAGGTTGTTCTAATTGGTGATGCCAGCTTTGGCCTGGGTTGTGGGAACATTGGTATGTGTGCACGTAGATGTCATCTTTGGACTATGTAATTTCTAAGGTCCAACTACAAAAGTATGTGATTCTGTTTAGCAGGGTTTAAGGACAAACAAATAACTACTTATAATGGATAATCTATTTACCGCGAAGTTGGCCATCTTTCTTCAGTTAATTTTTAGTAGCTTCGACATCCTCTCCTAAGGAGGGGTCAGTCAGTAATGTGTTCACCCGTTCACTCAACACGTGTTTATTGAGGACCATGTGTTCCAGGCTCTGTGATAGGCCTGGGGATAAACTGGTGATCAAAGTGGACACAGAGTTTACAGTCTGAAGCGGGGGTCAGAGAAGTAACCAGCCAGGTACATTCGAGCCATGAGTGCTGTGATGGGGCGGCGCCATGAGCTTCAGGAAGGGTGCCCCCATCAGACTTGGGGAGGTCCTTAGGAAGGGTGGGCAGAGGTGAACCAAGCAGAGGTAGAGGGAGGAAAGTTCCGGGCAAGGGAGCAGCATGGACGAAAGCCCTGAGGCCAGCGTGTGCTGCATGGGCAGGAAAGCAGCGTGGGTTATTGAAACCTGCGTGGGAGCCATGGGGTAAGGGGAGGGTGGACGGGTGCCTGGGGCCCAGAGTAGCAAGGACCTTTGGACTTTATCAGAAGAACAGTTTGGAACCGTTGAAATGACAGGATAAGATTTTGCCTTTGGAAAGATAAAGGCGTGGGCAGAATGAATGAGGTGGGAGAAAGGCCAGAGCAGGGAAGCCAGAGACCAGTCTGAAGGCTTCTCTTCTTTCACATATTTTCCTTTGGAAATCCAGAAGCTCATTTATCATTTTGTGCTATAAGGACAGATTAATGGGTGTGTCCCGTCTCTGTGTACCCACCTTGCCTCTGGCGAAGATATTTTGCCAGCCATCTGTAGAGCACATGCCGGTTCCTATGCCCCTCCTCCCAGAAAGCAACTTTAGAAACAGTCAACTCATTAACTCATCTGGGCCCTGCAATCCTATGTACTGCCTTTTCTGGCTCATAGGAGGTTATTACCAAACCTTTATCATTTTTCCTTGGTTTCCTTGGTGGCTGCCTTTCACACGGAAGGAGAGGAGCTTACCAACAGCAGATTTGGGAGAGCACTAGCCTCTCCATGTGTTTTTCTTTTCTGCAAAAGGGACACTGATCAAACCTCCTGTACCTACTAGGGTCTCAGGAAGGTGTGATATTTGTGAGGGAATAGCCAAAGCTCCTTACAAACATTAATTGATATTAACATCATTGGAGCAGATTCTGCAAAGGAGTTTGTTACGGAAGAGGGTGGGCGAGGAGACACTTCTTAGAGTTAACACATTGCAAGAAAACTGCCCAGACATAATGAGGCGTAGCTGAAGCAGAGAGCTGTAAACTAGGTGACCTCGTGTCCAGTAGCTCGGGATTCCTCCTTGGGTTCCTGGGCTTTGGTTTCTACTAGATGGACGAGCTGGGGTCTCATATTGGTTCAGTGTTTTGCGAGGAAGACCTCCCTCCATCTCCTTCCCCACAGCCCCTGAGCTGTGACCTCACAGGTTCCCATGCAGAGTTTAAGCTTCTCCTCGGAGTGAAGTATGCAGCTGGCTCTGCGCTCCTCCTGGTTTGGTGCAAATGTCAGCCGGGATTGACCCTCCCGAGCCCCTGAGACTTGCTTTCTGCTCTGCTTTCTTGCAATTCCCCGTGGCTCGGGTCCTGGACTAGTCAGATGTGACAGAGGTGAGGGGTGCAGGGTATAAAACGTGGAGCCTGGGAGCCAGGAGGGTGGTGCTTATCTGAGCCTTCCTGAGGGTCTCCCTTATCGAGGAGGGGGCAGGCACCCTGTTTTTGGGCAGGGCCGCAGGAGGGGACAGGCCGTGGCTGGGCAATGCTGTCTGGAAGTTAAACGAGGCATCCCGTCAGCTGCCAGGGAAGAGGAGAGGCGTGGCAACAAGGGCAGACGTGGGAGGGATGCTGTCGGCAGATCCCCCTTCCTCTTCAGCAGACTCCTGCCCTGGGTGGCTGTCAGCCACTGGGGGTTTTGACGTGAATCCCCTGCAGTCTTGTCATTTCTGCATTCATCCCCTGCCTCCCACCATGAATTCAATTACGGAGAAGAAACGGAGCCGCAAATAAAAGCGGCCGGGCACGTCTGACTGCAGGGTTGCCGCCCGCCTCTCACTTCCTGGTGCTCCCCACCCTCATCCCAGGATTCTGTTCTGTCACGCCGTTCCTTGTGGATTGGCTGCTCTAGGAGCAGCCTTCTTTCCCAAAGCCTTTTCTGGAAGGTTCTAGGGCTTATGCTTAAACCCAGATAATTTCTGTTTAGAAGGGGGAGAAAAACCGAATTATGTTCACATTCTGAGGCAGAAGGGCGAGAGGAAGGATGGGAGGAGAAGTGACATTTGTTTAGAGCCCATTATATTCACATCCTAAGGATGGGTGCTGGTCCCAAACTTGTTTTCTTATTGACCTTCATAATAATGCCAGGAGGGTAGGTATTCTCTCCATTTTACAGTAGCGGGAACGGAAGCCCAGGGGGGTTGGGCGAAGTAAGTTGTGGCTGGTGGAATTAAGACCCCTGTCTGGTCTTTGTGTCTGTCATCACAAGTGCTTGCGCACGTTACCTTATCTTCCTTTTGCTGTGGAGAAAACTGAGGCTCAGGAAGGTTAAAATTAATTGCTAGAGGAAGAGGCAGAGCCAGGATTTGAAACCCTGTCTCGCCTGACTGCAGGGCCCCTGTTCCTGCTGCAGAATTTTACCTCACCCTCCCTCTGTCATCTGTATGGTGAGGACCCAGCTTCGTGTGTAAAACTGGGCCTCCTAATGGTAGTTTTCCAGATGAAGGTATTTCTGCCATTTATTTAGGAAGACACCGTCACTTCTGAGGGGATCTTAGGAGGTTATCTAGTGGAGCGGTCCCCAACCTTTTTGCACCAGGGACCAGTTTCGTGGAAGACAATTTTTCCATGGACAGGGGGCGGGGGGCTGGTTTCGGGGTGATTCAAGCGCATTGATTTATTATGGCCTCTGTGCAGTCAAACCTCTCTGCTAACGATAATCTGTATTTGCGGCTGCTCCCCAGCGCTAGCCTCACTGCCTCAGCTCCACCTCAGATCGTCAGGCATTAGGTTCTCATAAGGAACGCGCCACCTAGATCCCTCTCATGCCTAGTTCACAGTAGGGTTCGTGCTCCTATGAGAATCTAATGCCACCGCTGATCTGACAGGAGGCGGAGCTCGGGCGGTAATGTGAGCGATGGGGAACGGCTGTAAATACAGATGAAGCTTCACTTGCTCACCCGCTGCTCACCTCCTGCTGTGCGGCCCGGTTCCTAACAGGCCATGGACCGGAACCAGGGACCCCTGATGTAACCGCATCATGCTGTCTCCCAGCTCAATGACGGTTTCTCACTCTTCCCAGCCCTGTTCGGACCTGGAAGCCGTCCATGGAAAGATAGGCCCTTATCTCCCTTGGTTGTGAATTTCAGGTTCTCACGCAGTTTATTTTTCCTGTAAGTCTAGGTTTCAATTCTGTTGTTGAAATTCATATTACAATTAAAATCTGCTTCCTTCTCTTTTTCAGTTGGCTTTCCAGTGGGATGTTTGTATTCGGGGGGAGTTGACTGGACCTAATGAGCATGTTGTCTCTCTTTCCCATCCTAGCTACTACCATCTGTGATCTGGACACCCAGTTCCGCTGCCAGGAGTCTGGGACCTGTATCCCACTCTCCTACAAATGTGACCTTGAGGATGACTGTGGCGACAATAGCGATGAAAGTCACTGTGGTAAGGGGACGTGATGTCCAGGAATCCTCTTCCAGAGGGGGCAGCACCCTGGCTCATGGGACGGGTTGGAAATGGAGGATTTCTGAAAGCCATTGAGGGATTTATGACATCAGCTGCATGGCCACCTCCATTCACATGGTAGGATTGATTCATTCATAAAGTGATGGACCCTGCTTCCTTGCAGAGATGCTGTACACATGAGTGTGAGAATTAGGAAGATTTCTAAATGAATTCAGGCAGTTATTAACAGCTATACAGCCTTAGCCCATGCACGCCTCTGGGCAACTGTGACGTTAGCCTCCTGAAGACTCAGAGCTATACCTTTGTGAACTGTTTTTTTCTTTTTTTTTTTTTAACTGATCTAATTCAGTAAACCCTGTTAGAAGTCAGTGGATGGTACAAACGTTGTTTTAGCATCTGTTTTCTGAATGGAAATTTTTATTTAGGGAAATAGTGTGTTGCAATTGAAGGAGTGGTGGGAATTCTCTAGTTCAGTCCTTTTGATTTCCAGATGAAACACCTGAGGTCCATAGAGGTCAGGGGGCTTATTCAAGGTGACACAGTTAGTTTGTGTCAGAAAAGGGAACTGGGACCGTGTTTCCCACGCCCTTCTTCTTGCATAATCCTCCCCTGTCAGTTTCACGAGCCCTGTCTTTGTTGATGGGCTCTGGGTACCAAACCCGTAGCTGCTGACTGTCACGGGAGGGAACAATACACAGAGTGCCCCAGCCTGGAGGGGAGTGCGAGTGGGGGCCGGATGCTGACCCCGCTGCTGCGAGGGGTCGGTGAGGCCCCGTGGGCTCCCTGCCTGTACACAGGGGCAGGTTCAGTCCAGCTGTGCGTGTGCTTCCGGACGGGGCCTGCATCATCACAAGCGGGGGGTTTGACTCACTGGGACTCAAATAAGGAGAGTGGGGGAAATGCTCCTAGCCTGGATCTGAGAGCACTTTTCTGGGGGGGGAGTGGTTACATAATTTTCCTTCATCTTTGTAAAAATACGAAGTTCCAGGAAACAGTCCTTGGGGTTTGCACTGTTTTCCCTTCATTCCTCCCACGTCCCCCTCTGCACTCAGAGGGTTAACGTGTGCAGCCAGTTTTGCTCTCGTCGGGAGGAATCACCACGTGGTTATCTGTTTCTAATGTGTCCTCTCACCCACTCACTGGACACATGTTGGACCATTAAACGGTGTCCGTCCCTCAGATTCTCTGTTCATGGTCCATTCACGCTGGTGCGCCTGAGTCCACCTCAAGGTCTCAGGTGGTCCCTACCTCAGATCCAGGTCCTCTTCGTGAGTCTCCAGACTGTTTCCTCATGAATATCTGCTTCCCAGTTCACCATCAACCTCTCTCACTGAGGCAGCCACCCCGGGCCCCCGGGCTTGGCTACTCCTGTTTTCCTAGAATCTTTACAATTCCATGTGAAAATTCTGTTTTGTTAGTATCCCCAGGGCCTACAAAAGATGCTGTCAGTGTAGCTGCCCCTCCTGTCCTGGTCAGACTGCCCTGGTTCATTTGTCTCCGGCCCCCACCCTTCTTGAGACAGCCCCACCGACCAGCATCCCAGGAGCTCTACCCACAGGAAGTCACCAGCTTTTCTGTTTTGGGAGCTCAGCAGTGATCTCTCTTTCCCTGAGCTGACCATCTCACATTGATCAGCACACTCGGCATTCTCATTACTCCTGTTCTGAAACCACAGGCTCTGTCTCTGGAAGTCCTCTGTTTCTTGAAAATTTGGCTTTCTGGGCAGCCAGAGCATTGCTTCCCAACCTTCTTCCCAACATAGGAAGCATAGAAAATGATATTTGTAAAGTGCACCAAGATAAATGGCCAAGGCCGCTGTTGCCTAGAGGCAACTGGTGGCCAGCGTGTGAGGTGTCAGGATCTCAGCACACCTGTGCCCCATTTGCAGCGCACTCCAGTCATCCCTGGGTATCCACAGGGGATCAGTTCCAGGACCCACCGTGGGTTCCAGAATCCACAGATGCTCAAGTCCCATAGTCGGCCCTCCATATCCACGGATTCCGCATCCACGGATTCAACCAACCATGGATCGTAAACGTAGTACATAATGCACAGTTGGCTAAATCTGTGGATGCAAAACGTGAATATCCAGAGGGCCAACTGTACTTGGGCACCATCCTCGAGGACTTCCCATCCCTGGTTAAAGTCTTCATGCGTGCGTTCTGGATCATCAGTGATAATAGGGATATTGGGTGCATCTCTAACCCTTAGGAACTTTGACCTCAGAGACAGAATTCCAGGCAAGCTTTTGTGCTCAGATCCTTGTCTGTGGTCTCACCTGCAGAAATGCACCAGTGCCGGATTGACGAATACAGCTGCAGCTCTGGCATGTGCATCCGCTCCTCCTGGGTGTGTGACGGGGACAACGATTGCAGAGACTGGTCTGACGAAGCCAACTGTACTGGTCAGTGTTCCCTGGACTCCCTGAGCGGCACTTACCTGCTCGTGTGCTGGGTAGCACTGCAGCCCTGCGTGATCGCAGAATCTAGGCTCTAAGAAACGGACCTTAGAAACCAACGATATCAGTGCTTCTCAGAGAGCTGGTCTATGATAAGCTTGTGCCGAAAATTTAACCAACTCTCTGCCTCCTTCACTGAGAAGGTCTTGCCATGAAAACATGTTCAACTGAACAGTCTCCTGAGTGATAGAGTTGATTTACATTTTGGCTCAAGCTTATTTCCTTAGGACCAGTAACAGAGTTTACAGACTGACCCCTGGTCTGGGGACCATACACTGAGTAGCATTGAACTAGCTCGTGTTTTGGAATGCAGCATCAAGGGGTTCCCTAAACAGTGAAAGCTTAAATTGTGCTTGCACCTGTTTTGGGTAAGATTTTATTGAAAATAAATTTGGGAACGACATTAGAGTATGAGAGGAAGGCTGGGTGGTGTAAGGTAGAAGTAATGTTGTAATTCTTCTGTTGGGTGTTAAGTTCACTCACGTTCACTCCACTGCTTTTTGTGAATGAATGAATGAACGCGGGCCGTATACATCATGGTGGACTCGGGGAGAGCAAGGCGTTGGGGAAGTTGTGGAGGCAGGAAAACAAAGCCCACTTCTGATGAGTAAATTTTCTCTGCAGCCTCCTCTAGAAATTGTCATTCGGTTCTACCCTAAATCCCTTCAGTGATGGAGGTAAAGATGTTTCCTTTAACCCTTTTGTGGCGAGGGCAGATCTGGTCATTCAGGCTTCATTTTGCCATCCACTGTTAATGGATCTTCACTCTCGCGAATTAAATCCCTTAAGTCCCGTGTCTTAATCTCCCTTTCCCCCACAGTACCCCAGCAGTTCTTACACACCGCCCAGCATCCGGGAGCTCAAAGCATGCCTCCTAATTTGTAAAAGCAAATAAAAAGTAGATCTGTTATCATGTCCCACACTTACATATCAGTGTGTTATGCTTTGCTTTAGATTTGGTTTGTGAAGGGCAGAAATGATCTTTTACTCCTCTATATTCTCCCAGTGCCCAGTTCAGAGAACCTCTGTTGATTGGGTAATTGTACACAACTGTAACTCTCCATTCATTTTACTTTAGAGGTGACCTTACATGGCTTTAAGGAGTAAACGGGGCTCCTCAAAGGCCAGGTACATCACACCGGCTGATCTGTGATGTTACCAGATTCCACCCCCTCGTAAACTTACCCCCCGCAACCCCGTATCTTTTCTGGCGCAGTCTTGGAGTCTGCGCCTCTGCTTCTGGAAGGACTGCAGGCGATTGCTTCTCTCCGGGTGCAAGCCTGGCCCGCAGAAGGAAGAATAACCAAGGTCCGTAGAGGAACTGCCATCAGCCCAGGAAGCATATGAGTGCTGTTCGGAAGCTTTGAGTTGGGCAGATAGTTGGTTAATAAATTAGAGGGATGCACCTGGGCATTTCCGTTTGTAAATTGAGGTATTGAACGAGACTGAACATCTTGTTAGCACAAGCATGTTAGTCAAACTTGTGTTTTAGGTGCATGTGTCGATCCTCCACAAAGAATGAACAGCTTCATTTCTGTGGGTGGGCTTGTTGCAGACTCCTCGTCTTATCTCTGGTTTTCTCTGGCAGGGCTACCTGGGGAAGTGTAGAGTGCTTGCACCACAACTGTAGCCTTGTTCCAATGGCTGTGCTTCCAAACCTTTTAAAGATGATTCTCCTTGTTCGTCATCTCAGAATAGTCGGGGGTCAGATGTGAGCTCATTTTGATGTGTGGCGGGTTAGTTCATTTCCTGGCCTAGTAAATTAAGTCACCTGCAGAGCCAAAGAAAATGGGTCCACTGACTTCCTGTGGGCCTCAGCTCTCATGCATGGTCTGTGCCGGGCATTTTCTTGGCTCTTCCCCTCCCCCTGTTTTGCTTTCCATGGAATTGAGTTTCCTTTATCCCTCTGCCCGCCCCCCCGCCCCCCACATTGATTTTGAACGTAAACGTTTCATTTCTGTTCTTTTAGCTGTTGCCCTAGACATCTTATGTGTATTCCTAATATCTTTCCCCTCCCCTAGACCTGCTTTGATTCCAGTCTCTGACCACAGTTTCAATACTGACATACTTAGCATATATTTAGTATTTTAAAACACGAAATACTTCGTATTTTAGTTTTACGCTTTAAAAATCCTAAAATTAGTCATCATTATTTTTTAGTAACCAAACTTATTTATAGGTACCTACCTGTCTACCACTTCTGCTTCTTGTACCTAATGCTTCCTTTCTGTGCACATCCTTCAGTGTTTCTTGTAGCAGGAATCTGTGAGTAGTAAACTTCAAGTTTTTGTTTATAGAAACATGTCTTCATTTTGATCTCAAAACTGAATTCTGATGGATCTGGGTTTCTAGATTTGTAGTAATTTTCCCTAAGTATTTTGATGGAATTATTCCCTTTCTTTCTGGCCTCTTTTGTCTTGATTTAAATTCTCCTCTCAGATTATCTGTTCAAACAACAGTCTGACATTCTTTTCTCTCCAGTTGTCTCTAGGTTTTTTGCATTTTGTGTCTTTGTTATTCAGTTTCACCTACCTAGGTGTGGGAGTATTTTTATTTATCCTATTTGTTTTCCTTCTAAAATCTGAGGATTTAATCTTTTTCATCAATTCTGGGAAATTACAGCCACTATCTTTTCAGCTATATCTGTTTGCTACTTTGTCTACTCTTGTCTTCAGCAGCAACTATCAGCCATTTGCTGGACTGTCTCATTCTGGTGTTCATGCCTCTGGTTTTCATATTTGCTGTCTCCTTATGACTCTGTGCTAGACTCTGAGTTACTTCCTCAGATTTCTTTTCCAGTTCAACAGTTCTCTTTTCAGCTGGATCTAATCTGCTGTTTCACACATCCACTGAGCTGTTTTTATTTCCATGGCTATGTTTTTTATATCTTGAATTTCAATTTGGTTCTTTTTTTGTGTGTATATAATTTTTGGTGTACTATATGTGTGCTTTAAATTTATTTATTTATTTATTTATTTTTGGCTGCATTGGGTCTTCGTTGCTGCGTGTGGGCTTTCTCTAGTTGCAGCGAGTGGGGTCTACTCTTCGTTGCAGTGCACAGGCTTCTCATTGCAGTGGCTTCTCTTTGTTGTGGAGCATGGGCTCTAGGCACGTGGGCTTCAGTAGTTATGGCACACAGGCTCAGTAGTTGTGGCTTGCAGGCTCTAGAGTGCAGGCTCAGTAGTTGTGGCATACGGGCTTAGTTGCTCCGCGGCATGTGGGATCTTCCTGGACCAGGGATCGAACCCACGTCCCCTGCATTGGCAGGTGGATTCTTAACCACTGCGCCACCAGGGAAGTCCCTCTATTTGATTCTTTTTCAAATTCTGCCTTTTATTTTTGAGTGCGCTTTTCTTTATGCTTTATGTTATTTTTTTACATTATTAATCATTCAAGTTGTGTTGATATTAGCATTTCTTTTTCCTCATTCATTCCTAATAGTCCAGTGCTTTATAATAAGGCAGTGCTTTTGTTGTCACAGTAATTAATTCATCTCTTCTGCCCCACTTTTATTTGGCTAATGCTTTGGATCAGGTGTCACAGAGGGTCTTGCTGAGTCAGGAGAGATCTGCCCAAGTCAGAGAATAGGTAGGAGGATAATGGTCTCTATTAGAAACCCTGGTATTCTAATTTCATGATCATTTGCCCCATTAGCCTTTCTATTCTTAGAGTCACAATGAATCCTGCTATGCAAAGGATTCTTCATCGTCCCCAAATTCTTTAGTCTGTATTAAAGTCCATCTCTTTCATCCTTGTAATTAAAAAATATTATCGATTGAGCATGTATCATTCATCAGACACTCAATGTCAGAGAGCTAGTAAGTTACTCAGAAGACAGAAAAATTCAGAAAAAGGGAATATGTTAAGCATTCCAGCCCTACCTGGCCACTTGAATGAAATGGTGCAAATTAATTAGTCTTTCTTGGCTCAGCTTCTGTGATGGAATCTGGAGATCTCAAACATGCCTCCCAGAATTGTCATTTGGAAACTCTACTAACGCTCTGAAATTGTTTTCAACTGGAATTAAAATGCATAGGCTGAATAATAACAAGTACATCAGTATGGCAATGAGTTTAGGTGACAGTATCTTTTATGAAAGCGAACAAGGCTTTGGTGAGGAATTTTTTAAAGGGCTGTCAGATTTGTAAAACCAATAAATCAGAAGTATTCCAGGCAATGGCTGTTACTGGGGCAAAGCTCATGTAACATGCATGATACACTTATTCCTCTTATCAGAGATAAGTATATTTTAAAAAGATGTTTAATGGATTCTGATTGCCAAAGGCTGTAAAATATTGAAACTTCCTGTAGACTTATTTGCATGCTACCGGATATAGCCTTGGTCTTTGAGGAGATAAGACAACAGATGATGGACAACTGTTTGTTGTAAAGTGGTTTGAAAAATCAGGTGCTTTGTATTTCAGACTATTGCAAAAAAAATAGCCTCAAAGGCAGTAGAAATTCTAGAGGGCATTGGAAGCCCGTTTTCCCAACCCTTGAGTCACTATTACCAGCCATCTCGATTGAATAAATAACTATGGTGTGCACTCAACAACCCACTTTTGTTTGTTTTGCCTCCTTCTGTTGCTAGAACGTCCTGTCTGCACAGTTAAACCAAGAGAGCCCGTCTGTCTTGGTTATATTATTTTATGCCAGTTGTAAACAAGGCCAGCCCTGGCTTTCAGCAACAAACAGACACAAACTGCTCTCTGTGTCAGAGGAGGAAAGGGAAATCTGATGCAGAAGGCCCTTAGTTGTGTTGGTTGGGGTTGAAGCAGATACTATGCATTTGAAATAGTCTTTGACTGAGGTTTTGGGACGTTTTCTAAACGACTTCCAGGTGGCCTCAGCCCATGTATGCAGATGAACCTGTTAATTTATAACAGTGGCTCTGTTTCACTTGACTTTTTTTTTTTTTTTTTCTTTTAATGACTGTAGAGAACGCCACGTATTATTGGCTGGTAGATGTCTCTCTCAACTGTCCAGAAAGTTAGATAATTCTAGGTTTTGGGTACATCTTTTATTCTCCTCAGACCTGAGGTTTTCCACATTTCAAATTGGGTGGTTTATTTAGAATTATAAAATCATGGCCTTTCAGAACTTACAGGGGTCCTTAGATATGAATCTAGACGATGAAATTGAGGCCTCCACACAGTGGGGACCAGCTTTAGGACCCAGCCCCCTGAG
The DNA here is from genome assembly GCF_028564815.1 of Eubalaena glacialis. Taxonomy (NCBI): domain Eukaryota; kingdom Metazoa; phylum Chordata; class Mammalia; order Artiodactyla; family Balaenidae; genus Eubalaena; species Eubalaena glacialis. The sequence goes on along the minus strand of NC_083725.1, from coordinate 11,608,988 downwards.
CACACACTGCCTGTCCTTATCCTGCAGAATCTGGATGAGTGAGAAGGTAAAGTAGCCAGGTAGAGTGGAGAAAGCACAGGCTTTGGATTTGGACAGCCCTGGTGCTATGACTTCATTATCTTTGTGAATGTGGGGGAGCTTCTTAGTGTCCTAAGCCTGTTTCTCATCTGTAAAAGGGGGAATCCTTCTTACCTCATAAGTTGTTGTGAAAGTGACTGATTTTTTAACATGTATATCTGTGCTTGTAACACTGATAAACTCAGAGCCTCAAGCTGTTGCCCATTCAGGAGGCTGCATTCCACCTTAAGGGCAGCCCCAGGTCATACCTGTGATCTAGTACAAGCCTCCTCTCCACTTGGCCCCTGATGGTGATGGGAGCACAGAGGTGAGGGACGTCTTGACCATTTCTCTCTTCTCTTTCGCTGGCAGCCATCTATCACACCTGTGAGGCCTCCAACTTCCAGTGTCACAACGGGCACTGCATCCCCCAGCGGTGGGCGTGTGACGGTGACATGGATTGCCAAGACGGTTCTGATGAAGATCCAGTCAACTGTGGTAAATGCAAATGCTTTGGCCCCCACCCAGAGCATTTCCCATGTCTGCTGTTCAGGAAAATAGACAACAGACAGGCCAGGAAATGGACTAGTGTCCTGCTGTGCCCGGGTACCCACTCTGACCACTAGTGAGCCCGCAATTTCTGTGTGGCACTGCCGTGCAATGTGTAGGCCTGGGTTATGTAGTCTTAATTCTTGGGCAAGCAGGTTGCCTCACTGCTTGTCCATAACAACTTTGAAGAAAAGAAATAGAAACCCACTAACCCACCTGGAGTGCTAAATGCAGTCACATTACCAGTGCTCTGCCAGAAATTAGCCAACAGTTCCTATATAAATGGCATATTTTATGGCTAAGAGGTCTCTGTTATGGCCTCTTGGGAAAATGGCTTACCACTCGTTAAGGCAGACCTTTTTCAGTGTGATCTATTTAAAAAAGGATTCTGAGATAATCATTCGAAATTTACCACAAAATAGCTGCCATACAAACACAATACTTAAAATGCTTTTTCACACCAAATTTTTTAAAAATTTGTTTTATATTGGAGTATAGCTGATTTACAATGTTGTGTTAGTTTCAGGCGTACAGCAAAGTGATTCAGTTACACGTACACATGTATCTATTCTTTTTCAGATTCTTTTCCCATATAGATTATTACAGTATATTGAATAGAGTTCCCTGTGCTATACAGTAGGTCCTTGTTGATTACTTTATATATAGTAGTGTGTACGTGTTAATCCCAACCTCCTAATTTATCCCTCCCCCTACCTTTCCCCTTTTACACCAAATAGTATTATTTTTTTTAAAGGAACAGCCTTTATTAAGTCATCCAAGCTTCTTTTTTTTTTTTAATTTATTAATTAATTTATTTATTTTTGGCTGTGTTGGGTCTTTGTTTCTGTGCGAGAGCTTTCTCTAGTTGCGGTGAGGGGGGGCCACTCTTCATCGCGGTGCACGGGCCTCTCACTATCGCGGCCTCTCTTGTTGTGGAGCACAGGCTCCAGACGCGCAGGCTCAGCAGTTGTGGCACACGGGCCTAGTTGCTCTGCAGCATGTGGGATCTTCCCAGACCAGGGCTCGAACCCGTGTCCCCTGCATTGGCAGGCGGATTCTTAACCACTGCGCCACCAGGGAAGCCCAACACACCAAATAGTTTTAAAGCTCTCTCTCCTTATCCTCTTGCCGTGTGTCTGTGGGAAAGACTCCCTGTTTTGTCCTTATAGTCTCAATACTCTGTACACACAATAGTTCTGACACTTCTTGGCCACCAAATGTGTGTTTTCCATACCAAGCAATTCCCTGACACCAGCGTGTCCTACAGTTTAACTCAATCCTGACACTGTCTTCCTCAAGACAGTGTCACATCCCACAGGGGAAGGGCTCAGTCCCACGAGACATTCCCCCACTTCAGATGCCAGTCACAAGTCCTATGTTGTCACATGTTCTTCTGATCAACCAGCTATAAATCTGGGTTCCTACAACCTCTTCTTTGGGTTTGATAATTTGCTAGAATGGCTCAGAGCACTCAGCGAAACAACATTTTTCAGTTTATTATAAAAGGTTATGATAAAGGAGAGAGGTGAACAGCCAGATGGAAGAGAGCCCAGAGCCCAGAGCCCAGGGCAAGGTATGGGGAAGGCCATGGGCCTTCCACGCCCTCTCCAAGCCCCACCACCCTCCAAGCACCTCCACGTGTTCAACAGCCTGGAAGCGGTCTGAACTGCCTACTTTCGGGATTTGGGGGTGGGGCTTCATCACTTAGGCATGATCCATCATGAACTCAGTCTCCAGATCTCTCCTCTTCCTGGAGTGGGGATGGGCTGGAAAGCTCCAAGCCTCTAATCATGGCGTGGCTTTTCTGATGACCAGCCCCCCCAGTCACTTCATTAGAACAAAAGACACTCCTATCACCCAGGAAATTATAAGGGTTTTAGGAGCTTGATGCCAGTAACCAGGGGCAGAGACCAATATACATCTTTTCTGTTATTTCATACCATACATCCCTAATTTTCATGGGGTTGTAGTCATTGTCTGCATGCTGTTCTATATTCTGCTCCTTTCATGGCACAATATTAAACAAAGATGTTTCCATACATCTGTATTTTTCTGTGGTTAGCATTTTCATGGCAGATGCCTTTTCTCTTTGTATTGCTATAATGTAGTTTTATTTAGTCCCTCCCTGGTTGAGTAATTTCAGTTTCATACTGTCATGCATAGTAAAACTGTTCGTGTCCTTGGAAATGAAGCCTTCGTTTTCCTTTGAGGTACTTCCTGGGGTATGTCCCTCAATATGGAAGTGCTGGGTCAAAGGTTCTGATCGATTTCCATGGTTCTCATTAAGCATTTCCAGATTTTGTTTCCAAGTGATTATACTGAAAGGCTCTCCATCAGTAATATATGGTATGTTTCCCCAAGCCTCCCTTGATTTTATCTTTTGAGTTGTTTTCACTAATTTAGTGAGTGGTCATTTGTCTTGTACAATTTAAAATTTATACTTTTGAAAAACCTTTTTATGCTGAGTGACATTAACTATTTCCCCAACTCATGGTACTCCTTTACTGTTTCTGTTTGATGTCCTTTGAACAGTCTCCTAAGAATGATGACTTTTTACAGGATTAAAACGCATTTTCTTGCCTTATCCCTGATCCTCCTGGGACCATTCCACCAAGGGCTGGGTTTGCAACTGACCTGCTGGAAGTGATTTTTAAGCCACACGTCTGGCAGTAGCTCTCTGTTCAGGAGAAGGGGTGACCTAGTGCTAAGAATTCTATGCTAAGTGTGGAACCTAAGATTCTTAACATTTCTGGGACAAACTTTCTCCAAAAGGGCTTCGGTTTACAATTCCTGAAGAATTAAGACGGTGAGTGATTTAAGAGTGTCCTCCTTTTTTCCATCCACTTGAAGCTTTTCTTTTACTTTTCATAAAAAAAAAAAAATATTTTTTTTGAGTAGGTGAGAAAACTCTGCTCAGTTCCCTCCCTTTGTTGTGTATCCTTTCAGAATCATCTGCTCAGTTCCCTCCCTTTGTTGTGTATCCTTTCAGAATATTTTTGTGCATATATACAAATTTAAATATACTACGTGTTCTTGTCCTGTTTTACACATGTGGTATGCCACGTACCTTGGTCTTCCACATAACTGTATATCTAGGACTTGTTTTTACGTAGTGCTTCTTCAGTCTCTTTGTAACAGGCTAGTGTTCCTGTGTACAGTAATTTATCACACAGTCCCCTATTGACGGATACCTAGGTGGTTTTCAATCTATTACAAATAGTGCTGCAATGAATAACCTTGTGCTTCCGTTATTTTTCACTCGTGTAGGTAGATTACTTTTCTTAAGTGCCATTGCTGGGTCACCGTATGTATACATCTGTAATAGTGATAGCCCTCCGTAGGGTGGCACAAATTTATACCCGCGCCCTCCCCAGCCCCCTGGCCAAACAATGATGTGAGTGCCTGCCTGTTTCCTTATTCTGCTGCTTCTTGAATCACATTCCAGAGAAGAAGTGCAACGGATTCCGCTGCCCGAATGGCACCTGCATCCCGTCCAGCAAACACTGCGATGGTCTGCACGACTGCTCGGATGGCTCAGACGAACAGCACTGTGGTGAGTCCTCACCCTGCCTGGGGGACGCCTTGTGGCTGTGAGTGAAGGGCACACATTGGACTAAGTGCTTTCATTTCCTCAGTACCTGCCTGCAGTTAGCTTGTAAATGCCGTGACCCCAAGTTCTCGACCAGGGCTCTGAGAGGGATGGAGTTGGGGAGGTGCGGTTTGGGGGAAGGAGAGCAGGGAGGGAGCCGTGGTGGGTGACTATGGAATTAGGTCATGGTCCATGATCATCTTTGTTCAGCTGTAGTATGTCCTGTGAATGGACCCATGGTTTGGAATTGGACACTTATTTCTCCTACTTCATTGGTTTTCCTAGTTGCTGACTATCACTCGGGTAACAGTTTTAGGCCCAGTGACCCTTTTTATGCCCAGTTTTTTTGGACCCGGAAAGGTTGTCTGGAGTCAGTGGTGCCCATCCTGGGGAAGAGCAGGCTGGAGACCCAGGGACCAGCCAGTGTGGCAGTTCAGGTCTGAAGGCCCCTTCTCGCCGTGTCTTCACGTGGCCTCCTCTGTGCCTGCATCTCGGGTGCCTCTTGTATGGACACCACTCCTATTGATCCTTTTGATCAATTTATCAATTGATTTATCTCCCTTAACCTGGATTACCTCTGTGAAGTCCTATCTCCAGATACAGTCACATTGGGGATTAGGGCTTCAACATAATATAAATTGGGGGCGGGGGAATTCCCTTGCGGTCCAGTGGTTAGGACTCCGTGCTTTCACTGCCGAGGACTCAGGTTCGATCCCTGGTCGGGGAACTAGGATCCTGCAAGCTGCGCGGCATGACCAAAAAAAAAAAAAAAAAGAAATCAATCAATCAGTCAATAAATTGGGGGGGGCACAATTCAGTCTGTAACACCGGTCCTTCATAGAAACAGTTTGCCAAGCCCCATATTGGAGAGTCAGTATTTTATTGATAGTGGTTAAGATCATGGGCTTTGACATCAGGCAGCTCTGGGATTCAGGTTTGGCTCCACCCTCATCCACTGTGTGCTCTTGGCAAAATACTTAACACTGCCATCCCCTGTGCTTCATTTGGAAAACAGGAGAGTAAAACCTCTCATCATATTGTCCTGGGAGTTTAACGATGTACTAAAGCTCAGGGTTTGCGCAAAGCAAGCGCTCGGTGACTGTGCCTGTTATTCCCGTCTCCCGAATGCGCGTCTGGCCAGGGTGCATCCTCCCAGAGCCCACGAGGCCTCCAGCCCCGGGGGCTCACGGCCTCTTTCCCTTGCTGGACCCTTCCAGAGCCCCTCTGTACTCGCTTCATGGACTTCGTGTGTAAGAACCGCCAGCAGTGCCTCTTCCAGTCCATGGTGTGTGACGGCATCATCCAGTGCCGCGACGGCTCGGACGAGGATGCCGTGTTTGCGGGATGCTGTGAGTGGGGCGGGGGGAGGGGGGGGTCGCTCGCAGGCACTGGAGAGACTAAGGGGTGGTGGGCTGCCTGGGGACGTGCCTCCATCTAGTTTACAAGGTCTTGATTGAGGGTCCAGTCTTGCCTTTTCTGAGAAAGCTCACCTTTGTTGCTTCGGAAACTTGCTTGTTAGTTGTACAGATAAAGGGGAGGACAGAGGATGACCGAGACCTTGGCCCACATGTCAACTTCACCCACAGGCTTTCTTGCGCCCCCATCACTGAGTGGCCCCCTTGCCTTGCTGCAGTGTCTTCACCGCACTCACTTCCACTTCGCACGCTGTACACTTAATTTGTGGACTGCCTCCCCCAGCTGGAACGTGTGTGCGTGAGAGCAGGTCTTCGTCTCGTTCACTGCTGCAGCCCTGTCCCCAGCACTGCCCTGCGCGTATGACATTGGCTTGGCCAAAAAGTTCGTTCGGGGTTTTCCGTACTGTCGCGGACAAACCCGAACGACCTTTTGGGCCAACTCAATAGTAGGTACTTGCGTCAGTCTGCTTGGGATGCCAAAACAGAGGACCACAGACTGGGGGCCTTCAACAACAGAAAGGTAATCTCTCACAGTTCTGGAGGCTGTACATCCGGGGTTAAGATGGCGGCAGGGTTGGCTTCCTCTGAGGCCCCTCTCCTTGGCTTGTGGATGTCCGTCCTCTCCCTGTGTCTGCACCTGGTCTTCCTGCTGTGCCTGTCTGTGTCCTCATTTACTCTTCTTATAAGGACACCAGTCCTGTTAGATTAGGGCTCCACCCTCATGACCTCACTTTAACTTAATTACCCCTTTCAAGACCTTATCTCCAAGTTGCATTCTGAGTTGCTGGGGCCAGGCCTTCAACTGACTCACTTTCGAGGGATCCTTCAGCCGTGCAATCTCTTGGTGGAGGACATTTGTTCTTTCCTCTCGTTTCCAAGCAGCAGTGTTATATTGAACTCTTCAGTGCAGAAGCAATCTGGATTTTTCGGGTGTTTGTTCCTTCCCTAGTCCCAGGCCCCGAGTTCCACAAGGTGTGTGATGAGTTCAGTTTCCAGTGTCAGAACGGAGTGTGCATCAGTTTGATCTGGAAATGCGACGGGATGGATGACTGCGGTGATGACTCTGATGAAGCCAACTGTGGTAAGGAGACCTGGGATCTGCCTCCTCGCTTCCCTGATCTCCGGGTTGAAGGCGCCTGAAGTTAAGGAGGGGGCGCTTGGCCCATTCCGCCACCGGCTTTACCATCTCCTTCCTCAGCCATAGTTCCTGCCAGTTCTTGAATCTGCGTGTAAGGAATTGAGTCTTCAAGTGAGAACCTACCCCCTAGCAGGGGTTAGGGAGTATTTACTCCGTTTTCTTTTCTTTCCCCAGTTAGGAAGTTCACGTTATATATAAGGAATACGATAGAGGAATTATGATAAATATTTTGGAATGTGCTTCCCCCTCCCCTGTAAAGGTTACAGATGCCACAACATAATAGAAATGACTGTCACCATCACGTTATCATCAGTAGTTAGGTCATTCCTTTGGTGAAGTGTCAAAATTAAAACTCGGGTATCATTAGCAAGACATAGAGGCGTAGGTCAGGGAATGTGAGATGGAATCCAGGAAGGTGGGCTTTTGTTTGTGGATATGCCCTTGTCTCCCGATGGGTCCGGGAAGCTGCCTTGTCCTTCTCTGGGAGGGTCGGGTGGGCTGCCTTGGGTGAGGGGCCTGTGTGTCCTTGGAGCTCTGTGCTCACACCGTGCGGGGCAGACGACTGACCATGCGGTTCACCCCCCAGAAAACCCCACGGAGGCCCCCAACTGCTCCCACTACTTCCAATTCCAGTGCAAGAATGGGCACTGCATCCCCAACAGGTGGAAATGCGACAGGGAGAACGACTGCGGGGACTGGTCTGATGAGAAGGTCTGTGCAGGTGAGGGTCCGGGGCAGCCCCATCGCTGAGACCTGCCAGCGTCCTCCCACCTGTTCACACAGAATCCAGCTCTGTCTCTTTGGTGCCTGGCTTAGGCAGGGATTTTTTGGGGGGGGGGCGGGGGGGTAACTCTCTGAGTTCTTTTCTCTCCCCCTCCCACTGTGAAATCAGCACGGTTGATTTCTCCTGTTCCGAGGGTTACGCTTTCCAGGGCACAGTGAGGACTTCAGAGCCTGGCTACCCCGAGTGTGGCCTGCAGACCCACAGCTCCTTGTTAGAATCGCAGCCTCTGACCCCGCCCGAGGCCTCGCTCCTGACTCAGCGTTTGCATTGTAACGAGCGCTCTGGGCGGCACGGGCCGTGACACATTTATGTGTACGTGACACACGCCAGGGGAGCACTGGTGCGGGCGGCGTGCCCGTCCCTTTCCTTCTTGGTGTTCTGGTCCCGGAGCTGGTCTCAGGATGGTTGGGGTTAAGTTAAGCGGAACAGGGTTTATCCTCCGTAGGAATCAATTCTCCCACCCAGCCTGTGCATTCCGAGTCCTTCCACCAGCCTGCAGGAGCCCCTGCGAAAACTAACTCATCCGAATGTTAGCCCAAATCAAATCAAATAGGTAAGGTGAACCCACTCCAGAGAAGGGAAGAGAATACAGTCTGTTCTGACACCCCATCATAAATGATTTTTCGCTGTTCAGAACTGTGCCTGACACCGGCCTCCCTGGGCTGGTGCAGCTAAATCTGGGACATCCATACTAGGTTTTGGGACACATTTGGGTCTGAGATCAAGCTTCCTGTAACATTTTGGGTTTCCTTGCTTGGTGTTTTCCTCAGATTCACATATTCTTCCCTCCCCTACTCCCGGGCCCTCTACGTGTCTGCCCAATTACTACCGCTGCAGCAGTGGGGCCTGCGTGATGGACAGCTGGGTGTGTGACGGGTACCGAGATTGTGCAGACGGCTCGGATGAGGAAGGCTGCCCCTCGCCTGGTGAGTGCTGGACCCGGCCCTGGCCCGTGGCACCTGCTTTAAGGACAGGACCTCTGGGGCTACACCCTGGGCACAGCCTGGCTGAGGGCAGAATCCTGCCCTCTGGGACTCTGCTCTGTGGCCAGGCCCCTTCTCACCTCCAGAGCAGGGAGACCCCAGGGAACTCAGAAGTCATCTATCCCTGCCCTCTGATCTTCCTGCAGGGAAAGGCCAGCCGCCCTGCTTTCCTCCTTGGCTGTGGTTGAGTCTCCTTTGCTTCCTCTCCACAGGAGGTTACCATGGGAATTATAGGGGAGGTGTCTGTGTGTATTAAACTCTTGGGGCGGGGTACAGAACCTGAGTTTCTGGCTTGCTAGTTGGCGGCCATCCTATTAAAAGAAGGGTAAGCACTGCCATCTAGTGGCTGAACACAGAGAGGCCCTGGAGGTCTGTGAGTGACTGTATTGCTGGAGGTCTTGGTGAACCGTGAGACCGCCGCCTAGGGCACACCCTTAACTGCAGGCAGAATTGTATCCTTTCCTAAACAGGTTTCCATTTCAAACTCAGTTATAGTAAAATAATAGATCTTTGCTTGCCATGGTTTACATAATTCTTTTCAGCAAACTTAGAGGTCAATAGTCTGATTTTCCTCCTTTAAGACTTGTTTTCATCCCATCTCTTCCCTGTTTAAAATCATCACTGGTTTCCACTTGTCCTTTTGTCCAGAAGATAGACCCTAACCCCTGAGTCCTATTTTCAAGGCCCTGTTTGAGCTGACCTTTCCTTGCTTGCCATTACTTTTCACTTCTGCAAGCTGGGCTCCTCACCCACCCTGGACACACCTGCTTCTTCTCTGCCTAGATTCCTCCAGTAGGGTTTTTGCCCTTATCAGACCCGACCTCGTCCCCCTACTTTCCCTCTCTGTGAAACCCACTGTCGGTCAGGGCAGACAGAGACACCGGTTTCGTAGTTAAAGGAGACCTCAATATGTCGTCAGTATTTCTCAAAGTACAGCATGAAGCCCACCTGTAATGGAATCACTTGAGGTGTTTATAAAATTATAGAATCAGAATTTCTGCCTGGAGCCCGGGAGGTCCCCGTGTGAATGGTAGGTTGCCTAAAGATTGAGGCTCCTCTTTCAGGCAGGTAGGGTTTTATTCCCCCTCTCAAGACCCACCCCCACAGAGCTTTCATTGAGTTCTTTAGCTGATGTCCACCCCTTTTCCAGTGTCATTGAACTTTGCCCTGTTGTCCTTTTGACGCTTAACTACAAACAGCCACATGTTGCTTCTTGGTCATTGCACGTGTATAAATCTTTCCTTTCCATAGCGATTGTGCCGGACCTCGTGTTTTAGTCTGAATCTCCCACTCTGCCTACCACAATAATAGGCAAATAGCCAGTGCCCCATAAATGCTTCTCAGATTAAAACAAATGGAAAAAAACCCTTCTATCTCTGCCCTTTTCCCCAAGGCCCATCTCTCTATGTAGTAACTTGATTGTCCCTCTCTCAAAATTGCCTGTTGGTTACTGAAACCGAGCAGGACATTAACCAACTCTAGCAAATGCGGACTAATTCAATGAGCAGATTCCTGTTTAGATGCTGCATTCAGCTTTTTTGAATTCTTTTTTATGTATGTTGCCCAGGTAAAGTTAAATTGGCATCTAGCTCTCAGATCTTATTTCTTCACTGGATAACCCAGTTCTCTGAACTGGGTTCTCTGCCTCATGTCTCCCCCTTTGCGATTTATCTTCCAAGAAGCCTAATACATACTAATACGTAATTATATCCTCTCGCAGCCTGGACCCCCCTGATGGTGCCCTTACTGTCCAGGTGTAAGCGCCATGATGTGCCTTGGCCCAGTCCTCTGGCCTCATTTTTTCGCTCACTCTTCTCCATGCACTTTGTTTTAGCACAGTGCTTCTGGGGGTTGGAGAGGCCCTTTGAAAATCCAGTTATCCAACTATGGAATACAAACAGTATCCCAAAGCTAATCATTGCTTTCTGTTGTTGTTTGTTGGCTCAGGTTATTTTGTATCTTTTGCTGGTGCTTCCTCCCTTTCAGCAGCCTCTTGGTGTAACTTTCCACAAGGTCACCGTATCAGGTGATTTCTCAGCTCCATTGTTTCCCTTGGAGATAGTCCTTCTAAGAGGAGCTTGGCTTCTCCTATCTGGGCTGACTGTTCTCCCAGCCTGCTGCCTGTCCTTACCCTGGGGCTTCACTGCCCTCCCTGGAATTCTCTTTGCCTTTCTCCTGATTTAGATTCCCCGTTTTCCTGGACCTTGTGTCTTGCTTTTTCTTGGTTTACTCCCTTTTTTTTGATGGAGCACACCCTCTGGTAGCTTTGTCAGGTGAATATGATGATATGGTGCCCGAGGACACGGTGATGATGGCCTTCATTCAAGGTGTTTAGGTCTTGAGTTTCTCTGGTTTGTGCGGGTTGTCTGGGGCACAGGTATCTTCTGGGAGGTTGCTTCTCCATCCTTAGGACTCACTTTACTTCTCTCACGTTGCAGCTCCTTTTTTCTATATCCCAGGTCTTTCCTCTTGGTTTTTAGTTTAATCCCACATTTTGGTAGAGCACATTTTCCAGAAATTTCCTGAGAAAGAGTACATGGGAGGTATATTTGAGGCCTTGCTTGTCTGAAAGTGTTTTTCTTCCGTGTTCAGACCTGATTGGTAATTGGGCTGGGTTTGGAATTCTAGGTTGTAAAAAAAAACAAAAATATATCCTTCAGAAATTCAAAGACATTCGAATTTCTGTCTTCAGAAAGCAGCTCTTGGAAAATCCAAAGCCATTTTGATTTGAATCTTTTATATGTAATCTGTTTTTACTGTCTGGAAGCTTGTAGAATCTTCCTTTTGGTACCAGTGTTGAAATTTCACAGTGATGTACTTGGCTGTGGGTCTCTTTCTATCTAATGTGGTGGACACTGATGTCCTCTTTTATTCTGGAAATTTACGTATTTTAGTTTTGGAAAATTTTCTTGAAATATCCCTTAGTATTTTCTTCTCTCTTTTCTTTTTCTTCCTGGAACTCTCGTCAGTAATATGTTGAATCTCCTGATCTAGTCTGCTTACTTTTTTAAAACTTTAAAAAATGTTTCTTTAATCTTTTCTTTTTCTACTTTCTGCAAGATTTACTCACCTCTGTCTTCAAAGTCTTCAACTAAGTTTGGGCCTGAGAGCGAGAAGAATGAGATCCCTGTGTCTCGTCAACCTGCCGTCTTTCACCAGAGCTCACATTTCTGTTCAGGTCCCCGTCGTAATTCCTAAAGCACCGAGATCTCCAACACACCCAATAGGTCGCTATTGCTGGCCAGCCTCTCAGTACTAAAAAGTGAATTTTAAAAATCTTTTCTTCTAGCAAATGTCACTGCTGCCTCCACTCCCACCCAGCTCGGGCGATGTGACCGATTTGAGTTCGAGTGCCGGCAACCGAAGAAGTGTATCCCCAGCTGGAGGCGCTGTGATGGTCATCAGGATTGCCAGGACGGCCAGGACGAGGCCAACTGCCGTGAGTCATCGGCGGGGCTGTCTCCCCCAGGGAAGACTTCTGGAGAGCAGGATGTCTTGTGCTTCTGCTTTGTTTCTCATAATAATAATTCTGGTATTATCTCCATTTTAGAGATAGGAAAGTTAAGCTTCAAAGAGGGTCACCTCGTCAGTAACAGACTGGGGCATTTATTCAATATTTTTTTGTACAAAATAGTGATCTTTTCATCAAACCGTGTTGAAAGTTCTTGTAGGGAGGAATACTCCAAAATAACACGGAGAAATTAAATGGGGATTAGTGTAAAATCCTGCACGTACATTAAAAGAGTGAACAAAGTGGGCCTTTGGGACGTTAAAATAACAGGGCAGATTGATCCAACACTTACCAAAATAATAGTAGGAACATCTGAGCCAGATAAGTATAGTAAGAAGAACATTAAACATAATTAACAAAGAGAAAATGAAATAGGACCTTCCTCCTGGGTGGGATTAATTCATTAATGGGTATTCTTTAAATAAGTTTCTTTAGCCTGTTTCAAATCTGCCTTATACATAAGGATGTTGCTTGGTTAGGGTCTTAAAATCAAGGTGTACTCTATCTACAATTTTCCTCAATCCATTAATCGGATAACCCTATCAGCAAAGGAAATGGGATTAACGTGACATGCCTCTTCTTAGAGAAGCGGGCCCCTGAAGGCCACTACATTCTGTTCTAAGTGCCCATTAATCATTTGTTTAATAATCAGTTTAAGAACTTTTGGAGATTAATGACAGCCTTATTCCCAGTTTCTAAAAACTATGTTTTCTCCCTTTTAACATATTGAGACATGTTTCATAAAGAAACCTCAAACATCCTCCAACTTTACTGTTCAGCTGTTCTTTGATGATATTTTACCACAATCTTACCAAGTGGAGTAATTCTGTGATGGGGATCTTGGTATTTTCCAAAACAATCCCCTTCTGAGCGTGGAGTCCTTCCCTGACTCTCCTGTATAAAGGCCCCATCACTCTCTTACTATTACTGTCTTTCTGTTTCTTTGTAGCTCTCATCACTATCTAAAGTAACATATTCGTTTGTTTACTCATTTGCTGTTTCTCTCAATAGAAGGTAAACTCTATGAGGGTAGGTCCTTTGTCTGTTTGACACATCACCATATCCTTAACATCTTGAATAGCAGCTGATTCATGGTAGGACCTCCATAAATGTTCACTGGATGGATGGATGGATGAATTCCATCTTGGGCTTCTGAGACTGTTCACTAGTAGTTCTCAAACCTTTTCTAGATGTTCTAATGCAGTTTTATATGTAACCGAGCCCCCCATCCAAGCTCCCCCAGGCAAACCAATTTTTGCTCAACAAATGACAGAACTGTATGATACAAGGATTCTCCAGGGGATGGGGGATTATGATTTGTAAAAAGCCTCACAAGTGGTTTCGATATTTTCCTTCTCCCATTGAGAGTTACTATATTAGAGCATTCTTTTAAAAAACTGAATTCTGTACCTCCATCCTAGAGACATTCAGAGAAGTCTTAATCCTTCTTTCACAAGGAAACTCATCAGTTGAGGACAGCTGTTATAGTATTCTGCCCCCGCCTCCCACTTCCAAACCTTGTATCTTTTCATCTCTAGTAAAAGCTCCCAGGATCCTTTACCTGTTCCTCTTGACCATCCTGGTTGCTCTCGTGAGAACATTATCCAGTTTCTCTACCTACATCTCAAAGTGTGGTTTTCAGAAGTGGATGCAGTGCTTCAGATAGAAAACAGGATCACCTTGTTCTAGAACAGAAGTCCTCAGTGCTGGCCAATTCTGATGAATCACTGTGGAGCTTGTAAATACGACACACGCCCAGTGTCGTGTTTCTGCCTCAGTAGCTTTGGGGCAGGTCCTAGGAATCTGTATGTTTTAGACGTTCCCCAGAAGACTATTAAAGAACCACTGTTGTAGATTCTCTACTGTCGGATAACCACCATGGTTTAGTGGTCTGTTTGGATTTCTTCTAGTATGGATAGAGTCATTGTATGGAACATTGTGTGTATATTTCCGTGGGGTGGGGAGCACAAGCTAGGAGGAGTCTGATTCTGAGTCCCAGTGGAGAAATTGCAGTTTGAACTCAGGAAACCGAGGTAGAATCCCCAATGTAAGATCTGGGCAAATTACAATGTTTCAAGTGTGTATTAGTTTCCTATGGCCACTGTAATAAATTACCACAAACTTAATGCCCTAAAATAACACACATTTATTATCTTACAGTTCTGTAGGTCAGAAATCTGATAGACATCTCACTGGCTGAAACCAAGATGAAGGCATGGCTGGGTCCTCTGAAGGCTCCAGGGCAGAATCCGTTTCTTTGCTTTTCTCAGCTTCTAGAGGCCTCCTTCCTCCATTTTCAAAGCCAGCAACATTCCGTCTCTCTGATCCTTCTTTGGTCTTCACATCTTCCTCTTTGACCACAGCTGGGAAAGGGTCTCTTTTTTTTTTTTTTTAATTTATTTATTTTTGGCTGTGTTGGGTCTTCGTTTCTGTGCAAGGGCTTTCTCTAGTTGCGGCAAGCGGGGGCCACTCTTCATCGCGGTGCGCGGGCCTCTCACTATCGCGGCCTCTCTTGTTGCGGAGCACAGGCTCCAGACGTGCAGGCTCAGTAGTTGTGGCTCACGGGCCCAGTTGCTCCGCGGCATGTGGGATCTTCCCAGACCAGGGCTCAAACCCGTGTCCCCTGCATTGGCAGGCAGATTCTCAACCACTGCGCCACCAGGGAAGCCCCGGGGTCTCTGCTTTTAAGGGCCTGTGTGATTGGATGGACCTGCCCGGGTAACCCAGGCTTAAGTCAACTATGTCAAGGTCTTTGGCTCAATCACATCTGCAGAGTCCCTTTTGCCTTATAAGGTGACTTTAACATGTTCCAGGGATTTGAACATAGACTTCTTTGATGTGGAGGAGCAAGACTAATTTTAGACCCTCTTTACTGGTGGGGTTGGGTTCTGATATAACTCTCCCTGTCCAGGGTTGAGCGGGCACGTGTGAGTCTCTATAATGAAGGCCCAAGGTACCTGAGCCAGGACCTGGTGCAGACCTACCTGGGGTGGCAGATTCGGTTTCTGTAGCCATTCTCATCTTTCTTCTTTTTAGGATCATTTGCAGTTACATTGTCATTGCTTCCTTTTTAGAGCCTCTCATGCAGTTTAAATCTACTTTCCAAACTGGAGAGAACATCAAATTATGGTTTCTAGCCAACGAGTTGCATAACTCTTAACTCATCAGTGCTCTTTATTTGCGTTATTTCATTGTCTGCGGAAATACTTTGAAAAGCTAAACAATTAAAAAGACTACATACAATAGACATGCCTTTTACTATTGTGATTCATCTCATTTTTATTAGTCTCACTCAAACCAGAAATCAGAGGGTCATTCTGGACTGCAGATTAACAATAGGAGCAGATGATCGGGAATAAGTACCGTAGAGGAAGAGCTGCACCTTGTGGATGCCTGCTCTCAGTCAGGCGTATTCCAGGTGCTTGATCTCACTGGGTCCTTGTAGACACAATAGAGATGGAGGTGTCACCCCACTTTTATACCGGGGAACTGAACTTGGGCACTACAGGGAGACCTTGGAGATTTTGCGGGTTCCGTTCCAGACCACTGCAATAAAGCGAGTCACACGAATTTTTTGGTTTCCTGGTGCATATGAAAGTTCTGTTTACACTATATTGTAGTCTGTTAAGCGTGCAATAGCATATGTTTAAAAAATAATGTACATGCCTTAATTTTAAAATAGTTTATGGCGAAAAAATGCTAACCATCACCTGCGCCTTCAGTGAGTTGTAATCTTTTTGCCACACTTCTGTAACATCAAAGATCACTCATCACAGAGCAACATAATAAATACAGTAATAATGAAAGAGTTTGGAATAGTGTGAGAATTACCAAAGTGTGACACAGAGACATGAAGTGAGCAAATGCAGTTAGAAAAATGGCACTTGCTCTGCCGCAAACCCTCAATGTGTTAAAAAACGCAATTATCTGCCAAATATGATAAAGCTGAGCACAGTAAAACGAGGTGCGCCTGAATTAAACAGTTAGCTCAGGCTCATACACAGCAGGATGTAAACCCTGGTTTGTTTGACGCCAAAGCTCTGGCCCTTCCTGAAGGCACATTCCCCTGGTCAATGTCAGATGAAGAGGGATTAGCGAGCCAGCGTGGGGTCCCCGCCACCCCCATCCCGAGGGTCTTTTGAAGCAGAAGCTGATGAGTTCCCTTTTCCCGAACACGAGAAACCTCTGGTGACCGTGGCCCCTCGTGTGTTGCAGCCACGCGCAGCACCCTGACCTGCACAGGCCAGGAGTTCCGGTGCGAGGACGGCGAGGCCTGCATCGTGCTCTCCGAGCGCTGCGACGGCTTCCTGGACTGCTCGGACGAGAGCGACGAGCACGCCTGCAGCGGTGAGTGTGGCCCCCCAGGACCCCGGGCTCACCCTCGGCCCTGCTGGGTAGGCCCTGAGGTCGAACCCTCTGGAGCTCTTCCTCAGTCTGAAAATGCAAAGATTCTTGCTCACTGTTGGAGCTGCGGGTGAGACGAGGCCCAGTCCTGCCTCTGATGCAGCCTCAGCCCACCTCGCCCCTCTCAGGGAAACGTTGGTCTTAGATTGGGTGTTTTTTGTTTTTTTGTTTTTTTGTTCTGTTTTCTTTTGCTTTAGTCCTTGTATTGGTACTTGGATCCTTTTATTTATTTATTTTTAAAATATTCTTTTCCATTATGCTTTATCACAAGATATTGAATATAGTTCCCTGTGCTATACAGTAGGACCTTGTTGTTTATTCATCCTATATATAATAGTTACATCTTAGAATGGGTTTTTTTTTTAGTTTAAATAATGATAATTTTAATCAAAAGATACTACTTATGAAAAATTAGGTAGTGTTTTAGAATTATGATTTGCTTAATTACAGTAGTGCATTCTGTTATGCAAATAAAACAATTTAACTTGATCTTTCATAGGAGTTTTTGTAAATTTTTATTTTATATTGGAGTATATTAGATTGGCTTTGGAAGGACATCCCTCGTGTTGAGGCATCGTTGCTCCCACAGAGCGTCAGGCTTTGTGGTGGGGTGAACTCCATCCTTCTGTCTGGAATGCATTTAGCAGTCATTTGGGGGCTGTTATAACAGTACCACAGACTGAGTGGCTTAGAAGCAACAGAAGCTCATTTCTCACAGTTCTGGAGGCTGGAAAGTCCGAGATTGAAGCACCAGCAGATTCGGTGGTCTGGTGAGGGCCCACTTCCTGGTCCATAGACAGCCTGTCTTTTCTGTGTCCTCCCACGGTGGAAGGTGTGAGGGAGCTCTCTCGGGCCTCTTTTACAAGGACACTAATCTCATTTTCATGGACTCCATCCTTATGACCTAATCATCTCCCAAGGGCCCCACCCCCTAATACCATCACATGGGGGATGAGGTTTCAGCATATGGATTTTGGGGGACACAAACGTTTCAATCTATAGCAGTAATGGATCCTGCCATGACATTTTCTTTGGATTTGTAGCGTTCTCTGTTGAGAATCAGGCTTAAATCAGTGCAGACAAGGAGGTGAAATGCAAG
This sequence comes from Eubalaena glacialis, assembly GCF_028564815.1. Classification (NCBI taxonomy): domain Eukaryota; kingdom Metazoa; phylum Chordata; class Mammalia; order Artiodactyla; family Balaenidae; genus Eubalaena; species Eubalaena glacialis. The sequence continues at coordinate 11,591,459 of NC_083725.1, read as the reverse complement.
GAGAAATGCCATGCTTGGAAATTTAGGAGACCTTGGGAAAGGTTATATAGGAAGGTCTGAACTCTTCTTTTTCTGGGGTGTCTTAAGATAATGTTGGTGGCCTGACCACATCACAGTAGGTCTGCCTAAAACCAAGGAACCTCTTGGGTCCTTTGAAATCCAAGATTTATAAGATATCAATTTCTCTTGTTTCCCCTTACTCTCTTTAGAGGAATTAAATGTATACAAAATACAGAATCTTCAGTGGACAGCTGACTTCTCTGGGGATGTAACTTTGACCTGGATGCGGCCCAAGAAAATGCCCTCTGCATCTTGTGTGTATAACGTCTACTACAGGTGGGTCCCATCTTTGCCGTGGGAGAAAATGATGTTTTTATTGCCACTGGATGTTCCATAAACTATGTGTGTGCACAGAGCAGCTCTTTTTTGACGGATTCAGACATCTCAGCCACCCCATGCTGCTTTGAAGTGATGCTATCTTTGTTCTCTTGGCCAGGGTGGTTGGAGAGAGCATATGGAAGACTCTGGAAACCCACAGCAATAAAACAAACACAATATTGAAAGTCTTGAAGCCAGACACCACGTATCAGGTCAAAGTCCAGGTCCAGTGTCTGAGCAAGGTGCACAGCACCAATGACTTCGTGACCTTGAGGACTCCAGAAGGATGTAAGTGCAACAGCTTATTTTTATGGCAGGGACAGGACCTTATGTGGGATTTTCAGAGAGTTTCCCAGGATGCTCAGGAGCGTAGGAATAAAAGTACTTGTGCTTCCTATGTGGCTAAGTTTTATGGTCCTGGCTGAGTTGTTCTTATTATGTCACTTTTTTTTTTTTTTTTCAGTACAACTCTTTTTATTGAAGTATAGTTGATTTACATTGTTTTAGGTGTACAGCAAAGTGATTCAGTTATACACATATATGTATGTATTCTTTTTCAGATTCTTTTCGATTATAGGTTATTACAAGATATTGAATATAGTTCCCTGTGCTGTGCAGTAGGTCCTTGTTGTTTATTTATTTTATATATTGTAGTGTGTATCTGTTAATCCCAAATTCCTAATTTGTCCCTCTCCCCCTTTCCTCTTTGGTTATCATACGTTTGTTTTCAATGTCTTAACATGATTTCTTTTAATTGAAGTATAATTGACCTACAACACCGTGTTAGTTGCAGGTGTATGACATAGTGATTTGATATTTCTATAATTACAAAATGATCACCACACATAATGTTTTTCTGCCCACCATTGCCCTCTTTCTACCTCTACCTTCCATCTCTAGGTGTTTCCCAGTATTTGGTACTTAGGAGATCATCACTGTTAATGTATGAGACTTGTCAGAAGTATTGTGGGTTCATTTTAAGGAAATTTACCAAAACCCTTGGGTCATAGAGAGTTCCCTAGTTCTTCCCCCTTCACAGTAGTCGACATTGGGTGACTGTGCTTATTCCCGTGATCTTTGCTCCCCAGGTTTTGTGAACTTTTCATTTGCAGTTGCCATCAGAACCATGTTTACATTTGGAGATGTTAACATGAACTCATGTTTATCTTAATATGCGTGTAGATGGTTACACGTAAAATATGTATAGATATGTGTATGTGCACAGGTTAGTACACACACATACTTTTCCTTGCTTTGTCAGCTGAGAAGGCCCAGAAAAACTTTAATAGCCTTGAGCATACCTATCATTCAGATTTAGGTTTCTAATGCCTTCTTCAATAAAAGGACACAGGGCTCCTTGAAGAAATGGTCAAATCCAGGCCTGGGGCAGGAGATCTACAAGATAAGCCTGGAGCATCTGGTAGTGCCAGAGTGTAAGGAAGTGCTTACTAAGTGAAGTAAGTCAGAAAGAGAAAGACAAATATCACATGATATCACTTATATGTGGAATCTAGAAAAGTGATACAAACAAACTTATTTACAAAACAGAAATAGACTTACAGACATAGAAAACAAACATATAGTTACCAAAGGGAAATTGGGGGGGAGGGATACATTAGGAGGTTGGGATTAACAGATACACACTACTAGATATAAAATAGATAAACAACAAGGACCTACTGTATGGCACAGGGAACTATGCTCAATATACAGTGGAAAAGAATCTGAAAAAGAATATATATATATATATATATATATATATATATATATATAAATATAAAAACTGAATCACTTTGCTGTACACCTGAAACTAAAACAACATTGTACATTAACTATACTTCAATTCAAAAAAAAAAAAAGGAAATTAAGGAAGTGCTAAACAAAACAAACAAAAAAGAATCTATGAGTTATGACTTTGTTAGAATAACATTTGTTCAGTAGAGCAGAGAGAGTGTCAGAGAGTCAGCAAAAGCCCACCAGGGAAAGTGAAATAGAGAAGTTTATTACTCCCAGGTTCTGAAGGCGGTATACGCACGCCTCAAGGGGCCACGCAGGAGGTCAAGGCAGGGTGCAGGCAGAGAACAACAGCAGCACCTGGGGCACACGCCTTTCTTAGGATTTGTGGGTGGAGTGCCGTGGAGTTCCTGGGCTAGGGCTGGATTGGCCAGTTCACACCAAAAAAGGGGGATTTTGGTAAACTTCTTGGGAGTCTTACCTAAGGAGCACAAGGGGGAAGGTCCTGGGAGGTGGGGAGACTTTATCACAAGGGCCCTTGGGGAAGTCATGTTAGGGATTTGCATTTGCTTGTGACTCTTTGGGCTGTGATCCAGGGCTTGCTTGGGGGCTAATGTCAATTTAAGGCCCCCTTAGCCTATTTGTCTAAATAAAATGCATGCTGAGGCAGCAATACCATGGGCTAGCTTAGCTAAACTCTAAGTGGAACCATTTTTGAAATATCCCATTCGTTGATCTTCTTTCCACAGGTGGTAGCTGAGTCCCTACTACTGCTTAGGAATTAGGTTAGACACTGGAGAATCAGATGAATAAGACACAGTTCCTGCCCTCCAAGGGCTTGCAGGCCATGGCTTGTTGATGAACATTCACTGTATTCACTTGCTGAGGCTGCCATAATGAAGTACCCCAGATTGGGTGGCTTAAACCACAGGCATTTATTTTCTTCCAGTTCTGGAGGCTGGGAGTCCAAGGTCAAGGGTTGGTTTCATTCTGAGGCCTCCTTGGCTTGCAGACGGCCGTCTTCACGTGGTCTGCCCTCTGTGTGTGTCTGTGTCCTAATTTCCTCCTCTTATAGGGACACCAGTCATATTGGGTTAGGGTCAATGACCTCATTTTAACTTAATGACTTTTTTTAAGACCTTATTTCCAAATACACATTCTGAGGTACTGGGGGTTAAGACTTCAACACCTGAATTTGGGGTTGGAGGTGATACAGTTCAACCCTTAATATTCATCTTCAGCGGATTATCAACATGAATAACTACTGTGCGGTCAAAATGAAGTTTGACTGGAAAGCACTGTAGCTGGTTTCTGTGTGGTTTCTAATTGGGCCCTGAAGGCAGTCGCAAAAGGGAAGATCCCGAAAGGTCTTAGAAATGCCAGCACTGAAGTTATTAAGGAGCCTACTTTGAAGGGGGTCCCTTCATTTGAATTTAGAAGTTCCATGCTATTAGAAAGTAAGTCTTGGGACTTCCCTGGCGGTCCAGTGGTTAAGACCCCGGGCTGCCACTGCAGGGATCATGGGTTTGCTCTCTGGTCGGGGAACTAAGATCCTGCATGCTGCGCGGCATGGCCAAAAAAAAGGGAGAAAGTAAGTTTTATTTCTTTGTAGCCACGCCAGTGGTTCTCTGGTTGTACAAGAGTTCAGGACAGCAGACGCCATCCTTGACAATTAAGATCTCAGCATCAAAGCCCAGGGCCAGTGGTGACTTAGCCCGCCCAAGTGATTCTGTCCCGCAGCCCTTGTGAGCCCCCGGCCTGCGTCAGACTCGCTGAGCCGTGGTCCGATATGTGCAGCCATTAGATGTGTGATGAATGCAAGCAGGCCTTGCATTCTGGAAGAGAGGAAAGGTGTTCAGTCAGCTAACAGCGCTTTCTAGTGGCTAGGTCCCACTGCCAGCTCTGGATTCTTTCTCGTCCGAGTTTTAAGCTCAGGGAAGTTCCTCCAGTTGATGGCTATGCAGATGGATTTTAACCCTGAATTGCCTCTCTTCCAGTGCCAGACGCCCCTCAGAGCCTCCAGCTGTCGCTCCACAGGGAAGTGGAAGGAGTGATCGTGGGCCGCTGGGCCCCTCCCGCCCACAGCCACGGCCTCATTCGGGAGTACATCGTAAGTCCCTGTGGCAGCGGGCTGTGCGCGGGTGAGTGCGGGAGACTGCCGGGGCTGGCAGAGCAGAGGCATGCTCTGTGTGACAGGGGCGTGGTTTGCTGTCGCCTTGTAAATAATTGTCCATCCTCTGGAGCGTTTGGCATCTCGCCTTCCCCTCTCTCCGCCTGCCTCCTTGCAAGATGTCGGGATGCCCAGACCTTTGGTTACCTGTCCATAGTATTTTTTTTCTCCTCACTTCAGGTCGAGTACAGCAGGAGTGGTTCCAAGATGTGGGCCTCCCAGAGAGCTCTTAGCAACTTGACAGAAATAAGGAACCTACTGGTCAACGCTCAGTACACTGTCAGAGTGAGTGTTCGCACGCGTTTTAGCCGTCCAGGTGGTCTTGGAACATGGGGAGATGGTTGGCCTTTCATGAGAACTCCGTGCCTACCTTTATGAGATGCTTACTCGTGGTGTGCTCAATGCCCAACCTGTTGCTCTGGAAGCTTGTCATTTCTTTCAGTCCCGTAAACCAAGGCCACAGAGAACTTGAAATCAGACTTTGCTCAGATAACCAACAATTGATGGTAATGCAGCTTTACCTGCTTTTAACCCAGATATTCTGCTAATGTTCCAGCTCCAATTACTTTTGCACCCACCTCTTTTCTGCTTATTTTTAGCTGCAGGGAGATGCAGAGCTATGATAAGTAGCATTTAGAAAATGATATTGTCGGGTTCTTATGAAATATATTATCAACATCTTCAGTAGAAAAGAGATTTTGTGCAAAACATGTTTTGAGACCATTAAGTGTATACACAGACTCCCTCATAATTTCAGTGCTATCACAATTCCCTTTACCCAGGTTCCCTCCCGTTGTCTCTTTCCCTGTCTTATTTCAGTGGCTGGGGCCTCTGACTCTCCTGAATCCCTCTGTGTATAATTTCTTCCACCCTTATAGCCAAAGCCTCACCACTTTCGCTCACTCTGGATTCTTACTGTGTGGTATGTTGCCTTTATTTCATACTAATTCGCACTCTGATTTGAAAGGTGGCTGCAGTGACCAGTCGTGGAATAGGAAACTGGAGCGATTCTAAATCCATTACCACCATAAAAGGAAAAGGTAAATGATTCCAGCATCTGCAGATTTAGACAAGATAGAATAACCCTTTGGAAGTAACTTTCAGTGTGACTGGAAAATGAAGAAGCAGAGACCAGAAAACTTCACACAGCCTCCCTCTCCCCGACACACGCACTTTTGTGGGCGTCTCCATAGTGCTTTACACACGAAGTCTTTTGGGGTGACTGTTGAAGGTATTCCTCCTTCTAGAACTGAGCATTTGTTATAATAAAAACATACAAAGGGATTTCCAGAGGCCTTCATGCCCTTGTTCTCAGGCACAGTAGCCAAAATAGGAGGAGTCCTTCCTTCCCAGCCAAGATAAAGATGATCTTGTCCATGTTTATTTGTGGTGTTTTTAAGAGAGTGCCATGCTGACCCTTGTTACTGCCCCAGGGGCACCGACCGACGATGCTTAGGTAGTGGTTTCTAGCGCTTGAGCTGATCAGAGTCATGGCTTACGACTTGCCATGGACCTGCTCTGCATACACCAGCTCATCTCTTTGAACCCTCAGAACAACTATAAGAACAGATAAGGGACTGGAAAGGTTATGTCACTTGCACGCAGTCAGTCAAGTGACAGAGATGGGATTGGAACCTGATCTCTTGAGTCCAGAGCCTGTGCCCTGAACCACTGTACCACCTGCTTGCCGGGCGGGGCTCCTTGCCTTGCACACATGCCTCGAGGGTGGTGTCGGGTAGGAGCTGATGAAATAGTGGATGAGTGAGTGAATTGAAGCAAGTGAAACGAAGGCTCTGGCACTCTATGGGAGACGGACCAGCTCGTCTTCCTGATTGTAGCTTTGGCGTTTGGGGCTTTCGTTTTTGGATTGGCAGGTGTTAAAGCCAGAAGTGTCGCCTGGAACGTGCTTGGGGAATTTTACTTTAATCTGAGCCTGTGAGAAATAGGCTCTGGGTCATGGAGAGTCACTATCTGGTCGCCTGTAAAATATGGTGTCGTTGAGATCAGGACAGGGGCAGCTAAACTTAGTGAAGCCAGCCAGTCTGCAGAGCAGGGAGTGTGTGGGTATTGGAAAAAGTGTACCGAGTTCACACTCCCCGAGAGTTTTGATTGTGGTATTACTTTCCTCTACAAAGTCAGTCAGAACAGACTGACCATACATACTGAAAAGGAGGGACATTGGAAGGTCATCAAAAAAACAGGTAGTACCTTGAATTCCTCGTCATAAGTCACACCTGCATTTGAATATCTCACTGGGGGGTTGCTTCTCTTAAACTTCCTTAATATGAGTTTGAGGATGAACCCCAACTCCTCATATGTGTGTTGGTTAGGGCATGTGTTAGGCAACTGTGTGCCAAGTCAAAAAGTGTGAGTTGTGATCTGTCTGTGACCTCGTGTCCTAATAAGGTAAGAAGACGGGGTACAAAACAGTGGTGGTGTCACCCAGAATCACCACCTTCATTGGTGAACGCAGTGGATTAATTATAACAGCAGTGAGAAAAGCCACCATTTTTTGAGCACTGCTTGTGTAGTAAGCACCGTGCGGGTTGTTTTACATGAACTGATCTCTCTTGATCCTTATCAACCCTATGAGTATTCTTATGCTCCTTTTGTAGCTGAGGGAACTTGGAGAGGATTGTGATCTGCCCCCAGCCACCACGATTATAATCCAGGTCAGCTTTACAGCAGCACCCGAACCATTTTGCTCTGAGCTGGCTGCCTGAAGCTCCTAATGTCTTTTCTTCTTCTGGTTACTGTGTTTTCCTCAAGCCCACTTTCATTGATCATCTGGAGAGACTCCTCCAGATTTTGATACCTCTCTTTGCCACCAAGTCTTAGGCACTCCTTTGAGTCTCTCTTGCCTTGCCAGTGTAAGAGGCATATGTGCTGAGAGTCTAATACACGAGCGGCCATTTAAATCGTATCTTCTGATGATGCTGATCGCATCCAGCCCTCTTAGGTTATGCCTGGCAGCACACTGTCAGGTTTCTGGTGGGTAGACCTTCACAGTGACCACCATGATGCTCACCACTTGAGCCAAGAGGGGTCTTTTCTCTCTGCTGCCCTCTCCTCGTCCCCTCAGCTCCCAGCTTGAGCTCTGATCTTTTTGAGAATGCCAGTGGCTCATCAGCTCTTTAATCTGTCGTGGGAACGGGAGAGAAAGGGAACTGTAGTTGAGTGCCAGGCACTTGACATGCATTATTTTAGTGAATTTTTCCACCTCTGAGAAGTACAGAGGGCATCTCCAGGCTTAACGAGGACAGGTGACTTGCCCCAGGTCACACGGGGCAAGTGTCTCAACAGGAATTTGAACTCCAGTTTGTGAGACTCCAGAGCCCAGATTCTTTCCATTTTGCCACATGCGCATTTACAAGTTAGGACTTAAGATTTAGCTTGCCGTCAACCTTCAAAAAGGACTTGAGCCCTCTGGGAATTTGTTGGTGCCAATACAGGTGGCTCTCAGTGTGATCCCTGTACCTTTCAGAACCAGGCTGAAGCTGGGTTAATGAGGGACATTTACATAATGGAACTTTTCTGCTCGACCTAATTGCCAGGATAGCTGACCGAGCCAAGATAGTTATGTGTTCACCAGGTAACTGTGGACCCAACCTCAGCTTGAGGACAACAGTGGTAAAAGGGAAGAGTAGAAGCAGCCAAAGAAATGCCCTTTCTTCCCCAACTGAAAGATTGCTTTGTCTCTTGAGTTGAAAACTGTGAAGTCCTGCCTTCTTCCCTTTTCATCACCTGGTTTCTCTTTTTGAATCCCTTTTTTGTTCTCAGTGATCCCACCCCCAGACATCCACATTGACAGCTATGGTGAAAATTCTCTAAGCTTTACCCTGTCCGTGGACACTGACATCAAGGTAACGTGGAAATTTCAAACCAGCAGTTGGGTGGGGCTTTACTTTGCATGGGAACCAATACGGCAGAGGACGGGAAGATTAAGAAAAGTGAATGACTTGATCCAGCGAAGCTAAAATACCGCACCTAGGTTGAGTCCTCCCACCACGAAGAACAACTTGAGTCTTCACATGTAATTATTCTGCCTCAGCCTGGTGCCTTTTTTTTTTTTTTACCATATAATTAAATGGTTCACAGCTACAGTGCAAATAAAGAGTCGGTGTTAACAGAATATGTATGCCCTGTAATTTTCAGCTTTATTGGATTTCCTGGTGCTGAGCGCTAATGCAGAGGTTCCCAAGAGTGAGTCTTAGGAGAGAGTCAGATACCTCGGAAGCATATCCACTTAGATCCACCTAATATTCTCCCCTTCTAGCACCTTCCTCACCTCCGCTTGGTCCATCTGCTTGACCAACTTCACCATGATTATCTGTGTCCCTTTGGTTTCTCAAGTTGCCACACACCTTTCATGGGGTTCTTTCTTGTCTGTCTCTCCTCACATCCCTCCCTGTCTGTGAAGCTGTGGTGGGAGCAACAGCCTGTGCCATTGACTAAACTACAGTTTGGTGTCATGCCCTTGGCTTCAGAGACAGCTGATGCCATAAATGACCTTGTGTAGACCTTGTCTCTATAGTCTTTGCTCTTGAAAACGTTTTAATTTGGTGCATTGGCCAATATTTTTAAAGACCTTTACATCAAATCCTTCTGTGAGCTCAGAACTTGGAAAAGGTAGTCTTTCCTGACCCATGGATATGTTTGCTCCTATTAGACAAAAGAGATCTAAGCAATCCCCCTTTGTATTGACCTCTTGGCCTTGACTGCAAAGACCACCTGAGCTAAGATTGATCCTTAGTTTCCGTAATCTAATTACCTTTTCAATTTTTATCCTTTCTGCGTTTTTTTTTGGCTGTGCCACGCGGCTTATAGGATCTTAGTTCCCTGACCAGGGATTGAACCTGGGCCCTCGGCAGTGAGAGCTCGGAGTCCTAACCACTGGACCGCCAGGGAATTCCCTTCTTTCTGCCTTTTTAAATTGGTTCTTGTCCTTTTATTATTTATTAAATTTTTTGTGTCATTGAATCTATATGTTGTATTGTAAATGGTCTCACATTTGTTTTTAGAAGTAGGAGGGAGTATAAGTATTCAATGATAGCACAAATGGAACTGGTTTAAGAATCCAAAGGACTAGCCCGTCCATTGTAAGAAGGGAGATACCCGAGGAACAACAGAAAAGATCTTCCTTTAGTGTCTGGTGAGCTCTGTGAGTGTGTACTGTTCATGTAACATGGCTCTTGCTTCTTGGCAGGTGAATGGCTATGTGGTGAACATCTTCTGGGCGTTCGACACCCACAGACAGGAGAAGAGAACGTTGAACTTCCGAGGAAGCATATTGTCACACAAAGGTAGCGCCCTGGAGCTGGTCGGTGTGTAAGGGGGAAGGCTAGACCGATGCTTTCCTGGCAGTAGAGCTTGTGTGGGGCGCCGGGACAGGTGGGGAGGTCTTCTCTGCAGCCGTTCTGAGTGGGCAGGTGTTGTCCATTGAGGATGCTGTCAGTGACTCCTGAGTCCAGGTGAGGGATCCGTTGGGTGGTTCCCCAAATCCCCTTCTAACCTGTTGTCTCTTCATGGAAGTTGGAGGCTTAAAAAGGAGGAGACACTGGAATGAAACCAGCTTAACCTTCTACAGATGCTTTTTGCCTCCCAAAAGAGAGAGTTCCTGGGTTTAGTTACCTGTCTCTCTTTTTACTGCCCTGGTTTGCTCCTTCTTTGCTGATACAAGGCAGCACAGGGCCTGCTGCATAACTGGCGTTCAGTAAACATTCGTTGAACGAATGGACCAACAGACTGAGCGAAGGAAGGAAGGAGAGAAGGAAGGAAGAGGGTCCAGTTCCTCTTGTATCTGTACAGATAGTGAGTCTCAATTAAAATCCTCATATCTGAAAATGGACTAAAGGAAGGATTTTAATTTATTTCTGAGACAAAACCTTCATTGGCCAAGACTGCTTGTGAATGTTGAAGAGGACATGGGAGCTTCTACTCTTCGCTTCTAGTCTGTTTGCAAAGTACTTTCAATCCTGACAGGCGCTGTGTTATATACAGTATATTTTTTTGGCGGGAGGGCCCCGAAGGCTGCCTAAGGAGGTTGTGCGGCAGGGTAGCTAACATTGAGCACTTACTGTATACAGGCATTTACCCGGGCACTCTGTGTGTGCTGTTTTACATAACACCTCCAGAATAGTGCGGTGGGATCTACTCATTTTATGGACGAGGAAACAAGGTGCAGGGACTGAGTGATTCCCTCAGAAGGTGGCAGAGCCGGGATGGGAAGCCACACCTCTCTAATTCCAAAGGCTGGGGTCTCATCGCCTCAACATTACACCAATAGAAATTGGCAGAGTCGGGAACAAAAGTCTTAACCAGCCTTTGCCTGAAACACACGAAGGGCTCGCTCCATGCCAGGCGTCATGCTGAGCACTTTACAGGCATTTTCTTTTTTTGTTCCCTGCAACAGCCAGCTGGTATAAGTGCTGTCACTTTCCTCCGTCCTACCAACGAGGAAATGAACTTAGAGGGTTTGAATACTTCAACAAGTGCAAAGGGTAGAGTTGGGCCTTGAACCCAAGTCCTTCTGATTCCGAAGGCTGTCCTCTTAGCACATCCTCCGTTTTGTTCACTGCTCTTTTAGTTTTTAATAACGTTTCCCCTAATTAGAAAGGGGGCACATGTTTATTACAGAAAATTCAGAAAACAAAAAAGGTACAATCAAATTTTTAATTTCCTATCATTTCACTTCCCAGGGAAACCACTTTTACATTTTGGGTATTTCCTAAGTTAATACTTTTCCTCCTCATTGATTTCTTTATATCTTCTTAAATAAAATTTGTATAATACTATATATAATTTTATATCCTGCTTTTTTCACTGAATGTAAATAACAGGATTTTCTAGTTTCATTATATTCTTGGAAACAACCTTTAGTGGCCGCGTAATAGTTCATGGAATGCACGTGAAGCTCATGGATGCACATTATTTAACTCTTGCCTTGTTGCTGGGCAGTCAGATGATTATACTTTTTTCTACCGTAACAAACACTGTGACAGACATCCTGGTTGCACAAATTTTTGGATCCCTCTCATTTAACTGCACTGAAGGTTATGAAGGATTTCAAGACTCTCACAAGGCCAAATGGCTCTCCAGGAGGGTCGTACCAATTTATATCCCCAGATGGGCAGCTTTAAAAGGAATTTTCCCATGCCCATGCAGTGTGTTGCTTGCAGTAGTCATTAATAAATCACGCCGAGTGAATTTGTAAAGCAATAAAACTTCTACAGCATGTGGGGCTCACTTAAATGGAGAGATTACATTAAAAAAAATAGGGTGTGCGTATAAAGATATGTATTCCTGACTGCCGCCCCCAGCCCTTTGTCCCTGTTTCCCCAGTTGGCAACCTGACAGCTCATACAACCTACGAGATTTCTGCCTGGGCCAAGACTGACTTGGGGGACAGTCCTCTGGCATTTGAGCATGTCACGACCAGAGGAGTCCGCCCACCCGCCCCGAGCCTCAAAGCCAAGGCCATCAATCAGACGGCGGTGGAATGCACCTGGACCGGCCCCAGGAATGTGGTAAGTCAGCCAGGATGACCCTTGCAGAGCAGGGATGGACTGTCCCCTGGCACTAGGCCACCAGACACCCCCAGGGCTTCCCCCTCTGTTGCTGTTGTTTTTCTTCTCACCCCAAACACAAGCTACCCTTGTAGTCAGTTCTGGATTACCTTCTAGAGGCGCCTGACATCCTGCCCCAGCATCCCTTTCTGCATCCTGGCCTGGCATCCAAGACAAAGAGCCCCCTGCTGTTTGCTGAATAGACCTAGTGTGAGGAGGGGACACATTCCTGAGCTGGGAGTCTCACCTAGGGATGGGTGAGAAGTCACCTGCAGGGACAATGAGTATCGCACCTGAGGACCATGCCTCAGGCTCCTCTAGCCCCTCCTCACCTACGGGATCCCCCGCCCACAGGTTGCTTTCTCTGTCCCCCCAAACACGCCCCGCCCCAGTTCATTCCAGGATGCTGGCTCTACTTGCATATAGGCCTTTTGTTTTCATGTATGCATTTTGACTCACTGGAATTAGATCTGTGCTTCTTTTTGAGCCTGGTTTTGATTTCCCACCTTCCACAGTGTGCGCCCTCCTTTGCTTTTAGGTGCACCTTCCCAAGCCTCTTTTCATGCCCCTCCTGCCTCTGCACCATGGCGTCTGCTCTCTCTTCCCTGGAATCCTTCCTCCTCCTCCTCCTGCTGTGTAGTCAAATCCTAGCTCTTCTACTGGATCTCTTTCCCTTACGAGCTCCTAAATCTTTAGAGTTGATGCCATACAGCATAATGTTTCATTAGATACTACGTATCCGATTTGATATCTTCTGTCTACTCTCATCTCCCTAACTAGTTTGTAAGTTCTTGAAGGGAAGGATTGTTTTCTGGGTTTTCCAAATGGAAAAGCATATGGAACTAAATCTGTAATTGAGCCTTAGTGAATCGTCAGTGGCTGGTGAGGGGGAACTGGTGTGCGTCTTGTCTTCTGAGGGCATCCTCAGTGTGCGTTGGGGGCAGAACTGGTTCATGGGGAAAGAACCAGGGTTTGCAAGTAATTGTGAGATCAGCCGTGAAGAAGGAAGGAGAGGCTGGAGTTAACTGAGCACCCACTGTGTGCCAGGCACGATGCCCACCCTTCATCCATGGCCTCGCACTTACTCCTCTCATCAGCTCTGTGGGGTAAACGTTCCTGCTCCACCAGTGAGGTGCCGTGGCTCAGAAGGGGCGAAGTAACTGGCCAAAGTCGAGGGTCAGTAAGCAGCAGGCCGAGTTAGAGCTCAGGTCCAGCTGATTTAACAGCCTGGTCTCTTCTGTCGCTCCAGAACCTGACTCTGGGGCAGGGACAGAGATGAGAATGCCCAGAGCCACCCCTGGTCTCCATTTTACCTGGAAGTAGACCCTTATCACAGAGGGGCCTTTGTCTCTGTTTAAGTACCCAACTCAGAGCCTGCCCACCTGTCACCCCCAGCTGTCTGCACAGAGTGGGGCGTCGTGTACAGAACACTGGCCCGTGACTTATTTTTAGTGTCTCATCACACGTGAACTTGGAGAAGGAGCCTAGCCCGGCCTCCTCCTTGCTGAGAGACCCCTTACACTCATGGTAGCCTTCCGAGGGTCAGGGGCCGGTGGAGTCCTCTGGACGAAGCTCTCAGCTTCCGCCCGTCTTCATCTCACTGCGGACGCTGGGGTCTCACTCAGGGCTGCCGTCATCACCGCAAGAGCTGCCCCCATCACTGTCTGCGTGGGGCCTTCTTAGACCCTGGCTTCCGTGGCTCCAGGGACCCCTTTCCTGGCTCCTGGTTGAAGCCTCCACCCCATGGTGGCCACGGGCCTGTCCTCTCTGGGGTCAGGCCTGCCTGCGCCTTGGGTCCCCCTCTGCCATCCCATCTGAGCTCTCTCCTTCCCCTATGGAACAGGTTCCATTCCCATTTGCTCATCTGAGACACACAGGTCCTTTTGCATGTCCCTGATGGGCTCCCTTCATCCCCACAGCTTCTCCAAACTTGTACGCTTTTCAAGTCCCCTTTTTTGCCTGCTCATATGCTCTTGGAGAAAATGCCCTTTGTTTCTACCTTACAAAGGAAGCTTCCTCATGCTTCCCCCATTAGAAACATGCTCTCAGCTTCCACTTTCCCCTCTACGAGGCCATCAGACTCCCACCTCCTGCTTTAAACTCCACGTGTACCAATTAGGGTTAAGAATGGGCGCATAGAACAGGAATGGAGAGTAACCGTGGCTTTCAGCAGTTTATTTCCCTCCTAATTACAAGTTGGTCAGAGTTTGGAGTTCAGCCATCTGGGAGCTTCTACAGCCGCAGCACAGTGTGATCTGGGCCCCAGGCCCTGCCACCTCCAGCCTGTGGCATCACCTTGCAGTCCATGGGGCCTCCTGGACCACATCACCCTGCATATTCCAGGCAGCAGGAGGGCGGAAGAAGGACACCGCTCCCTGCATTTCAATGTGTCCTCACCGAGGTCCTGCCTGGAACATCTGCTGACATCTTGTTGACCAGCCCTGTCACGTGGCCTCTGCTGCTTGGAGGGAGGTGTGGGCGTAGGCATGTTTCCAGGTAGCAGTTCTCACTAAGAACCAGGATTCTACTGAGGGAGGAGGGGAGGATGGGAACGTCCTAGGCAGCCAGCAGTGCCCGCCCTCCCTCCCCATGCCCCCTCCACGAGCTTGCACACTTGCTATCCCCTTCGTACCTTGGTCACCCCCTCTTTTCCCCAGTTTATTATGCAGTCTTCTAGTATAGCATCTAACCTTCCATATTTGCATCTTGTTATTGATACTTCTGTTTTTCTTCTCTGCCTGGCTCTCCTCAAAAAAGCAAGCTCTGAGGAGAGTCCGCACCGTATTTATCTTTGTAGGTGGGAAGCCACTGCCTGGCCCAGGGTGCCTTCTCTGTAAATGCTGATGAAGTAGATGTTGAATGAAGAATTCTTTGTGAGCTCATTTGAAGCGGTTCCCCGGGTCTTAAATTAGGGCTTTCATGAGAGTGAGGTCACTGGCCACTGAACTGGTGTCCTTTTCTGTTCTCTCCTTTTACCAGGTTTACGGCATCTTCTACGCCACGTCCTTTCTTGACCTCTATCGCAACCCCAAGAGCTTGACTACATCACAGCACAACAAAACAGTCCTTGTCAGTGGGGAAGAGCAGTATTTGTTTCTGGTAAGTTTCCTGTGCCAGGAGTACAGAAGAAGGTTTTATTTTTTGAGGATGTCTTAATTGCTGGCCTCCTAGCTCAGACCCAGGACCTGGGGAGCTGGAGATGTGGATTCCAGGATCCACGTGCGATGCATGTGTGCGTGCGTGTGTGTGTATGTATTTGTGCGAGAGAGAGGGGGTGTGAGAGAGAGAGAGAGACACGGGAGGATGGTTCTTTTCCACAAGCATCAGGTTTTTACTTGAAACACAGAATGAACGGCCACTTAACCAACTACAGCTCCCTAGTGCAGGATTGAGAACTTGGCGAATGGGTCACAGGAATAAATAAAAGCTTTTGTCAGATTCCACTTCTAGGAATTTAGCTTACATGCTTTTACATGTGTGCCAAGGTATATGGAAAAACATGTTTGGTATACTGTTGCTTGTGAAAACAAAAGATTTGGAACAAATTTCTATCAAGAGAAGACTGGTTAAAAGGCTTATGGCTTATCTTTGTGATGGAGTATAGTGCAACCATCCAACACAAATACAACAAACTCCAAATGTACTGATTTGGAAAAATCTCCACGCTGTATTATTAAGTAAAAGAAGCGAAGAGCATAATAATATGTGTAATGTTTTCGCATTTGTCTAAAAAAAAATTAAGAACAGTAGGCTACACATATACATGCATGCATAAGTACACACATATATAAGTACGTATCTATACATACATACCCGTATATTTGGGCTTATATTTGTGTAGGACATTTCTGGAAGGAAGCACATAAAATCATTACTAGTACTACCTCTGGGAAAATGGATTAGAGATCTGGGGTAGGTGGGGAATTATTCTACATCTTTTTGTATGCATTGAATTTTAATTGTATCCATATGTCACTGTTTTGTTGAAACAGTGGTTTGGTGACAACTGCATGAGTTCGAGTGGTGTTTGTTTCAGGTCCGGGTGGTGGCGCCCTACCAGGGGCCGTCCTCTGACTACGTCGTGGTGAGGATGATCCCGGATAGCAGGCTTCCTCCCCGTCACCTGCACGTGGTTCATACGGGCAAAACCTCCGCCGTCATCAAGTGGGAATCCCCATACGATTCTCCTGACCAGGACCTGGTGAGGGGACACATGGTCTGGTTCGGGGGCGGGTGGGTCCTGTAATGGGGCAAGAAACCTAGGCCTGGTGCTTGGAGCTCAGCAGGAGGTCTCCCCCTATTGCTGCCTGGTCAAAGACGGGGTCCTTACAGGTGCCTCTTCTTCATTGTCACATCTCCAGTATTCCTGGCTGCCATACTGGTTTGTCCCTCCTTCTCTGCTTTCTCTGCTTTCTCTGCTTTCTCTGCCTTCACTAACAAATCTAAATCTAGCCCACTGCCTGTTTTTCTAAATAAAGTTTTATTAGAACCAAGTTATACCCATTCGTTTACACATTATCTACAGCTGCTTTCATGCTACAAACAAGAGAGTTGAGTAATTGTGGTAGAGACCATCTATTCTTCAAGGCCGAAGATATTCGCTCTCTGAACCTTTACAAAAAAGTTTGCTGGCCCATGCCCTAAAGGAAGAGGCACTGATTCTAGAAAAAATCTCCCATTTTCCCTTGCCCAGGCTGCTCTGACCTCCATGCCCTCTGCCCTTCCTGCCATCCCAGGGGTGGGTGGTTTTAAATGCTTGGTCACAAAGACTCCTCTGGACTCTCAGCTTCTTCCTGATGATTGAGTTGCCTGTGCTTACTCCCTGTCCTGTTATTTTCTCCCTGTCCCCATAGATGTAAGAAGCAACCTGGGAGAAAGTAAATGGGGTTTTTTGTCTCTTAGAGCTGGGATTGAACACTTTCATTCATTGTTCCCCTCTGACAACATCCCGACACTATGGCAGTGGTGGAGATAGAGAATTTGAACACTGAACTGGGGTTTTTCTTGCATGTTCCAACCTACCTGCTGCTGCCACCACAAATGTGGTTTTCCCTAGAGTTGTTTTTTGGGGGGGAGGGGGGGAGGTGGATCAAACTGACAATTCTCTGCACAAATCTGGGAGTGAGTACTTGTTATAAGGTTGGACATGACTACCCCAGAGACTTTCCAAAGAACAGAGTCAGACGCTGGGGCTCGAAATATTGTTGCCGGGGGTCACAACCACTGACATACTTATGTTACGTGGGCCACCATTGAACTACAAAGAGTGAAAAGAACTCCAGGTTCCTGATTGCCATTAAAATGTCTTTTTCTTGTCCTAGCTGTATGCAATTGCAGTTAAAGATCTAATAAGGAAGAGTGACAGGAGCTACAAGGTAAAATCCCGCAACAGTACCATGGAATACGCCCTTAACAAGCTGGAGCCTGGAGGGAAATACCACATCATTGTCCAGCTGGGGAACATGAGCAAAGACTCCAGTATCAAAATTACCACAGGTAAGCAGACGAGCGATTGGAGGCCTCCTCACCCAGCAAGGCGTTCCCAGTGCCGCTAGAACGCCTCTGGGCATGGGATTTCTTTTTTTCCTTTTTTATTTTTTACTTTTTTGAAGACATGGGATTTCTATCAGTAATTGCACAGGAAGTGCAAAGACGACCCGCAGTGTCCATGCTGGGGCAGAGCCGTGCAGGGGTCCCAGGATCTGGGCTGCAGGGTGGTGGCCGGGACACTGTGGGCTGGGGAGTGGCTGTCGTTTTCCATATTCTCCATCTCCTTTAGTCTCCCCTCCCCTAGCTGGTTTTGACATTTCCAAGAGAGTTAGGAAATAAAACTGAATATTTGCCACTTAAAGCCAAGCATTGCATCTGGGCACCTGGACTGAAGTCGTCATGGTTCCTTGTGGCAACATCATATGCAGAAATGGACAGAGACCAGTAACTGGGCAGCAGATTAAAGGGGGGTTTGCTGCCAGCTCCAGGCTGGCTCAGCAGTCAGGCTCAAGTTCAGAGAGCAAGTAATAAGCTCAGTTATTCGGACAGCAGCAGGCAATATCAGGAGTGTCAGTAACGGAGGCTGGCAGTGTGAACCGTGGGCCTGGGCCATACTCTGTGGTCATTCCAGGGCTCTGTCTTCAGACCGAGCTCCCTAGCCCCTCCCTGAGCTCTAAGGCCTCTGGCATTTGGAGCACAAAAGCAGACTGGAACCAGAGCAGAAGTCCAGGTAAACTTTGAACATAGTTCCATCCTGCCCCATCCCTTCCTCCCCCTACCCCATTTGTTTTTGGCCATCCTTGAGTCTAGGTAATGTCCAAATTTCTTGGCTAAAGATATTATAACAACAAAAGAGATGCCAGTTAAAGTGTCTGCAATGTGCTAGGCTGTATACTAAGCGGTATATGTGTATTATTCCTTCCTTAACCCGTCCCTTCAAGGTGAGCATTATTTAATCAACCCTTGGCAGACAAGAAAACGGAGACTCAGATGTTCAGCCACTAACTGCATCCTACTTCATCTTTAATTTTCAGTTTCATTATCAGCACCTGATGCCTTAAAAATCATAACAGAAAATGACCATGTTCTTCTGTTTTGGAAAAGCCTAGCTTTGAAGGAAAAGCATTTTAATGAAAGCAGGGTAAGTTCCTCCCTCCTTCTCAGTGACTTTGGAAATCCAATTGAAATGCCATTTTGGAGATGAGCTCGTTAACAGCATGCTGGCACAGAATAAAAAGAAAGAATAGGGCAGGGGAGTGAACTTGAGAATTAAAGGACCATTTTCTGTGGGATTGCTAATTAGTGAAATGTTTATACTGCCCATTAAAGATGTGAATCTCTGCACTAAGCACTTTTCAATCCTGAACTTGTCGTCCCCTGAAAGATAGGGAAATGGGCTGGAGTCGTCACTGTGCTTCCTGAGGCTGGACTGGGGCCCCATCTTTCCCAAACAGCCTGAAGGCGGGGCTGTGGCTTCAGTACTGGGGAACCGAGCTGCACTGTCAACCTGGAATCTTACCAGTTTCTTTCCAGTGAGCAGGAAGTGCTTGAAGATAGTCTGTTGACATATGAAAAACACCTTGTTTCATTTTGTGATTAGCAGACCAATTACTGTATTCACAGCAGGAGATAGGAGGAGGAGGAGAGTGGCACCTGGGAATAGATTTGCCATCCAAGGGTGGATGGATTCTCCAGTGGAGCTGGGTTGGCCCCATTGTCAGCAAAGCGTGAGCTAAATAGATACACAGTAAATCAACCGTGGCTACCTCGGGGTAGAGCGTTGGCAAAGAGGCCTACAGTTCTAAATCGTCCCAGTGTGATGCCAGAAGCAAAGCTAAATTAAAATTTGAAAATTCTCACAGCTCTCACAACTGTGACATATAAATGGTTAATATATTTAAGTGTAAAGAAAGCTTTCAGATCAATTCAAAACAGAAACACATTGACCCTTGCAAAACGCAGATTTGAATTGTGCAGGTCCACTTATATGTGGAACCTATGGTACCACAACATCTGTGGTTGGTTGAATGCAAGGATGCAGAACCGAGGATACAGAGGGTCCACTCTAAGTTATCCTCGGATTTTTGACTGCTCAGAGGGTCAGGGCCCCAACCCCTACATTGTTCAGGGGTCAACTGTGTTATAATTTTGAATAAGGAACAGGTAACAAGGTAAAAATTTTCAAGCAGCAGTGAGCAAAAGAAAATAAAGTTTCAGCCTCACTGGTAATCTAAACGGCACAGATACAGCACTTTCCCATTAAATTGGCAAAAGTTTTGGGGGAGGGTAGTACCAATATGAGTCATAGTTGGGGAGAGGAGTGCTCTGGGAATATGAATGGGTTCAACCTTCTGTAAGGCACTTTGGCAATAGGTATCAGAAACGTTGAAAGTGTTACATCGTTTGATCCAGCAATTCTTCTAGGATTTTACTCTAAGGAAACAGTGTGCATAAAGAACTTGATTTATGACAGTAAGAAAGAGGACACACCCTAAATGCCCACTCGAAGAAGGTTGGTCAAGTAAATTATGGGTGGCTGATGTTTGTATCATTTACATTTTTTTTCTTTATCCCCTATGTATTTTGCAAATGTCCTACACCACGTATATATTAGATAGAAAGTAATAAATGCTAGTTACTAGTTTATAAAAAAGAAGGCAGGAGTAGGACTCCAGGCAGGTACTATTGGGAGACCCAGTTGGGCAGCCGATTGTCATCAGCGTGGCAGGAGCCCAGCTTTATAAAGGTTGGGCTTGCAGTCAGTATTCCATTCCCAGTGGAGGGTTCCAGCATAAGCTTAATGGGTCCTTCTTCCTTCCTCCTGACTTAAGAGTTCAAAGAAGAGGCAGGTCAACAGAATGAGAACCAGGAGACCATGATTATGCAGTGGGGCCCAATATGTGGGTAGAAATAGGACGGGAGGGGTTTTCCCGGGGGGAGGTGCTGGTAGCTATGACACTGGAAGACTTGGAGATCAACCGAGAAGTCTGGGAGTCAATCCTGATCCCAGCCAGCATGCTGGGTTAGGGCTGTTCCAAGAGGGATTTTTCCAGCACAGGAGTCCAAGACTCTCCCCAAGCCAGTCTAAGTAGGATGCTTATTTCACACTCCCCCAGTGAACAGAGCCTGAGCTGCTGCAGTGCTGCTTAGTTCAAGGCCAGGCTGGTCTGGGGCTGAGATCAGCTTGGATGAGCTAGAAAGCACGGAGATAGGAAGTGAGCTGCAAGCCAGCAGTGGAGTTTGTATAGGCTGTTCTAAGGAGAAATGTCTTGTTTTTATTTTTTACCCCGTGCCTGGAGTCCGCTGCAACTTGGATTTATTATTGGTCCAATCTCATTTCAATGACCTGTTACTGTATTGTCTGGATCCTTTGTTTCATTTAATATTCCTTGAGATAAGTGGATTGCTGACCAGAACTTTGAATTCTGTACTGAAGTATTTGTTAAAATGGCTTTTGTTAGGTCTGTGCTTTTCATTTCTACTGTGTGGCTCAGAAGTGGGTAGTTATTTGAGATGTTGGAGATGAGAAAGTTCCCATTTTCTGAATCTGATATCTCAGTGCTAATGTAAAAAGAACTGGTACGAAACACACACTGCTTTAGCATCTATAAATGTCTGCAATAAGGAGCTCACAAAGTTGGAACCAGTAATAGCAGCTGTCAGATTCCTTATTTAACTTCCTGAGCAATCCCTCCTGTGTTTGTTTTCAGGGCTACGAGATACACATGTTTGATAGTGCCATGAATATCACAGCTTACCTTGGGAATACTACTGACAATTTCTTCAAAATCTCCAACCTGAAATTGGGTCATAATTATACTTTCACTGTCCAAGCACGATGCCTTTTTGGCAGCCAGATTTGTGGGGAGCCTGCTGTCCTGCTCTATGATGAGTTGGGATCTGGTAAGTTGCTGTTGCTGCCCATTTCCATCTTCAATTCCGGGGAAATATATCAAGGATGTAGCATGGCTTGATGAACATGTGTCCTTCTAAAATGCATTTAAAATATTCTTGCAGCTCAAAGGAAAATCATTTATGCATCAGTTTAATCAGACACTGATATATTTAACAAATACTTCCTGAGTCAGGCGTGGTGTGAGGAGCTGGGATTATTAAGGTGACCGTATTCTGAATGTAAAGCAGAAGAAAGGGAGGTTTTGTTTAAAAAGGAGATTCTGCTTGGGAAGGACTAGCTTATTGAGTTTTGTTTTTATTCTTTGGAGGACTGTTCAGAGCTTCGAATATGCTAATATTCCCTAGGATTCTGCAAGTCAGTAGATTATCTCATCACAGACTCCCTGATTTCCCAGCCTTCCCCTTCATCTTCACCGTCAGCCTCAGATCAAAGCCTGAAGTTGACCTGGGATCTCTGTCTTCTGGACACTCACAGACAGTAGTGTCGGGCCGTGCTGATGGCAGGGGAGAGGAACCTTCCATTTACATGGAAGTTCTGCTCAGATTGGAATAGCTTAGCCAGGATTTCAACAAATGTTTTGCCACTGGCCTTTGTAGTTCCATTTATTCCCAGCCAAGAACTAACCAGTGCTTAAGCTCAGAATCTTATGTTAGACTTGTTATATGTTCCATCACGCTTCCCGGCGTGGCTTCTGGTGGAATCCTTATCCTTGGCATCTCCCTAAAAGAGGGAAACCTTGCACACCACATCTCTTGGAGAACTGTAGCATGTTTGAGGTTCTGAGAAGTTTCTACAGCAAACAAACAACCAAACTCTTGTTGTCCTAGTGTTTTTTAAATAGAGCCTCCTTTTTAAGTAAAACCTATTAGCAACCTGTGAAATAGACTTTGGAGAAAACTGCTGTGAGGACATCTGCCGCTACCTTTGTAAAACCAAGACTGTCAGGTGGGAGAATGTCTCAGGTAGACCTCTCGGGCCACGTCCTGCCCCTTGATGTTCACGTCCCCTCGGAGGCGGGGTGAGGACAGGAGCTCACTCATTCCTGCCGCCTCCACCGCGCTGGCTTCCTCTTAACTGATCCAGCCCAGAGCTTTCCCCCAATTTACCACTTCACAGCTGGGATTAGGTTGGGACACGTGAACCGAGATTTGGGAGAGTTTTTTCCAGTAAGTCAATAGTGCAGGAGATTAACGACACGGCTATTGAATTGTTAGATCAGGCTCACAGGAAATGGCTGCTCTCTGGCCCATCTTTACGAGGACCTGTTGGGATGAAGCCCTGGGCAGCTCCTGAGCTCGCTCCACAAGGCAGAGCCCTGGCCTGCACCACCTCGCCCTGCACCAGGGAACAACCTCAAGCCTGATGAAGTTCCTCATGGAGACCGAGGAAGTCCACTTTGCTTCCTTAGCTAAAACTGACTCCTGCAAGCCATGTTCCTGCCTCAGGTTCAGACTTTCCCAGGATTTATGACATAAAAATCTACCCCTTCCGGGAAGGCTGGCTCTAACACAACAGGGAGATGGCTTTGCCCCAGAGCCCTGTTGCTACAACTTTGTCAGTACATCATGATAAAGCTAGTATTTGTTTAAAACAGTGGGAAGGGAGCATTACTGTTAGGTTATAGAGACCCAAATGGCTTTGCAAAGAGCTTTTAAAAAATGTTAAATGTATATGGAAAGATTCTCTCTCTCTCTCTTATTTAAGTTAAAAAACCTCATAAAACTTCATGAGCTGTTAAGTCAGTATTGCAGTAAAGGAATCTCATTTGTATCACTTAATGGAGCTTCAGGTAATTGCAGTTCAGAGTGACTTTGGTGCCAAGTAGGGGGAAATAATTGCAATCTCGTTAATTAGTGGTCTGATTTCACGTCCTCTTATGTAAGGCAAGCAAGCGGTCTTAAGTAATAACGCTAATGAAATCAGTGTTGGTACCCCAACAAAGGTCTCCCTTCCAAGAGATTATCTAAATAACCAACGAGGCCGTGATTAGGAGCCTAATGTAATTACCGTATTTGCACGCACAAGGCCTGTCCTCCGTCACTCATGACAAGGAGTCGGGAAACATTCAGGCGTCACGTGCAGGAACGTGCCACACCGGGCAGGCGGTTCGGGGAGGTGTTGCAAGCTCTTGGCGTTTTGGGGTGGGTGGGGCAGTGAGGGGTTGCCCAGTCCGTTCTCCCGCCCTTACGTGGGAGGCTTACGGGTTGGCCTCTTGCCTTGGCAGGTGGGGATGCATCAGCGATCCAGGCTGCCAGATCTACCGACGTTGCTGCCGTGGTGGTGCCCATCTTGTTCCTGATACTGCTGAGCCTGGGCGTCGGGTTTGCCATCCTGTACACGAAGCATCGGAGGCTGCAGAGCAGCTTCACCGCTTTTGCCAACAGCCACTACAGCTCCAGGCTGGGCTCGGCCGTCTTCTCCTCGGGGGATGACCTGGGTGAGTGCGGCAGGGCACAGGGTTCTTCCTCCCAGGGCAGACCCCACAAAGCCAGGGGCTTGCTGCGGAAACGCCTGCCTTGAGCTCATCTTTTGACGCTAGCAGAGTGCTTTACTAACCAGTGATCCCACTGCTTTGGGTTGAATCAGGTGGAGCCCTTTGCTTTGAAGTTGCTCCTAAATTAAAATACCAGCATTCTCTTAAATAGTGTGCCCGAGACAGGGAGTTCCGTGAAAGAACGGATAGGAGCTTGCCTTTTACAGGAAGGATGGGCAGACCCTGGGCTTTGGGTATTCCCAAAGTATTGGCAAATTCTTAAGAATTTCCGACCCCTCTCATCCTTCACAGACCTGGAGGCCTGACGTCTCTGGAGATGTTAGTCTAGACAAAAAGCCATGCTTTCCCCATCGGCTTCTGTCCAAAGAAGCCCTTCCCATCTTGCTGTTTCTCTTTCTGATGGCTAGCACAACCTCAGTGTCCATTCTTCTTTTACGTATCGGTGGCATATGGCATGGCGAAGAGAAGGAAATGTTCCTTTTATAAATGTCTGTGTGCTCAAATTCCTAAATGCTAATGGAGCAAGTAGGCCACTTAATAAATGTAATTAAATAGGTGTGTTTTGGGGCCTTCCCCAAACTTGGGCTTGTCCAAACTCAGAGTGCTGAATGTGAGTTTACATATTTATTTTTTTCTGTCAACTAGTTACAGTTTTGTTTTGTTTATGCAGACATTTACGTATTCCCTGCTCACTGATCATTCGTTATTAGGTCTTCTCCCTTTTCTTCTCAGTTTCCTTTCTTGTTTTATCACAGGCGCTTGGACTGCCTTGCGTGAATAGGGTGGGTTCTTTGGTGGGTTCTTTGCTTCTGTTATTGGGGGCAAGAGGAATCCACCCACCATGGTGCCGTGCAGTGATCACTGAAAGCAGATCAGCACTTAGTTGCTCAGGATGGTACCAGGGCCCACGAGGGGACGACCATGAGTCTGGTTAAATGCTTAAACTCCTCTAAGATCCTTTTCTTCATGAGCAGTGTGGGTTCAAAGGAGAAAACAGACAGTGACGTTCACTGTGCTAACATAGGGTGTGGACAACTCAAATTGGGGCACCTAAGCCACCCACTGGACCTTGGGGTAGGGAATAAGATCCTCTCTCGTCAAAGATTTACTTTTCTTATTTGGTTAATTTCAAGTACCATGAAAATAAGCTTGGCCACCTGTTGATGGGGAACAGGTGACCCAAGAGTGTCAGAGAGAAGCTGGGCTGGGTTTCAGCATCGATTCTTGTGCCTGGCTGGCTCTGCTGCTGACTTTTCCAGCTGGGGCTTGTGCTGTAGGGATGGAGGGTCAGTGGTGGGGTGTGGGGTTGGGCGGAAGTGCCCCGGAACTCACCAAGGACTGACTGTCTTGCCTTTAGGGGAGGACGATGAAGACGCTCCGATGATAACTGGATTTTCGGACGACGTCCCCATGGTGATAGCCTAAAAGAGCTCTCCTCACTAGAAACCAAATGGTGTAAATATTTTATTTGATAAAGATAGTTGATGGTTTATTTTAAAAGATGCACTTTGAGTTGCAATATGTTATTTTTATATGGGCCAAAAAAAAAAAAACAAAACAAAACAAAAAAATGGGGGAAAGAAAGGAATGAATAAACTTTGTCGTAATCAACTGTGAACTTCAAACCAGGTTGATTTTAGTAACCAAATTGCTTTGATTTGATATTAGTGTAGTCTTACAGGGCTGTGCTTACTGGGCATGCTTTTTAAGTCTGTGAGATAATTTTGGTTCAATAAATTGGCCATTCTTTTTATTTTTCTAAGACACAGAAATGTATTTAATAAAAACTTCGAGAGTGACGGGTAGAATCCCTCCTCCTCGAAAGTATGCTCAAATTTAAATTTTTTTTTGCATTTAGTTTCTGTGAAAGTGTTTGGGCGTATGACGGGGGAAGGTTCTTTTGTGTTATTTTGTTAATTTATTGGAACTCTGTATAGGGCAAGGCTTTAGTGGCCATCTGACACCACACATGTTATGAGCCCCTCGCCTATAGGGTTGAGGGGTGGGGAACAGAAGCAGTTTTGTTGCCATTCCAGAAACAATCCATTTTTATTCACTCGTGTGTCACACGACGGTGTTTGGCAGGAGAGCATGTGGAGTCATTGCTCCATTTCAGTTAAACAGAGCTGCAGCTCGGGAAGCCCTGCAAGCAACAACTTCGTCTCTCATATTAATGGATGGATTCTTACTGTACACGCCTCTGTACAAGATGTAGCTTTGAAAGCTACAAAATGATAACACTGCTTTATTATACACTGGTGTCATTGTCATTGCAAAACATTGCTCTGGTTGTGGGAGAGAGTTCTAGATTTGTGCCATGATAGCTACACTGGCAGATATAGTACCTAATTTTTCCTTTTGGGATTTTTGTTTCGTTTTGTTTTTACTTACCGCTGAAGAATGTCGAATGTAAAGTTTTGTGTTTGTGTTGAGGTGGCCGCTTACTGTCCTTAAAAATCCATACTGATATATGCAGTCATTTTGAATTGGGTCAGTGCCTTCTCTTTTCTTCTCTTCTTCCCCCTGCCTCACCTGTACCCCTGCCCAGTTTAAAGAGAAAATGCTCTTCACTCTTACAGAGAGACAGGAGGTGTGTGAATTTGAGACCATTCGATCCAGTTCATGGTAGTGGCAACGCTAGAGTTGATGTGCTCTGTAAAATAAGCTGGGCTGTATCCTTCTGCCTTTCAATGCCTCCCCTGTATTCAAACCGTGGCCACTTGGCAGGTGTGTGAAATCCACTGGGGACTGGTGCCCACTCTCGAGACCTAGTGTTGTTAGCAGCAGTGTCTAGCGTTGTTGTGACGCCTATCGTATGCACCTCACTGCAGAACTTCTTCCTGAACGAGAAGCAGTGAGCTCTGGGGATATTCCAGAGCCATGATTCTGCATATGTGTCCCTCATCTGCAAGCTTTGTCAAAACCCCATCTCCTCTTAGATGCAATGCATCACCTTCTCACAAGTATTTGCTTCCTTTTAACCAGAAGTATCATTCTTGGCTGATAACATAGTTTTGTTCTACCTGGGGAGTGTTTGGGAAACAAAGAGCCAATTAAAGTTTTTTTTAGTTAAAACATTTTATTTGTGTATATATATATTCTGTTTGAGGAGTGTTTTCAATTGTAGACGTTTAGTATGTCGTGAGTGGTGGTAAATGACAAGCCTTCTTCCAGCATGTTTTTCTTCTATCTCTTTCCTGTGTTATGTTTTTAAAGACTGGAATTTCTTTGGCTTTATCTTGTCTTACCGTGGAGTTTCATTCAAAATTCCGAGCCCTACCACCTCCCCTTTTTATAAATACGCACTTTAAGTAACTGAAAGATGAATGATCTGGTGGGAGGCAAGTCATTTAATCGAACCACTAGAAAGTCTATTTTCTTCTTTTCTTTTTCTGCCAACTTTTTGGTGGCATTTGTGAAAGCTGATATCAAAGGCTCTGAGACTTTATATTCAGTTTTTCCATAGGCAAGCCTTTCTACAGAGCACATGTCTCCAGTTGGCAACTTGAGATATTTCTGAGCTTCCGAGTCTTGTTCCCAGTGCCTGCCAATGCTTAGTGCACCGTACTGTATAGACTGGCCATCACCCCTCTCCTTGGAAAATGCTACTGGGCTGTTGGAGAAAAAGCAGCCTTTTAGGGCTAGAGTATTTTATATAAACAGAAGAGCTAAGTTCCCGAAGACTAAGCTAGATAAATGGAGCTATGTGGAAATTGTCTATTTTTATGAACTTTTGAAGCACGCACTCTCACCTCCCTCTGCATAGCTTTGTGAGGTTTGATGTATATACGCCGTCTGCAAGAGTCCCGAGGTGGGAGTGACAAGAGCAAATGAGAACAGAAACTCCGTGGAGCCTTTGAAGGTGACCAGATAATTGTCTTCACTGTGACCAATTGGAGCCTTTGAAGAAGGGGCTTTTGTACCTCGTTGGAGATGCCACCTCCAAAGTTCACACTGTACAGGGAAAGGGCTTTATTTTCTTCCAGGATGCATTAGAATTTCAGAAGCCCACATTCATGTGGTCGATGGACCACGAGTGGACCACTACAGTTTGGCGGGCGGGGGATTGTGTATAAGTTTCCTCTGGAAGTTGGTTTTGCCCCTTGATGGATTGAATGCCCCTCAAGCCTTATGAGATGTGGGTCCGTGTGGATAAAATAACAGAGAGTAGAGTTCTGCAGAGGAATCCAGGGAGAGGCCATGCCTATGCAGACCCTTTTCCAGGCAGGTGAGACGCTCCCGCGACTGCTGGCTGCCCTGGCAAGCTGGGTAAATAGTTACGAAGCTGGGTAACTGGTTGAAACTTCTGACTTTGGGAAGAGGGGTTCCTGGGGTTCCATCTCTGGTAGTTTCACTGGGGATATTTGTGGGGGACAGATGTGCAACACACAGCTATATGTTCTCTCTGCCCAACATGTGTGACCCACTAGATGCAGCTCTCCAACAATTTAAGGAACTTCTCAGACCAGTGGACATTTTTGGGCAGGGGGACTGGACAATCCTGCCTTCAAATATTCACCTAGTGGTAACTCTCCATCTAGTGAGGTCATGTTCTCAGTACTTCCTTAAGGGCAGAAACCCCATGCTGTCGGGTTTGGTTGGTCGCTTTCCCACTAAGAATGTCACAGTGAATCCCTGAGACGTTTCTCTTCCTTGCAGAGAATTGGGGGTCCCTCAAAGAAAGGATCCAGGGAAGTCAGCAAACCAGATACCACTTCCATATTGATTTTAGGGATTGACTCCAAAATGCTGTGCAGAATCTTCACTCGTGTTGATATTGTATCTTGACGTTCCTATTGCATTATTTTTCTTAAAGGAAGCGTGTGCTGCCTTTCAGGTACAATTTTTATGTAATAAAAGCCAGTGCATTAAGTTTATATAGATTACTTTCTATGCAAGACTGAGGTATGGAGCAGATAGTGAGAGATTATGTGTGCTGTTGGGTACACAGATGGCAAGCATGTTTTCAGAAGGGGTACCCCCAGCAAACATGGGTTGAGGGAGGATGGGTCGTGTATATGTTTCTGCCCACTAATTTTGAGCAGCCATATTTTGAATTAAATCATCAGAGCCAAGTAACCCAAGAACGGTATTAGTTTCATGTGTAATAGCTCAAATGGGACAAGTACGAATGCTGGAATAGAACAGTATTCTCTGATATTCCATGTCATTTCTCAATTAAAGACTCTTGTTATGAATTATTAGAACCTACAGGCAAAAATCAAAAGTATTTGCAGCAAAATAAAGGCCTACTCTGCTCTTAAAGTGAAACACTGTATACTTGCTTCTCTCCAAAGTGAAATTAGATATTTATCATTTCAGTTGCCTCAATAAGTTTCCAAATCACTGGTTTATGCTGAAGATTTTACTATATTGTCGCACAGTTTTAAATCATTTTTGTCTCAATGTCAACTTTTTTCACTGAATAAAAATTTAACTGGGTCAAGAAAACACCTCTTTGAAAATCCACTCTTTACACGTGTCTCGAGTTGTTCTTTGGAGTGCAATAAAGGTGGTTAATACAGTCTCCGAACACCATTTGATTTGTCTGTTTTAAAGGCATGTTTATTTCATCGAGAAGAGAACACTAAGACCTGGAATAATTTTGTTATTAACAAGCTGGTCTCAGATGGTGGATCCTCGAAGAACACGATGTCTACTTGTGTTGGCTGAGGAGAGGGGAGGTATGGTGGCTGTTTTGAAGTAAATAAAGTTATTCTGCCAGACAACTAAGTGGCTCCCTTAAAGCTGTAACTACCTTTGCTAAGAGACAATTTGCTAAGAAGGCAATTTTCAAATCTGAGAGAAGAAAGCACAGTGGTATGATGAGCTCTGTGTCAAAGAGCGCTTTCAGGAGGCTTCTGGAGGCGATGAAGTCTGTGAGGGATGCCACGCTTGCCTCTGATCAGTGATGAAAGGCAGGTGGACCTACAAAGTCAGGACTGGAGAGTATGGAACGGGTGGGAGAGGGCAGGCGCTTTGGTGTAGCATCTTCCGGGATGTTGCTTTTGTTTAAATATTGAGCCAGAATCAATCTCAAGTTTTATCATCCCATTTGGTAGATGAGGAAAAAGAGGCTCAGAGAAGTTAAGTAATTTGCCTAAGGGAAACCGGAAAGTAAATGGCAAAACCAGCTTCAATAGAACAGTGCTCCTGTTCTGTATCACTGTGCCACCCTGTCTCCTGTCACCATTCAGTGTCAGGGTGAACACCCTCAATCTAGTGCAAAGCGCCCAGAAAAATCCCAAGGGGATACCTACCGTCCGGTCATGGCCTAGCCCTTAGGTTCCAGGCTTAGATAGCGGGTTTTGTCGACATACGATAGAGGGTTCTCTCTCGACGGCAAACGCACCTTAAGCTCCTGAGACTGATATGCAACAAAATAACACCCATTTATTAATTCACCTCGGGAAATCGCCCTGTCTCTTAGCAGGTTAACGTGGCCAGTACATTCTCCCCGTGTAAGGAGCTCTACCTAAGAAGCCAGTTACGACGAGAAGGTTGCTTGTTCAGCTTGGGCGCAGAGTAAAAGTGGGAGGGGTCCGGGCGTGAATAGTGGTCGCCCAATAAATACTGAACGGACAACGAATGATTGACGTTCCACTAGAAGAATAATCTACTCCGTACGAACTTAGTATTTGAAACCTTCAGGATATAGATACTCCCTGTATCCATTTCTATTTAAGAAGGTCTTACCAATGGGATCTTAATCCTTGAAGTCCCTTTGCCAGTTTCCCCTGGACAGGGCTTGGGCACTGCCCATGTCTGGCACCCTGAGTCATCTTTTTGTTTTGTGGTTGAGTTCACTCCTCCCCGTACCAAAACATTCTGTAGCTGATGTTAACAAGGCATTCAGACTGGGCTATAATAATATCTCCCTGGCTTGAGAGCCGTGTTTCTGTAAGATTTTTCTGCCTATTATGTGTTGATTTTAAAGTTTAACCCTGGGAGGATACTGTTTATGAGTCCTTGGGGTGACAATGTAGCCCTCAAACTCTGCCTACATGTGTCAGCTATGAGTCTCTGGTTCCCTAGCCCACAGTAAATTAAAAATGGAAAAAGACTATTAAGGCAGAATCCCTGACAACAACAAATGAAAAGCTATCAGAAAATATAGACTATCAGAAACCTCTGTTAGAGATAAAGGAATTCAGCAGTTTGTCGGGGTCATTTATTATAGACCCTATCGGGCCCCAAAGGTACAGAGTCCTACAAGTTACATTACCCACTTGATTAAAATAATAATGGTTGTCTTCCGTTTGGCCCCTGTTCTTTACCAGTTGCTGTGCTAAACTCTTTATAAACTTTTTTTAAAATTCTAAAAGTGATCCTGTGATTTAGATAATTAACCTTTGTTTTAAGAGATGAGGACAATTGCTCATACAAGAGGCTGAGTGACACCTCCAAGATCTCACATGTAGGAAGTGGTAGAATCTAGACTCAAACCTAGATTTATTCCATTCTTAAGTTTGTGTTCTTATTCGCCATGCTACTTTGCCCTTTTGGTACAATATTAGAAGTCTGTAATAGTAATACTGTTTAGGGAATTCAAGGGTAGAGGTAATACATTTTTAAAAGATTTCCACCAGAAAGATTAAAAATGACATTTGGAGACAGAAAGGTAAACTTCAGTGCTTTGCAAAATCATTTATGTGGAACACAATATTTCCTACTGATGCTAGATCAATGAAGCCTTTTTTTTAAATTGGAATTTTTTTTTTTAAGAATTCAATAATCAGAAACACGAAGGATTCTTTTGCTTTGCGACAACCCAGTTAGATTTTATCAAAATCCTTTGCATCTTGGGAAAAGATGTCCAGTGCACATTTTACTCACCTTTATTTATGTACACGGTGGAGCATACAATTGCACCATGTCCCATTAGGGCGCTAATTGGGCTCACACAAGACCAGTAGGGTCCCAGCAAAAGGAGGTGGCTGCCATTCTTTTTATACAACCCTAACTGGCTTTGATGCCAGTGCCCCATTAATTTTTTCAAAAAGATTATGTGTAGGGTAATTTGAGCCTGCAACAATTTACAGAAGAACAATGATGTTATGCTTTTAAAAATGCTAATGTTATCATTGTCATGTCGCAACCCTATTTAACGCCAGATGACAACTGGTAACGTTTGGGAATATTTGTGTGAAAACAATGACATATCATACTTAAAACTCAGCATCAGCAAACTTTGAGGAAGAAAAAAAAGGCTCGAATTTAAATGTACATCAGCCTTTTATGAAATTTGCCCTTTGGTTGTATGCTAGTACATAAAGCCTTCAAGATCAATTGAATGAAGAGGTCTCATAATTAAACTTTATTTTTCGATCTCTCTCTAGCAGAAGCAGAACCTATTAGTTACCCAGGGATTGATCACACCCTAGGTGGTGCTGAATTACCTGGGGGTATGTGTGCATGTGTGTTTTATGGAATTCTTCATAGGCGGTAGATAAACAATACAAGAATATCGAGCCCTTGATTTCATAAACACACCTTACTTCGAACCCCAAACAGCTTGACTGCTCCCAAGAATTGGCACATCTTCAAAGGAGGAAATTTTAATCCCATTGAAATGATTCAAGGGAATGTGTTTAAGACCCTGAATACAATACTCCCAAAAGATGGTCCCTAAACATTTTGACCAATAGTAGTCCTATGGCAATAAGTCATAATAGCAAATAAGTATTTGTTTTATGCCAGGCATTGTTCTGGGGGTTTCTTGTGTATTAACTAATTTAATCCTCACAATAATCCTGTAAGGAAGATATTATTATCCTCATGTTATAGATAAGGAAACTGATGCACAGAAAGGTTAAGAAATTTGCCCAGGTACACAACAGTTAGTAAGAGGCAGGGCTGAGATTTGAACACAAGCATCCCGATTTCAGAGTCTGTGCTTTTAATTCTTTCACACAGACACTCCAAGTGACCCTTTGAGAGCCTGATTTGGGTATATACATTTGGAATTTATTTTAACCAGTTTACCTTTTTAAACGTTTTATTTTTTGGATTATAAGAGGAGTTTGTATCCACTATAGAAATTTGGGAAAAATGAAAGAAGCACCAAGAAGAAAATGAGACTTCCTGCTAATCCCAGAGACAACCACTGTTAACATGTGGTGTGTGTCCCTTTGTCACTTTATTTCATATGAGCAATTGCATCTGGTTACAGTTCTATTGTCGTGAATACGACCAAGTTCACGTGGGAGAGTTTCCCAAAGCGCTGCTACTTCTGTCTGTCCTGGTTCCGCCACAAAGGCGAACCTGAATGCAGATCTCAAAAGCGGCCTGATACCCTCTTCCCCTTTGTCCCTATAAACAGTTTTGTTATAGACTTACTCTGAGGACGAGTGGAACCAGAGGACCACCATGCCATCAGCTGCATTTCTACCTATCATCACAGTGAAGTACTTTGACTCATCTTCTGTACTAGTGAAACTCATAGGAGGATTTATTGGAGTCACTTCATTATCTCTGGCTCACTCATTTTTCCCTATTGAGTGTTTTGCTACTCGGAAATATGGGAGGAACAGCTTTCAATGCATCCCATCAAAGAAAATGGACAGCGTTAAGTAGACAGGAGAGCATAAGACAGATGCATAAGCACAAGGTGCTTTGCAAACGTGGTTGTCACATGAATGTGTTTGGTCCCAAAGTAACCTGACTCGTCAAGAGGGATGTGTCTGAGTTCTGAGGAAGAGAAGGGGATGGTCTAAAGCGAGGTGGTGGGATCACTTTGCGTGTTTCTGGGTGATGGGGTAGGAGGAAAAGAAGCGCTTGGAAGGAGCCTTGGAGGTATTAATATTTAGTGTTGGATGGTGAACACTTTCTCCATTTCAACTGGGCAGGGGATGTGTTAAGTGGCAAAATAGTTTCCCTAAATATTAAACTGCAGCATCTAGCTTTGCAAGAGCTGGAAGGTAGGACATGTGGATTTTATGTGAATAGATGCTGAGCCCCCATTGGAATCTCTTATAAATGTCTGCAGGTCTCTAAGATAGGTATCAGGCAGAAGAAGAGAGAATTCCGAGGATTTGGGCAGTTCCCAAATAAATCAAAGATTAATGTCAGGTGTCAAGCTCAAGGATGGCAAGACTCAAAACTCCCTGTCAGTCAGGCACCTGATTCCTGGACCCCAGAGCAACATTCATTTAAGAAATATTTTTTGAGCACTTCCTCTGTACCAGGTCCTGCATTAGCCTCTGGGAGAATAATGTAAAAGAAGACAGATAGGATGCTTGCCCTCTGGAACAGCAGAGAATAAACCTCAGGGTTGGCAAGTCACTTATGAGTCTTGTGTAGATGGTGTAGGTGATTTCATAAAAGGGGAAACGGAGGCTAAGGATGTTACGTGACTTGCTTAAGAGCTCAGCTAATTAGGGAGTTAACCCATCTTAATTCTCAAAGCCTGTGGTCAAGCCTGTGCTGGGGTATCCCATGATTACACTGGGGGAGGAAGGAGGCTCCAGTTCAGCTTCTAAGAGAAACAGTGAAACCCTACTTCGAGGAGAAGAGTGCATCATTGGCTGTGTATCCACATTTTATTAATAATGTCATACCTTGTTTCCTTTGAGCTATTGCTTTTTATATGTAGACTTCCTCAATGGAAGGCAGGATGAATGGAAGACTACTAGCCCACTTCGATAGGTCCAACTCAGGGAGAGAGCATGGGCTGAGGTGACGTCCTGGTGCTGCAGTTCTTGCCATGTGACTACAGAGACCATTTGTCAAGTCTCCCTAGTGCCGTAGTTTTCTTGTCCATCAAATGGAGTGATACCAAAGCTGACACCACAGGGTGTTGGGAGGTCTAAAGAAACAGATGTGCAAGAGCTTTGAAGCTGGAAGGTGCTGTAGGTTTAGGTAGTTTTTGGAGCTCAGAGACCGAGCTGGGCTGGAGATGGTTGCTGGAGAGGTACATCTAGAATGGTCAGAGTTAGAGGGGTCGGTGGAGATAAAAGCCTGGAGAGAGAGAGAGATGTTGGGAGTGAAAAGAGATCTCAAAGTAACACCCAAAGCTGAGGAGCCTGGGACAAGCCAGACTGGAGCCCTCAGGTGCCCTCGGAGGAGGGAGTATTCAGTCCTGGCAAATGCCTCAAGGAACCATGACCAGCGTCTGCGGGGCACTTCCTCTGTGCCTGGCAGTCCTTCATGCAGAGTTGCATGTGGTCAAGGGTCTGGGCTCAGATGGCCTGAGTTGGAACCCTGTCTGGGGAGCTGGTGACTCTCAGTGTCTTGCCCCTTTTTGCCCTGCTGTTCCCTCACCTGTAAATAAGGATCCTTTAGCACCACCTCATAGGGTTGCTGCGAGGATGAAATTAGATCATTAGATACATTAGGTAACGCCTATGAAATGCCACAACTATGACCGCTGTCTAGGAGAGCGACTCTTGTCCTCCCCACAGCCCTGCGAGGCGGACCCTGATTTTAGATGAGACCAGTGGTGTCCTCACAAGAGGGCTTTTGGGGCATGATGTGTGGACGCTAGCTTAGTGTAGGCTGAGCAGGGCGTGGAGGGTGTGGAGGAGCCGTCTTCAGGCTCCTCTTTCTATACTTTCCAGAGAGAGACCTAGTGCGAGCCGGACCCAGCCTAGCACAGCATCCAGACAGATGCTCGTGAAACAGTCCCCCCAAAACCAAGTTCCCCTGCCGAGTTTATGATTAACCTCTCTGCACAAAACTTTATTCCCTTTCTCGTCCCATCTCTGTTCCCCTCAAGGTTGAGGGGTATCAAAAAAGGGGGGATTGAAACTGAGCAGGAACCTGCAGGGCCCTCCGTGTTCCCTGCTTCTTGTTTGTAGAAAAAGGCTTTAGTCTCCTAGGCCTCCCTGAGTTCCAAAGAGCAGATTCAAGCAGTTACTAATTAGGGAAGTGAGGTAATGCAGAAACAAAGGAAAAGCAGTTATGTGAGAAAAGTAAGGTAATATAGTTCGGCAATGAGAGTTCTAATTCCTCCTGAAGGAATATACAATCTGATGCATATCTTTGAGTAAACAGGCACTAAGACGCCCACCCAGGTGGAGGATGGTGATTACATGCTGACCACGAGCACTGAGACCCCAGAATGATTGAAACCAGGAGGTTAATGATTAAGATTCCGTGAATACCACGCTGTTACCTCACCACTAACCAATCAGAAGAAAGTCATGCCCCCTGCAGCCCCACCCCCAAATTTTGCCTTTAAAAACCCTTTCCTTGGCGTTCAGCTCTTCCGAGCATGAGTCATACGTTCTCCTTGCTCGGCGTCTGCGATAAGCGCTGCACTTAATTTCACCACAGCCGGGCATCAGCAAATGGGCTTCACGGCACGGCAGGTGAGTGGCCTCAGGCACGGCAGGTGAGTGGCCTCAGGCACGGCAGGTGAGTGGCCTCAACTTAGATTTGGTAACACTTGCTGCTCCATGTTTGCTGCTGCTGCTGAAAGCGCAAAGAGAGAACCCAGGTCACTGGGATGCAGAGGGGGACTGGTTGATGCTGGGTGTCTGACCTGGAGGGAAGGGATGGAGAGGGGAGAATGCCCCCTCCATCACCAGCACACTGCACTGGGGGGAGGGACCCCCCCACTCCACCTCCCCCAGCACCTGGCAGTGGCGTGCAGTGGCCTGGGAGGGGGGATGCTGGCCCCAACCCCAGCCCCCTTACTCCACGTCCACTCAGCTGTCCCCACGCTAAGCACTGGGGATGCAAAGACAAAGGAGGAGCCAGGCTCCCCGCCATCCACAGGCTGGAGGGCCCAGCACTGCCAAGCGCCCTGACAGAGGCAGGGACACGATGCTATGGAGGCTGAAGGGGATGGAACAGCCGTACATTTGGGGAAGTTGGGGAAGGTGCCAGCGTGGAGTTGGCACTTGACCGGGGCCTTGCGGAATGAGTAGGAGTTTGCCCCATGGGGGGTGGGGTGAGGGCAGGTGTGTGAAGGCTGTGGTCTGTGGAGGGAAGTCAGTTGGGTGTGGCTGCTGTGGGCCGTGCTGGGGGTGGTTCCGGGTGAGGGGCACGTGTGCTCAAAGCAGAGCAAGGCCTATCTGAAACGCTGGCGTTTGCAGCAGAGGATGGTTTATGGCAGGACACCAAGCAAGGAGAACAGGCAACTCGTGCTCAAAAGACCCAGACTCCCTGGTGGCTTTCAGGGAAGGGTTTTTAAAGACAACATTTGGGGTGAGAGCTGCAGGGGGCATGACTTTCTTCTGATTGGCTGGTGGTGAGGTAACAGGGCGGTGTTCCAGGAATCTTAATCAGCCCTCTGGTGCCAAACAGTCTGGAGTCTGCGTGCT
This sequence comes from Eubalaena glacialis, assembly GCF_028564815.1. NCBI lineage: Eukaryota > Metazoa > Chordata > Mammalia > Artiodactyla > Balaenidae > Eubalaena > Eubalaena glacialis. The sequence continues at coordinate 11,554,444 of NC_083725.1, read as the reverse complement.
TGTGGTCAGCATGTCGTCACCATCCTCCACCTGGGCGGGGTGGAGGGGGGCCTTAGTTCCTGCAGAACAACTCAAAGACTTGCAGCAGATTGTTGTGTGTATCCCTTGAGGAGGAACTAGGACTGTTTTATCGCTGACTTAACTGTCTCCTGGCTGCTTTCCCTTTGTTTCTCCATTCCTTCACTTCCCTAATTCGTAATTGTTTGAATCTGCTCTTTGGAACTCAGGGAAGGCTTAGGAGACTAAAGCTTTTTTTCTACAAACAAGAAACGTGTGTGTGTGTGTGTGTGTGTGTGTGTGTGTGTGTGTAGCATGGAGGGGCTTTTGTACCCGGGAGGGTGCTCGGTTTCATGACATTCTAATACATGGCAGAGCTTCTTCTGGAAAACCTTCTGGAGTCTTCTTCTGGAATACCAGCAGTATCCTCTAAGTCCAGAGGGAAGCACATTGGAGCAACCTCCTGTTTTTCTCACAGTGCTCCAGAAAGGCAGCTCTGGGCTCAGAGGACCTTGAACTTGCACTGAGCATTCAGATCTTACCAGGTGACCTGACTTCCACTTTCTCCTGTGTCTCATGGTCAGGGTGCTTATGAGGTTTTCAGAGACGGAAATGTGGGTGAGGTGGGTTGAGTAGTGCAGATCGAGTTCAAATCTACCATGTTTTATGCCCCAGATGCATTCTGGAACGTGTCAATCTGTTTTCCGCAAATTCAATAGAATCTTAAAGAAATTAGAGGGAGCTGTCATTTCATGGAGTTCAAACCTGCCTCTCTATCAAATGAAGGGTCCTTTTGTAATGCAAATGTCTGCCCTTCATGAGCTGTGATTCTGTCTTAACTTTCTTTAAACGACACACACCTCTATGGGGCAAAATGTGGGGCTTACAGGCAGCATTTTCAACGCAGGCAAACGTCCATCCCCCGCCTTTGTTGTAACCACTCGCTTTGGTGGTCTTTGTTTATATCAGGTATTATTTTGGCCACTGGAGGGCCCTCCAGATAGAGGATGACTGGAGAATCCCAAATGTGTTCCTGAGCCCAGGCTCCAGCTCACACCCAGATTTTTGAGCAGGCAGCACATCTTGCAAATCGGATTTAACTGGGGAGAGTAGCAGTAGCATTGATGTTTCTTTTATTTAGGAATTTAAGCATAAGAGAAACCTCTATTTAAAGAGCAGCTTTTGGATTATAGTCTATTTGGAGCTGGAAAGGAGGTGTTAATCTTATGTGTGGCGAGTGATCATACAGAATTCAGCACAGCTTAGAAAAGCGGAGCTTTGAACAAAGGTTATTTCTCTGTGTGAAGAGAATCACACCAAGGTGTATGGAGTGAAGTAGGGCCATAGAATTTATTTTTATAAGGAGGAAAAGAGAGTTTAGATAGGACTGGAAGAATAGTTTGGGAGGTTGGCACCTTACACCTGGTAAAGCACAAAATGACTACTGTTTATTTTCATTCCACATCTTTTCACCCGCAGTTTTCTACTTTATTCTTTGAGTCTAGTTCAGAGATTTTATTTTGCTGAATGTTGCCAAAACACCCTAACTTCTGTGCTCAAAGATGTCCCTGTGGCATGAAACATTCCAGATCCAGCCCCCCCATGGATCAAAACACACACCTGTTGCAAAGAAGAAAAAGTCAAGGGAAGAGTCCAGAAAAGAAATATGGGCCGGTGACCAGTTCACAAAACAAAGAAAATTCATCAGAACTCTCCAGGGCAGATCAATATCAAACCAGACTAAAACAAAGTCTCATGTTCTAATCTCTTAAGGCCTGCAACAAAAACTGAAGTTGATTGTATTGATTTGCATGGTTCCCCTGAACTAGTAATTTTCCACCACCAGAGCAGGGCAGGCTTGACTTGTAAGCAGCTTTGAGGATGAATTTGGGCCCCAGCCATTGAAGAACTTGGTTTCTATGGAAACAGATAAGGCCACTGGAGATACAGCTAGAGAAGGGCAAGATCTGTGAAGACTGAGCTGGTTCTCATATTATTTGTCCAGCTGTGAAATGGAAATGAAACTCTTTCTGACTCATCCCTTAGATGGTGGTGTTACTGAACTAAACTGAGGTCCACTCGCCTGTCATGCAGCGAAGCCAATTTACTGACAAAGACTGTGGTGAAGGAAAGTACAGTGTTTGTTGCAGGGCACCAAGCAAGGAGAAGGGCTCATGCTCAAAAGACCCATGCAGAGGACAGCTCTTTCTATATTTATTTGGGGGTGAAATGGAAGAATGGGAAGGACTGAGCCCCAGTAGAAAACCTCAGTTTCCCTTTGAACTGGGGAGTTTATAGGTAAGGTGGGAAAAGATGAGCAGACAGATTGACTCCAGTCCGTATTAGCAGACTTTCCTCTTCTGGGAACCTCAAAAGTAGGCAGCAGAGAACTGAGGGTGTGTTCAGCAGATGCGTGTCAAGGGAGGTAAAGGGACTGAGTGAGATCTGCGAGCCTGGACCTTTACATTTGACCACAGTTCTTTCCCCTGTAGATTAACCCCTCACAGCCTGTGTCTTGTTGGGGAGCTCTGTTCACATAGCTGTATCTTGGAATTTTGCTTCTCCCAAGGATGATGCCTGGGAGTCAAGTCTAGGACCCACCCAATTCTGATTTTGGGTGATAGGATGCAGTTTGAATGGTCCCCTAGCAGGGCTGTCCTCTGGCAATGAGCTCCCCAGGAACTGGAGAGACGGATTTGACTTTAAAGCTGGAGGAATGGAGGTCAAGGCTGACACGGGTTGACTGAAATCAGTTATTTAGGGGATTAGACTACACAAGCGATGATTGGGAGAATCAGACTTCTCAGAATTGCCCCCAAACACTGAGAAAAAGGTCGACTGAGGGTCTGGAATCCCCTCCCTGCCTCTGAACTCACAGCTGTCATTTGTCATGGACACTGACTTGACATTAAACATACATTTTCCTCTGACATATTTGTATTGTTTTAAAAACTGTATGACAGATAGTTGTGCTGAGTGCTGGGCACCTAGCAGGCAGGCAGTAAATATTTGCTGAACGTTGAAAAAATGCGGTGGCTTGGCTGTCAGTATAGCTCCTATTCAGAACCCATCACCAGCGCTCCATTCACACCGGGCTGGGTGGATTTTACGTCCAAGGGTTGATCAAGCCCGGCCTCACCAGAATAGTCTCTGTGAATACTGGAACATTTAGAGTAAAAGCCACCATGGCAGGAAAGAGGGACGGCTGGGGGAAGTGCAGCTGGGAGTTTTCCTAGAGACGAGGTGCGGTTCCTTTGTTCTGGTAGATTTCAGCCAGAAGGAACAGCAAATTTTAGTGTCTGCAAACCACCAACCAGCTACTCCCCTCCCCCTTTACCTCCTTCCCTCCCAACCTGGGAATTCATTTGCTGCTTCTCCCTCCTCCTCCTCTGCCCCAGAGCCGTCCCCAGGGACAAAGCTCTTTGTTGTGAACACTCCGAGGCAATACGGACTTGGACAGTCTCCAGGGCAAAATCAGGGCTGTCCTCCAAGGAGAGTGATCGCCGGGGCACAGACCCTCCCCTTCCCCCCCGCACCTGTTGATCTCCCCCTTCCCGGGGTGAACGTCAAGCCGCAGTGTGCTTGGGACGCACGCGCTTCTACACCAGGCTCAGCAGATGGCGCTGGTGAGCAAAGCCCGTCCCTTCCCTGCCCCGCCCCTCCGCACCGCAGCCGGAGCCTCGCTGGTCTAAAGCGAAAACAGATGTTTTCATCATTTCTGGATCCGGCATGTGACTTGCAGTTCAGCAGTGTGCCAACATAACCCAGAGATGTGCGTTCGCTTCATCCCCCGCAAAATAAAAATTCTTACTTGAACGAGCCTTCCTCCTAAGTGAGCCACTGACGCGTGATCTGTTTAATCCAAGGGCACATGTCTCATCGGGAGCCAAGTGCAAACTGCCTTTGTAGCCAGCCCGGGCTCTATAATTGGGAGGATTTTTTTTTTTTTTTCTTCCCCAGAGCAAAGCCAGGGCGGCCAGACTAGCTATCTTTACACCGAGGGCTGGGGAGAGGCGCTAGCTTTTTAAAATAGCCCTGGTCTGGCAGGCTGGGGACCGTGTGTGCGTGGGAGCCAGTGCGTCCCCAACAAAACAGGAAGGCCAGGACGGCGCGCCCTGTTCCCCACGCTCCCGGCAGGTGGCAGCATCGGCCCGGCCTGGCCTCTGCCGCTGGCCAGGCCCAAAGCCGGGACCTTTTACTTTTGGTGGCCTCAAAATTATTAGTTCCAGATGAGTTCTTGCAATTGTAATATTTGGTTTAACCCAATCTGCCCGATTGCGTCAGCACATGTTCAAATACAGCCGTCTGAAGTCTAACCAGACATCAGAGGCATGTTTCAGGGGGTGTCAACATTCCTTACCCTTTGAAAGAATTTAAAAAAAAAAATGCGCACAAAAACCCAGAGGTTGATTTATCCCCCCAACGAAAGAAGGGTGAGCCGCCTGGGGCTGAGGTGCCTGAGAGGGACAGAACAGGGGGAAATTCAGGGAAGGCGTAACAATAGAACTTTGTGGGTCGAAGTCTGCTAGAATGGAACTGGATTTATTTGTTGAACTAGGAAGGGACCTCTGGGCTTTTGAAGGTTAGAGCAAATAAGCAGAACCGGTGAGCATTTGGTTTTCTAAGAGAAGAGCCCTTCAAGTCATGTAGCTGCTATCGTGAGACACAAAATGCTATCTGCCTGTGGATGGGCCTCTGCTTACACTTGGCCTGGCAGCTCAGGAAGGGGGCCGGGGAGGAGGGGCCAGTATTTTAACACAGCTGTGAGGGGTACCCCTAGTCTCCAGCTAGGGACCCAGACTGGGTTTCCTAAGGACACCAGCAGAAGGCCCTGGAGGACCCAGTTAGAAAACGCAGGACATGGTGCAGTTGTCTGGCCAGGGGACCTGCTGGAGGCCTCCAGTGTCTTGTAAACAGCCCTGCTGCAGTCGGTCACTGCCACACCCTGGTGCTTGACACCCAGGAAACCGGGCACCCACACTGCTGGTCTCGGGTATTACAGACGTGTCAGCTGAGGCTAAGAGACTCACCGAGCCCTGGGGAAGAGTAACACATGTGCTCAGGCAGCCCAGGAATCCTGCTCCGATCATCAGACAGGAAAGGGTGCCTTGCTTCCCTTAGCGGAGACGGAGTAGCCTGGCATTAGGAGACAGCCTCCGTCATGAGGCCGCCCTCCTCCTGCCTGCACCCCACTTTCCCATCTGTGCTCAGATTCTTCAAGCACCTCCCTTGAGGTTGCAGAGAGATTCCTGCTAGCCGACTACGGGGAGCCTGGCTGTCTCCCTGCAGGTCTCTGGCTCAACACGCTCCTGATCAAAAGCCGGCACCCGTCTGGCAGATGCTTCGTGTCCTGTGTGTCAGGAGCTGGTGGCGGGTGCTGGCATCAGGCAGGCAAGCAGGCTGATCGGCCATCTTGTTAGATGTGGTTGGGACCTCGCACTCCCCCCTCCCCACTCCAGCGGCTACCCCACTGCCTGGATTAGACATAGGAAGGGTGATGGGACCTCCACACGGCTAGCTGAACACCTCCATAATGTTTAGGGGTCCAAGCTGCAGACTATTTTCCTCTCAGTTTGGAAAATGCACGTGTCCCTACACGTTGCTGGGGAGATGCTGATGGTCAGTGGTGAGAGCTGCACCTCCATCCTAGCAGATGCTCCTCTTGGGGAGATTATCCAGTCAGCAGACAAGTGAGCACGATACTTACCACAGTCTTTGTACACCAAGAATAGCTGAGAAATTCCAGTATTCCTCTCCACTGCCACAATAACTTTATTCCCTTCTGAGAATCAGCTTTTAGAGATTCTATAATCCAAGCTATTCAACCCTGGCTACTTAAGAATCACCTGGATGCTCCCCCAGAGATGCTGAAATCAGAATGGAAATAGGGTGGGAGACAGGCGGCGTAATTTTAACCCGCAGTCCCCCTGCCCCCAGATGATTTTAATGTACACCCGGAAGTTAAAAAAAAATCACTGTGATTCTATCCCAACTTGATGAGCTTCTATCCCAACTAGATGAGGTTCCTAAAAGTTAAGAGGTTTTGCCAAAGCCACTCAAGTTCGAATCCAAGCCTGGAATTTCTGTATAAGAGCTCTAGCTCCTCAGTGATGGTTGAACCTCTTCCTCCAATCACTGAGCCAATCACCTCTTCTACTATCACTTTTCCCTGTTCAGTGAAACTCTCCAATGACCACAAACCTGTGTCACTGTTGTTTCTAAGAAATTTGGAAAGAGCAAATACTTCCTGAGGAATTTTCAGTTTTGCTGGTTTAAATAAATGCATACACTCAGAAACGAGAATCACCCCGCACCCTGATGTCCGTGATTTATCACTTCTGTTTCCAAATGGAATTCACGCCTGCACAAGGCCATCATGTAATAACAGCTCTGCAGTGATCTGTTTTTATGGGTGAGGCAAGAGGACCCTAGAAAATTTCAGCATCATGTTTAGGATTAAGTAGATGACAGAGGCCAAGTGAACGCGGAGCCATCCCCCCTCTCAGGCTGGTGAGACCGAGGGCTTGGTTCTTGCCAGCCTTCCCTGTGACTGTTTAAGATGCTGTTTGCTTCTCGTCTTTCCCCACTGGGGGCAACAAGCACCCTCTGAAATAACTCCATCCTGCTGGGGTAAGGAATAGTCACTGGCTCATCCCTTGAGGTAGGGTTTCAGAGAATAGATCTGTGATGCTTATAGGTTGAGTGAATGACCATAAGTCACTGGGAACAAGAGAGGCAAAGATCCTGGATATCATCGTGGTGACCAGGTCAAGTAGAAAGGAAGCTAGATAGGAGTCAGGGGCAAAGGTTCCCTGTGTGGCCTTGAAGGAGCCCTTGTACTTCTCTGGGCCTGAGTTCTCTCTCCTGGACATGACCTCTGAGGCCTCTTCTCACTCTGACATTCTGCAATGAGTCCCTGCTCTCTGGGACCTCCCCATCTTTGGTCAGATGTGAGGGACCAAATTCTTTTCTCTCCTTAAATCAATTACTCTAGAGCCATTTCCCCAGTGGCCTAAGGACTAGTTCATGACGATTAAAGTGGAAATCTGAAGAGAAGCAGCTATGGGCAGACGATGACTTGGTCCCCTACCCGGTGCCTGGTGGTTTCACAAAGGACACTTGTAAGTCCCTTCAGTAGAATTCTGTCCCTTCTTGGACGAACTGCCCAGGAATCTTGCATCACTGGGGTTCATTTGTCCATCCACCTGTTTCTTCCATCATTAAACATTTATTAAATACCTACTACGTTTAAAAAAGAAAAAAAGATGAGTAAGAAAAGCTTATACCCAGGAGCAACTCTTCCAGGTTAAAAGAGACCAAAGAAGCATTATAACGAAATGCAATGTGTGAACCTTGACTGGATCCTAGATCCAAGGGGGAAAGCTTGTAAAAGACATTTTTGAGACAGTTAGGGAAGGCTGAGTGTAGACTGCATAATGGGATTATTGCTAATTTTTTGGATGTGATAATAGTATTACCTTTGTATAGGAGGCACTCCTCATCCTTAGAGGCATTTCAGGATGAATGCCATGATGTTGGCAACTTATCTTCCAATGATTCAGGGAAAAAAAGGCAAATGTGCCAGAATGTTAGCAATTGGTAAATCAAGGATGGAGTGTATTGGATGTTCATTGACTAATTATTCAATTTTTCTGTAGATGAAAAATTTTCAAAATAAAAAAGCAAGACAAAAAAGAAGTGCCTCTGTCCTCAAGGATTTTACCATTTACTTACCATTTATTCTTTATCAAGGGCAAGAAGCCATGTGAATCACTATGTTGAATCAGAGACAGAATAGAATGGATGGCCAGTGGAGGTGTAAGTAGTAAGTCTTGGAAGCCCAGAATAAAGAATGGCTCATTTTCCCTGGGGCCTGGGGGGTGGGGGAAGCGTTGGTGGTAGTGAGGGAAGTCTCCCTGGATGGGGCAATATTTGAGTTAGGTATAGAAAGATGTGTACAATTTCAGTAGGAAAAGGGCAAGGCAGGGGATTTTAGGCTGAGGGGACAGTAGAAGCAAAGTTACAGAGCCGGAAGTTGTCCAGTGTATCTGGAAGATAATAGGTATGTGAAGGGATGCCCTGGGATTTAAATATTGATTGATGTCAGATGATGCGTGGCCTTGAATGCCGTAGGAAAAATTTTCAAAATCTGACCTTAAGATAAACCAAATGTATTCTTCATCTTACATCCACAACTCTTTGCCGTATAAGCATCAACACTGTTATCTAATTAGTGAATTTTCTATGGCGGACTTGTACTGATGCTTCAAAACCAGCATACGCGACTCAACTCTAAAGTTTTCTCCAACCTCTGCAGATAGAATTAGTCACTCTTTCCTTTTGCATTCCTGTTCCTGACACTCACTCGTGCTCATCGTCCATGTAGTGAGTAGCATGGAAGGCCACTCTTGACAACAGCCAGTTACACCTTTCTCTAGAATTATCCCACTGCCCCTTATTCATCTCCTTTTTGGAGTTCCAGTCCTTAGGCTCCACAATTCAGCTCTCAATCCTTGCCTCAAGCTCTGCTTGCTACGGTAACCAGTCAGTGTTCTCAGGTTCATTGGTTTCCTCAAATTAGCTTGGTTTGCTGGCTCCATGGATCATGGCTGCAGGAAAGTGGCCTGGCTGCTGCTCAGCTCATGCCAGGGACCCACCTCAGCTGGATTAGACTCAGTGGGACGTCACCAGGGCAGAAGATGAGAGCATTCCTCTTTCATGTTCTCAGCAAATCTGTGTACCTTTATTGTATATAGTATTTATCATACTGTGCTGTGATTATTTTCTTTGTCCATTTCCCCTACTAGATCATGAGTTCCTAAAGGGCAAGTACCATGTCTTAGTCAGCTTTGAATCTCCAGGACTTAGCACATTGCCTGGTACGTAGTAGGTCCTCAAAAAATGCTTATTGAAAGAGTGAGTGGATAAAGCAGTGGACAAAGAGGAATATCTTTTCATTGACATCCCTTTAGATTTCTGCACTATTAGTCCCTTATTTGAGTGCATAATTGAGAATTGACTACTTGTGTAGGAACCACCAGCCATAAACAGGTCACAGAGAGTCTACCTTATTGAAGCTCTATCTCTGGGTTTATTTGTATCAGTGTGAGTTTTAAGTATGGCTCCTAAGACAGTGAGAATCTCCAGTTGTGTTCCTCTGGGAAGCTGCTTTCCCGATACATGTAAAAGAGATCAACTCTGCCTTTGAAATTGCAGTGGGATTTTAAATTGTGTCAACACAGAGCTTGGGAAAGGAGTTGAGTCATAAACCATAGTAATCAGACTTTGCTCTTACATGTGGCCCTTTGCACTAGCAGGTCAACCAAATATGCAGCAAATACTAATTAAAATCAAAAGATTGCTAGAGTTGTATTCCTGTCCAGTCTATATGGGAAATGCATTGTCATCACATCTACAGAGGCATGGCCATTTCACCTCTCTTTCACATACCAGTCAATTGTGTGCAGAGAATCAAAAGAACCAACTTCAGAACACAAAGCAGTTTCCATGAAGAGCCTTGTCCAGGAAACATGGGGTCTGTTCTGATCACTAAATAACCATCCTTAGTCCATATAACAGATGGCGGGTAATTATGTTGGCTTATATGTTTTGTCCGGACAATGTTTCCTTGATTACTCTTTTCAAAGTATCCTCTGTCCCTGCCCCCCACTCCTAGGCTCTATCTCTGAAGGGTAGGAAATGAGTCTCCAGTGCTTTCTGAATTCAGGACTAAGCTGACCATGTCTGTGGGATTCTTGTAGAAAATAAGTCTCATGCTGGATCAAATAGCAGCTTAAATCCCATGTAGGACAACATGAGGTGGCTTTGGTGACTGATTCCATTGACCAAGAATGGACACCTGGCAACCTGATTGGGCTTAGGGACACCACCTTGTGATAGAGAGAGCTTCTCATCTCTTTATCCACCTTCCTAAACTAGAAGCACAAGAGTCCTCCCCCTACAAGGGACTAAGTCTCTGACCAAAGAATCACATACCATACCCTCTTCTGAACACTATTCATAGAACCATTTTGGTTCACTTCAATGAAATTCAGTGATTATTTATTGAGCAATTCTCATGAATGAGACACTGTACCAGGCACTATGGGAGCACAAAATTATACATTATACGTTGATCCTGCTCCTCGAGGCTCTCTAGATCTAGATCTCATCTCTGCTCCCACTTCTTTAGGACCACAGAACTGATTTCATCCTCAGATGCTATCAGATACATTGGTATAGAGAAGGAGATCCCAGGAAGTAGGAGTATGGGTGGAGTGAGAGTGATTATAATCAGCTGAATATCTTAAAGGAAAGGTGCTATGCAAAAGAAGAGTGGTTGTAAATTCGATTTACCAAGACCTTAGAAATATTATCTGTAAATTCTCTGGCTTCAGAAACAGCCATCCTTCTGCATGCCACTTAGAGGTCCGGTGATAAGAAAGCTATAAATGGTCTACTTTCATTATTTTGGGACATTTCTCTTCCCTTGGCTTGGATGCCGTGGGTCCACCGTCATCAGGAACAGAGAGTTGGAACTGTGGGCACAGGGTAAAGACCCATTAAAAGACAGACAAGCAGGATTCTCAAAGTGGCTAAAAGAAAATGCTAGGTAAGTTTTGTGTATGGGAGCTCCAGTGCCCCTAGATGAAAGAGAGTGATAAGTTTGAAGTCAATTTTGCTCATATTTCCCAGATTTTTTCCTGCAAGGACTTTTTCTTGAGTTACCGTGACTCTAGAAGGTTCTGTGTTCTGTGTCATAATGAAGGGGCTCCCCACTAGCCACTTCGTCCCACTATCCATCCTGCCGTCCATTAATCCACCAATTCAAGTGGTACTTATTAAACATCTGCCACATGTCTGGCACTGTACTCATTGCTAGTGGTAAGGGGGCCAGCCCCATTCTCATAGACCGGTTGTATTACTTCCTTGTTGTGTTATCAGCAAGTTATTCAACTCTTCTGAACCTCGGTTTCTGCACCTGTAAATTAGGAATATTCGTACTATTTTGTGGCATTTCAGTGAAGAATAAATGAAATATTTTTGACAAACTCTGGTACTTGGTAGATATTCAATAACCTGAATTCCTTCTCCCTTTCTTTAAATCTGAATTTCTTCATTGCAAAATGTGGATAGAATAACAGCTCTTTCAGTGGGAGGTTTTAAAGATTAAGAAAAGATAATGCATGTTAAAGTGTTTTGTAAGCTCTTAACTACTGCCATAATGAGAGCTTATTATTATAGTCACCCTCAAAGAGCTTACAGTCATGCTAGAAGGCCGTGGCACACACCTATGACACACATAGTACATGTCTAAGCACATCAATACCCCAGTGCCCTCTGTAAGGACCCCAATGCCCCACTACCCTCTAAGTGGTTTGACCTAAACCATATTCTTTCTTCCAAACGAAAATCGGGCAATAAAGAAGGCTGCTCCACACCTTTCAGTGATTTGATGGTTTTTGAATAGTGACAAATTATTCTTCCTGCCAGCTCAGCCACAGGAAGATTTTGCTTGAGAGTTATTTCCACTGCTCTTTACCTCTCAACTTCGGCCCCACTGAGTCCCTGTACGATCCCTTTGTTCTAGCCAGGCTGGGTTGCCTTACTTTTCAACAAACCTATCTTGTCCTATTCACCCCTGCATCTTTGCTAACGCTGGACCCTGAAGCTAGAACTGACTTCTCCTTTCTGTCCATGCCACTCTTGTGTTGTTGACTCACTTTCTTCCTATGTTTTGTCTGAATCTTTGTAAACCCCACGACAACCAGCACAGGCCCTGCACATGGTATGTGTTCAATAAATATTTATTGGATGAATGCTTAATTTTCTTCTCCATATTATATTCAAAAAGACTTAATTAAGGGATTAGCTGTAGGAGGCACTGTGCCAGGTGCCCTACTGAGATAATTACATGAAGGATTCCTGTCCCTAAGTAGCTTAACATCTAAGACTGTTAAACAGATGGAAACACTCATTTATAGTGGCCAATGACCTGGGTTCCTAACCTGGAATCTATTGATTAAACCCCTCCCCCTATGAAATCACTGAAATTATATGGAAAAGGTTGCATACATGCATATTCTGGGGATAGGATCCACAACCACTATGAGAATAAGAGCAGAAGAGGTGGTGAGAAGCAGCGGGTGCTAGATTTTATTCTGGATTTATTGATGGACTGGAGAAAGAACATGAGAGTAGTGGCAGAGGCAGAGATAACTTTGGGGTTTTCTATTTGAGCAACTTGAGTCTTGCCATGTACCGAGGGAGCGATTGTTTGGTGGTGGAGGTGGGAGCAGATTTGGGGAAGAGGGCAATCAATAGGTAAATAATAAGAAAGCTGGAGATGTCTATTAGGCAGCCAAGCACAGATGCCAGGGAGCAATTGCAGGCATGAAATAGAGCTCAGGAGAGAGGTCTGGGCTGGAGATAGAAATTTGGGAATTGTCAGTAGATGGTACCTAAAGCCACCAGGTCAGACATCACCCAGGGGAGGAGAGGGCCAGGAAAGGAGCCCTGGGACTTTCTGAAATGTAGAGATATGGAGGAGGAGGATTCAGCAAAGGAAACTGAAATGGAGAAACCACCGATTGAGGAGTAAAACCAGGTGAGTGTGGGATCCTCAGAGCCAGAGAAGACAGTGTTCAGAGGAAATCGGTTATCAACATGCCAGGCTTCTCTCCTGGAAACTGTATCACCTGCATGATGCAGTTTACTAGTCTGAACGTCTTGAATGTAGGAATCATGTCTTATTTATTTTAGAGTCCCCAGGGTATAGCACAAAGCCAGACACATGATTGGTACTTGCTCACTGTCTAATGAATGGGAAAGAAATCTCAAAGATCAAGTAGGAGAATAAGATGTCCCCCAAGCAGAGACCTCTATGGCTGTGATAGGCACTGCTTCTGACATGCTTTGGGGGAGATGGAGGAGTGGGTCTGACTTGTCTCCATACAGTAGGAGGCAGGACAGTTGCATTGCCATGTCGAAGAGCTGGAGCCTTGGCAGGACACTTAACCAGCAATGTCATTTGTGCACAAGGGCACTCGGCTGGGGAGCAACTGCACTTCCACCTCCACCATCTGCTTGGTTAATTCCCAGCCCACTGGCTCCAGTGTCACTTACCTCTTAATTACCAGCCTTGGCTCCCACCTGGCTCAAGAGACCAGCTTTGCTTCCCTGTTACATTTTAAGCAGTGACCTGATGAGCCCATCTCTCCTGGCTGAGAGGGCTTACCTTCAGCCAGCCCTTCCCCTCTGAGATGTCCTGAACTTGCACATTTAGGGGTTTAGAGCAGTTGGGCATCCTGGTGGCCCTGGCAACTCTAAGCTAGTCTGTCCACTCGGGGGCAATGCCCCACAGGACAAACTGGCATTTAGAGGCTCTGAGAGCAGCTGGAATGGGAGAAAACCAATTACGAGGATAGTTGAGAGGTGCCCGGGCCCCATGGCGTAATCTACCATTGGTGGATTGGCCAAGTCAGGATGATGGTGATTACCTGAATCCTGGATGCTCTGTATAAGCTTCTGATATTCTGGAAGGGAGCCAGGTTTAGTTGGGTTATCTCACCCCAGATGATGTCTATTCTTGAATTATCCTCCCTCTAAAGAATTTCAGATTTTTTTTTTTCTTTTTCAAGTGGAAGAGGTGGCTTTGAGTTTATGGCATCTTGGTTTTATGGCATGACCCCAGAGTGGAAAGCTTTCCCCAGCTGAGTTGACCAAATATTCCTCCTCTTAACTAATGCTTTTTCTTAAACCCCAGTCAATAGAGAAACCCCAAAGTTTACCCTTCTTCTTCTGAATTGAGTTGCCTCTATTCTATTTTATTTTAGTCTTTCCTTGTGTGGGAAAACTTCCCATGACCCTGACAGTGAAGAGGAGCCTGATGCCTAGATTTCTGAGTGTTGTATTCTCATTGACAGCTAAAACATACACTCCAGATATACGTGACAGCCCTAAAAGGTAGATTTTGTCCTGTATATTTACATGAATGTTCTAGGGAATAGGGGCTTTTATTAAGAAACCAACAGGAAAACACATTTTCTCATTGCATCCCTTGCTATCCTAAGGGGGAGGGAAGGAAAGAGGACCCTTTTTCCCCCCCTCCCTTTTTACAGATGGCAACTGAGACATAGAAGTGATGAGTTACCCACTAGGTGGATCTGGGACTTGAACCTGGTTCTTTAGATTCCACCAAAGTCAGAGGCTCTTTGAGGGTGGGGGAATCACATGTGATTCCCGGTTCATCCTTCTGGGATGAAGATGGTAGAAAACTGCACTGTTACAGGGGCTGAGCTACATCTCTACCCATCCAGTGTGTATCAGAATCTTTAGAGTAGACAAAGGAGGGAAAAAAGGGGTACTCTTCAGAAATATATTCATTATACTTTCATGTTTAGAAAGTGAATGTTTACACTATAAACTGCTTAGCAAAAGCCCTAATAAAATCTCGACTTAATGAGGTATGGGTTAAAAAGTGTTGAAAAACAGTTTTATCTCTTTTGTCCTCTCAACTGAAGAACTGTGGTCTCTGGAGCTGGGCAGTCACTGCACGGCTCAGTCATCATCTCACTAAACCCTGGTAAGGCATAGAGTCAGAAGTAGCTCTGGAGGAAACAGCTCTTACTACCAAGCCCTGGTCTCAGATGGAGTGGATTCTTGTGAGCTGGTGAACAGAAGCTGACCCTTCATTAATCACCAGGTCCTACTGAGCACATGTTCAGTGCTATGGTAGGTCCTTTGGCCAACAGAGAAAACCCACAAAGGGTATGCATTCTAAGTAAGGAGTCAAAATAAAATGCTTGAAGTTGCATTGAGCAACATTAAACGAAAAGACATTTTTTAAAGAGTCATTTTGTACATTATTCATTCAGCATTTGAATATTTAATACTCTCTATGTGCTAAGTCCCCTGAGTGTTGAAAAGTGGTGGGTGGGGTATAATAGGATAAGCTAGGCTATGCTGAAGTAACAGCAGTGCACACATTTCAGAGCTTTAACACAACAAAAGTTTATTTCTAGCTCAGGTAACACATCCAACAAGGGTCGTCAGGAGTATCACCTCCACGCAGTCATTCAGGGATCCATATGGATGGCAGCTTGCCATCTTCTAGTTGCACTCTGGGGAGACATGTGACCTCTAAGGTTTCCAAAGAAGGGAAGAGAAGGATGGATGAGGCACATTGGCTTTCAACCTGCAGCCCAGAAGTGACATCTACCACTTTTGCTTATAGTCTGTTGACCTAAACCAGTCATATGACCCCAAAGTCATGCAAGAGAGGCTGGAAAATATAGAACACCTGGAATGTTTGAGCACTAACAGTTTCTGCTACAAGTGGAGAGTGGATATAAAGATAGATATAGCCCCTCCCCTCAATTACTGTGCAAAGCTGTGTTATAAAGCAGGAGATGCTAAGCCTCATCAGAGAAACAGATCATGTGCTAAGGAAGTCTAACCCTGGGTAGATTAGTGGGGCTGAATCCAGGACAGAATTTTGGAGAATGTGGTATTAGAGTGGGGCGTGGGGATAAGTAGGTTTTGATGGACTTTAAACAATGGATGTTGGTGGAAAAGCCAAATAGAATAGTGAATAGTTTGCTGGAGGGCAGGATTGTGATGAGGAGAAATAATATTAATGATAATGGTAATAAGAAATACACATCCAGTGCCAAGAATATGCCAGGCACCATTCTAAGTGCTTCACATATATTAACTCTGTAATCATCTCAATAATCCTTTGTCAAAACTGAGGCTCAAGGACGTGAAGTAATCGCCCAAGGTCGCACCCGGGTATGGCAAAGCTGGGTTCTCACCCAGGCGGTCTGGTTCCAAAGTGGGTTAACCACCACTACCCACTGGTTGGGGGAACAGGCTAGGGCCAGATTCCAGAGGAGCGAATTTGTCTGAGCATCTATTCTGAAGGCAGAGGGTGCCATAGAAGGTTTTAAAGCAGGGGAGAGACATGGTCAGATTTGCAATTAAATCACAGACAGCTTAGGTCCTGCATGTGAAGATCTGGGAGAAGAAAGCAGAAGGCTTTGTGGGGATCTGAAGCTGGGTTCTGAGAGGTGGGGCGACTAGGGTGGATCAGAGAGAAATAAAGGATATTCCAGGCAGGGGACAAGCTGCCTGGGGATGTAGAAGGAGAAGTGAGTATGGTTTGGAACAAGGGAGTGGGATTTGCCTGACTGACCTGGAGCTGGTCTCCTAGGGTCAGGACGGCTGGGGAAGAGCATCACAGTTAGGGATTTTAATGTCAAGCCAAGGAGTTCGATTTGATTTAGTATGAAGGAAGGAGACATCGACTGCTTTGAAGACACAGCTGAGGAATGTGTCAAGAGGTGCTTCTCTGCCCTTCACTGTCCCCAGCCTGACTTTTGTCACAAGCCCCAACACACCTGGCATTTCAAAGCCTGGGGGCATTTTCAAAGTAAACCCGAAAGGCTGGTTGTCATTCTTTCAAAAGATCTCCTCTGTCCTACAAGCAATCAAATAATTGAAGTTAGGTTGTTGTTTCTTTTCTTTTCTTTCCCTTTTTTTTTCTTTTTACAAGAACCATTACAAAAGTGTGCAATATTAGTCACTTACACATCTGTGAATAAGACTGTAGGCTAAAACGTGTGAGTTCCCATCTCAGCTAATGAATCGGAGTATGGTTTTAATTTTTGAACTGCAAAAATGTTCTGCCTTTTTTGGTCATCCCTACAGAAGATTTCATATCTTAATAATTCAGTGCAGCCTAATTACTTTAATTAATCACCTTCCTTTCAGACATGTCAGTGGGCTTTGTTAATTTCTTGTTACTGTAGGTACTACTGGGAGTTTTAAGGAATTTAAAAAAAATATATGGAATAGTCCAGGTTAACTCTTTCGTGAAGTCTGAGATGTGTATCCTTCCCCCGAGGGCGCTCTGTCATTCACAAATGGTGGCTTAGGTTATACCCGTAACTCTCATCTCTGCTGACACATTCCCTCCCTGTGACTGGTTAACAAAACTATC
Organism: Eubalaena glacialis; assembly: GCF_028564815.1. Lineage (NCBI taxonomy): Eukaryota > Metazoa > Chordata > Mammalia > Artiodactyla > Balaenidae > Eubalaena > Eubalaena glacialis. Next base: position 11,537,445 of record NC_083725.1, on the reverse strand, counting down.
TCTGGTCATTCTGTGTCTTAAAAACTGCTGTCTGGAGAGAAAAGTAAAATGCTATTTAGAGCAAGTCAGTATTTTTGCATCTTTCTGAGTCATGGTGAATATACTGAGAATGACAATAGCTTTTATTGTACAATCAATATAATTTGCTGCCCTTGCAGGAAAACATAATTAGCTTACAGTTCACACAGAGACAATGAAAATGTGTTCCTTTCTGAAGTTTGTGGGTGGAGGGCCCTTTCCTGCTCAGAGTGGAGGTGTCCCCTCCTGGCTCCTGACCCAGGCAGCCTGGGGATCACCAAGCAGATCTCTTAACTTTCGGGGGCCTTTGTTAGTTCTTTGCACCAAGGAATGACAAAGCTTTTGTACAGGGTTAATAATACATAAACTGGCTATGTAGAGGCTTGAAGTTAGAGCCCGGCCTTGAATACAATCTGTATTACTTAAATGAGAGAGCTCTAATATTGATTGTTTAACTGGACCCATATTTTTCTCTCTCTCTTTTTTCCATGAAAGGGAGAGCTCAGATCTTATGATTTTTACCCGTTTCCCTAATATATATAAAAGGGCCCCTGATTAATTAATGCATTGAGATATAGGGAAGGAAGACACCATGTAACCTTCCTTGTCCCCCTCGGGGGCTGCCGGCCCCCCACCCCTCAATGCGGGCTGGCTGCAACATCGTTCCCATGCATTTCACACTCCCTGGCACTGGTCTCTGGAGCCTCTGCTTGGTTCAGGCGGGGCAGCTTTGTAAGCAGTCTGAGGTTTTACGAGGACTGAGAACAAAGTGAGGTTTGAGTGGAGACCTTGACTGAAGTACATCTCACAGGATTCCTGGTAAAAGGCTGCAAGGAGGCCTCCTGTTTTGGGGCTTAAGGTTGAACGCTTTTATTTTGAAATGCTGACTGTCTGAAATCAGATTTACTCAACCTCCACTTTGGCTTTGAACTGAAGCACACAAGCTACCTGTCACCTGAAGGACTGCAATTAGGGTCTGCACTTGGAGTTGTGTTCTCTATCAATGCGGAGGGGTGGATGTGAGCGGAGCCTGGGATTTGTGCGACTGAAAGAATAAGAAAGACCTATCTAAAAATCTCCCTTTTTGTTTTTGTCTCCTCCCATTTACTGCTCATGTCCCACCCTCTTTCCCCCCAAATCTTGAGAAGTCGTAGAAATCCACAAGAAAGAAATCAATAATCAGATCAATTCCTGCCATGGACCCAATAAAGGCTTATGGTTGAAAACCCTCCTGGTCCTTCTGAGTCTCCTAAAATGTTCTGTTGCAATCAGAGATGTTAATTGGTTGAAACTGCCTGTGGTCTTAGGAAGTGCTCTGATTACAAGGAGAAATCCTTTTATATTGCTGGATTCCAGCCACAGAATCTCTTAAGTTAGGAATCTGGCAGAGGTAGGGCCCCCTCCAGGGTGTAAATAAACTGGCTAGGTCTATAACCCAATAAGAAGTGAATTTATTGCATGCGTGTTTCAAGTCACCCAACAGCACACACACCGCACATTTATTAAAGAAAAGGTGTGGGTTACAGCCAGAGCCCAGACAATGGAATATGGCAAGGGAGGTGGATGCTTGTCAAGTCTATGCAGTCAATGGAGGGAAAGAAGGGGCCCTGCAGGGATCAAAGCTTCTCTTCCTGCCTAGGTTTGCAAGGAACTGCCTAGAATCGAGCCGCTGAGCATGACTGGCACACAAAACTGCTTACTTTGCTAGCCAGGAGACTGAGACTCAAACGGCTTAAGTGGGTGAATGTTTTATAGCCCGGGTCTGGCAGCCGGGTGACATTCTCGGCCGAACTGTGCCTACACGTGGTTGTTATCAGAACTGGAGCTTTTGCTGGGCCAGATCTTGCCGTGACCCCTTGAGAGGCCAGGGGAAGCGAGTCGGGAGGCGGTTCCGAAGCCTTGGGCAGGGAACGTGATGAGCCCCCGGTTTACGTTACACAAAACTGTTTCACTTACATTGCCAAAGGTTGTTTGGGGTTCACGTATGGTGATTAAGACCAGGGAAATCTTCCGGCCCCGCTCCACCCACACTCCCACCTCCCAACTCAGCTCTAGCATAATTGCATCCCCCGAACGGTGTGTGGCTCTGCAGGGTAAGGGTGTGAAATGTGCCCAACCTCGTTTGCAGACTGCTCCAGACTGCTGGTGACAGTGAGCTATTAGTGAAACGCACGACCGTGTGAACAAAGCTGCCTCTTAATTGCTCACTCTTCAGCATTAGTCCCTCGGACAACACTACCCACCCACACCTTACACACAGACCTAAAAAAAACCCCATAAAGTTACAGTACCCCACTTTAGCATAGCAAATACAAGAACAGTCCAGCCGGAGAGTCTTTTTTTTTTTTTTTTTTGACTCCCCGCCCCCTCCACCTACATCCCCTTCATTCCCATTGGCTCCCGTGAAGTCCCAGAGAACCAATGGGGTTCCTCTCCTTCATTCATGTCCTAGCAACAAGCCCTGTTCCAATCTTTCTCTGCCAAACTAACACCTGAAAAATTACATCATGAATAATGGCAAAAGCAGCAAGGACCAGAGAAGGGCCTTTTTTTTTTTTTTTTTTTCATCTGTCTGCTGCAGAGTTCATTTAAGGTGTTTTAGTCTAGATTCTTAAAGCGACAATGTCCTAGATTTTTTGCCTCTGTTTTTTCAGCACACCGGTTAACATTTATAAAATAAAAAATGAACAGTAACTGAATGTAGCAAAAGGCCTTTAGGTGAAGTGAGGGGAAAACATACTGTTAACTGTGTTCTCTGAACTTTCCTTTTAACAGTCTTCTTTCAGGGAAGCCCCCAAAGTGGAGAAATAGATTGTTCATATAGTATATTTTGGGGAGAAATGATTAAAACATCCCAAACCACAGGAACTGCCCACGCACTCTCCCATACAAAAAGCCTTCCTGGTAGCTTCTCTTGCTCCTGTTAACTACACCCAAGGCCCTTTCTCTTCCTCCTTTGGAATAAAGGGCTCATTCTGTTAAGGGGATTGGAGCCAGGGAAGGAATCCTTGCCTTACGGATCTGTGAGTGGCAGCGTGAGGTGGTGGCGGTTAAGGGGCCCGCAGGGTGGGTGCCATGAGCACGGGTGTGTCTGTGCACGTGCAGGGCTGCAAATGCAGAAGGGCAGCTGGGGAAGTGCAAGAACAACGAGATCCAGATGACCGGGGAGGGGGGAGGCCGGGCGATAGGGAGTGGGCGTGGGGGAGGGAGGGGGCCCGGGAGGGGAAGGCTGCTGGCCAGGCAGACTTGTTCTCCCCAAATGTGCGAGGGTTTCTAATGAAAATGTCCACACTTCTAGGCATTTTTCAAGACCCAGATGCTGATTTGCCGCTTCCGGCTTCCCCACCCCACCCAGTCTAGCGCAGACTGCGAGGCGAGCCGCAGACACAAAGAGCCGCAGCCCTGCGCGCACTGCGGGGAGAGGGAGCCGCGCGGTGGTTCGCACCTGCTCGCGTCCCAGTGCACCGGGCAGAGCCAGCCCGCCCCCGACTCCCTCAGTCCTGGGCACCAAGGCCCCTGCCCCCCCCCCGCCCCCGACATCCTGGTGTCCCTGTAAGCATCTGTGGAGTGCCTGTGGCACGAGCTGGGAAGGGACCCAGGGTCCCCAGGCCGTCTCGGGTGCCTTGCTGGAGAAGCAGAAAATAGATATATTCGGTGTCTGGCTCCGACGCGGAGTTTGCAACTCGCCTCTGCCATCGCCTTGGCAGCGGAGTGGTTAGAGGGGTTGGCAGACAGTCTGCCTTGGGACTTGTGAAAGCACATGACTATATAAGGCCCGGGAAGGAAAGAGAAGGATGCCAATCTGAGGGATGGGATGACTAGGGAGAGGAAGAAGTGCAGGGGACGGAGCTAGAGCTGCCCCCCTTGTCCATCCCTCCCCCCAACCCCCCGCCTCAGGTTGCAGAGATAATAACTCCTGCAGAAGTTCTGCCACCAGCTGTGGAATAATAACTGCATCATGGAGGTGGGGCTGGGAGGGGCGCTGCGCCGGTGTCTGCAGGAATAGATGCTCTTCCCCTGGAAGCTACTCGACAGCTGCCTCTTCTTCTGGCCTGAGAGTGAGCTGGCTTCAGGGTGGGCCAGGACGGAGACCTAGAGGTCCAAAGTCTCAGATGTCTTGGTGAACACCACGTTCCGTGGTGCAGAGAATGGGTGGGGGGAGGGGAGCAGTTGGGAGAAATCGATGGCTAGATGGTCTGGGCCAAGGAAAAGGCATAGGGGAAGGGGCACTGGAATGGGAGCCAGGAGTCCTGTATTAGTTCCGGCTCTGGCAGGAGAGCTAGAGCGGTGCTATTTCCGTTCTCACCCACTGCGGCTGTTGCAGAGATCAAATCAGAGGATTCCCGGAAGGTGCTTAGAACAGTGTCTAGAACGTACAGTAAGTACTCGATCGGGTGAGACGTTATCACTACCCTCCCACTGGCCTCCTGCGTGGGTCTGGAACCTTGAGTTAGAAGGGGTGCCGTCTGCAATTGTATCCTCTTTGAAATGCTCTCTTCCCTCCCTTGGCCCCTGTGGTATAACATTTGCCTGTTCTCCCACCTCTTGGGCTCTCCTTCTATCAGGTTCTTTGTGGAACCTGCTTCCTCTGGCGGGGCCTTATCTACCGGTTCTCTTCTGGGCTCTGTCCTGGGCCCTACTCCCTGCGCAGCTGTGCTTTTGTGATCTCATCCTCCCAGAGGTTTTTTTTTTTTAACATCTTTATTGGAGTATAATTGCTTTACAATGTTGTGTTAGTTACTGCTTTATAACAAAGTGAGTCAGCTATATGTATACATATATCCCCATATCTCCTCCCTCTTGTGTCTCCCTCCCTCCCACCCTCCCTATCCCACCCCTCTAGGTGGTCACAAAGCACCGAGCTGATCTCCCTGTGCTATGTGTCTGCTTCCCACTAGCTATCTATTTTACATTTGGTAGTATTTATAAATCCATGCCACTCTCTCACTTCACCCCAGCTTACCCTTCCCCCTCCCCGGGTCCTCAAGTCCATTCTCTACATCTGCGTCTTTATTCCTGTCCTGCCCCTAGGTTCTTCAGAACCTTTTTTTTTTTTTAAGATTCCATGTATATGTGTTACTCCCAGAGGTTTTGATGATTTGTTCTGTCCTGATGGTGGCTGTAGTACAGCTCCAGCCCAGCTCTCCCAAACTTCAGGTGGTGCCAGTAATTGGGACTTCCCGTATCAGGGTCCTCCAGGTACTTTAGATTCCATACATCTCCCGTCTTCTCCACCCTCCTCTCAATTTGCTTTTACACCTTTGTGTAGTTGTCTCAGTGAAGAATGCTTCCACCCATGGAGGTGTCCCAGGCGGAAACCTGGCTGGAATCCTGGACCCCTCCTTCTCCCTCATCCCCCATGTCCAACCTTCACCAAGAGCTACCCATTTTACCCCCTATTTAGCAAATACATCCACTTCTCTGCCTCCCCATGGCCATTGGCCTAGTATAAGCAGCCAATCTTCTCACCTGGACGGTTGTATCAGCGCTGGACCACCACCAGAGGGTCTGACCTCATCGCTCCTGCCCAGGACCCCTCTGGGGGCTCTCGTTGCTCTCAGGATGTACTTGGACACGGCTTCCTGTCTTTCATGCTTCATCTTGTTGCACTCTCTGCCTTGTTCTTAGAGCTCCGAACTCGGATATTCCTTTAGCCTCTTCAAAATGCTTCCCGCCCCAACTCAGACTTCCTAATGCAAAATGGACCCCTCCATTAGATAAATCCTACCCACTCATCATTAGGCACCCAGTCGGATTCCTTTCTATATGATCTATCTCACAGAGCTGTTTGGTTTCCTTCATCTTAGAATTGTGCATTCCACTTATTTGATTAATATCTGTCTCACCCATAAGACGATTATGCCATGAGAATAGAGACCTCACTTTTTTTCTTCACCATTATAGCCTTAAATATTTAGCACACAGTAGCTGCTTAAAGAATATTTGCTGAATAAACAAATAAGACATTCCCCCAACTATGTGTCACCAATCCATCTGGTAAACATGATTTCTTTATTGGCATTGCGCTTATGTAGGAGAGAATCTTTATTGGTAAGAGATGCATGCTGAAGCCTTTAGGGGTGAAGTGAAAAAATGTCTACAACTTACTTTCAAGTGTTCTATCCAAAGAAAAAAAAGAAAAAAAGGACAGTACATAAGCTAGGTGTTTGGTACTCACTGTACTGGATTTTTTGTCAACTTTCCAGTGTATTTAAATTTTTCACAATACAAATTTGGAGAAAACAAAACAAAACATGATATCTTGCTATATAAGAGTGCAGAAGCAGGCAAGGTTGAGGACAAAACCCAATACTTTTAATCCAATTTATAAAATCTTATTACTTAAAGTCAACATTATTGAGGTATAACTTACATATACATTACATACATTAAAATGAACTCATTTTAAGTGGACACTTTTATGAGTTTTGACATATGTATGGACCCATGTAGCACCACCACAATCAAGATATAGAACATTTTCATTACCTAACATGTCTCTTTGCAGGCAATCTTCACTGCTTTTGGACCCAGGCAACCGCAACCCTGTTTTCTGTCACTATTGATTAGTACAGTGTTGCCTGTTCTAGAATTTCATATAAATGGAATCATCCAGTGTGTACTCTTTGTGTCTGGCTATTTTTACTCAGTGTTATATATTTGAGATTCGTTCATGTGGCAGCCTATATTAGTAGTTTGGTAGTTTGTTCTTTTTATTTCTGAGGAGTATTCCATTATATGAATCTATCACAATTTCTTTATTCATTCATCTGTTGATGGACATTTGGGTTATCTCATTACCACATTTGGGTGTTGTGGTTAAATCAGTCTCAGACATTTCTGTACAAGTCTTTGCATGAACATTATCTTGCACTTCTCTTGGGTAAATGCCTAAGAGTGGAATTGTTAGGGTATAAGTTAAATATGTGTTAACTTTATTTGAAACTGTCAAACGGTTTTCCAGAGAGTTGTCCTATTTTGTCCTTCCACCAGGGATGTATGAGAGTTCTAGCTGTTCTGCATACTTACCAACACCTGTTATTGTGTGTAGTGGTATCTCATTGTGCAATGGATTTTTATTTTGATGATGACTAATAATTTTGAGCTTTTTTTCATAAGCTTACTGGCCATTTATATATCCTCATTTGTGAAGTGGCTGTTCAAATCTTCTGTGTTCATTTTTATTTAAAAAAATTTTTTCTATCACTGATGTTGTAGAGCAGAACCCCAAAAGAAAAAAAACCCATCCCCTAGTCCCTCTGCCAGTTTCTGCTTTGCTTTGTCACATGTGGCTTGACCTGACTTCTCTCCATTTTTAAATTGGGTTGTTTGTATTCATCTTCTCATTATCAAATTGTAAGAGAGAGAGAGAGAAAGAGAAATCTATTCCTCCCTCCCTCCCTCCCTCCCACCCTCCCTCCTTCCTTTCCTTCCTTCCTCCCAGTCTGTGCCTTTCCTTTTTATTTTCTTAACAGTGTCTTTCAAAGAACAGAAGTTTTAAATATTGATGGGTTTAATTTATCATTTTTTCTTTTATGGTTAATGCTTTATTTGCCCTAAGAAATTTTTGCTGCCGAAAGATTGATAGGATTTTTCTCCCATGTTTCCTCCTAGAAGTTTTGTAGTTGTAAATTTAGGTTCAGTTTGATGATTGATTTTGAGTTACTTTTTGTGTGTGATGTAAAGTAAAAGTCAAGATTTATGGCTTCCCCCACAAATTCCAGTTATTCTAACACCACTTTTTTGAAAAGTCTGTTTGTTTCCTCCATTGAATTACCTTAGTAATTCAACTGTTTGAATTAACTGACCAAAAGGTTGAACAACCAGCTGACCAAATAATGTGTGGGTCTGTTTCTGGACCCTCTGTACTCTCCACTGATTTGTATAGCTACCCTCACACCAATCCCACACTGCATTGTTAGTGTAGCTTTATAGTGAATCTGAAATCAGATAGTATAAATCTTCCAATTTTGTTCTTTATCTAAAATTACACTATATATATTAAAGACCCTTGGCATTTCCATATAAATTTTAGAATCTGCTTGTCAAATTCTATAAGAAATGTAGATAATTATAAAATTTTCTCCTTTATTTTGTTACTAAGGTATATTTCAGTGGTTGAATTTAAAATGTTAAACCAATATTGCATTCTTGGTATAAACCTCATTTAGTAATGATGCACTGTTATTTTTATACATTGCTGAGTTTAATTTGCTAATATTTTAAGATTTTTGTGTCTATATTTTTGAAGGATATTGGTTTGAAATTTTCTTTTCTTGTAATTTCATTATTTGGTTTTGGTATCATAATATTGCTGTCCTGTGAAATGAGTTGGCATTTTTCTGTGTTCTGAAAAAGTTTTTGTGAGATGGATATTATTTCTTCCTTATAGGTTTGTTAGAACTCACCAGTGAAATCATCTGAGGTTGGAGTTTATTTGGAGGAATGTTTTAATTTACAAATTCAATATATTTAAATATATTTTGTATTTACTCATACATTTACTATTTCGGCGTTCTTCATTTCTTCATGTAGATCTGAGTTCCCATCTGGTGTCATTTTTCTTCAGCCTGAATTTCATTAACTTTTTTTTTTTTTTTTTTGGAGTGCAGATATGCTGGTGACATTCTTTCAGCTTTTTTAAAAATGTCTTTATTTTGCTTCTATTTTTGAAGAATATTCTCAATAAATATAGAATTTTGGGTTGACTGTTTTTCTTTAATGGTGTCATTCAATTCCCTTCTAGCTTGCATTATTTCTGGGGGAAGTCTGCAGTCATTTTTACTTTACTTCTTTGGATATGTCTTTTTCCTCTGGATATGTTTACAGTTTTCTCTTTACCTATGATTTATAGCAGTTTCACTATGATGATTCTAATTTTTTTCTTTCTACTTGCTCTCTGTTGGGTGTTTTCGATCTGTGGGTTTATAATTTTTACCAAGTTGGATAGAATTTTGACTTATTCATTTAAATATTCTTTTATGCTTCCCTTTCTGGGGCTCCACTTACACACGTATTAGACTGATTTATATTGTCTTAAGAGTTGAACATTTGTTTTCAATTTTTTTTCTCTTTCTGTTGCTTGCCTAAAAGCTCACTGTTTTCTTTTGTTTGCTTGTTTTTTTCCCTGTGGTACTTAATCTGCTATTAAGTAAGTACATTTAGTAAATTTTTAATTTCAGATATAATATTTTTCAGCTCTGGAAGTTTCATTATGCTTCTTTTTCATCTCTTTAATTTATTTCATTACTTTTATGTTTTCCTTTAAATCTTCAAACATATTTATATTAGCTATTTAAAAGTCTTCATCTGCTACCTTCATTGTTTCTATGTGTTCTGTTGTTGTTTTTCTTGTATTATTTAAAAAATTTTTACTGGTTCTGGGTTACATATCAAGCAATTCTTGGTGTTGGGTGTCCAATTGGTGTTCGAGATTGTGATTGTAACATTAGTTTAGTGTCTAGATTGTGTTGTTTTCTTTTAAGGAGTGATGAATTTTCTTGTGGCAAGCTGTTAGGTTACTTGTGGAACAGCCTGATCCTTTTGAGACTTGCTTCAATAATTTTAAAAAGTAGGTTTATTTATTTTAAAATAAATTTACCCATGGGATAGTTTTACCATATTTCTAAGGTGTGACCCTTCTCAGTCTCTGTTGAATGCCCCAAGGATCAACAAATTCTCTCCATGGGGGCTGGTTGGAACTTGACTGTCTCCCAGCCTCATGTGAGCTCTAGAAATGTTTAGTTTATGTCTCCTCGGTATTTGTTCTTTGCCTGGCCTCATAGCACTTCTTCTTGAGCACATGAAGCTTAGTACTTAATGAAAGACTCAAGAGGATCACTATGCAAATTTCTGGATCTCTTTTCTTGTGTAGATTCCTTTTCTATGGTATTCTATTCCACAAATTCCAGCTGCCTCAGCCTACTCAAACACTGATCTCTACCTCCTCAATTCAGCCAGACTACTATGCTTTGGTTGGGCTGCTTCTCTCTGTACCATGGCCTTGGAAGTGCTTTCAGACAGAATGCCTCACCTACCACAGGGCTCATCTAGTTTGCATCTCTTAGGGATCACAATCAAGCACTGCCTGTTTTCTAATGTCTGAAAATGATAGTTTCGCTGCTTTTGTCTAGTTTCCTAATTATTTACCATAGGAGGACAAACCTGATATCATGGCCAGTGATATATTTTTAACCAGCTTACCTAACAGAATTCTCATTTTGTATATATTCTTCTAAAGAAATTACCAAAGAGAATAAAACATTACAAAAAATGAAGATACAGGGGCTTCCCTGGTGGCGCAGTGGTTGAGAATCTGCCTGCTAATGCAGGGGACACGGGTTCAAGCCCTGGTCTGGGAAGATCCCACATGCCGCGGAGCAACTAGGCCCGTGAGCCACAACTACTGAGCCTGCGTGTCTGGAGCCTGTGCTCCGCAACAAGAGAGGCCACGATGGTGAGAGGCCCGCGCACCGCGATGAAGAGTGGCCCCCGCTTGCCGCAACTAGAGAAAGCCCTTGCACAGAAACGAAGACCCAACATAGCAATCAATCAATCAATCAATCAATCAATAAAAAATCTTTAAAAAAAAAAAATGAAGATACACTACCTTCATTAGGTATAATCACTCTAATAATCCTTTTCAAATAGGAAATAAGATTGGTGGATTTGACTTAGTCATAATGAACACATACTAACCTAAAGGGATCACTTCTTTCTCTTCATAAGTCATTGTTTAATAATATTTTCTAGGATTTTGTCTATATCATGTTCACTATTAAGCTGTTTCCAGAATTTATTTTTCTTTTTAAGTATGAAGATATATGTCTATTTCTGGTCTTTTGACACAATAATATTTATAAATAGCATCTAGTTACTTACAGAATGCTTACTTTGTGCCAGGCAGCATGCTAATTATTTTATGTATGTTTCTTTTTGAGTCATCACAATACTATCAGTTAGTTTCTTCTATTATCTTCACTAGATAGACAAAGGAATTGAGAATAAAAGATATAAAATAACACCTAAGGACACTCAACTAGAAAAAGGTGGAGCTGGAATTTGAATCAAGGTAGTTTGCTTAGAAAATGCCAGTTTAACCACTATAGGCTATCTATGCTTAACATCACCTTTCTCAATCTTCAGGATTTCTCAGAATTTGTATTATAATCAAGCTTCTTAATTCCTCTTTGTTTCTAAATATCACTTGCGATACCCAAGGAATGGGAGATATGAGCAATAATATAGGGACCTTCAGTGTGTATTGAGTATGTTCTACTGACTAATTCACTTCATCTCTTTCTACTCTTAGGGCATTGTGGGCAAGGGGAACAATATGTAAAACAAAATAGAGACACAAAACTGTGGGACTCGTTAATTCAAATGCAATATGGGGATGTTTCATAGCAACTTCACATGGATGTTGTGAGGGTAAAAAAGGAAGAAACACATTTTAGATACATAAGGAACTAATCATGAGAATGTACATTTAAAGTTCATAGATATATTGGGCAAAACAATGACTACAACACCTGCATGGATTTAATTAGTGCTTTTCTTGTGAAGAATGTAAAGTACTTAAATATACCATAGGATATGATTGTTAGTGGTTTTAGGAGGGGAAATCATTCACCAAACAAGACAGACAAGAAAACCATGAGAGCCAGATAAGAGCAATATGTTAGAGGTAGAGGAGACCCAGAGGAAGGACAGATCAGCCTAAGTCTTCTATTTAAAGAGTAGGAAGGGGCTTCCCTGGTGGCGCAGTGGTTGAGAATCTGCCTGCTAATGCAAGGGACACAGGTTCGAGCCCTGGTCTGGGAAGATCCCACATGCCGTGGAGCAACTAGGCCCGTGAGCCACAACTACTGAGCCTGCGCGTCTGGAGCCTGTGCTCCGCAACAAGAGAGGCCACAATAGTGAGAGGCCCGTGCACCACGATGAAGAGTGGCCCCCACTTGCCGCAACTGGAGAAAGCCCTCGCACAGAAACAAAGACCCAACACAGCCAAAAATAAATAAATAAATAAATAAATTAAAAAAAAAAAAGAGTAGGAAGAATTTGCCTGACAGATGAGAATAATAAGAGCTGGGGAGAGGGCATTCCAGGCTAATGGGATAATATGTTTAACAATATAGAGGCATGAAACAGGCCACATTTTCTTTGATTGTTATATATATATATATTTTTGGTAGGCCATTCAAATAAGGTTAAAATCTTAGTTTTCTCCCCCGAAGAATTTATAACATAAACAAATAGATGAAGTGTAAGTATGGAAAGAGAATATTGCTAATATATTATAGAGGCCTGATGAGATAAATATCTGTTAAATGAATTAATGAATGATCAATAAATATCAGGGTGTGCTACATGCCAAATGACTAACGCCAACAGTGAGACCTATGGGAAGACAGAGCAGAGGATGTTCATTTTTGGGTGGCATGATTAGGAGAGTCCTTGAAGGAGAAGTGGGTCTTGATCCAGATTTTGAAGGGTGAGTAGAGTTTGGTAAATAGATGAGAGAAGTTATCCCAGGAGGGTGAAGAACAGTATAAGCAGAAGCAAGCAGGAGAAAGGCATATTCATAGGGAGGGATGCATGTAGAGAAGGGGGAGACCATGAGGTAGGAATCACCAGATGATGGTTCGGCATGAATGCCAAGTTGAGCTTGGACTTTGTCCTGTAGTTTGTGGGGGATCCTTAAAGGGTTATGGGCAAGGATAAAAGCAACCTTAGCATTCATGGATTAGGGTGAGTTATAAATAATTTGACACATCAAAAAAGATCTCTTACAATTTTTTTTAAAAGGCCCAAGTTGTACTTTTATTTATTTTTTAAAATATTAAAAATTTTCATTTATTTATGGCTGTGCCGGGTCTCCATTGCTGTGTGCAGGCTCTCTCTATTTGTGGTGAGTGGGTGCTACCCTTTGTTGAGGTACGTGGGCTTCTCATTGCAGTGACTTCTCTTGTTGTGGCACGCGGTCCCCAGAGCGCGCGGGCTTCAGTAGTTGCGGCACGTGGTCTCAGTAGTTGTGACTCACGGACTCTAGAGCGCGGGCTCAATAGTTGTGGCGCACAGGCTTAGTTGCTTCGCAGCATGTGGGATCTTCCCGGACCAGGGATTGAACCTGTGTCCCCTGCATTGATAGGCAGATTCTTTTTTTTTTTTTTTAAAGTTCTACTTCACTTTTATTATCATCAAAAACAGATTAATCTTTACATCATCCTGACATAATTACAAAACAAGTTTATGTAACCATTGGTGATAAAGGCAAAATTTGAAACAATTTTTTAAAAAATTTTATTTTATTTTACTTTTTTTATACAGCAGGTTCTTATTAGTTATCTATTTTATACATATTAGTGTATATATGTCAATCCCAATCTCTCAATTCATCCCGCCACCACCACCCCCCCTTTATCACTCCTTGGTGTCCATACGTTCATTCTCTACATCTGTGTCTCAATTTCTGCCTTGCAAACTGGTTCATCTGTACCATTTTTCTAGATTCCACGTATATGCGTTAATATATGATATTTGTTTTTCTCTTTCTGACTTACTTCACTCTTGTATGACAGTCTCTGGGTCCATTGACGTCTCTGGGTCCATCGACGTCTCTACAAATGACCCAATTTCGTTCCTTTTTATGGCTGAGTAATATTCCATTGTATATACGTACCACATCTTCTTTATCCATTTGTCTGTCAATGGGCATTTAGGTTGCTTCCATGACCTGGCTATTGTAAATAGTGCTGCAATGAACATTGGGGTGCATGTGTCTTTTTGAATTATGGTTTTCTCTAGGTATATGCCCAGTAGTGGGATTGCTGGGTCATACGGTAATTCTATTTTTAGTTTTTTAAGGACCCTCCATGCTGTTCTCCATAGTGGCTGTATCAATTTACATTCCCACCAACAGTGCAAGAGGGTTCCCTTTTCTCCACACCCTCTCCAGGCTTTGTTGTTTGTGGATTTTCTGATTGATGCCCATTCTAACTGGTGTGAGGTGATACCTCATTGTAGTTTTGATTTGCATTTCTCTAATAATTAGTGATGTTGAGCAGCTTTTCATGTGCCTCTTGGCCATCTGTATGTCTTCTTTGGAGAAATGTCCATTTAGGTCTTCTGCCCATTTTTTGATTAGGTTGTTTGTTTTTTTGATACTGAGCTGCATGAGCTGTTTATATATTTTGGAGATTAATCCTTTGTCCGTTGATTCATTTGCAAATATTTTCTCCCATTCTGAGGGTTGTCTTTTCGTCATGTTTCTAGTTTCCTTTGCTGTGGAAAAGCTTTTAAGTTTCAGTAGGTCCCATTTGTTTATTTTTGTTTTTATTTCCATCACTTTAGGAGGTGGATCAAAAAAGATCTTGCTGTAATTTATGTCAAAGAGTGTTCTTCCTATGTTTTCCTCTAAGAGTTTTATAGTGTCTGGTCTTACATTTGGGTCTTCAACACATTTTGAGTTTATTTTTGTGTATGGTGTTAGGGAGTGTTTTAATTTCATTCTTTTTTTAAAATACATTTATTATTATTTTATTTTTGGCTGTGTTGGGTCTTTCTCTAGTTGCAGGCTTTCTCTAGTTGCAGCCAGCGGGGGCTACTCTTTGTTGCAGTGCGTGGGCTTCTCATTGCGGTGGCTTCTCTTGTTGCGGAGCACAGGCTCTAGGTACATGGGCTTCAGTAGTTGTGGTTGGCAGGCTCTAGACTGCAGGCTCAGTAGTTGTGGTGCACTGGCTTAGTTGCTCCATAGCACGTGGGATCTTCCCAGACCAGGGCATGAGCCCATGCCCCCTGCATTGGCAGGCAGATTCTTAACCACTGTGTCACCAGGGAAGCCCTAATTTCATTCTTTTACATGTAGCTGTCCAGTTTTCCCAGCACCACTTATTGAAGAGACTGTCTTTTCTCCATTGTATATCCTTGCCTCCTTTGTCATAGATTAGTTGACCATAGGTGTGTGGTTTTATCTCTGGGCTTTCTATTCTGTTCCATTGAGCTATATTTCTATTTTTGTGCCAGTACCATATCGTCTTTATTACTGTAGCTTTGTAGTATAGTCTGAAGTCAAGGAGTCTGATTCCTCCTGCTCCGTTTTTTTCCCTCAAGATTGCTTTGGCTATTCGGGGTCTTTTGTGTCTCCATACAAATTTTAAGATTTTTTGTTCTAGTTCTCTAAAAAATGCCATTGGTAATTTGATAGGGATTGCATTGAATCTGCAGATTGCTTTGAGTAGTATAGTCATTTTCACAATATTGATTCTTCCAATCCAAAATCATGGTATATCTCTCCATCTGTTTGTGTCATCTTTGATTTCTTTCATCAGTGTCTTATAGTTTTCTGAGTACAGGTCTTTTACCTCCTTAGACAGGTTTACCCCTAGGTATTTTCTTCTTTTTGTTGCAATGGTGAATGAGATTGTTTCCTTAATTTCTCTTTCTGATCTTTCGTTGTTAGTGTACAGGAATGCAAGAGATTTCTGTGCATTAATTTTGTATCCTGCAACTTTACCCAAATTCATTGAAGAACTCTCGTAGTTTTCTGGTGGCATCTTTAGGATTATCTACGTATAGCATCAAGTCATCTGCAAACAGTGACAGTTTTACTTCTTTTCCAGTTTGTATTCTTTTTATTTCTCTTTCTTCTCTGATTGCTGTGGCTAGGACTTCCAAAACTATGTTGAATAATAATGGTGAGAGTGGACATCCTTGTCTTGTTCCTGATCTTAGAGGAAATGCTTTCAGTTTTTCACCATTGAGAATGATGTTTGCTTTGGGTTTCTCATATATGATCTTTATTATGTTGAGGTAGGTTCCCTCTATGCCCACTTTCTGGAGAATTTTTATCATAAATGGGTGTTGAATTGTGTCAAAAGCTTTTTCTGCATCTGTTGAGATGATCATATGGTTTTTATTCTTTAGTTTGTTAATGTGGTGTATCACACTGATTGATTTGAGGATATTGAATAATCCTTGTATCCCTGGGATAAATCCCACTTGATCATGGTGTATGATCCTTTTAATGTGTTGTTGGATTCTGTTTGCTAGTATTTTGTTGAGGATTTCTGCATCTACTTTCATCAGTGATATTGGTTGTAATTTTCTTTTTTTGTAGTATCTTTGTCTGGTTTTGGTATCAGGGTGATGGTGGCCTTGTACAATGAGTTTGGGAGTGTTCCTTCCTCTGCAATTTTTTGGAAGAGTTTGAGAAGGATGGGTGTTAGCTCTTCTCTAAATGTTTGATAGAATTCACCTGTGAAGCCAACTGGTCCTGGACTTTTGTTTTTTGGGAGATTTTTAATCACAGTTTCAATCTCATTACTTGTGATTGGTCTGTTCATATTTTCTATTTCTTCCTGGTTCAGTCTTGGAAGCTTATACCTTTCTAAGAATTTGTCCATTTCTTCCAGGTTGTCCATTTTATTGCCATAGAGTTGCTTGTGGTAGTCTCTTATGATGCTTTGTATTTCTGCCGCGTCCATTGTAACTTCTCCTGTTTCATTTCTAATTTTATTGATTTGAGTCCTCTCTCTCTTTTTCTTGTTGAGCCTGGCTAAAGGTTTATCAACTCAAAGAACCAGCTTTTAGTTTTATTGTTCTTTGCTACTGTTTTCTTTCTTTCTATTTCACTTATTTCTGCTCTGATCTTGATGATTTCTTTCCTTCTACTAACTTTGGGTTTTGTTTGTTCTTCTTTCTTTCTTTCCTTTAGGTGTAAGGTTAGATTGTTTATTTGAGATTTTTCTTGTTTCTTGAGGAAAGATTGTATTGCTATAAACTTCCCTCTTAGAACTCCTTTTGCTGTGCCCCATAGGTTTTGGATCATCGTGTTTTCATTGTCATTTGTCTCTAGGTATTTTTTGATTTCCTCTTTGATTTCTTCAGTGATCTCTTGCTTATTTGGTAACGTACTGTTTAGCCTCCATGTGTTTGTGTTTTTTACATTTTTTCCCCTCTAATTTATTTCTAATATCATAGCAGTGTGGTTGGAAAAGATGCTTGATATGATTTCAATTTTCTTAAATTTACCGAGGCTTGATTTGTGACCCAAGATGTGATCTATCCTGGAGAATGTTCTGTGTGCACTTGAGAAGAAAGTATAATCTGCTGTTTTGGGATGGAATGTCCTATAAATATCAATTAAATCTATGTGGTCTATTGTGTCATTTAAAGCTTGTGTTTCCTTAGTAATTTGCTGTCTGGATGATCTGTCCATTGGTGTAAGTGAGGTGTTAAATTCCCCGACTATTATTGTGTTACTGTCGGTTTCCTCTTTTATAGCTGTTAGCATTTGCCTTATGTATTGAGGTGCTGTTATGTTGGGTGCATATATATTTATAATTGCTATTTCTTCTTGGATTGATCCCTTGATCATTATGTAGTGTCCTTCCT
The DNA here is from genome assembly GCF_028564815.1 of Eubalaena glacialis. Classification (NCBI taxonomy): domain Eukaryota; kingdom Metazoa; phylum Chordata; class Mammalia; order Artiodactyla; family Balaenidae; genus Eubalaena; species Eubalaena glacialis. Next base: position 11,520,033 of record NC_083725.1, on the reverse strand, counting down.
TGCCTCTTGTAACATTCTTTATTTTAAAGTCTATTTTATCTGCTATGAGTATTGCTACTACAGCTTTCTTTTGATTTCCATTTGCATGGAATATCTTTTTCCATCCCCTCACTTTCAGTCTGTATGTGTCCCTAGGTCTGAAGTGGGTCTCCTGTAGACAGCATATATATGGGTCTTGTTTTTGTATCCATTCAGTGAGCCTGTGTCTTTTGGTTGGAGCATTTAATCCATTCACGTTTAAGGTAATTATCCATATGTATGTTCCTATTACCATTTTCTTAATTGTTTGGGTTTGTTTTTGTAGGTCCTTTTCTTCTCATGTGTTTCCCACTTAGAGAAGTTCCTTTAGCATTTGTTGTAGAGCTGGTTTGGTGGTGCTGAATTCTCTTAGCTTTTGCTTGTCTGTAAAGCTTTTGATTTCTCCATCAAATCTGAATGGGACCCTTGCCAGGTAGAGTAATCTTGGTTGTAGGTTCTTCCCTTTCATCACCTTAAATATATCATGCCACTCCATTTTGGCTTGTAGAGTTTCTGCTGAGAAATCAGCTGTTAACCTTATGGGAGTTCCCTTGTATGTTATTTGTCCTTTTTCCCTTGTTGCTTTCAATAATTTTTCTTTGTCTTTAATTTTTGTCAATTTGATTACTATGTGTCTCAGCGTGTTTCTCCTTGGGTTTATCCTGCCTGGGACTCTCTGTGCTTCCTGGACTTGGGTGGCTATTTCCTTTCCCATGTTAGGGAAGTTTTCGACTATAATCTCTTCAAATATTTTCTTGGGTCCTTTCTCTCTCTTCTCCTTCTTGGATCTGTATAATGCGAATGTTGTTGCATTTAATGTTGTCCCAGAGGTCTCTTAGGCTGTCTTCATTTCTTTTCATTCTTTTTTCTTTATTCTGTTCCATGGCAGTGAATTCCACCATTCTGTTTTCCAGGTCACTTCTCTGTTCTTCTTCCTCAGTTATTCTGCTATTGATTCCTTCTAGTGTATTTTTCATTTCAGTTATTGTATTGTTCATCTCTGTTTGTTTGTTCTTTAATTCTTCTATGTGTTTTGTTCTTTAATTCTTCTAGGTCTTTGTTAAACATTTCTTGCATCTTCTCAATCTTTGCCTGTATTCTTTTTCTGAGGTCCTGGATCATCTTCACTATCATTATTCTGAATTCTTTTTCTGGAAGGTTGCGTATCTCCACTTCATTTAATTGTTTTTCTGGGGTTTTATCTTGTTCCTTCATCTCATGCATAGCCCTCTGCCTTTTCATTTTGTCTCTTTCTGTGTATGTGGTTTTCGTTCCACAGGCTGCAAAATTGTAGTTCTTCTTGCTTCTGCTGTCTGCCCTCTGGTGGATGAGGCTATCTAAGAGGCTTATGGAAGCTGCCTGATGGGAGGGATGGGTGGTGGGTAGAGCTGGGTGTTGCTCTGGTGAGCAGAGCTCAGTAAAACTTTAATCTGCCTGTCTGCTGATGGGTGGGGCTGAGTTCCCTCCCTGCTGGTTGTGTGGCCTGAGACCACCCAGCACTGGAGTCTATAGGTTCTTTGGTGGGGCTAATGGCAGACTCCAGAAGGCCTCATGCCAAGGAGTACTTCCCAGAACTTCTGCTGCCAGTGTCCTTGTCCCTGCGGTGAGCCACAGGCACCCCCCCACCTCTACAGAAGACCCTCCAACACTAGCAGGTACGTCTGGTTCAGTCTCCTATGGAGTCACTACTCCTTCCCCCTGGGTCCTGATGCACACACTACTTTGTGTGTGCCCTCCAAGAGTGGAGTCTCTGTTTCCCCCAGTCCTGTTGAAGTCCTGCAGTCAAATAACGCTAGCCTTCATAGTCTGATTCTCTGGGAATTCCTCCTCCTGTGGCCTGACCCCCAGGTTGGGAAGCCTGACGTGGGGCTCAGAATCTTCACTCCAGTGGGTGGACTTCTGTGGTATAAGTGTTCTCCAGTTTGTGAGCCACCTACCCAGTGGTTATGGGATTTGATTTTATTGTGATTGTGCACCTCCTACCGTCTCACTGCGGCTTCTCCTTTGTCTTTGGATGTGGGGTATCTCTTTTGGTGAGTTCCAGTGTCTTCCTGTTGATGACTGTTCAGCAGTTGTGATTCCAGTGCTCTCACAAGAGGGAGTGAGCACATGTCCTTCTACTCTGCCATCTTGAACCCCAGAAACAATTTCTCGACAGGCAGATTCTTAACCACTGTGCCACCAGGGAAGTCCCTACAATTCTTAATTAATTACTAATTAGTTAGTTAGTTAATAGGTGTGAGGATACAGCAGTGAACAGAAACAAAACCTCTACTCTCATGGAACTTATATTCTAGTAGGAGAAGACCGACTGACAATAAACACATGCATATATAACATGTCAAATGGTGGTGGGTGTGTGATGGAGAATAAAGCTCAGTAAGGCATAAAAGAGTGATGGTGAGATGGCGTTATTTGTATAAAGTAATCAAGGGGGATCTCTCTGACAAGTTGGCATTTGGGAAGAGAAATCAGGGAGGGGACAGGCCATACAACTTTCTGGGGGACCATGCAGGGAGTGAGAACTGCAAATAGGACGGATCTGAGGTAGGAGTGGGTATGGCAAATTTGTAGAACAGCAAGGAGATCATATATGTGGCAAGGAAGTTGTAGAGTGGGCAAGGGAATAGTCATGGCAATGAGATCAGAGAGGTGGGGCAGGGACTCTTCTGGAGATCAGGTGGGAGCTAGTAAGTTATGGAAAGGGCCTTCAATTTTGCTCTGAGATGGGAAGCCATTGGAAGGTTTGAATGGAAAAGTGTTATGAGCTGACTTATTTTGACAGTATCACTCTGCCCACTGTGTAGAGGATAAACTTTAGTGGGAGAAGCAGGGGATCTTATTGGAAATTATTACACTAATGTGCAGACAGGAAGACAGGATGGTGGCTTAGATTAGGGTGATAATGGAAGAAGTGGTGCGAATTACCTTCTGAATTACCTTTTTTGAAGGTAGACCTGATGATTTGGATTTGAAGTATAAGAGATAGAGAGATGTCAAGGTTGTCTCTAAGATTTTTGGCCTGAGAAACTGAAATGGAGATATTTCAGGGAAAAGCAGGCTGGTGTATGTGTGTGTGTTAGAAGTTGTGTCTAAAATGGACATATTAAATTTGAGACTTGTAAGAAGAAATATCAAGTAGGCAGTTGTATATATGGATCTGTGAAGTTTAGAGAAGCACTCTTGCCTGAAGATGTAGTTTTTGGAGTTTTCAGTGTCTGGATATCCTTTAAATCCATGAGACTGGGTGAGAACACCAGGGGAGTGAGAAGAGAAAAAGGACCATATGTTCCAAGATTTAGAGGTTGAGAAGATGATAAAGAACCGGCAAAGGAGATTGAGTAAGAATAGGCAATAGCTGGGGAGAGATCCAAGGAAGAGGGCCATGGTAGAAGCCAGATGAAAAAAGTGTTTCAAGAAAGAGCAATGAACTACGTCAAATGCTGATCTTAAATTGATTAATATGAGGACCAGAAGTAGCTACTAGATTTGACAACCTGGAGGTCTCTGGTGACAAGAATATTTCCTTTAGCTGATAGTGACTGAAAAGCCTAACAGAAGTTGATCCTGGGAAAAATGAGAGACGAATAGAGACAACAAGTATCATAATTATTCTGAGGATGTCTGTTAGGAAAGTAAGCAGAGGAATGGGGGTGATGTGGGTGTCAAGGGAATTTTTTAATGGGAAGGGGATTTGTTGGTAAGTTTGTAGGTTGATGGGATGAGAATAGTCCATTTGAGAAGGAAATATTAAGGAGAGAGGACAGGATTGATTAAGTGAGGATGAGAACTGAAGGGGTTGGCCTGGGAGACAGGAGCAGAGGCAGTTCACTATGGTAATAGGGATACCAGAGGCCCCCCTTATCTGTGGTTTTGCTTTTCATGGTTTTAGTTATCCCCAGTCAACCATGGTCTGGAAATATTAAATGGAAAAATTCCAGAAATAAACAATTCATAAGTTTTAAATTGCACACTATTCTGAGTAGTTTGATGGAATCTCATGTTATCCCACTCCATCCCGCCTGGGATCCCCGACCATTGACACAGTCTGCTCTTGACATCCAAACTCAGCATTGTCATGGCTGATGATCCAAGGAGATGGTCCTTCTTCTGATGTATCCTCAGGTCAGGAGCAGCCTAATGCTACTTCACAACATCTACATCATTCACCTCACTTCATCTCATCACCTAGGCGTTTTATCATCTCACATCATCACAGGAAGGGTGAGTACAGTCCAATAAGATATTCTGAGAGACAGAGAGAGACTACATTCACATAACTTTTATTATAGTATATTGTTATACGTTTTCTATTTTATTATTAGTTATTGTTGTTCATCTCTTACTGGGCCTAATCTGTAAATTAAATTTTATCATTGGTATGTATGTATAGGAAAAAAACATAGTATATATAGGGTTTGGTAGAATTCATGGTTCCAGGCATCCACTGTGAATCTTGGCATGTGTACCCTGCAGATAAGGGGGGAACTGCTGTCAAGACAGTGATGTGAATACAGGTACAACTAGGTTATTAGATTTGGTGGTGGGCCTCGTAGAAGTTCTCTTCTGATCGCTGCTACCTCAGTGAAATAAGGAGCAAGGTCACCAGTGGATAGAGAAGAGGGGAGAAGATGTTGGAGGTTTTGGAAGGAAGATGGTCAGTTAGTTTCTGCCTGACTTGAATTTAATGAACTGATTGATCTCACAGATGAAAATACCTAGCAGGCAGTTAGAGCAATGTGATTACAACTTGGGTGGTTACAGTCAAGGAAAAAGTTGGGTGCCATGTGCAAAGACGTGGAGATTGAAGCCCTGCTAGTAGGTGAATTCTCTAATAGACAAATACAAGGTGGTAGGCCTCTCCACTTTCCATAGCTGGGGTGTAGGGTAGGAACTGAGAATCAGTAAAGGAGACAAAGGCAGGGAAATCAGTGTGATGTTCAGGCCCCTCTCCTTGTGAGCCTTCTCTCTCGCTCTCTCTCAGCAAGTGTGAAGGTCATTCAGAATTATCATGAGACTGCCATACGCCCACCACTGTGCCATATACCCTTTCCTTGATTTCTCACAAAAGTCCTGTTATTCTTGTTCTGGTTTTACAAATGAGAAATGGAGGCTCAGCAGACGCAGATGAAAGGGGTGAACCAGGCTATGAGCCCAGGCTGTCATCTTTCCGTGACATCAAGTACGGAAAGTTCCATGAAGATAGAAAATGCTTCATCAGTTCCTAAATGATGGCATGCTGAAAGACTGTCATTTCTGACTGAGCACTCCATGCATTATCTAGCACAATGAATCTTTACAACAAAAAAAGACCTCCTGTCTGGGCAGACTTGGCTTTGCGGGCACAGGCTTGGTGGGTAGATAGCATCTCTGTGTGTGGTTTCGCGAATGGCGACCCTCTTTTCTGGCACACACTGCCTCAAACCATGTTTTGTGGCCTGGTGATAAGAGTACCAGCTAGACTGGAGCCCCACCTCACCTCCTCAGCCATAGGTACCAACTCCCACCATTACCATCATCCCCATTTTGAAAACGGGACAATGAAGCTCCGAAAGGTTATGCAACCTGCCCAAGGTCACATATGCACCAAACAGCTGAATCAGAACCTTGACTCAAGCCTCTGTCTGGCTTCAGAACACACACACTTAGCACCAGGCAACACGGCCACTCTTAACCTTCTCTGGGTTGACATGAGAAAGAAGCTGCTGACTCTGTCTACCTGTCAGGGTGGACCTTTATTAAGCCCGTCCCTTGTGCCAGGAGTTACCGATAGGGTGCTGTCGAGGCAGAGAGCTGAGCAAGCAAGCAGCACGTCCGTCCTCAGGAAGCTGGTGCACGTATCCGAGTGGGCCTTGCATAAGTAGCCAATCTACTTAGCGCGTGAGCAGAGACATGTTTTGCTGGTGGTTTCTTGCTGTCTGGAGATGCTTGCTTGAACAGCCTGTTGGAGCCATACAGCCAGTTCCCAACGCCTGCTGGAAAAGGGGAGGGGAGTGCAGCTGGATATATATCCACATATAAGCATCCAGAAGGCCTGCACCTGAGGCACAGAGGCTGTAACACTATTCTTGTGTACCAAGAGTTGATATAGTGCTATGGCTGTGTGTCCATAGAAGACCTCCTAGAGAGCCATCTGGACTCCTTTGCTGAGCAATGGTGCTGCATGGGGAGGCCTCCCAGGGATGTGCAAGCAAAAGTGACAGGGACAAGGGTGTCCTGAGGCAGACTCTGGCCAAGGAAGGATGAGGAATTGGAGCTGAAAAACTGGCTGAAACCCTCTCTACCCCTCACTAGCAATTGGATTAACTGGCCTTGGCGTCCTGCTCTGTAAAATGGGGTAATTACACTCACTCTGTCTCATCACAGAGATGTAGGGGTTCACATGATATATGCGAAAGTGCTTTGCAAAGTGTAATGTATGAAAAAGATTACATATGATCCTAAACATCAGGCAATTAAAATCACTGGGACTATATTTTAATTTATAATCCAAGGGAATATTAGCTCAGGCTAACACTAGAAAAGAATGTCTTATGGCATCTAACTTATATTTCACCGATGCCCAGAGTTTCAAAGCTCTACATCCATACTGCCCAATGACATATAATGAGAGCCCCATTTGTAACTTAAAATTTTCTAGCAGCCACATTAAAACATGAAAAGAAATAAATGAAATATTTTTATTACCATATATTATTTTACCTAAATATATGCAAAACAGTCTCATTTTAACATTTAATCTATCTTAAAAATTATTCATGAATTATTTTACATTCCTTTTTCACATGAAGTGTTTGAAATTCAGCGTGTATTTTATACTTATTACACATCTCAATTTGGAAGCTACATTTTCAGTGGTTAAAGTAAAATGTAGTCGTACCAGACAGTAAAGTTTTGTTTAACAGAAAAATGTTTCACCCTGTTTCAATTCCTTAGTCACAGCAGATACGTCTCCAGTCGTCAATAGGCATATTGGCTTGTGGCTGCCATATTGAAAGGCATAACTCTATCATCTGGTCCCTCTTTATTCTAGGTCATGCTTCATTATGTCACCAGGCACTCCTGCCACCTATAGTCAGGCAGGTTCCTGTATTACCCCATGAACACAGCACAATAGTGGAGGCTCAGTTTGCCTGTCTGTCCAATGGGGTTACTAACAATGACTCCCTCCCATGCCGGCTGTAAGGAGTCCAGAAGATTACCTAGTGAAGTACCTACAACAATGCCCTTTGAATAGTAGGTGTCAGGAAATATTAGTTTCTCTTTCCTGCTTTGTCGTTTCTGCTCCTGCGGGGCTCTCCTTTCTCCCTTCTATCTCACAGAGAGATGTTATCCATTTTTCAAGGTTTCACTTAGTCCCAATTTGCTATAACATTGTCACTGGTCACCCTGGGTATTCGTTCACCTCTAGAGTTTGTTCCCTACAGTTTGGCCCTTTAGTCATAGCCACAGTTTTGTCACTTGTATTTTGTCACATGTTAGTCTTGTTTTTCTAACATCATTGTGACAGGGCAGGACCGGAGCCCTTCATATCACCCAAGCGTTTTCCACAATGCTGAATTCACAGTTCCAAATAAACACATACATTTACATGTTTTGATGGATGGATTGATCGAGGTAGCCACAGAGGGGTTCTTAGTGACCAGGGGAGTCCTATTTGGATTTTAAAAAATGAGTGTAGACAAAATACTTTGTGAATTCAGTGGCACATGGATAATTAAGAATTGACTTCGATTTGCCCTCACATGGAGTTCATCAATTTCAAGTTACTTTATGTTAAATGTTACAATAAATTAAAATTTTTTCTTTAACGTAATCAAATTTCAAAACTGTTGGAAAATAAGGGATAGAAAAAAATCCATCTATAATCCTAACACAGTCCTTCTTATGATTTTTATTTATTTATTTAACATTTTAGTGAAGTAGAGTTGATTTACAATGTAGTGTTTAATTTCTGCTGTACAGCAAAGATTGGGAGTTGGGATTAGCAGGTACAAACTATCCTATATAGGATGGATAAACAAGATCTTACTGTACAGTACAGGGAACTATATTCAATATCCTGTGATAAACCATAATAGAAAAGAATATTAAAAAGAACATATATATATGTATAACAGTCCTTTTTATTATTCTGCTGTTTTTTTTCCTCTCAATTCAAGTTTTTCCAATATTATATTATTGATACATGTTGTTAGGTAGAAAATAAGTGGCTATCTCCATTTTACAGGCAGTGAAACTGAGGCTCAGAGATTCAAGAAAACTGCTCAGTTTTATATCAGAAATCAGGGTGAAGACACAAGAGAAATGTGGGTGTCTTGACAGCCTCTCCCAGCCTGGTGCCAGCAGTTTATGTTAGAGCCGCTCTCTTTAGAAATCACTGTTTTGAGTGTCCCTGACTGATATGAATTAGAGCGTAAGGTATTGCTAAGAAATTGCCTTTATTTTCATTGCATGTTGAGTTGTCTTCTAGGATGATGTCGAGGTTTCTTAACATCAATAGAAAAGGGGGAATTTGCAAAAACCAAATGATGGTGGTGTTCAGTTGCATCTTTGAGAGGAACCTGGATTCAGTTAGATGACTGAGGCTTTGTTTGACCTTAAACAGCTTTGACAGTTTAAATTTGAGATTTTAACCCCTCCATAAGGCTGTTAAACCAGCCAGAAAATCTGGAGCATTTGAGAAATTCTGCAGACTGAGGGGACAAAAATTGACTGGAAGGGGCCCAGCGCTGGCGCTTAGGACACAGGTGCAGGTAGAAGCGGGGGAGCCATACCTGGGTTGGCAAAGGCTCGGGGGCTCCCTAAATGATGGGGCTCCTTCTCTTCTGCTCTGCGCTGCCCCAGCATGCTCCTGCCTTCCGGGTCCTTCCCACAGGATGGATCTCTAGCACCTTGGCATTTTGAGCGCGCATAAGGACAAAGTGATAACAGAGCCCCCTTATTGTCCTGCATGGAAAGCACTGACTTATCCTTTCAGTGTGTGTTTAAGAGCGTGTGGCACAGGCAGAATGTACAGAGGGCTCAGAAAAAGATTCAGATGACACTGGAGGCTGAAGACGTCTTGACTTGTGTTGTAGATACATAATGGGGCTCAGAGAGGTGCTGGGACCGCTCCAAGCTAAGCAGGTTCATGCTGTTTCAATAATTCCAAGTGCCCTATTTCAAGACTGATTTGACACCACTTTTGTCTGAGTTTACGGTGTGTTGTTTATAATCCTCAAGCAGGAGCACAGGCTTCCTGTCTACACAGAAGATGAAGGTGGAGTAAATTCCAGCCCCAGAGGCTATTTCTCACCCACTTGGCTTGCTGAGGCCTCCCAAATCTATTTTTCCAGAAGGTCCCAAGCTTTAGACTTTTATATTATGATTTTCATTTTCCAGTGGTTCTTCCTGTGTCCCTCTGGCCTCCTTGCCAGGAATCAAGTCCCAAGGATTCCAGTGTGACCACCGCAGGCCACTTTATCCAAAGGTAGTTTACATAGTATGGCATCGAATGGACTTCCGCTACCTGAGGAAATCGCCACCTGAACGGATGTGGTCCCAGGTGACCAGGCATTATGATGGCCATTTTCTGATTGGGCAACTAAGAGATCAGAGAGGGGAACCAACCAGCTCAGAGACACGCAGCAAATCAGGATTAACCCCCGCTGCCGAGTGCACGCGCCGGTACTTGCTCTCAGACAGGTGACCTAGGGCTTGTGGCTTGGGCTGTCGGAGCTCTCACGGCCTCTCTGTGTGTCTTCCCTCTCTTATTCTCCAGAGAGCTGAGCACAAGCTTCCAAACAGCTCGAGTTTCATGGGGCTGAGGAGGGGGTTTGGAGTGGAAAATAGGCAGGGAGGGCTGCCGCGGTAATTTGTCTGGTTTACTAGGTCAGTTTCCTGTCAGGACTCACTGTGTTTTAAAATTCTTGTGGAGCTTGGTTTCTTATTGACAGGGGTTTATAAACCCCAGTATGTCTACTCCTGCTTCCATCCTGGAGGGAGCAGCTTCTCCCTAACCTTTCCAGGCCTTCCTTCCATTACCGAGGGCTAATACTGTTTTCCTGGGTGACCCGTGATGCCGGGTTCCACATTTGGGGCTGACGCTGGCTTTCCTCAGCACATTTTCTGGTGAAACATTTCCATTTTGAAGGGAATTCCACTGGATTTGCAATACAACCTATCATCTTAGTTTTCTCCCTTTTTCTATGTCTACGAGCCGTATGTCCTATATATATGGTAGTCATCAGACACACGTGGTTATTACATACTTGAAATGGGGCTAGTCCGAATTCAAATGTCTTCTAAGTATAAAATATACACTAGATTTCTGAGACTTAGTACAAAAAAAGCTCATCAAAATTTTTATATTGATTGCATGATGAAATGACAATATTGAAAGGATACTGGGTTACATAAAAACATTAAAATCAATTTCACCTATTTCTTTTTAGTTTGTTATGTGGCTACTGGAAAATGTGTAACTTACATGTGTGCCTCACATTCTATTCCTGCTGGGCAGTGCTGATCTACACCAATTTCTGGAAAGTGTTGATTGCGCCTGTGTCGCTATTTGAAACACCTGGGTTGGACCCCTAATTCCAGTATTCCTAGTTTATCATCTCCTGCAAGTTGCTTATCTATACCTAGATTCAGCGTCTTCGCCTCCTGCCAATTATACCGCCTGTTCTTCCTGTCTCTTATGAAATGTTATGTGCAGATGGAAACACTTTGAAATGTGTGGCCCTGGCCTTAAGGAATTGTAATGATTATTAGGCGGTAGTGCCTGCCACCTGTACTAGAGGACCCAGGATGTCTCGAGTTATTTCTCATCCTCCACTCTGTGCAAGGAGAAAACGGTGAGAGCCTTTGTCTTCCTAAGAGTTAAGAAGAGGCAGTTTGAGAGAGTCAGTCTATCTTTTGGTTAACAGTTCCCAGAATAGATCTGGGGAGGTAAAAAAACAAAAAGGCCATCAAATTGAGTGAGGAGACTGAAAGCTGCTGGCATTTCACTTCTTTTGTTCTCCCTCTTGGCCGTCAGAACAGAAACTGATGGGCAGTCGGTGGCGTGGACGGCCTCTGCAAAGTGGCCTGATCAGATTCCCGAGCTTGTAGGTCACTGGGCAGCATGGCGACTGGCCGGAGCCAACACCACGCCCTCCTGACCTTGAAAGGAGCCACAAGTGGACTTGCATTCATTGCTCTGCGAGCCTCTGCTGGTATCTGTGATATCGTGGGCATCAATCTTATATCTTTATGAGAGTTTGGTGAGCCGGCAAAGGCGTAAGGAGAGGAAATGAGAAAAAAATACATGTTTGACCTTAGTGAACAACAACTATAAAGAAACAAACTAGAAACAGAAAAGAATATCCAAGACTCCTCCCTTCCTGTCCTTTCCATCCTTTTTATCCTCGGAGTGTAGCATCGTCCCTGGCGCTTAATGGTTCTGTGTAAGTGAATGAATGAGTGAATGAATGAGTTGTTTGTATCAAAATAGACATATTCCTTTGTGAAATAAAACCATGTTGGGTGTTGTGATTTATCTTTTCAACCCCCGAGTACACGGCCAGAAGATGTCAGGCATCGGCTGAGAGCAAAGCAGGATTCAAAAGATACTCAGTATATTGACAGTTAACCAGAGAGGCTGAACTCAGCCTACATTTATCTGGTATCATAGCTTTTTCAGAGGGGTGGATGGAATGATCTCTCTTTTAACCCTACAAACAGAATTTCATATAAACACAAAATGCAATTATAATACACTTTGTTGTGTGGTCTTTCTTTTCCGTTTTTCTTAGCTCCTTCCTCCCCACCCTGCCTCCATTCATATCACCTTCTCCCACGTAACTCACGTGAATACCCTACTATCTTTCTTTCCTCACTTTTCTCCATGCTCATGTAATCACACACACATCATACACATACAACATTCCTTTGTCAGGGTGGATTTTACTTAAGTGAAATAAAATTGTATCACTTTCCTCATTCAATGATTCTTCCAGGAAATCCCACCAGGGCAGCTCTTAGAGCTCTGAATCATTCTTTTGAATGACTATATAATATTCCAGAGTGTGGATAGATCATCACTTCCTAACTTTCCCCTTAGCAATAGGCATTCACTTTGTTTCCAGGTTTGTTTGTTCATTTTTGGTCTTTTGAACAATACTTGTCAATCTACTTTTTTTTGTATGGGTGTTTTTATTTATATTAGCTAAATTCCCAGGAGTGAGATTACAGCATATATACGCATTTTGAAATTTTTAAGAAATGTTGCCACATTACTTTCTAAAAAGACTATTACAATTCTCATTTTTTTTCAACTACGTGAGAAAGTACTCCTTTGCCACATCTTCCCCTGAAAAGGGCGCTTTTTTAGAAAGACTATTTTGCCAGCAGGATAGATATAAATTAATATAATTCATTAACTCTAGACTAGGAGTTGTTAACTACTTTGGGGGAGATGTACTCCTCAGAACACTGTTTTTTGAAGGGCAAAATAAATTACATAGGATTACAAAGAAAACTAATTATATTGAAATATGGTTTTTAAATATCAAAAAACCCCATAGATATTATATGTATATCTACTCACATTTTAAATAACAAAGTTTAGTTGCAGATCCAGTAGCTACCATAAATTCAAAGAAGTGATGAATACAGATGATATTTCAATATATATGCTACAACCGTAGCATGATAGGAAAATCACTGTGATTCCCCTTGGACACAAAATCATAGGTGCTGCTAATATGACTGTGGTTGGTTGACTACACTTGTCATTAAAACAAACACTGTATTTCAGTTGGAAAATAATGAAACTAAAAATGTGGGGTTTTTTTTCTTCATCTAAGTTCATGGATTGTTCAGTATTATCCATAGACTCCTTGGGGTATCCCTGTGCCCCAGGTTAAGTACTTTCAGAGAAGAGGCCCTAAAGACCACCTTATTCTACTCTTTCATTTTACAGATGAGGAAGACATTATCCTAGAGTTTGTGCGCTGACCAAGACCCAAGTTCAGATGTCCCAGCTCCCTGCCTGGTTACTCTTTTGCCACAAATTTTACCCTCTGCAGGGAGGCCTACCCCAGTGGGTGAAGTTTCCTTAGCTGCCTCTGTTTGGCTCCAAGTCCTGGTTAAACCAGGTGTTGAAAGACTATGGCTCATGGACCAAACTTATAAGAATGCCTCATCTTATAAATAATCATTGAAACACAGTTGCATTCGTTTTTTTGCATATCGCCTGTGGCGAATTCCTGTTCCAATGGCAGAGTTGAGTAGTTGCAACAGACCACATGGGCCACAGAGCCTGCAATATTTACTATCTGGCCCTTTACAGGAAACATAGCCAACTTCTGGCTTAGACCCGCAGGTGACCTGCACTCTCACCTCACCTATACTTTGATGTTCCACCTTTCAACAGTGGAGCAGGGAGCACAGTGGTTCTCTCTAGGGACTTTGCATAAGCAATTCCCTTTCTCAGGAATACTGAAGCCCCACCCTCACTCCTGGGATTTCACCCCCTTCAAGAAGTTTTCCCTGATCCACCCCTTTCTCCAAGTCTGCTTTATGTGCCCCAAATGTGTGCCCTTTTTGTGCCCTGTGCCCACCCTGACTAGCACTAGTCAGATTTGTGTCTGACTACACCTGATATAAGCTCCCTGAGGGCGGGGGCTGTGTCCTTCTTGTTCAGTTATCTACCCTCAGTATCTGGCTCTAAGGAGATGCTTAAAATGTATTTGTGGAATGGATGAATGAATGAATGAATGAATGAAATTTATTCTCAGTGGCTCTTGTTCCACCACTTTTTCATCCTTTTGCCTTTCTGTTCATGGGTAGCCCATCTCCATCTTGCTCTCGTTTAGGTGGTCTCACTTAGTCACCTTCTTCTATTGAAATGTGCTTTCAGGAAATGATTAGACAAACTCATTCTTAAATGACTGATGGAGATTAAGTGCCATGAGAGCAGAAACTTTGTCTATGTTATTTCCCCCATTTATCTAATGCCCAGTAAAGGGCATGGCAATGAAGAAGGTATTCAATAGATATTTGCTGAATAAATTAATGTTTATGGTAGCTTAACGTTGGATTAAACCAAAGGAATACATTTCAAATTGTGGAATTTCTGGTGTCAGGGAGCCAAGTTGGGAATATTTTTGGAAATAGAACGTCTTCATTTGTGCCTCTGAAATTTAACTAATTCAAAGACTTCCTCTTCCACTTAATTATAACTACTAGGCTAACCTATGGGATACTTTTGGCATTTTGGGTGTCAGTGTAGGTGATGGGAAATGCTGGTGTTACATGAATTAGGAGAGGTATGAAAAGCCAGGGAAGGTGGGTATTTGGTGAGAGCCTACTATCTTTGTAGCTCCCACATCTGAAAATTCTTTTTTTATTATTATTTATTATTATTTTTTTTGGGCTGTGTTGGGTCTTCGTTTCTGTGCGAGGGCTTTCTCTAGTTGCGGCAAGTGGGGGCCACTCTTCATGGTGGTGCGCGGGCCTCTCACTATCGCGGCCTCTCTTGTTGCGGAGCACAGGCTCCAGGCGCGCAGGCTCAGTAGTTGTGGCTCACGGGCCCAGCTGCTCCGCGGCATGTGGGATCCTCCCAGACCAGGGCTCGAACCCATGTCCCCTGCATTGGCAGGTGGATTCTCAACCACTGCGCCACCAGGGAAGCCCTGAAAATTCTTTAATCCCTGAAGTACAGGAGGTTTTCTTTTTCCCAATGTTTATGAGTGGTCTTCACAGCTCAGCTTCTGAACTCCAATTCTAGCTCTGCTCTGGGGCCACTCCTGTCAGCTCTGGACATGAGAGAGCTCTCAGTTCCAGGTGCTGGAACAATAGAAGCCTCCCTCTCCGGGCTAGCACCTTGTCATGCTGTCAGCTCCCACTTTCTTTCTCAGCAACACCAGCGCCTCTGGAGGCACTTGGTGCCAGGGCTTTGGGCTGCTCCTGGCCATGGAGGCCTCTGGGAGGTATCACCTATTACCACCCAGTGTCCTGTTTTTCCCAGGCTAGGCTCCTGTTTTTCTCTGTGGCCCTGAGTCTGTACTGGTAAAAAGTTGGAAATCTCTCAGCAAAGCCCTTGCATCTTTTGCATCCTTCCAGAGTGCTGGAGAGCTGATGGAGTTCCCCCTCAGAGATTTTTTTCCACTTACCAGCTCGGAGGGAGCCCAGGGTAGAGAGGAAGGGCAGGTGGGGAGAGTGAGAAAAAGGACAAAGATTTTCTTCCACATCTTTGCTATCTCCCTGGGGCTGAGGCTGGGAAGGACAAGCTAGATTAGCTAATAGTGACCCTCTTTCCATCATCACTGATTCTCAGGTAGCTTTTCTTGGGTGGAGGGGATACAATAGATTCAACTTAGAATTAAGGCCTCAGGGCTCTCTGGACCTCCAGTAGCAGGACTGTCTTTCCCAGTCCCCTCCCCCATTAGGCAGCCTGCTTGAGAAAACACTCTATTCTTGACTCCTCACCGCAGTTCTAGGCCTGCCCCGGCCCGAGGATATGTGCAGGTTATCCGAGGGCATTTGGTCTCCACCTCCTGATGCCTTCTTTGCCTGGGCGACCAGCCCACCTGCGCCGGCATCCATGAGGTCTTCATAAAATCTCCCGACACTCTAGCCTGCTGGGTTACATGTGTGCAGAAAAATAGTACCTTGGCCCAAATCATGCCGGTAGCAAGTCAGAGCAGGAAAATCGTATTAAGAGCTACCAGCTTCTTGGTCCACAGGGCGACTTATACAGATCCCTTCTCTTCTGGAATGTACCACCAAGCCCAGGGATGGACTGTGGCGAATATTTGGCCTGAGGCAACACTGGAGCCCAGGGAATGCTCTCGACGCATGTGTGTTTTCTCACAGAATTATAAAGCCCAGCAGCTCTCGGTGCCAGAGGCTGCCGAGACTTTCTGTGTTTTTCGACCATTCATTCGTGATTACATACCCCCCTGAACACCTGCAAGACCAATTCATAAAGCGAGCATTCATGGACTTTGGCAAGGCCTTCATGGGAACGGCAGAGTATGGGCCACGGTCATTGTATCTCCAGATAAAAACATTCTCTTACCAAGGAGGCCTCTGAAAATAGAAGCAGGCTGCAATTTCAGTTCCACACCGCGGGGTATTAAAAAGAAAAGTGTTACTTCACCTCGTCTCTTTATAAAGTCAGCAGGCTGCGGGGCTGCGGCGGTCCTGGACAAATCCTCTTTCAGGACCCTTTGGGGAGCGAGAAGAGGGGAGTCGTGGGCACGGCATTGATTGTGACAGAGGCCGGGCCGGCCATCCGTGTGTTGTGGCATGCTTTCCCGCAAGTTACACTGATTTACAGCCGGATAACAGGAAACACGGAGCTTGGGTGGCCTTCTGTGTAATTCTGGGGGACAGATTGCTTCTGCGACTCACAAAAACGGTGTCATAATTAATCTGAAAAGGCCAACGATCATAAGTAACCATTAAAAAAAAACATCTTTATATAAAATACGGAGTCGACTTTTAACGTGATTCTTTTTCACCTTTATTTTTTCTTTTAAATGCTTGTTATTAAATGACAAAATGGCTGCGGCCAGCACAGGAAGGCTCTGAAAATCAGTGCTGGAGCATCGTGGCTGAGTCTGTCTGAGCAGACCAGGCAGAGCCAGAGGTATGCTCAGAAGTACCGTGAGGACCATTTCACAGAATAAGCTAAGGTGTATCTGGGCATCTGGAAGCCCAGGCTCCCAAAAATGTAAAAATATTTTGTCTATAGAGGCAACATGAAGTTGATGTTGATGCATTATCAGATGAAATTGGCTTTCCTGGATAATTTATCAGGGTTTTGCTTATGTGTGCGTGTGAGGTGGGGAATGGGGAGGGTTCCAGATTTCCCCTCTGCTCTGCCTGTGTAGACAGCCTCCAGTGCTCAATTAGCCTCCTGAAGTGCCTCATTCTCAGATAACAGCTTATACACTAGGAGAAGGGATGCTCACAGTATGTTTTATCCTCACACGTATAAACACACATCGTCACAAACTCATTTAGGTTCGAAAGGACTTTTAATGGGACATCTGGCTCTGTTCCACGACATCTTGTCAAGGCAAAGTAAGTTCCCTTGTGAATATCCTGTCTCAACCCCATGGGTGGCTAGAATCCGTGGTTACGTAGAAAAATTTTTTTGTCTCTTGCTGTCAATTCAACTAGCACAAGGGAAGCAACGGCAAATGGTTGAACCTAAGAAATTACAGTTAGAATTTCCATATATATCACTGCCCTGAAAGGTGGGGGAAGCTTAACCTACCTTGAAGGGCCTTTTCCATGTTTAAATGAAATAATAAACGCTGAATAAATGTACATGTTTGGTATTCAGTAAATATGTCATTAGTATCAGCAGTGGCCAACTCCTTGAAGATCTCAATGCATTGTCCTGGGGAAGAAGAAGCTGATGAATAAAATGAGAAAATTTCATCGGCTGCAGTAACATCACAAAAATGCTACATCGACTTCTATCTCCTAATGTTAATACATAGCAAAGTAATATGAAGCAAGCCATTATTTAAGTAATTCGATCTGTGCAAAAAGTCAGTAAAACCGGGTCTCAACCCCGTCTAGGTTGTCCTCATGGTAGGATTTTTTTGTTTTGTTACAGATAATTCCCTAAGCCTCCCATTGTAATTTGTGTGGAGGTAGCCGGGATCTGTAATGCTTGAAAAGGGCAACTAGATTTTGTAAGATGATTTCTTATTATCCTGTTCATGTCACCTGCTACCTCGAGGCTTGATTTAGCTCCGTCCACAGTGTAGACTCAGCATAGCCCGAAGTGGAGAAGGTTGTCGGTTACCTAATAACGATGAAACTCAGGATAATTTAGGCAGGATAAAAAGCTTGCTCTTTTCTGGATGATCTGGTTAATTATCTGGTTAAATTAGGTTAAAACCTTTTTGTCAGGGGTGGTCTCTAATTATCTGGAAAACCAGGTAACTGTGTCCTTTTAAGAGCCTTTAGGCTTGAATTATTCATCAGCATAACCCAGCATCCCGGGAAGACACCCAATTCTTCACCTGCCTTTTTGTGCATGGTTTTGGATTGAGACTCTTGAGCTGCTCTATTTGCAGCTTCTTGTAGATGCAAAATCGTCAAACGGTCTCCATTTTATTTATTTATTTATTTATTTATTTATTTATTTATTTATTTATTTATTTATTCTTTTACAAAAGAGAGCTCCACCTTTGAGCTGTGAGTACACGGGTGCTCAACTTGGAAGATGGGTAGCAAATTTTCCCAAGAGACACAAACAAACACATGCATAACTGGAATATCAATGAGGTCTTTTTAGAAGCGACACATTAAAATGCTAGGCAGGAGATAATGAGATAAGCAGCAAGTTACAGGTTCCTTAATTCTAGCGTGAAAGGAGACAGGAAAGAAAGAGAACAGAAAACCCCTGTAAAGTAGCTTAGCACAAGGATCTCCTGGGCTTGCTAGTATGCTTGCTTGGGGAGGGGGTTAGGGGGTGTTTTCACCAGCTACCTCAGTGACACAAATGGAAGGGGAAAGAATTGCCTTAGAGGTGACAGGAGAGATAGTAAAACCATGCAAAAAAATTTTTTTTCATAACCTAGTTTATGTCTCTTTCCTGCCCTTACTACCATATTCCTAAGTCAAATATACGACATCTTTTCTGGTAATGGCTTGACTCTTTCCTGACTATTCTGGGGAAAAATTGGTACCATTTCTTGAGAACAGACTATGTACTAGGCATAGTACTGGCGGCTCTGATCTTATTTACAACAATCTTACAGCAACCCTGCAGGATGATGCTGTGACCGATGGGGAGACTGAGGCTCCAGTGTTCTTGTTCAAGGCCGGGAATCAGACCCAGGTTGCTCAGACTACAAAGCCAGGCTCTACCTCAGCTGCCTTCTGAGCCACTGAAGTTACGCCCAGACAAATTGTCTGTCTGCCAGCCTTCAGTCTGACATAGGAAAGAAATAGAACAAGAAAGAGTCTGGGGCTATTTAGTGGAGGTGCAGTTGGAAGAGCACTTGACTTGGAGCCAGAAAATCTGGGCACCAGGCTAGCTGCTGCCTTTAGCTGTGTGGCTTTGGGCAAGTTACTTAGCCTCTCTGAGTCAGTTTCCTCTTTGGTAAAAGTGAGATACTGATACCTATATTTCAGGGGGTGTGGTGAGGCTTGATACAAGTGAAAACATGGGAGTACTCAATTCATGTTTAAGAAATAAAACCCAACCTAACAGCTAACCAAACAAGCAAAAACCAAGATTCAAAGTCCAGGAGGAAATCAGGATAAATATTCAAATCATTTAAAGTTTCCTCCCTCTCTAGTCCCACTGTTACCACCTGAATTTGGGCCTCATCTTCTCACCTGGACTTTGGCAACATTCTCTATCAACTTCACCTGCCTCCAAGGTTGGTCTCTTTCAGGGCATCCTCCAGCCTGCTATCAAAGAGAGCCTTCTAAAACTAAGGGATAATCATGCGAATTCCCTGCTCAAATTCCTCCAATGGTACTTCATCGACTATGGGACGAAATCCAAATTCCTCACTGCACCGTGGATTGTAGCTTTTCACGATTAGGTTCCCGCCTCATTTTTCAGCCCTTGGTCCTGACAGGCTTTTATCTGCCTGCCGGCTACTTTGTTATCTGCACTGAGGTCCTTTCGATTTCAATAATAAATCGGAATCTTTCCTACCTTTGGGTCTTTGCACATGCTGTGCCTTTTTTCTGGAATGTCTCTCAACTCAGACATCACCTCTGCTCTGGAACCTTCTCTGATTTTTCTAGCCAGAAGTTGCTGCATCCTCCCCTTTGATACCCTAGCCAAAAAACTTACCTAACTGTGGCAATGATGTCCTTACTTGTATCTCATCTGCTAGATTCAGAGTTCCTTGAAGGGAGGACCAGGGTGATTTATCTCTGAGTCCTGGCACCAAGCACGGTGCTTCACGTACATCATTTGTTCAAGAAGGACAAGGGGTGGTACTGGACGATGGGCCAATTAGGAGTTTGCTGCAGCTGTCCAGGGAAGACATGACAAATGTCTGGACAATGATGTAAAGGAGATGTGGTTTTCCCCTCTCCTCATAAATTGACTGGCTGGCTAAGTGGGTACCCCCTCCCTTGCTTGCCTGTCCTCAGACATCTCTTCTGAAGCACACCTTTCCGTAGCAGTAGTATGAGAAACACACGTTCCCATTCCTAACGCTTTTTGCTCTTTTACATTTTTTATTGTTCCCTGTTAGCCTTGGGACTTCACAACCAAATGCTTCAAGGATCGGAAAGCTGACACTCCAGAAGTTATGGTAGTTGGGTAAAATTTTTGCAGTTTTGGCTACATACCTTGGTTTAGGAGACAAGCCTTTGTCTTCCGACCTGAAGCTTTCAGACGTCTCAGCTTCAAGAAGGAAGTCTTTCGTACCCATATTTCCTACATATTGTTTGGGGATGGGGAGAAAAGCTCTGGTGGTTTTAGACATAATTGACTTTAAAATAGTGGTTTCAATGTTGACTACATACTGGAATCACTTTAGTGCTGGGATTTTTGAAGGATCCTCATGTGTTCCCGGTGTACAAACAAGGCTGAGAACAATTCTCTCAGCTGCCTTGGCTTCCCTTAGCTCTAAAATGTTCCCAGGAGCTCTTAGCCTCACCTTGTGTAGCTGGTTATTGGAGGCCTTAGAGGAAATTAGAATGAGAACAAAGAGAAAGGAAGTTAAGGCAAAAGAAAGTATTCAGAATAAAGGTTCATTATTAACCAAACCCAGTAATGGAGGGAAAGATATTTTCATTTCTGCCAAAGGCCATATGTGAATGCTTGTGAGGGAAAGCGTACCCATAGCTTTGTGACTGAACCAATAATTCATATCTGATTCAGAAGCTGACTTTGTTGGATTATAGCTCTACAGCTGTTCTCATTCTAAGGCCAGCCTCTCCCAATGGGACTTATTGTAGCACCATGTCTCATTTATAGAACTCATATGCAGGGGCCTGGAGACCCCAAACTGTAAATTAAAACCTTGTGTATATTACTTTGGTGAATTCAATTCGAAAGCATTTTGGCTTGTCCACATAGGTCATTTTCACTACAGAGGGGAGGAGGAAACACAATGGGAAGGAAACAGGTCTTTTATATTCACCCTTCCTATTTCTGGTAGGAGGTCTTGACACAAAGGTAATCATGGAAATAAATTCTAATAAAATGTTGAGGCTTTGGTCAGACTTGGTACTGGCAAATGCGGGGCGGGGGAAGCAAGCAAGCAGGAAAGGGAGAGGGACAGAACTTGGGAGTCTGAGTGTTTGAGCTAGAAAACTCCTCAGAGAGTGCCTTCTGGTAGAAGACCAGCTCAAAGCTTGCTTAGTTTGGAGGCTTTTTTTTCAAGTAGACACTAGAAAAGGAAACTGAGGCCCAGAGAGGGAAAATGTGTTGACCAAAGTCACACAGTGAATTAGCAGATGAGGCGGAACTTAAAAGTGCTTTGTCTGGATGCATGATCGGTGTCCCTCTCTCTTATCCTGTTGCCTTGAAGGTACCGTGGGGACATTAAAAGAGACCTAAGAGGCAAGAAAGTATTCCAGGTACTGTTTCTACAATAATGGAGGACTATGAATCAGAAAACATTTCCAGGAGTTTCAGGCTAAAAGAATTCTCCTGGTTTGTCCCAGATAAGATATGGCTAGGGCTTGAGAGTGATCTAAAATGTGGGAGACATTTTAGAGGGAGAACCAATAAGGTCTGGGACTTATTGGATTTTTGGAAAAGAGGAAAAAGGACAATGAATCAGAACACATAGATTTGATCTAGAAATGCTTTGATTGCAAAAAAATGATTGCTAATGACCTGGTATTCTCTGTTCATACCCACTGTCTAACTTTCATTCGTTTCTCGTTCCTTATTAATGCATCACAGTGAAATATGGGGAAGGCAAAGAATACAGTTGCAGGGACAAAGCAGAGTAGGATATGGATTTGATGGGAGTGGACAGCCCACCTGGGTTAATTCATTCAATACACAGCAAGCATTTTGTTGAGCACCTTCTGTGTACCAGGCCCTCAGGATGTGGAGAGAAAGAAAACCCAGCCCCACCTCTGCAGGAGCTCAGTCTGGTGGGATTGTACAGTCATATGAGCAGACAACTGTGACAGTCTTCTGTGAGGAAGCTGAGGAAGGAGTCAGGGGGCAGGATGGAGCCATGGTCGGAGAAGCATCCCAGTAGAAGTAACTTTTAAGCTGATCTTCACTGGATGATTGGGAGTTTGTTGGGAGGTAGCAAAGCAGAGAAAGCACCATATACAAAGACAAGGGGATGTAAAAAACAAAAACAAAAAAAACCCTATGTTTGGGGCTTGGGGACCAGTTGGATGTATCTAGAAAGTAGGATGTGAGGGGCCATTGGGAGAAATAAAACTGGAAATGTGGTTTGGGGCCAAGTTAGGAAGCCATGTTAAGGAGTACAGCCTTTATCCTTAGGGGATTGGGAGGGGAGGCATTCATGGTTTAGAAGCCCAGAGTGACGTACTCAGACAGGAGAGTTATAAAGTCATCGTCAGCCTTGAAATGATGTATTAAGCAAGAGGAAAAGCTAGAGGGGTGGAGACCAGGCAAGAGTTTCTGGAATAGTCCAGAGAAGGTAGAGTAAGGGCTGAGGATGATCTAAGATTGGGGATAGATGTGGGGGACATTTTAAAGGGAGAATCAACAAGACCTGTGACTAACTGGATCTTGGAGAAGAGCAAAAAAATATGTGAGGAAATGATGATTCTTTCATTTTTATGCCTCGAAGATCTATGTTTCCCTGTCCAGTGTGTTTACTCAAATTTCTTAGGTAAGGGCTTCAGTTCCATAGCTAGTTCTCCTTCTCTGTCCTGGTAGAGCCAGGTGTTTTCCTCCTGTCTAGTATTATTAAGAAACCAAGGGCTAACACGCTATTACTCTGCCACCTCCTACTGTTACCACTACCACTACTATTACTGATGCTGCTACTGATGTACTATTTGGGGGCAGTAAGGTAGTTATACCCCAAACAGATAAGCTCAAAACAAAGTTATATTCTGCTCTTTCTAGCCACCCCCTATTCCTACCATTTGTAATTGGAATTTGTTTCTTAAACATTTAAAAAGAGCTTACTGTGTACAAAGCACTGTGCCAATTCAAGGGAGTAATCCCAGGGTACAAAGGAAAGGCAGTTGTGGGTGTGTCAAGAGTTCAGATAGTGGGACACCACGGGGACTGGGGCGTCAGGCCAGCCCTGCAGAGGAGTCCGGAGTTACTATTCAAGTCCTGAAGAAAGGAGCAGGTTTGAACCGATGCTCTGTGTGAGAGATGCAAGGCCAAAAGGGTGGGGGGCAGAGCTTGAGTGAAGATGTGGAGTGGATACATCTTTGACATATTGGGTGACAGTGACTAGACCAGTGGTGAAAAGCATTTGGGAGGGAGGAAGGAGGGATTGAATCGTGTCCTGGACTTCGCCTTGCTTTCCAGGCATCTAGGCACGGCCACGTGTTGGACGAAGCCATTTGCACCTTGTTCTGAACTATGTCATGACCCACACTTTGCACCAGTGGGATGATTGGATGGGATTCTACTGATGGTGTCCAGCAAACGGTGACAGTTAACTGCTTTTTGGTCTGTGAAATGAATGGGCAGGAGATTGAGCCTCTGAACTCGGCCGCATTAGCACCTTGCCCTAGGCAACTCAGGGACACTCCCCAGCCTCCTCACTTTAGCCTGTGACCTAGTACCTCTCTTCATAAATAAGAAGACTTTTCTAACACAGCCGTCGCTAAGTGAATGGTTTTGAAAGGAGACACCTCTTTTGTTTCCTCTCTCTTTATCTTTGCTTCTGTGTTTCCCACTTGGAATTTAGTTTGCTAACCACAGTGGAACACACTGTGATTGCCTCAGGTAGGGAATGCCATGCTGGGTGACTATATTCTCTTCCTGGAAGACACTCTACAGTTTGACAGGGTGAGGTGAGTGTGAATAAGGGCGCAGTGATGGGATTGACATATACACATTGCTATATTTAAAATGGATAACAAACAAAGACCTACTGTATAGCACAGGGAACACTGCTCAATATTATGTGACAACCTAACTGGGAAAAGAATTTGAAAAATAGATACATGTATATGTATAACTGAATCACTTTGTTGTACACCTGAAAGTAACACAATATTGTTAATCAACTATACTCCAATATAAAATAAAAAGTTTAAAAAAATAAAGAAAAATCACAGCTGTATTCATTAAAAAAAAGGCGGTGGGGGGGCGGTGAAGAGGAGCTTGAGGGTCTGGGTGGTTTTTGGGTATGGGACAGCCAAATAATTCCAAGTTGGACCTCTATGGTAACTCGTAGGGGCTTCTTTTAAAGCTCACTCTGGGTCTTGATGATGGTGGAACCTTACTTGATTGCTCTCAAGAGAGTAGACCACTTGCAGGAGTGGTTTGTGAATACCATCTCAGTGTGTTCTTCCCCCCTGGTTCTGGGGACGTTCACTGTGGGGATGGTATCCTATGCTTCTTGCTCAACCTTCCCACCCTCCAAGGCCAGATCCAGAGTTGCTTCTCCCACAAAGCCTGTCCACATCGCTCCAGCTCGCTGAGATTGTTACCTGTTTTACATTCATAAATCTCATCGTCTGTACCTCTCCCTTGCAAATAATTACACATTATCTTGCCAAACTACCTGTCACGTTGTCTTTTCTATAGTTTAATCCTTACACTGTTAACTTACATTTGATATGTTTATGCTTTGTTCCTCCAAATCGGCAGCGAGCTTCTCATGAGCAAGGCTCAGACCCCATGCTTCATCGTATCATCACGTGACTTTGCATTTCCCTGGCACATTAGCACTTATAAATCCCTTCCACATATATTACCTTATTTAAGCTTCACAATAATGCTGTCAGTTTGGAAGACCTGGTATTATTAGTATCCTAATTTCTCAGATGGGGAGACCTGGTGTAAGAAATATTAAATGGCTTTCCCAAAGTTACACTGAACCATGATTTTCACAGAGCAGGGGCATTGGAGATGCTTAGTAAGTATCGTTGATTTATCTGTTCATTAAATTCCAGCTCAATTCCACAGCCAGCCTGATGTTTGGAGCAAAACGATTTGTACTGGGGGGAGATGATTGGCTGTAAAGACATCCTGAACTCACTGGCTTAATATGCAACCTTCTGCTTCACCCTCCCTGTTGGAAATGCATTTGGTAAATCACGACAACGTGGACAGATGATAAATCTGATTTTTAACATGTACCCTTCCCCGATATTTTCCTCCAAAGTAAGTTTCAGAGAATCCCTTTGCGGCCTCACCTCTCCTTTTCACGCTGCCTATAAAGGCACAGGTGGGGGTAATGAAACAGTGGGTTTTAAACTCCTCCTTTCCAGATGTCATCTATTTAGTTCTTGTGATATTAGTTGGCAGCCGTATTCAATTTTCGAAGTGTGAGGATTACTTGGAACCACGTGACAGAACTGTTTTTCTTATGGAGCCAAACGTTGAAAAAGGTTTCAGTAATGAAAGTGGTGCAACAGAAATGGAACTTGTAAAGAGGGATTTTGTACCTCTTATATTTCCAGGAGTCTGTCAACCTGGGAAGGACAAAAGTACAAGTACTTTTTAACATCCTCAGTGGGGGTAAGGCCTTTTTCTGCCCAAGTCTGTGTAGCACAGAGTGAGTCAAAAAGTTGAGTAGATTGGCTGCTCCTTCCTGCTTGCAACTCCTCTCCCTCCCGGTTCCTACCTCCTCTGCGTCCCATTCTGTCGTTAGTGTATTTAGACTAAAGTTTTCAATTTGTCTGAATTACCTGAAAAGTTGTAAGGATAAATGAGGTGTGAAAGCACTTTGAAAGTAGAGAATTGCTTTGAAGAATCCAAACCCAGTCTAAACAGAACTCTCTGTACTCTATAATCCAAGAAGAAAGAAGATGATGACAATGATTACAGTGAAGTTCCGAATGAGGTAAAAGAGAACTGGACTTCTAGGGTGTGTCTCCGGTTCAAAGGCAGCTGCAGTACGGAAAGCAATGCAATGGAGTTGGAAGGTTTGAAACCACCCAACTGTCACTTACTCCTTCTGTCACCCACTGGGGATGACTCATCAGATCTCTTTGAGCGTTTCCTTATCGGTAAAGTGGTGATAATAATGCTTGTCTCACTGGGTGGCTGTGAAGAGCAAATGAGATAAACCATAGGGAAAAGCTTTGTAAATTGGAAGGTGCTATACAAAGGTAAGGGATTACAGTTATTATTTAGACCAGTATCTTATGCCTTTGACATGTGCATTTATGGAATGTGGTTTTTAATGTTCCCATGGATGCTTGAGGCACCAAAACGTCTATAATAATTGAGCAAAGACTCAGTTGTGTCCATCAGTTACCTATTTAGAAGGTGAATTAAATGCCCTTGAGAAGTCATGCCCCACCACTCCCCAAGAAACTCCTTGCTCTTGCTACGAAGACCTCTTCTTGAGCCCACACATGCCCTGACTTCCTTTCTGCCCCTGTGCTTTTGTCCATCTTGGCTCTCCAGCCTGGGGAGGGGGTGGGGGTGGTTCTCTTATTTTCTGTTAGAATCCTGCCCATTCTGCAAGACTCCCTTTTCTCTTGTCCTGTGACATCATTTCTTGAGCTCTCCAGGGAAAGTTACTTCTTCTGCAATTATTCTTCAGAAACTCATTCCCCTTTTTTAAACATTTGCACCTATATTTCAGAGTGAATTTTCATAGACCTCTTCTTCTAGAATTGTAGTCCTGCCAGGCAGGGTACCTGGTGTATTTCCCCTGGTTTCTCCGTTGCACAGACACGTGTTTGCACTCACTGAGTCGCAGTCGTCTGGAATCTCCCCAAGGTGCCTGGGTTGAGCTGAGCAAGAATAGCCTGCAGGGCCCTGAAGGAAGTATGTAATAGGTATTTGGAAAATAACTGTTGGCTGATGACTTGATTTTCAGCAAAGAGATTCAGAAAGTATTCCTAATTAATCTCTAGTTTGTCACAACATGAAATCCACTGAAACATTTCATCCCTCTGAGCATTTTGGCTACTCAAGGTCTCACCGTACAAGCTGTTTTTAATTTTAGTTTTTTATTTCTATGGGTGCTTTTTTTCTGATTTGAAAAGTAGCAGATGCCCACTGTGGAAAATTCTGAAACTGCAAAAAAACTAAAGAAGAAAATAATAATAATACAATATTGAGATACTTTGTTCTATTTTTATTGAGTACATAATTTTGAGATTAAATTTTAGCATATAATTTTATGACATTTTTCACTTAATGGAACATCAGAGGCATTTTCCATGTCATTAAAAATTCTGACGAAATATATTTTTAGTGACTACAAAGTGTTCCATCATATGGATACATCATAATTTACTAAACCATTTTCTTGTACTGGTCATTTAGATTGGATCCAATTTTCCTTTATTATAAAGGATTCATACATGAAGATCTTTATTTAAAATATTATTTGCATTTCAGATTTTTCCTTAGGATATATTAATAAAAGAGGAATCACTAAGGTACAAATATTTTTAAGGCTCTGGATGCATGTTCCCAAATTTATTTCCAGAATGATTATACCAATTATATATATTTTCATTAATGAGTATTAGAGTGCCCTTTGTATTCACTCTATATTTTATAACTTAAACTGTTTGGCTGATTTTACTTTTCTCTACAGAAGGTGTTTTTGGATCAACCTTATTTTGACACAGATACTTATTTAATGTTAGTAACTTATTTCTAGAGGTTTTGGTGCAATGAAATTATAGGTGCTATACTCTGAAAGGATGATCTAGTGCCACTAATATAATCCTGATGAGAATGACATTAATTTTAAATAATACAAGTGGTATAAGAGTGTGAGCTGGGGCTTCCCTGGTGGCGCAGTGGTTGAGAATCTGCCTGCCAGTGCAGGGGACATGGGTTCGAGCCCTGGTCTGGGAAGATCCCATATGCCACGGAGCAACTAGGCCCGTGAGCCACAACTACTGAGCCTGCGCGTCTGGAGCCTGTGCTCCGCAACAAGAGAGGCCGTGACAGTGAGAGGCCCGCGCACCGCGATGAAGAGTGGCCCCCACTTGCCGCAACTAGAGAAAGCCCTCGCACAGAAACGAAGACCCAGCACAGCCATAAATTAAAAAAAAAAAAAAAAAAAAAAAAAGTGTGAGCTGTTGTTATTATTACTATTATTTCCCAAGAAACAATAGGATTTAGGCAACTGACATATCTAAGATGTCTACTACAGCAATTTAAGAAAGAAATAGTCTTCTGCAGACCACAGTAATGTAAGGAAGTATTGATATATTGAAACTGAAGAATAAGTCAAGTTTACATTAAAATGGAAAAGGAAATCTAGGTCCAGTGTGTTACTATATTACCAATTTCTTTTGTTCCTGAGGTGAATTAGAAACTCAAAGCTAAGTTAAATGTGTGTGTGTGTGTGTGTGTGTGTGCGCGCGCACGCGCGTGTGCGGGTGAGTATACATACACATACATTATTATTATTTGACTTTCTTCTAAAGCTTTTACAGCTTTTCTTTTTCTAAGGGAGTAAGAGGACAAGTACTTTCAGAATGAGTATCTTCACGGGAGAATATCTTGAAAGGAAAAATTACTAAATTTATATTACAAAACCCATCAGAAGTGATCAGAACAGCAGGGTGGAATCAGTCATTAAGAGCTCAAAGGGATTAGAGATGTTATAGTTGAATCTTCCTTTTTATAGATGAGGAAACTGAGGTTTGTTGAAGTTAAAATAATTCTAAGGAGAGACAGCAGGGTGGTGCCAGAAATGGGTCTCCAATACAGGTCTTGTCTGTGGTTTAGTGCAGTTTTTTTTAAAAATTAATTAATTAATTAATGGCTGTGTTGGGTCTTCGTTTCTGTGCGAGGGCTTTCTCCAGTTGCGGCGAGCGGGGGCCACTCTTCATCGCGGTGCGCGGGCCTCTCACTATCGCGACCTCTCTTGTTGCGGAGCACAGGCTCCAGACGAGCAGGTTCAGTTGTTGTGGCTCACGGGCCCAGTGGCTCCGCGGTATGTGGGATCTTCCCAGACCAGGGCTCGAACCCGTGTCCCCTGCATTGGCAGGCAGATTCTCAACCACTGCACCACCAGGGAAGCCCTGGTTTAGTGCAATTTCTACTAAACCACTCTGTGTCTCAAAAAGTAATTTTGTCAGCAGATGGAATTGCACAGAGATTTGTGAACTCTTCTTTATATCTGTCGGCTCAAGAACTTGTGCTGAGTGTGTGAAATGGATCATCTTTTATTCTATTATTTATGGAGACATCACAGAGGAGAGAGCTGTAGTTGACAAGGAAGCACCAACCAAAACAATTCAAGGGGAGAATACTCCACTGGTTCCCAAGAACTTGGTGGTGTACCCCAGTCGACATTTTTTCCACCTATATATGTTGTCTTTGGAGACTAATCAGAGTGAAATCATGGTGAATCATTGAGCTTTGTTACAGCTAATACAACTAATACCAACTCCAAATGCATCCTTTGTGAATGTTACAAGTAAGGACAAAGATGTTGGATAAAAGGTTGTGGATTCACATTAAAATAACATTAGCATTAGTTGGCTTGTCTCTAAGAAAAATTTGGACTGAATGGCCGGGGGGCTGGTTCTTGGCTTTCTGGAGCAAAATGAAGAAATGCATGAGAACAAACAATTCCTATGATTTGGGGATGAGGGCGGAGGGTAACTGAAAAGGCATTATGAAGATTTTGAGTTTTTTTTTTTTTTTCCTTTGCCTCAAATAATCAACACTGGTCAATTTCACCAGATTATTATTTTGATTTCAAATATCCATGTTAAAATTTTCCTTGGTAAAGTTAAGTAGACAAAAGGAGACCTGCAATATTTTCCAGCCCCTGTCCCCTGTCCTGGCTCTTAGATGTATTCCCCTGGTTTATCTGGATAAGTAAATCTCTCAAGTCTTCCTAGTGGAGACCTGGCTTTTGTTGATTTTCCATCCAAAGGGAGGAAGGGCAAAGAGGCCACAAAAAGCTAATATTTTCCTTTTGTGTAACTAGTCTACTTTAATTCCTGATTGCCACCCTCACTTCCATCCCCATTTTTAGGCTAACCAATCAGAAGGCCATCTCCCCCTTAGCTGCCTCCTTATCCAGACACTGGAAGAATCACTCAAATCCTAACTTTCTTTTTATTACACTTCTTGGGAGTACTGGGTAATAAATCAACTGGGCAAGGACAGATATGGAAAAGCAATATTTAAAATGAGTTATGATGTAAAAGAGATGACTTGCTATTATGTTTTATCAAAGGCAGCCTCTGACAAGCATAATGTAATTCACAATGCTTAAGTAGGGTGACTTTAATTGCAACAGTCATTAAGCTCACAGGATCATTAAATGCATTAAAAGAGGGAGCCAATGAGTTATTGTGAATGAAATAAGTCCCCCCACTCACCCCACTTCACCTATTTAACTGGAATTGAACTTAGCATGGGTCTCTGATCTGTCACAACCCTTGACTTTCTCTCCTCCTTCTACACCAAGTCACTGGGACAATTTCAGAACAGGTCAAACAGAGAAGTTCTTAAGAGGAAAGAAAGACAGAGGTGTTGTCAAACTACAGTTTAAATTTACTAACAGATTAAATTTTTCATAACATTTTAAAGTTTGAAGTCTAGCCACTTATCTATTTTTGAGAAGTTTATTATCTTCAGAAGCCTACAAAAAAAGAACTACCCGCATACAAAAAATTCCATTTCCTCAGTAATTACAGAAATGTTAATGGAAACTTATCAAATTGGTAAAAAAATGGAAACAAAATGACTTTTCCTATTGATGGAAAGCATATAGGGAAATAGGTACTCTCTTACATTTCTGGTGGGATTTTAAACATTAATAAATTTCTGGAAAATGAGTTGGCACCATGTATCAAAAACCTTTAAAAAGTATTCATACATGTTGAACCAGAAATTCTGTATCTAGGAAGTTATCATTAAAAATGTTAAGATTTAGCTATGAGGATAAGAGTATAAAGAAACTGGAAATATTCTAAATATCCTGCAATAAGAGATTGGTTAAATAAAGTAAAATAGAGCTAATAAAGGAATACTATACATTTATTTAAAGTGATATTTTAGAAGTGCATTTATTGAGAAGGAAAAGATGTTAACAACATAAAGTGATGAAATGTGGACCACAAAACCTTATGAATGGCATGAACCTACCTTTGTACACAAAATATTTTTTAAATGCACATCTACCCTTACATAGAAAAGAGTGGGGATTTATGTTCTGGTCTCTTCTCTTCAATGTCATCTCTCAACATTCATACCCTTTCACCCTACTATTCTGACATTGGAATTATTTCAGGTTTTTGGATGCAAATGCTCTTTCTCTCTCTTTTTCTCCTGGGTCTTATAGAATATTGTTCCCAACTTTTAGAACACTGTCTCTGCTGTTCTCCTAGTCACGCAATCCCTTCAAGTTTGGCCCAGGTCTCATGTTCAGTATTTTCTACTCCAGAAATTCTTTCTTGACCTCTCAAGTCTGGGTTGGGTTCTCCTTCCATGTGCTCCTATTCCACGGCTTACCTCTTGTATCTCTGGGATGACCTGTTGACTTGTTTGCGTCGCCTGTTTTTTCTGTGAGAAGAGACTATATCTAGGTTCTTACAGCACCCTGTGTGGGAGCCTCTCTCCAAGATGGCCACCATAAAATCCTTCCCTCCCTGGGTCTGCATTCCACAGCCCCATAGAGAGGTAGAGTCTGTTCCTTCTCTCACCTGGGATCTGGGTTGGTCTCAATGACTCACTTTGACCAATAAAATGTGGCAGAAGTGAGGTTCAGAGAGTTCTAAGGCTTTCACTTGGGTTTCTTAGAATACTGCCTGTGGGGAAGGTAGTCATCACCTAAGGGGTATGACTACTGAGAGACAACCATGCTGTGAGAAATCCAAACAAAGTGGAGGAGGCCCAGAGAACGGGACATTATGGGGAGGGAGAGAGGGAGGGAGGGAAGGGAAGAGAAGAGAGAGACAGAGAGGCAGAATGGCCAAGGAGCACTGAGGTTCTAGACATCTTGAAAGTCACCTGTCCAGCCCACCAGCCCAACAAACACCAAGTGTATCCAGCTGAGTCATTCCCCAATTCTTGACCCACAAAATTTATGAGCAAGATTAAATGGTTGTTTAAGCAACTAAGTTTTGAGGTAGTTTGTTACAGTGATAGGTAACTGTAATATCAGCCTGGCATGTAGTGAGCCTTCAATAAATATCTGTCAAAGGAATGCATAATAGGGATTTTTACTTTCTTATTTTTTTTCCTAGTTATTTTCTTAGTTCTCTGTAATGTAATGTGTATAAATAATAAACCAAAAAAAATTTTTTTACAAAAGAAAGAGGTTCCAGGAGAGCTAAAAATGAGAAGGACATGAAAGATGACACATTATGGCCAATTGACCAGAGAGTATGTCTGACTTAACCCAATTCTGTAGACATCCTTAATTCTTTCTGGAAGGCTGGCTTCTCCATAACAGTCTTTGTCTCATTGGAGACATGAATAGTTATCTAAAAGCCTAATGCCCTGACAGAGGGAAATAGGACCATAGCATTGAATTTTTAATCTCTCTGTTTCTACAACCTCAAATGATCACAGACAAATTCACCAGGTCAGTTTAGCCTTCTCTGAGCTCGTCATTCCCTGTTATTTAGGGAAGAAAAACATTATGCCTCCTCTTTCCTCTTACAGAACAGTCTCAGGTCCTTAAGGTTCAGAACATGGAAGGCTTCATTTTTCTTCTAATAATGTTTCTGTGGGTTGGGAGGAAAACGCCTACTGGCTCATGATGACGTGGCAGTGGGTGGGGGCATTGTACCAGCATCCTCCCCATAAGAATTTCTTTCCAGTCTGGGCTGTACCTAAGTTTTGCTTATGAAGCCTAGGGAGGGCAATTACCATCAGTGGCATTTCTAAACCAGTTGAGCATCTGTGTCTAGGATGAATTAGGTGTTCTGGATGGATGGAGTGAAATGCTCTTTAGTGACAAGTGGAGGATTAACTAGATGATCTCTGCTAACACTTTTAGCCCAAGAATTCTATGGCATCATGGATTTCCACTTGCAGAGCTGAGTGCATTGAGATCTTTCCAATGCTAGCATTTTGGATCCCAGTATTCCATGGATATGTCTGTACATTCTAGATTTCCTTTGAGATTAAAGTAAAATAAATGAATTCATAAATGGATAAATAAGATGCATAGCTTTATTAAAATTTTTTATTATGGTAAGATATGCATAAGATTTAATATTTCAACCATTTTTAAGTGTGCAATTCAGTAGCATTAAGTATATTCATAATGTTGTGTAACCATGACTAGTGTTTATTTCCAGACTTTTTCATCATCCCTATAATTTGATTTTTAAAATGCCACTTCTACCGATTCAAAGGCTACTTTTTCTTATTTCTAGATTCTAAACGGTTGATGTAGACAAATAGCTAACCTTGAGATAAGTACCTTATGACAATAATCCTCCACGGATGAAATCTTTCAGAAACATGTTCACCAGAGTAATAATACTGAGGCAGATTTCTCAGTGTAGGGGTCATGTGAGTGGTTTTAAATCCTCTGAGAAGAGTGAACATCTAAAAGCCTAACAGCTACAATTAGTGAATCATTCACAACATCTTCATGTTTGGGGGTGAGTCTTGCTCTGTGTGCTCAGTGTCTGTTCTCCTGCCTCATCCTGCTAATAGACTCCACTCCCCAGGCTCACGGATGATCTGTGGTCCAGGCTGGGCTAGTGATAGTGTCTCACTCCCAGGCCATAGTGCTTGGTCCAAGGGATGGGCATAAGATTCAAACCGTGTTCAGAATTTTTATCCTTTTTTTTTTTTTTTTCCAAATTTCAATTGAGAGAAGAGGGCCTTCATTTTCCTCTATGGTTTTGGAGCATTTGGGATATAAATCTGGAGTAATTGGCAGCCATGTACCCCACTCTGTTAGGTAAGCTAGTTTGGGAGAATATATCTAACATTTAGAGAGATGCAGAGATGAGAGGTGAAGAAAGAGACTCCTTAACAACATTTGATGCTTGGTTTCGTTGTCCCTAAGACCATATCCATTCCTGCCCTTTCTGCTGTTCAGTTATTATTAATCCCCCTCTTTTGCTTGAATTGTTTTGAGGTGTGTTTCTGTCCCTTGTAACCAAGAATCCTGATCAATACAGTGGGATTTATAATTGTAGCCAAACTACATATTTTGATCAGGAATATAGATGCCAGCCAGTGTGGCTACACTGTGACTCTATGGGTTAAACATATGGAGACAGGAAGATAGTGTTTCCCGCATCCATCCATCCACGAGTCCATCCATCTGTCCATCCATACTCCAGCCCCACGGATATTACATACATGTGGATATAAAGCAATACTTTCAATTGCTAGAGGTTTTCTGTGTTGTGAAATCCTACTCATTGTTCAAAATGGTTAGCATACAGTTGCAGGGAATAGAAAGCACTCTATCTGTTTCAAGCAGCAAGAGATTTAATGTAAGGAATGAGGTAATTACACAGTTGGCACATGTGCTGGAGCAGCGGACTGTAGGTTGGGCCTCTAGGAATGCCTCTTAGAACAACACGGTGGAATTGTTCTGCCAGGGGAGCTTCTACTTCTGCCAGGATCAGCAAGGAGAGGTATTGGGAGGCCACCCCGGAACCACTGACTTCAAAACAGGAATCGGGAAGCCACTTCGGAGGTCTCCACAATTGTCTTTAATCACCCATAAAGCTGGTGATTAGGAAACTTTCATCTGCTGTGGGAAAAGCAAAGTCTCCACAATTGTACTTACCAGTGGCAGTAGCAGAATTCAGGGAAATGGACTTCACCTCGCTTCCACCTTCCAAATCTTGGGTGTATCTAAATGCATACAATGTTAATTGGGTGAAAGAAACAGTGTTTAGAACAGAGGTGGGGATAAGCTTGCTGTCTGTGCTGGTTAAACCTCATCTTTGCATTTAGTTTTGGGTACTCTCCCGCCTTCCCAAAAGGGAAAAAGATAAATAATGTATTTGGGAGATGGTGGACATGAGGATGAAGAAACCAAAAAATATATTATGTAAGGAATAACTGAAGGATCTGGGAATACGTAGCTAGGAGAGAAGAGGTTCTGCCAAGTTTTACTAGGTATTTGAAAGCCTAGTTCTTTATGGTCCTTAAGGGTAGGATGAAAGCTTATAGGAGTTAGATTTTAATGGACAAAGGAAAAAGCTTCTACTAATAAAATCTATGGAATGATTGGGCTGCTCTGGAGTGCTCCATCTCTTGAAGTACCCAACCATTGTTTACATGACCAGGTGATAGGAATGTTGTGGAAAATATTGTATTTTTACTCCCCTCCCCCACATTTTGTATTTTTTTTTACATTAATTAATTAATTAATTTTTGGCTGTGTTGGGTCTTCGTTGCTGTGCGCAGGCTTTCTCTAGTTGCAGCGAGCCGGGGCTACTCTTCGTTGCGGTGGCTTCTCTTTGTTGCGGAGCATGGGCCGTAGGCGCACAGGCTTCAGTAGTCGTGGCTCGCGGGCTCTAGAGCTTAGGTGCTCCGTGGCATGTGGGATCTTCCTGGACCAGGGCTCGAACCTGTGTCCCCTGCATTGGCAGGCAGATTCTTAACCACTGCGCCACCAGGGAAATCCCCCACATTTTGTGTTTTTGATGTCATATGTTACATCTTCATGTTTATCCCTGAACTGTTTTTTGTAGTTATAGTTGATTTTACAAAATTTTTGTCTTTTAATCTTTGTACTAGTTTATTTAAGTGGTTGATCCACAGCCTTTACTATATACTGTATTTGCCTTTACTAATGGGATTATTCCTTTCCTGTAAATTCTTCCTTTTTGTTGTAGGCTTTTCTCTTCCACTTAGAGAACACCTTTAACACATTTTTAGGGTCAGTTTAGTATTGATGAACTCTTAGTTGTTTGTTTGTTTGTTTTTTTGTCTGAAAAGTTCTTTTTCTTTCAATTCTGAATGGTAAATTTGCTGGGTAGAGAATCCTAGGTTATAGGTTTTTCCCTTTCAGCACTTTAAATATATCATTCCACTCACTTCTGACCTACAAAGTTTCTGTAGAAAAATCAGCTGATAGCCTTATGAGGGTTCCCTTGTATGTGACTCTTTGTTTTTCTCTTGTTTTTAGAATTATCTCTTTTTTTCTTAATTTAATTTTATTTTTTTATAGAGCAGGTTCTTATTAGTTATCCATTTTATGCACATTAGTGTATACATGTCAATCCCAATCTCCCAATTCACCACAGCACCACCACCGCCCCCTGCTGCTTTCCCCCCTTGGTGTCCATACGTTTGTTCACTACATCTGTGTCTCAATTTCTGCCCTGCAAACCGGTTCAACTGTACCATTTTTCTAGATTCCACATATATGCATTAA
Source organism: Eubalaena glacialis (assembly GCF_028564815.1). Taxonomy (NCBI): domain Eukaryota; kingdom Metazoa; phylum Chordata; class Mammalia; order Artiodactyla; family Balaenidae; genus Eubalaena; species Eubalaena glacialis. Next base: position 11,483,608 of record NC_083725.1, on the reverse strand, counting down.
TATACGATATTTGTTTTTCTCTTTCTGACTTACTTCATTCTGTATGACAGTCTCTAGATTCATCCACATCTCTACAAATGACCAAATTTCGTTCCTTTATATGGCTGAGTAATATTCCATTGTATATACGTACCACATCTTCTTTATCCATTCGTCTGTCGATGGGCATTTAGGTTGCTTCCGTGACTTGGCTATTGTAAATAGTGCTGCAATGAACATTGGGGTGCATGTGTCTTTTTGAATTATGGTTTTCTCAGGGTATATGCCCAGTAGTGGGATTGCTGGGTCATATGGTAATCCTATTTTTAGTTTTTTAAGGAACCTCCATACTATTCTCCATAGTGGCTGTATCAATTTACATTCTCACCAACAGTGCAAGAGGGTTCCCTTTTCTCCACACCCTCTCCAGCATTTGTTGTTTGTAGCTTTTCTGATGATGCCCATTCTAACTGGTGTGAGGTGATACCTCATTGTAGTTTTGACTTGCATTTCTCTAATAATTAGTGATGTTGAGCAGCTTTTCATGTGCTTCTTGGCCATCTGTATGTCTTCTTTGGAGAAATGTCTATTTAGGTCTTCTGCCCATTTTTGGATTGGGTTGTTTTTATTTTGATATTGACCTTCATGAGCTGTTTATATATTTTGGAGATTAATCCTTTGTCCCTTGATTCATTTGCAAATATTTTCTCCCATTCTGAGGCTTGACTTTTCGTCTTGTTTGTAGTTTCCTTTGCTTTGCAGAAGCTTTTAAGTTTCATTAGGTCCCATTTGTTTATTTTTGTTTTTATTTCCATTACTCTAGGAGTTGGATCAAGAAAGATCTTGCTGTGATTTATGTCAAAGAGAGTTCTTCCTATGTTTTCCTCTAAGAGTTTTATAGTGTCTGGTCTTACATTTAGGTCTCTAATCCATTTTGAGTTTATTTTTGTGTATGGTGTTAGGGAGTGTTCTAAATTTATTCTTTTATGTGTAGCTGTCCAGTTTTCCCAGCACCTCTTATTGAAGAGGCTGTCTTTTCTCCATTGTATATCCTTGCCTCCTTTGTCATAGATTAGTTGACCATAGGTGCGTGAGTTTATCTCTGGGCTTTCTATCCTGTTCCAATGATCTATATCTCTGTTTTTGTGCCAGTACCATATTGTCTTGATTACTGTAGCTTTGTAGTATAGTCTGAAGTGAGGAAGTCTGATTCCTCCAATTTCATTTTTTTCCCTCAAGACTGCTTTGGCTATTCAGGGTCTTTTGTGTCTCCATACAAATTTCAAGATTTTTTGTTCTAGTTCTGTAAAAAATGCCATTGGTAATTTGATAGGGATTGCATTGAATCTGTAGATTGCTTTGGGTAATATAGTCATTTTCACAATATTGATTCTTCCAATCCAAGAACATGGTCTATCTCTCCATCTGTTGGTATCATCTTTAATTTCTTTCATCAGTGTCTTATAGTTTTCTGCATACAGGTCTTTTGTCTCCCTAGGTAGGTTTATTCCTAGGTATTTTATGCTTTTTGTTGCAATGGTAAAGGGGAGTGTTTCCTTAATTTCTCTTTCAGATTTTTCATTATTAGTGTGTAGGAATGCAAGAGATTTCTGTGCATTAATTTGTATCCTACTACTTTACCAAATTCATTGATTAGCTCTAGTAGTTTTCTGGTGGCATCTTTAGGATGCTCTATGTATAGTGTCATGTCATCTGCAAACAGTGACAGTTTTACTTCTTCTTTTCCAATTTGTATTCCTTTTATTTCTTTTTCTTCTCTGATTGCAATGGCTAGGACTTCCAAAACTATGTTGAATAATAGTGGTGAGAGTGGACATCCTTGTCTTGTTCCTGATCTTAGAGGAAATGGTTTCAGTTTTATACCACTGAGAATGATGTTTGCTGTGGGTTTGTCGTATATGGCCTTATGTTGAAGTAGGTTCCCTCTATGCCCACTTTCTGGAGAGTTTTTATCATAAATGGGTGTTGAATTTTGTCAAAAAGCTTTTTCTGCATCTATTGAGATGATCATATGGTTTTTCTTCTTCAATTTGTTAATATGGTGTATCACATTGATTGATTTGCATATATTGAAGAATCCTTGTATCCCTGGGATAAGTCTCACTTGATCATGGTGTATGATCCTTTTAATGTGTTGGATTCTGTTTGCTAGTATTTTGTTGAGGATTTTTGCATCTATATTCATCAGTGATATTGGTCTGTAATTTTCTTTTTCTGTAGTATCTTTGTCTTGTTTTGGTTTCAGGGTGATGGTGGCCTCATAGAATGAGTTTGGGAGTGTTCCTTCCTCTGCAATTTTTTGGAAGAGTTTGAGAAGGATGGGTGTTAGCTCTTCTCTAAATGTTTGATAGAATTCACCTGTGAAGCCATCTGGTCCTGGACTTTTGTTTGTTGGAATATTTTTAATCACAGTTTCAATTTCATTACTTGTGATTGGTCTGTTCATATTTTCTATTTCTTCCTGCTTCAGTCTTGGAAGGTTATACCTTTCTGAGTATTTGTCCATTTCTTCCAGGTTGTCCACTTTATTGGCATAGAGTTGCTTGTAGTAGTCTCTTAGGATGCTTTGTATTTCTGTGGTGTCTGTTGTAACTTCTCCTTTTTCATTTCTAATTTTATTGATTTGAGTCTTCTCCCTCTTTTTCTTGATGAGTCTGGCTAATGGTTTATCAATTTTGTTTATCTTCTCAGAGAACCAGCTTTTAGTTTTATTGATCTTTGCTATTGTTTTCTTTGTTTCTATTTCATTTATTTCTGCTCTGATCATGATGATTTCTTTTCTTCTACTAACTTTGGGTTTTGTTTGTTCTTCTTTCTCTAGTTCCTTTAGGTGTAAGGTTAGATTGTTTATTTGAGATTTTTCTTGTTTCTTGAGGTAGGATTGTATTGCTATAAACTTCCCTCTTAGAACTGCTTTTGCTGCATCCCATAGGTTTTGGATCATCGTGTTTTCATTGTCATTTGTCTCTAGGTATTTTTGGATTTCCTCTTTGATTTCTTCAGTGATATCTTGGTTATTTAGTAACGTATTGTTTAGCCTCCATGTGTTTCGTTTTTTTACGTCTTTTTCCCTGTAATTGATTCCTAATCTCATAGCATTGTGGTCAGAAAAGATGCTTGATATGATTTCAATTTTCTTAAATTTACTGAGGCTTGATTTGTGACCCAAGATGTGATCTATCCTGGAGAATGTTCCATGCTTACTTGAGTAGAAAGTGTAATCTGCTGTTTTTGGATGGAATGTCCTATAAATATCAATTAAATCTATCTGATCTATTGTGTCATTTAAACGTTGTGTTTCCTTAGTAATTTTCTGTTTGGATGATCTGTCCATTGTTGTAAGTGAAGTGTTAAAGTCCCCCACTATTATTGTGTTACTGTCGATTTCCTCTTTTATAGCTGTTAGCAGTTGCCTTATGTATTGAGGTGCTCCCATGTTGGGAGCATATATATTTGAATTGTTATATCTTCTTCTTGGATTGACCCCTTGATCATTATGTAGTGTCCTTCCTTGTCTCTTGTAACATTCTTTATTTTAAAGTCTATTTTATCTGCTATGAGTATTGCTACTCCAGCTTTCTTTTAATTTCCATTTGCATGGAATATCTTTTTCCATCCCCTCACTTTCGGTCTGTATGTTTCCCTAGGTCTGAAGTGGGTCTCCTGTAGACAGCATATATATGGGTCTTGTTTTTGTATCCATTCAGCGAGCCCGTGTCTTTTGGGTAGAGCATTTAATCCATTCACGTTTAAGGTAATTATCCATATGTATGTTCCTATTACCATTTTCTTAATTGTTTTGGGTTTGTTTTTGTAGGTCCTTTTCTTCTCATGTGTTTCCCACTTAGAGAATTTCCTTTAGCATTTGTTGTAGAGCTGGTTTGGTGGTGCTGAATTCTCTTAGCTTTTGCTGGTCTGTAAAGCTTTTGATTTCTCCATGGAATCTGAATGAGATCCTTGCTGGGTAGAGTAATCTTGGTTGTAGGTTCTTCCCTTTCATCACTTTAAATATGTCATGCCACTCCCTTCTGGCTTGTAGAGTTTCTGCTGAGAAATCAGCTGTTAACCTTATGGGAGTTCCCTTGTATTTTATTTGTTGTTTTTCCCTTGCTGCTTTCAATAATTTTTCTTTGTCTTTAATTTTTGCCAATTTGATTACTATGTGTCTCGGCGTGTTTCTCCTTGGGTTTATCCTGTATGGGACTCTCTGTGCTTCCTGGACTTGGGTGGCTATTTCCTTTCCCATGTTAGGGAAGTTTTCGACTATAATATCTTCTAATATTTTCTCGGGTCCTTTCTCTCTCTCTCTTCTCCTTCTGGGACCCCTATAATGTGAATGTTGTTGCATTTAATGTTGTCCCAGAAGTCTCTTAGGCTGTCTTCATTTCTTTTCATTCTTTTTTCTTTATTCTGTTCCGCAACAGTATATTCCACCATCCTGTCTTCCAGGTCACTTCTCTGTTCTTCTTCCTCAGTTATTCTGCTATTGATTCCTTCTAGTGTATTTTTCATTTCAGTTAGTATATTGTTCATCTCTGTTTGTTTGTTCTTTAATTCTTCTAGGTCTTTGTTAAACATTTCTTGCATCTTCTCGATCTTTGCCTCCATTCTTTTTCCGAGGTCCTGGATCATCTTCACTATCATTATTCTGAATTATTTTTCTGGAAGGTTGCCTATCTCCATTTCGTTTGGTTGTTTTTCTGGGGTTTTATCTTGTTCCTTCATCTGGTACATAGCCCTCTGCCTTTTCATCTTGTCTATCTTTCTGTGAATGTGGTTTTTGTTCCACAGGCTGCAGGATTGTAGTTCTTCTTGCTTCTGCTGTCTGCCCTCTGGTGGATTAGGCTATCTAAGAGGCTTGAGCAAGTTTCCTGATGGGAGGGACGGGTGGTGGGTTGAGCTGGCTGTTCCTCAGGTGGGCAGAGCTCAGTAAAACTTTAATCCACTTGACTGCTGATGGGTGGGGCTGGGTTCCCTCCCTGTTGGTTGTTTGGTCTGAGGTGACCCAACACTGGAGCCTACCCGGGCTCTTTGGTGGGGCTAATGGCGGACTCTGGGAAGGCTCATGCCAAGGTGTACTTCCCAGAATTTCTGCTGCCAGTGTCCTTGTCCTCATGGTGAGACACAGCCACACCCTGCCTCTGCAGGAGACCCCCCAACCCTAGCAGGTAGGTCTGGTTCAGTCTCCTATGGGGTCACTGCTCCTTCCCCTGGGTCCCGATGCACGCACTACTTTGTCTGTGCCCTCCAAGAGTGGAGTCTCTGTTTCCCTCAGTCCTGTTGAAGTCCTGCAATCAAATCCCACTAGCCTTCAAAGTCTGATTCTCTAGTAATTCCTCCTCCCATTGCCAGACCACCAGGTTGGGAAGCCTGAGGTGGGGCTCAGAACCTTCACTCCAGTGGGTGGACTTCTGTGGTATAAGTGTTCTCCAGTTTGTGAGTCACCCACCTAGCAGTTATGGGATTTGATTTTATTGTGATTGTGCCCCTCCTACCGTCTCATTGTGGCTTCTCGTTTGTCTTTGGATGTGGGGTATCTTTTTTGGTGAGTTCCAGTGTCTTCCTGTCGATGATTGTTCAGCAGTTAGTTGTGATTCCGGCGCTCTTGCAAGAGGGAGTGAGAGCATGTCCTTCTACTCTGCCATCTTGGACCAATTAACTTAGAATTCTCTCTTTATCTTTAACTTTTGCCATTTTAATTATGGCATGTCTTGGTGTGTGTCTGTTTGGGTTCATCTTCTTTGGGACTCTGTGGTTCTTGTACCTGAATATCTGTTTGCTTCTTTAGGTTTAGGAAGTTCTCAGCCGTAATTTCATCAGGTACATTTTTGACCCCTTTGTCTCCCTCTTCTCCTTATGGGACCCCTATAATGCGAATGTTAGTACTATTTAAAAAAAATTTTTTTATTGAAGTATAGTTGAATTACAGGGATGTGTTAATTACTGCTGTACAGCAAAGTGACTCAGTTATATATATATACACATTCTTTTTCATGTTGTTTTCCATTATGGTTTAATCACAGGATATTGAATATAGTTCCCAACAAGTAGGACCTTGTTGTTTATCCATTCTATATATACCGGTTTGCATCTGCTAATCCCAAACTCCCAATCCATCCCTCTCCTACTCCTCTCCCCCTTGGCCACAACCAGTCTATTCTCTATGCCCCTGATTTTGTTTCTGTTTCATAGATAGGTTCATTTGTGTCATATTTTAGATTCCACATATAAGTGATATCATATGGTATTTACCTTTGTCTTCCTGACTTACTTCACTTAGTATGATAATCTCTAGTTGCATCCATGTTGCTGCAAATGGCGTTATTTTGTTCTTTTTTTATGGCTGAGTAGTATTCCATTGTATGTATGTACCACATCTTCTTTATCTATTCATGTGTCAATGGACATTTAGGTTGTCTCCCTGTCTTGGCTATTGTGAATAGTACTGCTATGAACATAGGGGTGCACATATCTTTTTGAATTATAGCTGTGTCTGGATATATGCCCAGGACGGGTGTTGCTGGATCATATGGTAATTCTCTTTTTAGTTTTCTGAGGAACCTCTACACTGTTTTCCACAGTGGCTGCACCAACTTACATTCCCACCAACAGTGTAGGAAGGTTCCCTTTTCTCCACACCCTCTCCAGCATTTGTTATTTGTAGACTTTTTAGTGGTGGCTGTTCTGACTGGTGTGAGGTGGTACCTCATTGTACTTTTGATGTGCATTTCTCTAATAATTAATGATGTTGAGCCTCTTTTCATGTGCCTGTTGGCCAGCTGTATTTCTTCTTTGCATAAATGTCTCTTTGGGTCTTCTGCCCATTTTTTGATTGGGTTTGTTTTTTTGTTGTCAAGTTGTATGAGCTGTTTGTATATTTTGGAAGTTAAGCCCTTGTTGGTCGTTTCATTTGCAAATATTTTCTCCCATTCTGTAGGTTGTCTTTTCATTTTTTTTAAATTAATTAATTAATTTATGTATTTATGGCTGTGTTGGGTGTTCATTTCTGTGTGAGGGCTTTCTCTAGTTGCGGCAAGTGGGGGGCCACTCTTCATCGCGGTGCGCGGGCCTCTCACTGTCGCGGCCTCTCTTGTTGCGGAGCACAGGCTCCAGACGCGCAGGCTCAGTAGTTGTGGCTCACGGGCCTAGTTGCTCCACGGCATGTGGGATCTTCCCAGACCAGGGCTCGAACCCGTGTCCCCTGCATTGGCAGGCAGATTCTCAACCACTGCGCCACCAGGGAAGCTCCCTGTCTTTTCATTTTGTTTATGGTTTCCTTTGCTGTGCAGAAGCTTGTAAGTTTGATTAGGTCCCATTTGTTTATTTTCATTTTTATTTCTATTGCCTTGGGAGACTGACCTAAGAAAACATTGGTACGATTTATGTCAGAGAATGGTTTGCCTATGTTTTCTTCTAGGAGTTTTATGGTGTCATGTCTTATGTTTAAGTCCTTAAGCCATTTTGAGTTTATTTTTGTGTATGATGAGAGGGCGTGTTCTATGAATATGAGTACTATTATGTTGTCTCAGAGGTTCCTTAAACTCTCCTTATTTTTTAAAATTTGTTTTTCATTTTGATTGGGTGATTTCCATTATTCTATCTTCCAGATCACTTACGCATTCTTCTGTATCACCTAGTCTGCTGTTAATTCCTTCTAGTGTGTTTTTCATTTCAGTTAATATATTCTTCAGCTCTCTGGTTCTTTTTAATATTTTCTAGTTCCTTGCTAAAATTCTCATTGGGCTCATCTATTCTTTACTCAAGTTCAGTTAGCATTCTTTTTATTTTTTATTGAGGTATAGTTGATATACAATATTATATAAGTTTCAGGTGTACAACATAGTGATTTAAAATTTATAAAGGTTATCCATTTATAGTTGTTATAAAATTAGCTATGTTCTCTGTGTTGTATAATATATTCTTGTAGTTCATTTATTTTATACGTAGTAGTTTGTACCTTTTAATCCCCTATGCCTATCTTGCCCCTCCCATCTTCCTTCTTCCCACTGGTAACCACTAGCTTGTTCTTTGTGAGTCTCTTTCTTTAGCATTCTTACTACTAATTCTTTGACCTCTTTATCTGGTAAACTATTTATCTCTGTTTCATTAGCTGTTTTTTCAGGGTTTTGTTTTCTTGTTCTTTCATTTGAAACAAATTCCTGTGTCTTCTCATTTTGTTTGAAAATATTGTATTTGTAGATACTAGAGACTTGACTATGTATTCATTATGAAATTGTTAATTTTGGCAAAGCTCTTCACTTTCCTCAATTTTCCTGGGTAACTGTGACCATGTTAATGCTGGATTTAGAAAGAAATAGAGTATGAATCTGAACACAGCATCTCTCTCAGGATCCAAAAGAAGATCTTATGAAGGGGTGGTGGCTATGTAGAACTCAGGAGAGGGGCAGATGTGGTTGAAATAACCCCTTCAGGGGTTAAAGAAAAATAAGAACTAGTAGTACCTCTCAAAAAAGGATTTTAGAAATATATCCTACAGGAGATTTGGGGTGGAATTGAGATTTGAATGAGGGGTGTAATGGGGTTTGGTAAAATAATAATAGTTACTGAGTATTGAGCATACTGTGTTTGTAACATGTATCATGTAATGGAACATATGTTTGAGAGCTCCTTGATTTACACATGAGGAAAATGAAGCTTAGAAAGGCTAAATAACTTGTCCAAGGCAACAGAGTTACTAAGGGGCAGGGCCAGAATTTGAACCCCAGAGCTCATGCATACACATCCCACTACATTGCGCTCCACGTCCAAGCTGGGAAAGAATAAATATCCAGCTGGTAGTGGAGCCTGGGCTGTTAACAACCTGATCTACACAGCAAGGCCAGGAGGGTAAGATAAAGCAAATGTCAGAACCATTTGGGCAATGAACCAGCCATTTTTCTTTCTATAGTTGGGATAATACAGTCAAATCTATACATAGCCAAGGAATGCTATTTTTGAGACATCTGTAATGACTTATTTCACCACGACTTATGCCAGTCACAGTTTCTCATCCATAAAATAGAAATAAAACTCATTGCCTCAAAAGGGTCATGTGAGGATTCACTGAGATAATGTATGTAAAAGTGCTTGCCTAGAGTGTGGTTATCAAATAAAAGGGAGTTGCCTCTGAATTCCCAACCCAGGAGTTGTTTTGCTTTTAAGGACATGGTCTCAGTCTTAGACCATCTAGTCAATTAGAAGAACAATGGAAAAGAGGCATTTTTGAATTCTGGGGAGACCTTTTCTGGAAAAAAAAAATGAATTTCACCTGTGAAATGTTATTTGAGCCTACCTGTGGTTATATCCAAACAGGCAGGGAAAGTAGGGAGTTCAGCTTAAATTCAGCGAATCCAATTTATGCTCAGGTTAAAAACACTTGCCTATAAGGCCAAGGGAGGTATTTTTCTGTACAGCTGCTCTTTTCATAAAAGTCTAGGCAGCTGCTTATGTGACAGGATTTGAAAGGCATGGAAAGGCCTCCTCACATCTTTCCTCTTTCAAACATAGAATCTGAATTTCCATTCTGAGAAATCTCTCCATGGGTAAGACACTGATTCTCAAACTTTACTATGTATCAGAATCACCTAAAGAATTTATATAAAATATTGACCCTGGAACTACTGAGTCAGACTCTTTGAGGTTGGGGCTCAGGCAGCTGTATTTTTAACTAGGTGAGTCTAATGCACAACAAAGCTTGAAAACACCAGATCAAGGCATTATATCTACAGAAGTCCCTATTAAATTTCAAGTTTTCTTTCGGGAGGTTGCCATGGTTCTCAAATTATAGCTTCTATTTCCCCCTTCTACTAAAACTGTTCCGGTCCATATCATCAGTAAACTCTTTGTTGTCAACTCTAATGGATTCTTTTTGGTCTTCATATATTATGGCATCTCTCCTCAGCATTTGATGCTGTTTACTCTTCCCCCTCTCTTAATCTCTGAGATATCAATCTCTCCTAGTTTTCTGCCTTATGTCCTTGACTGCTTCTCAGTCTCCTTTGCTGACTTCTCCTCCTCTTTTCAACTCCAAATATGGAAGTTTCTATATGGAAATATGGCTTTCCAAATAAGCCAGGCCCCCTGCTCTTCTCTGTATACTCTTTTCCTGGATTTAAATAGCTAATGGCCAGCCATTCCCGAATTTTTACCTCCTACCTAGTCTTCTCCCTGAGCTCCAGTTTTGTGCTGCCAACTACCTACTTGGATATCTCATGATTATCTCAAACTCAATGGGTTGAACAGGATTCCTAGACTCTCCCTTCCCCCACATCCTCTCTAGTCTACACTTCTCAGGAAATGATACCATAATCCACCCAGTTACTCAAGCTAGAGCCTAGACATCATGTGGATTCCTACTTCTCCCTCATCACCCACATCCACTCCATCAGCAAATCATGTCAATGTCCTCCCAAATGAATCTTGAACTTCCCTTCTCTCTGTCTCCCATGACCGCTATCCAGCAAGCTACCATACTGTTTCCCAGAATCCTTCCTAGTATCCTCCCCCTATGACCCTCTTTACATTATTCTCAAGGAAGCCAGATCATTCTTTTAAATGACTCAAAACATAAAAACAGAAATTAGATCATTAATTTTTCCCTTTAAACAGTCAGTGGTGTCACACTGCATTTAGGGTAAAATCGATACCTCACCGTGTCTGTAAGGCACCTACTAAGTTCTCCCTCATCCTGGTCTATAAGGCTCTTTATCTTCTGATTCACTGCATTCCTCGCCATATTCCAGTCACACTGATCTCCTTTAAGTTTCTCAAATACTCCAAATTACTCTCCTCCTCAGGGCCTTTGAATATACTGTTCATTCTGCCTGGAATGTTCTTTACCTCCATGACTGGCTATTTCTCATCCCTCAGAGCTTAGTTTAAATCTCACCTTCTGTAATCACTCTCCCTAACTAGGTTTTCTCTGTTATTTTCCATTAATTCTTCAGAGTATTTTGAATTGTAATTACTTATTCATTCATTTGTTTGTTTATTGTCTATCTCCCACCCTAGAAAATAAGCTCCATGAATTCAGGAACTGTGTCTACATATCCAGCTTCTAAAATAGTGTCTGGCATGATACCTGCTCAATAAAAATCTACTTAATAATAATAATAATAATAATAATAATAATAATAATAAATAATCATGAAAGTGTTAGAAGAAAATACAGCAGAATATTTAGATTTTTCTGGAAGTTTGAAAAAGTTTTTCTAAGCATAACAAGAAACCAAGAAATGATAAAGATTGACAGATTTAGCTACATTAGCATTTAGCACTTTTGTATTACAGAACTAACAGATAGAAAACAAACTGAGAAAAATCTTTTATCAATTACTCAAAGGAATTTCTTCAAATCAGTAAGAGATCAGTAAATCAATAGAAAAATGCGTAAAAAAACACAACTTATAAAAGCAAAATAACAAATGGTCAGTAAAAATATCATAATATGCTCAACCTTACTCTTAAAAACATGAGATTTTCATCCTGTTGAATTAGCAAGAATTACAAAGATTTACAAATACCCAGGTCAGGTGTGTGTGGAAACAGTTAACTTTTATACATTAATGTCCTACACTAACAGTTAACTTTCTTACATGTGTTGTAAATTAGTGTAACATTTTTGTTGAACAATTTGGCCATATCTATTGAAATTTAAAATGTGCTTTACCTTTGACCCAACACTGCTTTGAATTAGCAATTTTAGGAATTCATCCTAAAATAATACTTTCACAATGTACAGTATATATTTACATAAGGATATACAATATATTCATATATTAATATATGATGTATATTCATATAGCTTATGTTTATTTTGGCATTGTTTTAATAAACAAAAACTGGAAACCATCTGATTTTGCAATTAAATAACGTACACTCATACAAAGAAATAGTATGCAGCTGTTAAAAAGAACAATGGTGTAGATTTGTATATTCTGTTTTGTAAAGATATCCTTTGATATATTGTTAAATTGAACAGATTTAATTGAGTGGTATGTGTATTAAGATTCCCCCCTTAAAAAAATAAAGATGCAAGTATTTATAAATTGTATAAATATGTTCAGGTAGGCATGAAAAAATAAGGAAATGACTGAAATTCTTAACCATGTCTATATTTGGGAAACTGGATTTTGGAAAACATTCTCTTTCTGCATCCTACATGTATGTTTCATACGTTTCTGTGTTGTTTGGCTTTTTTAAAAAACCACAAGTGTGTACTGTTCTGTAATTTAAAAAAATGGGATAGAGAGAGGGTGTGAGAGGGATGGAGAAAGAGAGAGAGACAGCCAGCCAGCCAGAGAGACGGTTTCTGTTTCATGCACTTTGCCATCAGCCATGTTTGGAGCTGCCCTGCTGGGCCTCGTGGAAGGTCAGACCACTCGGTCAAGGGTTCAGGGGCACCAGCCCTTCCCTTCTCCCTCTTTACCCCAATTAGGAGAGGCACTTTAGCATCATATGTTTTTGTAAGGATTAAATGAGATAAAAGTTCTGAGAAAGCTTTATCAAGTATGAAGCTCTTTCAAATACAAGAGATTATTATCATCGTCAGAGTCCGCTTAAACCTGCAGTCCCTTTTTTCCAGAAGAGCCTTTACCCGCCCCCCCTCCCCCTCCGCAGCCTCTGGCCGGTGCTTCTCCGGGGAGGGGGAGGGAGTCGGGCCTGTCTCCTGCTCCATCATTTCACCCCGGCCCCGGCCCAGCCGCTTCCCAGCAGAGCTTGGCTGTTCCTTGAACTTTCAGTGTTGGTTCGATTTCCTCCAGTGGTACCACATGCTGCTGTGCAAACAGAGCACGTGGTCGGGCCAAACAAAGGAACATGTGTGCTGCAAACCATCCCCCTATCACGGGAGCGGGAACTCAGCCAGGAGAGGGCCCGGCCCGCGCGCTATAATTTTTCACTGCAGTTGAAACTCCCCGTACGCTCTCAGGAAGCGGCTCGGGCGGAGGAGCGGCCGAGAGCAGGGGCCTGCGTCCCTGGCTCTTTCCATCACCGCCCTGGAAATAGCAGCGATTGCGCACGGCCCGCCCCGGGCTTCCCCCAAGCTGCTAAGATTTCATTTCACCTTCGACAGGCTGCTTGGGGACTCGCTGGGAAAAGATCACTCTCCCGGGATGCTGTCAGGGGGAGGGGGCCCGCGACTGTATACAGCTGTCAAAGCGTCTCGGACGGGAGGTTCAGGCACATCTGCACGAGCCTGCCTCCGGCTGTGGGGCACGCGGGGAGCACCTCAAACCTATCAGTGTACTGGCGAGCGGTAATTGCATTAGGATTAGTTATCTCCTGCGCTCTGCTCATTAGCCCCGTGGATGGCGCGCATCCAGCAAGAGGGTGCCGCAGGGCGAGGGGGAGGACGTCGCCTAACAGGTCGTGATAATGAAAGACTTGCTCTCCTAGAGTTTGCTTCCCTCCTCCCTCCGCCCTCCAGACCCCCTACTCTCCTCCTCCGTCTTCCTCTAAACCTCATTTCCTGACTTTCTCCTGAAGGTCTTATGAAATGTGCAATTTAGGAAGATTATGATGAAAAAAATCTAGATCGGCTGGAGGTGGGGGAGGGAGGCTGCGGAGGGCATGGGGCTGGGTTGGTTGCCTGAGTCAGAGGAGGAGAAGAAAGCGGTTGGCATGTTCTGATGCCAAGGCCAGTGGCCTGAGAATGCCTAGATGCTTTTGCTGGCGGGGCTGGTTCTTTGTATGTTTCAACTTCCTTTCCCTGTGTGATGCCTAAGACTGGGAAGAAAGGGAGAGGCGGCGATTCCTAGGGGATTTGGGTCCCTCCCGAGGAGCCCCACCTTGGAGCGTGTGAATTCTCGGGGCTGCACCCACCAGGCTGAGCTCGTGGCTCCCTGCTCTGTCCACCCCCAGCTCTCTGGCTGGTTTGATCACATAAGCACCATAGAGCAGTTGTTTGTTTCTTGTTTGCTCCGGGACCCAGTCAATTTATTTTTCGCTGCACCTAGCACATGGTCTGGTATACAGAAGGTTCTCAAAAGTGCCTGATGGGTAATAATTTTAAAAAAAGAAAGAAAAGATCAGGGGAATCACCCTCCAGAGGCACCATGATCCCCAACTGGACTTTCAGGCCGGCAGACTTACTAGCCGTGTGACCACGACAGGTAATCTAACTTTTCTAAATGTGTTTTCTCATTGGCAAAACAGGGTTAATAGTTTACCCGTGGGCTTATTCACACATGTGTAAATCACCCCAAATAGAGCCTAACACGTAGTAGGTGCTCAATGGATGTTAGCTCCTCTCTACATCTTGCTTTATTCGTCCCTAAGATGGGAATTTAAGGGAAAAAAACCTCTTTGATGTCTCAGGAGGAGGTAATTAACGTTCTCTTAACCCATCTGAAAGGGCCAATAGGGTACAAAGTTGTTTTATAATTAAGAAATGTATCAGACCCTGTGCAGGACTAATTGCTGTGCAAATTTGATTGAGGCCTGTGAGGACAAGATTGCCTTTAATGGGTTGCAGAGAAGGGGACTATTTAATATTCTTCAGGGAAGTTCCAATACTCAAGTCTCTGCATTGGAGACTGCATCACCAGCCATTAGGAGCACTGCTCAATGGTTTAGAGTGAATACACCAGGGCTTTGCTTAAATAATTATTTTTAAACTGGAAGGTTTATTGAGAGTTCAGGGTTCAGATTTAGAAATGTCAGAAATAGAGTTTTATTTGTTTCCATTGCACATAATGAATTGCCCTTTAAATAATGAAGCCATGAAAATGCCAAGTACCACATACTCCAATGGATTGCCAAATGTTGAATTAGGCCCCTGTGAGACTAAGGCTTCAAAGCCACATACATCAGAGAACGGGGGCATTTACAATTTCCACAGAAATCATTGATCCAGAGGGAGCTCAGTGGAGGCAGATCCCTCACCAAGTCTACAATCTCCACTTTTCAACTTCTACTGCGGTGTTATGGGACTACTTGGCAATCCTTGTTGTTAGGCATCTGGAACAATACTTTGGAGAGGTGACAATGGAGAGAAGCTCCTAGAACAACAGCCTGTGTGGATTCCATGTACTGGTATGGAACAAATATGTTCTCCCTTAGACAGTAAGACCATGCGTATATATTCAAGTTCGGGTCCGGTGGGAATGAGGAGTGTGGTCGGCTTCCTTCCGTGTGGCCTGAAGCCACTAGCTTTGCTTATCACAGGGGAATCCAAAGGACTGGTGTGGTTTAACCTTGGGGTCAAATCTTCTTCCACCATCCACAGAACCCCAGAGCACCAAAGTCTTTTTTCCTTCTTACACCTCATTCTCTCTTTGTCTCTTCTACATCCTCTGCAGATAAGAGATTTCCCTCTTTATCTCCCAGGCTAATTTACCCATGTCTCTTCTTGACTGCATTACACTTTGCCTCTATCTGGAGTTTTGTCCCTTCATTATCATTTTTCTCCTAAGTATGTGTGTGTATATATATATATATTTTTTAATGTATTTATTTATATTATTTATTTGCCTGCACCGGGTCTTAGTTGCAGCATGCAGGATCTTTGTTGCCACATGCAAGCTCTTTAGTTGTGGTGCGTGGGATCTTCTAGTTGCGGTGTGTGGGATCTAGTTCCCTGACCATGGATCGAACCCGGGCCCTCTGCATTGGGAGCGCGGAGCCTTAGCCCCTGGACCACCAGGGAAGTCCCTCTCCTAAGTATATTTTATATTTCTTTTTTCACTGGAATTTACTTGGTTTACTTCTGCTTTCATTCATAGTCCAGTCTTCTTGATATTGAAAATAAATCTTCACTTGAGTTTGCTCTTTTTCTAGTATCTTTTCTAGGTCTCCCTTTCCTTTTACTGCCCTTCTGATTTGTCTCCACTGGGACATTATCCAGTGTCCCTTGAATCCCCTGAAGCCTGATTTTTGCTTCCTTCAGTCTCCTGATTGCCAGTGTCAGTAGTCCATTCTGACCCCACCCTCCTTTGTTTATCAGCCTCTCCTTAAGACCCTCTGGGCATATGTCACATGGTGGTAAGTCTTTTCCAAATTTCTCTGATTCTTCCTCCTCTGGGTCTTCCAGGCCTCCCTTCCTCTTCTTTCTCCCCAAATATATGCATGCCTCCATAACCAGAGCTGACATTTACGGAGTACTTACTATGCTTTTTTTTTTTTTTTTTTTTTTTTTTGCCTGTGTTGGGTCTTTGTTGCTGCACGCAGGCTTTCTCTAGTTGCGGCAAGCAGGGGTTACTCTTCGTTGCGGTGCGCAGGCTTCTCATTGGGTGGCTTCTCTTGTTGCAGAGCACAGGCTGTAGGCACGTGGGCTTCAGTAGTTGCAGCACATGGGCACAGTAGTTGTGGCTCGTGGGCTCTAGAGCGCAGGCTCACTAGTTGTGACGCATGGACTTAGTTGCTCCACGGCATGTGGGATCTTCCCGGCTCAGGGATTGAACCCATGTCCCCTGCCTTGGCAGGCGGATTCCCAACAACTGCACCACCAGGGAAGTCCCCTTATTATGCATTTTAATCTTCCCATCAACCCTGTGAAACAGGTACATTAATTATTTCATTGTTATAGGAAGAACTGAGGCTAAGAGAGCTGGTAGGTGTCAAATCCTGGTCTGTTCTGTCTGACTTGAGTCTGAGCACTTAAGCAGGTGGCTCTAAGGCCCAAGGCTTGGTTTTCTGATCTCAATCCCCCTTCGTCTACCACTGACAGGCAAACCTCACCTTGTCTGTGGGTCCTACCAGATCTCAAACCCTAAATTTCCTGATGAGCTGATCACTCTCCCCTCCTTGCAGCTCTCCTTCCTGACTTCCGTAGCAGAGATGACATTTTCCTGGGACCAAGGCTTGACCCCTAGACCCCTCTTCTCTTTTCCTAGCTCGTTTTGCTCAGCCCTTCATCCTATTAGACACCAGGCCTTGACCATATTTCTTTTATGATGTCTCTTGAATACTTTTTTTGCCCTTCTCATTACTGTCCCTTAATATAGACCATGAAATTGTCCCTTGTTTGAACTAGCACAGTATTCTGATATCCTCTTACCTGTTTTTCCTGCTGTTGGTCCTGCCCAGCTCGACCTGTTCATCGCAGCCAGAACCATCTTCTTCCACATTCTCATGGTTTTGCTCCAAGAACTTAAATGATTTCTCTGTACCTGTAATAAAATGGATACTCCTAAACTTGTTACTCAAGGTTTTCTATGTTCTGGTCCCCCAACTTTTCAATCTATAGCACCTAGATATTTCTAAACAACCTCTCAGCACTGTTTTAATTAACTAGTTAATTGATATCCTTCCTTTTACTACAAAGGCCTGAAGACCCCTGTTGCAGCCTCATCTCCATGGACCTGGGCAATGGCGTTTAGGTGTAGTTTGTGTGTACATGAGCTAGGAACCAGGAGTCAAAGTCCAACTCTGCATTTGTTGAGGAAGTTCCCTGGTTCCCCTCTGTCCTCCTCTTCTTATCTGTGTAATGAGGAGTTGTTCTGAAGTTTACAGAAGGAAATAACTGCTTATATCTATTGGTGGCAAAGCAAAGATATTCAACAAATGGTAGTTATCATTCATCCTTTTTATTTCCCCAACATACTTGGTGCTTTTCTGAATCTGCACCTTTGGTTATGATTCCCCTTATGAAATTGCCTTCCCTTGTGTCTCCACTGATTACAATTCTCCCAGTTTTTCAAAGTACACTCATCGCATTGCCTCAGTGAAACTTTCCCCAGCTCCCCTTGGAGAGATTTGTCTCTAATTTTGACACTTACAGGTACCATGTAAATCAACCCTTAATTACATACTGTCTTGTGTGTCATCCTCCAGCTGTTCTAGGCCTTTCTTCCCACTCAGCCAACCACCCCAGGGCCACCCATGAGAGCATCAGGCACCTGGGATGGAGGAAGGGGTGGAAATGTTCAATGGCTACAACAATGGAGTTGAGGGGGACGGAAGTAAGTATATTAAACAGGAAAAGTCAGGGAGGGTGTCAGACATCTCCTTTCTTCCTTCCTTTCCGCCTTTCTTGGACAAAATAAGTAGTGTGCCTAACTGATATCTTCAACAAGCACAATCAAAGGATGTGATCAAAACAACTGTATTTTGTTTCCCACTGCCCATTCATAATTTATTCGGTGGGGATAAAGTTTCCCTGCCCCTGGATATGGGTGGGTCCAACAATTTTTTAAAACCTATTTATTTATTAAGACATAATTTACATACAATAGTATGCACAGATCTGAAGTGTTCAGTCTGATGAGTTCAGTCGTTCTGTACACCTGTGAAACCACCGCCCCCAAACAAGATAGAAAACATCTCCATTATCTCAGAAAATGCCTTCACTCCTCTTTCCGGTTATTTACTTTCCCACTGTCTCTAACCCCATTCCCACTGCCAGACACACCACTGTTCTGATTTCTCTCACAATAGATTAGTTTTGCCTGTTCCCAACTTCGTATAAATGGAATTATGCAGTATGTACTCTTTTGTGTCTGGTTTCTTGGGCTCCACGTAATGCTTTCAGGATCCATTCATGTGTTACCTATATTAGTAGTTCATGAATTCCTTTTTATTGTGTGCTGTGTTGTAGTATTGTGTAGTTCTGTTATATTCCTAAGAACTCTGCTGTTGTATGAATATACCACAATCTGTTTATCCATTCACCTGTTAATTGACATTTAGGTTGTTTCTAGATTTTGGCTACTACAAGTAAGGCTGCTATTAATATATTTGTGTAAGTCTTTTTGTGGACACAGGTTTTTATTTATTTTGGGTGAATTCCAGGAGTAGAATTGCTGGGCCATAGCGTAGTTGCATGTGTGATGAAAAATATGCTATTGGGAAGTTGTTCTCTAGAGCAGTGGAAATGTATGGCCAAAATAGAATGCCTTTATCAGGCGTTCCATCTGAGTCTTAGCTTTCTATGAGTTCTTTTCTTTTAGAACTCTGTTGCAAGCTGAATCCTCATGTTGCCAGCCATTTGTCTACTTTTATTAAATATTTACAGAGTCTCATAAGGATCGGGTTGGTAAATGAACTCGAAATTGTTTCTTACACAGTGGCCTTTGATTTATTTATGCAGGTTTTTTGTAAGGAGTTGAAGGGCTGTAGAGACATCACTATACTTCTTAATACCTCCATGAACCAAAGACAAATCAAAGATGCCCATTTTATAGTTAGAGAAGTTGAGGCACAGAGTGGCAGCAGGAAGGGCAGTACTTTTCTGCAGAATAGACCTGTCTAAAATGTCTCATTATTGGTCTGCACCACCCAGACCCACTTGTTCACTGCCGAACAAGTGAGTAAACAACTATCATAACAGCCCACGAGGTCCCTTTGGGTGTTTGTGTGTGTATGTGTGCGTGTGTGCGCACGTGCACGCCCCCACCATGACTTTCCTGCTGCCCCACGTCACTCAACTCATACATCACAAAACTAATAGCCCATTCCCTGTGGGGCATTTTACCCTCCCTGGTACCACCACTTAGTAACTCTCTCGAGATGCATTCCAGATGTCAGATATTTGGCTGAAAAATACCACAGCCAAGGTCTACAGCATCACTGCTATGATCTCACTGGTTCTTATAAACAAAGCAGAATTGGGTCTTGTCTGTACTTAGATGAGAAACCTCTCAGGAAATTAGCTAGAGTTGGGAGAGCAGGGTTGGCAGTTCACTGATGAGACAGAGAGTAGCATCAGGCCATTTTATGTGTCAACTTGACTGGGCCAAGTCACACGTTATTCTGGGTGTGTTTGTGAGGGTGTTTCTGGATGAGATTAACATTTGAATCACTAGACTAAGTAAATCAAATTGCTCTTCCTAATGTGGGTGGGCCTCATCCAAACAGTTGAAGGCCTGAATAGAACAAAAGGGCCGACCCTCCCACAAGTAAGAGGGAACTCCTGCTGCCTGACTGCCTGCAGCTGGGGCATTGGTCTTTTCCTGCCTTTGGACTTGAGCTCAGACCAAAACACTGGCTATTCTTGGGTTTGGAAACTGCTGCCTTTTGAATTGCCTTATTTTATATATACAGTTGACCCTTGAACAACGTAGGGGTTAGGGGCATGGAAAATCTGCCTATAACTTTGCAGCTGGCCTTCTGTATCCTTGGTTTTGCAACCGTGTTATTCAAGGGTCACCTGTATCTATCTACCTACTAGTTCTGTTTCTCTGGAGAACCCTGACTAATACAGGCCGTTGTAGAAGAAGGAGTTTCTGAAGTAAAATAATTTTCATGCTGAGGAGGTGGGGCATAGGATCCTTCCATTGAATAAGAGTTATCTTTCTTTGAAATTATTCATGCTTAGAAAGATTTTTAAAACTTTGGTTAGATATGCTTAAGGATTAAAAAGTGGTTCTCTCTTAGCGGGGACGATATACATGATTTTTATTATTTTTCTGTGTGTGTGTGTGTGTGTGTGTGTAGTCCAGATTTTCTAAAATTACTATCACTTTAAAAAAATTAAACATTTAATTTTGAGATAATTGTAGATTCACATGCAGTTGCAAGAAATAATACAGAGTGATCCCATGTACCCTTGGTCCATTTTCCCCCAAAGGTAACATCTCGCAAAGCTATAGTGCAATATCACGACGAGGATACTAGCGTTGATACAGCCAAGATTCCATCACCCCAAGAATCTCTCATGCTGCCCTTTTATATCCACACTCACTATCCTCCCATTTCCACCCCTCCTTAACCTCTGGTAACCACTGATCTGTTCTCCATTTCTGTAATTTTGTCATATTCAGAATTTATATACATAGAATCCTGCAATAGGTAATGCTCTGGAGATTCATGTTTTTGTGTGTATCAGTAATTCATTCTTTTTTAAATTGTTGAGTAGTATTCCACAGTATGGATGTACCACAAGTTGTTTAACCATTTACTGTTGAAGGATATCTGGGTTGTTTCCAGTTTTACACTATTATTAATAAAGCTTCAGTAAATATTTATGAATTTATCAATTTTGCCATTCACAGATTGTGCTTTTGGTGTCAAGTTTGGGATCTGTTTTCCTAGCCCTGGGTCCCAAAGATTTTCTCCTATTTTAAAAAAAAGTATAGTTTTGTTTTTTATGTTTGATCCATTTTGACTTCATTTTCGTTTAAGGAGTGAGACTTAGGTCAAGGCTCTCCTCCTTCTTCACCTCTTCCTCCTCTTCTCCTCTACTTCTTCTCCTTCACTTTCTTGCCTATAGATGTCTAATTGTTTCAGCACTGTTTATTGAAAAGCCAGTCTTTCCACCACTGAATTGCTATTGCGCCTTCATCAAAAATCAGCTGGGCATGCTCGTGTAAGTCTATTTCTGGCTTCTTTATCTATTCCATTTATCTATGTGTCTATTCCTCTGCCAGTACCACACAGTTTTGATTACTGTGGCTAAATAAAAAGTTTTGAAATCAGATAGACTGTGTTCCTTTTACTTCAGTCCCATTTTTCACAATGGTTTTAGCTAGTTTAGTTTGCCTTTCCACATAAATTTTAGAATAATCTTGTCTATATCTGTAAAAAAAAGCTTTCTATAGTTTTGATAGGAAATGCACTGAACCTATATATAAATTTGGGAAGAAATGATATCTTTTACTATGTTAAGTCTTCCAATCCATGAATACAATATATTACTTCATTTATTTAGATTTTATTTGATGTCTTCCATCATTGTTAGCATACAAGTTGTGAACATGTTTTGTTAAATTTACACACAAGTATTTAATTTTTTTGAGTGATTGAAATGGTACTGTAATTTCAGTGCCCAAGTGTTCATTGCTAGTGTATAGAAATATAAAAATAAATTTATATATGTTATATATGTGTATAAATTTATGTTTATTTTGTATTCTGCAATGTTGCTGAACTCACTTATTCTAGGAGTTCCTTCAGTAGAGCTCTTGAAATTTCCTATACAGACAAGCGTGCTACCTACAAATATGGACAATTTTACTTTTTCCTTCTAATTTGTATGTCTTTTATTTCCTTTTCTTGCCTATTGTATTATTTAGAACTTCCAGCACTATATTGATTAAGACTGGAGAGCAGATATCCTTACCTTATTCCTGATCTTAGAAGAAAAGCATTGTCTTTCACTATTAAATGTAATGTTAGTTATAGGTTTGTTGTAGATGGTCTTTATCTAGTTTCTAAAGTTCCCCTAACCCTATTTTTTTCCGAGAGTTTAAAAAAAATTATAAATGGATATTGAATTTTATCAAATGCTTTTTATGCATTGATATTATCATGTGATTTTACTGCTTTTCCCCATTAATATGATGAATAACATGGATTGATAATTTGGAAATTGGACCAGCCTTGCATATCTGGAACAAATTCCATATAGCCATGGTGTTTAATTCTTTTTATAATTTCTGAATTATATTTAATAACTTTTTGTTGAGAATTTTTGTGTTCATATCTTGATGAATATTGGACTGTAGTTTTGGTTTTTTGTACTGTCTTTGGCTGAGTTTGGGATCAGGGTAATATTAGCTTCACAAAATAAATTGTGAAGTATCCTCTCCTCTTACATTTTCTGGAAGAGATTGTGTAGAATTGATGTTAATTCTTCATTAACTGTTTGGTAGAATTCTTTAGTGAAACTATGTGGGCCCAGAGACTTATTTGGGGGGAGTTTCTTGGTTATAAATTCAACTTCCTTAATATTATAGGGATATTCAAATTATCTATTTCACATTAGATGAGTTGTGGTTGTTTCTGTTTCTCAACGAATTGATTCATTTCATCTAAGTTGTCAAATTTGTAGGTAGTAAGTTTTGAAATCAGGAAATGTGAGTCTTCCAACTTTGTTTTTCTTTTTCAAAGTTGTTGACTATTTGGAGTCCCTTAAGATTTCATGTGAATTTTTCGATGGGTTTTTGTATTTCTGCAAAAAACATTGTTGGAATTTTGAGAGAGATTGCATTGAATTTGTAGATTGCTTTGGGTAATATTGACATCTTAAAAATATTAAGTCTTCCAACCCATGAACATGGAACATCTTTCCATTTATTTATCTCTTCTTTAATTTCTTTAGGCAATGTTTTGTAGTTTTCATTGTATAAGTCTTTTACATCCTTAGGTAATTCCTAAACATTTTATTCTTTTTGATGCCATAGTAAATATAATTGTCGTCTTAACTTCCTTTTCAGATTGTTCATTGTTCGTGTATAGAAATGCAAGTGATTTTTGCATGTTGCTTTTGTATCCTACTACTTTGCTGAATTAATTTATTAATTCTAACAGTTTTATTTTGGTGTAGAATGTTTAGGATTTTATACGTATAAAACAGCATCTGTGAATGGAGATAAATTTACTTTTTTTCTTTCCAATTTGGATGTCTTTAATTTCTTTTTCCTGCCTAATTGCTCTGGCTGGAACTTCCAGTACTATGTTGAATAGAAGTGGTAAAGTGGGCATTCTTGTCTTATTCCTGATCTTAGAAGAAAACCTTTCAGTCTTTCATCATTGAGTATGATACTCATGGTGGGTTTTTCATATGTAGCTTTTAGTATGTTGAGGTAGTTTCCTTCTATTCCTTAATTGTTGAGTGTTTTTATCATGAAAGGGTATTGAATTTTGTCAGATGTTTTTTCTGCATCAATTGAGATGATCACATATTTCTTTTCCTTCATTCCATTAATGTGGTGCTTTACATTGATAGATTTTTGTATGTTGAACTGTCCTCGTATTCCAGAAATAAATCCAACTTGGCCATAGTATATAATCCTTTTAGTATGCTGCTGAATTCAGTTTGCTAGTATTTTTTTGAGGATTTTGCATTAATGTTCAAAAGAGATATTAGTTTATAATTTTGTAGTGTCTTCATCTGGCTCTGTTATCAGGGCAATGCTAACATTGCCCTCATAGAATGGGTTAGGAAATGTTCCCTCCTTTTCAATTTTTTGGAAAAGCTTGAGAAGGATTGGTGTTCTTTAAATGGTTGGTAGAATTCACTAGTGAAGGTATCAGGTAGTAAAAAGTGTGCCTGTTGCCATTTCTGAGTCTCTGGCTTCTTCGGCTCCAAGTCTGGGGTATATGAAGCGAAAAGAAAACTTAGGAACTCAGCGCTGCATTGTTTTTTAGGTCCTGAGGTCGCTGGACACTCTTCCATCTTCTCTCCACCGTTCAGAGTCTATACCTTTGTTTTATATATAATATCCCACACTTTTCAGTTGTACTTAGTGGAGGAATAGGGAAATGTATGCCTACTCCATCCTCCTGGAAGTGGAAGTATATTCATGTATTATTTTTATAATAAGAATAAAACACATATTTTTAACAAAATAAGACTTAAATTGCAGTTGGAGGTATATGAGTAAATCAAGGAGTACTTGCCTGATTTAATCCAAAGACAGTAAAATTGGTGACTATGATATTGGGCGATGATTAAAAACCATACCATACTTTCTTGAGCACAGGCTATGTGGTTTGCACACATTCTTGCTTTTTATGAATCCTCACAGCAAACCTGGGAGGCCAGCATTATTCCCATTTTCCAGTGAAGTAAACTGAGATATAGTTTAAGAAAAATTTTCCAATGTTATGTACCTAATGAGTGAGACAAGAGGGATTCAAACTCTAGTTTGTCTTAATGCAAAACCCATGCTCTTAATCTCTGTGTTTCATTGCCTCTATGTACTTCCTTTTAGAAGAGGAGAGACTGGAAGTATTTAGGTTACATCCGGTGGAGAACAGGAAATTTATAATGTGATTGAGCAGCCCATATTACCTGTGGTTTTGTAGGAAGCACTTAGGGTCCCCTTGAAGGGATCTGTTTTCATGTAGACTACTGATGGCATTTCTACAGAACTTGTATTTTACATTACTTCCTTCAAACAACTTCGAGATGTAGGTGGAAGCCAGCCTCACTGATGAACAGATGGGGAATCTGTAGCTCCGAGAGGTCGAGTGACTTGTCTAAGACCATATGGCATTGAATGCTAGAAGCAGACCTGGAAAGAAGGTCTTTTGAGTTGGGAGCAAGTATGCACTCCACCAGCTCCCAGCGCTGCTTCCTGCTTGGTCTCTGCACTACTGCTCTATTCTTACAAAGCAGAGTCCTGGTGTAGGCAGGGCCTGCTGCAGTTAAATCAGGGCCTCCCTCCAGCAGCCTCCTGGCTTGCACCAGTTTGCAGACTGTATCTGATGGAAACCTTACGCGGAACAAAAAACAAACCTGAAGACCAGACCCATCTCAGTATCTCCATCCGCTGGATAAACATCTCCGAGACAGATACACAGGGAGGCCAAGCACCCTTTGCCAAGTTTTTAACCTAAAGTTTGGAAGCAGCTTGCATTTTCCATAGAGCAGTAAACTATTTTCATTCCTTTTACAGTGAACGACTCCTTATGGGGTGATAATTGACTTTCAATCTCTCTTTCAGGAACTGATGATTTTGTCTTCTTGCCTGAAAGAAGTTGCGGGTTAAAAGAAAAGGCCCATTTTTTTTTTTGAAGTTTTCTTCCTTCCCATCTTTTCTTTTTTTCCCTTTTGAAAGCCTGCTTTGCGAGTCTTTGGAGCCTTGCCTCTTTATTCGGAGAGAACTTGGCTCCTTCGTGGTGCCCCCATTCCTCTGCTGAATCTAATCTGACTGTTCTATTTATAATTCTTGAGCAAGATGAATCTCGTCTTTGTGTTTCTTTCTGAGCAACAGAGTCCCCTCCCTAGGACTTGAGCCATTTAACCTCCACAAGAATCTCTTTAATTTCTCTGCAAATTGCCAGAGAAGCAGGCAGCTGAAACCCTATCAGGTCCTGGATCATATCAGACCTGTTTTAAACTGGCACCCTCCTCCATCCCCCAATCTCCTGGGAGTTCATTTAGGAACAGGGCTGTGCAGAGAAATTCCCAGCAGCCTTTTGGCGATGCCAGAGCAGTCTGGGAAGTCTGACAGGGAGGGCATGGTTTCTGGAGAACAGGGAGGCTGTAGGATGGAACCCCTGCCCACTTGTAACCATGGCTTTGCTCCTCTCAGATCCCTCAAGGTTTACACATACATTACGCACTATTCACCCTTACTTTGATTCATCAAATTATTTTGCTCGGAAACCATCTGGCCCAAACACCTTGGTTTATAGGAGGGAAAATGGAGACTAAGAAGGGAATTGACTGATTCAAAGTCACACAACTAGTTAGTCCAAGAGTTGACTATAGAGTAGGTATCGAACCTTATAACTCCATGAACATTTTTTTAAAATTAATTTTTATTGGAGTATTGTTGATTTACAATGTTGTGTTAGTTTCTGCTGTATAACAAAGTGAATCAGTTATACATATACATATATCCACTCTTTTTTAGATTCTATTCCCATAAAGTTCATTAAAGGGTATTGAGTAGAGTTCCCTGTGCTATACAGCAGGTTCTTATTAGTTATCTGTTTTATATATAGTAGTGTGTGTATGGCAATCCCACTCTCCCAATTTATCCCTCCCCCCACCCTTTCCCCCTTGGTAACCATAAGTTTGTTTAATACATCTGACTCTATTTCTGTTTTGTAAATAGGTTCATTTGCACCATTATTTTCGATTCCACATATAAGCGATATCATATGATATTTGTCTTTCTCTGTCTGACTTCCTTCACTCAGTATGACAATCTCTAGGTCCATTCATGTCTCCATGAACTTGTGAAGGCATTATTTTGATTTAATGTATCCACTCCAGTTCAATGCCATTTTAAAATGCATTTCTATTTTTATGCATTTCTACTTTGTATGCATCTTCTAATTCCTCTTTTCATTCCCTGTCTCCCATACTTCATTTTTGCCCAGTCCTTTCTTCTATGTCCAGTATAGGTCTCTCTGTTCTCAAGGCATGTTAACAGACCTAGAAGAAGATCACTTCTATAACCAGGGTTTGAAAAAGAAGTGATGAGCCTCAGAATCCTAGATCTTGAGCAGGCAGATCATCGAGTCTGTGTAGACCTCGAAAGCTGTGAAGGGGCAGCTTCACAGGTAGCACGGCAAGCTAGCAACCAAGCCAGGATTGGAGCTGAGATTCTCCCCTTCCCATCCAGGCTCTCTACTCCACTCAAAGTTCCTGCTGGCTCTATGTAGATCCCAGTTCTGATGTGAGTCTAGAAAGTCCATTTAGACAATTCTTTTTTAATTAGGGCTTACCCAGACCAACCACATTTCCAGGCTGACATCCATTGTAATAGGGGGCTGTTCCATCACACTCATAAATTAACCACATTTCAACCTCATTTGCCATGAGCTTCCTTGTAAAATTAAAAAAGAAAGGGCCAAGATGTTTACTCTGACCCTCATAACATAAGTGGTCTTTTCCAGCAACATAAACTGAGATGGTCTTACAAGTTTTTAAGGACCAGGCATCAGTGTATCCCACTGAACATATATAAGCACATTTACCCTTTGAAGCTACCTGGACCCATTTGAATATGACACAAACACTACTTTAAGCCAAGCATAATTATATTTAACTCATACTGAGATCCAGGTGGTGGAAAGGCTGTAATCAATGGTTTCCTAAGCTTGTAACTGTTTCGGTGTCCCTGCCTCCCTCTTTCCATGACACGCTTTTCCTTTGGGATGTGTGGCATGGTATACTTTTCAGAAGGCACTAAAGAGAGGAAATGGAGTTTAAACATTTTGAAACAGCACACTTGCCTTCACTGTAGGATCCTGCCTGTCTTAAAATCAAGGAATTCCCTCCAGTCAATTTAGGATATAAACATCCATTTAGTACATGGAGAAATGGGAACTAATGTTCTTAAAGTTTTAGTAAGTGTCAAATGTGCTACATTCTTCATAAACCTTTTTTTTTTCTTTTAATCTGCACAGTATTTCTGGTGGGCAGGTATGGTTGCCTGCATTTTAATAATGGAAAAATTAAAGCTAAGAGAGATTTAAAGACCTTTTGCCTGAGGCTACTCAGAGAATGAATGGTTTAGGTAAGATTTAATCCAGGTCTCTGACACCAAAAACAGCTATTATTATGAATGTTCTTATTTATGTTTTCTTATGGAATATGTGTGAAAATTTCATGGTGTGTGTGTGTAGAAATGGAGCAGCTGGGTCATGAAGAGTGTACATCTTCAACATCATGAGACATTCCAAATTGCTCTGCATAGTGACTGTACTTATTTATAGTCTCTCCGGCAGTGTTTAAGAATTCTTGTTACTCCATATTCTTGCCAACATTTGGAGTGATCAAAATTAAAAATTTTTTTTCTGGCACCGCTTGGTACTTCATTGCAGTTTTAAGTTTATATTTTCTTGATTACAATGACATTGATTGTCTTTTAGATGTTTATTATTGCTTATTCAGGTTTTCTTTGTGAACTACCTGTTGATAATTTTTCCACCTCCTCTGTTTCAAAATTGTGTTTTCTATTTCTAGTTGATTTGTAAGAATTCATATATATGTACATATATCATGAAATATGCATACATATACATATATACCCACACATATATACTCACTCACAAACATATATGTTCTTAATCTTCAACTTTCTTTTTTTAATTTTAATTTTTTTTATTGAAGTGTAGTTGATTTACAATGTTGTATTAGTTTCAGGTGTAAGGCACAGTGATTCAGTCATATATCTATATCTATTTATCTCTCTCTCTCTCTCTCTCTCTCTCTATATATATATATATATATTGTTTTTCAGATTCTTTACCCTTATAGGTCATTACAGAATATTGAGTAGAGTTCCCTATACTATACAGTAGGTCCTTGTTGTTTATCTATTTTATATATAGTAGTGTGTATATGTTAATCCCAAACTCCTAATTTATCCCTCTTGCCTTCCCTTTCCCCTTTGGTAACCATAAGTTTGTTTTCTACGTCTGTGGGTCTATATATACTCACATATATACTTACTCACAAACACATATATTCTTAATTCTAATCCTTCTATGATTATATAAATTTCAAATATCTTCTCCCAATCTGTAACTGGACTTCTTACTTTTTCAGTGATGGCCTAAAAAAAACAAGCTCTATTGAAGTATAATTTGTATACCACAAAGTTTGCTCATCATAAATGTACAGATTGATGTGTTTTAGTAAATTTACGATTAGACAACTATTGCTACAATCCAATTTTAAGGCATTTTCATCACCCCCAAGAGTTACCTTTTGCCCATTTTCAGTCAGCCTTGCCTCCCAGTCCCAGCTCCAGACAACCACTGATTTGCATTGAGTCACTAGTTTAGCTTTTTCTAAAGATGTCATATAAATGGAAGTATATGATATATGGTTTTTTTGTGTCTGGCTTTTTTCATCTAGTATACTGTTTTAGAAGTTCACCCATGATGTTGCATGTAACAGTAGTTTTTTTTTTTATTGCTGGATAATATTCCATTGTATGGATATACCACATTTTGTTTATCTACCCATCATTTGTATTGTTCCCAGCTTTCACTATGAATAATGTTATGAAAATTTGTGTACAAATTTTTGGGTCAATATATATTTTGATGTCTTTTGGGTAGATATTCAGCGTGGAATTGCTGACTTGTATGTTAATTCTATGTTTAACTTTTTAAGAAACTGACAAACTATTTTACAAAATGTTCAGACTGTTTTTGATCCTCGCCAGCCGTGTATGTATTTTTTAAACGGGCAAATGATTTGAATAGACACCGCACTAAGGAAGACATGTAAATGACTAATAAAAACATGAAAGGATGCCCAGCATTATCAGTCAATAAGGAAATGTAAATTAAAAGCACAATGACATCACACTAATATCTACTAGAATGGCTATAATCAAGAAGATTAACAATGCCAAGTATTGGTGGGGATGTGGAGAAACTGTTTCCCCTAAGATGTGTAGTCATTAAGGTATCTGCTAAAATTTTTTATTCTTAATTTTATTCGGGCTTCCTAGAGGTCCCCCCTATGTCTGCATAGCTTAGTGGCCAGCCCATAGGTGGCCAGGGATTATGCTTGATTGGGAAAGGCTTTTACCCTGTGCTGTTTGATATGTGTGTGAATTGAGAAATCATTTACACTTGTGACCAGTTCTCAGGTTTCCCTTGGCATTTATCTCCAGACTTTCTTGGGTCTCCCTTGCTAACATGTCATAGTTTTGCAGTCACTCAGGTATGTGTGGGAAGTTCATTTCAGCTCTTCTATGGCTTTCTGATTTCCGGATCTCTCCATTAAGTTTGTGACTGGTCTATCCCTCACCACAACTAAGGTTGCAATCTTGGGCAAGCAAGCTGCTGTGGGTTTTCCCCATTTTTTCCCTCAGAATTCCGCTGCCTCCCTCTGGCAGCAAAGCTGCTGGTTTTGCAGCTAGCCCAGCCCGGGAAAAACTAAAATTCTTACCAACCAAGCTGGGTTGGTAAGAAGTAGGAGCAGCTCCAAGTGAGAAGACCACACATCCCTGCTGTTCACACCCAAAGATCTAGCAGATTTCAAGAATAAATGCTTTCCAATTCATTATCTGCCTTGAAGTGATTGATTTTGAGAATTTTGTCCAGTGTTATACTTATTTTTGAAGAACTACTTCTTCATCCTGCCATAACCCCAAATCCCTCCAATTATGTCTTTCGAAGCACAGAACACTTTAATTGTAATATAGTCAGATTAATCAATCTCTTCTTCCATGGATTTTATACTTCGAGTATTTAAGGAATTCCTCCCCATCACAAAGTCATGAATATATTCTACAACTCTTCCAAAATGTTTAATGTTTATATTTTTGTTTTCATTTTAAATGGCTTTTAATGGGTGTGGAACGGGGTAGAAATTCTTTTTTTTTTCATACAGGTCATAGTTATTCTAGCACCATTTATTGAATAGCCTATTCTCTCCCCGCTGATTGGCATTGTTTTCTCTATTATATATGAAGTTTCTTCATATACACAAATCTGTTTTTGAACACTAAAACCTGTTTTTATTTTATTTTTTTCAATTTGTCCATCTCTTTTCCAATCCCACAATGCTAGTCTTGAAATCTGGGCGAGTCTCTTTCAAGAGTGTCTTAGGCTTTTCTTGGCCCTTTGCTCTTTCATACAATTGTAGAATTTGGCTTCTCAAGTTCCATGAACATTCTGTTAGGACTTTGATTGAATTTTTTGAATGTATAGATTAATTTGGGAATAATAGACATGTTTAAGTTATTGAGTAGTCTTATCCATGAACTTGGTACATCTTTCTATTTGTTTAGATCTTTTAAATACTTTTTCAATAATATTTTATCATTTTATCCTTAAAGATTTTGTACATTTTCTGTGAGATTATTTGATACTTTATATTGGGTCTTGTAAATGGTACTTGTAAAATTACATTTATTATTATTTTTTGTTTAATTTATAAGGGAATGCAATTAATTTTTGTATATTTATACTATATCCAACAATCTTATTGAATGCTTTTATTAAATCTACTATTTTTTTCTGTAGATTCATTTGTTTTATTGTTCCATATAGGAAATCATATCGACTCTAAGTATGAGCATTTTTGTTTTCCTTTTCAATTCTTATACCTGCTATTTCTTTTTTTTTTTTTTTTTTTAATTTTAAAGTTTACATCTGCTTCATCATATTGGCCAGAACTTAATCAAAAGGATACAAGTAGTGGAGATTGAATGGTGTGGTTTTTTTTTTTAACTTTATTTATTTATTTATTTTTGGCTGCATTGAGTCTTCGTTGCTG
Organism: Eubalaena glacialis; assembly: GCF_028564815.1. Classification (NCBI taxonomy): domain Eukaryota; kingdom Metazoa; phylum Chordata; class Mammalia; order Artiodactyla; family Balaenidae; genus Eubalaena; species Eubalaena glacialis. Next base: position 11,452,026 of record NC_083725.1, on the reverse strand, counting down.
GGCTTTCTCTAGTTCCGCTTAGTTGCAGTGCGGGGGCTTCTCATTGCGGTGGCTTCTCTTGTTGCAGAGCACGGGCTCTAGGCGGGCAGGCTTCAGTAGTTGTGGCGCACGGGCTTCAGTAGTTGTGGCACACGGGCTTCAGTAGTTGTGGCACACGGGCTTATTTGCTCCGCGGCATGTGGGATCTTCGCGGACCAGGGATCGAACCCGTGTCCCCTGCATTGGCAGGCGGATTCTTAACCACTGCGCCACCAGGGAAGTCCCCCTGCTATTTCTTTGGCTTTTCTTACTGTCCTTCTTAGAACCTCTATTATAAATTTATAAGTGTCAATAGTGGGAATTTCAGCATCTTTCCTATGAAACTTTTAACATTTGATTGTTAAAAATGATGTTTGAGGGAAGTTTTTGGTAGATGTAATAAGTTCTCTTCTTAGTTTGCTAAGATTTTCCTCTTTAAATTACAAATGAGTGTTGAATTTTATCAAGTTTTAATATTTTTCGTGTGGGTCTATGGGTAATAGCATATTATTTTTCTCTTTTAGTCTGTTAGTGTAAAATTTATATTAATCAAATTTCTAATGTTAAGCCATATATGAATTCCTGGCATAAACCCAATTTGTCACAAAGTCCTTTTGATTCATTGCTTGATTTTCTTTGCTAATAGTTTAATATTGCCTTATCTATGTTTATAAGTGAGTTAGGTCTATACTTCTTTTCATGCGACTGCCTATTTCAACTTTTAGAATAGTAACATAAGTGCTACTGACTATTAGTCCTCTTCAAGACCTCTATTAGTGTTGAAGCAGTGGAAATGAGTCATATGCAGAAGTTAGTGAAAAGGAAAAAGGGAAGGATTTAGTGAATATTTAGATTCAGGAAGCAAGAACTTGAATGAGTGCTACCACAAGCTCAAGGATGAAAGTGAGAAACAAGAACTGTTTAAGGTAAACACGATGATAAAGAAAAAGTTAAGTTCTATTTAGATATGAGTTTGGGATATTGAGGTAGCTAGTGACACTATCCAGCAGGCAATTAGGAGTTTTATAAATTGAGATGTTGTGGCTAGAGATACTGTCATGGGAGCCATTTGCACATAAACTATGTAAGTGTATGATATCATCATTTGAGATGAGTATGCAGGGAAGAGGGTAGAGGATGGCACCTTGAAGGGTACCACAGTGAGAGGATGGGGGAGGAAGGGAGAGAGGAGCTGTGAAGTTGCAGTTTTCTGAGCCAGGGCTCAAAATAAAAAGCAATAGCAGGTGGAGTCTTATACCTCCTCACTTAGTTCACACACTTGAGACAAGGGGACCATTGCCTTTCTCAAAAGATTTTTGGAGGAAACCTTCTTAAAAACACTGCTTCCCTAAGCCCAGAAAAGTAGATCTCATCCTCTAGATCAAAGGTAGTCACACACATTCTATCATCCAGTGGCATCCAGCTTATTTGCCTTTAAGTCTCATGAAATTATTAACCCAGTCTCATGGAAAGTCAGTTTAAGTATGACCTTGAACTCAGACAGCCAAACATAGGTTATCTACTTTTTACCACAAATATCCTATAGGTTATGAGACTTCCTAGCCTTATCCTAAATATAGTTGATAGTATAGTCTATGTTGTCTTCTTTGACATCAATGTATCATTGATATACATCAGTCAGCTAATATAGGCACGTAGAATTTCAAAGTTAAAGGGATGAGAAAAGCATCTTTCTCATTCCACAAGAACACTCAGGACCAGTAAGTAAGATGCAGTGACTTGACCCAGGTCACTTGATTAGTTAGAGGCGGAGCTTAGGCAAGAGCCCAGATCTCCTGACTTGAAGCCTTTATGATCCAGAGCCTTACAAGTATCAACACATGAATCGCTCTTGCCTATAACAAAACTTTTTGTTTTGAACTAGTAATCTGTTCATTTTATTGATGGCTGTTTCCTTAGTTATGAGCTGTTAGTATATACAAATGATATTTGCTGGTGCCTACAAATGCACTGTGATTGTGTCCAATTTTTTTTTAAGTTACTTTTTTCATGTTTAAACATACTGTTTGGATATATTGAGGGCTCATAATGGAGACAGTTGAATAAGTATGCCATTAGTTTGCAAACAGAAATGTCAACTGGGGCAAGATCCATTAATTTGTTGATAAGTGATTCACTGGGTGAGTCCTACAGCATATTTATCAACTATCTTTAATTTATCCTTTCTGAAGCACAAACTGAGTTCTTAAAAATATATAAACTAACATTTGTACAGCTCATTGTATTTACCAAACTGGAAGCTCTTAATATCTGATATTCTTTTATTCAACAAGTATTTAGTGAGTGCCTCCTATGTGCTAGGCCCTAGGGATAGAATAGTGGGCAAGACACACAAAGAGGTCCTGCCCTCATGGAACATATGTTCTAGCAGTGGGGAGGCAGACAATCAACATGCAAATAAATAAATGGTATTTTTTCAGATAGTGACAAGAGCAATGAGATAGAGAATGACCAGAGGAGATGTGGCCAGGAAGGGCCCGTGTTGCAGGTCAGGTTTTTTGGGAAGACAACTCAGGTGGTGATGAGCATACCGAGAGTTTACTGTGGAGCTCTTTGGGGATCAATATCCATGGGGGAGTATAGGAAGCAGGATTGGGAAGAGAAAAAAGTTGGGCCGTTATGTAGTCACAGCAAAGCCTCAACCTCCAAAGCCACAGGGCACTTTGGAGCTGGGATAGCCCTGCAGGGTATTCTGAGTTGGGGGAGGGATGGACTTGAGCCCTTCTTATTGGCCAGTATGGTACATGGGCTGCCTTGGATGGGGGAGAGTGAGATCTTGGATGAGGTGGACTGCTGAAGTTTATCTATGAAGGGGCCCAGCTGTGAGTGGTCAGTGGCCAACTCTCTCAGCAGTTAGGGGGATGATGCATCAGCCCTGAAAGACGGGGGTTATCTGAGCATCCACTATTGCTCCTCTGATCAGGGAACATTTGAGCTGAGACCTGGATGATATGATCGCGTTTACTGCTGGGGTCATTATCCCCACTTTGCATCCCCATTTACCTCTCGGAAACTCAGAGAGGTAAAGTAACTTGCTCCAAGTCACATAGCTATAAGAAGCAATAATTTGTGTCTCCTAGCCCAGGGCTGCTTCTAGTATGATCTGCTTATATGTTATTCCATTTATGCCTCTACTTGTGAAAGTGCCAATGGCACATATTTCTATAAACAGTTTAATAAAGGATTTGGGTACATTGCCAACAGAATATAAGTTAAGGCTCTGTGTATTTCACTTTAAAGTATAATTACAGGGCAAGTCCATAAGGCCATGTTTGCCTTTTTTCAGATAAGTGATTAGATAGCTTTCTGCAAAATAGATCTTTAGAATTTAAAAAGTTTGCAAACAATTTGCTGACAACTTAGTTAAAAGAAAAACAAGTGGAACAAATATCACTAGATGTTACTTGTTCCAAAAGTCAAAAGGCTAACCACAGCCATGCCAAACATCTGCAAATATTTTCAGGCTTCTAATCCCTAATCTTTCTTTAGTTTCAGGTATGAGTGGAGAGAACTGGGGTGCTATGGCTCTTATTGCCAACGGCTCAAAATTTGTTCCTTGCCTGACTTTCAACCTTTGACCCATTTGGCTGATCTCCATTCCATGGTGGGTTTTGGTCAGGCAATGTCTTACATGTCACGTTCCTTTGCAGATTTTAAAGTGCTTTTGCATAAGTTATTTCCTTGCAAAAATACTGGGAGGTGTGGACCTTTATTCCTCTTTCATTGACACCCTGAGGTCCTGAGAAGTTAAGTGACAGAGGTACATCAGTTGAACTCAAGTCCTTTGTTACCAGATTACATGTTCTTTCCATTACTTCTCTGCCCATAGAGCTCTGAGGTGGGGTAGGAGTGGGCATGTAAGAGAATAAAGAAGACATAGGAATGAAGAAAAGAGAACAGATTATTGTTTTTAAGTATCTGGGCAAGTCATGTAACTTCCTTAGGTCTCAGTTTTCTCATTGGAGAAGCGACAGAGCTGAATTAGATTGCTTTCTAGGACTTTTCTCAACTTTAAACCCCTCTGGCTTTAAGGAAACAGAAAAGGAAAAAAAGAAGAAATCAGAACAATGAGACATCAACAGCAACAAAGAACAACCATGCTGCCCCAGGTCGGTCGCCATCATTACAACTATATGGTGACTCTTTCTTTGGAATTTTCTCCAATGACTGAATGCCTCTGTTTTGAACAGTCCACTGCCCAGGTAGCTGCTGGTTTCCTGGTACCAGTATTAATGTTTTACACATAATGATGAACAGACTGAAGAGATCAAATTAAATCCATTTCCACTTTCGGATGGGAAATCTGTTTGGAACAATCAAGGGAGTTTGGAGCACTAAGCATGGGTTTTCAATTGCCATCAAATAGTAAATTGCTTAATGTCAATTGGCATTAAGTGGACCGATTTGTACCCAATTAATATACTGTGGTTGGAAAGGAAGAAAACAATTTCATTTAGCTAGATTGTTTTTCTCTGTGTTCTTCCTGCGTGGAACTCTGAGCAGTTTGTGGTCATTCTCTTTTATTCCATCAATCCTCTACCCCTTGTGGGCCCCATCCTCCCTTATTGGGAAGGACAGGCTTGGAGAAGCTCAACTTTAACTTCTTCCATGCCCCAGAGTACCATTTAGGGAATGGCTACTGCAGGGTCCCTAAGGAAACACAATGTTAGGGTGGAAAAGAGTTAAGTCAGCTTTCAGAAGCATTTCATTTCCAACTAGAGCTCAGTTTTGGCCCTGGACAAAGCTGGCTTACTAGCTATTAGGCTGAATTAATGGGTCAACCCACTCCCTGAATTTGCCTGGAAGACTCCTGTTGGAGAATCCAAGGGATCAAAGTAATGCTGGGGCGACAAAGCAGATGCATGGAGCCTCAGTGTCTCCGCAAGATCTGGAAACCCCCCTGGCATTGACAAACTACCAGAGAGGAAACACAGGTCACTGGATCGTGGCCAGCCGAAATGCTGGTACACAGAAGCTCAGCTAAATCCATGCTCCAGAGACTCCTCAAATGAGAGAAAGCCATGTGAATCCACATGGGCCAATCTGAGCTGGATGAGGGAAGATAGTAGTCTCATTTTCACATCCATAGATTTTATGCTCCCTTTGGTTGGTAATTTACATTTATATAGACTCTTTCAAACTCTGGGTTCTAAAATGGCTTTGCTGGTTTATATGTATAGGGCACCACTTTGTATCAGCTGTTTGCTCTGTAGATGTAAACAAAACCTGACCATCTGTATTTAAATAAAATCATGTGGCTCAGTTTTAACTTGGTCATTTTAAGCCATTGGCATACTTGAGTTCCCCTGAGTGTTTTGGGTTTTTTTAAGGGTACATAAATGCGGTGTATGGTGCTACTGGAGAAACCCTTTAGTCTGATTCCATTTTGATGCTAGGTGGCTCTATAGCTGCACGTCCTCCATGATTTATGTATGAACATAAAGAGATGTGATGTGGCTGATAAAAATACAGGTGAGGACTCTTTCTCTCCTTCAGCCTAAACGCAAAATGTATTTTCCACTCCTTCCCATGCATTTGCCCACAGAAATACCTGGGGAGAAAAAGGACGGACATGGAAATCACTGTGTGAATTGTTAAGCTCCATAATGGTGTTGATGCCTATTGTTGTTTTGGAAAGAGGCAGCTTCTTGTGGTAGAAAGATTTCTGCATCTGGCCTCAGAAGGGCAATGTTTGAGCCAAATCACTGCAAGTTAGGAACAGTGAGATCTTAGTCATGTCACTAAACTTCAGTTTCCAAATCTGAACTGGAGGTGCGTATACCGACTCGGTTTGCTTAAGACAGTTGTTGAGGAATGATGGACATCTGTCTGGGGCATCTGACATCAGTGACTGCCAGGGTCAATTTGGCTGTTTGGCTGGGCTGAGGTCCCTGTCTCTCTCTCAGTTGGAGAGAATGGCCTTTCCAAATAGCGGAGGACTATTCTTCAGTTACAATTATTCAAATAGATGGAGGACCCCTAAATAGGATTGTCGTGAGGATGGAACATGATCGTGTATACAAAAGAGTCTTGTTACCTCTAAGAGGCCATATGGATACATACGTATACTCATGCAGGAACTTGCTGGAGTTTTCTTTTCCCTAGATGGAATTCCCAGGATCACTAGAGGCATCTTGCTACTGAATCTAAGATGCTATCTCTCTCCAAAGCTTAAGAATCTCTGGCAACATCAACTGTTGCTTATCACAGTCTCTCTTGTACTAGAGTTATTCATATGTGTGCTGTCGTATCCCTTAGATCAGAGTTTCTCAGTCTTGACACTATTAACATTTTAGATTAGATAATTCTTTAGATTAGAGGCTGTCCTGTGTGCTATAGGACGTTTAGCAGCATTTCTGGCCTCTACATATTAGATGCCAGTAACACCCTCCCTTGGTAGTGACAATCAAAAGTGTCTCTGGGCGCCACCAAATGCCCACTGGGGGGCAAAATGGCCCCAGGTTGAGAACCACTGACTTAGATTGTGAGCTTCATGGAAGCAAATTCTACTCTTTTTTTAAAGTTGTATCCTTGCACAAATCAGCATAGTATCTAGCTCTAGCAGGTGCTCAATAAAAAGTAATTGGGTGAAATTAAACTAAACAGCTAGTTTCACCTTGGTACAAGAGCCACTTCTCACCAACTTTCAAGCCTCTGTTAAAGAGGCCAAGTTGAAAAGCAGAGAAAGCACGTTGTAGCTGTTAAGCACACCAGGCTCAACAGGGAAACACCTGTTAGCAAAGAATGTAAGTTCACGGCATCCCTTGATGCAGATTTAGAAGAGGTGATTGACACTATCCAAGATGGTTGCCAGGTGCCCAAGCACAATGGGATCCAGGGAGCTGGGGATGCGTTTACACCTATCTGTCCATTTCATGTCCTCCTTCTTCCTTTTCTCCATCCTCCTTGCCAGAGATTTGCTCACAACACAGTCCTCCAATTGGCTTTGGGTTCTTGACATTAGGAAGTTGTCATTGTGCTGGTGGCCATACCCAATTGTGCATGCAGACCCAGGCAGGAAGAGGAGGGAAGGGGATATGTGGAGCTTAGTCATTCCAGATAATAAGGGGCTGCTGATTTGGGGCTTTGCAGAGAGGCTGTGCCTTCTGTGATTTTAGTGAGTAGATGGAGTCGCAGTTTGTAGAGGTTCTAAACCACAGGCACGTCCTCTGAGTGTGCTCAGCCAGCCTTCGGAGCATCTCCCCACCATGTGAGTAAAGGCCATGCCCTCAGAAGGCAGTGAGTTCTTTCCCGGTGGTTCTTCAGCTAAAGCAGAAGTGTTTGCTTTCTTCAAGCAATCATACCTTTCTCTGCTCCTTTCACAGTGAAATGCCTTGAAAGAGTGATCAATACTTGTTGCTCCCATTCCCTCTGACCCACTCTCTCTTGAACGTACCGCAGTCAGAGTTTCATCCCCATCACTTGACAAAATTGCACTTGCCAAGGTCACTGTGACCTACCAGCTGCTAAATGCATAGTCAATTTGCATCCCCATCCCACTTGATGTACCCCACATAACCCAGGTGATCATCCATCTTCTTTGAAATTCTTTCTTCACTTGGCTCTCAGGACACCAAACTCTCTTGGTTCCCTCCTCCCTCCCAAGGCCATACCTTCTCTATGATCACTGCTGGCCCTGCCTCATCTTCTCCTACCACTCCTGGGCTCCATTCTCTAAACCTCTCATCCTCCCCCTCCTCCTCTCCCTTCCCTTTCCCTCTTTCCCTTCCTTTCCTTCCCCTCCCCTCTTTTCTCTTCTATGTACTTCTATGCACATGGCTTTAAATACTGCTATGGACTGAACTGTGTCCCCCTCAAATTTATATATTGAATGCCTAACCTTTAATGTGATGGTATTTGGAGATGGGGCTTTTGGAAGGTGATTAAGTTTAGAAGAGGTCATGAGGGTGGGACTCTCATGATGGAATTAGTACCCTTATAAGAACAGACACCAGAGAACTTGTTTCTTCTCTCTCCCTTGTCCAGTGAGGACACAGAGATAAGGTGATGTCTACAAGCCATGGAGACAGCCCTAACCAGGGAACTGAATTGCCTGGCACCTTGATCTTGGACTTTCCAGCCTCCAGAACTGAGAGAGATGAATTTCTGTTGTTTAAGCCACCCAGTTTGTGGCATTTCATTATAGCAGCCCAAGCAAACTAATACAAATACTATTTGCTGGCAACTCGTATATTTATATATCCAGCTTGAACGTCTTTCCTGAACCCCAATCTTATATATCTAATTGCCTATTCAACATCTCTCTTGGATGACTAATAGGTATCCCCAAATTAACATATACCAAACTGAACTCCCTCACCCCAAAACCTACTCTCGCAATCTACTCCATCTCAGTAAATGGCAACTCTCTTCTTCCAATTGATGAGGCTAAGATCCTTGGAGTTTTTCCCTCAGACTTCATATCCAGTACTTCAGCAAAGCCTGTAGCTTTACCTTCAAATATATATCCAGGACCCAATCGCTTCTTACCATCCTCACCATTCACAAACTTAGTCCAAGTCACCAGCATCCTGGATTATTGCAGTAGCCTCCTAACTGGCTTCAATGTCTCCATACTTGCTTAATGCTCCTGCCATCTCGCAGTCTGTTTCCACATAGAAGCTAGAGTGATGCTTTTAAAATGTACGTGAGATCATGTCACACTTCAGTTCCACCTCCTCCAAAAGCATCCATCTTAGGGTAAAATCCAAATCTTACTGTATCCTAACTTCCTACATCTGGTACACTGCTCTTGCTCTGAGCTCATCTCTTGCCATTCGTCCCAACCTCATCCCTGTTCAGTCTTCTCTGCTACCCTGTCTTCCTTGTTATTCTCTTCCTCAAGCAACCAAGTATTCTCCTGCCTCAGAGCCTTTGCCCATGCTGTTCCTTTTACCCGGAATACTTTCCCCTCACATACTTGCATGGATCACTTAATTATCTCCTTCAAGTCAAATAGTCATCTCCAAACAACCTTCCCTGACCATCCATCTTTCTTAGAATACTAATCTCCCCATCACTTTTGTTATCATCACCCTGATGTATTTTCTTTGTATCACTCAACCGTATTTCTTATTTGTTTACTTTCTTATCCTGTTTCCTCTTCTAGAATATAACCTCCACGAGTTTAAGAATCTTGCCTTGTTCCTCTGCTGCAACCCTAAAACTTTAACGACTTCTAGCTCATAGTTATGTTCAGTAATATTTGATGAATGAATCGATACCTATGACTGTAAAGAGCCAACCTGATAGCGTGGCCTTTGTCAACAATATCCTGAAAGATTATAGCTCATTATGGTTCTTTATCAAAGTAAATCATCTGAACTTCCAAATGAGATTGCATATGCCATTGCTTCTCTTTCCAATGTAAAATGTGTTTTTATTTTTCAGTTGAAAATAAGAGATGTAAGTTTGGTGAACATTTGCCTCTCTAGCATTCCGTTAATGTGTGAATGCACCAAGGTGTCCTTTTATTATGTTCAGTTTAATTCAGCAAACATTTATTGCTCCCGCCCACATGCCAGGCTCTGTGCTGGAGACAGAAATGCAGTTTGCTTATACATGATGCTGCCCGCAAGATGCTCACAGCCATATAAGGATAAGGAATACAGAGCATCATCTATGCTTTCAAAATTTTAAATCCTGATGAATAGTACCATGTGTCTATTCCTATCAAGAGGTGTAAGCCAAACGAGAACATTTATGCCCTCAGGCAGATTATATGTCAAACTTCCTCTAAAGGATAGTGCCAGAACTAGATAGATTCATGTGGTCCAAAGAGCACAGCATTGATAGATACCTTAAGAGAGTTGAAAACAAAGAGCTGTGAGAGTTGGGAAATGGGAACAATCCCATATTTTGGGGGGATATTATGGTTGGTTTATGAAGGAGACCACAGCTGAGATGGCAGGTAGGGAAGTAGGGCAGTGAGAGCTAGGAGAGAAGATGTACAGGAGCACAGGTGTGTGAGTGGGAAACTCCATCTCTTTCTAGAAATGGTCATGGCCAACTGCGGCTAGAGCATGGAGCAGAACAGGGCAGTCGTTGGAAATGGGGATTGAGAGGAAACCCAAATCATGTTTGGTAATATTAGTTTTTCCCCAAAAGTAACAGGATTGATAAACAGGAGCCCCACTGTTTTTGTGACAAATAGCAACAATTATATTCTAAATCAGATACTTCTCATTTGCTATGTGATGCCCGTACAAAGGGTTTTGGAATCCTCAGAGAGGATTAACTTACTCATAGCAACTTTTTGGTATATTTCCATGTTTCTTTCAACCTTTGAAAATTGATAATCCATGCAGCATCTATAAAGATTCTCTATTCGCCACGACCAGAACAACCTGTTACTCTCCCTTGATGGATAAGAATTTACTGGAAGTGCCTGTTCATGACCGTGATGGAATTTCCCCCATTCTTTCACTTTTCCCATAAAGCCCACATCTGCTGACCTCCAGGGTTTGATAAAAGGTCTCTCTCATTAGCTCAAGCAGCTCAAGCTCTGTCTGAAAAGGATTCCAGTAAGGATGTCTACACAATGAATAACAAGTCTGTTTTTCCGAATAACATGGACCCTAATACTGAGAGAAGCACTGATTTTAGTAGTCAGACACATGCTATATACCAAGAATGATTACGAACCATTATAGCCTCAAACACACCATTATGACAAGAATTCAGAGATCTGGTCTCCGGACAAAAATACAGCTGACATCTACCTGTTCTCACAGTCCATTTTAATACAGTTTTATCAGTTTAACACAGTTTTTTGGGTCACAAAGCAAAGATCAGGAAAGGATTCACAGATTCAAAGCATTTCAGAACTGGAGATATAACAGGTTATTTGGTTCAATTGTCCTAGTTTATAAATGTGGAAACTGAGGGGCAGAAGAGGATACAGCTTAACAAAGGTCAGTTAAAGGCAGAGCTTGAACTTGAACTTGGGACTGCAATTCTTTCCACAAGGAAAGGTAGCCATTTCTCAGTGACCTTCAGTGGGAGAATCTCCTCCTGGCTGGTCTCTGGATCTCATGCCCTTTAAGGGCCTCTGTAGCTCTTACCCTGTATTTTTGGGATATGCCTTCCCTGCCTTAGTAGGTCTGGGCATTAGGTAGGTGCTGTAGCATCAGCTTGGCCCCTAGGCTACAGGTGAGCTCTGCGTGTGCAAGGGAGGTTGTCTGTCTGTATTCTGCATTTTGACACACTGCCTGGTGCCTCAGAGGAGCTCAATGAATCTTAGTTTCCTTCCTCTCTACTGCGGAATCTACTTGTTCGATTGAATTGATGTGGTTGGGGAAGAGGGTGGGTATTTGATGGAGGGAGGTCACAGTGACCATGGCATTCACCGAGTGTGGGAGGGTTGGAGAAAAAAGAAATAGAAGGAGGGGATGGGAGACCAAATGAAAAGAAAGACAAAGGGTGGGGGAAAGAGTCAGGAAAAGATTACATTTAAAAGCACAAAACTGGTTCCCGTTTAGATGCAAACATGAGTCCTGAGTGTGTCACATGTGTTCAACCGGTGCAAGTGATTATGCAAATTAATTAAAAAGAGGGAGGAAAGAGGAGGGGTGGGGATCAGGCGTCCACATGGAAGTGCTCCCCAAGATCCCTTAGAACCCCTCCCTCCCCATCAGTTTTGGAGAAGGTATTGGACTCCATCTGTGCTGCTGCCATAAGAAAGATGAGGCATTAGCCCTGAGCAGTCACAAGAAGGCAGTTTTCACTGCAGAACCAGACACGGGGTCTTGTCAGCCACATGGTGAGGTGGGGTTAAGTCCCATGATATTAGCTCAGCAAGCAATCTGGGGGACTCAGTTTGCTACTGTTCACCTATTTTCCTGTGGACCTCTCAAAAGTACTAATTCCACCATCAAACAAGCCAGAGCCTTGGGACAGCCCAAATGCCCCACTTGCTTCCTGCAGGGCTCAGGCTGAGTCAGGAAGCAGAGGGGCTGTGGGCAGTGGGACTTCCCCCCTCAGCGGGTGCCTCCGAGGGAGTAGGACAGCAGGTTGTCTTGGATACAAGCTGGTGGGGCTGCAGCAGCAGCTTCTGCCGGGGTTTTGTCCCTGCTTCCCAAGCAGGCTCAATGGAATAGCCTGGACAAGTTGGGGCTGGGACCCAGACACCAGGGATGCTTGGGGAGCGAGCCCGTCACAGCATCTGGCATCACGCCAGCCCAGGGCGCCTGCTGCGCACAGGAAATATTGAACATTCTGAGTCTTAAAGAGGGAACCTGGAACAGTTCCAAGATTACACTTAATACATCTGCTGGGAGCTACAGAGAGGGGAGACAGGGGGAATCTGCAAAAATAACCCTTGCAGGGCCAGGAAGGCCCAGAGCATCAGCACGACACATGTAATGAGTAAGAATAAAGATCCCCCCTTACCTCAGGTAGCGTGTACAGTTTCCAAAGCTCATTCATACACACGGTCTCTTTGTTCTTCCTTATGGTACTGGGAGGTAGGCAGGGAATGTTATTTTAGATAAGTTACTAGATTATGCATTTGTATGCTTCCTATAGCACTTAACCTAGCAGGTTGTCCAGCAAATGGCAAGTAAATAAATGGATGGATGAGGGGAGAAACTTGCATTTTGCAGGTGAGAAACTGACTCAGAATAGTTAAATTCATTGGAAGGTTTTCAAAATGGGGCATTTACTACAAGCGAGGCATCGTGCTAGAACCTGGGAAGACATGGTCCCCTCGCTTGAAGAGCTCACCGTCTAGAGGGGGAGATGGCCGGAAACAAGTAACTAATAAGTGACTATGCACTCTGATAAGTATCTATCTAGGTGATTGCAAAAGGCTCTGGGAGACAGAAAAGAGACTGACTCCAAGAGGATGCAAGTGCTTTGCCGGATGTAGCAGGGATTAGCGCTGAGGCTCCTCTCCAGGTGTTCAGAATCATCATTTCTTTCTTGTACGTTTCCCCTGATCAGAAAAGTCTCTCCTGTTCCTCTCACCCCCACATCCACCCTTGATTTGTTGCCAATTCATTCCTAAAGTTCTACCATCATCTGGACTTTATCTTTTGGCTATATTAGTGGTTTAAATTAAAATATTTCATGGGAAGGACATTTATGTGAATTAGGGATCAGAGCGTAGGCTTCTCTGGAGCTGGAGGGGGAATACTGAGGTGAGGGGCATGAGCTCTGAGCTGTCTGGGGGTTTGTGTGGGATAAGACGGTGATTAGGGAGAGGGAAAAAAGAAGAGACCAAGTGACTGGGGACAGCTGAAAAGAAGCATTGCCTACGCAGTTTCACTTTCCTCCCTCTAGCACATCCCTACGTCAATATAAGTACACCATATACATATGCAGGCATGCTGATATACCCATGTATGTATGTATATGTACACATGTGCACGCGCGTGCACACACACGCACCGACAGAGTCTTTAAATCTGTCACCAAAATGGGATGCAAAGTGCTTCTTACCCTGACCAATTCTGTAATGATGTTTGCCTGATATTTGTGAACACAGGGCTGCATGTAGCTTGACAGCTGTGGGTTTCAAATTTTATTAAACTTCTGCCTTGTTCACAGTCTGATTTCTTTAAGGCCTTATCTAATTGCCTTGGGCCATGGGGCCTACCACCTTGGTCATGTGCAAACATATAAATTTCACCATGTAATTGAGGGCAAGTGATAAACTAATGTATAATAAATAGTGAAAAATTTTGATGATCTGTGTCCTGGTGGAAGAAGAATGGCTCATAAAAACAATTATTACACGATCCATGCTTGCATTATATACAAGGTACATGCATAGTCCCCTTTCTACAAGTGCTGGTGGGCATTTGGATCTAATCACCAGAAATCCAAGCATTTCCAAATGCCTAGATGTGTGCTGACATGTAGCCCAAACATCTGGGTTGTTGACTGAGAAATGTGATTTTCAGCAGACCACTGAGTGCCAGGGGCCCACAGCCTGTGTGTAAGTCACCTCTTCCAGGAAGGTGTCTGTGATTCTTCTGTCTGATTCAGTTGGCCCTCCTTCAAGTCTCCGGCATGCCGTGCATGTGAATTTACCTGCCCAACTATCCCCACAAAGATGGGAGCGCTTTGCGGGAAGATTTTCCTCCCAGATATTTGTTGAATGAATGAAGTACTTACCATGCACATCTCCACCCACGAATCTAATTCAGTGCCTTGCACTGAGAAGAAACACAATAAATATTGAATGAATATCTATGTTTGTGAGCAGAGATTCAGATCAGCTGCGTTGCATTACACAGTTTTTTGTTTAAATGTCTCAAAGCCTGAGAAGTCATTTTTACACTGCTTCCCCAGCCCCAGGGAGAAAACAGATAAAAATAATGAAGAAATTGAAGCACGCGGAGAAGGGATATGAATTCCCCACGTTCACTTGGGGAATGAGGCACGGAGTCCAGGGTTTGGATTTCACTTCCCTCTGCGCTTTCCCTCCTGCAAACGTGCCTCCCTCGGCCTTTCTCTCGCTGACATTAGAAGTCAGCCGAGTATTTATATATTCCAGGGCCTCTCTATGTAAATCCACATTCCATAAATCCCAAAGCTTTTCTTCTATTTCAGAGCAAGAGGCTGAACAAGATATATGCTTTTTTTTTTTTTGTAACCAGCAAATGGCTTTCTTATCGATCCGCCTCTTCTGAAGGCAGTTCTGCCTTGTGTAGATTTCAGGAGTCTGTCTCTCCATCCCTCCCTCTCTCTCTTTCTCTCTCTCCCCCTCCAACAAGTCCCTTCCTTAAGTTCCGAGAGACTAATTATTTCCTGTCCTCCATCTCTCTCTTCCCGAAGGTTTATCTGATTTCGGCTCTGTTCAGAAACCACCGGTTTCTCCAGAGTCTTGTATTTCCTGCCCGCCGCGGCCAGCATTCTACGCCGCGCTAATCAGATTTTGCTGTTTTTCTTCACACTGAGCCTCTTCCCCAACCATTCTGCCCTCTTGACACTTATCCTCCCACCCTCACCTTCATGGTGCATGGGCCTATTAAATGGTGTCCAGTCCAATTTCTGGCACCCAATAAATCTAAATTTTCAAGCTTGGGAAGCCAGGCTCACCCACTGGCACCTAGATAAATGAGTCCTCCATGAGAAACCTACACCAGTCATTACTCAAGACTCCTGAAACCCCAACACAGGATTTCAGGCCGGAGAAAGTCAAGTCCTCCTTTCCTGCCTCACCCTCCGAAAAAGAAAATACCCCACAGCCCAGAGCCTCGTCTTTCTCTGCATCTCCTGTCCCTCCACGCGGATGCTCAAAGCGGATCCCAGCCTGCCACTCCCAGCACGCAGCCGCTCCCACGTCACCCCCGTCAGGTTACGCCATCGGCTCAGCGGCTTTGAAATGAGACTTAATATCCGGCACACGCGCCTGCGCTGCTCGGTTCTCCAGGGCTCCGAGCCTGGAGATGAACAAAGAGGCTCCGTGCAACGTTTCATTGTTTGCAACAAGTGCAACCGAGGAGGGCTTCTCTCCCCCAGCCCGCCCCGTGGTGAATCTCTCGGGGGGGGGGGGGGGTGTGTGTCTGTCTGTCTGTCTGCTGTGGCGGGGAGCAACAGGGGCTCGGGGCTGTGTTCCATTCCGGGTGGCGAGACCTGGAGATGGTGATCTGCTCCTGGGAAGTTAGGGACTATTTGTATTTACTTATTTGTTATTTTGACTTGTGAAATTACCCCCTTTCATTCCGCCAGCCTTCTGCCTCTGCACAATAAAAATTAATTACAATGAATTAGAACCTTTATAAACCACCCTTAACAGTACCAAGGCTTGGAGACGGCCCCTCCTCCGGCCCCTCACTGGTCTACAGCTCAACACCTGATCAGGCAACAGCAATTCTAAAAGGCGAAAGTCTCTAAAATAAAGTACCTGCGTTTGGCTTCTATGGAATAAACTGGGAACTGATAGGATACTGTGACGCTTAGTGTTATGTAACAGCTTGGCTGGGCTAGAGTACCCAGTTATTTACTCAAGCACTGATCCAGGTGTTGACCCGATGGGTATTTTGTAAATGTGGTTACCAGCTACAGTTGATTAACTAGATTGCCATGGATAACGTGGGTGGGCCTCATCCAATCAGCTGAAGGTCTTAAGAAAAAAAACTGAGGTTTCCCGGAGAAGAAAAAAAATTCTGCCTCAAGACTGCGGCATCAACTTCTGCCCGAGTTTCTAGACTGTTGGCCTGCCTTATAATTCCTTGAAATAAATGTATCTGATCTATATCTATATATATCATCTATATCTCTATTTATGCATTATTGATTCTGCTTCTCTGGAGAACACTGACTGATACAGGTATTTAGAAATCTTATGTGAATTCGAATTGTTCATTGTGTAACTTCTGGAAGGAGGACTGCGCTTCTTCATTTCCTGAACATGAAGTCCTGTGCTGTGTACATAGTAGGGGCTTAATAAGTGTTCACTGAAGTGGCTGGAAACCCAAAGAAGCCCCATAATGCTTTTCTCAACTTCCACCGCCCCACTTTCAAGTGGAAACATTTGCTCCCTCCCATCCACACGGGACTCATCAGCCCTAATTTGGAGACCAGCTCCTCTCAGGATCTTCCTATAATGTTGTCAAATACTGATGCCTCCATCACTCTCTGCCTTTACCATCTATCAAGTGAACCACATCTTCCCCAAAGGCTTCACTGCATAGGGGCCAGGCTTGTAACTTACTCTTGCTTCCTCAATGCTTGTGTGTGGGATTCTCTAGGTTTACATAGTTGTGCTTTTCTTTGCCTGGCATCTTAAGATGATCTTGTCCCTTTCTCATTAGCTGGTGGACCTTCTGGGGGAATTCTAGGCTCCGATGTCGTGGAACATTTATGGTCTTTGGAATCAGCCAGAACTAGTTTGAGACCTGGTTTTCATATAAGCTTTGAGAACTTGATGAAGTCATATAACTTTTGTTGTTGTTGTTGTTATTTTTATTTTTTTAAATTTAATTTTTATTTATATTGGGGTATAGTTGATTAACAATGTTGTGTTAGTTTCAGATGTACACCAAAGTGATTCAGTTATACATATATCCATTCTTTTTTAGCTTCTTTTCCCATATAGGTTATTACAGAATATTGAGTAGAGTTCCCTGTACTATACAGTAGGTCCTTGTTGATCATCTATTTTATATACAGTAGTGTGTATATTGTTAATCCCAAGTCATATAACTTTTATGAGCCTTCCTTATTAGTAAGATGGGGGTAAAATGGCTCAGAAAAACATGTGAGGGATAAATAAAGCAAATAGTTATCAATTTTTTTTTTTTTACATCAGTAGTTAAACACTCATGTTTCCGCTGGTGAAAGTCTCTGTGGAACTGCAAAATATAAAGCAGATAAGCTAAGAATGACTCTGGTTGGCTCTACAGAACCCCTCCTATTTGTGCACTAGGACTCCTATCCTCTACCCTATTCAAGGATGTGCCCTGAGCAGTTTCCCCTCTGTCCCCCATATCAACATGTAACACTGCTCTACTGGATCATTCCTGCCACCTGAAAACATGGTGGAATGGTCCCCATCTTTGAGCCAAACCACCAACCCAAAGCATCTTCCTTCACCCCACACCCCCTATAGTTACTACCCCATTCCTGTCTTCTTCACTACAGCAAAACCCACTGACAGAGTTGTCTATACATTCTGGCCCCATCATTTCCCCTCCAGTTCTTTCTTGAACTCCCTCCAGGTGGGTCTTTGTTCCCATGACTCCTCTATGGCTCTAGTCAAGGTCACAAAAGAACTTCGTGTTGCCAGAAGTTACAGATGATTTTCAGGCACTATCTTTTTTTTAAGGTATGTTGAAATTTCTTTTTAAAAATTCAAAAATGTATTTTTTTAATTGAAATGTAGTTGATTTACAGTGTTTTATGTGTATAGCAAACTGATTCAGTCATATATATGTATATATACGTTCTTTTTCAGATTCTTTTCCATTGTAGGTTTTTACAAGATATTGAATATAGTTCCCTGTGATATACAGTAGGTCCTTGTTGTTTATTTTACATACAGTAGTGTGTATCTGTTCATCCCATATTCCCAATTCATCCCCCCATTTCCCCTTTGGTAACCATAAGTTTGTTTTCTATGTCTGTGAGTCTGTTTCTGTTTTGTAATTAAGTTCATTTGTATCATATTTTTGGATTCCACATATAAGTGATATCATATGGTATTTGACTTGCTTCACTTAGTATAATAATCTCTAGGTTCATCCATGTTGCTGCAAATGGCATTATTTCATTCTTTTTAATGGCTGAGTAATATGTGTGTATACACACACACACACACACACACACACATATATATATGTGTATATACACACCACATCTTTTTTATCCATTCATCTGTCGATGGACATTTAGGTTGCTTTCATGTTTTGGCTATTATAAATAGCACTGCTATGAACATTGGGGTGCATGTATCTTTTTGAACTAGAGTTTACCCTGGATATATGTCTCAGGCACCATCTTGCTTGGTCTACTGTAAGCAACCTTAGCTACAGTTGATCACTTGAAGCACTTTCTTCACTAGTCCCTGGGGTACCACTCCCTCTGGGTTCTCCTCACTTCACCGGCAGTTCCTCCTCAATCTTTTTTTTTTTTTTTTTTGGTATGGTTTGGTTCCTTCTCCTCCTCATGACCTCAAAATCTTTGAGTGCCACAGGGCTCAGGTCTCAGTTTACACACACTTAGGGGTGGGAAAGAGGGATTCATCTAACCCCATGATTTTAAATACCATTCATATACTGATAACTCCCCAGTTTCTATATCCATTTTGGCCCTCTCTCCTGAAAGCCAGACTCATATAGCCAATTGCTTCCCTAACAACTCTGCTTGGATGTCTAACTGATGTCTCTAATTTATCACATCCCAAACCAAACTTCTTATTTTCCCCTGAAATCTGCTATTGTGAAGTTTTTCCTATTTCAATAAATGACAATTACATGCTACAATTTTCTCTTCTCTAAAACCTTGAGATCATCTTTGACACATCATTTGTTATCACATCCTACCTCCAATTCAATGGCAAATGCTATCGACTCTACTTTCAAAAATATATCCAATCTAACAACCATTTCTCACCATTCTATTGACACCCTGAGTTTAGTCCAGCTCACCATCCTCTCTCATGGGGGTTAACAGCCTCCTAACTGTCTCCTTACTTCCTCCTCCACTCAACTATAGTTTATTCTACACAAGATCCAGAGTGATCCTTTTAAAACAGTCATATCTTATCTCTCTTCTGCTCAGTATCTTCCAATAGCTTCCTATCTCACTCAAAGTAAAAGGCAAAGTACTATTAAGGGCCCAAGACCCTACACAATCTGTCTCCAGCAGATTAAGGTGGAAACTTAGTTTCTACCAATTCCTTATTCACCGCTGGGTATGATGGTCTGACTTCAGTCATCATCTCCTTGCTATTCCCCAAACATGGTGAAATATGCACCCACCTCAGGACCTTTGTAGATGCTATTCTCTCCACTTGGACCATTTTTCTCCTGTGTATCCACATGAATTCCTACCTCCACCCCACCACCCAGATATCTAAGTGGATCATTCAGAGAAGAGACCTTCTCAGACATCTGAACCTGACCACACTATATAAAAGGGAGCGCCCTCCTTCACCTCCTTATACCCTCTTTACCTGGATTTACTTTTTTACGGCACTTATCAATCTTGACGTATTATATATTCCTTTATTTACTTATTGTCTATTCCCATAAAAACAAGCTATGGAATCAGAAGCTTTGTCTCTGTTTACTGTTATATTTATTATACTGGCACTGAGTACAGTGCCCAGCAGGTGGTAGATTCTCAGTAATTATTTGTTGAATAAGTGAATGAATGAAGTGAAATTGACAGGCCATGAGCCACATTCACTGTAACCTCCACCGTCTGGCTGTGAACCCATCCTCTGGAGCCTCAGAGACGGTTTCATCCCTAGAGAGCTATCCTGTCCCCTCCTCTCAGGTCTTTGCTACTTCACAGTAAACATCTCTGGTTCTTTCCATAGTTCTTTAAAAAAGATGGTGGCTCTGACAGCACCTCTGAGTATCTTCACACTCCAGGATGCAGTTTGTCTGGATCTGGACACTTAAAATAAGTTAGTTGTTTTCTGACTATTTTCTCATCCGCCTTGGGCTTCAGTTCACTGTAGCAATGTTGATTCTACTGCTCAGGCCTGAAGACCAGTTTCCTTGTTCTGCTTAAAGATTGGATGAATTAGGGATGTGAATGATGTAAGTGTCCTTTGATCAGAAGGAGGTAGCTAATAAAGCGAACCTGTAGAAACAGTTTATCACCCATGAAACAATGTATAGCCTATGCACATGATGGACGCAAAAGTATTTCCTAAAAACCCTATTTAAAACTTAATGTGGATGGTAGTCAGGGGCAGAAGACAGCACATTCAAATGGAGTAGAGTTTAATGAAGGGGTTATTTACAAAGGCATGGGAAGGATGAAGGAAAGCCAGCCAGAGGTGCTGAAGCAATCAGGGGCAAGCCCAAGCTGGGAAGTGTAACCAGCCTGGCCTAAGAGTCAAGGGGAGAGGCCATTCCTACTCTTGGGGAGAGCAGCTAGCTTTAGGAGAGGCTGCCTCAGGTGAAGCAGGGAGAGTCAGGGGAATGAACATGCCCACCTAACTCACTGCTGCCCTCCCATCTATGGCTAGTGCTATCCTTTTCAGTTCCCAAGTAGACACAAGGTAGCCGGGAGCCATTGATGTAGCCCACAAAGGCCAGCCTCCAGGGGCCCAGAGAAGGCTGCAGAGGGATGGAGAGGGGATCTGAAGGAACCAATGGGGAAGATCCAGCAGGGTTTGCTTAGTAATAAACAACTCTTGAAAAGTGAGGGCTTTCCCAAATACTTTTCTGTCGTGTCTGAAATATTTAATGATATGTATATATCAATTGTTTTAATGTTGAAGGTTTTCTTTTTTTCATTTTTGGTGGTGGTGGTGGTGGGATAATAGATTTTCCCCTTTGTTTTGCTTTTCTCTATTTAATTGACTTTATACATACAGTTCTTTAAAAAGTATTATGGGACTGTATGATTCCATTTGGATGAAGTTAGGAACTGGCTAACCCAGTGTATGGAGATAGACGTTAGAATAGTGGTTACCTCTGGGGAGGCGGTGGGTATTGACTGAGAAGGGGAACAAGGGAACATTTCTAGGAAATGTGGATCTTGAACTGTATCTTATATGGGCATCTATTTAGGTAAAAATTCATTGAGCTGTATACTTAAGTTTTATTTTTTTATTGAATATAGTTGATTTATAATATCATATGAGTTTCAGGTGTACAACACAGTGATTCAATATTTTTATAGATTATACTCCATTTAAAGTTAGTGCAAAATAATGTCTAGGCAGGACCCGCCATTCACTTGCCTCACGCCTTCACAGTCGCAAGAGTCACCTCCGCACCAGAAAGGAAGAGGAGACCAGAGCCGAACTCTCTTCCTGCCGAGATGTCTGTTGGCATGCGATTAAAGTCCTACATGAGGCTGAGGGTCACATCATGACATGGGAGATGAACACTGGTGAGGTGTATCGAGGGAAGCTCATTGAAGCCGAGGACAACATGAACTGCCAGATGTCCAACATCACAGTCGCATACAGAGATGGCCGAGTGGCACAGCTGGAGCAGGTGTACATCCATGGCAGCAAGATCCGCTTTCTTATTTTGCCTGACGTGCTGAAAAACGCACCCATGTTAAAGAGCATGAAAAATAAACCCAAGGCTCAGGGCCGGTCGGGGAAAGGCTGCTATTCTGAAGGCCCAAGAGGCCGCAAGAGGGAGAGAACGTGGAAACATCTTCCAGAAGCGAAGATAAATTTGTCTGTTGGACAGAACTTTGCCCTTATTTTTTTCTTTTAGGTTATCTGGGTCAGGGGGTGCATGCGTAGGTATATGTCCTAGGTTATCTTTTGACATCTTTTTCTTTAGATCTGGGTAAATGTTAAACTAAATAAATATGGTGGTTTTTTTTCTTCTTGGGAATAAAAAAAAAAAGTCTATATTTCCCTGTGCTGTACAATATATCCTTGTTGCTTATTTATTTTATACATAGTAGTTTGCATCTCTTAATTCCCGCCCCTATCTTGTCCCTCCCCCTTCCCTCTCCCCACTGGTAACCACTAGTTTGTTTTCTGTAACTGTGAGTCTGTTTCTGTCTTGTTATATTTGTTTGTCTTATTTTTTAGATTCCACATATAAGTGATGACAGACACTATTTGTCTTTCTCTGTCTGACTTATTTCACTAAGCTCAATACCCTGTAAGTCCATCCATATTGTTGCAAATGGCAGAATTTCATTTTTTTAATGGCTGAGTAACATTCCATTGTGTGAGTGTGTATTTTTTTCTAGTTTCTTTTTTTTTTTTAATTTGTATTGGGGTATAGTTGCTTTACAATATTGTGTTAGTTTATACTGTACAGCAAAGTGAATCAGCTATATGTATACATATATCCCCTCTTTTTTGGATTTTCTTCTCATTTCTATTTTTTTTTTTTTTTTAACATCTTCTTTATCCATTCATCTGTTGAGGACACTTAAGTTGCTTCCGTATCTTAGCTCTTATAAATAATGCTGCTGTGGACATTGGGGTGCACATATCTTTTTGAATTAGTGTTTTCATTTTATTTGGATATATATATATACCCAGGAGTGGAATTGCTGGATCACATGGTGGTTCTATTTTTAGCTGTTTGAGGAACCTCCATACTGTTTTCCATAGTGGCAAGATTTATGCATTTTATTGTATGTAAATTATACCTCAATAAAAAAATAAAAGAAAAAATAGTATGGTCATATCCTTGGAAGTGCAATGTTGATATGCAATATTTTCACATGTTTGTACAATCTATATGAGCATTTGTATGCCAGATCTGCATTGTCTCATCTGCTCTCTCTACCCTTGTAATCTGCACTCAGTTTTTCAAGGGGCAAAGATAAGGGAGGGGTGTAGACTAGTCTCAGAGAAATCTACAGACAATTACCCTCAGTTGAAAGTAAACATAATAAAACTGTAGAAGTCTAATTTTTGCAACTTGAGAGGGTTTTTTCCACAGCTATTCACATCTAATCACTCTCACCTAATAAATGAAAAGAATAGCTAATGTGATTAGACTAATTCAGTATTCATCATGAATATTAAATGAATAGAATATTTTGCATTTCACCAGTCACATACCTTGAGTATTTACCTGATATTACAATCAGACATGTGTTAGATTTTCTCTCTGTTTCTGGGCCATAACTCATGGATAATTATAGTGTTTAATTAGCCCCACACAGCACTTGGCTCTTGGGTGTGGATGGAAATTACAGGATGTAGAAGGAACAAATCAAAGGCTGTAAGGGAAAGTAGCCCTTTGCTATATCCCCTGGAAGCACAGTAGGGACCATGGGCAGTGCAGGGTGAATCATATTATTCCACTTGAATAGAAAAAACGTTGCTTTCAAAAAGATTTTTAAAGTACATTAAAAAAAAATACAATGAGTGAGCATGAAATGGAAAAGAGGTAGAGAGTTTAATGCACTCTTTATAAAGAGGCCTTGTTCCCCCTGATCATTCTTGACCGCCCCTTGCATTCGATGAAATCATAGAATCGTCAGTTGGTTGGGAGCTCTCTCCTAGCAACCTAGACAGGTAACTGCAGCGTGAGTCCAGCGAGCTGACTGCCAGAGGTTCAGATGACTGTTGCTCAGTCCTTGAGGCCTGGAAGTGCAATAAAGCAGTCTATATGGGGATATATGTATATGTATAGCTGATTCACTTTGTTATACAGCAGAAACTAACACACCATTGTAAAGCAATTATACTCCAATAAAGATGTTAAAAAAAAAGTCTGCTAGCTAAATGCCTAATTTCTCAAAGACATGCAATGATTCGAACCAATCCAATCTCATCCCACAAATATATAATGAACATCTTCGCTGGTAAGACACGGTACTAAGTCCTATGGAGGAGAGATAAGTAATATAAGTAATATAATATCATACCCTCTAAGCTCAGGAAGTGTAGAAGGAGAAAGGGGAGATTCAAGAAACTGGCTTCTCAGAGGACAAATGAAGAGTGGTTCAAATAGGAGGGCAGAATCGTGTCCTGGAAAGAAAAAGAAAAAACTTTGATGTGTACAACATGGTACACAAATGGAGTACGAAGCTAAATATGGTAGGCAGAATTCCAAGATGGTCCCCAAGATTTCCCATGCTCCTTGTACGCATGCCCTGCATCAGCGCTGGGGCTGGAACCATGATGGCTTTACTCCAGTGACTAGGTTATGCTACATGGCACAGTGGATGACCTGACCTAACCACATTGGTCCTTTAAAAGCAAAGCGCTTTCTCCAGCTGGTCGTACAAGAGGAGGTCAGAAAGACAGACTCTAGCTGCTCTGGAAGGAAGCAAACACCGTGTTGTGAATGGACAGTGGGGGGCAGATGACAAGGAACTGC
The DNA here is from genome assembly GCF_028564815.1 of Eubalaena glacialis. NCBI lineage: Eukaryota > Metazoa > Chordata > Mammalia > Artiodactyla > Balaenidae > Eubalaena > Eubalaena glacialis. The sequence continues at coordinate 11,427,541 of NC_083725.1, read as the reverse complement.
CAGGGAAAGCAGTTCTGGGCTGACAGGTAGCAGGAAAAGGAGCGTCTCCATCCAATGGCCTCAAGGACACGGATTCTTCCAACAACCAGTGATCTTGGAAGAGGACCCAGATGAGAACTGCAGCCCCAGCTGGCACCTTGATTTCAGCCCAGTGAGACCCTGCACAGAGAATTCATGCTCTGCCCAGTCTTCAGACATGTAGAAACCTCGAGATGATAAATTTGTGTTGCTTTAAGATGCCAACTTTGTGGTCATTTTTAACGCAGTAATAAAAAGTAATATCCCAAGCAAGAATGAGGATTTAAAAGCTGTGATAAAAAGAGCGAAATAGGGGAAAAGAGGGAGGTGGGATGTGGAAAGGGGGGAGGAGGTGGGGAGGGAGAGAGAGAGAGGAGAGAGAGGTGATAAAGAAATGCACCCACATGAATAGTTTCGGGGAACTATTAATCATAAAGGAAATAACTCCTCTTTGCGGAGAAAGAATTTAAGAAGAGAAACAATGATTTACTGCTGAATCCATGAGGGTTTCAGAGTAAATGCTTGGCCGGACCCCAAATCAGCCTGCTCTGGCAGCTAGCTTTTTGGGGACTTCTGCTTCCCTCTGTTCAGTATGTGATTCAGGGCTTTCTCCCCAGAAGTCACAGGCCTGGGCTGGGTCACAATTGCCAGTTTTGCTCTCATCTTGAATTGTCTCCACAAATTCTTCCTTTTTTCAATATGGTCCAAACCATGATACGTTACTGACTTGGAGATCCAGCAATTAGATCCTGAAGGGGAGAGCCTGTAGTGCATGGCACAGTTTCCATTTTTCTGGGCTGTTGAGAGCAAGTTGAGGAGGTCATAGGAGCCCAAAGACCCGGGCTCGAGTTTTGGCCGTATCTTCTCTAGCTGTGTGACTGTAAGATGTTATTGATCTTGGAATCTCTCCTGTAATTTGGGGAAAATTTCCAATTCTGACTTTTTTCTACTGCAGAGAGGGTGGTGACGAAAAAGTGAGAAAAGTGGAGTGTCAGATAAAGTATTATTACTATTTCAGCTTTGAGTGTGCACTTAGTAGCTCATCGTTTATTTTAATCCCGAAGGTTCTGCATTAAAGTCTGTTAACACCCTAGTCACATAGGACCTACCCTTAAATATCACAATGTTAGAATGTTTCTCCAAGTAATTAGAGACACAGAGAATTGGGGAATGAGATTGGTTGCCACTAGATAATATTATCATAAAGGTAAAATTCCATTGCAATGAATATTATTACGGTATTACGTTTCAATGCTATCTTGAAACGAGTACTTTCTCTAATTATCTAAGACAAAAAAAGAGCCTGCATAAGATAGTGAAGGGCCCTCCTTTACAGTGAAAGAATTTTGATTGTGAGTTATCTGCAGGAGACAGGGAAAACTCCAATTGAGCTGTTTGCAACTCTTTTGTCCTGCTAGTAAATATTAACCTTCAGAGTTTCTTTTCCCTCTTCCAATATTATAGTGGCTAAAACAATCTTTCACTTAACTTCCAAACCACCACCAAAATCGAGTCATGAGGAGGAAAGTAGAAGTGGAGAGAGTCAAAACACCTTCCTCTTAGGGGGTAGAAAGCACTTCTTTTAACCTTTCAACTCACTGAGGAGAGATTGGACACGCTGTTTTATCTCCCAACTTCTGCAGATGGGTAAAAGCAGTGACATATTCCAGCAAAACCCCAACCTCTGTGCACATGACAAAGACATAAAAGAAAAGACAACCTCATAGCTTTTTCACAGAAAGATGATACTTTTGGAACACAGCACTGTTTAAAGCGTTGATAAAATTATTTAATTTTTCCAGGCAAAACAAGAGAAAAGGTAAGGAAGGAATTTGATCTCTATGACCGTGTTTAACAGTCAAGTTCATTCCTGGAAGAGATATTAATTGAGCACTTACAACACCGGGGCTGCAGCAGCACACAGGGCAGAAAAGGCTTCTGCTCACGTGGGGTGCGGGCTCCCGTGGAGGGACAGGATGAATGAACTGGCAAATATACTGTATGTCAGGGGGTGGTAAAGTGCTGTGAAAAAAACTGGAGCAGGTCAGGAGGTGGAGGTGACAGCTGGAGGGGTAGTTGCTATTTACATAGGGTGGCCAGTGAAGGTGGTACTGATAAGGTGACACTTGAGCTGGGAACTGAAGAGAGTGTTGAGGAAGCAAGTCATGTAAAAATGTGGGGGAAGACAATCCCCAACCAGGGACCAGCAAACGCAAGTGCCCTGAGCCAAAAGCAAGTTCAGCCTTCATTCATGCATTCATTGATTCATTGATACAGTCTCTCTTTCATTCATTTTTATTTTCTTACAAATAACAACTCAATGCCAATTATGTTCTTCTAGGGAACATCTTTTTGTGAAACTTGTACTACATTTTGGTTATGAAATGCATATTTGTTGACCAACTAATCAGTATACTTTGGCATAGGAGGAAGATAATGAGGTAGGCAAGATTCTCACCCTAAAATGAATACAACCCATTCTAAGAGACAGACATATACAAATAAATGTAGCACCCCAGGAGGCTTCAGGGTATTGGGGAAATAGCTGGGCTTTGGAGAGAGAGATCCTAGTCCAGACTTTTTAAACACCTACCCCTGGGTAAGTGACTTTCTTCCTTGAGCCATAGAGCCTGGGGCAAGTGATATCTACTGTGTAGAACTCTTGTGAAGAGTAAATGAGATGACCTATATAAAATATAGAGCAAACAGTAGACATTCAATTAATGTATCTTCTCTTCCATCTCTCCTAATATAGTAGTATGATATGACTGACCTGTTGAACATATACTACGAACAGTATGCCTTCATAATCCTAATATTTGGCACACTGTATTGTGGTTGCCGATTTTGGGCCTATCTCACATACTAAACCGAGGTTTTCTTGAAGATAAGCAACATTATGTTAATAAGCATTGTTTCTCCTGGGCCCAGCCTAACATCTAGCACATAGTGGGGTATTCAGTAAATGTTTACTGACTGCGTAGAACTAACCAGTGCTCAGAACAGGAGTGGTCAGAACCATATCTGCCATGGATCATTACATAGAAGGACAGAAAGGTTAAATTAATCATTCTTGATTTACAACGGTGGTCAGAGGTCAGGTTTTCTACATGATCTGTATAGGGCCTGGACTATTAAAAAATTATTTAAAATTCTTCTGAACATGGTATATTTCAGAGGCCTGTCTATACTTGGAATCAAACAGGGTCCTTACACACATTTCTTTTATAATGTGTTTAAGTCATTAGGAAATGATAAACCCTTCCTTCTTAATGGCAATGGACACATAATTCAATCCCATGGATGATGCAGCAGACCATATTGTCCCTAAGTTTCAACTTCTCTTAAGTGAACTTAGTTGATTTCATTTTCTCTTTCTACTCTTGCTCACGCTCAGGCAGAGCCACCGAGCAGCTTTTTTTTTTTTTTTTTAATTTTTATTGGAGTATAGTTGATTTACAATGTAGTGTTAGTTTCAGGTGTACAGCAAAGTGAACCAGTTATACACATACATATATCCACTCTTTTTTACATTCTTTTCCCATATAGGTCATTACCGAGTATTGAGTAGAGTTCCCTGTGCTCTACAGTAGGTCCTTATTAGTTGTCTATTTTATATACAGTAGTGTGTATATGTCAATCCCAGTCGCCTAATTTATCCCTCCCCCACCCACCCTTACCTCCTGGTAACCATAAGTTTGTTTTCTACCTCTGTGACTCTTTCTGTTTTGTAGATAAGTTCATTTGTACCCTTTTTTTTAGATTCCGCATATAAGCGATATCATATGATATTTGTCTTTCTCTGTCTGATTTACTTCACTCAGTATGGCAATCTCTAGGTCTATCCATGTTGCTGCACATGGCATTATTTCATTCTTTTTTAAGGCTAATATTCCATTGTACCACGTCTTCTTTACCCGTTCCTCTGTTGATGGACATTTAGGTTGCTCCCATGTCCTGGCTATTGTAAATAGTGCTGCAATGAACACTGTGGTGCATGTATCTTTTCGAAGTATGGTTTTCTCCGGATATATGCCCAGGGGTGGGATTGCTGGATCATAAGGTAGTTTTTTAAGGAACCTCCATACTGTTCTCCATAGTGGCTGTATCAATTTACATTCCCACCAACAGTGCAAGAGGGTTCCCTTTTCTCCACACTTTCTCCAGTGTTTATTGTTTGTAGATTTTTTGATGATGGCCATTCTGACCAGTGTGAGGTGATACCTCTTTGTAGTTTTGATTTGCATCTCTGTAATAATTAGTGATGTTGAGCAGCTTTTCATGTGCCTCTTGGCCATCTATATGTCTTCTTTGGAGAAATGTCTATTTAGGTCTTCTACCCATTTTTTGATTGGGTTGTTTGTTTCTTTAATATTGAGCTGCATAAACTGTTTTTATATTTTGGAGATTAATCTGTTGTCCGTTGATTTGTTTGCAAATATTTTCTCCCATTCTGAGGGTTGTCTCTTCATCTTGTTTATAGTTTCCTTTGCTGTGCAAAAGCTTTTAAGTTTCATTAGGTCCCATTTGTTTATTTGTGTTTTTATTTCCATTACTCTAGGAGGTGGGTCAAAAAAGACCTTACTGTGATTTATGTCAAAGAGCGTTCTTATGTTTTCCTCTAAGAGTTATAATGAGGTATCACCTCACATCGGTTAGAATGGGCATAGTCAAAAAATCTACAAACAGCAAATGCTGGAGAGGGTGTGGAGAAAAGGGAACCCTCTTGCACTGTTGGTGGGAATGTAAATTGATACAGCCACTATGGAGAACAGTATGGAGGTTCCTTAAAAAACTAAAAATAGAATTACCATATGACCCAGCAATCCCACTACTGGGCATATACCCTGAGAAAACCATAAATCAAGAGACACATGCACCTCAGTGTTCATTGCAGCACTATTTACAATAGCCAGGTCATGGAAGCAACCTAAATGCCCATCAGCAGACGAATGGATAAAGAAGATGTGGTATATATACACAATGGAATATTACTCAGCCATAAAAAGGAATGAAATTGGGTCATTTGCAGAGATGTAGATGGACCTAGAGACTGTCATACAGAGTGAAGTAAGTCAGAAAGAGAAAAACCAATATTGTATATTAACGCATATATGTGGAATCTAGAAAAATGGTACAGATGAACCGGTTTGCAAGGCAGAAATAGAAACACAGATGTAGAGAACAAACCTATGGACACCAAGGGGGGAAAGCAGGGCAGGGGTGGTGGTGGGATGAATTGGGAGATTGGAGTTGACATATATACACTAATATGTATAAAATAGATAAGTAATAAGAACCTGCTGTATAAAAATAAATAAATAAATCTAAATTAAAAACAAAAACAAAAAAGCAAAGTCCATAGTTACCATTAGGGTTCACTCTTGGTGTTGTACATTCTATGTGTTTGAAGAAATGTATAATGAAATCTACCCTCCATTGCAGTATCATACAGAGTAGTTTCACTGCCCTAAAACTCCTCTATTCTTCCACTCTTGCACAGTACACATGGAGATGCACCATCGAGATCCCTCTTTAAAGAAGGGCTCGCTGCCCTGTTCTGGGGAATACAGAGAGCAGCTTTCAGCTGTCAGCATCTTCTGACTCTGCCTCAGCTATAGAGAGCATGACCTCCCCTGAGATCATACCTTCCCTGGGACAGCCCACCTCCAGTGACTGAGCGACACAGGTGTATAAAGGTCCTGGCACTTTGGTCCAGGTATTTCTTTTTTTTTTTTAATTAATTAATTAATTAATTAAATTTATTTGGCTGTGTCAGGTCCTAGTTGCGGCACGCGGGATCTTCATTGCGGCATGTGGCATCTTTTGTTGTGGCGCACGGCCTTCTCTAGTTGCGGCACACAGGCTTCTCTCTAGTTGTGGTGCGTGGACTCCAGAGTGCGCGGGCTCAGTAGTTGCAGCACGAGGGCTCTCTAGTTGTGGCTCGTGGGCTCTAGAGTGTGAGGGCTCAGTAGTTGTGGCGCACAGGCTTAGTTGCCCCACAGTATGTGGGATCTTAGTTCCCCGACCAGTGATCGAACCCACGTCCCCTGCATTGGAAGGTGGATTCTTAACCACTGGACCACCAAGGAAGTCCCCTGGTCCAGCTATTTTTAATTGATATAAGACAACTCTGACTAGCAACACTCACTCCAGAGCGCTCCTCTGGGTTGAAGGAGGTCTGCATTACAGTTTTACTTTGTCCTCTGACAAATACAGCTTCTTCCTTCCTTTCACAGGTGTGGATCCCCAATAAACATCTTGCAAACCAAACTGTCTCAGCATCTGCTTTCAGAGCACTGGCCTGTGACATGCCTCTGCAACTGTATAACTATACATATGTATGCATGTGTATATGAAAGTATACAAATACACCCATATATGCATTATATATGTACATACATATACATGTATATATTATATATAATATACATACACACACACATATATATACCTTCACACCCAACCTAGTGTCAGAGAGATGCCTTTGTTCCTATCTGGGGCTGACCCTGGCTAATTGACACTGTCTCTCCTGTACCTCATTTCTTCCCAGTCTGTTGGTCAAGGCATCATACTTTCTGTGGGAGAGTGAAGAGTTCCTCTTCTTCCATGCATATGTTTCCAATGAGGACTATGAATCCTAATACTCTGGCTTCTTCCTCTTTCCCTGACCATAGAACTGGGCATGAAACTCAGATTGGCCCAATCAGTCTTGATGGCATTTGACTAGAGCTGAGGAGAAATGCTGTATTTTCTGGTGGAAAAGTTGGAAACATATACACCAGGAGCAGCCTCTGGAATGGGTGTAGTCTGTGCTTGTCTTCATGGGAGAGGGTATGGAAGATACATACAGTGCAGCAGAGATGAGACAGTGGTCCCAGAAACATCAAATCTCTGGGTACAGTTATATCCTGTTACACTCCTCTTGCTGGTCATGTGAGCCAGTCTATTTCTGTTTTAGCCTAAGTTAGTTGATGAAGATATACTGTCATTTGCAGTCAAGAGTCCTGATGAATAGACCCCTCCAATTTTGCTGTCTACTCCATGTTTTTGTGTCCCTTGCAGGACTTTTCTCCTTTAATTAACCCATCTTCCAGTGTCTTTATTCTGTCCCTCTCTACTGGCTGCTTTCCCTTTGCATAAAACAAACACAGATCTCACTAATGGTGGCGAGAAGACTGTCCATTGAGTCCTCAGTCTCTTTAGCTACATTTCTACTCTCATTTTTTTGCTGCATGGCTAAATTTCTCTTAATAGTGGGCCATACACACCCTTACATCCTTACTGCATTCTCTTAACCTCCTGCAATCTGTCTTCTGTCCTCACCTCTCTACTAAAACAGCAATTTTGAAACCAGTTATCTAGTAATGGCCCAAGCAAAACAACCTTTCCTCAGTTTCATTATCTTGGATCTATTTCTGGCATATGACACTATTAATCACTGACAACCTCCTCTGCCCTCTGGCAAGACATGGTCTTGAACTTTCCTTCTTAGAGGCCCTACATTCCACTGGCATTCCTGAGGAGCGAGGTTCTGGTGGAGTCATGAGGGAGAAGATTCAGAGCGTAAGAGAGTAGGACGCTTCTACTTTGGGAGAAGCAGCTCTCGAGATGATTTGGAGAGCAGTGGGTGGAAATGGAGGGAACTTGATTGGGTGCCTTTGTTTTTAAGTAAAGTAAGCGTCAAGCCAAGTGGCTGAAAGTGTGGAAGACAAGGTGGAAATGTCAGTATTGAAGAAAGTGGATAAATTTTAGAAATATTGTAAAGAACAAATTAACCAATCCTAAAGAAATGAATACTATGGTTATAAACCAGCATCAATGGTCCAGATAAGAGAGCTAGCTTGGATTCAATCAGCACAATTTCATAGCTTGTGCCAAACGTCCAAATTTAGGGGAAACCAGTTAAGTAGCAATTGCAAGCTTAGAGGCATCATGGAAATGCTGACCAGGGTCCAGACTGGGTGAAGGTGAGGCCAGAAGAGGCTTTAGATCTTCAGACCATGGCAAATATTAGATTAACAAGGCTGAGAGAATAGGAAACATGAGGACAAGTTCGTGAAGCAGAGGTCTTAGAGTTGAAAATCTCCGATTGATATATGATCCATGGTGGGGCCATCCTCTGCATTAGTGGTTCTCAAACTTTTGTGCATCAAAATCACCTGGAGGGCTTGTTAAAGCACAGATTGCCGGCCCCACCCCTAAAAACTCTGATTCTACAGGTCTAGGCAAGGCCTGAGATTTGCATTTCTAACACGTTTCAGGTGATGCTGATGGTAGCGGTCCAAGAACCATGCTTTGAGAGCCACTGCTTTGTTGTGAGAAACAGAAAGGAGGTGAAGGTCATTGATGTTGAGGAGGTTGAGACGCTGAGAGGCTTAGGTCATCAGTCATCAATAAAAGCTCATGTTGCTCATGGAGTCTCGGGTGAGCACGTGCTCCAGATTAAAGGTCAGAAGGGTACATTAAGGAGTGAGGGAAAAGACTTGCAAAGGAGAAGGGCTCTTGGGCGATGGCGGCAGGACAACGCTCTGCAAGGTAGGTTGAAAGCAAGTGTGACCTTTTTTGAGTTGCGGTCAGGGAAGAGAAAGCAGCTTCGGGAAAGGGGTTTGAGAGCTAGTTACGGTTAAGAGAAAGCCACATTTCCATTTGACAGTGAGGTGGAAAAAATGCTGGCGTTAAGGATTTGCAGCCATGTGGGAGTTTGCTCATTAAGCAGGATTCCACAGGACGCCAAAGAAGAGACTTGTTGAAAAGATGGTATGGAATATGTGGCGTGGATGAAAAAGTGATTTAGCTGTAGGTGGGGGTGACTAAAAGGAAAAGCAGGGGAAGGGAACAAGGTTGGTGGGCTCTGTGCTTAGACTAGAAGTAGGGAGACAAGTTAGACCGAGTTTGGGGCCAGGGAAAGGTTTTGCACTTGTGTTAGTGATCAGGGAAGGAGGCTGCCGAGGAGGCTTTCTACCTTCACTGTGGGAATTCAGACCACTTCTCTGTTGTGTTATGTGAATATCTGTTTATGTCTGTTTTTGCCTTGACAATGTCTTCTTAGTTTCTAATGATAATAGTGTTATTGGGTAGAAGGTAGGCGGAGGGTATTGTGAGTGGGGTTAGGAGGCCAGGCTGAGGCTATTGCCTGTATGGATTTTTTTTTTTAAATCCTAGGATCTTTATAGTATACTGGGCACAAGTAAATATGTAAATATGTATATGGTCCATATAACTGATCCCCTTTACTGTCATCACTGTTGTATAGTATGGCTTGTGTCTGACTGCATGTGGCATTGAGTTAAGTGTTGTTAACAGGAGAATGCTAGACTCATTTTAGAAGTTTAATGGAGCAAACAAACATTTTGAAGCAAACACACTCTGCTATCATGGGAAATAAGACAGCTAAGAATCAAGATTCTTGTTTCCACTGTTTTGTGACTTCCGTGGTGTTTGGTTCTGTGGTTTCTAAAGACCCTTGCCATTGGCGACAGTATTATAGACTGGAAACAGAGTGGCTTCAAAATTAGATACATTGTGATCCTAATCCTCCCTCAGCCCCTTCCACCTTGGAGAAGTCTACCCAACCCCTCTGGTCCTCAGGGTCTTCATCTTTAAGTGAAAAAGATAATTGACCTCATAGCAGTTGTTGCAAAAATGAAATGAACAACACATGTAAATTTCTTAAGCACCTTCTGGGTCATACTAAGTGCTCAGCAGTATCCGTTTTTTGTCTTCCTTCCCTAGTCCCCACTTTTATCTTTATCATTCTGTACATTTTTAGGGGCCAGAGAAGTATTTCACTGTGGGACTGCAGGGTGTAGATGAGCAAAAGGCCTCTTGAAGTACCCACCTCACAATACACAACTTCTTACTGCTGTGTAACTTCCTTGCTTGGCAGGAAAGTTTTCTCCACGTGATTAGCTCCTTTTTCATGTGGTACGTGCCTGTAAAGCAGGGCTTGGATGTTCTAGAAAGGGAAAGTGTCTCAGAAAAAAAAACAAGGATTACATTCCCCTGCACATACTCGCGAATTTGAAATTAAGAGGAAGAAGCTTTTGCCAAGACTGCGTCTTGCTTGGACCCTTGTTCTGAACCTGAAAGTTCTTGGCAGCTCATACCGCATGCACCTCCCTTCATCTGTCCCTGGACTGGACACACGTTGGAAATTTATAGTTTATTTTCCCAGTGCTTCATCTTGGTGCACTTCCCTGATGGTGTCAATTAGTAAAAAACGTGGAAAGCCTATATTTCTGATGTTCCCCACGCCATGGTGAGCGCAAGCTGGCAATAACTCTCTCTGACACTGTGAATACTTTGAAACTTTGTTTCAAAACAGTTTGAAGAAAACCCTATTTATAACTAACTCTGTGTACACTTTGAGTCTCCCAGAAAAACTTGCCTAAAAGTCACCAAGGTGAATGGAGGAGGATGTGGAGGGGCATTGCCATGTGTTCTATATATTTCCGTCCTATTTCGGGACTTGGGGGGCGGGATGGGGGGAAGAATTACTCTTTGTAGAGTCAAAACTAGGGTGTACTAAAGTTTCTGCACTATGAGTTGCTCTGATAAAATTTAGACTCCAGAAAAATCTTCTACGCACTTCAGTTGAAAGTAAAATAAGAATAGAGTGAGCTGACATCCTCATTCACTTAATACGTAAATGTCAGTGCTGTCAGCCCGGGACTTATTTGGGCCTGTCTTATTTTGTTTCTGTCATAGAATGTTTCTCTTTAGATTCCTTGAGTTAGATGCTGCAAGTCAGAAAAATAAGTTTATAGAGTATGAACATGAGAGAGGCACCTTGATGCTTTTCATTTTTACGGCAGTGTTGGTGTACGTGCATTTTCCAAAGGATATGACCCTGATTCTGGGGATTATTTTCTTTACGTTTAGAGTGAAGGTGAGGGTTGTTAGCAGACGTGGGGAGCAGAAATCTGAACAAAGTGGGCTTTACTGCTTGAGGGACACATTGTCCCCATCCTTCCCTAAGATGGTCCTTTTCCATGGCTCATTTTCCCAATGGGCAGGTAGGTCTTGCTTTGTCTGCTGTACCTGGTGTGATGTCCCATGTTCTCCTCTTAAGGGACAAATTCAGAGGAACAGTGACGATGGCACCCCTAAGACCACGTAGGGTTAGGGGCCTAAGGAATCTGAGGCATTACGAGGCTGCACGTAAAACAGGAAGAGAGGCTGGGATGGGCAGCCTCATCCTGGATGTCTTCACCCTCTCTTTATCAAAGCGCTGCCCTTGCCCTTGCAGTTTTGCTTCCTGGTTAGCTTGTGTGGCCCCTGCACACACTGGTCCCCACAGACTGAGGTGAAGCTGGCATTTGCATGAGGAAGCTGGCATTTGCATGAGGAATCTGGTCTCTCTTCTGCAGGATCTGTTCCCAGACCAGGGGGGTCTCCTTCAGGTTCGGCCATGCAGGAGCACCAGAGCATCTGTCTTTTCACTCCGAGGTCCCAGGGAAGCCTGCAGCCAGGTAGGTCATCATCCTAGATGTTCTGGATCAGTCCTGCTGAGGAGGCAGTGGTCAAGCAGGCTGGTGGTCTGCCATTGTCCTCCGGTTCATCACTTCGTGTAGCGCAGCAAGTCCTCCTTCCTCCATTACTCTTTCAAAAGGGGGGGGGGGAGGAAGGAGTGGGTCATGAATATTTAATCAGGGAAAAGTAGGCACACGTTATTTGGGTAAACTACTTAATAGCGGTGCTACACCCTCCTCAGATGGGGGTAGATGCCACATCACCAGCCTAGTGTGCTTTCATCCTTAATCATCTCTTCTCGGTTTCCTTTGAGTGGAGATCTATGAAGGCTCCTGTCTCTCCATCAAACCACATCTCTAATTTAAACGGCTGTTAATAAGGGTTACATCTGCAGGCTGAGCTGGCCCTTCACTTGTTACTTGCAAAGGGGGAAAAAAATCAATGGAGCAGGAAGCCAGAGGGGCGTCCATTTTGAGAAGCCGTAATGAATTACGTTTCCTTAGGAAAGCTGGCAGCCTCCGGTTCTCCCATAGCCTCCCTTTCACGTAACCAAGCCCTCTGTGACACATCCAATTTAATGAGACTGCACAGATCTCAAGGAAGGGGCGCGCTGCTGCTGGGGCACTTTATTAGGAAGGATCAGAGAACACTTGCTGGCTTTTAAAAGGAGTCCTTAAAGGCAAAGGATCTTTTGCGGGGAGTGGGAGGAGGTCCCTAATTTCAGTGTTTCATGTCCCCTCTGGAGCACTTGAACGACCTAATTCAATGTGAGCTTTTGGGTCTCAGCACTGGCACACAGGTCCTCAAACCTCAGGACCACTGAAGACCAAGAGGATTGCGGTAGGTAATGAGGGACCTTCTGATTTAAGCGCCACGCCTCCACCCCTGTAGGCCATTAGAAGGAAATGGAGAGAGATGTTGTGTAACTGTCTTCCCGGTGATGAATCATTGTCATAATTGTATTTACCAAATCAATAATTAAATCGCTTATTTAGCCAAGAGGACTGCACTTACGCACACGATGTGCAAGGCATTTTGAAATCTAGAGAAGCTGGTATATGTATTGGCTCTAGGTTTGGGAGACAGGGCATTATCTGGGCATCAGGAGACTTTCATTCAAGTATTAGTTTTGTTGCTAATTTACAAAGCTTCTGTAATCAAATGATATAACTTGGATTTCAATTTACTCGTGTATAAAATGAGAGGGTGAGGGTCACGTACAATTCTCCATTGAGACTTAGAGCTCTGAGTCAGTATTAGAAAACGGAAAAGACGATGGTGCTAAACCAAGAACACTTGTGTGAGCTAGATGCAGCTCCAGGAAGCAGCTACATCACATTTCTTTGAGTCCTTTCTGAATTCTCCCCAAACAGCTCTTCTGGCATGCAGAGCTCCAGGTATTGCATTCCAGAGCCTCTTTCCTCCCTCAGTCTCTATTGATAAGAATTTTTTTCTTATGCCAAGAAAAATAATAATAAAATGATAGCTGACATGTACAACGTGATTATCACATCCCAGGCACCAGGCTGAGTGATTTATGGGCATTGTATTGAGAGGTGTGGTAGATAACACAGACTGGAACCAGCCTTCCTGGGTTCCAGTCACCACTTGGCCACTTCCTAGCTGTGTGACCTTGGGCGAGTTACTTAATAAATATCGTGTTTAGTGATGTCTGGCATATAGTAGGTGCTGCAGAAGTGCTCATGTTATGATCTCATTTAAACCTGGAAATATTCCTGTGAGGTTGGTAGGATTATCCCCATTTTACAGACAGGAACCTGTAATTCAACAAATTATAAGGTCACCTAGCTGGTGAGAGGCAGTGCTGGGAATCGGGCAGAGTCTGAGCTCCTACCCAGGGTTCTCATGCTCCAGTTTTGGTCTTTTGAAAGGTCTTCTTTGTGCTTCCGTGGAAGTAAAATCCACCAGCATGGTTGGAGAAGGGATTTTAATGTTCCCCGCCACACCTTTATCTCAGAGCCCTTGGATTGCTCTTTGATCAGCCTTTCCTTTGATATCATTTTTGGTAGGTTGGCATCACAGCTGTTTCAGTTTCTTTTCTTATTTGTTGTGGCCTCCTCTTCAAGGTCATTGCATCTTTCCCTTGAGATTCCATTTTGATACCTACTTATGGTGTCTCCCTCTTTGCCATTGGTTGGGTGAGCAGGGAAGCAGGCCACCAGTAGGGATGAGAGCAGGCACAAGTCACATTTCAATTGGGATTGAATGGGAACCAACCACTCATGAAGGTCTAGATCACTCTGCATCCCAAATGTCAGCTTTCTGGAGTCCAGAGGTTCAGAATAAATAGCAGTTGAAAGGAAGGATGACAGAGAGGTTCCATGTGAATATGGAAAAAAGCCCTGGAGTCTGGATAGGTGAGGTCAGAGAATGAAGCATTGTAGCACTGTGACCTTATTAGAAGAATGCTCTGGAGGACAGTGACATTATAGTCACCGCTTTGAAGGAAATATTTTGTTTGTTTTCTTCCCTGTTGTAAATTCATATGAGTTGTTCAAACTGAAGAGTCCAGACGGTTTGCCAACGTGAGGAAATGATGTGCTTGGTCCATCCACCTCTCTGGCTCCATACTTGAGATCATGGTCTGATTTCATCTCTGGGAGCAGAGGAGAGACAACTTATGCATATAATTTGCAATTTATTTATTTAAAGTCATGTTTTCTTTGTGTCCTATGTCTTTTTATGGAGGTGCATCCTATTTCTCAGGCCACCATCTTAGTCTTGAAGCTTCCTGTGTGTTAGGACACCTTGTCTCTTCTTTCCTCTGTGTCTTCTGGTTCTTGTTCCAGTAAAGGGCACTCTTGGTATTGACTGTTTCTTAGAAGAGTCTCTCTTGGAATAACTGAGTGTTGCCAGAGAGGCCTTTCCTCTTTCCTCTGCCCTTTCGGGTTCTTAGCACCCAACCCTGGCAGTTGGTAGACACTGACAATAGATTGCACCGGAGTTATTCAGCTTGCGATAAACTCTACATCTAGGGGTAAAACCATTGTCACTGTGGGTTGCAGCAAGTACCTTCACCTGATCTAGAGAACTAGGCATGGGACTGCCTTTGAGCCTGAGCTGGAAATGGAGCCAACAACAGACATCTGAGACATAATTCAGGAATATACTAACAATTTCCAACAAACTGGTAAAACAGGGACCAAAATAGCATGATCTCCACTCAATTCTGAAGCACTGAGTATTGGCTAGACCCTGTGTTTTCTTTGGTCATATTATTCTTTTTTTTTAAATTGGAGTACAGTTGATTTACAATGTTGTTAGTTTCAGGTGTACAGCAAAGTGACTCAGTTATACATGTACATACATTCATTCTTTTTCAGATTTTTTTTACCCATATAGGTTATTACAAAATTTTGAGTAGAGTTCCCTGTGCTATAGTGTAGGTCCTTGTTGGTTATCTATTTTACATATAGTAGTGTGTATATGTTAATCCCAAGCTCCTAATTTATACCCCCCCACAAGTATCCCCTTTGGTAACCATAAGTTTGTTTTCCAAATCTGTGAGTCTATTTCCTTTTTGTAAATAAGTTCATTTGTATCATTTTTAAAAAATTAGATTCCACATAGGAGTGATATCATATGATATTTGTCTTTCTCTGACTTACTTCACTTAGTATGATAATCTCTAGGTCCATCCATGTTGCTGCAAATGGCAATATTTCCTTCTTTTTTATGGCTGGTTAATATTCCATTGTATTTATGCACCACATCTTTATCTATTCCTCTGTCAATGGACATTTAGGCTGTATCCATGGCTTGACTATTGTACTGGTAAATAGTGCTGCAATGAACATTGGGATGCATGTATCTTTTCAAATTATGGTTTTCTCCAGATATATGCCCAAGAGTGGGATTCCTGGATCATATGGTAGCTCTATTCTTACTTTTTAAAGGAGCCTCCATACTATTATCAATATCACCTACAGTGAAGGAGGGTTCCCTTTTCTCCACACCTCCACACCTCTCTCTGCCCTTCTCAAGCATTTATTGTTTGTAGATTTTTTAATGATGGCCATTCTGACTGGTGTGAGGTGATACCTCACTGTAGTTTTGATTTGCATTTCTCTGATAATTAGGGATGTTGAGCATCTTTTTATGTGCTTTTGGCCATCTGTATGTCTTCTTTGAAGAAATGTCTATTTAGATCTTCTGCCCATTTTTTTGTTTGGTTTTGTTTTTGTTGTTGTTGTTGTTGTTTTTTGACATAGAGCTGCATGAGCCATTCGTATATTTTGGCGATTAATCCCCTGTCGTTTGCTTCATTTGAAAATATTTTCTCCCATTCTGTGGGTTGTCTTCTCATTTTGTTTATGATTTCCTTTGCTGTGTAAAAGCTTTTAAGTTTTATTAGGTCCCATTTGTTTATTTTTGGTTTTATTTTCATTACTCTAGGAGGTGGATCAAAACAGATCTTACTGCGATTATATCAAAGAGTGTTCTGCCTATGTTTCCCTCTAAGAGTTTTATATTACTCAGCTTTACGTTTAGGTCTTTGACCCATTACGAGTTTACTTTTGTGTATGGTGTTAAGAGTGTTCTGATTTCATTTTTTTACATGTAGCTTCCAGTTTTCTCAGCACCACTTATTGAAGATACTGTCTTTTCTCAATTGTATATTCTTGCCTCCTTTGTCATAGATTAATTGACCATAGGTGTGTGGGTTTATTTCTGGGCTTTCTGTCCTGTTCCATTGATCTATATTACTGTTTTTGTGCCAGTACCATACTGTTTTGATTATGGTAGCTTTGTAGTATACTCTGAAGTCAGGGAGCCTGATTTCTCCAGCTCCGTTTTTCTTTCTCAGGATTGCTTTTGTTATTTGAGGTCATTTGTCTTTCTATACAAATGTAAATTTTTTTTTGCTCTAGTTCTGTGAAAAATGCCATTGGTAATTTGATAGGGATTGCACTGAATCTGTAGATTGACTTGGGTAGTATAGTCATTTTGACACTATTGATTCTTCTAATCCAAGAACATGGTATATCTTTCCATCCCTTTGTATCATCTTTGATTTCTTTCATCAATGTTTTGTAGTTTTCAGAGTACAGGTTTTTACCTCAGGTAGGTTTATTCCTAGGTATTTTTTTTGATGTGATGGTAAATGGGATTGTTTTCTTAATTTCTCTTTCTGATCTTTCGTTGTTAGTCTATAAGAATGCAAGAGATTTCTGTACATTAATTTTGTATCCTGCAACTTTACTGAATTCACTGATGAGCTCCAGTAATTTTCTGATAGCATCTTTATAATTTTCTATGTATAGTATCATGTCATCTGCAAACAGTGACAGTTTTATTTCTTCTTTTCCAATTTGGATTCCTTTTATTTCTTTTTCTTCTTTTATTGCCATGGCTAGGACTTCCAAAACTATATTGCATAAAAGTGGTGAGAGTGGACATCCTTGTCTTGTTCCTGACCTTGGAGGAAATGCTTTCAGCTTTTCACTGTTGAATGTGATCTTAGCTGTGGGTTTGTCATATATGGCCTTTATTATTTTGAGGTAAGTTCCCTCTATGCCCACTTCTTGGAGAGTTTTTATCATAAAGGGTGTTGAATTTCGTCAAAACCTTTTTCTGCATCTAATGAGATGATCATTTGGTTTTTATTCTTCAGTTAATGTGGCATATCACACTGATTGATTTGCGGATATTGAAGAATCCTTGTATCCCTGGGATAAATTCCACTTGATCATGGTATATGAGCCTTTTAATGTATTGTTGGATTTGGTTTGCTAGTATTTTGTTGAGTATTTTTGTGTCTATGTTCATCAGTGATATTGGCCTGTAATTTTCTTTTTTGGTCATATTGTTCTAACCAATGAAGTGGGGGACGGAAAGAGAGAGAAACTTCAAGAATACAGATAGACTTAATGCTAACCCCATTCAATACTTCTTCCTCACAGACTCAAGAGGTTCATAATTTGGGTCATGAGAAAGGTGACATTTTTAGCTGACAGAGGATATAAATGTCTGTATTTATAGTACATAGCCATGGGTTTGGAATCCCCAATTGTGGCACTGAGATCTGAAGTGTGAGACACCACAGAGTTCACTGTCAGCTACTTACAGAATCACTGCCACTCTGTTCAAGTCCGGGAGTGGTTTGTGGGGATCTAAACACAGTCAGTTTGGAAGGAACCATAGTACAACCTGCCTTGATTTTCTCTTGGTCTTTGGTTTAAAATTTTTCCTCTTGGGAAGTGGACATTCATAGGTTTTCACCTGGCACCTACCATATGCAGAGCTGATGACATATACTTTGTGGTGGATGGAAAGTTAAAGAAGAGAATGTTGTGCTTCCCGCAAGGTGCTTGAAGTCACAGGTGAACAAGTACAGCCATTAGGTAAATGACATAACCGACCTGGGCCTCACTTTCCACATCTGAAAAATTAAGTAGTAGAGTACCCACTTCATAGGATTATTTGGAGATTAAATAAGCTAATGTATATAAAGCCCTCAGTACCTGGCATGATGCATAGAAAGTTCTTAATAAGTGCAGGAATAATCACTGTTGATAGTATGCATAGAGGATGGAACGTAACACACTCGTTACAGAGAAACCCCATGAAAGGGCTTCTTGCTCAAGAAACGTGGAGGTCGAGAAAGATCAGCTTGCGGTTTAAGAGTAAACTCAGCTTTATAATGACAAAACAAAAACAGACAAACCAAAAAACCCAAAAAATGATTGGATCAATTCTATGATTTCACAAAAGGCTGGTTCTGGGAAAGATACCTAGATATGTCATATTTGCTGGTTCACTTAGTTATTGATTCGCTGTCTTCATTGAGACACAGCCTGTGTGTGCAAACAACAGTGGTGCATGTTTCAGTCTTTACTGCTACTCTGCTCTTCACTAAGACTGTGCCCTTTGGCAAGTCCATTGGACTTCCTAGGGGAAAGAAACCCAGGCTGGCAAAGCTATGAAAAGCATCTAAACTTTAAAAAATTAACACCAGTCCTAGCTGGCAGTAAACGAAGCGACTTGGCCATGGTAGACACTGGCCAAGGGAAGGTCTCCAGAAGGTCATTTATAAGGGCACAAGGGGCCAACTCGACAATAAGCCCATTTTGCTACTCAAGGGGCAACACTTGAAGACTGTGTTCAGTGCCAGAGCCTGGGACAAGGATCAGATCGTAGCTTTCTGAGGCTACTTCAACAGATACAGCAAAAAGGAATTGGGGCGTTGTAGGGAAAGAGAATTCTGTTCTCTGGACAGAGGGGCTAAGCCATCCCCTGTGCCACCTCCTCACATCCCACCACCCACATTGGAAACACTCCTGGAATGCCGTGTCCCTGGGCAGAGTTTCCAAGGGCTCCTCCATTGCTTTCCCTCCCTCCTCCTGAAAAACTGAAATAAGTAAAAAGAAAAGATGATGGAAGAGAGGGAAGAAAGAAGGAAGGAAGGAAAGAAGGAAGGAAGGAAGGGAGGCTCTCTTCCCAGGAAGTAAGGCATTTGTGTAATTGAAGCTTTAGTCAGAGAAGGGCAAGTTGAGGGTTAAATATGTAAGAGAAAAAGAATGCAAAACATCAAGATTCAATAGTGCCGAGAGGTTAGGCCTATTGAAAAGCCAAGGACATTTGCCTGAGAGAGTGGTGAGGGAAGTGGTGTTAAATTCAGACATTTCAACTCTGCGACTTTGGGCAGACTTCAGAATGAAGGGGCTAACATCCTAGCTGTGGTACAGAGAGCGGTGTTGTGTGTCTGACAGTCCCCAGGGTCTGCCCTGCCTCCCCTGAGTCCCCGTGACTCCCCCTCCCCACCAGGGCAATAAAGGAATGTAGGTGAAATCCGCCTGCGCTGGGGATCGACCAGGGATAACAGAATTCCCAGCCCGAGTGGAGAGTGGGCCAGCGCCCAGGGGCTCAGAAAGACTAAGGGTTTGCAAGGCGGGGAGAATATTAACCAGATTGCTTCTGGGTTCTGTACCTGACTCCCAAATTGCAGGATGTTGTATTGTTTTTCCCTTAGGTTTTCAACTCCTTTCTTTATCCATTTCCTTCTCTTAAGTGACTGTGTGCTCCGTTTCTCTGCTCTGCGGGGAAGAGAGGTCAGGGCAGGAGCGGGGAGAGGGGAGAGCATCAAGGAAGGCAGAAGGAACGGCTCAACAGCCCGGCCTTCTTCAGCTGCACGAAAATCATTCCAGATTTGAAAAGGGCTTTGGGGAGATTTACTGTTGGGATACCTGTGAATCTGCAAACGAGCTCTTTTGTCTCAATCTTCCCTCATGCCTGGGTCTCCCAGTCCCCCTAAGCCCTGTGACTTTTGAAGAGTTAAATCCGAGGGAAAACACAGTTTGGAAGACGGTGTTTCATGGAGGGACAGAGCGCAGGCTGCCTGGTGGTTATGTAACCTGGCCGAAGGGAAGCTGTGCCTAGAGACAGAAGCCAGTGCTCAAGAAATAAGGAGAGGAGAGTAAGAAAGAGGAGGAAGGAAGGGAAGAGAAGAAAGGGAGGGAGAAAGGAAGGAAAGAAGGAAGGAGAAAAGGAAGGAAGAAGGGAAAGAGGAAGGAAGGAGGGAAGGGACAGAGAGAAAGAAAGGGTAAAGAACCATAGCTTGAGGTCCCAGGAGGATGAGTAAATGGGGGAAAGGAGTAGAAGGAACTAATATAATATAAATGCATGTTTCCAAATTTCACACCACTGTCTGTTAGAATTATGGAGCACTGAACAAACAGCCTCACATAGACGTGAACTTAACCTCCACAGACAGGCAGATTGGAAGTTTATAGCCTTTAAAGCATTTTAAACAACAACAACAAGAAGCCCTGTTGTTTATACAGTGAGATTCCCCTGGGTGTGTGAGCTTCATACGCAAAGCAACCAGAAGTCAAGAGTTGAAAAGTATATCAATAAGAACAGCCATGAAAACAAAGCTTCTGATTTAAATGAAAAGGGAATACAGAGTGAACTATTGTTTTGCACCAGGACTTCTAACTGGGTTATTATCTTGAACCCAACCCAATCTACCTCATAAAAGCTTAAAACTCAACTTCAGGCTGCTTTCAGGAGGAAAAGTCCCTAAACCCTTTCTTCTCCTACAGGGTCTTGACCTTCAAGTGTAGAATAGATCTGATCAATATTAGGAAACTAAGGTGTGCTTTACGCCTGCGCACACAGAACTGCAGTGGCACTGTGCCCCTGAGTGTCCGCACACTCAGGCCCCCACGTGTGTACACACCACACAAGCACAAATGAGCACATGGGATACCCACACACACACCCTCCCACCAGGGAAGATGCTTTTATGGTATTTCCAACTCTTCTGCATCTCAGCATGACTAAAAAGGAGAAGAGACAAAGAAATGAAGGAAAGGAATTCCCTGGCAGTCCAGTAGTTGGAATTCTGCACTTTCACTGCCGAGGGTCCAGGGTTCAATCCCTGGTTGGGGAACTCAGATCCTGCAAGCCCGCGCAGCACAGCCAAAATAAATAAATAAATAAATAGATAAAATAAAAATAAAAAAGAACTTTAGAAAAGCAATGAAGGAAAAATCTGCCGCTTACTGAGCCAGCACCTACTATGGGTGAGGCACTGGTCAGAGTGCGCCTTTTCTATGTAACATCACAATTCATTGCGTTTAATGGTGCTTTTAGAATCGTGTTTTAACACATGGCACATCTGAAGCAATCTCTTCTGGTAAACTGCCTTAGAGAGAGGCCGTTTCTCTTTGCAAAGCCAGCTGTGAGTTGCTGGAAGGCACGCAGCTGCAGACAGCTGGAGGGCTGGACTGTAAGGGGATCCTGGAGAAGTGAACTCTGGCTCGCAGGCCTGAGGCCACAGGAGGGAAGGCTTGTGGGCAGGGAGGGGCTGCTTCTTGCATTGGCTTGTCCCGGGCTTCTGCCGCCTTCCTCATTTACCTGAGGGAACCGAACCCATCAGTAGAACTTACAGAACCAAATCACCTGAGAACCAGAGCAGGTTTCCCTCAGCCCTCATTCTATATTTTCATAATTTCCTGTGTTGAGTATTGTGATTTTATCCTCCTGAGACCACCTCACCGTTGGACTCCCTCTGACTTGCAAATTGTCTCTCAAGACCTAGAAGATGCCTTTTGTGGGCTCCAACAGAAATGGGGCAAAACCCTTGAAGCCAAAGAAGGTTCTAAAAGAATGTTTGGCAGGGGGTATAGGAAGCACTCCCCCCATGGCCAGTGAAATATTTGCCCCCAGGCACGAGAAGGGAATCTACATTTGTTTTCTCTCCATTCAGTTTTTCTAGAGGAAAATGAGTGGCTTGAGATCTGGGAACATAGCCCAGCGATTTGACCTCAAGGGAGTTTCCTCATCAGTACAAAAACTAATATAGCTAGAGAAAGGTAATAACCCTTCCCAGCACAAATTATCCCCAAGCTTGGCTTTTGAACTTCCTCATTGAGACTTATCACTGGGTAACAGAAAATGCTTTTAAAAAACATGTTCTGAGCAAGGAAGATGAAGAGGTCACAAAATGACCAAAGAAGCAGCTCCCCATTGACCTTATGACCTGGCTTGAGGGGCCAAGGAGATCAACAATAGGTCAGGAAGGAGACTGTGAGGTGGGTCAAAGGCAAAAAGGTTCAGGAAACAAGGTGAGAATATGGAAAGAGTGAGAGAGAATCTGTACTTATTAGGTATTGGGCATATGGAAGAGTTAGGGAACCAATGACCAAAATCACCCATCCGGGCCAGGCATGATAATGACTGCTTGCATGAGTTATCTCACAACAGGAGGTCCTGATAAGGAACATGGAACTAACAAGCTACTGCCAGCCGGAATAATTTGGGAGGGGCCAAAAGGAAGGAGGAGATGCCAGCCCATAATATGTCCCACCAACCTCCCAGAATCCTTCGCATTGGAATCCATCTTGGCTGAGAGATGCGCGCATCATCAGGAAGGACCCTGAGTCAGACCAAATATGAGCCAAACAAGATGACTGGCCAGAGACAACCCGGAAACGAACCCCATTACCATAAAACCTGAGACTGTGAGCCACGTGGCAGAGCAGGTCTCCTGGGTTCCCTTACTCTGCTATTTTCCGTCCGGGCGCCCCTTCCCAATAAAGCCTTTTGTTTTGTTGGCATGTGTGTCTCCTTGGACAATTCATTTCCAAGTGTTAGACAAGAGCCCACTCTCGGTCCCTGGAAGGGGTATCCCTTCCTGAAAAAGTGTGCTGGGTCCAACCTAATTTTTTTTATCTTCTATACCAAGGAAATGGTCTACTGCTCTGGAAATGGAGAATACTAATGCTTTGTATTTGCTTTGCAGTTTTCAAAATCTCATAGCCCAAATCCTCTCATTGGTGCCTTCAACAACCCAACGACATAAGCAGAACAGGGAGTGTTGTTCCCATTTAATTGATTTTGAAACCCAGACTAAAAGAGATGAAGAGATTTGCCCACCATTACTAATGGCAGAGACAGACCTAAAACTCAGGGCTAGTGATACCCAGTTCAGTGCTCTATCTCCTATATCCTTTGACTCAATAACATTGGTTAGAAAGAACTGAAACTCAAGAGAAGGAAAGACTGGATAAGGGCAGCTTCTGGAATGTCAGTTCCAGGTGTGGGTAAATTTTCCCACAGTAATTCCATTGACTGGAATCATTCCATCTGTTTTCCGCCCCCTGTGTTTTCTTCAAACGGCAACATCACCAGCAATGATTTATTTGGTCCAATCTGGTCCTGTGATCATCCTTGAGCTCACAAGGTGCCCCATGATTGGCAGTTGTACATGGAGACAGAGAAAAGTGTTTCTCCCAAGGAGAGGTCCTGTGCCTGTCTTGCTTCTCTCTGAGGGTTAGTGGGAGGTGCCAGTGAGACCACATATGCGAAAATTCTTTTTAAAGTGTGAAGCGCTGTACATATTCATTCATTTGTTAAAAGAAAGAAAAAAATATTTTAAGTGCCCATGCTCTGCTAGGTACCATGTTAGGTGCTGGGGATACAAAGGCGAACAAAATATACCCGAATAAAAAAAAGTGTGGTGAAAGTAAGCGCTGTATTGCCTGGTTATTTTGTCCCACACACTGCACAAAGCCCTGGACATAGATTGTCTTTTTATTGTTCAACACACCCCAAGGAGGCAGTTGTTAATTTCCCAATTTACAGATGAGGCACGAGGTTAAGTAACCTTCCCAAGTAAGCCTGGATTTGAAGCCTGGGATCTTAACTGCAGGGCTCGTGCTCTTGCCTCGTGAGATGAACGGTGATATGCGATAGGGTTAGACATGCAGGCTACGGTGAAAGGACCGTGGTGAGGAAGCTGGAACAGACTTCATGGAGAAGAGATATGTGAAAATGGATGAGGAACTTACCAGGAGTCAGAGTGATGGTAGGGAGTCTTCCCCAGCCGAGGGGAGAGCACATAAAATGGCATCAAGTAGAACCGAGGAGAAGCCGCAGGCAAGGAGCCGCTTCCCGTCCCTCTTCATTTTCTTGGTTTATTTCTTACGGTTTAATATCAATGCATAGAAAACTTCTCTGAATTTCAGTGTTTGTCTTTCCATTGAGTAATAATTCCATCCAAGGAAAAACCATTCTGGGTGGTAAGGAGGGTGACTATTTAAGATGTGGGCAAACCCTGAATCAAAACTTCTACCATCATCGAAGCTGGCGTTTCCCCCAATGCGCTTTGTGAAAACTCTTGCCTAAGGCTTTCAGATTTCACTTGCCAGTTAAAATAATATAATTTGGCAATTGCTGAGGCTTTGTGTGTGTCTGTTGTGTGTTTAAGTGGAACCTCGTGGCAGATTTGGAAAATCAGGTCACAAAGGCTGCTGGAGAGCTACCTCCCTTTGGAAATAAATGACAGGATTCCATCTCTCTGTGTTACCATCTTCAGTAAAGTGTTACCATTTTCATCATCGAGGTCATCATTTTCAGCTATGGGTTCTGTGGACTTCTGTCGTCATTACAGGACCATGGGCTACGCCCCCTGGGGAAAAACTCTTTGGAATGTGTATTAATATGGTTAAACAGAAACATGTAGATATATATGCAGAATGCATAAAAGAATCCAGGAAACTCTGAAATTAAGTTAGAAGGTTGAACATTTATAGGAGTTTAATTTGCAAGAGGCATTGGATGAGAATGTGGGAAGTGGCGCTGAAGAGGGAAACAAACTAGCATATTTGCATAATTTCTATCCTCACTTGAACTTCCACTGTTAATATTGAAACTTATCTTTTTACTATTTACCATTCAAATCTATCATCTTTAGAAGAAATTATATATACACCAAAAGTGCTTTGTGCCTTATAAAGTCCTGGTGACTGGTTTGTGGTTCCCACTTTTGTTTTGGGTGAGAAGGTTTATACTTGTCCTTTTCAGGCTCTGGAAACCAAGCCTCAGAAGTTTGGTGATGTGGACAGAACCCCTGAAAAAATTAACAGGAAAGGATGGAAGTACAATTCAGGTCTTACGACTTTCCATCCAGTGATTTTTATAAGAGATCTTGCCACCAGTCTGCACCCTGTTTTCACTTCTTGGGAAAACCTCTTTGCGGAATATAGGATTTCAGGCAGAAATATGATTGGCAGAATAGTTCCATTTGCAGAACCTGTTTATAAAACCAGAATCTGCCTCTCTGGAGACCTAGAAGGAAAATTATCTTTTGGATACGACTTAAAAGAAGTCTTCCCTATCCTGAAGCAGGAGCATGTCTAAAACATTCTTGATCAAGATCTATGATCCTGAGATTCCGTTGAGTAGGGTTTCTTGTCTCCACAATGATAAAGGAAACAGGAGAGCATCACACGCAGCCATTCTTATTATCTTTATTTACCCAGGCAAAGCATTGACCTTCGACTGCTCCCCATTTCTTTCTCTTGCCTCCACTGGTTGCATGTTCTTAATGTTATTGCGTAAATGAGTCTAATTAGGAACATAAGTCTCAGACTGCAGAAAATCGCTTAGCAGCTCTCCATGAGCACTCAGCTTAAAGGAAATAGAATTAAAATGCAGAGTGGTATCAGAGTATCCGTTTCTCCATCTCCTTCTCTCTCCTCTCTCTCTCTCTCTCTCTCTCTCTCTCTCTGTGTCCTCACTTCCTTACCACAATGATTCCCTTGACTTAATATTTCTTAACCAGCATCTTGCCCGTTAGATTTTCATCTCCACTCCTTGTTTTATAGTCTTTTCCTATGCCTTACACATAATGTGAAGCAGATATCTTCCCAAAGTTACTTCTGCTTTGTGTAATAAATCATTTCCAGAGGCAAACTCTTCTCTTTTGTTCTGCAGGACTTTTCCCCCCACTCAGCTCTCATGTTGATCCATCCATTTATTCATCCATCCATCTCAAATAAAAGTTTATCAAGAGCAGATCTATTCAGACCAAGGGTTAGCCAACACACAGGGAACATGCTCTACACTTTGCACCTCCCTCCCTCCCCACGGAAGCCAGAGGATGGAAGCTGTGTTCAGTTTTCAGTGGAATGCACATACAAGGCTCCCCATAAATGCAAAATTTGTGGGCACGTACTATGGATATATTGCTTTTTCCGGAGGCATATCTAGCTGAAAGCAGTTTGAAAAAAAGTTAGTCTCTCTCTCTCTAGGAGATTGAACCAGTTTGAAATAGTGCATAATAAGCAATTAGATATTAAAAGAGGTAAAAGCCTAAGAGGCTATACACACTTAGGGAAGGTTTGCATTGATTTAAAAAAAAAAAGCTCATTAAAGAATTAAGCTGGATTTTGAAAGATGGGTAATATTTGGTTAATTAAAGAGTATGAAGGACAATATGGAGAATCTACTATTTTCTAGACCGTATTTTAAGTGCTGTATATATACATGTGTATTAATTCATTTAATCTATGTGGAAACCTATGATGTTGTACTATTAATATATTCATTTTGTGGATGAGTACATTGAAGAACAGAGAGTTTAAGTGACACAGCTAGGAACTCTCAGAGTCAGAATTTGAACCTAGACAGATTGGCTGTAGGGCACATGCTCTTAACCACTGTGCAATAGAACTCCTGATGGTAAACAAGGTGGGTGGAATAGGAGAGGCTAGATGAAAGAGGCCTGTGAAAGAACCAGCTATGGTTGAGTGAAGGATGGGAGGTTAGCATTCTTCATTTCACCAAATAAGTGAATCATTTCATAAAATCTCTCTGCCATTTACCTGGTTTTGAAAACGAATATCTGGTGATCCTCACAAGTTCAGCCCCAGGAAGCTACAACAATGGGTTAACATTTTTCCTTGGGCTAAGTTTTATTTTTTTCCCTGGTAAAAATAATATTTAATACAGAGCTCAGACCGTTTGATTTATGGCCTGTTTGAAAATCCTTTTCATCACTGTATATTTTACCGGTAAATATTTAATCCATGGCACCACATGCCACCCTGTTTATTAACTTTAGAGTTCATATTTTATAGTAAACTAAATTCTAAAATATCCTATGAAGAGAAGGATAGTTCATCCGCATAGTCCACTGAGAAATTACGCCAAAAGAATCCCTAAATAACATCACCTGATCACCCTTTTAATGATTGGAGACCTTGATCACTATAAAAACAAAATTTCCTTAACAATAATATCCATATTACATTACATTTGGTGTGGAATCCCAAGTTTTCATTCCAAACAATTGTCTTACACCCCAAAACATGACCAGAATAAATGGCCTGGAGGCGTCACGCCTTTGCTTGGGTGGCCCCAACTGCCTGACGATTCTGTTTTTCTGTCTTTGAGGCTTTGGTTTCAAAAACGTAAAACCACTGGACTCAGAAAAGATAAATCTTTCTCAGTTTGCTTCAGAAAATCTAAACCCAATAAAATCCACGTTGGTGGCTTCTGGAGAGAGTTACTTATCTGTCTCTCAGGAATGGGCCTTTGGGTTCTCCCTATTTTCCTCCTGGACTGTTGGAGTTTTGCTCTACAGCACGATTCTAAACCATCTCTCTGAGTTTCCTAACCTCTTTGCCTTTCCACAAACCCTCTATTTTAAAACATTCTAATACTTTCCTATATTCTATTTAGACCATTCACTTTGGAGGAACTGCCTTTTCTTCTCACCTTCCCCCTTGTTATTGAAATCATAAATGACTATTGTTTTACTCAAAGTTTAATATAGAGGGCTCACTCATCTTCCATGAAGACTTCCCTGATTTTAAGAAGTTAAATGTACAATTCCTTAAACATATCTTTATTCTTAATACACTATCTTTTTTTTTTTTTGCCATATCAGTTCTTATTTCCTTATAATTAGTAGAAACCTTAAATTGTCTCACTTTTTGAAGTGAGGCATAGTTCCAGGAAATTGTTTTGAGAAAGATCAAAGCTATAAAGACACCCTAATCCTAACAAATTTAAAGTGAAGTAAAAAGAATAGAAATAACTCTAAAAACAACCATTCACGATCTGGTTTGAGTGTTGTTTGTTACACTGAGTAAACATTTGAGAAAAAAGGATATGCCAAGAGTGTTACATGTGTGTGTCTGGTAATGCATATGATAGCATATCATTTAGCATAAAGAATTTTATAAAGTATCACTATTAATGTTACTGTGTATAGTAAGAGCTCTTTTACTTAATTGACTTGTTGGGCTAATGAACGTTCTTCATTCTCTCTGTAAGGCATTCTAACTGATGCCCAAAGCACAGTGAGTACTTGTAACTAGTAGTCTACTTTCTAGTAAGCCTATGCAGTTTTGCTCAGAAAAATCATGTGTTCACTAAGAGTTAGTTGAATTTATTTATTTTTAAAAATATTTTAATTTTATTGGAATATAGTTGATTTACATTTGTCAGTTTCAGGTGTACAGCAAAGTAATTCAGTTATACATATACATATATTCATTCTTTTTTAGATTCTTTTCTCATATGGGTTATCACAGAATATTGAGTAGATTTCCTTGCGCTATACAGTAGGTCCTTGGTGGTTATCAATCTTATATATAGTAGTGTGTGTATGTTCATCCCAAGCTCCTGATTTATCCCTCCCTCCACAACATTTCCCCTTTGGTAACCATAGGTTTGTTATCAATATCTGTAAGTCTGTTTCTGTTTTGTAAATAAGTTCATTTGCATCTTTTTTAAAAAATCGGATTCCACATATGAGTGATATCATATGATATTTGTCTTTCTGTGTCTGACTTCACTTAGTATGATAATCTCTAGGTCCATCCATGTTGCTGCAAATGGCAATATTTCCTTCTTTTTTATGGCTGAGTAATATTCCACTGTGTGTATGTCCCACATCTTTTTTATCCATTCCTCTGTCGATGGACATTTAGGTTGTTTCTATGTCTTGACTATTATAAATAGTGCTGCAGTGAACATTGTGGTGCATGTATCTTTTCACATTATGGTTTTCTCCAGATATATGCCCAGGAGTGGGATTGCTGTATCCTATAGTAGTTCTATTTTTAGTTGTTTTTTTTTTAAACATCTTTTTTGGAGTATAATTGCTTTACAATTGTGTGTTAGTTTCTGCTTTATAACAAAGTGAATCAGCTATGCATAAACATATATCCCTATATCTCCTCCCTCTTGCATCTCCCTCCCACCCTCCCTATCCCACCCCTCTAGGTGGTCACAAAGCACCGAGCTGATCTCCCTGTGTTATGCGGCTGCTTCCCACTAGCTATCTATTTTACATTTGGTAGTATATATAAGTCCATGCCACTCTCTCACTTCGTGCCAACTTACCCTTCCCCCTCCCTGTGTCCTCAAGTTCATTCTCTACATCTGCATCTTTATTCCTGTCCTGCCTCTAGGTTCTTCAGAACCTTTTTTTTTTTTTTTTTAGATTCCATATGTATGTGTTAGCATACGGTATTTGTTTTTCTCTTTCTGACTTACTTCACTCTGTATGACAGACTCTAGGTCCATCCACCTCACTACAAATAACTCACTTTCGTTTCTTTTTATGGCTGAGTAATATTCCATTGTATATATGTGCCACATCTTCTTTATCCATTCCTCTGTTGATGGACACTTAGGTTGCTTCCATGTCCTGGCTATTGTAAATAGAGCTGCAATGAACATTGTGGTACATGACTCTTTTTGAATTATGGTTTTCTCAGGGTATATGCCCAGGAGTGGGATTGCTGGGTCATATGGTAGTTCTATTTTTAGTTTTTTAAGGAACCTCCATACTGTTCTCCATAGTGGCTGTATCAATTTACATTCCCACCAACAGTGCAAGAGGGTTCCCTTTTCTCCACACCCTCTCCAGCATTTATTGTTTGTAGATTTTTTGATGATGGCCATTCTGACTGGTGTGAGGTGATACCTCATTTTAGTTTTGTTTGCATTTCTCTAAAGTATTTTTAGTTTTTTAAGGAGCCTCCATGCTGTTCTCCATAGTGGTTGTACCAATTTACATTCCCACCAACAGTGAAGGAGGATTCCCTTTTCTCCACACCCTCTCCAGCATTTATTGTTTGTAAGAGACAGTTGAATTTATTCCCAAACCTATTTATTCCAGTTGTACTTGGAGTTATAATTATAAAATTTAATTTGATATTATACAAAGCAATGGACTATGAATGTGAAAAAGTATTGTTTATCTGAAAGCAGAATTGAAATATTTTCAAAAGACTCAATAAAGACAGATTATTTTAAACGATTTCTGTTGATTACATATGGGTGAGACAACTATAACAATTTTGATAAAAAATCTAGAATTCTGCACTTAGCTTTCTTTACAAACAACTTTAAGTTCGCCTTCACTTTAAAGAAATAAGAATGAGATTGTGGATGATGCTTTAAAAGTCTATTGTTTCTCAACCAGCAACAGCAGATTACACATCCTTCTCACATTCACATGGAACATTCACCAAGATAGACTACATCCTGAGCCATAAAATGCACCTTAATAAATTTAAAAGAATAGAAATCATATTGGATTGGCCAAAAAGTTCGTTCGGGTTTTTCATGTTACAGAAAAGCCGGAACAAACTTTTTGGCCAACCCAGTACAATGTCTGCTCTCAGACCACAATGGAATTAAACTAGAAACAGAAAGATAACTGGAAAATACCCAAATATGTGGAGATTAAACAACACATGGGTCAAAGAAGAAATCTCAAGAGAAATTTTAACATATTTTGAACTAAGTTAAAATAAAAATACTACTTATCAAAATGTGTTTTGATAAGGATGCAGTGACAGCAGTGTTTAGAGGGAAAGTGATAGCATTCTTATATGTGAATGTATATATTTAGAAAAGAAGAAAAAGCTAAAATCAATAATCTAAGTTTCCACCTTAAGACTAGAAAAAGAAGAGCAAATTAAATCCAAAGTAAGGAAAAGAAAGGAAATAATAAGAATTAGAGCAGGAATCAAATTGAAAACAAGAAATCAATAGATAAATTCAACAAAACCAAAAGCTGCTTTTTTGGAAAGATCAATAAAGTTGATAAGCCTCTAGCCAGGCTAACTAAGAAAAAACAGGACACAACTTAATAATATCAGAAATGAAAGAGGAACATCACTAAAGATCCTATGGATATTAAATGAATAATAAAGAAATACTATGAACAACTCTATGCTCATAAATCTCACAAATTTGCTAACCTAGATGAAATGGACCAAGTTCTTGAAAAACACAATTTGCCAGAACTCATATAAGAAGAAATAGAAAATCTGCATAAGCTTATATCAAAAAAAATTACATTAATGCTTAATAACCTTCCAAACCAGAAAGCCCAGGCCCAGATGGGTTCACTGGTGAATTCTACCAAACATTTAAAGAAGAAATGATACAACTTCTCTAAAACCTCTTTCAGAGGATCAAAGTAGAGGAAATATTTCCTAACTCACTCTATGAGGCCAGCATTACCTTAGCAACAAAACCAAAGACATAACAAGAAAACAAAAAACTATAGACTAATAGCTTTCATGAACATAGGTGCAAAAATTCTCAGCAAAACATTAGCAAATCAAATCTAACAATGTATTGAAAGATTTATATATCATGAACAAGTGGAATTTATCCCAGGTATTCAAGACTGGCTCAACATTTGAAATCAGCTAATTGTCAAGATGTCAGTTTTTCCCAACTTGATCTATAGATTCAATGCAATCCCAATCAAAATCCCAGCAAGTTATGCTGTGAATATCAACAATGTACATTTAGAGAGACACAAAACCCAGAAAAGCAAACACAATACCGAAGGAGAAGAACAAAGTTGGAGGACTGACACTACCAGACTTCAAGACATACTAGAAAGCTACAGTAATCAAGACAGTGTGGTATTGAGGAAAGAATAGAAAAATAGATCAGTAAAATAGAATTGAGAGCCTCCAAACAGACCCATGTAAATATAGTGAACTGAATTTTGACAAAGAAGCAAAGGTGATACAAAGGAGCAAAGATAGTCTTTTCAACAAAAGGGAGCTGGAACAACTGGGCATTCACATGGAAAAAACAAATCTAGAAACAGACCTGATACCCTTCACAAAAATTAACTCAAAATGGATCACAGACCTAAATATAAAATGAAAACTATAAAACTCATGGAAGATAACATAGGTGAAAACCTACCTGACCTTGGGTATGTCAATGATTTTTTAGATACAACACCAAAGGCACAATCCGTGAAAGAAAAAATCAATAATCTGGGCTTTATTAAAATTAAAAACATCTGCTCTGTGAAAGACAATGTCAAGAGAATGAGAAGACAAGGCACAGACTGAAAGAAAATTTTTTCAAAAGACATATATGATAAAGGCCTATTACCCAAAATATACAAAAACTAAACAATAAGAAAACCAAAAACCTGATTAAAAACTGGATCAGAGACCTTACTAGACACCTCACCAAAGAAGATATACAGATGGCAGATGCAGATAACCATATGAAAAGATGCTGCACATCATATATCATCATGGAAATGCAAATTAAAATAATAACAAGACACCACTACACACCTGTTTGGATGGCCAAAATCCAGAACACTGACAACACTAAATGGTAGTCAAAATGTGGAGCAAAAGGAACTCTCATACGTTGCTGGTGGGAATACCAAATGGTATAGCAGTTTTTTGTTTGTTTCATAAAACTAAACATACTCCTACCATACAATCTAATAACTGAGCTCCTTGGTATTTACCCAAAGGAATTGAGAACTTTGTGTCCACACAAAAACCTGCACATGGATGTTTATTGCAACTTGATTGGTAATTGCCAAAACTTGGAAGTAACTAAGATGTTCTTCAGTAGGTGAGTAGGTAAATAAACGTGTTACTCCCTAACAATGGAATATCATTCAGCACTAAAAAGAAAATGAGCACTCAAGCCATGAAAAGACATGGAGGAACTCTAACTGCATATTACAAAGTGAAAGAAGCCAATCGAAAAGGTTAAATACTGTATGATTCCAACTATTTATTGCATAAATAATACACTTTAAAAATTAAGATTTTATTTTTAAAGAGCAGTTTAAAGCTCACAGCAAAATTGAGGGGAAGGTTCTTATATACGCCCTCTCCCATCACATGCACGGTGTGTTATTTATGCAATAAAAACTAGGCAGAACATTCATCAGCAGATCTATACTCAAAGAAAAAGCTGTGCTCCTGTATTATAAGACGGGTAAATAAATTTACATTTCTATTTGCTTTTAGTTAGAATTAATGTTTATGGTACTTTTTGATAAGTCTCTATAAATCCTCAACTTGAATGACTTTTCTGATTAACTATGAAACTAAGGGTTTCTACTGGAGTGTGTTTCTGTTAGCTACCAATGTTGGACAGAGCTTGGTCCTAATGAGGCTAAACCTGTGTGATACCTTCTGACTAATGACCCCTTAGGTACAGGAATATCTGAACGCTGGAGAGAGTATGAAATATCTAATATCTAAATATCTAAAAACAAAAACAACAAGAAACATGTCTCTCTGGTGAAGGAGCCCTCTTTATGTTCTGGCATGGTGTGACTCCTTAGATCTGGACTAGATAAAACTAATGGGAGCTTTGGCAAACAAGTTGCACTGTAGCCTGAAAGGCCAGATGTCAAGCCAAGTCAGGTGAGGTGCTGACCCAGGGTGACTGATGGCTCTGCAACTGGAGGGAAAATATGAATCATAGTTGAAGAAAAAAACCAAAAGGTCATATCCAGGGAAGTGGTGCCAAATGTTGGGTCTAAGGGCTAAATAAGGTTGTAAATGGAAAGGTGAGTCAAAGGCATAAAACTTGCACGATTTGAAGCCAGATGAAAAGTTTTATGTGAGATTAGTCATAGCTGAGGCTGGGATCAATGAAAGTATTTGAGAGACCAGATTTTTTTTTCCCCCCTGGTCAATTTTTACTTAAGAACCAGGTAGATGGAGAGAGGCTAGGGAAGGTTAAAACTAACAATATTTTAGGGTTACATTCATATATAATACATTAATATATGTAATTTATTGATGGATTGCATTTTGTTGGAGATGTACATTTAAAAGGGTTTGATTTTTCTATAAATGGCCTCTGTATAATGTTGAATTTTCTTTTCATCCTGGATAGTAACCCACTTAATATTATCTTGGCCCTTCTGTAACCTCTTCTGCTTTTGACTGTTTAAATGGTTTGATATCTGTTTCTGAGATCCAGTACTTTCATCTTAAAACTTCCATCTCATATTCTCTCCAAAGTGGTCTTTTCCCCTCCACCCAGTGCTGGGACTTCACTGTCTTGGAGTGAGGGTGAGGGTTGTGTGGCCTGGCTCTCAGGTAGCTCTACCCTCTCCCTCCTCCTGGCAATAGTTTCTCAGGTGTTGGGATAGGAGAAAGAGAAAAAGAAGACAACTTTCCTTTTTGACTGGGCAATGTTGCAGTCTTGCCTTTGGGTGGTCCTGATGGCTGTTGTAGCTCTTTGCCTGTGAACTCTAAGTACATGGATGGTTGCTCTCACTTGCCTTACTGATGAGGAACTCCTTCCTAGTCATTGGTGATGTCTTGTAAGACTTGGCCGTATCTTCCTGCTGACTCCCAGGAGGTGGTACCATGCTTCACTTCTCTGATGTTCTGCTGTCCTCAACCTGCTGTGTCAGTTGCAGAGAGATTGTAGCACTTAATTTCTTCAAATCCCTATGGCCTTCAGGCATGTAGGATTATTTTCTGAATCTCTTCAAAACTGAGAACAAAGGATGTCAATCCTGTCCCCACTCATCACTGGTATTCTCCCGCCTTGACATCTCTCCATAGTTCTTGTTTCTACTACATCCAGGACCCCAAAAGACATCTTTTTGGTGAAGCAGATGTCCAGCAATGGAATTATTAAATACCTGTCTTATTTTACCAACACCTTCAGACTTTACAAAGTGATTCTCTCTTGGGTATGGGGAAAAAATTCCTCTAAGATGAGGCAGGGACTAGCTCCTCTTCACAAGCCCTGCGATGACCCTGAACAACTTTCATCAGGTTCTCTCCTCTTATTGACAGGGCTTAATAGGGGCACTAGTTTCTGGTAGGGCTGGTCTTCTGAATTGGCACCGTTCAATAAGCATTAGGGTGGTAAATGACACACACCTCCCCAATAATTCTCTGAAATTGAGATGGGATACTTGGTTCTTTTTCTTTTTTTTAAAGACTTTTTAAAGACTCTTGCCTTGAGTCTTAACTAATAAGAAAATCTCAACTTGATTTTCTCTGATTTATGCCTTGGTAGCAGTGAGTCTGAATTACTTTTTTTTCCTTTTTCATCCATTACCATTGGTGATGTAGAGCACTTTCTTGGTTCCAGATAAGTTCTTGGTTCCAGATAATCCAGATAAGCTTGGGCCAAACAGACTTCTAATGAATTCCACTAACCCCACCTTAGAAGAGGCAAGTATAAATTTCTGAGTATAGGCTAATTCATTATACATTTCTTTGAACTCAATTTAGTATAACTGTATAGTTTTTCAACTGCATACAAGTGCTGCAGGGTGACAAAGAGTCATGATTCCAGGCTTCAAGGTATTCTAGGCAGGTAGAAATAATTTTTTTATAAATACATAATTTATTGTCCTTGGAAAAGTCATTGGATAGGTAGTCAGGAGACTACTTTCTGGGGGGGCCTTACCACAGATGTTGAGGCTGCATACTTTTAGAAAGTTGCATCAGCTCTCTTTGTCTCAACTTTCTTGCTTCTAATAGTAGGGTATTGGGCAAGTTGATCTCTAAGCGCTCAGTTCTGATATTCCTTAAACAGATCTCTATGGTTCATATTGTTATCCCTGCTCATGTCTTCTGGCATTAAGAATACCCTCCCTATTTCCTTTCTGCTTTAAATTTCTTATCCTTTTCTTGAAGGATATATAACCCCAAAAAGGTTAAGAATTACTGCAGTGAACATTCTCCCTGATGAATGAAAGGAAATGATGTCCTGAAGATGTATGGGAGTGTGTTGAATCTATAGATGACTGGGGAGAATTGAAATCTTAACAATATAGGTCTTCCAATCCATGAATATGATACGCATCTCCATTTATTTAGTTATTTGATTTCTTTCACAGTGTTTTTCAGTTTTCAGCAAACAGAGTTAGAACATATTTTTAGAAACACTTATACCCAAGTGTTATATGGTGTTTGTTTTTTGGTGATTTCGTAAGTGGTCTTTTGAAAATATTCAATTATCAATTATCTATTACTAGTATGTAGACATAAAATTGCTTTTTTAAAATATTAACCTGAAACCTTCCTAAACTCACATATTGATTCTAGTAGTTTTTAAATATCATCTGTGAATAGAAATAGTTCCTACCTTCCAATATTATGAACCTTTTCTTTCTTTATCTTTTTTTACCTTATTGACTGGGTAGGACCTTCAGTATGATGTTGAATAGGAGTAGTGATAGAGGATATCCTTGCCTTGTTCCAAAGCTTAGGAGGAAAGCATTCAGTCTATTACCTTTAAGGTTTTTTTGTTTTTGTTTTTTGTTTTTTGCTAAACATCTTTTATCAGGCTAAGGAAGTTTCCTTCACTTCTTAGTTTGTTGAAAATTTTTATCATGAAAGAATGTTGCATTTTGTTAAGTGCCTTGTGTACTTATTTTAAAGTTATCATGTATTTTCCCTTTTAGTCTATTGATATAGTGAATTACATAGATTTATATTTGAATATTGAGCCAGTCTTGGATTTCTAAGATAAATCTCTCTTGATCATGATGTATTATCCTTTTTATATATTGTTATATTTGATTTCCTAATATTTTGTTAAGAATTTTTGCACCTTGTTCATGAGATCAATTGTACTATAGTTTTCTTGAAATGTCTTTGTTTTAGAGTAAGAGTAATGCTGGCTTCAGGGAATGAGTTGGAGAGTATTTCCATTGCTTCTGTTTTTGGAAGAACTTGGGTAGAATTTATATTATTTCTTTTTTTAATTAAAATTTATATATAGATAATACCACTTAAGAATGTCAAAATATATACTTCATTACTTTTTCATGCTTTATTTCATTGGTTCTATATTCCAGAAATATATCAGATACTAGTGCACTTTTTTAAATCCTTTTAATGAGAGTGCCTCCAGTATTTCATCATTAAGTAGATTGAAATATGATCTTGGTTTGATATGTTTATTGTGTTAATTAAGTCTCACTTTGCAAAGGTTTGTTTCTATCTTGGATAGATTTAGAAGTTTATCAAATTACTTTCCAACATTTATTTTTAATACTTTTATTGAAATACAATTCACATACTATACTATTTGAAGTGTAGAATTCAGTGGTTTTTAGTATACTCACTGAGTTCTGCAACCATCACCAGAATCTTAATTTTAAACCTTTTCATCACTCCAAAAAGAAACTCCATGCCCATTAGTGGTCACTCCCCATTTCACCTCCCACTATCCTCTGGCAATCATTAATCAACTTTCTGTCTCTATAGATTTGCCTATTCTGGGAATTTAATATAAATGGACTCACATAATATATATATTTTTGTGTCTGTTTTTTTTCACTTAGCATAATGTTTTTAAAGTTCATTCATGTTGCAGCATGTATCAGTACTTCATTTCCTTTTACTCTCAAATAATACTTCATTGTATGGATATACTACAGTTTGTTTATCCATCTATCAGTTGATGGACATTTGGGTTGTTTCTACTTTTTGTTTATGCTGCTTTGATATTCATATATAAGTCATTGTGTAGGCATATGTTTTTCTTTCTCTTGAGTATATACCTAG
Source organism: Eubalaena glacialis (assembly GCF_028564815.1). Classification (NCBI taxonomy): domain Eukaryota; kingdom Metazoa; phylum Chordata; class Mammalia; order Artiodactyla; family Balaenidae; genus Eubalaena; species Eubalaena glacialis. The sequence goes on along the minus strand of NC_083725.1, from coordinate 11,389,934 downwards.
GAGTGGAAGTGCTGGATCATATGGTAACTGTATGTTTAACATCTTTTGAGTTTTCTAGACTAAAGCATCCTTCCCATTTGTTTTTAACTTTTTATTTTATATGGGAGTATATTTGATTAACAATGTTGTGTTAGTTTCCAGTGTACAGCAAAGTGATTCAGCTATACATATACATGTGTATATTCTTTTTCAAATTCTTTTCCCATTAGGTTGTATCCTTCCCATTTTAAATTCTGCCTAGAAATGGATGAGAGCTCCAATTTCATTCACATTCTTATCTGTCTTTCTGATTTAGCCATCCTAGTGGTTATGCAGTGGTAGTCCCTTATCAAATATCTGACTTGCAAATATTTTCTCCCATTCTGTGGGTTTGTCTTTTCACTTTCTTGATGATTTCATTTGCAGCACAAAGGTTTCTTTTTAATTTTGATCAAGTCTAACTTTATCTAGTTTCTTTCTTTTGCTGTCTGTGCTTTTGGTGTTGTATCTGAAAAAATCATTGCCTAACCCAAGGTCATGAAGATTTACTCTCTTTTTAAAAACAGTTTTATAGTTTCAGTTCTCATATTCATGTCTAAGCTCTATTTTGAGTTAATTTTGTGTATGGTGTAAGGAAGAGGTCCAATTTTATTCTTTTACATGTAGATATTAATTTCTTCCAGAACCATTTGTTGAAAAGACAATTATTTCCCCATTTAAATCTTGGCATCTTTGTCTAAAATCAATTGGCCTTCACTAAGGCCAATTAGTAAGGGCGTACTTCCAGCTTCTCAATTCTATTCCATTGATGTATATGTCTATCTTTATGCCATTACCACACTGTCTTGATTACTGTAGCTTTGTAGTATGATTTGGAATCAAGAAGTGTAAGTCCTCCAACTTTGTTCCTTTTTTCAAGATTGTTTTGTTTATTCTTGGTCTTCAAAAATCATTGATGTAATAAGTTATACAATGAATGTTCTGACAATCATCATTATTGAAACCATAAAGGAAAAAATTAGGATATTTGACTACAAAAATCTGTATGTGAAAAAGCACTGTAAATCAATCTGAAAGACAAATAAAGTATAAAAGTATTTGCAAATTATGTGAAAGCCAATGGGTCAATGTACTTAATTTATAAAGCATTGCAGTAAGTTAACTAGTAAAGTTAATGTAGTAAGGAACATGATAAGCATTCAAAGTTAGAAATAGCATAAGAAGTGAACAGATAATTTATTAAAGAAATTCCAATGGCTAATAAGCTTAGACAAAAAGTTCAAGTACATAATAATAAAAGAAATTGGTATTAAAACAACAAAATATTTCTTTTTTTTCATCTTTCCAATAAGTAAGTGTATATATTTTTCAGTGATAATAATCAATGTTGGTAAGGACTATTTAAACAGAAACTCAGGTCTTGTTGCTGGCAGGTGAAAACTGTAGTCACCTCACTGGAGGGTGATTTGGCAGTGCTTATTGAGAGGCATATATGCTCACCTTCTTTGATCAAGTAATCTCATTTCAAAGTATTTGTACTGAAAAAACATCAGAGAATTTCACAGAGATTTATGTGCAAATACAACACAGTGTTAGTTGTTATAGTGAAAAACTGGAAAATATAATGGTTGACTAAAGGTGAATAATCAAATAATTGTGGTTAGGTTATGTAATTAGATACCTTGGAGACATTAAAAATAAATAGTTCAAAGTAAATTTATGAGACAAATGCTCCTGATTTAATATATTTTTAGGAGGATTTTGTCTCACTTGTAGTATTTGGTGGTACACAACTACAAATGCTTTCATTTTTCTCCATTTATTACCTTCAATTATAGTTTATAGTTTATTATATCTGAAGAAAGTCTTCATAATCTGGGGCTTTAAGTCAGCTAAAGCCATGTGACAAGTCAAATTCAATTGTCTATATTTTAAAATATCTTCAAGAGTTATATGATCTAAGTAATTACTGAAAAAAGCAAAAATCCCAATAAACTCAAAGGTCTTTGTTTCTAGGTTATGCAGACCAACTCTTCCATGAAAAAAAAATTTAAATATCGATAATCCAAAAAGAGAAGCTGAATATGGAGGTTTCTTTTGCCCCAAGGGTGTCCTTGCTCATGTAAACTATTGTTTTGATGTGAGGTGTGGGGTATAGAAATAAAACCCAGAGCCCAAAAAGGCGAGGAGTCTCACAGAAGACAATATATGGTGATCCTGGGCTGGTGGTACTCCTGGCCACCTGACAGAAGAAAGTGCAGATATTCTATGGAGAAGGCCTGAGATCATTCTTACAAAATTTTTTTCAAGTACAAAGACTAGCAGGCTGTCAGAGATAACTAAGCCAACAAACAAACAAACAAAACCCCAAACTGACATGAATAAGAACCAACAGAAACAAAACAAAACAAGTTGGGAAAATTCATGTAAAGATTGAGATATTGGAATATCAGACACAACCTATAAAAGAGCCATGTTTTATATACTTCAAGAAACAGAAGATAAGTTTGGAATGGCTTCAAGCAATAGGATACCATAAAAAAATGATATCACAAATTTGATGGAAAACCAAGTAGAAAACTCCTAGAAATAAAAATGCCATAACTTAAATTGAAATCTCAATGGTTGAGCAACAGATTAGCCACAACTGAAGAAAGAATAATTAGCAAACTGGAAGATAGGCCAGAAGAAATTATACAATATGCAATATTAGGCAACAAAAAGATAGAAAACACAGAAGAAAGAGTAAGAGACACTTAGGACAGAGTAAGAAGGGCTAAGAACTTTAATGTCTCTGCAAAAAAGGAGAAGAGAGAAAATGGGAGAGAGGCAATATTTAAAGAGATAATTGCTGAGAATTTTTTAGAACATCTGAAAAAACCAAGTCACAGTTTTAAAAGGCCCAATGAATCTCAACAGAATAAATAAAAAACTCCTACACCTACACACATCATAGTAAAACTGCACAACATCAGAAACAAAGAGAAAAATCTTAAAAACAGAGAAAAAAGATATAAAATCTTCAGAGTTAGTCTGAAGTTGACTTCTCAGTAGCAGAAATGGAAGCCAGAAGGTAGTGGAATATTATTCTCAATTTTGTACAATAGCTACCAACTGAGTATACTTTATTCAGGAAAAGTATCTTTCAAGACGAAAGTAAATAAAGATATTTTCAAATAAACAAAAATGTGACTTTGTCACTGGCACACCTTCTCTAAAGGATATTCTAAAATGTATTCTTCATGCAGAAAGGAAATTGATTTTAGATAGAATTTCTAAAATGCAAGAAAGAAGAGTAAAGAAAAAGTAAATATGTGGTAAATGTAAATTAATTTGTGTAAAACAAAAATAATATTGACTCATGACAAAAAAAAATCATAAATTTAAAAACATTACAACATCAGTATATACATTTAAGGAAAAAAGTTATAATGTCCACAGACCTTTCTATTGCCCAGGAGGAGGGTAGAGGTATTAGTTTTAGATTTTTAATTGTTAGGTTATCTACTTGTAGGAAAGAAATCTAGTATGTAACTTCCAAACACAGGAAAGAAATGAAATGATAAAATGTAATCTACTAAAAAATATTACGAAGGAGAGTGAGAGAAATAAGAACAAGCAGGACAAAATAAGCAAAATAAAGCAAAAATAAGATGTTAGGTTTAAATCCAAATATATCAGTGACTACATTAAATGGAAACAAGTTAAATTCTCCAAATTAAAACTAATTGAAATGTACACTTGTTTACAAGAGGAGCATCTAAAATGAATGATATAAAAAAGATTAAATTAAAACCTTGGAAAGAGAAATACCATGTAAATCATGTAAATACAAATCAGAAGTAGGAAATATATAGCTTTGTTAGTATCAACAAAATATACTTTAATTTAGAAGGTAATAATAGAGATAAAGAGCATCTCCTTGGCATTGTTAGAGCTTAAATTCACCATGAATATATAACAAATTTCAATTCACATGTGCCTAATAACATAGTCTTACAAATATATGAAGTAAAAATGGACAGAACTACTAGGAGAAATGAACAAATATACAATTAGAAAGATTTTAACTCTTCATAGTCATTAAATAAATAGAAAATATGTTTACTTATCTGGAGGGCTCCATCAAGCACAAAGTTCTTTAGATTTTGATGAAAAACACATATTCACAAATTAAGAGCAAGAAAAATGAAAATTCTAATCAACTGTTCAGTCTAAAAGAAAGATGTGCTTTTCTGAGAGTAGTCAAAGAATGAAAAACTTTTCATAATATTTCAAAGAGGGGGCTCTGTGTTATAGTTGGGGTGTGTGAGAAGAATTGTTCTCAGTAGACGTCCAGGGCTCCAGGATTTCTACCTGGCCAGGATCTCTGGTTATAAGGAACTCCAGTTAGCTATGGTGGAAAGTGTCTTGCTTCATGGGGAGGCAATCTCAAATAACTGTCTTCCTTGAATGATGGTCCATCTTTTAATCCTAGGAAAATGTTAAATGAAGTATAGAAATATTTAAGAGGCTAAAATCCATAATATTAATAATTTTATAATAACAAAGAATCTGCATATATAATACATTCCATATACTTTTAAATGTTTTATAGAACTTTTCTCTTAGATTAATTGCCTTATAACGTCAATTTAAACAATATAATTGAGTAATTAATTTAGACTTGCAGGTTTAAGTTGAGATGTTATGCAAAGTATTAGGCTATATAAGAAGATTTTAGGGGCACCATATTTTTTTTTTTCTTTTATAAATTTATTTATTTATTTATTTTTGGCTGTGTTGGGTCTTAGTTTTTGTACAAGGGCTTTCTCCAGTTGCGGCGAGCGGGGGCCACTCCTCATCGCGGTGCGCGGGCCTCTCACTGTCGCGGCCTCTCCCGTTGCAGAGCACAGGCTCCAGACGCGCAGGCTCAGCAGTTGTGGCTCACGGGCCCAGCCGCTCCGTGGCATGTGGGATCCTCCCTGACCGGGACACGAACCTGTGTCCCCTGCATTGGCAGGCGGATTCCCAACCACTGCGCCACCAGGGAAGCCCCATATTTTTAAATTATAAGAATTATTTAAGATGTATAAGAATTATTTAGTACTCATAAAGGTTCTGTTTGTGGAGTCATACAACTGAGTATTAGAAAGGAATCAGAATATATTACATCTACAAACTTAGCTTAACATAGTTAGTGTCTAATTAACTATATTCATAAATGAGAGCAAACATTATTTATAGATACTTAAAAATTATTGTTAAAACTTATGATACGCAAATGATTCCATAAGATTTGTAATTTGAACTTAATGAGGTGTTTGAGCTGATAAGTTAAATAAATTGAATATCAGTCAAAAATTTTAAACCAAAATTAATCTTTTCTAAGTGCAGAAGCTCCCTCAAGAGCATTAAAACCCTTCATCTAAAAATGTTCAAATGTCTCTTTTTTGCCTCTTAACAATATCTTGGACAGATACTACTCCTGTTCATTTTCAGTTACCAGTAAATGCAGTCCCATCCAGTGAATTTAATTTGTTTTAAAATTTCAATTTAATTTCCAATTTAATGCTCATCTCCAATCCTCCCTGCCCCAGCAACAGCAAAGTTTTAGCCCAAAGCACTGTTTTTTTCCTTCTTCCTCTATCCATGCCATTGGAGCTTCCCCTACCGGCATGGTGGGGGAACTAGGTCTTCTGTCCCAAAGGAAAGGGAGAAAAAATGACACACACACTCCCTATGAGGCTCGTGAACCATATTTATTTCTAGTCAATTTTTTGAATCCTCACCCAAATCTTTCTTCCTTTTAGTAATCTTTTTATACACTCACCAGTCTATACAGCATGTTGTTGTGTGTATGTACGCATGTGACATGATTGGGGCAGACAACCCTGAGGAAGTACTTGACTCCAAATAATTTTAGCTTTTTTTGGAACCTGGGGTACTTGATTCCTCTTTTCCTCAGTATGAGTTTCTAGCTGCCAATTAAAGGGCAATAGGAAGAAAACAGAATTTGAGCAATTGTTGACTATCTCTGAACGGTAGGATCATTGATCATTTTTACTTTTATGTTAAGAAGATTTTTAAAACTGGCATTCAAAATAGATATAAAACTTGAGCTCTTTTTATAATAGTCACAGAAATTGTATACATATTTGGTAAAGTATGAAAGCATTTTAACTTGAAGAGGAAGGACAACATTTTGTATACTTTGAAGTTGGAAGATGTCTTCTCTTGAATGTCTTCTGAAGAGACTCTTGTGATTTGGGTCCTTGCACTCAGCATTCAAACATTCCCAAGGGTCTAAAGTGCCTTTCGGGGATCTGAGGTGATTATTTTGAGAAGGAAACTGTGAGGGGAAACTTCTAACGGGACACAAGGAAGCAAAGTAGTGATTTCCTGACTGAAGGGCTAGCAGGTTGAAGGCAAAGGCTGAAGTGTCCTTGAAAGGAGCAGCAAAGTCAGCTTCTCCAGGCTTCTCTTCATCAGGGTAAAGGATGTGGAAGAATCAAATTCATGGTCTGACAGGAGTAGAAATTTGAAAGCAGGAAAGAATGGGATGAGGACAGTAAGAACACCTAATATGTCCCCGCAAATTACTCATCTCCTGTGGATGGACTCCATGACGTGAGGGTTACTTCCTGTCTTGTTTTTCAAGTGTCTTGTGATCCACACCGAGGGGGCCTGGAGGAGAGACACAGGGACTGGCTGATGTCAGAGGATAAAAGAGGATGACATGTCAGCAACACAAACATTAGTTTCTGCTTCTGACTGGCTCTGAGTGTGAAAATGTCAGAACTGGGCTCTGCCTCGAGATGCTGAGGAGGTGTGATGTTAGTGCCGATGACACAGATGGAGTCAGCAAGAAGCTTTGGCAGCAGACTCTCCAACACAGCTCTAGCCTTCTTTTGGGGCCTGTGATGGCTAGAGTAGCTGTTACAGAGATGTCTGAACAAAGCTTCACCCCTAATCTTGTGGTTTCCAGTTGTAGATCCAGCTGTTCAAGAAGCTGGTGTGAGCTGATGCCTAAAGTTAGAATTTGTCCAACGCTTTGGGGGAGCATTGGGTTGTAGTGAGGAAAGTACTCAACTCTAAATTAGAATTGTCTGATTACTTCACCATCTCCTTCCTCACGCTGTGAATGCCTTGAGGCGAGAATAGCATTCACTATCTTTGTATCACCTGGCACAAAATAAGTGATCAGTAATAGCTTTAAAAATAATGAGTAAACTTCCTAAGAGGTGGCAATGGTTGAAATATTGGCTTTCAAATTTACTCTATGTAGTATCTGTGGCATCTCTATTTTCCTTTTCTTCTTTGAAAACCCCTTGGGGAAGTCATTTGGTATTATCAAAATTTGGGGGGAAAAATGTGATATATTTTGGTCTTCCATGTAGTCACTTACCAGAGTCATAAAATTGCCTCACACTAAGAATAAGTGTTAGTCTTTTTTGCACTGACAGTGTAAGGGATGGGCCAGTTCATCAGCTTTAACCTAACAACAGGCCATGCAGTCCAACTTGTCAACATTAATGTATATTCAAAAGTCACACTCAGAGAATTTTCCATTGGGGGAATTTGAAAGCTGTGACTTTTATCAGCCAAGAAATTATCCAGTGGTATTGGAGAGACTGGAAATACAAATAATGCCACTGGGCTGATGTTACTTTGTACACCCCTGCTCCATTCCTAAGGGTTGGAAGTTAACACTTCCCAAACCACTAAAAAAAAAAATTTTTTTTTTTTTGGTAGGAGGAGAACATCAATAATTGCTGACTAGGAGAAACTCCTCTCTTCTCCCTCCTCCTGTAACTACTTTGTGAATAAGGTTTTTTTCTCCTTAATAATCTCAAATGATTTGGTCACTATTTTTTTTAATTTAATTTTTATTTTATTTTGGAGTATAGTTGATTTCAATGTTGTATTAGTTTCAGGTGTATAGCAAAATGATTCAGTTATACATATACATATACCCATTCTTTTTCAGATTATTTTCCCATATGGGTTCTTACAGAATATTGAGTAGAGTTCCCTGTGCTATACAGTAGGTCCTTGTTGATTATTTTATATATAGGAGTGTGTATATGCTAATCTCAAATGCCTAATTTATCCCTCGCCCCAACCTTCCCCATTTGGTAATGATAAGTTTGTTTTCAGAGTCTGTGAGTCTGTTTCTGTTTTACAAATAAGTTCATTTGTATCACTTTTTTAGATTCCACATATAAGTGATATACGATATTTGTCTTTGACTGACTTACTTCACTTGGTAGGATAATCTCTAGGTCCACCCATGTTGCTACAAATGGCATGATTTCATTCCTTTTTTATGGCTGAGTAATATTCCACTGTGTATATGTACCACAACTTCTTTATCCATTCCTCTGTTGCTGGACATTTAGGATGCTTCCATGTCTTGGCTACTGTAGATAGTGCTGCAATGAACATTGGGGTGCATGTATCTTTTCGAATTATGGTTTTCTCCGGATATATGCCCAGGAGTGGGATTGCTGGATCATATGTGTCACCATTAATAGTATTATGCTATGGTTTCTCAGGAACAGCAAGGACTAGCACTCATAGGTAGAGTAGTCAGCAACTTCATAATGCCTTTGGTCTTGCCGTGAGTCTTCAGCCTTGGCCAGACAAAGCTGATGAACTGTGTCATGGAATTGCTCCTTTAACTGTACTCTGATTACAGAGTGAGACTGGGAAGAGATAATGAGAATTCAGAAGAGGTGTTGCAAGTCTAAGCAGTGGATGAAATTCCAGAAACCAAGGCTTCAAGGAGAAAAAGAAATGTGCCAGGTCTTGGTACATTAAACTCTTGCAGAAGCAAGAAGAACTACAACCCTGCAGCCTGCAGAACGAAAACCACAATCACAGAAAGATAGACAAAATGAAAAGGCAGAGAACTATGTCCCAGATGAAGGAACAAGATAAAACCCCCAAAAAACAACTAAATGAAGTGGAGATAGGCAACCTTCCAGAAAAAAGAATTCAGAGTAATGATAGTGGAGATGATGCAGGACCTCGGAAAAAGAATGGAGGCAAAGATCGAGAAGATGCAAGAAATGTTTGACAAAGACCTAGAAAAATAAAAGAACAAACAAACGGAGATGAACAATACAATAACTGAAATGAAAAATACACTAAAAGGAATCAATAGCAGAATAACTGAGGCAGAAGAATGGATAAGTGACCTGGAAGACAGAATGGTGGAAGTCACTGCCATGGAACAGAATAAAGAAAAAAGAATGAAAAGAAACAAAGACAGCCTAAGAGACCCCTGGGACAATCTCTGGGAAGAGATTATACTCAAAAACTTCCCTAACATGGGAAAGGAAATAGCCACCCAAGTCCAGGAAGCAGAGAGAGTCCCAGGGAGGATAAACCCAAGGAGAAACATGCTGAGACACACAGTAATCAAACTGACAAAAATTAAAGACAAAAATTATTAAAAGCAACAAGGGAAAAATGACAAATAACATGCAAAGGAACTCCCATAAGGTTAACAACTGATTCCTCAGCAGAAACTCTACAAGCCAGAAGGGAGTGGCATGATATATTTAAAGTGATGAAAGGAAAGGATGTACAACCAAGAATACTCTACCTGGCAAGGATCTCATTCAGATTCGATGGAGAAGTCAAAAGCTTTACAGACAAGCAAAAGCTAAGAGAATTCAGCACCACAAAACCAGCTCTACAACAAATGCTAAAGGAAATTCTCAAAGGGGAAACACAAGAGAAGAAAAGGACCTACAAAAACTAACCCAAAACAATTAAGAAAATGGTAATAGGAACATACATATCGATAATTACCTTAAATGTGAATGGATTAAATGCTCCAACCAAAAGACACAGGCTCGCTGAATGAATATAAAAACAAGACCCATATATATGCTGTCTACAAGAGACCCACTTCAGACCTAGGGACACATACAGACTGAAAGTGAGGGGATGGAAAAATATACTCCATGCAAATAGAAATCAAAAGAAAGCTGGAATAGCAATACTCATATCAGATAAAATAGACTTTAAAATAAAGAATGTTACAAGAGACAAGGAAGGACACTGCATAATGATCAAGGGATCAATCCAAGAAGAAGATACAACAATTATAAATATATATGAACCCGACATAGGAGCACCTGAATACATAAGGCAACTGCTAACAGCTATAAAAGAGGAAATCGACAGTAACACAATAATAGTGGGGGACTTTAACACCTCACTTACACGAACGGACAGATCATCCAGACAGAAAATTACTAAGGAAACACAAGCTTTAAATGACACAATAGACCAGATAGATTTAATTGATATTTATAGGACATTCCATCCAAAACCAGCAGATTACACTTTCTTCTCAAGTGCACCTGGAACATTCTCCAGGATAAATCACATCTTGGGTCACAAATCAAGCCTCAGTAAATTTAAGAAAGTTGAAATCATATCAAGCATCTTTTCTGACCACAACTTTATGAGATTAGAAATAAATTACAGGAAAAAAATGTAAAAAACACAAACACACGGAGGTTAAACAATATGCTACTAAATAACCAAGAGATCACTGAAGAAGTCAAAGAGGAAATCAAAAAATAACTAGAGACAAATGACAACGAAAACATGATGACCCAAAACCTATGGGATGCAGCAAAAGCAGTTCTAAGAGGGAAGTTTATAGCAATACAAGCCTACCTCAAGAAACAAGAAAAATCTCAAATAAACAATCTAACGTTACACCTAAAGGAACAAGAGAAAGGAGAACAAACAAAACCCAAAGTTAGTAGAAGGAAAGAAATCATCAAGATCAGAGCAGAAATAAATGAAATAGAAACAAAGAAAACAATAGCAAAAATCAGTAAAACTAAAAGCTGGTTCTTTGAGAAGATAAACAAAATTGATAAACCTTTAGCCAGACTCATCAAGAAAAAGGAGGAGAGGACTCAAGTCAATAAAATTAGAAATGAAAAAGGAGAAGTTACAATGGACACTGCAGAAATACAAAGCATCATAAGAGACTACTACAAGCAACTCTATGCCAGTAAAATGGACAACCTGGAAGAAATGGAAAAATTCTTAGAAAGGTATAACCTTCCAAGACTGAACCAGGAAGAAATAGAAAATATGAACAGATCAAACACAAGTAATGAAATTGAAACTGTGATTAAAAATCTCCCAGCAAACAAAAGTCCAGGACCAGATGGCATCACAGGTGAATTCTATCAAACATTTAGAGAAGAGCTAACACCCATCCTTCTCAAACTCTTCCAAAAAATTGCAGAGGAAAGAACACTCCCGAACTCATTCTACGAGGCTACCACCACCCTGATAGAAAACCAGACAAAGATACTACAAAAAAAGAAAATTACAGACCAATATCACTGATGAATATAGATGCAAAAATCCTCAACAAAATACTAGCAAACAGAATCCAACAACACATTAAAAGGATCATACACCATGATCTAGTGGGATTTATCCCAGGAATGCAAGGTTTCTACAGTATACACAAATCAATCAATCAATCAATGTGATACACCATAATAACAAATTGAAGGATAAAAACCATATGATCATTTCAATAGATGCAGAAAAAGCTTTTGACAAAATTCAACACCGATTTATGATAAAAACTCGCCAGAAAGTGGGCATAGAGGGAACCTACCTCAACATAATAAAGGCCATATAAGACAAACCCAGAGGAAACATCATTCTCAACGGTGAAAAACTGCAAGCATTTCTTCTAAGATCAGGAACAAAACAAGGATGTCCACTATCACCACTATTATTCAACATAGTTTCAAATGTCCTAGCCAAGGCAATCAGAGAAGAAAAAGAAATAAAAGAAATAAAATTGGAAAAGAAGAAAAATTGTCACTGTTTGCTGATGACATGATATGATACATAGACAATCCTAAAGATGCCACCAGAAAACTACTAGAGCTGTTCAATGAATTTGGGTAAAGTTGCAGGATACAAAATTAATGCACAGAAATCTCCTGCATTCCTATACACTAACAACAAAAGATCAGAAAAAGAAATTAAGGAAGCAATCCCGTCCACCATTTCAACAAAAAGAATAAAATACCTAGGAATAAACCTACCTAAGGAGGTAAAAGAACTGTAGTCAGAAAACTATAAGACACTGATGAAAGAAATCAAAGACGACACAAACAGATGGAGAGATATACCATGTTCTTGGATTGGAAGAATCAATATTGTGAAAATGACTATACTACCCAAAGCAATCTACAGATTCACTGCAATCCCTATCAAATTACCAATGACATTTTTCACAGAACTAGAACAAAAATCTTAAATTTTGTATGGAGACACAAAAGACCCCAAATAGCCAAAGCAATCTTGAGGGAAAAAGCGGAGCAGGAGGAATCAGGTTCCCTGGCTTCAGACTATACTACAAAGCTACAGTAATCAAGACAATATGATACTGGCACAAAAACAAACATTTAGACCAATGGAACAGGATAGAAAGCTCAGAGATAAACCCATGCAGCACCAATGGTCACCTAATCTATGACAAAGGAGGCAAGAATATACAATGGAGAAAAGACAGCCTCTTCAATAAGTGGTGCTCTGAAAACTGGACAGCTACATGTGAAAGAATGAAATTAGAACACTCCCTAACACCATATACAAAAATAAACTCAAAATGGATTGAAGACCTGAATGTAAGGCCAGACACTATAAAACTCTTAGAGGAAAACACAGGCAGAACACTCTTTGACATAAATCACAGCAAGATCTTTTTTGACCCACCTCCTAGAGTAATGGAAATAAAAACAAAAATAAACAAATGGGACCTAATGAAACTTAAAAGCTTTTTTTGCACAGCAAAGGAAACTATAAACAAGACAAGAAGACAACCCTCAAAATGGGAGAAAATATTTGCAAATGTACCAACAGACAATGGATTAATCTCCAAAATATATAAACAGCTCATGCAGCTCAATATCAAAAAACAAACAACCCAATCAGACAATGGGCAGAAGACCTAAACAGACATTTCTCCAAAGAACACACAGATGGCCAGGAGGCACATGAAAAGCTGCTCAACATCACTAATTATCAGAGAGATGCAAATCAAAGCTACAGTGAGGTATCACCTCACACTGGTCAGAATGGGCATCATCAGAAAATCTACAAATAATAAATGCTGGAGAAGGTGTGGAGAAAATAGAACCCTCTTGCACTGTTGGTGGGAATGCAAATTGATACAGCCACTATGGAGAACAGTATGGAGGTTCCTTAAAAAACTAAAAATAGTATTACCATATGACCCAGCAATCCCACTACTGGGCATATACCCAGAGAAAACGATAATCCAAAAAGAGTCATGTACCCCAATGTTCATTGCAGCACTATTTACAGGAGCCAGGTCATGGAAGCAACCTAAATGTCCATTGACAGATGAATGGATAAAGATGCTGTGGTATATATATACAATGGAATATCACTCAGCCATAAAAAGGAATGAAATTGGGTCATTTGTAGAGACGTGGATGGACACAGAGACTGTCATACAGAATGAAGTAAGTCAGAAAGAGAAAAACAAATATCATATATTAACGCATATATGTGGAATCTAGAAAAATGGTACAGATGAACTGGTTTGCAAGGCAGAAACAGTGACATAGATGTAGAGAACAAACATATGGACACCAAGGGGGGAAAGGTGGGGGGATGAATTGGGAGATTGGGATTGACATATATACACTAATATGCATAAAATAGATAGCTAATAAGAACCTGCTGTATAGCACAGGGAACTCCACTTTGCTCTACAGTAGAAACTAACAGAACATTGTAAAACAATTATACCACAATTTTAAAAAAATTAAATGAGATAATGCTCTGTTTTAATGGTCCTTCTGAGTCAATACCAAAGAGTCATCCTCTAGACATTTTATGACAGTCAGGAAAATGGATGCTTTTAATCCATGAGACTGGCTCTTAGTCTAAGCAAATTTGTAGAGATGAAATGGATTCTAGAGGTAAAACATTACAACTGTTTTTTAAAGCAGAGGACACACAGGACCAGAGCTTGTAAATGGCTTGTCCACTACTTAGTGCTCAGGTTATGATAAGAATCTAGTTTTCCAGTCCATTACTTCATTCATAGTACTTGCTGATTTCCACCTTACAAAAATGGTTCATAACACTGCACAGATTAAAAAAAAAATCAGTGTGACATTTATTCTCTCAAAAGGCAAGAGGAGGAAGTGTGAGAGGCAGGTAGTGGCATAAACAAGGGTTTGATAATCTGGGTTTATGCTACTTCCTAGCTATATAACCCCAGGTAAATCTGAAAACCTCTTCAAGTCTAAGCTTCCTTTTCTGTGAAGTGGGGATAATGAGTGTACCTATTTCGGGGTTATGAGATTTAAGTCAGATAGTGCACTGCATCGTGCCAAGCACAGTCATTATCTTGTATGCACGTATGAGATGATGACTCAGTGTGTCCTGATTTATGCATTTGTTGACCTGTATACGGTGAGCATGCTTCATCAGTCTCTTCTTCACTGTCATGCCCACAATGGCCCCACACTTGTTCAGCACTTGTTGGGGGTCCTCTATTAACAAATTAATGATAATTGGACAACTGATAGGAAAGGTGAGTGATGACTTCAGATATTTACTTATGAAATAATAAACACTTAGAACTTTAGAATTGCAGTGGTCCTTCCAAGTTATGTAGCTCAGTTCTGTATGAGATGGAAACGTCTTCTGCGTAATACTCCAGAGTTAAAAACAAATAAAAATAATCCATCTGGATGTCTTAGTTCCCTTCCTCAATTCAGTCCAACCTTGTTGACGTCACAGCTAGCATTTACTGAGCACCTACTGTGTCCCAGGCACCTTATTATATTATGCTCCATATGTGTGTTCTCAGTGAATGCTCATCATAATCTTATAAAGTTCTGCCATTTTTGCCCCATTTTTAAAGATGTATAAACTGAGGTTCAGGGAGGTTAAACAATTTGCCTTTGGACACACAAGAGCACTATGACTTGTAGTGTACTTGACTTCAAATTCTAAGCTCTCAACCACATCCCACACAAAGAATAAAGCCGAAATCATCCCCTCTGGATAATTCATCTGCCTCAATATGCCCATTTCCGATCAATCAGATAGATGAGATTGCACTAAGGTTACTTTAAGGAGATTTCTCATGTAATGCCTTCCTTCTACCTGTGACAGATAGACATAACTTTGACTCATACTGTAACATCAAGCTAAAAAAAACCCCAGACAAACAGTAACATAACTTTGCTTTTTTTTTTTTACTGTATATTTACATTCATCATGCTTTTTTCTCTTGACTCTAAGGATGATGAGGCCAAAGCATTGGACAGAAATCCAAAGAGAAAATAATCTTGTCAATTACTTTGATTTTTCTAATTCTCCAAGTATTTGACCTCAGGTAGCCCAAACATCCAGATAATTAACCAAAGCTGCATCTAAACACATGGTAACCAAACTGTTACTGAGCCATTTCGGCCAAATTGTTCAGCCCTGGCCCCAGAATGACTACAGATTTTTGACCCTCGCTAATTCCACCACTGTATGGTTGTAGCAAGAGGGCCCATCTGCCTGATTTAGTTCATTTCATCTTGCCTTATTTCTCTCCTTTGGGTTATTACATTCTGCTGCTATGTCTGTAGGCACAATCTGAATTTTAATATTTCCATCCAGAGGTTTGGGTGAGGGAATCGTGGGGAGGAATACTTCTCATCCCAGGGTTCCACTGACCCTACCCGTTGGAATGCTGCTTCCTCCCCGTGGGGTAATGAGACATTCTCTCTCCCAAACTCTGGCCTGAGATTGAAAACCTGTCGCTCACATTCCACTTCAGCCCCATTTTTTCATGCTATGAAAACTGCTTAATCCTCTTCTTCATAGCGCTCTTTGCTTCCTTGCCTTTATCTGCCACAGTAACATGTCAAGATAAATCTTAACACAATCTCTTTTCTTTTCTTTGTGATTTTCTATCCTTGACATTAGGGTGAAGATATTTTTCTTTTAAAACAACTCCTGGCAATTCTCTGCCCTTTTGTTCTGCTTGGATCTGAGCACCCTGTCATTTCTTTGTGGTCCTCAGTTTTATTTTTGCTCTGGCATCACTGGAAATCATGGTGTCTCACTCAATAATGTTAGCTATGAGCTCTCATGAGCCACTTTATCCTTCTCCCAGACAACTGCAGAAGAAACTCAAATTCCTCTGATGTTGCTGCATTTGGGCAGATCCTTGCAGCAGTGGAGGTTACTGATTGGATTTCAGCAACATTCCCTCTCCATGTTTTCACCAACAAAGCTTTTCTTGCATTTTACTTCACTTGGATAGGGTCTCCTGGCTCTTTGCACCCTAGTTTAACATCCCTCAGTAACTGCTCAATTGCTCTTGAATACTTACGGCCACCTCAGCCCTTCCTCAGAAGACCTTTTGGGTCCTGCATCCTAGGTTCCTTGGTTCCCCTTGGCCTGGCTCTTCTTTCTTCCCACGGGTTCACAGCATGGAGCCCTGGAACAGCTGAAGGAGCATTATTTGGGTTGGAAGGAGGAGACCCTTCATGCTCTGTAGTAAACGTGTGACATTGGGCAAGTTATAGCACTTCCTTGGGCCTTTGTTTTTTCCTTCTAAACACATGGACTAGATCGGATTATCTTTAAGGGGCCCTTCCTGCTGGCTCCCCATTTCATACGTTGTGAAATGTTGGGGTCTTTTGAAAGCCCTGGAATATACTGCTCAGTGGAAAGTTAGTCAAATCAGTTGGCTAACTAGTAGTCCATAATGATAACAATTACATTTTATCATTATGGACTAGTTAGTAGTCCATAATGATAACAATTACAATTACCTCGATTTCTGATGAAGTGGACTGATGATTTTTTATGACACTCTGGTTAATACCACCTTAAGATACACTGAGTGATTTAACCAGTTTTGTTTACTACCATCTCCAACCATTTCATACTATTTGGCCTATCCCTGACTAATGAAAAAGAACTTCATTTAAAAATTCATTCATTCATTCACTCACTCACTTATTCCTTACTTTGTTCACCAAAGGACTGTGCTAGACATTTTCCATATCCTCAAAGAATTTATACTCAAGCTAACTTAATTTCATGGGTTAAACTCTGTCTAGAAGCAGGGTAAAAAATAACAATTCTTGTGGTATTTTGAAAAGCAGAAATTAAAAAAAACACTCATGAAAGATGTGATCCAATTCATTGGGATCGATATTAGGGGTTTACTTGGAAAGATTGGCCTCATTAGAATCTCAATTAATATGCTTTGAGTATGTTACTTTTTTTTATTGATTTGATGAGGAACTGGCTGAATAGGTGTGTAATTCTGACACTACAGAATATAAGCTATTTACCTTTCAGGTAGATTTTTCTTAGACCTCTTCAAAAATAGAAAGGGGAATTCAGTAGAAAATATATGTGAAAATGTCCATTGACAGTAAAGCGTCACTATTATTATCATCTAAGCTGCCAAGATTTGGTAGTGGGGGAATAAAACTGTCAGATATGCCTGCAGAGTGTTAATCAATTACTCAGCTATGGGGACAGAAGTCTGACCCATGTGTGCATCACCTGGTTCAAAAGATATACTTCTCTCCTTGGATAAAGGACAGCTACTTAGTGTGGTGACTTATATTGTAGAATTTGAGAGCCAACATGATTTTTATGGGTCAACAGCACATTTTCAGCACATAACTTTGACTTTGAAGGAAATGATCCAAACATGAGAGAGAAATGAAATAAGATCATTGGAAAGACATCAGGTGAAAATACTCCTTGCCTAAGTAGAGAGCAAGAAAATAACCACATGATAATTATAATCTACTTGCAAAAATAAAGCACAATTAAGCCCCCACTGTCTCTCTTTCCACCCCCCACCTCCCCCCATCCTATGCATATCTTGCCATAATCCCGGGCTAGGATTTCTCCACTCAGCCAGGCACATCCAGAGCTAATTTTGCTGACTCCTGCTTCTGAGCCTGTATCCCCATCTTTTCTCAACAGCTGGAACGTTCTCCTTATTTCTAGTCATGTCTCTGCAACTCACGCTTTCCTACAAAAACTCTGCAGGACATCCCTCCAAACTATTGCTTTATTTGGATTTTGAAGCATCCTTCACAGATATTTGTCTCCTCTTGCCCCTAGACTTTAAGTTCTTGGAGAGGGAGAATCATCACACCTCTTTCTCTTTCCTTACCGCATCTAGTCCTTTCTGTCCTGTCTTTTGAGCAGTTGGTGGGCAATATTTTTGACAGAGAAACAGTCTTCTGAGTAGAGCAGTTAAGTTTCAGCAAGATACAATCCCAGGCTATTCAATGCCTTACAATGCCTGCCTATAGAAAGGAAAAGACATTTTGGGGTGACATGTGATCCCCTCATCTACTAGAAACACAAAGGAGTCTAAACGTCAACCAGGTTTTAGGTTACTTACAGGCAAGCTTTCCATTTCAGTGATTTCAGAAATCGGGTGGATTGTTCT
Organism: Eubalaena glacialis; assembly: GCF_028564815.1. NCBI lineage: Eukaryota > Metazoa > Chordata > Mammalia > Artiodactyla > Balaenidae > Eubalaena > Eubalaena glacialis. The sequence goes on along the minus strand of NC_083725.1, from coordinate 11,371,441 downwards.
TTGTCTCAGAAAGAATTCATTTTTAAGATGCTGATGGCCTCAGCTCTGGCTGGTGGCCAGCTTCAGGAAGTGTGGTTCACAAGCCGTCAAGGACTGTGCATACTCCACATTCCTTGGGTAATGCAATTCTGGACCCAAATCGATTCCAGAAGTCTGATCTTCCAAGAGGGGCCAATGCTCTGAGCTTGTTGAATAGTCCCTCCAGGCCACCCCCCGCCCAGCACCCAATCAGCCTGGAAGGGTTAAAGCAGCCAATCAAGGAGCTAAGCGAGCAGTTTGGTGAGACCAAAGTTGCAGGGATCTGAACAAGTTGATGAGCTTGGCAGCTTGTGTTTGAAGAATTTGTTTCATGTTTTGGATAAAGTCTGGGAATTTATCCTTCAAAATTCCTTAGATTTAGTAACATGTCAATGCACTGTGTTAATGCAAGGAGTTTTTCTTTTTTCTTTTCTTTCTTTTTTTTTTTTTTTTAAGGTTAAAAGCCGCCTTCCTTTTTAAGTATGAGTAATCCATCCAAATCCTGCCTAAGGGAACAAAAGGGATGCCGGTAATTTTCTCTTTCACAAAATGCAGAGACTTCCTCTCTGTCCTCTCCAAGTACTATTCTATGAACTGAAGGGAAATTACACTCCTCACCATTGAAAAAGAGATTATGCAAAACGAGAAGGTAAAGCCAATCACCATAATACAAATACAAATACCAGCTTAATTCTTGCATTGCAGAGCCCTGTGCCTTTTCTTTCCAGATGTGGGTGTATAAACACATCTACCTTTTTTTTTTTTTTTTTTTAAGTTCTATTATCTGGTATTTTTAAGAGCTCACACAAAATAGAATCCTCAGTAGGACATCATATGCTCCAGCTCGGTACTCCAGATCTTACAAAACTCTCTTCTTTCTCTTAAACAGAGAGCATCTCCAGACAATCTCCTCACAAGGGACACCAAAACTCAAGGGTTGCTATTTCAGGTAGAAATTAACCAAATGGAAAATGATGAGAGGCAGAGGTGGAGTAGACGATCCCAAACAAAAGTAATAGTTGGATAACATTGAATTTGGGGAATTATAAGCAGCTCAAAATGATTTGATATCTAATAGTTACCACTCACAAAATAGTATGTGCCAAGCTCTGGGCAAAGTGCATTGTGTACATTATCTCGTTTTACCTTACAGACTTTGTGAAGACACCTCTAGTTATAAATATGGTCACTGAAATTGAGAGTGGGTAAATCATTTGCTCAAAGGCCAGACATTTAGTAAGGGATAGGTATGGCATTCATACCCAGGTATATCTGGTTTCAACACTACTGGGGGGGAGGATTCTACCTGTGGTGTTCTGCAGAAGTCAGATGCCAGACAAGGGAATGTGGAATTTATCCTGTAGGCAATATGTGATGGAAAGAGAATAAAGTTCTTTGGGAGGAAGGCATGATTAGATTAGTGTTTTAGAAAGATAACTTTGTTGGCCATGTGTAGGATAAATTGGAAGGGGGTGATTCCATATTTTTATTTAGTACTCATATTATTCTACTTTATATTAAAGTCGGCAGTTTTTGCAATTACTTTTCTGGTGGATAGGGATTATGTTTAATTCTTTTTTTTTTTTTTTTTAAAGAATACAAGCCTGTCCTTTTTTTTTTTTTTTTTTAAGATCGTTTTTTTGTGATCTCAGATTAACATCTTTATTCTTTTTTTAATTATTTATTTATTTATTTATTTATTTATGACTGTGTTGGGTCTTCGTTTCTGTGCGAGGGCTTTCTCTAGTTGCGGCGAGTGGGGGCCACTCTTCATCGTGGTGCGCGGGCCTCTCATTATCGCGGCCTCTCTTGTTGCGGAGCACAGGCTCCAGACGTGCAGGCTCAGTAATTGTGGCTCACGGGCCTAGTTGCTCCGCGGCATGTGGGATCTTCCCAGACCAGGCCTCGAACCCGTGTCCCCTGCATTGGCAGGCAGATTCTCAACCACTGCACCACCAGGGAAGCCCTGTTTAATTCTTTATCCCTCTCACAACATATGGTAGTGAATGAATGAATGAAAGAATGAATGCAATTTTAACTTAGAAAATTTCTGTGTACAGCAAGGAGACCAAATAGCCACTTACCTGACTCCATTTGCTGACCCCTAAAACTGTCATCAGTATAAATGAACAACTGGCACTAACTTTGGGAAGAAGTCTTATGAAGTATGAAAATGCAGCTAATATTAGGAGAAAGAGTACTGAAGTGAAAAAAAACCCCTTAGTCTTTAGGAGACTTGGATTTGAATCCTAGGTCTACCATTTGTTATGTGTGCTTAGGCAAATCTCTTCATCTTTCTGAGCTAGAATTTTCTCATCTCTGTAATGAGAGTGATCTTTGAGGAAAGCACTAGTGATTCAGACAAAGCATAAGAGGGGATTCTGGATACGAGTAATGTTTGATTTCGTGATCTAGACAATGGTTATATGAGTGCGTTCACTCTGTGAAAAGTCATCAGTTCCACATTTATGTGTATATTTTTCTGTATGAGTTTTATATTTCAATAAGAAAGTGTATTACAAAAAATAAAATCAGGAAAGTTGGATCTAACCTTATTTATTGTTTTTCCAGTTTGGGTACTCAGTGGTCATAACTATTGATTCTTGACAGAAATAAAAGTATAGATATTGTCATGTCAAAACACAAATATCATGAGAAACTAGTCCATGAACTCTCTGGAGAAGCTGTTTAAAGAATGAAAAAGAAATAAACTGGAATAGAGGGACTGCTGGTTAAACATGGCAGAATGACCAAAAGTGTTCGGTACCGCATCTCAAACCTCACTAAAAGGGCAGTAAACAAATGTAAAATGCACAAACCTACTATGACAAAGGAAACAAGGAAGTAAATGTCATAAAAGTCAATAATATTTTAAAATTTATTTTTATTATTATTTGTAGTTTGAACTAGTTTAAGATTCATGAGAAGTTGCAAAAATAGTAGAAAAAAATTTCACCCAGCTTTCTGCAATGAGAACATCTTATATAACATAGTATATTGTGAAAATCAGGAAATTGACATTGGTATAATACTATTACTCAAGCACAGATCTTATTTGAATTTCACCATTTTACATTCTCTCTCTCCCTCTCTCTTTCTCTCCTCTCTCTCTCTCCCTTTCTTTCTCTTTTTGTTTTGTTTAGCTTTTTGTTTTTTGGTGTGTAGTTCTATGAAATTTTATCATATGTCTAGATTTTATGAATACTTACCACACTCAGAATACAGAACTATTCCATCACTATGAAGAAATTCTTTTATGTTACTATTAGTCACACCTCTTCCCCACTTCCTGACAACCACTGATCTATTCCCTTGCACTATAATTTTGTCATGTTGAGAATATTATATAAATGAAATTATATAGTATATAAATCTTTGATATTGGCTTTTTTTCCCAATCATCATAATACCTTTGAGTTCCATCCAAGTTGTTGCATGTATCTATAGTTTGTTCCTTTTTTGCCGAGCAGTATTCCATGATATGAATGTACCAATTTCTTTATCCATTCACCTGTTCAAGTAAATTTGTGTTTTTTCCAGTTTGGGGCTATTATAAATAAAGTTGTACAATAAACATTTGTGTACAGGTATTTGTGTAAACATAATTTTTCACTTCTCCAGGATAAATACCCAGGAGTATGACTGCTGGGTCATATGGTCATTGTACGTTTAACCTTGTAAGAAACTGCCAAATTTTCTAGTGGCTTTACCAGAAATGTAGGAAAGATGCAGTTGTTCTACTAGCCCTTGGTGTTATCAGTATTTTTATTACCAATATTATCAGTATTTTTTTTACTTTAGCCATTCTAATAGATGTATAGTGATATCTTATTGGAGCTTTAATTTGCATTTTTCTAATGGCTAATGATGTTGAACATCTTTTCATGTGTATATTTGTCATCCATGGATCTTCACTGGTGAAGTGCTTGTTCAAATGTTTTGCCCATTTTCTAACTGGATTGTTTGTTTTCTTACTGCTGAGTTTAGAGTTCTTTATATATCCTGGATACCTTTGTTGGATGTATGATTTGCAAATATTTTCTCCTTGTCTGTGACTTGCTTTTTCATACATTTAACAGGGTCTTACAAAGAGCAAACACTTTAAATTTTGATGAAGTCCAATTTATTGACTTTTTTCTTTTATGGGTCATGGCTTTGGTGTTATGTCTAAGGGCTCTTTGCCTAACCCTTAGCCATAAAGATTTTCTTCAACGTTTTCCTCTAAAAGTTTTATAGTTTTATGTGTTGCATGTAGATAAATGATCCATTTTGAGTTAATTTTTGTATAAGGTGTGAATTTTAGGTTAAGGTTCTTTGTTTTGCCTCTGAATGTTTAGTTATTCCAACATTTGTTGAAAATGTATCCTTCCTTCATTGAAATGCTTTTGCATTTTGTCAAAAATTAGTTGGCCATATATGTGTGGCTCTATTTTGGATTCTTTACTTTGCTCCATTAATCTAGGTGATTGTGCCTTTGCCAATACCACACTGTTTTGATTATTTTATCTATATAATAAGTCAAAATCCAGTCATGTTCTTCCTCTACATTTACTCTTCTTTTTAATATTGCTTTTGTTATTGTAGTTTCTTTATCTTTTTATATAAATTTTAGCATCAGCTTGTCTCCATCTACAAAGAATCCTTCTGGGATTTTTGATAGAAATTGCTTTAAACCCATAGATCAATTTGGGGAAAATTGATATGTTTATTATGTTGAGTCTTCTCATCCCTGAACATAGTATACCTTTTCATTTATTTAGATCTTTTTGACTTCTTTCATTTAGCATTTTTTAGTTTTCAACATAGAGATTCTGTATATGTTTTATTGGATTTATAACTTCGTATTTCACTTGGTGGTGACTGTAATTGGTATGATGTTTTAAATTTTATTTTCCAATTTTTCATTGCCAACATATTGAAATATGATTGAGTTTGTGTGTTGACCTTGACCCTGTGACCTTATGAGACTCCTTATTAGTTCCATGAGGGTTTTTTTTTTTTTTTGGTAGATTATTGGAGTTTTCCATGTAGAAAATCATGTCATCTGAAAATAGGGAAAAATTTTATTTCTTCCTTTCTGATCTGTGTGCCTTTCATTTCCCTTTCCTGCCTTTTTTACTCACTAAAACTTCCAGTACTATATTTAATAGAAGTGATGAGACCAGACATACTTGCCTTATAGTTGATATTATAATTGGTGAAATCATTCAGTCTTTTACCATTAAGTATGATGTTAACTCCAGGTTAACATCAGATCTTTATCAGGTTGAGAAAGTTTTATTCTAGTCCTACTTTTCTGAGAGTTTTTTAATAAAAAAAACTGAATGGTATTGAAATTTGTCAAATGCTTTTTTCTGTATCAACTGATATGATCATATGATTTTTCTCCTTTATAGACTGTTAATATGCTGGATTACATTGGCTGATTATCAAATATTGAACCAATCTTGTATTTCTGGAATGAAACCCGCTTGGTCATGGTGTAGTACTATATTATTATATATTTCTGTATTTCAGTTGCTAATATTTTGATGAGGAGTTTCTGCATCTCTGTTTAGAGTGATATTGTCTGTAGTTTTCCTTTTTATAAATTATGAATTCAATTTCTTTAATGTTATAGGACTACACAGGTTATCTATTTTCTTTTGGGTGAGTTTGGTAGTGTGTGATTTTTGAGGTATCAGATAAGTTTATCTAAATTGTCAAATTTATGTGTGTGGAGTTATTGTAATACTTTAGAATCCCTGTAATGTCTGTGAGGACATTACCAATATTGGTAATGTATGTTTTTTAATTTGTCAGTCTTGCTGGTGGTCTATAGTTTTACTGATTTTTTAAAATATTCAATTTTAGATTTGACTGATTTTCTCTATTGTTTTAAATTTTACCAATTTCTGCCCTTTATTATTCCCTCCCTTCCTCTTGCTTTGGGTTTATTTTTATTTTTTAACTATTTTTGAGGTGAATTTTCAGAATATTAATTTGATACATTTTTCTTTTGCAATATAATCATTTAGTGCTACAAATTTTCATTAAGGACTGCTTCAGCTGCTTCCCATGTATTTTAATATGTCATATTTTCATTTGAATTTAGTTCAATATACTTTAAAATTTTAAATTTGTTTTGAGATTTTCTGTTTGAGCCATGAAATATTTAGAAATATGTTGTTTAATTTCCAAGTGTTTGGATTTTCCTGTTAGATTTCTTCTACTGATTTCTAGTTTGATTCTATGATAGTAATAGAGCATAGTTTGCATAATTTCGGTTCTTTTAAATTTGTTAATGTTTGTTTTATGACTCAAGATATGATCTATAGTAATAGTTAATTTCATGTATCAACTTGACTGGATGGGATGCCCAGATATTTGGTTAAATATTATTTCTGGTTGTGTCTGTGAGAATGTTTATGGATGAAATTAGCATTTGAATTGATGGATTCAGTAAATTGATTTGCCCTCCATGATGGTGAGCATAATCCAATCCATTAAGGGCCTGAATAGAACAAGTAGGTGGAAGAAGAAAGAATTCAATCCTTCCCACCTAACTGCTTGAGTTGAAACATTGACTTTCTCCTGCCCTTGCTGGTCCTGATTCTCAAGCCTTCACACTTAGACTGAATTAGGCCACCAGTTTTCCTGGGTCCCTTACTTATAGACAGCAGATTGAGGAACTTCTTAGCCTATATAATTGCATAATTGTGTGAGTCAATTTCTTATAACACACCTGTAGTGTATACACACACAAACACAGTTGATTCTTGAACAACATAGCAGTTAGGGGTGCCGACCCTCTGCACAGTTGAAAATTCATGTATAACTTTATAGTCACCCCTCTGTATCTGTGGTTCCACATCTGCTGATTCAACTAACTTGGGATTGTGCAGTACTGTAGTATTTACTATAGAAAAAAATCCACATATAAAGAACCCATGCAGTTCAAACCCATGTTGTTCAAGTGTCAACTGTATACTATAATACTATACACAGAATACACATTATATATATGTATATATATAGTATGTTTTTAACTAATACATCTATATTTTTCTAACTGAAGTATAGTTGATTTGCAATATTATATTAGTTCAGGTGTAAAACATAATGATTCAAAATTTTTATAGCTTATACTCCATTTAAAGTTATTATAAAATATTGGCTATTTTTCCTGTGCTGTGCGATATATTCTTGTAGCTTATTTATTTTCTACATAGTAGTTTGTAACTCTTAACCCCTAACCTTATTTTGCCCCTCCTCCTTTCCCTCTCCTCAATGGCAACCACTAGTTTGTTCTCTATACCTGTGAGTCTGTTTGTTTTGTTATATTCATTCATTTGTTTTAGTTTTAGATTCCACATATAAGTGATAACATACAGTATTTGTCTTTCTCTGTCTGACTTACTCCACTTAGTGTAATACTCTCCAGATCCATTCATCTTGCTGCAAATGGCAAAATTTCATTCTTTTTTATGGTTGAGTGATATTCCATCATATATATATATATATATATATATATATATATATATATATATATACCATATCTTCTTTATCCATTCATCTGTCAGTGGACACTTAGGTTGCTTCCATATCTTGGCTATTGTAAATAATGCTGCTATGAACATTGGGGTGTATGTATCTTTTTGAATTAATACATCTGTATATTTGAATGTTCCATGAACAGCTGAAAATAATGTGTATTCTGTTCTTGTTGGGGGAGTGTTTGTAAATCTTTCATCTCAGTTGAAAGTATTGTTCAGTTCTTCTATAGTCATGCTTTGTCTAGTGGTTCAGTTACTGAGAGACAGGTTCTGAACTCTCCACTCTATATTTGAATTTTTCTATTTCTCTGTTCTGTTCTGTTTTTGCTTCAAGCATTTTGCATCTCTATTTTTTGGTGCATATCCATTTAAGATTGTGTCTTCTTAGTGAATTAACCTTATTAGCATTATATAATGTTTTTATTTGTCTCTGGTAATTTTCTTTGCTCCAAAGCTTACTTTGTCTGATATTAATATAGCCTCTTCAGCTTTCTTTTGATTTATGTTTGTGTGTGTTTCCCTATTATTTATCTTTAATCTACTGCTATAATTATATTTGAAGTGAGCTTCTTACAGATAACATAGGATTGAATCATGATTCCCCCACCACTTTTCTTGGTATCTTTAGAAGATTCACTTTTAATAAATTTTCTGACATATTACAATTTAAACCTGCCATTTAACTTTTTGACTTATGTTTATTCCTTCTGTTTTACATTCCTGTTTTCCTTCTCCTATCTTCATGTGGGATAACTGAACTTTTAAAAAATTCTATTTTGATTTATCCACAGGTTTTCATTTTTTCATTGTTGTTGTTCTTCTAGTATATCTCTTTCTATAGTTATTTTAATGGTTGCTCCAGGGATTATAATATACATACATAGCTTTTTTGCAGCCTATGAGTATCAACATTTTACCACTTCAAATAGAATTGTAAATACCTAATCACCCTTATGTTCACTTCCTCTCTTGCCTTTATGATATAGTTTTTTAATTTTTAAAAAATTTTATACAATTTTTAAAAGTTACTTTCCATTTACAGTTATTACATGATATAGTTGTCTTTTTAAAAATTAATTAATTAATTAATTAATTTTTGGCTGTGTTGGGTCTTCATTGCTGTGCACAGGCTTTCTCTAGTTGCGGCAAGCAGGGGTTGTTCTTCATTGTGGTGCATGGGCTTCTCATTGCGGTGGCTTCTCTTGTTGCGGAGGACTGGCTCTAGGTGTGCAGGCTTCAGTAGCTGTGGTACACAGGCTCAGTAGTCATGGCTCACGGGCTCTAGAGTGCCAGCTCAGTAGTTGTGGTGCACAGGTTTGGTTGCTCCATGGCATGTGGGTTCTTCCCAGACCAGGGATCGAACCCATGTCCTCTGCATTGGCAGGTGGATTCTTAACCACTGTGCCATGAGGGGAGTCCCATGATATAGTTGTCTTAATGATACATTGAAAACTATATAAGACATTGTTGTAATTTTAATTATCAAATACAATAAAAAAAACTCAAGAGGAGAAGAAGAGTACATTATATTTATACATGTATTTGCTCTTGGTATTGCTTTTTGTTTCATTCCTAATGCTAATAGATTCCTTCTATTATTGTTTCCTTTTTGTCTGAAGAGTTTCCTTAGCCATTCTTTTAAAGTAGGTCTGCTGACAACAAATTCTTTGCTTTTCTTCTTCTGAGAATGCTATTATGTCACCTTTCTTACTGAAGGATATTTTCACTGAATATATAATTCTGAGGTGACAGTTCTTTTCTTTCAGGACTTGAAAAATGTTGTGCCACTTCCTTATGGCCTCCATGGATGAGAAAACTGTCATCATTCAAATTATTTTTCTTGTATAGGTAATGCACAATTTCTCTCTGCTTTCAAGATTATTTTCCTTTCTTTTAGTTTTCAAATGTTTGATTATGATGTGTCTTGACATGGAGTTTTGGAGTTTATTTTGCTTGGGATTCACTCAGTCTCTTGGGCCTACAGGTTTATGTCTTTCACGAAAGTTGATAAGTTTTGGGCCATATTTCTTCAAGTATTTTTTCAACCCCGCTCTCCTTCTCCTCTCCTTCTGTGACTTGAATGACAGAGGGGTTAATTATTTGTTATTGTTCACAGATGTCTCCTCCTCTCCCCCAGAAAAAAATCCAAGTACTCAGACAATTTACAAGTGAGTTCAAGGAAGAGATAATCCTTGTTTTATATAGCACACAAGGACAGATATTTTTCCTAGTAATATTTGGTGGGAAATGGAACCTTGATTCCAAAATCCAGGTAAAGGCAGCACCATAAAAGAAAATTATAGGTCCATTTTATTTATGAACACAGATGCAAAGATTTAAGCTTAAGCCTACTGAAATAAACAATGTATTACAATTAATTCATAAATATGATAAGATTTTTACCTTAAATGAAAAGAACAAAAATCATGTGATTATCTCAGTAGAGTCAGAAAATAACATATGACGTTTAAAATCTACTTATAATTTAAAACTATCAAATAACAGGTGTTAAAGGGAACATCCTTAATATGATAAAGGATATAACAAATACATCAAACATCATGTTCAACAGGAAAACTTTACATGCATAGGAATAAAACAAGGATACTCATGATCATCATTACTGCTCAACACAGTACTGGAGGCTCTGGCCAATATAATAGGAAAAGAAAAAGAAGTAAAAGGTATAAAGTTAGGAGAAGAAAAGATAAAACTATTGTTATTCACAGATGATAAGATTACCTACAAAGAAAATGTTACAAAATCAGGCATTAGTATTAATAAGAGAGTTCTGTAAAAATGATAATGATCTTCTATATAAGTATTAAACAATTACTAAAAAATACAAAATAAAATAGCATTTAAAATATCATTAAAACCTATGAGGTACTGAGGAATTAATGGAATGCTAAAGCTTCATATGAAACATTTGAAAACTCAAAAGGATATAGAAGAAGAATTATACTATGTTTGTAGATGTAATGAGTTAATACTGTACCACGAGTGAGGTACTGACTTTAAAAGATATGAGAGAGTTTTTTGAAGTGATGGACATGTATTATGTCTTGATTGTGTGTGGCTACATAGGTGATTTATTTGTCAAAAACTGTTGAACTGTGCACATTAAAGGTGCATTTACTATATGTAAATTATACCTCAATAAAATTAATTTAAAAAGAAAAAATTAATTATAAAACAGAAAATGATGAGTCTGAATACATGAACATAAATTATTATTGTTCCACCAAGGACACCATAAACAAAATTAACAGAAGAACGCCTTGGATCAGAAGGGTAACAGATGGGTAAGAGATATTTTGATGTCAAAAATTGATGAGGTTAATGTCTAGAAAGGTCAAACAGTCAAAGAACTTTGCTAATCAACATTACAAATGAGAAACCCAATTTTAAAAAAATGGGAAAGGTAATAAGTTGAACATTCACAGAGGGGAAAATTCAAATAACCAACAAAATATATAAGGAAATGCTCAACTTCATTAGTAATTAGAAAAAATCAAAACAAAAATACAATAACAAACATTTAATATCGAGCAGATTGGTAAATATTAGGAAGTTATGCAATACCAAATATTTGAATAGAATGAGAGGAATGAAAATTTTCATGTTGCTCACAGTAATAAAAACTGGTATAGTCGTTCTAGAGATGAATCTGGCAGTATTTCAATTAGTAAATATTTTGAGTGCTAAAAATGGGCCAGAAATGATTTTAGATGCTGGGGAAGTCAACAGTGAGTGAAAAAACATAAATATATTTGCCTTCATTAAGCTTATCATCTAGTGGAGAGAGAAGATAACACAATCAAACCTAAAATTAGCATATGTCAGATGATGATAAACAGTATGGAGAAAGGAAAGACAGAAAAAAGTGTTAGGAGATGGCTAGAGGAAAAGGAAACAGTTACAATTTAAAATTTATTTGCTAGGGAAGATTTCATTGAGAAGGAGACATTTGAGCAAAGGCCTGTGAGGGATAAATCCTGGAGAAGAGAGTCCTAGGCAGAGTTAACAGCAAGAACAAAGACCTGAATTGAGACCATGCTTAAGGTGTTTGAGAAACAGTAAGGTTAGGTGGCTTGATCTGAGGAAGTAAGGGGAGAATAAGAGGAAATGAGGTAGGAGAGATAAATGGGGGCAGAAAACAAGGGCACTGTATGTATTTGAAGACTTTGGATTACACTCCGAGTAAGATGGGAAGTCATTTGTAGGTTTCGTGGAAGGAGTTCTTATGGAAATTAGGTATGTATATAGCCTAAGATTCAGCATTTCCACTACTGGCTAAATTCCACAGAAAAACCAGTACACAGAGGCATAAGACATGCACAAGAATTTTTTATTTTTTTATTTATTTTATTTTTATTTTTTTGGTGAAAGTGAGGAATAGGAGGCAATTGAGGCATCCTTCACTAGAGAATGATTAAGTAAAACTCAACAGTCAGTGCAATGAAGAAGAGATACATATAGCTTCTAAATAGTGTTGATTGAAACAAAAAAGAAGAAACAGAATGAGATCTATTGCACAATACAATATAAATAAATTGAGAATACCAACATACCAAAGGCAATGCTATTTTTCAAAGACATGCAAATATCCAAGGACGTGGACTACTTAGAGTGGATGTCTTTGAGAAGATAATGAGAAAGAAATGAGAATTGGGGATATAAAATAAAAATAAATTTTTAGAAAGTGAAAAAGGCTTATGGAGAGGCTAAAACAATCATCTTCAATATTATATTCCCTCAGTCAGAACCAGCAGTTGATTTTTCCTTTAAAAAAAATCAAAAACTTTCTTTTATTATTATAGAGAATTTTGAATAACAGCAAATCACTATGTAGCCGTCATCCAGCCTCCAAACTCATCAACTCATGGCCAATCTATGCCCATTTGCACCGTCATTCACTTTCCTCCACTTGTTTTTATCTTTTTTTAGCATTTTAAATCAACTTTTTTGAGCTATAATTTACCTACTAACAAAATGCACTCATTTTATGTGTACATTTTGATGAAATTTGAGTATAATCACCACCACAATTGATTTATAGAATATTCTATCAGTCAAAAAACTCCCGGAGCCCCATTCAAATCAGTCTCCCATCAGCACCCCTAGGCAATCACTGATCTGCCTCCTGTCACTACAGATTATATTTGGCTTTTCTAGACTTATACCAATGAGCAGCATGCAGTTTCCTTTGTGCTCATGTTTTCTTTTAAATTCTTTAACATATTTATAATAGCTGTTGTAAAGAGTTTTCTGCTAATTTTGACATATATATCATTTCTAGATCTATTTCTAATGCCTGATTTTGTTGCTGGATTGAAGTCACATTTCCTTCTTCTCCATACATCTAGTAATTCTTGATTGGATGTGAGACATTAGATGCTATTTGTTGAATGTCTGAATTTTGTTACCTTTATTTAATAGTGTTGGGTTTTATTCTGGCAAGCAGTTAATTGACTTCTGGATCAGCTTGGTTCCTTGAGGCTTGTTTTTAAGCCTTGTTAGGGTGATTTTGGAGCTTTTACTCTAGAGTGATTTTAGTCCCACCATTAAGGCATGACATTTCTTTGTCACTATGAAATTCTCTAAGTTTTTAATGAGGTCTCTTACTTGTCTGGATGGAATTTGAATGTTTCCCAGTCCTATGTGAGTTCTGGTAGCTGTTCAGTTTATAGTTCTCTGGTAATTGATTGTTCCTTAGTAGTTGTTCTTTACCAAGCTTGTGTAGTCTTATCCTACACATCCATAGTTTAGTCTTCATACAAAACTCAAGGAGATCCCTTTCCAGATTTCTGGAGTTCTTTCTCAGCATAGCTCCCTTCTCTCAAGTACTCCAATGTGCATATTCCAGCCACCTCATCCTCCCCAGACTTGGAGCTCTGTTTCCTCAACTCAACAAGAATACTTTGTTCTACTAAGGAACCTACCTCCTAGCTTTATGTACTGGAATATGTCTTCAGACAAAAAGCAAAAGCAATTATTGGGCTTACCTTATTTTTATCTTTTAGGGTCACAGTCTGTATTTGTTTCCTATATTTTGACCAATTTTCTAGTTATTAAAGTGAGAGATCTAGTCTGATACTATTTACTTCATCATCGCCCAAAGAAGAAATCTCAGAAATCTTGGTTAGCAAGCTTTTTAAAAGAAAACTGAGTCTCTAGCAGGGGCCACTGGTAGATATTCTTCTGTTTTCAATTCTTTTTATCTGTATAGAACTATCAGTAATTTAGGATTGTGCCAAAGTTTAAACTTCTCTTATAGTATTTTGAAGCAAATCTCAGGAATATATTATTTGTAAATATTTTACAAATGTAAAATGTACCCTTAAAGGATAGGGACTATTTAAAAAATTACAACTCCATGATCATAGCTAAAATATTCAACAATAATTCCTCATCAAATATCCATTGTTCAAATATCCAGCTGATTAAAAATTGTAATTAAAAGTTTTTAAATTAAATTTTAAATTAAATTTTAAAAAATCAGGATTCAAACAAGATTCACAAATTGAAATTGTTTTGTCTTTTTTTTTTTTTTAAACTTTGGGTTTTTATTTATTTATTTATTTATTTATTTATGGCTGTGTTGGGTCTTCGTTTCTGTGCGAGGGCTTCCTCTAGTTGCGGCAAGTGAGGGCCACTCTTCATCGTGGTGCACGGGCCTCTCATTATCGCAGCCTCTCTTGTTGCGGAGCACAGGCTCCAGATGCGCAGGCTCAGTAATTGTGGCTCACGGGCCTAGTTGCTCCGCGGCATGTGGGATCTTCCCAGACCAGGGCTCGAACCTGTGCCCTGCATTGGCAGGCAGATTCTCAACCACTGCGCCACCAGGGAAGCCCTGTTTTGTCTTTTAAGTCTTTTTAAATCTCCATGTTAAAGCTCCATTTCTTTTGTATTTCTCTTGAAATATATTGTTTTTGTCCTGCAGCATTTCCTACAGCTTATATTTTGCTGATTGCATCAGCAAAATAGTTTAATGTGTATTTTAACATGTTCCTTTATTAAGTGCTTCCTATTGGTAGTTGGAGAGAGAAGTGACAGTTTACTATTGTAATTCATGTTGTTCCTCTTTGTTTTTTAAGTTCTATTTTTTTATCATCTTCTGAAAAGTTTTATTTTTTTTCCAATTAATTAATTGGACATTTCTTGCTTTACTCTATGGTTCCTTATAGTTTTCCTCTTGCTGTTATGTATAGCCTACATTTTTAACTTCCTCTAGTTAGTCAGCTTGCCATTGGATTTGAAATTATTGTGCAAACCACACTGTCCAGATTTATTTGCATGATGCAGAGGAAAGGCATATGATACACTGAATACCCTGTTTATAGCATGGAAATGCTTGCTGAAGGATCTCCAAACAGACATGAAGGCCAAATAAATGCAGTACACATGTTGCAGTTGTTTCTATGTGTACATGCTCATTTGACCTTTGCATGGGATATCTCATTCTTTTAAGGTATGTTAGTCTCCCATTAGTTGCTTAATACAGAATTAACAGGTTCAGTTTAAAGAGTCCAAGAGGCCTTTCTGAAGTTTCATCTGTAGTTTCAAGCCTACCCAGTGCACTGGAAGAGCCCTGGATTTTAATCAGAAACCCTGGAGTTTCATTCCAAGGCTTGGTAAGCCACAAGTACCTGAACCTTTGTTTCCATATCTTTAAAACAGGGATAACAGTACCTGTTTTAAGCAACTCATGGGGTTGTTGTAAAATAGGAATGGGTTAGTATTTGTGAAATTGCTCTATAACAGTGCTGTCCAATAGAAATATAATGTGAGCCAAAGAAGTAATTTAAAATTTTCTAAGCCACATTAAATAAAAGTAAGAAGAGTCCAGTGACCTTAACTTTAATGACATATTTTACTCAACCCAACATAACCAAAATATTATCATTTCAACAAGTGACCAATTTGAAAAAATTATTAAGGAGATGTTTTACATTCTTTTTTTAATGCTAAGTTGTTGAATCCAGTGTATGTTACACTTACAGCACATCTCAATTTTTGGATGCTAAATTTTAATCAAAAATACTTGCTATGTATTTGGATTACATAATATTTACAGTTGAATAAGTAGATGTACATCCCCCAATTTTCCTAAACTTAAAAAGGTTTTTGGTAACCGAATCAAATATTTGTTTTTAAAATTAGTAAAATTACATAAAATTAGAAATGCCTTAGTCACATCAGCCACATTTCAAGGGCTTAACAGTCATATACAGCTAGTGACTACCATATTGGATAGCACCACTATATCAACCGTTGAGCTCTATACACCTGACAGCTTTTACAGAAGCTCTTAAATCTCAGTTGGATGTTACACTGTTTGTTTCACTTTGGGCCTCCACATTAGAGAAATGAATTTCCTTTGCTTTGACCTACAAAAGAATTTCCCAAGGAAAACCTCCCAGCTTTCCCGACAACTGGACAACAGATTGCTTCCATTTCAGTAATCAGAATTTATTTTGTCTAAGAGTCACTACACTTTCTGGGAAATAAAATACATCTCTAAGAGTGGGGGAAAGATGACCAAAATAGACTGTTTTAAAGAGCTGAAAAATCGATTCCTTGTAGTAATGCAATCTGGAATACATGAAACCATTAGCACAGGGAGCCCACAGCGATGTCAGGATCTATTCTGAGCCGTGGAGAATCGAGCTCCCATGTGACTTCAGTGCATTACCAAGAACAGACTGATTCCGGGTAAGGCCAAACCCATCATCTCAGGGTGAGGAGCATCACATGGGGTCACCTCAGGTGTCTGGGATCTCCTGGCAGAGGTTAGTCAGGGCACTGGGGCAATGATGAAGGGCAATCTGTCCCAAGATCTTTTTTGCATGAATTCATCACAGAATTTGGTACCAAGGTATTTCTCTCTTCCTTCTTATTTGAGTAACAAACTAGGAACTCTTCACATTTTTTCTTTGCCTCCACGGAGAATCTTTGATCTGAAAGAACCTACTGCATTCAGTCAGATTGGACTGTTTTAACGAACTTATCTAGCCCTTACCATGTCCCAGACATTGTTCTAAGCAGTTTACCTATACTAATTAATTTAATTCTTGCAAAAATTTATGAGATAGTGTTATAATGTCCACTTTATAGATGAGGAAACTGAGGCAGAGAAAGCTTAAATAACCTGCACAAAGTCACACTGCAAGTAAGTGATGGAGAAGGAATATGAACCCAGAAAATCCAGGTTTCTGACCAATCAGTAAACCCCATGGCCTTTGCTACTACTGGGTGTGGATCAGAGGCTAGACTTCCAAGCTCAGCCCAGAGTGCCAAAACTTGCACCTAGTCACCAGGAATTCAGATGCCACCTTCCCTAATTAGTGAAATCAGAGGGGAGCTTGGAAACCCATCTGCCTCTGCAGCTGTGTCCTGCTTCTCTAGAATGCCTCATCTGCACGGCCTCTAACAAAATTCTATTCATCTTTCAAGGCTCAGCTCGAAGCACACCTTCTTCACTAGTTTTCTTAAATCTCTAGAGTTAATTGACTCCCTTTCTCATCTCTCCCAACCTTTTCCAGCTTAATCTCTATTGCAGTTTCCCAAAAGTTGCCTTGATTTACAGAGCCGTCTCTCTCTTCTCCTTGGCTATGAGCCCCTAGAGGATGGGAAGTATATCTTATTCATTTCTGTATCCCCCACAGCATCTAGCATGAAGCCTTTTGCCTTCTAGCACTCAGTAAATATTCATTACTAATTCATTACTACTTATATATTTCTAATTTGAATAGAAGTATATTGGAAAACATACTCCAGTGGGTTTCAAGAAACTTGAATTCTAAACTTGCTTCTGTCACCAAGTAACTATATACCTTTGGGCAATTTATTTTGCCCCTTTGAGCCTTAGTTGTCTTGTCTATAATTGGATGAGATAATCTCAAAGGCCTCATGACATTTATGGAATAGGCTATTATTTGCTCTGAATTTATGGACACAAAAGGTTTTAAACAAGTCCCTGAAGGGTGTTTCATATATTCTGAGATCACTCCTGGGCTGCTGGGGTGAGGTGCTTCTAAACAGGAACACATGAGAGGGGTCAGAAGTAGCCCCTTGAGATAGGCCAAGGCTGGCTGGTTGGTTGTGCTTTAAAATTCGAGCCTGGTTAAAAGTGTAGGTCTTTGAGGAAAGGGCCCTACATAAAGTGGTAGGTACAGCAGAAGACAGCTTCAGGAAACAAAAGAGATGGTTCTGCCCTCAGTGCACTTAATATGTGGTAGGAATCACTGGCTAGCTAGGCTTCCCTGGAGAACACCTTAGAAATAGCATGCAGATCACAGGTATACAGAGACAGGTGATAAGCCAGTCTAAAAGCAAAAGATAACAAGTGTTGGTGAGAATGCGGAGAAATTGGAACCCATTTATGCTGTTGGTAGGAATGTAAAATGATGCGGCTACTATGGAGAACAGTATGGTAGTTTCTCAGAAAATTAAAACTAGGACTACCATATGATCCAGCCATCCCACTTTTCGGTATATACATCCCAAATTGAAATCAGGATCTTGAAGAAACATCTGCACTCCAATTTTCATTGCAGCACTATTCACAATAGCCAAGGTATGGAAACACCCAGATGAATGGATCAAGAAATTATGGTACATACACACAGTAAAATATCATTCAGCCTTTAAAAAAAAAAGGAAATCCTGCCATTTTCGACAACAGGGATGAACATGGAGGACACTATGCTAAGTGAAATGAGCCAGTTACAGAAGGACAAACACTGCATGTTATCATTTATGTAAGATATCTAAAACAGTCAAACTCACAGAAGCAGAGAACAGAATGGTGG
Source organism: Eubalaena glacialis (assembly GCF_028564815.1). Taxonomy (NCBI): domain Eukaryota; kingdom Metazoa; phylum Chordata; class Mammalia; order Artiodactyla; family Balaenidae; genus Eubalaena; species Eubalaena glacialis. The sequence goes on along the minus strand of NC_083725.1, from coordinate 11,353,071 downwards.
TGACCAGGTGCTAAGGGATGGGGGAAATGGGGAATTATTATTCAATTGGTATAAAGTTTTAGTTACACAAGATGAATGTGCTCTGAGGATGTGCTGTATAGCATAGTGCCTATCGTTACGAATACTCTATTGTGCACCTAAAATTTTAAGAAAGGAGATCTCAAATTAAGTGCTCTTATCACAAAAAAACAAAAAATGAAGGGTCACGAGGAAACTTTTGGAGATGATGGATATGGTGATGGTTTCCTAGGCATTTTGGGGGATGTGATCCAAATTCATCAAATTGTAGATCGACCTTCAAGATGGCAGAAAAGTAAGACATGGAGATCACCTTCCTCCCCACAAATACATCAGAAATACACCTACATGTGGAACAACTCCTACAGAACACCTACTGAACGCTGGCAGAAGACCTCAGACCTCCCAAGAGGCAAGAAACTCCCCAGGTACCTGGGTAGGGCAGAAGAAAAAGGAAAAGACAGAGACAAAAGAATAGGGACGGGACCTGCACCACTGGGAGGGAGCTGTGAAGGAGGAAAAGTTTCCACACACTAGGAAGCCCCTTTACTGGCAGAGATGGGGGAAGGCGGGGGGGGAAGTGTCAGAGCCATGGAGGAGAGTGCAGCAACAGGGGTGCAGAGGGCAAAGTGGAGAGATTCCCACACAGAGGATCAGTGCTGACCAGCACTCCCCAGCCCGAGAGGCTTGTCTGCTCACCTGCCAGGGCGGGTGGGGGCTGGGAGCTGAGGCTCCAGCTTCGGAGGTCAGATCCCAGGGAGAGGACTGGGGTTGGCTGCGTGAACACAGCCTGAAGGGGGCTAGTGCACCACAGCTAGCCGGGAGGGAGTCCGGGAAAAAGTCTGGACCTGCCTAAGAGGCAAGAGACCGTTGTTTTGGGATGTGCGAGGAGAGGGGATTCAGAGCACCACCTACACGAGCTCCAGAGACAGGCGCGAGCTGCGGCTATCAGCGCGGACCCCAGAGATGGGCATGAGACGCTAAGGCTGCTGCTGCAGCCACCAAGAAGCCTGTGTGCAAGCACAGGTCACTATGCACACCTCCCCTCCCAGGAGCCTGTGCAGCCTGCCACTGCCAGGGTCCCGTGATCCAGGGAGAGCTTCCCCAGGAGAACACACGGTGCACCTCAGGCTGTTGCAATGTCATGCTGGCCTCTGCCGCCGTAGGCTCGCCCCCCCATTCTGTACCCCTCCCTCCCTCCCCGGCCTGAGTGAGCCAGAGCCCCCTAATCAGCTGCTACTTTAACTGCGTCCTGTCTGAGCAAAGAACAAAGGCCCTCAGGTGACCTACACGCAGAGGCGGGGCCAAATCCAAAGCTGAACCCCAGGAGCTGTGCAAACAAAGAAGAGAAAGGGAAATCTCTCCCAGCAGCCTCAAGAGCAGCAGATTAAATCTCCACGATCAACTTGATGTACCCTGCATCTGTGGAATACCTGAATAGACAATGAATCATCCTAAAATTGAGATGGTGGACATTGGGACCAATGATATATATATATTTTTCCTTTTTCTCTTTTCGTGAGTGTGTATGTGTATGCTTCCTTGTGTGATTTTATCTGTATAGCTTTGCTTCTACCATTTGTCCTAGGGTTCTGTCTGTCCGTTTTTTTGTTTTGTTTGTTTGTTTCTTTGTTTGTGTTTTTAGTATAGTTTTTAGTGCTTGTTATCATTGGTGGATTTGTTTTTTGGTGTGGTTGCTCTCTTTCTTTCTTTTTTGTTTTTCTTTTTATTATTTTCAATTTTTTAATTTTTAATAATTATTTCTTATTTTTCATTTTAATAACTTTATTTTATTGGATTTGATTTTTTTCTTTCTTTCTTTTTTCTCCCTTTTCTTCTGAGCCATGTGGCTGACAGGGTCTTGGTGTTCCTGCTGGGTGTCAGGCCTGTGCCTCTGAGGTGGGAGAGCTGAGTTCGGGACACTGGTCCACCAGAGACCTCCCGGCTCCATGTAATATCAAATGGCAAAAGCTCTCCCAGAGATCTCCATCTCAATGCTAAAACCCAGTTCCACTCAATGACCAGCAAGCAACAGTGCTGAACACCATACGCCAAACAACTAGCAAGACAGGAAAACAACCCCACCCATTAGCAGAGAGGCTGCCTAAAATCATAATAAGGTCACAGACACCCCAAAACACACCACCAGATGTGGCCCTGCCCACCAGAAAGACAAGATCCAGCCTCATCCACCAGAACACAGGCACTAGTCCACTCCACCAGGAAGCCTACACAACCCACTGAACCAACCTTAGCCACTGGGGGCAGACACCAAAAACAACAGGAACTATGACCCTGCAGCCTGCGAAAAGGAGACCCCCAAACACAGTAAGTTAAGCAAAATGAGAAGACAGAGAAACACACAGCAGATGAAGGAGCAAGGTAAAAACCCACCAGACCAAACAAATGAAGAGGAAATAGGCAGTCTACCTGAAAAAGAATTCAGAGTAAAGATAGTAAAGACGATCCAAAATCTTGGAAATAGAATGGAGAAAATACAAGAAACGTTTAACAAGAACCTAGAAGAACTAAAGAGCAAACAAACAATGATGAACAACACAGTAAATGAAATTTAAAATTCTCTAGAAGGAATCAATAGCAGAATAACTGAGGCAGAAGAACGGATAAGTGACCTGGAAGATAAAATAGTGGAAATAACTACTGCAGAGCAGAATAAAGAAAAAAGAATGAAAAGAATTGAGGACAGTCTCAGAGACCTCTGGGACAACATTAAACGCACCAACATTTGAATTACAGGGGTCCCAGAAGAAGAAGAGAAAAAGAAAGGGATTGAGAAAATATTTGAAGAGATTATTCTTGAAAACTTCCCTAATATGGGAAAGGAAATAGTTAATCAAGTCCAGGAAACACAGAGAGTCCCATACAGGATAAATCCAAGGAGAAACACACCAAGACACATATTAATCAAACCATCAAAAATTAAATACAAAGAAAAAAAATTAAAAGAAGCATGGGAAAAACAACAAATAACATACAAGGGAATCCCCATAAGGTTAACAGTTGATCTGTAGGCAGAAATTCTGCAAGCCAGAAGGGAGTAGTAGGACATATTTAAAGTGATGAAGGAGAAAAACCTACAACCAAGATTAGTCTACCCAGCAAGGATCTCATTCAGATTTGATGGAGAAATTAAAACCTTTACAGACAAGCAAAAGCTAAGAGAATTCAGCACCACCAAACCAGCTTTACAACAAATGCTAAACGAACTTCTCTAGGCAGAAAACAAAAGAGAAGGAAAAGACCTACAATAACAAACACAAAACAATTAAGAAAATGGTAATAGGGACATACATATTGATAATTACCTTAAATGTGAATGGATTAAATGCTCCAACCAAAAGACACAGACTGGCTGAATGGATACAAAAACAAGACCCATACATATGCTGTCTACAAGAGACCCACTTCAGACCTAGGGACACATACAGACTGAAAGTGAGGGGATGGAAAAAGACATTCCATGCAAATGGAAATCAAAAGAAAGCTGGAGTAGCAATTCTCATATCACACAAAATAGACTTTAAAATAGACTATTACAAGAGACAAAGAAGGATACTTCATAATGATCAAGGGATCAATCCAAGAAGAAGATATAACAATTGTAAATATATATGCACCCAACATAGGAGCACCTCAATACATAAGGCAAATACTAACAGCCATAATAGGGGAAATCGACAGTAACACAATCATAGTAGAGGACTTTAACACCCCATTTTCACCAATGGACAGATCATCCAAAATGAAAATAAATAAGGAAACACAAGCTTTAAATGATACATTAAACAAGATGGACTTAATTGATATTTATAGGACATTCCATCCAATCACAACAGAAACACTTTCTTCTCGAGTGCTCATGGAACATTCTCCCGGATAGATCATATCTTGGGTCACAAATCAAGCCTTGGTAAATTTAAGAAAATTGAAATCGTATCAAGTATCTTTTCCAACCACAACGCTATGAGGCTAGATATCAATTACAGCAAAAAATTTGTAAGAAATACAAACACATGGAGGCTAAACAATACACTTCTTAATAACCAAGAGATCACTGAAGAAATCAAAGAGGAAATCAAAAAATACCTAGAAAAAATTGACAATGAAAACATGACGACCCAAAACCTATGGGATGCAGCAAAAGGAGTTCAAGAGGGAAGTTTATAGCAATACAATCCTACCTCAAGAAACAAGAAACATCTCACATAAACAACCTAACCTTACACCTAAAGCAATTAGAGAACGAAGAACAAAAAAAACCCAGTTAGCAGAGGGAAAGAAATCATACATATCAGATCAGAAATAAATGAAAAAGAAATGAAGGAAACAATAGCAAAGATCAATAAAACTAAAAGCTGATTCTTTGAGAAGATAAACAAAATTGATAAACCATTAGCCAGACTCATCAAGAAAAAAAGAGAGAAGACTCAAATCAATAGAATTAGAAATGAAAAAGGAGAAGTAAAAACTGACACTGCAGATATACAAAGAATCATGAGAGATTACTACAAGCAACTATATGCCAATAAAATGGACAACCTGGAAGAAATGGACAAATTCTTAGAAAAGCACAACCTTCTGAGACTGAACCAGGAAGAAATATAAACAGACCAATCACAAGCATTGAAATTGAAACTGTGATTAAAAATCTTCCAGCAAACAAAAGCCCAGGACCAGATGGCTTCACAGGCGAATTCTATCAAACATTTAGAGACTAGCTAACACCTATCCTTCTCAAACTCTTCCAAACTATAGCAGAGGGAGGAATACTCCCAAACTCATTCTACTAGGCCACCATCACCCTGATACCAAAACCAGACAACGATGTCACAAAGAAAGAAACCTCAGGCCAATATCACTGATGAACATAGATGCAAAACTCCTCAACAAAATACTAGCAAACAGAATCCAACAGCACATTAAAAGGATCATACACCATGATCAAGTGGGGTTTATGCCAGGAATGCAAGGATTCTTCAATATACACAAATCAATCATTGTGATACACCATATTAACAAATTGAAGGAGAAAAACCATATGATCATTTTAATAGATGCAGAAAAAACTTTCGACAAAATTCAACATCTGTTTATGATAAAAACCCTCCAGAGAGTAGGCATAGAGGGAACTACCTCAACATAATACAGGCCATGTATGACAAACCCACAGCCAACATCATTCTCAAGGGTGAAAAACTGCAACCATTTCCTCTAAGATCAGGAACAAGACAAGGTTGTCCACTCTCACCACTATTACTCAACATAGTTTTGGAATTTTTAGCCACAGCAATCAGAAAAGAAAAAGAAATAAAAGGAATCCAAATTGGAAAAGAAGAAGTAAAACTGTCACTGTTTGCAGATGGCATGATACTATACGTAGAGAATCCTAAAGACGCTACCAGAAAACTACTAGAGCTAATCAATGAATTTGGTAAAGTAGCAGGATACAAAATGAATGCACAGAAATCTCTTGCATTCCTATACACTAATGATGAAAAATCTGAAAGAGAAATTAAGGAAACACTCCAATTTACCACTGCAACAAAAAGAATAAAATACCTAGGAATAAACCTACCTAAGGAGACAAAAGACCTGTAGGCAGAAAACTATAAGACACTGATGAAAGAAATTAAAGGTGATACAAACAGATGGAGAGATATAGCATGTTCTTGGATTGGAAGAATCAACATTGTAAAAATGACTATACTACCCAAAGCAAGCTACAGATTCAATGCAATCCCTATCAAACTACCAATGGCATTTTTCACAGAACTGGAACAAAAAATTTCACAATTTGTATGGAAACACAAAAGATCCCAAATAGCCAAAGCAATCTTGAGAAAGAAAAATGGAGCTGGAGGAATCAGGCTCCCTGACCTCAGACTATACTACAAAGCTACAGTAATCAAGACAGTATGGTACTGGCACAAAAACAGAAATATAGATCAATGGAACAGGATAGAAAGCCCAGAGATAAACCCATGCACATATGGTCACCTTATTTTTGATAAAGTAGGCAAGGATATACAATGGAGAAAAGACAGCCTCTTCAATAAGTGGTGCTGGGAAAACTGGACAGCTACATGTAAAAGAATGAAATTAGAACACTCCCTAACACCATACACAAAAATAAACTCAAAATGGGTTAAAGACCTAAATGTAAGGCCAGACACTTTCAAACTTTCAGAGGAAAACATAGGCAGAACATTCCATGACATAAATCACAGCAAGATCCTTTTTGACCCACATCCTAGAGAAAGGGAAATAAAAACAAAAATAAACAAATGGGACAGAATGAAACTTCAAAGCTTTAGCACAGCAAAGGAAACCATAAACAAGAAGAAAAGACAACCCTCAGAATGGGAGAAAATATTTGCAAACGAAGCAACTGACAAGGGATTAATCTCCAAAATATACAAGCAGCTCATGCAGCTCAATATCAAAAAAACAAACAACCCAATCCAAAAATGGGCAGAAGACCTAAATAGACATTTCTCCAAAGAAGATCTGCGGATTGCCAACAAACACATGAAAGAATGCTCAACATCACTAATCATTAGAGAAATGTAAATCAAAACTACAATGAGGTATCACCTCACACCAGTCAGAATGGCCATCATCAAAAAATCTACAAACAATAAATGCTGCAGAGGGTTGGAGAAAAGGGAACCCTCTTGCACTGTTGGTGGGAATGTAAATTGATACAGCCACTATGGAGAACAGTATGGAGGTTCCTCAAAAAACTAAAAATAGAACTATCATATGACCCAGCAATCCCACTCCTGGGCATATACCCTGAGAAAACCATAATTCAAAAAGAGTCATGTACCACAATGTTCACTGCAGCTCTATTTACAATAGCCAGGACATGGAAGCAACCTACGTGTCCATCGACAGATAAATGCATAAAGAAGATGTGGCACATATATACAATGGAATATTACTCACCCATAAAAAGGAACAAAATTGAATTAGAGGTGGTTGGACCTAGAGTCTGTCATACAGAGTGAAGTATATCAGAAAGAGAAAAACAAATACCGTATGCTAACACATATATATGGAATCTAAAAAAAAAAAAAGCTTATGAAGAATCTAGGGGCAGGACAGGAATAAAGACACTCGTAGAGGGTGGACTTGAGGACACGGGGAGGGGGAAGGGTAAGCTGGGACGAAGTGAGAGTGGCATGGGCTTATATATACTACCAAATGTAAAATAGATAGTTAGTGGGAAGCAGCCCCATAGCACAGGGAGATCAGCTTGGTGCTTTGTGATCACCTGGAGGGGTGGGATAGGGAGTGTGGGAGGGAGAAACAAGAGGGAGGAGATACAGGGATATATGTAAATGTATAGCTGATTCACTTTGTTATAAAGCAGAAACTAACACACCATTGTAAATCAATTATACTCCAATAAAGATGTTAAAAAAATTCATCAAATTGTATACATTAAATATATGCAGTTTTTTTGTCTATCAGTTATACCTCAATCCAATAGTAAGTAAAATTTAGAAGTTATTTATAACATTTGCAACCTGAAAATAAAAAATGGTTTTCAAACCATTAAAAAGAAGATTGGGTCTGGCTTTTACTTAGAGTTAAAATTCAACTTTAAAAACAAATGAAGAGGGCTAGAAGGCAGGAAATAGTGGGATTAGGAGATTAAATATTTGCCTGGGCCAAATAGTTTCCAAGTTCCTAAATGTCAAATATAAATTTCTAAGTTATGAAATATTGAATTTTAAAAGTTTATGTATTCTGGGACTTCCCTTCCTTAACCAGTGGTCAAGACTTCGCCTTCCAATGCAATGGGTGTGGGTTCGATCACTGGTCAGGGAGCTAAGATGCCACATGCCTCACAGCCAAAAAAACCAAAACATAAAACAGAAGCAATATTGTAACAAATTCAATAAAGACTTTAAAAATGGTCCACATCCAAAAAATCTTTAAAAAAAATAAAAGTTTATGTATTTTAAACTTACTTCTTAGTGATTTATCCTAATTACCAGAGCCATAGAACAGAGATTGGTCTCTCATCTCTCTCCCTGGATAAAGCAATGCAGAGAAGTTCTGTTTTTGTTTTCATTCCCCCACTGGCACATGGGGTCTAAACTCCAATGCTCATTCAGCCACTTGGAAGATGGAACTTGGGTGAATCACCTTACCTTGCTGGATCTTAGTAATAGCTTCTGTAAAATGAAGGGATTTATTTTAATGATCTCTAATAGCCCTTTCAGCTGGACAAACGGTCTGCGACAGATATCTTCCTCTGCTAGATTATAAGCCCCTGGAAGGCAGGGGCTGTGGTTTACCCATCTCTGTAGAGCCAGTGCCAGCAAAATTCCTGGCGTGTACTGGGGGCTTAATAAATGCTGGTTGAATTGAACTGAATTGAATATAATAGATGAGGAAGCAGGAAATGAGAACCAGTAAGTTTTTAAAAAAAAATGAAAGCAAGCTTTTCCTTCTCCCTGTGGACAAAAGCTGGGGACAGACCATTTTGGTAACAGGTAAAGACCCCGACTGAGGAAGAGTGGAAGGTACATCCCATCACCTGGGCAGTAGAAGCCCCTGGGGTGTAGAAATGTTTGGGGGAAGGTTATTGATTATAAAGTAAGAGAGCGCTGATAAATTACAAAGGATAAATTTAATCAAAATAGATGCATAAAGTTAAGACTTCCTATACAATAATACATCAAAAAATTAGTGGAAAAGCTCCCAAATTGTTGCTTAGATTTTCAAAGTGTAAATAATTATTTTTGAGTAGCTAACACAAGCACAGAGGATCAAATTTAAAAGATTTTAAAAGGTTTTATTAGAAGTACTGATTTTGTCTTTTTATAGGCCGTTAGTTATTTGAATAGAAAGTTTACTTTCTTTTTAAAGCAACCACTGAATGGAAACATCAGTTAGCGTGTCTGATACCGTACCACCGGGAGTGAAGGTCAGACCCTTCCATACAGCTGCGGAGCTGGATGGCAGGTGAAATGCTGGCGTCTAGATGCTGAACCAGCGAGTAAGGCAAGGGTGACAGTGTTATCCCATCGTACATAACGCGCACCTAAGGCCTAGAAAGAAGACAATTTAGACAAGGTCACTTAGAAAGACACTGGCGGAACCCAGTTGGGAAAGGCAGCTAGCCTCACTCTGCTCCTTCATCAGGTGCTTTATCTACCTTCTCATCTTCCTGCCCAGGGCAGTTTCTTGGAAAGGGAAGTGCGCTGCCATCCTGGGGTCAGGACAGGCTCAGAGCCTTCCTGCAGAGGCAAGAATGTTCCTCTAGCCGGGGCTTGTGACAGTTTCAAGGGAGAGTCAGGTTCGCTTCAGAGACAGCACATTGGGATCTTTGTTTCCAAACGGGTCACATTTCCTCTTGTTTATTGAATTCTCTCAATCACAAACTTGATCTCTGGGTCCCAGGAAGGGGGGGGGGGCCCGCTAGCTAGAGAACATGCACAGTTGAACTTTATTTACTCTTGGTAAAAGCATCAGAAAGGAAGGTAACTTTTTACCCATTCTCTCCTCAAAGCCATCAAAAGAATTATGAAATCTTTTCCAGATCAAACACTGAGGTTCTTCCCAAAGGTTGTCACCATGAATTAATGTGCAGCTCTTTCACCCTCCTTTCCCACTGTGCGGAAGCCAGGGGTGTGGGTTTTCTCCTCTCTGCAAGGGCGTCAAGTCCATCACAGGATTCCGCTCCCTTCTTCCCTGTGCTCCTCATCTCCACCACTCTCCATGCCCCCAGGATCTGTCCACCTGGAGGGTTGGAGGAACCAAAAGTGAAACATAGGTGTAGGGACCATCCTGCTCTGTCCAAGTAAGAGACTGTAAAGACAGTTTGATGGGGGCAAGTTTTGAGGTTGTAATTCTCGAGAAAGGCACCAGTCCCCCAGGTGGCCAAGTTTACTTCCTAAACTTCTCTCTCCCTCTGTGGCAGAACTGCCTCCACGCACTGAATACATTGTCTTTGTTGTCAGTGCTCCCGACTTGCAGCAATTAACAGGTTTCTTTAACTCCTTTAAGATGAGCTTCTTAGAGCTGTCTCCAATGCCATGTGGTTCTAACTTCCTCTGATTAATTAGGAGCCTTGGAAATCTGTGAGTGTGTTTCAAAAACTGTGCTGTGGGTGATCGTAGCACTGAGCAAGTTCACTTCTTTAATATTTAATGCTGAGCTATTTTCTACTCTAGAGGTAGATTGGGGGGAGGGGCTGTGTGTAGCCACCAACGTGTATTTTCATCTCTACTCCTTTTTGCCTTGTGTTGCTAACCTACTTGGCTCCCCCTACCTTCAGCCAGATAAAGAAGTGAAAAGAAGCCAAGGTATGGGGGGACCGCTGTTCTTCAGGCAGGTACCAAAAGGAGGCGTTACTAATTATCCAGGAGACTTGGATCCTTGACTCCCTTTGGAGAGGAAAGCTTTGGGGCTATGTGCCATGGTGATTTATTAGAGGTGGCAAAAATATCTGTTGTCCAATGCACTGCTGAACTCTCTGTGCCCCTGTTTTGCAGAGCTAATGGTAAAGGCCAGTATATCCTGGCAAACCTAGCCTAGGCTTAGGTGTTTCTCCAGTTCCCCAACTACCCATTTTCTGTCTGGCCTCCAGACACCTAATCTAATCTGCTTTATTTTGCTCCTTATAATTTCATTATTGGATGTAACCTTGTCCCAAAGTCTGGGCCTGTCGCGTCCACGAAACTTCTCTAATACCCTTTACAGTTCGTTCATTGATTCATTTACCCAATAAATATTTATTTATCATCTCTGTGCTGGATGTTGGGTATCCCAGGATATAAAAGACAAATAGATCCCCTTTGTACCTTTGAAGTGTACTGTCTAACCTCAAAGATGTACATTGAACAAGAAATTGCAAATGTGATACTGATATGCAGGGGGCTATGGGGACACATCAGAAGAAATTTAACCCAGAATGCAGATGAGTCAGGAATGGCCCCTCTGACAAAGTGCCACTTACCTTGAAGGAAAAGAACGAGCACAGAAGAGTCCAGGTAGAGAGGAGTCGTGTGCGAAAGTTCTGCGGTAGAAAGGTGTATGGTGTGTTGTAGGTAACAGAAGGCCAGTGTGGCTGGATCAGAATAATAGCCAGTGTTAATCTGGCCAATAGCTGGCCATGTTCAAAGCAGTTGACATGTTTTAATTTTTTTTAACCTTCACAGCAAGTCTATTATGAGGTAACTGAGAACACAGAAGAATTAGGTAACTCGTCCGGGGTCACACGGCTAGGAAGTTCCATCACTGCAATATGAGCCAAGACAGTCTGGCTCCAACCCCTGACCTCTGAACACAGCATCAAGCTTCAGAGATAGCAAAGGGAGGGCAGGCGAGGACCACATCACACAACTCAGGAAGAGTAGAGGGAAGATGACATGAGTCAATTTATACCACACTAAAAGTTAAATACAGCACCCTGGTCCGCTACATACTAACTTCAAGTTCTTTTTTTGTATAGAAAACTGGGGGAACCCACTGCGAGTGTAGCTCTAGGTTAAGCACTGGAGGAATACAAGAAGTGGCCAAATTAGTCCTCCAAGGGCTAATCAGGTCCCCATAACTGTGAGGGAAACAAGGGGTTCATGTGGGCTGGAGAGCTGACGGATTCAGGGAGCAAGGTGTACTTGCAGTGGCCTGTAAGACTCATTAGGGTCTAGACTGAGAAAAGCAATGGAATGGTTGTCCATGCCTTTTCATTCTTTTATTTTTTCAGCATATACTTATTATGTTGCTTCCCATGCCTGGTTTTCTGCCAGGCATTGAGGTTACAGCAGTGAACTGGACAAATGACATAGAAACCAGCATGAGCAAGGAGACAAGTGTGAGAAAGTCTGTGATTGTGGGTGACAAAGAGGAGGCTAGTTGGCACCCAAGGGCCATGTGGAGAGCTAATGGAGGCTGGGCTTCGGAGGAGGGAAATGAGAACAGGGAGATAAAGCAATTGATTGTTCAAGGTTGTATCAGTGTCGAGTGAGATTATTTTTTTTCCTGACAGATAATGAGAAGCCATTGCTAGTTTTGTGTAGGAAAGAAAAACAATTCATTTCTAGAATGCTTTGTCTGGCAGCTGTGTACAGGCCACACTGGACAGCAGGGAGACCCAAGTGTCAGTACGATGTTAGGTCAGGTAGGAGAAGCAAGGAACAGAAAAGTAGATCTAAATGTCATTTACTCTTTTTTTAAAATTTTTTGAATGATTTCATTGAAGTATAGTTGATTTACAATATTTTATTAGTTCAGGTGTACAACATAATGATTCAATAACTTTGTAGATTATACTCCATTTAAAGTTATAAAATATTGGCTATATTCTCTGTTCTGTAAAATATATCCTTGTAGCTTATTTATCCTACACAGAGTAGTTTGGACCTGTTAATTTCCTACCTCTATCTTGCCCCTCCCCCTTCCCTAATCCATCCTTTATTTAAAATGGTCTTTTAAAAATTTTTTTTATTTTATATCGGAGTATAGGTGATTAACAATGTTGTGTTAGTTTCAGGTGTACAGCAAAGTTATTCAGTTATACATATATCTGTTTCAAATTCTTTTGCCACTTAGGTTATTACAAAATATTGGGGAGAGTTCCCTGTGCTATACAGTAGGTCCTTGTTGATTATCTATTTCATATATAGTAGTGTGTACATGTTAATCTCAAACTCCTGATTTATCCCTCCCCCTAACTTTCCCCTTTGGTAACCATAAGTTTGTTTTAGAAGTCTGTGAGTCTGTTTCTGTTTTGTAAATAAGTTCAGTTATATCATTTTTTTAGATTCCACATATAAGTGAGATCACATGATATTTGTCTTTCTCTGTCTTACTTCCCTTGGCATGATAATCTCTAGGTCCATCCATGTTGCTGCAAATGGCATTATTTCATTTTTTTATGGCTGAGTAATATTCCATTGTATATATTGAGTTGGCCAAATTTTTTGGCCAACCTAATATGTACCACATCTTCTTTATCCGTTCATCTGTCAATGGACATTTAGGTTGTTTCCATGTCTGGGCTATTGTAAACAGTGCTGCAATGAACATTGGGATGCATGTATCTTTTCAAAGTGTGGTTTTCTCTGGATATATGCCCAGGAGTGGGATTGCAGGATCATATGGTAGCTCTATTTTTAATTTTTTAAGGAACTTACATACTGTTCTCAGAGTGGCTGTACCAGTTTACATTCCCACCAACAGTGTAGGAGGGTTCTCTTTTCTCTACACCCTCTCCAGCATTTATTGTTTGTAGACTTTTTGATGATGGCCATTCTGACTGGTGTGAGGTGACATCTCATTGTAGTTTTGATTCGCATTTCTGTAATAATTAGGGATGTTGAGCAGCTTTTCATATGCTTTTTGGCCATCTGTATGTCTCCTTTGGAGAAATGTCTATTTAGATCTTCTGCCCATTTTTTGATTGGATTGCTTGTTAAATGCCATTTACTCTTATTTCTCACTTGCCTTGCACATCCTTTAAACTTGCTGTGGATTAGTTTGTACAAACTAATCAAGGTTAAACCAGTTTCTCTTGGTCTCTAAAAGTAGACAGGATTTCTGGCTGATAACTCAGATCAGTTTTATTAACCCAAAACTACCTTTCAACTTGGCACCTCTTCAGCCAGAAACAAACACATTATTCACCCTGGATTGTCCTGAAAGGGGTAAGAAAAATGAATGTAATTTAAGGAGACGGTCCTTAATTAAAGGAGCCACTTGGTAAATTTCAATGGCTGCCTTGTTTTGGCTAGGCATTTTTTTTTTTTCCAGTTTAATATTCTTTTCCAAATCTTCTTGTTTGTTGGAGAGTTTATCACAGCTGGCTTTTACCTGGTGAATTTTTATTTGATCTGCGGTGGATGCTATGTCAGGTTGACTGGATTTCAGGATGGGCACGTGCGTTGTACCCTAGCGCCAAAGCGTGTGGGAGGACGATGGCTCCGAAGCAGTGAATGAAGCCCGTTGGGTGGTGAGTTCTCTGGGTGACGTGCAGTGCCCAGCATTTCGGTGCAGAGGGGCAAATGGGGTAGATCTCTTTTTATTTGCATGCAGTTTAACGCCTACCTCCTCCAAGTAGCCCAGCTGAGTGGGCTTTTCTCCACCCACATGTATATTTTCACTAATAACCTAATGTCACACATCTTGTTGGTTGCCATTATTTTGTGTGTGGGTTGAGGTGCTGTAGCAATGAGGAACTGCTGCCTGTAGTCAAACAGATCAAGCAAGAACGGCTGTATGGTTTTAGCGAACACCCTGCATCGCCACTTAGCACTTGCAGAGCTGAGGGAGTGCGTGTGCACGGCCACGCGCATGTAATCTGTTTTGCCCTCAACATTTTTTCCCCCATAGCATTGCAGAACTCTGGAACTGGAAGGAACTTTATAGATGGAAAAGTTTATCCCTGTTATTTACAGAGAAGGAAATTGAGACCTAGACAGGAAAGGGGCACGGCTGCCAAAGACCACAGAGCTAGTGAGGAAGTGGAGGGATTAGAATACAGATTTCCAGACCCTGGCCTCTCTGTATGCCTCACCACTTTAAATTCTCATACTTTATTCATAAAGAAATATGGGCTTGCAAGATTGACGACTTATACTGTTAAGAAACCATCGACTTATGAGTCATTTGCACAGACATGCCTTGAACTGGACTCCCAGACCAGAACCATTCAACTGTTCTATGGTAGAGGTACTTGGGTGCTGTTTAGATGCACTTGGAAATGCAGAGGTAGAACGAAAATAGTTTTAAAAAATTCCCTGAACCCCGTGCTCTGTAGATCCCAACCCCTTCAAGCCCTGACCCCATCATCGGATTGCTGTCTAAATTCTTCTTAAACATGTCAAGGAACTGCAGAGAGCATGGCTCAGACTGTGCTGAGATAGCCCACTGACTCGATATTCCAACACAACACTTCCAGTCACCAGAGGTAATTACTTCAAATGTGCAGCTTAAGTGTAGCCCATGAATCAAATCAGAAACCGGTTCCTGGAAATCAGGCTTTGATAATGAGAGCTTTAGGAAGCAAGAGTTACAGTGAGGGGGAAACAGCCCAGTGGAGTTCTAATCCGCATTGCCACAGCCAGGGTTAGCTGAAAGGGAAGTGGGTATCTGGACCTACCATCGCTGACCCTCTCATTGCAGAAGCCCCGTAGTGCCTCCAATCAGCAGCTGCCCAGGACTGCCCACTCCAGCATCTTGTCCTCACCTGTCTTCCCTTGGCAGCACTCTGTATGCTGGAATTTTCTTCCCTATCTACCCTCAGTATCCCTTCTTCCAGCTAAGCTGGCCTGTTTTGCATTCTAGCGCTGTGTTCTCTTCTCCTTTGTGATTATCAGGGGTCTCACCCGTTGGTCTATTAGAGGACATTACTGTTAATATGGAGAATTTATCATTTGTGTGATATGCACCTGTATGAGTCAGCTAGGGCTGCTATAACAAAATACCACAGACTGGGAGGCTTAAACAACAGAAATTAGTTTTGGAGGCTGGAAGTCCAACATCAAGGTGCTGGCAGGGTGGATTTCTCCTGGGGGCTCTCTCCTTAGCTTACAGAAAGTCACCTTCTTGCAGTGTCTTCACCGGCTAAATTTTCTCTGTCTCTTCTTATAAGGACACCAGTCATAATGGATTAGGGCCCTACTCCTATGACCTCATTTAACCTTAGTTGTCTCCCTAAAGCCCTCATCTCCCAGTACAGTCATATTGGGGATTAGGACTTTGACACGTGAATTTTGAAGGGATACAAGTGAGTGAGTCCATAACAGGATTGCAGGTGGTTCCTCTCTAATAAAGATGTTTGCAGCCTTAACTCAGAGCAGTAACTCTGCAGCAGCAATCATGTATGGCACCTCCATAGGCAAATGAGGGGGGTGTTATGGACAGGGACCTCTACTCCTCTATACACAGCCCCTAGGCTGTCTACAAATAAGCTAGATCTAAACAACTAAGGATATGCGTTCCCAATCTCCAGGTGATGGATAAGTATAAATCTCCTGCCCAGGTGGCCCTTTCAGTAGGTGCAGAGAAATACCAAAGTGATGCGCCTATATTCCTCATCAGCCAGCCAGTTTCATTTTGTTTGATGACTTGTATTTCATTTTAATTATTTAGTTTTGGAATGTAGAAAGATGTATATGCGTTATCGATATTATACATAAATAACTGTGTGTTATGTATGAATGGAAATATGTTTTTTCACTATGAGCTTTGAGAAGGTTATAGAAAGTGCACAGATTAGATCAGATGCTGGAGACCAAGGTCACCACAGTCAGGGGCTTCATCGTGCACCGTGAGGCCACCTACTATGACAGTGAGCCAGGCATCTGCATTAAGCACTGATAACACTGATAATAGCTAACAGTGAAAGAGCAGTGATTTTAATCAATCTTCACTGTAACTCTGTGAGAAGAGTGCTCTATTATCCCCTTTTTACAGAGTGGGAACTGAGGCACAGTTTGCTCAAGGTCCCAAAACTACTAAGTGGGGAAGGGCTATCTGTCTGCTCTCAAAATCCACATCCATTTGTGGTCACTCTGAAAAACAAAACACAAATACCTAGAAATGACAAACAGAGGGCTAATCTGTGTCGTTGACTCAGTGCTGTGGCATTTGAAGGATTGAGGTGACCAACTGGACGATAAGTTGACGGAGAAACCTCCTCCATCAAAGAGATGTTACCTGAGCCAAACCTTGAAGCATAGGTAGAATTCAGAGTGGGACAGAGGTGGGGAAAAGAGTGTCTGCAGAACTGGAGGTGGAAATGGCAAACAGAGTGTAGGGAAGAGCAAGAAAATTGGCAGGCCTTTATTTGAAGGTTTGGAAGTAAGAATGAAAAGAGGATGTGTTCCTATTTGTCAAGACTGGCTCTGGGCTCCACCTTGAAGGAGAAGCAGAGCTCGTGTTGAATCTCAGAGGGTGGGTAGGATTTGAACTGGTAAATTTTCATGGACAGCAGTTCACCTACATCTGAGCGTGAGCTCCTGGGTCAGTTGGTAGGAATTTGTATACTGAAACTGTTGTAATAACAAGTAATTCTGCTTACCGAAAAAGAGTAACTAAATGTCAGGAAAGTAAAAGAAAAGAAAACTCGACATTTTTGTAGCTTTGGTCTCTCTGGGGTGCAGATGGACTTGTATGGAATTGTTCGTCTTTACTTGGGACCACAGTCTAAGTGAAAGTGTGAGTCACAGTTCTACATCTTCTTTGAGCCAGAAAAAACTTTCTACACAGTCATCGTATGTTCTCACCAAAAAAAATGCTTCACATTGTCAGTTCAGGCTTTGAGACTCCCATTGCACAGGCTCAATTACCTTGAAGTCATTTAACTCCCATCCACGAAATGAAGATGTATATGAAGATGACATCAGAATTAATTATTTTCCAACACATGTGTCCTCTTTCTTCATGGGTTTACATGATGGACCACTTTGGTTGTGTTACTGGATGTATGTGTATGTTTCCAACCAAAGGCAGCTTCTTATATGCTTCTGGATCTTTCATCTACATCCAAATGGCCACATTGCCTTTTCCCTCTGCTCTAGATTTCTCTTCTCTTAGGAGATAAAGTATTAAGAGAGAATGGAGGACTCTGGTGAGAACTTTTGTTACACGGTAATTTTGCATTTAAGAAATCGTTTCACAGAGGTGGTATCAGAAGTAACAGGAGTAAGTTGCTGTTCGGACTGAGAGCACCACCATCATGATGCTGGATGTGGGGAGAGTGGGCAGCCGGGGGAGGGAAAGCTGGCTGGGAAATTCTCAAAATTCTAATCCCTAGGGTAAATCTTTAAGGGTTGAGTGCTTAGAGATGGGTAAGCTTTGTGACTTTACTAAGATGGAATCATGTTAAACCAGCATGTCCTCAACCTGTCATCCTATAAAATGGACAAAACCCAATTTATTATATCATCGAAAGACATTTTTCTGAGCACCTCTTCCTGTGCCAGGGAAGGGAAATATCAAGGAAAATAAGTGATGGTCCCAGTCTAGGAGATCATGGTTTACTTCTGGATGCTAGGTCCAACTTATGTAAAATTAACATACAGTACATGACAATTTATAGGAAGTCCTAAACAATCCCACAGAGCCCAATAGTTTTCAAGTAATGTTGTACATCAGAATCAGCTGTGGGCTTGTGAAAGGATAGATTCTCAGGCTCTATTCCTAGAAATTTTGAGTTTGGGCCTTTGAAGCTGGGTTTCTTAACAAGCTCCAAGTTCACTAAAGACTATTGGTGAAGAGAATAAGGAGGGGGTGGGGATGATCACTTTGGGCTGGGGCATAAGGGAAGCCCCCAGCACTGACCACAGAGGTGGAAGATACAAGTTCACGGAGCTGAGGTTATATCCATGGGTAGACAATCTGGGTGGAGTGAGGGATTTTAATAGGAAGTGGTGTCCATCGGGTAAATGCCAGGATGGCCTGTGGATTAGTTCCACCCTGTGAGAGTAGGAAGAGAAGAATGGTTTAGTTCCTTCAGACCAGGACGCTGATGGAGAAAGTGATGGTCTGGAGAGGCTAGTGGAGGAGAGAGGAAAGTAGGTCTTGGATCTTCCAGTGGGCACTCAGCTGGTGAGGCCCCTCGGGAGAAAGGAGGGGGGTGGTGGGTACCTATGTTCTTTCCCCTCCCTGTCCGCTCAGTAAAGCTAACTTATTTCTAGCACAACGCAGGGTGTACTTTAAACAAAACACTAAGATTAGCCAATCCACTTACCTCCCCCAAAGGAGCTCACTCACCCAGAGGAAGCCTGACAAATGATCACGTAACATATTATGCTTTTAAGAAGGTCCCTTATATCTCAGAGAGTCAATAGAGTCCATTATGTCAGTTCCCATCCACTGGCTTCTTTCTCAGCTATTTATATTTCCATTTAGTTGAAGTGTAGGCAAAGCTCACCAAGGCCCAGAAAATTAGAGTTATCAGAGCCTCGTTAGTTATCTTCTCTACAACCATCTATCTTTTTCATTCCACTCACTCTGGGCCTGGCGGTTTGTCTCTCGCTTTCCACTTCCTTTTGAGACTTTCCAGTGTGAGATCCTGCTTTTCCCAATGTCTCCACACTCCTGATCTTTTGACGGTATCTTTTCCTCCACTGGTCTTCCTTCCTGTATTTGTTCTTTTCGGGGAGAGGTGGGGACAGTGAGGAGCTGGAGAAGGGAAAAGAGCTGACTGTTCTGGTTATCCTGCACTCTCTTGTCTTACTTCTCTGTTTACATCTATTCCTTGCACACCCTTGCCGGTCTAATCTTCCTTAAACAGCACTCACAGAATCATAGGAGAGATGGGATAGGTATACACTGACACAGAGATAAACTGACAGTGCCTTGAAAGATAAAGTCAGGGAGTAAGAAGAGATTCTGGTGAGAAAGAAAGGAAAGGGAGGGGGTGCTGCGAAAGGGATGGGGAAGGCCAGTATAATCATAATTATTATTATAACAACAATTACTATGTATTAAGCAGCTAATATGTGCCAGGTAGTGTGATAGCCATAAAATCAATCTTCACAATGCTCCTTTGACTGTGGGTTATTTCTTCTAAAACAGGGATAATAAGACTCAAAGAGTTTAACCATATTTCTTAAGGTCATACTGCTAAGGATGAGGCACAGCTGGAATTCAAACTTTGCCTTTCTCCGCTACATCGTGGAGAAATAATCAGCAACTTTTTTTTACATCTAAACTCAATATATTTTTCAGAGAAATTTTCCAAGATATAAATATTTTAAAATTTAGATAATTTGATACACCCATATACTTGCACATGCACAAATCCGCAAATTGAGTCGAAGTATTCAGTTCAATAATATTCTTTCACTTTATCTCATAATCTCAGAAGGACCACAGGATAATTCAAGTTCAATGGCAGGAACCTCTCTACAATATACCTTATTCTACCTCTGCTTAAGTATTTTCAGAGAAAGGGGAACTCACCACCACAAAGACAGTCTGTTCCACTGTTGGATGGCTCAGATGTTTATAAAATTATTCCTCTGTTGCAGTGCTATGAGGATGAGCTCAGAGCTGTCCAACTATTTTTGTCTTCTGAAGTTAGTTACACAAAATATATCACATTGTTCTTTTGCAGTATAGCTCTCTGTGTATGTGTGTAGAATTTCCGCACAGACACATGCACACAATCACACAGGCACGTGCACACACGGAGCCTCAAAGTCTCCTCTTTTCCAGCTAAGCACCTCTAGCTCTCGCAGTTATGACTCACTTGACAATTTCCATCTTGCTTATTGTCCTTTTGACCAACCTGGGTCATAAAATTGAGTATAGGACTCAAGATATGGTCAGACTACACAACCTAGAGAGGACTTTTCCTTCCTATTATTGGGTACCATGCTTTGTTGAAACAGCCTAGCGTACATTAGCATTTTGAAAGCCAGTGACACTGTTGATTCCTATCATACTTGTAGTCAACCAAGACCTATAGGCCTTCAATCTAAGTTAAGGACTTAAGAGGTATCTCTGTTAAATTTAATCTTGTTAGTTTGGCCCTTGTTCTCTTCTGGCAAGATCTTTCTAGATGGTAATTCTTTCTTCAATGGCTCTCCTTCCCAGCTTTGTGTAACCTACAACTTGGTAAGAATATTTTCAATTTTTTTCATAATATGTTGTTGAGTACAACTAATAAGTTAAAAACAGTTTTATGATGTGATCTTGTTTTACTGAAATACCTATTATTTATACAAAGATGATCTGGATGAAGATATACTGAAATGTTAACAGTCCTTATCTCTGAATGATTATGTGATTTATGATTTTTAATTTTTGGTTATTGATTTTTCTGATTTAATAAATTGATTTGTTATTTTTAAAAGGAGTCCTTCCAACTGAAAAGACTGGTTATTCCACATCTTTTCGTTTTTGAATGTATAGTATCTTTATTATTACCTAATTGCCATGTATGTCTTGAGTCTTCAATTTGCCTCAAAGCTTCTTGAGGACAGGGCAATTGTACTTTCATTATCCCTCAAGGATCTGGCACAATGCTGGATTGATTGGTTTGCCTTTAAACTAACTTGTCTTCCCTCTAGTGCTGAAGTCATGGCCTTTGTTTGACTTTATCTCTTGTTCATATCAATGTCTTAAAACATCATGTTCCCATTATTTTATCTATGACCTACACTTAAGCAAAATTAGGCTGATTCATTTACTGGTGAATAATTATTCAGTGTGTTAACAAATCCATTTAGCCAACTGAAAGCCCATTATTTTGATTTACCATGGTTGGCTGATAATTGTACAATGTAAACATAAATAATGGAATAATTTTGGTGAGAGACGACTATTGGTGAACCTTCCAAGTAATGATTTGTTGAGACCAGCACTGTGCTAAGAGTTCCTACAAATGGAGATGAAGACAGGACTCTTGCTTTCAAGGTGTTTGTTTACAGCATACTTAGTGAGGTAAGACTTTCGAGAACAAAAGGATGTCTGAAACTCACAGAAAAGTTATTCATATAAAGTTTTCCTACATATTTGTTTTAGAAAAATATAGAAACTACAAATTTTCTATAAGGTAGAAATCATTTACCATGGCCAAGTAATCTTACCCCTCCCCAGCCTTCCTTGCCCACCCCCCCACCACCACAGTATTGTCCACTCTATGTCTAGAGGCAGACTCGGTGGACCATGGCTCTTCCATCTCCCACCATTGTCCAGGGCACCCTGATTTCCCATTTATCTGGGGTCTCTGGGAAAGATGGGCTGAGCAGATCCTTTGTCCTTCAGTAACCACACACAGATTACATGGAAAATCTGGTTGTGGAAAAGCCCTATGTGCTCACAAAGGTCAAAGACCATGAGGAGGTACTACAAAATTATACAATTTCTATGTCATTAACTTGTAACCATTTGTACTATCCAATGCTTTACTCTTAAAGTTTGGTACCCATCCTTGGGTAAGGATTTTTTTTTTTCTATTTTCTTCTTCATTCCTATTTATTGTTCTCATTTCTGGAAAGCCTAAACTGGCCTAGAAAATGAATGACTCTTTCCCTCTCTCTCTATTCTTCCTTCCCTCCCTCCCTTCCTCTTAGATTACTTTATCATTCTATGTAATCCTCCAAACAACAAAGAAAAGGAAGAATTATTACCTTCTCTTTAAAGGTGAAAAATCTGAAACTTAAAGAGAAGAAATTTTCCCAAGGTTGCACAGCTAGTGACAGGCAGAGTTCAAAGAGAAATCTTTCCACTCCAAAGCCAGCATCAATCCCTTGACAAAGTAATAGGTGCCCACAGGGTAGGTACTGGCCTCCATCTCTGTCTCTCTAGGACCTACTATAGGTCTTGGCACTTGGCACAGGATGACCACCGATAAATTTTCTTTGAATTGGATTTTAGTTTGGATTTTGGAACCTCGAGTTGGGCAGAGCCTCAGCGGTCATCTAGCACCTTGTTCCTATAAGGCAAGGACCTTTCTGACAACCTGGAAGGAGTGGATCCCAGAGATGCTCCTCTTTAGTCCTTCTTGCTTCTCCCATCACCCCCACACAGCTCTTATGGACAGAGTACTATGCTGTACAAAACACAGATATTTTTTAAACAAAAATGCAATATTATGCAAACTTTTATAATCAATTCCTTCATTCAGCAATGTATTGTAAACATTTTGCAATGTTAATGATTATAGATGAACATCACCTTCAGTGACCCCATAGCTTTGCCTATGCTGGATGGATGGCCGGATAAATTATCATTCAACAGCTAGTTCCTTTCAGATTAACATTTAGATCACAACTCTTTTAAAACTTTCAAATAAATGGTTTCTAGATGATGTCATTCATCCAGAGATTTGCTAGCAGGAGTACAGGAGTCATTCATTTCTTAAGTTTGCTTCACTTAAGTCTAGACCATACTATACATCCACAGTGGATCGAAGGGGAAGACATTATTTTTGTATGTGTATGGAAATATCACATGTAATTTGGTACATTGTAGCACAAGGTGTATCGAATGGTTCAGAGAGTACAATGAGTTCAGATGTAAAACATTACTCAGAATTAATTTAAGATGACATATATATAAATTCAGTTCCAATGGAAATAGCATATCATGTATGGAAATATATTTTTACCCAAGAAAAATAATATTCAAATAGTGTTCCAATTTTATGATCAACAAGGTAGTACTTGGTTAACTGTAATGGGAAATAATGTATTTGTTAAGTTAATGTTTTATATTTCCTTCTTTCTACTTCTTTTGGGGAAGAAATGAGAAAATTGTTTTCTACCCATGAATAACCACCTACTTTAATTTTTGCATATCAGGATACAACACGAAAAACAAACAGAAGGCATTTAACACAGAGAACTAGTTATAAAAGACCTGAAGAAACAAAACCAGGAAAAGCGGGAAGAAGTAACCCAGAAATTATTTACTACAGGAAGGAAATATGGCTAAAAAAGAAAAGGAAGGGATTGGTGTTTCCAGAGCACATAACACATTGACTGCTGTACTAGTTAGTGAGGTTACCATGTATAATGCTGTTACCATGGTAGATGGTGGCACTTGCTGATACTGGAGCCATGCGGTGGACCACCCTGTAGACGCTGACCCCATAGAGAACCAAATGGTCACTACCAGAACCACCAAAGAAGGATTGTTGACACCAAAGCTGGAATCCTCAAAGCAATGAAGCCACTTCCATCCACAGTTACTGCCAGAAGCCAAAGAAGAAAAAGGAGGAATAATAACCTCTCCACTTCTAATTTCTGATCTTCCTACAGTGTCTCCTAACATGCAGAATCCATTAGGAAAGCAGTTGGCACAGAAGTCTAAGCAGAGTATGGAAGGATGGGTATGGGAATGACAGACAATAGATAAATAACTGACACTATTGTCTTCCTACCACTTGGTGACATGGAGGAAACTTCATGGCAAGGCAAGAGCTCTGATTCTGAGTCAATTAGAGCCCTGGCAGTCTCACCTGGAACTCAGGTAGGAGTGTCAAGGGGCAGGATAGAAACCATTAAAAAGGGTTTTTTTCTTCCATACCCAGCCTCAGTTTCATGGGGGAAGCAGATACCCTGCCTCTTGTTCCTGCAGAGTTGGGGTCTAGGTCCTCTCTGTCACCCTGACAGTGTAAGGCATGAGAATGCTGGCAAAAGGCATAGCACTGGAGAACTGGAGGATCTAACTCCAGCCAACATGCCGAGATTGCTTCCATCTGTCCTGTTCCCTCCCCAACTCCACCTTCCTGAGACAGGCCTGAAGACAGCAAGTCCAAAAGCAAGTCTCAGTAAATTTAAGAAAACTGCAATCATATCAAGCATCTTTTCCAACCATAACACCATGAAACTAGAAATCAACTACACGAAAAAACTGCAAAGAACACAAACACAAGGAGGCTAAACAATATGCTACTAAACAACCAATGGATCACTGAAGAAATCAAAAAGGAAATAAAAAATACCTGGAGAAAAAATGAAAATGAAAACACAACAATCCAAAACCAATGGAATGCAGCAAAAGAAGTCCTAAGAGGGAAGTTTATAGTGATACAAGCTTATCTCAGGAAACAAGAAAAACCTCAAATAAACAACCTAACCTTATACCTAAAGCAAAGAAGAACAAACAAACCCCAAAGTTAGTAGAAGGAAAGAAATCATAAAGATCAGAGCAGAAATAAATGAAACAGAGCCTAAAAGAAAATAGAAAAGATCAATGAAACTAAAAACTGGTTCTTTGAAAAGATAAACAAAATTGATAAACCTTTAGCCAGACTCATTAAGAAAAAGAGAGGGCCCAAATCAATAAAAGCAGAAACAAAAAAGAAGTTACAAGTGACACCACAGAAATACAAAGGATCATAAGAGACTACTACGAGCAACTATATACCAATAAAATGGACAACCTAGAAGAAATGGACAAATTCTTAGAAAGGTACAATCTCCCCAGACTGAACCGTGAAGAAATAGAAAATCTGAACAGACCAATTACCAGTACTGAAATTGAATCAGTTATTAAAGAACTCCCAACAAACAAAAGCCCAGGACCAGATGGCTTCACAGGTGAATTCTACCAAACAGTTAGAGAAGAGTTAACATCTACCCTTCTTAAACACATTCCAAAAAATTGCAGGAGAAGGAACACTTCTGAACTCATTCTATGAGGCCACCATCACCCTGATACCAAAACCAGACAAAGATATCATAAAAAAAATTATAGGCCAGTATCACTGATGAACATAGGTGGAAAAATACTCAACAAAATACTAGCAAACCAAATCCAACAATATTGATACATTAAAAGGATCATACACCATGATCAAGTGGGCTTTATCCCAGGTATGCAAGGATTTTTTTCAATATCTGCAAATTAATCAACATGATATACCACATTAACAAACTGAAGAATAAAAACCATATGATCATCTCAATAGATGCAGAAAAAGCTTTTGATAAAATTCAATATCCACTTATGATAAAAACTGTCCAGAAATTGGGCATAGAGGGAACATACCTTAACACAATAAAGGCCATATATGACAAACCCACTGCTAACATCATAGTCAATGGTGAAAAGCTGAAAGCCTTCCCCTTTAAGATCAAGAACAGGATAAGGACGCCCACTCTTGCAACTTTTATTCAACATAGTTTTGGGAGTCCTAGCCACAGCATTCAGAGATGAAAAAGAAATAAAAAGAATCCAAGTTGTAAAGGAGGAAGTAAAACTGTCACTATTTGCAGATGACATGATACTATACATAGAAAACCCTAAAGACGCTACCAGAAAACTACTAGAGCTCATCAATGAATTCAGTAAAGTTGCAGGATACAAAATTAATATGCAGAAATCTGTTGCATTTCTATACACTAAAAAACTATTAGAGAAATTAAGAAAACAATCCCATTTACCATCATATCAAAAAGAATAAACTACCTAGGAATAAATCTACCTAAGGAGGCAAAAGACCTGTACTCTGAAAACTACAAGATGCTGATGAAAGAAATTGAAGTTGACACAGATGGAAAGATATACCGTGTTCTTGGATTGAAAAAAATCAATATTGTTAAAATGGCTATTCTACCCAAATCAATCTACAGATTCAGTGCAATCCCTATTAAAATGCCAGTGGTGTTTTTTCCCAGAACTAGAACAAATAATTTAAAAATTTATACAGAAACACACAAAAAACCCAAATAGCCAAAATAATCTTGAGAAAGAACAGAGGTGGAAGAATCATGCTCCCTGACTTCAGGCTATACTACAAAGCTACAGTAATCAAAACAGTATGGTCCTGGCACAAAAACAGACACATAGGTTAATGGAACAGGATAGAAAGCCCAGAAATAAACCCATGCACTTATGGCCAATTAATCTATGACAAAGGAGGCAAGAATATAAAACGGAGAAAAGACAATCTCTTCTATAAGTGGTGCTGGTAAAACTGGACAGCTACATGTAAAAGAATAAAATTAGAACATTCTCTAACAACCATATACTAAAATAAACTCAAAATGGGTTAAAGGCCTGAATGTAAGACCAGATACTATAAAACTCTGAGAGGAAAACATACGTAGAACGCTCTGACAAATTGCAGCAATATTTTTTTGGATCTGTCTCCTAGAGTAATGGAAATAAAAGCAAAAATAAACAAATGGAACTTAATTAAATTTAAAGGATTTTGTACAGCAAAGGAAACCATAAACAAAATGAAAAGACAACTTATGGAATGGAAGAAAATATTTGCGAATGATGTGACCAATAGGGCTTAATTTCCAAAATACATAAACAGCTCATATAGCTCAATATCAAAGAAAGAAGCAACCCAATCAAAAAATGGGCAGAAGACCTAAACAGACATTTCTCCAAAGAAGATGGCCAACAGGCACATGAAAAGATGCTCAACATCAGTAATTATTACAGAACTGCAAACCAAAACTACAATGCATTATCACCTCACCCCAGTCAGAATGGCCATTATCAAAAAGTCTACAAATAATAAATCCTAGACAGGGTGTGGAGAAAAGGCAACCCTCCTACACTGTTGCTGGGAATGTAAATTGGTGCAGTCACTATGGAGAACAGTATGGCGGTTCCTTAAAAAACTAAAAATAGACTTACCATATGATCCAGCAATCCCACTCCTGGGCATATATCTGGAAAAGATGAAATTTCTAATTCAAAAAGCTGCATGCACCCTGATGTTCATAGCAGCACTATTTACAATAGCCAAGACATGGAAGCAAACTAAATGTCCATTGACAGATGAATGGATAAAGAATATGTGGTATGTATGTATAGAATGGAATATTCCTCAGCCATAAGAAAGAATGAAATAATGCCATTTGCAGCAACACGGATGGACCTAGGGATTATATGAAGTCAGATGAGAAAGATAAATATGATATGATATCACTTATATGTGGAATCTAAAAAAAGATACAAATGAACTTATTTACAAAACAGAAACAGACTTACTTATAGAAAACAAACTTATGGTTACCAAAGTGGAAAGGGAGGGGATAAATTAGTTTGGGATTAGCAGACACAAACTACTTTATATACCACGATAAACAACAAGGTCCTACTGTATAGCACAGGGACTGTATTTAATATCTTGTAATAACCTATAATGGAAAAGAATCTGAAAAAGATATCTATCGATCTATCTATCGGAATTACTTTGCTGTACACCTGAAAGAAATGCAACACTATAAAAAAAAAAAAAAAAAAAAAAAGAGCAAGTCCAGGCCTGAGTTTGGGCAAGGCATATAGCTCTTAGAGGAGGCTATGGACCTAAGACTTCCTACCCCAACTTCTGAATCTGCCTCTTTCCCCCCACCCATACCCCAACCCCAGGTTTGGGATGGTCTTACGAGCCTTCATTTAACTTCTTTGAGTGCCCCAAGGCAACCACACACAACTTACACTATGCAGCCAGCGGGGTGGAGGGGTGGGGGGAGTGGTCACTGCCGTTGGCCCAAGCTGAGGTGTTTGTAAACTGAGCACTGGGGAAGGGCATAGAGAAGCAGAAGAGAACTATAGCTGCTTACCTAGCTCTTAAAAACTCATACATGGCCTTTGAATGAATGACTGCAGAAGCTGCAGTCCATTCATTTTTTTCATTTGTTGCATATTGAAGGCCAACTATGTACCATTCACTCTTCTAGGTCCTGGGGATACAGTGGTGAGTAATCACTGCAGAAAAAGCTGTAACACAAGCAAGAATCACTCCTCCCACAAACTTCTGTGAGATCCCTCCTCTCAGTACCTTCTTCATACTCTTGAACATCCTATGATATAAAGACAATTCCATTTTACAGATAGATATAGTGAGACCTAGAGAGAATCACTGACTTCTCAAGCTTACATGGGGAGTTAAACATTCTATTGGAATAAGAACACTGAGCGGCAGGCTCCTTAATGGATATTGCCTCCTTCCTCCTCATCCTCTCCTACTCCACATCCCCAGGTGAGTGGAGTTGTGTGCCAGAGTGTGGTCACAAGGTAGAGCCAATGACGTTGCAGCTATTGACCTGATAGCCTCGAATGAGATATCCCTGTCTGTGTAGCTTATATCCTTGGAAGTCTATGTAGAAAAGACACATCTGGCCATCACAAGCACTTTCAAGCTGTGTCTTGCACTCTGGGGCCACCATCTGGGGTAGCTGAGGTGAGGTCTGCAGAGAGTTCTACCTAGGACAGACTCTCCAGCTCTGAGAGTGAGTGTAGCATGATGGGCAGGGACAGGTACCCTCTTC
Organism: Eubalaena glacialis; assembly: GCF_028564815.1. Taxonomy (NCBI): domain Eukaryota; kingdom Metazoa; phylum Chordata; class Mammalia; order Artiodactyla; family Balaenidae; genus Eubalaena; species Eubalaena glacialis. The sequence goes on along the minus strand of NC_083725.1, from coordinate 11,324,317 downwards.
AGCAACAACAAAATGTTGCCCTTGTTATTGGCCAAGGGCCAGTACAGGGTTCCTACTATCACTGTGATCCCCTTCCACTGGGTCCTGTGGTAACTGTCATGTAGTGGCTTCATGGTCTGTCCTAGAAAGCTCAAGCTGAAGTGTTTCCCAGGATGCAGTCAATCATCATCTGTGCCAGACTTAGAGGCCAGAGGAAGATCCTTAGTTGAAAGAAAGCTCCCTCACTCTAATTCTGGCATGGGCCCAGGATCTTACGGACTTCCACCCTGTAATAATGGTAGGCTTGTCAAGGGTGGGGTCCTGGGAAAATGCTGGGGTTTGAACATGTGGAGCTCAACATTCAGGACTTTCATATAATTGCCCACTGAGACGATGTCGAAGAAAAGGTTGTCCTGGTTGACATACCCTTTCTCCTTAAAACATCAAAGCATATTGCCTGCGAGGGTGTTGGGGTTATTGGCTACCCTGTTGGGATGGACCCTCTGGAAGAGATCCGTCATGAAGTTGGGTGGGCATCAGGTGAGTCCTGCATGACACAGCTCCTTCACTGTACACAGGTATTACATATCCAGCTCCTCCTTCAGCCAGGCCTGATCCCCGCCAGCAAGTGCCACCAGGTGCCACTATGCTACAGACCAGCAGGGCCAGGTCAGTCCAGAATCCAGGGTGAGCATCAATGTGAACAACCCCCCTGGCACTGGCCTCATGCCCTCTGGGAGCCCATGCCTTTTTTTTTCACAGAGATCAGAACTGAATGAATAAATGGATGAGTAAAGGAATGCATTAATTGTGTCCTTGCCCAAAAAATATGCCCTTGCTATGACAACTTCACTAAAGACTTTTCTGTTACTAAAACATTCTCAGCCATGCTTTTCTACTTCCTGTGATCATAATGGGATTGAATCACAAAATCCTATAGGAATTCAGAAAAGGAAAAAAGCATTCGGTTGAGACTTTGAAAATCGAAGGGACCTGAAGGAAATGTTGATTTCAGATGGCAGAAAAATTAAGGGAAGTTGTTCTAGGCAAAAAGAACAAGAAGAACAAAGGCATGGAGGTAAGAGAGTAACTTCACATGTTAGTGTGAAGTCTAGGAAACCAGTTTGACTAAAGCACTTAGTGTTGTTGGAAACCATGAGAGAAAATGTTGATAGGGGATGTTCTTGATGGATGGAGGATCATCAATTTTAGATTCAGGATATATCATTTACTTTTGTTATCTTTAGTGCCTCACCCAGAACCTGACACAGAATAGGCATTTAGTAAATGTTTACTGAGTGAGTAAATGAATCAGTGGATGAATGAACACATGGATAAATGAATAAATCTGATGGGAAAGAAAGTGTTCAAGTTGAAAAAAATGAGTCTGGAAGGATGGTGATGCTATGGACATAAATGGGAAGTTTAGGCACGGTAAGTTAGAGATAATGGTAGAATCTTCAAGTGGAAATTTCCCAAAGGAAGTTATTTGGAATTAAGAAGAGTATGGAGATTTGTGAATCATTATTACAATGGTAATTGAAACCACAAGTCTGGATATGCTCTTGAGGGCAGTCAGTGTAAAAGCTGAAAAGCAGAAAACAAGGACTAAGCGGTGGGGTTTACACCTTAGGCAGTGGTAGAAAAAGAAGATAGAAGAGAAACCATGGAGTTTGGAGAACTAGGAAAGTAGTGTTAAAGGATCTCAGATAGAGAAGCTTTTTTTTTTTTTTTAACAAAGGGTGGAGAGTAACTGTAAGACTATGCGGCAAAGCTCAGAGACTGAGTAGGTTGAAAGGATGGGGTCTAGTTCCTTAGACAATGAGGACAGTACAGATGGAACGTAGAATCAGTGTTGGGATGTGGCTGGTGCGTATTCTGCTGGCAAATCACCAGGATACAGAGAGTTGGCAGCTGGAGCCAAGGAGATTGCTCTGAGTATGAGAAGGCATCTGCAAAGCTCAAGTTTGAAGTGCTACAGACAATCGTTTGGGGCCATGGATGGGAGTTTTATTCTCAGTTAGAGAAGCTGACCAGGAGCAAAGGAATGCAGAAATGCAGAAGTAACAGGGGTACAGATTATGAAGTAGGTCTAAGAATCTCATGTTTAGCAGGCCTTTCAGGCTGAATCTCTCTCAACTCTAAGCAGCCAAGCCAATTAAGAGAGAACTCAAGATACCATCTAAAAAGTAAATCACTAAAAATAAATAAATAGCAAGATGGTGGAATGGAAGGCCATGGAGCTCACCTCCTCCAACAAATACATCAAAAACACATCTACACGTGTAACAATTCTCACAGAATACCCACTGAATGCTGACAGAAGATCTCATACAATCGAAGCTGCAAGAAAGATCACCATGTAACCAGGCAGGTTGAAAGAAGAAAAAAAAAAAGGAATCGGGATGGGACCTGTGTCCCTGGGAGGGAGCTGTGAAAGAGGAAAGGTTCCCTCACCCTGGGAACCCCCTTCACTGGCTGGGAGACCAGCTAGGACAGAGGGAGCTTCAGAGGCTCAGAGGAGAATGCAGTAGCTGGCTCGCAGCAGGCAGAACAGAGAGAGACCAGCAGAGACAGTCCTGGCCACCTTGCTGCACTCCCCAGCCGGAGACATGTGTCTGCTGGTATGGAAGGTGGAGGTGGCTGGGTGCTGAAACTCAGGCTTCACAGACAGACCTGGGAGAGGACTGGGATTGGCAGTGCGGAGACAGCCTGAAGGAACTGGAGCGTGGTCTGGGCCACAACTGGGCGTGTGCACGGCATGGAGCCCAGGTCTGCCATAGAAGTCCCATTGTTAATGCACACGTGAAGGGAGGGGTGGGGCCCCACCACAGCAGCCTTACTCTCGGCATGCTCACAGTGGTCGTGGCTTCACCTCTATGAGTTCTGGGAGCACGCAAGTGCCAGCGGGTGCCCACATGTGGAGGAGGGGCTGAAATCTGAGCCCCGTCCCAGTGGCTGTGCGACTTGGGCAGATTTATGCAAGCTCAGCATCTGCAGGACATCCAAGCAGATTACAGGTGCTCCTGTGGCTCTGGCTGGTCCAGTGTTAGCAGCGGTGGGCTTTGTGGGTGCGTGGAGGTGGGGTTGGGCTCTGGGCTGATTCTGTAGCTCCCACAGAAAGTCCAGATGCACAGCTACAGCAGGTCCTGGTGCCTAACTCTTGCGGCCTAACAGTGTCGGTGGCTTTGTGAACACAGAGCCTGAGGGACATCCTGGCCGATTGCCTGCATTCCCTTGACTGAGGCGGGGCCAAGGGCAGTGCCAACAGCAGTGTACTTTGTGAGCACACACAACGGGTTACAGGTGATGCTGCAGAGTACACTTCCCAGTGAACAGCTCCTGTGGAGGTATACTCAGTGGCTCTTCTCCCAGCAGGAGTACTCCAGTCGCGCCCACCTCACGCCACAGCTCAGAACCAGATCTCGGGGCTTCTACTCCAACAACTGGGGAGTAGACCCTGCCTCCACAGAGACGTGACAACTGCAGAGTAAAGAGCAGACCCTGCTCAACATCCAGTTCAGGCTCTGGTCAGCACAACACCAATCACACCCACTGTCAAGGGGATAAGAGCCAGCACACACTGAGGAAATATGTGGCAGGCATCCACACTGAAAACAGCCCTGGCACCAAAAATATTAGACGCACCCAGGCCACACAGGGATGCTCCCACACAAAAACAGCCCTTCAGGACCACAGTAGATGACTGTTTCCCTTAAATTTATAGAGTCAGAGAAATATAAGGAAAATGAAGAAGCAGAGGAGCCACTCCCTATTAAAAGAACAAGAAAAATTCCCTGAAAGAACAATGAAACAGACCTCTCCAGTCTACCAGATCCCAAGTTCAAAAAGAAGGTAATAAAAATACTGAAGGAATTAAGAAAGGCTATCAATAGAAATGCAGATCACTGTAATGAGGAACTAGAAACTATAAAGAGGAGCCAATCAAAATTAGAAAATGCATTTGTCGAGATGAGAGTTGAACAATAACTAGCAAACTAAATAATGCAGAAGAAAGAATAAATGATCTGGAAGATAGAGCACTGGAAATCACCCAATCAGAACAGCAGACAGAAAGCCAAATTAAAAAAAAAAAAATGAAAGCAATATAAGAGACCTATGGGATAAAGCAAGCCAAACTACACATAATAGGGATTTCAGAAGGAAAAGAGAGAGAAAAGGGGATCAAAAATGTGTTTGAAGAAATTATGGCTGAAAACTTCCCAAACCTAAAGAAGGAAAACAAATATCCAGGTACAGGAAGCTCCAAGCAAGATGAAACCAAACAGACCTACACTAAGACATATTATAATTAAAACGGCAAAAGTTAAAGACAGGATTCTAAAGGCAGCAAGAAAAAAAGAGTTAATTACAAGGGAACCCCCATAAGGCTATCAGCTGATTTCTTTACAGAAACACCACAGGCCAGAAGAAAGTGGCAAGATATATTGAAACTCCTGGAAGGGAAAAACCTGCAACCTAGGATACTCTACCCAGCAAGATTATCACTTAGAATAGAAGGAGAGACAAAAAAATTTCTCAGAACAGCAAAAACTAAAAGAATATAGCAATACTAAACCTATCCTAAAAGAAATATTGAAAGGTCTTCTCTAAATAGAAAAGAAGCAAGAATCTATAGGAAAGAGAAAATCACAATTGGAAGTTAAATCACTTAAATAAGCCAGTATATAGATTAAAAAAAAAATTGTGAAAGTGACAATAAGTACAATGAACAGCAAAAGGATAAACATGAAGATATAAAAGAGGACATCAAACATCATAAAATGTGGGGGAGAGGAGTAAGAAAATGTAGATTTTTTTTAGAATGTGTTTGAGCCTATATTACTACCAGTCTAAAACAAGTAGATATAGTAATGGGTTAACATACTTGAAAATCAGAGAAACCACAAATCAAAAACATACAGTAGATTCACAAAAACACAAAAAGAATTCAAGCATAATACAATAGAAAACCATCAAACCACAAAAGGAAAAAGAATGACAAAAATGAAAGGAACAGAGAAGAAATATAATATCAACTGGAAAACAGTATTTAAAATGGCAAAAAATACATATCAATAATTACCTTAAATGACAATGGACTAAATGCTCTGATCAAAAGACATAGAGTGGATAACTGGATAATAAAACAAGAGCTTACAATATGCTGCCTACAAGGGACCCACTTTAGGGTGGAGGACACACATAGATATTGAAAGTGAGAGGATGGAAAAAGATATTTCATGCAAATGGAAATGACAATAAAGCAAGGATAGCAATACTCATATCAGACAAAATAGACTTTAAAACGAAGGCCATAAAGAAAAAGGACATTATATAGTGATAAAAGGATCAATACAGGAAGAGGATATCACACACATTAATATATATGCACCCAATATAAGAGCACCTAAATACATAATACAAATACTAACAGACATAAAAGGAAGAACTAACAGGAATAAATAGTAGGAGACTTTAACACCCCACTGATGTCAATGGACAGATCTTCCAGAAAGATAGATAATCAATAAGGCAACAGAGATCCTAAATGACACAATAGAACAGTTAGACTTTATTGATATTTTCGGGACATTACACCTGAAAAATACAGAATACACATTCTTTTCAGGTGCACATGGAACATTCTCTAGGATAGACAACATACTGAGTCACAAAACAAGCCTCAATAAATTTAAGAGGATAGAAATTATTTCAAGCATCTTTTATGACCACAGCAGCATGAAACTAGTAATGAACAACAGAAACAGAAATGAGAAAAAAATGATTACCTGGTGACTAAATGACATGCTACTAAAAACACCCAATGGGTCAACAATGAAATCAAAGAGGAAATTAAAAAATACCTTGAGACAAATGACAAGGAAAACACAACCATACAAAATCTATGGGGTGCAGCAAATTCAGTCCCAAGAGGGAAGTTCATAGCAATACAGGCCTTCCTCAAAACACAAGAAAAATCTCAAATAGATAACCTAACTTACTACCTAAAAGAATTAGAAAAAGAAGAACAAACAAAAGAAAGCAAACAAAAACTTTATTATTTCCAGCAGAAGGAAATAATAAATTTCAGAGAGGAATTAAATAAAAAAGAGATTAAAAAATAATATAAAAAATCAATAAAACCAAGAGCTGGTTTTGAAAGGGTAAACAAAATTGACAAACCTCTGGCCAGGGTCACCAAGAAGAAAAGAGAGAGGAACAAAATAAACAAAACAAGAAATGAAAGAGGAGAAATAACAACCAATACCACAGAAATACAAAAAATCCATAAGAGAATACTATGAACAATTATATGGCAACAAACTGGACAACCTAGAAGAAATGGACAAGTTTCTAAAAACATACAGACCACCAAAAGTGAATCAAGAAGAAGTAGATAATTTGAACAGACCAATCACTAGAAGTGAAATAGAATTTGTGATTTTAAAAACACTCCCTACAAACAAAAGTCCAGGACCGGATGGCTTCACTGGGGAATTCTACCAAACATACCAAGAACTTATACCGATCCTTCTCAAACTCTTCCAAAAGACCGAAGAGGAGGGAACACTCCCAAAGTCATTATAGGAAGCCACCATCACCCTGATACCAAAACCAGACAAAGACATTACCAAAAAAGAAAATTACAGACCAATATCTTTGATGAGTATAGATGTAAAAATTCTCAACAAAATACTAGCGAGCTGAATCCAACAATACATAAAAAAGATCATACACCATGATCAATTTGGATTCATCCAAGAGTCACAAGGATGCTTCGACACATGCAAATCAATCAATGTGATACACCACATCAATAAAAGAAAAGACAAAAGCCACATGATCATCTCGATATATGCAGAGAAAGCATTTGATAAAATTCAATATCCATTTATGATTAAAAAAAAAAACCCTTACCAAAGCGTGTATAGAGGGAACATATCTCAACATAATAAAATCCATTTATGACAAAATCACAGTCAACATAGTACTGGATGGTGAAAAGCTGAAAGCCTTCCTGCTAAAATCTGGAATAAGACAAGGATGCCCACTCTCACCACTTCTATTTAACACAGTATTGGAAGTCCTAGCCACAGCAATCAGACAAGAAAAAGAAATAAAAGGTATCCAGATTGGAAGGAAGAGGTAAAATTGTCATTACATGCAGATGACATGATACTATATGTATAAAAACCCCAAACACTTCACACAAAAACTACCAGAACTGATAAATGAATTCAGCAAGGTAGCAGGATTCAAAATTAACGTGCAGAAATCTGTTGTATTTCTTTACACCAGCAATGAAATATCAGAAAGGGAAAGTTAAAAAATATCTCTTTTAAAATAGCATAAAAAAAAATACCTAGGAATACACCTGACCGAGGATGGGGAAAGACTCATACAATGAGAACTATAAAACATTGATAAAGGAAATTGAAGATGATTCAAAGAAATGGAAAGCTATCCCATGCTCTTGGATTGGAGGAATTAATATTGTTAAAATGGCCATACTACCCAAAGCAATCTACATATTTAATGTGATCCATATCAAATTACCCATGACATTTTTCACAGAACTAGAACAAATAATCCTAAAATTTATATGGAACCATAAAAGATCCAAAATTGCCAAAGCAATCCTGAGGAAAAAGAATAAAGCTTGTGGCAAAACTCTCCCAGACTTCAAACAATACTACAAAACTATAGTAATCAAAACAGCGTGGTACTGGCACAAAAGCAGACATATGGATCAATGGAACAGAATAGAGTGCCCAGAAATAAACCCACACACCTACAGTCAACTAATTTCAACAAAGGAGGCAAGAATATACAATGGAGAAAAGACAGTCTCTTCAGCAAGTGGTGTTGGGAAAGCTGGACAACTGCATGTAAATCAGTGAAGTCAGAACACCCCCCCACACCATACACAAAAATAAACTCAAAATGGATTAAAGATTTAAATATAAGACATGACACCATAACACTCCTAGAAGAGAACATAGGCAAACCATTCTCTGACGTAAATCATAGCAATGTTTTCTTAGGTCAGTCTCCCAAGGCAATAGAAATAAAGGCAAAAATAAACAAATGGGACCTAGTCAAACTTATAAGTTTTTGCATAGCAAAGAAAACCATAAACAACATGAAAAGACAACCAACAGAGTGGGAAAAATATTTGCAAATGATGTGACTGACAAGAGCTTAATTTCCAAAATATACAAACAGCACATACTACTCAATATCAAAAAAACAAACATCCCAATCAGAAAATGGGCAGAAGACCTTAACAGATATTTCTCCAAAGAAGACATACACATGGCCAACAGGCACATGAAAAGATGCTCAACACCGCTGATTATTAGAGAAATGCAAATCAAAACTGCAGTGAAGTATCACCCACTCAGAATGGCCACCACTAAATAGTTTACAAATAATAAATGCTGGAGAGGGTATGGAGAAAAAGGAAACTTCCTACAATGTTGGTGAGAATGTAGATTGGTGCAGCCACTGTGAAGAACAGTATGGAGCTTCCTTAAAAAAACTAAAAATAGAGTTGCCATATGATCCAGCAATCCCACTCCTGGGCATAAATCTGGAAAAGACGAACACTAATTCAAAAAGATACATGCACTCCAATGTTCACAGCAGCACTATTTACGATGGTCAAGACGTGGAAGCCACCTAAGTGTCCATCAACAGATGAATGGATAAAGAAGATATGGTACATATATACAATGGAGTATTACTCAGCCATAAAAAAGAATGAAATACCACCATTTGCAGCAACATGGATGGACCTACAGATTATCAATATTAAGTGATGTAAGTCAGACAGAGGAAGACAGATATCATAAGGTATCACTTATATATGGAATCTAAAAAATGATAGAAATGAACTTATTTAGAAAACAGAAACAGACTCATAGACATAGAAAACAAACTTATGGTTACCAAAGGGGAAAGGTGGGGCAGATAAATTAGGAGTTTGGGATTAGCAGATACAAACTACTATATATAAAATAGATGAACAACAATGTCTTACTGTATAGCACAGGGAACTATATTCAATATCTTGTAATAAACCATAAAGGAAAGGAATAAATAAATAAATAGGAAGTCAAGACCTCTATCTGATGGATCAATGACTATGAAAAACCTTATAGGACTTCTGAAACCTTTTGGCCTTTTATTGTTTTTGTCCTGTGATGGTGGTCATCTGGAGGAAGAGTAGGAAAGAATGGAGCCAACGTTACTATCCCCTGCTCCACTGCCAGCTTTAGAGGAGAAAGAACCTGAGGATGGAGGTATGTTTTTTAAAAGGGAAGAAAGAGACAGCTGAGAGTCCTTCACGCCTGCAGGAAGGAAGGGAGGGAGGCACAGAGAAAGGAGAGGCACCAGTTCAGGACCAAAAAAGCTGCCCATAGACTTAGCCATCTGCTCTTGTACATGAGACCAGTGGTTAACCTCAGGGTTTCGGAGTTCTACAGACCCAGAATCAAGTTCTGCCTTTTCTACTCCCCAGCTGTGTCCCTTTGGACAAATTACTGAATCCTCAGTTTCTCACTTATGCAGTAGCATAGAAACAATAAGAACAAGGATAATAATAATGGAGTTTACCTCCTAGAGTTCTTGTGAGAATTAAATAAAATAACGTGCCTGGTATAGGACTTGACATTTGATAAATGGTAGTTTTTAGAAAAGTAGGTTCTTCACAGGGATACAGTAACTCTTTGGACCCCAATGGTCCTACTGGATAAATGGTAACTCTAGTATACATTTACCCAAGTCCTAGCCCTCCAGGCTGCTAAACAGACCCTGGACACTAGAATATTCTTCATGCCAGGTCATGAGAAGGGTATGTCAGTATTTTTTCCAGGATGGCGGGGTACCATTTAAAGCCGAATAAGACTCACTCTCAAAGGAGAGAAATCTGCTAATGAGCCCATCAATATAAAGAGGTAAGTGTCAGCTTCTGACCATCTGTCTTGTTCTGGCAGCTCGTGCTCTCCAGACCCCAACCCCTGTGCCTCATCTGAAACTTGCCAATGCCATTGATTTATATTAATCTGATAGAGCATTCATTACCCCAAGTACCAACCTGTCACTGTTTGCTTAGCTTGCATGAAATCAGAGCTACTCAAAAATCAATGTGTGAAATCTTTGTATCAACATATAAGAAATAAAAAGGATTATGCTGGCAGATGCAGGTTTTTGGACAGATTAAAACTGACAAATTGGCATGATCCCCGATGAAGGCAATGATGAGGTGCCCTGGAATGTCAAAGGTTTTGAAAATGGCATGCTGAGGAAAGAAATGCATTGCTGTCAGGGGAAAAACAGGAAAAGAGAGGGCTGTGTATAATAAAGGGCTCTTGGGTTTGCACATATACTGATGACTTTTTCTGAAGAACTGACTTGTTTTCAGCAGGGCTGGCTTGGTGTTACTGTCCCCTAGGAACTAATAAGAGAAACAAGGGGTTAATGACTTGAGCAAGGTCACTGTGTGCAGTGGCAGTGCCAGAACAGAATGGAAGAGCCTAGGTGTCCATTTCCTCCAATCACTGAACCCTCTGACCTTCAGAGGGAGAGACTCTCACCTCTTGCCCTCTATACCTCTTTTCCCTCCAAGAAACGACTGAGGGAACTCTTCCCATTCAAACAGTCACAAGCCCCCAACAGAATTCTAAAGCAGACTGATCAGGGCAGACATCTGCTTATTTTGCACAACTACTGCTGTGTTCTGCACTTCAACTTACAAGACACTCGTGCATTGGGTAAAATGTCTTAGCTTCGACTGAAAGAATACCTTTAATAAAGATAATGGCCAACTTAATAAAGAAGAAAAAGCCACTTGCATTTACGACATACACTGCATTGTACGTACGCACATACAAAGCACCACAGCACGCCATAACTGTGACAAAATTTTCTTTTAATCTCGATTCCCCATGTCTCACAGCATACTTGTGGACCATCTGCTTTCAACACCGTTGGATTGTCTATGCTTCAGGAATGCAAATTCTTTTTTTAAAAAAATAGTAGCCAAGAAGTGTAAATAAATATGCTGCTGCTGAAGAAAAAGGAATCCACTCCAAACAACTCAAAAACCATTAATAGCACATGTGTGCAAAAACCAAAGAGAAATCACCTTTGGCAAATATGTAGGATGCTGTAGTAAAAAGGGACTGAGCTCTGCAGTCAGACTTGAGTTTGAATCTTGCTCCTACCACTCATTGGTGTGAGATGATTTTTTTTTAAATCAATTTTCTAACTTTTTCTGATCCTGTAAAATAAGAGTAAGATTCTATAGGAGTTTTATGAGGATAGGTGAGAAAAGGCATGTGAAAGGTCTAACATTTTGCCTAAAATATAGTAGACTCCTAATGCAGGTATGTTTTCCATTGGATCATGCATCATTATGGATGATTATCTGAATCTCCATCTCCACCCATTAGAGTGGATACTTTAGAAATGCTATTATTAGAACTTTGTTATCTAGATGCACTTATTTCCCGGCTCTAAAATCTTCATTCCTCAGCGCAATGGAGACACAATCAAGTAAATAAAATTGACCTTTGTTACCATTTGGTCAGGATTCATCGGTATGCCTGTTGGTTGATAACACCAGTGACTCTTTTTTGCATTGGCCCTTTTTGTCCTGGCTACCTATTGCTGCATACCAAGTCACCCCAACACTTAGTAACTTAAAACAACAGCAATCATTTATTTTGCCCTCAAATTTGCAATTGGGCAAAGCTCAGTCTGAAAAGCTGGTCTTTGCTCCCTGTGGCATCATCTGGGCAGCTCAACTGGGGGCTGAAAGATCTACAGTAAGTCCCCTATGTACTAACCTTCAAGTTGCAAACTTTCAAAGATGCAAATGTGCATTTGCATGTCCAATCACGTAAGTTAATTCACGTGTCTGGCGTACATTGTCACGTGCGTTCATCCTCCACAAGTGGTTGTGATTTTGTGTACTTTATTGTACAGTACTGTAAAGAGTACAGTAGTACAGTATCTTTTTTTCAAGCCCCGGATGTCCGGAAGTAAGTGTAAAGGCAGCAGTGATGGGACTTCCCTGGTGGTGCAGTGGTTAAGAATCTGCCTGCCAATACAGGGGACACGGGTTCAAGCCCTGGTCCGGGAAGATCCCAAATGCTGCGGAGCAACTAAGCCCGTGTGCCACAACTACTAATGCCCACGCACCTAGAGCCCGTGCTCCACAACAAGAGAAGCCACCACAATGAGAAGCCCACGCACTGCAACGAAGAGTAGCCCCTGCTCACCGCAACTAGAGAAAGTCCGCGTGCAGTAACGAAGACCCACTGCAGCCAAAAATATATATATATTAATTAATTAATTTTTAAAAAAGCAGCAGTGATGTAGCTGGTAGTGCTAAGAAGCGCCAAGCAATAACGATGGAAGCAAAAGTGAAAATGATTGAGAGAGTGGAGCAAGGCAAAAAGATGGTAGACGTCGCTCATTCTTATAACGTGTATTGTTCAACCACTGGCATGATTCTAAAGAACGAGGACAAGATCATGGAATGTGTGAAGTTTGCTGTGCCGATAATGTTGACTATAATATCAAAGAAGCGTGGAAAAGTGATGGAGGAGATGGAGAAACTTCTCTGTGTGGATGCAGGATCAGCATCAGCATCGAGTCCTGCTCAGCTTAATGCTGATTCAAGAGAAAACTAAAAGCCTTTACAACGACTTGAAGAAGAAACACAGTGAAGAATCAGAGGGCACATCTTTTAATGCCAGCCATGGCTGGTTTCATCGGTTCAAGGCTAGAGCCAACCTTCACAATGTAAAAGTAAGTGACGAGGCAGCAAGTGCAGATATGGTAGCTGCCTGGGAATTTCCTGAAACGCTTCGAGAAATTATTAATGAAGGTGCGTATTTACCCAAGCAGGTTTTTAATGTGGATGAGACAGGACTGAACTGGAAGAGGATGCCAGACTGAAGGTACATCAGTAAGGAGGAAAAGTTGATGCCAGGCTATAAAGCAGCAAAGGATAGGCTAACTCTGTTATTTGGTAGCAATGTTTCTGGCGATATGAAGCTGAAGCCTCACTTAGTTTATTATTCAGAGAACCCAACCGCCCTTAAAAACATAGCCAAGGGCTCTCTTCCTGTTGTATGGAAGAGTAACCCCAAAGCCTGGGTTACACAGGTCATTTTCCAGGACTGTTTTTTCCACCACTTTATCCCAGAGGTAGAGAAATATTGCTTGGAGAAGGATGTCCCATTCAACATTCTTTTGCTCCTTGACAGTGCTCCGGGCCGCCCCCCATTCATGGACAACTTTCATCCCAACGTCAAAGTAGTGCATCTGCCACCAAATAACTACACTGCTCGTCCAACCTGGTCACACTTTTGTCAGGCAGTAAAGGCACATGATGAATCAGGAACAACCTGTGACAATTTTGGAAGGACTATTAACATCTACAAGTCCATAAAAAACATTGACTTTGCTTGGCGTGAGGTTACAGCCATCACCATGAATGGGGTTTGGAAGAACTTTTGCCCACAGTTTGTTCATGATTTCTGTAGATTTGAGAAGGTGGATAATGAGTCCAAAGAGGTCTTTAGCAACTTAGTGACCCTCAGCGCGAAGCTGGAGCTAGATCTGCAAGAGGACGACTTCACAGAACTCCTTGCTGTGCAACACGAGGAGCTTACTAATGAAAACCTGATGGAATTGGAGGCCCAGAGAAAGGACGAAGAGAGACAAGAGGAAGAAGAAGTAACTGAAGAACTGAAGAGATTCACAAGGCAGGAAATGGCAAGGGGATTTTCTTTATTTGAGGAGGCACTGTTAGTTTTTGAGGCATAGGACCTGAACGTAGAATGGTACACAAAGGTTGCAGCAGCTGTTCAGAATGAAATCCAGTGCTACTGTGTCATCTATGATGAGAAAAAAAGAGCTACAACCCAGACATCGCTGGATCTTTTTTTTCAAGAGAGTAGATAGAATTGAATCCAGCAAAGAACCAGAACCTGTGCCATCAACGTCAGGCGTGAGTGCAATTGCAGCTTGCCCTCCATCTCCTAATGCTGACAATCCTTCAGCTCTACCATCTCCCACCTCCTCTCCCTCCTCCAGTCAGCAACTCTTCTTGCCTGTTCACTTGATGCCAGCCCCTGTATGCCAGCTGTTGTACTGTACTACTGTACTTTTCAAGGTACTGTACTGTAAGATTAAAAGTGTTTATTTTTTGTTTTTTTAATGTATTATTTGTGTGAAACATATTATAAACCTCTTACAGTACAGTACCATATAGCTGACTGTGTTAGTTGGGTACCTAGGCTAACTTTGTTGGGCTTACGAACAAAGTGGACTTAACGAATACACTCCCAGAACGGAACTCATTCGTATGTAGGGGACTCACTGTACTTCCAAGATGACTCACTCACATGGCTAGTAAGTTGGTGCTTGATGTTGGCAGGGAGCTCAGCTGGGGCCAATGGCTAGGGGCCTCAGTTTCTCTCCACATGGACCTCTCTCTGTTGCCTGGTCTTTCTTGCAGTACAATGGATGGCTTCCAAGGACAAGCATCCAGAGAGAGGGAGAACCAGATAGAAGCCATATCACTTTTTAGGACCTAGACTTGGAAGTCAACAGAGTATCACTTTTGTCATAATCTATTAGTTGAGGCAGTTACAAAGCCCCGGCCAGGTTCCTGCGGAGGGGTCATAGACTCTACCTCTTGAAGGGGAATGACAAGTTCCTGGAAGAACATGTGGGATGGGAAATATTGTTATGGCCATTTTTGGAAAATATAATCTGTCACATTTTTTCAGGTCTTTTGGTTACCATCTTGGTTCAAACCTTTATTACTAACATTTCCTAATACCATATACAAAAATAAACTCAAAATTGATTAAAGACCTAAATGTAAGACCATATACCATAAAACTCCTGGAGGAAAACACAGGCAGAACACTCTTGGACATAAATCACAGCAATATATTTTTTTGGCTCCATCTCCTAAAGTAAAGGAAATAAAAGCAAAAATAAACAAATGGGACCTAATTAAACTTAAAAGCTTCTGCACAGCAAAGGAAACCATCGACAAAATGAAAAGACAACTTACTGAATAGGAGAAAATATTTACTAACGATATAACCAATAAGGGATTACCATCCAACATATATAAACAGCTCATACAACTAAACATCAAAAAGCAAACAACCCAATTAAAAATGGGCAGAAGAACTGAATAGACATTTTTCCAAAGAAGAAATACAGATGGCCAAAAGCATGTGAAAAGATGTTTAACAACACTAATCATCAGGAAAATGCAAATCAAAACCACAATGAGATATCACCTCACATCTGTCAGAATGGGCATCATCAAAAAGAACACAAATAACAAATGTTGGCAAGGATGTGAGAAAAAGGGAACCCTTGTACGTTGTTGGTGGGAATGTAAATTTGTGCAGCCACTGTGGAAAACAGTATGGAGGTTCTCAAAAAACTAAAACTAGAACTACCATATGATCCATCAATTCCACTCCTGGGTAATATATCTGAAAACAACAAAACACTAATTTGAAAAGATACATGCACCCCAATGTTCATAGCAGCATTATTTATAATTGCCAAGGTATGGAAGCAACCTAAGTGTCCATCAACAGATGAATGGATAAAGAAGATGTGATGTATATACACAATGAAATACTACTCAGCCATAAAAAAAGAAAATTTTGCTATTTGCAGCAACATGGATGGACTTGGAGGGCATTTTGCTTAGTGAAATAAGTCAGACAGTGAAAGACAAATACGGTATGGTATCACTTATTTGTGGAATCTAAAAATACAACAGACTAGTGAATACAACAAAAAAAGAAGCAGACTCACAGATACAGAGAACAAACTAGTGGTTACCAGTGGGGAAGGGAGAGGAGAGGCAACGTAGGGATCGCAGAGTGGGAAGTACAAACTATTGGGTGTAAGCTAGGCTCAAGGATGTATCGTACAACACAGGAAATATAGCCAATATTTTGTAATAACTATAAATGGAAAGTAACCTTTAAAATTGTATAAAAAATAAAATAAAATAACCTTTATTACTAACTGGCCAGAACTAGGACTTTTGTCCTCCTATTTGCTTTTCATTTGGTCTCTCCTACTCTTTTTTATATTGAATTACACTCTTAAAAGTAGGAAAGGGCTTCCCTGGTGGCGCAGTGGTTGAGAATCTGCCTGCTAATGCAGGGGACACGGGTTCGAGCCCTGGTCTGGGAAGATCCCACATGCCGCGGAGCAACTAGGCCCGTGAGCCACAACTACTGAGCCTGCACGTCTGGAGCCTGTGCTCCGCAACAAGAGAGGCCGCGATAGTGAGAGGCCCGTGCACCGCGATGAAGAGTGGCCCCCGCTTGCCTCAACTAGAGAAAGCCCTCATAGAAACGAAGACCCAACACAGCCAAAAGTAAGTAAATAAATAAATAAATAACAACTTTAAAAAAAAAAAGTAGGAAAGAAAATTCTGATTATTCTGCACCCTCACCCCATTCTAAAACCTTCTTTGCCCATTGCCTGTTAATCATTTAACATGATACTCAGTGATTCCACACACTTCTTGATCTGGATACAACTTTGCAGCCCGAGCTAACGTCTCAGTGAAATTAAACAATATCCCATTTTCTTGAGGCGAACCTGTGAGGTGGAAAGACCATGGACTCATAGATTTTGGAGTCAGTCAGATCTGGGTTCAAATCCCAGCAATGCCACTAGGCTGAATCCTTTGTAAAATGAGCTTAGTAATTCTTATCTTGCAGAATTGCTATGATGATTAAGTAAAAAATGGCGGTCAAGTGACTGGAACAGAGTAGATTTTCAATGGATGTGATTGCTTCCTCCCTCTCCACTTTCCTCTCAATTGTCTTATTTCAGCACCTGTTTGTGAGAAGTGTCCTTCCAATGCAGGTTATGGACTTGGTTCCCAGACCGCGTTGCCAGCCCTCTAAGCAGGAGCCACATGCAGGGAGGCCCAGCCTGTGAAACTACCTGACTTCGTTTCACTAGCCACAGAAACCCACATTGTGAGTTGGTGGCATCAACACCCAGGATGGACTTTCCACAATCTTTCAGTCTGGGCGCTTAAATGGCTTGTCACACATGGAGAGAAATGCATCCTGATTTATATGCCTTTGGAAATAGTTGTGGCAGTGTGGTTTGTATTCCACAAATCCACACTGAACTGGGCAGATGTCAAAAGCAGTGTCACCACAATCCCTAAAAGCATCCAGTAATTTCTCTCTCAGGCTCCTCACTCTTTGGGGCCTGTTGATACTTTTCCAATCAATTAGGGCATTTTTTGGTTACTTCTAACATTTTGCTTAATCAGTTCACTTATTAATTCTATTAAATGTATACCTTTCAAATTAGATTTCCATTTAGCAGATGATTTACTTAACCAATCAATAGGAAAGTTCCAAGAATTGCAATCTCGCTATTTCCAATAATTTGTAGAGTCTTGGAGAGGTCATCCCTCTCATCTATACCAGAAGCAGCAGATCTATGGCAAGCAAGACAAGTCATTAGACTTAACCTTTTAAGACGTTATCCACACTAAGAATAGCTCAACATTACAGCACACTCAAGTTTTAATGGAGTTATACTGAAGCTATTCTTCATTCTGGGATAGACTTTGCTTTAATGCTGGCATCTCTCTATGTCTCCTGTAAGCCATCCATCCACATCCTCGCCAATGACATTCTGCTATTTTACTGTTCTACAGTGTGTTTAAAAACGGGAAAGTCCGTGGAGACAGATAGTTTGGGCATCCACATTCAAAGACTGGCATATCTATGCCTATGGGAAGCTGAGGGCAAAGAAATAATGCCCTGTCTCACCTTGTTCACCAAGCCCTAATCCTGCTTTCCAATTCCGACTGCACTTTTATTCCCTCCATGAAACCTTTCCTAATTTAACTCCATTCGGTTTCATTGCTCTATTCACTCCATAATATGAATAGTTACTATTTAACTTTTATTTAGCTCTTCCTATCTGTCAGACCCTGTGCTAAGCACTTTATATTGATTATCTCATTTACTCCTCAAAATAACCCTGTGAAAATGGTATGATTATTCTCATTTCATACATGATGGAACTGAAGCTCAGAGGTGAGTAAACCCATCCCGTGTCACATTGCCTGTATTAGAGCTGGAGCTGGAAATCAGGTCTATCTGCCTCTACAGCCCCCCGTGATCACCCGGCGATGCCCCTTTCCCGCTACCTACTCCACCACCAATTCCACAGTTCTTGTGACTGAAGGAAGACTTTCCATGTGTTCACAGTTTCGATGAGTCTTTATGCCCATTTCCTTGTGTATCTGCCTCTCTGTTCCTTAGACTAAGAATTGAAAAATAAGAAATACATGGTCAATGATCCAGGGCTTTATTTTCTCCCCAGGAAACACCTCTGGTGTAGTGGAAAGAGCATTGAACTTGATGCATTCATGATTTGAGGTCCAACTCTTGCTTTCCCCTCTTGTAATCTGTGCAAATGTTGCTGAAGCCATTTCCTTATCTTTAAAATGATGGTTATTATACCTAGAGTGGAACGTGCGTGTGCACAAATGTTAGGTAAAGCACCATCAAGATGCAGAGCATCCTCTTATGTCATCTCTCAAAGCCCCTGCAGAGACTTTTGTTTTCAGAGGGTGATAAGTCATTTGTGATCATTTTAGAGTCCTGGGAGAACAGTGCCCCACGTATGCAAAATAACTCCTCAGAGGAGCCTGGGGTTCATGCCTGGGGTCCCGCTGGGTGGTAGGAGCCAATCAACATAGGCCTAGAGCCATTCCCTCCCCCCAAACAATGGGAACGTGAGATGGTGGGACTGGCAAGGGGCCAGGCAGCTGTTCTCTGAATCCTCGGAGGAGAGCAGTGGTCTCCTGTTGCAGGGAGAAGGATTTAAGTTAAACCTGAGGAAGTATTTCCTGCCTATAGGGTACAGGCCCTGTGCGGCTCTGGAATGCAAGGTTAAGGAAGGCTGGAATGTCCTTGGGAAATGCGGAAAAAAAAGAACAAAACCCCAATCTATTTGAATGTCCTGTTGTCTGGAGGCATAAGAATGGATTAGTTCCCTTCAGACCCAGGAGTTAATATTGAGAAGAGATATGCTTCTTGTCTCGTCTCACCTTGCCTGATAGAAAACTTCTACCATAGATGGTCCTATGGGGGTGGGGCGGGGCTGACTCTCTGTCTGTGGACTTCTTTGGAAAGCACATGCTCCCAGGAACAAGATCCTGACACCTAAGAAAGCTTCCGGAGCCCAAATATACCACGGAACATGCCACACGACCGTCCCAAGCTTGTTTTTAGAGGTAGCACTTAACTGTGGGTTTTACTTGGCAGCTGCAACCGTAAGGTTTCCACCGATCAATCAGCAACCAACAAATACGTGGCACTGGATTTGTAAGAATGCACAAAAACCTTTCCCCTGATTTTCTCATTCTTGCCAACGGAGAATACACTTAAAGTCAATGGGAAATGCTCCAGACAAAAGAGAAATAAGGCTTTTGAAAGGTGCAACATGTGTGAGCTCTGGGCCCAGAAAACCATGAACTTTCGGAATCTTAGGAGTTGCCAACACACAATGGTGAGGAGTGTCGCATTTCTCCACACAATGTGGCAGGCATATCAAGGAAATACGCAGCCCCGCAAAATAACTTGAGAGGCTGCCTCATTTGTTTTTCAGTGTTTTAACTGAAAAAGTGTTAAACTTTTTAAGAACTAAGTGTTCTTAGTGCCTCTGACACACAGTTGGTCCAGGTGGGTGATGAGAGTGATGTGTAGGGCTACAAGTTACAATAAGATTTTCCGTTTCCAAGGCTTGATATTCCACCCCGCCCCCCCCCCCCGCGCCCCGCCCCAGGCCAGACGAATTGTTATTTTAGTCCATGGACCAGTATCATTTGCTTGGTCCTCAAAAACATTACGTTAGGGATTTTTAACTAAGCATCTACAGATGGGTTTGGGGAGTCTTTGAACCTATTAAAATTATGTTCAAAATATCATGTCTCTATGCTTTTTTCTGGAGGAGATGATCTAAAACTTTCTCCATATTCTCTTGGGGGTTTGTGATGGTAAAATTTAAAGAACCATCACATTTAAGGCAAACACTTCAATCACTCCTCTGCCAACAGAGCTTCCCTGCCACACGCCCCTAGGTCTCCTGTCAATGACTTGCTGAGGGAAGCCCTTCCTCTCCATGGTAGCATCCAAGCAGGAGCAGTAGTATTGCACATCAGGCAAGCGGAGGGGATTTGTCATGAGAAATGATCTGGATGACTGCTAGGGTCTCTTTCAATTCCAAGGTTCTAGGACTCAGTGAACTGTGACCCAGAAATGAGAATCTGGGGCCACATAACAGGCATTTTATTCCTGCTTTTCTTTTAAGGAAAATTGTCACCCTCACTGCCTGCTTGCTCTTCAGGGGACTGAATCTGACAAGAAGAGTAGGAGATGGAGTGTATTGGCTACAGGGAGAGGCTGGAGGGTCTCTGAGCCAAGGGATACAGAAAGTGGGTGGATAGAGGTGCCCAAGGGGCCAAGCAGATGGTCTTAGAAAATGTAGGTGCTGCTGGTGTGAGGTCTCTGTGCAGGAATATGCCTGTGGTCTAACTGTGTTTGGAAAGGGTCTGTGTGAGTTTTTTGGTATCTCCACTGAAAGAAATGATAGTCCTGTTGTCTTTCCTCTTCTTTTCATCAAATGGAACTAAGAACTGATTTGGCTATAGACCTCCACCTGCCACTTCTGGTCCCACTCGGCTTTGGTAGGAACAGATGTTCCAGAGCAAGACAAACACCAATAAAGCATCATGGTGTGGTTACTCCATCTGCATCCAAACCTTCCTCACCTTCTGGGCTCTGACCATGGAAGGGGCAGGGCACCCAAGCAATGACTGAATCAGGAGCCATAGCCCAGCACCACAGGCAGAGGAAATCAATGGAAAGTTACAACAAACCCCTGAGGCTCAGCGGAAGGAACAACAAAAGCCTAGCATGAGAGAGACAGAAGGAAGAGTAACTTAATTATTAATTAATTAATTTGTTCAAAAAAATGTTAATGTTCTTACCATGTAAATAGCTCTGCAGCGCTGCATGAGCCACCATGGGAGACTCTGTCCTCAAGGAACTTGTAAGCCCCTTACATAGACCATAATACTTTGAAAGCTGAAGTGCAAAGAGCCCAATTAACTAACTGGGTCCAGCCAAAAACAGAGAAGGGAAAGATCTGTCTATGGTCAAGAAAGCCTTTATGGAGGTGGTAAGGATAAGTGACTTTAGAGGATGGATAAGATTTGGAGAAGGTAGGTAGGAGGGGAAATTCCAGGTTGGGAGGGAAAAGATAAGCATAGATGTAGAGTATGAAGATATCAGGTATTATTGATCAATAGTGAGTTAACATGAAGCTATTGTGAAAGACCCGGAATGTCATGCAAAACGGTTTAGGTTTTATCTCATAGGCAAGAGCTTCTAAAACTTTTTCTTGTAAGCAACACTTTATAATGATTTCTTTTTCTTCCTCCCTTTCTTTTTCCCCCTCTCCTTCCCTTCCTTCTCTTTCTCCCTTTCTTCTTTTTGTTTTCTAAACTTAATTTTTTAATTTTACAATGATGGTTATGTACATTTCATTTATGGTTGAACCATGCAGTATACTGGGATTATAACACTTCCCCCCACCCCCCGGAAATAATAATTGTACTATTTTAAAACTTATTTTCAATGTGCTTGAAAATTTACCCCCAGGCTTCACTTAAAGGCTAAGTCTTTTCTCAGAACTTCTGTTAAAACATACCAGGAACTCTCCGTTTCATGTTTTTCTGGACCCAAACTTTTGGAGCCCTCTGGGTCTCTGCTCCAATCTGGACCTGATGCTTCCTAGATCCTGCTAACCAGTCTCTCTGACACTTCCCCTTAATCCTTTCGGATATTCCTTCCACTCCTCTCCTGCGTTGGATAGCTTGTTTCTTGGATCTTGCGTTTCCCCATTTCTTGTTTATTTCCTCATTTTGGTGGAGCACACGCTCTAGTATCTGAAGAATGAGAGCCAAGAAACTACTTTTTTGAGAAGTTGCTTGTCTGAAAACATCTTTACTCTGCCTTGACTCTATTAATGCTATGTGTAGAGTTCTATTTTGGAAATCATTTTCCCTCGGAATTTTCAGGATATTTTTCTGATGCCTTCTAGCTTCCAGTACTGCTGTGAGAAGTCCTATGCTGTTTGGATCTGCCTTTCTTTGTAGTTTCCTGGCTTTCTCTCTCTAGAAGTTTGCAGGATGTTTTTTTTGGACTGTGATTGTCAGTTTTGCAGGATACTTACAGCCCTTTCTATCTGGAAAATCATGTCTTTCAGTTCTGAAAATTTCTCTTGAATTACCCCTTTGATAACTTTCTCTCCTCTCTTTTCTCTATTCTTCCTTTCTGGAACTCTTCTTATTCAGATGCCAGAGAGCCACGAATTCTCTAATTTTCTTATGTGTTCTATTTTCTATCTTTTTGTTCCACCTTCTGTGATATATCCTCAGCCTTATTTTCCAGTTCTTATATTGAATCTGTTATCTCTGCTCTTTTCTTTAATCTTTCTGAAGGTCTTGATTATAATTTTCTTTCTCCTCCTCTTCCTCTTCCTCCTCCTTTTATTGCTCTTGGCATTGTCTGGATTTCCTCTGAGTTTCTTTGTCTCACTAATTTGTTTTTAGTTGGAGGTTTTCCTCAAGTATATGGTGATCCTTGGCTTTCTCTTCCTAATGAGGAGATGAACATCAAAAAACCTCTTGGAAGCTATTTTTACTTAGGAGATGCTTATCCATTGTTAATCTTCATTATAGGTTAGCACATGTGGGAAACCCCAGTGGTCAAAATCTCTAGGTCTTTTTTTCATGGGCTGGTAACTTGTTTCTTTTCTATTTTTTTAGAGAGAAATCCTCCAATTTCTTAACTGGTTTGAGGAAGGGGTACCTGCGCCAAAACTTATCTGTTAATATTCATGAGCCTAATAGGAAAAGGTGCCCAGATATCTCACTGTTCCATGTGTAGATCTTTATTTTATTCCCTCTCTTTTCATTAATACCTCACATCATCAGCTTGCCTGCTATACCGTGTCCAGAGTACCCCCAGTTCATCTTCTCCAAGGGAATAAACCTTTAGTCTTCTGCCACGGTGGAGAAGGGACATCTACTACTTTTTATAAAGACTTTTCACACATTTTAATTTTTCAACCCCACCTTTTCCCTCAATTTCAGAGGCATTTGGTGAGTTCAATTCCTGAGTCCTAATCAAGTTCTTCGGTGCAAAGCAGCTTCAACTTTGCAAATCACCTAAGTCAGTTACTGCTCTCTGTTGGCTTTCCATCCAAAATTTTGAGATTCTATTGCTTTTTTCAGTCCAGTCTTTTAAGGATGTGTGTCCTTTCTAGCCTTCTGTGGAACTACAGGAGGGAGAAGTAAACATGATTTTTAATCCATTACCATGACCCAGAGCTCAGGACAATTTCTATAAATAAAAGAAGTTGCACATTTGGAAGACAGTAACACATACATGTGCCAGACATGTTCTTCTTTCAGTCTGGAGATAAGTTGAGATATGTATATGGATATGTATATTTGTGCTATATTCAAAGAAGTGCTACAGAATCACAAGCTAAAACAACATCCTCATACTGCTATAAGCTATTGAGAGCTACTGAAACCTTTGAAAATGAGACATGAAAAAAGCAGGATTTTAGAAGATGGTTCTTCAGAAAGCAGGGTAAAGGATAAATTGAATGTAGGAAGGGCTAAAGAGAAAAACAAGCATAGAAGCTGGGCATAAGATAATAAGGTCTCACGGGGGGATAAGGGTCATCCATTCAATCAGCCATTTATATTTAGAGAGAGAACATTGAATGCCAGGCACTTTGCCAAGCCCTGGGTTTATAAATGTGGCAGGTTGTATTTTCTAAAGATGGCCACATGAATGGATATATCTCATCCTACGTGCTCTTCTTACAGTGTGATTTGATCCTCCTCCATGGGGTTGAAAGATGGATTATATTCCCTCTCCACTGAATATTGGTGATCTAGGACTGTGGCAAAAGTGGCACTGTGGGATGGGGCTAAGTGGTAAAAGGCAATAACAGTTTCTGCCTGGTTCGCAGTCTCTAGGGACACTTCCTCTGGGAGCCCTGAGTGGCCATGTAAGATGTGTGACTGCTCCAAAGCTGCTATGAAGGAGAGACCATGAGGAAAGACCACAGAGAGATGAAGACTTGCCCAAAGGGCCCCAGCTGTTTGAGTTTTCGCAGCCTCGGCATCAGCCACGTGTGTGACGAAACCTTGGAGATGATCCCAGTTCCAGCCCTGACTACTACTGACATCCTTCCTCTGATAGGGGTTGTGGAGAGACCCAGTGACAGCTACGTAGCTGAGCCCAATGAGACCTCAGAACTGGAGAGAGAACAATAAAAATAAATTGTTGTTTTAAGCCACTAAATTTTGAGGCGGCTTGTTACGCAGCCATCAAGGAAGGTAAATAAATGCTTACAGCACAACGTGATAAATCTCCTAATAGCTGGGCTGACGCCAAGCTATTGAAGCACAGGGGAGGAAGTGCTTGAGCCTGCCGGCACAGCGTGGGCGGGGAGGTGGGGAGAGCAAGGGAGTGTTTACAGCAGAGGTGAAGTATGAGCTGCGACTGCAAGGATGAGGAGGTGAGTATCAACTATGCACTGGAACTAGAGAGAAAGAGGCAGACATAGGCAGGAGAAAACGAGAAGGAATGGATAGCATTTGAGATTGCCTGGCTATGGGGCAGGGAACAAAGGAAGAGGGAGGCTATAAATGGCTATGAGGTCTTACTCTCTTCCTCTTATTCATTTCAAGATATTCTAGTACCACTGCCTCCACAGCCTCTTTTGCCTCATTGAAATTAACTTTACCTGAATTGGATCAAAATATACAGTGTTCAGTAACAGTCTTTATTGGTAGAAACAAGGCAAAGCCTGGAATCTAGAGGTGCCATAGTGATATCCGCTAATAACTAGCGCGTGACATCCTCTCTCTATGCAAGATTAAATGATTCGCGGCACTTATCACAAAGCTTGGCTTGACTGCGTCTGTGATTCATGCTCTGAGCACTGTCTTTGCACCTGCCAGGGGCTGGGGCCGTGCTCCTTCCCTGGCACACACACCTGCACACATACTGGGATAAAAGGGGCTCACTCCCCAGTCCCCTGGCTTATTTACCTCTAGACACTAGCCCATTACTAAGAGACGTGTGTGTGTGTGTGTGTGTGTGTGTGTGTGTGTGCGCGGGGGGAAGCCAGGTGGTTGTGTAGAAGATGGGAGCATTTTCCCGGAAAAGGACTTCTTGGAATTCTTTTCTGATCGAGTGTGCGGAAGACAACTTAATTAAGAGACAGTGCTTAATGACAAGGAAGGAAAACGTTCCTTATCTGGTAGATTCCTTTGCTAATGGAATCTTCCAGCTCACCCTGGCTAAGTCCATTGACTATACTAGAAAGATTTATTAACATGAAAGCTCTAACATTAAGTTGCTGGGCAGCAGCCCCCATGATTCAGGCATGGACTATAGACATCCCATCATTTTGGATGCTCCTCTAATATGGAAACGCACCTGCAAGTATGCATCCAGGGCTTTCCCAGAAAATGGAGATGCTCTGCATGGTCACATTTCCTTGCCATACACACCTCCTCCACCCCGTGCAGGAGCCATATTTATCCCTGAAGCACAGCATCCTCTATCATGTCTTTCATGCTTGTCCTGAATTTCTCTTTCTTCTCTTTCTCATCTAACAAATTCATCCTCATCCTCAGAAGCAGACGTCAAGGGCACTTTCTCTGTAAAAGAGGTGGGATTGATTGGTCCTACTTGATGCTGCCTTAGTCCATTGGCATTGAGGTCAGACAGACATGGATTCAAATCCGGACTCTGGAGATGACTAATTCTGTGATTTGGGACAAGGCCATCATATTAGTTTTCTAGGCTTGCTGTAACAAAGGACCATAAACTGGGATAGCCTAAAACAACTGAAATTTATTGTCTCACAGGTCTGGAGGCTTGAAGTCCAAAATTGAGGTGTCAGTATGGTCGTGCTCCCTCCGAAGGACCTGGGAGGAGACTCCCTCCTTGCCTTTCCTAACTCCTGGTGTTTGTAATCCTTGGCATTTCTTGACTTGTAGGTACCACTCCAATCTCTGCCTCCATCACCACAAGGCCATTTTCTCCCTCTGTGTCTCCACATTGTTTCCCTTCTGTGCATGTCTGCCTGTGTTCTAATTTACACCACCCCCTTTTTTTAAATGCTGTCTGATTCCCCTTTCATGAGGTATTTTTTTATTTTTATTTTTTTAATATTTATTTATTTGGCTGCATTGGGTCTTAGTTGCGGCACACGGGATCTTCACTGTGGCATGCGGGCTTCTCTCTAGTTGTGACGTGCAGGCTCCAGAGCGCTCGGGCTCGGTAGTTGTGGTGCATGGGCTTAGTTGCCCCGCGGCATGGGGGATCTTAGTTCCCCTATCAGGGATCTAATCCGCGTGCCCTGTACTGAAAGGCAGATTCTTAACCACTGGACCACCAGGGAAGTCCCTGAATTACCCCTTCTTATAAGGACACCAGTTGTGTTGGATTAGGGCCCACCCTAACAACCTCATCTGAACTTGGTTACATCTCTAAAGACCCTAATTCCAAATAAGGTCACGTTCACAGGTCCTGTGGGTTAGGACTTCAACATATCTTTTGGGGGGACACAATTCATCCCATAAGAACAGTTAACCTTGCTAAGCTATAGTTTTCTTATCTGTAAAGTGAAGGCTTATAATAGTATCAAAGCCAAAGAGATATTGTGGGGATATAAGACACGAGGCTTCACAAATTGCCCTCAGCAAAACATGGTCCTTATTAAGGAAAGCATCCACGTGGTAAGGAGCAGCCCAGCTTTGCATTCTCCACCCCTGTCCTCCAAAGTGCACCTTCGCCTTGAGATTTTACACTAAACCCACTGTGACTGCTGTATGTACAGAAATCCTTCTGAGGCCTGGGTGATGGGGGCAGTGATAATTAGTAAAAGATCACCAAAGGGTAAGTGTCTTCAAAGAAGAGAAGTTGAAACATGGTCTGACCTTTTCTTTCAGCTCAAACCATGGCTGATCCAAGTTTGATCTTATGAATGGAGCTGGCAGTTCTCTTCATACTAAAAACAAGTACCATTTAAAGGAGAAGCCACCGACTTATTTCCTCCTTGAGTGATTCATGGGGGAGACTATTTTGGAGGCTTCCCAAGAAGCACCTTGACTCTCATCCTGGAGATTCCCAGGATTTCAGCACCTGAAGCCCTGAACAGAGGGCTGGCTGGGCAAAGACTTCCCTGTGTGCCTAGTGCATTGGCCCAGATTCAGTGACGTGGCCCAGATCTTGGGAAGAAGTGCTCGGGGTAAAAAGCAGCCACATGACCAGCATCCTTATGCCTGGCCTTGCCAGCCCTAAGGAAACATCCCAGAGCTCTGACAATTCCTTCACATCAGTGCTCAAACACAAGCCATCAGCAAAAATTTATTTCATCTAGGGAGTCCTTCTGGTCCAGGCTCAGCTGCCTTTGCTACACGATCATTCCTTGGCCTTCGAAATCAGTAATAGTCAAAGCAATAAAGACTAATTTTATGCTCTAGAACCTGACAGTGAAAAATATTTTAGGTGATGGTCTGTGACTGGTTGATTTCGGAAACCAACAAACCTGACAGCTGAACATAACGCAACACTGCAGGAGTGATGCGATGATCATATGTTCTGTTTTGCACCATGCAAGGCAACTGAAATGCAATTCAGCAGATCAAATGTAGCTCTTGTTGGCTTTTGCTCTTTTTCTTTTAAAAAATAAACATTTCAAAGTACTTCCCATGTATCCCCTTATACAGGTCAAAATTTTAAAATAATATAGTTGATTTTTGCACAGTTAAGAGTATGGGCTTTTGATTCCAAATGCCTGAGTTTAGATACACACTCAGTTGTTTGCTAACTACATGGCTTTGGGCAGGTCACTCATTATATGGATGCCTCAGTTTCTTCAGCTGTAAAATGGAGATAGTAATAATTACCTCATAGGGTTGGTGTAAAGATTAGGTCAAGAAAGATATTCAGCAGAGCACCTAGCCCAGAATAAATGCTCAAGTGTTAACTCTTTCATTCCTCCCTCCCTCCCTCTCTTTCTTCTCTGTACATTTATAAAATACATACAATGCAGGGAGTATAAAGATGAATCAGGGGCTTCCCTGGTGGCGCAGTGGTTAAGAATCTGCCTGCCACATGGAAGCAACCTAAGTGTCCATCGACAGATGAATGGATAAAGAAGATGTGGCACATATATACAATGGAATATTACTCAGCCATAAAAAGAAATGAAATTGAGTTATTTGTAGTGAGGTGGATGGACCTAGAGTCTGTCATACAGAGTGAAGTAAGTCAGAAAGAGAAAAACAAATACCATATGCTAACACATATATATGGAATCTAAAAAAAAAAAAAAATGGTTCTGAAGAACCTAGGGGCAGGACAGGAATAAAGACGCAGCCGTAGAGAATGGACTTGAGGACACGGGGAGGGGGAAGGGTAAGCTGAGACGAAGTGAGAGAGTGGCATTGACATATATACTCTACCAAATGTAAAACAGATAGCTAGTGGGAAGCAGCTGCATAGCACAGGGGGATCTTTGTGACCACCTAGAAGGGTGGGATAGGGAGGGTGGGAGGGAGATGCAAGAGGGAGGGGATAGGGGGATATATGTATACGTATAGCTGATTCACTTTGTTATACAGCAGCAACTAACACAACAATGTAAAGCAATTATACTCCAATAAAGATGTTTAAAAAAAAAAAAGATTCCACCTGCCAATGCCAGGGACACAGGTTCGAGCCCTGGTCCGGGAAGATCCCACATGCCGTGGAGCAACTAAGCCCTTGCACCACAACTACCGAGCCTGCGTGCCACAACTACTGAAGCCCACGTGCCTAGAGTCCGTGCTCCACAACAAGAGAAGCTACTGCAGTGAGAAGCTGGCACCACAACGAAGAGTAGCCCCCGCTTGCCACAACTAGAGAAAGCCCACATGCAGCAACGAACACCCAACGCAGCCAAAAATAAATAAATGAATAAATAAAATTTTTTAAAAAAGATGAATCAGATACAATTTCTGCCACTGAGGTGTTAATGGTATACTATGGGAAGACAAGCTTTTGAATGATAACCATATACATATAGATCCTGATACAGAAGTACGTACGATCCACTGTGGGGATACAAAGGAGAGCTTTGTGGCAAGCTAGGTAGAGGTCACACAGCTTGTCATCCTGATATGAGGTGTGGGACAGAGTTCCCTATAGGGCAGTTACTTACTCTATGGGTATGGAAACCAGGCTGGGATGGCAACCGATAACTCCCCCATCAACTACTTCCCAGATCCTTCCTCTCTTCATAGCCAGGCTTCTAGAAATGGTCTAAATTCCATCTTCTTACCACCAGGTTTCCCCTGACTCTCAAACCTACTGTAGTCCCGTTTCTATTTCCACTCCTCCACCATAAGTTCTCTTCTGGAGCCCAACTTCTATGCTTTCTTTCAAATTCTCCGTCTGTTTTTGATTGACTTTCTGATTTCTTTTTGTTGAACCTCTCCTGTGTGACAACTGGGACCCTATTCTTTTCTCTTTCTCCTCCTCTCTTTCTGACTTCTCTTGTTTTCCACCTGCCCTGTAAGTATTGCATTTCTCCGTGGTTCCTCTTTTGGATGTTTTTTTTTCTTGGCCAATACACACTGCCAGACTGATCTCAACTCTGACCTTGACTATCACATCTGTGTGGTACCTTCAGCTCAGTTCTCTCTCCTTGACTGTAGAGCCACACCTCCTGAATGTTTTCACTTGCGTAGGCTATAGAACCTCAGACTCAACATGTGTTCTTGATTTTAATTCATGACACTACCCTCCTCGGTCAACCGGGCTAGAGAACCGGGGTCTCGGTTTCCCATTCAAGTCCTCTCAACTCTATGGACAAAATGTCTCTCAAATTTGTCATCCCTTTTCCACTCCCCATTGGCAGTGTTTTCACTCTGACCTTCATCATCTTTACCTCACCTCACTACAATAGACTCCTGACTGACCTTAATATCTACAGTTTTTCCTTTGTCTGGACTACTGACCTCATACTGTCAGTTATCTTAGATTCACATATGATCAATGCACACCCTTGCTTAAAACTCTTTTGTGTTGTTTATTAGTTCAGGAAAATGTCCATATTCCTTACTTCAAAGTTCTTTAGGTATCTGACTCCTACCTGCCTTTCTAGCCTAGTTCCTCCAAGACTCTGAAGTATAACAGCCTGTTATGGGATAATTTTGTCCCCCCAAAATTCATGTTGAAATCCTAACCCCCAGAATGTGACAGTATTTGGAGATAAGGTCTTTAAGAGAGGTAATTAAGTTAAAAATAAGGGCCCTAACCGAATAGACTGGTGTCCTTATAAAAGAGGAGATTAGATACCCTAACAATAAATTATCCAAAAGAGAAACTAAGGAAACAATTCCATTTACAATAGCATCAAAAATAATAAAATACTTAATACAATACTTAGGAATAAATTTAACCAAGGAGGTGAAAGAGTTGTACACTGAAAATTATAAGGCAATGATGAAAGAAAATGAAAAAGATACAAACAAAAGGAAAGACATCCTGTGTTCATGGACACAGGCATGGACATTTTAACAATATTAATTATTAATGCCCTAAGATTCTTATGGAACCACAAAAGACTTGAATAGCCAAAGTAATATTGAGAAAGCTGAACAAAGCTGGAGGCATCACACTTCCTGATTTCAATCTATATTACAAAACTATAGTAATCAAAGCAGTATGGTACTGGCATAAGAACAGACACACAGACTGGTGAAACAGAACAGAGAGTCCAGAAATAAACCCACACATGTATGGTCAACTTATCTTTAATGAGGGCATCAAGAATATACAATGGGGAAAGAAAAGTCTCTTCAATAAATGGTTTTGGGACACATGTAAAATAATGAAACTGGACCCTATTTTATACTATAAAACAAGCTCAAAATGGATTAAGGACTTAAATGTAAGACCTGAAACCTCACAGAACAAAACATGGTGAAAAACCTCCTTAACATTTGTCGTGGCAATGATTTTTGGGCTATAATACCAAAAGCACAAGCAACAACAACAAAATAAATGAGTGAGACTACATTATACTAAAAAGCTTCTGTTACAGCAAACAGTCAACAAAATGAAAAGGCAATCTATGAAATGGGAAAGAATGTTTTCAAGCTATATATCTGATAAGGGGTAAATATCCAAAATATATAAGGAACTCATACAACTCACTAGCAAACTAAATTAAAATAAAGTGACATGATTAAAAGTTGGGCAAAGGACCTGAATAGACATTTTTCCAAAGAAGACATACCAATGACCAACAGGTATAAGAAAAGGTGCTCAACATCACTAATCACTAGGGAAATGCAAATCAAAACCACAGTGAGATATCACTTCACACCTACTAGGATAGCTATTAACAAAAAAGACAAGAGATAACAAATGCTGGCAAGGGTGTGGAGAAAAGGGAACCCCTGTATACTGTTGGTAGGAATGTAAGTTGTTACAACCACTATGGAAAACAGTATGGAGGCTTCTCAAAAAAGTAAAAAATAGAACTACTATATGGTCCATCAATCCCACTTCTGGGTATATATCCAGAGAAAATGAAATCAGTATTTCAAAGAGATATCTGCATTTCTACATTCACTGCAGCATTATTCACAATAGCCAAGATACGGAAACAACCTGTCAATGGATGCATCAGTAAAGAATATGTGGTATACACATACAGTTGAATATTATACAGCCATAAATAGGAAGAAATCATGCCATTTGCAACAACGTGAATGAACCTGGAGGACATTATGCTAAGTGAAATAAGCCAGACACAGAAAAGCAAATATTGTAAAATTTCACTTACATGTGGAATCTAAAAAATTCGAACCCATAGAATCAGAGGGTAGAATAGTGGTTTCCAGGGGTTCAGGAGTGGGGAAGATGTTAGTCAAAGGGTACAAATTTCCAACATGGTGACTATAGTTAATAATACTCTATTATATACTGAAAATTGCTAAGAGGGTAGATCTTAAGTGTCCTCACTATACCCACACACACACACAAAGGTAACCTTGTGAGGTTACGGATGTGTTAATTAACTTGACTGTGGTAATCATTTCACAATGTATATTAAATAATCATGTTGTACACCATAAAAAGTAAAACAAATAAATAAATGGGCCATATGTCCCAAGATGGAAAAAAAAAATTGGTTTCACTGCTTATGGAAAAAAAAAAAGAGGAAATTACAACACACATGCACACAGAGAGAAGAAAGACCTTGTGAAGACACAGAGAAAAGACAACCATCTACAAGCCAAACAGAAAAGTCTCATAAGAAATCAACTCTATTAACACCTTGATCTTGGATTTCTAGCTTCCAGAATTGTGAGAAAATATACTTCTATTGTTTAAGCCACCAAGTCCCTGTGGTACTTTGTTATAGCAGCCCTAGGAAACTAACACACAGTCTACAGAATATACTATTCAGTCTAGACTACTCTGATTTTGGATAACACCATACTTTTACTTATGCAGTTTCTTCAGCTTAGTGTCCTTTTCTAGCCAATATTTATCTTTGAAAATATTTTATCTCTTTCTCAAAGTACTTCTCAAAAGCCTATGCCCATCAAAGCTAGAAGTAATTTTTCCCTACTCTACGTACTTTGGTCTTACTTCTAATAAAGCAACCATCACAATATAGTTCTATTGTTCCTGTAAAATTGTGCCAGTCCTAGAAAACAAGATCAGAGCAGCAATGATAGTCAAGTTATGTACGATGGTTGCTTGGAGTGATGTAATGACAGTGTTGGTGGAAATGTGAGGAAGGAGATAGAATGGATGGAACTTAGTAGTTTATTAATTTTAGGAGGTCAAGGTAAAGTCCAGATGAATGATGAAGTCTAGATTTCTGACTTGGACAAGTGGATGGATAGTGATTCCAATAGTTGTAAATAGGGAGTTCTAGAGAAGTGGCCTTGGGAGACAATAAGTTAGTTTAGTGTTGCACATGAGTATCTATAGGAATCCAGAAGGATCCATTCTGTAGGCAGATGGATGTGCAAGCCTGCATTTCTGGAGAGAAATGTATTGAAAAGCTGGCCTTGTAATATTTTTAAACTCTTCTTTTGACTAGCTATAGATCCTTAGGCACAGTTTTCATCAAAAAATTAGCTTCAATTATGTGCATAAAAGGACTCCATCTTAGACTTCTGCAATTCTTATAAAAATAGTGCAATTTTGTAAATAAATGTTTGATGATTGGTTAGGCAAATGTATGTGTGTTTTATTTTTTAAATACCTCTTATTTCTTTTTCTTGTCATATTGCACTAGCTAGGACTTCCAGTATAATGAATAGGAGGGGTATATATGTGTGGTTTTAAAGGAAATATTCTAGCATAATCAGATGCAATTGGCTCGTGAGGTTGCCTTAAAACTAGGATAATACTGTAGTAGTTGTACTCTGATACCCATTCTTTCCTTCTTTCATTGTAATAGGATTTTAGCTGAATATATGCTCTCCCAGAATAATGACTACCTTTACCAATTCCCTTATGCACAGGTGACTGGACATTGTGATGTAAGTCAAAATGTGAGGCAGCTTCTAGAGATTTTTCACAGAGGTGACTAGTCCATACCCCTCCCTCAATTCTTCTCTGCCCTTTCTCCTTCTGCATCCTAGAGTAAGGATGCTGCCATCTTGGACCATAGTATATGAGGGCAAGCATATAACAATGAACTGAAAGGAGTCTGGGAGTGTTGTTGGAACAGAATTACCATATTAGCCCTGGACTGCCAGCCTGGGGTGATTTCTTTATGAGACAGAAATAAAATACTTTGTATAAGCCACTATCAATTTTCCATTTTCTGTCAATATCATCCTAACTGATAGAGCAGACAACAAAGTGCTAGCACCCACCCATTTCTTGCCACTTCCCATTTCCTTCCTGGTTTCTATAAAATTGTCTTTTCATACTCTCTCCCAAAGTGGAGTCTTAAAACACTAAATGACCAGTTGATTGTCCTTGTGTTCTTAAAGTTTGGTGCTATAGGAAATTTGTGCATAGGGTGCCATGGAAGCTCTGAGATGAAGACATGTAAATAGGGAGAGACTGGGCAAAGGCCATTCTGGGTGATAGAAATAGCAGGTAGAAAGCCATAGAGGCAGTGAGTTACAAGGAATTTGGTTGGCATGGCTGAAGTGTAATATGTGAACCTGAGACTGAAGCTGAAAAGGTAGACAGAAGCCTGATACCAAAAGGTCTCTTCTGCTGTGGTCACAATCTTGACTCTTTCAGGCTCTCTTAGAATGTTCTTTCCAAAGAATAAGAAGAGGAGAGTATCTTAGCCATCACTTAGCTATATAAGCACAGAATTTAAAGCAGCCTCATACCTATTGGTATATTTCGGGGAAACTGAGGACCAAGGCAATTCTAAGGAGGTGGGGCTGGGAAAAGAGATAAAAATATCAGAGTGAACCCTACAAATAATCAAGTAGCTCCAGGAAGATTGCCTTCTAAAATTTGTTCTCTTGTCCAGTGATCACAAGACCTAAAATTCTACCATCAATGACATATTTATTAATTCTTATTGAAGGTGTTTTCTGAGTTAAGATGAGAAGCAAGGGACATTAAGAAGAGGTAAAATCACTGACTCCCAAGTTTTGCTGTTCTCTGATGCTGGGGAAGGGTCCTGTGACCGTGGAGCCCAATCATAAATTGAGGAACATTTAGGTTGCTTCCATGTCCATTGACAGAGGAATGGATAAAGAAGGTGTGGTACATATATACAATGGAATATTACTCAGCCATAAAAAAAGAATGAAATAATGCCATTTGCAGCAACATGGATGGAGCTAGAGATTGTCATACTGAGTGAAGTAAGTCAGAGAGAGAAAGACAAATATCATATGATATTGCTTATATGTGGAATCTAAAAAAAATGGTACAAATGAACTTATTTACAAAACAGAAATAGAGTCACAGATGTAGAAAACAAACTTATGGTTACCAAGGGGGAAAGCAGGGGGTGGGGAAGGGATAAATTGGGAAAGTGGGATTGACAAATTCACACTCCTATATATAAAATAGATAACTAATAAGGACCTACTCTATAGCACAGGGAACTCTTCTCAATGCTCTGTAATGACCTAAATGGGAAAAGAATCTAAAAAAGAGTGGATGTATGTATATGTATAACTGATACACTTTGCTGTACAGCAGAAACTAACACAACACTGTAAATCAACAATACTCTAATAAAAATTAAAAAAAAAAAAAGAAATTGAGGGACAGAAGTGATAAAAGGTAAAGGAGACCCGGGGGAAACGCCCTACCTGGAATAACCAGCTGCCTGCCATGGCAGCAGGCTTAGATCAGTTAATGAGAAGTCAGAGGGCAACTGCTGCCGACCACGTCTCCCTCTCAACTGTTTGTGCAGATAATCTGGCCAGGAATAGAGGGAACTACCCCAGCAGACTTAAGGAGAGCTGACGGATTAAGGGGAGAACAGCACGCAACTGATACTACAGCATGGAGAGCAAAATGTGTTGGCTGCCTAATGAGAATCTTCCCTGCCACCACTGCTCTTCCATTTATGTTCCCCAGAGCAGGCTCAGCCTCACTTGCCAAAAGTGGCAGGGGGTGAAAAGATTGTTGGCCTCATGCCCACCTGGGTACCTGCTGGGAGAATTTTGCACATGCTGCTAAGTGCCCAGTGGCACTCAGGGCTTCCATTTACATTCTTAATTACCCTGAAATTCAGCCACATGGTCCTTCTGCCTGTCTGGACCAGTGCTTGATGGCAGCTGGTGTTAGAAACTTACTGTGCTCCAAGAGCCCTCAAGATCCATCCTTACTCTGTCGGGGAGGGTCCTCCCAAGTCAGTAAGAGGAATGTGCATGTATGTGTGCACGGGTGTGGGCACACATGTGTGCCTGGGCTTATGTATATACTTCTTGGTTCCAGACAATGACTTGCATGTATAAATATATGTGGGGGAAGTAGGGGGGTTAAATGCTCAGAGGGTTTCTCTTAACTATTGATGATTTGGGGAGTGTTTTAAGCTTTCCTCAGGAACCAGAAACGTTCTGTGAGGAAGCACAGAAATATTTTGGTAAATAATAACTGATTGTGTTTATCTTTCCTGAAAAAGAAGAGGTAAAGTTTTCAGAACATTGTTTCTGGATTTTAGGGCAGAGTAGATGGAAATGAGGTTGAAAGTGTTTGGGGAAATTTTTGACTCTTCCTGCACAAAAATTCCCCACATCCCCTTTCTTCTGATTTTGTTTGGGGAGGAAGGTTTTGAAATGGGTATTTGCGTGGTGTATAATTCTATACACACACACTCACATGCCCATGTATATACACCCATGCATTAACATGCTTACTCTGTACATACAATGTGCAAGGTGTCTTGCTAGAAACTTTGGGGGATGAAAAAATAGATTTCCATCCATCCTCAAAGCTCTCAAGCTCTGTTAATGAGGAAAAATATATTAGTAAGCAGTAAGTGTTAGAAGCCAAGCATCTGGTAGGGTCATTATGTGGGGAAAAAGGTCAGAGATGGAGACAGTCACTCCCACGGCAGTTGTCAGGGAAGACTGGTGAGGAGCTGGAGCATGAACCTAGTCTTGAAGTATGAAGAGACTGTTCTCAGATGAGGGTGTTGCTGAAAACTGGGGAAATAATGGAAAAGGGCAAACCAATATGGGGGCAGTTACAAAGTTCCCAGCAATCTCACAATGGACTATGGCCACTGTCCCCAGAGCAAAGAGTGACACATCTACTAATTTAGTAGGTGACTACTCTCCTCGAGCCCAGCTCTCCTTTCTGAGTTCACAGGGAGGTCTCATGCCAACTTTTTCTCTTGGCAACACTAAGACTGAAGAGCCAATCAAAAGAGAGGGACAAATAGATAATAGTTCCTGTTCACTCGAAATACTCGCTTGATTGATCGATCAAGTCTTCCTTTTATTAACTTAACTCATTTAACAAAACTTTCATTAACCATCTATAAATTGTCAGGCACTGTGCTAGGCATTGCCCCCAAAATGCTTAGTAAAGAAGCAGTCATAGAAAACCAGCAGGACACAAACTGGGATAGTAATGTGTATAGGATCTTCTGGGAAGTTCTGAGGGGACATTCAAGAAACCTGGAGATTAAGGATGGCTTTATGGAGAAGGAGAAACTTAAGCTGAGGTTTTGTTTTGTTTCGTTTTGTTTTGTTTTTCTGAGTTTTGAAGGAAAAGCTGGAGTTAACTTGATGAAAGGGAAAGTGTGTCAAATGTGGTAAAATTATACTGTATTGGTAATTATGATGCCAATGTGATAACCATTGCTGTTTATAATTAGAATCTCTATAGGACATTACTTCAAACTTGTTTCCTGGACAGACTACTTCAATGCTACCACTCTGATCGTTTATTTCACAGAACCAAATAGCACTGAGACAAAGGATATATTAGAACTATTAATTTTTAAAATATGATGGGATCAAGAATAGTTCTTTTAAGTAATCCACTATAGTTTACATCTTTAGACAGTAGAACACAGGGTTTAATGATATCATTAGTAATATATTTGGTTATAAAATCGAGGGCAGAAGTCAAGAATTATCATTGAAAATATTCTTTTTTTTAACATCTATATTGGAGTATAACTGCTTTACAATGCTGTGTTAGTTTCTGCTGTATAACAAAGTGAATCAGCTATACATATACATACATCCCCATATCTCCTCCCTCTCGCGTCTCCCTCCCACCCTCCCTATCCACCCCTCTAGGTGGTCACAAAGCACTGAGCTGACCTCCCTGTGCTATGCAGCTGCTTCCCACTAGCTATCTATTTTATATTTCGCAGTGTACGTATGTCCATGCCACTCTCTCATTTCATCCCAGCTTACACTTCCCCCTCCCTGTGTCCTCAAGTCCATTCTCTACATCTATGTCTATATTCCTTTCCTGCCCCTAGGTTCTTCAGAACTTTTTTTTTTTTTTTTAGATTCCATATATATGTGTTAGCATACGGTATTTGTTTTTCTGACTTACTTCACTCAGCATGACAGACTCTAGGTCCACCCAACTCACTACAAATAACACTACAAATTCGTTCCTTTTTATGGCTGAGTAATATTCCATTATATATATGTGCCAAATCTTCTTTATCCATTCATCTGTTGATGGACACATAGGTTGCTTCCATGTCCTGGCTATTGTAAATAGAGCTGCAATGAACATTGTGGTACGTGACTCTTTTTGAATTATGGTTTTCTCAGGGTATATGCCCAGTAGTGGGATTGCTGGGTCGTATGGTAGTTCTATTTTTAGTTATTTGAGGAACCTCCATACTGTTCTCCATAGTGGCTGTATCAATTTACATTCCCACCAACAGTGCAAGAGGGTTCCCTTTTCTCCACACCCTCTCCAGCATTTACTGTTTGTAGATTTTTTGATGATGGCCATTCTGACCGGTGTGAGGTGATACCTCATTGTAGTTTTGACTTGCATTTCTCTAACGATTAGGGATGTTGAGTATCCTTTCATGTGTTTGTTGGCAATCTGTAGATCTTCTTTGGAGAAATGTCTATTTAGGTCTTCTGCCCATTTTTGGATTGGGTTGTTTGTTTTTTTGATATTGAGCTGCATGAGCTGCTTGTATATTTTGGAGATTAATCCCTTGTCAGTTGCTTTGTTTGCAAATATTTTCTCCCATTCTGAGGGTTGTCTTTTCTTCTTGTTTATGGTTTCCTTTGCTGTGCAAAAGCCTTTAAGTTTCATTAAGTCCCATTTGTTTATTTTTGTTTTTATTTCCATTTCTCTAGGAGATGGGTCAAAAAGGATCTTACTGTGATTTATGTCATAGAGTGTTCTGCCTATTTTTTCCTCTAAGAGTTTTATAGTGTCTGGCCTTTCATTTAGGTCTTTAATCCATTTTGAGTTTATTTTTTGTGTATGGTGTTAGGGAGTGTTCTAATTTCATTCTTTTACATGTAGCTGTCCAGTTTTCCCAGCACCACTTATTGAAGAGGCTGTTTTTTCTCCATTGTATATTCTTGCCTCCTTTATCAAAGGTAAGGTGACGATATGTGCATGGGTTTATCTCTGGGCTTTCTAACCAGCTCCATTGACCTATATTTCTGTTTTAGTGCTAGTACCATACTGTCTTGATTACTGTAGCTTTGTAGTGTAGTCTGAAGTCAGGGAGCCTGATTCCTCCAGCTCTATTTTTCTTTCTCAAGATTGCTTTGGCTATTCGGGATCTTTTTTGTTTCCATACAAATTGTGAAATTTTTTGTTCCAGTTCTGTAAAAAATGCCACTGGTAGTTTGATAGGGATTGCACTGAATCTGTAGATTGCTTTGGGTAGTATAGTCATTTTCACAATGTTGAGTCTTCCAATCCAAGAACATGCTATATTTCTCCATCTGCTTGTATCACCTTTAATTTCTTTCATCAGTGTCGTATAGTTTTCTGCCTACAGGTCTTTTGTCTCCTTAGGTAGGTTTATTCTAGGTATTTTATTCTTTTTGTTGCAATGGTAAATGGGCGTGTTTCCTTAATTTCTCTTTCAGATTTTTCATCATTAGTGTATAGGAATGCAAGAGATTTCTGTGCATTAATTTTGTATCCTGCTACTTTACCAAATTCATTGATTAGCTCCAGTAGTTTTCTGATAGCATCTTTTTTTTTTTTTTTTTTAAACATCTTTATTGAAGTATAATTGCTTTACAATGGTGTGCTAGCTTCTGCTTTACAACAAAGTGAATCAGTTACACATATACATATGTTGCCATATCTCTTCCCTCTTGCATCTCCCTCCCTCCCACCCTCCCTATCCCACCCCTCTAGGTGGTCACAAAGCACCGAGCTGATCTCCCTGTGCTATGCGGCTGCTTCCCACTAGTTATCTATTTTACATTTGGTAGTGTATATATGTCCATGACACTCTCTCACCCTGTCACATCTCACCCCTCCCCCTCCCCATATCCTCAAGTCCATTCTCTAGTAGGTCTGTGTCTTTATTCCCATCTTGCCACTAGGTTCTTCATGACCTCTTTTTTTTTTTTTTTCCCTTAGATTCCATATATATGTGTTAGCATACTGTATTTGTTTTTCTCTTTCTGACTTACTTCACTCTGTATGACAGACTCTAACTCCATCCACCTCATTACAAACACCTCCATTTCATTTCTTTTTATGGCTGAGTAATATTCCATTGTATATATGTGCCACATCTTCTTTATCCATTCATCCGATGATGGACACCTAGGTTGCTTCCATGTCCTGGCTATTGTAAACAGAGCTGCAATGAATATTTTGGTACATGACTCTTTCTTTTTTTTTTTTTTTTTTTTTAAACATCTTTATTGAAGTATAATTGCTTTACAATGGTGTGCTAGCTTCTGCTTTACAACAAAGTGAATCAGTTACACATATACATATGTTGCCATATCTCTTCCCTCTTGCATCTCCCTCCCTCCCACCCTCCCTATCCCACCCCTCTAGGTGGTCACAAAGCACCGAGCTGATCTCCCTGTGCTATGCGGCTGCTTCCCACTAGTTATCTATTTTACATTTGGTAGTGTATATATGTCCATGACACTCTCTCACCCTGTCACATCTCACCCCTCCCCCTCCCCATATCCTCAAGTCTATTCTCTAGTAGGTCTGTGTCTTTATTCCCATCTTGCCACTAGGTTCTTCATGACCTCTTTTTTTTTTTTTTTTTTTTTTTCCCTTAGATTCCATATATATGTGTTAGCATACTGTATTTGTTTTTCTCTTTCTGACTTACTTCACTCTGTATGACAGACTCTAACTCCATCCACCTCATTACAAACACCTCCATTTCATTTCTTTTTATGGCTGAGTAATATTCCATTGTATATATGTGCCACATCTTCTTTATCCATTCATCCGATGATGGACACCTAGGTTGCTTCCATGTCCTGGCTATTGTAAACAGAGCTGCAATGAATATTTTGGTACATGACTCTTTCTGAATTATGGTTTTCTCAGGGTATATGCCCAGTAGTGGGATTGCTGGGTCATATGGTAGTTCTATTTTTAGTTTTTTAAGGAACCTCCATACTGTTCTCCATAGTGGCTGTATCAATTTACATTCCCACCAACAGTGCAAGAGTGTTCCCTTTTCTCCACACCCTCTCCAGCATTTATTGTTTCTAGATTTTTTGATGATGGCCATTCTGACCGGTGTGAGATGATACCTCATTGTAGTTTTGATTTGCATTTCTCTAATGATTAATGATGTTGAGCATTCTTTCATGTGTCTGTTGGCAATCTGTATCTCTTCTTTGGAGAAATGTCTATTTAGGTCTTCTGCCCATTTTTGGATTGGGTTGTTTGTTTTTTTGTTATTGAGCTGCATGAGCTGCTTGTAAATCTTGGAGATTAATCCTTTGTCCGTTGCTTCATTTGCAAATATTTTCTCCCATTCTGAGGGTTGTCTTTTGGTCTTGTTTATGGTTTCCTTTGCTGTGCAAAAGCTTTTAAGTTTCATTAGGTCCCATTTGTTTATTTGTGTTTTTATTTCCATTTCTCTAGGACCTGGGTCAAAAAGGATCTTGCTGTGACTTATGTCATACAGTGTTCTGCCTATGTTTTCCTCTAAGAGTTTGATAGTGTCTGGCCTTACACTTAGGTCTTTAATCCATTTTGAGTTTATTTTTGTGTATGGTGTTAGGGAGTGTTCTAATTTCATACTTTTACATGTACCTGTCCAATTTTCCCAGCACCACTTATTGAAGAGGCTGTCTTTTCTCCACTGTATATGCTTGCCTCCTTTATCAAAGATAAGGTGACCATATGTGCGTGGGCTTATCTCTGGGCTTTCTATCCTGTTCCATTGATCTATATTTCTGTTTTTGTGCCAGTACCAAACTGTCTTGATTACTGTAGCTTTGTAATATAGTCTGAAGTCAGGGAGCCTGATTCCTCCAGCTCCATTTTTCGTTCTCAAGATTGCTTTGGCTATTCGGGGTCTTTTGTGTTGCCATACAAATTGTGAAATTTTTTGTTCTAGTTCTGTGAAAAATGCCAGTGGTAGTTTGATAGGGATTGCATTGAATCTGTAGATTGCTTTGGGTAGCAGAGTCATTTTCACAATGTTGATTCTTCCAATCCAAGAACATGGTATATCTCTCCATCTATTTGTATCATCTTTAATTTCTTTCATCAGTGTCCTATAATTTTCTGCATACAGGTCTTTTGTCTCCTTAGGTAGGTTTATTCCTAGGTATTTTATTCTTTTTGTTGCAATGGTAAACGGGAGTGTTTTCTTAATTTCACTTTCAGATTTTTCATCATTAGTATACAGGAATGCAAGAGATTTCTGTGCATTAATTTTGTATCCTGCTACTTTACCAAATTCATTGATTAGCTCTAGTAGTTTTCTGGTAGCATCTTTTGGATTCTCTATGTATAGTATCATGTCATCTGCAAACAGTGACAGCTTTACTTCTTCTTTTCCGATTTGGATTCCTTTTATTTCTTTTTCGTCTCTGATTGCTGTGGCTAACACTTCCAAAACTATGTTGAATAATAGTGGTGAGAGTGGGCAACCTTGTCTTGTTCCTGATCTTAGTGGAAATGGTTTCAGTTTTTCACCATTGAGGACAATGTTGGCTGTGGGTTTGTCATATACGGCCTTTATTATGTTGAGGAAAGTTCCCTCTATGCCTACTTTCTGCAGGACTTTTATCATAAATGGGTGTTGAATTTTGTCGAAAGCTTTCTCTGCATCTATTGAGATGATCATATGGTTTTTCTCCTTCAATTTGTTAATATGATGTATCACATTGATTGATTTGCGTATATTGAAGAATCCTTGCATTCCTGGAATAAACCCCACTTGATCATGGTGTATGATCCTTTTAATGTGCTGTTGGATTCTGTTTGCTAGTATTTTGTTGAGGATTTTTGCATCTATGTTCATCAGTGATATTGGCCTGTAGTTTTCTTTCTTTGTGACATCTTTGCCTGGTTTTGGTATCAGGGTGATGGTGGCCTCGTAGAATGAGTTGGGGAGTGTTCCTCCCTCTGCAATATTTTGGAAGAGTTTGAGAAGGAT
Organism: Eubalaena glacialis; assembly: GCF_028564815.1. Classification (NCBI taxonomy): domain Eukaryota; kingdom Metazoa; phylum Chordata; class Mammalia; order Artiodactyla; family Balaenidae; genus Eubalaena; species Eubalaena glacialis. Next base: position 11,281,060 of record NC_083725.1, on the reverse strand, counting down.
AGGTGTTAGCTCTTCTCTAAATGTTTGATAGAATTCGCCTGTGAAGCCATCTGGTCCTGGGCTTTTGTGTGTTGGAAGATTTTTAATCACAGTTTCAATTTCAGTGCTTGTGATTGGTCTGTTCATATTTTCTATTTCTTCCTGGTTCAGTCTCGGCAGGTTGTGCATTTCTAAGAATCTGTCCATTTCTTCCAGGTTGTCCATTTTATTAGCATAGAGTTGCTTGTAGTAATCTCTTATGATCGTTTGTATTTCTGCAGTGTCAGTGGTTACTTCTCCTTTTTCATTTCTAATTCTATTAATTTGAGTCTTCTCCTTTTTTCTCTTGATGAGTCTGGCTAATGGTTTATCAATTTTGTTTATCTTCTCAAAGAACCAGCTTTTAGTTTCATTGATTTTTGCTATTGTTTCCTTCATTTCTTTTTCATTTATTTCTGATCTGATCTTTATGATTTCTTTCCTTCTGCTAGCTTTGGGGTTTTTTTGTTCTTCTTTCTCTAATTGCTTTAGGTGCAACGTTAGGTTGTTTATTCGAGATGTTTCCTGTTTCTTGATGTAGGCTTGTATTGCTATAAACTTCCCTCTTAGAACTGCTTTTGCTGCATCCCATAGGTTTTGGATCGTCGTGTCTCCATTGTCATTTGTTTCTAGGTATTTTTTGATTTCCCCTTTGATTTCTTCAGTGATCACTTCGTTATTAAGTAGTGTATTGTGTAGCCTCCATGTGTTTGTATTTTTTACAGATCTTTTCCTGTAATTGATATCTAGTCTCATAGCGTTGTGGTCGGAAAAGATACTTGATACGATTTCAATTTTTTTAAATTTACCAAGGCTTGATTTGTGACCCAAGATATGATCTATCCTGGAGAATGTTCCATGAGCACTTGAGAAAAATGTGTATTCTGTTGTTTTTGGGTGGAATGTCCTATAAATATCAATTAAGTCCATCTTGTTTAATGTATCATTTAAAGCTTGTGTTTCCTTATTTATTTTCATTTTGGATGATCTGTCCATTGGTGAAAGTGGGGTGTTAAAGTCCCCTACTATGTTTGTGTTACTGTCGATTTCCCCTTTTATGGCTGTTAGTATTTGCCTTATGTATTGAGGTGCTCCTATGTTGGGTGCATAAATATTTACAATTGTTATACCTTCCTCTTGGATCGATCCCTTGATCATTATATAGTGTCCGTCTTTGTCTCTTGTAATTGTCTTTATTTTAAAGTCTATTTTGTCTGATATGAGAATTGCTACTCCAGCTTTCTTTTGATTTCCATTTGCATGGAATATCTTTTTCCATCCCCTCACTTTCAGTCTGTATGTGTCTCTAGGTCTGAAGTGGGTCTCTTGTAGACAGCATATATATGGGTCTTGTTTTTGTATCCATTCAGCCAGTCTGTGTCTTTTGGTGGGAGCATTTAATCCATTTACATTTAAGGTAATTATCGATATGTATGTTCCTATTCCCATTTTCTTAAATGTTTTGGGTTTGTTATTGTAGGTGTTTTCCTTCTCTTGTGTTTCTTGCCTAGAGAAGTTCCTTTAGCATTTGTTGTAAAGCTGGTTTGGTAGTGCTGAACTCTCTCAGCTTTTGCTTGTCTGTAAAGGTTTTAATTTCTCCATCAAATCTGAATGAGATCCTTGCTGGGTAGAGTAATCTTGGTTGTAGGGTTTTCTCCTTCATCACTTTAAGTATATCCTGCCACTCCCTTCTGGCTTGCAGAGTTTCTGCTGAAAGATCAGCTGTTAACCTTATGGGGATGCCCTTGTGTGTTATCTGTTGTTTTTCCCTTGCTGCTTTTAATATGTTTTCTTTATATTTAATTTTTGATAGTTTGATTAATATGTGTCTTGGTGTGTTTCTCCTTGGATTTATCCTGTATGGGACTCTCTGTGCTTCCAGGACTTGATTAACTATTTCCTTTCCCATATTAGGGAAGTTTTCAACTATAATCTCTTCAAATATTTTCTCAGTCCCTTTCTTTTTCTCTTCTTCTTCTGGGACCCCTATAATTCGAATGTTGGTGCGTTTAATGTTGTCCCAGAGGTCTCTGAGACTGTCCTCAGTTCTTTTCATTCTTTTTTCTTTATTCTGGTCTGCAGTAGTTATTTCCACCATTTTATCTTCCAGGTCACTTATCCGTTCTTCTGCCTCAGTTATTCTGCTATTGATCCCATCTAGAGTATTTTTAATTTCATTTATTGTGCTTGTCATCGTTTCTTGGTTCCTCTTTAGTTCTTCTACGTCCTTGTTAAATGTTTCTTGCATTTTGTCTATTCTATTTCCAAGACTTTGGATCATCCTTACTATCATTATTCTGAATTCTTTTTCAGGTAGACTACCTATTTCCTCTTCATTTGTTAGGTCTGGTGTGTTTTGACCCTGCTCCTTCATCTGCTGTGTGTTTTTCTGTCTTCTCATTTTGCTTATCTTACTGTGTTTGGGGTCTCCTTTTCACAGGCTGCAGGTTCGTAGTTCCCGTTGTTTTTGGTATCTGTCCCCAGTGGCTAAGGTTGGTTCAGTGGGTTGTGTAGGTTTCCTGGTGGAGGGAACTAGTGCCTGTGTTCTGGTGGATGAGGCTGGATGTTGTCTTTCTGGTGGGTTCGTCCACGTCTGGTGGTGTGTTTTGGGGTGTCTGTGGCCTTATTATGATTTTAGGCAGCCTCTCTGTTAATGGATGGGGCTGTGTTCCTCTCTTGCTAGTTGTTTGGCATAGGGTGTCCAGCACTGTAGCTTGCTGGTCGTTGAGTGAAGCTGGGTCTTGATGTTGAGATGGAGATCTGTGAGAGATTTTCGCCGTTTGGTATTACGTGGAGCTGGGAGGTCTCTTGTGGACCAGTGTCCTGAAGTTGGCTCTCCCACCTCAGAGGCACAGCCCTGATGCCTGGCTGGAGCACCAAGAGCCTTTTGGGAGGTCTGACGTCTTCTGCCAGCGTTCAGTGGGTGTTCTGTAGGAGCAGTTCCACGTGTAGATGTATTTCTCATGTATCTGTGGGGAGGAAGGTGATCTCCGCGTCCTACTCTTCCGCCATCTTGCCCCTCCCTCTGATAGCATCTTTAGGATTCTCTATGTATAGTATCATGTCATCTGCAAACAGCGACAGCTTCACTTCTTCTTTTCTGATTTGGATTCCTTTTATTTCTTTATCTTCTCTAATTGCTGTGGCTAAAACTTCCAAAACTGTGTTGAATGATAGTGGTGAGAGTGGGCAACCTTGTCTTGTTCCTGATCTTAGTGGAAATGGTTTCAGTTTTTCACCGCTGAGAATGATGCTGGCTGTGGGTTTGTCATATATGGCCTTTATTATGTTGAGGTAAGTTCCCGCTATGCCTATTTTCTGGAGGCTTTTTATCAAAAATGGGTGTTGAATTTTGTTGAAAGCTTTTTCTGCATCTATGGAGATGATTATATGGTTTTTATCCTTCAATTTGTTAATATGGTGTATTACATTGATTGATTTGGGTATATTGAAGAATCCTTGCATTCCTGGGAAAAACCCCACTTGATCATGGAGTATGATCCCTTTAATGTGCCGCTGGATTCTGTTTGTTAGTATTTTGTTGAGGATTTTTGCATCTATGTTCATCAGTGATATTGGCCTGTAGTTTTCCTTCTTTGTGACATCTTTGTCTGGTTTTGGTATTAGGGTGATGGTGCCCTCATAGAATGAATTTGGGAGTGTTCCTCCCTCTGCTATATTTTGGAAGAGTTTGAGAAGAATAGGTGTTAGTTCTTCTCTACACGTTTGATAGAATTCACCCGTGAAGCCATCTGGTCCTGGGCTTTGTTTGTTGGAAGATTTTAAATCCCAGTTTCAATTTCAGTGCTTGTGATTGCTCTGTTTATATTTTCTCTTTCATCCTGGTTCAATCTCAGAATGTTGTGCATTTCTAAGAATGTGTCCATTTCTTCCAGGTTGTCCATTTTATTGGCATATAGTTGCTTGTAGTAATCTCTCATGATCCTTTGTATTTCTGCAGTGTCTGTTGTTACTCCTCCTTCTTCATTTCTAATTCTATTGATTTGAGTCTTCTCCCTTTTTTTCTTGATTGGTCTGGCTAACGGTTTATCAATTTTGTTTTTCTTCTCAAAGAACCAGCTTTTAGTTTTATTGATCTTTGCAATCGTTTCCTTCATTTCTTTTTCATTTATTTCTGATTGGATCTTTATGATTTCTTTCCTTCTACTAACTTTGGTGTTTTTTGTTCTTCTTTCTCTAACTGCTTTAGGTGTAAGGTTAGGTTGTTTATTTGAGATGTTTCTTGTTTCTTGAAGTAGGATTGTATTGTTATAAACTTCCCTCTTAGAGCTGCTTTTGCTGCATCCCAAAGGTTTTGGGTCGTGTTTTCATTGTCATTTGTTTCTAGGTATTTTTTTATTTCTCCTTTGATTTCTTCAGTGATCTCTTGGTTATTTAGTAGTGTATTGTGTAGCCTCCAAGTGTTTGTATTTTTTATAGATTTTTTCCTGTAATTGATATCTAGCCTCATAGTTTTGTGGTCGGAAAAGATACTTGATACGATTTCAATTTTCTTAAATTTTCCAAGGCTTGATTTGTGACTCAAAATATGTTCTATCCTGGAGAATGTTCCATGAGCACTCGAGGATAAAGTGTATTCTGTTGTTTTTGGATGGAATGTCCTATAAATATCAATAAAGTCCATCTTGTTTAATGTATCATTTAAAGCTTGTGTTTCCTTATTTATTTTCATTTTGGATGATCTGTCCATTGGTGAAAATGGGGTGTTAAAGTCCCCTACTATGTTTGTGTTACTGTCGATTTCCCCTTTTATGGCTGTTAGCATTTGCCTTCTGTATTGAGGTGCTCCTATATTGGGTGCATAGATATTTACAATTGTTATATCTTCTTCTTGGATTGATCCCTTCATCATTATGTAGTGTCCTTCTTCGTCTCTTGTAACAGTCTTTATTTTAAAGTCTATTTTGTGTGATATGAGAATTGTTACTCCAGCTTTCTTTTTGTTTTTTGTTGCTTTTTTTTTTAGAGATTGGAGTTTATTTATTTATTTATTTTTGGCTGTGTTGGGTCTTCGTTTCTGTGCAAGGGCTTTCTCTAGTTGCGGCCAGGGGGGCCACTCTTCATCGCAGTGCGCGGGCCTCTCACTATCACGGCCTCTCTTGTTGCAGAGCACAGGCTACAGATGCGCAGGCTCAGTAGTTGTGGCTCACGGGCCTAGTTGCTCCGCGGCATGTGGGATCTTCCCAGACCAGGGCTCGAACCCATGTCCCCTGCATTGGCAGGCAGATTCTCAACCACTGCGCCACCAGGGAAGCCCCTCCAGCTTTCTTTTGATTTCCATTTGCATGGAATATCTTTTTTAATCCCCTCACTTTCAGTCTGTATGTGTCCCTAGGTCTGAAGTGTATCTCTGGTAGACAGCATATGTATGGGTCTTGTTTTTGTATCCATTCAGCAAGTCTATGTCTTTTGGTTGGAGGGTTTAATCCAGTTACATTTAAGGTAGTTATCGATATGTTCTTATTACCGTTTTCTTAATTGTTTTGGGTTTGTTATTGAAAATCTTTTCCTTCTCTTGTGTTTCTTGCCTAGAGAAGTTCCTTTAGCATTTGTTGCAGAGGTGGTTTGGTGGTGCTGAATCCTCTTAGCTTTTGCTTGTCTGTAAAGGTTTTGATTTCTCCGTCGAATCTGAATGAGATCCTTGCTGGGTAGAGTAATCTTGGCTGTAGTTTTTTCCCTTTCATCACGTTAAATATGTCCTGCCACTGCCTTCTGGCTTGCAGAGTTTCTGCTGGAAGATCAGCTGTTAAACTTATGGGGATTCCCTTGTATGTTATTTGTTGCTTTTCCCTTGCAGCTTTTAATATTTTTTCTTAGTATTTAATTTTTGATGGTTTGATTAATGTGTGCCTTGGCAGCGTGTTTCTCCTTGGATTTATCCTGTATGAGACTCTCTGCACTTCCTGGACTTGATTGACTATTTCCTTACCCATGTTAGGGAATTTTTCAACTATAATCTCTTCAAATATTTTCTCAGTCCCTTTCTTTTTCTCTTCTTCTTCTGGGACCCCTATAATTCGAATGTTGGTGTGTTTAATGTTGTCCCAGAGGTCTCTGAGGCTGTCCTCAATTCTTTTCATTCTTTTCTCTTTATTCTGCTCTACGGTAGTTATTTCCACTATTTTATCTTCCAGGTCACTTATCCGTTCTTCTGCCTCAGTTATTCTGCTATTGAGTCCTTCTAGAGAATTTTAATTTCATTTCATTTATTGTGTTGTTCATCATTGTTTGTTTGCTCTTTAGTTCTTCTAGGTCCTTGTTAAACGTTTCTTGTATTTTCTCCATTCTATTTCCAAGATTTTGGATCACCTTTACTATTATTACTCTGAATTCTTTTTCAGGTAGACTGCCTATTTCCTCTTCATTTGTTTGGTCTGGTGGGTTTTTACCTTGCTCCTTCATCTGCTGTGTATTTCTCTGTCTTCTCACTTTGCTTAACTTACTGTGTTTGGGGTCTCTGTTTCGCAGGCTGCAGGTTCATAGTTTGCGTTGTTTTTGGTGTCTGCCCCAGTGGGTAAGCTTGTTTCAGTGGGTTGTGTAGGCTTCCTGGTGGAGGGGACTGGTGCCTGTGTTCTGGCGGATGAGGCTGGATCTTGTCATTCTGGTGGGCAGGACCATGTCCAGTGGTGTGTTTTGGGGTGTCTGTGAACTTATGATTTTAGGCAGTCTCTCTGCTAATGGGTGGGGTTGTTTTCCTGTCTTGCTACTTGTTTAGCATAGGGTGTCCAGCATGGGAGCTTGCTGGTCGTTGAGTGGAGCTGGGTCTTAGCATTGAGATGGAGATCTGTGGGAGAGGTTTTGATGTTTGATATTACGTGGAGCTGGGATGTCTCTGGTGGACCAATGTCCTGAGCTCGGCTCTCCCACCTCAGAGGCTCAGGCCTGACACCTCGCCAGAGCACCAAGACCTGTTCTTTAGGAATTCTGGGGCATTTTTTCTTTGTTTTCTTTCTTTCAGGTATTTTTTTTCTTACTTAGTTGCGATGAATTTTCCAGGAATGAAGCAATAGGCAGGTAAATGGTCTTCAATTCAAAGCCAGGTGTTTCTCAAGCTCTTGCTACTTCTTGTTTTCCTGGTTTCCCTGGAGGGAGAACCAGGAGGTGGTGCCAGGCTCCATTCCTACTCCTTCCCCATGCGGACCGGTGCACACACGTCTTCTGGCTGCCTCTGCTTTTGGAGGGGCAGCCCAGTTATGAAGGGATCTTTATAGTCCTTTCTGGTGTCCAAGGTCTTCTGCTAGTTTTTAGCCAGTGTTCTGTGAGAACTGTTGCATCTATAGATGTATTCCTTATGCATCTGTGGAGAGAGATGAACTCCACGTCCACCTACTCCTCTGCCATCTTGAATATCTCTCTGAAAATATTCTTGAAAAATATTTTTAAAGTTCAGGTCATATTAACAAAGACCAAAGAGTGCTGTATGTGTATTTAGGGGGAAGGTGGTTCACAAAAGCATGGTAAATCATCCTTGGATGAGTATATCAAAAAAGAAATAAAAGTTACAACTGCAGTCTATTTATAAATGATGACAATGAAAACTGTTTACCAAAACTTACAGGATATGGCCAAAGTTCTAATTAGAAGTAAATTCATTGCCTAAAATGACTTAGTTATGAAAAATATATAATCATTTTTGTCAACTAGCTAGAAAACTGAAATCAACATAAGGAAAGCAGGAAGAATAAAATAGTAAAGAAAACAATGGAAATAAATAAATTAGAGAAAGAAAAAAAATGAGTAAATTTTAATCAGAAAATAAAAAATCATCACATTTAGAATGAATGAAAAAATATGTAATGTGGTATATGTACTATGTATTATTAAAATAATTTTAATGAAAATGTTGTAAGTGAAACTTCATGCTACTTTGAAAAACACAATACAGTGGTAAATGTCTAGGGAACTTACAAATTATCAAAGTTGATTCAAACAAAAATGGAAATTTTGAACAGATGAAATAATATGGCAAATATTTCAAAGGATTATTAAGCAATTATTCTATTAGATAAAAGTTTTAGGGACAGATATTTCCACTAAATTATTTAAAATGCTAAAAGTAATATGAACTGTAAAAAGTATAAGAGCAGAGAAAAATATTGAACATATGTAATACATTTAATAAAGTAAATAATAACCTAAATAATGAAATAATAACCTAAATAAATTTAATAAATAAATGAACATATCTAATTCATTTAATATAAAAGTGATACCAAAAATCTTACCTATAATGTATATAATAATACTATGGAATTCTATTTTGAATTTATGAATGTGGATATAAAAAATTCAAAATAAAACACTAATAAATAAGCAGTAAACTAAATAGACCAATAAATGAAGCTAAACAGTATGGTTTAAAAAAAACCATATTGACATAGAAGAGTGAATTCCTGAATAAAACAATCCAAGTTTATTTAAAAAAAATCTATCTCTCAAAAAGTCAAAACGTGAAAGGCCACATGATCATATCAATCACATCTGATAAAATTTAGTATCCAGTACTGAAAAAGAAAATCATAGTGAAGTAGGACAAACAGTATTCTTTCTTAATATGAAAAATAGTCTATATCTTGCTAATTACAAATATCAAGCTCATTAAAATTGGCAGGAGTTGAGAGGGAAGATCCTTTCATATGAAACAGAAATAAATTCTTCAAAAGGAAGAAACTTAATACTCATAATTTTCAAAATACTTTAGAATAATTTAGAATAATTTAGCATTGGATCAAGTGGTAGGTAACAAAGCACATATATGATATTCAATTACTTTTCTACTATAAATATTTAGAAAATATAAAGAATAAAAGCATCCACTCAAAGCATAGCAAGAATATAAGTATAAATAACTATAATAAAATATGTGAAAAGCTTATATTAAAAAACAGAAAAATAGAAACCAATAAAAACATATTAAAAATTAAATGCAAACTGGCCAAGCACATAAATAGGCTATCCTCCAAAAAAGAAAACATATGCTTAGTGAATATAAGAAGAGAAGTATTCCATTTCATTAGAAGTCAAAGAAAAGAAAAAATAATGAAATACTATTTTCCACCTATCAAATTAATAAAATTTTAAAAAATAATATTTTTTAAAAGAACGTTGAGAAATTGCTCTTGTCAATCGCTGTTAAAATGAAAATGGCTACAGATGTTCTAGAAACTGACTTGACAATAGTTATCAGGAACCACAGAGAAGTTTCTACCATTGGTCCTGGTAACTCCACTTATAAAAATATATCCTTGAAAAATTATGAGAAATGTCTTAAAAGATCATGTATAAGTTTCTTCATCATGAGTTTATTGTAGCAAATTATTAGAAGCAATCAAAATATCTAATAATAAGGAGTCTGGAGTATGATGTAACATTTTAAGACCATTACAAATCATGTTTGCATAAAGTAGTTAATGACATGGGAGAATGCACATGATATAATTTATATATGTATATCTAGAGAGAGAAAGAGAAAAAACTAGGAGGAAGCACACCAAAATATTAACAGTTCTAAATCTCTTTGTAATAGGATTGCAAATTATTTTTAAATTATTTTTACATTTTTCTTCATCTTCTAAAATTTCGAGAACTTCAGTCAGACCAAAAGCTTGAAGAACATTCCTGGTTATATTTTCTTTTGGCCAGGACCAAACATGACTGTCACGGCATCTATGTTATGGCTAACATATTTGTACTGCCTTTTTCTTTCAGTCTGATTTTTTGTTTTTATTTTATAACTTTACATTGATGGTTTCTCCCCTTCCCTACCCTAAGATCTGTTTCAATCCTTTGTGGAATGAAACAAAGGACTAAACAAATAGGCAAATGGGAAGAAATGTGAATTGTATGTCCTAAGTGATTTTCATACTCAATTCTCTTCAGTTTGAGTCCAGAACATGGCCTTGGAGCCTTCCACTCTGAGGTCAGACTTGTTCTTCTGTGTCTGATTAAACATTTCAAGAGAGAATGCTCATGGGCCATTGACGGTCAAGCTCAGAGCTCCTGGGAGCTGCAGTCCTTCTTATCCTTATGTCAGTGCTGGGTAAAAAGCAGTGACATTTGAGAGAGAAGGCATGGGCAAATCCTACTACATCTTTTTTTTTTTTTTTTTTTTTTTTAAACATCTTTATTGCCTACTACATCTTCATTCTCCACTTCCTATGCCTAGAAGTGTGGTTGGAATCTTGATCATGCTCAGTGTTGAATGGACCAAGTAAGAGGACCCTTCTTGTTACTGAAACCCTTTTAGCTATGGACCAGATTGAGGCAGATCATTTCTCCATAAAGTTCAGTTCGTTTGTTTGGTTTTTTTAAAATCTTTTTAATGTTACAGATTAAAACTAAATTTTAGCTGTGAAAGTTTGAAGGGAAGATCCACAAACCACCTTCAATTTGCCCTTTTCTCATGAGAGAGAGAGAGAGAGAGAGAAAAGATCATTCTATGAAATACTTGACATAATGCTACTCTGATAAGTCTGAAGAAATGTGAGTCACTACACAACCATTCTCTCAACTCAGAACAAAAAACTTCATGGAATTACTGTGCTTTTAATCCAAAGAGTTGGGTGTTTGGCATTCCACAGTGCTTTGCAGTATCATGCCAACCAGGGGAGCCTCTCATGAAAACAGAGTATTGTTGAATTGTGGGTCTCAGCTCTCCTTGGGTTGATAAATGGCCGTCGATTTTTTAAGACCCTTCTTGAGTCAAGAAAGGATTATTGGATTAAGGTGTATCCGGAAATATTTTAAACATTTAATGTAATTTACATCTGGTACTGGGGATTACTAATTAGAAGCTGTGTGTTGTAGAATTTTGTTTTTTCCTTAATAGGACGAGATGTAATGCCAAATCACTTACACATGAAGGTTAAGTTTGTTTGGAAGACAGAATTTAACAGTGTAGCAATTCTTAGAGTTAATGCTGAAGGATATTATGACCTGCTTTTGGACGTGTGCTTGTGTGAGAGTATGTGTCTACGTACATGTGAAGTACATGTGAGATTCGTCTGTTGGAGGAACAAGAGTTGAGCAAGCAGGAACCAAATAATAGCTCTTTTCGTTAACAGGTGGGGTCACATTCTATCCGAGATGACTGGCTAGAGAGCCATGGAATGAATGCTAAATGTTGCTTTGTTTCCTACTTGAGCTTCCGCGCTGTATCTGCCCTCCTCCCTTCCTTCCTCCATGTTTCCCTCTACCCTTCCCTCTCTTCATAATATACCATTGTGTTACATACTTCCAGGCAGCAATAAAAAGCCCCAAAGCAATGTTAAAGCCAGGTGTAACTAGTGGTTTAATTCTAATAGATTTTGTATTTATTTGTTTCTACATTGACTTGGCCTCCTTACTTTTCTCCATCTTACTTGGAAAAAGGAGATTTTTCATTGTATGGTCCTATGTTTTCCATTTTATTTCTCAAAGGAAAAAAAAAAAGAGGACTGTGGGAGCAAAAAAATAGTAGCACAATATGGGTTCATGAAGATTTAGTCCAAAATTCTCTCTCTCTTTTTTTTCTCAGACAAGGAACTTGAATCTCAAAGCAAATGAAGATGCTGTCGTCTTTCTAAAACACTCATTTTGGGAGAAAAACATCCTAAAACTGTTAGGAACCTTGAAATATGACTGTTCTTTCCCATTATATTCAGTAGAACACATTGTATTATTGGCCTTTACACTTGCTACTGTAACAAACAAACCCCAAATGATATAAAGGCTCAAACATGGAAGGAGTTTACTTTTCTCTCAGATAAAGCATAAAATAGGTGTTCCGGATTGATGCACAGCTTTTCCCCAAATGGTGATTCAAGGACCCAGGTTTCTTCCACCTACTACTCCATCATCAACACTTTGGCTTCCAAAACTGTCATCATCAATCTGTGTCAAGTTAATAGAAGAGGAAAGAACATGAAGAATGGTATGTGAAAGATTTTTTTTAGGGCCAGGACTTCAAGTGCATCTTCACTTCACTTGTGTTCACTTAGGCTCAAATTCCACTGGTTAGAGCTCAGTCACACGGCCACATCCAACAGAAAAGTAAGGAAAGGGTATGGCCTAGCTATGTGGCAAGGAAAAAGAGCATACAGGCTTAGTGAACAGCTAGCTATGCTCTGCTCGCAACTGAAAATTCTACTTGCTTTGAGCACTTTCAGTGACATTTTGCTTCATGAGCAAATGTATTGGACCATGGTAGGCAGATAAGATTTGGCTATACACAAAAGTGTGAATCAGAGCACAGCCTCTGTACAACACAAGGGTGTCTCAAAAAGTAGAACTATTTCTTTGTGTCCATTTCAAATGAAAAATGGAGGATGGGGTCTAATGATAGATTAATGGGCATCTGGAGACACCTGTTTGGGGACCAAGACTAGAGTATAGGAGCGTGTAATAAGTAGGCAGAGGAGCATCATTTTGATCAGAAGTTATGACGAGTGGGAGCACTAGAAACTTGCACTGTTGTTCCAGCTATTATACTCGCTAAGATCTAGGCATGTTGACAACCATAATCATCAGAGTATAGTAATGATGGCAGACCCAGTGTTAAAAACCAAGACTGAGCAAAGCTGCATTTGTCTGTTCCAAAAGCTATATTATTTCCTTCTATCATTTTGCTCCACACAGGCAAACTGATTTATAAGTTATAGTCTCTGAGCCTCCATTAATTTCACTAAGGGCATTTCACACTTGTACAATAAATGTCTGAATTAAGACATTTCTTTTCTTCTGAAATTAAATTGCATGTTAACTGGTTATTGGCTGTTGCTTGTGGTCCACACAATTACAGATAAGAGCACTGATCTGGCAAGAAAACAAATTGGCTCTTAAAAGAGGACAGTTTGGATTTGACAGCTACAGATGATGAGGTATCTCTCTAATGGATACTGTGTATCACCATCAGAGGTGTGAGAAACCTGCAAACCCTTTCTCTCAACTGCCCACTTCTACCCAGAAGGGCTGTTTTGATCTGCCTTCTCCTTTCAGCACACATTAGCTGAACCCATTGATAGGGAATAATGCCCCAAGTTATCTGGATGGTTGGTGAGTCCTGAGATAGGCAGAAGTTACTAGGAGAAATCTTCTTGGTTCAATCAGGTAGCATTACAAGTGATGTTGGTTCCAACTACAAATGCCTGACAGTCAACAGGTGTAAACAACCTCAGCCACACATGCCAAAGTACTTTCCCCAGGGATGCTAGACCATCAGGGGTATTACCCAGAGATTTCACTCTATTGGAAAGAACCCAGATTCTGGTCACCCTGCCTAGAGGACAGCTAATGTGATGTATGGTTAGGTAGTTTGCCCAGAAATTGGTTTGCTGGCTTTTAGGGACTTGATCTGAGCTCAAACTTTTTGGGAAGAATGACTCAGGTCTGGCTCTATCTAGTGACCTCAATACAGAAATAGAATGCCCTGCCTCCTTGTCATGAATATCAGCAGCTTGACCTCTGCCCTTCTCCTCTATCCTAGTCAAGGTAGGAGGCCCCTGGTGAACAGCTCAGTACTGCCAATCTGATATCTCAGCTTCCCCCAATAGAAGCCATTTTGGGGTAGATTCCTTTGACTTTTAAGAGTCATCTATACTATTCCTCCAGTGTAAGATGATCTCATTGTAAAACTCTCTCTGTCCCCAGGGGAGTGATAGGCAGCATTCTCTTTAAGAGTTTCAGGTCAAAGTCCAGATTCCCAGGTTTATTCCAGCTCTGGATACATCTATAAGAGGCTATTACTTTCCAGGGGTCAAGCTTTCAGATCTTACCCCATCGAGAAGATAATAAAAAAGCACTTGTAGTTGGATTTTATTCATCATCTATATAATCACTGAAATTATAGATGAAATAGGCCATTATGTCATCCCGGCTCTCTTGCTAGCCAGTGTGTGTGTATTTTCTCTTTTATAACATCCCACAAAAGCATCCTACACAGGGTTAGATCATAATAGTCTCTCAGCCATTTGTGGCAAGTGCAAAATATTCCAAATGAACTGAGTTTCTGCCTGATTTCCATCTGGAAGATTCTGGAGATGGCTGAGTCTGAGCAGCCGTGCCTTTTTCCTCATCTCCCCCATCTCTGTGATGGCAGCATGGCCAGCTCTGTCTGGACAGTGATATAGGACCCCTGTCATTATGGGCCCTGACAGAAGAAGCTCGGGTGGTTCCCTGGTCATATTTGTCAAGCAGGAATATGTGGATCCTCCATGGGAGGCTAGAGGCATATTCTTGGAGAGTCAAAAGTTTTTGATGAGAAGTTTTCTATGTCATATTTTCATTTCGATGATTTTTTAAAAACACATATGCACATATTCTGGGGCATCTGGAAGACCTCATAACTGACAACTGCCACGTGATTCCAACGCTCCAATTGCATTTGCGTTAGGGCCAAGTAGTACGTTTCACGAATGAGAAGAGGGGTGAGGTAGAATTCACTTGCACTCTAGTGAAAACCAGAGGACTTCAACGTGTACTGAAGAAATGGTGATTTCTTAGAATTGTCCTAAAGAGAAGTACTGAAGGGTTGGAGTCATTGCATAGCAGGTGACAGCAGAGGAAGACCAAACTCAAAAGCAAGTACATACGCCATAGCGCTTGGAATCACACTCACATTCTGAGGAAAAATTAATTTTTACCAAGCTGTCGGATGTCATACTAAATTAATGGTAATAATTCCAGTATTAATTCTTTAGTTTTGTTTATTTGCAAATTAATTCTGACCGTATTGCTTAAGGGCTAATATGCATAAGGAGTTTATGCCTAGTTTAATGGTTACATATATTTAAGAAACATTAAAATACAATGAAGTCAACATGGGGCTACATGACAGTTGTTTTTCTCTAAAAAGACATTCATACACTGATCAAGTTGAAGAAATACTGCTTTGTAGGATTACCTTGTGTCTTTCCCAGGTTTGACTACACTCGTTCTATCTATATCTCCAAGGGCTAGCCACCGAAAGCACCATTTCCTAATTTCAGTGAATTTCGAAGTCGAAGGATGGGACTAGACTGGATCATATTTAAGGAGGAGGAAATGATTTTCTTTCAGTTTTTCTTGCAGGATGTTCTGGCCACATCACTGGAACAAGACCTCCTATGGACGTCTCTGAGCAATTGCTCACAATATGGAGGAGTGAGAGAAATGGATGAGTTGTATATGCCCTTCCTAGATACTTCCTTCTGTCCTCTGATAAGAGGAAGGTGCATATAGCCTTTTGATAACAACCTGTCTCAGAAAAAGTGGTCAATAAGCTGCATGAAAGGACGAACCCAGGTCAACAACAAGAAGCCACTGAGACATGAAATAGACATTAGCAATTGGTTAGTTGATCAAAGAATATTCCAGTAGGATGGAAGATATCTTCCAAAGCAGTCTTTGGAAAGTTCCCTGATGCACAGTCTATTAAGTGGGGTTCCCAGGGGCCTGGTGTAGATTAAGCTCCTTCTTTCATGTTATAAATTAAAACAGAAGAAATCTAGTCCACTAGTCCTCCAGGCAAATGCTTGATTGTTCTCTGTAGGAATCCCCTGACATATCAGATTAGGTGGGTTTGGAGGGAGTGAATCATCTGGAGATTTATCTAGGCACGTAGAGTAAAGTAATGAGCAGAAAGGTGCTCAAGGGAGCTGCTGGGAAAGAATTATGCCAAGAACACAGAGAATATGAGAGGGAGGAGGAAGATGGGGCAGGCAAAAGGCTGTGAAAGGTTACGTTAACTCATCCCTATTGTGTGCCCGCTTTCTTTTTATATCTTTCTCAATGCTAAGATGAAAAGAATTGATTGAGCCTGAGATACCAGCCACAGGCACTCACATCCTGGCTTCTCTTTGCTATCAAAAGTGGCGTGGTGTGAAGGATGACTTCTTTTGAAGAAATGTCTTCTCTTCCACTGACCACTCAGCTCTGGGTGGGAAAGGATATCTACCCAGGGAGTCACAGCAGGTGAGTGGGAGCTGGTAGCCCGTGACTGCCCCTGAGTTCATGGCAGGGCAGATGGAGTTTATCTCCAGCCTAGAAACTGTCTTTGGACAACTCACTTTTTATTTTTATGCCTCAGTTTTCTCGCCCGTAAAATAAAGGCAGGGATGCTCTTTACTTTGGGGACTGTTATTGAGATATGTCTCTCCCTTAATTACTTTGAACTTTATGGAAGGGAAAGTTCTCATGCAGTTCTTTCTTTATTATCCAGGTTAACGACTGTCTCCATCCTGTGTTCCTTGGCTGGCCCCCTTCTCATCATCTACCTTTGGGAATATTGCTAAACAGGTTTTTCCTCTGCTATTTCTCTTATACTCTCAGAAATTTCCTCATTTCAAAGAAAACTGAACTTGATGTCTGAAGAAGTGGGGAGTTAATTTCTCTTTCCTTCCACTTACCGTGGGTGTAGTATGTATGACTTGGTCTCATTGAGCTGCTTTTTCCTCATCTATAAATTGGGACAATCTCAAGAACCTTACAGGATTGTTGAGAGTAAGAGGTGCGAATGCAGCTTGTGAACTGTAAAGGGCTGCTCAAACGCCAGGTACTAGGCCTGGCAGTTAATTGAGCAAAATTATTATTCACAGTCATCAAACCAGGAAGTCTTTGTTTTTAGGGGCTTTATGACATTATCTTGGCTGGTCCCTTGATTCTGTGCTTCCTGACTCTCCCTGACTCGGACACAAAGTTTTCAGGTGGGACACTGGAGTGCACTGGAGATGCCCAATAACCTGAATCTCTTACCCTTTCTGATGGAGTCCCAATCACTTACACAGTGTCAATGCCCTTGCACATTTAAGGCTGAAAATGGAGGCGAGAATGAGACTCTCTGGGCAGGGTTCATAAGTTTTCTCCTTTGCTCCAATAACATCTTAAACCCACTTTTATTATAATATTTATTACCGTGACTTATAATTATTTGTTTACCTGTTTGTCTCTCCCACTGGACAATGAACTCTAAGGGAATATGGATCATTTGCTTGTAATGTTCAGAACACAGTACAGTGTCCAGTGCAGAGCAAATGTCCAATACTAAATGAAGCATTACTGCTGGAATTTTCTCTCTTCCTTCCTTACTCATCACCCATGAGCACCCCTCCAGCACTGGCAATTTGGCCATGCCTTGTATTCTGACTGAACTCCAACCCCAGTTGCTCCCAGAAATCTGATCATCCTCTAAACTTTAATCACAACCTTTCACCTGACACTGTTCAAGACCCCACGTGGAGTACACGGCCCCAGGGTTGAGTTCCATTAGCCTGTATGATCTGCTATTTGCATGTTTTTAAGGAAACTGGTGGAAGTGCTACATATGTGCAAAAAGGAGAGAAAAGGAAAAATAGAGGAAAAAAAAAAAAAAACAGGCTCAGAGAACAGGGTAGAGCTGTAAAGGGAATGTTTTGGCATTTACTTGGCTATAAGAAGGCTAAGTGAAATCTATGAAAATAAAAACTCTATGGGTAAAAGTTAGCTTGGCTTAGAGACTAATGTTTCCCAAAGTACACTGCACAGAAACAAGTTCTATTGATGTTATTATGTATTAACTTTAAAAAGTGTTCCATGTTCAAATAAGTTTATGAAGCAGTGTTATATAAAGTTAAATAGGTTTCTTTACCCTAGAACACCTAATAGCCTTTTATATGACAATGTAGCTTAGACATCTTCGAGAAGAAATAGTCACACTGCTTTGAACAATTTTTTGATCATCCTTAATTGGAGAATTCCATAGGATCAAATGTTTCTTGGAATACATTTTGGGAAACACTGCCACAGAGATACATATTTGAATTTTAAGATACTTGATAATTGGTTCCAAGGTAACATGGAGTAATATGGGCCTAATGGTAATGCAATTAGGTAGATTCTTGCCTGATTAAACCACTATCTTCAAAGGGTTTGATTAATAGAAGGCTGGCAAGCTGGGTGTATTTTTTCTAGTTGTCTGCTTCCAGACTGTTCATGTCCCTACCCTGGTCAACCCGTTCATAGCCACAGAATTTTATACTTTGCTTCAAAGAAACTATTGCTAAAAACAGAAGCTTATATGACAAACAATAGTCTGTAACGTCCAAGGATTCTGGTTGTTTTCAAAGTCAGTATGAGTTAATGTACAAGATGGTTACTGAAACATACACCTAACCAAATGCTAAATCGATAGTTATTTAGTGTCACCAGTTCAGGGGAGACAACAATCCAATTGCCTTGTGCCCTTTTGGACCCCACATTTTAGTGGATACAATAATAAACAAAAGTGTCTCTATGGGAAAATAACAAAGACAGTGATGGGTTTGGTGGCCATACAGTGGAATAAAAAGTCAAAGAAATTGAGAATGTTGACCCTCAAGAAGAAGCAGCTTAGCGGAAGGATATGATGTCTATTTTTAAATGTTTGAAGAGTTGCACAAGCAAAGGGGAGTGTTATGGGCTGAATTGTGTCCTCCCTCCCAAATTCATATGTTGAATATCTAACTCCCATAACCTCAGAATGGGACTGTCTTTGCACATAAGTAGTTAAGTTAAAATGAGGTCATTAGGGTGGGCCCTAACTCAACATTACTGGTGTCCTTATAAGAAGAGGAGATTAGGACACAGACCCACATGCAGAGAAGAAAGACCAGGTGAAGACACAGGGAGAAAGGAGATGGTATCTACAAGCCAAGGGAAGAGTCCTCAGGAGAAACAACTCTGCTGACACCTTGACTTCAGACTTCTAGTCCCCAGAATTGTGAGAAAATAAATTTCTGTTGTTTAAGCCTCCCAATCAGTGGGGCTTTGTTACGACAGCCCTGGCAAACTAACACAGGGAGTGTACCAAATTCATTAGATGGTAGACTTCTTAAGGAGGAAGCTTTGTTCTACATGTCTTTGTACGGAATCTTGTCACATAAGAGGGAGCCAGGAACATGCTCGATAAATGCATGCTGAATGAAGGAACAGAGTTATTCTCTGGGTTAGCAGAGGAAGAGTTAAGACCAATGCATGGAGCAGCCAGTGTGAAGACCTGTGGCTCAACCATGGCGTGGGTGGTTTGCAAGGTAGTGAGCTCCCCAGTCATTGCAAGTGTTCATTAGGAGACTTCCTGACTAGCTGTTAGGTGTGTCGCAGAAGAGACACCTGAACTGGTAAGAGGGCTCCTAGAAGACCCTGGAAGTCTTTTCCATGGATCTCTGGTTCTCTGGAAGTAGAAAGGAACTTCCTAACACTCAGACGATTAACCAGGCATGATTGCCTTCCAGTAGCACCCAAAGATGGCCAAAGCCTACAATGAGCATCTTCCAGAGGCTGTGAGAGTCCTGGATTAAGGGGGAACTTCTGAACCACTTATTGGTGTGTGACTTTTGATGCGTCCTTGTACACAGTATATGAGCAAATCTAATTCTAATCAGGTTCAGTGTTTTAAAACAAAGGCAAAATAAATGGACAAGTATGAGTGCTGGATGGCAGGATCTTGATGTGGCAGCAGGAAAACGTATATGGAATGAAATCTTCCAGCCTGTGAACTTGGGCATGAATGGCCTGAATATTGCCAGAGGACATCCAGAAGGCAGTGGGCATTTGTACAAGCTTTCCTCTTTATCATTCCTATAATCATTGGATGCTCCTGATCTATTCTTCTGTGGATCTAGCCTCAGATGTTGATCAAATAGATGCTTGCTTACAAGATGAGACTTGAGAAGAAGTGGAAATGGTCTCTTTTGTCTCTAAACATCTCCTTTACCAATCTGCCAGGAGCTTCATTGGAGACGATCTTTTCCAAAAGATATTATCTCTATTAGCATGAAATCCCTCATATTTGCACAGTACTTTTCTGTTTACTAAGCTCTCTCACATTCATTATCTGTGATCCTTCACCCATCCATGGCTTTTTTCATCTCCATGAATGCATCATGCTTTCTGTGGCACAGACCCTTCCCATGTTCTTTTCCCTCTTGGCTAATGTACCCTTCCAAGTACCCGTACAGCTCTTCCATAGCCGTCATCACACCCGAGGATGCTCTGTTCTTCCTGTAGGCTTTAAGTTCCACGAGGGTGGGAACGAAGTCTGCTTTGCTATCTGCTCCATCTTGAAGCCTGGTGTCATCTCTGGCACAAAATGAACACTAACTAAAGTTTCTTTGAATAAATGAATGAGTATGAATGACCTTTACTTTTATAATAACATCACATAACCCTGTGATGTTATTATCATTCTTATATTACTTATAAGTTTGGGAAAAACTAAGTGGTTGACCCAAGATTTCACAGATTACTCAAGATGAAGTCTCCTTGACTCCAAATTAATAACTCTTTCCCCTTGTATCACAGTTATCTCTATTGGTAACACGAGTCTATGTTCTTCAGGACATTAATAGTCTTGATGTTGACCTGGATGAAATGGAGCTGAAAGAATGGGGGTATTTCTAGATGATAAAAAGAAAATATTATCATTTGGCCTGTGCACACTGCTAAATTTATTTTTTAGGTGATACTATGATGCAGGGTAGGATGGCTTCCTGAGGATTCTTAACCCACACCTACTTACAGTCAAGACTGATGCAAAGTCTGTTTATCCACAGGGGTGAATGGTGTGGGCATTGCCATCCTGGATCTGCAGTATGTGTAGACACTGTCTGACATATAATTAAGCCGATTAGAAATTAGACCCTTAGAACTGTACATGCAGGTGTGGGGATTCAGGAACAAGGAAGAGAGTGGGGGGAAGAGGAGCGACAAGGTGGCAGCAATCACGGGCAAAGAAGTATGACAGTCTGCCTGGGCCATGTGGCTGACACCCCGCCTGACGCTTGTTTTGACTTTTCTCTTACTGCACAACCGGTGCATGCAGATGACTTTACATCTCATAGCAAAATGTGCGACATCAACGTGCTAAGCAAATGCAAACAAAAATATGCTTTCCTCACTCCAAACAAATCTCTCACACATCGCAATGATGCGGTGGCATGGCGAGAGACGGGAGACCCAGGCCCTCAGGAACCAGATCTGCTCATTGTTTAAACCACTCTCTGGGATCCACAGAAATGCGCTGGGAGACCAATGTCAGCCATGTTGGATGACTTGCTATTATTTGGACATGGCCTGAACTTTGGTTTCACTCATTCATGCATGCGTGAAAGCATGGCCTGTCCAACTCGCTCAACATTTATTATGCACCTACTGTGATCCAGGCACTAGAGGAGGGGCTATGAAGGACACAGGGGTGAGCCCTCTGTATAGCCTGTCTTCTAGGAGCTCCTAGTTTCTCTGCTTTTGCTCACGCATGGCCCTCAGCCTGGGATGGAGCTCACACTCTGCTTTCTCCTTATGGAAATCCCTCCCATTCCTGAAGGACCAGTTTGGGAGCCCTTCCTTTCACTTCTTCACCGTGCCTTCCCACAGTGAGAATGAATCACTTTTTCCAGGGCTCCAAAAGCACTCCGCTTCTACTCTGTCTGAAGTTCCACAGTCGGTATTTGATCCAAGTGCCGGCTGTCACCTTATTTCTCCTGCCTTTATTTTCCCCCCACCTCCCCAAAGCTTGTAGGACCAGATCTTCCCTAGTTCTGGGAAAATTCTAACAGGAGGAGGAAGTCTATTAGTGGCCTAAACCTCATAAAAGGGAGCTTTATAATTAAGTTTGTAATTTTTGCATTGAAAATCTCTTTTGGCTCAAACATAGCTGCAGGGCTCCAGTGTGCTTTTCTCAAAACTCCGTAATGAACTAGAATGATGACAAGGAATTATGCTTCATTCTCCTCCAGGGCAGTACAGCATGGTGGCTAGGAGTGTGGAATTCGAAGCCCAGATTTGGTGGGCTTCAAATCCTGACTCTGCCATTTGTTAAATGTGTTACTTTGGGGAAGTTATTTAATATATTTGTGCCTAGGTTTCCTCATTTTTAAAATGGGGATAATAATAGAACATATTTTATAGGGTCGGTGTGAGGATTAAATGTGTTAATACCTGCAATTACATATGTGGAACACTGCATGGCACTTATCACACCTGTTCAAGAGATGCTAGGTATTAGTTATTACTCTCCAAATAAAATAATTCCTACCTTGAGTTTACTGTGGTATTGCATTACTGATGTTTCTTTCTAATCATATGTAATGCTTTGAGGCTCAATTTTACAAAAAGCCACTGCTGAGAATAGATGCTTCAAATCCTTCTAGTATTTTTGAAGAGTGAGTCATTCGGAGTTAGATCCTGGAACTTGAGTTTCAATATTTTTACCATGATTAGGTGTCTTCCCTGGGAGAAGTTACTCAGGCCTTCCTAATCTTCTATTTCCTCAACGTAAAACGGAGAGGTAATCATACACCCCTCACAGAGTTGCTGTGATGATTGAATGAATGTTGTGAGGTTGAATTAAGTAAATAACATATGGAAGTGTCTAGCATCCTGTGTGACAGTCTTAATAAATGTTTGTTTCATTCTTTTATTAAAAAAACTAAATGATACACCTGGGAGGAGCCCTGAGTATTTGATGGTGCCGAATGAGCACTGTGGCTTTCCACGTGCAGGTGTGATCTAACACACACACACACACACACACACACACACACAGTGTGGATACAGATCTCAAAGCATTTAATCCTCACAATAGCCCTGCGCGGTAGTACTATTAGGACCCCTTTTCTAGGATGGGGAAGCAGATGAGGACTGCTTTTCTGGCCAGGGCTGCTGCTTTGCATGTGCTTCTTGGTCTTTCCACACATCTATTCTGGTAGCAGTTTCATTTTCCTTGAGGACTGAGCCTTCTCCCCAAAACCCAGCTGTTGGCAGGCCTCTGCTGTTGCCTCACTCGCCACAGCATTCTTTTCCCTGGGGTAGACTTGGTGTGTTGAGCTTTTGTGTGGAATGGGCTGATCTCATGACCTCATCCTTTGCCCTGCCCTCCCCTTCCAAATGCCCACTGGGTTGTGTCTCTGGTGCTAAGCATTTCTTGAGCCAAGCTCTTAGACCATAGTGTCTTGGGCAGTCTGGCTACCTTCCACAGAGTCTGCCTCTGGTACCAAACTGGTTTTCCTCCTGTGTTTCCTGCCCTAAAGGACATTCGGACCTGGTCCCTCCTAGCCTTTGAGGTGCATGTTGCTTGCTGGGCTCCCAAGGTGTTGCAGGCCATGTGGGGTGACTGACAAAGCGTCTGTGTTATCTCTTCTGGGGGCTGGCTGGGGCTCTATTTTGTGCACTAGTGAAGCAGAAGTGACCCAAATCATCTGAAGGTCCTTAATTCCATGAATAAAGCTATATTCAGAAGGAGATTATCATGTAAAGGAGAGGAGCATCATGTTTGGGGAACAAGTGACCATGGCAACTGTGAGCGCAGGAAATCATTGAGTTTTGCATCTGGGTCCTTCAGGAGGCTGGCTTTGTCGTATGATCCCCCTGTCGGTAGGAAATATGAGAGGCACGTGCTGTGACGCCACCTGAGGGCTAATGAATGTGGATTGTCAAGCGACACGAGAATCCCTGGTCAAGGACACTGGCTCTCGCTAGAGAACCGCTGTGGGGACCGTCCAGGAGAGATGCAAATGACCGGTTTGAAGCTTTTTCTGTATTTAGTGACCACACTCTTATTGCCTTTGGAGAATGAAAGCCACACCTCTTTTGTACAGTGGTTGATTTGAGTGATAATCCACATGGTGAAGAGATGGGGTAACTTTTTTTTTTTTTTAACATCTTTATTGGAGTATAATTGCTTTACAATGGTGTGTTCGTTTCTGCTGTATAACAAAGTGAATCAGCTATACATATACATATATCCCCATAAGAGAGGGTAACTTTCTAAACGGCGTAAGAGATGCGCAAGGGTAAGCAACTTGGACAAAATGGCGGCAGGTACACAGGGGCTAGTGGTGCGTGGCTTCAGCAGCCAGCTAAGCAGTCTTCTGCCAAGACCCTCACCTTTGGCCGCACAGAGGCCCTCTCACCGGGTGAGAGCAAAGGGCAGCATCCTGACCATTCGTTCCGCGGTCTCTCGCCTGACCAAGGGGCGCCAATTAGGTCCAGTTGTGATGGAAGTGGGAGGGGACTTTGTCTCTATGCCTCTGACCCTTGGAGTGACTCCATCTGTGTCAGAAGCCAGAGGGCTGGAGAGTGGCAGCTACGCTCTACCTCATCGGGCCACAGCCAGCCCTGTGTGCGGTGACTATTCTATTCCTTTGCCTGATACCCTAAGGTCCTGCAGATCTACGGGGCTGACAATGCTCTCATGCCTCCCCCAGATAAGAACTTTACTCCATTTATCATTTCAGAAGGTGGATGTTTGGTGGTCGGGGGAAGAAAGATAAAATATAAACACTAGCTATTGGTCCAATGTCTGTTTTGCTTTAAAAGTTAGTATTTCTATTGGTAAAGGGTGGCAAATGCCAGCCTCACCACCCACCTCCAAGGCCTGCCTTTTTCTCACTGTGGGATACAATGAAGTAATTCATAAGAGGCGTTGCAGATAAATACTGAAATCTCATTTATCAGGGTTCTTCCAGGGCTCCCAGCTAGTTTAAAATCTAACAAGCTTGCTAAATGTTGGGGCCCCGAAAGTACCCTAAACATATTCATCAACTTCCAGAGATTAAAATCAGTGCGCTTTAGAAAGAAAAAAAAAACAAAACAAAACCAGAAAATGCCAGCTGCCTTTGCAAACAGCGCATTGGAAAAGGAACATAATTGCGTCCTTTCCCTCTATGTCCAGGAACTTCGACCGCTACTGTGCTACATCAGGTATGTAATGAAAGACAAATGACAAGAAATCTAAACAGAAGAGGGGAGCTGAAGTAACTGTAGTTTTTTATGTTTGGGAGAGGCTGAGAGAGAAAAGGAGCATTGTATCTCGGATTAACAGAACTGCAGGATTTCATTAATGACGGCCCAGCTTTTTAGCAAAAGGAAGATAGTTAGGGCAGTAAAAGAGAACATGACTACAATATGCTCTGCTAATTGGAAATGTATATTATCTTCAGGCGATGTGTGTGTGGGGAGAGGGACTGGGGAGGATGAGAAGAGACCCGTATTGCGAGGCCGGCAGGGAAGAACTGGACGTAGGGCGCCCCAGGTTGGGCTGTACCAACGGGGCAGTTAAGGGGCCCTTTCTTGCAGATATGAACGCCAGTGCCCAGAGCCCTCCCTCCCCCATTCCCTTTTAATTCAGTGGCTACGTAGGGGCTTCTTTGATGGCAGCTTTGAAGTTGGTGGCTTTGAGATTACTCTTCCTCTGTGACCTTGACCACCAGCCATGAGGTTAAGGGGGGAAGGGGAGGGGAGGAGGAAGGCGCTAGAGTTCGAAAAAGGAAAGGAAGGAGAGGGGAGGGGAGGCAAGGCCGCCCTAAGACATTTCTGCAGCATTCCACGACGTTTCTGATCACTCTGCAAAGTTGAAATATGATTGCAGCCTTTGCACCGGGAAGGAAAGAAACCATTTAAATGAAAAAGTAGCTGCCTTAGCAGGTCAAGCACATAGTTACATTAATGTCGTGTAGAACAATAAATCAACTTCGATCTCCAATTGAAAAAATGCTAATTTAGCTCAGCGATTCACTGATTGTACTTTCCTCTGATAGAAATCTTTTCTTTTATTTAATGCGAAGCCTTGATTTGACAGCCTCCTCTAATGGTGCTTGCAGACTCTCAGCATTTCAGTGGAATTCTGATCATGGTTTTAATATTCCGTGCAGCTCTGCCCCCTCTGATTTCACGCTCACACATTAACGAGAGCTGACACTGGAGATTAGACTCAGACAGCTGGAATGCCAGGTCTTTGTTGCAGCGTGGACAGGAGCCAACGTCGTTCAACCACAGCCAAGAGGGACCTGGGAAAGTCTTCTTAAGAAGGAGGGGAAGGAGGGGAAGGCGGGGTGGGGGGCTTGCGGGAGGGTGGGAGAGGGGGATGGAGGCCCGAAAGAGAGGCAAGGTAGTTTGTGAAGGGCCTAGGAAAAGACATATTTGCAGAAAGCCCTTTTGTCTCTGAAATGCACATTTGAATCCATTTTGATTTATTTCGAGGAAGTGGATCGTTACAGGGAAATCCCAAATTGGATGCAGTGTTTTTCTGTAAACTCTGAAAATACAAGTGTGGTGCACGGGATAGAAATGGCTCCCTGCTTCAGCTGCTCACTAGCTTGTCTAAGAAACAATGGTGATTACGAGCCGGAGGAAGAGTGCTTACATAAGGAAATGTGTTCCCCCTTTGCCTTAAAAAAAAAAAAAAAATCACTTAGTTCCAGGTGAATAGATGGGGAAATAAAACTAGATTTATGAGCCCAGGCTGCCTGCTCAACTAGTGACTACCCAGGCAAGAAAGGAAGTCTCGTAGCCTAACTGCCTTGATCCTAATAAATGGTTTCCTGATACCAGAAATCAAATAAAGATCCCTAGTTTCATCTAAACCATGAAGCAGCTTGTGCTCAGAGAGTGTCCACGTTGCAGAGGAAAAGGCAGGGTGCTGCCTGAAACAGTGGCACAACTTTCTCCAAAAGCAAATGACAGATGATCAAAGTTGCAAAGATGGCACATTAATACTATGTCAAAAAAAAAAATTGTTTCTGCTCTCGGGGGAAACCAATTGAGTAGAAATAACAAATGTCCTTCTTGCTAACTGTATCATTAATAATAATCATACTTTGCATTTTTATGGGATACCAGGATTCTAGAGTCCTTTATAAATATGCATAGGGGAAGGCTGAAGAAGAGAGGTGAATGCACCCATTCCCAATGTTTGGATGAGGGAACTGAGGACCAGGGCCCTGCAGGGGCTTACTGGGAATGAAACAGCAAACAACTCACAAAGCCGCATGCTGCAGCCGGCAGGAAGCCATCCAGGCACTTTCTCTGACACCCACTGCTCTTTGCTATGAGCATAGCTTTAGTTTGGGGATGAGATGAGCTGGACCATCTTGTATCACTTTGGCCTATTGTTCTTTTTGCCCTTCTGCCTGGTCTTGGTTGGATCACCGCCACTGACATAGGTTTATTCATTCAACTAGTGTTTATTGAGCCCTGAACTAAGCAACATTTTGATTAAAAAGAAGTATGAGTTAGGATGAAGATATATATTACATGCATCCCTAATATGTTAATAAAAATGCAGAGGTCATGTCACAGTGGTTAAGAGCAGAGCTTATAACACAGCATGTATCACAATAATTAAGAACAAGTCAGACAAATTTGTACATGAATCTCAGGTTTTCTCTACTGGCTTCGTGACCTTTAGGAAGGTCACTTCTCTCTAAACCTAAGTTTTCTTATCTATAAAATGGGGATTAAAGTGAAAGAACCCTTAGCTCCAGTGCCTGACCCATAGTAAGCACTCAGTAAATGCCAGCTATCGCTGTTGCTGTTGTTAGTTTCATATAGTTGTTGGGAGGATTCAATGAGAACACACACGTACACACACACACACACACTCTCACACACACACACACACACACACACACATTGCTCAGTCATAATAAACGCTCCATAAGTTCTGCTTATTTTTATGGCACACATTAGAATAGACAATCCTTATTGCCTTCAACGTACTCTCCTTGATAGATGTATGCTTATTTCCAAGATAATGAGAAATTGCTCAAAGCATTTTTGGAACTCTTCTTTAGAATCGTGTGTGGACACTCTTGGCACTCTCTCTTAAATATCTTCAAATGTGGCACATCTTCATCTTCAGAGGGTGCATTTGTTGTGGGAAGCTACTAAAAGAGTTGCCCTGAAGCTGTGTCCCATGAATATCGTGGGCAATCAAGCTGGGAGAATATTGTTTTGGAAATAATGTGCCTATAAAGGAATTAGATTGGTTTTCTTGTATGGCATATAAACTGAATCTGACCACAACTCCAAGAGGCCAAGAAGCGTCTTGAGCAAATTCAGCCATTTAAAAATATACATGTAGCCTCCCAAGGAGAGGACTTAGAAGGGATCGCAGATCGTGATACATTTGTGGGGAAGAGAGTAAAACATTATTTCATGGTCACATTTTATAACAGCCTTCCCTGAAATAGCTGATAGTGCCTGGCAGAAGAGAAGGACATGCCCATGAGTTCTTCAGACTATGCAAAATCTGAGGCTCATTTCTCTCGACTTGGCCCTTTTAGCTTAGGTACAGCTTTAGCCCAGGGTCAATTTCCTCATTTATTCAGAATTGATTAAGCACCTACTGGGTTTCTGGCTAGGTACTAAGGGTTAAAGTTTACTAAATCAAGATCCCTACCTCAAAGGCCTCACAGTCTAATAGGGAAAGCAAACAAATAGTTGCAGTACAGAGAGGTGAGTGCTGTCATAGAGGGACATGTCAGGTGTGGGTAGAACGTGGAGGGCCTTGATATACGTCATGCTCAGTGTGTGGATGTATCTTAGAGGTGATTGGGAGCCATTGACGGTTAAAGCTAGGAAGTAACATGCTCCCATTTCCCTTTCCCTTTTGTTCTGTCTATCCTTATCCCAATGCCCAGCCTCCATGTCTTAAGAACTGACCCAATCTTAGACTACGTATCTTAGCCCTGAGCACAGCTGAAACACCATTGTGCTTTTTCGTGATTTTTCTCCCTTATTAAGGGGCTCTTTGGCAGAGAGAGAGGGGAAATCTTTCCTGAGTCCTGCTTCCAGGAAGATTTAGGATGTGTGATTTATTATAATTTCAATTGTAAAAGGTTTGGGTTTGGCTTAAAGAGTTGTTGTGTTTTTTGGGTTTTTTTTCAACTTACAATGTCTGAGTCTGTTCCAAGGACTGTAAACCATGGCAGCTTCCAGTGGCCCCAGATAGCATCCCCCATAGTCACATTACTTACAAGTGGTAATAAATGGCTTTGACCAAAGGGGAGAGTAGATTAGCTGAACAGAATGCTTAAGTGTCAAAAGATGGGGCAGACTGCTTCTGGTGGTTAGATATCATTGATCATATCAGTAGCAATACTGCATATATAGAATATATGCTGGAAGTCAAGGAGCCTGGGGTGGTTTTATTTCTACCTCATTGCTTTGCCTCCGTGACACAGAGGCAGGCGTACCACTTGTGCCAACACACTGTCATTGAAAAAGATCCATTTGTTCAGGGTGTGCAATTATCCTGACTCCGTGTGTTCGCTCTGGGTCAGAGCACCTAGAAGTATCTAAATGAGATGTAGGAGGCTGCAACTGTCTCCTGGGATCTGAATTGTCTAGTGGCTTCGGTGTGTTTGAACCATTCTGAATGGTCATGATAATAGCATCTCTTAGAAGACTGACTCTCAACCTCAGTATCGTACCACACACGAGTTTCAGGTGGGTTATAAGCATAGCACTTGTGGATAATTTGCTCAAGTTTGTAGAAAATTTAATTGGAAAATATCGAAGGAGGTTATCTCTAGAATGCCGCCTCATCATGTCCTTTCTAGTATGCTTTCTGAAATGGAAAAGTGTGGTTATAGGGAATTAGAGAATCTCTGAATAGCCCCCAAAGAGAGTGCCATATATGCTAATTTATGTCGATGTCATGTGTGTCCCAACGGAAAAAAGGTTGAGAACTACTATGCTGGAAAATGACATTTGGTGTAAACACGGGCACATCATGTATGCAATTCAAATGGAGTTTACTCATTGTGAGATGAGAAAAGACTACATAATGATGATGTCTTTCAGTAACTGGGTTTCAAGGTGTATTTTTTGAGACCGGTATCTGCTGTAGGATCCAGAAGAACAGGGTACCTGCCAAGTAGTCTATTTGTCCCATTATTGTGTAATCCTTAGTTATCCTAATTAGGCCTGCAGATTTTCCCATTGCTTCTGCTTGTCTCTGAGCAGTTCCTGGGATTATGAGGGATTATAGTAGAGGTTATGGAGGTCATGAGTATAGGGAATCAAAATTTGTTGAACATCTACTATGTGTTGGTAGTATATATATTAAATACATATATAATGTAATCCTCACAATCCTACAAGGTTTTATACCCATTTCACAAATAAGGTTTCTGAGACACTAAGAAACCTACATAACTGGGCCTCTAAAGTCAAATCCTAGAACTAACAGGAATAATTTGAATCCAGATCTTTCTGAAACTCCAAATCCTTGCTTCTTTTCTGAGCGTGTGCCTCTCATAGGGTTGCTGGGCATGGGAGGGCGCACACATTCTCAGTGGTTCCCTTGTAGGACATGAGGGTAGGATTGGGCCCAGTATAAAGTTCAAAGGCTTGGGCTCAATTTCAATAATTAGGGCCAAGTAGGGCTCATGCATGACAGCATCTAATGGAATACATAGGTCGAACCATGTGAGAGTGCCAATACTTGACCATTTTTTGTCTATAAAAATGGAAACTTTATATGATTCAACCTAATAAAAGTAGTATCAGCCGTGCTGAGCACACTTAATATGTTTTTCTCACACATAGGATTGAAACAAAAATCTGGCTATTAAAATGGAAACAGAAAAGGGTCATTCACTTTGGCTCCCAAAGTTATATATCTGTGGCTCCAAGTCATCTGAATGGGGTAGCCCAGCTTGAGACTTGTGGCATCTGCAGAAGCAAACCTCCTACAGTGAGAAAGAAGGGGAGAGGTAACCTCTACCCCTCTCATGTCGTCACAGGCTCTAGGATATGAGGTGTAGTCCCTCATGTCCTTTCCAGGATGCTTTCTGAAGTGGGAGACAAAAGTGTGGTTAGAAAAGTGTGCAACTAAAATCACCTGCCTGGCTCTCCAGCCCTGTATCCCTCTATACTTCAAGGAAGGCTAGTGACCCACTGTTATGGACTCAATTATGTTCCTCAAAAATATATGTCCCCAATACTGCAGAATGTGACCTTATTTGGAAATAGGGCTGCTGCAGACCTAATTAGTTAGGGTGAAGTCAGACTGGAGTAGAGTGGGCCCTTTATCCAATATGGCTGGTGTCCTTCAAAAGAGAAGAGACACACAGGGAGAAGATGTGACCACACTGAGGTATCCGCAAGCCAAGGATTGCCAAGGATTGCAGACAAACACCAGGAACCAGGAGAGGCAAGGAAGGAGTGTCCCCTACAAATTTCAGAGGAAGTATGGTCCTGCTGATACCTTGACTTTGGACATCTAACCTCTAGAACTGTGAGGTCATAAATCTCTGTCATTAAGTCCTCCAGTTTGTGGTACTCTGTTGTGGCAGCCCTAGCAAACTGTGACACTCACCTGTTAGACTGTCTATGTATCCCCTTCTCCTGCTGTCAGTCAAGATGATTAAGAAAATAAAATTATTATATAAAAAGATAAATCCTAGATTTCAGAAAACAGGGCTCGCTAGACTTATTTCTAGACTGTTCTAAAGAGTTCCTTTTTTTTTCTGAACCTTAAGTTTGAGGGCTACATATGCAGACTGGTGTCTTCTTAGCAGGAGGTTTTCATTCAATTTATGACAGTCAATCTACATGTTAAATTTACTCTGAGCCTAAGTCATGGCCTAATGAATTCTGAACAAATGTGCTGCTTTCCCACTGAATGACAAGGTAAGGAAAGTCAGTGAGGTCTTCTCTGGCAACTGTGATTGGCCTTCACACCATCAGCAATTAATTTATGTTAAATTGAAAATGTTATTGGGGAGGCACACTATTTTATGCTATTATCATCATTGGCAACTAATCCAGGATTCACTCATCAGGTTAGTCAATCATTAGCTGGACCCAGACCCAAGATGGTCACAAATAGACTCACCCAGTATTTACTGAGTATCTGCCATATATATCAGACACTGGTCCAAAGACTTTGAATGATTTCATTGACTCTGCACCACAATTCCAACACATAGTTATCTCCATTAAAACATGACAAAAATAAGACTCAGAGAGGTGAAATGACCTGCCCAGAGTCACACCACTAGTAAGAGCGAAATGGTGAGCTTTGGACACAAAGATCAGACATGGGGATGGCAGAGAGAACAGCTCCCAAGAAGTACCTCACCGGGAGGGTTTGAGAAAATCAAGGAGCACGGAGAATACTGGGGACCAGGAAGTGGTACTCAAAACCACTGGGCATGAGGGAGGAGGTCTAGAGTAGACCCTCCCCCCCCCGCCCCCCATAGCTGTGGTCATCAGAGGTCTGAACTTGGAGGCAGAAGGTCTGCTGTTCAGCTCTACCATTTACGGGCCTTCTGTCCATGAGCTAGAAACTGAATTTCTGGCCTCCCTGGCCTCATTGTTTTAAACTGCAAGATGGGAACAACTATACCTTTGTCCTTGGGGTGTTCTGAGGTTTGCCCACGATAATGCACATACAAATATATAGCAGTTGTTAGGTAATCAGTAAAATTTAGCTTTCCGTCCCCTTCCCCAATTACATCCTGGGCTGGCCCAGAGCTAAAGTCAGGTCTTTCTGAGAAACTCTATGATGCAATATGCTATTACAAACTTGATTTTTCAAAAACAGCCATTTTGTTTTCTTTTTTTAAATGATAAATAAAATATTCTCAAAGAAAATCATTCATTTAGTCATCAGATATTGTTTCTACAGATACCAAAATTCTACATATACCAAGCATGGCTGGATCAGACACAAGGAATTCGAAGATACTGCCTGCCCTGAGAAATAGTCTTTATCCCTTCACTGAAGAACTATAAGGATTTATATTTTTTAATAGTCTTTCCTGATATATATCTCTATGCATACATAATCATAGGGAAGGTATGCTTTTGTTTCAATTGTTTCTTATCATTATTTTCTGAATACTTTACCTGTGTGGGGAAAGTCATGCTTCAGCCTCAGGGCCTTTGCACTTCCCCTGTATATCCTCATGGCTTGCTGCTTAACTTTCCTCAGGTCTCTAATCAAATGTCACTTTATCAGACACCTTATCAGAGAGGCTGCCCTGACCACTTATCTAAAATACTCTCTTACTACCCCTTGTCTTTCTCTTCCCTTACCATTGCAAATTGACCCTTAGATTGTTCATTACCTAATATTATCTTATAGGTGTGTTTACTTATTTACGTATCATCTCCCGTATCCAGCCCCTTGCCCTGGCCGCTAGAATGTAATCAGCATGAGGGGCAAGGCTGCATTTTGTTCTGACATATCCCTAAGACCTACAACAGTGACAGGCCTATTGTAAGTACTCAAGAGAAGTTCCATGTTCAACATTTCTACTGACTATATAATAAATCACATAGTTTCCCTTGTGTTTCCAGAGCCACAAAATATTTGCTAATGAGCCTCCCCCAGCTTTATTCACTTTACACTTCCCTCACTATGCAGTAAACATATGGGCAAATTTTATGTTTATATATTTTGGTAAGGATTGCTCTGTCTTCCCTCCCCACCCTCGAGCCCCTGCCCTGCTCCCAGAGTGTGTGCCCCTGTATCCCTGAGAGCAGGCATGTCCCATAGCATCTCCTGGAGGATGGCCTCTGTTTCTCTCCATCTAGATCTCCAGTTCCAGAATGCATACACGAGGGATCTAAAGCCAATTTTGCTGACTGGCTTGTATTTGCAGTGCGCCCAAATTTCTCACTAATAGCTACAAATGTGCAAAGGAAGGAAAAGTGAAAAATTTGATGTGCAATGAATCAAAATTGACCTGGCCTACATTTTGGCGTCCTTCCTGACACCCACCTGAGACCTCCCACCTTGCTATCGTTATCTCTCATTAGAAATGACTCAGGAAGCACAAGGTAAGCAGGTCTAGGATGCTGATTGGATTTGTGGGGCTGTGTTGATAACAAGCCACATTTCTCTCTCTCCCTCTCCCTCTCTCTGACTGGCTGTGTAGCAGGACCTTTGGAGAGAAATGTTTAGTGGTTAGCAAGAAAGTAATTAGGTCCAGAATTGCACATCAGCAACATTTCTCTATTTTCAAATGGCCAGCACTGAGGATTTTACAATTTATACCTCGGTGCTAAATTAGATCAGGTGTCTTAGCTTCTTAGTGTCAGAGTTTGTTTTTGTTTATTTTTGTTTTTTTTTTAATATAATTCAAGGTTCTTTCATACGACCAGGACACTACTGGAGGCAGTCACTGTTCTTAGTTCCATTCCTCTCCTTTCAGGAATTTTCTATGTATAAATAAGCGTGTATGTACACTATTCTTTTTTCCCCCTCTGCAAATGGATGCATACACACTATTCCACACATCACTTTTTGCTCTGCAATTTGTCTTACGGATCTTTCTTCAATATACACAAAGAGATGACCCCACTTTAAAACCACTACCTAGTATTCACTTCCATGAATGTATCATATTTTATTTTACCAAGCCCCTATCAAGGGATATTTAATTTGTTCCCATTTTTTTGCAGTTACAAACAATGTAATAAATCATTTCACACATGTGCAAGTATATCACCAGGAAAAATTTATAGAGGTGGAATTTCTAGGTCAAAGGATGTGGACTGTTTACATTTTGATAGATCATTACAGACGCCCCTCTGTAGACAATCTGACAACAAACCCTCCCATACAATTTGGGCAAACACACAAGACCGACTCCTTCCTCGCATTGTCACCAGCCTTTTCATCTTTGACAGTCTAATTGGCAAACATATTATTTCATGGTTTCCACTTGCATTTCTCATGTGTTTAAACACTATTTATATTTCTGTGGATTGTCAGTTCATGACTTTAGTCTAATACTGTTCTGGGTTATTGGTCATAGGACTTTTAACAAGGAAGTCTGTATGTATTAAAGAGACAAGCCCTTTGGAATATGGGAATATTTTCCCCTGGTTTGTCAATCTTTAAATTTTATTTATATTTCATTTACCATGCCAAAAAGTGGAGTTAGATGTAACACTTCTCCATTCTGAGACTTTAAAAAAATTTTTATTTTATATTGGAGCATAGTTGATTAACAATGTTGTGTTAGTTTCAGGTGTACAGCAAAGTGATTCAGTAATTTGTCAAGCAGCAAGAGATAACTAATACATGTATCTTCCTGAACTGTCTTATTGTCATAGTTTTTTCAATTGATCCTTTTATGTTACTTAAGGATTGCAATATTGTCTGCAGGTGATGATAATGGTGTGATTTTTAAAAAATCACTTTATTGTTTCCCCATCAAGCCTGATGCCAGATTTATGAATTCATGAATTTAAAAAATTTTTAAATTCATGAATTTTATTATGCTAAGGAAATCTATTCATTTATTCCTATTTTATTAAGTGTTTTAAAAATCAATAATGATGTTGAACTTTGTCAATTTCCTTTACAATACTTAAGAGTATTATCTTATGATTTTTATGCTGAATTATATTTAACAGGGTTGCATTTTTGCATTAATATTCATAAGTGAGAGTGATCTTATTTTGATATCTATTGCTTGTGAAATATTGGCTAAGTCTGAAGTTATTGTGACCTACTTGATGTTTCTGTAATCAATAGAAGTGGAAGCTTTTCTCACTTTTTCTATGTCCTGCAGCAGTATAAATCAGCGTAGGCAAACTTTTTCCATAAAGGGCCAGATAGTAAGTATATTATGCTTTGTGGGCTGGATGGTCTCAGTCCCCAAATATTCAACTTACCAGTGTAGTGGGAAAGCATATACAAATGAGTGTGACTGTATTCCAATAAAACTTTATTTATGAAAAGAAGAGGCGGGTTGGATTTGGCCCATGGACCATAGTTTGCCAAACCTTGGTATAAATCAGTTTTCTTGAACTTTAATGTGCATACGATCTCCAAGGAACCTTGTTAAAACCAGATTTTCCTTCAGCAGGTTTGCAGTGGAACCTGAGAGTGCATGTCTCACTAGCTCCCAGGTGATGCCCATATGCTGGTCCTCAATCACTCCGAATCACAAGGCTTTAAATAACATTGAAACCGTCTGTTTTTAAAGTTTGGTCGAATTCATTTGTGAAAATATCTAGGCCTAAGTTCTTTCAAATTTGTCTGTATTTTATGAATATTGGTAGTTTTAAACTTTTGATCTCTTCAGGGGTTAGTTTTGGCAATTTATGGTTTCCTAGAAAAGTATCCATTTCAACTACGTTCTCATGTTTGTCTGCAAAGAGCTGAGCAAAGTCGTTTTTAAAGATTATTTTCTTCTCTATTTGTGGTTATTTCTTTATTCTTATTTCTTCTTTTATATACCTGTGTTTTGATTAGCTAATGTTTTATCTGTTTTATTTTACTTTATAAAGATCTATTTTTGAAAAATTAAAATACAGTTGATTTACAATATCATATTAGTTTCAGGTGTACAACATAGTGATTCAATATTTTTTTATAGATTATACTCCATTTAAAGTTATTATAAAATATTAGCTATATTCCCTGTGCTGTACAATATATCCCTGTATCTTATTTATTTTATACATAGTAGTTTATACCTCTTAATCCCCTACCCCTATCTTGCCCCTTCCCCTATTATTTCAAAAAGATACATGCACCCCAATGTTCATACCAATATTATGTACAATACCCAAGATATGGAAGTAACCTAAGTGTCCATGAACAGACAAGTGGATAAAGAAGATGTGAAATATTACTCAGCCATCAACAAGAATGAAATTTTGCCATTTGCAACAACATGGATGGACCTGGAGGGTAATATCCTTAGTGAAATGCCAGAGAAAGACAAATACTGTATGTTAAAGGTCTTGAGTATATTTATTTATTCTACTCTGTCTGGTTTTCCTTTTTAATTTCTGCTTTTATTTTTGTTTTCTTCTGGATTACTTTTTTTTCTGACTTCTTGAGTTTCATACTTAATTCAATCTTTAAAAATCTTTCTTTTATTAATGTAAACAATATTAAACAATAACTATTTCACTGAGCTTTGCTCTAACTGTATCACATAGAGTTTGGTATTATTATTTTCTACATAGGTATCAATTCTTACCTTGATTTCCCCCTTGACTCAAGAATTATTTAAAGTTTCTGAATTTCCTAGATGGTAGGTTTCTTTTTTCCTAGTTTTAATTTTATTACATTTTTGATCAAAGAATGTTGTCTGTAATATCCTCTCTTGATCTATCATTAACTCAGAGAGGCCTAATAAGTCCCTTTCTACTGATGAGTTTCTAGTAATTTCTGTGGACTTTGCTTCCTGAATTTTGAAGCTGCATTATTTAGTGCACGGAGAGTCAGGAGAATTCTTCATTGTGGATTGTAGCTCTTGATGTGGCCTCTTCAATGTGTTTAGAGCTTTTCAGGTAACGGTTAGTGTATGACCATTTCCCTTATCCTAGTCTTTCTTAGCTTTCCTTAGCTGTATCTATTTTTGATGAGGCTTACCTATAGGCCTTGGGGAATTCTGGCTTCTGAAAGAAGTGAATCAAGATCCCTAGCTCTGACAGATGTTTGCCAACTTGATCTGACTCCTGGTGTGGCAAGGCAGTCAAAGTATTTCTTAATATCCACTCCCTACTCCCCAACCTCAGTCATCCCCATTGGCCCAGACTATACAACTGTCCTTCTGCCTCAATTTCCCTTCCAACCTCAGCTCAAAGTCTGACCATGCCTCACACCACATCTGCTTGGCTAGAGCCCCTGGGTCTTAACAGCTTGCTGCATTGGCCTGGCCTGTTGGACTGACCTCCTGCAATAACATTGCCAACAAAACTTTGAGAAGTACCTCAATTTCTTCTCGAGCTTGTGCTGCCTGTTAAGATGGACCACTCTCTCTCCTCAGTGTGATACCTGCATGACACACACCTGAGCTGTCCATTCCCTCTGAATACAACAGACCCACCACTTGCTCTTTCTGGGGCTAGCTATGGCAGCCAGGCCACCTCACCAGGTCCTGGAGCTTCTCTTCACCTTTCTTATCCACATTGTTTGAGCTTCTCATCACCTTTCTTATCCACATTGTTTGAGCTTCTCACTTCATGACTGCAGCTGTCGCCAGAGGAAAATCTAAGTGATACGGATATCTAAGTGATTATCCCTTTCCTAGATTTTGACTAAAAATTCTTGTATCTGGCAAATATGTTCTGGGGATATTGTTTCTTATACTTTCCTACAAAATTCACCTGTCACAGTAAAATCTTCTCATATGACCTGTAGGAGACTGTTGCCATTAGCCTTAGTAAATTAGGTCTTTTTGACTCTTCAATTAATTATAATCTTTACTTCTATCTTAATCATAACCTTATTTATCTCTCCTCAAAGAGCAAAAGAGACTAGCAAAGTATTAATTTCCCTCCCCAAAATAACAAAATTGCAACAATGATAATAATAATGGCTAACACTCTCTGAACACTTTATTGTGTAGTTTCTATGTAAATACAGAGATCTCAGTTAATTCTCACTGCAATCTTATCATGTAAATGATATAATTGTTATTATTATTATCATCATCCTCCTCCTCCTCATCATCTTCATTTTATAGATTAGGAAACTTAAATAAATTGAGTAAGAAATTTAAGGTTATATAAGTTCAAAGTGGTGCTACAGAAAGGATACCAGGTCTGTGTAACTCCAAAGA
The DNA here is from genome assembly GCF_028564815.1 of Eubalaena glacialis. Lineage (NCBI taxonomy): Eukaryota > Metazoa > Chordata > Mammalia > Artiodactyla > Balaenidae > Eubalaena > Eubalaena glacialis. The sequence goes on along the minus strand of NC_083725.1, from coordinate 11,242,730 downwards.
CTACACCTTTATCCATTATACTATGTTGTTTACTAGCCAATTTTCCCCAAAGCCAAGTAGATTATATATGTTTTATTGATTAATAAGTTTATGCTCAATGATGGATTCCGTATCATAATCAGCAAAATTTACTGGTCTTTTTCCCAGGTTATATTCCAAGAATCAAAGTAACAATTTATCAGTCATAGGGCACAGCAGATGTTTTAAATAACCATTTTATACATTTATTCTTGAATTTTTTAAAAGCCCTTTGATTAATATAATTGTATTAATTCATGTTCAGAAGATCTTATAGACTCAACATTATTTCATCTATTACCTTTGAACTACCTCTTGTAAACGACAGTGAGTTAGAATAAGTTATGCTAGCTGCTATAATAAATAACCTTCCAAGCTCCAAAGGTTTAAAAAATAAAAATTTAGTTTTGCTCATGTGGATTCAAATCAGATGTGCTTGTCAGGCAAACTTCCAATCTCTCATTTATGGACCTGGGCTCCTTTCTCTTATGGCTCCACCCTCTACTAAGTCCTTGAATCATCTCCAATCAGTATTTCCATTCAGTAGAGAAAAAAGGGTGTGGAAGAAGTTTTTTATGGGGCAGACCTAGAAAGGGAGGATATCTCTTCTGTACCTTTCATTGGCCAGAACTCAGACTCACAGCCCCAAGTACCTATAAAGGGGGTTAAGAAATGTAGCCTGTAGCTCTGTGCCCAGAGGGAGAAGGAAATCTGCTCTATGCACACAGCAGGTTCATCCAGACAGTCTGGGATCTCACTAACTTATTCGGAATGGATAACATAGAATCCATTCAGATTTTATTGTCTACTTTCCATTCCAAGATCTTTGCATGACCACCAATTCAATTTCTTAATTGAATTCTTCTTTTAAATGCGTGCGCTGGTTTTAAAGATGCGTTTATACCTTCTTTGATTCTCTTTTGCTTAAGAGGTCGACCTTACTTCCCCTCCCCCTGAGTGTAGGCTGCACTTAGTGACTCACTTCTGGTGAGTCAAACAGAGTAGAAATCATGAGATGTCACTTCTAATATTAGGTTATAAAAAGATTGTGGATTCTGTCTTGGGTGCACTTCCAAACCCCCCCAACCCTCCCTTTGAGTCACTTGTTCTGAGAGGAGTCAGCTGCCCTGTCCTGAGCAGCAACGGTGTGAGGGCACTCGGGCAGCCTATAGAGAATTGTGAGGGCTGCCAGCAAGCATGTGAGTGATGTGAGAAGTGGATCCTTCCCCACTCGAGCTTAGAGTTAACTGTGACCCCGGCCAATACCAGGACTTCAACTCACAAGAGACTCACAGCTAAATTTCTCCTGGATTTCTGAACTACATCAACTGTGAGATAACGTCTACTGTTTTAAGCTTCTGAGTTTGGAATAATTTGTGACATGCAATAGATGACTAACATAATGCAGTTTTAAAACTTGTTGTATTTTAGCTCCTTCTATGCTGTCATGTGGGTTTACAGACATTCTTCCAGAGAGAGTATAATGACACTTAAACTTTACTGTTATTTATGTGAAAATCTCTCAGAGCTGATGCTCACTATTGGCTATTGGCTCCGGGATTATGTAATCTGTCCTGGGATCCATGTGTCAGTGCGGCTGCTGGATGTATGCGGAGAATGTTTCTCTGCCTGCTGTGTGCAAAGCCTGCTCTCTCTCTCAGAGAGGTGTGCCACGCTGGAGAAGAGTGGTGTTGATTTTTACCTTTGAGCATGTTATTCTCTGGGATTTCATCACACACTTAGGGAACTCCAATCTCTTCTACTTTGGTTTTACCTGTGTCTCCCATGACCCCATAAAGCCCAATTCATTCATCCTCCTGATTAAGGAGAATCACAAAGATGAGAGAATCCATTCTGATTCTGGCCTTTGGGTATGGGGGAAACTGCCATTTTTCTATCACATTCTATTAGCAAGCAGTTTGTTTCAGTTCTCACATTTAGGCTTCATATCAGCCATGAGAGGCCCATATTCATTGCATCTGTTTTATAGATGCAGCAAGGTAGAGAGCTATGATGTGGGGCAGGCAGAATTTGATTGCAAGTCTATGACTCCAAATCTCATGCTGTATCATGAAGTCTTCTAGAGCTTGATAGGCATATGCCTCCTTTTTCTTATAGGGACAGAAGTTATTATATACTCTATACCAGAAAAGAATTTTCCAATCAAAACTCAAATGGTTACCTCTGTAGGTAGAGCTTAAACTTCTGTAAACCCACTGATGGAAGCCTGGCAGGGGCTGAACAACTTGAACTTGGTCTTTTCTTTTTTTAAATATAATTATCCTCTAAATTTTTACTTACGAGTCTCTTAGGGATTTTGCCTTAAAAGAGATCTCAAAGATGATAGAATATATCTCCTTTAGTTTACAGATACATTTATTACTTGGCCTCACTTCTGGAATTAAAAAGTCATCTCTTTCTTCCTCAGCCCAAGTAGACCTGAGCCACTCTGAAAAGGGAGCTGGGAGCCAGACATAGGCTGTAGGGAGAGCCAAATGGGGCTGTCTGTAGAAGTGCATGCTGCATTTCACTTCTTAAAGTCCTTCTGGTCTCAAAATGACAGCGTCCAAATACTACTCTTGGTTATAGGATACCATAGCTCATACTCAATGCATATTCTCAATTTCCACTGGCATTAGAAGGGCACGTGACTACCCAGTCAACAGGAGAGAATTCCATGATGAGCTGTGAAGAGCCATATGAAGACAGCTCAGTATAGCTCACTGGCTCCTCATTTTGTGAATGAACTTGAGCTTGGGCACACACCCCGTGCTTGGAGACAGGGCATTAACGCATCAGCTCTAAATACTCTTTTGCATGCAGAATACACTTAGAATGATTTTTAGCTGAGAATAAAAAGAACCAATACATACTTAATGATGCTCAATAGCACTAAATATATTAGTATTGATCTCTGAAGAAAACACCTATTGACTCAGATTTCCGGTCCCTTGACTTGTATTGTCTACCAACTCCAGCAGGTTTCCTTGCCCTATGTAATGGCTAGCTCCAAAATCTTCAGCTCAGAATAAGACCCCAAAGTATTTCTTCTTAAACGAGCATTCTGTTGAAGTCAGAAAATGGTGGAAAAGCCCAAAGCGGAGATAGGGACTAAGACGGCCTTCTGCCTTGAATGGAGCTATCAGACCTGGGAAGCAACAATTTTCAGCTTCTGTACTAGATGCTGGACCATGCCTGCAGGGGATCTGCTGTGTTCAGGGCACTGTGATGGAATTCCATGAGCAGCATTCTGAAGAAGGACTGAAAGGAGGAACTGTGGGGTGATTGCCCTAGTTGACCAAAGGGAATTAGGTGGATGACTCAATAATTTTTCTTTTCTGGGTATGGTGGGATGAACTGGACACAATTCCTAATGCCTCAGGAACTCTGCCCTGGCACCCAAGCTAGGTGGGCTGATGCATAAACCCATTAGCCAGAGTGGTAATGTTGTGAATATCCTCTGAGGTCTTTAAAAATTGTTTTAGAATTTTAATATTATTATGACATGTTCCCATTCCCTTTGATTGTTTCTAATTTGCTCTGATTCTGAGTTTCTGCCAGACTCAGAATGCCTCTGACAAAATCTGACTTTTGCGGCAGCCACAGAGACATGATGTTCAGACCTGCCTTTAAGAGAACCACTGTGAGGACAGCATCTGCCTGACAACCTCCAGATGCTGCACCTTTGGATCCTCTGCAGTGTTGGTGCCAAGGCCACAGTCTCTACGAGGTGCTCCCAGCCAGTGACTGATCACGGAAGGTGACAGAGAAGGGCTGTTCCTGCCCAGTGCAGTTCTCCACTAGTGAACCTGTGGTCAGGGCTCCCATCAGCTTGCTTGAGACGTTCTCTGTGCTCTGCTACCACCTGAGAGCCTCACTACCCCACCCTCCTTTCTTCTCTTTCTCCTTTCACAGGTGTCAGACCAGAATCGCAATCTGAACCCTTTCCCTGCTTACTCGTGCTGCCTTATCATGTACAGGTGCTTCTTCCAAAAAATCTCTTGCAGGCTTAATTCTGTTTGGCATCTGCTTCTCAGAGGGCCTATGCTGGTACAGCTCCCTTTTCGGGCCCCTGCACTCAGCATCCTTGCTTGCTTTCTCAGGCATTTGAGCCTCACCTCTCTCTAACCCACCTTGATCTAACCATCCCTGTGGCTAATGCTTTCAGCTTGTCTTCTCCATTCCAGCTCCAGGCCTTCAGAACTCCATACTGACTGGCAAGACAGTCCAACCCCCATTGGTAAAAGAAACAAATACCGAAGGAATCAGGAATAACAGAAATACTAGTAGCCTCTCCTAATGCCAGTATCACCAGTGTGCAAGAGTGGACGCACAGTCATTTGCCAATACCCTCATGGAATATATGTTATGTTTCAGAGTATATGTTTCAGAATATAGAATGTTTTAACTTTTAGAAAAGAGGTGATATTGAATATTATGTAATATACCTGGGGGTCTGTGGCAGCAAAAGCAGTAATATTTCTGCACCAAAATGCATAAATATTCACATTAAGGTGGATAAACCAGGTAAAAAACAATTTTTAAAAGACAAAAAAAATACAAGATTAACTTAAGGTCTATTTAGGTTGAGTTTTGCAGTGAAATAAGTTATTTTTGAAAATTTTGCTTTTCAGAGCTTTCATATTTCTGAATAGAAAGATGGTAGACTGTAGACATCATGTAATTTAAAAAAAACCTCCCACTTATTAAGCACCTGCTTTGTGTCAAGCATTGTACTGAACCAGAGTACTCTACAGGCATGATTTTATTCAACCTTCACCTCAGTATTGTGAATAGTCATTTTAGCTCCATTTTACAGATGATGAAACTGAATCTGAAGTAACTTGTCCAAGGCCACACAAATAGCAAGCACCTAAGCTGAGATTTGAACCTAAGGAATCGACCTCCAAAATAATTGGTCTTAACCACTTTGCCACATTGCCTGCCCCTGTAAGTATCATTTAGCCCTGACTACCCAATAAGACATGATGTAATAAGCCTGACCTAGAAGTCAGGAGGCCTGGGAATTAGCACAGATTTCATTCTCTGTAGTTTGTCCTCGTTGAGACTCCATTTCCTTATATAAAATTGGGGTCAGCAATACCTAACTCGCAGGGTGGTTTTAATAAGGATCAAAGGATAAATTAGGTGTGGAAACTTTTTGTGATCACACTGCAAAGTGCCAAAGAAGATGATACCGTGATGGTGGTGATGATGATATAAAACATTATTATTGCTTGTGCTTCAGAAAACTCTTAGGGCTATAAATAATTGTTCCCTTGGCAAAGAACTGGGTGGATACTTCATCTTCATTGAGCAGCCCTGCACAAGGGTACCAAGGAAAAGTTGGGACTTTGAGATGATCTAGGAAAATGGGCCTATTTGCAATAGCTGCACTATACCATTTGAATTTAGGAAGGAATAGCTATCTGTTCTGCACTGTAATTTCTTCTCTAAAGATTCCATTTCTATTTTCAAATAAATAATTATGCATACACACACACATACACACACACACACACACAGCAGGGAAGAGACTTCCAACTTGAGTGGCTCTGGTGCTTACAAGTGAAGTAATTGCCTCTGGAACAAAATTGTTGACAGCTCTTTATCATTGTGACTTTTCTTCAAAACGTCTGTTTTTTTTTTTTTTTATTTCTCATTAACACTGCCACACTGTCCATTTCATTAGTCTCTTTGTCTGGGCCAATAATGGGTGGCTGCTGAATAAGGCAGGAAAACAAGAAATGGTTCCAAGGTGGGTATGGTGGGTGGCACAGAATACAAGACAGAGTCCTTGCTGGAGAATGTGGAGCTTTGTGTAGAAAGAGAGGCTGTGCGATTTCATGAATTCAGAGTGTTAAGCTAGAGTCAACATTTTTAATTTCAGGTCAAACTGGAAAGATAAACAAGAGGCAGAGAATAATTGATATAGAGGTGCTAATAGATTCAAGTCTGTGTGGGAGATTCTAAGTTACATGAGAAGGTACAGACAGAGTCTAAATCTAAGACACAGCAGGTGGTGGGGGGGGGACTTAACCACAAAGAGGAGAGGAAGACAAAGTACAGGTGTATTGATGGGAAACAGCATCCCTGGATCTTGGATATCCAGGAAGGGTCATGTAGCCCTATATATTGACTTGCTGATGTGAAGCATGGAAGTTAGTCTGACCTAGTTGAAATTCAGCTCTGCCTCTTAAACATGTGACACTGAGTGAGCTACCCAACTATCAAAATTTCAGTGTATTCAACACAAAAATGAGGATAATTCCTATACTGTAGGGTTACTGTGAGATGTACAAAATATTTAAAGATGTGCCTAGAACATGGCACAGACTTTATACACGTTGATGATGATAATAAAGTGTCACCATAATCTTTGTTTTCTGAGGAAAGAGACAGTCTGCCTTCAGCTCTAGTTTCAAGTCCTCTGAAAGTGGATCCTGGAGAGAGTCAGTGGCTTCTGGAAATCCCTTGCATTGTGTTATACTAAATCCAGAACTGATAGATTATTTTATGTTACATCTGAAGACAATTTGGTTGGTTCAGTTATTGGAAATAAATAAAACAAAAAAACCCCAACAATGTATGAAGAATCCTCTCAAAACCACACAAGAAATGGATGCAGTTGTCTTTTTACTACTTTCCTCTACCCCACAAACCCTTAATCCAAGAGAATGACAAGGAGTGAAACACATTTGAATCTCATCTATTAGTCTTTCTTTGGGCCACATATGAGTGACCACGTGTCAGATCAACACTTTTCCCACCCATCCTTCCCCACAGAATGCTCTGTGTAAGAGAACGACAAGAGTCTTGGTTCTGGGGAAGTGCTTTGATGAGAGCAGTTACTCTACCATCCCAGTCAAGTACTCTATTGGGCAAAGGAGCTAAAGAGAAGAGAAGACACTTAGCAGCAGAAAGGACAAGAGACTGGGTGTGTCCAGCAAGTATTTAGTGTGAGCCACAGTGAGCTAGGCACCTTGGCATGAATGCCTCTGGTTGCCAAGCATGACAGCAAAAACTCCTCGAACCTGCTGGTACCAGCTGATATGGACCACTTGTTCTATCACTTACTTGCTTGTGATCTTGGAGATGCTCCTTTACTTCCAATTGAGTTTTAGTTTCCTTACCTATAAAATGGGATATTTCCATGTCCTGACTATTGTAAATAGAGCTGCAATGAACATTGTGGTACATGACTCTTTTTGAATTATGGTTTTCTCAGGGTATATGCCCAGTAGTGGGATTGTTGGGTCATATGATAGTTCTATTTTTAGTTTTTTAAGGAACCTCCATACTGTTCTCTATAGTGGCTGTATCAATTTACATTCCCACCAACAGTGCAAGAGTGTTCCCTTTTCTCCACACTCTCTCCAGCATTTATTGTTTGTAGATTTTTTGATGATGGCCATTCTGATTGGTGTGAGGTGATACTTCATTGTAGTTTTGATTTGCGTTTCTCTAATGATTAGTGATGTTTCACACCCTTTCATGTGTTTGTTGGCAATCTGTACATCTTCTTTGGAGAAATGTCTATTTAGGTCTTCTGTCCATTTTTGGATTGGGTTGTTTGCTTTTTTGATATTGAGCTGCATGAGCTGCTTGTAAATTTTGGAGATTAATCCTTTGTCAGTTGCTTGATTTGCAAATACTTTCTCCCATTCTGAGTATTGTCTTTTCGTCTTATGTTTTCCTTTGCTGTGCTAAAGCTTTTAAGTTTCATTAGGTCCCATTTGTTTATTTTTGTTTTTATTTCCATTTCTCTACGTGTCCATCGACAGATGAATGGATAAAGATGTGGCACATATATACAATGGAATATTACTCAGCCATAAAAAGAAATGAAATTGAGTTATTTGTAGTGAGGTAGATGGACCTAGAGTCTGTCATACAGAGTGAAGTAAGTCAGAAAGAGAAAAACAAATACCATATGCTAACACATATATATGGAATCTAAAAAAAAAAAAAATGGTTCTGAAGAACCTAGGGGCAGGACAGGAATAAAGACGCATATGTAGAGAATGGACTTGAGGACACGGGGAGGGGGAAAGGTAAGCTGGGACGAAGTGACAGAGTGGCATGGACATATATACACTACCAAATGTAAAATAGATGGCTAGTGGGAAGCAGCCACATAGCACAGGGAGATCAGCTTGGTGCTTTGTGATGACCTAGAGGGGTGGGATAGGGAGGGTGGGAGGGAGAAGCAAGAGGGAGGGGATATGGGGATATATGTATATATATAACTGATTCACTTTGTTATAAAGCAGAAACTAACACACCACTGTAAAGCAATTATAATCCAATAAAGATGTTAAAATAAATAAATAAATAAATAAATAAAATGGGATATTGACAAATATTTCATCCATTTATTTTTGATGGAGATTAAAGGCGACATTATCAATAAAGCAACCAGCATAGCAACTGGCATAAGATACATAATGTATGTGAGCTGCTAAAGTGCTAACACATATGTGGTGGTGATGGGAGCAGCAGTAATGGTGGCAGTGGTAGAAGTAATAACACTGGTGGCAAGAGTAGTAAGAACTGTAGAGAGAGATTTGGAAACCACGTAAATGTCTTTGCTCTTTCTAGCAGAATGGTTGACTCAGACATCTGTACTTAGGAAACTAGACTACTGCTTTACAGATGACATTTCTGCAACAATTTCCTTTTATTTCCCTTTAGCATTTAGTAAAGTTCTATTTGAAAACTGGAAACTATTGCAGCTGTTTCAAGAGTTTGGAGGAGGAGAAGCAAGAAGGGGAGGCTGTTCTCTCCTCAGTCAGAGACTAAAGCCAGAGCAATAAATACTAAAATTGGTAGCAGGAGCCCAAGGAGAAGACAAAACTGCACCTTCCCAGCTGGCAACCCCCCAACTCAGGCTCTTCAGTGACTCCATGAGGACTTCAGGATAAAACTCACTCTCCTATGCATGGTGAGTACAAGCATCTTCACCAACTGGCCTTGCCGACCTCTTAAATTCCAACTCGCAGTGTCTTCCACCCTCTGCTTCTACAGGACGCCGTGCTGTTTCAGACCTTGGTGCCTATTCATGCAGCATCTTGGGCCTGTGCACATGATGAACACCAACTCATGTTTTAAGAAGTGTCTTGTGCCACCTATTTTTGAAGACTTCCTGAACTTATCTCCCTTCAATGATACTGACCATCTCCTACTTGGTGTCCCAAATTTCAAATGATTCTATTAGCATCTGGAAAGTTTTATGCAATTTTTGTCTCTTACTATGAAATTCCTTGAAGTCAGAGACTATGTCTTATTTAAGTCAGACCGAGAAAGACAAATATCATATAATAATGTGGAATCTAAAAAAAGGGTACAAATGAACTTATCTATAAAACAGAAATTGAGTCACAGAGGTAGAAAACAAACTTATGGTTACCAGGGAGTAAGAGGGGGACGGATTGATTGAGAGAGTGGGATTGACATATACACACGACTACATGTAAAGTAGATAGCTAATGAGGACCTACTGTATAGCACAGGGAACTCTACTTAATACTCTGTAATGGCCTATATGGGAAAAGAATCTTAAAAAGAGTGGATATATGTATATGTATAACTGATTCACTTTGCTGTACACCTGAAACTAACACAACCTTGTAAATCAACTATACTCTAATAAAAATTATAAAAAAAGAAATACACAGAAATTGGTGATGATTTGGGTTTTAATCATGCTGATCTGAGATGCTAAGAAGACATCCATGTGGAAATGTCTAGAAGGTAAATAAGAATATGGGGTGAATGCTCAGATGAGAAGCCAAACAGAAAGTATAGACTTGAGAGTCATGTGAAGCAGTGATGGTTAAAGCCACGGGTAAGGATGAGACTGCTGAGGGGATAAAGGGGGTGTGGTGGAGTAAGATCAGGGCTACTTGGGTAACATGGGGGAAACAGCAAATTGGAAAAAGGAGTCAACCAAAGAGTAGGAGGAGCCTCTGTCCTGAAGCCAGAGAGGAGATACTCAAGAAGAAGAGAACGGTTAACAATGGCCAATTCCAAGAGAGAGTAGGTAGCTAGAGGGCTGGGAAGAGGCCACTGGATTTGCCAATTTACTTGAATAATTATAATTCACAAATTAGTGGTAGAACTCAGATACAGTCTTTAGAAACAAGAAGCTTCCTTGCACAGTCCCAAATTCAGATCAATTCTCATGGAAGGGAAAGAGTTACAAAACTATTAAAACTATTGTTCAGAAATATCAAACCAGCATTTTTGTTCATCAATTCAGATTTAAAATTTAATTTCATGGTACAATGAACCCATACACAGTTATGTCTATTAAGGTCACCCACTCTCAGCTCATCAGCTTACTCTGGGCATTGATGACGGTAAAACTCTTTAGGAGATAAGAATCACTGTTTCATACTTCCCAGTGCTCACAGTTTTAATGTGAGTCAAGATTTTCCGACTCTGAAATACTCAATGAAGTTTATCCCCCTAGTTCTCCCCTGACTGCTCTTCAATCCATGGTTTTAACAAAACAAACACATTCTGCAAGAGATTCTCAGAGGTTTAAGGCAAGGAGAGGTGGGGAAGGAAGCTTTCGATTGAGTCTTTTCATTGTTTCAAGAAGAGACACACGCATTTTACTTGAATTATTTGCTTAGCTTCTCATCATCTGTTTCTTCTTTCTGCTGCTCAAAATATTAAGGCCAGAATCCAACCAGCTTTTACTGTGCTTCTTATTATTGTAATAATGGATGCTTAATTCATGAAATACTTTTTGTCTTCCACACAATGTGAATCTAGAATTTTCCTTTAAGGCAACATGGTAATTAGGCAGTTGGGATTTAAATTGGCCTGAAAATATATTCACATCCAAGGTCAAATGAATATGGACACACATGCACAAACACATGTATTACATCTTTCTCTTTCTCTCTTTATATACGTATAGCCACATATATAATATATATATTTTTTTATGTGTGTACATATACCTGTGAGATATACCTATATATACATGTGATGTATACCTATATATACATGTGATATAGATATAAGTATATCTAGATATAGATATATCTCACATGCATATGGATATAGATATAGATATAATTAAAAAAAAATTTTTTTTGATGCGGACCCTTTTTAAGGTCTTTATTGAATTTGTTACAATATTGCTTCTGTTTTATGTTTTGGTTTTTTGGTCGCGAGGCATTTGGGATCTTAGCTCCCCGACCAGGGATCGAACCTGCACACCCTGTATCAGAAGGCAAAGTGTTAACCACTGGACCGCCAGGGCAGTCCCAGATATAGGTATAATTTAATGTGAAGAGTCCTGAAAAAATCCGCCTGCTCTTCCCCTTACTTTCTCCCAGAAACTATGCCTTCAATTGTTGAAAATTCAGCACTTTCTGAAACATAAAGTGGGTTAGCAGCAAGGCCTAGAGAAGTAGGGGAGAGAAAAACAAAAAACAACCTCAGAAATATTATAAAAGCATAATTAATGTGGAATATTGCAGACCTAGAAAGCTGCGGAGAACTGACTGCCCACCCTCTCCAGGCTACACTGTCTGAGTTCTCCGGATAACTGGCTGGCTCTCTTCTTCTCTTTCTACTTTTTCATTTCAGCAGATGTATTCTTTTTTTTGGAATAATTGAAAAAATACTAAATTCTGATTTTTTTATTATGGTGAGATGTTGAATCCCACTTCCCCAACCCAGAATATATTTAACCCTATATTCAACCAGTGAACAGTGATTGAGGCCTCTTATTCTGGCAATGTCATGGAAACAAAGCAAATAAAACCTGTTCCCTGCCCCCCTCAAATAGGACAAAATCTATTGGAGGAGATTATTCTGCATATAAATAATTATAACACCATGAGATAAACGTTAATGGAAGTATGTGCATGGCCATGTGAGAGCACTAGAGATGAAGCACGAAATTGCACGGAGATCATAGGGCAAGACACTTTTCAGCAGAATCTGGAAGGAAGAGTAGGAAGGCACCTGGTGGACCAGGGAGATAATGGCATCCCAGTTAGTGAGAACAGCATATGTATAGCAGCAGAAACAGGTCTTGTTTGGGAAATTACAAGCGGCTTGATGTTGAGGGAGAGAGATTAAAATAACAAGGTAGGATAAAGGACAAAGGGCTAGTTATGCCATGCTAAAAATGTTTAAAGTTTCTTAAATAGTAAAGAAGGGAAATTCCAAAATTACTTTTCTTACTAGCTAGAAATGAGATATAAAGTATTGACGTTGACCTGGTTGCAGAGAAAAGGATCGTGTCAATGAAAAGAGTAGATGCCTGGAGACACATTGGACTCTTGGCTTTGAATATTTCACCTTCTTGAAAGAAATATGTCTTGTTCCAATGGCTGGACACTGTGATTTAGTTTGCCAGATTACCATGTACTGATGATAATAGAGGCCACATTTGCAGGACTTTTCACTCTGGCCAACAGAGAGAAGTAGTCTGACCTGGGGACCTCGCCACACCCCAAAAGGATGAACATATTTTCTTCCTTTGAGGTGCCGACCACAGGAAAGGCAGCTTCCCAATTTGGGAAGGAAAATATGATTTCAAGAGCTTAAAACATCAAGTGATTCTTTCAAACTGTATTTTGATGAGGTAAGGGTGAATGAATGAGAACCATATGGATTCCATTTTCCTGAAGATCCATACAGATTTAAAATTAAGGAACAAGGAGTTTGAGGCAAAACATGCTTTAGACTTAATCTAAAAATAAATGTTTGAGAAATTGTTTGAAATTTTCATAAATCTGCACAGAAATTCAGTTATGCATCTTTCCATTATGTGCTCTGTGAATTTCGCTCAGAATCCAGCCCTTTTGCACAGTGTCATTTGCAGAGAAGTGGCCTAAACAGACTTGGAGAAACCTAGTTACTATGTTGGGTACACAGTGACCTCAGACCCATCAAAAAAATGTTGGGTCCTGAGCAAGCTTTCAGAGACCATCCCCAAAGCCTCCTTCTATCTCTTGCCCCAACCCATGAACATACTCATTGTACTAATCAGATTTCACTAGGTTATGCTGTAGTAACAAGCAGTCCTCAAATCTTAGTGGCTTCCAGAAACAAAGAGTTCATTTCTCATTCTTGTCTCACTCACATTGGCTGTTTCAAGGCTGAGGTTCTCCTCCATGTGCTATCTTCATTTAGGGAATGGCAGAAAAGGCAGTCTCTATCTGCGACACTCAATTCTTGAGGCAGAGAAAAGCAAGCAATGGCAAAACCAAGAGAGGTTCTTTAAACTTTTGCCTAGATGTGAAATAGATCACTTCCACTCACGGTTCATTGGTCAAAGCACATCATACATCCAAGCTTGATCTCAGTGAGGTAAGAATACACTTCCTACAGGGAAAGCATCAGGGAGGTGTCCCCTAGGAAATCACAAGAAAGAGGGACAGCAAAGAATTTGAAAAAATAATAGAATCTACAATGTCCATTCACCTTTAGCATGATTAAAATTTTGAAATTTTGTTTACTTGCTTATTTCTCCCTCTCTCAGATTTGCAATCTGCATAAGGGCAAAGATCATATCTTATACTCATCACATGGTAGATGTTGATACTTAATGATGCTCAGTAGATATTTGCTAGATAAAAAAATCAAGTTTCTGCTTTCCCTTCTGAAAATTGGGCACGTTGATATCTGTTCCATAGGAATGCTAAGAAGATCAAATTAGATAATGAATCTTCTTTCCTTAAGGGCACAAGATTGCAGAAGCGTTTTAGGACAAATAATGTGGCAGCTCTCCAGACTGGTGAGAAAAAGTTTGCACTCCAGAAGGGGTATTCTTGCATACAGTTCTCAGACTTCGTACCAGTTTCCAGCTTTCTCCCCACAATCCGCAGCATCAGTGGGTCCCATTGTTAGCAGGAATTGGCCTGTTCCTGTACTTTGTCTCTAGGTGAACTTGTTTCAGGATATCTAGTCACATAGACACAGGCTGCCTTATCAAGGCTCTGCGATAAGGATAGTCTTCACTTGCAGTTTTCAGATACCCCGGTACCAGACAATAACTCGTCTGTGCTACTTAAAAATACCTCTATGAGAACCTCCTCCAGGTCAGATGGACAGAAGTGGCCTGAGAGCCCAGTGAGAACAACTGATCTGTTGCTGGAGACTTAAGAGATTTTAAAGAAATGTTTTCAGATAGGAGATCCCAGAGGAACCCACGTTGTGTTCTCAAATTTCTCAGGGAAACAACCAGGGTTCACATATATATTGTAGACTCACTTTGAAAACAGGGAGCCAACAGGATCCACAGTACAATAATAATAATGCTACTTTTTCCATAATCTGGAGCTTGAAAACAATGTTCACTATGAATCATAGATCAGTTAATTCAACACAAGTAGTAAGTTGGATGCTTCAATGTGTTTGTTACACTTCTGGGCACTATCATTACAATTATGTATTTTCATCTTGTTTTTGTCTTGCTGGATACAGAGTTCATATACCTGATTCTCTAGTTCCCAAGTACAGACTCTAGAGTTTATCCTTTACTCATTAGGCTCTTTTGGGGGTCCTTATTATATTGGAAGCTCTTTGGGAACCTGAACATTTACCAGTTCCAATCACTCTTTGGTTCCAATCACTCCTAAGCAACCTGTCTCAGGAGCACAGAAGGCCTTTCTCAGAATGCCACTTCATGACCCATGTCTTATCCCCACATTATGGACAAGAATAGTGAAATCTATTCAGGGACTGTGGATGTACCCAGCTTTTCTCCGGCTTCTTCTCCAACTTCACCAATATCCAGAACAACTTGGAGAGGAATAAGTATTCTGATGTCTTAATAGCAGAGGCCATGACACTTGGCTTTCTTGCTCTTTGTTTCAGCAACAGTAGACAGTAATATCCAATGGCTGCCTGCCTGGGCAGATTACACAACAGGAAGAGAGCTAAGGTGCAGGGAAGAGAGGATGTGAATAAACACCCTTCCCCCATGCCTTGAATGCTTCAAGTTAGAGGGATGCTTTTTGAAATTGCTTGATATTGTCCCTCTTATCCCTTAAGTATTGATTTCTTCCAGGTCCCCTTTTTAGCACCTTTTTCCTTCTATCCATGATCTCTGAGTGGTCTTAGAATTCAATTTGCCTTTGTATTCTGATAACCCCAAAAACTCAGCCCACATGTCTCTCCTCTCCCAGGCTTCTATTTCCAATGCATAATGGACATCTTCATCTGGGTGTCCTGTTGTTATTTCAAATATAATATATCCAAAATGACATTGTTGATTGTTCTCTTCAAACCTGCTATTCTATGTGTCCCTTACTATGTGTCCCTTTGTATGGAACTGAGTCCTACCTATTCACTTACCCTGGGCTAGCTTTCTCATAGCAACGACTCTGCTCTATGGCAGTCCTCACTCTTCTCGCCTGTCCCTTCTGCTAGATTATGAGCTCTTTGAAAGTAAGGTTTTATTATTCATCTCCATAAACCTCAGTAATGGAGCCTAAAAAATGACAGGCTGTAAGTGTTTGCACAAAAATGACTGAATAAGGTGAGTATTACCATAACTCATGATGTAATCAAGCATGGCCTGGTCAGTTTCAGTAGATTGAAGAAGCCCCAGAAGAGTGTGGGTGTGGGCCTAGACTAGTTCATTAGAGAGAGCTGGGGTCAAGAGAAGGCTTAGTCCAGCATCCAGGAGCCAGGACACAAAATCTGAAAAGTGTGAACCGGTAGACCTGATTTTAAGTACGTAGTGACCCAGGCCCACAGACAGCATCAGAATAACTACAGACAAGTAGCAGGAGCTGGACAGGGCCTCGGGAGCCATAGAAAGGACAAGGGATTGCGTTATTCCTTAAGCTGGGAGGTAAGCACACGGTTCTTGACTCAGGGATCCTGATGGAGGCTTAATGGGGACACTCCTCCTGTGAATGAGGTAAATGTTCAATGTGCAGCTTGCTCACATCTGGGACCCAAGGGCTGGCTGGGCTGTCCACAAGGTCAACTTGCAGCTGAGGGCCAGAATACGTGGCTGGGTCTGTGCAAATTCCTCCTATGCTGGTCAGGCTTAGCCCAGAGCCCAAGAAGGGACCGAGGCAGTAGGTGGGAGTTAAGGACTCCAGTTATGAGGAAGAGAGATGTTGCTGCAAATTAGACAGGCCTAAAAGGTTCTAAAAGTCCAGTTTGGTCCTATTTAAAGCATTAGTTAAGTACTAAATGTAGTTAAGTATTAAAATTGGTCTCCTAGAAACTGAGTGAAGGGCATATGGGAACCCAGTATTATCTTTGCAACTTTACTGTAAATCTAAAATTATTCCAAAATGAAGTGTTTTTTGACAGAACATGTATTAAAAATATTTTATGACCTAACAGGGTTTAGAATATTGAATGAAAATTAAGCATTTGGGAGTCTTCCAGTGAAAAAAAATCAGACAGGTTTACTTTATTCCTTACTAGGATCAGATGCTCTCCAGCTGGCTAGGTTTGCTGTGGAGTATAGAAAGGCATTTACTGGGGAGACAACTTTTGTAGTCACAAAGGCTGGGCTGAGGTCCTTTCCATGAAGCCTATTCAGGAAATGGGGGTGCTTCTTATTATATTTCTTACAATCTGACCCTACTACCAGGGTGGGGCTGAGAGATGGGATGAGAGCTCTGGAGAGGAGGAAAGGGAAGGGGGAGAGGGGGACCAAGGCACTGCTGTGCTACAGAATCGTCATCAACCCTTCCCCCCTTCTTTGCTGCCACTTCTACAACTCATCAACCTCTGCCTGTCCTTAGATGACCCAGGGAGTCTTGTTTCTCGGAGCTGCCGGTTAACAAGTGAGGTTGCCAACGGAAGCCAGTTGCTCTCTTCTGATGCTGAAACTTAACGACCTGTCATCCTTTGTTGTCTGCAGAACAGAGAACACGGCCAAGCCGGCAGGGAGAGTCTGTTGTATGAGTCCAGATCTCATTGGAAGGGTGCAATTTATTCACACATATCAAGGAAGAGCAATAAATCCTTATCCCTGCTACCTTTTCTCAGTCTCCAAGGGGTCAGGAAAAGTTATGATGGGTATGGGATGGAAGGAACCTAACACGGTGACAGTTTTTCCCTAGATCTAACCATAGTATTGGGTTGGCCAACTGAATACAAAGAATGGACACAACGGTCATCATATAGGTGTATTTACTGGCCTGCACATTTAACAGCATCCTTCATGTGCCTCCCTCATCTGTCTGAGAGTCAAAGCTCCCAAAGATATTGGCAAGTAGGAGTGGGGGAATTCATTGATTGAGAGGATTTCAAACAACCTGAGAGAAAGAGAGAGAGCAAAGAGTTCAATAACTAGAGATGGAAGCATGAAAGAAGAGACCCAACCAAACTGAGCGCAAATTAAAAATTCCTCTTGAGAGTTATTTTATCAGTGCAGAAAAATCAAAAATATTTGGAAGCGGGGCCGGCCTGTAGTTGGAAGGGGAGACTACAGAGTTGCCAGGAATTGTAGGGTGCGTTTGTTTAGGGAGCTTCCCCAGTTACTTCCTTCTTATCACCGTCTTTCTGTGGGCTTACCTTTGACTAGGCAATGACCAGAAATTCCAGGCTGGGAGGCTGCTCAGGTAGAATCAGCTGAAGAGAGGGTTTGGAGACCCACCAGGGCCAAATGATACATCAGGGCATTCGGGGCAACCCGAGGGCATCTGCTGACTCAAGAGGAAGGTCTTATTTCCAGAGAACAGGCATTAAGTGGGCCTACGTTACCAAGTCATTGAAGAAAGATCAATGAGAAGAAGATTCTCTGAAGAGAGAGAACAGTGTATTAGGACAGAACTGAGGCCTCAAAGAAAATACTTAATTGCCAGAACAAGTGTGGATGAGTGGAAAGCACCCTAGCTCGGGAAGAATGACCTGGGATTAAGTCTGAACATTCCTGTGTGTACATCCTGTGATCCTGGGTGAGCTCTCTGAGCCAGTTTCCTCATATATAAAAAGGGAACCTGACCTACTCTCTTATTTATGAGAGTCAATTGCAACAACACATAAAAGTCTTTTATGCAAATGAAAATTGCGATTGTAACTGTAGACCGGATAAGGCACCTCTGACCTGGATCAAGACCAATTTTATCTGTTTCGCCCCATACTTGCCTCATCATGTGTGAAGCAAAGTGCACATTTTATTTTATTTTTATGACTTATATGCAAAGATCTTATTTGACCTTTTTAATTTGCCCACATTACAGATAGGCAGTATTTCTGATGACTAGTTAGGCTGTTAGGATATTGTATTTACAGTGAAATCCCTATTGATAGTTCTCCATTGATTTCTTTTCCCACATCCATCGCAATCGCTTTAAAGTACCTACAAATTGACTAAAACTCCCTGCTCAACAGTTCTCCTTACCCACAATTCATTTCTTCCAGTATCTTGAAATAATCAGTGAGGAATCATCTATATATCTACATATCTTTGTGTGTTTACATGTATGCATACAGCACCTGTCTCCATGGAAAACCAAGGCTTCTGGAAATATTGCACAATTAATTCTCTTGGCCGCACTTCAAACTTCACTTCCAGAGAAGGAATAGATATTTCCCCCATTTTGTGGATGAAAAACAGAGTCCCAATCACTCATGGAATGAATATTATAACTGATTAGAATCTACTTCTCTGGAAACCCAGGCTTCTTATATCCTATACCATAGTCTTTGTCATTTCCATAGGAAGGAATTCACCATGGCTCCCTTTAATCTTTATTCCACTCTCTATGGAAAACAGTAATTTCTGGGCTAAAGGACAGTTTACATTGGGGTCAGGGGGATGGAAGAAGACAAGAGAAGGGCCTTAAGGGCCTTAATCTACTGCAGGTCTACCCAGAATGCCTCTGCTAACACTTTCCCAGCTAGTCTGTGTGACTGGTAAATGATGAGGTGCAGGCTGGGTCTGGAATCCCCCCTTCACGTGAGCCTACAATACCTGTGCTGCACTGGATGCCATAGAAGGCATGGAGCTGGCTATTCTATCATATACCTTCAAGGCACAGCATATGAATCTTAAGGTGCTAGGCCAGAAGAATAGATTTTAAGAGCTCAGGGGAAGAGAAGCATGTCTGCAACCTGCTTTCAGCCCACGAGTCAGAGGTAGATGATTGGATGTCATTGCAAGAGAGTTCCTCAGCCTGGGGACATAATTAACAGAACTGTGGCCACCTGCTGTCAGGTGCCAGCACTGGGGGTAATTAGCAAACCGGGTACCTGAGGATCACAAGGTCTAAGATGGGAAAGAAGCAGAAAAAAGAGCATTTAAAGCAGCAGAATGAAATCCCAGAAAAGACCTTGTGAATTCAGAATAGCAGTCTGAAAAAAAAAAAAAAAAATCAATTGGCTCCTTTATGAGCTGCTGATGCAACAACAACCCTGGTCTGGTGAAATATCACTGGACCTATATGCCCGGGGTTGGAGGCTGACCCGACCATGTCCAAAGCCAGCGTCACTGTGCTGCAGGGTTCATCCTTAGCATCCCACAAACAAAGAAAAGGGTAGCAATCGATACGGGACATGACGAAAGCCCAGGAGAGCCAAAAGGAGTTGGCAGGTCACGGCAGAGAGAGGCAAGAGAAACAAAAAAGCCCCGGAGATGTCAGCCTCAGATTTCTCAAACAGCACAAAGGATGTTGGATTTCAATGCACACTGCTTGGCTCTGTTCAGGGTATAAAAGGGAACAAGGTGGTCAGTGTTAAAGGAAAGAGGGAGAAATGGCTGACGACAGCCTTGGAGCTGAATTAAAAAACACCAAATTAAAGGCATGTGTATTGAACTGAGGCGCTGCGTGCGGGTGCCCTCCCAAGGACTCTGCAATTACCAGACTTGGTACCGAGGCTCCCAGGCAGCAGGTCACCCACTCAGGGCTGTCAGGGAACCCAGGAATGGCCCAGATCACCCCCTGCCCGTAACATTTCCCTCACTTGAAGGTTAAGTCCTTTAGCTTATTACTTTGATTTCGCTAATGTCCAAACTGTCCTGGGGAGACAGAACCTTAGGTGAATTTCAGTCTTTTTCTACAGAGTGTATTCGATAGTAGATGTCACAGGAAGAGATTTATATCCCATCTTTCATCTTTAACCTTTTAAAGACACTGGTCAGTTCCCTAATGTTGCTGACTTGCTCTTCACAGCAGATAATGAGAATGATGCTCCCTGGAGTTGTACAAAATGGTGGCCCACAGGCCCCAAGCTAGTTTCTCCTTAAGACTGGTATCTACCTCAATTTCAAGCATTTTTTGCTGCTAGTGCTTTGGGTTTGCTATGCTTGCTGCCTGCCTGGTTCCTGATCTTCCCAGCCTTGGACTATATGCAGGCTCTGTGAGTCTCTTGTTTCTGCATCCCTAGTTTTCTCTTAATTCCCAGTTCCTACGATCCCCTTTGTCTTTCCTACTCCTGCCTTGTCCTTATGTAATGTCTTTCACTTCGTCCTACCTCCTGTAGTCTTGGCTTGCAACTGCTTTTTTGGGAGCATCAACTGCTCCTGGTCTTGTGTGAAGCTGGATACCCGAGGAAGGTGGCAAGGAGAGTCAGGAAGGAAGAAAAGGAAGGTGGAGCACCAAAGCATACACTATTCTCAGCATGATCTGTTGATGGTGAAAACCATTAGAAAGCACTCTTAGAGCAGCTACCAATGAGATGGCTTGTCGGGTCATTTTTAATGCATTGCACACTCAGATTCTTGTTTCCTAGGGTTTCAAAACCAAAGCAATTGCAGCTATTCTGAAATAGCTCTCTCAAAGAAGAAATAAATGTATATATTGGGAGGAAATAGGGATTTCCATTGATTATTCTAATACTTGGCTCTCTGAATAATTGAGATGCTTACTTTAGTGGACCTGGGTTCTAGTCCTAGTTTTGTTATTAACAAAAGTATACAGACTTATCCAACTCAAATCTGTTTTCTCACATCTACATGAAAGAAAATTTTCTTTGATAATTTATTAGAAATAAATGTTTAAGAGATAAATTCACCAGAAATAAGTAGTAAAAGGGCCTGCAGGAACCAGTGTAAGGACCAATGGCTGAGAGTTGGATTATACAAATGCTACGGTTCTGCCACTCAGCAATGGCATCTAGATCAAGGCCCTTAATTTCAATTTCCTGCCAAATTAACCCTAATATCTCTGCCAGCTCTAAAATTCTAAAATCCTATGAATCTAAGAGAATAGAGCTTAAAAAGAGCCTTAGAAAAATGAAAATATTGAAGGAGTTTTGCTTTAGCTAATTGCTCAGATTAATTTAGTTTTAATCCTTTGTAATAATATAGGCCTTTATAGCTAAAGGAATATATTTTGGAAATGGATATTTCTTGGTTAAGTGATGGAAATCCAGAATTCCTTCTACACTGAGAACATTATGAGATAATTCTTAATTTTATTACATAGAGAATTTCCTTTATAAGTTTGTTTAGGAAGTTTGATATACTGTTTTAAATGTCATTTTTGAAAATTAAAATTTGGACCTCTTACATTAACATAGCTACATAACTAAGTATCTTTTCCCTTTTTTTCCCTAGAATTCATACAAAACCACCAAGAAGATCTCTGAAACTTCATTTTAAATGAAACTATATTGAAATATAATATACAGATAGGAAAAATTGTGTAAGGACTGCTGCCAACAGGTGCTAATATTGGGGTGAAGCCATGAAAAAAAAGCATAGAAAGAGTAGCCCAGGAGTGGCAAATCTCAGAAAAAAGGGTAGTGAAAATATACTTCTCAAAGGGGAGAGACCAGCTCCATTTTTTACCCAAATAGGGTCGGAAACTGGGGTGGGCTGTCTTGGTGGTTGAAGCCAATATAACTAAAATACAAACAAACTAAACAGAAAAGTCAGGGCTATATAAAGAATAAAACAATCAATCATATCTGTAGGAACCAATCTGTTTCTGTACCAGTTATAAGGCTCCCCTATCATCTTTCCCTCTACAGGAAACTCCTTCAAAGAGCAGGTCTAGGAAAATCCAACGCATGCAATAATAAATAATAATAAAGAAACTGGAAGACCATTGAGAGAACGATGCTATAATAAAAATCTATGGGGAAAATACCAAGGCTTACTCACAAAAAACATAAACCTATTATAAAAAACACAAACCTATGTGAATGGAGAGATATGCCACGTTTGTGGACTGGAGAACTTAAATTTCTTGGTCTCTTCAAATTGATCTATTAATTGAACACAATCCTAATAAAAATCCCAGCAGTATTTTTTGCAGACATCAACAAGTTGATTCTAAAATTAATATGGAAATGCAAAGAACCAAGAATAAACAAGCCAATCTCAAGAAAAAGGAAAAGGCTAGAGGATTGTACTATTTAATTTAAGACTTAATAGTCAGCTATAATAATCAAGATAGTGTAGAGCTGGCATAATAATGAGCACAGAAACTGATGGAACAGAATAGAGTCCAGAAAGAGACTCACATATATATAGTCTATTGTTTTTGACAGTGGTGCTAAGGCAATTCAATGGGGAAATGAAGTCTTTTCAACAAATTTTGCTGTTACAACTGGATAAACATATGTAAAAAATAAAAATAAACATGATACTGGAACTCTACCTTAGACTACGCACAAAAATAAATTTAAGATGGATCATATATCTAAAAAACAAAAGACTTTGCCAACAGACAAAGAATGCTCATCAGCCAATGCTGCAACAGAGCAGATGAAGCATGTGGCCATGAATTAAAAGAGACAAAACAACTTAAAGGAACTACTGTCTTTAAAAGGGAGACCCCAAGGCAGAGATAAAAGAATCCAGAGAAGAGACAACAGGAGGAGATGAAATATGAGCTAACAGAACTTAAGAATAAAGGGAAAATTTTCATCACATAAATAAAATCAAAATTATAAGAAGCACAATGAAGAATAAACACTACAGAAATATAGAATAGTTCATAAAACATAAAAATGAAACATGATTTAAAGCAAACTAATTAAGCACCATAAAATAAACTTAACATAAGCAGAAGAATGGAATTTTAAAAGATAAAACTAGATATTAAGTGGTTAGAAAACAGGAAAACAAAAAACAAATTAATACATTAAAAAAACCAGCACTTTCATTAAAAAATTAAAATACAATTTAACCTAATCAGTGAAAACAGGGAGAAAGTGTAAATGGAAAACAAAGCAAAAACCAAAAAAAAAAAAATCACATAAGCAGAAAAAATTAAAATACTCTTAAGAAAGGGCTTTGTTCAATTTTATGCAAGTACGTTTTAGGAAACTATGATTTGCCAATCCTGACCCTAGAAGAAATAAAAAGTCTAAGTGAATAAATTTCCCCTGAAAAGACCCACCCATAAAAAAAAGTACCAGACCTAGCATGTTTTACAGAAGAATGTTGTCAAAACTTTAAAAAGCATGTAATTCCAATGCTATTTAAACTATTCCAAAGAATGGGAAAAAAAGGAAATCTTGCAAATTAACTTATGAAGCTAAATACTAACTTTCAAGTTATTTTTCAAGCAAATCTGGACAAATGCTGCATTGAAAAATTACAAACCAATATCCTTTACAAATATTTTTTCAAATATTCTAAGTAAAATATTTGTAAGAAGCTGGTGGAAAAATTTTTAAATAATGTCAATGACTGAGTGGGGTTTACTGAAGGAATGTGAAATTTGTTTAATATTATGAAATTCCTTGACTTATTTTCTCATCTTAATAGGTTTAAGAACAGTCAAATCAAATAATCTTAGTCATAGATGTTAAACAAGACTGACAGAATACAATAGTCAGAACCAGAACTGAAGACCAACCCCTTACCCCACCATGAGCTAGCAGTAACACAATGGTAGTTTACCCTGGAGATGGGGCAAAAACATGGAAAGAGACCTCCTCTATGGCATAGACATGAGGACAGCTGAAAGCTAAGGGTGGAATTGGAACACTGAGAAAAACGCACGCACAGGTCCCACAAACCAACAGAAGCCCACAACCAGGGGAATGTGAAGCCTGTCATGTGCCGAGGATTGTGCTAGCAATAGCGAAATACAAACCCAGTCCAATTACTGACAACCTTGAGATAAAACACCTTTATAGACACATACGAATGTCTTGACAGTAGGGACATGACCATTTCTGGACATAAATGCTATTTACCTCTATATTTCCTGTTCTTCTACACATAATGCCTGGCATTCAATAAAAATTATGAGACAAACAGCAACAAGGAAAATATGACCCATTGTCAAGAGATAGAGCAGTATATGTCAAAAATTTGGTTTGGATGTTGAGACCAATGACACCTGTCACATACTGGGAGGGTTTAAAAAAGCTTATTACTCACATATTGAAACTTTATAAGGAGGGCATGGAGGGCTCTTAAGCTGACCTGAATTGGTTTAGGAAAGTGGGGAAAAGAGACCTGCTTAGGTTTTATGGTGTTTAGGGGATGGGATTGGGGTGGGAATTTCTATATAGAGACCAAGGCTTGCATAATTTGAAATTCACACTGATGCCAAAGAAGAGAGCACCTGGGCTTTCTCATCAACACACCCAGGGTGGGGTAGAAAGAGAAAGGGAAGTGGTGGGGCTTGAAAGTTGTCAGTAGTCAGACACTGAAGATGGAGCCAGACTCTAATACACAACAACATGAAGTATGGGAAGGAGAAAGTTGAAGTAAACCACTCTAGGAGTCTTAAATTATACCTGAAGTGATAGAATATTATTTGAAGGTGGACTACTGTACTTTAAATATGTGTACTGTAAATCCTAGAACAGCATTTCTGAACCTAGATACTACTGACTTTGGGGGACAGATAATTCTTTGCTGTGAAGGACCACCCTGCATATTGTAGGATATTTAACTGTATTCTGGACCTCTGCCCACTAGATGCCATAAGAATCCTCCCTGTTGTGACAATTAAAAATGTGTCCAGACAAATGTCCCCTATAAGGCAAAATTTCCCACTGTTGAGAACCACTTCTCTAAAGCAATAACTAATTTTCTTTTAAAAAAATGAGCTATAACTAATAAGCCAACGATGGAAATAAAAAGGAATCAAACTCAATTAATAAAAAAAGAAGGCAGGAAAAGAGGAAAATGGAACAACAAAAAATGTGCAACAAATAGAAATTTGGCAAGGTATTAGATTTAAACGGAATCATAGCAGTGAGTAAATATCAATGTTCTAATCACTTCAATTAAGAGGCAGAGATGGTCATATTGGCTAAAAACACAAGACTCAACTATGTGCTATCTATAAGAAATTCATTTAAGATATAAAAACATAGATAGGTTAAAAGTAAAAGGATGAAAGATATATCTCGTGCAATTACTAATTTAAACAGTTTTTAAAAAGCTAGAATGGCTTTATTAACACAAGACAAGAGACAAAGTAGACTTCAGGACAAGGACTATTATTACAGATAAAGACAGATATTACATGATATTAAAGATTATACTATTTGATAATACAAGAACACTGCAAAAAACATAAAACAAGAATTGATAGTACTTAGAGGAAAAATAGACAAATCCACAGGTATAGTTGGAGAAATCAATACTCCTCTCTCAGTAAGGATATAGAAGTAAATCAGTAAGGAAATACAAGACCTGAACAACTAACTTTACCTAAGTGATATTTATAGAAGCTTTTACCCAAACAACAGAATATTCATTCATTTTAAAGAATACATCAAATATTCACCAAAAGAGATCATATTCTAGACTATAAACATATATCAAAAATTAGAAAATAA
Organism: Eubalaena glacialis; assembly: GCF_028564815.1. Taxonomy (NCBI): domain Eukaryota; kingdom Metazoa; phylum Chordata; class Mammalia; order Artiodactyla; family Balaenidae; genus Eubalaena; species Eubalaena glacialis. Next base: position 11,217,008 of record NC_083725.1, on the reverse strand, counting down.
CTGAAATAGATTGTCTTCATAGATTAGGACAATCAATATTGCTAAGAAATTAATTCTCCCAAAATATATGTTTTATAGAAATTTTCAAATTGATTCTAAATTTTGTATGGAAATATAAATGACTTAGAATAGTCATGACAACTTTAAAATAGCATAACTTTAAAAAAGCATAAAGTGGGAAGGCTTACATTACTTGAGTCCAAAATTGAATCAACAAGAATCAAAAGAATGTTTTGCTATAAAGATAGCCTAAAAATAGATAAATGGAACAAAGAGGGAGTCCTGAAATGCCTAAATTGGTCAACTGATTTTAGACAAAGGTGCAAGACAAGGCAGTAGAAAAATAACAGTATTTCTGACAAAAGGTTCTGGAAGAATCATATATCCCTATGCAGGTAGGCAAGCAAGCAAGCAAAGAAACAAACCTTCAATTCATACCTTGTATAAACAAAAATTAACTCAAATGATCATAGACTTAAATAAAAATCTAAAATTATATATAAAAAAACTGTAAGAGCCCAATACTATAAAAATTCTCAAAGAAAAAAAATTAGAACACTGGATTAGGCAAAGATTTGTGATATATGACACCAAATGTATCATCCATACTGTAAAAAATTGATAAAGTGGACTTCATTAAAATTAAGAACTTCTGCTCTTCAAAGGACATTGTTAAAAGAATAAAAAGACACACATTAGGAAATACCTGCAAATCACATTTCTGATTAAGGACTTGTTCCCAGAATATAGAAAGAACCTGCAAAGTTCAATAATAAGAAAATAAACAAGCAATAGAAAAAAGTGACAAGATATTTGGAAGGACGTTTCACCAAAGAAGATAAGCAGATGGAAAATAAATATCTGAAAAGACATTCAGCATACCACTTATCAGGAAAACACAAATTAAAACCTCAAAGAGATATCAGTACACACCTATTAGAATATCTAAAACAAAAACATGATCATACAGAATACATAATACAAAAGCACTGCAACTGTCAAACACTGCTGATGGGAACAGAAAATGGTACAACCATTTAAAAAAAAAAACAGTTTGATGAGTTACATCAACAAAAATAATGGAGTACCTCAAAAATGTTATTTTCCATAAAAACAATGAACAAAACTGGCAAAAGTGGTCAGACTCACATTTTAGGAACTCTGGGAATTACCCAGACGCTTGCAGCAATCCAGGGAACAACTAATCAAAAAAAACAGCTAAATCTTGGTAAGAACAGTAAGTTTTATAACATTTTTAACTTGCCCTATTCCCGTGTCCTATTCACCAACTATGTAGTAACTTTGAAAAATAATAGCCTGCATTCCTAGTGCAGCCTGGCAGCCACTGTAAGGAGCAGAATAAAGCCAAAGCTCTTGCAGAACCTCATGCACAAAGCATTACTATTATTTGACCTATATGGTGATTCCCTAGAAGAAAGGGAAAAGGTCACCTGTATTTTATTTAACATGGAACTTGTCCAATATGAAAAGCTTTCTCTCTAGGGAGCCCTTGTCAAAAAGTCACTGATAGGTGTTTTAACTTTGTAGCTGCATGAAGTGGGGGACAATGATTGGGGCAAACAACAGATAAATCAAAAGTCTTAAAAGGAAAAGCTGGGGTAAGAGAGTTTGCTTGGCAGGAAGTGAAGGCTAAGGCAGAGTTGTCAAGTGTTGCAGGTGTTCCTCAACACACAAACACACAGTCTTTTGGCAAAGACTAGGACATTTATGGGTTCCTGGCTGTGGTAGGCTGAATAATGGCTATCAAAGATGTCCAAGTCCTAATCTCTGGAACCTTCGAATGTTAGCATACCTGGCAAAAGAGAATTACTGATTTTGTTAAGCTAAGGATACTGAGATGGGGAGGTTACCTGGATGGGCCTTAATTTTGCAATCAAAAGTGCCCTTATATGAGGGAGATCAAGGGAGATTTGACACAGAAGGAAAGGGCAATGTGAAGACTAAGGCAATAGGCTACACTCCTGGCTTTGAAGATAGGGTAAAGGTCCATGAGCCAAGGAATGCAACTCTAGAATTTGGAAATTACAAAGAAACAGATTCTTCCCTTGACCTTCTGGAGAGATTGCAACCCTGTTAACACCTTGATTTCAGCCCACTGAAAATTATTTCAATTATAACATCCAGAACTATAACAGATTAAATGTGTGTTGTTTTAAGCCACCTAGTTTGTGGTAACTTTTTATACAACCATACAAAACTAACAGACAGCTTTTATGGACATCTCTATCCGATTATTAGGTGACCTCTAAGCTAGCCATGTAGAGACTTCAATTGCCACACACAAAAAATAATAGTTTATAAAATTAGTTCAGAACAGTATGTAAACAAACAACTACAACAAGCAGAAACAACAACAAGCCCTGGAGAAAGGAAAATCTGACTTCCAGAGTTGCCATACTCTATTATTTAAAATGTGCAGTTTTCAATAAAAATTTATGAGACATGGAAAGAAACAATTAAGTATGGCTCATACCCAGGGAAAAAAGCAGTCAATAGATACTGCTGAGGAGGTCCAGATGTTGGACTTAGCAGACATAGATTTTAAATCATCCATTTTTAAAATGTTCAAAGAACTAAAAAAAAAAAAAAATCATGTCTAAAGAATGAAAGGAAAATATGAGAATTATGTTTTATCAAATAGAGAATATCAATGAAGAGATAGACGTTATTTAAAGAACCAAATAGAAATTCTGGAGTTGAAAAATACAATAGCTGGGGGGCAGAGTCAAGATGGCGGTGCAGGAAGATTCAGAGTTCGTGTCTCCCCACAACTAGGGTGCTTGCCAGATGCTGGTGGGGGACCTCGATGCCCAAGGAGACAGGAGAAACTCCCAAGCAAACCAGTAGAACATGGGGGGACTGAAAGGCAGAGAAGAATTGGAGCACAGACAGGACCGGGGCCCCTGAGGGGTGGCTGAGAAGGGGGAGGGGTTCCCATGCCTGGAGGGACCCTTGGGGGCTTGGATCGGGGGGAGCATGCCCAGCGTTTCCCCTGCCCAATTGGCCAGGGAAGTCTGCCTGGCTCTTGGGCTGGGTCCTATGCCCTCAGAGGCCCACTCCTGGCCACGTTGGTCCTGGGGGCATAGGAGAGAGGCCAGGGGAGAACAGGAGAGGCAGGCAGGAGGGGCCCTCCAGGACCTGAGAAGCAGGAGAAGGAACAGAGGGCATTTGCCCCACCCACTCAGGCCTGGGAAGCCTGCTGAGCTCCCAGGTGGGGTCCACTGCCCTCTGAGACCAGAGGTGGGAGGCAAGCCTGGGCCCCATTGAGCCTAAGCCCCACCCCACATACCACCCAGGGCTTTTTCCAGCCCTGTTGGTCCTAAGAATAGGCCCCACTCACTGCCCAAACCCCGCCCCTGCTTAGGCCCCACCCTCCATAGCCAAGGTCTTTTCCACCTTTTTCTTTTTTTTTCTCCTCCTCTTTTTTACTATTGCAGTTCTGTTTTACCTTCTGGTTATTGTTTCATCTATATTTTTATTCTTATATTCTTTCTAATGCATCTGTTAGTTTCCTAGCCTAATTTTATGTTTTACTTCGTTACTGGTTTGTTTTTTGTTGTTGTTCTTATTTTTTTGCCACCCCGTGCAGCTTGCACGATCTTGGTTCATAAGCCGGGGGTCAGGTCAAAGCTCCCGCAGTGGGAGCTCTGAGTCTGCACCACTGGACTAAGAGGGAAACTCAGACCCCAGGGAATATTCATTGGAGTGAGGTCTCCTGGAGGTCCTCATCTCAGCACCAAGACCCAGCTATACCCAACAGCCTACAAACTGCAGTGTTGGAAACCTCACACCAAACAACCAGTAAGACAGGAACACAATCCCAATCATCAAAAAAAAGAGAGAGACAGCAAAAAAAATATGTCACAGATGAAGGAGCAAGGTAAAAACCTACAAGACCAAAAAAGAATTCAGAGTAATGATAGTAAAGATGATCCAGAATCTTGGAAATAGAATGGAGGCATGGACTGAGAAAATACAAGAAATGTTTAACAAAGATCTAGAAGAACAAAAGAACAAACAGAGATGAACAACACAATAACTGAAATGAAAAATACACTAGAAGGAATCAATAACAGAATAACTGAGACAGAAGAACGAATAAGTGAGCTGGAAGACAAAATGGTGGAAATAATTGCTGAGGAGCAGAATAAAGAAAAAGGAATGAAAAGACTCGAAGACAATCTCAGAGACCTCTGGGACAACACTAAACGCACCAACATTTGAATTATAGGGGTCCCAGAAGAAGAAGAAAAAGAGAAAGGGTCTGAGAAAATATTTGAAGAGATTATAGTGGAAAACTTCCCTAACAATGGGAAAGGAAATAGTCACTCAAGTCCAGGAAGGACAGAGAATCCCATACAGGATAAACCCTAGGAGAAACACACCAAGACACATATTAATCAAACTAACAAAAATTAAATTCAAAGAAAAAACATTAAAAGCAGCAAGGGAAAAACATACAAGGGAATCCCCATAAGGTCATCAGCTGATTTTTCAGCAGAAACTCTGCAAGCCAAAAGGGAGTGGCACGATATATTTAAAGTGATGAAAGGGAAGAAACTACAACCAAGATTAGTCTACCCGGCAAATATCTCATTCAGATTCAGCAGAGAAATCAAAAGCTTGACAGACAAGCAAAAGTTAAGAGAATTCAGCACCACAAAGCCAGCTTTACAACAAATGCTAAAGGAACCTCTCTAGGCAGGAAACACAAGAGAAGAAAAAGACACACAAAAACAAACCCAAAACAATTAAGAAAATGGTAATATGAACATACATATCGATAATCACCTTGAATGTAAATGGATTAAATGCTCCAACCAAAAGACACAGACTGGCTGAATGGATACAAAAGCAAGACCCATGTCTACGCTGCCTACAAGAGACCCACTTCAGACCTAGGGACTCATACAGACTGAAAGTGAGGGGATGGAAAAACATATTTCATGCAAAAGGAAATCAAAAGAAAGCTGGAGTAGCAATACTCATATCAGATAAAATAGACTTTAAAATAAAGACTGTTACAAGAGATAAGGAAGGACACTACATAATCATGAAGGGATCAATCCAAGAAGAATATATAACAATTATAAATGTTTATGCACCCAACATAGGAGCATCTCAATACATAAGGCAAATGGTAACAACCATGAAAGGGGAAATTGACAGGAACACAATAATAGTAGGGGACTTTAACACCCCACTTACACCAATGGACAGATATCCAAACAGAAAATAAATAAGGAAACACAAGCCTTAAATGACACAATAAACCACACAGATTTACTTGATATTTATAGAACATTCCACCTGAAAGTGGCAGAATACACTCTCTTCTCAAGTGCACATGGAACATTCCCCAGGACAGTTCACATCTTGGGTCACAAATCAAGCCTCAGAAAATTTATGAAAATTGAAATCACATCAAGCATCTTTTCTGACCACAATGCTATGAGACTGGAAATCAATTACAGGAAAATAAACTATAAAAAACACAAATACATGGAGGCTAAACAGTGTGCTACTAAATAACCAAGAGATCACTGAAGAAATCAAAGAAGAAATTTTAAAAATACATAGAAATTAATGACAATGAGAACATGACAACCCAAAACCTATGGGATGCAGCAAAAGCAGTTCTAAGAGGGAAGTTTATAGCAATTCAATCTCACCTCAAGAAACAAGAAAAATCTCAAATAAACAATCTAACTCTACACCTAAAACAACTAGAGAAAGAAGAAGAAAGAAAACCCAAGGCAGTAGAAGGAAAGAAATCTTAAAGATCAGAGCAGAAATAAATGAAATAGAAATGAAGAAAACAATATCAAAGAACAATAAAACTAAAAGCTGGTTCTTTGAGAAGATCAACAAAATTGATAAACCCTTAGCCAGACTCATCACGAAAAAAAGGGAGAGGATACAAATCAGTAAAATTAGATATGAAAAACGAGATATCACAACTGAAACCACAGAAATACAGAGGATTATAAGAGACTACTACAAACAACTATATGCCAATAAAATGGACAACCACAAAGAAATGGACAAATTCTCAGAAAGGTACAATTTCCCAAGACTGAACCAGGAAGAATCAGAAAATACAAACAGACCTATCACAAGTAATGAAATTGAAACTGCAGTTAAAAATCTTCCAAAAAATAAAAGTCCAGGACCAGATGGCTTCACAGGTGACTTCTAAGATCATCTCAATAGATGCAAAAAAACCTTTTGAGAAAATTCAACACCCACTTAAGATAAAACTCTCCAGAAAATGGGCATAGAGGGAACCTACCTCAACATAATAAAGGCCATATATGACAAACCCACAGCAAACATCATTCTCAATGGTGAAAAACTGAAAGAATTTCCACTAAGATCAAGAACAAGACAAGGATATCCACTCTTGCCACTCTTATTCAACATAGTTTTGGAAGTCCTAGCCATGGCTATCAGAGAAGAAAAAGAAATAAAATGAATACAAATTGGAAAAGAAGAAGTATAACTGTCACTATTTGCAGATGACATGATACTATACATAGAAAATTCTGAAGATGCCACCAGAAAACTACTAGAACTAATCAATGAATTTGGTAAGGTTTCATGATACAAAATTAATGCACAGAAACCTCTGGTATTCCTATACACTAACAACGAAAGACCAGAAAGAGAAATTAAAGAAACAATCCCATTTACCATCACAACAAAAAGAATAAAATAACTAGGAATAAACCTACCTAAGGAGCCGAAAGACTAGTACTCAGAAAACTATAAAACACTGATGAAAGAAATCAAAGATGACATAAACAGATGGAGAAATATACCATATTCTTGGATTGGAAGAATCAATATTGTGAAAATGACTATACTACCCAAAGCAATCTACAGATTCACTACAATCCCTATCAAATTACCAATGGCATTTTTTTTTTTAACTTTGGGTTTATTCATTTATTTATGGCTGTGTTGGGTCTTCGTTTCTGTGCGAGGGCTTTCTCTAGTTGCGGCAAGTGGGGGCCATTCTTCATCGCAGTGTGCAGGCCTCTCATTATCGCGGCCTTGTTGCGGAGTACAGGCTCCAGACACGCAGGCTCAGTAATTGTGGCTCACGGGCTTAGTTGCTCCGTGGCATGTGGGATCTTCCCAGACCAGGGCTCGAACCCGTGTCCCCTGCATTGGCAGGCAGACTCTCAACCACTGCGCCACCAGGGAAGCCCACCAATGGCATTTTTGACAGAACTAGAACAAAAAATCTTAAAATTTGTATGGAGACACAAAAGACCCCGAATGGCCAAAGCAGTCTTGAGGGAAAAAAACGGAGCTGGAGGAATCAGACTCCCTGACTTCAGACTATACTACAAAGCTACAGTAATCAAGACAATATTGTATTGGCACAAAAACAGAAATATAGGTCAATGGAACAGGATAGAAAGCCCAGAGATAAACCCATGCACCTATGGTCAACTAGTCTATGACAAAGGAGGCAAGGATATACAATGGAGAAAAGACAGTCTCTTCAATAAGTGGTGCTGGGAAAACTGGACAGCTACATGTAAAAGAATGAAATTAGAACATTCCCTAACACCATACACAAAAATAAACTCAAAATGGATTAAAGACCTAAATGTAAGATGGGACACTATAAAACTCTTGGAGAAAAACATAGGAAGAACACTCTTTGACATAAATCACAGCAAGATCTTTTTTGATGCACCTCCTAGAGTCATGGAAATAAAAACAAAAATAAACAAATGGGACCTAATGAAACTTAAAAGCTTTTGCACAGCAAAGGAAACCATAAACAAGGCGAAAAGACACACCTCAGAATGGGAGAAAATATTTGCAAATGAATCAACGGACAAAGAAGTAATCTCCAAAATATATAAACAGCTCATGCAGCTCAGTATTAAAAAAACAAACAGCCCAATCAAAAACTGGGCAGAAAACCTAAATAGACATTTCTCCAAAGAAGATATACAATTTGCCAACAAACACATGAAAGGATGCTCAACATCACTAATCATTAGAGAAATGCAAATCAAAAGTACAATGAGGGGCTTCCCTGGTGGCGCAGTGGTTGGGAATCTGCCTTCCAATGCAGGGGACACGGGTTCGAGCCCTGGTCGGGGAGGATCCCACATGCCACGGAGCAACTAGGCCCGTGAGCCACAACTACTGAGCCTGCGCGTCTGGAGCCTGTGCTCCGCAGCAAGAGAGGCCGCGACAGTGAGAGGCCCACGCACCGCGATGAAGAGTGGCCCCCGCTCGCCACAACTAGAGAAAGCCCTTGCACAGAGACGAAGACCCAACACAGCCATAAATAAATAAATAAATAAATAGTTATTAAAAAAAAAAAAAAAAGTACAATGAGGTATCACCTCACACCAGTCAGAATGGCCATCATCAAAAAACCTACAAACAATAAATGCTGCAGAGGGTGTGGAGAAAAGGGAACCCTCTTGCACTCTTGGTGGGAAGGTAAATTGATACAGCCACTAGGGAGAACAGTATGGAGGTTCCTTAAAAAACTAAAAATAGAAGTACCATATGACCCAGCAATCCCACTCCTGGGCATATACCCTGAGAAAACCATAATTCAAAAAGAGACGTGTACCACAGTGTTCACTGCAGCACTATTTACAATAGCCAGGACATGGAAGCAACCTAAATGTCCATTGACAGATGAATAGATAAAGAAGATGTGGCACATATATACAATGGAATATTACTCAGCCTTAAAAAGAAATGAAATTGAGTTATTTGTAGTGAGCTGGATGGGCCTAGAGTCTGTCATACAGAGTGAAGTAAGTCAGAAAGAGAAAAACAAATACCGTATGCTAACACATATATATGGAATCTAAAAAAAAAAAAATTGTTCTGAAGAACCTAGGGGCAGGACAGGAATAAAGAGGTAGACATAGAGAATGGACTTGAGGACATGGGGTGGGAGGGGGAAGCTGGGGTGAAGTGAGAGTAGCATCGACATATGTACACTACCAAATGTAAAATAGCTAGTGGGAAGCAGCAGCATAGCACAGGGAGATCAGCTCGGTGCTTTGAGATGACCTAGTGGGTGGGATAGGGAGGGTGGAAGGGAGGCTCAAGGGGGGGAGGATATGAAGATATATGTATGCATATGGCTGATTCACTTTGTTGTACAACAGAAACTAACACAGTATTGTGAAGCAATTATACTCCAATAAAGATCTATTAAAAAAAAAAAGAAAAATACAATAGCTGAAAATAAAATTCGATAGAAGCACTCAACAGATTTGCACCAGTAGAACAATCAGTGAACTTGAAGGTAAATCAATTGAAATTATCCAATCTGAGGAAATGGGGTGGGGGAAGAATAAAAAATAATACAGAGTCTCACAGTCATCTAGGACATCATCAACAATAACGTGAATAATGGGAGTTGCAGAAGAAGGAAGAAAGAGGAAAGGAACAGAGGATAATATTTAAAGAAATATGGTTGAAAACTTCCCAAATTGGATGAAAACCATTAATCTACACATCCAAGAACTTCTACAAACTTCTAGTAGGATGAAGTCAAAAAGAACCATACCTAGACATATCATTATCATATTGTTGAAAGAAGGAAGGAAGGAAGGAAGGAAGGAAGGAAGGAAGAAAGAAAGAAAAAGAAATATCTTAAAAGCAGCAAGAGAGAAGTGATTCATTGCTCACAAGGGAGCCTCAATAAGATTAACAGTTGATTTCTCATCAGAAATCATGGTGGCCAGAAGGCAGTGGAATAACATATTCAAGGTGCTGAAAGAAAAACAAATAGAAAAACCTGACAACCAGGAATCTATAGCCAGAAAAATTATTCCTCACCAAAGAAGGAGAAATTAAGAGATTCCCAGATAATAAAAAACTGAGAGAATTTGTTGCTAGATCTTCCATACAAGAAATATTAATTGAAATCTTTCAGGCTGAAATGAAAGAATACTAGACATAATGCAAATTCACATGAGGAAAAAAAAGACAATATAAATGAATTATTGTTTGTAACTCCACTTTTCTCCTATCTGATTGAAAAGACAACTGCATAGACCAATAATTATAAATCTGTGTTTATAGGCATATAATGTAAAGATGTGTAAGTCATAAAAATAGCAGCATAAAGAGGCGACAGGAATGGAGCCATACAGGAGCCAAGTTTTTGTAAATTGTATTAGGTCTGCTTAGGTTGCCATAACAGACTGTACTAGGTGGCTAAACAACAGAAATTTATTTTCTCACAGTTCTAAAGGCTAGAAGTACAAGATCAAGGTGGCATCAGAATTGGTTTCTGGTGAAGCTTCTCTTCCTGCCTTGTAGACAGCTACCATCTCACTGTGTCCTCACATATCACTTACTCTGTATACACAGGGAGAAAGCCCTCTGGTGTCTCTTCCTCTTTTTATAAGGATACCAGTCCTATCAAATTAGGAACTGACTCTTATGAACTTATTTAACCTTAATTACCTCCTTAAAGGCCCTTTATCCAAATACAGTTACATTGGAGGTTAGGCCTTCAAAATATGAATTTTGGGGAGATACAATTCATTCAGTTCATAACATATACTATTGAAATTAAGTTACTGTAAATTGGAACTAGACTGTTTAAATGAGAATGTTAATCCCTATGGCAACCCCTAAGAAAATAACTCAGAATAGTAGAAGAGACAAAGGAATTAAAATAGTATTCTACAAAAAATATTTTTAGCATAAAAGATGGCATTATGGAGGAATGAGGAACAATAAAATTTATTAGACATAGAGAAAACAAATAATAGAATGCAGACATAAGTCCTGCCTTATCAATAATTTGATTTAATATAACTAGATTAAACTCTTCAATTAAAAAGCATAGATTGGCAGAATGTATTTAAAAATGATCAAACTAAGCCTGCAATTTGCTGAGCTTATGGTCCAGAGGCAATTCTCCTTTCCCAAGCATGTTCTGCTTTCCATCCAGAATGAATTTTTGATCTCACCACTCCTTCAGTTACACACTGAAAACTCTATAATCCTCTAGTTGCCCTTTTTACCACGACTGGAAAAAAGATTAGAACTACATCTAGCATCCACTCAAAGAAATTCTCTTATCCTAGGTCACTGTTACAATTAGTTCTCATTCAGTTGTATTATCTCTTATCTATCCTGCCATGTATGTATGTCTGTATGCACGTATATAACATATATTGAAAGATACAATAAAACTGCATTCTTTATCCCCTGGGCCCATCCTAAAAAAAATGATCAAACTATATGCTATCCACAAAAGACACACTTTAGGTTCAGAAATACAAATTAGTTGAAAGTAAAAGGTTGGGATTTACTTTCTAGCTGTACCTAAAAATGAACAAACAAGCCAAGTTTCCTCCAAGCACCTAAATAATTTCTAAATATATTACTTACAAAGATTAATTTATTGTTTCAGTTATTACTAGTTTCTGTATCTTAAAACTGTTCAGTGTTACTTATCCCATCCTTCTATTACACATCCACTGACAACCCAGGATTTTCAGAAAAGAGTGGAATAGAATCTTTAAAGTTTTTTTTTAATAAATTTATTTATTTAATTTATTTATTTTTGGCTGCATTGGGTCTTCATTGCTGCAAGTGGGCTTTCTCTAGTTGCGGTGTGCAGGGGCTACTCTTCATTGTGATGCACGGGCTTCTCGTGGTGGATTCTCTTGTTGAGGAGCACGGGCTCTAGAGCACAGGTTCAGTAGTTGTGGCACACAGGCTTAGTTGCTCTGCAGCATGTGGGCTCTTCCCAGACCAGGGCTCAAACCATGTCCCCTGCATTGGCAGGTAGATTCTTAACCACTGTGCCACCAGGGAAGCCCAGAATCTTTAAAGTTTAGATATACACACGTATATCACATCCACTCACCCCCCTCCACCTCCCCACACAAATGAAGTACAGGACAAATGGGAGAAGAACTAAAATATCTTTTTCAAAAATAAATATTTGAGAGATTCAAGATGGCGGAGGAGTAGGAGGACGTGGAGTTCATCTCTCTCCACAGATGCATCAGGAATACATCTATAGATGCAACAATTCTCACAGAACACTGGCTGAAAACTAGGAGAAGACCTTGGACACCGGAAAGAGCTATAAAGATCCCTGCATAACTGGGTAGGATGGAAAAAAGAAGGGAGAAGGAGGAGGTGAGAAAGCGGGACAGGACCTGCACCCCAGGGCAGGGGAGCTGAAGCAGATGAGAGATTCCTGAAACTCTTTCCAACAGCCGTACAAGCTGCAGATTAAATCCCAATGATCAGCTAGGTAGACCCTGCGTCTATGGAACATTTGAGTAGGCAATGAGTGTTCCCACAAATGAGAATGGTCTAGTTCTGGCAGCTGTGGACTTTGGGGGCAGCACATGCAGGAATGGGGCCAGATCAGAGTCTGAGGGGTCCCCACAGGGCCCACAGGAGGTCCAGAGACCAGCCCAGAGACAGAGGAGAGCCTCTTGGGGAGGCAGAGGTGGGCTGTGGATCATGGCGTGTTCAAGGACACTTACAGCAGAGACCCCAGGGAAACACAATTATTACTATTAATTTTAATGTTAATGTATTAATGTTTTGATTCATTCTGTTGTTGGTTCTGGCTTTTTTTTTTATTTGGTCTTTCTTTTTTAATTTTTTTGTGTTGTTTTAGTAATTTTTTTATTTAGTCTTTTGGGATCTCCATGTTTTATAACATATTTTTTATTTTTATTTTTTTAATATATTTCTATTTTTACTTTGCTTTTCTGTTGTACTGTGTTCTTTCCCTTTTTTCTTCTTCTTTTGCTTTAATATATTTTAAGTTGTTTTTTATATTTCCATTTCTACTTTGCTTTCTTGTTGTCCCGTGTTTTTTTCCTTTTTATTTTATTGTATTATTTTTTTTCTTTAATCATTTTTATCGGTTTGTTTTGTTTCCTTTCTTCTGTTCTGCTTTGGTTTTGTTTTTAGGTTATGTGTTTTTGTTAGTTTTAATCCTAATTGTCTGATTTCGTTTTTGAGTTCTATTTGTCTGGTTGTTCTCACGCTTTCTGTTTTATCTGGTTCTGTTTTGTTTCTTTTACGTGTGTGTGTTTCCTTGTTTCTGTTTTTGTTTCATTTTTTTTTTTTTTTACCATTTCTCTGGGGTTTTGTTTGTCTTTTTTTTTTAATTAATTAATTTATTTATTTATTTTTGGCTGTGTTGGGTCTTCGTTTCTGTGCAAGGGCTTTCTCTAGTTGCGGCAACCAGGGGCCACTCTTCATTGCGGTGTGCGGGCCTCTCACTATCGCAGCCTCTCTTGTTGCAGAGCACAGGCTCCAGACGCGCAGGCTCAGTAGTTGTGGCTCACGGGCCTAGTTGCTCCATGGCATGTGGGATCTTCCCAGACCAGGGCTCGAACCCGTGTCCCCTGCATTGGCAGGCAGATTCTCAACCACTGCGCCACCAGGGAAGCCCTTGTTTGTCTTTTTTATTTCCTTTAATATATTTTCTATTTTATTTTTTTATATTTCTATTTCTACGTTGCTTTTCTGTTCTGTCTTCTTTCCCCTTACTCTTTTTCTTTTCTTTTTAATCATTTCTATCAGTTTGTTTTGTTTCTTTGCTTCATTCTTCAGTTGGCACTCTGCTTTGGTGGTTTTTTTTTTTAATTTTTATTTATTTGTTTATTTATTTATGGCTTGTGTTGGGTCTTCGTTTCTGTGCGAGGGCTTTCTCTAGTTGCGGCAAGCGGGGGCCACTCTTCATCGCGGTGCGCAGGCCTCTCACTATCGTGGCCTCTCCTATTGCGGAGCACAGGCTCCAGACACGCAGGCTCAGCAATAGTGGCTCACAGGCCTAGCCGCTCCGCGGCACATGGGATCCTCCCAGACCAGGGCTTGAACCCGTGTCCCCTGCATCGGCAGGCAGACTCTCAACCACTGTGCCACCAGGGAAGCCTTGGTTTTGTTTTTTGTTTTTGTGTTTTGTCAGTTTTCTTTTTAATTGTTTCATTTCATTCTTGGGTTCTTTTGTTTGTCTGGTTGTTCTCTTACTTTTTGACTTATTTGGTTCTGTTTTCGTTTCTTTTGTGTGTGTGTGTTTCCTTGTTTCTATTTTTGTTTGTTTGATTTTAGTTTTTACCATTTGTCTGGGGTTTTGTTAGTTTTTTTTTTTTTTTAAATCCCCTTTATTGCCAGGATGAGCAACTTGTGACGTCTTGGTTCCTCTACCGGAAGTTGGGCCTGAGGCTCTGGGGTGGGAGTACTGAGCCCATGACACTGGGCCACTAGAGCATTCCCAGCTCCAGGGAAGATTAATCGCTGAGAGCTCTCACGGAGGCCTCTATCTGAATGCAAGACCTGGCTCCACTCAACTGCCAGAAGCTCCCAGCGTTGGACTCCTCACACCAAACAACAAACAAGACAGGAACACAAACCCACCCATCAACACACAGACTACCTAAAGTCATACTAAGCTCAAAGACACCCCAAAACACACCACCTGACACGGCCCTGCTCATCAGAGGGAAAAGACTCAGCACCACCCACCAGAATACAGGCACCAGCCCCTCCCTGATTCAGGAAGCGTACACAAGCCACTGTACCAACCTCACCATTGGGGGCAGAGAACAGAAGCCATAGGAACTACAATCCAGCAGCCTGAGGAAAAGAGACCTCAAATACTGTAAATTATACAAAATGAGAAGACAGAGAAATACCATGCAGGCAAAGGAGCAAGATAAAAACCCACAAGACCAAATAAATGAAGAGGTAATAGGCAAACTACCTGAAAAAGAATTCAGAGTAATGATAGTAAAGATGACCCAAAATTTCAAAAATAGAATAAACACAAGAAATGTTCAACAAGGACCTAGAAGAACTAAAGAGCAAACAAACAGTAAAGAATAACAAAATAACTGAAATTAAAAATACTCTAGAAGGAATCAATAGCAGAATAACTGAGGCAGAAGAACGGATAAGTGAACTGGAAGATAAAATGGTGGAAATAACTGCCAAGGAGCAGAATAAAGAAAAAAGAATGGAAAGAATGGAGGACAGTCTCAGAGACCTCTGGGACAACATTAAGTGCACCAACATTCGAATTATAGGGGTCCCAGAAGAAGAAGAGAAAAAGAAAGGGTCTGAGAAAATATTTGAAGACATTATCGTTGAAAACTTCCCCAACACGGGAAAGGAAATAGCCACCCAAGTCCAGGAAGCGCAGAGAGTACCATACAGGAAAAATACAAAGAGAAACATGCTGAGACACATATTAATCACACTAACAAAAATTAAACACAAAGAAAAAATATTAAAAGTAGCCAGGGAAAAGAATCAAATAACATACAAGGGGAACCCCATAAGGTTAACAGCTGATCTTTCAGAAGAAACTCTACAGGCCAGAGGGAGTGGCAAGATATATTTAAAGTGATGAAAGGGGAAAGCATACAACCAAGATTACTCTACCCAGCAAGGATCTCATTCAGATTTGACAGAGAAATTAAAAGTTTTACAGACAAGCAGAAGTTAAGAGAATTCATCAACACCAAACCAGTTTTACAACAAATGCTAAAGGAACTTCTCTTGGCGGGAAACACAAGAGAAGGAAAAGACCTACAAAAACAAACCCAAAACAATTAAGAAAATGGTAATAGGAACATATATATTGATAATAACCTTGAATGTAAATGGATTAAATGATCCAACAAAAAGACACAGACTGGCTGAATGGATACAAAAACAAGACCCATATCTATGCTGTCTACAAGAGACCCTCTTTAGACCTAGGGACACATACAGACTGAAAGTGAGGGGATGGAAAAAGATATTCCATGCAAATAGAACTCAAAAGAAAGCTAGAGTCACAATACTCATATCAGACAAAATAGACTTTAAAATAAAGACTGTTACAAGAGACAAGGAAGGACGCTACATAATGATGAAGGGATCAATCCAAGAAGAAGATATAACAATTTTAACTATCTATGCACCCAACATAGGAACATCTCAATACATAAGGCAAATGCTAACAACCATAAAAGGAGAAATCAAGAGTAACACAATAATAGTAGGTGACTTTAACACCCCACTTACACCAATGGACAGATCATCTGAACACAAAATATATAAGGAAACACAAGCTTTAAATGACACATTAGACCAGATGGACCAAATTGACATTTCTAGGACAATCCGTCCAAAAACAACAGAATACACTCTTCTCAAGGTCACCCGGAACATTCTCCAGGATAGATCACATCTTGGGTCACAAATCAAGACTCAGTAAATTTAAGAAAATTGAAATCATATCAAGCATCTTTTCCAACTACAATGCTATGAGACTAGATATCAACAACAGGAAGAAAACTGTAAAAAATACAAACACATGAGGCTAACCAATACACTACTAAACAACCAAGAGATCACTGAAGAAATCAAAAAATGCCTAGAAACAAATAAAAATGAAAACATGACGACCCACTCTTATGGGATGCAGCAAAAGCAGTCCCAAGAGGGAAGTTTATAGCTATACAATCATACCTCAAGAAACAAGAAAAATCTCAAATAAACAACCTAACCTTACACCTAAAGCAATTAGAGAAAGAACAACAACAACAACAACAAAAGAGCCCCAAAGTTAGCAGAAGGAAAGAAATCATAAAGATCAGAGCAGAAATAAATGAAAGAGAAATGAAGAAAACAAGAGCAAAGATCAATAAAACTAAAAGCTGGTTCTCATAATTCAAAAAGAGTCATGTACCAAAATGTTCATTGCAGCTCTATTTACAATAGCCAGGACATGGAAGCAACCTAAGTGTCCTTCAACAGAGGAATGGATAAAGAAGATGTGGCACATATATACAATGGAATATTACTCAGCCATAAAAAGAAACGAAATTGAGTTATTTGTAGTGAGGTGGATGGACCTAGAATCTGTCATACAGAGTGAAGTAAGCCAGAAAGTGAAAATCAAATACCGTATGCTAACACACATATATGGAATCTAAGGGGGAAAAAAATGGTCATGAAGAACCTAGGGGCAAGATGGGAACAAAGACACAGACCTACTAGAGAATGGACTTGAGGATATGGGGAGGGGGAAGGGTAAGCTGTGACAAAGTGAGAGAGTGGCATGGATATATATACACTACCAAACGTAAAATAGATAGCTAGTGGGAAGCAGCCGCATAGCACAGGGAGATCAGCTCAGTGCTTTGTGACCACCTAGAGGGGTGGGATAGGGAGGGTGAGAGGGAGGGAGACGCAAGAGGGAAGAGATATGGGAACATATGTATATGTGTAACTGATTCACTTTGTTATAAAGCAGAAAGTAACACACCATTGTAAAGCAATTATACTACAATAAAGACGTTAAAAAAAAAAGAAAAATAAGTAAAACCTGGTTCTTTGAGAAGATAAACAAAATTGATAAACCATTTGCCAGACTCACCAGGAAGAAAAGGGAGAAGACTCAAATCAATAGAATTAGAAATGAAAAAGGAGAAATTACAACTGACAACACAGAAATACAAAGGATCATGAGAGACTACTACAAGCAACTTTATGCCAATAAAATGGACAACCTGGAAGAAATGGACACATTCTTAGAAAGGTATAACCTTCCAAGACTGAACCAGGAAGAAATAGAAAATATGAACAGACCAATCACAAGCACTGAAACTGAAACTGGGATTAAAAATCTTCCAACAAACAAAAGCCCAGGACCAGATGGCTTCACAGGCGAATTCTATCAAACATTAGAGAAGAGCTAACACCTATCCTTCTCAAACTCTTCCAAAATATAGCAGAGGGAGGAACACTCCCAAACTCATTCTACGAGGCCACCATACCCTGATCCCAAAACCAGACAAAGATGTCACAAAAAAAGAAAATTACAGGCCAGTATCACTGATGAACATAGATGCAAAAATCCTCAACAAAATACTAGCAAACAGAATCCAACAGCACATTAAAAGGATCATACACCATGATCAAGTGGGGTTTATCCCAGGAATGCAAGGATTCATCAACATACACAAATCAATCAATGTGATAAACCATATTAACAAATTGATGGATAAAAACCATATGATAATTTCAATAGATGCAAAAAAAGCTTTTGACACAATTCAACACCCATTTATGATGAAAACTCTCCAGAAAGTGGGCATAGAGGGAACCTACCTCAACATAATAAAAGCCATATATGACAAACCCACATCCAACATCATTCTGAATGGTGAAAAACTGAAAGCATTTCCTCTAAGATCAGGAACAAGACAAGGGTTCCCACTCTCACCACTATTATTCAACATAGTTTTGGAAGTTTTAGCCATGGCAATCAGAGAAGAAAAAGAAATAAAAGGATCCAAATTGGAAAAGAAGAAGTAAAACTGTCACTGTTTGCAGATAACAAGATACTATACATAGGAAATCCTAAAGAAGCCATCAGAAAACTACTAGAGCTAAGCCATGAATTTGGTAAAGTAGTAGGATACAAAATTAATGCACAGAAATCTCTTCCATTCCCATACACTAACAACATAAGATCAGAAAGGGATATTAAGGAAACTCCCATTTACCTTTACAACAAAAAGTATAAAATACCTAGGAATAAACCTACCTAAGGAGGCAAAAGACCTGTACTCAGAAAACTATAAAACACTGATGAAAGAAATCAAAGATGACACAAACAGATGGAGAGATATATCATATTCTTGGATTGGAAGAATCAATATTGTGAAATTGACTATAATACCCAAAGCAATCTACAGATTCAATGCAATCCCTATCAAATTACCAATGGCATTTTCCACAGAATTAGATCAAAAAATTTTACAATTTGTATGGAAACACAAAAACCCCCGAATAGCCAAAGCAATCTTGAGAAAGAAAAACAGGGCTGGTGGAATCAGGCTCCCTGACTTCAGACTATAGTACAAAGCTGCAGTAATCAAGGCACTATCTCCAAAGAAGATATACACATTGCCAACAAACACATGAAAGGATGCTCAACATCACTAATCATTAGAGAAATGCAAATCAAAACTACAATGAGGTATTGCCTCACACTGGTCAGAATGGCCATCATCAAAAAATCTACAAACAATAAATGCTGGAGAAGGTGTGGAGAAAAGGGAACCCTCTTGCACTGTTGGTGGGAATGTAAATTGATACAGCCACTATGGAGAACAGTATGGAGGTTCCTTAAAAAACTAAAAATAGAACTACCATATGACCCAGCAATCCCACTCCTGGGCATATACCCTGAGAAAACCATAATTCAAAAAGAGTCATGTACCACAATGTTCACTACAGCTCTATTTACAATAGCCAGAACATGGAAGCAACCTAAGTGTCCTTCGACAGATGAATGGATAAAGAAGACGTGGCACATATATACAATGGAATATTACTCAGCCATAAAATGAAACAAAATTGAGTTGTTTGTAGTGAGGTGGGTGGACCTAGAATCTGTCATACAGAGTGAAGAAGTCAGAAAGAAAAACGAATAGTGTATGCTAACACATATATATGGAATCTAAAAAAAAGTGGTTCTGATGAACCTAGGGGAAGCACAGGAATAAAGATGCAGACGTAGAGAATGGACTTGAGGACACAGGGACTGGTAAGCTGGGATGAAGTGAGAGAGTGGCGTGGACATATATACACTAGCAGATGTAAAATAGATAGCTGGGAAGCAGCTGCATAGCACAGGGACGTCAGCTCGGTGCTTTGTGACAACCTAAAGGGTGGGATAGGGAGGGTGGGAGGGAGGCTCAAGAGGGAGGGTATATGGGAATATATGTATACATATAGCTGATTCACTTTGTTGTACAACAGAAACTAACACAATATTGTAAAGCAATTATACTCCAATAAAGATATTAAAAATAATAATAAAAAATAAAAAAATAAAAGGTTGGAAAATACATATTCCATGCACATAGTAACCAAAACAGAGCTTGAGTGAGTACACTAATATCAGAAAAAAGTAGACTTTAAGATAAAAACTGTTACTAGAGACAAAGAAGGGTATTTATAATGATAAAAATGTCCATCCATCAAGAAGATATAACAATTATAAACATATATACACCTAACAATAGTGCAAAGACTAGCATAATTTAGGGAGAAAAAGACAATTCAATGATAATAATTGGCAACTTCCATACCCCAATTTAATTGATGATTAGGACAACTAGACAGAGTATTAGCAAAAACGAGATGACCTGAACAGCACTATAAACTGACTAGACCTAACAGATACGTACAGAACACTCCTCTTAAAAATAGCAGAACATATATTCTTCTCTAAGCACATGAAACATTCTCCAGGATAGCCAGATGTTAGAACACAAAACAAGTCTCAAAAAATTAAAAAGGAGTGACATCATTCTCTGACCACAATAGAAACTAGAAATCAGCAACAGATATAAACTTGTAAATTCACGAATATGTGACAATTAAATTACATACACCTAAATAACCAATGTGTCAAAGAAGATATCATAAATGAAGTTAGAAAATACTTTGAGATGAATAGAAGCGAAAGCACAACCATACCAAAACTTACGGGCTGCAGCTAAAGCTGTTCTTAAAGGAAAATTTGCAGCTGTAAAAATCTACATTATGAAAGAAGAACGATCTCAAACCAATAACCTAAACTTCCACTTTAGAAAAACTAGAAAAAGAAAAGCAAATTTTGCCATGTTTTGAGAGACAAACCCCACATGTCAAGGATCAGAGAGTGGCCTTTAGGAACTGAGAGTGGTTCTGATCTATAGCTAACAAGAAAATGGACATCTCAGTCATACAACTACAAGGAAATTCACATTTCCAACAACTAATGAGTTTGGAAAAGGATTTTAAATGTGCCTCAGATGACTTTGTAGCCCCTGTAAACACTGTGCTTGCAGCTTTCTGAGACCCTGAGCAGAGAACCCAGCTAGCCTATGCCAAAAATCCTGATCCATAGAAACTGTGAAGTAATAAATGAGTGTGTTTTTAAGCCATAAAGAAAGAAAATCAAGTTAAATCCAAACAAAGAAGAAAGAAGAAAAATACTAAAATTAGAGCAGAAATTAATGAAATAGAATATAGAAATACAATAGAAAAAAATTAATGAAACTCCAAAGTATGGTCTTTGAAAAGATCAAGAAAATTAGATAGACTAACCAAGGAAAAAAGTGAGAAAATTGAAATTACTAAAATTGGTGCAGACATCACTACTAATCTTTTAGAAATAAAAAGGATTAAAAGAGAATAATATGAATAATCAACATAGATAAAAACCTAAGCAGCCTATATGAAATGGAAAAAATCTTAGAAATATACAAACTACCAATACTGACTTAAGAAGAAATAAAAATCTAATCTATAGACCTATAACAAGTGAAGAGAATGAATTAGTAATGAAAAAAATTTCCCCCAAAGAAAAGCCCAGGCCTAGATGTCTCTACTGGTGAATTCTACCAAACATTTAAAGAAAACTTAGCATTAATATTTCTTAAATTCCTCCAAAAACAGAAGAGAAGGGAACACTTTCCAACTCATCCTGAGTCCAATATTATTCAGATACCAAAAGCAGAAAAAGACATTGCCAGAAAAAAAAAAATATATATATAGACCAATATCCCTTATAAATATAGAGACACAAATTGCTCAATAACACACTAGCAAACTGAGCCCAATAGTCTATAAAAAGGATTACACACCATGACCAAATGGAACTTATCCCTAGTATGCAGGTTGGTTCAACCTATGAAAGTCAATCAACATTATATCAGTAGAATAAACATGATAATTTCAATACATGCAGAAAAGATATTTGAAAATACCTGAACAATTTTTTCATGATAAAAACCTTAAACAAACTAGAAATACAAGGGAATTTCCTTGAACTGATAGAGAGCATCTATGAAAAACATGCAGCTAACATAATATTTAATGGTGAATAACTGAAAACTTTCATCCCTAAGATCAGGAACAAGACAAGAATCTCTACTCTTACCACCTCTATTCAATACTTCCTGAAGCTTCTAACCAAATAAATTAGGCAAGAAAATAATATAAGGCATTCAGATCGAAAAGGAATAAGTAAACTATTTTTATTTGCAGATGACATGATCTTGTATACAGAAAGTCCTAAGATCTATTAGACCTAATAAATTCAGTGAGGTTACAGGATACATGATCAATATACAAAAATTAGTTGTATTTTTATACATTTGCAGTGAACAATCTGAAAATTAAGAAAACAATTTTAAAATAGCATAACAATAAAATACTTAGGAATAAATTTAGCAGAAGTTTGATAATTGTACACTAAAATCCACAAAACTTTGTTGAAAGAAATTAAAGAACACCTAAATAGATACCTCATGTTTCAAGGATTGGAATACATAATACTGTTTACACAGTAATACTCTCCAAATTGATCTACAGATCAGAGGCAATCTCTATCAAAATTCCAATGTCATTTTAAATAAAAATTTACATAAAAATGCAAAGGAACCAGAATATCCAAAA
The DNA here is from genome assembly GCF_028564815.1 of Eubalaena glacialis. NCBI lineage: Eukaryota > Metazoa > Chordata > Mammalia > Artiodactyla > Balaenidae > Eubalaena > Eubalaena glacialis. The sequence goes on along the minus strand of NC_083725.1, from coordinate 11,194,487 downwards.
CAATTTGAAAAAGAAAAATAACACTGGAGGAGTCACACTCCCTGATTTCAAAACTTACTAAAGCACAGCTATACCAATCAAGACAGTGTAGCACTGGCATAAAAATAGACATGTAGATCAATAAACTACAAATAAGAAATAAATCCACATATCCATCGTCAGCTGATTTTCAACCAGGGTGTTAAATAATTGAATGGGAGAACAAATGGTGCTGGAACAACTGGATACCCACATGAAAAAGACTGAAATTGAACCCCTACCTCGCACCATTTACAAAAATTAATCCAAATACATCAGACCTACACATAGAGTTAAAACCATAAAACTCTTAGAAGAACACATAGATGTAAATTTCCATGACTTTGGATTAGGTAATGGTTTATTAAACATGTCACCTAAAGCACAAACACCCAAAGAGGTAACAGATAAATTAGACTTCATAAAAATTAAAAATGTTTGTGAATCAAAGGATACTATCCACAAATTGAAAAGACAATACAGAGAATAAGTAAAAATATTTGCAAATTGCATATCTGAAAAGGGTTAATATCCAGAATGTATTAAGAACACTTACAATTCAAGAATAAAGAGACGAACAGCCCCATTTAAAAATGGGCAAAAGCTTTGAGTAGATATTTCTCCAAAGAAGATAGACAAACGGCCAGTAAGCACATGAGAAGATGCTCAGTATAATTAATCATTAGTAAATGCAAATCAAAATCACAATGAGAGGGCTTCCCTGGTGGCGCAGTGGTTAAGAATCCGCCTGCCAGTGCAGGGGACATGGGTCCGAGTCCTGGTCCGGGAAGATCCCACATGCCGCGGAGCAACTAAGCCTGTGCACCACAACTACTGAGCCTGCGCTCTAGAGCCTGCGAGCCACAACTGCTGAAGCCCGCGCACCTAGAGCCCATGCTCCACAACAAGAGAAGCCACCGCAATGAGAAGCCTGTGCACTGCAACGAAGAGTAACCCCCACTCGACGCAACTAGAGAAGTCCACGCACAGCAACAAAGACCCAAAACAACCAAAAATAAATAAAATAAAATAAAATATATTTTAAAAAATCACAATGAGATACCACTTCATGTCCATAATTTTTTTAAAAAAGGAAAATAAATGTGGCAAGGACACGGAAAATTGGAACCCTGCACATTGCTGGTGGGAATATAAAATGGTGCAGCTGCTGTGGAAAACTTTTGGACAGTTTCTCAAAAAGTTAAACATAAAGTAACCATATGATACAGCAATTCCACTCATAGGTATATATGCGTGACAACTGAAAACATATGTTCACACAAGAATTTGGACATAAATTTAAAAATGTGGAAACAAGCCAAAAGATCTACCAACAGATGAATGGATAAACAAATTATGGTTCATCTGTACTCGAAATGCTACTCAGCAACAAAGAGGAATGAACTATTAATCCATGGAACAACACAGACTTATCTCAAAATAATTATGCCAGTGAAAGAAGCCACCTTAAAAAAAAAAGAGTACATACTCTATGATTCCATTTATATAAAATTCTAGAAAATGCAATCTAATCTCTAGGGACAGAGATCATGTCATTGGTTGCCTGGGGATGAGGGCCAGAGTTGGAAGGTGTGGAAGAGAAGAATTATAATGCGTCAAGAGGAAACTTTTAGTGGTAATAGATATATTCATTATCTTGATTTTGGTTATGGTTATATACATCTGTCAAAACTTACCAAGTTGTATGCTTTTAATACATGTGGTTTACTGTTTTTTTATTATACTTCATTAAGCTGTTAAAATAATTAGAAGAAGACAAAAGGCTCAATTAAAAGATGGGCAAAATATTTGAACAGATACTTCACCAAAGAATAGATACAGATGGCAAATAAGCACATGAAAAGATGTTCAACATCATTAATCATTAAGGAAATGCAAATTAAAGTCACAATGAGATACTGCTAGACACCTACAAAATGACTCACCCAACCCTACCCCTCCGCCAAAAAAAAAACATAAAAGAAAGGGTTGGCAGGAATACAGAGCAACTGTAGTTTTCATACATTGTTGGTGTGAATGCAAAATGATATAACCACTTGGGAAAACAGTTTGGAAATTTCTAATAGTTAAACATACATTTACCATACAACTCATATTTTTCACTTTACACAAAGATCTTTAGATTATTTATAACAAGCTGAAATCTGGAAACATTCCAAAGTTTGTCAACTGGTGAATGGATAAACAAACTGTGGTACATCCATACAATAGACTCCTCAACAATAAAAAAGAACTATTCATAGATACAATAATATGAATGTATTTCAAAAGAATTATGCTAAAGAAGATACAAAAAAGTTTTATATAATTCCATTTATTCTGGATAAAGCAAAACCATGGGTAAAAATATCAGATCAGAGTTGCCAGGGGTGAGGATGCTGGAGAAATGGACTATAAAGTGTCACAAGGGAACTTTTTGTGGTGTTGAAAATAGTCCATATCTTTAATGTGTTCATAATTAGTAAACTGTATACACTTGTCAAAATTCTCTGAGCTCTACTCCTAAAAATCTAAATTTTACTGTATGAAAATTATACTTCAATAAATCTGATTTCTAAAAAATTCATCATTTATTCTTGATTTTAAAAAACCTCAATAAATAGGGGTAGATACCTTCTTAATATAATGAGATATTTCCTTCTTAGCCCCAATCAAGCACCATTCTTAATTGCAAAAACAGAGAAATTCGCATTAAAGACATAAAGAGGATGCCCATAATCATCACTATTATTTAACATTGTGCAGGAGGTACCAGCCAACACAGTTGGAACAGAGAAAAAAGTTAGCAGTACAAAACTGGAAACAAGGAAGAAGACATACAATCAGTATTTGAAGGTGTTTAATGGTAACCTGGAAAACACAAGAGAATAAACTGAATGAAAGTATAAACTCAAGAAAACAAATTAGGGGGGATATACAATTAATATGAATTAATCAATGATTTTCATCGATGTAAACAATAGCCAGTTGGAACATCTGATAGAAGAAACAAAAAATCCCATTTATAATAGCAACTCAAAAAGACAAAATGACCAAGAAGAAAATTAACATAAGACATATTAAGGAAACTTTATAAAATTAACTAAAGATAGTAAAATTTAACAAATGGAAAGACATACATATTTTACATAGGGAAAACAAACATCATAAAGATGTCAATTTTATCTAACCTAATTAAAAATAATGTAATCTCAGTAAAATTGCCAATATTTTTAAAAAGCTAGATAATTTTTTAAATTCATGTAAACAAACAGTATTTAGAGAATTTTTGAAATGGAAAAACAAGGAAGAGAAATGATCTATTTGATTTCAAACATATTATAAATCCATGACACTAATGCATGAAGAGACTGACATAGTCATGGAAAAAAATAGAGAAAGTTCAGAAATAGAGCGAGAGAGAGAGATTATATAACAAAAGTGGCAACTCAAACCAGAGGGGAAAACATAGGGCATTCAATAAAAGTTCCTGGAACAATTGGATTTACATATCACATTTCAAACAAGGATAAATTCCAAATGGATCAAGATTTAAACATAAAGCATGAAACCATAAAAATACTGAAAGAAAACATGGAAGGATTCCATCCTAGGCCTGGGTAGGGAAAAGCCAATCTAAATATAAATCAAAATCCAAAAAATTTAAAATTGTTATATTCGACTACATAATACTAAAAGAAAATTTCAGTGTGAAGACATACCATTAAACAAAGAAAATATAAATGTTAAAACTGAGTTAAAATATTTGTAACAAATACCAAAAAAGGAGCTTATCTCCCAAGTGTATAAAGAGCTCCTACGTTTTGAGCCAATAAGAAAACGGGCAAAGAATATAAAAGGAAATATAAATTACTTTTAAATACATGAAACTACTTATGAGTATAAGTGAAATGCAGTTTTAAGACTACACTGAGATACTATTTTTCACTTATCAGATTGTCAAAAATCCAAAAGTGTGATGCAATCTCTTGGTGAGGCGGTAGGAAAAGAGTCACTTTCATATATTGCTGGTGGGAATGTAAATTGTTACAACCCCAGGGGAGGGCAAGCTAGTAATATCTATTAAAATCACAAATGCATATACCCTTTGACCCAGCTATTCCACTTCTGGGAATGTATCCTAGAGTTATACTAGGACACATGCAAAATGATATACACGAATATCTATTGCAGCATTGTTAGTAATAGCAAAAGATTGGAAGCAACCCAAGTCTTCCATCAATAGGAGACTGATTTTTCATTTAGCTTGCTTTTACAACTTCAAAGTGGGAAAAAAAGCGAGGCCCTGCTCCTAAGGCTAGAGATGAGCTGGCTTTAGTCATCTACTCCATCCCTCATTGCCCTGGACTGCCCTCCAGCCCTACGTGCCCTTCCAAGGTAGCAGAGCCCTCCCAGGCGGGAGATGGCCTCAAGCCCGCTTGAGAACATCAGCGTCATGAGAGGGATGGTCCGAAGAGGGAGCAATGCAAAAGAACTCCACCTTCTACCAGTTATTATACAAGAACTTTTCTTTACTGCGTAAGTTGAGGGGAGAATAGAGAGTAGGGTGTGAACTTGCCCTAGATCTAGGATGTTCCACCAATACTTACTTTTTAAAATCTTGATTATCTTTTAATTAGGGCAAGATATGACTAATACTGCTTAAGATTTACGCTTGTCTATTTCAGTAAAGTGGTCCAGTTTTTCCTAAAAATTATACAACTGGGAGGAAACGTATGATGGTTATTTTTCCCCAGGTACTAATGTTTATGAATAGTCCATGAAACCATAATCAGGGCAAAAATACTTGCCCACTGACAGCTTACTAACCTCAGACAAAATATCTAGAAGATATAAATAGTGTTCTGAGTGAGGCTGTGCAAAAACTAAGACTACAAAAATGATGGAAAATGCTAAAGTTAGATGTTTTTCTTCATCTACATTTACTTCCATTTCTTTTTAAGAACTACAGGATTTGGGTAAAATTTGTTGCTGTTTGTCTGTTTGTTGTTTGTCTGCTGGGTTTGATTTTTAATTTGGGTAAACAAATTCTTTAAAAACCGTTCAGAGGAAAGGAGGGGAATCGCCTTGAACCATAGATGCAAGAATTTTGCTGGATGGTCCTAGTCTGAATAGAAACCACTTTGTGTAAAAAGGCTCATTTTAAGTGGGTCAATCTGTATTCGTTGCACCACTTGAAACACTGAAGACACACTTTTGTGTATCTAGTGTTTGGGGACTTTTTGGGAACACACTATATTTATACTCTATTAAACTAGGTCAGCTCCTTTGTTGGGACAATCCCAGAGGGAGCTATACATTTCACCTAAAGATAGCAAGAGCAGTTCTGGTATTTTACTCATTTGTCTATCCCAACTCATCCTACTAAAGTCTAATCTAGTAATGTCCTATGTTCCAGTGAATAAACAGTGACTGATTCATTTAAAAATATTTCTTTAGTGTCTATAGTGTGAGTTGTTCATTGTGCTCAGTGTTATGGGAAATATGAATTCCATCTGTCAAGGAGACCTCTCTTTAAAAGGGTAGTAAGGCACATATTCATAACTATAAAAAGGACAGAAAGATGAGTTAGGTAAGGCTGTTGAGTCAGAGGTGCAGAGAAGTTACTCAAGAGAAAGTGTCCTGCAGGAAGGTAGAAACTAAGACATACTGGAGAGAGCTCAGTGTATATATGTATGTATGTGTGTGTGTGTGTGTGTGTGTGTGTGTGTATTAATTTTTGGTGGTAGCAGAGGAAACTCTAGAAAGAAAAAAAAACCCACAGTATCTTGACTCGCACATAGATTTTCCTGATTAAAACAAATAACAAACAAGATGTGATTTCTGACATTTTCAGCATACTTTAACTCAAAAGATGATTTTTTATAATATTCATATAAATAAAATATGTGTTAATCACCAGAACACCATCAAAACTATAGTGATGAACTAAACTTTGCATGTAATAGGTTGCAGATTTAGGGAATTAGAGTTCACTGTTTCTTGTGGCATTTAGTTCCACATACTCAGGGAATAATATTGAACTCCAGTTTTGTATTTTAATTAGGTCACTAACAGATGAACAGATTAAAGCAGGTGAAGTGTCTAAAAATCAGGTTATGTGAAGAATGCCAATCCAAATGAGTTGTTCACCTTTGAAAAGAGAAGGCTTAACCCCATGAGGACTATCTTTAAATAACTGTGGTGGATCAGTGTTATTTATCATTATTCCAGAAACCAGAAATAGGGAAGTCATAAGTGAAAGTTCCAAGGAAGCAATGCGCAGCTTACAATGCAGAATGGCTTACTAGCAATTACAGCTGTCCAAGCACAGGCTAAGGTGCTTTGTGTATTTGTGAGCAACTTAAGGAGCAGTTGAATGACATGTGATTAGAGATGCTACAGATGAGATGCTTCTCAAACTCGAAGGTGCCTTTGAATCACCTGGAGTCTTGTAAAATGCTGCCAGTCACCGAATATACTATGAGCACCAAGGAAATAGAGAATTTTCCTTCACTGTATACAAAGTTTTGAATTAGAGAAATTTTAAATCCCTTCCATTTTGACGTTTATTTGCATCTCAATGCAAAGTATTTGCTAGGTGCTACGGGGCTAAATGAAAGTCAGGGTCCCTGAAGTATTATGGTAAATTTCAGAAACAGGAGAATGCATAGCACATTTGGAATACAATAACTTGATCACAAGGAATATTTCTGGTAGGAGAAGTGTTGTATAAACGGCTTAGTGGCAGGCCAAGTTTCTGTAGTGAATATTAAGTTAAGAACTCCCTGTATCCTGGAGGTAATGGTATCTTGGTCCAGATTTGCATTCACCTGTAAGTAACATACCTTCAGGGTAGTGGGTTAAATATATAAACGTTTATTTGTCCATGTAAATAAAAACGGTACAGAATTAGACAGTCCAGGGTTGGTATGACAGCTCCACGAAGTCATCAGAGACTCAGTCTCCTTCTAACTTTCTGTTTAGCCACCTTCAGAGCTAACTTCCACCCTGGAAGATTATCGTAAGATTCAGGACACTTGCTGGAGTTCCAGCAATATGGTCACATTCCAGCATCGGAAAGGAGGATGAAGAAATTGCTCCTTTTGAAGGAAACAACTCGAAAGATCCATAACCTGCTGTTCACATCTCATGGGGCAGAACTTGGTCACATGATGGAATGTAACTGCAAGGGATCCTGGGAAAGGTGGGTTTCTGAGCTGAGCACATTGTCTAGGGTTTTGTTTCTAAGAAATAATGAATGGATTGGTGGACACTGGGAGTCATCTAACAGTCTCTACCACAAATTGTGAGTCAAGAAATAGTTTTGAGTTGAAAGACAACACCTGCAAAGGATTATCTTTGAAAGATCAATATGGAAGCAATACAACGAATGAAATTGAAGGCTGAGAGAGTCTGTAGTCAAGATGGCTGGTTTCTAGATGTAAAGGAATCCTGGGGATGTTGGACTAAACCAGAGTAATAACAGATGAAGTAGAAAGAGAAGGGATTATAGGATGGTTGTTACAAAGCTATGATTGATGGAACTTTATGGTTGATCTGGGTAGAAAGGGAGAGGGAGGAACCTAGACTACCTGTGAGGTTTAGAAGCTTGGTGACTTGGAAAATGATGAAATCCACAGCAGAAACAGGAATGGCAAAAATAAAGTCAACATGTTGAGGAGGAAAATGAGTTTTGTTTCAGATACGCTGGGTTTGTTGTGATGATGGAACATTCAAGGAGAGATGTGGAAATGTCTGGACCTTTCATGGTTAAGACTGTAGGGCTCTAGCTCAGGAGACAATTGAGTGCTGAAGGGATGGCTTTTAAGGTTTTTCATATACTCCACACTTCCCCTTGGATGTCTATTAGTCATCTCACACTTTATGTGTCCAAAGCAGAATTCTCAACCACCTTCGCTCCACTCTAGGTGTTGAGAACACAGAGGATGTTGGTCTGTTTTAATATTCATTCCAACAAAAATACTAATGCATAGGCAAATATGCTGAAAATGAGTTAGGATAAAACTCTAAAGCCAAATATAAATATTTGATATTATCTACTCTTCGAGAATAGGCCCCTCTGAATTTTGAATTATTTCCTATAATCCAGTCTTCGGATGCCTTCAAATTTAATTTCTCCATCTGCTTAAAGGGAATGATAACCCATAAAAGCAAAGTATACCAATATAACCAGCTTCCACAGCATTTTCCTCACGGACACACTCGATTTTCCAAATATCAACTCTATATGCATCTGTAAATTGAAGTGTAGACAAAGTTTCCTGCCTTTTCTCTGGCTAAGAATCTGATTTTCCCTTGACAATATATTCCTAATGCCAGAGGTCAAGGCTTATATTAACCCATTCTGAACCTGCCTTCAGGTGGTTAATGAAAGATCCCTAGAGCAACAGCCTTGACCTTAACCTGAGCTGCATTTTCTTTAATTGGATTGGATTCTCCCCTTCCTTCCTTTGTTCCTTTCGGCTCCAACCAGAGAAAGAAAACAATTGAGCTCCTGGGATATATTAATTACAACATGTTTTGGCCAGCCATGTCTTGATTTTCCATTCCGTTCATGTCACCTTTTTATTGTCCTACACCACAGGACATCACATGGATCAACTCTCCGGGAGTCTCCTACTTGCTTTTAGCCAGTAGAGGACAACCTACCTCATGTAGATGGGAGAGCTCCTAGGATGTCAGGTCATGAGACAGAGGATTCCCTTTCCACATTCCTAAAGCTGCCAGGTGTGCACGACATCCCACAGACAACTGGATAAATGCCAGACCATTCTCCATAGGAGTTCTGGTCTTTGGGGGAGACAGTGAAACTTGTTGCCAAACCAGAAAGCTGGAAATGTTTTGAAAAATCTAAAAATACAAGACAGCTTGCTTATTAATAATGATGCTTGCTTATAATGTCACACTGATGCACAGAGCTTTGTGATGAACAATTTGCTCTCACTTTATACTCACTATCCTTTAAGATAGGCACGGAGAGCACTACATTCGTGTAGAGATGAGAACGGGATGCTGAGAGAGCTCAGTGACGTGCTCAAGGCTACACAGCTGACACTTTAGCAGAACTGAGACAGGTCCTCCATTCTTCACTTCTCTCTTCTCTTCCCTCCAGTAAAATTGTCTACCAGTGTTTACTTACCTACCAGGCGGTGTAGTAGACTGCTCTAAGCCATGGTTGTCAAATATGTGGGATTCACAGAATTGAGATGCATGTCTGAATTTATTCTACTCCTTTCCCCCACTCACACAAACAGCATTCCCTCCTCACCCCCAAAACACCTTCAGTCTAGGCTAGGACTTCAAACACTCTCCACTCCCCAGATGGTATATGCCATCTACACATGGCTGCCAGATTGCTCACATTACTCCTTGCCCTGCTTCTTCCTCCCCCACCTCATCTATATGCACCAAAGCCTATTGTGCTCTGTCTCTGTGCTGTGAAGTTGTTGCTCTTTCCTTATAAGTCTCCTAACATCGTGTTTAATCATGTACTCATATTAATGAGGTAACAGACCTAGGGAGCTAGCACAGAGTCTAGGACATTGTGTGTATTCAATACATGTTATCGATGATGATGACGATGGTTCTTCTATTAGTATTTGAACTCAAATGTAAAGGATATTTTCTTTGTATTTAGCACAATATCCATCACATGATAAGAAATCATTAGATATCTTTATTTAATGATACATTATCTATACAGGTATTATATAGATAGTAATGAAGGCAACATTTATATTAGTTTATAATGGAGCATGGAGAGATGGATATAAATAACTGCAGCAGTGATCATTTTAAAGTCACGTAGCTAAATCACAAGTGTTTATGAGTTTGAAATGACATCGGAGAGCATCTAGTCCAGTGTTCCTCAAAGTATGGGCTCCCAACCAGCAGCAGTGCCTGGGAACTTGTTAGAAAGGCCAATCTCCAGCCTCACTCAAGATTTCTCAGAACATTAACTCTGGGTGTGGGAGCAGAGATCTGTGTTTTTACGAGCCCTCTGGGTGACTGTGAAACACAGTAACGTTTAAGAACCACTGATCTAGTCCAATCGTCTAACTTCGACAAGAGAATAAAGGCACAGTGAGTTCAGTGACAGAGCTGGAGGTCACACAGCTAGTGAATGGCAGAAGTGAAGCTAGAACAGTAATCTCCTGACTTCTTGACCTTAATATCCGCCCCCATTACTAGTCTATTCTTTTTCCTGAAGGTTCTTTATCCAGTTAATAATAGAATAATTGTACTCAAAGTTCTACCGTAGCTATCAGTGCGTGCTAGAACGCCAGGGAGCCTTGGCACCAGGAGCCCCGAGTATGTCTCCCAGCTCACCTGTTGCTCTCAGAATAGCTATCTGTGGCAGCCCGTCAACAGAGGACCTGCTGTGAGGAATGCAGTCAGCTGACAACCTCCAGCAGCAGTGCCTTTGGGGGTCCGTCTCCGTGTCAGAGCCAAGAACATGGGTTCCCAGCGGATGACTAAGCGTGGCATGGGTACTAGGGCCTGGCCATTTCTGCCCACTGTGAGATTCCTCTCCTGTTGATCTTTCCTTCGGAGCTGCCTCGGGGCTGGCTGAGATCCTCAGAGCTGCTCTGCAGTCTGAGGCTGGGTCTTCCCACCCTCTGTCCTCTCACAGGTGTCAGACCTCCACTGTGGTCTGGAGGCTTCCTGTGCCTGCTCCCTCTTCCCTTTATGTTTCATGGAAACTACCCCCCTAAATCTCATCTGCTTCTACCTCCACCATGGCATATAACTCTGCGATGACCCGAACTGACACGCTACCGTCTCTGAGCCTCGGTTTCCAGATGAGGACAATGTGGCTGCAAGAGTTCATTCCTAACACACAATTGGGAAATGATACATAGTTGCCAGATTGTTGGTAGTAGCTAGAGTATCAACCTTTCAAGGTTATTAGGCTTAAGTGAAGACACTGACATAAAAGCGTGTGGCAGAGACATCTTTTGCTTATGGAATATCCAGATGATCACCCATATTTTCACCCCAGGTGGGCGATGTGACAGATTCTGGCCAAGGTGCTATGAGCAGAAATGATGCATTTTCAATTTAGGTCAAAACACAGAAGAATAAATGTCCTCTAAGGCTGGCACAGCAAACTCCAAAGGCATGTGTTAAGATGACGGTGTTTTCATCAGCCTGTGATTTGTGAGCTAATGTAGAACCCAGCGCCCAGCTAACCCACATTGGATATATCATGTGACAAGAAATAAAGCTTTAGTGCGTTAAGAACTGAGATTTGGGGATTAATTTGTTACTACTACTTAAACTATCCTATGCTGACTAAAATAATATGTTTTGCAAAATGTACGGCACTGTGAAAATAAAAGACATTTTCACTTTAACTGCTTACTTTCTAGCATTATTCTTGCTTGTACTTGGGAGAAAATGTAAAACTGAAGATATAATTCAAGACAGAAGAAAAAGAAAACTCGATTTAGGAATAAAGTTCTCAAACTGAAGGTAGGAAAAATCAGTCATTAGGGGGAAATCTTATTTGAAAATTCTTACTGGAAAAAAATCTTAGAGTTATACTTGAAAAAAAATCCAGAGTTGATTATAAATTAGACATAGTCAGGGCCGTTCACGAGCTTTATAATCTCATGATGTGGCAGAGGGTAGTTTTTTCCACTTTAGTTTGCTAGAGTGAAATAATCAGTATTATTCAAATTCCTTATTTTTTTTAATTGCACCAAAACTAGAACAGGATGTTTCTAAAGTGGGGCCAGTGTCTGTGTAAGTTGACGTGTGTACACTGGAGGTGGCTGTAGGGAAGAGCAGCTGTTTTGCCCTTTTCAATAGTTGGTATGTTGATTAGGTGGCGATTCTTCTCTTCCAGTCCTTAGAACACAAGCAACCTGCAGAAGGGGCTGGCAATGACCAGTCAGTCAGAACAAGGAATAATGAAAGGTCAAAACAGAAGGGCCAGACTGCACAGCCTGGAAAACATTTGAAGTTTCACCTCCTCGTTGCCATTGGACAAATGGCAAGGAATAGAAGTGGTTCATGTTCTGCCTTTCCAGGGACAAGATTTCAACCAGAAATATCTTGGAGGGAGCCAATATCTTGGATTTGGAAGCAGAGAAGTGAATGTTTCCACACCTCTTTAGAGAGAGGATAAAACATGGAACTTGCAAATGACATAACCTAGAAAAATCAGTTTATATAGGTACTACCTTTTAACTACTCTTGGGCACTCATAACTTAACACTGGAGAAAGCAGTACTAGATCACTCACTTTGTGGTCTGCCATAAATTGAGGAATGAACTGCAGTTATTCTTATGGCAAAAGTGGAGAAGGAATGAATTCAAGGGCTCTGAAAGCCGACTGTACTAAATAAATATTGAAATGAAACAAAGATGTAGTAACAACTTTTACACAGTGAAGTGGCAGTAGAATGGGGCAGTTGTAAATCTGTTGCTTTTAAGCTAAAAATCTGTACTCAATCTAGTTTCATTTTTAAGAAGTTCCCTATAAAATGTGTAGCATCTTATCTGGGTACAGATTCCACAGAATCTAATATCTTCAGAAACAACTGCTCTCACCATCCCTCTTCCTCATCCCTCCTCCCCACCCTGCCTTCCTTTATCTTTTCCTTCCTTCCGGCAGGATTTATTAGTCTGCACAGCTGTTTACTAATGTGTTTCTATCTTGAAGCCACTGGATAATGTGGTCAAACTATAAAATGGGGAAAAGATGACAGGAAGTTTTGCTATGTTAGATACAAAACAGAAACAAAAATTAAGCTAAACAGAAACAAAACCTGATGATTAGTTGTCACTTTATGTTTTCATTTGTTTCACTTGGTACTATATTGACTTTAGAAGTTAGAAAACATATGCCTAACTCCCAGCTCTTCCACTGATTTCCTAGGCAACTGGACTTCAGATTCAGTGCAAAATTTATTTGCACTTTCCATGTATGTGCCAGGTATTAATCCAAGTGTTTTCACATATGCCATCTTATTTCATGATTTAAAAAGTTCAAAGAGGTTAGAGTAACTATAGATCCTGGCTTGCCTAGGGCAGGGCCCACTTGCCAGCATCCCATTTGGTTAGCACTCCTTTTACTCTTCAGAGTGTCATATTTGGAAAATGAACAACATAGTCATCCTACATAGGGTAGGTGTTATTAGAACGTTCTATTTATAGGCCTCTCTGAGTCTTAGTTCCCTTATTGATAAAAATGGGATGCTTGAGTAGAAAACATTAAAAGTCCCTTCTGGCTCTAATGTCTATGATTCCTTGCACATTTATAGATATCTTTGCATCAAAGCTTTCTATCTGCTTGAAAAGTCTATTAGGGTAAAGACTCTGCCTCAGCAACCTGTCAACACTGAAAAGGGCAAAGGGATCCTCCACTATGGTACAAGAAATAAGAATTTCTAGGGCAGAATGAATGGTGGAAAAAATGCCTACTGAATTTACATGCATTAATGATGCAGCACTGCCTGTGACGTCACCAACAGTTTATATAAGATACACGGAAGAGAGTATACCAAAGACCACAGGGCGATATATACCTAAAATAACTGGTTAATATCTGTTGAGTAATAATATGGTAAAATCTAATGCATTTCAGTTTAGAATCGTTGCAACAATTAAGAATTATGAACAGTTGCCACTGTCGGTTACTCGTATTATGTCTTTTTGTCCTTTCATATGTCTGCTAATGCTAAATATCTAGAACGTAATTTTCACTTTGCCCACAGGCAACCTCCTGGGAAGCATGTTTTAGTGAAAGAGCTTGGGCTTTGGAGTAAAATATCTGAGTTTTAATCCTGGCTCTGCCAGTTATTCAAATGCATGCTGCTTGACCTTTCTTTGAGACTCAGTTTCCTTATTTATAAAACAGGAACAACAATCCAAATTTAGAGAATCATTCTGAAAATTCAGTGAGGTAGTGCTGACACATTGAAGGCCCTAAGAAAATATTTGTACTTCTAAACTGTCCCCAAAGAGGTGTCTACATGAAATGCATCAAATAAGTACTGCAGCCTAAATCTTGTCATTATGAGCCTAGATCTCTCATGGTTCAATGGCTGCGCAAATACCAGTAAGTGGAATTTCACTTGATGATGGCTTTATGATTAGCAGCAAGTGGCAGCTTGGTTTTCAGCTTTGTTGTACATGGCAGTTCTTAAGGAAAGATTCTCTGCCTTCTCCAAGGCTGTCTATAAGTTTGTTGATGCTCCAAGGCTGAACATAATGTTCTATTTACAGAGGGTGTTTAATAAAAGCAATCTGTCATCAGTGTCTCAGGTCCAAAATAGCTCCCCAACTGTAATCTACATGACTTTCAAGCTAAGAGAAAGCTAGGATCAGACCTCACCTGTGGTATTGGATTTTGTTCTAGATACCGTACTTTAAAAGCATCACATGTGCAGTCTTAGGATTAATGGGCCTGGAAGGATTAGAGAGTAAAATCATGAACAGCTGTAGCCAGGAAGAATGTTTAAAAGTGTTTTGGGATAAATGTTACTCTGATGGGAGCACAGGTTTTTTTTGGCCTGGAAATGACCAATTGTGAACTAAAATGAACAGAATATTCGTTCCTTCTGGAAACACAATACAGATAGAACATAGAGGCATCTGAGGAAGAGACCGAGAGACACAGAGACAGTAAAATGCAGAAGCACTTAGGGAGAACAAATCATTTCCAGAATAAAAAGTAATTGGTAGCAGACACTTCACAGGGCGTTTCAGAAGTATTTCTCTACACCCACTGTAGGTCTTGCTATTTCAAGTAAATGTTAAGCAACTGCTTCCGAGGGATTGATGGCATTTTGCATATTTTTTATAATCAGTGTACACCCAATGCAGAATTGCCTAAGACAAAAGTAACAATATGAGGAATCAGAGTAATGGTGGCTCCAATGTCTTGGTGGGAGATTAGCTTATACCTTCCCAGAATCTCCATCACTTTCTAAAGCTACCCTAAATAAAAATAATAATCTTTGATATGGACAATGGGTAATTTCTTAATCTTAGGTGAAGTGTGACCAAAAGTATCTTTAGAGAACCTTATTACATTAACTATTCTGTCATATACAATGTAGGTAAAAATATAATAAACTATGCAGAGTTTCAAGACAAATCCTCTAGTTTCTCTTTCTAACCTTATTGCCCTCCCCCACCACCCTCGACCCAATCTCCACTAAGGACATTCTGAAACCACTATGGAATCTCCTAGATAATTCTCCAAGCCTCCAACAGCACTGCCACGGTACTGACTGGGTTCCAGACTGACTGGGTTTGATCCTCACAACAAATGACATCTAAACATGTTCATTATCAAATTTATAGCAAATTGTATGAGATTTTATTCTACTGTATGTATTAGTGGATCCCATTTAACCCCTATCTTTTTTAATCTTATTATTTTTTTACTTTTCTAAAGCTCCATTTAAATTTTAAAATGTTAGAGATAGCCATATACTCTTAATCATTCCAGTCTGGATTCTGATGCCAAAGTGGAGAAATTTCCTAATATCCCTTCCAAAATGTTGTAGGTGTATAACTCAAATGCATAATGAGTCACCAACTAGATGATAAGGCAAGTCAAAACTATATTCTATAATTAATAATAGAAGGAACTAGGGATATTTAGCCCAGAGAAGTAAATGTTCCTGGTAGCTATTTTAAATATCTGAAGGGTTATGGAGTAGAAGAAAGATTTGGATTGTTCTAAGTGACACTAAAAAGTGAAACTAGAGTAAAAAGTAAAAACTACATTGAAATATATCTGCTCATGTAAGGTCTATGTAATACTATTAGCAAAGATAGAACTGGAAGACAGAACTGGAAGGCAATGAGTTTAAGGACAGAGTAGGATTTGGCAGAGAAGGTGTATGAAAGTTTCAAACATCAGACTGATGCGTGGACCATAAATCGATTCCAACCTGAGAGGCAATAACTCTAAGGGAATAAAATGAAGATGAGGATCAAGGTATATAGCAAGTTCATTTGAGTTACAGAACACAGGAAAGTATAATGTTTAAAGAGGAAATCCATAGAATTGTAGAAAGGTTTTCTGCTAGAGAAGATACAAATCACACAGAGATGAGAAGACTGATGCTCCTCATGAATAACACCTAATGCACTGGGATTGGGCAGTCAGGCTCTAACACTGTATATAAAGCAAAAGCAATTGAACACTAAGAAAGAGACATACAGTGGTCTGAATAATATAAAATCTGAGCACGTTAATATTTCTGTCAATGCAACCAAGAATGTTATGGCATATATGTTGCTAGGAATGACAGAAGCTATTACTGCAGTGAGATTAGAATCTTTTTGAAATATCAACAGAAGCATTATAGTTGGTAACATTCCCATCTAAAATAGATGACATTGATATCCAATCGACATACTAGGGGGAACAGCATACAAAATTACAGACGAGATTATTTTGTTCTATACTGATTTTTCCCTTAGGAGTTTTAGCTTAGCTATCAAATCAATTAGTTTTCCTCAATCCCAAGTACAATAACAAATTTCTCTGTTTTTTGTTTTTCTGGTTTTTTTTTGGAGTGAAGTGGGTTATGTCTGGGTTCCCTTTTATGTATTATGACCACCAGGGTGTAAATCGATTGGCCAAGCAAATGGGTAAATGAGCTGTAAGTAATGCCCAGGATTGGAGTGGAGGTGCTCCTTCTGTCTCATCTTCCCAGCATTGGTCAGGGCTATCTTGCTTCTCAGCTGGGTCAGTGCAGTGTGAGTTCTGTGTTCCAGGTTTTACAAACCCCTTAAGAAGCAAAACATAGTAGGAGGATATTTTAAAATTGAAGTCTGTTATCTTCACCATCCTTTAATGATTCAAGCATCATCAAGAACTTGCTATAATGCTGCCTTTAGGTAGAGCTGATACCCAAGAAAGAGTTAAATTCCTCACTTTGGAGCTCTTATGTAAATTTGGGTAGATCTAAAGTAGGAAAAAGTTTTGAAAGCCATGATTTTTATTGCAAGAACCATGATTTTTATTGTAAGAAGAAGAATTGTTTAACTTCCTTGGCTTTACATGTGGAAGAGGCAAGGCCTAGAAGATTCAAAACACAGTATAGCAAGAACAGATGGGTAATGTAAGCAGAGAGTGATGGGAACTCTAATGAACTCAAAGGGAAATAGTAGAAATTAAAAACACTGTAGTAGAAATGAAGAATGCCTTTATAGTCTCATCAGCATGGCCGAGGAAAGAATCAGCGAACCTGAAGATATGTCAGTACTTCAAACTTCAAAAATTAAAATGGAAGAGAAAAAAAAAGAAAAAAATGGAAAAGAATATCCAAGAATTGTGGGACAATTACAAAATGTGTCATAAGTGTAATGAGAATACCAGAGGGAGAAGGAAGGAAGGAAGGAAGGAAGGGAGGGAGGGAGGGAGGGAGGGTAGAAGGAAGGGAGGGAGGGAGAAAGAAAGAAAAAATATTTGAAGTAACACTGGCCAACAATTTTTCAAAATAAACAACACAGGTCCAGGAAGCTCAGACAACACCAACCATGATAAATACAACAATGACACCAAAAATCTACACCTAGGCATATCACATTCAAAATGCAAAAAAATCAAAGACAAAGAAAATATTGAAAGAATCAGAGGGGAGGGGCAGAGTCAAGATGGCAGACGAGGAGGACATGGAGTTCACGTCTCCGCACAACTAGGGCATTTACCAGGCACTGGTGGGGGACCACAGACACCTAAGGGGATGGGAGGAACCCCCAAGTGACCAGGTTGTGGTTTTGTTTTACCTTGTTGTTGATGACTCATTTATATTTTTATTTTTTCTAATAAATTTTTTATTTTTCTAATTTTATTTTATTCTTTATACTTTGTTATTATTCTGCTCCTTTTGGCTTGTTCCCCACCCTGTTTTTTTTTGTTTTGTTTTGTTTTTTCTGTTGTGGCTGCACTTTACCTTGTTGCAGTTTCAGTTATTTCACTTATATTTTAATTTTTCCTAATACATTTTCTATTTTTCTAATTTTATTTTATTTTTTATTCATTGTTATTGTACTGCTACTTGTTTTTTCTTTTCTTTTGCTGCACTGCATGGCTTGCAGGATCTTGGTGGCCAGGCCAGGGGTCAGGCCTGAGCTCCTGTGGTGGAAGTGATGAGTCCAAACTGCTGGACTAACAGAGCCTCAGACCCCAGGGAATATTAATCAGAGTGAGGTCTCCTGGAGGTCCTCATCTCAGCACCAAGACCCAGCTCTACCTAACTGCCTGCACACTCCAGTGCTGGACACCTCAGGCCAAACAACCACTAAGACAGAAATACAGCCCCACCCATCAAAAAAAATGATATGACAAAAAAAATGTTACAGATGAATGAGCAAGGTAAAAACCTACAATACCAAATAAATGAAGAAGAAATAGGCAACCTACCTGAAAAAGAATTCAGAGTAATGACAGTAAAGATGATCCAAAATCTCAGAAATAAAATGGAGGCACGGATCAAGAAAATACAAGCAATGTTTAACAAGACCTAGAAGAACTAAAGAACAAACAGTAATGAACAACACAATAACTGAAATGAAAAATACACTACAAGGAATCAATAGTAGAATAACTGATGCAGAAGAGCGAATAAGTGATCTGGAAGATGGAATGGTGGAAGTAACTGCTGAGGAGCAGAATAAAGAAAAAAGAATGAAAAGAATTGAGGACAGTCTCAGAGACTCTGGGACAACATTAAATGCACCAACATTCAAATTATAGGGGTCCCAGAAGAAGAAGAGAAAGAGAAAGGGCCTGAGAAAATATTTGAAGAGATTATAGTCAAAAACTTCCCTAACATGGGAAAGGAAATAGCCACCCAAGTCCAGGAAGTGCAGAGATAAACCCTAGGAGAAACACAGCAAGACACATATTAACCAAACTAACAAAAATTAAATTCAAAGAAAAAATATTAAAAGCAGCAAGGGAAAAGCAACAAATAACATACAAGGGAATCCCCACAAGGTTATCAGCTGATTTTTCAGCAGAAACTCTGCAGGCCAGAGCGGAGTGGCAGGATATATTTAAAGTAATGAAAGGGAAAAACCTACAACCAAGATTACTCTACCCAGCAAGAATCTCATTCAGATACAACAGAGAAATGAAAACCTTTACAGACAAGCTAAAGCTAAGAGAATTCAGCACCACCAAACCAGCTCTACAACAAATGCTAAAGGAACTTCTCTAGGCAGGAAACACAAGTGAAGACAAAGACCCATGAAAACAAACCCAAATCAATTAAGAAAATGGTAACAGAAACATATGTATCGATAATCACCTTGAATGTAAATGGATTAAATGCTCCAACCAAAAGACACAGACTGGCTGAATGGATACAAAAACAAGACCCATATCTATGCTGTCTACAAGAGAGCCACTTCAGACCAAGGGACACATACAGACTGAAAGTGAGGGGATGGAAAAAGATATTCCATGCAAATGGAAATCAGAAGAAAGCTGGAGTAGCAATACTCATACCAAACAGACTTCAAAATAAAGACTATTACAAGAGACAAGAAAGGACACTACATAATGATCAAGGGATCAATCCAAGAAGAAAACATAACAATTACAAATATTTATGCACTCAACATAGGAGCACCTCAATACATAAGGCAAATGCTAACAGCCGTAAATGGGGAAATTGACAGTAACACAATAATAGTGGGGGACTTTAACACCCCACTTACACCAATGGATAGATATCCAAACAGAAAATAAATAAGGAAACACAAGCCTTAAATGACACAATAAACCACATAGATTCACTTGATATTTATAGAACATTCCACCTGAAAGTGGCAGAATACACTTTCTTCTCAGTGCACATGGAACATTCCCCAGGAAAGATCACATCCTGGGTCACAATTCAAGCCCTGGAAAATTTAAGAAAACTGAAATTGTATCAAGGATCTTTTCTGACCACAATGCTATGAGAAGAGAAATCAATTACAGGAAAAAAAAACTGTAAAAAAAACAAACAAATGGAGGCTAACAGTGCACTGCTAAAAAACCAAGAGATCACTGAAGAAATCAAAGAAAAATTTAAAAATACCTAGAAGCAAATGACAACAAAAACACGACAATTCTATTATGACATAGTATGAGTGTGTTTCATGTTTGGTAATTGCAATCATTGTTGCTTTTGTTGTGGTCATCCATGTACAATGCTTGGTGTCAGTCTATTTATCTCTTGTAAAAATAAAATACAGTGAAAAAAAAAAACACAACAATTCTAAACCTATGGGATGCAACAAAAGCAGTTCTAAGAGAGAATTTTAGAGCAATTCAAGCTCACCTCAAAAAACAAGAAAAATCTCAAATAAACAATCTAACCTTACACCTAAAGCAACTAGGAAAAGAAGAACAGAGGAAACACAAAGTTAGTAGAAGGAAAGAAATCATAAAGGTCAGAGCAGAAATAAATGAAATAGAAATGAAGAAAACAATAACAAAGATCAATAAAACTAAAAGTTGGCTCTTTGAGACAATAAACAAAATTGATAAACCTTTAGCTAGACTCATCAAGAAAAAAAGGGAGAGGACTCGAATCAATAAAATTAGAAATGAAAAAGGAGAAATTACAACTGACACCGCAGAAATACAAAGGATCATAAGAGACTACTACAAGCAACTATATGCCAATAAAATGGACGACCTGGCAGAAACAGACAAATTTTTGGAAAGGTAACCTTCCAAGACGGAACCAGGAAGAATCAGAAAATATAAACAGACCAATCACAAGTAATGAAATTGAAACTGTAATTAAAAATCTTCCAACAAACAAAAGTCCAGGACTAGATGGCTTCACGGACAAATTCTATCAAACATTTCGAGGAGAGCTAACACCTATCCTTCTCAAACTCTCCAAAAAATTGCAGAGGGAGGAACACTCCCAAATTCATTCTATGAGGCCACCATCACCCTGATACCAAAATCAAACAAAGGTATCACAATATCACTGATGAACATAGATGCAAAAATCCTCAACAAAATACTAGCAAAGAGAATCCAGCAACACATTAAAAAGATCATACATCATGATCAAGTGGGATTTATCCCAGGGATGCAAGGATTCTTCAACATATGCAAATCAATCAATGTGATACACCATATTAACAAATTAAAGAATAAAACCATATGATCATCTCAATAGATGCAGAAAAAGCTTTTGACAAAATTCAGCACACATTTATGATAAAAACTCTCCAGGTAGTGGGCATAGAGGGAACCTACCTCAACGTAATAAAGACCATATACAACAAACCCACAGCCAACATCATTCTCAATAGTGAAAAACTGAAAGCATTTCCCCTAAGATCAGGAACAAGACAAGGATGTCCATTCTTGCCACTATTATTCAACGTAGTATTGGAAGTCCTAGCCACAGCAATCAGAGAAGAAGAAGAAATAAAAGGAATACAAATTGGAAAACAAGAAATAAAACTGTCACTGTTTGCAGATGACACGATACTATACATAGAAAATCCTAAAGATGCCACCAGAAAACTACTAGAACTAGTCAGTGAATTTGGTAAGGTTGCAGGATACAAAATTAATGCACAGAAATCTCTTGCATCCCTATACATTAACAACAAGAGACCAGAAAGAGAAATTAAGGAAATAATCCCATTTACCATCGTGACAAAAAGAATAAAATACCTAGGAATAAACCTACCTAAGGAGGCAAAAGACCTGTACTCAGAAAACTATAAAACACTGATGAAAGAAATAAAAAGTGACACAAACAGATGGAGAGATATACCATGCTCCTGGATTGGAAGAAACAACGTTGTGAAAATGCCTATACTACCCAAAGCAATCTACACGTTCAATGCAATCCCTATCAAATTACCAATGGCTTTTTTCACTGAATTAGAACGAAAATTTTTACAATTTGTATGGAAACACAAAAGACCCTGAATAGCCAAAGCAATCTTGAGAAAGAAAAATGGAGTTCGAGGAATCAGGCTCCCTGGCTTCAGACTATACTACAAAGCTACAGTAATCAAGGCAGTATGGTACTGGCACAAAAACAGAAATATAGATCAATGGTACAGGATAGAAAACCCACAGATAAATCCAGGCACCTATGGTCACCTAATCTATGCCAAAGGAGGCAAGAATATATAATGGAGAAAAGACAGCCTCTTCAATAAATGGTGCTGTGAAAACTGGACAGCTACATGCAAAAGAATGAAATTAGAACACTACTTAACACCATACACAAAAATAAACTCCAAATGGATTAAAGACCTAAACGTAAGACCAGACATTATAAAACTCTTCGAGGAAAACATAGGAAAAACACCCTTTGACATAAATCACAGCAAGATCATATTTTTTAAAAAATAAATTTATTTATTTATTTATGGCTGCACTGGGTCTTTGTTGCTGCACGCAAGCTTTCTCTAGTTGTGGCGAGTGGGGGCTACTCTTCCTCTCATTGCACGGGCTTCTCCTTTTGTGGAGCACGGGCTCCAGGTGCACGGGCTTTAGTAGTTGTGGCTTGTGGGCTCCAGAGCACAAGCTCAGTAGTTGTGGTGCACGGGCTTAGCTGCTCCTCGGCATGTGGGATCTTCCCAGACCAGGGCTCAAACCCGTGTCTCCTGCATTGGCAGGCGGATTCTTAACCACTGCACCACCAGGGAAGTCCCCATGGCAAGATCTTTTATGACCCACCTCTTAGAGTAATGAAAATAAAAGCAAATGGGACCTAATTAAACTTAAAGTTTTTGCACAGCAAAGGAAACCATAAACAAGACGAAAAGACAACCCACAGAATGGGAGAAAATATTTGCTAATGGAGCAATGGACAAAGGGTTAATCTCCAAAATATACAAACAGCTCATGCAGCTCAATATGAAAAAGAAAAACAACCCAATCCAAAAATGGGTGGAAGACCTAAATAGACATCTCACCAAAGAAGACACACAGATGGCCAAGAGGCACATGAAAAGATGCTCTACACCACTAATTATTAGAGAAATGCAAATCAAAACTACAATGAGGTATCACCTCACACCAGTCAGAATGGCCATCATCAAAAAAATCTACAAACAATAAATGCTGGAGAGGGTGTGGAGAAAAGGGAACCCTCTTGCACTGTTGGTGGCAATGTAAATTGACACAGCCACTATGGAGAACAGTATGGAGGTTCCTCAAAAAACTAAAAATAGAACTACCATATAACCCAGCAATCTTACTACTGGGCATATACCCTGAGAAAACCATAATTCAAAAAGACACATGTACCCCAATGTTCATTGCAGCACTATTTACAATTGCCAGGACATGGAAACAACCTAAATGTCCACTGACAGATGAATGGTTAAAGAAGATGTGGTACATACATACAGTGGAATATTAGCCATAAAAAGAAATGAAATTGGGTCATTTATGGAGATGTGGCTGGACCCAGAGTCTGTCATACAGAGTGAAGTAAGTCACAATGAGAAAGATAAATATCGTATATTAACACACATATGTGGAATCTAGAAAAATGGTACAGATGAACCTATTTGCAGGGCAGGAATAGAAACACAGATGTAGAGAACAGACATATGGACATGGGGTGGGGGGAAGGGGAGGGTGGCATGAATTGGGAGGTTAGTTTTGACATAATTACACTACCATGTGTAAAACAGATAGCTAGTGGGAACCTGCTGTATAGCACAGGGAGCTCAGCTCGGTGCTCTGTGATGATCTAGATGGGTGGGATTGAGGGGAGGGTTGGGGGAGGGAGGGAAAATAATAAAAAGAATCAGAGAGGAAAAAACTTCACCTCACTTATAGAAGAAAAGTGGATAAGAAGTACATGAGACTTCTCTTCACAAATCAAACAAGCAAGAAGCAAGTAAAGTGAGATATTTAAAGTGTTAAAAGAAAAAAGCCCACCAACAAGAATTCTGTGTCTAGTAAAATTATCCAGAAGTAAAGGAGAAATAAAGACTTTCTCAGACAAACCAAAATTTAGGAAATTTGTTGCCAGTAGATCTGCCTAGTAAGATATGTTAAAAGAAATCCTTCAGAGAGAGGAAAAAGGATAGAGGTCAGAAAATGGACCTATGTGAAGAAGAGAAAAATATTAGGGAAAGAATAAATGAAGGTAAAATAAAATCTTTTATTTTTCTTATTCTTAATTGATCTAACAGATAACAGTTTGTTCAAAATAATGATAGTGTAAATGTGTTTGGAGATTATAGTTTACCTATAAGTGAAATAAGTGAAATAAATGACAGCAATACTATAAGGGACAGGAGGAAAGAATTAAGAATACTCTGTTATAAGGTACTTGCACTACCCATGAAGGAGTACAGTATTATTTGAAAGTGGATTTGCATTAGTTATAGATGCACATTGTAAACTTGAAGGCAACCACTAACAAACAAACAAACAAAACCCCACAGTTATATATACCGTAAGCCAGAGAGTAAGGAAGACTATGTGAAGACACTAGGACTCATTATCTGAGAACAGTTTGATCAAAGAAGGAAGAAAGGGTGGAGTAACAGGCATGCTCTTCATTCCCTGAGAAGTAGCCCATGTCCCAGCTGTGGTCGGAAATAACAGGAATAATAGAATCCCTGACAGAAATACCAGACATGCAGACAAGCTGTTCTGATTCCAAAACAGAAGGCATCATTTTCTAATTTGCCCTATGCAGTCTGGGTGACTGCACACTTCACAGAGAAATTCCAGGTCCAACATGGCATTTGAGTGATAGAGCAGTGACCACTGAAGCAAATCAACAGGTGGATCTGAGAATAGCTCTGAGTCCCTCCAAACAAGACATGGCATGAGAAAAGCGGCTGGGAATTCAAAGCCACCCAAAAGGAGCCTCACTGTTGGGACCAGGGGGACACGGGTGCACAGAATTTTTAACTGGAGGCCATGGAGAGACGGTTGTCAGTCGTCATAAGTAGCAAGTGCTTCTGGTAAATTTTAGTTTCCGTTTGCTCACAACTCCAGGGTATGGCCTCACTCTACTTCATGAGCTCTCTCTGTGTCTCCTTTCAGAATTCAGCTCTTACTGTTAAAAGCTTAATCTTCTCCACAACTCCCAAGACTAACTGCAGAGTTGAGAGGATCTTATTAGCTTAGCTTACTCCTGAGTAGAGAGAGATTTCACAGGCCACTTGCTGGCCTATGCATTGCTTACCTTCAAGTCAGTTAATCGGACTTGGTGAACCTGGACAC
The DNA here is from genome assembly GCF_028564815.1 of Eubalaena glacialis. Taxonomy (NCBI): domain Eukaryota; kingdom Metazoa; phylum Chordata; class Mammalia; order Artiodactyla; family Balaenidae; genus Eubalaena; species Eubalaena glacialis. The sequence goes on along the minus strand of NC_083725.1, from coordinate 11,169,238 downwards.
AAGACCACTGGGTTGAGAATATGGCTGTCCAGGATGCTCCTTAGGCCCTTCAGGAAGTGCTGTGGTCTCCCTGAGAAAAGGCTGTGGGCATGGCAGGCACAATAGTTGACCCTGACTCACCCAATGATAGACAGATAGGTGGATTTCAGATAGGTATCAAATCAAACCTAGCCTGTAATCAATAATCTATAGTAAAAGGAAATCATAGGTACAAAAATAATAATGTAGTAAGGTTTAGAAGTTATGGTGGTAGTACTTTTCTTTATCCTTTTTATGTCGTTCCTTACACAGTTCACGTCAATATTAACGATAATAGAGACTAATATTTGCTAAACGCCTACTATGTGTTTGGCATGTTGTTAGATGCTTTATATAAAATAATTAGTTTAATTCCCACAACAACCCTAAGAGGTGGGCACTGATATCTCATACCACTAATGAGGAAACTAAATCTGAGAAGCTTAGTAATTCATACATATAACTTTTCTGCTTATAGGAAGCAACATTTGCACATATCTTTCCTCACAAAATGCCCTTGGTTGCACTTGGGAACAAATTCATTTGCAAGAGCAAAGATAAAAGGGTAATTTAGAGACAAGAAGAAAGAAACTAAAATAAGAAGGAAAAAAAGCCTATCAGAAGCTTATTTTAGATATAGTACTATTATAAGAACAATTAAACTTTGATTGGCTTGGGGGAAAAAAACCTAAGGAATCGTAGGAAGCTTTAACTGAAATTTACAGCTCTATGAGATGTGATTTTTTAAATCTTGATCTGTAAGTAGAAGTTCATTGGGGAACAGAAAAGTTGGAGTTTTTGCTTGGTTTTGTAACTTACTGCAGAACCTTTGACTAAGTTCCCTAACCTTTCTGGCATCAGAGGCACCACCACTAATAGGCCTTCAGCAAATGCTTTTATGAACATGGAATGATAAATAGGAAGGGATTTGATATTTTAGATGAGCAAGTGTGAGTCCTTAGCTTGAAGACCAGAGACAAAGCATTATGCATGTCATGTGACAAGGATGCAAAAGTAAGAGTCCTCGTGAGTCCTTAAGGAACCCACTAACTAAGGTCATGAACAGAGAAGTCCAATGCATGGCCTGCTATACTGGAAATCTTTGGTAAATAAATAGGAGAGCAGAATCGGTTCCCCTCCTCCCGCTCCGGCCCATGGGTAAAGGCACAAGGGCTGCAAATAGGATTCATCTTGTGTGCCAGTTCCCATCAATTGCCAGCAGCCTGGTGTCATGTGTAGAGAGATTGGTGACTTTGTCCAGGCCAAGCAGGAAAGAATACTGCAGGTTATCAAGGCTGTAGGAGAAATAGGGCTTGGGTATGTGGGTAGAAGAACGTTTCAAACTCCAAGATGGCTTTGAAGGTACACAGAACTGGGTTGGAAGTCTTGCTTCGTCACTTAACCATGTGACCTAGGACAGCCCAAGTCTCAGCTTCTTTAATGTATATAACAAAGTATCAAATGCCTACATTATGTGCTATTGTAGGCACGTCATTGTATAAAGCACCAAGCACAGTGTCTGACAAATAGTAGTTGATCAACATATGTTAGCTGCCTTGACTGACATCCAACTTCCTCAACAGATTCCACGGTAGCCAGGACGTTCTCGGTCTAGTGATCATTGTAAACGAGGGTTCAGCAATCATGTGTCTGTGAGGACTCTAGACTCCTCTCATTCCTGAAGACATCCCCTAATACTTAAATTTTTGCCATTTCATGTGCAACTTCACCTCTTAGATTTATGTATTTCCTTATCATCTTCTTCTGCTCTCCTTCCCATACTTTTCCCCTGTTTTTTGGATTTCTATATCACTGGATGGTACTAACCTTTACCTAGAGACTCAACACATAAAACCTGGGGATCAAGGATGCCTCCCAAGGCTCCCATTTTGATAAAAGGAATCTGAGTATGAAATGATAAAGGAAAGGCTGTCACAAGGTTGCCCTACTAGAAATGTGCTCTATTCTCTCAAGAACCTGTACCCAGTCCCCCTGCAGCTGAGTCACTCACAAGCTTCCAGATCACCATGGAAGTCTCGAGTAGCTATTTTGAAGGCCTTCAAATACTCACTTGACAGTTCAGCTCCATTGTATGACTGAATTAATGGAAACAGCCAAATGTTTCTTTTCCTTTCCTTTACATGTTGGTCCCCCTAGACCTCCTGGCCTCTCCCTGCCCTGTGCTGCATGCGTGAACAGAAACAGCCTCTCAGAGCAGATCTGCAAAGGAATTTTCTGGCTGAGGCAACCTGAGGTCAGGAAACGACACAGCTGTCAGCTCCCAGTTACGGTCTGGGGGAAAGAGAAGCCTGAGGCTTGGGTATGAGGCTCCCACTCGGTCAACCTCCTCACCAACATTTCAGCTGAACAATAACCATGATTGATATAAGAAAGAACAAAGCGACTTCCCAAATATTTCATTCTTTCTTTTTTCCTTTTTTTTTTTTTTTTTCTGCCCAGTATGCCATGCTTCCTGTTTCTCTAGTAATGAAAATGTGTTCATCTGTCAAACGGAAAGCTGCCCCACTGTCTTAGGTGCAGAGAACTTCAATCACAGCAGCTGCTGCGACCAGACCCAGAGCCAAGCTCCTCATTTGTTTTGGCTAACGCTGCAGAATCAGTTTAGGCATCCCCCTAGAACAAAATGGTGCACGGGAACAGAGCCAAGCTAGGGAAGAGAAGCAGCAAAGTTGCAACAGATTATTTGTCTGCTAAAACAGAAGGAGAAAGATATCAAAACCTGGATCCATTTGAGTCCAGCCTCCCTAACATATTCTTTATTTGCAACACAGATGATTTTCTCTAATATCATTCAACAGGTGCTAAACTGTAGCTTTTCTAAAGATTAATCATTGCAGCCTTGGCAATGGAGAATTAGGACGGAACAAGGCAGCTCCTGGAATTCTTAGTGTATTTCGCCTGGGTACAATATATATATGGTGCTTGTTGATGGTAATCATAATGAGGAAATTATCATCGCCCTCCGTGTTCCCAAAGCATGCTGCGCATACCTGTATCTCAGGTATAAACTACACGGATAGGAAACTATGTTTACTTTTGTGTCTTTTACTTAGACTGTGTGTGCCTTAAAATACGTTTTTTACTTAACTCTAGTTTTCAAAAATTAACACATAGTGGGCACCCAAGAAATACGGGTTAAATGGTTTATTTGTTTAACTAAATTGCATAAGTGTATGACACGTCCATCTTTCAATTTCATTAGGGAGGTCTGAATAAGTATGTTCATTTTTGGCAAATGTACCAGAACTGTTTAACTGAAAAGCTCCATCTATATTTCTATTTTCACCCATTTGAGACAAAGACCAAGACTACCCAGACATAAATTATTTAATGGGGTCATTAAGCCAAACCCACTTTGTGGCTCCGTTGGCCCAGCTAGCGGAGAAAAGAGTAGAGCTTGGAAACATGATATGGCTTCACTTTTTTTCCCCAGATTTATCAGAAAATGGCTAACCTTGAACGTCCATTTGAATATTGTAGATCTGATTAGAGAAGGGGAATATGAAGTCAAACTCTAAGCAGGCCAAAAATGGAATTAAATGAAAATCTCAGAATATTTAAATGCCTCAACCACTCTGATGGTGTTATCTCGAGTCTGGACAGCTTTTACAGGATTATTCTCCTACTGGTCAGCCTGTGCTGTGTAGCCTTGTGTCTCAGGAAATATCTCAATTAGGTACTTCTCTAGGACAAGATAAACCAGCACCCAGCAGTAGTAGACTGTGGATGGTGTGGTGGTCTGCTGCCTGAATTTCCAAGTCTTAGGTTAAGGTAGTGATGAAGAGTCAATGAATGGGTCATCCCTAAAGCCTGGAGTGTTTCCAGTATGTGCTGAGACACTGGCTGGAAAACTGAGGGAGGGAGAAACCTTCCCTATAAGTCAGTAGTTAGAACTACCTTGTATGCCTCTCTTCCAAAACCACAGGCCTGGCTGGGTTGAAGGCATCACAAGAGAAGCGTCCTCTGTAGAGTCAAAGATAAGAGTACCAGTGTCCCTGTTCTGTTGCTGGAGATAGCCAGCTCTGGTCAGACCCTCCTTGGAGGAGGAGGAGAGAATTGAACCTCCTTTGCCTTGCCCAGTATATCTCGTGCTTGTTTCCCTGAGCCCCCCGCTCCTTTCACATTATTTCAACAGTAAAATAGTCAATTTATTTTGTTTGGCACATTGTGTTCCACACACAAACTGATCTGATAACATTTGGTTGAGATTATTCAATTGAGCAAAATATTGGAGGAGGGTTGTTTATTTCTGTGGTGCCATATAGTTTGATCAAAATGGTTTTCATTTCATATTACTTATTTCTCTTTTTCTACAACACTGCAGCATCTAGCCATAAATGAAAATAGTTAAACATCCAGGTAATTTAACTCCATCCTATCAAATATTAGATTTAGGAACATTGGGATAATAAAATAAAGGTTTCTTACCTCCAGATGGATATTTGGCATCGTGTAGTCATAGCCTATGTAGGGTAACACTTTAAGAATTAACATTATTGGAGCAGAAATAGAAGAATGATATGACTCTTCAGCATAAATGTGACATTTATGTCAAATAAGCATTGGATTGAAATCAACCAATTCAATTTCCAAGGGCCTATTGCACTTAGCAGAAAATTCTGCATAATGCATGCAAACCTGTGACATTACCCCAGAAGCCAAACTCTTTGAATTACTACTGAAGATTTCAATCCAACCCAACCAAATGCATTGTATATGCGTGTGTATATGCGTGTAAAAATCTGAGGCCTCTGAGACAAAGGTCTTAAACAACATAGCAGGTGTCAACTTTGCATCAAGACAATGATGGAAACCCTAAGTCAGAATAGTACATACTTAAACCAACTTGTTCCAGTGAAATACACTCGAGTATCAAATGCTTATTGGAAGAGAGACCACATATGTCCTTTCTCTGGAAGTCTGTCCTGTTTATTTTCCCTCCTTTAAGTATGCCCTGGTGTCCCAAAGTATTTCCTTAAGACTGAAGCTTAGCTATCTGTGGTATGGGGACGGGACTGGGAAGAACTTGACCCAGTTTCTTCAGGGGTTAGTTCTTGAACTCCTGAGAAGCGTATTTAAAGTGGCTTACAAACGGGTGAGAATTCTTGCCTGACATTTGAGATTGAAAACCCGTGATGGGAATCAGTTTGGACTCTAAAGCTACAACTCAAGAGTATTAACACTAGGTGCCTCCTCTTAATCACCAGGCAAGAACTGTATGTGAATTCAGTGCTGCAGTGGTTGGCCACATGAATAAAATTTAAGATGCTGGAAAACATATATTAGCCTTGAATACCATGTCTAGAGTAGAGTCTTGCTAAGTTGACCACACAGAACCCTGCAACCATACTCAACTATAAAAGCATTGTAATGAACATTGGCCCTCTCCCCATGTAGGAGCTCCATGACCCTTGGAGTGTGATGTATTATAATGATCAACAGGTTTCATTATCAGTAAACTTTGGTTGAGACTTGACTCTACCTCTACTCAAATGTCAAGAAAGTGACCTTGAAGGATGTCAACAACTCTGAAGCTTTATGTACTAAGATAGTGGTTCTCAAACTTTTCTGTATCAGGACCCCTTTACAGTCTTAAAATTATTGAGAGCCCCAAAGAATTTTTCTTTATGTGGATTATATATTTTGATATTTAACCATATTAGAAGTTAAAATTAAGCATTAAAATTGATTCATTTTAAAATAATAGCAATAAACCCATCATAGGCTACCATAAAACATAATTTTGGAAAAATAACTATTTTACAAAAAAATAGACAGAGAATAACATTGTTTTACAGTTTTGCAAATCTCTTTATTATTTAATAGAAGACAGCTAGAGTCTCAAATGTGCAACTGCATTCAACCTATGGTGATATCACACTTCATGTCATCTTGGATAAACTCCACTGTACATTCAAGGAGTGAAAAAGACACACAACAGTTTGGACCGCTTGGGCTGCCTGCAAAAGGGACCACCAGGGGTCCCCAAACCACTCTTTGAGAACTACCATCCTTACAAGCGAAATGGAGGATAACAACAACAGCAGTAATAATTACAGCTAACAGTACTTAAATCCTTACTCCGGGCCTGGCCCTAACTGAAGTGTTTTTCATATAGTATCTCATTTAATCCTTGTAGCAACCCCCTGAGGTAGATATGATATAGCCTTGTTTTCATTTTCCAGATGAAACAATTGAAGCAGAAAGAAGTAGAGTACCTCTCCCAAGATCTTATAGCTCATAAATGGTGGAGTTAGGATAGGAACCCAGGTACAGTCCTGTTATAAGATCAACATTAGTTCTAGTAGTAGTAGTAGTAGCAGTATTTAACATTTATGAAGTATTGACTATGTAAAATGCTAGATACCATACATTATATCTTTTTGCCCTCAAAACAGATCTCTGATATACTTAGTATTATTATTATCATTTCACAGATAAGGAGACAGTCTTGACTAAGATCATATTTAGTATATGGGAAAATTATATAAGCTCTCTAACTATAAAGGTTTGCTATTTAAGTAGGAAATTATGCTAACATTAGGTGAGGTGGTCTGATGCTTCATTTAACTAGCATCATCGCAGAATGAGGTACAGTTATTTCTGCAGAAGTAAATTTTCCAGAATAGCTCATCTGTACTACTTTGCAGGCCTAAATGTTTGAAGTATCAATATAACTATACGGAACGAAGGAATCATTTTGAACATTAGCTTTGATTCTGTTCCTTCTTTTGGAGATGCATTGGAGGCTACTGAGGGGGGGTAGGCCTCTATTTCCTTATTAAATAATCCAAGGATGCTTTATGTGTTGTATGTGGGTTTTCTTTTTAGAGTTTGTAGATTTTTACTTTCAAATTTTTTTCTGTCTTCTCTTTGTCAAACCAACAGTATTTTTTTTTTCTCAAAAGAATCCTTGGGCATGTTTCTAGACACCTCTCTTTTGATGACCTTATACCTTACTGTTCATATTCTGTCCTCTTAAGAAACTAGGCAACCAAGTTTGCTTGTATGCTGTATAAAATAAGAGCAAAACGTATCTGAGTTTCTGGACCCTTCACATCTGTTTTGATGGTTCCAAATGCTTCCTCCGCTCACCTGCATCTGATTGGCCCTGCCCAGATAAATGAGGGTGTGGCATAGGCATTGTTCCTCTAAGTGAGATGTTCCTAAGAGATCACAACTTTTGATAGTTTGGAAGTTTTAATGCCATTTGTTATGAAGACAATTTGCTTATGGGCTTTCTTTTCATGTATTTTTACATTTGGGATCTCTGCTCTTAACTCTACTTTTCTGAAATCCTTTAAAGGAAACCAAATATGCCTTGTTCCAATTCCAATAAGGTTGCTTTGAATGTTTTGAACTTGTAGTCATGGTTGAGACGACCTAATTTAAAACACATTTGGAAGTTCAACTGAGCCTAACCTAGGTAGTTTCAATGTTTTCTCTTATGAGTTCACTTTTTTTCTTGTTGCTTTTGTCTAAATTCATGCCCCAGTGTAGTTTATGTCCTTTGGTAGTTGAGATATTGAGCCGAGGAAAAGTAGCAAAGCCATCAAAATCATATTAGAAAGAGGGGGGAAAAAAAAGGAAAGGAAAGAAAAGAAGAGGAAGAGATAATGTTTGAGAAGGAAAAGAAACATATATCATTGTACTGGACTAAAATCAGTTCAATAAACAATGATAAGTGCTAAGGACTAGTCTAAGGGATAGACATGTAAATCCTTCCAATCACACTGAAAATAAAGTTCAAGTTCTGGGACCTGTCTCCTGCCTACCCCTCTAGGCTCTTCTCCCACTCCTCCTGGCCTTGTAATATATGTGCTAGTCCTCCAACGACCATACTGCAGCCCCCCTCCAAGTCTGCAGGTGTGGTTCCTCCGTTGTGAATGTCCTGATGACCTCTGCCTTTTTTGTTTGTTAGGCAAACTCTTAATCATCCTTCAAAACTCAGCAGAAGTGTGACCACTTCTGAGAAAGTTCTCTCTCCTCTCCAACTAGATGTCACCACTTCCATCTTTGTACCCCTACTTTACCTTCTGGAATATCCTTCTCACAAAAAGACATTCATATGTTTGCATGTTTATTTCTCTGCTAATTTGCAAGCTCTTAAATACAAGTGTCTGTATCCTTACTGCTATCATGATGCTGGACACATAATGGATGAACAAAACATATAGATTAAGTTTAAATTTGACTTGTTAGAGAGTTCCTGCTCTCTGGGAACTCACAAACTAGTGGTGATACAGATTCATGCATTTGAAACTCTAGTTTGAGATGGGCTATCACCGATGTTCTAATAGCATGAATGCATCGGCTCTTAGATCGTCTATGGAAAATTTATACAACTTGGGTCTTGATTTGAGAGGCATATCTGCTAATATCAAAACTCAAGCCAACTCAGAAATAAACCCTTACATATATGGTCAAAGATTTTTGATAAGGGTGCCAAGGCCATTCAGTGGGGAAAGGACAGTCTTTTCAACAAATGATGTTGGGAAAACTGGATATCCATGTGCAAAAGAATGAAGTTGAACACTTACCTTATACCATATATAAAAATTAATCCAAAATGAAATAAAGACCTAAATGTAAAAGCTAAAACTATAAAACTGTTAAAGTAAACATAGGAGAAACTCTTCCCGACATTGGATTTGGCAACAATATCTTGGATATGACACCAAAAACACAGGCAACAGCAAAAAGAAAAATAGATAACAGCAACTACATCAAAATCAAAACATTTTGTGCATCAAAGGACACTATCAACAGAGTGAAAAGGCAACCCATGGAATAGGAAAAAATATTTGCAAATCATGTATCTGATAAAGGGTTAATATCTAGAATATAGAAAGAACACCTACAACTCAACAACCACCAAAAACAAACCATCCAAATCAAAAATGGGCAATGACCTGAACAGACATTTCTCTGAAGAAGACACCAATTAGCCAATAAGCACATGAAAAGATGCTTAACATCACTAGGAAAACACAAATCAAAACCACAATGAGATACCACTTCACATCCATCAGAATGGTTACTACTAAACAAACAAACAAACACAAAAAACACAAGAGAAAATAACAAGTATTGGCAAGGATGTGGGGAAATTGGAACCATTATGCACTGCTGGTGGGAATGCAAAATGGTCCAGGCACTATGAAACACAGTATGGTTGTTCCTCCAAAAATTAAAAACAGAGTTATCATGTGACCCAACAATTCCACTTTGCGATATAGATCCAAAAGAAGTGAAATCAGAGACTTAACAGATATTTGTATGCCCGTGTTCATAGCAGCATTATTCACAACTGCCACAAGGTAGGAAAAAAACTCGTGTCCATCAACAGGTGAATGGATAAACAAAATTACATAAATCAAATATTATTCAGCCTTAAAAAGGAAGGAAACTCTGACATATGCTACAACATGGATGAACGTTAAAGACATCATTCTAAGTGAAATAAGCCAGACGCAAAAGGAAAAGTTCTGTATGGTTCCACTTACCTGAGATACCTGGAGAAGTCCAATTCATAGAGGCAGCAAGAGGTAGTTGTTGGTCTCTGGAGGGAGGGAAAATGGGGAGATATTGTTCAGTGGCAGCAGAGTTTCAGTTGGGGAAGATGAAACAGTTCTGGAGATGGATGGTGGTGATGGCTGCACAACAATGTGAATATACTTAATGTCACAGAACTGTTCCCTTAAACATGTTTAAAATGGTAAATGTTATGTTATATATATTTTAACCACAATTTTAGAAAATGTAAAAAAAAAGAAAACAAGCAGGCGTATCCCTGCCGTTATCACCCTCCTGTTTACTGGTTATCTTATAGGCTGGATGCATGAACACACTGGAGAATCTGATGAACATCTGACTTCAGTTTAATTAGGTTCAGCAAGGCAGAAAGAAAGGAATCCACTTGGTGCTACCATGCTGGAGATCTGCTGAGAAATCTCAACGTGGAAGCCAGGTGAACTGGCTCCCAGCCCTGTGCAAAAGCCCAAGAGGCATTATCATTCCCCAGTGAAGAGCAGGTAGACACTTGGAGCGCGTCTAAGCAGGCGGCTTTTCCGCTCCCGGCCTGGCCCCCGGGAGAAGACACCTGTGATGCGACTTGGCTACGGCCCCTCCTCCCCTGACTGCTGAGCACCCGCGCTTACTAAGCGCATTAAAAGTTATCATTCCACAGCCAAAAAGGGGATAAACTCATCTGGCTGTAATTCAGGACTGAAAAGAAAGCCTCACCTTCACCCTCACCAGCGAGCGTCCTTCCACCTTCTTCCTCCACCCAAGAAATTCAACGAACTACCGGCTTGGAGATTTCTTTCCTCCCCACCCCCATCTCCTAATGAAGTGCAGGTGCGGGAGCAGTCCATCGAGGGTCTGAGAAGGGGGGTGAAGGGCAACAACATTTCTGAGACATTCAAGCCCTTAAATCCACTTCTCTTCATTTGCCAAAGAGTTTTTGGTTATATTAGGGGATCAGCAAACTTTTCCTGTAAAGGATCAGAGAGTAAATATTTTAGGGTTAGGGGGCTGTAGGGTCTCTCTCGCAACTCTTCAGTTTTGCTCTTACAGTACAAAAGTGGCAGAGACGATACGTAAATGGACATATTTGTGTTCCAATAAAACTTTATTGGTAGAAATTAAAATTTGAATTTTGTATAATCTTCACGTGTCTCAAAATATTATTTAAAAAAATTTTTTCAACCATTTGAAAACATAAAAACCATTCTTAGCTTGTGGGCCTCGCAAAGAGGCAATGAGCCGTATTTGGCCTATGGTATGTTGTCTGCTCACCCCTAGTTTAAATACTTTTAATCTTCCGATTTGAAAAAGTTAACGTAGCTCACTTGTTCTTGAAGGGAAGGGAGCTAATAGTTATGGGTAATTTATTCAACAAAGATCAGCAAACATGGTGGTTAAAAGCATAGGCTCTGAGAACAGAATGGCTGGGTTTAAATCCGAGCTTCTGCCACTCACAAGCTGTGTGACCTTGAGGAATTTACTTAAACTCTCTAAGCCTGTGTCTCCTCATCTGCAAATTGAAGCTGATGAAAACAGAACCCAGCTAGCAAGGTTGTTATGTGGCTTAAATGAATGGATACACGTTGAACGCTTGGATGAGTACCTGGTGCCTTATAAATGTCAGCTGTTGTCTGCTCCACGATGCCAAGCCTGGTATTAGGTCCTTTATTTCATGAGCTCATTTAATCCTGACAAATGGATATGATGACCATTTGATAAATCAACAAATTCCATATAGTTAAGGCAACTTGCTCGAGGTTAAAGCAAAAGGATGGTTTTAACCCAGGTGACCTGCTATGGTCCAGGTTCTTCCCTTTCCCTCAAACCGTGCTCCCTTCAAAGATACTTCTGCAGTTTTTGATACTGTGGACCCTATATTTATGACAAATCTCCTTTCTCTCTTGGTTCCATGATTCTTCTTCCATTAGTTCTCCTCTGATTTTCTCTGCTGTTCTCAAGGGTTCCTCTTCCTCTCCTTATCTCTGAAACGTTGGCCTTACCCATTGTTCAGGTCAAAGACATTCACAACATTCCTCTAGCGTCTCATTCATGGTCGTGGCTTCGGTTATGAACAATCACCTTTTGTAAACGAGTCCCACAGCTAGCCATGACCTATCTTCCCAGCCCCAGTTCCATGTGTGCTGGACTCAGATATTTCCAGAGGGCAACATGACAGATGGATTGCAAACTCACGCTGATCTGGCTTCGCCTTAAAGCACTGCCACTCATCACTGTGGGATCCTGGGAGAATCATACCACCTCTCTGAGCCTTGGTTCAGACATCAGAAAAACGGAGATAATAAAAAGAACCACCAAACAGAGTTGTTGTAAAGATAAAATACGATGGGTATGATGAAATTGAGGGCTATTCATTCATTCTTTTATTCATTCATTCAACAAACATCTATTGAACACCTCCTATGTCCTACTAAGTGCATTCCAAGTGGTGGACGATATTACTAAAGCCCCAAATCTCCTCACTTCAGCATCTCTCCTTGGAAACGTGCTCTTCTCTATATTTGCCCCTTGCCCACCTTCCGGTCTTCTAGATTTAAGCCCATAGTTCTTAGTAATGCTACTTGCTGTCATCCCCTATGTTCCAAACATCAAATCTTGCTTCTCTTATCCTTTCTTTCTTTCCCTTTTCCACTGTTACCATTCCCAGAATTAAGCCCAGATCATCTCAAACCTGGATTCTTCTTTCATGCCAATCCTCAAATTTTGACTTTATTTCAATTTGGAAATAGGGAAGGAAAAGGATCAGAGCTTAATTTGTACTCCATGTGAATTAAAGTGGGAAGAGGCCAGCAAGGAGACATGTGAGTTTTTAAAATTTAAATATAAATTTATGAAGTCTTGAAGTAAGGTGCTGACATTAGGTATGGAAAGGAGAAAGAGGAGGCTGTGAGAGGGATTTGGGAGGCGTCTGGGTGGGAGTGAAGTAGGTGTGGGCTTTCAAGGTGTCACCCCAATTTAGAGCCTTGGTAACTAGGAGACTAATGATACTTTTTCACAACTTCTGCAGCACCTATTTATCATCTCTGCTGCTCATACATGTCTTTTCACCTACAGTCTGGTGTAGGTTATTTCTTTTGCAAGTATTACTGTCTTTCTCTTCAATGTGGTTATGAGCTCCATAAAGCATGGTCGATGTCCCTTCATCCTTTTCTTTTTATTTCAAAATTTGCTTAGCCTGAGTATGGGCAGTGCTAATAAGTGTTTAAAAATATGAATCGCTAATTGGCCCATTCTTGTGAGTGTTTGGATGGTGTTCTGGGGTAGGTGGCAATTTTCTTCCCCAGAGAATTAGAGTTAGGTCAGCTATATAAGTTTATTGCCAAACTAAGTCTATTCCATAAAGAAACATGTATATTCTCAGTCAAACATTTAGATTATTTTACAACATTTATTTTTATTAGTGACCTATAACCCTCATGAAAGCTCCCACAAGAACTTGGTTATCTAGTGATATCAAGCCTCAGAGAGAGGAATTAACAGTGACTTTCTAAAGCCTGAGACCCCAGCAAACCCTCTCGATGGAAAGGGCTGCTCATTTTTCTGTCTCCCTTGTCCTCACATGTATACTCCATCTGCCTGGTGCTTTCCCCTCTTAATTGGAAAATAAACAAGCTCTGCACAAAAAAGAGGCTCGTTCCTTGACCCACTTCCTATAAGACAAGGTCAGTTCATGCTGTATTTAGGTTATGTAGGAGGTCCAGGCAAATGCTCTTATGATTCCTTGAAGCTCAGCTTCAAACAATGTGGCATAGGTACAAGGTCCTGGAAACCCACAGCTGCAGGCAGAGCAGACTGGTCTGTGGCAGGAGAACACATGGGCATGTCTTTCTGAGCAGCCTTTGAGCAGATGGCCAGTCTAAGCATCCGGGTGCAAATCACTCCAGTCACATCTGAAAACCAAACAAGATTTTTTAGAACTGTGAAGTCTGGAGAGTGTTACGGATTCTGTGATATCAGAGAAATTGCTTCACATCCTTCCTTCTGAGTAGGAAAAATAGAATAAAATAAAACAAGGCAATAGGCAGGATCAAGAAGATCAAGGCTAAGAAACAAGCATGATATTGGTGGGAGGCAGGGGTCCCAGAAAAGAGAAGGTAGAAGTCTAGATCAAATTTAAAAAGTAAAAAGTCCTCTGTTAAACTAGGAGTAAAGGAGTGTACCCAGGGGTAGAACTAGGCAAAATCACAAGGCAGATAGATTGGGGAGAGAAATGATTTTAGGCTTGCTGGCGTCTCCCAAGCTATCTTGGGCTGGGCACCTAGTCAACACGAAGAACTGATTGACTTTCCAGAATGGTGTAATAGAGGAATCAGGGACTCTCCTAGCAGACACAGGCCTAGGTTTAAATCCTGCCCCTACATTGTACCTGCGTGTGACCTTGGAGAGGCATGTCACCTCACTGAGCTTAGGATTCCTCATCTGTAAAATGGGTAGGATAATGCCTATTCCCAGGGTTATCGTGAAGATTAAATGAATTAATAGATGACAGGCTCAGCTCAGTGCAGTCCAGCTTGGCAAACAGAGGACATTCAATCAATAGATGCTCTTTTTCTCTCACTCCTCTTTTCCCGGGGGAGATAGGGCACAAAGGGCCGAATTCTTGTATCGCTGCCTTTAGGTAGAGAGGAGAGAGCATTGTCAAGAACTGTGAAGGGTCTGAAATGCTACGCTCCTATTAAGCTTACAAGTTAACCTGACACGGTTTCATGGATGCTGAATGAATCCGTGAGACTCCTAGATCAGAGATGAAGGACTTGATCACTCACAGCGCAGCAAGCAACATGAGTATCAACATATTGGCATTGTTTCCCTGGACCCAAATTCCACAGGGCAATGGGAAGAGAGCCAGGTGATGGCTGATCACACTGTGGGGTGCAGTACGGAGAGGAGCCTGAGCTTAGAGAACCCCAATTCTGTATAATGGGTAGTCAGCATACCTACCCTGTGCTCCAGGCTAGCTCTTTCTTTCGACGCTCTTTGCTGTAGAAACAGCCTTGAAAAGATGGAAGGAAAGCAGTCACTGCTCGTGCTTGCCAGACGTAAAAAATGTGAGACAGACACATGGAAAACCGTCTCCCCAAAGGCATAACAGAAATAATCCATTTCCTTTCTGTCCTTTTCCCAGGCTCATTAGCAGAGGCAGGCTTTCTGTACAACATCACTTTGCTCTGTGAACATAGGCATCTCCCACATCCCATATCCCCTGCATCCCAATCGTCTTCACTTCTCCCCATTATGTGGCGCACGCCCCGCCCCCACCCCCAGCCCCGCCCCCACCCCAGCCCCGCCCAGGAACTTTCGGTACCCATCGTGAGCTGCTTAGAGCAGTGGCAGAGCCCACTGCTGTGTAGGCTGCTGGTGACCAGGACAGGACTCTGCCCTGGGAATCTAGTTTAAGCTTCCATGAAGAACGTGAGAAGAGAGGAGTTGAAGTGAGGAAAGTCAAGGGAGAGAACGAGATAGCTCTCCTCTTCTCGCCATACTTGGGCAACATTTGATCCCAGCTTGGAGGCGAAAACTGAGCCAAACTGGTGTCACTGAAATGGAACAGGAAATTTCAAGAGTCTCAGATATCCCCCCTCAGGTGCAAGGGCCCAGGGCCAGCTGGATGTCTGCAAAGAGCAAGAGGCCACCTACATGGAGTTATTTGAGGGACAACATGAACTCCACCTGTTTCCAAATATCCTGCACCATTATGGTCTTTCCTCCAGGAAAGACGTGGTCCAAAAAGGACCCTGTTCCAGTATAAATATGTTTTCTGAGAGAAACAATCTCGACCATTTATAAATGCTCTCAGAGTGGGCCGTGCATTGAACACACACATTTTGTGTACCAGCTACATGCCTGACATTATGTGAGGCGCTGGCCTTCAAGCGTGATCAGCTGTAGTCCTTGCCGTCGGGAGCCTCAGGCTAGTGAGGGTCAGAAAGGGAATAGGCAATGTAGATGCAAAGTTACATGCTTCAAGATAGTGAATTACTGGGTGACATAGCAGCATAGGGAAGGGGCACTTCATCTTATTTCAGAAGATCAAGAGGTGTTTTTTGATGGGAGTTAATTTTAATCTGAGGCCCTATGAGTTAAGTTTTTTTCATCTCTGTTTTAGAGGTGAAGTAACTGAGGCTTAAAGAATCAAAATGGCTTACCTGATGCTACTTGCTGTGTGAGTGACAAAGTGAAGACTCACACATATTTTGACAACAGTTTTAGTGGGTTTTCCCATAAATATATATTTTATAACATAGTGGTTTGTCGAAGCAGGTAGGAGACAGGATCTATGAAAGCTGAATCTTAATGGTGGTGGGAGGTGGAGAGGGATCAGGTGAAGACAAGTATGTGGGGTGGATGTAGGGAGAAAGGCCCAGAGAATGTGACATTGCTTGGGAAAGGCCAGCCTGGTGGTTGGGTGCTGGGGTAGTGGGGGATTCTGGAGGAGATGTAGATGAAGCCTGAAAACAGTGGAGATTGTGATGGAGGCTCTTCGGGTGAAAAAAAAATAGAATAAGAAAAAGGTTTTAAGAAGTTGTGATAGAAAATTTGATGTGAGCAGCAAAATCTAACTTTCTCTAATTCACAATTTTATCCAAATCACTGCTACAAGTATTAGCCATTGCCACTACTCCAGGAAGCAGGAGGCCAGCACTTTCTGAATACCCAGAGAAAAGAGGGAGAATTCAATCAAAGCAGCCAACTCCATGTTGGACTCTTCACAGGAGCTGAACCAAGGATTTCCCTTAGTCCTTCTCCAACATCCCCCTTAGTCCTTCTCCAACATCCCCCTTCTCCATCCTCTGTCAAGACTTGCTCTGTTCCAGAGGGAATTCAAGGAACATTACTTCTTCACTATACCTTGACCCCAAAGGAGACCGAAGTTCCCCGCAACTGGCCTTGGCATTTGGAATGAGCATAGTGACCTGTGAATTTTAGCAGCAGATCCAGATCTGAAACAATAACCAAAAAAAAAAAAGTGGAAACTATTTTGAGTTGGACTAGGGCTTATATCATATACTATGGCTCAAAACTTCCTCCCACTCTTAAAGGCAAGCCAAACTCATTTGAGTTTCAAATATCACCATTTAGCAGTTATGGGCCTGGGCCTCCTTCTCTTCTGACTGAACTCTCAGCCAACCTGGGCAACATTTGGATCCAATCTGAGATAGAAAAATTGGGTGAGCTCCTTGCCAAATTCCTGTGAATCTGTGTCAAACTCAGTGATTTAGGCTAAGATTTGGGGTGTGACTGAGTCCCCAGAGGAATTCTGTGGTTGCATAATCCACAGGAAATGAAGCAAAGGGTGTTTTTAAAACTACCTCCAAGGAAGTGGGCTGTAGAATCTCAGTCTTACAGGGCCCTAGATTTTAGAGCTTTCACCACAGAGTTTAAGTGTTCCCATAGCACTTAATGGTCTTCTAGGACTTGCTTAGCCATCTATTCATTTTTCTTCCCCATCACCCCCATCCTATATGTTATTACCCATTTTGAACCAGAAGAAGCGGGTACATAGGAATGCTAAATTTCTTACTCCAGGCCAAGAAGAAAATGATGGAACTGAGCTAAAGACCTGACTTGATGGATTCTGCTGTACATAATCCACCAAAAATTTGCTCTCTGACCCCTTCAAAGTTTGTGAGTTTTTCTTTCATTATTGGGCAGGTGACTACAGCAACAACAAAGAAGTCACAGTAAATATAGGGCGATGGGAATGTCATACATCAGTTCTTTGGAAAACTGACTCCAGAGGGGAGATTTGCATGTGAGGAGTTCTTTAGGAGTGCTCTCAGGAACGGTACCCTTGAGAGAGTAGGGGAAGCAGGACCAGGCAAAGGGAGAAGCTGAAAGTGCTGCATTCACAAGAGTGGGCCTAACTGATCCCGCAGGGAATTCTGGAGCACGGATAGCTCTGAACAATTGTGTGGAATTGTGGCGATGGATCTGGGCAATCATTAGGTATGAGCCACATTTGGGGAGGGGGCATGACCTTGGGCAAGGAAGCTTCCTTTGACAGAGAGCAATTTCCAGGGAAGACTCAGCTGTGGGACGTTAGCAGGCAACAGTCTTGGCAGCTGGAGCACCTTGGTGGGTCCTAAAAGGCACCCACAGCATCCACTATGGGAGGAAAGGTAGAACTATATGCTGAGGACCCAGAGTTCTGGGGCCAATTTCATTGAGGTCACGTCCACAGTGATGAAAAATTGTTCCTAGACCAAGTAATGGGGCCCATAGACATCTAAGACTCCAAAGGCTAAAGAGGCAGAGACCCAGAAGATGGTAATGGTACCTAGAGGTAAACCACTCTATGGGTCCTGCATTTTTAAACAGGGAATAACTCAGGTTTGATGGAGTAAAAGGTGGTGATGGTGGGGAGATGTCAAAGAAGGGATCAAGAGAAGACAAAACAGTCTGCCTGTAAAAAGGAATATAATTTAGCTAAGATGCCTGTGGAAATGTCCAGAAATAACTGAAAATCTATAAGGCTTGAGTTATTTTTGCAGTATCCTGGAGTCCCTACTTTCTTCCCAAAAGCTACTCTGAGGCTTCCTGGAGGATTGGCCTCGGTGCCAAAATGGTACCCCAAACCCAGCCTGCCCAGTGAAAGATCCCTAGGGTAGGGGTCAGGAAACCTGTGTTTGGGGATCCACTTGGCCAGTTGGGTTACTTTGACCTAACCAATTCTTTATCTTTACCTATTTTCCTCATCTTTTCCCAACACTAAAATTATTGAAAGATGCATACTCATTGCCCTGCACTAGATAACAAAGTGAGGATTTACATTCTTTAAAACATAGGAAAATATGATGGGGGTTCAAAAACAGGCTTCCCCTGTCCTTTCTTTTCTCTCCTTTTCCTGTTCCCCATGCTGATTTTTTATGGCACAACTATTATGCTATTTAGACACTTCTTTTTATTTGTTATTATTTTCATTTTTGTTAACATCTCTTCACCTTGAGCAGATTCTCTTTTCAGACCAGCTCATGGGTCTCTGAACATGTCTGGTGTTTTCTAACCTGTGTGTACCTGCCAAAGGTATTCCCACCACTGGGAATCCCATCTTGTCCATTTCAGAGCTCTTTAAAAAATGCCATTTGATCATTAGGACCTATCTCAATGGCACCATGTACCTGGTCCTGCAGTAACATCACCCACAGTCCATTGTAATTACCCACTAACTTGTGTTCATTCATTCACTAAACCTCCTTTTTGAAATCCTTTCTGCTTTTTACCCATCCTTATCCCAGACTAGGTGAGATAGTCCTGGGCTCAAATTTAGTCTCTCCCAGGGACTAGCTTTGGGAACTTAAATCAGTAATGGACCTGTCTGAGCCTTAGTCTTCTCATCTGTAAAATAGGACCAATAATGGTAACTACCCTAGTGGATGAGATGGTACTTAGTATAGAGTCTGGCATTTTATAAACCTATGTAGGTTCAGTTGAAGATGGTTGTAGGATGGAGCTGGAGTGCATTAGCCGAGGACTGAATCCCCGTGGCATTAGCAATAGGTCCTGACTCCTTCACACAGTTCCAGGGCCAATGGTCTGGGAGCAGTAAAGAACGTTGAGGTCATTTGTTTGAACTACCAGTGTAGCTTCTCTGAAAAGGATAACCTGGTTTTTCAAAAATGTGGGCTGGAAAATTGTCCACACTAATTTACAAGACCGAATTATATTCCAGTCAGCACTTAATTATTCATATGGGCATTTTCCACTTCTAGGTTATCAGTGGAATTCTTTCCCCTCGATTTCAGGCTCCTTCTCTCTGCCACCCAGCATGTGGCTGGGCCACATCCCCTTTCAGCTATTTAGTGTGGGCTTAGGGAATGCAAACTCATTTTAACTTTTTCCTGAGCACAACATCCCTGGGAAGGAAAATCTGAATCCCCAAAAGCCATACAAAGCATTCCAAAGTAAAATATAAGAAACATTTTGATTGTTTTTCTGTTTCGGATTATCTGTGCCACTATTCACTTCCTTTTTTTGTGGATAATCAAGAACTGGCTGTATTATGGTTAACAGGACTTTCAAATTGCTGAGAAAACTCTGCAGGGCATTGAAAAGTTTTAAGGGTAAATTCATAATCCCCAATGTTTACACTTAATAGCACATACTGCCTTGGACAAGGGGAGTAGAATAGGTAGGTATCCAAGAGTTCCAACTTCAGATATCTTTTTTTAAGGGCATTTCAGCCTCAGCTGTTTCAAATCATATTAGGCCAGTGCTGATTAAAATCAGATAAGGCCCCCGAGAGAGAGAGAAAAGGAAAAAGAAACTCCATGTTGAACTGCAAAGATTTTCTTTTCGATCAACTTATACAAATGTATAAAAAGAAAGAAAGAAAAAATGAAAGATTATTATTTTTTTAGCCCAGGAATTTCTTAGCAGCATTAAGCCAAATGTAGGCTCCATACCCTTTAATCATTTTAACTCCAGCCATCTGAATGTCCTGGATGTGTGCTCCAAGCTCTGATAAGCACACAGCAAAAATAAGCTAAATGGAACATTCTTGTTGCCTCATGATCATTAGACTCCATGTTATTAAGGCACTTATCCAAATATTGCACATGGGTTATCTTTAATTCCAGCTTCAAGGGACCTAAGGCCACCTAGTCAGTAATGGAGAGCTCTGAGATCCAGAGGCAGCTTGTGGTGGACATGGGGATTTGAGCTGGAATTCCGAGGCCTTGGGCCCTTTCCTTGGTTGTATGCTCCCATGTCAGCTCCAGCAAGACCTTAAAAACTCTCAGGAAAGCAGACTCATTGCTTTTTCCTTTGAAAGACTGAATTCAAGGAAATATAAACAAATTCATTTCATTTGTCTAGTTCTCTGCTGTACTAAGCACAAGTAATGAAGATATGGGATACAAAGATGAATACAATATAATTCCTACCTTCAAACAGCTCACAGTCAGAAAAGGGTGTTCAAGAGTATAAACCTTAACCATTAACATTACTGTGCCTCTATCCCAAGCCCAGCCAAGCCTCTACTTTCATGAATTCCTTTCTTCAGAGGAAATTGACACCCTGTAGGAGAAGTCTTGACTCCTCCAGCCCCGACTGACCTTTGTTTCCTTTGCAGTTATTACTGTTATTTTAAACAACAAAAATGACATGATAATAGCGCAAGTTACTCTGCCCTCCTTAACAATAATAATAACAGCTAAACTTCTTCAGCATTTATGATATGCTAGGCATTTGTGCCTCACATTTTACGTATATAATCTCACTCAGTGAATCTTCACAACAGCTCTTTGAGTTATGTAAATTTATTAACATGTCGTATTTTATAGATGAGGAAACTGCAACTTGGAAACTTTAATGTGCCCATGGTCACGCAGCTAGTAGGATTGAAACTCATGTTTTTTAATGCAGAAGCCCAAGTCCTTAACCTCTGTGTTATCCAGTCTTCCCAAGAGTGTCATTCTCCCATAACAATATCATAGCTTTAAACAGTGCTTTGCAAATGCATATGGAGTTTATTCCTTGTTATCTGGTCATTTAATTACAACGGTCTTGTGTTGTTATTTTAATGTTTTGTTTGGTTTTTCTGTTCTCTCCTAGGGAACAGAGATGTGCAGCACATATGAGTTAAAGGAAAGAAAGGAAAAGGAAAGAAGGGAGGGAGGAAAAAGACAATTTTCTGATGGAGAAATGACAGGTCAGAGAGATTAAGCAGCTGGTCTTGAGTTGTAAGAAGTCAGTTACAGTACCAGGAGAAGAAGGCTGCTCTTGGATTCCTGACTGTACCATCTTTTCACTGGGTTATTGATTTGGGGGATAAAGGCACAGTAGCCTTTATTTGAATCTAAGCATGGGGTGAAGAGAGATCAGAAACCATATCATATCGGGTAAGAAAATTAGCTTTAGGGCAGCCACTAATTCTCTGCAGAAAAAAAACAGTGTCTGACATGATAAATTAAAGTCACATGATTTGGGCAGGGCCTATTGTTGTTCATGGCAACAGTCACATACCAAGCATTACACAAATAGGTGGAGGGGGTGAGAGATGGGGATCTCTGAGAAATGCATGAGAAGAATGTGAGAAGTGCATGAGGAAGAAGCATTAAATATCTAGGGTAACAGCAATGGCAGTGCTACTGTGAGTTGGAATGAAATAGAAAAGGCTGATAAAGGAGTCAGGGAGGAAGAATTCGCTCTGAATGCCAAGAGAAAGAAAGCTAATGGTTGTTGCTATTAGTCTAGGACCTTCTGGAAGAATATTCTTTGTCCTGCCCCAATACTTAACCCCTACAACTACCAGACTCTGAAATTCTTTTATAAACACATCTATAATGATCAAAAGAATATTGTGACATCAAATTTAACAACAACAACAAACATCACCCATGCATGATGGGAAGGAAAAAGTAGATGATGTATTAGCAGTAGGTTTGGAAAAAGTTAAGAAGAATGGGCAGAAACGAACATAACTATACAAGGAAGAATGAAATAGTCACAGAGAGAACTTGATTGTGCCTGGAGTACCTACCCTTTTGACTTCCCTCACCAAACCTCAATCAAATAGCTCTTCTAATCCTATCTCCCACCTCAGTTTACACAGCCTAATGATTGTCTTCTTGGACATGAAACTGATATAACTATCCTTTACTGAACTTTTCACCCTGAAAATTTACTTATCTTAAGAATATTAATAAGGTAAACATGACCAATGGAAAAATTCCCTAAGCTTGCTCTATTCTCTATACATTTTTTTCATTAGATCCATGTAGCTGTTGTCTGTTTTAGATTATAAAACCGTTGAGTGGAACAACTCTGTAATATATTCTTTTAGAACAACTCCCAGCAAAGATACATAAGCCTTTAGACTGGTTCATAATTAGTCTGAAGCGGAAAATGACTAAGACAATCACCATGAGGGTAGACACTGGGATCCCATGAGCCATGGGGAGGATGGCTAGCTTCTAGCTACCTCACAGAGTATAAGGCAGCATGGTGCAGCGATAAAAGACTGAGCTTGGGATAAGAGACCGAGGTGAATTCTAATCTTGCTCCTCTTCATCCTGTGACCACAGTGTAGGGTTTATTCCATGGGTTTACGACAAGACTGAGGTCCACTCCTAACAGATAGGACCTATATCCATGCCTAAATATTTAAACTATGGGTAGATTTTTAACTTCGCCTTGGAAAGTCTCAGAAGTATTCTCCATGCTTATTAAGAAGACAACAAAATGAAACAAAGGAACAAACAAAAACTTTAAAAAAGCG
Source organism: Eubalaena glacialis (assembly GCF_028564815.1). NCBI lineage: Eukaryota > Metazoa > Chordata > Mammalia > Artiodactyla > Balaenidae > Eubalaena > Eubalaena glacialis. Next base: position 11,146,434 of record NC_083725.1, on the reverse strand, counting down.
AATGGCAACCAACTTAAGGAAAAAACAAACAAACCAAAATCAACCCAGAGACAAATCTAGGAGGGAAAATATCCAAAAGAGCATTTCTCTTTCCCCGCCTGACTTCAGGAGGGGGGTGACAAGTGCTCACTGAAATGCATCACTTCAAGGAAGATTCAGAAAACTGGCGCCCGTTACAAAATGTACGTTTTCCTAACAAAAGTATTCCAGGCAGCCTCCCTGCACATGGCACGGTGCATTTTCTGAAAATCAATCAAGTCCTCTCACTCAGTGGAAGCCCAATCGCATTGTCTGCCCCTTCCTCCAGAAGCCGATTTCTGCCAGGTAGAAAATGAAGTTTCCTTTACTCTTCTTTCAGACACAATGCTGCAGCATCACAGAATTGTTGTTCTGTGTGGGAAACCGACTTCCTGTCTCAATAAATGAGCGCACACAGGCTTCTCTGGACACATAATGGAGCCTTTTTTATTTTATACAAAAATCATTCCACACTTAACACATCAATGAAGCCACTTAAGCTCTACTGCATCTGAATTAAAGAGGAATTGTGTGATCAAAGGGTGTGAAAAGAACCACACAGGGTGTTCTTCAGATCCTCTACTTTTGTTACATTTGATACATAACAAACCCAATAAATATGCTTATCCCGGGAGCAAGTTTCATTATCTCATATCCTTAAGCCTGGTGAAAGTATTCCTGTATTACCCTTCATGCTACAGCGTCCAATTCTATACTGACAATTTTGGGAGAGGAATGAAAAATATTGGCATGTTTCAAGGGGCTGGGGGTGAAGTTGGGGGGATAAGTAATTTTCTCTTGTGGTTTTGTTTGTTCCTGTTTAACGGAATACAAATGTATATGTATATACATGTATATAAATGTATATGTGTGTATCTATATATATATCCTCAATTGGTAAAATATACACACAAATATATATGTTATTATACACACACACACACACAAAATAACATGGGAACTTGTTTTCTTACCAAATAATGAAATATAAAGCAAAAAAGACATGATGAAAATTCTTTAATTCCCAGAATTGAATAGGTGAATAGGACATTCTATAATCCTTTTATAGCTTTTCATGCTGTGAACATAGCTTCTGCGAAGGTTACTAGGTATTTAACATTCACTGTATTTTTTCTTTTTTTTGATATTGTGCATTCTAGAGAGATTGGAAAATTCCTAAAGAGAGTTCAGGCATCCTCATAAGGAATGTATCACAGCTACACATATCCTGAAGTGTATTTTGTGAATAAGAATTTAAGTACTATAAAAAATGTGTCTTCTATGCCGTTGCATAAAAACATGAAATGCAAAATATGCAGTCAATGAATTAAAGTTGATTGAATACATTATTATTTAAATTTATGTAGTCAAATCAATATTGGATTGAGATATATTCCTTGAGCTATCATCTATATAGCTGGAGTGAATTGTTGAACAAGGATCCCAAACTATTCAGATAAAAATTCTCTTATTGAAGAAAAAGAGTTTAAATCAGAATTGATTCATTCAAATAGCATCTGTGGAGTGCCAGTTATGAGTCTGCCATTATTCTAGGCACAAGAAAGTCAGTGATTAAAGAGACATGCCTCCTACTCTGCCCGTAGTCCAATAAGAAAGAGAGATGTGTGGACAAGTAATGACAATGCAAAGTGTAATAGCAATTCTCTTGAAGTGCCCTATAGAAGCATAGTGAAGAAAACAACTATTTAGTATAGGGAAGTCAGCAAAGGCATCCCTAAAGGAGTTAATACTTGAGCATGGTCTTAAAAGATGGATGGGAGAATAGAAAGTTTATCAGTCAGAGAAATTAGAAGAAAAACATGTCAGGGACAAGGCATATGGACAAAGACATGCTGAAATCCTGAAAAAGCATAAGCACTTTTTTTTTTTAAATTATTTATTTATTTCTTGGCTGCGTTGGGTCTTAATTGACGGTGGCTTCTCTTGTTGCGGAGCACAGGCTCCAGGGACGCGGGCTTCAGTAGTTGTGGCTCACGGGCTCAGTTGCTCCATGGCATGTGGGATCCTCCCAGACCAGGGCTCGAACCAGCGTCCCCTGCATTGGCAGGCGGACTCCCAACCACTGTGCCACCAGGGAAGCCAGCATAAGCACTTTTAATGGTGCATCATTTGTGTAGTTGGATTATAGAATCCACTTAGTGAAAAGAAGCAACAGATGAGGCTGGGATGATAGGGTGGGACCAAATAACAGAGTGACCTGGATGCCCTATCAGGGCGCTTGGATTGTGCTCTTGAAAGCAGTGAGGAACGAGTAGGGTCTTAACAGACCGAGTGATCTGAATTAGATTTATATTTTGTCCCAGTGAGATGTCCATACAAACCAACCTTTGAATAATTACTCAGATCTGGCAATCTATATATCTCTAAATAATTCAGTCAGTTGCATTTTTCTTTTCTTGCTTTCAGTTGTTTGGCATTGCATGTGCCAGCCATGCAGATGATGGACTGAAAGGTTTAGTTTAAATTCAGATGTTTTCGGTGCTGTGTAGACAATCACAAACATTGAAAGAAAAACTATTCCATGAGGGTGAAAGTCCCTGTACCATGCTTCCCGAATAAATCTTTGTGGAGGGTATCACTAATAGCAGTTCAACTCTGTTTAAACACAGTTATTAAGATCAGATGACCATCTGTCTTCTGCCACAGTTTATGTCATGCAAACATTTTCCATGGAACCTAGGCACTGTTCTCTGTTGCATAGACAAATAAAGCTCAATAAACAACCATAAAAATAACAACATATTGATTCAGTCGTACATTCTCTTTTTGATTAATTTTGGGTGGGTATATACCCAAGGTCCAGACATAAACTTTTGCTACCCAATCTGCCTTTCTTTGTGGAAAAATAAACCAGTAAGGCTTTTTGTCCCTTCCCTAATCCTGCCCTGGATTTCCTGTCATCTTCCACTTATACTCACATAAAAAATTGATGTTTCATTTTGCTTTTGAATGATGTACATAGAGTCCCTTTCTTCCTTATTTTCATTTGGGGTTTATGTGTTCATGAATTGTATGGCCTGCCCTTGAGGTAAGATTTAAATGTGGTCTGAGGCAGGATCTTTCACTCAACAGTCTGTAAGAAGTTGAATATAATGAAAAGGGAATTTTCCAGTAAACAAATACCTACAAACATGCCACTTGGATGTGATAAGCACAGAAAAATCACAAGTGTTGACTATGGAGGGAGGGAGAGAGAGAGCTCATGGAAGGAAATGTATCTACTGTTCACTTTAAAGATAATATGACTCTATCACGGATTTTTCAAGGTCTGACCATGAAGAGTTCCATCCACTCATTCTAATTAACACACTTAAGGAATAGACAGACAAAGAGGAAGATTTTTAGAGGATGAAAACAACCAAGAAAGTAAAGGGATATGAGGAACAGTAAAAGGATCTGAGAAGATTTCATCTAGAGAAAAGCATCCAGGAGATCTCAAGAACCAGGTCCTAAAACTCCCAGAACTATGTGGGATAAAAGGATTCAATGTATTGTGTGTACCTCGAAAGGGAACCCTAGGTGGAAGTAACACAGATAAATATTGATTAAATATAAGGAGCAATCATCTAAAATGAAGAGTCAACTGTACAATGGGCCAGTTGAGGAAAAGGGTTTTGTAAGTCCAGAAGCGTTCAAACACAGGTTGGAGCACCATGAGGCATGAATGGGATGATTCCAGAATTAGATGGGCCCTTAGATTTCTACAGTCCCACCCAGCAATTCTAATTGATCTGAATCTACTGATTTGCCCTTGGCTCAGCCCAAGATTCTGAACTGCAGGGCCTCCTCTCCTCATCATGAGTCTGACCTCTGCTTCTCCTGGCTTGGTCAGCCCTAGGAAACAGACCTCAGTTCTGGATATCACATTTATCTGGAGGCATCAGCCTTATCCTAGATCCTGATATCTAGATTTTTTGTTTGCTTGTTTTGCTTTGATTTGTTTCAGGCATAGCTAGTAATCTGACACCAACTTCTGAATGATGCTCTCATTTGACGATTTGATTGTAGCGTTTTTGATCTTGCACTCTATCACACAGAGGAACAAAAAGAAGGACCTCAGCCAGCCCTTCCTTGTATAGAGGCATTTTAAGGCACTGAAAGTTGAGTATGGGGTTTTTACATAGGTAATAATGCAATTCATGATTTGAATTGATGCGTTCTTACCACTTTTCAAAACGATCACCATTTTAGTTGAGTGTTTTTCTTTTCAAAGGCCTTTGTCCAGTTTTACAACATTTTAGCCTCATGCCATAAACCTGAAGCCAATTAAGGGTGTACAGCAAATTGGGAAAAGCTTAGAAGTTCTGATTTTGATCATTGATATCTTGGGAAGTTTAGTCAATTAGTCAGTGACCTATTTCATCTACAGCACAATAACTCTCCTAATACCAACCACCAGCCCTCCCCACCCCCCACCCACAGGATTATTAACCTTTACTGGGAGAAAGTTGTGGGACCAATTTACAAGCCCTTTTGACTTGACAGGCTTGGAATTTCCCTGTAAGTACCCAAATTTTAGGACGTGAGTTACCTCGCAAAAAACAAACATCCTTGTCAAGAAAAGGAAGCTTGAACAGGCATCAAGCACGCTCTTGCACCTAGGCATTTTGATGAATGAATGGTAAATGAATCACAAGCATATGAATTACATTACTTTCTACGCACTTACATGTTTCAACATGAAGGGGTAACAAGTTGAAAGCTTTGTTCTTGATTCTTGAAAACCAAACTTATCTGAACACGTCATTTGAGCCCACGTGAAGGTTAACATTCCCTTATTTCTAATGCTGATTATTACCTTTTGTGGCTTTTCATTACTGGAATATTTTCAAATTTCCAGAAAATTCACTTTGGTGCTGATGGGAGTGGATCAAATGACCTCTGAACATCCTTTCGAGAGATCATTCTTTTTTAATTTAAGTAGGTCACAGTGATTCCACACAAGTCTGCTAGGCCATATCCTTAGTATATGGTGGACGGGGGTGGAGGGGAGATTGTTATCTATTACTGATAGAAAAAGAAATCGAGTTAGAAGTTCTTGCATTTTGCAGAGCTAGAAACAGTACTAATTCCCTTAAGAAGCTTTTACTGAAAGCCTAGTAGGTGCCAGGCACTTAAGATACAAAGCGACAGTCCCTGCTCTAAAGGAGTCCTCTGTCTGGCGAGGAAGACAGACCAGGAAGCAGGTCATGTTAATACAGTATGAGATACCATGACAGGAATATGTGCAGGGTACCCTGAGAATACAGAGGAGGGGAATCTAACCCCCAAGAGGGTTGGAGGAGGACTGGCAAGTCTTCCCAGAGGCATTGATGCTCAGGCCAAAGACTCAAGGATAAGAAGAATTTAGGTCAGGAAGTAAAGAGGAGTGGAGGGTAAGGATGTGCAACGTCAGGCAGCTATGAGATACTGGGTGTTTGGAGAGAGTTCAGTATGGATGTTATATAGGGTTTCAGTTTCCGGTTGGGGAGTGGGGAAAGCCGAGCTGGCAAAGTAGACTGGGGCCAGATCACAAAGGGCCTTGTCTGCCAGGTTAGGAAGCACAGATCAGGTACCGGCTTTAGCACACATTTGTCTTCTACTGTTATCACTCTAGTTGAGCTTGTATATTGTTAGCATCTAGGTTAACCAAGTGTTCTCATACGGTTGCGTTTTTCTTTCACCTATGTGTTTCCCTTAGAAATGATGCAATTTATCCTATAGGAAATAGGGATAGGAGAGGGAGTGAGTGGGGATTTCCTACTTAGTACTGAAGCATTGTCTTGTTGGAATCTCTGTTGCTTGTTCAACTTGGCCCAGTCCTTTCCCATTCCTGGGCATTGGTTTCCCATCTGGCAAAGTGAGATCATTGTGATCTGTTTCAGATGTGCTTTATGTCATTTGGAGAAAAGCTGTTATTTGACTACAAATCCTCTCGTGTTCCTCATTAGACCATATGAATAATTCACGACCAACATCATCCGGGGCTGGATTATATTTGGAATTTTTATGTGGACCAATTCTCAAGCCAGACTGCTGTGATTCATCACAACTTTTGATGACATGTTTAAGAGGTAAAGAAAAGGAAACACAAGGAGTTCTTTTAGAGTTGAAGAAAGAATGAAGGAATAAAACAGTATTAGGAAGCTATGGATATAGACCAAATACACAGTGGGTGATTGCATATGTTTATAAGGAGCATCAATAAAAAGGTTTGATCGCAGATACAGAGGAAGATTTTTTTGGGGGGGGTCTGATGCCATGGTTCAAAATCTCTGCCCACCTTTTCCTATTCTGGAGGCAATCTTAATAAATGGTCATGTGTACTGAATACTTTCTATAAACTAAGTGCACTAGGCATTTGTGACACCATCCTTGCAACCTCCCAAAAGGTAGGTTCTTATTGTCTCCATTTTACAGAGATAATTTTAAGGTTTGAGAGGTTTGTCAATGTTGCCAAGGACTCACAGTTAGTGAGTGGCAGCTAGAATTCAAAATAAGGTCTTCCTCTCGTGTACTGTTGGTGGGAATGTAAATTGGTGCAGCCACTGTGGAAAACAGTAGGGAGGTTCCTCAAAAAACTAAAAATAGAATTGTTATATGACCCAGCAATTCCACTCCTAGGTATATATCTGAAAAAAACAAAAACACTAATTTGAAAAAGTATATATATGCATCCCCAATGTTCATAGCAGCATTATTTACAATTGCCAAGGTACGCAAAGCAACCTAAGTGTCCATCAACAGATGAATGGATAAAGAAGATGTGGTATATATACACAATGGAATATTACTCAGCCATAAAAAAAGAATGAAATTTTGCCATTTGCAGCAACATGGATGGACTTGGAGGCATTATGCTTAGTGACATAAGTCAGACAGAGAAAGACAAATACTGTATGACATCACTTATATGTGGAATCTAAAAATATACAACAACAAAAAAAATAAAAATAAAAATATACAACAAACTAGTGAATGAAACAAAAAAGAAGCAGACACACAGGCATAGAGAACAAACTAGCAGTTACCAGTGGGGAGAGGGAAGGGTGGAAGGGCAAGATAAGGGTGGGGAAAATGGGTTATTATGGGATTATATGAAATCATGTTTGTGAAATTTTTGAAAATTGTCAAGTACTATAGAATTTAAAGAATCTTTCGTTCAGGGACTTCCCTGGTGGCACAGTGGTTAAGAATCTGCCTGCCAATGCAGGGGACACGGGTTTGATCCCTGGTCTGGGAAGATCCCACATGCCATGGAGCAACTAAGCCCCTGTGCCACAACTACTGAGCCTGTGCTCTAGAGCCCACAAGCCACAACTACTGAGCCCGCATACCTAGAGCCCCGTGCTCCGCAACAAGAGAAGCCACTGCAATGAGAAGCCTGCGCACTGCAACGAAGAGTAGCCCTCCACTCAGCGCAGCTAGAGAAAGCCCACGCGCAGCAACAAAGACCCAACACAGCCAAAAATAAATAAATAAATAAATAAAAATAAATTTATAAAAAAAGAATCTTTCATTCAATAAAAATTAAGTAATAAAATCAGAAGAAAAAAATCATACTGGACTAACTACTATTGTTATTCAACAAAATAATGAATGAGTTAAAGAACTATTTCCCTCTGAAACCACCCCCCCCCAAAAAAAAACCCCCAAAACACATAATAAGTCTTCCTGGATGCAGAGCTCTTTACTACTCTGCTTTGCTGCCTTCACCAGTTAATTGCCTCAGTGACGGATTTTCCTATAAGGGGACAACTTGGGATAAGGATACAAGGACTCTGCCACACATGAGATTTAGTAAAAAGATCTGAGAAGTGACGTCAGGATTTCTGCGGGAATCACAACTTTCCTAGGCCTTTCCATGGGGAGTAGAAACCATTGAGTAAGATGTCCTGATCATTGGTTGACATTTGTACTGTGAGCCTTATGGTACCTTTCTACCCCAACCCAGCCCAGTAGAATTGTACCACACTCTGGCTTCATGACTAAATATTTCTTCTTTATTTTGGGGGAGTCAGGGCAGGAAAACAAAAAATGAGTTTTATTCAGTTGGCCTTTAAGAGAAAGTCCAATTATACTTCAAAAGAAGCACTTGCATATTAAGAAGGATTTTTCCCATTTTATGGATGAAAAATCCAAAGAACAGTCAAGTCGGGGACTTGTTTAACTGCCTAGTACGAGCTGTTATCAGAACAAAGATGAAAATATAGGGACTCTGTAAATGCTGCTAGAAATGTGCATACTGAAAGGCCTAGGGATTTCTTTCTTCTTTTTTAAAAAAATTGTGGTAAAAACACACATAACATAAAATGTATCATCTTAACAATTTTTATGTGTACAGCTCAGTAGTATTAAGTACATCCTCATTGCTGTGCAGTCAACACCACTACCCATCTCCAGAATTCTTTCATCTTATAAAGCAAACTCTGTAACTATTAAACACTAACTCCCCATTCCCACTGCCCCCAGCCCCTGACAACCACCATTCTACTTTCTGTCTTTATGAATTTGACTTCTCTAGGGACCTCCTATGAGAGGAATCATACAGTATTTGTCCTTTTGTGTCCAGATTATTTCACTTCGCATAATCTCCTCAAGGTTTATCCATGTTGCGGTGAATGTCAGAAATTTTCTTTCTTTTTAAGACTGAATAATGCATTTATATACCATGTTTTGTTTATCCCTCATTCCTTTCTTCTGTTTATCAGAAAAATATTGAATCGGAGTATTTGGGCTTCAGGTTGCCTTGAAGGAATAGAGGGGGACAGAGAATGTGTCTCCCGAGTTCATTTCTTTGCTCTTCTATTCATCTATCTGACAGCCAGGGCAGAGAGCAGGACCCCATCTTCAGGGATTTGGGTCAGGATCCCTATCAAGCCTGTCTCTTTCCGTGGGTTTCAACACTTCCTTTGTCAGTCCTGCTACCCAACCAAGTACTTAACGGTGGCTAATACAGAGCCGCATAATACTACCCCAATGCCTTTAGACATTAAGCTCAAGTATCAGACTCTGCTAGGGCTTAAGGGGAGAAGGGGGAGAGGAGGAGCCAGAGCACAGCATTCAGACTGTTGGGCCTGGAAGAGGCAGTAGGGGAGCCTTTGCCCATTCCCATCACCCTCACTCCAGACCACATGGATGTTCCCGCTACCTCCGGCCCTTCTCCTCTCAGGACTCTCATCTCTTCTGGCACGGTACTCCCAATCCTCTCCTTTCCTCCCTGCCTCACCTAAATTAAGTCCTCTCTCTTTTATCCCTCAAAAAAAAAAAAGTGAAGCACAGTAAACACAAAAATCTATGATGAATGTAAACTTCAGTTCCAATTCTTCTACACAAAGGTGAATGGGCCTTAAGTTCTTAAAACCAGCTGGTTGACTTCACCTCTACTCATCTTAATATTACAAGAACAGAGGCCATTCCACTGGCGTTTAGGTACATGTGCCAATGCATGGTCCTCCCGTGCTGAGCTGAAACAATTCTCTTTGATGTCTCCCTCATTTACTTCACTTACCCATCAAGCTTACTATAAAATGATATTATATGAGCAATATTATAATAAGAGTTGGGACATAAGAAGAAGACATGATTTTAAAAAGCATATATTTCTAGTATATTCAATATGCATGTGTTACTTAAAGCTATGCTTTACATCATCTGACTAAGCCTCAGTTTCCTCATCTATAAAATGGAGATGAAACTTAATACTCATCTCTAATTGTCATGAGGATTGAATGAAAGAGCAAAACTTAACTGCTTACCACCAAGCCTGACACTTAAGTCCCCAATAAATATCAGCTGCACTTGTTTTAGCCACTTTACTCAGTGTCCCTCATTTTTGGTGAGCAACTGTCCTGATCTGCCCAGACTCTCCCAGTTTCAGGGCTGCAAGTTCCTTGTTCTAGGAAAGCACTCAGTCTCAGGCAAATCAGGAGAGTTATTCACCCTCCATCATATGTAAAGGAACGACAAACACTGATGGTGTTCATTGCATTTTGCAGCACTACTGGAAGGCTTCTAAAAATAAAAAAGAAGCAAATAAATGGAAAACTATTGTTTAAAGATACTGACTGTCTATACAATAGTGATTAAAAATGAGTATGCCGAGATCATATTCATCACAGGTTGAGGATTAAAGTGAAAGAACCCTAAAAAAACCACTTTGCCTTGTTCATAGCTTCCAAGGGAATGGAAGATGCTACATAATTAATATATCATTTATAGTATGTAATATTTATTTTAAAATTAAAGTATATTAATACTTTAAAATTAGAGTATATTAATCAAAATATGCTGATTTTTTAAATGCTAAAATATAGGACAAAGAAAAGGAAATACGAATGAAGTGTATCTCTTTTTATGTTTGTGGATAACTTTGGTGTGAATCTCTTGTTCAAAATGCTTATTCTCAGGTGGTTTTTAAACAACATCTGATTAATAATTCTCTGTTAATATACTTGTTGGCCTGCTTCTTCCTTTGATTTTATAGGAGTCAACTTTATTTTTCTCCATTATTCTTCATTTTTTAACCTTTTTTCTTTTTTCTTTTTTGGTTGTGTTGGGTCTTGGTTGTTGCACGCGGACTTTCTCTAGTTGCAGCAAGCAGGGCTACTCTTCGTTGTGGTGTGCAGGCTTCTCGTTGCGGTGGCTTCTCTCATTGCGGAGCATGGGCTCTAGGCATGCGGGCTTCAGTAGTTGTGGCATGAGAGCTAGGTAGTTGTGGCTCACGGGCTCTAGAGCACAGGCTCAGTAGTTGTGGCACAGGGGCTTAGTTGCTCCATGGCATGTGGGATCTTCCTGGACCAGGGATCAAACCCGTGTCCCCTGCACTGGCAGGCGGATTCTTAACCACTGAGCCACCAGGGAAGTCTCTAACCATTTTTAAATTGAAGTATAGTTAATTTACAATGTTGTGTTAGTTTCAGGTGTACAGCAAAGTGATTCAGTTATACATATGTATTCTTTTTCAGATTCTCCATCATGCTTAAGAAAGTATCCTCTAAAGAAAGTATCCCTTCAATTATTTTTATTTTTAAATTTCTAGGTAGACTTTACCTACAGAGAGAGTCTCTATGGAGCCCTCTGGGTCCCTGAGAAACTCTCTTCCTTACACTAAACTGAAATGATTCTGCTCTTATCTATCCTTTTAAGACTAAAGATGTGCGGTGGTATCATTCTGCCTTCATCAGTTTTAAATACAGTCTTATGCTGGAGTTGGATGAATAACTTAACAAGTTGTCTTTTAAGCATCAAGGCTTTTGAAAAAATATGAAATTAGCATGTGTTACATAGCAAGTTAATTATTTAATAATTACAAGCAAATATATTTCTTCAAAATGTCCTTATGATATCAAAACAATTGGTCAGTTTCATGAAAAAAAATCAGCTGAACGAGATTGCCTAAATGGAACTGACTACGAAAAATTTTTACTTTCCAATTAATTGTATTTTCTTCATGTTGATATGACATAGCCTGGATATTTGGGCTTCAAGGGCAAACTAATATTTAACAGAATTTTTAAATGCATACATTTACATTTGTGTATATATGTATCCATTATTAATGATATATATACATCCCCAGATATCAATGAATTACTGCAGAAAAAATATAGTATATATTACATCTATAGTCGTTATATTTAATGGACCTAGAGCTGTAATATTTGAAATACCTAGATGCAATTTCTCATAAAGTATTAAAAACCAAATATACATCTGTATTTTTTTTCTGTAATATGGCATCTGTTAAAGTGTCATCCAGGACACATATGAAAGCAGCCTGACCAGGTCTGAATTCTTGCTAATCTCAGGGGACGAAGGACATTTGTTATTGATAAAGCCAGTTAATCTCCAGAGTATAACTTGGGCTTTATGTATTTTTAGATGAGAATCACGGAAATTGATTGGCATTCCCTTCTCATACAAGCTTCAAGTGCCAGCTGCAATGAGCTCTATGACTATGATTCAATGTATTATACTTTCAGTCTCCATGAAGAAAGAGACTCCAAAGCTGATAAAAATGAATTATCTTCTTTCTTTAATTTTGAAAATGCCTTACCAACATTAACTAATTAACAGATTCATCTGATGAGAAATATACACCATCCTGTAGTCTATCACCCAGAGGGATCTTCAATTGTATGTGATGTGATACATTGCTATACAATGGAAAATTAACTTAGCTCTTAACAATAATTCTGGAAGCTATGTAGAAACTGAGATTGAGTCCATGCAGCATTAAGAAAAAAGATTCCTGGTAGCAAACTCCTTCATCCATTACTTAGGCCAAAGACATTATGGCTTCAAAAAAATAACCGAACCATAGTGTTTCCTCATAGCTAAGACTGCTTTTAAAGGTTAGCAGATATAAAATGCAGTAATGATGACTACCAATGCAACTCTGCTTTAAGGAAAGAGAAAGTTCTCTTTGGCCAGGTGATTTTTTTCCTTGAGATAAGTGACAGCTTTCATGTTTCTGGAATGGGAGATTGGGAAGATGGGTTCTCAAATTCTTCATTTGTCCAATATGTAGATAATGAAAATGGTCATTTATATTTACACCTTGACACAGACATAGGTTTTCTCTAAAAGATATTCTATCATGTGCCTAGAACAGTTCATCATGGTTTTTCTAGCATCTAACATAGTATTTGGTACCCAAAATGTGTTTGTTAAATGACTAACTAGATTAATGACACCCAATAAATATTCATATTTACATTATCAAGGAAGTCTATGTATTTGAAACCTCAGTTTTAATCATGGTTACTAGGCTATTACTAGGTGCTAAATATTTACAAGGCCTAAGAACTATTCACACTAGGAGAACCCTCCAGACAAATTGCCAAATACGTCTGTATTATAGAAATCAGGTTAAAAAAGTACCAGATAATGTATCGTTCGATATAATAGATATATTTCTGGTTCCAGTTGCTTACAGGTTAATGAATATGGATTTTTATTATCTGAACAATAGGAATCCATGTGAATCAAATAAATCCATTTTTGTTCCATTAACCTGGGCACCCCACCTGGTGTCTCACAGATACTGTGAATGATGTTCTCTCTGAATCAACCATATGAATGCAAAGAACAAATCCACTTTACATTCCCAGTTCGTGTAAAGACTGTTAGGTCTATTAGGGTATAAATGACTCTAATTAATTCTCCCACCAGTAGAATTATTCTCTACCTTAGATGAATAACATTCCAAAAAGAGATATAGTTTAGTATTAAAGAAAATAGAAAAACATGCTTTCATTCTGGTTCTCAAAGGTATAATTCCCACAGGCCTCAATAAGGTCCAAGCTAACCAAAATTTATGTGAAAAAGAAAATTGATAAGATTGTATGCATAAAACCAAAGGATTGTTGCCCCTCATGATCGCTGAAATCCCATTATACACATACACACATAAAGACACACACTTATATTTACACAAACACACACACGTACACACACACATAAAACAAATTTACTAGAGTATAATTACTAAAGTAGTATTTCTTGTTATGAAGAAAGACTTTCATATCTTTTCTTCAAAGAACTTGACGACCAAAATGATTTAGCATTAAAATACTTGCTTACCAGTGATAACTGAGTAATTGGTATAGAACTTTAAAACTAGAGAAAATATATGAAATAACCATTTTCAATTGCTGAACAACAGGCAACATAGAACCATGATTACTGTGTGGAAAAAGCTAAATTAGGTGAGCTCCATGATTTCCCTGGCTTTCTGCTTACAGGCATTTTCTGAACTGTAGTGCAGGGAAAGGGAAGTCAGAAAACAATGGTCTTGCTTGGCTAAAGAGAAAGGGAACAGAGTTTGGAGTTCCTGTGTTGGAAATTGTGGGTCAGGATACCAGCTAAAAGGGAACTGTACAGAGAAGGAGCTTCAGAAATCTATATTGGAAGCCCTTGAGTGTTTGAACACGAAGCTTCTCATGTGCAAAATAAGAAACCATGAGGTCATGTGCAGAACAACTACTGAGCAAAGACAACTACTAGGGAAAGAAAAACTACTGAGGAACTGTGAGTAGAAGAAATACTAGAACTTGCACAACGTTGGGGGACATTCAAGTTCTAGCCCCAGAGTGTAGAGACCTCCCAGAGAAGTCACAGTACTTAGAAGAGAGCCCAGAAAGGCCAGGCCTTAGGAGAAGGGCAAATTTATCTCTAGAGTAAAGGCTACCCTAGACCTGCCCTAACAAAGTTTAAAAACAAGACCCAAAAGAATCAAGCTGCCTTGAGTTAATTTCCATCCAGAGCAAAATTCAGTACTCAAGAAAGACAATAAAAACCAAACACTCAACAACATACAATCTATAATGTTTAGCAGCAACTCAGAAATGCCTACATATAAAGAAGCTAGAAAGTGTGACCCATAACCGGGAGAAGAATAAGCCAATAAAAACAGACACAGAAATGACAGAGATAATGGAATTAACAGACATAAACATTAAAACAAGTATTATAAATATGTTCAAAGATTTAAATGAAAATATGGATAAAGTGGGGTAACAAGTAAAGAAACACAATAAAGAATGGAAATTTTATGAAAGAACATAAAAAGACCACAGAGAAAACCTAGAATTAAAAAAAAAAAAAATCTGAAGTAAAAATTTCACTGGATGATCTTAACTCAGCAAAGGGAAATATCAGTGAATTTGAATACAGGAAAATAGAAATTAGCTAAGCTGAACCACAGACAGGAAAAGGTTGAAAAAATTGATAGAGTCTCAGTGTAGAAGTTAAACGTATGATAGCAATAGAAAAAAAAAAAACAGTGGGGAAAATTTAAGCTCCTATGTTTTACATGAGGTGGGCTGATATTAATTCAAGGCAGACTATGATAAGTTAAGGATTCATATGATAAGTCTCAGAACAATCATTAAAAAATAAATAAAATGAGGTACAAATAATAAGCCAACGGAAGATATAAAATGGAATAATAATCACTCAATCCAAAATTAGTTTGAAAAGAGGAAAAAAGGAACAAACTATAGATGGGACAAATAGAAAACAAATAGCAAGATACCAATCTTAACTCCAACCATTTAAGTAAATACATTAAATGTAAATGGACTAAATATTTCATTTAAAAGGTGAAACTGTCATACTGTGTTAAAAAGCATGACTCAATATGTGTTATTTACAACAAACTCACATATAATATAAAGACACAGATAGCTTAAAAGTAAAAATGTGGAAAAAATACATACCATGAAAACACTAATCATAAGAATGATGAACTGCGTATATTAATACTAGACAAAGCTGACTTCAGGAAAAGTAGTTTTACCAGAAATAAAGACAATGATGATGTAAGTGTCAAATTATAAAGAAAACACAGTAATCATAAAAGGGTATGCATCTAATAACAATATCAGAATTCATGAGGAAAAACAGGATGGAAAAGGAGGAAGCAACAGACAAATTGACAATTATAGCTGGAGATTTCAACACTCTTATCTCAACAATTGATAGAAAAACTACACAGAAAATCAATAAGCATACAGAAGATTTGAACCATTCTAGTGACCAACACAACCTGATTTATATGTATAAAACACTCCTCCCAACAGCTGGAAACTTCACATTCTTTTCAAGTGATCACAAAACATTGCCAAGATAAACCCTTTGCTGAGCCATAAGACAAGTCTAAACAAATTTAAAATAAATAAATCATTTAGAGTAGGTTCTTAGGATTAAATTAGAAATCAGTAACAAAAAGGCATTTGGAAAATCCTCTAGTATTTAGAAGTCAATCAAAATACTTCTTATTAAACCACAGGTCTAAGACAAAATTAAGAGAAAATTTGAAAACATTTTTAACTAAATGAAAATAAAAACATAACACATCAAATTTGTAGGATGAAGTCAAAGCACTGCTTAGAAAGAAAATTCCAGTTTTAAATGCTTATGTTAGATGATAAAAATGGTTTAAAAGTTGTAACCTAAGATTCCACCTTAACAAGTTAGAAAAATCCAAAAAAAATAAGCCCAAAGCAAGAATACACTAGGAAATAATAAGGATAAGAGCAGAAGTCAATTAACTAGAAAACTGGCAAATAATGAAGAAAAAAATAATAAAATCACAAATTGGCTTTTTAAAAAGATTAATAAAATTGATAAGCTCCTACCCATACTAATCAAGAAAAAAGAGAAAATACAAATTATCAATATTACAAACGAAAGAAGAGATATTAATACAGATCATTCAAACTTAAAAACTTGATAAGTGAATATTATGAACAACTTTATGAGAATAAATTTGAAAATTTACATTAAAAGGACAAATCCCTTGAAAATACAAATTACTAAAGCTAACATAAGAAGAAATAAAAAAATCAGACTAGCTCTATATCCATTAAGAAATTGATTCATAATATAAATATCCTTCCACAAAGAAAACTCCAGACTTGGATGACTTCACTGGTGAATTCTATTAAACAATTAAGAAAGAAAGAATACAAATTGTACACAAACTCTTACAAGAATGTACAAGGAGGGAACAGTTCTCAATTCCTTTTATAAGACCAGTATTACCCTGAAACCAAAACCACTTAAATACATTACAAGAAAAGAAAATTACAGATCAATACCTCTCATTAGCATAGATATAAAATTCCTTAAGAAAATGCTAACAACCCCCATCCAGCAATACATACAAAGGCAAATACATCATGAACTAATGGGGTTATCCCAGAAATGCAAAGGTGTTTTATCTTTCAAAATAAAATTGATGTAATTCAACATATTGATGGGATAAATAAAAACTATTTATCTTATTAGTTGAAGAAAAAGCATTTAATTAAATTCAATGCCTAATAATGTAATGGTAATGATAATAATAATAGGAGTAGGAAGAGTAGTAGTAGTAGTAACTACCAGAAAATTAGAAATGGAAAGAAATTTCCTCAACCTCATAAAGGTCATTTACTTTTAAAAATACAGGAAGCATCATATTTACTTAATTGTAAAATATAGAATGCTTTCCCCTTAGATAGGAAACAAACAAGGATGTCTATTCTCCTCACTCTTGTTCATTATTGTACTAGATGTTCTAGTCAGTGCAATAATACAATATAAAGAAATAAAAGGCATTTAGACTGAAAAGAAAAAGCAAACCTATCTTGAATTGTAGATGACATGATATATATAGAAAAATCCTAAGGAATCTACCCCCCCCAAAAAAAAAACCCAAAACCACAAAAAAACCTACTAGAGCTAATAAACAAATTTAGTATTATCATAAAATTTAATTTCTATACACAAATGTCAATTGTATTTCTACACATTAGCAATAAAAAATGAACTATAAACATACCACTTACAGTATCATCAAAAACATGAGATGTTTGGGAATAATATAACAAACATTTCAAGAGTTATGCATCAGAAATTTCAAAATATTGTTGAGCTAGATTAAAGAAGACTAGGTAAATGAAGAGATGTACCATGTTCATGGATTAGAAGGCTCAATGTTGTTAAGGTGTCTGTTCTTAAGTTGACCTATAGATCACACAATCTCAATTTTTAGAATCCAGCAGGCTTTTAAAAAATAGAAATTGATATGTTGATTCTAAAATGTATTTGGAAATGCAAGGACTTAGAACAGCCATAATAATTTTGAAAAGTATAACACAGCTGTAGGACTCACAGTACTTGATTTTAATACCTATTATGAAGCTATAGAAATTAAGACAGTGTGTTATTGGTATAAATGTTAACAAATAGATTAATGGAACAGAACTAATTTTAGAAAATAGACTCAAACTTATATGATTTATTAATATTTGAACAAGGTGCTAAAGTAATTTAATGAGAAAGAAAATTATTTTTAACAAATAGTTCTAGAATGCTGGCTATCTGTATGGGGAAAGAAACCTCTACTTCATACCATACAAAAAAATTAATTTGAGATTGATGATAGACCTAAAGTTAAAAACCTAGAACTCTACAACTCTAATATTCTAGAAGAAAACATTGAAGAATGAATTCATTAATGATTTGGGGATAAATAAATACTTCTTAGATACAAACCAGAAAGTACTAAATATAAAAAAGAAAATTGTTAAGTTGATCATCAATTAAAATATCTATCTGTATCTACCTTTCTATCTATCTACCTATTTGTCATACATATCATACACATGTCATATATATGACAAAAGACTTGTTTTCAGAATATATAAATAACTTCAACTCAATAATAATAATACAACCAATAAATTGAGTATAAGGCACTACACAAAGAAGACTATATGACTGGTGAGTTAGCACTTGAAAAAGTGCTCCATATCATTAGGGAAATTTGCATCAGGGAAATGCACATTTGTCACAATGAGAACCACTATGCACCTGGTAGAATGATTAAAAGACCAACCATATCAAATGTGAGGATGTGGAGCAATGAAAACTTTTATACATTGTTGATAGAAGTGTAAAATGGTATGGCTACTTTTGAAATTAGTTTGAACACTTTTCACAAAATTAAACATAGACGTACCCTAGGACCCAGCAATTTCACTTCTGGATATTCACCCAAGAGAAAGGAAAACATACGTACACAGATATGTACAAAATGTTCATAGCAGCTTTATACATGATAGCCCAAAGCTGGTAACAACCATAATGAGTGCCACTGGAAAATGGATAAACAAATTATTGTGTATCCATCTAAGGTGTTACTACTCAGCCATAAAAGAAATGAACTACTGATGAAAGCAACAACATTAATGCACCTCAGAGACATTTGAGTGAAAGAAGCCAGGCCCCAAATAGTACAGATTGCATGATTCCACCTATACCAAGTCCTAGAAGGGGCAAAACTAATCTATGGTGATAGAAATGAGAACACTGATTGCCTCTGGGA
This sequence comes from Eubalaena glacialis, assembly GCF_028564815.1. NCBI lineage: Eukaryota > Metazoa > Chordata > Mammalia > Artiodactyla > Balaenidae > Eubalaena > Eubalaena glacialis. Next base: position 11,127,536 of record NC_083725.1, on the reverse strand, counting down.
GTGGGAGTTGGCAATTGATTGGGCAGAAGTACGAGGGATCTTTTGGCAGTGACGGATATGTTCTACACAGTTAGTTCTACTATAACACTTGTTTCAAAATGTGAATTTGTTCCCGTGCAATTGATACATTAGGGAAAAATTTGAGTGTGACGTGGACTTTTCATTTGCTTACGTGTGATGCCGTCTGCAAGAAACACTAGGTGAATGCAAAAAAACTGCATCCAGCTAAACTGAGCTGCTTAGGAAAACACAAATCTCACACAAAGGAACACACCTCAAACATCTACGAGCTGCCTCACTTTATCTCTTGTATTCTGAGTCACAACCATCCATGTCTGGTGTTACATATTTCTGTCTCATTTCAGGTAGCCCTCTTTCCTTCACTTCATAATAACTCACAAATTGCAACCCTTCTGATGCCCACTTCCATAAGCAGACTTCAGGTCTTTTTCAAAGTAAAGTGCCATATTTATTATATGAACTTCTTATAATAACTTCTTTATGAACTCCTTAATCACCAAACATGTGTAAAACTGCACTACTGTTTTTATTAGGCTCTTATTTATTTATTTATTTTTAACATCTTTATTGGAGTATAACTGCTTTACAATCGTGTGTTAGTTTCTGCTGTATAACAAAGTGAATCAGCTATACATATACATACATCCCCATATCTCCTCCCTCTTGTGTCTCCCTCCCACCCTCCCTATCCCACCCCTCTAGGTGCTGATCTCCCTGTGCTATGCGGCTGCTTCCCACTAGCTAGCTATTTTACATTTGGTAGTATATATAAGTCCATGCCACTCTCTCACTTCGTCCCACCTTACCCTTCCCTCTCCCCATGTCCTCAAGTCCATTCTCTACATCTGCGTCTTCATTCCTGTCCTGTCCCTAGGTTCTTCAGAACCTTTTTTTTTTTAGATTCCATATACATGTGTTAGCATACGGTATTTATTTTTCTATTTATTTTTACATGTCACTGACAAAGTGTTTGAATGTTTTGCCCTAGTCCCATTTTTTGCATAAGACTTATGATGTGATGTTTCTTGCATGATTTTGCATGGCAATGTTGATTTTTAGGAATGCATAATTTAGCATTGTAGCAGAATTGACTGTATCTTGTTGGGGTATGGCTCATACAAGTGAATTCAATGGTCAAATCTAATCAAACTGTACATCTAAAATCTGTTCATTTCCTGTTAGGTAAATGATACTTCAGTAAAAGAATAATAACATTAAATTAGTATTAACACACTTATGTTTGTTTAAAGTCTACATATTAGGAGCATGTTGGTCCGAGGCATCTTGTGCATTCCATTTTACCTCTCAGTAAATAGCAAACTACCCACAGTCCCCTGAATGTGATGTACTCTTGTGGCTTTCTGAACTCAAAATTACTTACATCCGTAATGTTCCCTTCCCCCATCTTTGCCAGGTTAAAGTCTACTAATTGTTTAAACTTTAGTTAAAATACCACTTCCTGCAGGAAGTCTTCCTGGCTACTATTCCCTCCTCGGTCTGATTCAATGTCTCTCCTGTGTGTTCTCAAAGCCTTATGTGCCTAGCTTTATCATAGTTTTTGCCACATTTTGTAGGAATTATCTATCCTTGCTTTGAGATCATAGTTTTCAGGGTAAGAGCTGTGTGCTTTAACCCTGAATCTCCATTCCTCATTCAGCGCTTGGCATGTATTAGACGCACAAAATACTATTATCTGAAAATCATCTGAATAAATGAATGAATGTACTATTTCTTGAACTAGTTTATTAGTCTCTTATTCCTAATGAACAAACTAACACAAAATTAGTGGCTTAAAACAACACACCTTTATTATCTTACGTTTCTAAAGGTCAGAGTCCAAAATGGGTCTCAAGGGGCTAAAATCAAGGTGTTGGCATGGCTGCGTTCCTTCTAGAAACTCTAGTGGACAATCCATTTCCTAACCTTTTCTACCTTCTATATGCTTCCTGTGTTTCTTGGCTCACGACATCTTTCCATCTTCAAAACCAGCAATCACATCACTTCAGCCTCTGCTTTCTATCACACATTTCCTTCTCTGACTGACTGTCCTACCTCCCCCTTTCACGTATAAGGACACTTGTGATTATACTGGATCCACTTGGATAATCTCCCCATCTCAAGATCCTTAATTTAATCATATCTGCAAAGTCCCTTTTGCCATGTTAGGTGACATATTCACTGGTTCCATGTATTAGGATATGGACCTCTTAATACCTCTGGGGCATTGCTATGCTTACCACCACTAGCAAAGTACTTACTCTCCTCTGTGTCTTTGCAATGGCTGTTCCATCCACCTGGGATACTCTTATTCCATGTATTCACATATTTAACTCCTTCTTGTACCTATTGCCTTTGCTCAAAAGTTGTGTCAATGAGACCCCCATTTTGCATCCTATTTAAAATTGCAGCCTGTACCTCTGTTTCTGTTGTCATTTCTGATTACGCTTATTCTTTTCTTTCCCTATAGCTTATTTATTACACTTATTGGGGGGTAGGGGGTTGGTTTATTTTACCCAATAAAATATAAGCACTGTGAAGGCCAATTAGTTTTGTCTGTTTTGTGTGCTCATATATCCCAAGCACCTGGAGCATCACCTGGAACACAGTAGGGACTCAATACATACTCACCAAATGAGCTGATTGGATGGATGATTGACTGAATATGTAAGACCCCCTCCTTCTGCTGCAGAGCACTGCAGAAACACGCAGAGACAAGCATCAGAGCTGCACACATACACAGAGAAGCTATTCTTTGGCAAAAATAAAATGGCAAACATTTCACAAAGGCCATTAGAAATAAAATAATTGTGACTTTATAGCTACAAAATCTGAGCATGGAGAAATTGCAGACCCAGGGACTGAAACTTACCTGAAATGTTCTGACAAGGGAGCCATTTCAGCACAGACCGTCAGGGGGCAAGGACAGCAAACGACAGTGAGGAAGAGGATGACTGGCAACAGCCGACTAGGTTCCGCACTGGATCAGGTGTGATGGAACTTCTTGGTTTGTTTGTTTCATCAACACTTAGTGAGAGGGCGGTGGAATTTAATGATCATATTCACAGATTGAATTATCCGTCACCTATTGGATATACAATAACACCTAAACTAACTGTGTATTAACTACATATGGTTTTCATACCAAGGTGTATGTTCTACCATTTTCAAGTAATCCTTTCACTGTATTCATAAAGTTTTATGTTAAAGAAAATTTTGAGAAATCCAGGACAAGATGGTGGAGTAGAAGGACCTTGAGTTCACCTCCTTTCACAAAAAATTACACACACAAAATTACAACTAACTGTTGAACAAGCATTGATAAAAAAGCCTGCAACCTACCAAGAAAACTTTGAAATATTCCTACAGATAGCTATGTAAAACTTTTTACTATTTACTAACAAAGGCAGGTAATACTCTTATGCCCAGAGTAGTCATTTTAAGCAGTACTTCTTACAGAATAGGGCCTTGAAAAAGCATACTCTTTTCTGTGAATGCTGCATATTACAAGTGTGTGTGTGTGTGTGTGTGTGTGTGAATGTAGACTGGTACCCACATATGGAGCAGTGTGTATAGGTCTCATTGGTTATGATTATAGTATCCTGAAGAAAATGGAGTAGAACTTTCTGGTCCAGAGCAACCTGAAAATGTAGTTGATATTATAGAAACTTTAAAACATAGACATGAGCGTTAAGTTGTTATAAGCTTAAAAAATGAGCTGACCTACAGTCACCAGATATATTGATAGTTGTCCTTATTCTGGTCCAGCCTTGGCCCAAAGAAGGCAAAACCTTTCTCTTGATTTCCTCATTGCAAAACTGTGGCAAGTAGGCCCTTTCAAAATGTTTTCATTATATGATAAGGGATGGCAAAAGGAAAATAAACACAGGGTAGAGGGATATAAACAATATGGCTTTAAAATTAGAAGGTTCTGATCCTACCAGGGCTTATTTCTCTCTTTTCTGAAAGCTGTCTCAAAATAATTACATTCTATAGGCTCCAGGGCAGGCACAATTTTGCAAGCACCAAGGCTGTGTCGCTCACATCTTAGCTCCTAACCCACTTCTTTGCACCTTCCTTTTTGACCTCCTTACCCCAGTGTTATTATCTAATCTAAAGCCTAATATCAGTGTCTGTTCTAAGAGAGATGCTTTTGACTTAGTTGAATGACACCTTTCAGATGAGACCTTATTTTATATCCACAGGGATGGGGACAGATCCTATAAAATAACAAAGGAGCACTCATCTGGTAGTTAAGTAACCTAAATTCTCGCCCTGGTTTTCTTACCAACTTAACTTCTGAAATCTCAGCTACAGAAATGAAGTGATTGCCTTTGTCTGTCTTTCAGGAGCATTCAATTTCTCTACTCCTGCTATCATCATTAACACACACGATCGAGATCCTTCTCTATGTACAGTGAATCTATCCTCATTTTTCAAAAGCAGATTAAGAAGCTCAGAAAGGTCCGGTGAATTGCTAACACCACGCTCTAGCCTGGATTTGCCTCCAGATCTTACCCACAGAATGAATGTCTTTGCCAATACCACACCATGGTCCTTAAGAAAAATGGCTATGGCATCACAGATAGATAAGAAAAGAGCCCATGTGATGGACACTTGGGTGCCAGCACCTCCACCTGTTCCTATGGTCTCCTCAGAAACTGCCACATTTGATAAGCTATGGCAGCTTAGCCTTGGTTGATTAGTTCAGGGGTAGGCATGACCCAAATTAAGAAAGTGGAATCCTTCCACAGGATTTGGAAATATGAAAGGGAATCAGTCTGTCTGAGGTGACTGAAACCATAAAATGGAAAATTCAGGAGATGTTAGTGGCAATGTTTCTGGCCAAGTGAAGAAAGCCAGTTGTCAATGCGAGACAATGATGCAGAGGAGGAGGATGGAGAGTTGTGGCAAAATCTGGACCCTGAGTTTTGGTTGTTCCAAAACAACCAGGGTTCAGTTGCACACTCGACCTCCTGCCAGCTTGGTCGTTCTATTCTCCCTTGTATTCTGTGTGCTAATATGTCTCCTTACTGCCTTAATTGTTGATTCTGTTTTGTTTTGTTTTGCATTAACTTGTATCAGTTTCCTAGAGCTATTGTAACAAATCACCACAAGCTGAACGACTTAGAACAACAGAAATGTATTCTCTCATGGTTTTGGAAGCTGCAAGTCCAGAACGTGGGCTGACTCCTTCTGGAGGCTCTGACAGAGAATTCATTTCTTGTCTATCTCCTAGCTTCTACTGGCTGCTGGCAAACCTGGGCATTCCTTACCTTGTAGACTCATCACTTTAACCTCTGCCTCTGTCTACTCATGACCTTTCCCTCTGGGTGTCTCTTTGTGTTATCTCTCCTTCTTTTCTCTTACAACGAAGCCTGTCCTCAGACTTAGAGCCCCCATGTAACCAGGATGATCTCCTGTTGAGACACTTAGCTTAGTTATTTCTGCAAAACGTTTTATGCAAATTCACAGGTGGACATATCTTTGGCAGAGGCTGCTATGACACTCCAGAAAAAGAGAATCCCAAATTGTAGTGGTGACTAGTTTCAAGATTTAGTGATATCCATCTCAATAAATTCTTTTATATCTCTAATTACACTTTCTCGACAGCCACCACTGCCCATATTTTTCTTGTAAGGTCATTTTGACATTTAACAAATATAACACTGTAATCCGAAAAATAATATGGTATTGTAAAACATGTAAATACACCCATGAATATTTTAGATTTACCTTTTCTTGTGTTACAAAGACAAGGAAGAAGATCAGGTGATCTCAGTTTGCTTAGTTCAAATGACGCTGGTGACAGATCACTGTAGATAAGATTAAAAAAAAATGTCCTATTCCACTTAGGACTTCCACAGATACCTGAAAATTCATTTGTGCTTTTGTAATTGCTCCAGGACTAGTACCATGACACCTACAAGAAGAAAGGTTTACTGGAGCGTTCTCATGTCTAGACACTACATAGGTGGAGTTTTTTTTGTTCTTGTTGTCGTTGTCGGGTTTTTTTTATAAGTAACAAAGAAGAGGAAGTGTGTTGTTGCTTGGTGTTTTAACCAATATAAATTGCCTTCTTTTCCAGGGAAATGTTCCCTATTATGTGAAGTCAATTTCCACGTAACCAGCCGTTTGTTAGGGTAACAAATTTACCCCATCCTGGAATCTCAAATAAAAAATCCATTGTAATGCCATTATATAGCCGGTTTTATGTTTACTAGCAGCTGTCTTTAAATCTTCACTACTGCAGAGTAAAACTATTATACTGGTATTTTTTTAAAATCCCCATAACAACAACAAAAATACAAAGTCCCTGGTTTATGAGAAGTGTTTTATTGGGAAAATACTAAGGGATGGATTCAATAAAAAACAAAACCAGGCCTTCCGCTCAGTATAATCTTATGGGTACCCTCCATCTTCCAGATCCACGACTGAGGTATTGTTCTGCCTTACAAAGGAGAGTCACAAGGTGTAAACTGTGCATGTTTTGGGTGTTCTGATCCCTTCACAAGGCAGTTTCCCATGGCATACCACCTTAGAAATAAAGTTTGAATTTCAGTGGGAACCAACCTTGAACCTGTCTTGCAGGTCTTATGTCAGATAATAATATGGAATCTTCTAAAATATATACAATGACACCTCGCTGTCAGCCCCCTTACCTTGCTACATTGTACCCTGTGTCTTATGTATTACGGCATATGACTTAGTGCTGTTTTAACAAAGTAAATCCAAAAACAGGCATGCCAAGCTCCTGCCATGTAAAATCTCTCAGTTTGGTGCTAAAAAAGAAGATATAACTTTCAGAGAGTGGTAAAAATGCTATAAACATGCGATGGCAGATTTGTTTGGGGGAGAGTTAATTACTTCCTTGTTAATTCCTGATAGAACTTAGAAGGCTCTTTAACAGCTCACTTTTGGCTGTTGATTTATCTTTTTGTATACAGAGTTGTAGATTATTAAGCTTTTTTTTAAAAAGTACACACTTTTTCTTGTAGGTTACAATTTTATCTGATTTTATAATTTTCCATCTTTAAACTGACTTGATCCTTTTTAATGATGCCCATGCCCTTAATCAAGAGTGTATAAACAATCCATATTACAAATTTCATAAAGACATATGTAAACATTTAACGGGCTTTGGAAGACATTTGCAGTTTAGAATATCTGGATGAATTTTTTTTTTCTTGGAGATTATCCTGTACTAGTAACAGGCAGAGAAAATATTTCCCATGCCTGTGAGTATTTAGGAGTTCCTTTGTGTGCCTAGATCTTTTTTTTTTCCCCCCATAAAGGGGAAGTGGTGTGCATTGGGGGTGGGCAAAAGAAAAATGACAAGAAGCAAAAGCTCTGCTGCTATAGGATCAAATTCCAAGCAGAATTCCTTCATACACGTCCATTTCTGTGAAAGTGCAGTGTGGCGCTCCTTTTCACTGTATCTGCCCGCTTAATTGTTTCTGCCTGTTCATTTCATTCTTCAGTGAAAACATTAGCCTAGGGGACATTTGAAAATCAAAAGGTAGGCTTGAAGTTTAACAGGAAATGAAGAGTGGTGTTACTGCAATATTAAAGTAAAAGTTAGAACCAATAGGAAATAGTCACAATTCTAAACTCAATATGTCTTTTCTCCTTTTTGTTGTTTCCTTTTGCTCTCCCAAATGTCAAGATTAAAGAAAAACATTCCATGGTTTCTACATTTTTACACAGCCAGGATATATAAAGGATCCTGGCAAGTATGCATTAATGGAATTTATCTGCAATGTGATGAGAATCAAGAGATTTGAATTATTATGGAGCAATATTTAAAATCCAGGACAGATTTCCTGACAGCTGTAATTATTTCATTCTTTTAGAATTATCCCTCTCCGCCCCCAAACCTCCTCTTGCCAAAATTATCCAGATAATGAAGTGGTGGGAAGGTTAGAATCTGAACCATCTCAAAAACCAAAACTGACCAGATAATTAACCAACTCCTTGTTTCACTTACAGGTAGAAGTGTGATTTCAGTGTCTCCGTGGGTGCTGGTGAAGTTTGACCTATAGTAGGATGTTGTCTTCAGACAGACGAGAACTTGAACTTCAGAAGTTCATTATTCCTCACCCTAGTTGCCCATTTATTCTCAAGGTGGGAGGGCTTATTTGAAACAAACATCAGTTATGCCAAATCCTGGTATTTTACCAACTTGAGATGAAGTATCATTATTGTCCAGTTTCTCTCATCACTGAGACAAAAGAGCAAGAAAATATTCAGAAACGAAGCTCACTAGATCTCAACTTCAAATACTGCCTGTTTCTCCACCTTAACAAGAAAGTCAAACAATTCAAGAAGAGCAAAGAAATTAGCAAAGTTGTTGAAAATGGCCCACCAGCTACAGATATTTTAAGAGTTAAATAATGAGGTGGAAAATATCAGACTTAAAAAATAATAAATAAGGCTAAGTATTTAAATATACGAAATTTATTAGACCATTTATTTTTGGAAATAATTTAGGCTAATTCCAATGGCCATGATGCAGAATAGTTAAATAACAAGTAATTACATTTCCCTGCCTTTGAAGAACAATGGATTTGGGATGGATCCAAATTTGTAGAGAGCAATCATGATCTTATATTCGATTATCTAATGGAAAGATCGTCGTACTTTTGCATTATTTTGCTAACACTATATTTCATAGGCATTGCAACTTGAAGTCATTTAATCAAAAGTTATATTCAATTATTGATCGATTATGTATCCCGGTAATTAGTTTTAGGAATAGCAGGACAAGAGAACTGTTGATTATAAAACAATTTCAGGAAGAAGAAGTGGTTCGTTTAGCTACTTTTACAATGATCATCCTCTGTGGAAAATATAATCTTTGGGCTGTTTCTGTTACTGGAGTGGAAGCAGTATTTGTGGTGGCGGGGCATGGAGGTGCAACGCTAGGTGTAGGTTTGAAATGGGAAAGCAAGGCAAATGAACAAATTGCAAGTTACATACTTCGGGGGGAGGGGATGTATTTTTACAGGTATCAATGATTGTCGTTACAAGTAATAAATAATGCTAAATAAAACATGTAACTAAACGGGCATTAAAGACCTTTTACAGACATAGAAGAAAAGAAAACCTTTTTTTCCTCCTATGCTGCAGACTGCAGGCATTTTCCTCTCCCTCTGTCAAGTGCAATTCTTTCGTGATGAATGACAAGGCAGGATAATAGGCTGTGGTCGCCATGGCAACCAGACAGCAGCACTGTGTGCCTAGCATTTTTTCATCTGAAAATGAAACCAGAAGCAAAGAAAAGCTGAAAATGTAACCAACAGATTAACTGATACAAAAAAAAAAAAAAAGAAAAGAAAGAAAGAAAGAAAAAAGGAACAAAAAGGCAAGTTAGATTACAAGCAATTAAAATTACAGTACTAGTCTCTCTGTCTCTTTTATACACGCACTCACACACACAGACACACACACACCGACGAGATATTTTAAAATTCTATTTGATAAACATGTAACCATCATGCTTTACCTTTATTTTTCCAAATGCCTCACTTGTTTTTGAAACCTTGGAATAACTGTGTTTTTTCAAAGCGGCTTTAATTTCACTAGACACTGCAATTGATGAAGCTTTCTGTACTGTGTTTGTACTGGAATTTCTAAATTCCTTTCCTCTCTAGTGCCCATCCCTGAACTATCCAGAGACCCAGAGCTTATGCGCAACAGTTTTAACTGGGGACTGAATTGGTGGGGGGAGTAAGGGCAGAAAGGTGACCAGAGCTGAGAAATAAGAGGACAATTCTGTCTTCACACTTGGGGATTCCATATACTTCATCCACTGTATTTACTAAGTAATCACAGTTGCTCTTCTGTTGAGCTAAAAGGAAGCTGCCGTTCTTTTGCGATCTTCTCATTCCTGAACAGCAGAAGGTTCCTGAATCCCTATTCGGAACACTGTCTTATTTTGCCCATGTAATTTCCTTTCATTTACTGATCTCAAAAATCCTTCAGGGCAGCTTTTTTTTTTTTTAGATGTTCTCTGTCCCTACGAATGCACATATAAAAGAAAACAGACATAAAGGAGAACTTTCTGAGAGCAATCGCCCCTCTTCATTGGGTATTTGTGGAGCCAAAGAACACTGAGCGACGAGAGACCAGCCCACAGGACGAGGACAGACAAACCGGCCTTGGAATCCACGGACTCAAGTTTGAATCTTAGCTCCACCCTTTGGTGATATGAAAATAAGTACCAATATCTATAAGGAATGAGCCAGAAAGTTTTTAACTTCTCTGAGCTTCAGGATTTTTCATCTCTAAAATGGGCAAATCGTACCTACTTCATGGGACTTTCGAGAAGATTAATGACATCATCTATTGAGAGTTTCTGGTATATAACGGGAGTAAAAGATTCCTCCTTCCTGTAATCAACACAGTTTTCTAATCTGTGTAGGAAAAACGTCTGTATTGTGTGTGTGTGAGAGACAGAGAGAGACAGAGAGAGACAGAGAATACATAACCACCTGTTTCAGGAGGATGTAGACCAAATAAGTTAATTTACATGAGATGCTTTCAAAGTACGACACACTCACGGAAAAGGAAGGTGGTGTCACCCAGGGATGTTGAGAAACTTCTTTTCCAGGAGAATCCTAAAGAAGGTGTCTGACTCCGACCTGAAGCAGAGGGATGGATGGACTGACCAGCTAAACTGCAAGGGCTCCTATCTCAGGAACCCTGCCCCTACTGTGGATGAGAAGATCGAAATGTAGGAGGCTCACGGGGCGAGTCCACAGAATTCAGCTGGAACATCAGGGTGTCCAGGTGCTGACACGGATCCAATATGCCAGCTCGGAGCCCTCCCGATTCTTCTCGAACATGCCCGGTGGTTTCACCGGCCACCCACAGTAAGGCCTAATAAATCCTTCCTTTGTCCCCATTTCCCCCAACACACACAAATGCAAAGTAAACAGTTGGATCAAAGCTTTTAATGTGCTTTGTACTGTTTTATTTAAAAAGATCAGGTCTGATATTTGAGAGGAAGAGTCCATCTGGCTAGGCTGATCTCAAGAAGCCTCAGACAAATTGTAAACAAGACCAGGGCACAAAGTTCTCTCACAGCGCATAGCCTGCTTGCTGCTCTGTCCTCGCCAAAGCGCGGGCCGGAGCTGGCCGGCTTTCCCTGACCACTCATGCAAACGGAACTTAGTGTATTGAAACTGACCCTCTTTATGAGCTTTGCCTAGAATTTGCTAGCGTTTACACTGCCCACTACTATGGCCAGTTCTGTCTAAGCTTCTATTGTCCTGAGACCATACTTGTTCATGCTTTTAAACTTTCTAACAGTCAATATCATAGTGCTTTACATACCATTAGGACCCTCAGTTGTTCAAATAAACTCCTTAGTAATTTTAAAAGATGAGGAATAAAGATTTGAGGGAAGGGAAAAATTGTTTTACTAAATGGGATATGTGTGTGTGTGTGTGTATGTGTATGTGTGTATATATATATATATATATACACATATATTTTAATTTAAGGCTTGCACATTGTGCCATTATGGAATACAAAGAAAGGACACATTGGTTACATTTTCTCCATCACAGCATTTATCATGCTTGCTGTTGTTATTTATACAGTCATCTGTTTTCCTTGCTGGATTGTGAGCTCTTACACACCTATGTTTATACTGTAGATCTACCACTCATCTGGCCACGGGCATCTTTAAGTGTCTAAACCTGATTTCTTATCTGTAAAATGAGATGACAATTCTTCAAATAGTTGTTGAGACTAATAAATAAGACGTGTGTGAAAATGCATAGTTTCTGGCATAACACGGTAGCATGCGATATACCTTTTTAATTCAATGCCTTTTGTTGCATTTTTAAGTGAACCGCTTGCCATTCCAAAAGGTCTTTCCTGATAATCTTTGGAAGGTCATCAATGATTGCAGAGGAAACTGTGGGTTCCTAAAAGGATTATTCCCCAGAAAGAAGTTGTGTGGACCTATTCCAAAGACCATGTCTATTGCAAGTATAGAAGAACGAATGCCATCTATAATTCACTAGAAGAGGGAAGGTTGCACTTGGTTGGAAAGACCATGTTGGAAAGTGAAGACAGACTCTTGGGGTTGGCAGCAGATGAGGGACCAAACATAAACACACAGCAGTAGAACAATTCATCTCAGGAGGACCACCTGTGTATGAGCATCTGGAGACCAACTCACAGACCACAGAACTGGTCTGTGGCACAGGACAAGTGAGATGCACACAGCATTAGCTGAGATCAAAGAGTGAACTGACATTCAGGCAATATTCGCTGAGCACCTACCGTCTATGGGACAATGAGTAGGTGCTTTCATGTATATATACCGCTTAACTTAGGAGACAGTAGCATAGCAGTAAAATATGGGCTCAGAAGTCAGACTGTCCAGGTTTCCGTCCAGACTATTCTGCTTAGTAGCTTCATGACCAGGCATGTTACTTAAATTTTCTTATCATGGTTTTTTCACCTGTAAAAGGAACAATAGCACCTACTTCACAAAATTTTTTGTGGTCATTCAATGATTCAATACATACAAAAGTGCTTAGCAGCGGGCCTGCACATAGAAACTACTTAATAAATTTTAACTATTGTGGTTTGATTTGTACTCACTCATTCTTTTTATTAGTTAAGAGAGACTGTGAACTTACGACAAAAAAGAGGTCTAGACCTGGGATCAGAAATCCTAGAGTTAGAAGTCAGTTCTGGGGGCTTCCCTGGTGGTGCAGTGGTTGAGAATCTGCCTGCCGATGCAGGGGACACGGGTTCGAGCCCTGGTCTGGGACGATCCCACATGCCGCGGAGCAACTAGGCCCGTGAGCCACAACTACTGAGCCTGCGCGTCTGGAGCCTGTGCTCCGCAACAAGAGAGGCCGCGATAGTGAGAGGCCCGCGCACCGCGATGAGGAGTGGCCCCCGCTTGCCGCAACTAGAACGAAGACCCAACACAGCCATAAATAAATAAATAAATAATTAAAAAAAAAAAAAAAGTCAGTTCTGCCACTTACAAGTCTCAGTTTCATCATCCAAAAATGAAAGTAAGAAGATTACTTGAGATCTCACTCAAAAGATGTGTCGTGAGACACATTTATTAAGAGACCACGATGAAGTGTGTCCATTGAGACCACACAAGTGATAAGCAGAGTTTCAAACTTTTGGCAACCAGTATGAGGAATATTCAGCAGCTGATCCCAGGCCAGGGCGGCAGTGGTTAAGAGTCCAGGCCCTCGGGGACTAAGACACAGGAACAGGAACACGAGCATCAGAGATGAGAGTTGCCAGGATCAGCACGACAGCCAACTTAACCCCGAGACACAGTGATGCCAAATTAACCTTCCAAACACACCATTCGCATGAGCTCATCATGCTCACCGGCCTCCAATCACTCAGCACTGGCCTAAGAATAAAAAATCTCAACTCCTGTGATGAACATCCAAGTTCTTCCAGGACCTTCCTTCAGTCTCCACTGTCAAGGTCACTGACACGTTGGCTGTTTCCTCTCCCTGCACAGGGCATTCAAAGGAGAGAGACACAAACTTTTGGTCTCACCCTTCTCTCCATCTAGAACACAGTCCCTTCCATCTCTACTTGTCCAAGTTATTGAGAACCTTCCAGCCTCTGCAAAGGCAACTTCCTCCGTGAAGCCTCCCTCAGTCCTCCAAGCCGTACGTGTTCTCTAGCTCGCTTGCGCACCTAGCAGTCTCTGCTTTGTATTGAATCATTTTGTATCTGCCTTTTCTCCCCTTTGCTTGAAAAGGGGCTTAAGCATAGTATTGATAGTTAAGCAATATATGTTTGTAGTTGTTTGTCTGACAGCTGTATTAAATGAATGGATACATGAATGAATGAGTGAAGGGAAATGTAGGTAAATCTATAAATCCCTTACCTCTAGCCAGGTTTTGTTTTATAATAAAAACAAGGCTGATCATAGACCTTGATATTTGTAATAATAATAATAACTATGAATTAACGTTTATCAATTCCCACTATGAGCTAGGCATTGAACAAAGAGGGAGGGATGCAGTGGTGAGGGAAACATACCACATCTCTCCCCTCTGGAGCACACAGTCCTAAGGAAGGGTCATACATTTATCAAATCATTGCCTAAATACATAATTATAAACCATGAACGGTGTAAAGAAAAACATTACAGCAAGTTATGAGAACACAAACAAAGGAAGAGGATCTAATTGCGGGGAGGTCAGGGCAGGCTTCCTTGAGGAATCGACGTTTCTATTCAGATTTGAATGATGATAGCAGTTGGTCATGGGCAGAGTACTGACGTGACAGCAGGGGATTGAATAGAATGGCCATTTAAAGGCATTTCTACCCCGCAATCAGATGTTTCTAGGACTGTGTGAGGATGACAAGTGGTCCAGCATCAGTGCTAATAATTTTGAGTGTGTGTTGAAAACAAAGTAGACAGACAGTAAGAAGAATGGTCCAGAGAACATGATAAAGGAGGAGAGAGACAAGGCTGAGAGGGGGAAAAATAGCTCAATGAATAAATAATAAACCTGAATAAATAGAGAAATAAACACGAGGCAAAAAGCAGGAAATGACGAGTATACCATCACTCTCCATCCTGGATGTCTCAAATAAATCATATAAACATTTAACCTAAAAACATCTCGTGTGCAGTTAAACTTTTTCCATTTAAAACATAAGGAAAGAATTTTGACTCAGGGAAATCCTAACTTGGCCCTTTATGAGAACATGCATGCTTCTGCCTAGGTCCTGGACCGATGTAATGTTATCACCCTTTTGGATGCATGGAAAGCAAAGAAGAGTAGGGGTTACATGGGTTGAAATGTGAGAGGTTGGAGTCCGTCTCTCTGTGCCTCTGGCTGGTTATCTATTTGTAAACATGCTCCCAGTTGAACTTACGAAAAGAAATGGGATGGCTAAAGGTTACATTTGGAAAAGTGGGAGAAGGCAGATAGATGACTTCTAAGGTCCATGCCAGTGGTCAAAATTCTCAAGAACTGAAAGAGCAGAGGAGAAGATACATCAAGAACTCGGAGACACTGCGTTCACTATTCAATATCCACAGTGAACTTTTTAGGATACAGAATGGAGACGTCATGGATGTGCCAAAAAGGTAGCAAATTTTCCATACCCCGCCCCGCGCCGTGTGGACCAAATGAGCTTTTCTAGTTCTGCTGACACAACAATGATGGAGATGCTTAATGGGAGAGAGACACCCTGTTCCTGGGGCATCACCATTTAAACGTCAGTGGCTTTGGATTGGAAGGCAGGTGGAAAAAATGGACTGTTCAGAGTCCTGCAAGCAAAGAGTGTGGAAAGGAGAAGCTGTGGGTACAAAAGATAAGCTTTGTCTGTTTCACAGTTTCGCCCAGGCAAGTGATATTGAGAAACATGAATAAAAGTGATTTATCCTGGGTTCCCCTCTTCACCCTGCAAGTCTGCCATGGCATCAGAAAAGGCTGTGATGGGAGAATTCTTCTCTGAGACGTTAAGTCCTTTCAGTGTTCCAGGCTCCTTTACTAATACCCATGGGAGGAACCCACCTTATTAAATAATACCTTAAAGAAGCATTAATCTATCAGTTATTTTCTATTAGGCACAGAAAGCTGAGCCTGGGACCATAAAGGGAGGAGACAGGTGACAGAGGCAGGAACTGGGCACAGGCACTGGAGAAAGTTCCATCCAGCTTCACGACGCGGTTCAGCCAGGGTCTTGATTGTACAAGTGCCTCTACTGGCTCCCAAAACACAATGCCTGGCCTACCACAAAGTCACTGTTTTCACAGAGAGGACGCCCGCGACAGTCACGCAGTCGGAATAAAAACGTGCATGTGCTTAGTGTGCCTGCTCTTTAGTGTTCATGGAATTCACACAGGCACATATTTTGCCACATGCAAGAAAAAAGCGATTACAAGCTACATACAAAATAAAAAGCATGCAAAACTTTCTCTCTGCAAGCATGATGACCTCACCCCATGCTTTTGTGAATGGGCGTTACTGACGGGCAGTCAGACCATAAGCAAATTGGCCAATCAGAGCTCAGCAATGCCTTGATCCCAAACTGGTCACCGACACAAGAAATGCCAGTTTCCAGAGCCCGATAACAAAACTTTTAAAGTTCTTGATAACACAACTTTATAAACAACAACAACAAAAAATCAGTTCGTAAGGTGAATTACTCATGGTTATTAGCTAATAAGAGGACTATAATCATTGCAAAAAATCTTGGAGAATGCAAGCTGATGAGGAGGCTGAAAATGGAAACATGCTATGTTTAAAAAGGCACAAATGAGTGACTTTGGAAAAAAGTGATTTGTTTTTGGTATAACTCTCTTTTAGGGTTCAAAAGCCACTTCTAAAATTTTTCTCAGCACTACTTCTAAGAGGGTTATCATTTCCTTTCCAGGGTCCCTTGGTTGAGCATGTAATGCACTTGACACCTACAGACTGCAGAACCTCTTTCCTCTTAAAGGTCTGAGGAAGGCCTCGGTGACCCACCTTGGGGGTCTCCAAATCAGCATTTCATCTCAATGTGTTGTGCTGGGGTTGTGCCTTTTAAAAGATACTAAAACATTAAAACCAAGAAGATAATCTCGCTCCATACAGCACTCTACAATCAGCTGGTTTGGACTTCATACTCATGAGGCTACAAGTTCAATTCCTAAATAAACCAGTTTTAGTTTCCACTCCACAAACACTTGTCCATCTTCACTAGTGCTGTGATCTCAGCCCAGCCTGGGTCCAGCTAGCAAGGGTCATTGTTTAAAGGTGATGGGACCATTGTTTAAAGAAAGTGTAGGTGGGGCTTCCCTGGTGGCGCAGTGGTTGAGAATCTGCCTGCCGATGCAGGGGACACGGGTTCGAGCCCTGGTCTGGGAAGATCCCACATGCCGCGGAGCAACTAAGCCCGTGCGCCACAACTACTGAGCCTGCGCGTCTGGAGCCTGTGCTCCACAACAATAGAGGCCACGATAGTGAGAGGTCCGCGCACCGCGATGAAGAGTGGCCCCCGCTCGCCGCAACTGGAGAAAGCCCTTGCACAGAAACGAAGACCCAACACAGCCAAAAATAAATAAATAATAATTAAAAAAAAAAAAGAAAGAAAGTGTAGGTGGATCCATGTGCATCTTTGTGCATCTTTCAGCTAAAGTTGGGTCAGTCAAACCCTCTTGATATATAAAGGAAAGAACATATTATTACCTAAGTAAATGGACTATCTTAGGGATAGAGACATAATTTGAAGAATGAACATGTTTACCAATTGCTAGTGATTCCCCTGAAAATGTTTTTAATGTACTTAATTATCCACAGGAACAGACGGAATGGAATCACAGCATTCTAGATAATCCAAGTCATTTCTACTTGACTTTAGCATACAGTGTTCACCACTCCTGCACACGCCCACCTTCCTCTTTATGTTTCGCTTAACCTAAAACCTGCATTTACTTAGAGAAGGTCATTGGAAGGCGTTGAACCTGAACCTTTATGCAAATTCTCATCACTGAGTTTTCTCTAGATATTTTCACCAGTCTCTTCATCTTTTTTTCCCCATGCATAAATCAGGCAGAAACTCACACCATTAATTTTCCTGGGATTGAATGCAGTTTAGAGCCAGAGAAGGGCAATCATTTCCTCACATGTCTTTTTCCCCTTATGAGGTGAGCACTTTGAGGACTAGGATCATGTATTATTCATCGTTGTATTCCCAGGATGTAGTAGGTCCTCAATTAATGTTTATTGAATGAATTAAGTACAAAGTATGTAACAACCCATTAAAATATTTTGCCAGTCGATTCTATAATTTTTTTAACTGTTGGTTTAGCATAGGCATTACATTGCTCTGGGCAAGCAGGTAAGTGGCTATTTACAAGGCAGATTTATATATAATTGGATATAATGTATTCTAATGATCTGAATTGATTTGGTTAGTCTAATTTGGATGAAAGACACTCAGTCCATTGGTGTTATTTATTTCCTTGGTGGTAGTAAATGAGATTCCTTGTAATACCTTGCTGATGGCAATTTGTATGTCGGTTGAACAGTTGGAGTCTTTTGCTTTTGCAACAATGGTTTAGGGACAAACAATAGGACCCTTAAAAACCCATCTAATCCAGCTTTATTGTTTCATAAGCTGTCAGACTCTTCATTTTCTTTGTCATAAGGAGAGGACAGAACAGGATATAAGAAAAGCAGAGAGAGGATCATGGGACACAAGGAGCTAAAAAACTTTGACATAATATATATAAATAATAACATTGATATGCTGAGAAACTGCTTTCCCTCTAATCTCTCTTTCTCCCTTGGGTTTTTGGAAACATGTAGTACATAAAGCCAGGTAAATGACAAATGTAGAAATTTCTAATTATCATGTAAAACAGTAAGATTGTAAAAAATCAAACAATGCCAAAACCAATTTGTAGAACCAGGGAGAAGGCTAGTTTTCTATGGTAGGACAAATTGGGGAACAAATTGCACCAAAATTAATATATTTAGTGAACTGAATACCAAAGGTGGGATCACAGTTAAAAGCCATTATTTGTGATCATAGAAATAAAGTTCCAAGTAAAAGAGTTTTAAATTTTCACATTTTTGGAGTGGAATTCTTTAAATTAGGCTTATGTTGAATCTGAACAGCCAATGACAGCTTCTACTCAAAATTAAGTAACTTTCTAATTTTTTTGACAGTATATTAATAGATCAGAGCAGTTCACCTTATATCAGTGAGATGAACTGGACTCTGGGTTTTAGAAATTAAATAAATCCTTCAAGAATTCAAACAGAGCTGCGAACTAGGAGTCTGGAATGCTGAGTTCAAGTCTTTTCCTGCATATCTTTGTGGTAATTGCCCAATATCTCTTCCTACAACAATCTCTCTTACCAAAATGAGATATTATCACATGGATATTAGGCAGACAAACAAGATAATAGTTAAGAAAGTACTGCTCTAACCCTTTGGGAGATATGCATCATAGAAATATAAGGGGTTGTTATTTTTATTATGTCAAAATTAGCTACAGTCTTGTATTCAGTTCTAGCCCTCCAGCAAAATATGGATTTGGAAATAGTTTAAAGAAGAGCCACCCTGATGATTAAAAGTTCTGGAAATACATGTTACTAAGGAAGATGAAAGGAAATAGTATTATTTATTCCATTGAAGAAATGATTGAAGGAGAATGAAACAGGTTTGGAATTAGAGTAGTCGTTCTCAAAGTGTGGTCCCAGGACCAATAGTAGCAGTATCACCTGGGAACTTGGTAGAAGTGCAAATCCTAGGTCTCTACCCCCAGACCTGTTGAATCAGAAACTCTGGGGATGGGACACAGCAGTCTATGGTTTAACAGCTCTCCAAGACGATTCTGTTGCATGTTGCAGTTTAAGAACCATTCAGAGAATAGGAGTGGTGGTCACAAGGAGAATAATGAAAATGGGTAGTGTTAGAAAAAAAAAAAAGGATGAGGGTGTCCTTAAATGTTGAGTCTTAACCCCTGTCCAAGAAATCAGAGAGCTATAGAAGAAAGTGAGGAAGTAACTTGGGGAAAAAGCACAGAAACGATCCAGGGAGGGCTCCTTTCTTTTCTTTTTTCTCTATTTTTTTCTTTTCTTTTCCTTTCAAGGAGAGTTCAGAACCCTGATAACTACATGTGGTTTTATCCTCAGATAAAATTTTAACATTGGTTTATTCAAAGATGAAATCTTGAGAGGACAGTAGCAGCATGAGAAAGCCATGTGCAGACACCAAACTCAAGCAATGGCTCTTAAGTAGTTCATATTTAGTGAAAAGAAAATCAGTAAAATAAAAGGAGAGAGAGAGAGAGAGAGAAGGAATGCCAACAAAAAAGCAAGGAAAGAAAGAGGGAGAGGAGAAAGGGAGGGAGGAAGGGAGGGAGGAAGGCAAGAGGAAATACAGAAGGGAGTAAGAAGGAAGGAAGGATGGAAGGGAGGAAGGGAGGAAAGAAGGAAGAAAGGAAGGAAAGAAAGGAAAGAGCAAAAGAAAATGAGGTACAGAGAAATAATTGCCAAGTCTCAGCACAGGAGGAAAAAGAGAAAGAATAAAAAGAGGACTTTCAACGTTTTTGGATAACATTACCATCAGATAGCACAGTACACTGGAGCCTTGCTATAAATTCTGTCCTCTGGGGCCAGATTGTGAAGCTGTTTTATCATGAATTTCAATTCATTTTAACCATTTGAATTGAGTTGAAATACCTTATTATGAGTATCTTCTGGCACTTTGGTAACTAAACCCCTTGAATAGATGCCAGACCATACTCACCTTATATAACTCCCTCTCCTCTACAAAGAATTGTTACTACAGTGAAGAACCAAAGGTTTTGTTTGTTTTTTTTAATCATATTTACTTTTACTTTATTATGTGGGATAGATAAGTGCAAAGATGTATGGACATATTAATATTCTTATATACTGTGGGAAAAAGTTTTCCAACTCCCTTTACCCTAGATCTCCTCTTTCAAGGAGGGTTGTTTACCAACCCAAAGAGAGCAGGAAAGAGGAAAATCCAGCTATTTAAAACATCAACATATGCAGTAGTGATCTCAATTCTTCACAAATGAAATGTTCCTTCTTTTGATTACCTAAAGCAAACTACTGATCCCAAATGAACTTTCCCTTCCCATCTATCATTCATCTAGATGGCTGGTCCCCAGCATGAGTCATTAATAAGAAAAAAACTAATGTAAGTATGAGACTAAACTGAACCAAACAACAACAACAAAAATTCCAGATTAACTTCACCTCTTTCTTTGACAGTTATTAGATGGATAGTTTTAGTGAATGACATTCGGGATTCTAACTTCAACAAGTCACTTGACAAGGCTTTATGATCTCTTTTGGGAAAGTTTGAGTCAAATATGTGAATAAGATGACTCTGAGAGAAATATTTAATATATCAGATATCTTAATTAGGATCAAAAAAGATATTGGGAGACAGGATAATGGGCTGAATCTAAAGAGGAAGGAAATGGTGTTTGACAGTAGCACGTACAAAATAGACTTAAGTATTTTAATAGATAGTAAGACGATATGGGTCAACACTGCTAATTGGTTGCCAAGAAGATTAATATGAGGTTTTATACATAGAAATCCAGTACTTAGGAAGCATTTTTAAAAGTGATCATCACCTTCTGCTCTCCATTTGTCAGTCCACATCTAGAAAATTGCATTCAATTCTGAGTAGCACATTAAAAAAGGCAGATAGACAAATTGAAGTGTGGAGACTAACAAGAATAATCAAGGTATTTGAAATAATGCCGTAGGAGGAGCGCTTGGAGGTGCTAGGTGTGTGTAGCCTAGGGAAAAGCAGACTCTGGAAGGAACACGGTTTCTTCTTTTAAATACCTGTAGGACTGATAAATAGAAGAGATGAGACTTACACTGTATGATCCAAGGGTAAAAGCAGGAATGATGGAAGTGCCTCTTATGATTGGATATGAGAGAAAAGTTTTTAAACTATCTGAGTTGTCCAAAGATGGAATTACTGTTTAGTGAAGTGGTCCATTATAGGCTAGCAGGGAAAATTCAGACAAAAGATAAACTAGATGGACTTTATGGCTTCTTTGTCATTGAAAGTCTATGGATTTAGACTCCAAAAGGAAATTTAGCTGAAGCAACATCAAAAGTGCATTCTGTTGAAATAATGCCATTTGCAGCAACATGGGTTGACCTAGAGATTATCATACTAAGTGAAGTAAGTCAAAAAGAGAAAGACAAATACCATATG
Source organism: Eubalaena glacialis (assembly GCF_028564815.1). Lineage (NCBI taxonomy): Eukaryota > Metazoa > Chordata > Mammalia > Artiodactyla > Balaenidae > Eubalaena > Eubalaena glacialis. Next base: position 11,105,786 of record NC_083725.1, on the reverse strand, counting down.
ATATCACTTATATGTGGTTCTGTTTCTATGAAACAGAAACAGACCCACAGACATAGAGAAGAGACTTGTGGTTGCCAAGGGGGTGGGGGGGATGGATTGGGAGTTTGGGGTTAGCAGATGCAAACTATTATATATAGGGTGGATAAACAACAAGGTCCTACTGTATAGCCCAGGGAACTATATTCAATATCCTGTGATAAACCATAATAGAGAAGAATATGAAAAAGAATGGATATACATATATAACTGAATCACTTTGCTATACAGTAGAAATTAACACAACACTGTAAATCAACTATACTTCAATAAAATAGATTTTGGGGAAAAATAAAAAAATAATAAAAGTGCATTCTGTAAAACTATATTAATTTTTTATAACGTCTGCTTCCCTGCTCTTATTTACTTGGGTAGTTAAAAGGCAATGATATGTAATCTTGATCACCAGGCTCTGGTGGCCAGTGGGACTTGCGTTCCTGGGTCTCACAGGACTGTGGCAATTGGAGAGATGGTTCTTGGCAGGCTGCCACGCCCAGGGCACTGTGAAGACAGCAGACTGAGGTGCACCCCCGAGTCTTTCTGTGAAGGAGGCCTCTTTGCTTGTCCTTGAGCTTTTGCCTGAGGGGCAGACTTCACATTTGGCACATTTCTGATGGACACAAAGCTGTCCTCAAGGATCTCAAGGAACACAGGCTGAGGACATCATCTTGGTGCTCTCCCTCTCTGCCTCGGTCTAGCTCACTTGTGTCTCCCAGAAAAGAGCTTACACAGGCATACCTTGTTTTATTGCACTTTGCTTTATTGCACTTCACAGATACTGTGTTTTTTTACAAATTGAAGGTTTGTGGCAATGCTGAGCTGAGCAAGTTTATCAGTGCCATTTTCCCAACACCATCATCTTTTAATTAAGGTAGGTATATTGTTTTTTTTTTTTTTTAGACATAATGCTATGGAACACTTAATAGACTACAGCATAGTGCAAACACAACTTTTATATGCTCTGAGAAACCAAAAATTTTTTTAAAAATCACGTGACTCACTTTTTTGTGAGTGGTCTGGAACCAAACCCATAATATCACCAAGATACGCCTGTAAACTTGTCTGTAGCCCCAATTTTTGTGACTGCCACCCAGGAGACACCACCAAAGCACTGGTCAGTAGGAATTACACTTGTGGTCTGACAGGACTGTATATATTTGCATACTTTTAAAAGCTGATGTATGAGGGTTTGGCTTCCAGCCAGATCTGGGTGCCGAGATCCTCCCCTTAGGGACACTGACAGGTCTTGGCACATCCTCAGCTACTGGGAACTATTAGAAGTATAATAGGCTGCTTGGACAAGCACAAGGATTTGAGAGACGACAGAACTGGGGCAGGGTTGAACAACAAGGTTCATCTCCTACACAAGGCCACTCCTCCAAGACTGGGAAAGGTGGTTGTTTCATCTGTATAGAAATGAACACAGAATGCCAAGAAAAATGAAGAAACAGAGGAATATGTTCCAAATGAAAGAACAAGATAAAACCTCAGGAAAAATTAATAAAATGGAGATAAGTAATTTACCTGATAAAAAATTATAGGTAATGGTCATAAAAATGCTCATCAAACTGGGGAGAAAAATGGATGAACACAGTGAGAACTTCAAGAGAGACATGGAAAATAGAAAAGAGTACCAAATAGAGGTCACAGAGCTGAAAGAGGCAATAACTAAACTGAAAAATACACTAGAGGAGTTCAAAACCAGACTAGACATATCACAGTAAAGGATCAGTCAACTAGAAGACAAGGCAGCGGAACTCACCCAATCAGAACAGCAAAAAGAAAACAAAAAGTTAAAAAGTGAAGATAGCTTAAGGGGTTTATGGGACAACATAAAATGAACTAATATTTGCATTACTGGAATCCCAGAAGGAGAAGAGAGAGAGAAAGGGACAGAAATCTTGTTGAAGAAATAATGGCTGAAAACTTCCCTAAACTGGAGAAGTAAACAGACATCCAGATTCAGGAAGCCCAGAGAGTTCCAAATAAGATGAACCTAAAGATAACCACACCAAGACACATTACAATTGAAATGTCAAAAGTTAAAGAAAAGGAGAAAATATTAAAAGCAGTAAGAGACTTCCTGAAACATTTTATCGTATTTCGATATCTTTGTGAAGTAACAACACATTGACTACCATGTTCCTCATTTTACAGAAGAACTAACTCAACTCCAGAAATTTTAAAGGAAATAATTATCAGTAGTGTTAGATCTAGAACATAGAACCTTTGATTCACAAAAATTAAACTTTCAACTATGTCTTTGGACCTTCACCATCTGACATTCCTCCTAAAATTCTCCCTGATGTTGATTGAGATTATTAGTTGATTAATTCAAGTTCATTGAGTGCCATCAAAACTATAAACCATTATTCTATAATTATGGCAGGACTTTATGAGAGCAAGTGTTTGATCATATTCTAAGTGAATGGGGAAGTTGTAAAGGGTCCTTCTCTAGAGATCTTCAAGATATTGTGATCATTCTACTATGGGCTAGGTCATACTTTTCCATTAAATCTACCAGTTATCATACTATGGGCAGAGTAAGAGAAAACTCTAGGAATCAAGAAATGCTGATGACCTCACTTGTGCACTACAATGCCAGTGCATTTTGGTTTTCTCCATCCCAATACTATAAGCTATGACATCACTTTCCTCAGCACAGTACTTGACCCCACGTAGTGATAGTGGTATGCTGCCCACAAACTCCATGGTAAACATTTACACTGCTCTAAGCAAGAGCAAAAACCAAATGATTCTTTTTAGTCCTTCAGTCTATTTACAAGTTTAACACTAATCAGACATACCTGATGTCAGGAAATAACCCTGGTCTTTGGGGAGAAGTCTAAAGTGAGAATTTTCTGATGGCCTAACAAATAATTTAGGTAATTAGGTACAAAGGATATAAGCAGAGCTAAGTTTAAGCCTCATGTTCTGTTTGATTTTTACTAGTAGAGACTAATCTGAATAGTCTTGTCCTTGAAAAATCTTCCTCTCCAGGCACATACCTACCACTTAGGGACCCCCAACATGCTGAGACTCACTCCATCATTACATCTCTGTCACACTGTGAAAATTCAGTGGGCTCTGTCAAACCAGGACAACAAATCTCTCAAATGTTACAACAGTAGGTGGTCAATCTATGCAGGAGGTAAGTTATGCAAATAGGTTAGTAATAATCACACACACACACAGACACACACACACACACACACACACACACACACACACACACAGAGTCTTTTTCAGGACTGATTTGCCTGGAATCTTGGCATCATGGAATGTCAAATGACTTTAAAATGTGACCATCTGAGCCTCCTGAATGGAGAGACAATAAACTGGCAAAGAAATAGGCATAAGATGATAATTTAACATTCCACATTTTACTAGCTATATAGTGTCATCCTTGGGGTTAGCAGATGTCAGCATTCCTAGATAAATTAAATAGAGCACCCCCTCCCCACAGCTTCCTTTATGAAAACTGAATATACTAACAGAATGTTGATAATACCAAAGATTTTGCTAAATAGCCATTTTTTAAGAGTATCCCTGTTTAAAATGTAGGAACCTAAAAATATATACCAACCAAATGTGATGCATTGCAGGATTTGCCTGTATGATTTCCTCTGCATCTGGTAACTGCATGCTATTAGCTACACTTGGTACAACTCGATACAGCTTGACATATTCTGGGATTTATTAAAATGTAAATGATAAAGCAGAAAAGAATGTTCAGACAATTGGATTACTCCATTGACTGAATGTTCCAATACTGTATCTATTTTTGTCAAAGCAATGGTGGCTCCTGCTGTGGAATGCTGAATGGAATATTCCATTGCAGGGCATGGGGAGAACTTGCATAAAGGAAATTGAAACCTAATCACTGAATTTTTAATTCCCCTCTCCAAAGCAACAGATTGCCAATACTTTCTAAAAGAAATTATGATAATTTTGGCACATAATTATTGGAAGGTTACCATTCACAACTATGTATTCAGCATCTATTATTGGATCTGAAACTTCATTCATGAAAACAATGATACATTTGCTTGTTTTTGCTCTTGGCCTTGGCTTGTTTTACTTATGAACATTATGTGATGAGCATGAATATACGTGATACGGCTGGAAGTGAATACGCATGATCCAAGAGAGAGATTTTCCTGATGGGGACTGTTATTATTTATTCCAGAAAAGAGAAGGCTGGGAGGTAGGTGTCTTTAAGGACTTGAAGGGATTGGGTTTAGAGAGAATGGAGACCAGCTGTTCTTTCTCTCCACAGGGAACAAGAGAAAATGGGATTAAACTACAGCGTGAGGGATTTGGGATCAAAATAAAACAGAATTTCCCAACTGTGTAGGCTCTCAAACACTGAAACATGTCTCGAAGGAAGTATATGGACATTAGTTTTATTTTGATGCCTTAAAAAATGGAAAGGCACATTTTTACTATATGATCTTATATGGACAAAGAAGAATGGACTAGATAATGTATGGCTCCTGAATTCTCTTGATCTATGAGGAGAATCTAAAAATGGGGGTGGGGGGGTAGCTAAAAGAAGTAATTTTTTCTTTAATAGTAGTTATTTTTCAAAGTCAACATTTTTCATGGGGACAGACTGGCAACTTTTACCTGTATGTAAAATGTTAAACTGAATGGAATGTCATGTAATAGGGTGGGTGGGGACAGAGAATGTGCACTCTTATGTCTCCTCCCACTACCATTTCTGCTCTTGAGTAGTTCAAGTTTAAAAGCAAAATGTCCTTCCTAGGTATGTGTGGAGTTTAACATATGTATATTGATTTTTGAATTTGTAAGAATGTGGTGAGGGCTCCTGGGAAACTGAACTCTACCTCATTTTATATATATACATATATATATATACATATATATATATACACACACACACACACACATCACATATATAAGTATACACATATATATGTATATAATGTATATTTTTCAAAAAAGAAGTTGCACTTGAACAAAATGAATCTATAGTGCTCACATTTGATTAGCAGAAAATTTTGAGTACATGGGATTAAAATTGGTCCAAATTCAATTATTGCTTTAAAATATTATGACTATGGTGGATGCTGGTTGTCTCTTGAAGATAATTGTATCTTCCATTTCCTGGAGGCAGCTTAGTGTAGCAAAAAGGTCATGTTAGAGTCAGAAAGCTGGGGTCAAGTCTTATCTGAGTCATGAACTGGCCCTTTGACCTGGACAGCTCATTGACTCTTAAGTATGAGTTTATATTCTGAGGAATAAAGAGTAAAATGAGGATGTTAGACGGATGATTTAAAGGTTCTCTTTTTGTCTCCAATATGCTATCCATCATCAATACCAAAAGCTCTTGAGCTTTGCGCTCACTCTAAGATTATGTTCCCATAGGTTAAGTTTCCAACTTAGGCTGCATCTTACAATCACCCAGGGAGCTTTACAAAAAATCCCAATTCCCAGGCTACACCTCCCACCAATTAAATCAAAGTCTTCTGAGGAAGGACCCAGGTATCACTATTTTTTTAAGCCCACCTGGTGGTAGCAATGTGCTGTCAAGGTTGAGAACTCCTGCTTTGGGTACAATGCAGGGAGAGGAACTGAAATAATGACATTAATGTTGTTTCACTATGAACTCAAGAATTGTGTGCATCTTGATTCCCTCCTATATCTTCAGGACCTAACAAAGTGTCTACCAAAAATATAGTAGGTGCTCAGGAAATCATTAACGTTTTCAGTGAACTTTGGCCAACCCCCAAAAAAATAGGGTTTATCAAATCTGGTATCTACTTTGATCATTTTCACTTTGATCTTATTTACTGAATAAGATCTCAATTCTCTACGTTTGCCAATGAAAACAAGGAAGGCAAGTAAAATAATGGGCAACCTGGTTGCAGTGACACAATTCAACTATCCTTGGGATGGATGTAAGGAAATCATCTATCTCCATATCCTCTAGAGAAGAGGCTCTTGGGGATCTAAAGACATGTCTCCTACATGACCCCACACATCTAGGTGAGAATAAATAAAACAAAATATCTGAGTATCCAGATGTCATTCATTCATTCTGCAGATGTTTAGGGAGTACTTACATTGTGCCAAACACTGTGGTAAGCTATTTTAGACTTTCTCAATGAGGACTTTATGCTAGAATTAAACCTTAATTCTTAATTAAACCTGGGTATCTTTACATGTAATTAATTAATCTCCTTCCTATGCATACAATTTTAGTTATATATCATCGTTGGGAAAATTGAAAAAACAGTCACTGAAATAATCGTTTTGCTCTGTGGTTCAGATGACAAACTCGAGATAAGAAAGGCTGCAATTTTAGGGGATAAAATGACAAACAAAACACAGTATTTGTCTTTTAGAACAGTACTATCTAACAGAACTTTCTCAAGGATGGAATTGTTCCATATCTGTGCCATTCAACACGGTGGCCGCTAGACACAGGTGGCTACTGAGCACTTGAGATGTAGCCAGTGCACCTGAGAAACTGAATTTTAAATTTTACTCAATATTAATTTAAATGGTAGTAGTCATATATGGTGAGTGGTTACCCTACAGTACAAGGCAGCTCTAGAATCTCATATTCAAATGCAGGAGACTGTCACATAAATTCTCATAACCTGGGTGATAAGCACTAATACGAAGTAAGCACAGAATGCTATGAAAGCACCTAGGTGAAGAAGCTAGTCTTAGGGGTAGTGGATGGTTGGGGTGAAGACTTCCAAGAGAAAATGCCTTCTAGGATGAGACATGAAGGACAATAGATGGAGTCTGGAAGGGGTGGTAGAGTACCAAGCAGGAGTAGGTGTGTGAGAAAACTCAGAAGATAAGAAATGGCAAAGATGTACGGTGAGAACCTGCAAAAGCAGTGGTACTTGATGAGTCCAGAGAGGAAAGTTGGGGCCAGGAAACAGGATAGGAAGGGTTTTAGATGTAATGCTATTTAAAGGGCAATGGGAAGCCAGTGAAAAGTTTGAAACTGTGGAATGATATGATCATATTTGTGCTTTAGACAGATTTCCCTGGGTGCTACTTGGCAGTGTGGAAGGGAGAAACTGGAGGCATGAGGCAGGAGTCCAGGTGATACGAGAGTTGTCTTAAATAGTTGGAGGATGGGGAGAAGTAGACACATTTAAAAACAGAAAGAAGGAAAAACCAAAAAGATTTACCTGATTGGCCATGACAGGTGGGAAGAGGAAAGACAAGGATCACACCTTGGTTTCTGGCTTGAGTAGGTGATAGTGCTGCTTATTAAAGGCAACATGGGATCATTTAGAAATTGCCTCTAAATTGACATTTTCCCACCATATCAGATCATTTGCTCCTCATAGATCCTGAAACTAGCTTTGATACACACTAGTGAAAACACCCAAACTACGAGAGCACACTCTTCCAAGAAATCAACACGAGTTCACAGTTGATGCAACACCGCTTTTATTGGGGGTTCAGGGGACATATGACAAAGTCTCATAAAATGTCAACAAAGTCACATTTTGTGCTTGGCTATGCTTTAAAAAAAAAAAACCAAAACCTGTTTATTTATGAGTTCACTTAATGAGAACTGTGTGAGATATGGCCAATGATCATCATTTTGAAAACAGGACGACCTGAGCCACCAGGAGGTCTAAGTGTGACAATGCCAGATATCTAAGCGGAAGTTTACAACAGTCAAATATTCAGGTCCTTCCAAACATCTAGATGTTTGCCCTTAAGTAGACACAGATTAATTGACTCCTTCAAGACAAAATTGCGTTTTGAACTTCTGTGTTCTCCAGCTGACCGCTTTATTAATCATTACTAAATGCCAACTGAAGGCAAAGGGGCTGGTAAAGAAGAGTGAGGTTTCCTCAGTTCTAGTTTTTTATGGCTGAAGTATTCTTGAGTTAGTAACAATTAAAATAGCAAATAACCATTGATATTTTCAAAAAATATAAGGACTATTGAAACAGTCGTGTTTAAATATTCATGCAGAAGCTCTTACAAATATATACTGTCCATAAAACTGGTTAAGAAAATGCTCACTAGAAGACCTGGTTTGTTTAGGTGAACTAAGAATGCCAAATAACTTAAGAATATCATTGAAGACATTGCACACGTAACCTGGGCCATTGTGTGTTCTTTGTGGATGGACCATTGACAATTTCTGGAACTAAAGATGTCAGTTTGTAGCTAGCTAATTTTCACATTGAGGTGAGAAGCCAAAGAAGTGCAAAATTGAAGCAATCTACTAGGTACAATGCACACTGGTCACCCAGATAGAATGTTTTCACTGATCAAATTCAAACTCACACTTCATTTAGACAGGGTGGAGAAGTTCAAGAGCCTCTGAGGGCGGCATGGTTTCTGGACCTAGCTCTGCTACACTTCAATGTGTGATCTTCCGTAAGTCACTCTAACTTTATGGATTTATCACATCTGTAGAAAAGGACATTGCAATAGATGACCTTTAAGCTCTCCCCACCTCCTATTTTTATTCTCAAGAAGTTGAGATTTCATGCTGACCGAAGTGAACAGTTTCATCAGAGTCTGGCCCCCTCCCAAAAAAAGGTCTAAAATGCTGATAGGCTCTATCCCCCAATTTTTTTCAATTTCTTTCATGAAAATACATTCCATCATGCGAGTTTAACCAGAAAACTGAAAAATGTGAGAAGCTAATTAAAGGAAATAGCTATTTATTTACCACAGAAAAATATCAAGGAATATAGAAGCGGTAATATTGCAACATTGGTAGCAATATTGTGACTTAGTGTGTTAGATCATGAGCTCTGCAATCGCAATTCTGATTGTGAACCTTGTATGTGGCAGTTTGGCAAGTTACTTAACCTCATTAAAACTCAGTTTTCTTTGTGTAAAATGGGAATAAAAAACAACACCTATTTGGCAGGGTTGTTGTGAGGCTAAAGAGAGTTAACAAAGAAAATGCTTAACATGTAGTGAGAACTCAATAAATATCCACTGTTACTAGGCTAACAGAAAAATCACAAATCTTCATATCAGTTGCTTTAATGGAAGAAATATGATTATAATTCTAGGCTACCCCTAGGGAGGGAGAGAGGAAGTGTGTGTGTGCAAAGTCTTCACCGTATATATATATCTATACACTGGCACTGAAAGTCTGGGATGCAGTACACGAGACATGTATATTAATAATTCCCTAAAACCACCACGTAGATGCTTTCCTCTCTGACTCTTCTCACAATATTGCATCCATCTAAAGGCCTCTATTTTCTCCTTCCTTTCCACTTATCTAAATCTTTAACAGCCTTTAAGATTCATCTTGTGTTTTCCTCCTTTGGGAACTTTCTTCCCTAAACAGACCAGTTTGCCCAGCTTAAGGTGACTTCTGAGCTCCTTGTTTATATCTTTTGCTTTGTTTTGGTTTTGCTCTTATCAGTTGACCTGATTTGTTACTTATCTTTTCAAAAGTTTATGTGCCTCTGTCTCACTAGATTTAAACTCTTTAGAGGCACTGACCACATCTCGCAGAACCTAGCTTGCCTGATAAAAAGAATGGTTGGTTGGTTGGTTGGCGTCAGCGGGATCTTGTATTTCTATGCCACAATCTGAGTTCTCACCATTATTTTATCCTTTGGATTGCCTCCCACTATTTCGTTATTTCAAAAGAACTTTATATTCTTTAAGTCACTCTGAAGGTCAAATTCGGTGTGTGGCTAACATTCAATTTACTTCTGGCATGAACAACTTTCTATTTTAAAAATTGGTGCATTAATAAGCATATTCATTCATACTAGAAGAAAAGTTTTTAAAAAACGAATGTCACACAGAATTTAAATACAAACAGAAGAATACACATGACGAAGGGAAAGTCCTTGGCTCCTTCGAAATCTAGATGTCATTCTTAAGTGTTTCTGTTTCTTGAAAAGCTTGCCTCTTGTTCTGAGATTCTATTGGCTGAAGCTGCAGCACATGGGTGTGTCGCTTGGCAGGAGAGGTGTCTTCAGGTGATGGCTTTCTTTGTTTCAACTTCACAGTCGGCTTGAGTGTCCATCAGGACAGCAGTCTCTGTGGTCTGTGTCCTTTCACTGGGGAGACATTCCTGAGGAGGGGGGACTATAGGACCAGCTGAAAGGACATCAACACGACTAAAAAAATAACAGAACACATCACAGAAGGTTATCACATTGACTCTTTAATACAAATAGAGGAATGTTATGATACTTTGAGAGCCATGCTATTTCTAACTATGAGTGAAATGCTGCATCACCAGAAAAACGGAGCTTGCCCATTGTTCATCTTGTTGAGGAATCAGTCAAGCAACAGCATTGCTTGAGAGTGTGTGAGAGCACCACGATCCTCGCTCTGGGAGAATGCGCTCCGTAAGAATAACTTCAGGTTTATCCCACAGGCAACTTACTGAAATAGGACACGGAGGAAAACAACAAAAGAACACAGGACATTAAGGACACATTCAACTAAATCTAAAGACTACATGCAAAATAAAATCAGTATGGGCACATCAGTGCTTAGCAATGTAGGAGTGAACAGAGTCACTAGAATGGTTAGGAGTCCACGTCAATTCCTTGTATGTGTCTTTGTATTTCTAGTGCCTGGCTCAGAGGATGACACATGGTGTCCCCTGAAAGAAAGAATGAAAGGAACCACAAAAGGGAGGGAGGGAAAGAGGAAGGGAGGAAGGGAGGAAGGAAGGAAGGGAGGGAGGGAGGGAGGGAGAGAGGGAGGGAGGGAGGAAGGAGGGAGGGAGAAAGGGAAGAAGGAATGGGAGGGAACAAGGGAGAGAGGGAGGAAGGAAAGGAGAAAAAGAAAGAGAGAGAGAAGGAAGGAAGGGAGAAAGGGAGGGGAGAGACAGAGAAAGAATGAAGGAGGAGGGAGGAAGAGAAAGCGAGAAAGAAAAGAAAGGTTTCTGAAATGTAAAAGAGGTGGAGAGGCAGAGCGTGCAGAGAGGAAAAGCTTGGGTGAGAGCGTATTCACCCAAGCCTGGAAGAGCGGGCTCCCTTAATTCAAGAAGAGGTTATACATGGTTTGAGAAAATGGGCAGGGCAATTTTCAGGAGGTTTTGAACACGTTAAGATTTCATTTGGGAAGGGTGGTATGTTAATGTAACGACTGTAGGCTTTTGAAGGGGATATTAACATGATATAAATGCATCAAGTAGAAAGGGGAAAATGAAACTCAAAGATGTCAACCCAATGGAAATAAACCAAAGGATACTGCAAGCAATTAATGAAGGCAAAAGGACTAAAGAATATGGTCTTAAAATAGAAAGGCAGGTGCTCCTCTGGGTTTCTTCTACGTTAATGTTGAAGGAAATGGGCTTAGATCTCAGATCAATAAATTCCTTCTCCCACTGTGTAGCTTTTCTCATTCTTCGCCTGTTCCTCTTTTCTGTCCCTGCCCTTCCTGAAACTTCAGTCTTCACTGTTTTAGCATCAAGGCAAAATATGTTAGTAAGTACAGCGCCTGGAGGTGGGATCAAATATAACTTTAAAGGGCAGCTGTTGGTGCAAATAGACTGCGGATTCAAGGGTCCTGAAATTGTTCTTATACCTCTATAAGAATCGCTTCAAAAATTCCCTGCTGGAGAAGAGTGTAGAGACCAACTAATCCAACCCACTTATTTTACAGACAAGGATATTTGGGAAGAGCTGTATTAATGTTTCTTTCATTCTACAAAAGTTGTTATGAATGCAGTATACTTTGCAGGTGGACCTGAAATTAACTAAAGCCTTTATTGTCAGCTTCTTCATTATGCTAGCACAATGAAGATGTATAATGAGTTAGGTACATCAAAAGGGATTTACTACCACACACCCCTCTTTCTGCACTAAACGCTTTGGACACATTGAAAATGTTGGTTCTCTTTCTAGATGGCAGGTATAATATATATATATTTCCGAAAACCGGTAAAATAACCTACTGTTAAATATTGTTAATAGATATTTTTCTGTTCTGATCAAGCATGCAATAACTGATCCTGGATGAGTAATTAAATATACATCTTAGAGATTTTAGAATTTATTATTTTGTGAACATAGAATGGGAGGGTGAGGTGCTAAGCTTTTGATACATGTGTATGAGACTCATTTGTGAATCAACTAAAACGCCATTGCAGCAAGGAAGGACGTGTCACAAAATTCTTGTGTGACTCCTTTGGGTAGCTAATAATGCAAAGCTCTTGTATACATGAGCAGATGAAAAGTAAATCAACGCATTGCGTTGGTGCTGCATAGATATAGCCCATGCATAATGTCTCTGGACCCCGTCAGCAAAATGAATTTTGAGGAATAAATAGTATAAACATGCAAAGCACCATACTCCAGGTGTCTTTTATGACTCAAAAGTTTAACAAATCAGCTTTCTTTGGGGCCTGTGACTACTTAATTGGAATGAGTAATATCTTGTATCATCTTAACATGAGCCTCCCTTGGAATCCTCTTTGTCTCCTGAACGTATAAGCGTAAATTGGGACCCTTGCGTTGCCTTGCTTGAGGTCCCTCTGTGATCTGATGGGGATGATTCTCCAAATTTATATCAGAAGCATCTCCACCCACTGAGCACATAGCAAGTGCCAAGTGCCAGGCTGACCAATCCCCTCACTGTTTCTCTGCCTGGATCGTGCCTTAATGGCTGGATCTTCAGGGGTCAGCTCCTTGGTGTGGTGGGGTCTCCAGTCCAGGAGACACCATATGGAGACACCAAAAGGGAAAGTGATATGAGTGCATAAATGACCTGAGGCAGAGTTTCAGTTATTCATCATGTGCCATGCAAAGTGGAGGAAAAATAGAAAAGAAGTTGTTTGTTATTGTTATGATTTTGATTACTTTGATTAAATTAAGATTATTATCTCTGCCTAAGGCCATTTCCCTGGCATTTTATCTCATTATTCTAATAAAGGAAATGGATATCTTATGAATACGATTTACTGTTCTAACATTCTCCATTACTTCAAGTTGCCCAAAGTCAATATGAAGACTAAATCAGTAAACAGCAGCAAATATTTTACGAATAATGCAAGTATCCACAATGATAACCCTTTTAGTAATTGTTAGTTTCCAACATCTAGGTCAGACATATTCATTCTTGCATGAGAACACAGAGTTCTTTGCTTCTTATATTAATTAACAAGGAGTTAAAAAAATAAAAGCTGACTTTAAAAACATTCTACTCAGGAGCCATTTCAAATGAGGAGAAATGCCCAAGGGGGGGGGGGGGGAAATATCTCAAGTAGGCAACATGTAAAGCAACACACAACTATATGCACATTAGTATAATTACACATTGCAAATTATATCGGATGTATCTAATATCTAATTTTTTGAAAGCTGATTCCACTTGAGATTTCAATAACAGCATCAACATTTTGCAGGTGGCTCCTTCTGTATAGTATCCAAAGGGAATTACTCCTCTAATGTGCTTACAGCCCTCATGTAAAAGCTGAAGCTCTTCCTTAAAGGACCAATGAACAATGAACATTGGGAATATTACCTTGATGGATAAAGCAAGAGGGGAGGGGTCCACCAAAGATAATGTTCAGCATATGGTTATTTATTCTGTTCCTTCTGTGCAGAGGATCCTTATTTGCTTCAAGCAATAAGAAAAAAACTTAAACAAGAGCCTCATTAGAAAATGTGGGGAAAGCTCCATACATATTCTGAGGCAATGATATGAAAAGCTAAGGGATTGATGATGTTTTAGATCAACTGCTAAAAGAGAAGTGTGCAAGAGAATGGCAGATTATACCTTGGACTGAAAGCAGAGACTGCCCTACATTCAATTCTGCTCTGTTAAAACATATGACTAATTTGTCCTAAAGACGACACCAGGTCAAAGATCCGTTTTGAAGAATAGGCTTTTGTCCTCATCTTTCTGTATCAATCAATCAATCATCAAATAACCAAATACATATTTGTGATCTTGGAGAATGGAGCATATTATTCAAGTTGATTGGATCCATTTTCTTGACTCCTCCTTAAAGAACTTTCTGCTAATTAACCAGGGTTACTACTGAATTATTTAATTATCTGCACTTTTGTGCAATGAAATATGTTGTCATATCACATACTTTATCACGCTGTTGCTGCTTATATTTAATGATGCCTCTATAGTTAGCAGTTTCCTTTGTTCTGCTCAGTAAGTGGTTTTAGAAAAGGGGGTGGGCGGGGAAGGAGGAGCCTTGGGGTTTGTAAAATACAATCATACATTCCTGGTGCACATGCAAAACTTTGCGCATTTACATGAATTTCTTTTTCAAAATCAAGTTGCAATTCCATTTGGAATAAGCTAAGAGGCACATGTCGGTGACTTCAAATGCAGCCAGAGCGATATTCCTATACCTTGAACATCTCTCCAGTGTATTTCCACTGCAGTGCAGTGGTAAAACGACGACTTAATTTTTTTTTTTTTTTTTAATCAGCAAGGAATGTCTTTAACAAGGAAGAAGTAAATTATGATAATTACTCTGAATGGTCGGATCCTTGAGCATTACTAATTAGCATTTATTGCCTGGATTATAGAACAATACATGTGAAACCGAACTGCGATTGCTCTTTTGCATCCAAGAACTGAAAAAGGCAGTGGAGCAAGAGGCAGTACCACCAGTGGTTGAGTCAGTGGTTTTACATCTCCTCGAGAGTGTGCAGAATTCCTCGGTTTTTTTTTTTTAAATATACAAATGTGGTCCTTGATATTTATGGCCCATTCATTTTGTGTGTGAGGCACATATTTACATATGATATCATAGTCATGGGAGACTAATGAGAGGAGAAACATTTTGGCTATGATGTCATTTTGGGACAATTTTATCCATTGTGAGAGTTTAACAGTAAAGAGCGTAAAACTCGCCGCTTCATAAAAGTATGAATTTTTCTGTAGAAATTTTGACTTAAAAAGGAAACAAAGAACTCAGTTCTTAGTGACAAAAATTTTACATTCACCTCCCCACTCTCTCTTAGGAGGCCTACAGTTGAAAATAATTGAGAAAAGGCAATTGGTCTCTGGTTTAAGATCCTTTTTTTCATTAGGAATTTGTAATAAATAGGATTCTGAAATTAGAAATAAGTGAGGTATTAATCAACAGACCAACATCACTCCTGTAAATAAACGCCACTCACATAATTTGGCAACTGGAATTCCTAAATAACCCGGTAGGTAGGAGAGAAAGAGGGAGAATTAACCATTCATCATTCTCGCTGCAGACTCACCGTTTTCCTCCACACCCCATTATAGCGAATGAAGAGAAAAAAAAAAAAAATCATAAAATAAAGCCGGTACTAAATACAGTCACTAGTCTTCTGAATACCTTTATGGATTCCCTACCCTGATCCTTTTTAGTTTGAAAGAATAAGTTTGGCTAAATCTGTGAGGAGATTAAACAGACTGGTGATAAAAATTAATTCTGCTGAATGAGCAAATGCATTTGGATTGCAGAGATGCAAATAAGATAATACTTTTCTTTTCCTTTGACATACCAAGCGGATTAGTTTAGAATGTTAAATTTGATTTTATTAGAATATATTAGCAGTGTTTTAATTAATACCAATCAAACATTTTCTTTCCCTGGGGCTTGATGTGCTCCTAACGCTTTCTAAATCATCTGTGCTTTATCCATCCAAAAAAAAAAGAAAAAGAAAAAAGAAAAAACCAACCACCAAATTACCAAAGCCTTTTGTTACATTCTTCATAATTTTACTGTATTCAACAGAAGACTGTGAGCTGTTTACCTAAAGGTGTCTTGCCCATAAAATTAGTTCCCAGGTGCTGGGTTTAAAATGAGTCCTGTTCACTTGTACAGTTGATTTTTTTTTTTTTTTTAAGGTTGAATTAGAGACTTGAAAAATAAACATCTTCTGTGTTTTTCTTTTGGGGAAAAATGTTGCAAAAGGAGTTTTGGCTGGTTCATCTTACTCTTGGCTTTATTCTCTCTAGAGCTTCCTAGAGCTGTTAAATTTCCAACTGCATTGGTTTTAAGCTGGCACTTCTTTGGAAACAGAGGCAAAAAAGGAATGAAAAAAAAAGGTGGGGCGGGGGGAATCTAGTTAAAAATACGGTGAACCAGTGTGCCCGGTGAACTGAATTGTAACTGTGTGCTGCAAGGAAGTGCTGCATTGCATTTCACTCCTGATTCCTCTCCTTTTCTCTCAAGCTTCCTGACCTTCTGTGTCCGAAAGCTCCAGTTCACTTCTTTCTCTTTTCTTCCCGCAATACACACCCCCCCACCAATTTCCCCGCCTTATTTTTTTTTTTTTATCTGCCAAGCTGGATTTGCACTTTTAAAGATCAGTATCAATAATGCCCTGCTTGTTTCGGTGGCACTCTCCCTTTAAAAGACAGCCCCCTCTAATTGATGCGTCTGGGCTAGTCTAGACTGGTAGTGATTGAACCAACCACCAATTATGTTATTCATTTCACTGAACTTCACTGATGGGCTTGGTGAGGAAGAAGGGGTGTTGAGAAATCTGCCCTTATACTGAAGCAGTTCCCTGCTGAAATACAAAATCTCGTGTGTCATTACGCACTCCTAAATGCCTGTGTGATCAATCCTATGATAGCAACCTTAGGACATGAGCAATCCATGTGAAAACATGTAAAAAAACCGAAAGAGTGCCTTGCAATATAAACTGTATCACTTGTATTAAATTACTATGCTGTTATCATTTAAAAATCACAGAAGAATTACATCCAGCATGCTTTTATTGATCCCTGCATACAGTTTCATAGAATAAGATGCAGCTATATTTTGACTTCAAAAAGCACCAAATGTTTGGCAAATACTTGATATGAATCAAGTGGTAATATATATCCATAAGTTAAATAGATGCCTTTCCATAATTTCCAAATGCCTATGCATGCACATCAGCTAAGATGGGGGAAAATCATTAATCCATTGTATAGCAACCAAAAGATAACTTGAAAATCAAATAGCTCTTTTCTCTGACATATTCAGGCTATCAAAGGCTTGAAAGTAATATTTAAACATTACAACTACTAGGAGGTTTCAACAAAAAGCACAATGCAATTGTTGCACAGTTCGTTTTCTCAATTCAGTTTTCTGATACAAAATGGTTTCTTGACTACGATTTGGAGTCAATGACTAAAATGGCAATAAACACTTAAAAAAAGAAAAGCAGGAAGAGAACAGTTTCCTTAACCTTCGGCGACGTATAAAACAAGGTTATAACCGACATAAAGTCTTTAAAAGAAGAAAGCATTTGAAGTCAGGGTTGACTTAGGTATTTTCCAAAAATAGAAGATAAATGTTGGCTCAAGAATACTAAAATGGTTTAAATGAAATTGTATACTGGAATTTTTCACAACAAAGAAAAGGTAAGTTACTGTTTCTCTTCTCTAACTATGAGATAGATCTAAATCACCGAGATTCTTATGGTATCAAAAGTTACATTTTTAGAAAACTGCAAACTAGGTAATGCTAACAATTACCTTAAGAGAAGATTATTTTAACTGTACAGTTTGGTGTTATAAATAACTTCGTTGGATTATATAAATCCTGATCAATATTTTCCGATTTTTAAATAAAAAACAGGCATTGATAACTTCTAAATGATACAATAATTGTGTGCGTGCGCTGTTTCCTTTTATATGTTTAAAAACATATATTTCCTTTTATCTCTTTCCTTTTATATGTTTAGAAAATACATTTCCAATCCTTATTACTTTTAAACTCATTGTGTATAACATTTTAAAATAGATGTCAGGCAAGGAAGCTATAACCTCTCCTTTTATTTTATTTTTTAAAATCTTGCCAAGTAATACAAATTTAATCTTTGTTAACACCATAAATTCCATCCTTCTTGTAAGTCTAGCAAGAGTGGAATTTTTAGCCTACTGGTATTTTAGCTCACACTATTGGTTCGTCCCTATTTGTGTCTGTGAGTTCACTGTCCAGCCATATATGATACACATATGTGGGCACTGAATATATACTCTATCCACATGCCCATTTTAATTGGGCACAATTTTAAGATTAACTGTTGAGTTGAAAAGTTGGAGGCATGGGGCATGCTGGGACTTCGGCTGATATGTTCTGAGGTCAAGCACCAGGCTCTGAGGTGTTCTTGTTAGGCTCGGATCGTACTGCGTGTTGCTCTCAAGGAATAGACCAGGGTAGATGAGTTCCACAAGCCTCAGGCATCAATAATAAACATGCGTACCCATCGCAGCCGACACGCTATTATCACACAATATATACCTACTTTCACAGAAATCCAGGAGCTGCCACTTTTCTGGTCACCTGATCCCACCTAACAATGAAAACCTCAGAGGTGCACTCAAGCACTTCAGACAAACTTTCTTTTCTTTTGTTTTTGCTTCAGAGAAAAAAAAAAGTTCCACCAAATTTCCAGGATGCAAAGGCACGGCTCGCAGCTCCCAAGAGCCTAACCCGTGGATTTAAACGGTAAACATCACAAGTTAGGGTCTCAGGGATTGAGAGGAGCGCTAAATTGTTCTTTCTTGAGACAAAACAAAGCAAAACAGGAATGACAAGCAATTTCTGTTCGAGGTTCACGACTGAAAGACAACAAACAGGTGGCAGGATATTCCCTCGCTCTCTAAGCTGCCTTCCTTCACAAAATTTGGATTCCACGTAAGTATAGTAGATACATACAAACGTACACAGCGTCTGTGGGCGCATATACATACCTGAACATACAATCGCCAGTCTATCAGAGAAAACTCTTTGAAGCTTTGGGCAAAAGAGTTTACTAAAATGGAAAACAATATGAATAGACTCAGAAATGCCCACGTTTTTCAAACCACGGTCTACAATCAAGATTAAACGTCAAAGCTTTAATTTACAACTAGCACCAATGACGGTAAAGAAAATCCGAGGCATCTCTTCCCCCCTGGGCGAGCATGCCGCATGCAAAACCATCCAAATCAGGTTTCGAGAAGGAGAAGACCAAGCAGTAGGATGTGGAGGCTTGGAAAGTATACATACGAAGAGCGTCTGAAACTCACCCATTGGAAGTGGAGTCGGGCTGCAGCCTCCAGTAGCACCGTCCGGGCCAGGGGGGGAAATGTGAGCTGCAGGGCGCTTTGCCTGGGCGAGGTGTTTCAGTAGAGGACTGAGAACTGGGCAGGGAGGGGGAGCCGGGGGCAGGAAGCGATACACCACATCTAGAGACTGTAACTCTGTAGTTTATGCTTTGACGAGAGAGGGGGGCAAAAAAGGCGATTCGGTGGGAGTGGAGGGAGGGACTGGGACTGATCAAATTTTGAGAATATTCAGTTAAAAATTCAAAAAAAAAATGTTTTTCGAAGAATGAGAACCCTCCCCAGGGCTGCTTTTCAAAATTTCCTCCTTCTTTCTTTAGCGTGCACTTTGCCAGTCCTGCGAAGGGCCTCCTGTGCATCAGCTGCTTGGCTGAAGCCAAGGCCAAATCACCCCGAGCCAGCACCAGGCTGTCACTTGGTCGAGGCGAGTGGGAAGGGGTGGGCGCGAGCCGGGGAGGCGCATCTCCCCCGCCCCACTCCCGCCGCGGATCCTTTGAAGCCGTTTGCCAATATTTCGGAGGAATCCGAAGCACAATTCCCCTCCATCTTCGCAGACAGCTACGGGCTCTGTACCTGATAGATCGTCGCTTCCCCGCGTCTGCCTGGAAGCTGGGCTTTCCTCTGCGGAGATGGCTCCTAGTGCCGCCTCCAAAAATGAAACGAAAGGGAGGGGAAGTGGGTGGGAAGATGACTCTTTAAAAATTTTTTTTCTTCCCCTTTTTTTTCTTTCCTTCTGTTTCCTTTCCTTTCCTCCTTCTTTTTCTTCTTTTATTCCAGCCTGAGCAAGGTGGATGGATGGCTAGTCAAAGAGAATGACAAAGCAGCCCCTGCAAGGAAGGCACTGGAGGGGGCCTCGGGCACTTAGGAAAAATGCTAAATATTTTGTATATATTTCCATGTGCAACTAAAAACCGTTAAAGTTCCAGGATCTACCCCCCTCTGCCCCCCCACCCCGGCCTTGCAAAACAGAATCATAGGAGCAAGACAGCTAAATTATGTCTCTTTTCCCTCTGTACAGGGTTATTCAACATCCCACCCCCCCTCCCCCCATCTTCAAGACAACTTTTTTTTCTCACCTCTGTAGGTTCTTCGCAGGCACAATCCTCTGTTCAGTTCAGGGTCTCTCCTTTTTCTCTCCCTTCCCTTTTCCTTTTCCTCTCAGAAAAGCTAGTCCGTCATCATCCTACCTAGCTTCTCTCTCTCTCTCTCTCTCTCTCTCTCTCTCAACCTCTCTCCCTTTTTCTTTTACTGTTAAAAACATAATAATAATGGCCCTTTCGACATAGCAGCATGAAGTGGCTGCCTTTGAGAAAGCACATTTAATCTTTACTGGCTCCCCTAGGCTTCAGTGAAGAAGGAGAAGGCAAGAAAAAAAGGGAGAGAGAGGAAAAAAAGATTGTAAGGGAGGCTGCTGACGGACAGCAAGCATCGGGCACAAATCAGCGACAAGTTGGATTTTCCTAGACCACACTGCCCCCTTTCTTCTCGGCTCTCTCCCTGGGCTCCTGGAAAGCCCGAGTGTCTGGTTACAGGAGGCAATGGGTCCCCTTTTGCCAACCATGGTGCGGATTCCTCGCATGCCTGCTTAAATCTCTGGCAGAGTAAGGAATCAATATCCCCCTCTAATCACCTTTAGCTCTTCTAGGGCTTCTGAGAACCCACTTCGCGCTCCTCACCGCTCCCCCGCCCTGCCAGGCTCCTCCATACAAAGCTTGCCGTCGTCCTGTCATTTCTCACTTCCTTCCATATCTTGGAGGCAAGCCTCTCTTCTAATATCCTCTCGCCCGCTCCTTCTCTCTGCTGTCGTGTGTCTCATCCCCGACTCCCAGCACCGGATGCACTAAGGCTTCTGCCTGACTACTAATGAGACCAAAAATACACCAGCAGGTCAGGGGGAAGGCCAGACACTGTATTATACAAATACAAAAAAAAATCCTCAGCCCTGCTAGACCCAGAGATCAGGTATCACATTTTCTAAAAGGGAAGAAAAAGGGGGGTGGGTGGGGAGGAGTGAAAACGAGAGACCACAGTGCAGATCTCTGCCTAATTGTTCCACATCCCATGGGCATTTAAAACATGCATTGCATGTGTGAGTGCAGGTGATGTAGTTGGGGAAGCTGGGTGGGTTTTCTTTATGGACAGAAAGTCAACAATGCCCAAAGACTTCTTTGAAATCGGCATTTAGAGGGATAAAAGAGCAATGATTCAAATCTATATTTAAAGTACGCAGACACTCTATTAAGGCATGTGATAACTACAATGCTAAAAATCTCTTTCTTTTCAGTGGCTGGGTTTTACGCGTTGACTCTGTTTGCCATGTGTACTAATTTACCACTTACATTCCCTTGGATTTGGAAATGAACTTATCAGTGCCTGTAGCTCATCCTAACCCTTCGCTTCTACTGCAGACATTTTTCCTTATTCCTGAAGCATTTCTCCTCGAACGTCCATCGGTTCTATGCACACTTCATTGATCAGCCTAAAGTCCCTTGATCATGATAAGTAATCATTCAGACGACCAAAAAAAAAAAAAAAAAAAAAGTGGCACAAGAAAAAAAGTGAAAGACATCCTGAATTGACCAAGGGAGCATATCCTATCATTTCTGCGGGCACACATCTTAAAAGCTCGGCTACAGGAGGATTTTGTAAAGCAGGTAGCTCTCGAAAATTAGGGTCTCTACCTATCTGTACACACAGTGGGTATGCTGCCATCTTCACCCAATTTCCGAGGCTAGAATCATGCAGACAACAGGCAGCGCTGTGTTAAACATAATGCTGGGCTCTGTAAGGAGCAAGGAAGGGAGGGAGGTAGCTGAGGATGCAGGTTTCTTCCAAGTCGATGTTTTTAAAAGGTAGTTTCTTTGTGCTCAGCTCAGATATTGTGCTTTGTCTCTGACTGTGAGACCTGCAGAAGCACGGCTGGATGCCAAGGGAAAGGAGAAGAAAAAGCACAAACGAGAAGGAGACGCAGAGAGAAGAACAAGGGAGAGGGAGGAGAGGAGCAGAGAGGAAAGGAGAACAAATTGAGGCAAAAAGAGAAAGACCTACAATCATAGTGTTGGGTTTCCTTTAATACCTTTTTTTTTTCTCTTTCTCATTATTGGGAAGGAGAAAGAGATGGTTGGCAGAGGTTGGAGACTGGGTTAGAATCTTTTTCAGATTTGGCTAAAAGGGTGTTTGCACTAGACTGATGGAGAAAAAGAGACATGCTAGAATAATCATAAAGGGTGGAGCTGTCAAAAAAAAATCTTTGACTCACTGGGTGCCTCCCTGTAACGCCAAAGTGAATCATTCCTAACGAGAATCATCAATTGTCTTAGTGTCCTTGTATATGAAGTCCAGATTATGGGAATCATGGTTGTACTCATCTTCAAGAAGGAAAGGTAGACGGAGAATGACATTTCCTGAGATTCTCTGAAACCTCTAGATATTTGCAACAATGGTTCAGCATGATTTTCACACACTGAGCTAATTTGTCCCTGTCTGTATTCACTCAGGTTATCAAGATATACAAATATGTAACTTATAAAAGTTTTGCTATGAACACATCATTTTCTCTATACAACTCAGCCATGTCTTTGGAGGATACTTATTTCAAGCAGTTAACACCTGACCCCAATTTCTGTGGGTAATTAGTGAGCTAGATAACCACACAAAGTGGGTAATTATTTAGTACCCAAGGGTATGCTAGAAGTGGGTAGTGGTTTTGTTAACAAAAGCACATCTCTAATTATTGTATCTATGATGGGTGTTTCAAAAATACCAGTTACCATATCAAGTGAACCATGATAAATAAGTGAACTATTTTGCTGTCTTTAGCACATATGTGTGTGTGTGTGTTTGTGTGTGTGTGTGTGTGTGTATTCTGTTATGGTTAATAATATTTACTGCTCCTGTATGGGGTGTTGTGAAGATTAATTAGATAACATCTGTAAGACTCTCAGAGATGCAATGTGCTAAGGAACTTCTAAATACAGTATTATTATTGCTCTTACTACGTTGATGAATAATCCCAGGATGGGAGAAGCTGAGGGAGTAGATTTCAACTGGATTGAAAATAGGCTGAGATCACAAACGTGATGAGTTTGATTACGGGGAGTGGTCTCCGACCTGACCGAGTGGAACACAGGCGGTAAGAGAAAAGAAAGGTAGATGCCATTTCATTTGGATCGGAGGAGCCAGGGTGGGAGGGGAGGAGCTGAAGGCAGGAGCCAGAGATGGGCCGGGAAGGACGCTGAATCAGCCGGACCACACCCTCGTTCCAAAGTCTGTCTATCCATCCCTTTTGATGAGCAGCAGATAGGCACAAAAATCCCCAAAGAAGATGTCCATGCCAGTCCTGGGACAAATCCATCACAATTACAATCAATCAGCCGGTTATGTAGCATTTATTCTGGAGAAGAACCAGCAGTACAGATTATTTTCACAAATGCAGATATAGTTCCAAATATTAGAGTGTTGAGAACAGGCACACACAGATCAACTTTAGGTATCTTTAACCCGGGCTACAAACAGCAACGAAGAAGCGCTTTCTAATGCAATCGCATTTATGAATCATCTGCAGGATAGGATATTATTAATTTCTGCAGAGAAAGAAAGAAAAATACATAAAGAGGAAAGGAAAAGAAAAAAGAAAAACCCATTGCTTTCAGGGACCCTAAATCTGGAGCGCAATCAAGCCTTGAAAACAAACAACAAGAACTTACTGCTTCTTTCTCTGTAAACGTCCATCTCCTTGAGCCCGGTGTCTGGCTGAGGCAGGACAGACAAGAGGCCTCTGGGATCCAAATCTTCAAGTAGGCTCACCACATTTTTTCTTTCAAAGCAAGGTTGTCTTGGGGATTAACCCTAGGAGTCTGGGAGATGTGAAGCATGTTGGGAGGGTGATGGGAAATATGCAAGGATATTGTATTCAGCCCAGTTTACGGTCTCTAGGGAATAGGAAAGGGAAAGGGCCCCATTAGTCGGCCAACAGGTACCACTGCTGAAATCTCTGCTTGGAGGACGGCCTCCAGGACACGTGTTTATGCTGTGATTGGAAGCCAGTGGTGTGATGAGCTCATTTTAAGAGTTTGGGAGCAGAGGGAAAATTTCTCCAGAAGCCACCCAAGCCAGGCTTCTGACCCGAAGCCCAGTATTTGTCACCCCCTCCCTGAGCTCAGAACTACAAAGGCAGACTGGCATTCTCCAACCCGCCCAGCTCCTTTCAAACCCACAGACTGTGCCAGACCGGCCCCACCTCCCACTGCAGCAAATTCTGTAGCCCTGCTCCATGCTGCCCTGTAGGGAGCCAGATTTCCACTTTAATTGTCCTACCTGGCCTTCTCCTCTGCCACTGCCCCTGGCTCTTGGTTCCTGGCATGGTTTCAAAGGCCCAATCAACTGCCTTCCCTCCCCCACCATCATTTTAAACACTTCTACTTCTCCCCTCCCCAAATTTTTAGGTCTAAAATCTTTTTATGTCTTAAGAGTTTCTTTCATCTCTGGCCACCACCATCTCCTTTCTTTGGCCTCTCTCACTCTCTTGTCGGACATTTTTTTTTTTTTTGTCATATTAAAATACAGTCCTATCTCATGTCTTGGACTGAAAACTCAAACCACAAGTCGGCTGCTGGCATCTCCCCCAACCCAGTCTTTCCCCACCCACATTAACATAGCCAGCAAGCCAATGCATCTCAGGGCACTTCCCAAAAGGTCACCTAAAAAGAGCTGAAGCCAGTAGAGAATAGGGTGTGGGTGTGTGTGTGTTAATTGATCTAACTACATGAATGTAGCGGGAAAGGGTCTGATGTACATGGGCGGAAGGAAGAACAGAGGAAGGGAGTCTGGTATATTTGTGATATTTAGGATAAACGCGACAGAAGCTAATTATT
This sequence comes from Eubalaena glacialis, assembly GCF_028564815.1. Classification (NCBI taxonomy): domain Eukaryota; kingdom Metazoa; phylum Chordata; class Mammalia; order Artiodactyla; family Balaenidae; genus Eubalaena; species Eubalaena glacialis. The sequence goes on along the minus strand of NC_083725.1, from coordinate 11,080,878 downwards.
ACGAGAACATACAGGTAAAAATTATATTTTTATGTATGCATGCATGTGTGTGCACACAAACACACACACAAATTGCTTCCACACATCCCAATATCCTAAGACCATGTGATTACCTGCAAGGGTATTTACCATACTGTGAACAGCGACAGGAAGGTGATACCTGGTCCTGTAGCTAAAAGCGGAACATGAAAGCCTTCTGGGATGGCTCTGAGGAGGAAGACAAACCTCGACAAGTCACCTGCCTCCTCCACCCTTGCGTGGGCTGGGAGGCTAAAAGAGGTAGCACCTCTCCCTTGCTTCCACCATGATTTTAAGCTTAGTATTGCTCTCTGATCCTCAAAATATTTGTGCTCTTAACCTTACTACTTAGGTACTTTTGCTTTACTGTTGCAATTCCGTTCCCTGTGACCCCTCTAAGCTGTTATTGGGGTTCTTCGATGTGCCAGACACTCACAGATAACTAGTATCTCATTTAACCCTCAAAACAGCCTTGAAAGCCATCACCAGTGTTTTACAGATGCAAAGGGTAAGGCTTGGAATTGCCCCTAGGATTTGAACCCAGGTCTAACTCCATAAGCATGATCTTTTCCTTTGCATCAGTACACTCTTTTATTGCCTGTCTCAGAGTAAATGACACTTTCTGCAGGTAACCCTCTCAAACTAGCCTAGTTTCTCCTTCTATGTAGTTTGCATAGCACCCTACACTTTATCTTAGCATTTATTCATTCTTCTTCATTTAGTTCATTTTATTCAATAAATATTTATTGACTTGACTCTATGTCAGGCCCTGTGCTGGGCAGTGTGATTTCCTTAGCTAGAGGAGAGAAGAAGATGCTGTGGTATTGGCACTGCCTAAATACTATGCTATCTCCACCTCCAAACTCGAAGGTGGATGAAGACAGGGGCTGTGACAATGGTCACGTTTGTATTCCCAGTATACAGCACCTGGCACACAGCAGGAGCTCGCCAAGCAGTTTTTGAATAAACTTTCACACTCACGTAAATGTGATTTTGATTGTAACTTTTGGAGAGGGGGGATTCAGGTCTAAATAACCCTGGGAATAATGCTTAGTAAAATGCTACAGAAAAGTAGCATTTAATACATGGTGAATTGCAGCCTTATTGCCCACGATGATACTCTGGCAGAGGTCCCACCTATACTCATGTTTGTGTGTCTGAAAAAGAGCAAATTGGTCTGTTTCATCTATTCTAAAAGTTCCAAAGGTGTGCTGTTGGAAGCCAGATGTACTTTGTCTGAAATCTCACTGCTCTGGGTTTTCGGAGGTAGCATCAACTGATAAAGCGTCCAGGATGACATGGTCGTGAAGGACTATTCTGAGCTACGTGCAGAGAGACATCTCTTACACTTTAGAGGGTGTGGGTAAGTCTAGACCTGAGACTGGCAACCCAGTTCAGATGCCCTCATTTCAGAAAAAGAGGTTGAGAAGCTAGAAGTGGTTCATGACCATTTGACCTAAAGGCTCCAGGGTTTTCCATAATGTGTCTTCTGACAAAAAGATTCGACAATTCCTTCTTTTGCCTAAGGAAAGAATATTTAAGTATGTATAAGTGGTATCCCAGGCAGGCTAGCTTCTCTGCTGGTCTTCATCTGAGGAATCCCTGTCTCTGAATAGAGGGCAAGGGGAATAGGATGGCATTCAGTCTGTCCTTCGACAGGCATCCATGCATGTTCAGGGTTTAGGCACCACTGATTCAGTTACAATCTTCACTAGGCTGGGGTAATTTCCATTATATTAACCCAGAACACAGTTTCTAAAGATGCATCCTTGGGGGCCGGAGGCACCTCTCATGGGAGAGCTGGATGGAGTTCGTCTACTCCAGCCCATAAACTCTAAATGTGCTTTAGATGTGAACTATCTAACTTCTGTTGGCAAGAGTCCCTCGTCAATTGACAAAAACACTCCTTACTGTTCTTCCTAGGAAGGTGAGGAAGAGGAAGCTTAGTTATGCACTGTTTGGTTAGCAATGCCCTTTTCCTAAAGCAATGACACTTTGAAGGGAGCAGTGTCTGGTACAGGCAATCTGTAGTTCACGTGGTCTCAAAAGGAGTCATCTGGCAGATTTTATACCTCAAACCCACACCAGCTCTAAGGGTCTCAGACTGAGTCATGTCAAGCTAAATAGTTGGATTTTGGCTCAGTGAAAAAAAAATTTTTTTTTGCTTTCCTTTAGCCTTTTAGGATATTAGGGAAAATCAATGGTGAGATAATCCTTCAGTATATGTATTTAACAACATTGTTTGATATAAATATATAAAATAATTCTCTTGTCTCCTTATGCCTCATCAGGTGAGTTTCAGAGGACTTTTCCAGGTTTCTAGCTTAACTCCACAGAAGGGAGTTTATCTGATGGACCCATGTGGTTTGTGAAGTTCTCTGAAAGGTAATCTACTGTCCATTGCCTTGTGGCCCGACTCTCCCAATTTGTAGGAAGTACGTTTCAATAGTCTTTAGGGTCTAGAAAAATAAAAGAGAAAATCTTTCATTCCTGTTAATAGTGGGTAAACTGAGAAAGAGAGAGAGGGAGAGGATCAAGACCCTTCTAAAAGGCGAGATCCCTATTACCTGTGCAGTAAGAGAATTGAACCCAACATTATAAAGATCATTATTCTTGGCTTATGTGTGTCATCTAAGAGCCAAGTTCTATTTTGGTCTAGGCTTCCTGCTATTCAGTCATTAGGTTTAGGCTGGCAAGAAAAGAGGCATATTTCCACCCGCTGAGACTTTGGAAGATTGAGATTGCTAGGCTGAGAGTCTAGAGATGATATGCAACCAAGGATACAGGCTAGGGACTTGGTCTTGAGTTTGCATATTTTTTGAAACTGCTACAAAGCCTGGAGGTTGTGAGGGAAAGGAGAGAGGTGGGGGAAGGGTAAAGCTTTGGAAGCCAAGAGTTCTTATCTCACATTCAGTCCTGTGGATGCCATGGTTCTTAGAGGCATCTTTGCTGACCAAAGTCATGCTCTTTAGAAGACTGGGCCCCTTTTATTGTGTTCTGGATCTCTGAGCACCTTCCAGTATACTATTTTGTACTATACAGTACTTTCTGCCTATAAAGGAGAGAGGTATCCATCCAGGGCAATGACCCATCATCAAGAAGAGATTGAACTACGATTCAGATTTCAAGCTTTCCTGTCAAGCTCCTAATACTGCCCCTCACCTTTCCATTAATAGTCATAAAGTTAAGACACACTCCTTCTTCACGTTCAGACTTTTCGGATCTTTTAAAGCTGTTTTAGTTCTAAAGATTTAGGACAAGGAGAGGGGGAAGCAAATATCCTCATGTCATTATTCCCCTTTCATAGTTGGGAACCAAGGCCATTCGTGGCTCAGTACATTTCCCCAAGAAGGTGTTTAGAGCACCAAGAATAGAATCTAGGTCTCTCAACCCAGCTGTTGAGAATGAACCACCGCAAGTTCAGTCAGAGTGAGTTTGTGTAAATCCAAGGTATCGTTAAGAATTATCATACCCTGTGCACCTTGGTTTCCCCCATTATTAACTAACGACAGTGCAGTCGGGGAAGGGCTTCCAAAAGATACGATTATGTCTACTTGAGCATTTGTAAAATAGATGAGTTTCAAAAGCACTGAGCGTGCAGAATTAGTAAACCTAAAAGAATACAGAAACACTTTGAAACACGTTTTGGGGACTGAGGGGTAGCGGCAGTATCAGAATTCCTGCTGAGATGAAAACAGAGAGCGATGGATAGGGAGTGCTCTGGGAAGAAGCCGAGGAATAATTTAAGGGTGGAAACTGCTACCTCAGAGATTTTAAACTTGGCACATCCAACACTTCTCAAGGAGTCTCTCCATGCTACAACGAGCAATGACATGAGGACCACAGAGAACTAAGTCAGAGGGAGCCGGCTCGCCTTCTGCGGTCTGATGCTTCGCCCTCCAGGAATGTTGGATGGTGCGCTCCAACGCAGGCTGGCCCACAGCAAACCAACTACAATTTGAGGCCAACCTGCATTCCCAAACTAGGGGAGGTTGAGTAAATTCTTTCGGCCTTCCTAGGTCTTTAAAGATTCACTGTGATATTTTGACTATCTACCCCAAGACTGCTGGGCTGTTCAGTTTATGGGCCTTGGGGTCTATATGCCCGGCTCTGCAAGGGATTTACCTGCACATGTGCTGATTTTGTTTCTACTATGCTTAGAACTCTGCCTGCCATGTAATAGGTGCTTTACAAATTACCGCTCATTCTGTACTTTTCTGGGAATTTAATATAGTCTAGGGCCATAATGTCATGTAACACAGACCTATCAACTGGTGATACAGAGACAAGCAACCTCTAGTTGATGATTTTCCTCTCCTGCCATGAGCTTAGTGACTCAAAATCCATATCTTAAAACGTATGGAAAAGAGAAAAACGTTCTAAGGTAAGGAAGGAGAAAAAGAATTTCAAAAATTAAACAAAAAATCTGGCTGGTATTTAGATTCTATTTAAAATGTTTATAATGCTTTGGGTGTTTCTCGGAAACATCTAGGTATCTAGTTGTCAATGTCTTTTTAAAAGCAAAGTAAACAGAGAAAACAAATCAGAAAACTAAAGTAGGGGAGGACATACTTGGTGAACAGTATCTTCCCTCTAACCATATACCATATATATATATATATATATATATATATATATATATATATATATATATGTATGTATATATATATATATATAAAATAAAATCTCGGAGCCCTGATGACTATTTTTGACTGTGCAGTAAGAAATGATTGAAGGATCAGGAAACAGGAAACAGCTCTGTTCAGACAATTCACGGAGAACAAGCAAGGTAAGACCTGAGTGGACCTGAAGGTGGGGGAAAAATCCTACATAATCCTCCTCTTCTATTGAAAACAAGGGAGAGATTAGTCTGGAAAATACCATTGCAGAGAATGAACTTTTCTGTGCTGATGAGAAAGGAGAAGTAACACCCCATCTGCTGTCTTCCTTGACTCCTTTGGATGACTTCAGTCTCTCTTTCCCCAGGGCCCCCAGCACTGGGACTGTGGCGCCCACTCTGTGTGTACCTATCCCACTGTACCATGACTGTCACAAGGCAAGCTCTCGGTAAATGCTGAATATAAAATGAGGAAAGTCAACTGGAAGATCAAATTTAAGAACTACAGGATAAAGTGCAAATGCAACCACGTCCATAATAAACATGGAAAGGTGGGAGTTCAATTGGATCCAGTTTCTGGGCTGGGTCTTATGGGACAAGAAGGGGCAAAGAAGAGGCTCCGGCAACCATGAATCCTCCGTCCTCCGTGAAGATATTGAAGCCCTGCTGGCCAAGACGTGCACACAGAGTTGGAATCTGGCCCTGGGGAAAATCAAAGACTTACACACCCTTGTCTGGTCTGCTTTCTTGAACTTCAGGTTCTATTTCTGGTTATAGTGGTCCTGAGACAGATGAACCAACGGAAAGAATATAGAATTGAAAGTTAAAGAGACATGAGTTCTCTGCTTACCTCTGTCACAGTCACCTCGGACAAGACATTTCACCTCTCAGATCATTAGCTCCCACAACTATAAAATGAGAGGATTGGATTAGATGAATTCTGAAGTTCCCTCCAGGGAAATTCTAGAATTGCCTAGTCCCTCTCTCTGTCTAGATTCTATTACCTTACAAGAATATTGTCTTAATGGTTATGATATACATGGGATTTGGATTTAGAAAAGAAAGAGAATATCTTAGCTGATGTTAAAAACAATTTAAAGTCTGAATATACAAAACAAGAGAAGAAAAATGTTAAGAGTCTCAGTATGGGGGGATTCACCATACTAGACTGGGTCGAGAAAAGGGGATGCCCATTAACTTGTCTCCAAAATCTCCTGATCATTGAGTGGAACAAAGAAATTTTGACAAGATTCTTGGGCAGTAAGAAAGCATGTTGTTGGAAAGGGGCAAGAATCAGTATCCATTCCATTTCATAGTCAAAGAAACTGAAGTTCAGAAAGGATGGATAACTCACTCAAGATCACACTGTGAAGGTGAAGTCATGCCTGACTCCCAGGTATCCTGTCTCCACCCAATTATGTTGTTCAAATTTGTCCATGAAGAAACCACCACTGCTTCCGATAAACATGAGAACATGGCGCCCCAGCCCAGCAGAACTGTCTCCTGGCCACCTTGACTTTCATGCTAAAATCACACCTGCTAAAAATTTCTGTAATGTGGTCACTAGAGAAAGTGACCACACAAATGACACAGAGACTCTTCAGAAGATTTCTTGTGGTCACAGACACTTCCACTGGCCTGGGGTTAGGAAATCTGGTTTACATTCCTTTTTCTCTCATTTTAGGATCCTGTAACCAATTACCTTCTTTAGGAGTCAAAAGACTTATAAGAGAAACTTACAAAGTGTAAAATGACCCAAATCAATGTATATAAAACATTATGAGAAGAATTTTTTGTCTGGTATTACTAGTTATCTAAAGAAACTACTCTTATCTACTTTTTAAATGTGTGTGTGTATATATACATATACACACAAACACATATATATTTTAAATGTGTGCATATATACTTACACACATTTTAAATATATATTAAAATATATATGATAGTATTAACACACACAGTACACCATTCTTATAGAATTATATATCTATGTATGTATATATGTGTGTATATGTGTATGTACATGTGTATATATACATATACACATATTTACATATACATATATACATATTTATGTGTGTGTGTGTATATATATATATATATTTTTTCAGTCTAGCTGGGAAATCTGTTTCAAAATCAACTCCTGCTCTCCTTGGACTCGATATATAGCCAAGCAAGCCATTCTCGATGAACACACCTCCCTCCTGGAAAAGTCACAGAATAACTTTATTGATTTCCCTTTACCCTTCTCCACATTTCTCTGCTGAAATGTTGTCTTAACTCTTAAATGTAAAAGGAAAAGGAAAAGAAAATTAAAATAAAGAGATTTGTTTCTTTAGGACCATCTTTATCTTCTTATATTCTTATCTTCTAAAAAAATTTTTTTTTAAAGAACAGGCTACTTGTGTGGGGTATCTATGTAGTAAAGACAAGACAGGATGATATATTTCCCAAGGTTTTTAGGCAACAGATTTCTTTACACTGAAACCTGTGTTTTACACACAATGCTGGACTCAGTTCTACATAAACCTCTTCTTCTCCTCATTCTCTTATGACTTGGCCAGCCATCTTTGAAAACTGCCAAGACTTTTTGGCAAACAGTCCCTCCAACGTTTCAAAGAGCATGCCCAATACATCAGAATACAGGGGATGTTTACCTCTCCTCATAGTGTTCTACCGCAAAAGATCCCAACAAGATTAAGTTTTGTAAATGTAGAAAATTCTTTACTTATAAAGATTTTAGGATCGTTGATGCAATTTAGAAGTTTCCCTGATGCAGTTTTAGAAATGCAAAGAGGAGTTCCTCCAGGCAGAGTCTTTTGGCCTCGATCTTTCAAGATTACTGGGGAAGGATAATCCAGAGCCTGCCTCTTATCCTCCTTTCAGCTTCTGAGCTGGCCTGTGCCCTGGATTCTGACTGTGGGGCAGGGGTGGGGTAAAGGTAGTATAAAGAAACAGAGCAGGGGGACACTGGGGGGCTTCAATTAAAAGCTCTAAAAATACCTTTTCCATTTTCTTCTTTTTTTCCCCTCAGAGTTAGCTCTACTTACTCTAATGGCTGAGTTCATAAGAGACTAGCCAAATTTTTATTTCTTTCCATTCTTTTTTAGCATCCACAGCTTTTCCATGAAAGTGAAGGAAAGAGCTGACTTATTTACAACACAATCACAATCTGATTCTTCACCTTTAAGTGAATAAAGATACCTAGTGAAATAAGTGGATTGTGACACAAATGAACCTATCTAGGAAACAGAGGCAGACTCACAGGCACAGGGAACAGACTTGTTGGTTGCCAAGGGGGAGGGGGTGGGGGAGGGAAGGACTGGGAGTTCGGGGTTAGCAGATGCAAACTGTTACACACAGGATGGATAAACAACAAGGTCCTACTGTATAGCACAGGGAACTATATTCAATATCCTGAGATAAACCATAATGGGAAAGAACATAAAAAAGAACATAAATATATGTATAACTGAATCACTTTGCTGTATAGCGGAAATTAACACAGCATTGTAAATCAACTATACTTCAATAATTTTTTTTGTTTAATTGAAAGCTTATGAGAACAAACCGTCACTCAGAAACTTAAGTACAGAAAGAAGACGAAAGCCTGGGACTAAAAAAAGTTAAAATGATGGCAATGCTGAGTGAACAATTTAGTAGAGCGATTATTAACAATATGACAAATATCTACTTCCAATGTACAAATGAAATACACTCAAAACCACAAAAGGACAGTGACGCTGCCCTGAGGTTTAATCACACGACCTTTTTTTTCTGAGCAAAATACTTTTATTTTCCATGAATTTGCAAGCTTAAGTTTTAATTAAATGCCATTTTACTTTTGACTAACCCGTTTATCTTCTTTTCATTTTCTCGTTGCTCTGCACAGTTTGAATTAAAGACAGTAATTTGGAAGTGTTATGGGTAAAAGTGGGTAGAAAAGCATGCTGAGAATTGGGTTATCTTGTTGAAATCAAGTTCACTTCTGTGTTGTGCAGGATGAAGAATGGGGAAATGTGTCCTAATATCTTGCTGTATCTGTCCTGACTCATTCCTTTCATAGGGCCTCAGCAGGGGAATTACATAGCAATGCAACTTGCATCCTGGTTTAATAGCCAAGTCTCTGGAGGACATTTCTAAGAACAGCCCCCCTCATGGCAAAGGAGCCAAGATTGAACATTGTAAGAGGAAACACTGTTTCCTTAGGCAATATATTATAGGTTCTTTGTTGAAACTGGCAACAGTACTCCAGCTGCAGGCAAGAGGGTCCCTTCTGCCTCTGGATAAAGAGAACTGCATAAGTTGGTCCTGTCCAGGCAGTGAAGAGTACATGTTCAGTTTCTAGGATCTAATAAATAGGAAGGTCTTTCTTGGGCTTCAGCAGCACCCAGATAGAACACAACAAAATCACCACAATTTGAAGCTACCATGTAAGAAAGTTCAGAACCTCACATCCATCCATCCATCCATCCATCCATCCATCCATCCATTTCTTTCATTTATTCAGCAAGATTTTAGAAAACACTCTCCTATGGACTGTGCTTTGCCTAAGCATAGTGTTAGGTGGGAAGGAAAAAGTGGTTACATTCTGCCCTTCTTTTCTTCCCAGCTCCTACTCTTCCTATAGTTCCCTTGATTTCAACTGCCTACTCAAAAATCTCAACTGAAAACAGCTTCTAAGGGGTCATGTATTTACGCCATTTTCTTCTTTCTTACCTCCATGTGGAATATCATCTGACCCAGGTTTGCATGATAAACATTATTAATTAATTCTAAGTCTCAACAACATACTTCCCTCAACAAATTTGAAGCTCAGACCACAAAGAAGCCGTTATCTACTCCTTAAAGCAAGAAAGATACCCATGTTGCTCTCTGACATTTAAAAGGCAGGGATGCTTTTTAGATTTTTTTTTCTCCTAATGTGAACAGCTCTGAGAGTATTTGCTACACTTTTTAGTCTGAAAAAACCTAGAGCTGTGGGTGCCTAAGGGAGTTATTCCAACCAAGACTAGAATTTCGAGAGAATTGATCCAGCTCCCTCCCCTGGTGCTTATAATACACGAAAGCGTCACCCTCACCATGGCAGACCACAGGGAATGATCAGTGTGAATTGCTAAGTTGTCACCTCAATGATGCGCTGCAAACAGCTTCCCTGGAGAAGTGGCAAGTTCCTGACCACAGTATTGTATGCAAATAAATAAACACATGCTATTATTGTTATTTTATTTTATTTTTTTCACATTGGGAAGACCTCAGAAACATCCTGTTTCAATTGACAGGCTGAAATCACAGAAGAACTTCTTCCTGTCCCAGTTCTTTGGCTAAGATGTATTGGTAAAATGGTGCATTATTCATTTTTCTACTTGGGAAGAGCTGCGTTATCATAGGCAATCCAGATCTAGGTGACTTACAGAGTATTGTTGTGTTGAGAGAGAAAATAGACTGAAGATAGAAACATCTTAGTTGGCAGCAGCAGAGACGCTATATGATTGGATCTGGTGTTTGACCTTTCTTGTACCAAGGCATAAGGAGAAGGACTGCATTGTACAAAATAGCCCACAGATCTTTCCAAACAGAACCAATATGAAACATCCATAAAGGTAAGATCAGCTGTCAGGAAAGATCCTCTTCTTCCACATCAAGTCATGGAAATTGTTTGAGTTATCATGGTCTTGGCCTCTTAATTTCCCTTATGCTATTTGGGTAGGGACTCAGGAACCAAGGATGCCTCCAATTAGCCAGAATGGTGGTAACTGATATCATCAAAAGAACAACAGGGTTGTAGACAAAAGGCTGATGAAGAATAGTGGGAAGACCACAGGGAGTTATGCAGCATACTTTGAGATAAGTCTTTTTTGGATCGTCTATGCTGCTTCTGTCTATTTCATGCCATAGGTGGAACATGTACCCAGGGAATATTTTGTAGTTTTTCTAAACTTACAATGATTCCAATGCTCAATTAGGGGGACCACAGAATATTCTACTCTAGCAAAGTTTAAAGGGAACTTGGGAAAATCCATCATGTGTCTTGCAGAAAACCAAATGGGCAAAAGTACGATTGAAACCAAGAACATGATGATGGGATCATTCAGACTTGGGTCTGAAACCGAGATCTGCCACTTAATAACTTTGTGGGCTGGGGCAAAGTACTTAACTTTTCTGAACTTCAGATTCCTGATCTGTAAAATGAGGATGATAATATCATCTACCCTTAATTATTTTAAGGTTAAATGAGATAAGGAATACAAACTGTTGATCACAATGTCTGGCACATAGTAAGTGCTCAATAATGTTAGTTCCTTTATTTCTCTTCCTTTATTAATGCGTGCTTTCCAAGTTTCCATTTAATCTCTCTTCTCTGAGTTCATAGAATACTGATTTTTCTGTACTGTGCAGCACCTATTCAATTTAATAGTTTAAAAAATTATTCTAAATATAAGACATAGAAGGAATATGAACACTGAATAATACTTGCCATTTTTGCAAAAGATGCTCATTGTCTACTGGGGAAATTAGACACATGCTTGTGTAACTATAAATTAGACAACAACAGATGGAATAATTTGATAACTTAAATTGGGCTGGAGGGTCATCTATTATGTGCCAAGCACCATAAAAGGTGGCAAAGACTCAAAGATATATAGGATGCAATCATCGAACTTCAGGGCTCTTAATTTAGTATAGGAAGAGATATATGAACAGACAACCTCAAAGGAAGGTGGAGAGGACAAATGATACTAGATAAAGTAGTGGCACAAAGGATGAGAAATCACTTCTATTGGAGGTATCAGGGAAGGTTTCACAGAAGAGAAAATATCTAGGTTAGATAAATAAAAATAAGTAGGTGAGAATGTAAATAAAATTGAAAAATTCACTGAAAAATACAACTTACCAAAACTGACACAGGTGAAACAGAAAATCTAAATAGCCTTATATCTATTACAGCAATTAAATTCACTATCTAAACCTCTCCACAGAGAAAATGCCAGATCCAAATGGTATCACTGGTGATTTCTATCAAATATTCAAGTAAGAAATAACATTAATCTTAGAAAATTCTTCCAGAAAATAGAGAAAAAGAGAACACTTCCAAACTGAATTTTTACCAAAATTGGCTAAATAAATTACAAGGCAATTACAGACCAATATCCTTCATGAACATAGATTGAACATAGATGTAAAAATCCTTAATAAAATTTTAATAAAACAAATCTAACAACATAAAAATACATCATTACTATCAGAATTTATTCCAGGAATGTAATATTGGTTTTATTGATACATTTAAAATTCAATCAATGTAATTCACCATAGTAATAGGATAAATGGAGAAAAGCATATTATTATTTCAATAGGTGCAGAAAAATCATTTGACAAAATTCAACACCCATTCCTGACAAAAAAAAAGGAAAAACTTTCAGCATATTTGGAATAGAAATAAATGTTCTCAATCCTACGAGGGGCATTCTATAAAAAACCTATTGTCAGCATCATCCTTGATAGTTAATTATAAAATTATTTTCCCCTAAGATTGGGAACAAGGTAAAGATGCTTGTGCTTACCACTTCTAGTCAGCATTTCATTGGACATCCTAGCAATTTATAATAAAGCAAGAAAAATAAAAGGCATAGATAGAAAAAGAAGTAAAATTGCCTCTATTTTTAAGGGGCATGCTTGTTGATGTAAAAAATCCTAAAGGCATTTACATAGCAATGACCAGAACTAATAGCTGCGTTTAGTAAAATCACAAGATACAAGATTAATACATACAAGTCAATTATATTTTTATACACCAGCAACAAATCATTGGAAATGAAATTTTAAAAATCCATTTATAAGAGCATCATAAAACATAAACTACTTAGGGATAAATTTTCAAAAATATGTGCGTAGTGAGTTGGATTGTGGCTCCTAAAAGATATGCCCACCTGGAACCTCAGAATGTAGTCTTTTTGGGCGGAAAAGCGTCTTTGCAGTTGTAAGTAAGGTAAAAATATTGAGATGAGATCATCCTGGATTAGGGTGGTCCCTAAATCCAACAACAGTATCCTTATAAGAGATAGAAAAGGAGAAGACACTGAGACATAGAAGGAGAACACGAGGTGAAACAGAGGCAAGAAACTGGCCAAGGAATGCCAAGGATGTCTGGCAGACACCAGAAGCTAGGTATGGAATGGTTTCTCCCTCAGAATGTCCAGAGGAACCAACCTGCCGATACCTTGATTTTGGAGTTTTGGCCTCCTGAACAGTGAAAATACATTTGTTATTTTCAGCCAAGCAGTTAGTGATAATTTATAACAGTAGCTCTGGGAAACTAATACAATGTGTAAGAGCTTACAGTGAAAATGGCAAAATACTGCTGGGAGAAGTTAAAGACCTAAAGAAGTGCAGACACATACCAGGTTCATAGCCTGGAAGACTCCAATATCATTGACATGTCAATTCTACGCAAACCTAGCTAGAGATTCAAAGTAATCTCAGCAAGTCACCCCCCCCCTTTTTTTTGCAAACATTGACAAGTTTATTCTAAAATTAATATCGAAACACAAAGTTTCCAGAATTTTCAAAGTAATTTTTAAAGAACAGAGGTTTTATACTACTTTATTTCAAGATTTACTATAGAGGTATAATAATAAAGGCAGTGTGGTACTGGAGGACAGAATAGACCTACAAACCAATGGAACAGAATAGAATCCAAAATAGATCTACACTTTATATGGTCAACTGATTTTTTGACAAAAGTGCCAAGGCAACTCAACGGAGGGGGTGGAGTCATTTCAACAAATGACGCTAGAACAAGATAACTGTATAAAAAAGAAAGAACATTGACCCTTATTTCATAACACAAACAAAAATTATCTCACAGTAAACAATAGACTTGAATATAAAAGCTAAAACTATTAATCTTTTAGAATATAGGAGAAACTCTCTGAAACTTTGGGGGTAGGAAAAGATAAGAAAGAGAACACTTTCAAACTGAATTTTTACTAAAATTGGATAAATAAATGACAAGGCAATTACAGACCAATACCTTTCATGAACACAGATTGAACATAGATGTAAAAATCCTTAATAAAATTTTAATAAATCAAATCTAACAACATAAAAAAAACACATCATTACCAATTAGAATTTATTCCAGGAATAAAAGAACTGTAAGAGAAAAAATTCAATAAATTGGACTTGATCAAAACGTAAATCTTTTGCTCTTTAAAAGACACCATTAACAAAAGGAAAATACACACAATAAATTGAGAGAAAATATTTGCCATGCATATAATATGACAGATTGGTATCTAGTTTGTATATATAAGGACCTCTCATAACCGAATAATAATGACAACCTAATAAAAAAGATAAAAATTTAAACAAACTCTTCACAAAAGAAGATATACAAATAAGGACATGAAAAGATGTTCAAAGTCCTTAGTCATCAGGGAAATGCAAGTTAAAATCACAAGGAGATACCGAACCACTACATGCTCATTAGAACAGCTACCTAAGGTAGGCTACAAGGATGTATTGTACAACACAGGGAATACAGCCACTATTTTGTAATAACTGTAAATGGAGTGTAACCTTTAAAATTGTATAAAAAGTAAATAAAAATTAAAAATTAAAGACTGACAATAACAAGTTGTGACAAGAATATTGAGAAATTGTAACTCACACATGCTCTTAGTGGGAATGTAAAATGGTAAGCCACGGAGGACAACTGGCAGTTAAATATATATCTCCCATATGACCCAGCAATTCTACTGGGAAATAAAAACATACGTCCACACCAAAACTTACACACAAATGTTCAGAGCGGCCCCAAACTGGAAACAACCCAAATGCCTATCAACTGGAGAATGAATAAACAAATTGTGATATATCCATACTACCATAAACTACTACTCAGCAGTAAAAAGGAACAAACTACTTACACATGCAACATGGATGAGTCTCAAAATCTTTATACTGAATGAAAGAAGCCAACACAAAAGAGTACATACTGTATGATTCCATTTATATAAAACTGTAGAAAATACAAACTAATCTATAGAGACCCAAAGCAGATCAGTGCTTGCCTAGGGCCAGGGCCAGAAGGAGAGATGGATTGCCAAGGGGCACAAGGAAACTTTTGGAGATAATGAAGATGTTCTATAACTTGATTGTCATGGCTATTTTATGGATGTAAGCCTGTAGAGACTCATCAATTATATATTTTAAATGGATGCACTCTGTTGCATATAAACTAAGTAAATTTGCTAAACATAAAGATGGGGACTGTCAAGAGAAGCACAGGAACAAAGGCACAGAAGTGTGAATGCCTATGTATCTTAATATCTGAGAATAGCTTTCAAATTCCCTCCAAGTAACAACCCTGTCTTGTATTATGTATACAGTCCTCTCAGTGTCCCGAAAAAAGCAGGGCAACGGTGTTTCTGAATTGCATGGAATCTGTTCACTGTACCCACAGGTAGCTGTCTAAAGAGTGCTAGATCTACTACTATTGGAGGACTGAGCACAAATCCCAACCCCTTCCTTATCCTTCTGAGACCTGCAGGAAGTCATTTTACCTCTCAAAGCCTAATCTTCAAACTGAAGCTGAGGGACTTCCCTGGTGGTCCAGTGGTAAAGAATCTGCCTCCAATGCAGGGGACGCAGGTTCGATCCCTGGTCGGGGAACTAAGATCGCACATGCCGCGGGGCAACTAAGCCCGTGTGCCAACTAAACTACTGAGCTCACGCGCCTCAGCTAGAGCCCTCATGCCACGAACTACAGAGCCCACGTGCTCTGGAGCCTGCACACCACAACTAGAGAAGAGAAAACCCACATACCACAGCTAGATAGAAGCCCGCGCACCACAACAAAGAGCCCGCGCGCCGCAACGGAAGATCCCACGTGCCTCAATGAAGATCCCGTGTGCTGCAACTAAGACCCGATGCAGCCAAAAATAAATAAGTAATAATTAATAAATCTTTAAAAAACAAAAACAAAAATGAAGCTGATAATATCCCCATAATACAGTTGTCCTAAGGGTTAAAATAATGCATATAAAAGTACCTAGTAATATTTAAGTAGATGCTACATGTCCATGACAAATAGTAGTGCTTTTAAACATATTTGCTGATTGACATGTCAGTTGTCATCTAGCTATTCATATACTCAAATCTCTTATTACCTGCCTAAGTGTTATCCATATCAAATGATTTTCTTAATCAGAGACACACTTTTCAATCACTTCGGTCAATGAGGTGCTCTAGAAATGAGAGTTGATTTTAATATTAGGTTGGGCAGAATACAATTACCAAGGTAAATTTGTCCCCACAAAAATCATATAAAGCATTCCAAAGTTGGAGTGACCTGGGGATTATCCATTGTTTCTAGATTATCTACGTCACTGCTCTCTATTGGTGCAGTCAGTGGAGAGCAGACTACTGTCTAAACAAAGAATAAACCAACCAAAAAACAAGTGGTCAGTATATGCGGTCCCAGTGTGAAGATTTCAAGGAGAAAGGGGAATAATGGGTACAGCAATGGCACTGACTACAGAAAGTCAAGGCAGGAGGAGACTGCTTAATGCAGCTGCTGAGAAGAGGAAATGCACACTTAGGAAAATTTCTAGGAGATCGTTTTTAAGAAGTTACCAGACACATTTAGTAAACGGAACACAGGCATCCCTTCTCCCAGAAATAAAATGGGTAATATAATCAAACTTCCAAAGACTACTTCATAGGAATGTCTGACTGAAATGGCAAATTATAGATGAGAGCAGTTATATTTGTTGAGAAATTCTGTGATTGAAGACCTCAGACGAGCTTTGTCATTTCTTCATATTCCTCTGTCTACGGGTGAAGAATTCTTCATCACATATAGGGAGATGTGGGTTGGTTTTTAACACATTTTTGTTAGTAAACAAACTTCTTTCTTTCAGTTTAGGGGTCAGCAAACTACAGCTCTGGAGTCAAATCCCGTCCACTCCCTGTTTTATTGGAATCTAGTCACGCCCATTTGTTTTCTCTCGTCTATAGCTTCTTTGTCACTACGAGAGAGTTGAGTGGTTGTAACAAAGATCATATGACCTGCAAAGTCCATACTGTGATATTGTAATTATTTCCTCTCTGGACCTTTATAGATAAAGTCTGATGGTCCCCTCTTCTAGATAATACAAAGCTAGATGCAGACATGGGGATACCTGCACTGATGCCGTATCAGGAATAGGGGAGGTTTGCTTACAAGAAAAAGAATGACACATTGGACTTAAAAGAAAAATATCCATGTTCAATAATAGGAATCAACAACAAAAAAGAACAAAGAGAGAGTCAAATATATTTAGCTCTTGGGTTTTCAAACCACCCCGTATTATACAATCCCATTAGAGCCAAAATCTTTAGGGAGACTGATTAAAGGGAAGCTTGTGAAAACGAGAGAGGAGGTACCCTATCAAATCAAGCAAAAATGTCTTGCCCAATTTCCCTTTCTCCAGAACACGATAAACTGAATCATTGTTCACTTAGCATTTTTGTCTGTCCATTTTACATTATTTTCTCTCTTGCTCTTGTATGCAGCGTCTATATGCCCAGAGAGGGCACCCCCTGTGACTTTTGCCCAGTGTGTGCATCCTTAGCATAAGCACTATCAGGTGCCTAATGAATAGCTGGTGATGATGATGATCAAGAGCTTAATAACAGGGTCATTTCTGAAGGCTGATTAATGGGGCTTCGAGTTAATATCTTTTCACTCTCTCTTTAGCACTCATTTGTGTGTGTGCACGTGGGTGTAGAGAAGACTAAAAATTGAACATTCATTGAAAGAAACAAGCAGAATGTTCCATTAGGAGTAGGTAGATAGCTTTGTCAAAATATCTGCTGATGGTTAAAGAATGAGATATCCAAGATTTTATTCCTATGACTCATTCTATGATTTGGACATCATTTATCCTAGCTAACCTCCATTTCCAAGATTTTCACAACCACATTTACCACTGGCAACATCTTAAATGGACCTGCAAGCTTAAGAGATCCTTGGTTCAACCGGAAACAATATTTACTACTTTTACAGTAGTCCACCAATGCACCAGGAAACCAAAAGGGGCTGACAGCCACGGTGATGCTACAATGCTGCCATGCCACGAAGGGGGCCATTTAAGTTTTGACTTGAGAATAACAATTCCTCAGAAACCCTCTCTCTTTGCTAATGCGGATGATGACTCTTCAGTCTTAGGTTCTTACTGAAGTGTTACACTAAAACAAGAAAAACCAACCTCACCCGAAACAGGATTCCCTTTACCAGCTCCTTTGTTTCTGTCAACTGGGCTGTCATTCTTCGAGATTTAAAATGTGGGAATGGTCTTTTATTTGTCCCTCCCCCTCCCTCCCCAAACCCATTTTTAGTTACAGAGTCCTATGGCTCTTCTGTGGAACATATGCCTTTGATCTGCTCCTTCCTCTTCACTTGTCACTCCTGTGTGTGTAACTTCTTCACCTCTTCACCTCCCGGGTACCTCCGGCAGCTTCCTTGCTAGCCTCCCGTCCTCCAGTTTCTCCCTCCTCTGGTCTATCTGGAGTTCCATTAACAGAACACTCTGCTTTAAATTCTGTTTTTCTTTTGTCATTCCCTAGCCCCAAATCTTCATTGGCAACTGATACTGTTTCATATTTACAAGACCGTGCATGTGTGAAAACTCCACAAGCAGTAAAACATTATAGAATTCTTGTCTTTAGCAATTATGGTTCTTCCTGGCTTTTAGGATACGACACCAAGTAACCCACCTTCCGTGAAGTATAACCTGATTTGGAACGGCTGGCCAACATGTCACCTCGGGCTCTGGTTAGGTCAGACTCATCATTGTCAAAGAGCATGCCCTGCTCTTCCCCATACCCGTACCCTGCAGAGAGAGACAGGGAGGCTGAATGACAGTCCAACTGGGAGCTTTTTATATTGTGAAATGACCAGACATATATGGTTTGTCGAAGAGCTCTGTTCTTGATCCTGTCTTGTTTATTTCATTAAAGCCTTGGATAAAAATAGATTCGATTCTTATGAAATCTGTAGATACTGAAAGTGGGGGAAAATAAAAGCTGTGCCAGATGACAAGATCAAAGTTCAAAGAGAACTCCAACAGGAAGTCAAAATAAAGGGCACAAAATATGATAGGAATAAATAAGTTTTGAATGCTAGGCTCAAAACTCCAACTGAATTGTGTGGGAGAGATTTCATATAATAATTATTCTAAAATATTTCCAGGGGAGGAGATCAGAGTAAGTGTGAGGGCATTCAAGGGGGCATGGATTATTTATAAGGAAAATACAAACCAAGCCAACAGTTTTGCCTCCAAAAGAACCAAAGCATACACAGGCTGTATTAATAGAATTATGCTGTCTAGAATAAGGGAGAGACTAGTTACATGGTGCTCTCCACTGGTTGGAAAGCCACAGAATATTTTCAATTCTGGTTGCCATATCAATTGACAAACAAATACATGAAGACTTGTGAAAGATCTGTATATAGATTTACTCATGTTTAATTTGAAAGGAGGACATTAAGAAAGGATTTAATATCTACTTTCAAGGACTGTCTCCCAAAAAGAGAGAGTAGAAATATTCCCTCATAGCAAAGGAGGGAAGAGCTAGACTCATTGGTGAAAGTTTGGAAGAGGTAAATTTTAGGTCAACAGAAAAAAAAACCAAAAAAACTTT
The DNA here is from genome assembly GCF_028564815.1 of Eubalaena glacialis. Lineage (NCBI taxonomy): Eukaryota > Metazoa > Chordata > Mammalia > Artiodactyla > Balaenidae > Eubalaena > Eubalaena glacialis. Next base: position 11,061,548 of record NC_083725.1, on the reverse strand, counting down.
TTCTATCAGTAAAAGATATAAATCTGTGGGATAAGATGCTTTGAGAAATAAACTTCTTGTGACTTTGAAGAGTTTAAATATAGGTTGAGTGACATCATCACAGGAACTTTTCTGGCATTCTTAGAGTGCAGAGATTTAGGCTAGATAACATGAAGGTTATGTTCTTTTCATCTCCAAGATGTGGTATCGCTCTGCCACACCTGTAATACCCTCTCCTCTCCCATCTCCACACAACAGTGATCATATCTGCTCTCCATTTATAGACATCTATGTCCTTCTCACTAGAATGGGAACTTTTTTTTTTTTTAACATCTTTATTGGAGTATAATTGCTTTACAATGTTGTGTTAGTTTGCTGCTGTATAACAAAGTGAATCATCTATATGTATACATATATCGCTATATCCCCTCCTTCTTGCACCTCCCTCCCACCCTCCTATTCCACCCCTCTAGGTGGACACAAAGCACCGAGCTGATCTCCCTGTGCTATGTGGCTGCTTCCCACTAGCTAGCTATTTTACATTTGATAGTGTATATATGTCCATGCCACTTTCTCACTTCATCCCAGCTTACCCTTCGCCCTCCCCGTTTCCTCAAGTGCATTCTCTATGTCTGCGTCTTTATTCCTGTCCTGCCCCTAGTTTCTTCAGAACCATTTTTTTTTAAAGGTTCCATATATGTGTTAACAAATAGTATTTGTTTTTCTCTTTCTGACTTACTTCACTCTGTATGACAGTCTCTAGGTCCATCCACCTCACTACAAATAACTCAATTTCATTTCTTTATATGGCTGAGTAATATACCATTATATATATGTGCCACATTTTCTTTACCCATTCATCTGTCGATGGACACTTAGGTTGCTTCCATGTCCTGGTTATTGTAAACAGAGCTGCAATGAACGTTGTGGTACATGACTCTTTTTGAATTATGGTTTTCTACATGCCCAGTAGTGGGACTGCTGGGTCATATGGTAGTTCTATTTTTAATTTTTTAAGGAACCTCCATATTGTTCTCCATAGTGGCTGTATCAATTTACATTCCCACCAAGAGGGTTCCCTTTTCTCCACACCCTCTCCAGCATTTATTGTTTGTAGATTTTTTGATGATGGCCATTCTGACTGGTGTGAGGTGATACCTCATTTGGTTTTGATTTGCATTTCCCTAATGATTAGTGATGTTGAGCATCCTTTGATGTGTTTGTTTGGCAATCTGTACATCTTCTTTAGAGAAATGTCTACTTAGGTCTTCTGCCCATTTTTGGATTGGGTTGTTTGTTTTTTGACATTGAGCTGCATGAGCTGCTTGTATATTTTGGAGATTAATCCTTTGTCAGTTGCTTCATTTGCAAATATTTTCTCCCATTCTGAGGGTTGTCTTTTTGTCTTATGTTTTCCTTTGCTGTGCTAAAGCTTTTAAGTTTCATTAGGTACCATTTGTTTATTTTTGTTTTTATTTCCATTTCTCTAGGAGGTGGGTCAGAAAGGATCTTGCTGTGATTTATGTCAAAGAGTGTTCTGCCTATGATTTCCTCTAAGAGTTTTATAGTGTCTGGCCTTATATTTAGGTCTTTAATCCATTTTGAGTTTATTTTTTGTGTATGGTGTTAGGGAGTGTTCTAATTTCATTCTTTTACATGTAGCTGCCCAGTTTTCCCAGCACCACTTATTGAAGAGGCTGCCTTTTCTCCATTGTATGTTCTTGCCTCCTTTATCAAAGATAAGGTGACCATATGTGCATGGGTTTATCTCTGGGGTTTCTATTCTGTTCCATTGATCTATATTTCTGTTTTTGTGCCAGTACCATACTGTCTTGATTACTGAAGCTTTGTAGTATAGTCTGAAGTCAGGGAGCCTGATTCCTCCAGCTCCGTTTTTCTTTCTCAAGATTGCTTTGGCTATTCAGGGTCTTTTGTGTTTCCATACAAATTGTGAAATTTGTTGTTCTAGTTCTGTGAAAAATGCCATTGGTAGTTTGATAGGGATTGCACTGAATCAGTAGATTACTTTGGGTAGTAGAGTCATTTTCACACTGTTGATTCTTCCAATTCAAGAAAATGGTATATCTCTCCATCTGTGGGTATCATCTTTAATTTCTTTCATCAGTGTCTTATAGGTTTCTGCATACAGATTTTTTGTCTCATTAGGTAGGTTTATTCCTAGGTATTTTATTCTTTTTGTTGCAATGGTAACTGGGAGTGTTTCCTTAATTTCTCTTTCAGATTTTTCATCATTAGTGTATAGGAATGAAAGAGATTTCTGTGCATTCATTTTGTATCCTGCTACTTTACCAAATTCATTGATTAGCTCTAGTAGTTTTCTGGTAGCATCTTTAGGATTCTCTACGTATAGTATCATGCCGTCTGCAAACAGTGACAGTTTTACTTCTTCTTTTCCAATTTGGATTCCTTTTCTTTTTCTTTTCTGATTGCTGTGGCTAAAAATTCCAAAACTATGTTGAGTAATAGTGGTGAGAGTGGACAACCTTGTCTTGTTCCTGATCTTAGAGGAAATGCTTGCAGTTTTTCACCACTGAGAATGATGTTGGCTGTGGGTTTGTCATATATGGCCTTTATTATGTTGAGGTAGTTCCCTCTATGCCTACTTTCTGGAGGGTTTTTATCATAAATGGGTGTTGAATTTTGTCAAAAGTTTTTTCTGCATCTATTAAAATGATCATATGGTTTTTCTCCTTCAATTTGTTAGTATGGTTTATCACATTGATTTTTTGCATACGTTGAAGAATCCTTGCATTCCTGGGATAAACCCCACTTGATCATAATGTATGATCCTTTTAATGTGCTGTTGGATTCTGTTTGCTGGTATTTTGTTGAGGATTTTTGCATCTATGTTCATCACTGATATATTGGCCTGTAGTTTTCTTTCTTTGTGACATCTTTGTCTGGTTTTGGTATCAGGGTGATGGTGGCCTCGTAGAATGAGTTTGGGAGTGTTCCTCCCTCTGCTATATTTCGGAAGAGTTTGAGAAGGATAGGTGTTAGCTCTTCTCTAAATGTTTGATAGAATTCGCCTGTGAAGCCATCTGGTCCTGGGCTTTTGTTTGTTGGAAGATTTTTAATCACATTCTCAATTTCAGTGCTTGTGATTTGTCTGTTTATATTTTCTATTTCTTCCTGGTTCAGTGTCAGAAGGTTGTGTTTTTCTAAGAATGTGTCCATTTCTTCCAGGTTGTCCATTTTATTGGCATATAGTTGCTTGTAGTAATCTCTCATGATCCTTTGTATTTCTGCAGTGTCAGTTGCTACTTCTCCTTTTTCATTTCTAATTCTATTGATTTGAGTCTTCTCCCTTTTTTTCTTGATGAGTCTGGCTAATGGTTTATCAATTTTGCTTATCTTCTCAAAGAACCAGCTTTTAGTTTTATTGGTTTTTGCTATTGTTTCCTTCATTTCTTTTTCATTTATTTCTGATCTGATCTTTATGATTTCTTTCCTTCTGCTGACTTTGGGGTTTTTTTGTTCTTCTTTCTCTAATTGCTTTAGGTGTAAGGTTAGGCTGTTTATTTGAGATGTTTCTTGTAGGATTGTATTGCTATAAACTTCCCTCTTAGAAGTTTCCCTCTTAGAACTGCTTTTGCTGTATCCCATAGGTTTTGGGTCACTGTGTTTTCATTGTCATTTGCTTCTAGGTATTTTTTGATTTCCTCTTTGATTTCTTCAGTGATCTCTTGGTTATTTAGTAGTGTGTTGTTTAGCCTCCATGTGTTTGTATTTTTTACAGATTTTTTGCTGTAATTGATATCTAGTCTCATAGCGTTGTGGCCAGAAAAGATACGTGATCCAATTTCAATTTTCTTTAATTTTCCAAGGCTTGCTTTGTGACCCAAGATATGATCTATCCTGGAGAATGTTCCATGAGCACTTGAGAAGAAAGTGTATTTTGCTGTTCTTGGATGGAATGTCCTATAAATATCAATGAAGTCCATCTTGTTTAATGTATCATTTAAAGCCTGTGTTTCCTATTTATTTTCATTTTTTTTTAAACACCTTTATTGGAGTACAATTGCTTTACAACTGTGTGTTAGTTTCTGCTTTATAACAAACTGAATCAGCTATACATATACATATATCCCCATATCTCCTCCCTCTTGCATCTCCCTCCCACCCTCCCTACCCCACCCCTCTAGGTGGACACAAAGCACCGAGCTGATCTCCCTGTGCTATGTGGCTTCTTCCCATGAGCTATCTATTTCACATTTGGTAGTGTATATATGTCCATGCCACTCTCTCACTTCATCCTAGCTTACCCTTCCCCCTTCCCATGTCAAGTCCATTCTTTATGTCTGCATCTTTATTCCTGTCCTGCTCCTAGGTTCTTGAGAACCTTTTTTTTTTTAGATTCCATATATATGTGTTAGCATACAGTATTTGTTTTTCTCTTTCTGACTTACTTCACTCTGTATGACAGACTCTAGGTCCATCCACCTCACTACAAATAACTCAATTTCATTTCTTTTTATGGCTGAGTAATATTCCATTGTATATATGTGCCACATCTTTTTATCCATTCATCTGTCGATGGACAGTTAGGTTGCTTCCATGTCCTGGCTATTGTAAACAGAGCTGCAATGAACATTGTGGTACATGACTCTTTTAGAATTATGGTTTTCTCAGGGTATATGCCCAGTAGTGGGATTGGATGATCTGTCCATCGGTGATAGTGGGGTGTTAAAGTCCCCTACTATTATTGTGTTACTGTCGCTTTTCCCTTTCATGGTTGTTAGCATTTGCCTTCTGTATTGAGGTGCTCCTATGTTGGGTGCATAAATATTTACAATCGTTCTATCTTCTTCTTGGATTGATCCCTTCATCATTATGTAGTGTCCTTCTTTGTCTCTTGTAATAGTCTTTATTTTAAAGTCTATTTTGTCTGCTATGAGAATTGCTACTCCAGCTTTCTTTTGATTTCCATTTGCATGGAATATCATTTTCCATTCCCTCACGTTCAGTCTGTATGTGTCCCTAGGTCTGAAGTGGGTCTCTTGTAGACAGCATATATATGGGTCTTGTTTTTGTATCCATTCAGCCAGTCTATGTCTTTTGGTTGGAGCATTTAATCCATTTACATTTAAAGTAGTTATCAGTATGTATGTTCCTATTACCATTTTCTTAATTGTTTTGGCTTTGTCATTGTAGGTCTTTTCCTTCTTTTGTGTTTCCTGCCTAGAGAAGTTCCTTTAGCATTTGTTGTAAAACTGGTTTGGTGGTGTTGAATTCTCTTAGCTTTTGCTTGTCTGTAAAGGTTTTAATTTCTCTGTCGAATCTCTGTTGAATATGAGATCCTAGCTGGGTAGAGTAATCTTGGTTGTAGGTTTTTCCCTTTCATCACTTTAAATATGTCCTGCCACTCCCTTCTGGCTTGCAGAGTTTCTGTTGAAAGATCAGCTATTAACCTTATGGGGATTCCCTTACATGTTATTTGTTGCTTTTCCCTTGCTGCTTTTAATATTTTTTCTTTGTATTTAATTTTTGATAGTTTGATTAATATATGTCTTGGCATGGTTCTCCTTGGATTTATCCTTTATGGGACTGTGCTTCCTGGACTTCATTAACTATTTCCTTTCCCATAAGGAAAACTTAGGGAAGTTTTCACCTATAATCTCTTCAAATATTTTCTCAGTCCCTTTCTTTTTCTCTTCTTCTTCTGGGACCCCTATAATTCGAATGTTGGTGTGTTTAATGTTGTCCCAGAGGTCTCTGAGACTGTCCTCAATTCTTTTCATTATTTTTTCTTTATTCTGCTCTACGGTAGTTATTTCCACTACTTTATCTTCCAGGTCACTTATCCGTTCTTCTGCCTCAGTTATTCTGCTATTGATTCCTTCTAGAGAATTTTTAATTTCATTTATTGTGTTGTTCATCACTGTTTGTTTGCTCTTTAGTTCTTCTAGGTCCTTGTTAGACGTTTCTTGTATTTTCTCCATTCTATTTCCAAGATTTTGGATCATCTTTACTATCATTACTCTGAATTCTTTTTCAGGTAGACTGCCTATTTCCTCTTCATTTATTTGGTCTGGTGAGTTTTTACCTTGCTCCTTCATCTGCTGTGTGTTTCTCTGTCTTCTCATTTTGCTTAACCTACTGTGTTTGGGGTCTCCTTTTCGCAGGCTGCAGGTTCCTAGTTCCCGTTGTTTTTGGTGTCTGCCCCCAGTGGGTAAGATTGGTCCAGTGGGTTTTGTAGGCTTCCTCGTGGAGGGGACTGGTGCCTGTGTTCTGGTGGATGAGGCTGGATCTTGTCTTTCTGGTGGGCTGGACCGCATCTGGTGGTGTGTTTTGGGGTGTCTGTGAACTTACTATGATTTTAGGCAGCCTCTCTGCTAATGGGTGGGGTTGTGTTCCTGTCTTGCTAGTTGTTTGGCATGGGGTGTCCAGCACTGTAGCTTGCTGGTCGTTGAGTGGAGCTGGGTCTTAGTGTTGAGATGGAAATCTCTGGGAGAGCTTTCACCATCTGATATTACATGGGGCGGGAGGTCTCTGGTGGACCAATGTCCTGAACTCGGCTCTCCCACCTCAGAGGCTCAGGCCTGACACCCAGCCAGAGCACCAAGACCCTGTCAGCCACACGGCTGGAAACCGGTGGTGGATGCAGTAGTTTGGCGTTCCCTCAGACAGCCTGTAGTAGGGATTCCCGTGGTGCCATCTTGCGCTGGAGGATGCTCTAGACTGGAAGCTTCTTGAAGGTAAGGATTCTGTTTTTTTATCTATACATTCCTGGATCGTAGCACAGTTCCCAAGGAGTTGAAGTACTCAATATACTTCACTGAATTATAAAGTTCTACCTAGAAAAACCCTACCCGCTCTTCAGAGTACAACAGGAGTTCCCGCTTTCCACAGGAAGCCTTCCTTAATCAATCCTATAGCTTTTATATTTTGTGTCGCACAAGTTGCCACAATGTAGTTCTCTTTACCTTTCCTTGTATAATGTTGTTTAGTGTGTGCTATTTCTATCTTCCCAACTAGACTGTTAGCCCTCAGTGATGAAAAGAATACCATTTTAAAATTATGCCACCTACTTATCACTGTGTTCAGAATGGAATTGATTAGTGCTAATGTGCTTGCTGATTGAAAAGTAATCGCCTAGAAAATTGTAACGTTAAAAAAAACTTCCTCCACTTACTAATCACAAAGAGAAAAAGAGTAACTTTATAGTGGAAAAACACGGCAGACACTACCTTAACCAATTAACATCACCAGTAAGAGAGCATATAGACATCATTGACCCTGATATGATGTCATCATCTCTTTGGTGGCATCTTTGCCAAAAATGGATAACCTCAATCTAATCATGAAAAAACATTACATAAATCCAAACTAAGGGACAGTCTACAAAATACCTGAGCAGTAGTACTCTTTAATAATGGTGGGGCCATGGAAGACAAAGAAAGACTGAAGAACTGTCCCAGACTGAAAGAGACCGAGGAACAACACACTAAATGCAATGTGGGATACCAAATTGGTCCCTGGACCAGAAAAATGACATTAAAGGGAAATGGGGAGAAATTCTAATAAGGTCTGTAATTAGTTAGTAGCACTATAACAATGTTAACTTCTTAGTTATGATAATTGTACTGTGGTTGTAAAAATGTTAACATTAGGGGAATCTAGATGAACACTCTACTATTTTGCAACTTGTCCATAGGTCTAAAATTATTTCAAAATACCATTTAAATAAATCATATTTTGGTTTCATCAACAAATTAACAAGAGAATAGTGTCTATGCAAAGTTCATACACTTCTCAGAGGGAATGGTCATGAGGGATAAAGAACTTGAGTGGGGATCCAAACAACAAAGACAGCTACCTTTAACAAAAACAAGCCACAATTGATTTCCATTATTCGTGGCAGTTATCTTCTATAGAGCTGCTGCGAACACTGAATTAGTGAATACTGAAGAATCCCTCCTAGGGGAAATACCAGGTTAGTTTCCTGCAAGCCTCTGGTCATGTTTTCATCAACTAATCAGTACATAATTTTGTTTTATGTGTGTTTCTGTTTAGAGACACCTTATTTAATATATACTGTTGATTCATTAACATTGAACTCATGGCCATCAGCACCATAACTCATATGTGTGAATGAAGCGTATCTAACACACATATTTTTTCCATAAGGTGCATGACAGCTTTCTGTGTTTAGGAACACTCAACAGCACTGCAGCACTGCCCCTGGGGGCCATTTTAAACAGTGAAATCTTCGACAAAATGTGCAAAAATGTAAAAAACATGGCACTAAATAAATCCCAAAAAGGACACAGTAAGAGAGCTTCAACAAGAAGGCAGAGTCGCCTTGTTCAACCCCAGCTAGGAGGTTGTGTGTACCAGCAAAACAAATTTTCCCTGCCTTGCACATGTCTCCAACTGACCACAAAAGCACCGCCAGTATTAATTTGGGTTTACAAATAAATAACTTTTAGTGAGTGGGTGAATTTGCAAATATGAGATTCATAAATAATGAGGACTGATCATACCTTTAAACATGTCCAATGACTGTGAAGTTATGTTCTTGCCTTTAGTGAATAAGTATAATATTTGCATTTGAAAAGATGAATTGAATTCTCAGAAAATTAGAAAGTAACTGAGAATTCTTCACTTATTAGAACCCGGCAGAAAGAGTGGGGCTTCTTCACTAAGACTTGCCCAATTTCAGTATCACACTTTTCTTAGAGATGGAGACAGTGCATGGACATTTGTCTCTGAACTTTCATTCAGTTTGGGGGTACTTTAATTCTATAATTTCGTTCTATCTCAGTTTATGTTCTTTTCCCCCACCCTGGCTACACTGAGGGTCTTTTGAGTACCTTGGCCTCATCAAGTCCAATGATATTTATTTCCTTTCCGTTTTAGTCATCAGTACACATGGCCACAACCTGAAATTCATCAAAAGCTGGAACTGTTTTAACCTCAGGAAAGCCTCTCTTAATTATCACATATCCACTCCTCACTTCTACTGAATCTATTCAATTTCAATTTGTGACATAGAAACTCCAAAATTCCAACGAATCCCCCAAGCCAATCATTCTTATCTAGCTCTACTTTAGTCAATAACGCTTGTGAAGTCATTTCAATGATGCTTTCACCAGCACCCCAGGATCTATTATCTTTTGACCTTTTACATCTTTTCATTTTCCAAATTATGATCATGAGTAGTCACCATTTGTTTCCTCTGCTTTCATTCCTGGCCTGCAAAGTATTTCTGCAAAAATTCACAATACCATACTGTTAAAATCCAAAATGAATTAATTTACCCAATCAACCTTCAACAAATCTTTACCATTCTTATCCATCTACTGTTGAATCCCAATTGCACAGACAGGATCTGGCAAGTATTCCCTCCTTTCTACACATAACTGCCAAGACTCTAGTTCAGACTGATACATAGATCACCTGTCTGTGGTAATAAGTTCTTAACTAGTCTCCCCCTATCCCGTCTTGTCCACTTTATAAGCTAATTAATCATCTTAAAGTAGACAGTTAATCAACCTTACATGCTCCCTACAGCTACCTGGCGAAATTCCAGACACCTTTATATGGCATTAAAGTCCCTTTAAGAACTGATTTCAGATTACTTGTAAAGACTTTTCTTCTATTAAATCCATTTTTATACTACGTCTAAGCCCAAATGCACTATTTCCATTGCCAAATAGTTCCTACTTCTCTCTAATCAAGCCCCTTATTTATATTTTCCCTTTATTAGAAATATTTTACCCCTAATTTCTATCCCTCAAAATCTTACCCATTCTTCAAGCCCCAGCTCAAAATACATCTCTTCTACGAAACCTCCTCTGATTCAACCTTTGGAAATATTCTCTTTCTCTGACTCACCATAGCATTTTGGAATTGCGCTTAATGCATTTGTATTTGTGAAGTAATTATTTTATTCTCCTCACTACATTTCAAGATCTTTGAGGGCAGGAAATATCATATCTATCTTGCATTCATGACAACACCTAGCACAAATGCTCAGTAAAGTACTATTTAATAAATGAATGAATGACTGTGAGATATATATGCAATATGGGTATGGACATAATATATATAATGTATGTATGTCTATATAATATGATCTATGTATAACAGAGAAGATTGAAAACATTGTTAATGGCCCATATTATTGATACAGTAAAACTTGAAATAGACATAGGGGAAAAGAGAATAAAACAGTAGTAAGTTAACAGTTATTTGATAAAGTGACATGAAATTGATTGGAGAAACTGATGAGTGGTTAACTATTGTAACATTAACTCTTTAGGTTGTACTGAAATCCTTCCAGATAGCAAGGTTTATTTATTTCATTCCTGGGATTAAAAACTAAAAGATAACATAAGACTAATTGTATTCTATTCATTCTTAAATTGGATAGATGTTACTGTAATGGCACATCACTTAATTTGAAGGACTTTTAAATTTTGATTAACTTTAAAAAGTAACTTGGTATTTATTGTCGATTCCATTTGCACAGTGGACACGAATGAAACAAATCACCATCATTACCATCACTACCACCAGCATCATAAAATATATTCCTTAGTTAAAAAACACTTCAAAAACTCTACTAGAATGTAGCCCAGTAGGAAGCTACAACAACTGTGGAAGCTTAGTAACATCAAAGACAACCATTCATCATCTTCGTGACCACGATGGTTCTATTTACACTCAATGAACAATGCAGAAAAGGGTACAACATCAAGGGAGATTGCGTCCCCAGTACTTCTGTCCCATTGCAGGGAAATTGCATGTGATTACTCTGAAATAAAAATTAAGTAATGAAACTTAGTCAATTTTGTTCTGATAAGCATGCGAATACTTCTCTTTGGGGCTTATTCTTTGTTCCTGTAGCTTAATAAAGCCTTTAATTTCTGGCAACTCCCAACATCCTAAGGAAACTTTTTAAAAGCCAAGCTTCAGTTGCACCCTGTTTTGACTTGGCTACTGACCTGATTTCAGATTCAATCTTGTGCACTGAAACAATAGCAGAATGAAAGGAAAAAACTCTATAGATGTCACAGAATACTACAATATAGAACTTAAATACAGAACCCACATAGGTGGGTTATCCAAGTTTAATATTTCCTAAATCACAGACCTGTCAAAAATTGTTTACTGAAAGAAAATGTGATTCAACTGAACCAACACTTATTAAATAACTATTATGTGTCAGCCTGGGAAGAGAAGGATGATTAAAATGGTGTCCATTCCATCAAAGAATTCACAAAAACTATCAGTAAAACAGACATGTGTAACACTCACATCGTATGATGGGGTACCTGTTTGAACAAAGTATTAAGTGAACACAAAAGAAAGAGCTGCCTGAGGGAGGTGAGAGGGAAACAGAAAGAGAGATGATGACCTTTCAGCTAGACCTGGGAAGACACAAACCGTCAAAACAAAGGTATCCTCAACCATGAACAGAGCCCTTGGCAGAAACCTAAGTTTTAGGGTAATTTCAAAGCATGAGCTATGAAAGTAATTGAGACCAAAGATAAATCATAGGTAGAATGTGTGATGAGATACTAAACTGAGATAAATTAGTAAAATGAGCTATGTTCCTGAGGGTGATATTCTCACTTAAACCGTGAGACTGCAGGCTGAGGAATATATGCTCCATTCTGTACTGAATTTATCGTGGGAAGTGACCCTGACAGCTGTCTTCCCATGACACAGAGGAGGTTGAGAGTGACTTACTGGGGCTTTCAGTATATACTATGAAAGAACCTATAGAAAAATTATCATCTTTTAAGAAACGCTTTAGTTTAAGGCTAAGCAGTATAATCAGTTGTGCAATAAGCTATCGGGTGTCAGAAAACAATGCATGATATTTATATGGCCCTGCTCCTCAGGGCTGAAATAAAGGGATTTCCAAATGATAAATCAGGACTCTGAAAGCAGAAAACACAAGAGACTAGATGGATCGCTCATCAGGCCCCCAGACAAGAACTCCCCACCACCACCATTTCCATCAGAAAGGATCAGTACCTGGACACCTCCTCTGAAAATAAAGAATGGCCTGGGGGACTTCCCTGGTGGTCCAGTGGTTAAGACTTCACCTTCCAGTGCAGGGGGTGTGGGTTCGATCCCTGGTCGGGGAGCTGAGATCCCACATGCTTCAGGGCCAAAAAACCAAAACATAAAACAGAAGCAATATTGTAACAGATTCAATAAAGACTTTAAAAAAGGGTCCACATCAAAAAATCTTTAACAACAAAAAAAAGAATGGCCTGAAGTTTGTCCAGTGGTCATAGGGACACAATCCATGGGTAATACTAGGGTTTTGTTATCCGCCTTCTCAACTGGTGTATCTTAGCCACATTCTTCTACCCTGTGTATCCCCCCAGAGTAAGTTGGGCAAGTAATCAGCTGAGAAACTCGAAGCCTTCTGGAAGTAAGATTTCTTGACTGTCCCTATATTTATTTTTAAAGGAGCCCTATGTCGAGTATGGAGGAGATTTGATTAAAAAAATTTAAAAGCAACAACAACAGTGACAACAATTTTGATTTTTAGTCCCAGCTAGACTATTCAAAGTATTACCTTATGGAGAAAGCATGAAATGTCTGTATAACATAGAGAAAGAAAAGAGACCTCAAAAACGTTCTCTTTGCCAACAAAGTCCTGAGGAAACAATTTTTTTTAATTAAAAATGAGATTCCTTCCAATGCATCATTTGTCTAGATAAATGTAGCCCAAGACTACAAAAACACATTCTTAATAAAGCTGAAATGCACAGTGAGTATGCTTTCTTTATCATGCTTGTATTCTTCTAGCAATTTTTATTTTTCTATCATTCCTAACATTTTTAATTCCCCATGTGCCCAGGACAGAATGTGAAATTAAAACAATTAAACCGAATCTCCACTGAAGAGCTTTCTTGATAAGTACAGCAAAGGTTTGCTGATCTAACAGGGTAATACATTTATAATTTGCTGGTGACAGGAAACTAACTCACTACTGGGAAATTCTGACATCTAAGATCTACATCTTGAGATGCTAGAGGAGAACTAGAGAGAACGTCTATGATTTTAATTTACTTATTCTATTTAGAAAAAAAAGTCACTTGAGTCATCCTGGCTCACTCTTCTTACCATTAGTCATACTGCATTTCCTTAAGCCTGTGAGTGTGTTTCTATGTAAATAAACTATGCAGTTCACTTGGGGATAAAAGTCACAGTATTTAGAGATTATAAAGACCTCTTAGATCATCCGGTCTGGCCCACAAGAGATAGTCCCTAGATAGGGAACGTAATTGTTGATCTTTGCCAAGAGGCCAAGAAGAAACAGTTGGCAAAAATATTTTCCGTGTTTTTTGGTTTTAACTTATCTAATAGTGCTTTGGTCACTTCCCAAGTGGACTAGTAAAATTATCATTAAACAGTTTCATTTATCAGGGAGACACAAAGTTTAATTTATCTGAGTTGATAGTGTTTCAACCACCTCCATTTGTTGAAGAAATGATCTTGTTTTCAAAATATGAACAGTGAAGAATCTGCTCTTTGAACTAACCAGGCAGTTTCCCTTCAGTAAAGGAAGTCAAAAGGCAAGTTCTTCCTAACTGATTTTCCTAATCTATTTTCCCAAATTTTGGAGCAATTAGATGTTAAAACATTGATTTGCGCAAAGTAGGAAGTGAATACAGTAGAACACAATACGATAACAGCTTACAACTTTTTGAATCAAAGTGTTTTCCATTTCCATTTGCTACATTTCATAGAATTGGGAATAATTTTGAAACTTAAAAGTATGGAGAGATTTGGCACTATGGTAAAAGTCAAATAGTGAATCAGCAATGTGAACCACAAAGAAACAGTGAAGATACCTCTTCTGGTAACTATTATTTTTATTCTGCAGTTCTTAAGTCCTATTTTGACCACGCCAGGTATGTTCCCTCTACCCAGATTATATTCAGAAAACTGTCATTACAACTGAAGAGGTAAAAGCCAGATAAACAAATATACAAAAACAGCACAAATAGGTAAAACTAACAAACAGGAGATGAGTTGGTAATGTAAAAGAAAAGTTAGATCTAAACATTTTAAACATAATTATTTCTCATCTACTAAACACAAATCAACCTAACCTATGAAGTAAATCTTCTATTTTTATTGAGTTAGTATTTCCAGTGTGGGTATTATATTTGTGTCACATGAAATTATACTAAAAATGTTGTTGAAAAAAGTGTGGTCCTTGATTTTTTGAAGTCTACATCCTAAGTCAAGAGCTTACAATCCATTTAAGCCAATGACAAATTTGAGGATTCCAGAGGAACTCAGCAAGACTCTCCATGTTCACTGAGCTGCATGCACCGTGGACTAAGCCCTCTGCAGGTGCTGTCGAGGATTAGAAAGGACATTACACATGGTCCCTGCCCTTCCAGAGCTCACAGTATTATGGAAAAGATAAATATCTACTCGCCCATCCCTCACCTCCCACGCAGGATGGAAAGTGAGTGACTAATTTCTGTTTTCTAGCTTGTATTGACTTAGCTAGAAAATCAGAGTCCGGACAGGAAAATGGCAGACTCTGATGGGGAAGCAAAGGGAAGTTTAGTGTAAGGATTATTTACAAAGATTGGGCAGAGTTAAGAGAGATTAAAAAGAAATGGTAAGGTATCTGAGGACTGACAAGAGAGGAAGTCATTACCCACCTAGGCCTGAGAGAATAAGGCGAGGGAGTGGTTATCAGAAGGTGGAGAGAGAATTAGGACTTGTAAGAGGTGCCACCAACTTCAGTAAGGAATGAAGCCAGGTCAACTCCATGGCCTGCAGGAAGAAAGGCAGGAGGATTAAGCTCTAACCTCTCTCTCTACTTTCCGTTGGGTCTCCTGCTGGTGCCTCCCTTTGGTGAAACACATGCAGAAGTCAGAAGGGAAAAGGGATTGTTGAGACAGCCCATGAAGGTCAACCTCCAAGAGCGCAGAACAGGATAGAAAAAGGTAGAGGGAACATCTGTCGAGGCAGAGAAGAGTCAACCGAACTGGCTAAATTTAGAACCACCCAAGTTCACAGGATAACGTATATGCCTTATTCATAACTAAATATTTTGGTAGACCGGTTAATAGTGTTTCATTTGCAACAGAGAATTTTGGCACTTTTCCATTAGATGAGATCACAGTCAGTATTAACACAAGTTTCCAACTTAAACCGTAGAACATAAATGGTAAAATCTAATTTAACCAGTATTCTACCAAGCTGAGATCTGTAATTGGCACTTCTACACGTCAACTAACTAAACAACATAAATTTTGCTTTATGATGCTGATCTTGAAGCATACAGGATTCTGAATAACTTATAAATCTTAAAGAAATATTGTATTTAGAATGATCTTAGCCTTAAGCAGAATATAATCTTTAATTTTTTAATCCGGTCGTTCATGAATCTCATACACGGCAGTTTTGTTAAAAACTATATTGGTTAACCAGAAAACTCTCCTTCTTGGTGGTTATGAAAGGTAATAAAAAGTTTACTGTCTCCACCCCCCCCCAAAAGTTTACTTCCCATAAATTCATTTTGCACCTTTCTGTTCAGTCTTTGGGGGATATATTCTCCTTGAATTATGCTTGATTTAATATGTGTTTTGCTCATTGGTTCCAGTATATTAGCAGCACTTCATTACTCAATAACAAAAAGCTACAAATAGATTAAAGGCTCTTAAACCCTTAGAGGATTCAGAACACACATCATGAGTGCTCCATTTATGCTCTGAAGTTGCTTATTAGCAGTTGACCAGAAACAACATATCGCTATAACACTGCAGCCTCACCATCGAGCATGCTCTGCCCCAATCTGGAATTCAAGCTATGTTTGGAGTCTATGCTTTTTCCTCAAATTTTAAAATGGCAACCACAGAATACTTGGGGCCTAATTCATTAAACAATGAGTCATTCCGGAAGTCCTTTCCCTCTTTCCTGGACTTGATAAATTTTATCCATGAAATCTGGCTGCCCTTGATGCAATGGAATCAACAATTAGAATACTAGTATTGAAGGGCATCAGCCTGGTTTGAAAATACATCTCAGAGTGTCCAGTTCAATGTAAAAGCTGAATGCAAGTCCCCACTCTTCCCCTTCACCCACCCCCCCCCCACCAAAGCCAGTGTAGCCATCTAACCAGATTGAGTGGTAATCAATAATGTATATCCTCCAAATGCTTCAAAAACTACATATAACATTAAAAATTTGATAATTATTTGGTACATCTAAACCTGTGCAGATACCCCTCCCCAAATGGATGCTTGAACCAGAATTTTTGACCACAGAGTGAAAAGTTTTTAGGTCCTAAAGAACGGAACACTCCAATTTTAGCTTCTAATCACAATTCATAAACTGTGAAACAAATTTCTTTTTAAAGTTCTACAGGAACAAGAAGTGACCTTGACTAAGATTTTCCTAAGGGATACTCTCAAGTGAATGGATAATAAGACCACACTGATATTTATTTGGCCACAAAGAACATTCAGTCAACTTTCAGGTAATTTTTAAGTAAAAATCGCAGCATAATTATAATGTGTGTTTTGGGTTTGTTTTTTTTTTCCCCCTTGGTTCCCTTTTACAAACATATTGGTCCACAGTCTCTATACTGGAAGCACACACCAGAGAAAGGGAAGATGCACAAGAGTAGGATAAGAAAGTGGCAGCTACGTGATCGTATATCTCTTCCCGCCACATGTTAGAACACACTCCATAAAGCCTTCCACTATGCTTATCCAAAAAGTCCTCTTTCCTTGCATTTGTACCTTGAAAGGTTAAATCTCACTCCCCCCACCACCAGAACTGGAAGAATTAAAGCAACAGAAAGAAAATGAAGGCAACAGAAAACTCCCTCTAGACAAGACTCAAGCCACATCAAGCATGATGTTACATGAACGTCTCCTCTCCCCCATTCTTCCTTAATGCACCATATAGAGAGGGCTCTCACATTGTAACCATGTCATATATATTTTCTCTTCACTCAAAGCATCCTGAATAAAGAGAGATCTATTTGTCTCCATGGTGTTTTCACCATTAACAGTATCAGAGCTGCAGGAACACAATGGGAGATGTGTTTTCTGTTAACCTCTTGACTCAGAGATGTCCTGATGCTAAACGTTATTGCATTTTGCATTAGCACAGAACAGTGGGAGTTCTGTGACTGATGTAAAAAGGTTGAGAAGGGCCACAGAAGCTCTCGTGTGCTCCATACCGCTGTTGGCGGTAGAGCACGAAGCACATCATTTTTGTTTAGAAAGAGCACAAACAGGAACCAGGGAAGGAGGTGGTGAATGTCACATGTCCGACACAGCCCCCCTCCTGTTCACCACTGAGCTAATCTCTACTGTAAAATGATACTCAGTGCTTTTAACCCTGTTCACAGACATTAACTAGGCAGAAATTAATTTACTTTTCTTTATTACCCTAATGATCTACAAACCATGGAAGGAACAAGGGAATTAATATTCACTGTTTTCTTAGGCTGTTTTATCCGTCGCCTTAATGTGGCTTTCCGTGTTAGCGGATTGTTGCGGTAACATTACTGCAAATCGCTCCTTACCATTCTGCTCATGTCCCTTTGACAGTACAGACCGAGAATTGGAGATTTCTGTTTTCACGTTATAAGACAGGAGGCTATGGAGGCTAAAAAGTAAGATTCTAGTCACTGCCATCTACAATTCCTGAATGACAGTCTCAGAATTGCAGAATATTCTATACTAAAGGTCACTCAGAAATTGTCCAGGTCTAGTCCGTGGGTTAACATAACTGGGCACTGATGCTCAGAAGGCTTAAATGATTTGAGTAGGGCAGAACCAGGTTTGGCACCTGCACTCACACCCCTGGTGAATTCTCTTTACAGGCTCTACTTAAGGATGTGTCTGCTGAATGATCAGTGTAACATGAAGAAGATCTTTGGGACCATACTCAATGTCACAAGGTCCTTATTTCTAAAATGCAACTTTCATAGCGCTGCATCTTAGGGTTCTGTATTAATGAAAGAAACTAAAATATTTGTAAAAGGTAAGCTGTGTGATTGCAATTAAAGGAGAATTTTGCCGTACTTATCTAAAGATGGGGAGCTGTCTCCAAATGTTTTCCCCTCAGCCTAAGTGTCTGGACATCTTGGAATCTAGACACATCTGATTATGTAAAACTTGGCTACCCAAGAGTGTGCTCCACACACCAAAAGCATCAGCCTCACTTAAGAGTTGGTAGGAATGCCACATTTCAGGCCCCATTCAGACCTACTAAATCAGAATCTGCATTTTAACAAGATCCCTGGGGGATTCCTGTTCATTAAAGTTTGATAAACACTATTTAAAGGAAGCAGTCAATAGAACTTGGAAGGACAAGTGTTAGAGAAACAAGCTATTAAAGACCATCAAAGATTGGTCTCAGAATAGAAAAACAAGTGTTTCAGTGGGGTTAGAATTTGGAGGGCAAGAGATGAAGGGAAAATAGTACAGTGGGACAAGAATAGAAATGAGGTGGGGTATTATTCTATTTGCAGTCCAAATTTGCACTAAATATTTAGAAAATACATATTGATTGAATTAATAAAAACTCGGCTTACTTATTCCTCCCTGGGTCTTCTAGAAAGGCTCGGGGAAGACAATAAGCCAAAGCCAGCTTTGAGAAGGCTAGTGTTTGTCCCGACAAGAATGACTGTGGAAATGCATAATTACCCAGTACCAGAAGGGGGTTGACTGGGTTATCACATACTAGTTAAATGCCTCTACTAATGAACCAAGTCAAAAAGAATCTGATGAGTGCAAATAAAGAAGTACAGGTGACATGTCTTCAAGAAAGTTTATTAACTTGCTATTCTAACTGGCCAGAGTCTCCATAAACTGTGTCAGCAAAACATTCCTTGATTGATGAAGAAGGTCAAGTTGCCAGCAACACATTTATGTTTTGAAACTTATGTGTGTGCTAGAAAATAGCTGGTTTAAATCACTGGATTCTGAAAAGTTAAAATAACACTTACATCACCCATTATAGCTATTATAATTCCTTGAGGATATTTTAAAAATGTAGCATGCTGCAACTCTTTTTTTTTTTTTCTTTTTAAATCCTAAGATTAATTCTCAGAAGACAAACTATGGTAATTTGTATTAATCGTGTACTTGGGATTTCTGGGGCTAAGAATGATTGTCAGATATAAAATTCAGTGAAGAGTTTCCCTAAGGAAACAGAACCCATACTCACCAAAGATGAAGATAAGGAATGAATTGTTTTGAAGAATGCTTTACCCATCCATTACTGATGAAACTGACACTAAGTTGTATCTAAAGTGGCCTCCATAATTTATTTTCCTTGCAGTTCCCAAACTCTGTGTCCAACCATGAGCTACTGGCCAAAAAACACAAGGGTATGACCTCCTAGACACCACAGCCACTCTGAAAGCAAAGATGGCATGATTTAAACTCTGGTAGATACAACCTTATTACCGAGTCAGTAGAAATTCAACCATATGACAGTTAGTCTGCCTTCAGAAACAGGACCCCAAACACTACTTTGCCCTTGGAAACCATGGCTTTGTGAAATCACTCAAGTTTATGCCACTGAAAAGGAGAGGACATTATTGTCCTGCACAGGGAAGTAATTTGATTAAAAAGAAAAAAAAGCTTTATAAATGTATAAACAATACTAAGTAGGTCCTTCTATGTCAACTGGCTACAGATGTTTAATACACAAACTCTTATCCAACACAGACACAGGTAATAGCTGTGTTTCCTGTCAAACTCATAATAAATGTGACAAAGTAATGACAGTGTCTTCTAGGGCAAGGCCACAGGCTCTTCTAAAGGGTGGATGTATTAGCTAAGAAATGAAGACCATACAGGAGCCTGAGGGTCTTGCTCCTATTTCTGCTGTAGACCTTCAGGGTGCAAGAATTAAATAAAACATGAATTCTAAAATAACTGTACCCAATCTTACCTTTAATAGGCTTTCTTAGGAAAAGAAAAGGCCCGGAGGAACCATGATCATTCTCGGCATGTTGCTTTGTGCAAGACCCAAGGAAAGCTAGGAGGCTGTACAGTTATCTCCCTTGATGTAATTCTAAACTATACAACCTACTACCTCAACCTGGGAGCATGCAGTCACAATGGCTGGAAAGCTACCATTTCTTAAGCAATGAAATTACAAGTTAGTCTTATAATTGTTCTTCGTGCTGTCACTTATTTGGGCCATTCATAAGAGACAGCACATCAAAGGGTCCGACAGTAAAGAAAATAACACAAGAACCTTGGCATGAGATTACTGTGCAGACTGGAAGGAAGGAAATACTTGGGATCGGTCTTCTAGAAATTATTTGTGCATGAAAATTATGGTAAGGTTATAAAATGGCTGTTGTTCTGATCAATCTAATGTCCTCTGGTACCTGTTAACAGAACAATGAAGGCAGACCAATATTTAAACTCGAGTAGCTGAAGAAAAGAATTAGGAAGACAAATGTTTCCCTTGTGAACCTGGAAAACTGGAATCTCTAAAGGGTTGGTAAACAAGGGGAAATAGTTTAAGCCAAAACATGGTGAAAAGGTAAAGGAAACAGGATTATGAACAAATTAGAGATAAACAAATAATATAGAAGTTACGGTGAACATTTGCTCAAAGTATTCATCATGTACATCACGTAATTCACATACTTATAAAGCACCCATTTTCCAGAGTTGACTGCTTCAGCACTTTTTTCACAAAGTCTATCCCTAACTTTTATTAGCAATGTATAGAGATGTGACTCTATATTTTTTTCATTATAAGGGATTAAATTTCCCTGTCTGTACTTTTCATTTTTAAACTGGGTCTTTCCTTTATCTTCAGGGCCAGTTCAATGCTGGAGTGACAGACAGACTCATAAGCTTGGTGACTTCCCATCTCTGTGTGTTCCCACGTTTGGTCAGGTTTGTATTTTCCCATGAGGACTGCTCTGTGGCCATCTCTCCTCATCGCTCAAGTGGACTCTGGTTTTGCCTGGTAAAGGCTGTTCCTCAGAGGGGCTGGGCCTAACCCTATAAGATGGAGGGGTGTCTGAGCGCACAGGGAATCAAAGAGTGATAATTCTATCATGCTGATTGTGTTCAAAAGACAGATCCAAACGCTGAAGAGCTGGTGTTTCTTCATGTTACTCAACTAACTTGGCGAAGGATCATTTTCCCAATTTTTCCAACCCTGTTCCCTCACGCAGCCATCGAGGAGTAAGGCTGCTTTTTCGAGGAGGCTGCCTCTCCTTCAATCAATGCTACCTGGTTTGGGGGAAAGACTGGGACGTTACTTTTACCAAGCAAACTCCCATTCATCCTTCAAGCCTCAATTCAAAGAGTTCTTTCTCTGATTATCTCGTAACTTCATACACACGTTTCTAATCTAGCCCTAACACCACTGCATTATCACTTATCTGTCTCCTTCACTAGACCCTGAGCTATTTGAAGATGAGGCTGCACTACTCACCTTTGCAAATCTGGTACCACCTGCATGCCTACTACCTGGCACACAGTAGAGACTTAAAAGCATGTTCATGAAAACAAACATGTATGAACGAAAGAATAAAGTGGGAGTATAAATGAACCTAAAGTTAAAGGCTAGGCGATTTTTATTTTTATGTCAGGTCCCCTGTTCTTCCATTTACATTGTAACTTCAGTCATAGGAAGGTGGCTTTGCTATCGAGATTCCAGAGGGGGGATAATTGTAGAATGACTGAATTCAACCTGACAAGTATGGCTTAAGTCCTGGATCTCATATGGAAATTCAAGAAGTAACTCCAAGTCCCCTGCCTTTTAGATACTGACTTATGCATATGATTTAATATCCACTGGGGCACTAAAAGAAAATATAAGTCATTTCCTTGCACTGACCATTTGCCTGATTCTATAAACACAGTCAGGATATAACTCTTATAAATGGGAAACAAGGCAGTGGAGAAAGCAAAAGAAGATACAACAAAGAGAGATTAAGTTTCAGTGTGCTAGAATACTAGTATATGAGGTGTAAACATATAGCTTACAGAGCTTTTAAATATCTGGAAATGGAAACATTCACCTTTCTCCATGTACCTTCTTCTTCTAGGGGTCAAAGATAAAAAGACGTTGCTCTTAGAATACTAATGGTTTTCAACACCCTGCTCTTTTAGTTGTATGAATTTCCTTGTTTATTTACACTGATTTTAGCCCATTATCATGTATTAGTGCAATTATGGCTCATTACATAATTAGTGTAAATATTTGTAGGCATGTAATAACAACATGCAATTATGATATGGAATGATGTCATAAAAGGTCTTATTGAAAAGGGAAAGTAAAAAAATAAAATAAATAGCATTTACAGGAGAACAGAAGTTACACATCTTTAGGTATAGAGAATCTATTTTACTCTTTAACTTTAAAAAACATACTTTAAAGGTATTCTGAATATATACAGACAGACTCTCAGACTATTGAACATTGAGGTTTTAAGTGCTACCAGCAGCAATCTTTCCAAATGAAGGGAGGATGAATCTTGAACAATGCTATGGGTGTCTGAGATTACGGAAAAGCAGGAACTCCCCACTAGTAAACATATTCTGTATTGATTTGGTGTTTGGAAGTTGGACAAATGTTATGATTAAAACATATGATTCATTAAAGTCTGTGTCGGTATGGCCGACAAGCAATTCTGCAAAGGGACTCCTGACCAGATAATCAGTTTTTTGAAGTCAGAGTAACGTCTTCACCCTCTAGCAAAGTACTGAACACATAGTAAGCATTCATAAAGGTTTGCTGAATGAACGAGTGGATGCATCTTATAATTTGTCTAGCCATATGGCTACAGCGAAATAAAAAAGTGGCTTTATTCCAACTCATACTTTATTGAGCAACATGTTAGGTGTTAATAAATCTTTGGGAGAGTCATTCGTATCGACTTCTCTGTAAAATTTGAGCACTATTACAGGCCTAAGAAACGTTTAGAATCTCAATTAGAGAGGCTAGGTGACATCTGATGGAGTTAAATAACATAGTCACCAAACAAAGATCCAGAGTACCGAACAAATGTTGGGGAATGACTGGTAAGCACACTGAAAAACAAGAAATCATGTTCACTTAAAATTCAAAGTTAATTTTGTCCTATATGTATCAGTTTCTTCCCATGAAGAGAAATCTATTTATTAATTTTGAAACACAAACAAGAAACCCTTTCAAAATTAAACACCAGTTCCCCCTACTCTCTCCAAACTCTGGTGATAAAGGGTGAACTGCTTTATCAAACACAATTCTTGGAATAATAATTATTTTTTTCTGTTAAAAAAAAACAAGTCTAAATTATATCCTCGTGTTACAGCTTCATAAATATATTTTTGATAATTTGATAATTTTAATGAAACTAGTTTGTTTTATACCCATTCTCTCTACACCCCCATGCAATAATGACTACTGAATATATATTTTAGAGTCTTTCTGAGGAAAACCTGAAGTTACTTTACTTTCTGCAGCTTCCTGTAAAATATCTGGTCCACTCTGAGGGAGTCCCAAGGGAATAATTAATATGTACAGAACCACTCATTCATGAACATGGAAGAAGGGAAAAATACTGAATTTCATCATCTTGTAAAATATTTAATATCTTGTTTCTTGTGACCAGTGTCCAGGGGCTTTGGGCTTTCCACTAGAATATTTTCTAGCCAGGTGAATCAAATAATCATGTCCTAGGCCTTTTAGAAACTTTGAAAAGATGGACTGTTCTGCATAATCTTTTTTCTTAGGGTAATGACTGGGTTTAAAAAACCCCCTTAAAAGAAACGATCTGACCGTCACCCACTGGTCACCCTGCAGTCTTAATGTTGTCCCTGTATAGGGAATTTAGGCTGCCAGCATCTCCTAGATTCATGAACTCTACTGGTCCCACTGGTAGCACATTTAATAGCAGGTTAAAGGGATGATGAGTAGAGACACGATTTTGCCTTTATCAAACGTTAAGTGTTTATCCACAGAAGGTACAGGTTTAATTTGCTAGCAGCTTATCCATTCCAAGTCGACCACTTCAAAGAGGTGTATAAAACCAACCGAGTAGATTGTTTGCTTAAGGGGCAGATAAAGGCCTTGGGCAAAGAATTATACATGATACACACCAATGGGGACAGACTTTTTCTTCTGGATGTAATGGTCCATCATTCCAGAACGAAGCAACGATTTCTCAGTAAGCTGGAAGTCAAGATCTACAGACCACCCTCCTCAATGCTTTGCAGAGCAAATGCAAAGGAAATGCATACACACAACATCCTCAGGGTGTAGCATTTGCAGAGCTTGGTATTCTCCAAGACGTCTTTAAACAATGTCACCTGTCTCTGGGCCTTCCTAATCCTGACATACAAAATTTCATTTTTACATGCTTGATAGAAGAAAGAGCTCTAGCTACCCATGAACAGTGCGGCTCTTTTGAGGAGACAGCATTTAGTGAAAAAGAGAAAAAAATGTATCCATTTGAATTTCAAACCTTTTGCTGATGTTAATAACTACTTCATATTGACTCTTTTTTGTTAGAAGAGGCCTCACCAAAAAAAAAAAAAAAAAAAAAAAAGTCTTAAGGGTATTCCTGGCACTATGTTTGACCAAAAGGGAATGCAAAAGTTTCAGAGTCATCCAAATCTGATCAACTTTTCACCCTGGGTTCTGTTTACAGACTCTTCAGCTCACATTGTTGGAATGAGACAAATATAGCCAATTTTGCTTTGATCTGGAGTCAGTTTGGCTTTCCAATCCTGGCACAATGGTGACATTTAAGAGGCAAGGGGATAAAATTATTTTCATTCCAGCCTTTTAACCATGGTGAAGAGTTATAAAACAGCTCTGGACAAATATGAAGCTGGACCTAAATGAGCCATTTCTTTTTTATAAAAGTTCTTTTTCTTACAGCGCTGGGTATGTCCAGAAGTATAAATAGTTAAGTACATCCATTCCCCTCATTAATTTTATTTTTAAAGGTAAGGACTGATTTGAAGGCACTTGGAGAACAATGGGAAAGGAAGACTTGCTACAAGGTACTGATACAATCCAAACCAGGGTGAAACGGTCTTGTAAACAAGTCTCTGTCACTTTCCAAAAAAGATCATGATAACTTGGAAAACAATTAGTCAGGCTCACAGAAAACAAAACAAACCCTCCTGTATGTATCTATTTACTCACCACTCAACAGTAAGTTGTCTGAGTCACCCCCATTCCTGCTGCCTCACCTGTGAGCCCTGGCTCTTTGTTTGACAGCTGAGAGCAGTTAGAAGAAAGAAGGGAATTGAGGGCGAGCCTATAAGTTAATCACTGAAGAGCCTCATCCATTTCAGGACAAAAGATCTCCTTCCTCCGCACCGGCCCCTCTTTCCGTGTCTATCCCTCTTAGAGGAAACTAAGGGGAAGAGAAGGAGAATCAAGGAATTGGAAGGGATTTTGATGGCAGACAGGCAAAGCCCGCGGTCTGTGAGATTGCCCACAGACACATACCTATAGACACAAGCTTGTGTGGACCATCATCACAAGTTCGGATCTACGGGTTTGTGGCAACAGGCCTTAGTATCTCTCTCGTGTGGGTGTCTGACATGTCTGAAAATGAAACGTTAACACCATTAGTCCAACCAAAGGTTCTGCCATTCTATCATTTCACGCCAGAAACGGGAAGACTTCATCCCGCTCTTAAAAGGGCAAAAGTTAAGCAGCATCTTCTAGGTTCTCCCCCACATACTTCCCTGTTTTCACTTATTCCACAGACACAACGGGCTTCAGGTAAACCTCATCATTTTACTGTTTAATATTACAGAAGACTCATTTATTCAGCCCTTAACACGCACACTAAGCATAGTGATATCAGTATGGCAAATGAGCAGAATAAAGAAAAGTCTTTCAATTGTAGGGAGAGAAAGAGAGAAACATTGGAGAACCCAAATGCAAGTTCATTCTTTTAAATACCTGTAATTACATGAAAAAAAGATGGTGAAATTTTCCTTTTTTATTTGCATTCTGGCAAACACCTGTAATAAACTAGCAAGCACCACCAATGGGCTTGTTAGTATTTCCTGAAAATTATTCTAGAGGAGATTTCCAGTTATATTAAATTGGAAGATTCATCTTCAGGAGAAGTTTGTATTTCACCCTCATCCTGCCCCCATTATTGGTCCAAATACCAACAATGAGCAAGTCTGGGCATATTTTATAAAATCTGAACCAGAAAAGAAATTGTATAGTTGCTCCCCTCAAAACTGTCCCAGGTTGTGGGAATAACTCTATTTCTAAGGACTTCTCATAAAAGGATTTTGTTTGTCAGCGTTAACATCCTTTCTTCAAAATCAGTGTTCTACAAGTAAGAAAGGAGCAGCCAAGACAATGTACTTTCATTAATGGCTCCTTTTGTGAATTTTATTGAGGACAGAGTCTTAAGCGTGAGTACTTCAAGGACAAATGATGGAAAGCAAAATCATCCATCTCCCTAGATGTGGGGAAAAGCATATGCCTCCATCTCTTTGTAGGACCTAAAAAGAGACCTTTTCAACTTTTGTTAGCAATGACCGTAGATCCTGGTTCTCAAAAAAAAAAAAAAAAAAAAAACAGATCTTTGCCTTGACAGAGAAACATTCATTCCTATCTCAAGAATCTGGGAGGCTCTCCTAACAACAAAAAAACACAGCTGAATTTGGGAATTATTCAGAGAAAAGAGCAGGCCCCGATGTATACAACTTACAAGGTGAAAGCGAGAGAACAGGAAACCAACAGTGGGACAAATAGGGAAGAGGAGGCAATGGTTGGTAGACACTTCATTGTCTGCCTGTTTAATCACGATGGAGCCACAAGCATCACTGCTCAGAGTTCGCTGGTGCTGCGAAGGTTGCCAAGACCGAGAATTTCATTGCAGCTCCGTGGCTTGACTTATAGATCCAAAGAAACAACAATCCCAAGTGGAAGCAAGGAGGATCCAAACCAGTTACCTCAAAATGGTTTGGACTTTCTGTTATTTTAAAATGTTCATTTCCTTTATAGAACAAAAGGTTTTAAAATAAACTCCAAGCCTCTTATTTTTCTTTGATCTCCCTGACAAGGTCATAGGGCCAGAGGTATTTGAGGATGGGCACTTTGCACACTGTTAAGGATGGCTGGAATGTGTGTGACCCAGGAGCTCTTATTAATGGATAAAGGAATAGGCTCAGGCTCCCAAAGTGATGAGAACTGTTGTTATCATTTATTAAAAAGATAGAATGCAATATTTGTCAGCAACGGATGAAGATCTGTCAGAGCGTTACACTGAATCATTCAAGAAGCATCACCTTTGTAAATCTGCACCCTCGAAGTCCATAAAAAGGAGCTCAATGCCGTGTTTCAATTGGGGGCTTCTCTGTGTCTTTTTTGTCTGTGTGTGTGTGTGGAAAATACAGGACAGAGAAAAGTTATTCATTCTGAAGGGTTGGTAGTGTTAACTTCCAAACAATCCAGAGTTTTAATTTTAGAAAATAAAAGAGAAATCAGAAGATGCCTAGGTGGCAGAAAAAAGAGAAAGTCAAATACTGACCTAGTAGAAGAATGGTTTATTTGGGAATAGACATTTTCCCCAAAATATCAATTGAATACCTCCTTCAAGAACCGTCTTTGTGTTGAGTAGAATAATAAGGGTTCTTTTCAGAGGAAAGTTTGTCCTGCTTTCTTAAGCAAGATTCTGTGGGGCTCGCTTAGATAGTAACACTAATAATTAAGTTGGAAAATGTAGGCAAATGCCTATAAACAATGGCAAAAGTAGGGTAAGGTAATTAATCAAGCAAATATATCATTTGTGTTATTAAACATATTTACGTAGCACAAAGTCCTCCA
Organism: Eubalaena glacialis; assembly: GCF_028564815.1. Classification (NCBI taxonomy): domain Eukaryota; kingdom Metazoa; phylum Chordata; class Mammalia; order Artiodactyla; family Balaenidae; genus Eubalaena; species Eubalaena glacialis. The sequence continues at coordinate 11,033,756 of NC_083725.1, read as the reverse complement.
ATAACACTGAAAGGAAACTACTTATATCATGATAGCTGGGCTCAAATCTTAGTCACTGGACCTGTGTAAGCATAGTTGTATAAAATATGTCTACATACTGTATGTATGTAGACATACAGTATTACTAATCTAGGACTAAAGTTAAAACATCAACTATTATGCAATTATTATGTTATAAAGCACCAGTTATTATGCAACTTCTATAAGCCATATCTTCTAGGAATTCAGAGCACATGTTAGGCTTTTTAGAGATAATCCTCTAATACTTATATTTCTAAGTACAATGACTAAAGATAGCCACAGAGTTTAAGAACGGCGCCTGATGGTTTCAAATGAGTTTTGCCTAAATCGTTGTCAAAAGAAATAAGCACTGTTAAGTAATAACTTTCAAAATATTTTTCTGAGCTCCATAGAACTGAATGATCTGCTCATTGGCTACGAATATTATAAAACTAGTTGCTATTGTCAAAAAATCAAGCTTAAAATAGTTATTCTTCATAATTAAATGATTCAAGCGTGCCCTAAAAACTTGTAATACTTGAGGAAATGGAAGGTTTGGGGAAATTATAGGAAAATATAATTACCTGAAAAAAGGAACTTCTTATGAATCCTATTTTTTTAAACCTGTTGCCATCTTGCTAGGCCAGCATCTTCGAACCATTTGCCTGCGTCTGGAAAATAAAATTATTTTAAATGGATCAAGATTTTTTGCTTGGTTTGTTGTTGGTTTCTTTTTGTCACCCAACTCTTTTATAAAGCTAAACTAGAATTCATGCCAAAATGAAAGTAAAAAGGAACACAAAAAACTGAAATAAAAGTAATTCTAGAAAAACACTGGGTAGCATTATGTCTTCTTCATTTCCAGAACTACACATGATAGAAGGGTTCTGCAAATAAGTCACTTTCACATTTTTCCTGGAATTTCCCTGGCTACCGATGAATCTTGAGAACGATTTTACCAGAAAAATGATCAAATAGGAATGCGACGTCTCGGAATCCTCCCAAATTCCAATGTTTTATACCAAACCGCTCATTTGCTAAACATGATTAAGAGATAGGCTATCAATAATTAAGCAGGGTTAAGGTATAATCAAGTTGGGCAATCATTACCTGGCATGATGTAGCATCACTGAGACACTGTTTTAACTTTTTGATTCAGAAATGATTCGGGAGTCATTATTTCTCTCTGCTGATGGGGCCGCTAAAAAAGAAGTAAAATATCTGATTGTGGTGGATTCAGGAGTCTGTCCCCCTCCACCCCAGCGGGCTTCTTGGCTTCCATTCCAACGGTCTTTCACTGGCCAGGTTTTAGACGCAGGGTTTGCTTTTCCTTCATTGTTCCTTTACTAGTGGAAGGGAAATTCACTGTGCAGCTGCTCGCAAAAGGGAAAATGTACTTGAGTTTTGCCTGGCTGTGGACTTGAACACCAAATCCACGGTGATGTCAGCAGAACGACACCGACAGACAGATTCCCTGCCCTTCCACCCTCCTTCTCTTTAAAAGAGGTATCCCTTGTACAGAATCTCAGCAGACCTCCTTTGTCCTGGGGGGAAAAGAGCAATTCAACTGAACAACCTGTTATGAAAGAAAGAGAAAGAAAGAGAAAGAGAGAAAGAAAGAGAGAAAGAGAGGGAGGGAGGACAGAGAGAGAAAAAGGAGAGAGAATTAAACAGAAAGCGAGAGATGGAGAAAATGGAGAGAGAGGAAGGAAGGAAGGAAGGAAGGGAGGGAGGGAGGGAAGGAGGGAGGGAGGAAAGGAGGAAGGAAGAAAGAGAAGGAGGAAGGGCAGGCAGAAGGGCGGGGGGGGTGTGGGGAGAGAGAGAGAGAGAGAGAGAGAGAGAGAGAAAGGAAGAAAGGAGGAAAGAGAGAGAGGGAGAACTCAAATCTATCCCTGGCATTAACCCGACACCACGAAGCAGGAGAAACAGCTAGTCTTGGTCTCCCTATGGCTTTCCAGTTCTCCTGATGTCTTTTCTCTCACCCTCTGCAGCCCCTGCTCTTTGTAGAAAGATCCAATCACCTCAACAAAAGAGGCACATCCAGCAAGTGCTCCTCCAAGAGTAATTCACGGGTGCCACGCATCACAGCACATTTTCTTCACCTGCGACCTGGCCGCCAGGACACCAGCCCCCAGGGTGCGAGTGTCCCTCAAGCACCCTGTGCAGACAGACAGAGGCTTCCGGCACCAGAGCCAGCTAGCTTAGGTAGAAGGAATTCTTCTCTCCCCAGGAAAAACTGACCAGAAGGGAGCAGGGGAGGGAGGAGACTGGCAAAGCAACGCCATGGTTTTCGCGTTCCTTTCGGGCAGAGGGAAAATTAGGAACTGATATTTATAACCTTCCTACTACATACTCCCTGTATTAAAAAAATAAATAAATATTTTACGTCAAATGAAAAATGAAAGTGTGGCTAGGTCGGCTAAAGAACAAAGACATGAAAAATGGCGTGATAGAATAAAATAGATTGGATGAAAACAAAAGATGCCCTCAGATAATTTGAGTAGTGGGCTTTTTTTTGGGAGGGGGGTAATTTAAAAACGATCTTAAACCCACTAAGTGTTCACTTACAACAGATGTATAACAGGGACCGACTATTTAAGAGTGAGAAGTTGGAGGCAGATTTGCTTTTGACACACCCGAGGAAACAAAAGAGAGAGGGGCTGCCAGTAACAAGTTGTTTCGTGTGCAGCTGGCTAAGGAGGTCGCTTTCACTTTTGAAAGCGTTAAGTTTGCTCAGGATGACAATTTTTCTTGCTTTTTGAAATACAAGCAAAGGTGCCAGCCTACAAATTCCTTTCTAGCTATATTGTTAATAAAGCCAAAAAGGCTTTTACGAGAACTAAAATTTTAAAAAACATAGAAGACCCTGATTCTGGTATGGAAACACGAGACACATGTTTTTAAAAAATCGGATGTCTGTCATTTCTTGAATATAAACGAATTATATGCTGCACAAAGCTTTCTATATGCCAGGCAACTTTAACACTTTTATGTTCAAAGCTATGTTTTGCTCTTGAGAAAGCATACCACAATTGGATTAGAAAGCTACAAATTAAGTGAGGGTACAGGGCGGCTGGGGGGAATATTGAGGATTAGATCACTTGGCTCCTGCAGGAAAGGAGATAGGCAATAGGTAAAGAGTCTGTATTTCCTTAGACCCTTGGCTGTGTAACAAGGGGATTCTTGTTCTGGGAAAAGTACAAAAGAGCCTGGAACCTCCACAATGATACTTACAAAAAGAAGCGCCCATCAAACACAAGAAACTAAGTTCAGCTGAAACAGAGACCTTTTGCCTTACTCCAGGGTAGAGATTCACCCAGGCAGAGCCTGCCAACCCTCTCTCTGCGTTTCACTCCAGGAGAGCTTAGCTTATCTCATCCAGGGCTCTCCACATCTACTGATTTCCACATTTCCCCCTTCCTCTGGAACAACAAAAATCAACCAAATGGAATATGATTTTATAAAGTCTCCGTCAAATTGAAGTTTGGAAAGAAAAAAGAGGTATGAATCTATATTACCTACTTCTTGCTCTCAACTTTTCCCAAAATCGATCTGGTTTTGCCTTCCGGCCCTCTACCCACCCCCAACACACTCTTTCTCTCTCCTCCAAGCCTCTCTCTGTCTCTCCCACCCTCCCTCCTTCTTCTGCTTCTCTCTCTTTCACACACACACACACACACACACACGCACACACACACACTGCCGCTTGGTCCAATCTGGTGCCTACTTAACACCAACAGAATGACAAGCAACATCTGTTTGTAAAAAAGCCAGAATCAAACCTTAACGGTTTTTTGGCTAGGTTTCTTTTTTTCCTTTTTCCCCTGACTCTAAAAGGGGAGGGGGCAAGAAGAAGAAATATTAAGATTTATATTCAACATCGGCTCCAACGAGGCAGCAACTGTACTTCCCTAGAGTTATTTCCAGGTACAGCAATTGTAGGGAAAACCACTGCAGTATTTACGGCTGTCTCCCCTGAAGCAAGCCCAGTCACATAAAATCCAACGTATCAGATTCCTAAGAGTCAGGTTTTTTTCTAAAAGCTTTATATTCATCTTCTAATTAGAATTACAGGACCGCGTGTGTGTGTGTGTGTGTGTGTGTGTGTGTGTGTGTGTGTCAGGAGGTGATGAAAGACAGAAAGGGAAACGAGCAAGACAGAAAAATAAAAGACACAGTTGAGAGGAAAGGAGCTATGCTGTTTCTCCCTTATTGTACAACATGCCGGCGTGTAAACAGGCACCTTTCCACAGATGCCACACACGAGAGCAGGCACCAGGAGCGGGAGGCTGTGGCAGAAACCTGCACAGCTGTGGCCATCAGAAACAGGTCCCATCATTCCCCCACGGGGATGGGAATTTCTGGAAAGCCACCAACTGTCCACAGAGTCACAATGCAAAGGATCAGAGCTACCTAGATGGGGGAGGGGAGGGGTGGGCAGGCGCTGGTAAGGGGGAGAACGGCTCCCTCACCAACTCAAGGATTCTGCCCTCAGGGAAGAGAAAGAGGGGACTTAGAAACTCCACTCCCCTTTCACTCTGCGTTTGGAAGAAACCCACACACATTAAGGGAAAAATAAATTCAGACAAGTTGCTAAGGAGACTTGTGTAAACTCCAAGCACAGACATATTTCTTGGCCTTTCCCCCTGTGCTCCATCTTGTATTCTGATCACGCTGCTCTGCGGCAACGTTGCACCAACCTTCTGCATTAATCTTGGCCTTCACCGTGCAGACTGGCAAAGCACGCTGGTTGTATATATCATCTTTCAAACTTAACAAGTGAAAAGGGTGTGCGCGCACACGCGTGTATGTATGTCTAGTTGGAGGGAGAGAGTGGGTGGGGGAACTTAATTTGGAATTTTAAAAACATAGGTGTTGAACAAAGAAGAATATTTAGACCGTGTGTTTTGGGGGCAGTGGGGAAAGGGGCAGGTAAAGCACTGGAAATTTCCCTTTGCCTGTGGATTCCGTCCTTTCGCCACTCTGCTGGCCTTTTCTCCCCTCCCAAATCGCCGGTTAAAATCCTGTATCCCTGGGCAGAGGTAAGCAGCGCCTGCATCACTGCAGACGCCCAGGAGGGGCCCAGGCGGGGCCCAGGCTTCTGCAGGAAAGAGTGTGCTGCACAGAGTGGAACCCTGGCTCCCTGCTTCCCTGGCTCAGGAGGGTGTCCCAGAGAGATCAGCTTTTTGAAAACTAACTGCAACGATTCATAAAACCTCTGAACCAAACCTGTTTAGATTCTAAACCAGCTAGCGTTTCAGAGGACAGACCCCGGCCCGATATCCATGCTCTGGAGCAGAGACCTTCTCCCATAGTGACACATCTTCAGCAGCGGCCGATATATGTCAACATTTGATTTAGGGGAAAATTAACATTTTCTTTCAGGACAGAGATGTTTGTACTGTAGAAGCCAATATTTTCCTTTCTCAGCCTCCTGTATTAGAATTTCTAAAATCTTCTCTAGGACATAGAAGGGGGAGATAATAAATAGCCAAAATCATTGCTCAGGGTGCCGGGACAAACCAGTCGTGTGTGTGTGTGTGTGTGTGTGTGTGTTTGTGTCCCTGCCTCGCTGTCATGAGCAGATTAGGAAGACACACACCAGAGAGTTGGAAGGGGACAGCCACGGGTCCCTTCCCAAATTAGAGAAATTCACAGCATCTGCCCACCAGCTACAACCGAAGAGCCCCAGTGAGGGGCAACCAACCAGGCCCGCTGCTGTTTTCAATCACAATTCTCAGGGGTGCCCATGGGATAAGGAATTGCTAAGGAGACGGGAAAAGTTTCTGCGTTTGGTGCATAGAGCTGAGTGTGTGCCTTCATGCTCCAAGAAGGCTATGCAGCTTCCATCTCTTCCCTTTGCCAACCTGTATTTGGTTTTCACACTTCAAAGCTAAAGCAAGCTGTGCTGCCTCAGTTGAAATAAGGCAGCCAGGCAACCCTGAAGCTAGCAAGATGGAGGGTTTGCTCCTGCCATTCACAGAGAAAGACAGAGCCCTGCAACCAGCCCTGCTGGCCCATCCTTTACAAACGACTCCATGCAAGTGAGCCCTGGATTTTAGGGAAGTGGAGATCGTTGGCGTCCTTTCTGACCTTTTCCCTACAAGGCATATCCTCAGATGTTCTGTGCCACAGAGGCATCATGACTCAATCAACATGAAAAATGAACCTGCAGGGAAAAGAGCAGGGTGGGCCTCTCCCAGCGGGCAACTGGGCAATTGCCCTGTGATCCGCCTGGCCTGGGGGCAGGGCAGTGACACCTGCATTTTTTCATTTGTCCAGGAAGCTGCAGTAGCCCAAACCCCAGGAAACCCTGCCTTGTCGCCTGTTGGCTATTTGTCCTGCCTGCTGGAAACAAGAGGACTGTCTTGCCCTAATGTGAAGACATATTTGCTAGGATGCTGCATGATCCTAAAGCATCAAAGACAGGAAGAGCTAATTTACAAGATCAACGCAACACCTAGTCCTGCAGTGAAGGATTCTTTTCCGTCTAGATTGCCAAAGAAGTGCTTTCCTTCATAAGTTGGCTTACTGCTTTCTCAAATGCCCCAAAGAACAGAAAACATGTCAGATACCTCTTATTACAGCACCACCTGCCCTCCCTCCAACCCTGCCAGTCCTTTGTGGAAAAAGGAAAGACACCAGTAAACAAATGATCAACACAGCCAGGCTAGTCTGGAAGAAAGACTGCATCAGATGCATACAAAGTCAATTCAGATAACATTCGATAAAAATATGGTTTTTCACATCATATTGGAAAATCTTTAAGGAGTCTGTCCTTTGAGATGCAGAAAGAAAAATAGCCATATTAACAGCGGCTGGCAAACTAAAATGCTGCCCAGAGACACCTCTCAAAGTATGAAGTAATGCAACTTCTAATTTAACATGGGTATAGGTACATATCTGTGTGTGTGTATATAAACACACACACACCTATATACATATATATGTATACACACACACACACACACACACTTGTCATCCAAGTCTCTCACCTCTAGCCTTGAGGTCAAAGACCACATCTTTTTCACATTTTGTAAACTGACCTTCCCTTAGTCCACCCTGAAATTCAGTCTTATACTCCGCACACAGGGTAAGGAACAGAATGTTTGGCCTCCCCATCTCATATGAGCTAATGCTTCAGATTGCAAAATGCTCTACACATCAGTAAGTCTAGTTGATATTATTACTCCATGTTGTGGTAGAGAGCTGACAGAGAGGAAAGTTAAGCGTCTTTCCAAAGCTCATATATTATTGTAATGACAGCATCAGAATTAAGACTCTCCTCCCTGCCCCGAAACTGGTGAGAGGGTCCTAGGTCAGGCTGAAGGAATTTCATGGTGCCCCTTCTCTCACTCTGCTTTATTTGTTAGTCAGGCATTTGTATCACATATAATCCCCAAATACAGGAGACCTTGGCCACATGTACTCTAGCAGCTGCCATCTTGGTAAACCCCAAAGAATAAACCACCAAACACTCATATTGGAGGTTGATGTCAGAGGTCAGCTAAGTTTGAGAAAGGTCTCTAGCAGTGTGTTCCAGTCAAGCCAATCCAACTGTGTGGTCCTATAACTCTGACCAGGAGTGACAGACAACAGGTCACCTGAGTCCACAAAATGCTTTTAGCATATCTACACCCAGTCTATCCATTTCCCTGTGTAATTGTTAGTGCTTGCCGAATTTTTGTTTGTTTTCACACGTGGGGCAGGAACGAGGAGAAGATGAGTTCAAGATTTGAAGAGAGGGCATCAAATGTACAGTGTCCTGTGAAAAATGTTGACAGATTTTCTATATATTCCCAAGGCGGGTGGTTATTAAAGGATAACTGGAAAACTCCTAGTGTCCCTCAGGGGGACTCAAGGTGGTCAAGCTGCTCTTCTTGGGTAGGATTAATATCCATAATATAATGACACCTCTGTGTTTTCTTCTCACATAAATAATTTATTTCTGACATTTAATATGGACCAGACATCACCTCATGGATGGCTCATAAAAGCACGATCATATTTCCCATTTCTTTTGGTGTGATATTTTTGGGGTGGCAGACAAGAATGGGTGGGGTAAGTGGAAAGTCGAGTCTTGAATCCCGCCTAAATGATTGGTAAACAGAAAAGGCTGGCAAAAGCCACAGATCTAGTCCAAAATCCCTTCTTGAAACATTTTAATGATGCCATGAAAAACTCAAGATGACACCGTTTTCTATCTTTATTTTTTAAGAATGAAACCCCTTGTGCCAACTCTGACTGACTGGTAGAAGGTGTCTGGAGTACAAACCGAGAAGGATTCTGAAATCCTGCCTGATCGCAGTAGGAAAGAGTTTTACGAGCGTTAGTAAGTTATCACTGCCCTGGGAGAAGGAGGATGGTGATGAAACATATACTAAGTATCTGCCATTCCTGACTGACCCCCAAATCCTCTTGCATTGTCTTCCTCATGACAATGGGAAGAGCTAGCTTTTAGCAACCTCTATGTGATAAAGTTTTTAATTCCTGTAAAGTATAATTGTTATTATTATATTATTTCTGGACATTCTAGCTAATAAAAAAGGAATTCAGGTTGAATTTTTATCTTATATTTAATAGGTCTTACATATTTTATTCACACAATCTTTAGAGTACTCTCTAAGTTAACAGAATAAGGTAGAAAAAAATAGCAAAACAATTCCCATCCTCTTCCCTCAACCACTGAGAGATGCAAACCTCCTGACAGGTAAGTCTCTGTTGAAGGCAAGGAAAATCATGACAAAGAACAATTTCTGTGCAGCCCGGGATGCCAAATCCATTTATCCTAATTTAGTTCTCCGCAGAATCTATGCGCGATGATGCATTTTATAACAAAGACCTCTCTCTGGGCAATGCAGCTGGTCCAGATTGGCATTACCATTTCTCCTGGGAAGATTGGAAGGTTCCTGGTGCTAGGTGAGGGCAAACAGGGGCAAGGAGAAGACAATGATGAGATATGGATGCTTTCCCTCCTACCTCGTTGACTTTGCCAAGCTCCCTGCTGCTAGGAGGTTAGACATCTGTGATGAAACAGGACCTGAAATCAGGAGACTTGCCCTTTCTTCAGGGCACTCAGCCACAGAGTTCACCAGACATCCTTAGGCCCTGAGGAAGCCCCATCATTGTAAACGAGGTCTCACTGTATTTCATAGGTTCGCTAACGGATGTCTGTCCCTTCAAGAAGGCGCAACTTTTGTCTGTGGTCCAAGTAATGAAAGGAAAAGTCCCTTTCCAGAAGCAGAAGCCTAAGAGGACCACATCAAAGACTTCCTCACTCCTAGTGATCTTTCTCTGCCGAACTCCACACTGTGGGCTATGGAATCCACCTTCCCAAGAGGCAGGGTGGGAATCTCCCAAAGGGAATTAGGTATTGATTCCAACCTGTAGGGGCGCCAAGTTTATTTTCACATTTCTGAGGTGTGGGAGAGGACGTTTTCCTAGCCTCAGCCCCAAGAACTCAGCCTCACAGCCTGTAAAGGTGCAAACCTTCCAACCAGGGAAGAGAGGTCAGCGATCCTTCTGACTGAGCAGCGCGGACAGGGCTCACAGGTCCTCCCAAAGTCAGACCTTTACCTAGTCCATCCCTCCGTCACCACGGAGGGCCACAGATGGACTCGCCAGTTCTTCCCCGCTTCAATACATTTGGCAAACGGACACGAAGGGTCGGGACTGCCAGATGGTTTTCAGTGACCTGTGCACAGGCAGCGAAGGATTAAGATCAAGTCGCTGATGACTTTTCCTTGTGGACCTGGAGCCCCAGCAGAAGTGGTGACCGCAGGAATCAGGAGCCTCTACCTTTCAGATCGGAATGTTCAAGGAGACCGAGAGGCTTGACCTCCAGAGGGAAGGCCCGGTTGGAGCTCAGAAAGAAGATACAATAAAAACTCTGTCTGGACCAGGTTTACATAGGATCCCCTGGGTAATGGAAAATTACGAGAAATTCCATCCGGGAGTTCAGCTGAGCATCACAACGTCGGTTTCTGCACATCTGTAAGTCCTATTAGTGCTTATGAAATCCACTTGCCTGTGGCTTGATTTGGAACTGCAGTTACGCTGAAGGGGCCATGAGGATATGAGCGCTGACATATGGCTTCCTCCATCCCCTGCTCTTTGGGGGGAATGAGAGTAAGGGGGCCATGAGCTCCAGGGCACCCCCTGTCCTAAACGATCCCCACTATCCCTGTGCGGGAGTGTAGGTGTGCGTCTCCCAGCATCTGCTTAGTTCCCATGAGTTTGCGGGTAGAGAAGTTCATATGTTGCTGCTGAAACCCAGAGCTGGATTTTCTTCTGAGCTTGTTCACAGCTCCCCCTAGACCCCTGGCAGACAAAGGCACCACCAAATCCTCACTAAGCGAACATAAAAGCCCTGAGAAAGAGAAACGCTGGCACCCTAACTGCCTTTCTTACAACATATGGCCTATTGGCCTCACTAACACTAATACGATGAAATTCCTATTTAAACATCTTAGCCAAGGGCTCCAACATGGCCTGGCTCCACTCTGCGTGTTCTTTTTCTCTGTTAGATCTCTGCCTTTACTAGAGTCCCACTTCCCTGCGCACACATACCTCACAAATGGGCTGTGCCAGATGGGCTCTTAAATCACAGTAATCAGCTGGGAAATTAAATGTTAGAAAATCCAGCGAGTCTCCTGAATTTTCCCACTTGAGAGCTCTGGCGATGCCCTATATGAGACCCAGGCTCCCTTTTAAAGGAGGGTCAATGTGACGGACCCAGGGTGGGCTTTAGGCTTTGTGGGCATTTCCGGTTTTTTCTCAGAGAACTGCAGTTCAGTTCAGTTTCATCTGGGTTCTGATGGCTGCTACTAATACTTCCTATTTATAGAACACACACCTTGGAGGAGCTCAAAACATTTACAGAAATTAACCAAGCTTTGCAACATCCCTGACAAGTAGGCAGGGACTAGACGGTACTTCCTTCGTTTCAGAGGAAGAAACCGAGTTATTAAGAGGGCACGTTTCTTTGACACGCCTTGCAGACAGGACCCCACGGCCCACTCATTTCCAGGGCTCTGACGAGGCTGCCAAATGAGGTGGGTGTTTATTTATACCATGCTCACTAGTTTGTTGTTCTAGTATTTTCTCACACACACACACACACCATCATGCTGTAAGATCCCAGTGTGCGAATATCATGTCTTTTTTTCTGTGAATCTCCCCACAAGCGTGTATTATAGGTTTCCTTTAGTAGGTGATCAATACGTGTGACTGATTGTTTTGCAATAAACCTATATCTCCTTCTAGGCTGGCTTTCTCCCTCTGCCCAGAAGACTCCTAAATTCTGCTCAAACATCATTTCCCTGAAGACCCCGAGGTCCTATCAGCAGCTGGGTTTTAGGAGTCCAACAGTACCCACCTTGTCCAGCACTTACCCCATTTTACTGCAATTATTAAAAGGTGTAATAGTGAAAAGGAAGTAACTCTGTGGTCTTTGAGACAGACAAGCCTCAGTTTGAATCCTAATTCTGCCATTGTGAGACCTTGGACAAGGTAACCAACTTTCCTCTATCTCCTCCTCTGTAAAATGGGGATAAAAAGACTTACTTTGGAATCCATCATGGCACTATTTGCAATAGGAGACAATAGAAGCAATTTAATATTCGCCTATATGGGAATGGTTAAATACCTCAATATTGGAAAATACTCTGTAGCCATTATAAAGACTAGCATATATAAAGAACAGAGAGAAATACTTCAAATATGTATTAAGAGTGAAGAACAAATTTCAGAGAATATGCATGATTCTATATATACAAACAACTCCCAAATCATGTTGTTATTCTGTACAGGCTTACCTAAACGTAAGGAATGAGATAAGCTCTATGAAGGGTGGATAACTAATGGGCTCACAGGACTTCCCTGGTGGTCCAGTGGTTAAGACTCCTCGCTTCCAATGCAGGGGGCATCAGTTCGATCCCTGGTTGGGGAACTAAGATCCTACATGCCGCGTGGCCTGGTCAAAAAATAAAATAAAATAACGGGCTCAGGAAATGGTAGCTACAACTCCTGCTGTGGATGGGTTCCTTGGAGGTGGAGTTGTGTTTTAATCTTTGTATCTCTAGCACCTGGCACATCAGAGGGGCTGATGGAGTGAGTGAAAGAAAACTACTCAATGAGTGATGCTTTCAGGAATTAACTGTTGAGTTAGGAAAGAAGAGCCCTAATGTGAATCACCAAGAGTCTTATGTCTTGTTTGGAATGTTTTTTAATGTGGGGAGGCAGCCTAGTCCTTTGGGAAGAAACTGGACTGAGAGTCATGAGGTCTAGATTCCAGAGCAGTGTTCCTTAAAGTGTGGTCTCAGGACCACCAGCCACCAAATCACCCAGGAGGCTTATTAATCATACAGATTCCTGGGCCCCACCTCTGATCTGAATCAGATTCTCTGGGACTGTGATTCAGGAATCTGTATTGTAACAATCTCCTTTTTATCTATAGATTAAAAAGTCTGAGAATCACTGCTTTAGATGCTGTTCTGCCTTCCTGTTTGACTCTGGGCAAACCACTAACCTTTCCAGAATTCAGTTCCTTCTGTACAATGTAGAGGTTGGATGGCAAATGCTCCTTTAACTTGTAAAATTCTATGACCATGACTAATCCAGTTCCCTGCCTTTAGGCAGTCCTGTACCTGAGCCATATAAGATGGACTGTTCAGACCTGGTATGAGCTGCCTTTGGGTCCCTGGGATACCATTTGGATACTTTTCAAATTCAGAAGCTACTTGTTATTTGTTCTTGAGCCTTATATTCTTTAATTACTAAAACCAACTGGTAAGGACATTCTCTGAGCATTGGTTCTTAATGATTAAAATATACAATTTTTGAATTTTAATGTATTTGTGTTATAATTGTAACATATTAACATAATGTAATTACTATAAGAAATAATATAAAAAACATACACAAACACACACAAGAAAGGGAAGGTGGTATGAAGACCCTGGAACAGATACTGATAACAACGTTAGGAAATATTACTGACAAAAGCCAGTAGAATGTCTCTCTGGCCTTGGGTATGAGTAGAATAAGAGGAATGTGTCCAGTCATTTTCATGGAAATTAAAAGCCAAGAGAAGAGACGGCTGAGTTGAAGAGGGACCCTCTAGCATGTCCTATGTGTGGCAGGCCAAGAAATGGCAGGTGATAGCATCCTCTAAGAAATCCCAAAGGTTTTTAGAAGACAAAATCCAACACCAAATTAATCCTTCCTTCAGTCTTCAGATAGAGAACAGCTTCTTGGACTCACCGAGAAATGGTTCTAAGTCTTAATAAGAATATTCGGAAAGATACTTCTACCTAAGGCAAGTGTTGGAAGTCAATGAATCTGGATTTAAGTGTTCTCTGTCCTCTTTATTAGGGGTATTGTCTTGGGTGACTGCCTTAGTCACTCAGAGCACCAACTGCCTTACCTGTAAAATGGGGTTAATAAGAAGACCCATTCCACAAGGTTATTGGGAGAACTGAATGAAATAATGCATGTAAAGTGTCTAGCCTTGTGCCCAAGGCATATTAAGCATTAGGTCAACGTTTAAAAGAAACCACTCTTCTTCCTGTGATAGTACAGAGGGTAATTGTCCTTTGAGCCTCTCTTGCCTTCCTCATGGGAGAGTGATAGAGTGTTGATTTAGGATTATTCAAGGGGGCATGCTTTTGGAAATTCTCAAATTGTTTTAATTTTAGAGTTTCTATATTATTCAGCTCTGCTCCATATTCCCTTTAATGATTACAACCAAATCACACACATGCGTGATGAATCCTTTTAACAAAAAATAGTCTAAAGACCCTTCCAGAGGCTCCTTGAAATATACCTTATAAAAGGAAAGTCAAAATTATTGATGCCAGCACAGGGTCAATGATTTGGGGCTGATGGATTCCTAGAGCCTAGGACGCTGCCTGGCACATGGTTAAGTACCAAATAAATATGCACCTGAATGAAATAATGTCATTTGCTGCAACATGGATGGACCTAGAGATTGTCATACTGAGTGAAGTAAGTCAGACAGAGAAAGAGAAATATCGTATGATAACGCTTATATGCAGAATCTAAAAAGAAATGATACAAATGAACTTATTTACAAAACAGAAACAGACTCACAGACTCAGAGAATGAACTTACGGTTACCAGGGAGGGAAGGATGGGGAGAAGGGATAGTTAGGGAGTTTGGGATTGACATGTACACACTGCTATATTTAAAATGGATAACCAACAAGGACCTACTGTACAGCACAGGGAACTCTGCTCAATATTATGTAAAAACCTAAGCAGGAAAATAATTTGAAAAAGAATAGATACACGTACATATATAACTGAATCACTTTGCTGTACACACGAAACTATCACAACATTGTTAATCAACTATACTCCAATGTGAAATAAAAAGTTAAAAAACAAACAAACAACAAAAAAACCCCAAATATGCACTAAATGAACACAAGATCTAATGATCATAGTCATTGTGAAAGTAGAAACAGACTTAAAACTTTGTTTAAATGGTTGATAGTGTATGGATAGTAGAGATGGCTAAATCTGAAAATTCTCTGGAAATCTTAGGTCAGAGTTAAGTCACCTGGAAATAAGCTAGCCTCCAATAACTTAGACTGCTGGAGTTATTTAGACATTTCTCATATTTCTATTTTTTAAAATTCACATTCTGTCACCTCAAAAGTGTCAAGCTCTTTCTCGAAAAAAAAATTTCTAAGGGAGAAAGCTAACATTTCTGAGTTTAAAGCTCCCATCTTTGGAATTCTTTGGACCTAAAAGAAGGGGACTGACCAGGAGCTCTTAGATTTGGTCTCTTTCTTCCCATCCCCATCCCTGCTTTCTTCTCTCTCACTCTCACTTCTGCTCACTCATCCTTACTTCCATTTTGTGTTTTGGCTTGCACCTTCCTAGAAGCAAGTTTCACGCTTTTCCTTTGCATTGCCCTGTGCCCAGCCCTGGCATAATGTCAAGCACATAGTAGTACAGAAAAAATATTTGTTATATAAATTATGTACTGTTTAAAGGTATCAAGGAGATTTTGTACCAGGGAGAAAAACTTATTATTTTACCTCTGCAGGACACCCCAGCCATTTCTATTGTACCCCACCATTTCCTATTGCTAGGCATATATTATCCTATATATTTCACGTCTTTATTTGTTCACTACCCCATGAGCTGTGAGAGTCTCAAGGTCGGGATAATGTCTTCCTCCTCTGCATCCTCCCACAAACAGCCACTTCAAGTCTCCACTCCCCGTGGTTGGTGATTCATCAAGTATGGCTGCCTGACTCAGAACCAACATAATCAGTACAACCCACTCTGGACCTTCCAAGGAGGTAGGGACCATGTCTCACTCATGCTGACATACAGGCCAGTGCCTGACACAGCAAAGACTCTCAATAAATATTGACTGAGGAAGGCAGAAAGGCAGTAAGAATGAATGACACTGAAAAGAAAAAAATCCAAATGGTTCAGTGAAGGCAAACACGCAGCAAAATAAACTAATGTGCTTGTCTATTCATTCTATCTTGCATTCATTCAACAAACATTTATTGAATGCCTAGTTTATGCAAGCCATGTACTTGGCAGATGAATTATATATGAGTGGGAAAACAGGTCTGCGTGGAATGTCCACTTTAGCAGGGAAGACGGATGGTGTACAAGGCGTTGCATGCGTGCTGATGTTGCCAACGGGCAAGGAGAGAGTACAATTCCTCGTGCAGAGGTGCAGAGAGGCATGAAGGAGACAGGAGGTGATCAGGGAGAGACCAGGAAAGGAAACAGGAGACCAAAGAATAGTCGACAAAATTCATCTGCCCCTGAAGCAAGGAACTTCTTGTAAAGACAAATGTGCTCAGGACATTATTCAGTCTTTAAATTGATGGTTTAGTGTGATGGCAAACGCTGGTACAGCAGACAGACATCTTCTGTACACAGTGATATTGACACGCATCCAGCCAAGAAACCCCAACATTCCCATTTGACTGACTCATTTGACAGACTCAAACGCCTGAGCTCAAGTGTGGGCTGACCTCCTTGACCTTGGCACCAGCCCACAAGCTGTTTCGGGATGTTTTAACAAGTACTGGGAAGTGGTAAGCTTTTGTTTTTCCTGATTTTCACAGAGATACCTGTTGACTTACACCTGGCATTCAGTGTACTATTCTGTACCAGGGATTCAAACTCAGTAGAGAAGAGTGGCAGGGAGCGAGGATGAGGAGGAAGGAATTTGAGAGATTATCAGGACAGGAGCACAGGCACTTCAACAATGAATGAAGCTACTTGAAAAAGGAACCCCAGAATGGGTTATATTATTGAGTCAAATTCAAACTCAAGCGCAATGACTCCGAACACCAACATGGGCAAGAGGAAAACCAAAGTGCTCCAGTATTTGGTCACACACAACTCTTTGGTCTGGCACTCACGATCCACCCCTCTTCTACTTTTTCACCTCCCATGACAATCTTGGTCTGCCCGACACCAGAAGCGCAGTCATAGACCCTAATCTCCACAACTGTGAAATGGAACCTTTGCTGTTGTCCGAGTAGGAAGATGGGAGAAGGCTTAAACTCACATATACGGGTACACAAATGAGAGCCTCTCTGTGTGGGTCTGTGTAAAGAAGAAATTCAAGGAAGTAAAAACGTAAATCTTCAAACTGAATGCTCTTTATCCCCAAGCATGTCCTTGTATTCAGTTTCTCGGGATTTTCTATCTGTCCTGAGGAGTTCCATGGAGAAATGCAGAGGCTTGACAGCCAAGGGTTTCAAACCCAGTTTCATCACTTAGGTGGCAGCTCTGGATAAGTTACTTAACTTCCTCATACTTATTTTTCCTCATCTAAAACCTGCTGAGTTGGAGAGTGAGTAAAATTACCTGGCCCCTATAGATGCCCGATAAATGTTGATTACTTTTTCTTAATCCCTAAAAGAAATGTAAGGTAAGGACCAATGCCGTGTGTTTGCTTAGGTGTTTTTGTAAGACAAGGAGGATGAAAGAGCAGCATCAGTGGTGACGTGAGAAAACACACCTGAGATAGAGTACTGAGTAATCAAAGGTGAATACAGAGCTTGGGGTAGCGATAAAGGAGAGAGGAAAGAAAGATACAGTTCCTTTGGGGGATAATTTCTTTCTGTTTCATTACCTTTTACTCTCGTGACCTCCCTATTTCTATGGTTCTCCCACATAACCACTGGCTTCTGGATGCCAATGACGCAGATGCAATTACGCCTCACGAGGAAACTGGCTGCTAGAGGGAGCTCTTCTGGCCACACAGCTACCTTTCCCCTAACTTCTCAGGTGAGTCTCCCCACCTGTGACGAGAGGCTCCAGAGACTTCTTGCTGAATGTGCTGTTGCACTTACATGGTCTGAGCCCTTCTGATTCTGCTTGTTATTTCTCTTATGAAAAACGTAAGGTTGAGAGAAAGAGGGAAGGGGGCACGCCCACAAGACTGCTGTTGGCTCCTTGAGTATTGTTCTATCTGAATGGGTGTAATGGCGAAACTCAACTGCTAACACACTAAACGGCAATGCACACTCACTCAACAGCCTTACACCCATCTTCTCTAAAATTTCTATCTGTCATAGAAAACAGGTGTAGAAGATACTTTGTTTTAATGGTTTATCAGTCAGCTGAGCTTCAGAAACATATGTCCATAAAGATATTACATGGAGAACTACTACATTTTCCTTATTGGAATGATATAAATATAAATAATAAGTTATTTATATTATAATAAAAATATAATATGAATCCATCCATTCAACAAATATTTATTAAGTAACTTCTGTGGATTAGGCAATGAGCTAGACCAACAAAAATGCATATATACAGAAGGAATTTTTACATACCCTTGAACAGTATTTATCGATAGAGTTGAGATATAGATCTCATGGGTACAGAGTGAAATTAACCATCCTGTTTTTCCAGTGCATCACATTTAGCTCTCATGACAGTTTCATAAACACAGCTTTTTTACTGAGTGCATTCTCTCTTCAAAAATTTTTTTTGGCCAATCTCAAAAAACTGTCATCTCTAGTATAAAAAAAAAATGGGGTTCCCCATTTAGGATGATTTTACACTTGCTACAGAAATATCAGTTTTAAAAAGAGAGACTGAGATTGGATACTGCTGGCCTCGAATCCCAAAATGAAAAGCAGCACATGATACCAGGATGATAAACATCCTCAAATAGAGCCATCATTTTCCATAGTTTCCAAGGTGAGTCATGCTTGTGGGGGTCTTTAGAGAAGAAGAACGGGGGAATAAGGGTGGACGAGAGAATGACTAGGAAAAGAACTAATGTTCTCATGCATACATCCCTTGTTTTTAGTTTGTTAAGATTTTCTTTTTCATTCATTCAGCCAATATTGACCAGTACTTACTATGTGCTAGGAGATGAAGTAAGTTATTGCACATAAAGGTAAGAAAAAAATGTCCCTAGCTAAAATATACATTATATATCCCTTTTGAAGAATCGTTAAAATTAGTAAACTGTGATTTTTCTGAAGAAAGTAACACTTGTAAAATGGGATTCCAGGAGTTTAATGCCAGTTAGTATCACTCTTTTGCCCATAAGAGGTGGGCTAGAGGACGGGAATGTGACATTTCTTTAGAGTGGTGGGTAAACCGTGTTGATGCTTATGAAGAATATGCAAAGGCAGCTAATGACTCAGTGATTAGACAAAGACAGGATATAGGTTTAAACTGCAGCAAGGTAGAAGACTCATGACATTGGGCATCACCCCACATGCTCTAGAGACATGAGTTCCACGTGACTCCTACCACTGCTAGCTACAGTTGATTGAACAGTAAACAAATGCCAGGTACACCACAAGATTTATATATATTCTCATTTAATTCCCACAATAGCATAACGAAGTAGGTGATATTTTCCCCGTTTTATCCGTTGTCTAAATAAGGATGTGAGGCATACAGACGTGGTATGTCTAAGCTCGCACAGTCAGGAAATGTAGAGCCAGGGTCTAAGCCAGAATCAAGGCTATGTGACTCCAAAGCTTGCCTGATGTTGCTACCCTCTGATCAAGTTCCATCTAAAATTCAAAGTGGGAAATCTACTTGAAAAGAACAAAGGATGCTCCAGATCATTTCCTTCAGCTACAATAGTGACTCTTACTACTTGTTGGATCTCAGACTTCTGTGATAATTTTATGAAAGTTGATCTCCCCAGAAAGAGACATGTATGTTTACAATTTGTGTGTGTATGTGCATTTTGGGGGGATTTCCAGAGTCCTCAAAACAAAGGCTAAGAACCTGTGCCCTGAAAGTTGCAGGACCCGACAGGGATGTAGTGGGTAAAAATACCTCCTTGGCCAAACCAACCAGGTTGATGCAAATTCTGTAGTATAAGCAATTCCTTACAAACACAGAGTTCACTCCTAACAACGGTTAATCACAACAGACAAAGACCTCATATTACAAAGATATTCACAAAGAACACAGATTACCTGATTCTTGTTGGACTTTTGAGTAGGAGTGAGTCAGCAGGAGTGTCTAAGGGAGCAGGAAAGAATGTTGCTAGAACGAATGTCAACCCTATAGTTGGGCTGAGCCCCTTGGTCATGACCTTGAGGCTCAAGGAATTGGCTCAGACAGTTCTGAACTGAGTAGCCATTTCACAGACAGCCCACAGCCCAGCAGGACACCACTCTCTAACTCTGCCATCATGACACTGCCATCTGCAGCAAGCGAGCTGAGATGTCTCAAGACCAAATTTATCACACCCGAGATTCCATCCTTACGTAAGAATCACCTGTCGCTGGTGCATAAATTTTAGCACCTAGCTGAGCCAAGGGTAATCAAGATTTAAAAGAAAGGGGCCTGAATAAATATCAAGCAGATTTCCTCTCTGTGGGGCTGAGTTTTGAAAAATCTTTGTGCCCTCATATGCCCCTCAAAGGAGACTGTCATTTTTCTACTTTCGGTCTGCCTCACTACTGTTGGGGAAAGGATGCTCTAAGAGCCATAGGCAATCTGTTTTCTTGGAGGTTCTGCTCAAGCTATGACCTCGGTTTGTTCCAACTTATGTCTGTCCTCACAAGTTTCAGCTTGCTCTCATCATCAGCTAAATTAACCATAAAGCAAAGCCTTGACTCGCATTACTGAAGCTTGAGAGTAGTCAGTACAAGCCCGGAGCTATGCATCACTGTTTCCAAGGCTGCAGGCCTAAGAAGAAATGCAGGAATGGCCCTTCAATTTATATTCCACTTTGGGTAATCTAGAAGATTCCCTTAGCTTGAGACCTTGGAGGGGAGATTCAAGTGTGTTGTCTGAGAGCAAACAAAATGCCATTGGAAAGTGACAGAAGGCAGTGGAGTTGTTTAAGGAGCAGCCGCATTGGGATAATAACGGATGGGAGGGCAAGGAAGAGGGAGGAGGGAGTCTCCTGGACTAAAAAGGGGCCAAGAAAAGTCCCTACGGCTCTGTTTGGTGAAATTTGGAAAAATTAAATTCAGGTTAACAAATATCTGGGAAGGTCTGAATCTGACCTGGGGCAAATTGTTCCCTCCTCTGGGTTTCCATTTGTAAAATGTAGGAATAGGATGAAGACTTCTTCCTGCACTAGCACGTCGTGATGGAAGGTAGAAGAAAAGGCCTTTGAAGCCAACAGAATTACTCCTCTGTCCAGAGAAATATAAACAATAACTCCATCAGCCTTCAGCTCTGCTTTTGAATGAGTTCTTTGCTTCTGTCTGAGAGGCAAAGTAGTTCATTCCTTGGGAAAAATTTGAATGTGGAATGGTAGACCATGCCCTTTTCACTCCGGTTTCATTATGTTATTTTGAATTATTATTAGTACATAGAACACTCAATATAAGTTAACAAGATTTTACTGAGCGTCTGTCACGTACCCAAGGCTGCAGTAGTTCCTCTGGGGTAGATAAAGAAAAACTCTGTGACACGTTCAGGGTCTTCAAGTATCTTAGTATCTTTTTAGAGGTTTACATGTTCCATTTTAAAAGCCAAGCAGAAAACAAGCTGTTATATTTTGGAAGTCTAACTTTTAAGATAAATATTACTTTTCTCTATTAATGTAAGCAACTGAGTTTGACTGAACTTGTTTTTATGCTTCTACTAATATATATCATTGTATTTACTAATACATATTATTGTATCATTTATCTTGTTATTCATGTCTACAAAAAGCCTCACTTACAGACTTTACACTGGCTTGCATTCTGGTTGGATGCCTCTAGGTAAACCACAAATAAAAGTCCATCAAAAAAACTTTGAATTTCCAAACAAATGCATACTGGTACATTTTGAAGTTCCACTCAAGTGCACTCTCTATATGATATGAAAGAAAACTTGTGTGATATATTATCTCAACAAAGTGGTTTATTAAAAAAAAAAAAAAAAAAAGAAAACTAAATGAATCATCTTGGGGAAACTACTCTAATTCCTGAGTGTGCACTTCAGTTAATATTTCTGCACATCTTGGGACTTCCCTGGTGGTCCAGTGGTAAAGAATCCACCTTCCAATGCAGGGGACACGGGTTTGATCCCTGGTCGGGGAACTAAGATCCCACATGCCGCGGGGCAACTAAGCCTGCGTGCCACAACTACTGAGCTCGCGCGCCTCAACTAGAGCCCACGTGCCACAGGCTAAAGAGCCCATGCTCTCTGGAGCCTGTGCGCCACAACTGGAGAAGAGAAAAACCCGCATGCCGCAACTAGAGAGAAGCCCACACACCACAACAAAGAGCCCACGCAACAAAAGATCCCGCGTGCCTCAGCGAAGATCCCACTTGCCGCAACTAAGACCCAATGCAGCCAAAAACAAAAAAAAAAAATTTTTTTTTTTGCACATCTTTTAAACACTGATGCTGCTGCCTCAAGTTAATTCCCAGTAATGGACTGTTATCCTTTGGTGTGTACTTCTTTTTCAAATACCAAATAGATGGTCAGTTACGTTATCTTCCCCAGACTACCTTGTTTTCCTTTGAAGTTTTCGAAGACAAATCACTAATCCATTTATTGTAAATGGTAATCCTTTCAAAAATATGTCTTGGGTACAAAACTGAACTTTTCAGGCAGTAAAGATGTTTCAAAGGAGGTTTTTCCAATGCAAATTATCTTTGTCGTGATGTGAAAGTAATTGTCCTAACTGTTCTGTATGAATACGCCTTTGTATACTTTCAATTACATGTATTTAAACATTTAAGAATGATGTAAAACACGATATATCCATTAGTGGAATTTGCCAGTCACATCATATATTTCTAAGCAGTTTATAAAATATGTACCAAGAATTAAAGTATGATATTCTTACTTAAGAAACGATATACTGTATTACCATGTTTTTCTTCCAATAACCCATAGCACTATTCTGGGAACTTAGATGTTCAGATTTGGGTTGCCTATACTGTTCAGGTCATGAAATTTCAAAGCACATTTATATCCACTGCTCTTATGGTGACCCCAGTAAGATGAGAGGCAGATATTCAGGGTGACCCACCATCCCGGTCTCCCCAGGATTGAGGAGGCTCTGGGGATGCGGCACTTGCCATAGGAAAGTCCCAGCAAATGAGGGACGGGTTGATCATCCTGTGGGTATTATAATTCCTCTTTGTAGTTGGGGAAACTGAGGCACAGAGAAGCAAAGTGCTCTGCCCAGTTTACCCAGCAAACCTGAGGTAGACGTGGGACTCAGTCTTCTGTCTTCCAACAAGAGAACATTCGCAACTAGGCATATCCCTGCTATTTCCTCTATACCTTACTTCTGCCTGGAACTGTAAGAAAACCAATGTCATCTTTTGTCTTTTTTGTGTGCTACCATTCCAAAAGTGCTAGGATGAAATACAGTGGGTACCAGTGAATAGGACTGTTTGTCAAAATCCCATATTATTTGGGAGGAACAGCATTGCAGCTTTGTGCTTGAAAGAGAATGACAGAGAGACTGAGAAGTTATGATGATCACAGCTCTTAAGAGCAGAGGAAATACTAGTATAAGGTCTGTCTACCCCACCAACCACCTCTTGCGACTGCCAACTACCTCCGGTCTTGACTGAGCCATTTGTGTAATTTCATGAAACAAATCAACTTAAATGAGTCTCAGAAAAAATGACCAGAGAACCACCTTTTGAATCACAGCATGGTAACAGCTAACATTTCCTGAGGGCTTACTCTGTGCTAGGTGCAATGCTTAGAGCTTTACATGAATTCGGTCAATTCAGCCTCACAATAATTCCAAGAAGGAGCAACTAATATTCCCACTTTACAGATAAGAAGAATGAGGCTGAGAAAGGTCAAGTAATTCATCCAGTGTCACACAGCTGATAAAGGTTGGAGCTTGGATTTAAACCCAGGCAGTGTGACCCTGGAACCAGTGCTTTTAGCCATCCACTGTATCACTTTTAATAAAAGCAGTTAAACAGCACAGTTCCCAATGTCCAATCACTCAGACAGCTTTTTGTTAGGGTAGACCTAAAACTAGTGGACCACATATTCCTCAGGTGCATAGCGGGTGTGTTGGTCTAAAAGCATGAGGCTTTCTGGTCATAGGTATTAAAGGATCTGAAGGAAGAGATTTTAATCTATTGATTAATTCCAGAGTGAGATAAATTGTCCTGCCAAACTTCTGCTATTTATTCAGGACCTCTATTTCTCTTTTTGGAAAATGTAAATAATACGTCCTGGGCTTCTGTGAGAAATGACTAGGTAAAATAATGGGCAAGCACTATGCAAACTGTAAAGTGCTGTACACAATTATCCCATATGTTAAGGAGTTTCCAAAATAGCAATTTCTTCCAATGCCCTTGCAAAAGCAAATGAGACACAGCTGCTAGAACACTCTGTAAAGAGAAAGAAATCCAGCTCTTTAAAACTTTCAAGGGGGAAAACACACACCATAAAATTACCCCGAAGATGAATTTTACAAGAAGCACGGAAGTGTCATCAAGTTTTTCCGTGGTTAATTCTAAAAGAGTGCTAGCGTCGCAAAGATCAAACAAGCAGTTCTTCCACAAAAACCTGGGGAAATATGCTGTTTAATGACACTTGCATAATAGTTAGAAATATAAATTATACTCACATGAGAAGCAGAACTGAAGAAGCCAAGTTTACTGGCTCTTCTGAGTCTTTTCCAAAGACAAGTCTGTTGGGGAAAAAAGAGGAGAGACTTGTTCTAAACCAAACAAAAGGAAGACATTAAAAAAAAAAAAAAAAAAAAGTAAAGTTAGAAGGATGAGGTGTCCCTGGAATGCTATGAAGCACTGAGAGTGACTCAGCACTTGCCGAGGGGCAGCAACAATTAAACGAGTTTGTTGAAAGAACTCTAATAAAATCGGCATTCCCTGTAATCTCAGAACAAGATGGCACCACTAAAGAAAATGTTCAACAACACATGTGGGGACTCTGATTTGATGGAAGTTGCTTGGGGGTGGGGGGAGCTCAGGGATGAGTCATAGACTCCTCAAATGAAGTGGACTAAAGCTGGAGGAAGCTGGGTTGGGTCTCTGCCCTCTTCATTGTTCTTCTCCTCTCCAGGGATTGCAGCCCTTCTGCAATCAGCCAAAAGGAACAAGTGAGTTGGCCACTGGGCAATGAGAAATTGTCAAACAAGTGAAATGAAGTTTCACTTGTAGTATAAAACATATACACTGTATAAACAAGTCCTGAGACAGGGAGGAAAGCAGACTTTCCCAGGATCCTCTGTGCCCATGAGAATCATTCCTGCTGAATCCTGTCTCCAGGTAGAAGGGCACCTAGGTTATCCAAGATGGAGCCTACACAGATTTTTAAGTTCTTTGGGGAAAAAGAAAATCATGATTCCTCTTAGTAACTAATTTCTGTCTTTATCTACCCTTTTAGCCATTAAGTTCTGTGCTAAAACTAGCTTCAATGTCTCTAAACTGGTCTTTGTGGACATGGATGAATGATTTTGGTTTTGCCCATCGAAAAGTATGCATCCTTCATATATTTGCACGTAGTTATTCTCATACTAAACTCATAATGGAAACCCAGGAAATTCTCCTGTCCCTTCTCAAATGAGAACTTCCCATCGCCCCACCTCAGGTTATAGAAAGGAAAAAAAATTTTTTTTTGATGTCCTGGCATCATTTTTCCTATTTCAGGTGGCTATAGACTGAGTGGAGAGTTTACACCTTCCTATCTTAAGAAAAATCAAAAAAATTGAGAAGGTTAAGAGCTGGTGATTTGACATTTCCATATTAACTTTTTTTCAAAATGCTGGTGTTTTCTTTTTTTGTTTTGGATTAAACTCAGGTGTAAAATATTATATTGCACATATTCGTTATTGAGTGAATTTATTGAATTTACGTAATATTCACGAACAGAATTTTGTAAGTTGTTCTGCCAGCCAAACTATTCCTGCTTCCTTCACAAATGGAGCTGCTCAGTGTTAATCAATTGATTACCATGAATGAAGAATTCTCCAGAAAGTTGTTAAAACCAAGATACCACCATTTGGTTCCCCTTGAAAAAAGGAAGTTATTGTTCCACTGGATTTTCTTTTGTTCTGAATAGAAAAGTTTTTAAGTTGGGTTGGATATTCTTTTCTTTTTTAATGCTTTTTTTTTTAACATCTTTATTTGAGTATAGTTGCTTTACAATGTTGTGTTAGTTTCTGCTGTATAACAAACTGAATCAGCTATATGTATACATACATCCCCATATCTCCTCCCTCTTGCATCTCCCTCCCACCCCTCTAGGTGGTCACAAAGCACTGAGCTGATCTCCTTGTGCTAGGCAGCTGCTTCTCACTAGCTATCTACTTTACATCTGGTAGAGTGTATATGTCCGTGCCACTCTCTCATTTCGTCCCAGCTTACCCTTCCCCCTCCCCGTGTCCTCAAGTCCATTCTCTACATCTGGGTCTTTATTCCTGTCCTGCTCCTAGGTTCTTCAGAACCATTTTTTTTTTTTAGATTCCATATATATGTGTTGGCATACGGTATTTGTTTTTCTCTTTCTGACTTACTTCACTCTGTATGACAGACTATGAGACTAGATATCAATTACTGGTTTGGATATTCTTTTTGGGTTTTTTGTTCTTTCAATTTCAGCATTCCTCTAGGAAGAGAGAGCGAATGTTCTCTTTCTCATCAACCAGAGTGATATTAGTTTGAGTATGAAATGCAACCAGGTTCCAAAGAAACTATGTTGTAGCTTTTGGGAATGGGAAGAGTTTTTTCCCTCAGGGGACAGAAGATGAGATTTTCCTTTTGTCTTCAACCTTTTAATACCAAAGCGTGAACCATTTCTATATACTTGTTTGGAAGCATGAACTGAATACCATGAAAGATAGCAAAGTAAGCTGACTCCTTGATTCTGACCAAGCCAGCAACAGGCATTTGGATTTGAGTTGGATTTAGATGAGCTATTCAATAACCTGTATAGTAAGACTGGGAGCTTAGGAATCAAATCACATTGTGATCTTGGTAAGGATATTGCTCTTTTGTGAGCAGCTTAGTTGATGGGGTCAGTCTTTTAATTTACTTAAAATTTTGCAGAGAGTTTTCCTGTTGTAGCACTTGAACATTTCTCCCCAGTTCAATTCCTTCATCCATACAATTGGGTTAATACAACTTACTGTGCAGGTCTTTCGTAAGGACCAAATAAAATGTATACATTAGATGCTTACTATAGGCCCTGGCACATAAAAGCTGAATGATCGTTTCTTGTTCACTTGGCCCCTATATGGTTCTACTGCTAAAGGTTGGTTCTCAATAAAGCAATGTTGGGCTGTAATAACCTTCTGCCACCCTCCCCCTGACACCCCCAAAAAGAAGAAAAACCACAGCTAACTAAGAACAGTCCCCTAATTTTGACAATTTTGTTGTATCTTTCCAATGGAACCCCATCATCTTATACCTACTATAATAATTTACTGGACACTTACATGAGCCATCTACTGTAACAAGAACTTTACATGGGCAATCTCATTTCATTTTCCCTACAACCCTATGAGTTCAATACTATGGTTATTCTCTTCTGCTTCAAACTCACTTGTTCCCCAATATGAAGAACCCCAATGAGTATTTTCTAACCATCCATCTCACATAAGTATTTTTTATCATCACTGCAAAACATTACGGAATGCCTTCTGAATTATGTTTTTCAAATTTGTTCAAGCAAAGCACTAAGATACAAAGCATTGATACTGTATACTAAGATACAGTTTCAATCCTCCAGAAAGTGACATATTTTTTTACCTCAGAGAGGAAACTATTTAAAGGGCCCATTATCTCTCTTTTTTTAATCATATAGGTGCTTCCTATCTCTGATTAAGTTTATGACCTCATCATAAATAAGAATGGCTAAAACTCCTATTAATATCTGCTTAAGAACTACAGCCAATAGCTACAAAATGTCAAATTGACCCCACTGACAAGATGGTAGTGATCACCCATACTGTTGAAATGGAGAGCAAGAGGTCACTGTAGAAGAGTTCTCATGGAGACGTTCTACCCACATTCACCATCTGAAAAAATGTCATACGTAGACATTCATGCACACTGAACTGGCAAATACAAATTTCTATACAAATACCCCTAATTTTAAATAAATGTGAAGGCCAGTAGAGCAACAAAGAATGCCTATGCTTGATACAGAGACATTTGTCAGGAAGAGTCCCTACTTGAAAAGACATTACATCTCTATTCAAAAACCTCAGTCAATTCAGTTCATTTAGAAAAGCTCCTAAAATGAAACATTTATTGCATACTTTTCATATTGTGTTTGGCTTTGTTTTATTTTCCGAATAAATATTTGAAGAGGCATATATGTGGGCTGTATTTTCTTTTGAATCATTTTTGATATTTTACGAGATAATGTTGGCTCTTCCCTCATGGAAAAAACTGAAACAATCAAAAGGGATTTTACACATGGTCTCAACAAGTATGCCTACTGCCCCACCAGGATTACTCCCCCCCCAAACACGCCTGTTACCATAGATAAAAATCCCTGATTTCTGGGATGCCGAATCTTCCACCTGGATTCTAGACACTACCACTATTTGCAGACCCAATGAAATTGCTTAAGGAATCCTTCCTATCTTTCCTAAAACATTAATCTGTCCCTCTCGACTGGATCACTTCCATCATCGCACAACCATATCGTTATTTCTCCCAACCCCAAACAAACACAAACACCACCACTCCCACCAACACACCCTTAGCGGGACCCCACTTTCCTCACCTGTTTCCCTCCCATTTCTGTGCTTTCTTTGGCAGGAACTTCAAGAGTTGTCTTTCCTCACCATTTCCAAGTCTTCTCCTATCACCCTCTTACACTATTTAGAGCAGACCTTAACCATCGCCATGCCACCAAATATGTTCTTGTTAAGGTTACTGATGTTCTCTAGTTGTGAAATTCAATAGTAAATTTTCAGTTTTCATCTTACTTGACCCAACAGCAGCATCTGACACTATTTTTCACTCCCCTCTAACTGGTACACTTCCTTCTCTTGGTTTTTAGGACACCAAACCCTCCCAGTTTTTCTCCTTGGATGGTCACTCCTCAATCTCTCCTTGGTGGTGTCTCTTTTCCTTCTTGACCTCTTAGTGCTAGAGAATCCCAGGGTTGAGTCCTTTTCTTCTTCTCTGCTTTATCTACACCCACTCCCTTGATCGTCTCATTCAGCCTCACAACTTTCAATACTGACAAGCTGATGACTCCACCTTTAGCCCAAACATACTCCGCATACTCTCATAAGCCCCATGTGTGCATGACCAGCAACCAACTCTACATCTCCCATCAGGTGTCTAATGGTCATTTCAAACTCAGTATATCCAAAATCAAAATCCCAACATTCTCCACAAACTTGCTCTTCCTACAGCCTTTTACATCTCAACTGATAGCAATTTCATCTTTGTAGCTTCTCAGGCCACACCTGGATTCCTTTAACATTCTACATCCAATCTCTCATGAAATCCTGTTGCACTTTACTTTCAAAATATATAGAATTTAACTGCTTTTCACCACCTGTACTGATCAATCAACACATGGCCCAAGCCACATCATCTCTTGCTTGGGTTACTGGCATAACCTTGTAACTAGCCTCTTAGCTCCTATCCTTGCCCTACTCAGTATTCTCTAAACACAACACTTGAACAGGTCCTTCTTAAAAAGTCAGCATTTTGCAATGACTCCTTTTTCACTCAGATTAAAGCCAACGTCTTTTTCAGTGACCTACCAAACATTACATGATCATGACCTCGCCTTGATATTACCTCTCCTATCTATCACTACTTCCCCTTCACACACTTTGCTTCAGCCCCACAGTCCTCTTTGCTGTTCCTTAAATATGCCAGCCACGCTCCTGCCCTTTGGCCTTCACACAGGCTGTTCTCTCTGCCTGTGACACTCTTCCCTAGCTAACTACATGCTTACAGTCCTACCTGTCTTAGGTCTTTGCTCAAATGGCGCCCTGTTTAAAATTGCAAGTGTACACACGACCCTTTCCTGCCAGCCCCTGAAGTCCTGAACCTTATTACCCTGCTTTATTTTCCTCCTTTCCATAGCATCTACTACCAGGAACATTATATATTGCTTTATGTATTATGTTTACTGTCTGTCTCTGCTAGAATGTAGGCTCTGCAAGGGCAGGAATTTGAGTAGATCTTGGTCATGTCTTTTCCTGAACATCTAGAATAGTGCTTGGCATATGAAATCACTCAATGGGTGTTGAATTGAATTGAATGAAATAGGCTTCCAGTAAAAACAAAAAAAAAATACACCCCAAAAAACCCCTGGATTGGTAACATCGCGCCTATAGGAAATAAGGGCTTGACTTAAAATAGCTTGATAGAGAATTACTGTCTAGGATCCAAGTCTATCCTAAAGCAAGAAGAGAAGATACCTGAATACATACCTGAATACATGGTCTATTTTCTGGGAAAGAGAGTATGGAACCAAAAATGACAACCTGGGGGAAAATGGAGACACATCTCCCTTCTTTTGCGTTTAAAGATTCAGGTAATATATTTTCAGATGACTCAAGAAGAAGTTTGGAAAAGACCACAATAGTGTGAAGGAGCTAGAAGTTTAACTTAAAAAAAAAAATCTGGCTTTCTTTTTTCTAGTGTTCATCACAGTTCTATATAGACACTCTGACCCATGGATGTCCACCTGTGGTTTGTGCCACTGATGGCTTTTCAAAGTCCCATTTTAGTAAAGTAGTTTGAAAAAGAGGAGCAGTTCGTGGAATATTTGTTTTTATCAGCCTTGGCAATCATAAGGGAGATCAGGTAACTGCTCTCAGTGTGTGGTCCTTGGACCTGAAGCATTAGCAACACCAGGAAACTTGTTAGAATTGCAAATTCTTGGGACCCATCCCACTCCAAGTCTACCTCATCAGAAACTCTGATGATAGTATCCAACTATCTGTGAATTAACAAGTCCTCCAGGTGATTCTAATGCCTATTTTGTGTTAGGCATTTGG
Source organism: Eubalaena glacialis (assembly GCF_028564815.1). Lineage (NCBI taxonomy): Eukaryota > Metazoa > Chordata > Mammalia > Artiodactyla > Balaenidae > Eubalaena > Eubalaena glacialis. The sequence continues at coordinate 11,003,329 of NC_083725.1, read as the reverse complement.
TTTAAGAAACACTGAGGAAACAAAATGAGAGAAATCATCATTATTGTTCATTTTCAAGTTTACAATGACTTATTTTTTTAACAAGGCAACATCAGAATACAGATTGCCTTCACCGATACATGCGATACACTCGTAGGTCATCCAGCACCCAACACTAACATTTATGAAATACTTTTTCTGGGCATTCCGCTTCAGATTAACGAGAAAGTAGAAGACTACTCATATATTCCAGGAGCCTCATTTAATGATTTCACAATGCTCTGAGCTACTTGGCTCTTGGCTCTTCCTGTTAAGATTTATGAACCCAGATTGCAGCAAACCATTTTTCAAATTAGCTTCAAGTTGACAATTCCATTTCAACAATAAATTCGCAATGGAATGTGAATTGAGGGAAAAAATAGATATTGAGGGTTGTAGGAATTTGTCAAAAATGACATTCTAATTACAAATATTAATCCACAAGTAGGTCACCAAGAGTCACTTTGCTTTGATTATTTGCTTGATAGAGGATTATGACACAAAGACCATCAGTTTGTAAAGTATTTATTTAAAGAACAGAACTCCGCCTGGTCTGTGAAATCCAAAACCAATATTCCGTAAAGCCCAACTTCCTGTAATTCTCACACTCTCATTAGTTCTTTAAGAGTAGATACATATCCCATTTTACAGATGACACAACAAAGCTCAGTGACCTATTCAAGGGTACATTGTTATGTACAAAGTCAAGACTGAGTCTCAGATGTCTGGGATTTTCTTATAGATGCCAATTCAATATAAGAAATATGTATTAAGCACCTGCTCTGTGCCAGACCATGGATTAGGGGAAGGGAGTATAAAAATTTCTGACACAGTCCCTGACTTTAAAGAGCTCAATTCAAGATACCCTGTCTCCCTAATCATTTAATACCCACCTTTGTCAGTTCTGGCAAAGTAAATGAAATAAATGGTAAAGCTGGTTGATTTCAGCACTAAAGAAATCTTGGACCAGCAAGGACTGCGTCGTGAGGTGTCCTAAGACCCTTACACTGATCATGCACCATTTAATCAAGGCACCATGTACATCTTGATGGAGAGTTTAAAAGTGCCCTGTCATGTCCTACTAATAGTTCATGCCCATAACAAAATATGGAGATACTATGTGAAAAAAAAAAAAGTGATAAGCTTGCAGAAAGGCAGTGGAATTGGAGCTCAGGGTCAGAGGAGACGGAAAGCTATCTATTGAACAAATCACATTTTACAATGAAAAAATAACATGACGTTCAGATATATTTCCAAACAAAGACATGTTAGAACTGGTATGCGCTCCTTCCATCATTCTCTCCATCATCTGAGTATAAGGTTGAGTTTGGGGGTCTGTATTTTTCAAAACCCCAGTAGCTCTGCTTTAGAAAATGTTCAAGTTAAGTCAAGAAACTTATGTGACTGAGAATTGGAGACTTAAGTTCCGGTCTCCATTTTACCACTTACTGGGTTTAAAACTAAAAGGATTTTTTTTGTGAAAGTAAGAGAACCTCAGACAAATTTTTAAGGAAGTTAAAGTTTTCCATAAAGTATTAGAAGCTATACAAACATGAAGCCATATTTATGCATTCGCTCAACATTTATTTAAGCACTTGTATGCTGAGTGCACTAGGTCCTGGGGGTACCCAAGTGGATATAACGAAGTGCTGGTGTTTTTCACTCTATCTATTATTAGACTATCTGGGGAACACCCTCAGAATAGTAACCCGAAATTATGTTTAGTAGGGAAAAAGTTAGACTTAAGACAGCTTTTTAAATGAGTTGAGACTGCTTAAATAGTAAAATAAAAAGACTAAGGGGTAAGCTTTAATAACTTTTTAAAAAGTTTACAAACTCATTTTAAGATGGACTTAGGTCAGACAATATGAAAGCTAAAAAAGAGTGAAGATTTAGCCTCAAATTATAGCAAAAAAAAAGAAAGGGGGAGGGTTGGGGAAGAGAAGAGATTGGGAAGAAAGAACTTTTTCTAGAACACTGGAGCTAGAGATTGAATTCCTCTGCTGGTCTGCTGAAGATATTTTGGAAGTGATTAGCTAATTCTCTCTCTCAATGGGTTTAAAGATGTGACTAAACGTGGGGTGCTGGAATAGCCATTTTTTGGAGTTCTACTTCTAAAGCTCTGTGAATGGTAACTAGGTGGATTAAAAGTCTGTTTTCTTCTCTCTCCCTTATTTGGCTGATACGTCTTCTTCCAGATTTGGAAACTCATAGACATCGCTATGAAATGTATCACAGACCATGAGTCACTATGAAAAGGACAAGTGTGTAAATTGCCTTACCAGTGAAAAATCCTCTGCCTGTCCTCCCCTTTTTTTCTGGGACAAAACTTCAGTTTTTTTCTCTCTGATTCATATCCTGGGGAAATCAAATCACAAAATGGCTATGTTTAATAAAAAATATCTCCAACCCACCTCCTCACTTTAAGAATGCAAACTCTTTTTAATCCAGATGTTCATGATCTCCCCCGCATAAAAGCCTTTTCTTCAGAAGACTTTGGTGCCATTTAAGACAGGTAAGAGAGTCAGAGAACCACTCATACACGAAAGTTATGCTGAAGTCCCATTAGCCAACGGGTCTAAAAAGTGTGTCTGCTGGTGGCAGCTATTTTAAAGATGGGAATTAGCAGGAGAAAGAACTAAAGTTTATTTGAGGCCACCAGTGCCAGGTATGCTAGGGGCTCTTCGATAGTAATGGCTGACATTAATTGAATTCTTACTAGGTATGAGGTACCATTCTAAGTTTTACAGGCATTATTTTATTTAACTCAAACTACTCCATGAGATAAATACTATGATGGACCCCAGTTCTAGCAGGAGGGAAATGAGGCTCAGAGAGGCTCACTAACTTCCTCAGGATCATGTAGCAAGTAAGATGCAGAGATGAGATTCAAACTCAGATCTGTCTGACACCAGAACTTAAACTATTAACTACTATCCTCATTAGTGCTTTAAAAAAGGTAGATATACTATCTCCATTATGTATAGGAAATGGAAGCTCACGGAAGTAACCTGATCAAGAGCACACATTAATGTTCCTTTGGCCTGGCATTTGAACTCAGGTCAGGCGGACTCCAACATTTATGTTCTAGGCACAGAGATATTAAGCCCCAAAGAGGAGCTGCTATCCTCACTCACATTCAACTCCATGGAAATTATTCTTAAATCAATTCAAATAAATGAATGTCTACTCTGTACAGAGCACTATATACGAATGAGACTCTGGAGATAATGCAAAAGATGTAAATATATTGTACCTACCTCCAATAAACTTTAAGTTCTAGTTGGCAGAGAAAATACATATATGAATGAATTGAGGTCAGCTGCAAAGCATTGTGTCACCACAGGTAATATGACATCCTATGAAATGAATAAATTCTGAGGCGATGCAGGGGAAACCTGGAGAAGAAAGTTCATCAATGAACGCTGAGAAGAGGAATAAAATAAAGCATATGATGAATGGAGTTGATTCCATTTCCACTATCTTCCTGACTATTTTGTCAGTAGGAAGAAAACATACTTTGGAGAACCTATGGAAAGAGAACACAACCTTAGCACTTATTAGAAAGGTTTCATTAAAGGTATGGCTTATGATCACAGAGCAATGGAAAGACTGAAGGAGAGGAAAGGATTTTTCTGTGATTACAGCTAAAACTACTAGCTATTACTCTTTCCCTTGGCAAATAGGTTTCCATAGGGTTCCGTCAAATACAAACCATAATAGTTATAAATCAAACCCAGACTTATTCTCTACAAAGAAAGGCAAAATGGCAGAGGGGAGGGAAGGGCATCAATTTCAACATTTTCAAGGGATTTTCCATGAGATCTATCCAGTCTAACGAAAAAGAAAAACTTTTTTTCTGAATTAATCTTGAAAATAGAGCTTTATTGGATGAACGAACTAGAACGCCAATTGCTTATTTCAGCTCCCCTCCCTGCAAACCTCCAATTTAATAAAGAATGGGCTGTTGAAAAGAATCTTGGCGATGGCAGACAAGTATTCCCTATTTACAAGGTCGTATCTCAGCTATGTTCAACTTTTCTTCAAGCTAAGACATAGACTTCAGCCCTTAATAGGAAGATTTACTGAAGCTTCTCTGAAAATAGCATTTTCCAAACTGTACTAAAGAAGAAAAAGAGGCACTCAAGATGCTAATGAATATTACTAAACAAAACAGTTCTAGAGTCAAATAACTTTGGGAAAGGTGAGTTCAATTTTTTGCAGCCTTAGACATGTGCATGTACATTTTGTATCTCTACTGGGGACATATTCAGAATTTCTCAAACGTGTTTGACCTTGGAATACCCTGTTATTTTGTGGAACTTGTACTACTATCTCATAGGTCTAGTATTCCAAAAAGGAGCCATGTTCTCTTTCCTTACATAACTTTTAGAAAGACGAGGTAAATTGAATAATGGGTGGAGAAAGAAAACTACCAACTGGCCATGGCTTAGACCCCATGCCTGGGAGTGATAAGTCTTTACTTCCATGGACTCTGGGTTCATCACTGAATAAGAGTGAGTGACAAATCTCTAATGTCTCGTTCCGTGATTTTCAGGGCTACCCTCACAGCAACATGGAGAAGCAGTAGAGTCGTTCTCTCCTGTAATGGGCAGCCCCGGGTTGGCCTTGGTGGTGTCCGTGGGAGACAAGGCAGGGGTTCCTTCCCAGGTGATGGCCAAGAGCTCTGGAAAACTGGAGGAGCAAAGGGAGTGAAAGATGATTTATACAGTGTGCCTAAACCACTGGGACAACTAAAATTTAGTATTTCATCCTAGTCTCTGAGATATACTCAAGGACTCAAAGTTCAGACTCCTTTAGCGGGTCATTCTGTACCTGCTGGCTGTACTTCCCTGCCCTCTCCCACACCTGAGCAGAACCTAAGACAAATTCACACAGAATATAATGGGATCACACTTCTTCAGATCCTCTGTGTGAGTGTGACTCTTTACAATACTATCATTATTTATGATTATTCAAAGAGGAGGAAACAGAGGCACTGAAGGGAAAGTTTCACCTCCTGGAGTAGTATAGCTAGAGGGAAATCCTTAGGCGAACCTTCTGTCTACAGAAATACAGTTCACTTGGTGGAGAGAACACCTTATAATCACTACATCCAAACGATTTAATTCCTACCCTGTGACACGGCCAGCTGAGTCAAACTGCACTATCCTCAGAGTCAGAGATACAGGAAAAGTCAGTCAACTCGTTAATGTGTGATGCATTTTACAATAGCATTAACCACAGTGTTTAGCCGGTGAGTAAAATTAACATAACTCTCAATGCGAACACTGTATCTTTCCATGTAACTGTATTTATACATTTTTTCATATTTCCAAATATTGTGGTCAATTAAGAACTCTCCGTTGTAACAATAAATGGATTTGAAGAATAACTTAAGTTTGTATAGTGCTTTACAGTTTATGAAGTACTTTCATGTACGTGTCTTATTTTATCCTCAGTATAACTCTGAGAGGTGGAACTTAGTGTCTTCATTTTATGGTGCAGAAATCAGAGATTGAGAGATTATCACCAAACTAATAGCTGGCAGAGTGAGACTGACACCCAGCCTCTCTGATTTCAGCACTGTCAACTCCCCATGCAGTGAAGCACTCCCACGTGCTCCAAAGGATGTCCCTTATAAGTTCATGGTAATCTCAATTTTTTCTGTATTCCTTGTGCAAAGTACTAGTAAAACTAGTACTTTATTGAAAACTCTCTTATTTACCAATTATTTAATGAATATCTGCCTTATCTATCCCACTCAAACATAACCCTTTGGTTACACTGTACTTTCAGAGACCCCTGAAGAATGTCCCCTCCCTCTAGACCCTATACAACCAGGTTCAATCCTATGCAACAGAACCCAGCACAGACCAGGGGTGGCCCCTTCCTACCTCTCGGAAACTCTCTCTGGACTTCTCAACCCCTGTCCTCGCTTAGGGAGGAGACTCTCCTGTGTGCTGTGTGCTCCCAGAGCACCAGTGTGGTCATCTGCGGAGGATTCACACCACCACACTGTACTGCGAGTGTCTGTTTGTCATGTCCCCACTTGACCTTGGGCATCTTGAGAACAGCGATCTTGGGTTCCTTCACTTTGAATCCCCAGAATCTAGTACACAGTAGGCTGTCAATAATTAATAAATAAGTAATCTAATAAATACATAAAGTAACACAAAACCAATTAAGGCAGTTATCGCCTTTGAGGAGTTCCCAGTCTCATGAGGGAGAAAGACCGATCAAGAGACCACAACAAGCAACATTCCGGGGTGCAGACGGGTTCAAGGTGCTCTGGGAGTGTAGACAGGTAGGGATCGTGCTGCTCGGCCCTCAGAGACAGTGAAGTTGGGCAGAAGCTTCAGGAAGAGTAGAAGGTCCCCAGCCAATGGGCGTGGAGCTGAGAGAAAAGGGTGGGAGTGGGCAGCAAAGAGTGACAGCAGGCTTTAGAGGGGTTCTACTTTTGGGCTGTACAGCAGCCCCTTCTCAGGGGGGGTGCTGCCCCTCTCTCCAGCCAACCTCATGGTTCTAACAGCAGCTACAAGTCATGCACGATATCTTGTTCCCCTGGCCCAGAGGACTTCCCAGAGGTTTTGAAAATTTCTTCAGGCTCACCGAGGAAGCAAATCTGAGAGAATAGAGCTGACTGGGAGAGAGAAGCCGAGGACAAAGTTGGAGGAAGGGTGTCGTGGAAGTGCTCGAGTCCCTGACTCTGGTGATGTCTGGAGTCTGGTGGACCCCTGCCTTTGCTGAAGTCTGGTTTTCTACCTCAACTTAGTCAAGCTGGTTTTCTGTCACTTGCAAACACAAGAATCCGGATCCACACTAAGACCTTACTAATATCTCCCACAACATGCAGGGAGATAGGCGCGAAGTAGCTACTCGATATTTTATTCCTCAAATGGACCTTTTCCCGTCATCGAGTTCAATCTCTTTATTTAAAGATGGGGACACAGGCTTGAGCACTTTCCCCCAAGTTACCCATCCGACTCACAACAGAAGCTGAACTCTCTTCCCAGAACAGTGCTGTATCCACACAGACTGCTGCCCTTGTTGCCGTTTGCTGGGTAATTCGCCTCAAGGTAAGAAGTGATAACGGGGTTCACATTTGGTGAAAAAATCACAATGGGCACAGAATTCATGATACGACTGTAAAGTGATGATGTTATGTTTTCTACTTAATTCTATAACTAGCCCCTGGCATGCACCTGGGAGGTGGGTGTTTTGAGACAAGGCACACTCCTTGACCTCAAGTAGTTCACCAAGTAGAATAAGAAGTTGTACAGCTTACCAGAGCTCATAGACCCTCAAATTAGCCATCTGGGAGAATATGTACTTATTACTTTTGCAAGTGCTGACAAGTCTCCTTTGAACCGGTTACGAGCCAAACAAAAATGTCACCCCATAATTTCATAACTGCATTTAAATTCATTTTTAATCAAAAATGGTATCATTGGGCTTCCCTGGTGGCGCAGTGGTTGGGAATCTGCCTGCCAATGCAGGGGACACGGGTTCGAGCCCTGGTCTGGGGAGATCCCACATGCCGCGGAGCAACTAGGCCCGTGAGCCACAACTACTGAGCCTGCGCGTCTGGAGCCTGTGCTCCGCAACAAGAGAGGCCGCGATAGTGAGAGGCCCGCGCACCGCGATGAAGAGTGGCCCCCGCTCGCCGCAACTAGAGAAAGCCCTCGCACAGAAACGAAGACCCAACACAGCCAAAAATTAATTAATTAAAAAAAAAAAAATGGTATCATTCAGCTGGACCAACTGGATACGGCACTTGGTTTTTAGAAAGTGCAAAACAGCCTCCAAAGACAACCATTTCCTCCTACTAAGTATATCCAAAAGAATATGCTATGGGTTCTGAGGTCTACTGTAAAATAGGAGGTTCAAAGATGTTTTGCCCGAGGCTAGGCAGCATCACTGCCCTGAAGGGAACTATACTATTCAGGATGAGTAAATTTTTACGTATTGTTAAAATAATTGTTAAAATAATGACTTCTAGAATTTATATTAAATTTCCAGACAGGCATATATCTGCCTAGAGGCAGGTGTCAATATCACCTTAAGTCACCTTGAGTCCCTTCCAGCCCTGTGATTCTGCAGTTGCTTATACTGGATTTCTCCAAGTCTGTGATGGGCTGAAGAGCTATTTCTGCCCTAGTTCTTTTCCTTATATAGGTCAAATCCCATTCCAGTGAGTACCATTACAATAACCACCTCCTGGCCGGCTTATTTTAGACAACCTGATAAAATGAGAATCAAGCATGACCTCCAAGCCAGAGTTGGCTGTGACAGAATTTGACCTGAATATTTAAGCAAGGAGGCAGCCAGTGTCTTAAATTTTTATCTCCATGGCCCTGGGCCACTGCAGGACAGTTAGACAAAGGTACAGAAAAATCATCAGTGAGTCCAAACCACAGTATTCAGATTCCTGAATCAGTGACCCCAGTAGCCTGCTAGGCACTGCAAAATCAGAATGTCTGGGGACCCAATGTTGTGAGTCTCCATGTAAGAAGAGTCTCCGTTTTCTGTCAACTCCAGCCAAAGAACAGCATGGAGACTTGTGCATCCAATTTCAGGTCTATAAATAAGCCCTCTTGTCATATTGGATACCCCCAAACCTGCAGTTCCTTTCTCCATTCTTTCCCAGTAGGGCTGGCTTCATGCTTCTTTTTGCATTTGTTGCTCTTTCTTGGAACGAAGTGTTAGCTGCCACTCTCTGTAATGTTCCTCTACAAGAACGTAAATTCCCTGAGGACAGCAATTTGTTTGTTTGGCTCCCAGCTCTATTTAATATCTGAGTTGTCCTGCTGGAAAGCAAGCGCCATAAAAGTATGAAATCTCTTGTCTAGAACCGTGCCTGGCATACGGTAAGTGCTCGATAATTATTTGCTGAATGAGCGAATACATGATGAACAGTCATTGTGCAGGACCCAACTCCAATGCCACTCCTCCTTTCCCAGAGCAGTTACAGGTCTTTCCTCTGACCCTTTAGTACTGTTTGCATCTCTCTATTATAACAGTTATGGGATACTCTACTTATGTTATATCTGTTTTCCCAGGTAAACTGGAAAATACTTTATGGCAGGAACTATGTTTTTATAACTCCATGTCCCTGTGCCTAAAACAGTAAGAGTTCACTCGATGTTTATTGCTTCAATGATCATAAGAATGAATAAAAATGTTTCTCTTGTAACAATGAACACTGAGGATTTATGATTTAACATCATACCTCACATTCTGCCTGGACTCCAGAGCTTTCCAAACTTAAGAAGCCGTGAGTCACTGGGCTTGGAGGGGAGGGGTGTTTGTTTGTGGAGGACTTGTTTCCCGACCTCGATGAATCACATGTATAATCACCCCAACTGCATCCTGTCTGGGGAAGTAACCAAAACCCCTATTTCTGGCCCCAATGGCTTTTTGGTTTTATGAGTAAATGCCACTGACATGTCATTAAATAAATGCCCTCAGAAAGCCCCCAGCCAGTGCCATAACCTATGACAGTCAGGTTGTAGAGGAGCATTCTTGCGAACACAGCACAAGACAAAGGAGTTAACGTTATTCGCCTTGCCTGGACCACTGCTCTAGCTTCTAACTGTGACCTTGCATCCAAGTTCTTTTCAAACATCTGTTACACTCTTTTCCAATAAATCACAGGTATGATCATGTAATTCTCCTGCAGAAAAATATGCGATGGTTCTCATCATCAACTGAAAACAGACCAAACTTTTTACTCTACAACTCCCTCTAGATTCTGGCTCTGATCTTCTTCACCTGCCATACCTTCCTGCATGCTTATATAACCATATGCTCCCAATAAGATGAACGATTTTCTGATCACACACAAATCCTATACTTTGCTCTGTGACTTTGTCCCCTGTTTCCTCTTAGAATGCCCACCTCCTACTATTTCCAAATGTCTAAAATCTACATACCCTTTGAGTCTCACCAAATGCCACTTCCTCCACAGTATCATCAGTGATGTTCCAATAAGGAAGAATAATGTCTCTTTGAGCATGCACAGATTTTATCTGTGCTCCCTTTCCATTAATTATTTCTAATTGCATTATAGACACGTACACGCATGTTCATTTCTCTGATAAATCATTTCCTGACGAATATCTGAATCTTAGTCAATGTGATACTCCTTCAACTCCTAGTGGTGCGTGCCAGAGTGGACACTCCAAATAAACATTGTTAGAGGAAAACCTGAATTAGATCAATTGTTTAAATCCTTATCTTTGGCTCAGAATCTTCAGGAAAGGTTTGACTTAGAATTTTGTTATTCTCATCTCTCTCGTTTTATCCCTTACCTCCTTTCCAAGAAAATATAAGATTCAGAAAGTCTTTGGTCTCTGCAAAGAACTTGGTTTATATCCATAGATCTCAAAGGCAAGGTATTCAGCTCAGCCTTCCTTCCTCCTACATCCAGTTCCTGTGGCCCACCTTGCTAGTAGATACAACAAGCTCAAGTGAGAAAATATAATTTTGACCATAAACCCAGTAAAAGGAAAACATAGTTGAGAGGTATTGCCATTTCAAAAAGCAAACTTTAAAAAAGATAGCATACTCCAAAAAGACTTTGCTGTTACTGGCTATTTCAGAATATCCGCGCCCCAGTGCCAATTTCAGGGTGGACACATTCCTTCAGTGCGGATAAGCGAGAGTTGAAGCAATAAAGCTTAGCTTTGTTTGACTGCAAAGCACCTTCCTCTCCTTTTTGTTTATTAGTACCATTCTGGTTATGAGAATAGGGAGGTAGAAGCAGAACAAGGTTAAAAGCACCCATGTCAAGGTCAGATAGAGAGGGAACAGAATGTCAAGAGTTTTGCTTCCTCAACTGTCTTTCAGCAACGAGCACTTCTGCGCAGATGAAAGAGATGGACGGCCATCACTTCCCCCTGAGAGCCACCTCCGCAGGCCGCTTCCGTCCAGGCTGCCATCAGGGCGGGGCCCCTCCCTCTCTAGAGGCTAAGTCCTACCCACACCACTTACTGGCTGAATGACCACGGAAAAGTCTGCAATTTCTCTGTCCTTTAAATTGCAAAAGAACGTGGTCAGACTTTATAAACTGCAAAGCGCTGCTTAAATATTAGTTGTTGGCGTAAATTCAAAGACAACTGGTTTTGTTTTTGTTTTCATTACCCTACACCTGGAGTCAGCAAACTTTTTTCTGTAAAGGGCCAAATAAGAAATACTTTAGGCTTTGTGGACTGTATGGGGTCTACTGCAACTACTCAACTCTGCCTTCATAGCAGGAAAGCAACCACTGACAATATGCAAATGAAAGGATATGCTTGGTTCCGATAAAACTTTATTTACAGAAACAGGTGGCAGACTGGATTTGGCCCATGGGCCATATTTGCAAATCCCTGCCCTACATCTTTGGAGGAAATGAAACCCCAGAGGCAGACAGAAAGGCTTGCTAAAATCTTTCCCAGTGCTAATGATTTTGTCACTTCTTGTGAGCAACTGTCCTGAGGCTTACAGACATCTCTTTTAGGTACTTTTTGAAATCAGAGTTTTAGTTTTGTGTATTACCATCACCATCTTCATCAACATCATTCTGTACCTGAGGAGTATTACTGAGACAGGCATAAAAGAACTCTAGCTTTCTACACCTACCACTTGACCACACTCTCTTCTGGGAAAGACAGCTCTGATTATTGTTAAAGAAAATATCAATCATACTTGCGGTGAAAGGTCACTACATTTTTTAACAAATTGGTCCTTTGAGCAAGATGAATTTTAATGGATTGGTTTATTAACCTAAAGGTTGAACCAGACTGAGAGTAACTGAATGATTTGCTCATAATTAGTATTATTTATAATTATTTTACTTGGGAAAAAAGTATCACCTTAAATGTCAGGATGTTTTTTAATTGCTTCAGATGAGATTCAAAATAATTGACTTTGCAAGTATATTTAAAAAAAAAAAACTCATTTAAAATTATCTAAAGCTGCTGAGAGTCTGTCTGCAAGAGGTAAGATATTGATATTCATTACTAGGAACAGGGCAGAAATTGATCCATGATTTTTTTTTTAACCACACGAATTGTGTATTGTAGTCACTTCTGGACTCGAAAAGAGCTGGAATGCTGATAGGGTGATGTGTCTTTCCTCTTGCCCATTAAATCTGTTCTCTAAGTAAGTATGCTGTGTGAATGTCAGCATATGTCTTTTACTCAAATATATATTTGCATATATTTTATATTAAAAAGGGAGTAAGTACATGCTTGAAAATAGAAGGGATACATACGTGCTTGGAGGTTGTAGAAAAATACAGTCTATGTAGATATTGTGCATGTATACACGTGATTTGGATGGGATACCAACTTTTTGAAGGTGAGCAGGTGTATCATTTAGCATCTCCGTAAAAATTTGATTTATCGGTCAATTGGTGGAGAAGAAAAGGAGAGTACATTAACATCTGGGGAAAGATAGCTTTTAAAATAATGCAAGTTGTAAAATATGGATAAATCACTAGTAAAAAACCTGCAGCAGAATAACAATGATGATACCTTATAATTACGTCACACTGCAGAGCTACAGACTTTTGGTGTGTTCAGATATCATCTCAGGAGTGCCTCACATCTACACCTGGATGCAGCAAGGAAGGGTACTAAGGACTTCACCTGACAGACGGGGAAGAGATGGCTCAGTGAAGTCCAAGGATTTGCTCCCGGTCTACACTGCCTTCCCTGTATTCCACACTCACCTGGAACCCGCAGAAAGGGTGAATGTGTCCACAGGTATCAAAGCCAACCTCAGCAGCCTTCATAGGTCACCTCAACCAGCCTGACTCGGAATGCAGACCCCAGTTTCCCACGTGAGGGATTTTAGTGAGTTAAGTAACAAGCGGACTGGAAAGAACATCCCAGGCAGGGAATATGGTGACGGGATTAAAAACACAGCCTCTTATTCGCTTCTTCCACACATATTCAGTCTGAGCCTGTGCCTGAGACACGGTGTGACACTGACTCGGGCGGCACAGAGTCCAGGACGCAGCCAAACCGCTCTTCCACGGAGCAAAGCAGACACCATCAATCACTATCTGCATGTTTGAGACATAGAAAAATGTAGCCGAGGCTGGGAAAAAGAACATTCAAAGATGGCTAAAAGGGAAAGAACACAAAGTTTCCCACTTATCTGCCAAAGACACGCATATATATAGACACACACACACACACACACACACACACACTCACTCACACAGGTTCCTCCAAAGCTCCGTAAGAAAATACCCTGCTGAGAGTAGTAAGGGTATATTAACTAATTATTATTAATGCCATCCTTTATTTGGCTAGCAATCATAATCTATTAAGAGCATTTATTCACATTATCTTACTTATTCAACCCTCAGAAAAATCCTATAAGGCTCATCAGTAATATATTATTATCTCCCTTTTATAGACAAAGAAAACGGAGACGAGAGGTTTCCTTGCTTAAGCTAATCTCACTAAATGGCAGAATGAGAACTTGACTCCTAGTCATTCCTGAGAGCAACTGTGCGAAACTGGAAGGAAGGAGGGAAAGCCTGAGACATTGGTTCACAGTGGGAAGAACCTGAACACACCGCCGTCAGACCAGAATTCTTCCTCGTTTAGGCCAAAAGGCCGGAGTAGGTGTGGCCCTGTGACACACAACCAGAACGGCTAGAGCGACTTCCAGGCACACTTACTCACTTTGAATTTTCTTGTGCAACTGAGCATTTGCTCTCAAACTCCTGGCCTCCAATGTCTTGTGAAGTTTCTGGGCAGCTGAGTTGGAACCAACTTCAAACAAGTTTAAGTCTCTGATTCAGCCCCCAAGCCCTCCCTCTCCGGCTCTGTGGTCAGTCTTTTGCATCACGATCTACGAGCGCGAGTAGTTTTTCTTTTGCACTCCTTTGGGGCTCCTCCCTCGCTCTCCCTCAACCTCCCAGGTCCTGTCTGCACGTCTCCCCCTCCGTCTCTCCTGTCCATCCACTTTTCCCACCATCAAGGGCTCTGTGCCCCGTGTGCCCCTCCATCATCCTCTCCCGGGTACCTACCTGGGCTCGGCGGCCACAGGCACCTTCCGGCTGCCCCTCGGCTTTCTTGGTTCTCTGTCTGATGCTGTCTGAAGCCGCCTGCCTCCGTCCAGGGCCTGGGATCCATGAAAGTCTTCAAGCTCTTTGCTACTTTTCCACCTTAGTTGATGATGCTAGGTAAATAACAACAAACCAGAAAAGATGGCATATCAGCTGTGGTTCTCACCCGAAGCTTCCAGAAGTGTCAGCTCAGGCCCCAACATTGCAACAAAGGAATCTAACAGTTGGGTACGTGAAAATCAGTTAGAGGACAGGAGGAGAAAACTTCAGCGCTTCCCAAATTCTGCTGCCCTCCAGGGGCTCCCCCTTGTGGAAGATGCAGGGCATGGCAAGGCGGTACCCAGGCGGGTCGGGGCCTGCAGGAGGAGGGGGAGAGAGAGGAGCTCACACACCCCAGGGGTGCGCCCCCCCGGGGCTGTGGAGTCCCGCTCCAGCCATGAATAACAGCCCCTGTGTGAGCCCCTCTGTAATTAATCAGGGAACCGCTTTGGGGAGAGACAGAGTTCCCCATGCCTGGGGGGTCTCTGGTCCAGGTGAGTATGGCATGAGTCATGAGCCTGCACAGTTTACACTCTGTATGGACGCGGTGATTGGCAACCACTTGCCTCTTCTTCATGTCCAATTCCCTCACCAGCACAAATGTATCATAAAGTCGGACATTCACACAGGGCTATTCTGGTGAGACAGGCGTGGTCTCTGCCGTCTGAGGACAGGGAGATGGTACAGCCTCTTGGACTCTGGCCAGCGTGGGCACCCATCCTTTTGGAGTCCTGGCAACTTCCTGCTCCCCACTTGATGGAAACAGACTGTATGTTCACATAGTATCTTTCTCCGGAGAGATTCCGCCTCATTCATTCCCACCTACCCTGGCAGTCAAGTAGGAAATCAAATATAGCACTCTTTCTGCAAACAGAATGGGAGGCTCATGCAACCTAGAAAGGTGTCCAATGCCCTAGAAAAGCCATCGGTGGAGCTAAGGGCCCAGGTTTCCCGACTTCCTCGTGCCTCCTGTGTCTAGACTGTGTTCTGTCTCTGGAGAGCAGGGGAGGTGGGGCTCCCGGACCTTCCTCAGTGCAGGGCTATGAGCGGCACCCTGAAGGAGTACTGATCGACGCGGTGGCTGTGAAGACCACGTGCTGGGTGTGACACAGACAGCTGGACCCAGACCGAGCCTGCCGGAGAGACTGTCATTACGTCAAAAGCTGGGGAAACAACCAGTGGGCCTACTGGGATGTTCTTTATTTGCCAGAACCGAGTAAGGAAGCTGCAGAGCGACAACAGTGCCCCGGCCAGAGTTCACATGCCACCACGTGTGTGGTGACACATTATCTCACTTCACCCTTATACCGTTTCTGAGATGGAGTTGGGTTAACCCCATTTTATAGATGAAGAAACTGAGTTCAGAGTGGTTAATTGCCCATAAGATAAGTGGCCATGATAGGGATCAAACCTAAATCTATTTCAGCCTAGAGCTCTTCTCACCATATCACATTGCCTCTGTGACTCTTCTAGCTGTCCTGGCCAGGGGATTCGGGCCATGGCATATTAATTTCAGCAAGCCAAATCTCAAGCCAATTCCCGCTGATCTCTATTTAAACTCCATTACCTCCCTGATGTTGGTAGCAGCTCTGTACTGAACCACACGGAAAGACTGAGCTGGGAGTAAAAATATAAAACTCCCACTTACTAAAAACCATCGCTTCTTCATTGGTTCTTTCTCCATAAGCAACCTTGACACTATAGGACCAAAGATAAAACAAACACACAAATACCTTGGGCAAAAGGAGCTGAAATAATGTGATGAAGGAGACGCGTCAAGTCATGATATGGACTCACTAAATATTTCTATCCTATACCTATACCTATACTGGGCTCTGGACTGAATGTGAAAGAGGCAACCCACCCTGAAGACACTTACATGTTGTTATAAACTGAATTCAAGTAAAAAAACAGCAACAAGGATTTGGAGAATTCAAGGAAAGCTGCAAAAACAAAAAAAGATTCCTTTCATGTAATTGGATCTCAACCTGAGGACCTTCAGTGACAGCACTGATGTGAAGAACGGATTAAAATCCAGGAATACTTCTCAAAGAGAAGGTATCAGAGGGTCTGGAGCACGTGAAGGACACACGCTCAGGGGTGGAAGAATAGGAAAGTGAGTGGGGTGGGAGGGAGAGTCTTGTTTCCCTTTGCGCTGGTCGGAGCATCCCGTTCTGCTCCAAACCAGGCAAAATGGAGTATGCTGATAACAGAGCAACCATAGGACAGAAGGGACCCGAAGCCATCTCAGGAGGAATCTGGAAAAGTGGAAATGTTTAGGCAGGTGAAGATACAACTCCGTACAGGAAATGACTGCTATCTTCAAATATCCAAAGGGCTCTCAGGTAGAAAGGGATGGGATTTGCTCTAGCTTTCAGGGAATACGATGGAACCAATGGGGAGAAATTCCAAAGAGAATGCTTTTTGACTCACAGAAGAAAAATACTCTGCTAGCTCAATCCAAAATTAGAAGGATCACTTCCTGTCTGGAGAAGGTCAGGAGGGCTCTGTCATTGGAAGTTCTTTGGTCAAAGGATGGGCCCAGGCAGGAAGACCTTCTGGACTGAAATAACCCTTGGGGATCCCTTTAGCTCTAAGCGTGTTGGGGTCTCTGAACAACCTGAGTTCCAAGGGAGAAAGTGGACAAGAGAAACGCAGGAAATCCTCACACAGAGCGTGTAACTCCTATTTAGGGATCACATGTCCTAATGTATTCAATGATCACCTAAATGCAAAATGTGCTTACGCCTTTTCCTCTGCTTCTCTTTTTTTTTTTTAAACTGTATACTTTTATTTATTTATTTATTAAAAAAAATTTTTTTTTGACTGTGTTGGGTCTTCGTTTCTGTGCGAGGGCTTTCTCTAGTTGCAGCAAGTGGGGGCCACTCTTCATCAGGTGCGCGGGCCTCTCACTATCGCGGCCTCTCTTGTTGCGGAGCACAGGCTCCAGACGCGCAGGCTCAGTAATTGTGGCTCACGGGCCCAGTTGCCCCGCGGCATGTGGGATCTTCCCAGACCAGGGCTCGAACCCGTGTCCCCTGCATTGGCAGGCAGATTCTCAACCACTGCGCCACCAGGGAAGCCCTCTGTTTCTCTTGAACAGAATTATTTATTTTACTGTCTCAGGAATTCCAATATTTAAGTACCTCCTAGGTGAGGCAAATGCCCTTTAGAATAGTGGAAAACACAAAGGAGAAGGCCACACTCCCACCCTCTCATCAGTTTAAGGAGAATCTCAGGTTTTAAAAGAGATGTTTAGAAGCCAATTGGTCAAAGACCCCCACCCCTCATGTCTGAATTCCTTCCTTATCTTCCCTGTTTGAGTGTTGCCTGATCTCTGTTTGAATGCTGCCTCCAAAGCTAATTTCATTGTTGGCCATTCCAATGGGGAAATTTGCAAAAATATACACATGTAAAATGCATCAGCAAGACATGGAAACAAAGGCAAAGAAAAATGGTACCTTTAATATGCACTGTATCAGAGTATAACGACAGAACCTAATATTAATAAGCATTATAAAAAGTCAGATTATAGTAAATCTTTAAAATACCACCTCCAAAACAAATAAACTTATTTACAAAATAGAAATAGACCCACAGACAGAAAATAAACTTCTGGTTACCAAAGGGGAAGTGGGGGAGGGATAAATCAGGAGTTTGGGATTAACAGATACACACTACTATATACAAAATAGATAACCAACAAGGACCTACTATATAGCACAGGGAACTCAATATTTTGTAATAACCTATAAGGGAGAAGAATCTGAACAAGAATAAATAGAAAGATAGATACATATGTATAAATGAATCACTGTGCTGTACACCTGAAACTAACACAACATTGTAAATCAACTGTACTTCAATGAAAAAGTGAAAAAATAAAGTAAAATAAAATAAAATACCACCTCCAGTGTGAGTGGCCACTACTTATGACACATGGTACTGGTAAAAAGCACAGGTGAAACTGTTGCTTGTCATGCTATCTTTTGCGTATATGTGCAAGCCTTCCAGTGCCGGGTGGGAAGACAGAAGAATAGGGGCAGGAGAAATTAAAATGGTGAAGGTTGCTAATAAGGAGGAAAGCAAGGTATGGGGCTTTGAGGGATGCTGGTACGTGGTATGTATTTCACTTGCTTGTATGATGGGGACTGGGGCAGAGTTATAAAAATGAGTGCAAAGCGGGTGGGGATGGCAGACAAGAGAAATGGGGCATTAAAGAACTGACCTCTGATTGAGTAGAGAGGATGGAGGGCTTAAGTGGAGGAGGGAAAAGACATAGAGTTTAGGGATGGAGGAAAAGGGAGAAACACGAGATCAGTGAGGGAATTGAGAGGTAGGGAGAAGTGAGGAGAGAGCCTCAAGGGAGATCCAAGATACTTGGGATGTTTCCAAAACCATCGTGGGGTCTCAAGAGATGGTGAGAGGTGGGGATAAGGGTAAATGTTTAGGGGGATGCAAGAGACAAAGCCCTGGAAGATCTCCAGAGTGGAAAGAAGCAGAGAGGAAGCTAGACTCATCATAAGACTTAGTCTCTTCCTGGCTGCAAAAGATTGTTAATCCATCAGAAAAATCTGAATCCGTCAAGTGTTGACTGAACACCTCCTATATGCTCAGACATGTGATAGAAATAGAAATCAAAGTGTTAGTAAAAAGTCATGCTAAAGAATGTCCCGTAGTAATCTTAATTACTATCAGTCAATTAACAATCGTTGATTTAGGAACTACTACAGCTGGGGACCATGGTCAGCACGAGCTATATTGTTGGGATCACCAGGCCTATCGACATGGAGGTCACAGATAGTGGGGGGGGGGGGGGCGGGGTGAGGTGGAGCCAAATGTAAAACTGCTACGAAGAATTATAGGGTGCTTCAGAGAAAGATGACGTACAAAAATAGGGTTCGTGATTTTCACATTTTTAACAAAAAAGAGATGTGCGAAGCCAAGAGAAGCAGGAGGAGTCAGGCCATGGCAAGTTTCTTGCTGGCCTGAGAATGGCAGAGAGCATTGCCTGACGACTTCTCAGGGTCCAGAGCAAGGGGGCAGATGCCGAACCCAGCAGAGGACTGCTGGGGACTGGCGCGGAGCCAGACTGGGCAAGAAACTGACTCTACTCCTCAAGGAAATCAGGAGCTCATGACGGAAGGAGGAAGCCTTCTGCCTGAGCTCCTTCCCCTCTGGACCCCACTCACCCTGCCTGGCGTGACCTCTTCAGCTCATTTGGCCTCCGCCCATGGCTAAGTGAGAAAACCATCTCTAAGGAGCCTCTCCAATTTCCTGAATTTTCTGTCTGCCTTGCTTTCCTACTTGGGTTCACAGATGAGCCCATGACCCTCAACGACTGTTTTGGGGAAGCTTTTGCATTTTCCTTGGCAAAGGTGCAGCTCGCTGAATTCTTTTAGGCCAGGCCAATAACAACAAGCCCTAAAATCGCTGAGCCAAGTGGTTTCTTCGGGGATCTGCTTACATTCCCTCCCTGAAAAGAGCAGGGGGCCCACTTCGTGCAGTCTCTGCGCACAGAAAATGCATGCTCCACTTTTAAGGTGGCGGAGGCATGGGAGGCTTTGACCAAAGAGGGGATGAGGCACAACTAATTTTTGCTTTGGTTTTATATTGCTCGATTGGGTTTCATTCCATTTAAGATGATGGATAAGACAGCTTGGAGTCAGCTCCCTTGAAGACTGTCTTGAGAAAGGGCTAGGGAAGCTTTTAGTGCAAGCCCCATGGGATCCCAAGTTGGCAGAAGAATTTATGTGTGTCAATACCCTCTCTCATTCCTGAACTTCCACTCAGTTCAGGGTTCAATATTGTAATTACATTCTTGTAAGCTGTGGCTTTGGGAAGAAGACAGAGTCAGTCTATAGATGGCTTGATTTTTTTTTTTTTTTTTTTAATAATCACGGAGGGATGTTTGGGTAGAAATAATCCAATTCCATAAAGGATTACTCCAAAGTTTTGTGGGTTTTTTTCTGATTTGGAAATTGTTATATGATGCTTTTTCAATCAGTTTACCTCCCCGTTTATTTTCTATCATGCGAACGTTAGAATGTGGTAATGTTTCCCAGGTGTCCCTAGCTGAGGGGAAAACCTTGAGGACTATCTTCATGGGAGCCTGTCAAGCAGTGGCACAGCCACTTTGGAATTAACAATTATCTGTGAATAATTCACAAGGCCTGTAATCCATGTACAGATCACTGAGAACTGACTGCCTCTGAGAAGTGCCTGCGAGATTAGCCAAATGGCCTTGCAAAAACAACAACAACAAGAAAACGATCATAGAAGTACTTCCTCATTTCTTGGCATCAGTGCATGGCTCAGGCGACAGAGTTGCAGGTTCATGCTCCGAGTCTGAGGGTGTTCTTCAGGTGGGGGAAACAAACAGGGTCTCTTGAAAAGTAAAATTTGAACACATTCTCACACGGCAAGATGACCCACATGCATCCAGAAACACCTAAAGCAGTCATTCAGTACTGAGCTTTCCTACTCAGATGGAAACTAAAGGGTTCTGGGGTCAAACCTGCCATTTTTAGAAGACAGAAATCAGGGCAAGTCACATTTGCAGATGGGTAAATACATTCTAGGGACCTAAGCTGGCTTCAGTGATTTTATCAAAAAGCCTGGCATTAGAGCAAGAGGGCTGATACTGAGACCCCTCCTAGGAATGGGCTCATCCAACAGCCCACCACACCGGCTGACCCAGAAGCTCTCCAGCAGTTTCCAGCCGCTGTGGGGACCTGGCAATCAGAAGTAACCCCATCTTGGGCTTCCCTGGTGGTGCAGTGGTTAAGAATCCACCTGCCAATGCAGGGGACACAGGTTCGAGCCCTGGTCCGGGAAGATCCCACATGCCGCGGAGCAACTAAGCCCGTGCGCCACAACTACTGAGCCTGTGCTCTAGAGCCCGCGAGCCACAGCTACTGAGCCCACGCACCACAACTATTGAAGCCTGCACGCCTAGAGCCCATGCTCTGCAACGAGAAGCCACTGCAATGAGAAGCCTGTGCACCGCAATGAAGAGTAGCCTCCGCTCGCCGCAACTGGAGAAAGCCCACGCGCAGCAACAAAGACCCAACGCAGCCAAAAAATTAAAATTAAAATTATAAAAAAGAAAAGAAGTAACCCCATCTCCATGCTTTGGAGGAAAATTTACAAACTGAGGTTTGCCTGACCTAACAACAGGGATGCTTAGTTTTCCTATATCAACTCATGAAGAGTAGATATTGGCATTTCCAACCAAGAAAAAAAAAGGATAGCTTAGGCTAAAAGCAGCCTCAATGTGGGAAACCAAGTGAGGTTGTGAGAAGAGTCAGATTTCTTGCACTTTATTAAGAATACAGCTGGACCCTCCAGAGATGCTCATCTTCAGGGGATTTCATAGGTCCTTGGCCAGAGACCAACCTGGATCATAAGAGGAAACCCCCTGGGCCTTTCTTTTAAAGAAAGAGCTTTTAGTCATCTGGGCTTTGCTTATTGAAAGAATATTCTTTCTTGTCCCGGAGTCAGGGTAAAAGAATGTGCTGCCAGGTTATCTGAGAGGCCCGCAGGGAGATGCCAGTGAGACAAGCCCAGTGGTCCCCTACCGAACTCTTTCATCTTGAAGGCCAATAAGATGCCATCTTCACTACACTTCCCAGGGTCTGCTGTCTTCAGACGGCACGACAGCAATGAACACAGAACTCAATTGCCACTCCTTTCCCATTTCACTCTTAACGCCAAGGAAATCTGGTATCAGAGCCTTGGAATTATGAATTGGAAAATGGTGACAAGAAGAGTGAGGGTGCGAAGTAATTTAAAACACTGAATGTCACCCAATAATATTAAAATAGGTCATGCAGGATATCGCCATGGAGCTTTCTTTTCTTTTTTAATAGATATATTTTTTAATTGGGGTATAGTTGCTTTACAATGTTGTGTTAGTTTCCGTTGTACAACAAAGTGAATTAGCTATATGTATACATATATCCCCTCCCTCTGAGACCTCCCTCCCACCCACCCCCCATCCCATCCAGCTAGGTCATCACAGAGCACCGAGCTGAGCTCCCTGCACTATACAGCAGTTCCCACTAGCTATCTGTTTTACACATGGCAGTCCACATACGTCAATCCCAATCTCCCAATTCACCACCACCCCGTGACCACACGTCCGTTCCCTACGTCTGCATCTCCATTCCTGCCCTGCAAATAGGTTCATCTGTACCATTTTTCTAGGTTCCACATACATGTGTTATTATACGATATTTGTTTTTCTGTTTCTGACCTACTTCACTCTGTATGACTTTCTGTTAAATTTTCCCCTCTCAATTCTTTGGGGAATTCTCCCTGCTTCTGTGTGCAGAGAGCCCCACTAACTCACAGTAACCTGAGGGTTAGAGATCATCACCGTTAAGAGCGGGGCCACAGCGGTGGCAATGGGATCATATGATCCCACTCACTCTATGTCAAGGCCGTAGTCTACCCATAATGATAGGTTATAGGGGTAAGTTTACACAGTGAATAGGTCACTGCTGCTCCCTCCTTGATTCTCAGCAAGAAAGTGCAGGAAGTTCAGTTACTCCCACTGGCCACTGGACAAATGCCCAATTGCTCTCTGGGGAAATCTCACAGCGACTGTGTCATTGTGAATTCCTCCCTCTCATGCCCCTCCTTCATGGCCACTTAGTTGCCAAGCTCTGTCCATTCTTTCTCCACTGCATTTCTTGAATTAGTCCTCTTCTTTGATTCCTGCTGCAATCATCCTTGGTGAAGTTCTCATTTTTTTTTCTCCACTGGGCTTTTGCTCTATCTTCCCATGTAGCTTCCTGATACCACTGTAATCCATTTTACACATGACTCTCGGCTGAGTCTTCCGGATGCGTGCCTCCCTGATGACGTCACTCTTCTGTGCAAACACTCGTGGTGATACTTTGCTGCCTGTTCACAGTCCAAACGTGGTGATGCTGCCTTGCTTATCGACCAAAATCCAATGAATAAATCGATAGCTTTATTCACAAAGAGGAAACTGTCCAGGGACTCGCATGTCATCCTATGAATAAAGGACTGAGACTCAGAAAGTTGCTCAAACTTCAGTAGCCCGTGTACTGGAGGTGAATTTCACTTGTCCTGTCCCAATGGGTTTCTCTCCTATACATCTTCCTTGTCCCAATCAAAAAGTCCTTTTCCTGTGTCCACCCTGACTTATCCCTCAAGCTCTTGAATTCTGCTATCTTTAACTATTACTTCTTTTAATAGTGAGTTCCACTCTCAGAAATGAGATGAACAAAGTAAAAAAGGACGAAGTGACTCCTAAGGAAAACACCAAAGAATGACCGCAGCTTGAGTGGAGAAGAAAGGGGAGCCGATGGGTGTCTGTGACTCTTCTTTGTTTGATTCCCTGCATCTCAGGACCTTAATCGTCCACAGACTATCCTCTTGACTTCGATGGGGATTTCTCTTCTGTGCTTATGCTTCAGTTACTCAAAACATGATCACCACAATTAGACGGTCATAATACCCCATGATGATAGGAATGGTTAAATGGAGAAACATGCTTGGGTAAAGATCCTTGGGTATTAATCAGAGTAATGCATAAAGACTGTAGAAAGCAACTTGGAGAATAACACATAGAAAAATTACTCAGTCACTTTGCCCATCTTTACAGCATTGCCATTTCTGGGGCTGAATGCAAGAGCAGCTAGGAGTGGGGGAGAGGGGAAGACACACCACATGACACACAAATCTGAGGATTCCAATTCTGCAGAGTTTCTTGTTATGTGTGAAAGATGGACATAAAGGAATCTCCCTCTACATAAGGCCTATAACAGTCATTCCCCTTTCCCCAGAAGTAACACAGACTACAACAATAACAGCCTAGAAAGGTGAAGAGCTAACTTTTCTTTAAAAAAGAAAAAAAAATGGAGAAAATGAAGAAAAGAAACAAGCAAATACAAACAGACTCTGAAGGACAACTTACTTTGCCTGATTGGCAATGCACCATGACGCAGAGTTGGGAAGTTCTTCTTAAGATCTAACCTGCATCTCTCTTGCTGTTTTTGTTTGTTTTGACCATAGACTGCTCTAGCCTCTTTGCCAACAGAGAAATACTCACAGCCCTTCCCAGCTGGCCATTTGGCTCAGCTAACGGGGCTGTTCTCAAATCCATGGTTAAAATGTCTGTCCCTGAAAAGGGCCATTGAGCTTTGCTCCATAAGAAAGCTCTGGACCACACCTCTCAAGCTAGACAGCCCTGCCATATGTGTGTGAATGTAGATGCCATCGTGACCACTGCTTCTATCTACTAAGAAAAAAGTCAAAGCAAGATTCGTGCCTGAACTTCAACCTCTGCCCCAGAGAGTGCTGAAGAGTCGGCTACTGGGAATTAACCTCTATCCCCTCATTACAGCGGGACGCTAGGCCAGAGCAGGGGATGACCCCGAAGATGAATCCTGGGCTTTAGCCCTCGGGTGGTGTTTGCCTCGCAAAACCTTTCTATTTCCTGGGGGTGAAGGTAGGGCTCTTTAGCAAAATTTTCAATATGAAGTTGTATCCCAACTTTTTCCTTCTACATCCATAGCTTCTTCTATCTTATAAAATAAAATGTTACTCTTGATTTTTTTTAAAAAGCACAAAGGGGTGACAGTATAAACAAGATGGGACTTCAGAAGGCCAGAAGGCTCTCTGCATTTTGCCAGAACCAGGCTTTGCCTCCTTTTGGGTTTCCCGAGGCGGCCAGCACCCTAGAGGTGGTGATTTCTCAGGGGGCCAAGTATAAAGGGGGCTTAGGACTTCCACGTCTGGTGAGAGACCCCCTGAAAGCTAGGAGGAGGAGGCAAGAGCAGAGACCCATCCAACCTGTGTTCAGAATTACCGGGGAAAGTTCCTTAATATTCCAGACCTTGGTTTCTTCACCTGTAAAATGGGGATAATAATGGGGGCATATCTCATAGGATTGTTGGGAAAATTTAGTTCAAAGGGATAAAACCCTTAACTCAATGCCTGGCACATAAGGAGTGACCATTTAATTGCACCTCTTGGTATTAATATGAGTAGAGTCACCTCTGGGGGCAAAGTAGCAAAGAGAAAGAGCGGGAAAGAGAGCTCCGGGAAGTGACCAAGGCACTGCCATCCCCCTGGCCCTGGTGATGACCCCACTGTGCAGGGGTGAAGAACATTCTTCCATTCACCCAGGCCCCAGCTCGCTCCCAGATATGGAACAAGCCGGCGGCACAAAAAAGACCTGCCTTCCACAAGATGGGCACCGCGCCGAGCGGCGCCTGGATCCAGAGGAGATATCTCTGTCCAGCATTTCTATCAGGGCTCTTCCGAGCCAGCTCCTGGGGCGCACACAAAGACCCATTCAGGATGGCTGGAGTGCTGAGAGCAAGCAGATGAGCCGAGGGGCCCGGGAAGGGGGTGGAGAAGCAGCACAGTGCCTGGCACCGACCCGGCCAGGGCCGCCTCGGGCGAGTGGGCGTGGAGGGCTCAGGTCCGCAGCCGGGGCTGCACTCTTTGTCCTTCCTCGGATGCCTTTCTCCGGTGGTGGACCAGGGCCTGGAGACACCAGCTGCCATGGCTGGGGCTGAACGACCTCTCTGGAGGAGGCGGGGAACCCCCAACCCCACCACGCCAGCCCAATAAGCCGGGTATCCAGCGGAAACGGGCCATTACTAACTGGCCTGCCATTTCAAAAGCACTTCTTTCTGGGAAAAATGCCTCTCAGAGGTTCCCACCCTGGGGAGGTACTAGCTGAGGCACTGAAGTGACAAACAAGAAGCTAAATTAATACACAGCAGCCACCCGTTACTCCCCAGGGCCTAGGAAGTGGCTTTGTGTTCTTCAGCCTCAGTTTTCCCACCTGTACAATGGGGCCTGGTAAAATAATCTGTTGGAATTCAAAGAGAAGCTGTTGAGAGAGCTTCTAGGCAGCAGTGTGTTTATTCTCTCTGAGCCAGCAGGCAGGCCCAACCCCAGCCTTCCTCTCTGTGGCCTCCTGGAACGCATGGAATGCCTGGTCTGGAGCTCCTATCGGCATGGCTCTGAGGGCAGCCCCCAAATATGTCAAGTCCGATGCATCAAGGCCATGCCAGCTCTGCAGTGCTCACAATTTTGGAGCAGAGAGGCTGCTGAAAGGACCATGATCCATGAAGAAAAGAAGATTCCCTCCTTTACCTTTTCCCTCCTAAAATTACAGAAGGCTATCTTAATAATGTCTGACAGATCAAACGTGGAACAGAAAACTGAGCCCCTTTTTGTCACCAGGTTTGTAAGACATTTCCTATGGCACAATGTCATTTTGCAGATGACTCAACTCAGTAGGACTGAAGGGATTTTCTATCATCTAAAGATGTTTCTACATCAATTAATCCCATTGTCCAGCTTTCCCGGAATGCACTGACTGCATTTATTCACCGAGATACCTCTTATCCAGTGGTAAAACTCAGTACACGCACCACCTCCTCCAGGAAGCCTTCTCTGACGACACAGCTCAAATCAGTACCCCTTCATCATGCTCCCACAACGCCCCAGGCACACCTCTCTCTCGTGGCACTTAGGAAACGACTTGAAATTGTCTGTTTATGTGTCTCAGTCTTCTCTGTGGTCGGGCACTGTATTTTATCAAGCTTCTAGCACAGTGTTGGCACGACATAGGAGCTTAATAAATGTTTACTGAACTAAATGGATGTGTTGCTGGCATAAACCCCCACTTGTAATTTATAAGAGTATCCTGTAACTTTTGCTCTCAGGAAGTTCTATCTCGTAGCTAACCCAACTCTCCCCTGCACACATATGTTGCTACTTATTCTAACCTCAGCTGGTGACCATCTTCATTCTTATGAGAGTAGCAGAAGAAATCACTGCTATCGCTCATCATTCCTTTCTACCAAGTCAGACTTACTTTCTTTCAGGCTTAAATCAGGAACAAACAATCAGAATCTCAGATCTGACAGCTTTTACTTTTAATAGACAAATAGAAAAGGACTTTCAAGAAGGATTTTGGCCAGAGAGAATCTGTGCATTTCAACAAGCTTCTGGGAGGCACCTACTATGTGCCAGACTGTGTGTGAAAGAATAAACATATGCTGAAATCCTGGCCATCAAGAGATCCCTAACCTAGAATAGGGAATAAACAGGGGTACTTAACCTATTAACAAGCAGCACTCCACTTTCTTTGTGGTGCCCTGATTAGAATCACCAAGTTTTGTGAGAATGTAAGAAAGTCCAGACTGCTAAAAAAACAAAGTTTCCAGTTTCTGAGCAACTTGGGAGCAAACTAGTGGCCCAGTCAGGGGACACACTGGGGACATGTTGATCAGTCCATGAAGTATCAGTGCCCTGCCTGGGTGTGTTGACATTGTGACAGAAATCTATTTGTATTTTCACTGCTGGGCGGAGGCTGGCCTCCACTGACCGCATATTCAGGAAGCTGGCACGAGCCCCTGATCACCAACCCCTACACTGGCAGCCTCCCTTCTTCTGGCCAAGGAGCTCAGGGTCTGCGTGACTTGAGGCAAGTCATCTGGGGACATTTGGGATTCTCATCGGGTGAGCCAGTGGAGGCAGCACAGATAAGACCAGGACAGAAACCTGGCAGCCTGAGTAACATCTGCTTGGGCTGAGGTTTTGGCATGGGCTCCTGCGGGGAGCCTGGGGCTGGAGCCTGGGAAGGCTGCGGTTGGAGCAGGTGACAGCAGGTGGCGCAGGAGAGCAGAAACCAACCCTTGGTGGGGCCCCAAAAAAGCATGGGATTAATTCTGCCCCAAAGAGAGGCGCTAGGGCTGAGAAAGGCAAAGGGGACCAGGCCCTCCACATGGTGCCAAAGAGAGCAAACTGTCCCCACAGAACATACAGCCAGATACGGGCATTTCTCAGGTAAAGGTAAACCAAGATAGGTTGGAAGAGGTCTGAGTAAAATCCTTGCATGGTCAGCATCTTTAGGAAATGTGCAAAGAAAAGGAAAAACAACATACAATATTAACTTCAGGGGCAAGATAAACACTCCTAGAGTTGAAAGGCTCAAACCACTCTGAACCCTTAGACGGCCGATGGGTAAAGCCTAATTATCCAAATAACCTTCCCCCTAACAACAACAAAATGAAAACAAATGACGACAACAAAAGCACTTAATCTGGTTGGTAAAGTTCTGGAAAGCAACATTTTCAAACATACACACAAAAAGGGATTATATCTCCATCTTAAAGCTACTAGACAAAGCCACCTTCTCAATGTTCTTATCTCTGGGTAAGCTGCCTCCAAATCATACCATTATGGGAATAGGATGGCCAGAAAGTTCACCTCCCACAGACACCCAAGGCTTCTCAGTTTCTGTGCCCCAAAGGGCAGAAAGCATGGTCCTACTTATTTATTTACACAGCACTGTAACTTGAAGAACTTTAATTGGGGAATTCTAAGCAGGGGGGTAAAAGTGCCACACACAGGATATAGGACAATCTGTCTCTTCTGAGAGAGAACATTCAAAAGCAGCAGACTGATGAGATGCGCAATGGAGAATTTACCTCATATACTGAAGCAGTGTAGGTTGGCTTGGGGATAAATTTTAGGGAATGCAAGGAATTTTACTTATTTTTCCATTTCGTTTACTTTCATGTTGCTATTTCTCTTGTGGGGAAGCAATCCTAGATACCTAAGGTCTGATGTTTTATAAATTAATTCTCTGTGTTTACTTAAGTACCTACATGTACATATATGCAGCATGTTGCATTGCTTGAGAAAAAACATTTGATGTATTTGTTCTCAATCTTCTGCAAAAAGCAGGGTCTGTTCAAGTCAGTTCGCTGCTGGGTTTACTGCTCAACTAGGACAGTAAATGAGGCTGTTCTACAACCTACCACCTGTAACTTGATGGGCCCACATCACAGACATCTCAATAGCAGAAAGCGTAAGAGCTCAGCGATGAGGCTCCATCAAAGGGCCAGGAGAGCACAGAGGAAGGGAGGAGGAATTCCTTTGGGTGGGACCAGAAAGGTTTCATGGACCCAGATACTGGAGTTGTTTCATCCTCCGTGCCTTGGACTTGCTTTGTTCTGCCTGGAATGTCCTTTCTCATCTCCCACCATCTTCCTTTTGTGGGTAATTTTCCATCTTCTTCAAGAATCAGTACTGATCCCATCTGAAGCCCTTCCTGACCAGCACCTTGGCCTGTGTGTCCTTAGAAATCCTGTGCAAATCTCAATCCAAGTACCTGACACAGGAATGATGCTGCTGTCACCATCTTCCTGCTATAAAATTCGCTATTGTAGACTCCTGTTCTTCTGTTTCTTCATGTTTTCCCACATCCCTCTCCCCCCAACTCTTTCTAAGTAGGGTTGCCAGATAAAAACAGAATGCCCAATTTAAACTGAATTTCAGGTAAACAACAAATAATTTTTAGCATAAATATATCCCCGATATTCCATGTGTTGCTGTATTTTTATTTGCTAAATATGGTAGCCTCATCCTGAGACCCCTGAGTTCATGCCTGTTCCCGCCTCCCCGTCCCCCTGCGGCAAGGGGTGGGGACATGCATTCAAAGCTGCAGATGCACTTTCTCAGCATTGACCTCCCTCCCCAGCCAGCCCTCCAGAAGAAAGGGGGTACCCCTTGCACACCCCTCCAGAATACTGGACGAGTAATCTAAGGTCAATTTCAGACACATTTGGTGTTTTGTCTCCTGTACTGGGTGTATTTATTCAATAGAAATGAAGTTTAAGTGTTTTGTTCAATATAAAAACACTTGCTCAGATGTTTTGAAGTAGGAGGGTTATCGCTTGCTTTTCATTTAAATGTGGTTTCATGAATTGTATGAATTATACGACACTTTGAAATCTGTTAAGTCCATGTTTAATTTCAAAGTATGGCCAGTTGGATGTAGTGACATTTACTTTGTCAGTTCCTGCTGGTTCTTTCAACCCATTCTGTCCTGGAAGAAGCAAGGGAGATGCAGCTGGCAAGGTATGAACCTGCAGAAACACAGCCAACCCCATCAGACAGTGTCCAGCACTGTGAAATATCTTCAAGCTCAACACGCCCTCCTTATTTCACTATTTTAGCAAATGGAACTTTAAAAGCAAAAATAGCAACATCTTGGATTTCTCTAACAAATCCTTTCCACCAAGATTAACATTCTTTCCACTTACACCCCATCTCCCAGGGTGAAAAATTGCAACAAGAATAATTTATGGCAATGTTGCCCTAACTTTTTTATATCATCACACACAGGAAGCTATAACAATTGCATACCTGGGATACCTTGGAAAAAATCTGGGAGATTCTATTTGAGACTTAGTAATAAAATTAATTAAATTTCATTACTTACTTTTTAAATTAGCAAATGTTACGGAAGATACTAAATATGGACTTTGGATAAACTCTCCCAGTAAAATAAATCATTTTCTATTTAGAAACATCTAATATCTGCTTTTAAAATGTAATGATTAGGGAATTCCCTGGCAGTCAAGTGGTTAGGACTCCGCACTTTCACTGCCGTGGCCTGGGTTCGATCCTTGGTCGGGGAATTAAGATCCCACAAGCCACATGGCACAGTCGAAAAAAAAAAAAAAAGAAAGTAATGATTAAAATCACATATGCCTTCTATATTATTAGACAAAATATAAAATATTAGAGCAAATGAAATCAGGAAAAAAATCTAACACTTTATAGGGCAGGCAAAGCAAAGAACATCACTGATGGTAAAAAAAAAAAAAAATCATGACTAAAAAATAATCAAACTAATACCAGGACATTTTAACAGGATGATCCGGGGAAAGTGAATTGCATGTAGCTTCCCAGGACACTCTGGTGTGTGTGTGGGTGGAGAGCGGGTGAGGGGGCTATTCATAGAGTTTTAGACACCCAAAGAGTCATTACGGAAGTCAGGAAGTTTACAGATGAAGCCATACAATGAATGTTCAAATAGAATTAAAAATTTCTAAATAGTGATCAAAACTGCTTTTATATACTTTCCCACTACAAGAAACTTTCAACCATCCATATCTCGGATAAATGCCTTGTAAACTATCCCAGCCACCCCAAGCCTGTCACAGCACCCCTGGGAAGCTCTGCCTTAGAAATGAGATCATTCTGGTCCATTTCCAGCCCACTGTTGGTGCTACAAGCATAGTGAAAATGAACAGGTACTGAAGAAGAGAAGTATTCTTATCTTTTAACCAAATCAGAATCTTCCCCAAATATTAAGGCTTATGAAACACTGAGGTAAGTTCCCCGCAGAAGACTCAGGGGTCGCCCTCCTTCCTAAGCCAGCCTTGGTGTGTGGAAAGGGCCAGTGAACCATCCCACTCCATCCTATATTGGGAGCAACAGTAAAATGACAAGCACCGGCACAACCACTACAGATAGAAAAAAATGCAAAAAACTTGGCCCTAGTTGGGAGCTTACTGTGTGGAGAGTGAGACCAACACATAAACAGAGATACAAGGGCATCTGTGGTTCACCTGAGTCTCGCCCATGATGAGATTCAACAATTCTTAAGATTCAGTGATTCTTTCTTGCCCATCCTCAATTTATGCTATAACCAGACACATGCTTTTACAGAGCCTCTGGCTGCCTTCCCCCTGAATAACTCTCTTTGCTCCAAGAACGTGCCTCAAGTTTGACTCTTGAGAGTGTTTTTTGCCTCCTGAAAAGTATACTGCCTTTTCCCTTCTCACTCTCCGCCAGCCCAGATGGTTTCAGAGCTTGGAAAGAAGGGCCCAGCATCACCAGTTACCACTGGGTGACTGTATCCCTACATGCCTGGAATGTAAAACCTAGATAACTGGGGAGCGGGGTGGAAAATGAACCTAACAGTTTTTAGGACAAAGGCGTTTTCTCTACTCATCCCACTGCCCAGGGTTCAGCAAGGTATCACTGAGCAAACGGTTTTGAAATTGTCAGCCAAGCCTGTGCCTCTCAAGAGCCTGTCTCTCTAGTTCCATCCCTGAAAGGATCACAGTTTTGAGCCATGTGGCTTTCATGATTCTTTCATGGATGGCACATCCATCAGGGAGTCCCATCTGAGCCCCCCAGCAAAGCAGAATTAACTAATGTGCATAAATTAGCACCAAATGTCTACTCTTTGGAGAAATGCCAAAACCATTCTTTCCTACAACAGATAACTGCCCATCCCCATGTCCTAGCAGCCTCCTTCTCCAACAATGACCTGCACCTCCTTCAACTCATGTTTAGTTTTATACTTTATCAAATGATTTCAAATGCATTTCCTCATTTGACCTTTGACATTTGGGTGGCAGGTGACGTAGAAGTTTTATGTCCATTACATAAATGAGAAAAATAAAGCTCAGAGGAGTCACATGACAAGCCCAAGTCACACAGCTAAAACCTGAAGGGCTGGGCTGATTGTGGAACCAAGGTCTTCTGACTCAATCCGGTGTTCTTTCCAGGACACGGTTCACAGCCAGCGAGAGAGAAGGAGAGAAACATCTGAGAAGGCCAGTATCGAAGTTGAAGGAGCTCCCATGTCCTTTCCTTGTTCTCTCAACCCCCAACCCACAGTTCACTGGAAGTCCCTGATAAAGGTTCCATCAATGTCTGAGTCACCTTTGGCACATGGTTGATTCTGAGAGAAACTGCACAGGTACATGCACACACAGGCACACATTTACATATGTATGAAATGTATTATCCTCCCAGTATTTAAAACGCTTTACCACACTCCACATTGTTCTTCTCCAAGCAATAAGTGCCCGGAACATAGCGGAAGCTCAATTATCTATTGGTTGAATGAATAAATTAATGCTCTCTCTCTCATTCCTTTTGACATCTCAGAATGGTCCTTCTATTTCAGCCGGTCTCATCTCCTAACTGCCCCACCAACCAGGCCGAAGTACTGGAATAGGCTCCGTGTCAGGATGCTATACGTAACTAAGTGGATCAGAGCCAGGCACAAATAAAACCATGGTTCCCGTTCTGCGGAAGCGCGATTTACAAACTGTAGCTTCAGAGATGACTGGGGTAAACGACTGTTTCAATCCTTTGGGACAGATAATCCTTTGAAACAGATATTCAAATCTCATTTTATAGATGAACCGATACAAGCTCAAGGAAATTAAAAGATTAGCCAAAGACTACCAAACTGGCAAGTGACAGAGACAGAATTTGAACTCACTTCTGACCACTGGGTTACCATGTGTATCTAGTGTCTGGCATGGTAACTGGCCTCCCAGTACTCCTTGAAGGTGTCTAGAACATGACACTTGGGGCCCTATATGCTGGCTGTTTACTCAGCCTACAAGGTTCCTCCCTAGAGCTGCTGGGTGATGCCCGGCTCCCACACCTCCTCCAAGGCTTTGCTCATTTTTTACCTACTCACTGAGCCCTCCCCTCATCACCCTAAATTGCAATCCATCCTTTCCCTCACCCCCATCACTCTAGGTCCCCCCCATCCTACTTTGTTTTTTGCCATAGGACATAGCACTTTGCCACATATCATAGCATTTAATTATTTATTATGTTTATACATATTTTCTAAGTAGGCTTTGCTATGGTGTGAATTTGTCTTTTTAAATTCATTTATGGATCCTGAACACGAAGAATACTACCAGAAAGATAGAAGGTGTTCAATAAATATTTTCTAAATTGAAGGAACAGGGACTTCCCTGGTGGTCCAGTGGTTAAGAATCCACCTTCCAACGCAGGGGATGCAGGTTCGATCCCTGGTTGGGGAACCAAGATCCCACATGAAGCAGGGCAACTAAGTCCACGTGCCACAACTACTGAGCCTGTGCACTGCAACTACTGAGCCCACTGTGCTCAGGAGCCCGCGCACCACAACTAGAGAAGCCCGTGCGCCACAACTAGAGAAGCCCGTGTGCTGCAATGAAGGTCCCACGTGCCGCAACTAAGACCCAATGCAGCCAAATAAAAAAATAATAATAAAATAATAAATTGAAGGAGTAAATGAATGGTAGGCACTCAGTTAATATTTATTGAATGAACCAAGAGCTTATTATCTAAGCTACCCCATGGTCCCACTTATTAAATGCTCCCTATATGCTAGGCCCAGTGACATAAGTGATCTCATTTAATTAGCCCCCAAGCTCTTCAAGCTAGATAATCAAATTCCCTGTTATAAAGATATACACGCTCAGAGAAATTAAATAATTAGCCAAAGATCACACCACTGGTAAGTGACAGGCAGCATCTGAACTCAGTTCTAACTCCAAAGCTTGGGGGTCCTTCCATCCCAATACAACACTTCTCAATGTACTCACAAAGGTACTCACAAAGCCACCTAGAAATGCGTTGCCTCTATAAATGAAATATCGCCCCATAAAAAGTAGGTAAATCTTAGTCATTCACAGTTAATATTGCCTCATTCGACTCAGGTTAGACGTGAGAGCTCCATCACCTGAGATGAGCCTTGCTGTTCCCTACTGTTTTGGAGCCCAGAAGCAAGGCCTGTTGCTCAACCCAGTCTGGTAATTTGCATTTTTAATCATTCATGAATTTAATTAGTATCATGGCCTTAATCAGGTGCACTGCAAATACAGCTGATGTCATCAGAGCTTAATTAGTTTGAAGGAGAAAAAAGTTTTTACAGTCTGAATATGTCTCCACTGGTATAAAGGTGAAGGGTCTCAGGGGTTCATAGAAAAGGAAAGAAACCAACTTAAAATCTAGATGCTGTGATTAAAGACTTTTAAAACATATTACCTGGGAAAGGTTTCTGAAAGTGTACCACCACTATAATAAAAATACGAAGGTAGCAAAGCGCCAGTGTCAACCATTTTTACAGCTCTATTCAGGTGTCATTTGCACACCACAGAATCCACCCATTGTAACTGTACAGTTTAATGATTATATGTAAATGTAGGGAGTTGGACAACTGTAATCGCAATCCAGTTTGCAGACATTTCAATCACCCCCCAAGTTTCCTCCAGCTGCAGCTTCCTCTCCTACCCCGCCAATCCTATGCAACCACCACTCTGCTTCTTGTCTCTATAAATTTGCTTTCTCTGGACATTTCATATAAGTGGAATTACACAGTATAAATACCTCTGTGACTGTCTTCTTTCTCTTAGCATATTTTTGAGGCTCATCTATGTTGTAGAATGCATTGGTATTCCATTTCTTTTTACTGTTGACTAGTATTCCACTGTATGATATACCACATTTTGTTTCTCCATTCACCAATTCATGAACATTTGGGTTGTTTCCACTTTGGGGGTATTATGGTTTTGCTGCTGTGAATATTCATGTACAAAGTCTTTACGTGTACACGTCCTTTCATTTGTCTTGGGTAAATTCTTAGGGGTGAAGAGGAGAAGTCTCATACTCAATTTCCATTTCACATTTTAAGCAACTGCCAAACTGTTTTCCAAAGTGGCTATTCCATTTCACATCCCCACCAGCAACACATGAGAGCAACCACTGATTCTTGAAATGCCTTAGACAGTAGAATTGAAAATCTTCAACTCTGTATGTCCGATCTTTGAACTTCAGCCTTGAAAGAAAACGTGAAATGCTCAAATCACACTGTAGACAGAGAGGAGAAATGATGGGAAATTAACTGGAATCAATGAGGTTTAGAGAAGAGAAGGAATTTGCTGCAAGTAAGTCTTCTCAGGGATAGTATTTTCAGATTTCATTTGCTAGGCAATTAAATTAATCAATTAAATAAAATAACTCTCCAGAAAGATCAGTTACATTTGCCATAAAAATTG
Source organism: Eubalaena glacialis (assembly GCF_028564815.1). Taxonomy (NCBI): domain Eukaryota; kingdom Metazoa; phylum Chordata; class Mammalia; order Artiodactyla; family Balaenidae; genus Eubalaena; species Eubalaena glacialis. The sequence goes on along the minus strand of NC_083725.1, from coordinate 10,967,548 downwards.
CTCATTTACCCCAATTTACCCTGTGGTTTATATAACAAAGACACTGGTTTCATTTATTTCATTCTCCCTATTTTTATCTCCACATCATGAAGGGAAGGAACACTCTGTGGGCTTTAGAATGTGTTAGTCAGACTGGATTGAGCCCACTCACATGTGGGAAACTCCAAGTTGTTTCATTTTGCTTGTGATCTTCAAAACTCTTGATAAGATATACATCATGAAAAGAAGGATGATGTGGCCAACTCTTAGGCTGCAAATTTAGTCTGGGAATAAATTTAGGTTCCATGTTGTACAATTCATGGGTTCATTCATTTATTCTGGAAAACATTAATATGTTCCTTGAGATACCAAGAGGAGAAAGACATGGGCTGTGCTTTCAAGGGAGTGACAGACTTGTCAACTAATACTGCAGTGGAGTGCTATAAGTGCTATCGTCAAAGCAAATACAGATGGGAGGGAGAATGCAGGCACAAAAAGGGAAAAGGACAGAAAAGTCATCTCAGAAGAGGTAATTCTTGAGCAGTTGTGTTAAAGTAGGTATTTGAGAGAGAGCCAGGAGCGGAATAAGGGGCGGGGGGTGGGTGATGGGGGGTCATTCTAGCCAGATGCCAGAAGACGAGCAAGGGCCCGGACCCCTGACGCAGAGTGTATTCAGAGACCCGCCTTTAGCGTGGCTGCAGCATATAAGGGGTACCCAGGGGATGAGGCAGGAGGCAAGGCTGGCGAGAGCCTTACTTGTCCTAGAAAAGAGACGAAGTCATCCTATAGAAAATAGTGGCTGATTGTAGGATCTTATATAGGATCTGACACTGTAAGATTTTAATTTTATTTAGCTTACTATTACTAGTAAAGAGGATAACTAGGAGATCAATTAAGAGAGGACTGTAGTAGCCAGGCTAGACGCATGAACTAAGGCAGCAGCAGCAGAATAAGGAGGCCTGGAATAGGACGAATGTTGAAAGGGTAGGATCTAGAGCAGTGTTTGGTGTGGAGAGCAGTGATCCGAGGCCCACGATCAAACGCAAACTTCCTAGGTCCCACCCCCCTGACTTACCATATTGGACTCTGGCCTAGGAATCTTCATTTTCATAAGCACCCCAGGTGATTCCAATGCAGGGTGACTTGAGGGTAGTTATCTCGAGAGTGTGAAGACTCATCACACAGAAGAGCCTTGTGGAGAACCACTAAATCTAAAGCTACCACTGGAACCAGTGAAACGGGGGTGGGGTGGCTTCTGAGAACAGACTGGTAAATGCTGGGTGAGCTTTGCCACTGGTCTCTGCTCAACTGGCCCCTCATGGCTCACCGTGAAGAAGAAAATTGCACTTCAAAGAAAAACAATTTAAAATTTGTCAACCTAAGCAACAGACTTTAATCAAAGCCTATTGGCCTGTGTATAAGATTCCAAAGAGGCTTACTCACGCTCACCTAAAACGAATTTCTATCTCACCACACAGATAAGAAACTTCACCTTTCTATGAGTTAGCTCCTGGTGCAAAAATTTTTATTCTGCCTTTAGAATCGCCGATCTGTCTTTCCACCTATGCTAGATCTCAGTATCAGGCATACCTCTGAGATACTGTGGGTTCAATTCCAGAGCAATGCAATAAAGCGAATATCACAATAAAGTAATTGACAAAAATTCTTTTGTTTCCCAGTACCTATAAAAGTTATGTTTATACTATCCTATAATCTGTTGTGTGCAATAACATGTCTAAAAAAAACAATGTACATTCCTTAATTAAACAATACTTTCTTGCTAAAAAATGCTAACCATCATCGGACAACGCAGGGTTGTAAAACCTTCCATTTGTAAAAAAAAATCTATCTGCGAAGTGCAATAAAGTGAAGCACACTGAAACAAGGTTTGCCTGTATTATCTCTTATATACCATGAACTCCAAAAGAGTAGGAGCTGGATTTGTCCAAAATCATTTTGTTCTGGGGCACCTATGGAAAATAGGCACTAAATAAATGCTTTGTGTTGATGAAGCTGCAACTATGTTGATGCTTTATTTGCATATTGCTATAAGTGCTGAAGATATAATTTGCGTATTATGCCAATTTGAGAGAGTGGGGACTGTACTACGTTTTGTTGTGCACAGTATCTTTAAATGCAGAAAACACCAGGGTAATAAATGAAACATTTTAATTAAGTGCTGTGGCACCCTATTCATACACTTCTCTGTTACATGGTTCAGATAACTGTGTCAAATAATGTCCTTATTAAACTTCTACATTCATGACAAGCCTAATCAAACATGGCTAGTCTACCCCTGATCAATTTTTTTATTGTGTCCCCCAACCAAAATGATAAATACTGACTCATAAGATAGCCTCCACTTATGGCACGATTGTTTCATGCCAGGTACCACACTCAGTGCTTTAGTGAAAGATTACATTGAATGTTCACAATGACCTTAAGTAGTGGATACTATTATTAGCCCCATTTTACAGATGAGAAAACCAAGGCTTAAAATAGTTAAGTAAAAAAGTTCAAAGCATGTGACAAGCAATCAAGGAGCAGGGATTTTAACTTAGGTCAGCTGAGCAGGCTCTAATAATGAGCCCATCTTGTTTCTCAAGTTTCCACTCCATCTAAGCAATGAAACAAGTGGATTTAATGTGATAGAAAATGAAAAAGAAAATCTAGAGTACGGAAAATCCCATGTTATGATAGTAATCTCAGGAATTACCAGCTGGGAATTTACCCCAAGTCTCTTCTAGGGGTGTGATGGTCCATGTTTAATGTGTCACTCTCCAGGGAGGGAAAAGCCCTGGTTTGTAGCATTTGCAGATTTCCATGCTGTACATGTTCTCACCACCCTGCCATTACAAAAGGTGGAGCTGGGGAGAGAACACGGATTGTACCTGTTTCCTCCTAAAGGTCAGGGTTCTCATGGTCTCTGAACAAGCCCCAGAGACCCTGGACCAGGGAGAAGATACTTGTCCTGTTTTGCGGGAGGACCCAGTGCCAGGGAGAGGGTGGAGAGCGACAGAGTGGGGGGATGCAAGTGCCACCAGGCTATTTTAATTAAAAAGTGATGACAGCTGAATATATTCCCCATCTCTGCGGCTAATAGCTTCCTGACCTAGACCTCACTCGCTAGACCCACTCCCGAAACCAGACGGCATTCGTCCCCATGGGGCTTCTGTTATTGGCTGGCCGTCTCAACAGACGCAGGTCCAACCAAATCCATGTCTAGTATGAGCATGCAAATGGGGAGATAAAAGGGAAAATGCGTATGTGTGAATCACGATCCACAGAGGGCGACGTGTCTCTATGCGGCTGCTTGGGAGGGAGGACACCAAAGGTCACTGTCGTGGAGCTCCTCGGCAGCACAGGATTAATTCCGTCCAGCTGTCATTCATAGCTATCACTTTTATCAATTCATTTGACACATTAAAAATATTTGATTGGATGTCTTGTGACGAGGGCCGTGTGTGTGTGTTGGTTAAAGCATGAGTTTCGCAGTCAAACATGCCTGCAGCATTTCATCTGCTTCCAATACCATTTAATCCTATTATTGTGTCCATTTTACAGCTAAGAAAACAGAGTCAAAGGACATAAATGATAGTTCCTGAACTAAAACCCAACCTTCCTGCAATGTCTTCTTGGATGATTCTAACCCGGGGAGACAGCCCGTTCCTATTACACTCACTGACTCTGTACAAGTGGCATTAGCTTTGCCTTGCCACACGGATGCCCTGTTATATCACTTGTTTGGCTTCTTTTATGGCCTAAAACATAAATTGTCATGGGCAGAAACCATGGGCAGATCTCATGAAGCTAGGCTCCAGGGTGATGCTCAATTTTTAAGATCGATTAATAACACTGTATCCGTAGGTCCACTGATGGAATGAAGCTCTGGGAATTCTAGAATTGGGAGGAAGAGTCAACAGTTTTGAATGCTTATTACATGGTAAGCCCTAAGCGAGGCGCCTTACATATATGGTTTTATTTAAAACGGTATGGTTGATATTGTGACTTCCATTGTACAGATTTTTGTAAAAGGCTCAGAGAAGTTAAGAAGTTTGCTAACACCACATTATGGGGCTGCTGCAAAGCTGCAACTTAAATCTAGGCCAGCTGTGCTGCTCTGGAGGTCATCATGTCCATCCCACGGCACCTGTGAGAGAAGACACCTAAACAAAACTCCAGTGGGCGGGGATCATACCTCACTCGGAAAGTAATTCCAAATGTGCACTTGGTAACATCTTCCAGGTTCTGTTAAGCCTAATATTCAGAAATGAGTTCTTCATGTCTGTCTTAATTCTCCCTTGCTTCCATTTCAGGCCATTCCCCTTTGTTTGCTAGGCAAGAAGATGGAAAACAGCTGGCTACCATTTCCTAGACAATAATCCTTCTTGGACTGGAAAATTCCTATGACATGATCTCAACTTCCTTTTCTCTGGTACAAACTACAGCCACACACCGCTTCCAGTGAAGTCTGTCCCACCTGATAGGCTTTCCTACACAGACGGAACTATGGCTGTCAGCAGGGAACACGAGGAAGAGCCACCAGTGGGACTGGATAATCCATGGACAGATGCTCCTGGATCGAAGACTCATGCTGAAAGCAGCTGTCAGAGCAAGGCGGCAAAGTCCTCGGAGGAAAGAAAGATGTTGGGAACCCGTGTGCAGCCCCCCAGTTACCCCCCCCGTCACCCCTGGCCTCAAAATAAACTCAGAGCCAGGATATGAGGTGGGGGGGGGGGACAGAAGGGAGACGAGGAGGCCAGGCAGCTACTAATCTGGGGAAACCAAGGGTTGGCAGGCAGCCCCCAAGGCCCCGGCACCTGGGGAATAAGGGCAGCTGCTCAGAAAACATAAAAAGCCAGTGGAGACCAGAAGACGGGAGCCTTTGAAATGACAATGTTAAATGTTGGGAACCCAGTGGCTACGAAAGGCATTGCCAAGTGTCACGCTGAAAACAGGAAAGCTTTCCTGGGCCCTGGCTGTGAAGGCCAGGGAACAATGAAGGGGAAGCCTGTACGGAAAATAACAGCGACACAGAAGCCTGCGCTGGCTTGGGGAAACCCCTTCTACGGTTCTTCCAGAAAGCACAGGAAACAACAGGTGGGCAGTGGGCCTGGCCTCCACGCCACCTCCCTCCCCATCTGCATGTGGTGTCGGGAAGGGCAGTGGTGGGGTCGGCTCCCCGACAGGGGTCAGAACAGCCCATTTTGAGAACAAAGCCTGTGCCGTTTACCTGCAGATCAAAGTTGGCTCTTAATAAGATGTGCGTTGGAGGGGGCAGAGAGAGGAAGGTCGCCCCTTCATTCCATTAAAAAGGGATTATGAGCCGACAGACCAGGTGAGCAGTGTGGTCTGTGAAAAGAAACTGGTCCTTTGGAAGCTAGGACTGTGGCTGAACAAAAGCCTTAAGAGACACAATCAGCAACCGTTCCCTGCAGCAGGGTGGTAAGGCATCAGGTCTGTGTTTGCGCGTGTGTGCAAGGGCGTGTGCAATCCTTCCTGCTGTTGCTAAGATGGTTTCCCCCCTCTCTGGCCTCTCACCCAATCAAAAGGTAGCAGCTGCTCATTGGCTGTCTGGCTTTATCGAATGACCATGACGAGCTGGAGTTGAGCCCACCTCATTGGTTCATTCCTTTGGCCCATTGTCAGGGGAGAGCAAATCAGACACCTAATCAATATTTTGTGAAGTGGCACTAGACTCCTGGCTAAATTTGCATTAACCTCCACCCTGTCTGTGTCTTTGCACTCAGATAGCATCAGATTAACTTCAGAGGTAGAGGGAGAGGCAAGCAATCAAGCATTGCCATCCTTCAGCCACTCTGGATGTATTCCTGAGTCTAGGCAAAAATCTTGGAACGCCAAACATGCGACGGAGGAATTAGTTATAAACAAGATGTAAATCTCCTGAGCAGAAACATATGTTACTAGGCTGGATTAGTAGTGCCTTTTCTTGATGCAAACTGAATATTATCTTCTTGCTTGCTTGCTTCCTTCCTTCCTTCCTGTAGTCATTCAACAAATATTTGTTGAACACCTATCTACTCTGAGTCAGGTTCAGGGGTGGCCCTGGATACATCACTGTGGCAGGCAAGAAATGCTTCCTTTCTGGGCCACTCCATAGCAAAGCAGGGCACTAGACAGCCAGGGTTCATCACATTCCAAACAAACTGGCTCTAAAGGAAACTGGGCTCTAATCATCATCCATTGGAATAAGAGGACCAAAGTTCCGCGGTTTGATGTCTCTTAGTGGGAGACGCAGATTCTGAATCAAAAGTTGGTCTAGTAACCAGGATTCCCCAGAATTCTACATAAATCTCAGATAAAGTGTAGGTACATAGTCATTCTGAGGAAGAGAAAAATGTGGGGTGTCAATAAATTTCCTCTCTCACAGAGAAAATAGAAGCAACCGTGAAAGAAATCCCACACGCCCTCCACCACCACTTGGCAGCTAACGTATGTCTGTGGCCCTCTCCTCTGTGTGCCTTCCTGTCCTAAGGAACAAAGAGATTGTGTTTCAGTCAAAACCAACCCTTTCGTTTATGCACTAGCCCCATCCTCACTCCCCAACTCAAGGAGGTCCTGTAATTCTCACCTTGCTCTCTGACATCATCACATTTTCCAATTTGCCCTCTTTTTTGGTCATTCTCAGCATCATGGAAATATGCTGCAATATCCTCAACTTGAAAAATGAAGATAATAAAGAAAAAAAATTCTTTATGGATCCAAGGCAGATGTTCAGCTGGAACACACTGGTACTACCATCCTGATTATGAACATACTGAAACACTTCTGGACCTGCTGATAAACACCCACTACCCTGGGCTTCCCAAGTACCCCTTCGCCTACTTTTCCAACCCAACCTCTCCCCTGGGACCTCCTGGACATTCCATAGTCCATCAACCGAAAGGTTAAAGTCTCGATCAGCAGGCCCACCAAGTCTGCTCCAGACCCACAGCCAGCATCCAATCTGATCCATCAGAGCCTGGGTCATATTTATTAATATCACGCCTGCTTAGACCCTACATTTTCTTTGAATCATTCTCCCCTCCTCCCCCATTACTTTCTTGCCCTTCCTAGCAAAGATGTCTATTCTTACTGTCTCTATTTCTCTTCCTCTTTTATTTTGAACACATTCCAATCAGGTCCCCTTTCCAATCTTTCCGGCATCACGGCTTTTGCCGAGGTTAGCACTGAACCTTCACTTTGCCAAATCCAAAAATCAGTTCTCAGTCTTCATCTTATTTAGCTTATTAGCAGCGTTTGACACACAGTTGGCCACTTTGTCTCCTTAAACGCATCTTACTTTTTCACTGCCTTTCTCGTTTCTGATGCACCAATCTCTCTTCAAGTTCTCCTCCTTCCCGTCAGTCTGCCTTTTTTATGCTGTTTTGCATTTTTTAATTAAAGTAGAGTTGGTTTACAATGTTGTGTTAGTTTCAGGTGTACAGCAAAATGATTCAGTTTCATGTATATATTCTTTTTCAGATTCTTCTCCTTTATAGATTACAAAATATTGAGTATAGTTCCCTGTGCTATACAGTAGGTCCTTGTTGGTTATCTATTTTTTATATAGTATTGTGTATCTGTTAATCCCAACCTCCTAATTTATCCCTCCCCCCACTTCCCCTTTTGTAACCATAAGTTTGTTTTCTATGTCCCCATCAGTCTGCCTTTTGTTCTCCTTTGCTGGTTCCTTCTCACCGTCTTGACCTCTAAACAATGACGGGCTCTAGGTCTCAGTCTTGGGGCTTCACCTTCTTTTCTCTCTACATTCAGTCTCTGGTGATCTAGTCCTTTGACACTGAATACCATCTAAACTCCAATTATTGTCAAATTTCTATGTCCTGCTTCAACATTTCCCCTAAAGTCTAGATTCAAACATCCAATTGTCAACTCTGCATCTTCACTGAAAATGGTCCCACTTGCTCCTAGTCTCCTTCATCTCCATTAAGTGGAAACATCATTCTTCCCATCGCTCAGTCCAAAATCTCTGGACTCAGGCTTGAGTCTTTGAGTTCTTTTTCTCACATCACACTACAATCCACCAGCAAATTCTATAGTTCTACCTCCAAATCAGATTCAGAATCTGACCGTGTATCACCGCCTCCTACCACTGCCACTCAAGACCAAATCACTACCATGTTTATCCTTTATCATTGCAATGACCATCCGAAGGTGTCCCTGCCTTCACCCTTGCCCCTTAACCATCTCTTCTCCACGGAGAGGCAGAGTAAGTCTCTGCAAATATAGTCAGCTCATGGTACTCCTCTGCTCAAAATTTTCAAATGGCTTCTATCTCCTCCAGAATAAAATCTAAAGTCTATATGCGCTATACCTAGGCACTAAAAGGAGCCCATAGTTTATTAACTAGGTTCCAGTTTTAATCTACTATGTGACCATATTGCAAATATGTTGTTAATCACAAGGAAGAACGGGCAAGGATATGAATGATTTATTATACAAATCTAAAAACAAACACAACAACAAACAAAAACAATTTGTGTGCAACTTAAATCTTGTTGGTCAGTTATAAACATTAACTTTTCATTTAAGGGCAGCATATTCCCTGTATGTGCATTCACATGATTTCATTTTGTCTCCACTGACATCATAAGTTGACATTAAATCATATCTAATTTCCAATGTACACAGTGAACACTCAAAACATCTGTTGAATAAACGAATGCTTAAGAAATGGACTTATTTCTTGCCTGTGATATGATGACGATGATAACGAGAACCGTGATTTGAATATCTACTGTGTAAAGTATGGTATCTTATACATTTACATTACATTTTTACCCCCAACAACTTTATTCTCTCCATTTTAAAGGTAATGTCATAATTCTGTGGCTCAGAAAAGTTGAATACCTTTCTCAAGGTATCATAATAAGTGGGAGGGTTTGAGATTTGAACAATGGTCTGGGTGGCTTCAATGTCTATGCTTTTGCCATAGCCGTATCACGATGAGTCACTGTATAGCTACGACACTTAACATTATCATGTTCCCATCATCATTTCAACAAACCTTCAAAGATCACTGAAAAGTGAGAGACAGATATTCCTGTCCTTGCTTTATGAGTGGACATGATAATTCCAAAGAAGCTCAAGGTCAAGCAAGGAGATAAAAAGTCCAGTCTTCTGTTCCCTTCTCCCAGTATGTCTGCACTCATGTCTTATGCTATCTTACCTATATTTTTCTTAGCTAAGTGATTTGGACCCATTTACCCATTGAGTTCCAGAACAGATTCCCTAGAGCCTATAATCCCATAATTTTTATAGTTTATTAACCACCTTTCTCATACACCATGCTTTAAAATGCCAATTCCCTAGGAACATAATACTATTTTCTAGAGATGCTCTCAGGCCCATCGGAAGCAGAGTCCAATTTATCAACCTTCTAATGTCACGTTTCAATCAGGTTTTTGTTTGTAATAAGAAAAAAATCTAAACGAATTCAAAATTTGTGCACATGAACTTGCATATTCTGACATAATCCAATAGAAAACCATATTGAGTGTGATAAAAATCCCCTAGATTTTTGAGAATCAAGCTTCTATTAACTAATCATGACTTACTCCTATTTACACCCAAAATGCCCCTTTTTGTCAGCAGCCTCTGTGTTGAATGATTCTTCTGTGCTCAAGGGGAAGAGCCAAAGAGGGGGACCCTTTCAAGGAAACAGAAGAGTAAAATGACAGTGCATAGCTTCTACCAAAAGATTGATCTGCAAAGCCAGGTAACCATGAAGCCCCAGCCGGCTAAGTGAATCACAGTGAGAGTTTAGTTATTAGGAAAAGCATAGCTTTACTTCAGTTCTCCAAAGAAGAAAACAGTAATTCATACAAAGCTCTGTGAAGGGGTCAACTCCATGGAACAAATAAACAAAAGAATGGCTATTCAGTCATTCAACAAGTATGCCTGCTGCCTTTAAGGTGCTGTTGTCAGTGTTACAAAGGGAAATCCTTTGTGAAATGGTCCATTGTATTTACAAGTTGTATGTTACAGAGCCACTTTGAACTTTGCCTCTAGGCACTTCAGCACCTGTATACCTGTACATCCTGCTGGAGGACAACCGCCCTGGGAAAATCAGGATTGTAACTATCCTTGTGAGTGCGGTCCACGGAAAGAATTTAAACGTATATAAACACAACGGAGACAATGAAAACAAGCCAATCTCTTTTAAATGAAGTGCTAAGATGCTAGGCTGCTTAGAAGAAATATTCTGAGACAAAGATAAGTCTAGTGGTTGCACAAGCTATGTAACTCCAGCTCATGGTCCAGGAACCCAAATAAATGTATTTCTCAAAACGTAGGTTCATTCTGGTTTGGCTTACTAAAATTAATTCTGCAGCTGGTTGTTCAAAAATCAATCCATTTTCTTAAGATGAGGTGTACTCTGGAGATACAATAGATGCTATCACATTTGTATTGTTAATATCCCTTCTTGTAAGTATTTTCCACATGTGTGATCCATGCTCATGGAATTCCTGAGGGCAGCATTAGAGCTAAGTTTTTCCGAAGCCTTCTTATCCTCTAGAATTTTATCAGTGCTGAGTATAGATAGGACTCTTGTAGGAAGTCCAAAATCTAAATCAAAGGCCTCACAAATGAGAACACTTCTGCGGACTGGAAAGAGATTACCATGACACTGAGAACCAAAGGCAGAGACATGTTGGGGACCTACCAGCTCACATGACTCAGAGCTGGAAAGGATTAGGGTAGGTCCTGCCTGATGCTCCTGGCTCCTCCATGAGGACTGCAGGGCTTTGCAGAGGAAAGTCTGAGGACTACTGACTTAGCCTACCTTCTCATTTCTCAGAGAGAGAAATCAAGACCAAGAAAGACAAAGCGCCTCATCCAAAATCACATAACCGGTTATTGCTGACTCCCAAGACAGCCCTTTTCCTCATACCAGACACCTCTCCATTTCACAGCCTACTGCAGTCTCTCTACAGCAAAATTTCCTCTCTATTTCAGGCAACCAGAGCAGGCCAGCTTGGGTCTGAGCCACCCAAGGCCATTTGTCAGGCCATTTGCCAGTCTCCCACCAGGCCATGCCAACCCTGGCATCTGGCCCTGGTCCCTAGCACTTGTGCTCTTGTGATTAAAGAGTTGACATATGACATATACAAACAAACTGTAACTTAAGCACGACACGGCTGGCAAGTAGAGGCCTAACGTGGACAAGTGCTGACTCATAAGGAGGAGCCAGTTTGCAGATTTCCAGTCTTGTTTGTCTCTGGTGACAGGGACATAAATATTGCAATGGCTTAAAGGAGTCTTTTATAACTTCACCCAAAATATTCCTCAACCCACGGCAAGTTTAACAAAACTTACGTTATCCCAGGTTGGTTAGGTGGGACTGTTTGCAGGCCAGTGGGTTGGAGTTATTTTCAGGTTTGAGTCAGGACTTCATTACTCAGTGAGACTTGCCAGGGGCAGCATGGTGGTAAGATTCTTAGTGGCTCTTTGTAAAACACCAGGACACCTATTGGCTCAGACTATCTATGACTGTATAGGACTTTGTCAGCTCTCTTCTTGGGACAGACCCCATTCCCAAGAGGCCCCACCAAGACGAGACCTGAAAGACCTGAAAGACCAGCAGCAGCATAGTCTGGGGCGTGTGCTGTTTTCCTCTATTGGTGCAATCTGGTTGTGGCTGTCTCACTGCACTAACAAGTTGTATTCTGGGAATAATAAATAATCTGGAGACTTGCTGCTTGAATTGAGGTCAAGTGCACTGGCCATCACCTGGGAGCTTTGTTAAATGGGTGGAATCCCAACCCCCACCCCAGACCCACTGCATCAGAATCTGCATTTTAGCAAGATCTCCAGGTGATTGTGTGTACATTAAATGCGGGAAGCACTGATCTAGAGATGAGGACCTTGCCTCTCTGCCTTCTCCATTAGCTCCGTCTATAAGGTTTCAGTAAGGGGACCACTTCAGGTTCTCTGGGCATTTAAATGGAGAAAGAAAGGACCCCAATAAAATCCAATACTTCCTTAAAATGTATTCTTTTTTTTGCTCCAGCAGCAAGATCACCTCCATTTTTTTCCTCTAAGAGCAAACAATGGATACGCTTTGGACCATTTGGAGGAGGAATATGCATTGTGAACTGTGATATCCAAGAGTAAATATATTTGGTATTAAAGTACCTCTCCTTCACTTCTAGACATCCAATTGCCGCCAAGTCCTTTTGATTTTACCTCTAGAAGATTTTTTAATCTGAGTCCTCCCTTCCATCCCCACTGCTCTGCTTTAGCTCAGGTCCTTATCATCTATAACATGGGCATTAAACTAGTCTCTCAATTGCATTCCTCATCTCCCTATGTAGTATTTTTGCTCTCGTCCATTGCATCCTCCAAACTGTCATCAGAAAGAACATTCTCAAAGGCAAACCTCATCATGTTATCTTCTGGTTTAAAGTCCTCTAACGATTTCTGATAAAGTCAATACTTCCAAGTTTTTGAAGCAAGGTCTTTGGTGATATTGCTTTTCTGTACCTGCCCCATCCTATTTCTCCCACTTTTATGCCAACCTCCTAATACACGTGTTCCATGCCTCTCCCTTTGCCCAAGCTGCCTCTCTACTGGGAATACTCGTTTTTCTCTCTCTGCCAGATAAACCACTTCTTATCGTTTAAGACCAAATAATTCTTTTTATCCCCTCTGTGAGGCTCTTCCTTACCATGACTCTACCACCAAGGGAGAGCTGATCATCCTTGGAGCCCGACAGCGCTTCATATTTGCTCTATTATCAGCACTTTCACTGAACTGCGGTGTTTGTCAGCTTGTCTCTGTCCTTGCACTGCTCCACGAGACCTTGAAGCCAGGAACCACGTCACATTCTTCTTTTGTATCTTGAGGATCAAATGCCATTGTCAACATATAGTAGGCACTCGATGACTGTCTGATGAATTACATGATTAAATGAATACAGTCGCTGTGGAAAACAGTTATCACCTATCTCTGGGAACTGTGAAAAATACACAGCAACCACAGAGCTGTGGAAATATTTTCAGTGGATTAATCTTTGAGATTCTCCAATGATGGATGCTAAGGAATTGAATTGATGTTATTAGTGAAAATAGCTATGTTAGCTCTGCCACCACCCTAAAGGGAAATGATCTACCTCAAATCATTTATTAAACACCTAATCACCTGTGTCATCTACAGATCAGCAGAATTACAGCCTAAAGCAGAGCCAACAGTAAACGTGGACACCAGCCACTCTCTCTGGTGGTCATAGAGCTCTTTCCTTTGAGGCCCAATGGTGTTCTCAAAAGGGGAGAGAGACAAGATGTGAGCTCAATTGGAGAAGACAGTTCTAGAAACCAGGTCTCAGACTGGGCTCCCCCATATGCCCACACTGGGGTTCACAGGATGTTCTGCTTCAAGCTCAGCTCAACTGGTCTCAAGATTAATAAGGCCCTTGAGCGGGAAAGATTTCAGGACCTCCAGCTAAGCATTATTGCTCAGAGCTCAAGCTACACCCCTACCCTGTCTTCCACCTACCCCTCCAGCTGCTGAGGCCCAGAACCCACCTTATCCTCCAGTTTCTGCTGATGAAAACAATAATAATAATTCTATTTCACACATTAATACAACCTAACTATGTGCCAGGCACCAGTCTGGGTACTTCATGTGTATTAACAAGTTTAATCTTCACGACAAACCAATTTACAAGGTACTGAATTATTTTACAGGTGACGAAAGTAGAGACCCAGAAAAGTTTCCACCTATTGCTGGCTTCTTGGTTTCTCTTGATCATGGGCTATTTACTGTAGATTCCATGATTTAACTTCTTTGGCTTTCCTTACACCTCAGATAATATGCTCTGAACTTGGAGATGGATCGGCACATCCTCTGTCCCCAGGCCACATGCCCCCTGACACCTCCCAGTCTGGCCATCCTATTTTACAGATTACTCTGCTAATTCTAGTCCTGTCCTGAAGAAGAGAGCAAAAGACAGTCATAGGATCATTTATTTTCCACTCTATTTAATATGGGTACTTAATGCTGATACAATTAAACTCAGGGTGTGTCATATGAATAAAATGCTGAGTGATGACAGGCATCCGCACTATATAATATCTGAATTAGGGAAAGAGGAACGACACGGTGCTGTTTTTAAGAGGCACATGAAAAAATGTTCAACATCGCTAATTATTAGAGAAATGCAAATCAAAACTACAATGAGATATCACCTCACACCAGTCAGAATGGCTATCATCAAAAAATCCACAGACAATAAATACTGAAGAGGGTGTGGAGAGAAGGGACCCTCCTACACTGTTGGTGGGAATGTAAACTGGTGCAGCCACTGTGGAAAACAATATGGAGGTTCCTTAAGAAACTAAAAATAGAGCTACCATATGATCCTGCAATCCCACTCCTGGGCATATACCCAGAGAAAAACATGGTCAGAAAGGATACATACACCCCAATGTTCATTGCAGTGCTGTTTACAATAGCCAAGACATGGAAGCAACCTAAATGTTCATCAACTGAGGAATGTAAAAAGAAGATGTGGTACATATACACAATGGAATATTACTCAGCCATTGAAAAGAATGAAATAATGCCATTTGCAGCAACATGGACGGACCTAGAGTTTGTCATACTGAGTGAAGTAAGTCAGATAGAGAAAGAGAATCGCTCATATGCGCTCTCTAAAAAAAAAATGATACAAATGAACTTATTCACAAAACAGAAACAGACTCACAGGCAGAGAAGGAACTTATGGTTGCCTGGGGGGAAGCAAGGGGGGGATAGTTAGGGAGTTTGGGATTGACATGTACACACTGCTATATTTACAATGGATAACCAAAAATAAATAGATAAATAAATAAAACGGATAACCAACAAGGACCTACCGTACAGCACAGGGAACTCTGCTCAATATTATGTAACAACCTAATTGGCAAAAAAATTTGAGGGCTTCTCTGGTGGTGCAGTGGTTAAGAATCTGCCTGCCAATGCAGGGAACCTGGGTTCGATCCCTGGTCCGGGAAGATCCCACATGCCGTGGAGCAACTAAGCCCATGTGCCACAACTGCTGAGCCTGCACTCTAGAGCCCGCGAGCCACAACTACTGAGGCCCGGGCGCCTAGAGCCCGTGCTCCGCAACAAGAGAAGCCACTGCAATGAGAGGCCCACGCACCGCAACGAAGAGTAGTCCCCGCTCACCGCAACTGGAGAAGGCCCGCACGCAGCAACAAAGACCCAACACAGCCAAAAATAAAATTTAAAAAAAAAAAAAAAAAAAAAAAATTTGAGAAAGGATACATGTATATGTATAACTGAATCACTTTGTTGTTCAACTGAAACTAACACAACATTGTTAATCAACTATACTCCAATATAAAAAAAAAATTAAAAAAAAAAAGAGTGCATCATTTTGCAGACGTTTCCCTAGACATCTATCTAGGCTCCATAAGCGCTCTCTGTAACAAAACACAGGATGTCCATTGACAAACTGAAGTAGCTTTGCATAATAAGACACAAATCATTATTGCTCCATTACCAGGGAGGGGGCATCAGTGGAAACACCTGGAACAGATTCGGGATTTTTTTTTTGTCCCTAACAAGCCTTTTCAATGAACTGCACACTCATTTAATCTCACGTTTGTATAGTTCAGATAATAACAGCTCTCTGTTTCATGCTCAGCGCTGAGGTTAATGTCACAAGAAGCTATTCGTCAATGATTGCCATTTCAGACAGTTAGGTGATCAGGTAGGAGAGCAGATTCACAGAAGAGGGAACAGAAGCTGTCCACTGCCCTGGGCTTGGACCTGGAAAGCAGCCTGCATTTCCAAACACGTGTACATAGAGGGGTGCATATCAATATCCCCTGGGGCACTCTGAAAAACACAGATTAGATTTCACTGTGCTACTACATCTCTCTAAATCAGAACCTGCCCACTATGGCCTGGAGATGTAGATAGAGATTTAGATACATAATTTTAAAAGGAGATCCTAATACATATTACTGATTAGGAAATACCACTAGAATTATCACCTGGGAAAAGCAAGAACACTAATGGCATATATATTTTGCTCCAGTAATATCAAGAAATATAAGTGAGATACTGATAAACTAATCCAGAAGACTTAGGAATACAGAAAGTGTCCTTAAATTTGGAGCACTCTGATATGTTGAAATGGGCTCTGTAAAAATCTCATCAATGATGACTGCTCCTCAAAGAGATCTAATTTGAAAAAAGAGGGAAGAAATGAATGTACAGCTGACCCTCACCTAAGACAAACATACTAAAAATTCTTAAATAACAAGAGAAATTAAGAGTATGAATATGAGTTTGAGAGAAGATTCATGGCAAGGTGTTTAACTATCGAGATGTTTGTTACTGATCTGGTACCTTTAAAGTATAATTTAATTTACATTACTTGCTGAGCATAATTTGAGAAAGGACTTATTTATCCATCTATTCTATGAAAATAAACTGATAATGGACTGTAAATGTCCAAATCCACAAAAACAAATTTTCCAAAGTCACAACACTGACCAGATGCTTCTTCTCTTTGGCCCCCCTGCTGGTGACAGCAGTTACCTGAATCAGGAACACCACCGAAGACAAAGCTCCGACCCTATGATGGATCGTGCAGGTCTTACACAAACAGGACCCGCACAAAACTGCAGGAGCTTTGGGTCTTTTTTAACCAAGACAGGTCATTAAAAGAAATGAAAAGATGTCTTCTGGAGGCTTAATTAAGGAAGTTAATTCTAGGCCCCATCATAGGCCCATTAACCTTTCCCTGTTCCTAAAATATCTTATGTAATGTCAAAAAGAAGCAAAGATGGGAAAAGGAGCTGTGTAATTAAACCTACTTAACCTTAAAAAGGAAATGTGTCAAGGGATAGACGTAATTGGTATAAAGCTTCTAACCTGTATTTACGACCCCAAAACCCAGAACCCACATGCCTTGTTTTGCTACACTTAGAATTTCTTTGCCATGGTGTTGGATAACTTGGCTAATTTACTTATCGTGTCTGACCCGAACCATGAGAAGTCAGTTCTGAAAATGCTAGAAGGGCAACCCTATCCTGGTATAAAGAACAAATAAATTGCTGATTTCTATAAAGATTTCTTGTGCACAGAACATTTCTAACGTTCTTCAAGGAGGTGGTTTTCTCTGACCCAGAACACTTTTCTTCCCCATCCTGTAAGAATGTGTCCAGGTTGGGGGTGAGTTTGGTTCTAGATTGAAGAGAACCTGACGTATTTGTATTTTCTTTCATGAAAGCACCTAGTTATGAATGTAAATTCTTCCGGAACGCCAATGGAAGCCTGAGTCTGAAAGGGCGGAGGCATCGCATGAACTTGGCCGCCCCTAGCAAAGCAAGTGTTACCGGCAGGCTCCTGCTCCACTAGGGGACCACCACAGAGCTGGGGATACATTACAGTTGTGTCTGTTCCACTTAGCCACCTCGCTTCCTCGAAGTTCTGGGTCCTGGGCTATATTAATAGGGAGAGGAACATTTTCCACCAATCCGAAACCACTCTGAAATGCTACAAGTTCCAAAAATTACCATAAGCAGCCAGGTCTCTACTATGTGGCGTGCAGACCACGCACACTACACTTATTCCTGATGACTCTGGATTCTCCAGGGGCCTCTCAGTACAACTTCTAATATTAAGGTTGACATAAAATACAGGACACCTGTATTTTTATTTGCTAAGTCTGGCAACCCTGTCATTAGTCCAACTGGTAATCATCACCCATCACCATAAAACAGGACATTTTAGAAAGAACTTGGAACCAGACCTACTGCCTCATTTTACATATGAGAAAATTAAGATCCAGAGCTTTTGGGGGATGGAGGGTAGGGGTAGGGTGGGAGGTATGTTCTTAAGCCTCACAGCAACTTAAAGACAGAATTCAAACAGGTTTATACCCACTTTTTTTCCATTACCCATGCTGTTTCTCTAATAACAATGCAATACTGTTTTTATTGTTGTAGTTGTGTTGATTAACTAGGCTTTCCAAAAATCTGTCCACAAATCTGAAATTTCTTGGGCAGACCTTGTTCAGGCCTCTCTACTACATTCTGTGGATAGACAAAAAGAAGTAAACACACTCTGCCCGGATCTTTAGAGCTTTTATAGGTTTAATTGGTGAAGTGCTAAGGAAAATTAAAATTAAAAGTTTTTAATACAGGCAAATGGTCAAAAAATATTCTTGAACTCAAATATAAGGATATTCTTGTTTATATATTATTTTTTAAGTATTTTTAAACCACTGTACCCCTTCATCAGTGTGAATGATCCATGCTGGTATTCCAGGCAAGGCATCATAAAAATAGCCAAGTCTCAGCCAACCATTAGCTCACTGTTCTGAAAAATCAGTTAGGAGAGATTATTCAAATCCAGCTAGAATACACCTCATGTCTGCAGTCACAATCCCTTCAGAACCATCTTTGTACATTTTTGCCAGGAGAAGACATGGTATGAAAATCCAATATGTACATAAGTCAGTCGCTCACACACTTATGAAGACATGGGTGGCAGAAATAGCCTTTGTTACTATATTCAAGATAAACCTGTTCCTCTCTGGCCATCCCATGCTACTGTGAACGTCACGTGTGCTAGTACCCTTCTTATTTATCATAAGATTTCTCCAGGTCTTTCTCTCTTAGGAATAACTGATTGTGTACCTCTTAATAAAACGTAGTCTTGGGCTTTGAAATAACACAGGCAACACATACTAATACCAATGAGTTCAATCCAGGACTTAGACAACACTGATACTCATTCAGTTAGAAATTCAGATTTTATTCATGCCTCTAAAGAAAGAGTTTACATTTTCAGGTGATCAGTCTTATGGACTGAATTGGATCCTCCCAAAATTCACAAGATGAAGCCCTAATCCTAATATTATTTGGATATAGGTCCTTTAAAAAAGTTCATTAGGATTAAATGAAGTCACAGCAGTCGAGACCTCATCCACTATGACCGGTGTCCTCATAAGAAGAGGACAAGACACCAGGGATATATGTGCACAGAGAAAAGGCCATGTGAGGACATAGCAAGAGAGTGAACATCTACAAGCCAGTGAGAGAGGCCTCAGAGGAATCCAACCCTGCCAGCACCTTGATCTTAGACTTCCAGCCCCCAGAAGTCTGAGAAGATCATTTTCTGTTGTTCAAGCCACCCAGTCTGCCTTTTGTTATGGCAGCTCCAGCACATTAATACAGTCAGAATAATGCTCTTATGAGCATTAACCAAATAACCATTGGAGTCCAAGACAGATGAAAGCAAGGATTCTATCTCATGCACTGCAATGCTCACAACACCTCCTATGGCACCCAGCACATACCTGATATTAATAAATAGCTGACAAGATAGAAGAAGAAGTGAATGGATTCAGACCGATGCCCCACAAAGCTCCACTGTCCGTACAGTGAACCTCAGTGTGAGATTGGAAAAGCAGAGGCTTTGGAGCCAGACAGATTCGTTTCATTCTTTATATCCTGTGATCATGGGGAAGTTTCATAACCTTTCTGGGCTTCAGGTCCTCATCTGTAAACTGACAAGAGTAGTCTTTTATCATTTGGTTGTTGTGAAGATTAATTGAGGTAATGTGCCTGGCACGTGACAAGCCCATGTAAAGTGACAGCTGCTATGGTGGTGATGCTAATGGTGAGCTTCATCTTTTCATTCATTTATTTATTTAACAACTATTTACTGAGCAAGACCCTTCTGTGCACTCAGTATTGTTCCCAGCAATGAGAATAAAATGCGGCTCACGTACGCCTTATATTCTAGAGAGGCGGATCCAAATAACAAGGAACGATAAAATAATTTCAGAGAGTGGTAAGTGCCACAAAGAAAATAAAACAGAGTGTGGTAAGCAAAGTGGAAAGAGGGACAAGATGAAGTCAAAGACATTAGCTGGAGCTAAGGACTCATGTAAGGACTTACAGGCCAGGGTGAGGGACTTGGGTTTTCTCTAAAGGCAATGGGAAACCACTGCAGGGTTTGAAGCAGGGATGTGACATGGTTTGATTTACATTCACAGCAGTATTCTGCTGCTCTGAGGGGGCTGGTGGTAGGAAGGCATGAGTGGAAGCAGGTGGCTGGTCAGGAGTCCTGCCCAGTGTCCAAGGGAGAGAGCACAGGCTTGGACTAAGATGGTGGTTGAGACGGACAATGGCTGAATGGGACTGTCATGAAGGCAGGTGACAGGACCTCTGATGGACTGAATGTCAGCACAAAAAGAATGAGAGGATCAACGATGAACCCAAGGATGAAACCGAGGGTTTCAACTTAAGGAACCAAGTGGGATGGTGCCGTTTATCGTGACCAGCTGGGGCTAAGGAGAGGAGGGGAGAATCAGCAGAGATGACATTACCCCTAACTGTGTCTCTCTGTATCGGTAGAGTTCATGCAAACTTCATGGCATAGCCAGCAGAAGCCTGTCTGTAGAGAAAAACCACTGGTGTCTGGCCTTCAATATTTCAGATTAATCAGATGAATTATCAATTCATTGATCATTGCTAAGCCTTACACTTTAAGTGGTTATATGAAAAATGATCTGGCTGAAGCTTGGGTTTTTCACTGGACTCCTGTTCTAGGCTTTGGTTTTCTTCCCTGTGGAATGAAGCATTTGTGTGTGTTCACTTTTAAGTATCTCCCAACTGAACCACATCATCTCTCCTCACTCTGAAGAATCAAAACCAGAGCAGAGGTATCTCCTAAGAGCTACAAGGATGGAGGAGCAGACAATGGCCAATACTTGGAAATTACCTTCCTTGTGTAGAGTTCAGATTTCTCGCTCTTCCTGATTCCCTCTTTGCCCTGCTCCTGTCTCTCTTAAGCATCAGGTTCACTGCATTATCTCCTGCACGTAGAGTCATATGACTGCCGCTGGCTGGCTTTAATTAGCGGGTGGTACTGAGCATCATTACGATGTCGGTGGTGTTAAATTTCAATGTATTCAAATACCATGAGCTGAAGTCACAGCTCATGGCAGCCACCGGGAAGCTAGCCTTGAACTAAACTGGGAGATAATTAAAACAGGCAGGAGTGGAGATTGTTCATACTGGCCTCTCCTGCACTCTGACCCAACCACTTTCTTTCAGTGTCATGTCTTTCTTCCTTTGTCTTATTTATTTTCTCTCCAGCAAAGGTTACTCTGCAGCAGGCACCTAACAAGGATGACAATGTTATGGGCAAGAAATAAAGCAAGTGGAAACCCAAAATGTTTGTTCTGAGAAGCTGCCTCTGGTGGATTTAAAATCATTGTGGAATAAACCCAGAATGAACTGCTCAGAGAGGCAGCAAGTGTGCTTTCTGAGCTCAAAGAATTCATTAGTCTTTATATTGTGTCTACGTGAGGGTGAGCACAGTTTTCTTTCCACTTTACTAGAGAGAGAAGAGACACAAATAGTAGCTAAGCGAAATTCACTGATAGACGGTTTCGAAATTCACTTGGGCAAATGCCTGAATAATTGGCAGTCGCCAGTCATATTCTTTTTTCACTTATTCTGAAACCCACCCACCCGTTAACCTCCCCTGTCCCTGAAGCTTAAGTAAAGCGCAAAGAGCTTTGATTGGCAAACAGAAAACTTGCCTCTTATGTGGCTTGGATAAATCCATTAACCTTGTTGGAAATCAGGGTAAGACTAGATTCTAGAAGATGCCACTGTGGGAGCTACTGATATAAAAAGGCTGTAGATGGCTTAGCATCTAAGCCCAAGGCAGAGAAATTTGGGAAACTGGCCTGAAACACAGGGACTACTCCACCTCCAGATGTAAATAGTTTCAGACAAAAATAAGTTCTGAGAAGAAAATCAACCAGGTGTGGTGATGGACAACAAAGTAAAGGGAGGGAGTGTCCAGGAAAGGTTCAATTTAAAACGAAGCACGGAAAATGAAGGGCAGCCCAGCTAAGAGCCAGAGAGGGAAAGAAAGCAATAGGTGCAAAGGTCCTAGGGCAGGAAAGACCTTGGAGTGTTCTGGAAAGTGCCAGAAAGCCAGGGAGGGCTGAGAAATGCTGACAGAGGGGACAGGAGCCTGGAATGAGGTTGGGAGAAGTCAGAGCCACGTGGTGTTTAAGGCAGGGCAAGGAGCTGAGATGTTTTCTAAGTAGACGTGGAAGTCATTTAAAGATTTCAGCAGGGGAAAGACATGAGCTGGTTTGGTTTGGTTTTTTAAAGATCTTTCTAGATCCTAGCAGGGGAATGGCTTCTCAGGGGTGGGATGGAAGGGCAGAATGGCAGCAGGGAGCTAGGTTAGACAGCCACTACACTAACCTGGGCAGCACATAATGATGATCTGGGTTGGTATGGTATTAAAAGGAGAAGAAGTGGGAAACAGTTTGAAGTACATTGTAGATGTACAAACAACAGGACTTGTGCACAGACTGGATGTTAGGAATGATGGAAGGACAGAAATGAAGGGTAACGCCTAAGTTTCTGGCCTGATCCCATGAGTGGATGGTGATTCCCTTTTTCTTTAGAGGCAAGACTGGGGGGGATGGAGGTTGGGTGCAATGAGAAAGAGTTTGGGAGCAGGAGAAAAATCAAGAGCTCCATCTTGGATATCTTTACACTGAGATTCCTATGAGGGATCTAATGAAAGGCATCATCTACAGTTAGTTATCTGGTTAAATATAAGAATCTGGAAGTCAAGTGAGAGGATAGGGATGAAGATACAAATCTGGGAGCACCATCAGTGATGATACATGAAGTCACTGGGTTGGATGAGCTCACCTAGGCAGAGAGTAGTGACAAAGACAAGAGGATGACAGAGAGCTCGAATAGAGGAGGAGACTCTTACCTTCATGAAAGGAAGAAAGGGTGATTCAAGGCACAGCACCACCCCAAAGTGAAAGGGACTGAACAGGGAGAGACAGCCAGAGAGAACGTGTCTCCCACTCTAGGGCCCACCTAGAAAACCACCACCCATCCTCATGAGGACTCAGTGCAATACGCATAGACAAACATTTAGTGAATTACAACTTACTATTTAATATGCAGAATTGTTAACTTATTGTCTGATCTTGTATTTATTTATGTGTTTCCTGCTTTTATTCTCATTAAGAGGTTAGAAACTCTTAAGGACAATAATACCATTATGTCCACTGGTGCTTCTCCAGCACCTAGAACAAATCAGCGTTAACTGACCGACTGACTGTTACTCCACGTTCAAGAGAATAACTGGCCAATGCCTGCTTCAGGTTGGCCTCTGGGAAACCATCGTTCAGTCCTTCCTATTGCCTGCAATTTCGCACCTGTAGGGAAGACGTCAGAACTCTTCAATCCTGATGAAAGCATGCAGAAGCTCCTTTTCTCAAATCGATGTGAGCAGGAGAGATGCTCATCTGTTCAGGATGGATTTTTCTTCCCCCTTAGCTTTGCCAAGAAGATTCAAAATCACACACAAGAATAAGAGAAATCGAACTAAAAGGAAATGAGGATTTAATGGAAACTCTTGTAAGAGCTCTGGACTTCAGCATCCTTCTGTGTGGGGAACATCAATGTGGTAGAACATCAATGAAAGCAGAGCAAATGTTACTAGAGATTTTTGTGAGAAGGAAAAAAATGAATTTTCTTACTTTTTCCTCTCATGTTATTCTTGCCTGGTTTTTAAAAGAAGGCGTTTTCTTCGCTCTGTCTTGTTAAAAGCAAACAGTCTCAAGAAACAAAAAAAGACAGACAGTCTCCCTTAGATTAGAAATTCACCCTCCCTTCTCATAGGACTTCTAAACTTCCTTCTCCACCTAACTGACTTTCAGGGAAGCCAAGGTAAGAAAAGATTAATCTTTACTGCTAAGGCGGAAGAGGTTTAGAGGTGAAGCCATCTCATCGGCAAACAACAGAATGTACTTCCAAAACATGTTTTGGGAAGATGCATACTACTTGCACCCTGCCCCTCAACAAGAGCAACAAAAACTCAAAGACAGCAGCCAACATCTGAAAGGTCTAGACTTAGAACTACAAGGGATATCAACCTGACATAATGGAAGTTGTCTAGATTTTGTAATTAACGAGAGTCCTGATCTGTTGGCTACAGGCCTTGGACAAATTATTTCTCTGTGTCCATTTTTTTTCTTTTAAAGATGGATGGATAGCACTTACCTTGCATGGATGTTGTGAGGTTTGGATACAAAGCCCAGAGAGCTGGTACAAAGCATGGCAGAAGATAAGGGATAGGAGACAGTCAGACAAAACATGGATGCCTGCTTCCTACTCTCAGGTGGCTGTAAGGACTTGTGGAAAACAGGGAGATATAATAATGACAGCAGATACTATTTTTGAGCTTTTACTATGTGTTAGACACTGAGAGAAGTACTTGCATGAAAATTGAGACATTTTCCTAAAGTGACCCAGTAGGAAAGAATGGACCTGGAATTCATACCCAGGCATTTGGACTCCAGAGTTCTTGGTCCTCCCTGCTACGATACACTGCCTCGTGGATGTAGAGAAAACAAATACATGGAAACCAGGAAACTTCAATTCCAGTGTTCATCTCCCACAAATTAAGTTACTTGATCCTGGAAAAGTCACCTAATTTCTCTGACCCTCAGTCTTCCCAATTGTAAAATGGGGACACTAGATGCTATTGGATTGCTAAGGTCGTGTCTCTTCTACAATCCTGTGGTTCTGTGACTTTTTTTTCCCAGTTTTATTGAGATCATTGACATATAACATTGTATTAGTTTAAGATGTACAACATAATAATTCAATATTTGTCTATATTGTGAAATGATCACCACAAAAAGTTTAGTTGGCATGCATCACCTCACACAGTTACAAATTTTTTTGTGATGAGAATTTTTTAAGATCTATTCTCTTGACAACTTTCAAATATACAATACAGTACTGTTAACTATAGCTCTCATGCTGTATGTTACATCCCCAGGACTTACTTATCTTATGACTGGAAGTCTGTACATTTTGATTGTGCCCCTGTGATTTATGCTTGTTTTAACGAACTAAGGTCATTCAGCTTTTCAAAGCTGGTGAATCACCTGGCTGATGGCACAGAAGGCATGAAAGTCTGTAAGATGACCCATGTCTCAAGTGAGCTTAAAAAAAAAAACCCACTGGTTCTCCCTTGAACCTCCAGAAATGAAAGGAAATGGCACTTTTCAGACATAACAATGGGACATTCTACAGGGCTTCTCCATCTCATGGTCTTGACAGAGTTTCCTGCTACACTCAGACATGAAATATTTCACAGTGTAAATGCCAAGAAAAAGCGATGGATCTGAAGAGATGGGGACAGATCTAGGAAGCAGCTGAAGCCACAGTCACAGCCCCATGTGCTAACCAGCTATTCCTGTACCCATGGCACCTGTGGGAAAACAGGGCCAATTCATACCTAGAAAACACAGCAGTCATGGGGCAAAACCAGGGTTGGAACCCAAACGTCTAACATTAACATGCTGAGCTTTTCTTTTGATTTTTCTGTTTAATATCATCACACAGGAGTCAAACATCAGCTTTTCCTGATCCAAGATGATTAGGCCTCAAATTTTCCGGTGAGAACGATGGTCTCCCCCGACCCTGTAAACAGTCATGACGAAGTCCCATCAGAACTGGCTGGCAGAAAAACCCTGTCGTGACTCTAGTCTAAATTGTTGAAGTATCAGAATTATATGGTGCTTTTATTATCTTGTGGAATGCTTATCCCTGGGGTCCTCCTTTGAGTTCAGCTAAAATGACAGTTTAATTCTCAGTAAATGAGTGCTAATTAAAATGCTGGGGGAAAGACTGTCATAATTGAATAATGAGAATAATGCAGCATACATTTGTTTAAAGGTTCCTGTAAGCTGAATTTAGGGACCCAAAAATGGTCTCTAGGAGCTCACAGGCAAAACCAATTCCCTGAAACGTCTTTACAGTTCAGTGTGTGTATTCACTAGGCTAAGTCGGCCTCTTGAGTAGGAATTGTTTTAAAGCTGCTGTGAGAGTCTAACTCTTAACTTTGCCTTTGTTTTTCACAAAATGTCCGTGGACACGTTCCTCACTCCTAGACTTTGTGAAATGTAGGCTAGAGTGGAACCATGGTGTGGAAATCGATTTCTGATTTACTCTTAGGTAGCTGTGATCACCCCTCTAGATTCAAGTCTCTAGAGGGGAATGCTCTTTGACATAATGACACTTTTATAAAACTGTAGAATTGGACAAGGCCAAGATTATAAGTGTTCAGAAGGAAGCAATGTGCTTTAGTGGAAAGAGCACTGGATTCTAATCTTAGCCTTGTCAGTAATTCCAAGGCAGGATGTAAGTAACTGAGCCCAGATCCTCATCATTTAGTTAAGCCTGTCTGGAGGATTAAATGAGATAATGCATTTAAAAGTAACTTCAAAAGGCAAATATATATATATATAATATATGTACACATATTATATATATGTATATAAATGAAATAATGCCTTATCTTTAGCAATTGGTTGACTCTAGTATAAATGATATAAGCCTTCTATTTTCCTAATTCAGATGACTCTGGTATATACATACATTTTAATAGGTTACAGCCATTTGGCCAAGCTCATTACAGTGGTATATTATTAGGAAAATCTGAGTTATCCTAAAATACAAAATGTATCCTTCATCCCACACAATGTCCAATTTATATAATAGCCTCCACCCCCAGCTGCTGAGATAATTGGATTGACTTTCATGCTTCTCAGTTCCTATGTTTCCTCTGGCTCTTCCATCCTAGTAATAGTTAATTTCAAAGGCTTCAGGATTGTATTGAACCCAACCTATTCAGTGAGTTTCTGTTCTGTCCTTGAAGATCTATGGGAAAAATAAATTCTATAACCTCCTTCTATGCCTGACAACTTTTACAGTGAGTAAATTCTGTACAATCTGAATTCCTCGATCATGAAAAAAATGTCCCCAGGGCCACCCATTGGGAGGCCTCCCATACACTTACTAATCCAGCACAGCTTAGCAGCCCTGACAGCTCCAGCAGTGCTGCTGAGACACCCCCCTTATGAATATGCAAAGACAATCTTTCACTTACAAAAGAAACTGATATAGCCATTATGGCCTGTGGTTAATCAGACCTCCATTCACTTTCCTCTGCTTTGAGAACCGTCATCAAGAAAACGTGTTGCTAAGCAAACTTAGCGGTAAGGACCTGGTTCCTGTAAAAATGATTGCCTAGAGGCCAGCTTGCTTACAAGTAAGGATCAGGGTTTTTTCAGCCTCTAATTTGATTTCCTATAAAATCTAAGCTCATCATTCAGTTAAAGGAAGACTGGAAAGTTGCTCACACATTACTCATTTTAACAACACACACAAATACACATGCACACACACACTCACACCCACCAGGTCCTTCCACTTGCTTCTGTAACTGCTTTTTGGAAAACATCCAAGCTTAGGCCAAGGAAATGCATAACCGAGAAGCTGCTGACTTTCCAAGCATCTGGTGGATTCACAACTTGCATTGAGCCTTAACATAATATATCATCAATATTCATTCTTTCATAGACATCTATCTTAGTCATCCCCACCTCCCCTAGGAAACATGATCAAGAGGAAACATAAAGGACTTCATATCTCAAATTCTTAATGAAGAGGACACAGGAGTGGAAATTCACTTCTTAGCTTTGCAACTAATTTTCAGTGCAACCTTAAAAGATCACTTAAAATTATCTGTGCCATGGATTCCATAACCCCCAAAATGGAGAATAACTCTCTCTCTGACACCAAGATGAGGCTTTAAGCCTGTCCACACAACAGCTTAGTAACTTTCGTAGCTACCTGGATTATCAGATTCCATCAAGCTTAAGCAAAACCTCTGTTCTAGGATCCAGGCACTATCTCCTCCAGTAGGTGGTGGGTCAGAGGTCTCCATTTCCCATTCCAGGCAACAACTGCAGTTTTCCACTTGAAAAAGAATTCAAAGAGATGTGATAGATCCTAGGCTAGGATTGGGATTTGGAATTCCTTGGAAATGGGATTCTGGCATAAATAACCAAATAGATTAACCTCTGAGCTACTACATTATTTTAGAAAAATTGCTATACTAGACGGTGGGTATAGATTACAGATTATGTCATATAATGTTAACATCTGATTGCTTTATTCCCAATAATATTGCTTATATCCTTTTCCTAGTCTATTTTTTTCATATAAGAAACTTGATTAGAGAATGAACTGGTTTGCTTTAGTATTAATATTATTTGACATAAGATGAGAGGTAACAAGCACTCAGCTGCCCTGTAGGATTTTTAAGCTCCACTAACCTCTGAGCTTCTTAAGGGCAGGAACTGTTAATATTTGTCTCTGGATCCCGGGCACTGTACTTGCCATGTGTGAGGTTCTGATTAATCAGTTTGAATTAAAAAATTTTTTTAAATTGGCTAGTATAATGTTTTCCATTAGTTTGATGGTGGCCATAGTTCGGTGTTTCTCAGAATATGGTCCCAAATCATCTGAGGACTTGTTAAAAGATGAGATTCCCAAGCCCTACTTGAGGCTTACTGAATTCCAGTCTCTCTTGGTGAGCCCCAGGAATCTGCAATTTTAATAAACTCCCAGGTGGTTTTTGGACACATCTTGGTTAGAGAACCTCTGCTTTGCTTTTTTGTCTCAAAAGCATTGTTTTCGGCTTTGTTGGAACGCTTCAGTCAACATGAAACAAACAACGGTTCCAATACGTGAGGAACTATTGTTCCAAAGGCATGGTGTTCATTCTTGGTTTGAGGATCATGTATTTGATATCCCAAGACCTGTCGGTAGTGCCAACACCTAGGTGATTGTCTGCTGCTCAATCTATCTCTGATGTCAGATGCATGAAATCAATTTCTCTTACATCTATTTCGCCATCTCATTGGCATGGATTGATTAGTTAAGGCTTCCCAAAAAGGGGAAGCTAACGGATTTTTTAGTCAAGTGGCACGTGTGTGTTTGTGTGTGTGTGCGTTTAAATGCTTTTTCTTTTGTTTACTCAATTTATTCATCAGCTTGCAACTAGTCAAGTGTGACTTCTTAATAGCCTGGGTCATGATTACTCCTTCAGTCAGCTCTTGGTGTCTAGTGCTCCTGTCCTTTTCTTAGAGCATTTGTGTAAGACCTCTACCTGCTCTGTCCGCATCTTATGGAAACGGTTCTTTGTGGGGCACTTGTGGGTTTTCATATTCAGCCATGAGTAAAACATGTGAAAGTACACACGAATGAATATTTGGGTCTATGTTCCTGAAAGACCTGCTCCTCAGGGGTGCCATGGCATAACTTTACGAAGAAGCCCTCCTCCAGTAACAGCTGATATGAATCAGGGTCTCATAGAAGCTTTTGGTGAAGTTTTTCATTCAATCATCTTTGTTAGAATTGACATGTCTGGCACTTCTGTCAACATTGTACTTACAGCCTCTGTGACATGACTGAAATTCCTCAAAGGTAGTAAGCGATGGTATATCTTTTTTTCCTTTCATCTTGTACTCTGTGTCTCCCAAAAGCATCAGGAAAAATGCAAGTTGAGATGCTTAATTCTGTGCAGGTGACAATGCAGTCACATGAATTAGTAGTTAAATATATAACTCAGTTTCTCAGACCTCAAAGTTGCAGAGAGTTAAAATCAAAGAGGGGAGAGGGGTATACACTGAGTGCCCCTGGCAAATTGGCTGGAACCCCAGCTCCTCCAGGACTACCTCTGGGCCTCTGACAGCTCACGTGTCCAAGGGCCCCTTCCGATGGTGCTTATCAGTCTCTCTGCCTCATGACCTGCATTCTGGCTGTGCTGGGACTGGTTGATTTCATTTCTTGACAACCACTGTTGTTAAGCTGCTCTCTTTTATAAGGCCCCTGATTCTGCCGTCACCTTGGCCCTTATATGCTCTGGACCACTACAAAATGTACAAGGTATAAGACTGGGGTGGAGATGAAAGAAAAGAGGAAGAAGAAGGTTCTACCTCCCCCAGCATGAGAATAGTTTCATGAAGTCCAAACAAAATGCCATTCTTTCGAGGTCTCTTATTGATACGAAAATTATTTCAGTTGATTTTATTTTTTAGATACTTTCATAAAACTACATCCCTCAAAGAACAAAAATAAAAATAAACACTGGCCACTGGTTGCCTCTGACTCAGGGTCACAGGCTGTGGCCACCCCCAAGACCAAGGTTCTCTGCTCCCCATCAACCAGGGGCCCTGGGCAAGAAGAGTGCAGGGGCTGCCCCTGCCAGTTGTCCTGGTCGCAGGGCCGCCGTTGGCACTACTCCTGCCTGCCTACTCCTCTATGAGATGCCAAGAAGGAGAGTCCTGCAGCCTGCCCAGCTGGGCCCAAGTGTCCCCGAGCAGTCCTGTCCAGACCCTCTGCTGTGTCCGACTTAGCCACATCTGCTGGAGGTGAAGGCGAGCCCCCTCCAGCTACCCAGTAAAATTGCCAATTACATCAGAGAAACTGAACTGGAGCGAGTGGCTGTCTCTGACTCAGCTGGCCCTGGGGAAACAGTGACTGCCAGCAGGTGACTCAGAACAGCTCTGTAATATTCATTTCATGTTGCTTAAAGATGTGAAAAAGACCAAGCCGACCAGCTTCTGGTGTTTGACAAACCAGACTGCTGTTGGATCATATTTGAACAGACAGCTGTGTCTGAGTGTGCCAGGGAAAGCCTTCCCAGGCAATCGAGTAAGGTAGCACAAATTCCCCAGCCTAATGAAGAGCTGGGACATATCTCATTCCACAAAAAGCTAATGGCAAGTTATATGCGCTGTTGATTCTTTCATACACACGTTGATTCTTTCACCCATCATTCATTCACCAGTCACTCAACAGTTATTTATGGAGTTCTAATCTGTGCCCATGTCTGTCGTTGGTGCTGGGCGCACACTGTCCTGGCCACCACAAAGCCTGAAGGCTAGTGGCCAATTCTGACCATGCCTGTACTTTCTCATGCATCTGTCAGAACCTTTCCCGAACAACCTACAGGCTGCAATTCTTGCTAATAAAACAAGACCGTCCAAATTATTTCATTTTTTAACGGCACAATAAAGTAGCAAAATGAAGCATGTACATCCTTCATTCTAAGTCACATAGAGGTTTCTGTCTAAGCCATGGATGGAGCTAACATTGCCTAATATCTAATCTAGTCCTCCCTCCATCCTTCTGCAAGAGCGAGCCTGTATAAAGCATCGGATTCCTATAAGTTAGAAAGAATTTAACTTAGATTGTGCCTAGAAAAAAAAACAAATAAACAATAATATCACAATCCTATAAAAGGCAATACTTTGCCTTCTGGATAAAGCCTTAGCCCAGCAATAAATAAGGGCGAACGGTATCTGAATTCTGAGCTAACTGTTATGAAAATGCCCTCCTGACCACTTTGTCCACTGGATGCAAAGACACGGTGGACATACACACTGTATGTATGGATCACATACAACTGGTCAGTCACAGCCTTCCCAGCACTCACTGGCGTATAATTCTTAACAGCTTATTTACTTGATTGTTTAGAGTATATCTATTTATCTATCTATTTAGAGTATATATATTTAGAGATTGTAAACAACCAAGGAGACGGAGAGTGAAAGAGGCCTTTAAGTCAAACGTGATGACAAAAGAAGTACAAGTTGATAATATGGCAAAAAGGACTGGCATTAGGCACACAGCTACTCTCGTTAGTTAACCATCTTAATACAACTTGAAATCCAACCTGCTTATACCCCCTCACTCGGATGAAATAAGTGAAATCTAAGAGGAGTTAAGTTTTAAGACGATAACAAAATACATGCTACATTTTTCAGATTTCCATCCGCAAAGAATTTTAAATAAAATTCACTCATGTGTGCATTTTCAAGTAATGCACTTCCAAATAGTACCTTACTCAAGAATGGCAGCTTGTAAAGTCTGTTAAAGTTCTTGGATGTTTATTAAACCCTTCAATCCTCACAGCAACCCTGTGAGGCAAGTAGATAGGTGTTCATTTATTTTGTCATTGTTCGTTCATTATTTTCATTATTTTTTTCATTTGTATTTTCATGTATTCTGTCAGTCAATGAGCATTTGTGGAATAGCTTCCAGTTCCAGGCACTGTGCTCACCTATTATCCTGTTCTCTCCAATATGGCAGCCCCTAGCCACACAGAGTCATTGAAATTAACTAAATCTAAATAAAACTACACTTCAAAATCTTTACATGCTGGATATGGGTGCAAGGGAGATGAGGAGGATGAGCGTATCTGATTGTCCTGGTCCAGAAGATGCTCAGCATAGCCTCTGCTCCACACCTAATCCCTTCTCTTGTCAGTCGTTGTTGTTCTGTATCTTCAGCACATCCCATCCACCTACCTGCAGGTAGCACACTGCCAAAACCAGTTAGGCAGGTGACCGACCGGCTCTCCTTTTCCTCAATGATTTCTAGGAACCCCACATTTACAACTGGTAACTGACGCTAATGTTCTGCTGATGGTTTAAAAATTGTCTTTATTGTTGACAATTGAAAATGTTCCCATTGAAATAATCTAATTGCCTTTCCCTTCTCTGCTTTGACATCCAGTTTTCAGATGAGAGAGAGCCTCAAGACAATATAACTCTCATTTCTCAAAGATGCGCTGCATCACCTTTCACCCCCTGCTATGCTCATTATTGTTGCCTGCCTCCAGAATAAGACCTGTCTCTTGAAGGCTATCTGATGCACCTTCCCAGGGAACACTCATGTCTTTCTCTCCACCAGGAAATTAGATATTAAAAAGGAACAGTCTTTGGTACCTCAGAGTTTTGTGAAAGTTTAATTTCTTTTTAAGAAGAAAACAGAAAATCAGAATGCAGAAAAAGCATTACCATAGCCCAGCAAGAAAAAAATTAATAGACAAACTAGGGTGGGTATGATGTAATAAGGGTGCTGGAGGTTAACCCTAAGGACAATGTGAGGATCTTAAAAGGATTAATGTATTTTATGAAAGAAATAAAAAAAGAAAGAAATGTGAAGAGGCGGATTCTGTGAGCCAATCAGAAGATGTTTAAAGAAACTATGGGAATGACCCTACTAAGCTCAAAGGAAAATGTAGACTCTCTTGTCACCTTCAAAGGCTTATCATAGATAAGAACACTGGGGAAGCACTGCAGCCTTAGCCAAAAATTGAAACTGCCTGGGCCTGAATGAATGTGAGTTCTGAGGAGGCCCACAGCAGGTGGAGCCCACAAGGGGTCATTCCGCCCTGGGTGTACTTCAGTCCACCAAGCTGAAGACTTCCTTTCTCTTTCCTGTTCCCCAACTACGGGTTTCCAGAACATAAACCCATTCCCTCCTGGACTGGATTCCTATTCCGAACCCAGGTGATTTGCGAACTGTTATGGGGGACTGGACCCTGCCAGGCAGCGCTCTGACCTTACCTGTTACCACCAGCCTAGGGAGTATTGTTGACTGCTTTGAGAATCTCATTGTAATATCCCCTTCCCAGACTGACCTGCTAAAAATATTGAGTCCAGCCTACACTGGACCCAAATTTGCCATGCCCTATTGATATTGTGACTTGACTACATTCCTACAGCTGTGTTTATTCTAGCTCTGATCTACCCTCTCCCAGCCAGTTGATCACTGAGATCCTATCAAGTTTCCCAATCTCAAGCAGGTCATTGCAGATCTGAGATGCTAGCACACAATCAAATGAACGCACACACATGAATGCCATGGAGCTGTGTAGACCAAGTAAGGAATCTGGATTTTATTCTAAGTATGATTGGAGAATGTCAAGGAAAAGAGTGACATGATTTGCCATGCCTTTAAAAATGCAACTCTGGCTACAATGTGAAGACTGGATCATGCAGTGGTAAGAGAAGATGCAAGGTGACCAATTCGGAGGCCATCTAGCAGTCCCATAGTCACCGAGTACTCACACAGTGGTCCAGGTGAGAAACACAGATGACGTGAACGAGGGTGGTAGCAATAGAGATAGAGAGAAGTAAAAGGATTAGGGATATATTTTGAAGGTAGAGTTGATTATACAGAAAAAAAAAATGATGGCTGCTACCCTTGTCCATATTAGGGCAACACTGATTAATTTTTTTTAAAAATTTTTTTATTGAAGTATAGTTGATTTACAACGTTGTGTTAGTTTCAGGTATACAGCAAAGTGATTCAGTTCACACACACACACACACACATATTCTTTTTCAGATTCTTTTCCTTTATAGATTATTAGAAGATATTGAGTATAGTTCTAGGGGAACATCGATTTAAACCAAAGCACACAAAGAGGGTTTCAGTAAGATATTAGTAAGAATTTCATGTTTATTTAGGACTAATTAGCCCTGACATATTTATATGTAGATGTTGGAATTTTCCAGGGGGACTACTTTGGGATAAAACAAGTGTCTAATTGCCTAAAGTAACCTAAAAGATGTTAATTTTAACAATAATTTCTTCCTGGGATGTAGTGATGCTTTGCTCCAAAAAGTATTCCTTCTCTTAAAAAAAAGTTTCTCAGTTTGAATTATAAGTGTGACAACAGAAAACTAATACCCTAGAGCTCCTTTTTGTGACTTTTCAGCAGGACTTCGCAATGGAACAGCATCTTAATCCATTTTGAGAGAGTCTATCAGAATTGTTCCAAAAATATATCTTGAGTGCCTACTATAAGCATATTCCAAAAATTCTACAAAATAATATGCCTTATTGACAAATGTTTCTCCATTCAGTCCCACAGAAAAACAATCTTTGGTAAAATAAGCTACATAGCCTGAAATATGTTACATTCATTGACAATATTTTCAATGGCATAATCAGTTATACATTAACAGACATGGTATCTATTAATGCTCTCATTAGGATTCATTCAGCCGCCTCTATATAGCTCAGCCAATGTAGGGATGGACAACCCTATAATATATTATAGTAATGCAGTTTCTCCACCATCCTTTAGGTGCATAAAAATCATTCTTACAGCTTGTGAGTAACTTCCGTTCTTCACAGAATTTCATTTGCCTATCCCCTTTTTTGGTTGAAGTTTTAAATCAATCTTAGATCCTTTTAAATATGTGACACAAGTTTATCCACTTGAAGAGGTGAGTCTAAGGGTACCAAATGTTGCAACATACCCAAAGTATGGAGAATGTATATTAGATATAGATAACACAACAAAACCTGGGAGTGGTACTGATGACTCAGGGCATCAATATCAGATAAATTTCTAGACCTGGAACCAAGTCTGTAGACACATACTAAACAAAGTCTTCAAATGCAAAGTTTGATTATGTACTTAAAATACTAAAACTTATCATTGAAGGAAATCCCCAAAGAGGACTGTAAATTAGTATAAACTGTATAGACATTGCAGTGACAGTATATGTGGAATTTCTTAAATCCTATAATCAAAGCAAGGGTTCTTCATCAATTTGAATTATGATTCTGTATGTAGATAAACTATTCTCTGGTAGGAAACAATCAGGACCTCAGGGATATCTGTTATTCTGTGGCCTTCAGTTCCAACATTCTATCATTCTATCACCTTGCACCATGTGTTTTGAAGATTCATCCAAAAAATACCACCCTTTCCCTCACAATAGAATGGAAAAGAAATTCCCAAATTTGCAATTTGAGACAGATGGCTCGGTTATGCAGTTATGAGCACCAATGTCCTAACTAGACTGTTGATTTCATTTGTGAAATTTGTCTCTGAACAATGACTGATGGCTCTTGGATTTTTTTTAAAAGTGCTCAATAATCCCACTAGTGTATCAAATTATCAACGTCTTGGTCCCAGATAAAGCAAGATCAATGAAAGATAACCATTGTTACATGCGCTTGTATCCCGGAGACCATCAGAAGCTAAACATGCCTGTGCTTCAGATCTTTTATTGTATTTGCTTCAAGACAAAATGAAAGTAGTGTATCACCACATGAATTCCAGAAATGAGGCTAAAAAAATCTCCAGCAGTCTCCAAAGAAGTCATTTCAAACACAGGATGTACTAGGTTTCCAGGATGGAAGAAGCATTCAATTGCCCTTGTAGTACCTGAGAAGGAATTTACACTATCAGGACCTGCCCAAATCTCTCCTAAAAAGGTTCCCTTCTGATTGCTGGAAGATGGTGACCAGGCTTTCTGCCAGCATCACTTAATGGAGCCAAGTACTCCAAACCAAAAATAAAATATGTCATAGCATCAACTCTATGAGCTCAAAACAAACAACAGTCTCTACAATGAGCCATAGCATACGTGGCATATATAATGCCTATGGTCTGTCTAGAGGCAGTGAGCACAAGGTCCCTGCCGGCTCTATCCACTTGGTGCAATAGATTTCTGACACTTTTGAAGCTGATATCCAGTAAATTGATTTCTTGTTTATATTCTTCTTTCAGTAGTCCTTTAGAGATAATGAATGCAGAATCACTGCCCTTGAAATGCCTTCATACATTCTTACTTTAGCAAGTTTTATAAATTATGTGATACAAATTCTAAAAGGATTTGGTAGACATCAGTGGGTCTTGGGTTTCATCAAAGCCAGTCACCGGAAATACACGCCCATTTGGTCTGGGGGCAGGGAGGAGGATTACACTGGTGTCAGAAGTCCTGAGTGGATCCATGGTGCCCCTGCTCATTAGCTACACAACCCTGGGACAATTCTCCAACCTTTCCAGGCCTCGGGTGCCTGAACTGGAAAATGAGAATAAGCACAGTCCCCCAGTCTACCTCACAAGGCTGTCAGATTACTGAAATACGATCATCCTTTTGCAAATTGTAACTTCAATTCATGTAGCTGAATGCATGTTCAATTGATTATAAAATTGGGACAACAGGTAAAATCTCCCTAGTGGACCTCGAAATGAAACATGTCTCATCAACCTCCAGAGTCAGGAGAAAACAAATTTTTTTTTAAATTCAGAGAGGTATGTTTGGTAACAAAGCAAGTAATAGCTGAGCACTCACTATACGTCAGGCTTCGACCCCCTCATGCATCATCTCACGGACTCCTCCCAGGAACCTGATGAGAGATGCTCTTACTCCCATTTTACAGGAAAGATGACCGAAACTTAATGAGTCCAGTCTCTCTGCCCATGGTCACCTCCCCAGTAGGCAGCTGAGCCGGCATTCAAACCCTGCCTACTGTGACTGTAAGATCCATGCTCTCAACCACTCTGGAGCCGATCGCCTACAGAGCTGCGGATTCATGAACCCAGCCCCTCAGTCTACCCTCCACCCACCCCACCCTCCCGCATCTGCTCAGTGGTTGTCTCCAGCTCTGCACTTTTACTCCTGTTCTTCTCCCTTCCTGAATCAGTCCCCTCTGCTTCACCGAATCGTCTGCCTCCTGTCTGGCTCACCGGAAGCCCTGCCTTTGACGTATGTCTCTCTAACGAGATTCTATTTCACACTGATCGCTCTCTACTGTTGCATCCATGGGTCAGTCATGTCTTAGAACCATAATATACTGCTTGGCTTTCCTGTGAAGGCACAGAATACATAAATGCATCTCTTCTCTCTCCGCACCAGTGCCCAAGACAGTAGTAGGTCAACAGAAAACTTCTCAAATAATTACTGGGAGACATTAACAAAACCTGCCCTACTTGAGTCTAGCCTAGCTATCCCATTCCTGATACGCTTCCACGGCAAACAGCACGCACAGACACTATGCTGTGGGCTGGTGAGCAAGACGGGGTCCCTCCCTTCCCAAATCTGCTCAGTTTCTCAAGGAAGGCAGACAAAGAAGCAACTGTGCTAGGTTAAGAGGAGCACAGGTACCACAGAAGCACAAAGCAGCAGCAGCTACCCTGACCTACGGCGTGATGAGGCAGGTATTTGGGGAGTTTGGTGCCTAGCGTGAAGTTTTAAGAACTGTGTAATAGTGACTATCAACAGGTATTGAATGGAACACCCCACTTAATGCTCTCACTCCCTCTATGGAACAGATGCTCTCATTATTCCATTCTACGGATAAGAAAACTGGGGCCGATGGAGGAGAATTTGCCCCAAGTTACTCGTAAATGGCAAGAGGAAGACCAGACCCAGGCAGCCTGGCTCTCAGAGACCACACCTTTCACCAGTATCCTGTCCTTCCTCTCAAGTAGATGAATTGTTGAAAAGGGAGTGAAAGAATGGTCCAGTCGAAGGCCCCGTGGATATTAAGGACTTTGCGGAGTTCAAGCAGGCTATGTAGATAAATTGAAGGAGTTTAATTTGGGCTCTAAAGTTCCAGGCGAGGCTCTCGTTACTCTGAGATGGACTTTTCCCAGCTGGGGTGCAGGATAGTGACTGAGCCCTGGGGCAGCCAGCCTATCCGTGAAGGGAGCTCGTAGTTCTGCTACACAGAAGCCTTTGGTGTGCTGGGTCCCCAGGGACTGTGCTCTACTGTCTCCCCTGCCCACCTGCCCCAGGGGCCCGGGGGGGGTCCTCCCCGCAAGCAGACTGTCCCTGAAACACCAGCCTGCCCCCACCCCATGAAATCAGAGGACCCTGAAAGATCCCAAGGGCTATTTTAATTTATCCCTCTGCTTCCAGACAGGATTCTTCTATACTGTCAGACTCTTAAGAAGATTCCCTGACTCACGGTCTCCCATTTCCATGTCAAATGGCCCTGTCCGTGAAGACACGCTTACTTAGGTCTGATATAAACCCCTCATGCTAACAAGGCCTGAATCCCCACTCTGCATTCTTGCGTGGTAGAACAATAGGTCATCTCTGAGGAGACTACTTCAAACACCTGTGACATAGCCACACTTGGACTGTGGAGTCAGGATTCACCTCCCAGCTCTAGCACTTGGGAGCTACGTGACATTAGGTCAATTCCTCAACCTTGCAGAGATTCAGCTTCCCACCTGTAAAATGGGCACAATAACAGGGCCAACACATGAATTTGTTTTGAGGATTAAATAGAGTTAAAAGGCTTAACACAGTGCCTAGCTCATCATAAATGCTTATCAAAATTTAGCTTAAAAAAGAAAATGAAAAACTAATTTCACCTGGATGTTGGGTTAATTTGTACACAATATAGGGACACACAAATCTCTGGTCAACTTTTCCAGGGTGAACAAAAAAAAAATCAAATGCCTAAAAATAGTAACTACACTTTTAGTCTTCTTATTTTCCACCGGTATGCAGGAGAGTAGAAATCCACTTCTAAATGGCAGCTATATATCAGTTATAAAACTGTTAAGTAAATCCAGGAAGGCAAAAAGACAAGACGGCAGAGACAGGAACCATCCAGCAGTTGCCATGACAACGAGGCAGGTTACCTGGACAAAAATTTTGGAAATCTCTTAAAAGAATAACCAGAGATGTTTCTGTCTATTTTGGGAAGGACAAAGTCTTCCTTTATCCTCCGCTAAAGACAAACATCCACTTGTTTGCTGAATATCTCCCAATTAACGCAGGGCGAGATCTGAGAGGAGTCAGGATGTGGTGCGCAGGCAGGTGGTGGGATGGAGAGGGACTTGGCAGGGAGCTGTAAGGTAAAGGCAGTATCAGTGGAAAATGCAAGATCAAACTGCCCAGGGATCCCCATTGTTTCATTTAGAATGCTCAAGGAGCATTCATTAAAAAGCGTCATTCTCACGCATGAAGACCCCCAATTGCTGCAGATTACGCTTACAAGAAATTGAATTCTTAACCAATAACACATTTTTATGAACAGTACTGACATGAAGAAAGTGATTAAAAACTCCGGTGGGCAAGACTTTCTCTGAAAGTCATTTTCAATACGTAAAGAAATAAAGAGCTTCTGATTCATTACAGGTGCCCTCTCTCCGGCTCCTTGGGTGTTAGACATGGGTCGTGTGTGCCTGTGTGTTTGTGTTTCCCTCCTACAATCTGCAGTTTACACTTAATGTAATAATCTTGCACACCTCGCTCTCATTTTTCAGTTAATCGATAGTATTTTTAAAGCAACAAATAGGGGCTATTTGTAATAGTATTCCTTTAATTGCATATTTTTCAAACATGAGACTATTAAAGTAGCTGCCCATGAAAGCGGTCATTCAATTCTCGTCCGAGGTGCCCCTTCATTCTGAAAGGGGCTCCCTCATCAAACTCAATAGCATCTCTTGGCTGCCTGAGAAAAACCACTGGAGGGAAAAAAAAAGAAAGAAAGAAACCTATTTTCCAGATCAAAGTAATCCCTACTCCATTGCCATGGCTCCAGACGTCTCTTTCTTCTTTTCATTGACCAGACAAGGTTCTTCTCAGCAAACCTCCTTCAATTTTTTTTTTTCTTTTTTTGCCTGAATTTGTTTTCTCGTTGGGAAAAGTGGTCATTAAAGTATTAGTTTAGGTTGATTGGTTCTTCAGTGGCAGAAGAGGCTTCTGAGGCTTTGTTATCTTTGACATGATCTCCAAACAGCGGCCCGATTATTATACAATATAGAAATAATAACTCAAGGCAGCAGCCTTCTCTTTGGAAACCCACACGGGTTGCTGGGTATATGATGATGCAGCTCACCTGCCGGTATATTCATGGGTGCTTTCAGGACCTGAGTGGCTGGCTGTAACCCTGGCCGCCGTTCCGGACTTGCCCTCCCCACCCTGGCCCTCGAGCCCCCCTCCTGTGGACCCGAATTCTCCCCAAGTCATCGAGGCTGCAGAGCACTTGCCCCTATTTATATCGAGCAGCGGTGCATTCACTAAGAAGAATGCGGACAGGGAGGGGGCCGGCTTTGATGTCTCCAGGGGCAGGAAATCACTCGGATGATTCCTCCAGGGCCACTTGGCAGCAGGTAGAGGGCGTGACAGCTGGTGGGAAGGTCGGTGACTGGGATGTGACCACTGAACCATAGCGGGGAACTGCGTTGCCCTTGCAAACAGAAAAGTTTATTCCTATAGTCTGGTGGGGGTAGGGATGAGGGAAAAAGATTATAGGGCCTGGCACCTACCACCTGGGAAAAAGAGAATTCAAAATTATCTGACAGTGGCATGTCGGAGCTTTCATTCCTTTTCAAGACCAGTTGGCCCAAGTCTTCAAGTCAATCTAACAAGAATGCATGACTGTCAATACCTAAAAGGTGGGATGCTTGGTGGTTAATCCATGGAGCTTGACTCTAGACTTGAAGCCTCTCTTTACCCATCTGTTAAAATCGTTTATAAGAGGTTTACTGTGAGAAATAATACTTATACGTACTCACTATGTGCAAAACACTGTACATAACACTTGACATGCATTATCTTATTTCCTATTCACAACAACTCCATGGAACATTTACTATTAAATGCCCCTTTTTCTTATAAGGAAACAGGCACAGAGAGTTGAAGTAAGTTATCCAGAGTCATGCAGCTGGTAAGGAAGCCAAGATTCAAATCCAATCCGTCCAAGCTCTAGAGCGCTGTTAGCCACCACTTAGGAATTAAATGGAATAATATATAAAGTATTGATTCTGGTACCAGAC
Source organism: Eubalaena glacialis (assembly GCF_028564815.1). NCBI lineage: Eukaryota > Metazoa > Chordata > Mammalia > Artiodactyla > Balaenidae > Eubalaena > Eubalaena glacialis. Next base: position 10,926,268 of record NC_083725.1, on the reverse strand, counting down.
ACTGAGCAACATTACTGATTGTTCATTTTACTTTGCCGACATTATTATTAAACGCCCTCTGTTGCTCTGTCCAAATGAAAAAGAGTAGGCAACAATGCTTCAAGAAGGGAAAGGGCTTTATGAAAGCAAACAAGTAAAAAATCATTATGATAACTTGACCTGGTGCACAGGAAAATTAACGATATTTCTTGATCCGAAAGTTCCCTGGAGATAATTGTGCTTAACAGGACTCTCTGGGGGAATAAAGAGAATGAAGGGGTATGGGAACAGGGGCTCGTGTCTAGCGGTAGCTCAGCCAAGGGGTATGGCGGAAAGGTCCAGAGACACTGGTATCCTGACTGCCGTAGTTGGGTGGGAGTGGAGATGTGGGTGATGTTTCAGGGGTAGCCAGACACAGGGGGAAGGAGCGCTGACAGGACAGCCCAGAGAGCCAACTGCAGAACGCCTGACCACGTGCCCACTGCCCTTCATGCTCAGAAAATACACACTCCCAGGGACTAAATCTTCCCCCACTCCTACCTGAAGCCCCCAAGGAATCAAGTGCTACTGCCACCTGCAAATTCCTAGGGAGACTCAGAAAGCTTCATTAAAAAGCCTCCTTCATTTCTTTATCGGATTAGTATTTACTGAGAACCTTCTACGTTCTGAGCACGGCTAGGCACAAAGAAAATGAACCAGGTTGATAGGTCCCTGACCTGTAATAGGAGTAAGTCACCTAGACTGCAGAGGCCAGGGTGCTCTGTCGTTTAATGGGGAGGTGTCATGAGTGCTAGGAGTGGGCTGGGCAGACCAGGGGTGACCAGTTCCGACCTGAAGGTAGGAGGAGGTAGGGTGGTGGAAGAGGGTGGGACCCGGGAAGTCTTTTCAGAGGAGCTGCTGGTTAGTGGGGAGGGGAAGGGATCCTGTCACTAAGGTCCTTCAAGCTGAATTCGCTTCTGTCAAACCTTCTGGCCTGGGGAATTCCCTGGCGGTCCAGTGGTTAGGACTCCGCGCTTTCACTACCGATGGCGCAGGTTTGATCCCTGGTCAGGGAACTAAGATCCTGCAAGCCGTGCAGTGCGGCCAAAAAAAAAAAAAAAGAAAAAAAACTGAAGTATTAAAAAAAAAAAAAAAAGAAAACTTTTGGCCTGTTACTTGTAAGAGTAAGAAACGTCTGAACACAGGGCTGCCCCAGACGCTACAGAGGACACATGAAAGAAGTAGAAGGCAGTATCCCTTGCCCTCAGAACGTAAAATGTGAGAATGAATCCAAAGAAGCATCAGTAAAATAATTAGAAAACCCAGGTGAACGCAAGGCAATGCAATTCCAACTTTGGCTTTGTAACTTTACAAAATGCCGTAATTCTCAAACTTCACATAGCAACACAGAGTGGGTATTCACCACGGAGCAATGTTTGACGGCTCTGGACCGTTAGGAGGAGGCTGAGGAACATTCCTGAATGTGTCAATCAGTTGGCACTTCGGGAACACCTACTAAGAGCACAGTAGTTAAGAGCCATCACTCTCCACCACAGACCAGCTCCACCACAAGCCGTGTGAACTTGGGCAGGCCCCCTAACCTCTGAGAGACCATGTTACCTCACCTGGAAAATGGAGATAAAATGGCATCTATTTCTAGAGTTGAAGTGAGGATGAAATGAGGTAAAGCAAGAAAATGATTGGGCCAAAGTCTGCCAAGAGTAAGCTCTCGGTGGTAATAATGAACTTATGGAATGTTGGTTACTTATAATTAATTGTTTATTTTTAAATAAATGTGTACAAGAAATATTAATATCGCTCATGAGCTGGGTGCTATGGTGGATGTAAATGCAGATAATCAACACTTTTAGACTCTTACCATGTGCCTGTCACTGTTCTAGGCACTTCGTATGTGTTAACTCATTTGATCCTCACAACAATATTGCCAGAAAGGTCTTATTACCCTCGTTTTACAGGTAAGGAGACAAGCACAGAGAGGTTAAGTAATTTACCCAAGGTCACGCAGCAAAGCTAGGATTCAAACCCAGGCTGCTTGACTCCGACTGCACTCCCAACCACTCTGCAATGCTGCTTCTTGTCATCATGAATAAGATACAGTCCTTGAAAAGAACATTATAAAGCAAGCCGGCCTATGATAAGACTCAGGAGAAACAAAAATCATAAAACTATTGAAGAAAGAGCTGCTGAGCGCTACCAAATCCAAATGGGAAAATCAAGGAAGAACTAGCAAGGGTGAGAAAGAGAAGTAACAGCAAAGAGAAGCTGCAGAATGCTGCGTCATGGAAGCACGAGGAAAGGAAGTTTTAAAGCAAGCAGGTGAGTCACTGCTAGCTGTGTCACGCGCCACAGGGATGTAAAGGAGGGTGAGCTAGAGAACCACTAGGCGGTGGCACAGTGGGGAGCGCCATAAAGTGAGCACGCAGATCCCATGAAGGGTGGAGGATGAAGCCAAGTCACAAGGGATGGTCAGAGAGTGATGCTACTGAGCGCAGGCTTACCTTTCAAAAATGCTGGCAACAAAAGGCAGGCGAGAGATGGATGTTAGTTCAAAGGCGTTGTTCCCCCTTCCAGACAAGGTTGTCTCTTGTTCATGATCAGAGTGGCACTTATAAGTAGAGGAAGAATAAAGATGCAGGAGAGAGCTGTAGCCAATCTGTGAACGCGGAGAGAATCTGGAGAGCTCGTGCGGCTCTGCTGGGAGCTCTAGGGTCAGCTAAGAGGAAGACGCTTCCTCCTCTGATTCAAGGAGAGGGAAGGGAAGAAAGGTGAAGATTAGGAGGAATTTGGATATGGAAAGAAGTTGAGGAGACTCACATCAATCAGATGGTTCCAACCTTTTTAGCAAGGAGGGTTCTAGGAAAGGAAGCGAGGATGCTGCTTACTTAGGTAAGTCAGAATGGAAAATACCATTGCCCCCTTCGGGCTGCTTGGCAAACTCCTACTAATTCGTCAGGACTCAAACTGCCCCCGCTAGCCTCCGATGTGCCCAGGCAGAGTTGGGGGCTCTGTCATCTGCACTTGTTCAGTTACTCCTCTCTGATGCATCAGCCACATGATACTGTAATTATTTTTGTTTATGTCTCTCTCCCCCTCTAGACCGAAGTCCTCCATGGTAGACACCACATCTTACTTGTCTTAGTTTCTCAAACATCTAACCTAGTACAAAATGACATTCAGTAAATGTGTGTTGAACGAATAAACAAATTACTCAGTAAGTCATACATAAAAGAATTGCAATTCAGATCCAGAAAGGCTGGGGAATAGCACTTTAGAACCAGCATCCTAAATGTCTAGGTTCATTTCAGATCGAAACAGCCTGCTGTCGGGCAATCACCCTAACTGCTCTGTATCTAATAACCCAGGCTCTGAAAAACGGGAACCACAGCCCATGGAACTGTGAGCTTCATTAGTGAATGCCAGTAAAGGGCTTTTTAAGTGGCAAAGCAGATGATTACAGAAAATGCCTCTGAGGGAGAAGGATGACAAAAATGTGTCTCCAAGACAATGAAGCAGCTTCCTTCCAGGATTTCCACCACATTTCACTCGAACACAAGCAGTTACAGAGAATGCAGGGCCCTCTCAGAGGCCCTAGCATCACTAGGTCCCGAGGTTATGTGTTCACCGAGTTCAGGAACTGTTGTGAAAGAGTATTTGTGAGAAAGCACGAGAGTCCTGCCATGCAGCGCTTCCCAGCTCGGGGCCACTCTGCTCCCTGATTAACTTCACTTGCAGCTTTTCCTATTGTTCTGTCCTGTGGCTCCTGATTTCCACCTTCAGAGCATCACCAGATCACTCAAATGCCTTGACCTTTGGAAATACACTTGTGCTCCCGGGAAGTACATGATCATTTATCACTGCCATTTACCAAGTGTTAGCTAGATAAATAGATATGTGCTAAGCCCCGGAAGCAGCCACCAGCCCATGTGCACAAAATGTGATACAATCTAGTCCAACTGAGCAAAAACAATATTGACACTGAACAATAAGATGTGTTAATATATGGGTCTGTTCTGAGGATTTAAAAAAATTTATGATTGACATATTTTTTAGTTATTTCTAAGGCTGTAGAAATCTAAGACATAATGTACTTTAGATGGGTGGTCCTAATGCAGAGGAGCATTGCTATGGAAAAGTTTAGAGAGACGGTAATTCTAAACATCTGTTTTATATATTATTATAATTCCCCTCTACACACATAAATAAACAAATACGCACACACGCAAACCTACCTCTAAAGTTGATTTTGCTTAAGATACATTCATAATTAGTTTGCCTCCCAGTATGCACACTTTAGGTTAGCAGTACCTGTGATAAAAACGGGTAAAGATGGTCTGGGATTTTTAATTGTCACAGTTAATCACAAGGTATCTATACACTGGAGAACAGATCAGAGTTGTAAAGAATAGGAGGAGGAAAAAAATGGGATTAGAAGGAAGGAAAAGAACATAAAGCAGAAAGACGGATAAGAAGCAGAAAGACGGATAAGAAGCAGAAAGCATTAGCAGTTTAGTATTAGTGGGTTTCAGTCAGTGGTCCCAATTCCTTCCCATACTCATCATCAATCCTTATTCAAACACTGCCAGAGTAGGGGCATTTCAGGTTTGAGGAGGGATTTAAATGACTATATACCTGATACCGAAGATGCTTTGATTTTCTAAAACTGCAGGCTGCTTTCTTATTAACAAAGCAGTTAACAGTCAGCAGTTACTCGCCAACATTAAGTACAGAATATTTGCTACTACCATGATTAAAACTCTGGTTGGGATCTACATTAGCTAGTTGATCTTCATGTTAGCCACTCAGAGCTCTTCTGAAACTTATAATTAGTTGGGAGAGAGAGAAAATGATGGCATTTTCTTACTACTGATATAACTTTGGGGTCCACACAGAGGCTGAATGGCCTTTAGTCAAGGGTACTGTATGTGGAAGCCTTTCAGTTGTTGGAAAGTTAGAGCCAAAGACTTCAAATACGACCTCTAACTGGAAAGTTGTATGATTCAACGACCTCAAAAGAAGATCACCAAGGTTATTCTATGATATAGACATCACTGGGACCTCCCATCCCTGCTGGAAAGCCCTCTTGTTCATTACATGGGAGAAACTGCTGAAAATGGTCAATTCTACTCTCACTCAAACACTTTGCAGTGTTCCTTTATGCTGCCTGGGCTCCAAGGGCCTAACTATGTGCCTTGAGGATAAACTCCCCTGGCCCCAGCTCATCACTCAGACACACCTGTCTGTAGTGGGTCTTAGCTTGTGTCCTTTTCTGGCCAAAGTCAACGTAGACATCTTAGAGCTCAGCACATCTTAGACATTTGGGGTTACCTCTCCCATCAACAACCAAACAGAGAATATAAAGCTTCATGAAAAAGAGTAAACTGTTTAACCAATACATCATCAGTGTTACAGACATAAATTAGAAGAGTTGGGAGGCACCTGGCTTTTTTGAGCTCTAGAACATCATTGAAGTCTAAGCACTGAACCTGAAGAGATTCAAGTCCAGAGAAAATAAAGAATAGGGTGAAAGGAAGACCAGCGCTTAGAGAAAAAGTGGAGGGGAGCAGACAGGCTACATCATGATTAAAACTTCCATTATGCAACTAATCAAATGTGGGGTATATCAAAAGCAACCATAATGAAAAGTAGAAACACTCGGTGTGTACCCTTAGAATCCAAGACATCTAGAAAAATATGATATGTTTATACATTTATAGATTTATAGATACGCAGGCTCAGGCTGCTAAGTGACTGACTTTTATTTTATTTTTTAGAGAGGCAGAAAATAAAGTGATCATTTTAGGGAAGCCTGTATTTATTATTTTTTGTCTATGACTTTCATTTTTTTATTTTATTAAAATACTGACTGTTTTAGAGTGAAGGAGAAGCAAAGCCACAACCAAAACTTAAGTGCCAATTTCTGAAAACCAAGTTAAACTATGAAATTCTCCTCTTTTTTTCCTTAAAAAGCTCTCAAAGAGAGAAAACTAATCTCTTATATGGCAAAATGTATACAAATGCACAGTATTCATAGATAAGGGGTTTTGATCCAATTATCCAAATAACTGCCTCTGTTTCTCCTGCCTGTTTATGCATTTAAATTCATGTTTTGTCAATTATTTCATGCTTGTTGGTTGTGTCTCCCAAACCAATCTCCAAATACTTGAAGGCTTTTCTTTTATCCATCTTAATCTCTTGCCATGCTTACTATGGTTGGCGAGCATCCCAAAGAGTCACTAAAATGCTTCACACAAACCCAACTTCTGCTTTTCCTTAGGTACGATAGATTAGTTGAACAGTGCTTCATATAAGTGTCACTAGGGAAATTCTCCATTTGAAATCATTACTCTGTACCTTCTTTCATTTGTATTGAAGTCATTATAACTTTTCAAAGCATTTTTAGTGACCATTGCATTTTGGTATTTGTTTCCTGAGCATACCTCAAAGAACATTACAACCACAAATCCTATGACAATCACCTCACCCACCGATGAAAGTTATGTCCAGAGTCTTGGAGCCTTTTGGTAAACTGATAACTGGTCATTCTCACTCCAGGCAAGTAGGTGTCCATTACAATTCACCTGGCTAGAACACAATGGCAGTCAGCACTCGAGACAGTGCTCAAGTGACAAGTTATATCAACTCCAACTGTAGAAGAATCCAGAAGGTCAAAACACAGGCTTCCTTAATCCTTGTAACGTTGAGAGAAGAGGTCAGTGTCCTTCAATGACCCCCTCAAGTAATGTGTCCACCGTGTGTTTGGCTTCCTCCCATCCTGACATTTCCTCATAATTTAACATTCCTGCTAAGGCAGAAACGAAAGCTGAATGTTTCACTGGAGCTAGGTCATGCTGACAGTGATAGCAACTGACAGGAGATTAAAAGAAACCAAAGATACCACGTTGAAAATGTCTCATCAAGGTCACCCACTCATGATAAGGCAAGTGGAGAGTGAGGGAGAAATACAGCCTTATCACTTGAGAATCAACAGAGACAACTACATTATCTAATTATTCCTCTTCACTCCCACCTCCTCTAGCCTCCCACTCCTACACACATGCTATTAAGCAAGTCCAGTATTTTACAATTACTATAGGGTACATCTCCTTGGCAATCCAAGGTACCACTGCAGTGAAGACACCGCCACCAACCTCCTCAGTCCTGCCAAGCAGAAGCAGGCTCTCCCAGTGGCACTCAGTTCACCCCTTTACTACCATATGACTTTCTCCCCGCAAGCTGTGAGCCCTTCATGTGTTTGAAGCACACCTTCCTCTTCTATCTACCTGCACGGTGACAGAGCAAGCCAGCTACCTACTAAAATTCATGATTCTCCTGCTCTTACAGAGTTGCTGCTGAGAAGCTTCTACCACGCCATGGACTAGGTTTTTCAGGTCCATTTACACCTAGGGGCGGCCATGTGACTAGTTTTAGCCAATGGAAAATGAGCAGAAGTGATGTATGTCCCTTCGAGGTGTTTACAACACAGCACATCTCCATGCTCTCTTCTGCCTGCTGCTAGCTAGATGCAGAGGTTAACAGGGCTCAGCAGCTGGCGGAGCTATGTGATGGAAAGAACTGGGTCTCTGGATCACTGCACTGAAGAAAGCTACTACTGACTAGAAACAATGTACTGGATTATTACAAGAGAAAGAACTATACTTCCATTTTTTTTTTTAATTAATTAATTAATTTATCATTTATGGCTGTGTTGGGTCTTCGTTTCTGTGCGAGGGCTTTCTTTAGTTGCAGCAAGTGGGGGCCACTCCTCATCGCGGTGCGCGGGCCTCTCACTATCGCGGCCTCTCTTGTTGCGGAGCACAGGCTCCAGACGCGCAGGCTCAGTAGTTGTGGCTCATGGGCCTAGTTGCTCCGCGGCATGTGGGATCTTCCCAGACCAGGGCTCGAACCCGTGTCCCCTGCATTAGCAGGCAGATTCTCAACCACTGCGCCACCAGGGAAGCCCTATACTTCCATTTTTTAAAAAAATCTTTATATATTTTTGGGTTGTCACTGGAGTGTACCCTAACTAATACGTGAGCCTACCACAGTGGCATACATAGACATTTGAAAGATGGTGAATAACTGAATAGGGCATTCACCCATTTGCCTATGAAAGAACCTGATTACTTTGTACTTTTCCAGGAAAGATTAATTATGGATTGCATCTCATGCAATTATATCCAATAATTGTTATGGAAATCATCTCAGAATGCTATATGAAACAGACTGATGTTAGTAGAACTTTATTTAATCTTATAGTTGTTTCTTCAGATTCATAGATACATATTTAAATTTTGTTGCTGTGGGAGAATGTTGAGGTTGTCATGGCAACAGGTTAAAGCAACAGAGTGTATGTGATGTACTGGGATGCTTGGTGCTAGCCATGCCAGCAAAAACATAAAATAATTATATTATACAGAAAGAACTGTACTAAAGGTAATGGTGTGACAGTCAACTACGTGTCTTTCACCTCCTAGGAACCGTAATTTAACACACTGATTTGTTAACAATTTTGATAATATTGCCAGTCCTGGAAGGAAATGAAGTTTAGACTAAGGATGAGATTATTGGTAGAGGATCATCACTCAATTTCCGGCTGCCTAGAAAAATACACATGCACACACACACACACACACACACACACACACACACACACACACAGGAAAAGAGAGAGGGAGAGAGGGAGAGAAACAGAAAGGGGGCGGGGAGAAAGAGAGAGAAAGAAATGGACAGAGAGAGGAGATTGGGCCTACACAAGTAAAATCTGATAAAGTTGATGAATTGAGGGGACAATAAATTTAAAGCAAGCAATCAAATTAAACCCCTTCTGAGCAGAGGTTCTTGAGAAAATTTAAGTAATTACCCCAACTCCCTGATTTACTTCACCATGCTGGCAGAGCCTTTATTGATCCCTTCTCTGTGGACCAGGGGCCTATTTCTCTGCAATGGATTTGCTACTGATTTAAGTTATCATCATTCTCTTATGAAAATTAAACACTTCAAGCAGGGCTATTCTATCTCCCCCAGGGTTATTACTCTTCTCTCTGAGGGACCTCAAGGCTTCAAAGTGTCCAGAAGCAGTAATCGTGAGACAGCACAAACGGCAGGTGTCCTGGGTTATCATGCAGGATCCAGAATAAAAGAGAAAAGAAATGGGCTTGAGTTCACGGGCTGTGGCATGCTGGAGCAGGGCAGTGTGATGGGCCAGAGAGATTTGGGGAGACTAATATTTTTAGCTGTTCTTTGGATGGGTCATATAAAACAGTAAAGAAACAATTCCCCTGACTTCTTTTCTCACTAAAGCCCTACAGATAATTCAGGAAAACTTTCAACTCTAAGAAAAAAGAAAGAAGATGGCGTCCCTACTTTTAGTCTTTATTCCCCTTTCCTTCCCATCTCATGCTATCATTTCCGTTTATATGTGCTCATTAAATAATGTCTTCTCCAGGACCCTCCTAGTTTTATTCAGAAACTATATTGGCCAATTTCCTAGAGAAGAAACCCAAGCTTTGAGAGTCCTTCCCACCCTGAGACAGGCTGATCCATCCAGGAAAGAGATTCTGACCCCGAGAGAAGTCGTTACTATATTGAGAGGCGTGACACAAAGGATGCAGACTCTGGACCGCACCTGCAATGGCACAACCCATTTCAAGGCAGAACGAAAAAGGCCTATGCAAACATAAAGAGGAACTGAATTCAATCACAATGCCAGACGGTCTCGGGCGGCCCCTCCACTGCTGCTGGTGCAAACCAGGGTCAAAGACATCTGACGTGGCTCAGTAGAAAGAGGAGATCAATAATGCTAAAGAGAAGCATCTGCAGTAAGAAGCAAATCATTGCAAATTTAAATAAAATGTCCTCCACGCGCAGGACTCCTGATGGAAGCCCTACATCTGCCATGTCGACCTTGTCACTGGGACTCCCCCCACTCCTTGGGGGGAGAGAATGAGGGAGAGGCAAGGAAAGAAAAAGCAGGAGCCAGGGATGGTTACCGTATTGTGTTGTCTTCAACCGAGAAGCCCCAAAGAGTGCCGTGCCCATCTGTCCAATCCAAGGAGAAAACACTGATAATGTGAACTATTTTTAGAATGACGGGGATAAACTACACGTCAGTCTCAGAAGAGACTGGGATGTAGCTAAATGAGGTTACTAACAGTAGGATAAACAGAAAGCAAATTTCATTTAATGACTTAAATGTACTGAGAACTTATTACATGAGCCAGATACATCTGACTAATAAGGAAACTAAAGCTCAAAGATTGTAAGCAGTAAGTCAAGGACTCACACCAAGGTCTGCCTCGCTATAAAGTCAGACAGTAATCTAAACCCCAGTGTTAAGGACTCATCTGCAAATACAACATGTTTCGAGGCCACTCTCTTCCTCACGTTCTTCATCGTGTCAGGGTTACTGGCGCACACTCGGCCTGTCTGGATTCACAGGAACAAGAACAAATACCTCTGAAGGCGAGTGAGATACTTAGGCAGAGAGTGGAGGCATAAAAGAATGGATTATACAGAAATGTAGAAAGCAAGGAGATTTCAGCCTAGTACTACACCATTTGCTTCCCTTGACTGAGTCTGCTTAGAGAAAATTGGGTTGTTGAGTTAAAGCAATAAACTGGTAAATTCTACTGTGGGTTACTCAGGCCTCGACATCTTTGTTGTCATTTGCTGTTGTTCAATATACGGCCTATCATTGTGAGGACCTACACGGACGGAAGCAGGAATAACGTAGGAGCCAGAGAGTTGACTGCCAGGATATAAATTCCACATCAGGAGCACATTTCCCAGGGCCCTTCTGCCAAGGGAAATGGTCTTGAGTCTCCCCAGCCCTCTTGACCCATTTCACAGATGCTACCCAAATAGTAAAATGGAAAAATTCGAAGTGACCAATACCCATTTTGTCTTACTTGTGGTTAAATATTAACTTTCTGCTTTATGAAGAAAACTAGCATTTACTGAGCAGGTACAATGCACATTCCCTGCACTAGGTGACTGATACACATGCTATCTCATTGACTTTTCACAACGACCTTTTGAGGCACTGCATGCCTACCTAGCAGCTGATGGAACTGAAGGCTACAGTGATGGATTTGCCTAGAGCCAGGACCTATGGGTTCCATGGGGGTTCAAGCCAATGTTCTTAAGACGTTCAGAATCAGTACTCTTTCCTTCTATGCTCTTCCTCAGTCCTCTTTAATGATGTATGCTCTTGCCACACCTCTGGGTCATCCTTCTAAACTTTAAAAGTCATAGTTCGATAGAGCAGAAGGTATATTATTATTGAGCTGAAAAAAATCATACTGAAATATATGTGCATCCAAGAAGTAAACGCCTTGTCTAAACTCCTAAACTAAGTGGGTTGCCACTCCTTTCTCTCTTTCCTCTAAAATTGAAATATACAAGAATCATTCCAATTACTTGAAGGTTTGGGTTAGCCGATTCCACATTTCCAGAGACTTAGCGAGAAGCTTTTCATGTCCAAAGAACTTTTCGTGGATAATGGCTATCTGGGAAGGGATCTCAGATGAGCAGATGTAATGCATTCACGATTGTTCCACCCCTGGGAAACACAGAGTGAAAGGGAAAGAGCAGGGACCCGGGAGCCATCCAGATCTGAACGAGAACCATGACTTCACCACTGGGTGAAGTTGATCAAGTCTTTTCCCTTCTCTGTACCTCAGTCTCTTCATCTTTAAAATCAGAATGATGCTACCAACCTCAAAGTGGTGCTGTGAGGACCAACTGAGATGACCTACACAAAAAGCCTGGCACATACACATACCCACTCAAACTAGAAACTAAAATTTTAAACTTTTAGAAACGAAAAGCTCAGTTTCTTTCTCAATCCCTTCTGATATAGCTGTTTATTGATATAGCTGTCTACTGTGCTTGAATCAGATGGGGTGAGGGCATGCACAGTGCCCACTGCTGGTCCAGGGGAGAGTCCATCTTGGGAGGAAAGGAAGTATCCATTGTTTTGATTCTCACTTTCCGCAATTTTCATTGGGAAAAGAGGGAGGAGAGACCCTCTAATTCCCACAGCTAAACAGAAATGACTTTTGAATTCTCTGCCGTTTTAATATTATCAGCGTTACTATTACGTTCCAGGGATGAAACACAGGGAAAGCTGACAGTGTATCTTTCCTGGATGCCCAAGCAGCTCATAATCAGACATCATCTTTATTTAGTGAGCACCTATTACGTGTTCACAGCTCAGCAGCCCAGAAACTAATTCAGATCAGCTTCACCCCAGTGGGATAAAGTTTGAGCCATGCATGATAAAGCTTGAATTAAATGCTTTTTTAGAAGGAAGGAACAAGCAAGCTGCCTCAGAAGGAAGGAAAAGGGCACCAGACCCCATTCGGGGAGGGACGTCTCAACCTCCCCTCAAAGGAAGTCTTCTGTGTGGACCCAGGTGCTGCTGAGGGGGGCCTGGTGGGTCGGCGGGGGATAAAAGGCTCTCTGGAGGCCCTCTGACCCCAGCTGTCCCACGGGAAATGAGCGAGGAGGCTGCTGGCTGGCAGACAAGCAGGTGTGCCCTTAAGAAGCCATGGAGATTAGCTGGGGCTTATCCAAACCTCTGCAGGAAGCAAATCTCTCCTGGCTTCTCAGGAGACCCCAGCGCTCCTCTGGCATCAAATAAGCCAGACGCAGAATGGACGTCAACTTGGCCTTTTGTGAACCCAGGGCCCCAGTGTGGAAATCTGGACACGATCACACTTACCAGGGCCCCCAAGGAAAACGAGGATTTGAAGAATATGTTTAGAAAAAGGAAGAGGGAGGAAAAGAAATGACTGAAAGGCAGGAGCACGGGTAGATGCACCTTACTTGTGCTTGGATCTCGGTATTGGGGATCATTTTTGCCCCACCCCCCAAATTTAACCAAAAGTTACTTCATTTGCTTGAAAATATGGCTTCTGGGGAAAATAGGTGGTATCTGCTCTTCAGCAAAGGTAAAGGCCAGGAGACTCAAAGGCTGAGAGAGCTCCCCTTCTCAGGAGCCCGAAGGGAAGCAAATTAGCACTGTGGGCAGAGGAAGGAGGGGGAGACGGGGCCCCCATTCGTGCAGAACACGCTGACTTTACTCTATGTCCAGGTCTAATGATGTGGCGAAGGCACTGGCTTTAGACCCACATCATTGAGATGTGCATTGGAGTCCTGTTCTTGCTGTGTATAAGCTGTGTGGCTCTGAACAAGGCACTTCAACGCTCCAAGCACCAATTTTCCCATCCTAAGAGGAGTCGAACAATGGCTCCTTCATGGAGCCATTTGACCATTAAACAAGATAATTTATATAAACATATAACACAGGACCCAGCACACAGAAGGTGCTCAGTAAACGTTAGTTTTGCCCCTTCTTTCGACAACCCAATTCTCTATGCAAAACAGCAGATAAAATCCCTACACTTGTGGAAACCCATTCCCAGTGTGGGTAAGTCACATTCCCAAACCTCATTCAGATGGAAATAGTAGAGGTGTGAACCCAGATTTCCCTGATGCCCTCACCAGGCCTTGCTGTTTGATTGGCACTGTAAAGATGACCCAATACTCAGACTCAGAAAGGTCAAATGATGGCCACAGCAGAGGCAGGCCTCAGAGCCAGACACTCATACACCTCAGGCCACCTCCTGCAGGGGTGTCCACCAGGGAGGCTGCACTTGTAACTGCCTCTCCCATGGCAGAAACCCACCCAGGAAACGTGTGGGATGTATGGGGGTTGGGGCATAGCGTGGTACTCATGGTTTCAGCTAATAGTGTAAACAAGAGCTCTCTTATCTTTTTTTTTTTTTTTTTTAATTTACTTTTTTTTTGGCTGTGTTGGGTCTTCGTTTCTGTGCGAGGGCTTTCTCTAGCTGCGGCAAGCAGGGGCCACTCTTCATCGCGGTGCGCGGGCCTTTCACTATCGCGGCCTCTCTTGTTGCGGAGCACAGGCTCCAGACGCGCAGGCTCAGTAGTTGTGGCTCACAGGCCCAGCTGCTCCGCGGCATGTGGGATCTTCCCAGACCAGGGCTCGAACTCGTGTCTCCTGCATTGGCAGGCAGACTCTCAACCACTGCGCCACCAGGGAAGCCCGAGCTCTCTTATCTTTTAAGCTGATTGTGCCTCACACATATACAGGCACAGGACAACTGGCTCTGGAATGGCTGAGATGCGGAGAAGACGTCCTTGATTCAATAACAACAACAACTATAATAGGAATTTTGTTTTCAACTCAGCCCCTGCCCTCCCTGCCTTCACATGTGGCATGCGCAGGAACATAACAGCACAGGTGGCACAGCAGTCGCTCTACCCAACTCTCAGGTCGTTTCTGAGGCAGGAAGGTTCTCGGGGAGAGGCCGGATGGGGGTGAATCTTGTCTTTATTTCTTCCCAGAAGTGGCTGAACTTCTACTCCTATTTGAAACGTCCTATCAATCACCAATACTTAAACTTTCATCATTTTAGAACTAGAAGGAAACTTGTACACACTCTCATTTTATAAATGAGGAAACTAAGGGAGACACAGAGGTGTGGAATAAGTTTCCCAAGGCCAGCTAGCAATCCGGTGCCCACCCCCTCCACTGGTTGGTGCAGGGTTTCAGGGACCCACATGCGCGGTAGAACAACCTTGACCAGCCGTTCTCATCATGATGGAGGTTCACTGTGCACAGAGCTCATGAGAACGGCACTAGGGGTCAAGTGTGGTGAGAACACAATTAGCGTGACAAATATTCAAATATGCCATTAAACATTCTCAGGAAAAAGTAAATAAATAAAATGCCAAAAAGCCCTTGAAACCAGTATGACTTTTTTTTATTTCAGAGATTTCTTTTTGGGTCCCCAAGACAGTCTGCTATAATTATTATTATGGAAATGGCAAATCACTATAAACATAGTCTTTGATTTTGTCTCATCATGTCTGATAAAGTTGTTTCATTCAACTATAATTTACTGAGCACCTACTATGTGCCAGGTAGATTCTAAGTGCTAAGAATAAAAAGATGAACAGCCACAGTCTCTGTGCTCAAGAAATTCAGTGTCTAGGAAGGGGTAAAAACAAGCACTGCAGAAAATACATCGAAGACCTAAATGTAAGACCGAAAACTGTAAAACTCTTAGAAGAAAATGTAGGGGAAAAGTTTCGAAACAGGATTTGGCAATGACTTCTTGGATGTAACATCAAAAGCCAAACAGAAAAAGAAAAAAAATAGATAAATTGGACTACATCAAAATTTAAAACTTCTACACATTAAATGACACGATTAACAAAGTGAAAAGGCAACTCACTGAATGGAGAAAAATATTTACAAATTGTGTATCTGATAAGGGATCCAGAATATATAAAGAATTCCTCCAATTCAACCACAAAACAAAGAACTCGGTTCAAAAATGGGCAAAGGACTTGAATAGGCATTTCTCTAAAGATGACATACAAATGGCGGATAAGCACATGAAAGGATGCTCAACATCACTAATCATCAGGGAAATGCAAATCAAAACTACAATGAAATACCACCTCACACCCATTAGAATGGATACTATCAAAAAACCAGAAAGTTTAAGTGTTAGAAAAGATGCGGAGAAATCAAAACTCTTGCACACTGTTGGCGGAATGTAAAACGATGCAGCCAGTGTGGGAAACAGTGTGGTGGTGCCTCCGAAACTTAAAAATAGAACTACCATTTGATTTCACAATCTCACTTCTGGGTACATGCCCAAAAGAATTGAAAATAGGGTCTTGAAGAGATACTTGTACATCTGTGCTTATGGCAGAATTTTTCACGATAACCAAAAGGTGGAAGTGATCCAAGTGTCCATCAACAGATGAATGGATGAAAAAAAATGTGATATATACATACAATGGAATATTACTGAACCTCAAGAAAGAAGGAAGTTCTGATACACGCTGCAATATGGATGAACCTTGAGGACAGTGTGCTAAGGGAAATAATCCAGTCACCAAAACACCAAATACCATATGATTCCAGTTCTATGAAGTACTTAAAGCACCTGTCATTTACAAAGGCAGAAAGTAGAATGATAGTTGCCAGGGCAGGAGAGGGAGGAATGGGCAGTTATTGATCCACAAGTGCAGAGTTTCACTTCTGTGAGATGAAAAGAGTTCTGTGAATGGACCGTGGTGATGGTAACGTGACAATGTGACTGCAATTAATACCCCTGAGCTGAACACCTAAAAATGGTTGAGATGGTAATTTTTATACTACATGTATTTTACCAAAATTTTTAAAAATACAGGCACTGCAGTCACCATCATCAGTAAACTCATCAGGAGGTAACTTAAGTCTCTGGTGCCCCAGCTACACTGCAAGAGACCAGGCTAGGTTTAGGGTCCGACAGAAACCACTCACAAAAATGTTAAGACTGTGAAAGTGTGGAACACTGAGAGAAGAGGGGAGTCCGTGTGGAAGAAAGCTGGTCACCTGCAGAGTCCTGCCAAGTCTTCCTTGCAGACCAGAAGCCTCGCCAGATGGTTTATAAAACCGATCACGCGAAATTTCTCCATTAACAGTCAGAAATCATTTTAAGCGCCATTGTCATAGAAGAGACATAGTGGGACAAACTAAGAAGTTCCAAATCATTAACTTTTACTCTCGACTGTTAAGAGGTTTTGCTTGGTGTTCTCAGATGGGGACAGCGGATACCGAGGTGAACTTTGCAGTTATTTGTTTAGAAAATGGCTGGTAAGGACTTACCAGTTTCTTTCTAAGAGATCCTCCAGGCTCTTGGTTCCCCTTCAGTAGGGAATTTTTCCTGGAGCGCTACCGTCCTGGATAGATGAGTCCAACAGGATGTGGAAAACCAGCATCTCTACTGAGAGGGCACACGAGAAAGACAAATCACCCGAGGCAAAGGTGAAATGATTTTCCCAAAGTCCCAACATTTATAAACTTCATGAAACTCATGGATGCCCTTAAAAAGCTACACCTCTACCCACAGCATTTACCAAGCTCCCTTTTTTGTCTCTTCTTTGGGCCACGTGCTGTGCTGAGCTGGGGGTATAGAGAAGTAAGATGCAATCCCTGCTTCTGATAAACTTGACATCCTCAGCAGTGAGAAAGCATTAAAGTATGAATTACACCGTCATAATACAGGATATACTGTGGTTCTGTCTGCATAAACTAAAGAAAGCACAAGCACCAGCACACCTCCCCCTGTGCCACTTTCAGATGAGAAAGGTAAAGCTCAGAGAAACAAAAGGTTAATCAAGGAGCGAGCGCCACGTCATGCGTTTTGCTTGCTGATGTGGCTGCCTCAAATTCACATACCCCGGGACCCAGCATCCTTCTCCCTAGATGCCCAGTCTCTGTCTGGAGTTGGTCGGAGCGCAAAGCTGAGGCTGAGAGCACAGGATTCCCTCCCTTTCCAAGCCTGTCAGCCTCCCAGAGAGGAGACACTCCCTGTCCCTTGGTCACAGAATGTATGGCCATACCTTTGATCAGAAAGGCCAGCAGCTAGCGAGTGCAAATGGCAAATCCATCAGCACCACCATTCAAACTGCAAGGCTGGCAGCGCTGTCTTCACGAATTAAATATGACACATCACGAGGATCCCGAGGTTCGGACAGACCTCACTGCCTGACATGCTGGGTCAGCCTAATTCCCAGCCTGTTTCAGATACCCAAACAAATTATCACGCGTTCCATGATGATACCAAATTGTGTTTGTGTGTGTGTGAGTGTGTGTGTGTGTGTTCCAAAGCCTCCATGCAAGTGCATGGTCATCAATTAAATATTTATCAGATCCCCGCTGACCTACGAGGCAGAATCATCATCTTCCGGCTCTGGAAGCATCAGTATCGGCTATTTTTAAAAGGCTGCTTCTCTTCTTGGTCAGTGGAACCTATTTAAACCTGAATGAAGAGCCCTCACTATCTTTTGTACTGGATCCATCTACCAGGCTGAATGAGGCTTTTAGAACCAACAAGAACCAGATGGCCCTCCAAGAGCATTTTTGAATGTTTAGATCTGAGTCATTTGTATGCGGATATCTTCACAAAATAGCAATCTGGGTAACAGGCTCCAGGCTGAGTCCAGCTTTCCAGACAGCCCATCTTTGCCCACAATTGAGAAGACAGGCACAATATTGTAGGGTTCCACAAAAATATTACAGCATTTCTCTATATGTGTAGCATCAAATACAGGAAGAGTCCCCGTCAGGCTGTCACGACAATGTTAGTTCGCCACAACCACGTCCCTTCCCAATTATTTTTCTTTTTCCCATGGCACCTACAAGTTCTCCCCTAGCATAGGCCTAAAGCCAGCTTTGTGAATCAGCCAGCAGAGGGCACTACAAAACTGGTGCAATAATCCAAATCACCACAAATTCAGAGCCGGAAAAAGATTTAGACTAATCAAAATGGGCTCCAGTTTTATTACGTGCTGGGAGCTCCTAGCCAGAAAGAGGAGGACCAGGGGAGGGAAGAGATGGAACCAGAAATGCACTGGTAGATGGGCCCGCTCGTCTGAGGAAGAGGGAAGGCAGCAGAGTGAGTCCAGTATCAGAAATCCAACGGGAGGGGCAAACCTAGTTCAAAAGTGGGAAGTGATCAAAATGAAGGGGGTCAACCCAACACTGTGACTTCTTAGCATTTACCCCAGAGAAGGGAAAACTTATGTTTACACAAACACCTGTACATGGATATTTATAGCAGCTCTATTTATAACCACCCCAAACTGGGAACCATCCAAACGTCCTTCTGCCAGTGAATGGATAAACCAAATATGTTACATCCATACACTGGAAAATCACTCAGCAATTGAAAAAGGACAAATTATGGATACATACAACAACACTAATGAACCTCGAAGGTTGAGCGAAAGAAGCCATTCTCAAGAAGAAGTTCCATTTGTACAACATGTTCAACATCTCAGCACTGCCAGGGTCTGGGGGTGAGGGGAGGCGATGACTACAAAGGAAGAGCATGAAAGAATTTTCTGCAGTTGATGTAACTGCTCTGTGCCCTGCTTTTGGTGATGATTACATGAATGTATACATGTGTTAAAATTCATAGAACTGTGCAAGCAAGTCAGTTTCACTGTAGGTTAATTAAAAAAATAAATTTTTAAAAAGAAAAAAAATGAGCCATAAAAAAAATCAAAGGGGTAGAACTCGAGAGGCAGGATGGGATACGTAGATAAAGAGTGAGATCTAGCAATGGTCCTTATCCAGAATGTAGGTAAAGGGCAGAGGCCCAGAAGCAGAGCTGAGCCCCCGAGGACAGGCTGCCGGGGATCAGGTGAGAAGACGGGGCTCCCCGCTGCTGATTGGTTGAGGTGGGGTTTCCGCTGAGTACCAGCAGCTCAAGTTGAAGGTAACAGAGGAGCCAAGTGGACCCACACGGTGTTGACTGAGCACAGAGGCTGCCGCTCAATGTTCCTGCAGCCCCAGGGGCTCTGCTCACCCTTAGGAACCCACATCCATGACAATGCAGAGCCGCCCCAAGTCACTGCCCCAACCCACTCGCTGGTAAGGAGGGGCTCGTCAGCTGTGGGCAGAGGTTTAGCTGAGAGCTCCAGTGACAGACAAAAGCTAGACAGACCTAATCTAACCCTCCCGTTCACAGATAAGAAACCTGAAAGAGCAAAGTCCCCCAAATCACACAGCTCATGAGCATCCCCAGGGGTCCTGAATCCCAGCCCTGGACCCTTTCCACCGTGCCTTGCACCGCTCCCTCATCAGTTCTCTAGCCTGGGATGGTATTTCTTCTCCTCTGTCCTGGGTAGGTGAGACCATGTTTTGCACTTAAAAGATAACAAAACACAGGTGACTCCACAGCATTCCATGACAACACGTGGAAAAAGTCTCTACCTCACTTAACCTTTGTTTGTCACTGTTAACGCTTGTTCTTTTCTCATCTGAATTGCTCATTACTTCCTGTGTCTGATTTCTGTGTCAGCCTTCTCTTATTCATGCCATTAAATACAAGATTGGATGGGATGGCTACAAAGACAGTCAAAGTTCTCACCTATCAAATCACCTCTTATGTCCTATCCACATTGTTCATTTCCATCAAGCTTTGCAGAGCTCAGAAGAGGGAGAAGTGTTATGGTTCATTGGGATGGAATGTTACAAGAGAAAAGCCTTGGGTACAGAAGTCGAGGTCAAGGTACTGGCTCAGCTCTGCTAATAACTGGGTGTGAGATTTTAGGTACGTCACTTCCTTTCTTGAGAATGAATTTCCTCCTCTATAAAGTGAGCTGGTTGGATTGGAAAATTACTAAGGTACTGTTCAGTCCTATAATGTTACATTCCACATTTAGTCTTAAGTGTAGATGGCAAATAACTAAACTGATACACAAAAGAACTGATTCATTTCCGTAATTCAACAGATATCTTTTGCAGGTCTACTCTATTTTCAGGCTGCACATTAGCCAAGAGGTATTTAACAACATATAAGAAATGAACACTGCCTTTAAGGACACGTAACCTCACGGATCAGAACAAGAGTCTAGGTTAAAGGATCCACTGTTCCACTTGGCCTCATGTGGGTCATTTGTTTAACCTCTCTGAACCCATTTCTTCATCTATAAATTGTGAATAATAATGGCTCCTTCTAGGAGTGAAAAATAAATGAGGGTATATTAGGTTTTATTATTAAGTCATTTATATTACTGTCCTGCCCTTTTGAAACAGCATTTTTCTTTCTTACCCCATACTTTTTGGCACATAATCTCCATTTTTAATCTCTTCTTCTTTGAAGTTGAATTTTCTATTAATGCCTTGAGATGCAACTCATATTCCACTTTTCCACAAAGACATACCTGTCTGCTCCAGCCAACACAATCTCCCTTGTCTCTGGTTTTCTGTTGCCTTTTAAAAAACACTGATGTGGTGTTTTCTATTGCTGCATAATTGACCTGGGTGTGTGTGGTTTAAACTCTCCTGAACTCCAGCTTATATGTTACCAAATGCCTCCAGAGACCTCAAATTCTACATACTTCAAGTAGAATCCACAATCTTGTCAAACCTTCTCCTCTTTGTGGGCTCATTTCAGTCTATAGTTTCTCAGTTGCTTGCACTAGATACCTAAGTATTTTTCTTGTTTCTTCTCCACCATAGCCTCCTCCAATCCATCCTATTAATTCCAACTCTCACGCATCCCTCAAATCAGCCTTTCTCATCTCCATTGTCTCAGCCTTCGTGGAGCATCTCTTGACTTAAGAGTAAGAGTAATGCAATAGCAGAGGGCAGAATGTATCAGTATCACCCCCCAAGCTTTTTCAAAATACCCCTATTTACCTTCCCATCACCTCATATGCCATCAGAAACTCGGTTGAGGGAAAAGACAGAAGACTAAGGAAAAAACTGGGCTTGTGTATCCTGCAAGAGCTTCCCAGGTTATTCTGATACATTGCCCATCACTGCTGAGAACCACTGTTTGAACCTTTCTCCTCTCCAATCCCTCCCCCCTCTACTGCCCAAATTACTTTTCAAAACCTCCAATTATAATGGCTCCTCACTACCTCTCAGAAACAAGCAAACAAACAAGAGATTCTTTAGTCTTGGCTTTCACGTTCTGGCTACAGGCCACTTTCCTGACTGGGTTTCCCCCCATTCCTTCCATGCCCCATGGGTTCCAGCCAAACCAAACTGGACCTTGTTCCTCTAGACATACCACACCCTTCCACAACCCCGGGTCTTGATTCACGCCACCTCACCTTCTTGGGATTCCCTTCTGTTCTTGTCTATCCCTACCTGGGAAAATCCCACTTGACTTTCAATGTCCAGACTAATGGCATCTCCCCCACAAAGTCTTCACCAATTTTCACCCTCTTCCAGGCAGAGTTAGTTATTCCCTTCTCTACACCCTCATCTCATTGTATTCACAGTGCTCATCTATTGAGTAACAGCTCGGGTAGGCCATCTTTCTTGACTCCCTCCAATAGGATATGGGTCCCTCCTGTGGTCCCCTAAGTAACTGTTTATACCTCTGTTATAGTTACACCCTATTCTACTCTGTGTGTATGTCGGGGGCGGGGGGGGGGAGGTTCATAACCCATTTGTCTTCTAATTTAGACCGTGAACTCCTCAAAGACAGACACCATCTTATCCTTCTTTGAATCCACAGCCTCAAGCAAGGGTCTGGAATCTTACTGGGCACTTAATAACACTTCAGTCAAGATCCAGATTATCACGGATGTAAAAAACAAACTTATGGTTACCAGGGGATAAGGAGGGAAGGGATAAATTGGGAGACTGGAATTGACAGAAACACCCTACCAAATATCAGATAACTAATAAGAACCTGCTGTATAGGACAGGGAACTCTATTCAATCCTCTGTAATGACCTGTATGGGGAAAGAATCTAAAAAAAAAGTGGATATATGTATAACTGATTCACTGTGCTGTACACCTGAAATTAACATAACATTGTAAATCAACTATCCTCCAACAAAAATTAAAAAAAAAAAGACCCAGACTAGATACCGTCCCCTCAGTAAGCATTTACCAGCTCTAAGAAGCAGCAGTGACTTCCTTCTGCCACCACAGCACACTGCCAATATCACCTTCTACTGCAAAAACCTGTTTCTGAGTTCATATCCTTACCTAAGACTGAGAGTACACTAGGGCTGGGAACTATGTCTTTATCTTTTTCTGCCCTGTAGCATGCTGCACAGTGCCTGACAAACAGTTCCACCCACCAAGGTTCTGGAATAACGGAACTGAATTTACTGGTGATTTCTTTCCAGGTGATAAGCTCTTCAAGGACCCTCACTGCATCTTTTACCCCTCTCACAATTTCAACAACATCTCCTCCAGTCCTGGACTGACAGCAAACATTCAACAAAATATTCAACAAAATATCAACACATTCTTATTGAATATTCCTGAATAAGTTTAGGCCTGCCTTGAGAGGATGCAGTGTCCCTCTCGGGTGTGTTTCCAGGAAAGGAGGGATTTAGTCTTTCAGCGGCCATCCCCCAACTCCAACTGTCATCCTGTATATATCCTGCTTTTCAGCATGGTTTGTCACGTCACTAGAAAGGCTGCATCTGTCACTTTCCAATTCCCAGCTTATTTCTCTGGACCAGCCATCTCCCTCCTCTCCAGTTGTCCCAATGTGTTCACCAGAATGGCATGTGCCATACTAACCTCAACCAGGAGTAAAAACAATGTCTACTTATGTGATAAGTTCTAGTCCAACAAAGCTGAGGGTTGGATCACTGTTCAATGCATTCATAATACATAGGCCTACCGGATAATGAAAAACATTGCTTTATACACAACTGAAGGGTTTTGGAATTTTGTTTTTAAAAACTAAACTAAAATATCATGATATTTATGAAAATAAATCCAATCTCACATTATTATTAAAATAAAAGTTAAGAAGACACTGTGTGGTAGGTTTTATTTTAGGCAGTAATAATAATTACCATGCTTTTAGAAAGCACAAACATGACAAAAGCTCTCTTTTTCTCCACTGTTTAAGTAAAATAACACAAATATGCTTCTACAAGTTTATAAATTACCCAATGATTCTTGAATGCCTGCGCACAACTTAGCTGACACCATCATCCAAAACATTAAGTTAGGTAATGAGCAACCAATGAGGAAATAGTTTTCCTAGAAGCTGGGAAATTACACTAACTTGAGTTAAATAAAAAGAACAAGCTCAACATTGATCATAGCACATCAACTGGGAGGAGGGATGCAAAGCATGGCCACCATCATCATATATCACAATAGCAGAGATGTCAAAAAATTTTAGAGTTTCTTCCAGGTAGGTTTAGGTATGAAATTACTTGGAGGCAGAAAATAATGACCCTGACACAGGATATAAGTGAACTTTAATTCACATTTTATCACTGTATTTAAACGTCCCCAGAATCATGATTACTCTAAAATTCTATGATCTAGGATAGATCATTTTCTTTCTGCAGTGAGGTCATTTGTATGATTAGCTGCAATGCAGTATTTTAAGGCTCCATCAAGAAGAACGAAATGAAATCAAGAACTGAGGCAACAGTACAGACTAGTTTTGTGAAATCTGACACTAGAAAAAAAGATTGGTCTGGGCTTGAATGATTCCAACTGATTATCCCTATAACTGAAGTTCATTTGTATAAAATGGAGTGGTCTGGAATATCCAAAATAACTAGCCCTAATATAGAAAGGACAGGTCTTAGTTAAGATCACCATGCTACAGACTTGAGTTGCCATTTCAGATCATTTCTCAGATTTGCAAGGAGTGAAAAGAAACAAACATTTTGAGAAGTTTCAACACTTCTAGCATTAACCATCTTAATGTCCATAGGTCCTACCTGGTTAATGCTTTATGTGTAAAGAAAGCTCTAAATTATTCAAAATGTCTCAAGTGGGCAAAAGGGTTGATTCTCTCTACCAGGAAATTGGTTCCAGCCAAGTGCATCATATTGAAACAACTTTTCCTTTTGATTGTTAACTTCTTAAGGGCAGTAGGGTCCCCCCAACCAACCCAGAGCAGCCACTGAATCCCTCTAAGATCTCAAGTGTACCCTTGAAAAGTGATGCATGCTGGCACAAGGAGCTGAGCTAGGAAGATCAGGTCTTTGTCTCGGGATTCAGCACCATGTGTTTTTTAACGCTGGATAAGCCAAAACTCCCTTTGGTCCTCAGTGCCCCCTTATTTTTTTTCCCCTTATGTCAGGGGAAAAAAAATAACAAAACTCTTTCAAAGGTATGAAGATGAATTAGATTGTGACAGTCAAACGACTTTAGCTTTTTGGGAAAAGATTTTGCGGCAGTAACAGTAACCTGTTTCCTCCAAGAGGTTGAACAAATTATTCTATGAGTTCTTGATTTATGCTTGGGTGAGCTGCTTTCACTGGGGTCAAGGCACTTGTGATTCCTGTTGGGCTTTATTTTAGTTCTCCCTTGCCAGTGGCCAGGGCAAGTGTGGGGATAAGAACACCCAAAGGGATGGAGACTAGGTAAAGGGACTGAAGGTTAGAGAGGCATAACAAAATCGCTCACTTTTTGAAGGACGCCTAATCTTAGATTCTTTTTTATTTTTTTAATTTACTTTATTGAAGTATATAGTTGATTTAAAATGTTGTGTTAATTTCTGCTGTACAGCAAAGTGATTCAGTCATACATATATCCTTTCTCATATTCTTTTCCATTATGGTTTATTACAGGATACTGAATATAGTTCCTTGTTAGATTCCCTTTTAATACCCTCCCACAAACTTTCTTGTTAGCAGTTCTGGGGTAGGCATTTTACACTTCCTCTTCCACCCTTCCAGATCTACACTCAGAGAAATGAGTAGAGGAGGAATTGTTGCCAAATCATCACTGTTTCTCTTCCATAGAATTTTACATTAAATGAATATGGAAAAAAATCCAGCCCTGGATTATCACATCACTTCTCTTAGAATATTCTTGGGAGTTTTATGCTATCCTTAAAACACCAACTGTCAAAATAAGATAATTATTTTTCAAGGAAATCCTAAACATGTACAGCTAGCCTAGCAAGTTTATATAAATGGACTTGTGCCTACATGCCCCCTGCCTTAGAAAAATAAATCTGGGGAGAAAATAGAGCTTCATCAAAGCATCCCTCTATCGATGGAATCCTCATTTTTCAGATCTGCTTATTTTAAAACACAACTCCTTGAACATGTAACACCATATCCAAATGCCACCTCTTTGCTAATTTACCAAACTATTAGGAGCTTTCTGTTTGCTTCCCCAAATATCACAAGAACAGTTTGCTGTGCTGGTTGATTAGCAAAATGAAGACTTTCTCCAGTGCTAACGTGTGTCATATTTCTTTTGAGGACTAGGAACCCTACGCTGCAAAGGAAGTTAAATAAGCATTTTCTCTCTGAAGGCCTCATACAGTTAGGTAGGGGAAGGTGTGCTATTTCCTTAAAAAGGGGCAGCTCCACTTTGTTCTCCCAATTTGGAAGGGAAAATACAAATCTAAAAGAGTTTACAAAGCGATAAACCCTTGAAAGGTATGTCTGCTACTAAACTGTAGCATCTCAATGGAGTATATGCTTTTGAAAAAGAAACCGTTTTCAATGAATGAGAGGATTGAAAATGAGTTTTGTATTTTGGACCATACCCTGCCATTTTAGTGGTTATTTTAAATCAGCCTGAGGGCATATGGGTGAAGAGAAGTAGAAGTGCTATATCCTATCTTCCATATACACACACCTGTGACCTTTTGCTTGATACTTGGTTAAGTTGTTCTTCTAACGTGCCAAAGATGTTATTTTTCCCTTTAGTTTTTAAAGATGTTTGTATTTTTAGGGCCCAGGAGATTTAAGGCACAGATAATATTTTGATCACACTGTGCTCAATATGTATAATATTAGAGGTAGGGTTTCCATCTTCAAGAAAAGCCCAGGTTGGGGCTTCTGCATGATTTGGAAGTTTTATATCAACTGGAACAACCACATTGTGAAATATTTGGATTAATGGTTGAACTTGAACCTGTTCCTTTCAAATGTCTGGGGATTGACCTTGGCCACAAGCTTAGCTGTTCCTTTTAAGTTGATCCAGCAGAAATTAGCTATCTGCAGGGGGCACAGGCTGAGAGATGGGGTTCCCTCCAAGTCTGTTCTCCCATGGGGATGAGCATCCTTCCCAGCTCCGTGGAGAATTACACTGTTGTGCCATGCAGAAGGGACTGGGTTAGACACTACTTCAGTCATAGAGACGCTGAGCCTTTCATTAACCTCTTTGTCTTTAGTATTTTCAAGTGGAAATACCAGCCAGCCTTGCGATATCTCTCATTTTCCCCTCATTTCACCCTTTACCAAAGAAGAATTGGTCTAAAGTTGGAGCTCTCCATTTCTTTCTGTCCAGAATGCTCTGAACAAATCAGCAATGCCAATTTCCCAGTACACAAAGGCATGGAAACATCTGTTTAAATTTGACTTTTGAATCAACCCCAAGTGACTACTCCTTGGAAAAGATATGCTTTATCACAGATAAATTTTCCTTGTTCACAATTCCTGGCCTAGAGTTACTGTAGGTTCATGTAGATGTGTGCTGGAAATTAAACAGTGTGCTACCAGGGTGGCCACAATTAAATTCAGACTTGCATTCAAACCATGGCCCGCTCTGCATTTCTTGGAGAACTTTGCTTTCTACAGACATTTCAGAATGTCTCTTCACAAAAGAAGGAAGCAGGGTGGCTGGGCCCAAGGCCCCTAAATCAAGGCCATGAAAATGGAAAGGAAGAGAATGTATTTGCAGGGTGCCAAAGTGGCTGCTCATAATAGTGAAGATCTTATACTTCCAATTTAGGGTGTTTTCTTATGGACCCGAGAAGGTATTCTACCCCTATATTCACATGCAGACTACAATCATTATTTGGAAAAGAAAGAAATCATGAGCTCATACCGAACATCAACCCAACAGCATGTGTCATAAAATGGAATGGCTCCTCAAAGGAAAAAACTTCTTCCTTTGCATGCAGATATATCCCCCTTTTGACTTAAAATACATTTTGGAATTGAAATGCTGAATCTTAGCAAATTCTGACAATAATCAGGAGTCCTGGGCTCATGCCAGAAGTTAGATGGCTTGAGAAAAAAATTATCAACTTAGAATAACTTTTTTCTAGATAGTACAGTATTTAGAAGGAAAAAAAAACACAAAACTATGGAGAACTAATATAGGTATGTGATTTTTCTAAGCTAAAAGTAAGCTTATAAAATTTGCAAATGTGTTTGTTTTGTAGCAAAATTTTTGGAAAACGGAATTCAAATTTAATCTGCCTTCTGATTCCTTCTATATAGAATCAGTTTTAATCACTTTTATTTATTTGAAGAAATACAAATTATATGACGTTAAAGTCACTGAGAAAAAGTCCCAGTATTTTCACGCTTATGTCAAATGCCCATTTGAAATACTCTCCTAAAAATCTATTTTGAGAGTGTGCCTCTGTAACCTTTGACAGCTTTGGGATTTATCAGAGGAGTTGGCCTGATCACAGAAGAGAATCACTTGTGCATAAATGTCACCCCAAAGAACAGCTATGGTTAGTTTAGGTGAAAAACAGCATAACCCTAAGATTTATAGCCATACAAATGATAGTCAAAACCATTTTTTGTAACGTACATTGGAAAGTTACCACACACATTTCACATGCAAGCTTAAATGATCTGAAAAAGACAATTACCAATTCAGGCTGAACTGATTTCAACATTTGAGCAAATCACAAACAGCAGATCTGGCCTGGCTTAAAATTTCCATCCAGTTGTTGAGCCGAACAAAAAATAAACAAATGGAAAACCTGAGAGAGGAATGAGACTTTTCTCATGATTTTTTAAAACTGAAAATGCAGCAGGAAACAAATACAACCACGAAGTCCTTGCAAAGAAACTGCCCTTGGCATCTAGGCTGGAGCAATCTCCGAAGACCCCCGCCCCCTCACTCTCCCACCAGAACCTCCCACTCTTGCTGTATTTCCTAATTTCGAGGAACGTATCCCTGAGCTGTTTATCAAAACAGTGTGCAAGAAAAACGGCTACCCTCTACTACTCTTCCAACTCTTGCAATTTCTTCCTCCTCCTGGACAGAGGCCACTAGTAAGGGAGAGCCTCAGGAAAAAAAAAAAAAAAAAAAGCAGAGCGGTGAAAGCAAAGAAACAGTAGACAACGGTGGCTTTGACAAAGCCTTCCCTCAACCCTCTTTCTGCTCCTGCTGTGACACTTGCATTCAAGAGCAAGGGCGGCTGCCATCGGATGCATGGACAATGGATGGAGGAATACAAGGCAGGGGGGAAAAAAGGAAATCAGATGAATTCTCAGCTAAGATGGCAGGGCTCTCACCTTTTCCTGTTTTTTTTTTTTTTTTTTTTGGTTTTTTTGTGTGTGTGTGTGTGAATAGTCTGGATGGAGGTGTCCCACAGAGAAGAAATAAAAAAGGGTGTCTGAATTGTTGGATGGTTCTGAAGGCTTCTGCATTTGCACATGCATTTTAGAACTATTTGCAGGGGTCTACTTGCTGCCAGCCATCTCCCCCCACCTCCTCCTTCTCTCTCTCTCTTCTATGTCCTGCAGTCTCCATCACACCTCTGTTAGTATGAAGACTTTCTGCCCATGTAAGTAAGTGAGAGTGTGCATTCCTTAGTGTTTGAATCAAGACCCATCTCTGCATGCAATTCTGATCTAAGGAGCCTATAGCGGTTACTACAACTATCAATTAGTCAGCAATAGCTGAGACCTTCACAGCCTCTGAAGGAACAAAGGTAGAAAGACAAGCAAATACTCCAGCACTGGGATCTTGCTGGATCCTGGGAACTTGCTGGCTATGAATAACAGTGCCTTTTCCTGTTTAACGCTCAAACCTACGTAATATTACAGGCTATTAATGTATCCAGCTGCATAATTAGGTACGGAGTGTCTAAAGGCATATATGTTTCTTTGACATCAGTGGAAATAAAATGTATTAAGCTGAACTGAAAGGAAATACCAGGTGACAGATAAGAGTTTATGACATATTTGATCCATGCTCCATTTTAATGAACTGCCACCAGAACTTAAATTAACTACAGAGTTCTTTGTCCATTTCAGTGGCTTTTATGAAAGAAACTAATAAAATAATGATGAAAGGAGAAGGAAGTATTCAGCCATAGAAAAGCCTATAAGAAGGCTAATTCTTCTCCACAATAGATGAAACTATTTTGGTTTAAATTCAAGTCTGGATTTTGTTTAACATTAGGTGGGTTTCTTCTGGAGTGTGTATAAGCGTGCATGTGTGTGTGTGTGTGTGTATTTGTTAATTGCACATGTTGTGAATACCGGCTTACATGGGATGTATCTGCTGTAACTTGCACTAGATATATCCTGATAACCATCTGAAACAATACAAAGAATTCTTTTATCTCATTTTGCAGAAACCTCAAAAAATCAACCTTTTTGAAAAACAAGGCTTTGCCCTTCAGTTTTCAAGGTGATCAAAATACTGTTAACTTGAATATACAAAAGAAAGAGGGAGGAATAAGTAACAGCTGATCTTACTCACTTTTGAATACGGATCATTGCAAAGGGAATGGTGTACTTAGTTTCTGATGTGATCTGTGATTTTGCCCTTCTTTTCTGTTGCATAAAAAGCTGCATTTCTTTCCTCAGCACTTGTTGTTAGAATTGAAATTATTTTCCAATAAGGTATGGGAGATATCTTGAAGGTTAATATATTTTCCTAACTCTGTAAATAAGACAGAAAGTCTCCCTGAAGACATGCATTTACAGCCAAGCTGTGGCAAGGGCTGCAAAAGATCCACCTTATTTCCCTCTGCTATGGATTCCTCTTCTTAAGGACTGTCGCTCTGAAGAGCAATTCTGTTTTCCTTCTTCCTGGACAAAATGATTCCAACAATCATTTTACCCCTTTTAACCTCGGAGGCAATTACAGAAGCTGAGAAATTTGGAGATAACACTCAAAGAGAAAACTCCAACAACAGACCCTAAAAACTGAGTTGCAGAGACAGGGATGGAGATCTAGCAAGCTTTCAAAATGAGGAAAGGTGGTAGAAATCAGGAGAAAACAGGTCCCTAACAAGATACAGCCGGGTAGAGAGGGAGGCTCAGGAACCACCCCGCCGCCACCGCCACCCTTCAAACCCTGTCACTTAAGACAGAAAAAAGTCCTAACCATGTCGAGAGGGGAAGGGAAACAGTGTTAAATAGCTGGCGAGGTGACCCACCGTCCTGTGTGCTCCTTGGCTCTTGCTGAGGGGAGTAACAGCCACAGCAGTGACAACGGAGTTGAAATGTGCAAGTGCAACCTCTGCCCCGTGCTCTCTGCCTCCCAAAAAAGGCAAGAAAAGCATGACTGGGACAGAGCAGAACGGAAGGAGAAGGCGCTGGCGGCGAGTCACAGACCCCATCAGCACAGGCGGCGAGTCACAGACCCCATCAGCACCGGCTGGTCTCTGAAAGCCCTGCATCGAGGGTCCCCATTCACAGGCGGCGAAGAAGCAGAGACAATGGCAAATCGAAAACTGGCAGGGCTTCTGGGATAATTTAATCTCTCACTCCAGCATCTAGATGGGTATAGCAAGGAACACAGGCGAGAGCTCCTCCATACCGAGGCGCAAGCATATGCCTGCCTCTCCGAGGATGTATTTTTAGACATAATATCAGGGGTAAGGCAGCCTGTCCGCTCAGCTGCAGCGTTCACATCCTAACGTGGGAGCCGCCTCTTTCTCACTCTCAGTGGAGCTGATGATCAGAGGAAGCAGCCCACGTTTCTCTCCAAGCCAAAGGTCAGTTAAGAGGACCCCAAACCACAATCCATTGTCTCTGCGCTCAGAAAGCATGAAATACGTTTTCAAGATGTGTTCCAAAATGAGGTCACACCGCGTGGCAATTTGCTCACTTCCTATTTTTCCACAGATGCCTTATTCTACCATCCAAAAGCACAACCAGGAGAAGTAATCACACCTTGAGAAAGACCATTCCAATACCATAGACTAAAGATAAAAAAATATTTGGCAGGACATGTATTATTAGTAACATGTCTTAAACTTCGAAACGTCTCCAAACAACGTTTATTAAAAGCAAGAGACAAATGATGTCTTCCGTCATATAGATGTGCTTTGAATCTTAGTATTCCTCCCATTCACGTCAAGCTTCACACATTTAAAATAATAAACACAAGAGAAAAATAGCCCAGCTCATTAAAGCATAAGCAGAAAGTAAGGAGTCCAGCTCAGCCTTTGCAAACAAATTAGACATAATCTGACATGGTTTTGTTCGAGCCTGCGAATTTTTCATTCACATAGAGGATTAAAATATTTTAAAAGATTCCTTTAAATTTTTCATATTAGAGTACACTTATTAAATATATATATGGGCATATCCATACATATACAAAATTCTCAAGTTAATTTAAATTTATGGGGGAAATTCAAGGGATTGTAGGTCAAACAATCCAAAAAGAAAATAACTCTAAAAACCAATCCTTAACCACATACCAATCTCTGAAGTTTCACACACCACTAAAATGAGATGGTTGAAATGGTGATGAATGAAAATAATGTCTCACAACCACAATATTCCAAATGAAATTACTTAAAGAGCAAAATGCCCACTTCCTTATTTTTGAGTCAGAATTTGTTTCTGTCAGAACAGTTTTTCTTTTTAATGTCATATATATGTCATCTATAAAAGACAGGTACAAAATGGATTCTTTCCAACTCTACAAATAAGCATCCTAAGTTTTGATTCTCCTTTAAGACTAAAAACAGTTTATAATTACACATGGTAAATCTCACTAGGACTGAATGCTCTCACAAGGACTGACAAAGGAAGAAGAATTCACGTCAGACCAAACGGCTTCTTTCAGTCAGTTTCTTGCAGCTTTCTTCCAACAGATCTGGGCCAAAACGAATGTAGAATCCTGAGCCGAACTATCCATCACATTTTCCTAGTCTTTCAATTAATGACATTGCAATCAGATCGATAGAATGTAATAAGAAAAGAGCTTTGCATTTCTATACCTATTAATTCGCTGAGTAACTCCAGCAGTAAAACGTGACTTGAAAGGAAAAACACTCAAGGAAAATGAACTCTCTTAGCATATTGAGCAAGGACTCCCTGACCCAAAAGTGAACACTGGTGTTTCTACCTTCCAACCAGAGTTACTAGGATCCAAAGATCAGACTGCTTTGTGAGGGGCAAGCTTCATCTTTTTTTGCAAGATTCTCTATAGTATTCTCACATTGCCACAGATCTAGTTAAATCGGTCATTTTGGGGAATTTTGGAACAAACATCCTTGAAATGAAAGTCAGAGGATCAGCCTGGGCAGCCATTGCTCTCTGCTTCCTATTCCAGCCAAATTGCCAAATTTGTGATCCTCGTTTTCTAGGGCATTCTGTAGAAAGGAATTAGGTTTAGAAAGAGGGGGATAGGGAAAGAATGATGAAAATGCTAAGAAGGTTGGCCCACTCCCAAATCACTGCCTTGGTTCAAGACAATGCAAACAGCGACAGATAACAGTGCCAACATGGTGTCTGAATCCTCCATGTTTATCACCAGAGACAGAAGACTGGGAAAGCCAAGTACAAGTTCTCTGTGGGAAGAAGGAAGCAAAGAAAGGCTGTCCTAGGATGCTCTCTGGAATCCTGTGCATGTCCAGATCTTAGTGTTACTACAGGTGAACAGTGACTTGAACTCAGGAACAGAGAGTAGAATGGTGGTTGCCAGGGCCTGGGGGCAGTTAGGGAAATGGGAAGACATTGGTCAAAGGGTATTCAGTTATAAGTTCTACGGATCTAACGTACAGCATGGTGACTATAGTTAACAATACCGTACTGCATACTGGAAATTTGCTAAGAGAGTAGATCTAAGTGCTCTTACACACAAAAAATGGTAACTATGTGAGGTGATGGATGTGTTAGTTAGCTTGACTGGGGTAACCATTTTACAGTGTATGCATATATCAAATCATCACATTGAACACCTTAAATACATACAATTTTTATTTGTCAGTTACACCTCAATAAACCTGAGGGGGGGTGCCGGGGGGGGGGGAATCAGTGACTTCAGTCTTAAGAAGTAGATTCTATGGAATGAAGGTTACAATATCAACCACTGGTATAGCGGGAAGAGCATAGGTTTTGTTGCCAGACAAACAAGAGTTTGAATCTCAGTTGTATTATATACTACTAAGCATCTCTGAACCTTAGATTTCTATTGATAAAACAGAGATCTTACTGCTTACCTCAAGGGCTGCTACGAGGTTAAATGAGATAACGTATGTAAAGCACATGGCGCATACCAGTTAACCCCTCCTCCTCTCAATTCTCAGATTGCCACATATAAACTAGCAATAAAAATACAAGCTTACTGTACAGATTAAATGAGATAATGTATACAGGACATTCTATAAACTTTTCAGCACTATATAACAGAAGGGTATTATTGTTGTCATAACAATAATGCTTTTAAAAATGAATACGTTATTTAGTGTAAGACATAGAGGATGAGGGCTTCCCTGGTGGCACAGTGGTTAAGAATCCACCTGTCAATACAGGGGACATGGGTTTGAGCCCTGGTCCGGGAAGCTCTCACATGCCGTGGAGCAACTAAGCCCGTGTGCCACAACTACTGAGCCTGCGCTCTAGAGCCCGTGAGCCACAACTACTGAAGCCCACGTGCCACAACTACTGAAGCCTGCATGCCTAGAGTCCATGCTCCACAACAAGAGAAGCCACTGCAATGAGAAGCCCACACACCGTAACGAAGAGTAGCCCCCACTCACTGCAACTAGAGAAAGCCCGCGTGCAGCAATGGAAGACCCAATGTAGCCAGAAATAAATAAATTTATTTAAAAAAAAAAAGACAGAAAGAAATAGAGGATGAGTAATATGCTCCAGCACCTCCTTGTGTGCACAGTTACATATTTCAGACCTACAGGGGAGATCTCAGCAGTCATTTCTACCGGAGGAGGTGTGTCAAGTGAATGGTCACCACCAACCAGTCTTCCGGTGGATCCTCTCTTCGTTGCAGATATCATTGTTTGAGGATAGAAAACAGGATTTTTAAATTCCCAGATGAAATTACAAGGAATCATCTACTAAAGCGTCAGAGACACCTTTGCTAAGAGGTAAGAATATCACTACTGAGGGTCCCCCGTGTTTGTAATAAAAGGAGAAAAGACCTAATTATTCATTTAAGAAATATTTGTAGGTCAGTAAAATATTCATGAAGAGCAATACAGGTAGGAGGGGTAGCAGGACAATGTTTGTCCTCAAAGAGCTTAGAGTCTAGGAAAGAAAATGTTTAAATCATATCAATAAAATGAAAATAATTACAAAGCATTTAAGTGAGAAAAATACTGCAGGTCTTGGAGTAAATTTTTGTGGTTAATTGCTGTTTGACATCTGAAATATTAGAACTATTTTTAAAGGACCCTTTTTATTACTTTGTCATGATAATTATTACCTAATGAAAGGAGATGATAGATGAGAGAGATTAAAATAATTGCTACAAAATAGCAAGCTTTATGAAGACATCAAGTTCATTATCTTTGCATGGTTTGGATAGGAAACATTGGGAGGCTTACAGACACCAAAATATACTAATTCGATAGTTGTAGTTAACTGAAGAGAATGTCTGCTGCTTTTCAGAAAAAAAAAAATAACAGCTACCACTTACATAGCACTTATACTGGGCCAACCAATGTGCTAAGTGCTTTATGCATAATAACCCACTTAAGCCTCACAGCAACCCTATGAGGTACATTCTAGTGTCATCATCACTCCTTACAGATGAAGAAACTAGAGCACAGAGAGGTCAAGTGACCTGCCCAAGATCATTGAGCTAGCACATGGCACAGTCAAGTTCCACACCCAGGCAATTTAATGCCTGAGCCCACACTCCTGACCACTACATCCAATCGCCTCTCATCCTTTTTTTTCCCCCTTAGATCTTCATCAACTCTGATTTTCAGTTCAAAGTGGGACCAAATGGCCAACAGGTTAAATCAGCAATGGGTAAACTCTGAGAGAAAAAGAGACATAATCTACATAGTCAAGTAAAACTTGTAGCCAGAAAGAAACTATTAACAGTGTGAAGCTGCTACAAAGCTGCCCTTCTATTTATTCTCTAGTTTAGTTCCAAGTCCATTCATTCACGCATTAAGTTAAGCAAATATTACTGAGCATGACTCTACCAGACAGCGGGTCCCTACCCCATCAAAGCTTACAGACTAGTGTAAGAGTCTGGCGTCACAACAATTACAGTACAGGGAGGTGAGTGCTTTGCTAGAAAATCTAGAATTGAAAAACCAGATATTCGTTTTGCATCTAGGATAGCTTTCAGGAGAGCAGGTTTGTGAGATTAGATATGTCTGGATCCAGAAATTTCTCAGAGAGGAACAGATTTCAGTAGTCTTTTCATCTGGTTTAATGCTAGCAACAATCACTCTTTTTGATATCGGTCTTTATTTTCTCTGGCCCTGTGTGACATATGCTGACATATGCAACTCACCAGGACTCCTGTCTACTGCCCTGCAGACGCACGTTCCTTGCTTCACAAACAACCTTCTCCGGCCCAGATCCTACAAGGGAAGGAAGGAAGACACCCTCCTGTCTGCCTCTCTCTCCTCATATTGAACAGACACTCAAAAAAAAAATTCAAGTAAAGAAGGTATACACATTTTAATAATGTTTATTACTTTTCCTGATTATAATAGTAACACAGTCGCTACCAAAATTTTAGAAAAAAAAATTTAAAGATGACAATTAAAATTACCCATGATAATAGCAATTAAAGATAACCACTTTTGGTATTTTAACAGAGTTCCCTCTAATCTTTTACATATGTGGGTGTTTATGTATTAATATGTGGGTATTTTTTTTACAGCATTTGGATCAAAATGTAAATAATTTTGCTTCCTACTCTCAGTTTAA
Organism: Eubalaena glacialis; assembly: GCF_028564815.1. NCBI lineage: Eukaryota > Metazoa > Chordata > Mammalia > Artiodactyla > Balaenidae > Eubalaena > Eubalaena glacialis. Next base: position 10,889,931 of record NC_083725.1, on the reverse strand, counting down.
CACCGTATCAAAAGCACTTGTGGTGTTTAAATATCCTTCAAAACATATTAAAACATTATGTAATATTCTATCCGATAGATACGTTATTTAACTATTTTCCCAATATTGGGCATTTAGGATGTATTTAGGATTTGTATTATACATAAGGTTGTAAAAGACATCTTTTTATATAACTATTTGACTCCTTTTCTTAGTATAGAAAGTGGGATTATTGGGTCAAAGTGTTTTCTTTTTTTTTTTTTTACATTTTGCTAAATTGCTTTTTAGAAAGTTTCTGCCAATTTACATACTTAACTATTGGAGGAAATTTTTATTTCTCTGCAGTCTCACTAGTTGTTTTACTTATTTTAATACCTACTACATATTTAGTAGTGCTGTTTAATTTGTATTTCTTTGAATTCTAGTGAGATTGGACTGATCTTTTAAGAATTCATTGACCACTTATTCTTTTTTATTTTATTAGTTACCTGTTTGCCTTTTTTCATTTCCTTACTGTGTTGCTACTGTTTTTCTTGAGTCATAAGGTTCATACATGCATATGTATATCTTATACACACACATATCTACATATATACCCTTTATCAACTACTGGAAATATGTTTTCTAAGTTGTTTATGATTTTTTTTTTAGTTTGCAGAACCTTTATATTCTATATATGCAAATTTATTGGTATTTTCTTTTGTGATATCGTCAGATGGTTTTATACTTTGAAGTACTTTTCACTCACAGTTAAATATTCACCTGTATTGTCTTCAAGTTATTTTATGTGAAGAATTTTTGCATGTAATATAACTAACCTTTATTTTGGTGCATTTTGTGAGATAAGGATATAACCTGAGGGGGTTTTTCTCCCATCAACTGGCAATTTCCCTACCTTTCATCCTGATCTCCACTGATATTTTAAGTATAATAAAGTATACATATTCAAACTTGTTTCAGGACCACCTATTCCATTCAGATGTTTTTATTTAAATTCTTTCTAATAAATGAAACTGTCAAAGCATTTTTCTATTTCATCATCCCTGGGACTGAAAGACTTCTGCTATCACAGTGAGACAAAAATATCCTATTATTAAGGATTGGGCCAAGTTGTACTGCTGATGTTGGGGGTGATAAAGGCAGCTGCTAAAACTAGCTGGGTCTCTGGATGGGCCTTGATGGCCAAAGGGCTAAAATTGAATTCAGAGGGGTTGAGATTAAGGCAGAAGATTCCACCTTAAGGCAACAGGGGAAGGCAGGAGTCATAGTGGTTAATCAAGTAAAACTCTGCAGGAGAAAGTCAAGACCCAGGTACTGACAAGAGCATTTACAAATTAAAGTTTGAAGAGATCAGACCAAGCTTGAGCTCATCCTTACAGAACCAGATGAAGACAGGAGTCAAAGCATCTTGAAGAGAAGAAGACAGAACATGAGGGTGTAGAGGGTGGGGGAATCGGGCTGGCCTCCTGAGCTAGCACATGGACGATGCATGGATGACAGACTGAGTCAAGGCCAAGGAGCACAAATTCATTTGGGCATCTAGTTTGCAGAAACTTAACTACGCTTTAGATTTCCCCAAAGAAATACGTGATGAATTTATTATAGAGAACTGTCGTGGATCATTTAAATTTCCTTATTTTTCATAGGTACAAAGATAGAGTTTGGTCTGAAATAAAAGGAGAGGAACACCTGCCTCGGGTCACCTTCTCCCTTTGCAACGCCAGCATCAGTTCAAGTGGAAAGGATGAAAACTGAAAGAGCGCATTTACCAGAAGTGTGCTAGTATTGGAAATGTGAGGGTTTCCAATTAGGGAAAACAGGTCAATTGATGATGCAGGGTAGTCAAAAGAAAGAATGCTTCTCCCTTTTTAAGGTACAGGGAAAGGAAGGCTGTGGCATAATGGTAGAAAAACTTGTCAGCTTTCTACTGCTTTTGCCTGGCACACAATTAACTAGTCCCTCAATGCCACGACATTGAATGGTCCACACGGGGCGTTTCTGGGACAGTGTAGGGAGCAAGGTACAGTGGCTGGAAATATGGCCTTTAGAGGGAAGCCAATCGAAGCTTGAGTCTAACTGTGCCAAAAACTAGCTGTGTGATCCTGAGTAAGTTCCCTAGCCTCTCTGAGCCTCAGTGCCTTCACCTGTAACATGGACACAGTAGTTGTATTCACCTCGTAGGGTTGTTATAAAACTAAATAAGAAAACATATTTGGTCAATATATTTGGGTCTGATACATGGGTAGCATTTGAATATTAGCCTGTGTTAGGAGGCAGATAGGGAACGTGAGGTGGAGAATTAAATCTGGGCTCAAACGCCAGCCCTATTACTTGTTTGTTCTGATGCCTCCCTCTATACCTCCTCTACCAAATGGGCATTTGATTACAGCGATATCTACGCCATAGGGCTGTTTTGAAGATTCAATGAAATTATATACATAGGCACTTGAACAGTGCCTGTCTATAAAAATTAGCTGCTATTGTTATTGTTTTTGTACTCAGAATGCACGGCTGAGCTCCCCAGGTCAAAAGTCCGTAAGAAACTGAAAACATAAGATAAGAGGAAATTTCTTTTCCTCTGGAAATATGCTATAACTAAACCTGATTTTCCGAGCTGATTTCCGCATCCCTAATGGAAAATCCACACTGCAATAAAATAGACTCCTGTGGCAATGTTAGAGGCATCCAGCCTGTAATCACAGAAAAGGTAACACCTCTAAAACAGTTGGGATGCCAGTTCCAAGGATCTGCTGACTTCATGCAGAGGGCACAGGGATGACATTTCTCTAGACTGTCACAGCAGGCTTCTTTCTCAACTGCTTTCTTCGAGATCCCATGGGTGATTTCAGAGCCAGCAGCCAGAAACCTCCCTGCCTCTGATAATCATCCCAAGGTATCCTAATTCCCAAGACCATGCATCTCTACCCACTCATGCTTTTATTTTTAAATTCATTCCTCCAGCCATCAAACATTTATTTCTGTACCTAGGGTAGGGGCTAAGTGTATAGTAGCGAACAAGGCATATTATGTTCCTGACTCATGGATCTTACCTTCTAGTGGGAGACTCAAACACTACTCTGGTAACCACACAGGTAAATACATCATCACCAATTGTGATTGAAGTACCATGGTTGAGAAGAGAAAAAGATTATGTGGATTTGCAGGGAAGATCTCCCTGAGGAAGTAGTATTTAAGCTGACATGATCATGATATAAAAGATGCAACGCCAGCTTCGAATATAAAATTTTCATGAATGTTGGCTTGAAGGAAGCAATCCATGAGGTTGAAGAAATTACTGATATTGACCAGCAGAAATTAGGCTGTAATTAGTGGGCCCCATGCTCTATAATGGGAGAACCCTGACTACTTAAGTTTACCAGCCCTTCGTTGAAAGGGATAAAGGTGGAAAGAAACACCAGTCTAGTACCGCCCACCCCTAGGAAAGAATGGCAAGGTGGGCATTCATAGAGCCTTTTCCATGGAACCAATTCCTCTACAGCACCTAACCTGCATCTCACAGACAGGGTCCTGTTTGGAGAGCAACCAGCACAAAGCTCTGCCAACGTGAATAATAGAAGCCTTGGCTGGGGAAGGATGGAGAGTACGGGTTATAAAGTAGATGAGGTGGTCCCTACAGCTTGGATAGGAGCAGCCGCTAAGGAAAAAAGGAATCTTAAATTCCTATACAGTCTACACAAAAGTTAAGATGTTTCTCCCAAACCCTCATCCTTCTACCAATTTAAATCCATTCCTCAAAAGCCAACCCAAGACGGGCCTTGTTCCATGAGACTTCCTTCCTTCCCAGAGCCTGCGTCGCCCCCCTGCTCACCGCCTCCCCCTCCCCCAGTAGCATAGTTCCACTGCACTGGGCTGCATTGTTCTCTAGGCACTTAATGAATTACTCTCTTGCCTGTTCAATATGATACACTCCTCAAGGACTAGGACTATTCCTTTATTTCTTTTGTATTCACCACAGTGCTCCATTTAGCACTGTGCCCACTCTAGGCACTTAACATATCAATACCTGTTGGATAAATGAATGATTCAATTCATCCATATATCTGTAAGATTTCAGTAGGTTAAGAAAAAGAGAGAAAGTGTTCTGAGTATAACAAAACTGAGCCATTCTTGGCTAGGTAGGGCTAGGTAGTCATTTCAGGAGAGTGTTTAATACTGTATACTGGTTCTTATTTAAAGGAAGGACATAGGGTCCAACGGTGGAGATTTTCATCTGTCTAGGGTAACTGAAGGGCTTCTCAGCCCAGCAACGTGCGATGGACAAGAAAGACCTTGCAAAGTCCTTTCCGTGTCTAATTCTGATTCGGTAGATTCTGATTTGTTACCATTTTAATCCAAAGAGTCCATGATGTGAGTATGAGCCAGTCCTTAGAACAGTCCTGAACCATCTCACTCGAGAGATACTCTGCACACATCAGACCCCTCTCAGCTCTGGAATGGAAGACCATCCTCTCCACCACCATCATAACTGCCACCACTGCCACTAAATCAAAGCATATTCTCAGAGGACCCCAGAGTGCAGCCACTGGTTTACATTCGCTAGTGCTGGGCTGACAAGGGGGGGTAGGGAGAAGAAACTGTTGCCTTAAAATACTTATTTAAAAACAAAACGAGGAAGATTCAGGCCAGAGTGCAATGCTATTTTACTCTCTTCCTGTTTTCGTGGTGCTATTGCGTGAGGTAACCTTTTAAGAAAGGCTTGGAGGGTTGCAGTGATTTTACTGTGGTTTTATCCTTATTCTCATACAAAAGTCTCAGCTCTCGCTCCCCGTTAGGATTAAAGGGCTCCTTTCTACTTACTTCTAACAAGCTTTAATAAGAAACACAGGAGCATAAAATTTGCCTCTCGGAAGATGCCAAGACCCCATCAAATCTGATGTCACTGCTTGGAAGACACTGAAACAAAAGGCCAGACCCCCGTCCCCCGGCCAGTCATCTCACAGGGCCCAGCAGCAGCCAGGCCACAGGACAGGATGGTCTGAGTCTCCTCTGCACTTAAAGCATCCATCACCCCCTGGACTCGAGCCCCAGCACAAAGGGCTTGGTTTTCTCTCGCGCGGCAGCACGGCGGGCCTTCTCACAGATCCTCCTCACACTCCGTGACCTCCTCGGCTGGTGTGTTCTTTGTTGCCTCCCCTCGCTACAAAATGACTCAGCTGGCACAGCACTGAAGCCCCGCCAAGTCTTCATTTTAAATGTTGCCTCTCTCTTGAGAGTCCTGGATGAGTTTTCCGGTAGGCAGGTGCGATGCTTTCAAGTTAGGAAAAGGCACCGTTTTCATACATAGCATCACCTGTAGGCAGCAAAAAACATACACGCAGCTTTCCCACAAAGAAACGGAACTGCATGTCCCAGGATGGGTCCTACTGGCTCCCCAGCCCGGTGTGGAACTATTTGGACTTCTGTCGTCCCTCTTAGTACCTTCTCCTGCCTCTTCAACCCCTACACACATAAAACCCCAGCGGAGCCCAAGGAAATCAACTCACTGATGAAGGAGGAAAGTATTTCGAGAGGCAGATTCCACCACCCGCCCCCCAGCAGAAACTGCAGCATAAATCACCAGTAACGGTAGGAAGGGGCGGTGAAAAGCCCTGTGAACTCCTTAATCCATTATGCATTCAGCCCGGAATAATGATCCCTCATTTATTTTAGCTACATCACTCTTTGGTAAGGATGCCCTTAATCTCACTGTGAAGTATTTCACAATACTTTTCTGTTGTTCTTCTTGCTTGCTTTTAAACCAGGGAATCTGGCTTATTCCGTATCTGCTGATTAATCTACTCAAACATTTACCCCTGCGTCACCCTCTGCCCCATCTTGCATTTTTCACCTATTCCTACTATCTCAGCCTTAGATTGCCCCTCTGGCTCATTCAGTGATCTTTAATTTCTCCTCTGCCTTTCTGTCTGTTTGCTTACGTTTGGGGGGCAGACAATGGAGGTGATATAGGCCATTATTCATGAGTAGCTTCAAGGGTAACGTGAGAAATGCCTCATCTTCTGACCCCTCTTAGCATAAGAATTGCTGATAAAATTCTGGACTGAAAAGAGAAGTTCTTCCGAGAAAAATATCCAGAGAACTACTGACTCTGGAGCAGCTTTCTGGAGAAAGGAACTTGAGGCGGGGGGGGGGGGGGGGGGGGGGGGGGGGGGGGGGGGCGGGGGGGGGGGGAAGAGTCTTTAATTTTTTTTTAAATAAAACAACTAGATTTTATAAAACATGCCTCACACATAAAAGAATACTGACCATAATTAAGATGGTCAATTTGCCACCATCCCTAACAGCATCTGGGAATGGGAACACACACTCAAAAATAACACAACAGCATTATGACAACCAACAGTTTAATGGGTTCATCTCCAGTCCTAATAAACTATGGGTCTTTCACATGTAACCCAGTGCACTCTCTCGTTTCCCTTCTCCTTACCTTTATTTGATTCAGCCTCAGAAGAGCAGTGACATGGCAGAGGTGAGCAGGGGTGGGAGAAGGAAGCCTAAATCACCTCCTGGCTGCCTCATCGCTTCCTGATTACTCTGAGAAATTACTCCTGATTACTCTGCAGACACAGTATCTGATATGCTTGGACCTGCGGTTCTTAGAGGAGCTTTATCCAACAATCTCATTCATGTAGCGAAACTCCCTGGTCTCTGCAAACACAGGCAAAGCAAAATGACTTCTCACTCCCATTCTCCCTGGGCCATTCCATAGCTGAAGCTTCACCCCCTACCCACTTTTCCTGACACTGCTCACTCATATTCCTTTTGTGATCCTAGGTTTCTCTCCAGAACACCAGAGAGATATTTTCAAAGTCCCCCAAGACTTGTTTCAATGACCCCCAGGAAACTAAAACTCAACATGGCTAAAAAAGAGCTATCATCAGCACCCTTTTCTCCCCCTAATGCATGACATTCTTTGGCTTTTGCCAATAATGGCCAACCATTCACTCTGTCACCCAAGCTACAAACCTGGGAGTCAACTCCACTTCCTCCCTCTAAATTACTCTCCACTCCCAATAACCAATCCTCCCAAATATCTCCAAAATAGCTCATCGACCTAGGGAATTTTCCAAGGCCTCTGCTGAAGTCTTAATCTGTATCCAAAGTCTCTCTTGCCTAGACGGTAGCAGTAATCTAAACCCTGCTTCCAGTAATTGTAATCTCCAATCCTTCTCCACATAAACACCAGAATACTCTCTTAAACAAACATGCCATTTTTTGGTTGTTTGAAATCATGAAATGTTACTCCATTGCTTTCAAGATAAATGTCCAGCCCCTTACATGGTATACAGTCCCTTTGCAGTATGACTCCTACCCTCTTCCTCAGATTCAGTTTCTGGCAACCCCTCAGACTCCTGCTGGGCTCCAGGCATAGGGAGGTACTTGCATTCCCTGAGTGTGTCCTGTTCTCCCACATTCTTTCCTCTATACACGCCATTCCCACTATCTGTAATGTCCTTCCTTCCTCCAGCCTTCTGTCTTGCTAACACCAACTCATCAGTCAGGACTCTCAGCTCAAGCAGAACTTTGCCAAATTCCCCTGGCACCTAGGTGCTTCCTTCTTTATCCACGCCAAGGGACCCTGCACTTGCTTTCATTATTCATTTAAAATGACATTTGTTGAAAGCCTGGCACACTGTTTGTTTTTTACATATCTGTCTCTCACACTATGTGTGAGCTCTCTGCATACAACGACTGGGCCATCCTTATATTTTAGCATCCTCAGCGCCTAGCACAGTGCCTAACCCAGAGGGGGTGACTGTAAGACATATTGACTGGATATATCAGCACTTACAGCCCCAAGATTAAAGCCAATGGTCCACTCTTTGCCAGAAGACATTTTCCTTCTGGTTTCTCTCCCAGACCTTGAAAAACAGGAGAGTGTATGAGTAAAAGTACTTCTCTTCGAGTTGAGCACTGAGGTTCTAGACCAACCCTGTCATCAGGAACACGTGGATCTGGAGGAAAACACCAAAAAATAGCCGACACATGCGCCACACTGATTATGCTGGCAGACCCCCTGCTAAGCATGTTATGTGCGTGATCTTATTCTTTTCCTCACAGCCAGTTGAGGAGACAGACGCTAATACCATGCACATTTTGCAGATGAAGAAGTGAAGTAAGTCAAACCTATGTTTGATGCTGCCTCTGTTCATCTAGGTTATTGAGAGAGAAAACGAGACACAGTGCGTAACAGAGCCTTAGAAACCACTGAGAGCTACACAAACGTTAAGTCACTACAAGTACGGAAAGCATTGAAGGCTGTCTAAGTGTAATTGATGCTTTGTGATTAGAGTGAAAAATAAGAAATAAAGATCTTACAAGATGAAGATCCAGGTTACACACCTGAATTAAGAAGATTCAGCTGAAGCACGCTTTCAAATCAGAGGTGTGTTATAAAATCACAGGCTGAGGAACGTGATGTGTCCAATCCCTTCTCATTTTGCAACTGAGGAAAACCAATGTCCAAAGTTGCAAAAAGCCATACAGCTAATTTATAGATAAGGCAAGACTTCTGAGTCATTATTACACTATTTTTCCATCCACCTTGTAGAAAGAGAATATGAAGTTTAGAGAATAGGACCGATAAATCTGAGTGTTCCCTTAACAGAGCGCCTGAGTATTTCAGAGCCACCATTAAACTCACATCATGGTCCTGACATCTTTTCTCCTCATAGGCATTTTTAATAACCGTGTCTGTCTTTACAAGGCACCCAACAGTACCACATTCAACAGGGCCAACGTGTAAAGAAACAGAAGCAACATTTATCCAGAAAACTGAGCTTAATAAGAAGCATTAGGATGTACTAGAGAGAGCAAAGGCTTTTGAGCCAAACAGATGTGAGTGGAAATCCTAACTCCACCACTTACTGACTCCTTGGTAATTGAACGAATCACTTTTCTGAGCTTTGGTTTTCTTACTTCTAAAATGAACAAAATGATGTCTCATCATTGAGGGAATAAAATTGTTGCCATGGTGTTCAATAAATGTTGGCTTCTCTTCTATTCATTAAGGGCTGTTGATGTGATATACAAGACTTGGCCAATTTGCCAACTCACAATATAACTTTACTTCTCTACTTTTAAGAAGTGGAAATGTTTGGTGTAACTAAACATAACTGCAGATATATCAAAGACATAAAACATGTTTCTCCTTTCTCTTATCACAAGTACCGAGGCTACATTTGGGCAACTTGAAGTACTTAGCACATCCTTATTGAATGACAGATTTAGTGCTTGTTTACTGATGCTAAGTTCTCCTGCATGACTCTTTTCAGAAGTCTAGAGAGGATGATCAAATGTGATGAAGAATAATTAACATCAGTTTAATACACTTTGGATGCCAGATTCTACAAAACGTAGTAAATAAGAGTCTGGCTCTGAAATCAGATCAACATGGGTTCAAACTTCACTCCGTTAAATATTTTCTGTCTGATCTCGGGCAAGTCTCTTCTCTTTAGACACAGAATTTCCTTATCTGTAGAACGGGCAGAACAATGAAACCTGCTTTATAAACATATGAGAATTAAATAAATCAATACAAATAAAGCAATCAGCACTAGGCCTGACACACAGTAAGTACTTAATAAATGCAAACTTAATACCCACTTTAGATCCATTGTTCAGTAGAGAAGAAAAATATAAAAACAAGAGAAATGTAAACTTGATTCTGTTGAAACAGTTCCGTTTTTGTCATCCTTTAGTTGTACTACTTTGATAGCTGGTATGTAAGACTATATGTGCTTTGCATGGGAGTTTCTCAAGAAGTTGACTTACTCACATGTCCTTCTACATTTCTCAATTTACATCATATGTCTGGGAAATTTCCAAATCTCAGTCTCTTTCTTTCATTAAGAAGCCTTTTAAAAGCCTCCTAAGGACTCTTCACTCCATGAAACATTCCTGGAACCACCAAAGGAAGAATGGCAGCTTGTCCCAAATATGCCTTATCGAAAAAGGAAGCTCCAAAGACTTCACCATTTATCCGAGGTGCCATCAATGCACTCTCCTTTTGCATCCATACGTATTTAGACAATGTCCTCTGCGTTCTTATCTGAAGCAACTGTAGACTTGTGGATACAGCACTCAAGTTGGCATCAGGAGATTGGAGCTCAAATCTCAGTCCTCTGCTCACTCTAACTCTGGTTAGAGCCTCGCTTTCCTCATATGAAAACGGATATATCATCATCCAGACAATGGAATATTATTCAATGCCAAAAAAGAAAGGAGCTATTAAGCCATGAGAAGACACGGAAGAACCTTAAATGCATATTTCTAGGTGAAAGAAGCCAATCTGCAAAAGGCTATATACTGTATGATTCCACTGACGTGACATCCTGGAAAAGGCAAAACTATGGAGAAAGTAAAAAGATGAGTGGTTGCCAGGGGTTGTGGTGAGGGGTTGGGGAGGGATGAAGAGGTAGAGCACAGAGGATCTTTAGGGCAGTGAAAATATCCTGTATGATACTACAGTGGTGGATATGTGTCATTAAACATTTGTCCAAACCCACAGAACAAACGACACCAAGAGTAAACCTTAATATAAACTGTGAACTCTGATATGTCAGTGTAGGTTCATCAGCTGTAACAAATGCCCCACTCTGGTGGGGGATGATGACAGTGGGAGATGTTGGCGGGGGGCGGGGGGGGGTGGTATATGGGAACTTTCTGTTATTTTCTGCTCAATTTTGTCGTGAACCAAAAAGTACTCTAAAAAATAGTCTCTTTCTTAATGGGTATAATGTTATCACACAGGACTGCTATGAAAAAGATAAAAGAAGATAAAGCATGTAAACCTGCTTCAGAGAGCATCTAGAACATTGTGTGTGCTCACTAAATGTCAACCACATCTAAATGTTCCTTGCATGTATATCTATGTTGCTAGATTATAAATTCCAAGAAGAAAGGCATCACATGTGACCAAAGCCTTCTGGAAAACACCTAGCAGAAATCTAAAAACAATCATTGTTATTATAAGGATAATGATTATTCCATGATTTTGCAGGCTATATATATGAACTATCTATGTTCATTACCTTCTTAATCTATGCTTCCTTAAGGAAGCACGCACTTTTTTTGTAATTGAGACAATTTTTAAACTATTTCATTCGCTACCGGTGCACACACAAACACACACATTAAAATCAAATGAATTAGAGCTGGAACTAGGGTCAGATGAGTGAGGCACTTGCCTTGGGCACAGACTTAAGGTAGAGCCCAAAATCCCAGTAATCAAGATAAATAACATTTAATGCAGCATTATACAAATAAAATCAATGCCAAAAAATCCATGATGAACACAGTACATTTTTTTAAAGACAGGATCAGTGTTACTGACTTTTCTTTTTGACTTAGGTTCCAATGTGGCTTGGCATGGCACTCAAGTGACACCCAGACACCTGCCTCAGATATTCCACAAAGGTAAAATCTAAGCTCTTATTCAGGGGCCTCAGCTGCATCAGTGGTACCAGATGCATCATTGGCCCTTCATTCTGAGGACGAGTCATTTTCAAAATAATGTTCAGAACGGTTCTTTAATCTTTGCAGCGGTGTCCATTCGAGGACATGTTTTAGATCATGACTTTAATAAAACACTAAAAATCAAGAAGCACAAAGCTATCTGTATCCAGTTTCCAACTCTGACTGTATTATTCCCTCTCCAGAACATGGTGGAATAGTTCATTGGCCTTTGTCATTTTTATCATAACCAAGAAAAGACACTCCGCCCAATAACACATCCTAGGTCTTCTGCTTGGGCAAAGGGTCCGGGGGCTCACCTAAGCACAAGCATCAAAGTAAAATGAATGGCAGATGTTAGCTGTTCGTGGTTCTGCTATTTACTTTCTAAAGCACGCTGACAGCAGGGAGAAAAGGAGAATACGTAGTTGTGAGTGTGAGTATACGTGGGGGTGGGGTTTGAGGAAAGAGGAGCTTGAAAGGAGAATCTCCATGATCTCACATTTCTAGATGATCCCTAGTCTCATTTGTCAACAAACAAACCCTATGAGGACAATGAGCTGGCTCCCTCTCTTTCCTGGGGAGATGATTCATCATTCATTCGAGGCCTATTTCCTGAGCACCTGCTATGTGCAAGACACAGGCTTCAGAGTGCTCACGATGCAAAGGGAAAGTGCCTGTGTATAAGATGCAGGTCTGACAGACTCTAACTCCATCCACCTCACTACAAATAACTCCATTTCATTTCTTTTTATGGCTGAGTAATGTCATACAGAGTGAAGCAAGTCAGAAAGAGACAAACAAATACAGTATGCTAACATATATATATGGAATCTAAGGGAAAAAAATAAAAAGGTCATGAAGAACCTAGTGGCAAGACGGGAATAAAGACACAGACCTACTAGAGAATGGACTTGAGGATATGGGGAGGGGGAAGGGTAAGATGTGACAAAGTGAGAGAGTGGCATGGACATATATACACTACCAAACGTAAAAGAGCTAGCTAGTGGGAAGCAACCGCACAGCACAGGGAGATCAGCTCTGTACTTTGTGACCACCTAGAGGGGTGGGATAGGGAGGGTGGGAGGGAGGGAGATGCAAGAGGGAAGAGATATGGGAACATATGTATATGTATAACTGATTCACTTTGTTATAAAGCAGAAACTAACACACCATTGTAAAGCAATTATACTCCAATAAAGATGTTAAAAAAAAAAAAAAAAGATGCAGGTCTGGCTTTCATAAGAATTGCAACCTAGGGAATTTCCTGGCGGTCCAGTGGTTAAGACTCCACGCTTCCACTGCAGGGAACATGGGTTCGATTCCTGGTCGGGGAACTAAGATCCCACATGCCATGTGGCACAGCCAAAAAAGAAAAAAAAAAGAATTGCAACCTAATATCAAAGATAAAATATAACAAGAGCCACCTACAGTTTATAGTACTTTCACACAAATACCATTTTCATACTTGATCTCTGCCATACTCTAACAAAGGTGAGATAGGTACCTATCACCATTCCCATTTCAAAGATGAGTAAGTCATTTTTGTTAACCAATGGTGAAGCTAGAATTAGAACCCAAATGTTCTAGGTCTTCAAGATAATGCGGTATGTAACAAGTTCCAAGTGGGTGGTATAAATGACCTACGTGTTGCAGGGGAAGATTAGAAATTGTGGGATTACTTCTGAATGGTGTGGTACAAAAAGGAATCACAAAGTAGATGTGAAAAAAGAAGAGTAAGGACGGGCACAAGGATGGGGAGAGAGCTGTAGTGGTGACGACTGAAATGAAGAGGCAGGTATTTCAAACAAGAGACTGGCCAGGTACGTATCGGCCACAGGAAGTGGTGCAGGTGGCTACAAGAAGAAGCTTCTGCTTGGGAAGTCGTTTTAGATAAAGCAGTTAAAGAAGTTCAGGGACAGATTTTGAAACCTTAAGTACATGGCTAAGGAGTTTGAACTTTATTGGGTAGAAAAAGAGAGGTTAAAATTTTAGACAGAAAAGTGGCATAAATAGTAATTTTAGAAAGATTAATCTGCTTACAGATTGGATGCAGAATCGTTTGGTGGAAACTCTGGACCTAGGAAACCTGTTCCAAGGCCATTTCAGGGGTCTAAGTAATAAGAGCCTGACCTAATGATGGAAATGGAGAAAAATCAACGGGAGTGCATGTCCGAAAACCTGGTTTCAATTCTCTTTTACTGTATTCATTCCCAAATGGGCTGGGGAAAACTAATACTGACATGTCATTCGATGTATATTTTTATTAATCAAATTTTAGAATGAACTGTGTGCCAGACACTAGATTAAGCATCAAGATACTGAGGTGAAAAAGACAAGTCCTTGCCTCTGAAAGGGCCACGAGGAGCTGAAGAGAGAGTTACCAGCTGTCCTGGGGAAAAGTCAGGGAACGTTTTATAGAAGGACTGAGAACTTGGGCTGAGTCTTGAAGCGTGAGCAGAAAGTGTGTTAGGCAGGAAAAAAGGAGTGAGTGTATTTTGTTAAGAAGGAAAGAGAGAGAGTTTATGGATATGAAAGCAGAAACGGCACAGGGAATTTTAAGAATTCCAAGTAATTTGGTAAGCCTAGAATAATGGTGAATTTGTGGGCTTTTTTCCAGCTTTACTGAGATATAATTGACATATAATCTTGTAAATTTAAGGTGTACATTGTGATGATTTGATACATGTACATATTATGAAATGATTATCACCATAAGGTTAGTTAGCACATCCATTGCCTCACAGTTACTTTTTTTTTTAATGGTGAGAATATTTAAAGCTCTATTCTCATGGCAACTTTCAAGTATACAATACAGTATTGTTAAGCAGAGTCACCAAGCTGTACATTAGGTCCCCAGAACTTACTCATCTTATAAGTGGAAGTTTGTACCCTTTTACCAGCATCCCCATGTTTCCCCTGCCACAACCCCACCCAAGTCCCTGGCGACCACCAGGGTTTCTACTCTGTATGAGTTTGGCTTTTTTTAGTTTCCACATATAAGTGAGATCATCCAGTGTTACTGTAAATTCGGGTAAATGAGAAGTAGGAAGAGGACAATGAGAAGGGGCCTTCCTGCCCACATGAAAGTGTTGGGGGTTGCTTCTGCAAAGGAAGTGGGACCATCACAGCACCTAAGCAAGGCAATGGCACGATCAGAACTCTGTCTTTAAAAGGCATATCTGATAAGAGTGTAGAGAATGGATGAGAAGGAAATCAAGGCTGGAGATAGGGAGTTTGTTAGGAGACATTTATCAGTCATCTAGGCAAAAGTGAGAAGGCACGGCAGTAGAAGAAGCAGAGGTTGGGTGATATTTAGGAGGAAGAATCATCTATTCTTAAGAGAAGTCGCAAAATCCATGAACCATGGAGGACAAACACCTTCTAACTTGTATGTCACCTTCAACCATCTGAAAATTCCCAGACTTTCCTTAAATTCTCTCCTGAATATCTGGGGCCAGACCTGGCTTCAGGGGAAAAAGTGCCGTGGTGATCAGCTTTGTACTGTCTGCTGCGGGTGTGATGTGGAGGGCTGGTGACAGGCAGGCTGTGTATTTGTAATTTCTGACTGCCAGCCCACCCTCCCTTGGAACAAGGTTAAACTAAACTAAGATAGATAACACAAGCTGAGCTTCCTTTAAGGACCCCCAGACAAGAAAAACATGTCTCATAAAAAGCCATTCTAGGATCTCACAAGTTTGATTAGTAAAAAGAAATCAATCTCTTGTTTTCTTCCTCAGCCTTCTTTCCCAAGATGAATAATTCTCAGTCATTCAGCCTTTCCTTTAGGGTCTTATTCTTCCTCCGGACATCTGCCCTGGATAATGGCATCTCCTACTAACCAGTCTGATGTCTCCTACCCATACACCCTGAATCTTTCCTTTCTTCCTAAATCTATCAGAATAACCGTGACCAAGATTTACGCTCTTTCACTATCTGTCCTACTCAGTATTTACAAGGAGCCTGATTATCGAAGCCCTCTGCCACCTTGCTGTCTGTGCACATGGCCAGCAGCCTCTTACCTCGTGTTCCCCACACATTATCATGTCCTGCTGTGGTGATGGCCAACCCCTGTCCAGAACTGTCCCTCCTGCTTCCTGTCTGTAAAATCACATTCTCCCTCAATTTCCAAGCCATACTCAAGACTTATTTTTCTAGGGAAGACCTTTGTTATGATATCCCACTACACACACACACACACACACCCCACTTTTGAGTGTGGAATGTAATGTCATTACATTAATGCCACACTTGCTCTGCAGTTATGTATAGAATAAAGGATGGGATAGCTTAATGGTTAAAAACTTGATATCTGGAGCCAGTCTGCCTGGATATAACCTCAGATCTGTCATTTATTGGGCCAATGGCTTATAACTGCTGTGACTCAGTGTCCTCAGCTGTTTAACAGAGATCGTAATAGTACAGTAGCTACCTCACTGGCTGCTTGTGAAAACTGAATGAGTTAATATACACAAAATACTTGGCATAGTGCTGGGCACATCACAAGCTCTATACAGATGTCAGCTGGTATTTTTATTGTTATAGTGCAGTGGTTAAGTGTTGTAAATTTCTGAATCTCAGTTTCTTCATTTAAAAAACACACGTCCACACAGTGAGTGGGAGTCCTACCGACTCCCAGATCTTCTTTCCACTATATCACGTGGCATTTACTGTTTGTTTTTTTCCTCCTCTGCATACTGTATAATCCCTTCTAAACAGTACACTGCACCAAGAATGAGAACGATCTCTCTGTACCTTTAAAGTGTTTCTCCTGTCCCTGGTCCATATCCCAAACCCTCTCACCAGCCCCCAATAACCTAATACGGTTCTCAGGGCACAGCATGTGCTCAAGTAACACAACCACCTGTCAAACATTTTTAAAATTTTTATTCAATTTATTTAAACAAAAAAAAAGTCAGTTTACCCATCTATCCTGCTCCTCACCCCACCTCTTGCATCCACCAATCTATTCTTTTTACCTATGAGCTTGGCTTATTAGGTTTTTGTTTTGTTTTGTGGGGGGTTTTTTGTTGCTGTTGTTCTTTTGGTTTTAGGTTCCACAAACAAGAGCGATCATACGGTATCTGTCTTTCTCTGTCTGACTTATTTCATTTAGCATAATACCCTCAAGGTCCATCCATGGTGTTGCAAACAGCAAGATTTCATTCTTTTTTATGGCTAAATAATATTCCATTGTGTAGATATATACTGTGATTTTTTAATCTATTCATCCATCAATGGACACTCAGGTTGTTTTCATATCTTGGCTATTGTAAAAAATGCTGCAATGAACTTGAGGGTACGGATATCTTTTTGAATTAGAGTTTTCATTTTCTTCAGATAAATGCCCAGAAGTGGAATTGCTAGATCATAATGTAGTTCTATTTTTAATTTTTTGAGGAACCTCTATACTGCTTCCATAGTGATTACACCAATTTATACTGCCACCAACAGAGCACAAGCGTTCCCTTTTCTCTACATCCTCTCAACAACTGTTATTTCTTATCTTTTTGATAACAGCCACTCTAACAGTCGTGAAATCTCATTATGGTTTTGATTTGCATTTCCCAGATGATTAACAATGTTGAACATCTTTTCATGTACCTGTTGACCATATGTATGTATTCTCTGGAAGAATGTCCATTCAGATCTTCTGCCCATTTTTTAATCAGATTGCTTTTTGCTGTTGTGTGTCCTTTGTATATTCTGGATACTAGCCCCTTATCAGATATATGAGTTACAATTATTTTCTTCCATTGAGCAGATTACCTTTTCATTTTGCTGATAGTTTCCTCTGCTGTGCAGAAGCCTTTTAGTTTGATGTAGTCTCACTTGTTAATTTTCACTTTTGTTTCTTTTGCTTTTGGTTTCAAATTCAAAAAATCATCACCAGGACCTATATCAAGAAGCTTACCATTTATGTTTTCCGTTAGTAGTTTTATGATTTCAGGTCTTATGTTCAGGATGGTGTAAGATAGTAGTCTAGTTTCATTCTTTTGCATGTGGCTGTCCAATTTTCCCAACACCATTTATTGAAGAGACTGTCCTTTCTCCATTGTATATTCTCATCTTTGTCATAAATTAATTGGCTATGTAAGTGTTGGTTCAATTCTGGGCTCTCTACTCTGTTCCATGGACCTACGTGTCTGTTTTTATGCCAATACCATACTGCTTTAAGTACTACAGTTTTGTAAAACAGTTTGAAATCAGGGAATGAAATGCCTCCAGCTTTGTTCTTCATTCTCAAGACTGCTTTAGGTATTTGGGGTCCTTTGTGGTTCCATACAAATTTTAGGATTGTTATATTTCTGTAAAAAATACCATTGGAATTTTGATAGGGATTGCATTGAATCTATTGATAGATTGCTTTTTGTATGAACATTTTAACAATATTAATTCTTCTAATCCATGAGCATGGAATATCTTTCCATTTATTTGTGTCTTCTTCAATTTCTTTCATCAGTGGCTTAGAGCTTTCACTTCCTTGGTTAAATTACTCCTAGGTATTTTATTCTTTTTGATGCAATTGTAAATGAAACTGTTTTCTTGAGTTCTTGTTCTGATAGTTCATTATTAGCATAAAGAAGTACAGCAAATTTTGTTTATTGATTGTGTATTTTTTTTATCTTGAAATTTTACTGAATTTGTTGATTAGTTCTAACAGTTTTTTGATGGAGTCTTTAGGGTTTTCCATATATATTATCATGTCATCTTCAAATAGTGACAGTTTTACTTCTTTCCTTCCAATTTGGGTGCATTTTATTTTTTTTTTCCTTGCTTAATTGCTCTGGCTAGGACTACCAATACTATGTTGAATAAAAGCAGCAAAAGTGGACACCCTTGTCTTGCTCTTAGAGGAAAAGCTTTCAGCTTTATACCACTGAGTATGATGTGGGCTTGTTATAATGGTTTTTATTATGTTGAGATAAGTTCCCTCTATACCCACTTTGTTGAGAGTTTTTACCATAAATGAATGTTGAATTTTGTCAAATGCTTTTTCTGCATCTATTGAGTTGGTCATATGATTTTTACCCTTCATTTTGTTAATGTGGTATATCATGATTGACTTATTTGTGGACCATTCTTGCATCCCTGGAATGAATCCCACTTGATCATGATGTATGATCCATTTAATGTATGGTAAAATTCAGTTTGCCAATATTTTGTTGAGGATTTCTTGCATCTACATCAGGGATGTTGGCCTATGAATTTTTTTGTGGCCTCTTTGTCTGGTATCAGGGTGATGCTGGACTCATAAAATGTGTTTGGAAGAGTTCTCCCACTCTTCTATTTTTTGGAAGAGCTTCAGAAGGACTGGTATTAATTCTTCTTTGAACGTTTGGTAGAATTCACCAGTGAAGCTGTCTGGTCCTAGACTTCTGTTTGTTGGGAAGTTTTTGATTACTGATTCAATCTCCTTGCTAGTAATTGATCTGTTCCTATTTTCTATTTCATTACGATTCAATCTTGGGAGGTTATACACTTCTAGGAATTTATCAATTTCTCCTAGGTTGTCCAATTTGTTGGCATATACTTGTTCATAGCAGTCTCTTATAATCCTTCGTATTTCTCCAGTATCAGCTGCAACATCTCTTTTGTCATTTCTGATTTTATTTGAGCTCTCTTTTTTTCTTGGTGAGACTAGCTAAAAGTTTGTCAGTTTTGTTTATTTTTTCAAAGAATCAGCTCTCAGTTTTATTGATATTTCCTATTGTCTTTTTGGTCTCTATTTCATTTATTTCTACTCTAATCTTTGTTATTTCCTTCTTTCTATTAACTTTGGGCTTTGTTTGTTATTCTTTTTTTTTAAATTATTTATTTATTTATTTATTTTTGGCTGTGTTGGGTCTTCATTTCTGTGCGAGGGCTTTCTCCAGTTGTGGCAAGCGGGGGCCACTCTTCATCGCGGTGCGCAGGCCTCTCACTATCGTGGCCTCTCTTGTTGCGGAGCACAGGCTCCAGACGCGCAGGTTCAGTAGTTGTGGCTCATGGGCCTAGTTGCTCCGCGGCATGTGGGATCTTCCCAGACCAGGGCTCGAACCCGTATTGTTATTCTTTTTCTAGTTCCTCAGGGTGTAAAGTTAGGTTGTTTTTTTTGAAACTTTTCCTGTTTCTTGAGGTAGGCATTTATCACTATGAACTTCCCTCTTGGAGCTGCTTTTGCTACATCCCATAAATTTTGGTAAACTACATTTCCATTTTCATTTGTCTCAAGGTATTTTGATTTTTCTTTTGATTTCTTCTTTGACCCATTGGTTATTCAATAGCATGTTTTTAAATCTCCACATACTTGTGAATATTCCAGTTTTCTTCATGTAATTAATTTCTAGTTTTATTCCATTGTGGTTGGAAAAGATGCTTGATGTGATTTCAATCCTCTTAAATTTATTAGGACTTGTTTTGTGGCCTAACATATGGTCTATCATGAAAAACATTCCACATGCACTTGAAAAGAATGTATATTCTGCTTCTTTTGGATGGAATATTCTATAAATATGTTAAGCCCTTTTGGTCTAATGTGTTGTTTAAGGCCAATGTTTCCTTACTGTTTTGATTTTCTGTTTGGATGATTGACCTGTTGATGTAAGTGGGGTACTAAAGTCCTCTACTATTATTGTATTCCTGTCTATTTCTCCCTTTAATTCAGTTAATATTTGCTTTATATATGTAGGTACTCCTATGTTGAGTGTATTAATATGTACAAATGTAATAACTTCTTGTTGGATTAAACCCTTTATCTTTATATAACGTCTTCCTTTATCTCTTATTACAGTCTTTGTTTTAAAGTCTAGTTTGTCTGATGTAAGTATAGCTACTCCAGCTTTATTTGGTTTCCATTTGCATGGAACTTCTTCCATCCCTTCACATTCAGTCTGTGGGTCTCCTTAGATCTAAAGTGTGTCTCTTTTAGGCAGCATATAGATAAGTCTTGTTTTTTAATACATTCAGCAACTCTGTCTTTTGATTGAAGAATTTAGTCCATTTAAAGTAATTATTGACAGATACGTGTTTATTGCTCTTTTGTTAATTGTTTCCTAACTGGTTTTGTAGTTCCTCTCTATTCCTTTCTTCTTCTCTTGCTCTCTTCCTTTGTGGTTTGATGACTTTCTGTAGTGGTATGCTTATATTCCTTTCTCTTTATCTTTGATGTATTTACTATAGGTTTTTGCTCTGTGGTTACCATGAGGCTTACATGTAACAACTTAAATCTATAACAATCTATTTTAATAACAACTTAAGTTTGATCCCATTCTCAAGCTCAACATTTTTAATATTCCCCTCCATGTTTTATGTTTTTGATGTCACATCTTACATCTTTTTATCTTGTGAGTGTTGGTTTCATGTCATTTATTTATCCAAAAAAGTTTTCCTCAGCTGTTACAGTAGAAGTAGAAGCAGCAAAGATCAACTCCAGTCATTGAATAGTGAGTCCAAACAAACCTAGCAGGTTACAGCCTTTGAGGCTAATGAGATCCTTCCTGACCAGATTCTCCATTTCTCTCAATACCTCCTACATACACCCTGGCATTATGCAGAGACCACAGCCTGGATTCGGGTGTCTAAGAATGTGTTTCATTTTATTCTTCTCTTCTGTTCCCTTTCCTTTCCTTCCCCTCTATTCTCTCCCTTCTTTGCTTCCTTCCATCCTTCTTTCCTCCCCTCCCTCCCTCTGTGCCTTCCTTCCTTTTCTCCTGCCCACCTTCACTATGTCATGTTTTTTTTTTTCCCAAAAGACAATGATAAATAGCATTTCCTTACATGTACATAGTTTTTTCAAGTACTTTACACATTTCAAAATATTTCCTTGGTTTTCTCACTTGACCTTTTACATCAGCCCCCATGAAATAAAGCAAAGCAACCATTTTTACAACTGTTAAACAGAAAACCCAGGGAGGTCACACAATGAGTTAGCAACAAAGCTAGAAAAGGACCCATGTCACTGATTAATTTATTCATATTGAGAGCTGTGCTGTAAAATTCATTATGAACTCTTACACGCAGCCAGACTTTGTCTAGGTCATATTTCTATACCAGTAGTCCTCACCAGCATCAGGTGCTCCTAAACCTCCAGCAGTGGGAGGTCGGCTGGCTTGGATGTAGGCTTTTCGTAACAGTTTCTAGGAAGCACTACGAGAATGTTTGAAAAAGTGCAAGTTGCTTCTCAGAGAACACCAGACTTTCCATTTTTATGTTAATTCCTTGGTGAAGCCAGCCAAAGGAAACACTAAGTGTGCTCTTATCTCAAGCATCGCTCATCAAGCCAGAGGTCCTCTATTTCTACCCATTGTTCTTAGATATATTCTATTATAGCATGTATAATGCTTCAGTCCATTTACTTGTGTACATGTCTATCTTGAACAGCGAACTCTTAGCTCTTAAATATTGATTTAGCCCAGCATCCCACATACAATAAGCACCTATACAGTGTGTATTGAATGAATGGATAGACTAATTAATTAATGCACTACTGTACTATACCATATTTCCTCCAAGATATAGCAGCAACCCAGAAACAGAAGGACGGTTAGTGAGCTGACTGCAGTATTGTCTTTCCTTCTGGCCCTGAGGTCTAGACTGAATGAGATGTGGACTGATGTTCACCATCAGACTTAGGAAAGGACTCATTGGGACAATACCAGAGGAGGGCTTGATGTCTGGCTCTTCACTGATGTGGAGACAAAGAGGAACCATTCTTAGTGGAGCATTTGATTATCTAGACTTACCCAGGACATAAATTATTTCCTCAAATTCCTCTCAATGCTTCAAAATGTTCAGAGTAACAGGTTTCCACTTACTAGTTAGGATGTTTGAGAATGTTTAAGAACACTCTTTGATCTGAAAGAATTAGCATTGCTTCTAAAGGAA
Source organism: Eubalaena glacialis (assembly GCF_028564815.1). Classification (NCBI taxonomy): domain Eukaryota; kingdom Metazoa; phylum Chordata; class Mammalia; order Artiodactyla; family Balaenidae; genus Eubalaena; species Eubalaena glacialis. The sequence goes on along the minus strand of NC_083725.1, from coordinate 10,867,614 downwards.
ATTAACTTCCTTTAGAAGAACATCTTTTACAGTGGGGGAATCTGTCTGCACACTCAGGCCAATGTTTATGAAGAATCATCATGCTAAGAATAACTTCTGGAGCAGAGAGAAGACAGAATGGTACCTGGTTCTAAGGCTTTGCTACTGAATCCTTCAGCCTCCTATCATTTCTTCTGGCTCTCAATTCAAGAATTCGAAATGCTCAGAAAGAGGCTAGTGGACGTACAGAAAGACACTTTCCATGTGAGTAAGTGCAGTTTCCTTCCACTCTGAGCACAATCAAATATCTGACTTACAATAGACCCAGGCTGCAGGGCCGGAGAGAAGGGATGTTATAACTCCCTAAGATAGTCCTGAAACAAACAGGAAGCAGGGAGATGAATGCTGGAGAATGCAAATAAGACTGACTGTGTGTTGAAGCCCTGGGAGAACAGGAAGGGATATAAATTATAAAATTTTTTTGCTTAATGTGCAAATCTCTCCAGATGAGGCAGCCCTGAGACATTTCCACAAGTTAGTGAAGGGGAAAAAAATTTTTAAACAACTTTCATGGAAACCCACAAGTGAATACTTGAGCTTACTCAACTCCAATCTGTTTCTTTAAGAACTTTTTCCATAAACGGGGGCCTGGGAGCTGAGCAGTACGTGCGTGGGGCCCATCTTCCAAAGGCTTGGAGACCTCCGTGTTCCACACCCAAGCCAAGAAAAACACAGACTGGGAAAAATGATCACCTCAAAGGGGCTGCTTTCCATCATCTGCAACCTCATATCAGGGGAAACGTGCATGCACAAAATCCCAGGGACCCGACTGTACACTGACATCTTCCCTGGAAGAGTCCAAGGAGAGTTAATCAGGTTTTGTTGAGCCACAATTGGCTTCAAACCCAGGTAGGAATACATGAAGGTTTTAGGCACTCCCTGCATTCACAAGGATTGTGGTTTTGTGTACTCTCATTGGCACAGAGTCCCCATCAGCCTAAGTCCTAAAATGACAGACTATTTCAAGTGCAAACAACGCTGTCAGCTGAAATGCTAGAATCCTTGAAACTGAGGCACAGTAGATCATAGAATTCTAGAGCTGGAAAAGGCTTTAGGAAATGATCCAGTGACACTTAAAGCACAAGGAAAATCAAAAATAAACAAATGCGACTATATCAAACTAAAAAACTTCTGCACAGCAAAAGACACCATCAACAAAGTGAAAAACCAACTTGGAATGGGAAAAATATTTGTAAACCATATATCTGATAATGGGTTAATATCCAAAACATATAAAGAACTCATACATCTCAATAGCAAAAACAACAACAAATAGCCCAGTGAAAAGGGGGCAAAGGACCTGCATAGACATTTCTCCAAAGAAGATATACAAAAGGCCAATATGTACATGAAAAGATGCTCAGCATCACTAATCATTAGGGAAATGCAAAGTAAAACCACAATGAGCTATCACCCCATGCCTGTTAGAATGGTTATCATCAAAAAGACAAGAGATAACAAATGCTCGTGAGGATGTGGAGAAAAGGAAACTCTTGTACACTCTTGGTGAGACTGTGAATTGAGAGAGCCTGTATGGAAAACAGTGTGGAGGCTCCTCAAAAAATTAAAAATAGAACTACCATATGATCCAGCAAATCCACTTCTGGAAACATATCCAAAGGTAATGAAAACACTAACTCAAAAAGATATCTGCACCCCCATGTTCATACCAGCATTATTTATAATAGCCAAGACATGGAAACAACCTGTGTCCATCAGTGGATAAAAGGATCAGGAAGTTGTGAGATACATATATATACAATGAAATATTATTCAGTCATGAAAAAATTAGGAAATCCTACCATCTGTGACATCAGTGGGCCTTGAAGGCATTATGCTAAGTGAAACCAAACCCAAACTCATAGAAAAAGAGTTAAGACTTGTGGTTACCAGAGGTGGGAGTGGTGGGAGGGGGAACTGAAAAGAAAATGGTCGAAAGGTGCACACTTCCAGCTATAAGGTAAATAATTACCAGGGGTGTAATGTGCAACATGATGACTATAGCTAACATTGCTGTAAGATGTACAGGAAAGTTAGTAACACATTACTGACCAGGGCATTTTTGCAGAAACTAACGCCTGTGGCCGCAGTACGTCTCCGGTCAAAAATGTGTCAAGAGAGTAAATACTAAGTTTTCATCACAAAGGGAGAATTATTTTCTTTATTCTTCTTTCTTTTCTTTTTATTGTATCTTTATGAGAGGACAGATGTTAGACGAACATACTGTAGTAATCATTTCACAGTATTGGTAAATCAAACCATCATGCTGTATGCCTTGAACTTACACAGTGACATATGTCAATTATTTCTCAATAAAACTGGGAAAAAAAAAAAATCCAGGTCAGCACCCAGCACTTTGCTATAGTATTTAAGCAATGCCCAAGAGCTGAGTATTAATCTCATTTTAATAGCCCTTTACAAAGTGAAACTAAAAGAAAGTCACTTTCGGGGCTTCCCTGGTGGCGCAGTGGTTGAGAGTCCGCCTGCCAATGCAGGGGACACGGGTTCGAGCCCTGGTCCGGGAAGTTCCCACATTGCCGCAGAGCAACTGAGCCCGTGCGCCACAACTGCTGAGCCTGTGCTCTGGAGCCTGTGAGCCACAACTACTGAGCCCACGTGCCGCAGCTACTGATGTGCCGCAGCTACTGAAGCCTGGGCGCCTGGAGCCCGTGCTCCACAACGGGAACGGGAGAGGCCACCGCAGTGAGAGGTCCACGCACTGCGGCGAGGAGTGGCCCCCACTCACTGCAATTGGAGACAGCCCGTGCGCAGCAACAAAGACCCAACACAGCCAAAAATAAATAACTAAATTAAACACAAACACACACACACATACACACACACAATACTGCTGGGCCATAAAAAAGAATGAAATTTTTCCATTTGCAACAGCATGGGTGGACTTAGAAGGTATTATGCTTAGTGAAATGAATCAGACATACAAAAACAAATACTGTGTGTTATCACTTATATGTGGAATCAAAAAAATAAAACTAGCAAATATAACAAAAAAGAAACAGACTCACAGATACAGCAAACAAACCAGTGGTTACCAGTGGGGAGGGACAAGATAGGGATAGAGGATTAAGAGGTACAAACTACTACATATAAAATAAATAAGCTACAAGGATATATTGTATAGCATGGGGGATATAGTCAGTATTTTATAATAACTATAAATGGAGTATAATGTTTAAAAATTGTGAATCACTATGTTATACACTTGAAACTTACATAATACTGTAAACCAAAAAAGTTCACACATTTGGGATTGTTCAACCCAATTGAACAGGTCCTGTTACAAAGTTACATTTATAGCTATCAATTATTTTTTCTTGATTTTATACAGAACATTGCAAACAGAATAAGACACAATAGAAAAGCTTTAAAAATAAATAAATAAAAAGACGTTCACTGTAAATGAATCCTCAATTCCATAAGAAAATACTAAATGAATGTTCTTTAGAAGGTCATAGGATGTGTAAGTAATAAAAAAGAAGAGAACAATTTTATAAGGGACATGGAAAATTGATTGTCAAAGCATTATTTGAAACCTTCCTTGAATTCAGCATAATATCAAACAGAACATCTTCTTCATGGTGATACTAACCTCTTTAAAAAGAGTCAAAATAAAATCCCATTAATTTGTGTCACACCAATTCAAATTAAGGATAATTCAAAACAGACAGCTAAAGTTACTTCTATACTGCCAATTCTCTTAAAAAAAAAAAAACAAAATGAAGCTTCTGCACAGCAAATGAAGCCATCAACAAAAGAAAAAAAGCAAGTTATGAAATGGGAAAAATACTTGCAAACCATATACCCAATAAGGAATTAATATCCAAAATATACAAGGAACTCATACAACTCAATAGCAAAAAAACAAATAACCCAATTTTAGAATGGGCAAACGACCCGAATAGATGTTTTTCCAAAGAAGATACACAAATGGCCAACAGGTACATGAAAAGGTGCTTGACATCATTAATCATGAGGGAAATGCAAATCAAAACCACAGTGAAATATCACCTCATATCCATTAGAATGGCTCTCATCAAAAAGACAAAAGACAGCAAATGCTAGTGCAAGTGTAGAGAAAAGGGAACCCTTAGACACGGTTCACTGGAATGAGCCATTATGTAAAACAGTAAGGAGATTACTCAAAAAATTAAAAATAGAACTACCACATGATCCAGCCATCTCAGTTCTGAATACAGATTCATAGGAAACAAAATCATTATCTCAAAGAGATATCTGTACTCCCGTGCTCGTTACAGTGTTATTCACAATAGTCAAGGTATGGAAACAATGCAAGTGTCTGTTGATGGATGAACAGTTAAAGAAAATGTGATATACACATACACAATGAAATATTATTCAGCCTTAAAAAAGAAGAAAACTCTGTCATTTGCAACCACATGAACAAACATGGAGGGCATTATGCTGAGAGAAGTAAGCCAGACAGAGAAAGACAATACTGCATAGTATCACTTATATATGGAAAAAAGAAGTCGAACTCACAGAAACAGAGAATAGAATGGTGGCTGCTAGGAAGGCGAGGGAAAAAGGGAGAGGCTGGTAAACAGGTACAAACTTTCAGCTGTAAGAGGAATAAGGTCTGAGGATCTAAGGTATAACATGACTATAGTTGATAATACTGTATGTTATAATCGGAATTTGCTAAGAAATTAAAACTTGTGTACTCATACACAGAAAAAAAGGTAAATATATGATGTGTTAATTACCTTGACAGTAGGAATCTTTTCAAATGTCTATGTATATCAAATCATCAGGTTGTATATTTTAAATATATTACAATTTTATTTGTCAATTATACCTCAATTTTTAAAACAAAGTCAATTAGTACCAACAAGAAGAAAATAAAACCAGAATTGGTTTCAAGCACCGTAACAGCAGCCACTTACATATAAATAAATATCATATTATAATTTTTTAATCCATTCATGAAAAGTTATATGAAAAGGGCAACACTTTGTTAAGTCTAAATACAGCACAGATGGGAGCAGACAGCCCTGTTCTGGAAAGACTGGATTCTGGCATTTCTCTGACCATCTGCCAGCTGTGGGAGCTTGGGGAAAATCACTTGATCTCTCTGGTCTCCGTGGTTGCTCTGTAAAAGGACACTTTAGTCTTATGGACTAAAGGACCAGAGCCCTTTCTTGAGCCCTCCAGTTTTCTCTGGTGCAAGTTTCTTGTAAATAACAAAAATGTATTTCTTTTAGATCTCTGATTGGGTTCAAATTTCTTATTAATTTAGATTGTCCTTCCCACCAATTAATTCAAATTAACAAGATTTTGTTATACTACATACACATCTTTCAGGATGCAATGTGAAACACAGGCTGACCAAAAGAATAGATTTATCTTCAGTGCTGCTCTGAGCACAAACAGACCAGCAAACCAAACACCGTTTGATGATGGTGACACCCCTTCTCCTCATCTTGTTCATTTCTGTGGCAAAATCTCTGCAGCTGGCATCTAGGGGGTCCTAACAGTCATGGAATGACATTCCTTGCTGGCTACTACTTGCCTCTTTGCTATTTCGTAACCAATTTATAGTTCATATTTGAAAAACTTCTAAGTAACTCAGCTCTTATATGAATAATTCAAGTGAAACTTTACCCTAAAAAATCTCATATACCAGAGTAAGATTTACTGTAGGCTAAAACGCAGGTTTTCTGTGTATATAATAGTATATGGTAATATTCTCACTTTCCTAACCAGGAAAATTAATGATATAATATTACTTATTTCTCGAAGAGGAGAGCCTCTATATCCCATGATTTATAGTGTAAACAAAACAAAACAAAAAAATGGGGCAGGGGGAAGCATGGGATTTGAGTCACAGAAATGTTTTTGGAGTCTAGTTGCCATTTACTAACTGAATTTATTAACTCCACGGTTTGGGGATAATCACTTAATCTCTCTGTGCTTCAGCTTCCTTACTGGTGATGTGGGCATAATTAGACCTGACTCACAATGAAATTTAGGGAATAAATGAGATAATAACTAGGACAGCGCCTAGCACATTATCGGCCACAGAGGAAGTATTGGTAAATAATATTCTCCTTTCATACAGAAACCCAGAAGCCCAAGGAATGTAAAAATATTCATCTTTACCTGTGATAGGCAGCAAACGATACTCAAGCCTTTTCATAAAGAGAGAGGCATTTTCAGAAAGTTTTTCATTAATGTAATCAGAAGAATTTAAAATCTCCACAAAGCACAGAGACAAGAAAACAACTTTTCTGACTGTTTTTGGCCCAGGGTGTTGGCATTTCTTTTCATTCCCTCTACTTGATTGTCAGTTCCTAAAGGGTGGACACAGCACCAATCTCCAAGTCCCCTACTGTGCCTTGAAGAATCCTTGCCTATAATACGTGCTATGTGAATATCTGTTGAGCTGAATTTATCTTAGAATTCTTGTGTTCATCAAGACTTAGATTGTTTTTAATAATAGGGTATTTGGATACAAAATGGTCAACTTCCACGACCCCAGACGGGTCAGTAGACCAGACACTACACAAGAAAAATATGTGACATCTGTGAATTCCAACTAAGATATTTATATGTCTTGGTCCTGTCAAAATACACTTGTGTATAAATAGAAAAAAGGCTAGTGTTTTGAAGGCATGTTGGAGGTTTCCTATTTGGTCTGTCCCTAGCTCACAGTCAGCACTCAATTCGCTGATGACAAAAAGACTGTAACTAATTTGTTACAGAATTCTGAGCTACCAACCACTTTAAAGAGTCAGGCAACTCATATCTTCCCTTGGCCTTTCAAGCACCCACTTCCATGGGGAAGAGCTTCTGCCCTCAGCCAAACAAGTACCTTTTCTTTTTCAAGTATCATCAAAACTCATATTAATGAAAATTTGATGATGTTTGAAGATCATTCACTGATTCAAGATTTGAGTGACTACTGCATGCCAGGCAATGTTCTAGATGTTGAGGATTACTGTAGTATGAACAAACCCACATACACACACACACAGACACACACACGCACAGACACCATGCGCTTTTGCAGTGTACCTTCTAGCAGGGCATGGACAAACAGTAAACAAAGAAGTTAAGTATGTAGTAAATTTGATAGTGAGAAATGCTTAGAGAAACAAAAAGAACAGAAGAGGGACCAGGAGAGCAGAGGGCAAGTGAGCTCCGGACCTCTATAAAACACTGGACCTCTATACATATATATATACATACAATACATATTATATACAATGTGTATAGAGTATTCTATTTATATAATTTATATGATATATACATGTATATACATGAATATATATAGGATACTCTAACTGTATATATATATATAATAAAATAACCCCATGGTGGTTATTATAATAGTAACTATCATTTCTATGAAAAAAAAATCTTTCCAGGAGATGGAACAACTAAGCTTAGATACAGAGGATAAGCAGAAGTCTGGATGATGATAATAACGAACACTTACTGAGCATCAGGCATTCTACCATGCAATTCCATGGCATCACATTAATCTTCACAAGACTAAGGAGTTCCTGTTCTCTTTTTAACCAATAAGGATTTTTTAAAAAACGCACAAGGAAGTCATCAGCCCAAAGTCACAAAGTTGGTGGCAGAGCTAGACGTGGCTCCAAGACCCAGGCTCTTGATACTATATTGCCCTTTGCCCCAAGCACAGTATTATTTGACTGATTTAGATAAACATCTCCAAGAAATATAAGTTTCTTATTTTCCATCCGATACAGTATATTTTTGATGCTCCACTTTTGGAGAAATCTACTAAACTGAATCTCATCACTTCACTCTAAATTACAGTAAATTACATGTACATCTTTCTGGGGTGAAAGCACACAGGATGCCACAGCTTTGACTTCTTCCTTAAGCGTCTCTTTAAAAAGAAAAAAAAAAAGCTGCTGTAATTTATGAAGACGAGGCAAACCTGAAGAGTAAGTGAATAGTGAGCTTCAGAGGAAAGAAACACAAGGCTGATTAGACTAAGGTGACTGGCAAAGATTTGGGGAGGACGATAAACCAAGTCTCTGTCCTCTGCTCCCTGGGCACCCTAAATCCTGGTCTGCCAACTCACAAGCAAAAGCTGTGGTCCTAGGTAAGAATGAGTGAAATTACGTGGACAAATTTACCCTCCAGCAGCAGAAAACAACAAAGCAAAACACTTAAATTTCATGCTATGCTCAGGTAACTTAAAGAAATTTTAATTATTTATGTCCTGCTTTATTCCAGAAACAGTAAGATAAACTAGATGTGGGAGAGAAAAATAAGGATAATACCATAAAATGGAAACAGGAGTGGAGCTAATATAAAAATACATACCAAAAAGACCTATGGATTTGCAGGGGACATGGGGAGAGGCAGGTAAAAATCTAGCTCAAAACTGGCTGGCAGGGACTTCCCTGGTGGGGCAGTGCTTAAGAATCCAACTGCCAATGCAGGGGACACGGGTTTGAGCCCTGGTCCAGGAAGATCCCATACGCTGCGGAGCAACTAAGCCCATGCGCCACAACTACTGAGCCTGTGCTCTACAGACTGAGAGCCACAACTACCGAGCCCACATGCCACAACTACTGAAGCCCACGCACCTAGAGCCCATACTCCGCAACAAGAGAAGCCCATGTACTGCAACAAAGAGTAGGCCCCACTCGCCGCAACTAGAGAAAGCCCGTGCACGGCAAAGACCCAATGCAGCCAAAAATAAATAAATTTATTAAAAAAAAAAAAAACTGGCTGGCAGTCAATCAAAGAGGAAAACCTGATCACTTATACACTTCACAGTATCCAGAAGATAAAATACCTCAGTAGTCTTCATATAAAAGGAATTGTTATTAACAAATCTCCCCTCACCCCACAAATCAATGTTTTCCAACTGTGACAGATGGCAGAAGAGGGGTGAACCCCATTCTTCACAAAATAGGAGATAGGATGAGTGAAAAGAACATGGGTTCCTCCTCTCCAGATGATCCTGGTTGTTCTGAGGATTAAGTGACCCCATATCTGTAGAGTGCTTGGTAGTATATGACCAACGGTAGAGGCTCAACAAATGGCGGCCATTATTACGAAAATGAAGATGGAGAAGATGATGATGGGGGGGCAGGGAGAATGGAGAAAACTTTGAGACTCAATTCTAGCTCACTACTCAAGTAATTCTGGTGAAGTTACCACATCCCTGAGCCTCATCTACAAAATCAGGATAATGTGATCTATTTCACAGGTTTACTGTGAGAATTAAATGAGATAGTATGTGTGCAAGTTTTTTGTAAACGAAGGTACTTTTTGCAAGCAGGGAACCACTGATAAGCACTCACTCTATGACAGCTCACAGAGCCACACAACTGACCCACAGTGAATGTGCTCTTTCCAGGATGATGAAGAGAAGCTGAGGAAAGATCACTCACCCCCTGCCCTCTCTGCTCTAGTCCCATTTGTCCTCTGTCATCGAAGCCCTTCATACATATTGCTCCCTCTGCTTTCAACTCTCTTCTTCCACTGCCACCCTTCACCTGCAAGAACTTATCATTCAGGGCTCAGCCCAGACCACCCTTCTCCCAGGAAGTCACCCTGGCCTTCCTTTCTGGGCTCCACGAATTCCAAAACCACCCTATTTGTCTCTGGTGACGACACTGCCTTATAATTTTCAGTTTTCTTGTCCAGACCCTTCCACTGGACTGTAAACTCCTTGAAGGCAGGGAATTCATTTCTCCTTTATTACTGTAGCTACAACATGCAGCCATGTGCTAGCATGTAGAAGGTACTCAGTAAATATTCATTGAATTGTGAGATAATGAAAGTGGATTCAAAACAGAAGACTGGTCACATGGGTCTTCCTTTTTTCTTAGGGTGTTGTGATGCTTAACTGACTGCCACTCTTTCTTGTACTAAAGTTATAGTATCCACATCCTCAACTGGAATTATCAAGGACTACTACGATTAAACCTATGCTCATTCAAGTTTCAAAGCCGCCTTCTAGAAAGCTTAGCAACATAAAAAAAAAATGAGTTCAGATTTGAATTTTTCATCCAAGAGCATTTAGAAGGTTCAATAAATCAGTTCAACAAACATTTATCTTGAACCGAGTCCTTTTTCTCTAAGCTTTTTACAACTTTGTACAGTTCAAAAGAAATGTAATCCCTTATATTCTCCCTTTATTTGTTCATAAATCATTAATATGCTGGTTTGAATGAGCTTTTTAAGATGAGAAAAATCACCCTCTCATTGAAGTTGTTGAAAGCAGATTTTTCTCTTAAATATGAAGGTCATTTTTTACAGAAGAGAAACCTAAATACACCAAGATGTTGTTGCCTGTGAATGTGAACTATCAAATTGGACTAAATACATTTTCCTATTATTTATCTGTATTTTCCAGGATATACCTAAGATTGCAGTGAGCCATTCCAAACCACTCAGCAAGTCGATATCAAAGCTTTCAGACAGTGGTGAAATTTTCAGCAGTGAAAAGCGAGTCGATGTTTTGGTCATCTACCGCAACAAGAGCTGTTGAACGGAAAAATAAAATCACTTGGGCTACTCAGGGCAGCTCACACCCAACATATGACCTTTCTTCACAGCCTTATAAATATTTTCTGTATCACAAGTACTGCCAGAATTGAATAGAGAGACTTTAAAAGAAGGCAGTTTATAGACAATAAGCTATTATCCTCTAGGACTTAGCAAACTGGCTGTCAGCCAACCTTGTATCTGGATACTCCTGGAAGGATAAAATATGACAGTTAATTGGTTTATGTGAGAAGAGCAAAATATCTTAAACAAAAATATAGCCCATGCCAGTCAAGTGCTGCAGGAAGAGTATTTTCTCAGAAAGTCATGTGAACAGTATCAGACAGATGGAAGCAGAGTATCTGGAATAATAGCTAATGATGTATCTCCTCTGGGTATTCTATCACCCTCTACTTACTAGCTATGAACATGTACAGCCCCTTCCACTGAATTAATCTTGCAGGTATCCCAAAACCACTGCAGTTGATGGTTAAGAGATCTAATCTACTTCTATAATAAATTCCCATACATGTGTTACCCCAAATCTATGCTAAGTTGGTCTGTCTCACATGGCCATAATCTGTAAAAGAAGCCAGTGTCAAATGATTCAACTCTAGTTTTCAGCTAAGATTTCATAAAGGTTGTGACTGTCCACTGTCACACAGCAATGGCTAGTAGCAGACCTAGGTACAGAATTCAGGTCTGCTGATTCCTGTCAAGGACTCTGTCCACTACCTCATGCTGAGACTTCTATGCCTATTTTGTATGAATCAGTAGCTAAAGGACTATTCTGAAGCTGTATTTACACATACATACATACACACACACACACACACACAGTCACACACCCCTCTAAAGAGTATCTACATTTTGATTAAGGAACAACTTATACACTTTCTTGAATCCACCCAAAAGGAGTGGAGTGAAATGTCACCTGAATGGGAGGTGTTGTAGAAGAAGTTTCTAGAAGCAAAAGAATGGATTATTACCTGAAAGCTTGGTGCTCACATTGAACAGGAGAAACAAAGGTAAAGCCAGAGGAAAACCGAAGTCATACAGACGGTGAATGGTGTGCTCGTTCAAAAGAGTGAGGCATGTCCACCACAGGTGTGAACAGTAAGGTCAGCGGAGAAGAGGATTTAGACAATGGCTGGGGTATGGTGAGTGGCTGAGGACCTACAATAACAAGTTCTGGACACATGGTGGGGTGTTCCTTTGAGGGAAGTCCCATGCATCTCACTACTACTGCAGGATTCCCTAATGCAGGCAAGCTGGTGAGAACATACTCACTGGCCCTGACATAGAGGAGCCCCCTTTGCGGTCACATCTTGTCACTGTGATTCTGTGATGAATGGCATGGTCCCTGCATCAACAAGCCCCAACTGGAAGAGCTCTTGCCTCCAGCTGGGAGCTCAGGCTTGCTGTTCTCACTTAGCCCTGTTTCCTCATCTACTGAACAGATCAACATCCAGACTCCACGGAGGCCAAGGCCAAACACCAAGTCTAAAAACCAGAGGCAGAATGGAGTGTAAAACTGCCAAGCCAAGCCTTTGGAGATGGGCTGAGATCAGACCAGAACAAAAGCCAGCTGAGAACAACTCATGAGGACACATTTGCAATGGGTGTTTAGGCTGGATGGAGGGGCAGAGGCAGGGAAGGTATGCAGTGGGAAGCAGGGAGTGATCAGTATGGTAGGCATGTGAAGAATGCAAAAAAGAAAAAAATTATTTATCGTCATTTTACTACACACTTTCCAGAGAAATGTGAACAGCCAGTAGAGCTGCCTGTTATAGTTACCTTCTGATTTGCAATCTGCAATAGGATAATGTTTTCCCAATTTGAAGAATATTCTTTTTAGTTCAGAGAAACAAGATAATATGCTTAATTTTCTGTACTTCCAATGGCCCCAGTTATTTCCAGTAAAAAAAAATCCTAAATTAACCCAGGGAGACATCCTAGGGTTTCTGTCATTGGTAGTTATTCCCTTCCAAAGGCAGTTGTTCCCCTGATGAATCACGAATTCTGTAATACCCAGGTACTTTCTTTAAGTCCTCCTTGCCTCATCTGCAAAGCTAAGGCATCGATTCCAAAGACAGCTCAGTTCTCTTCTACTCTAGCAAACTATAAATCTGGGAATATACTCGGGTTCAGCCCAAGTCTGTCTTTACATAGGTATTTTATCTATCTTAACTACAGTAACAAGCACACGTCCTAGATGGGAAAACTATGCTGGAAAAAAAAAAAAAAACACAAGGCTCTGTCAGCACAATGTATGGGTGTGGTGAAAAAAGCCAATTAGATTGTGTGCAAGTCAAATAAAAAAAGTGATCAGAAAAAAAAAAGCAGATTCTGATAAACAACTCAAGCTCACAGAACATGGTTAAGAAAGACAGCATATAAAATATTCCATAAATTCAGATCTGTTATAGCATGAGTCAGACTGGGTAGAAAAATAAAATGAGAAGGTAAAAGATGCTCTTAGAGTGACTATACTGGAAAACATTGCTAATGACTGTACAGCTATTGTTCTGACCCTATATTTTCACTAAGATGTTTTTAAATTTTTCTTAACCCCGTAATACACGGTCAAATCACATTACTTCTCATCCCTCTTACCCTAAAATAAAATTTTGCATTATTCTGGAATGTATGGTTTGCATTTCAGGAAATTTTGAGTCATCAAATGATTAGATTAGATTTGAGTAAACTAAAGGAAAAGACACGTCCCTCCTAGTTATTTCCACTCTAGACGTGTCAAAAGGATAGCTGCAAAGAACATCGAGACTTTCATAATCTGCACTATTATCTCAAAAAGTTCTCATCGCTTATTTCAGAGTTGGGAAGTGAACAGAAACTACTTCTCACCCCTATTACATGGCTGAAGAATCACAGGTTGAAAGAAGTCAAGGAACTCGTCACACAGCTGAAAACAGGAACTCAATCCTCCGGCTCTAGATTTCTCTAAGTCTAGGACTGTGCTGCCTGGCTTGACTCTTGTTTGAAGCAAAATGCTAGGCAACAAAGCTCGCACAGGCAGTGTGCTGGCAGAAACCTGCTTCTGCTGGGGGTGAATGTGTTGAACCCCAATTGCTCAGAATAGCTCAAAGCACCTTGGAAGGAGCGCTGGTTTCTAAAGACATCCCCACTCGGGGAGGCTTCTTCTTCTCCTCGGCCCATCTGTCATTATGAATCTTGGGTAACACATCAGAGATTGTGCAATATATGGAAACATATTGAACATATTATATATGTCAGAGACGTCTTCTCTCTTATTTCCGTTAAAAGCTCCCAGCTATGCCAAAACTTTCATTCCCAAATGAAGTTCATTGCAAGAAATGAGATGATGGATGAAACTGAAAGGAAGAGGCAGAGCTGCAAAAGGAGAGGGAGGACTTGCCCCCCTCAAAATAAGAGTCATACAGGCATCTCAGAAGAAAGGATGTATTTCTTTGATGATATACTGTCTTTTAAGGCTTAAAACCTATAATGTACAACTTTCTACTCATGTCACTTCCCCTAACTTCTTCTTCTAAACTAGATAACAAAGATCAGAGGACCAAGAAGTGGACAGGAGTGAGTCTATGTGGGTATGCATGTGTGTAGACAGAAAGCGTATGGGTGCTCCTGTGATGGTGAGGGTCCTGTCCATTGGGAGAAATGTAAACGGTTCTAAAATTGTTTATTTCCAAGGCTTTTTCAGACTAAAAACTAATGGCCTCAGAGTTTTATGATATACATTTTAGCTTTAGGGAAGACCTTTCTCCAAAAATGATGAAGCTTTTTATTTACTGAATTCCCACTCTGTTTCAAACACAATGGGAGGGCCTAGAGTTACAGTTGACCAAGACAGAGCCAGTCCGGCACTCATGGGGATAATACTCTATTGAGAAAGTCTTAAGATTGTGTCTTAAGGGCAGTTTGTTACAAATCTGTCAGTGAGATAGAAAGTCTGCAAGTTCTAGAGACAGAGGATGGGGTAGCTAACCCATTCAACATCTCTAGTTCTCTAGACAACCTCAATGCTTGCAACTTGGAACTCGTGCAAGGTCTGAGTATATCTGTGACACCCAAACCGCCAGAAAAGAAACACAACAAAAACTATTTGCATCAATCCTCTTCCCGTTCATCAGAAATGGGTCTTGCCACTAAGGCCTTAGTATTTACTGAGCCCTGGTTACTGTTCCGTTTTCATCTTGCTTGATCTTACTCTCTCACTGGCTAATGAAGACTATTTCTTCACATACACCCAGCACTGTGGTGAGCTCCCACACAGCAGATGTTCAACAAATATAATGTGTGATACAGAAATAGATGATACTAAAGAAACAGAAATGGTCATTTCTTATGGTGGCGATGTGACGTAGTTGTGATGTGCTCAGTGTTTTTAATTGTCCTTTATTTTGGACAGTACACTAACACTATTAAAACAGATGTGTGTGATGTGCTATTATACAAGCAATCCTTTGTTACTCTGAATTTCACCACTCCACTTATTTGATGTTTCTTGACCTTCCCCCTTCATCCTCCAATTCCATGGCTTTCTACTGGAGATTCCACAAGTGCTCATTTGAGCATGTCAGCATATGCTCGGTTCATTTAATGACCATCCAAGAATG
The DNA here is from genome assembly GCF_028564815.1 of Eubalaena glacialis. Lineage (NCBI taxonomy): Eukaryota > Metazoa > Chordata > Mammalia > Artiodactyla > Balaenidae > Eubalaena > Eubalaena glacialis. The sequence goes on along the minus strand of NC_083725.1, from coordinate 10,852,438 downwards.
CCTAGAACACAGAAGGGGGCTGCTATCAATATAAGGTTGACATCACCACGTATTGTAATATGGCATAGATCGAGCACCCAAAATGCTAACAAAACAAAATGATTTAAACCACCACAGGATATCTGAGTGTAGGATTTATAGTTTTCCAACCTTCCTCTGGTTCTAGAAGCTGCCTTTCTGTCACACCCTCCTGAAGTTTTCTGACTCCCAGTTGCATGAGGGTCAGAGAGACTAATCTCCCCTTTCTTTTTCTCACTAGCATTGAAGTCACGATTTCTGTGCAAATCATCAACTGACTATCGAACCAGGAACTCACTGCCCTCTCTACATTATAGAAGAGCCAGTCATCCATCCAATTCAGACTTATGTTCAAAAGGCCAATTTTTCATTATTATAACCCTGTTTCATAGCGAAGCAGAGGCTCTCCTAATTAACACTGCCAGTGAAGGCATCCAGCCTACCTCAATGTTTGCAAGGTCAATTTAAATTTATTCTTGCTCCTAAACTAATAGAGACAAACTTACGTCATTTCTTAAAAATTCTTCAGTCCTCCCATCATTCTTTATTCTGGAAATAAATAAATAAATACATGATCTTGAACCTTTCTTCATTCTGAATTTTGAAGACCTTGGCTGACCGTCCTCTAGTCTACACAGCACTCTCACAACTATTTGTTCTTCCAAAGAACTGAGACAGGTTTCCTCCTCCTAATGGCAGTAACAGTAGTCCTTTCCTACCTGTAAAGAGGGTCTGCAAAAACTAGAAAATTTCAAAACTATAATCTTTTATTTCATCTTCATTACAGACTATATGAAAAAGGCATTCTTACACCCAATTTTTTTTTTTTATACAGCAGGTTCTTATTAGTCATCAATTTTATACACATCAGTGTATACATGTCAATCCCAATCTCCCAATTCAACACACCACCACCTCCACCCCCTTGCCACTTTCCCCGCTTGGTGTGTCCATACGTTTGTTCTCTACATCTGTGTCTCAATTTCTGCCCTGCAAACTGGTTCATCTGTACCATTTTTCTAGGTTCCACATATATGCGTTAATATACGATATTTGTTTTTCTCTTTCTGACTTACTTCACTCTGTATGACAGTCTCTAGATCCATCCACGTCTCAACAAATGACCCAATTTCGTTCCTTTTTATGGCTGAGTAATATTCCACTGTTTATATGTACCACATCTTCTTTATCCATTCGTCTGTCAATGGGCATTTAGGTTGCTTCCATGACCTGGCTATTGTAAATAGTGCTGCAGTGAACATTGGGGTGCATGTGTCTTTTTGAATTATGGTTTTCTCAGGGTATATGCCCAGTAGTGGGATTGCTGGGTCATATGGTAACTCTATTTTTAGTTTTTTAAGGAACCTCCATATTGTTCTCCATAGTGGCTGTATCAATTTACATTCCCACCAACAGGGCAAGAGGGTTCCCTTTTCTCCACACCCTCTCCAGCCTTTGTTGTTTGGAGATTTTCTGACGATGCCCATTCTAACCGGCTTACACCCATGTTGTAGATTAAAAAAATTGGATTTCAAGCAAGTTCTGAGACCTGTTCAAGTTAAAACAGCTGCTGAGTGAAGAGAGAGGAATTCCACCCCAGGTCTTTCCGTTTCTCAGCCCAGGCCTTCCGCACTCCCACCATCTTCTCTCCACGTCCTCCTGGTCCACCTCAGGTGTTCGGAACATGCTTTCTCCCTAACATACATGTTCCTGAAGGAGAAAAAAAAAAAACTTTCTCCTTTCTTCTCAGTAAACTTACCACCTTCAGGATCTCCTTCCAAATTAGAAGGAAGAACACATATATAAAGCAAAGACCTAAGGCGGGAAATACTGTGTGTGTGCTTTCTTTAGAATGACGCTTCCTAGGAGATATTAACCGTTTCTCAAACGCTCTCCAGGGCTTGGCTATTTGTGGAGACTCGACACAATTTATACCCACGGAGGAAGGAAACATCAGACAGTATGGCCCTAAGAGAGAGGCTGTTAGGATGGAGGGCAGACCCCAGAGTCTCCCGTCTCTAACCACTAGGCCCCTTTCCAACAGGGCTGTAAAATTACCAGCATTCTCAGTTGTCTGATGTAAAGAAAAGCCATGAGCCAGAATCTGCAGCACTGCGCTTTGCTCCCCAGAGGCAGCCACCCTCCTCCCTCACCCTCAAGATCTCATCCTCTGGTGGGTCATAGAGCAGAAACTTTCATGGTCAAAGTGCAGAAACTCTCTGCCTGATTTCTGAGCCCAGGGATCATATCACATTCATTTCTGGGCCTTCGGTGCCTCTCTCCATGCCTAGAATACTTAAAATTGACATTAAAACTGGTTGGGAGATAATTATAATTTAACTTTGTTGATAAAAGTATTTCTACCTAAGGTGAATGAGGCCACACCCAACACCTGGTTTCAACTAGGCCTCAGACCTGGAGCCCATCACACAATAAAACCCTCTCAAACTAACACTGAAATTCAGACCATCCTAGATTAAGAGAAACATAAGGGTCTTGATAACCAAATACACTGGGTAGGCCTTGTTTGTGTCTTGATTCAAGCAAACTCTGTAAAAGCCATTTGGGGTCAACTGGGGCATTTTGAATATAGATGGGATGTATCAAAAAAAGATTATTGCTGGTGGGATAATGTAGTTATACAAGAAAATAGACTTCCTAAATTTCTAATCAAATATTTAGGGGTTCAAATGCCACGATTTATGGGATTTGCTTTAAAATACCTCAACCAAAAAAACTGTTAAAATCTAAATGATGGGTATATGAGGGGTCACTATACTATTCTCTTTACTTTTATGCCTATTTGTAATTTTTCTTAACAATTTTACATGAATGCAAATCAATCAATCATTGCAGTATGACAAGGTTCTGCTTTTACTTACAAAAGTACTGTTTTCATATATGATCCAACATTGATGTACACATATTCTCACATATTCTCTAAGAAGAGACCTGCGTTTCTGGATATTTCATACGCAAGTTCTTTGACGTGGATCATTTAGATATTCTGAACAACTAAAAGTGTTTTTAGCATGTACTAAAATAAAATATGAAACTTGTAAAATCCCACTGCAGGGATGCCTACTGCAATCTTCATTCATGTCAGTGAGCGTCACTGACGACTTCAGACCAGCTGGAAAACAAGCAAATTAACCCTTTCAAAAAAAAAAATCATCAATGTCCTGATCACATGCCAGTCACACAGAAAGCTGTTTGCCATCACTAGGCACTAGAATTTTGTGTACTGCCTTCATTTAATTTAATAAACATTTAGGATACTCACCATGAAGCAGACATTATTCTGTGCCCTTCCCAAGTCTTAACTCATTTTATTACTAAGAACAACCTTTGAGGGAGATGCTATTATTATTTTCCATATTACAGATGGAGAAGCTGAAGTACAGAAGGGCTAAATAGCACAGTTTTAAGTGGCAGCGCTGGGATCTGAATCTAGGCACTCTGGCTTCCAGAGTCAGCTCTTAACCACCATGACGTGAATCCTCACTATCACAGCAACTAAACCAAAATAGTCATTGATGTGGTACTTTTTAAATAATAGTGAAAAAAATAAATGATCCATTCTTAGTAACTTTTAATAATTTTTTAAACATCCATGAACTGTAGAGAACATAACACAAGCAGTATTTGAATCAAGTGCCCTAAGACAGGATCAGATGATCTGGGGAGAACTTGCCCAGGTGTGACCTTTCTCCAGGGCTCACCAGCCCCAGGACCACCTTCGCCTTCACTCCTGCCCCTTTCTTTCCAGGCTGCTTCCATCTCCCTTTCCTGCCCGTGAACTCCCATTTTGAAAGCCGGCCGCATCATCATTGCCTCTGAAGATATGACCCCAACTTGGATTGGAAATCTTAGTCTCTCCTTCCTCTGCCTTTCTGGAGTTCTGTTTCTCCATTATATCACATCTCACGTGGCACTGCAGGTGGTTTTTTACCCATGTCTCACAGTAGATGAGGATATCAGTAGGAAGAGAAACTGTCTTCACCTTAGTTGTCACTGACACCTAGCCCATCTCCTGGCATGAAAGAGTCCTTGGCAAAGGTTCGTTCACTGGATTCTTACAGGACCTCAGGGTCATCTGGTACCCTGCTGATAGCTCTGCTCTAACACTTTAGAACCTCAACTAGGATCTGTACCATCTTCACCATCAGGCTAAGCTCTTTGGGGGCAGGGAGAATGGCATTTCCTTTTTATATCTCACCACACCTACCAGAGTGTTTCGTTCATAGTTGATGTTCAATGATAAATAATTATCAACATTAACCATCATTCTTTTGTAAACGTGTGGAAGTGCCAATGACTAAAGTTCCAGTCAACGGAATGACAGACACACCAAATATCTGTGATACTGCTCTCCCCCAGAATGAGATATTTAGCCCAAGAATGGGGGTGCCAAGCCTTTGAGAGGTGGTTTTTGGTGCCTCTGGCTCCTTTGGTCATGGCTATCGCCCCTTAGAATTCCTTCAGTTGAGTTCAGGTAAGAAGCTACAAGTATAAAAAGTATCCTTTTTCTTCATGAGAACACAACCACATGAAAATAAGCACAGAACATTACTTTGGAGGATGATAGCACCAAAAACTAAGATTGTGTGGAAACCACTTAAAGTGCAGCTACTATAAGACTGGGTTTCCATCAAACATGGTCAAATCCTGGGCTTCCCTGGTGGCACAGTGGTTAAGAATCCGCCTGCCAATGCAGGGGACACAGGTTCGAGCCCTGGTCCGGGAAGATCCCACATGCTGCAGAGCAACTAAGCCTGCGTGCCACAACTACTGAGCCTGCGCTCTAGAGCCCGTGAGCCACAACTACTGACCCCAAGTGCCACAACTACTGAAGCCCGTGCGCCTAGAGCCCGTGCTCCACAACGAGAAGCCACCGCAATGAGAAGACCGTGCACCACAACGAAGAGTAGCTCCTGCTCGATGCAACTAGAGAAAGCCCGCGCACAGCAACGAAGACCCAACGCAGCCAAAATTAAAATTAAGATAAATAAAAAATTTATTAAAAAAAAAAAAAACATGGTTAAATCCTAATCACTATCTAAAATCAACAGTCTTGTCATTTCTTGGTTCTTAGGTAGATCTGAGCTCAAGGTACAGCAAAACATAAAGCAAAAGGGGAGGGAGGGATCATAATTCATTGATGCTGTGTTAATTCCAGAGTGAATGGTAGGTTTGAGAAAACACACATTAAATCCTTCTCTGCTGATAAACCCTAGAACCCTCTAACATCCCCTCATTCTTTATGAGAGCCTTGAAGAGAAAACTTACAGCAATTTATATCAGAACTTGACTGTGTAATAAATAATTCAGAAATGCTTTTTAATTTTAAAATGTTTGTTCAAATATTGTCTACTTATGCCTACAGAGCCGTGCTGTCCAATACAGTAGCCACGAGGCATACGAAATGTGGCTAGTCCAAACTGAGATGTGTTGTAAGTATAAAATACACATTAGCATTCACCAGTTTGGCTTAAAAGAATGTCAAATATCTCATTAACAATTTTATATTGATTACATATTAAGGTAATAAAATTTTGGATATATTGGGTTAAATAAACTATATTATTAAAATTAATTTCACCTCTTTATTTTCACTTTTTTAAGTGGTTACCATAAAATTTTAAATTATAAATGGCTCATGGTGTGGTTTGTATTCTATGTCTGTTGGATAACATTACTTTAGACAACAAGGCAGCAGAAACCCAGTAAGACATAGCTCATGCTCTGAATCAAACTGTCTTCCTCAAAACCCACGTGCAACTAGAAAAGTGTTGGAGTGGCTTTAAGTATGTGCAGTGCAATTCACCACAGCAGAAACTGTGAAACTCAGAGCCAAGTCCAAATGGAAAGAAGATGATATAGGGAAGAAGAAACATGGATAATACAAAAGAACAGAAAATTCCAAAACCATAACTTCTTGACCCTAGAAATCAGAGATATGAAGTCCATTGGAAACCCATGCTCACACAGACACCACCTTCTCTCAGCTCGACTCTCCACACTCAGCTCCCTGAGAAGACCCCCCAAGAAGACCCCCCAAGGCACCCTTCCAGTTAACTGTCCTCATGAGACACTGAACAGAACAGAGCTTGGTAATGGGAGACAGATATTCCTTCTGCTACTACAGTGAGGTAGTTATAGAAGGTCATTAATATCTGATGCAAATTTCCAGGTGCTCTCTATGGAAGGAATGGTGGTCTTTGGTCCTTTCAAATAAGTAGGTATAATTTATTTCTTGTTTCCATTAGAAGCACGAGAAGGGAGGCCCCAAGGGGAATAATACTTACGAAATAGAAAGCGATTTTCTTTTTCCTCCAACTTCCAAGACGCTGAGGAAAATTCATTGATGAGTATTTATTAGCTAATGATGAAAGAGCACTTCAAAAATGAAAATGGCTCTGAAAGGCACTGCATTATCCTGATTGCAGAAAATGGAGACTCAAGAGAAAGGGCGCTCTATAAAATGTTCTCTGCAATTGGCTCCGTCTCTCATGAGCCTCTCAGATTCCTTTGTCCCTCCCACAATAATAACTTGTCTTCATGGCCATAGCCAAGAACACATTCTTTGTTTGGTTACATAAGTTTCTAAAAATAGCAATTTATCATGGAAATGCTAAATGACCCATGAAGATAGTGTTTTGATGGGCTATTAAGTTATGGCAGTGTCTTGTTTTCTGTTACATATTATAATTAAAGAGAAAAATCAATTTTGATGCTTTTCAAACCTTAAAAGTATATCAGTTTCATGCTTTGGGCATTTTTATCTTAAAAAAAACATGAAGAAAGGTTTCCCGTGGTCAAAGAAGTTTTACCACAGACGTGGAGATGAATTTTCTCCTCATTATTGAGGTCTAATGAAAAAGAAGAGGCTAATTCAAAGTGTAATTTATTTTCTTCTATCTGTCTAGCTAGGTTTGATAAATGAATTCAAAGTAAAAGAACTGGAGAAATTAGCTGGCAGAATATTTAAAGGAAACCTAATAATGCATTTCTTATTTCTTAAATCTAGAAATTTAAAGCTGAAAGAATCCCAGGAAATGATTTTGTTGATGTCTCCCTAAGACCAGAGAGGCTAAGATGCCTGCAAAGTTACACAGCAGGGCTGCTTAGCCTCTGTCCCAGATCACATATTAATTATCGCTCTCCTTGACACCAGGTGAAGGAATGAGTCAGGGAATGAAGGAAAGAAGTGACTCAAACAGAACTTGAGTCCTCGTGGAGGGACAGAAAACCAAGGAGTTCAGATAGGACTACAAAAGGCAGGGAAAAAAATGTAGGGAAGAAGTAAGAGAGACTGTCTTCACAAACTCACAAACTCTTTATATAGACCAAGACTATATAAAGAGTCAGGAAGGCTTTCTACACAGTCAACTTATTTAGGTGGTTTTCTTCTCCCATAGCATTTTTAAAAACTGCACGTAACATAAAATTAACCATTTTAAAGTGAACAATTCAGTGATATTTAGTACATTCACAATGATGTGCAACTATCACCTCTATCTAGTTCTAAAACATTGTTATCCCAAAAGAAAACCCCATACCCATTACGTTACCCCCCCCCCACCATTTTCTCCCTCCCCTAAGCTCATGGCAACCACAAATCTGTTCTGTTTCTGTTTCTGCAGATTTACCTATTTTGGATATTTCATATATATGGGACCATACAGTAAGTAAGCTTCTGAGACTGACTTCTTCCACTTAGCATAATATTTTCAAGGTTTATCCACACTGTAGCACGTATCACTATCACGTTTCTTTTTATGGTTGAATAATATTCCATTGTATGTGCATACCACAATTTTGTCAATTCCTTATGTGTACCTAAAGCATTCATGGTAATTTCTGATCTCCCTAACATCAATGAACACAATCTTAAGAGTCCTCGCTCAAGGACTTCCCTGGTGGCGCAGTGGTTAAGAATCCGCCTGCCAATGCAGGGGACACGGGTTCGAGCCCTGGTCCAGGAAGATCCCACATGCCGTGGAGCAACTAAGCCCATGCACCACAACTACTGAGCCTGTGCTCTACAGCCCAAGAGCCACAACTACTGAGCCCTCGTGCCTAGAGTCCATGCTCCGCAACAAGAGAAGCTACCACAATGAGAAGCCTGCACACCTCAACGAAGAGTAGCTCTCGCTCATCACAACTAGAGAAAGCCCAGGCACAGCAACGAAGACCCAGCACAGCCGTAAATAAATAAGTAAATTTATATTAAAAAAAAAAAAAGTCCTCACTCAGAGGCCAGTCACCACCTGTTCAACAAAATGGAAAACTGTTTGAATATTGCGCTAAGTCAGTATAACAACTCTCTTCATATAAGCTGTTATTGCCTATGATGCATTTCTAACAACCACCACCCTGAGAATTGAGTACTATTATCAACATCTTTGGTTTGTTTTTTTTTTAATTGGGGTATAGTTGCTTTACCATGTTGTGTTAGTTTCTGCTGTACAGCAAAGTGAATCAGCTATATGTATACATATATCCCCTTTTTTGGATTTCCTTCCCATTTAGGTCACCACAGAGCATTGAGTAGAGTTCCCTGTGCTATATAGCAGGCTCTCATTAGTTACCTATTTTATACATATTAGTGTATATATGTCAATCCCAATCTCCCAATTCATCCCACCACCCTCCCTTCCCCCTTTGGTGTTCATACATTTGTTCTCTACGTCTGTGTCTCTATTTCTGCCTTGCAAACATGTTAATCTGTACCATTTTTCTTTATTTCGTAGGTGAGGAAACTGAGAAGTAAAGAGCTTAAGTAGCTGTCCAGTGTCACAGCTGGCAAACGGCAAAGCCAGGGTAGGACCCCTTCCCTTTCCATCCCCCCCAGCATCACTGTTCATCCAGCTGTACCCACTAACCCAGTCACTACTCACTACATTGAGTATAAAGTATTTATACAAATTAAATTTGGAAGAAAGGATCTCAACTTCAGGACAAGAAAGGCCTCAAGTCACAACCAGGTTTAGCTCTAAATATATGTTTGTAAGTCAGTCCTTGTAATTCACATTTTCCCAAATAAAAAATTGTATAAATGGTTTTTAGATTCTCATATTAGCCCACCAACAAGCTAATCCATCACGTGGTAGAACTCCATTATTATTGCATTATCAGACTTAAAATTCATATGTCCTATTATTTTTATTGGAAAACCCATTCCAAGTTGAGAATGGAGATGTCTGAAACTCAGCACACCCTCCCCGCACTGGTTCTTCTCTCTGCACCCTGCCCAGCCCAGCCCAGCCCAGCCCACCGTGCTCTAGTAAGTGTGCAAATTCCAGGAGCAGTGAGATGGACTCCTAGTGATGAGGAGGCTTAAAGAGGTTCCCAGGTGAACCTCCAAAGAGGAACAGGGGCAGATATGAGGGTTGAATAAACTCCCAAAGCAAAGTGGCAGGATAGTTAGAAAGTGTGGGGAGAGGTGGAGCAGAGAATGGAGAAGGTGTGCATTTGATGTTTAGTGGTGAGCTGTAGGCTGATGCCAAATCATAGCCCCAAATAAGTTCTAATGTTAAATAATGACATTCTGGATGCCATGATGCCATTACGATCACATGGATAATGGAGATAATACTGACTGCACATACATTTTAAGAACTCAAAATAATAGAGGATAAATTCTTTCCTGTGCCATGCTTTCGAGTTTATAAAACACTCTACCACCCATTGTTGCTTGAGGTCCTTATAACGACCCTGTGAGTTAGGATAGATGTTAATATACCCATTTTACTGATGCAGAAATTGATCATGACAGTTAAACCCTGTAGCCACACAGCACACAATTTAATTTGTGGAAACAGGACTCAAAAAAATCAGGCTTTTTAAATCTACAAGTCCTGAGTTCTCTATGCAACACCATGCCACTTCAGGTTGACCTCAAGGAAGGTAGCAGTATCCTAGATCTGTCTGCAAAAAGCAAAGGAGTGGAGAAATAAAAATTGCTCCAGGCAGGAGAAGCAGCAAAACACATCACACACTGTGAATGCGGAAGCAAATATGACTTTTTTCTGAGCATTTCTTATTTTGTACCTTACTCATCCCTTCCCCAAATCCTAAGTCCTGAGGTGAAGGTTACCTCAGAGATGATGGGAATGTAGTTTGCTGACTACAAAGAAAGCATACAAGTTTCTTTTCAAAGTCCAGATCTTTTCAAACCAAAATAATTTCAGTTACTCCAGGGATATTCACAGTTATGTTTCATTTCTACACACTGGACATTTTTATTTATCTACAAGAAGATCCCTTCTTCTTTTATGACAAGCACTTACTGAGGATAGAAATCCTTTCCATAGTACTATCATGCTATGTTTATAAAAATGGAATAGCTCAAGTCGGGGGCTTCTTTAGGAAGGCTCTTGAGGCTCTGTCAGCCTCTGAGGTGGCACGGAGTTGGTTTATTTGGCCACCATCTCCAAGATGAAGTGGGTTCCTCTTCCCCAGAGTTAGATGGTTCCAGGAAGACCAGGGCCAAACTGTGAAAGACCCACCATCCCACCATCCCCGCCATCTTGCTCTCCTACTAACTCCCAGAAGCCCCTTTGTACATCACGCTGGGAAAAAGGGAGAGGGTCTCAGAGTGCCTGTGATTTATAGGCATGAACTCCATGAGCCAGCCTCACAAATAACTGCTATTCTAACGCCCAGCCCAGGGTACACTATAAAGGATGGTAATACATGGAGGGGTGAGGACTTATTTTATTCCCTATAAAGAGTGACAAAGAATCTCTATGTGAGTCGGGGTGGGGTTGGAGGCTGGTATACGGGAAGGAGGGAGAAAACAGTCACTAGTAAATGTTTTACCCTTCTTCCTAAGGCTTTTTCACACCTCAGACGGACTGACCCGAGGCATAAATCATACAAGTAGAAGCTTAGAAGGCTGCATGTTTGGTTCAATTCAAGTTCATTCCATCAGTGTCTAACAGGTGGGTAAATTTTGACTCTTGTGCCTCTTACTCTCAGCTTCTGCTACTCAGGGGGTGATGTTGGTAGAATACAGTAAACCCTGCACTCCTGGGGTGTCGTATACTGCAATCTGAATCTGGAACCAGAAACCCTAGACTTGAATCCTGTATTTGCTATTTATTAGCCATATGACCTCAGCTAAGAAGCCAGCATTTCTTTAACTATGCACTGAAAATAATAACCCCTACTTTTTAGCATTGTTATGGAAATGAACTAAAGTACATGAAAAAAATTTGAAAACTTTAACAACGCCCTTCACATATAACGTACCTACTTGCTTAACAAAGTGAGTCACCATCCAGGCGAAAATAATAAAAAACCGACATCCTTCCTTGTGTAAGTTGATAACCAGATTTTCTAAGAAGATACAAGCTGTTTTCACAGGAAAAAAAAAAAATGAAGTGGGCGTTCAAACAGTTATCTAGTAAAATCATACCATGGAAAGGGTAACTCAGTATGTTCTAGGCATGGAGGGAAAGGAAGGTTTATGTTAACGTGGTTCGATTTGACATCTCACACGTCAGTCATTGTAATCACAGTTCCAGGACTGATACAGGAATGTCCTGAGGTTGAAAATCCCATAATGAAGAAGAGAATAGGACTTCACGAGGTGCCCCCCCTGCCCCTAAAAGAGTTTTCCATCATTTCATTAAAAGAGAAAAAAAAAACCTACCACATCCTGCTCAATATGGTGACTGGCTCCTGAACAGTCCAGGCGTTATTTCCAAACACATTCTTCCCTTGCTTTTCCATCCCCATGGGGCCCTGCTATCATTCCTGGCCTCCTGAAACCCGGTGGCTGCAGCCTCCATCTTACTGAGCAGATTTTCAAGCAAAGTCTCCTTGCCGCCGCGGGCACAGAACTGCCCTCCCAAGCTGCGGGCCTGCCTGTCGGGGGTTCCAGGGCTGAATTTATTTCCCACATCTTGGACACATCGCTCTCTCACCACCCTCCCTCCCTCCCCTCCCCCTTCATTCCTAAATCCTACAGCCATGACAGAAATAAATTAGCTAGAGGTACAGGTCACACCTTGGAGAGCAGTAAACGTTCTGTGGGAAATCAATAGAGAAGATGGGATTCTCAAACAGCTGAAGCAGAAGGAATGGTGCATTGATGGCTATACATAAACCAAACAAAGGAGCCTGAGAACAGCCTTCCAGGGAGGGGCCAGTGCGCTCAGGTTCATTCACCCCAACACCTGAACCCGAGATGGCACTGCAGAAAAGACACTTCCCAGACACCTGTGCGTCTGGAGCTTTCTGCCTCAGGAAGGCTAAATGTTGCTCCGCGGGTATTTGTGAAAATTAAAAATGATGTTCAGATTTTGAATGCTAATGCTGGGCCCCCCCACCCCGGATGGCTCTAAGCTGAGTGTGTGAGACATATATCTGTCCCAGGAAAACGTCTCCTCTCTGGCTGCTAAGAGCAAAGCCAGGGAGGGATCACCTAGATCATTAACTAAGGAAATGTAATTCCTAAAGCCGTAAGTGTGATGAAACACAATAAGCTTTAGGCTCCCACAGACCTGGGTTCCCGTCCTGGCTTCACCACTCTGTAGCAAAAGGATCTTAGGAAAGTCACCTTTACCAAATGCCAACATGAAATTTACCTTAGAGGCAACGGACAGGACTAAATGGGTAATACACATAAAGAGCTGGTACAAAATAGGCATGTTACCAGATGCTAGTTACTTTTCCTCCCTCCCTCAGCCTGATTATTGAGTAGCTTTTTCATTTCTCTTGAGTTCTGCAAATTTTCTCACCACGGATGGCTCACAAAGGTGAGGCCTGACGAAAATTTAATCCAAGAGCAAATTCAGGGTCTACCAAAAATAGGAGGCTCAAGAAGGCTTTTGGTACCTCCCCATATCAGCTACTAAATGCCACCCCAAATAAACAGTTTAAATTCAAGTGACATGCTTGTTATGTGAACAGAGTGTCAAAACAAAACCCTACCCCTAAGCACATCATGGAGAGAAATTCTGGAATTTCCACTGCTCTGTCCCAAGAGCCTATTCTTCTCCTGTATTCTCTCCCTTATTTGCTCACTTCCACAAACTGCATTTATTGAATGACATTATTCTCCTTTCCTGCTCAGATTCAGCCTAATCTTCTTCCTCATACACAGCTCAATTTCAGTACCGAAACAAATACTTCCAGCGTCTAAGCCCTCATAACTATCAAATATACTGACTTTTTTATATTCTCAATTCTTTTTCATTTGTAACTGTGCTAAAATATACATAATGAAAATTGTACCATCTTTACTGTTTTTTAATATACAGTTTAGTAGCATTAAGCACATTCACATAACTGTGCAACCATCACCACCATCCATCTCCAGAACATTCCATCCTCCCCAACTGAAACTCTGTCCCCATTAAAGAGTACCTGCCCATTCGCCCTCCCCCAGCAACCCCCATTTTACTTTGTCTCTATGAATTTGCCTTCTGTAGGTACCTCATGTAAGTGGAAAGTGGAGTCATACAACAGAGGCATACTGCATTTTCTTAGTTTTATTGGGCTTCCACTTACTGCGCCTCACAGATATATGGTGTTATTTACACACTGAGGGTTTACACCAACCCTGCTTCAAGCAAGTCTGTTGGCACCATTCTTCCAACAGCATTTGTTCACTTAGTGCCTCCGTGTCACATTTTGATAACTCTGACAGTATTTCACTTTTTCATTATTATTACATTTGTTACAGTGATCTGTGATCAGGGATCTTTGAGGTTACTATTATAACTGTTTTGGGGTGCCACAAACTGCACCCAAATAAGATGGCAAACTTAATCGATAAACCTCCTATGCATTCTGCTTCACCGACCAGCTGTTCCCCAATCTCACTGCCTCTCCTTGAGCCTCCCTATTCCCTGAGACACCACAGTATTGAAATTAGGCCAATTAATAACCCTACAATGGCCTCTAAGTGTTCAAGTAAAAGGAAGAGTTGCATGTCTCTCACTCTATTTATTTTTTTTAATTAATTTTTATTGGAGTATAGTCGCTTTCCAATGTTGTTGCTTTAGCCTCCACTGTACAACAAAATGAATCAGCCATACACATACAGATAGCCCCTCCCTTTTGGACTTCCCTCCCATTTAGGTACCACAGTGCATTAGGTAGAGTTCCGTGTATATATGTCAATCCCAATCTCCAATTCATCTCACCACCCCTCCTTTCCCCCTTGGTATCCATACAGTTGTTCTCTACGTCTGTGTCTCTATTTCTGCTTTGCAAATAAGATCATATATACCATTTTTCTAGATTCCACATATATGCGCTAATATACGATATTTGCTTTACTCTTTCTGACTTACTTCATCTGTATGACACTCTCTAGGTCCATCCATGTCTCTACAAATGACCCAATTTCCTTCCTTTTTATGGCTAATATTCCACTGTATGTATGTACCACATCTTCTTTATCCATTCCTCTGTCTCTCACTTTAAATCAAAAGCTAGAACTGATTAAGTTTAGTGATGCAGGCGTGTCAAAAGCTAAGCCGCTTACACCCAAACAGTTAGCCATGTTGCAAATGCAAAGTAAACATTCTTGAAGGAAATTAAAAGTGCTACTCCAGCATACACACAAATGATAAGAAAGTGAAACAGCCTTGTGGCTGATTTGGGGAAAATTTTAGTGGTTTGGATAGAAGACAAAACCAGCCACAACACTCCTTTAAGACAAAGCCTCATCCAGAGCAAGGCCCTAACTCTCTTCAACTCTATGAAGGCTAAGAGAGGTGAGGAAGCTGCAGAAGCAAAGTTTGAAGCTAGCAAAGGTTGGTTCATGAGGTTTAAGGAAAGAAGCCATCTTCCTAATATAAAAGCACAAGATGAAGCAGCAAGTGCTGATGTAGAAGGTAGAGCAAGTTAGCCAGAAGATGTAGCTCAGATAATTAATGAAGGCGGCAACACTACACAACAGAGTTTCAATGTAGACAAAAGAGCTTTTTATTGGAAGAAGATGCCATTTAGGACTTTCATAACTACAGAGGAGAAGTCAATGGCTGGCTTCAAAGCTTCAAAGGACAGTCTGACTCTCTCGTTAGGGGCTAATGCAGTTGGCGACTTTAAGTTGAAGCCAATGCTCATTTACTATTCTGAAAATCCTAGGGCCCTTAAGAATTATGCCAATTCTACTCTGCCTGTGCTCTCTAAATAGAACAACAAAGCCTGGATGACACCACATCTGTGTACATTGTCATTTACTGAACACTTTAAGCCCAGTGTTGAGACCCACTGCTCAGAAAGATTCCTTACAAAATATTACTGCTCGTTGACAATGCACCTGCTCACCCAAGAGCTCTGACGGAGATGTACAGTGAGATGGATATTGTTTTCATGCCTGTTCATATGATATCCATTCTGCAGACCATGGATCAAGGAGTCACTTTGACTTTTGAGTCTTATTATATTAAGAAATACACTTCATAAGGCTATAGCTGCCATAGACAGTGATTCCTTTGATGGATCTAGGCAAACTAAATTGAAAACCTTCTGGAAATGAAAAAATGCCATGAAGATCATCTGTGATTCATGGGAAGAGGTCAAAATATCAACACTAACAGGAGTTTAGAAGAAGTTGATTCCAACCCTCCTGGATGACTTTGAGGGGCTCAAAACTTCAGTGAAGCAAGTAATTGCAGATGTGTTAGAAACAGCAGGAGAACTAGAATTAGAAGTGGTGCCTGAAGACGTGACAGTCGCTACAATATCGTAATAAGATTTTCAGGGATGAGGAGCTGCTTCCTATGGCTGAGCAAGAAAAAAAAAGTGGTTTCTTAAGACGGAATCTGCTCCTGGTAAAGATGCCGTGAAGACTGTTGAAATGACAACAGAGTATTTAGAATATTACATGCACTTAGTTGATAAAGCAGCAGCAGGGTTTGAGAGGACTGACTCCAATTCTGAAAGTAGTTCTACTGTGGGTAAAATGCTATCAAACAGCATTGCACGCTACATGCAGTGTTCATGAAAGGAAGAGTCAGTCAGTGTGGCAAACTTCATTTTGTCTTAATTTTAAGAAATTGCCACAGCCAAACCATAAACAAGACGAAAAGACAACCCTTAGAATAGGAGAAAATATTTGCAAATGATGCAACTGACAAGGGATTAAACTCCAAAATATACAAACAGCTCATGCAGCTCAATATCAAAAAGGAACAAACAACCCAATCAAAAAATGGGCGGAAGACCTAAATAGACATTTCTCCAAAGACATACAGATGGCAAACAAACACATGAAAAGATGCTCAACATCACTAATTATTAGAGAAATGCAAATCAAAACCACAGTGAGGTACCACCTCACACCTCACACCGGTCAGAATGGTCATCATTGAAAAATCTACAAACAATAAATGCTACAGATGGTGTGGAGAAAAGGGAACTCTCCTACACTGTTGGTGGGAATATAAATTGGTACAGCCAGTATGGAGAACAGTATGGAGATTCCTTAAAAAACTAAAAATGGAACTACCATATGACCCAGCAATCCCACTCCTGGGCATATACCCAGAGAAAACCATAATTCAAAAAGATACATGCACCCCAGTGTTCATTGCAGCACTGTTTACAATAGCCAAGACATGGAAGCAACCTAAATGTCCACCAACAGAGGAATGGATAAAGAAGATGTGGTACATATATACAACGGAATATTACTCAGCCATAAAAAGGAACGAAATTGTGCCACTTGCAGAGACATGGATGGATCTAGAGACTGTCATACCGAGTGAAGTAAGTCAGAAGGAGAAAAACAAATATCATATAATATCGCTCATATGTGGAATCTAGAAAAATGCTACAGATGAACTTATTTGCAAAGCAGAAACAGAGACACAGATGTAGAGAACAAACTTATGGATACCAAGGGGGGAAAGGGGGTGGGATGAATTGGGAGATTGGGATTGACATATATACACTACTATGTATAAAACAGATAACTAATGAGAACGTACTGTATAGCACAGGGAACTCTATCAATGCTCTGTGGTGACCTAAATGGGAAGGAAATACAAAAAATAGGATATGTATATGTATATGTATAACTGCTTCACTTTGCTGTACAGCAGAAACTAACACAACATTGTAAAGCAACTATATTCCATAAAAACTAATTTAAAAAACTTTTAAAAAAAGAAATTACCACAGCCACCCCAATCTTCAGAACCACCACCCTGATCAGTCAGCAGCCATCAACAGCGAGGCAAGACCCTCCACCAGCAAAAAAGATTACAACTCACTGGAGACTCAGATGATGGTTAGCATTTTTTAGCAATAAAGTATTTTTTAATTAAGGTATGCACATTGTTATTTTAGACATAATGCTATCTCACAGTTAATTTACTATAGTATAGTGTAAATATAACTTTCATATGCACTAGGAAACCAAAAATTTGTGACTTGCTATATTGCTATAATCACTTTATTGCAGTGGTCTGGAAGCGAATCCACAATATCGCCAAGGTATACCTATATTTGCTTTTTTGTGTCTGGTTTGTTTCACTTAGGATATTGTCCTCAAGCTTCACCCATGTTGTAGCATGTGACAGAATTTCCATCTTTTTTTAGACTGAATAATATTCCATTATATGTATATACTATATTTTGCTTATCCATTCATCTGTCGATAGTTACTTGGGTTGCTTCCACCGTTTGGCTACTGTGAATAATACTGCTATGAACATGGGTGTACGAATATCTCTTTGAGACCCCACTTTCACTTATTTTGATTACATACTCAGAAGCAGAATTGCTATATCCTATGGTAATTCTAATGTTTAACTTTTTGAGAAACTGCCATACAGTTTTCCATAGCAACTGCACCATTTTACATTTCTACCAACAGTGCACAGGGTTCCAATTTCTCCACACCCTTGCTAACACCTGTCATGTTTTCTAAGTAGCCATCCTAATGGGTGTGGCATTTCTCCATCTTCTCAGAGAGTATGGGGGAAATATATGTGTGTCAACAATTTGTTTGGTACCCTAATTTGTTGTTCATTTCTCACTGCAACTTCTTGGAACTTCGCATGCTCAACCAAATTCCGCTCTGGCTACATTTTCCATCTAGTTTTCCTGTCCTTTCAAAGTCTTCCATCTTTCACTAATTTAGCAAGTGTAAAGTTACTTTGGGCAATTAAAGAGATTTCAGTAGAAAGAACTGAAATGTCCATCAATAGATGAATGGATAAAGAAAATGTGAGATACACACACACACACACACACACACACACACACAAACACGGAATACTATTCAGCCATAAAAAAGAATGAAATCTCACCATCTGTGACAACATGGATGGATCTAGATGGTATTATACTAAGTGAAATAAGTCAGACAAAGACAAATACCAGATGATTTCACTTATATGTAGAATCTAAAAAACAAAAAATGAACAAACAGAACAGAAACAGACTCATAGATACAGAGAACAAACTGGTGGTTTCCAGAGGAGAGAGGGGTTGGGGTATGGGTGAAATAGGTGAAAGGGAATAAGAGGCACAAAGTTCCAGTTATAAAACAAATAATTCATGGGGATGTAATATACAGAATAGCGAATATAGTCAATAATATTATAATAACTTTAAATGGTGACAGATGGTAACTAGACTTAGCATGGTGATCATATCGTAATGTATATAAATGTCAAATCACTATGTTATACACCTGAAATTAAAGTAACATTGTATGTCAACTATACTTCATTCAAAAAATAAAAGTTTTCAGTACTCTGATCCAAAGCAGTTTGCCCAGCTCCATTAATCATGCCAACTTCCATCTAAGTAAGTGAGAGAGAAAGCCTTTTCAGAACAGAAAAGGTGAAAACACTAGAACTCTGAGATAACAGCCAGGGGACAAGAGTAATAACAGGTATTTGCATAGCAGGCTACATTTTTAAAAATCACTTTAACATTTGCTCTTCCCACTTGAGGAAATTCTCGCTTACATTCCAATTTTCAGATGAAAATTTCAGGCACGCTGAAGTGAAATAACTGACTCAAAGTCACACAGCTAGAAAATTTCAGGGTCAGGACCCAAATCCCAGTCATTTCACTCGAAATTGTTTTTAAACTACATGATACTACCTATCATGATACTACATGATGCTAATGATTACTGAGGTCTTCACTTCTGAAGCTGCAAAACTTTTAAGGATCTAATTGTTGGGGAGGAAGATAATTTGGATCTGTTGTTCAAATGGAACACCTCTCCAAAGGCAGGCAGTGCACAGAGCATTACGCACTCACTACCTCTTCCTGGGGCCAGACTTGCCCAACTCTGGACCATACATGTAGATGGATCCAGAATTACACAAGACATAGGTACCCCCCATCTAAGAAACTTGCAGAAATACTACTCAACAGCCAAGTCTACTGGATCACAGCCATCTTTTTCCACCTCAAATGCCTTGTGGAGACTTCCTTATTACACGTGGCATGGTATGCCCAGTTGGTGGATCACATGAATCCTCTTTGCCATATGCAATTGGCACTCAGTATCCACAAGGTATTGGTTCCAGGAACCCCCACCTTCCCACAGATACCAAACTCCACGCATGCTCAAGTTTTATGTACAAGGGGTTAGTACAGTTGGCTTCCATAGGCCATCCATGGTTGGCTGAATCAGTGGATGCCAAACCCGTGGATACAGAGTGCCGATTGTATACTTCTCCCGTCAGACCAGATTTCCTCCTCTTGAAACTTCCCAGGGATATTGTGAACTTTAACGAATGTTGGTAAAGCATAGAATCTAGGGTTGGGTACATAATAGATACTCAAGAAACCAACACCCAACTAACCCCATCACCTCAGCGTGACCTTCCCTTCCCAGCAAGGACAAGTGGCTGAAGATCACTGTGAGGCAAATGAAGGAGAACACTGAACTCTAAAGAATTTAAGAGCATTAAATCAACCTTTAAAATCTTCACTCACCCTCCACTGTTCCTGAAGTGTGCTTCGTGCCTCTGCCTCTCCACACCTGTTTTGTTGGTCTGCACTTCAGGGCTCTGTGCCTTTATATGCACCATTAATTCAGCGAGACTGAACGCGCTCTGAGGGAAATGGCCCTGCCCTCCGTCTCATTTTGCAGCCCTGTGACAGTGGGCTTACACCTCTCTATCCAGAGAATACTCAATGGGTAAGCACTGACTTGGTCAGAATCGGGCCCTTGAGTTCTCTAAGGGGATCTTGATAACACAATGCCACATTAAGCCCAGGAGCTTCAGAGCCCACATACTCCATCAACGTCAACAGCCCAGTTGGTGCTGTTCAGAAGGGCCAAGAAATACAAACTCTTGACAATTCCATGGCTTGCCTGTGTATGTGCCTTCACTCTTTTTTCTAAGAGACCCATGAGACCCATGGTCGGGGAATAACTCGGACTAGCCATTCTTCCCTTCATGGAGATTCCTTCCATGCAAGGAGCCTGCTTGCAGCACCTGAAGGCCCCCAGAGGTAACTAGAGCTGACCCAACAGTACCACTTCTCTCAGACTATCACCTCCCTCCAGCCTCTCCCTGGACAGAGACCAAGGTGACCCCTACTCTTGTCTCACTTATCTCCTTAGACCCTTCAGCGCAGCTTCCAAGTCTTCAATCAATATGCCCGAGGTGCTGCTCATGTGATGAGGTTAACTCACCATCACAACTGTCCTGAGGGTCTGAGAGTTGAGCTAAGAGCTGACTGGGAATCCCAGTAAGAAGAGCTGGCACTTTAGCTTGGGAGACACAGAACACAAACAACAACAAGAGCCCGCACTGTTCAAAACATCGGAGGGTTTACTCTACACGGAGCATCATCTCATATAATCCTCACAGCAACCCTGTGCTAGGTATCCCCATTCTACATACAAGGAAACAGAGACACAGAGAAACCCAGAAAAGTCCGTGTGCTTCGTCACTACACCAGATGGCACACACCTTGGAGTCCCACAGACAGGATTCAAAGCCAGCTCCCCAACACCTCAAGTGTGACTGGGGCTTACGTACGTAACTTTTCCAGCCTGAGTTTTCTCCTTCATCGTGGGACTAACAACGTGTAAAGTCCCTGGCACTGCCACTCTTCTCACCTTCATGAATCATGGAACTCCTCTTATTATATCCTCTCTACCTCAGGAGCCCAGAGGTTCCCACCTAGATTCAGGATGGTCTAGAACTTCAAATCCTGAGTTGGGCAACCTGAATTCCCATCCTCTAACTGACCTCAGGCCGCAAGTCATTCAATCTTTCGATTTCATCATTTGTCAAAGGAAAATGTCAACACTTGCCCAATCTATTTTAGTGGGTAGTGTTCAAGGTAATATAAAAGGAAAGATGTAAAAGTTCCCTGAAAGGTTTCAAGCACTTCTCCAACTTAAGAAACCATCATAGTAATGGATTCAGTCTGAGAAATTGTTGCACAAAATAACTACTATCCTCCAAAACCTCAAAGTGAATGGGGAAACTGAGTCCAAGATACAGAAACTGACCCCAGATTACTCCTATTTTTATGTAGGTAGAGTCTGGAGCTTGAGGGCTGTGTGTGCTGGTTCTAACTCGGCCACTGCTCTGGACAAGCCACTGGACTCCACTGTGAAATAAGGATATGATGCTTGCCTTCCCCAAGCCCAGTTGTTAGGGTGTGGGCAGGATACAAAAACACTTCGAACACTTGAGACAAGAAAACCTCTAGGTAGTCAATTATATGCATTTTTTTTTTAATGTGATGTCAGCCTTTTTTTTTTTCTCCCACTCACTTTCCCTTGTCACAATCTAAATTTTATCCAGATGTGAACATGAAGAGGCCTGTCTTTGTTCTCTGCCTCTATGCATACCCTTTGGTTTTCCTTTGTGCCTCAAAAGGTTTCAGTGCTATTCTTTAAGACACAGGTCATGAAGGGGGGAACAGGGTTGGGGAGGGGTGCAGCGATAGAAAAGGGGAGTCAGAGAAAAGAGTTACAGGATGTTCCAGAATGCGTGTCGCTCTCTCTAAATACAGACAGAGTCAAGACAGTGAAAGGGCCCCCGACTCCAGAAAAATGCCCTCTGCCATACAAAGCCTTCCAAGGCACCACTGTCCCAGAGCCCAGAGTGCACGCGCGCGCACACACACACACACACACACACACACTTCCATGGAGAACTGTGCTCTCCCATCCCAGAAAGGATTTGTTGTTTCAATTAAACCCATCAAGATCTACACCACATGTTAGGGAAGAAAGGAATAACCGAAGCAAAACTGAATTACTTTGGCTATTTCCTTGGGGATCGACCTATATCAAATAATCCACCATCTATGCATCGGAGAAGCTTTTACTTATGAAAAACAGAGGCAGGTGCAGAATTGCAGCAATGGTACTAAATCAAAGCCCGGGGAGCAGAAAGAAGTGGATTTAGATGCATCCACTTAGCTCCTCTACTTATGTCTAAGTCACAGTATGGGGAGCAGATCACAGCCCTGGCGGGGTCTGGCCTCTTCGTCCTCGTCTCCCCTGAGGTCCCTTCCCTCCCACTTTGCTCACTGCTTCAGCTGCCCAGTAAGAACAGATGGACAGAAGTTAAAAGAGCAAGGTCAGCCCATCAGCTAAGTCTTATTTCACATGCTGCCCCACCTCTATCATTCCTTGCTGGGACATAAAGATGGAGAATGAAGGGCAGAGGTGCTAATACATTTGATTTCGTATGAAGCTATGGTATTTTCATTTAAATCCCCTGAATAGCTGGCCAGTCTGATTTACACATTGATAATATGTGATGCTTTGTATTCCAGCAAATATTTAATCCCTGACTGATCAATAATCCTCGCCTGGCTGTTCTTTTTTGAAAAGAAATAAATCCCCTTTTTACTCTTAAAATTCTTGAATAAAATTAAACTGCTTTAGCCCAGGATGCACTGTTCCTACATGAAGCCATGTGGTTTCATAATCTCAGTCCTCAGATGTTTTAAAGGGGCCGCCTTTGCTAACTTGCTATTTCTGAGATCCTAACATCTCTCTAACCTGAGTTTCCTGTGTTATCCATTGACAGTATAAAGACAGCACTTTAAAGTCTGATCTACTTTTTTAATTAAAAGCTAAACTTATTAACCTAAACTAAATCAGTGAGTATATAGCAGGCAATATTTTTGCATTCACTGCTTATTTTCACCCAGAAGGTCTTGATTTAATTCCTTCATTACAAACCTTGTTTCTGCCTTTCTAAATACTGTTTCCCTCCAAAACTACATTAAAAAAAAAAAAAAACACTCCACTCCTACACAGATTCTAAAATAAAATCTGTATCCCTTTCCCCTTTTCTCAGAGTCAGAGTTAACACTGAGAAAAATGCACATTAAACATAGAAAGAGATGGCTCTCCTCTCTATAAGGGGCTCCCAGTGCAGCCTCAAAGCCCACCAAAAGTTCCAAAAACAACAGCAATGAAAAAACAAACTCTCTTTCATCTTTGGCAGCAACAAAAGCAATAACTTTCACCAAACCGACCCACGCCAAGAATTAATATAACACAGAACACATCCACATTCAGACCATTATGGCTACATCAGCTCACCACAATATTTGTTTGAAAAACACATAATTTGTGGTAGAGAGAGAGAACCTCTAATACAAAAAGAGGTTCTTTCAAATGCAAATTAACCAAAAGACATATTTTCCCTGTGTTTGGAAAATCACTCCAACATATGAAAAACATACTTTTTGTGTGGGAAAAAAAATTTTTGATGCACACCCACTTAGTTGAAAAGGCAATTAAATTTGCTGTAGATTACCTTAACAGTTGAGAAAAGTTAACTCCTGGCTCCAGAAGTCCTTAAGGACTTTATTAGCATTCACAGACCTAAGTAGTCTTCTGTTCCCAGGTAGCAAAGTTTCTTTTCTTCTCCACTGAAATGCTCGTGTGAACATTGAAGGACATTGTATTACTGAACTGATCGGAAAAGGATATTGTTTCCAATCTTCTGGCAGGAAGAAATGAGAGAGAAAATAAAGAGAAAGAAAGAGAGAAAGAAAGAAAGGGAAGAAAGAGAGAGAGAAAAGCAGGGCAAAATGCAGTCTAATCGAGCATTCTTCCTCGTGGAAAAAAAAAAAAGTAAATCCAGTATTCTGGAACGGGTTCAAACATAGCTTGACAGGCTACAAGAGAATTTACACTGAGCATGCTTAGCCCTGCACGGCTTGCATGAGACACTCTTAATGAATATTACTTCCTTCCCACTGGCTATTCCTGCTGGAAGTCCACACCCACTCCGCTTTCAGAAGTCAGGAATTTAGCTCCAGCCAAAGTCCAGAAAACATGCTTATGCAGAGACAAGGCCTCACCAATCCATAAACTTTCAGGTTGTGACCTGCAGGTCAGTTTGACAAATAGAACACGGGGGTGAATTTTTTTCTGCCCTTAGTTGTGTTCCCAGCTTTGTGCCTGTCCTAAACTGCAGTTCCCCTGGAGAAAAGAAAAATCGCTTTTTTCCTAAAGAACACCATGTCCTAAATGCCAGTTTAAAGGCCTTTCCGGAGCAAGCTTCCAAACCCAGATCAGAATAAGGGTCATCTACATATTAGAACACACCATGAGGATCCTTAGTTTCTGGGTAAAAAAATTTTTTTTTAATTTCTACCCCAAATGTATCCTTTCTGATAACTTACATGTTATCTCTCTCTGAAATGCTACATGCCAGTAGACAGTCTGAAAATATGTTCAAAATTCAGATTTAATCTGCTGTGCTGTCGAGGTCACACCAAAAAAAATGATTTTTCAAACAATGCTTTCCCTTTCTTTAAATCCCTCTGTCATGTTTCATGACAGGAGGCCTGACATTCTGGAAATTTAAAAATAGACTATTTCTCTGACAGTCTGAGAAGGCAGGATTCTTATCCTGCAAATGAAAAGGGTTGGGGTAAAAAGAGATGGAGGAAAGGTAGAGAGAGAGGGCCTAATATAGACAGCATAGTAATGAAAGGGCATTTTATAATTAAAATAATAACAAAACGTCTTTTGTTTTCCTTCTGATATTTTCAGGATACCATTTATAAGTTTCTGTTCTTTATCAAATTACAAATTATAAATATTATTAAATACTCATTTGGAGTTAAAGTACTTAGTTGCCTAGACACACACGCACCAATTTGTGTTTGAAAAGAAATGACGTCACAGAGGATGAAAAAAATAGAAATTCTCTAAGTGTACAGAGGAATATGGTGTGTCCAGCCTCTAATACAAAGCCTGCCTAGCCAGCATTGATTCCTTGGATTAATAAAAGGGGTTTCTGTGTACCTTATGAGTAAATCCATTGCTTCTCCATACCTGTAACATTTTCAGCAGCCACTGCTGAGCTGCTAGGACACGTTTCCCTTACCGAAGATCCTTGCAGCATAAAATATTTCCTTGCCTGCTGTTGAATAAATAAAATTTCCTCAGACATATTTTCCTTCCTGTAATTATGAGGTCTGGGGTAAGTTTAGACATGGGGGGGGGGGTGTTTTGTTTGTTTCAGGCTTTGCCTAAGGGAAGAATAAGATTTAGTCCCCTATTCCAAGTGTTTATTTGTCCTGTTACAGAGCAAACTAAGTTTCCAGCAGTTAGATGAAGCTCAAGACAAATGGAATTTCGAACAGCGAAATAATCTCACAGCCTGCCATAAAGTAAAATAGGAAGGACATTTATTCATTTGATCTGAAGAGATGGCCTAGAGATCAGAGAAGCCCCAGGACACAGAGGGGAGGGACCCTCTATCAAGGCTGGTGCTCTGACCTGTAGACAGCCTAGCCTCCCTGCCATCACGAAACAGTGGATTTGTTTGTTTGTCTTCTCCCATGAGGATGAGCACTCATCCTGAATCTAAGGGTGTGTTGACGGAAACAGTCATGTCTTCTCCAGCCTGAATGTTAATTCGCCTCTATGCGAAGCTATGATGGTCTTTACAGTGACAGCACAGTCATCCATTCGATTAACAAATCTTTACTGAGCCTCTACTCTGACACTCATCTGGGCCCTAGAAATCGGGTAGTGACTGAGATGGACATGGTTCCCATCCTCAGGGAGCTTACATTCTGGTGACAATGTAAATAAATAAATAACTATGTAAACGAATAAACAGTGAATGTAAGTGAAAGGAAGGAAACAGAAGGGAAATGATGAGAGAGAATAAGTTACGGAAACCATGGTGTGTGTGTGTGTGTGTGTGTGTGTGTGTGTGTGTGTGTGTGTGTGTGTGTGTGTGTGTGTGTGTGTGTGTGTGTGTCAGGGGGCTCGGAGCCACAGGATCAGGAAAATGGGAGGCATATTTGGGAAACTATTTATTAGCCAATCCAATATGTGTTTAAAGAGAATGGTGGTACCTTTAGCAGAAATCAGGAAACCTGGAGAAAGAAAATCATGTCTAACATATGGTAAGCGCAAACATTTACTGGACTGAGTATGTTGAGTGTAAGGGTGATAAGTATATCCAGCCTACACTATTATTTTAGTCAGGAATTATAGGTAACTCTTAATAGGAACCTGATTACAGTCTCTTAAGTACCTACAGGTTTATTTTTCTCTCATTTAAAAGAAATTCAGAGGTTGACAGTCCAAAACTTGGCCACCCAAGTCCTTCTATCTTTTTGGTCTACCATCTTTAATGCACACTGTCCATCCTCAGGTTTGCTTTATAGTCCAATATGGCGGGTGAACTCCAACCATCACATCTGCTTTCCAGAAGTTAGAAAGAAGCAAGGGTGAAGTAAAAAGTAAAAATGACTGCTGTATTAGTCTTCTATTGCTGCTGTAACAAATTACCTCAAATTTAGTGGCTTAAAAAAATATATATACATATATTACCTTACAGTTTTACAGGTTAAGAATCTGGGGCTTCCCTGGTGGCGCAGTGGTTGAGAATCTGCCTGCCAATGCAGGGGACACGGGTTCGAGCCCTGGTCTGGGAAGATCCCACATGCCGCGGAGCAACTAGGCCTGTGAGCCACAATTGCTGAGCCTGCGCGTCTGGAGCCTGTGCTCAGCAATGGGAGAGGCCGCGATGGTGAGAGGCCCGCGCACCGCGATGAAGAGTGGCCCCTGCTTGCCACAACTAGAGAAAGCCCTCGCACAGAAACGAAGACCCAATGCAGCCATAAATAAATAAATTAATTAAAATTAAAAAAAAAAAAAAAGAATCTGACCTGGGTCTCACTGGGGTACGATCAAGGTGTCAGCAGGGCAGCATTTCCTTCTGGAGCCTACAGTAGAGAATCTATTTCCTTGTCTTTTCCATCTTCTGGAGGCCACTGCATTCCTTGGCTTTGGGCCCCTTTCTCTAGCGGGTTGAGTCCTTCTTATGTTGCGTTACTTTGAACTCTTCCCCCTCTTTCACTTATACTTATCCATGTAATGACATTGGACCGACCTGGATAATCTAGGATCCAGCTGATTAACAACCTTAATTCTATCTGCAACTTTAATCCTTCTTTTCCATGTAAGGTAACATATTCACAGGTACCAGGGATTAGGACATGGACATCTTTGGGGAGCATTAGTCAGCTTTCCACACTTGCCTGCAGCTGATTTAACTATCTCAACATAGACTTCTCAAAAGCTGTATCCAGTGCCTTTCTCTTACATTCAATGGCCCCTTCTATCTGTAAGGAAGGCTACACACAACACTACATTTGACAATATAGAGGCCTTTCCTATGGAATAAGGGAGAATAGAATTGGATAGGCAATTGGCAGTCTCTGACACAAATATCTAGCATGTGAAGCCAGGACTAACCCTGGATTATTGCAAAAGCATCTTAATTGGCTGCCCTTGTTCTAGACTATATGTGTGTCTAAGCCACTAGAAGTTTAATCTTTCTAAATCACATATGATTAAGACAAATTGGTGTTTTTAAATCTCTATCACTTACCTATTTACTATGGGACACAAGCCAAATTCCTCAGCTGGATGCTTAGGGCCTTTCCCATGCTAGCCCTTAATTATCTTTTCAGACTAATTTCTACCACTTGCTCTAACTCCAATAACCCTTCAACCCCTCAGGAACCTACAATTTGTTGATCCTGCCACTCTTTCACTATCCTCGCCCCAACTTTTCCTCCTGACAAAACTTAGAGGCATGGGCAACCATCAGTTATCTTTTGTGCACACCCTCAGTTCTCCTGATCCTCTTTCACGTTATCATACTCATCAAGCAGATGGGATGTTGTGGTGGCCGGGAAGAGTCCTTCAGTCCCGAAAGCCCCCAGTACAATACCCAAGCCAGGGGGATTTGTTGCTGAGGGCTCACGGCTGAGTCTCTCCCTGAGACCTGTCCTTAGCCAATGGGAGTCACTTCACCAAGGTTATGCCCCATGCCTGGAGACACCCCACATCCACTGATTGGTCCCTGAGGGGGGTATAAGAACTAAGCCCCCTTGGCTTCATTTGGAACAGTGCTGCCAGTTCTACTGCAATAGCACCACACTCCTACCTCCCCTCTGCCCAATCTGCTACCCTCACTCCTTTACAGGTATTTCTCACAAGAGCAACCCCCAAAGCTTCCTACATGCAAATCTCTACCTCAGAGTGTGTTTCAAGAAACTAAAAATAGAGCTACCATATGATCCTGCAATCTCATTCCTGGGCATATATCGGAGAAAAACATGGTTCAAAAGGATACATGTACCCCAATGTTCATTGCAGCGCTGTTTACAATTGCCAAGACATGGAAGCAACTTAAATGTCCATCGACAGATGAATGGATAAAGACGTGGTACATATGTATGATGGAATATTGCTCAGCCATAAAAAAAGAATGAAATAATGCCATTTGCAGCAACATGGATGGACTTGGAGATTATCATACTAAGTGAAGTAAGTCAGACAGAGAAAGACAAATATCATATGATATTGCTTATATGAAGAATCAAGAAAAAATTATACAAACGATCTTATTTACAAAACAGAAACAGACTCACAGACTAAACTTATGGTTACCAGGGGGAAGGGTTGAGTGGAGGGATAGATTGGGAGTTTGGGATTGACATGTACACACTGCTATATTTAAAACAGATAACCAACAAGGACCTATTTGTACAGCACAGGGAACTCTGCTCAATATTCTGTAATAACCTAAATGGGAAAAGAATTTGAAAAAGAATAGATACATGTATAACTATCATTTTGCTGTACACCTGAAACTAACACAATATTGTTAACCAACTGTACTCCAAAATAAAATAAAAATTTTTTAAAAAAAGTAATTCTGACCTGAGACAATTGGTACCATGCATTCTTGGAAGCAGACTCTAAAGTAAGTTTTGGAGACACATCACACACCAGCTAGCTGGCAATCAGGACTGCATCACTGGGGGGTAAGAGGTAATGAGTAGCTCCTGGCACGCTGTCATGGTACAACTGTTATAACTTCCACCAGTGGTAAACTGGATAGGATACTCGTGTAATGAAATACACTAGAAAGGATATCTCAGGAACCTGAAAGACACAGACTATGAAGTTGAATAACTGTTGTTGGGGGCTACTGATGCATTGAGGAATGACAATGAAAGGCTGTGGGTGATTAATCATCAATTAAAGGTTAAGTGTGAAAGCCAGTATTTAAAGAGACCTCCTCTCCTGCAGCTAAAGAATCAGAAAGCCGAGGACCAGGGCAACTTAATGATAGGTGTAGCGGAATCCCAGTGGAGGCTGAACTCTCAGACCCCGGGTAGCTGCTACGCCAAGATTAGGACCCTGATTAGGAAGAAATGAAACCCTGAGAACTGGAACTGGGACATCTGTGTTGATGAACTTGAAAATCTATAATCTCCAGATGCCCCTTGACCTCCGGGACCTGCAGCAGGTCCAGGCCCACTCCTCCTTGTTAAGCTGGCATTTATGCCTTTTTTTTAAGGACATTTATTCCTTTTTTGAGGTCTTGGCTTTGCAAAAGAATATGTGCCACTTCCTGCAGGACTGCCATGGAGATGATTAATAAAAGATGGTTCTTATTAATCCTTAGGGAAAGATGATGGGCCGCTAACAAGGAAGTTGCTTAATTCATAGAACCAAGAGAAATCAAGCGTGGATGATAGGAAACTGAAGGTAGTCACTCCAATCAAGAGTCAAAATCCTCTGAGCAGTTTCTGGAACAAATCCAGAGCCCATTACTTGAAAGAGAGGCTGAGTTCCCATGAAGAAAATTTATGGAACACAGAAAGCATATGTGAAAATAATTTTCCCAATCCTTCCAGAAAAGGCAAAGTGAAAGACAGTCATTTATTAAGAAAAGGGGAATGACTAGGTATTGTGAAGACACACTGAAATCTGAGATCTTCATGGTCACCCTGTTAGAGTGGGGGATTTGGGAACCAGGTAATACATGGAGTCTGGTCCCAGGTCCAAATTACAGTGGCTCCACTTATTCACAGACCCACTCAGTGGTCATTTCTCTGATACCCAAAATGTACAGTTGGAATGAACATGCTTAAAAATTGGCAGGAGCCACACATGGTTCCTTGGACTGTGGAATAAGATTTATCAACTGAGAAATAAATCCAAGAGGAATCCTCTAAATCTTATCCTCTGGCTAAGATAGTAAATCAAAACAATACTTTATCCCAGGAGGCAATGGCAGAGATAGCTCATCCTCAAGACCAAAAGAATGCAGGGGTGATGGTCCCCATCACATCCCATTTAATGCACCATTCTGACCCCTACAAAAACCAGATGGATTGTGATGGATGACAGTGATATGCAGCAAATTTGAACAAGTAGTAACCCCAGTTGCAGCCACTTTCCCAGATGTGGGATCTTTGCTGGTTACACAGCCTTAAGCACATTGTATTCAGGCACCCACTTATCTGGCAAATGTGCTCTTTTCCATCCCTATCAAAAAGCAGGATCGGAAGCAGTTTGCATCCATGTGCAATGGACAAAAGTACACATATACACATTTGCCCCAAGGTGACCCTTCCTCTTTAATAGTACTGTCTAAAAGGATCTGAACAGTTTGGACACTTCCCAGAATATCACATCATTCCACTATATGGATGATATCTCATTAGTCTGACTGGATGAATAAGAAGTGGCGAGTACGTTAATAAGGCACACGTGCAGGACAGTTGGAAATAAATCTTACAAAGAATTAGGGGACCACCGTATCAGTGAAGTTTTTAGGGGTTCGGTTTGGGTCATGCGGAGACACCTGTCTAAATTAAAGCACACGTTATTGTATATTGTACCTTCCACCACTAAGAAGGAAGAAATGCCTGGTAAACCTCTTCACATTCTAGAGGCAGCTTATTCCACTCCTGGCATGCTGCCCTTGCCCACTTACTGAGAAACATAAAAGTCTGCCAGCTTCAAGTAAGGTCTTGAACAGGAATCAAGACCACAATGCAGGAAAAATCAACCACTTGGGCCATATGACCCAGCAGAATCATGGACTTTCCATCATATGGACTTTATACCAAGCTTTGATAGAAGAATCACAACACAAACTCTTAGTCATCTGAAGCAAGGCTATGCTTTTGCTAACAGATGACTATAATTTATTTGACATCATGTTCCTTGCATTGCTACTGGACCCTGGTAGAGATAAAGAATTTGACCACTGAACATTAAGTGGCCATATGGCAAGAACCACCCATTATGGGCAAGATTCTATTAGCCATCTGTAAGGAATGGAGAGATCTATGTTTTGTAAGGTCAGGAGGGCCCAGCGGCAACTTACTGTAAGATGGACGTGGTACGCCAGCATCAGGCATAAGCAGGACTGAAGGCACATACGAGCTGCAGGAGCAGATAGCCCCGCCCCCTGTGTCATCCACCACAATTGCACCAATGCCTGTCTCTAAGCTCATACCTATGACTGCATGGGGTGGAGGATCACTCTGGCAGAGGATGAAAAAGTTTAAGTTCAGATCATGGCTGTGTTGGTTCAGTATGTAGTTACAAGACAAATGAGGGTTGCTGCTGGATTACAGCCTCGCTCAAAGGTGACACCAAAAGACAGTGGTGAGAGGACGTTCTCCCAAAGGGCAGACTTCAGGTGAAAAACCTGTTCATCTACTTGTGTGGAGAAAGCAATGGCCTGAGATTTAAATATACATGGACTCGTGGGCAGTGATAATGGACGTGGCTTGCTGGTCAGAACCTAGGAAGTCTGGAAGATTATGTGAATGGAAGTATGGCAGGAATCACAAAGTAGGAAAATCTTTATTGCTGGCTATGCCATGGAATAAGCACTAAACAACCAAATGGACAGAATAATTTATCCAGCCACTGTTATTTGTCACCCCAGGGCCAGCATAACAGGCTTCTGAACAGAGTAGCCATGGTAATAGGGTTAGAGGCTATTCATGGACCCAAAAGCATGGAATACCACTCAGCAGTGGGTGGTATCCAATGATGCTGGTACCACTCAGCATCTAGGTACTGATGCTGCCTCCTGATGCTGCCAAATGCTCAACCTGCTAGCAACAGAGACAAACAGCCAGCCCCTGATGTGGCCCTGTCACTAGAGCAGACTAACAAGACATTGGCGGTTAAGTTTATTACATTGAATCTCTTTCATGCTGGAAGGAACAGCAATTCACTTTCACAGGAAACCCAAACCCAGTGTGGGTTTGCCTTTCCTGCCCAAAAGGTCTTGACCAGCACTACTATCCAAGAGCATTCAGAATGTTTGATCCGCCGGCACAAAATGCCATATAACGTTGACTGCATCACGAAACTTTACGTAAAAGTAGGTGTGGCAGAGGGCACCTGAACATAAGATGCACTAGTCCCATCATATACTGCACCATCCCAACCTATGAAACTGATTAAGCAGTAGAATGACCTTTCAAAGGTGGAGCTGAGGCACCAGCTTGGAGACGAGACTCTGAAAGGATGAGGTGCTATCCTCCAGGAGACAGTGTACACCTTAATCCCATGACTGCTTTACAATCCCATGTTCCCAGTATGTATAATGCATGGGTCTGGGAACCAGGTGGCCCTTCTTACTAGCACTCCCAGTGACCCACTTGGGAACATGTGCTTCCTGTACCCACAGATTTATAGCTCCTCATTCCCAAAATGGAAATCAAACAAGAAACACATTATGTTCCCATTAAACTTTAAACTATGCCTGTCACCTGGTCACGTTGAGCTCCTTGTACCAAAATACCAGCAGTTGAAGAAAGGTGTCATCATACTGGTAGAAGAAATGGACCCTGACCATCAGAAGAAGATAGGATGATTCTTCCATAAGGGGGAAGTGAAAACTGTGTCTGGCAACCAGGTAATCCAATGTGGCATCTCTTGGTACATCCCTGCCCAATTTTGATGGTAAATGGACAAATGCAACAGCTAAAACCTGGGAATGGCTTGGTCCCCAGGGGCTCAGACACCTCATATATGAAAACTAGGTAAGCCATCTAGATAAGCAGATGTGCCGGCCAAGGGAGGAGAGAATCTAGAATGGGTAAGGAATACAGAGCTAATGAATATCAGTGACAGCGTCCAAACCAGTGACAAAGGTACGATTAGTCCCACTAACCTTCTTCTTGCAGGTTTGCCTGGGAAAAGAGATCAGTCAGAAAGAAGATTACAGGAGTTCTTCCTAGAAGGGGTAAACTTAGTACAAAAGCAATCAGTGACAGGGTGAACTGCAGTGGATTGTGTGGTCTTGCACATGTTACCTCCCCTTAGCACTGAGGCACTTATGACCTCAGCTCCTAGCAGTATTGATGGCTTTCATCTCACAGCTAAGTCCTTCTTGAAGAATTCCCTTCACCCAAAGGAAGGCTCCTTGCCCAAGGCAGTGCCTCTTCTCCAGGGGAATCCCATATCTAAATATCTACAAAGGGGCACAAACCACCCACCCCCCTTGCCTCAATCTGGGACAACTCTGAAGGCATCCCAGCCCCACAGCTCCCCATTGAGTTGCCTGAGACTCTGTTACACCTGCATCACCGTTCAACCTCTCCTCTGCCCGGCCCTCCTTCCCTCCCTTCTTCACAGATGTTGCTTCTGAGAGCACTCCTCCATAAACTTCCTGCACACAAATCTCCATCTCAGAGTCTGTTTTCTGGAAACCCAATCTAATCTGGCAAAATCAAAACCCTGGCTAAATCCAACTCTTCACTTACTCTATGCCTGAACCCATGCAACTGAAAATAGCTGGAGAAAAATACACAAGCATGCCAACTAGTCTCATCTTACATTCGTGCTCACTCAACCTTATATGGGTCCTTAACACTTCCCAGAAATCATTCTTTTCTTCCCTAATCCGTTCTTTCTTAACTCTCTCCAGGACAACTATTTCAGATTTTCTTCTCTGATTTCCAACACCTCCCTCCCCCGCTTCACTCTCAGCTAGTCAATCTTGCTTTCTACTATAATTTTTTTAAATGAAGCAATTAGAACAGAATTGTAAATACCTACAACTCCATATCTACCTACCTACCAGAATCAGACTGAATATACTCCACTTTCTGTTATTATTTTGAATGAGTTCGCCATATTCCCTCCACCTATACACTAAATCTTTATTTTCTCTTGCTCCACCAACTCTTCTCTCTTTCCTGTATCATCAAACTTTTCCCTTCCATTAGATCAACAGCAACATCATAAAATATGCTGGTATTTCTCTGATCTTAAAAAAATTCCTTCCTTAATCCAGTTTTCTCCTTCTACTTATTTTTCTCCTTCCCTCATAGTATGACTTTTTGAGAGAATTTTATTGAGATACAATTCACATACCATAAAATTCACTCATTTAAAGTATACAATTCAATGGTTTTAGTATTCAGAGTTGCACAGTCTTCAGCGCAATCTAACTTTAGAACATTTTTATCACCCCCCAAAGAAACCTCCTACCAATTAGCAGGTCATTCCCTACCCATCCCTGTCTCCTACCCCCAGACCCAGGCAACCACTAGTCTACTTTTTGTCTCTACAGATTTGACTATGCTGGACTTTTCATTTACATGGAAATTAATATGTGGTCTTTTGTGACTAGATTCTTTCACTTAGCCTGATGTTTCCAAGGTTCATCCCTGTTGCATCATGTAACGGTGAGTCATTCCTTTTAACTGCCAAATAGTATTCCACTGTGAGGATATACCATATTTTATTCATCAATTAATGGGCATTTGGGTCATTTCTACTTTTTGGCTATTATGAATAAAGCTGCTATGAACATTCATGCACACGTTTTTGTGTAGATGTATGTTTTTACTTCTCTTGAGTATATACTAGGAATGGAATTATTTGTTGGGTCATACGGTAACTCTATGTTTAACTTTTTGAGGAACTGCCAGACTGTTTTCCAAAGTAGCAGCACCATTTTACGTTCTCACCAGCAGTATATGAAGGTTCCAATGTCTCCAAATCCTTTCCTTGCCAATTCATGTTATTACCTGTCATTTTTATTATAGCCATCCTAGTGGGTGAAAAGTGGTAGCTCGTGGTTTTGATGCATTTCCCTGATGGCTAATGATGTTGAGCATCTATCTTTTTATGTGTTCCCATTCTTTCTTAAACACACTCAAGTTTTTGTCCCCATCACTGCACTGAAATGGCTCTTCATAAGGCTACCAATGACCTCCACACTGCTATATCCAAAGGTCATTTCTCAGTCCTCATCCTTGTTTACCCATCAGCCGCTTTTGACGTAAGTGAAAACTCTCCTTGAAACACTTCATATTCTTGGCTTCCAGGACAACACGTTATCTTTGTTTTCCTTCTTCATTTCTGGCTGCCCCTCCTTATTTGCTTTCCCCGGTTTGTCCTCATCTGACTTCTCAATGTTAGATTCCCCCAAAGCTCAGTTCTAGAATGTCTTCTTTCCTACTATCTATACTTATTGCCTATATAATGTCATCTATGATCTACATGACCTCTTCTAGATTCATGACTTTAAATGCCATCTATATAGTTAGGATGACTCTCTACCTAGTAATGACGACTCTCAATGTTATTTCTTCAACCTGGATCCTGGATCTCTCCCCATATAGCCAAAACTGCCTATTTAACATCACCACTTAGATATCACAATTTAACACGCCCCCAAACTGAGCTCCTGTCGTTTTTCCCAAAATCAGTTCCTCTCCTTTCTCAATTTATGGCAACTTAGGCTTAAAAACTTGGAGCTGTTCTTGATTCTTCCTTCTCTCGCACCTCATGTCCAAAGTGTGAATTCCTGTGGCTCCCCATCATAATAAATCTAAAAAGTGACCACTTCTCACCACCCCCACTACCCTACTGCGGTTCAAGTCAATTCCATCTCTCACCTGGACTGTCAAGATGGCCTCCTAAATAGTCTCCCCGTTTCCGCCCTTGACTGCCTGCAGTCATTTCTCGACATAACAGCCGGAGCGGTGCTGTTAAAGCCTA
Source organism: Eubalaena glacialis (assembly GCF_028564815.1). Taxonomy (NCBI): domain Eukaryota; kingdom Metazoa; phylum Chordata; class Mammalia; order Artiodactyla; family Balaenidae; genus Eubalaena; species Eubalaena glacialis. The sequence goes on along the minus strand of NC_083725.1, from coordinate 10,816,113 downwards.
AGTCAGAACGTCTTTCCACTCCGCTCAGATTCCTCCAATGCTTCTCCATGCTCATAGTAAAAGCCACAGTCCTTACTGTGACCCACAAAGTCCAAATCATCCGCCTCCTCCTTACTTCTCTCATCTCATTGCCTCCTAGCCTCCACTCCATCCTTCCATTCTTGTCATCCTGACCTCCTCTGTGTCCCTCGAAGACTCCACGTCTGCCCCTGGCTCAGGACTTGGCCCTTTCTGTTTCCTCTACTCAAAGCATTCTCACCTCTGATATTCATAGGATTTGTTCCCTTACTTCCTTCAGACCTTTACCCAGAGGCCACCTTCTCAGGGAGACTTTCCTGGTCCCCCATCTAAAATGTCAGTCCCCCTGCAAACACTTCATATGTCTCATGCCTGCTTCATTCTTGCTCTTTACCACTTATCGTATGTAACTTACTATATACTTTATTCATCTTATTTTCTGTCTCCTCAACTAGACTGTAAACTCTGTAAGCATGGAGTCTTGTCCGTTTGTTCACTGATACACCCCAAGCAACTGGAAAAGCACTTGCCACATAGCAGGCATCAAATAAATATTTGTCACATGAGTACCTTTGCCACATCTGCCCTCCCTAGAATGTTCTTCCTCCTCTTCTCCATTCAGACATATTTACCCATCCAGACAGAAATCAACGATTACCTTCTCTCTGCAGCTTCCCCAGCTTTGCTGACCTCTCTTCCCCCATCAGAGTTCGTTGTTCCCTCCTGTGTGCTCCACAAGCACGTTATATTTAACCTCTGCCATGATACTCGAAACACTGCTTTGCGACTTTCAGTATCTAACTCTCCCACGAGATAATGAGTTTCTTCAATGCAGAAGCATCACCTTTTTAATTTTTTCCATTAACTCTGGTGCCTGGTCCATAGTAAAATGCAGTAGACGTGTTGAATGAATCACCAAACACAGTCTCTCTGCTTTTCAGTCCCTCGCTCCCCTTTTCACCACCCCTCACCACTAGCCAAATGCCAGCCAGCTCCTCTGCTCCAAGGTACCCCTGACCCCCACTCCAACCAGATCTTACAGACAAGGTCTGTTCCCTGTCCCCAGGTTCTCCCCTCTGCCCTCCTACCCCTGGTCAGACGCTTATTCTCTCAGAGCTCTGCTAAGTAAGATACTATGACAAACCCATAAGTGCCAAGATCCTAGTAACATTTAATGGATTGACTACTGAATATTATATTTTAAAGTTACCACACATTTTTTTTTAATTCAGGAAATGAAGCAACAAGTGCTGAGGAAGGAAACTGGGGGGTGGGAGACACACACGCTCCTTTTGAAGGTGCTGCTTGGTGCCGGCCTGACTGCTGTGATTTGGAAGGTTTTGAGGGCAGGTGTACTTTGAGCGCTATTCGTCATTCACCTTTGGGTGAATTAACTTATCAGATTATTCCCTAGGAACAGAGAGATTATTTCTTGAGGACAGAGGAGAAGAGCTGGGACACACTGGACATCCGGAGGGAGAGAGGGTAGCTCCACCAAAGCAATGACATGGGAGAGCTGGGTGATGCTACCACCAAAGACAGACCCAGAAGAGTTCTGGTCCCCTCCCAGCCGCGCCACTTTGCCTTCAATGGGACCAATTCCACGGGGAAGCCATGGTCCAAATAATCCAATGCAGAAATGGCCCCATCAAAAGAAGAGGCCACACAATATGAATCCTAAGAAAAAGCTTTGGAAACCAGAAAGCACTATTAATTCAGCAACAAACATTCGCTGAGCCCAGAAAGGTAGAAGCATCTCCAAATATGTATTGAGTACTGAGTGCTAGCTCTGTGAAACAACTGGGCACCAGGGCCACAAAGATGAGTAAAGAAAATCCCTGGTTTGAAAGAAAAAGTCTAGTAAGTGAAAAATCACTGCAAACTAGTAGGCTGAGTACTGGAGAATAGATGTGTCAACACACTATAGTATACAGGCAGCATTCAGCTCTGGTTATATGAGAAACTGTCACATAGTATGTAACACTCGAGGTAGGTCTTCAAGGATGAGGAGGAGTTTTCTGGGCAAACAGGGAAAATGGTACAAGGAACAGCATATAAAAGGCGCAGCATAGGGGCTTCCCTGGTGGCGCAGTGGTTGAGAGTCCGCCTGTCAATGCAGGGGACACGGGTTCGAGCCCTGGTCTGGGAAGATCCCACGTGCCGCGGAGCAGCTGGGCCCGTGAGCCACAATTACTGAGCCTGCGCGTCTGGAGCCTGTGCTCCGCAACAAGAGAGGCCGCGACAGTGAGAGGCCCGCGCACCGTGATGAAGAGTGGCCCCCGCTTGCCACAACTAGAGAAAGCCCTCGCACGGAAACGAAGGCCCAACACAGCCATAAATAAATAAATAAACAAATACTTAAAAAAAAAAAAAAGTAAAAGTCTATTAATTAAAAAAAAAAAAAAAAAAAGGCACAGCATCATGAAATCACCTGTCTTGGGGGAAAATACTAGTCATATGATATGACTGGATCAAAGGCTTTGAGAATGTGGTGGTAAATGAGATTCAGAGATAGTAAGGGATCAGGTTATGAGGATCTTGAAGGCCATACTAAAAAGCTTAGACTTTAACCTTTTAGATGATGCTAAGCTGTTTAAGAATCTAAAGCAAGGGACCAACATGTTCAGAATTTCATTTCTGGAAGATCACTCTAGCTGTATAGCATGAGGTATGGATTGGAAAGTAAAGAAGACTGGACTTAAAAAGACCAGTTTGTGGAAAACTGGAGTGGAGGTGGATGAGAGTCTGAGTTAGGCAACAATAGAGATGGACAAGAATGGGCAGATACAAGATATATGAGGAGACAGTCAAAAAGCCTCATGACTGACTGGCTGTGATGGGGAGGAGTCACGAATAATATGGTCGATTGTTTTGACTGATCTAGTGGATTTGCTGATGCGGGTGATACTGAATGCATAGGAAGCTTTTTTTGTGGGACAGTTACATACATGTGCTGGGGCATATTGAGTTTGATGTTCCTGGGAGACATCAAGGTGGAGGTCTGGGAGACAAATGGGATGTGGACAGTCAATCAGGAGATAGATCTAACTTGAAGATGTAAACTTCAAAATCACATCAATACATGGTTCTGGTGGAAACCCACAGGTACAGCTCAATTGTCCTAAGGAAGTATGTTAAGAGACAACCACAGTATGCCCAAGTATGAAGACAGGCTGAAAAGGGGAGCCATACAAGAGATTAAGATTATCTGGAGATATGCAAACTATTATATATAAAATGGATAAACAACAAGGTCCCACTGTATAGTGCAGGGAACTATTCAATATCTTGTGATAAACCATAATAGAAAAGAGTATGAAAAAGAACAGATATATATGTATAACTGAATATCTGTTGTACAGCAGAGCGATTAACACAACATTGTAAATCAACTATACTTCAAAAAAATAAATTTTTAGAAACAGGTTATCTGGAGATAGAAGAGGAAAATACAGAGAAGAGTCTCAATGAAAGAGTGTTAAACACATACCAAGGCCAAAAAAGAGATCTTAAAGGTCTGAAAATGTTCATTGCATTTAACAGTACAGAGGCCATTGGTGACCTTGGTGGGCACACATTTGGAGAAGGGATGCGGACCAGGTGAGACGAGTGAGGCCCCCAGGGAACAAAACTTAAGGTGGTGCTCGCTCTCAAAGTCGTACACAAGCAGGATCAGCACCTGAGAGTGAGTTCTGCCTTAAATCTCTCACCTCAGGTGCCTCATTTTCCTCACCCCAGTCCTGCCCATTCTGAAGAGTAAATGAGAGGGAAGCAAGTAGAGTCAGCAAGCTTAATTTTACTACCCTGACTCAAGTTCTCCATCTCTTTCTTTTACAAATCATGGTAGGCTTAATTTTACCACCCTGACTCAAGTTCTCCATCTCTTTCTTTTACAAATCACGGTAGACTTAATTTTACCACCCTGACTCAAGTTCTCCATCTCTTTCCTTTACAAATCATGGTAGGCTTATTTTTACTACCCTGACTCAAGTTCTCCATCTCTTTCCTTTACAAATCATGGTAGGCTTAATTTTACCACCCTGACTCAAGTTCTCCATCTCTTTCTTTTACAAATCATGGTAGACTTTTAATTTTACTACCCTCACTCAAGTTCTCCATCTCTTTCTTTTACAAATCATGGTAGACTTAATTTTACTACCCTGACTCAAGTTCTCCATCTCTTTCTTTTACAAATCATGGTAGGCTTAATTTTACTACCCTGACTCAAGTTCTCCATCTCTTTCTTTTACAAGTCATAGTAGGCTTAATTTTACTACCCTGACTCAAGTTCTCCATCTCTTTCTTTTACAAATCATGCTAGGCTTAATTTTACTACCCTGACTCAAGTTCTCTATCTCTTTCTTTTACAAATCATGGTAGGCTTAAGCTACCATGTTTTGTCTTACATGAACCCCAACACAGGCCACATTTGACTGGCCCAGGCATGAACACCTGATCCAAGGGCAGCTAATCCTAAATTCTCAGCATACTGGGCAAAGCGTATTTCCTCTCCTAAGACTCTGATCAAGAAAATATCATGAGAATTTATTAGTTGGCAATAGAAGAAAAGTTGAAGAAAGCTTATCATTTAAAGGCCAGAATAGCCACAATGGGTCACACACAGACCAAAGCTACAGGAAGACTGAGTTCTAAGTAAACTAAGGAATTCTATGGTAGAGAGAAAAAACAGAATCCGGTAGTGGAGAGAAGTGGGGCCACTGCAAGAGGACGAAGATATCACTGGTCTCGACAACCCTCTCAGCTCCAGAGAGCTTTTTGTTTCCTGTGCAGACACGTGTACATTAAGTTCCTTTATTCCTCAAGTTAGTTTGAGATGACTGTCTCTCTTCTTTGCAACCAGTAGAGCCAGATTAAAGTTATTTTTAAAGGAGCCTTGTCTGTGAAGTGAAGCAAAAATGTATGGCAATAGGAGAACAAGGGTTATATAAAAGAAAGGCCAAGTTCTATAAAATGGAATGAAAAGGTGTTCGTAAGCTACTTTGAGTAACTGGATCAGCTGTTGGTCCTATTGATTTGTTCCTAAAGTATTCTGGATTGGGAAGGGGGCTAATGCTTGCCCAACTCATTCAGACTCATCTCTGTTTCCTTACCTATGAAGTAGTGATGTAAACATCTACCTACTTTTCTCATAGGGTGGATAATTATTATTCAATATATTGAAACACTGGGTATCATATTAAAAAGTGAAAATGTGAGGTGTTAATAATAATCATCAGTCATATCAATTACAGGAGCAATTGTTTACATTCTCTCTTTAATAAAATCGGCCGAAGGTTTACTGAACAACGCTACACCCACCCCGTCCCACCTACCTGCCACTTCTTTCTCTCTCTCTCACAGTGCTTGAAGTTCTACACTTACCCTGCCGTTGCTGTCTTTTACTTCTGGCTGAGTTGCACTAATATCCAATAACTGGATAATCAACACATCTCACCTGGAAACATTCTAACATGTTTGTTCACCTGCAAATAGTTATTTCAGCTATGATGGGCAAGACAGCCCTTTAGAAATGGTAAACATCAGGTGGTAATGGCCATGACAGTGATAGTAGTAAGCACTGGTGATGGTAGCTGTTGTTGTCATAGCTACACTATAGGAAATTACATCTGGTAATCTGAAATTGAACTTAACCCTTACATCTTTATACCTCACACAGAACTCTATGTTGACCCTTTTATTTTTTTAAACCAGTTTTTTCATGCCATGATACCAATTTTAATATAATTGGGGAGTATCATAAACCTAATTCATTAGCAGACAGCAGAGAATAACCTTGTTACAACACAATCTCATATACTGCACAGCGCTCTACTCTCTGCCCACGAAGGCCAAAAGCTGGTTCAGAAGGAAGATCTGGGTACTAAGAAACCTCTGCAGCAGTAGCAGCACTTGGGATTCTAGGAGAACAGCGGATCCATTTGTCACCTAATGTGAGAACAGTTTTTTGAACCCTTCTCTTGGTCAACACTGAGAGTCAATCTGCTAGTTCAGATTACTTGATGACACAGTCTGTAAACAGGGCCCGTGCAAACTAGGGAAAAGTAACATGGGTTACAGCCATCTTTGGCCCCAGACTGGCTGGTTAGGTGGGTGCTCTGGGCATGCCCAGGTCTTCTGATTGGCTGATGGTGGGGAAAGGAAAGCACTAACATTCAACACCTAATCCAGTGCTCTAAAGGTACCTGGGCAGCGCCCAGCACTTCGTCTTCTGTGGCAGACTTGAAGAAATCTTTTACCCTGGCTTGTTGAGCCTGGCTAAAGATGAGGCAAAAGAGATATAAGGGCTCCTTTCCGCTCTGTACTTACCTGTCAATTGAGGAGAATGTTTGTAAAGAATGCACCTGGGGGGGGCTTCCCTGGTGGCACAGCGGTTGAGAATCTGCCTGCCAATGCAGGGGACACGGGTTCGAGCCCTGGTCTGGGAAGATCCCACATGCCGCGGAGCAACTGGGCCCGTGAGCCACAACTACTGAGCCTGTGCGTCTGGAGCCTGTGCTCCACAACGGGAGAGGCCGCGACAGTTGAGAGGCCCGCGCACCACGATGAAGAGTGGCCCCCGCTCACCGCAACTGGAGGAAGCCCTTGCACAGAAACGAAGACCCAACACAGCCAAAAATAAATAAATAAATAAATAAATTTATTAAAAAAAAGAATGCACCTGGGACGATGGGTACACGGAATCCCCTGATACTATTCTCCCCACTTTTGTCAATGTTTGAAATCTTCCAGAATAAAGAGTTAAACCAGAAAGAAAAGGCAGTTTTATATACTATTTAACTTTAGGGTTTGGGGAAAAGGGATCTTTCTCCCCCATTTTCCACCACCTCCTAGTCAATGCTTTTCATTTCACAGTTGGAGATAAGATTGGAACTACAAACACAAATAGGGACGAACAGTGACTAGAATTCACATTCAGATGGAAACTACTGAAAGCAGATCCTTTCCCAGGAGGGAGCAGCAGGGAACCGGGCACCTGGAGGGGGAGAACGGGACACGGAGACGAGAAACCGGGAGTTTCACAGTTGTATTTTATTGACTTCACGGTGTGGCCATCTCTCTGCCTCAAAAGGTTCTTTGCGGAGGCAACTGGTGCTTACTGAGATCCCCTCTTCTCCCATGAGTTTGCAATCCTGCCCCATCCCCGCCACAGTTATCCTGGGCTTCAGAGACAAAGTCCTTCGCTGGCTTTTGACCCCTGCCCCCTTAATAATATTAGACCATAAAGTTGCTTAGCAGAGAGGAGTTGCCATGACGACAACACCCCTATCTCTGTAGCAATGCCAGCACCGAGACCCAGGGGCTCGGGCACATGGCAAAAGGACAGCTTGCGAGGAACAATGGAGGGAGCCGACGGCAGATTCTTTTCATGCCTAATTACCCATGAACACATGGCACAATGGCTTATTTAACTCTGCCTTGGCTCAGAATGGAGACAGGTCCTTGTTCCAGCTCGAAAGGATTCCAGCCCTGGCCCTTGCCTCTACGTCAGAGAGGGGCAGAGGGACAAGGAGAGTGAGTGATTGAAATGCACAGACCTTGTCTTCTTAATTATTTTGCATTTGGCTATCTTTCCTTGTCACAGAAGCTAATTATTCCAAGTCAGGAAAATTGTTCCACCGAAGGTTAAGCCGCAAGCTGAATGCTGACGACCGGTGTTAGGAGCAACCGTTTCCCATGGCTTGCTAGGCAGTAGAATATCATTCTTTCTCAGAACTGACCCAGACAGGCAGAGGGTAGAATGACTTAGTAAATCCTCAGGATGTATAAAGGTAACCTTCCTAGCTTCTTTCTCACTGTTCCAGGAACCCTAGAGTAGAATTCAGGCCTCACCTCAGGGAATGTTGCAGACTGTGGAAAAGCAGTCTTGCCAGGACCAGGCTGTAAGGAGAGCCCAGGCAGAAGAGACAGGACAGAGCTGGGGGCAAGGGAGCAGGCTCAGGACTGCGCCACTTCCTCCACTCGGGGAGCTCACGACCATCCCAAAGAGCTTTTCAGTCATCGAAGATGATGGGTGAGCCAAAGAGGCTGCTGTCTCATAGGAAGGAGGAAGATGAATGGTTTTCAGAGATTCATGCCACTGGTTCTCTTCTGGGTTTTCTGCCATAGCAGCCAACTACACGAGATAATCGATTACCAAAACTACACCCAAGTGAAGTCAGATAACACTGCTTTAAACATCTGTTTGGATCCCTGCTCCAGCTGTGACCCTTATCACTTTCCTTCCAGTGTGACTTACTATTCCTTATCTCATTCAAATAATCACAGGCAGAGAGGGTCAAAGGCTTTCCAGCTCTCTTTCCTGGCTCAGCCAAACCCAGTGGGCTCTGGGTTTCTTATATTCTAACTGAACACACTAGAATATAAGATTTTAGAAGCCATCATTCTGGGAGAACCCAGAGCACACTCTCCTCATTAAGACAGTAAGAAATGCACTGGGATGGGATCACTGCCATCTTTGAGAAGCTCAGAGTGGCTGTCCTCTGTAGCACAGAACTGATAGGAGATGTAGCCATGAGACTGAACTTCTTGATATTAAGTGGAGTTTCAAATAAGGTTCAGAGTAAGATAAGGCTTTGCTACAGGCCCAGCCTCTAGTTCAAACTCAGGACTAGATACAATTGCCACTCACGACTAAATTCAATGGTACTAGAGGTACCAGAGGTACCAGACACAGATAAAGATGGACAGAATTTCAAGCTCCACTAGGACACTTAAGAGCACAGACCTGTGAAGGTGGCAGGAAACCATGTCTTCTGCAGCAGAAAATGACTGCCGTTTGAAAAGAAGCTTATGGGTAAATGAATGACAATGGGATACCAAGTGGTTGTCTGATGAGGGCTGCCCATCAGAAGGTGGGTGTTATCTAATCAACTGATCATGAGATCAGGTGGGTAAGGAGAAATTCCCATGGCGATGGAAATTGTGCATCAGGCCTATGGAGATTCAGAAGGCATCAGTAAATGACATGAGTGAGTGGCCAGAATTCCATGCCCCTTCTCCCATTTCTCCTTCAACTCACACCTATGAAGGAGAGGACACACAGTTCAAACCTGGTTTAAAAATGGGGCTATACCATACTTGGTGCTAGCAAAAATGGACTGCTGACACTTTTCAGCCTCATCTAGGAGTGACACTAAGGACATTGGTGAAGGAAAATTCTCCCAGAGGTCAGAACTTCAAAACAGTAATCTAGGCCATTCACTTCATATAGAGGAAGGCCTGAGGTCCCAATATGTACCTGAACTCCTGAGAAGTGGCCAGTTACTTGGCTGAAAGGGACACCACTAGAATTTTTGTGTATTTATTTCCTATGGCTGCTGTTACAAAGTACCACAAACTTCGTGGCATAAAGCCACAGACATTTATTCCCTCATGGTTCTGGAGGCCTGAAGTCCGAAAATACTATCACTGGATTGAAAGAAAGGTGTTGGAGGCTTGAAAGGAAAATCCATTCCTCACCTCTTCCAGCTTCTGATGGCTACTGGCACTCCTGAGCTTGTGGCCACATTGCTCCAATCTGGTCTCCAACTTCACATTGCCTTCTCCTCAGTTTCTGTCAACTTCCTCTGCCTCTTTCTTATAAAGACACATGTGATTTTAAGACCCACCCAAAGAATCCTAGATAATCTAGCAATCTCAGGATCCTTAATCTAACGACATCTGCAAAGACCATTTTTCCAAATAAGATAATATTTACAGATTCCAGAAATTAAGACCAGATACCTTCAGAGGCTACCATCAATCTACTACAATTTGGGACTAGCAGGTCTTGGAAAGACAACTGTGAGTGGGCCTATGGGAGGGGGCACAAAAACGGTGAGCATTTTTCTGTCTCGTGTTACTATCCACCAAATGCATTCACCCCAGAAAATGTTCTCAGTCCCCAGGGAAACAGCATGCCCTCCTGTGGATGTCAGCCAGCCTCTCAGCTTGGATTAGTACCGACTCAGGGCCCCTAAGCCATCCCTGAGCGGCTACGGCGGCAAAGGTGGAGTACTGCAATGGTCACAACAGCATGGGCTCCATCCCACCAGGGTTCTTGATATTACACAACCTGCCAGCTACAGAGACCGATTCTAACCGCTTGATAGGGTGCCATTCCTCTAGGACAGTGCTTCTCAATCAATCTGTGGTGAGCAACCAGGTTTGTTTGTTTTTAAACTTTTAAATATTATGGAAATTACTTTTATATAACACAGTGAAATAAATTACTAGAAAATTACTAGATGCTTGAATGTGGCAACAATGTCAAATTATTTTAATTTTCTAGACCCTTCCTTTCAATTTCTATACTTATCACAGATTGGTAAAAGGCCCATCACGTCCCATGGACCTCATTTTGAGTAGCATTGCCCTATAAATAGGCCAGCACCTATTGCTGGATCAATTCCATCAGCTCCTTTCCATCCTGAAAGGAGCAGTAGTTCTTCTCTATACAAGGTTATACCTGTTCAGAAAATGGGTTTTCATTCCGTGCATGTTGCTTTCACCAGTACCACAATCCAAACGTCCAATCAATTGATGTGGTATGACACTCAACATTGCCTCAGACCAATAGAAATATTTTACAGCCAAGGAGGTGCAACATTGGACATACGACCGCGGGATTCACTGTGTTACCATGTACCCCATGACACACAGCCAGCCAGCCAATTAGCATGATGGAATAGCCCCTGTCTCCAAAGGTTGGACTACATGAATCTAGGAACCAAAGGAGAGTAGTATGATTGAACCCTCTCAGAATCACTCCCAGTGACTTAACTTGCAAAATGTATGCTTCCCCCTTTCTGCCTCATCAGACTCTGCCAGGTTAAAGGTCCTGGCTCTTTGGAGAGAAGGCTTCCACCAGTTTTACTGAATTGAAAGCAAGGGCAGCCAGATAGCCACTTTTCACTCCTCACTTCAGTGGACCAGAGGTCAAAGAAAAGAATTACTGGACTCCTGGTGCTAATTAAACCTGATTACTATGAAAAATTAGGATTGCTGCTCTACAGTGAGAGCAGGGAGTCTGAGGGATCCCCTGGAAGCCAGGGATCCACTGAGGCTTCTCTCTGTGTTTTCATGTCCAGGGACAGCAAATCAGCAACTGCAGCAACCATAACTTAAATGGTCAAGGTAACTTAGTGTGCAAACCCCTCAGGGGTGGAAATCTAGATTACTCCACCAGGCTGCTAAAGGGCTGGCTGACGGAAAGGAAAGTCTAACAGAAGTGGAGGAGAGGAGAGATGATTATCAAAAATGGCCTTGGGACCAGCTGCTGCTTATTTCCATGATCTTCTTGATGTAAGTCTTATGCCAGACTGCTGCTGCTGGCACTATCCTGAAGGGCTCTTTGTGATTAGGTAGACTTTTACCAGTCCTGTAAGAAAATAAGTGACAGCGCTTTGTTCTCACAAAAATGGAGGCACCATGTTATAACTGAGAACCAGATGCAACAGAATGACCCAAAGAGACTTAATGGTGCAAGTGTTACACTGTCAGTCACTTATTTTGCACCATCCTCTCAGTTTCATCAATTTTGGGGACCCCTGACCACTTGTTCCACCCCCCAGTTGCCACTGCAACAACACACTCTCTGTGGACATCAGTTTACTTAATTCCAAGCAGTAGACACCACGGTAACATATCCTCATATTGGCACATCCTCTGCCTCACTCCTCTTTTTCTTCACTCCTCCTTCCTGGTATTATATACCTTAATAAAGTGGTAGCTCATAAGCCCTTGTCTCAGCCTCTGTTTTCTGTGAAGAACCAGGCTAAGATATTAGCCAAAGGTCCTCTGCCAGTGACTTGCAGTTTGTGCTGTCACTACCCTTCTGCCTAGGGTGGGTCACCAATTATTTATACTATAAATGATAAAGTATGTTCCTCCTGCTAAAGTGGAACACCTTTCTTTAGCTTATCCAACAGCTAAAAAGAGTTTCTAGACAGGCTGAAATATGAAAGTCAGGTAAAAAGAGTTTAAGGAGGCAGAAAGCAGTCACAAAGATCAAGAGGTTGGCGTAGGAAAAAGGAAAAGGAAAACGTTCTCCATCATCAGAAGAATATGAAGGTCTTCCCAATGACACCAAATTGAGATCTTCTGAAGAAAAACACTGTGTCAAAAATGCAACATTCCATCTTCCATAAAAAAAGTAAAGAGACTTTAGGAGCAATAGCAATGCTGAGAAAGTCTGTCATCATCTTTAGCTAGAATAGATCAGTTAGAGAGTCCTCTTCAAGATGTATAAATAAAGAAACATCATTTAAATCTTCTATAGTAATGGGTAAAAATGCTATTTTCCTAGAGTGCATGTTATAAAGTGTATGAATGTAGGAAGAGATCTAAATTTTAGTTTACTACTGGTATGCACAGTCACAAAAGTTTGGAAACTGATGCTCTAGACAGTGAGAAACAATTGAAGTTTTTTTTGAGCAAGAAAGTAATATATGATCAGAGGAAAGTTTTAGGAAGATTAGGAATTCTTAAAATGGAGAAAACTACTTGGAGTTATCCTAACAATTAGGAATACCTAATCTTTTTTCTCATATGTGAATTTTCAATAGCATTAACAGGCATCTTTATTTTATTCCTGACTTCAATGAGAATGCTGCTGTTGTGTCACAAGGACAAAATTACTAATAAATGTAGAATAAGCGTTCTTTATTCAATTGTGAAAGTATACTCTTACTATTTTTCAAGAGAACAAACAAGAAAAAGTGGAAATAAATAAAAAATCAAAGAAATAATCCAAGAAAAACAAGAAAATTTTTTTAAAAGTGTATTGTGTATTAATTAAAAGGACTGACTACATGCCAGGTGAATAAGTTACTTTAAAAAATTTTTTTACCTTACATAACCATGTCCTAGCAATTCTTTAAATTACAAAGAAATACATTCCTATAGTCTCCATGTGGGAAAAATAAAAAAGATTAAAAAAATCAGTGAAGTCTCTGACATCTCAGCAATTCTAAACACCAGTACAACATCTTATAAGAATTGAAGAGAAAAATATTTTGACATAAAAATGTTTTTCCATCCAAAACACCTTTCATGTGTAAAGCATGGAAGACAGCAGCTCAGATCTTAGTCAAATTCATGTCCTTTCACCCTGAGTAAAGGCCAAGTCCTAAGCAAAACATAGTACTCCACCTTATACTAACTGGACATATATCTAAACTCTGTCAATCAAAATCTGCCCTTGGAATTTTATTGACCAAAGTTGAAAGAAAGAAAAAGAAACTCTTGCCTCTTCAGTCATGAAACTAAAATGATACAAACTTAGAGTTGCAGGTACCAATGCTCCCACCAAATGGAAAAAAGCATTCTCTCTAGATATAGATAGCTATGTATATATGTTACATATGTGTGTGTGTGTTATGTTACAGACACAGAGAGATACAATAAAACCAAGTAGAGAGAAACACAGATGAGAAAAAAGAAAAAGACAGCATCTTGACAATGGCTGCATCTCTGGTTCCAATTCCTACTTTACTAGGATGTGCCTGCCCTGAAATCTCTTCCTTCTATTCTAGAGTTTTAACAATATTTTTTTCAACAAACCTCTTTAATTTTTCCTTCTGTTTGTTTTTTCCTAAGTTAAATTGAACTCTTTCAATGGTAAACTTCCTCATAGAGATTTGCTACCAGATTTAGGGTATTACAAATGGCAGACCCTAAAATTGGAATTGCCTACGCCAAAATCAGGTGATGCGTATCTTTTTATATAAGATGACTTATTTTATCCTATTTTCGCACTTCTCAACTCTACTTCCAAATAATATCAAGATAATCTTGGTTGAAAGTCATATCTTGCTATAAAATTGTTATTATTTGTTCCACTGCTAATTTTCTTTTATATTTGCATTTAGTTTTATAATAGCAGTCTTTGTTATGCAGCAAAGTTGCAGATTTCATGTGTCCCTTTGGTGTCTTGAGAATTAAACAATGCTCCCACCAAAGCTGCTGTTTTAGGAGCTTTGTCACTGATGACTGTGCAGCTAGAGAGATGAGCATTAGTTCAAGGTAGCTGGATGTGAAATCAGAAAGGAACAGCAAAGCAGAGATACAGTTTTATTAAGAGACCCTCTTTCTGCCTGTGGCCACTGACCCAAGATCACAGCACGCCAGAGCATCATGCACCCTGAAGAACTGCAAAAGTTGCCAGCTCCACACTTTAGTGCAAAGAAGAGAACAATAAACAAAGCCCCCGAGAGGTAGGCTGAAGGCAAAGAAATGGGGGAAACTTGATTTCTCAGACATCTTTCAAAAACTTCCTGCCTTAGGCTCTGTAAATAAGGCAATAATCCCCAACCCACCCCCTTTGTAAAATGCAACCAACTGGGGATCAGTGAGAGAGCAGAGGTCAGATTTGCTCTGTCCACCAGGCCAGTTTATTACTTCATGCTGCAGAGGTCTATCACTAAGGAAGAGAAACCACAGAGGAGGGGTCCAAATTCGAAGATCACGATTTGAAAAAAAAAAATTTAGTGTTTGTTACTAGCTAACATAAAACTTAGGAACAAAAAAGCTGTTAACTTTTATGTGTTTTAACAGAGAAAATCCAAATCAGACAACCAAAAGTTTGCTTTTTTTCTACTTCCCATATTTCCTACATGTAAAATCAGTTTAAAAAATAGTTTTACTCTATTTATGTAAGACAACTGATTTATTTTGCTTTTAGTTACCTACCTCTCACCTACTTCCAAATAATGTCATTATAATCTAGGCTAAAAAGCCATATTCTTGCAATAAAATTGTTCTTACAGTATATTTCATTTCTAATTTTTATATTTGATTTTGTTTTATAATGGTACTTACAACAATTATTTAGTAAATCTGCATTTATTGGTTTGGGTGCTTACTGCACAGATTTTAATTCTTTAATTTTTTTATTGAGATATAACTTACATAAAGTACACAAATACTGTGTCCAGCCCCTTAAAATGGTACTTGTGTAAACATATGTGTTACCATCACCTAGATCAAGATTCAGAATATTTTCAGCAACCCACTGGGCTCCCCTCCCCCATGCTTCCTCCCAGGTTGTACCCCCAGCCCTGCATGGCAACTACTATTCTGACCTTTTGTCATGAGAGATTAGTTGGTCTATTTTTGAAATTTACATAAATGTAACCATATAATATATATTCTTTTTTCTCTGGATTCTTTCACTTAATGTTATGCCTAAAAGAGTCATTCATATCGTGTGCAGTCTTAGTCACTTTAACTGCCATGCAATATTCTATTCCATGAGTATACTACAATTTATTCATCCATTCAGCCATTGATAGATATTCAAGTTATTAGAAGTTTTTGACTATTGTGAACATTCTTGGAAATGTTTATGGATAGACAGAAGCATTCATTTCTTTGGGGTATATATTCACTAGTGAATCACAGAATATGTGTGTTTGGCTTTATCAGATTCTGCCAAACAGTTTTCCCAATGCGCTTGTAGCAATTTACTCACCAGCAATGCATTAGAGTTCCATTTACTTCACTTTTTCACCAACACTTAGTAGCATTAGTTTTATTAATTTCAGCCATTTTTTGGAGGTGCAGCAGTACCTCCTTGTGATCTTAATTTGTGTTTCTCGGTAAAAATGCAGAGTCCCTTTTCATATGCTTATAATCCATTTGAATATCTTTTCTGGCGAAGGGCCTGCTGAAGGCTTTTGCCTGGAAGGGAAAGGTCATCCGTGCTGAAGGAACAGGGATGTGTCAAACCACCGAGGTGAGATATACGGTTTTCTCTTTATTTATTTTACTTGGGGTTCATTGACCTTCTTGACACTTGACATTTTTTAAATCAAATTTGGACTTTTGGGGGCAATTATTACTTCCAATATTTTTTTCTGCCCCAAATTCTCTCTACAGTCAGGTACAGTTACATGTACATAAATAAAGGAGAAAAGTTCAAGAAGTGGAAAATTGGCCACTGCAGCTAAAGGACAGGCTATGTGACAGTCTGTGGTTAGAGATAAGGGTGGATGTAGAAGTTTGGGCCGTATTACAGAAGACACTCTGCCTAGATCTCACTCCCATCTCCCTGTTCGAGTCCACAGTTGTTGTTTTTTTTTTAATGCTGTTTATTAAGTATTTTTCTACATGTAAAGCAATATGCTAGGATATTTAGAGAATGCAAAGAATAAAGCAAGGATCTGGCTCTCCAGAAGGTTATAACCCAGATGCGACGGTGTAGAATATGACATAGAGCAAATAAATAAACCCATAGATAAAGCTCTACTGTGGGACTAGAGTCTTCTGCAAAACGAACCCAATTCCTCATTAGTCCCATGAGGACAAACCAGGAACAAAGGCAGGTAAACACTTCCAAGAGTGAGAGAAGTGGAAGCAATATTAGGATATTAAAAAATCAGAGCCTGGGAACTTCCCTGGCAGTCCAGCAGTTAAGACTCCATGCTTCCACTTCAGGGGGTGCGGGTTCGATTTCTCGTCGGGGAACTATAGAAAACAACCTTATGGTTACCAAAGGAGAGGGAGAAGAGGAATAAATTAGGAGTTTGGGATTAAAATATACACACTACTATATACAAAATAGATAACCAACAAGAACCTACTGTATAGCACAGGGAACTACACTCAATATCTTGTAATAACCTATAATAGAAGAGAACGTTAAAAAAAAGAATATATATATGTATATAAGTATAACTGAATCCCTTTGCTGTACACCTGAAACTAATACATTGTAAATGAACTATATTTCAATAAAAAATTTTTTTTAAAAATCAGAGTCTGCATATCTCATGCTCTATTCATCCTTTCACTGCCTCTGAATAAAACACAACTGCTAGTCAAAATCTGTGGAATTTTTAATCTGCCACAACATCTTGACCTAGTAAAGGACGGGGGTACTTCTACCTCAATCTCCAATCTGATGGAGAAACTGTTTACTTAAATCATAGACACACATCCTCTGCTAGAACTCAGTGAGAATGAAATAGTAACAAAAAAAATCTAAACTGCAGGCTCCATTCTCTGAAAAGTTTACACAGATCTTTCCCTCATGATGTAACTGTGTTGAAGTCTGCGTCATTAGAGAGTCCCAGGGCACAAGCCACTCAGATGTGACGTCTGTATTTTAGGGGAGAAGGACTTTCAGGAAAATTTACCAATTACAGCTTCGGAAAAGTAAACCTGGCAAACCCAGCCCTTCCTGGCATTAAACAGATGTCGGCTTCCCCATGGTAAATGGCCCCCATGACTCAGCCTCGAGCTGCAAGGCAGATGAGGATACACTAAGGCTATGAGAGCATTCCCTCCATCCCAGCCAGTGCTCTACCAACTCACCACGATACACAGCTGGCCCGTTCCCCTTTGCTTGTCTCTCAGATCAAGACCTACGACCTCCCCCAGCCGACTTCTCCAGTCCTTTCCTGTTCCAGAATTATACTTGCTAAAACTTCCTGCTGATTCTGTTCTCTGCACATAGCAAATACGTACTCAGTCTCTCTTCATGGTAATAGAGGCCGCAGAATCTCAAAGAGTACATTACTGAGAGGCCGGATCCTGCAATATGAAAGGGTTTCCATTCTCTCCGTATCTAAGCAAGTCTCAGAGTTACAGTAGACTTCCATATCCATTCGTCTCTCCTGCACTCAGGCAGGAAGACAGGCCCCACATCTCTATCAGAGCTCCTGTTCCTGTTCTTCTCTTTACATCCTCGTTCTCCTAGTCTGGGCTGATACCTGGGTGGATGCTACAGGCTCCTGTCTAGTCTGTCTCCCCACAAGCCCTCCTGCATGTACATGCCACCTTGATCTTCTCAAAATCCTGGTTTTCCCTCAATGCTTTTAGAAAGGAAGATAAGAAACATACGAAGACGTAAGAGGATTTCTTCACGAACTTGGGATAAGCAAAGGTTTCAAAAACAGGAACCAAAAAGGAAAAAATTATAAATGGAAATACCTTAAAATTGAGAATGTATGTTGCATCAAAAGCAGCATTAAGAGGGACTGGTGGTCCAGTGGTTAAGACTCCACACTCCCAATGCAGGAGGCCCGGGTTCCATCCCTGGTCAAAAAGCTAGATCCCACGTTCTGCAACTAAAGGAGCCCACACACAGGCAACGAAAATGCTGTATACTGCAACTAAGACCTGGAGCAGCCAAATAAATAAATATTAAAAAAAAAAGCAGCACTGAGAGAGTTGAAAAGGCAAGTCACAGAGTGGCTTATCTACACAACATGCATATCTGGCAGAAGACTCATAATCAGAATATATAAAGAATTCCTCAGCATTATGCTCAATGAAATAAGCCAGACACGGGAAGGAAAAACTGCATGATCTCACTTATATGTGGAATCTAAAAAAGTCAAATACATGGAAGCAAAGAGTAGCATAGTGGTTACTGGGACAAGGAGGCGGGGAAATGCGGAGATTCTGGTCAGGGGGTACAAAGTTTCAGTTACACAGGATGAATAAATCTAATACACAGCATGATGACTGTAGTTACTAATATTGTATTGAACACCGGAAATTTGCTAAGAGAGCAGATTTCAGGGGCCCTCAACATACACTCACACACAAACTAGTAATTATATGAGAAGGAATTTTTTTTAATTTATTTATTTTATTTATTTTGTTTTTGGCTGCATTGGGTCTCTGTTGCTGCGCAGGTTTTCTCTAGTTGCAGTGAGCGGGGGCTACTCTTCATTGCAGTACGCGGGCTTCTCATTGCAGTGGGTTCTCTTGTTGCAGAGCACAGACTCTAGGTGCACAGGAGTAGTTGTGGCTCACAGGTTCTAGAGTGCAGGCTCAGTAGCTGTGGCGCACGGGCTTAGTTGCTCTGCGGCACGTGGGATCTTCCCAGACCAGGGCTCGAACCCGTGTCCCCTGCATTGGCAGGTGGATTCTTAACCACTGCGCCACCCGGGAAGCCCAGAAGGTATGTTAATTAGAGTGACTTTAGCAATCATTTCATTATGTATATGTGTATCAAAGCATGTTGTACACCTTCAATATATATAATTTTAATAAACAAATATCCCCAGGTAATAACAATGTGGAGCCAAAGTTGAGAATCATTGCATTAATGGGTCACAATGTGAAGTTTGAAAATCACTACTCTTAACTGCTGAAATTCTAATGAAGTCTGTGGGTTACTTCATAGTATTGTGACCATGTTAATTTTTTTGTTTCATTTACTGTATTATGGTTATGTGATATTAATATTACAGGAAGCTAGGTGAACATTATATGGGAATTCAATACTATTTTTGCAACCTTTCTGTAAGTTCAAATTTATTCCAAAATAAAAATGTTAAAAAAAAAGAATTCCTCAAAGAAATAATTTAGATGTTCAATAGGAAATGGACAAAAATTTAAATAGGCATTTCTTAAAAGAGGACATCCAAATGGCCAGTAGATCTATGAAAACATACTTCATTCGTCACCAGGAAAATAAACATTAAAACCACAATGAATTGCTATTGCACACCCCCCAAGAAAGGTTAAATAAAGAAGACAGAAAACGCCAAGTGATGGTGCAGAAGTGAAGCGACTGGAACTCTAAAACCTACTTACTGATGGGGATGTAAGTTAGTGCAACTACCTGGGAAAACTGTTTGCCATATCAGTTCGAGCTGCACATACACATACCCTATGACCCGGAAATTCTACCCCTAGGTATACACTAACAGAAATGGGCATATATTCAATAAAAGACATACTCAAGAACATTCATTCATTTGGCATCTTTTGTAATAGCCAAAGCCTAAAAATAACCCAAATATCCACCCAGAATACAATGGATAAATACACTGTTGTGTAATCAATCATACTATGAAATACTCAGCAGCAAGTATGAATGAAATATAACCACATGAGACAACATGGATGAGTCTCTGAAAAATGACGTTGAATGAAAGAAGCCAGGCACAAAAAAGATGCATTCTGCAAAATTCAATTTACATGGAGTACAAAAACAGAACTAAACTATAATGCATGGTTTCCCTTATGGGGCTATTGACTGGTCAGGGCCAGGAGGGGGTCCTGGTGATGTTCTGTTTCTTATTCTGGGCGCTAGTTGCATGATGCAAAGTCATTAGACTCTATACTTTGAATTTTTGTCTTTTTATATATAGATCATACTTTAGGAAAAAGTTTAAACAAAACAAAGTACATAGTTTTCTCCTATTATTCAATAATTTGCATTGACTTTCTGTGACCTACCAAACCAAGGCTCACTTTCTTACCCACACACAGCACAGGCCCTCCTTAGCATCTTTACTCGTGCAGTTTCCTCTTATTGAAATATCCTTCATCCTCCACATGGCTGGTCTGGTAAAGCATATCTCTTTTACACAGAATGACTATATGCACCAATTTACACAGTGCAGTCCTGGATGAAATTTTTGCCCTGGAGTAATTATTAAAAAATATCGGGACTTCCCTGGTGGCGCAGTGGTTCAGAATCTGCCTGCCAATGCAGGGGACACGGGTTCGAGCCCTGGTCCGGGAAGATCCCACATGCCACGGAACAGCTAAGCCCGTGCGCCACAACTACTGAAGCCCGCGCACTCTAGGGCCTGTGTGCTGCAACTACTGAAGCCCACGCGCCTAGACACCGTGCAACAAGAGAAGCCACCGCAATGAGAAGCCCACGTACCGCATCGAAGAGTAGCCCCCGCTCGCCGCAACTAGAGAAAGCCCGCGCGCAGCAACGAAGACCCAACGCAGCCAAAACTAAATAAATAAATTTATTTATTAAAAAAAAAAATTATCTAGGATCCTTCTAGATATTTAGGATATTTCTATTTTTTACAGTTGTCTTTACCATACTTAATTCAAGAACAAATTTCTAGTGACTATTTTCCCAAGTCTTTCCAAAGCATTCAACTTAGTTTTCATAGAAACATTTCATATAACATATAATTAAATTATATCTATAGAATAACAAGTAAAATTGGCAGAAACAGACCTGGTAACAAACACCACTGATTCTTGGGTACTCAGCTGATGGAAAAATGAGCTGGCTGCACTACGTTAGATTTGCATCGATTTAACGCAGTATGTATTACAGAGAAGGGGAGCCTTAGTCTGTTTAGTAAGTTAATTGGAGGTTGGATAAGAGAATATTTATATATATTTATATTTATATGTATATACATATATATGTACATGTATATGGGGGGTAGAGAGGGAGAAGGAGAGAGAGAGAGAGAAAACTACCAAACGTATCAGGTATAAAATTAAAGATACTATTAACAATGGGGAGAAAAGGCAATTTCTGCCGGTTTGGCTTACAGTGAGACTCTTGGCCTCCTTCACACTGAGCATGAATTTAATCAAGAGATGGAAAAGGCTTCAGGTTAAACTAGTTCTCTTGTGGAACCTAAGTCAGCATTTATCTTCAGAGGCATGATTCTTCCTTACACAGCCAGATTCTTGGTCCAAAACCAGCAAGGAGAGCCCACCACTAGGACATGGCTCATCCTGGTGGCAACCAGAGTTCTCCTCTTGCCCGCCACCCTCCAGGAGTTCAATGTTGGCACAAGCACAGAGATCTGCCATTGGTTCATCAGCCAGACCCCTGATGGAGGTGTAGGGGGAAAGGAAGAAAACCTAATGGGATTAGAAGAGCAATAAAGTAGACTGAAGCCAAAGATGACACAGGTTTCTGGGGAGGTAAAGGGAATGTACTGCAAGAAAGGACATTCTTAATTCACATTGTCTTGGGAAGATCCATCCAGCTTGACGCTAAAATCCTTGGCAAGAGCTACACGTGAAATTTAGAGAAGCCCTTTCCATTAAATTGCCTCTCCACATTATACATTTAGAGGGAAAAAGAAATCCCAGAGATGTAACTTTTACCATCTAACTGTCCAATTATCCAGCAGAGGAGAGAGTTGCCCCCCCCCCTTTTTTTTTTTGAATGTGGCAATACCCCTTGTGTCCTAGTCAAGCCCATTAGGAACAAACTGACCCAAAATGTCTCAAAGAGGAAAATTAGATCAAAGTGATCTTCCATCCTAATTGCCTTTCAATAATGTTATGGGATTAAAAGTCTTACAAAGAATGGAATTCAATTAACTGGTTCCTCTTACTGTTTTCCTAAAGCAACACTGACTGAATGGTTTCATAAGCCTTAGGACAGAGGCACATCACTTAACCCTGGTTGGAAGGAGAATTCTTTATATACAATTATTTTACTGTGGTAAAGTCCTTTATAATCACTTTTAGCTGTTCCGGAAAGTCTCAGAACCCGGTCAACATACTTGCCCATCACGAATGGAGGGAGTGTGGAAGCAACAGAGGCAGGTGTGTGGTCCAAAGAGGATGGAAGGGGCAAAAGTAATGTGATAGGGAGGTCTCTTTCCTCAAACCTGTTTCTATCAGAATTCACAAAATTCCACCACCTCCACCCCAAGCCCCCAACACACAGACCCAGGTGAGCAGTAGCTCAGCTGCCTCACTGCCAGGACCGACCCATCTGCTGAGGACTCTCATGACATCCTTTGGTAAAGGCTTCATCTCCACTCACGAAACATTCCTGTTCTGTGTCTCATGACCTTGGGGCTAAGGGCTGTGAATTCCAAACTTACTTCACATTATGATAGTTTCTGAACTTTACAAAAAACACAGCTAAACCCTTTTTTCCAAATACATACATAAAAAGATAAAGGAGGTCTCCTCTGGTTGAAGCAGGAGAGAGGCACAAAGTTCCCACGAGTCGCACTTTCCTTGCGCCCCTTCTCCCAACAGCTTTTTGGGACACCGTACAGGGGCACCTGGCTTCTTAGAACACAATATGAACACAACTGACCACAAACCACCTGGCAGGTGTGCTAATGGGAGAGCATGATAGGGCCTCCTTCCTATAGCTCCCAGAGCACAAAAACTCTGCCCTCAATGGCCTTCTGGGGACAATTAGGGTCAACAGCTCAGCAACTATTTGAAAATGTACAAAAATCCTACTACCTCTTCCCTCTAGGAACAATATTTCTGTTCAAGGCACTGCTCTGGGTGTCAGAGGAGGGGAGAACCAAATTCTAGAACATTCAAGTTACAAATGAATATGACATAGGGCAAAGATGTGTGGTCCTCAGAGCCAAAATAAATAAATACACCCATAATCATCTGGATGGGAGCATCTTGTTGGATATTCTGGGTTTTTTTTTTTTTTTTTTGAAAAGCAGCGATGACAACTCTCAAAGTGCACAGTAAAAGCTCTCCAGCCTTTGCAAAGATAAAGGTAGGTGAAAGTAGTACGGCTTCAGTGGGTGAAGGCAGATGAAACCATCAGCAGAACTCAACAGTCCAGAGGCCACTTCCTGCTCTGACCCTTCCTCCCTAACTCATTCACACTGAGGGCTTGGGAATTAAAGTGTCAGCCCTGTCAGGAGGATTTGAAAGTTAAAGGAGGAACAGGAAGAATAGCCAATGATTTCCACAAAGAAATGAAGGCTAACACCCGCCGCCCAGCCAAACCCAGAAGTGCTGGACATAGGATGTGTGTGAAAGCTGTGAGTGATACTGTATGTACCCAAACTGTGCCCATTTTCTCTCCTCCAGGCTCATCAGAATATATCCTTCTTAGAAACGTAAGGGTAAAAATGACAAAAATGTATTCTTCATATAATTCTAATTTTCAGCGAGAAGAGTTATGTGATTGCACGGTATGCTTGTTTGACAGTTTTCCCAGTGGGAGTGTTGGCAGAGTGTATGCCTGTGTTTATGGAGCGGGTAGGTAGGCTATTGGGGAAAAATGTCACCTCACCCTCAGAAAAAGAGCTGAAGAACCTCTGACATCCAACCTGTGGGGTCAGTGTTGGCTGAGAATGGTGCCTTGCACCTTGAGCCACGCAGTAACCTGCTACCCGAGATGGCCCCATGGCTACAACAGCAGACTCCCACAAAGTCCACAATCCCCCAAAGACTTTGTGTCCTAACTTTGTAGCTGGAGAGTGCATTAGACTGGAGCTAAAGGAAAACATTAACTCAGTTTTCAAAAGGAAAAACTTCCAAAAACTAATTCTCTAGAGAGTCTGAAGTCTTACTAGTTTTAATAGTTTTATAGATTTTTTTTAAAGGGTAAGGAAATTCATTTTGGCTACCAGAAGCTCTAGGTGCCAAGGTGAATTCTCCCTGTACAGTAATTTTACTCCCTCCTCCTTTACTCTCTCCATCCCCGCCCTCCACATAGGTCCCACCTAAAGAAGGTAACGGATCTCCTTAGACGATGCTCTGGGGCTTGAAGCATAAAGATGAGGATTGACTTACGAAAAGCATGATGACAACCATCTCTTTATGGGCTTGCTTTGTGGGGTGGCCTTTTTTTCCTTGTGTATTTGGCCTGCAGTTAAAGTAAACAACTACAAGTCTCCTGCAATGTGCAAGCTTTGGTTTTTATTGTTCAAATTTCATGGTTTCCCACTGTGATTAAAGGCAAGCAGGTTGTTTTCCTCCTCATCCATCCTTTTTTGAAAAAATGAGTAGTTTGTTGGAAAAATGGAGCAAAAACTAATTTGCACCATTAATTATTTACAAAAAACTAGATTAATAACACGTTTAGGTAGATAGGAAGAAATTTACACACTGAAATACACATACACTCACCACAAACCCCTTCATACATTTAGATACCTTACACATTCATTCTTAACTACTCCAAACATTGATTAATTTATTTCAACTTCTTCCCAAGTTTACATAGTAACTACAAACGGGGGACTTCCCTGGTGGCGCAGTGTTAAGAATCCGCCTGCCAATGCAGGGGACACGGGTTTGAGCCCTGCTCCAGGAAGATCCCACATGACGCATAGCAACTAAGCCCATGCGCCACAACTACTTAGCCTGCGCTCTAGAGCCCACAAGCCACAACTACTGAGCCTGCCTGCCACAACTACTGAAGTCCGCACGCCTAGAGCCCATGCTCTGCAACAAGAGAGGTCCACACACCGCAACGAAGAGTAGCCCCTGCTCGCCGCAACTAGAGAAAGCCCGTGCGCAGCAACGAAGACCCAACGCAGCCAAAAAATAATTTAAAAATTTAAGATTAAAGTAATTACAAATGGATTTCTTAATTTGAATTTGGACCCCCTCAATGGTCTGTTTCTGGAGTTTTTGACAATTTCAGCAGGTATAGAAACCATGGCAATATTTCTTCTCTTATAGATTTTTTTTCCTAAAAGAAGTCATCGGATAGCTAGAGGCTGTCTGGCTCTCCGGCTCTCTTCTCTCTCTCTCTCTGCCTGCCGTGTCCATACATACTATCTAGGCTTCTACCTTGTTTCTTTGAAAGAAGAAATTGCTTTTCATCATCATTTAATTGCATAAAGAGAGAGACCATAGACCCATCGTGTGCATCTGTATCAACAGTATGACACAAGTCCATCTTCTGTAATCAAAAAACCTTAATTCTCCTTTACAACAAATAGGGACTCCTCTCCTCCCACCTAACAGGTAACTGATGACTGATCTAAAGGCAATGGCAAGTCTCTTTAACGCAAGACAGAAAAAAAAAATCTTCCTTCTTTTAAAGATATATTATCCATTTGGAGTTTCAAATCCTAGTTCATGCAACCACTTAAAATACATTTAAACAGAACATGACAGAATTTTAGACCTCAACGTGAAACAATTTCACCCCAAGTACGTCAGCTTGAGGTCAAGGTCATCTGGGCATCTGTCTGAAGCCTTCCTATAGTTTCCTGGAATTGACATGTTGGACAGTGTAGCAACACTGGTGTCTGTTGACCATCGATAGCATTACCTCATCTAAAAACATCCAGCCTTGAAAGATCTGCCTCAATTAACCCTTTCAAAGCCCCTCCCTTGGAGCGCTGCCAAAGTGACCTACAGTCATTGGGTTTGCTTAACTGACTGGGCATAGGTTATCTTAATTGCTGATAAAATGTGTGATACCAAGCAGGATTTCCTTTCCTTTCTTTGGGTCTCAGTTTGTTTGTTTGATTTTCCTATTTGTAAATTACAGACATTGAACAAAAGACCTAAAAGGTCTCTTCTAACAAGACCAGAATCCAAGGTTTGAATCCTGACTCTGCCATTTGCCACCTGAGTGGCCTGGGCAAGTTACCTGAGCCATCAGAGGTCAGTTAACTCATCTGTAACATTTTTATCCAAGGTGGTTGTGAACACTGAGGGAGACTTACATAACACGCTAGGTGCTGTGCCAATTCTTTGTTACTACCACTGAGAGCTGGCGACTAATTTCCCTCCCCTTGAACATGGTCTAGTCATAGAGACTTGCCTGAAAAACAGACCTCTGCAGCCAGGTCATAAGAAGTTTCTTAGCTTCAACCCAGGCCTCATGGAACAGTAGCTTTGGGAGCCCTGAGCTACCATTTAAGAGGCTGAACTACCTTGAGACCACCATGCAAGAGAGGCCCTGTGGAACGACCCTTAGAGAACGTAGAGAGAAAGGGCTTCCTGCTCAGCCTGAGCTGCTTCAGCGCCTTGCTATTCATGTCAGCCCAGCGGAGGCCTCCAGCTGTCTGTGTGGAGCAGAGAAGAGGACCAGGTAACCTCACCCAGCTGCCCAAGTTGCAGAGCCATACGCAAAATAATGATCGTCACTGTTTTCGGTCACCAAGTTTTGGGGTGGTTTGTTACACAGCAAGAGAACACAAGAGCACACACATAAGTAAAAAAAATTAAAAAGAAAATTAATTAAATTTAAAGATTAAAATAAAAAAACTGAAATTTTTTAATTAAAAAATAAAAATAATTTTTTTAAACATAAAAAAAGAGAAGCCAGCACTTACCCAAGACAGCGCTAAGCCATATGAATGAAGCCTTCCTGATGTTCTCATCTGTATCCCATTTGGAATAGTACCCTTAGGGTCTTTAGATAGAACTGTGAAAGTCCCCTCTAGAGCTGTGGAGATATAAACAAACCCACTAGAGAAAACCTCAAGGAGAATCTGGCAAGGTTAAGATATTAGGAGATGCCTAAGGAGAACACTCACCTTCATGGGATTTGCCTGAAGATGGGATGAAGCATTTGGGCAGTAAAGTGGACCTCAAATTTCCATGAAAGAGAGTCAATGACTTCTGCAACATACATATTATTTGTTGCCAAATCACTAGTAGCCTGATGCACACAAATTCCATTTAGCTGACTTAATAAATCACAGATATGCTGACAGCATCAATGATCTTTGAGCTGTAGGCAGAGGAGTACAGCACAGTCATGTGGCCTGGCTAGGAGTATTTACACCTCCCAGAAGCTCAGATGGGACACTAGGTACTCTACATGGATATACTCTTTGTTATTTTCTTTCACTTTCTTTTATTTTTTCCGAGGAGCTCAATGGAAGTACACTCTGAGGAATGATGAAGGGAGAACTTTCAAAAGAAATGATGCCATCTTTCTTCAAAATGATATTTACCAAAGGAAATCATAGTGAGAGGCTATTTTCTCTGGTGAAAAGGATGTCTTCCATCCATTTTTGTTTCTCAGGCTAAGCTCAGGATTCGAAAACATGAATTCACAGGTAACCTCAGGCTCCCAGAATTTCACACTGGCAAGTCAACAAACCAGTCTTAAAAAGCTAGAAGAAAAAAAATGAAACTCACACTCTTCTCTCCTTCCATTCAGAATATGATGTTTTCAGTCAGACTATAATTGATTTTTAAAATAATAATTAGGTTAAGTAGTTTCAAACTAGCTTTTCTAGAATGTTTGAGCTGGAAGGAATCTTAAAGGTCACTTTTTTAAGAATGAGAACCTTTCTTTAAAGAAACTCTGGGGAAGAACCGCCCCCCTACGTAAAATACGAGACATGCAGCCCACCCTGTCTTTTTACAAATTAGGAAACTAAGTCCTAGAGAAGTATCATGTGAGCCCAAGGTTCACAGAGCTAAGGGCATGGCATTACCAAAACTAGAACTCAGGACTTCTCAATCCTACGTTAGGTGCCACAGGCTCCCTCTGGTAAGTTTTACACTGGCCACTTAACCTGCTGACTGACCCTGCACAAGTGAGTAATGTGATGGCGGTATATCACCTACAGAGCCAAGGCAACTGGCCGCCGTGGTCTTGAAGCAGGTACCCACATATGCAGTAGCCCAGGCATCCCCAACCAATCAGCATCACTCAAAAACAGTGCTCTCCTAATATAAGGCAGAAACTGACACCTTTTAGCTTTAAAAGACCCACTTCAATCTTTTTTCCAAAATCTAGACTCTGTATTAGACAGCGTCCCTTGCTTGATAATACCACTTTTCCTACTAAATATTCCATCTTTGGCCTTTTAGTATTTCACTTCTCTTTAATACTACCCTGTATAATACCACCCACATTCACATGGATATGAAACTATAGGCTGGTTGAACTGAAGCAAGCACTAAAAAGATACTCAGTGGATTCCATCAGAATAGATGACTATGCTCAAAATACATACCTTTACATATCCTCACCACCATCTCAAATTTTTTTCATTGAGGTACAGCTGATTTACAGTATTATATTAGTTTCAGGTGTACAACATAGTGATTCAATGTTTGTATAGATTATACTCCATTTAAAGTTATAAAATATTGGCTATATTCCATGTGCTATACAATATATCCCTGTACCTTATTTTATACATAGTAGTTTATACCTCTTAATCCCCTACCCCTATCTTGCCCCTCCCCTCCTTCCCTCTCCCCACTAGTAACCACTAGTCTGTTCTCTATACCTGTGAGTCTGTTTGTTATACTGTTTGTTTCATTTTTTAGATCCCACATATAAGTGATAAGGTACACTATTTTTCTTTCTCTGTCTGACTTATTTCACTAAGCATAATACCCTCAGGTCCATCCATGTTGTTGCAAATGGCAAAATTTCATTTTTTTATGGCTGAGTAATATTCCATAGAGTGTGTGTATGACATCTTCTTTATCCATTCATTTGTTGATGGACACTTAGGTTGCTTTCGTATCTTGTCTATTGTAAATAATGCTGCTATGAACACTGGGGTACATGTATCTCTTCGAATTAGTGTTTTCATTTTCTTTAGATATATACCCAGGAGTGGAATTGCTGATCATATGGTAGTTCTATTTTTAGCTTTTTTGAGGGACCTCCATACTGTTTTCCATAGTGGCTGCACCAATTTACATTCCCACCAACAGTGCACCAGTGTTCCCTTTTGTCCACATCCTTGCCAACATTTGTTATTTGGGGTCTTTTTGACAACAGCCATTCTGACAGGTGTAAGGTGACATTCCATTGTGGTTTTGATCTGAATTTCTCTGATGATTAGCAATGTTGAGCATTGTTTCATGTACCTGTTGGTCATCTGAATGTCTTCTTTGGAAAAATGTCTATTCAGGTCTTCTGCCCATTTTTTAATCAGGTTGTTTGGGGGTTTTTGATATTGAGTTGTATGAGATGTTTATATATTTTGGATATTAACCCCTTATTGTTCATATCAATTGCAAATATTTTCTCCCATTCAGTAGATTGTGTTTTCATTTTATCAATGGTTTCCTTTGTGGTGCAAAAGCTTTTAAATTTAATTAGGTCCCATTTGTTTATTTTTCCTTTGCCTGAGGAGACAGATAAAATTTATGTAGATAGATAGCTATAGCTGTAGAATATATATATATATATACATACATATATATATATATATATATAGAGAGAGAGAGAGAGAGAGAGAGAGAGAAAGAGAGGGAGAGGGAGAGGGAGAGGGAGAGGGAGAGGGAGAGGGAGAGGGAGAGGGAGAGGGAGAGGGAGAGGGAGAGGGAGAGGGAGAGGGAGAGGGAGAGGGTGTGTATATGGTGTGAGAAAATATTTTAATTTCATTATTTTACATGTGGCTGTCCAGTTTTACCAGCACCATTTACTGAAGAGACTGTCTTTCCCTCAGTGTATATTCTTGCCTCCTCTGTCATAGATTAACTGACTATACTGGGTTTATTTCTGGGCTCTCTATTCTGTTCCATTGATCTATGTGTCTGTTTTTGTACCAGTATCATACTGTCTTGATTACTGTAGCTTTGTAGTATAGTCTGAAGTCAGGGAGGGTGATACCTCCAGCTTTGTTCTTTTTTCTCAAGACTGCTGTGACTCTTCAGGGTCTTTTATAGTTCCACATAAAAAGTTAAATTATTTAGAAAATTGCCTCTAATTTCACTTCAAATTTTCCATACAGATTTACGACTAATATAGTCTTAGTCATAGTAAGTATTCAGAAATGAAGACTCAGAGAGTTCTTGAGTTAGAGTCTAAAGAGATTAAAATAAAACAGATGGATCCACAGCATCTGAACCTCATCTTCCTCATTCTCCATGGGTTTGGTTCATGTCTTTCTGCTGCCAGCTGGCCAGACCATTAAGCCTCACCAGTACAAACATTTGAGTAATTCTGGAGTTTTCAGCTAAATTTCTCCATGCAAGCCAAACATCCACCCACAATACCCCAGACATGACTTCAGAAAATATTTCTCCATTTCCAATTTGTGAAACAGTACTAATGCCAATTATACTAACTTCCACCCACCATTTAAATGACTGGGTGGTATTACAGAAGATATATCAAATAAGCAACATATTTAGCAATTTAAGGCTTGTTTGGGGACCATACCATGGAAAGAAGTGTAAAGGCTAATATATTTGGGTGCAAATAATTTTCATAAATAGAAAATTTTTAAAAGTTGGTGGCCACAAAGAAGCTGGAACTCAGGTTTAACTGAATAGAATGAGCCACGGTCTTGACCTTACAAAGTCACTATTCAGTAAAACAACGTGATTAAGCAGGTAGGCTCTGATATTGGACCATTTGAGTTCAAGTTCCAGCTCCACCCCTGACTACTTATGTGGCCCTGGACAAATTAAACTTCTCTGTACCTCACAGGGTGGAGATGAGGATTAAAATGAGTTAATAAGTGTCTGGCTCAGAGTGAGGTCAAAATAACTGTTAGCTATTAGCTATTTTTCTTCTAGGTTTGTTGTATCATAGGGTGGTCATAAGAATTAAATGGCAGTATTGTGTTAATCATAATACATGACACAAAGAGTATTCAACAAATATTATTATTATTAAATCATAGAAATTTAGAACTGAAAGGAACTTTAAAGATGAACAAGACCAAAACTCTCATTTTAAATATGAGGAAACTAAAGTTCAGAGAAGGGAAACAAATTGCCCATAGACACTCAACCAGTTCATCACAGAACTAGGACTTCTTCATTCATTATATGTTCAACAAATATTATTGATATAAACTTTCAGATATAATGTCAGATATAGGTTTCCAGTTTCAGGTACAGGATACAGTGGGGAAAAAAATGGACAAAGTTTGTGGGATTTGAATCTTGGTCTTAGTCTAGTGCACTTTCCACTATAATGCTTACAGTATGGAGTTAAACTAGATCAATGATAGACCAGACAATCTAAAAATTCCTTGAACTAGCTTTATCTTCTTCGATAAACAGCTTCAGCTCTTTGTGCCTTGATTTCTTCAAAGGTAAAATGAGAGGTTTTTTTAAGAGTCATCCCAGATACATTATATAATTGTTCTTTCAATGCCTTGGTCTCTTAATTGCTTATCTAATTCTTGATCCATTAGAGCATACCAAAGATCTCCATCTCCACGAGAGAATGAATTAACACCTATTGATAATCTACTGGATACAGTCAAACCAAGGTTCTGTTTCTACAGTTAGACAAGTTCAGATGTTAAGAAAATATAATAATCCCTCCTGTTTCTGAAACAAACACTACTATTTCCCATGTTGTGAGATGTTTCCCTAATTGTAAAACACTTGGTTCATTTAGTAAAGCTGTTCCATGGAGAGGTCTGCAAATCCAGTTAATTAATTGGAATGAGGCTGATGACAATACAAGCCTTGTAGTTTTCAAGGGAAACAGGAAATACAAAACACCCTAACTTTTCAGACACTCCTGTTTCGAGACTACCTGGCATTTCGTCTGAGAAGAAGGCAATAACACTTTCAGACAGGTCTGGAATCTTAAAAACCAATGTATGCATTAAATATTTAGCCTCTCATAGAAACTCACGATAAAATTTTAAGAGTTCTCTTTCACTTGTGATATTTTGGATTTAACTTTAAACCAAAGAAAAACAACTTCACGATAATTTTCAAGCTCCTGTGGCTAATGAGATGCATTGTTTAATTTAGGTATGAGTATCATCTGCAGTAGCCAGTTTTCAAAGGTAGCATTCAAAAGATCCCCACTGGTATTCATATCCTTGTATAGTCCCATCCCTTTGAAATGTGGGCTAGACCTAGTGACTTGGTTATAATTAATACAGCAAAAGTGATAGAATGTCGCTTTCATGATCAGGTTACAAAGACTGGTTTCTGACTTGTTAAGATTCTATCAACTTCTCAGTCCTCATCCTTTGAGGAAGCAAGCCGCCAGGTTAGAGAGACCCATGTGGCAAGAGAGAGAGTTGCCTCTAGACAAGATCCAGTGAGGAACTGAGGCCCTCAGTGCAGCAGCCCAGGAGGAACTCTGTTAAGAGCCACATAAGCTCGGAACTTCCAATTGAGACTTGAGATGACTGCAGCCCAGCCAATGCTTTGATTGTAGCCTGTGAGAAATCCTGGAGTAGAGGACCAACTGAGAAGTGTCTGGATTCTTAACCCAGAAACACTGTAAGATTCTCAATGTGTGTTGTTTTAAGCCACTAGTTTGGGGATAGTTTTTTTATAAAGCAATAGATATCTAATACATTATTCCAGACACACACACACACACACACACACACACACATATCTCAAAAAAAAAAAAAAAAAAATCAATCCTAGTCATCTACAAGTACCGAGACTCTTCATATACAGGCTGGACACTGACTATTTCTTATGCCAAACCAGACCAAGGCAATAAGTATACTGATAGTTTTATATCTTTCTTTCCCAATAGATTTGTCTAAAACTGATTTCTCTATAAGCCTGGCCTCCCATATCCAGAGTGAGCCTCAGACTTTAGCTTTTCTGGGCTCTTCCCTTACCCCCGGACCTATTTTGTGTAACTCCTAAGACAAGAATTCTTTACTCCTTATTTGGCCACCAAAATAGCTGAAGACTTCTATTAAACACTGACCACATGACTATTAATTAATCTTTACCTGTCCTTTCTGTCAGGGAGCTGGAACTGGCCTCTCTGCATCTGGCCACTATGTGAAGACTTGCTCCAATCCTGTATCTACCTGTAATCAGAAAGTTGCCACCTATCTAATATAGAGGATAGAAAAAGAGAATCCAAAAAAATGTGTTTTCCTTTTAATCCAACGGAGGGGATTCTACGATCATGCTGACCTTCCAAAAGACCACCAAACAAAGCTAAGTTTATTGGAACTACTGCAGTAAGACAGACCAAAAGCATCTCAACTGGAGTAATCAGGGGGATGTATTTATAAAGTTTAAGGGCCTGGGTTGCATGATTTTTAGGGCAGGTCTTAGAATGCGTGAAACTTGAGCAAAGTTTAGGACACTGGAGCCTTGGAGTGGTGGGCACAGCAAGTCAAGGGTCTTAAAGTGAGCCTTGATAAGCAACCGCATAGTTTTGTTTGGGGTTGTTTTTTTTAAGGTGAAAATCACATAACATAAAATTAACCATTTTAAAGTGAACAATTCAGTGGCAACTAGCACAGTCATACTGCTGTGCTATCACCACCTCTAATTCCAAACCAGAACAGAAAAACCCAAACCCACAGCACTTGTGTCCCATTCCCTTCCCCCTCCCCCAACACGGGTTTCAGACTTTATGGATTTACCTCATCTGGGTATTTCATCTAAATGGATTCAAACAATAGACGACCTCTGGTGACTGGTACAATCTGTCAGTTTTGATAAACTATTTCAGTTGGTCTACAGCTATCCTCTAAGGGCAAGTATTACTTGGAGTAATTTTTTTTCCTGGTCCACTATTGCTTGGCACATAGATGTGAAAGTATGCTTGACCACAGAATTATTTAGCACAGGGACAGGAAAGTATGTTGGTTTTACATCTAAATACCCCATTTTGGTCACTGTTCATGGTTATGGACATGATCAATCCAGATCTGCATGAGTGTCTGATGGAGTTTCTGATGGTAGTTATTCCAACCCATCAGGTTTTCTTTTTCTTTTTGTTCTAGAATATCATTCTTGGATCCTTTGACTGGTACACAGTACCATTTAAGACTCTGGAGATGATAACATTTGACCACTGAAACCAAGACAAATACTAAGAGAACGAATATGATGAGAGTTTATAGTCCATTTTCCAAGATTGCTCAAATTAAATCAAGAAAAAAGTTTCCACCCCCAATCCAAAGAGACTAAAGAACCAGATATAGGAGTATGAACTAATTTACCTAATGACATGATATCTTTGATCCCTAGATCTTGTTAGAGAGGTCTATAGAGACATAAGTAAAACATCTTATAGGACACATTTTACCTCTAGGGGGCTAGTGTTATACAAGCTCTGTGGCCACAGTAATTTTGTCTCACTCTCGTGTTCTTTGCCAAACCACAACATGTAAGATCCTCCCACTCTGGGGAATTCTTGTAAAAACATGAAATGAAAGGGCTTAAAGACAAAAAAAAAGGCAGTCCAGAGTCCCCCCCTTCGGTTGTTAAAGTCTTTGAACTCTAAATGAGACCTATTTTTTCTCCTTCTTGAATTAAATTATCTAAAGATCTCTTTTTCTGAGAAGAAAAATTCATGGCCCAAGATAAATCCTGGATGATATCTCAGACTATCCTAAATGCAAGCATCACGTTAGCAAGGTAACAGACCTGTGCCCAATTTGTGGGTAGTCGTCAACAGACTTTTACACTGAAAATTCAATAGCAGATATTAGGGGCCACCCAATGATCTGTTTTCATGGAAAGAAAATACTCCAGTGGGGTTATCAAATAATACGAGCAAGTGTTGGACCACTCAACAAGAGCGATACTGCACCAGGAGACGTAATTTGCGATGCAGCGGTCATCAGGTATGGCTAAATCAAAATAACCTGGGGTTTATCTTAAGTAATGAGCTTTTCTTGTAAAGTCTGAAAAACAATGGAAGTGTCCAAAAATAAAAGCATTGTTCCCTAAAGCATTCCTAAGCTCTATTTTTTCAAAAACATTTGATTACAAAAGCAAGCTCGTACAAGCTATTGACAAATACTAGAGAGTTCTACAGAGATACAAGTAAAAAATCTTCTTATAGGACACCTTTTGCCTCTAGGGGGCCAGTACGAAAGATCCTAATTTTTTCTATTACTCTTCCTTTTACAAAGTGAAAGAGGCAATCTTTGTGCTACCCAATGGCCATACCAGAAAGCCCAAAGATAGATTTTGTTTAACAGGTATCTTAACAGTTTAATTCTTCTGATTTGGATATTTCACCTTGGAAAGCTAAAATCAAGAAGGGATGTCAAAGGAAACATAATAGGAATATAAATCATCATATCCAAAGGCAAAAAATAGTTACATGCTGTCTTGTGAGTTTATTTTTCAACTCATAAGAAAAACTAACAATGATTATTAGAAATTTAACTCTGTCAACACCAAGGGGAAATCTGGATCAAAATGATTCAAAATATGCCAGAAATTTAGACGTTTAGCAGAGTATTGGGGAAATGAAAAGGAACCTCTGTTATCTGGACACAATACTTGGTCATTTTTTAAAAAGAAAGCCCAAATACATCCTAATTTTACATACTTACATTTCTCAAAAATTATTATACCTAGTATTATCTCAACAATTTATATTAATCATTCCCTTACTAAAGTAAGGAGCTTTTGTTTTTCCAGATGTAAGAGAAAACTAGAATACAGGAACCAAAAACAGTCCAGCTAATTTTTTCCACACACATTTTAGATCACTTTGACAATTTTTAAGGTAGAAAAATAAGCATATACATTATACCACTTAAAGATATTTTCATATCTTGTTAAGGTACAGTCACTTACATATAAAATAAAGGTCAATTAAAACTATATTTAATAACTAATATTTACATCTTTTTCTTTCTTAAGAATTGCCCACAAATCCAAAGCTTATGGATTAATTAACTTAATATTAATTAACTTAATGCTAGCCTAAAGTTGACTAAAGATATGGAAATTACAATTTAAGCTAATACATTATGACCATACATATGATTTGCAGCATTACAAGAGTTCACAGGATCAACATTTTTAAAAAGACATGTATTATTACAAGTTCATACAATTAAACATGATTCTATATTTTTGCAATTTTAAATAATTTGTAGCAACAATGATAACTTTCTGAGTTCACAGAATTTATGTAGGAACTTTTAAAGTCTTAGAAAATCCTAAATTATGATAAACTAAATCCAAATCTTGTCTTAAAATATTGTGCTAACATTACATTTACATGTTGCTAAAATCTGGGAGAAGAAATAGAGTTGTTTTTAAGCTAAAGTTAAATCTCTCTAGTTTGACTACGAGGCATCCGTTTATCAGGAATATCACATAAGTTATTTTTAATATCAAGTGATCTCTGTATTCATGTATCAAAAAAATGTAACTGTGGGACTTCCCTGGTGGCACAGTGGTTAAGAATCCTCCTGCCAATGAAGGGGACACAGGTTCGAGCCCTGGTCCGGGAAGATCCCACATGCCGCAGAGCAACTAAGCCCGTGCGCCACAACTAATGAAGCCCGCGCGCCTAGAGCCCACACTCCGCAACAAGAGAAGCCACCGCAGTGAGAAGCCCACGCACTGCAACAAAGACCCAGCGCAGCCAAAAATAAATAAATTTAAAATTAAAAAAATATATAACTGTAAGCTGCCTCAGGAGAGAAAAGGTCTGTTTCCCTCAGCTCATAACCCTGTATTGAGTGTGTGTGCAATTCACAGAATTGTCTGCACAGTGTTTCTCTCCTGTTCTTCTCCACCAGCAAGACTTACCATAAATGAGCTTAAAAGTACACCTCTCTCTCAATCTCTCCAACGCACACATGCATGCACATATACCTACGTCCCTCATCAGTGACTCAGATTCTGACTGTGCAAACAGCCCCTCTCAAACAGCCCTGATTCTTCTTTCAAGGAGCCCCACATTATGTAGGAATCAGGCAATGATGGCTCACTCTGCCTGAAGATGCCATTCCAGAAATGGCCCTGACACCTTGACTGTTCCCTCAGAAAGCAATGTCATCTTGAGCTGAGTCCTAACCTGATGACAGAGCCACTGCTTCTACAAGCTTCAGTTTCACTTATGTCAAATGATCTATTTTTTCCTTTGCCAAAAATGTCCTAACTCTTGTCTTCTCACCAGCCCTCACATCTACCCCTGAAAAGATCAGAAGACTTCTTCTTTAGATACCAGAAATCTAACCTTCCTACTCTTTACATTTCATAACAGCCAAGATTGGCCCCTAGCTGCCCCACTGATGAACAACTGAAGGAAACATGAGCTGAGTGCCTACTAATACTCGTCAAACATTTACGAAATAACTACCACGTACTCATCATTATCCTCTTAATATATATTGTCACATAGAGCATCTACATAATTTAGTTGCGTAATAACTTCAGAGTAAGCATTGTTATTTCCATTTTTATAGTTAGGAAAAATGAAGCTCAGAAACTAAATCAGAACGCCGCTAAGCGTGTAGAGTCCAAATCTGGTTGAAGCCATGTCTGTCATGATGGCAGATGTCTCTTCCCAGAAGCTTTGATGTTTTCCTGAAAATAAAAACCTTGAGCTTGCCAACCTGCATCCCGCTGTGCCAGCCATCCTCCCCGCAGAGAAGCAAGGGGTTAAGCTGCCACTATGTGTGTGTCCCACACGTGGCACTGCCCCTCAAAGATATGTTTTCTGTAAGTTCTTCTAGAACTTGAAAAAATGCAAATATTCCTGACAGTGCCACAGTAAAACATGTTAAAGTGTAAATCAGGAGTCAGCAAACTAGGGGCCCACTGCCTGTTTTTACATGGCCCAGGAGCTAAGGGTGGTTTTTTCATTTCTATATGGCTGGAAAAAATTTTTAAGTAGTAGTATTTTGTGACAGTTGAACATTATGTGAAATCCAAATTTCAAGGTTCATAAATAAGTTTTTATCAGAATATCTGCACTCATTCATTGCGGTGTTGTCTAGAGCATATGCTTTTGCACTACAAGCCGCAGAGTTGAGCAGGTGCATCAGAGGTCCTACAGCCTGCAGAGTCTAAAACACTATCTGGCTCTTTACAGGAAAAAAAAAAAAAAAAAGTTGGCTGATTCCTCGTGTAAATGATTTGTTATAGAGCCATTTTAGAAGCAAGAGTTTTCGTTTTGTTTGAGAGGACTAAGGAGAGAGGAAGGGAAGAGTACAAGGATTAGTGGATGTTTAAAATCAAGAGAAGTGGTGTCATGGTGAGGGGAAAACAAAGTTCAGCAAGAAAAAGATTTATCAGCCTCGTAATATGGCTTAAGTCCACTGTAGGCCTGGGGAAAAAAATGCCAACTCTCCACTTTAATCAATCAGTTCTAATACAAATAAAAGCAATGGGGCTTCCCTGGTGGCGCAGTGGTTGAGAGTCTGCCTGCTAATGCAGGGGACACGGGTTCGAGCCCTGGTCTGGGAGGATCCCACATGCCGCGGAGCAACTAGGCCCGTGAGCCACAACTACTGAGCCTGTGCGTCTGGAGCCTGTGCTCCGCAACAAGAGAGGCCGCGACAGTGAGAGGCCCGCGCACCGCGATGAAGAGTGGCCCCCGCTTGCCACAACTAGAGAAAGCCCTCGCACAGAAACGAAGACCCAACACAGCCAAAAATAAATAAATAAATAAGTTTAAAAAAAAAAGCAATGATAATAATGAATACAATAAGAGCTGGTATAATAAATAGCACTTGATACGGGCTCGGCACTGTGCAAAGGGCTGTGCATGCTTCATCACAGAGTAACCCTTACCATGATCCTATGTGATAATACTAGTTACTCCACTTTTCAGGTGAAATTAAGGAACAGAAAGGTTGAGTAATTTGCCCAAGGCTGCAAGACCTGAACTGACAACCTATGGCACGAAGGAGGAAGTTCAAAGAAAAACTTACAAATTACTATTATCCCTTTAAAAGCACTCATTTTTGCCAAACACGCTAGTGTTGATAGCAAGAGCTACCTACTCTTCTTTCAGAATGGTCCTAGAGCTTGAGACTCAGTATTTGATTTTGATGGCAAAAATTTCCGTCCTTTGAGGGGAGATTTGATTTTACAAGTCACGTGAGGTCAAGACTGGTGAGTGATGAGGCTGGATGGTAATGACTTGAGTTAAAAACAAGGTGTTCCTGTCACTTTGCGCAATGACTTTCTTGGAGAGGCTCTTTGCCTAATTCCAAAGATAATGCTGAGAGAGAGAACTATTTGAGAGAAAAAAAAAAAAAAGACTCAATTCTTGTCTTTGTAGAGTTTCCAAACTATTAGTCACGACTTTAAGTCACTGAAAATTTTAACCCTAACATTACATTCTTTTTTATTCTTAATAGCCCAGTGTAGAATTGTAGCTAATTCTCTTTAATACTACAAGCGATTCAAGCTATCTTGAAAGACTGAATTCTAGAGTCAGAGAGGAAAGGCTCTTACCCTTAGTTCCATCACTGTTGGCTGTGTGATCTTAAACAACTTCCCCGAGTCTCAGTTTTCTCATCTGTTAATAGGGATACCTTGCAACTTTCTCAAAAGGGACTCTGGGAAAGAATTAAGCCTAATTAAAGCATCCACTGTATGTAAATGAAACAGCACGTAAAACATTGACCAGCTTAAATTGGTTTTGCTTCCTTAAAATACGTTTTTGATTAATCAAACCTAGAGTTATTTTATAGCGACAGCACTGCGCACGTGCAAGATAGGAACCCATAGGAACCCTTCAGTCAACGAACTTAAAGAGTAGAAACATCGCCACTGGAGCCCTTACAAGAAGCCCTTCAATAAGGAAAATCTGGCTTCCAGCAGCAGGAGTAGCTTATATGGACTGATTCAAGACGAGCCGATCAGCTTCCAAGTTTGAAATTCCCCCCATCCCTTAAATTTGGCCCCGAACCCTGGATTGGGGAGACAGATTTGAGCCCTGCCTCCTTGCTGGTCAACCTCACAATAAAGCTCTTTCTTTTCTCAAAAGCTGGTGCCATAGTATTGGCTTTTATGTTCATCAGACGGCAAGCCCCCGCCTGTAACATAATGAATCAATTTCTGTCCGTGCACCTAGAATGGTACTAGTTATTTACCACCCTTAGGATAATTGAGAAAATTATCAACCCAAATCAATTTCTATACTCTATAGTTCAGATGAAGCCAGATACCACGTGAGGAAGACTGCATGAGGACCCAACAGACTACAGATGTAATAAATAATCAGCATAATGTATGGCACATGGAAGGTGCTCAGGACTATTAGCCCCTTTCCTTCTCTACAGCAGGTTAGAAAGAAACTGGGCTGAGATTCTCATCCAAGATGACACCAGTGAAACAGGAGGGAAGAGGGCAGGGCACAACCTTTAAAAGAATGACATAGTCATAGTACGTGACGAAAACTAGTGAGAACCAACTAGGTCCAAGACGGCAGAAGATTCAACTTCCAGTGGACCTTGAGCCTCATTATACGCTCATTGTAATACATTAGCATACGCTAAATGACACACCCACTAGCGCCATGACAGTTCTTAGGCTAACCATAAAGGGCCAAAAAGTGGGCGGTAGCCCAATTCCGGGATATCCCCGCCCCTTCCCCAAAATAATTGGAATAATCCTCCCACTCATTAGCCTATGCAATTACCAGCCCATGAAAACTAACCACGCCATATTTCGAGGCTCTCTCTCGCCTCCCGTGATGGCCCACGCTCTGTCTGTGGAGTGTATTTCTCCCAAGGCCTCTCGCCTCCCGAGATGGCCCACGTTCTGTCTGTGGAGTGTGCTACTCTCTAAATAAATCCACTTTTTACCTATCACTTCGTCTCCAAATTCTTTCGTGATGAAGAAAGAACCTCAAATTCACTGGGAACACCAGTGCCCTTCTACACTGGGATTCTCAAGGTCAGCTTCCTGGCACTCATCTGTTCCAGAAGGGCAGTTCTTTTCCTGTAAGAAGGCACTTTTGAAGAAGGATAAGAGAAGGATACTGATTGGCTGAGATGAGAGGGGGACGGATTCTGTCACGCATTTCACAGGGGTCATCTCCTTTCATGAAGGAACTAGTAGGGATCACACTGGTGGCTCTAATGGAACTGGCAGGACCACAGAGTTACTCCTCCCCTGAAACAGCAGCATCTACAGTTAATTCTCCTCCCCTGAATTTAATCATCTGTTTACTTGGTTTCTTTCCACTTCTTGATTGAAAGCTTCTGGAGGGCAAGGGCTAAGACTAGTTGGGTTTTTTGGTAACCTTATAGCTACAGTGCCTAGCACAGAGCCAATATTCATGATGTCTGTGATGAATTAACGGTTTCCAACAAAAGCCAGAAGGTGTGAAACTAGAAGAGGACTGTGCAGCAAATCCCTTGCCTTTCACGGAACTTTCAGCCTATAAGGCACCTTGGGAAGAGACATTCTTCCCAGACCAAGGAAGATGAGTTCCTCACCTCTCTGAGCATCTCACGTGTAAGCTTCCTTTGTTAAGAGAAGAGGGGGTGACAGGATGGCTGCATAACCGTCCCCGTCAGCTTACATGCAAGCTGTCTGCAACCTGCAGGGAGACAGGACACCTTTCAATTATGTTCCAGCATTTCACAAGCCTTTGGACAAGAAGTTCTCTAACCTTAGCTCCCCACGTGACTTCTTAAGTCCATGTTTCTCTTCTCACAGTCAAGATCGGCTAAAAATATCCCACCAACCACCCAAGGAAACCCTGTCTTTTGTCTTTTCAAATGGTGTCGATGATATGTCAATGCACACCAACCCCAAACGGGTAGAGTATCGCTAGCGGGGTCTCCTTAAAGAGGAGGTCTTTGGGAAGGCAGGCCACTCTACAATAAGGACCTTTTGCTGTGCAAGGTTCAGAGCCGTTGCTGTGGCAACTCCTGCAACCTCAGCTGAGTGCTATCCAAATAAATAGTTTGTTCTTTTTTCCTCCCTAAGTGAGAGAGAGAGAGAGAGAGGATTGATGAGCCTTGCCATGGGCATTTTTTGGAGTTCTGGAGTTAGTGAAAAATTATTCCCAAAACAACAAAGAAAACACAGCCTCCGGATCAAGCCCACGCCCCTGAGAGGCAGCGGATGTGAAATAGAAGGCACTGCGCACAGGAACCTTAGCCGGCGCCGTTGCTTTGGAGAAACGCTCCCAGCCCCAAACACCCAGGCAGCAGAAAGAAAGAAAGAAAGAAAGAAAGAAAGAAAGCTGAGGGGCAGCCGACCCCACACTCCAGCAGAGGGCTCGGGCCTCCCTGCCGGGGTGCCAGCCTCTCCCTGCCTCTCCCACCTCCCTCCTCCGCTTCCTCCCCAGCCTCATCTAAACAACCCA
This sequence comes from Eubalaena glacialis, assembly GCF_028564815.1. Taxonomy (NCBI): domain Eukaryota; kingdom Metazoa; phylum Chordata; class Mammalia; order Artiodactyla; family Balaenidae; genus Eubalaena; species Eubalaena glacialis. Next base: position 10,773,701 of record NC_083725.1, on the reverse strand, counting down.
GGAGCTCGGGTTAGACAAAGGGAGCGGTATGCCTTAAAAAAATCTTTTCCCTTCGTGTAATAGGCGGTATGTGGAAAATTAATTACAGGAAATGCATGGCCAAAAAAAAAAAAAAAAAAAAAGCGGCAGCGTTTGTCTTTAAATGGATGCAGTCCCCCCTCCCCTGCTCTCCTCCCCAGCTCTGAGCAGCCAGTGCCGTCCCCACCCCGCCCCCAGCTCTTTTATTATCAGTTGAATCACGTCTCTTGCCAAGCAAAAGGTCATTTCAGGTCATCTTGGAGAGGAAAGGATGGAGTAACGCATGTGAAGGTGCTGGAATTGGCAAGCCAAAAAAAAAAGAGAGAGAGAGAGATGGGGAGAGGGACTTTGAGAAGCCCCAGCGTTCCAAAGAGAACACAGTTGTGCCAGAAAGACACAGGAAATGTTTCAAAGCACGACAAGCGCTACCCAATCTGTAGCTAAATCCTTATAAAAATAGGAATATGGCTTATATTGTGAGATGCCTGGAGAGTAATTAAAGTTTCTAATCGTTCTCACCCGGAACCTCATTTTTGACCATTCATCAGAGACAGAAATGCTGCCCGTTGCGGAAGTCCATGGTCTGGAAACAAGCGCCTTGTAAACCTGGACTTGGAGGACGTGTTCAGCCAGGCATAGGGGCAGGACTTAGTGCGTGAATAGATGGGGCGGTTGGGGGTGGAGGCGGGGGCTATGACTTCCTGAGAGAGGTTTAGAACCACCAGGGTATGTGGGCAGTATATTTATTTGCTTTCTTTCAGGAGCAAGCACAGATCTCTTTGTTTGAAGAAAAGAAAAAATAAAGTCAAGAAACCTTGCATACGGTTTTGTTTTTTTTTTTTTCCTGCCATGTTTACTGGGTAGTGATGGCCTGGCTGGGTTTTTTTTTTGTTTTTTTTTTTTAAATCTCTCTACTAAAGAAGAGGCCACTACCTCCTTTGAGTTTTTAATTCAATGCCATTTCAATAAAGACAATTGGCTGTCTCTGAATTCTTGCCAAGGGCATTTTTTCCCTTCTTCTCCTTCCCACTGCCACATTTTAAGGTCCTGTATTTTCTTTTTTTTTTTTTTTTAAAGAAACAACGACTTTTTTTTCTTGCAGTAACACAAATGCCAACAGCAATCTATCAAGGGAGTGGGAGGTTTGGGTAATAAATTGTTTGCTTGGACCGCAATCAGTTTATTTGGGGTGGGTACTGTACACAGTGGAAGGAGGAAAGAATACAGAGTAGTTCGTTATGGTTGGGAAAAATACCTGGATTTAGCGGAAGTCAGGAACGGGCCTAATAAATAACTGAACTGCTAATAAGTAGATGAGGATTGGCTGATGCTTACACCAATCAGAAAATATGGACACCCACAAGTAACCAATGAGAGCTCTCAGGGCATTATTTATTTCCCATTGGTTAAATGCACCACAGTGAAAGACCCTGGAGGCAAATCTGATAAAGGTAGACTGGGGCATGCAGCTGTCACAGAGAGAAGATGGCAATTTTCCTCTCATAACCATTGCTGTTGAGCAGCAATGAATCATAGAAATAAGCAAAGCATTAATACTCCTCCATGTTCATATCTTCCTAGGTCTCCTAACAAGAGCCTTAAGGTTGACTAGAAGTTCTAACAGACTCAAAATACGTCTCAGTGCCTTACTGGGAAGGAAGAAAGGAAGAACTCTTAATATTTCTTAATTAATCATGTACTTCCCGTGACTGAAACTAATTTAGTCCTCACAACAACCCTGTGGATAAGTATTATCTCATTCACGAATGAAGAAACTGGCAATCAAGGTAAGTAGCAGAGAACACCACTTACCTAACAAAAGAAGGGAAGGAAGCGGACTGAGACTCCTGTTTCAGAGACCATGCTTAGCTTCTTACACATAACTTGTTGATAACCCTGTTATGCCTAATATTGTCTCCATTTTATAGATGAAGAAATTGAGATTCGAGGAACTTAAGTTGCTTGTCCAGAGTCACAAAGCTAGAAGTAAATAAGGAGCCAGAATTCACACTCACATCAGTCTGACTCCCAAAGCCCCTGCTCTTTCATTACAACTGATGCTTCCAATATTAGCCTGAAAAGGAAGAATGAAAAATCCGTTCTCAGTCTCAGTCTCGTTCCTAATATGATATTGCACAAAATACCCCCAATCTCTAGAAGGCAGAAAAACTTCCCCTGGCACTCATCCATGACAGGGCATCACTACAAAGGCCCACAGGCCTAAAGGAAAACATTTTAGACAGTTGCAGGGAGGATGACACATAAATTAGCCTCTAGGTCTGATTTTAAACTAAGACCTCATGAGTGACACTGGTTTGTTTGATATTCCAAAGATACCAAAAGTGAAAGATGGGAAATTCCCAGAGCCTACTCTCATTCTAGCTTTTTACTACTGAATTTAAGACCATTTCTAAATGTAACCATCAAATTTCCATTTTCAACTGATTTGGCCATCTGAGTGAACGGGATTTGTTTATTCAACAAATACTGAGTGCCTACTAGGTACCAGGCGATGTGCTATATGTTGGGGATACATCAAACTTGTTCAACTGACTAGATAATGCTGCCATTTACTGTTTATGGATCATCAGAGGAGGAGGAAGAGAAAGAGAGAGCAGGAGGTCAGCATAGAGTGGGGAGAGAAGTAAATGAATTAAGATTTGGCAGACTAAGTCTGAAGTACCTGCAGAAACACCCACTGAAGAAGCCTAGTAAACATTTGGATTTAGGGGTTTGGCTCTCAGAAGACAGAGCCAGTCTATAAAAATATAGACTTGGGAGGGCCTGACATATTGCAGATAGTAACTGACATCCTAGTGGTAACTGAGATCATCTAGAGAAACAGGGTAAAGTGGAAAGAGAAAGGGACTTAGATGAACAGAGCCCTGAAAACAAGATATTTAAGGGATGTGTGTGATCACCAGGGACTTTTCCCAATTTCATATGCAGCAAAATAAGCACACTTACGTTCATTCACCTCATTCATTCAGCAGGCACTTACTGATTACCTACTATGGGTTAAGTGCTCATTATACAAAGTACTTATAATACAAATAAGATATGATCCCTTGCCTTAGGAAGATATAACAGATGAATATTATAATTATACACAAAGAATTACCAACACTCTGGAAGAGAAGGAAAGAAATTGATGAGACAGGGGTTCATAGTGGAAATGAGATTTAAACTGGACCTTGCATAATGAATAGGGTGGAAAATATAAAAAATGTGACTTCTGTACCTTTTATGCAATACAGATACTTAATAAATGCTAATATTGGGATAGACCAAAAGTGTGCTGAGAAGACACAGAATATAATGGAAGAATAAACTTGGGAACAGTGTAAATGCAGTAGTGTGAAGAACATCAAGGTGATTACACATCAAGGAAATGTGTGAAAGAAAAAGAAAGAGGAAGAAAGCCAAAAAGGAGAAGAGAAGCTCTGCATTACTAGAGGAAATGATTTCATTAACCAATGACAGACGTGGAAAGAGCAGTCTGGAGAAGTTTCCTTCATGGGGAGGTGGGCGAGATAAAGCATCTAATTTGGGAAACTAGAGAGAGCGTGTTAGCCAAGGTTCTCCAATCACAACTAATGGAAACAAATTGGAGGAACCTTAAGAAAAAAGAAGGATCAGAAGTATTTGTTATACGAATGGTATGGTATTAGTAGAATTCAAAAAAAGGGACAGAGCTGGGTCTAAGGAAGAAGTTGGAAGCATGAAGTAGAAAGCTGTAAGAACGTGGGTCTGATTCTGCCTCTCTTTCTCTCATCTCTGCCTGGTTTTCTTCAAACTTCTTCCTTTGCTAACCAACTGCTTCTCAGGCCGCATGCTAGAATACGGGTGCAGAACAGTTTACACGCTACGGATCCTGCCCCACACAGCATTTAACACACAGTTTTTGAAACCCAAGGCCACATGAGAAGGCAAAAAAATGCAGCAGGCTCACTGTGAGTCAGCGGTCCACCTATGGCACCATCACACAGCTGGGAGGCAGGGCACATGGAAGACAGAAAGGAGACAAGGGAGTGGCTCGTTATTGGACATACACCCTCAAGACGTCCAGAAGACCCTGACGTTGGAACTCTGACATGAAACCAGGTTTGTGCATGGAACCTGTCACATCATTTCCTTAAAGAAGACTAAGAAACAAGTGAACTACAGGATTAAATCAGGAGAAAGTAGGAAGAGAAAACAAACATGCATTAAGCTCTGCAAAGCTGGGCCCTGATGCCATCATAGGTGCCTGTAACAGGTCTCCCACGATTGATCACATTGGGGAAGACGAGTTTACTGCCATCTCAACAGCAGGGCCAGGACTGGGGTGCAGTGAGTGTGGCAAGGTCACTCAAGTACAGGTGGGATCCTATCTTTATTTAAGATGTTGATATTTTGTTCATCGTTCATTTTTATGTTTGGTTTTATTTTTTAAATATTACGTATTTATGTTGACTACTGAGGGCGCCTCCTTAAATCCTGCACCTGAGGCAAGCGCCACACTGACCTCATCCTAGTCCCCCATTCTGCTAAACAGTTGGAAAAGCATGGGATGATGTAACACCTTGTATGAATAGGATCTTAAAAGAATTAAGAGAGACCAGCGTAAGGGTCATTAGTCAAGATTGTAACTATCACAAACAATTTAAAGGGAAAAAAAAAAGAAGCTTTAATCCTATTGTGGTTGCCCCAGAGCTGTGGTTAACATAAAGGATTTTTGTTTGGATGTAGCTCTAATGTTTTGTCAGAAGTAAACTGACTTGGTATTTATATAAAAAATCTAAAGAATCTACAAAAAGATACTAGTAAAGTAAGATACTAGTAGAACTAGTAATTTAGCAAGGTTGCAGGACACAAGGTGGTGTGGGTTGGAGTGTGTCCTCCCAAAATAGATGTTCTGTACCTATGAATATGACCTTATTTGGAAAATAGGGTATTTGCAGATGTAGTCAAGTTCAGACAAAGCCATATGAGGTTAGGGTGAGCTGTAAATCCAATAACTGGTGTCGTTACAAGAAGAGGGAAATTTGGACACAGACTCTTATGGAGGGAAAAATCAATATGACCACATGGGCAAAAACTGGAATAAAGCGAGGAGAGAAGTATGGAACACAAGCTTCCCCAGAGCCGCTAGAAGGAACCAACTTTAACAGCCCTCTGATTTGGAACTTCTAGCCTTCAGAAATGTGAGAGAATAAATTTCTGTTATTTTAAGCCACCCAGTTTGTGGTGGTTTGTTACAACAACCCTAGGAAAGTAGTACACAAGAGTCAATATACAAAAATTACTTATGTTTCTAAATACTAGTAGCAATGATCAACTGGAAATTGAAATCTTTTTCAATACTACTTAAAATAGCCTCCAAACATGAAATATTTAGGGATACATCTAACAAAGTATATGCAAAATTTATATACAGAAAACTACAAAACATCGCTAAACAGTCTTAAAGAGGATTGAAGTCAATGAAGAGACATGCTGTATGCACGGATCAGAAGGCCCAGTACTGTTAAGACGGCAACTTTCTCCAAATTGATGTACAGATTTAATGCTTCCCCATGCAAAATCCCAGCAAGCATTTAGAAGTTTACAAGCTGACTCTAAAATTTATATGGAAAGGACCTAGGATAGACTAATTTTGGAGAAAAAAATAATTTGGAGAAATTATACTACCTGATTTCAAAATTTACTACAAAGTTACAGTATTCAGTAATGGTGTTGGCATAAGGATAGCCATATAGATCAACAGAACAAAAATAGACCTACACATATATGACCAATTGATTTTCACTGAAGGAATGAAGATATTTCAATGGGGATAAGTCTTTTAAGTGGAGATAGTCTTCTGAAGCCGAAGAGTGCTAGAACAATTGGACATCTATATGGGGGGGAAAAAAGGAAAACTACCTACACTATACACAAAAATTATCTTGAAATGTATTAGGAAACACAAATGTAAGTGTTAAAACTACATAACGTCCAAAATAAAGCAAAGGATACAATCTCTGTGATCACAAGTTAGGCAAAGATTTATATATAGGACAAAAAAAGCATGAACCATGGAAGAGAAAAACTGATGCATCAAAAATTTGAAATATTTGTATTTGATGCATTTTAAAATACATCAAAATTTAAACTTCTGCTTTTCAAAAGAAACTAAGAAAATCAAAGGATTTTCTACATACTGGGAGAAAATATTTACAAAACATATCTAATAAAGAACTTACACTCAAGAACATATAAAGAAGTCTCAAAATTCAATCATAAGACAACCAATCCATTAATAAAAAGGACAAAAAATATTTGAATGTACATTTCAAACAAAACATACATATCAAATAAACACGTGAAAAGAGGCTCAATATTTTTTATCACTAGCGAAATGCAAATTAAAGCCATAATGAGATACCATTATATACCCACTGAAAGGCTAACATTTAAAGGATTGACAACGGCAAGGATGGAGAGCAATTGGAATTCTTATACTTTGCTGACAGGAATGCAAAATGGTACAGCCACTTTGGAAAACAGTTTGACAATTTCTTATAAGTTAAACATATACCTACCATATGATCAAACAATCCTACTCCTGGGTATTTACCCTAAAGAATGAAAATACATACACGTACACCTAGGAGATACTGTAGATTCTGTTATAATCCACCCCAATAAAGCAAATCACGTGAATTTTTTGGTTTCCCAATGCATATAAAAGTTATGTTTACACTACAGTACAGTCTATTAACTGAGATAGCATTATGTCTAAAAAACACTGTATATACCTTAATTTAAAACTATTTTATTGCTAAAAAATGTTAGCCATCATGTGAGCCTTCAGCAAGTTGTAATCTTTTAGCTGGTGGAGGGTCCTGCCTCCATGTTGATGGCTGCTGACGGATCAGGATGGTGGTGCTGAAGGTTGAGATGGCCGTGGCAATCTCTTAAAATAAGACAACAATGAAGTCTGCAGCATCAATCCATTCTTCCTTTCATGAAGGATTTCTCTGTAGCTCTTTACCCACAGTAGAATTTCTTTCAAAATTGGAGTCAATCCTCTCAAACCCTGCCAACTGCTTTATCAACTAAGTTTATGTAATATTCTAAATCCTTTGTTGTCATTTCAACAGTCTTCACAGCATCTTTGCCAGGGGTAGATTCCACCTCAAGAAACTACCCTGATCATCTATAAGAAGCAACTCCTCATCCTGGAAGTTTACCATAAGATTGCAGCAATTCCGTCACTTCTTCTGGCTCCACTTCTAATTGTAGTTCTCCTGCTATTTCCACCACATCTGTAACTACTTCCTCCACTGAAGTCTTGAACCCCTCAAACTCATTCATGAGGGTGGCAACCCACTTCTGAACTCCTGTTAATGTTGATATTTTGACCTCTTCCCATGAATCATAAATGTTCTTCATGGCATCTAGAATGGTGAATCTTTTCCAGAAGGTTTCCAATTTACTTTGCCCAGATCCATCAGAGAAATCACTATCTTTGGCAGCTATAGCCTTATAAGATGTATTTATTAAACAGTAAGACTTAAAAGCCAAAATGACCCCTTATCCATGAATTGCAGAATGGGTGTTGTGTTACCAGGCATGAAAATGACATGAATCTTGCTGTATATTTCCATCAGAGTTCTTGGGTGACCATATGCATTGTCAATGAGCAAAAATATTTTAAAAGAAAAATATTTTATTACTGAGCAGTAGGTGTTGATAATGGGCTTAAAATATTCAGTAAACCATGTTGTAAACAGATGCGCTGTCATCCAGGCTTTGTTGTTCACTTTTGCAGAGCACAAAGGGTAAAGAGTAAAATTGGCATAATTCTTAAGAGCCCTAGGATTTTCAGAATGATAAAGGAGAATTGGCTTCAACTTAAAGTCACCAGCTGCTTTTAGCCCCTAACAAGAGAGTCAGCCAGTCCTTTGAAGCCTGGCATTGACTTCTCCTCCCTAGCTATGAAAGTCCTAGACGGCATCTTCTTCCAATAGAAGGCTCTTCTGTCTAAACTGAAAAATCTTTTTTGTTGTTGTTGTTTTTGTTTTTTTTTAATTTTTAAAATCTTTACTGGAGTATAATTCCTTGACAATGGTGTGTTAGTTTCTGCTTTATAACAAAGTGAATCAGTTATACGTACACATATGTCCCCATATCTCTTCCCTCTTGTGTCTCCCTCCCACCCTCCCTATCCCACCCCTCTAGGTGGTCACAAAGCACCAAGCTGATCTCCCTGTACTATGCGGCTGCTTCCCACTAGCTATCTATTTTACGTTTGGTAGTGTATATACGTCCATGCCACTCTCTCACTTTGTCCCAGCTTACCCTTCCCCTTCCCCATATCCTCAAGTCCATTTTCTAGTAGGTCTGCGTCTTTATTCCCGTCTTGCCCCTAGGTTCTTCATGACCTTTTTTTTTTTTTTTAGATTCCATATATATGTGTTAGCATACGGTATTTGTTTTTCTCTTTCTGACTTACTTCACTCTGTATGACAGACTCTAGGTCCATCCACCTCACTACAAATAACTCAATTTCATTTCCTTTTATGGCTAATATTCCATTGTATGTATGTGCCACATCTTCTTTATCCATTCATCTGTTGATGGACACTTAGGTTGCTTCCATGTCCTGGCTATTGTAAATAGAGCTGCAATGAACATTGTGGTACATGACTCTTTTTGAATTACGGTTTTCTCAGGGTATATGCCCAGTAGTGGGAATGCTGGGTCGTATGGTAGTTCTATTTTTAGTTTTTTAAGGACCCTCCATACTGTTCTCCATAGTGGCTGTATCAATTTACATTCCCACCAACAGTGCAAGAGGGTTCCCTTTTCTCCACACCCTCTCCATCATTTATTGTTTGTAGATTTTTTGATGATGGCCATTCTGACTGGTGTGAGATGATATCTCATTGTAGTTTTGATTTGCATTTCTCTAATGATTAATGATGTTGAGCATTCTTTCATGTGTTTGTTGGCAATCTGTACATCTTCTTTGCAGAAATGTCTATTTAGGTCTTCTGCCCATTTTTGGATTGGGTTGTTTGTTTTTTTGATATTGAGCTGCATGAGCTGCCTGTAAATTTTGGAGATTAATCCTTTGTCAGTTGCTTCATTTGCAAATATTTTCTCCCATTCTGAGGGCTGTCTTTTTGTCTTGTTTATGGTTTCCTTTGCTGTGCAAAAGCTTTTAAGTTTCATTAGGTCCCATTTGTTTATTTTTGTTTTTATTTCCATTTCCCTAGGAGGTGGGTCAAAAAGGATCTTGCTGTGATTTATGTCATAGAGTGTTCTGCCTATGTTTTTTCCTCTAAGAGTTTTATAGTGTCTGGCCTTACATTTAGGTCTTTAATCCATTTTGAGTTTATTTTTGTGTATGGTGTTAGGGAGTGTTCTAATTTCATTCTTTTACATGTAGCTGTCCAGTTTTCCCAGCACCACTTATTGAAGAGGCTGTCTTTTTTCCACTGTATATTCTTGCCTCCTTTATCAAGATAAGATAGCCATATGTGCGTGGGTTTATCTCCGGGATTTCTATCCTGTTCCATTGATCTATATTTCTGTTTTTGTGCCAGTACCATACTGTCTTGATTACTGTAGCTTTGTAGTATAGTCTGAAGTCAAGGAGCCTGATTCCTCCAGCTCCGTTTTTCTTTCTCAAGATTGCTTTGGCTATTCGGGGTCTTTTGTATTTCCATACAAATTGTGAAATTTTTTGTTCTAGTTCTGTGAAAAATGCCAGTGGTAGTTTGATAGGGATTGCACTGAATCTGTAGATTGCTTTGGGTAGTAGAGTCATTTTCACAATGTTGATTCTTCCAATCCAAGAACATGGTATATCTCTCCATCTATTTGTATCATCTTTTCTTTTTTTTTTATTTTTATTTATTTTTGGCTACGTTGGGTCTGCATTGCTGCGCGTAGGTTTTCTCTAGTTGTGACGAGCAGGGGCTACTCTTCGTTGCAGTGCGCAGGCTTCTCATCGTGGTGGCTTGTCTTTGTTGCCGAGCACGGGCACGTGGGCCGTGTGGCTCACGGGCTTAGCTGCTCCACGGCATGTGGGATCTTCCCGGACCAGGGCTTGAACCCCTGTCCCCTGCATTGGCAGGCGGATTCTTAACCACTGAACCACCAGAGAAGTCCCTATTTGTATCATCTTTAATTTCTTTCATCAGTGTCTTATAATTTTCTGCATACAGGTCTTTTGTCTCCTTACGTAGGTTTATTCCTAGATATTTTATTCTTTTTGTTGCAATGGTAAATGGGAGTGTTTTCTTAATTTCACTTTCAGAGTTTTCATCATTAGTGTATAGGAATGCCAGAGATTTCTGTGCATTAATTTTGTATCCTGCTACTTTACCAAATTCATTGATTAGCTCTAGTAGTTTTCTGGTAGCATCTTTAGGATTCTCTATGTATAGTATCATGTCATCTGCAAACAGTGACAGCTTTACTTCTTTTCCGATTTGGATTCCTTTTATTTCTTTTTCTTCTCTGACTGCTGTGGCTAAAACTTCCAAAACTATGTTGAATAATAGTGGTGAGAGTGGGCAACCTTGTCTTGTTCCTGATCTTAGTGGAAATGGTTTCAGTTTTTCACCACTGAGGACGATGTTGGCTGTGGGTTTGTCATATATGGCCTTTATTATGTTGAGTAAAGTTCCTTCTATGCCTACTTTCTGGAGAGTTTTTATCATAAATGGGTGTTGAATTGTCGAAAGCTTTCTCTGCATCTATTGAGATGATCATATGGTTTTTCTCCTTCAATTTGTTAATATGGTTTATCACATTGATTGATTTGCATATACTGAAGAATCCTTGCATTCCTGGGATAAACCCCACTTGATCTTGGTGTATGATCCTTTTAATGTGCTGCTGGATTCTGTTTGCTAGTATTTTGTTGAGGATTTTTGTATCTATGTTCATCACTGATATTGGCCTGTAGTTTTCTTTCTTTGTGACATCTTTGTCTGGTTTTGGTACCAGGGTGATGGTGGCCTCGTAGAATGAGCTTGGGAGTGTTCCCCCCTCTGCTATATTTTGGAAGAGTTTGAGAAGGATAGGTGTTAGCTCTTCTCTAAATGTTTGATAGAATTCGCCTGTGAAGCCATCTGGTCCTGGGCTTTTGTTTGCTGGAAGATTTTTAATCACAGTTTCAATTTCCATGCTTGTGATTGGTCTGTTCATATTTTCTCTTTCTTCCTGGTTCAGTCTCGGCCGCTTGTGCTTTTCTAAGAATTTGTCCATTTCTTCCAGGTTGTCCATTTTATTGGCATAGAGTTGCTTGCAGTAATCGCTCATGATCCTTTGTATTTCTGCAGTGTCAGTTGTTACTTCTCCTTTTTCATTTCTAATTCTATTGATTTGAGTCTTCTCCCTTTTTTTCTTAATAAGTCTGGCTAATGGTTTATCAATTTTGTTTATCTTCTCAAAGAACCAGCTTTTAGTTTTATTGATCTTTGCTATCGTTTGCTTCATTTCTTTTTCATTTATTTCTGATCTGATCTTTATGATTTCTTTCCTTCTGCTAACTTTGGGGTTTTTTTGTTCTTCTTTCTCTAATTGCTTTAGGTGTAAGGTTAGGTTGTTATTTAAGATGTTTCTTGTTTCTTAAGGTACGGTTGTATTGCTATAAACTTCACTCTTAGAACTGCTTTTGCTGCATCTCTTAGGTTTTGGGTCATCGTGTTTTCATTGTCATTTGTTTCTAGGTATTTTTTGATTTCCTCTTTGATTTCTTCAGTGATCTCTTGGTTATTAAGTAGTGTGTTGTTCAGCCTCCATGTGTTTGTATTTTTTACAGATGAAAAATCTGTTCTTTAGTGTAACTTCCTTCATTAATTATTTTAGCTAGATCTTCTGGAGAACTTGCTCCAGATTCTACATCATCATTTGTTTCTGCTTCATCTTGCACCTTTATGTTATGAAGACAGCTCCTTTCCTTAAACCTCATGAACGAACCTCTGCTAGGTTCAAACTTTTATTCTGCAGCTTCCTCACCTCTCTCAGCCTTCATAGAATTGAAGTGAGTTAGGGCTTTGCTCCGCATTAGGCTTTGGCTTAGGGAATAATGTGGCTGGTTTGATCTTCTATCCATTTCACTAAAACTTTCTCCTTATCAGCAATAAGGCTGTTTCACTTTCTTATCATTTGTGTGTATGCTGCAGTAGCACTTTTAATTTCCTTCAAGAACATTTCCTTTGCATTCACAACTTGGCTGTCTGTGCAAGAGGCCTAGCTTTCAGCTTAGCTCAACTTTCAACATGCCTTCCTCACTAAGCTTAATCATTTCCAGCTTTTGATTTAAAGTGAGAGCCATGCAACTCTTCCTTTTACTTGAACTCTCAGAGGCCGTTGTAGGGTTATTAAATTTGCGTAATTTCAATATTATTGTGTCTCAGGGAATAGGGAGGCCCAAGGAGAGGGAGAGAGATGGGGGAACAGCCAGGCAGTGGAGCAGTCAGAACACACACAACATTTATTAAGTTCACTGTCATATAGGTGTGGTTCACGGTGCCCCAAAATAATCACAGTAGGAACAAAGATCACTGATCACAGATCACCGTAACAAATATAATAATGAAAAAGTTTAAAATATTGATAGAATTACCAAGATGTGACAAAGAAACATCAAGTGAGCAAATACTGTTGGAAAAAGAGCACTGATAGACTTGCTTGATGCAGCGTTGCCACAAACCTTCAATTTGTAAAAAACAAAAAAAAACCCACAATATCTGGGAAGGGCAATAAAGTGAAGCTCAATAAAAAGAGGTATGCCTGTATCCATGCAAAGACCTGCATGCAAATGTTTACAGCAAGTTTATTCTTAATTAGTAAAAACTGGAAACAACCCACTGGTCCACCAACTAGTGAACTGATGAACAAATTTTCGTACTTTCAAACAATGGAATACCACTCTGCAATAAAAAGGAAAATAATACTGATATATAAAACAATATGGATAAATCTCAAAAGCATTAGGTTAAGTGAAAGAAGCCAGACTTGATTTATGTAACATTCTGGAAAAGACAAAACTAAAGCGATAGAAATCAGATCATTAACTGAGGATAGAAACAGAAGCATGAGATTTACTGCAAAGAAGAACTGGGAATTTTTAGGAGTTGTGGGAACGTTCTAGATCTTGGCTGTGACAGTGGTTACACGACTGTAAACATTTATCAAAACTCATTGAACGGTGTACTTAAAGACTGAATTTTATTTATGTAAATTATACTTCAATAAAACTGACTTGAAAATGAAGAAAACTGATTGAAGTGACCAAGCAATGAACTGAGTATGTATTTGAGCCAAATACAAACTTAAATACTGTTAAAGACCTATTTTTACTCTACTGTTACAAAATAGGAGCAAGTACAAGAGCAGCCTCACACGTTTTTCATAAATAGATTTGTTGCAGATTTTTCCATTTGTCCTAGACCTGCATGCTGGGCATATCTTGCATTAATTAAAATCCTTCCATTTCCTCTCCTAAGGGCTCTGACCTCCTCCTGCTCCCTAGGCTATGGTATCCAAGAACACAGATGCTTACTCACAGCTCACCCATTCAGAGCTATATTCATTCTCCTCTTCCCAGACCTGGGCACCAGCCCAAGAATAGTACACAAAGAGGAAAATGTAATGAAGAAGGGTTGATTTCATTTCCATCAGATCCACTCTCCGATTTCCTCTGGAGAGCGGCTGATCTGACACTTACTGATGCAGTTTCTCAACACCGTCTACAAAACTCTGGCTTATCTCTTGGCAGTCAGTCCTGTAGTTCAGAACAGGACACCATTTTTCTTTAATGGATCACTGACACCAATTAAAAATCAGTTATAGACCAGACACCAAACAGATCTTTTGGTGGAGATGAATTCTGAGCCAGGTTCAGAAGGAAGACTGGAACATGAGTTGGCAGAGAGAAAAGGGAAAGAAATCACCCAAAGCAAGGGACCAAGAAGAGAACAGAGAACAGGTCTGCCTGACTAGTTCAACAGGATCTTCTCTTAGGAAATGCAAGTGTCCCACAGAGTCCGCTCATCCATGGAAAGCACAGATTTCCTGTGCCTCCTGCCTCCTCTCTTTTCAAACTTTTCAACTTGGCCAAGCTGCTTTTCTCCCCAGACACTTGTGCATTTTCCTTCCCTACAAAAAAATCACTCCCCCGCAAGACAGAGTTGAACCACTCATCTTGACATGTAATAATATTTAAATCTGCTCCCAACCTGTCTCTCCACCGAAATCTTTCAATAACTACTACTTTTAACCCACTCTTCTAGCCAAACTTCACAGCCCATCATTTTAGGACGGTGCCAAATAAATTGCCATTTCCATGTTTTTGCTTACATACACACTCCTCAGGGAGAATGCTTCCTTTCTCAACTATAGTTTTTCTGTCCTGATCTTTCCTTGAGAACTTAGCGTGTCCCCCAGAAAAGTCACTACTCTGGGTGCTTGACATCTGCTATCTTATCCAATCTTCACACCTCTAAGATGTGTAAGAATATCACTATTCACTAGTTAAGAAACTAAGGCAAGTAGTTGAATCACTTGCTTAAGGATAAGCAGAGAGATACAGAATAAGGATTCAATAGCAAATCTTAATTAAAGTTACACTATTCTATATAGTATTCTGTGCCTCTGCATGGGATCTCAGCATATGTGCATTACTTTGTGGTGATATGTGGGTGATTGCGTAATTTTTCAAATAAGGTGGGCAGTAAACTGACCTTTACATTACCTTTGAGCTTTAAGGATGGCATTATAGAAGTACACAATTCTCTTGGTACATTGTACAGGAATATATTTGATGAACAGCTTCCCTTCACTCCTACCAATAATTTACAAAGTCATGAGTTTTTTTCTGAAGATTCATCATTGGTAAAAACATACGTGGATTAAGCCCTGATACAATGTGGTCTTCCAAATGATTTCAGAAGTTACTTTTCAAAAACAGATCCTGTGTTTATGTCCACCAAAGACATGTATAAGAATGTTGATAAATTTGTTTGTAATAGTCAAAAACTGGAAACAACCCAAATATCCATCAACAATGGAAGAAATAAAAAATTAAAATTATGGGATATTTGTACAATGGAATACCACACAGTAATAAAAAAAAAAACCTACTGATATGTACAATAATAAAAATGAATCTCAGACATAATACTGAGTGAAAGCAATCAGACTGAAGAGGATATACCACAGGTAAAGGCTATGGTGGAGTGACAGAGACTAAATCTACCCTCTCACCTTAAATAATTAGAGAGAAGATGAGTGATGGCTGAGAGAAGGGATGAGTCCTATCATTTCCCCTGCTAGTGACCTGCGGAGATAGTTCCCAGGTTGTAGCTCACTGAATGGAGGAGACAGAGTTCAGAATTCAACAAGGCAGCTAGAATTTGAGAGACAAAATAGTAGAGAAGAGGAAGCATCTGAGAGCGAGCGCTTCAAAGATCTTTGGCGGGGCGGCGGGGGGGAGCGGGGAGTACACGCATGTCTTTCAGTACTGGTCTGCAAATGTGAGGGAGGAAATTGTGAGAGGCGAATTAAAGAACCACCTGAAATCACTAGTCAGAACAAGTTTTGAAGCTCACACAGGACTGGAACAGTTTATTTTCCAATTAGCCTGAGTGAAAGACTGCCTAATACATGGAGCATTAGATAGTGTCCTCAAAAGGATGTTGCCTCAGTACTGGGGTCAAATTAGCCCTAAGCATAAGACTGCTTAGAAGCTGCCCTAAAAAAAGTAAAATCAGTTTTAAAATATGATCAAACTGATTCCAAGCAATTTGTATGCATCGTAAAGCAAAGCCTCCATCTGTAAAGGAATACAACAAAATCCAGCATGCAGCAAGGTACAATTTGTAATGTCTGGCATTCAATCAAAAATGACCAGGCAGATAGGATCAAGATGGCAGAGCAGGAGGACATGAAGCTCACCTCCCCCCACAAACACATCAAAAATACATCTACATGCAGAACAATTCTCACAGAAAACCAACTGGAAACTGGCAGATCTCTTATACAACCAAAGCTGCAAGAAAGAGCTCCACATAACCGGATAGGATAGGGGGGAAAAAAGGCATCAGGATGAGACCAGCACCCCTGGGAGGGATCTGCGAAGGAGGGAAGGTCCACATGGGCAGGCACTCACCTTGGGGAGCCACCTTGCCCGCTGGGAGGTCCACCAAGACAGACAGCGGGCTGGAGGCGCCTGGACTCTGCTCGCGAGGACTGAGCGCACGCTGGCTTGCTAGCAATCAGGGCTGAGAGAGACCAGGACTGACAGCTGCTGCCTCATCTCACTTCATAGTCTGAAACACCTACCAGGTGGGGCTGCAGGTACACACAGTGGCTAGGCATTGACTCTCGGGTGGATGCACCCGGGAAGAGGACTCAGTCTAACTGCAGGAAGACAGCCTAGGGGGCCTGGGGTGTGGTCCAGGCCGAACCTCAGAGCCCACTGTCAGCATTCCCATGGCAGGGACGGGTCCAGCCACAGTGGACTTTGTTGGTGCACACACTGGGTGGCACCACAGAAATGCATGTCTCCTGGGGAGAAGTACGCAACCTCTGGGGAGGAACACACATTGGTCATTTCCCAGTGGGAGCATTCCAGCTCCACCCACCCCACACCACAGCTTGGAGCTGGATCTGGGGCAGACAGGTCCTGGTACAGAGGCAGCCCAGCTCCCAGGTGGCAGCACAACCACTTCAATTCCTGCAGCCACAGCACCCTGGCCCCCAGAACCAGCCCACTCCACACCAGAGTCTAGCACCAGGTCTGGAACAAACACAGCAGAGAAAGGGATAAAACCTTGGGCTGATTCTGGGCAGAACCATGGACACAGGCACCAGGCGGCACATAGGTTCGCTGTGACCACACAGGCCTCACTTGCTTCAGCAGTCACCTCCTTTGGGACAAAGCATGCATTCAAAGACCACAGACCCTCCAGGATTCCACTCCAATAAATGGGGAGAAGACCTCACCCCCAATAGGGCTATAATGATAGCCACAGGGCAAAGAAGAGGCCCCGCCCAACATCCAGCACAGGCCCTGGACACCAAAACACTAACCACCCCCCTATCAAGGGGATAACAGCCAGCACACCATGAGGAAAGACGTGGCTGGCATCCATACCAAAAACAGCCCTTCCACCAAAAATACTGGACTCATACAGTTTACACAGGGACACTCCCACATAAAAACACCCCTTCAAGACCAGAGTAGATAACTATTTCTCCTAAATTCACAGGGACAGAGAAAGTTAAGTAAAATGAAAAAGCAGAGGAACTACCCGCAACTGAAATCCCCTGAAAGAACAAATAATGAAACAGACCTCACCAGTCTACTAGAGCCCTAGCTCAAAAAGGGGATAATAAAAATACTAAGGAATTAAGATTGATAGATATGCAGATAATGTAAGCAAAGACTATAAAGATGAACCAATCAAAACTAGACAACTCAATTGCCAAAATAAACAATCTAGAAGCAATGAATACCAGACTAAATAATGCAAAAGAATGAATAAGTGATCTGGAAAGTAGAATAATGGAAATCACCCAATCTGAACAGCAGACAGAAAGACAAATGAAAAAAAAAATGAAAGCAAGACAGGAGATCAATGAGACAACATAAAGCATGACAGCTTAAGCATAATAGGGGTTCCAGAGGAGAAGAGAGGGAGAAGGGAATCAAAAATGTATTTGAAGAAATTAAGGCTGAAAACTTCCCAAATCTAAAGAAGGAAACAGATATCCAAGTACAGGAAGCACAGAGGGTCCCAAACCAGATGAACCCAAACAGAGCCATACAGAGACAAATCATAATTAAAATGGCAAGTTTAAAGATAAAGAGAGGATTCTAAAGACAACAAGAGAGGGACTTCCCTGGTGGTCCAGTGGTAAAGAATCCACCTTCCAATGCAGGGGCCGTGGGTTCGATCCCTGGTCAGGGAACTAAGATCCCACATGCCGCAGGGCAACTAAGCCCACATGCCACAACTATCGAGTTCACGTGCCTCAAAGAGAGAGCCCACATGCCACAAACTACAGAGCCCATGCACTCTGGAGCCCACACGCCACAACTACAGAGCCCACGCACCCTGGAGCCCACGCACCACAACTAGAGAGAAAACCCTCATGCCACAACTAGAGAGAAGCCCACATGCTGCAACTAGAGAGAAGCCTGAGCAGACCGTGTGCCCGCCGTAACTAAAAGATCCCGCATGCCTCAACAAAGATCCCGTGTGCCATAACTAAGACCCGACACAGCCAAAAAACATAAGGAAAATAAATAAATAAATATTTTAAATAAATAAAGACAACAAGAGAAAAACAAAGAGTCAGTTACAAGAGAACCCCCATAAGGCTATCAGCTGATTTCCCTGCAGAGATTTTGAATATATCATGACACTCCCTTCTGGCCTGCAAAGTCCTAAAAGGAAAAAACCTGCAACCGAGGATACTCTACCCAGCAGGATTATAACTTAGAAGGAGGGATAAAAAATTTCTCAGACAAGCAAAAACTAAAAGGATGTAGCAATACTAAACCTACCCTAAAAGAAATATTGAAAGATCTTCTCTAAATATAAAAGAAGCAAGAATCTATAGGAAAGGGAAAATCACAATAGAAAGAGCAAATATATAAAAGGTTTCAAGATCACATAAATAAGCCAGTACATAGATTAAAAAACAAACAAAAAATTTTTGTAAGCGCGATTATAACTACAAGTAACAGCAAAAGGATAAACATGAAGATGTAAAATAGGACATCAGAATCACAAAATATGACGGAGGGGAGTAAAAAAAAATGTACACCTTTTAGAATGTGTTTGAACTTATATGACTATCAGTTTAAAGTGAGTAGATACAGTTATGGGTCAACATACTTGAAAAACAGGGTAACCACAAATCAAAAACATACAATAGATTCACAAAAACCAAAAAGAAAGGAACTCAAATACAATACAAAAGAAAAACATCAAACCACAAAAGGAAAAACAAAAAGAAGAAATGAATAAAGAAGAACTACAAAATCAACTGGAAAACAAGGTTTAAAATGGCAACACATACCAATAATTACTTTAAAAGTTAATGGATAAATGCTCTGATCAAAAGACAGAGTGGCAGATTGGATTTTTAAAAAAGAACCTACAATATGCTGCCTACAAGAGACTCACTTCAGGATGAAAGTGAGATTCAAAGTGAGGGGATGGAAAAAAGTATTTTATGCAAATGGAAACAACAAGAAAGAGGGGGTAGCAATACTCACATCAGACAAAATTGACTTTAAAACAAAGGCCATGAAGAAAGACAAAGAAGGACACTATATAATAATTAAAGGATCAATACAAGAGGAGGATATTATATTCATTAACCTATATGTACCCAATACAGGAACACCTAAACATATAAAACAAACACTAATAGACATAAAAAGGAGGAATTCACAGCAATACAATTGTAGTAGGAGACTAACACCCCACTGACATCAATGGACAGATCTTCCAAACAGAAAATCAGTAAGGCAACAGAGGTCCTAAATGACACAATAGATGAGTTGAACTTAATTGGTACCTACAGGACACTACACGCAAAATAATAATAATAATAATAACACATTCTTTTCAAGCATGCATGGCACATTCTCTAGGACAGATCAAATACTAGGTCACACAAAAAAATCCTCAACATATTTAAGAGGACAGAAATTATTTCAAGCATCTTTTCTGACCACAACAGTATGAAACTAGAAATCAACCACAGAAGGAAAAACAGGAAAAGAAAAACACATGGAAACACACTCCTAAAAAAAAACAAATGGGTCAATGATGAAATCAAAGAAGAAATCAGACAATACGTGAAGACAAAAGACAGTGAAAATACAACCTTACAAAATCTATGGGATGCAACAAAAGCAGTTCTTAGAGGGAAGTTCACAGCGATACAGGCCTTCCTCAAGAAGGAAGGAAGGAAGGGAGGAAGGAAGGATGGGAGGAAAATCCCAAACAACCTAACACCTACACCTAAAAGAATTAGAAAAAGAACAAACAAAACCCAAAGTCATCAGAAAGAAGGAAATAATAAAGCTCAGAGAGGAAATAAGTAAAATAGCGATTAAAAAACAATAGAAAGGATCAGTAAAAGAGCTGGTTTTTTAAAAAGATAAAGTTGACAAACCTCTAGCCAGGCTCACCAAGAGAGAGGATGTAAACAAACAAAATAAGAAATAAAAGAAGATAATTAACAACTGATACCACAGAAATACAAAAATATCATAAGAGAATACTATGAACAGTTATACACCAACATATTGGACAACCTAGAAGAAATGGACAAGTTTCTAGAAACATACAGCCCGGCAAAATTGAGTCAAGAAGAAAGATAATTTGAACAGACTGATCACTAGAAGTGAAATAGAAGCTGTAATTAAACACACACACACACACACACCCCAACTCCCTGCAAACAAAAGTCCAGGAACAGAAGCTTCACTGGGGAAGTCTATCAAACATACAAAGAAGAACTTAAACTGATCCTTCTCAAACTATTCCAAAAGACTGAAGAGGAGGAAACACTCCCAAATTCATTCTATGAAGCCACCATTACCCTTATACCAAAACCAAAGACACTGCAAAAAAAGAAAATTACAGGCCAATAAAATATGCAAAAATCCTCAACAAAATATTAGCAAACCAAATCCAGTAATAGATAAAAAGGATCATATGCCATGATCAAGTTGGATTCATTCCAGGGTTGCAAGGATGGTTCAACATACACAAAATCAATGTGATACGTCACATTAACAAAAGACAAAAACCACATGATCATCTCAATAGATGCAGAAAAAGAATCTGATAAAATTCAATATCCATTCACAATAAAAACTCTCAGCAAAGTGGGTACAGAGGGGACATATCTCAACATTTTAGAAGCCACTTACAACAAACCCACAGCCAACATAATACTCAATGGCGAAAAGCTGAAAGCATTCCTGCTAAATTCAGGTACAAGACGAGGATGCCCACTCTCACTGCTTCTATACAACACAGTCTTGGAAGTCCTAGCCACAGTAATCAACAAGAAAAAGAAATAAATGGTATCCAAATTGGAACGGAAGTGGTAATAATTGTCACTATTTGCAGATAACATGATACTCTATATACAGAACCCCAAAGACTCTACACAAAATCTATTAGAATCAATAAATGAATTCAGCAAGGTAGCAAGATACAGGATTAATATACAGAAAGTTGTTGCATTTCTTCATACTAACAATGAAATATCAGAAAGAGAAAGTAAAAAATCACATTTAAAATCACATCAATAAAATAGATAACTAATAAGGACCTACCGTATAGCACAGGAAACTCTACTCAATACTCCGTAATGGCCTATGTGGGAAAAGAATCTAAAAAAGAGTGGATATATGTATATGTATAACTGATTCACTTTGCTGTACACCTAAAACACAACATTGTAAATCAACTACACTCCAATAAAACTTTTAAAAAAGAAAAAAAGAGGGGCTTCCCTGGTGGTGCAGTGGTTGAGAGTCTGCCTGCTAATGCAGGGGACACGGGTTTGAGCCCTGGTCTGGGAGGATCCCACATGCCACGGAGCAACTGGGCCCGTGGGCCACAACTACTGAGCCTGCGCGTCTGGAGCCTGTGCTCCGCAACAAGAGAGGCCACGATAGTGAGAGGCCCACGCACCGCGATGAAGAGTGGCCCTCGCTTGCCACAACTAGAGAGAGCCCTCGCACAGAGATGAAGACCCAACACAGCCAAAAATAAATAAATTAATTTAAAAAAGAAAAAGAAAAAAAGAAAAAAGAATAAAATACCAGAGACTAACAAAGATGGCGGAGTAGAAGGACGTGCTCTCACTCCCTCTTGCGAGACCACCAGAATCACAACTGGCTGCTGGACAATCATCGACAGGAAGACACTGGACTTCACCAAGGAGGATACCCCACGTCCAAGGACAGAGGAGAAGCCACAGTGAGAAGGTAGGAGGGGCGCAATCAGAGTAAAATCAAATCCCATAACTGCTGGGTGGGTGACTCACAGACTGGCGAACACTTATACCACAGAAGTCCACCCACTGGAGTGGAGGTTTTGAGCCCCACGTCAGGCTTCCCAACCTGGGGGTCCGGCAACAGGAGGAGGAATTCATAGAGAATCAGACTTTGAAGCCTAGTGGGAATTGATTGCAGGACTTCAACAGGACTGGGGGAAAGAGAGACCCACTCTTGGAGGGCGCACACGGAATAGTGTGTGCATCGGGACCCAGGGGAAGGAGCAGTGACCCTGGGGGAGACTGAACCAGACATAACTGCTGGTGTTGGGGGGTCTCCTGCAGAGGCGGAGGCTGGCTCTGTTTCACCATGGGGACAAGGACACTGGCAGTGGAGGTTCTGAGAAGTACTCCTTGGCATGAGCCCTCCCAGAGTCTGCCATTAGCCCCACCAAAGAGCCCAGGTAGGCTCCAGTGTTGGGTTGCCTCAGGCAAAACAACCAACAGGGAGGGAACCCAGCCCCACCCATCAACAGTCAAGTGGATTAAAGTTTTACGGAGCTCTGACCGCCACAGCAACAGTCAGCTCTACTCACCACCAGAGCCTCCCATCAAGCTTCTTAGATAGCCTCAACCACCAGAGGGCAGACGGCAGAAGCAACAAAAACTACAATCCTGCAGCCTGTGGAACAAAAACCACATTTACAGAAAGATAAACAAGATGAAAAGGCAGAGGGCTATATACCAGATGAAGGACCAAGAAAAAACCCCAGAAAAACAACTAAATGAAGTGGAGATAGGCAACCTTCCAGAAAAAGAATTCAGAATAATGATAGTGAAGATGATCCAGGACCTCGGAATAAGAATGGAGGCAAAGATTGAGAAGATGCAAGAAATGATTAACAAAGACCTAGAAGGATTAAAGAACAAACAAACAGAGATGACCAATACAATAACTGAAATGAAAACTACACTAGAAGGAATCAATAGCAGAATAACTGAGGCAGAAGAACGGATAAATGACCGGGAAGACAGAATGGTGGAATTCACTGTTGCGGAACAGACTAAAGAAAAAAGAATGAAAAGAAATGACGACAGCCTAAGAGACCTCTGGGACAACATTAAACGCAACAACATTCACATTATAGGGGTCCCAGAAGGAGAAGAGAGAGAGAAAGGACCAGAGAAAATATTTGAAGAGATTGTAGTCGAAAACTTCCCTAACATGGGAAAGGAAATAGCCACCCAAGTCCAGGAAGTGCAGAGGGTCCCATACAGGATAAACCCAAGGAGAAACACGCCGAGACACACAGTAATCAAAGTGGCAAAAGTTAAAGACAAAGAAAAATTATTGAAAGCAGCAAGGGAAAAATGACAAATAACATACAAGGGAACTCCCATAAGGTTAACAGCGGATTTCTCAGCAGAAACTACAAGCCAGAAGGGAGTGGCATGATATACTTAAAGTGATGAAAGGGAAGAACCTACAACCAAGATTACTCTACCCGGCAAGGATCTCATTTAGATTTGATGGAGAAATCAAAAGCTTTACAGACAAGCAAAAGCTAAGAGAATTCAACACCACCAAACCAGCTCTACAACAAATGCTAAAGGAACTTCTCTAAGTGGGAAACACAAGAGAAGAAAAGGACCTACAAAAACAAACCCAAAACAATTAAGAAAATGATCATAGGAACATACATATCGATAATTACCTTAAACGTGAATGGATTAAATGCTCCAACCAAAAGACACAGGCTTGCTGAATGGATACAAAAACAAGACCCATATATATGCTGTCTACAAGAGACCCACTTTAGACCTAGGGACACATACAGACTGAAAGTGAGGGGATGGAAAAAGATATTCCATGCAAATGGAAATCAAAAGAAAGCTGGAGTAGCTATACTCATATCAGATAAAATAGACTTTAAAATAAAGAATGTTACAAGAGACAAGGAAGGACACTACATAATGATCAAGGGATCAATCCAAGAAGAAGATATAACAATTATAAATATATATGCACCCAACATAGGAGCACCTCAATACATAAGGCAACTGCTAACAGCTTTAAAAGAGGAAATTGACAGTAACACAATAACAGTGGGGGACTTTAACACCTCACTTACACCACTGGACAAATCATCCAAAATGAAAATAAATAAGGAAACAGAAGCTTTAAATGACACAATAGACCAGACAGATTTAATTGATATTTATAGGACAGTCCATCCAAAAACAGCAGATTACACGTTCTTCTCAAGTGCGCACGGAACATTCTCCAGGATAGATCACATCTTGGGTCACAAATCAAGCCTCAGTAAATTTAAGAAAATTGAAATCATATCAAGCATCTTTTCTGACCACAACACTATGAGATTAGAAATGAATTACAGGGGAAAAAACGTAAAAACCACAAACACATGGAGGCTAAACAATACGTTACTAAGTAACCAAGAGATCACTGAAGAAATCAAAGAGGAAATAAAAAAATACCTAGAGACAAATGACAATGAAAACACGATGACCCAAAACCTATGGGATGCAGCAAAAGCAGTTCTAAGAGGGAAGTTTATAGCTATACAAGCCTACCTAAAGAAACAAGAAAAATCTCAAGTAAACAATCTAACCTTACACCTAAAGGAACTAGAGAAAGAAGAACAAACAAAACCCAAAGTTAGCAGAAGGAAAGAAATCATAAAGATCAGAACAGAAATAAATGAAATAGACACAAAGAAAACAATAGCAAAGATCAATAAAACTAAAAGCTGGTTCTTTGAGAAGATAAACAAAATTGATAAGCCATTAGCCAGACTCATCAAGAAAAAGAGGGAGAGGACTCAAATCAATAAAATCAGAAATGAAAAAGGAGACGTTACAACAGACACAGCAGAAATACAAAGCATCCTAAGAAACTACTACAAGCAGCTCTATGCCAATAAAATGGACAACCTGGAAGAAATGGACAAATTCTTAGAAAGGTATAACCTTCCAAGACTGAACCAGGAAGAAACAGAAAATATGAACAGACCAATCACAAGTAATGAAATTGAAACTTTGATCAAAAATCTTCCAACAAACAAAAGTCCAGGACCAGATGGCTTCACAGGTGAATTCTATCAAACATTTAGAGAAGAGCTAACACCTATCCTTCTCAAACTCTTCCAAAAAATTGTAGAGGAAGGAACACTCCCAAACTCATTCTATGAGGCCACCATCACCCTGATACAAAAACCAGACAAAGACACTACAAAAAAAGAAAATTACAGACCAATATCACTGATGAATATAGATGCAAAAATCCTCAACAAAATACTAGCAAACAGAATCCAGCAATACATTAAAAGGATCATACACCACGATCAAGTGGGATTTATCCCAGGGATGCAAGGATTCTTCAATATATGCAAATCAATCAATGTGATACACCATATTAACAAATTGAAGAATAAAAACCATATGATCATCTCAATAGATGCAGAAAAAGCTTCTGACAAAATTCAACACCCATTTATGATAAAAACTCTCCAGAAAGTGGGCATAGAGGGAACCTACCTCAACATAATAAAGGCCATATACGACAAACCCACAGCAAACATCATTCTCAACGGTGAAAAACTGAAAGCATTTCCTCTAAGATCAGGAACGAGACAAGGATGTCCACTCTCACCACTATTATTCAACATAGTTCTGGAAGCCCTAGCCACGGCAATCAGAGAAGAAAAAGAAATAAAAGGAATACAAATTGGAAAAGAAGAAGTAAAACTGTCACTGTTTGCAGATGACATGATACTATACATAGAGAATCCTAAAACTGCCACGAGAAAACTGCTAGAGCTAATTAATGAATTTGGTAAAGTTGCAGGATACAAAATTAATGCACAGAAATCTCTTGCATTCCTATACACTAATGATGAAAAATCTGAAAGAGAAATTAAGGAAACACTCCCATTTACCACTGCAACAAAAAGAATAAAGTACCTAGGAACAAACCTACCTAGGGAGACAAAAGTCCTGTATGCAGAAAAATATAAGACACTGATGAAAGAAATTAAAGATGATACCAACAGATGGAGAGATATACCATGTTCTTGGATTGGAAGAATCAACACTGTGAAAATGACTATACTACCCAAAGCAATCTACAGATTCAATGCAATCCCTATTGCATTGGCAATCCCATTACCAATGGCATTTTTTACGGAACTAGAACAAATCATCTTAAAATTTGTATGGAGACACAAAAGACCCCGAATTGCCAAAGCAGTCTTGAGGGAAAAAAACGGGGCTGGAGGCATCAGACTCCCTGACTTCAGACTATACTACAAAGCTACAGTAATCAAGACATTATGGTACTGGCACAAAACAGAAACATAGATCAATGGAACAAGATAGAAAGCCCAGAGATAAAACCCACACACCTATGGTCAACTAATCTATGACAAAGGAGGCAAAGATATACAATGGAGAAAAGACAGTCTCTTCAATAAGTGGTGCTGGGAAAACTGGACAGCTACATGTAAAAGAAGGAAATTAGAATATTCCCTAACACCATACACAAAAATAAACTCAAAATGGATTAGAGACCTAAATGTCAGACTGGACACTATAAAACTCTTAGAGGAAAACATAGGAAGAACACTCTTTGACATAAAACGCAGCAAGATCTTTTTTGATCCAACTCCTAGAGTAATGGAAATAAAAACAAAAATAAACAAATGGGACCTAATGAAACTTCAAAGCTTTTGCACAGCAAAGGAAACCATAAACAAGACGAAAGGACAACCCTCAGAATGGGAGAAAATATTTGCAAACGAATCAACGGACAAAGGATTAATCTCCAAAATATATAAACAGCTCATTCAGCTCAATATTAAAGAAACAAACACCCCAATCCAAAAATGGGCAGAAGACCTAAATAGACATTTCTCCAAAGCAGATATACAGACGGCCATGAAGCACATGAAAAGATGCTCAACATCACTAATTATTAGAGAAATGCAAATCAAAACTACAATGAGGTATCACCTCACACCAGTTAGAATGGGCATCATCAGAAAATCTACAAACAACAAATGCTGGAGAGGGTGTGGAGAAAAGGGAACCCTCTTGCACTGTTGGTGGGAATGTAAATTGATACAGCCACTATGGAGAACAATATGGAGGTTCCTTAAAAAACTAAAAATAGAATTACCATATGACCCAGCAATCCCACTACTGGGCATATACCGAGAGAAAACCGTAATTCAAAAAGACACATGCACCCGAATGTTCACTGCAGCACTATTTACAATAGCCAGGTCACGGAAGCAACCTAAATGCCCTTCAACAGACGAATGGTTAAAGAAGTTGTGGTACATATATACAATGGAATATTACTCAGCCATAAAAAGGAACGAAATTGAGTCATTTGTTGAGACGTGGATGGATCTAGAGACTGTCATACAGAGTGAAGTAAGTCAGAAAGAGAAAAACAAATATCGTATATTAACGCATGTTTGTGGAACCTAGAAAAATGGTACAGATGAACCGGGTTGCAGGGCAGAAGTTGAGACACAGATGTAGAGAACAAACGTATGGACACCAAGGGGGGAAAACTGTGGTGGGGTGGGGATGGTGGTGTGCTGAATTGGACGATTGGGATTGACATGTATAAAGTGATGTGTATAAAATTGATGACTAATAAGAACCTGCAGTATAAAAAAACAAACAAAACAACTAATACTAAACTTTCATTGGGTTATCTGTATGGAAATATGTTAATATAAATGTTTCAGACATTACATGAAATTTCTAAAAATCTTATATGTTCTGGTATAATGTTATAAGTCATAGTTCTAGTTATTACTTTAAAATGTATATCTCAGAAATAACTAAATTTCCTTGTCAATTGCACTATTATGAACTTTCATCAAATCTTTAACCGTGGTCATTTTTAAGTCTTTTGTCATTTACAGACAGTTCTGGGTGTACTCTGATGCTTTTGCAAATATGTTCCTATAAAAGGGTTTCCTCTTCAAGGAATTCATGGAAAAGACTCTGACAAGTACTGGTTTCTGGTAACTGACTGTATTGCTGAACTGAATGAATAAGCATTTTCAGAACTCTAATGAAAAACTGATGAACTCATAAAAGTGCTAACAAAAGATCAAGATGAAAAAATAAAAATTAATTACATGGGACTGAGTGAACTGATGAGGATGATTATAATTTTTGTGACTTTCTGTTTGAATTAAAAAAAAAAAATCCCACAAGGACTCAGAGGCAAAGAATATACAAATCTGTTTTCACTGCAAAGTAAAGGAGCTGTTACAGTGGAGGATTACTGGACTGAATGTCAATATTATGACATAGTATGAGTGTGTTTCGTGTTTGGTAATTGCAATCATTGTTGCTTTTGTTGTGGTCATCCATTTACAATGCTTGGTGTCAGTCTATTTATCTCTTGTAAAAATAAAATACAGTGTGTGTGTGTGGGAAAAAAAAAAAAAGAATAAAATACCTTGAAATAAACTTAACCAAAGAGGTGAAGGACACATACACTGAAAACTATAAAACACTGATAAAGGTAACTGAAGATGGTTCAAAGAAGTGGAAAGGGTTAGGACTGGATTGAAAATTAGTATCATTAAAATGGCCATACTACACAAAGCAATCTACGGATTTAATGTGATTCCTATCAAATGACCCATGACATTTTTCACAGAACTAGAACAAATAATCCTAAAATTTATACAGAACCACAAAAGACCCAGAATTGCCAAAGCAATCCTGAGAAAAAAGGACAAAGCTAGAGGCATAATCCTTTCAGATTTCATACAATAATACAAAACTACAGTAACCAACACAGCATGGTGCTGTCACAAAAAGACATATAGATCAATGGAACAGAATAGAGAGCCCAGAAATAAACACACACACCTACAATCAATTAATCTATGACAAAGGAGGCAAGAATGGAAAAAAGACAGTCTTCAACAAGTGGTGCTGGGAAAGCTGGACAGCTCATGTAAATCAATGTAATTAGAACATTCTCTAACACTATGTACAAAAATAAACTCAAAATGGTTTAAAGGCCTATATGTAAGACACGACACCGTAAAACTCATAGAAGAGAACAGAGGCAAAACATTTTTAGACGTCAATCATAGCAATATTTTTTATATCAGTCTCAAGGCAAAAGAAAAGCAAAAATAAACAAATGGGATCTAATCAAACTGAGAGGCTTTTGCACCGCAAAGGAACCATCAACAAAATGAAAAGACAACCTATGGAATAGGAGAAAATATGCAACCGACAAGGAGTTAATTATCCAAAATATAAAAACAGCTCATACAACTCAGTATCAAAAAACAAACAACCCAATCAATAAATGGGCAGAAGACCTAAATAGACATGTTTCCAAAGAAGACATACAGATGGCCAACAGGCACACGAAAAGATGCTCAATATCACTAATCAGAGAAATGCAAACCCAAACCACAATGAGGTATCACCTCACACCTGTCAGAATGGCCATCATCAAAAAGTCTAGGAATAAAAAACGCTGGAGAGGGTGTGGAGAAAAGGGAACCCTCTTACACTGTCAGTAGGAATGTAAACTGGTGCAGCCACTATGTAAAACAGTATTGGAGGTTCCTTAAAAAACTAAAAATAGAGCTACTATATAATCCAGCAATCCCACTCCTGGGCATATATCCAGAAAGGATGAAAACTCTAATTTGTAAAGATACATGCACCCCAATGTTCATAGCAGCACTGTTTACAGGAGCCAAGACACGGAAACAACCCAAGTGCCCATTAACTGACTATTGGTTTAAGAAGGTGTGGTATATATACACAATAGAACGTAACTCAGCCATTAAAAAAAGAACAAAATACTGCCATTTGCAGCTACATGGATGGACCTAGAGAATATCATACAAAGTAGGTCGGACAGAGAAAGTCAAATGCTATGTGATATCACTTGTACATGGAATCTAAAAAATGATAAAAATGAATCTATATACAAAACAGACTCATAGACATAGAAGACAAACTTATGGTTACCAAAGGGGAAAGCAGGGAGGGAGAATAAGTTAGAAATATGGGATACAAACTACTACACATAAAACAGATAAGCCACAAGGATTTACTATATAGCACAGGGAATTATATTCAGTATCTGGTAATAACCTATAATGAAAAGTAATCTGTATATATATATGTAATACGTATATATTACACATATATAATATATATATAAAACTGAATCACTTTGCTGGACACATGAAACTAACACAATACTGTAAATCAACTATACTCCAATTTTTAAAAATTACCAGGCACGCATTGTCTTCTTGTGCTTATAGCAGCATTATTCATAATAGCTAAAAGATTGGGGCAACACAAGTGTCCATCAATGGATAAATGTTGTACATACATACAATGGAGTATTACTCAGCTTTAAAAAAGGAAGAAAAAGGCTTCCCTGGTGGCGCAGTGGTTGAGAATCTGCCTGCTAATGCAGGGGACATGGGTTCGAGCCCTGGTCTGGGAAGATCCCACATGCCGCGGAGCAACTAAGCCCGTGAGCCACGATTACTGAGCCTGCGCGTCTGGAGCCTGTGCTCCGCAACAAGAGAGGCCACGACAGTGAGAGGTCCACGCACCGTGATGAAGACTGGCCCCCGCTTGCCGCAGCTAGAGGAAGCCCTCGCACAGAAACGAAGACCCAACACAGCCCAATAAATAAATAAATAAATAATTTTTAAAAAAGGAAGAAAATTCTACAACATGAATAAACTTTGAGGACATTCTAAGTGAAGTAAGTCCATCATAAAAAGTCAAATTCCACTATATGAGGTACTTAGAGAGTAGTCAAATTCATAAGAACAGAAAGTAGAATGCAGATTGCCAGGGGCTAGCAGGGGCAAGTGGGGAATTATTTTTTAATGGGTGTAGAGTTTCAGTTTTAAAAGATGAAGAGTTCTGGAGACTGTTTTTTTTACAAGAATGTGAATATACTTAACACTACCGAAATGTACACTTAAAATAGTTAAAATGATAAGTTTTATGTACTTTACGTATCCTACCACAAATAAAAATAATTTTTTTATAAAAATGACCAGCATGTAAAGAATCAAGAAATATCTATAACCTGGAGGAAAAATCAGTAAAAACAGACCCAAATGATACAGATGATAGAATTAGCAAACTGTTACGGTGGAATTAGCAAACAGTTACATTAAAACAGCTAGTATAAGTATTAAAAATGTACTTCATATGTTTAAGAGGGTGGAGGAAAACATGATCCTGATGAGCAGAGAAACAGAAAATACTTTTTAAAAAAACCTAAATGGGACTTTTAGGGTTGAAAAAAACATCTGAACTGAAAAATACACTGAACGAGATTAGCAGCAGATTAGACAATTTGCAGGGAAAAAAGATGACTAAATATAAAGATACAGCATTATTAACTGCTATGAAACACAGAAGAAAATACTGAAGGAAATGAACAGTTCATCAGTGCACTATGGAAAAATATCAGGCAGTCTAACATATGTGTAATTGGAGTCCCATGGAAAAAGGGGAATGGGGGAAGATAATGGACATAAAAATTATATGAAGAACTAACTGGATATTTTTCCAGATTTGATGAAAACTAAAAACTCATAAAGAAGCTTAATTTTTTTTAAGTAGAAGAAAATGAAGAAAACCACACCAAGACGTATCATAATCAAATTGTTGAAAACCAATGTGATAAAGAGAAAATCTTAAAGGCAGCCAAAGTAAAAAGATACATTACAGAGGAGCAAAGATAAAATTGACATGCAGGTGAGAAGACAAGAGAGAAACATCTTTAAAATACTGAAAAGAATTGTCAATCTAAAATTCTATACCCAGCAAAAATATCTTTCATAAATGAAGACAAAATAAATACTTTTTTGAACAAACAAAACTTAGTTAATTCATCACCAGCAGATCTGCATTACATGAAATACTGAAGGAAATTCTCTGGGCAGAAGGAAAACAATACCAGATAGAAATTGGGAATTGGGCTGCACACAAAGGAATGGAGAACACTGAAAATGGTTAAATATGTGTGTAAATATAAAAGACACTTTTTTAAATGATTTTCTAAATTGCTTTAAAAGATGACTCTTTCAAGTAAAAATAATAATGTATTATGAGGTTTATAACATTTGCAGAAGCAAAATGTGCAACACCAAGAGCACAAGGGACAGGAGAAATGGAAGTAAACTGTCCTAAGGGTCTTTTATTATACATGAAGTATACATGAAGTAGCTTAATGTTATTTAAAAGTGGACTTAAATATTAAATTAAAATAAACCCTAGAGAAACTACTAGAATAGGGAGTATAGGTAATAAGCCAATAATAGAGATAAAATGTAAAGTGAGATTGTAAAAAATAATTAATCAGAAAAGAAGACAGTATAAAAGGATAAAAGTATCAAAGAACAGATGAGATGAACAGAGAACAAAATCAAGATGATAAATTTAAATCTCAAAGAGTAACTGCAATAAAATGTTAACAGTAGAATTGGGGTGTAAATATACAGATGTACACTATAAAATTATTTCCACTTTGATGTATGTTTAAATTTTTCCATAATAAAATGTTGGAAAAATGCATTTAAGCCCAAAGGAAAAAAATACATATTTTTTTTAAACCAGGCAAAAATAATCTATGTGGATGGTCAGAATAGTGGTTATCCTTGGGGGTGTGGTCTGGGAGAGGACTTTCCAGGGTGCTTTTTGGGGTGCTGGAAACTTTCTATCTTGATCTTGGTGGTAGTTAATGTGTGTGTGTAAAATTCATCATTAGATTTTTACACTTTACAGTATATGAATTATCCCTCACTTTAAAAAATCCTACCGGGTAGGTTCAGAGGGAATTAATGACTTTTAAAAACCATCATTTTTCCTTACATGTAAAAATACATGGGGACTTCCCTGGTGTTGCAGTGGTTTAGAATCCGCCTGCCAATGCAGGGGACACGGGTTCTATCCCTGGTCCGGGAAGATCCCACATGCCACGGAGCAACTAAGCCTGTGTGCCATAACTACTGAGCCTGTGCTCTAGAGCTCACGAGCCACAACTACCAAGTCCACGCACCACAACTACTGAAGCCTGTGTGCCCTAGAGCCCGCGCGCCGCAACTACTGAAGCCCACGCAGCCTAGGGCCCACATGCAGCAACTACTGAGCCCATGTGCACATCTAGAATCCGTTCTCTGCAACAAGAGAAGCCACTGCGATGAGAAGCCAGTGCACCGCAACAAGAATAGCCCCCGCTCGCCACAACTAGAGAAAGCTCGCGTGCAGCAACGAAGATCCAACGCAGCCAAAAATAAATAAAACTAAAAAAAAAATACATGGGACAGTAGATTCTTTCTCCAGTTCATTATGAGACTAAAATAAAATCTGAATAACTAGTGACAAGTTGGATTTTATATTTTAAAGTGTTTGTCGTCTAAATTATTCAGAATCTCTTAGTTTCACAGTTTCAAGCTGTCAGACAAGGGTTTCAGCACCATCAGAATTCAGATTTCTGTACTTGGCACCTTTATATTTATTTCACTCCTGGCCATCTCTACTTGTATACTTCAACATCACATCAAAAGTCTTAAGACTAAAAGCAAATTTCTTACATCAAAGTACCCTCCTCCTTTCCTCCCCAAATTCCATCTCCTTATTGTTCTATTTTTGTCATATGACCACTAATCTTACCGTTACCCACTTGGAAAAGCATCTTTGCGTTTTCCCTCTCTCTAACTCATAAAGGTTTCTTATCCTCCCTCTTTAACATTTCTTGACACATGTGTCCTTTTGGCCATGATCCTAACAATTTATTGGAATAAACTTCTAACTAGTGTTCTGGCTCCAGTCTCTCTCCTTACTATCTCAGCACCACCAGATAAATCTTCCCTCTGTGTTCATGGCACTCCCCAGCTGCCAACGTTTCAGTTGGTCACCATCCTCTGTAGGACAAAATTCAAATTCCTTTGTACAACATTAAAGACCTTCCGTGCTGTCCCAATATCCCTTTCCAGACTCATCTCCCTGTGGTCCCCAACATACCCCTAACACTCTGCTAATACTCATTACTAATTAAATGTACTCTGCAAATTCCTCTTAGACCTTTATTCACATTTTGATCCCTGCCTAGAACGTCCCTCCTTTTTATCATATCCAAATATTACACATCCTTAAAGACAAAGATGGACATTCACCATCCCCCTGAGGTATTTTTGGAAAAAAGAATTTTCTCTTTGAAATGCATTTGTGGTTCTATGTATCGTTTACCTGGCAGTAATTCTAGGCTATGCTCTTCAACTTTTTAAGTGTACACGTTTTTTTGGTCCACAAATCTAGAGGAAGCTCTGTGAGGACAAGAGCCACGTTGAGAATTTGAGTACTTATGAAATAAATATGATGACATTTTGCAAGGGAAATAGTTCCCACGTGGCACTTCAACTGTGAAATGGAAAATGGTTGTGTAGTCATCAGGGCAGACTCAGAAAAGCTTGATTCACAATTGCATCTCCAAATTACATTTCTAAAATTATTGTGTGGGGACTTCCCTGATGGCGCAGTGGTTAAGAATCCGCCTGCCAATGCAGGGGACATGGATTGAGCCCTGGTCCGGGAAGATCCCACATGCAGCAGAGCAACTAAGCCCGTGCGCCACAACTACTGAGCCTGTGCTCTAGAGCCCACGAGCCACAACTACTGAGCCTGAGTGCCACAACCACTGAAGCCCGCGAGCCTAGAGCCCGTGCTCCACAACAAGAGAAGCCACCGCAATGAGAAGCCCACGTACCACAACAAAGAGTAGCCCCCGCTCACCGCAACTGGAGAAAGCCCGTGCGCAGCAACAAAGACCCAACGCAGCCAAAAATAAATAAATAAATAAATATTTTTTAAAAAGAGTTTATCCTCAGAATTTCCTAATTGATTAACTCCAAAGTCAAGTATTTTTTCTATCACTCAAGTGGCTCAACTAAGATCTGTTAAAAAAAAAAATAAACTGATAAATGAACAGATCAGAAACATTGGCCAAGGATAAATGTTGACCTATTTGTATTGCATTTAAATACTAATCTTGCTATATAATGTTCTTTTTAGGATTCATGCCAATATTAGAATTATAATGCTTTATATTTGTACAACCTTTTATGATCCACCTACACTACTGCATGACTCTTGTACTGTTCAAGTGAGAAAAGCAGGCATTATTATCACCATTATATAAGAGGAAACCAAGGCTCAGAGCAATTAAGCAACTCTACCTTAAATACAAGGTATCTGGGGTAGAGACAAGAGAGTAGAGAGGTTAAGGCGCTGGGTTTCGAAGTTCTACAGACCTAAGCTCAAATGCCAGCTCACTTGCTTATCTATGTAACATCAAGTGAGTTACTTAACCTCTTCTTATCTAGGAAAGGAAGCTGCAGAAGTACCTACCCCACAAGATTTTTGAGATGAGTAAAGAGAAAATGTAAGTAACTTAATATTACGTCTAGCATACAGTAATAAAAATTAACTTAGCCGTGGCAGAACCCCGACATCTAAATCAAAGCTGTATGTTCTTTCTACTACACCTCTTGAACTCTTGACACTTCCAACAATCTCCTCTGGGTATGATTTAAGACATAGCTTTATACTCAACTCAGTGCTATAGTAGGGTATATTAGCAAATCATTAATGACCTACCCTCAATAAAAGGTGGACTTTTGAGTTATTTTCCAGGACTGGTGGTAGTTGATTTGCCTTGAACCATTCATAGACTCTTGCCCAGTACCCAAATGACCCGTTATTGCACCTGCAAGATGACTCTGCCAATAGGAATGTCTTCCTAATTGAGGATCAGAGTTTTTCCTCCAGGTAAAGATAACCCGTCTGTAGGGGGACAGAACCCAGGAGTCTAGCCTCATTAGCACCAAATGCTAAACAACTGATTTAACGATTCCAGATTCATATCAGTATTTATTCACACATACCACGTTTACTTTTCGATTTCTGAACAAAGATCCTCAGTCTCAATAAAGAATGAGTTAGGTTCTATTTTTCTTATGTTCCATAATAGCAGCTGGAAAGAAATTTTAGAATGAAAGTACTGTTTTTTCTCTTTTTTTTCCCACATCTATTCACTATTAAAATACCTGGAGTTTCCAAACAGGAGTGTTGGTAGAGCAACTCTCACTGGTTGTGGGCATGCTGGCAGTGGCTCAAAACCCCAGCCAAGTTTTACAGTTGTAATTTTATTTTGATTTTAATTAGTATCAATTAGGACCAGAAAATAGACACTTTGGATAAACAATGTGAGGTTGGCTTTAACAAGTAAATTAGATATTTTGCAGGGAAGGAAAGAGGGAAAAAATTAAGGGAGAATCCATTTTCTTCCAGCCCCCTGCTTCTCCCCTGTACGCTTTCAGAGTGATATCTATGTTGATGTCTTTAGAGAGATCTGCTGTTTAGATCCCCTATCAAAGGTGGGAAATTTGCACATCTCAGACTGCCTCTCTACATGCTTATGGGGTCTTATGCCGTCTAGCACTGGGTTCCTACCTACATATGAAGATCCTTTTCCTGGGATTTTTCTCAAGGTTTGTAACCCGGAAGCCACTGACAAATTACCCTTTCCCCTTCTTTTCCTGCACCCTTTCCTTTGGATCCAGGTTATCTTGTTAACAAGACTCTATAATGGAAGGCATCTAGTGGTATGCTGGTAACTGTTTAACAGCCCTTTAAAAAAAAAAAAAAAAGTATAGATGTATGCATGTGTGTTTATTAAAATTTTATTGATACAAAGGATGTATAGTATATAATTGACAAATAATAAATACATATTACTCTATATCATAAATCCTGTGTAACCAATTGCTTCTCAGTATGCTTTCATTCACTGACTCTTCTGAACTCCTGTATCCACAGCTGTTCGGAGAGGCAGTCCCATCCTGGGCTCAGACATCCCGGCATGTCCTTGCTGAGTGTGCCAAACTGCATGACCTAACCATCTTCTGACCCTGAGCCATTTTTGTAGCTAGTCATGTAGGCAATTAAGTAGGTGAAAATCACCATAGTGTGACTATGGGAGAACTGGGTTGTGTAACCTCCCCGGTGGCCTGTCATGCTATCTTATGGCCCAGGGTGGCCAATTTCAAGCTACCAATGTGATGTCACTGAACACAGAGTTAGGAAGAGATGAACATCATACCAGCATATAGTATTTCCATCATGCAGATATAACAGATATAAATAACCTCATGGGCATAGGTAATAGCAAAATGTAGTAAAATAATTAGGAAGTGGTAAGTGATAGTATTTTTTGTTCTTTATGTAATTCAATATAATTTTATGTGATTTATTGTAAGTTTATATATTTTAAGAATATCCCTGTTTGGGGGAGAGATAAATTGGGAGATTGAGATTGACAAATACACCCTACTATATATAAAATAGATAACTAATAAGGACCTACTGTATAGCACAGGGAACTCTACTCAATACTCTGTAATGGCCTATATGGAAAAAGAATCTGAAAAAAGAATGGATATATGTATAATTGATTCACTTTGCTGTACACCTGAAACTAACACAACATTGAAAATCAACTATACTCCAATAAAAATTTTTTAAAAAAGAAAATTTAGGTTTAAAAGTATAACATACTACAAAAAAAAAAAAAAAAGAATATCCATGTTTAACAACCAACTAGCAAAATTCCTGAAAATGTAAGTCATCTCTTATGATCCAGTGTGAGACAGCCCAGCACATCACTGAATACATCTCAGCCTGGTGGCCACAGTGCTCATCCACTTCTTAATTACACTGTAGATCATTAAGGACTCTGAACATGAGATAACGAGATGTCCCAGAAACTCCAGGGGCCAGCCTGCCCCTTTCACAGAGACCACGTGCCTTCTCCAAATACCACGTATCACTCAAATTTTTGTGGAGTGAATCTTACGTAGATATGAGCTTCCAGTCTCAGGGTCTTATACATAGTTAAAATGACTCAATCAGAAACTGAACAGAGTCCAAATCAAAGCAGAAATAATGGGCGAAGTTTCCAAACTTGGAATGGGGGAAGGAATTTGCCATTGGTTTCACAGCCTAAGCTGTTTTCTAGGTTTGAGCAAACTTAGAAACCCTGGAAACCTAAGACAAGACCAATGGCTTCTTGGCTCACTTACACGAATTCATCAGCTGACCTGCCCCTTGTGAAACATGATTCAAGTTTGTCTCTGTAGACTCCCATGTCTATTCTGGGTTATTTGGCTTTGAGAAAAGGAAATCACAGCAAACCTGGACTCCTATTTAGTGATGATTAGATAACATTCACACACATCCTCTTCAGCAAAGCTGCCTTTAATCAGATATCAATACTCAGGCCTCCTCCCTCTAGTGTCAAGTACAGGGACTGCACCAGAAAAGACCTCTGCCACTGATGTCATATCGAAGAAAAGAAAACAAAAATACAAACAAAAACACTTGTAATTTAAACTTGCTGGTTTCCAAAATAATCACGTAATCTCCTCATAGGAATCTGTAATCAAATATCAAATATGTATACATATATATGTATGTGGGTGCAGCTATGTAATATACATAGATGCTTGGTATATACATATAACTTTTGTTCATCCACTTTTATAGACCTATAGTATATCTTTAAGCCAAGCTGCTTTTTCTCTGCTCATCTGACTAAGCAAAGTCACACACATTTTGGGCTATAGAAGTCTTCACTGAGTTGTGAGTATATGTATTTGAATTCGTAGAAACACTTAAGTCACTTCATCCAGATTAATCCTCTAAGACCAATGGTTCTCAACACATTAGACTCACATATGGAACTTTTTAAAATTCTGATGCCCATGCCACACCCCCATCTAATGAAATCTCTGTACTTTTTAAAGTTATCCAGATGATTCCATTGTGAAGTCACCATCAGAACTACTGCCCTAGATAATCAACGAATTAGTGTTAATAGTTCAGTACATGACCTCTTCCACCCTTTTTTCTATGCTCATACAATCATACACAAATATATTCCAACAGATCGAGTTTTAATTAAAAATAGCATATTACCATGCACAGTACTCTGCAACATGCTGTTTTAATCTGACAATTTACCAAGGACATCCCTCCAGGTCAATACATATAGTTCTAACTCAAAGAAAAATCTTGTTAGAGAAGTAGCATACTAAAAATAGCATTTTGAGACAAATAATCTGGTGGTATTATATAGGAAGAATTGGAGAGCAAAAAAAGTCAGGTATCTGTTAATAAAAGTCTAACAAAATAGTCCAGGAATGAGCACCAGGGTTTCCAACTAGAGAGGTGGCAGTAGGAATGGAAAGGGATGGACCAATGTAACAATTATCAGGAAGAAAAAAACCACGGACCTTATTAACTGACTGGTATAGAAAACAGGAAGTGGGAAGAATCAAGAGCAGCTCTAGGGTTTAAGCTGGTAAACCTTAAAGAATAATTCAGAGGAAAAGTGATTATGACAGCAAACTAAATGAGGAAAGAATGATTGAGATTTATATGATCCTTTTAGCCTGCCCTATGGACTCCAGACTTGCCTAGCTAGCCCCCCCAATTATGTAAACCAATTCTTTGCTATCCATCTCTTACTATATACCTCGTACAGGATCTGTTTTCCTGGTTGAACCCTGACTGACATGGTGGCCTCCATTTATACAGAAAAATAAGAGGCAAGAAAGGAAAGGGATAAAGGAGAGGCAGAAGGAGAAAGTAAGAGAAGCAGGGACTGAGGACCTAAGAACGGAGTAATTTGGAACAGTCACTGGGAGAGGCCTCAATAAATAAACAAATAAGCTGTGTGTTAATCTTGTCTCCCCAAATACATGAGTATGTCATTAGGGGTTAAGCCCTGGATTGGTATATATTTGTTGCTTTACTGATTCTCCCTTTATAAACCTATGGCTGTATTTTCTTACTTCTGCTCTTCTGACTTATCTTTTAAGTAAGGTAGTAGATGAATGATTTAATGAGACAGGTAACTGGTTACCTGTCTTCATTGTCACAGATCAGGGCGAGCCTATGATTTTCTCCAACTGTTTCAGAACTCTGGCTAAAAAAAAAAATGGCGAGAGGCTATTATTTATTGCTTTCCCCAATTGTCCAACAATAAGATTCACAGGGACCCTGTAAAAATGCCATCTAGACTCTTGACTACCTGGTGTCTGCAGAAATGACAATACAATCAAGGTATTGCCTAGAACAGACCTATCAGCGTACAATTTCCATCTGTCATTGTTTTACAGGAATAATGAGGGAATTCCTGTCTGTAATTTAAAAAACAATTAAAAATTATAGTAGACAACTATTGGTCTTATTTTCCCAAGATCTCACTCATTTCTTCTGAGATTCACAGGGGTGGACATAAGACTTCAGCTAAGCCAAAAAGATAATACCTCCTTTCCTTGTCCAAGGAGAGGGCCCAGGACCAAAGCCAGCCCATCAGAACTCCCTGGAATTGTTCACTCTGGAGCTAGGAGAGAGAAAACTCTTTTCTTTCTACACAGTGGTGAGGCTGTGAGCCCAGAGCTACAGGCTGCCATGCACACCATTCATGCGAGGAAGTCTGCCTACAAGGGGAAAGAATCAGCCAACTTGTAGAGAAAAATCAGACCAGACCAGGGATGGAGGAGGAATACCAGAAGCGTGGCATCCTTGTTTTAACTGCCCCCAGGTGTACCTTGTCCTTCCTGGTTTTATCATCCAATATAGGCTCCAAACAAAAGTTTAAGCTAGGTCAAGTTGGCGTTCTGTGACTTGCACCCAAAAGAGTCTTAACTAATGCAAATCCTAATCAAGGAGAGAATCCCAAAGATCAGAGCGGCGTAAATGGGATGAAATATCAAGTTCTAGCATGGAGGCAAGCTTGTAAACAGGAAACAAATCTGGGAGTTGGGAGCCAAGGAGATCAGGAAAAGGTCACGGATCAGAGTACAAAGCACATAGGGCTGGTTTTTTCAGCTCTTGCCTCTCAGCTCCAAACCCACCCTCCTGGACTCTGCTTCATGACACTTAGGCAGGGACACAGAACACCTCACTTCTCCTCTGCCAGCCAGATACCTGTTGGGCTCTGTCGATAGACTGTTAGCCTAGAGAAGGGGCTTTTTCTTCCTGCTTACTTGCTGTTTCTGTAAGTGTCGCCCACGAAGTTCTCCACCTCAGCGGTGGCAGTGAGATGCAGGAACAACTGGCCCAGTATCCAGGTCTTTCTCACTTATTACAGGGCCCCTCAGAGGCACCATCACCAGCTGAGCAGTACCCCTTCTTCAGATGCCTGAGTCCCATTTCCAAAGGGTCCCCAAAACAAGCTACGGTGGCATCAGCAAGGCCAGACCCCCTCCTCTCAGTCCCAGCTTCCTGGGGTTCTTTCTCTAAGCTTTGGGTTCTAACCCTCCTAACTTGTCTCTTGTCCTCCCCCAGGGAACAGCCTAGGCATGGCAGCTGCTTCCTGCAGGTACCATTTCCATGTTGCCTCTGTGTCCCTTTTTTGCCTTTTCATTCTTTCAATATCTATTTAACAAACCCCTAACATTAAATTTTCTGTTTAAAAATGCATTTGGGGGACTTCCCTGGCGGTCCAGTGGTTAAGACCCTGCGCTCCCAAGGCAGGGGGCACGGGTTCGATCCCTGGTCAGGGAACTAAGATCCCACATGCCAGGTGGCATGGCAATCAATCAATCAATAATGCATTTGGTTTCTGTTTGCCAGATCGAACCCCATTTAGGATCAGGTCTGTGAATGAAGCTGGTTATAAGAGCAACACGAGCACAGGCTCTGGGCTCCCGGTTC
This sequence comes from Eubalaena glacialis, assembly GCF_028564815.1. Lineage (NCBI taxonomy): Eukaryota > Metazoa > Chordata > Mammalia > Artiodactyla > Balaenidae > Eubalaena > Eubalaena glacialis. The sequence goes on along the minus strand of NC_083725.1, from coordinate 10,731,812 downwards.
TCCAAGAATCTGGGAGGAAAAGGAGTGGAATGGACATTTGAGAGTTAGATTTTTGTGGGTAGACTCTCTTCTGTTACTATTTGGGGAGAGGGATGTTATTTTTCTCAATTCCACTATGTTCAAAGTGTGTTGCATACACTATCTTATTTAATCTTACAAAGCACCTATTTTCATCATTTCACAGATTAAGAGATGGAGACCGAAAGAAGTTAGGTAATTTGCCCAGTGTAATCCAGCTAGGAAGCGGCAGAGATGGGATCAGAATCCAAATTGATCTTCTATCAAAACTCATGCACCTGGCACCTGTCAGACCCATTGTCGTGGCTTCAGTCACAGGACAACTCAAGTCCACCCTGATGCCCCCTTTGACAGATGTGTCTTGGACTGCTGCCCCTTCAAAGTGCTGACTGTATGTTTACTCAAATGCTCTTTTCAAGGACTAAATACCCACTTGGAACATGCAGGAGCCCCATGCACTAAAGTGATATTTCATGCAGAGAGCTGGGAATGGTAGACAGCTAGAAAGGGTAGAGTGGGTCTGACTGAAGCACCCCAGTGGTGTGGGTGAGGGGAGAGAGTGGAAAATGGGAACAATCAGAACCGTATTGGTTGAATCAATTACAGTGTAACCGAGTGCTTGGTAAGGAAGAAACCCAGTTGTTCTCACCATTGGCACATGCCTCACCATTACACACAGTGTCTGCCCCCTGCAAGCAACAAACTTCTGTTCCGGTCTGAGCATCCATTCAGATCTAATCATGACTTTAGAACCTTTCATTTCCTGTAACACATTCTGCACAAATGTGGCCCTTTCTGGGGCCCTTTGACTTTCTGGTCTCTGTGGCTCAACCATTTCTTTGCGAGCTAACCAAGGTCAGTGCTGACATAAAACAGGCGCTTTGGAGATGGAGTTCCTGGGAGGGAGACCAACTCTACTGCTTACTGTATGACACTGAACAAGTGACTTCCTCTCTCCGGGCGCCCCAAAAATGAGATGTTAATAAAAACCATCACGTGTTCATTTTCTATTATTTTCTACTGCTATTTTCTAGGCACTTAGCTAATATTTGACATGCATTGTCTCATTCTAATTCTCAACAAAAAAAGTCCTCTTACTATCTCTGTTCTACAGATGATAAACTGATGCTTATGGAAGTTAATGACTAGCCTAAGGTACACATCTAGTGAGTACAGAGTCAGAACCAGAAAACAAGTCTGACTCAAATGCCCATGCTCTTGGCCCATGAAAGAGTAACTGGCACAAGACTCGCCCTCCCACTGTAAACAGCTAGAAAGTAAACAAAATACATGAAACAAATATTTTGAGATTGGAATGCCCAGGCAGCACAGAACTGCAATTCATGAGAGAAGGGAAAGAGCAAGGTAAAGCCCTACAATGCGCCGTCTCTCTCTCTGGAGACAATGTTCAGGCTGCTGCAGAGGTGAGGTGGGGCAACCGAAGCATAGCCCCAGGGTTCTACCGAGCTTAAGAGTCAGAAGTACTCTGCGACAAAGAATATGGGACCTGTGGGAAAGAGCACGGAAAAGGAAGGAAGCAGGCAAAGAGAGAGATCCAAAAATCTACATTCCTGCCCCTCTGGGCAGTCTTTGGCTCAATACTAATCTATGCAAGTTTAGAATAAAACTCTACATGGCAGGATAAAATTGACTCACTTCCAGGGAGCTATACGCTGAGCAATTCCCTGAGCCCACACACAGCTAGAAGATATTCCAGTGATGATCAACCAGAATGGAGAGACCTTGTTGAACATGGAGGGCACTGAGGAAAGACACCAGAAAAGTCACACCCTGCTGGTACGGCTAAACTCGCCCCAAAACAAAGCCTCGAAAGGTATTAAGCTGATCCGTAAGTCATTTAACAGGCTGCCAAAGCAAGCCTCAAATTTTTTAAAGACAGACAACAAGATGCAAATATTCAACACCATAACATTCATAATGCCTAACATCCAATAAAAAATTACTAGCCTTCAAAGAAGCAGCAAAGAAGGAAAATATTAGTCAATAGAAACAGACCTAGAAATTACAGAAGTCACAGAATTAGAAAGCAAGGACCTTAAAACAGCTATTATATGATTTAAATCAGGGATTTAAAGCACAGATCAGCAAAATCTTTCTGTAAAGGACCAGAAATCAAATATTTTAAGTTTTATGGACCATATATGTTCTGTTGCATATTTTCAATTTTTTAAAATAATCTTTTACAACGTAAAACCCATTCCCAGCTCACAGGCCATACAAAAACAGATCATCAGTTCGATTTGGCCCACAGGCCATAGTTTACTAAACCTTGAATTAAAAGAAACATAAAATATGGGAAAAGATGAAAGACGTAAAAAAATGAAACAAAACAAAACATACATATGGGTCTTCTAGAAAAGAAGACTACAATATCTGATAGAAAAAATTTACTGGATTACAGCATATTAGAAGAAATATCAGTAAACTTGAAAACATAGCACTAAAAACTCTCCAGACTAAAGTTTAAGAGAAAATGAAATTAAATGAACAAAATCTTGGTGACCTATGAAACAATGTCTAGCGACTACTACATGTATAGTTAAGAACCCAAAAGGAGAGAAGGACAGAAAATGTATTTAAAGTAGTAGTGACTGAAGTTGTTCCAAATATGATTTTTAAGAAATGTGAATTCACATCATAATCAAACTGCCAAAAACCATCAATAAAGAGAAAAGTTTAGAAGTATACAGAGAGGGCTTCCCTGGCAGCACAGTGGTTAAGAATCCGCCTGTCAATGCAGGGGACACAGGTTTGATCCCTGGTCCGGGAAGATCCCACATGCCACGGAGCAACTAAGCCCGTGTGCCACAACTACTGAGCCTGTGCTCTAGAGCCTGCGAGCCACAACTACTGAGCCTGCACGCCGCTACTACTGAAGCCTGTGAGCTCTAGGGCCCACATGTCACAACTACTGAGCCCGCGTGCTGCAACTACTGAAGCCCACACACCTAGAGCCTATGCTCTGCAACGAGAAGCCACTGCTATGAGAAGCCCACGCACCGCAACGAAGGGTAGCCCCCGCTCACCGCAACTAGGGAAAGTTCGCGTGCAGCAACGAAGACTCAGTGTAGCCAAAAAACAAATAGAAAATATCATGTTTTTAAATCTATACTATTGATACAAAAGCCCAAACTTCTAGTATGGTAATCTGCCCTAAAGGATCTTTCAATTTCATCTCCACTTTCCCCACAATACATTTGCCTATTGGATTACTTCCCTTTCTCTAATCCACTGTTTTCTCACATCCGAGTCTTTGTGCACATTTCTAGCTATCCATTTTTCAAAGCCCATCTCAGTGCCAGCTTCTCTTGAAGTCTTCCATTAGCATCCTTCCACAAGTCACTTCTTCTTCTTTTATGTTCCCATAATACATTACTCCGGGGTTTCTCAAACTTTAACGTGCCTGTCGATCACCTGGAGTGGAATCTGAGCTCTGCAGTTTCACAAGCTCCCAAGTGCTGTCCATGCTTCTAGTCTGAGAGGACTCCACTGCTGAGTAGCAAGGTCTTATATTTTTATCATCTCATCAACTAAAAGAATAACTATTTAAAGAAGAAAGTGAGTTATTCTCACCTTTGTAATTATTGTATTGTACTGTACAATACCATAGCACCAAATACAGGGCTGTGCAGCTCGTCAATACTAGATAAAGAGATGAGAGATTCAGAGACATAAAGAGGTACCACCTTAGTCTGCTGCTGCCTAGCGAAACCCTGACTTCTCACTTGCCGACACCTATGGATATGTATCTAATTTTTAACTGTTCAGGCAAAATAAGATCTAGAATAACCTTAAAGCCCTAGTACCAAGGTTTAGCCCACTACTCCATGAGAGCTGCATTAGTCATGTATGATTATGAGAAATTCATTAAGAAGGACACTGCCGATAAAAATCGTCATTTATTTTTACTGGATTTTAAAATGCAGATTTACTGAAACTTTCTTTCCACAAACGCTCTAAGTACCTACTGTCTCTGGGGTAAAAAAGAAGCACATGTGTGCTATGTCGTGTTCCAAGGAGGAAGATCATTCTAACTAAAAACAGAAAAGCATTCCTTCCAGACTCTCATAAACTTAATGGAGCCTCTATATTTAAATAGCTTCAGAGACCTTTTCTTCCCTTCTCCTCCCCCACACCCCATGCTCCAAAGGCTCCTGGGTAGTGCTGCCTGACCCCCACTGTATCCTGTCATGTGACCTGACAGCTCGGCTATCAGCACCTCAGTATTGTTTTGCACTGCAGAACTCAACATGTGTTTCCCCTTTGCAAAAATTACATCATGTCTCAGGAAGTCTCTTTTCTCCAACAGAACCAGCGGATATTCTCCATCAAGGCTTTGCAAATAAGAAAAGGAGATAAATTAATCCTGGTGCAGTTGTTTAAAGTACACACGCTGGCTGCAGAGTCCTCTTCCCACAGTCCAGCCCCAGCCAATTCATCCACGCACTGAGTCCCAAATGTCTTAGTCCCCAACGAGATGAACAAGACCAGGACTAGGAGGAGAGTTTGTATCAATACTTGTCTCCTGTGCATTTCTCTACAGAAGGTGCAATTGTTTTCTACACTGGCCTTTGCCCAGAAACAAGCCAGATGATAGTTCGACTTCCACTCTGACAAATGCTTTAACCTGTTGCCAAAGAGCTGGGAACTGCACAATTCTGATAATTCCATTTCTTTCATGATGCCTTCTCCAGTTTCTCAGAGGAAGGCTAACAAAATCCCTTGCATGCCTAGTTTGAAAGTAAAATTACCTGTGACTACTTTACTTTCCACCCAAAATATATTTGCCCTTGTTCCTCAATCTAAAATGCATTTCCCATATCTATACATTATGTAAAAATTTTCCTGTCTAATTCCTTTTTAAAGGATCAGATTTACACCTAACTTTTACTAAGCCCTGTATATTCCAATCATTGCCATTTGTCAGAGGTTGTGAGCAACCAGATGCCAGAGACACAGATAACATGGTTCCCTTTTGTCAACAGCCAGCAGAGCAAAAAGATGCTTTAGAGCTTATTTATCATGTCATCCTAGTGATCCCTTAAATTTTTGTAACACAAGTTTAAAAAATAGTTTCCTGCCTATGATATCATATCATCATTCTTCATTTAACAAATATTCATCAATATCTACTCATAATGGGTGCCATGCAAGACATTCATAGGGGTTACAATGGTAGACAGGAGAAATATAGTCTCTGCCCTCATTTAATTTACATTCACTGAATGTTTATTTAGTTCCCGTAAGGTTCTGGACACTCTGTGCTGGTAATACATTTAGAGAAGGTTATAATTTTCTTCATTTTATAGAAGCGAAACCTGGGACACAGAAAGGTTAAGTGACTTTCTCCAGTCCAATGTTAGCTGTGGGTGCAAGGGATGTAACAAATATCAGGTATTATGTCAGAGGCTGACCAAAGCCCAGATAACCAGAGATAGAGCATATCAATGATAATTAGCCTCCAAACCAAGGTCATAAATAAGTTATGATGCCTTGCATCCCAGAAAGAATATCAGACTAGCAATTGTGATTTGGATTTAGGTTCCATCTTATTTCCTAATGCATTGAATAAGGTTAGCAGTTTTTAAAATGCTACTCAGAGTCCTGGGGTTCTAAGGAAATGACCTACGAGTCTTTGAGGGGAGTCGAGGGAGGGCAAGTTGGCTCCAGGCGCAAAGCTTCGAGCTGTTTTAAATATACTGAAGTACTATGTGTAATTTTGCTTTTAAAAGAAAAAGAATTTTTAAAAAATAAATTTGGAAACCAATTAACTGGATTATCTCTAAAAGTTCTTTTTCAATTCTGACCATATATAACTCAGTAATCTTTTCATCATTATGAGGTAAGAGTCCGTTTCTTCTCTATTCGAGATGGTTATCATGGGGCACCATTCCCAACTGATTGATCAGTATGGTAGATTCTAGAGTCTTATTACCTAAAATGTGGTTCATATGTCAGCAGCACTGGCATTACCTGGAAGCTTCTAACAAATCTCAGATTCCAGAACTCCTGAATCAGATTTTGAATTTTACTGAGATCTCCAGGTGACTTGATGAACATTAAAGTTTAAGAACCACTGATCTAGAATGAAATAATGCCATTTGCAGCAACATGGATGGAACTAGAGATTGTCATACTGAGCGAAGTAAGTCAGAAAAAGAAAGACAAATATCATGTGATATCGCTTGTATGTGGAATCCAAAAAAAATGGTACAAATGCACTTATTTACAAAACAGAAATAGTCACAGATGTAGAAAACAAACTTATGGTTACCAAGGGGGCAACGGCGAGGGAGGAATAAATTGGGAGATTGGGACTGACATATACACACTACTATATATGAAATAGATAACTAACAAGGAGCTACTATATATAGCACAGGAAGCTCTACTCAATACTCTATAATGACCTATATGGGAAAGGAATCTAAGAAAGAGTGGATATATGTATATGTATAACTGATTCACTCTGCTGTACAGCAGAAACTAACACAACATTGTAAATCAACTATACTCCAATTAATTTAATTAACTGTACTCCAATTTTAAAAAAAAGAACCACTGATCTAGAAGATATTGGAATCTTTCTTCATTGACTAACATCATTGAACCCCATTCTCCTCTCTATGGCTTGTAGCAGAAAGTTTAGGATGGCTGGTCACTCCCGTCCTGTCGCATCTCTCCATGGCTCCAAGGGAAAAGGCAGAGTTAGTATTTGCCATTTTTGCCCATATCCTAACTTACAACTTAACAGTCACCATCTGCCAACTTATCCTTATAAATGGTCCCCCCATACCCATGACCATTTAGAATGTCAGGGATATTGAAAGCAGTTCTTCTCTAGTAGAGAGCTGGGGCCCCTTTGATGAGATCATCTTTCCAATCCAGTCCAATTCTGAGACTCACTAATTCTATAATACAGACATTCATAACAAAAAACTCTCAGATCCTTTACAAATTGCCCCAGGCTTGTCCATGTGTTATTAAAGTTGGGCTGAGTAATAAACGCTATAAATGTCCTAGGAGACAGCACTCACGCCCAGTGAGCATGACATCCCATAATAGACCTATTTGGCTTGTTACCCTGGCGCCTCTCTCCACCCTGATCTCTGGAAACCAGAGAAAGGCAAACATCAGAATGTCAATCCAAAGGCACAGACATGAGTATAAGATGCTTTGCTTGGAGAGTTTTCATAAGATCATATTTCTAGCCAGATTCCTATTACTTCTGAGTTGTAGTCGGGAGGTGATTTTTTTCATTAGCATTTCTCTTCCCAGAAGGAAAACATTATCTCCCAAATAAAATTCAAGTGAACTAAATCGCTTCCAACCTCAGCATCATTTCAGGTTTGGTGTCATTTGTAGATTAAAGATTGAGTCCTATTTAATCTGCTCAAGTTCCATTCCTAATAGGAACAATGCCAAGAAACAAAGAAAAGATGCGTCCCATTTTTCAGAAGCAATCGCCTTCTATGTTTTAGACTGATCATAAAGCAGTTCAATTCATAAGAAAATAAGAAAAACACACCCTAGCACTGGTAGGCAGTTCCTGCTAAGTGCCCAATGCATAATTATCCGAAACACATCTAGGGCTAAATGTTGTTGGTGAACTAGTTACAGTATCTACCTAGTAACTGAGAGCTATCATGGTGGGCTATGGAGAATCAGGCAGGATGGAGGAGTGGATTAAAGCTGACTGTAAAAAAAAATGGGAAGAATTTCCATCGCAAAAAATAAGAATGGGGATGACTGAGCAGGGAAACTAGTGTGAGAAAAGGCATGCAGGTAGGAAAGCACCTCATCTTCCCCCATCCTGGAGCAACAACAAAGCTTTCACCCTGCTTGGAACAGAGGTTTTATGCATAGAATATGTTCAGTGACAAATCTGGAAAGAAAGAGCAGGAGCCCTGAATTGCATATATAGGAATGTGGATCTTATTCCATAACCAACGATGAGCTCAGATGCATTTTTGAGCAGCTGAAAGGAAATCCATAGGAAAATTAAATTTCTGGTAGTTTGTAGGATAAACTGGAGTAAGGAGGTACTGATGAAAGAGGGGAAATTTTAGAAGTAATTGCTATAAACAGAGCCCCATGCTTACATTTAACAATCATTAATAAGCAGTCCTTGTATGGGGAGGGGGTGTTCATAAAAGGGAATCCAAGGTAAACGGCATCATTATTTCTGAGGAGTGTTCCTTGTACATAATGTAGTTGAGGATCCTGGATTTGAACTTAAGACACCAGCTTTAGGTCATTTTCTTCATTTAAGTTGGTCAAATCCAAGTAGCAAGCACTCTTGTGGGCATTACGAAGGTACCATCTGGAATCTCAGAACACAGTTTAACAGTAGGAAGCTTAGAGGCTATTTTGTCCAATGACTTCATTTTGTGGATATGGACAGAGCCCCCAAACAACAATAGGCAAAATTAACAGTACTTAAAATGCAGGAACCTCTAAGAGTTTTATAGTGCCTGGCCTTACACTTAGGTCTTTAATCCATTTTGAGCTTATTTTTGTGTACAGTGTTAGGAAGTGTTCTAATTTCATTCTTTTACATGTAGCTGTCCAGTTTTCCCAGCACCACTTATTGAAAAGGCTGTCTTTTCTCCATTGTATATTCTTGCCTCCTTTATCAAAGATAAGGTGACCATATGTGTGTGGGTTTATCTCTGGGATTTCTACCTTGTTCCACTGACCTGTATTTCTGTTTTTGTGCCAGTACCATACTGTCTTGATTACTGTAGCTTTGTAGTATAGTCTGAAGTCAGGGAGCCTGATTCCTCCAGCTCCGTTTTTCTTTCTCAAGATTGCTTTGGCTATTCGGGGTCTTTCGTGTTATAAAACTCTTAGAGGAAAACATAGGCAGAACACTCTATGACTTAAATCACAGCAAGAGCCTTTTTGACCCGCCTCCTAGAGTAATGGAAATAAAATCAAACATAAACAAATGGGACCTAATAAAACTTAAAAGCTTTTGCACAGCAAAGGAAAACATAAACAAAATGAAAAGACAACCCTCAGAATGGGAGAAAATATTTGCAAATGAAGCAACTGACAAAGGATTAATCTCCAAAATTTACAAGCAGCTCATGCAGCTCAATATCAAAAAAACAAACAACCCAATCCAAAAATGGGCAGAAGACCTAAATAGACATTTCTCCAAAGAAGATATATAGATTGCCAACAAACACATGAAAGGATGCTCAACATTACTAATCATTAGAGAAATGCAAATCAAAACTACAATGAGGTATCACCTCACACCGGTCAGAATGGCCATCATCAAAAAATCTACAAACAATAAATGCTGGAGAGGGTGTGGAGAAAAGGGAACCCTCTTGCACTGTTGGTGGGAATGTAAATTGATACAGCCACTATGGAGAACAGTATGGAGGTTCCTCAAAAAACTAAAAAGAGAACTACCATACGACCCAGCAATCCCACTACTGGGCATATACCCTGAGAAAACCATAATTCAAAAAGAGTCATGTACCACAATGTTCATTGCAGCTCTATTTACAATAGCCAGGACATGGAAGCAACCTAAGTGTCCACTGACAGATGAATGGATAAAGAAGATGTGGCACATATATACAATGGAATATTACTCAGCCATAAAAAGAAATGAAATTGAGTTATTTGTAGTGAGGTGGATGGACCTAGAGTCTGTCATACAGAGTGAAGTAAGTCAGAAAGAGAAAAACAAATACTGTATGCTCACCCATATATATGGAATCTAAAAAAAAAAAAAAAAATGGTTCTGAAGAACCTAGGGGCAGGACAAGAATAAAGACACAGACGTAGAGAATGGACTTGAGGACACAGGGAGGGGGAAGGGTAAGCTGGGACGAAGTGAGAGAGTGGCAGGGACATATATACACAACCAAATGTAAAAGAGATAGCTAGTGGGAAGCAGCCGCATAGCACAGGGAGATCAGCTCGGTGCTTTGTGACCACCTAGAGGGGTGGGATAGGGAGGGTGGGAGGGAGACGCAAGAGGGAGGAGATATGGGGATATATGTATATGTATAGCTGATTTACTTTGTTATAAAGCAGAAACTAACACACCATTGTAAAGCAATTATACTCCAATAAAGATGTAAAAGAAAAAAGAAAAAAAAATCAAACATAAACAAATGTGACCTAATGAAACTTAAAAGCTTTTGCACAGCAACGAAAACCATAAAAAAGATGAAAAGACAACTCTCAGAATGGCAGAAAGTATTTGCAAACAAAGCAACTGACAAAGGATTAATCTCCAAAATATACAAGCAGCTCATGCAGCTCAATATCCAGAAAACAAACAACCCAATCCAAAAATGGGCGGAAGACCTAAATATCTTCTCCAAAGAAGATATACAGATTGCCAACAAACACATGAAAGGATGCTCAACATCACTCATCATTAGTGAAATGCAAATCAATACTACAATGAGGTATCACCTCACACCAGTCAGTTATACAGCAGAAACTAACTCAACGTTGTAAAGCAATTACACTCCATTAAAGATGTAAAAAAGAAAAAAAAATGCAGGTACCTAATTCCAAATCCAATGCTCTTTCCACTACACCCAACTCTTTCTTAAATATGCCTCCCCTCAAAGAACTTACACACATTAAAGAAATCCCAAACATTGTCTTTCATGCAAGGAAGTATAAAAGTGCATACTCATCCTACTGTGAGACAAATGGGATAATCTTTCTTAAAAACTGATAGAAGAACAAGTCTGTACATTACGAGAATAAAATTTTCTGGTGGGCTTCAAGGCCAGATAGTCCAAAGCCGTATTCCTCCTTGAGTTTCAGCTTCTGCAGGCTAAGTCTGCCCCAGAAGATTAAAGGAGGAGAGATCTCTTTCTGCAAAAAGAAAGCTTTTACTTCATTTGCCTAATGCTGTCTCCTTTCTGAACAGTGCCCCCAGAAAAGCTAAACCAAAGGATTTGCAATTTGGAGTCACAATATTAAGGGTCCAAGTATTTTAAATAGGTGCAAGAATCAATGCAATAGGTCAGAGCCCTCAAAGGAATGTTCATGAGATCTCGAACAATTAGTCATTTTCTCTGTTAAATCCTTTATGAGAAACTAGACACACAGTGTTTGGTAACATAACAGAAAGGTAAATTACTCATTAAAGCATCTCAACCATGGTCTTAACCCCCCTTTTTTGGCCCAGCTATTATAATATGCATGAACATCAGAAAAGAGTCGTCAGGAATGATTCAAAAAGATTTCTATTTTTCCAATATATTTTATTTAGACTAGGTTTTCTACCTACAGATCTTTGTCTGTTTCCTCTTTAAAACATTTTCCAAAACCGTTGATTATGCCCCCATAGCACACTTCAGATGATTAAAATACACTTTTTTAATAAAACCAACAAATGTGAATCAAAATTATGGCATCTTATGGTTTATTGGGATGTTACAGGATGTCAAGCCCAAGCCCTCCACCGGCTGCTTAAATGCCATTATACCTTATCAAGTGGCTCTTCCAGCCTGCACTTGAATACAGTGAATGAGAGGAAACCTACTACTTTCCAAAGTCACCTATCAATTTCATGCATTACCACCCAATGAAAGCCCAAAGCTGCTATCCTGTAGTTTTGCCTTTTGAAATACAGAGACCAAATCTACTCCCTCTTCCACGGGACAATTCAAGTCAGACGCTACCTGAATGTGCACCAGGCACTGTGCTGGGTACTAGACAGTAAATAACTGAATGAACGAGGCATGGACCTTGCTTTAGGGATATTTACATTGTAGTGGGCAGACAGATGTGTACTAGTATACTCAGAGTGTTCTGATGTATAGAACAGGGTACTTAATTCAGATTTGAAGGGTTAGAGGAAGTCAAGTGGACTTTTAAAGACAAATAGGAATTAGCCAAAGAAGTAATTCCCTAAAGGAAAAAAATTTAACGACACAAAGAAATGAGAAATACTATGGTATATTCAAGGAACTACAAGTAGAATGATAGGAGGGGGGAGTGGTAGGCAATGAGATTAGAGACATAGGCAAGAACCTGATAAAGAGACTTGTATATCAGACCTAAAGGCTTTGAAGTGACTTGAAAAAGAGAATAATAAAATCAAGTGTACCTTTTTGTTAGGTTACTCTAGTGGCAGTGTAGAGAAACAAGGGTAGAAGAGGGGAGACCGTTTAAGTTTTGTTATCCAGGTGAAAAAAAATGATGAAAAGCTGAGTTCAGTATGTACTAATATGTATATATTTAAGGAATATTTATGAAATAAAATTGACAGGCCTGGATAACTCATTTGATGCAGATGATAAAGGCGAGGTGGCAGTTCATAGATGATTCTGGCTTCTAACTTGAGTAATGAGGTGACTGTTGGTACTGTTGGCCAATTGCTGGTATACCAAGAACCAATGCGTTGATGCTGGATTTGTTTGATGTAACTGTAAAATACCAGTTAAGCTGAATGGTTAGTAATTGGACAAGTAAGAAGCTCAGAGGAAAAAAACGAGCTTGGAGAAACAAACCCAGCATGTAAGTGAATGATGAGCTTAAGAGTACGTAAGATCATCCAGGTACAGAACACAGTCTGAGAAACAAGAAGCATAAAATAGAACACTGAGGAACGGTAACATTTAAGATGATTTCCAATAGCTGGAGATAGCCGTTGAGGGCCTTCTCTTTTCTAGAATAAACATTCACAGATCTTTCCATTGTCTCTTCTGTTCCATTGCTTCCAAGTATATTTTACTTTGCCAATTTTTCCTCCTAAATGGAATGCTCTCAAATGATACTAATCCACAAACCGGGGAATGGCCCAACCTGGGACTATCACCTGCATTCTGGATGGCCTAAGGGGGATGGATGGTGAACAAGTCAGCAATATGGGTCTTCCTACTTTCATAATATAGTTCTGTCACTAGAAGGCAGTTTCCTGTGGCGGGGTGGGGCGGTGGTGGTGGGATGAATTGGGAGAGTGGGACTGACATACACTAATATGTATAAAATGGGTAACTAATAAGAACCTGCTGTATAAAAAAGTAAATAAAATAAAATTTAAAAATTAAAAAAAAAAGAAGGCAGTTTCCCATCCAAGAACTATACTTCCTAGTCTCCCTCAATAATGAAATGTGAGAGGAAATGACATGTGATATCTTTGGGCCAAGGTTTTTATGAAACAGAGGTCCTCTCTCCACTCTTTCTTCCCTCTTCTTCACCTGGATGCAAATGACAGTGAGGCCAAAGCTTAGAGAACTGCCTGGCCCCCACATGGACGGAACCCAGGACCTGGGTTTCCACGTGGAAGAAAACACACAAGATGTGCAATACCTGACTTGGATAGTTAAGTGAGCAAGAATTCAATTTCAATTATGTTAAGCCACTGAGATTTAGGAGTCTTTTTTACAGCAGCTACTACCCTACTACCACACATTTATTGAAATAGCATAAGAAACCATTTATTTTGAAAGAAGGGACATTGTACCAATGTGTTATCACTGAAAACTCCTCATATTGGCAAACTAAGATTTTCCCCATTCTGTAATTCTACATTGCTTTTTTGGATCCAATTGCATAACTTTACATGCATCCCTGTTAAATTTCATCTTATTAGACTTAGCTGATCTCTGAATATTTTAAATATCCATTTGGAATTTGATTTTTCCAACCAGTGCATTAACTATTTCCTTCAATTCCCTGGCATCTGCAAATTTAATCAAGGTTTCTATCTCTGAAGCATTAATAAAAATAATTGAAAAGTGGGGCTTGGACTAACGTTTCCAGAAATATTCTCGTAACTGCATTCCTTGTGAGCTCTCTACAGACCTTTCCTAACTCTGGCCTCTAATTGGAACCTCCTCTAATTGGAGCACACTTGTATCATCCTACTCAATTACTACTTTGAGTTTTGCAGGACTTGAAGATGAAAGATCAAAAGAATAAAAATGGAATAAAACCACAGGGAGTCTGGTCTCCTTTCCCTCCACCCCCCCAGCACAAGCCTTTCACCAGTCCCACATCACCCCTTTGGATGCAGTGGCATCCTAACTGGCCCCTCCGCTGATCTACCCCCAACCCCCGCTACTTATCCTACAGACTCCTCTCTCTCAGTTCTTTTCCTCTAAAACCAATCTGCTTATGTCACTCTCCTGCTAAAGATTCCCAAAGACTTCCCATTAAATCCAAATCCCTTCGTTTCATGTACACAGACCTTTATGACATGGATCCCAACCATCTCCCCAGTCTCATTTTTCTTCCCTCCATCATAAACTTCTTGTCATTCACAAAATATGTTAGGTCCTTCCACAAGCCTCTGCCTTGTAAATACTGTTCTCTGGCTTGCACTGAGGTTTCCACTCCTTTCCCGTTCTCCCCCAGGCAGAGTTAAGTGCCTGCTCCTCTGTGCTTTCCCATTTCATGTGCTCAACTTCATTGTTTACAGGTCCTTCCCCCTCCTCTAGCCTGGGAGCATGTTGAGGACAGGGCGGTGGCTTTCATCTGTTTCCCCAGTTCCTAGCACAGTGTGTGCTTCATAGTTGGTACTCAGTAAATATTTGTGGAAATAATGAGTGATGAGAGGAAAGCACAAAGGGTGAGTGAAGGAAAAGGTGGTAAAAGGCAGAAGACAGCACTCCGACGTGGAAACAAATTCAATTTGCCAACGTTTATGCGGTGTTAGGTGAAACATACATGCATTACTGTCCACCCTATCACCATGCAGCTTTAAGAACAATCTTCTCTTTCCAGAATGACAGTCACCATATAGAGACACAGCTTTCTTATTACAAGTCTGGACCTACATTGATACACACGATAGATCAAGAAAGTCTCTCTATAGTTAAATATAAACATATTTAAGAAGCACTAAACTCCCTTAATATTTTAATCTTTAACATTAGTTCTAGAATCATCCTCACACCTGGTCAGGTGAAATCAGTATTACTATTTATTGTTGTTCTTTTAGTAAAATAAAGAATATCAATGAAAAATGTCCAAATACCTAGAAATAAACTGAGTGAGAAGAATAAATCCAGTAATTAATCTGGGAGTACAAAGCAGGGTTGATTTCATTACATAATAGTTTCCAAAGGGAACTAGCTGTCTTCCTTTTGAATCTTGATTAAAGGTGTACATAGGACGGGTATTCTACTAAATGCTCCTTAGGGATTTCTTCCCATGATTTTGGTTTCCCTTGAGTAGTTGGTATGATTAACTGGGCTGGTTTCTTTCATAATTGTCCTGAAGCCCTTTGTATTTTCAAACTGCTTTGCAATTGTTTTTTCGTAGGACGTCCTTTGAAATGAACCCATTAGGCGAAGTCGTGAGGCAAGCTCAGCTCGGGGAAGTTGGGGTTGGCAAAGCCAGGATAAAGCCATAGAAAGTATTACTTTTTTAGGGTACTCAGGGTGTTCTTTTCAAAATGTTTTTATTTCCAAAATTAAAAGATGTCCAAAGGAACAGCAAGCCTAGCTTTCCCTCTTTGGACTTAGGATGGGGTTGCCAGATAAAACACAGGATGTCCAGTTAAAATTTGAATTTCCGATAAACAGTGAATAACTTTTTTAGAACAAGTATATCCCATCAATACTAGGAGTCCTCTATTTTCATTGGCTAACTCTGGGAACCCCAACTTAGGAAGACAACATTTTTCACCCCAGAGCTTAACCTTTCTGGGTTGAAATTTCCTCATCTCTAAAAATAAAATATTGTGCTGCATGACCTCTAAATGACTTCTATTGCTAACCAGGCTATGGTACAACATCTTTCCATCATCCAAGACTTACCTAGGTCTGTGATTCCAGTGTCATATAAAGAGAACTGCAATGGGAAGAGAAAGACCAGAGTTTGAATCCCATCTCACTAACAATCTATAGTTTGTTTGGCAAATCCTTAGAGGCTCCGATTCTTCAACTACAAAACTGGAGATAGTGTATTTATTCTAAGAATCGGATTAGTTAACGTGCAGAAAAGTGCTTCTTTGTCAAGTTGTAAACAAAGGACGACTTATTAGAAAGTTACTCAACTTCTACCAGAAGTTACTCTCAACCAATGTGGAAGTGAGTTATCATGAAACCACACAGCCAAAGACTCTGTTCCCCTATAGGACTCTAAGTTTTCAAGCTTGGATTAATTCTCAGAAGGTGCCCACAAGTAGTCGTTTTACCAACTGTGCTCTTTTTATTTCAAGAGACATAGGTTTGAATGTTGGCTCTAAACCTCTCTCTCTTCAACTAATAAGTGGGCAAAATAATACCCACTGCACACATTTATTTTGAGAACTGAGGAAATACATACAAACACCTGGCACAGTTTCTCAAGAGAAGTATCAGTTCCTTCCTTTCTCTGTGGTTCTGTTGGATGCCTCGGTTGATGCCCGGCCCTGGGTACAGTCCATCGGTCGGTGGGTGTGTTTAAGGAGTGGGTCTCAGTGTCCATTTCCCCCTGTACCAGGCAGCTCTGTTGTCACAGCCCAGCAGGACAAGGAAGGCCCCCTCCAACCCCCAGACCTCCCCCAGGATGGAGTCTGAGATGCCAACTCATTTTGTGTCCCCTGACCTCTACGGATCCATAGGACAATAATAACCTTCCTTAACCTCAGCCAGATTCAAACCAGAAAGCAGCAGGAGAAAAGTCGCCTTGACCCAAAGGGGCATCCAGCCTCTCCCACACCAGACGCAGAATAATGAAGTCCAGACCGACCAAATTCCTCGCCTTTGATGACTGCATGAGCCCTCCCCACACAAGGTCATCCAGCCTCTCTCCCGCTTGCCTCAGACACAGCTCTTCCTCAGCCACATTTTTCAGGTCACCAGGCCAGTCCTCAATGGGGACAGAAAGATGTCTGCCCTAGGGAATTTCCAACCTGCCCAGGAGTTGTCGGATTCACCCTTCGCAGAAGCCAACTTGCAAAGGGCAGCTCGGCGTTGTGCACACACATCTGTGGTGCAACAGTGACCTCCAGTGGCAGGTTTGCCTCTGGCTGAACAAGGAGGACAAAACGCCTGCACCCGGCTCTCAGGGCAACCCTGTCCCTGCCAGGAGGCTAGCGTGCAGGATGAGAACTTCTTAGGAACACTTTCCCAAAAACCTATGCACAGCATCTTTTTAAAAATACCAAAGAAACAACCCGAGTTATGGACCAATTAAATCTAACCATGTCACTCCATCACTTACACATTTTAAATGGCCATTGGTCCCTCCACTGACTTCAGGGTAAGGTCTGAACTCCTTAGCACAGCAGACAGGGCTCTTTAGGATCCAGACATGACTACCTGTCATGTCTTACCACCTCCCCATCCTTTAATACACACCAAACTTCTCCCTAATCCCTGAATGGCCTGTGCTGTTTCCCCTACTTTAAATGACCTCCTTCACTTCTCTGCCTGGTAAGATCCTTTAAGGGCTTCATATCAGAAATTGCTGTCTTGGTGACACCTTCAGTATTGTCTCCTAGCCACTGTGGGATGTTTTCAAAACATACAGCAAGTAGAGCTAATACTAATGTATTTATCTATTCAAGAA
This sequence comes from Eubalaena glacialis, assembly GCF_028564815.1. NCBI lineage: Eukaryota > Metazoa > Chordata > Mammalia > Artiodactyla > Balaenidae > Eubalaena > Eubalaena glacialis. The sequence goes on along the minus strand of NC_083725.1, from coordinate 10,714,277 downwards.
ACAATAACAGGACAGCTGTTATAAGGTCAGTCATTGTGCTTGGGTGTTTGGAATAAAAAGATGAAACAGGCAAGGTTTCTGACCTCAGAACTGGTTTGTAAATCAGTGGTAAATATGTCGAGAAATAACTGCCATGCAGTGCTAGTAAGGTGCTATGTGCAAGTTCCACACTTGGTGTAAGAACAAGTGTTATTACTTCAGCCTGGGCAAAGGGCAGAGACCCAGCCCAAGAGTGAGAGGCTTTGACTGGGTCTTGAAGCATGAGTAGGAGTTAGCCAGGCAGATGAAAGAATTTAAAAGAGAAAAATGAATGCAGCATATTTGGGGCATGAAAGTAACTTACACGGAAATAGAAATGTGTTGCGGGCAGGCAACAGTCCAAATCCGCTGGAGCGTGAGTTCTGTGTTGTACAATAGAGGGGTATAGGGCTAAGATGCAGGCTGGGATCAGAAGTCAGGCCCAAGTGTTTAAAATATTTGCTGTGGCAATGAGAAGAATGAAAGCAACATTTAGGAAGAATGAACTGACACAAGAGCTAGCCACAGCATACAGGACAAGCAAAAGGAGATCAAAATCAGGTTTGTGCCTGACACTCAGACACTGTGGGTGTCAAATCCGGTCTGAGAGGCAAAGGTGAAGTCTGTGGGTAAACAGACAGGGGGCACAGGACACTGAAGGAGAAGACTTTACAGCACAAGGGCCATCAATGTAGTCGTGAGTAGGAGCAAAAGTCAAGGTCTCAGGGAATGGGAAGTGCAGGTGGAAACACAGGGAAGTCCAGCTTCATTCTGGTGAACAGCATCTTGCTGGACTGTGGTTGCTTTTAAAGGGCTGGGCCTTGATGGCAAGGTAGAGGGTCTACTCAAGCTGCCCTAAAAGGTCCAGTTCTGACACTCTAGAGAGCCTGTTCATTTTATCATGAATGGGGGAAGATAGCCGTCCCTTGACAGACAGGGCAGGGAAATAATGGTGGCTGAGATGGGAAATCACGTAGACCAGGAGACCGCTTCTAGGCAGTTCTCCATTTGTGTGTCCCAGAGATCTCTTGCACACAGATGAAGGACCACAATCCATCTAGAAGAGGGCCTCTCCAGGGAAAGGCAGACAACATGATGAAGAGGGTGCTATGGTTCTCCATCCAAGTCTCCACAGCAAAAGCTGCCCCCCTCTGTCATTAGACAACATAACACACCTGCCTGTTTACTTATCCGTCTGTCCCATGAGAAAATAAGCTCCCTGAAGGTGAGAGACTCATCCTCCTCAAGTAGCACAGTGCCTGGCACGGTCAGCACTCAATAATAAATATTGGTTTGAAGTAAAGAATAAATAAGCAACCCTGGGATGGGGGAAATTGATTGTGAAGTTCCCACAGACACTATGGCTTAGGGTGAAGCACCAGAAAGTACTATATCTTCTCAGCTCCGTCCTTCATCCTCTTACAAACATTGCTAAAGTGTACTTTAGAAAGACCGTTAATTTTGAAAACAGATGAAAGTGATGTCAAATTCGAGCTGTACCATTTTATTCGCTTGGGCAAATTACTCAAATTGTCTAAGATTCCATTTCTTCACCTAATATATGAAGATAAAAATAACAATACCCTTCTCACTAAAGTATGGTGAGAGTAAGAAATCATACCTGTAAAACACCATAGCACAGGATAAGGCAAATAAACAGCAGGCCTCCAGTAAATGGCAGAGGTGGTGACCACAACACGGTGTGTCTTCTTGTGATGGACTTTGAACTGCCGAAAACCCCTGAAGTCTTAGTGGATATTCTTATCCACCAAGTAGTTCTGTTGTAGGACTCAGGACCTGGAGAAGGCCTGGGCCCAACTTGAGTGCTGTGTCCATGATTCTGTGGTTGGAACACACAGATCTGTGCTTGTACACTGGCCTGGCAGTAACAGGGGCTTTTCTGAGCTTGAAATAAGGTCAGTGTGGGGGTCTGACTGTGTTCCTATATCACTCTGTCGTTGCTGGAGCTGGACATGGTAAGCTCTGAAATCCTCCAGAGTCATTTATGGGAGTCGCACGAGTACTTTGACATCCAAGACACAGCGACAGTACAACAGATCCAGCTTGCAGGCTTACAGGCGATAACAGAAAGAAGCAGGAAAAAAAATGACCATACCTTGTAGCTGAAGCTGCTGGTAGGTGAAAGGCACATTCAATTCCTTAAAAATAAGGCAAAGTGGGCTTCCCTGGTGGCACAGTGGTTGAGAACCTGCCTGCCAATGCAGGGGACACGGGTTCAAGCCCTGGTCTGGGAAGATCCCACATGCCGCGGAGCGGCTGGGCCCGTGAGCCACAACTACTGAGCCTGCGCGTCTGGAGCCTGTGCTCCGCAACAAGAGAGGCCGCAATAGTGAGAGGCCCGCGCACCGTGATGAAGAGTGGCCCCCGCTTGCCACAACTAGAGAAAGCCCTCGCACAGAAACGAAGACCCAACACAGCCATAAATAAATAAATAAATAAATAATTTTTAAAAAAAATAAATAAGGCAAAGCGACCACCTCACATCAGTCACCTTCACTTAGGAGCACCAAAATCCATGGCTTGGTACTGCTTTTCACATGTGAAATAATCCCTTATAGTTGGATTTTATTGCTTCGAGAAAGGGGAGTAACATTCAATTTCAGAATCCCCCTGGGTCAATGGCCACATATAAGACACTGATTTCAACTAAAAATGGTTGATCAAGACACCGGTATGCCCTCTGTGGACCCAGGCAACCCAGAGTGTAAGGTCCTGGAAGCCAGTTTGAGGAGCCGGGCACCGGAGAAGGGGTCCCTTTTCCCCGGCTACCTATCGAGTGTGATGGAGTGAAGCAAGCTCATTCTCTTTGTGATGATAACGCTAAAATACGAGTCTGTAGCCCAGACCTCTTTAAGGTCCAGAGCCTATATCCAACCTATAAACATGTCCACTTGACTCTCAGATTCCCAAAATTCAGTTTTTCCCAAATTAAACCATGGCAACAGCACGAATTCCCAAGTACTTTTCTTTTGAAGTATATTTGATTTACAATATTGTGTTAGTTTCGGGTGTACAGCAAAGCGATTCAGTTATGTATGTATTTTTTTCAGATTATTTTCCATCATAGGTTGTTACAAGACCCCAGCACTCTTGATCCTTTATTCTTCTCCTCCCCCATATCTAGTCAGTTACTGTGTCCGAATGAGTCCCTACACTCAATGCCTGCTGTATGCAGCACGAGGCTGAGCCCTCTACATATGCATGAGTTTTCTATTGCTGCTGTAACAAATTACTACCAAATTGAAGGTTTAATATAACACAAATTTATTATCTTATAGCTCTGTAAGTTAGAAGTCCAACACAAGTCTCACTAGAGTAAAATCAACGTGCTGGCAGGGCTGTGTTCCTTTCTGGAAGCTGTAGGGGAGAATCTATTTCTTTGCCTTTTCCAGCTTCAAGAAGCCACTCACACTCCTTGGCTCACAGCCCCTTCCTCCTTCTTCAAAACTACCAACATATATGACTCACACATGAACCTGTCACTCCTTGCTCTAAAGCTTTGGATAATTCCCTTTTGCTGTAGAACAAAGTCCAAACTGCTTAGTACAGACCTTAAGGCCCTCTATTATCTGGCTCCAACCTACTTCCCTAGCCTGATATTTCCCATCTTTCATTTCCATAAATGAATGCTTGATTTACATAAAATAAATAAAATTCTTCTTTATATCTCTCAAAAAAACAAAACAAAACAAAACTACCAACATAACATCTCTCTGACCCATATCCATTGTTACATTGCTTTCTGACCACAGCCAGGAAATGTTCTCCACTTTTAAGGACTTATGTGATTAGACTGAGGTCACTGGGACCCTAACCCAGGAAAATCTCCCCACCTCAGAGTCCTGAATTTTCGTCACACCTGCAAAGTCTCTTTTGCCATAGAGGGTCACGTATTCACAAGTTCTGGAGATTATGACGTGGATCTCTCTTGGGGACCAGTATTCTGGCTACCACAACATGCATTATCTCAATCTTCCCAAGAACTCTGTGAGATGGCTACTATTGTTATCTTCATTTTACACATTGAACAAAGTTGCCTAAATTGCCTCAGGTCACTTTAATACACGGCAGAGAGGTTTGTCCTGAGCTCTGTGTGGCTTGCTATACTATCCTGCATTCCTGCTTCCTAAATATCTCTGGACTATGGGGTCCACCATCCTTGTTCAGGCCACCACTACGATTTACGTAGATTACTGGATTATCCTAACTGGTCTCTCTTCCTCCATTTTTATGATCCTTCCACCCATTCTCCACTCTGCAGCCAGAGCTCTTTCTAAAGCATAAATCTAATAAGGTCGCCACCAATGACACTCCATTGCTTTTGGGATAAAGCCCAGACTCTTGGACATGGTGTACAAGGACCATAAGACGCAGCCTCTGCTTAACTGTAGCTTCACCCATCTCTCTCCAGTCCCCCTCCCCCCATACCTCTCTCCAGTCCCCCTCCTCCCACAATCTGTGTTGAAAGCAACATAGTACTACTATCAGTTTCCCAAACTTATCATACCCTCTCTTGAGTATGATTACCACGTTTCCACATGCGAATCCTTCATAGGGTTGTTGGACAGATTAAATAATAGATACAAAGTGCTTATAATTGTACCGTGAACACAGTAAGTGCTTAAACAAAGGACTGACTGCACAGAAAGGCAATACTTTGTATGACAGTGAAGAAAACATGAGAGACCTTGCCAACACGGATCTAAAATAAACAGGAAGCTTAATGGAAATTATCAAATCTGCTTTTTTTATGTTTTCAATTTGTTTTTCATGGGTCACCTCCAAAGATTAGTTTGAGATAGGGAGAACAAAAGCATATTTCAAAAACAACATAGCTAAAAATTACTGAATAACTCATCCTCCCCATTCTGTTGTCTAAGACTAAGCACATAAATGGAACAAAAGTAACAGGAATTCAGAGATTAAACCACAGCTCCCTCTGTTATAACTACAGCAAGTACAGGAAATGGGCTAGTTAATGTGAAGGCATCTTTGTTCTTGAAGCATTCTGTCACAGAGCGCAGACAAAGGTCTACGTGGTTTAAGGAACAGGGTGAGTGATCTTTGTAAACAATTTGCATTTCTGTGTCAAATAGAATTTTTCATAGTATGATTTAGGGAAAACAGTCAAGGCTAGGTCAGATGTTATCCCAGACCTACACATGGAGTAAGCTACACTATTAATTCATTTGACAAAGGTTGACTGCACATCTACATGTATTGGGCACTGAGAGACATAAATACCCAATTACCTGCTTTTAAGGAGCTCAGAGGTTGGTGACAGAAATAAGCAAAGCGCAAACTATGGCAATGCACTATAGACCTGTAGATAATCCCATGGGGAAGGAGCTGAGGGAGTTCAGAGGCGATGAATCTCCTGTTTTGGATGGTCAAGGCATCTTTACTAGACGTGGTGATGCTTTGGCTGAGTCCTGCAGAATAAGCCAGGCATCAAGAATAAACCAGGCCTCAAAGTGCGGGAGCGGTATTACTCAGCCATAAAAAGAAACGAAATTGAGATATTTGTAGTGACGTGGATGGACCTAGAGTCTGTCATACAGAGTGAAGTACTTCAGAAAGAGAAAAACAAATACCGTATGCTAACACATATATATGGAATCTACGGAAAAAAGGTCATGAAGAACCTAGGGGTAAGACAGGAATAAAGACACAGACCTACTAGAGAATGGACTTGAGGATACGGGGAGGGGGAAAGGTAAGCTGTGACAAAGTGAGAGAGCGGCATGGACATATATACACTACCAAATGTAAAATAGATAGCTAGTGGGAAGCAGCCGCATAGCACAGGGAGATCAGCTCGGTGCTTTGTGACCACCTAGAGGGGTGGGATAGGGAGGGTGGGAGGGAGGGAGATGCAAGAGGGAAGAGATATGGGAACATATGTATATGTATAACTGATTCACTTTGTTATAAAGCAGAAACTAACACACCATTGTAAAGCAATTATACTCCAATAAAGATGTTTAAAAAAAAAAAATGCGGGAGCAAGCAGCGTATGGAATGACACAGAAGCACAAGAGTGCGAGGGGAAAGCAGCTGAAGAGGAGACTGGGAAGGGAGTCAAGAACAAGATCGTGAAGCATCTTGATTGTGATGTTAAGGACTCTGAACTTTATCCCAAGTTAATGGGAGCCCATGAACACTTTTAAGCATAAAGTGACATGGGCAAATTTGAACTTTCGAACTATTATTTGGGCTGCCATCTAGAGGCTGGATTGAAGGGGGAGGTGGAGGTTTGTTTCCAAGATGTTGTAGTAATCCAGGAAAGGGCTTTTAATGATGTCCTGGACATTCAGAGACGAAAACGGAAATGAGGGGACAAAAATTAAAAGGGAATTAAAAAAAAAAGAGTACCCACTAATTGGATGTGGATGATGTCATTCCCTGACATAAGGAATTTAAAATGAAAACCAGTTTGGGGAGAGAAAAGATTAAGCTGGATTTGGATATTTTCAGTTTAGGGTGTCTGTGAAACATCCAGGAAGAGTTATGCAACAAACAGTTGGACACCTGAACTTGGAATTCAGGAAAGAGGTCTACAACAGACATAAATTTGAGAGTCATCACCACGAGGTGCTGGCTGAAACCATCAGAGAGAATAAAGGAAGAATAGGAAAGCCCCTGGGGAAATGTGACACCTAGGATTTTAGGAGGATGAAGAGAAAGTTCATGGAGGGGATTTGGTTGTCATCACCAGAAAGGTTAGAAGAAAAACAAGGGAGATGAGTATCATCAGAGCCACGGGAAGAGGGCAGCTTCAAGAAGGAAGACCTGGCACAGCACTGCCACACAGGAAAGAGGCAACAAGAAGAATGCAGAGCCTCACCTGCCTTGTCTGCCCCGAACACCCAACCTACGTGGCCCACCCACCCCTCCTGTCTTCCTGCCACGCTAGTCACTTTCTCTTCTATTACCCTGTTGTACTTTATTCATCACACGAGTTCCGGCTAAAAATATCTTGTTTTTGTCTCCATCGTCTGTATCCGTCTATAGGGTATAAGTGCCACGAAGGCAGGAATCTCATACATTTTGTTCACCACTGTCTTCATTTGGATTTCACAAGGGCAGAACCTGAGACTAGGATTTGAATGCAAGGAGTTTATTAGGGAGGTGATTCAAGGAAACGCTGGGCAGGAAGACAATAAAGAGTGAGTGTTCAAACCAGTTACCACTGTGGGTAGCTAGTGTGTAATCCCACCTGGAACGCGTGTCAGTCAGTGTGGAAGACACAGTCATAGGTTTCCCACTCATGGGGCAAAGGGGTTGGTATTTGGTATTTCTATTATCTGCCTACTCCTATAGGTCACTTCGGGAGGAATGCTGGGGGCTGGGGAAGGTGGGCTTTAGTTTCCCAGCACTTCTGGGCTACTTACGTGTAGGCAGAACTGCCCCAGCAGCCAGAGAAAGCCCTAGCGCAAAAACAGCCCGTGCAGGCAAAGGGAAGCGGAAGTTAGGACAGAGGGTCTAGAAATAGTAGGTCCAAGGGAACAGGAGCAGGTCCTTGATAGCACCCGCTATAACCCCCAAATCCTGGCACAGAAAAGGGTGCCAGGCACATTGTGAGCTCTCAATAGATATCTGAATGAATATTGCAACCAATTCCTCACCGCAGGGACTTCCCATGAGCTGCTCCCGCTGAATGAATGTTTCCTTTGCCATTAAGTGTCTCTTCCTTAGCAAAGTCTCCTCTAACCTCCTTCCCAATAGTTTATGTCTTCAGGTTACGTATCACTACAGGACCCTGTCACCTCCTTCCCTTTTATAACACTCACCATAACTGAAATCACCGTCTACCTTATTCAGTGTGACTCTAATACCCAGCATAGAGCCTATTACATAGCAAGTGCTCAACATGTATTTATTAATTAATACGGTAAGATTAGAGTTAGATGATCACGTGGAGGGCTCACGTACAAAAGTGAAGAATTGCAACTGCAGCTAAAAGGAATGCAGAAAATTGTTGACTAGAGACACAGAAAGACTCCAGGCAACCATGAAGAGCCAGTAGAGTTTGGAGATCATTAATATACAGAATATACAGTAGCACTGATCTTCATGATTCTGTGTTTTCCCCCAGTCATGCTCTGAAAAGCAGAGAGTGGGTCTGTAGATGGCGGTTGGGCATGTTGATGCAGCACTGGGGCTTTTTGAAGGCAGGGTAGAGAAAAACTAACATGGCAAAGGAACTCCAAAGGTAATTGGAAGAGGGACTGAAGTGATGTCCTAAACATCTAGGCTGGTCTCCAGGGGAAAAGTACAGCCAGGATGGTAATGGGTGTGTGGTGAAGTGGCTAAAATGGAGATAAAAGATTGGAGGTCTTGATTGCGGTGGGGGGGTGGGGAGGGAATGGAGGTGTCAAGAGGTGAAAGGATAAAAGAGTGTGGTTGGACAGTAGGATGTTAAAGTTTATGATTTCAGAGGTAGAGGGATACTGTGATAAGGAACATGGAACTTCAGATGCAGCATGGTCAGGACTGAATTCATCTTCAGCTGGAGAGACGGGCATAAGATAAATTAGAAAGTTATGGCATTCGTTTGTAAGTTATCAGTGAGGTCTCTTGTGATATCCCCTTGAAAACAGACTTTGTCTACCTGTCTACTGTTCACTGCTGTATCCCTAGCATCTACAACAGTGTTTAGAACAATGCAAGAACTCAACGAATATTTGTTTAATGAACAGATAAATAAAATAACAAATGTGACCCATCTGGCTTAAACAAGCAAGGAAAGGTATTGGTTTACACAAGCTAAAGTTGCAGGGTAAGGCTGTCTTCAGGTATTACTGGGCTCAAGGATTAAATAATCAGCACTCGAGTTTCCTCCACGTATGGACTTTACCTTCCATTTTTGTGGCCTCAGTCCTGGGCTTCATGTGATAGCAAGATCTAAGAAGAGTCACTTTCCCAAAAATTCCAGCAAAACTCTCATTGTCCCTAATTGACTAACATGCCCATTCCCAAACCAGTCACAGGGTACAAGAGGATGATTATGATTTTCTTAGGCCTGGATCACATGTTCTACCCTGAAGGTTAGGATGCAGTCAACTTCACTCCAGTCCCAGAGTCTGAGATTGAGGAGAAATCAATTCTACTAAGAGTCGAGTTAACACAGACTGTGTAGCAAAAACAGCAGGGGCCCATCTTTTCTCCAGTAGCAGCGGGGAGCTGCTGAAAGATTTAGGAAAGAAGCATGGTCATATCTGCATTTCAGAAAGATCATCCTGGAGCAGTGTGGAGGGCACGCTACAAAAGCTTGAGGCTAAGAGAAGAACATATAAGAGGACATCATTCAAATTCAAAATCATCAACTATCAATGGATCATTTCTTCTCTGTCCATAGAGAGAGAAGAAACCTCCATCTGAAGGCACAGCAATGAACAAGACATAGTCCCTGCACTCAAGGAGCTTCCAGTCTAATGAGGAAGACAGATGAGTAAACAGGCATTTATATTACATGTAACTATAGGAAGGCTTCCTGACATACCAGGAAATGCCATCTAAGTAAGAAAGATAAATAGGCAGTAACAGTGTCTACAACCAGAGACAAGTGGAAACACTGCACACTTGGAAAAGCAGTTAAGTTCAATATAGCCAGAGCATGCAGTTCCAACAGCGAAGCAGAAAAAGATGAGACCAGATTATTAGCAGGCCAGATCTTGAAGGGCTTTGCAAAGCCAAAGTAAGGCGTTAGGCTTTATCCTCAGAGTCTTGCAGAACCATAAACATTTTAAAGTCTGAGAGTGGTATTATCCAATCAGTACTCAAAAAAAAAAAAAAAAAAACAATCTGGCCATGTGGCATATGGATTGCAAAATTACAAAAAAAATACACAAGATCATCATGGAAGAGACTTTTGTAGTAATTCAGGGAAGAGATGGTGGTGCCCTCTACTAAAACGGTAGCAATGGGAAGAGAAGGGGACAGATTTGAGAGTTTTAAAATCTGGACTCAACTGTACTTGGAAACAAGGATAAGTGTATAAAGGAAGTAAAGGAGAATAAGGAGTCAATAACAGCAATTAGGTTTTTTGTTTTTGTTTTTTGTTTTTGGCTGTGCTACGTGGCTTGCAGGATCTTAGTTCCCTGACCAGGGATCAAACCCAGGCCCCCAGCCATGGAAGCACGCAGTCCTGACAACTGGACCACCAGGAATTCGCATGGCAATGGGAACTTGCATGACTGAATGTATAGGGATGATATTCACTGTAGGAGAGAAGTTTTGGGGAGGAAGATAATGAACTTGCTTATGGACACACCGAGTTTGAGATGCCTGTGGAATATCCACGTGGAGATGCCTGGCTTGTCACTGGATATGTAGATCTGGGGCTCAGGAGAGCGTTTACAGTTGGAAACATACATTTGGGAGCTATCAGCATAAAAATGGTAGCTGAAACCTCAAAGTGGGCGAAGTCACTCTGGTACAATTCAGTGTCCAAAGAGAAGGATCCCAGCAGGAAAAGCCTAGGAAAAACTGCCATTTAAGGGATGACTGAGGACTGGGAGCCATCAAGGGAGACCAGAAGAATAAGCCCAGAGGCAGAGAAGCAAGAAAGTGGTCTAAACAAGGGTCAGAAAGAAGTATACAAAGATGGCTTGAGAATTATATTTAAGATGTAAAATGAACAGAGCTCCTCAATATCCTGGATGAGGGGAATGAGGGAGAGGAAGGGGTAGAGAACGAATCCCAGGTTTCTAGCTTGAGTGAACAGTTGGCTGGTAAGGAGAAGGAAGAAGAGGTTAGGTCCTAGAAATAATTGTTTGAGGTGCTAGTGGGATAGCCAGTAGAAGAGCTGTGGGCAGTCGGAATTCAGGGGAGCATCTGGATAGCAGCCTAGCCTTGGAAGTAGTCCACGCAGAGGTGGTATTTACCATCAGGGAGAAGATGAGATGGTCCTGGAGGAGCCATTAGCTGAGATTGGAGCCCCAGGAATGCTCTAAATTTAAAGAGCAGGCAGTGGAAGAGGTACCGGCAAAGAAGACTATAAAGAAACCGAGAACAGGGAGAACTGAGTTTGTCCTTCAGAAGAAAGCTTTCTTATCTGTAGCTCACATAGTGCTTTAGAATATTGGTCCTTATACATTTTTCTGCCATCAATTTCCTCATCTGCTTTGGGTCTTAGAAAGTCTAATTATATAATGACCCCACATATCTTCTAAATTCATCCCAAAGCATATCAAAAGCCCCAGGACTCGTAAGGAGTTCTTTATAGCTTCCTAACTTGCCTTTAAATAAAGGACTTCCATGGGTTAAAAGAAGTGGACCACTTAATCCAGAAATGGTTTAAATTTACTTCCATATTTGGAACTACTTCAATCATTAGGGGTGAGCAGAAACACACAGCATCCTTCAAACACTGTTCCTCTTTCTTCATGTGGTATTGTGAATGGCTCAGCAAGTGGCCCCATCATTTTCTTGCTAATTAATTTAGGTCTAATTGGTTTCAGCCCACACAACAGTGCAGGTTGTAAGAGAGGGCAACGGCAGTCATATTCCACTTAAAGTACCTGCCAGCATCAAAGCATCCACCGTTAAGCAATTCACTACCAGAGGAAAGAGCGCTTAAGAGCTAAACAAAGCGAATTAAATACCCCCCCCCTCCCCGCAATTAGCTTCAAAAAAATCTCAGAGTACTCAGAACTCTGTCAAAGCACCGGGAAGCATTTCATCCTACTATCACCGTTCTAGCATAACAGTCTTGCAAGGAGTTACGAAACATTTACCAGCCTGCATACTGTATATTGTTTAGAAGGATTTCAAGTTCTCCAAATGACTGGTACCTCCCTAGGTGCCACAACTAGGACCAGTTTGGCTTGTTATTTTATCCCCAGAGTAACACAGTGCGTACAGATGGTGCACAATTAATATTCATTACACAAACAAATGACTGAAAAAAGAGAAAGAGGGAGGGAGAGGGAAAAGAGGGAAGGACGGAAGGACTGCCTGATGGGAGTTACTCCAATGCAAAAGTCATAATAAAAGAGCATGACCTCCAAAGCTGGTGAGCCAGCCCCATCACCCACAAGCTATGTGACCACAAACAGGTCCTTTAACCTCTGAATCATAGTTTCTTCATTCATTTAATGGAAATAATGCCTGCACTACATACTTTAACAAGTTATAATGAAGCTGAATTGATGAGTTTGAAAGCATTTTGTAAACAGTAAAAGAGCCGCTACTAAGACGGGGAACGCTACCTGAAACTGTTCTCTACCTAGAGTTATTGTTCTTGTGTCACATAATGAGGTTTTAGCTTCACTAAACTTCTGATAAGACTCTTACCATGAGTTTATGTCCCGAGTGTACAAAGAAGAATGCAGCCCAGTCCTTAAAGAGCTCACAGTTTACTGAGGGATCCCAACATGAAAACAGAAACTATAATTCAAGGAGTACGAACCTGCGATGGAAACCCTACAAATGAATGGCTGTAAGTCATGGGAGAGGGGCAACAGCTCTTCTGAGCAAGGAATTGAGAGGGGGTGGTATCTGAACTGGGTCCTAAGGAATAGAAGCAGCTCGCCAGGTGGAGAAAGAACAGGCTTTGGGGGCTTTAAGTTTTCATAAAGAATATTTCACTAGAATATTTTTTCAACTTTCTTTTGACACTCAACATTATTTTTTTTTTTTTTTTACATCTGCCCATGTATTTATATGATAGATACAAAAGGAGCGTGTTTTCTGGCTTTTTCCTAGGTTTGGAATGTTCTATGATTAAAATTGATTTTTCAGGAAACAAAGAAAGGTACACAGCTGGGGCAAAGAATATGAGGTGGTTGAGAGGTGGGCTTTGGTAGATCTGGGCCTGATTGGGGAAGACGTAGCGTGTTGGAACGTTTTGTTTCTTAAAGTTTTTGGTGTTTTTTTTTTTTGACGTGGACCATTTTTAAAGTCTTTATTGAATTTTTCACCATATTGCTTCTGTTCTGTTTTGGTTTTTTGGCCACGAGGCATGTGGGATCTTAGCTCCCCGAGCAGGGATTGAACCCACACCCCCCTGCAACGGAAAGCTAAGTCTTAACCACTGGACCACCAGGGAAGTCCCAATGTTTTGTATTTCACTGTTTGAACCAAAGGGAATCACAACAGATTATTAAACGGGATTGAAATGATTTTTGTTGTCACCAGACAGCTAAGTTGGGGGTGACCCCAACCAGCTGAGACCTGGCCCATCCCCCTTTGCTGACTGTCTCCATGAACAAAGCCCTCCAGATTCTGAGGGCAAACCAGACAAGGAAAAGATCATTAGGATCTGGGGGACGAAGGGTGCACTTGACATGTTTAAGCTGGCCCTGGTGCATTCAAGGCCAGCGTCCAAGGAGCAGGCCTCCACCCCAGGTCAAGGCGGGATGCGCAGGCAGGCAAGCTGGGCAGCAGAAACATCTGTGTGCTCACTCGTATTCCCCTGGCTCCACCAGTAAGTCATGCTTCCACCACCCTGTACCACACGAGGTCCCACCAGCCTCAGGATTGAAGGCCAATTGTGTGTTGCTGTGACAGCAAGTATTTGAGAGGAAAACAAAGAAGCGACAAGCTGCGACACGCTATCATTAAGTAATCATAATTTCCTTCCTATATTACGACAATAGATGTCACTCTCTCATCTGGAAGGCAGGCCACATATAGAAACACCGTGTCAAAAACCTTTTCAGACAAAGACAGAGGGAGGCGACTGAGCTGGGTGTGGAAGAGAATATTTTGATGGGTTGCATCCACCCCATTTCCCACCCCCCAACTCCTACACGCTCTGATAAAAGTCAGATTTGAAAAGAACTTCAAAGCCTCCCCAGCCTGACAAACAGTAATAAAACAAGAAATTGGGGGGAAAAATCTGCCAAAGCGCATGGAGGAAGCAGAGCTGACAAGTGTTATGATGGTTCTGTTTTTGTCATCAGCAGACTAACTACAGGGCACTTCCTCCTCGCCGGGGAGCCAAGCCTGAGCTGTCAGCGATGAAGGAGGACAGAAAGGTCAGGCGGCAGAGGGGTGCGACGGGCCTGGGATAAGCGATGGCACATTCTTCCTGGCTATCTGTCTTCCAGCCCACAGCCGGCTCCAGCCCCACTGTAACCTCAACTGCTCCCTCACCTCCTTCTTCCAAGAAGAAATATGTGAAAAGCAGCCTCAGCCTGGGCTCCCCTTCCCTTTCTCCGTTTCATGGAGTGTTGGGAGTGATGGGAAGTGGACCACGAGGAAATCGCTCTGGAATCCAGGACATCTGGCTTCTATTCAGACCCAATCACCGACCTTGGGAGCATATTGAAAGCATCTGGCTGTCTCAACAGTCTAAAAGGAACTATTTATTTCAGACTCAACAACCAGCCCAAACATATGCTTCCATTTGGAAACAACTGGAGGTAAAACAGAGTTCCTTTTTTTTTAAAGGAGGAAGGTGGAAATAACACAGGACTTTAAATCAGAAGACAGACCTCCATTCCAACCACTGATCTGCCACTTGCTCGAGACAGCTGTGCAACTTTATTTAGCTTCCTTAATCTCTCTGCAATTTTAGTTTCTCAACTGTCAGACCGTGATTGAATTCCTCTCTCATGGAGTTACTGAGGAGTAAATAACGCAATGCATCCTGAGGGCCTGCTGCAGTGCCTGGCATAGGGTCATTACTTTCCTCAGGTGAACGCTTAGCCATGGTTTACTCACTGGGTATAAACACGCCCATCTCATCCACCTCACCTGCTGCTGCCATAACCACGTGGATAACGTACATCTGAGTGTTTGGTAACTTTAAAGTGCTTTGCAGACATGAGGGATTATAGTGGGGACCATTATGATGCAAGTAATGGGTAATAACATATCAAAGCCAAATGCTTTAATTCCTAAAACCAATCCAGGGGAAATTGGGAATGCCAAGTTCCTAGACCATCCCTGGACACCATGTGGCCACACTGAAGACTAACACTGCCTCAGCATTAGACCATCCACACCAAGTCATTATCTGGTTCTCCATCCCTTCCTAGAAACTGCTTCCATGTAATCCCTGTGGCTTCTGCTGAGTGAGAAGCAGCCGTCCTGTTGGAGAGTCACTAGAAATATCTGCTAATATATACAGTGTATGCTTGTCCAAGGCATAGTGAGAACTGCTTCTTCCCCTACACCTGTGTGTCCATTCCCTGCATGTTTTCAAGCCTAGCTAAAGAACACCTGAGCCTCCTTTACTTTGGCCTATTGGTGGAGTCCGATGTGTCCCCATAAGCTTGGCATCACTTCCAGAACATTTCTAAGCCATCAAGCCTCACTTCTCTAATCTCTAAGACTAAAAAATCTCTAAACCCTAAGAATAGGGGCTATTTACACAGTATTTTACAACGTATATGACACTTTCACTAACGTGCTCTCGTTTTATCCTCACAATCACCCTGTAATTTGTGTGTAATATTGCAGATGAGGAAACACAGTCTTACCCAGGTGGCGTCGCAGGGCTCCTGGCTCAGAATCCTCAGCTTCATGTCACAGCTTCCCACCGAGTCGGCCGGAACTGCCTGTGTGTGTGAGAGGTGGGTGTAGGTAATCCCAGGACAGGAAAGAAACCAAGAGGAGCCCTAGAAAACAAAGTATTCAGTGAAGACCCTCAATCACACAGACCCAAGGATTTGGGCCAGGTAAAATTATTCCCCATTCCAACCCATGCTGAACCTTGTGGCTGAAACAAAATATCAGCCCTTAAAATTGCGGAGGAAGCAGCAGACCTGCAGTGGAAATATCTGGTCTCCAGACCTGGCTGCAACACCTGCCATCCTCCCCCAGACCTCTGCACGTTTCTGGCTCTGCCTCGGGTTTTGGTCCCCTGGGTTCCCGGCTCGACCAGGACATTGAGAGGACCTGTTGTCTAACCACCTGCCTCTGAGCCCAGCTCACGCCCCAGCGAGACATTTCCTAGGTCTCCTACCAGCTAGCCAACCAAGTCTTCTAGAAGGACTTTTAGTATCACTAAAGTGTCAGAGTCCGTTAGCTCAGAAGAAAAAGCAAAATAAGGAAGTACTTCTTCACCTTGATCTAACTTAGATGCTGGCCCCTCCGGGGAGCCTTGTTTGAAGGCTCTTTCTCCCCTCCAACTCCTCCCCCAGGCTGAGTGCGGTGCACACCCATGTACCTCCAAGGCGCCCTCCGCTCTCCTGTAAGAGCACTTGGTCCACTGTTGCCGAACCAGGTTCGTCTTGCCCGACGCACAGCAAGCCGAAAGGCCGAGACCCCGAGGTCTGCAGCAAAGAGGGTTTATTTTCAAGACAGCCAAGCGACGAAACGGGTGGACAAATTTCAAATTCACCTCCTGAAGGCCAAGGGCTCGGGGTGTTTATGAGCTAAGGAATAAAGCAGCAGGGCGGCCTGAGGCGTCGGGAGCTTGGGGCGCGCTAGGCGCCTGCGGAAAGGGGCGGTGTGTCGTTCTGCGCAGGCGTGACTAAGCTAGAGGCCTCTGCACGTTCTGGGGGTGGAGTTTTCGGCCCTCCGACAGCAAAAGGATGCTGCGCATGCCCAGCTGGAGGGTCCGTGGTTCTATCCCGTTTGAGCAGGCTCAACTCGAACTGGATGCAGCTGACTTCGAGCTCCTAGAAAACAACTCAAGCAAACATCTTCTTGTTGAGGCTGCGTGCTGCTTGGTGGACTTGCAAGTCTTAAAACAACCTTGATTAGCGAAGACAGGTGAGATGGATTTAGCTAATCCTTGAGGTTTATCCACTGTATCGTAAATGTCTGCTTTTTCTGTCATTGCCTTTGCCTTGTGAGGTAGATATTCTATCTGGACCCCTAAGTCCATAGCCCCTGGGATAATGTCTTTGACATGGTAAGCATTCAGTAAATGGTTGATGAATGAATGAATGAGCTATGTTAAAAAAACAAAAACAAAAACAAAACCTCTGTAAAGACAAGGGCTATAATAGTATGTAAAAAATGAAAATTGTTTTGTGCAATGATATTAAGTGATATCTGTTCTATTATTCGTAAAAAATTATTTATACTGTACAGCCCAAAGAAAAAAATTTTCCAAAAATTTTTATGAAGTAGGAATAACACTGACACCTGGCAACAGACATAAAACAAAGCTCAAGAGGCTTAAATTTCAGATTCCCTGACTATCAATGGCTCCTCCCAAAGCCCTGGCCCAAAATTTATATTCATCATTTTCTATTCTTTTTCTTAGAGTGCCTCCAAAACTGTATAAGCTTCAGGTCTTTTGAAACTTAGGTCCACTCCTACTGAAACCAAAACCCAATAAAAATAGCACAAAAATAAGACTACAGTACGATTTCATTTATGAGTTATCAGCGTAAGTAATACTAAATAAAATTCTATCAAACAGAACTCAGCTGCATATAAAATTATGACCAAGTGGGCTGTGTTTCAGGAATGCAAGGACAGGTTAGTATTAGGAATCTACTAATATAGTTTATCATTATCATATCTCTAAGGAGAAAAAGCATGCATTTTCGTAGTTGCCAAAAGCCATTAGTTAACATAGAATATTTATTTTTGATTTAAAAAACTCATTAGGAACAGATGCGTTCTTCCTTAATATAATAAAGGTACATGTAACTTCACTGAAAAGCCAGTGTCCAGTTATCTATTGCTGTGCAACAAACCATTCAGAGTCAGTGGCTTTAAAACAATAACAATTATTTATTTTGCTCACAAATCTGGGGGTCTCCCGGGCTCAGCAAGGCAGCTCCTGCCTGGGTCTGTCAGGGCTGCCCTCAGACATGTCTGGGCCTGGGCCTTCTGCAAAGCATCTCCACTCCAATGTCTGGTGCTCAGCCTGCAAGAATCAAACAGCTAGGACCCTCAGGCATCTTTCTCTGTGTGAGGCCTCCAGGTAGAGACCTCAGGGGAGCTAGATTTTTTAAATGGCAACTGAAGGTGCCCAAAGCAAGTGTCCCAGGAGAGAGAAACAGGCATGACCATTTCTAACCTTGCTGGGAAAACCAACAGAGTCTATTTTGCTGAATTATGTTCCCTGAGGCAGCCATAACCTATCCAAGTTCAAGGAGAAGAGACAAGACTCCACCTGTATGGGAGACCTTCAAAAACATGCAAGTACGTTTTGAAAACCACCGTGGCATCTTACTTAAATGAGACAACAGAAGCATTCCCATTAAAGTCAGAAACAAAACAAGGATGCCCACTATTAACTAAACTTAGTATTTGACATTGTTCTAGCATAAAGATGGGTAAATTTTTTCTGTAAAGGGCTGGATAGTAGGTATTTAAGGCTTCTCAGGCCATCTTGTCTCTGTCAAAACTACTCAGCTGTAGTGAAAAAGCCATAGATAATATGTAAATGAACGTATGTGGTTGTGATCCTACAGAACTTTACTTGCAAAAACAGGTCGCAGGCTGGATTCAGCCAATAGGCTGTCATTTGCTGACCCCTGTTGCTGGCAACACTCTTTTAGAAAAAGAAAGTAAGATGTATAAATAAAGGAGGAAATAATTTTTTTTTGCAGATAGTATGATATATAACTGCAAAGCCCAAAAGAATCAGCCGAAAAACTATAACAAGTAATAAGAAAATTCAGAAAGATGGATGAACACATATTCGGAATACAGAAGTCAATAGCTGTAATATTGTGATACGATAAGAAATACTTATTTGGTCTTCACCTGGGTTCCTGACACAGGAGCTGCCCTTGGAGTCTCCTGAGTGATAGGGGTGGGAGAGAATCTTTTATTATTCATAGTAAGCCCCTTTTAATCATACCTGGGCGTATGCTAATGAGGTGACTTGTTGGCCCCCTAGACCTGTTGCCGGAGGAACCAACCACGTGATTAGAGGGTTGGACCTTTCAGCCCCGCGCCCCGAACCTCAGGTAGTGGGACAGGGAATGAAGACTGAGTTCATCACCAATGGCCAATGACTTAATTACTTATGCCTGTGTAATGGAACCTCCATACAAATCCCTAAATGGTGGGGTTCGGAGATCCTCCAGATTAGTGAATGCATAAAATGCTGGGAAGGTGGCCCTTCCATGGAAGCTCTGCACCCCACCCCGTGCCTTGCCCTATGTACCTCTTCACCTTTGTCTTGCCCTGTGTTTCTGTCCTTTATAATTCCCTTTATAATAAACTGGTAATAGTATACTCTTTTCCCTGAGTTCTGTGAGCCATTCCAGCAAATTATTGAACCTGAGGAGGGAGTCATGGGGAACCCCCAATTTATAGCCGGTGGATCAGAACACCGAAAGACCTGGGACTTGCTATTGGCCTCTGAAGTGGGAGCAGTCATGTGGGACTGAGCCCGTAACCTGTGGGGTCTGCATTAACTCTGGGTAGTTAGTATCAGAATTGATGTGAATCACTGGACATTCAGCTGTGTCTGGAGAGTTAGAGAATTGGTTGTTGGTGTAGGGGAAGAAGAATACATATTTGGGTTCAGAAGTGTTGTGAGTAGCAATAGGTCAGAATAGCACTTAAAAATACAAACATTAGAAGTTATAGTGAGAGGTAAGAGAAAACTAAAATGCTTAGGAGCGTACTCTGATACCCAAGGAGCAAGGATTGTGTGTAATTGATGATGGAAACTTAAAAACACTCCTGCAGAACACAACTTATTCTATTAAATACTTACTTCTGAACATGCAAAATGATGAAAATGCAAGGTTATATGTTACCATAGGGTCTGAAATAGCAAAATATTTCAAATAACCAGTCCAACAATAGAGAACGGGTTAAAGTATTGTGTTCACATACAAAGAATACAAAGTATCCATCAGATAAAAATGAAAAAGTCGACTTCCCTGGTGGCGCAGTGGTGAAGAATCCGCCTGCCAATGCAGGGGACACAGGTTCGAGCCCTGGTCCAGGAAGATCCCACATGCCACGGAGCAATAAGCCCACGCGCCTAGAGCCTGTGCTCCACAACAAAGAGAAGCCACACCAATGAGAAGCCCGCACACCGCAACGAAGAGTAGCCCCCGCTCACCACAACTAGAGAAAACCCATGCCCAGCAACAAAGACTGAACGCAGCCCAAAAATAAAATTAATTAATTAATTAATTTTTTTTTAAAAATGAGAAAGTCCTTTGTGTATTGATGTGGAACATGGGAGATTAGGTTTGACATAAATACATTACCACATGTAAAATAGACAGCTAGTGGCAACCTGCGGTATATATAACACAGGGAGCTCGGCTCGGTGCTCTGTGATGACCTAGATGGGGTTGGATGGAGGTCCGAGAGGGAGAGGATATTTGTATACCTATAGATGATTCACTTCGTTGTACAGCAGAAACTAACGCAACATTGTAAAACAATTATATTCCAATTTAAAAAAAAGGATGTACTGTTAAAAACACACTCACTGTGCAAAACATATTTATGGTCTCTACCATTTGTCCAAAAAAGGTAGGAAGAGGAAATATACATAAGCACACGCATGTAGGTATTTGCTAAAATGTTTGTGGAGTGATACATGAGAGACTAACAACATTGTTTGCTTCCAGAAAGGGGAACTGGATGGCTGGGAGAGGCAGAGAAAGTTTGCATCAAATTGCCCCTTTCTGTGTTTCGATCCTTGAAACGTGTGAGTGCATTAAGTAGTCAAAAATTAAATGCCATTTTAAAAACATTGTTTATACACTAAATAAAAATCAAATGCCTTTAAATCTTTTAAATTTTTTTTGTCATTATTTACTTTTCTTCACAAGTTATCACATGCCCAAAGTTTGAAGTCACACAGATCTGAACAAGCATATAGAATAGTAATTAAGACCATAGACTCTACAGCTCCAGACTGCCTGGATTTTAATCCCAGCCCTGCCAGTTGCGACCTGTGGGATCTTGAGTCAGTTAATTAACATCTCTGTGCCTCAGTTTACATATCTATAAAACAGAAGTATTGATAACTCCTTTACAAGGTAAATGGGATCATCTCTGCTCAGTGTTTTATCCAGTGTCTTGATGGATTGACTATGTAATAAATTATGCTGTAGTGTCTATCAGGACAAATAAAAGATGAAGGAGGGATTAGAAAGGTGGGCATGTTTCTGAGGATATTTATCTTGTAGGTCAGAGAACCACAGTCTTAGACCTGAAAGTGACCTTAAATTTGAGCAACGCTACTCCGACTACTCCCTCCAATCAGACCTTTACAATTCAGGATAGGATACCTGTTTGACCTTGTTTAAATCCACCTGTTAAATGCAGGTGTTCTCAAGTTTGTTTGACAATGGTACCCTCGACTGACAGAAAACCTATCATTATCTTTCAAGAAACTACTCTTTAGAGCAGAGCTTGTCAAACTTTAATATGCCTATGACTCACATGGATTTTTTTTTTTTTTTTTTTGGCTGCGTTGGGTCTTCATTGCTGCGCGTGGGCTTTCTCTAGTTGCGGCGAGCGGGGGCTACTCTTCATTGAGGTGCACAGGCTTCTCATTGCGGTGGCTTCTCTTGCTGCGGAGCACAGGCTCTAGGCGCGTGGGCTTCAGTAGTTGCAGCACTCGGGCTCAGTAGTTGTGGCTCGCGGGCTCTAGAGCACAGCCTCAGTAGTTGTGGTGCACAGGCTTAGTTCCTGCATGGCATGTGGGACCTTCCCGGACCAGGGCTCGAACCCGTGTCCCCTGCATTGGCAGGCGGATTCTTAACCACTGCGCCACCAGGAAAGTCCACATGGATTTATTCTTAAAATGTAGATTCTGATTCAGTAGGTCTGGGGTGGGGCCCGAGATTCTTCATTTCTAACTTTTTCCCAGTTGATTCCAATGCAGCTGGTCCACAGACCACACTTTGAGTAGCAAAGCTTCATAGAAGCAGCTTGGGAAATGCTGGTGTGTATAGTACATCTGTAGGTGTATTCATGTACAAGCTTCCATTCATCTCTCCATTATTCAAGTGCATTGACTTGTCAATTTGTGTTTAACTGTATTTTCACCTTTCACAGGACAGGTTTTGTTAATTAAATGTGCCAGTCACTTTATTATGCAGTCAAGGGAAAAAACCCTCAACCAGTAGCAATAATAGTGACAGACTTCAAAATGTATAACAGTGCATACATTTTGCCTAAAATGAAAACAGCAACAACAACAAATATGCTATTTTTAAATGACATTACCATGACATTTGTTAACTGAACATTTTTTGTATTTTACAAATCTTAGGATAGTGGACAGAGCTCTGGATTTGGAATTGCTCACTTTTCTGAACTTCAATTTCTTCATCTATAGAATGAAGATAGTAATTCACACGTCGAAAAACTAAACTGAGAGTGTCTTATAGAAAGTGTTCGACATTTAGTAGTTAATACATTAATTTTTAATTGAAATCACTGAAGATTGTATTTGTTTAGGGTCCATTTTATCACATAATATAGGATCTCTCTAGAACAATTATTCTCAAACTTCAGTGTGCAGTAGAATTACCAAGAGGGCTTGTTAAAACATAGAAACTCCCAAATTCTCTAAAGTGGTTAGTCTGGGTACTCACTTTAAAAGCTACCGCTCTAGAAGAAAACAAAAACATGTGAGAAACCGTATACATTTATAGAAAAGTCTGCTACACGTTACACAGTGCTTTCCTCCTCCCCTCCACACTATGTGTGTGTGTGTGTGTGTGTGTGTGTGTACCATATATATATATATAGTAAAATACATGTGTTGTAGAAAGTGGGAGAACTACCGGAAACTCAGAGACAGGGGATTCTGAAAATAGTCAGGCTGTCTTGATGTTACACCTGAGCAAGACTGAAGAGTGGACATTTACAGGGCTGTTTGGAAATACTGATGGGGGAAATGATGACCATGAAGATACAGAACTGGTTCACCAAGAGCACATCACATCAGATTAACCTTGTTCCTTTCACTGACAGTGTCACTGCACTAAAACAGATTTTATCAAAGCATTTGACAATGACTTTCAATGATATCCTAGAGAGAGAATTAAAAACAAGGAATTATGGATCTATGAAAACATAACTAAGAGGATTAGCAAATAGTGGGACAAATAATCAATGAATTAGTTTAACATGTCCATTAAGAGGTTCCTGCTGGTGGATCCCGAGCCAACAAGTGAAAACTAGCCTTGACATCACAGGAACTCAACATAGTTGCCCTTAAATGTTAGGTGGAACCTTATAAGGATATTATTTTTGTAGGTCAAAGTGTTCAAATATTTAACCCAATAGGTGAAGAGTTATAATGTCATCCCTCTCTTCTGAATCTGTTGATGATGTTCAATCCTCACTGACATATCTACATATTTCTCACTCCAATTTACAAAGCCCTCTAAAATTTAGCCCAATTTTCCGGACCCATGTTCCATTATTGACCCATATATGTGCAACATTTCAGCCAAATTGGATTGCACAATACTCCCAGACATACCCCAAACTTTCTTGTCTCTGCCTTTATTTGTGCTGCAGCCTTTAAAATTCCCTCCCTCTATCCCATATCCCTCCTCCATATGGCACGTGTGGGTGGAAACCTACTCACAGTACACTCAGATGTGAGAGAAAGTCAGGTTATTTATTTTGTGTCTTACTGATCCAGTGTTCCTCATAAGTCCCCACCCAATGGTTAAGTGGGAAGGAGACTCTGCCTGGACTGGGTTGAATCCAGTCCAGTAATCCAAATTGTCCCTTTAGGGAATACTTAGTCTCTATATGGAAAACCGAATACCCACGTCCTCAGATTTCTCCGTCTCCCGAGCTCGTTTCTGCAGTGGCATCTGTATGTGGCAGGGAGGTAGGGAGTGACTTGCTGAACCACATGGCGGAAGCAAAGGCTCTGGGATTATTGAGTATCTTCAACCTCAAGACGAGTGAGAAAATGAAAAGGTAGAGCCTGCCTTTCTCCTCTTCCTCTCCCACTCCCTTCTCCTTTACATTCCTTCTTTAAGAATCCTAATCTACCCATTGGTAGATGGATCCATAAGACCCATAAGAAGAAGGTCATATACTCGGGGAGCCTTAAAGAAAAGAACATATACTTACCCTCCTTCCTAACTCTTGTATAACACTTTTTACTATTGGAAAATGTGTTGCGTGCATGGTGTAGGAGTTTATTGTATCTCTGTAGGAAAGACATCAGCAAGATGCAGAGCAAGAAAAAGGCAGTGGGCCAGACCACTCTGGAGGCACCAGAGCTGGGGTGACGGGATGGGGAGGAGAAGAGTTAAAAATTATTTAACTAGAAGATTCAAGAGAAGAAGAAGAGAGAATAACAAACGAAGCAGAATGCTTTGGCAGAAAGAACACTCCTTCCAAGAAGACTTTGAGTCTCCAACACTGTATCAGATGCTTCTTGTAACGTTCTTCCACTGTGGTATACTTAAGCAAGCAGTGAGATCTAAAGTTTTGGAAATTTTTCCTATGTTCTACATGTAGCATGGAGACAGCCGGCCAATGGTCCTAAAGGGACAAACTCATAGAGACTTGGGCTACTCAGCAAACAGTGACTGGCAACCATTGACCGGAAGGGCATCCCCAATGCTTTAGCACCGGGTGACCTTTGGACCTTTGTATGTTCTTGGGGCGGGGAACTCCAATAACAACTGAGGCTTAATTTCCTGCCAGCAAGTTGATTAGAGATTTTAAGTCAGAAGCAATTTGATTTAAAGGAAATTAAGAAATTTGATATGCTTTGCTTTGCACAACTGGGTTTGTAGACTGAGATTCATTCCCACTATAATAGCTTAGCTTATCCCGAGGGAATGTGAACCTGGAGGTGAATGTGAGTTTGCAGAATTTAATATAAGTCCTTACACTCTCTTCCCAGTGGCCAGCCAGCTTGGGCATGTGCCCAGGCCACTCTCCTTAACTGATTGTCTTATTATAGAGAATATGAACACAGCAGAATGAGAAACAACAGAAGACTTTCTTTGACCCTTCCCTTTTAAGGCTTACAACCCACACTAGGCACCCCATAGGAACCATAGTACCACACAAGACGGTATCTTGCCTGTTTCCAACAGCGCTGGAGAATTAGTTGACCTTACCTTTGAGTCTTGAGCATCTTCACCAAGTGATTTCTCTCTCTTCTCCATCAGCCCAGTCAGCAGGTTCCACACACATATAAATGATATTAAACAAATGTGTTCAAAACTCGAAGCCCCCAGAAGTTCCTAAGACCTTTGGCATTCTAAAGCCCTTCACATTCTTACTGCAAACTGCCTTTCCAGTTTTATCTCCTACCACATGCATACACACACACACACACACACACACACACACACACACACACAGAGAGAGTCATTCAGCCATATTCAGTTGCTTCCTTTCCTGAGTGTGCCATATTATTTATACCTGTGTACTTCTACACGATTCCCTCTGCTTCCTGTTGACCTCCCGTTTCACTTAATAACACCAACTAAAACATCAAGATCCAGCGGAGGGGGTTGGGGGAGGGATGGAATGGGAGATTGGGGTTAGCAGATGTAAGCTATTATATATAGGATGGATAAACAAAGTCCTACTGTATAGCACGGGGAACTATAGTCAATATCCCATGATAAACCATAATGGAAAAGAATATTTAGAAAAATAATGTATATATATGTATGACTGAATAACTTTGCTGTATAGCAGAAATTAACATTGTAAACCAACTATACTTCAATTAAGAAAATAATAAGAATTGGATGTCCCTGGTGGCTCAGTGGTTAAGAATCCACCTGCCAATGCAGGGGACATGGGTTCGATCCCTGGTCCGGGAAGATCCCACATGCCGCAGAGCAACTCAGCCCATGTGCCACAACTACTGAGCCCATGTGCCACAACTACTGAAGCCCGCATGCCCTAGAGCCCACTCACCGCAACTACTAAGCCCGCGTGCCACAGCTACTGAAGCCTGTGCGCCTAGAGCCTGTGCTCCGCAACAAGAGAAGCCACCGCAATGAGAAGCCTGCGCACCGCAATGAAGAGTAGACCCCACTCGCTGCAACTAGAGAAACCCTGCAGGCAGCAACGAAGACCCAACACAGCCAAAAATAAATAAATAAATAAATAAATTGTTTTAAATACTATAAAAAAATAATAAAAATAAAACATCAAGATTCACCTCAGGTGTCACCACCTCCCCTGACTCAGGACATATTAGAACTCCCTACTCTGTGGGTTCAGAGCACAGAGTGAACACTGGTCTAGAGCACATGTATTGTATAGCAATTGGTTTACTTGCCCCAGTCACTAACACGTCAGCTCCCAAACAAGGAAGGACTGTGTTCCTTTGTACTGCCAGCATATTACAGTGTCAATCACATAGTAAGAGGTATAGATGAACAGCTGAATAAAGCAGTTATATAGTCAGGAACAAAAGTGATTGCAAGACCAGATACAGGAATCCAATGAATGTGGGCAAGATGTTCAAAATCAAGCCTATCTTAATATATAGCCAAAACCATTTTTAAGTTCATATTTTCCATCCGGAAATGTCATTCCTTGGTTTAGTCCTAAAGAAAAAAAAATCACATGCATTTACACACAGCACAGATTAATTTCATAGATCACTCTTGAGCATAGGAAAAAACAAGAAAATAGCTGCAAAATAAATCAAGATATTTCTTAAACTTATTCTCATTCAGACCGCAACTCTTCAGAATGCCTTAGAGATGTTGTTATCGTTATTTTTCCACACACTTTTGCCTCATGTACCATCAATAGCATTGGTCATAAAATGTTTCTTAAAAAAAAGAAATAACTTTAAAATGTATATGTACAAACACTCTATTTCCAATAATAATGGTATGAGGAAGTTGGGGGATTCCCTTCAGGAGAAAACAAGTATAAAACTAGACAAAATTATAAAAGAAGCCATTTCAGCACACTGAAAAACATCGAAAGGCAGACAACAACTTGAGAAGCATTCACTCATGAAAAATTGCTAATGCATTTAGTGAGAATGGCACATTCATGGCCTTACTGCCAAGGAACATTGCTATTTTCCCCAGATCAGGTGGTATAAACCCACAGCTTTACTAATCAGGAGAGGAAGACTTAGTTACTGACGTTTATCAGAGCTGATAAATATACAGCAGGGAGACTTTGGAAGCCAGAAAGCCATAGAAAGGCTGAAATAACAAACTCTTCACACAGCCCTGGCTGACTGCTAAGCTACATGTGTGCTGGAAATATCAGGGAGTTCAACAAAAAAGGTAAGCAAGACATAAATATTCTGTGCCTTTGAATATTCTCCTCAAACCACAAACAGCTTGGGCAGCAAAGAACAGAAGCCTTCCTGTCTGCCCGTATATCATTGACTGACCCCTAAACTATGTACAAGTACAGGAGAAGCACCTAGAAGTCACACTGAAAAAAATGGGCAGAGACATTAGCAGCTGCACACCACAGAGGAGAAAGATTTGGTAGTTTGAGTCTAAACAAATTAGATGATTGCTAATTATTTAACAAAAATTTAAAAACAACCCGTGGAAGAACAGAACAGAATCCAAAGTCACTGCAACCTATTAATTACAATGTCCCATTTGCAACAGCATCAACATGCAAAGAATAGTAAAGTACGACCCTTACTCAGGAAATAATATATGATCAATAGAAACTGACTGCCTGGAGGCCCATGTGCTAGATTTAGGAGACAAATTTCAAATAGCCATTGTAAATATGTTAAACGAATGCAGAAAATTAAAGAAAATTATACCAAGAATGAATGATCAAATAGGATTATCAACAGGAAACTTAACACTATTTTGTAAAAAAAAAAAAAAAAAAAAAAAAATACAATTTCCAGAGCTGAAAAGTAAAAAGAATGAAAAATTCACTAATGGGCTCAAGAGCAGATCTAAGATGGTAGAAGAAAGAATCAATAACTTGAATATAGAAAGTATCCAATCCAAAGAATAGAAAGAAAATGATTGAAGAAAGATGAACAGTCTTGAGATCTGTGAAACAATATAAAGAATTCCTATACATGTATAATTGAAGGAACAGAGAGCAAGAAAGGGAAATCTATTTAAAGCAGAAAGAATATTTAAAGAAATAATAGCCTAAAAATTCCCAAATTTGATGAAAAACCATA
Source organism: Eubalaena glacialis (assembly GCF_028564815.1). NCBI lineage: Eukaryota > Metazoa > Chordata > Mammalia > Artiodactyla > Balaenidae > Eubalaena > Eubalaena glacialis. Next base: position 10,686,250 of record NC_083725.1, on the reverse strand, counting down.
ACTAACAATTCCAAGACACTCGACAAAACCCAAATAGGATAAATACAAAAAGAACCATAGCTGAACAAAGCATATTACAGCTGCTAAAAGCTAAACACAAAAACAAAACCTTGAAAGCAGAGAGAGAAAAGATAAAACTCATATAAGGAAACAATAGTGTGATTAACAGCTGATTGCTCATTAGATAAAAATGGAGGCTTGAAGACACTGGATGAACACATTCAAAATGCTGAAGAAAAAAACAAGCAAACTACCAAACAAGAATCAACATCCAGTGAAAATGTCCTTTAAAAATAAAAGTAAGGGCTTCCCTGGTGGCGCAGTGGTTGAGAATCTGCCTGCCAATGCAGGGGACACGGGTTCGAGCCCTGGTCTGGGAGGATCCCACATGCCGTGGAGCGACTTGGCCCGTGAGCCACAATTGCTGAGCCTGCGCGTCTGGAGCCTGTGCTCCGCAACAAGAGAGGCCGCGATAGTGAGAGGCCCGCGCACCTGATGAAGAGTGGCCCCCACTTGCCGCAACTAGAGAAAGCCCTCGCACAGAAACGAAGACCCAACACAGCCATAAATAAATAAATAAATAAATAAATAAATAAATAAATAAATAAAAATTAAAAAAAAAAAAAGAGCCTCCTGAATCATAAAGGAAAATTTCAGGTGAAACAAATTTATCATTATAAAAAAATTAAAAAATAAATAAATAAAGGTAAAATAGAGACATCTCTGGATAAACAATAACAGAGAGAATTTGCTGCTAACAGACCTACACTACAAGAAATTCTAAAGGAAATCCTTGGAGCTGAAGGAAAATGTTACTGGAGGCTAACTCAGATTCTAGAAAAAGAATAAAGAACACTGGGAATAGTATATATGTTGGGAAACATAAAATTTTGTGTAATTTTTTCTTTCTTTTCCTCTCAACTTATTTTAAAGATATATCAGTGTTTAAAGTAAAAATTATAAAACTCTATTGTAGGGTTTATTATGCATAGATATGGATATAAGATAACAGTAGCTCTGAAGAGGAGAATAATTGAAGCTATAATGGTGCACATTTTCTAGATTTTATAGGAATTTGGTATTAATATATGTATATTGTGAACCTTAAAGATACATACTGCAATCCCTAAAACAACTCCTCCACAAAATGCAAGGAAGTATAGCTAAAAAGTCAATAGAATTATAATTGTATAACTAAAAATATTTAACAAAAAAATTCAGTTTAATAAGAAAAGATTTAGTAAAGACAGACAGAAAAGGAACGAGACAAATAGGAAACAAATATCAACAGAGCAGACCTACATCTAATCATAACAATAATTACATTAAATGGGAATAGACTAAAACTTTTACTCATAATGCAGAGATTATCCCTCAGGATAAAAATGCAATATCCAAAAAAACAAACAGCCCAATCCAAAATGGGCCGAAGACCTAAATAGACATTTCTCCAAAGAAGATATACAGATTGCCAACAAACACATGAAAGGATGCTCAACATTACTAATCATTAGAGAAATGCAAATCAAAACTACAATGAGGTATCACCTCACACCAGTCAGAATGGCCATCATCAAAAAATCTACAAACAATAAATGATGGAGAGGGTGTGGAGGAAAGGGAACCCCCTTGCACTGTTGGTGGGAATGTAAATTGATACAGCCACTATGGAGAACAGTATAGAGGTTCCTTAAAAAACTAAAAATAGAACTACCATACGACCCAGCAATCCCACTACTGGGCATATACCCTGAGAAAACCATAATTCAAAAAGAGTCAGGTACCACAATGTTCATTGCAGCTCTATTTACAATAGCCAGGACATGGAAGAAACCTAAGTGTCCATCGACAGATGAATGGATAAAGAAGATGTGGCACATATATACAATGGAATATTAGCCATAAAAAGAAACAAAACTGAGTTATTTGTGGTGAGGTGGATGGACTTAGAGTCTCAAAGTGAAGTAAGTCAGAAAGAGAAAAACAAATACCGTATGCTAACACATATATATGGAATCTAAAACAAAAAATGGTTCTGAAGAACCTAGGGGCAGGGCAGGAATAAAGATGCAGATGTAGAGAATGGACTTGAAGACAGGGAGAGGGGGAAGGGTAAGCTGAGACAAAGTGAGAGAGTAGTATGGACATACATACACTACCAAATGTAAAATAGATAGCTAGTGGGAAGCAGCCACATAGCACAGGGAGATCAGCTCTGTGCTTTGTGACCACCTAGAGGGGTGGGAGGGAGACACAAGAGGGAGGAGATATGGGGATATATGCATATGTATAGCTGATTCACTTTGTTGTAGAGCAGGAACTAACACACCATAGTAAAGCAATTATACTCCAATAAAGATGTAAAAAAAAAAAAATGCAATATCCAATTATTTTCTGTTTACAAGAGGTGCACTTTAAATTCCATAACACAAATAGTTTGAGAGTAAAAAACACAGAAAAAGATATATCATGTAAACAGTAAGTTTAAAAGAGATGGAGTGCCTATATTAACACCAGACAAAATAGACTTCAAGATAAGGAATATTACTAGGAACAAAGAGGGTCATTTCATAATGATTGATAGAGCAAGAAGATATATAATTTTTAAATGTATAACTGCCTAGTAAGAGAATCTGAAATGCATGAAGCAAAACTTGTAAGAGTTGAAATGAGAAAAAGAAAATAATAAGCAATTATAGTTGGAAATTTTAATGCTCTTCTCACAGTCATTCATAGAACAAGTACAGAGACAATCTGTAAGGAAACAGAAGACTTAATATTATTCAGCAAAACCCGGTCCCCCATCAAAAGGATACAAGAGTGTGAATTGGGAGCCTTTGACTCTGGGTGTCAGAACACTAAGTAGTATGGGCTATCTTGAAAAGGCTGCTGTGAGAATGATTCTAGGGTCCTAGGGCTCCTGGCAAGCTGCTTAACAACCCAAGTGGTCTGCGGCATCAACACTAGGGCTTCAGGATGGGAGACAGGTGGGTAGAGTCTGGCCAGGCCAGAGGGGAGCCCCTCAGCAGCCCTAGCTCTGCCGAGGCACTGTGTCAAACAAGGCTTTTTCTGCATCTAGCATCTCCAAGGAAACCAAACATCATGAGGATCTACTTGACCCCAAAGTAACACCTTAGAGCAAGAAAAAGAAACGCTTTTAATTAACGAATTGAAAACCCACCAACACAATTAGTTTCTACTGAGGTAACCTAACAGTTACGAAACATCACCCACCCACCACTCCCCATCAGAAATGCCAACAGCACAGCCTGGAACCACAGGCCACTGGAACTGGAAAGTCCCTTGTCCCAACATAGCCTTCTCCAGAGTCTCCTTTTATTCAACTCGTTGGTAACGATAATAGTAGCCAACACCTCTAAGTACAGGGCAGTGTGAAAACTACTTCATCAAGTGATCGCCTGTGATTCTCATAATTTTCCTATGAGACTTAATCCCGGTAAAGTTCCTGAAGTTTATGATGGAGTCAGGACTGACACTGTGACCTCCATCATTAGCCATTCCTCTTCCTTTTCTTGCTTTCAGTATTGGGCATGGTCCAAAGCTCTCCACTCCTCCGGACATCCCAGAGATGCCTCCCAAATCCATCCTCCAGTCTTGCTCTGGCTCTCTCTTGGATTCTGTCCACCTGAGTGTTTTTCTGGTGCCTCAGATCACAGCTAAGATGAGTTTTTCGTCTGTTCCCTTTCTGTTCACGGGGCGGGCACCCTTCCAGTTACACAAGTCAGAATCTCTCTGTCACTCTCATTCTGAACCTTCCTTAACGGCCAATTCCATCTTCACACCGTCTCCGGCATCCATCCCCCCTCACCTGCCCTGGAGCATTACAACATGATCCTTCCATCACTCCTTCCATCCTGCCAGGTGGTACCAGACCCACAAAACATTGAGGGCTCCACATTCTCCACTGAATATCACTCCACTCTTTGTCCCACGTCCCCACAGATTTATTTTCTGACAAGCCCTAGTAGTGGGCCTAATGCAACTCATCATCCTCAAGAACATGAAAGTTCCCTGAAGCTCCTTTCACCACATGTATCTTCACCAGAGGTCAGCAAGCTATGGCCTGTGGGCCAGATCTGGCCTTAGCCGCCAGGGCTAAGAAGAGTCTCCACATTTTTTAAAAGTTGAAGAAAATCAGAGAAAGAAAAATATTTTGTGACCCATGAAAATTATATGAAATTCAAATTTCAGGGTGCATAAGTAAAGTTTTATTGGAATGTAACCATGCCCGTCTGTATACCTGTTGTCCAGGGTTTCTTCTGTGTCACACGACAGAGTTGAGTTGTCATCACAGAGAACGTGAGGCCCACGATGACTAATATTGACTATCTGGCCCTTTATAGAAAAAGGTTGCCAATCCATGTCTTCACTCTAACCTTGCCAATCTTGATTATTATAACTGTTTTAAAATTTTTTTCTGATAACATTGTAAATGTTTTGTAGTTTGTCACTTCTGATATTAATTGTTTAACATCTGTAGGTTTTTAATTTTGTGAGATTAACTCTATCAGTGTTTTCTTTTATGGTTCCTTTGCTTTTATGCTTGAAAAGGTCTTACCTTTTGTTAGTATCAGAAAAATATTCACTTACATTTTCTTCTAACTTTTTAATGATTTATTTTCAATCTTTTAACTTTTTAACGAATGTGAAATTTATGTCCATGAGGGTTGCAAGTTAAAGAAAATTAACTATTGCCCAAACCATTATTCATTTCTCCTAGACCATTTGTTGAATATATATTTATTCCCCATTAATTTGAAAAGATGCTGTTGAAATACCGTTTCATTCATTAACATGATAAGCATTCTATTCTAACTTTAAAGTTAAAGCAATGCTCAGAGTCTTTTTTATGAATGTATTGAATATTTTGCATATGAGGAGTATGTTTTTAAATGTGTAAATCTGATGTTAAAACTGAGAATGTAAAATTCTTCATTAGGTTTACGGCTTTCTTAAATATTTTGTCAACTTGGTTATAAAACCATAAAACTTTGGGGATGCACAATGAACTTTGCTGTGCTCATCTCACTAAGAAAACCCAAGTTTTCCTGGGTCTTTCCTGTCTCTGAATTCTCTTTACTATGTTACCATTCTATTTTGCAAGTAGCAGCTCACTGTTTTCAGTCAAGTAGCATTAGATGTTTTACTACCTGATAGGAAATTTTCTTTATTGCTCCACTTTTCAACTTTTCCTTAATATTTTCTCGTGCTTCTTCTCCTAGGTAAAATTCGGAAGAGCAAAGTGATTGCTGTGTGATTTTGACTTTATGTTGATTTTTGAAGCATTGCCATCCAAACAGTATTTAGTTTCTCTAACGTGAGGCATGTACTAATACATGTATTATCCTGTACTGAGAAGTGTATTAGCTAAATACTATCATTACGTCCCATTTTACAAATGAGGACATGAAAGTACTGCACCCCGACAATTGGATTCTAATACTAACTACACTGACTTATCACAGACCCCACAGGGTAAGGGTGACAGTCCCCAACAAGACTGCTCTCACTTTACATGCAAGCCACAAGTATGCTTTATAACATATACAATACGTGATAATACGTTATGAACTTCATAAAATAAGCACACGTAAAACAAGGGGTGGATGCTCACACATGATTTTTACAGTAAAAATTTACAGACAGCTGAACCAGAGAAACACAACGTGCTACTACCACCAGTAAAATTACTGTGAAAATACTAGGATGATTTATTCTTTTTTTTTTTTTTTTGGCCACGCCACAACTTGTGGGATGTTAGTTCCCCGACCAGGGATTGAACCCGGGCCCTCAGCAGTGAAAGCGTGGAGTCCTAACCACTGGACTGCCAGGGAATTCCAAGGCAATTTATTCTTAAGCCAGGAAAAGATGGAACAAATGTGAAAAACCCACAGGAATCTTTACAACTCAGAAACTGTGAAATAGTGACCATTTAAAAAAGTGTTTGGTTAAAAATAACCACTAAAGACAATTTTGAATATGGTGCTTTAACTCCAAGTCCCTATGTCAAGATATTTCAGAGGCCCCAGATATTTATAAATGATTTTAAATAATTGTATGAAGTATTTTATACCAGTGGTTCTCAAATGCCCGTCTTTAGACAAGTGCCAAATCTTGATAAATTTTTCACCCCTTTGTAACAAAACTATAAAAATAAGAAAAATGTGATTATACGTTCATTAACCTAGGTATGCAATTAAAAGGGCTGCCCTTTTTTTCTGCAAAAACACTTTCTTTGTGAATTATTGCCCTTGAAGAGTAAGATGATGGTAACCATAGATGCTGGATTTAAAAAAAATATTACCTGGAAAACTGAAAAAAAATATTACCTGGAAAACTAATAAACCCTGAGCTGGCTTTATTTATTTACCCGGGCTTTTTGTGGGACTTTTTGTTTGCTTGCTTGTTTTTCTTTTTTTATAATTCATAAACATCTAAGTCTGGGAACCATGCAGTTTACAAAGTGCAGGTGCCACTTTGGCCACCAGATGGCAGAGCAGTTCTATTGATACATTTGACGTCTTGAGGCTCCACCTTCTGCTACCTATGCCCGTTTGCCCTTGGCAAACAGCACCCGTTCATTTTTCGAAAAATATCTTATTTCCTCTTTTTAGGATTTTCCCCTAAGGAATATTTTGAACAGAAGTATTTTACATCTCAGCCTAGAAATGAATTTCCCCCACGGTGTTGTGTTTAGACTTGCCATCTATTTTTTTTTTTAATTCATTATAAGTCTCTATTAATAAAACAAAGACCTCACCGAGCTGCTTCAGAGGTACAGAAAGATGATGTGCCGTAGAGGAGGGGAGAGGAAAGGAGGGGAAGGAATCGATCCTAAACATTTATCCTTCTCCCGTCTAACCCCAACCCCCCGGCATCACACACACACACACACACACACACACACACTGAAGCTCAGAATATGTAGGAATAGGGACACTCGGGGAGGGAGGAAGGAAAGGGTAGCTGGTTTAACCCAAAGGAATATGATTCCTTAGGTCCGGAAAACAGAGCCACTTACTAGAAACAAAGGGGCGCGCCATACTGCCACCCAGTGGTGTGTGTGAGCTGCTTTCTTCTAGACTCATGCTAACAAGACCTTTCTGTAGATGCTTCACCTGGTGGCTCAGGCCATGGTCTGGGAGGACTTTATATGACACCTATTACACCACTCTTCTGTCCCCACCAGCACCTGATGGTGTCAGGTCCAAACCAGTATATTCATAGACCTCTGAGTCACTGGCTTGTCCGAATGCCAGGCCTGTGAGGACTTGCTCTCTGCCACCTTGCAATTCTAGTGAACATCACAAAGGACCACTCGTGCACCCTAAGAACCAAAGTGTTACCCTAGCGCCCCACTGTTATCTGAGCAAGAGACTCATAATCATCTCATGTGGTCAACTTTCTATAAAATCCCCCATTTCAGAAAACCTGAGTAAATCTTCGATTCTCCCCCAAATGCTTTGTCTTAGCAGGAACTGACTGGCTGCAGAAAAAGTCCCAGGTCTTCCTGAGAGCATCTTGCTGAAGCCATCATTTTCTCGTCCTAGGCCAGGAGCACAGAGCCTAGGAAAGGACCCAGGGGCATCTCTGGGTGCAGAAGAAGGAAAAAGCAATCCTACATCAATTTGGCCTGAGATGTTGAGAGATGTTCAGAGTACCTGAGCTTAGTCCCAAATCCCCCTTCCTTCCTACCTTCCTTCCTTCCTCACTCACTCCCTTCCTTCCTTCTGCATTTTTCTTCCACTTCCCAGACCACCCCTCCTCTACACTTTGGAATGTGACATACCTGGGTTCAAATTCAGATTACCTCCCTTGCTAGGTGGGTGACATTGTAATGTTTCTCGACTTTGTTTCTCATCTGTAAAATGAGGATACAGGAACCTCACCAGTGCCCTCGTGTAGGGCTTCACCCTCTCAGTCTAACCTTTCCTTTAAAACATCCCTGTGCTTCCAAATTACATGCTCTGTTTCTGCATTCTCATCAAAACTCATTTTTCTTCAGTGTCAGGCTATGTCAGTTTTGGAGAAAGCAAGTTCATTGAATTAATGTACGATCATGTGAAAATGACTAATAATAGCCTCTCCCTCTTGGATCCTAGACTTACAAAATCCTCTGTCAGAATTGTAGAACTGCCAAATGCTAGAAATGAGGGAGAACTTAAAGGTCATCTGGTTCAAATCCCATTTTCTCCAAGTGATGCAACTGAATCCTGAAGACATTAAGTGGATGGTGTGAGTCCCAGAGTATTTCCTAGAAGAGCCCAGACTGGGACACAGTAGATGCAGCGTACTGACCTCTGCCCAGACTCCTTCCAGTATTCCACACTGCCTCTGGGATTCTAGTCCTGCCTGTCTTCCTTGGCTTCTTCCCATTGCCTGCTTCTGAACCCGTTGGTACAATTCTCCTCCCCTCCCCTCTCTTCCTAATTATCACCATCTCACGCAGGTGATGCAAAGACCTCACGCACATTATCCAGACCTCAATACTTGGAATTCCTTAGGGAATGACCCTCGGCTCCACATTTAAGATAAGTTAGAATAGAGTTATTTTGTAGGAACAAGTAGAAGAAATTTCTGGAAGAGAGAAAACTACATGAGCAAAGGCATGCAGATGTGGAGTGTTTATATCAGTGAATGTAAGACTGCAAATAACGTAAATACAAACTGAAAGGAAACAGATCAGACCTCAGTTTCAAGTGTGAGAATGAAAACAGCTGATAACAGAAGGAGACGACCAGGAGAAAATAATGTGGTTAAGGATTCAGCTGCCACATCTAGTAAGTTTATTATGGGAGAAAATCAGAAAGGTGGGTTGCAGGTGGGAAGAAAGAATCCATGTAGAGGAATAAGAGTGGTCGGACAACACAGCCTTACAAGACTTTGTCCTCACCGCTGGTCCTACCTTTCCCATCCCCACTGCCCCAGGGAGCTTTATAAAACATGAATGCTCAGGCCTTCTTGGCAAATTAAATCAGAATTTCTGGGAGTGAGGCTGCTATAATGTTTGTGTTCCTCCCCCCTTTTCCGAAAGTCATATGCTGAAATCCTCATCCAGAATGTGATATTAGGAGGTGGGGTCTTTGGAAGGTGATTAGGGCATGGGGGTGGAGCCCTTATGAATGTGATTAGTGCCCTTATAAAAAAGGCCCCCCAAGAGCTCCCTCACCCTTTCCACCATGTGAGGACACAGAGGGAAGAAAGCCACCTATGAACCAGGAAGTGGGTTCTCACCAAATCCCAAATCTGCCAGCATCTTGATCTTGGACTTACCAGCCTCCAGAACTGTGAAAAATTAATTCCTGTTGTGTAAGCCACCCAGTCTATGGTATTCTGTTATAGCATTCTGAATGGACGGAGGTCTAGGCATTGGTAATTTTTTCCCTGACGTATTATGAAAAAGGTCAAAGCTGCAGTGTAGTTGGAAGAATTTTATAGTGAATATGAGTAGATCTACCATCTAGATTCTACCATTAATATTGTTAATTTTATTTTTTAAATCATGGAGTAATATTAACTTATTTTGGTATATAGGTCTTTGAATTTGAACACATGTATATATTCATGTAACCACCACCTAGGATGTAGAACAATTCCATCACCCAAAACTCCCTCATGTTCTCCTTTTATAGTCACACCCTCTCTGCCCTTCTAACCCTGGGCAACCTCTGGTCTGTTCTCTATAACTACAGTTTTGTCTTTTTGAGAATGTCATGTAAATGGAAACATACATTATGTAACATTTTGTGATGGTTCTTTCACTCAGCATCATACCTTTGGGACTCATCCAAGCTGTTACAAACATCAACAGTTTACTATTTTTTATTGCTGAGCAGGCTTCTATTTTATGCATGTAACATAACTTATCTCTTAACCTGTTGAAGATATTCAGGTTGTTTCCAGTGTCTGGCTATTACAGATAAAGTTGCTATAAATATGTGTAAAGGTTTTTGTGTATACTTAATTTTTCATTTCTCTAGGGTAAATATCCAGGAGCAAGAATGCTGGGTCATAGTAAGTGTGAGTTTAACTTTACAAGAAATGTCCAAGCTTTTTTCCAGAATGGTTGTTCCATTTTTCATTCCTACCAGCTATGTATGGGCGTTCCAGTTGTTCTGCATCCTTCTCAGCACTTGATATGGTCGGTAGTTTTTTTTTGTTTTGTTTTAAATATTTATTTATTTATTTATTTGGCCGCGCCAGGTCTTAGTTGTGGCACGCAGGATCTTTGTTTCACGTGTGGGATCTTAGTTGCGGCATGTGGGATCTAGTTCCCTGACCAGGGATCGAACACGGGCCCCCTGCATTGGGAGCACAGTCTTAGCCACTGGACTACCAGGGAAGTCCCTGGTCGGTGTTTTAATTTTAACAATTCCAACATGTGTGCAGAGGTATCTCATTGTGGTTTTAATTTGCATTTCCTTAATGCATAATGATGTTGAATATCTTTTCATTATCTTATTTGTTGCCCATATATTCTCAATGGTGAAGTGTCTATTCAAGTTTTGCTCATATAAAATTTGGTTGTTTGTTGTCTTACTGATGAGTTTTGAGAGTTCTTTCTATATTCTAGATACAAGTGTGTTTTTTGTCAGATACATGATTTACAAATATTTCTTTCATTCTAGAACTTGTTATTCTCTTAACAGTGTCCTTCCCACTTTAAGTAGAATGTAGAAATTTTACCACCATATAGGGCTATTTATACACACTGTTTTATGTTACAGTTGTCTTATACATTACATTTACATACATTAAAACCCCATCAGGCAATGCTATAATTTTTGCTTTTAAACTTTGAATATACTTTAAAGAACTAGAGACGAGACTTCTTTGCTCAAAACTATGCATATGATTTTAGAAAACCATATGAGGTGGTTGACTTCCTGGGAAAATATTAATTACTTAAACTAAGAAGTGGAAAACTTAGATCAATTACCATCAAAGAATGAGAGTTAAAGAAAAATATAGACTCTCTAGAGTTTGGGGCTTGACAGGAATACTATCAAACATTAAGGGAAGTGAATGGATACTGTGTACAAGTGATACATCACGAAATAGCTAAATAAGCATGTTGCTTAGAAATATGGATGGCAATCACATAAGAAGCAGCTGAAAATAGTTCAGTGGACCGCTTCCCTGGAGCAAATTACCCAAGTTCCCACAAAGACTCCCTCCCCTTTGCTTGGAATACAGATTTCAATCCCCTCTGATAGGCCTCCATTCTTCTTCATTCTTTTCTCCTACAGACTCCCTACTTCATCCAGGTTAATAGACTTTTTCTGCACACAAATCATCTCCTACCCCAGGGTGTATGAATAATACCTCTTTTTGAAATACCTTCCATGCCCATAACATTCTCCCATACCCTCCTGGCGTTCCCAGGTGTTCCTTTACCTAGGCGACTGCACTGTTTCACCTGCCTTAGTGAACGTCTCAGCATACTGAGACTTAAAGATGCATTGATATGTCCTAGATGAGTCTGGCCTCTGGCAAAATGCTAGGCAGCCAGCTGGCACTTTGTGAATATTTGTTGAATTTTGTTTCAATAAATATTCTCCTCATGTGTCTTCCACATTTTGTCCCTCCAACTAGACTGTCAGAGCAGCTCCAGAATGGTCACCCTTTTCTCTGGTTGTCCACCATTTCTAGAGTCACCCTGGCTAGACTATTTGGGAGGGATGTGAATAAACCAAAAAAATGCCATGGCCTTTCTGGGGGTGCCTGGTGAGTCCCTGCTTCATGGTTTCTCACAATGAGTTACAGAACAGTGTTGTCTCCTGAAATGTTAGTAGATATTCTGTAGAAAGGATGGGCAGCCTCTAAAGTGACCCCATTGATCACTACCTCTGGTATTCACAGTCCTATGTAATCCCCTCCCATTGAGTGTGGGCTTGACGTATTGACTGACGTCTAATGAATGAAATAGGGCACATGGGCTGTCATTTCCAAGATTAGGTTATAAAAACACTGTGTCTTAAAAAAAGAACAAAATCAGGGACTCACACTTCTTGATTTCAAAAGTTGCTGTAAAGCTACAGCGATCAAAACAATATTGCTTCCCTGGTGGCGCAGTGGTTAAGAATCTGCCTGCCAATGCAGGGGACACGGGTTCGAGCCCTGGTCTGGGAAGATCCCATATGCCACGGAGCGACTAGGCCCATGAGCCACAACTGCTGAGCCTGCGCATCTGGAGCCTGTGCTCTGCAACGGGAGAGGCCGCGACGGTGAGAGGCCCGCGCACCGCGATGAAGAGTGGCCCCCGCTCGCCGCAACTGGAGAAAGCCCTCGCACAGAAACGAAGACCCAACACAGCCAAAAATAAAATAAATAAATAAATTAAAATAAAGAGAAATAATTTTTAAAAAAGAAAAAAAAACTGTTAAAAATGTTAAATGTTATGTATATTTTACCATAATAAAAAAAGTAATTGAAAAAAACACATCTTCCATCTTGGTTTTCTCTCTCTCTCTTTTTCTCATCACTCACACGGAGGGAAGCCAGCTGCCCTGTGGAGAGACAGTCCCGGGGAGAGGCCCTCATGGCAGAAACCAAGGCCTGCAGACAGCCACGCAGGTGAGGAGTGAGTGACAGGTGGATCTTGGAAGGCCTGTGGACCGTGGGCCTAACATGGACCCGCCCACACAGAGCCTGGAGACGACTGCAGCCTGTGAGAGACCCTGGGGACCACCTGATGGAGTCACTCTCAGATTCCTGGCCCTCGGACAGTGTGAGAGAATGAATGTTTGTGGTTTTCCGCTAAGTTTTAGAGTGCTTTGTCACACAGCGGTAGATAACCAACGCGGGCCCCGTGGTCAAACACATCTGGGGAATGTTCCAAACTGTATACCTTTTTTGTAGATTCACAAAGAACATCAACATGTGGAAAGGAAGGAAGGGAAGGAGGGAGGAAGTAAGGATGGAAGTGCTGTAAAGAAAAGAAAATCCATTAAACTTTATCTCTGTGATACACAAATTTACTTGACTATCAAACCCTTTCATTATGGAACACCTATTAACATTTCACAATATAATGCTATTCTAAGAAACATAATTGGGTAACTATATATATATTTTTAATTTGCATACAACTTGTAAGTTCTTTATAACTATTAAATCATTTCGAGGACCAGAAGGATTCACCTCTCAATAACAGAAAACTCAAATTTTAATGGCTAAATAAATATAGATTTGCCTTTCTGACTTAAGAAATCTGGAGGTAGGTAGCTGGTAGCACTGGTTCAGGAGCTCGGTGATGTCAGGGTCACAGTATTGGTGATCCGTCTCTTTCCCTCATGATGATGCCTCTGGGTGGCAAGATGGACACACCAGCTTCAAGCCTAGTAGCAATTTTCAAGAAGACGAATAACAGTGAGGCCAGTCCTGTCTGCCCTTTTTTATCATAAGAAGCAAATTCCTTCCAAGGACGATTTCTACTTGTATGTTCTTGCCCAGAACTGTGTTTCCTGGCCACTAATATCTGAAGGAGAGGTTGGAAAAGTGAGTATCTCATCTGCGCTGCACACATTTCTGCCTTGAGCAGGATTGGGATTTATTAGCAGAGAACAAGGGGTAAATGGATGCTGAGTAGGCAAATTATAGGGTCTGCAGCACAAGGTAAAAAAGGAGCAACAGGCATCTACCCTCACTCCTGGAAAGACAATTCAAGGTTCATGTGAACCCTAGCTGTATGTATTCATGAAATAGTTAAACTACAAAACGGTAATGAGGCAGAAATTACATTTTTTAAGCCCAGCTGCCTCAGAGGGACAGATATTTGAGGGGGGGACAGAGGAAACAATTGTGGGGTAAGGAGTTTATAGTCGTAGGATGAAAATCTCTCAGGAATAACTCAGCTGGGAAGTTGTTCTTTCCCTGCCAAAATTCATTCTAAAAAATCCCCTCACTTAACAACCTCAGAGGGTATTATCATAAAACTGGAGCAAGTCTGTGAACATCTAAGTAGAGTTCAGAGGCAATCAGAACAGAAACTGCCAGACAAGTGCAAATCCAGGTGGCAAACTTGAAGCAGTTCCAGGATGAATGACCAAGGACCCTTTGCAATTGGTGTGCCCAGAGGTGATGATAAAAGTGAGATGAAGAAAGAATTTGAAAAAAAATAGCTACATGTATATGTATAACTGAATCACTTTGCTGTACACCTGAAACTAATACAACATTGTTAATCAACTATACTCCAATATAAGACAAAAAGTTTAAAACAAAAGTGAGATGGGTACTGTTGGGACTCACAGAAAATAATCAGAAAATGACCACAAAGGGGGTTGGGAGAATCTTAACCAAAATCAAAACAGACATGTACCAGGCATTCCTGACCAAGAGTTTCATGAATATCCTGGCAAGGAGGTATTGGCCAGAATCAGTTCAGAATTGCTGTCATTGCAATTGCTCTGTCCAATGTTGAGCACGTTCCATGGCCAGAAAGGGAATTACACGTTACATCTATTGTAGATGAAGGATGTCGCCTGCCACGTAAGTAAACAAAGGATGCTGCAGCCATCAAGCCAGCAGCCTCTGTAGCCACCCCAGCGGTGCACCCTGAGGGGACTCAGGATGAAGAAAAACAGGATACTGGCCCTAGATAGCTAAGATGCATATCAAAGAAATGATTTCTTTAAGCCCAGACTCTGGCATCTTCCCATACATGGAAAAGTGCTAAATTCATTAACTGGAGATATCTAGTTTTCCTTTAATTAACAGTAATATTTTGATGTTCCAACTACCTGCATTTTTATTCCAAAAACTCCTATATATCCTGGCTCTTCCCTTACCTCTTTGGAACAGTCCCTCAGAGCTATCTCAGAGGCTGTCTCCTGGGCTTGAGTCCTCAGTGTGTCTGCCAAATAAAACATAATTCTCAACTTTTAGGTTGTGCATTTTTTTCAGTCCACACTATGTTATCTTTATCCTCACTGTGCCTATGCACATAAATCCTATTTTCCCCCAATACACAAATGAAAAGAATAACATTCAGAAAGGTTTAAAAACTTGCCCCCACACGACATTGGCATTAAGTGGCAGATGCAGGATTCTGACAAAAATCTCCATGTCTCCAAAGCCCAAGCATTTTTCACTCTATCCCAGGGCCACTTCTGGTCGCTACGACACAGGAAACCTCTATCAATAACATTTTCTTTTCTGTATTTTGTTGAATAGGTTTTAACTGCTCAGTAAATTCGGTTCAATCTAGTCTTTAACACTTTACTATGTGATCATTTTACTTTTTCTTTTTTAAGAGGTGCTGTTTTATTTTTTACTTTTATTTTTTTTAATTTATTTATTTGGCCACACCATGCAGCATGTGGGATCTTAGTTCCCCTACCAGGGATCGAACCCGTACCCCCTGCAGTGGAAGCACGAAGTCTTAACCACTGGACCACCAGGGAAGTTCCCATTTTACTTTTATAATTTAAAAAATCTGGGCTTCCCTGGTGGCGCAGTGGTTGAGAATCTGCCTGCCAATGCAGGGGACACGGGTTCGAGTCCTGGTCTGGGAAGATCCCACATGCTGCGGAGCAACTGGGCCCGTGAGCCGCAATTACTGAGCCTGCGCGTTTGGAGCCTGTGCTCCGCAACAAGAGAGGCCGCGATAGTGAGAGGCCCGCGCACCGCGATGAAGAGTGGCCCCCGCTCGCCACAACTAGAGAAAGCCCTCGCACAGAAACGAAGACCCAACACAGCCAAAAATAAATAAATAAATAAATAAAAATTGTATTAAAAAAAAAAAAATCTAATGGCAGGACTTCCCTGGTGGCACAGTGGTTAAGAATCCACCTGCCAATGCAGGGGACATGGGTTCGATCCCTGGTCCAGGAAGATCCCACTTGCCATGGAGCAACTAAGCCCGTGAGCCACAACTACTGAAGCCCATGCACCTAGAGCCCACGCTCCACAACAAGAGAAGCCACCGCAATGAGAAGCCCACGCACCGCAAAGAAGAGTAGCCCCCACTCGCCCCAATTAGAGAAAGCCCACGCTTGGCAACGAAGACCCAACCCAGCCAAAAATAAATAAATAAATTAATTGATTAAAAAAAAATCTAATGGTGTAAGAACGTATTAGAGACTATTCATTTGCTCTGGCTGCCATAACAAAATACCACAGACTGGGGGGCTTAAATTACAGAAATGTATTTTCTTGGAGTTCTCTTCTGGAGGCCAGAAGTCCAAGATCAAGGTGTCAGCAGGGTTGATTTCCTTTGAAGCCTCTCTCCTTGGCTTGCAGCTGGCCACCCTCTTGCTGTGTCCTCACGTGGTCTTTTCTCTGGGCACACACATGTCTGTGTCCAAATTTTCTCTTCCTTAAGGATATCAGGCATATTAGATTAAGGCTCACCCTAATGGCCTCCTTTTAACATAATTATCGTTTTAAAGAGCTTGTCTCCAAATACATTCATAGGGCTTCAGCCTGTGAATTTGGTGGGGACACAGTTCGCCCATAACAGAGACTCTAAGTCAGATCCTAGAAAACCCTATGGACAGTGTTTTGATTGAATGATTGACAAATATACCCATCATCTTGGCTACCAGGGACCCATCCCCAAAGTTTCTATCGCTATGACTCTTAAGGGATCCTGGGATGAATTAAAAGACCAAGACCATTTGGTCAGAAGATTTATGAGATCGTGCTGAAACAACACATCATGAAAATTAGGTAATGTTTCAGTTTCAGTCTGAATCACATAGAAAGGTTTTCAAAAGATTTTACATTAATTCCCCAGGGCTCTCCCTAATCATGCCCCCAATCACCATGGAAGGCCAGTTGCGGGAAGCCTTGAAGGCCCACTGATAACATCATCATAACTGCTCTTCATTCTGTTGGGAATCAGGCAAGATTTACAGATTCTGATGATTGTCTCTTGCTCCTAAGTACTGAGAGTATCTGTGTTTGCCTTCCCAAAAGAGAAACTGTAGATTTGCAACCAAGAAAAGATCATATTTTGTTTGAGAATTTCCTGTGAAAAGTCGATCTTTGCCCAGGAATTATACATATTTGTTTTCGGAAGTTTTTGTTAAAGAATAGGGAAGGAGGTCCTTGTTCCCATGGTGAGCCACAGCCAACCCTGCCTCTGCAGGAGACCCTCCAACACTAGCAGCTTCAAACAGGCCCAGGGAGCTGCGTGCCTGCTGCCTGGGAAAGGAAAATCTGATTGTAAATATTATCTGTGCTTCTAAGAACATTCAAATGCTGCCTTTGCCGGCTACAGACATTTCAAATACCAAATGTAAAGACAAGACCCAGGTTGATGTGACTGTCACAGTCATTCTTAATATCAGCTTTTGATGGAAAAGAGGACTGAGAAACAAGCCCTGCTGAGTTCACAGTTCTGTAGAGAACCTGCTGCATCTTCATTTGTTCCAGGCCCTTTCCAGCCATGTGGCTGACAGGGTCTTGGTGCTCCGGCCAGGTGTCAGGCCTGTACCTCTGAGGTGGGAGAGCTGAGTTCAGGACATTGGCCAACCAAAGACCTCCCAGCTCTACATAGTATCAAGTGGTGAAAGGTCTCCCAGAGATCTCCATCTCAACGCTAAGACCCAGCTCCACTCAATGACCAGCAAGCTACAGTGCTGGACAACCTATGCCAAACAACTAGCAAGACAGGAGCACAACCCCACCCATTAGCAGAGAGGCTGCCTAAAATCATAATATGGTCACAGACACCTCAAAACACACCACCAGACACGGTCCTGCCCACCAGGAAGACAAGATGCAGCCTCATCCACCAGAACATAGGCACCAGTCCCCTCCACCAGGAAGCCTACACAACCCACTGAACCAACCTTAGCCACTGGGGGCAGACACCAAAAACAACGGGAACTATGAACCTACAGCCTGCGAAAAGGAGACCCCAAACACAGTAAGTTAAGCAAAACGAGAAGACAGAGAAACGCACAGCAGATGAAGGAGCAAGGTAAAAACCCACCAGACCAAACAAATGAAGAGGAAATAGGCAGTCTACCTGAAAAAGAATTCAGAGTAATGATAGTAAAGATGATCCAAAATCTTGGAAATAGAATGGAGAAAATACAGGAAACGTTTAACAAGGACCTAGAAGAACTAAAGAGCAAACAAACAATGATGAACAACACCATAAATGAAACTAAAAATTCTCTAGAAGGAATCAATAGCAGAATAACTGAGGCAGAAGACCGGATAAGTGACCTGGAAGATAAAATAGTGGAAAAAACTACTGCAGAGCAGAATAAGAAAAAGAATGAAAAGAATGGAGGACAGTCTCAGAGACCTCTGGGACAACATTAAACACACCAACATTTGAATTATAGGGGTCCCAGAAGAAGAAGAGAAAAAGAAAGGGACTGAGAAAATATTTGAAGAGATTATAGTTGAAAACTTCCCTAAAGTGGGAAAGGAAATAGTCAATCAAGTCCAGGAAGCACAGAGAGTCCCATACAGGATAAATCCAAGGAGAAACACGCCAAGACACATATTAATCAAATTATCAAAAATTAAATACAAAGAAAAAATATTAAAAGCAGCAAGGGAAAAACAACAAATAACATACAAGGGAATCCCCATAAAGTTAACAGTTGATATTTCAGCAGAAACTCTGCAAGCCAGAAGGGAGTGGCAGGACATATTTAAAGTGATGAAAGGGAAAAACCTACAACCAGGATTACTCTACCCAGTAAGGATCTCAGTCAGATTCAACAGAGAAATTAAAACCTTTAGAGACAAGCAAAAGCTAAGAGAATTCAGCACCACCAAACCAGCTTTACAGCAAATGCTAAAGGAACTTCTCTAGGCAGGAAACACAGGAGAAGGAAAAGACCTACAATAACAAACCCCCAAAAATTGAGAAAATGGTAATAGGAACATATATATCGATAACTACCTTAAATGTAAATGGATCAAATGCTCCAACCAAAAGACACAGACTGGCTGAATGGATACAAAAACAAGACCTGTATATATATGCTCTCTACAAGAGACCCACTTCAGACCTAGGGACACATACAAAATGAAAGTGAGGGGATGGAAAAAGTAATTCCATGCAAATGGAAATCAAAAGAAAGTTGAAGTAGCAATTCTCATATCAGATAAAATAGACTTTAAAGTAAAGACTATTACAAGAGACAAAGAAGGACACTACATAATGATCAAAGGATCAATCCAAGAAGAAGACATAACAATTGTAAATATTTATGCACCCAACATAGGAGCACCTCAATACATAAGGCAAATGCTAACAGCTATAAAAGGGGAAATTGACAGTAACACAATCATACTAGCGGACTTTAACACCCCACTTTCACCAATGGACAGATCATCCAAAATGAAAATAAATAAGGAAACACATGCTTTAAATGATACATTAAACGAGATGGATTTAATTGATATTTATAGGAAATTCCATCCAAAAAAAAAACAGAATACACTTTCTTCAAAGTGCTCATGGAACATCCTCCAGGATAGATCATATCTTGGGTCACAAATCAAGCCTTGGTAAATTTAAGAAAATTGAAATCGTATCAAGTATCTTTTCCGAACACAACGCTATGGGACTGGATATCAATTACAGGAAAAAATCTGTAAAAAATACAAACACATGGAGGCTAAACAATACACTACTAAATAACCAAGAGATCACTGAAGAAATCAAAGAGAAAATCAAAAAATACCTAGAAACAAATGACAATGAAAACACAACAACCCAAAATGTATGGGATGCAGTAAAAGCAGTTCTAAGAAGGAAGTTTATAGCAATACAATCCTACTTCAAGAAACAAGAAACATCTCAAATAAACAACCTAACCTTACACCTAAAGCAATTAGAGAAAGAAGAACAAAAAAGCCCAAAGTTAGCAGAGAGAAAGAAATCATAAAGATCAGATCAGAAATAAATGAAAAAGAAATGAAGGAAACAATAGCAAAGATCAATAAAACTAAAAGCTGGTTCTTTGAGAAGATAAACAAAATTGATAAACCATTAGCCAGACTCATCAAGAAGAAAAGGGAGAAGACTCAAATCAATAGAATTAGAAATGAAAAAGTAGAAGTAAAAACTGACACTGCAGATATACAAAAGAATCATGAGAGATTACTAAAAGCAACTATATGCCAATAAAATGGACAACCTGGAAGACATGGACAAATTCTTAGAAAAGCACAACCTTCTGAGACTGAACCAGGAAGAAATATAAACAGACCAATCACAAGCACTGAAATTGAAACTGTGATTAAAAAACTTCCAGCAAACAAAAGCCCAGGACCAGATGGCTTCACAGGCAAATTCTATTGAAAATTTTGAGAAGAGATAACACCTATCCTTCTCAAACTCTTCCAAAATATAGCAGATGGAGGAACACTCCCAAACTCATTCTATGAGGCCACCATCACCCTGATACCAAACCAGACAAAGATGCCCCAAAGAAAGAAAACTACAGGCCAATATCAGTGATGAACATAGATGCAAAAATCCTCAACAAAATACTACCAAACAGAATCCAATAACACATTAAAAGGATCATACAACATGATCAAGTGGGGTTTATCCCAGGAATGCAAGGATTCTTCAATATATGCAAATCAATCAATGTGATAAACCATATTAACAAACTGAAGGAGAAAAACCATATGATCATCTCAATAGATGCAGAAAAAGCTTTCGACAAAATTCAGCACCCATTTATGATAAAAAACCCTCCAGAAAGTAGGCATAGAGGGAACTTACCTCAACATAATAAAGGCCATATATGACAAACCCACAGCCAACATCGTTCTCAATGGTGAAAAACTGAAACCATTTCCTCTAAGATCAGGAACAAGACAAGGTTGTCCACTCTCACCACTATTATTCAACATAGGTTTGGAAGTTTTAGCTTCCAAAACAGCAATCAGAGAAGAAAACAGAAATAAAAGGAATCCAAATCAGAAAAGAAGAAGTAAAGCTGTCACTATCTGCAGATGACATGATACTATACATAGAGAATCCTAAAGATGCTACCAGAAAACTACTAGAGCTAATCAATGAATCTGGTAAAGTAGCAGGATACAAAATTAATGCACAGAAATCTCTTGCATTCCTATACACTAATGATGAAAAATCTGGAAGAGAAATTAAGGAACACTCCCATTTACCATTGCAACAAAAAGAATAAAATACCTAGGAATAAACCTACTTAAGGAGACAAAAGACCTGTATGCAGAAAACTATAAGACACTGATGAAAGAAATTAAAGATGATACAGAGAGATGGAGAGATATACCATGTTCTTGGATTGGAAGAATCAATGTTATGAAAATGACTATACTACCCAAAGCGATCTACAAATTCAATGCAATCCCTATCAAACTACCAATGGCATTTTTCACAGAACTAGAACAAAAATTTCACAATTTGTATGGAATACAAAAGACCCCGAATAGCCAAAGCAATCTTGAGAAAGAAAAACAGAGCTGGAGGAATCAGGCGCCCAGACTTCAGACTATACTACAAAGCTACAGTAATCAAGACAGTATGGTACTGGCACAAAAACAGAAACGTAGATCAATGGAACAGGATAGAAAGCCCAGAGGTAAACCCACGCACCTATGGTCATCTTATTTTTGATAAAGGAGGCAAGAATATACAATGGAGAAAAGACAGCCTCTTCAATAAGTGGTGCTGGGAAAACTGGACAGCTACATGTAAAAGAATGAAATTTGAACACTCCCTAACACCATACACAAAAATAAACTCAAAATGGATTAAAGACCTAAATATAAGGCTAGACACTATAAAACTCTTAGAGGAAAACATAAGCAGAACACTCTATGACATAAATCACAGCAAGATCCTTTTTGACCCACCTCCTAGAGAAATGGAAATAAAAACAAAAATAAAGAAATGGGACCTAATGAAACTTAAAAGCTTTTGCACAGCAAAGGAAACCATAAACAAGACAAAAAGACAACCCTCAGAATGGGAGAAAATGTTTGCAAGTGAAGCAACTGACAAAGGATTAATCTCCAGAATTTACAAGCAGCTCATGTAGCTCAATATCAAAAAAACAAACCCAATCCAAACATGGGAAGAAGACCCAAATAGACATTTCTCCAAAGAAGACATATAGATTGCCAACAAACACATGAAAGAATGCTCAACATCATTAATCATTAGAGAAATGCAAATCAAAACTACAATGAGATATCATCTCTCACCGGTCAGAATGGCCATCATCAAAAAATCTAGAAACAATAAATGCTGGAGAGGGTGTGGAGAAAAGGGAACACTCTTGCACTGTTGGTGGGAATGTAAATGGATACAGCCACTATGGAGAACAGTATGGAGGTTCCTTAAAAAACTAAAAATAGAACTACCATACGACCCAGCAATCCCACTACTGGGCATATACCCTGAGAAAACCATAATTCAAAAAGAGTCATGTACCACAATGTTCATTGCAGCTCTATTTACAATAGCCAGGACATGGAAGCAACCTAAGTGTCCATCATCGGATGAATGGATAAAGAAGATGTCACACATATATACAATGGAATATTACTCAGCCATAAAACGAAACGAAATGGAGTTATTTGTAGTGAGGTGGATGGAGTTACAGTATGTCATACAGAGTGAAGTAAGTCAGAAAGAGAAAAACAAATACAGTATGCTAACACATACATATGGAATCTAAGGGAAAAAAAAAAAAAAGGTCATGAAGAACCTAGTGGCAAGACGGGAATAAAGACACAGACCTACCAGAGAATGGACTTGAGGATATGGGGAGGGGGAAGGGTAAGATGTGACAAAGAGAGAGAGTGGCATGGACATATATACACTACCAAATGTAAAATAGATAGCTAGTGGGAAGCAACCGCATAGCACAGGGAGATCAGCTCTGTGCTCTGTGACCACCTAGAGGTGTGGGATAGGGAGGGCGGGAGGGAGGGAGATGCAAGAGGGAAGAGATATGGGAACATATGTATATGTATAACTGATTCACTTTGTTATAAAGCAGAAACTAACACACCATTGTAAAGCAATTATACTCCAATAAAGATGTTAAAAAAAAAATTTTAATCTTTCAAAAAAAAATCTACAAACAATAAATGCTGGAGAGGGTGTGGAGAAAAGGGAGCCCCCTTGCACTGTTGGTGGGAATGTAAATTGATACAGCCACTATGGAGAACAGTATGGAGGTTCCTTAAAAAACTAAAAATAGAACTACCATACGACCCAGCAATCCCACTACTGGGCATATACCCTGAGAAAACCATAATTCAAAAAGAGTCAGGTACCACAATGTTCATTGCAGCTCTATTTACAATAGCCATGACATGGACGCAACCTAAGTGTCCATCGACAGATGAATGGATAAAGAAGATGTGGCACATATATACAATGGAATATTACTCAGCCATAAAAAGAAACGAAATGGAGTTATTTGTAGTGAGGTTGATGGACCTAGAGTCTGTCATACAGAGTGAAGTAAGTCAGAAAGAGAAAAACAAATACCCTATTCTAACACATATGCATGGAATCTAAAAAAACAAAACAAAACTGTTCTGAAGAACCTAGGGGCAGGACAGGAATAAAGACACAGACGTAGAGAATCGACTTGAGGACACGGGGAGGGGGACGGGTAAGCTGGGACAAAGTGAGAGAGTGGCATGGACATATATACACTACCAAATGTAAAATAGATAGCTAGTGGGAAGCAGCTGCATAGCACAGGGAGATCAGCTCGGTGCTTTGTGACCCCCTAGAGGGGTGGGATAGGGAGGGTGGGAGGGAGACGCAAGAGGGAGGAGATATGGGGATATATGTATATGTATAGCTGATTCACTTTGTTATAAAGCAGAAACTAACACACCATTTATACTCCAATAACAGAAACTAACACACTAATTATACTCCAATAACGATGTTAAAAAAAAAAAAAAAGAATAGGGAAGGAAAGTCTCTGTGTCAAACTAAGAATTTTAAAAAGCAAGGTGGGATGAGAGGCCCCTATAAAACTTGCTTCAAATCATGTAAGAGACTTATGTTTCAATTACACAAGTAGTCTACAATTTCTGCACTGAGAACTTCCCTCCTTCAAGGTAGACCCCTGGGTATAATGGCAGGGACATGGCTACAGACATGGCAGCCATCTCCTCTGTCATTTGCCTTCAAAGACCAAGTAAATTGAACCTATTGTGAGGCTCTGAACCCTTTGTATGCTCAACGACATCCACCTTCAGAAAGAGGGCAGGACCCGTGCTTAGAATATAGAGGCATTTCTTGACACTACATTTTGATGTCCTGACATTATCCTCTCATTGTGATGAAAAGAATCAAATTGTGAGTTGCACTCACAGAGGAGGAGTCCCAGATTTTGGCAGACCTAACACAAGCCCACGTAAGGAAGAGGTGGGAACAGAGATTCTCATTACCTTTTGGTCTAGGAGTCTTGTCTTGCCCTTTGCTCTTCCAAGATACATGGAGCCACTAATAAGTTCAGTCTTTTGGAGAAAAAGCAAGTCTCCTTATGTTATTAGAGATAAAGTTGTTTATTTTCAAGAAGGTGACACTGGAGAAAAAAAGTAATATACAAGGACAAGGAAAGGTACAAAAAGGACACGCAGAAAGTTTATAATGCAAATGTCTAGCCATCTGTATCCTTCTTCCTGGATGAGCTCAGCTAGCAAACAGGGTCTAAGGAAGGCATGAAAGTTTTCTGCTTTGGTGAATTACCAGAACTCTATGAATTGTCAAATCTCTTATGCTTTTATTACTGCTCAACACTAATATAAGGGGTAATGAGAACTACAGAATGTTAGAACCACAAAGATTCCCTTAGCCCAGATTTTTCAAACTTTATTTAGCTATACAATTCATAATTTTTTAAAAAAAGGAAAGAATGAACAGAAGAACAAACGAATGAATGGAGGGCAAGAGAGAGAGAAGCAAGGAAAAAATGACTACTTAATACATAAAGTGGAGGGAAGGGGGGCTGTTGTGCCTGAAGAAATGAGGGGTAAGGGGACTCACTAAACTCCCACCTTCTTTATAAGAGCCCCAGAAAGTTCTATAGAACATCTCGGTCTTCTGAAGCACAGTTGGTAAACCAATCATTCTAGTCCAGTCTTTTCCTTTAATAGAGGCAAAAACAGAGGTCTTGTGAGGGGGAACCCCTAGTGCAAAACCAGACCTAGAACCCAGATCTCCTGGCCCCAAATCCAAGGCTTGGAGAAAGAAATTTTCCTCCCTCCAACAGCTGCTGATGGAAAGATGAACCCTAAAGATGTCTGCTCCAAACAGTGTACTTCCTGATAGAAAACGTGAGATTAAACCAAACCCTAGCAACAATCAGGAAATTGATCTTCATAGCAAGAAACAAGCATGAGAAGGTGTGGTTAGAAGGTTTTGCTGGTGACCCATGTGCTGCGGCCACCAGAGCTCCAGAACCACGGTGGCAGTGTGCCCAACGGCCAGCCTCGAGTATCTATACATGGTGTGATGTCTGCAAACCAGCCTGACACGGCCCTGCATTGACACAGAAAACTTTTGTAAGTCTGTTCTTTCAGAGGAACAGGATTAGCACATAAAAATGTAAACGTGAATTAGCACCTAAAGGACAAAAAGCACTTACACGGTATCAGCACATAAGAACATCACACACAACACGGCCAACTCCTGGCCTCTGGGCCATAATGATACACCAAGCTTAGTAGAAATGTGTCCACTGTGATTTGTTTTAAAAGGAAAATGTGTGGAAGCTCAGCTGAAGTAGGGCTTATGGAAACTTGAGGAGGGGAACCACTGCATTTTGCAGGGAATGGGGATGGAGGTGAATTCCACACCTGCCTGTGGGGCAAGAACTGCTACAGTGATCACACATAGGGCATTGCTCTGGGACAGACCCTTGAGAGGCACTTTACATGAGTGTTCCTAATTGTCCCTACACTCCCATTGTCTTCATTTTTCAGAGAAAGGGAACTGGATCTCAGAGAAGGTGAGTAACCAGCCAAGTTTACACAGCTGCAATCTAGAAAATCAGTATTCATTCATTCAACAGATCCATGGCATGTCAGGCACGTGTAGGTGCTGACGAGTCCGTGGCCAACAAGAGAAACAATCTCCACCTCCCGGAGCATGTGGTCCATGGAAGGTACAGATGAGTGAACAGTTACCATGGAGCCCTGGGAGCCATCGGGTGACCAGCTAAAAGACATAGGGTGTCTGCCTGGCTTCAGAGCCTCCCGTTCTCACTGATGGGGAACCATTCGTGAAGAAAGCCTGTGCAACCTCAGAGACTCTCCCCAGAGCACTTAGCAACCTTCTCGCTAAGCTTCCCAGCAGAAGGGCTTCTGTTGTCCGAGCCTCCAAGTAGAAAGGAGTCATTTTCTCTCTAGGCTTGGACAACACGAGTACCTAGGGGAGGGCATCGTCCAGCAGACTGAAAGCTTAAAATTTTCCTTGTCTAGTAATAAATGGATAAGTTGCACCTCGTGTGTAAATTCCACCTGTGGAACTTGAGTGATGCTTCAGAAAGGATTCCCTTCTCTTAATTAGTTACGAGGAATGAGACCCCAACACAGACATATCCCCAGGAGTTCCCTACAGGGCAGCAGCTGATGTATTTACCTCTACACACCCACGTCCCACCATATTTCTCAGTGACGCTCTTCTCTTTCCAAGCCCTCCCACCGCCTCCTGTGGCAAACCCAAGTCCTTTAGCTCTGAAGGTATTGAATAAAAGCACCTTCTTGCAACAGCAGCTGCAGGGTTTCTCCCATTCTTCTGCCCTCCCTCTGTTTCCTCCCCAGCCTCCCTCCTCCTTTATACCTACTCTAACCCTGGCATCTTCCTCACTCTGATTTCTCCAACTTGTACCTTTCGCAGCTTCTTTCTCTTCACCATCCTCTGTAAAATTCAACGTAAAGGGAAGCAAGAAGGAAGTCGGAAGAGACTGTTCGGCTTTGCTTCATGGAGGTGGGACGTGTCTCCCATCCCAGTGAGTCATAAACTTGCTCCACCAATTTGAAATCACACAGGTTCTTTTCTAGGAAAAACCGATGCCTGGTCCCCACCCAAACATCCTGATCTAATTGGGAGGGAGCACAGCCCAGGCACCAGGATTTCTAAAAATCTCCCAGGCTGAGTCTAATGGGCAGCAGACTTTAGGGGTTACTGACCTGTATAGCTGTTCTTCTCAGGCGTGAGACATGGGTATCCACACGAAACGTGGCCTTCTGTCCGAACGGTAGAACCTGAGGGATTTGGAGTAAATGGGGGCTCATTTTGAAGATTCACAGCCAGCCTAACCCCTTCAGAACTGGCGCCTTTTGCCAGTCTCAAATTCAGACTCTCATTCTGGAGTGAATATAAAAACAGGATTATAAGGCAGCATTGAGTCAAAGCTAAAAAGTACTGTGAGCTGCTCTGCAAAAGACAAACAAGGGGATAGGGAGAGAGCGCATAATTATATTAGTCTGTCAAGTACAAGGTGGAAGCCAATTTATTTTTCATACAGGAGATGTCGACTCTGGTCAAAATGCTATCAGCTCCTTTAACTCCTCTTCTGGAAGGCCGCGGCGGAATCTACACTTTAAACATGATAAGCCTGAAGCTCAGGAAAATGAAATCATTGTCCTAGCGTCAGACAGTCCGTTTATGGTAGACCCAGAACTGGAAAAACTCAGGTGGCTTTTTTCTTTTAATATTTATTTATTTATTTGGCTGCACCAGGTCTTAGTTGCAGCATGCGGGATCTTTAGTTGCGGCATGTGGGATCTTAATTGCGGCATGCATGAGGGATCTAGTTCCCTGACCAGGGATCGAACCCAGGCCCCCTGCATTGGGAGCATGGAGTCTTAACCACTGGACCACCAGGGAAGTCTCAAACTCAGGTGTCTTTTGAGAATGCTCAGGCAAGTTAAGACTGCCATCAAAATTCTGCTAACGCGGGCTTCCCTGGTGGCGCGGTGGTTGAGAATCTGCCTGCCAATGCAGGGGACACGGGTTTGAGCCCTGGTCTGGGACGATCCCACATGCCGCGGAGCAACTGGGCCCGTGAGCCACAATTACTGAGCCTGCGTGTCTGGAGCCTGTGCTCCGCAACAAGAGAGGCCACGATAGTGAGAGGCCCGCGCACCGTGATGAAGAGTGGCCCATGCTTGCCACAACTAGAGAAAGCCCTCGCACAGAAACGAAGACCCAACACAGCCATAAATAAATAAAAATAAATAAATTTTTTAAAAAAAGTTGAGTCTTTTAAAAAATGTCAATAGTCTAAACATGCCAATTAAAAGGCAGAAATAAACTGAATAAAAGCAAGAACTAACTAAAAAAAAAAAAAAAAATTCTGCTAACGCTGTTATTATTATCTTATCAATAACTCATTACTACCACTAAGATTTACAGTAAGAAGTACATTTGTCTGCAGCACTGCCGTAGACAAGAACACGATGATGACTTCGGGATGACCCCTCCCCACAGAGAAATTCTTGTATTAGTCCTCTTCATCTCTACCTCACCCCCCAGAGCCTCTGATTGGATTTCCTGATGATGAGATCACAAGGTTTTCACTGGAAAGTGACACATTAGCCTCAGTGACTGGGTGGTCCTGACAACAGGTAGCCGAGCGCCTTGGTTTTTGAGTGCAGTCTGCTCCCCAGAGGCAAGAAGCCTTCTGCTGAGTTTACATAAGTCCCCAAAAGGTGACTGACAACCTGCTGTAGAGGGAGGCGCCCTGGTGGGGACTCGAGCCCCGCACCCCAACCCTGGCTCTCCACTAACAAGCAGTGTGGTCTTGGCCGGCTGTGCCAGCTCCACATCTGGAAAATGAGGGGCTTGCACAGGATCATCTTGAAGGGGACCTCCAGCTCTCAGATTCACGGATTCCACGATCTGACACACAGAAAACCACGCAGAGACAGGCAGACTCAGAAATGTGCAGCTCCCTGGAGTTCCATAACCATAACTGAATAAGCTTCTTGGAGTAGACTTGGAAGTTGGGGGAATTGAACGCCTCATTTGATGACAGGAAACCTATGTGTGAACAGATTTTCCAAGATATTTCATATTTTAATTGTTCTGCCCCATAAATATAGTCTTGTCAGACTATAGTGCAGATAGTTGGATAAGAAAGGCACAGTATGGGACTTCCCTGGTGGGGCAGTGGTTAAGAATCTGCCTGCCAATGCAAGGGACACGGGTTCAATCCCTGGTCCGGGAAGATCCCACATGCCGCGGAGCAACTAAGCCCGTGAGCCACAACTACTGAGCCTGCACACCACAACTACTGAGGCCCGCACCTAGAGCCTGTGCTCTGCAACAAGAGAAGCCACCGCAACGAGAAGCCCGTACATGGCAAAGAAGAGTAGCCCCCGCTTGCCGCAACTAGACAAAGCCCGCGTGCAGCAATGAAGACTCAACGCAGCCAAAAATAAATAAATAAATAAATAAATAAAAATAAAAATAAAAAAAGAAAGGCACAGTTTTCGGGAATTCCCTGGCAGTCCAGTGGTTAGGACTCCACACTTTCACTGCCAAGGGTGCAGCCAAAAAAAAAAAAAAAAACAGAAAGCTCAGTTTCTATGGGCATAAACCTTTCAGACCTGCTACACATCCTTGACTTAAACGGAGCAAGTGTACAGTTGCACAGCCTTGTTCTTTGGATTTATTCCGCAGAAAAGACACATTTATGTATTTTGTCTCAAAATAATGCTACTTAGTAGAGCACCCTCACATATATTACCTCCATTTAAAGTTTTAGGAATCGTTTTCTTTGTCTGTCAGCCTTTCAAGATAGGTGGTACTACAGTATGTTATCCTACTTTACAGATGACAAAATTGAGGCCCAGGAAGGTTAAATATTTTGTTAATAAATATCAGAGTCTCTGCTGACTCAACTCTGGTCTTCCAACTTTATTTCCTGTTCATTTTTAATTCAGAAAAATAGCAGTTTCTACCCTTAGAAAACTTAGCTACCACTTGATTTGGTGTCTTGAATTTGGCAGCTATAAAACAGGTTTACTAGGATGAGACAGGGATCAAATACTGGTTCAGGGTCAGAGTCGATGACTATAAACTAATCTGAAGGTTCAGAGTCAGACTCAGGACTCAGTGAGCAGGCTCGAGGCACTCGTATGCGCTGGGCCCACGATACTGATCTTCATGATCACCTAAAGCTGTTTTGTGCAACTAAGCATGGCTATTTGTAATAGAAGCCAGGCTGGGTGTTGGAAGCAGTGGTCCTTCAGGCTGACTCAGAATGGAATTGGTCTATAGTCTTGCTACTCAAGTAGACTGGGGCATCACCTGGGGCTTGTTAAAATGCAGAATCGGCCCTGTACCCCAGATGCGCTGAATCAGAATCGATATTTTAACAAGGACCCACGTGGATCATATGCCCACTCTACTTGAGGAGCACTGCTCTGGGCTCCCCTCCGTCGCTGAGGTTCTACCGGCAATGATTTTTCAAATGAAACTTGTTTTCCAGCACCCTCTGTTCAGCACGCTAGCAAGTGGGGGAGTAAGGGCAAGTCCACTGCCGGCATCTTGGACACCGAGACGACACACATGGGGCTCAGCAAAACAGTGATAACAACTGTAGAGCATCTACATGGGAGCCCTTAAGCAGCAGCCTGTTAGTCTGTCCTGTAAGAGGAATGAGATTACCAGACCTTTTCACTGTCCTTAACTTACACTTGAGGCGGTGAGAGGTGAGATTTCAAAAGCCAGTATCATTGAGCTTCCCTCTCACTGCCTGGCACAGATTAGGAAGCTGGTTTTTCTCCCTCTGTCCTCCCATTGTCATTGCTCTGTTTCTCATTGTCCCTTCTTCCTGTCTTTCCCGTCCCATCCACCCCCAACACACATGCACACACACACAGAGTTTCAAAGTTAGAGAGATGTGAAGATCATCTCTTCTGATCAGGACCCAGGAGAGGAGCTTCTGCAGAGCCATTTGCATTAATTACCACATTAATTTCTTGTCCCAGGGAAAGCTCAGCAAACCCTACAGCCTTCCTGCAGGCAAACACCTGCGAGACCTGGCAGCGGACTCTGGGGGCTCTGGGTGAGTGAGGTGCTAACGAGAATGCTGGGAAGGAGCCCGAGTGCTGGGAAGGAGCCCTCAAATGGCTTCCGTGCAGGTGTTCGGCATAATAGGGTGTTAATTGGGTAACAGGTGGAGGCACAGAGGGTGGAGTGAGCCGTGAAGCGAATAGGGCAGAAGCTGACTGCATAACCTAATTTTAACCACAGTGGAATTCTCCTTCCTTTTACTTCAGTTTGGGCTCAGAAAGCTCAGTCACAATAGAACGTTACAGCACAACATCATTTATAACGACCGATATTTAGAGCTGCTTTCTAAGTGCCAGCACTGCATGCTGTGTACATTACACGCTTTATCCCAGATCATCAAAGCAGTTCTTCAGGACAGGTATGAAGAGCTTATTTTAAGAATGCAGAAGCCAAGGCTCAGAACAAGATGAATAATTGCTCAAGGGCACACAGCTAGTATGGTGGCAGAGCTAGTATTCTCTGCATGAACCCACTGCATGGTACTGTCTTCCCGTATCAGTGTTTTTAGGAGAGGCAAGAAGCCTGTTAGACTGTGTGTTGGTCACCCTCATCTGGAGGTTGTCCTTAAATCTGGAGGCCACGTTTTAACACGGATGGAGGGACAAGGAATCAACTAAACAGATGAAGGTTGAGAAACCACTGGAGAATGAGCTAAATCAGGGCTCAGCAAATTACCACCCAAATCCCAACCTGCCTCTGTTTTTGTAAATAATGTTTTATTGGAACACAGCCATGTTGTCTGTGGCTCCTTTCATGCTACAATTGCAGGCCTGAGTCATTGCGACAGAGATTGTAAGGCCCACAAAGTCTAAAGATCTACGATCTGGCCCTTTACAGGAAAAGATTGCCAACCCCTGGGCTAAATAAATTATTGCCCATAAGCCTAATCGCAGAGACCCTGCTTTGAATCACTACTCAGTGCTATCAAAGACACTGTGGATATTTTATCCAAAACAGAGAAAACTCAAGGGCACATACCTGACATCATGTAGAAATGGATTTGCTTGCAAGCCAAGGGGCAAAAATTTCCAGCACATGTTTTTTTGGCTCAACCTAAAGAATTTTCTGTTCCTAATGTTTGAGTTAACTTGTAGGGCAATAAGGTCTCCATCACTATTAGTATTCAAATAGTCAAATGAGCATCCATCAGGAACATCATGGACTTTGTCCCAGATGAGCTCTATGTTCCTTTACAACGCCTGTGATCATAGGACTTTGTGAATTTCAGTATGACCAGTGAGTCAAGGGGACTTTTCCTTTCCTGAGTCGCTGTGCCCTCGTCTACTATGTTAAACTCATCATCCCCTCCCACTACCCACGAATATAGTAACAGTTTACTTATCAAGTGTCAGCAAAGAATAAGCTATTGTACTTAAGTGGCGTTTCAGATAACCGGAATACAAGGTGTGATCAAGATGCACTCACCTTTAAACGTCCTTTTGTCTTTTTTGTTTGTTTTTGGGTTTTTTTTCACATTTATTAACAACACTCTTTTAGAGTAACTTCCATCTTTTTGTTTTGTTTTGCTTTGTTTTCACATTTATTAACACTTTAAGAGTAACTTCCATCTTTTTTTGTTTTTTTTTTTGTCCTTTTGGTTTTTTATTTATTTATTTATTTTTGGCTGCGTTGGGTCTTTGTTGCTGCACGCGGGCTTTCTCTAGTTGTGGTGAGCGGGGGCTACTCTTCATTGTGGTGTGCAGGCTTCTCATTGCAGTGGCTTCCCTTGTTGCAGAGCCCGGGCTCTAGGCACGTGGGCTCTAGGCACGTGGGTTCCAGTAGTTGTGGCTCGCGGGCTCTAGAGCTCAGGCTCAGTAGTTGTGGCGCACCTGCTTAGTTGCTCCGCGGCATGTGGGATCTTCCCAGACCAGGGCTCGAACCCGTGTCCCCTGCATTGGCAGGCGGATTCTTAACCACTGCGCCACCAGGGAAGTCCCTGTCCTTTTGTTTTTTAAAATCAACAATGAAACATAATTATTAAAGCCAAAAAGGACATAGCTGCTATCAAAAACAAGATTAATTCATTCATTCATTTAATAAATACTTGTTGAGAGCTACTACGTACACGGACAGAAGTAGGACGGTAAGTAGGACTGGAGCAACAGGCATCTAATCCCTGATCTGGAAACAGGCAGAAGAAATCCAAGCCCTGCAAGGTAACAAAGAGGGGAGGGGCCAGAGCCAGGCTTACTGGCAGGAAATCGTGCTGGGAAAGCTGTGACCACTACCTGGGGCAATGGCTTGTAGAAAAGTACCTGTGGTCAGAGGAAAAAGAGACAGGCTGGGAGAGACACACACACCGAACCCGGGCCAAAGCATCTGCTGGATCTGGGATAATTCTCCATTATCACCAATGGGGCGGAGCCCCGAGCTATCAGGATAAGACCTAATATCTAAACTGGAGGTTCCGGGAAAACAAGTGCAGCCAATCACAAAACTACAATCGAGGAAAGAGTGGCTGCAGAAAGGAGGGGAAACTCTCCTTTAGAAACCTGCCTCTTCAAGTCATTCCAAGATTGTTCCATTATTTACACTTTACTGAAAGTGAATTCAGCTTCCAAATGTTGGTTTTGTTGGCTGTTTTTCAAAGCACACGAGGAAAAAGAACCAAGAAAATCATTCCTAATAAAATGTAAATAATGGGACAATCTCAACATGATTTTTAAATAAGTGCACATAAAGCCTCAAAAAGATAATAGAATAACATTTCTTTAAAAAAAAAGAAATTATGAAACAAAAACATACATGATGTTCCTCCCTTTGTGGTAGAGGAAAAAAGATGGACTCCCGTGTTTCCTGGGACTTGCCCCTCCTTACTTGCCAAGGATTTGGGCTCAGTTCAGCTGTAGTCCTATCTTTCTTGGAGAATTACACCTGGGACATTGTGATGCCAAATCAGGATGAAGTATTAGGTTGGCCAAAAAAGATCGTTTGGGTTTTTCTGTAACATCTTATGGAAAAATAAAGTAGCCAAGAAGAAAAGAATGAGAATCCAGTAGGAGCCAGAGCTGGGGGGCAGGGGAGGAGGGGAGGGGTAGAGTTAGAAAGGGGTGAAAACCCTTATTTTGAGGCAAGTTATAAGGGGTTAGAAGAAGTTTTGCTGCAGTCTACACATTCACCCTCTTGTACATGAAACATGCGAGTGAAATGCTATGATTTTAGAACTATTTTAGTTGCTGCAGTGTATCTTTTTAATCACAGAGCTTCCCTGAGTTTGGACAACAACAGTTATGACATTATATACATATAACCTTAATTTATTTATTTTTAAGTTAATTTGGAAATATTTCTAAAATATGTCACATATGTTCCTACTTTCTTGAGCAGAACAAGCAATAATTTATCTTCTCTTCATGACTTGGGGTTAAATTAGATGGGTTTCCCCCTAAACAAGATAACGCCTCTTGCTCTTGGGGATGTCACCCTGTTCTTTCTGTCTCTGGCTTTTTTTTTTTTTTTTTTTGGCCAAGCCACGAGGCTTGTGTGGGATCTTAGTTCCCCGACCAGGGATCGAACCCGAAACCCCTGCAATGGAAGCGCCGAGTCTTAACCACTGGACCTCTAGGGAATTCCCTCTGGCCATTTCTGAGGATGTCACTGTAGGCAACTCCTCACTTCCATCTCTACTGTCGGTACTCCATCACAAGACATCAGACAATCAAATCAACTCGCTTAGGCTACAAAAAAATGTTGGAATCAACAGACCTGAAGGTGGTTCCATTCTCTGCTGAAACAGAAAGTAAAGGATACAAGCTGAGTGAAATCTATTTTCTAGCCATTTTACATTGCTTCCTTCTAGGTTCGTCCTCTCCTAGGGTTGGCAAAGGAGATACAGTCAACACTGTAGAAGATGATCTCTTGAACAAACTCCCTCAAATCCACTTCAGATCACAGCCAAAGCTCCACTGTGGACTACCCAGCACAGGTGGGCAGATTGGTATCTAGAAGAGAGGTAGGGGCCATTATGCTGACCCCAGAGGATCCCTAGGTGTATACAGGTGGTACCAAGCAGATGCTAAGTAGCCAGGCAGAGTAGTTTCATCCATCCATGGAGTCAAGGAGAACTGAAAACTTAAACCCTCCCCATCCCCCTTTCTCTCTTATCTGGTCCTTCCCCCTGCAAATTCAATTTACTGACAACTTACTTTGTGCCAGTAACTTTACTAGGCACTGGAGGAATACAATGATGAATAACGGGAAAAAAAACCTTCTTTCAAGGAGCTCCCAGCTGAGTAAGGGAATACAGAGAAGTAAACAGATAACTACAGAACGAGGCAGACTGAGAGCAATGAGAGAGATGAAGCAACCTGCTTTGGAAGCACGAAAGGAACAACTAATTTTTTAACAGCTTTACTGAGATGTAATTGATAAAGAACAGCACATCTTTAATGTGCCATTTGATGAATTTGGACATATGCAAACACTCGTGATACCATCACCACCATCAAGGTAATAGACATACCCAACACCTCCCAGAGTTTCCTTGTGTCCCTTTGTTTTCTATGATAGGAACGCTTAACATGCAATCTACCTTCCTAATAAATTTTGAAGTCACAACACCATATTTGTTCACTATGGACACTATACTGTACAGCAGATCTCTAGAAATCACTCATCTAACATAACTAAAGCTTTATACCCATTAAACAATGACTCCCCATTCCCCCACCAACACCAACACCCAGTCCCTGGCAACCACTGTTGTATTCTCTGCTTCCATGAGTTTGGCTATGTCTTATACCTCATGTAAGTGGAATCATGCAGTGTTTGTCCTTCTTTGTCTGGCTTATTTCATTTAGCAATAATGTCCTTCAGGTTCATCCATGTTGTCACAAATGGCAGGATTTATATTTTTAAGGCTGTATAATATTCCATTTTGTAAATATACCACATTTTCTTTATCTGTTTATCTTTTAATTGTCACTTTTGTTGTTTCCATATTTTGGCTATTTGAATAATGCTGCAATTGGGAATTCCCTGGCTGTCCAATGGTTAGGACTCCATGCTTTCACTGCTGAGGGCCCGGGTTCAATCCCTGGTCAGGGAACTAAGATCCCACAAGCTGCATGGCACGGCCAAAAAAAAAAAATTAATAATGCTGCAATAAATGCGGGATTGCAGATATCCCTTCAAGATCCTGATTTCTTTTGGATATATGCCCAGAAGTGCGATTGAGGAACATTTAATTTTTAATAAGGGATCAGAAAAGTCTCACAGAGGAGGTAGCAATGAAGCTTGATCCTGACGGATGAGAAAGGTTTTGATTTACAGCAAATGGAGGGGAAAGGCATGGTGGACTAAGCATGAATGGGACCCTAGGATGTGTCCATAACACTAATCCTATGAGGCTGCAACATCGGATGAATGGAAGGAGGTAGGGACAGAGGCGGCTAAAGAAAGTGGAGAATGAGAAACTCACAGGAGATCCTGAATTTGGTCTTAAAAAGTTTAAAGTTATTCTCCAGATATGGAATGCTTTGGCAGACCTTAATGGAGGGGAGATATGCCATCTGTTTTGATAGTCCCCCTATGTGGACCATATATGGAGGAGGGGCTAGAGTGCAGACCCATGAAGAGCCCATTTCAGGAGCCCTCACAAGAGGAAATGCTATAAAATGCTGAAAATTTCCCTCAGCCTTTTCTGTTAGATGAAAGCTCTTGAAAGAATCATCTGCCTTAATATGAAGGGATAAGCTGGTACAGGATGTGAAGCCAAGATCTCGGCAAAGACTGACTCAGGCCTGCTCGCCCATTTCGGACCTTGTTGCATTAATTCCAGGTCCCTCACTGCCTGGAAGGGAGTTTCTCTCACTCCATCCTGAATTCTCTGAATGCTTGTGTTCCCTCCAATATTCCTATGTTGAAACCTAATTCTTAGTGTGATGGTGTTAGGAGGTGAGGCCTTTGGGAGATGATTAGGTCATGAGGGTGGAGCCCTCATGAATGACATTAGTGCCCTTATATAGGAGACCCCAGAGATTTCTCTTGCCCCTTCTTCCATGTGAGGACACAGTAAGAAGACAGCCTGGCTATGAACCAGGAAGCAGGCCCTCACAAGACACCTAATCTGCTGGTGCCTTGATCTTGGATTTCCTAGCCTCCAGAACTGTGAAAAATAAGTGCTTTTTGTTGAAGCCACCCAGTCTGTAGTATTTTTGTTACAGCAGCTCAGAATGACTAAGATGCTGACCGACTCTACTGACCTCTGCTCGTCATCTCCATGTATGTACAGCATTCAGAACCATGCCTGGTACAAAGCCAATGCTACATAATGGATTGTTGTGGTCTGGCCATACTCTGGGCCCCCTGTTCTCCCTGTGTGACTGTGTGTGAGAGCCTCCGTCCTCAGCTACAGGCTACATTGTTCCAGCAAGTGACCAGCCTGAGCCAAATAGACCCCAATATGGACCAAGCCTCCCAACTTGCCAAGCTGATTTGGACCCAGAGGCCTCCACTGGCTGGTTTCTCTTGGGTTAAAATAGGTTTTCAGTAACCCCATAGATAGAGTGCTGATCAGACAGCGCCTGCAATACCTGGGGAACTCCCAAATCAGGAAGGGCCAACAGGTTGTCCAGGTAGTTTCTGGAGTCTTTTGGCTTCAGAGCTCAGTACTTCTTTCCCGCATGGCTATTTTCTCTCTGTCTGCAATCTTCACCCTGCAACCAGAGTGCATTTCTAAACTGCAAGTCCCAGCATGCCAACTGCATTAGTTATGTATTCCCATGGGATAAACAACCTAAAAGAGTGGCTGAAAACAAAAGCAATGATCTATGATTATTATTTCTCTGGTCCTGGAGTCTGCCTGGGCTCAGCTGCAATAGTTCTCACTCAGAGCTTCTCCATGGTGGCTGTCAGGCAGTAGCTGGGACTGGGGTCACCTGAAGCCTTGCTCACTCCCACGACTGGAAGCTGGCCTGGGAGGACTCAAAAGGCTGGGGACTCCCTGAGCAGCCCTCTCTCTTTTTATATGGTCTCTACTTGTGGTCCCTCCAGTGTGGCAGCTGCAAGGTAGCCATACTTCTTACATGGTGGCCCAGTGCTCCAAGGTCAAGAGCACTGAGGGGGAAAAAAAAAAGAGTCCTGAGGGAGAGCCAGTTGGAAGCTTTATGGCCTTGGAAATCATTCAGTGTCATTTCCACCACTTCCTATTCAATAGATGTGAGTCACTAAGTCTGACTCACTTACAGGAGGAGTTGAATTAGACTTTCTCTTTTGAAAGGAAGAACATCTGTCTAGAGTTTAGAGAACTATTCTCTGCCATTGCTGCCTCGGCATCTATTTTATTTGGCCAAGCGTCCTATGGGACGTTAAATGGACATTAGCCCTTCGTGCAAGCTCATGCCCTAGAGAATTGCCCTAGAGAACAGCCCACAGGGTTATATGCAAAGTTAAGTTCCTAATATGACTTCCCAAGCAGGCCTTGTGAGCCACAGTCTCCTCCACCTCCCAGGGCCTTCCCCTTGTGTGCCCCCCGGAGCTTACCAAAATCTCACACGTTTTGGTTTGACTTGTCCAATCCAGCCTTAGCTCAGGAACCCCAAAGCCCTCCCTCTGCACACCTTAATAAAAGCGTGTGCCCGAGGCCCTGCCACTCTCTCTGCCTGCACCCCGCCTTGACCTCCCTGCGTAGCCCCTCCAAGGTGGTTCCAGGACCTATGAGCAATAAACTTCTCTGCGTCATTTCCTTTGTGGTCTTTTTGGAACCTCAGCTCACTGACCGACATCCCAGGGCTCTACTGAACAAAGTGTTAATTTTCCAAAGTCACAACAGTGCCACAGACTTTACAGACATATTTTAAGACTATGACACCATCCCTCCTCTTAACATCTATCCGTTGTCCCCCATTGCCTTCAGGATGAGATGTCAGCCCCCTTAGCAGGCTCTTGGGGCCCTTCTTGATCTGGGCGTTGTCAGGCTGTCTGGATTTCAGCCTCACCAATTCATGCACCTTCTCCTCACCTCCTCATATCTAAGCTCCAGTCACACCAAACAACTCTGGCGTCCCTGAGCGAATGTGTCAGGACCTGACCCACTTTCATGCTTTTTGGGTGCCCCCTCTGCCTGAAATGCTCCCATCCCCCATTGCAGCCCTAACCCCATGCAGCTGACTTGAAATCATTCATGATGCAGCTCTGCAGAGGCTTTCTTCGACCACTGTCCTATCCTGTCGGTTTGGCGCCAGCCTCAGGTGGCCCATCATATCCATGTGCACTTCTACCCCCTCACTTCACTGCAGTCTTTCTGCCTTGTGCCTGCCTGTGTCCTCCTCTCCACGGTGGTCTCCTCGGGCACACGCATCAGGTTTTGCTCATCATCTCCCAGCTCCTATCAAACCCAGCATATTGTAGGCCCTCAAAACATGATCAGTGAATGAATGAGGGCCAAGGGTCTTCAAAAATTCTGCTATGGTGCCTGGAATTTAGACTTATATATTCTAAAGATAGATAGATAGATAATAGATAAGTAGATGATAGATAGATGATAGATTGATAGATGATAGATATAAATAGATATAAATATATATTCTTATATCTGTATGGTTATCCTTACATATGGAAAAATCATTGTGAAAGCTGCTTAGAGGGACTTTCCTGTGCCACAGTGGTTAAGAATCCACCTGCCAATGCAAGGGACACGGGTTCAATCCCTGGTCCGGGAAGATCCCATGCGCCGCAGAGCAACTAAGCCCGCGTGCCACAACTACTGAGCCTGCGTACCACAACTACTGAAGCCCGTGTGCCTAGAGGCCGTGCTCCTCAACAAGAGAAGCCACTGCAATGAGAAGCCTGCACACCACAACGAAGAGTAGCCCCCGCTCACCGCAACTAGAGAAAGCCATGTGCAGCAACAAAGACCCAACGAAGCCAAAAAATAATTAATTTTAAAAAAATCTGCTTAGACACTGTATTATCACTTTAGCAGTGTTTAGTTAGAGTTCTCTAGAAAACAAAGCTTGATACTTTGTGAGATATAAATCTAGGGCAGGAAAACTGAGACAAGGAGAGATTCAAGGCAATGTTAGCATTCTGGCTACCGTTCATGACAAGCTACGAAGAGACATAGCAGATCTTTGCAGATGTGTCCATTTGGCACGTGGGATCTCTCCGGACAGGCTACATAGAGAAGATGGAGGAGGGGGAGACAACCTGACCCTCTCCTGCCAACCTCCGGTTTCCCGTTGGTTGCAAGTTCACTCCATGGAGAGTTAACTCTCCCACACTTTTAAGTTGCAATAAAGGAATTGAGGTTGCAGTAAAGGACTCAGAAAAGATGCCAAAGATGTGTGCTGTACACGAGTAGCATATCAGGAAATGTGCTATAGAGCAGTGTTCCTCAAACAGTGGTGAATGACAATTTCTTTTCAATCTCCAACTTACGATACACCGATGGTTTTGTAACATACAATAAAGGTGAATTACTGGAAAAATGAAATTTCTAAAAAAATGTACAAAATACGCTCTGAGTATTACTGCTACAGAACATATGAGTCACTCTCGGCAGAGGCCAGAGGGAAATTGCGTGGCCAAATAAATGTGAAAAACACTGTGTGCAGAGGGCATCCTTCTCTCAGAGACTCTCTGTGTGGCCTACCTTCTGAGATATCCTGCAGTGAAGAAACCTGGTCCCTTGTTTAAGTCCTAGTTTATAAAATATAGTTGATCATCAAACCCATTCCTCACAAAACACCCATTAAACTTTATGGATCTCAGGCTCATCACATTGATATATTGAAAGTACTGGTTTGTTAGGTATATTCAAGGAGCGAGTTCAATCAACTTATAAGACAGTACTAAGCAAAGTAGAATGTGTCCAATACCGGGAGGCAGTGGGGTCATTATAGTCTAACTAGAGAACTAGAGTGCCATGTAAAAAACATTTAGACTAGTACAGGATAATATAACCAAGCACCAATGAAAACGGCATAGGGTATAAGTGCCTTAAAAGATAATACAGAAAATCAAAAACTTTATCAAAGAGCTTCCCATTTAAAAAGCACTAGAACTGGAACTTCCCTGGTGGTCCAGTGGTTAAGACTCTGTGCGTCCAATGCAGGGGGTGTGGGTTTGATCCCTGGTCAGGGAACTAAGATCCCACATGCCATGCAGTACGGCCAAAAATTAAAAAAACAAAAAAACCAAAAGGCACTAGATCCAAACAACTTAATTCTACAAAGGTTTAAGAAATTTTATATTCCTCAAACTAATCCAGAAAATTAAAAATATTTCCCAATTCTTTTGATGGCGTAATCATATACTGATGCCACCTTTAATAAATCACAAGAATATCAAAACTTAAAGACTAACTTATGAATATGAATTCGAAAAGACCTAAATAAAAAGTAGAAGAGGGCATGCCCTGGCAGTCCAGTGGTAAGGACTCCATGCTCTCCCTGCCGAGGGCCCGGGTTCGATCCCTGATTGGGGAACTAGTATCCCACAGGCGTGTGTGGCAAAAAAAATAAAAATAAAAATAAATAAAGAAATAGGGACTTCCCTTGTGGCGCAGTGGTTAAGAATCCGCCTGCCAATGCAGGGGACACGGGTTCGCGCCCTGGTCTGGGAAGATCCCACATGCCGTGGAGCAATTAAGCCCATGCGCCACAACTACTGAGCCTGAGCTCTAGAGCCCACGAGCCACAGCAACTGAGCCCACATGCCACAACTACTGAAGCCCACGTGCCCAGCCGTGCTCTGCAACATGAGAAGCCGCCGCAATGAGAAGCCCATGCACCGCAACGAAGAGTAGCTCCCGCTCACTGCAACTAGAGAAAGCCCGCACGCAGCCACGAAGACCCAGTGCAGCCAAAAATAAAAATTAAAAAAAAAAGAAAGAAAGAAAGAAAATAAAAAGTAGAAGAAATATAATTCAGCAACTTGTTAAAAAGTAAAATACCAGGACTAAATAGAGTTTAAACATGGAAAGAATGGGTGAATATTAAGAAATCTATTTACATAATTCCCTAACTTAGCCTATTATTATATCAGAGTAAAAGAAATGTTTATCCAAAGATGCTATAAAATCATCTGATAAAATTTAACGTCTGTTCTTGATTTTTACATAATTCTTCCTTAATACAATTGCATATGTCCATGCCTATCTGTATCTATATCTACCTTTATATAGTTATATGAACTCTTAAGACAAGAACCTTTAAGGCTACTGTCAAGCTTAATAGAGAAATGATGTAAGCAATTCTGTAAAGTCAGAAACTAGACAAGGTCATTTATTATTATTACTCGTTTATTATTTATTATTATTATATGTATGCAGGTATACATATAATATATATTGTATATATATTAGAAAGAAAGAAGCAAAATTATTTTTTTGCAGGTGGCATAATTATACACAATTAACTATAAAACTATTACAAGCAATAAGAGAATTCAATAAGGTGACAATGCAACAAAAATAAGACTTTTGATAATAAAAGTCTGAAAAATAGACTTTTATTAGTAATGATAGCTTTCTTGCACAAAACAATGTATTTTCCCCTGTTAAATAACAATCATATTTTATCTTACTTGCAAACTAACAATTTAGTCTGCCACAGTTTCATGGATGCTAGCAGGAGACGGGAGACTCCTGGGTCAGAGACAAAGAATTTTATTACTCATAGTAATTACAGTAGTCAGATTGTTAGCATTTTCTTGTGCCAATTCCCTGAGCTCTAGTTCCAACAGGGCAACACAAGAGAGGGCCAGGTGACACCTGCATCTTCAGTGGGTTATATTACCAGAAGAATCCTGGACCTGGGGGACCTGAATCTTTTATATAAGACATTAATCATGCCTGCCCTTTGTTCAAGAGGATGACATAATCTCTATCTTTTAAGGCTGTTTGCTATACAAACATCCTTGTAAAGATAGTTTGGAACAAAGGGAGAAACGCAACTCATAGAGAAACATGAGCAACCCATGGAGAAGTGTCTCCCAACATATGCAAAGAAAACTTTAAAATGCTATCTGAGGATATAAATGAAGATTACACAAATTGAAAGATCTATTTTATTCTTGAATAATCACTAAATATAATGAAAAGGTCAAGCACACCTAAATTAATCTATAAATTTAATGCTATTCCAATTAAAATACTAACAGGTGGAGCAACAGGACTGTCATTAATTGCTGGTGGCAACGCAAAATGGTGCAGCCACTT
Organism: Eubalaena glacialis; assembly: GCF_028564815.1. Lineage (NCBI taxonomy): Eukaryota > Metazoa > Chordata > Mammalia > Artiodactyla > Balaenidae > Eubalaena > Eubalaena glacialis. The sequence goes on along the minus strand of NC_083725.1, from coordinate 10,643,030 downwards.
GGAAGACAGTTAGTGTCTTCTTAGAAAGCTAAACATAGTCTTACCATGTGACGCAACGATCTCACTCCTAAATATTTACCCCAGTGTGTTGAAAACTTACGTTCACACAAAAACCTGCACACAAATGTTTATAGCAACCTTATTTATAATTGCCAAAAATTGGAAGCAACCAAGATGTCCTTCAATAGGTGAATGGATAATGAAATGAAATATTATTCAGTGCTAGAAATGAGCTATCAAAGCCATGAAAAGACAGGGAGAACACTTAAATGCAAATAGCTAAGTGAAAGAGCCAGTCTGAAAGGCTACATACCTTATGATTCCAACTACATGATATTCTGGAAAAGGCAAAACTACAGAGCCCTCAGTTTTGTCTGCCAAATAAAACATAATTCTCAACTTTTAGGTTGTGTTTTTTTTTTTTCCATCCACATCTTGTCAGTTCTTCTTGATAGCTGGACATAATGTACTGGGTAAAAGGCCTTTAGTAATGTGGTGGTGAGGAATGGGTTGAGGGGATACATTCTACAGTCCTGGGATAAAGTCTCAGGCTTTTAGTGAGCCCATGCCTCTGGACTGTGAAATTCACAAGACTTTCTCACATTTTTCTTTTCCCCCCTTGAGTGGGAGAGGATGGCTGGAGTGAGCTAGTCTTGGGTATTTCCCTCCCTCAGGTCACTTAGGCTCTGAGAATACCCTAGCAGGTTAAGCTCTTGTTAACTAGTTTCCTCTGAGGGTAAGCCTTAGAGTAGAATGCTCTGGCTTATTTAAAAATGGTTCCCTTTCCCCTCCCCCTACCGGAAGCACTAGGGGATTGTTCTCCAAAATTTACTGTGGGAACATGGTCAAGCTCCTGGGGGTAAATCTCACAATATTGTGGAGGTCTCCCTATTGCTGGGTTTCCCTAGAGTTTTTAATTCTCAGACTGGTACACACCGAGCATCCAGCAATTCATCAATTACAGTGCTGGTTTTCCTATCCCGGTGCTGGTCTTCGGATGGTTTCCACTCTTGAGTCTCCGTTCTTGGAAGCCAGGACTTTCTGTATTCATTTGACTGTCTCTCCAAGCTTGGGGGCTGCAGTTTGCCCTGTGTCTTCATCTCATTTTCAGATCTTAGAAAAGTTGTTGATTTTTCAGTCTGTTCAGCTTTTTACTTGTTGCTAAGGTGAAGTGGCAACTTCCAAGCTCCCTACATGTGGAACCTGAAAGCAGAAGTCCTTAACTTTTTTTTAAGTAATAAATTGTACCACATTTTTTTAAATTTGCATTTTAAAAGGGACATAAAGTTGAAAACCAGATTACAGCTTAGGGAAAAATATTTTCAATTCACATTATACACAAAGTCTAATCTCTTTATTTTTTTTATGCTGACTTTCTACACAATGTGTAAAGAATTTATTTTCTATTATGTGTAACATAGGCAAAATTATTTAAGTCAATAAAAAATTTTTTAATAAATTTATTCATTTATTTTTGGCTGCGTTGGGTCTTCGTTGCTGCACGCAGGCTTTCTCTAGTTGTGGCGAACGGGGGCTACTCTTTGCTGCGGTGCACAAGCTTCTCATTGCAGTGGCTTCTCTGGTTGCGGAGCTCGGGCTCTAGGCGCGCGGGCTTCAGTAGCTGTGGCTCGCGGGCTCTACAGCACAGGCTCAGTAGTTGTGGCTCATGGGCTCAGTTGCTCCGTGGCGCGTGGGATCTTCCCGAACCAGGCATCAAACCTGTGTTCCCTGCATTGGCAGGCAGATTCTTAACCACTGTGCCACCAGGGAAGTCCCTAAGCCAATAAATTTTTAAGGAATTTCACACGTTCTGATTCTTTCCCCTGCCAATCACCTTAGTTCCTCCAAACTCATAATCTTCAAGATAAGATAGCCCTTTCAAAAAGAAGTTGTCATGTGAGTCAGCCCACAGTTCTTTTAGTTGGGCTTCTTTGATCTCCGCTGGAATATGGACACACTTCAAAATTCCCCACCTGTAATCTTTGGGATCCAATTTCCTCAAGCAAGTTACTTTAGGACCATGTTTAGGGTCAGGAGTTGGATCTGCCTGGTTCTGAATTTGATACCCTCTAAAAATGTATTAGGTTCAAATCATATTCACTCCTAAGCCATCACACCCTAGAACAGTACAGATCGTTGGGATATGCCAATACCTAAGATAAAAAAAGTTTGACTGTTAGGTTTTTCATAGTCTACTTGGCAGCTCTGTCTTGTAGTTCTTTCCCACAGATCTAACAGGTAATTCTATGAGTAGAGGAAACCACACAGTTACTCTATGGGGCGTTTCCAATGCTTATCTCTTTAATAGAAAATGGACAAAGGATAAGAATGAAATTACAGAATAATTACAAATGACTTTTAAGTATTGAAAAAGATGTTTAAATATATACAAAGTATTTAGAAAATGCTTACTTAACTTCTAATTTTTACCTTTGTTGTTATTATTACCTTTCCAAATAAAATAAATGCAGATTAAAACTATTAGACATAATTTTAAATTTAGATTGGCAAAGATAAAAAAATGGATAATGCAATGCATGAGCATTTCTATGCTTTGTTGTTGAGAGGGTAATTTGATACAACTTCTTTTGGAAAGAAATTTAACAAGATCTATCAAGAGTGAAAAGGTATATATTCCTTTTATGCAGCAATTTCAATTCTAGGGTTGATCCCTTAGATATATATGTTCCCAAATATGTGTGTACAAGAATATTTATTGTAGCATCTTTAGTAGTATAAGAGACTGGAAACAGTTATATACACCATGATACAGCAATATAATAAAATACTATAGGGCTTCCCTGGTGATGCAGTGGTTATGAATCCGCCTGCCAATGCAGGGAACATGGGTTCGAGCCCTGGTCCGGGAAGATCCCACATGCTGTGGAACAACTAAGCCCATGCGCCACAACTACTGAGCCTGTGCTCTAGAGACCGTGAGCCACAGCTACTGAGCCCTCATGCCGCAACTACTGAAGCCCACGCACCTAGAGCCTGTGCTCCACAACAAGACAAGCCACGACAATGAGAAGCCCGTGCACCGCAACGAAGAGTAACCCCTGCTCACCGCAACTAGAGAAAACCCGTGCACAGCAACGAAGACCGAATGCAGTCACAAATAAACAAATAAATAATACTATATAGCTCTTTAACATAGTAAGATGGTGGTATAGTATGTCCACGGAAATATTTTGAAAATATAATATTAAGAAACCAAACACAGAAAAAGACTGTGCTACCATTTATGTAAAAAAAAAAAAAAAAGTGGGGATACATCTGGAAGAAGAAAAAAATGTTAGTGGTTGACTCTAAGAAGTCGTGGGTCAGGAGTCAGTGAGAGAAGACTCACCTAGGTCTTTCATTATGTGCTTTTATTGCTTCAGAAAAGGAGGGAGGGAGGGAGAGAGAGAGAGAGAATGCAATCAAGCACACTTCTCTGTAGAAGGTTGCTGCTAGTCATAAGGAATGGATATCTTAGTTAATGGTTTTGAAACAGGAGGGAAGGGGGCAGAGCACAACCTTTAAAAGAATGACAGAGCTGTTGTGGATACAGCAAAAACTGGTGAGAACAGATTAGGCCCAAGATGGCAGAAGATTTGACTTCAAGTAGACCTTGAGCCTCCTTATATGCTCATTGTAATACATTAGCATATGCTAAACAACTGTGCCATGACAGTTCAGGGCCTGACCATAAAAGGTCAAAAAGTGGGAGGTGGCCCAAATCCTGGAAATCCCCGCCCCTTCTCCAAAATAGTTGGAATAATTCTCCCACTTATTAGCCTAAGAAATTACCCAGCCCATAAAAACTAACCACCCCATATTTCAGCGCCCCTCTCGCCTTTTGAGACAGACCGCATTCTATCTACAGGATGTGTATCTCTCTAAATAAATCGACTTCTTACATTTGTCTTATCACTTTGTCTCTCACTGAATTCTTTCTGTGCTGAGACACAAAGAACCTGAGCTTCGTCAAGTCCCGACACCAGGTGAGTGATTCTAAATAAAAGACAGTGGGTTCAAGTCCCAATCTGGGTTGTGTGGTTTCAGTTTCAGTGTTTTTCTAAGTGTGGGAAGGGGCAGGAATCCAGGTTCCTAAAGAATCTCTCCTGAAAATATCTATCTGAAGTCCTGTTCTGACAGTTTTCCCAGAGCACAGAGTGCCTCATTCCACCTGGAGTTCCTTTCAGAGTGTGTTGAAGGTCAGTTACTGCAGTAGCCAATAACTTAATTCTTGTAGAATCGGGTGGCAAGTGACATTCTTTAGTTGGCAAGTGGGTATAAAGCTTCAATTATGCAAGATGAGTAAGTTCTAGAGATCTACTGTGCAACACTGTACTTACAGTTAACCATACTCTTGCACACTTACACATTTGTTAAGAGGGTAGATTGCATGTTAAATATTCTTACCACAGGGACTTCCCTGGTGGTCAGTGGTTAAGACTCCATGCTCCCAATGCAGGGGGCCTGGGTTTGATCCCTGGTCAGGAACTAGACCCCACATGCATGCTGCAACTAAGAGTTTGCATGCCTCAACTAAGGAGCCCACCTGCCGCAACTAAGACCCAGCACAACCAAATAAATAAATAAATAAATATTTTTAAAAAATTCTTACCACAATGAAAAACATGTTTGATGAATGAAAACAAACAAGCAAATAAATACATTTTTAATAAATAAATAAACTCCCATACACATCAACCGGTTCTACTCCTAAGCCTACTAACAGATCACAGCACCAAGATCCATAAGAAACCCAAATGAAACACCAATACTTTGATTTCTAAACTCAGTAGGGGCCAAAAAGAAAAATCAGGCCCCGGTAAAAGTATCTCTCACTTTCCTACGTCATCCTGCACAGTGTCTTGAATTTAACAGATATGCAATCAATATCTGCTACGAGTTTCATTAAATGGTTTTCACTACCATTGAACATTCACTTATCTGCATTTGTACGAATAGCAGATTTCCTCAGTTAAAAGTCCTGGATAAAAACTCTTTGAAAACGTAAACATCATTAAAATGTCACCCCTCAGCTTTCAACTCCCTGAGGCCAATCGTGCCAGTAATTTTCATCTTTTGCTCAAGTATAAATTGGCTCTTAGATCAGATGGCTGTTGCAGACCTGTGCTCTTCTTTTCCAAAATAATCGTTCAACTGTGATTGGAATAACCGTAGCGGCTCTCCTCGGGAGGGGCAGGGGTACGGGGAAGAGCTGTGAGCAGGCTTCGTGGGCTGGCAGATGCTGTGATTTCCCTCTCGGTGCAGCAGTTGCGCTGAGCTATATGCATGCTTCTGCACAGACACATTTCCTTGGCAAACAGACTGTTCTCGGGAGGGACGGGAGTACGGGGAAGAGCTGTGAGCAGGCTTCGTGGGCTGGCAGATGCTGTGATTTCCCTCTCGGTGAGGCAGTTGCGCTGAGCTATATGCTTCTGCACAGACACATTTCCTTGGCAAACAGACTGTTCTTTTCGATGTATGGCTCCAACAGCCTGGTGGCATCCTGTGCAGGCTCCCCCGGGGACGCAAGCCCCTAGGGATGCAGGGCCCAGGGCAAACCACAAGGGGTCACTTTTGCACACAGGTGCAACCCACTTTAAAACACCACCAATAGCGGAGGAGAGGAGAAGGTAGCTGGAGATTGTGGCCCGAGATGTGAAAAGGAGAGACTACTTGTTGTAAATTGGCTGAGCCAATTCAGCCACACGCACCTCCGAGGTCCTTTTGGAATAAATCATAGCCACCCAGGAATTTTAAAGGTGGCAAAAACTAGCTGCTCCCCTACACCCTTGATACCCGATTAAAATGAAAATAAACCTCAAACCAAATATATACGAGAAATTATTAAACAAACATTAGGAGCAAACTGAAAGAGCACTGTTCATATAACTTGTTTGGTAAACACAATAAATCCCAGCTCTGTGTTCTCTGAGTGCTCCGAACATTCCACAAGTCAGGCACAACATGCCAAGGGAAGGATTCTGTTACCCTAAGAGGCAATATCAGGTAACCAGAAATCTTCCTAAACCAATAGCTGGACACAGGACCTCATGGGGATCAAGTCTTGCATGTTGTTTCCCAAGGGAGCTGACACAGAGCTCAGGGATTTTTCACACTCTGTTCAAAGTGTGTGTCCATCTTATTCCACAGGTAGGTGAGACCATGAACTCCTTTAGGAAAGAAACTAGGTCTTATTCACATTTTCTTCCCTTGTTGTAGAGTGGCCACCGACATTTCCTACCAGCCCATCAAGAGGTGGAGCCTAATTCCTATTCCGTTGAATCTGGGCTGGCCTCGATTGCTGTGGCCGGCAGAAGGTGGTGGAAGTGACACCGTGCTAATCCTAGTCCTAGACCTTCTGAAGACCGGTGGCTTCTACTTTCACCCTCTTGGAAGCCAGCCACCATGTAAAGAAGTCTGATTACATTGCTGGAGAAAGAGGCCATATGGAGAGAGTGGAGACCTGGGGGATGAAAGCAAAAGAGACCCAGCCAGCCCTCAGCCATTTGAGCCTTGCCAGCTAAGGCACCAGACACGTGAGTGAGGCCACCCTGGACCTTCCAGCCAGTACCACAGGAGCAGAGACAAGCCATCCCTGCCAAGCGCTGCCCAAATTGCAGAATCAGGAGCAGATAAATAGTCGTTGTTTCTACCCACTGAGTTTTTGGAGCGATTTATTACATAGCAATAGATAACAGGACATCCCCCTTTCCACCTGCCCCAACACAATGGCAGTCACATTCACAGCTGTGGACCAAGAATGCTGCCTGCCCTATCAGCAAACAAAGGATGTTACGGCCATCAGCCATCAGCCACTACAGACACCATGTCCGTGAGCCCTGAGGGAACTCAGGATGGAGACAAACAAGCCGCCTACCATCAAGCCGGTCAGCCACTGCAGCCGCCCCCAACGGTGCATCCTGAGGGGATTCAGGATGGAAAAGAACTCGGTACTGGCACTAGGTAATTGAGGTGCATTTCAAAGAAATGACTTCATTAAGCCCAGGCTCTTGCATCTTCCCGTACATAGGAAAGTGCTAAATTCATTAACTTGAGATGTCTGGTTTTCTTTAATTAATAGTAATCTTTTGGGCTTCCCTGGTGGCGCGGTGGTTGAGAGTCTGCCTGCCAATGCAGGGGACGCGGGTTCGAGCCCTGGTCTGGGAGGATCCCACATGCCGCGGAGCGACTAGGCCCGTGAGCCACAATTGCTGAGCCTGCGCGTATGGAGCCCGTGCTCCGCAGCAAGAGAGGCCGCGATAGTGAGAGGCCCGCGCACCGCGATGAAGAGTGGCCCCCGCTTGCCGCAACTAGAGAAAGCCCTCGCACAGAAGCGAAGACCCAACACAGCCATAAATAAATAAATAAATAAATAAATAAATAAATAAATAAATAAATAAATAAATAAAAGAGAGGCATTAAAAAAAAAATAGTAATCTTTTGATGTTCTGTTAGTCCTCACTTTACCCCATTTCCCACCCAGCTTTGCTTCTCAACTGCTGGCCCTGTTGACCTTCAGCAGCTTGGAGCCCACCCACCAGAGGCAGAACTTTCCGCAGACATCCTCATCTACTGTGTAAGGTCCAGCACCTCCAATAGATCTCTTATTCCACATCACTCATAGTGATTCTGCTTGCTTAAGGGAACGCCAGCTATTAACACTTAGGTCAGTATTTTTCTGCCTCAAAAAATGTGGTTCTGTGGATGAAGGTGCAAAGAAAAACTGGTACCTACATACAGTGGAATACTAGTCAACCTTTAAAAGGAAGGAAATTCTAACACAGGCTACAACATGGATGAATCTTGAAGACATTATGCCAAGTGAAATAAGTCAGACAAATCCTGTGTGACTTCACTTATATGAGGTACTGAGAATGTCAAATTCACAGACAGAAAGGAGAATGGTGGTTGCCAGGGGGAGTGGGGAGTTATGGTTTAAGGTTAGTGGGTACAGAGGTTCAGCCTGAGAAGATGAAAACACTCTGGAGGTGAAGGTGGTGCTGATGTTTGCAGAACAAAGTTACTCTTTTAATATCATTGAACTGTACACTTTAAAATGGTCCAGGGACCGAGGTCCAGGGGTTAAGACTCCGCACTTCCACTGCAGGGGGCGCAGGTTCCATCCCTGATCAGGTAATTAAGATACTGCATGCTGTGTGGCGTGGCCAAAAAAAAAAAAAAGGTCCAAAATGTCATGAGTTTTTTGCTATGTATATTTCAGGTTATATTCTACCACAATAAAAAATACAGTACGTATTTGATAATTTTATGAATTTCTTTCTGTCTCCTTCCTTTCTCCTCCCTCTCTCTCTGCTGTTTTCCCATATACCTCATCTCAAACTCTCCATTAAATCTAAGCGTTTGGCACATATGTGTCACCTCAAATGCTAGATGTAGGTCAAAGATGTCACTATTTTAAAAAGCAAGAAAAAGTAAAGCTCACTACCTCCCAGTGTTTGCAACTCAATGATAAACTATTCAACAGCTACACTTCCCACTAGAGAGGTCACAGAGTTCAGTCTACACATTGGCACGTGGATGTTCTGTTTCGGCCAAAAGAATCAGTTGGTTGAAAATGTTAATCATTTGAGTAGGCATTTCAGGAAAGCTCTGCAGGGAAAAAAAAAATCTGTGACTAAAACCAGGTCAAAAAAAAAAAAGAAGCACTGCTTTCCCTATTTCTATTCGGATTTGCCCAGGGTCCTTAGATTATCAGGTATGACTCTGAGCCCTCACCTCTGCCATAGAAATCGGAGATAATGTTGCCCTTTCTTTGCTTACAGTCTCTCTTTCTCAGTATACCCTGACCCACTGTATACTCCATTCCCAACTTTCAGACCTTAAGTTTCATTTTCTCACCTCACCTTTGGATAATAACACTTGGCATCACATATTGCTTTGGTTTGGTTTGGTTTGGTTTGGTTTTTGCCTCTTTAACCACAATGTAGTCCCCCCACCCCCTGGCATTTGGCCACCATGACCTGGAACCTGCCAAGGAGCTCATGAGTTGTGTCCCAGTGGATTCCCCTTAATTTGCAGGCGCCTTCTCACTTCCTTTATTTCTTTGGCCATGTTGCCAGGGTAACTGGAACATCTAGAGGGAAAAAAATTAATCAGCATTAGGAGGCAAGTAGATTTCTTTAACTACAAACACGAAAAGTAAAACAGAATTTGGGGGAAAATAGGCAAAAAGAATCCAGTCCAGATGAAAAATGAACTGAGGTCCAAGCAGACTGATCCAATTTCATTCGGGGAGGCAGTGAAGTATAGCAGATATGGGTTGGGCCTGGGGATCAGACATTTCTGGATCCCAGTCCCAGCTCGGCTCTTCACTGTTTAGGCAAGTTACTTATCCCCACTAAGCCTCAGTGCCCTCACCTGTGATAGAAACACCTGCCTCAAGAGTTTAGGAGAATTCAGAGAGACAACATTTGTAAGCAATTCACCACAATGCCTGGTACAGAGTAAATTCTCAATTAAAAATAATGATAATTATAGCCACTTCCAAGTGAAGAACCAAGTGAAGAATCAAAGAGACCTGGATGACAAAGAAATTAACACTGTGTCATGTAATGAACTGAAGTTTTCGTCATGGAAAAAAATAGATTCAATAGCTATTTTTGAGTATAGGATGGGCTGTCATATGGACAGTTTAAAAAATGTTTTATATTCCTAATGAACTTATCTACGAAACAGAAACAGACTCACAGACATGGAGAACAGACTTGTGGCTGCCAAGGGGGAAGGGGGGGATGGAGTGGGAGTTTGGAATTAGCAGATGCAAACTATTATATATAGAACAGATAAACAACAAGGTCCGACTGTATAGCACAGGGAACTATATTTAGTAACATGTGATAAACCATAATGGAAAAGAATATGAAAAGGAATATATATATATGTATGTATAACTGAATCACTTTGCTGTACAGCAGAAATTAACACAACATTGTAAGTCAACTATACTTCAATAAAATAAATTTTTTTAAAAACTGTTTTGTATTCCTCCAATGGATAGGTTTTTAGATGGAAGGTGAAAGGTAAAGGGAAACAAATTGTAGCTCAATGTAAAGAAGACTTTCTTTCTGAAATCTCTACCTTGATAACAGTACAACCCCGGGGATGAGACTTGCACTGGCAAAGCGAGAAGGGTCTTTGGCTGGACCGTTGTCACAGAATTCAGGCCTGGACTGGATGCCGGTGAAGATTGCTTGCAGCACTGGAATTCTGGGTCTGCTTTGTTCTATTGCTTACTGTAAATATTATCAGGTATTTACTGATCATTTCTTGAGCACCATCGTGGGGTAAGAGGAGAGAAAAGAAGGTACAAAGAAGTAGAGAATAAAGTTTCTGTTTTTGAAACATTTCGAGTCTCCTTAGGCAAACAAGATACACAGTTCAATTTAATTCAGTAAATATTTATTAAAGCTGACTTTGTGGTGAAGCCTGTGCTTGTTGGTAGAAAGTCAAAGAGGAATTGAGATGGCCCCAAGGATCCTGGAGGAGCCTACGTTAGAGCGAGATGCTGTACGCTAAGGGCTGGGTTTTTTGCATCAGTTCTACATGAATTCAGAGGAGGGACAAATCCTTTATTCTGAACAGGAGCGTAATTATGTATAAGACCTCGGTGAACGCTTTGTACACACAACTCTCCTGACTAATCTCAAGAAAATGTGTCTGTATTTTGATGTGAGGACTTGCTGTGAACAGGGTTATAGGATGGAAGAAATAGACACTTGCCAGATGTCAACAACCAGAAGAAAAGATAGGTCCTTCGCCTTCCGGAGTAGTGACAATAAAGGCAGGGAGTTGGGAAAACAGGAAGTGAGCAAAGGGTACCCTGCTGGGCATAATGATGAGCCAAAACAGTACCACTGACTAATTTTTAATTTTTTTAAAATTTGGTTGCTTTGTTACTATGTAGGTGGCTTAATGATTACTCAAACCTTTGATGAGTTCCCGACATATCCAATTTGCTTCCATTACATCGTAACTCTTTCTTTCCCAGAATTTCTGTCTTCCTTAGAGAAAGAAGAAATGAATGGGAAAGGGGGTAATATTTTTTGAGCCTTGACATCAGATACTTTACATACTTGTATGGTCAGGCCGTTCAAGATGGCTATTCTCTTGTTCTCTGTACATGCCCTACTTGACCAATCCCTGCTTCAATCCTCTTAATTATGGGGCTTAATTAGTAACTGCCTATGTGCTTGCTCCCTGCCCCAGCTGCTGGTTTCCATAGTAATTGATGAGCCAACCTGACATCGATTGCCCCTATAAATTGCAGCCTCCTTCTCCCCCAAGTGGCGAAGATTGTTGTCATGTCCTGCCTGCGGTCTGCCACACACGATGGGGGTGTCACTCCAGGAACCCGCTTCAGATGTGTAAGATCCCCCTGTACAATAAACCACTGATGTCTCTGTCACTGTCCTCGGGCTCTTTCTTTGGCTTCAGGCTGGACAACTACAAGGCTTGCAGGCCTGCGGGGCGCAGCCCAACAATATTTCATTCTAGTTTCTCCTGAAAACTGTTATGTGAGTATCAAAATCACTTTCACTTAATCAGTGTGGAAACTGACATACAAAGGTGTGAGTAACTCACCCGAGGTAACACAGCAAAGAGGAAAGAGTTCAAATTCATATCTGTCTGGTTCCAAAGCATGTGGTTTTGAACTACCCTGCACTGTTTTTCCATTATGCTGTTGCTGATGGTGACGATAAGGACGATGGTGTTGGTGGAGATAATGATGGTGATGAAGATGCGGATATTGGATGCAATAAGCTAATGAACTCAAATGTAGAATCATCCTGTTCTAGGGACAGGAGCAAGACAGTGTTAACAATCAACACAAGAGGGACCTGTAACACCAGGCTACAGGGAAATAGAGCCACATTCTAAAGCAAGCCTGCCCACTTCTGAATTCCAGGAGAGAAGCAGTCCTGGCAACACAGTTGCTGCCTCCAATGTAGCCAGTTCAATGTTTCATTTTTATCTTTGATTTAAAAGTTAACCATTATCCTTTGGTTAAAGTTTAAGGAGTCTGTTAAAAAGACATTAAAATAGAGTTTGTGCACTGCCTTCAACAAAACTGCATATGGCTTAATCAGGCATGATTTTATTTTATTTTATTTAGATTTATTTGTAAGTTAGAATAGAGAAACTTCATCTTCATGGGAAAAAAATTTTTTTTTTGATGAAACAATCCAAGACACCTTAGTTTGAGTGGGAACAAGGAATTCCCTAGTATAATCCCAGTAACAAACCCGACATTTTCATTAAAGTGAAGGTAGTCAAATGAGGTCACTATGCTCCCAGCTGAGCTGTGTGCTCTTAGGGTGGGGGAGAGGGAGGGAAGAGAATAAAAGAAATCAGAGAAGAGAGGGGAAATAGAATGAGAAACAGATGGTCTCTAATTTCCAAACCGGAAACTTTTTTTGGTTGTTTACCATTTGTAATCTGAACTAAAAACAGGAGGCAGATAGAAGTGCCTTCAAGTGACAACTCACAAAACTAGTGGCTGGAAGTCAAGCCAGCAACTCCCTCTGGCTTGGAGCCGCGGAAGGGGGAGCCCTGGGGCCCTTTGCCCCACCCCACACGTGGTTCCTGGCCACAGGGTTCTCCTGGCCATGGCATTTTCCAATTTAGGGCTTGGGAATCTCTGGTCCTGGGGAACTGGCCTTGCTTTGGGCTCTGCGTGTGGTTTCCGTAGTCAGCCTGATCTACATTGTAATGAGTGAAGGGGCCATGGGTCCCAAATGTAGTGGGATGGGTAACGTGTCTTCTGGTTCTTCCAAGTTCCAGTTTCATCTTTCCATTTTGCTACCATGCTGGCTTTTCAAATGCAATGTGTCCAAGACTAATTTTGCAAATTTTTGAGAATGGAATTTCTTTAGTCCTCTAGATTCAAATATTTTTCATTCACCTCCCATATCCAAATCATTTTCAATCCTCTAGAAGGGGTAGATTTACTTCCAAAATATCTCTTGAATCTAATTTTTATTTTCAGCTGCACTGCTGACATTCTATTTAAGCAGTTTTCTCACCTGGGTTTTTGTAACATCATAAGCAGTCTCTCTGTATTCCTGAAAACCGTATTGACTTTATACCAGAGAGAGAATAATCCTATGGTCCTTCAGTGTTGATGTAATACATTTAATTTAAATATATGCAAGCATAAAATTAACTATGAACTTTTTACCATAGTTCTTATACTACAGACGTTCAATCCTCCATATCTGTGTGTTCCATATCCATGAGTTTTGCATCTGCAAATTGCACATCCACAGATTCAACCGAACGTGGATCAAAAATATTCCCAAAAATTCCAAAAAGCAAAACTTGAATTTGTCACACATGGGCAACTGTCCACAAAGCCTTTACATTGTATTTACAACTATTTACATGGTATTTGCATTGTATTAGCTATAATTAGTAATCTAGAGATAGTTTAGGGTATACAGGAGGATGCATGTAGGTTATATGGAAATACTACATATAAAATACCATTTTATATAAGGGACTTGAGCATCCACAGATGTTGGTCTCTGTGGGGGTCCTGGACCCAATCCCCTGCAGATACCCAGAGACAACTGTAACGAAAACATTTTACATTAAAAGATAGACATGTAAAACTAATGAAACTAAAATACATTGATTTAAAGTGACAGTATATTGTTCTGCTGAAGCTAGTGTTAGAAAGGTGAATTTGTTCATTTTGTGTTTCACTTGCTATTAGCTGAATTCTTTTCATTTTGAGTGTGGTGGGCCACTTTTTGGGTCCTATCACATTGTTTATTTAACAGACACCCTTGAAACTGTCACTGAATCATTTTTTGACAGTGTACCCCATAATTCTAACACAATTTTTAATGCTTTCTTATTTACTTGCTAACGAACAGTTCCAAGTAAAAATGTACAGAGACAGGATACTCAGGAAACATGCACATCCAAGAGGCTTCATGTATCAAACTGGTTCTTCGGAATCCAGGATGCCTACACTTCCATGTGCCAGGTAAGGCCTCAATTTCCTCACTCATCTTTGTATAACCTGCTTTGCAACTTCTGTTCTTTTCTGGCACCGTGACATCATATTGCCTTCACTTGGTGTTGATGCCTCATAAGCACAAATTCAAACACTAGAAAGTAAACTCCATTAAGGGCAGGGATTCCTTTCTTTCCTTCTTTCTTTTCTTTTCTTTCTTTTTCTTTCTTTTTTTCTTTCTTTCTTTTTTCTTTCTTTCTTTCTTTCTGTCTGTCTTTTTTTTTTCTTTTTTGCAAAAAACATTAAGCATACACAGAAGTAAAGAGAATACTACAATGAATCTTTTCATACCCTTTGTCCAAGTACAACCATCAACTCCTGGACAATCTCATTTCATCTATGTTCTCACCCACTTTTTTCCACCCCACTGGACAATTGTGAAGCAAATCCTAGACACCATGTAAATCCATACATAAACATTTCAGTATATCTATCCCTGAAAGATAAGAACTCCTTTTAAAACATAAACATACACTGTGATTATGCCTAAAAAATATTTTCTTAATATTGATAAATATCCAGTTAATGTTCAAATTTGCAGAGGGAGACTTTTATCTGTTTTGTCTACTGCTATATGCCCAGTGCTTAGAACAACGCCTAGCACATAGTAAGTGCTCAATTAATATTTTGAGTGAAGGAATGGACATTGAACTTGAGTGGCAGAATTCTGTTATATAATGTGGTCGTTCAAATACTCCAGAATATTATAATATTTTAAGATTCTCATTAGAATAAAAACACATAATTTGAAAATTACTGTAGAATTCTCAGAGCACTGAGAATACATCCACAAATCCCAGTTGAGTAACACTGGTATATAGATACCCCTGCCAATTAATCTTCAAGTTCTTATCTTGGCTCTTCTGATCTTAAAAACCTCTGGTGCTTCCTGTTACTTGCAGAGTTAAATCCAAGTTTCTTGGCTGGGCATTTGGGACCCTTGGGACTCTGACTTCAACCTGCCCAGCTTATCTCTCACTATCCTCCTCCCCCATCCTGTTCTTCCCTGCTCTCCTGCTTTCTCCTCCCCAGTCCTGACCTTCCTGGTCCCTCCCCTCCTTGCTTCGCCGTCACTACTGATTGAAACCCTTCCTGTTCTTCAGACAGTCTCAAAGAGCATCTTCCCCATGAGATCTTTGGTGATGCTCCAACTGAACTGAATTGCTCTCTTTCTTGAATTCAGCTAACATTTGATTGTACCTCTATTATCACAGTTTTAATATTCTGCCTGGTTTCGGGTTTTTGGTTTTGTTGTTTGTTTTATTGAAGTAAAGTTGATTTACAATGTTGTGTTAGTTTCAGGTTATAGCAAAGTGATTCAGTTATATATATATATATATTCTTTTTCAGATTCTTTTCCATTATAGTTTATTACAAGGTACTGTATATAGTTCCCTGTGCTAGACTGTAGAACCTTGTTGTTTATCTATTTTATACACAATAGTCTGTATCTTCTAATCTCAAACTCCTAATTCATCCCCCACCCCAACCTTTCCTCTTTGATAACCTTAAGTTTGTTTTCTATATCTGTGAGTCTGTTTCTGTTTTGTAAATATGTTTATTTGTGTCATATTTTAGATTTCACATATAAGTGATTTCATATGATATTTGTCTTTCTCTATCTGACTTACTTCACCTAGTATGATCATCTCATCCATGTTGCTGCAAATGGCATCATTTCCTTCTTTTTTATGGCTGAGTAATAGTCCACTGTATATATGGTTTTGTTTTGTCTTAACCCTCTTCCTAGACTATGAGATTTTTTTAAGGGAAAGCTCTGAGTATTCTTTTCTGCATATTCCCTACCAGGTTTGGCTTAGAGCTTTGTGTGGTTGTTTTCAACAAATGGTTATTGATTGAGCAAAGCTAGCAGAAGCTAGTGATCTCTTCTCGCTCAAACTGTCCCCTTCTCACTCCTCAATTCCTTATGCACCTCAGTTTAAGCTTAAAACCCTTCACTGGTTTCCCATAGCCTTGGAGGCATGGTCTCTACTCCTTGGCGGGGCTTAGAAGCCCCAGCACGACCAGCCCTACCTACCCCAGCCTCACCTCTTCCCATCCCACCAACCACCTCTTACTCCTTTGGTTCCTGAACCCCGTGTCCTTGTTTGCCTCCTGCACTTACTCCATACTGTTTGCCTGAAACACTCCTAACCCTCTTCATCTATTACCATCATCTAGCTTTTAGCTTAGGTATCACTCCCTGATCTCCTAAATCTGGCCCAGGTGTCCTTCCTGTGAATTCCCATAAAACCCAGGACATCACAATCACAGTACTGATCTGTCTGCACCATTACTGCCAGTGTCCCGGTCTGCCATCAAGAGCACCAGCAAACGTCTGGAAGGCAGGGTCATAGTGTCACTCACCACTGTACTGAATTGGAGTGTAGATTACACATGTTCCTGGTGGTGATGGGGGGCGGTGGTTGCATGACGTGAAGTTGTAGAGGAAAACAGAGGCCACAGTGAAGAGGGCCTTGCAGACCACATCGGGGAATTTGGCTTTATCCTGAAGGCAATGGAGCAATGGAAGACCCTTTAAAAGGGTCTTTAGCTTGGGAAAGGCATGAGTACATTTCCTGATCAGATTTTAGAAAGAGTATTTTACCTACAGTGTAAAGACAAACGCCAGCCAAGACTAGTTCCTCCCTGATCCCAGCTTTAAGTACTCTTGCCAGCTTGCCCTGCTCTTGGGGCATCTACATTCCAGGTCTCTCCTGACTCCCCACGTCTTGCCAAAGCTGACTGGTCCTGGGCCCTAGGGTCTTGTTTTGTGGCAGCAGTTACAGAACCAATCTGCTAATGTGCTCACAGGGGCCATAGATCAGTCCTTCCAGATAAGGACGCGCGATGCAAAGGGCATAGCCTGGAGTCAGGATCCTGAAGTTAATTTTCATTTCAGCTACAGCCAGCGTGAGACCTGGGGTGAGACACTTCTGGCTCTAACCTTCACACAAGTATGCTGTGAGGAAAGAGGGAAAATCAAGGTGATTTTTGGTTTCAGAGAAGAGATTTTTTTTTTTTCTAGCAAGGGGAGAAAGGGAATTAGGAAGGTTTCATGGCATAAGTAACCTTAGAGCTAGGCAAAGGCCTAGGGAGGAAAAAAATGGGGCATTTCTCAGGTTTTATTCTCAGGGAACAAAAAATTATTTATGTTTTTGGCTGCGCTGCACGTAATGCAGGATCTTAGTTCCCCGACCAGGGACTGAACTGCACCCCCTGCAATGGAAGCATGGAGTCTTCACCACTGGGCCACCAGGGAAGTCCCCAGGAAATAATTTAAATGTTATCTCGAGGATAGGTTTGGAGGTTGCTAAAGATTGAATGTTTGTGTCCTCCTCAAATTCATATGTTAGAACCTGATCCCCAGTGTGATGGGATTTGGGAGTGGGGTCTTTGGGGTGATTAGGTCATGAGAGTGGAACCCTCATGAGTGAGATTAACGCCCTTATAAAAGAGACCCCAGTGAGCTCCCTCACCCCTTCTGCCATGTGAGGACACAGAGAGAAAACAGCCATCTATGAACAAAGACGTGAGCTCTCATCAGACATTAAATCTGCCAGGGCCTTGATCTTGAACATTCCAGCCTCCAGAACTGTAAGAAATAAATGTTTGTTGATTATAAGCCACCCAGTCTATGGTATTCTGTTATAGCAGCCCAAACAGATTAAGACAGCAATCTAGGAAGGTAAGATTTGATCTCAGAGTATTTGTCCTAAAGATCTGGGTGTCCTGTCTTCCAGACAGAGCTCAGGTGATGTAATTTTTACTGTTTTGGCTCCCTTTTTTTTTATACTCTCAGAAGACCACCTTGTATTAATACACTACTATCTGCAAATCTATTCTTTGTTCAACTGATAACATAACAGCCCTTTGAACATTAATATTGCTCTAGGCTATTGCTTGGATTTCGGTCATATTCTGATTGTCTCAGAAAATGTGTAAAAAACCTATTTTAGGTGGATTCATTTGTGGATAGTAGAGCTCATGTTTGTTCAATCAGATTCTAAGTTACGTGGTGACATTTTCCAATTCTGTTCTCCTGTCTGAGGGAAGAGAAGACATTACTGCAGTTGGGGCCCGTGGGCCTCTGCACACCTCACGCTCTGGATGGGGTCAGGTCAGAAAGCCAGATACCTCCGCTCACTTCCCAAATCATTTTTAAGCACCTCCTTAGGTGCCCAAAGCACTGAAGAACGCTTAGGATTTTTCCAAAAGTGTGATTCTGAACCCTCTCGAAACTACAGGCAATGTTTGGGTTGGGCAGGATTAGCAGATAGGAATTCTCCCCCAATTTTTTATCATTCTTATTCCAGTTCTATTAAGGTGCAAATTGTGTCCCCCCCACACCCTGCCCCTCCTGCCCCGGCACACACACACTCAGCACTTTTATGCTGAGACAGACACAGAAGAGAGGGAGGAAGTCACGGTCTGGAATCGGAATCCCTAGGGTGGAGCCCCAGATCTTGCGCTAACAAGCCCTGTGACTGGAGGACAATCCAGTCCCTCAATGAACTGCAGTCTCCCACCTGTAAAATCTGTAAAATGGGGGTAACGATAGTAGGAGCCCTTCTGGGGTCTCACGTGGTATCACAGATATGGAACGACTGTAAATGGCAACTCGATGTTCTAATGCTCCTGAAGTTGCCATTATTATTATTATTTTTCTTCTCTCTGTTTGCACAGCTCAAATGCAACTGAGGTGGGAGGAGAGGAGTGGAAAATGGAGGACCAGGAGCCCCGGGGCAGTTCATGATCAGAGAGTGTGTTAGGGAAAGATACTGGGGCGAGCAGAGCAGAGGCTGCAGCCAGGGTAAGTCAGAAGAAAACCAGGCCCCCTTCCTGTGTTCCTTCCTTCCTCCCTCCCTCCCGCCTCCCTCCTTCTGTCCCATTTGGCTGCACTTGAAGAAAATGATCAAAGAGTAGACACCTTGAGTCTTCTTCCCAGGGCCTTTGCAGTCAGGTGAGCAGAGGCTGGGAAGAATAGGCTCTTGGGGACCAGCGGGGGCATGACTGGCCTTGTGGACACCCCAGTGGAGACCTGATGTCCATAAAGTGGGAAAGGGCCGGAAAGGCAGGTGAGCTGCAGAGGGCGTGGGTGATGTGGACTTACTGGGTTTGTTGCACAGGAACGCTGCCCTTCTGGAGTCCTCTTCTGCCATCCTGCCTTCTAGCCATTTCTACAAAACCCTAAGAATAGCTTCGGTGTGTGTGTTTCAGTGTGGAAGGCATTTCATTTATTTTCAACAACTTTATGCTCTAGGTAGTAGTATCCACTTGACAGGTGAAGAATCTGAGGCCCGGTTGTCAAGTGACTTGCCCAAGGTCACACTGCATGAAAGCCATAGAACCCAAACCAACTGTGAAATCCGACGACTAAACCCAGTGATCATAGCAGGACACCACTCTACACACTGAGCTGAAACGCTTGGACTTGCAAGTGGGGAAGCAGGCCTGATGGGAGGGGAAAATTGTCTTATTCATCCACCACCCCCATAGCTCTTTCCCTCCCTCCTCCTGTCCTCTGCTATCTCTCCCCAGAGCATCCATCGCCCACGCCATCCCCAACCAGCTGCAGTTCTTCTGACCGCAAAACACTTCCCACTTCACATCCTGCCCCAGACCTAGAAGTACAAAAGCCACCACAACAAAAGGAAGCAGTTAAAGGGCTGATTCCTCTCTCTCTCTCTCTCCCTCTCTCCCTCCCCTCTCTCACCTTCTCTCCCCAGACTCCTCCTCCACCCCTGCCTTCCAAACTCAGCAAGGCTTTTAAACCCCTTCAGACTAACAGCAAGGGACAATCATCGGGGGCCTTCTGGAACTGGCTTCTGTCCCTTCTGATGGGCCCAGGAGATTTGAAATTGCCAAGCATTTTAAGAAATTTACTTATTTTCATTCCTTACAAATCATTCCTGCAAAACCAGCACCAGCTCTCATTTTGTGGTTGTTCCCCTGGGGAGATTAATAACACACAAAGAGCCTTCCTCTCCAGGCTTTCATGAGTAAGAGCAGGAACACTCAGAAACTGGAGGTGGATGGGCTGGACTCTGTTTCTACCTGTACCCGTTTTGTTTTCTCTTTTCCTGTCCTCCTTCCCACTCTAATCCCAGTATTACACGTAGTCAGCAAGTTGGCTAGACCCAAGCCCACTGCGAAGAATCACTCCTCTCTACAGCAGTCACAGGCTGATGATATGCCTGTTAGGGGCAGTCTGACTTTTTTTTTTTTTGGCTGCATTGGGTCTTCGTTGCTGCGTGCGGGCTTTCTCTAGTTGCGGCAAGCGGGGGCTACTCTTCCTTGCGGTGCACGGACTTATTGCGGTGGCTTCTCTTGTTGCGGAGCCCGGGCTCTAGGCACGTGGGCTTCAGTAGTTGCAGCACGTGGGCTCAGTAGTTGTGGCTCGCGAGCTCTAGAGCGCAGGCTCAGTAGTTGTGGCACACGGGCTTAGTTGCTCCGCGGCATGTGGGATCTTCCCGGACCAGGGATTGAACCCGTGTCCCCTGCATTGGCAGGCGGATTCTTAACCACTGAGCCACCAGGGAAGTCCCCTGACTTTAAATATTGTCTTCTTGGCAGGTCCTGTGAGCTGATGTTGGGTTCAGAAAACATGGTTACCTGGTTTATACCTTCCCCTGGGGGCCTGGCAAGGCTTGTTTCCCACCCTGTGTTTCTTGGGGAAGAAAGCCGGCCTGGCTGTGTCCATCTTGTCTTCAATTTTGGTAGTGTGTGCTGACCACCGCCTGAGAGTTTGGAGGGACTGGAGCATGAGGAGAGGCTAAGAAGATGACGGACGCCTAAACGGACATCCACAGTCTAAGCCCTTATCGATAACATCCTTGCCCTCAGGGGGTCCTCCTCGCAGTGGTGACAGGCAACTGCCTCAGATGTGAGCACTGTCACTGTGGGATGTCCTTAAAGGTGATGCCCAACTTCCTCATCTGTCAAATGGCAACAATACTGCAAAATTCCCAGACTATTGTGAGACAATGCATGTGATAACTGTAAATCACCGCATAGAGGAGGGCTATTCTGACACCCACCCAGCTGCAGGCTCTTAGCAGGACTTCATCAACCCTGCACAATGAATGAGGAAATAATGTAAGAAAGAGGGAATGAATAAATAATGGTTTATGGTCCATGTAAGAGGAGTGATGTGTCAACTCACCTTTTGTGGGATTTGATATGCTGCAACGCACATGTATGCACTAACTTTTTAAAATCTTCACATTCCTTTAAGTAGCTTTTTATTTTATCTTTTTTTCTTTTTGCACACCAGGAATGTGAGACCCATGTCACCTACAGTGAACTAGGTGAGAGGTATCAGAGTGGGAACTTGAACTCAGGTCTCCTCCTCTAAGCCTGACACCAGCGCCATTTCCCCCTGGAATGCAGGTCTCCTCCTCTAAGCCCGACACCAGCACCATTTCCCCCTGGAATGCACGTCTCAGCTTCAACCTCACCTCTCTATCCTATCCAGCCAAGGTGGCCGCCTCCCCTTCACTCTCTTTCCAATTCACCTGTTTTATTTCCTTTACCTCATATATCACTTCCGCTATTGGACATCATCTTATTTGTTGCTTTTAAGTCTGTAAGCTGTTCTATGTGCTAAATTAGACCTTTGTTCTTTTTTTTTTTTTAATTTTATTCATTTATTTATTTTTGGCTGTGTTGGGTCTTCGTTGCTTTGAGCGGGCTTTCTCTAGTTGCGGCGAGTGGGGGCTACTCTTCCTTGTGGTGCGTGGGTTTCTCATTGTCGTGGCTTCTCTTGTTGTAGAGCACAGGCTCTAGGCACACGGGATTCAGTAGCTGTGGTGTGCAGGCTTCAGTACTTGTGGCTCACGGGCTCTAGAGCGCAGGCTCAGTAGTTGTGGCTCACGGGCTCTAGAGCGCAGGCTCAGTAGTTGTGGCTCACGGGCTCTAGAGCGCAGGCTCAGTAGTTGTGGCTCACGGGCTCTAGAGCGCAGGCTCAGTAGTTGTGGCTCACGGGCTCTAGAGCGCAGGCTCAGTAGTTGTGGCTCACGGGCTCTAGAGCGCAGGCTCAGTAGTTGTGGCTCACGGGCTCTAGAGCGCAGGCTCAGTAGTTGTGGCTCACGGGCTCTAGAGCGCAGGCTCAGTAGTTGTGGCTCACGGGCTCTAGAGCGCAGGCTCAGTAGTTGTGGCTCACGGGCTCCAGACACGCAGGCTCAGTAGTTGTGGCTCACGGGCTCTAGAGCGCAGGCTCAGTAGTTGTGGCGCACGGGCTTAGTTGCTCCGCTGCATGTGGGATCTTCCCAGACCAGGGATCGAATCCGTGTCCCCTGCATTGGCAGGCAGACTCCCAACCACTGCGCCACCAGGGAAGCCCAGACCTTTGTTCTTTAATAAAACTATCACAACAGGCTGATGAATTTATTATCAGTTTTATCTCTATTTTATGTATGCAAAAACTGAAATTTAGAGAGTTTAGGTTACTTTCGAAGTTTAAACGATAGTAGCAAAGTTACTCTAAGTAGAAGAGTTCAGATATTTGGTATCTGACTGCAATGATCATGCTTTTCAATTCTGTGCTAATGTCTCCTAAAAGTGCTAGATGACTATTTTTTAGGATAAGGGTGTTTTTGTCATTGTTATTGTTGTTTTCAGAATTAGCGTATAACTTCTACAACATCTCTTAAGAAAATTGGTGACATCCTAGTATCTACTGACTTCAGGAGGATTGAGAGTTACCGAAATAAATGATATAATAGACGTGTACAATAATGGAATGATTCCAGTGTTTATTTCACTCTTGGAGACAAGCAGCAGGGTGGGCCTCGTTAATATCTGGCTTGAAAATGCATGTTCTTATTCTTCTCTACAGATTTTACCAAAGATCATTTCACCAAGAGCATATGTTGGCTGGTTATGAGGGGGAGATGGCCCAGATATGTATTTGGGGGTGAAAGGAAATTAACAGTTTAAAACCTGCTGGCTATCACTTACTAAGCGAATACTAGAGTTGACTATAAATGATTGGAAATAGTAAACAGAGCATGGATTTCAGCTTCTGGAACTTATAACAGGGTGTTTTGGGTAAGTCTCTTAGCTGTCTGAGTCTTGCTTTTCTCAACTGTAAAATAAGGAAAATAAAACCTTATTTTCAGGAATGTTACAAGGATTAAGTGAAACAATTCATATAAACTACCTGGTGTGCTGCTAGTGATAAGTAAACTTTAGTCTCCTTCCACTATCCCTGGTGCATAATGATTTACTAGTCTGTGTATCAGTCGTGATTATAAAATAAAGAATAAGGTTGATATTGCAAGTAAAGAGACTGGAATGCAAACATCGCAGTACGTCTTGGGAAGCTACCCGCTTGGCCTAACTATGCTGTGTTGGCTCAAAACATTTTTGGAATGCTTCTCTCTACCAGTCAGCCCTCTGTGCAGAAGGCATTCACAGGAAATGAAATCAACAATTTGTTATTCATCCATCTCAGACTGTTACTCATCCTGAACAAGTGAATGAATGATTATTTTCAGACCAACAGATAAGGAACAAGCCACAACACTACAACATTTTCTGGAGTGGCCATTCAGCTCTCTGGTCAAGTATCACTCAGCTTCCCTGAACTTTTTCCAGATATGCTCAGAGAAGCACTTGTTAGCAATTTTACCAGTAGCCAGTTTCTAAATGGGGAAGTGGATTGGCTCTGAGGGACAGTGTGTATTAGTCACAGGAGGCGAGGGATGGTGACATTCTTGAAAACAGAGGGGACCAGAAATAGTATTACAAATATCTAGAGCATTTCTTTCTTGGGAGAAAGGTTCAAAAACACTAGTTTTAATGAGGCTGGTGTGTAACAAGACTGATGTGGGAGTGAGGCAACCCCATTTCAGGGAACAGCAGTCCCCGGAGAAGGTCTCAAGAGCCCTTAAAAAACTTTGCTTTGACTGTGAGCATCCTGAACTATTGATACTTTACTTAGATTTCAAAGGCCAACGACGTTGATGCTCTTCAAGAGTAATTACTAGCTAGATGTGTGAATTTATGGGCCTTGGGTCTCTTGCTGCCTGTGCTAGAGATTCTTTGTCGGAAGAAGACTTGCATCTCCCATTTCATCTCTAGCTGTGCTAGCTCTGCTCCAAGGCCAGAGACCATCCCCTGCTCAAGTTTGCCAACTTTCTTGCAAATGCATCACTACCACTGGACAGAAACCCACAGTCCTTTGTGATGTGAAAGGCTTAACTGCAATTCCTTAAGTCCGGCTCTATATATTTATACACGCCCTTCCCTTTAGCCCTATCACCCGAAAGTATGCTTCCCATATCATGACATCTCACCCTTCAAATCTTCAGCTTGCATCTCCCAAGGACAAGAACATTCTCCTATGTAATCACAAGACCATTATCGCGCTTATGAAAATCAACAGTGGGCTTCCCTGGTGGCGCAGTGGTTGAGAATCTGCCTGCTAATGCAGGGGACACGGGTTCGAGCCCTGGTCTGGGAAGATCCCACATGCCGCGGAGCAACTAGGCCCGTGAGCCACAATTACTGAGCCTGCGCGTCTGGAGCCTGTGCTCCGCAACAAGGGAGGCCGCGATAGTGAGAGGCCCGCGCACCGCGATGAAGAGTGGCCCCCGCTCGCCGCAACTAGAGAAAGCCCTCGCACAGAAACGAAGACCCAACACAGCCAAAAATAAATAAATATACAAATGTGGGGTTTAAAAAGAAAAGAAAAGAAAAGAAAATCAACAGTAATACAATAACCGCAGCCAACATTGAGTCCATATTCATATTTCCCGAATTGCCTCAAAAATGTCCTTTTATAGCAGATTTTTTGGATCCAGGATCCAATCAAGGTCTGAGCATTGCACATGGCTGTAGAGCACTCCACCACCTCATTCTGATCTTCATGGTGCTGGGCCCTTTAATGAGCCTAGGCTACTTGTCCTGAAGAATGTCCCACACTCTTAATGAATGACTGTTTCCTCGGGATTAGATTCAGGTGACATTTCTGACAAGAGCATCGCATAAGCTGTGATGTGTACCACCCACTGCATCTCATCTCAGGAGTCACAATCAGAGGCACCCCATGACTGGCAATGCCAAGGTCAAGCTCTTGGTTAAGGTAGAGACCACCAGGTCTCTCCATTCTCCCTTTGTAATTAATAAATAAGCTATGGGATGATGCTCTGAAACACTGTGAATATCCTGCTCCCCAACAACCCTTTTACCCAATGGCTTTAACATCTATTAGTGACTCTTAATAGAATCTGCCATTATTACACTGAGGGTTGCAAAATGGTGATTTCTCTAATTCCATCATTGTTTCTACACTCATTTGTCAGCATTGTTTTGTGAAAAACAGTTTTCCCTTTTCTCTCCCCACTTTCCCCTCTCTTTATTTTTTAAAGTATCACTATGGATTTATGGGGTTTTATTTGCTTGTTTAGCCTGCTATAATCCAACATCATCATTTGAGGGTAGAGATGGGGATGTTCAAATTGGATTTGGCTGTGGGAGCTCCTTCAAGCTGGCTCCTGTATCCTTTTCATATAATCCCATTAATCCTGGGGCAATTCAACACTTTGTGACGTAAGATGTTCCAGGCCAACCTTGTGCTTTCCCTGCCTCTTACCTGGAATCAACATCTCTCCATGGAGCCCTGACTCTTTTTAGTTGAGGAAATGGTGCTTAGAAATAAAAATCTATGTGCTAGGTGTGCTTCCAACTGTAATTTTAAAATGCAATTTTAAAGCAATAAATTTCTAGATCTCTGCTACCCAGGCCTGGGATTACCGAGACATTATGACAGCCAATAGTAATACGGCATGACTCCAGAGGACCTTCCTCCTAAAAGAATCTCTGTCTTGGATGCCCTTCTGAGGCTGAGGGGTGATCCGAGCCTTAACTTGGTCTCACCTGAGAGATTTATCTACCACTGCTTTAAGGAACTTGCCCTACACTTAAGAGTACCAAGTCTCAAGACATTTTTAGCCCCAGCCCAAGAAAGAAAGAAGAACATTACTAGAATGGCTCTCATTTCTGAAAAACCTGGGTTTAAGCACTGATTTACTCTCCTGCATCACTGTATTATCATGGTTACATTGCACAGTTTTTCTGAGCCTCAGTCTTTTTTTTCTGTCCTTAAGAAAAATGTATTTAATGTAACTGCTTTATATTGTTTTGTTTTCTTAGGGGGTAATAATTAAACAAGGTATTATGCCTGAAAGTGCTTGAAAATTGTAAGGAGCTATGTGAACACTATTACTAAATAGGAATAAGAGGGTAACATTTTAGGTGGGTGGAAGCAGCATAGATAATTCAAATTCAAGAGCAATCTCAGTCTCTAGTTCTTTAATTAAAGTCTCTAACTAAGGAGCAGTTTGCACTTGCATTTCTCTGCTTGGCTTCTCTTTACAGGAGCTTCTAACTAATAAGCAGAGAACAGGCCATGAGGAAGCTTCTAGGAGTGGTCTGGAGGCTCCATCCACACTCATGCTGGACACTTAGCCCCAGGAGTCCCCACAAGTAGCCGGATGGGGGGGCAATGACTAAAGGCAAAGTCAGGGCCTGAAAGAATAGAGTCACTTGCCATTTAAAGACACGTGTTTCGGGCCTTCCTTGGTGGCGCAGTGGTTAAGAATCCGCCTGCCAATGCAGGGGACGCAGGTTCGATCCCTGGTCCAGGAAGATCCCACATGCCACGGAGCAACTAAGCCCATGTGCACAACTACGGAGCCTGCGCGCTAGAGCCCGTGAGCCACAGCTACTGAGCCCACGTGCCACAAGTACTGAAGCCGGCGCGCCTACAGCCCGAGCTCCACAACAAGAGAAACCACTGCAATGAGAAGCCTGCGCACCGCAACGAAGAATAGTCCCCGCTCGATGCAACTAGAGAAAGCCCGCGCGCAGCAACGAAGACCCAACGCAACCAAATAAATAAATAAATAAAATAAAATAAAGACACGTGTTTCCCAAACCGCCCTTCCACTGAATGTTGGAGGTTTGCGTAAATATCACCTCTCTTCCTGGTTCAGGCCACCCATGTGAATGTCCCACACTCTTATTAATGAATGACTGTAGAGGTGAGGTCATTTTCCTTCTAAAACCCCTACAAGCCTCCGGTCACAGGTGCTCCACTTCTGGTGTGTGGCCCTTAGACAGACCTTTCCAAAAGGATGTCTTTAAGGAGACTTGCTTTGGGGTTACTCACAGCGTCATGAACCGGAGACGTGAACTAGGCATGAAGAGCTGTCTCATCACCAAGGAAACTGAAGGAGGGAGAGGGGAGGTTCTGACCAGGGCTCTGAGCCCGTCCAGCCAGTGGGGCGGGAGAGAGAGTTTCTTAGCCTCAGTCTCGAAATCAGGGAAGCGAGGAAATGCAATTGCATATGTGCTGTCAGGGAGTCTCTCATCTCAGCTGGAATGCAATTAAAGCCAATTCAAGAGCATTTATTAAGTGTCTACTGAGGGCACAGCTCTGGGTAAGGCACATGGAGCCTTATGGAGCTCACATTCTCCTCTGGAGGTAAGCATTAAGTATATGATGTGCTTCACTGTGCTTAGTGCTATGATAAAGGGGGCACAGAGGACAAGGTGGGTGGCAGGTTTCATCTATGCAGTATGCGCAAGAAAGGCAGGTGATCTCAGGTAAGTCCCCTTAGAAGAGGTCAGGGGAAGGAAGAGCTCCAGGCAGAGGGAACAGCCTAAATTGAGGACAGTGACCTTTTCCAAAAGGACTGGGAAAGTATGATTTACTTACTCATTTCCTGCCCCTCCCCATAATCTGTCTCCTCCCATTAACCCAGATCATGGGGTTGAAAAAGCTTCTCTTGAACCTTGAAGTTCCTCCAGCCTCAAAATTAATTGCTCTAGGACTAGCAGTGAAAGAGGTTAAATAACGGCCACCCAAAGTTATCAGGTCCTAATCTCTAGAACCTGTAAATGTTTCCTTGTAAGGAAAATAGGGGTTTTGCAGAGGTAATGAAATTATGGATTTTGAGATGGAGAGAACATCCTGGATTATCTGGGTGGGCCCTGAATCACAAGGGTCCTTATAAGGCAGAGGCAAAGGGAGATTTCTGACAGACACATACGGAGGAGAAGGTAATGTGCGAGACAAAGCAGAGAGAGATTTGAAGATGCTGCCTTAAAGACTGGAGTGATGCAGCCACAAGCCAAAAAATGCTAATAGCCACCAGAAGCTGGAAGAGGCAAGGAATGGATTCTCCCCTAGAACCTCTGGGAGAGTGTACAGCCCTGCTGACACCTTGATTTCAACCCAGGGACTCTGATGGAGGGCTTCTGGTCTCCAGAACTGTGGGAGAATAAATTTCTGTTGTTTTAAGCCACCCAGATTGTGATAATTTGTTATAGCAGCCACAGAAATTAACAACATTCAGATGCATCCAAAGATCAAACATCTATTTTGCCCAGGGGACTTTGTTAAGGAAGAAGGAGAGGGAAAGAGGGTGGTCTGTTCTTTGCTGTATTCATTTTGCTTTTATTTTTCAGATGATAGTCTGGCCACTCACCCCCAGAGATGGATCCAGCATGCCCACAGGACACTAGCCAGCACTGGTTGTCTCCACTCTAAAGAGCCACATTTGTGGAAAGACTTGTCCTGGATTTTTGAAGATGACAAGGCTGACTATGTCATCTTCTCTTCCGGGCTTTTTTACAATGCTCCTCACTCAAGGCACAAATTTTCAAGCAAATCTACATTAACACAGGCTTATGCCATGGTCCCAACTAGCTGGGAGCTCATAATCCATTGAGTGTTGTCTCCATCAGTGCCAAGTACTGAAGAGGTCCACATGGGAGGTAAAAAGGATACAGTGATGATAATGCACAACCCCCAGGCTCAGGTAATTTAGAAGTAATTTGACTAGGCCCGAGCATTGATCATCAATCTTACTAAACAGTGGAAGAAAATGTACTACAATGTTACTGTTGATCGCTTCTGCCTGAAATGATTTGTTTTTCCTTCTTTATCTTTTTGACATTAATTTTGTGATAAAAAATACCTTGCTGTATTGCTTCTATATTTTATAAAGCATTTACATTTAAAAGAGAGAGGGTGAAAAAGTGAAGGAAAAATTAAAGGCAGCATATTGTAAATTATCCATGAGGTTTTAGGATTTGAAAAGTGCTCTGAGTTTCAGTAGCTGGGGGCCTAGGAAGACTCCTTGGAAATTTCAAGACTTTAGTTGAGCTTGAAGAATAAGCAGTATTTTGAGATGTCACTGATTTTCCCTTGTGTCTTAGTCCGTTTGGGCTGCTATAGCAAAATACCGTAGACTGGGTGGCTTGTAAACAACAGAAATTTATTTCTTACAGTTCTGGGGGCTGGAAGTTCAAGGGAGCTCTCTGGGGTCTTTGTTATAAGGACACTAATAATTCGTAAGGAATCCACTCTCATGACCTAATCACCTTCCCAAAGCCCCATCTCCTAATCCCATCACCTTCGGGGTTAGGATTTCAACATATTAATTTTGGGGGAACACAAAAATTCAGACTATAGCACCATGGATTCTAAGTGGTTTTGGATTATGAACCCAATCATTGGGTGGTGATGGATTTCCTAATAGGGTATCAAAGCTGGGCAAACATCAGCTAGGGAGATATTACCTATAAAGAAGTCTGCTTCTGCAGTAACCCAAATTCTCCAACCCTGCTCTAATATCTGAATCTCCTCCATTTCCCCCAAATCCTGTGCTTCTGCCATACAAGTTTTCTAAGATGACCTGATCTCTCCCATCTCTGGCCTTTGCACTTCGCATCTTCTCAGGCTGGAACATCCTTTCTTTCTTTCTCTTTCTACCCAGCCTCATCCCACCCCTAGTCTCCGTGTCTACTTAACCTCCATTCACCTTCCAACGTCCAGCTCAGACATCCTGTTCTCTGGGAAGCTTTACCAACCACGCTCCCACCATTTGGCCCCTATAGCTACTTAGGCAAACCTCTGTCTCTCAATCATCCTGTGCTGTCATGGTCTGACCATGCCTGTCTCCCACGAGACTTTGCAAACCTTGAATCCACCCCTATCCTCGAGCCCATTGCCCAGATATAGTAGGTATCCAATTACTGTAGAAGGGAAGAACTACAGGAGGGAAGAATTTTGTCTTTTACTTGTTAGTCACCTGATGATGAGTTTAGTAAAGATTACTTCAACACCAGATTTGCTTCAACCCCTTCTACTCATGTATCTTCAAATAGCCTCAGGCAAGCCTGTGGTTCATTTAATAACACATCCAAAATAATTATCCCTGAATGAGTTGCCTATTCAAATATTTTAATTGATGTTAATGAATTAAGGTTCATTGTAATGTGCCCTGAAGCTAGATTCTGATGTCTTAGTTTTCAATGCCGGCTCACCACTTAGCAGCTGTGTGACCCTGGGCAAGTTACACAACATCTCTGAACCTCAATAGGTTTATCAGTAAATTTCCCATACAGATATCTGCCTGACAGTGTTGCTGATGGTGTGAAATAACAACATGTGAGAGTCCTAGCCTATAGTGACCACTCAACATATGTTTGTTCTTTTTTCCTTCAAGGAGCATCATGAACAGATTGTTGGAGGGTAGGGAAGCTGGAGAAGGAGCAAGAAAATTGGCAGGAGCAGGCAAACACTCTGTAGTCACTGAGCTCTCTTCCTCTGCCCTGTGCTTTATGTGAACCAACTCATTTAATTCTCATTGCAACCTTTTGAGATTGGGTTCTGAGAGGTGAAGCAACTCATTTCACTTTTTTTTTCTTTTTTTAAAAATTTATTTATTTTATTTATTTTTATTTTTGCCTGCGTTGGGTCTTCGTTGCTGCGTGTGGGCTTTCTCTAGTTATGGCAAGCGGGGGCTACTCTTCATTGTGGTGCGCGGGCTTCTCATTGCAGTGGCTTCTCTTATTGCAGAGCACGGGCTCTAGGCGCACGGGCTTCAGTAGTTGTGGCACACGGGCTTAGCTGCTCTGCAGCATGTGGGATCTTCCCGGGCCAGGGCTCAAACCCGTGTCCCCTGCATGGGCAGGCGGATTCTTAACCACCGCGCCACCAGGGAAGCCCAGCCCGTCTCACTTTTTAACTGCATCTGTTCAGTAGTATTTCCCCCTCCCCCCATTCCCCCTACCCACTCTCAGGGCCAGGAGGAAGAAGCCCTGGGGAAGCATTTGCCAATTTCCACGGTGTAAATATTCCCACCGTGGCTGATTTCCAGCTACTAATGCTTTAACGACTGGCTCCAGGTACTCCTGAAAATTTAACAATGGGTTGTGAACACCGAGCTTGAGTTGGCTCTGCACACCCACTGCCGGTCTTCATTCTCCCCTCCCTCACTATGCTTCAATTTCGCTGGCCTCCTTTATGTGCCTTTGAGTATTTTCACCTTCGAGGGTTTGCATGTGCTGCGCCCTCTGCCTAAAACGCTCCCCCTCCACTCTTCATTTGGCTGTCTCCTTCTGGTCATTCAGATCTTAGCTCTGAGGTCACCTCCACACATGTGATCTTCCCAACCCATTTCGCTAAAGGAGCTTCCTACTCTCAGTTACTTTTAAGCACATCACTCTGTTTTCCTTCTTTATAGCACTTATCATTGTATGGAATTTACATTTACTCATTTATTATCTGTCTCTTCCTACTAGAATGTAGGATCCTTGGGAAGAGGGACTTTATCCTCAGCACATAGTAGGTGCTCAGTGAATAATTGTCGAATGAATGAATTTGTTCAAGATCACATGGCTCATAAGGAAGAAAGTGGAAGTCAAACACAGGGCCCATACGCTTGAACTCTCTGACTACATTACCTCAAGTTAACCTCAGGTGGCTTGTAGAATAATCTGGAATACAGAATAATTATGTAGCCACAGGCAACCACAAGCAAAGAAATCTCTAACGTGCTGGTGGTGGGACTATACATTGGTGTAACTACTTTGGAAAACAGTTTTGTATTACCTTTTTTAGGCTATGTTGGGTCTTTGTTACTGTGCGCGGGCTTTCTCTAGTTGCCGCGAGTGGGGGCTACTCTTCATCGTGGTGCACGGGCTTCTCATTGCTGTGGCTGCTCTTGTTGCGGAGCACGGGCTCTAGGTGCACAGGCTTCGGTAGTTGTGGCTCGCGGGCTCAGTAGTTGTGGCTCGCGGGCTCCAGAGTGCAGGCTCAGTAGTTGTGGCGCATGGGCCTAGTTGCTCTGCGGCATGTGGGATCTTCCCAGACCAGGGCTCGAACCCGTGTCCCCTGCATGAGCAGGCGGATTCTTAACCACCGCACCACCGGGGAAGTCCCTTGTATTACCTTCTAAGTTGAAGATGACCCAGAAATTCTACTCTTAGAATTACCCAAGGGTAATTCTTGCACACATAGAGTTGGAAACATATAGAGTGGTCATAGCAGCAGAATCATAAAAGCAAAATCTTGGAAATAATCCAAACATGAGTTAACAGGAGATGGGCTATTTTTCCTTTTTTGTTTTTGTTTTTTTTGGCCCCTCTGTGCGGCTTGTGGGATCTTAGTTCCCTGACCAGGGATTGAACCTAGGCCATGGAAGGGAAAGCATGGAGTCCTAACCACTGGACTGCCAGGGAATTCCCAGAGATGGACTATTATACAGCAACCAAACCAATGAACTACACACTATTCAACAGTATGGCTATGCCTTAGCTATATACTATTGAGCAAAAAAGTAAGTCTCAAAAGATTACGAACAACATTATACCCTACTATATTAAGACAGCTAAAAAACCTCTAAGAATACTTTTTAGGACTACTTATAGGTTCAATAAAATTATATGAAAAGGAAAACAGGAGAATGATGAACATAGGGTACAGGAGGAAGCTACCTGGGGAGGCAGGGGATGGGCTTGTTGGAGCAGGGAGTGGTCATTTGGTAAGATACTGGTTACTGTCAAGGTCCTAACTTTTGTTTCAGGTGAAGGGTTTGTGGGTGCTTATTGTATTATTAAAAATGAGTTGATTAAACAAGTAGCTAGATGGCTAAAATTGAGCCATATATGGACCATTGATTATGGTTAATTCTAT
Organism: Eubalaena glacialis; assembly: GCF_028564815.1. NCBI lineage: Eukaryota > Metazoa > Chordata > Mammalia > Artiodactyla > Balaenidae > Eubalaena > Eubalaena glacialis. The sequence continues at coordinate 10,609,995 of NC_083725.1, read as the reverse complement.
AGTGCTAAGGTCTAATTAAAGAAACTGCACAAATGTCATAGGAATGGGAAGGTGAGTACTGCACAGGGAAAAACTATTTCATTAAGCCCTCAGCAAGTATGTGCCACCTTGCTTGGTACTTTCATATTAGTGATTCACTTAATATCACAAAAACCCTATGAAGTATGTATTGTTGTTCCCATTTTAAACATGAGAAAACTGAGGTAAATTATCTTGCTTACTTTCCCAAACCTATAACCCAATCCTAGAAGGGGACTTGTCATAAAATGTAGCTAAACACTTTCTAGGGTGGCTTGGGGAGATGATGGGGCAGGCAACTGGGTAGGGGAGGCAGCATCTGGCACTTTTAATATTTCCATTTCCAGAATGAAGACAGAAGAAATAGTGACCTGGCCAGAGCATTATTCTACCAATGGCTCAGCATTACAAAAAATTCCCTATTTGTATAAGTCATAAGTTATTTATGTTTGCATTATGTATTATGCATGATTTGGAAATGTAACAACAAAGTACACAGACCCACAAAGATTCATTAAAATGCATGTTATGGAATTTTTAAAGTAAACTTACATTTTAAAAAAATTATTCAAATATTTTATCTTGCAATCCCTGAAACCACTCTGAATTTTTAAAGGGTAAAAATATTTTTCCAAGTATTTTGGTTCATGGCTGTTGTTTCCACTCTTTTTTTAAAAAATTTATTTATTTAATTTATTTATTTTTGGCTGCATTGGGTCTTTGTTGCTGCGTTCGGGCTTTCTCTAGTTGCAGCGAGCGGGGGCTACTCATTGTTGCAGCACGTGGGCCTCTCATTGCGGTGGCTTCTCTTGTTGCAGAGCACTGGGCTCTAGGCGTGCGGGCTTCAGTAGTTGTGGCACACGGGCTCAGTAGTTGTGGCGCACTGGCTTAGTTGCTCTGCGGCATGTGGGATCTTCCCGGACAAAGGCTCGAACCCGCGTCCCCTGCATTGGCAGGCTGATTCTTAACCACTGCGCCACCAGGGAAGCCCTCCACTCTTTTAAATCAAGGTTTTTGGGGTTTTGGGGGGAGGTTTGGTTTTCTTTTCCCTCAGGTTTTTTTTTAAATTTTATTTTTATTAAAGTATAGTTGATTTACAATGTTGTTGATTTTAGCAGTACAGCAAAAAGTTATAGGACAGTCATACATATATATACATTCTTTTTCATATTCTTTTCCATTGTGGTTTATCACAGGGTATTGAATATAAGTTCCTGTGCTATACAGTAAGACCTTGTTTATCCATTCTATGTATAATAGTTTGCATCTGCTAATCCCAAACCCCCAATCTATCCCTCCCCCAATCCCCTCCCCCTTGGCAACCACAAGTCTGTTCTTTATGTCTGTGAGTGTATTTCTGGTTCGTAGATAAGTTCATTTGTGTCTTATTTTAGACTCCACATATAAAAGTGATATATGGTATTTGTCCTTCTCTTTCTGATTCACTTGGCTTAATATGGTAATCTCTAGGTCCATCCATGTTGCTGCAAATGGCATCATTTCATTCTTTTTTATGACTGAATAATATTCCACGCTGTGTATATATACCACATCTTCTTTATCCGTTCTTCTGTCGATGGCCATTTAGGTTGTTTCCATGTCTTGGCTATTGTAAATAGTGCTGCTAGGAACATTGGGATGCATGTATCTTTTCAAATTATAGTTTTGTCTGGATCCCTCGGGTTTTTACAGCTACTTAATTTTATATTGTTTCTCGGAAATAAAATTTCCCCTTAAGTTTCCTGTACATTTCCTTTTGTATACAAAAAGGAAGTTATGTGAGAAGTGGAATAAACCTTTGATTAAGCTTGTACTGTTTATTTCCCAACACTTCTATTGTCTTGTGGCAAGTCAGGGACACAGACCCTTCGGCAGTGACATTTAGGATGAGGCTTTTCCAAGGAGGAAGCATACACAATGGAGTGTCTCCTACGAGGATTCCAAAATAGACACGCTGGGAGTTTTGTTCAGAGACGGACAAAAAGAAGTGAAAATAGACTCCCCCACTCTCTCTTTCTTCTTTTTGCAATTGAGGGAGAGATCTTAATTTTTTCAATGTATGAGGAAAACATAAGTTTTTTTATTGGTTTGGAGTGATGCTCCTAACTTTGTTTCAGCCTTACCTTTTCCTACCGTATGACAAGGCTTCACAGATTCAACAACCCATCAGTAATTGTACAAGTATAGGCTTCCTGCATGCCCAGCACCGTGCTAAGTCCTACGGACAAATTCAAGACTGTGAAATAGTCACCAATCTCCAGATCCTTAGAGATGTTATAACTGTGCCTCAGGACGGGGTAGAAATGATATGACTCTTTTTAAATTTAAATTTTATTTTTTTTAATTGAGGTATAATTAACATATAATATTGTTTAAATTTAAGGTGTACAACATATTGAGTTGATGCATTTATATTTCAATATGATTTCCACTGTAGCATTCTGTCAAGTCATATAACTATCATTTCCTCTAGTGGTGGAAACAATGTGACTTTTTTTTTCTTTTTTATAGAAGTACTGTTGATTTACAATACCATGTTAGTTTCAGGTGTACAGAACAGTGATTCAGTTATATACATATACACACACACACATGCACACACATATCTTCTTTTTCAGAATCTTTTCCCTTATAGGTTATTACAAAATGTTGACTATAGTTCCCTGTGCTCTACAGTAGGTCCTTGTTGATTATCTATTTTATATACAGTAGTGTGTATCTGTTAATCCCAACCTCCCAATTCATCCCTCCCCCCCACCCCATTTCCTCTTTGGTAACCATAAGTCTGTTTTCTATGTCTCTTTCTGTTTTGTAAATAAGTTCATGTGTATCATTTTTTTAGATTCCATACATAAGCGATATCATATGATATAACAACAGGACTTTTTAAAGTTTGTTTTACCCTAACATTCGACCTCTGTGGACCCTCCTCCTCTCCCCCCACCCCACTCCTCACTTGTCCCTCCATTCCCAGCAACCTTGGCCCCTACTCACCAATCTGACTTCATTCCCTTTTTACTTTCCCTCTTGTTAAATTATGGTCTCTCAGAACCAAACTAGGCGTTAAAGATCATCTAGTTCAGTGTTTTTCAAAATGTTTTTTGATCCTCTAAACCATCTTCCCATAGAAAACCTTATATAAAATCCCCAAGACATACAACTGATTAAATGTACCCACTCTGAAAAGAGGAAGAGAGGATGCCATGCTTTGCCCACTCCAACTTTCAGCTGACAGCACCAACCCCTGCCCACAAGAGTCCCCGAGTGTCCCCAGGCAAAGTCCTGGGACTCCCCAGCTTAAGCCACCCCCTCATTTGGCAGATGAGGAAGCAGATAAGTTCTCTAGCCCTCTCATTTGGCCTAGAGAGGGATAGAGGGCTTATCTAAGTCACAGCCAACACCTAGGCGTCCCAATTCCCAGCTCTGGAACCTTCCCATGCCGCTTCCTTTCTTTCCTTATCGCATAGTTTCAAAACCTTCTGGCCATGAGGAATCCCCTGGAAGTCTAGGGGCTAATGGCATCCCAGTGGTTTGAAAAGTGCCTTTGACAAAGCAACGTCCCAACCCTTGGGACTGGAGACATTCTGCAGACTTTAGTGCCTGTGCTTAATGGGATCTCTTGACCTTTTCTCGAGGACAGAGAGAAGCAGAAAGGAAAGACACAGGACACACTTTCAGAAATTATGAATGCAATTAACTGGGCCCGCCTGGGCATCCCTATGGCCTTGTCAGAAGGGCTGCCACACCAAGAAAGTGGCTGGGGCAGCGGGCGTGCAGTTAAACAGTTCTCACATGAACAGAAGGAGGTTTGTGGGGAATCCCCTGGTAGTCCACTTATTAGGACTCCACGCTTTCGCTGCTGAGGGCCTAGGTTCGATCCCTGGTCGGGGAACTAAGATCCCACAAGCCAAGTGGTGCTGCCAAAGGAAAAAAAAAAAAAAGAGGTTGTGGGCCAGGGTGGATTCTGACATGACCTGTGGGTGCAGGGGGACATGACAACTTGCTTCCCTTCTGAGGGAGCAGCTTGACGCTGATGCGTCAGCTTCCTCACTGTGTGAGGCCCCCTCTCTCCTCCCCACTGCTGTCAGATATCCTGTCCAATGAATAGTCATTCCTCTTCTCTTTGTCATATAACAATATAGACTTTTATAAAGCTTCCCCTAGCTTTTCAAAGTCAATACAATTAAAGCACAATGCATGTTAATTGCCAGCACCTTACCCATGCAGAACAAAACAGCAGCAGTCTTAAATAAAGTGAGTGCTGGGCTGAAGCCTGATGAGGAAGCCGGGATAGGATTTCTGTGAAAGTGCCTCAAAACAAAACAGTTTGAGTCTAAGGTGTCTGGTTTTTCCATAGTGCTCTTTCCAGGCTGCCTACAACTATTTTTATACCCATCATTTCCTCTCACAGTTTGCCTAGAGGAGGGAGAAAGACAATTCAATTTTTCTAGAGAAACAGAGATCCAGCAATTCTGTGTCAAGGGGGATAGGAGTGAAACTGAGTCCCCATAAAACTGAGTTCCGTTACCAAGTTTATGACTAATCTCTCTATCCAAAACTTTCCTTTCTTGTCCCCTCTGACTTCAATCCTGTGCTAACTGAACACTAATCAACCAGAGTCAGATGACTAAAATTGCTGTGGTCGATAACATCGTTAATGTACTAAAATTGCTGTTGTTGATAAAATTGCTGTTGTTGATAAAATTGCTGTTGTATTGTTAGATATCATCATTAACGAACAAACTCAGGTTTCTCCAGGGCAAGATGAGCTAACAGGTCCCCGAGCCATGGACCACGTGGCCAGAGAATTGTAAATCAGAGACATCCTGACTCCGAGAAATGTCACAGAAATGTCACAGGATGAGGATTAATCCCAGCCTCTTTGTTCTTCTTCAGAAAAAAACAAAAACAAAAAAACCAGGGAATTCACTGGCGGTCCAGTAATTAGGACTCAGCACTTTCACTGCTGTGGCCCGGGTTCAATCCCTGGTCGAGGAACTAAGATCCCACAAGCCGTGTGGAAAAAAGAGAGAGAAAGAGAGAGAAACCAAAAAACCTTAACTCAAAGATCAAATTGGGATGGATCTGAGGCTTGCCTCCCACTTCCTTGCTTGGTGCCCTGCAGTAAACACTCTACTTTCCTTCACCACAATCTGGCGTCGGTCAATTGGCTTTGCTACACTTTGAGTGAGTGGACCCAAATTCAGTTCGGTAACAGGAGGAGTCAAAAACGTTATTATTTGACCATGTTATTTTAATAACATGGCATCTCTTCATCATCATAGTAATGGCAGTAAGTGGTTGTTTGGACAAATTTTAAGGGTTCAAACCACTTACTGGCCATGTGATCTTGGACAAGATGCTTGATCTCTGTCTCCTTCAAGATCTTCATTTGTAAAGTGGCCAATGATAATATGGTGGTACCTACGTCATTGCCTTGTCAAGGGGCTAATGAGTTATACGTGTAAGACGCTAAGAACAGCATCAGTTCTCAGTAAATTTCAGTTGTTATTTGTGTGGTACTTATGGTTTACAAAGTGCTTCTACAGACATTATCGCTTGACTAGGTTCCAGATCATTTAACTCCCAGCCCAGGCATTTGGAAGAAATTCAGAATATCGGGTAAGGTCCAGCGTCCTTTACCGAACACGTCCCAGGGAGGCTAGTCTACTAGGTATGGTTTGTCCCTTCGCTCCATGCCCAGGAGAAGCCCTCTGCATGGCTTCAGGACACTTCCTCTGCTCCGGCAGAAGCCCCCACCCAGGAACTTTTCCTCAACCCTTACACAGCAGGAGACAGAATTATGCACATTGTTGCTTAAGCCCCAGTAGTCCTTATCTCCCCACTTCCAAACACCACCGGATATTTTTTAGAAAACAAATTCTGGGCTAAGAGAATTAAGCTGTGTCATTTCCCCTGGTAAAACCCTTAGACGCTTTATAAAGCAACATCAAAAAGCTGATCCTTGAGAGCTGGTCATCATCCCTCCCCCATGCTTCAGGCGAGGCAAGGAGCTGACATTTTTGGAGAACCCAGAGTGTGTAAGGCTAGTTACTATGATGCATACAGATAAGGACACGGGGCTGTAGAGAGCAGAAGCAACGCATCCAAGGCACCAAAAGCTCTGGCTCTGACTTACCAGCCCTACAATCTTCCTCAACCTCTCCGAGCTGAGTTTTCTCTTCTGCAAACTGGGATAATAATCATACACACCCCATAGGGTCATAAAAATTCAATGAGTTAATTCATTTATTATCCTGAACACAATGACTGACACATACAAGAGCCCAATAAATGTTAGGTGGTATTATAATTATTATTATTACCTGAAAAAGAGCAGCCAGGGTTTACTCTCTGCCTTTTGCATTACACCAGGCAGGGTCCTTGTCCCTGACTGAGGACCTGAGGACCGTAAGTTTGTCTCTGAACGGAAGAGCTTTAACATCCCCAAGCCAAGTTCAGGGTGTGGGGCACTGGGGAGTAGGGATGGCTAAGACTTCTACCTTCTTTGAGGTGGGAGTAGTTTGGGCCAACCTATGATGCAATTTACTTATTCGTCACTGCTCAGCAGTGACGATCCAGTCTTTACTTTGAACGCTTTTATTGACGGGGTACTCATTTGCTGTTGAAAATCAACCCATTCCACGCTGAACATCTCTTACAATTAGAAAGCGTTCTTTCTCTGTTCCTGCTCCCTCCACCCTCCTCCACTTCCCACTTCCTTCCTCCTGTCATCTTCCCCTCCCTCTTCTTTCTGCCCTGTCCTCTCCCTCCCTTCCTCTCCCCTCCTAGGCCGAGAGCCCCAGGTTCCACTCTTTGCCCTGAAGTCACCATCTAGGTCACGGAGGTCACGGAGAACACAGAAGGTCTTCGGTGTGGCCCCTTAGCCAGCTGATGGGAACTTGGTCTCCAGTAGCCGTAACCCAGTCCTCTGGGTTTTGCAGGGTCTTTGGGAAGCAAAACCTTTTATCTGGGCCTCATGGCTCAGCCTTCTCGTCCATTAATGTCATCCATCAGTTCGCCCAATTTCCATTAATAAAACCCCATCTAGAACCACAGGAAACTTGAAATGGGTTGATCTGGTGTCTTGAGGCCCAGCTGGCCCCTGATGGAAGCCATGGAGAAGCTGGAGCGCTGGGAGTGATTCTCCGGAACCAGCGTACACAGGCAGCCCTCGCTGGTTCGAATCCTCCGCTCAGATCACCTGGACTCCACAGCTTGCGGGAGCAGCCGCGGGCTGCGCTGCCGCTTTAAGAGAGGGGCGGGGCCCGGGTACAGGCGAGGCAGGGCCGGCCCACAAGGCTCCTTTTCGTTTTTGATCCATTCAAAAATTACTCATTGCAAATTCCCGGACTGCTGGGAGCGGAGAAGGAAAGGGGCGGAGGAGAGAGGGCTGCTGCGGGCGCCGTGCAGGGGGCAGCCGGGGCCCGAGGGGCTGACGGCCGGTCGGGGAGAAGCCGCTCGCGGCGGGCCGTTCTGGCTCCGGTGGCCTCACCAGGAAGCGTCAGAGTCTCGACACCGGGGAGGCTCCGAGCGCCGCCGCCGCCGCCGCCGCCGCCGCCGCCTCCCTCCCGGCACCGGGTCCCCGAGCCCCCGCCCCGGCTCCGGGCCAGCCCTCCGCCCTCCGGGACCCTCCGGCTCGGGCGCCTTCCCGGGCGATGGCTGGCCGCTGAGCATGGCTCAGTACGGCCACCCCAGCCCGCTCGGCATGGCTGCGAGAGAGGAGCTGTACAGCAAAGTCACCCCGCGGAGGAACCGCCAGCAGCGCCCCGGCACCATCAAGCATGGATCGGCGCTGGACGTGCTCCTGTCCATGGGGTTCCCCAGAGCCCGCGCGTAAGTGGCCGGGCTCGCCGCCCCGGCGACCCCTCCCGCCCCAAGCGACCGGCCCTCGGCTTCGCTCCGGCTCGCCTCCCGGCGCCTGCCCGGCGGGCGGCGCGTTCCCCGCTGCCCACGACCTGTTGGGGGTAGGCTGGGCGCGCGGGCGGCCCGGGACTCGGTTCCTCCTGGCGGGGGTGCAGGGGAGGGCGGCGCGCCCGAGCGCTGGGCTGGGGGCTTAGCTGGGGATGCCGACGGTGAGGCGTGCCTAAGGGCGTGGGATGCCTAAGGGCGAGGGCACAGGGTTCGAGTCCCGGGTACGGTGGCCCGCGCCCGGCCTCAGAGGGTGGGGCTAAGCGAGTCTCTCCCGGGGTCCCCGAGGTCTCCAGCGCTGAGCCCCCGGGGAGGCGGGGCCCCACCGGGGATTCGGGCCCTCTCTCGATCCGGAACGCCGGGCTGGCTTGGGATCCTCTGTGGCTGGGAAAGGGCAAGGCACGGCGGGGCAGGGAGGCCGGCGCTGCCACTGCTGCGGCTTCCAGCTCCGGATGTCGCTCTCGGGCTCTGTCTCCCTCGGAGTAGGAGGAGCGGGAGCGTGGGGGTTGCCTCGTGTTCATTGACGGGGAGGATGGAATGAGAAGGGGAAGCACTTCCCCCGGGGGACCTGGGTTCTCGTCAGCGGTGGCGGCAGCGCAGGAATCTGGGGGTGCCTGAGAGTGAGGAGGGGGAGCAGTCCTCCCTCATCCTTCTTCCTCCGGGAGGGTGGGGTAGGGAAGGGCAGAGAGCGCGCAGGTGGCTGCCCCAGCAGCTTGCTGGGAAGAGGCCTGGTCGCCAGCACAAGGCAGCAGCGGCAGCAGGAGTCTTCGGAGGCTGGCCGCCCAAGGCCGTGGGGCTGGAGCGCTGCCTGGGAAGAAGACAAGGCCGGGTGGCCAGGCCCGTCTCCCTCGGTTAATTCCTCACAGGCAGATTTCTTAGGCTGGGACACAAGGCCTGGGATCCTTGTAGGGCGCTGCTTTTTTGAATGACATCACCTGAACAGGGAGTTGGGCAAACTTTATCAGAAAGGGCCAACTTGACGAAAGTTTGTTTTCTTCTCCCGTGTTTCAGGTGATAATGCTAGGTCTCCCTTACTTGGCCTCTGGGCAAACCTTTATTCTTTACTATTAACTTGGCTGTAATCTCTTGATCAAAGCTGATCCCTGATTTTATCATTCCACCCAGCCTGCTGGGACAGGTCGGAGTGGCCTTGGAAGGCCATAAAATGGACTGACATTTCTGCCTCCTACTAACTTCCAGTTGCTGACGCCAGAGTTGCAGGGAGAAGATGTGGTGGGCTCTGCAGGGGTGTGCCAGGTGTGGAAGCTGCAAGTCAGGTCCTTCGTGTGATGGGTGTGCATAGCTGTCCTTAAGAAGGGGCAGGTAGGGGCCAGAAGTCTGTGGGGCAAGGCTGCAGAATTAGCACAGCCCCAGGCATTTGCCTTTTCTGAAATGAGGCCAGCGTTAAGGACCTAAATTGCTTAATTAAGGGAAGATATACTTAACTGAATTCTTCAGACTGTGGTGTTTGCTCTTCGAGGTGGCTTTAACAGGACATCTTCTTTCCTGCACTGGGACCAAGAGGCCTTGTCTACGTCCTGATACATTAAGATGATGGTTTAGTTTTGCCTTGTTCAATCCCTGAGATCTCATAATAACTAGCATTGAGTGAGTACTTACTATGTACTGTTCTAAGCACTTCACATTTATTATCCATTTTATCCTCCCAGCAGCCCAGTGAGAAAGGTAATTATATGCCCATTTTATGAACTGGGGAACAGAGGTTTAGAGAGGTTGCATAACGTGCTCCGGGTCACAACAGTGAGCAGTGAACCTGGGATTCAAACTCAGGCATGTGTCGGCTCAGCTCAGGCCTCACATCCAGGACCAGGATGTAATGAGTTAATGTGGGTAAAACACTTAGAGCAGTGCCTGGCACACAGTGGGTGATCTTTAAGTGTTAGCTACTGTATTAGTTTCTGTTGTAACAAATTACCCCATTCCGGGCGGTTTAAAAACACAGAAATTTATTCTCTCACAGTTCTGAAGGCCAGAAACCCTAAATCAGCATCACTGGGCTGAAATCAAGGTGCTGGCAGGGCTCTGCCCCCTCCGGAGGTTCTAAGGGAGAATCTATTCCTTGCCTCTTCCAGCTCCTGGTGTCTGCTGGCATTCTTTGGCTTGTGGCAGCATCCCTCCAATCTCTGCTTCTGTGGTTGCCTTGCCTTCTTTTCTTTCTGTGTCAAATCTCCCTCTGCCTCTTTCCTATGAAGACACTGTGATTGCATTTAGGGCCTCCCCAGATAATTCAGGATAATCTCCCCATCTCAAGATCCTTAACTTAATCTCATTCACAAAACCCTTTTTCTAGCCATAAGGTAATGTTCACAGGTTCCAGGAATTAGGGCATGAATATTTTGGGAGGAGCCCCTTTTCAGCCTATCACAGCTACTATTATTACTAGCACTGCCTCTCTTTACTGGAAAGGTGACAGAGTGGGTCATGATGAAACGTCCTGGGGAGGGGGGTAGGCTTGCTGTTCTGTCTCCTCAAATTCTCTGTCTTGGAGCGTCAGGCCCCTTGGCGGTCCCCTGATCTAGTCTACTCCCTACCTGGGCTGGCATCTCTTCTTCAGCCTAGAGAGGCTGATGTGGTCAGCCTTCCTCTTAATAACTTAATCAGGTCAGTAAGAAGAGGGACTTCTCCCCAGGGCCATCTGAGATTCCAGAGAGCAGACTTTTTTTTTTTTTGAATTTTATTTTATATATATTTTTATACATCAGGTTCTTATTAGTTATCTATTTTATACATATTAGTGTATACATGTCAATCCCAATCTCCCAATTCATCCCACCACCACCACCCCCCCCACTTTCCCTCCTTGGTGTCCATACGTTTGTGCTCTACCTCTGTGCAGAGAGCAGACTTTTAACTTCATTTTGGAGAGTTGTGAAGAAAGAGAGCAAGGGCACCGGGCTCCGCTCCTGAGAAGCCTCTTTCTTAGGCTTTAAGCCTGGAGGAAGGAGCGTGATGAAATGGAAAGTGGGAGAGAGCAGTGATGGTTTCCTGGATTCAGGAAGACCAGGCTTTGATGCTTCAAGAAGGAATGAGACCGAGGTCTGGAACACAGCCCTTTGGAAGGAATGGTGGTAACCAGGCCTGGCAGCTCTGGTTTCCCCTCTGGGTGTAACTGCGTCTGATCTTGTGCAGCAGCAAGAAGGGCCCTTCCGCTGGGCTCTGGCTGGACCGTAGAGAGCTCCGATGCCAGCAAGGCCCAGGTCCCACGCAGCCTGTGCTGCGCTCTGGTCTTGGGTAAGTCACTCAAGCCCTCAGGGCCTGGCTGGCCCCCTCTGAGGGGAACAGGATGAATCAGTGTATGCTTATTAAGTGCTTGACAGCTACCGAGAGGAGAGGAGTCGGGTATGTCCCTCTAGCTCGTTATGCCCCTGGAGCCGTGCTAGGTTTTTTCCATCCTACCCTGTGACCTTTGGTCCAACTTAGACGCTGCTGTAGAAGAACAGCAGCCATGTGGAGAAGGTTCGAGAAGTGGCCGTTTATATCGTGTGTGTGTGCGCGTGCACGCGTGCACACACGCAAGCACAAGGCAAGGAGGTGTTAGGGAGGCCTCAGGAAGGAAGCTTTCAAGGGGCCAAAATGGCCTAACCCTTCCTTTTTCTTTCTATGCCCTTAGCTCTTCCTTTTCCCCAAAGTTCTAAAAATAAAGGCCCAGCTTTGTCAAGACTGGAGTGAGGTTGGTTGGAAGGAAAAGGAAGAGTGTGTGTGCTGGGAAAGGCCTGGGGCCAGGAAGGGTCTGAACGGATCACCCAAGAAGGCATGGTGAACTCTGACGGAGTGTTGCTATTTTTTTTTGTTTTTGTCTTTTGTATCTTTTTTTTTTTTTTTTAATTTTTATTGGAGTATAGTTGATTTACAACGTTGTGCCAGCCTGAGGTGTACAGCAAAGTGAATCAGCCATAATACACATATTGATATGTCCACCCCCCCTTGCAGATTCCCCTCCCACATCGGCCATCACAGAGCACGGAGTAGAGTTCCCTGTGCCACACAGCAGGCCTCTGTTAGTTACGCGGTTTATATATAGTAGTGTGTATATGTCAATCCCAGTCTCCCAATTTATCCCCCCCAACCTTACCCCCTTGGCGTGTTGCTTTGTGTTCCCTACTTGCTTTCTTACTTGCCTCTGTGGTTTTGGGGGGCAGCGGAGGCTTCTCTGCCACTGGAACTCTGGGAGCAGCCACCCAGCAACTGAATTTGAGGAGGCCCCACTGACACAACTCTGGCCTTTTGTTTTGGTTCCATTCGTTCGAGACTGCCTATGGCTAATACTTTGTCTACAGCACATGGCTCTCGAATGTTCTCTAATGATTGAGAAGTAGAATTTTACAAAAGGACCCTCTGGCTGGGGTCTGATGCCCTGAGTCCTAGCCTAGCTTCTGACCGACACTTGAAGCATTTAGGTCTTCTGTTGAACCCCTTTCCTCAATATCCTGTTCAGCTTCTGTGCTGTGTAACTCACGAGGCTTTGTGAAGACCGAATGAGCTGAGGGGCAGGAAGGGACTTAGAACTCAGTTAAAAATATAATCTGGACCCACGGTAGATAGGATTATGGTATTATGGTGTTGGATGAAAAGAAAAGGAAGGAGGTGCGATCGTGGTGGTAAATCTCCAGCGAGGATTTGCATGTGCTGTTCGGTTGCTGATATTTGAACAACGCCCAGCTGAAGAGCAGGACGTGGCGGAAGGAAGGAGCTGGACCAAGTGCCTTTGACTTTGCTTTGGACAGTCAGCGTTAGCTATGCATCACTGCCCAGAGATAAAAGCAGCTCCGAGCTGGCAACACAAGGAATTGAGAGGCATCTTGCAGAGCCTGTGAATTCAAGCCTCCAGTTTCTCTGGCCTTCTCCAGCTTACCTGCTGGTGGACATTGGATCCCCTGAAAGTACCTGGTCAGCTCAGCATCTCTGAATCATGGCTGATTCTGGGTGGGTGCTGCGGCTGCTTTCCCAGGGGCCTTGGGCAGAAAGAGGAGACCAACCGAAGCCCACGTGGAGTGAAGGGATCTTAGAGGTGGATGCGGCAAGCAAGTCTCTACTCCACCCGTCATGGCCGTTCACCCATACAGCACTCCCCCCCTTACACGGGTGTGTTATTTTGTGGGTGAAAAGTTGCTCTCACGTGCCCTAAATATCCCTCTTGATCTTGAGAAAAGCCTCGCTTTATTTATTTATTTTAAAAACATGTATTTATTTAATTTATTTTTGGCTGTGTCGGGTCTTAGTTGCGGCACACGGGCTCTGTAGTTGAGGTGCGCGAGCTCAGTAGTTGTGGCATGTGGGCTTAGTTCCCCTGCGGCATGTGGGATCTTAGTTCCCCAACCAGGGATCCAACCCACGTCGCCTGCATTGGAGGTGGATTCTTAACCACTGGACGTGAAAAAGTCCTGGGAAGCCCTGAGAAAAGCCTCGTTTTAAAGATTAGGAGACTTAAGTCTCGGAGGACTTCAGGGACATGCCCTGTGTGAGGCCATGTTGCCATGACAGCGTTGGGCTAGAACTGCAAGTCCAGTGAACTTTCCAGGCTGCCCAGAGGACCTGGCTCCAAAGGAAAGACCTTGGCATACATTCATTTTTCACTTTACTGAGGTATAATTTATGTACAATAAGCTAAACCTATTTAAAGATTGATCAGTTTTGACAAATAAATATACCTGTGGCATCACCTCTGCAAGACAGCACGTGTCCTTTGCTCCTGTAAGTTTCCTTGTGCCCCCTTGCAGTCAATTCCTTCTCCACCCCTATCCCTGGGCAACCACCGACCCACTTTGTGTCATCAGAGATTAGTTCACATTTTCTCGATTTGCATACGAGCGGAATCATACAATACCTACTCCTGTGCCTGCCTGGCTTCCTTCCTGATATTTCTGAGAGTCATCCATGTCGCATGTAACAGTAGTTTGTCTCCTTTTATTGCTGAGTAGACCTCGATGTATTTGGATGGGCTAATAAGGTAATTATAACCCTTTGCACACAGCGTCTGTGAAAATTTCCTGTTATGCCCTAATACTACCTTAGATTTTTAGACCACTTTAGAGATGACAAAGCGGATTCACGTACCTAATCACTGTTAAGTTTCAGACATTGATAATTTCATGAGAAAACAGGTTCAAATTAAGTGCCCCAGAGAGTGAAGAGCATCCTGCCTCATGACTCTATCCTGTGGTTTTTGTCACTACCCCGCCCTTGGCGGCCTCAAACTCTAACTGCTTTTCACTGAGTGCACGAGAATGCTCCGAGCTAAGGGCTTTGCTTTTCAGAGAGGCAACAAACCGAGGGAACCCTGGGTCTCCCACCAGCTCTGCTCCTGCTGACAGCGGAGGCGGAGCTCAGCGCCACCCTCGTCCCGGAGGGCATCTGGTGTGGATGTGTGTGAGGGTGTGTCCCTCTTCTAGGGCAGGCAGGAACTGAAGAGACCCAGTACCCTCTGCCTGATACACAGACGTCTCACCGTGGCAGCTGTCGGCACAGCCTGGGTTTGAATCCCAGCTCTGCCTCTTCCCAGCTGGTGACCTTGGGCACGTTGCTGGACGCCCTGAGCCTCAGTTCACCTGTCTGTACACTGTTGATAATGTTGACTGAAAAAAATGCCCAACCTAGAAGTTGAGGATTATGTTTTGTTCGGGGGACTCGCTGAGGAGTCAAGCCCGAGAGGCAGCCTCTCAGATGGCTGGGGGACGGCTCTCAAGAGGTGGGGGAGGACCCAGGGTATATAGGAGTTTTGCAGTAAAAACCAGGTGGTCAGAACAGCAAAAGATTACTATTAATTAAAGAAAACCAGACATCTTAAGTTAATGGGTTTAGCACTTTTCTATGTATGGGAAAATGCCAAGTCTGGACTCACTGAAATCATTCCTTTGAAAGGCACCTCAGCTATCTGGGGCCAGGATCCTGCTTTTCTCCATCCTGAGTCCCCTCAGGGTGCACAGTTGGGGACGGCTGCAGTGGCTGCTGGCTTGATGGCTGCAGCATCCTTTGTTTACTGAAATGGCAGGTGACATTCTTCGTCCACAACAATAATAGTATGTAGCTCCGTGGATCCTTATGAGGGTTAAGGGTGCAGAAAACAGTTGGGGAACGCCGGTAATCCCTCAGTGAGGAGGGAGGCGTGACTGCTTCTCCAGCGGTGATTTCATTCCGCACGACTCCCTTTGTCTCGGGGTTCCCGGTTGTCCCCCACTTCTCTATCTCTGCTCCTCACTGAGCTGTGGCCGTGGAGTAGAGGCTGATGGCCTCCTTCCTCAGCATCTTCTCCCCGCAAACTGCCCCAGGGTTGCCGGCCGAGTGGAAGCGGGCCCGGAGCAGAGCAGGGCCACCCAAACTGCTGACTGTAATAAATGGCCAGGCTGGAGATTTGAAGGAGTGCCATATGGTTGTCTTCTGATTCATCTCAAATGGAATCAGACTCCAGCCCTGGAGAGAAAAAAAATAAAGCGCACTGAAGAATGGCTCCTGCGTGTGACGGGCAGGGTCCCAGGCAGGACAGAGTTGCTGTTGGGAGAATGAGATGGCTGCGGCCCCCTCAGGGCTGAAAGCCCTTGTCTTCTTCATTGGGAAGTTCTCCAGGTGCCACTGGGGGTTTTCCCAGAGATTTATGGGAGAATCTCAGAGTTTTCTCTTCCCTGGAAGATGGAGGGATAGATGTAGCAGCAGCCTGTGTCCTCTGGACCTTCTGTCAAGAGCTCAGGCTATGTAGGTGATGTCCGTCCTTGTTGGTCCTCTCGCTAACATCCCGTTTTGCTGGTGACTTTGCTGTCATGTTCTTTTTGCCACCTGCTGCTTAAGAGGATGAGGCTTATGGTGAAGTGCCTCAGATGAACATCCAGAAATTGTCTGAGCTTCTACTGTGTGCACAGCACCCTATTAAATTCTGTGCAGGAATAGATGAATGTCAAGTTCTGCCACCTGGCACTCTGAAGTCAGCCACTGGCTCTAGCTGGCTGCAAATCCTCCACAGTGACTCTCTGAGGAGCCGGTGTGCCTTTTCTCGGCCTGGGTGAATAATTCTCTACAGATAGGTAACAGGCTCTGGGTTCGGCCCTCACCCCACAGGTGGCCCAGGGGTGATGCACAATGAAAGCAAACTCCGTGTACCTTTCTTTCAGAACCCCGCCTTGGGCTTTCACTCTGCCCTCACTTGTTGGCTGTTTGGACTCATATACATCCTTTTCCTTCCCTGGGCCTCAGTGTTCCCACCTGTAAAAGGGGTTGAGGTCAACCACCTCTCCGATCCCAGTTCTGGTGACTCGGGGGTAACATGGACAGCGTTTTTGTTCAACACCAGGATGTTTTCACTGCCTCCTGTGTGCTTTTCTGTTCCGAAGTGTTTGGCTTCTCTGGGTTTTTTTGTTTTGTTTTATTTTCCCCAGTGCTATATGGTCAAATTCTTCTCCCTTTAAAAAAAAACTCTTCAGGACTATTGATATTCTAAAGAATAAATGAACGGAAAGGAAGAAAAATACGGGGTAATTACAATGGTGGGGCGTCGTCTAACTAGTATGCATTAGTATAATTTTCAAATTGGTATAATGTGCTTTGTTGCAAAATACAACCACAATGCTGGTTAAATGAGAGAGGAAGTTAGTGCCCTGAGCCCAGCCCCTGGGGGAAAGAAGTTGCTCCTTGGCACCTTTTTAATTAAAGGGACATCTCCCCTTCTACAGAATCACCAGCTGTTTGTGTAACAATTCCCATTGTGTTCAGTTGCCCCAGTGGAAGAATAAACATTCCTGTACATAAAGCAACGGTGGCGGTGAACTCCACCAGGACCAGCTATTGCCACACACAGTGGGAAGCTGGGAGAAACACCACCATGGCAGCTCACAGCAGTCCGGATCATGCCAAGAGGAAGCTGACAGCACAGATGGCCAGAGGTGGCCAAATGTTTCAGATTTCTTTTCAGGTTTTGCTGGATAAACCTTCTCTATGAATCAGGTAGCAGGATTGTTTAGAATCCTACTTCCGTGTTGACGGTGTCCCATTCAGAAATATTTACTGTGCGCATTGGCTCTCTGTTTATTCTCTTATCTTGGGCAGGAAGCAGGGAGAGAGAAGGAAAGAAACCTGCCTTGAATGGCTGCTTTTGTGTACAGTCTCTTTAAACACAGACAAACACATGTAGAACCACACAGGGTTGCTGGATTTCTGAACCTGCGGCATCTGCTGTCTCCTTTCTTTATCAACCTGTCCTTGAATTGCCTGCATGCCTTTCCTTTCTCCTCTTTTTGCCTAATCAGTTTTTACCCGCCCTGGAGAACTAGTTCAACCACAGTACAACTGGCCTCCCTTCCCTTTGCTTTCTTCTCCTTCCCCTCCCCCCTCCCTTTCTCTCTATTATCCTCTCTCTTCATCTCTTCTCCCTCAAGCCTTATGAAGCTTCACTTTGTGAAGTAAGCAAGGTAGAGAGGATCTTCCCTCCATCACCTATGAAGTGCTTTGTCCAAGGTCTTCAGCCAATTCTGCAAAGTTATCTATCTCTTTGGGGCCTCTTATAATGTATCTTGACAATTGAAATCTTTGAGAAACAAGACAAAAAAAAATTGTATATGTTTTATCTCCATGAAAAGTTCCCTGGGTAATGCCATTTTTTAAGAAAAAAATACAGACATTTCCCGGCGTACTTATGGGCAGCTGTTATGACCTATTATAAGAGGAGTTGGGAGTACAATTGATGTAATCCTTACAATTAGATGTAATCCTTGCCCTCAGGGGACTGACAATCTAGTGTGGAAGATAGAAAGTTATGATTAAATGTCATGTTATGATTAAGTGTGATGCAAGAGATAGATGCAATATCTAAGTGAGAAGAGGAGGAGGTGATATAACCAGACAGAGGGACCCTGAAGTAAATTTAAAGGGCAAATAAGAAGGGAGCGGTACTCTTCTACAGTTTGAGAGGTAGGGAGATCAGTAGACAGTTCAAATGATTTAATATCACACTGCAAATGAAGATGGAGGCAAATTTTAATTTCAATTTGGGTTTCTTGAATCATCTCACCACCACCCCTCCCCCCAACTAAATGAGTAACTTGATACTATCTAGCTTAGAAAGAAAAGGAAAAATTTTGTCTACCAAAGGAAACAGTTGGGCCTAACTTTAGATCTGACATTATTTTATTCATTCTTCCAGTGGGCATTTACTGAGTTGCCTACTATATGCCAGGAATGTGTTAGGGATGCAAAGAAAATTGTCTTTCTTCTCCAGGAGCTCAGCCTTCCTCAAGAGAGAAAGGCATATAAACCATAAACATGATTTAATAATGCAATTAGTACCATAGTAGAGGTTTGAAGAAAAGCTCTGTGGGACCACCGAGAAAACAATTACTGTAACTTGAGAAGGCTGAGGAAAGCAGAAGAGGTGACAATTAAGGCAGAACTTAAAGAATGAATAAAGATTCTCCAGGTATAGAAGAGGGAAGAGCATTGTAAGTCAGAGAGAACAGCATGAAATTCAGAGCATAAGGCACATGGGGGCTGGAGACTGGTGGGAAGGAGACAGAAAAGGAGTAGTGAGAGATGAGAGTGGAGAAATTAGGGCCAGACTGTTTCCTAGAGGTTATGGGAAATAACATTATAAGGCAGAGAAGTCAGTATAAAGGAGAATGGAGCAGAGAAAAACTAGGCGTGGAAGCCAGTTAGAAGGTGGTTGTAATAGTCCAGGTGAAAGATAAATAGGACTTGGATTAAAATACCCAAGAGCCAGATACTAGAGAGGTTTTTGAAATTGAACTGACAGGATTTATAATCTGTGGGGTGTGAAGACTAGGGGAGCATAAAGGTAGCTCAGGATTTCCAGCTTGGGAAACTAGAATGGTGGAGACATTATGAACTGAGATAGAACATACAGAAGATAGGGTGATTTAGAGGATGAGGCAACAAATCTGGTTTGAGACATGTTTTAGGTGCTATAGACACAAAGGTACAGATGCAGTTGGAAATGGGGATCTGGAGGTCAGAGTGGTTAGGGCTAGAAATATCAATTTGGGTATTTATGGTAATAGAAGGCTTGGGAGTAGGTGTAACAAACCAGGCAGAGTGTAAAGAAAAGGAAAGGAGCCAACTCCCAGGGGTAGAATTCTGGGGGACCAGCTGGTGGGTAGAGGAAAAAGAACAGGTGAAGGAGGCTAAGAGAAATGGTTTGAGAGACAGGAAAAAACAAAATGAGAGATGTCCTAGAAGAAGACAGGGAAGAAGAGAATTTCACATCAAAGATGCAGGTCAACAAAATGTTTCTTTCCCTTTGCGTTTCCAAAGTGAGTAAAATCGTTGGATGTGACTGCAGTTGGTTGTGAATGAGATGTTCTCAGAGGATGACTCCAAAGCTTCTCTTTAGGGTTTCTGGTAGTTCCCTTCAGCTTCCCCAGACTCCAGAGGACCAGGACCCTGAGATCCTGCCTAGCTCCTTGCCAGCTCTTTCCACAGAGAGCTGGAATCTGCTCTCTGAAACTTAGACTGTTGACACATCTGACTGAATAGACAGACGATCAGGAATCTGATGTAAGAAACATCTGCTCTTTAGAATTCCCCCAGTGCTAAGTTCCACTTGGAGATTTTACCTACCCCCTTCCACCCCTACCTCACTACCAACCCCCAGCCCCATCCATATCACATCTGAACTTGTTCTCACTGGAAACCAGGCTGAGGTCACCTGATTATCCTTGCTGGTGTGACCCTTCATTCATTTTTTTATTCAACAAATCTTTCCCCATCCTTGCTGTGTGCCAGTAAATGCATTAAGTGCTATGGATAAAAAGCATTGAGAAACCGTCTCAGTTCCTCCTCTTTTATATCTCAGGAAGCTGAGATCTCAGCGTGCCATGTGCTAAGCTCATTTCCTATCATTTCCTCTCTCTGGTAAGCCCCTGCCACTACCACCACCTCCATCAGGAATAGCTCATCTCAAGGAATGTCGGGGATCTATGCTCTGTCTATAAGACATCGAGATTCAGGAGGTGACTGGTGGTCAGGCGCTGGACCATCCTCTGTGTCCCTGAGGGAAGGTTTTCTCCAGTCTTCCAAGTCCTTGCAAGTTGTTCTGCACACTTGGGTCTGTCTGTACTCGCCAACAACCTGGAGACAAGTGGGGAGGTGTGGAATCTGAATGGATGATGGGTGATTTGGAAGGAAATGATAGAGGAAAGAAGATGGAGGAGGAAACAAGCAGAAGACCTTGAATGGGGCATGGGGGGGGAGTACCTGAATCAAGGTTGGAGAAAGTAGATTTACCCCCCAAAAAGGGAAGTTGTATTTTACATGGTAGGTTGTATGTTTGTGGGAATCGAATTTCTAAGAGTTGGTAGACCTTGAAATGCAAACACAGAATATATAGTTTTAAATTTAGGTGATTTGGTGAGTGACAGTTCTTCGTGAGTTGCCAAAGGATGTGAAGAAGAACAATGTCCTTTGTGAAAGATGTAGATAGACACAGGTGCTCAAGAAATGTTAGTCATTATTCATAACCTAGGCAGTTCCTAGTATTTAATTGCATAATAGCAATCACTTGTTCCTTCCTTGAGAGTCATGTGTGACAGCAGATAAACGTTTTGCTTCAGAGTAAAGAAGCTCAAAAAAAGTTCCTGCCCTAGGTTGAGAATGACTCAAGTATCTCTTCTGAAACAGAGTATTCCTACTTGGAAAAAACCTGCAGAGGTAGAATCTCAGAAGTGTCTTAGTTGAAATTGCTAGTAGAGCTTATCTAGTCCAACTCCCACTTTTTACAGAATGTCAAGTGAGATGAGCAAGTGAAGTGACTTTTTCAAGACCAACAACTAGTCTGGGACAGAAGCAGAGTTTGAGGCCCCCTCACTCTCAGTCCCAACCACATTCCCTTTTTCTATATCAGACTCCCTCCCTGAGTCCAGTCTCCGCCTCCAAGAAATAGATTTCTAACAAAGTTTCAGCTCTGTTTTCTGGAAGAATGGACTGGTCTGTTGTCTGGATTAGCCCTTTCTTATATTGTCTTGGTTTTTTTCTTTCCTTTTTGCTCCCCTCCTTCTGCCTGCCATTGTTTGCATCGCAACCCAAAGAAGATGAAGGTAATTTGTGGATAGGCCAGTTGGAATGGTTACTTCTGAGAAGTAGGGTTGGGGGGGGGGGTGAGGAAGTATCACACCGGGAGTAGAGTAGTTGTTGGAGGGGATCCATAGTTGTCTCAGTGACCCACCCATGAGGGGTATTCTTTGGGGGAAAGAAAATTGGTTTTAGAGACAAAAGACCTGGTTCAAATTCTGGATCTGTCACTTTCTGAGGGTGTAGTTTTTGAACAGGTTATTTTTATAGGTTGGATGAATCAAAATAAGGCAATGTAGGGCTTCCCTGGTGGCGCAGTGGTTGAGAATCTGCCTGCTAATGCAGGGGACATGGGTTCGAGCCCTGGTCTGGGAGGATCCCACATGCCGCGGAGCAACTAGGCCCGTGAGCCACAACGACTGAGCCTGCGCGTCTGGAGCCTGTGCTCCGCAACAAGAGAGGCCACGATAGTGAGAGGCCCGCGCACCGCGATGAAGAGTGGCCCCCGCTTGCCACAACTAGAGAAAGCCCTCGCACAGAAACGAAGACCCAACACAGCCAAAAATAATAAATAAATAAATAAATAATACAATGGGGTTTGCTGTAATACATCTCAGGGTCTATATTGCAAAAAATTAGAAAAAATAAAAAAAAATAAAAATAAGGCAATGTATATAAATGTAATAAAACCCACAAAAAGTCAGGCACGTGTAAAGTGATACTACTATTTGTTATCAATGATTGGGTTCTGGTACTTTGAGGCTTTTCCAGAAAGTCTGTGAGCTGTTGGTTTTGTGTGACTTTTGGCAGGTTGTTGTAATCTTCCCTAACCAAGCTCCTTTCTTCCAGAGAAGCTAATTCTGTCACAGTGGGGAACACGAGGAGCCCTTGGAGAGGCCCGTTCTGTCAAAGTGAATGCTTCCTTCTGGAAGCTTAAGTTTTCACTTCACCTTTTTTGGGAAGTAGGAACATGAGTCATAAGGAGTCAGAAAGTGGCTTTTGTGAACTACAGCACATGTGACCAGAGGCATGCATAGTAGTTTCCCGTTGCTGCTTTAACAAGTTCAGTGGCTTAAAACAACACAAATTTATTCTCTGAAAGTTTGGAGATCAGAAGTCCAAAATGGGCAGTATGGGCTAAAATCAAGATGTCCATAGAGATGGGTTCTTTCTGGAGGCTCTAGGAGAGAACCTGTTCCCTGACGTCTCTAGCTTCCCGAATCCTCCCGCATTCGTTGGCTGGTGGCCCCTTCCTCCATCTTCAAAATGCATCACTCCAACTCCTGCTTCTGTCATCACATCGCCCATCTGTCTGCTTCTCCTCCCTGCCTCTTTCCCTTACCAAGACCCTTATGACTACAACTCTCCCACTCAAGATCCTTGGCTTAATCACATCTCTGAAGTCCTTTTTGCCATGTAAGGTCACAGATTCATAGGTTCTGGGGATTAGGACATGGGCATCTTTGGGGGCCATTCTTCTGTCTACCGTGGCATGTGCATGTGTAAGCACTTGGCCTCTCTCCTTAGTTCACGATATTTCTCACAGAGTAGAGGTCTACTAGGCTCTTCTCATCTGCATTTCTGATTGTTCCTCATTTGTTGTCTCATCACCTTCACCATTCCCAACCCAAGCACCAAATATCCATAGCTAACTTTTGCTGAGTGCCTACTGTGTGCAGACAACATTTTAAACACATTACCTGTGGATTATTTTGTTCATTCCTCGTAACAGCCCTATGAGATGGGAAATATTATGATCCCAGTTTTACAGATGAGAAAACTGAGGCACAGAGATTTTTTTTTTTTAAGTTGCCCAAGATCACACAACCAGTAAGCGGTAGAACCAAAGATGAAAGCTCCAGGCAGTCTGACTCAGTGTGAGTTCTTAACCAGCACCCACAGTATTGGCACGTAGTTGGTGTTTAGTAAAGTTTGATGAATTGCAGAAGGAAACTTGAGGTCCAAGGAAACAATGTGATGTCCCTAGATTACACAGAACTGGGGTCACAAGGGCCGCCTGCCTTGCCCGTTGGTTTGGTCTGTTATTGGGCCCCAAGTAACAGCAATGTGGTTGGCTGTGTAGAGGTGTGATCCGGAGTTGCAATGATGTTATCATCCTTTCTGAAAGCCTGTATGTGTGTTTGTGTGTGTGTGTGTGTGTGTGTGTGTGTGTGTACATACTACTCATCTCGGCTCCAAACTATGAGAAGACAGGATTGTTCTCAGGAGTTAGTAGACTCCCTGCCAACCACCTCTCCCAGCCTCCACTGGCTGCTGCACATTGAGCCTCCACAGTAGAAACAGGAAGCTCCTATTCCTGTGGCCCCGATGAGGGCTCCTCGGATAGAGTGCACAGTGGTCAAAGCAACATGTGTTCAAATTCCTACTGCACTTGGAGCAAGGTACTGAACCCCTCTAAGCCTCAGTTTTCTCATCTGTTAAATGAGGATAATGAGATCTGCCTCAAGGGATTGTTATAATGATTAAATGAGATAATACATAGAAAAGAGTGCACAGTAAATTGTAGCTACGGTGGTTAAGATCAGCAGCTCTGGAGTCACAGTGTTGTGTGGGGCACACGAGGAGACTGGGTATAAGTCAATACGGCGGTCTAAATCTTGTTTTTTTTAATTTATTTATTTATTTATTTTTATTTATTTATTTTTGGCTGCATTGGGTCTTCATTGCTGCGTGCGGGCTTTCTCTAGTTGCAACTAGCGGGGGCTACGCTTCGTTGTGGTGCACGGGCTTCTCATTGCAGTGGCTTCTCTTGTTGTGGAGCACAAGCTCTAGGTGCGCGGGCTTCAGTAGTTGTGGCATGCTGGCTCAGTAGTTGTGGCTCACGGGCTCTAGAGCACAGCCTCAGTAGTTGTGGTGCATGGGCTTAGTTGCTGTGCGGCATGTGGGATCTTCCCGGACCAGGGCTCGAACCCATGTCCCCTGCAATGGCAGGTGGATTCCTAACCACTGCACCACCGGGGAAGTCCCAAGGCAATCTAAATCTTTGGCAAGAGTGTGTTTCCAAGTTCGCTCCGAACATCTTTACAACCTGGGTCTAGGTTCATTCCATTGGGTAAGGTTCTGGGGAGGGGCAGGGAGTTGAGGGGGCTGGCTGAGGAATGTGGAGTGGCTCTTTTCCTCAATGCAAATCCTAACCACACCTCTCCTGCCTTCTGCCCGGCCTCCCAAGTCCACAGAGCTGCTCTCCTTATTGAGAAGAATCCCTGACACATCACCAGCATGGGGAGGATGGCAGGGGGCCCCGTGGGAGTCAGCTTGTAGGTAGCCCTGGAAAATCAACTGATCCATCACGAGGAGCCTCGTAGGAACCTCAGACCTCACGCAGACCTGTGGCAACTCTGCGTCAGGATTGAGGGGAGAGTTTGAAGTTCTTATCTCCCTCTAAATGTGAGATCACAGGCTCACAACCAGACGGCTGAACAGACAGCTGTACCCCTTTGCTGTCTGGCTGCTTCGGGCGCCGTAGATCTCTGGATGTCACTTCATCCATCAAGCCTTGGCAGGGAGGCGGCAGGTGTGGTTGTCTCGTTAGGGCTGCGGCTACACGCCCTGCTGGCCACTCAAGGGGGGACATGGGACAGAGGAAGAGCGGCTGGACACCAGTAAAGCCACTTCAGCAAGACGGCCTGTATCGTGCGTGATCCGTGAAGGCTTTTGAACAGAATGACTCTTGGGGGACGTTGAGTAAAGAAAGAAGGTTGCTGTTTGCTAGGCAGCGGGCTCGGAAAGATGTGGAGGATAAGGGGAGAAATCTCAGTTAATTTCTTATTTATTTCTCCTTTCCCTCTACTGCAGGCTGGGGAACTAGCCATGGCTTTTCTTTTTTCTTGTTTTTTTTTTTTTAATTTATTTTTTTATTGAAGTATAGTTGATTTACCAGGTTGTGTTAATTTCTGCTGTACAGCAAAGTGACTCAGTTATACACATATATACATTCTTTTCTATATTCTTTTCCATTACAGTTTATCCCAGGATATTGAGTATAGTTCCCTGTGCTATATCTATACAGTAGGACCTTGTTGTTTTTCCATTCTATATGTAATTGTTGCCACAGCTTTTCTGAGTTGGCCTGGGAAACAGGTAGTATGGGGCTAAATATGCTTAGTCTGAAGAAGACTTGAAGGGTTAAAGAAGATGCTGAGGCAGGGCAGACAGTAGGTTCTATGAATTCAACGAAAATTTACTGAGCAATGACTTTGTGCCGGGCACCCAGGACTTGTGCTGAGTGCTGGAGCTACAAACTTGAGTAAGACCCAGCCCTGGCCACAAGGAGCTCCCAAGCTCTTGGGGAAGTCTGACTCAAGCAGATGACTTTGATATAACGTGATAAGATAGCAAAGGAGGGAAGGTATCTCTCCTCTAATATCCGGAGGGCTGATACAGGTGAAAAGAGGATGCTTATTTTAGGGACTTAAGTGGGTGCTTAGTGTTGCTGGGGGAGCTGATTTAAGTTCACCAGGAAAACAGGGAAACCAGGGACCTGAGCCCAGTATGCCCTGCCTTCCGAGGCAGTGTCTTCTCTCTCTGGTTGTGGTTGATTGTAAACAAGCTTCCTTATCAGCCTCCTCGGAAGGACTTAAGCATTCTAGGCTGGAGTCAAGAACGTATCTGAAGTCCCTGGCGGGGGTGAGGCTGGGCCCACCTAGGATCTGAGCTCTGCAGGGAAGGATATGGAATCCAAGGGCCACATGCCCAGAAATAGAGAGATGTAAATGGTGCTTTGGAATCACACAGGAGCGAGGGGATAGCTCTACTTGGGGGTCCTTAGTTCTTCCAAAGATCTGGATATTGTCAAGTGAATTTCTATTAGGTCCTCAAAGGTATTAGAGGTAAATACCATTTTCTTAAAAGACTTTATTTGTTTAGAGCAGTTTTAGGTTCATAGTAAAATTGAGCGGGATGTTCCCATATATCCCCTGCCCCCCACAATGCACAGCCTCCTCCGTGATCAACATCACTCGCCGGAGTGGGACATTTGTTAAAACTGATGAACCTACACTGACGCATCATAATTGCCCAAAGCCTGTAGTTCTCCTTAGGGTTCACTCTTGGTGTTGAACATTTTATGGGTTTGGAAAAATGTGTAATGGCACGTATCCATCACTGTAGTATCCTACGGAGTATCTTCCCTGCCCTAAAAATCCTCTGTTCTCCACCTGCTGTCTATCCATCCCTCCCTCCCCTGCAACCCCTGGAAACCACGGATTTTAAGCTTTTGGGTGAGTGCTTTCACGTGCATGATTCTCTCCACAGCTCTGACAATAAAACAGATAACTTCTCCTATTTAAAACATGAAAAAAAAAATGAAGCTTACAGAAGTGAAATGCACACAAAACTATTAAAGAGTGTAATTAGGCGGTCCCAGAACCATGAGCATGAAGATAGAAGGACCCCAGAGGCACCTCATTGACTCCCCGAGGTTTTTTTTTGTTTTTTAAAATTTTTATTTATTTATTTATTTATTTTTGGCTGCGTTGGGTCTTTGTTGCTGCACATGGGCTTTCTCTAGTTGTGGCAAGCAGGGGCTACTCTTCGTTGCGGTGCGCGGGCTTCTCATTTCAGTGGCCTCTCTTGTTGCCGAGCACGGGCTCTAGGTGTGCGGGCTTCAGTAGTTGCAGCACGTGGGCTCAGTAGTTGTGGCTCACGGGCTCTACAGCGCAGATTCAGCAGTTGTGGCGCATGGGCTTAGTTGCTCCGCGGCACGTGGGATCCTACCCGCCCAGGGATCAAACCTGCATCCCCTGCATTGGCAGGTAGATTCCTATCCACTGCGCTAGCAGGGAAGCCCTCCCTGAGGTATTGAACAGCCAAGATGGAGGAAGGGCTGTTGGAGGAATCCCACAGAAGGGGTGTGTGGACCTTCCCTCCAAGCCTGCTGTCTTTAAATTGTCTTGGTGCCAAATCTCTGGGAGTCCCTGAGCATCCGATTCCTAGGCATTGTCTGTTGGAGTGGTCCTACTAGGGTTGCTTGGGCATGGACTGTCCACACACAGGGACCGAAGGGATGTGCAGTGATGAACTGAGGGAGTGGAGCCTGGGCCTCAGAAGGGGTGAGCCTTGACAGGTACCTGCTGGGCAAGTAGTACCCACTGATGTGCACCAGCCATTGGCGAGGCTCTGTGTGTGTGATCCTGACTCACGTTGGGCATTTTGGGATGGAGGAATGGGCAGAGGCTCAGAGAAGCAGCAGCAAGCAAGATGCAGTGAAGGACATGGCAGACATGTCCAGTGTAACCACTCTGGGGCAGAACAGCCACCGTAAGAAGGAAGAGAAAGAACTGT
Source organism: Eubalaena glacialis (assembly GCF_028564815.1). Classification (NCBI taxonomy): domain Eukaryota; kingdom Metazoa; phylum Chordata; class Mammalia; order Artiodactyla; family Balaenidae; genus Eubalaena; species Eubalaena glacialis. The sequence goes on along the minus strand of NC_083725.1, from coordinate 10,582,740 downwards.
TAAGCTGGAGAGAAAGGGAATGAGCGTGGCTTTGAGTTGATTAATAGGCTTAGGAGGCTGGAGTTTTCAGCAGTAAGAGGAGTAGCCTTAGGTCAGCCTTTCACTCTTTGCAAGAGAAAATTCCAGAAGGCTGATGCTCTTCCTGTTGTCACTGCAATTTCTGATGATGGAGAGAATGTATATTGCAACACTTTTTGCTAAAGAATCCAAGGCTATTTTCTTGTTTGGTCCCCTTTGCTCTGGAATTGCTTTTGCTGCAGAGAGAGTTTGCTTCTTTAAAAGAAAAAGACGAAGATTATGATAAAGGAGGAAGTACTGTCATGTTCCTTCAGCCTTTCTCAGCTTACTGCTGGACTCCTGCCACTATACTGAAGCATCGTTTTAGAGCTGTATGTCAAGGGTTCGGCATGCCTCTCCTCTTTCCACTGATTTTCTGTTAATAGGGTTGTTTGTGGTTTTTTTCAGCACACATTTATTGGGGCTGCACCATGCCAGGGTCAAAAGAAACAAACAAATATGAATAAGGAATGGCCTCCACTATCTTGGTGCTCCCAGTCTGATAAGGAAGACAAAGAAGTGATCAAATAAGTGTGTTGCACTCTGCCACATGCCCAGAAATAGAGAGATGTAAATGGTGCTTTGGAATCACACAGGAGCGAGGGGATAGCTCTACTTGGGGGTCCTTAGTTCTTCCAAAGATCTGGATATTGTCAAGTGAATTTCTATTAGGTCCTCAAAGGTATTAGAGGTAAATACCATTTTCTTAAAAGACTTTATTCGTCTAGAGCAGTTTTAGGTTCATAGTAAAATTGAGCGGGATGTTCCCATATATCCCCTGCCCCCCACAATGCACAGCCTCCACCGTGATCAACATCACTCACCGGAGTGGGACATTTGCTAAAACTGATGAACCTACACTGACGCATCATAATTGCCCAAAGCCTATAGTTCACCTTAGGGTTCACTCTTGGTGTTGAACATTTTATGGGTTTGGAGAAATGTGTAATGACAGGTATCCATCACTGTAGTATCCTACGTAGTATCTTCACTGCCCTAAGAATCCTCTGTGCTCTACCTGCTGCCTATCCATCCCTCCCTCCCCAGCAACCCCTGGAAACCACTCATTTTTACTGTCTCCATAGTTTTGCCTTTTCCCAAATGTCATCTGGTTGGAATCATACAGTATGATTGTATGATAAGGCTATGAATCATAGCCTTTTCAGATGGCTTCTTTTACTGAGTAATATGTATTTAATGTTCCTCCACGTCTTCATGGCTTGATAGCTCAATTCTCTTTAGCACTGAATAATATTCCATTGTCTGGATGTACCACAGTTTATTTATCCATTCACCTCACGAAGGACATCTTGGTTGCTTCCAGAGTTGGGCAATTATGACTAAAGCTGCTGTAAACATCTGTGTGCAGGTTTCTGTGTGGGCATAAGTTTTCAACTGCTTTGGATAAATACCAAGGAGCATGACGGTAGATACCATTTTTAATCCTATCTTATGTGCCAGTCACTAGCCTCAGCTCCTTACAAACACGAAGTCACTCTTCACTGAAAACCTACGCAGTATTATTAACAGACCCATTGACAAATGAGCAAATGGGAGCTCCGTAGGTTATTTAACATGCATTTAAGTGGCAGAGCTGGGTTGCCAACCCTAGTTTTTCCTACTCCAAGGCCCTTTTCATTAGAGCTACAGTCAGGTCACCTCAGTTTCTGCTTTACTGGTTTATTTTCATTCCTGGATCACAGCTTTAAACTCACACACAGAGCTCTAGCACCCTGACTGGCAAATAAATGTTACCGGCAATCCAGCCAGCTGCCGTTTCCTGTGTTTATAGACCACATAGCAGGAAAGTGTTTTAAGAGCTGTTTCGAGTGTTGTGTCTGCTTCTCCATGCGAACGTGTGGGTGCCGCTGCCGAGAGGGAGGATGGTGACATGGGATGCTCCGTGCTGGGTGGCAGTTCCCATGTGGTGGGGATTTGGAAAGGAATGCATACGCCACTGGATGAGATCAGAGCCTTTGTTCTGTTTGGTCTGACACCATGTGGTCTCAAGAAATCAATGGACTGTGAGGTCAGAGTTCTAGAACTAACTCCACTGTCCATCTGTCTTGTGACTTTGGTTAAGATGGTCTGCGTCCGCTTTGCCCATCTGTGCAATTTAGTTGTCTGACGTTTCAAGGCCGTCTGATAAGCCAAGCACCGTGTAGATCCATGAGCCCCAGAGACACAGGATGCATTCCTGACCTTCTGAATCCCTGAGTTTAGGAAGGGGGGAGATACGGAAGCAGCAGATAATCACCAAACAAAGAGGTACATCGTGCTGCAGCCATGCTTCCTCCAAGCTTTCAAAGGATCATCTTGTACTGCAGGGTGTTTGGAGCTTCTTAATTAGATAGAGACAGACAGCTGGTGAGATCTTACATTTGTTGTGAACCTACTATGTGTTGTTTTACTCTTTTCTTAATCCTGAGGGGATTTGTAGGTAGTATTTCCATTTTACAAAGAGAAAAGTGAGACAGATCAATTAAAAAATTTATCCAACTTGTAAGTGACTGCAGCAACATCCCGGAATTAGTCTGGCTTCAGAGCCTTATGCCTTTCTACCTCACCTAACAGCCCTTTGAAGATTTCGTTTTGAAGTTTGGAGATACCAACAGTCCAGCATTCCTCCGCTATTGAAATGACTTCTGTTTCTTTCCCATTAGTGTGTTTCCGGGTATCACTGTCAGTCAGGAGGTGATAATGGCCTCGTTGTTGCTGCCTGTCTTTCTAGCCTCTTCTCTCCCCGCCGCCCTTTGACCACTCAAGTTCCTGCATTTTCAACACTGCTGGGTCTTGCTCAGATTCGTTAATGAATCGACAAATCAACAAATATCTTCTTCCTGGGTACATTTTTCTCTTAGGTGCAATCGTATACATTTTTTACAAATATACTCTCCTTTGAAAAACTTTCTCAGATTGTATTACCTGTTTCTCATTTCTCCACCTACCTGTCTACTCCCATCTCAAAGCAGGATATGTGTGTGTGCGTGTGTGTGTGTGTGTGTGTGTGTGTGTGTGTGTGTGTATGCTGCCCCAGCACGTTAGATGTGCCCCAACCCATACCTCTGTTGGAGCACTTTTCCTATCACGTCATCATGGTTAGTTTATCTCAGCCTCCCAGACTAGACCATGTCTCCTTGGGGTGATAGTGGCCTGGTTTTTCTGTTTCCCCAGCACTTTGCATGGTGCCTAGTACATAGCAGGCACTCCGTTCATTTGTTCATTTCTTTATTAACATTCATTATTCATGTGCCCTGTGCTGGGTGCTAGGGAAACAATGGCAAACAAAACTGGACTTGTCCCTGCCTTCCTGAGCTTAATAAATGGTCCTTGGAGGAAACTGAAATTGATCAATTTACCCGTGAAAGAAGGCTGCTGTCTTAGTCTGCTCAGGCTGCCTTAAGAAAGTACCACAGGGACTTCCCTGGTGGCGCAGTGGTTAAGAATCCACCTGCCAATGCAGGAGTCACAGGTTCGAGTCCTGGTCCTGGAAGACCCCACACGCCGCAGAGCAACTAAGCACGTGTGCCACAACTACTGAGCCTGCACTCTAGAGCCCGCGAGTCACAACTACTGAGCCCACGTGCCACAACTAATGAAGCCTGCACGCCTAGAGCCCGTGCTCCGCAACAAGAGAAGCCACCGCAATGAGAAGCCCGTGCACGGCAACGAAGAGTAGCCTCCGCTCACCACAACTAGAGAAAGCCCGTGCATAGCAACGAAGACCTGACACAGCCAAAAAAAAAAAAAAAGACTTCAGTTATTAAAAAAAAAAGAAAGTACCACAGGGGGAGGGATAAATTGAGAGACTGGGACTGACATATACACACTACTATGTATAAAATAGATAACTAATAAGAACCTACTGTGTAGCACGGGGAACTCTACTCAATACTCTTGTAATGACCTATATGGGAAAAGAATCTAAAAAGAGTGGATATATGTATATGTATAACTGATTCACTTTGCTGTACAGAAACTAACACAACATTGCAAATCAATTATACTCCAATAAAAATTAATTATTTTTTAAAAAAAGAAAGTACCACAGACTGGGGACCTTAAACTACACACAGTGATTTTCTTACAGTTTGGAGGCTAGAATTCCAAGATCAAGGTCTAATAGGTTTAGGGTTCTGGTGAGGTCCTTCTTCCTGGCTTGCAGAGGGCCACCTTCTCCCTGTGTCTTCACGTGGCCTTTGCTGGGTGGGTGCTTGTGGGGAGAGAGAGAGAGTGAGCTTTCTGGTTATCTCTTCTTATAAGGACACTAATCCTATCGGATCTGTGCTCCACCTCATGACCTTACCTGACCCTAATTCCCTCCCAAAGGCCCCATCTCCAAATACCATCACCCTGGAGGCTAGGGATTCAACATATGAATTTGTAGGGTCGGGGTGGGGACGTGATTCAATCCAGTCCATTGCAACTGTCAGTGACCTTCTGGAGAGAATACCTCTGTGAATTTAATGATAGGGATTTTAGGAGGAGGAGTGGGGAAGATGCCATATAGAGCAGGTAGGGGCACATTTCAGGGTAGTTTATGGCTCCCTCTACACACTATCCCCTCCATCCTGCCCCAACCTAGGCTGGCAGGGGATCGTGCTTGCTACCGCTCTTTCCCTTGTGGCTGCACTCAGCCTACATCTGACTGTCTGACCTATCTTCCTCTGGGTCCAGGTGGCCAATAAGGAAATAGAAGCCATAAGAAATGAGAAAGGGAAATGCCCGCAGCCTGAGAGAGAGAAGGTGGTGACAGCTGTATCTCTTTCCCAGGCCTTTTCACTCACCACTTATCAGTGCTTTGCATGGGGCAGTCCCAGGATGACTGACTCACTGCTGTGGGTGCTGGGTCTGCCAGCACTGCTGCCGGGACCCGCCGTACAGAGGCCAAAAGCTGTGTCTTCAGGAGCTGCTCCCTGGGCTCAGAAGTTCTCTGTTCTCCACAAAGTGGCAGCCATGAGAAGGGGCTGCTATTCCCGAACCCTCCAAGTGTCTCAGAGGACAGGCTGAATTTCCCTCTGTTTGAAATGCCATGGAACTAATTCCTCCATTCGTTTCTGAGGTGCAGGTCAGGGAAAAGAAGACACACACCAGGATTCTGAAGGTGTGGGCTCCAGTCCCAGCTTTTCACTTGATTTTCTGGGTGATCCTGGGCAATTCATTTGTCCGATTTCAAATAATGTGCATGATACCCCTGCCCTATACTGAGAACTGTGCTTGGTCAGTGGGCATCTAGGAATAAACAAGACGACTTCTGCTTTAAGGACGTCAGTGACATAGGCCATGTGATTCAGGCTGCGAAGAGGAGTGTGACGTATAGATAGGGACCGCACCAAAGGACCACTTAGCCTCAGCGAATCTGGGAAGGCGCCTTTGAAGGAGGTGCCGCTCGAGCCAAAGGGCAAGAAGGACAATCAGACATGTTGAGGGTGGAGGGATGGGGAGAGGAGAGGATGTTAGAGGCAAAGAGATCAGTGTGTGCCTAGGTGTGAGGATGAGAAAGGTGGGCATCAGGGAGCGGAGGGCACGGGTGTGCACACGTGGTGTGCGTTTCCGGGCATGTGCGCGAGATGCGCTGTGGCCAATGAAGCTGGACAGATGGGCAAGAATCACACTGTAGTAAGGGTCTGAGTTAATATGAAGGCTCTGGATCGGCACCAAAGGATGTTGAGCAAGTACACGGCATAACCAGATTTGTCTAATAGAGCCCAGCCTCGTCGTACAAAATGTGGTCCCCAGACCAGTGGCTTTAGCACCACCCAGGAGCTAGTTAGAAATGCAGAATCTGAGCTCCACCCCAAACCCACTAAATCAGAATCTACTGTTAATAAAATCCCTAGGTGATCGGGATGTACCTTAAAGTTGGAGCCATACTGATCTATAGCAAGGGTCAGCAAACTTTGGAAAGAGCCGGAGAGTAAATATTTTAGGTTTTGCCAGCCACACCGCCTCTGTGACAACTATTTAGCCTTGCCTTTGTAGTGCAAAAGCAGACAGACAATATGTAAACAAATGAGGTGGCTGTGTTCTGATAAAAGTTTATTTATGGGCACTGAAATTTGAATTTCATGTCATTTTCACCTGTCACAAAATATTCTTCTTTTGATTTTTTTCATCCATTTAAAAATGTAAATACCATTCTTAGCTGGCAGGTTGTACAAAAGCAGGCAAGCAGGCTGGATTTGACCATGGGCTGTAGTTTGATGACCCTTGATCTATAGGATTCTGATCCTCTGCCTTCAAGTAATACCTCCTGATCTTTATGCTTTATTGTGAAAATCCAATAAGCTGGGAATGACATCCAAGCCAAACCTTTATTTTTCAGATAAAGAAATGGAGGCCCAGAGAGAAACTGACCTGCTCAAAGAAACACAGCTGGTTAGGACTGGTTAGGACTCAAACACAGGCTTGCTTATTTCCACGAAAACACTCATCCCCTGTTCCATGTATAAGCAATCTGAAAGAACTAGAGCCCTGTTTTTTCTCCACAACTGCAGTAGAATAAGGAATGCTTAAAAGGCAAATTGACTTTTTCTTTCTGATAAGTTACAATTAGTTAAGGGCTTTTTAATGTCAAAGCTACTTCCACAAAGCCAAATACTCTTGAGCGGCTTGTGCTGGGAAAATGTATTATGCAGAGCAAAACCCTAGACTTTTCAACACCTGAAATAAGATATCAAAGCTCTTTTTTTATTTAGCAAAATTAAAGTTAGATTAGGTGCTGCTTGATAGCAAATGAAGTTTGCCTAGACATCATTTCATGTGTACGTATTTGTTTTTATTTATTTACGTATGTATGAATTTATTTATAAGGTCAATTTTTTTATATTTTTTATTTTTTTAATTTTCTTTCTTTTTTTTTTGGCTGCATCGGGTCTTAGTTGCAGCACGCGGGATCTGCGTTGAGGCATGTGAGGTCTTTTTCGTTGCGGTGTGTGGGCTCTTCATTGCGGAGCTCCGCTCGGGCTTTTCTCTAGTTGCAGCATGCAGGTTTTCTCTCTCTAGTTGTGGCGCACGGGCTCCAGGGTGCGTGGGCTCTGTAGTTAGTGGCACGCGGGCTCTCTTGTTGAGGTGTGCAAGCTCAGTAGTTGTGGCGTGCGGGCAAGGCATGTGGGATCTTATTTCCCCCACCAGGGATTGAACCTGCGTCCCCTGCATTGGAAGGCGGATTCTTTACCACTGAACCACTGGGGAAGTCCCCTTATTTGTTTTTATTTAAATCTTGCCTGTTCCTAGTAATTAATGTCATTCATTATAATAGTTGTTTAGAAGCATAATAGAACGAATCCAGTGCTCCACTTGTTTTCTTATCCTAAACCGGAGGAAGCCTAAGGGATTCTTAGAGCAAAATCCAAGACACTGTAAATGAGGAGAAAAAAAAAAAATCTACCAATAAATTCCACACTCTCCATAAATACATATCCCTAGCTGTGGTCCTTTTTCTTGTTTCCTTAGTCAAACAGAAACAGTCGCTCAAAAAGGAAATGGCGTTTTTGCCTCCTTGTACCTCTGGTACTTTGTCTTTGGACACAGAAAGACGATGATGAGATTCAGAATATAGGTCTTCGATCAGCCAAACTGAATTCTCCAATTGGAAATCACACTGCAGGGAGGTCCTCTGAGATCATAGCTGAGCTCATCTCTAAATAAAGCAGGGCCTGGCCAAGTGGGGTCCGGCCATCGTTGTTTGGGTGTCCTGTTCCCTGTTCTTCCGCTATGGCACTGAGACAGCGCACTGCCCCACTGAGGTAACAGGTGTAGGTTCATATGCATCCTCTTATACATGCGTATACGCACGTGCACACGCATACACGTCCCTCTTGTTAGCTTCATCCCGGCAGGGCTGGGGAAAATGTGTTTCTACCCGGAGGCTGGGAGAAGCCTGTGAAGTTACTGGGTGCTGCAGGGGAGAAGGCACAAAGGAGGGCCATCTGTGGCCATCACACAACAAGGCTTGGTCAGAGCATCCTGGGTGCCTGGCCTCGGCTCGGGAAGCCTCGTGTGCTGAGCATGGCAGCAGCAAGGCTGATTCATCACTGCCCCCGCTGGGGTGGCCCAGCTGTCAGAACACGATTCCCTAGCTCCTCCTCTCCATCCTCCCTGCTCTGTCCAAAAAGTGACAGGTGGTGAATCAGCTGCCCAGATACAGCCACAAGGGAAGCTCAGAGGGTGAGTGGGGAGGACGGCTGAGTGCAAATTCTCCTGCTGAGTAGTGCCCTGCTGACTCACTTTGAGGCCTTGAACAGATTGCTTTTTCTTAAATAATTAATTATAATAGTTTTCATTTATTTCGAACTTGACCGTGCGGCTGGTATGATGGAGCCACCGTTCAGACCCAAGTCTCTGACCCACCGCAACACACCGCCTCTCATCTTCCCAGGCGAGATCTCCTCTAATCCTCAGCACAGTTCTTTGACATGGAGGGTAGTCATATTCCCATTTTAGAGATGAGGACATTGAGGCACAGAGAAGTTCACTGGTCCTACTTGGGTGGCAAGGAGGGAATCCAAAACTTCTGACTCCAAATCCCAAATTCTTTCCGATCTGCCTTTCCTGGGCTTTTATTTTTGCATAGGAGAAGTGGAGAAATACTTCTTTTCCTTTCTTTGGGTTCCCAGAGCCTGAGATACACATTTCTGTCTAACCAGTAGCTTCTCTGAGGAAGACATGAATCAGGACCCGGGGATCTGCTCTCTCTGCAGGGCAAGAGGAGTAACCCAGTCCTGGGCTGTCTGCAGCCTGCCCTGCCCCCCCAAGAGGGGCCAGTACCCACTGGACCTATAAATTCTACCAATAAATTACACATTCTCCATAAATACATATCCCTAGCTGTGGTCCTTTTTCTTGTTTCCTTAGTCAAACAGAAACAGTCACTCACAAAGGAAGCAGGGAAGACAGCACAGCACTGTCATGGAGAATCCTGCTCTATAGAATTCACCAGCTCGAAAATTTAATAAAGTACTGATTTTTAAAAAATTTAATAGAAATTTTCAAACTTACCTAAAGGTAGCAAGAGTGGTATTAATGAAACAATGTATCTAGCCATTCCTGCCTGATGTTTTTTCATCTATACCACACATTTCTCCACCCTCCTCCAGATTGTTTTGAATTAAATCCTAGATGTATCATTTCATCTGTAAATATTTCCGTATGTGCCACTAAGAGATTACAACTCTCCTTAAAATATAACTGCAGGATCATGATCACGCCTAAAAAACAAATAATTATGTAATATCAAATATCCAGTCAGTGATCACATATCCTCTATTTCCTTATAATGTTTCTTAAAAATATTTTTTTGTGTGAACCAGGATTCAGATAAGGTTCCTACATGAATTGACAGATATGCCTCTTAGTGTGGCCACCCTTCCTTCCCGCCCTTCTCTTATTTTTTTTTATTTGTAGTTTTTTGGTCAATGAAACTAGGTTGTGTGTCTGTAGTTTCCCGTAGTCTGGATTATGCTGTAGGTAGCCACAGGATGTCATGGGACATCTTTTTCTGATAGTTCTTATAAATTGATAGTTAGATCAAGAGGAGACTATCCATTTTTAATGTAGATTTAAAAATTTTTTTAATTAATTTATTTATTTTTGGCTGCATTGGGTCTTTGTTGCTGCACATGGGCTTTCTCTAGTTGCGGCAAGCAGGGGCTACTCTTCGTTGCGGTGCGCGGGCTTCTCATTGCGGTGGCTTCTCTTGTTGCGGAGCACGGGCTCTAGGCGAGCTGGCTTCAGTAGTTGTGGCGCACGGGCTTCGTTGCTCCGCAGCATGTGGGATCTTCCCTGACGGGGGCTTGAACCCGTGTCCCCTGCATTGGCAGGCAGATTCTTAACCACTGCGCCACCAGGGAAGTCCCTTTAATGTAGATTTTATTTGGATCAAAACCTCACCTGACCAGGAACTCTTTGTGAGACACCAGATAAAGCACAAGTCCTTGTGGGAGAATCACTGAAGACCAAGTGAAGATGGGACATTTGTCTTGTTAAACCAACTTGCAGAGCGTGTCCTAGCGACTGTGTTCACGTTCACGTACGTTGGCCATAGATACACAATGGGCCAGTGAGAAGTGACCTCGTGAGTAAGCATGTATCAGGTACCTGCCATGTGTCCTCCATGATAACGAGGTGTCAGGGATTCACAATCAAATAAAGTGCAGCCCCGGCTGGGGATGCTTTTCCTCTAGTGAGGGACAAACCGATAAGTCAGGGTGATGGTATATGGTGAAAGTGCTGTGTGGAGTTACTGACAGATGATAGAGCTGCAGAGAAGGGGATATTAATTTTGCTGAGTGATGGGAGGCTTCTTGGAGGAAGTAGTATATTATGAACGATGAGGTATGGACAATTTTAAAACTGAAAATTATTTGGTTCAATGTTCTGCATTTGGAAAAATGAAGAGGAGCTCAAAGTGATACAGGCTGATTTTCCTTTTTTAAGATTTCCACAAGGATTCCCAGCTGATGCTAGAAACCCTCCTATAACTGGAAAGTCGCTTGTCCAGATCGCTCATTTTTTAACACCTCTGGTTCATCAGCATTCCATTGTGCTGTCACTTTACCAAAAATATAAAGACCCAACACATCTTCATGTGTCTGAAATAGTGTATCTTATCCTGTTGGGGAAGGTAACTTTTTTCTTTCACCAATTCTGGGCGTTCTCCTTGGATTAACACTGAGTTTGCAGCCAACCTTCCTGCAGCCTTGGAACGGGAAAATGGGGAAGGTGAAAGCCCATTTGTGCCCACAGTGGGAGGACAACTGACCTTGTTTTTTGTGTGTTTGGTTGCTTGCTTATTCTCTGCTGACTGGGACTGAGAGCAAGGACCTCGACTGTCTCCTTCATCACCCTGATCCTACTGTCTAGAAGAGTTTGCCAGGGCATGTGTTCCACAAATATTCTAGAATTACTTAGTGTATTCATCTGTGTCCACTCCCTATTCTTATTTGGGGTAGTGTTTCCCTCTGAACGTTTCCTCCCGTGAGTGGTCCAGATTATATGCAGGAACGGGCTTATTAACATGCAGTGTCTTATGACCAGATGCATCCTCGTGATAACGAGGGAACCTCTCATCCTTACAGCGCACTACAGTTTGCAAAGCATTTCTGTTTGTATTGTCTTCCTTGAGCTTCACTGCAACCCTGTTAAGGTGAAGGCAGAACAGTTACTGTTACCACCGTTTCTCGATGAGAAAACTGGGGCTCCGAGAGCTGAGTGAGTTTTACAAGGTCCCAGGACGGAGCAAGGAGGCACTGACCCCGGGCCTCCCCGGGCCTTAAACCAGCGCCCCATGGTGCAACACGCTGCAGGCCACCAGGCCCCTCTCTTGTCTCTGCTCACAGAAAACAAAACCAACAAGGAGCAGGGTTCATCCCAGGCCATTTGGCAAGCCCTCTGGGGAAGTCGCACCCCAGCTTCAACCTGATGTGGCTGGGGTCCTTAGGAGACACACAATATTGGGGGCTGTTTATGTGCCCAGTGGAAAGCCAGCCAGACAAACCCTAAGGGGATCCCGGAGAAGCAGACTTTCTCTCTAACGAGCTGAGTCAAGTCAAATTAGAGACGATAAATGCCCGTGAAGGAGGAATCAATAAGAAAACCGGCCAACACATGACCTAGGGTAGAGGCAGCAAGACACGTGTCCACTCTGTGAGGATGCACAGTGCCCTGCCTGACTTCAGGGCTTGGAGCCAGGAGCACTGGTTTCCCCACGGGGACCCAGGGGCGCCGTGACTGCAGTGGGAGATGTGTAACAGAGGTTGAAATGGTGCTGAGGTGGTCTTAAAGGTTCAGAAAACAATGACAAAACACTTGGGGGCTGGATGTATGCAGGGTGAGCAAGGCTTGGCCCTGATGTATGGGGAAAGAGCGTGTGGTGTTGGAGGAAAGGCCATCTGGGCACATGAATAGAGCTGGGGTTAGTGGATGTTGAGGGGAGAGTAGAGACTAGAATATTCTGTGTCCTCTCCCTTTCCTGCCACAAATGCCTCATTGGAATAACTAGTCCAGGCATTGGCTTCCTCCTTTCCCTTAAGACCCTTCTTCCTCCACCTCCTCTTCCGTGTGCTGACCAATCTCATGTAAATCAACCAAGCTCTATGAGTGAGCTATTTTTCCTTAAGTAAAATGAAGCTCTTTCCTATTTTTTATACCTCCATTGAGGCGAAGTACAATTGCAAGTTTATCCCAAGCCACACAAATGGTAGGTTGTTTTGATACCATCACCTTTGACGCCTGAGGAGCATCTAATAAATACGATAAGGTCATGGCATCTCCAGGTGTGCGTAGCATGGCAGTTTACCATCTGTTTGGGATCCTGCCTGAATTTCAGGTGGCCATGATGACTGATTAAATGGCTTGGCACTTTGATTCAAACCTTCCATTTGAGATGGTCCCTCACAACACTGGGTTTCCAAGGGTGGTTTTTGCTCCACTCCTGCAGGGGGTAGATTTTGGAACTTGAGGATGATGGAGAACAGGTGTGTTGTGTTGGAGAGAGGATGGGTGAGGAGGGGCTGGGAGAAAGATATTAAACGCCAACTGCATGTTTCCTACTATGCTTTCAAGAGCCCCTTCACACCCATTTTACAGATGAGAAAGTTAAGGATTTGCCCAGTGTCACTCAGTTAGTAAATGGGATCAGGATTCTTTTTTTTTTTTTTTTTTTGGCCATGCTGCGTGGCTTGTGGGCTCTTAATTCCCTGACCAGGGATCAAACCTGAGCCCCCTGCAGCGAAAGCACAGAGTCCTAACCACTGGACTGCCAGGGAATACCCTGGGATCAGGATTCTAACCCGAGTCTCCCTGAAGCCAGAGCCCATGTTCTTTCTCCCACCCCTCAGAGTCTTGCCACTTCTCCACGGCCATCTTCCGGGCACTCCCAGTTCTCCAAGCTGAGAGAATTTTTCAAGTCATGAAGCCAACTCTGTATTAGCTCTTCTCCCTCTCCTGACACAAATGCCTCATTTAAATAACTACAACTGCTAGAAATAATGATAACAACAACAATAATGATTGAGTGGAGAGTGTTCATGCATTCTGTTTTGTTTAGTTGGTCGTTTCATTTTGGGTTCACTGCCTGACTTCTTTAGGGCATAGTGATCTGGACCAAATGGCATCACAGGAGCCACAACCTTAAAGAAAGAACTGTTCATCTGCCTTAAAATTCTACTCAATCCCACATTCATGCACCGCATGCCTGAGGAATAAGGGGAGCAGCTGAGGGGACCGCTTGCTTCTGATTGGGGAGATGTCTGCTGTATAGAAACTGAATCTGTTAGGGTGCTTCTCTAGAATCCAGACACCAACATGGATGGGGATGGGCTTTTGATTATTTGTGATGGGCCTTTAAATAGCCCCACAGTTTAAAAAGTGATATATGCTTACTGTGTAAATTTTGGAAAATATAGAAGAAACAAATAGGAACAAATACCATAGTATATATAGTTACATGTAAATTAAACAAAGTTGGGATTATTACTTAGTCATCTGCTGCAGACATTTTTTTATGTCATTAATTATTCTCACGTAGTATCTCATGCATTTCTAGAATGCCATTACATGAATATACCATTTAATCGATTCCCTATTTTTGGAAATCTGGGTCATTGTGTTGCGATGAACATTCTTACACAAAAATGTCTGTGTCCTGAATAGCAGAGCGAGATTAAAAGCCTTGGTTTTATGTTTTGTAAAATGGGGATGATAGTACCCATTTCGAAGCCCTGCCGTGAGGATTATATAGAATAATATATATAAAGGACTTAGCACAGTGCCCTGCACACGAGCTCTCCATAAACAGTACCTTATTATTAGCTTACTTCACGTCTGATTATTTTCTTAAGTTAACTGCCAAAAACTAGAATTACATTCTCAGGGTTTTTGAGGCCTGTGTGGTTTAACTGTGTTAGCCTATCTGAAGGTCAGTGGAAAGAAGGTTATACAAGAAGCCACTGTGGCATGTCAGCTCAGCCAGCGCATAAGCTGATCAGGTAAGGCAGCCACCAACCCACAGATTGGGGTCCTGCTGACCCCAGACTGCCTCTGTCCTGAGCATCCCTGGCCAAGACCTGGGCTTCTAATGTGCAGACATATTGAGTGACCCAAAAGCCACTCAAATTTAAATACATGCTCACAAGAGCCAATGAGAGCCAAGTAAATGTGTTCCTCCCTCTGAAACTCATCCTTGTCCGCTAGTCCGCATTTTTGTGCCTTAATTTGTAAGATATAGTGGCCGAGGGTAGGCACCATGTAATCATCGCTGCTAAGGGAAGAGGATCTGCCATAGGACGTGACGCCCTAAGATGTGTCAGATGTGTCATCTTGCTCTGTATAATACATTACCAAATATCATAGAATTTCAGAGCTGAAAGGAAACGTAGTCACAGTTGGGGCTGATCCCCTGACTTCTGTGAAAAGCTGAGGCCTAGAGCATTTAAATGATTCTTTCAAGGTCATAAAACAAATAAGTGGCAAATCCAGAACCAAATCCCAGGGCTTCCGGATCCCTCCCCCTTCCAGGATTTTTCTCCCTGGACCAAGCTTATTTCCAACAAATGAAAAGAAACCCAGGATTCGAGGCCACAGTTAACTTGTTGTCCTTTCTTTCCAAAACGGAGTGTTTCTCCTGAGGGGTTCATCACCGGAAAAACGAAACCACATGGCTGTGTGTTCTGCCCTAGGCCTGTGCTGAACCTTTCCTGCAGAGAATTCTGTTAACATCATCAAGAAGCAGGAAGGAACTTTTATAAGGTGGCTCTTATTTCTTCTCTCCCCTCCTAACTTTAATACAAATATTTGAAGCTGGTTTCTGTAGGAGAAAGTTGCTGTTTTCTGGACCAAAACTACTGCAGCCAAGCAGCATTTCTCTCACTTCCTTGGGTGCAAACTTGAGGAAACTGGCCTTTGTTACCTCAGATGCTTTCAACACAGAACTCTGAGTGAAGAAAGAGCAGCCGTGGCGCCGTCTCTGGTGCAGAGGATGAAGTTAGAAAAACTGCACCAAGATGCTTTCCCTCCCTGGGGTGTAGCTGGATTCTCACCTCGCTCCTCAGTCAATTTAGAATTTAAAATCTTTATTTAAAAAGTGTTTTTGTTGAGCTTTCAAAGACACCAGTTCATCATCTGTTATCGTAGTAGCCACCCACCACTGGCAAGAAAATCCCTAAATGTCAAACTGTGGATTATTTTACAAATGAAAGAGACACTTCTGGAATCAATGAAGGGCTGCCTTGATTTGCCTTCCACTGGGTAAGTGAGGAACTGGTGATTTTGGCCAGTCCCACAGCTCAAGCAAGAGGCCAGGTGGCCGTTCTATGGGGGCCTTGTGCTTTGGGCAGCGGCTGCCTGCTGGCTTAATTGTGCTCTCAAAGGCCACAGTCAAAGCTACCCACAGCAGGCCCACGTGCGTCTGCTCAAGACTGGGCTTCTGGTCACAAAGGAGGGCAGTTGGTCAGAGAGAGGAAGGTCACATCAGGCTAGAGTGATAGTTAAGAACATCGGAGTTCATCAGGCCTGGGTCCATTTCTTGGCTCTGCCAAGGTTACTTGGACAAGTGACTTAATCTCCCTAAGCCCATATTTCCTCGCCTGCAAACTGGCATCAATACAAGTCCCTACATCACAAGGTTGTGCGATAATTAAAAGAGAGAATGCTTATAAAGTACATGGCAGATAGTAAGCACTCTATATATGTTAGCAATCAATTTAATATTTTCTTGCTTTTACTGACGGTGACTCTAGGTCCTTTGGAATTGATAAGAGGAGAGGTGAATAGAAAACTATTTTCTTGCTAGTCATTAATTCCTTTCTTCGGAAAATATTTAATGATATGCACCAGACACTCTCTAGACCTTGGGGGTGCAAAAACGAGAAGCTCATAGTCTACGGAATGGTGGTGGCATAGTAGAAACAAAGAATTGCACTGAGGTGGGATAAACCCTACAGTAAAGTGGTATACTGGGGGTATCGTGGAAACAGGGAGGAAGGACTGTCACAGCTGGCTTGGGGAATGGGCCCTGAAAGGCTTCTCAGAGCAGGAACGTGGAAGGGAGTTTGCAGATTGTCAAAGGCATTCCAGGCAAAGACACAGTCTACACAAAGACTCAGGGGAGGGAAAGGCAGGGTCTGTCTGGTACAACAAGAGCATATGGGGAAATAGCCAGAGATGCTTTCATTCAACACCAGAGATAGAAGGCACACCTTCAACCCTCAAGGTGTTTAGAGACTGGTGGGCAGAGAAAGACAAGCAGATTAGAGATTATCATGTGATAATCACGATGATCAGGGTACCCATGTAGCGGGCATACCGAAAAGGATGGCTAGTCTCAGCCTGAAGTGGTGAGGGAAAACCATGAAGGGAAGATGACACAACCTAAGACTTGAAGATCTGAGAGTAGACAAGTTGGAGGAAAGTAGAGGGAGGAGGAAAATTATTCCATAAAGGATACAGGTGGCAAAGGGCATGGAGGCTTATGAGTAGGCATGGGTCCTTTGAGGAGAAGTAAGCCTATAGGCATGGCTGGAATAAAGAAGGATGAGGCTAAGATATGCACACATGAGCTCATTCAACATATATGTGTTGAGCTCCCCCCATATTCCTGTGGAATGTTCTAGGCTCTGGGTAGAGGACCAATCATGAAGTGGGCTAGGGAGCACAGATGGTGTTTAGTGGACCACGGTGTCTGATTTGGGTGATATGCAGATGTGACCCAAAGAGGCAGAGTCACGTGGTGATCAATGAATCCTTTTCCGATTCTGATTACAGGGGAGGGTCTCAGCTCAGAGTTAGTCAATCTTTAATACCTCTCTAGTACTTATTAATCTCTCTTTTTAACAGAGAGCTATAGGCCTTAGGCTCAGAACACTTACAGGGCAGAGTATGTAACTAGAACTTAGTAAGATTGTTTTGTATTTTTGTATTTTTAAAAATTAATTAATTAATTTATTTTGGCTGCGTTCGGTCTTCGTTGCTGTGTGCGGGCTTTCTCTAGTTGTGGCGAGCGGGGGCTACTCTTTGTTGCCATGTGCGGGCTTCTTATTGTGGTGGCTTCTCTTGTTGCAGAGCTCGGGTTCCAGGCACATGGGCTTCCTTAGTTGTGGCGCGTGGGCTCAGTAGTTGTGGCTCTCGGGCTGTAGAGTGCAGGCTCAGTAGTTGTGGCACACGGCTTAGTTGCTCTGCGGCATGTGGGATCTTCCAGGACCAGGGCTCGAACCCGTGTCCCCTGCATTGGCAGGCGGATTCTTAACCACTGCGCCACCAGGGAAGTCCCTTGTATTTTTTTTTTTTTTAATTATTAGATGTTTTCTGTTTATGGCAAGTAGGACTAGTTTTCCATTTATAGATGTCATATCAAATTTTCTCTAAAATGTGTTTGAGTTAAAGTAAGTGAGTTACTTTAAAGAACAATCCTTAAATCCAGTAGAGTACAGATGCAGATATAGCAAAACTAACGAGTTGATCTAGAAAGGGTTGAGGCCTAGGATGCACTGCCGTTGCTGATGGGAAGGCATTGTAAGTACTGGGAAGGGAGAGCAGCTAAGAGATGTGTTTGGACTGGGGGTTTCCTGGGTGCCAAAGTTAAATGTGCCATATCGTTTTTTGTTTTTTTTTCTGGTCACAGACGTGCGGCTTTCAGGATCTTAGTTCCCCGACCAGCGATTGGACTCATGCCCTCGGGAGTGAAAGCCTGGAGTCCTAACCACTGGACCACCATAGAATTCCCAAGTGTGCCATATTGGTTTTGAGGTCCCAGCTCCTAGCATAAAGTTTGGCGCTTAGCTTGTGCTTAATTTGGGGCATGCCGTTCACAACTAATCTGCTTTAAAATCTAAAACTTGCATTTATTCCTTCTATTCCATCCACACCTGTCATCACTCAGTTGCATAGATGCTTGGAAGGCGCTGGAAACTCTGGCATTAAATGACAGGAGCCTGTGGATGGACAGGAGTTCCCGTACTCGGGCCAGTGGGCTGGAGAGCGTATGCACCTGGGTCTCCCCCTGCAAACATGTTGAGTTGTCCAGACTTTGTGTTATGATGATAACGCCACCCCTCCTGGGCCTGTCTCCTGGGATCCTATGGTAGTCCCTCCATTATTCACAGAGAGACAACACCCAGAGACAGTGGATGCTGATAAGCATCTAATACCATCACTGGTTCGGTAGTTCTAAGAGACTTTGTGGTTTCTTTCTTACTACTTTAAAAAAAATGTTCTCTTTTCACTACTCATAAGCATTTATGCATGTCATGTTTTATGTATTATGATCCTCTTAGCACCTTGGATATGTTGTTTGGACCCTCATTTACACTGTGCCTCTCTTTCTGGAGGTCTGATGATGTTCAGGTAAGACAGAGAAAAGAACTGCCTTGCAGCACCTTTGCATCACTTCATCCGTCCTTGCAACCCAACCATAACAAAGGGGGTTTAAAATGAAGTTTTCAACTACATCATTTAGAGCTACCCTTATTCTAGGGCTGTTGGGAAGTTACTGAACAGACACATTGAGCTTAGGGCCCCTGGTCTGATGACCAAATGATTTTTAATTCCTCAGTTCTAAGCAGATAGGATTTTTTTAAAAAATTTATTTTATTGAAGTATAGTTGATTTACAATGTTGTGTTAATTTCTACTGTACAGCAAGGTAATATATATATATATTATATATATATATATAAATATATATATACATTCTTTTTCATATTCTTTTCCATTATGGTTTATCACAGGATATTGAATATTGTTCCCTGTGCTATACAGTAGGACCTTGTTTATCCATCCTAAATATAATAGTTTTAAGCAGGTAGGATTTGAACCTTAATGGTGATTCCTACAAGGCATTATGTCACTAAATATATATTTTAAAAGACAGCTAAAGGCTCAAGTGAGTGAGGTGCATGTGTCTCTGAGCTGCTGCCCAGCATTCCTTAGACCGTGTTCAGCACTGCAGCCGCATCAGAGCAGCATTGCAGGCGACTGCGTGGCCTCCGGCTTCCCGTCTCTGCGGAACACACAGAAAGCAGCCCAGCTCTGGGGGAGGCCTGAGTCTGTTGACAGATGTTTCTGCTTATCTTGTTTTCACATCGGTTGCAACACCATGTCTGTTCAGAGCAAGTGTGGGTGGGGATTCCTCCTGCCCTGCCCTAGCTAGCTGTTAAAATAAGAGCGTGGTTTATCACATTGTTTTTCAAGTTAATATCAGGCCACCAGAAGTTGGGGACGCCAGTGGGTCACTGGAGGGATTAGTTGATTGCAAAGGAAAACCAGCCCAGCTGTTTGGCAGGGGGGGGTGGGGGAATACCTCAACAATCCACACGATAGTCATTCGAATTCGAAAATGAGGATTTGGGGAAAGTTTGAAGTTTTGTTTGACTGCTAAGGTCATTGTTTAGCTCTCAAAACATTTAAACTACATTTTCAATGTAGTTGGACAATGTATATTTGGACAACTTTTCAAATCAATCGCCAGGAATCATGGCAGGCAACTGACCACTAACATTCCAATTGCACTTTCTAATCCACAGAGCACTTTTACATATATGATTATTCCCATATTACAGATGAGAAAACTGAAGCTCAGAAATATTAAGAAAATTTGGACCAAAGTCATGTGTTTTATGGCTAGTGACTGAGGGAGTCAGAAATCCACCCCAGATCCACCGCTCCCCCGTTCTGGGTCCTTTTGCCTTCACCATCCTGCCTCTCGTTTATTTCCACCTTCTTGTCCACGATGGTTTGTCCATTTGCTGCTTCAGTGAACGGCACCTCAGTGTTTGATAGTTGAGGTTTAGGGAGGGTAGTGTGGCCATGTAAGATCACTGAGGATCGACCCATTGCATTGCACCATGGATTCATACGTTCACAGCAATTTAGAGCTAGAATTAAGAAAAGAGACCAGTATTAACTGAGAAGGCAGCTGCTGTGCTGGGAGCCTTATGGACCTGTCACTGCGCAAGAGGGCAGATATTTACATACCTCCTCCCTTAATTCTCCAACAGCTTCTTGAGCTGAGGTCTCTCATCCCCACCTGACGGATGAGAGCACTGGAGCTTGGAGATACAAAGAAACTTGCCCAAAGTTGCGTAACAAGTAAGTGGTAGAGCCTGAACCCAGGTTTGTCTGATTCCAGAGCCAGCCCGGTCCCACCCCCACATTCCATGGATGAAGAAGCCAGAGCGGTGGAATGTCTGTTATGATCTCATGGAGGATGTGGCAGAGCTGGGTCTCATCAGCCTAATCGCAGGCCTCTTCCCAGCACCCCTGGCAGACCTCATCTCTTGGGGTTGGAATTCTCCTCTGTCCCATCGGATGAAATGTTGTCAGCATTGCGGAAGACCTCCCCTCGCCCCACCCATGCCTCTGTAGTCATGAGAACTTTTGATTGCAGTTCACACCAGCCACTGCTTTCTACCTTTCTACCTTTTCTATTCTCTTCCAGAATCCACCATGCCTCTCATCCAGGCTATTTGATTTGTACATTTTCTCCCTACCTTGCAACATGATAGGAGGAAATGGAATCCACCATGCCTCTCATCCAGGCTATTTGATTTGTACATTTTCTCCCTACCTTGCAACATGATAGGAGGAAATGGCTTATGAGGCTATAGAAAAATAGAGGTGGCATAATGCTAACGTAGAGAAGCTGGATGTATCACCCTGTGGAAACAGCACCCACAATGTGTAAGAGCCCGGGGTAAGTGGTAAGTAGGCACCAGCTTCGAGGATACTAGAAACAGGGCCCTGGGTCATCCTAGGTGCCACTTGTGGAGGCTCCCTGTGTTGCTACAAAGGCCAGACCCTACAGTTGTCCCCAACCCCAGTGTCCCCACAACTTCCATCCTCTGCTCCTTACACCCTGCCCTCCAGCCCCTTTGGAAATCCATTTGCTTCAGTGCTGTCACTGATGTTCATTTTAACCTGCAGCTGTGCATATATCATGGCTACAAACCCTACACAGAGATTAGTTCTAAATCTCTTTAGAGGGTAGGGCCTCAGGGGCATGGCAGGGAGGACTAACCACTAGGCGCCTGCTCTACATAGTTACTGCATTTAAGCCTCACAACACTAAGGAGGTGGGTGTTCGTCCCATCTTCCAGAGAAGATTGGGAGGCTCGCAGCGGGAAGGGAATTTGCTCATGGTTTCCCAGCTAGCGAGCGACCGACCTAGGATCAGAATCCAGCTTTTTCTCCAGAACCCACACTCTTTCCTCTTTACCGTGTATCAGCTGTAGCACAGAACCTACCTTCCACATCTTGCAGGGAGGGGACAGTATGACCCCTGATCTCAAAGGATGCACATGCGTGGCAGGTGGAGTCACAGAACTGGGTTTGAATCCTGGCCTAGCAGCATCCTAGCTGTGTGTTCCCTCCGTGCTGTCTGTCGCCTCTTCTCTGAAATCTCTAAACGATAGTTACCTACCTTCTACAGTTACTCTGAGAAACACATCAGATGACAGAGTTTTCTGATGTCTATTAAGCTCTATGTAAATGATATTATTTAATTTTGAAAATCAATCAAGGAACTGACAGTGGTACCCACAGGCTAGCGGTGGAGCCAGAGGGAGAATGGCTGTCAGTGGTTCCCTAATCAGGAGCTCTACTCACCTGGACTGGCCTGGCGGGCAGGTGTGTGGTGTGAGGAATCAGGCGTGGCTATTAAGGGATGCCCAGCCCGCCTGGGCGTGGGCGGCTGGGAGAAGCGGTAGCGGCCATGATGCCTCTTGGAGCAGCTCTGCCGTGTGAGTGAGAAGTCAGACCCTGGTGATTAGCTGGAGACCCAGAACTGATTCTCTGCAGATTTGGTTTGAGATCTGATTCCTCAAGTCCTGGAAGTTAGTGCAGAGGCCCCAGTGCTAAGCGGACGGTTTAACTTCCAGAGCTTTGCCTCCTGGGTTTGGACCCTGACCAGAGTTACCGGTGGTGAGTGCTTTTTTTGTTTGCTTTTAAATCATTCTGTAAGTTTGGGATTATTTGTTAAACTTTGTAGTTTAGTGGATAACTTTAGCATTTCATTGCGTTTAATTTTTTCTATTTAAATTTTCATGTGTTTATCTTATTTGCTCTCATAATTTACTTCTGATTTTGAGGTTAGCAGTTTGGGAAGTGGTTTGGAAGCGTATTGCTGACAGGTGAGGGAAAGCTTCACCTTGGAGTAAACGGTAAACTGCCCCAGACAAGGAACTTTGTGCCATGTGGGCAGGCCCTGGGAGACTCAGGACTCAGTCGTGTTAGCTCAGAGGTCCAGAAAGAAACACTGCTCTACATTTAAGCAGAATCATCTCTGTCTCATCACAAAAGGAACTTTAGTGCCATGGGTGACATTTTCTGTTTTATATTAGAAATTCCCAGCTCCCAGCGTATTAATCCTGTCCAGCCCGCAGGCCTGTACTAATATGCATGGTTGTGTGATTCAGCTCCTTCTGCATTGAATTTCTTCGCCTCTTTGTCGAGGGCATTAACAAACCTACTTGTTTCTTGGGAGGGTCTAAGGACGTGATTGATTGGTTTTGGAGTATAAAGAAACAAAAAGACAGTGGGAAACTAGTTCGTCTTTTTGTTATGCGCTGTAGCCTGGAGGCCCCCAGGGTAATGAACACAAGTGCAGAAACTTAACTGTTCCAGTCTAAAAGGGGGTGGGAGAAATTACAGAGCCCAGAAATAATCAAATGAAGTCTTATTAACAAGAGCGAGGCCCTTGCAGTGGCAAGTTCTGCTGGTCACCCGATGGGATGGGAGCCTTTTCAAGCTGCTTTTTGGATGGTACTCACAGTTTCCGATGTCGCACGGCTTTTCACAAGGAGGTGTCCTTCCTTCTGACACACCCAAAGGCGCAGAGGTTTCCCCAAAGTCACAGGGTTGTGTCTATACTCGCCACCCAAGCCCCTACTCACCAGCCCACTGCTTCTCACGAGGAACGAAGGGTGTTCAGGGTGGGAGGGATGGAGGGCTGAAAATTGGACCAGTTCTTTCCTTTTGACTTTCCACCAGAGATGTCCCTCTTCCATCTCAAAACCTGTCCTGACAACTGTTGCCCACATCGAGCCATGTCCCTCCCATGAATTCCTAGGACATGTGTTGGCCTCCTCTCTCAAGACAACTGTACTGCCTTTTGCCCCATGGAGACTGCAGTATCCACTAGGGCAGCAGCGGCCTTGCCCTTAGTCCTCACATGTAGCTTGCGAATACTATCGTGTATGCTCCACAAAGAGATTAGCAAACACCCCTTGAGGAGAAGTGGCGTTTGTTCCTTAAAAACACGAAATGCTACAGGTGAACTTATTTGCAAAGCAGAAATAGAGACACAGACGTAGAGAGCAAGAGTATGGCTACCAAGGGGAAAAGAGGGGTGGTCGGATGAATTGGGAAATTGGGGTTGACACATATACACTACTACGTATAAAATAGATAACTAACGAGAACCTACTGTATAGCACAGGGAACTCTATTCAATGCTCTGTGGTGACCTAAATGGGAAGGAAATCCAAAAAAGAGGGGATATATGTATACGTATAGCTGATTCACTTTGCTGTACAGCAGAAACTAACACAACATTGTAAAGCAACTATACTCCAATAAGAATTTAAAAAAAAAAAACACAAAATGATTTGATTTAGAAAATGAATCCAAGTCCATAGAAACATTTCATCCAAAACACTAATGACATCTGCATGGAGAGAGATGTAAGAGTCTAAACTAAAGATCTGGCGAAAGTGTGAAAGGAGGGCAGAGAATATCATCCCATAAAATAAAATATATAAGACTCTATCCCCAGAAGATCTGAAGACTCCTTGCCTTCATCATTCGAGATCAGATTGGAGACTTCATAGAACTCCAAATTGCAAAAGATTCTAGAAACCAAAAATGTGCTTGGGGTTTTGGGGGAACAGGTAAAAAAACATTAAGCAGCAAGAAGAACCATAAGATATTAACTCAGGAAAAGTGTATATTCTCCTAACTCT
Organism: Eubalaena glacialis; assembly: GCF_028564815.1. Taxonomy (NCBI): domain Eukaryota; kingdom Metazoa; phylum Chordata; class Mammalia; order Artiodactyla; family Balaenidae; genus Eubalaena; species Eubalaena glacialis. The sequence continues at coordinate 10,558,733 of NC_083725.1, read as the reverse complement.
GTGGACCATATTAATGCAATTAAATGAAGGAGTGGAATTGCTCTCAAACTTACTACTAATCCTGATTTTGCATTCATTCATCACTCATGTGTTCACTTATTCACCCATTCTTTGGACACCTCACACGCTCCCTGAGGAGAGCTGCCATGTCTGCTTCGTTTTTGGAATGTCCTCTTCCCTCCCATTCTCACAAGCTTGGCCCATGGCAAGTACTTAGTACATGGCTGTTAAATTGGTTTGGTTGTAGACATGCCACATACTTCTTTGAAATATCGTTTTCTTTTTACTTTTCAAAACAAATATCAAGGGGCTTACCTGGTGGTGCAGTGATTAAGAATCCGCCTACCAATGCAGGGGACACGGGTTCGAGCCCTGGTCTGGGAAGATCCCACATGCCGTGGAGCAACTAAGCCTGTGCGCCACAACTACTGAGCCCACGTGCTGCAACTACTGAAGCCCGTGCACCTAGAGCCCGTGCTCCGCAACAAGAGAAGCCACCGCAATGAGAAGCTCACGCACCGCAGCGAAGAGTAGCCCCTGCTCGCCGCAACTAGAGAAAGCCCGCGTGCAGCAATGAAGACCCAACACAACCAAATAAATAAATACATTTATTAAAAAAACAGTAACAAATATCAAGTAAATAAGTCTTATCCTCTTGCATGGGAAAGTCTGCCTGATTGAGAGTCATGGACTAAGTTTTGAAACTTGGGCAGTTTATTGATTTCAAAAGAAGTTTAAATCGTATCTAAGTAGAAACTTTTTAAATACATTTTTTAAAGGTTACACTCCATTTATAGTTATTACAAAATATTGGCTATATTCCCCGTGTTATACAGTACATCCTTGAGCCTATCTTATACCCAATAGTTTGTACCTCCCACTGGTAGCCACTAGTTTGTTCTCTATATCTGTGAGTCTGCTTCTTTGTGTGTTATTGAATAGAAACTTTTAGACCTTGAGCATAAGTGGGGCCATCTGAGACTCCAGGACTCTTGGCACGAGTATAAAGTATTGTTTATTGTTCATTTGAGCCCCTCGTTTTGTGAGGGCAAGCATCCTGCCTCCCAGGGTACAGGAAAGGACTGACTGAGGAGTTAAGAGAAAGACGACTTGGAGGCCTGTTAACTGGTTTCAGGTTGATGGAAAAGCACATGTTTCTAGGGTAGATGAGAGATAAGCAATGGCATGGGCCCTGGGAGGTGTACTCTAGGGACCTGGCATCCTTGGAATGTGTCCTACTGGCTTCACAGTGGTTGTTCTTCCCTGTCTTCGTGGACAAGAGGATCTTTTGGCTCGGGGGCCAGTGTCCCCTACAGGCTAACAGTCATGGCCTCAAGAATGACTCACTTAGACTTGGAAACTAGCCTGACTTGCTCAAGGAGACTGTGGCTTACACGTCCCATAGAGACCAAAGCAGAGTTTTGCCAACAGCAGCAAGTGCTCTGTAGGCCGTGTGTGAGCTCAGAGGAAGCAGAGCTGGTTGATGTTTTACGTAGGGGCTAAGTCCGTGGCTTGGGGAACCTGAAGCCGCCAGTGGAACGGTCTAATTTGGCCAAATGTGGAGCATCTGAATCACCACTTCCCAGGGTCTTCCTCTGAGAAGGTGGCTGTAAGATGTTTTGGCTTTGAAAATACCTGCTGCTCTTTACCTTGGTTGACAATTGTCTTGTGAAAGGTCAGGCCAGCCGGGATGAGAACAGTTTCCATGGGGACCTGAGCACAGGGGTCTTAAGAGACTTCAGTTGTGGCAGGTGTGAGAGAATTGCCCTATTCTAAGGCTGGTGGAGTATTAGAGAAGGCACTTTCTCCAGAGGGATTATGGACAGATGTCTCTGGAAACAATTGTTTAATTTTTTTTTTTTTAAATAGAGAACTTTATCCCAGGGTTTCTTTAAGGGCTACACTTTCTAGGGGTGGCAGTGGGTGAAACAGGCCACCCTCTTATGTTTTCTTTATTTTGGGGGATAGAAGAAAGGAAAATAAAGTCACCCAGATGAAAAGACCTATGGTTAAAGAAGGATTTGTGTTAGAGCCCCAAATCTAGTTACTTCAGCGGAGGGAAGAAGCAGGTGCTAACCTGGCCAAGATGACATGTTTGGCCCCATCCCAGCCCCCCACCCGGCCCTGCACAGACAGAAACCTCCCTGGACCCAGGCTGCCCTCCCAGCTGCCAGCCAAATTCACGAGCCCCAAAGGGAAGTGGCTTTGAGGTTGAAGCTGGCTCAGCCTCAAATACTTTCCACTACTGACAAGCAACCCAAGAGCCCACAGCCCACCGTCTGAAGGCCAGTGACCGCCCTCCCCTTTATACACCATGGCAATTTCTTATAGAAACTGTAGAAGCAAAGCCTGCTTTCCGAGTCCTAATGAAGAGAGACTATTTCCCAAGGAGCTACCATGCCAGATGCACTTGTGTGGCCCAGAGGCTTCTTTGCCAATGACCTTGAATCTCACCAACCCAGTGGGGCATCGCCACCACCAACTACCACATGTGGTCAGTTAATAGGGAGGCTGAGAAGCCTTGTGAGTAGGTGAGTGGAAAAAGAAAGAAAGAAAAAAAAACCTGCCCATGGATTCTTTCTAACGTTCCCATCCTCACCAGCCTCGTTTATCACAGGACTTTGGGCTACCCTTGCTCTGCCTAATTCACACCTCAGAGGCTGTGAGGGAAGCAGCTGACCAGCTGGAATTCTGTGATCCTAGGTATGGCGTCAATCTCCACAAGTCACCCTGAGGCACCGGTACACACACTGGCTGCCTGGGTCTGGACCTCAGGCCACCAGATGCCCTAACAGCTATTCCTCAGGTGTCAAAAAAATGTTCATGATGAAGAAAGAAGATAAAAACATTCTCTTATTTGCCAAAGCTCTAGTTTTTAATGACCCCCCCCCCCAGATTCAGATCTAAGGCATGGGACTTGAGAACGTGTGGGTTATTTAGAAGAATCCATCTATCCCCTTCTGAACAAAATTTTAAAAAAGTAGATTTGAGACCCCTCTTCTCGGCTACACCCTTTTGGTGGCTTCTATAATCTGAGCACTCAAAGGCATTCAGAGGTCTTGTTTGCACATCTGGCCGGCTGTGGGAAAGTTCCTCCCATAAAGGTCTGGGGCTTTGTTGCCGACAACTTGGGGTGTTAAGCGGCAGTGTACATTTTGCATTTTACTCCGGAACCCTGGATACAGGATTCCCTTGGGGAATCTGCTGTAGGGAAGGGGCTGGTTTGGGGACAGACTTCAGAATAATGCGTTTTAGGTTTGCTGTTCTTCTGATGTTGGGATCTAAAAAGGAGTGGAAGTCTTCCAGAAGCCCTGGGTAGATGGATGGGTCTGAAACTCTTGGCTAGAAGGAATACCAAGAAGTCATATAGGTACAGAAAAATAATAACTTACAGCTTGGTTCATATTCTGAAAAGACACTGTAAGATGGGGAATTTCAGCTGTACATACCTGTAGATTATCTTATGTGTGCCAAGCGGAAGATTCTACCATTCCAGGTAGAAGGAAATGGTTTGCCTTTAACTAAATCTGTCTAAATCTAGCAGGGCTGATGGGCTGTATTCTTCCACCATGCCTTTGGTCCCAAATCCTGTCAATGTTGTCATTAGACCAAAGCAAAATAAGTAAACAAATACCGGTGGAAAGTTTCCAGATGGTCTTCCTGAGGACGAAGTGCCAGTCATTCTGAGATTGTGCCCTTCCTACTTTTTTGGAATTAAAACATCCTTCTTATTATGAATTAATGGTGATAATTGGTAGTGGGAACTTTAGAATAAGATTCTTAATTGAGAAAATTAAAAGTTAACAACTCTGTGAGATCCACCCCCACCCCACTGGCCCCTGTTTTCAAAATGCATTGGTCCATAAAATGCAAATATCTGGGATCATCTGATCTACCCATCTTCTTATAAGCCACCAGGCAGATGAGACTTTCCTGCTCCCTGTCTTAAAAGAAGACTCTACAAACCTATTCTGCAGGCTTTTCCCATACAGTTGGCCCTTGACCAACACTGGGGTTAGGGGAGCTGACCCTCCATGTATTGATATAACTTGTAGTTGGCCCTTCATGTCCTCTGATTCAACAAATAACTGTAGTATTTACTATTGAAAAAATCCGCATGTAAGTGGACTGGTCAGTTCAAAAATGTTGTTCAAGGGTCAGCTGTACTTTCCTCCTGGATGGAAAGTTGGAGGCTTTTCTAGCCTGTGCCTTCTCTGCTTGATGCCCTCCTTCCTTATCTTCTCAGTGGAACCCCTGGCAAGAGAGCTAATGTGCCTCTTCCTCCTCTGGGCTGACCAAGCATCTTATTCATATTTTGTTCTAGCCCTTATTTACCATGATAGAAGATAATTGTTTGAATGAGCCTCTTTCTCACTAGGCTGTGAGGTCCCTGGCAGCTTACCTTTTCGTCTTTTTTTTTTTTTTGGCATTACTAAACACAATGCCTGATAAATATATATTTGTCGAATGAATAAGCATCCTAAATATCAGCTTACGGTTAAAGTCCATTGTCTCCTTTGTCTCCCTCAGTAGAGATGAACAGCTAACCTCATATACAATGATCCTTATGATTCATGGGTCCTGTGATGGATCCCCTCTTTGGCCATCTCTTCTCCTGACATCATCATCATATTAGTAGAGAGGCACTGGGCCAGGAGTCTGCACACCTGGGTCCTAGTTCTGACTGTCACAAGTCACTCTTTGGGAGACTCTGTGTTCTATCTGTAAAAGAAGGGGACAGAAAGCCATTGTCTCCAGGGTTCTCATTATCCTCGGCATCCTACAGAAGAGCGGATGGGAGGGAGGGGCCCTCAGATGTGAGACTCATGACTATTCTCCAGAAAGTTTCACTCAGTCATTTAAACTTTAGTTTGATTTTGGGTAACCTATTTGTTCATTCATTCACCCAACGAAATCTACAGCCAAATAGTACCATTCACTTATATGTCTCAAAAAGCCCAATAGGTTTTGGAATCATAGCATTTCTAAGTTGGATATTGTTCTGAGTTCTGGCTGCATGTTCTAGGAGACATGTAACATGGGACAAGTCCCCATCTGGGCTTCAGGTTTTCTCATGAGCAGAGTGTGTATAATAATCCCTCTGTCGTAGTTGTTGAGAAAACGAAATGGGAAAATGTATGTAAGCATCCAGCATGGTGCCTGGAGTACACGTGTTCAGCACTTGGTCATTTCCCATCCCCTCTCCTGAATGCAGGGAGCCTTCTCATGACAACCCAAGACCCAGCCAACTTAAACAGGAGAAACTCACTCATACTTGAAACTCTTCACTTTCTTTCCCCATCTCTACCTTGATGCCTACTTTGTAAAAAGTAGGCTGCTTGTAAGAGAGGCTTCAGACACAGGACAATACCAACATCTATCCCAGAAGAAGATTTTGGGAATGATAGAATTTCAGGAGTGAAGGTTTCAGGGAGGAGTAGGGATTTCATCACTTACAGGTCAGCCCCAGTAGAAGCCAGCCAAGTGTGCTGCCTGATACGTGAGCTTTAACTTCAGTAAATCAGAATGAGAAGGGGAACAGGTGTGGGTGTGGGAGGGATTAGAGATTCAGTGTGTGTGTGTCCTGCTGTTTCAATCCCTGGTTAAATACTGTGAAAATAACTTCAGCAGCTGACGGTTAACTCTATCCAGGTGTGGGCCTGTGACCAGCAGTCATCAAGCACTGCTGGCATCGTCCGTGGAATTCTCTAGTCCACGGCTTTTGTCAATGGGGAATTTGAGTCCCCACCCAGCTTTTTCTCCTAGAGACCTGGAAGAGGTTATCACAAGGTCTCAGAAGCTAGAGCTCTAGGCCATTTTTTATTTGCGTTCATTCATTCGTTCAGTTGCCTGGGATTGAAAGAGCATTCTCACTCACGGATTTAAGATGATGGATAACAAATGACATGGCCTGGCCTTCCAGGTCTCCACAACAAGGGGAAGATGAGACGGATAGAAGTAAAGTTGGAAGGTATAGGTAAATGCAGTTTGGGAAAGGCATCCAGGAACAGGAGGAAAAACAAGTCGGGGAGTGTGCTGGGAGCTGGGGAGAGGGTGGGCCCACCATTGTTTGCAGGCTGATTCCGTGCCAGGCACGGTGCTGTCCTTTGCATATATTTTCTCCCGCTGCATCTCCACCACTCTGCTGGGCAGGTCCAGCCTCCTCCTGTTTTGCGAAGAACAGGCTCAGATGTTTAGCCCCATAGCTAACGTTCCCCACCTGAAAAGTGGTAGAGCTAGAAGTGAAATCTTCGTCCCGCTGGATGTAGTGTCCCCAGCCTCCGCTTCCAGAAGCATGTGACTCGAGCTGCAGTTAAATGGTAGCTGACCCTGGCACAGCCAAAAGTGGGACAGTAAAGGTACCAAAGCAGAAGCGGTAGTGGGGGGTGGAGGTGGCCCCAGAAGGGCATCCTGGGGAGAGCTGGGAGGGAGAACTGGTGGGCTCTGGGAGCACAGAAAGCTCGTGCTGCACACCACTTCCCTAGAGCTCTGTGCTCTCATTCCGCGGGGATGGGAAGCCCAGGTGGAGGCTTTGGGGAGAAGGGGGTAGTCGGGGGAGGTGGTGGAGAGGTCGTGAGAACAGCGAAGTGTACCTCTTGGGTTTTCTGGGACAATCTTCACTTGTAAATCGTGCCTTTCGTTGGCAGGCCATAGACAAAACATTGATATTGACAGTCGTTTCAGAAAATAAGGTCCCCACTGAAGCCACAGGGTTAGGAAGTGGCGGGGGGAGGGGTGGCGGTAGCTTGAGGGCTGTTGGAAGCCAGATTCATGGAAAGAGAATTCTGAGCACTCCTGACTCAGGGCCTCTGGGTCCAGGCAGGATCCCCTCAGCCAATTTTCCCAAAGGAAGCCCCCATCCTTCCTCTTTAAAATCTCTGGCAAGGAAGCTTCTTAGCTTTGCAGTTCCAGGCTCCAAAAATCTCTGCAGCAGATATATTTTTTTGTGGGGGGACCCCATCCTCAGTCCAAGCCCTGGAATTCTTCATATTTTTAGTGCTTTAGCGCTTAGGGAAGAGAGAGGAGAGCAACTGGACCACATTCAAAAATCCATCTCCGTCCTTCCTTTTTCCTTGCCTCACTCTCCAGGGAGGTGGGTCCCCTCCCAAGTCGTCAGTGACAACGTAGTTGCCTGTGAGTCCTAGGCAGGCTCACAGGACACAGGCAGGGAGAAGCCAAGCTCAGGCCGGGACTGGGAAGTGGGGAGCAGGTCCGAGTGGTAGGCGAGGAAGGCTGGGCGCTGGCCACCCTCTAGTGCCTTGCGAGCCCACGTCTTAGGAATACATCCACCTGGGACTCTCTTGCGCGCGTTCCTTGGGAATGTCAGCCTGGCCTTGGCCTCTTTACTACCTCACTCCGTGCCGGGTACAGACACATGTGGGTAAAGAGCCTAGGTTTCCCGACAGAACTGATGTCCTGTGTTTAGGCAAATCCCTTGCTTGCCCTGAACCTTTCTTCCTCCACCTCTAAAATGGGGATACTGATCTCATCCCTGAGGTCCACACACCCTTCTCCCAGGGATGCTGTGAGGACAAGTGAGTCAAAGCAAAGAATCTCAAAGCTAAAAATCACTCCGGGGTTCATTTTGCCCTTCCTCCACCTCCAGCCAAGTCCTCTCCATAACAATACCCACAGCAGACAAAGGAATGTGCCAGGGCATCGGGACCACCTCGGAAGAAGAACCCACAGCTTCCCCTTGGGGGGGAGCCAAGTTAGAAGTTGTTATGCCAGCTTTTTTTTTTTTTTTTTTTTTTTGCTTCATGGCTGTTCATCATCAAGTAATTCAGGCCACTCGGAAAAAAAAATACTTCTCTCAAAATGAGAGAGTGATTTGCAGCATCTGTTACTTCCTTTTTAATTGAATCTGTTCTTCTCAGATACCAGGAGCAAGTGCCAAAGTCAGCAGTAGAATTCAGCTGTGTACATTTTGAAGGCGCTGGAAGATAAATTTCTGTGCGCTGTACGGATACAGATTGTACAGAAACCAGATGGCCATCTGTCCCCGAGGTCCTCTCGTGGGCAGTGGCCGATCTGAAGCTCTAGAGTGAGGAGGTCACTGAACTCTCCTGAGGAGCTGCTGTGGTGAACACGTGCCCAGGGTGGACTTGGAAGCTTCCTCCGGGGGGTTGGGGGCTGTCACACGAGACAGGCTTTCTCAGCAGCTGAAATGGACCCAGAGGTGCTCATGCCTCCTTCCATCCTGCTCCCCGCTGAGTGATGGTTTGGCATAGCCAGGATCCAGTAGGTTCTAGTATCTTGCACTCTCCAGGCTTGTGGCGAACCAGGAGGGCTACCAAGGGAGGCTCTGGAATACCTTGCCCCACAAAGTGCCCGACTGGAAGAGTTTACGTGCTTGGAGGCAAGGGGAGGAGTCAACAGGCTTCGCAGGTCCCTTCTAACCCGCGAGGTTAGAGACACGCACACACATACACTCATGTGTGCACACACAAAACCTGGAACCGTGTAAAACTCCAATAGCCCAGCTTCTTAAAGACAGTTTTTGGGGGGCTTCCCTGGTGGCTCAGTGGTTAAGAATCCGCCTGCCAGTGCAGGGGACACAGGTTCGAGCCCTGGTCTGGGAAGATCCCACATGCCGTGGAGCAACTAAGCCCGTGCGCCACAACTACTGAGCCCGCATGCCACAACTACTGAGCCCACGCTCCTAGAGCCCATGCTCCGCAACAAGAGAAGCCACCGCAATGAGAAGCCCGTGCACCGCAATGAAGAGTAGCCCCCGCTCGCCGCAACTAGAGAAATGCCGCGTGCAGCAAGGAAGACCCAACGCAGCCAAAAAAAATAGTAATAATAATAATAAAGCAGTTGTTGGCAGGAGAATTGGGGATTTTGCTCCAGGATGGGTGAGTGGTGATGGTACAGGGATGTACGCTTCCGAGCTGAGCTCCAGAAAGTTAACTGGATAGTCGTCTTTCTTATCTAAATGCCTACTTTCTGAGCCTGAATAACCAGAATTGGGAGATTGTGATGCCCCAATGTCTCAGCCTTCTTGTGACGTGAGACTGGACGGAGGAGCTTGGTATCAGCATTCCCCATTTCAGGCAGGGAAGTTGGGGCTCAGAATGGGGGTGAGGCTTTCCCTCAGCTGCACAGAAGGCAGGCGGTAAACCCTCAGTGCAGCACCGCGTGATGAAGGGAGGCCTCGGTTTGGGAAGTAAAAAGCCTTGTGTTCGGCCGACATTGTAGAATCAGAGGAATGTGTATAGAAACATAGATCTTAGCCACTTGAGGAAGGCATGGAGTTGTAAGGGCGAAGGTCAAGATCTGCAGATGGGAAGGGAATTCCCTGGCAGTCCAGTGGTTAGGACTCGGCGCTTTCACTGCTGAGGCCCGGGTTCAATCCCTGGTCACGGAACTAAGATCCCAGAAGCTGCGCGGCTTGGCTAAAAAAAAAAAAACATCTGTAGATGGGAAGGCGCTTGGGGAGGAATATCCCATGGAAATAGAAGGAAAATCATAGCGTTAGCCTCTGGGGAGCGTACGTTCCTTGTCCAAGGAGCTAAGCTTCTTGTTAGCGAATGTAAATAAACTATAGACAGCTTGCATTTTTCTGATAGCCATGCCCAAATTCTTGGTAAGAGGTTTTCAGAGAATCAGAGTATTTTATTTTGGGGACTTAGAGTTTACTTACTCTAGTCAAATCTTGGCTACGTGTCACAATCATCTGGGGAGTTTTAAAAAATAGCGATGTTTGGAGTTCTCCTCTGAAGATTCTGATGCACTAGGTCTTGGTGGACCTGGGGACCTGGAAGGTATATTTTGACTGAGCTGTACCGGTAACCCAGATGTGTAGCCAGCTCAGTGACCTGCTCTAATGCAGCCTTCCATGTCAGAAACCACCTGTGGCTAACGAAACAGATTTTGTGTAGCTCACAGAACTGGCTGGAACCTGGACGACCAGGTTCTGAAAATAGGAACCAAGGACACTGCTGCCATCACCTCTACACTTTGGGTCACTCCTTTAAGGGTCCAACTCCAGTTGATTGGCTAAGTCCAGGTCATATGTCTGGATATCATCTGGCAGAAAGTTGAAAGAGAGAACATCTGCCCCATAGGCTCCCTTAGGGGGCTCCCGCTCCCCCCATTGGGATGCCCCCTAAATAAGAAGGGTGCTCGGATACTGGATGGCCAAGGCAACAGTGCTCCCTACAAATTCCCTCTATCAAAGGAATGCCACCAAGAGTTCATCAAGACTATGCTGGACCCCCCCATGGTCGTGGAGCTCTCCACCTTACAAGGCTATCCATTCTATCTCTGGACATATTCCATGATTAGGAAGTTCTTCACAAATCCACCTCCCTGAAATGGCTACGCATTGGCCGTCAGGTTCAAGTCTTTTCCCAAATCCCAGCTAAACCTCTGGGACATTTAAGAAAAACTTCTGAGCTTCCTCTTCTACTTTTACTTTAAAATCTGAAGCAACTGAGAGGCAGACCCCTTCCTCCAGGAATTTGGTCCAGAGACAGCATGATATAAAGGAGAAAGCACAGGATTGAACTCAGTCCTGGCTCTGAATCCAAGCTGTGCTACTTCTTAGCAGTGAGACTTTGGACAAAGTACAGTTTCTTCAGCAGAAGACTGGAGATACTGATGATGGCAGGGATTAAGCTCAAACACTTTACCAGTGTGCTTATTCCTTCTAGCCTTGCTCACAGTGAGGCAATGCCAGCTGATGACAGGAAGGCAGGGTAGGATGGTGGTTAAGAGCAGAGGTGCCAGGCACACCTGAGTCTGAGCCCAGGTCCCACTCACTATCTGCATAACCTTGTACAAATGATTTACCTTCTCCTTTGCTCATCTGTAAAATGGGCATAATAATACACCATAGAGTTGTTCTAGAGATTAAGTGAGGTAAAAGGCTTACATGGTGCTTGGTACATAAATAACATTCAAGAAGTGTTACTTCTTGTTCTCATTGATTGGCGGTTGGGGGTGTGACTCCTTGATCCAGAAGGACTTTTCATCGCTGCTGTTGGGGGAGGTGGCTGCCTCTTTCAGGAGAGTCGTAGCCCTGCTGTCAGTGTCCATGAGGAAGGAGACAGGGCACGTGCTGGTTTATTAAGTTTCGGCAGAGCCCATCCCGGAAGCTTCTGAATCAGTAGACGCCTGTGACTGGTGGGGCTTCGGCTGAGCTGCTGTCACTGAGGGCCATTGACCCCATCTGTCGCCAGAGGAGACACAGCAGATCTTGCTGGAGAAACACCGATCAGAGAGTCCAGAAGGAAAACTGCTCCTCTCCTCTTTCTCCTCCCACCCCATCTGCTTCTGTCCCCCACTCCCTTCAAAGCACACACAGAGACACACACCCTTTTTTCCTCTCTCTCTCTTTCAAAACAGGGAATAATTAAAAAACCCAAATCCAAACATCCAGCAGAAGTTTATGCTTGAGTCTTAGAACACAACATATGCTTCCCAGCCATTGCCAGACCCTGCAAACCACATATGCTTCCCAGCCATTGCCAGACCCTGCAAACCACAACGAGAGAGAAGTCTTCGGCCTCCACCACGGCCCCGCCAGCTTTGGGACCATTTGCTGCAGGGTCAGCGCCCCTCCCTTGAAGACGAGGGGTCCTGGAGTTCAACCCGTTGACTTTGAGTCATAATTCTATCTTCCTCTCGTTTGAAAACGTTCCAAGAATGCATTCAAATGCTTTTCTTCCCTCTTTTTGCCGCTCTATTACTCACCTTCAGCATTGGGTTTAGAGGCAGTGGGGACCACGGAGAGGATTCGGATATGGAATTTTCTGGTCACGTCACACTGCCCCTTGGTAGGGGCAGAAAAGCTGTGTGGTGGCAGCAGCAAGCCGGGGCTGACGAGAACCCCAAGAGGAAGGGGACTCCTGAGAGATGAGTGGGAGCCGTGCTGAACCACACAAGGAATCTCCGTCCGCTCTGAGGCTTGGGCCAGTAAGAGGCCCTTTCATCTTCTGCGGCCTTTGCCTAGGAGCTCTTACTTTCCAGTCTTGGCTGCTCCATAGAGAGGTCTGGGTTATAGACACGCAATCTCTCCACTGGGCAGATAACGCAACCCGGCATATGGGCCGATGAGATAAAATTCTTGTCTGTGAAGTCGATTTCCAAATCTTGGCTGTCAGACCAGGCTGAAGAGGGGGTGTCCTAGAATGGTTGGGGAAGAGGGAATCAAAGGAAAATCTTCCCCTTTCCTCCCAGTGGAAGCCTTAGGGCAAGGCTGCTCCAACCTCCTAACTTGTGGATCACAGAGGGAGTCATGTTCTGGCAGGAGCTGAGATGGGGTGAGCGTGGGGTATCCTCTCCCCACCCACCCCAGGCCACCTGGATCCTGCGGGCTCCACCACATGCATTAGGTGTGGCTATGGCTACAGATCAATAGAGGGAGAAGCATGACAAACAGCAAAGGCACTTGTGAATGTCCATTGCCCTCTTTGGGGGCCGGGGGCATGGTGGCTATAATTAGCTTCTCTAGCACTCTGTGTTCACAGAGGGGGAAACAAGCCCTTGGAGATTGTATATTTTCCACTGCTTGCTGTACCCCATGATGTCACCACAGGTGCCTTCTGGCTGACCCCAAGCTTCTCATTCTCCAGGAACTGCCGTGCCTATTGGTGGCATGTTTGTAACTCTGAGAAGTCCCAGGGGGCCTGGTGAACCACCAGCAAATGATTTCCTGTTCCCTTCCCCTGCTACCCCACAATGGCCCAGCCCCCGTGACACCGGGCCAGCACTTGCTTGGTGAGAATGAATTCAACTGTAAGTGGATTTCTCACCCAAGTTTTAAACACCTCCCAGAAAGCAGATGCATATGTATCTAGTCAGATGTGTAAAATACAAGTCAGATAGAACTGCTTTTCCTGTTCTAAAACGACCTATCAGAAAGCCCTAGAGCCTTGGGTTCCTGACAGATCCCTGAGACATTAGTACATGGCATCAACGTTTAGAGCGGGGCGGGCTTGTGGAAGGAACGAGCGTATGAAGTCTGATGGCCTTGGGTTTGAACCTCAGCTCTGCTACCTTCAGCCATATGACCTTGGGCAAGTTATTTAACCTTTGAGTACCAGCTTCCTGGCCTGTAAAATGGGGTAGTAACTTGCCTTATAGGATTGTGTGAGGATTAAGTATGATATATATAAAAGCCAGTAACAGAGCCTTCCTCAGACACTGAATAATCGTAGTTTTTGTATTAATAGCACAGATTAAAGAATCTTTGTGATTGGAGCTGATAAAGAGGGGCAGAGATTAAAAGTTAAGTCATGGAGTGTGTGTCTTTTGTGGAGAGAAGGATAAGGTTCTATGTTAGGATTTGAGTCAATCTGGAGTAGAAAGAGGATGGTTCAACCTTATCTTGCTCCTCCAATATGATACAAATCCTCTGATGGACTTGCACGATTGCAGTTAAAAATAATACTTTTTGAGCATTTACCATGTACCATTGTTCTAAGAATCTCACATGTAATGATTGTCTTAATCCTCATTACAACCCAATGTGGTGGGTATTATAATTGTCCATTTTACAGATGGATTAGCTGATGCACTGAGGTTAAAAGTAACTGCCCAAGACCATACAACTAAGAATTGGAGGAGCCAGAGAGTCAATTCCCTCTCTGAGCTTCATTTTTCTCCTGGGGAGGGGGCAGTTTAGAGATTCATAACGTCCAAAATTCTCTGTCTATCCTAAATTTACCTGGGGAACTTTCTGGAGTATGTGGAAATTTGAGAGTTACTTTAGTGATGTTAGTGATGGAAAAAGGAACCATTTAGGAAGCTTTCAATGACCTGAAACTCTTTAAAAGTATTACATATTCACTTGCCTCCTTTTTCACTTCTCTTTTCTTGTCTTTCCTCTTCCTCTTCCTTAAAATGAGTCTCTGTAGTATATATACATCATTAGCTCATTAGAACCAAGATCCTATCCTATCATATAAGTCAAGGAGTATATTTGAGATTGTTAAGAAAGCCAATACTATGAGTTCTCATCACAAGGAGGAAAAAAAAAAAAATATATATATATATATATATAAATTATATATATATTTTCCTATTTCTTTAATATTGTATCTATATGAGGTGGATGGATGTTCCCTAAACCTATTGTGGTCATCATTTCATGATGTACGTAAGTCAAATCATTATGCTGCACACCTTAAACTTATACAGTGCTGCTTATTTTATATCTCAGTAAAACTGAAAGAAAAAAAAAGAGCCTCTGATCAGAGGTTGTAACAGTCCAGCTTAGCATCTTGAGAGATCATTGCAGCTGTTTCTCTTCTTGCAAAGCCTAAAGCATTAAAAAACAGATTCTTTAAGAATAAAACTTCTCGAAGAGTCATCTGCACTGGCTGTTTCTACTTCCTTTCCTCCTCTTCTCTCATAAACTGATTTCAGCCAGGCTTTTGGTCCCACCTCCTGCCCAAACTGCTCTTGTCGAGGTCAGCAATGGCCTCGGCATCACCACATTCGGTCAATTCTCCATCCTCCTTGTGTCCATCCATCAGTGGCATTTGATCCAGGTGACCCCTTCTTCCTTCCTTGAGGACACCTGGCTGCCAGGAGTCTCTTCTCTTGGTCCTCCTACCTCGGTAGCTGCTTCTGCTCTGACTCCTCATCCCCTCACCTCTAAATGTTGAAGCCCCCCCAGACTGAACCACCGACCACTTTACTTCTCTGTCTCATCAGACTCCTGGCTTTAAATTCCATTCGTATGCTGACAACCTGTATACTTATATTCCCAGCCCAGTCTCCCATCCTGTTTTCCAACTCCATATTCACCATCTCCTTCGGATGTCAAATGGGCATCTCAACCATGCCTCCTCCTACAGAGTTTTCCCCTCTTCAGGTATGGTAACTTCATTCTTCCAGACGTTCAAGCCCAGCACCTTGGAGTCATCCTCAATGCCTCACTTTTTCTCGCGTTCAACTGATCAGCAAATCTGTCAGCGTCACTGCTTCATACTCACCAGATCACTTTCATCTCTCTTTTGTATTATTGCAATTGCCTCCAAACGGATCTCTCTGTGTTCACATTTGCTCGCCTACAGTTTCTCCTCATCAGTGTAACCAGAGATCCTTTTACAATGTAGGATGGATTATATCACTCCCGCTGCTTAAAACACCCTAGTGTTTTCCCCCATCACGGTCAAAGTAAAATCTAAAGCCTTCAAGTCCCTATCTGGTGTGTTTCCTTGTCACCTCTCTGAGTTTTATCTCCTTTCACCCTCCTCCTTGCTCTTTGAACCGAAGCCACTGATTGATCTACTTACTGTTCCTTGAATACACGAACCATGCTCCTGCCTCAGGCCTTTTGTACTTGCTGGTCCCTCTGCCAGGAATGCTCTTCACATAGACGTCCACATGGTTGCCTCCCTCCCTGGTTCATTTATGATCTTATTGGACCACCCTGTATAAAACAAAAATCCCTTCCCATCCTTCCTTGCTTTATTCTTTTCCAAAATACTTATCATAAGATGCATGTATTTATTTATTCGTTATAATATCTGTCCTCTCCCTGAGAATATAAACTGCATGAGGGTGAAGATTTTTGTATGTTTCATTCACTGCTGTATCCCCAGGGCCAGAACAATGGCTGGCACGTGGTAGATGTCCCGTTAATATTTACTAAGAGAATAAATGACTCTAGGTCAGTTTCTACAACAGATTCCGCATGACCAGCCCAGCTCTTTGTGGAATTCTGTTCGCTCAGAGTGAGTAAATCTTCCGCACTATTAAGGGCAGGAGTCGGGGCATGACGGTTGGGAGGGCCACTAGACCTTTTCTGCCATAAATTCTTTTTCCATCTGATGGTATTTACTATCCCAAGCTTTCAGCTCTAGCTCCAGACTTGCCTGAGGATATTTGTCAGGACGAACTGGACTAAGAATTCAGTGATTCTCAAGATGGTTTCCCTGAAAAGATCCTTGTGGAACACCACCCCTTTAAAAGTCCTGAATCCAGACTGCCTGTTACATTCTCAGATGCATTATTTAAAGTATTTCCAGTGGTGCGGGGGCAGGCGGTGTGAGCTACTTTTGTTACTTAGTGGTTTCAAAAGCCTTCCAGGATCTCTCTCCTTATTACCCCAAAGAATTTGCTTACTCTTAACCCTTCTCTACTGTCACCTAACATAACCTCTTAGACTTCGTAGCTCATCAGCAAATCTGTTCGTGCATTTCATCTGCGCCTCCAACTCTTAGTGGGTGAAATTGAGAAACATGCCACTACCTTCTTTTGGGACATCTCTTAGGAGAGCGAGACTTCTTTTCCTTGGGGAGGCAGAGAATGATATTCGTAGAAGATACTTTTTATTGAATGAACCAATTGCACAGACTTTTAATTCCTTGGAGAATGTTCCATATTCGTGGTACAGCACATTAGTCATAATACTTTTAAAGAATAAAAACATTGCATTGTATTTGCGTGGTTTTGCATCATGCTCTGCAACCCTTCACATCTGTTATTTCATTTGACTCTCGTGAAGCTTCCTGTAATAGACAAGTTGTATCCAATTTTACAGATGAAAACAGAAGCATTGTTGGGTCCTAGTGACTCACTTAGGACCGCCCTTGATCGACGGCCCAGTCCATCTCAGGTCTTTGGTGCTCCCACTTCCTGGCCTTCAGCGTTTGGCCTCCCTTCAATATTGATAGGTGTCCCTCTGGTTCTTCCCTGCACTCCTGGAGCTCAAGGCCCTCTCTCAAACACTTGATGATTGCCTTTTCCTGTGGGAGTCCATTTCTAGCTTACAGCATCCTACTACTGGTTCTGCCAGGTTCTGAGGGGGCGGGGTGGGGAATGTCTGTGTCTGGGGACTGTTCTTTCCCTAGAAGGATGCTCAGTGGAAGAAGGAACCGTCATGAATGAACCATAGGATCCATGGCTGGCTGCCCTTCCTGTGTTCACCTGTGTTGGTACCCAAGCTCCAACCTGGTCTAGAGTTGCGCTTCCTCTCTGGACATCCATTGAGAAGTCACATCCTTTAGAAATCTTCCACTTGTAAGTCAGGCAGCCCTAGGGGGTAACCTTGAAGCATAATACTCAGACTGGTATTTCTTTGACCACAGAATTATAGCAATGGCCACCTTTGTATAGTGCTTTAAGCGTTACGACCATGCTTCAGAAGCACCCAGAGAGTCTTTTAAAATACAGGTTCCTGGACCCCTCCCCTGGACATTCTAATTCAGTAGGTTTAAGAAGGATCCAGAAATCTGTAATTAAAAAAAAAAAAGGAATTCCTTGCCAATTAACCTGGCTCTGAAATCACTGTTTAGATTACAAAGCCCTTTTGTTTATAATATTTCATTTGTTCCTCACAGCACATGAGGAAGCTGTTAACCTCTTTTGCAGATGGGGCTCAAATATGGTAAATGACTTATTCCAAATTCCTAAGTTAGGGAATGGCAGAGCCAAGCCCCCAGCCTCAGGTCTTTGTCTCCAAACCTGGTTCTCTTTCCACTCCATTCTCCCTTAAGAGACTCCTTCCTTCTCTCGGTTGCCCTGGGGTATTGGTTTTCCCTCATACCCTGATTGCGAGCCAACAATCTCACTCACCAGGTCCAACTGTTCTCCCCTGAGAGCAGCTCTGAGCAGGTTTGGGGAAGACAGTAGAAATCCAGGCCCTGGGGGAAGCTTTTCCGGCCATCCTTCCATGTCAGGTATCCGGGAATATCAGGCAACAGTGGTGGCCAGGCCGAGCCCCATCCTGGAGGATGTGCAGCCACCACTAGTTGAGTGTTGCAGGGGCCCCAGACCGGCTTTCATGACCAAATAGAACTTTCAGCCCAGTTCCAAGAAAGCATTCTGGAGAGCACAGGCTGAAACCACTGACCGCTGGCATGGAGAGTTGGTGGTAAAGTAAATCTTTCCTCTTTCCATGTGCATTGTGTTTGGAGCTAGCTCATTATGGAGAAACCTCAAAATCTCAGATTTCATTGTAATGGGAAGAATGCAGGGTGGCGCTGGGGGTGAGTATGGGAAAATTTGAATAGATTTTCTGGTGTCTGTGGATGAGGAGATGCCAACGTGTAAGGGTCACGGGAGGGCAGGGCTCCTTCGTTCCAGCCGCCCCATACCATCGGGCACACCATCCTGCGGCTGAAAGTCTTGCGTTGACTTTGGAGGGTGCCCTCCTCGGCCCCGACTCCCAGTGTGCCTGCTGTCCTTGGGATTTCAGAAGTTAGAACCTGGAGGAACTTTGCTTTGGGAATGGGGGCTTGATTTCTAGTTCTTGCATTTATTCATTTAGCATAGGCATCATTATATCATGGTTAAAAGCATGGGCCCAATCTGGCTGTGCCACATACTAGCCTTGTAATTATGTCGCGGTGCCTGTTTCCTCATCCGTAAGATTGTGACACTAGTACCCACTTCCTAGGGTTGTGGTGAGGATTAGGCAACGTGTGGCAGGTACACAGGAGGTGCCACCTACTGCTTGCCAAACATCCAGCTCCGTGCCCCACCCCCCACCCCCGTGGCATAAAGGAGAACAGCCACGGACCCCGCCTTGCAGGAGTTCACAGTTTACCGGGAGACAGAGAAGCAGATCCCCGCGACATCAGATGGGAAGTCCTGTAATAGAGGAACATTCAGAGTGTCATAGGGGCACAGACAAGGGGCCGGCCGGGTACCGTGAGGAGCTGGGGCTAGGCCTGAACTGGAGGCAGCTTCCTAGCGGAGGTGGCAGCATTTGATCTTAAAGGGTCAGCAGAAGTGCGCCTGATGGAGAAAGAGGGACCAGCATTCCAGACAGAGGCAGCAGCGTGAGTAGGGCCACAGAGGCACGTAAACTCTGACATGTGCAGGAAATTATGTCAGGTAGAGAATGTGATGCATCCAAAGGAGGTGGGAGGTGAGGCAGAGGGTCAGTGAGCGCAGGGACCATAAATGCCGAGGGGTTTGGACTTCACCCGAAGGAAGTGCACTCGGGGGTCACTGGGGCCATCGGAGAAATGTGCTCAAGTTTGTATTTTCATAAAATCATTCCGGTTGTTGGGAGAAGCGGAGAACGATAAAAAAGGAAACAAACTAACTGGCTGACTTGAGTCTCTCACCCTCGTTAAAGGTGAGTGTAGGTCATTCCCCCCCCACCCCCCCACCACCCCGTTCAGAGAACACCCAACTCCAACTGTGGCCAACAGACAGGGCATGGAGAACTTGGTGCCGATTCTGCCTGTGACTTTCAAGGTGACCTTGAGAAGGGCCCTTCAAGTGTCTGGGCTCCCAGTTGCTCTGTAGTTCAATGGGGATTGCATACTCGGTCTCCCTACCTCATAGGAGCAGGGTGCTGTACTCTATTCCCGCAAAATGTAGCCCCCTCAGAAGGAAAACTGTGGGTCCTGCGCTTGTTTTATCTTTCTATAGAGTGTATTTGCATTTAATTTTATTATTTAATAGGGAACATTCTCGATGCAAAAAGCAACGTGATAGAGTTACCCATCGCAAGACTTGCTCCTACCCACCCACCCTCTTGCCCCCATCCCTCCACAAGAAGCCACCCTTACTAGTTCCTTGGGTGTCCTTCTAGCATTTACTTATGCAAATTATAGTAAATACAAAGTGAGATGCTTACTGTACCCCCTTTCTTATATAAGCGCAGACACTTTTAGAATATGCATCATTTTCTTCTTCAGGCCGTATATCAACAAGCTCTTTGAAAAGTAAAAGTTGTGCTTGTCAAGGGCTTTCTGAGTAGTCCAGTTATTTCTTCCAAAATGGAATAAAGGAGAGCTTTGCTGTGACATTATCTCCCTGCTCTGTAAAATAGGGACAATCTTCTGTCTCCCCTGACTCCCATGGGGGAAAGTTATAAGTCATTTCACAGTCGTAAATTACTTGGAGACTTCTGGCGGAAGGGAGTCTCACAGTGGGACTGTTCTGATGATTCCTCAGTGAAGTATCCCCGCTTTGTTCACTGGTTCCAGGATTTTTTTTTTTTTTTTTTTTAATTTAGACTGCTAATTGTTGAGGTTTTTTCCTCCCCTCCAGCTTTTCCTCTTAAAACCACTGAGCCTTAATGGGCAGCCCGTGTCTCCGCCAGGGCCATGTGGGTCTGATTTTAAGCCGCATCCTGCCAGAGACTCCTGCCTGCACACATGTGGCTCCCAGAGCTTCTCCCAGTGTCTGGTGCAAAGTCCTTTCTTTTTTTCTACCGCATGTGCTGAGCCGCACAGAAGCTTCCAGACTTCACATCACAGCACAGCAGTAAACCAGTGCTGGCTGTAATTAGCTAGAATTGCACATTCCTCCTGGTCAGAAAGACATCATATCTTTGCCTTTTCGTTCACTGTGGAGAATTTCCTGCATTCTCTAGGTTCGCTGGAGAGGCCTCAGAGGAAGGAAGTTGTCTGCGAAAGGGGGGATGGGCTCACTCTCTAAGGTCTCTGCAGTTCTCAGGGGGTACACTTTAATGACATCTTCCGGGGCTGCCAGTCCCAACATCAGGAGGTAACCATGACGCACCCTAGGTGTAGCGGACGGTGGGAGTGGAGGCCTCCGAGATGCGCACCAGGAGAACACAGACAGTGATGCTATGGTCTGGAAACCACAGAACCTGGTGAATGTTTTGAAAGGGATTTGGTTTTGTTTCACTGGCAAGCTTCTGGAAGTCTTTTCTTGAGGCAGAGAGCTTATGTTAGGTCTTAGGTAGAGCATAAGGCCGTTGTCTCTCAGATGTGGACTTGGTCCTAGGGAGCTTAATTCTGGGCCGTGGTTCAAAACCTTGCTGGTGCCAGCTTTGAGAATTTGAGAAATTCAGGTCCCACCCAAGGAACCAGAGGGATTTTGAACAGTCCCTTCACCCTCCCCGCCCAGCCAGGCAGGGCAGCAGCCAGGGGCATATTCTCTATCCTGAGGGCTAACGGCCCTCACCTATAGGAAATTCACACATTAGGGACCATCTTCCGCTCGGTCCTCACCTATAGGAACTTCACTCGTTAGGGACCGTCTTCCACTCTGTAGGCTTAGCCCATGTTGAAGATGAGCTATGCCGTTGTCCCGGGTGGATTTGTACAATCTTTAGGAGGATTCGAGAATCACTGAGTTCCCTTATGGAAGGTTTAGCTGTCTGCATTGTTCCCGTGGGCCTCCCTTCAGGAAGACGGATGTTTGAAAGGACTCTGGGTGCTGCTTGGGAGATGTTCCCCATTGTAAATTGACACAGACAGCTTTCTGCACTTTCTTTTCGCCAGGACCACTCTCTATGGTATTTCTGTTGGAGCAAGTGGGGTTCAACTTGAGGAGCAGGAAACCCCATGGATTGGGGCCACCAGCCCAGTGTCTATGTCATAGGTCTGAGCTGATAAGACCCACAAGCACTTCTGTTATAATTAGAGAACTTTCCTTCTCCATTGAACAGCTCCCTATTTAAACATTAGCCTCTCCAGGGAGACATTGGTGACCCCTAGCCCAGCACAGTGTCTGGCTTACTGTGAACACTCAGTCATTGGTTGTTGGATTGGGTACTTCATTCAACAACATTGCTTGAGTACCTACTATGTGCTTGGTGTTGTGCTAGAATCTGGCAGTGCCAAAATAAGATAGAGCCCCTGCCCATAAAGAGTTTATAATCTAGAAGGAGAGGCACCAGTGTACTCCCAACATCTGGCACATTGCCAGACACATGGCGGTCACTTGATGGCTTTTGAGCTTGAAGTTATAGAATGACGGAACTGGAGGGTCTTAGGGACCGCAGCGTCCCTCCCTCTCACTTCAGAAATGAAGACACTGATTGGCGAGGGACTTGCATTCAAGGCCACCCAGACAGGGGCAGAGAGAGGACTCGGTCCATGGTCCTCGCTTTCGGCTCTTTGTAGCACCCCATCAGCTTGCTTTTGGCGCTTAACTAGAAAGGTCAAATTCTGAAAAGTAAAGGCAGTACCAAAAAGCGTAGGAACCCGCTTGCGCTGCACGCCTGCCGCTTCTCGGTGACCTGAATCCTGTAAGTACTTGGAAACTCCGGACACTGGTTCTCAGACGTGGGTTGCAGAGTCAGTTACTCAGAGGCAGCAGGGGCCCAGCTGCCTGCAGTTCCCACTGAGACGTCATTCTTGGCAGGCCAGAGCTCCCAAGCTGGAGAGTCATCAGTTTTGACCTTGTGGCTCTTCGAGCTGGGGTGCCGAATGGTGTTCAGGGTAAGGTGTGTGAGAGGTTCTGGTTCTTAAACCGCATAGAAGGGCTTTCCATCCTGCTAAAATAAGGCCGGGTCTTGTTTGACCCTGATTCAGACAAAGTAACTGTAAAAAGATGTTGAGATAATCAGGGAGAAAAGAATGTGGATTTGATATTTGATGATATTAAGAAATGCTCAAGGGCTTCCCTGGTGGCGCAGTTGTTGAAAATCTGCCTGCTAATGCAGGGGACACGGGTTCGAGCCCTGGTCTGAGAAGATCCCACATCCCGCGGAGCGACTAGGCCCATGAGCCACAATTACTGAGCCTGTGCGTCTGGAGCCTGTGCTCCGCAACAAGAGAGGCCGCGATAGTGAGAGGCCCGCGCACCGCGATGAAGAGTGGCCCCCGCTTGCCACAACTAGAGAAAGCCCTTGCACAGAAACGAAGACCCAACACAGCCATAAATAAATAAATAAAAATTAAAAAAAAAAAAAAAAAGAAATGCTCACAAATGGTAGAGATGATCATGACACAGTGACTGTGTTACAGGAAAAACAGTCATCACTTAGAGCGGCATAGTACGTTGTTTTGGAATACTCTAGGGAAAAAAGTAAGTCTTCATAAGAGTTTTGGGGTAAGGTGATATGTATGAGATTTGCTTTAAAATATTCCAGGGGAAAAAAAAAGTTGGGGAATAGATGAACAATTTGGCCAAACATTGATCATTGTAATTACTGAAGCTGGGTGATAAATGCAAGGCAGTTTGTCATACTATTCTCTCTA
This sequence comes from Eubalaena glacialis, assembly GCF_028564815.1. NCBI lineage: Eukaryota > Metazoa > Chordata > Mammalia > Artiodactyla > Balaenidae > Eubalaena > Eubalaena glacialis. The sequence continues at coordinate 10,535,859 of NC_083725.1, read as the reverse complement.
CTTCTGTATGTGTTTGGAAAAGTCCAGAATAAAGTTAGAGAAATAGGGCCTAGATCTCTCTCCTTGCCCTCCATGCCCACCGGTGAAGCCCTTCCAGTCTGGGTGGAGGCTGGCACTGCGATGACAGACCACATGAGGAGGCTAGTGCGGGGGCCCTGTAGTAGTTGGCCGAGCCCCTGGCTAATTTAGAGATGCCCGGAAGGGCTGGACACTCCTTTGAAGCCCCTTGTACCATGTCACCCACCAGCCCCGTCTCATCCCTGTTGTGTCTTTGGAAGCGACCTCCTCCTCAGCCCGGGCGACTCAGTGCCATCCTTGGTGTTCTCCATTCCCTGCCAAGTCCATATGCCCGTCAGGCCAGCCTCCTCAGACTCACCCAGGGAGGCCCACCTAAGGCAAACTCTGCTGAGCGGGTAACACACCGCATTGCCAACACTGCACATCGGGGCGTGACGGAGTTCCTCTCTCAACACCCTGCGATGCAGCTATCTGAATCCTTATTCACCCTCAGCCCACGTCTGTCCATTTCCTCTCCCTCCCTGACCGAGGGACCATCATTATGTCTCCCTGCTGGTGGTCTGCAGAAGGGTCTGCAGTCGCCCACAGCCTTTGCGATGTAGAGATTTCACTGTTATTAGTTGGTTTCACTTTTTTCTCTCTTGTCTTACTCACACATGAACTTTTTGTACCCAATCTTGATCTTAGACCAGAGGGTTCCATTCTGGTCTTCTACAGCTGTGCCCTTTAGGACAGACTGCAGATTCCCTAGGTCCACAGGGACACGTTTACCTGGAGCCTGTGTCCCTCCCCCTCCCCCTGCCCCCAACAAACACGCATCACACACTCTGGGTATTAAGGACCCAAAGGACCAGGAGGCTGCTTCCTGAGTTTCTTCCCTGTGTCCAGCCTCTTGAGGACAGACACCCCTAGCCCGGAGCATGACCAAGGAGCAGCTGTTTGTGGTGTGGACAGAGTTTTGACATGCTCCTGAGGTGTCCATACACATACATGTGAGGCCTCTCCTGGTACCCGAAGGAGCCGGGGGGAGGGCATAAAAGCGGGTGGGGGCAGAGCACACATAAAGGGATCAGGGACAGCCGTGCTTTGGCACAAAATGCCAAGGAGTCTGGGAAATCTAACCAGGCCTTTATGAAGGCATACGTGTCAAGTAGGAGGATAGGACCTATTTTATTTGCCAGTTTGTTTGCTTGATTTATTACTTCTAAGCATTAGACATTGGATATGTGGGTCTCCCTTTACATTCTTGCCCAGGCTCTGCACATTTTAGGTATCTGTATCCTAATTGAGACACGGGAATTTTGCTCGTGGCTGGACTTCATCTCATCTTAAGATAAGCTTATGTTCTCCCACAGTATTTCCTGCAGCTTGTAAAATACAACTTGTGAAGTCCTGTTGTAGCACCAGTTACTTCCTGTGTTTATAATGGAGGTGAAATCATGGTTTGTCTTTCCACCACCCTGCTTCCCATTCCCAAACAAGCAAGCCTGAGTTACATAAGCTAACAAGCTAATCTAAAATAACCTTAAAGTGAGGGTCACTTATGTGTGCCAACAACTTTATCATAAAAGTCTTCCCCTGTAATTTCCTATGCTCGTTCAAAGAGACTGGCAGCATTCTGGCCTCCATTCAATGGGTATTAGCCGTAAGACCTAAAAAGTTGAGCTATTTTTTAAATTATAGTTTCCCAAAGTGGCTCCTCCTCTTCAAATAGGTGCTGGAATTCCACCTTCCCTCCCTTTCTCCCTCCAATGAAACATTTTCATCTCTCTCAATGAGTTCTTTTTGTTTTTTTTTTAACTTTTATTGGAGTATAGTTGATTTACAGTGTTGTGTTAGTTTCAGGTGTACAGCAATCAGTGAGTTCTATTGAAATGCCTGACTTCTTATGGTATACTCATCACCATGTTACCGATCAGGGTTCGTGGCCTCCTTAATCAATAGAAATTGATAAGAGGCCAGACAAGAAATTCAGGCAAGGCTTTATTGGGTCCCCTGCTGCAGCAGGGGGGAGCAAAAACAAGTAACTGGTTCCCTTGCTTGCTCCCTGAGGGAGTGCGGGCTGGTTCCTTATATGGGGTGAGGGTAGGGGTGTGTCCAGGGGTGGCTTAAGTGTTCTGCCCACCCCTTGGGCGGTGCTGTGTGCAGGGGCATGTGCAGTAACCTGCTTTTGTTCCTGGATCTTCAGAAGTGGCGCTTGGGTTCTTTTGGTCTTTTTGTATCTTGTCCATAATTTGCCCCAACTGCGCATGCATGCAGTTATTTTTAGTCCCTTACAATTTCTTTGTATTTTGTTACTCAAGGAGACGTTTATCCAGGTACATGCATTGCAGCCAAGGGTCCCAGCTCCCAGGTTCCAGCTTGTCTCAACTATACCTACATAATATCAAACAGAAAGGTTTTGAAGGCCTTTGGGAATGTCAGAGCAAACGTCTCCCACCCATATTGGCTGTGTAGTTGGCCTGTCTCTCTTTAGAGACATTAAGCCCTCAAGTTAAATAGCAAATAAGAATACGAAAAAAGAGAATGTCTATATGTGTATAACTGAGTCACTTTGCCGTACAGCAGAGATTGTCACAACATTGTAAATCAACTAAACTTCAATTAAAAAATTAAATTAAAAAAATAAATAGGAAATAAGAAAAGACTGTGGCTTGGGGGAGGGAGTGTTGAGGTCAAGGAAGCAAGTAGGAGGCTTCACATATACAAAAGAAGTGCTCCCCCCTACACCCCTACAAACCTTGGCTTCCTCCCCCTCACTCCATCTCAAACCCCAATTAAAGTTTAATCCAAATCATCACAAATGCAAAGTGTTTTCTTCAAGCTCCATTACTTCGTGGAGCTCCCAGGTGCCCAGTTTAATATATGCTTCAGGGAAAGATGTCTGGCAGGGACTGGATGCAGGTATTGACTTTGGAAAGAGGAGTCTTAACATCCTCAAGTATGTCTGAACATGCTCGAGTATGTCAGTCCCTGCAAACAAATCCCAGCCATCCAGTTTGCTTGTTTATGTGGCTCGGATGCCTTGCACCCAAGCTCGGCCCAAATCCAAGTTTCACATTGGCAATCCCGCCATTCGACATGTTTGGCTCTTGTCTCTAACTGGGTGTCGACAGACAAAATCTACACTCCTTCATTCGGAAGTGCATTCATTCATAACCTTTATTCCCCAAACGTGTATTGAGGAGCCCTGCGTGAGGCTTGGGGGAAGGGAGACTGGTCGCAATGCAGGCCTTGCCTTAAAGGCAGCCAAGCTGTATGAGCAAATTATCATAGTGATGAGAAGAGCGTGTGATAATAGAGGTATGTACAGAAATGTGTGAATGCAGGAGAAGTAGTGGCTTGTCTGGAGGAACTGGATGAGGTATCAGAGGAGGGGACACCTGATGTGGACCTTGAATGATGCACAAGGACAGGGATGGCTGAATAGGGCCATTGAAATTTACATTCTCCTCTCTTGAGACTTCCACTTCAAAAGCTTTTGGTTTTCATGAGCACAGAAAGAGGGCTGGAGGCCTGATGATCCACTGGGGGCCTTGTCTACAGCTGCCGTGAGGAGAGAGAGAATGGAAAATAGCTTCGGATGCTGAGCCAGAGGGAAGGACTCTGCCCGGGCACAGGGGATTTACCAAGGAGAAAGGAAGGGGCTCAGGGGCTGGCCCCACCCCTTTGCTTGGGCATCAGTCATAGATTTACTAGTTGCTGATGCCTCCAGTATGCCACTGGGTGGGAACCAGCAGTCCCGAAAGGCCAGTGGGGATAGTTGTCAGCTCTGCTCATCTGAAGATTTGGCATGCTTCACATACAAACCTAACTGCAGCCACTGCCTTGATTGCCATCTTGAAATAACTCCTCATCACTGGATGAGTATTTTAATATGCAGCTTTCATCAAGAAGCTTCCATTAAAGCAATTCCAGTAGAGTGTATAATCGTTTCCCCCCCCCTTCATCAGACATGCTTGTCTTACAGAATTATGATGAGTTCAATTCTCACTTTTTTTAGTCCCATCTTTTAAAAAAGGAAAAAAAAAAAAAAGCCCTCAGAGAAATGATCCTGCATCTGTGTTAAAAAGTTTCCCTCTGTGTTTTCAGATCCGTCTTTTCTGGGTCAGCATTTCTCTTTAAGGCTTTCCTTATCACAGTTGTTTTTTTCTTTTTTCTTTTTAAACTTCCTGTTTCCTATCGAGCTTTGTATAAACTCATTTTGTCTTAAGCCATTCAGGAGTGAACTTTTCCCCTTTTTGCAGGCCAGTACTTTTTCAGCAACTTCTTATTCACTGTACACTCGAAGGTCATGCTTGTTTCAAATGTTTTGACAATCTTCAATTATTTGCACTTAAGGATTTGAGTAGAAAAGAGGAGCTGCATAAATTACCAGCGGAATGACATTAGAGCATGACATAGATGATACCCAGTGACAAGTTCTCCCCATGTGTTTATTCGCCCTTGGAATGTACTTAAGATCTTGTGTTTAACACACTAAACCGCTTCATCTGCAATTCTTATGCATAGAGTAGATGGGCAACAAAATTTACAGTGGAGAACCAACCCATCGGCATGTGGGTAATAGAAAGCTGGGGTAATGTAACTCTTCTCTACCAGGAATAACTCATCATAAAGAGAGGCCAGATAATCTTCTAGTTAAGGAAATCTTCTAAGCAAGCCTAGACAGACACCAGCCTGACTCACAAAGACCTAGGCTTCATTCCTTTATTTATTCAGCATTTACTGAGCACCTAGTATATGATAGATGCCAGAGATTGATTGATTGATTGATTTTTAAAGCATTTAAAAATTTTTTAAATTTATTTTGGATGCACCGGGTCTTCGTTGCGTCATGCGGACTTCTTAGTTGTGGCATGCGAACTTTTAGTTGCGGGATGCGAACTCTTAGTTGCGGCATGCATGTGGGATCTAGGTCCCTGACCAGGGATTGAATGCAGGCATTGGGAGCGTGCAGTCTTACCCACTGGACCACCAGGGAAGTCCCAGATGCCAGAGATTTAAAGAAGCAAAAGACGTTTCCCTGTCTTCTTTGGGTCAGTAAGGGCGAACACAGCTTGACAGAAGCCAAACAGATGAGTCCCTGGTAGGAACAGTTAACTCCACTGTACTGCCCAGAGTGGATTTGTTACCGACTCCAAGCGCACTCTGCTTGCCACACGACAGGCCAATGAATCGGAGACAAGGGGTTGAGGCAAGGAAGACGACTTTATTCAGAAAGCTGGTAGACCGAGAAGATGGCAGACTAAAGTCTCAGAATAATCATCTTATCGGGGTTTGGATGCCAGTTTCTTTTATAGCACAGAGAAGGGGAGAAGATGAGGAAGAAAGGTAAAAAGGCCATAAGTTTTGCAAATATCCCCTGGAATGACCAGCCTCGGGGAGGGGATGTGTTAATTTCTTCTTCCTTGCAGCCATCCACAGGTGGACAGGGTCCGGATGTTTGCCTGAACAAAGGCACTTTGGTTTAACATTCAGGCAGAGGGGCAGGGTTCCCCGAGGCAGGCCATTCTGTATAGAGAGTATCCTTTTAGTGAACAAAAGCAGCGGAGAGCAAAGGTTAAAGTAAAAGAAACAGATCCAACATGTAGTCCGATTTGGCTTTTCCCTGTTACAAATATAGAAAAGTACGTGGAAGGCAGGTGTGTGTGGAAACGGGGAACAGTGTTCCGGGTAGAGGGCCCAAGCATGTACAAAGACAAGGAAGGAAACAGTGTATTAAAGGAGAGAGAGTTCAGGGTTGTTGAGATGTGTGGGAGGGAAATGGCAGGGTTGAGCCTAGAAAAGTGGATTTGGGCACCATCATGAAGCACCTCGCATGCCAAATGGAAAAGATTTTATCCTGTAGGTAACAGCGACTCTCTAAAGACTTAAGCAGAGGTAATATGGTCCAGTCTCAATTCTAGAATAATAACTCTGACAGCAATGCAGACAGTGTATAAAAGAGGAGAAGGGACTAGGGGACACCAGAGCAGACTTGCCAGGTGAGAGATGAAGGTGTCCCGGCCCAAGACAGAGGAGCTGTAGATAGAGCACAGGCGGTACAGCCGCCACAGTTAGGATGCTTTGGTAGCCGATAGAGAAAGGGGCATGAGGAAGATGGGCAAGTTGAGAACGGTTCATAATTTCTCCTTATTTCAATGCTATGGCCCATTTTCAAAATGCACAGATTAAAAACGTCTACTGCTAAAGTACAGCTCCTGCTGCTTCTCGGTGTTTCTCCAGCTCCTTTCAGAAATGGGTAACTCATCCCTAGAATTTTGAGGGGGAACACAGCCTCATTCTGCATGCCTGACTCTGAGGAATGCAGAGGACTGGTAACGTACAAGGCTCAGGCTTTTAGCTTTTTCCTCTTTAATTTAATAAACACCTTTGGCATCATGCTAGAATGTAAGGCATGTCGAGTGAAGACCTGGTCCTTTTCCTCCATAAGCTCGTAAGCTTATGGAGGAGAAAGACAGGTACAACATTAAATATTAACCAAGGCAGAATGAAAACCCAAGGGCTGTGGGAGCACAGAGAGAAGCCTAGGAGGATGCAGGAGGGTTTCCTCTACCAGGTGGTGTTGGGGCCAGGCTGTTCGTTTTTGCTGAGTATCTACCACATGCCCTGTACTTCCCTCAGCACTGAGAATAACAGTCAAATATATATATACAGAGTAAGGAGGAAGAAAAACACTACATAAGTCGTTACAAGCACAATGAATACTGGGCAAGAGAAATGCAGGATGTCATGAGGGTAAGTAAGTGAGAGCTTAGTCTAAGGAATCAGGGAAAGCAACCCAGAAGATGTAACCTGGGATGTGAAAAATGAGCCGAGATATTGGTGTAGGAGAGGGAGAGAGAAGTATGTGTCCCCTTGCTCTGTTGTGAGAAGATGTGTTCAAAGAATGGAAAGAAATCTAATGTGACAAGAGCATATAGAGAAGGGGGAGTGGCCTTAAGAAAGGGTAGGAGGGGCCAGGAAATCTGTCAGACAGGCTTGTTAGCCATGGTGAGGTCCTGGAACTTTATCCTAAAGGAAATAGGGAGCTATGGATGTTTTAAGCAGAAGAGTGGTGTGATGGCTGCATATTGGAGAATAAATTGGAAACGGCAAAGCTGGAAGCTGCTGTGGTAGTCAGAGTGAGTGGCAATGGTGGCTTAGAGAGAGGAGATGACAGATTGAAGAGACCAGGGGTGGAATAAATTCAGGAGCAGACTTGGGCATGAAAGGAAAGAGAGGAAGAAGTTAGGAGTTGATCTTAAGCTTCTCATTTGGGCAGTGGGATGGATGGTGTGTTATTAACAGAGAATCTGGAGAGAAACAGGTTTGCAGGGGGAAAAGGTGAGTTTGGTGTTTGAGCACGTGAGGTTTAGTACAAGCAGGATATTCAAGCAGAGATTAACAGTAAGGAACGTGTTATGGAAGCACAAAGGTTGAGAGGGAGAAATGGATGGTACACAGAGCATCAGTGTGTACGGGTGGGAGTCGCAGCCATAGGAGTGGCTGGGGTCTCCTAGAGAGAGTGAACAGAACAGGGAAAGAAAGACTGGACAGATGCCTGAGGAACACCAGCAATTAAAAGGCCTGCAGAAGCGTCAGAGATGACAAAGCTGAGAAGGAACAGCTAGAGAAAACAGCAGAAAACCCAAAGGGTATAGTGTCAGCAAGGTAAGAACTAGAGAGCAAAGGCAGCATCGATAACGCGAAATGCTGTTGAGAGGCCACGAGAGACTGAAATTCAAAAAGCCCACTGAATGGATGTAATGGTTCAAATTCTTACTGCTGCTTCCCGAGTGACCTGAGGCAAGCTAGTTAATTCCACACTGAGCCCCCATCTATAAACTGGAGTGACGGTACAATATTCACCATCTGAAGGTTCAGTCAATATTAGCCATTATTTCTCACATGACTTTTTTTTTAAAATTTTTATTTATTTATTTTTGGCTGTGTTGGGTCTTCGTTTCTGTGCGAGGGCTTTCTCTAGTTGTGGCGAGCGGCGGCCACTCTTCATCGCGGTGCACGGGCCTCTCACTATCGCGGCCTCTCTTGTTGCGGAGCACAGGCTCCAGTCGCGCAGGCTCAGTAGTTGTGGCGCACGGGCTTAGTTGCTCCGCGGCATGTGGGATCCTCCCAGACCAGGGCTCGAACCCGTGTCCCCTGCATTGGCAGGCAGATTCTTAACCACTGCGCCACCAGGGAAGCCCCTCTCACATGATTTTTGACGTGGAGAACTGTTGGGGGCTTGTGGGGGAGCAATTTTAGTGGCGAGGTGCCTGATCAGAGTAGCTTTGAACCAGAGGGAAAAGTGAGGTTGAAGATTTGGAAGGGATTGTTGAAATGTAAAGGAGGAGCCCACAGAGAAGGAGAAGCAGAAGATCCAGGAAAAGGATGAATTGGCTTTCAGTGAGAGTATACAGCAAAACAACCGAGAAAGAGAGGCGTGAGCCAAGGACCTGAGGTGGGCTATTATCAATACATAGTATGATAACGGAGCACGGTCCGGTATGATGTCGTGAGGATGGAGGATGGGAAATGGAAGACCGATGAGTGGGAACTGAACCTGTCAAGAATGTGACATTCATGAGTTTGAGTATTTGAATTTTTATTTTGTGAATGTAAGAGAACCATTGACAGTTTTAAAGGAGTGGAAAGTTTAACTCAACTAGCTTCAGGAAAATTACTCTAACAATAGTGAGAAGGATAGATTATAGTGGAGAAAGATTTAGATAAGACCGTTCCACGCTGCAGTTGCTGGTGGTGGAATTTTAATACAGAGCAAAGGGCCGCCTGTGAGCATTTGATCTTGACTTGCTCACTTAACCTCATCTAGATTCCACTTCCCCATCAATAAAATGGGGATGATAGTGTTTATCTCTGAGGTTCTTTTGAGCATTATGTTTCATGTCAAGGACCTACGATGGTACCTGGCATCCAGTGAACAATGAATATCCTTCCACTCCCCATCCTCCGCCTCCCCCACCACTTTTGGTTAGCTACCTGAATGTCTTACTGGCACCTGATTCTCAGGAGAAGTATCTTTGCTTCCCACCTTTCTGGGCCGTACTAAAATAAAACAACAATCTTATCTTCCAAAAAGTTTCCTTTCAAGAGTGGGACTACTTTTTCACTGCTACTACTGCTCACTCCCTGATTTGGCAAATCGACCGTAAGTTATTTGCATTGCACCAGATTGTCTTGACATAAGAGTTTCTGTGTTTAGGGCTGGGCAGTGGCTCAAGAGTATTGCTTTTTCATTAAGCTTTTAAGGCACTTACCTACAAGATAGACAACACATCCTTCCTTGGCAGATGGCAAAACCCTGAAGTTGTTCCCTTAATTTCTCCTCTAATTTCTCCTTTTATCCCACCTTCTGTGACATCCGATTTGGTAAAATTCATTTCCACACAGAAATAACTGGTTTCTTGAAAAGATATAATATGGATTATATTTCTCTAAAGCCATATGCCCCATAAATCCTGGCATCCGCACAGATGCCATTTGATTTTATTCATTCAATAAATATATATTTTTAAATTTTAAATATTTATTTATTTATTTATTTGTGGCTGTATTGGGTCTTCGTTGCTGCGCGCAGGCTTTCTAGTTGCGGCGAGCGGGGGCTACTCTTCATTGCAGTGCGCGGGCTTCTCATTGTGGTGGCTTCTCTTGTTGTGGAGCATGGGCTCTAGGCACGCGGGCTTCAGTAGTTGTGGCATGTGGGCTCAGTAGTTGTGGCTCGCGGGCTTAGTTGCTCCGCGGCATGTGGGATCTTCCCGGACCAGGGCTCAAATCCGTATCCCCTGCATTGATAGGAGGATTCTTAACCACTGTGCCACCAGGGAAGTCCCTCAATAAATATTTATTGAGTGTCTGCTTGGTGTCTTGCCATCTACAGGGCAAAGAGGAAGAATATTCAGTTCTGCACTCTGAATACTCCCATATTTTGTGCAAAAGCAAGACCTAAAGACATAATTTCAGTAGACCGTGGCTAGGTTAAGTAAGAGGTGCCATCCAGCTTTCAAGTTGGGGGAGGGGGGACTAAGGGGTTGCAATAAAAAGCTTTAGAAAGCTGGCATTTGAACTGAGTCTCGAAGTGTGAGCTCGATTTTCCCAGGTGAAGAAAAAGGGGTGGGCTTTCCTGACATGTTTCCTGATGAAATGGCATGTGATTTGAAAGAGGATGGCTGACCCTGAAAAGGGTGACTCATTCATTGTCCCAGGAAGAGGATGCCAGCCGATGTTCACTGAGAGCTCAGTATATGCCACGTAAGGTGCTAAGTGCCTCGTGTTTTATTTCACCTGATTCACAGAACCATATGAGGCAGGTCCTATGAGTATTCCCATTTTACACAGGAGGCAACTGATGCTCAGAGAGGTTGAGTAAATTACCCATGGTCACACAGTGACACAGCTATGATTGAACATAAGCTGTTCCACTCCAGAGTCTGTGGATGCTGTGAACCACCACTGCACGAGCTGGGTGCGGGCCATGGTACAGAGGACGAGGGGCGAGGGGATGGGTGGAAGGAAGAAGGGTGGATGGAGACCAGCTTCGAGGGACTGAACACCAAGATGGGGCTGGTAGATATATCTTTGCATGTTTATTTCTTATAAAAATGTAACTATATTACTTTTAAAGTGAAATAGGACCCATTATTTAGACACTTTTTAATTTATTTTTTAAGGCATTTCTCTTTTTTAAAATTTATTTTATTTTATTTATTTATTTTTGGCTGTGTTGGGTCTTCGTTGCTGCATGCGGGCTTTCTCTAGTTGCGGTAAGCAGGGGCTACTCTTTGTTGCGGTGCGCAGGCTTCTCTTTGCGGGGGCTTCTCTTGTTGCGGAGCACGGGCTCTAGGCGCACGGGCTTCAGTAGTTGGCAGCACGTGGGCTCAGTAGTTGTGGCTCTCAGGCTCTAGAGCGCAGGCTCAGTAGTTGTGGCGCACGGGCTTAGTTGCTCCGTGGCATGTGGGGTCCTCCCGGACCAGGGCTCGAACCCGTGTCCCCTGCATTGGCAGGCGGATTCTTAACCACTCCGCCACCAGAGAAGCCTGACACTTTTTTTTCTTAGCAGAAGTCCTGCTTTAGTGGAAGATAATAATTGTATAAATGAGACAAGAGGGGCTTCCCTGGTGGCGCAGTGGTTGGGAGTCTGCCTGCCAGTGCAGGGGACACGGGTTCGAGCCCCGGTCCGGGAGGATCCCACATGCCGCGGAGCAACTGGGCCCGTGAGCCACAGTTGCTGAGCCTGCGCGTCTGGAGCCTATGCTCCGCAACAAGAGAGGCCGCGATAGTGAGGGGCCCGCGCACCGCGATGAAGAGTGGCCCCCGCTTGCCGCAACAGGAGAAAGCCCTCGCCCAGAAACAAAGACCCAACGCAGCCATAAATAAATAAATAAAATTAAAAAAAAAAAAATGAGACAAGAGGATTAGTGTAGGAAATCTAACTTAAAAACCAACTGTTCTTAGGGATTTTGATTATTACTTACTTGAAAAATGCTTACTGATACATAGATTCACTTTCAGTCATCAAAGTAAACCCCACTAATGTAAAAGTACTTCTAAGTTATTCACTCTTTTCACTTGAAAAGTGATGAAATTTATTTTCCATGAAAAATTAAGGACTGTAGATTGGCTTTAACCTCCAGCTCTCTTACGCGCTAACATTGTAACGTGATTCAGATTTCTATAGGAACTTGCCCAGAAAGAAATATCTGTTCAATTTACTTTCAGTTCACAGAACACTTTCATGTTCTGGGTTTCCTCCCACCCCCAACAGTGAATATTAAGAATTATCGATTTGAACCTAGTACCAGTATATTCACGAAGTGTTTCAAAAAGCAAAACTAAACCCAAACAAGGAAAAATATGAATCGACCACAGAAATAGCACACTTGTGTTGGTTGTAAATAAATGAGTAAATAAATGAACATCTGGGCTCGTGACAGAATTCAGCTGAAGAAGCACAACTCCAGATCCTATTTGCTTCATTTCAAGTCCCTCAGGTTAAGGCCTAAGTCAGTCCATGTGGTGGTTACTCAGCTTCCCGCTTGGCAGGAGCTGCATTAGGAATCCAGTATTCCAGATTTACAGTCTTTGCCGGTCTCCAGGGAGGAGTGCTGACCTCTTTGGATTCTGAGGCCCGAGGGTCTCTGCTTGGAGAACACAAACCCCTAGCAAGGAGCCCAGCCGCTCCCCTTCCCTCCCGCGAGGCCCTCATGACTTCCGAGCCCCACAAACATGAACTTGCTGGACTTGGGTGGCCAGGCTGCTTCGGAGCCTCTCCGAGAGCGAGCAGCCCCGTTTCCCTCCCGTGGGTTCTGCGTCCTGGATCTTTCTGCTGACCAGCGAAACCAGCCTTGAGCAAAGTCCAGCTCCCCGGATGACTCTCCTCTCCTCTCCTCTCCTCTCCTCCTCCTGCCAGGTCTCTCCTGGAACCCGGGCTGCATCCACCACCCACACAAGCTGGAGTTTAGCCTCTGGGGTCTGACAGTGGAGTACAACCCTGAGAAACTCCTCCCCACTCCCCACAAAACAGCCCAGGGACAGCAGACGCCGGAGTTGGGTACCGTCCAAGGTCATCTCAGGCATCATCCGCTTTCTCACTTGTCAGTCGGTGAGACTCCGTTGGTCAGAGTCTCTGACCTCAGGGAGCATGAATGCCTGGAAGGGTCAGGAGAGGCTTTTAAGAAAAGGGTGGGACTTGGAGAAAGAGAGAGAGGTTTGGACAGTGGTCCAGACCGGAGGGAAGAGCAAGACATTCTCCCAGCATGGGCTTCTCTCATTTCAGTCCTGGAGATCTCCAGGAAAGGAAATTCCAGGGCTTCCCCTGAGCCTGACCCATCCTTTTCCTGTGACATCTGATGTCCCGTTTTATAGGTCCCGGCTGTTAAATATATGAAGCCTACAATGCAGGGGACTGTGAAACAGAGGGCACAGTCTAACAGAAGTGCTAGCCTGGTGGAAAAATCCAGCCCGGTCTCGTTTTTCGTCCCCTCTTGTCTCCTTCCAGCTACACACATGCTATCATCACTCGATCTGAGTCTCTTAGGCTGGTTTGGGAGGACAGCCTGCTGCCGGCACCCTGCTCTACCCTCCGGAGCATCCTTTGGCAGGAATACAGCACAAAGGGCTGTGTGTGAGGCCTCCCTCTAAGCTTCAAAGCACTGAAGGCAATTTCCTTTGCAAGGTCATTGCTGAAGGAAAAAAGGTTTTTAATCATTTCCCTCAGAGAGAGAAAGAGAGAAAGCGAAGTTCCAGAAATGTCATTCATCCCCAGAAATGTCATCTCGCTACGGCTTCCCCTCCATCTTGCTCTGTAAATTGTGGAAATCAGTCCCAACTGCCTTAGGCAATTGAAGTCTATACATGGACCTATCCAAGCTCCTGGCACCAGGCCAGCTAGAATCTACTTCTGTGCATGTGGTTTGGTATGTGTATGAAAAAGGGGGGGGGAGGGGGAGGGAGTGCCTTCAGGGCCGAAGGTGGGGCATGAAGTTCGCCAGCCTGTGACAGAGCTTCACTCCTCCTCTCCTTCGTCTTCTCTCCCTGCTCACCATCAGGCGTTGCTCTGGCTGTTCTGACACACTGTCCATCTCAGACACACCTGTGTTCAGAGCCAGGGTGACAGGTGGAGTAGTGACATTCCTGAAAACGGAGCGTTGAGATCAGAAAGGCTGCTTCTAGGCCCCCTGGGACAAGTGACTTAATCTCTTTGCTCTCAGCTTCCTCATCTGTAAAATGGGTATAGTATTCACCACTTCATGAAGCCATCTTGAAGACTGAAGGAGATGCTGGTTATGAAAAACTGTAGGGACTTCCCTGGTGGTCCAGTGGTTAAGACTCCCTGCTTCCACTGCAGGGGGCACAGGTTCGATCCCTGGTCAGGGAACTAAGATCCTGCGTGTGCTCATAACACGGCCAAAAAAAAAAAAAAAAAAAAGACAGAGAAAGAAAAACTGTAAAATACAAGGTGCTGCAAGGAGTTCATCTTAGAAAACAGGTCCCTGGTCTATTTCATTTTGGAGTGGGGGAGAGGGGAGGGGCGGGGACAGGTCACAAAACTGCATATTTCCCTTGTAAAGGAGCCCGGCTGAGTAGGTAGCAGAGGACCTAAGGGGTGAGGTAGAACGGCTCACAGGAATTAGTCCCAGAGGACTCCTGGAAGAGGTGGTTTCCAAAAGAGAGGGGGCTCCATGTCTGCAGACAGGAAGGCAGAGGGTGTTCCCTTCTTCCTCACAGAAAACCCCTGGCCGAGGGAGAGATGCGATATGATCTGGGTGACTGCATCGTCGCTGCCCTGGCCAGCCGAACGGTCCGCAGCCCGGCGCCAGGACCGGTGCTGCTTAGGGTCTTGGCTAAGCCCGGGCCTCGTGCCTGTGAAGGGGACGGGCACCCGCAGGGCGTCCCTTTTGAATCCAGCCCGTGCACCTGGGTCCTTCACACTGCGCTCGCCTCACCCACACCTCCCCTCCGCGCTCAGGCTTCCTGTTTTGAAACCGCCAAGAGACGGAAAATGTGAGTGCTGTCACTTTAACGGCTCAGGCTGCGTTTGCGTGCGTGCGCCTGTGTGTGTGTGTGTGTGTGTGTGTGTACGTGTAAGAGAGAGAACTGGGTGTGTGACTGTGTGCGCTGTGTGAATATGTGAGCTGTGTTGTGTGTGTGGGCAAGTGCGTGAGTGTGAGCACGTGTTGTATGTGATCCTGTGTCTGTTCGAGCACGTGTTGTGTGAGAGTGTGATCGTGTGTGACTGTGTGATTGTGTGGCTGTATGAGCCTGAGTTGTGAGTGTGAGCATGTGTGTCTGTGAGCACGAGTGTACCACACGGCCTAGAAAAGGCAGCTGTGGCCCGGGGCTTGCCGGTGCCCGGACACCTGTGGGGGGGGGGGTCTACTAGGGGCTCTCGCGCTCCCAGTACACCTGTCTGCCCCAGCGACAGGAGTGAGGAGCGCTGTAGGCCTGCAGGGGAAGGTGGCCGAGACCTTTCCTGGTAACGCTCAAAAGTTCATCTCACAGCTTGTAGAAAGGCCTTCTTTATTTTTCAAGCTTTAAAACAAATGATTTCTTACCAACCCAAAAATGGCTTTCTAAGGAACTAGCTCATGTAATGGACCTTGCTTAAAGGGCAGGCAATGTGTCTGGTCCATGCCTTTATCTCCAGGACCTAATTCAGTTCCTGGCAGGTAGCAGGAGTCCAGTGAATTCATTAAGCAAGTGTTTATGGGGTGTTTACTATGTACCAGGGATTGCTCGAGGCTCTTGGGATCCAACGCAGATCATAACAAAATCTCTGCTCTCAGGTAGCTTATAGACATTGGGGGGAGACGATTGCCATCCCACGAATACAAATATTAAATATGGTAGGTGCTGGTAGTGTTGGATGAAAGAATGGATTCGTTTTAAAGCTCTTTCCTTGGCTTTTTAGAGGAGACTCTGGCTTTTGCTGAGTTCTGCAGAGCAAAGGCCATAATCAGTATGCTTTTCTTCATTTACTGAGATAATATAATTGACCCACGGTCTTTTGGAAACAAAAATTTTCCCCTAGTGAGAAAAGATAAATGGACAAGGTTTCTCTTTCCTGCCATGCCCCTCCTCCACCCCATTGTTGGCCTCCTTAGAGCTTCTAGTACCTTCCCTCCTTCCCACATCACACCTGCTGTTCCTTCTCTCTTGTCTGGATGGCAAAAGTCCTCTCATCCATCAAGACTCCTCTCAAATCCTGCCCACTCTGTCAGCAGAGTTAATCTCACCCTCTTGGTGAGAGTCTTTAATTTTATTTATTTTATTTATTTTTGGCTACATTGGGTCTTCGTTGCTGCACGCGGGCTTTCTCTAGTTGCGGCAAGCAGGGGTTACTCTTCGTTGCGGTGCATGGGTTTCTCATCGCGGTGGCTTCTCTTGTTGCAGAGCACGGGCTCTAGGCACACGGGCTTCAGTAGTTGTGGCTTGCGGGCTCAGTAGTTGTGGCTCACGGGTTTAGATGCTGCGTGGCATGTGGGATCTTCCCGGACCAGGGCTCGAACCCATGTGCCCTGCATTGGCAGGCAGATTCTTAACCACTGTGCCACAAGGGAAGTCCTCCCACCTGCATGCTTTAAATGACCTCAGGAGCATGTGTATCACAGGGCATTATGATTATTTGTTCCCTGTTTGTCTTCTGCCCCAACTGAGCTCCTTGAGGCCAGGAACTCTGTTTTGTCTATCAGTGAATTTCCCAGAGTCTGGCACAAGACCTGGTCCTTCTCAGATGTTCAACACAAGTGGGATGGATGCATGGATGGGTGGGTGGGCAGACAGGTGGTTAGATGAATATTTTCTCACCAACCTTTATGTAATGAAAAATAGACACTAAAGAGATGTCAGCCCAGGATGAGGAGTGCAAACCAAGACCCAAGGCGCATGCAAGAGATGGAGTTTTAACCATGGCTGTTGCTGAGTCTGGGCTTCTTTCACATTTTTTTAAATGATCCGGAAAAGGAAATTCAGAGTAAGACTGACACATCTGTGGATGACACAGAGCTGTTTGGGTAGTGAGGAGCCAAGCCACGGGAGGATGGGCCAAGATGTGAGTTGGCGGGCAAGTAGAACTGGCTTGGGTGTGAGCAAATCAAGCCACTGCGTTTAGGTAGAAGTTGTCTGAGGTATGAGATGGTGCTTCTCCGTGATTAGCGCTGGCAGGAAAGAGCGAGGACGTGGGAGTCACTCCATTCACTCAATTAATTAAGCTCCTACTATGTGCTGGGCTTTGTGCTCAGAACTGCACCTCCTACCCTTGAAATATCTCAGAGTCTGAGGAAGAAGAATATATTTCCAATGGAGTGGTGAAAATAGACATGGAAGGAAATAGAGATAGACACACAAGGAAACAGAAGTAGAGGCTAGCAGTGCTCATAGAAAGATATTCTAAAGTGCTGAGAGACCTCAGAAGACAGCCGCTCTGCTGGGGTCGGGGCGGGTCGGGGCGGGCAAGGGAGGATTCATCCATTCCTCCCTTATTTAATGCACATTCTAAGGATTCACTGTGCGCCATATCCTGAAGGCACAAAGTTAAACAGATAGGGAGCCTTGTTTCAAGGAGTTTCCAGTCCAGTGGCGGATATGGAGAAGTGAAGTGTGGGAGGGGCCCTGAGGGGAGATGTGTGATTCAGAAAGGAAGTTCTAGTAGGATTCCACTCAAGAGATATGAAATCTTGGCTTAGACTTAAAGTCATCCTCTGAGTTCGTTAGAAAAGAGAGGAGGTGTAGGTAATCCCACTGGAAAAAGCAGAGTGGGCAAGGCTTCAGCAGAGAGAGCTTCAGGGTGTTGGGGGCAACTGCAGGGCTCCTGTGGCTGAAGCCAAGGCTTCGTGGGGCAGGGCGGGGGGCGGGGTACAGGGAGGGGCAACATGGTGGGGGGAGGGTAACTGCAGGAGAGGCAGCCAGGATGCCGGGAGCCGCCACGGGCTGTGGCCAGGGATATGGGGAGGGCTCTGAAGGATCTTAAGTGAGACAGTGGCATGATGCAGGTTAGTATTTTAGGAAGATTATTCTGGCCTCAGTGGAGGATGGACTTGGAACTGGGGAGGAGAAGGGAAGGCGAAACCAGGAACCAAGAGAACCTCTGAAATCACCCAACAGGAGCTTATGCGTGGAGAATAGAATGAATGAATGGGCCTACAATGACCTAGGGAGTGGGGTTGGCCTGGTGACATCAGCCAATAAGACTTGGGAAATGTCATTCTCTCGCCAAACATACAGGGTGCCCTGTGGGAACAAGGCTGAGACCAACACCCAGAAGCAACGCTAGACAGGAGGGGGGAAAGAGCACCGGAGGCGTGGGTCCTGGGCTGAGCCGTGGCTCCGTGACCTTGGACAATTGTCTGACCTGCCCATGTCCCCACTGGGACTGCTGCGAGAATAAAATGAGATAACATTGTTAAGTTCTTTGTAAACTACAGGGTCAGCACCTGGAGTGATGTTGGGTAGTTTTGGGCTCTTGCACATTAAGAGGTAAAAACCTCTTAATGGCTGGAGAAGCTCCAGAGATGGGCACTGGGGTGATTAAGGGGTTGGAAAGTTTTCTTTATAGAGACACAATAAAAATATTAGAGCTACTCAATCTGGAAAGAATGAAGGGAGTCTGCCAAAGCTTGGGCTTTATAGCCCAGGAGTGGAGAGGGAGGCAGGCAGACTGCCTGTGGGCAAATCCTGACTCTAGGGACTTCCCTGGCGGTCCAGTGGTTGAGACCCCGTGCTTTCACTGCAGGGGGCACGCGTTCGATCCCTGGTTGGGGAACCAGGATCCCGCATGCCTTGCGGCGTGGCCAGGGAAAAAAAATCCTGACTCTACAATCGGAGATCCTCCTAGGGCCTTGGGCAAGCTCCTTAGCATCTTTAAGCCTTAGTTTCCTCGATTATCTAACAGGGGATGATGATCCTCTGCTGATTGTTGTGATGAGATGGCACAATGATGACCTAACTGTTGGGAGGATTGAATGTACTAAGGTAAAGAGCTTAGTACAGGGAGTGGCACGTGATAAGCACTGACTGTTAGCCATTAACAGGAACTGGGAAGAGAGGATGTCTGTGCAGTTAGTCCCTGGATCCTGCAAGGCAGAAGAATACCTCCCTTGTGCTTGAAGAAACAAGTTGTCGCAAATAAGGAAAAGTAGAGGGCTCTCCCACAGTGGATGGAAAGTGATGAAATTCATCAGACTGAAAAAACAGCGTGGGCACCTCTGGGCTCCCACCCTGCAAGTTGGCAGTTGAGGACAGTTAGGAGGCGGGGAACAGCAGCCTCGCCCCCTGTCGTATTCCCTGGGTCACTTGTACACACCAGTGCTTAATACTGATTTGCCACCTCACAAGTCTCCTGGCTGTCAGTGAGGGACGGAGCACGTGGGAGGAAGGGGGTGGGGAGAGCCCTCAGCTTTGGCTGCTCTTACACGGAGAAAGTCTTTGCTGCCGAGACAGCCTGGGACAGCTGTGCGGTCTCCAGGTCCCAGAGTGATGCCTGCACGGTGCGTGCCCCAAACTACACATGGCACTAGGTTTATCTTCCCTGGGAGAGGAAGAGCCTTCTGCTGACACATAGAAATTACTCAGGTCGAATCTCTTGTGGCTTTCGCTGTCACCAGAAACCCTCCCCTGAGAGGCAGCTGAATCACACTGCCTATCTTTAGTTGGTCTACTTTGTAGGGTTGGCAGCCTGGAATGTCGTTACTGAAAATGATACTAATCTCTGAGCTGAATTCCAGAGTGAAGCTGCTGCTATACGGATGCCATAATTACATGGAGCAGATACTTATTATGCGTTTACTATATGCAAAGCACTGCATATACTGACAACACTTGCCCAAAGCCTAGAAAATAACCACAATCGATTGCAGTTGCATTGTGCGTTACACCTTTTATCTGTAATACTAACTCGGAAAGTTTATTGAGTGCTCACTGTACACCAGGCACCGTGTCAATGAAAACCTCCAAACAACGCTCTAAGTATGATTGCCATTCTCTAGTGTCAGATGAGAAAACTAGGGGTTCGCTCTATTCAGTATATTACCCACAAGTCCTATAACTAGTGGGTGGTGGAACAGGATTCAAATCCAGCTCTGTCTCTGGAGGCCATGGGTTTGACCACTATGCTACACTGTCCTTTACCTCTAACAATAGCTGTGTGAAGTTAATGGTTTTCATTCCACTTTTACAGATGAGATACCAATGCCCAGAGAGGTCCTTCCTAAATCGCAGTTAATAAATAGCAGAGCCCAGCTCGAAGCCAGATCCTCTGACCCCGTATTCAGTGTGTTTATTAGCGCAACTCCCATCCCTCTGTCAAAGAACGTCTGGGCTGCTAAGGGAACAGGCTTGCCAACAGCGATGCCCACTGCTGATGGGGTTCAGTAGCAGGACCCCTGTTCTGGGTTGCTCAGGCTGGTTGGGAGGAGCAAGGTGTTTTCTCCCCTTGAGGACACAATATACCCTTAGTTACACCCACATAGTGTGGTGTTGTGCTTTTGACCTAAACCCCCAAAGCTACAGGGACCTCTTCTCAGCCAGCGCTATGTGAGCTAAGAACACTTGACTAACAATACCACCCTCCCTGAGGTGAGGGGCCACATCCCATCCTTTTATTGTGTAAAAGAAACAGAAGAAGGCTTCTCCCCGAAGGAGGCTAGGGAAATGACCCCAGAAAAGCTGAAACCTAGACTCTGCCTCAGTTCCACTTGGTAGTGTCCACTTCTAGCAGTGCTTTGAAGGCTACCCTAGCGGGCTTCAAGACGATGACCTTGATGCTTGCATTTCGAGGTCCTAGTCCAAGCTCTTCCTCTGTCATCCTAGGGGAGCTGGGGGCAAGTTACTGGAACACAGAGCCCTCATTCTCCACCAGTAAGATTCAAATGTTCACCCCTGTTATCAACCTCTTAGGAAGGTTGGAGTCATAGACACCTGTGAACCATGCTTTGAAATCCTAGGAGGAAAGACATCGTAGAAACTTATTTTATCATCAGTATCACTGAAAACGGTATATTAAGCACTGACAGTGTGATGATTGAGGCAGAGTTGGGTGACCATCAGTATTTCGGTGCCTGGCGAGAGGGATGAACACCTGCAGGTCAGCAGGAAGAACTCTGTTTTGCGCCCAGGTTTTGGGCCACTGCTGTTCAGAGCACGTCCCTGCCTCCGGCTTTTGGGGAAAGCGCACGGTCTATTGCAGTGCTCCGCCAAGAGCAAAGGGCTTTTAAGTTATGCCCGGCTACATTTATTTCATAGTTATCCCGTGAATTAGGTATCCCTTTCCTTAGATGAGGTAACCGGGTCCCCAAAAAGTGAAATCCCAATTCTCCTGTGCTAAGGAGCATCTCCCCCTATAGTCTTGCAGAAAGCTTCCTGGATGCTCCTTGGGAGAGCGCTCCCACAGCCCTAGGAGCTCAGAAGCAACGAGGCGTGCCTTCTCCCCTCTTGGAGGGCTCCCCTCTGCCCTCCCAACCCTCCGGTGTATGTGTCCACTTGGAGGTTCACTCCAGCCTGAGACCAGTTGTGGCTGATTTGGGAGAAGCTGGCAGCCTGGTTGGCAGCTGGCTTCAGGGCCACCAACCAAGCCCTCCTCCTGGTTCCAGCCTGCCCTATAATTAGGTGTTTTAATTGGGCGCTCTGTTTATACTCAGCCAGAGCTGTTGGCGCTGGCTTAGGCCTCACACAAGCAGTCTCTGCCTGGCTGTAACCCTGTTCTCCCCAGGGAAGATGGTGTTTACTATAAAGGGGATGAAGTCTGGGGCCACACACCCTGGCCTTCTGCAGTGGGTTGCGGGCCCGGGCTCACCTTCCGGGATGACCTTGGCTAATCTCAGTGTTCCACTTTCCCCTAGAATGCCACTTAAAGTCACTGGGCTGCATGTCACATCCGTCATTGCTGTACCTCCTCCGAGATCAGTGTGAGAAGCCTCTAGATGAATAGTGGGAGTCATAGAGGTTTTGATCCAGGGTGAGACCATTTACTGAAACCAAAAGGAGTCAGCTCTCTGGAAGAAAGCCTCATTTAACTAAAATTCTGTTCCTTTGGGCTGAAATGATACCAACCTAAAGTATAACAAAATGGGGAAATGAAATTTTTATTATCATTACATAATAAACATAAGGTATTTGAAATGTGTACACTAAAACATGGAGTCCATTGAAGGAAAAGCATAGTGCACCTGGACAAAGCTGGTCGGACTGTCTTTTCAAGGCTAATCTTCTTGGCTTACCCTGTTCCCTATCTATCTGACCCTATTGGAACCCAGGCCTCCAGGGCCAACCACGCCATCCCCATCCCTAGGTTCCCCTAAGGAACCAAGTGCTGCCTAAGAACAACTCCCTTCTTTGAGTGTGGACCAGTGTGGTGGAGGAGCAAAGACACAGGAAACCATCAGAACAAGCCCATGCGGGAGAACTGATCATGTACAAGACAGGAGAGGCGCTAAGAACGCCTGGGTTTGGGGGCTGGAGTTACAGACAGGGTGAACTAAGGGAGCAGGTGCAGTTTGAAGAGGTGGGAGAAGCAAAGGCACAGGTGGGGCAGGGGCACATGTGTAACAGGAATAATGGTTCTCATCTCAGGAACGTCCTATCTGATAATCAGGAAATAGGAGCTTCCTAAGCAAATGGGGCACGTGATACTACCAAGTATTAGAAGATGGAGATTGGTCTTGATCTTACAGGCAGTAAGGAGCCATTTTAGTCTTTGGAGCACCAGGACATGATAATAGTGGTATTTCAGCAGAAATATTTCCTTGGACGTGTACACGACGGATTGAAGTATAATGATCTCAAGGCAGGGAGAGCCTTTGGATAAGGCAAAATATTCTTAAGGATCATGGCAGCGGGACTCAGAAGCAACTTGAGGGCAAGGTCAGTGATGCAAACTCCTTACAGTTTCCAAAGTACTTTCTGTTATGTTATCCCACTTGGTTCATAGAAACAACTCCTTGGGGAGAGTATTATTACTCTCATTTTACAGCTTACAAGAGAGATTCAAAGGGGCTCCACTTCCCCCTGTGGTTGAAATATGGACTAGAGCCTGGGTCTTCTCTTTCCCAGTCCTCTGCTCTGCTCCTTCCAATACATTTACCGACCTACTCTTGGTGGTGGTGGTGTTTGTTTGTTTGTTTGTTTGTTTTTGTTTTTTTCCAGCCACACCGCATGGTTTGCAGGATCTTAGTTCCCTGACCAGGGATCAAACCTGGGCCCCTGGCAGTGAAAACCCGAAATCCTAACCACTGGACCACCAGGGAATTTCCTTGTTGTTGTTTTTCATATCCCTCTTAGTACCCAGGCTAGGGAAGCACCAATGGGGGCTCAGACGCCTCTTAGAGAATGAACACTAGAGGAAATCAGAGTTTCTTGGAATAAGTATGCCGTGTAATGTTGAATTACTAGCATCATTGTACTGGCACTACCATATTCTCTGCCCTATCTAACTTGCCTAACCATGAATTCAATAAATTCATTCAATAAATGCAGTGCCAAGTATGTGTCAGGCACTTCACTGGGTACTTGAGATCTAGGAATGAACAAGGCCAAGTCCCTGCTCGTGGGGAGCTTACATTCTAGTGCACCACTGTTCCCTCGAATACTCTGTGGCGATGAGAATATTCAGATCTGCGCGGCCCACATGGTAGCCACCAGCACCTTAAATGCGGCCAGTGTGATGAGGAACTGAATTTTTAGTTTTATTTTACACGTGGCTAGTGGCTAGCATATTGGCCAGCACAGTTCCCATGGAATATTTTTATGGACAATAGTGAGGGGAATTCCTGATTTACACTCAATTGCTAAGAAAGGCAAACTACAGGGCGAAATAAGTCTTTTCCTCGGAATAATGGAGCCTGCTTTTCTAGCATGTGGCTGCCACTCCAGAAATGGAGATGGGCCTTTTAGCCTTCTCTCTTCCCCTCAAGGAAATTGTCTTCCTGACAAGCTAAAAATGGCATGTCATTTTCCTGAAGCATCATTCTCTTTGTGTCTTATCTACTGAACACAGAACAGTAGTTGGAGGAACCGAACTTGTATTGCATCTGGGAGAGCAGCCAAAGCGGGTAGACAGAGCATGAATGGCTTAGAGAGAGAGAATATGGTCCTTTCCTGCTGGAATGAAGCACAGTGAGGCTTGAGGCTGTCACCTGTAGAGAGGGCTGCAGTTTGAAGTGGCCACTTTCCGTTGCTTTGGGTCTTTGTAAGCATGACTCCTGCTTTGGTATCTGTTGTCAATTCCCACTGAAGATTCTCCATAACCCTTCCCTCCCTCCCTCCCTCCCCTGCAGGCCACTCTTCATGATCAGCCCACGCCTGGCACTTCTGTTTTACCCATCATTGTCATCTAAGGGGAAAGAAACAGCCCAACTTCCTCCCCCCGGTGTATGAAAGGGAAGAGAATCCACAGGACACATAACTCACAGGCTATCAGAACTGGAAGGGGACTTTGAGATCCATCTAAGCCCTTTCCATTTTCCACGATCCCAGGAAGGTTAGGGACATGCCCAGGGTCACACAGTGACAGAGCCAGGACCAGAACTGGCTGTCCCACCAGCTCAGTCCTTTTCCCAGGGATGCACAACGGACAGTCAAAGGGGCGGAAAGAAGGCATGGATTGGAGCCATGGATTGGGTACATGACAAGGATTTGTGAGTCCTGGGTTCCAAGGTGGCTCTGTAGCAACTCACTGTGACCTTAGGGAAGTTGTTTTTCTTCTCTAAGCCTCAGTTCCCTGCTCTATGAAATGGAGAAGTTAGCATCTGCCTTCACAGTCCAATGGTAAATAGGAGTTTCAGTGAAGCCCCAGAGCTCTGAGGCACATTTAATGAAGTTAATACCCCCTGTCACCTCATGCTGCAGAGCACCACGAATGCAATTTAATACACAAGCCCAAGGAACATGCAGCCCCTTGCCCCACTCAGCTTTTCAATTTCCCTCCTCGTCCATAAAAAAGACTCAGGTAGCAGTTGACTTTTTGACTTGTAGCCTTCTGTGGAAAGGGCCTGAACATTTCTCAGGTTGTGGGTCGGGGAGGTAGCTCGGGCTAGAGAATGTGGCCACTCAGAGTGATGGTCTGGCACCATCAAAGGGGCTTTGCCCAGCCAGCTTCAGAAAAGCCTCCCATGTCAATGAAAATGGTTCTGCAGAGCAGGGCATGCTCTCTGCTCCAGAATAATGCCCTCAGCTCTTATCTTTCCCTCCCACCCCGAGAGGGAGGCTTATCAACCCAGGGGGAAGCAGGCAGGGGGAAGTGACTCACTTAGGATCCTCTTTTGAGCTGGGGACAGAGTCAACTTAGCCTTTGTCAACTGAGGCTCAAGGTCCTACGATTCTAAGACTGGATTTATATTTAGAAAAAAGAGAACAGAGCAGAATGCACTTAGGTAAACCTTGTGGCTAAAGAGAAACCTGGTCCAAATGTAGGTAATTAATTATAATCTGCTTTGGTTTTCTTACTCACTGATTAATTTGATTGTCTTGTTTCCTGGGGTTTGGAGCTAATTTGAGAAATCGTTTGTATCCAAACACTGCAGCGCCTCTGCCCGGGTTACACACAACACAGGTGTTGCTGGGCAACTCGGGGGCTGGTTAAGGAGGAGGGTCAGTTAATTAGGACGGAAGGAATCAAGCCCCGCATTTCCGCCTACGATTACCTTGCGGTGGTGGCTTGAGAGGAATCAAGCGAGGCCCACTGCAGTTGGGGGTGACATTTGAATGAGGCAGTAAAGATAAACTGCTTGAAAAATTCTTAAGCGCTTTTGGCCTTGAAAGTCACGCAGAGCTACCTAGAGCTCAGTCAGGTCCTCTTGGCGCCTCGGACATGTAGGACCACGTCTCTCTTGCTGGAGCCAGCGACTGTATTGGATTCTTAAGCTCCCACGTTTGTAAGCCTAAGCCTAGTAACGCTGCCTCCCTCTCTAAGCCTCAGCTTCCTCATCTTGTAAAACACCTCCGAGACCTGCCCTGAGGATTAAATAAGCTTGTTCCGTGACGCTTCCTCCTTCCCCTGCCCTCTCCCCGAGGCACCCCGCTCATTTCCAGTGTCGAGTTCCCACGTCTCAGGGAAGGGCGCACGGCTGGCTCTGCAGACTCTGCTCCCTTCACACCAAGGGCGGTTCTAGCTGTTCTCGAAGGCTGTAGTGCCCCGGTGTGGAGGGCTGGAGTAGGGCCGGGGGCAGCCGGGGGAGGAGGTCAAAGAAGGAAGCCGGACCCTGGGCGGGAGGGCTGCCCTGCCAAGACCACAACTGAAAGGCCTGAGGCAAACCAAGGGGTCCCCTCTGGCGCTACTCCCTAAGAAGGGGGTCCCAAGGCCTCTCAGCAAAGTAGCACCTGCCCAGGGGCTGAAGAAGTGGTGCTAGATCAAAAGGCAATCGAGCAGCACGGTCTAAGCAAAAAAGGCAGAGCCACAGCCTAGCGATATGCCAAGAGCACAGTTTGGGGACTTAGGAGACCTGGCTTCCTGTGCGTCATTTGCCTCGGCGGGTCTTAGTTCTTCATCTGTAACATGAGAGGATTGATCTCAAAGGCGTGATATTCCATGAGCATCCTCAACATTATACCTTAATACGTACACTGTTAGCAGAATCTGAAATCACAGACACACAGACACACACACACACACACACACACACACACACACGCTGTCACGCTCAGGGGTGCCCGATGCGGTCCTGGGTATTAGTAGACACCTGATAAATCTAGATATTCCAGGCTGTGGGATACTGGACAAATGGGCTGTATTTCTCTATCCATAAAATAAAGTTAGTAATTGCCTTCTGGTCCCTGTTTCCTTTCCTCCTAAGGCATTGAGAGAGGAGGGCTCAAAGCTCTCAGAAGCCTAATGGGAAAACAAGAGCTTATTTATTTTTTAAAAAAACAGCCTCTCCTTTGAGTGAGGCTTCCTCAGGGCCTCCAGGCCACCCAGAGTGGCAGTGTGCTTTCTACCCGTCTGAGGGGACGTCGCCTGATTCCCTGAGCTCTGGGGGCAAAGGCCCAGGGGACAGGACGACGTGGCAAAGGGGGTGATGGTCTGGGGGACAGGAGTTAGGACAGCTCTCACTTCCCGACGTGTTTGGTCAAGTCCCATTTATGATATAGAAAGTGCCCGTGAAAGGGGAAGCAGTAAGTCATTTCAGGAAATTGGCCTGATCTCTCAGCAGCCTCACGGCGTTGGAACAGGCAGGGTAGAATTTCCTGGGATTTCAGCTGCAGCGTAAACCTCCCAGGCATCAGCCAAGAACTGTTCGGTCCAGGAGAATCCCATAGCGGCCTTAACCTTAGAGCCAGGGAAAGTGGGGGAGGGCAGTGGGCGGTGGGGTTGGGAAGGGAACATAGACCTTGAACTTGCCACTTCTTGCCATTTCACATAACTGTAACAGAGCCCTGCAATCAGCCTCGGTTACCCAGGGGACTGAGCTCAGAGAGGTTAGGTCATTTACCCAGGGTCTTGCATCTTGAGAGGAGCAGCTGCAGATTCCAGCCCCGCTCTGTCCGACTCTGATTCTGTGTTCTGGCCACTCCATCTACCTCCTCCCTTAAGTACCAACCTATGACTCTTGGCCAAGTAACAGCCAAAATCAGATTTAAATGGTGGCAGGAATGAGGTGGGATGTATTCATGACAAAGGACTCAGATCAGCCAGGTTCAGTTGGTTCTGGGCTGGAGGCCTCCCATCCCCTGCATTAAATGCTGAGGTGCCTCCTTAATGCTGAGGTTGGTCTCGCTAGCTTATACCAGCCAATGCTCAAATGATGTTACTTTCCTGCCTATTTTCCCTTTCCTGAAAAGCTGGACATCCATTCATTTTCTGTTACACCACACTAGAAACTTAGTGACTTAAAACACACACATTTATTATCTCCCAGTTTCTGTAGGCCAGGAGTCCAGGCTTAGCTGGGTTCTTTGCTCAGAGTCTGGTTGCAATTAAGCTGTTGACCGGGCTGTGTTGTTATCTGGCGGCTCAACTAGGATCCACCTCCAACCTCATTCAGGTTGCTGGCAGAATTCATTTCCTTTTGGTGTAGGACTGAGGGCCCCAGTTTTCTGCTGGATGTTGGCTCGGAGCCACTCTCTGGTCTTAGAGGCCAGCGACATTTCCCTGACATGTGACTCTCCCCATAGCCAGTTCACAACATGCTGCTTCTTCAAGGCCAGCAGGGCAGTGAGTCACTTAGAGTCTTATATGTGTATCACCGTGGAATCACAGAAGTGACATCCATCACCTTCTCCATATTCTATTGGACAGAAGCAATAGAGTTGGCCAGACCCATATTCTATTGGGTCTCACCTACACTCTATGGGAGAGGATTACACAGCGGAGTGAATACCAGAAGGCAGAGATTACTAGGGTGTCACCATAGACTCTGTCTGCCACATATCTAGACCTTTAACATCTTCATGAAGTTCACTTTTTAAAAAAATTAACACCTACTCTGTGCCAAATACTATACCATCTATTAGGACTGCAAAGAATGTAAGAAATGGTCTCAGCTTCATATAGGTCACAGTCTATTGCACAAGACAGATCATTTAAATATAATGCAAAAGGCGCTGGGGTACAGCCACGTACAGGATGTTCCGGGTGCCCAGACCAGTCAGGGATAGCTTCCAGAGGAGACAAACACTCCACTTCCATGTGGAGTGTTAAAGCACAGGTAGGAAGCAGCCAGGTAACCAAGGGTAGGGTTGACCTTGCAGAAACAGGAACACACAGGAGGAAGGTTTGGAGTGTGAGACAAGATCCAGGGAACAGCATGCTTGAGGGTGAAGCTGAAGAGCAGACAGGACTGAGGCCATGGAAGGTGCAGGGTACACGATAAGGAGTTTGTACGTGTTCTTAGAGGTGACAGTCTGTAATAATAGGATGGGAAAGCTTTATATTGAGCCCTGAGTGGCAGCAGGTGTCTAAACTAGCCACCCCGCTTTGCTCTGAATCCCTGCGGCCCTTACTGACACCTCTTTTTGCCCCTTCCTATCACGGGTACAACTACACTGGTTGTCACTCACACAGTGGACTCCAAGATTGTCCAGTTCTTTTGCCAGCTTGGATTTTGGTCTCCATAAATACCTCTTTTTATTCCTAGTGTAAATTACTCCTTTTTTTTTTTTTGAGAAAATAAAATTGATTTTATATGCATTTCTCATAATCTATGCTTTAACTTTTTAAATTAAACCAACAATGTAACAATAAAGAAAAACTACTAGAAAAGAAAAGATTACTCGTAATCCATCACCCTAATACAACTTCAATGTCTTTTTTTAAATCTCCCATTCTTATTTTTCTTATTAAAGTACAGTTGATTTATGTACAGTACAGTAATGTTGTGTTAATTACTGCTGTACAGCAGTGATTCAGTTATACATATATATACATTGTTTTGGGGGTTTTTTTTTACATTCTTTTCCATTACGGTTTATCAGAGGATATTGGATAGAGTTCTCTGTGCTATACAGTAGGACCTTGTTGTTTATCCATTCTGGATATAAAAGCTTACATCTGCTAATCCCACCTTCCCACTCCATCCCTCCCCCAGCCCCCTCCCCCTTGGCAACCACCAGTCTGTTCTCTATGTCCATGATTCTGTTTCTGTTTCATAGATAGGTTCATTTGTGTCATATTTTAGATTCCACATATAAGTGATATCATATGTTATTTGTCTTTCTCTTTCTGACTTACTTCAGTTAGTATGATAATCTCTAGCTGCATCCATGTTGCTGCAAATGGCATTATTTCATTCTTTTTTTATGGCTGAGTAGTATTCCATTGTGTATATGTACCACATCTTCTTTATCCATTCATCTGTCGATGGACATTTAAGTTGTTTCCATGTCTTGGCTATTGTGAATAGTGCTGCTATGAACATAGGGGTGCATGTATCTTTTTGAATTACAGTTTTGTCTGGATATATGCCCAGGAGTGGGATTGTTAGATCATATTTTTAGTTTTCTGAGGAGCTTCCATAATGTTTTCCACAGTGGCTGCACCAACGTACATTCCCACCAACAGTGTAGGAGGGTTCCCTTTATTCCACACCCTCTCCAGCCACAAATACCTCTTGAAATAAGTGGCAGCAGAATGGGATTGGCTCTGGTAGAGTTTGGGCCACACATAAGACTCAGTGGTGTCTCTCTGCCTTACATCCTCCTTCAAAAGTCCACCCAAGAATCCCATGATAATAACCCATCCTCCTGGTAGAAGACCCTCAGCTTAATTCTTCAAATCCAGGGCTTATTTTTGTTTACCCATGTATTCCTTTGGAAACTGACCTCCATCATTCAGTGGAGGGAGAGGCATGGGGGTGGGGTGGGAAAGAGGGATGCCGGCCAAGAACATGAGTTTGAAATGAGTTTGAAAAAAAGACCCGTTTTGATCCCAGGACTGTCTTCAACAATGTTCTTAATTTTTCTACACCACAGTTTCATCACGTATTAAGATGCAGGCAGTAATACCCACTCCACCAGATTGGCTTAAGGATCACATAAGCTGATACCTGGAAATGCACAGTACATACCAGGTGTTCCATTAAGGTTGGCTTCCTCCTCTTTCTGATATCTGCTTGTTGAAGTGGTCACGGGATGACTTCCCTTAAGGGCAGGGGCCATGGTTTCCTATCTTTATATTCACAACCCTCAGCATAGTGTCCGGCAACAGATCTGGACACGACACGTGCTGGTGACGGAATGTTTGAGTGAATGAACAAACCAATGAAGTGTCATGAGTTGGACTGAGAAAGCAGGGCCGTCGTGTTTTGTAGCAAGTTCCCATGGAAGATTGTCACTGCACTTCACCTCACCGTGATCCAGAAACAGTGGCCGCGCTGGTCCTGATGTCCATCCGCTCCGAGGACGTGTGGCCTGGCGGCTGAGCGCACACTTGAATGCCACACCTTCCTCTTCCCGGCCACATTCTGCAGCGTCTCTAAGCCTCACTTTTCCCACCTGTTCGGTGAGGGAAACAATCGCACCTACCCCAAAAGAGCTAGGGATTGAATGAGATCATTTCTATTTAAAATGTTAGTACACTGCCCGGCTTCTAATAAACACTCACTACATCTTAGCTAAGAAATCACTTGTGTGACGAGGTACGTGGTGACGGTGTCTGGCGACAATGGCTCTGTTTGGTCTGTACTTTTCTCTGACCCACAAATGCTGCGAGTCAGAGCCTCTTATGAAGATTTGGGCTGAAACCATTTCAGAAGGACTAAAAATCATCCGTGTTTAAGTATTTTTAGCTGATTCTAGTGGCTTGGAGAGGGAGGAGGTGGAAATGGGAGAAGGAAAAAAATTAATCTCTGCAACCTGGAATGATTCCTCCTTTTCATCTGTTTCTCCCAGATCCTTTTTGGTGGGTGTGGGCGGACCTGTTCCCTCCATACGCGTTAAATCCCACCTGCCAATCATTGCGACCGAAATTAACCTCATGGGCCCAGTCGTACCTCAGAGCTCTGGGCAAGAAAAAGCGGCTCAGAGTTCGAGTCACCCCTCTGCCATACGCTGCTGTGTGAGCTGAACAAGAATTTGAACCTCTCTGTTCCCTCCGTCTCATCTGTGACATGAAAGTAACAAGGTTGCTCTGCCTACCTCTCAGGGCTGTTAGGAGGACCCAGGAGTGATCATATAAAAGTCTTGAGCAAAGCTTCAGCACCACTGTTGTGTTTATCGGTGAGCCCCAGCCTCCTTCTCCCCGGGCACGTCCTACCTCCCTGAGAACAGTCACTTCTCGGCTTCCTGTGTCTTCCTGCAGGAGCTTTTCTGCCTTCCGCACACCTCGGAACACTTCCGCATCGGGCCGCCGGCCTGAAAGGCGTCTGGGGGCTCCCTGTGGCTCTGTATTAACCTTCCCGCCCTCCACAGTGCCGCTCTTTTATGCAGTGGACACCTTTGCCCCCAAACCAGCTGGACTTTCCTCTGCAGGGATGCAGAGGCTCTGCACAACAGACACTGCCCTTCCAGGGGTGCCTGATTTCCATGGTTTTCTATAGAACCCATAACCTAGAAACAGAATCTTCTGGACTGACAGAGAGTCAGAGACCGAAGCCTTAATGTGAAACTGAACCGAGCGGCTAGTTAGAGCCCAGACCAGCATTCCATCCTCAGGTCTCTCGCAGAGGAGGAAAAGTGTATGAAAGTACGCAGAAATGGTAAAGTCCCAGAGGGGAGAGAGGAGATAGTCATCAAAATATAAATCTTGGCCATTTTTACTGAGCAAGATTTATAGGCAGGGGACTGGACCAAGTGTCACTACCACATTCGTGATTTCCTTTCGTCTGATTCTGGGATCCTTGGGTCCCCTGTTTGCTGTGTGTCCTTGGGCAAAACAGAGGCAGCTTCTGATCCTCTGTTTCTCAGGGAATAATAATAGTTCAGCATGTGCAGTGGATTGAACTTTTAACACTTATATCCTATTCCCTTGGGAGGTGGTTCAGCAAGTATTTCTGCACCGCGGCGGCGTGGGGAATAAAGACC
The DNA here is from genome assembly GCF_028564815.1 of Eubalaena glacialis. Lineage (NCBI taxonomy): Eukaryota > Metazoa > Chordata > Mammalia > Artiodactyla > Balaenidae > Eubalaena > Eubalaena glacialis. The sequence continues at coordinate 10,503,897 of NC_083725.1, read as the reverse complement.
CCATAGGGAGCCCTAGTAACAGCATCTCAGAGGAGGAAGGGAACCCTGGCCAGTCTCTCCCCAGTGCCTGATAACCACAGACACCCAGATCGGGGCTGGCTGTCCTTCCTCCCCTTGGATTCCTTCAGTGAGCGGAAACTATGTCCCTCCCTTGCTTAGGGCCTCTCAGTGACTCCCAGCTTCCTTCCTGATGGAATCTGAACTCCCCTGTCTGCCTCCCGACAGTCTGGGCTGTGTCCCCCCTCAGTGGAAGCTCTCCAGACAGCCACACATCACTGGCTGGTTTTCCCTCTGTGCCTTTTCTTGTGTTACTGCCTTATCTGGAAAGCTTTTCCCTCTTCCCCCAAATCTCATGTACTCCTCAAGACCTTCCCAGATGGTTGGAGATTGTTTTAGCAGAGAGGGGAGCTGGGTCTTCTGGTGCCCAGTCTTGAAATATTCCTATTAGCATGGAACTTACAGACATTTATTCTGGGAAAATTGCAAAGATTGTTAGGTAATATGCATAGGCATCTGTACAGATGTTATTTTTAAGTACCTAGCATATGCCAGATGCTGTGCCGAGCTCTTCAAATACATGATCTGTTATTGATATTAGTCATCATTGTATCCTGCAGCCCCATGGAAGAGACTGGGAAAATGAATCCTCAGATTAATTAACTCGTCCGCAGTCCCATAATTAGTAAGAGGTGGGCTCCCAAGAATGTGCTCCTTTTACACAGCAAACACTCCCTTGTGCCTCCGTGCAAAAACTCATTGATCTTAGGGGGAGGAAAGGACTTGTCTAGATCCCAGGGAGACTTAGAGGCAAAGAGAAATGTATTTTCTTATGTCACCACCCATGGTCTAAGTGCTGGTTTCCCCATTACAAACGGCTTCCTCCTTAACAGCAGAGGCCAGAGCCCCAGCCCCTTCTTAGCAGGAACAAAACAAGGCCTCTCCACAGGGACCCACTGGGCCCACCACATAAAAACACCAGGGGACCTAAGCAGCATTTTCCCTGCTAAGCACCCCCTGCGGAGAGCGGCCTAATAGGCTCTTTATGGGTTGGGAAGTAGAGCCTTGTCGATAGGAGAGAAAGAAGGGCTTCACGGCAGGTTGAAGTTCTTCCACTGGAAGGCCTTCTTAAGCCCCCAAATAGCTCAGCATTTTTTTTTTCCATCTCTGATTAGCTTCATATAAAAGCCCACAGCTTTTTCTTCCCGTTGGTCGGCCTTTTGGTGGTAGCATCCCCGGCCCCCTGGCAGGCCTGCTCTATCCCATTGATTGTTAGATGCATGGCTCTCAGGCCATTAGCCCCGGCCAACTGAAAGGGTTCACCGCCAGGAGACTGATTGTGAAATTGGGTCTTTATGATCAATATGTCTTCCTCCATTAGGTTCATTTCCTCCGAAGGAAATGGGTCGGGCCATTAGGGTTTCTGTGTATTGATGGGCCTCTCACTGCCCCCACTTCAGCTTCACAGGGAGGAGACCAGAGCCAGCAAAGACTTCAGAGATGTACTCGCTAGACTGAACTGCCCAGGCTCTTTGCAAGCCTGTCTTACTGGCCTTGGTGACCAAAAGTAGCCAGAATCCCATGTGTGAAAGTGACAGAATAAATGATTTTGTTATATAGGAAAGAGTGACCAACTCCACCAGGTACAGAAAACATGACATAAGTTTGGGCACAGTTGGAAGGACTTTCCGAGCACAAGGGCTATTAAGCAAAAAAGAAACATTGTTGGGCTTCCCTGGTGGCGCAGTGGTTGGGAGTCTGCCTGCCAATGCAGGGCACACGGGTTCGAGCCCTGGTCTGGGAGGATCCCATATGCCGCGGAGCGGCTGGGCCCGTGAGCCACAATTACTGAGCCTGCGCGTCTGGAGCCTGTGCTCCGCAACAGGAGAGGCCGCGATAATGAGAGGCCCGCGCACCGCGATGGGGAGTGGCCCCCGCTTGCCGCAACTGGAGAAAGCCCTCGCATGGAAACGAAGACCCAACACAGCCATAAATAATAAATAAATAAATTTTTAAAAAAAAGTAGAGGAATTTAAACAAAAACTCCTAAAAAAAAAAAAAAAAAAAAGAAACATTGTTGAATCCCCTTAAGGTTTGTAAGAACAGGAAAGATTCGTTCAAAGATACAACCTTGAAGGAAGTACAACCTTGTCTGGTCCTAAGGAGGAATGGACAGGATAATCTCAAGATCCTTTGTCGCCACAGACACTGTTTATCACTTTTAGTTGCTTCTGAGGACCTCAAAACACTTTATAAATGTCCCATCTCTCTTTCTCAACCTCCTTGTGTGCACTATCATCACCTCCTCTTTGGAGATGAAAAAACTAAAGCTCCAAATTGGGAAATGACTTCCTTCTGGGAAATGGCAGCTGCAAACCAGCGCCCGTGTTCTAGCTGCAAGGACCCACTGGGGCAACAGTATTCGGCCTGTCCTTTATTTTTATTTAACTTTTACTAAAATACCACCACTGCCCCCTCCTTGGCTTGCATAGCTCTTAGCTGCTCCTCAAACGCTCCCCCACATTCATTTGGCCTCTGATCATCAATTAAAAGTGGGATTAAATCTGTAAGGATCTTATTGGCCACTGGTAGCCAAGAGGGTAACCATATCAGAAACTGAAGTCTCGATTAATAGGCAATAATGGGTGAGGGGGCTGCAGGATGTGAATTCAGGGGGTGACGCTCGTTACTCTAGAAGCATCTCCCATCGCTGGCCACTGGGGAGCCTGGACTCCTGTCTGCTCTGTATTTTGTGTTCATCCACCCCATCCTCATACCCTACTGCTCCTGATGGGGGGCTCTGCTCATGGGGGATACTCTCTCTTGCCATGAAGTCCCATTACAACCTGGAAGGCACCCCAGATCTCCAGGATCACACCCAGTGAGAGGTTTAGGGGCCACTTCTCCCTGGGTTTCCAGAGAGGATGGAGTTTGGAGGCCATTGGCTGAGATGCTGCCCAGGGTTCTAGGCTCATGCTTTGACTACTCAATATACTCCTTTGACTGATGCAGACTTTGGTCACAGCCTCCAGAACTAGCCCCTGGATTGGGACCACCACAGAGGTGACTGGACAGCTGACCTGTCAGGGTAGAGCCACCCCGATCCAGGGAGGCTCCTAACAATACCGGCTTCACCATTTGTCATGAGGCTTAACGTCTAAGTGCCTGATACATAGAAGGCCTTCAATCGTGGACTTCCTTATCCTTATTTTTCTCTTACTAGAGAACAAAGATGCAGAGTTACCTGTTTGCCCTTTGTTCTCAGGATAGCTGTCAGCTTCAGGCAGGCTCAAGCTGCCTCAAATCATCCATAAAGAAGCTGGCACTGGGACTTCCCTGGTGGCACAGTGGTTAAGAATCCATCTGCCGGGGCTTCCCTGGTGGCGCAGCGGTTGAGAATCTGCCTGCCAATGCAGGGAACACGGGTTCGAGCCCTGGTCTGGGAGGATCCCACATGCCGCGGAGCAACTGGGCCCGTGAGCCACAATTACTGAGCCTGCGCGTCTGGAGCCTGTGCTCCGCAACAAGAGAGGCTGCGATAGTGAGAGGCCCGCGCACCGCGATGAAGAGTGGCCCCCACTTGCCGCAACTAGAGAAAGCCCTCACACAGAAACGAAGACCCAACACAGCCATAAATAAATAAATAACCCCAAAGTTTAAAAAAAAAAAAAAATAGGTCATCCTTTACATTTAAAAAAAAAAAAAAAGAATCCATCTGCCAATGCAGGGGACACAGGTTTGAGCCCTGGTCCAGGAAGATCCCACATGCCGCGGAGCAACTAAGCCCGTGCGCCACAACTACTGAGCCCACGTGCCACAACTACTGAAGCCCGCGTGCCTAGAGCCCCTGCTCCGCAAAAGAGAAGCCACCGCAATGAGAAGCCCGCGCACTGCAATGAGTAGCCCCCACTCACCGCAACTAGAGAAAGCCCACGTGCAGCAGCAAAAATAAATAAATAAATTAATTAATTAATTATTTTTAAAAAAGAAGCTGGCACTGAGCAGGTAACTCTTCATGGAGCACAATAAAAGCCTCTGTATTTCCACCTAAAACCACCTTACAAAGCACCGTCTGCTTTGCAGATACACCCTAAAAGAATTCCTCAATTTGGCTTAGTGGCACCAGTGGCCTCTTTATATGACTAGACTCTTCAACCAAGAAAAATAGAAGTTGGATTCTATCTGTTTGCCCGGTCTAGTGCAGATCCTGGAAAAAGAATGAGATATCTGATTAATTAGGTCATCTTTTAATTGAATTCACAGTATTAGATGTCGCAAATTTAACAATTGGTATCCTGGATGTTGAGAACATTTTTAAAAAATCCTATATTAGCTTCAAATGTTTCTAAAAGTTGAGATTGTCTTAGCTACACAAAAGAAAGATATAATTTAACTTTGGTTGCACAGGGAGCTTTACCCACTTGGAGGATTACCCACTTGGAGGATTACCTACTTGACCCCTTGTCTCTTTTCCTGCACAAATAAGTCCTTAGTCACAGAGAACCAATGCACAGAGCAGATGGGATGCCAGGGCCATGAGCATGCATCTACCAGCAAACCAAAGCCAAGGACCGAACAACTTCGAGTAACTGGAAAGTTCAACAAATTCATTTTCTACTTAATTGAATCAAGGTCTTACTATTTTGAGGAAATATATTACTATTTACATTAGTATATATGCTGCCTGTTGTTTTTCACTACAGGTGTCAGATATTTGAGTTTTGTCAAGTGCAATAAAGTAAGGGATTAACTCCCCTCTATGAGTGAGAGATGAGTCAGCCTGGAGAACCTGGGGGTCTGGGTAACCTGTCTGCTTAAGCCAAGGATGGCTTGAGTATTTAATGACCTCAGTATTGAACAAGTTTGGAGCTGAAGGTATTCCTTAGGCAGGAAATAGGAATTCAGTGGGTAGCCTAAAAGAAGTGTCTGGCTTCCAGACAGAGACAAGGAATCATAGTCAAGCTAACAGAGAAAGCTTTTGGGATATGGTACCCTAAACCAGACCCGGAGTCTGTTAATGATACTTGGTCTAGATGTGGTTAGTCCAGACCCCCAGGTTCTCCAGGGGACATAACTGAACTCATTGCCCATTAGCACCGCAGCCCAAACTTGTTTCTACCCTGCGTTCTCACTCAGGGGTGTCTGCGCCATCCACACAGGCCTTCAAGCTACAATTGCTAACCCGTCTCCAAGCTTCATTCCATCAACAACCCAAACATCTTTCTCAACATCCCCATCCTCATTATAGTTCAAGACTCAGTGTCCCTCTTCTGATGGATTGTCAAGGTCTTTTAAATAGTCTCCAGCATACAGTTTATCTCCCTTAAATCTGACCCTCACATGCAAATCTGATCATGCCTTCATTGTTCCCCGCTGCATAAAACAATCGGGTCCAAGCTCTAAAATAGCACAAGGACCTTTGTGAGCTGTCCCCTTTCCAGCTTCATCTTTACCTTCTTCAAGCCTTGCCGTTTTTGCTCTAGTATCACCAGATTCTAACTTCCCCGCCCATACAATGCTGCCTCTCACCTTCGTATATTAGCCCTTGACGTGGTCTTCACTTCAGATGCGCTTCTCTCCTTGTGGATTTCTCTAGCCAGCTCTAACTCTGCTTTTAAGATCCAGATCAGGGGCTTCCCTGGTGGCGCAGTGGTTAAGAATCCACCTGCCAATGCAGGAGACATGGGTTCGAGCCCTGGTCCTGGAAGATCCCACATGCCGCGGAGCAACTAAGCCCGTGTGCCACAACTACCGAGCCTGTGCTCTAGAGCCCACAAGCCACAGCTACTGAGGCCCGCGTGCCTAGAGCCCATGCTCCACAACAAGAGAAGCCACCGCAATGAGAAACCCACGCACCGCAACAAAGAGTAGCCCCCGCTCGCCGCAACTAGAGAAAGCCCGCAAGCAGCAACAAAGACCCAACGCAGCCAGAAACAAACAAATAAATAAATTTATTAAAAAAAAAAAAAAAAAAAGATCCAGATCAATCATTGTTTCTTCTCGGACGGATTCCCAACTTTCTCAGTTCATAGCACCCTTAGAGTCTGAGTAATTTTTACATAGAGCTTGTAGACCAACATAAATACCTAATGGTTCTGTGTATTTAGTAGCTAGATCCAAACAACTCAATAAGTCGCTCCTAACAATTTAAGGACCGTGTGAAAAAATAATACACAAAATTGAAAGAAAAATAATATTTTTATTTCATTCTTAAAGAACTGCAACTACTTACTAATGACACATGTGTATGTATAACTGAGTCACCTTGCTGTACACCTGAAACTATCACAACATTGTTAATCAACTATACTCCAATATAAAGTAGAAAGTTTAAAAAAAAAGAAACTGTAACTACCTCGAACTAGTAGCTTATGGGATGCCCAACAGATGATGAAGGTGGCTTTGTTTCCTTCCAAAATTAGCAATTTCCCATGGCACCTCTGAGTTTGCTATGGTGTCCTGACCTAGGGTAGCTTTGCGGACAATTTGAGAACCTCAGCCCCCCAAAATGCCCCCCTACTGCGTTAGCATCCCTATTCTGAGCAGCCCTAGCACCCTCAGCCCATCTCTTACGGCCATTAACATATTGCCTTGTAAGAAGCTGCTTGTATATCTACGTTCTGAACTCTTTGAGGTCCAGGACCGTCCTTCCCTCTTCTTTGCTTGCTGGTGATAACACAGTGCCTAGCACACAGCTGGTACTCGGCTGAGAAGACCTGAACTACCGAGAGCGTCAGAGACCCCAGTGGAACCCAGAGCACCAGGGTGGCTGCAGAGGAAGTCAACCTGGGTGACAATTAAGCAGGAAATTCCAGTCTGGCTCAGAACCTGTGTTTTGAAGAGGGAGTGAGGATCCTGCTGGACCCGGACGTGGGACCAGCCCGAATCCACTCATCAGGCCCGAATCCAGCCGAGGGTACCAGAGGCCAGGGTCTCTGAAAGGGCTCCAACCAGTCAAACTTTAGCTGAGACAGCGACACCCAATAAACTCTTGGTTTTATTTTTGGTTTATTGGTACATTTGGTTTCCTGGTAAGAGTTCCTTGGGAGGAGAAGGAAATAAAGAGAAAGGAAGGAAGAAAGTAGGAAGGAAGGAGGGTGGGAGAGAGGAAGGAAGGATGCTGCTTTGCCTCCAACAAACTGTGACCCTGGTGGTTGGGTAGAGCCATGGTTCTGGGGCCAGAGCCACCACGGACCCAAAATTCAACTGAGCTGCGGGCAGACAGTGGCAGGAATCCCAGCCCTCGCAGCCGCAGTGAAGCAAGGCTATCAGTGTGTGCTACTCGTTCCTCCCCATCTGGCTAATTTCCTCACAGCTGCTTGCCTGAGTTTTTTGATGAGCCATTGCTTTTATCTGCTTTGTGCTGTTCTTCCCCATCATTAGCAGGCATTAGAGTTTGCATCATTTTTTTTTTTTTTCCCATACTCTGCTAAGAATGAACCCTAGACATAATTGGGAAGGTTAGGACCAGGGTCCGAAGTCAAATTTGTGCTCTCATGTAATAGCAGAACCTCAGTAGTTCACATGTCCCTCTGATTCTTACCATGAAAGTCCCAACTCAATGGCTGCTATGATCCAATGACTGGAGTACTCTCCTTGGAGTTTAAAGGGATATTTCCCCTTTATCTGCCCAGCGGGCTCTGCCGACTTCTGAGTCACTCTGAGGGTAGCAGCTGTTCAAGCTCAGCCTGGTGTTTGGGGTCTACCCACCACACCCCACTGTTCTTGGCATTTACCCCACCGGTGGACCATGGAGGTGGCAACTCTATAGCAACAGGCTTTCCTCAGTGGGATGGAGTGGAGAGATGTTCTGCCACTGCCTGTGTTCAGTCTGTTTTGTGGGCAGAGTTCTGGGAACAAACTCAGCACAAACCACCATCAGCCTGGCAGTGGGTGAAGGAGCAGCCGAGCTCAGCCTCTGGCTCAGGACCCGAGGGAAGCAGCACTATCACTCCTCCTCCAGCCTCCTGCCTAGAGAATCACACACCTGTTTCAGATCGGTAACTACTTTCTGGAAACTTCCCCAAAACCCAACCAAACCAAAAAGCCACTTTAAAGCTCATTACTGCCAGGACGTTCTTTCTGGAATCTAACTTGAGCCCCTTGTGCTATTGCCAAAGCTTCTTTTACTTTGGCTGACCCTCACTAGGAAAGCTACAACAGATATGATAACCTTCCATAACACTGAAGACCTCTCAGACTTGTCTTCTTCAGAAAGAAGGACTGGTGTTTCCTTAGCCTTTCACCACAGCCTTGTCACCCAAACCTTTCATTATCTTTCTCAATTGTATCTTTGAATCCTCTCCAAAACTTGGCTTTTGAGTTACAGGGACCATAACTTAATGAGATCTTTCATTTCCAGAGGACATTCCTAGTGCTGAAGGAAAAATAAATTAAACTTCAGATAAAATGTATTTCTTTGGGAGAAGAGCCTAGGAAAAAAAAAATTGGATCCTTTATATAAATAGCACATCGTACCCCAAGCGAGCTTTCCTTTTCCCAATTGTTTTTGAAACAATGGGTCTTTTTTTGGCGAACTTAATCCCTCAAAGATTCTAACATCTAAAAGACCATGTTTTGTGTTCTTTTGTGGGTACACGGCTTGAGGATTTGAAAAAAGCAAAACAGGTGACCTCTGATTGTCTAGTAAGTGGTAAGGGAAACAGGGCTTGCATCTTGGCAACAATTAAGCACCTTATGCAGGTGTGGGAAGGAGGGGGTTTCCTGTGTTTCAAGCTTTTTCGGCACCAGCTTCTCTTCCAAGGGGTTCTGAGGAGTGTCTTCCTTCATCATAACCTCATCTTACTGTAAGTAGGCTTGTCTTCTAGAATGCCGTTCTACTTAGCTGTGCAGATTTTTCTATTCTGATCATTTGGTATTTGCGCTCAGAGTTTCGTGGGGGAAAAGAAGGTATTCTCTTTGGACTGTGGAAAAGAGCAACTGCGGCTGGCCTTGAATCAGGCTGGAATCTGCCCTCCACTCAGCACTCACCGTAGCCAGGCTGCCCTGAGCACGTGACTTGACTTCCTTTACCTGAATTTCCCCCTGCGTCAAGTGAAGAAATTGGGGCCCCAGTTGATGTCTTAGGTCCCTTCCAATCTGACCCTCTGTGACTGTCACAGCATCATTGGTTCTCATTGCTCCAGAGAGGTACCAGGAAAAGGCAGGAGGAGTTGGGTTCAGCAGCCAGTCAGGAAAAGGATGCTTGGGAAGAGCATCAGTTTAAACTAGAAATTCCTGCCCTCTCTTCTCTCTCCCAAGGACCCTGAATTGGGGTAGTATAAAGGGACAGGAATAACCAATTATTGATTGCCTCCAGTGAGTCAGGCACTGTTCAAGGCTCCTCACTGTAGAGGAGAGGTACTCGGTGAATCCATCACCACAGCCCCTCACACCCAGCCCACCCCGCCCTCCCCCTCGGCTCAGCCCAGATCAGGTGTCCCAATCCTACGTGCTTAGGGTTCTCTGTGCTCTGCCCTCATTGCATTGACCACCCGTGTAATTAAATAATTATTTGTGCAGTTGACATTTTCACGCCTGCTCAAATGAAAACTCCATGAGGGCAGAGACCGTATAAGTCTTGTTTTTCAGTGTATTCCTAGAGCCTAGCACAGTGCTGACAAAGTCATAGCAATTCAGTAGGTATGTACTGAGCAAACATAAACTTGAATGCCTGAATGGACGGACAAGTAGCAAAGCTGGATAGAAACCCAGAGCTATCTGGCTTTTGGAGACCTGGCTGACGTTTCAGAAGCGCTCTCCTTGTATGCTCGTGTGCAGGGCTGTGACTCGCTGCCAGCGCCGCCCTGTGACCCTGCCCCACCGTGCACAGAACTTTGAGTGTTTCTCCTGCAGTGGGAGTGATAGCCGCCCTTCTCCAGCCAGCCCCTTTTACCCAGTGCTACTCGTTCCCAAAGATGTCTGTAAAATTGTTGGAGACGATGGATCCAGTCTGAGGCTGCTGGTGGTAGTTGGAGGAAAGTGGGAGGAGGCACTGGATTTAAACCAGACCAATTGTCCTTGTGGGCATTTAGCCTCAAGTCTTAATGGCCTTAATAGAAAGTGGCGGGGGGTGGGGGTGGGGTGATGAATTGGGAGATTGGGATTGACATGTATACACTAATATGTATAAAATAGATAACTAATAAGAATCTGCTGTATAAAAAATAAATTAAATTAAATTTAAAAATTAAAAAAAAAAAAGCACCATTTTCTAGCACACTTTGCCGGGAGGCTGCGAATGAGAAAACGCTCTGTAGGGGATCTGGGTCAGGAAGAGTGAGTGGGTGAAAGGGAAGGAGGGAAAAGCAAGACATGACAACCTTTAGGGAAGCAAAAATAAAAGTCTAATGTGGAAACAGCTAAAAATAGACGGCATGGGCTGTTAGGCTGTGTGCAAATCTAATGCTAATTACATGGAAATTAATCACAAGTCCTAACGTCCCTGTGCCTTGCTGTGACCCCTGGGGGGATGCCCTGCTGCAGGTGTCTCCCCTACACCCTTGAGGAGGCTTAACAGTGCCTGCTTCACACCCAACTCTTGCCGCTGCAGTGCGAAAAGCTGATTGGAGGCTAAAAATACTAACAATAGAAATCTGATTTCTTCTTCCAGACAAAAAGCCTTGGCATCCACAGGAGGAAGAAGTGTTCAGGCAGCATGTGACTGGTTGGTATGAAATAAATAAATTGAGAAAATAGCATGTAATTAACTCTAAGTGTATGTGGATGAGCAGGGATGTGCAGCCTGTCTCCAATGGACCCTTTGGGGGCAGGGGGAGGGGGAGGAGCCAAAAGACCACGTGACAAGCCTGTGTATCAAGCCATTTGCCTCCTCTGTCCCGGCCCCAGAGTGTGCTCTCCTCAGAGCTGTCGAAAGAAATTCAGAGCATTTCCAAGACAGAGAGCCTCTGTCATGATATCCGCCCCCTCCTCCACGCACTTAAAGATCCATCCTAGATATTGGGCAAATGGATTTAGAAATATACTACTTACTTACCTTCCAGGATATTGCTCCCCAGGGCCGACCCCACAAGGTGACCCTCCAAGCTTCCCTCATCTCTGGAGGCACATGCGTTTAATCATAGACGGAGCTGGAGGGGCAGGCCGGGCTGGAACAGTACTGGTGGCCTGGGAAAGGATTTGGCGTTGATCTGAAACGCTTCCTGGAGAGCGGCCGTAGGAGTTTTTAGGGAGTCGTGGGATGCCCATGCGATAGGACAGACAGGAGTAGAGAAGTTGGTGCATCTGAGGGTTGGTTACAAAGTGTGAGCTTCGAGGGATGGATTTTTAAAGTACAAAACTGAAAACCCTCCCGCTCGTGGTGCTTGGCGGGGTGGAGGCTGCCCAAGATGGACCTTGATGTCAGTTCTCCCTTTGCTTCCATGGTTCTCAAGTGAGGCGTGCTCGGCCCCCCTCTCTCTGGCAGGTTGTTCTCCCACGTCGGCGACCCCTTCCTGGACGACCCCCTGCCCCGGGAGTACGTCCTCTACCTCCGCCCCACCGGCCCCTTAGCGCAGAAGCTTTCCGACTTCTGGCAGCAGTCGAAGCAGATCTGCGGCAAGAACAAGGCGCACAACATCTTCCCTCACATCACCCTCTGCCAGTTCTTCATGGTGAGCCGCAGCCCCCCACCCCGGGGCGCCTGCATCCCTCCAGCCCCGGGGATTGGAGTCAAAGCTGGGAGCCTCTCAGGATGTGGGCAGAAACAGTCACGGGCTCCAGAGTTGGGCGAGCCTTTGAGGAATCAGTGAGGTCCACGGCTGCTCACCCTGGTCCTCTTTCTAACACCTGCCGAGGCCTCGGAGCACCCCGGGTCTGGTGTAGCATCGTGATGACCATGTGCTCCTCAGGACCCAGGGGACAAGCCTGACCCACTGGGTGACACACTGGTCTGATAGCCACAAGGGGAATGGATTCTCTAACCTAGCTTCTCCTGTCTGTCATCTCCCTCCCCTCTCACGAGGAAGGAGCAGACATTAGAGAGCTGGGGATGAAACACGTAGTCTACAGATGGGGGGAGCGACTTTAGCCTCCTGCACACCATCCGCAGGTTTTGCCGTGCTAGATCTTTCTAGAGATGGCTAGGATACGTTTCCCCTGCCGTAGTTACCTAGCCCATAATTCTAGCTGTCATGAAGCTTATGCAGAGACTGAATCAAATCCCTCTCGTTCCAATAAATGTAAACATATTTCATCTACTTTGGTTCTCTGCAGAGATGGAGAAGAATTGATGCGTCCAGCTATAGTCACAATGAAGCAGAATGGTAGCATTTTAAGACAATATGTTTTTCTAATATTGGGGGTTGTTTTTCCAGAATCTCATTCATATTCTCCCCCACCTCCACCTTTTATAGGTGAAAATATGTTCCTAACACCTTCTCTTTTACCATTCATGCTGAAAATTAAAATGATGATCATGTCCTCTTAGTCATCCAGGATCTTTCTCAAAAGCATTCAGAGTTTTAGACACTCCCATTCTTTCTTCTAGTGCTCTGGGGAGGTGGGGGGAGGGGGAGGATATTGCAGCTCTTGGAGCCTCATTCTTCCCAAGTATCATGGGGGTGGAGATAGAGTCAACTTTGGATCATGTAAGTGGAATAGAAAAGGCACAAACGATGCAAAACTGTAGAAAACACACAACAACTTATCGTGGGGTGCTGTACACTCTCTTGGCATGTCCCTCATGCTTGCTTTCTGCTGGACCAACCCTACTACATTCTGGCGGGGCTCAGAGGAGCACATCGGAGCAGGGAGAGAGGGAGGGGAGAGGTTGTCCATCGCCCCAGTTTAATTGACCGGTTGGATAATCCGTTTCCAGATAATTGGGAGGCTGCAGGTCTTCTCCCTGCTCACAGACAGGAATGATGGTTCACTTAGCAGCCTCCAGCTCTGGGCAGAGGATGCCAAAGCTAAGTAGCGGCAGACATCTCCCCTTGTCTCTGAACGAAGCCTCTTGTTTCCCTGCCAGTGTGAGGACAGCAAGGTGGACGCCCTGGGGGAAGCCCTGCAGACCACCGTCAGTCGCTGGAAATGTAAGTTCTCAGCCCCGCTGCCCCTGGAGCTCTATACCTCCTCCAACTTCATCGGCCTCTTCGTGAAGGAAGACAGCGCAGAGGTCCTCAAGAAGTTTGCCGCCGACTTTGCTGCGGAGGCTGCCTCCAAAACCGGTGAGCTGCCGGCTGCCAGGCCTGCCCCGGGCCCTGGGAATTGGAAAGTCGGGAAGGAAAGGGACAGGAAATGATTGTGGAGGAGGAGGGTGGAGTCGGGAGGTAGAGGGTCCTGCAGGAATGGGCAGAACATGCCCAAGAACACAGCCGTTTCCTGCAGGACCCCACACCTCTTGCCCCTTTAAAAAATATTCAGCTACAGTTCTGCTAACCTCCTTGAGAGCAGGTCCAGTGCCTACTCCCTGACACCCACATTGAAGGTATATAAATGACTGTTCCCATTGAAATATAAATGTGTTCCTTTGCAGCCCCACCATCTCCTCCCTGTTCAGAAATAAGGAACTTTTCTGTGTGTGTGTGTGTTTTTTGTTTTTTGTTTTTTTTTGGCCACTCTGCCTGGCTTGCAGGATCTTAGTTCCCCGACCAGGGATCGAACCCTGGGCCCTCGGCAGTGAAAGCGCGGAGTCCTAACCACTGGACCACCAGGGAATTCCCAAGGAACCTTCTTTTCCTCCTCCAAACCCCCATCCCAGGCAGGTGTTAATCTGGGTCTACCCATCCCCTCCGTGTGGACCGAGGTCTTTGCTCAGGGGGTCCACAGCACAGAGAGTAGAGTGGAACCACTTGGCATCCAGTAATAATCAAATCCACTGAGCCAACACCTTTCGACTTTCTGAAGCCCAGTAGACAGGCCCCTAAGCCTCAAAAGGGCCCCTATCTGCCCCTTTACAATGTCACCTGCTCTTTGCATGGGAGGTCTCAGTTCAAGCTAACAACTGAGGTTTACCGTCAAAGGAATCAGTTTGGAGGGACGCTCAGGATGTGTGCTGACTTAAAGGCCAGCGGCGGAGAGACGGGACAGGAGGCAGAGGTTTGCAAAGCCTTCCTGTGTGACTGCAGGTGCAGACAGCTCCCTAAGCTCCGCAAGGGCCTCGCCTGCCGTGGGACAGACAGACAATGGGTGGGGGAGTCTTTCTGGTCCCTTTAGAATGAAATCACAATCAGCAGGTATTTATTGGGCACCAACTGTGTGTTTATCCATGAGGAATGCAACAGGGAAGAAGAGGTGGTTTCTCCAGGCACCGTGTCATAAGAGCTGTGAGAAGAGAGGCCATCATCCCGCCATGGGATGATGGAGTGGGGCCCCCTTCACAGAAGAAAGGACAGTCACCCCGGGAAGACGTTGATCCATCGGATGGGAATAGGGCCCCGCAGGAGGACAGGCGGCATGAGCGCAGGCAGGAGGGAGCAGGGTGCTGGGGCCAGTGGGGCATCGCCCTGACCAGAGCGGAGGGCGTGAGCTGCGCACCCAGGTCCTGAGTGTTGAACGCAGTGCTGGCAGAGGCCCCAGCTGGCCAGCCCCGCCCTTTGCTCCCTGGGCTCCTGACCTTTGGCCTCTACCTCACCTGCCTGTGTCCCACTCTGCTCTTTTCATCACCAGCTCGGGGCCTTTTTCTCAGTGGCGTTTTCTACCAGAAAACCCCCAAATAGGGCTCAGGGCTCTAGGAAGAGTGTGGTGAGGGCCCAGCATCACTGAACAGGATCCCAGAGAGGTCTCTACGCTCAGAGGAACCCGGGCCCTTAGGTCACCTCTGTGCATTGGGAGCCTGGTCTCCCTAGACGCCCCACCTCCACCCCTTCATCCCCAGGGACTCGTCTCTGCTCTCTGACTTCGGTGGAGCCTGCCCCCTTCACAGGAGCATAAAATTTCAGAGACATGGCCTCATAGGCAGATTATTTCCTGTTCCCATCCCTCCACCTCAGGGAAATGGCTCTTTTCATCCCACAGTAGCTATTGTCAAAACCACTAAAACTCCCACAAGAACCAAATCTAATGTTGTAGCCACAAAACCCAAATCATTCACAAGTGAGTAAAGCAGGTCTCAGCCAGGACGCGGCCAGTTCATAAAGCGCGTATCGAGGGACAGGCAGGCGGGCCCTTGCCGGGCGAGCCAGTTCCTCCCCAGCCATCTGAGTCCTCTCTGCAAGAACCGGTGGGCTTGGCGGGCTTCTCGGCCCTGGTGTGGCCCCCTGCTGGTGACTCGGAGAACTGGGTGGCCCGGTGTGGAAAGCGGGCCATCAGGTCTTTGCCCTAGAACTTGTGTCATGGTATTCAGAGGTGTGGCAGACCCAGATTCCGTCAGCGAGTAGATGAAGTGTCATCCTCCATCCTTGATGGTTTAAGGAGATTCATTCGTGTGTCTTCATTCATTTAACAAACACTGAAAGCCCGTGGGGTGCTGAGCACGGGTTGGGGGGTGGTGGGGTTATAATCCATGAACAGGACACAGAGCCCTCGCCTCGGGGGGCTTACACCGAAGAAACGCATGCAGTATAACAGAAAAAGTACTCAAAACCACAGCCCCAACTTCTACAATTCTTCTACCTCTGTGCGACTTGAGCAAGCCCCTTAATTTCTGGAATTCCCTAAATTCCCTCTAGTTGCATCTTCTTTGGTGTTTGAGCTTGGACAGTAGATGAATCTCCCTCACTGAAAGACGGACAAAAGACAAAAGCTCTTGCCTTGTGTAGGTAGGCTGGTTTCTTTTGTTTTGCTTTTTAGGGTGTCTTAGAATAATAGTCTGCATACTTTAAACCTGTGGTTTTCAATCGGAGTGATTTTTGCTCCATCTCCCCCCAGAGGTCATTTGGCAAGGTCTGGAGTCATTTTTGGTTGTTACAACTTGGGGGTTGCTGCTGGCATCTAGTGGGTAGGGGCCAGGGTTGCAGCTAAACACCCAGTAATGCACAGGACAGCCCCCATAACAAAGAATTATCTGGTCCAAAATGATGTTGAGAAACCCTGTTTTAAACTTTGAAAATAATCCATCTTTTCCCCTCATTTCTCCATCAGAGCCACCCAGAAGCTAAGAGGCTTGATTTCAAAACGAAGGCAAGATAACCTTGGGAGTCCCATGATGACAGAATTTGCTCCTTATTTCCACATAAATTAGCTCATCCCTTTAGGTCTCAGTTTCCTCATCTGAATGGTGGGGCCAGTGACACTCATCTGGATTTGTTGTGAGCAGCCGCCAATCAAAATGATTGTCTCTCAGCTGGTCCAGAAAAGCCAGACGTGTGGCTCTTTCTCTCTCGGACTGTGGGTTTTTACCCCCCGCCCTGCTCTTATTCCGCTGCTGTGAAGGAGAGAAACAGGTTTTGTCTGACCGAGGGACTCTGTCCTCTGCTATTTGGGAAACAGATTTATCAGGGCACCGTTCTGTGTTTTTCCTTGTCTTCACCATCGAGATGCAACAGCTGCCTCTTTCCTTCCTTCTTCCAGAAGTGCACGTGGAGCCTCATAAGAAGCAGCTGCACGTGACCCTGGCTTACCACTTCCAAGCCAGCCACCTGCCCACCCTAGAGAAACTCGCCCAGAACATTGATGTCAAACTCGGGTGCGACTGGGTGGCTACCATATTCTCCCGGGATATCCGATTTGCTAACCACGAGGTAACGTCTCACTGGGGCTCCTGACTCTGCCAGGGGTGCCGGGGTGCCATCAGCACCAGTGGCACTTGCTGCTGTGGGGAGATGGACACCAAAGGGAAGTAATGCCCAGGAGTCATCTGGCCTGGAATTTCATCCAAGCACTGGCCAGCTCACTGGGCAGCTTTGAGCTTGCATCTCTTGTCTCTGGGTCCCAAGTGGCTGAGCTGTGTAATATCCCCATTGTTCTGTCTGCCCTGCCAACCTTACTGGAATGATATAGAAATGAAATGGGAGAATAGATTGAAAAGCATGTTGATAAATTTTTAAATATTCTATCAGTTCACAGTATTAACAGGTAGAAGACACCATCCTGATCTTAGGTGAGGAGAACACCTAAATACAAAAAAAAACCCCAAACAAACCCTGAACACATAGCTAATGGATATTTGCTGAGTATCTATGGCATGCAAGTTACCATGGAACATACTAAAATTTTATTTTATTTATTTATTTTTTATTTTTTATTTTATTTTTGGCTTTGTTGGGTCTTCGTTGCTGCACGTGGACTTTCTCTAGTTGCGGCGAGCAGGGTCTACTCTTCATTGCGGTGCGCGGGCTTCTCATTGCGGTGGCTTCTCTTGTTGCAGCATGCAGGCTTCAGTAGTTGCAGCACACAGGCTCAGTAGTTGCGGCACACAGGCCCTAGAGCGCGCGGGCTTCAGTAGTTGTGGTGTGTGGGCTCAGTAGTTTTGGCTCACGGGCTGTAGAGCACAGGCTCAGTAGTTGTGGCACACAAGCTTAGTTGCTCTGCAGCATGTGGGATCTTCCCGGACCAGGGCTCGAACCCATGTCCCCTGCATTGGCAGGCGGATTCTTAATTGCTGCACCACCAGGGAATTCCCTAGAATTTTAAAATGTGGTCCTATCCTCAACGCATTTGAGTCTAGCAGGGAAGAGAGAACAGACACATGAAATGAAAGCACAGACTACATATTGTGAGAGTTTGTGTGCATCACATGGGAGACCTGAGAGGGACAACTGAATTCCAGGACAGGCAGAAAGATTGGCATGGTCCTGGCATCCTTCTTTTGAAGGAATTGACATTGCTTTCCAGGACAAGCATGTGCCATCTCTGAAGAGTCTTATTGTCCTTTTTTTCCTGAAGGAGAAGCTGAGACATAGGCATTCAGTGGCTGGTCCAAAGCTAAAGAACAATTTAGGACCAGAACTGAAGCCAGAAGCCAGGGGTTCTGACCAATAAAGACGGGCAGCCCATCTTAAAAAAGACCACAGAGTTTGCAAAAATTGTCATCCAGTTTAACTACATTTACGAAACATACGTATAAATTGTTTCCTAGTTTTTCAGCAGCAAAAGAACTGATATTTTGTTAGTTTACATAGCCTTTTAACATCTGTTTTAGATGTTTTTTAAAAAAATATGAAAAAGAGTTAGAAATTCAGGGTCTAGGCCAGGCGACCTCATCATTGTTTTGGAAGTGTTTGGAAGAGCCAACCCGTGACAAAGGTCCAGGACTGGGCGCGGGGCCCGAGAGTGTCAGGGACGTGCAGATTTGTCTGGCTCTGCTGATGGGAATGTCATGTCCTCCTTCCAAGTCATTTGATGCAAGTTTCTGTAAAGACACAGCAAGGAGACTGGGCTTAATCTTACTTCAGAATTCTGACATCTCCTGGACTTGCTTAGCATGAGCCCTAAATAGAACAAGAGAGGTGTGGCTGGATTGGATTCCTTCCGAGGGCAGAGAAAAAGAAGTCAAGGGTGGCATGCCAATGGACCATGAGAAGTCACCTTTCTAAGAGAAGGAAGGTAGCGAAGGAATTTTCCAAGGGATATCTTCTAATCAACACTGCCCTCCAGTTAACTCAGAGGGTAATTGCTTTTCTGCCTGACCCACATTCTGCTCAACTGGCATGGAGGGAAAGAGGCAGCTAGCACCCACGTGAATTATTTTCTAAAAATAACATGGCCTCTTTTTATCTCTTATTTGTAAAAGCTCATTTATTACTGTTCCTCCTGATAAAGCTCTCCGTCTGAGGTCATTTGGCTTTAGCTGTGCCCTCCTGCATATGTAAACCTCTACTTGCCTTCCTCCTCCTCCTGTGCCCAGGAGGCAGGATTGATTAACTGATCCAGTGAGGTGACAGATGTCCGGAGAAGGCCAGTGGTTTAGGCAAGGACATTCAGCAAGTGATGCTTCGGAACCCTCTGGGGTCTCACCCCTCTGCTGTTCAGATGCTCACTTGATGTGGGCTTGCAAATGCTTGCTTGTACTTCACACCATCTCTTCCACGTTAGTGATCCCAGTGTGCCATGCCAGTTTTATGTGTCAAGCACTAGAAATCTAGAGGAAGGACAGAAAAAGCATAAATTTTGGAGTTGGGCACACACGGCTTCAAATCCTGGCTCCCTCACTTTAGCGGTGGTTAGATTTGCTTCTACAACTTCTAGAAAATAATCCAGTCCTTAGTTCTCTCGTGTGTAGAATGCCAACGATATTTTGCTGGACTGTCGCATGAACTAGAGGACATGTGGAAAGGTCCTACCATAAGAGCCAGCACAGAGTGGGCATAGTGACAACGACAAAATTGCCACAGCTGTTATTGTTACTGAGAGTAAAAAGGGCTTCAAAGGCAAAGAGGGTCAGTTCCTGTCATCACATGGGGCTGTACCTGCCCTTCCCAAGATGTCAGTCAGCAAACTTTGAGCTTAGTCCCCAAGTAGGAAGGGAGGGAAAACATACTTGAGACAGACTCAAGAGTGCTTACAAGTAGATGCTAAACATAAAAGAGTATCACATAGGACAAAACTAGGCATGTGAGCTGAGATCTCCCAAACTTGGGCTGACTTTTGCACGTGCTTTTGTTAAGTGGGAAAGGGCTATGGGGACCTGGGCACCGGTTATAATTTGAGATTTGCTGCAATACCTTGATTTTTTTTTTATTGATTATTCGATAAATCAAAGCTCCTTATTGTCCAACTACTCTCTGCCTAGGACACAATGTCCCCTCTGCTCCTTTCTGTGCCTCCATCTCCCTGGAGATCGCCTAGAGCTAGAATACTTACCCCAGCGCCCCCAAGTGAAAGGAGGAATGAGTTCTTCTCCCAAGTCATTTTTGAGGTTCTCAAAGAAAAGACACTTCTGCTGAGTCAAAGGCATCATTAGCCAGGACCATGCTGCCCTTGAGTGTCTGAGGAACCTGAGTTGAGTTTAGACTTGTTCCCCGTGACTTGGTGCCTCTCTCCACCCTGTTCCAGGGACAGGAATGTTCCTTTTGTTGTCTCAACACATACCTAGCCTATAGATTTAAGAGATTCCTTGTGAATATTTTTTTTCTTTAAGCTGTTTTAACAACCCAGCAAAATAAAACCTTCCTGGTTAGTGTGGAAACATGGTTTGAGTGAGTATGTGGCAGAGGAGTGGGAAGGCGATGGGATGGAAGAAGATCTAGAGCTGAAGGGGACATCAGAAATCCAGTGGAGCAGGTAGTCAAGTTCTGTGCATTATCATGTTCATTCTCTGGGGGAAAAAATCATATTTTTACTGGCTCCTCTCATTAGCAACTTCCAGAAAGAAATTCTTTATGACATGCTCTGATGTATCAGCTTGACCCCAGTGAGCTGATTAGCTCACAAGCCTACCCAGCACAGGATTCAGGGGTCAGCATCAGCTGGACGGAAAGATAACCCCTTGAAAGCCAGCCATCATGGGTCAATAGAAATAATTATGCTCCTCCTGTGTACCAGAGTCCTCAGGAGTTTTCTTAGGTTGTCTCATTTAACTTTTACAGTCCAGGTATCATTTGACAGATGAGAAAACAGAGGCCAAAGTTAAAAACCTGTACGTGGGAACCAGAATATTTTGCCTGCCACTAGTAGCTTCAAGATCAAAGGAAAAGCTGATAAAACAGCCCCTCTTAGCCCTTGTGAAACGCAGAAAATATTTTCCTTACTATTGAGGTCTCCTGCTGTTAACAAAAATGTAGTAAAATAAATGTTTTCCAAAGTATCTTCATGCCTATGCCTGTGATGTTTCTATATACCAGAAAAGGAGGCAAAAAGTGGAATAAATCAGCCAAGTGGTGTAGCCTGAGGTTGGCCCTGGGGGCTTTTTCTGAGCCCAAAGAAGGAACACGTGGTCTCCAACTGTTCACTGACAAAAGCTGGTTACAGACATGACACACTGATGGCTATGAAAGATATTTTTCTTTCCAGGCCTTTGTTAAAAATGGAGGTTTAAAGAAAGCTTTTTTTTTTTTTTTAATTTATTTATTTTATTTATTTTATTTTTCCCTGCGTTGGGTCTTCGTTGCGGTGCACAGGCTTCTCATTGCGGTGGCTTCTCTTGCAGAACACGGGCTGTAGGCGCACAGGCTTCAGTAATTGTGGCACGTGGGCTCAGTAGTTGTGGCGCACGGGCTTAGTTGCTCCGCAGCATGTGGGATCTTCCTGGACCAGGGCTCGAACCCGTGCCCCCTGCATTGGCAGGAGGATTCTTAACCACTGCGCCACCAGGGAGGCCCTAAAGAAAGCTTCTTGAAGGCAGGGACCATGTCTTGTTTAAGCCACTGAGTTACATGGAAAGGAGAACACTTCATTCCCAAAGCCTTCCTAGGGGAGTCCCTCCATCTAGGCATCAGTGACATCTGCATGGAAGACTCCCTTCCCATGAGTTGCATTTCCAGGGTCTATTATGGCACCTACCCCGGCAGACGGAGCAGAGAAAACTAGGTCCAACCCCGTTTGTATAGAAGTTTACTGGAGAGCCTACAGGTTTACAGATGAATTTCTAAAAACCGTATCTTTTGAAGCAAAGACATGCCTGAAGGAAAGTCTGGAAACAGCCAGGAGCACCAGCACATACTCACAGTACCCTGAAAAGAGAAGAAACGCCTTCTGATCTGAATCCAGATCTCCTCAGAGCCTGCAGACCCCAGGGGCACCTGTCAATGTCAGCTTCTGGACGTGTGCCCTGTTAGAGCAGAGCACACAGACCGGCCCTGGAGGCTCTCAGAAGAACGGGTCAGATGTGGGCCTCACGCATCCCTCTCCTCCTTTTTCAGACGTTACAGGTGATCTACCCCTACACCCCGCAGAACGACGATGAGCTGGAGCTGGTCCCTGGGGACTTCATCTTCATGTCGCCCATGGAGCAGACCAGCACCAGCGAGGGCTGGATCTACGGCACGTCCCTAACCACAGGCTGCTCCGGACTCCTGCCTGAGAACTACATCACCAAGGCTGACGAGTGCAGCACCTGGATATTTCATGGGTAAGCAGATGCTAAGTTCTTTGCCTGCTGCTTTTCAAAGAACATTGTGGACTTTGAGGAGGTGGCAGGGAAACGGACTTGATCCTGGACAGGCAGGGCAGCAGTGCCAGTAAATGAAGTCCGAGGGGGAAGAAAGCCCTATTGGTTCCAGACTTTCAGGGAAGGGCTGAGCTGGGGCATGAGAAAAATGGGAGATGGCTTGCCCTGCTTCACTCTGCCTGCCCCATTGGATGTAACATCTGTCTGAGTTCCTGACTGGAGACTAAACTGAGGCTGCTTGGGCGACCATCTCTTCTGGCCTCAGTGTGGGTCATCCCAGCACTGAGTCTTTATGGCTTTGGGGCTTCTGTCCACTCTTTCTTGGGTCATTGCACAGAGGGGTCTGACTCCCCAGAGAAGCAGGACAGATTCCCACTATGCCAGCCAGACCAGTAGTGAAGGGATTTGCAAGGGTCAGGAAACCTAACTGCCCCTCACCGTGACGTGACCTTGAGCAAGTCCTGAGACTTGGCATGTGAATGCCTAGATGACAGAGACCATTTCTGTGGCAATGGGCAACTGCCAGAGCCTTAGAAAGGCAAGAGGTCCCTTCCCCACCCAAGTTTTCTGTAGAGTGATAGTGTTCCACCCATCCCTCACTCCTGCTTTGCCCCCAAACCAACCTGGTCCCATGTTGAGAGTGACCTGTGTTGGATGACCAGCTTTGTCCTGAGAGAGAGGTGCCTTTTGTTCCTCTTTTATGTTTCTTAATCAGAGAAGTTCAAAGCCAGCCCTTCCCTGGTGCGCTCGGGCGTCTGGCCAGGGTGTGCATGCTGCTTTGTTTTTCCTCCCTCTTGTTCTTGCCATGTGCCAACGTGGCTGAGCGCCGGAAGCTCTGAGCACCAGCTGCATGGTGGGTAACACTGTGTCTCTTTTATGACAGTAATAACAGAGACGGGCAATTTCAGTGAGTGTTTTGCCTGGAGGGAGAAAAGAAAAGACGGTCCCCTACCCTGGTTAGCAGCAAGCAGATAAACCACAAACCCAGAGATGGGAAGGAGTATCTTCTTCCTTAATAACTGCCTCCCCAGCAACCCTTCCTCTTCCTTCCCCATCCCATCCCCACCCCCACGCAATGAACATCCAGCATTTGGGGGCACAAATTGGAAGGTCAAAGCTGCCCTGTGTTCCCGAGACCTTTGCTTTTTTTTTTTTTTTTAAGTATTTATGCATTTATTTGGCTGTGCCAGGTCTTAGTTATGGCACGTGGGATCTAGCTCCCTGACCGGGGATTGAACCCGGGCCCCCCTGCATTGGGAGCACGGAGTCTTAGCCACTGGACCACCAGGGAAGTCCCCCCAGACCTTTGCTTTTTCAGAAATGTTTCTAAGTTGGGTTTCCAAAGTCACCGTTTTATCCCTGTAAAAAAAAAAAAAAAAAAAAAACAAGCGAAGCATACGTGAAGAAACGGAGAGTCAAAAGATTATTTGATGGTATACAGCTCCCAGATCACATTCTTAAAAGTAGGACTCCCTGTGGGAAGAGTATGTGGGAGAAGTTCTGCTGACCCAGTTCAGATCTCTGCATCTAAACCCACTCGGTGACCTCAGTCCATGGATCCCAGGGAGGTCTGTGTGTCATCTCCCTTTATTTTGAGAGATTACTAGTGATGTTATTTCCCTAGGAACCATGTCTGAAATTTCACCATCAGCTGCCACAGCCAACCCGGTTGAGAGTGGGGGAAATACTAATATAGTAGGTGTTAGGACACTGTAATTAATAATTTGAGTTTTTATTCCAGTAGTCTTAGATTCAAATCCTGACTCTCCCACTCACCAGCTGTGTGACCTTGGCCAACTAACATGACCTCTCTGAGCCTCAGTTTGCTAATCTATGAAATGGAGATAATAATTGCATTTCCCTTATAGGCGTGTGTGAACACTGCTGTAAAGGACTTAGCTTTATGTGGATCAGTGCCGTGTATAAAACAGCACTGAATCTACAAGAGCCATTAGCTTTATGGTTATTTTTTTTTTCTAACTTGTCTTTTCTAGTCCTCTCTTACATGCTTGTCAAATCAAATGTCTCTTCCACAAAAGCGATCCTATAGAAGAACTGCACTTTCCTAATTAACCCCAGAAGTGGAAATGACTCAGAGAGGCAGGGCCCAGCTGCTATAAGACAGCCTTGTTTCACCCCTAACGACAGGTAGCCTGGGGGAGGGAGAGCCACGGGGTCCTCAAGCATGACCTGGCCGACTTGATGGGAAGTTGCGGAGGGGATTCAAGCAACAAGTAGGGACTTGGGGTCAGCAGCCCTTCACAACTCTTCCTCCCCTGTCCTCAGTTTTCCGAGTCCCTCCTAAGGAAATATTTTCCTACCACCCTTATTAGAGCACCCTGCCTGGTTTTGAGTATCTCCAGATATGTATCAATTGGTGAAAGCCCCACCGTGTCCTCTAAATTGGGGTAGGCTGGCCGGTCCTTCTCGGCTGACACACAGCCCTGATGGGTCCTAGGGAGGTGCCAGCGTCTGTCTCCCTGATGCTTGAGAAGACGTTCCGGGCGTCAGGTGCAGCTTTCTCCCTACTCTGCACTCAACATGAAGCATCTGACTATTGTCTTACTGGAACTGACGGCCCCAAACTGTCTCAGTGAGTCGGGGCCTTTGATTACAGTCACAGTTGAGAAGAGAAGGAGGCTGGCAGTCTCGCTGCCGGCTGAGCTGAAGGAGAGAGAGAGAAGGAATTCTATCAGTGTCTTCACAGCTGTAATAAAGTAAAGAAATTAGGGAACCATGTACAAGCAAGATGTCAGGATGATTCCATATATCCAGACATCTCAGGCCCTGAAGCTTTGATGAATCAGACAGTGAAACTGAATTTTCTTTAACTGTGTGATGTTTGGGAGGGTCTCAGTTTAAAATAAAGGAAAACAACCAGCCTATTAGACTGTGTGAATGGCACAAGATTTCCTTAGAAATAACCCCAAAAAATTAAAAAATTAAAAAATAACCACAAAGCTAATGGCTGTTTTAGATTCAGTGCTGTTCTATACATATGGAACTTTACCCTAGTTGTAAAGAAGCAAGAAATCTAAAATTTAAATGCTCTCCCTTGACGCTGCCCAGTGATGCAGCAGGAGCCGTCTGTTGGATTTGCCTAACACCATAGTTGAGTTGCAGTGTTTATTAGATAAAGCTTTTTGGAGGCCTTACTAATCAAAATAATTTAAACACAGCATGATTTGCTGCCTGTCTTTCAGCAAGACCTCTTTTGGGGCTTCTGTAGTTACAGTGTTACATCCAGAAATGAGAGCTCTTGGCTCAAAGCTCTACACATCTGGTGAGAATGGTCTCCTCTGGAAAAATGCTGTATTTAATCATCTTGTTGGAGGTATGATTGAGATGGGGGAGGGGTTTGGAAACTGAAGGAGGTAGAGTAGGGGGTAATGGGCACAGGTTTCCTTGACCATTAGGAGCCACAGGCAAAGTGGTGGAGACGGTCAAAATTCTCCCTCTCATTTGTCAGTTCAGATGGAAATCACCATGGAAAAGATTAAAGGCAACAGGAATTGTTTATTTCTTTGAGCCAGAAAAAGAGCTGGAAACAATGGTACAAAATTGATACCTCATTATTCTGCAGCATGCTTTGGGTGCCAGCCACGCCTGTGGCATCCTAATAAGCACAGAATCACAGGCTCCATCCCTGCCCAGAGGGATGAACGCATCTGTTCCAAGTACAGAAATCCATCTACCACTAATTTATTAACTGCAAGACTTCAGTATGAAACAGGATGTTCCTTATAAAAATATCAAATCACTATGTTGTACACTTGAAACTAGTATAATATTGTTAGTTAATTATACTTCAATAAACAATTTTTTAAAAAGATGTTCCTCTGCAGGCATGGGATGCCCCCTGCTCAGCTTTCCCAACCATTGCACTGCCCCAGGGAATGTTTCCTACTCATTCCCACAGTCCCGTTGAGCCCAGGGATGAAGTGCTGATGACTTCTGGCCAAAGCAGTTAACATCTTCCTTGTCTTCCTCTGCAGTTCTTACTCGATCTTAAATACATCATCTTCCAATGCGCTCTCATTTGGGGATGGCATCCTGGAGAGGCGGCAATATGACGACCAGGGCCTGGGGGACACGACGCCCCTGACCATCATCTGCCAGCCCACCCAGGTAAGGTTGACTGTCAGGGCCACCTCCTCAACTCTGCTCAGGATTCACTGAGCACCTTTTTACTAAGGATGAGGCCTTGCCCTTGCTGCCCCCAGAGGGTTACCTATCTCTCAGGGCACAAGAGCCTAAAAGATATATACAAATTTCAGGCTAGGAAGAGTCAGATGGGTGGTGCTGACAATGACTACCAGCATCTGGGTCTAGGCTGGTAAGGAAGGCTGCTCTGCAGAGAGGATGATGCGTTATCTGTAAAGCAGTAACACAGTTGAGCCTTGAACAACGCGGGGGTTAGGAATGCCGACCCTCCATGCTCCAAACAGTGGAAAATCCACTTGCAACTTACAACTGGCCTTCCACCTACCCAGTTTGGTTCCTACATATCCACAGGTCTGCATCCTCAGATTCAACACGCTGCAGATTTTATTGTAGTATTTACTTTTGGGAAAAAATCTGTGTATTAGTTGGACCTGCACGGTTCAAACCCAAGTTGTTCAAGGGTCAACCATATCTAATCTATTTTACAGGCCATTGTGAAGATTAAAGGAAATAAGGATATGGTTCTTAGCACAGTTCCTGGCACATAGTGAATGCTCAATGTATGTCCGATATATGCCAGAAAAGTTACAGAATGGAGGAGTTTGTAAAGTGTATGTACTGTATTGGCAAATGTGAAGCCAATAGGAGCTGGCAGCACTGAGGAAGCTGGGAACAGCTGACTCCATCAGAAAGAAGGAACACAGAAACATCTGTAAGGATCCACGCAGTAGTTATAGAAACCAGAGCCGTTTGGACAAGGCTTTGACTAGACTTGCCAATTTCATCACCCAGAGGTAGCCACTGCCCTCCCCGAGCCACCTCTGGGAACACCGTCTTGCGCGCAGCCAGACAACAGAGCCTAACCTGCGATGAGAATAGGCAAAGCGGGACCTCCTGGCCGGAGTAGACTTCGGACCACCACACGGTGGAGATGAGGCAGATGTATTTGTGGTGATAAAAGTCCTCGCTCCCTGAAGAAGTTGATGAAGCATCTCGTTAGGGGAAGAAGCTGTCCCACTAGATGGCTGTCTCTCCATACTGGCTAGTTTCGCCTCTGAGCTGTAACTCGGGTGGTCTTCGTGTTTCAGTATTGGCCAGATACTAATCCTACCAACAGCAGCAGCAGTAACCATAAAACCATTTTCATAGCCCTTTTTATTTCACAAAGCACCTGCAATGCATCTCATCTGAGCCTCAAAATAACTTGCGAGGTCAGTAGATGAGGCTTACTACCCCCATCTTATAGATAGGCCAACCTAAATCCGAGGTAGTGAAGGGGCTTATCCCAACCAAACATTAGTGAAACTTGTTCTAGAGCCCAGCTCACCTGGCACCCAGCTCTGAGACGTGTCTCCTTTCTTGTGTGCTATCCCACTTATAGCCTTTCTTTCTCTGCAGCCTCTGAGGATCAGCAGCCAGCCTGGCCCTCAAAAGAGATGCCTCTTTGTGTGTCGGCACGGTGAGAGGATGGATGTAGTTTTTGGGAAGTACTGGCTCTCCCAGTGCTTCGACGCCAAAGGTCAGTCAGTAATCGGTGGGCCTGTTCAGCATTGGCATACCTATCACGGCCTCTAGGGGGCAGAGTCAAGCTACTTTTATCTAGATGGAGTCGTTTATGGTTATTTGTGCTGTAGAAAATGCCTGTCATCTGTTACATTGTAAGTCCTTCCTGATTGTCTGGAGTGTTAGGCGAGAGAGAAGTGTTCTTGCCCCCATTCTATAAATGGGGACACCATGGACCAAAAAAGGCAGATGTCTTGCCCCACGGCCACGTGGCAAAGTCAGAGGCAGAGACAGGTGCCTTGATTCCATGACCAGACCTCCCTCTAGTAAGTCACCCTAGCTCATTTTGGTTCCATTTTCATTTGGGTGGCATGTTTCAGATAGGGAGGCTTGCACATCAGAGAATCCTCCCTGCTTTAGGGTGTCTGGTTGTTACTTTCCCTTAAAAACTATCTCTTGTCACTTTCGTCAGCGGAATGGAAGCGTGGATTCCAAGACACACTACTAAAGGAGGAGGTCAGCTTCAATATTTTCTAGAGAGCTCAGTTCAGTCTCTGTGGCCAAAAAGGAATGGAAGTGGAGGGGCTGGCAGGACCAGCAATGGAAGCCCTAAGGAACTAAGCAACTCATGTCGCCTTGGCCTGACTCTTCTTTCCAGGTCGCTACATACGCACTAACCTGAACATGCCTCATAGCGTACCTCAGCGGAGCGGTGGTTTCCGGGATTACGAGAAAGATGCTCCAATCACCGTGTTTGGATGTATGCAAGCAAGACTCGTGGGTAAGTGTCCTGGAGTGATCACACAGCCTTTCCTGGCTACTTCTTCCAAAGACTGGCTCCAGTGGGTATACCAGAATGCTGCCTAGGGCTTTCCTACAAGTACTATATTTCCTCAATTCAAAAGGGATTTATTATGTAACCATTAGGTTCAGGGCACTGGGTTGGTTTGCCAAAGTGAACAAGGTGTGATCCCTATCAAGGGGCAGATGGTCCAGTGATGGGGCAAGGTCAGGCATGGTGCGGCAGACAGGTCAGCTTCTAGCGCAAGGATGAGGAGAAGGCAACCCAGGAGTGGCTGAAAATATAGAGGCCAACCAGTCTCCAAGATGCTCAGTTCTTTGCAGGTCTAGTCCATACCTGCCACACAGAGCCAGCAGCCTTGTCCTGTTCAATCATTTAACACACATCAATTGATCACTGACCTTGTGCAAGGCACCATGCTAGGTACTGGGGACCTAAGCGTGAGTCCCCACCCTCAGCGAAGCTTGTAAGTGGATAAATAATATAGAGTATTCTTGTTACTCAAGAATAGAACTATGTACAAAGTATCAAGAGGAGAATAGAGTAGAAGTTAGCAGGAAGGTGGGACGGCATCTCAGTGGGAGGATCAACATCAAGTCATAGACGTGAGAAGCAGCATCCAGAGTACGGAGGAAACAAGCTGTCTTGTTTCTAGAGCATCGACTGTGAGCAGGGCGAGAGACAAGGCTGGCGGGATGGAGACAGACAAGTTCATGGAAGACCTTGACCACCATGTTAAGGCATTCAGACTTTATCCAGGAGAGAAAAACGGGCATTTTACTGCTTGTTAGGACCAGAGAGACAGAAAGAAAATAGACAAGAAGGGTGTGTCCCTTGGTCTTTTCATAGAAACACTGGTCAGGAGAGTTGTTGAAAATGAGACTGAAACTGCTGGCCCTATGTGAGCACCCACCTGGAAAGAGAGGTTTGCAGGGTCTGTCTGGCACCCTCTCCAACACTGAGAGTCAAGTTGAGGCTTCATAAATCATCGGATTGATTCTTCTCTGTCTTCCTTTGCAGGTGAAGCCTTATTAGAGAGTAACACCATCATTGACCATGTCTATTGCTCCCCGTCCCTGCGCTGTGTCCAGACTGCGTACAACATCTTGAAAGGTGAGACTTGATAAAGGTCAGCTAGTCCGTACCTCCGTCTCCAGGCAACCTGACACAAATTATCCTACTCAGGGGACATGAGCCAGTTGAAAGCTTTGAATTTGAAATGTTTAGCAATGATTCTTTTGGAAGATGACTTTGCAAAAGTCCCCAAATCATACTCTGGCAGCAGAAGTGAGATCAAGAGAATATACAAATAATGTTTGTCTTGAAAATGTAAAGCTCTCTTCGATGAACTAGAGGCTTGTAAAATATTGTTCTCTGGCAGTAATTTAGAGCCTACAGAGCATGATGCTTTTTTGTTTTTTTTCTTTGTTTCCTCCCACTCTGCTCTGTTTGCCTCTTTACAACAGGGAACGGTGCTCCTAGGTGTCTGCAAATCTAAATCACCCTTGTTTCTTTAGTTAATTGGAATAAATTCAAAAGTACCATTGTTTTAAAGATATTCAGCTTTTACCCTAAAATCCGTGGAAGCTTGTGTTACAGGAATCTCCATTCTCATTTCACTGGAAGGAAAACTAGGAGAAACAGGGTTGACTGTTTACTTATACCAAACAAGCCAGAAAAAGCTGAGCCAACAAGGAAATTACACTACATTTGAGACTTCTATTCGTTAACCTTAAGTAAGCCAGAATGCATCTATGTATTCAAACGCGTTATCTATCACATTTGCAAGGAAAAACTGGGCTAAGTGCAATACAAAGAGTTAAACAGGGACAGTTCCCACTCTTTGGACAATTACACAATCACAAAACACAGGACTTGTGCACTGGCGTTGGTAAATATTCAACACTGGATTCTCTAGTAGAGAAAATGAACAATGTATATGATACGCAAATATAATGTAAGCTATTGTAAAATAGTGGATGCTAAGAATTTCTGAAGTTTCTTGGTAAGAACATCTTGGAACTTACTTTAGAAAGAGGAATTATAGTAGTCACAGAACTGTAATAAATTATATGGATAATGACTTTTTCTTTAATCAGATACCATTTAAAGCCACATCCTGGTGATGTGGCCAGAATATTAAACTCACATGTTTATAACACAAAAATTAAAAACCCTTGTCCAAACCTGCATGCTTTTACCTTCCTTAAGCTATATATAGCATCTGATAGGAAAGAGAATAGAAGATTTATGAGCATTTTTGTAACAATTTGGCCTCTAATTTACTTTTCCACTGAGAACATAGTAATACTTCCTTCATCTTCATTTTATTTTCCCTCTAAGGTTTACAACAAGAAAATCACTTGAAGATCCGCGTAGAGCCTGGTTTATTTGAGTGGACAAAATGGGTTGCTGGGAACACATTACCTGCGTGGATACCTCCATCAGAGTTAGCTGCAGCCAACCTGAGTGTTGATACAACCTACAGGTAACCCTCTGAAACCGCTGTTTCCTGAGGCCAATGTGGAAGTACTCTTCTCCACCAGGCCAGGCTAATTAAGGAGATGAAGGACCAGATGTAGCCCACAGCCAGCTGTCCATATTGGTGGAAGTCAAGCTATGATTTAAAAAAAAAAAAAACTGGAGAAAGACAGCATTCCCTTGTATTTGGCATTGGTGTGGGGTATGTCTCCCGTCACATGCACTAGGGTTTTCTGACTTTACTACATTGATTTCAGTGAATAATAAAACCACTTCGCATGCCAGGAGCACACACCAGCTAATGATAAAGCAGTTCAGAAGCCTGTTGGGAAATAAGGGAAATGACAGTGTCTTGCCTTGGATTGTTGCTTTCGATTTTTCAGAGCATTTTTAATTATCTTCATTCATTATTGCTATAACCCCAGGATGGAGGCAAGCCACTTTCAGAGATGAGAGAGTTCTGTGGCCTGCCGAAAGTTATACATGTAGTGGACACATCTGACAATAATAATAACTAACCTTTATTGATCATTTTCTGTGTGCCAAACACTGTGTAATCTGCTTTATAGTAGTCCTTTGCTTTTTCCATTAGACTATTATTAGAAAGAAGTGTTTGTAGATTGTAACATAGTTACATAACCATCAAAAATCCACTCAGAGCTTCTTAGTGACGTGATAAAAAAAATGCTTTTTGTGTTCTTTATAGCAATATTTATTTAAAATATTTTTAGTAAGCGATGATATTTTTCTCTCTAACCCCTGTATTTGGTTTAAATATTTTTGTTAGTTGTTCTTATTAAGTGTTTAAAATATATCTGATTATCTTGTCAGTGTGCAATAAAGTTTTAGGTTGAGTGTTAAAAAAAAAAAAATCCACCCAGACATTTGTAAAATGTCTTTGAGGAAGGACAGATATTCACAACCATTACAGTGGGGAATTAAATGCATTTCTTAAAACAGAGTTTGGAACAAGTGACCAATATAAGCAAAACTTTCTTCCTTGTGCTATCCCTTGACCTTTCATTGCAAATACCTACCCAAACCTCAAATGAAGCAATGTGAGTTTCTGGCTAAGGTAGGAGAGAATATCTTTTCTTCCATACTAATATTTGGCTCTGCAAATAAGACCTCAGATAACCCCATTAATTAATTAATCTGTGCTACTTCTTGCCTTAAAGGAATGAGCATTCCTCAAAAATAAGATTAAATCAATCAATCGGATCCCCTACTGAAATAATTCACATTTTGTCCTATCTACTCTATGGCCACTGTTTTTCTGTTCCTTGGGAAGCAGCAATAAATTATTGTCCCCATGCCAACAGCCATCACCCCTCTGCCCTGGAAAGAGAAAAAGTTACTGCCAACATTGGTAAAATGACTTTCCTCACCTACCACCCAGCCCCACCCAGGCCAACTATGCCTTCAGATTCCCCTTTAAGTGCATCCTGCAATTCTTCCCAAGCTATTTACAAAGGTCCCCAGAATCATTCTACCTGAGCCCTTCAATGCACACACAGACACACACCCCACCAGTAGTATGAACAGAAGGATGAATGCCAGGAACCTGGGGGTCAGGACACGGTTCATATTCCAGATTTCCTTTTCCTCTACAAAAAATCAAAGTTCTATTCAACTATTTTGTGTTGGGGGGTGGGGGTGGTGGTGAGATTAAGCCTCTAATTCTATAAATCAGTCGTGAAATTCACCCATCAAGCATGTGAGAGGCACAGCCCCTAGAGTCAAATTCACTCTGAAATTAATTATGTCAAGTGAGCAGGGCTTCTGAAGCAAGTAGTGGTGCCCAAATGATTGAAGAAACATGGTGATGTGCAGAGGGGCAAGAACCGATAGGCAGGGTATTATAAGTCAAGCAAGCACTGCTCATAGATCCCTCCCTGTCGCCTTGAACAGGAGGGAGGAGGGGCTGGAAGGTGGATTTAGGCTGGTGACCAATATCCAAGCGTCAGCCACGGGCAACAAGACCCATCCTGGGGGCTGGGTGTAGAAAGCAGCCCCAGTGGAGCTAGGCGGGAAGGAGCAAGGCAGAAAACACAAAATACACACCAGTTGGATGAGGCTTCAGAACAGGACCCTGACTGGGGGAGGTAGGGATCTGGAGTATTAGAGAGACAACAAATCAAACTTTGGTGTGGGACTCAGGGCAGAAGCCTGCTCTATAGTCTGGACCAAAGTAGGCTGGGGAGAGGAGAGTATACACAGGAGAATACTATTCCAAGGGTACTACCTGTGTACCCAGAGCTTTGGGTTCCAGGTCTAGTTGGTGGTTGGAGGCCCACCTGAGTCCCAGAATAGTACAGGGGTCCTGCAGGTGCAGCTAGAAGCAGGATGCTGCTGACAGGAGTGAGAAAGCTTTGACTGTCCCATCCCCTTCAGGGCTCGTTCAAACATGGAAGCCATTCATAGGTTCCACTTCAAGGCAAGAACTGATCAGGAGGAACTGGATTCTAGCATCTACCAACTCTTCACTTACACAAATCTTGTACATTACAGTGTGCTTTCACCCTTGCAGTGACTCCCTGAACCAAACAAAGAGGCCTTTTGTCACAGTGTGTATGTGTGTGTGCTGGGGGAGGGGTCCTGGGAAACCAGGTGATGTAAATGGTAATGGAACTGGATGAGAAGTAGGGATGGGAAGAAAGGGTTTGCTCCAGAACAACGAGGCACATCCCTAATGAGTGGGGATTCATGTTTCTCCCTATCACCCGGGGTGTTGTAAGATTCAGAAAGAAGGTTGTTTCCTAGGAGAAATAGTATGCTTGCAGAGAGAATGTTATTTAGATGAAGGCAAGTTACCTTCAAATGGAACAGCATCCTTCCTCTCCAGACAGTAAACCCAAGTGCACAGAAGGGCAGCTTTGGGGAGGGCACTGTCAGAAGCCATCCAGGGTAAAGGATAACTTTATAGGTATTAATCTCAGACACAGGTTCAAATCCGGGCTCTAAGAGTTGCTAATGATGTAAGCAAAGGCAAGTCAGCTGTAGCCTTTCTAAGCCTTAGTTTTGTCATCCATACACAGAATTTGCAAAAGGGTTGCTAGGTGGGCTATGTTCAAAGAACGCAAGTAGGGCGCTTTGCGCAGAGCCTGACACATGGGAACCTCTCAGTAAATCTTAGTAGCGGCAGCAGCAGCAGCAATGTATTCGGATGCAGATGCCATGAGAATTCACTGTGAGAACTCACTAGCACCTCCATGCACTAATGCAGTGAAAGACAAAATAAGAAAATAGAAAATATGGCATAGTTGTACTCAAAAACAAGGTAAACATCTCATGGACCAGAAAACTAAATAGCAAAGGAAGGTGGAAGCAGACAGAAGTGACCGGGATTGAAGACATTCAGGGTCACCAGGATCGGAGGGCCCTGCCTTGACCATCCTCTTCTATGTGTTTGTACATCGTGTCATAATTATCATTTACATCAATAGCTTACTCACCCCAACCACACACAGAGAGCTCCTCAAACACAGAAATTGGGTTTTCTTCATCTTTATGTTCCCTGGACTTCTCCAACTGCCAGGAGAAGTTGTGGTCTGTGGTCTTTATGTGGTCTGTGTTCAAACTAAGAAAGAAAAGGAAAGGCTGGTGAAGCGTTATTAGCTCACCAATCCAATGGACCTAATATCTCCTTTAAAAACCTATCCTTGGGGCTTCCCTGGTGGCGCAGTGGTTGAGAGTCTGCCTGCCAATGCAGGGGACACGGGTTCGAGCCCTGGTCTGGGAAGATCCCACATGCTGCGGAGCAACTAAGCCCGTGAGCCACAACTACTGAGCCTGCGCGTCTGGAGCCTGTGCTCCGCAATGGGAGAGGCCGCGACAGTGAGAGGCCCGCGCACCGCGATGAAGAGTGGCCCCCGGTTGCCGCAACTAGAGAAAGCCCTCACGCAGAAACGAAGACCCAACACAGCCAAAAATAAATAAATAAATTAAAAAAAAAAAAAAAAACCTATCCTTAACAACTCCCCATTTCATTTTGTGAGACCAGCATGACCCTGATACCAAAGCCAGATAAGAATACTACAAGAAAAGAGAACTACAGGCCAATATTCTCAACAAAATATTAGCAAACCAAATTCAACAGCACATCAAAAGGATCACACACCATGATCAAGTGGGATTTATCCCTGGGATGCAAGGATGGTGCAAAATACAAAAATCAATAAATGTGATACACCACATTAGTAGAAAAAAATGATAAAAATTATATGATCATCTCAGTAGATGCAGAAAAAGCATTTGACAATATACACTATCCTCTTCATGATAAAAATTGTTCAACAGATTGGGTATAGAAGGAACATATCTAAACATAATAAAGGCAATTTATGGCAAGCCCACAGCTAACATCATACTCAATGGTGAAAGGTTGACAGCTTTTCCTCTAAGATCAGGAACAAGACAAGCATGGCCACTCTCACCACTGCTATTCAACATAGTTCTGGAAGTTCTAGCCAGAGCAGTTAGGCAAGATAAATAAATAAAAGGCATCCAAATTGGAAAAGAAGAAGTGAAACTCTCTTTGTTTGCAGATGACGTGATCTTATATATAGGAAATCCTAAAGACTCAGAAAATCCTAGAACTGTCAGAACTAATCAACAAATTCAGCAAAGTTGCAGGATACAAAATCAACATACAGAAGTCAATTGTGCACAAAAATAAACTCAAAATGGATCAAAGACCTAAATGTCAGGCCGGACACTATAAAACTCTTAGAGAAGAACATAGGCAGAACACTCTTTGACGTAAATCACAGCAAGATCTTTTTTTTTTTTTTAATTTATCTTATTTATTTATTTTTGGCTGTGTTGGGTCTTCGTTGCTGCGTGCAGGCTTTCTCTAGTTGCGGCGAGCGGGAGCTACTCTTGGTTACGGTGCGCGGGCTTCTCACTGTGGTGGCTTCTCTTGTTGCAGAGCACGGGCTCTAGGCACGCGGGCTTCAGTAGTTGCAGCATGCGGGCTCAGTAGTTGCAGCATGCAGGCTCAGTAGTTGTGGCTCACAAGCTCTAGAGCGCAGGCTCAGTAGTTGTGGCGCATGGGCTTAGTTGCTCCGTGGCATGTGGGATCTTCCTGGACCCGGGCTCGACCCCATGTCCCCTGCATTGGCAGGCAGATTCTTAACCACTGCACCACCAGGGAAGCCCACATGTCTCTTTTTGAATTATGGTTTTCTCAGGGTATAGGCCCAGTAGTGGGATTGCTGGGTCATGTGGTAGTTCTACTGAGAAAAGGGATCCTTGTGCACTGTTGGTGGGAATGTAAACTGGTACAACCACTATGGAAACACTATGGAGGGGAGGGTCCACAAAAAATTCAAAATAGAACTACCATATGATCCAGCAATCCCACTTCTGGGGTATAGCCAAAGGAAATGAAAAGAAGATCTCACAGAGACATCTCCATATAATATCACTATATGTGGAATCTAAAAAAGCGAAGCTCAGAGAAACAGACAGTAGAGTAGCATGGACACCCATGGGACCGTGGGGAGGGGGAAATAGGGAGAGACTGGTCAAAGGGGTACAAACTTACAGTTAAAAGCTGAATACGTTCTGGGGATCTAATGTACAGTATTGTGATTATAGTTAACAATACTGTATTATATTCTTGAAAGTTGCTGAGAGAGTAAAGCTTAAATGTTCTGACCACCAAAAAGAAAATGGTAATTATGTGACATAATGGAGGTGGTTAGCTAAGACTATGGTGGTCATCATTTTGCAATGTATAAATGTATCAAATCAATACACTGTATACCCTTAAACTTACACCATGTTATACATCAATGAAATCCCAATAAAACTGGAAAAAGATTAAGTAAAACTTATCCTTACTGCTTATCATGTGCAAGCCCTAAAGAGAGGCTTGGGAAATCTCTGGTGATTTAAATAGATAAAGAGATCTAACCTCTGCTTTGCTTCCTCTTATTTATGTGACCTGGGACTGTCAGTAAAATTAGTCAAACTGCTATGAGTTATCCTGCAAGGGAAACCTGAACTGAATGTTTCATTTTTCAGCTGGTCACTTTGACACCATGCACACATGGCCTTTATTTCTGTACATTCTGCATATTTGGACCCCACTTCTACATAGTTGAAATACTCTTCCCTATGCCTCTATCCTTTCTAGGGAAATGGATAAACAGAAATATGGGAACTTTAGAAAGGTCTTGAAATAAAACTTAGAGTAATGTCAATTGCTTTGTCTTGGGATCAAAATGTTTTCAATGCCTTTGTTCATTTTTCTATTGCAGACCTCACATTCCAGTCAGCAAATTAGTGGTTTCAGAATCCTATGACACCTATATCAGTAGAAGTTTCCAAGTAACAAAGGAAATAATAAGTGAATGTAAAAGTAAAGGTAGGTATTATTTTGGACTCCATAGTTAAATCTGTGATCATTTTTCCACCATGGTTAATCAGCTATTCAAGATGGTTCAGCGTGCTTTGACAAACTTGCTTAGTAGGAAAGAAAAATACTTCCAGACTCTCTTATAGATAGTTTCATGTTAAATTTGTACTATTCTCTTGAGTACTTCAAATGGTAGATATTCCATGGAAATACATCAGACTTAGTTACTCTATGAAATAACAGAATTCTGCATTTCAGCTGTTTATCTTCCACTCTCTGAAGGAGGTTCCCTATTACAGTTCCCAGAAATTCTTTACCATAACACTGTTTTGCCTATAATTTGATCCAGGAAGACTGTAATATTTGTAGTAAAAAGGGCAGATTACAAAAGAGTCTGCACGTTCCCATCCCCCACTAGAAGTTTAAATATTTATCTTCATAGAGCAAAGGCTGGATTTACATACACCAGAATGTTAACAGTGGGGAGCCCTGGTCAACAGCATCGTGGACGGCTCCCACCTTTCAGTTATCACTTGTAAGCCACTCACTTCATGACCACCCCTGTGGTACCACCCATCCCCACTGCAAAGAAACTCAGCATATTCTATCAACCAGAAAGTCTCAAGTGCTCACAGCTCTACAATGGCAACATCAAAAACTATAATACATTAGAAGTAATAGCAGAGAGCCCTGTAGACATAGAACAGTTTTGTATCTTGATTGAGGTGATGGTTCCCAAAAGCGCCACATGTGATAGACTTGGCTAAAGCTGGTGAAATCTGAATAGGCTATGTGGATTGTACCAGTGCTCGTTTCCTAGTTTTGATAGTGTACCTTAGGCAAGATGTTACTATCAGAGAGGCTGTGTGAAGGGTGCATGGGACCTACCTAGTGTATGTGTGTATAGTATATATGCAAGATACATATTGTATATATATGTATGTATATGTGTATATGTATATACATAGTACATATGTATATATAGTATATATAAAATATACACACGTATATTTAATACGTAAAATACGTATTTGTTACCTCCTGTGAATCTAATTACTTTAAGATTAAAAGTAGGTTTGTTGTTGGGTTTTTTTGTTGTTTTTGTTTGTTTGTTTTTTGTTTTTAATGACATTAGGCTGCCTTAACAATACAAAGCATTTTCAGAATATTGCTTGGCCAAATTGTCTCCTTCTTGAGAATGTTTGCCTCTCCCTGGAACACTTGGCTTCAGTACTTACAAGGTTTACATATGTCTTTATAGAAACAGTCTTTTCAGTCCTTGCTTTTTTGCCCCCAGGAAATAACATCCTGATTGTGGCCCACGCATCTTCCCT
The DNA here is from genome assembly GCF_028564815.1 of Eubalaena glacialis. NCBI lineage: Eukaryota > Metazoa > Chordata > Mammalia > Artiodactyla > Balaenidae > Eubalaena > Eubalaena glacialis. The sequence goes on along the minus strand of NC_083725.1, from coordinate 10,465,327 downwards.
TGAAGCATGTACCTGCCAACTTCAGGGCCTGTCACCTCAGAACTCCAAGGACTTTGTACAAATGGTCCGAAAGGTAATTCCTGCTTGCATTTCAGGGGCCTGTGGGGCCTTGGAGTTTCAGAATGGTTCAGTGCTGGCTGATAGCGAAGTTCTTTGGAGCTGGGAAGGTACATTTATTGGTTTATTCAACCAAGATGTATTGAATGGGGCTCTGTTTAAGGCACTTTATCAGGCCTTGGGTAAGAGAAAAAGATGTGTTTGAGCTAGTTCTAGCTTCTAAGAGCTAAAATTTAAGAAGTAGCTAAGAATCATAAGCAAATTGTCTGGATTTCCCTGTGGGACCATGGAACGGATAAGGAGGAGGTATGTGGGCCAAAACACAGCATCTGACAGCTCAGCTGGAAGAGAGGTCCTGGCGGATAGGCCAAAGGAAGCAGTGATTCAAAATGATCAGGCTGAAAGGCAAACCCAGGAACAAGGCAGCGAGACAGAAAACCCACCAGGCTGACCAACACATCTGGATTCTTCCTTCTCATGCCTGTGGAAGAGGTTTTCCCGTCAGCCACCCTCCCACATACACTTCCCTCCAGGCTGAGTTATATGCTTCCTGTAACTGTCCCCAGAGAACCTGGTTCAAACTCGATTGCAATTCTTTTCTCATTTTTTTAAAAACTTACTTATGTGTCTGTCCTTCCCATTAGTCTGTAAGCTGCTTGAGGGCAGAGATTTTTGTCCTGTTCATAAATGCAACTCTGGACACACACACAAATAAGTTTTGAAATGCCATGCCTACTGAAGTTAGGAAGGGCACAGCTTCAGCTCTGAATGTTAGATACACATGCCAAAAAATGAAAGAAAAAGCAGGATAAAACAAATTCTTAAAACTTGAATAATCTTTCCCATTGTCCAAGTATAATTTCAGAAATGTTTGAGCTGCGTTTTCAGCTTGACTTGCAATTAGGAGTGAACTCCTAGCACCTTAGCTTTATACATGAGTTCCTTTTTTTCCTCCCGTGCTATATAGAAACCATCTATAAACAATTACTTAATTGCACTAGAAGAGCTCACCGTTTAATGAATCCTTCCGAAGAATCCTCTTGCGTTGTAAATACTCTACCTTCTAATTTATCAGTTCTGTCCATTTCATTTTCAATATTTTGGAGGGGATGCTTGCCTACAAAGCCCTTATTCATTCCTTTGAATTTTCCTTCGTCTAGGTAAAAGTTAAAGCACTCAACCTCTGTTTTCTATTTTCCCTTTCTTTACTCTCTTACTTCAGATCCCCTACTTGGGGTTTTGTTCCTGTGAAGAATTAGGAGAAACTGGAATCTGGCAGCTGACAGACCCACCAATCCTCCCTCTTACCCATGGACCAACTGGGGGCTTCAACTGGAGAGAGACCCTGCTGCAAGAATAACCGCACGAGCGAACAAGAAGAAAAGACTTGAGGAAGGCTTTGGGAGAAGTGTCTTTTTGTGTACTTAGTAACAGTGGGAAAGTCTGCACCACATCCTAAGTGGACAGCTCAGAATAATTTAGCATATGTCCTTTCGGGCTTTGACGTTCTTAGGATGAGACCACGTCAAGGAGAGAAAGACTTGATTCGGGGAAAAAATTCATTCTCCCTGGACTCTTGCCTCGCTAACAAGGCTTTCAAGAATTGTCTTCCTATACAGGGGCACCTGCCACAGCAGAGGATGTTTCCTCCCTTCCATCTGTGCTGACTAAGGAGCCTGGGTCCTCCCAAAGAGAGCTGCCAGCCCCCTCTGAGGAAGGATGCAGGAAAATCCAACTGGAGGGACACCAAGCTGCCAGTCCGGTGATGGGATTTTCTTTTCTTTTTAACTCCATGTTCCAGTTAAAACCAAGCTGCCGAATTCTTTTAAGGTGATTAGAAAACATGCGGTTTCCCATCAATTTCTACCCACACCAGTGCTGCTGGCTCAAGCCATCTGCTGGAGGATTCTAACCTTCACCCTGGTACCGCCACATCACATTTCCTCTAGAGAAAAGCGGACTACAGCTTTTTGCTACCATCCTACCCCCTTGCTTCTCTCTATCTGTGAAATGGGGAGACAGAGCATTTTTACTCTCCAAAGCACTTTTGGATACTCAGGAGGAAGATAAGATAAATGTGTGAAGTATTCAATTGTAGGAGCAAGGAACTTGCCAAATATATCAAAGGAGTTACTCGTGTCACAGCCTAACGAGCCACAGAACTTCTGAATCACCGTGATTTGCTTGTCTTTGCCCTGAGAGTCTAGACCATGTTAACTGGTTAAGGATGTTGACATTTTCAGATGTATGTGAAATACATCCTTTGAGTCAGCAAGAAGCTCATTCTTGTGCAATATGGACGTCGTTACAAACCATACACCAAGGGTCGGGTCATTGTATGCGTACAGTACTTGTCAACCATAACAGAACACCCACAAATGCATCAGTTACATCCAGGGATGTATTATGAAGTCAGGGAACTAACTTAAATGATGACAGTCACGACTGCACTGCTGCTTGTGCTGTCGTTTTTATTTGTTTGTTTGTTTCGCTATGGTAATTTAAAAGAGGTAGGTAGGGCTACTTAAGGAAAGTTGGGAGAGCCACATCCTGTGGCATCTCGTCACACTTGCTTCCTGAATTTAGAGGGAGTTTATTTAAAAGAAAAACAAATGACAGTCAAACCAAAACATCAGTTATCAATGTCTAGTTAATTGTGTGACTAGCTGACTGTTGACGGCAGCAGACAATGGTCTGGCATGGTATAGTTCACTCTGTAGAATATATGTGCAAAATGAAATCTCAGCCATTTAAAGAGAACATTCATGTAAAACAAATCAATATATATTGTAGCATTAAACAAGCTTCAAAACCCAAAGGAGAAAACATATGGGATATAAAAATAGATCTATGCTCCTATTTGAAACTAGAATTTGATGATCCTTGAAAAGAAGAGGAAGTGAAAGGATGCTGGCTATGTATGTTAAGCCGCAAGAGGATTATTGTTGAGTTTTTTTTTTAAGTCACTTAGAGAAATACGTCATGAATTTTATATTTTAAGAAACAAATCTTGATTTCTTCCAGCACTGCACAAACACTGATCCAGCTTCTGGGTCTAGAAATAACTCTGTGCTGACATGATTGATTAATATAAAAGTTTTCATCTTAAACTGGGGGAAATACTCATATTAAAGGTTTTAAGAGAAAAGTCACATTATGGCCAATGCAGTGTCACTGCCAGTCATTCTTTTATCTGTAATTAGGTGAATCCACTGTAATCAGATCTATAATGTTTATTAGATTCTCCACAAATTTTCATGGACTTTCAATGCTCAGAATAATGCTCGAACATCTCGTATTTGATTTCCTTGAAAACCGTAGCAGTGTGTTCTGGACAGGGTCTGTACTTGTATAGAACAAAGTTCAGAACAAGTTATCCCTCTCTCCTTCTCCATGATCTTAAGCCTTTGATGACCTGATAGGTTGGTTTAGCTGGGCTACGGTCCAGTGTCCTTAGTCCAATATGGACAAAGCCTTAGGCCATCATCTGTGTGAGCAAAGGAAGGCAAAGATCTGAAATAATTTTCTGAATAATTTAGGTGGAAAACCTTGCGTCAAAGAGTTTATTCCTCTGCTTTGATTATCCAGATTGTTGATCAAAATGGCCTGAATGATCTGAATTCTCATGAAATTCTCTTTTCACATTTACCTAATTAAAAAACTAAACTTGGACTCCAGTTGAGAAATTCTTTGGAAATTGTGTTGAATCTATGTGTAATAAAAGGAAGAGACAACTGTATTACATGATTTCATATCCATTTAAAAATTCTAAATTGCTATTACAACTCGAAGTTCAGGCTGGTTTTTTTTTCAGCTGAGGCTGATGCTTGTTAACAAATGTTTTGGGGGGCTAGGAGAAAGAAGGAAGGTAGAAGGGAGGGAGGGGGGAAGGAAGCAAGGGAGAAAGGAAGGAAATGCCAGATTAGAAGAAGCAAATGGTTTCCTGTGGAGAGGAAATTTTTTTTTTTTAAATGTTGAAAGTTATCTGAAATAAACTGAGATAAAATTAACTAAAGGATTTAATCTGGGATTGAAAGTCCGAAACAGTCTGCTGCCTGCACAAGTGTGCCACATCAACCCGCTAATGGCTCAGTATTATTCACAGATAGACTTTGGTTTCAGTGATTTTAAAATGCCACGTCTATTCCTTTGTGGACTAGAATAATTGGCACATTTTAATGCACAAGCTGGGGGTTTCATTTTCCCAGGCTCCCTCTCCATCACTGCAATGGTAGCTAGGAGCTTATTGCTTCACCCCAGCAAGGAGTTCAGAATACAGTGTTTTCCATTACATTTAGATTCATAGAATCTGAATGGCTGATTAAATGGCCATCTGATGGCTGAAAGAGGGGGGGTATTTTTCACCCTGTATTGAAAGGCTTGGGGGAGTCTCTAGTTTTTATTTTAATTATACTTTAACCAAAGAATTCTTTTAAAGTAACCTTATATTTGAAAGACAATTTTGCAAAAAATGAAAATAATAAAAAATAAAAAATATCTTCTGGAGTGATGTCAGTTTGGTAAATCATTGTTGATACTTTTCTTGCATTTTAGGCTGCCGTGGTCATTTTCCTGTCAGTGGAATTCGGAATGCCTGTAGATTGTCATCCAGTTGTGCTTAACATTACCATAAATGTATCTTTTCCACTCAACTAGCCGTGTTGGTATTAAATCAAGTCTCTTATTTCAATTACCTAGTGTCACTGGGGACTAACTGAAGAACTGCAGAGAGGTTCCGATCTCATTGCCTTTGTCGAAAGGCGTCCCTGTGTGGTAAGGGAGGTATTCCTCGTAACCTAGGCACTCTGCCGCTCCAGTGTCTAATTTGAAAGCGGTGATGAATTGCTCTTTTGAATTTACTCTAAGTCACGCGTGTGTTGGAATACAGATGAGCCTCCTTTAACTTTCTCAGGCACAGTCACAACTGTCCCGTCTGCACCAACGTCTCAGATAATGAGGCGCAGGGTTATTTGCATTTAAATTGTAGTCCTGCACACGTGTGAGAACTCAGAGACGCCAGTCTTGCTGCCTCACCAGGAGGGATGAGATCGGGCGGAGGAGGGTAGGGAAAAGAGCGATTTAATATCTATTTTAGGTTAATATTCACTTTACTAAGGTGATGAGGGGATATTTTGTTAGGTGATGGCAGATGCTTTTCATGTTTAAACATAGGATTCACTTTGGATTTGCTTCTCTTTAATACCGCAACATATTGAATTTTCCTAGGGAAGTGACTAGCTGTAACAAAAATTCAAGGGAAGGGGGAAAAATGGCCTCTAAATGCAGAGGAAATCACTTGATTTTTAAATACATATACTATTTTGTTCAGTGTATGTAAGCTTAAAATTATGATGATGAATAGTCAAACTTAATATACCATCAGTTCTTACAAATGTTTTACACTGCACCATTTAGTTGCCATTACTCACACAGAAATCGGAATTTTGCAGCTGCTCAACTATTCTTGGACTCTGTACAGGATACATATGTATGTATAATGGGAAATATGTACTGGTTCTTTCTCTGATTGCCACGCAAGATGGGAACACCATCCTGAAGCACTTTGGTTACACGTAGACCATTTTAAACCCGCTGTTTGGGGAGATGTATTGGTTTCTTTCTCATTTATAAGGCTATTGTATCATTATTTTTCTATGTGATTCAGGCATATTTATTTGGTGAAAAGCGTTTGTAATTATAAAAAAGGAAACCACACCTAATTGTATTGCCAAATTCCTTGTAAAGTACCTGTGGCGTCTGTGCTTTCCTGGCTGCGTGGTCTTCTCCATACAGCTCTGGCACCATTGTAATTAGTTCATTCCATTCCATGAGCATCTCCATTTAAGTGGTTCCTAGATGATTTAATAAAGAGAAACTGTGTCCTCAGTCGATCCAGAGCGATCTCATGTTACACTGAGTGGTCTCGACTCCTATCATGTCCTCAGACGTTGCTGTGGTCATTATTATTTCATAAATGTCCATTAAGAGTGGGATCCTTCCCTCAGAGGGGCACTTGCTGCTGATGGAAATGAGAGGAGGCTCCGGCAGCACCGTGGGCCTCTGGTCCCTTCTGGTTGGGCATCTCTCTGAGCCATCCTGGCTGGAGAGGTGAAAACCCACCCAGGAGTGAAAGAGCAAGCTCCAAAACGCTTCCTCTGTCCCACGTGCGAGGCTTCATCCCTCACCACTACCCACCCGGAGGAGGTATACCAGGAATGATGCATAGAGAAAGAATTTGCGTCAGAGAGAGGACAATTCCACTTCAAACTGGGTTCCACACTACTAAAAGCCATAGACCCCATTTCTGAAGTAATGATATGTTAAGCTAATAGGTTTTAAAATAAGCCATGTATGCAAATGTATACCGAGAACATGAACACAGATTTTCATTGGCACAACTGGCTACTACCCTCGCAGGGTTTACTTCCTGAGGAAACTTAACAGCTAATGCTCAGATCTGACAAAAGACCAAGCTATGGTTAGCCTTGTGGCTGCTTCTCGGCTGTTCTCTGCTTGACAGTTTCCCAAGCTCATTTTGCCCTTTTGTGATATATGTACAGGCTGCCTGCACATCCAAAGAAAACGAATCATTGTGCTTTGGATCTGTTTAAGCTTAAATCAGCAAAAATGTTTTTTGTTTTTTTTTTTGGAAAGTTGTTTGAGGACCAAAAAGCAGTTTTCCTTTATAAGAAAGAGAATGCGTCATTTTGCCCAAAATAAACATGTAAAACCCAGATGGCTTGCTCCTGACCATGAAAGGATGCCAAGGTTTATGTAGCTTGCTGGTTGTCATTGTATTGATGGGACAATTCAGAAAGTCTTTGTATCACTGGAGAGGAACTTGATATTGTACCTGAGAAGAACCCCTAATTCCAGAGTCAGATAGAGCCACGTTCAGATCCTGGCTCAGCTACTTCCTAGATCCCTTAAACTCATTTCACCTGGAAAAATGGGCACATAATGATTTTTTAGAGCATGCTTAAGAGTATCAGATAGGATAGTATAATATACCTAATACTGGGCTTCCCTGGTGGCGCAGTGGTTGAGAATCTGCCTGCCAATGCAGGGGACACGGGTTCGAGCCCTGGTCTGGGAAGATCCCACATGCCGCGGAGCAACTAGGCCCGTGAGCCACAACTACTGAGCCTGCGCGTCTGGAGCCTGTGCTCCGCAACAAGAGAGGCTGCGATAGTGAGAGGCCCGCGCACCGCGATGAAGAGTGGCCCTCACTTGCCGCAACTGGAGAAGGCACTCACACAGAAACGAAGACCCAACACAGCCATAAATTAATTAATTAATTAATTATTTATTTAAAAATGTAGCTACCAGAAAATTTTAAAAATAAAAATAAAAAAAATAATCGCTTTTGCTAAGGCCAAGATAAAATCACTCATCTAGCCATTCCTCTTGTCTATGGGGAATATCAGGGACAAGGAATAAAACAGCCTCATTCATACTGGTGTCACTTTACTATTTGCCCCATAATTTAGCTTCTGTAGTAAGAGGAGAATGGTAAAAGTTGGGGTGTTTGTTGAATTCTGTGATTTGTCTAAGAGGCTGCCCTAATGATTTTACCACCTTCCCCAAGTATAATTGTTTATAGTTTTAAAAGCACATTCTCATTTGATCCTCAAAACAATTTTTCAAGGTAAGGAGATCAGGTATTATTAACTCACATGAGAGAAATTAAGATACTAAGATCCTGAGGTTGTGGACTTATCCTTCATTCTACAACACTGATTGAATGCTACGTTCCTAGCAGGTGGCAGGTGGAGGTACAGCGGCAAATCAAAAAGCAAGGTCCCTGCTTTCATGAATTTGGGAGATAGACAATGAATCCACAAAAAAACAAGATAATTACAGATGTTGATCCATGTTGTTTAGGAGAAAAACGGGTTATATGATAGACAGTACATTTGGAAGAGATGCGGGGCAGGGGTTGCTACTTGAGATGGGACGGCCAGCTTTGGTGTACCTGAGCAGTGGCAATGAAAGCAGCAGTGGAGGCTTGACTAGAAGCTGGTGGTGGTGAAGGGCTAAATGAGGAGGATCCTGGGGAGACAGGATGAGTGCAAAAGCCCCCACGTGGGAAGGAGCTAAGGGTTAGAACAAAGGGGGTCAGCGGGCTAAACCTTCATGAGCGTGGCAGGAAGTGGGGGGAAATGAGGCTGGAGAGGAAGGCAGACCCAGAAACACAGGGCCCTGTACAGCAGGGCTCTGCAGAATCTGGCCTACAGCCCTGTGTTTGTCCAGCCCACAAGCTAAGAACGTTTTTACAATTTTAAATGGTCGAAAAACATCAAAAGAAGAATATTGTGCAAAAAGATACAAGCATCCCTATGTTCACAGCAGCACTATTCACAATAGCCAAAACATGGAAACAACCTAAATGTCCATCGACAGATGAATGGATAAAGAAGATGTGGTGTACATATCTGTATACAATGGAATACTACTCAGCCATTAAAAAACAAAATAATGCCACTTGCAGCAACACGGATGCAACTAGAGATTATCATACTACGTGAAGTCACTCAGAAAGAGAAAGACAAACACCATATGGTATCACTTACATGTGGAATCTAAAATATGGCACAAATGAACCTATCTACAAAACAGAAACAGACTCACAGACATAGAGGTCAGACTTGTGGTTGCCAAGGGGGAGGAGGGGAGGGAGAGGGATGGACTGGGAATTTGGGGTTGGTAGATACAAACTATTACATTTAGAATGGATAAACAATAAGGTCCTACTGTATAGCACAGGGAACTATATCCAGTCTCCTGGGATAAACCATAATGGAAAAGAGTATTAAAAAAAGAATGTATATATATGTGTAAAGCTGAGTCACTTTGCTGTACAGCAGAGCTTGTCACAGCACCGTAAATCAGCTATATTTCAATTTAAAAAAAAGAAGAATATTATGTCGGGACACAACTCAATAATTATAGGAAATCCAAATTCCAGTCTCCATAATAAAGTTTTTTGGTTTTTTTTTTAGTTTTTGTTAAGTTTAGTTTTTTAATTATAATAAAGTTTTATTGGCACATGGCCATGCTCATTCATTGACATATTGCTTACAGCTGCTTCCTGGATACAAGGGCAGAGGTGAGTACAAGAGGACACAAGACCCTCAAAGCCTGAAATATTTACTTCTTGACGCTTTACCGAAAAAGTTTGCCAGCCTCTGTTGTGGACCACGGTGAAGCATTTGGATTTTGTTCTAAGCCCACAGTCCAGCACAGAAACCATTTCTACTGCATAACAAATGAAGAGATTGGTGATGTCCAGTAGGTGGCAAAATGACAGCCAGCATTTAGTGAGGGCTTATCTCGTAAACAAACCTCTTTAATCTTCTCGACAACCCTATTTTCAAGATACTATTATTATTCCCAATTTACAAAAGAGGAAGCTGAGTCTTAGATTCTACAACCTGCCCAAAGTCACATGGCTGGATTTGTTGGAGCTAAGATCCCAGCCATGTCAGCCTGGTTCCAGAGCCTGGACAAATAGTTTGAAATATTTTTGAAAGAAATTTTAAGGAAAATATTGCAGAACCCCGAGGCACCTGGGGGATACATGGGTTCTTCAGAACACAGTTGGAAAACAATTGCTCTCATCCAACCCCTTCATTTGCACATGAAGACACCAAGGGAAGTCACTTGTCCTGGGAGATCTGTGAGCTAAGATCCGAAGCTGGAGCTCGCTGTTCTGCGGTACATTCCCCCAAACCACAATTTCCTTCTGAAATCAGCTCTTACTTGAGTTCTGTTTTCAGAATGATCCATTTGATTAGGTTGTAGGCAGAAGCCTTAAGAACAAAAGCTGAGCTGGCCCTTTCGTTTTCCAGGGACGTCTCACCCGCTGTGGTTCCTGTGGGGACAAGATGCAGTCCCAGCTCCCTGAGGTCTGCAGATTGATGGAGGATCTTGGATGTGCCGCCGTGCTGGGCACGATGGATAACGTGTTTGATTCATACCTCCCAGTCACCTTATGCTGTCATTATTCTTCCCATTTTACAGATGAGGACACTGATACCAAGAGACAAGTAGTCTTCTCAGGACCACAGGGCTGCTAGTGACAGGGCCCAGTGGACAAGTCCGGGTCTGTCTGCCCCACCACCCCTTATTCATCCCGCTAAGCTTTGCTGCTCCTAGGAAGCCCTTTTCTCAATCAATAACTAGTTACAGAGGCTGCTGCTCTGGTTTGCAAACTCCCCAACCACTCTGTGTAAGTCGACAACAGTGCTCGGAGAATCCCGCCAAGGTGTGAACTGGGCATCCTGCATCTGCTGGGAAATGCAGGCCAGGCCACCTCTGGCCCTGGCTTTGGGAAAGGTCACAGATTCTTCACAGGAGCCATGAAAGGTCAAGAAGAGAGTTTAGGCCCCTCTTGTAATTGCAACAAAAACCCCAGGGGCCTCTTTCTGCGCATGGGGAAATCCCCTATCCTTTCTGACCCTTAAAACAGTCCATCTTTCACCTACTTGATAAATCTCCTTTTCAGAATTTTTTTTCTTCCTGACAACCTAGGTTGATCAGGGTGATGATGTTTGTTTATTTCTCTCAAATCTGTCCCAACACCACGACCCCATCAAATGCTACTTCCTATGAGTACGAAAACATACCATGGGGATTTCATGAAACGCAGATCAAAGTGACAAATGGGCTATCAGCTATGAGACCTCCCACATACAACGTGGTCAGTAGACACTTTTCCATGAGAAAATAGGTAGAAGGTCACTCCTTGACCACTATGCTCTGACCTCACCTTTTCCCTCCACTTGCTAAGCAGGCACAAACTGCTCCCTTCCCCTGCTGAGCCCCTGTGGGCTGCAGGCTGAAGTGGGGGTGTTGAGAGGGGGAAGGACCATGAAAACCACAAGGGCATGTCACTCAGAGCCTGCCTTGCAGCATTTCCCCCACGGACCATTTGTCATTTCTGAGTCCAGTGGACTACTGTGACATTTCTCAAGGTTGGCGACCAGTTGATAGCACATCCATGGGTGAATAAGATATACTCATCATCTCCCAGAGGGCAATTTAAAGTAAGATCTTTAACACTCTGAAAAAAATTGTAAGACAAGCATCCTTCTAGGCTCAGAGAAAAAAAGCAGTGTTTCTATCTCAGATGGAGAATTCACTCATTCTTTCATTCACTCACTCATTTGACAACCTATTTCAGGTGCTGTTGTGGGTCAGGTTCCCTGGAAAACAGATGCTGAGATGGAGATTTTTATGCGGGAGTTCATAGCCACGCTCTCAGGACAACACTTGTGAAGGAAGCAAGATGGGGCGGAGAGAGATGCTGAAATGGGGTGCTGTGGCAACAAAGGTCTCAGCTAATCCTAATCCCAAGGGGAGCTCTGAAGCTGGACCATTTCCCTTTAGAGCTGCTCCACCTGGAGGCAAGGGCACAGGACCTTTCAGCCCCTCTCGAGGGCCCCATGGAGGAGGTGTGACTTGGGCAAAATGATTCTCCCCACTGAAGGCAATTCTCAGAGAAGGAGCCAGCTGACACGTCCCAGCCTCCCAGCCTCTGGGGGATGGACGGAGAATCTGGGTAGCACACCTGAGTGTACACGCCAGGTGCCAACTAAGGACTGGCATTTACTTTAACATCTCTTGCTAACCTTGAGCTTTTTCTCTGAATTAGGAGATTATCACAAAAAGCAGATGTGGAAACACACCAGGTTCCCCTTATTTAAAGTTTCGCTACAGCTGATTCAATTTAATAAACAATTATTTAACCCTATCCTATGGTAAACAACCAGAAGTCCATCTACAGGTGAATGGGCAAACAAACTGTGGTAAGTTCATATCATGTGCTACTACCCAGCCATAGAAAGGAATAAACCCTCAACAAATTATTTTGAGATGAACCTCAAAATAATCATGCCAAATGGAAGAACAGTGACAGAAAGTAGATCAGTGGTTGCCTGAAGAGGGAAGGTAAAGCGGGAAGGAGAGGATTACAATGGGCAGGAGGAAACTTTAGGGGGCGATGGATAGTTCACCATTTTGATTGTAATAATGATTTCATGGGTGTATACATATGTCAACATTTATCAAATTGTACATGTTAAATATGTACAATTCATTATGTCAATTATATCTAAATAAAGCTATTTTAAAAATAACTATGATCTTCAGACTAAACAACAAAGCTATAGTAATCAAAACAGTATGGTATTGGCACAAAAACAGATGCATGGATCAATGAAATAGGATAGAAAGCCCAGAAATAAACCCACACACTTATGGTCAATTAATCTATGACAAAGAAGGCAAGAATATACAATGGAGAAAAGACAGTCTCTTCAGTAAGTGGTGCTGGGAAAACTGGACAGCCACATGTAAAAGAATGAAACTAGAACATTCTCTAATACCATATACAAAAATAAACTCAAAATGGGTTAAATACCTAAATGTAAGACCAGATACTATAAAACTCTTAGAGGAAAACATAGGCAAAACACTCTTTGACATAATCACAGCTATATTTTTTGGATCCATCTCCTAGAGTAATGGAAATAAAAGCAAAAATAAACAAGGGGGATGAATTGGGAGATTGGAATTGACATATATACATATATACACTAATATGTATAAGATAGATAACTAATGAGAACCTGCTGTATAGCACAGGGACTCCACTTCGCTGTACAGTAGAAACTTACACAACATTGTAAAACAACTATACCCCAATTAAAAAAAAAAAAGTGGGACCTAATTAAACTTAATTTTTTCCTTTGCATAGCAAAGAAAACCAAAAGAAAGACAACCTATGGAATGGGAGAAAATATTTGCAAACAGTGCGACTGACAAGGGATTATTTTCCAAAATATACAAATAGCTCATACAGTTCAATATCAAAAAAACAAACAACCCAGTCAAAACGTGGGCAGAAGACCTAAATAGACATTTCTTTAAGAAGACATACAGATGGACAACAGGCACATGAAAAGATGCTCAAGATCACTAATTATGGGGCTTCCCTGGTGGCGCAGTGATTACGAATCCACCTGCCAATGCAGGAGACACGGGTTTGAGCCCTGGTCCGGGAAGATCCCACATGCTGCAGAGCAACTAAGCCCATGTGCCACAACTACTGAGCCTGCACTCTAGAGCCTGCAAGCCACAACTACTGAAGCACACGTGCCACGACCACTGAAGCCCGCAGGCCTAGAGCCCATGCTCCGCAACGAGAAGCCACCACAATGAGAAGACCGCGCACCACAACGAAGAGTAGCCCCCGCTTGCCACAACTAGAGAAAGCCCACGAACAGCAATGAAGACCCAAATGCAGCCAATAAATAAATAAATAAATAATTTAAAAAATAAAAAGTAAATTTAAAAAAGATTGCTAATTATTAGGGAAACTCACATCAAAACTACGATGAGGTATAACCTCACACCAGTCAGAATGGCCATCATCAAAAATTCTACAAACAATAAATGCTGGAGAGGGTGTGGAGAAAACGGAACCCTCCTGCACTGTTGGTGGGAATGTAAATTGATACAGCCACTATGGAGAACAGTATGGAGGGTCCTTAAAAAACTAAAAATAGAGCTACCACAATATCCTGCCATCCTACTCCTGAGCATATATCTGGAGAAAACTGTAATTCAAAAATATACATGCACCCAATGTTCATTGCAGCACTATTTACAATAGCCAAGACATGGAATTGACCTAAATGTTCATCAACAGATGAATGGATAAAGAAGATGTGATATATCCATACAATGGAATATTACTCAGTGATAAAAAAAAGAATGAAATAATGCCATTTGCAGCAACATGATGGACCTAGAGATTATCATACGAAGTGAAGTAAGTCAGACAAATATCACATGATGTCACTTATATATGGAATCTAAACGAATGATACAAATGAACTTATTTACAAAACAGAAATAGACTCACAGACATAGAAAATCAGCTTATGGCTACCAAAGGGGAAAGGGAGGGGAGGGATAAATTAGGAGTTTGGGATTATATATACACTACTATATATAAAATAGATAACCAACAAGGACCTACTGTATAGCACAGGGAACTCTGCTCAATATCTTGTAACAACCTATAATGGAAAAGAATCTGAAAAAGGTATACATATATACATATGTATACCATATATATATCTTTGCTGTACACCAGAAACTAACACAACATTGTAAATCAACCATATTTCAATTTTTAAAAGAAGAATAAAAAATAAACTATACTATGAAATGGTCTGTGCCAGGCTTCAGGAACACTAAAGTAAATAAGAAACAAACTCTTCCTTCGGGGGCTCAGAGGCTAGCAAGGGAGATACATGGATACTCAACTAAATATAATAGAAATCAGAATAACAGCTAGTATGATAAAAACAGAGAAATTATCATGGGGGCAAAGAAAAGTGGAGAACTGATTTTTTTCCTGGGAGACTAGAGGATAGCAACAGCTAACTCATATAGTATTTACTATGCATCCTTTGTACTTTAATTCCCACATCAGCCATGTGAGTGGGTGCTGTCATTCTACCCATTTCACAGGTGAGAAAACCGAGGCTTTGATTCCAGAGAGACTGGTTCCAGAGTCCACATTCTTAATCACTAGTTACTATTCCTCTCTGAGAAGTGTCAAATCAATCTGGGCCTCAGAAGACAAATAGAATCACCCCAGAAAGAGAAAGCCATTTTAGGCAGAGAAGGCAGTACAAACTATAACCCAGTGTGAACCATGACGATATAGATGTACTGGATGCTTGAAATAGGACAAGAATTTTCTATGAGTATGGGGAATGGAGGGAAAGGAGGCTGAAATGGGGGCCAGGGTGTGATTGGCCTTGAATGATCTGCTAAAGAATTTGCACTATAACCTTCAGGCAAAAGGGAACCACTAAAGGTTTTTGAGCAGAAGAATAACATATCAGATTTGTGTTTTCGAAAGAGAATGAGAAAGACTACCTGTCTACAGTGAAACGAACACTTGGCAAATTTCATGTGAATCCATTCTCAAAAGACCATTTGATTCACAGATATTGCACTAAAACCACATTAAATCAGTAGATCTGGGACAAACTACACTGTAAATTTAGGTCAGTCTCAGAACGTTTTATTCTCTGGTCACCTGAGTCTTGTATTCATTCTGTTACTTCCACCTGTTTCTCCACATTTTTACCAAATAGAAAATTACAGAAAACCACTATTGGAAAAGAGAGAAGCAAAGTGACCCTTCTCCAGGCCCTACCTGAATTTAGTTCAGACCGGGTCCAAGATTTTTCTCCCACTGGCTTAAAATGAGAACTCCCAAGATGACACTTCTACCTTTGTTTCTTGTCAAAGTGATTTTTTTTTACCTCCTCATACATTCAACTTAGATGATAAGCTCAAGATCTGGAAAATCAACCAGTAATTAAGTCCAGACATGTTTCTGGCTTTATGAGGCTTTACCATTGTGTCAAGAAGAAAAGTACAGCCTTTTCCTCATGTGCTTTGACAGGAAGTGTTAGAAAATTCTATAAGGAACAGTATTCTTTTAGGTGAAAACAAACGTGGGAAACTATTAACTAGCCACAGGCTAGTTCACACCTTCCAAGGGAGGCCCAGAGACACCTTATATGCACTTTCCTTGGGTTGCCTTAAGGGGGTACGGACAGATCAAGTGTCACTCTAAAGCAAGGACAAGACATTAGCAGGAAAATCAAATGCTTAGACAGCCTTGGAGCCTTAAATGTAAAAACTTGAAGTCCCTGGAGGGAATCTTATGGGGGGGGGGAAAAGAGAAATCAGACCAAATACTCAGAAGTCTTGGTTTGTATTCTCAGTTCTGCCACTAACTCACTGTGTCATCTCAACCAAACTCCTCAATTCTCTATTTTGAAAAATGGTACGATGCAAACTACTGATGCCCTGCTTCCATACATATCAATATATTCAACAAGCATTTATGGAGAACCTTCTATGGCCCTATAGCCACACCGGCCGGTAGCAGAGACAGGGCTACCTCTCACATCTCATGGTTTCAATTCCAGAAAACCCTCACCATCAGTGCTTCTCACACTTGCCTTCTGATACCTGGAGACCTTGTTAGACGTACCAGTAGCTCCTCATTCCAGTGAAATTCTCATTTAATCAATCTGGAGTGGACCCTACCAATCTGCTTTTTTGTTAGCTGGGGGCCCAAGGCATTTAAACAAACAATTTGAGAAAGAGGACATAATATCCTGCTAAACTCTACAGTAAACAATTTTTCTCTCAGTTTTTTACTCTCTTTCTACCTGTTAAAATAGGTAAAATATTTGAAAGACATTTTTGATGGATATAATGTTCCCTACCCAAACTATCAACACATTTAAGAGTACTAACACATTTCAATTAGAACCAGTAAATATTATTTCCTTTACAATTTTCTAAACATTGCAGACTAACCTCTATTTTCTAAACATAAGTCTACTTGTATTTTGCTGTGTGTCCCCAGAAAAATGAAATAAAGTCTATCTCAATTTGTCCAGTAAATGAGAATTAAATACCAAAAATTGTTCATTTGCATACTCTCCCCCCCCCCACTAAGATCATATTCTCCTTAAACACAAGGCTTTCTCTTTCATATCTGATCATATCTTAGAGCGGTGCATGCTAGATGGCTAGATAAATAAAGAGATGGATGCTGGATGAATGACAGATGGGTGGATGGGTGGGTGGATAGATACACAGATTTTTTAAATGAGTAAATCTGTGATTTAGTGAACTCTGCCTCCTGATAACCATTAGAAATTGTTTCCAGAGTTAGAAATATATTCACAAGGGTTCAGCAAAAATTGCCTAATTTTAATTGTTTAATAAACTAGAAAAGTGAAAACAAGGTGACGTCACTACACAGGAACATTTTACTATCTCTTGCACTCCCTCCTCTCCCCAAAAGCCCTGCAACTAGTTGACTTACCAGGACTACCCACGTGCGGTAGAAAGATTTGTGCCACCAACACGTCACTCACCCCTCTCCACAATCGAGGTGACACATGTGGTCCCCTAAATGTTCCACCGGGAGGCATTTGGGGGGCAGCTAACTAAGAGGGGGCTTCCAGAGCTGATGGAGGAGGTGAGACACATGAGGTCACAGAGCCACTGCCTCCCCCTTTCAAAAGAAACCAGTCTGCTCTATTTATTTCAGAATCCAGAGGAAGTTGACAAAGTGTGACAGCAGCACAGCACAATATGTGGTGGTGGAGGCTTTGCAGCTTGCTGGCTTGGTTCCCCTTACAAGGTAAGGACTTAGAGCTCATGTTTTTTGATGTTCAATTGACCTAATGTTTGGGCACATCTATCTACCAGTCAACTGCTCTCACGGAGGACCGACTGCAGAAGCAGCTCAGGTAAATCTGCCACTTTCCACGCCACGCCGAAATCACACATCTGAGGGATGTTACTGGATTTATTGAATCTCTTGTTCAGTGGCTACAGGGTCTAGAAAGGGTCATTGTCGTGTGTGTCTCTGTGGAATCTGTGTTATGGCAAAGTGTAACAAGCTTATTGGCTCTGTCTTTTAAGGGTATACCAGTTGAAAGGGCATCTGTTTGGGATTTTTTAAAACTTCCTTGTTGTATAAGCCTTAGCCAAAAAATTTAATTTCTCTGAAACAGTTTCCACATCTTGAAATGAAGATGATAACAATGTTTGATCTACCAAACTAGATTGTTATAAGGATCAAATTTCAAATGTGAAAGTACTTTGAAAGTGGCAAAGTGCTGTATAACTCTTAATTCGTTCAGATCATAACGATCCCAGTGAAAACTTTGTGCTTATTTTTTGAGTCAGTTATACTTTACATTTCATTATAATTTTCAAATGTGATTTTTTGATGCTTAATTCTAATGTAGTGTTTTGAACATTAAAGAAAAGACACGGTTGCCTTTTTAGCGCAGGTCAAATTATTCCTACCCAAAAGTGGGGGCAGGCTGTATTGTCCCTGAATCTCTGATTGCAACTTGTAACATTTTCTTGCGAAGGAAATTACACATATACAGTGTTGCTTGCTTGTTGAATGTTTGTTTCCAAAATTGAATGTATTGTTGTGTTCTAAGTAAAGCAGCTGTCCTTCTAAATCTTCATTCACCACAGAACTGCATCTGAAGAATATTATTTTTAAAAACTAGATGTCCGATTTTACATAGTACTTCAATTTCCTATCTTATACACTTCAATTAGTGCCCTCTTTTTTGGTCCCTGCATCGTGAGGCACTTAATAAAGATTCAATGTTTGTAATAAATAACAGTTTCTTCAATAAGTGTCTTGAAGAAGAGCTAATACCTTCAGAAAAAGTACATTTAGATGGCTAAAATTAGAATGCTTTCAATTATTCCAAAGCTTAAAGCCTTTAACTGACCTTCACTTTTTCAGGACTCGAGTTATTCCCTTATAAAAATACCTCACAGAAATAATGTTTTAAATAAAAAACTGCAATAATCATGTCCTAAGGTAAACCTAAGATAAGTCTTTTAGGATATAAATTATTCAAATACTATTTATAAAGAAAGGGGAGAAGTATATTTATTGTATCGGGCACAGTGCTGGGTACTTTATGTTATTTCATTTATCCTAGCAAAAATACTGAGGGAGGTATTCATACCCCTAATTTACATATGATAAAATTGAGGTTACAAGAAATTAGATAACCTGCCCAAGTTTTCACAGCTAGTAAATGACAATGTAAATATCAGCAAAGCACATAGTAAAAGTATTATCTCATGAAAGTTTTCAGTGAGTGTGTGTGTATTGGGTTGTGATAGAAAATGTGTTTCTTAATGTGGATCAAAAATTTGAAAGCTACAATTTACACAATTTGGAAGATTCATTCGTGAAAAATCCCAAACTGAGACCTCATCCAAAGGGCCAGCCAGAGGGCATCTAGGCTCGGTGGTATTTGGGAACCAATTGCCCACTCTATCTCACGCCCATCAGAGTCCCAAACAGCTTACTCACGCCCATCAGAGTCCCAAACAGGAAAGGAGCTGACCATGTTGCTTTCTTATCAACAAAAAGGCAGCAAATCAGCAGTTTGGGCAACATAAATTGCCAGCTGCTTTTAGCGAATTGAATTATGGGAAGATCACTACACCTTCTTCCACTGCACAACTTCTTCGGGTTTTTATAGACCAAAACAAAACAAAGTCCCATAATCTTGGAGCCTGCCCTCTTTTCAAGGCTCCTACTGGCAGCCCCTAGGGTGGGTAAAACACAGTAAGAATGGAGAATTTTTCAAATTCTTCCCATTTACCTATATTGTAGATGATGAAAATCCACCAATTTGCACCCTCTATTCTGGTTGTTTAGTGGAGAGTAGGATGCAGGAAACAAAGAACAGCTGCAAATTGAATAGGGTCCTCCTGATACTTCCTTTGACCAGGAAAGAGTCATCCATTTACTGACATGTTGTTGAGACAGATTCTTTAAAGCTATACTGGAAATAATTTGATTTTGAGAAAGTCTGATTCATTTTCACACTCGTAATTTTCTCTATCAAATCTATCTAAAGAATAATAATAATGCCTTTTTGTAATGATCTGAATCGAAGCATATTTTGCCTGCTAACCTCATAAGAGCCAAGCAAATACAGCTCTGGTTTGGGAATTAACTCACTGTGTGTCTCTGGTTTTAACCTAGCCCATCTTTATTATTTAACATAACAAAATGAGCATCCTATTAAAATATTTATTACTGAGTATATACATTTACTCATGATTAGCCATTGATTGAACAAATACTTAAACTGCTACCTTGTGTTAGGCCCTGGGAATATAAAAGGAATGACTAGCAAACAACTTTTGTACGAGGAGCCTGTAATCTACCCACAGAGACATACTTGTAACCAAAAAAGTAATGTGTGAAGTGCTCTAAGAGGAGTTTATTCGAAGCCTTTGGGGATCTGGAGGAGAGAGGAGGTTACTGAGGGGAGGGAGAGGCTAAAGGCTGGTTGGGCAGCTTTGACAAAAGTGGTGTAATTTGACATGAGCCTTGAAGGAGCTAAGAAAGGCGTTCTAGGCTGAGAACATCATGGACAACGGCAAAGTATCTTCTTGAGCCTGGAACTTTCTGGAAACAGCAAGTAGCCATTTGCATGGAGCGTCTGGAAGGGAATATCAGCAAACGAGACTGGAGGAAAAGATGGGAGTCAAGTTATCTGGAATTTTGGCCTGATTCTTACAGGCAGTGGGAGCCATAGCAAATATTCTAATGAAGGAATCAAACGATCCAATTTATACATTTTAACTGTAATTCTGAAGCAGACAAGGATGATGAATTAGAGGGAGTGGAGGCTAGAAGGAGGTTATTGCAATGGTCCAAGAAAGAAACAATGGAGGCAGTGATAGTAGTGAAAAAAAGAGGAATGAATTGATTAAAGAGATGTTTAGGAGAGGGAAGAGGCTGGGGTGCCTTTCAGATACCTGGCATGCAGTGGCTTGGGATGACACTGATGACTACAGGGAACTACCAGAGCGGAGCAGGTGGTGTGTCTGTGCTTGGTGTGTGTGGAGCACAAGGGACAGTACAAATGATGAATTCCAACTGGACGTGTTGAATTCGGGGTCCCTGCAAGACAGACTGGCTCTCTTCTGGAGTTTTAAAAGTTATTGCATGCAGTAATTGGGCTACTAAGAAAAAGAAAGAATATCTTACTCTTTCTTCAGTCTGCCATGATGACCTAGAGTAGGGTGGACACACTGCAACTCCCCAAACCTTCGGAAAAACCAAGGACTCTTAGGAACTGCACAGGTTTTATCTACGGGTGCTTTGGTAGGTAGCTGTGGCTGCTGCTTGCCCTTCAGCTTAAGGGTCGGTCACGCGTACTTTGGCACAAAGCCATTCCACTCATGGACAATTGGTTCACACGGTGGGGGGTAGAGATGATGGTGAAGGTCACAGGCTCCCTTTCCATGTATAAACCAGTCACACAGTCACAATCTATAGCTACAGACTTAACTAGCGGCCTCGTAACACATGGCTGTGCATGGATGGATAAACCCAGTCATGGAGATAACGACCAAGCCCAGCAGTCAATAATCCACTCAGTAAACATGAGGTACCAGCAGTAAGTGGTGACTTTCCAGGAAAGACATCACAGCGATTCATTGTCAAGCTCTGTATGTCCAGCATTTGGGAGTCACGTCGGGCTCGTTTGTGGGTGAGAAGTCTGAAGCCCAGACAGGGAGAACTAGCAAGTAGGCACAGGGCACTCAGGGTCTACACTAGAAAGCCTAAGGGTGAATAAGGACATACATGTCTTTAGAACGTGTAGGGGAGGAAGTGGTGAGCAAAGGAGATACCCCTCACCCCATCCCTCTGACAAAGAAGGTGAAAGTTTGACTCTAAACTTAGGTGAAAAAAGATTTTAAAGACGAATTCCACTGTAGTTTTCAATGGCAACAAGAGGATCATGGGGAACTTTTTTCTTAGAAGACGTGCCATCAAAACTTAGGTACCCACTGTGCTCCTCTTCTACCCTTTGACGTGACTTAGACACATTAGACAATATTTTTAAGCACTACCACTGAAGCAGTGTGGCTCAGTGGCTTCTCACTGGGCTAGTCTTCCTTTCTACAATGATTTCCTGTCTCTGAATCAAACACGGGGTCTACATGACAGCACTGCAAGATAAGTAGGCTTATAAAGCCAAAAGCAAGGCTAGGAGCCAAGAGTAGAGGAAACGACTAGTATTCTATGCCTCAAACACAGCCCTTTCCATCTGGAACTCAGGCACCCATTCTTGTGGTCAGCAGCCTGATCCTGAATTCTCAAAAGCAAGAGCAAACACTCATCTTGGGAGATAAAATTCTTTAGCATATGCTAAAAAGCCATACTACCTTTTAGTACAATTTTTAAGACACTGTGAGAATCAAATGACATTATTTAATTCATAAGCATGCATCCCAAGGAAAAGACAATGATGATATACACCTTTAAAATGGGAAACATTTATTCATAAACAGGCAGCAGACAAATCTCGCCACTCTCTTCTCCCCGAATGTGGGCTTCCTGTCTAGACAATAATTTTACCAAAGGTAAGAACATTGGCAAAAGTTCTAAGTGTCCTGATTTCTGATGAAATCAGGGGATGTTGCTTAACACTAGTTTTTATTCTATCATTTATTTATGAGGTAACTTCCCTCCTGCCTCTCAGTATTCTTACTAACAATAGGAGAGCATAGATATCTATCCAGTGCCTGCATTAGAGTGTCATCATGAAAGCTGGCATTAAACCATTACTCTCCAAGCTCACAGTGTGATAGTTTCTGTAAGGAATGAATTTTAGAGAAATAGAAAATATAGTTATTGCCCTCTTGAAACTTCAATCTGTTTGTGGGAAGCAAGATAATGCACGAGAACTAGAGAGTAAAGCAAGACTCATAATGGAACGAAGCAACGCAAGTTAGGCCTAGATTCAAATTCTTGGTTCAAAAGTTGCTTAACCTTGGAAGAAATTCCATTGTCATTTCAAAGCATCTCTACTAATATTAGCCTTATTACTCGATTATAGGTTGATTTTATAGATGAGAATATTTCCAAATGACCTGCCGAAGCAGAATTCTGGCCTATGACTCAGTGCCTTTTTGAAAATAATCTCTTTTTATTGATTCCTTGTTGTTCATCATAGTATTGGCTGATGATATGAGTGTTTTTCCATTAGGACTCAAACAAACTGTTTTCCCATGAAAGTCAATATGAATACAATACAGTAATTCTGGGTTCTTATTGCCGGAGGCTAGGTTGAAATTAATGACCTAGGAATGGAACAAACTAAAAAGTCTGCACCAATTAATTCCCAGAGCTCTCCAAAGCCCTTTTCCTAATATTTGAAATTTATCACAAGGAAATAAACTCCCTTCTTGCTTCTCTTTTTTTATTTCTTTTTTTTTTAAGGTTTAAGATGATGCAGTAAAACTCATTGCATTTGCTGTTCATATTTTATAACCCCACGGTATTCTTCTGTTTATGGAAGTGTTTGGTACTTTCACTGATAAGAATTGTCTCGTCCTCAGGAAAAAAAATTGTTTTTAATTTAAAACTGGAAGAAATAACAAATGGCAATAAATGTGCCAAATCGGCAGTAAAGCCAATTTATTTTTCTATCAGTTTCTTTTTTGGGAGGGTAACTTTGTAGCTGCTTAGAACCAATTGTTTCTCATTCTCTGGGGTTTGTGATTTGGGGAAATTAGACTCTCACGTTTGCCTGGGGAAAGCGCTGCTGTGGAATATTAAATCGGAAGAGATCTGAGAACATCTTCCCTCTGGTGGAGAAGCTCTTCTGCGGGTGGGGCGTACCTACTCACCGTGATGGGCAGCTCCATAATTCCCAAGAGCCCGATGGGAAGTAACATTCTTTCTTAGAATCCAAGACCCCCAATTTGTACTTGAAGACACAAGTCGCCTGTTTTATAAACAGAGTCCAGAAAGGCTGTTTTCCGGGATCTCATCACTTAGGTAGTCTGACCTAGTTACGTGAGCATGGGCTTGCAAGCCTGCACACGTGGGCACAGATGCCAGCCCCAGGACCTCTATGACCTTGAGCCTCTACTCCCTCATCGTCAAGTGAGCAAAATAATTCTTCCTCTAGAGGGTTAGTTTGAAAGTTACATTAAATATTGGTAACATGGAAGACACAATTCCCGGCATATGGCAGGGCAAATGCCTAATAGACGTTCAACTTTCTTCCCATCAAAACCCACCCCTTCATTCAGACCTCTTTCGAGAGACGTCTTTACTGCCCCCGCACACCGCGTTCCCTCCCTTCCTCGCATTTTTTGACGTTGACTTACGTTTTGTTTCTCTAAGAAATGTGTAGTAAATGACCAAATGATGAATGAGGTTGCATTGAGTCTAAACCCCTGCCTCAGCTCGGGAGTGGTGTGGCCCGTGCCAGCCTGACTGTCCCCAATTCTCTTCCTCTGCAGAGGCCTTTCGGACCAACCACACGGAAACCGTCACCGTGGAGGAAGGCCAGACACTCACTCTAAAGTGTGTCATTTCTCAGGCGGAGACCACCTCCCTGCAGTGGCTGGCCCCATCCGGCTTCACCATTTTCTTCAGTGAGCATCCCGGTAAGTGAAGGAAAAGTAAATCACCGCCAGACCTCAACCTGAGGGATTTTCCAGACACACAGGGTGGTGGGACAGAAAGCAGGCATGAGTCACCCAAACGGTGGGCTTGGTTCCACCCACTGCGGCATGTAAATAGCACCCAGAAGCCTGTTATTTCACACGCGGATGCTTTTTTTGACAGGAAGTCTGAAATGGAAACCCCACCAAGATGGTTGGTAAAGGGGGCTCAAATGACAAAGTACGTTTCCATCATTCCACCTCACCCCCATGTCACTTTTTGACTCTCAGCGACCATGAAAACCACCAACAGCACGATGACAGACGCGTAGCAGACTGACAGACTGGGGGCCTTTGGTCCTCAGGCAGCCAACACATCACCCTACATCTGGAACCAGCTGCTTTGTTTTCCACCTGAGCAATCCAAAGCCACATCTCAAAGCCTCTTCCAGATGGCTCCCCTTCTCTTGTTGGTCTGAACAAAACCTTTAGATCACTAGGCGATAGGAATTGACAGGACATATTACTTTGAAAAGGAGGGCAATCTTCCTCTCTCAGAAATACACATTGAGTCCTAGCTGCCTGAGATGGAAGAGGACTCTTTTGTCCCCCAATTTTATTAAGATATAATCGACATACAACATTGTATTAGTTTAATGTGTACAACATAATAATTTGATATATGTATACATTGGAAAATGATACCACAATAAGTTTAGCTACGATCTGGCACCTCATGTTACATTTTTTTTTTTCTTGTGGGAAAGGATTTTTAAATGTCTATTTAGTTCATCTCTTTGGGCAGGATTTTATGAAACCCTCCCCTTTATGAGACCATTTTATATCTCCATTTAATACTCCTAACTGTCAAATGTTTGGAAAGTCTCCAACACAGCAAATTTCATTCTGCTTTATAAAAGCAGAGCCTCTAAAAAAATTTGATGTGCTTTGAAAATGTTATTAAATATTGACAGGTTCAATGTAAAATAACTATATTATTTTAAGCTAAATCAACTAGATTCCGATAGAATAAGTAGATATTAATTGTTAAAAGTTCTGAGAGGAAAATGTACGTAGAGAGAATTCTGTTAAATAATGCTTTCTGTTGCTTTGTTTTGGGTAAACTGGGAGAAGATGGACGTTCTCAAATTTCTGCAACAGGATGCCTTGATGTAGCTTGATGGTTCTCTACCAAGGGTACTTTTTGCCCTCCGGGGGACATTTGGCAATGTCTGGAGATATCTTTGGTTGTTATAACTGCGGAGAGGCAAGGGGATCCGGACTCTAGTGAGTAGGGAGGCCGCTAAACATCTCATAATGCACAGTGTAGTCTCTCCTCCCAACAAAGAATTATGGACTCAAATGTCCATAGTGCTGAGATTGAGAACACCTGAATTCCACCTCAGGTAACATCAGTGTCCCAGGACACACAACAATTATTCCAGATGAGAAACAACCTTCCTTGGTCAGCCATTCACAATTTAACTATTTTAGGCTTGTTCACATTATAAATCTTAACATTAGAAAAAAAGAATCAAATAAAACCACTCATTTACGGAGCCTCTGATTTGCTAAGCGACCTTTGACCTGAGATGGAAGTCCCAGGTCAAGATAGAATCAAAAGGAACACTTGCTATTGGCTAGAACTTTCTGGAGCTATGGGGGATTTTATGTTGGGGTTTGTTTGTTTGTTTGTTTTTGGCCATTCCTTAAACATTTGGAAGGACTAAGTCGTCATCTTTGGGAAACTTCAAATAATAATGAACTTTTAAAAATTAAAAAAACAAGCACCTAGCTGGAGCAATGAATATCAGTGAATTTTTTTCCATTCTTCACATACACTGTGACAAGACAATCACAAATGAATCAGATTTCAAAGACATAAATCCTAATGGGGCATTTTCCATAATGTAAAAAAAAAATGATTTAACATCCTCCTGCAACCTGAACCCTTTGCCAGCATAGGGCTCTTAATTTCCTACAAGCATAAATAAAGCTAATTGCTTATTTCACAGATCCTAGAATCAAAATATTTCATTTCCTAAACTAACTTCGAACTATTCAAGGCCTCCAGCTGGTAACACCAGAATTTGGAAAGCAGCTCAGTTGAAGATGGGACATTTGTTCCTTTAAAGTGTGAAAATCAAAAGCTATTTCTGTGAATAATCAATCCACTGAGAGTCTGCATTCATCTGATATCTCTCCACATAATAGCTCTTTTCCCCTCTTGTACAGCTTTAAAAAATTCCAAATACCAGCTTCTTCATTACTCCTCCAATCAGCTCGCCATCAGGGTGCTGAATGTAACACAGCAAGACGAAGGCGTGTACAAGTGTCTGCATTACGGCACCTCCGTGAGAACAAAGGAAGTGAAAGTGATCGTGTTAGGTAGGTGCCCGAATGCCAGTAAACCCAGCCTGGGAACAATATACTTAGGAACGCGATACATCATTTTAAAACTTAATATTTTAGTTAAAACATGTTGCTTAGAGCAAGGCATTTCCCGGGAACCTTTGCCATCTTTTGTTGAAAGGAAAACAGCATTTTGAGCGGCAAGCCCCAGACTAAAATGTGAATTTGTGAAATTTGTCTTTGGCATCAACTAAATTTTCTCTGCAGGGAACTAAAAGGAAAGAAAACTAGTACTGGATGAGCCGCGACTCTGTGTCAGGCGCTGTGCTAGGCTGCAGAGAATCAAAGATGAATTAGGCACAATCTCTGCCCACAAGGAGTTTGCACACTAGTTTAGGAAGGCGCAAAACACATACGGACATCAAGCAGAAACTTCTGACAGCACATCCTAAGATGGCATGAATTCAGATGTAACTGCACTGGACAATCAGCTCACATCCTCTACAAAACAAGTTCCTCTCTTCTGTTGCGGGTGGGTGGGTGTGGGGTTGGGAGGCACGGATAGGAAGGGACAGCTCCCGATCGATCGGTTGGAACTTGCTCAGTTCTGCAGATGGTCAGCTGTGTTCAGTGTAAGTCTTACTATCTTTACCTTTTTGCTTTTCGTGGCAGAACAGATCAATTAAAAACATTGCTTTTTATTGCTCCCTAAATAACATAAATCCACATATCAGACAAAGAATTTCTTAGACTTCTCTTCTTGAATTATTAGAGTGTGGTACCTGCCATAAAGTAAAGGCATGGTGACTAAGTCTCTAGGAAGGAGTGGCTCCCTAGGGGTTTTGAGAACCAATGTGACTCAGCTTAGGGACCACCTTCTCCCCACCTTACTGGCCACCCCAAATACCACTCTGGCTCAGACTGACTGTGTGCCCTGCTGAGCTCTCATAACACCCCATGCCTACCACTATCATTGCACTTAACACTTGGTCTTTCAATTAACAGTTTAGGGGCTGAGTCTATCACCAGACTATAGCTCCTTGGAGGGCCTTGTCTTTTCCTTATTTGCATTGCCAGCATCTAAGGCATCTAGTGCATACTTGGAACTGACCTCATAATGTCTCAATGGCAGATGGGTGAGTAAATAAACATGAAAGAGTGCAGTTCTGGACCACAGTGTGAGGTAGAATAGGGAAGAGGAAGAAGTAAGCCTAACTGAAAAGGATTTCCAAGACAGGAGTAGAAAGAAAAAGGGCCGGTGGGCCCTTTATAAGAGAAACGCATCTTTGATGTTAGGAGGGGACAGAGGTAACTTACGTTGAGGTGAGTCCTAGACTCATGAAAGTTTAGACCTGAAACAGCCAACTCATAAACCAGCTCCTTCATGTCACAGACAAGGAAACTGATATACCAAGAAGTTGTGGGATTTACCCAAGTGCTTACAATAGTTGGTGACAGAGACAGGACTAGAATTCAAGCCTCTATTCCTCACTTAGTATTCTACCAGCCAAATACATTCATATATAACATTTAATAATTACTGTTGTTAACAAAGTCTGCCTGGGAATTTCTAGAGACTAGTGACACACTGGGCGACAGACATTCTGATTACAGCCAGAGTAGCTTTACAAGTACCTAAAAGCCCTTTAACTATATTCTGAGAAAGGTCAAGTAAAAAAATACGCCCATTATTTAGACCACCCCCTACAATGATCCCTGCAGATTATTAGGCTCTGTGCTTTGCTGATATATATAGACCAGCTAATTAAGCAAAGAAAAATCAATTTTCTTCTAGCAACTCCTGTCACGCCAACCTTGGAAGTTTCCGTTAGAATGCAAAATGGCGAAGAACATGTCACACTGAAATGCTCCACCATGAGAAGTAGGCCCCCTCCACGGATAACCTGGCTCTTAGGGGATGACATGGAGCTCCAAGGTACGTGAAGAAATGGTTCCCTTTCCTCCTTTGTTTTCCTTCCTATTTATATGCCTAAGGAATTTTTCAATGTTCTGGCACCCTCTGGTGGCAGAAGGGGCCAGAAAACACCATTCAGTATTTCATCAGTTGTTTCAAGACAAATTATCCTTACTAACCAATCAATACCGTGCCTTACTCTTGAACGCCTCTACACAAATAACATGGTTACATGTTTTTGTTTAAAACAAGGTAGAAAACTAAAATGGAATATTTATTATGGCTTCATAACATTTCATAAAATAAAAGGTACAATATAGCTATTACCTCTGAGCATAAACTTTGAAGCAGGCGTAAAATTAAAAAAACGTTTAACAGGGACTTCCCTGGTGGCGCAGTGGTTAAGAATATCCACCTGCCAATGCTGGGAACATGGGTTCGAGCCCTGGCCCGGGAAGGTCCCACGTGCCGCGGAGCAACTAAGCCCATGCACCACAACTACTGAGCCTGCGCTCTAGAGCCCGCGAGCCACAACTGCTGAGCCCACGTGCCACAACTACTGAAGCCCGCACGCCCTAGAGCCCGTGCTCCGCCATAAGAGAAGCCACCGCAATGAGAAGCCCACGCACCGTAACCAAGAGTAGCCCCCGCTGGCCGCAACTAGAGAAAGCCCGCGCACAGCAACGAAGACCCAACGCAGCCAAAAATAAATAAATAAATTTATTTTAAAAATATACATTTAACATAATACGTGTAATCGGAACATATATGAACTTGCTTATACTGTGGAGTACTATGTCATACTGCCCACGACAGACAAAAATATTTTGGTAACAAAGAATCTAAGCTTTGAGCCTTTTAACTGAAGCAGGAAAACCAACTGTGGTGCTTGGGAACTATTTCTAGTTTGTTTACATTTCAACAGACATTCCATCTGATTTTACGTAACCATAGATTCAGTCCAGTGCCAATTCTGGACCTCTCCTTTAATTTGCCTTATTCATTCAACTTGAGTAAGGTCTTGGGCCTTTGTGTTTCACAACATTAGGCTATCTTTCCTGTGTAAACATGATAAGCTTTGGATTTTTTTTTTTTTTCCAGTAGTGCAGGGTTTATAGAGACTTATCCACTCTTGTTCATCTGCTTCTCTTTGGGACTAGGGCCAAGCATGTCCCAGGCAGCTGGGGGAAGTTAGAGTGA
Organism: Eubalaena glacialis; assembly: GCF_028564815.1. NCBI lineage: Eukaryota > Metazoa > Chordata > Mammalia > Artiodactyla > Balaenidae > Eubalaena > Eubalaena glacialis. Next base: position 10,435,719 of record NC_083725.1, on the reverse strand, counting down.
GGTTAGAAGTCTAACAGGTTTGCCAAGATGTCAAGGCCATTGGTCTCTCAGAGACCCAAACACGTCCAACAGCATTAAACAGCCACAATCTCACACGCCTCTTTAAATTGCTCCATAGGTGAAACCCACCATGAATATGAAACTGATGGGAAGAAGTGTAATAGCACCAGCACACTCAGAGTTCACACATATGGCCAAAAATCAACAGCGAGCTGCATTATCCGACACAAAGGCCTGCAAGGAAGAAAACTGGTAGCACCTTTCCGGTTTGAAGATTTGGGTAAGAACCACCAATGACTGTCTTTAATTATTTTAAATTTACCTTAATATTACACTATCAAACAAAATGAAATGGATTAGGAAGAGTCCTTCAGAGTGAGCTCATGGTCAACAAGGCTTTCTTTAATAGCAAATTCCTTTAATGACTGAAATGTCTCCTGCTAGCCAACAGGGTTGCAACTGTTCCAACACTGAGAGGAACCCCCGTTGTGCACAAAGCCTAGCAGAGTGCCATATGCAAACAGTGTCATGGTCGCTTTTTGATCATGACAGCTGGCATAACTTGACCTTAAATAGTTTTATTGCAGTCATGTGTTTGGAGAGATCATGTGAAGCATACTACCTCTCTGTACTTAACCCAAAAGGAGACAATATTAACTGAAATAAATCTAAACTTGTCAATATCATTTTATGTTAATATAACACTCATGTAGTCACATTAAATCATGATTATGCTTTAGATTTATTTTGTTACAACCGTTTTGGAGATTTTAGTTTACCCATGTTAATATTCTGAGCAGAACACCAAAAAATAAAAATAATGAAAACTAAAAGAAAAAAAACATCAAACATTAAATGTGAAGAGGAGTTGCCTCCATTTTCAGAATCTCTCTTCTCTGATTCCTTCACCAAAAGTTTAAGAAGTAATTTAAAAACTGTATAAAACTTTTTGAGCCAAGAAGTATCCTATAAGAAGCAGCATGGGAACTTCCCTGGCGGTCCCGTGGTTAAAACTTCGCCTTCCAATGCAGGGGATACGGGCTTGATTCCTGGTCGGGGAGCTGAAATCCCACATGCCTCGCGGCCAAAAAACCAAAACATAAAACAGAAGCAAATTCAGTAAAGACTTTAAAAATGGTCCACATCAAAAAAATCTTTCAAAAAAGAAAAGAAGCATGAATCACACATCTATCATTAATAAGAGTGCGACCTTCATTACTTTATAAAAGTTCTTCTCAGTGGGAAAAGAGATTCCTGGAGGATAAGAATTCACTCACACTAGTGAAGGAGAAAGCTGTTGGGTGACAGTGCATTTGTTGAAAAAGCTCTTTATCAAATGAACTAACCAATGAGGAAAGGCACTTGTTAATGAGAACCTCTCTGTGGGAAAACTGTCATGCTGCCCTGTGGGCGCTGGCGCTGTGGCTAACAGTTTCCTGCTCACTACCCCACGCTCGCCACCGTTCACTTTCTCATCAAACCAAAAGCAGGTCTTGAGGAAGCTGGGTTTAGAAGACTCAAGGGCCCACAGACCAGGCTGTACTGCAACCTGACGCAAATATTCCTTCCTCTTTGCTTTTTTTTTTTTTTTAAGATTTTTTTTTTTTTTATGTGGACCATTTTTAGTCTTTATTGAATTTGTTACAATATTGCTTCTGTTTTATGTTTTGGTTTTTTGGCTGTGAGGCATGTGGGATCTTAGCTCCCGGACCAGGGATTGAACCTGCACCCCCTGCATTGGAAGGCGAAGTCTTAACCACTGGACCGCCAGGGAAGTCCCTCCTTCCTCTTTGTCATTCATTCCGGTCCCCAGCCTCCACCCCCATCGGTGGAAGGGAGCACGTGGGGAATGTGGGAGGGTCGCCAAAGAGAAAATGAGGCTTTATTTATCTAAATGCTTCTGAAAGACTTTTGGATTTTAAATAAAAGAACCAACAATATCAAAAATATGTATTTTTACTTGTCAGCAATTGTTCAAGCCATCTACAAAAATTACCGCTGAAGGGGAAATCAGTTTCTCCTCCGTGATGGCCATAGTTCTATAGGACTAAAAATCATAGCCATAAAATGTTTCTAATAATAATAACAGGCTAAAACTTGACTTTTATTTATGATCTGATTGTCGATTATTTAGCACCACTGCCAGATCCCCAGTAAGTGTTCACAGAACAACACCAGGATCACCTGTTGGTGCTTCCGACTGTCTATGAATTTTTCTCTTTGACTAGCTCCTACATTGACCAACAGATGCTAGAAATCCGATCAGTAAAAGTTTGCTAGCTGAGGATGCTCAGGAACATATTTACAATAAGGATTCTGACCCTCTCATCTCCACACTCTGCATGGTAGGAACAATGTTTACTTATTTATTTTTAAAATAATAAACCTACTTCAAATAAAGAGAAATGGCATATTTTTATGGAAAAAAAACTATATTTTGCAATGCCAAAAAATGGCATTGTTTTACATTTTAAAAATCTTTTTACTATCTGGTTTAATAGAAATAGGTTCTCATAACTTCTGCATTCAAGCTCTTGCAATATGTTGTTTTGCTTAAACTATATAAAAATATTAAGCCTCACACAAAGTTGGAAAAGGGAAGAGTATTTGAATAGCCTTTTCAGATAATTGTGGATACTCTTCTTCAACGCTACACTAAAACTCGACAAGAGGTAGTTTCTTAAAGGTTAGCTGCTCTGTGGACTCTAGAACCATGTCAATGAACTTTTCATACTCCTGTTACATTAAAATCCATCGAACAAATTTGCTCTTTAAATGATCCAGGCACTATTTGGTAACATCATGCCTTGGTCATTTAGAGAATATTGATTCATTGATTGATACAAATCTTTCAAATGTTGGCACATTTCAGTAACAAAATCACATTCATTAATATCATCACTAATCTCATCAGAAGCCTATATATTTGGAACCTGTCAAGTTCACAGTGGTGGATACAGGTTTTCCAAAACTCTAACTTGAAATGTGGCTAGTGCAACCAAGGAAGTAAATTTTTAATATTACTTGTTATTAATTTAAATTTAAATAATCAGTATAGCTAGTGGTTACCATATTGGATAGCAGAGGTCTATAACATTCTAACCAACTAGGGAGATAAATCATCATGTACCAGTATCCACTTAATCAAAACAACATTCAGTCTAAATGAATCTATTTAGCAGTTTTGCTAAATAGAGGATAAATCAAAGTAAATACAAACTCCAGTGTGTGTGTATGTGTATATATATATATATATATATATATACACATATATATATATGTGTGTATGCATACACATACACAGACTACTGTACGTATATGCACAATTGTATATATATGCTATGGCATATACACAATATATACAATGTGTATAGTATATATAGTGCATATAATATATATAACCTGTTTTGTACATAACTATATGGTTATCTGAATTCATGTAGTATACATTATTCTAGATCTTAGTCATGATTGACAAATTTTATTCTACGCGTCCCCAGTAGTTGCCATATTATGCTCGTCTTATAATTTGCTTCCAGCGCTTCTATTTGACTTGCCTTCAAGCTTTTCCTTCTTTTCATTGCCAGCAGCTCTACTCTTTCTTCAGTTTTCTCTGGCTTCCCTGTGGCCACAGAGCTTACTTATCATCTATATTACTATTTCTCTAGTGTTTCCTAAGTGGTTCTTTTCTCAGACCCCTTGGCAAGTGATTCAGGCATTTTTATAGTTTTCAAAAAATTTTAATGTTTGATAAAGAAAATAATTTTCAAAACCACAGAAAATTCTTTGATTAAATAAAAGGCTGAGAAACACTTGTAGATTCCATAAAGATATTACATATCAGTATCAATATTTGTAAATTAATAGGCACCATTTTTATAAGCTCCGTAGTTACAGGCCTGTTCATTGACTGGTCAAATCTATGCTAAGCTGAACCTCTGGAAACATTCCTAAACATTGTTTTATATCATACAATAGCATTTAGTAAGCATTGTGCTTAATAAATAGCCAGGTGTTATGCTAAACATGTTATACAAATGAAATCATTTATTCTCACCAAAAAACTCCAAGAGGTAAATGTGTTAGTACCTCCATTTTACAGGTAAGAGAAAACTGAGCATCTGAGAGATTAGGAATCTTGTCCAAACTCACTCAGCAGCAGGCAAGGAGCAGCACTGGAATTCAACCCAGTCTGACTCCAAAGCCACCTAATAAATAAGCAGGTAGATGTGTGATTGGATAGACAGACAGACAGAGGGATTGATAGGTAGACGGATACAGATAAAGGCGGCGAACAGTCTTTGCCCACCACTGCCGAATGCACCACTCCACGGAGGTCCAGCCTGCTGCACTTCTAAGCCAGGCAGCTTAGCAGATGGACAATCAGCGGGACAGATTCAAACACCAGAGCAAGAGCTGCAGAACACATAATTCTGAGGTTGCTGCAGAACCTCAGTGCTTACTAAATAGCAGCCAAATACATTCTCCAACCTATTGTACTGAGCACAATGTGGGTAAAATTGCTCTCTGTAGTTGCAGAATTTTGTTTTTCCCCTTTCCTAGTTACTGATCAAGAGACAGCTTCAGCTGCCCTGGAGACAAGCTCTCCATCCTCTCAAGACCCTCAGCAGTCCACTAGTACTGGTAAGTATTGAAAAAACATTAAAATTAAAAAAAAAAATCATGCCTCTTTGGGAAGGTCACTTTTCCAATTCTAAGTTTTAAGAACATTTTTTTCTTTTAATTTGTAATAAGACCATATAGGACCCCTTGCAACTGACTCCAGCTTTATGGTGACCTGGAGAAGCACCCTATCAGTTAGTGGGATGGGCTTCAGGGTAACTAACACCTTGTAAGATCTCTCTCTCTCTCTCTCTCTCTCTCTCTCTCTCTCACACACACACACACACACAATTGTGACATTTGAATTCCTCTGTGGTAAAAGGCAATGCTGAATTCATTTATAGGAGACTTGTTTTTCCATCTAGAACAGACCAAACACAAAATAAAGACGTGGTAACAACGAAGAGCAAAAAAGCAGAATCTGGAGTTTTGGTGTTGTCATTGAATAACAAAATCACCCTGGAAGGCTCATCACTTACTTGGTTGTCAAGAACTCAGATAGTTTTTGATGACAGGATTGAACTATAAAGGGAGAAGAATTTAGAAAAACTGGATTATAATACCAGCTTTTTTAGACAGTAAGGCGCTAGATGGTTAGCTCTGGGCAATGATCATATATTTAACTTATCTTTGTATTTTACCTAGCATAGTATCTGGCAATAGCAGATACTCACAAAATGCAGTGTGAATGAACGAATGGATGAATGAATGAATGCATGCATGCCGTTGTCACGGTGCTTTGAGCAAGACAAGCCTCATCCAGAAAGGCATAAATTCCTGCATGTCCTCTTTCTGTTTCAAACAGTGTCTCTATAAAAATGTCATGTGGTGGGAGAAGTGCTTTCATATCACTATCATGTTCATAGTTCTGAGTATGAGATCACATTTTTAAAATGTTTATCGTGAATAATTCTGAAAAGTAAATGTTTAGGTCCTTTAAACACTGGTAAGTACATATGTACCACACATACACACACACTTTTTCTGCAGGGCGAGGGAAATGGAAAAGATTATGAAGTAGAGCCGCCACCTCACTTGCTTTAATAATCCAATATTTTAAAACATGTTTAGAATCTAGTTGTCTTTAAATTGGTTTACACCACTACTGAATAACTCAATTTTCTCCTCTGCTTTTTCGTATATAAGATTTAAGAAATATGGCTTCTAAAATTCCTTTCAGCTTTCAATTTCTACAATTTTATTGCTGTTAATAATACCCATTTTCAAGAGAAGGGGTGGTTTCATTCCCCTTGGGGTCCACATCGTGGTGCTGTGCAATGGGCTAAAAACCAGGAGACGGCAGAGGAAAAAAAAAAAGAAAAGGGAAGATAAACAACAAAATCGGAAAAAAAGATCTCATTTTTATAATTTCTTTTACCTAGCAAAAATCATCATAGTACATCCCACTTCTAAGGGGGAAGCAAGCATAGGTTTGAATGACAACTGAGCTGATTTTCAACATGAAAATCATTGCTTTGTGCATTTCGGGCTGCGGGTTTTCTATCCATCAGGCTTGGGATGCCATTCTTCAGTGTTCAGTTGCTATCCTGAAGCACCCTAAAACTGTCTCAACTGATAGGCCTGATTCAGGAAGGAAGTATAAAATACTGGTTGAAATTTGGGGTTCTGAGTCTCAATATTGGCTCTGCCACTTATTTGCTGTAGGACTTTAGACAATTTACTTAACTCCTCAAAACCTCTGTTTGCTCAGAGCTGTAGTGAGAAGGAATATATACCAAATGGTCAGTTTAAGGCCTGGCACAGAGTAGTGTTCAATAAACATTTACCTTAAAAAAAGGCAAACTGATCCTGACCATTTGCAACTATTTTTGGAAGAAGTCAGTATGAACTAATGACCTCATTGTTGTTTTTTTAATGAGGATCACTTAATTTGGTTTCCAAAGCTTCTTTGGGATGGCTCTGTGCATATATACACACTACACAGCACATACATAGCCATAGGTATATATCATGTCTTACTTTCACCTTAGTTGCAGTAATGGAAGATTCTAGTACATCAGAGATTGACAAGGAAGAGGAAGAACAAACCACTCAAGTCTCTCACTTGGCCACTGGTAAGTGTTCCCACCACTTATTTATTTAGCATAAACACTTGATATTTTAACCTCTTAATCAATACATCCAATAGCCTTTTTCAGTCCTCATTATTTTTGACCTTTCTATTGGTCAGTCACTCCCTGTCCCTTTACTTAGTTGTCTCCCTGGCTTCCTTGACATACTCTGCCTGGTCCTGTTACTTTTGCTAACCACTCCTTCTCATGTCCGTTAGCTTATGTCCCTTCCTCCTCTGACTTCTTCTATGTAGATTTGATTTTACTTCTCCATCCTTGGTTATTGCCTTAATGCTTAAAGAGTTTTCCCATTCCCAAGATTGTTTCTGTTGCCACCAGGCAGAAGATTTCCATACCTGCATTTCCAGAACATTCTCCAGAGCATTAGTCCCTGTTTCATTCCATTTCCCACGTATCTCTGGCTGAATTTTCTGTCATCTCCTCAAACTCAACATGTCTAAAAACTGAACAGCACTTTTTCCCACAAAATCAGCTTGTCCAAAGCATCACATAGGCCCCAAACCTTGGTGACATCCTTCCCTCTTGTGTGTGTGTGTGTGTGTGTGTGTGTGTGTGTGTGGACACACACACACACACACATAAAATCAATAGGTTCCCAAGGACTTTGGAGTCTTCTCTTTTAGGTATTTTGCCCACTATCACTGCCACCTCCCCGAGGTAGACCCTCATCGTGTCCTGCTGGAAGTATTGTAACTTTAGTTTCTCCCCTTGCTGTGCATTTTCAGCACCTACTATCAAAACATGGCTTTGCACTCTTCACACGTATGTTCAGAAAACTGCTGTGGTTCACGGTCCACAGCACGGAACGTGAGCCGTCAACCCTCCCTAAGGTGCTCTCTACCACCTACCTCTGCAGTCCTGTCTCTAGACGGTCCTGACCAGAATACACATTTTTCTCTGAAAACTTCATCCCATTTTGATTGCCCTGCCCTTGTTTACCCTAACTGCCCTGATGAAAGGAAAAGTCTGCTTCACTCCTCTCCTTACCCCTCCTTCAAGGCCAATATCCTCACTGAACACTTTCCTGACCAACTCAGGCACCACTCCTGCCTCAGAATCCCTGAACACATTATTATATTAACACACGTTAATATAATAGAATTAACTAGGGTCTAGACTAGGGTCTAGAATTTGGCACAGATATCTTAATTCTGTTTGTTTCTATTAACTTGTTTGTTTGCATATATAGACAACTCTCCCAAAAACATAGGGATTGTGCCTTACGCAGCTCTAAGCACAATGTTCTACGCGTAGCTGACACTCCTCAATGGCTTGTTGGTTGAGATGACAGGGACCGTGAATGACATTTAGCAAAATTAGAGCCCGTAGAATCAGAATTCTAGAAGGATCTTTAAGAGCTCATCTGGTTTATCTCCAGATGCCTTCACGGAGGACCACATTTAACCTAGCCAAGATTAATGAAATTTCATTTTGTTTGCATAGTTTCACAAACTCCTTAACAATCTCTCTTGCTACTTAACTACACTTTGCTAAAAACTCATTCCTTACATCTAATTTGAATCCCCTGACTATAATTTAATATGCTCACATGTTTCCGCTAGAAATGAAAAATAACTAGCTCGATATCTATGTAACTTAAAAACCTTTTTCAAATCATCCCACACAATTGCTTTGTCTGTTTGTATCCCTGTTTGCTTGTTTTCAGAGAATAAATGAAATGAATCTCTTTACTTTCAGGGTAAAGCTCTCTGTCGTCTCCTCCTCTCAGCTGTGTATTAGCCTCTACGATATTTTGCAAATATTGTGTATATTCCTCAGTGACCAAAAAAAAAAAAAAAAAAACCCTCGAACTGTCTAAAATCCTTTCATTTTCCTTCTAGAAGCGAATCGCCAGTTTGTGGGACTGACGAGGAAGAAGAGCGGCATCCTGCTGCTGACCCTCGTGTCCTTCCTCATTTTCATTCTCTTCATCATCGTCCAACTCTTCATCATGAAACTTCGGAAAGCACACGTCATATGGAAAAAAGGTGAGTGGGCAGAGAACCTGACGGAGGCTACAAGATGCTCAAACAATTGGCCAGCCCAAAGGGAAATTCTGTCAATTAAAGCTTTTCCATTCAATGCTGTACTATCTATTTGATGAGTGTTGTCATTCAAATAAGCAACTGTTTGTTTTGCAGTAAACACAGGATGTGATTCTCCAGGAACTATAGTTAAGGAGTGCACGACCAAGAGAAACTAGAGTAGCTCCAGGAATTGACATTAAACTGTAGAGGCTTCTACTCACAAAAAGATACCAAATAGCATATTCATTCATTCATTCATTCAATAAGCATTCATTGAGCACCTGCTGTGTACCAGGCACTCTTCCAGGCACTGGGGACACATCTGCCAACAAGACAGACCGAGTCCCTGCTCTTAAGGAGCTCCTATTCTAGGAATGGTCAATCAAAGGTTGAATATAATAGACTGTGTTGGGTCCCATTCTTACTCTGTAGGAATGCACTCAGCCTCCGTCAACCATACGTTAGTAATTTTCCCTAAGCATTCTGATTTAAAAGTTTATTTCATTGGAAACAAAAACAAAATTATTTAGCTAGCATGGAAGATGTCTACTAAAATACAGACTCAACACATATCAGAAACAGAAGGGACCTTAGAAGTTACCCAGAATAACCATCTGCTGTACTCATTCCCTAAATGTGTGCCAGGATTAAATCCCCTCTTTAATTCTGAGTGGTTATTTAGACCTGGGCTGTTCAATACAGTAGCCACAATATGGCTAGTCAGCATATGAACTGTGGCTAGTTACTCTTGAGAGGTGCTGTAAGGATAAAACACACACCCAACTTTGAAGACTCAGTACACACACACACACACACACACACAAGAATATGTCTAATAATACTATATTGAATCTACTAGTTAAATAAAACATATTCATTTCACCTGCTTCTTTTTACTTTTTGAGCAGGGCCACTAGAAAATTTTAAATTACACGTGTGACTTGTATTCTGATGATCTTGGACACTGCTGATTTAGCCACATACGGCTTGAATACCTCCAGTAACAGAGAAATCATGATGTCCCATGGCAAAATACTACATCTTTGAACGGCTATGACCCTCTTAAAAGTACCACTTCTCCTAGTTTAATATCAATGTCTCGAGATATTCAGATGCACTAACATTTTCATCATAAATATACCTAAGCACAGGGTCTGGCTTTCCAGCTGTATCTGCACGATAGGCAAATGCCATACTATTGTTTCAAAATCTCCTGTTGATACTTCACCCCCATACCTCTTTAAGGGCTACTGGAATTGTTTCTTCCCAAAAGACAGTACTTGATTCTAACCTGCGGTCATTTGACTTCCGCAGCTCTTATACTGCCTGGCACAGTGCCTGCAGGAATCATAGTAGAGAATAAAAAACGATTTGTTGAACGAATGAGGACATGAGGTATGGGGGAGGGAGTGATAAGCCCACTATGGTATAAAAACAGGTATGCTCTTACTCAAAACGTACATTTCTGAATATAGATGATGCTCTGTGCACCAGAAATCAATAACACTTTTCTCTTCCTGCAGAAAATGAAATTTCAGAGCACACTCTAGAAAGTTACAGATCGAGGTCAAATAATGAAGAAACATCATCCCAAGAGAAAAACAGCCAAAGTAAGTCAACTATGTGACCTGAGATTTGAAAAATGAGGTTAACTTGTTGCCTTTAATGAGGAGAATAAAAATCAAAGTTTGATTTTTAGCACAAGAAAAAGCAAATCACATAAATCATCTTGTAGAACTTGAGGAAATACATCTTAAAAAACAAAAAGTAGCAGTTAAGTTCAGGTAGCTGGAGGTATGCCCCTTTGGGAAGCCATCCCTGAGTCCTCGCTGTCACACACAGGTAGAACCCTCCTGTGTGCCACAGTATCCTATATACACCTTTACAGTGAAGCTCTTCCCACGCCAGACTGTCATGTTTGGTGTGTTAATTTAGCTACCACAGTACACCTCCAGGTGGTGACCAACTGGATCTACTCTATGTGTACCCCCAGATCCTAGCCTGGGGCTTGGCACAGATGGAGTGCTGGATAAATTTGTATTGAATAAATGAATATAAAGCTTAACTAATTCAAGCAGAAATGTTTCAGGTCTTTTGGATGACTTCATTGCAATTCTTCAAGCAAAATATGAAAAGAAGAGTCTAAAAGGAGACTCTGTGTGTGTGTGTGTGTGTGTGTGTGTGTGTGTGTACTCTTGACAAAGATCCAGTAGAAAGAAGCTAGGAATATAGCAAAGCAAGAATCTTACACCTTCCAACCATTGTTTCCTCCATGCAAATTAACTTATTCTACCCGCCAAAAGTTGCAAGAAAATGCAGTGAGCTTTGCCACTAGTTCCTACTGGTTTTATTGAGGCTTTGTAAGAAGCATTTCTTTTACAACACCTCTGGCTTTGTTTTTGGTTTTGACCTAGCAGGGTGTGAAACGGAAAGAAAGACTAGCTGTAGTAGCAGGAAGAGGGGCACAAGTGAGAGGTCTGTGCGAGACCTGGGTGTGGGAGGGGAAAATGTGTGTCAGCTGCATGCAGGCTGTTGTAGTACCACGCGTGTTTCTATAACATCCATCTCCTCCCACGACTGGCTGGGGGAGAATGACGTCAGTATAACGTGTAATGGGGGTTGTTTCCTACGCCAATGCTCCCAGGCAAGGGGAACAGAACAGTGGGAGCAGAATTATAACCTTTAGCAGGAAAAGAAAAGCCCTCAGCTCAGCTGCTGAACAAGCAGAAGCCCTTGAAATTCACCTTTAAGAAAGTTTAAAATGCTATCTATACAGAAGAAATGAACGCAACATTGTAAATTAACTATACTTCAATAAAATTAAAAAAACAATTAAAAAAACAAAAGGAGCATCTTCACTCAGGACTGCCTCCCCAGAAAGGTCTGCCCCACCCCCGACTCCCTGGGGGGGTGGGTTGCCACAGCTGTGGGAAGTTGCACTTTCTCCTGGGCTCTGACCCCCACTTCCACCCTCCTTCCCTCAGCACCCTCAAATCCAGCATTTCAACTCTATTGTTTTTGCTCACTTAAAAGCTACCTTCTGGAGCTGTTTCCAGACTCCGTGTACAGAGTTGCATGGGCTTTCAGTGGGTCGCCCCAATCCTCTTTTTCCCATAAGCCCTCTTACTTTCAGTATGAAATTATGCTAAAGGCAATGTATTTTTTTGTCCAGCAATACATACATTATTTGATAGCAGAGATGTCTATATATTTTATTTCAGGTTTATGAGCATATAGTTTACATAAGAAGATATTTTAAAAATTAGACTATAACAGGGCGTTCAAGACCGTGTATACACATCAGTGAATTTCAGGTTCGATTTTTTTAACACATTAACATTCGGACCTACAAATACCGCGTGCAATCCACGTGTTTCAAATAAATGGGTGCAATGTTGTTCAAACTAAATGTTCGTGTTCGCCACGTTTTTCTTTCAGCTTCCCGCTCTAAGAGCTGCATGAACTACATCACACAGTTGTACTCAGAGGCAAAAACAAAGACGAAGGAAAAGGCACAACCTTCAAAATTAAAAGGAGAGCTCACTCATATACCAGAGAGCATCGTGTAGCGCTCCTTGCAACAGAAAACAGGATTTCAGGGCAGCCTCATCATCACCTTAGTGGAGCAGCCTGTGGGAAGGAGCCATCATGTCATTACCATCACATGAAAAAAAAAAAAAGTACTTTGCGTGCAATGCAAGATGGTGTCCTCCAAGTGTAATCTGCCCCGGACTCAGAGCAACAAATGAGGACTAACCCACGGACATAAAGCTTTGTAGTTAAAAAAAAAAAAAAAAGAAGAGAAAGAACCTATGATGCCTGACACTACTTCAGAGCAGGAGAATTCTACTAAACTTTGGGATCAGGGTCAATGTGACCAGCTAACATCTTACTGTAAAGGGAACAGGAGATATTAGATGCTGGGCTCTAGTGGAACTACTTTAAAAAAAAATTTTTTTGGTCTTTCTTTCTGGTTTCCAAATAAAGAACTTCGGGATGAAAAGGACCCAAAGAAGGTCTCTAATCCTAGGAGCTTACTTTCAAGATGCACCTTAAGAAGCTGTAACCAGCCCATTCCCTGTCTGGGAGAAGTCATGCAAAACAATGAGTGAGTCAGATAAGCATGAAGGTCCCAAGATTGATGCCCCAAGACACAAGTGCTAGTTCAAGGCAGACCCAAAGTTTCCATTTTCTTCTAATTGTCTTGCTAAATCACAAGAGTTGACCTGGTAGACAATGTTTTTACCAGGACACTTCATTACAAAAACATGTACGAAAGAAAATAATGAGCTTAATTTCCCAATTACTGACCTAATAGATGCTTTTTAAAAATTATTTAATAAAGAGCAGAATATGTATTTGTGTTTCTAGTGGTTGTTCCAAGTCGTACTTCCTCCCTTCACTTTCACGTGTGAAAGTGACATGTGACATGTCCTTTTTTCCCCCCTAACATTTATGACATTTCTCATTCTTTGGACCTGAATAAACTAATTCCAAAATAATACCACCTGCCCCCCCCACCACTGCTCTACCACATGCATAAAAATTATGAGTTTGTAATTTGTTACAGGGGCCAGATCCAGCCAGGCTGATTTTTTTCTCATGATACCATATTTTTAACAATCACAAAATTACTGAAAGGCATAAGGATAGAACGAAACACTTTTCCCTCTAAACCACTGTAAGTTGACATGATGTCCTGTCACCCCCCAAATGCTTTAGTGTGTATTTCCTCCAAACAAGGACACCCTCCTGTATAACCACAGCGCAACCCCCCAAATCAGGAAATTAACATTGACGTTTTTGTACTGCAGACCTCAGACTTCATCCATCTCCGATTGTCCCAACCCTCCCAGGGGATCCAGTTCAGAATCACATGTTTCATTTTCATCCCATTCAGTTTGGCACACAGTGCCTTCCCTTTCACGAGCGGGACATTTTTGAAGATTACAGGCTAGTTATCTTGTAGACCGTCCCTCAGTTTGGCTTTGTCTGATGGTTCCTCGTGGTTGGATTCAGGTTATGCAACTTTGACAGGACTATCACGTCAGGGATGTTTTGTTTGTCACATTGCATTTTATCGATCCCATTATTGATGATATCCACCTTGATCACTTGATGAAGGTGGTGTCTGCCAAACTCCTCCATTGTAAACTTACTCTTTTCTCCTTTCTAAGTTAATATTTTGTGGGGAGATGCTTTAAAACTATGTAAATATCCTGTTCCTCATCAAACTTTCAAGTTACTCACTTATTGATGGATACCTGTATGGACTCATGGTTTCCTCTGTTATTAAACAGGCTACAATCTGTTACTATCCTATGTTAGTCACTGGGTTATACTCTGTTACTGTCAAATTAATCAGCTGCTAATTTCATGATCAAACTGTGGAAACAGGCTTTTGTGTCCTTCTTGTCCTCAAGCTTCGAGAACTTGCTTGCTTTCTGGTACAAAATATTCCAGGCTCATCTAAAACTTTTTCTGCCCCAGCCTTGTAATCAGCCATTTCTCTAAGGATCCCTGCTTCCTTTTAGTGGAAAATGGTATTTAGAAGCCAAAATCCAGGGAATAGGTGTACTCATTGCTTTGGGGGCATCATTGTTTTCAAGTTTTCTCAGTAGACAGAGACAGGGAATATATGAGAATGCATACATACAAGTGTATATATATATGTCCATGTATGGATATATTTAAATTTATCTATTGAAAACCATGTGTTTATTCTAGTCTTCCCCCTTTCTGTACTTGTAACTACCTTTTCTGAGAAATCCAGCTTTCATTATCCTTAACATATTCACTGATTTGCTCAATCCCCTGTATGTGAGCATCTCCCATCTCTGCTACTATCCTGTTCTCCTTGAGGATGTCCTTCTCTTCATGCTCGAGTTCTGACTCCCCACTCTGTGCCCCCCACCTCTCCTTGTGGATGCCCTCCTCACCAAGCATGGGCTCTGACCCCCGCACTGTCTGGAAGCCCTGGCCACACATTTAGTGCTGGATGGTAACCCTCCTCACCCACTCAGGCTCGGACCCTTCACGCTGGGCAGCCCTTCTAGGGGCACTGCCACCTCACAGGCCTGGGGCTCAGACACCCCTCTCCGGGCTTCCACAGCTTCTCCACCAGCTCCCCCTGTGGATGCCTACTTTGCTAGACCCCGCCTAATGACTTCAGGACTGGATTGTTCTGGAAGAGAAGGGAAGTGGTGGAGTTAGAAGAAGGGAAATGAGCCAGATGTCCTGATTTCTAAGAGAGTTTTAATGTACAAAGACATCAAGATGAGGCATGTCATTTATAGTTTTGTAGCAGCTCAGACAAATCATTCACCAAGCTATTAAACTGAAAACAACCCAGAAGGAAAAACACTTTCTCTTCAGAGATGGTGCTTGTCGTGGCTGATCAAACCACACTGCTGTATTGTGCTTCTCTGAGTCTATGTTTGCAGGTTAATCCTCCCCAAGGATGTTCACTGGGACTGTTTCCATTGTTCCAGGGCCTTTTACTCAAGAGGCCAAATGAATATGCCAACATTATAGTATTGATACCATGTAAAGCAGAGGTAAGCAAACTTAGCTGATTGTCAGATTTACCTGAGAGGATTTCAAAAACAGGGATTCCCAGGTTTGTCCTGAAAGATTGGTCTCAGCAGACCTGAAGGCAGAGCTTTGGTATCTGCATTTTTTTTTTAAAGCTCCCTAGGTGATTCCAACAGGTTTGGGTGCCCTGATGTAGCACAAATCAAAATTTTTCAAGACATAGCTGAAGTTGAAATATTATCATTAAAGCTGAATTAGAAATAATATCTAGAAATATTATATTTTCCTGGAGGTAGAAGGATCTTATGAGTCATCTAGTCCTACCTGATGTAGAACTACACCCCAATCCACAGGCCAAACGCATTCTGTGGACAAAAAATAGTCAACGTTCATGGTGCCCAGCCTATGGTAGTTTCTCAATGTATATTTGGCCAATAGCAGAGGCAAGACAGGTAAAAGAAAAATGACATTTGAAAGGACCTATTATGAGCCACTTTATGTAGGTAATCTAATTTAATCATCGTAACATTCTTGCAAGGTACGTATTATAATGCACATTTGACACAAAAGAGCTGCTCTAAACTCTACAAAATGGCTTAGGAGACTACCGAGAGCATTTAACCAGGTAAGGAGAGAGCCCAGATGCTGATCTGGGTCTGTCTGGCTTCAATGCTATGCCCCTCCAGCTGTTATACTAGGGTGACTCCAGGGGGACATTTAGGGAAAAATGAGATGTTGGGTAGCTGTGCTCATTATCTTTCAATTGCCCCTCCTCACTCTCCCCCCTTTCCTACCTGCCAGGTGCGCTGGAACATTGCCACTTCAGAAACATCAGCAGGCTGCCTTGCCCTCTCTCTGGCTTCCAGCTGGGGAATGTGGATTCCCGGCAGGCGAGCAGATGATGTGTGTGCAAGATTGCTAGGAACTGACTGGGTCCCCCAGTCAGTGACTGGAGGTCACATCTCCCATCAGGCAATTCTCTCTGTCTCTAGTTCGGGAATCTACTTGCTTCCCTCACTTCATCAAGCCTAGAGGGATCCTGCACTGTCTTCTGTGGTTCCCACAAAGCTTTGGAAGGAGTTCACTTATTAAATCTCCTCAAATTGCCCAATGTGAATGTATCACCTGTTTCCTGCAGAAACCCTAACCAATACAGTAGCTATATGTATAGATTTCTTGCATCTCAACAAGTCTGAATCTAGTTTTATAGATAACGATAGAATATGATCATTAGAAGGGATCTTTGAGTTCATCTCAAGCATTTCCTAAAATTTTGAGGAACACTGGTGACCTAGAAATGTTAATGGATTCTCCGTGAAAAAAAAAAAGTTTTCTGGGGTCAGATAAGTTTGGAAAAGGTTGAACATTGTATCTCCCTCATAGAGATGATGCACATTAGCACAGTAAAGGCTCTGAAAAGTCTTCTTATAAAGGAATCTGTTTGGCTTTGTTTAACCCAGCGAAGATCAAACTCACTTAACCACACAAAGCAATTTGTGATGGTTGCCCACCCAATGACCATTGGCCAATGGCTTCCTCCTTTCTAGTAGATCTGTGATTTTGTTCTAGTATCCACCCCCCACTGTGTAGTCCTGTGCTTCAGGGGAGGCAGGCCTCCCCCCCAGCCATAAAGAATCATGATTGGTTTGAATCAGCCATGGTTCCACTCCCCTTGCCAGTGGTCAGTTTCAGCTCGGGCACATAACATAACGCTGGCCATTGAGATAAAGAAGATGTGGTATATATATACAATGGAATACTATTCAGCCATAAAAAATGAAATAATGCCATTTGCAGCTACATGGATGGATCTAGAGATTATCATACTAAGTGAAACAAGTCAGAAAGAGAAAGACAAATACCATATGATATCACTTATATGTGGAATCTAAAATATGATACAAATGAACTTATCTACAAAACAGAAACAGACTCACAGACATAGAGAACAGACTTGTGGTTACCAAGGGGGAGGGGAGTGGGGGAGGGATGGATTGGGAGTTTGGGATTAGCAGATGCAAACTATTATATACAAAATGTATAAATAACAAGGTCCTATTGTATAGCACGGGGAACTATACTCAATATCCTGTGATAAACCATAATGGAAAAGAATAAGAAAAAGAATGCATATATACATATGTATAACTGATTCACTTTGCTGTACAGCAGAAATTAACACAACATTGTAAATCAACTATACTTGAAAAAAATAAATTAAAAAAATAATGCTGGCCATTGAGACAGGAGGGGAAGTTCCTACAGGGCTTCTGGGAAAGATTTCTCTTAATGATAAAAAGAGACACTCAGAATGAAAACATCTTGCTTCCCCTATAACGTTGCCATAACTAGAAGTGATGCTTAGAACTGCCACAGCTATTTTCTCCCCATCAGGGAATCGTAGCTAATGTGGCGAGGATGCAATAGAAAAGAGACAGAGTACAACTAATCCTTGATGATTTTGTTAAGCTGCTGAGTATTTCAGAACTCCTTGTTAAGTGAGGTAAAGATTCCTATGTTGTTATGTAAGCTGGGTGAACTGGGTTTTAAATTATTTCCAGCTTCTAAATGGAGCACCTTTTAAACTACACAACAGTTGTTTTATGGAATATTATTGTTCTAACAAACACAATTTGGGAAACACTGATTTTGAGCAATTCTTTTGTATTTTAGAAAGGGAACGGAGGCCCAGAGAGGTTTTGTCAGCTATCAAAGTCCACACAACTGATTAGTGAGACAGGATTAGAACCTTGAGCTCCTGCCTCCTAAAGAGACCAAAGCAGGATCTTGTCTCATTCCTTACATATAACTTAAGAGAGCGTTTCATGCTTACTTCTTTCTGCTCATTGGAAGATGGAGTTAAAGAATAACCAAGAAATCTCTATTTAATGATCCTTCTTAGTTTTACTTTTTGGAGATGAAGTCAGAAAGATGCTTATTTTACTTCCTCTCAAATGACTCAAGAAAAACCAAACCAAAATTCTCTGGCTCCAAGCATCTCTCATTAGGTAAAAAGAACAGAGAGAAAAATCATACTACCCAACAGACTAAGCACACATCAAGTAGGGAGGCTCCCCACAGAGGAAGAGGATGGTTTGAACTGCTGATCATTCACGAGGTCACTAATTTAACCTAACAGCATAATCTCCTGTTACTTCCCCTGGCTGAAGTCATGGTAATTTGCTATATTTATAATGGGGTTTTGATCTAGATGAAATGCAGTTCTATTTTTACAGTGTTACACCTTCTAAGAGAGAAGAGCTTTTCCTTCCTGTAATGCATTCATGAGCAAATTTGTCATCATAGATCACTACTCTAGACCTGTTCAAGTATGCTAATTTTTCCCTACCTTTTCTGCTCTACATCTTATTTTCAGACAGAAACAAACCAAAACTAAGGCAACAACAACTTCTTATATTCTCCCCAAATGCCTCACAGTTTATTTTTTAAAAAGCTATCTTGCCTAATGGTAGAGAGACTAAACTTTGTGAGAGCACCTTGTAGTGACATTTATCATAAAAAATAATTCTGCCAGGTCTTTTGCAATCCCCTGAAACAATGGGTCACAATTTTTAATTAAGACAGGATGCCTCTTTTGAACCAGGCCCTAATTTGTGAAATAAAAATTGTGTCCCATTAGAAAAATACTAAAATCTGTGACTTCCAAAGTGGTTTGAGGGAGACTAAGTCTCAGATGTCCAGATGAAATTTTCAAATTAATTAATTTTCAAATTAAGTTACCCCCTTTGCCAGAGACAATAACTAAATATTACTCTTTATTATTATTTTGGCTGCGCCGCAGCTTGTGAGATCTTAATTCCCTGACCAGGGATCGAACCCAGGCCCTTGGCATTGAACTGGACCGCCAGGGAATTCCCTAAATATTACTCTTTAAAACAAGGGATGCTCTCTTTCTTTTGCTTTTCCCTAATTCCTGTGTTTAGCTGGTTTTGGTCATAGAATAACTTCCTGTATCTTCAGGTTCCTCATTTGTATAATGGGGATAACAATTCCCACCATACAGAATTAGTGTGAGGACTAAATGAGATAAGAGAATACAGGCAAAGTGTCTAGTCCAGCATTAGACATGTGATAAGTACCTAACAAATGTTTGTGTTTTTCTCCTCCACCTTAGATTCATTGTTTTCTTCTTGTACTAGTTTTAGACAATGGCACAGGGACCCTTGAGTCTGGGTCTACTTACTGAGAACATCCTGATAACTGGATAAACAGAATTTTAACCTTAAAGCTAATAGGGCAGAAAGGGGCTGCTACTGAAGAACGACTCACAGAAAGACCCAGTCAGACTGAAGACTTGTATTGAACTCTGTCACCTCATTTCAAAATAAAATCAGTAGCAATTAGAAGAATATGTTTTAATACTGATGTAATAAAATAAAAATTTTATATGTGATAAAGATGGTATCTCAAATCAGTTGGAAAAGGTCAACATTTTACTAATTGGGCAGCCGTATCGAAAAAGGCAAAACTTGATAAACACATCATAAACCAAAAATGAAATTCAAATAGATGCAAGGTTTAAATATACAAATGAAACCATAGAAATACCAGGAAAAAAAAAATCGGTTAATTGTTCTATAACTTGGGAGTGGGATAAACTTCCCTTATCGTGACTCAAAGTTCAAAAATAAGAGGGAGGAAGATTGATAAATTTGACTACATAAAAATAAATGCCTCTTGTGGCAAAAAAATAAATAAATAACAAATGACAAGCTGGGGAAAAAATATTTGCAACTAAGATCACAAACGGTAAAATCCCTAAATATAAAGAGCTTCTAAAAACTAAGAAGAAAAAAATCAATACTATGCCACCAAAAAGGAGCAAGGAAAAAAAAGGCAAATTTTTCTTAAACACATAAGAAATATGTAACAAGGAAATGCAAAATTAAAACTACTCTAAAATTCTATTTCTTATCTATCATATTGGCAAAAATCCAAGCACTTCACAATACACTTTGTTGGCTAGGTTGTAGGGAAACAAGCACTCTCCAATGTTGCTGGTGGGAATGTAAAATAATAGAGCCTCTATGAAGGGGAATTTGTCAACATCTAACAAAATTACATTGGTACTTACCTTTTAAGCCAGCGATCCCACTTTTAGGAATCTAACCCAAAGGTAAATGGAAAAATTATAATTTGACATTATGAACAGTTTTTTACTCACAATACTTCTGACAACAAACGTGTGGAGTTTTTTGCCCACACCAACCAATTCTCCAACTCTCTAGACACCAACTGGGTGTCCTGGAATGCAATTCACTTCTGACACTAACTACCTGGTCTTAGCATAGATTCCACAGGTTAAGAGCCCAGTCCCATAAGACTGCCCCCACTTCAGATGCCAATCACAGGTAGTAGGTTCCTAGGTTACCCACAACTTGTGTCTGATTTAACTGCAAATTGGAGGTTCCCATGACCCCCTCCTCAGGTTCAATTAATTTGCTAGAGTGGCTCACAGAACTCAGGGAAACACTTTACTATTACTGGTTTATTATAAAGGATGTTATAAATGATGCAAAGGAACAGCCAGATAGAGAGGCACATAGGGAAAGGTCTGGAAGAGTCCCAAGCACAGAAGCTTCAGTCCCCATGCAGTTGGGCTGTGCCACCCTCCTGGCACATGGCTGTGTTCACCAAACCGGAAGCTCCGTGAACGCCATCATTTAGGGGATTTTACGGAAGTTCCATTATGGAGGCATGATTGATTAAATCATTGAGTGTTGGTGATTAGCTCAATACCCAGCTCCTCTACCTTCTCCTGAGGCTGGGGGTTGGGCTGAAAGCGCCAACCCTCTGACCACAGGGATGGTGCCTCTGGTAACCGGCCCTCATATCCTGAAGCTATCTAAGGGCCCAACCAAGAGTCACCTCATTAGCATAAACTCAAGGATGATTGAAAGAGGCTTATAATGAACAATAGAAGAGGCTCCCCTGACTCCTGTCACTCAAGAAACTATAAAAGGGTTTTATAAGCTCTTGTGTCAGGAACCCAGGACAAAAAACAAATATTATAATAAATGCTGCTCCTATCACCCTTATTACTTAGGAAATTACAAGGGTTTTAGGAGTTCTGTGCCAGGAACCAGAATGAAGACCATAAATATACATATTTCTTATCACAATGTCACAGCTATTCATTGCAGCACATCTATAACAATTCAAGTATCTATCAATAAGGGGCTGGTTGGGCACATGGTGGGGTATTATAAAACCATGAAAAGGAATGATGAGAAAGCTCATTACATATGTCTATAGGGTGATCCCCAGGATATGTTATTGAGTGGAAAAAAAAAAAGCAAAGAAGAGAGTACATAGATTCCTTTAATCTGAGAAAAGGGGTGGGTTACAAATAAATAAACAATAAATAAATAAATATGATCTTTTTTTTTAAAAGAAGGCTAAGCTAAAACTAATAAAAATCATTGCTTATATGAGCTGAGAGGGAACTGAGTGGAGGGGATGCAGTTAGAAGTTAGACTTCTTGAAATGTACCTGACTTTATAGTTTTGACTTTGGAACTATGTAAATGATTTACAAAATCACTTAAAAATTAAATCAAAAGTAAAAATTAATTTCTTTTTTAAAAAATGCCACACAGAGAAGAATTAGTTCAGCTTACCTTAAAATATACATTTGACTGTGTACACCAACAGGATATATCCTAACGACAAAAAGAACTGCAAACAAATCTTAAACTGGTTTCCGTAGTCATATTGTTAGTTACCACACTGGGACAGCCACTTTGAAAGTATAATATATATTGTGTAGGATAAAGTGCATAATTAATTATGTTAATATCATTGGAACCACGATTTTCAGCACAAGAGAAAGAGATATAAATGTAAAATCAAATAAGTTAAAACCCTGTATTCTTAAATTTGAATTGAAAACAAAAGCATGCACTTATAATGTATTTTTCTCTTGGAAAAAGAAATAAAAAAGTATTTTCTAGCTTTTCCCACTGAAATGACCTGGAGACAATTACCATTTCAGTAGCAATAAGCATTCTCAGTGCCCAGATTGTGGTCTCTAAATAACATTTAACTAAAACTACCCAAAGCTCCTTGAAGAAATGGCTAAATCCAGGTTGGGGCAAGAAACGTATAAGATGAGCCTGAAACATTTTATACCAGAAAGCAAGGAATATACCAAAAACAAATCAGTTTTGGAGACTGCTCAGCTACCAACTCTTTAATCTGAAATTTAAAATACATTTGCAATACTTTGAAAAATCACTGTGTAACAAAAATAGCCATAAGTGCGTGAAAAGATGCTCAACATCATTAGTCATCAGGAAAATGCAAATCAAACCCACAATGAGATAGAACTTCACACCCACAAGGATGGCTATCATAAAAAAAGACAGACAATAATAAATTTTGGAAAGGACATAGAGAAATGGGAACCCCCATAGATTACTGGTAGGAACGTAAAATGTTTCATTCACTTTGGAAAACAGTCTGGAAGTTCCTCAAAAGTTCAACAGAGAGTTTCCATATGCTCCAGCAATTCCACTCCTAGGTATATACCCAAGAGAACTAAAAACAAACTTCCACAATGGTAACTAGATTTATCATGGTGATCACTTTGAAACGTATGGAAATATTAAATCACTATGTTGTGTAACAGGAACTAACAGTGTTGTAGGTCAGTTATACTTCAAAAACAAATACACAAACTCATGGAAAAAGATATCAGATTCGTGGTTATCAGAGGCAGGGGGTGGAGGGAGGGAGGATTAGATGAAGGTGGTCAAAAGGTACAAACTTCCAGTAATAAGATAAATAAGTACTAGGGATGTAATATACAATATGATAAATAAAATTAACACTACTATATGAAAGTTGTTAATAAATTAAGTCCTAAGAGTTCTCATCACAAGGAAAAAAAATTTTTTTTCTGTTTCCTTAACTTTATATGAGATTATGGATATTCACTAAACTTATTGTTTAGTGAATATTGTAATCATTTCATGATATATGTAAGTCAAATCATTAAGCTGTACACCTTAAACTCCTACACTGCTGTATGTCAGTTATATCTCAGTAAAGCTGGCAGGAAAAAAAAACTGCCTAAGGGAATAGGAAAAAAAGAAAGAACTGTCCACATAAAAACTGTACATGAATGTTCATAGCTGCATTATTCATAATAGTGAAAAGGTGGAAACAACACAAATGGCTATCAATGGTTGAATGGGTAAATAAAATATAGTATATTCATACAGTGAAATATTATTTAGCAAAAAAAAGGGAATGAAGTACTGACACATGCTACAACATGGATGAACCTTGAAAACATTATGCTATGTGGAAAAAGCCAGACACACACACAAACACATATTGTATGGTTCCATTTACATGCAATGTCCAGAAGAGGCAAATCCATAGAGACAGAAAGTTGATTAGTGGTTGCCATGGGCTGAGAAAATGGCAGGGAATGAGGAGTGACTGCTTTGGGAGAGATGTTCTGGAATTAGTTGTGATGATTGCACAGCTCTATAAATATACTAAAAACTACTGAATTGTGCGCTTTAAAGGGGTGAATTGTGTGGTATGTGAATTGTATCGCAATAAAGCTGTTATTTTAAAAAATCACTGTAGAATTTGTTTGGATCCTGATTCAAACCCACCAATTATAAAAAGACACATAGAAGACAGCTTGGGAAGTCTGAACACTGACTCAGTATTAAATGATATTATGGAGTCATTGTTAATTTTATTTCAGATGTGACAATGCTATTGCAATTATTTAAAAATTGTCTCTTAGGGGACTTCCCTGGTGGTCCAGTGGGTAAGACTCCACGCTCCCAATGCAGGGGCCCCGGGTTAGATCCCTGGTCAGGGAACTAGATCCCACATGCATGCCGCAACTAAGAAGCCCGCACGCCGCAACAAAGATCCCGCGTGCTGCAACTGAGACCGGGCGCAGCCACAATAAATAAATAAATAAATATTAAAAAAAAATAAAAGATGCATCCGTACATGCTTAAAGATGAAACCTCATAACAGCTGGGATTTACTTTTAAATAATTTGGTCGGAGTAGAGAACAGTATGTGTAGAAACAAGATTGCTCACAGATTGATCTTTTTTGAAGCTGGACGAGGGCTACCTTTCTCTCTACTGTTGTATGTTCTTAAATTGCCATAATACAAACGTTTTAAAATTATTTTTAGAAAAGAAAACCAAGGAATCAAAACAGAAGAAGAAAGGCAATCGTTGATTATTTGTTAATTTGTACTCGTAAGAGCCATCGTATGGGATCATCTTGTTCCTAAAGTTTCTGATCCCAGCAGGCAGAACTCCCCTCCCTCCCTCCAGGCTCGCCCAGCACTCCACTAGTTCTCCTAGAACAGCGTTAGTGTTCCCTGCACATCTCCCTGCTGAACTGCGTTTACATATATTTATCACAGCTTCAGTCCTCTAAAATTCTCAAGACTGGTTATGCTAAATAAGTACATTTTTCTGGATGATGGAGAGCTTATCCCTTGAAATTTTAAACATTTTAATATTTTGGATAAAAATCTTTGTAAAATATATTACCTGATTTTTACCTTTCTAGTATTTATTAAACTGATCTATTTTATATGAGTTTTTTTTTAATTAATCATTATGAAAATTAATCATGCTTGCTGTAATACCGTGATTCTCACACAGGGTTTTCAGCTATGCGGTTGCTCGTTGCCTACACCAAAGGACCCCAGGTGGCTCTGGGTCTTTTTGAACATCTCTTATGTTATTTCTGTTCCTTTACTTGCTGGTACTGTCCCTTCTTTCTGTCCTCAGAGTGCCCTTCACTCCTCATTCCTAATTTACTGCTCCTAATTTAACATATAAGTGAAGGAACCAGACATCTAAACTTGTTAGAGTTATAGAGAGTAACCACACTTTCCGGCTATCCAAGACAATTTCAGGCCATAGCTATTGTCTTATTTTATTTATTAATAGCATCTCTTTTTTTATTCTTGAATGTATTCTGGGTTTTAATAATAAGTTATTTAATCATCCTAGTTATGTGCCACATATGAGCGTATCTCTAGAAAAAGGCCTGATGGCCTATACTTATCTACTCTCCATTCAAGTGCTGAAGTGTAAGGCATTGTGGCTTTTCCTCAATGTATACTGAGCATCTATTAGGTGTCATGGGCACAACTAGTCCTTGGTCTCTCAGAGCTTATAGTATAGTGAGGAGGTGACAGAACCATTAACAGCTAATTATAAGTCAGTGCCATGCATGTGTCGGCACAAAGACAGAATCATGTACTTGGGTACCTTGTGGCCACAGACCAAGGGCCGTTAGTCTAGCGCAGGGTTTGTCAACCTCAGCACTACTGACATTTTGAACTGGATAATTTTTTGTTGTGGAGGCAGTCCTGTGTATTGTGGGATGTTTAACAGCATCCCTGGCCTTTACCCACTAGATGCCAGTAGCACTCCCCTAAGTCATGACAACAGAAAATGTCTCCAGACATTGCCAAACATTCTCTGGTGGACAGAACCACCCTGGGTTGAGAACTACCCTATTACTATCTATTTTGATCATTTTTTGACTTGTTTTTCTCATTCTTCTTTGTGTCTTAGTTAGCTCAGCATCAGATTGCCAGTTTGATTCTGAACAGATGACATATGCAAAAGCACTTTGCAAGCCCTGGGAAGTTGTTAATCATATGTAAATTATCATCATTATTACCATAATAATAATGCACTTTACAGCCTTATTTTGTTCATATGCATGCACCCTATAATCCTTAAGAATTCTGAAGAACAGTGTATCACTGTGCTGCTTATTAAACCACTGTCTCTCAGCTTCAAACACACTCATGCACTCTGCTGTCACATGGGGGCAACTTCTGCAAACCTCATTTCTCCTCGGCCAGTCACTCCTTGTTAGGCTCTGCCAGTAGGGGGCGGTAGAGGGACACTACACAGCTTGAAAAGGAAAAGGGACTGTTCCTCCCCTGCTTCTTCTTCCTCTCAAGAGTCATCCTGACACACTTCTTCAGCCCCGCAGCTCAGCCTGTTTCAGTAGCAGCAGTTGGTGCCAGTTTTCCCAGTGCTCCCAGAACCAGCTTCATCACACCTCTTAAAGACACCAGCACTCATCAGCTTGGAATTTCCTCCTGGTCCCAGCACTGGCCCCTTTCTTCCAGCTTCTAAATGCTGATCGTTACAAATTCTTCCCTGTGTTGTCCCAGAAATAGGGGGGGGGTAGTTGTTTCCTGTAGCTACTATTCCCAGGATACCTGGGCTCCCTTTGCTACTTTTCAGTTAATAAATCTTCATATTAAATTATTTCCATTAAAATAACTGCTGTGGCTTCTGTCTCCTGTCTGACTGCCACCTGTGCTCATTATTCCAGCCTTTAGTGACTCTGAGTAAGAATAATCAGGACAGCCATTCCAGTGGAGGAAGGAGGAAAATCAAGTTCAGGGTATTCCATCCTCTGTGCGTGACTAGTCTCTGCAAGTAGCTGCTGGATTGGTGGATTCCTGACTCATAGGAACCACTCATTTTCAGACAAGCAGAATAAACTCTTTTCTGGATAATGCAGAAAATGCTTGAAGAGTCTGAAGAACCATAGCATCAATTTCCACAGACCAGTAGATGAGACAGTCAAAAAGTGTGAATGACTTAGCCCTGATTATATAACATATCCTGTTAGCTGCTGTGAGGAATAAATCCTTCTGCTTGGAGTTTGTTTGCATGTTTGCAGTTGCTCTAATGTTAACTGTATAATATGCTGGACAGAATAACATCAATGCTTTCAGCAACCTTGCTTTCATTTCTTCAAGTAACATTTAGGTCCTGTTGTATACTCACAAGGTCCCTGCTGTCAAAAAAGTTTTTTAAAAAATCTAACTCTAATAAAAAGCAGAATAAGAAATGGTAAAATTGGACTTCCCTGGTGGCACAGTGGTTAAGAATCTGCCTACCAATGCAGGGGACATGGGTTTCAGCCCTGGTCCGGGAAGATCCCACATGCCACGGAGCAACTAAGCCCGTACGCCACAACTACTGAGCCCACGTGCCACAACTACTGAAGCCCGCACGCCTAGAGCCCATGCCCCGCAACAAGAGAAGCCACCGCAGTCAGAAGCCCACGCACCACAACGAAGAGTAGCCCCCGCTCGCCACAACTAGAGAAAGCCCACGCGCAGCAACGAAGATCCAACGCAGCCAAAACAAACAAACAAACAAACAAACAAAAATCTGTTATTCATTTTTTAAAAAATGGTACAACTGAGTACTAAAGATATTTTCCAATGCTCTACGTTTCCTATCATTAATGAGACACCTGGTATTGAAGAATTCTTGCCTCTTTGAATACAGTTATTCAAATCTATTTGTGGTTTTAATGCCGTGGGGTTTTTTTTTAAACACTTGCTTTTTTTTTTTTTTTTTAATTTATTTATTTATTTATTTATTTTTGGCTGTGTTGGGTCTTCGTTTCTGTGCGAGGGCTTTCTCCAGTTGCGGCAAGCGGGGGCCACTCTTCATCGCGGTGCGCGGGCCTCTCATTGCCGTGGCCTCTCTTGTTGTGGAGCACAGGCTCCAGACGCGCAGGCTCAGTAGTTGTGGCTCACGGGCCTAGTTGCTCCGCGGCATGTGGGATCTTCCCAGACCAGGGCTCGAACCCGTGTCCCCTGCATTGGCAGGCAGATTCTCAACCACTGCGCCACCAGGGAAGCCCAATGCTGTGTTAAAATGAACATAATTCCCAACCCTTCCTTCCTTTACTCTTCTTTGAAGACTTTTTAATAGTGTAATATTCTATACATACATAAATGTATAGCTTAATGAATTGTAATAAAATTAATATCTATGTAACCAGCATTAAAAGTCAGGAAATACGATCTCAAAGGCTATTTACAATAGCCAAGACATGGAAGCAACCAAAATGTCCATCACAGAGGAATGGATAAAGAAGATGTGGTACAATATATACAATGGAACATTACTCAACCACAAAAAAGAATGAATTAATGCCATTTGCAGCAACATGGATGGGCCTAGAGATTATCATACTAAGTGAAGTAAGTCAGACAGAGAAAGACAAATATCATATGATATCACTTATACATGGAATCTAAAAAAATGATACAAATGAACTTATTTACAAAGCAGAAATAGACTCACAGACTTAGAAAACAAACTTATGGGGAATTCCCCGGGGGTCCAGTAGTTAGGACTCGGTGTTTTCACTACCGGGGCCGGGGTTTGATCCCTGATCTGGGAACTAAGATCCCGCAAGCCATGTGGTGTGGCCAAAAAAAAAAAAAGAAAAAAGAGAAAAGAAAACAAACTTATGGTTACCAAAGGGGAATGGTGGTGGGGAGGGATAAATTAGGAGTTTGGGAGTAACATATACACACTACTATATATAAAATAGATAAACAACAAGGACCTACTGTGTAGCACAGGGAACTATACTCAATATTTGGTAATAACCTATATGGGAAAAAAATCTGGAAAAGAATACATATATATATACATATATATGTAGGTACATATATATACACAACTGAATCACTTTGCTGTACACCTGAAACTAACACAACATTCTAAATCAACTATACTTCAATTAAAAAATTAATTAATTAAAGAAAAGATGCCACTAATAAAAAAAGTTATTTCCAAATCAGTCAGAGGCCTCTTAGTCAATTCCAACTACATTTATTTCAATAAAATAAGGGAAGGTGGAAGAAAATTACTTTAAGTTTTTGTAATGAAATTTGACCAGTAAATTAATAAATCATTGTTGAACTAAAAGTCAAAGGTGACAGCAAATAGATATTTTTTAAAATAATAGCATCAACCACAAGCATATGAAACAAAACTAGGATGTAGCTTTAATCTGTCATGCATCCCTGAGTCATAATCAAATCAAATAAATCAAGCAATGTTGTAGGGTTCAATTATTTTACCATAATAAAGGCTTTAATTCCCTTGTCAAAAAAAATCTAACTCTAATAAAAAGCAGAATAAAAAATGGTAAAATTGAGTACTCAAGATTTTTCCAGTTCTCTGTGTTTCCGATCATTAATGAGGCAACTGATATTGAAGAATTCCTGCCTCTTTGAAGTCAGTTATTCAAATCTATTTGTGGTTTTAATGCTGTGTTAATATGAATATAATTCCCAACCCTTCCTTTCTTTACTCTTCTTTGAAGATTTTTTTTAATAGTGTAATATTCTACACGTACATAAATGTATAGCTTAATGAATTGTTATAAAATGAATACCTTTGTAACCAGCATTAAAAGTCAGGAAATAGGGCTTCCCTGGTGGCGCAGTGGTTGAGAATCTGCCTGCCAATTCAGGGAGCACGGGTTCGAGCCCTGGTCTGGGAAGATCCCACATGTCGCGGAGCAACTGGGCCCGTGAGCCACAATTACTGAGCCTGCGCGTCTGGAGCCTGTGCCCCACAACAAGAGAGGCCGCGACAATGAAAGGCCCACGCAACGCGATGAAGAGTGGCCCCCACTTGCCGCAACTAGAGAAAGCCCTCGCACAGAAACGAAGACCCAACACAGCCAAAATAAATAAATAAATAAATAATTAAAAAAAAAAAAAAGTCAGGAAATACAATCTCAGAGGCACTCTTCCCTAAAAATCCCCACCCTGCCCTGCCCATCAGAACTGACCACAATCCTAACTTTATGAGAATCACTACATTGGTTTTGTTTTCATAGTTTTCTTTACTAAGTATGCATCCATAAACATAATACAGTTTAATTTTGCCTTTATAAATATTTATATACAAAATTATTTGGGTTTTTTTTAAACTCAATATTATCAATATATTTTTAAGATGCCTCTGTGTCACCGCACACAGCTGTGTTTCATTCATTTTCGCTATTGTATAGTATGTCAGTATACGGAATACTACAATTTAATTAACTATTCTATTGTTGATGGACATTTCAGTTATTTCCAGTTTGGGTGCCCAGAAGCACACACAGTTGTGGGGTAAATACCTAAAGGTGAAATTGCTGAATCATAGATAGGGTGTACACATTCTAGCTAATGTCAAGCCATTTTCCAAAGTGTTTGCACCACCTCACACTCCCATCTGCAGTATATGAGGGGGTCTTTGCTCTACCTCCTCCCCAACCCTGGGCGCTGTCAGATATTTTAACGCGTGCCCAACTGGTGAGTATGGAGCTATATCCACGGTGGTCTTAATTTATCCGCTTCTAATTATTAACGAATTAAGCACCTTTTCAATCAACAACAGACAGTTATTGGCCATTGGGTTTCTTTTGTGAAATTCCTGTTCACGTCATTTGCCCATTCTTTAATTGGATTCTTTGCCTTCTTAACTTGTAGGAGTTCTTCACGTTTCCTAGCAGTATGTGTTGCAAATATCTCCTCCCACTCGGTGCCCTGTCTTTCCTTGCATTACAACTTTGGAAAAGCCAGTGTGACCTGCGAGCGGCTTCTTCGAGAGCTCCCGGGGTCCTGGGAGCTCTCCCCTGGCCACCGTCATCACAACCGTTCCCACCCTCTCCACCAGGACAAGACAGGGCACGGAGTTATTGGGATGCTGGGGCCTGGACCGCACCGGCCCCGCCCCCCCGGTGCGGCCCCACCCACGGCCGTGCTGGACGAGTCGCGCGGGGCGGGCCCTGTTGGCCCCGGTCTCCAGGGCAGCGCTGGGCGACGCAGGGCGGGACCGGGAGGCGCCGGGCAGCCGGGCTGCGGAGGCGCTGAGGATGAGGGCCCGCCGGGGTCGCGGCAGCCAGGAGCGCCGGGCAGGTGACAGGCGGGGTGGGCGGTGCGCCAGAGGAGGGGATCGGGAGGGGTGGGACTGAGAGTGGGGGCGGCAGGAAACCTCTCGAGGAAACTGGATCTGGACGGGGAGAACTCAGAGGAGCCCGCGCCGGGGAGCACTTGGGACCCAGGCGGGAAGGGCAGACGGTGGCCGAGGCAGGGACGGGGCCCAGGGGCTGGTGGCCGGGATCTGGAAAGACTTTGGCGCCCAGACTCCCAGAACAGCCCTAGCGTGGGTTGATTAGACCGGTCCAGGGCATCAGACCCACCGGGCCCATCACTTCCTGGGCCTTAAAATGCTCCTGGTTGCCCAGTCTTGTCCATCGGAGAAAAGGCGGGGGGAGAAAATAAACCCAACTCTCCTTTGGGCAGCATCGGGCTTGTTCCAAAACAGGGCAACTTTTCCTCTACCACTCATCTTGGTAGGTGAGTCCTTAAAGCAGGGCTCCTTTTCACCTACAGAAGGAAATGTGTTTCTCCCAGTACTAATGGGCTAGGCCCAAGGTCTTGAAGGGACCCCTAGGGAATTAGCCGTTTCTTAGTGCCACCGGTTTATCCCTGTCTTGTTTACCTTGGAGATGTGTCAGCCCCTCTTGGTCAGAAATTTCAGTGAAAAACTTTGTGCCACTAGGCAGCCACATTCACTACATTTAAAAGGCCCACTTTTAATTTATTTCAGCTATCAGCTTTTCCTACTTTAATCCCATGCTTTTATAAAATCACACCTTCCACAGAAGACCCAACTTGGATGGTATCTGCCTTTGCTCTCTTCATAATCTCCCAAACTTCATTAATGACAAAAATTATATCTTCTTCTATGGACATTTTTAACTGATTAACTCCAAGAAATCCTAGTCTATATCATTTAAAAGAGAAATTGAAGGGACTGAATTATTTCATGAAGGAGCAATTCCAAATTGAAATATAATGATTATTTTAAGCTTTTTTCTTTAAGATCCCAAGTACAGTGACTTGAACTCTTAAAGTAAGACTGCTGTTTATTACAAACTGTTTCAGTTAAAATGTGTTAGTATTTGAGGGATTTGCCACTTTCTAAAAATATCCTAAAAGCAACAGTTGATCTGCTTATCAAAATTAAAATAATATGGTAGAATGAAATTCGTATTTTTAAAATAAGAGAATTAATACAGCAAACTGGTCTGTGCAGTTTGACAATAATATGTTAGTCTACCAACAAGGGGGAACTTTGAATTAAAAAGAAAACCATAGATATTTAAATATCAGATGTATTGAAGTATGAATGTTACCTTTGGTCTGTTTTGTTTGTTAAGGTGCTTTCCTCCAAGGAGTTGAGGATGTTCCTTGGAAACATTAGCAACAAGGTCAACTAGGACTAGGAAGAAGGTCATGTTATTTAATTGAAGAGAGGATTTGCCCAAAGAACAAGAGCAAGCCATTAAAACAAATTTTACAGTAATCTCTGATGAGAAAGGTTGTTTCTGTTACCTGACCTACAGAAAAAAAACAAAAACAAAAAAAAGCAGCATAAAGGCAGTGAGATGGAAGACAGAGCAAATAGAAATGCCAGGTAGAGATGAAAGGAAGTACATCCAAAAACATCATTTCCTTTCAATCCTATCTGAACTCAAAGCATCCCTTCCGTAAACCATCTCGTGGGTCTTTATGACAGCCCTTTGAGACAGGGAGGGCTCACTTGGAATCATACTCTTAAGCTAGTTATGAGGGACCTGAGCTGTTATTCAGGTCAATCTTCCACCCACCCAACATTCCCCAGAATAGCATTCCGTTCAGGTAGGTGGACACCCAGCCTCTGCTATGAATCACTGAATGGCAGAATTCACAAGGCCACCAAATCTTTTGTTGAACAGTTTTAATCATTATCATGGGTTTTTTTTTTTTTTCTCTGAGCTGAGGTTGATCTCCATTTAATGTCCACCTAAATTACACATTCCTACCTAACAGCAATCTGGATATCAAAAAGTCTTCCAAATGATAGAGTCTGCCAATACAGGTCTAGGAGCAAAACAGCTTCCATCAGCTTTACAGTTCCAACTGTGGAAACCATACTCTACTTCTCTCCCCCTCCTTTATTTTCCAAAAGGCAGACCCTGAACCTGTTTTACTCTGTCCATAAATACTACTGAACATGGCGTATTTATATCAGTGCCCTGGGTCTTGGAAATAAGGCATTGAAGTACTGTCCATAATTAGCCATTTTGCTTTGTCCGGGCTTATCTGTAACAGGGCCTTGGAAGCTCAAAAAAGGAATCCAGTCATTTAATTTTCTCAATAAAGCTGCATTTGATTACTCAGACTGTTTATGAGCTCTACATCAGATGTGTTTCTGTAGAGAGAAAAACATAATAGTTTTTCCAATAGACCTTTCTCATACACACAAAAGGGGGCATACAAAAGCCTGCAGGTAATAACAAGTTTCTCTTATTTAATTTTTTGATTAACATTGGAATTAAAGAGATTTCGGTAGTCACAGAGTAACATAAATATAATTTTTTTAGGCAAATTCTTTTGCGAGCCACGACTTTAAATATTCAGCCAGCTGCTGCCATCCACAAGAGTATCCCTGTTCATTTTTGTATTTTCTCAAGATGATTCATAGTAAATTAATTCCCAAGCTCTCTATTCAGTCTCCTGTTCATCACATCAACTTAAAGGTCCAGTCCACAGAGCCACCTTTTAAGAAAGAAGACTTACATTTGATTTCAAAAGACTCCTTGGAATCTGATTCAGAAAGCCTCACTCAAGAGACCAAGTCCCAGTCTAAACCTGAAGACCGAATTCAGGACAACGACATGGACCCTGACAGCTTAGAGGAGGAGAACTTGAGTGAGACGGAAGAGGAAGCAAGCAGAAAAGCAGCTCAGACAAACCTCCATACCCAAGATGCTGGTGCGAATAACAGGTAAGGATTGGCTTGTGTAAGAAAACAGTGGGTTCCGAAATGCATTGTTACATAATTACTGGTACTGTCCCAAGTGAAAGTAAGGACAGGCTCTTGGTTTTCGTTTTTTTGTTTTTTGTTTTTAATTTTTATTTTATATTGGAGTGTAGTTGATTTACAATGTTGTGTTAGTTTCAGGTGTACAACAAAGTGATTCAGTGATACATACACATATATCTGTTCTTTTTCAGATTCTTTTCTCATATAGGTTATTACAGAATATTGAGTAGCGTTCCCTGTACAGTAGGTCCTTGTTGATTATCTGTTTTGTACATAGTAGTGTGTACATGTTAATCCCAAACTCCTAATTTATCCCTCTCCCCACCCTTTCCCTTTGATAACCATAAGTTTATTTTCTAAGTCTGTGAGTCTGTTTCTGGACAGGCTGTTGTAATGAGCACCTTTGTAGTGTGTGTGAGACAGGTCTCCAAGCAGCTAAGGACAGCTTGGAGCCAAGATTTTTGTCACATTCATTTCTATTTAAAAAAAAAAAGCATGGACTTCCCTGGTGGTGCAGTGGTTAAGAATCCACCTGCCAATGCAGGAGACATGGGTTCAAGCCCTGGTCTGGGACGATCCCACATGCCACGGAGCAACTAAGCCCGTGCACCACAACTACCGAAGCCCACGTGCCTAGAGCCCGTGCTCCGCAACAAGAGAAGCCACCACAATGAGAAGCCTGCCACTGCAACGAAGAGTAGCCCGGCTCGCCGCAACTAGAGAAAGCCCACGCACAGCAACAAAGATCCAACACAGCCAAAAACAAAAAAATAAAAAAAAAAAAAGCATAAGAAGAGAATAGTTATTAATAATAAGGGCATTTGCATTTCTTATGCTCCTTATTTCCTGTCCATATTCCAAGTGTCTCCACTGCTATGACCTCACCTTGGAGACATCCCAGAAAGCCTGGTCTAGCGGAATGCCATGACTTGGAGCCAGGTGGTCTTGAGTTGGTCCAGGCACTGCCGTTTAGTGGATAATTTGAAATAAGTCCCTTCAGTCTTTTGAGGCTCACTCTTTCTCATCTGTCAAATGAGCCAGCCTGCTTCTCTCACAGGATTGCCATCACTGTCAGTAAAGGACGTTCTGGGGGTAGAAGCCTACCTGAGCTAGGAGAGGTCTACCTTCCCGGGCTTATATAATCACATGAAGATTTAATTTCTAATAATCAGTACTTATGGGGTATTAAGTTTAGGCTGCAAGCCACCAAAACATCTAAGAGGGTTTAAATGAGTACAATAGTACTCAGTTTTAATGAAAATATAAATGATATGCTAGAGTACTGAAGTTAAAAGCTATTGATTAGACAGGGGTCTTGGGATGGTGGTAAAGTACAGAGCATCTGAAGCAGACCATGTGGGTTCAAACTCTGCCACTGACCAGCTGTGTGACCTTGGCCGAGCCCGATTGAACCCTCTGCCTCAGCTTCTCCTCAGTAAAAATGGGATAGCAATAATAGTTACCTCAGAGTTACCGTGAGGCTAAAATAAGTCTATGTATATATATAAAAAGTGCTTCGAACAGTGACTATAGGTTCTATATGTGTTAGATGTTTTTTAAATTAGGGTTAAAGTAAATTGAGGAAAGTTTATTGGAAGGCCTAGAACTTGGGCAGGCAGGGTTTTGGAGACTAGGTAAGATTTGGGAAAAAAAGAATAGAATTAGAATGAATGTGTGTGGCACGTCGAGCCCCACTTGATGGCAGAGGATCTGTTCTGAGTGTAGGGAAAGTAGACAGAGGAGGGGCCTGCTGACAGGGACTGTCGTGGAGTGCCCCCAGCCCACGCCGCGGGTAGGACGTGGAACACAGAACTCAAATGACGTGTCCCAAGAATGCAGTCACAGCGAAGACTCGTGCGGGAGTCAGAATGAGAGCCCAGCCCTGAGTCTTTTTCTTCCTTTCGTCTTTCCCTCTTTCTCTCTTTCACTGGAAATGTCAAGTTGAATCGAGCTCATTTGCTTCTTAGGGGATCTCACAGTACAGTACAGTAAGTCCCCTACCTACGAACCTTCAAGTTGCAAACTTTCAAGGATGCGAATGTATTATAACCCTATTACAGTACAGTACTCTACAGCCGATTGTGTTAGTTGGGCACCTAGGCTAACTTTGTTGGACTTACGAACAAATTGGACTTACGAACTCGCTCTTTGTATGTCCACTGTACAAGTGATAAATGCTATAACTGAGGTGCAGCCATAGAGCTGGGGGGCGAAAGAGGGGCTTAGGAAGGCTTTAACCAGCCAGCCACCCCGGACTGGACTGGGTTGGGCACACCCGGAGGAGAAAATGCAGGTTCTTGGGGAGGGCAGTGAGATGAAGCAGTGTTCAAGGAAGATTATTCTGCAAGCTGGTACATTATGAATTAGAGGGTAAAAACACAGTGGACAAAGAGACCACCAGATGGTAATAATTACAATGACAACAATAACAGTAATGACGTCTCTTTTGAAAGGCCATCTCTTTTGAAGAATTTCACTCAATTCTTCATTGTAATCCTGCAAGAAAGTGCTGCTATTCCCATTTTACAGATTAGGAAGATGAAGCTGGCAGAGATGAAGTCACCCAACATCAGAGTGCTTTGTTATTGATGTTGAGGTGTTTTTTTAAATACTTTATTTATTTCATTTATGTATTTTGGCTGCGCCGTGCAGCTTGCAGGATCTTAGTTCTCCGACCAGGGATTGAACCCGAGCCACAGCAGTGAAAGCATGAAAGTGCCAAGTCCTAAGCACTGGACCGCCAGGAAATTCCCCGAGTTTTTTAATCAAGAAAAAATTCTAACCTACAGAAAAGTACAGAGAAAAATACCATCTCACCCTTATTGCCATGTTTGTTTCAGATATATTTTTTAAAACATAAAATGCTACAGATAGTTTCCTGGTTCCCCTTCTCAAATCCGTCCCCGTCTTCCTCTCAGAGATAACCAATGCATCAATACATACATCAATACATACTCTTTTTTTTTTTTTGGCTGCGCCATACGTTATGGGGGATCTTAGTTCCCTGACCAGGGATCAAACCCTCGCCCCCTGCAGTGGAAGCACAGAGTCTTAACCACTGGACCACCAGGGAAGTCCCAACTTACATATACTCTTATATGAGTGTATATCCTTCGTAGCAATCTTTTATTCATTTCCTTCATAGGTAATTTATCATTAGTGGAGACATATGTGTATAAAGAATTGATAGGACTTGGTGACAGTTTAGAACTGGGGTTGGAAGGAACAAGAAAAGGCACAGATTACTTTAAGGTTCTAACAACAATAGCATTTATAGAATGCTTGTCCCGAGCCCATCCTTGTGCCAAACGCTTTACATGTATCATCTCATTTAATCCTTATGGCAGCCTCAACAGGTGAACACTATAATGATCCCATCTTGAAGATTGCAAATGAGGCTTAAAGAAACCGGTTATGTTATACCCATTTATTCCACTGGGTGAGTGGTGGAACAGAAAACTCCTGCAGTCTGACTCTCTGCTTTAAACCAGGGGTCCCCAACCCCCGGGCCGCACAGCAGGAGGTGAGCGGCGGGCCAGCGAATGAAGCTTCATCTGCTGCCCCCCATCGCTCCCCATCACTCGCATTACCACCTGAACCATCCCCCCCTCCCCAACCCCTACCCCCGTCCATGGAAAAATTGTCTTCCACAAAACCGGTCCCTGGTGCCAAAAAGGCTGGGGACCTTTAAACCATGTTTGTATTGTAGCTCTAATCTAAGAGAGTCATAGTCTCCTAGGTAATAAATGGTGCTTTTATTTACTACGGGGGTGGGAGGGGCATCGGAAAAGAAATATCTTTTGTGGTGGATAGGTATTCTTGTCTGTACTTTTACGATGAAGAAACCAAGGCAGGGATCCATTACGTGACCTCATTTCCCCAATGTTGAGTTTTTCCTCTTTGAATGGGGCTCAGAGACCTGACTTTAACCTTGCTTTTTAGCCAAGGACAATGTAAATACCACTCAATATATTGCAAAATAAAAAACCATACTTACAAAGTCAAAAGCATCGTTACGGCCTTGGTCTTCTGATTCAGAGATCCTTAAATAATGGTATTTTCCTTGGACGGATTTGCCTTGGAAATCCTTAATGATAGACTATAATCCCCAGGGTTAGAATGGGTTACAGCCCTAGTAATTGTTTGGCTGTACAGTGCTTCATACGTTGAACATTTACAGGACCAGTTCTGTACTACAAAGGAAAGCTGAACTGAAGCATTTAGCCAAGTAATGCCTCAAAAATATCCTTCAGGTGAGTGTTTTGTTACTGGCCCCTTTCTCTGCCTCACTTTAGTCTTGGAAACCTTTCTTAGGTGTATTGTTACTTGGATTTGAGTAGTTTACTAGCCATGAAATAGACAAATTGATCTCAGGCTCTCAGTATGAAATCCAAGAAGACTTTCATTTCTGTCAGGTAGATGGCATTCTGGGAATTGTAGTTCAAAATAATTAGTCAAAGCCTTGCCTTAAAACGGAAGAAAATCTCTTTCTTCTTGCTTTTATGGGCAACCGTTTTAAAAGCTGCCTGACAAAATCACTTGAGCCCTACTCTTGTGTTTTGATGTTACTAGAACCCCCTCAAAGCAATTACTCCCTTGTTCCTCAGCAAAGTCAAGCCACAGTTCGATGGATATGGATTAGAGAAAACCTTTTACTTAATGGAAATTGGAGCAGCATTGACTGCAGTGAATGAATCAAGAGTGGAAAGAGGATCTTCATATGATAATCCTTAAACCCCACTCCAGAACTAGCCCCATGACACTCGGCACTCAGAAGAAAGAGATCAATGTAATTCCTAGAGCATTAGAAATAACCTCTTCAGCTCTGGGGCCTTCTGAAACCTCATATGTTAAAAAAAAAATCAGAAAGCAGCAGTACAGTAACTAGTATATGTGTTTGATAAGGTCTTATTTACAAAAATACTTCAATATAATTAGCTACCATTTGTAGGACTATTTGCTTGATATATACTATCTCATTTATCCTTACAAGAGGCTCTTAGATATCGGCATTATTATCCCCATTTTGCAGATAAGGAACCAAGGCTCTGAAAGTTGTGTAGGTGTACGTAGCTACTAAGTGGCAGAGCCAGAAATTTAACTGAATGAACTCTCTTTTAACATCCAAGTCTGAGCCTCTAATTATAAGTATCTAGATAGGTGATCAAGGGCTGATCTGGTAAAGGATTCAGTTTTGCTCTCTAGCAAAAATTAAAGGTATAACAACTTCAATATGGACTAAACTGAGGCCAGATTAAACATGCATGTAAAATTATAAATTTTAGTAAAGTAATACAAATTTATAAAGGATCCTGTGCCCTCAGAATACTATAAATATTAATGGCATTTTACCTTGGGCGGTAAGGTCATAGAGCCTATATTCTTCAGCAGCTCTCCTGGGAAACGGAATGTTTTCATTCATTGAGATCTCTCTCATCACCTGGGAAGTGTAGCCTTCACAAAAGATCCCACGTTCTGTCTCATAAACCGCCGTGTGCCAGAAATGACTGGGTGGGAGATAGGCACAGTAAGGTATTCTTAGTTGAACTGAATTTCAGAATTGTCTGAAGGTAAGAAAAGGACTCAAGAATAATAATCTGAATTTTTATGGTGGTGTATAATTTTTCCTGTCAAACACTTTCATATATAGTTGACTCTTGAACAAAATGGATTTGAACTGAGCGGGTTCACTCATATAAGGAATTTTTTCAATAAATAGTACTGCAGTAGTACAAAATCCACAATTGGTTGAATTAGTGGATGTGGAACCATGGATACAGAGGGCCAGCTCTGGGACTTGAGCATCTGTGGAATTTGGTATCCTCTGCGTGTCCAGGACCCAATCGCTCGCAGATACCAAGGGACCACTGTATGTTGTTTCCGATTAATAATACAAGAATCAAGTGAAATATTGAATGATGATGTCTAGGACTTCGATAGCAGTATGGGATAAGCAAAACAGAAAGTGGGTAGACTTAGTAAAAACTAAAACTCAGTATTTTAATTTCCCCCTCCAATTTCCCAGACTGTTTTGTAGGACACATTGGATATATTTAAGCT
Source organism: Eubalaena glacialis (assembly GCF_028564815.1). Lineage (NCBI taxonomy): Eukaryota > Metazoa > Chordata > Mammalia > Artiodactyla > Balaenidae > Eubalaena > Eubalaena glacialis. The sequence continues at coordinate 10,395,650 of NC_083725.1, read as the reverse complement.
GAGGGGAGATTACTTCCTCTCATAAGTGTTGTAGAGTTTTGTTTTTTTGGTTTTTTTTTTTTTTTGCTCTGGTTGGGAGAGTAAATGTGACACTTGAGGCTAGATCTAATATTCTAGTATAACCAAGAACATTCTGAGAGCTTCCAGGAGTCGACTCTCATTCCTGTTAGTTTCTAGCAACATTCATCCATGTTGATTTATATTGTCTTGATTAGGTAGATTTTCAATTTAAGGCCATTGGCTGGCCAACCTCTTTCAAATACATTCTACTATATACCGAATTCTAGGGGTTTCACACAGTATTTGGGGATAGCTACTAGCGTTTCGGTTATTTATTTCTGATCACATGGGTATAGTCATAGCAGAGAAGTGACTTGTCGTAGGTATTATCATTGCTGTTTTTTTAATATAAATTTATTTATTTATTTATTTTTGGCTGCATTGGGTCTTCATTGCTGCGCGCGGGCTTTCTCTAGTTGTGGCGAGCCGGGGCTACTCTTCGTTGCGGTGCTCAGGCTTCTCACTGCGGTGGCTTCAGTAGTTGTGGCACACGGGCTCAGTAGTTGTGGCACGCAGGCTCAGTAGCTGTGGCATGGGCTCTAGGTGCACAGGCTCAGTAGTTGTGGCACACAGGCTTCAGTAATTGTGGCACACAGGCTTCAGTAGTTGTGGCTCGCGGGCTCTAGAGCACAGGCTCAGTAGTTGTGGCGCACAGGCTTAGTTGCTCCGCGGCATGTGGGCTCTTCCCAGACCAGGGCTCAAACCCTTGTCCCCTGCATTGGCAGGCAGATTCTTAACCACTGCGCCACCAGGGAAGTCCCATCATTGCTGTTTTATGCTCACTTGCTCACAAACTGTGCAGCAGTCAAACCCTGATGTGCTCCTCAGAGCAGGCACGGTGCCATCGTGACAGACAAGCAGAGGAGGGAGTAAGGCGTGTGCCTGGGCATGAATTGTGTCTATCAGAGGCACAGTCCCCGCCAGAAATGCTAAAGCCACTGTGACTCCTGGGATTTTATTGCCCTCGGAGACGACCACGAGTTCCTTTCTAGCTTATTTCCAAATGGGGATGCATTACTGTGTTAAAATAAGTAAATAAATAGTCAGTTTGAAACCCCACAAAGTGTAATTTAAATTTACATCACCTGCAATCCTGCAAGTTTATCAAGAGGATTAGGAAGGTTGTAACCAATGGATTGAATTTAAAATAAATGTTTTTTTCCCAATGCTTGTATACATCGCTGAGTTTCGCATGATAGGCCCAATTCAATTTAAAAATTAGTGAATTCTGAGAGCTGTTAGGACTCTTAAAGGTCAGTCTATTCCTTACTGTAAAAGGAGAAACCTGAGGCCTGAAGTGCATAACAAATTCACCCAAGTTCACACAGCTGCTCAGTGGCAAAATCTGGACCAGGACCCAGGTGTCAAGACCCGTCTAGTGCTTTTTCCCATGAAGTCACAGCTACCTGGCAATTCTGTTGCTGTAAATATCTGGCATTTAAAATACAAGAGACTCTATCTAAAGAAAGTGTATGCACCTGGAAATGTTGTAAATCTGGGTCCCTGGCTTTTAGCCATTGTTTCTGGAGAATGAAAAGAATATCCAAGCCTTCCACAGAAAATGTCTGGCTTGAGCACTGTGAACTCTCACTGAACGAGAGGAATTATGTTTCTAAATATGTTCTGTGTCATACAGCATTTCCCTTGTGAAGATGCAGCCTTTGTTTCACATAAGATAATCTTAATTAGAAACGAGGTACTAGAATTTTACATTGCAATTACTAACACGCCCTCTTAAGATAATTTATTTTCATTTAACACTCAGATTGTCCTTGAATCAAGACTGGTACTAATAAGAACTTGGGGCAAATATCTGGTTATTTTGCAGCCATAAACCTGTTGTCAAAAAGAAAAAAAAAAGGGACTTTAGTTGGAATTATCTAAACTATATAATTGCAGTAAATAAAATTCACCAGATAACAATCCAGTCCCTTCACTTGAGTGTGTTTCTAAAGACAGTCTTTGGCCTTCGGTTCATTAAACTACCTTTCTTCTATTAAGATGTTTAATATTTTTAGCAGAATAAATGCCTGCATTAAATGAAATTTTCTGGGTTGTAAATAGCCTCCCCAAAGCATTTCAGTATACTTGTGGAACCATTTTATTTCATACTTGCAAAAGTGATTTTTTAATCCTTTGGATTTATTTCATTTTATTTACTTAAAGCTGTTGATAAAAAGATTAAGATGAGCACAGAACTCAGAAATCCTTGGAAACAATTGTCAGTTTTATAGCTCCTTAAAGAAGCATTAAAAACTTTACACTTAAACAGAAATTGAATTTGCTGTTCATATGCATAAAAGATTTAATGGCATATAAATTGGGAATAATTGTTCTGTTTAAAAGGATTAAATTAAACCTAAATCAATAATAACATGTGCAGTTTCAATTTAACTGCCTACTTAAAATAAAGTGGCAAATAAATAACTGCTAAATGATTAACAGCAATGCTTTTATTCACCTCCTCGACAGGCAAAATGGCCAGTTATTGAATATTTTACTATGAGTGCAAAGGATGTTCATTGTACTAGAAACATGCTCTAATTTTAGTAATTTTTTGATTGAATACTAAACTGAATATGAGGCTCTTCGTCAAATGGAGATTTGATTTTATTTGGACTGAAGTTGTCACAGTCATGTTCAAATATGGTCCATTAGAGCCAGCAGATAGGATGGCATATGCATATGAGACCACCCTCCCCTTCCTCTCTGCATCCGTTTCTAACCTGGGCATCTGAAGGGCAGACCTGGCATCTGTTGTCTGAACAGCAACAAAAGCATTGTGTACTCATCGTCTGTGTAACCTTCCTATCAAATGGGGAGGGAATGAGGTGTTTTGTGTGCACACGATTACTGACGAAGGAGCACTTCACACTCATTTTGTTCCAGTGTGTTGACCTGGACCACACAACACAATTGAGCTTCTCTGCACACAAGCTCAGAACAATGGGGTTCTTTAGCATCATGTTCTATTTCAACCATTAGATTTGTTTCTGTGAAGTATTACAGCTTTCCATGCTCGATAGTTTGCAAAACATAAACTCCCATTTGTCTCAACATATGGTTTCCATCAAAAGGGGAAGAAAGGGGCATGTTTTAAGATAATCATTGCAGGTGTACACGGTACAGTGTAATTAAAGCTCTTAGAAGAGCCACATTTTCCGATTCTCATCTTGTAAATACACATTATTAGAGTGTCTCTTCAAACGATTGGTTCAAAAACATCTTTCGCAGCCAGGGCAACTCATTATGTCTGATTTGTTTCAAACCCTTCTGTATTTTCTAGGTTTCACTTAAAATATCAGTCTTTTCCAGGGCATGTGAGATTGCTTCCGTGGGCATGTAAGAATGGCAATTTGTTGAGGCTAGAAATTACAGCTCTTTCTGAAGGTCTAAAGTAATTGAATTCTCCCAGTTTTATCTTCCTCATCATCTTTCAGCAGTTCTTAAAATATCTCATCATGTGGAAACACTGACATTTCTTAATCCCATTTCCTAAATTACAGTTCAAACAGATTCTCAGTGCTGCCTAGGTCGTGGTAAAAAAAAATTGGATTTTTAAAGATAAGTGTTCATTCTTTCAGGCCACTAAGGTGCCACTTAGTGCATCACGAGCCAACTTCGTGTCCTGGAAATAACTTAAGCCCTAGGGAGAGAAGAATCCCATGAGATCCATCAGGAGGAAGCCATAGTACACACCAGTGTTGTGTCATGGTGACAGAATACAACACACAGCAAGCGAAGACCAGTGATGGAGCTTGTTGGCATGTGCTTTTATAACCGGCCCTTCCTGGGGCCTTCCTTACTCCATGCCGAGAACATAGTTCTAAGCATAGATACGTATATAAATGTGCTTAATACTCTCAACGACTATGAGGTAGGTACTGTTATTTATTTTTTTTAGGTAGGTACTATTATTATCCTCATTTTATTGATGAGGAAGCTGAAGCACAGAGAAGTACAATAACCTGCCCACACTCCCACGGTAACTGGTGGCACCAGGGATTGAGCGCAGGCAGTCCGATTCTAGGACCCTTGTCCTTTGACTTTCTACGGTACCATTTCTCAGAACCAAAATACTCCATACCATTTATTCCATGAGACTGAGGGGTGTCTATAGCCCTGACTGTGGACATAACGCCATCATCAACTAATGCTAGTTAAGTCTGGTGACCAGTCTGAGTGCCAGTTTTCTTAGTATAACTGCAGAGATGGAAGTCAGGGACTCCATTTCCTTCAATCATCAAAGACTACCTATTTGTTAAAAAGAGTGGGCATTCCTCGCTTATTGACTTGTGAGTTCATCATAGGATCACAGAACAAGAGAGTTGGAATGGACTTTGACATATCATCTAGCAACTGGATCTGGAAATAAGAGGTCAACATATTTTCATTGATAAACAAGGTCTGTCCTCCTCGTTTAAATGCCCATAACATTCTGTACTTCTTTCTGCATCTAGTTTATTACTTGATTATTACTGTTGGTACATAAGATCCGTCTGCCTGTCTTCCTCACTTAGCAGCCAGTTCCATCCACCTGTTTCTGTTTCACTCACCGCTCACCTCCAGTGCCTAGTACGTGGGGAGCCACTCAGTACATATTTGTTGACTGGCCAACTGACTGACCGACCAATTCACTAACTCCCCTAAGGCAGGCCCTGCAACAACACCTGCTTCACCACCACCTCTGGGATTGGCTGTGTGATACAGGGTGAGTTACTGGACAGGAGCCAGATCCCAGGGCCAACTGCCAGGGTCTATATCCCGGCTCCACCACGTATTAGCTCTGTGACCTTGGAAAAGTGACACTCCAAGCCTGTTTCTTCATCTATTAAATGGGCATAATAATAGCACCTCCCCATAGGGTTGCCGTAAGGAGACAACTAGAGATTCACTGTAAGCTTTCCCTAGATCAGCATGTAGTAGTGTGTGCTATCTTCCCAAAGCCAGCACTCTACAACTCACCCAGAAAAGCAGCAAGACAGTGGGCTCCAATAACGTGTGTTACTTTTAAAGGTTGCCAACCCCTGCTCTAAAGAGTGCAGAGGACAGGGCTACCTGTTCTAAAACTTTGCCCCAAAAAACCATATGGCCTCTGTACATAATCCTTTCCAAAAACTCATCACTTTGCCTATCCAAAAGTATTTGTCTTACTATAACATCTTTGCTCTCTAATTAAATGATTTTTGCTTAATTAAATAAATCCAAACTCTCAAGTTAATGTAGTTAAGCCAAACCCTTCACAGAGTTTACAAAGCCCTTCAAGATTTCACCTCTGCTTAAGCCTGAGTTCTAATCCTCCCTCCATTTTATCCACGTAGAATTTGTTCTTTGAAAGCCCCATGTTCTCTCTCCCCTCCATTCCTTTTTACGTGTTGTTTCCTCAGCCTGGCTTACACTTCCTGCCCTTCTTAGCCTTCGGTCTCAGCTAAGCCATCACTTCCTTCAGAAAGCTTCCCTTTCTCCCAAGATGGGATTGGATGTCCCTCCTGAGTCCTGATGGCCCCATGCTCCTCATCAGGGCACTCATCACTCTAATCACAAATAGCTCATTTCCTGGTCTGTATCCCCCACTAGGCTGTGGGCTCACCACTGTATCCCCCTAACTTAGTATGTGCTCAATAAATATAGAATCAGTGAACGAGCAAATGCATGAGGAAAGTTAAATTCTGTCGAATCAAGTGAATGAATGAACGAGGAGAGTTAGACTCACTTTTTCCTTTCAATATAGATACGGGAAATGGCATGTTTCTTCATTTCAAAAAATCTTTATATCTTTATTTACTTGAAGATGTACTTTCATCTTTTCTTCCCCGTCTAAACAACCACTGCTGAACCTTATACTTAATGCAGCACAAGATAAGCCCTAAAATCATTCACTGATTTGGTTCAATGCAGGAAGTTTTTCTGCATGTTTAGATTCTAATTTACTGCTGTTGGGTTTTTTTAAAAATAAATATCTAATGCTCAGTTATTGATTGAAGCATCACTTGTTGCCTCTTCTGCCCATAGCACAGGGTAGAGGTTAGGGAAAGAAGGATAACCCTCTGTCCCTGCTGCCCAGGACCTTAACCAGGTGAGGAGATACGGTTGCCATAGTGAAATGTGAAATAAGCACAAATACAGAACATGAAGTAAGCTATATTGTCTCATTTTGATTTTATGCCACCTTGAGCAATAAACAGAACAAATATAATTGATCCCTACTTACAGATGAGAGAAACCAGCTCGGAGGTGACATGATTTGCCAGCTGATGCACAGATAGGTAGTGGCAAACCCAGAACTTAAGCCCAGGTCTGTCCAGTCCCAAATCTAGATTATGCCCTGCTCGCCCCCTCCCTGCCCCTGGGACACTACATGCCCAGTGACCCTTGGAGCCAAGTGAAAGGCAGGGCCAAAAACTCCTGTAAGTTCACGTGAGGGGACATCACATGGAGAAACCTTCTCAAAGCCTCAGAGGCAGGTAGCCCTGTGGAGTTTCGGGAGTGGCAAGTTGCACGGTTTGATGTCGATTTCCTGACAAATGTGGACCATCTCCATTCAGGCACTTTGCTGGAGGAGAATATCATTTTTCTTCCCTGGGTGGAAAAGGAAGAGCAGCCTATCCCAAGAAGTTTTCCATCTTAATATGCGAACTAAAAATTCAAAGTGACAAGGGGAATTCCCCGGCAGTCCAGTGGTTAGGACTCAGCGCTTTCACTGCCGTGGCCCGGGTTCAATCCCCGGTCGGGGAACTAAGATCCCATCCCGCAAGCCTCGCAGCGCAGCCAAAAAAATAAAAAAGACACTAAAAATTCAAAGTGACAATTAAGCAAGACATAGGAGTTGGGGCTTTCTGCTCTAGTTTCTGCTTTACATCAAATCAAAGAACTCTAGGTCCACATTAAGAAGACTAAATTAACATTAGGGGCACCATTAGTTTGTTTACCCAGCATAAAATTATGTCCTCTATAAATGGGAATATCAAATAGCATAAAAAGCCCAGGTGATTTACATTTTCTTTTTGATTAGAGGATTGCATCTACTGTACCAAGGAAGGAAAATCTCTCCCATTTAGCTTTTGAAGATCAAAGCAGCCATTAAATATGCCATATTACCAGCATTTTTTTTTCTTTTTTGGTTAAGACTAGGAGGTACTTTACAAATTGAGATCGTCATGGAGAAAAGGGAGGACTTTATTTGGGGTCATATGTACTGATTACAGACCAGTTCATTCCCCTCGGGCTGGACCCTGTGCTTAACCTTTTATTCAGATAGGGCTGTCTACAGCTTAAAGCTCACACTGACCTGTCTACTGAGTTTTGTGTACATAGACTTGACCAAGAGAGTACAAACTGAGAGCTTTCAGAGGTACCATCTGATTCCAAAAGTTAGGGATCTTTCTGTAGCACATTTGATAAAATCTACAAAGACGAAATGAAGTCACAAGTAAAAATCACTGATACAGGAGGATGAACCTATGTAGGTATTCAGGTGGGATAAGTCTTGCTTTCCTCCCACGAAAGGCTCAGACTGAGTCGTTGTTCAGGCAACAGTCGAATTTCCCTTCCCAAATAAACAGCTAAATGTGTAGCTCACTAGCTAAGTGTGAAATCCATTTTATCTTCAGCAGCTTGTTACTTATTCAACTTATGGTGTGTCTTAAGTAATAGCATTCCTTGCATCCAGGCCATTTACTGGTTTAACATTATAGACATTTGTTTTCCAGCATATAGAAATTAACCATCCCCCATTTTTTTTAAATCACTGAATTGTACACTTTATTTTTTAAAATTTTAAAAATATATTTATTTTTGGCTGTGTTGGATCTTCGTTGCTGTGCACAGGCTTTGTCTAGTTGCAGCCAGTGAGGGTTACTCTTCATTGGGGTGCGCGGGCTTCTCATTGCGGTGGCTTCTCTTGTTGCGGAGCACGGGCTTTAGGCACGCGGGCTCAGTAGTCATGGCTCGCGGGCTCTAGAGCGCAGGCTCAGCAGTTGTGGCGCACGGGCTTAGTTGCTCCGCAGCATGTGGGATCTTCCCGGACCAGAACTCGAACCCGTGTCCCCTGCATTGGCAGGCAGATTCATAACCACTGCGCCACCAGGGAAGTCCCCATCCCCCATTTTTATTTCATATTTCAATGAACTTAGATAATTATGACTTTTTGCCCTTATGTGTAGTGTGTAGGTCTAATTTGAGCCTGGGATGTGTCTTTCCCATGTAGATAGTAAAAGGAAAACTGTAGGAGAAAGATGGAGATTGATTTCGAATAAGATGATCAGCTAAAGAGAACGAGTAAATCTGTTTGGATAAAGGACTTGACATTTCTTTTCTGCTTTGGGCAGTCAACAACCCATAGAAGACAAATACTCAGCCCTGCGATATGACCCAAATTGGAAGAGGAAAAAAGAGGAAGGGAAGTTGTTGGCTGTGGAAGCATTGCTAGAGTCTGTGAACAGCTCTGCAGAAAATCTGACTTTGAATCCACTTTACCCTTCCAAGGAGACGTCGATGGAACTCTCAGGGGGGAAAGGTGAACAGAAGAAGAGCCCACAGAGCACAGCCTCCTTACTTGGGAGTGAATTTTTAAGCCCAAACTACGAGCATGGTGCCCATCGCAGCGGGCCGTTTTCAGCGCTGAGCAGCAGTGACCCGGAGGAGAAGTCCAGCAACCTCTCTCAGTACTTGAAGAGTTCAAGTTCACATAGTGAGGTATTCCTGCCAGGATCACGCGGCCCTCGGCGAAGGAAGTCCAAACAATATTTTGTGGAAAAAAACAAGCTGACTTTGGGATTACCCACTCCGAAAATGGACTCTTATCTTCAACTTCACAATAAAAAAAGGCGGGAAACTCACCCAGAACAGGTATGTAGCAGCTACTTAAAAATCCCTTCTGAGCACTAGACTGGAATTTACCTGTGTTTGAAATGGCTAGGTATCACTTCCTTTGGGATGGTGACGTCATTGTAACCACCTGGCTGAGTAAAATGAACTCCATGTACCTTGCCCCTCTTTGAAGAATCAGGGGAATTATTCCACAAGTTCTTAAGAGCAAAATAAAAGCCATCAATGGCTTACAGTGCTGTAATTCAATTATTATATTCAAAATGTTTCTATTCAAGGAACCGTAGAATTTTTTTTTAACTGTATGCTCCATTAGATAAAATACAGGGCCGAGAGTTTGATTCCCTATGTTGGTTGCCTTTGTTCCCACTAAGGCACTGGTTTTCAACCCTATTAAATTCCTCCAGTACATCGGAGGTGCAATGACACACTCATATCAATAACAGCAGCTCACTTACAGAAGTGATTCTCAACTTAGATTCTGTATATATACTGGGTGGTAGTGCAAGGAGGACAGGATACAACATGAGTATTTTTTTTTATTATCCAGTCGATTCTATTATCTTTCTATTATCTTTCCAACTTCCATTGATAATCACTGTACTGTCTTTTATCCTGTGCAAATGATGTGATACCATTATAAACTTTAGCCTCCCCATCTATAAAATTGGAATAATAATAAGTGCCGTCCCTGTCTCATCTGATCGTTTTGAGGGTAAATTCTATCCCAGATGATGGATTCAAAACCTGTTGGAGGACTTCCCTGGTGGTCCAGTGGTTAAGACACCACGCTTCCACTGCAGGGGGCACAGGTTCGATCCCTGGTCGGGGAACTAAGATCCCGCATGCTGTGCGGCACAGCCAAAAAATAGAAGAAAAAAAAAAGCCTGTTGGAGCCAGTAAACTTAGTCCTATTTCATGGGTGCACATAAAGATCACATCAGCCCGCTTCCTAGTTGATATGTTCGTGAACATGGAAAACAGTGGCTGGATCAGTGCATCCACCACCCTTATTGAGGAGACAACTTGAAATTCATCACCCACTAATGTGGGATCATTTTCAAATATGAAGGAGAGGTTATTACATTAAATAGGCATGCCCTTAGACCTCTTCCAAATTCAAACTGGTATTATGTAGAGTACTCTCACCTGTTCTAACCTGTAAGTATTTCCTGATAGAACAAGAGGGATGAGGTGGGTGAATATTTGTGATTTTTTCTTCTTAATTGAGAAACTCCTTATATGGTCTTAAATGATTATGTCACATCCTTCCCTTTGTAACTAATAATAAAACAAAGGAATGGGTGTGTATATTTAGTTGATTATCAACATGAATACTTAGCTGACTTCAAACAGAATTTTTAACATTTTTTTAACAACTTTTTTTTTTTTTTTAATTTTACTTATTTATTTATGGCTGTGTTGGGTCTTCATTTCTGTGCGAGGGCTTTCTCTAGTTGTGGCAAGTGGGGGCCGCTCTTCATCGTGGTGCACAGGCCTCTCACTATCGCGGCCTCTCTTGTTGCGGAGCACGGGCTCCAGACGCGCAGGCTCAGTAGTTGTGGCTCACGGGCCCAGTTGCTCCGCGGCATGTGGGATCCTCCCAGACCAGGGCTCGAACCCGTGTCCCCTGCATTGGCAGGCAGATTCTCAACCACTGCGCCACCAGGGAAGCCCAATTTTTAACATTTTTGACTCAGTTTTAGTTGCTAATGTACTTTTCCATAAAACTTATGTGAAATTTTGAATTTTGCTTGGTTGCTCATTTTAAAATATAAATTCTGTGAAAAATGTTTATAGCCAATAATTTCTCCTAGACTAGGACAATATTTTTCTTTATTTTTAAATGTATTCTCAAAAGAGAAGAGGCAAATAGTGAGGCCAAAAAAATTACTTATATTTCTAATAATAAAAGTGAAAAAAGATTTATTATACACTGTTTAATTGATTTTGTAATTGCTAATTTTTCTTAATGGTTATAACTTAATTTTGCAAACAATATCATGGTGTGTTCCCAGTGATTCCATAGCATAATTTTCTTCTCATTATGCCAAGGAGGAAACTTTAAAGCATTTTAGGCTCGCCCAGTCTGTAAGCTTGTGAATTATTCTTTGAAGTGGCCATTGACCTTGTCCACCACTTTCTCCAGGTTCAAATGTTTAAGGGCTGATTGCTAATTATATTCAAAATTGTTGCTTCACCGTTTTCCAACCTATATTTCCTTCATTTTACTCCTATTCTTTTAAAAAAGGATACAAATTAGTTTGACCTAACAATGATAGAATGATAGGTGTAACTTGTTTATTGAATTATAGTCAGTAGCACGGAATGTGTTCCTTTCAAATCATTATTTATATATGCAGTATGTGCAGGTTTTTCTACCAGTGCAGATTATATGTCCCCTGATGGGCAGGAACTATGCTTTGTATTTATTTTTAACCTTCATGGTAATTAGCCTAACACATTGTAAGGGCTCAGTAAGTATATGGGAAATGAAACGTGTCTGTCTTCCATCACCTCCAAACTATTCACCACCTCCTTCTCTTTACTGTGATTTGAAGTTTAGGTGGGAGAAACGGTATTTCTAGAGCAGTGGTTTGAAATTCTGGCTGGATATTAGATTCGTCTGAGAAAAAAACCCAAAGTGATTCTCAGCTCTACCCAGACCCGTTTACATATCTGGGTGAGATCCCGAGCATCAGTATTTTTTTTTAAAGATCCTCACGTGGTTCTAATATGAAGCCAGGTTTGAGAAGCATTGTTCCAGACTAGTGCAGTGGCTTTTGTCCTTGGCTTCACATTGGAATCACCTGGAAAATGAAGAGAATACTGGTTCCTTGGCCTGCAGCCCTGAAACTCTAATTTAAGTCATCTGGGGTACACTGTAAGCATGGGGAGCTGTCAGAGCTCCCCAGGTGTTCCTAGTGTTTCATTAAGACTGATCTAGAGGGCTTCCCTGGTGGCGCGGTGGTTGAGAGTCTGCCTGCCAATGCAGGGGACACGGGTTCGAGCCCTGGTCTGGGAAGATCCCACATGCCGCGGAGCAACTAGGCCCATGAGCCACAATTACTGAGCCTGCGCGTCTGGAGCCCGTGCTCCGCAACAAGAGAGGCCACGATAGTGAGAGGCCCGCGCACCGCGATGAAGAGTGGCCCCCGCTTGCCGCAACTGGAGAAAGCCCTCGCACAGAAACGAAGACCCAACACAGCCAAAAATAAATAAATAAATAAATAAATAAAATTTAAAAAAAAAAAGAAAAGCAAGGAACATGACTTAAAAAAAAAAAAAAGACTGATCTAGAGCAGTGATTCTCAAACATTAGATGCATCAGAATCATCTGGAGGGCTTGTTTCTGGACCTAACCCAAGGATTTCTATTCAGTAGGGGTAGGGTAGGGCCCAGGGATTTGAATTTTCTACATGGTTCCAGGGGAACGCCACTTCTGCTACCAGGCCAACACTTTAAGAACCACTGATCCTTTTTTCCCTCAAACTTAAAGATACTTATGAACGCCCCGAGGAGCTCGTTAAAATACAGATTTTGATCCAGTAAATCTGGGGTGAGACTCAACAGTCTGCATTTCCATCAAGCTCCCAGGTGATGGCAAGGCTGTTGGTGCTCGGACCACACAGAAAGAACATAAAAGGTTTTTCAGAAACCTACAGTAACAATTGTGTAAGTCAGTACCCATTGACCCTTGATGTTTGCAATGGCTGATCGGATTATTTTGTTGATTTTGGGGGTGGGAGGTAAGAAGTTGGGGTGGCAGGTTTGGAGGCTGTTTTACATTAAGCAGCATCCATCTGGAAGGTTTTCATATTTGAAAGTCTGTTTTCCCCTACTCATTTCTTTGAAAGAGATGACAAATATCTTAAAACTAGAAATATTGAAAGGATAAATGACCTCTGTTGTTCAATGAATGAATAAATGTCAATTACCATTACACAGCCAAGAAAACCCAGCTTTTAATACATCATTTTGTTGCAAGCCTCCATGCCCAGTTGAATCAGACAGGGTCTTAAGCAGTGTACTGTATTTGGGAAGATTTGAAAGTAAGTCTAAGAAGTTCACAACATGCCAGTAAAAAATGTGAACCTTTTTTTTAAAAAAATAAAACTTGAAAAGTTCACATTAAAAAAAACAGGCAAGAATAATAAAGCAGGGATTTCCCTGGTGGCGCAGTGGTTAAGAATCTGCCTGCCAATGCAGGGGACACGGGTTCGAGCCCTGGTCCGGGAAGATCCCACATGCCGTGGAGCAACTAAGCCCGTGTGCCACAACTACTGAGCCTGTGCTCTAGAGCCTGCGAGCCACAACTACTGAGCCCACGTGCCACAACTAGTGAGCCCACATGCCACAACTACTGAAGCCCGCTTGCCTAGAGCCCGTGCTCCACAACAAGAGAAGCCACTGCCATGAGAAACCCACACACCACAAGGAAGAGTAACCCCCGCTCGCCGCAACTAGAGAAAGCCCGCGTGCAGCAATGAAGACCCAATGCAGCCAAAAATAAATAAAATAAAATAAATTTTTAAAAAAAGAATGATAAAGCAAGCTCTGCAAATTAAGAGTCATGAGAGAATCTAGCCCCACTAGATAACAGAGTATATTTTAAGCCTCAATAATTAAATAGTAGGGTAATATTTAATTCATATACAGACAAATAGAAGAACAGAATAGAAAGTCTAGAAATAGAACCAAATTAGTGTGAGAATATATGATCTGATATTATGATTTGATAAAGGCAGGACCCGATTTGAGGTCCAAAATCTACAAAAGACTGATAGATTTGACTACAGTTGACCCTTGGACAACATGGGTTTGATCTGTACCGGTCCACTTATTTGTGGATTATTTAAAAAATACATACTACAGTACTACACGATCTTTAGCTGGTTGAATTCACAGATACAGAACTAAAGATATGGAGGGCTGACTGTAAAGTTATACATAGATTTTCAACTGTGTGGAGGGTCAGTGCCTCTAACCCCCACGTTGTTTGAGGGTCAACTGTACATAAATGTCAAAAGCTTCTGGGGCTTCCCTGGTGGTGCAGTGGTTGAGAATCTGCCTGCCAATGCAGGAGACACGGGTTCGAGCCCTGGTCTGGGAAGATCCCACATGCCGCAGAGCAACTGGGCCCGTGAGCCACAACTACTGAGCCTGCGCGTCTGGAGCCCGTGCTCCGCAACAAGAGAGGCCACGATGGTGAGAGGCCCGCGCACCGCGATGAAGAGTGGCCCCCACTTGCCGCAACTGGGGAAAGCCCTCGCACAGAAATGAAGACCCAACACAGCCAAAAATAAATAATTTTTTTAAAAAAAGCTTCTGCAAGAAAAAAGGCGTAAGAAAGACAAACTATAAAGAACTAGAAAAAATATTTCTAATTCATACCACAGCCAAAACACTAATAGCTCTAATATATAAAGAGCTCCTAGAAATCAATAAGAAAAAGACCAATATCCCAATATAAAAATTCACAAAAGATATGAATAGATAATTCACAGAAAAGTTAATACATATGGCTATTAAACATACAAAAAGATATCCAACTTTGGTCATTATAAGAGAAATCCAAATTAATACTACATTGGGATTCCATTTTTCATCTATAATTAAACCAACAAAATTCCCAATTTTTGCCCAGTTTACCTCTGGGCAAAAAAGTATAGTCAAGCTGGTGAGAGAATAAATTGGATTAACTAGTATGGGGGACAGTTTGTTAATATCTACTTAAAATACAAATACTACATACACTCCTTGAGAAAGCAAAGCATAATGGCCAAGAGTATAGGCTTTCAAGCCAGGTTGGTTGACACTGACACCTGCTGGCCATCTGACCTTGGGCAGGTTGCTTAACCTCTCTGTGCCTCAGTAACCTCATCTTTAAAATGGAGATAATACTAGTACCTTCCTCAAAGGATTATTAAGAAGATTAAATGAGTTAATATATGGAGAGTGCTTAAATCAATGCCTGGCTTATAGTGAGCACTATACACATGTTAGTAATTATTATTTTTTAAATTGACCCAACATCTTCCACTCCCAGGAATGTATCCTAGTTATATGTGTGCAGTTTTGAAATAACCCTTGAACAAAATCATTCATTTCATCCTCATTTCTAATAGCAAAAGATTAGAAAGTACCCAGATGTCTATCATTTGGGGAATGTGTAATAAATTATAGTACATTCATATAACAGAGTACACTGTAGCTATTAAAAAAAAAAATGAGATGTTCCTCATGAACCATTATGGATGGACAACCTATCAGGATTTATTATTACTAAGAGAGAAGCTAAAGTTGTATAGAAGTGTATACAGTACAAAAAAGTGCGGAGGAATAAAAATATACATATCATATTTTCTTGGTATGCTTTAAAAAAGTGAGAAAAGATACATAGGTGGTTAATTGTAGAGGGTGGAGGGGGAGTAGGGTGGGAGCAAAGCTTTTCACTTTATACCTTTCCATATCTCTTATTTTTGAACCATGCCTATGTGTTTACAATATGCAGTGTTTTGTAGGAACCCTGGTAACTTTACACCCCCCTGATTGCTCAGGGTCACCTAAATTGCACTTTTGCTTGAAAATAATGGCTCAGAGTAGAACCACTAATTTTTAAATTCAATTTCTCCACAATCATTTCACCATTTTTCATAGATCTGTTAATCTCACATTAAAATGCACTGGAAAAATCACCTTTGAATACATTGCAAGATCTTAGTCACATGATGTGTGAGGCAAGGAACTGATGTAAAAACCAACACACGCTAGAAGGCTCCTAAGTATCACACTCGGCCAATAACTTTGCTGGTGAATATTCAGTACTTACATTTATTTATGATTTGTTTCATAACCATAAGTATTTGTCTGAAACTCACTAGAATTTGAGTCAATTTATGATCTACCATTAAAGGAAATTGTCTCTTGAACAATGAGCTACCTTTTTTTTTTTTTTTTTTTTGGCTGCGTTTGGGTCTTCGTTGCTGCGTGCGGGCTTTCTCTAGTTGTGGTGAGCGGGGGCTACTCTTCGTTGTGGTGCGCGGGCTTCTCATTGAGGTGGCTTCTTTTGTAGCGGAGCATGGGCTCTAGGTGCGCAGGCTTCAGTAGTTGCGGCACGTGGTCTCAGTAGTTGTGGCTCGCGGGCTCTAGAGCGCAGGCTCCGTAGTTGTGGCGCACGGGCTTAGTTGCTCCGCGGCATGTGGGATCTTCCCGGACCAGGGCTCGAACCCGTGTCCCCTGCACTGGCAGGCGGATTCTTATCCACTGCGCCACCAGGGAAGTCCTGAGCTACCTTTCTATCTTGATTCTAATGTGACTTTGAAGGCTGATGAAGGCGAAATTTAGTAGGGGCTCAGAAAGGAGCAGTAAGTGCTTTATACATGTTATTCTGTTTTTTCCTTGAAATTTCTTAAAGAAATTACAGATACTTTGCACTGTGCATTGTAGAAAGGTTATTCAATTACCTATGGCCTTCAAAACAATACAAAGTCCTGTGTAGAATCCACTACCCGTGCTGAGCATCAACGCGTCTTTGAGACTGTTGCTGAGGCAGCAGGTAACTCAGCCAACAAGCATTTACTGAACAACAGTGTGTGCTAGGTACTCTTAGTGCTAGGAACGTAACAGAAAATAAGACATGCAGAGCCTGGCCTTCAAGGGACTTACATCCAGTCAGGTGACAGGAAACATGTAACAAAATAACTTCAAGTAGGGATGAACATCTCAAAGGACACTGAATCAACTTTCTTTAATAAAGTAATGAGCAGGGTGTAACTGGGATATTTAGCGAGGTACTTGGGGAAGGGCTCTCTGAGGAGATACCACTCGAGTTGAGACGTGAATGGATGAGAAAGAAAAGACTATGTAAGCTCTGGGGCCCCAGCCTTGGAAGCAGCATTCTCTCCTAGGGAGCAACACAATATAGTGGGAGAAGAGAGGAAACTGAAACAGGACACTGGTTTGGGAGTCAGACTATCATGGGTTAAATGCCGGCTTTTCCGTGTATTGGGTGGTACCACTAACTAGATATTTGAGCAAGTGACTCTTCAAACCTTATCTTCTTCATCTATTGTATGGGGTCCATTTCTGCCTTGGAGGGCTATTGGAAGAGTTTATACAAAGCTCCTGACACGTGGCAGACACTCAGTGAAGGGAAGCTGTTATTACCACTGGTCATTCCTTAAGCCACGAGAAAGGAATCCACCCTGGGAATAGGTTCTCCTAAACAGCTTTTTTTTTTTTTTTCAGGCTACAGTGTCTCAAAATGAAAGGGACTTGAATGCAGGTAGAATAAGAACAAAGTGTTGTCAATAGAATAACATCCGTAGGCTCTTGCAGCCCATTCTATGATGTGACTCCCAAAAGACTGTACACAACGGGAGTGGACACACCTCACACTCACCATGCTGTCTCCTGAGGGTCCCCAGTCAATCAAACACTGCCCCATGGATTACAGGACCCTACAGTCTTGTACCCAACTTGTTGGCAATATTTCTTTAATAGTTGCCTTTGGTCTCAGTTATATTTCAAATATTTACACTTGGTGATAAGGAACATATGAATATTTGACACTTTGGTTTTGAAGTACAATTTCATATCACAACTCTTTCAAATCTATCTTCTCCACTGCCTTCACAAGTGTTCTTCTTAGATACAAATCTGATCATATCAATCTCCTGCTTAATGAGAGTCCCTGTTGATTTCAAGATAAAATTCTAACTCTCAGAGTGGTACTCGAGGCCCTTTGTGACCTGGCTCCTTCCTGCCATTTTAGCCTCATCCTTTGTCACTCCTCCCTTGCATCCTATGCTCCAGTCATACTCTGGGAACTCACAGCTCCCAGAACCCAGTGTTTCCCCTGGGCCTCTGTCCAGGCTGATGGATTCCTTTTCCCTGTCTTGTTTGCTTGGGAAAATCTCAGCCTGCTTTTGACATTCAGCTCAAAGTCCCCTACCTTTATGAAGACTCTCTGAGTTCCTCCCTCATCCTTGAACATCCACCTTAGAATCCATAACACCACACTGCACTATTTAGTGTATGTGTCTATATGTCTTTACATGACTCTGAGCTCCTAAAGGCCTGGGCTGGCTCATCTCTGAACTCCAAGAGCCTGGCATCCAGTAAGCACTTTCTGCATCTTTTATGAAGGAATGTGATCTTTAAATAGTTTTGGGGGGGGGTTCAGAATTTTACCACTTTCAAAATGAAAAAATAAAAAAGACTAATGAGCTTGTGCTCTTGACTTAAATAATGGAATTTGGCCTTGAAAGACCAGATTTGAGCCCCATTATTAGAGCCAATTATTACCTTTGGTAAATAAAAAAAAATCTTGCTGAGCTTTGTTTTTCCCCATCAGAGTGAGGTTACAAATGTTTGCCTTCTTCTACAGACCCAGGATTATTCAGGTGACCAAATAAGATGCTGTATGTGAACACTTTGCATAATCATATAGCCCTGTATAAATATGTTATATTTATTACTGAACATTTGATTTGAATTTAGCCTCCTATTGGATAAGATTAATATCTAAGTGATATAACACTCTCCTTTTCCATGGTTTTAAATTTCATGGTTTGTGAAACTTTTGGGTGTCTATAAAATTAAACTTTAGCTTTATTTAAATTATGATCATCTTTTTCTAATTATGTTTGGTTAGAAACACAGAGTTATTTTTATAGAATTCTTCCAGTTTGGTGGTGTTTTTGAGTCCCATGTCTCATACTATACTCATTAAAAATATTCTTCTACAGAGTAGGTACTCTGTGTATGTTCATTGATTGATCTTTTTTTTTTTTTATTTTGCCCTGTGCAACCACAACAAGAGCACTTACTTATGACAGCATAATTTAAATTGAACTTTATGGTTTTTCAATACAAGAAGTTTCTTAAGGCATCTTTCTTGTATGCACTATTCAGCACTTATTTATCTGATCTGTAGAGTGACACTTCATGAATTCGACATTACTGAGGAGGGATCCATGGAAAGAAAACTTTCCCCATAACTGAAGCACGCCCTTTCGAAAACCAGAACTTTAACAGAATTAATCGTGTCTAAGGATAGCTGTCAAAAATGTGCCTGGAGAACCTGATAATTCTGTGCTCTCTTACCCAGGCCATAGTGCACTGTTGTGCAGTAAAGTCAAGAGCTATGGTGATGGGAACCATCCTTTGCCTCTTTACCGAATGCCCCCAAATGCTACGATTCTGCGGTCTTATACACTGCTGTCAGTGTATATGCTCTTCAGGAGCTTCTGGCCAAGTGGGAAGCAGACATGTAAACAGTCAGGACCAAGTGATAACTGCTCTCCTGGAGACATGTCTGGTCCCAAAGGAACCCAGAAGAAGAAGTACCCAAGTCTGTCGGGAGAAGTCAGAGAGGGCTTCACCGAAGAGGCAGTCATTGAACTGATTCTTTAGGGAGAAGTAGAAAGTAACAGGTGGAGGTGGACAGCAAAGTTACCACAGGCAGAGAGAGCATATGGGGTGGCATGAGGGCAAGAAAGGACACCGTTTAAGTAGAGACCTGTGGGTACAGGAGGAACCACTTTGGTGCTGGTCACGAACTGGCAGTTGGTCAGTTAATCAAGTAAAGTGGTTAAAGCAGATACGACCTTAAGTACTTTACTTTCACTTGAAGTATATAAATACACATTAATTCACCAACCTTTTACTGAGGGGCCAGGCCTTCCTGTCAGTGTATATTCTATGGACGACAGTTTTGTATTGTCTTTCTCACGTCAGTTTGAAAGATCTATGGTGTCCACTTCCGATTTCTTGAAAGCAACGTAAAAACTTAAAAAGTGTTTAGAAACGATCTAAGATCATAATCTTTCTAGATTTTTGTGACTGTTCCCCTAGTCTTTTACAGATCCCCCCCTCCCCAGTTGTTATTTTTGCATTTGCTTTATTGGGTCATTCTAAATTATTTAACTTATTTTTTCATGGAAACAACAACTCTCTATTCATACTCAGATTTCTCCAGATGATCTAACCTTTAAAAAGAAAGTTCATAATTTTAACAACACGTACAATAGGAATAGACAGGTTTGAGAACACACGTAAAAGACTCTTGGTAAATATATAACTCAACTAGTGGAAATAGACGTACCAAGGCATACCACAGAGTAGCCGACCAGCCATGAGCAGTCGGCCCACTGTCTTAAGAAAGGACTGGAGAGTGTTACTTAACCTAGCGAGTTAGTTAAGGAGAACTTCCATGTTGTGCATGACTAGATCATGAGGATGGGAGTGTGCGTATTTAGGCTAGAGAAATGGGCATGGGCCTTTCATGTAGGCCCCTGTGTGTCACTTTAAAGCGGGGGCTCTCGGGATGTGGTCCCCGGACCAGCAGCATCAGAATCGCCTGGCAACTCATTAGAAATGCAGATGTTCGGGCCCCAGCCCAGATCTCCTGAGTCAGAAACTCCGGGGTGAGGCCTTCACCTCTGTGTTTCAACAAGCCCTCTAACTGATTCTGATACATGCTCAAGTCTTAGAACTACTGTGCTAGAGAGTTAGGCCTTTCCTCTACGTGGCATGGAATCATTGAAGGATTTTAGTAATGGAGCAGTTTGTATCCTGTGACCATCCAGAGGTCACACTTACAATATTCTGAGTTGTGTTATGGGGAGTTCAGGTCGCTAGCTAATCAACCTTCACAGACGTTTCACGACACATTCCTAAAAATCTCTTTCCCGTTCTTGAAAACGGTTGCTTCGTTCATTTGCATATAATTATTAAGAGCTTATTATACAAGCCCTGGTCTGGGACGATCCCACATGCCGCGGAGCAACTAGGCCCGTGAGCCACGATTACTGAGCCTGCGCGTCTGGAGCCTGTGCTCCGCAACAAGAGAGGCCGCGATAGTGAGAGGCCCGCGCACCGCGATGAAGAGTGGCCCCCGCTTGCCGCAACTATAGAAAGCCCTCGCACAGAAACGAAACAAAGACCCAACACAGCCATAAATAAATAAATAGTTTTTTAAAAAAAGAGCTTATTATGTGTCAGGCATTGTCCTAAGTACTTGGAATACATCCGTGAACAAAGCAGACAAAAATCCCAGCCTTCGTGGGGCTAACCTTCTATTAGGAGGAGACAGACAACAGGCAAAACAGATAATCAGCGTTATTAGTAGGTGACGTAATGGTGAGGAGAGAAATGAAGCAGAGCAGAGGGAGAGGGGATGCTGGGAGTGGGGTTACAACTGTAAATAGATCACAGAGGAGGTGGGAGAGAGCGCCACGCAAATATTTGAGGAAAGGGCTTCCTTGGAAAAGGGGACAGCAAATGCCAAGGGCTGAAGTGCTGAAGGGTCATTGGGCCTCGGGCCGAACCAGCGAGGGAAAGAACAGAGATGGGATCCTAGCTTCCACCTTGTTTTGCTGACAGCCTCCAGGCTTTAATATAAACCACAGATCTAGCCAGATAAACGATACATTAGATGTGTTCTGATGTAAACGGAGCGTCCAGTGAGCAATGTAGATGAATCTTCTCACTCAGTAATATTTATTGAGCACATATGCACCAGGCACATCCAGAACCACCACGTAGCTCGTGGGAGTAGCGCCTCTGGAGCTGAACAGTCCGGCACGGAGTCCCTGCTTTTCCTGCCCTCATGGGACTTAACATCTAGAGGCGAGACAAACATAATGACCAGGGTGAAACTCGTCACACAAGGGAAAGGACAGGGCACTAAGGCCGTGAGCTCAGGTGCATCTGTTATAACCTCCTCCAGGGCATCAGGGAAGGCTAACTATATTTCAGCCAAGGCTAGAACAGTGAATGGGATTGGTCAGAATAAGTGAGGTAAAGGGGAGTTTCCAGGCAAAGAATGGCCCCGTGCGTGGACCCAGAGCATGTGGCCCAAGAGCAGACCTGAAAAAGTACAGTCTAAAGAGAGCAGGGAGGGGAGGCTGAAGAGTAGAGGAGGTAGGGCCTTATAAACCTTTAAAGGTAAGGGCGATGGAACAGCATCAAAGGATTTTAAAGTAGGTGACTGGCATAATTAGTTTGGGGTTGTTAAAAGCTCAAGTATCTTATCTGGAAAATAAATGTAAAAATAATATACCCAGAGGTGTCAGTGTCGTCAATTTCTTCCTGAGCACGTATGTGCTGAATACTGATACATTACGAAGTGTTCTACAGGACGGAGAAAGTGGCCAGGCAGAGCCAAAACATTTCAGGTTTCAGGTGTTTTGTCTCTAAATAGCTGAATAATTAATACCAATCCCCAGATAATTCAAACAGCTGTACTAAATCCCCATGTTGGAGCCTGACCGCGGCGGGCTCTCTGTGTTGCCATGCCTCCACCTCTTCTGCTGGCCGTGTGTCAATACAGGGGGCAGTAGCATTGATCTTAGCAGGTGCAAACCGACACAGAGCAAAGCGTATTAGAAATAGGACAGAGTTAAAACTGCAGATCGCTCATTAGCCAAGTTAACAAAGAAACATCAACTGAGTCCGCTGGTGATGCCCCAAAGAGAGGGATTCAATAACACCTGTGTTGGAATGACGGCAAGCAAATACCACATTTAGAAGAATAGGACTCTCCGGCCTATTTTAACTGGGATGTATGCTTGTTGTTAACACCATCAAGGAATGAGAATAACAAGGAACCTAATAAATTAATGCGAGACTCCCCACGACATCTAAACACAAGGTTATTAACAGAAAACAATAGAAAGAGGAAAAAAGGACCCGAACCTCCCGAGACTGCAGGACCGCACAGTGATATTCTACTTAAACATGTTTCAGTGTGTGTCTCTGCAGATACACAGTGATTCACATACAGCTCTTGGAAAAGCATCAACTTTTTTTTGTGGCGCTGATTCTCTAAGAACCCGATGAGTTTCTTTGAGAGAGAAGTAGCAGCCCAATCTAGCTCAGCTGTCCTCAATCTGAGTTGCTCTCCTACATATAAACCCTCACTTCAAAGCCAGGAACATAATGTACAATTTTTTAATGGCTCTAGACCCAGGCACTCAGGCGCTCTGCTCTGCGCCTTACCTCAGTGTAAACACCTAATCAAGATTGCCTGCGCTCCAACAATAGCAGCCAAATGCAATTCGAGAACCACAAGCCTTTGAAGTCCTCCCAGCAAAGGCCAGTTTTCTAGTCTGGGATAATGACATGCCATGATTGCTGTCTTTGTTGTATCTTTTCAGTGGAGAAGCAATTATGGCCCCAATTTAACAGAATAGACATTACACAGCTTATGATGCTCAAAATGCAATTTCATTTGATCATTTTCTCGATTTGATTGGTATTAATAGAATGGTTCACCAAGGAAAAAAAAGAAATAGCTAGCAGAGGTTGTGTCCCATTCCACTTTCAAAGAGATAATGTAGAAGTATGTTTTACTCACCCAGAGACTCAGTGGAGTGATTCAGACACCAAGTTCTACCAAAACAGCCTGTGGATGGAAATTATTATACATCCTATGTTCTCTGGGGAAGGAAGCGTAGGACAATGTATTTTTCATTTGTAAACTTTTTATCAGAGCTCCATAAGGGATCCCATCGTTGTTAATCAAACAATTAATATCACCAGTGAAAAACCAAATTAACTAAGTTCCCTTTACAAAAGCCAGGAATCAAACCCCCTAGTGGCAGATCTAGGAATAAACCCAACTTCTCCAAGGCTCCCGCTTGTCCAAGACATTGCGTGTTTGAGGTTTAAAAAAGGATTATTTCCTCGCCTGCTTAGGCAGCCTATTTAGATTTTTTTTTTCCTGCCCCGACCTTCATTTCTCCTCCAGGATGGAGTTGATTTTTCTTTTAAATGAGTTGTGTATCTGTTTAACGTCATGGCAGTAAGGGACTGAAGCCTTTGAGAAAATGATGACAGAAGCTGTAAAATCTAATACTTTTATTGTCATTCCATGTTTCTGGAACCAGTGAGGGACTGAGAGATGGAAACATGAGAAGTGGTTCCTGACCTTGAGCACTTATAGCATTTATAACTCCAAACTTTCCATCTCAGCACAAGTTAAACTGTTCCATGGTATTGTGAAGTTTTCCATTTGCAGAGTAGGTAATCACTCAAAACCTGTTGATTACTTCCATTTGTAATTTAAAAATTGCCATGATCCAATAGTACATTTTGTTCCTTGTATTAGCGGTGAGAATTCAAACATGGAAAAAGTTATATTTTCATTTTTTCCCATTTTCAGATCGACCTTTAAGTACTGAAACTTTCACACTATTTCCCTTATTTGTATATATTAGTAGGGCAATTGTGATAGGGAGGCATTCAGGTAGAGAGGGGATTACACCCAAAACAAAAGGAACAAATTGTCTTTCTTGTGCCAGAGAAGCCACCTTGAGTGGTAAGGAATGAGGTTATCTTCACTGTCAAATGCCTGCTTACTAGTTAATATTTAACAAGTATTTTGGCCTCTTTCTGCATTGAATACTTGTCTGCATAAGTATGAAGTAAAAGTCAGCAGCAGAGGGAGAATTTAAACGCAGCCATGACAGATTCTAAACCCCACGCTCTTTCCAGCGTTCCACCTTGCTGCTTCTCACACCGCACAGCCCACCAGGGGAAATTTAACAAAACAAGTTACCAAATCCTGAATCGAAATTTTTAAACTAAGGACATCAGTTTAGAAATGGGAAGACCAGCATCTTGCAGGTGACAAAGCAGGGTGGCCACAGGACCCCATATGAATAATCTTTCCCAGGAGGAATGACAAAGACATCTTGAGAAGTCTATACAAGAGAAGGCTTGGGGAAGGCATCTTCGGTTCTACCAGTTTAGGGCTGTTTTCCGACAGAGGGATTGACTTACTCTATGTTATTTCAAAGGGCAGAGCGATAGAAATTACAGACAGACCTATCACTGCTCTTATAAGGAAGAGCCTTATAGCAATTAGGTTTCTCGAGGATGGAAAATAATGTTTATCAGTGATAAAACAGAGATTCAAAGGTCTAACATTTTACTCCAGGGAGTGTTTGAAAGGACCAGGTCTCCCACAGAAAGGAACTGTTCACAAGCCACCTTGTTCCTTCTTTCTCCGTCAAGATCTTTAAACCTATACGAATAGTGACAAGCAGATAACTCCTGCCTGGAGAAGGGGCAAGTGATTAGGCAGTGAGGGGAGGAACGTCTACCAGGGATGGTACAGAAGCACTAGAGAGTGTACTGGATAATTACCGCCAGAATCTTTGCCAACATTACTATCGCAGAACTTTAAGTTTGCTTTCTGAAATGCTACCTGGTGGCTAGCATTCCGTATAGCACAGAAGACAATCTAATTCCTTGACTTAAAACAGGTAGCTAATGAGAGCCTCCATAATTTGGGAACCTAAATCCATCAATAATTTGGGGATCTAAATCCCACATAGCTGCCTTCATCACTGGCTCCCAAACCTGTCTTCAGGTTAGACCCACCTGGGGAGCTTTTAAAGTACGAGACTCATATCTGGGGCCACCCCCAGAGCTTCTGATTTAATTGATCTGGGATGGGACCAGAACATTAATTTTTAAAAGCTTCCTAGGTTATTCTAATATCTATCTAAAGTTGAGCACCACTAACCTACATCATTCCAATTTATGGGGTGTCAAAACTACAAAGTCTGCAAGTCAAAGATGATATTTCTAATAAGTGAGTTAATTTAGCAAAATCGCTAAATGTACAGTCTCTGGAGTTAGACTGCCTGGCTCCTCTGCTTACTAGCTGTTGATTCTGGGCAAGTTACTTAACCTCTCTGTTCCTCAGTTATCTCATTTGCAAAAAGGGGATAATAAAAGGTACATACCTGGTAAGATTGTTGTGAGAATTAACTAACATATACGAAGTGCTTAGGACAGCTATCATGAGCATTCAATGTATATTAGTTATTTTTATTGTTCTTATCATCATCTTGGAGTATAGTGTTATTTCATTATTTGTTTGGCATACTTAAACATTAGTTGCAGCGTCCGGCTCAGATAACTGTTCTAAAATCAGGTCCCCTGGGTATGTATTGAGCATTTAAAGTATTGGGTTGGCCAAAAAATTCATTCAGGTTTTTTTCCATAATCTTACGGAACGAATTTTTTGGCCAACCCAATAATTAGTAGTTTGACCTCAAAACACCAATTCTCACGTCATCCCTGCAAGAGAAAACATTGTTTATTCCCATTTTCCTTGGGAATAATCCAGATGCCTAAGGACTGAGATGAATCCTTGAAATGAACTATAAATAAAATGTAACCCTGCAGGACCTCTTTCTAGAGTACAGACTCGAGCCCCATGGCCATAAGACTAAAATGAATCCAGTTAACGTGCTGTATATGTTTTACCCCCTTAGATCTCCTACCCCGTCAGAGTAACTGACAAGCCGTCTATTCAGAACACCAGAGAGATTGGAAATGTCGCTATCGACCCTGAAGACAAATGGCATCAAAGAGCCCAACAGCTAAAGGTCACCTGCTAGATTGAATTTTAAGTGTGTTTCATGGGTTACTGCTGGATCTAAGTGATGTTTGTGACTGACATCTTATCACTTAAGGGTTTATTCTTATGCCTGAGAATAGTTACCCACCTTCTAATGGGTAAGACTGCCTTCTGCCCGGATGGGTCATTACTTGCTCAGCTAGCCAACCCTACCCACTTTCCCAATGTTCTATTTCCTAGAGAAAAATCATCATATCACTCTTCAAACATTCAGAGGAATGGCATGGAGAAAGTACAGGCAGGAAAAAAAATCACAGTTCCAAAATATTGTCCAATACTGTGCTGCTCCCAAGTCTGTTTCCTTTTGGAGTTATCAGTCATATAGTATCCCTAGGTGATGGGGGATATGGTCCCTAAAAATGGGTGGGAATCCTCAGAGCCTCACTGAGCCCTCGTTTGCAGAACATAAATGCCTACTACCTAGTAATTTAGCGTGATGACATCCCTTTTTTGGCCATGGGTTTACTACTTTGAAATCACAATGCGGTTTCAGGGAAGATTTTAATGAAACCGTCCCCACTGATTGTTTTTCTAGAAGAATCAAGAAAAGCTCTAGCAGCTGATGTCTTCTTAATCCAGTGTATAGTGTTACATGGGGCAGTTGCTCTTGGACCGGGTTTTATACCTGCTTCAGAAGGGATAAAGCCCTTTGAAATCACCCAGCCTGTAGAGCCTGTTGACATCATTAGTTAAAACTATGTACAGTGGAAAAGTAATAATAAGAAGAATAAAATTCATTCCAGTTTCAGAAAAGTTAGAAAAGAGGGACGGCTCAAATCATCTTTTTGCCTCTGCAGTAGCCTCCAGGCTACTCTTAGAGTTGCCAAAAAAAAAAAAAAAAAAGAAAGAAAGAAATGAAAACAGCCATTCACCTGAAGCTTCCTGAAAGCTGATGCCAGGGAGGCCACACCCAGAAGTTGGGAGGATGGGGACAAATGTCTCCTAGAAGTGGACCTAGAGGACAGGGTCTCCTACCAGACCTGATGGAGAGCCTAGGCAGCTCGGCCAACAGGATAGAGGGGACAAAGGAAACGCCTTAAGGCTTGTTATGTGTTGTGGGTAAAGGACTGGGTCAGAAGACAGGGAGTTCTGGACCCTGACCTGCCATTTACTTGATGCGTGACTTGGGCAAATCTCAGCTTCCCCCGAGCCTTAAGTTTCTTTTTTCTTAAACGAAGCATTGGCCGAAATGAACTGCAAGGTCCATCCCAGCTGCAAAATGCTATACATCTATGGTCCTGTATCTCTAGTTACTTAAATTACTATAGGAAACACAGTCGAAGCATGTAAGATTCTTGCAAACTCTAGCTTTCACACTTGTCACTATGGAAAATCGTAGGAGTCTCGGCCAGTGATAAAATAATCAAGGTAAAATCACAGTGCTTAATGCATGGCATGGCCCTAGGCAGAGACAGTAAAAAACTTCGTACAGAAGAAAATCAGAAGAAAGCAAAAAGGATACTGTTTCATCTCTGAGGGTACAAGACTCATTTGTTTCTAACCCACTCCTGAGTAAAGACAATAAGGAGCAAAACATCTTAAGATTGTTGCATCTAAAATGACAGCAAGACAGAGCGGCCCAAGGAATGTTTCCCTTTCTTTATTCAGAAAGGATCTGTTAGGTGTTCGCTGCATCCTGCATGCTGGCGGGGCACTCAGCATACAAACCTCCAGGCTGACTTTTTTTCTCCTCTTCAACTACCCACCTCCGATGGCTTCTCTGTGGTCCCCCTCCTGCCTCTCCCACCCCTGTCCTGTTGTGCCTGTGGCTGGGACCACTCCTCCAGGGTTTAATCCTATTCGGCCATTGTCTCATTAGCTGTTGCCTGTGTTTCTTTTGTACCAATTACACGATAAGCTCCTTGAACCTTAGCATTGTATTCCTCTCCACCTAGCACATTGCTTTACCCAAAGCTGATCTCAATATTTAATGGTTGACTAAAAAACCATTTAAAGGTCATTTAGTGAATCTCAAGTGAAAATGGGCCTCATTTGAAATCTTTTTCTTGAAAGATGATTTTCAAAGAATCTGCATATCCCTCAGTAAACTTACTCTAACAATGAGTAACTCACTACTAAGAGATACCTTTATGTGAAATCAAAATAATTCAGACAACAAATATTTATTGAGCACCTACTATATTCCAACCACTAGCTTTTAGGTGACTAGCCCAAAAGACATGGTGTTTTTTTTTTAAAAAACTCTTCAGAAAAGTAAATAAAACTTGAAAAAAGATCCTTTTTTAAAAAAAAAATGATTCGTACCCTCAAGGAGCTTAAAACTTTTGGTAGTGGGAAGACAGTTATGTAATCATTATAATGCAGTGATATAAAAGTAGGTATAATTTAATTCTTTCTTTTAGTGTAACTAAAAGAGCACCTAATTCTGCCCTAAAAAGACAGGAAAAGCTTCCTAAAAAGAGATAGCACCTGAGCTGACCCTAGAAGGATGAGTCAAAATATGCCAAGCAGACAAATGGGAGCAGAGGTGTAAAAATGCAGGGCAATCTAGTCTGTCCTGAGTATTACCTGGAGTTCAGTAGCTAAAGGGCAAAGTATGAGGGACACAGGGCTGGGCAGGTCAGCTAGGGGCCATGAAAAGCTTTTTATGCCGATCAAAAGATTTTCAATTTTATCCTACGGAGAGCAGGAAGCCATTGGCAAATTGTAAGCAGGTTAATGACATCATCGGGCTTGCATGTTAACAAACTGCGAAGGTCTGAAGAATAGATTGGAAGAGAATAATAAGATTGCAGAGACAGCGAAACCAGTCAGGCGACTTCTGCTGTAATTTCTGCAAGAGATGATGGGAGAACTGGAAAGGTGGCAGCATTTGCTCTGTTTGCCCCACACTCCACATGCCATCAGTTCACTTTGCAGGACGGTGGGTATATCTTCTTCCACCGCCTGGATAGAACTCCTGGCAGGTTAGGACAGCACCTGATCCCCCTCAGCCCCTGCCTTGAGGTGGTCAGGAAGTGGAATGAACAAACTTAGCAATTGCTTAAATACAAGGTGAACGTGGGAGAGAGAGAATAGTTTCTGAGTGTCTGATTAGTGGCACCAACACCACTGAGGAAGAAAAGGAGGGCTTTGGTGCTGGGAATGAAAGGGGGGGTGTGTGAGGCCAGCAGTGGGCCTGACGTTGAGTTTGGAGGTGCCTGTAGGGAGGAGGACCTAGAACTCAGGAGAGACATCTGAGTTAGCCTATGTGCATTTGCATCATAAGAATTCCCTGGTGGGTTGCAGCCATGGGAATTGCTGAGCTGCCCCAGGAATTGTAGGTAGTGGGAGAAGAAAGGAAGGTCAAGAACAGGGCCCTGGAGAAATTGGTAAGAATATTTTAAGGGAGAGCAGAGGTAGAGAAGGTAAAAGATTACAAAGGGATTGCCAGAGAGGCAGAAAGCTGACCAGGAAAAAACAGTGTCATGGAACCTGAGACATGAAAACTTCAAGGAAGGGAAATCAGTGAACAGGGTTCAACTCTGCAGAGAAGACAAGTAAAAAGGTGCCATGAGAAGGGAGTGATGTATGCAACTCATATATGCAAGTTTCAGATGATTCAGACAAACTAAGTAATGATGATACAAACAATAATACTATAAATGAAAGAATGTAGATTTGTTTGTCTACAAATGGAGAGTGGGAGATCTACAGAAAGAGAGAATGAAGAAATGTGGCTAAATGTTAAAAAGTGGTGAATCAGTGAGGATATTTGGGGGTTCTCTGTGCTATTCTTGCCATTTTTCTGTAAGTTTGAAATAATTGTGTAAGTTTGAAAAAATAGAAAGTTAAAGAAAATGGTACCATAGGATTTAGCACTAAAAGGTCATTGGTGGCCTGAGCAAAGCAGTTTCAGTGAGAATAAGGGCTCTCCTGCAGGGTACAGAGGTCAGGATGAGAGCTGGGGAAATGAAGACCAGCCTACATTTTAAGATGCCTGGCTGTGGATTAAGAGATGAGGTTTAACCAGAGAATGAGATCAAGTAAGGGATTGTTTCATTTTTTTTTTTTTAAATAGAAGAGGTTTAAACACGTTTATATGCTGAAAGGATCAGAAACTGGAGATAGAGGACAAGAAAAGAGAGGGTGATATGCTGGAAACAAGGTCCCTGGACCATTTAAGCCTGTGTGTTTTCACTTTAAAAATACTGAGAATTCAGAGCTCCCACCGCAGGAGCTTCGTCCCGACCCTGGGTTCATGAACCAAGATCCCACAAGCCGCCTGGGGCAGCCAAAAAAAAATAAAATAAAATAAATAACAAAGTAAAAAATAAAATTAGACTAGGAAACTAACATATGTTAGGAAGAATATAAAAACAAAAGATGAATCAACAACCAGAAGGTACAACAATACCACAATAGTAAAAAAGAAGAAGAGGAAAAAAAAAAAAGGGTGGGGGAAGGCCTTGGCTGTGGAGGGCGGGGCCTAAGAAAGGGTGAGTTTTGGGCAGTGGGTGGGGCCAATGCTCAGGACCCACAGGGCTGAAAAAGGCCCTGGGGGATGTGGGGGATGGGGCTTAGCCTCAAGGAACAGAAGGGGCCCAGGTTGCCCCTCACCCCTGGTCTCAGAGGGCGGGGGACCTCACCTGGGAGCCCAGCAGGCTTCCTGGGCTTGACTGGGCAGGGCAAACGCCCTTCTCTCCTCTCCTGCTCCTCCATCTGGGAGGCCCCCTCCTGCCTGCCTCTCCTGATCTCCCTGTCCTCCCTCCTATGCCCGCAAGGAGCTATGCAACCTGGAGAGGGCTTTGGAGGGCAGGGGATCGGCCTGGGAGCTCAGCAGGCTCCCCGGGCCCGAGTGGGCGGGGCAATTGCCCTCTGCTTCTCTCCTGCTCAGCTCCTCCCGGAGGGCCCCTCCCTCCTGCCTCTCCTGATCTCTCCGGCCTCCCTCTTATGAACCACTGAACTAACAGAGAACCTCAGACCCCAGGGAATATTCATCGGAGTGAGGTCTCAGGGAGTTCCTCATCTCAGCACCAAGACTCAGCTCTACCCAATAGCCTACAAACCCCAGTGTTGGAAGCCTCAAGCCAAACAACCAGTAAGACAAGAACACAATCACACGCATAAAAATAAAAAAAAAAAAAAAATGAGATGGCAAAAATATATGTCACAGATGAAGGAGCAAGATAACATACAAGACCAAATAAATGAAGAGGAAATAGGCAATCTACCTGAAAAAGAATTCAGAGTAATGATAGTAAAGATGATCCAGAATCTCGGAAACAGAATGGAGGCACGGATTGAGAAAATACAAGAAATGTTTAACAAAGATCTAGAAGAATTAAAGAACAAACAAACAGAGATGAACAACATAACTGAAATGAAAAATACACTAGAAGGAATCAATAACAGAATAACTGAGGCAGAAGAACGAATAAGTGAGCTGGAAGACAAAATGGTGGAAATAACTGCCGAGGAGCAGAATAAAGAAAAAAGAATGAAAAGAACTGAAGACAATCTCAGAGACCTCTGGGACAACACTAAATGCACCAACATTCAAATTATAGGGGTCCCAGAAGAAGAAGAGAAAAAGAAAGGGTCTGAAAAAATATTTGACAAGATTATAGTTGAAAACTTCCCTAACATGGGAAAGGAAATAGTCACCCAAGTCTAGGAAGCACAGAGAGTCCCATATAGGATAAACCCTAGGAAAAACACACTAAGACACATATTAATCAAACTAACAAAAATTAAATTCAAAGAAAAAATATTAAAAGCAGCAAGGGAAAAGCAACAAATAACATACAAAGGAATCCCCATAAGGTTATCAGCTGATTTTTCAGGGGAAACTCTGCAGGCCAGAAGGGAGTGGCAGGATATACTTAAAGTGATGAAGGAGAAAAACCTACAACCAAAATTACTCTACCAAGCAAGGATCTCATTCAGATTCAATGGAGAAGTCAAAACCTTTTCAGACAAGCAAAAGCTAAGAGAATTCAGCACCACAAAACCAGCTTTACAACAAATGCTAAAGAAACTTCTCTAAACGGGAAACACAAGAGAAGAAAAAGGCCCACAAAAACAAACCCAAAACAATTAAGAAAATGGTAATAGGAACATACATATCGATAACTACCTTGAATGTTAATGGATTAAATGCCCCAACTAAAAGACACAGACTGGCTGAATGGATACAAAAACAAGACCCATATTATGCTGTCTTCAAGAGACCCACTTCAGACCCAGGGACACATACAGACTGAAAGTGAAGGGATGGAAAAAGATATTCCATGCAAATGGAAATCAAAAGAAAGCTGGAGAAGCAATACTCATGTCAGATAAAATAGACTTTAAAATAAAGACTGTAACAAGAGATAAGGAGGGACACTACATAGTGATCAAAGGGTCAATCCAAGAAGATATAACAATTATGAATATTTATGCACCCAACATAGGAGCACCTCAATACATAAGGCAAATGCTAACAACCATGAAAGGAGAAATCGACAATAACACAATAATAGTAGGGGACTTTAACATCCCATTTACACCAATGGACAGATCATCCAAACAGAAAATAAATAAGGAAGCACAAGCTTTAAATGACACAATAGACCAGATAGATCTAATTGATATTTATAGAACATTCCACCCAAAAGTGGCAGAATACACTTTCTTCTCAAGTGCACATGGAACATTCTCCAGGATAGATCACATCTTGGGTCACAAATCAAGCCTCAGAAAATTTAAGAAAATTGAAATTGTATCAAGCATCTTTTCTGACCACAACGCTATGAGATTGGAAATCAATTACAGGAAAAAAAAAAACTGTAAAAAACACAAATACATGGAGGCTAAACAGTGTGCTACTAAATAACCAAGAGATCACTGAAGAAAGCAAAGAAGAAATTAAAAAATACACAGAAACAAATGACAATGAAAACACGATGACCCAAAACCTACGGGACACAGCAAAAGCAGTTCTAAGAGGGAAGTTTATAGCAATACAATCTCACCTCAAGAAACAAGAAAAATCTCAAATAAACAATCTAACCCTACACTTAAAACAACTAGAGAAAGAAGAACAAAGAAAACCCAAAGTCAGTAGAAGGAAAAAAATCATAAAGATCAGAGCGGAAGTAAATGAAATAGAAACAAAGAAAATAATAGCAAAGATCAATAAAACTAAAAACTGGTTCTTTGAGAAGATAAACAAAATTGATAAACCCTTAGCCAGACTCATCAAGAAAAAAGGGAGAGGACACAAATCAATAAAATTAGAAATGAAAAAGGAGAAATCACAACTGACACTGCAGAAATACAAAGGATTATAAGAGACTACTACAAACAACTATATGCCAATAAAATGGACAACCACGAAGAAATGGAAAAATTCTTGGAAGGGTACAATTTTCCAAGACTGAACTAGGAAGAATTAGAAAATATAAACAGACCTATCACAAGTGATGAAATTGAAACTGCTATTAAAAATCTTCCAACAAACAAAAGTCCAGGACCAGATGGCTTCACAGGTGAATTCTATCAAACATTTAGAGAAGAGTTAAGACCAATCCTTCTCAAACTCTTCCAAAAAATTGCAGAGGGAGAAACGCTCCCAAATTCATTCTATGCAGCCACCATCACCCTGATACCAAAACCAGAAAAAGATATCACAAAAAAAGAAAATTACAGACCAATATCACTGATGAACATAGATGCAAAAATCCTGAACAAAATACTAGCAAACAGAATCCAACAGCACATTAAAAGGATCATACACCATGATCAAGTGGGATTTATCCAGGGATGCAAGGATTCTTCAATATATGCAAATCAATCAATGTGATACACCACATTAACAAATTGAGGAATAAAAACCATATGATCATCTCAATAGATGCAGAAAAAGCTTTCAACAAAATTCAATACCCATTTATGATTAAAAAAAAAAAAACTCCAGAAAATGGGCATAGAGGGAACCTACCTCAACATAATAAAGGCCATATATGACAAACCCACAGCAAGCATCATACTCAATGGTGAAAAACTGAAAGCATTTCCACTAAGATCAGGAACAAGACAAGAATGTCCACTCTCACCACTCTTATTCAACATAGTTTTGGAAGTCCTAGCCACGGCAATCAGAGAAGAAAAATAAATAAAAGGAATACAAATTGGAAAAGAAGAAGTAAAACTGTCACTGTTTACCGATGACATGAAACTATACATAGAAAATCCTAAAGATGCCACCAGAAAACAACTAGAACTAATCAATGAATTTGGTAAGGTTGCAGGATACAAAATTAATGCACAGAAATCTCTGGCGTTCCTATACACCAACAACGAAAACTCAGAAAGAGAAATTAAGGAAACACTCCCATTTACCATTGCAACAAAAGAATAAAATACCTAGGAATAAACCTGCCTAAGGAGGTGAAAGACTTGTTGTACTCAGAAAACTATAAAACACTGATGAAAGAAATCAAAGATGACATAAACAGGTGGAGAAATATACCATGTTCTTGGATTGCAAGAATCAATATCATGAAGATGACTATACTACCCAAAGCAATCTATAGATTCAGTGCAATCCCTAACAAACTACCAATGGCATTCTTCACAGAATTAGAACAAAAAATTTTACAATTCGTATGGAAACACAAAAGACCCCGAATAGCCAAAGCAATCTTTTTTTTTTTTTAACACATGGGTGTTCCTTTTTTCCCCCCGAATATCAGTACCCAAGGGCTGCCAAAGCAATCTTGAGAAAGAAAAACGGAGCTGGAGGAGTCAGGCTCCCCGACTTCAAACTATACCACAAAGCTACAGTAATCAAGACAGTATGGTACTGGCACAAAAACAGAAATATAGATCAATGGAACAGGGTAGAAAGCCCAGAGATAAACCCACACACGTATGGTCAGCTAATTTACGACAAAGGAGGCAAGAACTTACAATGGAGAAAAGACAGCCTCTTCAATAAGCGGTGCTGGGAAAACTGGACAGCTACATGTAAAAGAATGAAATTAGAACACTACCTAACACCATACACAAAAATAAACTACAAATGGAGGAAAACATAGGAAAAACACTCTTAAATAAACCACAGCAAGATATTTTTTGACCCACCTCCTAGGGTAACGGAAATAAAAACAAAAATAAACAAATGGGACTTAATTAAACTTAAAAGCTTTTGCACAGCAAAGGAAACCATAAATGAGACAAAAAGACAACCCTCAGAATGGGAGAAAATATTTGCAAATGAAACAACAGACAAAGGATTAATCTCCAAAAAATACAAACAGCTCATGGAGCTCAACATTAAAAAAACAAACAATCCAGTTAAAAATTGGGCGGAAGACCTAAATAGACATTTCACCAAGGAAGACATACAGATGGCCAAGAGGCACATGAAAAGATGCTCAACATCACTAATTATTAGAGAAATGCAAATCAAAACTACAATGACGTGTCACCTCACGCTGGTCAGAATGGCACACCAGTCAGAATGGCCATTATCAAAAAATCTAGAAACAATAAATGCTGGAAAGGGTGTGGTGAAAAGGGAACCCTCCTGCAGTGTTGGTGGGAATGTAAGTTGATACAACCACTATGGAAAACAGAATGGAGGTTCCTTAAAAAACTAAAAATAGAACTAACAGATGACCCAGCAATCCCACTACTGGGCATATACCCTGAGAAAACCATAATTCAAAAAGAAACATGCACCACAGTGTTCATTGAAGCACTATTTACAATAGCCAGGACATGCAACCAACCTAAATGTCCATCAAGAGATGAATGGATAAAGAAGATGTGGTACATATATACAATGGAATATTACTCAGGCATAAAAAGAAACGAAATTGAGTTATTTGTAGTGAGGTAGATGGACCTAGAGTCTGTCATACAGAGTGAAGTCAGTCAGAAAGAGAAAAACAAATACCGTATGCTAACACGTATATATGGAATCTGAAAAAAAAAAAAGGTACTGATGAACCTAGTTGCAGGGCAGGAATAAAGAGACAGACATAGAAAATGGACTTGATGATGTGGGATGGGAGGGCAAAGCTGGGCGAAGTGAGAGTAGCATCGACATACATACACTACCAAATGTAAAATAGTTGGCTGGTGGGAAGCAGCTGCATAGCACAGGGAGATTGGCTCAGTGCTTTGCAATGACCTAGAGGGGTGGGATTGGGAGGATGGGAGGGAGACTCAAGAGGGAGGGGATATGGGGACATGTGCATGCATATGGCTGATTCGCTTTGTTGTACAACAGAAACTAACACGGTATTGTGAAGTAATTATACTCCAATAAAGATCTATTTTAAAAAAATACTGAGAATTGATGGTCATCCTCATCATTTTCTATGTAAGTGCCCTACACATGCCTAAGATCCTTACTTCAAGCCAAGCAATCCGTCGTCACTTTACCTGTCCACATAGGTCTTGTTGCCCTGAATCGTTTTGTGCTCTCCTGTGAATCTTCACAGATTTTCCAAATCCCATTTCCACTGTGTGCTCAGAACCAGACACAGTACTGAGCTAAGGGTCAGACCCTTGCTGGCCAGTGCAAGAGGGTACACTCCCACCAGCAGAAGATCCTTCCCAGGAAAGGAGCATGCTGTCAGTGGGAAAGAAGAAAGTTCCCCAAATACATGAGTCTTCAAAAGAATGAAACAGGATGTTTCCTTTCTTGCCTCTAAATAAAATAACTCTTGCCTCTCTAGACAAGGAAAATAAATGATAGCGCGAAAGATATGTAGCATCTTTGACTTATTTATGTCAACATCCTTGTGACCACATCCTAAGTGATCTTGCCACCTTTCCAAAGAGCTATTCATTTGGTTTTCCTCCAGCACTATCAACAGAGCTATGCCGCTTTTATTCACCTGAGCATAGAGTCCTTCTATACTAGCACTGAAAATTAGAGCTACTGTGTTCTCTAAATTTTATTAATATTATCGAATGGAATGTATAACCCAGACTCAGAGAATGTGTGTTTTGTTGTTAGTAAACACAAAAGAAACTTCAGAGCTAATCTTGGAGCCCAGGCACAACCCTCAGGACTCCAGGGTCGATCAGGGTGACTAAGAACAAGAACGGCTTTTGTTTTAAAGCAGATTAACATTTTGGCTGACATCAAAGCATGTATTCTTCCCTCTGCTTATGTCATGTAAACGGGAAAAGTCGTGAAAGAGAAATAGCCAGATGCTGCCTTTCTCAGGGTTGGGGGCAGACTTCCCTCCGATGGCACAGTAGGAAGGAGCATTAATAACTGAGCACAGATCTTACTGAGAAATTATCATCCCAGCATTAGGCATCGGGAGACCCCGGTGCTAACGCTCCAGCCAAAGGACTGTGCTTTGTGTGTGCTGGGAAAACCTACTGCCATTAAGCAGTTATTCTGAGTGCATGTAGTCCGGACTGATGGTGAGTGTTGGTAACAAAAGAACCCCAGTGAGAGGGGGATGAAATAGAGGCTTTCGGTGCTGATGGAGATTAAATAGCCTGAGAATGGCTTTGTATATTAACTTCAGGGAACTAGGGTCTTGCCACCTAAAGAGTGACACCTGATGCCTCAATTGTAGGTA
Source organism: Eubalaena glacialis (assembly GCF_028564815.1). NCBI lineage: Eukaryota > Metazoa > Chordata > Mammalia > Artiodactyla > Balaenidae > Eubalaena > Eubalaena glacialis. The sequence goes on along the minus strand of NC_083725.1, from coordinate 10,357,781 downwards.
ATAAATCTTTAGTAAACCTCAGATCTCAAGTAGGCTGCTCGGAAGGTGAGAGAAATCACACCAAGCCCATAAACGTCTTTCTTTCTGGAGACTGAAATGCCGTCTCTGGGCACTTACATTTACATGAACAGTGGATTTAACACTCGAGGCAATTGAAGTTTCTCATGGAATGATGAGTCCTTGGCCTTGTTGACAAAGCACCCTGTGAAGAGCACTATTGTCATCTGAATTGTCAGTTGCAAAAGGTATAACATGATTAAGACCAAGTGGTAACCCAAGATTTGGGGTCTGGTACCCCAGGAAAAAAAATTCTTGATAGGTTTTTTTGGTGGAAATGAGAGAGAGCTGGACAAATACAGTCAGACGCCAGCAGAAAAGGAGTTCCTGGTCACTTATTTTTCTAGCAATTTAAAGGCTGAACAAGCATGGTTGGACTTAGAGATTATCATACTAAGTGAAATAAGTCAGAAAGAGAAAGACAGACACCATATGATATCACTTATATGTGGAATCTGAAATATAACACAAGTGAACTTATGCACGAAAGAGAAACAGACCCAAAGACAGAGAGAACAGACTTGTGGTTGCCAACGGGAAGGAGAAGTGGGGGAGGGATGAACTGGGAGTTTGGGATTAGCAGATGCAAACCATTACAGATAGAATGGATAAATAACAAGGTCCTACTATATAGCACAGGGAGCTATATTCAAGATCCTGTGATAAACCATAACGGAAAAGAATATAAAAAAAGAATGTAGGGCTTCCCTGGTGGCGCAGCGGTTGAGAGTCTGCCTGCCAATGCAGAGGACACGGGTTCGAGCCCTGGTCTGGGAAGATCCCACATGCCGCGGAGCGACTAGGCCCGTGAGCCACAATTGCTGAGCCTGCGCATCTGGAGCCTGTGCTCCTCAACAAGAGAGGCCGCGATAGTGAGTGGCCTGCGCACCGCGATGAAGAGTGGCCCCCACTTGCCGCAACTAGAGAAAGCCCTCGCACAGAAACGAAGACCCAACACAGCCATAAATGAATAAATAAATAAATAAATAAAATTTAAAAAAGAATAAAGGCAAAATGAAATCTTTAAAAAAAAAAAAGCCAATAGAAAGCATTGTGTACAAGGGAAAACCATTCAGAGTCTATGCTATTAAAAAAAAAAAAAAAGAATGTATATATGTGTAAAACTGAGTCACTTGGCTGTACAACAGAAATTAACACAACATTGTAAATCAACTATCCTTCAATTTAAAAGAAGGCTGAACAAATATTGAAAAGAATGACACTATCAGCATTAATAAATATCTCTAGGTCATAGCAAAGAGGGATCTTTTCTGACCTTCAAGAACAGTGATGACAGCCATGAAAAGAGCCACTGTGTTTCATGAACACACCTACAAGAGTGTAAATAACTATGTTCTTCTGGATCCACTACAAGGAAGGATGCTCTTGGGCTGTCTGTTGGCAGAGCCTCCTTGCCCACATTTCCCCCATGCAGCTCAACATATTGCATGAAAGGAAGGACCCTTCTTAATTGAAATACAGATAGAAAAGGAAGTTTTTTCTTTTTTGGAGCACCGCAGGTAAAAATTTAAAGTTTAGAGGCGCTACTAAGAACCTGGCCAATCCTCCAGAAAGTTCAAATTCTAAAAACTTACTCTAAATTTTGAATTATAAGTCATTCTTACTTGAAAATCTGATATAAGAAGTCATATTGTATATTACTGTTTTAAATTGAATAATCTCAACCTTATCATTATAATGAGATTTCATGAGAAATAGAATACCATTAAATGATATTATACAGGAGTAGGATGAGCCTTAGCAATTATATCAGAAAAGTGAAATAAAAGTTGAACTTATCCTTAAAACAATTTGAGTAAAAACATGATTTATTCAAGTTTTTTTCTCAAATGATCTGGGTAACTTGCATTTTTCGATTAACGTTGCATAGATACAGGCCACAGAGGCTTTTTATACGTGTGTTCAGCAAGGAAGAATTATGTTGCAGTTATATAACACACTGAGGCATATGGTCCTCTGACTGTTTTCAGTAAGCATTTAATCATTCTTTCCAAAGGCCTCTTAACTCAGCTAGTTTTTCACAAAGTAATGAGCGCTTTATTCCTCGGGAAATATGTCTAAATGGCTTAGCACAATATAGTTACATAGTGTATCTATTATACCAGGAGTACATTTTGTTGTTACAAGACTTTGGAAAGCATAAAGACTGCTCTGAAATTGAAATATTTCCCCCAGATGTTTGATTGCCTAAGTACAGGCTATATTAAGGAACAGAAGCAAAACAACCCTTGTGGTTTCACAGATGTCCTATCACTGCGCAGACTCTTTTATAATCCTCTGAATAAAATCTAATTTGTTTCATCTGGTGAAGAGATCATTTCTAGCTTCTGACCTATATGAGTAAGGAGATCTGATAATCTGAATTGTATTTCATATTAAACTTGTACTTGGTGGGTAAAGCAAATTGTTGATGTTCTTTCTGGATAATATTTTTTTAAATATTCATCTTAGTTAAGATAAACTTGCATATTTTGATGTTGATCTGCACTTCCGTTGTATGCAGCTCTTTAGAGGTAAAGCTGCTTTTTTCCCCCATTTGGTAATACTTCATTTTACAACATTTTAAGTCAAAGACTTGCCCTTAATATAATGCCCATTCTAAGCTATTTCTTTCTAGAAAATTCATAATCTGAAACTGCCAGGAGGAACCACTCAGCTAATCACCCTCTCATTGCCCGAAATGAGGAAAGGACCCTCTGTTCTCCTTCTTTATCTCTTTTCAATTCTGTGGTCACCTTCCTAGAAGTCTTAACTCCCAGTTTGAGAAACACTAAAATTTGTGAAGAGTGCCAATCTTTTAACTTTATATTAACTAAAAATATCTTTTTAGGATTACCAGGAACACTGGTCTCAATTTGAAAATGCAAAATCAAGCAGTGGACCCAGAGGTCAATCTTCAGAAACAACCAATGGCCAGCAACCTTCCAGAAGACCAGCCAAGCACAAGATTCGAAAACAGCATAAACACCGGCATGGCCCAAAGTCTTTGGTGACTGAAGAGCTGGTTGTCAGTCAAGGAAACCAGAATAACTCTTCCAGACAGCAGCAAACCCCAAATAAGCCTATAGATACTGCAGTGAAACAGGAAACAGTCGTGATGATGAATGCCCCGAACAATGATTTACAATACTCAGGTATACCGAGAAGCCAGGAACCCAAAGTAACCTCCAATAAATTTGCTCCACCACACCAGGTTTCTGACAAGGTATTATATAAAAATTCTACCAGGTATCACTCAATGATGAATGTTAATACAGAAAGAGGACACAAAGACCAAGAAGAGAAAAGATTTTCATATCAGCAGCTACACATTGACCCTCTTTCCAATATGGACTTGAACTATCTTCATGAACTTACTAAGAAGCATGCATCCCTTAGCCAGAAAGGCTCTCAGTCTGTTTCTAACATAAATGATAATGGATCAACTGAAAATAAGAAGCAACCCAAAGGGACTTATACAGAAACAAAGTATAAGAACTTAGAAATATTATGGTAAGAATTCCTTGTTCTCAAGTGGTTTTCTAGAGTAATGAGAGGCTGCTAGAGAAAGCTAGGAGGGGGAGGATGGGGTGGAGGGGCGGGGGGCATTCATGGCGATGGTCAGGCAAGAGGAAAAATTCTCCTAACGACGTCCTTGCCTCTGATTTCTGCAGAAAATAGTCCACTTTTGATGTATTTCTTTTCTTCTTCCCTGTCTCCTTTACTTTTTATACTGTCATTAAACCAGAGGTTGGAGGGAGAAGGGCAGAGGGACCCAGTCAAAAAAGATCAGTATATTTTAAGGGTCGCAAGTAATGTTCAGAGGGAACAAATTCTCTCCAACTCTGTAATGGTCTATCCTAATAAAATAATCTAAAATACAGAAAAATAAAACACGTGGGTGTAAAAATATCATTTACAACCATATGATATCACTTATATGTGGAATCTAAAATATGGCACAAATGACCCTATCTACAAAACAGAAACAGAATCACGGACATAGAGAACAGACTTGTGGTTACCAAGGGAGAGGAGGGGAGGGAGAGGGATGGACCGGGAATTCGGGGTTAGTAGATGCAAACTATTACATTTAGGATGGATAAACAACAGGTCCTACTGTATAGCACAGGGAACTGTATTCAGTATCCTATGATAAACCACAACGGAAAAGAATACAAAAAAAGAATGTCTATATGTGTACAACTGAGTCACTTTGCTGTACAGCAGAGATTGTCACAGCATTGTACATCAGCTACACTTCAATAAAATATATATATATATCATTTACAGAAATGACAACAATCATTGGATAAGGAAATGTTTAGATTAATTATAATATTTAATATCATGTAACCATTAAAAACCATGTTTATGAAGAAATGCTTCTATAAAGAGAAAATAGTACAGTGCAAAAATTATACTTAAGGAGTATGAGCTCTATCTACTATGTCAAAATGTGCAGAGAAGATGAAAAACGCACCAAAATGTCAATAGTGGTTATTTCTGGCAAGAGAGATTGGGATTATTTTTAATTTCTTCTTTATATTTTCTGAGTTGTCCAAGTTCCCTACAATGTAGATGCATTACTTCTACAATTAGAAGAAAGAAAAGTTATTTTTAAAATCGGGGTGTTTCTTGATATCATTCAGTCAAATGTGTTTATTACATACCTGATATGGCTGAATATAGGACTAAAATGCTATAAAAGATACAAAAGTAGTATGATGCATGGGAACCTTCAAGGAGCTTATTTTCAAAGTAGGGAGACAATTTGACACACATGAATTAATCAGAAGACATTTAAGTGTTCCACTTGGAAGTATGGAATGTACAATTAATAAGATTCGGAATTCGCTTCCTAGAAGAGATAGTGATAGATAGATAGCAGGCATTCTCGTCTTTTTTTCCTGACTTTAGAGGGAGTGAGTCTAACATTTTTGCCATTAAAAATATTTAATTTTTAGTAATTAGGGAGATAAATAGGAAATGACCTCCTATTCCTATTTTTTTCCTGCAAAGAACTTCTATCATAAATAGATGTTTAATGTTATCAAATTCTCTGCATCAATTGAAAATTTTTCTCCTTGAATCCTTTATGTGGCTAAATGTGTTAACAGATTTTCTAACATTCCATCATCCTTTTATTCCTAGGACTAACCCAACTTGTCATACTATTTTAATATATTGCTTGATTTGATTTGTTAACACTGTTTAGGATTTAACATTCACATGCAGGAAGTGAGACTGGATTAAAATTCTCCAATCTGTCATTGGCCCCCGTCTGGATGTGTTATCAAGATTATACCAGCCTTAAAATAATTCCCCCGTTTTATATCCTCCGGGAGACTTCATGTACAATTGGAACTGCTTCTTGAAGATTTCATAGAATTTTCCAGTAAAACTATTTAGTTCTCATGTGTTTTTTTGTTTGGCTTTTCTTTTGTTGTTATTTGTGGGCAGATATTAAACTTTAAACTACTTACATTTTTTTGTGATACTCATATATTTCGATTAATTTCTACTATCTTAATTTGTCCTAGCCACCCTACTTTTTCCAATACGTATTGTCTTTATTTTTTTAATATTGTCTGTTGAACTGATAGAACTTTCTGCTACTTTTTCCCTCTACTGATTTGGAAATGCATATTCTCTTTCTATTCTCTCTTTTTTTTAAACTTACATTATTAACTAGTCTAGTGTTAAAATTTCTATTCTTCTGCAGACATATTCAAAATCATCGGATTGTTCTAATCCAGTCACCCTTTGTGTCATACATATTATTTTTATCCAGCATCTTATATCTCTAAAACTAATCGTTGTTTTATTATTGTTGTATAGAGTCAGTGCTGTTTTAGATTTAACCAGTTGTTTATTATTGTCTTTGCCTCCCATTCTTTTTTCCATTTTACTCTTTCTTCCTGAAGTAGATCCTTTAGAAGTTCTTTCAGCAAGTACATTTCACTGGTAAATTTACCAGAAATTCCTTTACTTTCCTCTCTATCTTAAATTATGTTTAACTTGATAAAGAATTAACCTCTTTGAAAACACTGTTTTTCTATTTCCTGGCTTCTCTATTTCTTTGAAAAGTCTTTTATCAATGTAATTATCATTCTTTTTGTCTTTGTCTTTTTTTCTCTTCTTGGTTTTGAGGTCTCTGTTTTTGGTGTTCTGAAGCTTCGCTGTGATGTATCTAGGTTTGAAATTTGTAATCCTGCTTGTGATTTTTCTGGGATTCCTAAATCTGAGGGTTCATTTCTTTCATAAATTCTGGAAAATTATCACCCATTTTTCCTTTGAATATTATGTCTCCCAAATTTGCTCTAATTTTCCTTCAGGAACACCAAGTAGATGTATATTTGATTCTCTTATTCTAGACTCTGTGTCTTTTTAACTGTTTCTTATTTCCATCTCTTATCCCTCTATGCTTCTTTCTGAGAAATTTCCTCTAAGTTTCTAAGTCTCTTCAGCTCCAATATGCTCTTTAGTGTATCCACTGAGTTGTAAATTTCAGTAATGGTGTTTTTCATGTCTAGGAGTTCTATATGGTTCTGATTAAAACCTTCCTGTTATTTTTTCAGAATATATTTCTCGGGGTTTTGATTTCTTCTTTCATGTCTTTAATCATTATAAACATGCTTCCTTATGAATGCTATCTAATATTCAATTACCTTAAGTTCTTAGAAATCTACTACTGCTTTGTGTGTGTGTGTGCATGTGTATCTGCTGATTCTCATACTTGGTAGGTTATTTACTCACATGTTCTAGGATTTTGGATTGTGAACTTATGTTTATCCATCTTATCTGTAGACACCTAGGCAGGCTTGGGTGGGAATGTATCCCTCCAGAGAACTTGCTTCTGACAGATACTACAGAGGTATCCTTCCTCTAGGATCACTTTATGTTAATTTCTTGGTGTTGGATTTCCATGATTATGTGGGGAAGGTAAATTTGAACCCCAAATATTGTCCCATAGCTATTCACAGGGAATTTTTTTCCCACCTCAGAGCCTACATTAAGACAGATAGGCTTGCTTTGTTGTTTCCCAAGGCTGGTGAATGAGTTTTTCACTAATCTGCCTTTTTATTGAGGGTGTAGCTCTTCAAGGGTTACAGCCTTCACGCAGGCATCTCAGTTCTGATTCTCTGCCCGACACAGAGCCAAGATCTCACATATCCCATACCAGTGTTGAATGGTGAAACTCAAGCACTTGGGTCCAAACTCCCTCAAAGAAAGCCATAGCTTCATCTTATCTAAATCTGCTTTAGTTTTAGTTTCTGTTTAGTTCGTGGTCTCTGAAGATTCCCTGTCTCTCTTACAAATCCAACTATCTAATTAAAAGGGCATTTGTTTAATTTAATCCAATCTGTCCAGGTGTTTTGTGGTGGGAATGCCTTTGATTTTTCAGAATGATGTTTTTTCTATTCTGAATGCACTAAATGAAAGTTCTAAGTAAGAGCTAGAATATCCTAAAGAAAAAATAGAGGATATTAAGAAATTAATGTATTTATGAAAAGATTAAGCTAAAGAACATTAATTTGACTGGGGGAGTGATAAAGACATCAAATTAATGGTTCATAAAGACTTTTATGCTAAAAGTCTTATGTATCTAGGTTTCATTAACAGATTTGTGCTTTTTTTTTTTTTCCTTTAAGGAAGTTCCATTCTTCCTCTGAGAGCCAACCTGCTAGTGCTTCTCCAGACTCACGGCTCACCCAGACAATGGAGCGGCACCAGCAAGCCCTAATGCATCTGACTGAGGTGCATCCCCACGAAGGGGCCTTGCCCGGCGTCACGCTTCCACCCATACCGTCAAGGGTGGAAAGTGAATCACAACTCAGTTCAGAGAGAAGCCAAAGAAACCAAGTGAAAATTAGCCGTAGCAATTCTGAAGGCTATCTGTTTCAACTGGAAAAGGGGAAGAAGCATAGGAAAAGAAGCAGCATTAAGGTAATAAAAGCATCTTACTTACTTAACCTTTTATTTTGCTAATACACAGGGACCTTGATTTTCATTCTCCTTATCACGGGCCTGGAATAGGGATGCTGCTGGTGCTCCTCCTCCTCCCCCTCCTTCTTCCTCTCTAGTCCCCACCCCTTCTCAGCCTTCATCTCACCTCAGCTCCTGCAGTAAAACACCCAGGACAGCCAATGACTGAGCTTTCTTCTGAAATGTTTGCTTTACTGAGTTCTGTGTTTACCTAAGATTCACCATGACTAGCACCCTTGTGCACTTAGGTCTTTCCCATCAGGTCTGCTTTGTTAAATAAGGGAAATGGGGGTGGGAGGCAAAGAGGAAGGTTTCCAGGAAGAAATGAAGGAGCGTTGAAGGAGCCTTTTTATGTCCTTTGTGTTTCTCTACTGTTACAAACAATAAAAACCCCTCAGGAAAGATCACTTGTTTCTAGTGTCAAATAGTAAGGAAAAGGCTGGAAAATGCATTCTGCTTTACTGGGCAACAGGGAAATAGTTGCCCAGTTTACTGGCTGGAAGCAATAGTCCTGTCGTGGATCGGCCCCGCCAGGAAGAGACTCTGAAATGGAGATTTGTGAGCAAGAGAGTTACCGGGGAACCACCCCTGTCGGGGAGGGAGGGGGCAGGGCCGGATGAGGGAGAAGGGGCGGCTTTGAGGCTGGTGCAAAGGACGCCTCAGCCAAGCCCATGAGGGTTCTGAAGTTGGGATGGCCCTTCAGAGGCAAGGAACCCAGATGTTCCCCCACGTGGATCAGCCATTGGCTATTGACTGTCTCTGGGGGAGGGTTGTAACTTTGGGCACAGCCGCTCCATCTGGCTGAGGGCAGTTCTTAGGGAGGGACTCGACTGTGAGCCATAGCAGACAACACTCCCAGCAGCCGGGGGACCAGTGGACGCCAGTGGGGAGTCCACTATAAGGCAGATTTGCGGAGCCATCCTTAGTTCAACTCAACATATATGTGTTGAATTCCTACCAGGAACTGTGTCAGGTGCTGGGATGTATAGCAAACGAGCCACGCCCTTTCCCCAGCAGTATCATGTTGAAATAAAAGAGAGAGAGATGCACAGTGAACACAGAGGAAGACACATCCCCACCTGCGGGTCAAGCAGAGCTTCAGGAGGTGATCGTGAGGCATCTTAGAGGATGATTGAGAGTTAGCAAAAGAAGGAAGACTGAAAGCATTTCAGGCAGAGGGACCAGTGTGAGCGAATGTTCTGAAGCTTGAGAGAACACAAAGCATGCTGGGAACTGATGCATTTCAGGGCTGCTGTCACTCAAACTGGGAGGCGCTGAGTGTTGAGAGGTGACAGTGGAGAAGTAGGTCGGGGACCGGGTCTTCGAGGATCTTGCTCGTCATTGGAAGAAGGAGGGCTCTAATCCCTCAGCTGGTGGCGGGGGGGGTGGGTTGGCAGGGGCCATGGAAGAATTTTAACCACAGTTAGATTAATGTTTTCGAAAGACTGCTCTGGCTGTGGTGTGCAGGGCAGATGCAGGGCACTCCAGGAATAGGGGATCGTGAAGTCAGTGGACACCCACATGGGAGCCTCGAAAAAAAGGAAAGGGTGGCCTTGAAGAGAAGAAGGGAAAGCTGGACTAGAATGACAGTGGGTCATATTGCAGAGGAGAAAAGGAGGTCCAGCTTGGTGTGTCCTCCTGAGATAGAACCTCAGAGGTTGATGCACATGAAACGCCCCAGCCCACTGCCGCCACCTGAGAGCCTAGGCCTTCAGCTCGCTCACAACCCCGGGGTCCTTCCCTCCGCCCCTTCCCACACCCTGACCTGAGGGCTCCTTGAGCTCCTCATCTGACCCTCCCTCACATCCTCCGTCCTGCCGGGGTACCTAATTATTGCCCAGGCTGTGGAAACCACTACTGGTTGTTTAGAGCTGGGATGATCCCCAGTTTCACTGTAAATAAGAAGAAATGTGTTCCTGGGTTCATAAGTAACTTATTTTTCCACCAAAACATCATTACTTGACAGTTAATCGTACCTAATCTGAGGTACGATTAGTACTGTTTTCAAGTACTTCATAAATAGAATAGGGTTTGTAGACTGGACTAGGAAGCCAGACACTGTGCGTATTATTATTTCTATAGGGAAATGTATTCAGAGCTTAGGAACCAACACATTCTCAAGGTGAGGGCATCCTGTCACTCTGGAATTTACGAGTTACCAGGGCCTAAAAAAGAGCTCAAACTCACTACCTTGGAAGAGAACTTTCTGGGTTAGTGTTCTTGCCAACTGTGGATTATTGTTGAAAATGCAAGCTTTTAACAATTCCTAATGAGCAGGGTTTAGTGGAAGTCACGCACTCGGCCATTTCTAAATTCTCATCACCTAATCTCTCTGTGACTCGGACAAGTTATTAATTCACCTGAGCCCCTATTTCCTCATACGCACAATCAGAATTGTTCTTTTTGTGGATTTGGTTTGACAGTTAAGTGAAATAATGTATTAAAACCTTAGCTTGGTGCCTAGCAAAGAATAGACATCAACTAAATGTTAGTTTCCTTTCCCTTCCTTCTCCTCTTGGTAGTTTGAATCTGTGTTTTACCGAGGGAAGGCAGAGGACAGTACCCAGTGATGGTGTGTATCATGAGACATCTAAGATCGGGGAGGGGAGGAAAGAGGAAGAAAGAGAACTTCCACTTACCACTTCCCAAGCCCTCTTTCCAACTTGGGAAATCCCTGCCTTCCTGCTTTCTCTCAGAGATGTTGCAATCCACACGTATCCATTTTCTCCATCCAAGACTTTCAGCCTGCATCCGACAAAGACACAGAAGCACTCTTTGTCCGGGAAGCCATTCCAGAAGCTAAAATGATTTAGAACCGAGCTATTTGTATAGGACAGCAGGTAGCCGGGGCCCCAGGCAGAGGGACTCATTACCCAGGTCTTGCCCATTTCCTAGTCAAAGCAAATCTCGTGGTTTCCAAGGGAATCGACTTGAATCACATTAAAAATTTGAGGATTTGTCAAGATAATAGGCCCAAGCACCGTTCCTCTTCCCCTGGCAGTTCTGTTATGACCAATTTATGAACACCCAGCATTGTCCATGCCACTGAATCCATACATCAGGCAGCGAGAGATTAACACAGCACAAGTGATGACAAACAGTAATAAAAATATCTACCGCAACCTGCCACAAAATAACCGCTTAAGGAGTTCTCTGACAGCTGTGTTGAGCTGAGCTGCAGTAATTAACTCGTGTGTTTGTTGTCACAGACAATCCGGGTATTGCTGCTTGACTGCTTCTAAGACGAGGTTTATTTGGATTAAGTTTAGCAACCGCAGAGCAAACTTCCTTCACTTGCTGTTCCCCACTATTTGAGGCATTGTTTTCCGTCCCGTCTCTGAGTAACTTTCTCACCCTTACACATCTGAGGAATGTTCTGGAGGAAAGCCCCGCGGTGTCCCCCACAGCGGGGCACAACCTCTCAGAGTTGAAACAAGTCCTCCCGGGACAGTCAATGTCATTTTCAAGTCAGGCACCTTTTGCCCCACGTTTACAATAAAAGTCACTCTTCTGGCTTGAGAAGACGTGTGATTGATGGCCGGCAGAAACCTTCCACCAGGAGATCCTATGCCAGACTCTGCCAAAGCCGCGACCAGTGGACACCAGTTCCAAGGGGTAGATCTGGTCTGGTCAGCCGTCAGCTAGAGCCAGGGTTGGCTGATGTCACCCTGTGTGCATCTCATGCAAAGACTAGCAGCAAACCCCACCAGGGATTTTTTGAAAACATGCTTTTATTTTCCCCCTGTGTTTGGAGACCTAATGAGACTATTATTGTTGATTTAATTTTAAAAAATTGGGGGGGGGGCATGGTGCCATTGTGACCTTTTGGTCTTCTAACAGCCAAAGAGAGGTAAATCAAAGTAAATTCTAGGGATTATTTGACTATGAAAGCCTTTTGAAGAGACAGAAAGTAGCTTAGTGGTTGCCTAGGGCTGGAGGTGGGGGGAGGGAAGGGACTGCTAATGGGTATGGGGTTTCTTTTTAGGACAATGAAAATGTTCTAAAATTGGATTGTGGTGACTTTCGCACAACTTGATGACTATACTAAAAACCACTGAACTGTACAACTTCAAATGGGTGAATCTGGTGGTGTGTGAATTTTATCTCAATAAAGCTGTTAAAAAGATTTTTGATGGACAGAGATCAGGCAAAATTACAGCACTGAGAACCAATCAAGATTACTTGAAGCTAACAAGTAAATCCAGGATTTTTCATTGCCAGTCACCCAGAACAAACTCTGTTAGGAGCCATCGCTCTCCCTTGAGAAACATCTCTTCACTGGAAGCTGTTCAGCCTGACAAGGAGTCAGTGGCGTTTGGAGATGACCCCTTCGGGCCACACTCTTTCCTTTGTGTCAGTCTGCAGTGCTAGACCCTCGGTTCTGTTTTTCTGTGACAGCCACGATGTTTATTCGAGGTGATAGTAAGAACTTCAACGGGGATGCAATAAGCAATTACTCATGCTTTACATTACATCTTTTGTGAGTTGGTGGAATGATTAAAGCTAAGCTGCTTCAGACTGGGTATCTGCTGCAAGTAGCAAGTCAGATTTCATGTCAAAAGTGGGAGTTTGGGGAATATCTTAACCTGTCCTACAGTCAGGAGCGCGTTAGTATTTTTCCTGCCTGTTACTGTGCTCAACTGACATAATTTAATAATTAAATAGCCTCGATCTGTTACTCTGTCCCTTTAAATATGCAATAGTAATAAGCATTATCATATAAAATTATTTGTACCTTTCAAAATATCCAAAATCACACTGAATAAAATGAGTTTCTCAGTGGGTCTTGCTTAGACTCTTAACCCTTAAATGTTTCCTTTCTTTTGAATATTATGACATTAGACAGGGTGCCCTCTCTTCGAAGCAGTGTGCTTACCTGATTCGTTTAGATCGCCTCTTCCAGGGAAATCAGTTGGTTCAGTGAACGGTACAAAACTAGACATACTACTCATAGCAGCAGCAGCAGCAAATTAGTAGTGTATCCGTTATGTTAAAAATGTTAATAACAAAGCAGCATTTTACTCACTTGAAATTTTTTATTTATAATTTTCAGAATTTCAATGTTTTTTATTGCAGAAGTGGAAAAGTCCAAACATGTTAGCTCACCAGCTACAAATTACCAAGGAAACGATTATCAATGACGACCCTTAAAATGGAAGAATTGTTGGGAAACACACCCACTGTCCCACGGTCCACACAGGCTGCCATTCTTCATTTTGCTTCTTCCCTTTCTTATGTGGCTATGACAACTTGAGGGTGGGGGACATACAAGTCTTTAAAAGAAACTGTCTCTTTGATTGTATTTTTAGAGTTCCCAGCTGAAAGGTTATCAGAACAGAGACATGAAGCTTGGAGGCCTCGGACCTGACCTTGAGTCCGTCAGGGACAAAGTGAGTGTGATGTACCTACAGCATTTCCAGGATTGGATTTGCCCTTTGTCTTCCAGCAAAACTGTATAAAGATATCCCCAGAACCAAGTCCTAATTCAAATGTCTCCCTCTGAATAGAGACCCTTCTGAAATAGCATTGGTAACAAGCCCCGGGCACTCCTTCTACCATAAAATAAAATTACTCAGCCAATGTTGTTTTATGTATCCACCTTTTAGTTAGTTTTGAAGGCCCAAACAGAAAAGTGGGGCACGTGCACATGAAAAGAGATGTGTGTTCTATGGTCGTTGGTCTTTCCCAGTAGAGTTATCTTGATAATACTGAAGAGTGGCTACAGAGAAGACACTCAGGGTAAGAGTTTCCCAGGCCACGAAAAGTGCATCCACTTTATTCTCTTTCCTCTAGTGAAAGGAGATCTTCATTTAATGTGTTTTAACTGCAGTTGCACTCAAGGCATAAAAAGAGAGTAGAGTTCAAAGTTGGAAGCAAAAATGAAAATAAATTGGGTAAACGCAACAAAGAAGAGGCTGAATGTGATTTAGCCACTGTTAAGTGAACACTGGGTGTGCTATTGCAGTGACATTCCCCCCCTCAAGAGAAACTATTTCTAGGAGAAACATTAACTTAACCATTTCACTGCTGTCACCTTACACGCGGTGATCCCATTTCCCCCGTGCGGCTGATACTGTATGCCCAGCTCACTAAAATTAGTGTCAATTTAAATAGAGAACAGAGCAATCTAGCAGGACCTGTGAGTCACCCTCACTTTGTTTCTCTGAACAGATGCAGAAATTAATACAGCAAAAGGAATATGCAAAACAAGTAAAGGAATACAACATGAAGGCACTATCCATCCCGTCAAAGCCACAAATAGCAAAGACTGAAAATAAATCTGCTGTCCCTCGGCAGAAGGTAAGAAGTTCTCACCAAGGCAGTTGTCTTTTTAATTAGAATTAAAGGGAAACCTCTGTGACCTCATGACAATAAATTCCCCACGTTTTTTGAACACAGAGGATGATTTAGCTACTACTGTTCCTGCGGCTCCCCATCATTCACAAATATAGATGTAAAAATGATATACACACATATGATGCTGGAAAGTTAGCCTCTTTTTCTCCCTGAAGTTCACTGTTACCTTTAGTCTTCCACATGTTTTCCTCCAAGTATAGTATTTTGAGTTTCTCACACAAAAATTCAATGGTTAGGTGATTTCGTAGAAAAAAACTAATAATCCTGATTAACCATCAATTTCCTTCTCTACCATTAAATAAGTTTTAAGAAATTAGCATCTTGCCATCTCTGGGTGCTTATGTCAGAGGAAAGTCCTTTACTGTTTCTCTCAAGTTCATTCCCTATATTTTTCCTAAGGGATGGTACTATATAGGTTTCTCTACTCAATAAAAATGATAAATACAGGATGTTCTCCCTCTCAGAAGTCATCCAACTCTAAGTTGTGATGTGAATGAAATACGTTCTATGGAGACACCGAGGTTTGCAGTACAAGTCTCTGCCTCAGTCCCAGTAAGGACATGGGACCCTTTGCATGAGGGACAAGTGACCCTTTGGTGCTTTTAGGAATTTGTACTTCGTGTTCTCTTTCACAGACTCTCATATTTTCTATCTATTGCCTTTCTTCCTCAGACCTTGAAGACCTCAATCCACTTGATTGAGTTTCCATGATGCCACTTTTTCTTTTTTTCTCCAGTCCATTATTTGTTCATGAAGAGATTCAAGGCAACAAGTCTATAATTAGAAATTCCAATAGAAGTCACCTACACACACTGAAAAGTCTGGAGTTTTTCTGTTTTGGAGATTTTTCCCCTTCTAGGACCTACATAGACTATCCATTCGCATTTTAGCTCTCAAGAAACTCTTATTAAACTGTAAAACTGGGGGTGGGGAGAGATAAATTAGGAGTTTGGGATTAACATATAACACTACTATATATGAAATAGATAAACAACAAGGACCTACTGTATAGCACAGGAAACTATATCCAATATCTTGTAATAACCTATAATGGAAAAGAATCTGAAAAAGTATATATATATATATATATATATATATATATACATACACACATATATATGTATATATATACATGTATATATATATATAACTGAATCACTTTGCTGTACACCTGAAACTAACACATTGTAAATTAACTATACTTCAATTTTTAAAAATGGTTAATTTTAAAAAAGTAAAACATATAAAGGCAGATTTAGAAATCATATTCAGTAATCTTATTTTTATTGTAATGCCTGTCAGAACTGACATCACTGAAAAAAAGACTGCCTTTTTTTAGTATCCAGGTATCTATAGATACGCTAAAGAAAAGGAAAAAATAATTTTCAACCTCTAATAAATAATTGCCAGAGTTGTAAGAACCCAGAAACAAGAATAGTTGGTGTAATAATGGAGACTCAGTTTTATCTCAACTACAGTGATGTCTTTGGTCTCAAGCTGTAACAAGTCCTCTTTGGCTGGAAAGGTCAGTTAATATCTCCTTAATAGAGGTTTGGTTTTAATAAGACTGCCAGAAGCTAAATAGATCAAACACATAGGAAATCTATTTTCAAGCACTTGAATAAAACTCAGTTTTATAAAGAAAACATCCAGAGTCACAACTGTACATATCATTCTTCAACTCTCTTTTTTTCCACAGCATTTTGTTATGTAGCTAATTTATTTTGTTTAAACTGTGCGTTATATTGCATTATTTGTATTTTCCATTTGGTCTCCATTTCCATCCATCCCTTAGTACATTATTGTAGCAATAGTCTCCAATTATATTATCAATAAACCTTTCCTAAGACTAGATTTAATTTAAGGAATCCAGGGTTCACTTCCCATCTCAAATAAAATTTTATCTTTATGCTTTTAGGCTTTGGAATATGCTAAGACCATCCCCAAACCCAAACCTTCAAATCTGAGTGATCAAGCCTCAAAGGAAAAGAAAAATCCAACCCATGCTGGAAAAGAAGACATTTTACCTGAAATCTCACTGCTGGAAGTACTGCAGAACAGACATGAAAGGGAAAAACAGGCTGTGGCTGCTTTTAAAGCCCTTCACATTGTATAGACAAGATATGACCAGAGATGCCCAGGGAATGGACTTGGAGAAGAGAAACTCCAACCCACTGCTCTGCACTGAGAGTGATGACCTAGCATCATCATCTAACTGCAGTCCATGTTTGCTTCGTACAGGATTTAAAATATGGGGCCCTATTACATTACGGCGCCATATTTTACTTTCCAGGAAGAAAAACTATTTTAATTATTTATTTTCAAAGCAGTCAATATTGGGGCTGAATAAGAACTAGGGAATAAAGCCTTTTGGTTTTATACTGGATCCTTTGATTTCTTTTTGGTTTTATATCGGCTCTTTTAATTTCTTAAATGATCACTACCCTTTCTTAGCATAATGAAACTCTTAAAGTTACCCAGAAATAAATGTATCTACCTGTGTTTCTTTCTCATTTTTCTGATTAAAAACAAACTATAAACACTTCAGTTTCTATTGAAAAGAACTCAACTTGGACTAAACACCGGTAAATTTTGTGATATCATTTCCAAAATATTTCAAAAATCTCTAAATTTAGCCAAGGGTTTATATGTAAAATTTTAAAAATGAAAGTGCTTCTAGATGTGCTACTTAAGTAAAACAAATCTCAACATTGTTCTAACAGAGCATCAAGATATTAATTAGAAATCCACCAAGTCCAAAAGCACTCAACTCGGGCACCTCTGAGAGAGACACTTTCTCAAAGCTGCTGACTCCAAGTATATAAATATGCTGAACATCTTGCCATCAAAAATATCCTAAAATATCATCAAATGTGTGCTTCCACACAAAAACATTAGGTAAGACAAAAACATCCCTTAGTTTACTACTGAATGTCAATATTAATAAATATTTTTTCCCTTTTAAAGAATCTTTTGAAACTGCATAAACATTCTGAAATTCCCAGGTCTTAAAATAGTCCCTGGGACTATCTTAAATCCTATTAAATTAGGATTTAAATTTTACTTACTTGCTTGTACTAGATGGGCATTGCATTCTTAGATGGCTACATCCAGAAATAGACACATTTAACAATAATTTAGGGAAAATCTGTTTCTCTATACAGGTGGCATAAGGATTGGCTTTGGAGATTTATTCCTATATTGTATACATTTTACATATACCACAATGTGGTATATGTAAAGCTGCCTGTACAAAACTTTTTCTTAATACTGGAAACAGCACTGAAAGTCTGAAAAGATAACAAGTATCTGAAGATAAACAGTAAACTGGAGAATCATGTTTCAGTAGTATTTGGAAAATCATAGCACATATGAGGAGTTAGTTCAGGAAAATCACAGCCCAAGCTGCTCCTAAAATGTATCTGTAAAAGAAGAGGACCCTTCAAGGTACATGTTTAAAGACTTTTCTAGAAACATGAGATAGAATGATTTTTTTTCCCTGTATTTTTAAACTTCCCTATATTTTAAAACTAGCTCTGGAAGCTAAAAATAATGCATAAGAGACATTTCCATATTTTCATTTTTAAAGGGACAGGGTAAATTTTTTAAACATTCCAATTCTACTAAATTATCTTAAAGGAATTTAGAGCTTGGAAGGGGTTTATCTTGTTCAAGTGCCAATTTTTCAGAAGAGGAAATGGAGATCAAGAAAGGATAAGTGACTCTGAAGTCCTTCAGTTCTACAATGGGAGACTAGCCAGGTCTAAACTCCAATCTTTCAACAGCAAGGACAGCACTATTTGATTATTTGTGTGTGGGAAGAGAGTTCTTGTTTTTCTGTGTGGGCAAGGAGGATGTAATTATATATTTCAATTTGGGACATGAACTTCCATCATTTAAGTTCCATTTTTAGAAATATGCATTACTATCTACGTTGCATTTTTAACATGTACAGTCTGGCAACTTCATTACTACATTGATGAAGTTGTAAGAGACATCTACAATGCAACTCAAATGTTGACCAATAAAAGAGACACTATTTCAATTTTTTTTTTCAGAACATTTAAAAACCTCTCCCTAACTGTTTCTCTCAGCCTAAGCATTAAATCCTTCAGGCACTTTCACACCTACTATTAAGAACCCACACCCAGCTGAAGCAGGTTCAATGATCCAGTTGATATCAAACAACATTTCACAGGGACTTTACACTCAAGGCAAAGCTTTACCATCCAGTATACATGGCCCTAGAGCAATCAAAATTCTTTGTACACAAACACTGAAAGTGACAGGTAGCATCTAAAATGAGTTTGACTAAAGAAATAGAACATACTTGCTGAAAGCTTGGGGTTGAAATCAAAGAATAGATCAAAACAGGCTTCATCTGGCCCCAAGTCATCCCACAATGGTAAGATCCAGCAGAATGTCACTAAGGTACCATGATACTAAGACACGGTAGAGATGCTGCAAAAGCAGTAAATGACAAACACTTGTTTGGCTCCTCCTTTAAAGGCAATTGTACTATTAACAATAATATTGATCTTTTATAGACCTGAGTGGATCAGTGATCAATTTTTATCGTATTTCTGTTTCAGATATTTAGGAAATAAAAATAATCTGCCTATTAGAAGACAAGGAACCGTAAACTTGAGTGACGTAATGATGGAGGGCCTGGATTTGACCAGATGTTATACAAGCCATTGAAAGACATAGTGCCTAACTCCCTAATCTCTATGAACTGGTATAAAGGACCTTTAAATCATGTATTCTCTCTTATCATAGACTCCTTTTGTGATGTTTTTCCATCTTGAGTTTCCAACAAGAGCATCCTCCTAGAGGGAGCTTTTGTACAAGTAGCTGAATTTAATGACAGCTGTCTTCATGATATTGCTTTGTAGAGTAAGGAGTCTCTTGGGAGTTATCTAGAAACCAACTCAAGAAAAGACAACATTGAGGAACAAAATAAAAGGTCAGCCTAGCAAAGGCATCGATGTCTAATTGTTCCAATTGGGGCCTTATTGTTGGTTAATGAATCATTGTCAAAACATCACAGTAAGCACGAGCATGCAGAGTCTAGTCTATAGCGAGAAAATGACTCTTCATCCCAACAGTTATTAGCTGGGAGTTGCTTGAAAACACATCCAGTAATTAGAACAACACTGGAGCTAATTGAGAACTTTGAATTGATAGCAAATGCTCTACAATATCAGACTGGATAAACTCAGGAGGGATTCTTTTTTAATTACTTATTGAAAAATTGCATAAAATGAATTGAATTTGGGTGATAGTCTGCACATACCAGGACAAGTTTAACTAACTCTAACGTGTGCTTCAAAACATATATTACCATTATATTAGAAGTTGCACTTGAAAATATAAAGTTCTTAAGGAAAAATTAAGGTTGCTTTCCTAAATATGCCTTTTTAAAGATCATCTTTTCCTATCAGAGTAAGAATAAATCTTGAATAATACACATTTCCTCTAACACTCAAGTATTCTACAGGATGACTATACGACTTCTCCCTAATGCTAAGTGAGTTTTCATAACTTTTATTCCTAATGGGTAAAAACAGAAAGACAAAAGGACACATGAATGCTGCATTGCCTCTTTAGTTGTTTTCCCAGTGAGACAGGATTTAAACAGCAGCACAAAGTCAGTTTTTCATTATTGTGGATTTTGTTTATCCAGTATCTCACTCCCTCTGTATCCCTCATTATAAGAAATGGTCTATACTGTCAGACAAAATTTCTATATTAGAAAGGCAAAAAAGGAGAATTATGTATTCTAATAAAATTTTATTTAGATATTTATTCCACTTTTTAAAATATACTGAAGTAGGATCTCAGAATAGCTAAAAATCTGATATTCAGAATTGTCCCCGCAACTCACTGCCTCCAGACTAAGTACAGTATTTGTTTCTACTCCCCCTCTCAACTTCATTAAGCAAAGCCACACATCTTTCTCACAGAGGTACTGGGAAAATACAAAATATCTCAATTTCCTAAGCAAACATCCATTCAATGGAAAGCAAAAGGTTTTGGATGGCAGGTTTTTCTTTCATTCATTCACTCATTCATTCATTCGTTCATTCATTTTATTCTCTCGTCTTAAAGATTCCCATTCTTCACGTTTGGTTACTTAATTTTGGTTCAGTGGAATAACTGAAAAGTTGGGGCTTTCGCAAAAGGTTATGAAAACATCACAGTGCGAGATGCAGTAAGATGCAAAATGAACAGATTTTTCAGCTCTCTCTACCACTCAATATAGGGCCTCTTTGGGTAAAATGAAGAGAAGAAAAAAGAATTTGGCGGGCAAGGTTTATCTCCCTTGCTGCCTCTCCACTGCCTTTTCATTGTCCCCTTGCAAACCTGGGCAATATAAGTAATTAATTTTCAATAAGCTGAATAAATGGTCTTCCGCTATTAAACAGCTCTAACAGGTCGAGAGGATTACAATGATATGAGCATTTCAGGCAAATAAATTTAGTGAAACCCTGGAAATATCTAGTAAGATTTCACAAATTTTCTTTACTGAGTTGACAGCTCATAGAGACCAGACCTGATACCGGGGCTGCTAGACTGGCTTTTCAGAGTACCTCTTATTGCTAGAGTCCCAAGCTTTTGCAAGAGATGCTTAAATAGTAGATATCCTTATGGTGCAAATTTGACGCTGGGAGAAATAACCTTCAGAAATTTAAAACCCACGAAGTATAATCAGTTATCCTTTGGGAAGCTGTCTATACAGGAGAAGGAAGTAGAGAACAGAATGAATGTCCAGTGCAAAAAACCACTGTAGATCTCTACACCAAACAATTTGGGCCCCAAGTGGAATTTTTCCTCTGTGGAAAATTTGTCTCCTAAATTAATCCTTATGCTTTCTTTTTTGTCATCCGGAGAGTGATCAAAATCACTATCATGAATCCTGGTTGGCCTTACCTTGTATCTCTAACCTGTCACCTGGCAGTGATGTCTTTTCCCATTTCCCCTGCTTCCACACAATGGTGACACTTTGAATCAGTACCAAGGATGCTGTCTCTACTTAAAATTGATAATCTATCATACAAATCTCAAGTACCCATTTTTAATGAAACCTTTAGATGAATATCAAAGAACTATTTGCCATGTCTAATGTTTTAATTAGATTATATTCTCAATTTAACCCATTAAACCTCCTTTGATGATCCCCATATTTAGTGTTTAGCCTCAGATGCACGAGGTAATGAATACTGGACCTTTTGATTTAATGAGAATTTCGGCTCTTCCAGCCTGCGCCTCTTTGTATACCTTTTATTTTGCCAGCTATAGAATTCAGTTAATTGAAGGAGTCTCTTACCCTCACACATTAAGGAGTATAAATTAGCATCCCCATTCTGACTGCAAAATGCAAGCAGACAGTTTTGCTTTGATCTGCGGATTGAGCTGAAGAAGGCAGCAGCCCCCTGAAAACGAGCTGATGGCCTGTTATCAGGGCAAAATGCAGACGCGTCCGTGCGTCACAAAACAATGTCTTAACTGATCACCTTCCAATTCTCCTTGTCCTGTCTGCATCATTCTCTTTATAAGCGCGCGCGTGCATGTGTGTGTATATGTGTGTATTTCTGTGTGGCTCTGTTTTGCTTTCTCTGTTTATCTTTTCTGATTCTCTACTCAGAGAATTAAGGACCCAGGTTTTAAATCAATCTGAGACCAAGGAAAACGAAATAACATAAATTCCCTCTCCTTGAAATTTCTACGAATATCCTGCAAAACTATTCAGGACCTTTCACAGACAAAGATTCTTAAGGACTAACTAACCTCCAATGCTTTCAAATGGATAGATCCCAAGCCATTGGTAGTACATCACTGAATATAAGGTAAGAAGGGCTATCCTGTGCTTTGGCAATGAAGTCAGCCTTTTAATATGTTCTAATGATAATGGAACTCTCTTGAACTTAACAAATTCAGTTACATAAAAGAAACATCAAGGTAAAAGATCAATACCTCCATCACTCATTGTAAAAGCCAGAATACAATAATCTTAGATTCAAATTATGAGACATCTGGATAAATATGGTAGATTGAGCACCCACACACACATGCACACGCACGCACACATCTGTTTCACTCCCTTGGCAAGCCCCCACTAAAATCACAGTAACGGTTTTTTTAAAGGCATAAACATATAAGAACAGGGAGAACAGGAAGAGGGATACCAGTGGCAACTTTTTAAAAACTGAAAAGCAGATGAATAAATTGCAAAATAATAATAATAATAATAATAATAATAATTGGAAGCCTCCAAAAATACTAAATCATAACCAGGCAATGGGGAAATCCAGGAATCAATCTGACATACACTACAGAATGCCCAAAATGCTCAGGAACTGATGGTGTCAATTACTGCTGGAAGTAGGGGGGGGGGGAGGGCAGGGGTTTAAATGAAGGATGACTCCCCTCCACCACCCTGGTAAAAGGCTGCTCGACCCTCTACAGAGTCTCAGGCGTGAGAAACAACTGGCTGTTAGGAGGCACCATCCTGAGAACAGAGACAACAGTGAGCACAGGTGTTCTAAATACAGAGACCTCTGGTCCTCCTCTGACACGTGGTTCCCAGAATGTTGGGCCTTCATCCTATAAGCAGGAATTTGGAAAATTCTTCTCTGGGGAATCTGACCAGCCTAAAAGAAAAGAGCTAAAAATTCTGATTTCAGAGGTTCTCCAACTGAAGAACTCAACCATGTTATCCTATAGGAAAGTTCACAGTCAGCAGGTCGCACTGGGTATTCAGAGCTTCCTATTAGCTTTTTATTTCTCCTACTTAAATATGAGCAGACAATCAAGGATTTCCAAACATCTGAGGATATTATATGGGATACCATTAAAAAGGAGGAGGAGGAAATTAAAGAGATCTTTGGAATTAGAAACATGATAGCTGATACACAGCACAGGGAGATTAGCTCAGTGCTTTGTGCCCACCTAAAGGGGTGGGATAGGGAGGGTGGGAGGGAGACACAAGAGGGAGGGGATATGGGGATATATGTATACCTATAGCTGATTCACTTTGTTATACAGCAGAAACTAACACAACATTGTAAAGCAATTATACTCCAATAAAGATGTTAAAAAAAAAAAAAAGAAACATGATAGCTGAAATAAAAAATTCAAAGGTTATAAAATAACATTCAGAATTTTTTCAGAAAGCAGAGCAAAAATATAGACAATAGGAGAGAAAGGAATAAATTTAGAGGATAAATCCAGGAGGCTGAAAAAAATCAAAATAATAGGAGTTCCATAAAGAACATAGAAAAAAAGGAACAGAAATCATCATAGAATTAATTCAAGAAATTTTCCCATAACTGAAAAAAATGAGTTTTCAGACTGAAAGGGCCTATTGACTATCCAAAAGAGCGGGTGAAAACAGACCTCCAACTCAGGCATATCACTGCAAAATTTCAGTACACTGGCTCCAAAGAGAGTACCCTACAAGCTTCCAAAAAGGAAAACAAATGAATAAATAAAACAGGATATATAAAGAATCAAGAATCAAAATGGCGTTAGACTTCACAGCAGCAATTGGAAGCTAAAAAGTGATTGAATGATGCCTTCAAAATTATTCAAAATGATTTCCAATTGAGAATTCTATACTTAGCCAAAGTACTAATAAAGCATGAAACTAGAATAAAGATGTTTCTATACAAGAATGATCTCAAAACATTGACTTTTCATACACCAATCAGGAAACTACAGGACCGTGTGCTCCACCAAAATGAGAGAGTAAACCAAGAAAAAGGAAGATAGAGGAAACAAGAGTAAAATGAAAGGAATGCCCGAGATGAAGAGGAAGGAAGATGCATTGACCCAGAATCCATAGGGGAGCAGACCAGGGGGCTCTGGGAGAAATTTGTTCAGGAAATCAAAATGTTAAGAATACATGCACAGCAAAGGAAACCATAAACAAGACGAAAAGACAACCCTCAGAATGGGAGAAAATATTTACAAATGAAGCAACTGACAAAGGATTAACAAAATATACAAGCAGCTCATGCAGCTCAGTATCAAAAAAACAACCCAATCCAAAAATGGGTGGGAGACCTAAATAGACATTTCACCAAAGAAGACATACAGATGGTCAACAAACACATGAAAAAATGCTCAACATCACTAATTATTAGAGAAATGCAAATCAAAACTACAATGAGGTATCACCTAACACCGGTCAGAATGGGCATCATCACAAAATCTACAAACAATAAATGCTGGAGAAGGTGTGGAGAAAAGGGCACCCTCCTACACTGTTGGTGGGAATGTAAATTGGTCCAGCCACTATGGAGAACAGAATGGAGATTCCTTAAAAAACTAAAAATAGAACTACCATATGACCCAGCAATCCCACTCCCGGGCGTATAGCCAGAGAAAACCATAATTCAAAAAGACACATGCACCCCAATGTTCATTGCAGCACTATTTACAATAGCCAGGACAGGGAAGCAACCTAAATGTCCATCAACAGAGGAATGGATAAAGATGTGGTACACATATACAATGGAATATTACTCAGCCATAAAAAGGGACAAAATTGGGTCATTTGTAGAGACATGGATGGACCTAGAGACTGTCATACAGAGGGAAGTAAGTCAGAAAGAGAAAAACAAATATCATATATTAACGCATATATGTGGAATCTGAAAAAAAATGGTATAGACGATCTTATTTACAAAGCAGAAATAGAGACACAGACTTAGAGAACAAACATATGGATACCAAGGGAGAAAGGGGCGGTGGGATGAATTGGGAGATTGGGATTGACATATATACACTATTGATACTATGCATAAGATAGATAACTAATGAGAATCTACTGTATAGGACAGGGAACTCTACTCAATGCTCTGTGGTGACCTAAATGAGAAGGAAATCCACAAAAAGAGGGGATGTGTGTATATGTATAGCTGATTCACTTTGCTGTACAGTATAAACTAACACAATATTGTAAAGCAACTCTACTCCAGTAAAAATTTTTTAAAAATACATGAACATTTGGGAGGGAGGTAGAGACAAATGGTGAAGAATTGGAGTTAAATTAGTCACAAGTACACTAAAAATTAAGAATAATAAAATGAGCCTTAATTCCAAGAAAAACAAAAAGCCTTGCAGAAAAAGTAAAGTAATCGCAGCTGATCACCTGGCTTAGCTGAGAATTACACATGCACATCATAATAATGCTCTAAGCAAAATTACAGTTTTGAGAGGAGAGATAAAGAGGGTGCACATATGTGGTGGGAACAGGGGAGAAAGAGAACTACATCTTCATCTTTTATAGCATGAAGTACTAGATAATTCCTGAAATAGAAACACCAAAAAGCAGCAATTCAGTGAAGTCATTTAGAAACATGAAGGTAGATAAGATACCAAAACAGTCAGCCCAAAACAGAAACTGGTTGCCTCTGTAGTGAAGAAAATAGGGAAGGGGACAGGGGACTGCTTCCTTTTTAAATAATCCTTGTAGAACTATTTGACTTTTTAAACACTGTGCACAGGTAAATGATAAAGCTCAAATCTTTAAAATTAAAATTAGAGAGCTTAGGAACTGGAGAAAAAAAACAGATGGGAAAAGAGCAGAGCAAGCATAAAGTATTCATTTTTTTGTTTTTAGCTTGTAAATTATTCCCATCTTAAACTCGGGATAAAGAGCCATCTCCTATCTTTATTCCCATTGCTTTCTATAGTTTGTTTCCCTTCCCAAGTGAAGCACTGAGGAGGAATAAAGATTATTTGGTATATGTATGTATGTATGTACGTAGGTATTGATTGCCGCCCTGCGGCTTGCAGGATCTTAGTTTCCCCAACCAGAGATGGAACGCACGCCCTTGGCGGGTGAAAGCGCGGAGTCCCAACTACTGGATGGCCAGGGAATTCCCTATTTGGCCATTCTTTAACTTCTGGCTAGAATATTGGCAGGCACACATGATTACTCCATTATCTGTAGCCCTGGAGGCTAGGGAGAGCACGGATGTTAGAAAAGTTCAGATAATTCCCAGGGATTATATTAGTTAATATTTCGAAACAACTCTTTTATGTATTCTTGTTACAGAGATATATGCAAAAGGTGTGCCTTTTTTAAACTAAAAAAAATTTCTTAAAGGCTTCAGAAGGAAGCTTAAATCCTGGATTTCCCTCGTACATTCTGTATTGGAATCATAGGCAATTCTTTCTAAATTGACTCCTTGTATAACATCATGTCCGTCACCAAATGGGATAACAGAAACCTGGGGCAGAATGGGGCTGGGACAGGTAAGGGGGAGGAAAAGGAGCTTTCCAGATAAAGCAACCTCAATGACACTTTCTGACTCCTATTTCAGCCAGGGCTGTCTTGTCCTCTCAGGCCACACGGGAGGTCAGTGACAAAGAGAAATTAAGATGAAGTTATAAAAAAAATAAAATTCCTTGGAAAGAGACATAATATCCCCTTTGTAATGATAGTGAAGGCACACAAGACTAATACTCATCTTTTAGGTAACCATATTGCTACAGTTGATGTCCTCTGAAGTTTGGTATCAATGAACAAACTGATATGTTCAGATGTATATTGTAATCTGTCATCTTTCTCTAGCACTTTTCATCCAAGATATCACAGTATATACTTTTATAACTGTTATCTCACATCCCCTCCCCATTCTTAACTGATTTCTAGGGTACTCTCCTCATATTTTGGATGCCAAGTAAGAGAAATCATGTAATCATTAGCTAAAGTAAGATTGGAATTGAAGTCTCTAAGCCATCTAGCCAGTGGCAATGATGCCAAATCAGATGTGGTTCCACAATATTATAAAGAGAGTAATAAGAGAGAGCTCACAGAATTATTATAAATGAAATCATGGAGGGACGGTTATCTAGTGTACACGCCAGGAATTCCGAGAGGGAAGGAGAAACGTGTCTTTAGGAGGTGGGATTAAAATCAGAAAATACAACAGAGAGAATCTGACTGAAGAGAAAACATGAGGGTCATTTCAAATTTTCATCTCACTTCTGAATATTTATCGGAATTATCTCTCACCTCTGCATGTATTAATTCTGTAACTCACCAAATTAATAGCCTGTATGACATTGGGCAAGTCAGTCTCTGACTCTCAGTTGCTTTGTCTGTAATTAAAGGAGATTAGGCCAAAAATTTTAGAATAGAAAAGTGGGGGGATTTGAAGTAGCTTAGGCATCATCTAGCTCATCCTACAAGAGGATACATGAACCTCTTCTAAAACATCCCAGCGCTATATGTTAAATGTATCCTATGATCATTCACAACATATATTAACATAGTAAAAGTTTGTAGTTAAGAAAAAAAAAAAGTAAGCATAATATAGGGATTGGCATAAATTATAATAGTATAAATTTATTGTATGCCTTATTCAAATAAAACATCATTTTCAATTAAAAAAAAAGAAAACATCCCAGCAAGTGGTTATTCAACTGTGGCTTGGATGAAAACAGGGCTAAGGGATTCAGTGCCTCCTAGGAATGTCAATTTAAGTTTCAGATGGCTCTTAATTAGAAGGTTTTCCATAAATTGATCTAAGAATTTGCTAGATAATTTCCAGCTAATTTAAAAAAATTTTACATCCAAAATTGCTATGCAAAATCCTCTCCTCCACATAATACAATGACAATAGCCCCACTGCCACCTTTATCACAATATGAATTAGTGGTAAGCTACGATAATTAAAATTGGCTTCTAGTCTTAATTCTGCCACTGTCTATTTGACATTGGCCAGACATTCATTATATCTAGATCTTAATGTCTTCGTTTATAAAATGTAGGGCTTAGATTTTTGTCAAATGTCTCTTCTAACACTGACAATTCCTTCCTGACTATAACTTTGTCCTTAACTCAGTGGGATATCACCTTGTTTTCATTTACTTTCTAGAATGAGGTTTTGGGACTTCTTTAATGAATAAAGTAATATCCTTTTCTTCTTTTTCTTGTTTCTGTTAACTCTTCTAATTGTGATAGGTCTATTTATTTATTTATTTAAATTTATTTTTGTTGATTTCTAGGTATCTTTTTTTTTGGGGCCGGGCCACGCGGCATGTGGGATCTTATTTATTTATTTTATTTTTGGCTGCGTTGAGTCTTCATTGCTGCACGCAGGCTTTCTCCAGTTGCAGCGAGCGGGGGCTACTCTTCGTTGTGGTGCGCAGGCTTCTCACTTCAGTGGCTACTCCTGTGTGGAGCACAGGCTCTAGGCGCGCGGGCTTCAGTAGTTGTGGCACGTGGGCTTCAGTAGTTGTGGCTCGCAGGCTCTAGAGCACAGGCTCAGTAGTTGTGGCGCACAGGCTTAGTTGCTCCGTGGCATGTGGGCTCTTCCCAGACCAGGGATCAAACCCATTTTTCCTGCATTGGCAGGCGGATCCTTAACCAGTGCGCCACCAGGGAAGTCCTGGTCTATTTATTTAAATTCGAGTGTATGAAGTAAAATCTTATTCTTAGTAAGATGACAAATAATTTTAAATGTTTTGCCTTCCAGCTTCTGATCAAACTTTGCTAGTGAAAAGTGCTTCGTGTTTTGTGGACTTAGCCTGTCCTATTGATGGACAACACAGTACCTGGCCTATAGAAATTGCTCAAATATTGTTCCAAAATCTGCTTGCCTGGAACCATCCACTGGTTCTGGTTCTGCCCTCTCTAGCAGGACAGACTAGACATACCCTCCCAATACGTAATTGCTCTGTAGCCATTGAAATACAAGTAACACAGCCAATCTCCTCTCCCAACCCTCTCTAAAGCCTTGCTTCTCCAAGCTAAAAAGCTCACACTCCTCTGTTTCCTATACCTTTTACTATCTAGGTTCCTGTATTCATTCCTGGATGAATTTTAGTTTGTCAATATCCTCTTTAAAATGTGCTGTCAAGAATATAACATAAATATAAAATATTTCACTATTTTTGCACACACACTGAGCCCAATTCAAGAAGACCAGGGAGTCACTGCTTCAACTAAGTATGTTTATTGCAGGATTCTCTTAGCAGAAGAAAGCATTCTGCTTGCTCTGTGCCTTCACACCTCTTTATCTCTAGTTATCAAATCCATCGACAAAAGCCAGTCCTCTGTCTTTTGAAGTGGTGTCATGGATTCCAATTAATCATTTCTTAGTGCCACTATCAGCTAATACTGGGCTGAATGACATGTTGTCGATTTCTTGTGTTCTTATGTCATGTGAGTAGAAATATTATCGAGTCCCTCTCTGAGAAGCTATGAAATGAAGTCCATCAGAAACAGCACTGAGAACAAATACTGAACAAATTATTTACTACATTTGGGATTACATGTAGGATGACTTGTCCACCTTGGCTATTTTAAGATGGTTTTGCCCCTTCAGAATCAGACCTATGTATGTCTTTCTTTACTTTAATACATCATAATGAACATGGTTTTGTCAGATCTTCACCACCAATTGAAACTGAGTTGAGGCAAAAGCCTGGGTAATTCAGACAAAATATCTTTTCAGCCTATGGAGGCTTTGATCAGTATTGAAGGCCAAAACCAAAAAGTGCTATCATGTTACATTAAATTGAGACTAAATTGTGTCTATCCTCTACTATCATCACTAACTCCCTGTGTATTAAAAAAGAAAGAAAGAAAGAAAGAAAAGAAAGAAAGAAAGAAAGAAGGAAAGAAAGAAAGAAAGAAAGAAAGAAAGAAAGAAAGAAAGAAAGAAAGAGAAAGAAAAAGGAAGGAAGGAAGGAAGAAAGAAAGGGAAAAGAAAAGAAAAACTAGGAGAACTTTGCTATTGAATTGTTTGCCGCCAATTTCAGGGGATACTGTCTGATGAGAAAATGGTGCCACCGTCAGTGTGGCTGGTGCTGAACGTCTGAGCTCTTCCCTTCCTAACTAGTCTATTCAGGAACAGCCACAGAGGGAGACAAGGATGAGGCAGAATGAGCATCTTTTTGTGTTTGATGCTCATGAATGAAAGACACAGCCATTCCCTGAGCCCCAGGATTCATCCTGCCTCTGATCAAGCAGAGCTATGCCTATGCTAACAGTGTTTCCTCTTTACCTGCCTTTTCAAGACAGAGAGTCTTAAAATGTAGCTAATCTGCTACTCTGAGACCCAGAATAAGCCCTGACATCTTCTTGTGAAGACAAGAGAAGAAAGAAAGAAATGCCTGGTGCTTTGGGGTTTGTGTTAACCATCTAATTTAATTGTTTTTATTTCTCCCAAAACATAGTATTTCTACTCACTTCAAAGATTCTCCCCCAAAATCCCTTTTAGTAGTTGTTCTGCCTGGGATTAGAAGTATTTGAGATGTTCCCCTTGCGTAACAGTATCCACTTTCTCTCCCAGGTTACTAGGAACATTCTTATTCACGAATAGCTTTCTTTCTATAACCAATCTTTCACAAAGCATTTGCCAAAAACTCCTGCTTTAAAACAGTACTGTCATTATCTGAACAGGGAGAGAGAGGAGAAATCTAAACCTAGACTTGCTTTTGTAGCACATCTACACAATCTAAATAAATACGAGAGGTGTCCTTACAAAGTGTTAGAAGCAAAATGCCAACCATGTTACCAGAAGAAAGCAAAATGTTTTGGGCAAAGAAGTGATCAAGGAGTCAGAAGAGATATTTTCTGTCCTGCTTTGGCTCTTAGCTAGTCCTGATTTCATGGGTAAATCCTTCCATCTCGCCAAGCCTCTATTTCCTTATCTATGAAGAGAAAAATAATCCTTGCCATGACTCACAGATTGTTGATTGACAGCACTTTGGAAAACCCAAATAGTATATACAATGTTTGTGTTTTTAAAGCAATAGCTTTGCCTCCTAAATGGTGCAGATTGGATAAAGGTCTCACTCTGACGCTTATCTTTGCTTAAGTTAATGTTTCCCCAAACAAGCCTACTGGAAAAAAAAAAAAAAATCTGCTGCTACATTCATAGAATCATAGAACTTAGACCCAGAAGGATCTTTAGGATTCATCCTCTTATTAGAGAAATAAGGAACCGAAAAGTGTAATTAAATGTAACCCAAGCTCACACCTCTGTAATTTTCATAATTACTATTAGTCATTAGAACCCAAGAGTCAGTACTCTACCTAGCCACACACACTCTTTTCCAGCTTCCTGGGCTCTTTTACCTAAATACACAACCAGAGCGAAAGGAAGATGAGAAACTGAGGTCGCCTCTGGCACGGCTGCTATATTTGATAAGTGTACTGGGTATGTAGTGTCGTCACAATTCATTACCATAATTTCACACTCCTAATATCAAGAGATCTCCGTCCTTTCAGCACTTCAGAGTCAAAAAATACTATTTGCAGAGACCTTTTTCACGTAGGTGGAACTCTAGACTATTAAACGATTAAAAACAGAAAAATCGGCGACGGGGAGACGGGAATCTGTTAAGGAAAAGTTATTAGCCCTGCTCATTGCGGGGGACAGGAAACTGCCCAGGGCGGAGGGGAGGGAGCGTGCGCGTAGGAGGTCGCGGTAACAAACGATTCCCGGAAACTCGTGTCTGTTCCCAGTTTTGCCCGGCGAGCCCTTTATTATCTAAAGAGAGTGCAAACCCGGGAAAAGAATAGGAGACCTCCCAGGGGAAAAGGAGGGGGCAACGCGCAGGGCCAATAGGACTCCTGCCCCACCTCAAGGGTCCCCAAACAGGTGCACGCCTGTAAGGGGATGCGTATTCCCCTTTAGGTAGGTTTCATTTTGCTAAAACTCCGAGTTCCCTAAAATGCAGTGAGAATGAGCATTTCCACACACAACCCGAGGAACACTCGCCTTTTAAAGTATCAGTAACCGGTGGGACACGGAAGAGCTGCTGGACAGGCGCGCAACAAGGTCGGGAAGCAAAATTGCTCGGTGGGTTTGCTCTGCCCAAGTGTCTCGACTCGCGTGAGCGCCGCTCAGAACGGGGGCGGAGGGAGAGGGAACCAGAGTAAAGAGCGCGGGTGCCTGGGGGACCACAAGCTCAAAAAGGGTTCCTGGGTGCAGAACCGCGAGCTCTTGAGGGGAACTGTGACGCTAGAGGATGGAAGCGCCGCCCTGAGAAGGAGGGAGTCGCCTTAGTATTAGTTAGAGATTGGGGGGGGCGGGGCGGGGCGAGTGGGAGGTTAGTGGCGAGCAGCGCGCGAGTCTGTCCGGGAGTCAATGTGTTAAGGATCAGGTCCGGATCCGGATCCCCGCAGAGCGGAGGGCCCAGACGCCCGGTCCCTTACCTGCAGCCCATCGGTCTGCCCAAGGAAGGGCAAGGGGTCCGGTGGAGAGCCTGGCCAACGGAGCGGGGACAGGTGGCTGAGGGGCGAGGGCCGAGGGGTCTGCAGTCGCGGCGGGGAAGAGGTTCCCCCACCGAATTAGGGAGCCAGGAGCCCGTGCTCTCCTTTGCGCTGCCGAAGACGCGGGGCGAGCGGACGAGCCAAGCAGGCGCACACTCACCCCCGCACTGGCGCTGCGAGCTGGCGGTCGGGCGGGGGAGGGGGTCGGGAGGCCGCGCCGCGCAGGCCCCGCAGGGGTTGGAGGGTTAACAGGTGTGTCGTGTTTGTCTTCCCGGAGCCGATGTGCCTGGCCCGCCCCGCTGCGTCCTCCCCGCCTTCCCCAGCCCGGCGGCTCAGAGCACGTGCGGCCCTGAGCCCAGCTCCCCCTCGTCTCCAATGTCCACCTCGTCCTCCGGCTCGGTCAGCACGAAGGGACCCGTGGGCAGGCCCAGCCGAGCCTCGGCGGGTGCGGCCTTGGGGCCATGGGGGCTGCCCTCAGGGCTCTCGGGCCCATCAGGTGCTTTGGGCTCGTCTTGACTTTTCCTCAGCTGCTTTTTATGCTTCATCCGCCGGTTCTGAAACCACGTTTTCACCTGATTGCGGGGAGAAACAAAGAAAATCACGTCATTCCTTCAGACCCACGGTTACTGAGCTAAGACAAAAGCGATTGCTGGAGTTTAAGAAAATAGACCGCAATCCACTGACGAATTATCCAGAAGTTGTGACAGTCCCAA
This sequence comes from Eubalaena glacialis, assembly GCF_028564815.1. NCBI lineage: Eukaryota > Metazoa > Chordata > Mammalia > Artiodactyla > Balaenidae > Eubalaena > Eubalaena glacialis. The sequence goes on along the minus strand of NC_083725.1, from coordinate 10,324,421 downwards.
CCTTGGGTTAAGTCACACCTGAACGGCTCACAAGTTACTGTCTTAGCTTGAATGAGAATCAAGCATCCTAGCTCTCAGAAGTACTTGTCCTGCAATAACGATGAGGCTCAAAATGGTGTGTTTAGTAAATACTAATACTGCTATTAATTAGAATTTCTAATAGTAAGTGCTGCGTGGATAAGTTTCCTTTCCGTTCAGAATACGTTCCTCTGACTGTGACATCTAAACACCTGGTCCAGCAAGACTGCTGGACAGCAAGATGAGAAGCAGACTTGCTGCTTCTCATCAGAGAGAAAATCACTGGGGCCTGGCAGGGCTATGATTTCACAGCAAGTTGGGTTTCCAGGCACAGAGAATAGGAAAGGGAGTGGAGCGAGGTATTTTGAGGTTGCAGGTGAATAGCATCTGGAAGAAGATGAAACCAGTTCTTCCACTCAGGACAGGGCAATAGAAAGGAGGCTTATATTAGTGTGTGTGTGTGTGTGTGTGTGTGTGTGTGTGCGCGTGTGTGCGTGTGCTGGGGAGGGGTGGCTATGAAGACTCGCGGCTGTGAGAGAGGTTAAAGAAGAAAAAAAAATCTTGTGTGGGCTTCTCTCGGGTCAAGAACCCTCTTATCTCTTACCGATTTACGTCTGACCCGGGTTACTGCCCTGCTCAGAAATGGGTGGGGAGGCACAGAAATGATAGTTCTCAAGCGGGGAGTGATCATCAGAATCACTCGAGGGGTTTTTCCTCCGTGTCCAGAACCCGCTCGAGAGATTTTGCTTCGGTGAGTCGACAAGAGATTGGAGGTGTCGGTACTTTTACTACGGGTCTTCGGAGAAGCCTAGAATAAAGGGGAGCGAGGTCGTTGCACTCAAGAACTCCGCGGCCGGTCCAGAGGCGTTAGGAGTCGGGGGGGAGAGGAGCGAGCGGAGATGGGGCCTCCCCCTCCTCCGGCCCACCTGCGTCTCGGACAGGCTGAGGGCCGTGGCCAGCTCCACCCGCTCGGGCGTAGACAGGTAGCGCTGGATCTCGAATCTCTTCTCCAGGCCGGAGAGCTGCGAGTCCGAGAAAACCGTGCGAGCTTTGCGGCGGCGGCAGTGCTTCCCCGGCAGCTCTGGGTGCTGGGGGTGCGGGAACAGCGCCGGGACAGGCACCCCTGCGGAAGGAAGAGCGGTCAAGTGGGCAGAGCCCGACCTCCCCGGGCGACCCCCGCTCCACTCCCCACCCTCGTCCCCGGCACCCGCACCACCTCGTGCTCCCGCCGGCCCCCGCCTCGCCCCACAGCTTCTCCAGGGCTTCTCCCAGGAATCGCAGGGCAGGGGGAATAAATCACAAGAATAGCGCTTGGAGATCTTTATCAGAAAGGCCATCTACACACACAAACAATAAACAGTAAGTAAAACGGAAAAGAAAATTATAAAATAGATCCGGAGGCCTTAAATAGTCTTCTTGGAGAAACTTCCGGCGAGTCCTCGGCCGCGCCTCCCGAAGTTTTCTTGCAAACGTCGGAGGGTCCAGCAGCTATTCTCCTCCCCACCATCCCCCCTCCCCCCAATCTTCCAGACCCCTGACGACCATCAGCGATGTCCTGGGGCTGACAGAAGTGTGAATGTGATCCTGCTTCCCAACCTCACTGAAAAACACTGTTCTCTTCCCTGAGCCGCCTCCATTCTCCCGCCTGCGGCCAAAGGGAACAGGCCAACACTCCCACGTGCGGGGAAGCTCCTGAGCGAGAACGGAAGGGTAATTGCCGCCTCGCACGTTTCCTATCAGTCTCGGGGTCGCGCTGGGGACCCCGCTCTCTAATCTAGTTCTCATTCTTTCCCTCCAACCCCACGCAGAAGGATTGGAGCGCTTTTCCCGGGCCGCGGGAGACTTCTCGTGTCTTTCCTGACCTTCGCAAGCTTTACCATGTCTGAGACGCACCAAGCGGACCAACCGCCGCAGACATCAATATCGGCTGATCCCAGGGGGGAACAGCAAAAACAGAAAACTAGTAGTTCCGGTATCTCTGGCTTTGGCCACTACTATTTGCCGGGGACATGGGTGCAGCGCAAAAGAGACTGTCTCTGGCCGGCGGTGAAGCCAAAGCAGAGAGGCGGACTTGGACGCAGGCTTTACAATTGCCCCTCCAACCCAGTGCCGCGAAGTCGGGGTTTTACCGCTTCACAAACTCTTTAGCTTTGGTCGTGGATTCCAGCGCCCACATTTCACAAATTGGCTCACGTCTGTCCAGCCCCCACCCCGACTAGGGTTGTTTTACCGGCTGCGCTCTGCATCTGGACTCAACGAATTATTCTATTCTGTCTGGAATGAAGATGCCGGAAAAGAAAGCGTGAATGTGGCCTTTCAGAGAGAGGCACAAGAAAAACCTGGGTATTTCCCCGCATCTCCCTGTCCCAACCAGACTTTTCTGGTCCCCACTCTTTGCCATGCCTGGGAAATCAAAATACTTTGGCTCTGGGCTCCAGAGATATTAGCAACAGGGGCAGAGGAGGGCAGCCCAGCCCAAGATTGTGAATTAAATGCTAGATTTTGGGAGTAAAGAGGGTTAATGAGCAGCCACGTCTCTCCCTCTTTTTTTCTTACCTTTTCTCCCTTATTCGGGCCAGCCCAAACCTTCAGTCCTCAGAATATCCCAAAACCCTCCTTCACTTCCAAACCCCTGCAGTGTCTATATCTGCAAATGCCCACCGCCTGGGAGGAGAGAGCTGGCCCCACTGGAGCCTTTTGAGCTTCTGGGCTGGAAAGTTGAGTTCCTTTCCGTGGGGTGGGATAGTCAGGGGTCTCCCTCAGAGTGGGAGAGGTAGGGATGGGGACTGAGAGATGGACCAAAGTAGCCAGGAAGACCAAGAGAAAGGAAACTGAATACTGCCCATCAAGAATATCGCCAAAATCTACAGCTACTTCTTGGCTCGGCACGTTTCCTCCATTATAAAAAGTGAGGAGTGACCACGAGTTACTACCCTGGATTGGCATGCCTCAAGGGAGCTCCCTGCGTTCTCAGCCATATCCCCAACCTTCCACTGTCACTTAGGGAAGGAGGCCCAGCCAAGCCAGGCCCAGCCAGCTCTGGCCTTTCCTCTCCTCCGTCACAGGCTTAGGGTCTCTGCTGGAAGACGTGCTCTCTCTCTTTCCCCATACCTTGAGACCCCTGCTACTTACCCGAGGTGGTGAGGAAATAAGGGTGGTGGTGGTCTCCCTTATGTAGAGGGTGATGGGGGTGAGGAGCCAGGAGGGTGGGTGTGGGCATGAGGGGGTAGCCATAGTCTAGCAGAGGCACCCGGGAGGCCAGAGAGCTGGTGAAGTGGTCAGAGGCCACCTCCCTTAGCGGCTTGGGCTTGTGTAGCAGGATGTCCTCGATGAAGAAGGACGTGGGCCTCTGAGATGACGCCGGGTGTAGAGGGGAGGTGAAGTTGAGATTCATCTTGAACCGAGCGCCTGCCACAGGGCGAGGGCCGGGGACGACGAGTAGGAAGCAGGCAGCGTCTCAGCACGCCTGGTCGAGAGCCAGCCACCCTCGAGGCTCGGATCCCTGATGCTCTCTCCTCGGCCTGGGCTACCCCCGGCGCTGGAGAGGCGAGAAGATAAGCTCTTGGGTAGGTTGGGTCTATGTGTAGGAGAATTGGCAGCTTGGAGAGGGGAGCCGGGAGAGCCAATGGCAAGGCTGCCAGAGGCAGAGGGGAGGGTGCGGTGGGCGCGGGGCGGGGCGGGGCGGGGAGCTGTCCGCGGTGCTGAATACGACCGGCCAGGCCCGGGGAGAGTGGAGCCGAGCGGGCCGGGTTCTTGCTCCTACCAGGTTTCTCGACCTCAGTTTCTGGCCGCCACGGCAGGAGCTGCCCAGCTCCCGGCCGTTTTTAAAGAAAACGAAAGAGATAAAGTCTCTACCCTCGGACGAACTCCCCTTTAGAGAGCAGGAGGCATTTAAAGGGCCCCGAAGCAACAGGAATAGAGCACTTATTTCAGCACTGGGGCCTGGGCTTTAAAACTTCAGAGAAATGATAGCAGAGGGGGAAGAGGGGAAGTGAGGAGAGAGTCCATATCTGCTAGACCCAACTTAAGTTGATGACTGAGGGATGACTGGATTGTCGAGGTAGATAAATAAAATGTTGATGATGATCATAACATTCTTTACCTCAGTTTTAGAGGGTGGTGTGAGGAAAGTTATACCTACATTAGTCAAGTAATTTGACCTGTGTAAATATGTCCAAAACTACCTCTCAAATGCCAGCCTCCACCTCCTGTCAAATTTCCATTACTTTCTCCTCATTCCGCTCACATGGGCTGCTATTTCTGCTATACTATCCCTTTCAGCCCTAGCGCCCCCCCCCCCAAATAATTGTACTGTGTTTTTGTTTCCCATTCCCTTTTGCAGCCTTTCTTTTCATTTTCCTCCCTCCCAATCTTTTGTTTTTTAATGTTTGTCTTTTTTTAAATCTGTCACATTTATTTCCCTGGAGTCAATTTGCTAAAATTAAGGTGATCATCTACAGCACAGCAGGGGTAATTTCAGCTCGCATCTCTGAAAATTGCTCTAATTATTGATGTTAAACTCAGGGAAATTAAAAGAAGCCACTTCTCTTCCATCTCCCCATTTTTAAGCTCTAATTTGTTGAAATCTAGTCATCATCACAATTCCAATCACCACTGCTAATAGTAAAAGTGTTTTAATAGAGACTGAGTCCTCACAACCCATGCTATTAGATAATTAGAGGAGGTGTTAGGAAGCCAAGTGCTAATCCTTGGGCGCACGGGTAGGATTTCCATCTGATCTAGCAGGTAGAACAAATTAATTACCAGAATCAATTAGGCCCCAAACTACAGAGCGTCAAGAAGTGGGAGCGTCGTATTCCATACGGATGAACTGGTAAATGGTAAACAGACGAGGGGAGTGAGAAGAAGGAGGAAGAAGGGGGAGATAACTTTAAAATAAGCTCTTGGCAAGTAAGCCTCTAAACGAAGTCAGAATTCTTTGTCCTGGAGTGTGAAATGTGATCTTTTTAAAGTTTATAATTGTAAGAACTGAAGACCGGAGAGCAGGTGGCCACGGAGAGGGAACATAGAAGACTTCCAGGAGTCGTTGCTTGGTCCTTAGCCCCGGTCCAGTCATCTCCCGCAGGACCAAAGGAAGACCAAGGAGACTCGTGAAGAGGGGACTGTCCACACTTTACCCACATCCACCCTGCTGCCAGAGAGCGCTTACTCTTTCCTGTGAGTGGAAACCGAGGCATCCCGTCTCCTAAGACCCTAAAGGATTAGAGGCTATTGAGGGCGTGGCGGGTTTACAACCAGAAGTAGCCTCTGTAAAGAGCCTTCCCGAGCCGGCGCGCGCTTACACTCCATCCCTACACAGACAGAGCACAGATTTGCACCCAGCCTTGGGGGTGGGATTTTAGCTTCACTCTGGGGGCAGGGACTAACTTCTGCCTCAGAAACAGAAATGACAAGATTACTGAATGTCCCTTGGGACCAGGGGCAGTAAAAAACGCCTTTGGGTAGCAGTTACCTTGGAGCCAAGGCACTGCAAACCCTTTCTCAGAATTCATTCTTACACGTCTCCCGGAGTGTTCGAGGGATCCGAGGAGGGAAGGGAAGGGGCGGGGTAGACAGCCTGCTCAGTCCTTACCCTCCCCCTTATTTCATATACTTTTATTTCACATTCCCTGCTGTCCCCCAAAGCTAAGGCTATCTCCCCAGGCCCTGCTCGCTGGCCAAGACGCGCGGGAGGAGGGGCCGACTGCCCACGCCCCCCTTTCTCTACTTCTGCTCATGCCGGGACCCGCCTGCCCAAGAGCCCAGCGCTGCCGAGGGAGACTTTCCCTCGGGAGTCCGGCTCTCCAGCCTCCGCCTCCGCCCCAGTGGGAACCTAGGAAGTGAGAGACGGAGGGAGAAACTGGACAGCTCTGGGAAGTGGAAGGACTTCCAGGACTGCGAGAGTTTTCCTTCCCTCTCCCCTTTCAGCGATGCTGGGAAACCAAGCTCCGTGGCTGAGAGAGTGCGACCCGCCGTCCGCACCAATGCAGGCCCCCGGGGGCGCGGAGGCAGGAACAGGGGGGTCGGAAGTGGCGCAGAGACAGGGATTCCTCGGTCGCCACCCTTGTCCATTAAGGAGACCCCCTTATCCCAGCGCACTCAGATAATCCCAGCTGGGCTCGCCAAGAGGGCTATGGGGCCTGAGCACAGCGCAAGGGGCAGGCTGTGCACGCGGGGCTTGTCCTGGAAAAGTTCCTTTCGGTCCCGGCCTCACATTCCTCTAAGAGTTACGGCCCAGACCCTCGGGGAAATCGCGAGGTGAAGAAAGCTGGCAAGTTTCTCTATGATGCTGGCGCTCTGGCCTGGCCCATCCTTCTTCCCTGGTGGGGTGAAGGAGGCCCCCCAGGTGCCCAGCCCCATCTTGAGATTCAATTCGGGTAAGTCTTAGGGTAAAAGGAAGAGGCATTCCAGAGCCAACAGGCCTCCCTCTTCCCTCCACTCCCGCCAGCCCAGGTAAGGAGTAAATGTCATATTTTTATACAGCTTGCAAACAGTTTGCCCCTTAAAAGCAGAAATATTTCATTGCCTAGATTATCTCTAAAGTCTAGACCAACGATGTCTAATAAAAATATAAAGCGAGCCACATAAGTCATTTAAATTTTTCTACTAGTCACATTTAAAAAGTAGGAAGAAACAGGTGAAATAGTAATGTATTTCACTTAACACCAATATATCAAAAATATTATTATTCAACATATAATCAATATAAGTATTGAGATTTTTTTTTTTTGCACTCCTTTTTTTATACTAAATCTTCAAAATCCACTGTGTATTTTACACTTACTGCACATCTCAGTTCAGGAGTTCTGACTAGCCACATTTCAAGCGCTCAATAACCACATATGGCAAATGGTTACCTATTGGACAGCACGTGTCTAGTAAATTGCCATCATTCCTTTTACCCTTTTCCAATGTAGGTAGACACACATAGAAAATGGAAAGCAGGGACTTCCCTGGTGGCACAGTGGTTAAGAATCCAACTGCCAATGCAGGGGACACGGGTTTGAGCCCTGGTCTGGGAAGATCCCACACGCTGCGGAGCAACTAAGCCCATGCGCCACAACTACGGAGCCTGTGCTCTAGAGCCCACGAGCCACAACTACTGAGCCTGCACACCTAGAGCCCGTGCTTCGCAACAAGAGAAGCCACCACAATGAGAAGCACGCACACTGCAATGAAGAGTAGCCCCCGCTCGCCGCAACTAGAGAAAGCCCACGTGCAGCAAGAAGACCCAACGCAGCCAAAAATAAGTAAATTTTTAAAAAATGGAAAGCAGTTGCTGAAGCCAGCCTAGCACATTCTCAATACTTGCCCTTCATCTATCCACTATATTCTATTATTGTGAACATTCACTGAGCACCTACTATCTTCCAGGGTACTCACTACCCGTCTTCGCAAGCTTTCCCCAAGCTTTAGGAGATTAAATAAATGCACTCACATTACATTTATTTTTCATTCTCATTTGACTGAAATTGATCACCTGGAGCCATCAGGCTATAACCGTGTGCCAGGCAGGCGTGTAAAATCAGATCCCATTCACTGCTCTGAGCAAAAGTTAAGGATCAAATAAATTTTCCCCCACCCAACCCGCAAGACATGATCGAGCTCCTGTTTATGGTTTCAGCTGAAGAATTATTAATTTAAAGAGAGAAAATACATGTTTTTCAGGGAGCTGATAATTAAACAGTCCTTCTCTCTTTCATGTCAGCCTCATCTAAAACTGTCATCTGAGCTGGGACTTAGTTTCCCGAAAAGATAACCCTATTGATGATCAAAGGAAGAGACTGATTCCATTAGCCAAGGTACCTATACCGCGGCCTTCAAAATAAAGGGAGAAATGTATTTTAGAAGGATCTGAGTAACACACTTTACTCATAACATTTTGTATTACATTGCTTGTTGTCTGTTTCAACTTACCTTCTATTTGAGTACTTTATTTTAAGCACTACCAAAGTGGATGACATGCCTAGAAAAAGAACAGGAGTCACTGAATGCTTCCTGCAAATGCATCTTCAAATAATGCTTTTACACTGAAAATTAGGATGTGAATTCTATGAGAACACATTCAAGGACAGGGTGTTCAAATCACAGTATTCCTAACATAAGGAGGACTAACTCTATCCAGCTTGCTCATTCAGGACAAGGTCAGTCTGAAGAGTTAAAAACTTTCATTTTATTTCTTTCTTGAAGTTTTCTATGCTGCCTTTGGCATCTCAATTCAAAACATGCTTCGAAAAGTGACAGAAAAAAACCCCCTTAAGTTAAAGGTTTGAAATACGAGAGATTACCTATCATTTCTTAATACTCTAAGAGGCATATAGTAGAATAAGAATGAGGTTTGAATAGGTTTCTTATTAGTATTCCACCATTCCCTCACTGAGTCCCCAGAAGAGTAGCCAAGTGTATTACCAGAGGAAAAAACCCAATAAGCTAACAAAATGCCTTTTAAGTATTTTTTCTCCCATTCCAAACCATTCAAATTCTATGTCAGATTTTAAATTTAGCACCTACTAGCACAATGTACTTTAAACAATACAAAATTAGTAATGCATAGTTTTAAAAATAAAGGTTCATGAGTTGCTACCATAATACAATGTGAATTTCTAATGTTAGAGATTGTAAGACCCTTTCAAACTCTATTATTGGGTATAGAAATTTGTAAACATTTCCCAAAAAGACTATGTACATGGAACTAAATATTTGGTATGTTTTGTTAAAATGCTGGACGGTTTATATTTTGTTTGAGAATACTGTTCATGAAACAGATTGATATTTATTTTTAAACTCTCATTGGTAATGCAATCAAGTTAGTGGACCAAAAAAATGGGAGGTACAAATGTTGTCACTATAAGAGAATAATATTGAATTTGTCTTACAATGACCAAGATGGTAGATAATCTGTGTATAACATAAAAACCTGGAAGTCAGAGAAGAAAACATTGATTAAAAAATTAACTAATTTTTAAAAATTCTGCATGGCAAAAGTTATCATAAGCAAAGGAAAAAGACAAACAATAAACTGGGAGAAAGTATTTGCAACTCATATCCCAGACACAAGGATAATTACTTATATATAAAAAGTTCCTACAGATCAATAAAAAAAAAATCAAGAGTACAACTTAAAAATGGGCAAAGGATTGAAAGAGTTCACCAAAAAGAAAATATAAATAAATGGCTGTTAACCATTTTAAAAGATGCTAACAATAATACTAAAAATAAGACTAATAAAAGATTACACTGAGACATCATTAACCTGTCGAATAAAACATTTTTTAAATCTAATTGCCCACTCTGTTGGCAAAGCTGTGGGGGAAAGAATCACTCTCATATATTGATGCAAAGAATGCAAATTTGTACAATCTCTATTGAGAACAATTTGGTAATATATATCAAAATTACAAATGCACATCATAATTTATCCGACAGATATGATTTGCACATCATGGCTAAATTACACAAACCCAGAACAAAAGGAACTCTAGGATGTATTTTTAAGTGAAAAGAGCAAAGTATGCTAACATTTGTTTTAAAGGGGGAAGGATGGGGGAAACTACACAAATTTGATTACATATTCTATATATACCTCTGGAAAGATACAAAAGAAACTCATAGCATTAGTTGCCTTTAGGGACTGAGGTCCTGGGGACTTGATGGGAAGCAGGTTTTTCCCTAAATGCCCTTTTGTATCTTTTGAGTAAGAATCATATGAATGTAATATTTATTCAAAAGTCATTTTAAAATTAAAATATAAAAGAAAAAAGAATTATTTTACTTCAACCCCAAAATGTTCAAATCAAAATTCACTACATTATTTTTATTATGATTTTAGCTTTTCTCCATAAGTTACTGGACCCAAATTAGTACATAGTTGTTTTTAATTGATATTTGCCTATAAGGGACATGAAAATTTTATTCCTTAGTAAAAGTTCTGCAAGTCTTTATTTTCATATGAACTATACGTGATTTCAAAGTTGATCACACACCTCACTCTCATCCATAAATTAAGAATAATATCGATTTAATCACTTAAAGAATGTCTTTGAAGAATGTTTTTTAGCAATTTCAATGATGGCACTATGGATAATGAGGTGAATTTCTTGCATTTATATTATACATCATATATTTTGCTCTGCCTTCTCACTTGAGTATCACAACTCTTCCTTATTACATACAAAGAAACAGAAGATCACTTAGGTAGAGTCAGGAGCTCAAGATCATTCAGCTTTGTACGCTAGGATTTGAACTCAGGTTTATCTGACCCCAGTGTCCATACTCTGTTCATTCCAACCACATTATCTTTGAAAAATAAACAAGTAAAGCAATAATAGATGCTGCTTATTTCTCATCTGGAATGGAACTTGAAACTATCGCCCTTGATTTAAGAGCACAATCTCCCCAATTCTTCTCATTGGAGGATTTATAGATTCATACCATGACCTGTAATAACTAGAACCAGAAAGGATGTTTTAAAGTTTTAACTTTGGAATATGAACACACACACACACACACACACACACATATATACACTTCAAGATGATGAGGGCAGTATACATAACCAGTTGAAAACAGAACATGGTTTAGAGTCAAACAGACTGAGATTAGAGATCTGGCTCCATCACTGCTGCATACTAGCTGTATGACCGTGGAAATTTTGTTTAATCCCTCTAAGCTCTATTGTTCTCAATTGTAAAATGGGGACAATATTTGCATCTCATAGGGTAGTTTTGGAGAGAATTTAAGGTAATGGATATATGTCAATTATGTCTCAATTTTATTTATTTATTTATTTATTTAGGCTGCGCTGCTGCATGTGGCTTGTGGGATCTTAGTTCACCGACCAGGGATGGAACTGGGGCCCTAGCAGTGAAAGCGCCAAGTCCTAACCACAGGACCGCCAGGGAATTCCTGTATCTCAATTTTTAAAAGGTAATATATGTAATGCATTTTGCTCAGTGCCTGGCACACAGCTAATGCTTAATAAGTGGCCCTGCTACTGGTGATGATGATGGTGATAGTGGAAGTGGTGGTGGTTATGGTGACGGTAGTGCTGATGGAGGTGGTGATGGAGATGGTGGTAGTGGTGATGCTGGTGATGATAAAAGCAAGGCCAAATGATCAATACTGGAACCCTAGGGCTACCACGGACATGTGAATAATGAATCCAACACCGTGTCGCTACACAAAAGCAGGCTTATATAATCCTAGAAAGAGTTTCTTGTCAAGAAAAAAAAAAAAAAAGAATGTATTGGGAAGGTGGTGATGACTACGAGCTATGAGGGAGTCGTCGCCTGGATACAAATGGGGAATAGCTATTTAGCTCTAGAAGATACCTTGAAGATGATTTTAAGAAAGATGACACCTTCTTATTGGATGGCTGTGCTATTCATGTTCCTACTTTCCCCCAGACAGGGTTCGAAACATTAAATTAGAAAATGATATCCACATCAGGTCTATTTTCTTCTGGTGGAGGGTGGGGAGAACCAATCATACAAAGACTACTTACTGAGTGTCTACCAGGTACCTTACCTTGGCTAGGCTCCCTGTGAGGTGGTTTGGAGAGATAGGGTAGAGAAGTGCAGGGCACAAAGAAATTTCAGAGAAGTGTAAGCCTTATTTCCTCTTGAAATACACACACACCTCAACACATGAAACTAAAAACATGCAAAACAAACAACCAACCAAGAGATTCTCTGTGCATTTTACTTAATTACCAAAATATTTTCATCACTGAGATGATGCAGGCTCAATTGTAACTAGGGGAGAAAATTATATTGGGAGACAGTGAAGCCAAGAGCTCTGTGATTTATTCAGTTTACATCTGCAAACATTTATTGAACATGTACCTTATAAAAATGTGAGTGTGCATTTGAAGGCTTTTTCTCATACGTATATATCTTGCCTCCACTTTTAGGCCACGGATTTAATTTTATCTTCTGTGTCTTTAATATTTTCCAGTATTGGAATCCCCCCAAATTGACACGAAAATATTTCTATAATTGACTGCAGTATTATTTGACAGTTACCAGGTAAGAGAATAATTTAGTGCAGGTTACCAGAGCCCTCCTTATTGGCTGGAAGGTGGGCAGCCCCTCAAGATGGTGTGGTAATACCATGTGCTTTTTTAAAAAATACCATGTGATTTTTGTGGGGGGAAGAAATATGGACTGGCAAATGTAGGGAAATCTCTTCAAAACTAAACTAAAACAGAGCCTCCACTTTGCACTCTGAGGTCTTAGCCTCACAAAACTTGATTATTAAAAATTGCTTTCATCTATCTTCTTTCGGGAAGGATCATCCTTATCACCTCCCATCTACGTAGATAATTTCTATCCAAATCTAGATCCAGTTCATACCCTTTTCCCTCAGAAAACCACTCCTGTCCACAGTATTTAATCATCATGGAATTAGCAGATATTCTACTCACTGAGCTTTTGGAATAGGCTAAATACTACATTGATATGTTTTATCTCTTTTTATGGTCAGGTTCTGTTTTTCCAACTAGATTACGTATCATTTTTTTCTATAGGAAATATATTCAAATAATGCAAAGTGAAAAATCATAAAAGTTACAAAGTGAAAAATTTTCCCATCCCACTCTTCCAGCCACCCAATACATAATATATATTGTGAATAAATAAATGTGTAAGTGAAATATAAATATTATGTAATATATGTATTTTTTTCCTCTCACATACACACATCCTTTCTCTTTTTATACAAATTCTTTTGCATTTTGGTTTTTCTACTTAACTTTTTTTTGGTTGTACATTATAACATTTATGGACGACCATGATTTTATTTAACTAGTCCCCTTCGATGATAATAAGATATTTAGGATGTTTCCAATCTTTTGCTATTACAAACAATGCTGCAATAAATAACCATACACATATATTATTTTGCACATAGGCAAGTATGTCTATAGGAATTCTTAGATGATAAATTGCTGGATCAAGTTTGTAATTCTCACTGGCTTTGCCAAATTGTACCCCATAAAGATAGTATCAGTCTATACTTTTTTCTGTAGCACATCAGAGAGCCCCAGGTGATTCTCATGCAACTGATCTAAGGATAATACTCTTGTGTTTACTAGGTCACTTAACCCTTGAAAGCCTTAGTTACTCTATCTGCAAAGTGGAGATAATGTTACCTACCTCGGAGGACTATTGTAGGACTATTTTATGAGGAAAATATGCAAAAGATCTTTCAAAACTGTCAAGCAGGATGAAAATGTTGATTATTATTAAGGATAATAGCTTCTAGCATTTACTCTGTGATTGGCATTGTATTACATGCTTTAATATATTCTCTCCAATTTATACAGCAAAGTAAAGATAATTAGCTTAGTTTTATATTTCAAGAAACTGAAGCTCAGAGAGAGGAATTACAAGACCAGGCGTCTGGTAAATGGCAGAAGAGGTATTCAAACCCAGGCTTGCACGGGTTCAAAGACTGGGCTGTTTCCACTAAACCTCATTTTGACTTATAATTTAAATAAATCAACCACTATTATTGCTGTAATTTCTATAAAATGTTATTTAAATCATCTATCAAATATAATGCATGAGGGAAGGCTTCATGCAAGACACAGGACTGGAGCTGGACCATCCAGGATTGGTCAGGTGGCATGGAGATGATGAAACTGTTCCAGCAAAGGAGAAGGGCACGTACAAGCACTCACAGGTGGGATAGCACAGAGCGTATTTGCAGGATACTGTGATTAGCATAACTAGAGTAGAGACTCTGAGTAGTATTTGGAAATGTGGTTAGGGGCTTATTAATGAGTGCTTTGCAAGATAGAAGACTTTGTTTTCAATTTGGAGCCCAGTGGGGTGAGGGTAGGGGCCAATGAAGGTTTTCTGAGCAGAGCTCTAACTGTGGATGATAACATTTTAGGAAATTTTTATCTCAAATCCCTATGCGTGAAGAATTAGAAGAAAGATACTAGAAAATCCAGAAGGTAAGTTATCGGTGTTTCCAGATGTAAGTCCATTCAGCCATTCAGTTAACATTCATTCAACAAATATTTATTAGTCACTTTCTATGGATGTCAGGCATGACAGTAGTAGCTTAGAAGTTACAAATATAAATACAACATGATCTGCTTTTAAGACTTTCAAACCTCATGGTAACAGCATGATCTTAAATGCTAATGGTCTCTGTGTCCCTCTTTTGTCATTCCCTCCAATCTTTTCTTCACTAGCCAATGTGATGATTCAAAAGTACAAATCTGATTGTTATTCCATGCTTAAAATCCTTTGGCAGTATGTTATGCTACCCTCTCTGCCAGGAACATTTACTGCTCTTGCCATCTCTCACTCCAGCACTGGCTTTTACTCCTATACAGTTTTCAGCTAAAACAAATCACTTCCTGCCGGAAGCCTTCCCTAATGCCCCCAGGGGTATTAAGTGCCCTGCCCTTGTGCTACCACACACTTCTGACATCATCATAGTTTTCTCACTACATTGCAACTTCCTCTTTAATCATTTGTATCCCTCTCTCAACTGTAAACTCTACAGTAAGGAGGACCAATTATACCCTAGGCATCTATCTAGTTCAATGTCTGGCACATGGTAAGGCCTCAAATATTGACTGACTGAACAAGTGAATAAATAAATAAGTGCATAGGTGAAATAGCCACTCAGACGATCAAGCCTGGAAGATTTTACTTTGCTCAGGAAAGAAGCAAGTGTTTTCCACTGGTTACAAAATGGCATGAAAGCCAGTCAATCCCTGGTCACTTTTCCAATTCAATATCAAATGGGGCAGAGATCCTATGTGGCAGTGGAATTGGAATGGCTGGTTATGAGATAACAAGCTATGGGGAAGGTGGTTGCTTATTAAATACCACAAACCTATAGCACAGGAAGCGGATGGGGGTTTGCAGATTCAGGTGGGTTCAGATCTGCAGCCTCCAACCACCTGGTCCAAATAGTTCTTTGTCTTTTTGAGAGTCCTAGAATTCTAAGGCTGGTAGAACCTTAGAGATTTTTCCTTTTTGTATTCCTTGTTGTACAAATAAATTCCAGAGAAGGTAAGTGATTTGCCCAAAGTCACACAGCAAATTGTTGGCAGAGCTGAGGCTAGAAAACCTGAGCCTCTCCACATCCAGTGAAGTGTTAGTGTTTCATGACTCCCAAAGGTGTTGAATCCTTTAACTAACGTATCAGTCACAGGTGGGTTTGCAGAATTTCTCATTATGTTGTTTTTCACTTTATTCACTCAGAACCTCATGTGTCCATCCATTCGTTCATTCATACCTTCAACCAGTATTTTTTAATATTACTACATCTCTTCCTATGAGGTGCTGCAGAAAACAGGAAACTCTAATGCACATCCTTGGCTCTCACTTGCTGTGAAATAGGGAAACTGGGTTTCGTTAATGGCACCAAAGTAATACCCTTCAGATTACTTGCTGTTTACAAACAAGGAAATGTAACTTTATATAGTGCCATCAGGCTGTCAACATTTCAACCCAGTGATCGATCGTAGCATCCCTAATGGTGGGACAACCAGACATTACACGTGCCCTTGTTGTGATGCTACATGAAGCACACATCATCGCCTGTAAAGTATTCCTGCCAAATGTTTAACCTGAATCCAATCAGGCTTGGATCCAACTTTAAGTTACAGAAAATACGAAGGATACAAAAGCAAGCTAAACTATACTGCATAGAAGCAGTGAGAGAAATCCAGAAGATCCAGCATTCCATGGGACAATTCCCCATTTCATTCAAAAAGGCAATGCCACAAGGAAAATAAAGGTAAAGTGAGGACTGGAGACTTAAGACACAAAATCAAACATTATGTGTGGTCCTTGATTAGATCCTGCTTTGAACGCACCAATCATAAAAATACTTTTAGAATAATGGAGAAATGTAAGTAAATCACAGGGGCTGGGTCAGGGGGGATGAAATAAATATGACAAGAGGTTAATAATTGTTAAAATTTAGTGATCAGTACATGGAAGTTACTTATACTATTTTCTTTGTTTTTCTATTTGTTGAAAATTTCCATAATAAAAAGAAAGAGCAAAAATACCATTCAACCATAAAAAGAAAGTTGGGCAACGGTAAGTTAGTGTATGCTCAGTATTAAGTGTCCAGAAAGCATCACAGAAACATAGACCTTTCTAGTAGTCTAGAGAAAAAAAAGATCTCTTGGCCTGAGGTAGGCAAGGAATACTGCATGGAGGAGGTGGGACTTTGGATGAACGAAACTGAAACATACACGAGGGTCAGTAATCCTAGCAGAGCCAAGACAGTGCCAGTTAAAGACACATTCACCGTCATACTCCTCTCACTGTGGGCTGCAGGAGGGACGCTGGCGAGTCTAACCCTCAGAGATGCCAAGCCCTAGTGCCTAATTTGATATTAAAAGTCCACTCACTGTTGTTCTCTGGAGTGAACCCAGAGCCTGATCTCCCGCACCGCCGAAAGCCCCCAGCCAAATAATCAAAGCTAATTACAAACACAAAGGGATGCTCATTTGCAAAGAAATGACCTCCAGCTACTTGTTGCATCAGCCAGAGGTCAACTCAGTCCAACCCAATTAGTATTTTCCCCGAGAGATTCCTGTGACATCCTCGCCCATCCCAACAGCAGGCTCTCGTTTGAGCCCCAGCAAAACCACCCAGAAGCCTTTGAAAGCCAGAGGGGCATGTTTTCTCTGAAGTTCAATGCCGACCAGTTTTACCAACCCTTATCCCTTAAGAACAAACTCAGTGAGCCCGCATCAAACAAAACAGGCGAATGGATAATGTTGCCATTTAAATGCTCTGACTAATGCAGTTCCTGATTTCCCTTCCAAATTAAATGCATTTCGCTTAGTACATTTTCAACAGACGTTACTCATCTGCTCGATTAATGAGTTTGCTGTGAAAGCTACTTCGGTAGCAATTTGAAACAAAAGCATCTCAACGTGACTGAGGCCCCCTTCCCCTTCTCTCTCCATCTTAGCCTCCCTTCCCCCCTCTCCCGCTCCAGCGTAAATGCATCACCAAAAGAGGACGGCGAAGCTGGAGTCGGCGAGGGTTCTCTTCTGTGTCACTACACTACATTAGGAATAAAACCTTCCACTTAAACACTTAAATGAAAACATCGAGAAACTAATTTACTATTTGCAATCACATGATTTAAGCCGAAGCTGCCTTAATTTCCTTCCCATTTTGCTTCATATTCAATGTGAGCACACACTAGATTGGTCTATGAAAAGGCTGTCTTCGAATCACAACACTTAAGACCTCTTTCATTTTCTTTTTGATTAAATAATTGAAATTCCTGTCAGGGCCTGCACTTTACTGACGCACAGATTTGGTGTGTGAGGATAAAGACCACTTTTTGTTTGCTGCCTGGGTCTTAAAAGCCAGCGGGCTTTACTTCATTAAGGGGCTGATAAAATGGACATATGCTATTCACCCATTTCGCAGAAATTTCCTGCGCCCATTAAGTGATTGTTTGAGACAAATTATGAAAAGCATCTCCTTTCATTTAACCATCCTCATTCATTGGGAGGCTTCTGCCTGCTGCAGAGAGCTCAGCTTCTCCCATGCCAACTTCGTCCATTAGGAAAATAAAAACAAGAACCCACGTGTATATGCACATATGCACACAAAACGCACAAAAACCAAAATGAAATAAGGCACAGAAAGCTTCATTTGCTTCAACTAAAGAAACCTGAGGTTATTTCTATTCTGTGATGGGCCATGGCAGAGAAACCCCAGACCAACATCATGGCCCAGCCTGGCCAGCCCGGCCATGGGCCTTTGGGCTCCTTGAAGTTGAGGTAAGCAGATCCTGAAGGAGGTGGGGAGAGCCCATCACTCAGAAGAGAAGCTACACCACCCACTCTGCAGTCCCACTGTCCCATGAGCCAATGACTAAATCGGACAACAGCAGGTATGTATGTGGTCTCTGTAATAAATGCACAGTCTCAGAATGTGTGTCTGTGTTTAAATACAGATCACAGATCCTCTTTTATGAGGCTGATCATCAGACACTCCTGGATGTTCAACCCAGGTCTACCTGGCTGTGTGCCCTTGGGTATGTTATCTGGGACCTCTCAGAGTCTTCGTCCCATCTGTAAAATGGGGACATAAATAAATGGTCCCACCTCCTCACAGGATGGTTGGGAGCTTTAAATGAGACAGTGTGTGGAAAGTGGTTAGTGAGTCCAGCACGTGGTGTTTAATAAAAGTTAGGAAACACTGTTATGTGCTTCTGAGGCTTTACATGCATATCTACGTATGACCATATTCACATTCCTTTAAATAGTGTACTTTCAGAGAATAAATGGTCTTACCTACATTTACCCGTTCATAAAAATAAACAAACAAAAACCTATGTCTGGGTACAGGAGGAGACCCATATGCTACACACATATATACATATATGTAGTATAATTTTATAACAGGAAAGGGCATTACCAGATATTTTGTCCAACCTCCACCCAAAGTAGGTCTCCCACCTAGAAGATCCGAGACAGTTCGATGACTCCCTCTTATGAAGACTCAATTTACTTCCATGTCACCTGTACTACTGGTCCCTGTTCTGACCACCAGAATCACATAGAAGAAAACTCACTGCTACAGAGAAGCCTTTCCATATTAAACAAACAAACAAAAATTCCAAAGCTCTACTGTTTTCTCTGAGTATTCTCT
The DNA here is from genome assembly GCF_028564815.1 of Eubalaena glacialis. Classification (NCBI taxonomy): domain Eukaryota; kingdom Metazoa; phylum Chordata; class Mammalia; order Artiodactyla; family Balaenidae; genus Eubalaena; species Eubalaena glacialis. The sequence goes on along the minus strand of NC_083725.1, from coordinate 10,305,744 downwards.
TTCCCGGAATAAATATCCCAGAACCTGCACTGCTCCTTGTAACACATCATTTTTTAGCCCTCTCACCACTATGGACCTCTGAACTTTAAAACAGAGCCTGCCTTGAATTGAACATAATATTCCACATGTGGTCTGAATAATGCTGGATAGAAATACATATTGTATTCACTCATTGATTAACTAATTGATCCAACACTTATTGACAGCAGAAACTAAGCTCATCACATGTTTGGACATATATATTAAATAGCATAATAAATGCTATATATAAAAGGTGACCTCTTCGGCATGGTGTCTATAGTTAATAACATTGTTTTGTATATTTGAAAGTTGCTAAGAGAGTAGATCTTAAAAGTTCTCATCACAAGAAAAACAATTTGTTACTATGTGTGGTAATGGATGTTAACTAGACCTCTTGTGATGATCATTTTGCAATATATACAAATATGGAATCATTATGTTGTACACCTGAACTAATATAATGTTACATGTCAGTTATATTTCAATTAAAAATAATAAAATATTCTACAAAAAAAAAATCACCTCTTGGTCGTGCATGTTGAAGATCATCCATGGCCAAGCATTCATTCCAAGGAGGTTGCTCCCATCCCAACCATGCTTCCTGGTATTCTTCATTTTGTTTGCAGTTGTTACGGGCTCAGGAACCATGAATTCACTTTTAGCCTTTGCCTAAAGAACAAAATAAAAAGAGATGCATCTCCCTCAGAAAATTCCTTCACACTTCTCAGCACCAAACAGAAAGATCTTGGTATCAGGCACTGTTTTGTACGGTCACCCAGTCACCCAGTCACCCTTCTCCGTGGCAATAGCACCAGTGACTGAGAATGAATTCCATAGTTAAAGTAGAATGAGCATTAACAAGGTTAGACCTGTGAAGGCCCACACTCTCATCAGCCAAGGAAGCTTCCGTGGAAGGTGGCTGGGAAGAGCAGGAGTTTGGATGGAGGGCTGAGGGCTTGCACAGCCCTGGCTGGAGGGAGGCGAGTGCAGTCCAATGGCACTCACCAGGACTGGTGCAAACGCAGGCCTGCCTGGAGGCCAGAGGAGAGACAGGATGCTGCTTAAAGGTCCCAGCCAGACTTTCCTTTCTCTAAAGCAAACTTAACCAAGCTCACACAGAGTAGGGGAAGCTCAGTGTTTTTTTTCCAACTGTCAAGCTTGGCAAGGATCCCGGCCTTCTCATTTCCACCTTGAGGATTTTGGTGGCCTGGGTAGTTCCTTGAACAGCCTTCCAGCCTCAGACTTTCAGGCCTGCTTCTCCCCCTTTGCTCCTACCTCTTCACTGTGCCCTCTCTCAGGGACACTTTTTCAGTGTTTGAGTCTGTTTTTTTTTTTTTTTAATATTTATTTACTGGGACTTCCCTGGTGGTCCAGTGATTAAGAATCTGCCTTCCAATGCAGGGGACACGGGTTCAATCCCTGGTTGGGGAACTGAGATCCCACTTGCCATGGGGTAACTAAGCCCGTGCACTCTAGAGCCTGCGCGCCACAACTAGAGAGCCCACATGTTCTGGAGCCCATGCGCTGCAACTACTGAGCCTGTGCGCCACAACTAGAGAGCCTGCGCTGCAATGAAAGAGCCCTCATGCCATAACTAAGACCCGATGCAGCCAAATAAATAAATAAATATTTTTTTAAAATACACAAAAAACAAACAAAAAAATTTATTTGGTTGAGCTGAGTCTTAGTTGCGGCAGGAGGGCTCCTTAGTTGCGGCTCGCCAGCTCCTTAGTTGTGGCATGCATGTGGGATCTAGTCCTGACCAGGGATTGAACCCAGGCCCCCTGCATTGGGAGCGTGGCATCTTATCCTCTGCGCCACCAGGGTTGTCCCAGTTTTTGAGTAATTTTATTGTCATTTCCAAGCCTGCTGGATAGCTCAGCAAGTAAGAGATACTAGCCATGCAAACCCGTTACCCTGAACTCCTAGGTCACTGCTTCAGGCAGAGTGAGAAGGGTGATTTGGAAGAGGTAGAACCCAAACAATCGAGGGAAAGAAACAAACAAGGCTGTTGGTACAGAGGCCTGGAGATGCTTCTGGCCTTTTCTATTCTGAACAGAGATAACTCTGACTTGTCCCATGAGTAGATCCATGGATGAAAAGCAGAAGAGCTGGGATTGGTCCTAAAGCCATCTCTGCCTTGCCAGGTGACCTCTTCCTGGGGCTCAATTTCCCTGTTTGGGAAATGAACTTAGCCTCCCAGGGCTGTTAATGAGCTTCAATGAACTGGGAGATGGAAAGGTGCTTGGAATGCTTTGGAGGGTTTCCAGAGTTATCAGTGAAGGTGTAGAAAAAGCAGGCAAAGTGAGGTGGACATCGCCACTTTACCGATAAAACCAAAGCGTCAGAAGTTGCACTCACGGAAACCTGGCTCATGCCACCCAGTGGTGTACAAGGCCATGCCCCATTTCCCATTTGAGCCCTGTGAGAATCCAGACAGCATCTAAATTTTGATCTGATTTTCTTCCATATGAGGTAACTTCAGGGCTCTGTCCCTGGAAACAGACAAATGCATTAGATGCAGAATTCCCAAATGCTGGTCTGTGGACCAGTGCTGCCACACAAGGATTTTACTAATTAAGATGAAAAGAGAACAATAAGAACACCGGAAGAATCTTTCATAGAATTAAATTTATTTCACTTAAAGAACGGAGATTGTTATTGCAACGTCAGATCCAAGAGGACAAGGACTTTGATATTCTCATTCTCTGTTTTTTCACCAACACCCAGAATACCTGTATGTAATGGGCACTTGATAAATATTTGTTGAATGGATGAAGGAATGAATTATTTCCTTTCTATTCTCCTAGCATTAAAATATCATTTCTTTGCTGAAATGGTAGTAGTGTCAGGTTTTGGGGGTTTTTTTGTGTGTGTGTGTGTTTTTTTTAATTAATTAATTAATTTATTTTTGGCTGTGTTGGGTCTTTGTTTCTGTGCGAGGGCTTTCTCTAGTTGCGGCAAGCGGGGGCCACTCTTCACCGCGGTGCGCGGGCCTCTCACTATCGCGGCCTCTCTTGTTGCGGAGCACAGGCTCCAGACGCGCAGGCTCAGTAGTTGTGGCTCACGGGCCCCGTTGCTCCGCGGCATGTGGGATCTTCCCAGACCAGGGCTCGAACCCGTGTCCCCTGCATTGGCAGGCAGATTCTTAACCACTGCGCCACCAGGGAAGCCTTGGGGTTTTTTTAAAAACTATTTTTCCTTGGAAAAAATCAAAGTATGTAATTATCTTTAAAAGGTTCATGGATCTATCATGTTTACGATTGGGAATCTCTGGACCAGGTGATCCACCAGAGAACATGGAATCCTGTGATCCATCAGACGCTGAGTGGAAACACACTCACAGTCCTTAGGCCACATCCCGGCAGAGATGTTTCCTCTCTGAGATCTTAGAGGCAGGGAGATCTGGGCTCAGATACTGGAGAACATATTAGCCATATGACTTTGGACAAGTCGCTGAAGCGTGTTTTCTCCTCTGTAGAATGGGAGTCATGCTACTTGGTTTTTGCTTTGTTTTGTTTGGGGGAGGGGTGTACCATTTGTGGATTTTCAGCCCTGTGAAGGAAGGATGTCCCAGTGGCCTGGCTGCCTGAAGATTTTCTCAATCTTCTCTGGGAAAGATGTTCCCTTTTCTAGGCTGGTCCTTGGATCCAAGATACCCTTTAAAGAGAAAAAGAGCAACCTTTGCTTCTAAATTGGGCACATTCTTGCCAGTATGAGGGGAAACTGGAGCAAATCCTAATGCAATGAGTTGAGGGAAAAAAGTGAGTTTTTTAAAAAGCTGAACATATTTTACTTAAAGGATCATTCTTATTAAATGTTTTTGGTATTAAAGGGTGTTCCCTGGTGGTGCAGTGGTTAAGAATCCACCTGCCAGTGCAGGGGACACGAGTTCAATCCCTGGTCCAGGAAGATCCCACATGCTGTGGAACAACTAAGCCCATGCGCCACAAATACTGAGCCTGTGCTCTAGAGCCTGCAGGCCACAACGACTGAAGCCCACATGCCCTAGAGCATGCACACCGCAACTACTGAGCCCGCGTGCTGCAACTACTGAAGCCCACGTGCCTAGAGCCCGTGCTCTGCAATAAGAGAAGCCACCGCAATGAAAAGCCCACGCACCGCAATGAAGAGTAGCCCCGGCTCACCGCAACTAGAGAAAGCTTGTGCACGGCAACGAAGACCCAACGCAGCCAAAATAAAAACAGGCGGGGGGGGGGGGAAGAAATGTCTTTGGTATTAAAGATTTTTATTCAGTTACTATGTGATGGTGATAGTGGATGGTAGTTGTTTCTTTTTAAAGGCAGGAATTAACAAAATTTAAAGTTTCCAAAGTAAAAAAAAAACCCTGAGACTCTAGTGTCAAACTGACCTAAGACAGCTTGGTCTTGCACAATTTTTAGGTTCTTTTTTTTTTTTTTTCATAAATTTATTTATTTATTTTTGGCTGTGTTGGGTCTTCGTTGCTGTGCGCAGGCTTCTCTAGCTGCGGCGAGCGGGGGCTACTCTTCGTTGCAGTGCGCGGACTTCTCATTGCGGTGGCTTCTCTTGTTGCGGTGCACGGGCTCTAGGTGCCCGGGCTTCAGTAGTTGTGGTACGCGTGCTCGGTAGTTGTGGCTCGCGGGCTCTAGAGCGCAGGGTCAGTATTTGTGACGCACGGGCTCAGTTGCTCCACGGCATGTGGGATCTTCCCGGACCAGGGCTTGAACCCGTGTCCCCTGCACTGGCAGGTGGATTCCCAGCCACTGCACCGCCAGGGAAGTCCCTATTAGGTTCTTTTTGACACACATTGGTAACTTCCCTCCAACTTCACCAGCAGGTCTTAAATTACAGTGATAGAGAGGCACAGACTAAATTCTGCCACACATGCAAACATTAGCAATTAGCTACAAAAACAGTCCTACAGCCAGCTCTGTGGGCTCAATGAAGTTGAAGCTCTATCCTTTTCCAGGGTTTCTGGGCACTGTTGACGTTTGGGGGTGGGTCATTCCTTGTTGGGGAAGGGGACTGTCCTGTGCACTGCAGGATGGTTAGCAGCATCTCTGGCCTCTGCCCACAAGATGCCAATGGCTCCCCACAAAACACACACACAACTGTGACAAGCAAAAATATCTCCAGACATTGTAAATGCCCTGGTTGGGGGCAGGAGGTGCAAAATTGTCCCCAGCTGAGAATCAGTCACTCCATCAAGCATCTTGCAAGCAAGGTTCACTCACAGTAGACTCAAATCACTTTTTTTTAAATAACATCTTTATTGGAGTATAATTGCTTTACATTGTTGTGTTAGTTGCTGCTGTATAACAAAGTGAATCAGCTATACATATACATATATCCCCATATCCCCTCCCTCTTGCATCTCCCTCCCTCCCTCCCTATCCTACCCCTCTAGGCGGTCACAAAGCACCGAGCTGATCTCCCTGTGCTATGTGGCTGCTTCCCACTTGCTATCTATTTTACATTTGGTAGTGTATATATGTCCATGCTACTCTCTCACTTCGTCCCAGCTTACCCTTCCCACTCCCTGTGTCCTCAAGTCCATTCTCTACGTCTACGTCTTTTTTCCTGTCCTGCCCCTAGGTTCTTCAGAACCATTTTTTTTTTTCAGATCACTTTTTAATCAATGCCAGGCAGTCAGATCCTGTATAAGTTTCTCAAAATAAGACCAGGCAAAATTCTGGGCCTAGGCACTGTTCTGAAGGGCGTAGGCTACCGGGCTACGCAGTTCATTCATGAAAAGTGCCTCGTCAATATTTCTAACCAATCCACATGTCTTGAACATCATTCATTTCACCAGTAAAAAAAAAAAAAAATTTCTGACACCAATTGTGCGCATTAACAAAGCTCTGATGTTATTAGGAGATAGAGATCATTAAAGCGCTTGTAGCGGCCACTTCAAGGGTATGGACTTTTGATTCGAGATTTTCAAATGCTAACTAACCAACTAAAGTGTGAGAGATACACCACATTCTTCATCCCGAAGTAATTTTCAATAAAGGCAATATAATAGCTCGATATGACAGCTATTTAGATATCCCAAATCCTTCATTATTATTATTATTACTTTAAAGATATTACTGATCCATGAAGTCCAAAAGGCTGAAAACCGCTGCCTCACATCAAACCTCTTCTTTGTGAAAGGCTATTTAGGTGGACACAAGTCCCCCCAAAGGGAAATGGGACTCTGGCACTCAGACTGTTCCTGCATGCAATTTGTAGCCAAATTTTAATGAAAACCAATGTCCCCAGCCACTTTTCCCAACTGACAGAGAGGATGGTTTAGAACAGAAGTCAGCCTAGGGTCCATCCTGCGGGTGAACTGCATGATTGCCAACCGGAGTTTGTTGCTCCGCGAGTTTGTGTGTATAAGAATGCACAAGTTGCAATTAATTCCCAGTGAAGTCACTCCTCAAGTTAATTAGAAATGCAAAGTGTGAGTCTAAATGTTATGAGATTATAAAATGGCTTTAATAATGGGAACAATGAGATTGAAGCATATGCATTCTGGCCATGTGAATATTTCACAACAGTGTCAATCTGATTTCATTTGCCTAATCATGCCATTGATATGCAGCCACCAGCCTGCAAATAGAAAGGCTGAATTGCAGCAGATCACCCTTCTAATGTCATGATTATTAATACTGGAGGGAAATGGAGCTGCTACACTCCAATGGAAACTGCTGGGCCTTTGGAATTGAGATGGGGATGGCCCAGCTGGGGAGGAGGAGGAGGGGAGAGGCACACCAGCCTCAACATCCCCATCCTGCTTCTCGGCCAGAAGTATTTAGGTAATTAGGCAGCTCAACCAATTAAAGTGATGAGAATGCTGGGAAGAAGGGCTGCAGGGCGTAAATTCTCCAGTCCTCAATCAAAACCACGATGAAACACGCTCGCAACTCGAAAGGAAAAGAGCCATTTTGTGGCCATAAAGGATTCTGCGCGAGAGGGTTCAGCTGGGTGCTGGATGACAGGGTTGAGGGCTGACCAGGGCCGCAGGCTCTCTCCCTTTTGGCTTCCTCTAGTCGGTCAGCATGTTCCATATACTTTGTGCACAAATCTCTTTTATAGGCACAGAATCTGACTTCCTCCTTGACATCTGAGAACTGCTTTCTCTTTATTTCCGATTACACTGCTTTGGGACATTTCTTCTACCATTAACTCAGTTCCCCGTGTGTCTTGCCTCTGCATTTGAAGCATAAGGAGTGGCTAGTCCAGATGTTCTCTGATTCCTCCACGGCACTTAGTACAGTGTCATGAATATGGTGGCTTGATTGACTGCACCAGCAGTGTTGCGAACTCTTAGGCAGCACAGTGTAAGGAAAGGCTGCTAGATGAAAATCTGTAAGACATAGGTTTGAATCCTGGCTCTGCACTGAACTTAGGCAAGTCACCTAACCCCTCCTGGTCTCAGTTTCCCCATTTATAAAATGAGGATCTCACAGTTGTTGTAGGGGACTCTTCAAGAAAAAGAATGTGACATCACTATTTATTTAGCTACACAATGCCTTGTTTCAAAAGGGATCTGGTGCAACCAGAAAGCACTTAATAAAATGCCAAGTGCTATGCACATTTTCCAACTTTCACATTTGCACAGTTTAAGATGTATATCTTCAGTCTTGAGTTTCTCTGCTTCCTTTTACTCCAAGCAGTCTCCTCCCAGCCTAATAGGTCATTACCTGGAAATAAGCACTAGAAGGGTCTTTTTTTAAGGAATAGTTCTGGGAATTCCCTGGCAGTCCAGTGGTTAGGCCTGGGTTCAATCCCTGGTTGGGGAGCTAAGATCCTGCAAGCTATGCAGTGAGGCCAAATAAAAAAAAATAGTTCTTATCCCCAGAATTTCTTGTCCATAATATTCACAGATATTGACATAGGATTATATTAAATCTAGGCAGCACATTTTTTGTGCTTTTCAAAAGTGAATAAATTTGGGGCTTCCCTGGTGGCGCAGCGGTTGGGAATCCGCCTGCCAATGCAGGGGACACGGGTTCGTGCCCCGGTCCGGGAGGATCCCACATGCCGCGGAGCGGCTAGGCCCGTAAGCCACAACTACTGAGCCTGCGCGTCTGGAGCCTGTGCTCCGCAACAAGAGAGGCCGCGATAATGAGAGGCCCGCGCACCGCGATGAAGAGTTGCCCCCGCTTGCCACGACTAGAGAAAGCCCTTGCACAGAAACGAAGACCCAACACAGCCATAAATAGATAAATAAATTAATTAATTTAAAAAAAAAGTGAATAAATTAGTTAACTTCTCTAAACCTCAGGGACCTTATCTGTAAAATGGAGATAATAATAGTCCTTGTCACAGAGAATTAATGTGAAGACTGAGATGACATATAGAACACATATAGGATGGTGCCCAACTTACAGAAAGCTCTCTCTCTATGTAATCTGTTACTATTATTACTTTTAATTACTTTTATTATTATTAAACATTATATTATATAATAAATAATACTATTACTAATTATTTATTATTAATAATTATAAAATGATAAGTAGTGAGATAATGGTGAACTCCAGGGAACCTGGGAAGTTAGAGATATCATGACAAATGTAATTCTTGATTACCTTCTTGCTGTCAGGCTGCATACAGAACTGTAGGTTGTCATTACATGTCCACAGCATCCAGAACTTGTGAAATGTGCACTATAGAAATAATAATTGTTAACACTTACATGGCTCTAAATGCGTGCGGGACACTGTTCTAAGCACTTTACACGTAACTCATTTAACTCCTACGATGGCTCTCATGAAGTGGGTGAGTCCTACCATTCTCCTCATCTTACAGATGAAGACACTGAGGCAGAGGGAGGCATATAACTTGTCCAAGGTCACAGAGGCACTAAATAGCAGAGCTGGGATCAAAATCACGTAACCTGCCTGCGGAGTCCATCCATGCCTTTACAGTGTGGATGAACCACACTGTGTTGCTTCCTTACTATTAGGAATTCACAGGAAAGGAGAAATTCTAGGTCTACTCCCATCACTCCTCCTCCTGGGGAGCTAAGAGCCTTGCACTACTCAGCAGTGTTTTTTAAATGTTTTTATCCTGAAAGCCATTAGGCAAAATGCATGCTCTTCAGGTTAAGGCAGGCAGCACCACTCACTCACTATTGGATTATACCTCCCTTATTTCCCGAGGACATTTGAACATGCAGCCCTGTGCTCTAAGGAATAGGATTGGAGCCTGGCATCTGGATTTGAACCCAAGCAATTCTATTGCAGTCAGGGGGATGCTGGGCTTTGCCAGTAGGGTGGAAATGAGAAGAAGCTGTGACAGGAGAGAGGGGTTTCCTCTTCTCAGTCTTCATCCAAGGCAAACACCTGAGGCTGGGAGGTTGACAGAGGCCACAGGGCGAGGGACCGCTCATGCTTTACTAGGGAGTTTGGGCTTTAGGTTTCAGGCCGTGGCCCAAATGGCAGGTATTCACTTGCCTTTGCTTATCTCAATCCGTTGCATATCCTGTTTCCCCAATAGACCGGGTGTCCCCACACACTGCGTCTCTTTCCTCTGTACCTCCCCTCTGCAGCCAGGTCAGAGCTCTACATTCAGGGGCCACCCGCTGCCTGACGCTCATCCAGGCTCTCTCAGCAGATAACTGGGAGACCTCGGAGACCCAGGCTTGGTGATTCTCAGCGGCAGCACCTGCACTTGAGTCTTTGCCCCGATGTTGCCGCTGACTCAGCTCTCCAAGTGCAGCCAAGGGGCAGCGGAGGGGAGAAGCAGTGCAGCACAGTGGGTACAAGCACAGAGGCAGCAGCAGGAATGTCAAGGCCCAAATCTTGGCTTCCCTTCATTTCAGTGACGTGGCCTTGGGAAAATACTTAACATTTTAGTGCCCCCATTTTCCTCATTTTTTTAAACGAGAACTAATAACAATACCTAACTTGGAGACTTGTTGTGGTTATCTGTTAATCCGTTAATCCATATACAGCATTTAGAATAGGGCTTGGTGGGAATTCCCTGGCGGTCCAGTGGTTAGGATTCAGTGCTTTCACTGCTGGGGCCCAGGTTCGATCCCTGGTCAGGGAACTAAGATCCCGTAAGCCAAATAATAATAATAATAATAATAGTAATAGTAATAATAATAGTAATGCCTGGTGCATAATAAGTGCTCAAAAAAGAATCGTTTTTATTCTTTTTCATCACATGTAAATCAGCCACTCAGGCGTCTAGGTAGTTCCTCCATCTCTGACCTCTGCCCCTCTGGCCAACCACCCTCTTTCTTGATTGCCTTCTTCTAGGCTGGAGACAAAGGAAGGAGAGAGCCCCTTCCCTTCCACCCTCCCTCCCTCCCTCTTCTCTCTTGGGGCTACAATTAACACATGATAACGGCACAGGTTGGACTCAATTAGGACTAGATCCCAAAGCAGATGCTGCTTATGTGCAGAGGATGGAGTAAAAGAATTGGCTCCAGAAGGCTTGGGACCTGCTCGTAGAAGATACTAATTGGTTTTTTGCTGGTAATTTTTCACCCCTAAGTGAACAAGAAAAAGGGCATCTCAGAGGCTCATCTGCTTTGCAGGTGATCGGGCAAATGAATATCTGGGTCCAGGGAGAGGTGAAGATTGTCTTTTTTTTCTCTCCAAAGGGAACATAATCTCATTTGTCCCGGGACTTAATATCTGCAGATCTGCTGAGCTGGAGGGGGATAAAGATCAACTCCAAAACTGTATGGGGGGCTCTGACTCCTGAACGTTTGTGAGAAGTCCTAAGGTCATGGAAGCTTGGAAAGAGTTATAGTCATTTTATTGCTGGGGAGTTTGGGGAGATATAAAGAGAACTTGGCTGTCAGTGGTTGGGATGAGGTTGAACAACAGACAGGCATCCATAAGAATCACTCTCCTTTAATTAATCTCAAAAATATACGAACAGGGCTTCCCTGGTGGCGCAGTGGTTAAGAATCTGCCTGCCAATGCAGGAGACATGGTTTAGAGCCCTGGTCCGGGAAGATCCCACATGCTGCGGAGCAACTAGGCCCGTGTGCCACAACTACTGAGCCTGCGCTCTAGAGCCCGCGTGCCACAACTACTGAAGCCCGCGCGCCTAGAGCCCATGCTCCGCAACAAGAGAAGCCACCGCAATGAGAAGCCCGCGCACCACAACGAAGAGTACCCCCCGCTCAATGCAACTGAAGAAAGACTGTGCGCAGCAACGAAGACCCAACATAGCCAAAAATAAATTAATCAGTTTTTTAAAAAAAGATCCTGCATGCTGCAACTAGCAGCCAAAATAAACAAATAAGTATTTTAAAAAATATACAAATAGCTCATGCAGTTCAGTATCAAAAAAACCCGAACAACGCAATTCAAAAATGGGCAGAAGATTTAAATAGACATTTCTCCAAAGAAGACATACAGATGGTCAAAAGGCACATGAAAAGATGCTCAACATTGCTACTTATTAGAGAAATGCAAATCAAAACTGGAATGAGGTTATCACCTCATCAGTCAGAATGGCCATCATCAAAAAGTCTACAAATAATAAATGCTGGAGGGGGTGTGGAAAAAGGGGAACCCTCCTACACTGTTGGTGGGAATGTAAATTGATACAGCCACTATGGAGAACAGTATGGAGATTCCCTAAAAAACTAAAAATAGAGGTACCATATGATCCTGCAATGCCACTCCTGGGCATATATCCAGAGAAAACCATAATTCGAAAAGATACATGCACTCCAATATTCATTGCAGCACTATTTACAATAGCCAAGACATGGAAGGAACCTAAATGTCCATCGACAGATGACTAGATAAAGAAGATGTGGGGGACTTCCCTAGCAGTCCAGTGGTTAAAATTCCTCACTTCCACTGTAGGGGGCACGGGTTCAATCCCTGGTCAGGGAATTAAGATCTCGCATGCCCTGCGGCACAGCCAAAAAGAAAAAGGGTATGTGAGTTATATCTTAATAAAACTGTAGTTTCCTTCCCTTCTTTAAAATAAAAAAAGAAAAAGATGTGGTACACATACATACACACACACACACACACACACACACATACACACTGGAATACTACTCAACCATAAAAAAGGATGAAATAATTCCATTTGCAGCAAAATGGATGAACCTAGAGATTATCATACTATGTGAAATAAGCCAGATAAAGAAAGACAAATATCATATGATATCACTTATATGTGGAATCTTAAAAAAAAAAAGATACAAATGAACTTATGTACAAAACAGAAATAGACCCACAGACATAGAAAACCAAAGGGGAAAGCGGGGGAGAGATAAATTAGAAGTTTGGGGTTAACATATATACACTACTATATATAAAATAGATAATCAACAAGGACCTACTATATAGCACAGGGAACTATACTCAATATTTTGTAATAACCTATAAGGGAAAAGAATCTGAAAAAAAATACATATGTAGGTATAACTGAATCACTTTGCTGTACACCTGAAACTAACACAACATTGTAAATCAACTATACTTAAATAAAAAATTTTTTTAAAAAATCACCCCCCTTTAGAACTCTTTCTGTCCCTTGTATATATATCTGTTATTGCAGTGTCTTGCTGGACTGGATGAATACAGTTACATGATGATGGCCTTGAGAGGAGGGACTTTGTCTTACACATCATATTAGCAAATACTAATCACTTACTACTGTACATGTCAGGCACCGTTCTATTTGCTTAACCTGTATTAGCTCATTGAATCCTCACAGCACTCCTGTAAGATGGGTGCAATTATTATCCCTATTTTACAGTTGAAGAAAGTGAAAGGAGGTGTTATGTACAGATTGAACTAGGAAGCCTGATAGAGTCCCACATGTCTGCTCTCATTGTATCTCCAAACTCTACCGTAGTACAGCCTTAATGCATGTTATTGACCTAAGCCCAAAGTGCGAAAAAGTGCTGATGCTGAGGCTGTGAAGAGATCATACTAAGAGCTCCATAAATACTTGCAAAGGAAATGGCTAGCCATAGGCTCTGCCGAGACGACTGTTTAAAGCTGTGGCCCTAAAACAGAGGCTGCCGCCCACCTGGAGGTTACTCTAGGAAGAGGGAGAAGACCATTCATACCAGCTGCCTCGCCCACTTGTCACTGCAAATCCATCTCTGAGCTTTATCTTGGACCCCTCATTGGGGCATTTGAGTCTGCCCTGACATCATCCTTCCTTCCCATTCCTATTGTCACCACCTCCATTCAATTACTGATTACCTCTCCCTCAATGGGTGAATTAATGACCCCGTTCATCTCCCATCTCTCTAAAAGCCAAACCACCCCATGCATTGCTGCTAATCTTTCTAAAACATAATTCCAATCAAGTGGAAATTTGCGTTAGACAGTGCCTTCCCAATCCAGGCAAAGTCCTCTGCCCAGCGTATTGGCCTTCCACCCCAACACGTGAGGCAGCCTCATCTCCACTCCTCTTCTGACCCTGCGCCCAGGCCACTCCCCCTGCTCCAACCCTCTTTTGCATATTCGTTTCTCATCTCAGGGTTTTCCAACCTAGTGTCCCTGTCTTTAGGTCTCTCTGGCAGAAGAATAGAATGAGAGAAGCACGTTTAAAGTCAGACAGATCTAAGATTTAAACCCCCGTCCTGTCACTGAGAGTTGCGTGAACTTAAGCAACTTATTCAGTCTCTCTGAGTCCTAGATTCCTCAGCAGTGAAAGAAAACAAATCACCACTACCTTGCAGGATTGTTGAGAGATTCGAGTTAATTCATGTGGTCACTTTGACTAGTGTTTGTTGAGCACTTAGTATGTGGCAGGCATCACGGTGAGACTGGAGACACAGCAATGAACAAAACATGAAGCTTGCATTCGAGTGTAGGTGGAGGGGAGACACGAATGAATAAAAACACATATAAAGTGCCCAATGCGTGTCTGGCAGATCGCTGTCTCTCAGTAAATGGTAATCATTTTTCTTTTCAAATATTTCAAAAGGCCTAATAACAGATGTACCCAAGATAGTATGGGACAGAGATGTCTAGTTTCTTTGGTTTCAACTAGAAATCTCAGAAAGTCCCTTGAAGGAGGGCAGTCTCTTATCTATCAATGTATTTCAAGTACCAGGCACAGCACTATACACATAGAAGGTGCTAAATACCTGTTTTGTTGAATAAATGTTGGCTAATAAGTGATGATCAGGAGCTTTAATCGACAGCTTTATTGCTTTAATTATAAATAGGAAAACGTATTACTTAATAAATCTATTGTACTTTGATAGCACAGTCTTTCAAATGTGGGACCATTGCAAAAAGGAAAGTTTAGGCATCACAACTGTAGTTTCTGGAAAGGCCCTCTCAGCTCTCTTCATTCACCGATATCCTCTCCTCCCTCCAAGACCCAGGTCAAGGGGACTTCCCTGGCAGTCCAGTGGTTAAGACTCTGCGCTTCCACTGCAGGGGGCGTGGGTTCGATCCCTGATTGGGGAACTAAGATCCCACAGGCCACGCAACCAAAAAAAAGACCCAGGTCAAATACCTCCTTATCCTTTCTGATTCCTTCCACCACATGCATATCTCTTCATGATGAACCTCCAAAGCACCTCTCTTCAACATGTAAGCCTTATAGCCTAATCATCTGAGAGTTAGTTTTGTGCCACCTCCAGGCCACAAATACTCTGGAGGCCTATATCATCTTTTCACCCCAAAGAGACTAACAAGATATCTTGCTTTTAGAAGACACACTGTCACTGTCACCAGCTTTCTTTTTCCCTCTCCCTCCTTCTGCCCTCATGCACCATGACCTGCTCAGTCTCTTCTCTACATCCATAATGGTCCTCCCCTCCCCCACCAGACGTCTCTCCTCTTAGAACAAGACCACATAGAATCACTCTTACAGCTTCAACAAAGGAGGTGGCTGCTTTTGCAAAGTAACTGCAAAATATCATGGGGGTCAGGATGTAGGCTCTGAGTCTGACTAACAAAGTTCCAACTTTAACTCTACAGGCACACCTCAGCTATTGCGAGTTTGGTTCCAGACCACTGCAATAAAGAGAATACTGCAATAAAGTGAGTCATATGAATTTTTTGTTTCCCGGTACATATAAAACTTATGTTTATTAACCAAAGAGGTGAAAGACCTATATGATGAAAACTGTAAAACACTGATAAAGGAAATTGAAGATGATTCCAAGAAATGGAAAGATATCCTATGCTCTTGGATTGGAATAATTAATATTGTTAAAATGGCCATACTACCCAAAGCAATCTACAGATTTAATGCAATCCCTATCAAAATACCCATGACCCTTTTCACAGAACTAGAAGAAAGAATACTAAAATTTATACGGGATTTAAAAAACCACAAAAGACCTAGAATTGTCAAAGCAATCCTGAGGAAAAAAGAACAAAGCTGGAGGTATAACCCTTCCAGACTTCAGACTATACTACAAAGCTACAGTAATCAAAACAGCATGGTGGGGCTTCCCTGGTGGCGCAGTGGTTGAGAATCTGCCTGCTAATGCAGGGGACACAGGTTTGAGCCCTGGTCTGGGAAGATCCCACATGCCACGGAGCAACTAGGCCCGTGAGCCACAACTACTGAGCCTGCGCGTCTGGAGCCTGTCCTCCGCAACAAGGGAGGCCGCGATAGTGAGAGGCCCACGCACCACGATGAAGAGTGGCCCCCGCTTGCCACAACTAGAGAAAGCCCTCGCACAGAAACGAAGACCCAACACAGCCATAAATAAATAAATAAATAAATAAATAAATAAAAGATTCTTTAAAGAATAAATAAATAAATAAATAAAACCAAAAAAACAGCATGGTACCTGCACAAAAACAGACATATTGATCAATGGAACAGAATAGAGAGCCCAGAAACAAACCCATGCACCTATCATCAATCAGTTTATGATAAAGGAGGCAAGAATATACAATGGAGGAAAGACAGTCTCTCCAAGTGGTATTGGGAAAGCTGGAGAGCTACATGTAAATCAATGAAATTAGAACATTCCCTCACACCATCTACAAAAATAAACTCAAAATGTTTCAAAGATCTAAATATAAGACATGAGGGCTTCCCTGGTGGTGCAGTGGTTAAGAATCCGCCTGCCAATGCAGGGGACATGGGTTCAAGCCCTGGTCCGGGAAGATCCCACATGCTGTGGAGCAACTGAGTCCATGCACCACAACTACTGAGCCTGCGCTCTAGAGCCCGTGTGCCACAACTACTGAAGCCCATGCACCTAGAGCCTGTGCTCCACAACAAGAGAAGCCACCGCAATGAGAAGCCCGCTCACCACAACAGAGTAGCCCCCACTCACCGCAACTAGAGAAAACCTGCGTGCAGCAATGAAAACCCAACTCAGCCAAAAATAAATAATAAAATAAAATAAATAAATTTATTTTTAAAATAAATAAATAAATAAATAAATATAAGACGTGACACCATAAAACTCCTAGAAGAGAACATAGGCAAAACATTCTCAGACATAAATCATAACAATATTTTCTTAATCAGTCTCTCAAGGCAAAAGAAATAAAAGCAAAAATAAACAAATGGGACCTAATCAAAAGCTTTTGCACAGGAAAGGAAACTATCAACAAAACAAAAAGACAACCTACAGAATGGGAGAAAATATTTGCAAATGATGTGACCAACAAGGGGTTAATATCCAAAAAGCTAATAAAACAATATCCAGAAAAAACACAACTCAATCAAAAAAATTGGCAGAGGACCTGAACAGACATTTCTCCAAAGATACAGATTGCCAACAGGAACATGAAAAGATGCTCAACACCACTAATTATTAGAGAAATGCAAATCAAAACTACAATGAGGTATCACCTCACACTGGTCAGAATAGCCATCACCAAAAAGTCTACAAATAATAAATGCTGGAGAGGATGTGGAGAAAAGGGAACCCTCCTACACTGTTGGTGGGAATGTAAATTGGTGCAGCCATTATGAAAAACCGTATGGCGGTTCCTGAAAAAACTAAAAATAGAGCTACCATATGACCCAGCAATACCATATGTATACCCCACTCCTTGGTATACATCCAGAAAAAACAAAAATTCTAATTCAAAAACATACATGCACCCTAATGTTCATAGTAGCACTATTTACAACAGCCATGACATGGAAGCAATCTAAATGTCCATCGACAGATGAATGGATAAAAAAGATGTGGCATAGTTATACAATGGAGTATTACTCAGCCATAAAGAAGAATGAAATAATGCCATTTGCAGCAGCATGGATAGACCTACAGAATATTATATTTCGTGAAGTAAGTCAGACAAATACTATATTATATCACTTATATGTGGAATCTAAAAAATAATACAAATGAATCTATGTACAAAACAAAAACATACTCACAGACATAGAAAACAAAGGTTACCAAAGGGGATGGGGGAGGGACAAATTAGGAGTATGGGATTAACAGATACAAACCACTATACATAAAATGGATAAGCAACATGGATTTACTGTATAACACAGGGAATAATATTCAATATCTTGTAATACCATATAATGGAATATAATCAGAAAAAAAATAACTGAATCACTATGCTGTACCCCTGGAACTAATACAATATTGTAAATCAACTATACTTCAATTTCTTAAAAAGTTATGTTTACACCATACTGTAGTCTATTAAGTATGCAATAGCATTATATCTAAAAAAACACTGTACATACCTCAATTTAAAAATGTGTTATTGCTATTAAATGCTAACCATCATCTGAGTCTTCAGTGAGTCGTAATCTTTTTGCAATAGTAACATCAAAGATTACTCATCACGGATCACCGTAATAAATATAATAATAATGAAAAAGTTTCAGGACTTCCCTGACAGTCCACAGGTTCGATCCCTGGTTGGGGAACTAAGATCCCACAAGCTGTGTGGTGCAGCCAAATAAATAAATAAATAATGGAAAAGTCTGAAATATTGCAAGAATTACCAAAATGTGACATAGAGACACAAAGTGAGCAAATGCTGTTGGAAAAATGGCACCGTTAAACTTGCTTGACACAGGGTTGCCACAAACCTTCAGTTTGTAAAAAAAAAAAAAAAAGAAGAAGAAAAACACCTGCTGCAATTGCAATAAAATGAGGTACACCTGTACCTTCATCTCTTACTGTGATCTTGGGCAATTCGTTTCACCTCTCTGGGCCTCAGTTTCTTCACCTGTAAAATCGAGAAAATAAACAGTAGCACTTATAGGGTTGTTGAAAGGATTAAAGGAGATAAGATATAAAAGTCTTAACATGGTACCTGGTGTATTATAATTACTCAGGAAATGTTACCTATAATCCAAGGGCATCAAAAAGGTCACAAAGCCCAAATGTAATTCCCATGCTAGCTGGTACCTAAACTCTACATTGTTAAGGAGCGTGGGCTGAGGAGCCAGACTGCCTTGGTTCAAGACCTGCTCCCCTAATTACCAGCTGCGTAGCTTTGGGTAAGTTCCCAAATCTGAGAGTCCATTTTTTCATCTTTAAAATGGGGATGATGCTGATAAGGTGCTTCCTCTTAAGGACATTGCGAGGATCAAATAAATAAATACATGTAAACTTCTTAAGATGATGCCTGCTACACAATAAATGCTCAATAAATATTGGAATTCAAGTGCAGTCACCACAGCTCCATCCCATCGCCAGTGGTTCTGTCCATTTGTTCACACCAGGGCAGAGAGGACGTATTTGTTCTGGTCTGCTAATGAACCCACAGTGATAACGACTCTTCAATACCATTCAATCAGATACCCATAGCTGGAGTCTGAACGCAAAGATGACTCAGACATGATTCTTGTCCTTCAGGAATGTCCAATCTGGTCCAGTCGATATGGTCCATAATAGCTAAAAATTATGTAGCAACTTGCAGTTTACGTAGCACTTTCTCGTTTACAATTCTGTGCTTGTTCACAACTCTGGAAGATAGATATTATCAGTCCATTTTGCAATGGAGGAAACAGGTTCATTTAGTGTAAGTGGCTCACAAAGGTCACACAGCTAGGGAGTAGCTGAGTCAGGATTAGAATGTGAGCCATCTTCACGAGGCACGCTTGCAGCCCGCAGAATGGATTTAGACGGGTGGGAGGGGACCAAGACCCGGGATTCCTGAGGGAGCCCAGAGGCAGCTCAGACAGCAGGAAGGAGAGCGCGGATGCAAGTCACAAGTTCCTCTAACTTCATGCACCAGCACTGGAAGGCAAGTGGAATGGCCTCCGGGCAGGTGCTGGAAGAACAAGCAGGGAAAGATTTGTCTGCAGGATTCCCCTCCTCTGATTATGGGCCTTGCCCTCCTTCTTGTCTACCTCATCCTGGTTTTCTCAAAGGGTATTTAAGCCCCTCTCTCCTAACTGTCAGGGAGGCTGCATTTGTCATTCAGGTCTTTTCAGGTCTGCGTTCTCCTCCCTTGTTTGGCAGCTAATGAGTCCTCATCTAATTAGATTTTTACAGTCACCTATAATTAGGCCCCTTCAGTGCTTCTGAATAGGATACCTTTAACCTATTTTGCCTTGTAATTGGAGGCCTCCATCCAGGTGTACACACATGGGAGCAGGCACAGGTGAGGGCAGCGAGTAAGGGGGCTGGGCAGAGGCACACATGCATATATATACATATGCATATACACACATACATATATACATATATGCACATACATAAATGTACATTAAAGCACACATATTCACACACGGGACTCTTGTTGGGTACATGCATGAGGACTCCTGTGCGTACCACAGACGCATGGCTGCCTTCGTGTGCCTAGCTGGGCCTGTGGTACGAGAGAGAGCATTTGCTCTACGTTAACTGTTCAAATGCACCTGTGGAAGGAAGGGGTATGTGTGCAGAGAATTCTAGTTGTGAGTGTGTTAAGGGAGGGGAGTAGGGAATAGTATATTGTTGGTGAGCTCCTACTATCTCTTTCCAAGAAAGGAATTTCTTTTTAATAGATAATATATGGACATGGACTTAAAAAGTACAAAAGATACACAGTAAAAGGAGAGCTCCCTCCCAGCCCCGCCCCCAGCCATCCAGTTCTCTTCCCCAAAGGCAGTCTTTGTTACCAGAGATATTCTATGCCTGTACAGTATATATTTACAACAGTGATAGCTAAGTGGACACATTGTTCTGAACCTTGCTCTTTTCCTTTAAAAATAGATCTGTTGCCTGTTACTATTGGTCAGTGTTCCACATCTATATAGAGAGATTTTTTTCCTATCTTTTTGATGACTATATAAAGTGTTTTGTTTTCATACTATTATCACTTAATTAACAATATGCTTGTGTAAGGATACCAATGAACTTATTTACAAAACAGAAATAGACTCACAGACATAGAAAACAAATTTATGGTTACCAAAGGGGAACGGGGGAGAGGAATAAATTAGGAGTTTGGGATTAACAGATACACACTACTATATATAAAATAGATAAACAACAAAGGCCTACTGTATAGCACAGGGAACTATACTCAATATCTTGTAATAACCTATGTAATACCAATATAATGGAAGAGAATGTAAAAAAGAATATATATATTTATATATATATAACTGAATCACTTTACTGTTCACCTGAAACTAACACAAAACAATAACTCAACTACATTTCAATAAAAATAAAATAAAATAACCTAAACTGGGCAAAAAAGCATGGCCCATATCTAAAACAAACAAACAAACAAAAAAACCAATATGCTTGTGAAGTAAATCTGTTTCTTCCCACTTTAAAAAAAAACAGATTTTTCTCTCATCTTCCTCCTAAGGAAGCTTAGTTTGCTCTTTTTTTAAATTAATTTCTATTGGAGTATAGTTGCTTTACAATGTTGTGTTAGTTTCTACTGTACAGCAAAGTGAATCAGCTATACGTTTACATATATCCCCTCTCTTTTGGATTTCCTTCCCATTCAGGTCACCACAGAACACTGAGTAGAGTTCCCTCCACTATAGAGCAGATTCTCATTAGTTATCTGTTTTATATAAAGTATCAATAGTGTATGTGTGTCAATCTCAATCTCCCTAATCCTCCCACCCCTCCCAATCTTAATCTCCTGATTCATCCCACGTCTCTACAAATAACCCAGTTTCGTCCCTTTTTATCGCGGAGTAATATTCCATTGTACATATGTACCACATCTTCTTTATCCATTCCTCTGTTGATGGGCATTTAGGTTGCTTCCATGTCCCAGCTATTGTAAATAGTGCTGCAATGAACACTGGGCAGCATGTGTCTTTTTTTTTTTTTTTTAATTTATTTTTGGCTGCATTGGTTCTTCGTTGTTGCGTGCAGGTTTTCTCTAGCTGCAGCGAGCAGGGGCTACTCTTCGTTGCGGTGCGTGGGCTTCTCATTGCAGTGGCTTGTCTTTGTTGTGGAGCACAGGCTCTAGGCGTGCAGGCTTCAGTAGTTGTGGCACACGGGTTCAGTAGTTGTGGCTTGAGAGCGCAGGCTCAGTAGTTGTGGTGCAAGGGCTTAGTTGCTCCACAGCATGTGGGATCTTCCGGGACCAGGGCTCGAACCCATGTGCCCTGCATTGGCAAGCAGATTCTTAACCACTGTGCCACCAGGGAAGTCCAGCATGTGTCTTTTTGAATTAAGGTTTTCTCCAGGTATATGCCCAGAAGTGGGATTGCTGGGTCATATGGTAGTTCTAATTTTAGTTTTTTAAGGAACCTCCATACTGTTCTCCATAGTGGCTGCATCAGTTTACATTCCCACCAACAGTGCATGAGGGTCCCCTTTTCTCCACACCCTCTCCACCATTTACTGTTTGTAGATTTTTTGATGATGACCATTCTGACTGGTATGAGGTGATACCACATTGTAGTACTGATTTGCATTTCTCTAATAATTAGTGAGTTGAGCATCTTTTCATGTGTTTGTTGGCCATCTGTGTGTCTTCTTTGGAGAAGTTCAATATCAAAACAAACAACCCGGGCTTCCCTGGTGGCGCAGTGGTTAAGAATTCGCCTGCCAACGCAGGGGACGTGAGTTCGAGCCCTGGTCTGGGAAGATCCCACATGCCGCGGAGCAACTAAGCCTGCGCGCCACAACTACCGAGCCTGCGCTCTAGAGCCCGCGAGCCACAACTACTGAGCCTGTGTGCCACAACTACTGAAGCCCGCGCGCCTAGAGCCCGTGCTCAGCAACAAGAGAAGCCACTGCTATGAGAAGCCCGCGTACCACAACGAAGAGTAGCCCCCACTCAGCGCAACTAGAGAAAGCCTGCATGCAGCAACAAAGACCCAACGCAGCCAAAAATAAAAAATAAATAAATAAATTTATTTTTTTTAAAAAAACAACCCAATCAAAAAATTGGCTTAGCTTACTCTTAAGCTCGCTCACCAGAGCGGCTCGGGCAACTCTAGATCCTGAGAATCCAAGGCAGGAATTCCAAGGAGGGGATGCGGAAGGGCAGGGAATTGGGCAAAAGACCCAGAGGATCTGTCTTTAGGGAGAGTGAGGCTGCCTGCTCGTCTGAACTCTGGGATGCCAGAGAATAAAGGGGCTGAGGTGGCCCACGTGGTGGTCACGCTCTAGGCAGCCAGGCAGTCCCTAGACATTTGCTGCGCACTTACTCCATTAGTGATATTTTGCTGTGTAACAAACTACCCCCAAACTCAGCAGCTTACAGCAACGATAATAATGTCTTGTTTCACGATTTCTGTAAGTCCGGAATCCGCGAGCCGCTGGTTGCGTGCTTCTGCTCAGGATCTCCTGTGAGGCCGCAGTCAGGATGCTGGCTGGGGCTGCACCTGAAGGCTCGTCCCCAGGTGGCAAGTTGACGCTGACGCTGATTGTTACCTGGAGGCCTTAGCTCCGCCCCACGAGGGTCTCTCCACAGTGCTGGCTGAGCGTCTGTATTAGGTGTTTATTGCTGCATAGCAAATTACCACACACTTAGTGGATTAAAACAGCACCCACTTATTATCTCACAGTTCTGTAGTCAAAAATCCAGGCAAGCTCGGCTGGGTTCTCTGCTTAAGGCCTTACAAGGCCGAAATCAAGGTGTCTGCCGGTCTGGGCTCCTATCTGGAGGCTCCGGGGAAGAATCTGCTTCCGATCTCATTCAGGTTGTTGGCAGAATTGTTCCTTGCAGGTGTATAGGACTGAGCTCCCCATTTTCTTGCTGGCTCTCAGCTGACAGCTGCTCCCAGCTTCCAGAGGCCAATTCCAGGCCCAGTTAAGTTGGCGATAATGCATCAAGTCCTTCTCATGCTCTGAATCTCTCTGACACCCTCTTCTGCTACCAGCTGAAGAAAACTCTCTGCTTTTAAAGGACTCATGATTAAATTGAACCCACTCAGATAATCTTTCTGTCGTAAGGTCAGCTGATTAGTAATCTTAGTTACATCTGCAAAATCCCCCTTGCCCTGCAACGTTAAGATAATGAAGGGAAACACTAGAGGGCAGAGTTATGGGGCCAGTAGAGCACTGGAGTGGCTCTGCTTTCCCACACATTTGCTATTGACTGTCTCTCTCATCTCCATCATTCTGGCTCCTGCGTAACAGCCGTCACTCAGCAAACGTTTATCGAGCCCCGCTACTACATGCTGTGCGTAGTGCCTAACAGCACGTCTAGCACGGAGCAGGAGCTCCGTAAACACTTGCTAGCTGATTTTCTAGATGGCGAAGATACAAAACTCAATTAGACAGGGATTCTGCCCTCAAGGAGCTTAAAAATACATATGTAGGGAAAGATTGGTGACCAGCACATAAATAAACACAACGCAGTAAAAAAGCAATAAGAGCCATGAGGAGGGTATGTCAGAAAGCTAGAAGAATTCAGAGGAGAGAGAAAATGTTTTCCAATTTACAGAGGACAAACCAAGGAAAACTTCCGGGAGTAGGTGGTATTTGACAGCGTTTTGTAAGAAGGAATTAGGGTTTAGACACGCAGAGGTGATGGAAAAGGATGGCTGTGGCTACCAAGCAGATAGAAGAGTATGAATAAATTATAGAGTAGCCACAGAACCTCAGACCTAAAAGAAACCTTAATGAAAGATTCTCTAGTTCACAAACTGCAAACTGGTGGCTTTCTGGACACGTTCAATGTCCAAATGTAATTTTGTTTGGTCTACTCAATGTTTTTTAAAAGTTTAAATATGAATGCATTTTAATAGGGCATGCACTTTCCAATTCAGCTTTACTTAGATTTATGTTATCCCTACCCCCACCCCTGGCTCCTGAGGGATTTGTGTTTAAGACCATGGAGTTCAGTAATCCCTCAATTTTACACATAAGAAAACTGAAGTCCAGGACAGCCCAGTGACCCCTTGAGGAGGCGCTGATAGTGGCGGAGTTCCTGCATGAATTCCAGCCTCTTGATGTCCTGGCTACGATTTTTTTGCAGAGAGGCTGACAGACCAAGGCCCTCAGTCACACTTACTGGGAAGGCCCCCGGCAGGTAAACCCATTACAGCTGTTAACTAGTGATAAAAGTTTGTTTTTCCTTGGAGGAAGTTTTAATGAAAGGAAAAGGGAAGGAACCCACGGTTTCTAGGCAGAGACAGGACAGAGACTAAATTGTGGTTCTTGTGTTGTTTTGCCAAGAGCTGAGCTGAAGACCTAAACGGAAAGAAATTTTTTAACTAAATTAAAAATGCAATGAGAATGTCCCTCCCCCTTCTCAGGAATGCAATCACTTCCTACAGCCAAACTCACCACTCCAGAAGCGGACTCTTAAAATGGGACTGCAGTGGACTCTGAGGCGCCACCTGGTGGCCTCCTTCAACTCAAGAGAAAGGAAAGAGGGGTTGAATTAAGAGGTTGATCCAGGTAGAACTGATCCTGGGTATGGAGAACTCCCCATGGATGAAGGTGGTGTGACAGGTATCAAAAGGTTTTACTTGGGCTGAGGCCAAAGCACTGGGGCGTTCAGTGAAGGTGGGCTGGATTGAAATTCAGGACTTTTAAAGCACTTCTCAGAGCATTAAAGAAACAGGAAATAGGGAATTCCCTGGCGGTCCAGTGGTTAGGGCTCCACACTCTCACTGCCAAGGGCCCGGGTTTGATCCCTAGTCGGGGAACTAAGACCCCACAAGCCACGTGGCACGGTCAAAAAATAAATTTAAAAAAAAGGCGATACAGGAGCAGAGAAGGGCATTGGTGAAAGGAGTAGGGCAGGAAGTGATCAGGGTTTGACTCTCCCTACAGAATAACCTGCAGGGATCTCCCTAGGAGTACCTAGCCTCGGAATATTTCTCCAGGCCTTCCGGGTTATGAGAGAGAAACAGTCCATATACACTGTTTTTCAAAATATTTTTACAAATACTATTCATTTTTAAAAACATGTACTGGCTTTATTACAAGTTAATAACGAAACCACAATAAAGGGTGTGAAGAAAAAAAGAATTAACCTAAGTAACTTTAGACAGTAATTTACAATATACACTCTAAGGCTAAAGAGTACACAGTATGGACAGATTCTTAGAAATGCACAACCTGCCAAGACTGAACCAGGAAGAAATAGAAAATATGAACAGACCAATCACAAGCACTGAAATTGAAACTGTGATTAAAAATCTTCCAACACACAAAAGCCCAGGACCAGATGGCTTCACAGGCGAATTCCATCAAACATTTAGAGAAGAGCTAACACCTATCCTTCTCAAACTCTTCCAAAATATTGCAGAGGGAGGAACACTCCCAAACTCATTCTACGAGGCCACCATCACCCTGATACCAAAACCAGACAAAGATGTCACAAAGAAAGAAAACTACAGGCCAATATCACTAATGAACATAGATGCAAAAATCCTCAACAAAATACTAGCAAACAGAATCCAACAGCACATTAAAAGGATTATACACCATGATCAAGTGGGGTTTATTCCAGGAATGCAAGGATTCTTCAATATACGCAAATCAATCAACGTGATACATCATATTAACAAATTGAAGGAGAAAAACCATATGATCATCTCAATAGATGCAGAGAAAGCTTTCGACAAAATTCAACACCCATTTATGATAAAAGCCCTGCAGAAAGTAGGCATAGAGGGAACTTTCCTCAACATAATAAAGGCCATATATGACAAACCCACAGCCAACATTGTCCTCAATGGTGAAAAACTGAAACCATTTCCACTAAGATCAGGAACAAGACAAGGTTGCCCACTCTCACCACTATTATTCAACATAGTTTTGGAAGTGTTAGCCACAGCAATCAGAGAAGAAAAAGAAATAAAAGGAATCCAAATCGGAAAAGAAGAAGTAAAGCTGTCACTGTTTGCAGATAACATGATACTATACATAGAGAATTCTAAAGATGCTACCAGAAAACTACTAGAGCTAATCAATGAATTTGGTAAAGTAGCAGGATACAAAATTAATGCACAGAAATCTCTTGCATTCCTATATACTAATGATGAAAAATCTGAAAGTGAAATTAAGAAAACACTCCCGTTTACCATTGCAACAAAAAGAATAAAATATCTAGGAATAAACCCACCTAAGGAGACAAAAGACCTGTATGCAGAAAATTACAGGACACTGATGAAAGAAATTAAAGATGATACAAATAGATGGAGAGATATACCATGTTCTTGGATTGGAAGAATCAACATTGTGAAAATGACTCTGCTACCCAAAGCAATCTACAGATTCAATGCAATCCCTATCAAACTACCACTGGCATTTTTCACAGAACTAGAACAAAAAATTTCACAATTTGTATGGAAACACAAAAGACCCCGAATAGCCAAAGCAATCTTGAGAACGAAAAATGGAGCTGGAGGAATCAGGCTCCCTGACTTCAGACTATATTACAAAGCTACAGTAATCAAGACAGTTTGGTACTGGCACCAAAACAGAAATATAGATCAATGGAACAGGATAGAAAGCCCAGAGATAAGCCCATGCACATATGGGCACCTTATCTTTGATAAAGGAGGCAAGCATATACAGTAGAGAAAAGACAGCCTCTTCAATAAGTGGTGCTGGGAAAATTGGACAGGTACATGTAGAAGTATGAAATTAGAACACTCCCTGACACCATACACAAAAATAAACTCAAAATGGATTAAAGACCTAAGTGTAAGGCCAGACACTATCAAACTCTTAGAGGAAAACATAGGCAGAACACTCTATGACATAAATCACAGCAAGATCCTTTTTGACCCAGCTCCTAGAGAAATGGAAATAAAAACACAAATAAACAAATGGGACCTAATGAAACTTAAAAGCTTTTGCACAGCAAAGGAAACCATAAACAAGACCAAAAGACAACCCTCAGAATGGGAGAAAATATTTGCAAATGAAGCAACTGACAAAGGATTAATCTCCAAGATTTACAAGCAGCTCATGCAGCTCAATAACAAAAAAACAAACAACCCAATCCAAAAATGGGCAGAAGACCTAAATAGACATTTCTCCAAAGAAGATATACAGATTGCCAACAGACACATGAAAGAATGTTGAACATCATTAATCATTAGAGAAATGCAAATCAAAACTACAATGAGGTATCATCTCACACCGGTCAGAATGGCCATCATCAAAAAATCTAGAAACAATAAATGCTGGAGAGGGTGTGGAGAAAAGGGAACACTCTTGCACTGTTGGTGGGAATGTAAATTGATACAGCCACTATGGAGAACAGTATGGAGGTTCCTTAAAAAACTAAAAATAGAACTACCATATGACCCAGCAATCCCACTACTGGGCATATACCCTGAGAAAACCATAATTCAGAAAGAGTCATGTACCAAAATATTCATTGCAGCTCTGTTTACAATAGCCAGGACATGGAAGCAACCTAGGTGTCCATCATCGGATGAATGGATAAAGAAGATGTGGCACATATATACAATGGAATATTACTCAGCCATAAAAAGAAATGAAATGGAGGTATTTGTAATGAGGTGGATGGAGTTAGAGTCTGTCATACAGAGTGAAGTAAGTCAGAAAGAGAAAAACAAATACAGTATGCTAACACATATATATGGAATCTAAGGGAAAAAAAAAAAAAAGGTCATGAAGAACCTAGTGGCAAGACGGGAATAAAGACACAGACCTACTAGAGAATGGACTTGAGGATATGGGGAGGGGGAGGGGTGAGATGTGACAGGGTGAGAGAGTGTCATGGACATATATACACTACCAGATGTAAAATAGATAGCTAGTGGGAAGCAGCCGCATAGCACAGGGAGATCAGCTCGGTGCTTTGTGACCACCTAGAGGGGTGGGATAGGGAGGGTGGGAGGGAGGGAGATGCAAGAGGGAAGAGATATGGGAACATATGTATATGTATAACTGATTCACTTTGTTATAAAGCAGAAACTAACACACCATTGTAAAGCAATTATACTTCAATAAAGATGTTTAAAAAGAAAAAAAAACAAAAGTGTCAAGGTGATGAAAGATGAAGAAAAACTGAGACACCTTCCCTTCAAGAAACTAAGGAGATGTGACAAAGAAATGAAATGTATGATCCTGGATTGGATCCTAGACCATAAACAGGACAGTAGTGGAACAGTTAATGAAAATCAAATAAGGTGTATAATTAGTTAATATAGTTGCAATGTTAATTTCCTGGTTTTAGCATCGTACTGTGGTTATGTAATATGTTAACATTTGGGGACGTTAGGTAAAGAGTCTATAGGAATTCTTTTTACTATTTTTGTAAGTCTTACATTAATTTGACATGAAAAAAAAAAAACTTCTAACTAAACAAAGATTATTGATCATCTGATATGTATAAAGTACTTTACCAGAACATAAGTTCTTGAGACATGTAACCAGCAAATTAAAGATCTTTTAACATAATATCAAACAATTACCAGAGCACCATTGTTCCACCAGCTAGAAACCCCATGACTCTCCTCTTGTACATCTCACATGTGAGTATCAAAATTAATTAATTGCTTTGTTCATTCATTGATTTTTAAAATTAAAGGACTAGGGACTAAGCCTCACGCTGGGAATACAACCATGAGTAAGCCTGACATAAATCCTTACTTTCAGTGAACTAAAAGTCACATGGAGATAAACAGTCAATTACAAATTGTATAATAGGTGCTGTGATGTATTAAGCAATTGTGGCAGTGTAACATCATCACACACAAACTCTAGGGCTGTATTTTCTGGATTGAAATCCTGGTTCTACCACTAGCTGTGTGACTTTGAGAAAGATACTGAGCCTCTCTGTGCCTCTATTTTCTCATCTGTACAATGAAGGTGATAATACTATATCTGTATCCTATGGTTGTTGTGAAAATTAAATGAGTTAATTTTATAAAGCACTTAGAACCATGCCTGGCACATAGTAAGCTTTATAAAATAAATGGGAACAATGGGTAGGGGGCATTTAACCCAAATACGTAAAGAAGGGGAGTATTTAAGAAAAAAATGTTCCAGAGCGAGTGACATGTAAGCTGAGACCCCAAAAGCAAAATGACTACTAGTCTTTGCAAAGGTAGAGAAATGAGATAGGGCAAAGAAATTCACAAACCTGAAAGAAGATGTAAATGTCTGGAGTTATGAGTGGTGAGTGGTGAGAAATGAGGATAGGGAGATAAATAAGCAAGGACTAGATCATGCAGGGCCTTTTATGCTGGGTTAAAGAGTTTGGACTTGATACCTTTAAAACTATGGAAAAGAAAAAAAAAGAAAAGAAATAAATAACTAAAACGATGGGAAGCCAGGACAAGATTGAGGCAAGAAGCAATGTGACCAGTTTGCCCTTTAGAAAGATTTCCAAGGCAGCAGAGTGGAGATTTACAGAGGATCACACTGGAGCCAGGATAGTCAGTAGGCTTTTGTGGTGATCCAAATAGGAGAGGGTGGCAGGCTGGAGAGAGAAATGGACAGATTTGAAAGATACTTAGTAGGCTGAATTAATTTACTTTTCACTAAGATATGAACACTATGAGAGGAGAACTTTATTTTTAATATTTATTTATTTATTTATTTTTGGCTGCATTGGGTCTTAGTTGTGGCACGCAGAATCTTTGTTGCGGCGCGTGGGCTTCTCTCTAGTTGTGGCATGCAGGTTTTCTCTCTAGTTGCATGGGAGCCCATGGGCTCTAGTTGTGGCACGTGGGCTCCAAAGCATGTGGGCTCTGTAGTTTGCCATATCCGGGCTCTCTAGTTGAGGCACACTGGCTCAGTAGTTGCGGCATGCAGGCTAAGTTGCCCCACGGCATGTGGGATCTTAGTTCCCCGACCAGGGATCGAACCCTCGCCCCCTGCATTGGAAGGCAGATTCTTTACCACTGGACCACCAGGGAAGTCCTGAGAGAACTTTTTAAACATCTTTATTGAGATATAATTCACATACACACAATTCACCCATTTAAAGTGTACAGTTCAATGACTTTTCAAGATGTGCATCCACCACCACAATCAATTTTAGAACATTTTTGTCATCCCATACCCTTTAGCAATCACTCCACGTTTCTCCCCAAACCTCTTCCCAAAACCCCTCCCCCAACCCTAGACAACCACCAGTCTTCTTTCTGTCCCTATAGATTTGCTTATTTTGGATATTTCATATTAATAGAATTATATAATATGTGGTCTTTTGTGACTGGCTTCTTTCACCTAGCACAATGTGTTCAAGGTTCATCGATGTTTTAGCATGTATCAGTACTTCATTCTTTTTATGGCTGAATAATATTCCATTTATGGACATATCACATTTTATTTATCCATTCATCAGTTGATAGATGTTTGAGTTGTTGACACTTCCTGGCTATTATCGATAATACTGCTATGAACATTTGTGTACAGATTTTTGTGTAGACATACATTTTCATTTCTCTTGATCATATAAGTAGGAGTGGAATTCCTGAGTCATATGGTAACTCTGTGTTTACCTTTTTGAGGAACTGCTAAACTGTTTTCGAAAGTGGCCACACCATTTTATGGGAGTTCCCTGGTGGTCTAGTGGCTAGGATTTGGCACTTTCACTGCTGTGGCCCAGGTTCAATCCCTGGTCGGGGAACTGAGATCTCGCAAGCTTCATGGTGTGGCCCAAAACAAAGAAACATACAAAAATGGCTGCACCATTTTACATTCACACCAGTAGTGCATAAGAGTTCCAATTTTTCAACATCCTAGTCAATATGAAATGGTATCTTGTGGATTGGAGTTGTATTTTTCTGATGGCTAATGGTGTTGAACATTTTTCTATGTGCTTCTTGGCCATCTGTACATCTTCTCTGAAGAAATGTCTATTCAGATCTATTCCCCATATTTAAATTGGGCTATTTTTCTTTTAATCACTGAGCTGTAAGAGCTCTTTATGAATTCTTGATACAAATCTCTTATCATATGTATGATTTGTAAAATCTCTCTCCCATTCTTTTGGTTGTCTTTCACTTTCTTGATGATATATTTTAACATGCAAAAGCTTTTAATTTTGATGATGCCCTGTTTGTCTATATTTCTGTTGCTGCTTCTGTTTTTGGTGTTATATCTAAGAAACCATTGACCAAATCCAAGTTCACAAAGATTTACACCTATGTTTTCTTCTAAGAGTTTTATAGTTTTAGCAGTTGCATTTAGAACTTTGATCAATTTTGAGTTGATTTTTGTATATGGTGTGAAGTAGGGGTCTAAATTCTTTATTTTGTATGGGTATCCAGTTGTCCACCTTGATGAGATTTTGATAGGAATTGTTTGGAAATCACTTCCAAGAAGAGTGGGGAGGGAATTCCTTGGCGGTCCAGTGGTCAGGTCTTTGCGCTTTCACTGCTGAGGGCCCAGGTTCGATCCCTGGTCGGGGAACAAAGATCCCACAAGCTGCGCAGTGCGGCCAAATAAAAAAAGGAAGAGTGGGGAATGGAATCTAGGAACGTTCCTCGAGTAACACTATTGGTTAAGGAACAGCAGAGAAATGCTGGCATTTCTGTTATTCTATAGATAGAATACAGAAAACACAGGAGAGCGTGATGTCAGAGAATCCAAGGGCAGAAAAATGTTCGTAGAGAAGAGAGACATAAACAATGTCAAAATTCTCAGAGTTCAAGCAAAATAAGAACTGAGAATATCCACTGACTTTAGTGACCAGGGTCACTGGAAATAAGGAGAGAGCAGTGTTAGTGGAGGGTGGGGTTCAGCAGAGTCGAGAATGAAGGCGAGGAGGAAGGAGAGATGGCAGAAGGAGACAAGTCTCTGAAGTCGTTTGACAAGGATGGATTTGAAAGCCTAAAGTAGAACGACTAGTATTTATCATGCATCTACTATGTGCCAAGAACTTTCATAAATTTCTGTTATTTATTCTCTTCAACCACCCTATTACATCAAGACTTCCTGTGTCTAGAGCATGGCCCTGTTAGATAACAGTCAGAATGGAAATTATACCTCATTCTTAGTGACCCACTATCTTCTTTCAAAGGTATGTCTCCTTTCAAAAATGTCAGAAAACATGTTTTTTTCATGATTTATTCTATAACTTTGCCATGATCAATTTCATTATTGGTCTATAGTTGGCAGAATATATCTTTCCTCTGCCATATTTACCTATTTTTTGCTTTCTGACGTCAATTTTTTTTTCATAATTCTGTAGCCAGGACTGATATTGTTTCTGTGATTAAGTGGATTCAAGAATATAGCTTCAGAAATACACAAGACCTAGAATAAATAGCCTTATGTCCTGCTTTCTTTGCTTCCCATCCTCTATAACTTCTAACCTGTCCCCCGTCAGCTCAAAGAACACAAATGTCACTTCACAGACAACTCTTACAAAAGCTCCCCAGCTTCCTCCTAACATTAAAATACAGCTTGACATTAAACCAAAACCAAGACCAAGAGAAACTGGGCAAATTTTGTTACTCAGTTTTATCCACTGCCTGCCTTCCCATTTCCTTGAGCCTCACTGCCTGGTTTTTAAATGGGGCCCACTCTGATTAGTTTTAGGCATATGGGGCCAGGACTGATTTTCTGAACTTGTTTTCAGCACAATAGGGCATTCTCACTTCAAACAAAAAAAAAAACCGTCATGCTTTCTTCACCTGCTCAAAGATGCAGCCCCGCCATCCCCATCTCCTTAAAAGCTTTCTGCAGCCCACTAAAAATATCCAATGTTGACAGATGCAAACTATCAATACAGAGACTCAAGATCCCAGGGTGAGAAGTGGCCAGAGGTGAAGTCTTGATAAACAGCTCAAATTGGCTCTTACTCCACAGGTGATGCCTAGTTTATCTGGGTAATTGTAAAGGGCATTTTACAGCAAATCAATTAAATGAAAATCTTTTAAACCCTTTTTAAATGGGGGAGGAGGGGGAGGGTGGAAAGGGCCAACCTTTGTAAGCTAACAGGTGATTTTAATTGGAACCAGCAGTGTTATACCATGGATTTGACCCATTCGGTAAAGGCAGAAAAAGAAATCAATAAATTTCCATCAGCATTTGCCCTCCTGGAGTCTTATAAGTAGAATGGAGACACAAACCCCAGTTAATGGCTTCATCAAGCACCTCACTGATTCTCTAACAGAATTAAATAGGTTGCAGGTCTCTCACCACTGTCTTCCACCAATGAGACTCAAAAGGCCCCAGTGTGCTGGGTGCTGCTAGGTGACAGATCGGGTACCATCCTCCTGTTTATAAGCACAGGTTCCCCTGCCCTCCACTAGGCCCAGTCATGGCAGAATCTCCTAAAGCAGCCCCGTGTCAGGGATGTGACATCCACATGCTGATCCTTTATTAAAAGCAAAACACTGACGCTCCAAGTTTCACTCCTGGAAATAGATCCACAGAGAATCCACAGGGCCTGACTGTCAGGAGCGTGACTTCAGCCACACATTAGCTGTGTAACCTTGGGTAAATGACTTAACCTCTCTAACCTCTCTCTAGGCCATTTTCTCATCTTTATAAAGGGAAGTAATGATACCAGCCCCCTACCTCATTGGTGGTTCTGACATTATCACTGTATGTCAATATAATACTTAAAAGTCCATGCGAAGATCTGAACAGGTAGAAAAATGAACACAGTCATCCAATACATGGGAAGACTCACTACCTCACTCATAATAAGGGCAATGCAAAATAAAACTATATTGAGATACTGCTTTACATCTATCAGACTGGCAAAAATCCCAAAGTTCAAGAGTATATTCTATTGATGAAGTGGTGGGGAAACAGGCACTCATTCGATGTTGGGGACTCAAAAAGGCATCACTCTATTAGAAGGGGATTTGTAAATATTTAGAAAAACATGTGCATTAACCCTTTGATCCAGAAATCTCACGACTAGGAATCTACCCCAAAGATACACTAGCAAACATTCAAAACAACTTATATAAAGTTAATCTTTGCAGCATTATGTATAATTGCAAATGATCGGAAACAATTCACAATCCAAATGTCCATGGATGTCTAGTTGAATAAGTATGGTACATGTATGCAATGGATACAGTGAAGCTGTAAAAAGTAATGAGATAGATCCGTATATGCTGATGTAGAGTGATCTCTAGGATACACTAAGTGAAAAAAGCAAGATGTGGAACATATATGTATACAGAATGTCACCTTTTGTGTAAAAAGGGGGAGGAGGAACCAAGTGCAAATATGCATGTGTATTTGCTTATATTTGCAAAAAGAAACACTAAAAAATAGATCAAAAGCTAATAAAAGTGAGGGAGGATTGGCAGGATGATAGTTGGAAGCAAGACTTCTTTAAATATAACATATCAATTTGACTTTGGAAACATATAAATGGTTTATATATTAAAAAATGACAGTATGTATGTTAAAAAGTAATTGCTAAAAGTTAAAGTGAGCAAAATTAACTATAAATCAATTTGATGAATAAACACTCAGAGAAAAGAATTAGTCCAAGTGACTTTAGACCACAGTAATAGAGAAATGTATTCTAAAGGCAAATAAAGCTAGAGAGAAACTTTAAACTTCATTTGGTAGTTCAATTGTTAGCAATAATATTAATGCAATTATTTTAAAACTATTTTATGTATTGTAGAACAATGCTAATAAGTAATTATACTAATGTCAGAAACCAAGATTTTTAATGTAAGAAAAAAGATGTAAAGGGTAAATTTTTAAAAGCTAGTAAAGATCTTGGCAAATACAGATTATGCAATAAATCCTAATTTCTTCTTTTTTTTTTTTTATTTTGGAAAGAGACCCTCCACCTGGATTGGGTATGGACCAAGGGGTCCAGAATACACTGAGTTTCTTCCCTTTGCCTGGGGTTCTCTTATACTGAGTATTCATTACAAGCAACAGACATAGCCTCTGACTGCCTTGAGGGGAAAAAAACCTATTAGCAGGATAGTCACAGGATCAAAGGAAGTGCTGACCAGTCACACTTTGGGGACAGCCCTTCGAGCAGGGTAGGCTGGGAGCTGTTTTATTTTTCTACTGCAGCAGAGCAAACCAGCACAAAACTTAGTGACTTAAAATAATAGCGTACTACTTCTCATTCCCCTTACATGTTGGCTGGAAATAACTTCGGTTGGTTTCTCCTGGACTCACTCATGTGACAACATTTAGCTGGTGGACAGACTGGGGCTGGGCTCAGCTGGGAAGGCTGTGAAGACTGGCCCTCTCTTTCCATGTGATCTTTTATCTTCAAGGAGGCTAAACCGGCCTCTTCACCTGGCGATGGGAAATGCTTCAAGCGGGTGAGAGCGGAGTTGTAAGGCCTGTAACTTCTGTTATGTTCTGTTGGTCGAAGAACCTCACCAGAATAGCCCAGATTCCAGGGTTGAGGAAACAGACTCCACCCCTTAATGGGAAAGACCACAAAATAATTTGTGTCCATTTTTAATCTGCCACAGTCCATCCTTGGGCCACAATTGTTTGCAGCTCCTCCCATCAAGAAATGGAGTTCAGGGACTTCCCTCGTGGTCCAGTGGGTAAGACTCCACACTCCCAATGCAGGGGCCTGGGTTTGATCCCTGGTCAGGGAATTAGATCCCGCATGCATGCCACAACTAAGATCCTGCGTGCCGTGACTAAGACCCGGCACAGCCAAAATAAATAAATATTTTTAAAAAAGAAAAAAAGAAATGGAGTCCATGTCTCCACCCCTTCACTCCAGACTGGCTTGCAGCAGGTTTTGAATGGTAAAACACTGGGGAAGACTTGGGCTGCAGTGTCTTGCCTTTTCCCTCTTGGAACACTGTCTCAGCATGTGAAGAAGCCTGGTCTAGACTTCATGAGGATACAAGACCACATGAAAAGAAAGCCACCCCAGGCTCAGTTCCCAGTCAATCTGCCGCCTGAATGCAGCTGCATGAGTGGGCCCAGAAGAAGAGCTGCCCACCCAGCCAATTCACAGAGTTATGGGAAATCATAAATGTCTATTTTAAGCCACTACACTTTGGAGTATTTGTTACGCAGCAATAGATAACTGCTACAGGGGCTCTCCACAGCAGGAGTGGTGCACAGTCTGAGTTGTCATTATGTGACTGCTCCAAAACCTGGTGTCCAGGTCTCCTGGCTCCAAGTTTGAGTCAGGAGTCTACCTCTGAAGCAACCAGCTGGGAGGTGATGGGCCAAGTCTCCTGGCACAGATGGGTGCCCAGGAGTCACCCAAGTTGAAAATCTCCCATCACCTCCATGGTGTATCCCAAGGAGGTTGCTATCTCTGCTTTTAACCTTCACATCCAAGCCCAGGTAGGATGAGTGTCCTTCCTTGCTTCCCTTTAGCACAACTGAAAAATGCTGAAACTTAAAAAAAAAAAAAATTGCCAAAACCTCAAGAGGAAGCAAAGAGACCAAAATAAAGGGAAATGAGAAGTATCTAATAATGTAAATAACAAGGTGTCTGATGTGCACAGACTAGACATGGCTGTCATGATGAACTCTATCAGTCCTTACATCTCACATGCTGAGAACTGTTCTGTCCCTGTTGCAGATCGGACAGCATATCAATATCTTGACCATGCAATACATGTCTGTAGAACGTGGGTCTATTCCAGAAACTTTTCATTCACAAATTCCACTAGGGGAAGTTTTTTTGGGGGACATGGTATTGCACAGTGTTTAATATTATGGATTTTAAAGAATTAGACTAGTCTTCTCATTTGTAAAATGGGAATAAAATGTATTACCCAAGATTATGGGGCAGACTAAAAGAAAAAAGCATGTACAGGCATCCCTCGGCATCTGCGGGGGATTTGTTCCAAGACCTCCACAGATACCAAAATTCACAGATGCTCAAGTCCCTTATATAAAATGGCCTAGGGTAGCTGGCTCTCCACACCCGCGGATGCAGAACCCCCGGCAAGGGAGGGTTGACTCTTACAGTATTTAGCATAGCTGGCAAACAGAAAGTGCTCAATAAATGCTTACTGTTAATAATAAACTGGAAACAGCTTTGAGCACCGGGGCTTGCCCTTCATCTTTGTACCCTCAGACACCCTCAGCATCTCCTAGGGGTACAATAAATGTTCACGGAATGAGTCACTGTATCTAGGGGTTGGGGAGCATCAAGGACACCCAGCAATAAAGACATTTGCCACTCCGCCACTTCAAAGCAGAGTTTATAAATCTCTCCAGTGTGGGTTTCCCTTTAAGTCTCTTGCTTCCTGCGTGTTTAGATCCTACCTGACTGAGCATAAGTCTTGGGGAGAAAGATTCAATCAAGGTTCCAAGTCTGATTCTATTCCAGCCAGAGCTGAGTGTCTGTCTCTCCTTTTCCCTGGGCCTGCGACAATCTTGACAAATAGGTTTTTAAATTAAGTAGTGATTTGGAATGTAAGTGAGTGCATTTAAGATGATAAGAGACAGAGAGATCCTAATGGCTGAAATATTTGTCATATCACAAGTAAACGGAGTGTTTCGGGGAGTCACTAATGTAACTAATTTTTTCCAAACCCTCCTATGCTCTGTGTGAGAAGATGAGGTCAGCGTGGGTTGAGCCAGCCCGCAGTGAGCAGCTGTCGGGGGACTGAAGAGAATACTGATGGATGGCCGAGGCACCCGGACTGTTTTCCTCGGGAAACCAGGGCCCAATTGCGCAAATTAAGCTGCGGCTGCCCAACAACCAGCGGCAGGTTGCTGCAAATGAAAAGGTAGGGGAATGAGCGTGCAGCCCAGACGGCCTCCCCCCAGAGAGCAGACATGCTGATGGTTTGGGCTTAGCTGAGAGCACCATGCTGATGGTTTGGGCTTAGCTCCATGCTGGGGGTTCTGAAGGGAAAGTAGAAATAATCTCACGCAACTCCCTCCTCCTCACTCCCACCCCTTACTCTTGATTCTCCTCTGCAGCAAACCCAAATCATGTTCGGCAAACCTCTTCTTGACTGCTCCCAGAGCCTGGGGTCTCACTACCTCCGAGGCAGCCCACTTCAATCAGCATTTTCAGCAGAACCCAGCAGTGTCCTTTACAGCGGCCTTATTAACATTCTGCTTGTGTTGGCAGTGAACCCAAAGGTGGACAGCCCGGTCAGTAGGGCTTGGTGCTTGGAGTGTTTACACTTCCAGCCAAAAACCTGAGTTCAGGTCTTGACACCACCACCAAATTTGCTGTCCTATCTTCAACTAGGAACAATGCTTGCTGAGACCCTTCTGGTTTGTAAAAATGGGGATGACATCTACCCCATGGACTTTCCCAATGGGAAGTGTTGATGGAGACAAAGAGTCATTTCACCTGAGTCTCACATTAATGAAGCTCCCTAAATTTACATTTTGACATTATCTCAAGATGAATATACATTCAACTGCAGAGAAATACTGACGAGAGTGAAAGACGTTCATCCTCCACTTTCAAGCTGATGTGTCACACAGCGTCACCACACCTTCTGCGGCACATTCTAAAGGATTTTTTAAAACAAATTTTGTCTGGGACAAGCATATGGCATTGCATTTTTAAAAGTATTCATTTATTCCATGTAATAAAAATGTTAATATACCACAATTTTTAAAATCTGTTTCAGGTTTCTTAATACCTTCACAGCCTAAAAAAAAACAATGGAAATGGTCCAGGACTCTCTCTAAAAGGCTCTGTCCTACCTGCTTATAAGATTATTGTTGTAGGACTTCCCTGGTGGCACAGCGGTTAAGAATCTGCCTGTCAATGCAGGGGACAGGGGTTCGATCCCTGGTCCGGGAAGATCCCACATGCCGCGGGGCAACTAAGCCCGTGCGCCACACTACTGAGCCGGCGCTCTAGAGCCCGAACTCTGAAACAAGAGAAGCCACCACAATGAGAAGCCCGCACACCGCAAGGAAGAGTAGCCCCTGCTCGCAGAAACTAGAGAAAGCCTGCGCGCAGCAACAAAGATGCAATGCAGCCAAAAATAAATAAATAAACTTATTTTAAAAAAAGATTGTTGTAATCAAATAAGATTAAGAATGTAAAAATCAGTTGGCTATAAAAAGGTCTTACATATTATATGAGGTTTCTAGAATAGTCACTGTTAGAAAATATAATGGTACTTCTACTTTCCCAGGGGCTGGGGGGAGTGGGAAACGGGGAGTTGTTGCTTCATGAGTGCAGAGATTCAGTTTTATAAGATGGAAAAGTTCTGGAGATCGGGTGTACAACACTGAATATACTCAACACTACTGCACTGTACACTTAAAAATGGTTAAGATGGTGACATTTGTTATATGTATTTTACCCCAATTAAAAATATTTTAAATCTTAAAAAAAAACTTTAACGTTTAATATAAATATTAGGTGTTGCTGATAATATGAATACTATCAGTAATTATATACCCAGCCTCTCTTTAAATACATCTTTGAGTATCTACTCTGCACAGTGCCAGACACCATGCAAGGCCCTAGGGAACTTTTAACTATAGGTGGTGAATCAATACAACATAGAACTTCTTGAGGTAGGTGACAGGAAGTTTATAAAAAGGTAATATAAATTAGTATCCGAGTGTTGGAAGGCTCACCAAATGGAATTCCAGCCTAGAGTGGCAACCTGCCCTACCATCAGCATGGCAGCAGGAGAATGCTAGAATGAAGTCAGTTGTCCTAGACTCTAATCTGGGCACTACTGCTAGATAACAGCAACAGAGAGAAAATGGGTAAAAGTAGGAACTCAAGCCGGAAATCTTTGGTCCAAACCTCAGCTTTGCAATTTATTATCTGTATGATCTTGGGCAAGTTACTTACCCAGTCTGTATTTCGGTTTCCCACCCTAGGAAAGGGGGATTTATGATAGTACCTACAGGAGAATGTGATTATGGTTTAAATGAGCTATTTATCAAAGTGTTTAGAACAGTGTCTTCTATATAGTAAGTGCTATATGTAAGTATCAAATGAAACTTTCTTGATAGTAATTAAGTCAGGGTCCAGTGAAGAAACCAGAAACCATACTAGTGATTTCAGTGGAGAGAATTTCCTGTAAGAAACTAGGTATTGGATAACTGACAAAGCTAAAAGGGGACACTGAGGTAATACAGAGATAATAACTTCAGTCACCTCATCCAAGGCTGGGGCACAAAGGGACGAGGAGAGGCTATTGGAGCCTAGAAGCTTAGATGAGTCCCCAGTAAAGCTGGACCCAGACCTCTGAGGAAGGGCGCTACCTCGTTATTGCTGGGACCTCAGGAGCTTGGAGGAGAGCCCAGTAGAGCTGCGATTCAGACCTCTGAGGGGGCAGTTTTACCCAATGCTGATAACCTCTGAAGGGCCACAATGATATTTGCTCTGGGTATGCTGAAAAACAGCTGGACACTAGAACAAATTGCCACTGTCATGGGTGGAGGGCCACTGCTGGGTGATGCTATCAGTAACAGCAAACCAGAATATGGATGTCCCTTATCCTTCCTTCTGCTCCCCAGGCTCCCTTTGATGCCCCCTAACTGGCGAACTAAACGGGGATCCAGCTGGAAAGGAGAAATATGGTTTTCAGAGTCCCAGGCCCTACATCAAAAAGCAGAGTCTAAAAGAATTGGTTTGGCACTAGAGAAAATAACTTCATAACTGACAGCCCCCAAATTGCTTCCTGTTACTTCGACTCAGCCACAGATGCCGGTTCTGACCTCCAGAGTAACCCTGATATATTCACACTCTTCAACTATCAAGAGTAGGTAGTCCACAGATTCAATGCAATCCCTATCAAATTACCAATGGCATTTTTCACAGAACTAGAATAAACAACTTTTTAATTTGTATGGAAACACAAAAGACCCCAAATAGACAAAGCAATCTTGAGAAAGAAAAATGGAGCTGGAGGAATCAGGCTCCCTGATTTCAGACTATACTACAAAGCTACAGTCATCACAACAGTATAGTATTGGCACAAAAACAGAAATATAGATCAGTGGAACAGGACAGAATGCCCAGAAATAAACCCACGCACCTTTGGTCCATCAATCTATGACAAAGGAGGCAAGAATATACAATAGAGAAAAGACAGTCTCTTCAATAAGTGGTGCTGGGAAAACTGGACAGCTACATGTAAAAGAATGAAACTAGAAGGCTCCCTAACACCATACACAAAAATAAATTCAAAATGGATTAAAGACCTTAATGTAAGACCAAATATTATAAAACTCTTAGAGGAAAACATAGGCAGAACACTCTTAGACATAAATCGCAGCAATATCTTTTTCAATCCGTCTCCTAGAGTAATGGAAATAAAAACAAAAATAAACAAATGGGACCTAATTAAACTCAAAAGCTTTTGCACAGCAAAAGAAACCATAAACAAAACAAAAAGGCAACCCACAGAATGGGAGAAAATATTTGCAAACCATGTGACCAACAAGGGATTAATCTCCAAAATTTACAAACAGCTCATACAGCTCAATATCAAAAAAACAAACAACCCAATCAAAAAATGGGCAGAATGGATGGGAGGGGAGTCTGGGGGAGAACGGATACATGTATATACATGGTTGAGTCACTTTGTTGTGCACCTGAAACTATCACAACATTGTTAATCAGCTATACTCCAATATAAAATAAAAAGTTAAAAAAAAATGTACAAAAAAAATGTACAGAAGACCTAGATATTTCTCCAAAGAAGACATATAGATAGCCAAGAGGCACATAAAAAGATGCTCGACATGGCTAATTGTTAGAGAAATGCAAATCAAAAGTACAATGAGGCATCACCTCACACCAGTCAGAATGGCCATCATCAAAAAGTCTACAAATAATAAATGCTGGAGAGGGTGTGGAGAAAAGGGAACCCTCCTACACTGTTGGTGAGAATGTAAACTGGTATCGCCATTATGGAGAACAGTATGGAGGTTCCTTAAAAAACTAAAAATAGAGCTACCATATGATCCAGCAATCCCACTCCTGGGCATATATCCGGTGAATAACATGGTTCGAAAGGATACATGCACTCCAATGTCCATTGCAGCATTGTTTCCTGAAGCCAAGACATGGAAGCAACCTAAATGTCCATTGACAGATGAATGAATAAAGAAGATGTGGTACATATATACAATGGACTATTACTCAGCCATTAAAAGGAATGAAATAATGCCATTTGCAGCAACATGGTTGGACCTGGAGATTATCATACTAAGTGAAGTAAGTCAGAAAGAGAAAGACAAATATCATATGATATCACTTATATGTGGAATCTAAAAAAAGTGATACAAATGAACTTATTTACAAAACAGAAATAGACTCAGAGACTTAGGAAACAAACTTATGGTTACCTAAGGGGGAAAGGGTGGAGAGGGATAAATTGGGAGTTTGGGATTGACATATACACACTACTATATTTAAAACAGATAAACAAAAAGGACCTACTGTATAGCACAGGGAACTCTGCTCAATATTCTGTAATAATATTCTGTAATTCTTTTCCCTAAATAGGAAAAGAATCTGAAAAAGAACAGATATATATGTATAACTGATTCACTTTGCTGTACACCTGAAACTAACACAGCACTATAAATCAACTATAGTCCAATATAAAATAAAAATTAAAAAAAAATAAAAATGTTGGGAATTCCCTGGCGGTCCAGTGGTTAGGACTCCACGCTTCCACTGCAGGAGGCACAGGTTCGATCCCTGGTTGGGGAACTAAGATCCCGCATGCCACATGGCATGGCCAAAAAATTAAAAAATAAAAAAATAAAAAATAATAAATAAATAAATATTTTAAATTTTAATTAAAAAAAAAAAAAAGAGTAGGTAGCTCAGCTGGCCCAGGCTTTCCTTTTCCAGCCTAACAGAGACTTATGCTGATTTCTCCACTGTGGGCTCCTAAGACAGAGTCTCTGGGACTCATTTCTGTGCCTCTCTGGAGTCAGCATAACACGACGAACATACCAGGTGCTTTCTCAGCGTTGATGTGAATTGTCAGATGGCTCTAAATGTTGGGAAATTAGTCTCTATACTCAGCCCAAATCAGCCTGTCCTCAAAGCAAGTGGCCTATGCAATTCAGGACACCACCTCACCCACTTAAGACCCTGGCATGATTACAGTTCAGGACTCCCCAGATGAGAACTCTCTGCGTGCCCTTTGCACCTTCCCCTGTCACTTGGCCTACCTGCCCTCTCCTCCTCAGATCATGCAAGCGCTCTAGAGCATTAGCCAGTGGAGATCCTTTGTAAGAGTGGTGGGCTTTCAGGGGGGATCAATTTTGGCCAATTTCAGGGATAGTCTTGCCTGGCACTGCTCATGGTAGGCTCAGTACAGCATGGAGGGGAACCAAACAGGCTTGGGAGTCACCTGTGTTCACATTTCTGCTGTGTCCCTTCTTATGTGACCTTGGGCAAGTAACTTGGGCCTCACTTACTCAACTGAAAATTAGAGTCAATAATGGCACTGAACTCAGAGCGTTGTTACTACTCATGACATATAATAAATGTTCAATATATATTAGCTATTTCTGAGCACTGGGTACTTGATACTGTACAGAGTGTCATTTGCTACCCTGTCATTTAAACCTTTGCATGCCTTGTGACTGGGTATATTACCCACCTTTTACAGATGAAGACACTGAATGTGAAGTGGCCACATAGACAAAAAGAGGCAGTGCCAGGGTTTTTGAACCCAGGGTGATTTCTGAATGTCTTCCAGATATTCATGTAGATGAAAAAGCTTTCTATAATGTTGTACAAAAATAACATGAAGTCTTTTTTGCACAACTGAAAAATACACTGAATTTTTCCAGAAGGTAAATACCATGTAAAATAAGAAATGAATGTCCTTACTTCATTTGGGACAATACAAAGATTTGGTCAGCATTTCAGAAGAGTCTATCTTGACAGCAGTGCCACTGATGTCTGAGCCACCAAAACAGCGGCCTGAATTCTGCTTTCACAAGGATTCTGCAGAAGGGTTGAGCAGCCCACTAGTTATGTCTTCCAGTTTAACTGAACTTGAGCATCTACTGAAACACACATCATTTTATTGCAAACTTTTCCTTTCACTCTTTTTCAGATTTATAATTAGAATATTAAATAGAATATTTTGATTATCTATGAATTTCATTCCAGAATAGTAAAGAGATATTATAAAATATTTGTTATAAAAAAGAAATTCAAGTTCTAATTGGATTGGGAACTCCACTGCATTACAGTATACACTTTCTAAAGCCTGGTAGGATTTAACTAAGTTTCCACTCACCCTGTGTCTGGGATCATGCAAGATTGTCCATTTGTTCATCTCTAAGCCACACCTCTGTTCCAGTAAAAGAAACTGTGTCCCTCGATTCAACACATATGCACTAAGTGCCTACCCCCAAAAAAGAGCAGGTAGCAACTACCTCTAAGATAGGTATTATTATTCCTTTCTTTTTAAATGAGAAAATGGAATCTCCCATGAGTAAGAAACAACTTAGGTACAACTTCTTAGAAGGAAATTATATTTTAAAGAAAAGCATTTTCAGAGGGAAAACTTGTTGAGGTTTGCACAGCTGGAGGAACATGCTACGCAGACCCCAGAGCTCTGACTCTGCTCCGTGATTCCCAGGGAGGCAAGGCCTCAAAGGGGTGGGGGGAATATGAAAATGAAGAAGCCTCAGTCCCTACCTCAGAGGATCTCACTGTCCAGGGGGAGAGAGCCAGCCACACAGACAGCTCCAAAATGTGTGAAAAGTGCTCTACTAAAGGTATCAAATGTATAGGGAGCACTGAATGGGGGCGTCACCCACTTTGCCCAGGAGAATCCCGAGAGGGACTACTTCAGCTTTTGAAAAATGAATAGAT
Source organism: Eubalaena glacialis (assembly GCF_028564815.1). NCBI lineage: Eukaryota > Metazoa > Chordata > Mammalia > Artiodactyla > Balaenidae > Eubalaena > Eubalaena glacialis. The sequence goes on along the minus strand of NC_083725.1, from coordinate 10,260,754 downwards.
TGGGACTTCCCTGGTGGCACAGTGGTTAAGAATCCGCCTGCCAATGCAGGGGACACAGGTTCGAGCCCTGGTCCAGGAAGATCCCACATGCCGCGGAGCAATTAAGCCCGTGCGCCACAACTATTGAGCCTGCGCTCTAGAGCCCGTGAGCCACAACTACTGAGCCCGTGTGCCACAACTACTGAAGCCCGTGTGCCTAGAGCCCGTGCTCCGCAACAGGAGAAGCCACCGCAATGAGAAGCCCACCCATGGCAATGAAGAGTAGCCCCCCTCTTGCCACAACTAGAGAAAGCCCGCGTGCAGCAACGAAGACCCAACGCAGCCAAAAATAAATAAAATAAAATAAATTTATTTTTCAAATAAATGAATAGATCAGCAGGTGGAGAGGAAGAAGGAAGCCATTCTAAGCCCACAAATCCCATCTTGAGGATTTTATTCTCTCTTGGCCCTACCTATGTCCATTCTTCCCAGGCTGTCTCTGAAAACCACATTTTGCAACACTTCCTGTTTTCAGTTTCAGTCATTTCCTTTAAATTGTGAGCACCTACATTTCTTGCATTAGTCTCCTTCCTCCATCCTGGTCTTTGCTGGCAGTTTTATCACAGATAGGCTGCCATGCTCAAATTTACCCTTAATACAAGCATGATACCAAAACCCAATTTGTTAAAGAATATCTATGAAAAACCCAAAGTTAATATCATATTTAATGGTGAAATATTAAATGCTTTCCTCCTAAGATCAGAAACAAGGCAAAGGATGTCCACTCTCACCATTCTATTCAACATTTTACTGATGGTCTTAGCCAAAGCAATAAGGAAAGAAAAAGAAGTAAAATATGTACATATTGGAAAGGAAGAAATAAATCATCTTTCCTTGCAGATAACATGATTGCTTATGGAAAAAATCTTAAGAAACTCTTCAAAACCAGTACTGGAATTAATAAGTGAATTTAGCAACATCACACAATACATGGTCAACATTTAAGTTCCACTGTATTCTTACAAAGTAGGAGCAAGTAATTGGAAAATGAAATTTTGAAAACAGTTCTATTTACAATAGCATTAAAAAATGTAAATGAAAACCAATTTAACAAAAGGCAGAAGCTTTCTTCATTCTAAACTACAAAACATTGCTGACAGAAATTAAAGAAGACCTAAATAAATGGCAAGCTATGTCATGTTCATGGATTGGTATTCAATATTGTTAAGATATCAGCTTTACCCAATTTAATCTATAGTCATTAAAATCCCAATTATAATTCAAGAAGGCTATTTTCTTAAAAGAAATGAGTTGATTTTTTAAATTTACATGGAAAAGAAAAAGATCTAAGAGTCAAAACGAATTTGAACAACAAAATTGGGGGACTACGCCTGCCTGATTTGAAGACTTACTATCAAGCTGTAGTAATCAAACTTAATCAAACACAAACTTTATCAAATTTAACTGTTCCAATTACATCACCGTTTAACAGATCACCCTAAAACAGTAGCTTAAAACAATAACAATCATTTATTTTGCTCATGAATCTGAAGGTTGACTGGGCTCAGCTGACCAATTCTCAATCAGGGGCTCTCTGAATGAAGATGTAGTCGGTTGATGGCTGGGGCTGGAATCAACTCCAAGGTTGCTTCACTCATGTGTCTGGTACCCAGACTAGGACCACTCAACAATGAGGCTCCTCAAGCATCTCTATGTGGTCTTTCCACATGGGGGACTCAGGGGACCAGACTTCCTACAGGGCAGCTGAAGACTCTACAGTGAATGTCCAGAGAACCAGGTGGAAGCAGCAGGAATTTAATAATCTAGACTTGGAAGTTACCCAGAGTTGCTTGCTCCACCTTCTATCCATTAGAGGTCAGTCCCTGAGGCCAGCCCATATTCATGGGGAGAGGAATTAGACTCCATTCCTTGATGGCAGGAGTGCTCAAAAAAATTGCAGACATGTTTTAAAACCACCACATGAACTAAACAAGTGAAGAGCCTGAAATAAAAATCACTCTTGGCCTAGAAGAAAGTATGGTCGAAACAAGAAAGCATCTGACAAAATGATGGGAAATACCATCCGGGACTTTTTGAGCTTCCTAAAGCTCCTGACGAGCTTTATCAGCATGACAGGCAGGTAGAAGACAAGAACCCAGGTTGGGAGAGGGACCTGTCCCCACCTCATACAAAGTATTGGCCTCAACTAGAGGAGGTCCCCAAATTTCTTGGGCCTTCTCTTTCATTCCCAGGCCTTTCCAACATGCTGTTCCACTGACTAGCATGCCCTTCCTCTTTCCTATGACTACCTCCTACTCATTCTTCAGGTTCAGTTTAGGAATTTGTCCCTCCAGGAAGCTTTCCTTGACCCCCAAGCCTGGGTCAAGGCCCCTCCCATGGGGTGCTATAACTTCCTATACTTTGCCCCTTCTCAAGGCTCATTAGTGTCTTGTGGCTACTTATTTACTTATTGATCCCTCTACTGCTTACTAGAGTTGAAAATCCCTGAGGGCACAAGGCAGTACTTTACTCCAGGAAGACTGATGAATGACTTGAGGGTGTGGAATAGTCCTGAGCTAAAATAGGACACAAAGCTACACAAGGAAGTGGCTGCTCGATCTCTTGCTTTGTCCCGAGATATTGTGCATCACCTCCCTGCATAGGCAAACCAGAACTGGGCAGAGCAGATCTGACGGAGTGATTAGCTCCCTCAGTGTGAACAGCTGACACTGCAATCTGCTCAACCATGGCCTCCCCTCCAGCCTCCCCAAATCAGCAACTCCCCTTCCCAGCTCCTCTCTGAGAGTAGATCGACCTGCTTCCCACTAAAACCATAGACGCGATAATAGGAAGAAAAAAAGAGGGTTGAGGGTAGGACAATTGGTGGCAACGAGATGAACACAGATTAATGACGAGGACCTCGCCCTGGCCACCCCAGCCTGGGCTGGCGAAGGTTCATAGTTGATACCCATTAAAGGGCTTAATGAAATAATTATAATTCACACCCCAGAGCATCAAAGAATCAATACCGGGGAACTTTGGGCCACTCTGGGGGTGGCATCCCACTGGCTTCACAGTTCAGCACAGCAGGCAGAGCTGGTGGAAGTAAATGCAGTTGACACGGAAGTTGCATTAAAAGAGGGCAATAATAGATTAAAAGCTGCCGGGATCCCGGCGACTGGCCAATATCCTTTATTCCCTACCTCGCCCCAATTCTGCCCCCTCCACGCACTATTAGCCCAAATCAATGGGCTGTCAATTGACATCACCAGCTCCAGCATTAATGCGAGCTCACAAAAGAAGCCTGGCCCTATATTATCAGTTCTCTTGCTTCCAAATTACCACATAATGCAGGCCGCGGGCAGCTTGTGACATATTAACACCATACACGATTTGTTGGGATTGGACTAAATATTTCATGGCTAAAGATTTCATCAGAGACTTGATGACAGAAATAAACTGCTGCCCACAGGGAAATCACTGGAAATAACAGAATTAGGCACTGTTGGAAAATCCAGAGGGACCAAGGGCTGGTTAAGGGATAGAGAGGAACACTGCCCACAACTGGTGGCCTGCGCTTCAGGGAAAGAGACTGCAATGAAAAGGCCTTTTTATTGGTCCCACAAAAGAACAGGTATTTCGATTTCGTCTAATTTACTTTCTATTCTTGTGCAAAAGCTGGGGAGGAGATTCCTCTTCTTTGATAACAGGGAATGTGATTGTCATGGGTTGAACTATGTCCCCTCACCCAATTAAAAGGAAAAAAGTTAAAAGTCTTCACCCCCACAACCTCAGAATGTGACCTTATTTGGAAACAGTCTTTACAGGGTAATCTAGTTAAAATGAGGTCACTAGGGTGGGCCCTAACCCAGTACGACTGGTGTCCTCATAAAAAAAGGAAATTTGGACACAGACGTACACAGAGGGAAGACAATGTGAAGACACCCAGGGAGAAGACAGCCATGTGACCAGAGTGCTGCATCTTTAAGCCCAAGGACACAGGCCACCCGAAGCCAGAAGGGAGGCACAGGACAGCTCCCTCCCTGAGCATGCAGGGAGCATGGCTCTGCCAACACCTTGATCTCCGGCTGCTGGCCTCCAGGACCACAACACGATACACTTCTGTTGTTTAAGTTTTTGGTACCTTGTTATGGCAGCCTTAGGAAATGTTAATATTATCACTTAATTCATTTAATTAATAGTTAATAACCCTTACTAGCACGTACTCTATGCAGTCAGGCACAGAGCTAAACTCTCCACATACACTGGCTCACTTAATCCTCTAACACACCTAATGGCTGATTATTATAATCCCCATTTCATAGGTAAAGATAATCAGCTTCAGAAATAATTCACTGAAGGTCACACAGCTAGTAAATGACACAGCAGGTCCCAGACACACGAGAAACACTAAACCAACAAATAAATAAGGCTTCTGATGAATATTTGCAATGTCTTTTTTTAATGCGGCTTGATCTAATTTTTTTTTTAATTTAGTTATTTTTGTTTGCATTGGGTCTTCGTTGCTGCGCGTGGGCTTTCTCTAGTTGTGGCGAGCGGGGTCTACTCTTCATTGCCGTGCGCCGGCTTCTCATTGCGGTGGCTTCTCTTGTTGCGGAACACGGGCTCTAGGTGCACAGGCTTCAGTAGTTGTGGTACGCAGGCTCAGTAGTTGTGGCGCACAGGCTTAGTTGCTCTGCAGCATGTGGGATCTTCCCGGACCAGGGCTTGAACCCGTGTCCCTTGCGTTGGAGGGCGGATTCTTAATCACTGCGCCACCAGGGAAGTCCGTGCAATGTCTTTTCAAGTGGTTACTTGCCTGCAGCCTGCTTTCTTTTCAGCCCAATCTAATTTTTTCAACTCCTGGGTTTGGAAGCTGTATCAGCTTGGTTTGAGAGTCCACAATGTCTCAAAGGGATGTGTAGACATTAGAAGGCAACAGCATAGGGCAGTGGAGAAATGGGAGGATTTGGTGAAAGGGTACTCGGGGGATCTAATAATGTACAGCCTGGTGACTATATTTAACAATACTGTATTGTATACTTGGAAGTTGCTGAGAGTAGATTTTAAATGTTCTCACCACAAAAATGAAAAGGGTAATTATGTGAGATGATGGAGGTACTAATTAACCTCATTGTTTTTTTAATTGGAGTATAATTGCTTTACAATGCTGTGTTAGTTTCTGCTGTGCAACGAAGTGAATCAGCTATATGTACACATATATCCCCTCCCTTTTGGATCTCCCTCCCACTCCCCCACCCCATCCCACCCATCTAGATCATCACAGAGCACCGAGCTAGCTCCCTGTGCTATACAGCAGGTTCCCACTAGCTATTTTTTATATGGTAGTGTATGTATGTCAATCCTAATCTCCCAATTCGTCCCACCCTCCCCTTCCCCCACTGTGTCCACATGTCCGTTCTCTATGTCTGCATCTTTATTCCTGCCCTGGAAATAGGCCCATCTGCACCATTTTTCTAGATTCCATATATATGCGTTAATATACGATATTTGTTAAGTCAGAAAGAGAAAAACTAACCTTATTGCTGTAATCACTTCACAATATGTAGATATCAAATCAACACTTTGTACACCTTAAACTTATACAATGTTATATGACAATCATGTCAATAAAGCTGGGGGATAAAACGGAAAACCACCACACAGCCAACGTTATTACTTAGTTCCTTGAGAGTAGGAATATGGTTTCATATTCACATACATTCTCTCTCCCCCCACTTTGGGGAAGCCAGCTCTGCAGCCTCTTTCTTTTCTAACTCAAAAAAGATTTTTAAGTGCTTTATTGAAATACTATTCATATACCACACTATTAATTCACCTATTTAAAGTGTGCAATTCAATATTTTTAGTATATTCACAGAACTATGCAACCATTGCCACAACCAATTTAGAATGATTTCACCATCCCAAAACAAAACCCCATACCTGTTTGCAATAACTCTGCACTTTTCCCCCAACTGTCCTTTCCCCCAGCCCTAGGAAACCACCTCTATCTCAAAGGAGGCGCCTACTCTGAACATTCCACATCATACAATATGTGGGCTTTTGTCACTGCCCTGTTTCCAAGGATCATCCATGTTGTAGCATGTATCAGTACTTCATTCCCCTTTACTGCTGAATACTATTCCATTGTATGGACATGCCATGTTTTATTCATCCATTTGCTGATGGACATTTGGGTTATTGCCACTTTTCGGCTATTATAATCCTGCTGTGAACATTTGTGTATAAATGTTTGTGTGGATTTATGTTTTAATTTCTCTTGGGTATATAACTAGGAGTAGAATGCCTGGGTCATATGTTAATTCTGACTTTTGAGGAACTGCAGGCTGTTTTCCAAACCTGCTGCACCATTTTACATGCACACCAGCAGTGTATGAGGGTTCCAATTCCTGCACATCCTTGCCAACTTGTTCTTGTCTAGACGTCCTAGTGGATATCAAGTTCTGCCTCATTGTGGATTTGATTTGCATTTCTCTGATGGCTACTGATGTTGAGCTTCTTTCCATATGATTTTTAGCTATTTGTGTATCTTCTTTGGAGAAATATCTACTTAGATCTTTTGTCCATTATAAACATTGGTTTCTCTTTTTTGAGTTATAAGAGTTTTTGTAATACATTCTGGATAGTACTACTTCGTTACATATATGACATGCAAATATCTTCCCCAATTCTATAGGTTGTCTTTCTTCACTTTCTTGATGGTGTCCTCTGAAGCACATTTTTAATTTTTATGAAGCCCAATATATGTGTTTTCTTTTGCTGCTTGTGTTTTTGGTGTCTAATGCAAGGGTCAAGATTTGCAGCCTTTTTCTTAGGGCCCTGGTGCTGGCTGCATCCTGAATGTTCTGTGGCCCAGCTTCTTAGGACAGGCTTCAGTTCTCCTGGCAGGCCCTGACTGTCCTCTCATATTGCAAAGACTACGTACACTACTTCTGCTCATCCCACTCACTCCACATACTGCCCAGATCTCAGGGGCAATCTGAAGACTGCAGGTGGTCCTTTAGGTCAAAGACTTTGACAGTTCTGTTACTGCCAACTTTCATTTGGCTAGAGCTGCTCTGGGCTTGATCGTTTCCTCATCTCATGCAGCTCTAATGTTGGCTCCCCCACTCTGCAAGGAGGAACTGTAGCGGAAATCTGCAGGGAGCCTGAACTCAGCCACTCAGCCAGCCTCTCACCACTCCAAGAGCCATGCCCATGACCAAAGCAACATAAAGCCCAAAGGGAACACATTCTACCACTAACTTCTTGGGTGCCTGGCTCCACCTCTTTTCATTTATTCACTTAACATTATATGTTTATAATGGGCCAGACACTGGTTGGAACTGTTAAGAGTGCGTGGATATTCTTGTACTCATGAGTTTCAGTTTGGTGAGGAATTCAAACATTTCATACAAGTGATGAGTCTCAGGAGTCGGAGTCAAGGGTGATGAGGGAAATAACAGCGTTTTAAACTAGGAAGAGCGGATCAGGAAAGACTGTTTTCTCTTCCCAGGGAGACTCATCTTTTTTCCCTGCATATTTCAAAGCTCTGTCTGTATTTAACCTGTCTGTCGCAAGTACCCTAAAATCTCTACTCAAACCCATACCCCCCAGTCAAGGCACTTGCTCAACTTACTCAGCCGGGAATGATTTGCCTGGAACGTGAACATGAACATTTGGAGCTTTCTTTCCTCAGCATTTACTGTGCTTCTAGTTAGGCAACTTGTGAAACAAAAAGCACAAACCTTAGTGAAAATGTTCCAGCAGCCTCCCTCAGCGACCCAAGTAGTTTTCTAAATAGCTTACTGCCATCTAGTGGATACAGATTTCCTTACAGCCATAGATAAACCACAGAAAAGAAAATCCTCAGCCTTTCCTATTTATGTCCCACCAATCACCCCATTTCACCTTAACAGAACCCAAAAGGCTATTTTTCCTATGAGAGTATATTATAGGTACTCAATATTGTTTCAGCAAAGGATTGTTTGCAGGCATCGTTTTCTTTACAGTACATTTTAAGTACATAAATATCTACAGTAATATTATTGGGAGTAAATGTGCTGCTGTGGCTTCTAAGACGAAAATTATTCCCTTAGTAGTTTAAAAAGTACAATTACTGTTACTCAATGGGCTATGGTAATAAAAATACATTTGTAAACATAACCATGTTATTAAGTCCAGCTAAAACCAGCATGTAACTCTTAAAATTGGACATGGAGATTGAGAGCCACTGAACTATTTTGCTCTCACTTCCCAATCCAACGGTGCCCTGTGCAAAATTTAAAAGCCAGGCATCCAAGGACCATGACCTTAGATTTATAACCACAATCTCATTATAATAATCCACACAAAAGTGAAATTGCTTTTGTCATCACCCTATACAGACTTACACATGCACAGCCAGACGACCCAACCATCATTCTCTTTTAAGGTTGTTAGGATAATCAAATAGGGTTAAGACAAGCGAAAGCCATTCAACTACCTAGACTGAATGGAAAACTGTAAATGCTGTTCTTATGGCCACCTTCTCCACATGTTCTTCTAGGCTGTAATAAACAATCAATCTAACTTACACTTACTGCCAGTGTTTCCCAGCAAAAAGGGTGCCATTTTGTAACTGTCTTCATCTTGTGAATGTCAGTCTCTCCTATAAGGCTGGAACACATCTTCACCAGCTTCTGTATCTACTCCTGCAGTCTGGGCTTAGCCCACAGCAGGAAACTAAAAAACAATAAGGCAAAGTGAAAGACAAAAATTGACTTGAGTCATTGGGTTCAAATCCCCAGACTGCTTAGACTTCTCACAAAAGGTAAGTCTCCAAGTTTGAACACCCAAAGGACTGAGGGGATAAAAAAAAAAGACAAACAGGTAATTATCTGATGGACATTGGGGCCAAGTTATTAAGTACATAATTCCAAGTGTTTTCAGAAGCAAGATTACAAATCCCCTTGGTTTAAAGAAACCCCTTCCAATAAACATGAACCCCACGCTCTGCACTGAGATGAGCCAGCACTTCATAATTCACTACACTGGGATGCAGGAGCAAACATACAGGTCTTGGAATAAGTCTACCCCAAATTCGAATGCCTGGCTGGCTCCCCTCCCCTACTGTGTAATTAAACCTAGCAAATAGTTAATCTAATCCATAGCTCCTCCCTGACCCCACTTATTTTCTATCACACAAGCCCAGCAATGCATTGTTTCTCCCATCTGTGTAAAGAAAATAATTTTATTTCAGTCTCACTGATGAAACTTACATCTTACGTAACTGTTGAAATTCAACAACTTCCAGTAATGGCTACCACTGATAACCTTCCACTAGGCCTTGTGCTAATTTTCACCATCACATGTGATCTTCAATTTTCTTACCAAGATCCCATGGTTCATGAGACATGTTATGTTGCTTCCTTGAGAGTGGTCTCAAAAAAAAACCACATGGTTTGCTCCAGGTTCACAACAATGCAGTAAAAACTAAAACCCAGGTCAGATTCCCAGTCACTTGAAAACAGGTGGAAAAAAAAGTGCATAAACTATGCTTTCATTTGTAGCCCTTGGAGAAAAATTGGGTGCAGTGCCATAAATTCCTGGAGAGTTGTCAAACACTTAACACCTAAGGCACTGAACTTAGTCAATTTGATGTATTTTTAGAAGAAATGTCAGCTGTTTTACGAATGACAGCCTTTGGCTATACCCACTAACCTGAACGAGGGAGGGTCAATGCTGGGTAGTTATTGGGGAAACTCTTATGAAGCCCAACTGTCATCTGTATTGTGCTAGTTGGGTCATCCAAGAACAGCTACAGAAAGGTGGAAGGAGAGCTAAAGCAGAAACTAAGATTGGGTCATACTGCTGAGAATGAACTGTGACCCAAGACATCCCACCATACCACAACTGAGATTTTTCCTAAGTGACCACTAGGTGGCTGGTTGGCACTAAGCGGGCCTCATGAGCAAAGCTTGAGGTTTAAGCAGGCCCATCTCAAAGATGACTTTACAGGATTCACTCTCAGGTGCAATACCTTCTGGCCTGTCAACTCAAGCTAACGTACCAATAGCCCAATGAACAAAGAACCAATGAGAAAGCCTTTGCTCCTAAGCAAGCTTACCTAAAGACAGTCCAGCGTAATTAGGCTTGGTAAGCACAACTGTTCTGCCTGAAGTTGCTGAGTTAAGGTTGGCTATGATTTAAGATGAAATCAGAATTAGACACTCAATTTCTTTAAAATCAGTTACAAAGGGGGAAAGGGCCCTCACTATGCCAACCTTACAACCAGCTCTATTAACTCTCAGCCCTTAATACTCAGGTGAGAAAACAGAGAAGCTTCTGCCCACAGATTAAAGAATTTCAGACGGACACTCTACCTGAAGTCGCCTGTGTATACCACATGTTGTTACTTCTGACTTGGTATATTTCCTTGTCCTAATTTTGGCCTCAAATTTATCCTCTTTTGAACCATCAGATGGTTTCAGTAAACCACATGGAACACTAAAAAATATCTGGGATGCCCCTTCCCAGTCTAACACAAACACTGGAAAGCACAATGATCTGCAGTTCAAACTACACTAACACTTACGTAGACTCAGTACTAAATGAGCCTAGCTAGCAAAAGGTTTACACATTTTCCCACTCGCTACACCTTAGAAGATTCAGGCAGTTGCTTAGACTGAACGATCTGTCATTGACAAACCAGATACTGCCGTGACACTTAGGCCAGAAAGTTCAACCCCCAAAACCGAACACTACCTTACTGCCCTTGTAAACAGAGTCAAAACAATTTTATGGTGCCAATTTTAAATACAGTTTTATTTAAGACATTGCATTTTCCACTTACAATACAGTGCTTGTAAAGTGCAATGTTATTTCCTTTCCCTGTGCACACATTCCACGTTCAAGTATCAAGAATGCCCAGTTTACTGCAGCAGCTCAACTTTAAAACTGCCATGGAATTTGCTACAAATTTGGGTCCTTCAATGTTGTGTGGAACAATGCTACACCTATGCTAGGCTGGCTTAATCAACCTCTTCAATGGTGGGCCCAGAGGAGGCACCACCAGACGGAGGAGCTCCACCACCAGGGAAGCCCCCGGGCATCCCTCCTGGCATTCCTCCTGGCATGCCTCCCGCGCTCTGGTACAGCTTGGTAATGATGGGGTTGCAGACTTTTTCCAGCTCCTTCTGCTGATGTTCAAATTCTTCCTTCTCTGCAGTCTGAGGAGAAAAACATACTTTATTACAAGTTCTTCAAACAGAAGACTCTTTAAGCCTGATGTAATCAATCTGACACACTAGACACACAACAGCACATGAAGTTACGTTTAAGATCTTGGGTCACTCAGACATCCAAGGAAGGAAGTTGCCAACATCTGTAGTTCTGGTGGAAACCGCGAATGTTTTGAACCATTCATCATCGTGACCCTACAAATTTGTAAAACCCACCTACTCACCTAAGCTTTTGCTAAAGCCCTACACACCCACCACCACACCCTCAACAGAATTACAACAGAAATTACAAACCTGGTTCTTATCAAGCCAGTTGATTATTTCATTACACTTATCAAGAATCTTCTGTTTGTCCTCATCATTAATCTTGCCTTGAAGTTTCTCATCCTCAACAGTAGCTTTCATGTTGAAAGCATAGGATTCAAGAGAATTCTTCGAAGACACCTTATCCCGCTGCTTCTCATCTTCAGCTTTATACTTCTCTGCTTCCTGAACCATGCGTTCAATGTCCTCCTTGCTCAAACGGCCTGTAAAATTAACCAACCTTTTAGGCAAGACAATCACCTGCAGTTCTGCACCATCACCCTGCAACTCCATTTAGCAACTAAGTATGATCTCTTGGCTAAATGCCCTTGGAGTAGGAGCAGAAACACGTGGAAAATAAAACCATTATGAACCAAATTCTGCCTCTAAAAACAGCAGGTAAGAGTGCCACAGGGTCCAGGGTGCCACGGAACAAGTCAGCATTCGAGTCTTCAAATCAGGTATGGGTAACAGATACAGAAATTGACTCCTTCGTAGAGGGACTCAATCTCAATACTGGCCTGGGTGCTGGAAGAGTGCACGCTTAGCACGCTCACAAAATACTGCCCAAACTTACCCTTGTCATTAGTGATGGTAATCTTGTTCTCTTTTCCTGTGCTCTTATCCACAGCAGAGACATTGAGGATGCCATTGGCATCAATATCAAAAGTGACTTCAATCTGAGGAACACCACGGGGGGCAGGAGGTATGCCTGTGAGTTCAAACTTGCCAAGCAGGTTGTTATCCTTGGTCATGGCACGCTCACCTTCATAAACCTGGGTACGAAATAAGAAATAAATTCAAAATTACAATAAAAACACAAAAACAAGAAAGAAAAATCACAAATATCTGTGCTACTTCAGATTTGTATAAGCTTGATTAGGAAAGACTGATCGCTCAGACATCCAAGGAAGGAATTGGCCAACACAGGATTTCTGGTGGAAACTACGAATGGTTTTGGAATCCATCATCACCGCGGAACAAGTCTTCCCCAGTTTTATAGGCCCTCAAGTAACCTAGGCCACAGAGAAACATACCTGAATGAGTACACCGGGCTGGTTGTCCGAGTAGGTTGTGAAGGTCTGCGTCTGCTTGGTGGGAATGGTGGTGTTGCGCTTGATGAGGACAGTCATGACTCCACCAGCAGTTTCAATTCCAAGGGAAAGAGGAGTGACATCCAACAGTAGCAAGTCTTGAACATTTTCAGATTTGTCTCCAGATAAAATGGCTGCCTGGACAGCTATATGATTAAAAAAAAAAATTTAAATAAAACACAGTACAACTCATTATGTAACTAACTATTCTCAGTCGCTCAGACATCCAAGGAAGTTTTGCCATCATTAGCTACAGCTTTCGGTGGAAACCACGAATGTTTAAAGATCATTCATCACAGCGAAATCAGTTTGCTAAGGCCTCCCAACAGGCTGCCTGTTAAACTGCCTAACTAGGATATAGAAAGATTACCTGCACCATAAGCAACAGCCTCATCGGGGTTGATGCTCTTATTCAGTTCCTTCCCGTTGAAGAAGTCCTGTAGAAGTTTCTGAATCTTGGGGATGCGGGTTGAACCACCCACCAGGACAATATCATGGATCTGAGACTTGTCTAGCTTGGCATCCCGAAGGGCTTTCTCCACAGGGTCCAGTGTGCCACGGAACAGGTCAGCATTCAGTTCTTCAAATCGGGCACGGGTAATTGAGGTATAGAAGTCGATTCCTTCATAGAGGGAATCAATCTCAATACTGGCCTGGGTGCTGGAAGAGAGAGTGCGCTTAGCACGCTCACAAGCAGTACGAAGGCGACGGACAGCCCTCTTGTTCTCACTGATGTCCTTCTTGTGCTTGCGCTTGAATTCTGCAATAAAATGGTTGACCATCCGGTTGTCAAAGTCTTCTCCACCTAAGTGGGTATCTCCAGCTGTAGATTTGACCTCAAAGATTCCATCCTCAATAGTGAGGATTGACACATCAAAAGTGCCACCACCTAAATCAAAGATCAGCACATTTCTTTCTGCACCAACCTGCAATTAAAACACAAATTATTCTCGTACCTATTATTTGTGATGACTCAAACCAGTCTTGAGTGACGCATACATAAAATATGGTACTTACCTTTTTGTCTAAGCCATAGGCAATAGCAGCAGCAGTTGGCTCATTGATAATTCTAAGTACATTGAGCCCAGCAATAGTTCCAGCATCTTTGGTAGCCTGACGCTGAGAATCATTAAAGTAAGCGGGTACTGTGACAACAGCATTGGTAACAGTCTAGGAAAAAAAGAGATTAAAACTTAACCACTTAAGACAGGAATAAAGACACAGACCTACTAGAGAATGGACTTGAGGATATGGGGAAGGGGAAGGGTAAGCTGTGACAAAGTGAGAGAGTGGCATGGACATATATACACTACCAAACGTAAAATAGCTAGCTAGTGGGAAGCAGCCGCATAGCACAGGGAGATCAGCTCGGTGCTTTGTGATCACCTAGAGGGGTGGGATAGGGAGGGTGGGAGGGAGGGAGGGAAATGCAAGAGGGAAGAGATATGGAAACATATGTATAACTGATCCACTTTGTTATAAAGCAGAAACACCACTGTAAAGCAATTATACTCCAATAAAGATGTTTAAAAAAAAAAACCACTGTATCTACTTGGACATGCAAAGATACATCCTCAAATAACGTTCTGGTTTTACCACCCATTTTGATAGCTTTATCTACTGCTCACTCTTACTCCGCATTATCAGGAAACCTGGTAATCCCCATCTACATCCTCCCCCTGCAGTACTGTGCACTACTCACCTTCCCAAGGTAGGCTTCTGCTATTTCCTTCATCTTTGTCAAAACCATGGATGACACCTCCTCTGGATAAAAACTTTTTGTCTCTCCCTTGTATTCTACTTGAACCTTAGGCCTGCCTGCATCATTCACCACCATGAAGGGCCAATGCTTCATATCAGACTGGACGACAGCATCATCAAATCTTCGTCCAATGAGGCGTTTGGCATCTGCAAAAGGTATCAATACAAACGTTACCTTGAATTTCATTACACTACATCTTTCCACTAAGAACTTGGCCCACCATTCCAAGACCAAATGCCTATAGATTCAAATTCTGAATGACCAACATGCCACAAGCCTTAAGCCTTAAAGGGATAATCACTGAAGTTTCCTACAGATAACTTTTCCTATTCTCAGGGCTTTCGTGGCCGCCTCACATTTAACAACCTTCGAAGACAGCTTCTCAGATTACATACTGCCGAAATCACTTAAACTCATACCATGAAGATTTGCTGGCTTACCAAAAACCGTGTTGGTGGGATTCATTGCAACTTGGTTCTTTGCAGCATCACCGATCAATCGTTCGGTATCAGTAAAGGCGACATAGCTTGGGGTAGTTCGGTTCCCCTGATCATTGGCAATTATTTCCACCTTTCCGTGCTGGAAGACACCCACACAAGAATAGGTGGTGCCAAGATCAATGCCAACTGCAGGTCCCTTAGACATGGTTGCTGGGAGAGGGAAAAAAAAAAGCCCATTGTTTGAAAGGCGGATCAAGCACCTAGAAAACGTTTACCAAGTCAACGCTACCAGATACGACCACTCTGCAAATTATGCTTAGAACCTCGCCCCAGAAACTGCTCTCGTCGGAAATAACCACGCGGGAGGGTCAGAGCAGGCATGGCGTGCCGCAGTAAGGTTGCCGTCCGAACCGCAGAGCCCACCGCAGAGCCCGCCGCAGACGGAAGCACGCACCTGCCAGGAGGGTCTGCGCCACACCTGAGCACGTGGTCCCATGCCCCGGGCTGAACCTTAGCCCTCCCCCACCGCCATGCTCAACACAGCAAGGCCTGCAAGGGTCCGAAGCCCCCTCCCCCACCTTGGGCGCGTACCAATTATGATTTCCTCTTTTAAGAAGAATGGGTCCTGAAACAAGGAAACAGGGAACGGCAAGCTCTAAGGCGCCGGTTCCACGCCCCGCAAACGGGCGCCGCCTCCTCCGCCTCCGGGCGGCCCGCCCTCCGCAGCCCACTCCTCCGTCCCGATTGTACCCCAAGGAGGCTGCCTCCCCTCGGAAACAAAGCTCCCCAGCCGGGCAAAGGAATCGCCGCACGCACCCTGCCTGACACGCTCAGAAGGCCCCGGGCCGCTGCAAACCCATGTAGCCTGAGCCGGGCGGCAGGCTCCCGAGAAGCCGCAAAAGCCTTGAAAGACAGAGGCCTTAACTTACCTGGAGCGCAGGTCCGGGTCCACTGGAGGAGAAAACAGCAACCTATAAAGGTGCCGCCGCGTTCAACGAGACCGGTTTCCGTCCTCCGCCCCGTCTCTTATACCCTGCCTCAGAACCTTCCAGAAGGGGCCCGCCCCTACCAGTGCCCATCACGGCTCCTCGGCCAATGGGCGCGCGGCCACCTCCGCAAGCCCCAATGACGAACCCGGCTCTACCTTTCGGGCCTCCCCTCTCCCGCCCCAGCCCGCCCCGCCTAGCGATGACGCACTCACCGCAGCGTTCTGGAACTTTCATTCTCGCCCCCGCTGTCCGAAAGGCCCCGGGGAAAGGGAGGGTGGGGCCGACGGAGCCCGCGCGCGGGACTCCTCAGTCACCCCGGGCGCGGGGGAAGGGCTCGTCTGCCTCTGCGCATGCGCCCCAGGAAGCGCAGCCGGGTGGGACGAAGGAGGGGGAGGAAGAGGGGCGGGCCAACTTGGAACCAACCAATGAGAGCAGCGCGATCGGCGATCTGGCTCCTGCGGAACCCCCGGGAGCGAGAGCGCAGGGCCTGCAGGGAGGGGTCCGGCGCCGGCAGCCCTGGAGAGAAGGCGGAAGTGGAGCGAGGACAAGATGGCCGCGAAGGTGTTTGCGCCCCTCCCCCACCATTCTCGTTCCCCTACTCCCACCCCAGCCTTGTAGATGGTCTTCTAGGCCCTCCGGGGTTCCACACACCCACATAGTCAGCGTGGCTATGTCCTAGGACTGACCCCGAGCGACGGGGCCGAAGTTTCCGCCCCCAGGGTGCTGCGAGGGTAACTTGCCCAGTGGCACCCAGATCTGGGGATGGAAGGAGCCGGCCGGCCGCCGCGGTGTCTCGCCTCTGCGCGGGATGCGACAGGTTAGCCGGGCAGGCCCCCGGGACCCTCTGTTCATTGTGGTAGCTGGAGGCCGGCTGACCCCGACGCAGAGTGCGGAGGGGCCCGACTTCTCAACCTCCAGGGTCCGATGCTGTGTCTGGATCCTCAGCGAAATAGATGGCTAAACCCGCTTCTTGGAGCCCGGATGCCTCCGTCACCCCCCAGCGCCCACCGAGAACAGACTCGGCTTCTTGGCTCGGCCCCTTCTCCACCCGCCCGGGCCCCCGCACTTCTCAGTTATTTGTTTAATAAAAAAGAAAAGCTAGGGAGCTCTTTCATTGTAAGTGAACCAGGCGTTAGGAACCTGGGTTCCGGTAACCCTGTGTCCTTGATTGAGACTTCCTGAGCCTCTTACTTTAAGTAATTCGAGGTAATATCTTTCCTGCCTTGACTTTCGGCAAAAACTAAGCGAGAAACCAGGCAGAAACGCCTTGAGAATATTACTGAACGAGTGGAGTGCACAAAACAGTGTACCTAGAATTTCAAATTGCGGCGCATGATGCGGTGTTTGGGGCCTTGTCTTCTAAACCTTTCTCAGCACGTTGAATGCTTTCTAGTGAGCGCTTTCAAACAGGCTGGGCAGGTAGTATTCCTATTTAGTAGATGAGTGGGCACAAATAGGTGAAAAGATTTTTTTTAAGACTACCTAGCAGAACTTTTAGTGGCGTGGCTGGAATTAGAAAGGTCTCCAGACTTCGAGAAAGGCTGTCAGACGAGAGATACCTTGTCCTTGTCAAAGCCAGTAAAGCCTAGAGACAGATTCGAATATTGGATCAAAGGATGTCCTTTCTGTATTTGCCTTCTGGGGGAAAATGTGGGCTTGAGTCCTTGAAGGTATGTACCTAAATTCTCCCCACTTCCCAAGGAGTTCGTTTTATATGATGCTTTCACGGGGTACAAAGTGCTTTCATTTGTTATTTCATTTAATCATCAAAACGATTCTCTGAGCGAGAGATCATTCATTCCGGTGTTAGGAGAGAAATGAGGTTTAGAGATGTTATTTGTGGGAAGTTAAACATCTGGCTGAGCTACAGTAGAACCTAGCTCTTGATTCCAGAATCTTTGGTCTTTTTTTATTAGTAATTTCCTTCCTGAAAACACGTGTAACTCGAACTGCAGAGAAAGATGTATACTTCTTGCAATTTTCTTTAGCATCTGCAGACTTCCTCTCCCCACCCAATTTATCGAGTACAATCTCTGAACCACACCCTACATTTTGCAGCTTTTTAAACTAACCTCTGAACTACCTACAAGATTTGAACCGGTGGAAAATAGAACGGGTGCCCAAATCCACGGGTTTGGGGTATCCCACCTAGTAGCAGTGATTACAGAAAGCTGAACAGATAACCTTCCCTTCTGGTCACTTTCAAAGCGCATTTTAGGATTTGAACTATCTTCTTATCGACTAGAATGAGTCAGAGTTTATATATTTAAAGTTCAGATTATGATAAATGTCCTGTCTCCACCTCTTTAAATGCACAGGGTTTCAAACCCACTCAGGATCTAAAGTTAAAGTTTGGGTGCCTGGGTCTCCAGTCTGAGGCCTGGGGTTTCTGACTAGGGAAGAGGGTCACGATTAACATTTTTTGAGTGCTTGTCACAGGCCAAGCACTGTTGTAAGTGCTTTGCATATATTACCTCATTTAATTCTGTGAAATTTTTTTCAGCTTTATTTAAATCTCATAGTGTTTACTTTTCAGATTTCTTTAAACCCTGTAGTGTGTACTTTTTTACTGGCACTTCACCTTGATATAAAATACTTGCTTAGTAAATATTATTTGTTATTTTGATAAAGTCCTTAAGGTCAGAAACTCTGTCATGAACTTTGTCGTCACTTGGTTTGTCCAGGACTACTTAGTATCTCGCCTTGTGAGAAAAAAGTGCTTGGTATATTTGTGACTGGAATCAATAAATAATAGATCATATTCAGTCTGAGTTCTTCTGTTCTTCAGTTGGCAGCAAGCTAATAAATAAATTTCCAATGCAGGTTATATGAGCTTCAGCCTCTCCTACAGTATCACCTTTACTTATTTATTTTTAAATTGCCGACACAGATGCACCTGTAATAAATACTTGGTTTTTGTGATCAAACACAGTCCCATTTACAAGGCAACTTAGAAGTTAAAATTGAAATATAAACAGCTTAACACCAGAAATGAAGCAGAATTATATATGTCTTTTTTGCAATGGCAGTTTTGAAACTGTTCTTATACAGTGTAACAACAAAGGCATCACTTCATTATTTTACAGTTCTAAGTGTAGGGTATGCATTTTATTGAAATGATTATTTTCTAAACATCCACATCATTCCATCTGTATCTTCTTCCTACAAACACTTTTTCTTCTACCATCTATTTTATCCTTTTTTGTTTTATATTAAAGAATCAAATTTGTTTGTCTTGCAAGGTTAATGGAATATGGTTTGAAACCAATAGTGGCTCAAACTATATCTTAAACCCAGAGCCTGTCATATCTGAACCCAAAAGCCTGACTGAAAGAGAAGCACACTATCACTACTAAGACTTCAGCACCTTATCTCTCAGAATCTTCAATTCCTAGAATTTCTCAGATTTCAGGTAATAATTTGTTTTGTGACATTTTTTGTAGATATCCCATATGAATGGATTTCCAAAATAATATGGATATTCAACTGGTATTTTAGTCTTCTAATAACTAACCTGTTTAAATAATCTAAACCTTTTCACGCAAAGGGGACTGAGGCCTGCTTGCAGAGGCATAGGCAGGAAACCTTAGGTTCAAAGGTAATAAATAATGATAAGAGCAAATTTCTAGTGATGGGACAGCTGCAGCTGCCATAGCGTACTCATTTGGCTCAGGTACTCTAGGAATGAGAATTCTCAGAATTACACAGCAGATGTGTTATGTTGCCTGGACACCACACTACCAGAAGAATAAGGAAGTGGAGTAAGGAGTTTATATCTTACAATGAGGCAGTGTTAGTATAAGAAGCATTCCAAATGTGCTAGCCCTCTTAAACTAATGGCAGGCATTCTTTACATTACTTCCTCAATGTCTCTTATGTTCCAACTTTTTTGGCGGGGGGGCGGGCCGGGGGCCGTGCTGCCTGGCTTGCGGGATCTTAGTTTCTTGACCAGAGACTGAACCCATGCCCTCAGCAGTGAAAGCATGACGTCCTAACCACTGGACTGCCAGGGAATTACCCCCAATTACCCCCCAAGCCACCCCCATGTTTCCCAATTTTTTTTTTTAGGAAGACAAAACTCAAGATGAAACTTTCACTCAAGGATAAAACCCTATTTCTTAAAGGACTTTGGAAGGAAATGCATTTGTACTATGTGAGAATTAGATGTAAAAATGAAAATCAGAAATAGGACAAAATCCCAGATCAACTTTTTCTCTTTAAGCACCTGATTCCCATTTTAGGAACAGGGCTTTCATTACCACATTCAGCACTACTTTTTCTTTCCTATAGCCTGCTCCCTTTTTTTTTTAAGACTTTATTTTATTTTTATTTATTTGTTTGTTTATTTTTACTTTTGCAGGGCCTTAGTTCCCTGACCAGGGCTTGAACCCTCGCCCTCGGCAGTGAAAGCGCAGAGTCCTAACCACTGGCCTGCCAGGGAATTCCGTGTCCTTTTAATAATAAGAAATATTTTGCTCTACCACTGGTGATCTGTTGACACTTGCTTTAGAGTCTTTGAAGGGCTATTTCAGGTTTAGCATTCTTGCCATAGGATGAATTTGACTAGCAGAGTCGTCAAAACTATTAAAAAGGCAAGTTGTTGTATTGGAGGCTGCTTTCTTTTTATTTCTCAGACACCTTTCTTCTCCCATGAGTCAGCTCTTCTGAGAGCTATCCTGGTAAATCATTTCTGCTAATTCTTTCCAAGATGCCAACAGTATTTAACAGGCACTAACCCAGATCCCTCCTGCCACGCACTAGTTATCCTCACCATCTCTTCCCTAAATGTTAGTTTCCTATCCTTCCAGCCCAGAGCTAGGCTTCCTGAGAGGCTAAACTTGGAAAATACTGAATTTCTCTCTGTCTCAACCTCTCAGGAGGGAATGGTATGATGTCCATGCAGTGCCATCAGGAAAGGTTGTCAATCCCTGAACTTTTTGATAACTTAAGGCCTAGACTCAACAAAAGTCCCAGGTGAATCTTTCTCTGAAAATGAAAGAAATGGAGGAAGCTCCAAGTTTGGTACAATGCTGAACTTCTGATGCCACTCCTTGACATATTAAGAGAAAGCTGATCTAATCTCCCTTTTTAGTCTAGTCAGTCTTGAAATCCTGATTTCATATGTTCACTGAAAGAAGAGACTGTTGTTGGATGATCTTCCAGCATTCTGAAAAGCTCTCTTTCTCTAGAAGACTTCTTTCTAAGGAGATTGTTAAATGATACCTAATGATTGTTTTCTTGCTCCAGAGATATCCAGCAGGGAAGTCCTTAGAGACATCCAATTTGAGGGAAAATCCACAATTATTCCAGCATATATTTCTGATATTTGTCAGTGGCCCTCTGAACATCAAGATGGAAGGTTTTTCACAGTCCCTTGTTACACATTTTGGACTCCCTTTTTTTAGTTCAATATAAGTAGGAAGATTAGTAGTGAACAGAGTGGGAAAATCTCAATCATTCTCCATCTCCCACTATTTCTCAACTCCTCTTGAAATTAATATCCAAACTTTATGGTAAATGAAGTCAGGTCAGGATGGAAGAGACATGTTTCCTTTTTTGGAGTTTTTCATGGTGCAGATAGGTGTGATATAAGGCTGTGGGTTCTGCTTGACTCTGAATAATCATAGCAATCCAGTAGGTTTGCAGAAATGCATAGAAAATTTATGAACAACACCTCATTTCTTAACAATGGTGAGTCAAAGTGTTGATACAAAACAGCCCAAGTGAGGAATTCTAAGTGTGTTCACTTCCCCTCTCCCTAGCCTTTCTCACCACCGGTCCTGGTCCCCAAATGCACAGATTTGGCCCCCACTCTGGTCTAAAGGCACAGTGAGATGCCTTTTTGGAGACGATCAGCTTACATCCTTTTCCTTGTTTAGTGTCATATAAGGAAAGTGTTCATTTGAATCTCTCCCATGCAATGGTCACTGCTACTTAAATGACCTCTCGTTTGGTCCGAGGGGGTTGTGTGGCTGGTGACTGGGCGTCAATGACGAGAAGAGTCCTGACTCCTGGGAAAGGATGGGAGTCAAGTCCGCTGGAACTCAGACAGTTTGGAAGGCTCTGCTCTGGCTGGGGATCGTGCCAGGAGTGCTTTCTGCTTTGGTCAGGGTAGCGTGGTGGACTTTCTTTGGTTCAGACCCTCTTGCCTCCGGCCCCACTGGACCGTAGGTGTGGGTAGCCAGCCCTGGCCGGGGCCCCGCTTCCGTGGACGGTGTCCGCTGGCTGCGGGAGCCGCTGTTTGCCGTGGAGCGCGTGGAGGAGGAACCCGAGCGTGAGCTCCGCGAGCCCGAGGAGGAGGAGCTGGGTTTCACAAGGCGGGCTTTCGGGGCTTCGGCATCTTCTCTGAAGAGGAAAAACAGCAAAGATAGATTTTAGGACCACAGGACTGTGAAAGCTTCCGCTGCGGCTGCTGCTTTCTGAGGTTGCCCGATCAACTCCTCAAGGTGGAAACCTCGAGCTACCACGTAGGGAAACAGGGACTCCCCCTGCGTCCTGAGCCCTTGCGGCGGGCTTGGGCGGGTGCGCGGCCCCTTGGCCGGGAGGTCCACCCTGTTACTCTGGGGGAATGGGCACTCCCCACTGGATGCCTAGACAGCAATCCCCTTGACTGGGAGTTTGTCTGCAGAAACCCTTTCATGGCCCATAGGCTAGGCCCATTCTTTATTGCATGCCCTTTATAAGTGGAAGGCAATGAGATGGAACGCAAAGTTTATCTAGTAAGTCCCTGTTGCGGATAGTTTCACAAGAAAGTCAAGGTAAACCAGTCCTCCTGCCCCTAGGCTGGAACTCCTTACCCACCAGAATAATCCTTTTAACAGATTTAAGGTTAAGAGGAAATGGGACATTTTTGTTGGCTGGTCACTATGGAGCTGGCGGTAGAAAGGCAGCCTAGGTGAGGAAAGGGATTTTGCGGGAGGTTTACCGAATTTCATTAGGTCTCTCTTCCTCCTCGTATCTCTCTTTGTCTTTCCGTCGGATTAGCAGCCACACCAAGAGGAAAATCAGCAGGGCTCCAGCCACCATACCTGTCACCGCTCCTGCAATCATGCCGATGCTTTGTACATCTGTTTTCTCAGAAACAAAAGCAAAAGTAAAACCAAACATAAGCTAAGCAACACATGGACTTAAAAAACATAAGCTCTGGACAAGATGAGTATTTCCAGATCTTTGTATCTATCTTCCTGAGTTCCCCATATACCCTTTCTTGGTGTATGACTGTCCCTCTTGATATTGAAGGGGAGAAGAATATGACACCCCAAAATATGCCTCGTTGACATTAGGATTATTTTTAGCTGATTATTTTTGAGAAACAGCAGACACAAGAGAAGCTCTGTAAACAGAGCAGAAGTTACCCTTTGTAAGGGAAATTTATATCTATAAAGGAAACCTCCATTTGGTTTTGGTCCCCTCCTGGATATAATAAATTTCTTTAGGGGGCTGGAAAATTCACACATACTATAAATACAGAGTTAGCTACAACTGTTGAACAGTCCTGGGTAACTACTGAATTTATTTCAGTGATAGCCATGTTCTTCTGGAGATAAAGATGTTGACCTTACTCTTACTTGTGATCAAAAACATTTTACACTGAACCGCAGTGCAGAGACAAAATGAAACCAACCCTTTGGGTACTTACACTGAACAGTCACTCGCACCACACAGCTCTCCTTCCCGGCCTCATTGCCCGCTGTGCACTGGTAGAGCCCAGAGGAGGACATGGTGAGATTCTGCAGCAGGACGCGTCCAGGGTGGTTGTAGTCTACACAAGCAGAAAGATGACTGTAATCCCCTAGTGACAAGGTCTATATTTATCGTTTATTGTGTCACTGACCTAAGATTCTATCAATATAATACGGTTTGGTAAGGATGAGGTGAGAGAATCGATCCCTTTTTGGAATGTGGGAAGAAAGGTGACCATTCCTTTAAACTGCAGTGCATCCTCAAAAGTTACAAAAGATTCTGAACATTTAAGGGATACTAAACACAATAATTAGAGATAATGGATTTATAGAGTACATTTATTCCTAATCTCCTTACCACTTTTATTTTTGCCATTTGAGGAAAGAAAAGACAGATTTTTCTGTCCCCGTTTAGGGATGAAAAATGGAAGTTCAAAGAGGTCCAGCAGTGTCTTCAAAGTCACCTTGTGAGTTGCTGACAAAACCAGATTTAGAATTCATGGAGAGAGTACTGTCCTGCTATCAATAGACGGGTAGAAAGATGACTTACCAATCCTAGATTTGGGAGGCAAACGTTCATCCTCTCCCTCCTTCTCCCGGATTCGCTGCCAGTAATACACAATGGGCTGTGTGCCAGAGGATGACTCACACTGTAGAGTCAGGTCACTTCCTTCTGTCAGCTCTCCTTCCAATTCACACTTGGGCTTTGATGGTCTCACTGGCAGAAAAAAAAAAGATCCCCAAACACCCAATTCAGTGGAAGAACTACATCCTGTTGACTTGTTTTTCCACCCATATGGTCAACTTTTGAGTGTGGATTCAATAGCACTTTGTTACCTCGCCATGCTTTACATCACCCTCCAAAATATACCCACTTCCATCCCCTGCACACATATACACCCAATTCCAGCTGTTTCCAGCGGTGCTGTTGTAATTTTTAGAGGCTGCCTCAGAAACTCTCTCATCACTTCTCAAAGAAGAGAAACTTTTATAATTGGAAATTTTAGGAAAGTTGAGTGTGATTTTACTAATACTGAAACAGGGACAGAAGTTCATTAACTTGTAAGCAATTAAGAACTTAGTAGCTCTCGCTATCACAAAACAGAGAAATGGACTTGAAGCAGATCTGAGAGATTTGTTAAATATGAGGATACTATTTAAACATTAGAGGATATTTAAATTTTGTAATGGGCTACCGTGGAAAACTGTGATTATTTTTTCTTCTTTCATTACGGCTAAAATACAAAACATACACACTTCTTCCCAGGGAACTGGACTAGGTGACGTCTGTATAATACGAAGGATTGAACAAGAAGTTTTGTACCAGTGTGACACATTTGCCTATCCCTCACCGAGACCTTATTAATAAGATGTAGGCATTTACGAGGGCACTCTATCTTACCTAAGACTTTTAAGATGACGTGGCTCCACACATAGCGCCCTGAATTCTTCACCTTGCAGGTATACCGGCCCTCATCGCTGGGCTTCAGAGGCTCAATCTGCAGGGAAGCATCTCCCGCTAGGAAATTGGAAGCAAAGGCCACTCGGCCCTTCTGTTCCTCAGTCAAGTTATTGTAAACATGACGACTGGAGTAAGTGATCACCTGTGGGACAGACGGAGGCAGAGTCAAGCTGTGTGGCTCTCAGCCTTGCCCTCCAGCTGAGGTCAAGATGAAGAAAGGATGGGAATTCCTGGCGGTCCAGTGGTTGGGGCTCTGTGCTTCCACTGCAAGGGGCGCGGGTTCATTGGGGAACTAAGATCCTGCATGCAGCCACGCGGTGAGGCCAAAAAAAAAAGACGAGGAAAGAAGAGGAAATGGAACAAAGCAGTCAAGCCTGGGGGTGATTCTAAGAGTCCAAGAGATCTCTGTTCTAAACAAACTTAAATACACTATGTTTGTCTAGGCCTTCCTTTTTCTAAGAATACGAACACCTCATATTTGTGTAGCATTTTAACTATAAAGTAGTAATTGTTGCATTAAATGCTCAGAACTTTTCCATTTTATAGGTAAGGAATTTTATTTTTATTAAAAAAATTTTTATATGTGTATTTTTTTATCGAAGTATAGTTGATTTAGAATATCATGTTAGTTTCAGGTGCACAGCACAACAATTCAGTGATATACATATATATATATATATGTATGTGTATATATACACACATATATATACACATATATACACATATATACACATATATACACATACACACATATACACATATACACACATATACACATATACACACATACGCATATATACACATATATGCATATATACACATATACGCATATATACACATATATGCATATATACACGTATACACACATATATACATACATACACATATATACACATATACACATATATACACATATAAACATGTATACATATATACACACATATAAACACATATATACATATACACATGTATACACATATACACATATATACACGTATATACACATATACATAATACACATATATACACACACATATACACATATATACATATATACACATACACATAGATACACATATATACATACATACACATATACGCATATATACACATACGCACATATATACACATATATGCATATATACACACATACACATATATACACATATACACACATACACATATATACACATATACACATGTATACATATATAGATATATACACACATATATACATAATACATATATACATACACATATATACATATATGTACATATATACACACATATAAACATATACATATATACACATATATACATATATACACATATACACATATATACACATATATACATACATATATATACATATATATATATAAAATCTTTTTCAGATTCTCTTCCCTTATAGGTTATTACAAAATATTGAGTATAGTTCCCTGTGTTATAAGGAATTTTAATTTTGAGTTACAGACTCAAGTTCTCACAGCTGAGTCCAGGAAAGAAGTAAATGCACAGAACAGTCCCCAGAGTTGACTCTGAGGGGAATTGAGAGAATGGAGGCTAAGGAGGGGAGGAGACTTACCTTTCCCCTGCATACCTTCCTCACTTTTGCATTTCCTACCACTTGCACATGATCTGGTCAAACTACATACACTCCTTGTGCTAAGTGCTTTTACATCTAGTTTATTTCTCACAGTTTTTCCAAGTAGGCGTTATCTATCCCCATTTCACGGGCACATAGAAGAACCAGGATTTGAACACGGCCATCTAAAGCCATCCAGTTCATTGTTTTGGTTACCACAGTTACCTCTCCTTGTCCCACCTGCACTCATTTCGCTGCTCAGAAACTGCTCTTCCAGAAAGTTTGGAAATGAAGGAGAAAATGTGAAATGAAAAAATGTGTTTTGTTTTTACAAAAGTTTCGAGTCCAGCTGAAGTTAAGGAGTAGAAGTTTATGGTTAAAATCTAGGTTTGATACTGAGGGATTCATTGTTGGCTTTCCTTCTTTGTCTGGCTTCACTGTGAAGTAGTAAGTTAGGTGGGAAAACATTGTGTCCTTTCCTTCCATAAAATACACGTGAGCTTCATGTCTTTGTTTTCCCTGGTAGGGAGACCAAACTTTAGATTTCCCCAACAGGAAAAAACAATCATGATTTTTACTGGATTTTCATCTGCCTGCAACACTACCTCTAGTTCTTGAAACTTTTCCTGGTTCTCTTAGTCCATCATCTCCTGGTAATCACAAAAACCATGCTGATCTTGTCTACCAAGACCTCAAGCCATGTAACTTCAGTTTTGTCCTCCCCGCCACTTAGCAATCATATTCCTAAACTTACTTGATTAAAACATCAGCAAACATTTATGGAATGACTGCTCCCCATCAGGTCAGGAGGAGGCTACACAGATGAAGTAAAACCCTCTTCTCATCATCAAGTAATTTATAATCTAGCAGGATTAACAAGGAGAGAAGTATAAACATAGAAAAAGGAATGATTAACTTGAAAGAGTATCAAGAGAGAATGTCCCAGAAAAGTTGGTGGCATTTGAGTTAGGCTTTGAAAGATGAGTAGACTAAATAAGAGATGAGAGAGGCAGGGAGAAGCTTGCTGGAGGGAGCATGCCAGATACACAGAACAGCACTAAAAAAAGGCAGCAAGCATATGGGAGTCCCCCAAGCACATTTCTGGATGCAGCTGTTCCAAATTGTTTCACTCTACTTTAAGCCCTTAACCCTATTGTCAATCACGTGATGCTCTGCAGCACAGGAAATGCTTTCCTGAAAAGATATGAAGCCATCCAATAAAATGTCCATAAATGCTCTCACCATTATATCAAAACTTTTCAGTATCATCCATTTTGCCCTTACCACCTCTCTGGAAAAAAAGTGTTTCCTCCTTTCTCTGCATATTCTTTTCCTTCAGCAAATATTTATTGAATGCATCTGCCGAGTGCTTTGCTGGGCACTGGAAAACAAGCAGGAATAAGACAGTTCCTACCCTGAGGGCCTCACAGTTTTGTGGGGGGAAAAAATGGGGGAGCAGCAGGTAAGAAAACTAAGGTAAACACTGTAATCGATAATACACTTAAAACGTTTTCAGTATTCGATTTTGTCCCCTCACTTCAACCAACACCACAGTTGTGTTAATTCTGACATCTTTGTCTCTATCGCCAACATATTTTTGAGCTCCAGTTTCATATTTCCAGCTACCTGGCCCCTACAGATGTCTGTCTTCTCCAGTCTACCTTACATAATAATGTAAGTTAATGCCAAGTTAATATTAATGTAAAACTCACGCTAGCTCTTTCCCAGATCAAAAACCTTTCATGGCTCCGCGCCACCTCTGAATGATGACCAGATTCAGACCAGGGACATCAAAATGATCTCTGCATTACCTTCCCAGCCTCGTTTCCTATTTAGTCCCCCTCACATTCCTGGGTGTAGACATGGTACATTTCCCTTGCTTTCATATGAGGTGCGTTTTCTTTGTGCTCACATGCCTTTGCCCCCTGCATTTTTCCACTTAGAAACTCCCCTTTCTCCATCTCTCCACATAAAGAATCCCTATTCATTCTTTTAAACCCCAAATCAATGTTAATTCCTTATGAAACCTTCCCTGACAGGACACTCAGACTAAGAATGCTGTCATCCATAGCATGTCTTGGCACCATTTTTATGTGAGGAGAAAGTGTGAAAGACAAGACATTGGGCAAACAGGTTGCTGGATCCCCTTTCTATAATTCTGGGCATTGTCTGGGAGATCCTTCAGGCCGCTCTGATTTTATGTATGTCTGTTGCCATTGACTGTCTTTGGCTAGGCAATTTTGCAACCCGGCAATAATTTATTTAATAAACACTAATTGAAAACATACTCTACACTTGGCACTGTTCTAGAGATGATAACAATACAGGGAAATGAATTTTATAAGTGTTGTCAGGGACCAGGACATGCCACCCCCAAACATGCCACTTTGCATATGCATAAGGATAAATTTCAGCTGAAGTCACTTGAGCTCCTGAAATCCCTTCTCTGCCTAAAAGCAGAGCCTCCCCAAAGTATTTGTGTCCACAAATCCCCTTTCCCAGGGCAACTCTAACCTTCCCTTCTGGGAGATCAGAGGTGGGCATCACGCCCAGACATTGTCACAAACTACCACATCTCCCATCTATTCTTCTAAGGGCCCATTTATCTTTCCAAAAGGTCATTTGCTTTTCCATAAGTGCCCTTTCTACCCCTCCCTTCCCACACTAAATTAGGTATACTCTAACCGCCTCTCTGAGTTACTCATTGCTGGGTACTCCCAGGTGTTACTTACACAATGCATGGGTTAATAAAATGTTTGCTTTTTTTCTTATTAACCTGTCTTTTGTCAATCTAACTGACAGTGCCCCAGCCTGAACACCTAGGAGGGTAGAGGGAAAAAGATATTTTTTTCCTCCCTTACAGTTTGAAAGAACAACTTTTTTTTAAAAAGGTGAAATCGCGACTCTCGTATACGTAGAAAATAAACACGTATCAAAGATTTTACTTAACTCGTTAATTAATGATGGAACCAGAAGCTGTTACAACAGGTTCACAGGAGAATTGGACTAAAGAGTTTACATTCTCCTTTGGACAAAAATTCATTTGCATGTCTATGAACAGGAACATTTCCATCCTATGGATAGGAAGCTTGGCATCACCATCAGCATTCCACAAGTTAATTTCCATTTCTGCAGAAGTTAATACATGAGGAAAATTAGACCCTAATTCATCTCCAGAAAACTTGGACTCTAAGCATAAAGCTGATGTTCAGGAGGCACCTCCCTGTGGTGTATGGCAGGGAAGGGCCAAGTTTTCAGGCTCGGTATAGAGAAAGCCACTTTGGTATGACAATGAGGGGAATTAGATCCCTTGAAGGCTGTTTCCGTGCGCTCCCCACTCCCCTACAGCTGCCTCCCTTAGGGTGTGGTCTCCAGGTTCAACTCGCTGAGTCTTTACATTAGAGAACCTGAAAGGTTACTGGGAACAGCACTATGGGGGTGCCTCCTTCTTACTGGGATGAGGGTGGAGGGGGAATTGGGGCAGCTTCGCTAGGACAGCACCATCAGGCTGCTCCCTAAGGCTGAGGTGAACTCTTCAAAGACGTCTTAAAGCAAACTGGGGGAGTCCCCTAACCACGTGGTCCAGTGGTTAGGACTCTGTGCTTCACTGCAGGGGGCACGGGTTTGATCCCTGGACAGGGAACTAAGATCCCACAAGCCACGTGGCACGGCCAAAAAAAATAAAGCAAATTGGCAAGCATGGCCAGTTAGAGAATATTTAGGAGAGCGAAGAGAGGATAGGAGGGAGAGTCATCCATAGGTAAGGCTGGACATGTGACCAAAGGCTGGACTTGAATCTTAAGCTGAAGAGATCCAAGATGACAGTCATTTATTCAACACATTTTGAGCCTCCACTATGTGGCAGCACCTGTTTTAGACACTGGGGGGATATCAGGGAACACAACATGTAAAAATCCAGCCCTTGAGAAGCATATATTCTAGTGATGGAAAACAGACATAGAAGAACATTATATGGGAGATCTGACAGCGTGAAATACTATGAAAATAACAGAGCGGGGGAGGGGGGTTGTGGGCCAGGGAGACAGACTGCAATTTAAATAAGGTCATCAAGGTAGACCTCACTGCAAGGTGAAATTAGAGCACACACTTGAAGGAGACACAGACCTAGCCTTGGAGTTATCTCGGGGCAGAGAGTTCTAGGCAGAGGAAAGAGCCAGTGCAAAGGCCCTCAGGTGGGAGGGCGCCTGGCATGTTTGAGGAACAGCAGGGAGGCCAGGTAGCTGGAGGACAGTAGATGAAGTCAGGCGCTGGGGCCTCATCACGTAGGGCCTCGTGGGCCACTGTAAAGATGGCTTTTACTCTGAGGGAAATGGGGGGCCACTAGAGGGCTCTGAGCAGAGGAGTATCAAGACCGATTAATGTTTTGAGAATAGGCTGTAGGAGGCCAAGGGTGGATACAGGAAAACCAGTCAGGAGGCTACTGTAGTGAAGATCCAGGCAAGAGATACACTGCCCGGAAGGGAAGCAATGGAAGTGATAAGAAGTCATCAGATTCTCAATGGATTTTGAGATAGAACCTACTAGATTTCCCAATAGACTGACTGACCACCTTATTGAAATGTTTGTGGCATGAGAGTGTGAACTAAAATTCATATTTATGGCAAGACAAGAACGATTTAAACATAAAGATT
Organism: Eubalaena glacialis; assembly: GCF_028564815.1. Classification (NCBI taxonomy): domain Eukaryota; kingdom Metazoa; phylum Chordata; class Mammalia; order Artiodactyla; family Balaenidae; genus Eubalaena; species Eubalaena glacialis. The sequence continues at coordinate 10,229,581 of NC_083725.1, read as the reverse complement.
CTTCTTTGCCCTTTGCCCCCAGCCCCCCCACCCCACTCTGCATCATGTGTCTGCATTTTGCATTGACCACACCCCCCATCAGCAGGAATGCCTGCTCAGCCGGAAAGAGCAACATTCTCCTAGCCTCAGCAAGACAACTCCTTAGAGATCTTGATCTTGTAAAGGGTCACACGACCCACCACGATGGTGCTTAAATCTGAATTATGTTATGTAACCTGTCGATCATATGTCATTTAACGTACAGCCCTCTGGCTCAGAAAACGTATATAGGGCTTCCCTGGTGGCGCAGTGGTTAAGAATCCGCCTGCCAATGCAGGGGACACGGGTTCAAGCACTGGTCCGGGAGGATCCCACATGCCGCGGAGCAACTAAGCCCGTGCGCCGCAACTACTGAGCCTGCGCTCTAGAGCCCGCGAGCCACAACTACTGAGCCCGTGTGCCACAACTCCTGAAGGCCACGTGCCTAGAGCCCGTGCTCCGCAACAAGAGAAGCCACCACAATGAGAAGCCCGTGCACCGCAAGGAAGAGTAGCCTCCGCTCGCCGCGACTAGAGAAAGCCCGCGTGCAGCAACGAAGACCCAACGCAGCCAAAAAATAAATAAAAATAAAATAAATAAATAAATAAAAAACGTGTATAAACTGTGTCTTGACTTCTAAGGGGCAGAACAGTTCTCAGAGCTTTCTGAGATGCTCTTCCCGGGTTACAATCCTCAAATTGGGCTCAAATAAAATGTTCCAATTCTTTCTTAGATCGACTGATTCATTTTTCTCGACAAGAGAAAGAGGAGTCCAGGACTACTCCCAGGTTTTTGGCATGAGTCCACGCAGGGAGAGAACTGCCCTCGACCAAGAGGGGGAAGACTGCACAGAGCAGGTGTGGGGTCAGAGCGTGGGGACTGGGGAGGGGTCAGGAGTTTAGTCTTGGACTTACTCCGTTTGAGGTGCCTGCTAGACACCCAGAGGAGGTGTGGAGTAAGCAGCTGCATACATGTGAGTCTTCTGTGCCGGGGTGAGGCCTGGACTGGAAATAGGGATTTAGGAATTATAAGCATGTGGTTGGTGTTTAAAGCCAGGAGACTGGGTAGGATCGCTGAAAGCATGAATAAGAGACCAGGAACACAGAAGGGAGAATGAGGCTATTCATATAGTGGATATGGAAACACAAGAACGAGAACTCCAGTAAAATACCAACAACCTCAGAGTAAAACGAATGACTGTCATCTTGGATCGCTTAATATTCAAGTCCCGCCTCACCTCTGGCTGACAGCTGCTCTTCCTCCCACCCTCTCTTCCTAGAGGCTCTCTGAGTCACTGGTGAAGTCTCCGTGAGACCACAGACCAGGAAGAGGCCTTGGAGGCATGGGGGCGGGGAAACAGCCAACTGGAGAGCTAATTCTCCTCGTTATCATACCAGTAGAGGCTCTCTCCCCACTCCAGCCTGAAAACTGCCACCTCCACAACTTACCCTCTAGGGAGGTGCCTCCTGAACACCGTCTTCAAGCTGAGGAATATTCTGCAAAATACAGGAAAAGCATGGGGGTGGGGGGGCAGAGGGCTTTAACTCTAGGAATCTTGGGTTCAGATCCGAGCCCTGAAATCTATCGGGCAAGTCCTTCATGTTTGCAAGTCCGAAAGGTTTAGAGTCCAAGTTTTCTTGAGATGAAGTAAGGTCTCATGTTCCTCACATATTAAAAAGAAAACTACTATAACAATCCTTACCCTACCGACGTCACAGGCTTATAGGAAGAATTAAATTTAAGATGGGAGTTCCCTGGTGGCCGAGTGGTTAGGATTCCGGGCTTTCACTGCCGTGGCCCAGGTTCAATCCCTAGTGGGGGAACTGAGATCCCACAAGCCGTGCGGTATGGACAAAAAAAAAAAAAAAAAAAAATTTAAGAGACGACATTTGAGAATGGGCACAGTTCCTTCCCTCGATGACCATTTAGCAACTCCTCTGCCAGCACAGTGCTTGGCTCTGGGATCAAGCATGTGAATTAGATGTAGACATGAAAATCCATCAACACAATACAATACACCCACTCAGGGTTTTTTGTTTTTATTTAACAAACATGTATGTGGTATTTATTTTGTGCTGGGCACTGTTCTAAACACTTAACAAATACTAACTCCTTGCATTCAAGAAAAAAAAAAAAAGGCAGCATCATACAGTGAAAAGTTTAAGACAGGATGAAGGAGGTTAAGGAAGTAGGCTCTCCAATACACTGCTTAGATTTAAGGCCATTCTTTTGTTTAATAAATATTTGTAGAGTGCCTTCCATGGGGTGGGTACATATATCTTTAACCTGAAACTGGGGCCCTGCAGTTGAATCCTGCTAGAATGGGGTAGTTCTTTTGGGCCCTCCTGTAGTTGCTAATTAATAACTGCATTTCCCACTGAGGCTGGGCATCCCTGGGAGGAGTTCTTAGGGCCAGGGAGAGGTTTCTATCCTATTCTTATCCCTTAAAAGGCAACCAGCCTCATGTGCCAGGAGGTGGCCAGCAACATTTCTGAATAATTTCTTCATCCCACCTCACCGCTTTTTGTTTTTCGCCCAATCAGATAAAACCTATGAACTCTGACCCAGAAAAATGTACATGACATCTTATTTTGCAGATAATTCCTTAGGGTTCCTGGTGTTCAACTTAAAGCCCTGTGCTTTAGACTCAGACCAGGAGGACCTAGGACCACATCCTCCCGATATGGTACTTGTTCGTTTTAAACGTTTGCAGGGCGTTCTTGCCCCACCTCCTGTTGCACTCCATGGGAAGAATAGGTTTCTTACAGGGTAGAGGAGCTGCCATAGAAATGCCAAACCAGGGGGACAATGGGGAGAGGATAAAACACATTAGCAACAGGAAAAAACTGGAAGCTTTAGAGCTCACCTCCTCTCTAAGAGGGAATAGGGGGGGCTGATGTTTGGAGATAGAACAAGTAAGCGTGGAACACTTAATAGGCACTCAATTAATGTGATTTTCTTTCTTTCTGACTTTTTCATATTTGTGTACATTTATGTAGGTGCACATCACCTATGTGCTTCCCAAGAAGAACAAAGAGACTCTAAACCTAGAAATCAGTACAGAGCTGGGTGATTTTTAGGGACTTTTGGGTTTTGTGGGCTGTGGGAGGTTGGTGACCCTTTGTGGTCCAGGGGATTTCTTCCTTGTTCATTTTAGTATTTGGACTAATATCAGGAGATACCTTTGTCTTAAAAGGTACTTTTAACTTCGGAGAGCCTTAGGAGGTGTGGTCCAGAGTTGAATCTGACTGCTTTGGACTGTTAGAAGTTCACTACCGTAGGAGCTTTCTAACGTTTTGAACAGGCGCACAATAAGAAATACATTTTTCCTCCTGACCCAGCACACACAGAGCATACACATATATAACTGAAACATAAGTTTCATGAAACAGTGTATGTGCCATTTGCCCTGATACTTTCTAGTCTACATTAAAACAAAATGTCTGGTTGCTTAGGATCCACTACTGAGTCTTACTTTCGAGAAACGCTACTGGCTGGGTAGTCGGTAGTCCTCTGTATTCAAATGAGAGCTCCTCCACCTACAGCTGTGTGCCTGGGCTCAACTAATGAACTTTTCTAAACCTTAAGGTCCTCAACTGTCACACAGGGACAAGCTACTTCATAGGACTTTTGTGGGATGAGATAGTAAGTGTTCATGATCACTTTTATTAGGCAGATTCTGAGTTCAAGGAAGCCCCTAAGGTTTCCAAACTGTTCAGCCCATTCATTCCATTCATTTCTAGAGTGAAGCTCTCCTGGCTAAAAGCCTCCATTGTTTCCCATCACCTGTGCACGCTGTGGTCTACAGTTTGACCCTCTGAATGTGGCCCCTAAGGCCAGTGCAGCCTGGACCACACCTCAGCTTTGACCCCTGCCCTCACATCTCTGAATAGCCTAGTCCCCAAACTTGAGTCCCTTGATTCCGAACAATGTCCTCTGATGTGTCTTTGTCTTGAATCATACAGTCTTCTCCTTCTGAAATGCCTCTCCTTTTAGTTTCACCTAAACAACACCTACACAGGTCTCAAGATCAAGCTTGAGGGTCACCTTCTGTGTATACAGGCTTTCCTGGTATATTGCTTTTCCCTCCCTTTCCCTCAAATCCTGTTCTAATATTAAATGAAGAAAAAAGAGATAACTACAGGTAAGTATTTAACATCTTTGGGAAGCAGAGATTATACAACTTCAAAATAATTTTTTTTTTTTTTGGCCATGCCACCCGGCTTGCAGGATCTTAGTTCCCAGATCAGGGATCGAACCGTGCCCTCGGCAGTGAAAGCGCGAAACCACTGGACCGCCAGGGAATTCCCCCAAAATAATATTAATAGGGACTTGCCCAGTGGCGCAGTGGTTAAGAATCTGCCTGCCAATGCCTGCCTGGTCCGGGAAGATCCCCCATGCCGCAGAGCAAACCCGTGAGCCACAACTACTGAGCCTGCGCTCTAGAGCCCGCGAGCCACAACTACTGAGCCTGCGTGCCACAACTACGGAAGCCCGCATGCCTAGAGCCCGTGCTCCGCAACAAGAGAAGCCACAGCACTGAGAAGCCCGTGCACTGCAACGAAGTGTAGCCCCTGCTCGCCGCGGCGAGAGAAAGCCCACGTGCAGCAAGGAAGACCCAACACAGCCAAAAATAAATAAATTTATTAAAAAATATAATCTTAATATAATTAAATAACCTTATTTAATATGAGAATTTCACAACACTTCTGACATGGGTTGGGGCTCAGTTACAGCCTTGCAATTTGACTCTTTTTTTTTTTGTTCAGACACACATTGAATCTCAGATGCTTGTGTGCCTCTCTGTTTTATTTTGTTTTTTAATTCTAGGGGATGTAGTGCTGAGACTAAGCCATGGATCAACAGGGGTGTGATGGGGGAACAGTGAATAAATTTAATCCTTCTGCAAACAAACAAATTAAATGTATGAATCGCAGTTGTTGTAGGGCTGTTTGTCTTATGACATTCCTGGTGGACCTGCTCCGGATGCATTTTTAGGGAAAGAAGGCAGGACAATTTGTTAGGACTCCAGTGGAACAGCGCAACTTTCTGGCAGTTGCTCTGCTGTGCCAGGCCCTACGTAGCAGTTGTGAAACTGCCTTGAAGGAGATGGATGTAGGCCCCTCTCTCTATGTTTTAGATCAGGACTTTTCTTGCTTAAAGCCAAAGAGAAAGGGGAAAGGGTGAAAGAGTGGCCAAGAGGGTTGGCATGGGAATTGGAACATCTCTGTCCTGATTTCTCCAACTGAAAAATAGAGGGGAAATGTTGTGAGTTCCTGACTGACCTTGGGGGAGGTAAGCACTCTTACTTTGGAAATTCTACCGTGTTTCCATCCTAGAACCAGGAGGAAAGCTCCAGATTTCTAGCGGCCATGCTCTCTAGGTTGAAATTCAAATATTCCTGAGGTTGGCTACCCACCCCTAAATGTTCCCTGCATATCTGAGCATCCTAGATAAGAGGGATGAAAGTGTTTCTGCTCAGATTGAAACGCAAAGCTAACCTTGGGATATAGGTCATTGGTTAGCCTCACATCCGGGAATTCCCTGGTGGTCCAGTGGTTAGGTCTCTGAACTTCCACTGCAGGGGGCACAGGTTCAATCCCTGGTTGGGGAACTAAGATCCTGCAAGCCGCGCAGCACGGCCAAAAAAAAAAAAAAAGAAAAATAAGCACCGCGTCTGTTCCAACCCTTCCTGTATTTTCTTCCTTGGTCCCCCTTACTCTCACTCCCAGCCCCCTGGCAATTAACCAGCTCCGGCAACTTCACCCACTGCTTGGTATCCCAACTCCCCACTACTGTAGTTTAAGCCCTTATGGTATAGCCGGAAACTGTTCAACTGACCTTGTTTCTACTGGAGTCCCGCTTAGATCAGCCTCACAGAGCCAGAGTGCATGCTCTAAAATGCAAAGATGCCCTTTTCACTCTTAAAAGCCTTCAAGAACGCCATGACCTTGTAGGAAAAATTCTCAGCTTCCTGGTATGGCAAGCAAGACCTTTCAGTTTCTGGTCCTGCAACCCCACAGGCTCACACTTGCACTCCTTGAGAAGCACACATTGACCTCTCCCCTCCTCCAAGGGCTCTCAGCCAGCGGCTCCTCCTTTGTTTTCCTCTAGAACACTCTGCTTATCTCTATCATGATATGTATCTCTTCAAGTAGCTCCTTTATGAGAGAGAGTATGTGTGTTTAGTGGGAATCCAATATTTATTATATTTAACTAAACTGATTTTTGATATTTCAGAACTTCAGCTTTTTCCAGCAACAGAGTCTCTGCATAATTAATTCTGTCTGGAATAATTTTCTCCCCGTATTCTCCTTATTTCCTATATAGCAGCATATTTTCTAATTTCAAATTATTTATGAAGGTGACATAGCTAGTGGTTAATAGCCCAGGTACCGATGTCAGCGTGCCCAGTTTCAAAAATGGGTGACTTTAAGCAATTTTCTCACTTTGTATGTGTATATGCACGTGCCTTAGTTCCTTATTTGTGAAATGGCACCAATAATCCTGGTTATGAGGATTAAGTTAAATGAGATAGTATGTGCTAAACAGATTTGTGCCTGGCATGTAGCTAATATTTATTGCTCTGTCCTTAAAAAAAATTTCTTGGGGGAGATTGGGATTGACATATATACACTAATATGTATAAAATAGATAACTAATAAGAACCTGCTGTTCTTATTAGTAAAAAATAAAATAAAAAAATAAAATAAAATTCAAAAAAAATTTTTTTAAATGATTGAATGACATTTCGCTTTAAGCTCCAAGAAGGCAGGGATGCTGATATCTTCTTCACTATTGTACCCCAGTGCCTACCGTAGCATACAGTAAGTGCAAAATAAATTCATGCCATGTGAATGACTGAATAAATGGCAATCCTTACTTCAGAGCATTCACTGAAGATAAGTAGGGAACCGTGCCTGCTTATCAGAGTGATAACAGAAGCCATATCAGTGGCCTTCTTTAATCAACCCTTATGTTCACTTGGCTACATAACCAAGCAACTCTTTTTTTCTTTAGTTTAAATGAAACCGCTTGGGTGAAAGTTAGATGAGTGGCGTCATTCTTGGATTTTTATTAGAGGAACATGGACTCTTATTTACTTCCTTCAGAACTGAGAGTATCATGTCTAGGATTGATTATGAAATTATTGGAATAAACATGCACAGGTTAAGGTGACCTTGCTCTCGAGAGAACAGAGTGAGTCTTGGGATGATGTACTATGAGAACAAAATGACAAGCAGTATCAAAATAACAAGGTGATGTAGGCAGCTCTGTAGGCAAGTTAAACTCCAACCGTGATCCTGAATTATATTTTCAGCGAAAACCTTTGCTTCTCCCTGCATAAACCACCTTATGAAATTAGTAGTATAGACAGAGGAGAGGAAAGGACAACTTTGCACTTTTTGTAGGGAAAGAAGTAAAGTTCTGAAAACGAAGGAAAGTCTAAAGTCAGCTTCCCTAGGTTATAGTTTTTTGTTTGTTTGTTTGTTTTTTGTTTTTTGTTTTTTTAAAATCACAAGACTTTCAACAAAAAGATTTTTAAAAATAAGTCAATGGGTAAAGAGAGTGAGAATAGTTATGCTAGAAAACCTAGGTTGAAGCAAGGTACAGTGGCTGAGTGCAGCCAAGGCAGAAAGGATGGTAACAATAGGTTACTTAATTCTCCTTCTCTAATGAAGACCAGACCAGGGGGTCACCAGGAGCAGAGTGTGACAAATTCTGTTCACACCGCCAGAAGCTTATAGAAACCAATGACCACCCTGGTGGTCCTACAGAACCTGAGCACTGCAGACCCAGGGCCAGCTCCTTTGTTTTCCAACTCTAGAACCAGTATCAGTTATTTTGCTAACCAGTTATACATGTGTTAAACATTTCCATTTATGTCCTGTACTTGTTCCTCTGTATCCTATATTGTTTATCATATTACACAATCTTAGAGTTCAGAAGTCATGACTGTGCAAAGCTTAAGCATCAGCAGGTGGTGATGGTTTCAGAGGAGGAAGAGGAGCAAGATTCCCAGTACAGGTGTGGTTCTGGCCTACTAGACTAGGCAATCTAGCTGCTTCATCCTAGCCCCCTTCATAGGAAAGACCCTACTAGTGCAGATTCCCTCCTTAGGCAAATGACAGATGGCTTTCTCGTAGTTCTTGCTTGCCCAGGAAACATAGAATCTCTTACCCTCGCAACCCAGTACCCTTTCTTGTTTATAGTTTTGCATCTGGAAGACTCTAGCCTTTTTCTAGCTAGAAAAGCAGTTTCTAGCCCTTACTGACACAAGGAGAAAGGCGAGGGAGGATGGGAGGAGAGGAGGCGGGGCTCTAGCCGGGCGCACACTCACCACTTTTTGGTTCCCTTCATGATCGGTGAGCAGCCATTCGATATCCAGGGTGTCTTTTTCTGGGAGCCCCAGTTGATGGTGACAGGGCAAAGTGACCTTTTCCTCTGCCACTCTCTTGATCTCAGTGTGAGTCCCCAAGGTTCCAACATAGCAGGAAACTGGAAGAGGAAAACCTCTGATGAACCACGCAGAAACTGGATGGCAACGTGCAGGAAGCAAATATCACAACTAATAGTTATTGGATGTTTCTGTGGGCAAGGGGCGAGTCAGAGTGTTGGAAGAATCCTGGACCAGAAGTAGTAGAAGTCCCGGGTCTCACACTGGCTCCTCCATATTAATTGAATTCATCATATCTTCCCTTAACCCCCCAAATTACACTCCAACTAATGCCCACCTTTCCTACCTTACTGGGTTTTCAGGAACAATGAAATAACTCAGGTCAACAACAGCTTTGTCTTTTGACCTTTCTCTCCTCCACTAGCAAAGGCTTCCAGAAGGACGGAACCTAAAAGGGAAGGCAGGGTTGGCCGCCTCGCAGAACAGGCTCCAGATACTGGTTCCCTCCTGAGAATCTTCCTTAAAGTCAGGCTGCCCTCACAGAACTCTGAGTAAGTGCAGCATTGCCTCTGGGAGCAAGTGGGCTCTTACAGGCAGTCACTGCTTCCTTTAGGGACACACATTCTCCTACCTTGCCACCCCCGCCAACTTCTATCTTTCATTCTCTGTAGTTTCTTTCTTTTTTTTTAAATTGAGTTATAATTGATAATATTCTATATAAGTTACAGGTGTTCAATATAGTGATTCACAATTTTTAAATGTTACACTTCATTTATAGTTATTATAAAATATTGGCTATATTCCCCACGTTGTACAGTATATCCTTGTAGCTTATTTTATACATAATGGTTTGTACCTCTTAGTCCCCTACCCTTTTATTTTCTCTGTAGTTTCGTATCATATGGCTTCAAAATACCAAGCAGCACTTTCTATCCAAAGCAGAATTCCAAGTTACCACATTTGGATCCTGTCCCTTCATCCATCCAATATTCCTTTGGCCAATAGGAATTCAGTTCCACTTTTGCTTTCTTTAACTGTCATCTTTTTCCAGGAATGGTATGGTGTCAGCAACTTTACATCCCAAGTTCACCTTCTCTCCTTCCTATTCATCTCTTAGTACCTGACTTTTTCTTTTTTTTTTTTTACTTTTTGGCTGCACCGCATGGCATGTGGGATCTTAGTTCCCCAACCAGGGATCGAACATGCGCCCCCCTGCAGTGGAAGCTCGGAGTCTTAACCGCTGGACCTCCAGGAAAGTCTCTCTTAGTACATGACTATTAAATCTACAGTATTGATGACCGATAAATTGATATGATGAAACCTCACCTGATTCTAGGTATGATGTGTCTGGCATTCAAAGTGTGCTTTAGCTCTGATCCTCCTTTATCTCCTTACACAGTGATAAAGAAGCTCAGCGTCAAAAATGATCTCTTTCAAGCCATTCACAATGGAACAGAATCACACAACCTCTAAGATGGAACAGCCCCAAGTGCCAGAGCTTGTGTGAAGCCCTCTCTCTGGCAGAGAACTCACTCTGCCACCTTAGAAGGGTTTTAAGCACTAAAGACCAAGGGTCGTGACCAACAGAAGCATATAAACTACCTGTCTTATTCCCCATTCATTTCCCCAAATTGATTAGCAGCAAATCTGTAGGAAGGAGAAGGGTCTGTCTTCTTGCCTGCAGGGAAATGAAACAAGGAAGAAGGGAGCAGAGGAGATTGTGGTTCTCGCTCAGGGGGGCTGATGGGCTGAAATGCAGGGGCCCTCGGAGGTAGACCCCAAGAGAAGCAGCGGGTGGATTCCCAAGCTCCATGGCCAAGAAAGGAGACTAGAGAAATCTGCTGAGCATCAGAAGGGGCCTCAGAACCAAAAGACAAGCCCCTCGTGGGGTCTAACTGACATTCTCAAGAAGGTTTCTGTTATTTCAGTTTAGAACTTGACACTGCAGTGGGCGTGGCCGCCATGTAGTGAGCACTTGCAATGGTGTGGCTCTACACTGAGAAGCCACTTTATAAAGAAAGGGTTATTATCCAAAATTACTGAGGAAATGTAAAGAGGGGGTTAGCAACTTGCCCAATATCATACAGCTAGTGCAATGTGGCAGTGCTGGGCTCCACCCAGATCTGTCTCACTGCGAAGCTCACACCGACAACCATGCTATGCTGCACGTGCCCTTTGTTTTTTGGTTTGTTTTTTTACGGCTTGTTGGTATTTTAATCATCAACATCTGAATGCCTTATTTGGTCTCTACACAGGTGACCATTTGTGTTTGATCTCTACACAAATGACCATTTCTCCAGTGCTTTTTCTGGAGAGACAACAGAGACAGCAAGGTCTCAGTTACCTGGTAGACACAGGGCAGTACTTGATGAACTGCTGGAAGAACTCTCCAGGACTTCTTCATCCTCCTCTGGCTGATTTTCATTCTTTTTTTTATTCTGCTGGTGGTAGAAGACTAGTATCATGGACTTCTTCCCTTTCTTACATTTTTCCACACTCTGCCAAAGGGTTGGTTTTACCTTCATGACTGTCTTCCGTACCTTCTCACTTCCATAGTCCTGGAGTTGATAAGGGGCCTTCCTCTTCTTCTTCCCTTTGACGCTTGGTGTTTGTTGTTTCGAACTCATGGTGTGTATCTCTGAATCCGAGTTAGGCTCCTGTGGTTTCTCAGTTACCTCTGCCATGTTGTAGCAACAGTGCGATCTCGTGCCCTTTGTTTTCTGTGGCTTCCTGGATGTCTGGTTCTCCCGTTAGCCTCTAAGCTCCTCGAGATCCAGTTCTGTTCACCACTGCACGCCCAGAGCGCTCAGCCTGGGTCTCACACACTGCAGGTGCTCCACAAATACGTGTTGGATGGATTTGAATCTAACCCACACAATGACTTTACCAATGAGCAACCTGAGGTCTGGGAATAAAGGAGTCGGCCCAAGGTCCTACTGTTAAGGGAACCACTGACCAAAACTGCCCTTCCTGGTCAGGCACGACAGTAACCACTTGCATGAGTTCTCTTACAACAGGAGGTCCTCGTAAGGAACTCGGAACTGACAAGCTACCACCAACCGGAAGAATTCAGGAAAGGTCAAAAGGAGAGAGGAGATGCCAGTCCGTATCTCCTACCAACCTCCCAGAATCCTTCTCGCTGGAATCCATCTTGGCTGAGTGATGCACATGTCACCAGGAAGGACCCTGAGTCAGAATGATTGGCCAGAGACAACCCGGAAACTAAAACCCAAGACTGTGAGCCACATGGCAGAGCAGTTCTCCTGGGTTCCCTTACCCTGCTGCTCTCCGCCCGGGGACCCCTTCCCCATAAAGTCTCTTGTTTGGTCAGCACGTGTGTCTCTTCAGACTATTCATTTCCTAGGGTTAGACAACAGCCCACTCTCGGGCCCTGGAAGGGGTCCCCCTTCCTGCAACACTACAACTCATTTAGTGGCAGAAATAACCCATATAAAACCCATCCTCCCTCAGTCCCCATAAAGCAGAGGCGGTTTGCACTGTACCAAGCTAAGCTTGTAAGGAGGAGCTCTGGCTTCCATCCCCGATCATTCCACTGGACACGACAATGTTCAAATGAAGCACCCCTGGCAAAGCTAGAGAACCCAGTACCAATTTGGTGCATACAGTAGGCACTCTGTACATTGAATAAATAAATGCAAAGAATCAGCTATGAAAGTTGCCGATTTGAGCCACTAGAGGGAATCAAAGGCTCAGATTTGGTTGCTGTCCCACAAGGAAAGGAACAGAGTGGTGGGTGGTGTGCTTTGCCAGAGCACCAAGTTCTATTTATACCACACCCAGAATTAAACACAGCCGTGCAGGGACTGGCCACTCAGTGAATACAAGCGGCTTTACCAAGGCAGGGAGTCTCAAGATCAGGGTGCATTGCACCTTTAGTCTTCCCTGAACCTCAGTTCCCCAGGACCCCTGCAGATTTCTCAGGTCCTTCTGTGCTTTTTAACCCACACTCATGTTCTACAGTCTACACGGACAGGGGCCTGGGCTCTGATTACCACCCCCAGGCTCGGCAATGCTCATGGGGGCTGCCGAGCACGCCTGCCGCCTGGCCGGTGAGCAGGAAGGAGCAATCCCAACACCCCAGGGTCAGCCTTGGGTTCCCTGGACACTGAACGGTTTGTCTTCATTGAGAAAGACCTTAGGGATCATCAAAATTTAACTGCAGCTTGGAGATTTGAAGCGTCAAGTCACAGAGCTGGTTGGTGGCAGAACTGCAAGTAAGGGAATTACCTCTATTGTGTGACTGGGACTTGTGGCGTTTGACGGTGGGGACAGGTGCTGGAAGGCGGCAGTGGTAAGGACCCCCTCCATGTGCAAATGCAGTCATGGACGCCGCGGCCGCTCCCTAAGCTGAAGCCTTTGCCTACAGCTCCAGCACTTAACAAAGGACCCCTGTGAGCTTGGGAGAATTACCCTCTCTGAGCCTTAGTGTTCTCACCTGCAAAATGGGAATTAAACTAGACGCTGAGGTAAAGCACCTGGTGATGGCACATAGGGGTCTCCCCCTAAAATGTTCTTCTCTAGTACAGAAAGGAGCTTTTCCTCAGATGACTGCTGCCTGCATTCGTTAAGATTAGTTTAAGGTTTTATTCTCTAAAGGGCATTTACATTTATTAAAGATTCTCTTGAAACTTCAAGACCTCCTTCAAAGAGAAGGGGCAGGGGTAACTTTTTTTTTTTCAACATGAATATTTGTATATAACTGAGGGAAAATAAGCCACATACTTTGAAGATGAATCCACTGAGGAGATGAGTCAGTTTTTAAAAGGCGATTTCTATAACCAATTGACTGTTCACATTAAAACACTCAGAGTTGGGGCTTCCCTGGTGGCACAGTGGTTGAGAGTCCGCCTGCCATGCAGGGGACATGGGTTCGAGCCCTGATCCGGGAGGATCCCACGTGCCGCAGAGCGGCTGTGCCCGTGCGCCACAACTGCTGAGGCCCGTGCGCCTGGAGCTCGTGCTCTGCAGCGGGGGAAGCCACCGCAGTGAGAGGCCTGTGCACCGCGGCGAGGAGTGGCCCCTGCTCGCCGCAGCTGGAGGGGGCCCACGCGCAGCAGCGAGGACCCAATGCAGCCGAAGATAAATAAATAAATAAGTAATTTATAAAAAAAAAAAGAAACACTCATAGCTGACTATTCTACTCACAAAGAACATTCACTCTCAAATCGCCTTTCTAAAAATGTTATGTGTGAAGAGCTGGCATTGATTCAGTGGTCAGGTAGACGCCTTGGACGACCCTTTCAAGGAAGCTTACTTAGTCCAAGTAAGTGAAGCCTATAGTCTTCAAGCCCTGACAAAAACACTGTTTCCCTCATGTACTGAGGCCCTATTTCTGGATCAGACTGTATGGGTCCGAGAGATGTGGCAGGAGTGAGAACCCTGGCTGAATTTTCTCGGATGGTTCCCCTAGGGCTGCCGGTGACCCATCTTGCTTTCACGGATGCAAAAAGACAAATGGCCAGGGGTAAGTTTTAATAGAAACCAGGATGCTGCATATAAAATATCTATTTCTCTTTTCTTTCCCTAACAGAGAAATTTTCTACTTCTCAAATACTTAGTGAATGCCTACGGGGTACAAGTTGCCCAGGGTCTGCTTGCTACTCTCTCCAAAGAATGGATCCTCTATGCTGCCCTCATCAACACAGGTCATGCACACTATTTACTGTACAGCAGTAAATAGTACTGTACAGGGCACCTGCTAACAGGCGATGGAGGGGTGCAAGCACCCCCTTCCACTCGGTGATTACACTCTTTTCAATGGACCTGTGCTCTTACCTGAAGGGGAGGAGAATTTTCTTGTGTTTTGCTTTACATGGAATATTTGAGAAAGCCTCAAGAAAATCAAAATCATCGAATGTCATTTAGAAAAATTAAAAGGATTTTGGAAATTTAAAAATAGACTTCTCTTAATTTATAGATCAAGAAATCGAGGCTTAGAGAGAAGTGACTCACCCAAATGCCTCCTGATTTCTAAGACTAATATATATATAAATTCTGTAGGGGTGTGTGTGTGTGTGTGTGTGTGTGTGTGTGAGGGCATGTACCTTCCAGACTGTTTCTGGAACACTGTATGCAATTCAAGGTACAGCAGGATGAATAGAAGGAGCATGAGTTTGGAGTCAGACAGATGTGGACTTAACTGGCCCTAAGACCAATTAATTCCCTGACCGCTCTGAGTCTTTTTCCTTCTCTGTAAAATGAGCATAAAAACATCAACCATGAAAGGTGATTTTAAGGGGTACATTTGATGTATGTAAAGTGTCTGGCACTGGCACATGGTATACAGTACACACTCAACAAATGTTCATTGTTATTATTAATAGTTGTACACGGCATGCTTTGAAAGACAAGGAAAACCAGAAAAACATGCTGAGGAAGTGAAGAAGAATTGTAAGGAGTCTGAAAGTCATTTTGCTAGATAACTCTTAATATTTGGCCATATTTGCTCTCTCTCTCTCTCCATATATATATGTATCTGTATATATATGTATGCATATGTATACGTATATATACGTACATATATGTATGTATACATGTATATTTTGCTGCATATTTTGGCTGCTATGTTTCAACATCTTGATCACACCTAGGCAAAGTGATCATATTGTATGGAAGATCAATCATTTCCGACAAGAGTGGTTAAGAAAGACGCCAAAGAGTAAGTGGGATTAAGCTGGTTCTGGAGACGACAGGCTTTTCCTGCGCAGACCCCAGGGAAGGCAGAGAACATTCCTGGTGGAGGAGCAGCTTGAGCAGAGGCAGCCTCTCTCCTCTCGTCCGCCTCTCAGGCGCCCTTGCTGTGAACCAGGCAAGTTTCTCTTCTCTCTATTTTGCTCTCCCAGGCCAAACCCAGCATCTCTCCAGCCAGCTGCCTTTATGAGGTGTTCGGAAAAGGAAAAGCCATTCACTCTGAGCTGCTAGATTCATCTCAATGTCTTCTCAGAGACAAACGTATACTTGATATTTAGAGAAAGCCTGGAGCTGAAGGAACGCAGCTGTGGTTATCAGTGGAATTTCAGGCATCTGGGAATCAGTGTGGTGCCTTGTTATCTTTTTCCCGCAGGAGGTGAGCATTTGTTCCTGTAATCCTAAAATTAATGATGTGGGTGCAAGGACCAAGATGGCAGCCTTCGGCTTCAGTGGCGGGGTGGGAGGTGGGAGTGTATAGAACTTCCTCTGGCTTCCCAGTCTGGGGGTTGGTTTTAGAGGAGGAGAAGGAAGTGGGGAGGAAGATGGAGTAAAGGAGGAGGGAGGGAGGGAGGGAAGGAGCAGGGCTAGATGTAGGGGGGAGAGGAGAGGGGAAAAGGGAGAGCCTTATGCTGATAGGAGATAGTTGAAGAAGTTTCCAGACTAAACACAGGCTGATTAAAAATTATCAACTCATGGGCTTCCCTGGTGGCACAGTGGTTAAGAATCCGCCTGCCAATGCAGGGGACACGGGTTTGAGCCCTGGTCCAGGAAGATCCCACATGCCGTGGAGCAACTAAGCCCGTGCGCCACAACTACTGAGCCTGTGCTCTAGAGCCCGCGAGCCACAACTACTGAGCCCACGTGCCACAACTACTGAAGCCCACGCGCCTAGAGCCCGTGCTCTGCAACAAGAGAAGCCACTGCAATGAGAAGCCCGCGCACCGCAAAAAAGAGTAGCCTCCGCTCACTGCAACTAGAGAAAGCCCACACACAGCAACAAAGACCTAATGCAGCCAAAAATAAATAAATTAATTTAAAAAAATTATCAACTCACCTTCCTTCCCCTCTGTGAAAAACTGTCTCAATATGTACTTTGTGTGTATTTATCCACATTAAAAAATTGTATGGAGCTCTTCACCTATCAGGTATAAAGGGAACACATAAGATGATAACAGTTTCTCCCCCCTCCTCAAACCATTTGAAAGCTAATGATTAATAATACTTTACATTTATTTAGCAATTAACAATTAACTCAGCCTATTCAAATGCATTATCTCACGTGGCCCTATGAGCACACGATGAGCTCATGTTATCACCTCTGTTTCAGAGAAGAGAAAACAGAGGATCACACAGCTGAGGCCACATGGCTGATGGGTGGCACTGTGGGGACATGGGCCCACCTCCAGTATTTATTCTAATCTCTTTCCTACACCAGAGGTCATTGCCTTTGCCTTGAAATTGGTTGGAAACACAGAGGTCATGTTTATTAAATATGGGTGGCACAGAGCTAGGTAGCTGAGCTAATCTGAGTGAACACATTTAAGATATATAATCATCTTGCTAGCTGGGATTCTGAGCCAAAGGCTAGATGAAATTTAATAGAGACAATTGTTAGAAGTTATAGCTAGGCACAAGTACAGGGTGGGAAAGACCTGGAGGACCTGGGGGGCTACGAGATTTACACTGACCAGTAGTATGATATAACTGCTGAAAAAGCCCATGGAGTTTGGGTTGCAAAACCTCTTTGAGGAATAACTGCTTCATTGTCCTCTATCCTAGACAAATGAGCACATCCAGAACATCTGTGTTCAGTTCTTGAAGCTGCACATGAGAGGGACATTGACAAAAAAGTTGGCATCCAGGGTTGTAACTGGGAGATGATGGGATCTAAAAACATGTCATATGAGGAATAGTTGACACAATTATTGGTGAAAAGGTAGCAAGACAGAAGACTAAGGGGCAATATGGTAGTTCCTTTCCAACATTTAAAAGCCTACAAAACAAGTAATAGGCTTATTGAGTGTTGTTCCAGAGAATAGAATTAGGTCCAGATGGTGTAATAGATTCAACCATAAAAGGATAAACTGGGAGATCTCCAACACCTCTTTCCAGTTCTGAAATGATATGATTCCCTTACAAAGGATCTATTCCATTTGGGCTTAATATTTTTTTAATTGAATTATAGTTGAATTACAATGTTGTGTTAATTATTGCTGTCCAGCAAAGCGACTCAGTTATACATATATATTATTCTTTTTCATATTCTTGTCCATTATGGTTTATCACAGGATATTGAATACAGTGCCCTGTGCTATACAGTAGGACCTTGTTGTTTATCCACATTTGGGCTTAATATGCTGATAGACTTTCTAACAGTTAGTCCCTGCCTGATCGGAGAATGCACTGAATCATTTAGTGAATTTTCCATTCCTGGAGTCACTCAAGTGGGGGTATGTCAGGGGCTGTGAAAGGGATCCTTATGTGTGGATGTTAAACTCAATATTTCATGTCCTTCCTAACATTCTATGAAATATTTTTCCAATGCTTGATATAGTCAAGGCACGGTCCTCGTATACAAAGTGTAAGATACAGATGTATACTATTAGCTGTCAGTGTATTTTGTCATCATCTATCAGCTCTTACACAATTTATACAAATAGTCTAGTTTTGTTCCATTGTAACATTACTTTTCAAGATCACTGACGGACTCTTTGATAGAACTAAAAGGAACTGGCCCCATGCAACCGTAGCATTTCTTTCCTATCTGTGGATATTTTAATCCACAAGGGGGCAGAATTTGCTTAGCGAGATTAGCCGAGCCTCACCTTACATTTTTATAACAGTAAAAAGGATTAAAATTGACAAAGAATTATAGACGACCTTGGATTTAAGTTTGAAAAGCACTTTTTTG
The DNA here is from genome assembly GCF_028564815.1 of Eubalaena glacialis. Lineage (NCBI taxonomy): Eukaryota > Metazoa > Chordata > Mammalia > Artiodactyla > Balaenidae > Eubalaena > Eubalaena glacialis. Next base: position 10,211,543 of record NC_083725.1, on the reverse strand, counting down.
CCAGTTGTGGTTATATGCTAAATTTCAAACTGTATGCATTTAGTTTCCAAGGGCCATGGAAAAAACGGAAATCTTAGAAAATATGATCAGGCATTTGAGAACAACGTCGTTAAAGAAATAGAAACACACACTTTTAAAAAATAACTTAAGGTCACTGGTTTAACTTTTTCCAACTGAAATAGGTGTTTACTTTGTCTAAGACCAAAAAAACTTATTTTCATTGCAGAACTTCTTATGAAACAAGTCGATTACTCAGGTATTGTGAAGTATCATCTTCAGAGAGTCAATAAGGAAAGGCAAAGAGGGAGGGAACAAAAATCCATCTCAGGTGGCTTAGAGGGGAGGAATCAGCAGAAGAACCCTCAGGGTCCTTTAAATCTTGATGTTTAGCCTTTGTTTTAGGTTGGTAATTTACTGAATTTACAAAATTTACAAAATTTTGTAATTTACAAAACCCTAGAATGCTCTGGTTCTCTGTAATCTAGAATCTCAAGCTTGGCAAGGCCCAGAAGGTCATCTTGGTCATTATCCTGCCTTCAGGTCAATTTCACATTTAAAACTAATCTGCTAAAACATATGAAATTGTTCATAGTCTCTCATTATCACTGAGAATCTGAAATCACAGCAAAACTTTTATAAGTTCTTGACAGGTCTGTTAGTATCAAATTGTTTATTATTGTATATCATAAGATATTCAGGAATACTGATTTCTATAGCATTTCCTTAAACATCTTATCCACCATGCTTCAGATTCTGGGTGCCACAAACTAACGGGAACATTGACAAAATAGTTGGCAGCGAGAGCTGGGTAACCAGGAGTGCACAGTTGTTCAAGGAATATGAGTAGTCCTCCTGTTACCACCCTAGATGGTGCCGGGCTACAGAGATGAATGACATTGTCTTTTGTCTATGAAGACGTCCCAATAATAGAGAAACAAAAGAGGCACCCAACAAATCCAGTTCAAGGCACTGTGTGTGGTATGAATGTGAGGGTCAGAAAGTGCTCTAGGATTTAGAAGAGGAAGATCACCAAGGCGATCAGGGATGGCTTCATACAAAAGGAAGTATTTAACCTGGGCCTGAAGAATAGGTTGGACTTTTAGCAGCTCTAATTCACAGGTGATGACATTCCAAAGACTGGGAATGGCGGCCTGACTGCTTAGGAAATGAGTTAGTCAAGCTGACCTCAGTGTTTGGCAGATTAGAACATCACTGTGGACCCTCGATCCTGGTGAGGTCTCACAGACTGGTCTGTAGTATCACAAAATCAGCATGTAAGCTCTACCCACCACTGTCCTACACCTGGGGGTTGGCCATCTGGGAGTAATGGTTTACCCTGATTTCTCCAGTACTAGTTGTCAGGGGAAGGCTACCAATCTAGTCTACAGGGATCACTCTGCTACCAAAAAATACACCAGTTATCCCTCAGAATTCCGTTCTCAGTAGTATGATTGTACATGTTCCGTGCATGTATTCATGCCCACATATGCAGCACCACACACACACACACACACACACACACACACACACACACCTGTCTAGAGACCCCTACAAGCATGCCCGTGTCAGTATGCAGATCAGACAAGAATGTATGCCTTTGATGCTGAGATTCCAAGAGCTAACCTGTTTCATTGACATGCCTATTTATAGCCTCTATCTCATTCCAAATGCTAAGTCGCTTTCTAAATCTAAATCTTTTATTACCTTCAGCAGAGATTTGACCAGAGGGAGGAAATTAAAAATAGACACAGACTGGCTACTGAGAGAGCAGTAGTCAATTTTTAGGGAGTCACAGCAATGGAGACTTAAGATTATGCTTATAATTAAAATCTATTGATAAGTTAAAGCCTCATTTCAGCCTTTAACTTTATCCTTCCTCCTCTACCTTCCCATCAAAGCTAATTACAAAGAGAAGATGCCTGGTCTGAACTTCATCTGTTTCCCTCTCCATCACCCACTCTAGGGACAGACAGAAGAGCCAAGAAACAAAATGATAGTACAAATTGGTCACCCAATATATTTTTTAAAAACTCCCTATGGAAATATTTATCAATAATAGCTAACAATTTTTGAATGCTCACCTTGTGCAAAGCATTGCACTACTCTATATTTATTTTGGTTTTTTTTTTTTAATTTTTAAAAATTTTTGGCTGCATTGAGTCTTCATTGCTGCACGCAGGCTTTCTCTAGTTGCAGCGAGCGAGGGCTTCTCTTCGTTGCAGTGCACGGGCTTCTCATTGCGGTGGCTTCTCTTGTTGCGGAGCACAGGCTCTAGGTGCACGGGCTTCAGTAGTTGTGGCACGTGGGCTCAGTAGTTGTGGCTCGCGGGCTCTAGAGTGCAGGCTCAGTAGCTGTGGTGCACGGGCTTAGTTGCTCCGCGGCATGTGGGACCTTCCTGGACCAGGGCTTGAACCCGTGTTCCCTGCATTGGCAGGCGGATTCTTAACCACTGCACCACCAGGGAAGCCCTCAATTTATATTTATTTCCATTTTTAATCTTCTCAGCAATCCTGTGAGGTAAGCACTAGTATTATTCTCATTCTATAGACAAAGATGCTGAGACACAGAGAGATTAATTTGCCCAGATCACAGAGTTAGTAAGGAGTAGAGCCATGATTCTAATCCAGGCATTTTATCTGTAACACCCATACTCTTAACAGTGTATTATACTGCCTGTCAGTATATATGTATTTAACAAACATTTTATTGCTCTAGAGTTCTGCTGGGATTCTTGTGAATTCCTGCAGACCTTCTCATCATCTTCTTTTCTATTCTTGGTCATATACAGAGATGCTTCTCAATCTTTCTCTATTATGCTCCCATTTTTACATATATATCAACTCACACTCTTCTTCACTACTGTTTGGAATAGATTAAATACTGTGATTAAACAATGGCATTTTAGAGCAGGCCTTTAAAAACTAGACAAGAGGAATGTACTGCTGACCCAAAGAAGGTAGACACAAAAGAGTACACGCTACGTGCTTCTGTTTATACAAGGTACGGAAACAGAAAATTCATCTATTCTGTTAGAAGTCCAGATGGTGGTTACCCTTGGAAGAAGGAGGAATGGGTTGATGGGAACGTGGGGAGGCATCCAAGGGGCTGACTAAGTTCTATTTCTAGATTTGGGTGCTTGTTACTTAGGAGTGTTCATTTGTGAAATTCATCAAACTGTACACTTATGATTGCGCATTTTAGGTGTGTATCTTATACTTCTTTACTAATTACCTCTTTCTGCATAACAAATCGTTCCAAAACTTAGCAGCTTAAAACAACAAACATATTTCATAGTTTCTGTGGGTCAGGAATCTGGGCACAGCTCAGCTGGGTAGCTTTGGCTTAGCGTCTCCCATGAGGTACAGTAAAACTGTTGGCTGGGGCTGTGGTCTCATCTGAAGGTTTGACTGAGGCAGGGAGACTCCATTTCTAAGCTTACACACGTGGCTGTTAGAAGGTCTCAATCCCTCACTACATGGGCCTCTCCAAAGGGCTGCCTCACCCCAAGGCAGCTGGCTTCCCCCAGGGTAAGTGACCCAAAAGAAAGCACAAGAAAGTGTCAAAGATGGAAACTCAGAGGAGACACCTGTTGCCATATTCTATTGATATTTGTTATAAGTGATTACATTATTCCTGCCCACAATCAAGCAGCAGGAATACTAGGAGGGAGGAATTCTGGAGACAATCTTAGAGGCTGCCTACCACATCCTTTAATAAATGTTTAAAAAATTATGCATTAGCTTCCTCTACCTCCCCACTCACAATGATAATCACTGTCTCATAGAATTTAAAATGCTTTAACTATTCACAAGTTTTTTGGTAACCACAACAGCCCTAGGAGTGGTTTATGACATGAATTCTTCATTCTGTTTTATAAAAATGTAATGATAAGCTTGATATTACCACTTTTATGTCTGCATAGCACTTTTTAGATTTCACAGTTCTTTCCCATATATATTTTGAGTTTTGTTATGCAGAGTAAGTGGGACTTGTAGTTTAGTGTTAGTTTATCTGAAAGTACTCTGCAATCATAAAAATGCTTTATAATATTAACAATATCTAACATTCATTGAGTGCTTACTATATGCCAGTTACCGTATGCTGAAGAATACATACATTTTATATATATAAATTCATTTAATCACTTAACCCTATGAAGCAGGGTTTACCTCATCTTACAGAGCAAAACCTAAGACTCAGAGAGGTTAAGTAATTTGCTAAGATCTCAAAGTTAATAATTTCAACTAAGTCTGACTTCAGACTTCCCATGCTCTACAAATGATATAAACTATACTCTTCACATCATTCTGGTAACACATTTTCCTGGAATATGTCATGGGGAAATGTTTACAGAAGCTGTGCCATCCTAATATCATGGGGGCAAAAAGAAATCATCTTCAAAGATTATGGCAGGTAGAATGTGGAAGACAGTAATTCCCCCAAATGGCATTTGTATCCAACATTCAAGAATATAATCCTCCTGCCAATGCAGGGGACATGGGCTCAATCCCTGATCCGGGAAGAGCCTGCATGCTGCGGAGCAACTAAACCCGTGCGTCACATCTACTGAGCCCGTGCACCACAACTACTGAGCCCACGCGCCTAGGGCCCGTGCTCCGCGACAAGAGAAGCCACCACAATGAGAAGCCCATGCACCACAACGAAGAGTAGCCTCTACTCGCCACAACTAGAGAAAAACCCGAGCGCAGCAACAAAGACCCAACGCAGCCAAAAATAAAATTAATTAATTAATTTTTTAAAAAAGAATATAGTCTTTCTCCAAGAGGCTGATGCTACTGACCTATTATCATTTGGCTAAAGTGCTGGAATATATTCTTACTAATATGCTCATGAAAAGGTGACCATTCATACCATTTAACACAGACTCATTTTTTTTCTTACGCGGCTTAGTGTTTTTATTGTTTTTTAACATCTTTACTGGCATATAATTGCTTTACAATGGTGTGTTAGTTTCTGCTTCATAACAAAGTGAATCAGTTATACATATACATATGTTCCCATATCTCTTCCCTCTTGCATCTCCCTCCCTCCCACCCTCCCTATCCCACCCTTCTAGGTGGTCACAAAGCACCGAGCTGATCTCCCTGTGCTATGCGGCTGCTTCCCACTAGCTATCTATTTTACATTCGGTAGTGTATATATGTCCATGCCACTCTCTCACTTCGTCCCAGCTTACCCTTCCCCCTCCCCGTGTCCTCAAGTCCATTCTCTACGTGTGTAACACAGCCTCTTTTAAAAGGGCTTATAAATAACTACTGAATTAGATAAGTTCTTAGGGACTGCAATAAGCTTTGATATGCTTCCTATCAAGTATGTGAGCGGCACTATAATCAGGCTTAGCTCGTGCTTCACAAGAAACATCTCAGAGCTTCTCTTCTCCCAGAGGCAGAGAATGGCAATTAAAAATCTGGACCTTGATCTGCATGCTACTTAATGATGGTATACAGCTAAATCGGCTAAACCAGACTTCAACTTCTCATGTTGAGGTGGCAAGAAGAGACCTAGCATTGCAGTTTGGTTCCCTACACCCAATATACATCCCTGCAGAAAATGTCAGGTCTCAGCAAGGGAGGATTTACAATGCCAAACAATTTCCCCTAGCTTTACTTCCTTCCTCTCACTCACCCACACCCAAATGACTCAAATGGCTGCTTCATGCTCATTTATCCTTTCATTCACTCATGTATTTATTCAAATGACCTAATGATGAGTCTTGGCTTTGGCTCGCCAGAGGATTGACTTCCAGAGGATCTTTGCATTTTCACCAGTGCAGCAAACAGGTTCTGGCTGACCTCCCTTTCTCCCTGCCTACTTCATGCTTACAGCAGAGGAGCGGAGAACCAGGAATCATCCAAGGGCTTTTGGTGGTTTCCAAATTTAATTAACTATTGGCATCACTTAAAAGTGATTTTTTGATTCTAAACTTTTTGGAATAATGTGATAAGCATATGGTAAACATTCAAACAGAACAAAATGGTCCACAGTGAAAGGTAAGTCTGTTGCCCACACCTAGCCCTCCGTTTCCCTCCTACAGGTAACACTTGTTACCAGTTCCTGTGCATTCAGTGTCTCACACTTGACTCCTGGCTTGGTTGCTATGGAATATTAGGTTGGATACAGTTTTCTCAATTCCGGAAGGCATTGCTCCATTGACTTCTGGCTTCCAGAGTTACTGTTAAGAAGTCTGATGCCAGTTTTAATTCCAATCTTTCATAAGTGACCTCTTTTTTCTCTCTGGAAGTTTTTAGGGTTTTATCTTCATACTTGGAGTTGTCAAATTTTGCTAAGATGGGTTTTGGATTGTACGTCTTTTTTTTTTTCCCATTCATTTATTGTTAGTAATCTGAAAGCTCATTTAAATGTAAGGCAATGTTATTATACTATTTAAAAATAATTCCTTCCATTTTCACTTCTTCCTCTTTGTATACATATGTGTTAGATGTTGGACCTCCTGGGTTGATCCTCTCATTTTCTTACCTTTTTCTCATGTTGTTTAAGTTGTTCCGAGAGCTTTTTTCAAAGGATCTCTTAGAGGTCATTAAAATCAGTGATTCAAATACATTTAGTACACACTCCTTTCTGGTTATATAACCTTTGACAAGTTCCTTACCTTCTCTGTGCCTCAGTTTTCTCATCTATAAAATGGGGGAAATAATTGTACCCAACTCATGGGCATTTAATGAGGATTGTTGATTTATACACACTACTAAATATAAGATAGATAACTAATAAGAACCTACTGTATAGCACAGGGAACTCCACTCAATACTCTGTAATGACCTATATGGGAAAAGAATCTAAGAAGAAGAATAGATATATGTATATGTATAACTGATTCACTTTGCTGTACACCCGAAAGTAACACAACATTGTAAATCAACTATACTCCAATAAAAATTTTTTTAAAAAGATGTGGTATATATATATACACAATGGAATACTACTCCCTAACTATTAAAAAAAAACCATAAAAAAGAATGAAATTTTGCCATTTGCAGCAACATGGATGGACTTGGAGAGCATTATTCTATGTGAAATAAATCAGACAGAGAAATACTATATGATACCGCTCATATATGGAATCTAAAAAATACAACAAACTAGTGAATATAACATAAAAGAAGCAGACCGACAGATATAGAGAACAAACTAGTGGTTACCAGTGGCAGGGGCAGGGCATTATAGAGGTGGGGGAGTGGGAGGTACAAACTGTTGGGTAGAAAATAGGCTCAAGGATGTACTGTACCACATGGGGAATATGGGGAATATAGCTATTATTTTGTAATAACTGTAAATGGAAAGTAACCTTTAAAATTGTATAAAAATTTTTTTAAATTTTAAATTAAAAAAATGAGGATTAAAGCATGTAATGAGGATTAAGTTAGTTTAAATACATGCCTGGTACATAGTAAATGTTCAATAAATATTATTATTATTATTAATCTGTTCCTTTTGCATAACATTCTACAATTTCTTCCCTTATGTCCCTTAGGATATTGATCATAGGGTTCCTTGCACAGTCTCTGTTTCTATTTGTTTTCCTCTTACTTTTCTCAAATGTCTCATGTTAGGGAGAGAGATACCAAAAAGCTCTTTGGAAGTGCTGTGAGCCAACAGGGCTTTTTGTGCCACGGATTTCTCTGTAGGCTTTTTCACTGTGGGATTCCCAAATGTCAGCATCCGGAGGCTTTTTCTTTGAAGCTGTTCTCTTTCTCCGGAGAAGAATTCTCAAGTCACCCATCTGTCAGTGGGAGGTGAGTAATGGCTGCCAGTGATCTCTGAGCTGGGTGGCCAGGGGGTTGGAGAGTCCTGTTCAGAACGCAAATCCAACAGCCTCAGAGAAAAGGCCTCCAGACCTTGACTTTGGGAAGCCCCATGTTTACAGTTTGGCCCTTTGCTCTTTGCTGTGTCTGACGTCTCTGTTTCTCCAAACTCCCTTCTCCTGTAGGGTGGGGGAGGAGTTGGGGCTTCTCTGTGGAGGGTGCGGAAAGAGAAATTTAGATCTTTTTAAACAGACTGTCACCTGATCCCCCAGCTTTAAGAACATGACTCAGCTCATCTTTTTGCTCCACGAGTCGGCTGCCCTCCACAAGCAGCAAGTTTCGGCCACGGGGACCTGGTGAGTCAGTTCTCTCCTCATCTGCTGCCCTTCATCCAAATGTTTGTCGACATTTCTCTTTCCCCTCAATTTCCTCCCCTATTCTCTTGACCTTGGTGGATTTACAGCCGTTTTATTCTTTTACTTTCATCTTAATGGAATTTGGGGAGGAAACAGAGAAAAACACCTGTGTTTAACCCAATAGGTGATTGGGGGCGGGGAGCAAGCGTTGTCTTCCATGCCCTAGACATTTTCTCTGCTGCATGTTTGAGACCAACTAACAACTTGATAACACCTGTGGCTTTTTATCCTCCCACTTCTCCTGTTCAACAGATAGTCATCTTTGCAGGGTGTGTCCCTCAACTGTGACACTGATATCTAACCCTGTGCCTGATGGGACAGTCCTTTGGGAACAGAGCTGCGTGTCCTTGTCCTCAGGCCGCTCACATTGGCTTGGCGACAGGATGGTCACACCCCTGCTGGAAAGTATTTCTGCTGCAACCTCCTTTGTTCAGCCTGATAGAAAAGGAGAAAGGACGTTTCTGTCTTCTCCATTTGACCTTGCCTGAAGAGCAGGGTACCAGAACAATGTGAAAGCAAGTCTTATCTTGTTTTTTCTTTCCTTCCTCCCTCCCTCTCTTCCTCCCTTCCTACCTTCCTTCCCTCCTTCCTGTTCACCAGCCATGTTGTATTTCAACTATTTTGGTTCAGATTGGGGAAAAATGAATCAAGGTTTTCAGAACACATTGAAGCAGTTCAGAAACCCTGGGGATAAAGCCATCCTGCCCAACATAAATGAAGCCCTGTTCTGCCCAGCACCCTCCTTCCTCCGCCCTCACCTCTTTTGCTGCGTTTGCAGCTTAGAAACCCTACGAGAGGCCGAGGCCCTCCTAGGAAAAATATTTGTTTAAAGTTCTCATTTTCTCTGTGGTCTTTAAAAGCCACTGTGGTTCTTAGTCCCAGAATCAGCTTTTCTGGGCATATCACACTGGCCTCCATCTGTGACCTTTCTAGGGCCATGAACTCTACAGAACTCTAGCAGAGATCTGAAGATTTCTGTTCAGGAGAAATTGGTGGCGAGCCCTGCGAGGAGCTGCTTGGGACATGCAAGCAGATTTCCTTGACCGCTAGCTCCTGTGTCAACCAGGGAACCAACAGCGTGAGCATGTATTATGTCCCCACTGTGCACAGGGATTCTGTGAGAGATACGAGAATAGGATTAACACAGGATTCCTGATTCCTGCCCTCAAGGAGCATCCAATATAGTTGTAAGTGGTGTGAAAGAATCAGAATACCATGAGACAGTACAAAATGGGCAAATCCTGGGAATTCCCTGGCAGTCCAGTGGTTAGGGCTCCGCATTCTCATTGCCGAGGGCCCAGGTTCAATCCCTGGTTGGGGAACTAGGATCCCACAAGCCGTGCAGCAAAGCCAAAAAGAAAAAACAAAAACCAAAACAAACAAACAAAAACCCCCAAATGGGCAAATCCTGTAAAGTCTCAGGAGCTCAGAGGAAATAGTAACCCAGGGATGATGACAATCAGTAGAGGAAGTAACCCCTCTGGTCTGAAGGATCGCAGCATTTCAGCAGGTAGGACGGGTGACAGGTAGAGGGGAACTTTGCCAGGTAGAGAGTTGGGAGTAGAGTAGTACTGGATGTTTGGGTGGGAGTGACATGATCACTCAAGGTTGGGTTGCAAGAGAAAGACAAGAGGAGCAGAGAGGAGGGCACAAGTCATTTGCGGCGAGATTCAGGACACAGAAACTTCTAGAGAAATACTACTTAAACTGGCCCTCAGAGAACAGCTTTAATTTTTCTTTTGGTTGTTTTTAGTTTAACAGTAGTCTCAGGTTTTATCAGCAGTTTTCCCACCTGACCTGGTTTACTGTTCTTTGAGATTAATCCAGAAGCAGATGGAGACTTAATTTTGCCCGCTCTCCACCCCGCGAACCCCTCTTAAATCTCCAGGCTTTTGCTGGGCTGTAGTGTCACAGGTGAGTAAATCGAGATAAAAAGGAATTTAGATATATTTCATTCAGCACCACAGGCCTATCTGGCAGCAGAGGCCTGAAGTGTCCAATCCCCACTTTTCTGGATCGTGCCTCTGAAATAATCTAGCAGGCATCTGCCCATATCGCTTTTAGGATATCTGGGGGTCTGAACATGACAAAACACACCCCTTTCCATGACCCACAAGAAGTTGCTCACTCTCTATTGCCTCACCTTCCCTGCCTGGAAAATCTCTTTCCCTCTTTCATGGAAACAGCCCAGGTAGGTGGCTTTGCCTGAACAGCATGGCTTTCTCTTATCCCCTTTCCCATAGTACTCAACAGACACCTATTAGAGTCTTTATATTTTGTTGTGCCTGAATATTTGTTCGTCTTTTCTCCCACTAGACATTAAGCTTCCCAGGCAGGGACAGTTTTGTACCCATCTTTGTAGTTATACAATGCTTGTCACAAAATAGGCCTTCAGTGAAAGGGAGCTAATTTTTCAGAGGGACATGCAAATTCTCTGGGAAGCTCATATGAAAGCATTAATTTATTCATCATCTATCCATTCATTAATTAAATACTTGCCAGCTTTCTACAGTTGAGCCAGGTTTATGAAGATAATAGTAAGGAAAACAGAATTAGTCTCTTCCCTCATGAAGCTTATATTTGTGTGGTAAAGACTCACAGGAATAAAAGAAAAATACTTAATCATAAGTATTAAGTTATATTAAATGTGATCAATTAAATATAATTAAATAAAATCTGTAAAAGTAAAAAATGTTTTAAAGGAAAAGTACAGGAAGCTATGAACATATATAATTCCATTTTGAAATATACTTTGAGTTCTTAATATTCCACACAATTATATTGTTTGGATTATAGTGGAATTCTTCCTTTTAAAACCTTTCCTTAATTTGTTCAAGCACTTTTTGAACTGTATTTATAGACTGTTCTACCCCTTGAGATAATGACTTCTCTTCCATTTTGGTAAATAAGACTCTTGTGTAGGGAAGGGGAGGGTTGAGAGGAACATTTAAAAATCAGAGTTAAACCTTCCTGGAGAGGAGGAATGATAGTAATTCTACACAAACTCTTTTAGAAAACAGAGAAGGAGGGAACACTTCCCAAAACATGTTATCAGTATTACTCTGGTCCGGAAAACCAGATAAAGGTATTATACACACGCAAAAGAAAATCAGACCAATATCCCTCATGAACATAGATGCAGTCAGCTCTTAACAAAATCAGATCATGCAATATATACAAAGAATAATGCATCAGATCAAGTGGGTTTTATCCTCAGAATGTAAGATTGATTTAACATTAAAAAATCAATCATAGTAATCGCCCATATTTATAGAAAAGGAGAAAAGAAATGTCATTTCAGTAGATGAAGAAAAAGAATTTAACAAGTTCAGCACCCACTTACGATAAAAGAAAAAAATTATTGGCAAACCAGGAAAAAAGGAACTTCTTAAAAAACAAAAAGACAAAAACAAAATAGAACTACAATGGGAAGTCTGCAGCCCGAAAGAGGGTCCTCACCTGACCATGCTGGCACCCTGATATCAGACTTTCAGCCTTCAGAATTGTTAGAAATAAATTTCGGTTGTTTTTTTAAAAAATAGAACTACAAGTAAAAAAGTGAACATTACTTAAAAATTTAATCATCAATGACCTTTTTTGCAAATTGAGTCATAAAATGTAGAGGTGAGAGGAAACTTGTGGAACTTCTATGCTAATAGCTCTTTTTTTTTTTTTTTTTTTATGGCACCACGATCTTAGTTCCCCGACCAGGGATTGAACCCTCAGGAGTGAAAGCGCAGAGTCCTAGCCACTGGACCCCCAGGGAGTTCCCACTAATAACTCATTTTATTGATCACTTGCTAAGAACCCTACGAACATTATCTTATTTAATCCTTAAAACCACTCTATAAAATAGTTTCAATTTTTATTCTCATTTTACAGATGACGAAACTGAGGCTTGGAGAAATCAAGTAAAGTGCCTAAGGAAATGCAACTAGTAAATGGCACAGCCAGTATTTGAACCATAGGTCTGTCATTTGGCATTTGTGGTCAGTACTCATTTAGCCACTTTACCTTATAAACTAAGCAACTGAGTGTCGGGTCACACTGATGCAGGTTACTGGCAAATTTAGGACTAGAACCCAGGCCTTCTGACTCCAGGGGCACTATGTGTTATTTTCACACCTAATCCTCCCACCCCTTCCTTTTCAACAAAACACACGTTATTCCTCCTTGGAAGCTCCAGGCCCAAAATACTAGAGAAATAAATATAATTTAGAGAGCCAAGGATTGCATTTCATCTCCTGCTTTGTTTAGCATTCAAAACCACTAAGCCACATAGAAGACTCCGCCCATGGTCAGAAAAGAGCAACTTAAAGCAGGATCCAGTGGAATCCTCCCTTCATAGGAATGCAGATGGTGAGAAAGGAAATGTATTAAAGGGAAAAGGAGGTAAAGAAAGTTAGGGGTGAGGGTAGAGAATGCTCATGGTTTTCATCTCTCAGAGATTTGAAACTCTGCGCCCCCCCCCAACAGAGGAATGCAGGCGGTGTAAGTGCCCCAGGAGACCTCAAACTGGCCCTTCTGTGACAAAGATCAGTTCCCATCTTCCTACTCACAGCCCCCAGGACTTCTTAGAACCACCTGAGAGGTGCGGGGAAGTGGTCCCAAGGGCACCAAGGCTCTGGAGCTTTGCTCTGCCCTCTGGAAAGGTTTGGCAAAGATAAAAAGAAAGAAAAAATTCTTTGCAATTCCAGAAATGTGAATTAAGAAGAGAAATGGGGCTTCCCTGGTGGCGCAGTGGTTAAGAATCCGTCTGCCAATGCAGGGGACATGGGTTCGAGCCCTGGTCTGGGAAGATCCCACATGCTGTAGAGCAACTGAGTCCATGCGCCACAACTACTGAGCCTGCGCTCTAGAGCCCGCGTGCCACAACTATTGAGCCCACGTGCCTAGAGCCCCATGCTCCGCAACAAGAGAAGCCCCCGCTCACCGCAACTAGAGAAAGCCCGCGCAAAGAAATGAAGACCCAACACAGCCAAAAATAAATAAATAAAATATCATTTAAAAAAAACATAAAGGGAGAGAAATTTCACTTGCCCCATCAGTTGCATTAAGAAATATTTCCTGGGCTTCCCTGGTGGCACAGTGGTTGAGAATCTGCCTGCCAGTGCAGGGGACACGGGTTCGAGCCCTGGTCTGGTAAGATCCCACATGCCGCGGAGCTGCTAGGCCCGTGGGCCACAACTACTGAGCCTGCGCGTTTGGAGCCGATGCCCCGCAACGGGAGGGGCCGCGACAGTGAAAGGCCCGCGCACCGCGATTAAGAGTGGCCCCCGCTCGCCGCAACTGGAGAAAGCCCTCGCACAGAAACGAAGACCCAACACAGCCAAAAATAAATAAATAAATAAATTTAAAAAAAAAAAAAAAAAAGAAATATTTCCTGGTAGCCACAGAGGTTAGAAAATAAATATGGAAAAGAATATTTTGAGTCTTGGAGGGAATTCTTAACTCCTCTTAGTTTAATTTTATGTATTTAAGATTAGAAGCAAAACAAAACAAAGGACAGTAACAATAAAACAAGCCCCCACTTACTTCTTCCAAAGTCTTAAAATAGTAATTTTAAAAAACAGCGTGGAGAGTGGTCACCCAAGCGGGCTTGGGTCAGACTGAGTCCTGATCCTGCCTTTCGTTGGCCAATACTATATGGCCTTAAGATCCTTAAAATTGTCTAGACCTGACTTTATTATCTGTAAATTATATAGTAGTAGTCCCTTTTCCACAGGGCTTTTGTAAGGATTAAACAAAGGAACGCTTGTTTTAAAGCACATAGTATGAAATATGTCTTAGCTGCTATTATAAGTAGTACAAAAGTGGAAAGAAAGTAGTCATTCTAGGGAGAGGGAGGACATATATGTAAGAAACCTCTGGGGATGGTGGTGTGCTGAATTGGGCGATTGGGATTGACATGTATACACTGATGTGTATAAAATTGATGACTAATAAGAACCTGCAGTATAAAAAAACAAACAAAACAACTAATACTAAACTTTCATTGGGTTATTTGTATGGAAATATGTTAATATAAATGTTTCAGACATTACATGAAATTTCTAAAAATCTTATATGTTCTGGTATAATGTTATAAGTCATAATTCTAATTATTACTTTAAAATGTATATCTCAGAAATAACTAAATTTCCTTGTGAATTGCATTATTATGAACTTTCATCAAATCTTTAACCGTGGTCATTTTTAAGTCTTTTGTCATTTACAGACAGTTCTGGGTGTACTCTAATGCTTTTGCAAATATGTTCCTATAAAAGGGTTTCATCTTCAAGGAATTCATGGAAAAGACTCTGACAAGTACAGGTTTCTGGTAACTGACTGTACTGCTGAACTGAATGAATAAGCATTTTCAGAACTCTAATGAAAAACTGATGAACTCATAAAAGTGCTAACAAAAGATCAAGATGAAAAAAAAATTAATTACATGGGACTGGGTGAACTGATGAGGATGATTATAATTTTTGTGACTTTCTGTTTGAATTAAAAAAAAAAAACAAAATAACTAAAAAAAAAAAAGAAACCTCTAAGGAAGGAGCAAAATTGACCCTAGGTACTGAGGCAGGGCCTCTGCTAGGACAAACAGCACCTTTTTTGAGCAAATGGCAGAAAGACAATTTATATCTTTCTGTGAGCTGATTTGTTCTGACGCCAGGGCACACGGCTGGTGAGTGGGCAGCAGCTCTTATTAAGGGACTCAGCAAAGGAATGATTACTCTGGGGAATTGTCAAAGACAAATGTATCACGATCCCACTTATTTGTGGAATAGGGAAAGCTTTTCGTCGCGTCGCTGTGGAGAAGGCTATTTCCTAAATAACAGCTTCTCCAATATTTTCTATTTCTCTGTGGGCTCTCAGGTTATAATTGCGGACTAAGGAATTCCAGAGTTGTTGGGATGACCTGGAAATATGTTCAGGGTAAGATGAGAAATTTCCAGGAACTTCAGCATAGAGTTGACAGGACCTAATGACTGGAAATGAGCTGGAAAAGCAGGATAGGGCCAGGCCAGGAAAACTTTGCCTGACATGCTAAGATTGGAGTTTATCCTTGATGCATAGGTAATGGGAAGCCATAAGAGTTTTTAAGCAGGGGTGTTTCATGCTAAATTTATACTCTAGCATGAGAACTCTGTTTACTTGTGTGACAAATGGACCCTGCAAGGGGAGGGCTTGGTTCATGGAGGCTGGGTGCAATAAATCCATGAGCAGCAATAAATAAATTAACAGCTTTTGACCTTGTGAAAATTTTCCTTTCTCCTTATTCGCCTTGAGGACAACAGAATACCTGAGAAACTTGTCAAACATCCTTGTAATGTTTGTACTGACATTCTCCAAAGTAAAGTATTTCTATGAAAATGGCAATCCTGACTTATATTCGTAAACTACATGCATGTAAGGTCAAGGCTAAGGACTGAAAGTTAATGTCCCAAGAGGGAAGAACAGTGAAAAAAAAAAACCTGAATGAGGTGTCTGTCATAGATATTTTTCAGGAATGTGGGCTGGCTATTGAATTGTTTGAAGCAAGATGATTACCCATAGGTTTTCATTTCCAGTGTAACAGTTCATGGCTGGAACCTAGCTTATTACTTTTAAACAATACATCTGAAATGTAGACCCGAAATGTAACTTTAATAACTTGCCATAAGTGGAATCTTACTTATGGGCTGGCTAACAGCCTCTGGTTTTAGGTGTTACAGGCTGCCAACATAGACTGACAGGGTTTATCCTCATTCCAAATTGGGTAAGTAGACCTCCGGTGCTCAGTTGCCTGAGCCCCAGAGAAGTTTCCAGCAACTCTTCTTTACTAGAGAACCAAATTAACTTCCCATGTTGGAATGTTGAATTTTCCTTGCAGTCCTCTGTTTTAAAGTTCACTGAGTGGTATCAAATTCAGAGGAAAGCATCTCAGAGGGAGGGAGGGGGAGGAAGTGAGAGAGGAGGAAGGCTGACTGAGCCTGCAGGGTCCCAGAGGGGAGATGGCCATCTCCTAAGAATAAACTGTTTCACCAGAGGCTGCGCTGGGGACGTCCGCTGGCTGTTTGCTTTGGACAGAGCCGGCCAAGAGGTCTCCGGGTTAGTGGTCCCCAGAGATCCCGAGTGGCCCCAACCTAGCAGCCCGGCTCCCTGAGCAGCTGCCCGAGCCTGCAGCCTGTCGCCTGGGGCTGCCCTGCGATTTCCGGAATTTCACAGAAGGGGGAAGGCCGAGCCCCAAGACGGCTCTGAGGGCAGCCACCCTCGCACGGTCCAGCTCCTCGCAAACAAAGAAGTCAGATGGGCGCCCGGAGCTGGAGCTGCCGGGCTTCTGCTCGGTGATTGAAGCCACATGTGCTGTAGGTTTTCGCGCCCCGGCCCAGACGCTGGGGAGCCTGCGGCCTCCTTCTCTCTGTTTCCACAGTCAGATGCTCTAAGGGCTCTAGACCCCCAGTATCCCAGCAGAAAGAGCAGTAAGTTGCTTCCTCTTTTTCTTTTTTTTAATGTAATGAACGTAATGTAATTCCACCCCCTTCCCCACCCCCAAATGACTAGAAACCCCCCGGGACCCACGGGCCTCTGCCTCGAAGCACTCTCCTAGACTTCTCTACCTACAGGAGACCTCAATTCCCTCGCATAAACCAGCAAGGAGGGGTGGATTTTTGTTTTGTTGTTGTTGATGGTGTGGGAGGGGGTGGTGAGGCATATTTATCAAAATAGCATAAGATACACAATAACATTTTTAAGGTTTAAAACTTTATGAAGTTCTAAGACTAATACATAACTGTAGTCTCACTATAAAAAAAAAAAAAGGAAACGCTTCAAGGCTTCCCTCGACCCATTCTTTTTAATCCTCCTCCTCTCCCCCAGGTAATTCATAAAAACTATTACTTTGGGAATTCCCTGGCGGTCCAGTAGTTAAGGCTCCATGCTTCCACTGCAGGGGGCACAGCAGGTTCGACCCCTGGTTGGGGAACTAAGATCCTGCATGCCATGTGGCACGGGCAAAAAAAAAAAAAAAATTGCTAATTTTATGAATATTCTAGATTTCTTCTTTCCAGGTTGAAGTCCCACATTTCACCTTTGGGGTCTCCATAGATCCAGGGAGGGGCGTGTCGAGAACTCAGTAGAGGCTCCTGACAACCTATTCCCTGTGTGGGAGCATGGCTGAGTTCTAGGTGGTCTTATTTCTAGCTCCTACTCCCCAATTTTTTTGCAAGCTGCCTAAGTGTCAGGGAACCATTGACTGAAACTGCCTGCCATGGCCAGGCAGGATAATATAGTAACCACTTGCATGAGTTATCTCACAACAGGAGGTCCCTGACAAGCCGGAAGAATTCGGGAGGGGCCTAAAGGAGGGAGGCGATGCCAGCCCATAATATGCCCTGCCCACCTCCCAGAAACCCTCACGGTGGAAACCATCTTGACTGAGAGATGTGCACACCACCAGGAATCGGACCAAATATGGGCACAGGCAAGATGACTGGCCAGAGACAACCCAGAAAGCTAACCCCATTACCATAAAACCTAAGACTGAGAGCCACATGGCAGAGGAGTTCTCCTGGGTTCCCTTACCCTGCTGCTCTCCACCCGGGTGCCCCTTCCCAATAAAGTCTTTTGCTTTGTCAGTATATGTGTCTCCTCGGACAATTCATTTCTGAGTGTTAGACAAGAGCCCACTCTTGGGTCCTGGAAGGGATCCCCCTTCCAGTAACATAAGGGCAGGACCCATGTCTCACTGTCCCTATGTGGTAGAAGGGATACTGGCCATGGAATCAGAACACATGGACCTTAGTTCCCTACAACCTAGTCATTCTCCCCAACCCTCACTGCCCACCTCTGTGAAATGGGGATAATACCACTGTAGTGGACAGACCTGAAGGTGGCCCGCATGACCCCACCTCCTGGTGTTCATGTTTTTGTGTAATCACCAGCCCTTGAGTGTAAGTGAGACCTGTGACTTGCTTCTAACCAATAAACATGGCCAAGGTGATGATGGGCTGTCACTCATGATTACGTTAAATTACAAAGAACTCCCTCCTAGTGGACTGGAGTTAGAAACACTCCTGCTGGCCTTGAAGAACAAGCTGCCATGTCGTAAGCTGCCTATGGAGAACGGCCCATGATAGGGACCTGGGGGTGGTCTCTGACGCATAGCCAGTAAAAAATGGAAACTCTCAGTCCTCCAACCACCAAGAAACTGAATGCTGCCAACAACCATGTGAACAGGTACATACATCCTTCCCCAGGTGAGCCTTCAGATGAAAACCTAGCCCTGGTTGACACCTTTACTGCAGCCTTCAGAGACTAAGCAGAGGGCCCAGCTAAGCTGTGTCTGGCCCCCTGACCTGCAGAAATTATGAGATAATAAATGTGTGTTCTTGTAAGCAGCTAAGTTTATGCTAATTTGTTACATAGCAATACATAATAAATATACCTCTCCCTTTGGTTTGTGTGTGAAGAGCTTTGTAATCTGCTGGGCACTGTACATGCATAAGGTTTCATTGGATCCAGTATCTAGCACAGTTTCAGGCACACTGTACACGCAGTAACTATTTGTGCATGATGACATTAAAATGGAAACCAAGGTGAGCATCATGACAGAAAAGAAGTCGTACAGAGCAACAGACTGAGTTTTTTTTCGGTGCAGGGAGTGGCTGTGTGGGGTCTGTCCCCATTCCACTGCCTGACTGGAACCTGGAGGGACCCTGACCGTCTCTGCTGTCCCAGCCCCTCACACTTACAAGGCTCTAGAGCTGTGCCAGCCACCAAACCACACTGGGCACTTGAAATGTGGCTAATTGGAATTGAGATGCACCTTTGTATAAAATACACACAGATTTTGAAAACTTAGTGCAAATAAAAAGAGTGTAAAATATCTTGCTAGTAATTTTTTATATTGATTACAAGCTGAAATAATCATATTCTATATATTTAGGGCTAAATAGAATATATTATTAAAATTAATTTCACCTATTTCTCATTGCTTTTTTTTGACGTGACTACTAGAAAATGTTAAATTACAAGTGGGTTTGCGTTTTATTTCTGAATTTTTTATTGGACAGCGTTGCTCTAGAGCAGGGGTCCCCAACCCCAGGGCCACGGACCAGAACCGGTCCATGGCCTGTTAGGAACTGGACTGCACAGCAGGAGATGAGAGGCAGGCCAGTGTGGGAAGCTTCATCTGTATTTACAGCCTCACGTTACCGCCTGAGCTCCGTCTCCTGTCAGCATTATGGTGAGTTGTATAATTATTTCATTATATATTACACTGTAATAATAATAGAAATAAAGTGCACAATAAATGTAATGTGCTTGAATCATCCCGAAACCATCCCCCCTACTGCCGCCCCATCCGTGGAAAAATTGTCTTCTGCGAAACCGGTCCCTGGTGCCAAAAAGGTTGGGGACCGCTGCTCTAGGGTAACATTAAAGGTTAACTTTGTGCTCTGATCTAGACTGGCTGGTGGAGAGCTGCTGCCCAAGGTAAGGGCTGTCTTAGGTCTGGGCCAAGGAAACCCAAGTTAGAGGACACCCTTTCCCTTGTGCACCTCGCGCTGCTCCGGGAGTGGGTTCAGCTCCGTTAATGGTGTGAATGTGCTGAGTGAGCTGGGCTCCTGACCGGGTAATGCAGGACGACACGGCGTTTCCGCCTCTGAGCCCTAGTGAGCCTGATGAATGCGCTGAGAAGCAGCACCTACTGCATCGCCCTCGTTACTTGGCATATCCCCTCCTGCCCGTCAGCTCACACCTATAGCCCTCCCAGGGGGAGAAGATTCACGGCCCCAGCAAGCCCGGTTCTGGGGCAACCGCAGGGAGCTCCCAGCTGCTTTAGTTTCTCCCACTCGTTAAATGCACGCTCACCACGCCTAGGGGAGGCTCCCGGGCAAACCCCCAGCATTATTTCCTTTCAGTTCTAACAGTGAAGCTTCTAATTCTAGACATTCTTAAAGGTTTAAAGATTTCTTTTTCCCTGGGAGGGGTAATGGGTTCAGCTTTTGTCGATGGGCAGCATCACATAGTGGTTAAAAGCAGGGACACTGGAGTTAGACTGCCTGGGCTTGAAATCAAGCCCCACTGCTTAATACCTGTGTGACTTTGAACATGTTTCTTAACTTCTCTGTGCTTCACTTTTCTCACCTATAAATGCAGATAAGAAGATAATGTACTTTTTTTTTTTAAATTGTGGTAAGAACACTTAACATGAGATCTACCCTTTTAAATTTTAAAATGTTAAAAACCAAGGTCCTACTGTATAGCAAAGGGAACTATATTCGTTATCCTGTAACAAATCATAATGAAAAAGAATATACATATATTCAGTTACATATATATATTCAGTTATATATATGTATACATATATATAAGTGAATCACTTTGCTGTGCACCAGAAACTAACACAATGTTGTAAATCAACCATACTTCAATTAAAATAAAATAAAACATACAATAAAGTCCTCAACAATTGGTGCAACGTTGCACAGCAGGTCACCAGGATTTATTCATCTCGCATGACTGAAATGATGACTGTTGATTAGCAACTCCCATCTCCCCTACCCCCAGTCCCTGGCAACCACCATCCCACTCTTGGAGTCTATGAATTCGACCATTTGAGATACCTCATGTAAGTGGAATCATGCAGTGTTTGTCCTTCTGGGACTGGCTTATTTCACTTAGTATAATGTCCTCAAGGTTTGTCCATGTTGTCTCACATTGCAGAATTTCCTTCCTTTTTAAGGCTGAATAATATCCCATAGTGAGAGAGAGAGAGAGAGAGAGAGAAGAGCATGTACCTAATAGCATGGATGTGAGGATTAAGTCAGATTATCCAGGCAAAGTGTTTAGTGCTTGGCACATGTGTACACAGCAAGTGCTGGCTCTTCTCACTTCCTTACTCCTCTTGTATTACGTGCTTGCTATTTTGGGGAAACAGAGATGAATGAGGCCCAACCCTGTTCTCAGGTCACAGCCTTGGTGGGTAGGTGATGTGTAAACAAGAAGAAGTCAGCCTACCCCTCGTGGGTGACATGTCCTCACTTCTAGAACTCTGCCTTTAGCTTGTGTGACACACCGTCTCTGGGTTTCCCCCTTCCTGGTCCCATCATTGGGTCTTCCTCTTGGGGATGTCCCATGAATGTGGGCGCTGCCCCAAGGCCCCTCCTTCAGCTCTCTTTCGTCCCTCCCTGTGCACTTCCCTGGTCTTCCGGGGCTTCCACGCACCTAAGTGCCGATGACTTAACTTCCTATCCAGCCCTACCACCCAGACCTCTTCCCCAGGGCCTGCAGATGCAGCGAAAGGAGCTCTCCTTGCATGTCTCACAGGCTCCTTGAACTCAGAGGGAGGGTTCCAAACTCAGAGGGAGAGTCCCAAACTCAGCGCTGTGCCTCCCATTTTCCTTATTTGATTGAATGGCCCCTTACTTCCTGAGCCAGAACCGGGAGTCACGCTGACCCCTTGCTCCTCCTTTGCTTGACGTTCACCCCACCCCCGTCCTGTGGATTCTGCCTCCTGACGCCTTTGACTCTGACCCCTCTCCATCCTCGCTGCCCTGCTGTAGTGCAGCTGCCCAGGATCTTCACTGAGTTACCTCCAAAATGAACCCCTTGCTTGCAGTTTTGTACTTTCCAATTTATTCATTATTGTTTTCTGAAATGCTATTTTTTCTCTCAGGTTCAACCTCAAATTCAGTATGGTAAAAGACCCTTGGAGATCTGACTTTGCTCTCCAACGTCCTCCCTTGTAACCGGTCCACCCCCATGCGACGTTCCAGCCACACCGAACTGCTTCCTATTCTGCACGTGAACTGTGATACCTTGGTCTTTGTTACACCTTTGTCACTGCTTCCTCCATCTAGAGGGCCTTCCCTACCCTTCTATCCTGCCTGTGGCCTCGTGGTCTACCTTCCTCTGGTCCCGTGAGACTTAGGGGTCACATCTTCCTCTCTTGTTTCCCTAGCACTCCTCCTCTGTGTTCCCCTAGCGCTGAATGCACACCTCTGACCCAGCCCTCTGAGTTATGACATCTCCCCCTCTAGACTGTCAGTGCCTGGAGGGTCAGGGCTGTATCCTTCCTCACTGCATCTGCAACACCTTGTGCAGAGCTGGACAGAGACAGCGCTCAGGAAATGGCTGCTGAAGAAATAAATGAAGACAATGTACCTAGTGGGAATGTAAACTGGTGCAGCCACTGTGGAAAACAGTATGGAGGTGCCTCAAAAAACTAAAAATAGAACTACCACATGATCTAGCAATTCCACTCCTGATTTAGATTACAGTTATACCCCAGGGGAATATAAGAAGGCAGGTCATGTGATTCCAACCCACCTGGGACCTCTCGATAGATGCTAAAAGGAGAAAAAGTCACGCTGATGTATTTGGGTCCTTCTCTCTTATCGTACCACCTTTTTTTTTCCACCCTTCTTTTTTTTTTTTTTACTGAAATGTAGTTGACATACAATATTATTAGTGTCAGGTTGCTACATAGTGATTTGACATTTGCATACCTTACGAAATGATCACAAGTCTAGTAACCATCTGTCCCCACACAAAGTTACTACAATATTATTGACCCTATTCCTTACACTGCATATTACATCCCTGTGGCTTATTTATTATGTAACTGAAGGTTTGTACCTCTCACCACCTTTCTTTTACAGGTGGACTTGTTCATTCAGCAGGTGTTTTGGGGGCCCCGCTGATATGCAGCGGGGGTGGCAGCAGCAGGGAAGACAGGAGGTCAACCAGGAGCTTGTGGGGAAGGACCCTGGAGCGCTGATGGGCTGAGGCCATGGAGAGGAAACCCCTGGTTTCGGCCCATAAATCTGTTCTTTGAAATAAGTTATTTCACATCATTGGTGCCATCTCCCTAGCAATTCTGTACAATAAAGTCCATATGTGAAAAAGTCTGCTGCCTGCAGGGAGCTGGTGGGCAAAACCACTTCCTTGAAGTTTCTCAGGCTTAACAGAGAGGTCTGTTAGGTCCATTACCTGACTGCAGAGGAGGCTGTCCTGGGGACACCTGTGAAGTTCCGGACACTTGTCCTCAAGGTCCTTTGCCTCTGCTTTTCATGCTCTTTCCCGCCTCTGCGTCAGTGTTCACCTGCTCACTCTCATTCATTCATTCATTCAAAAAGTGTTTATTGAGCTTCTAACTACGGAAATGTTTTACTAGGTACTGGCTATGCAAAGATGGAAAAAATACTGTCACTTTCCTAGAGGAGCTCATGGTCCGGTGAGGGAGCAGATATATGAATATAATTATAGTGCAATGTACTAAGTGCTTGTAAGAGACACACAGGAACATAGCTGCACTTACGTTCTCCCTGCTCCTGCTTACCAAAGTCAGGGAGGAATCGGATCAATTAATTCATGCTGAGAAACAGAAGCCTGATGAAAACCAAATGCGTTACACTTCCCAGGGGCATTTTTGCTAATCTCGTAGCTTCTTCGTTCTTAGCATGTTTATTAATCAGAACCAACAGAGTATGTCTGTTTAAATTATTCCACTTCTGGTACTACTCCCCTAATTCAGGCTTTCATCACTTCACTCCTGTTCTGACTTCTAACAGCTCCCTGCCCCTGCCTCTTCGCACTCCAAAGCCTTCTTCACAGCCTGTCAGATTAATGTGCCTACAGCACAGTTCTGATCGTAGCGCTTACATCTGCTGGTCAAGCAATTTAAACTCTCGCCACCTCAATCTCCTCATTTATAGGATGGTCATAATGATGCCCTGCTGGTTTCGTTAAATATCTGTGGTGAGGAAATGGGATAATGTATATGAAAAATCTTAATAACTGTAAGAGGCTGTTCACATATGTTATTATTGTTCTCATTTTACTACCAGTTTAAAAGCCCTCAGTGGGAAACAGTCTCTCTGCAGCCTAGCCCTCCACACTTGGGTTTCAGCTTATGTCCTCAAGCTCTTCTCCTCTCCTCTCCTTTCCTATAAAATGGATGCTCCAATCTTACAAGACCAGTGTAGTCAACATCCTATGAGCACGTCTTCTTAGAGCCCCACCTGGACCATTTCCCATGCTATTCCACCTGGAATGCACTCTCCTCCACCCAGTTCCCTTCCTCTACTCTCATCCAAGCCTTACTTTCCTCTCTAGCTAGTTCAGTCCCATCGACACATGAATGGATAAAAAAGATGTGGCATACACACACACACACACACACACACACAAACACACAAAATGGAATATTACTCAGCCATTAAAAAGAATGAAATAATGCCATTTGCAGCAACATGGATGGACCTAGAGATTGTCATACTGAGTGAAGTTAAATACCATATGATATTGCTTATATGAGGAATCTAAAAAAAATGATACAAATGAACTTATTCACAAAACAGAAGCAGACTCACATAGAGAACAAACTTATGGTTACTGGGGCAGGGGTGGGGGACGGGTTGTGGGGAGGGATAGTTAGGGAGGTTGGGATTGACATGTACACACTGCTATGTTTAAATGTTTAAAATGGATAACCAACAAGGACCTACAGTATAGCACAGGGAACTGCTCAATGTTATGTAACAACCTAAATGGGAAAAGAATTTGAAAAAGAATAGCTACATGTATATGTATAACTGAATCACTTTACTGTACACCTGAAACTAATGCAACATTGTTAATCACCTATACTCCAATATAAAATAAAAAGTTAAAAAAAAAAAAAATAAAGGCCTCCTCAAACCACTCAGGCTCATGGCAATTTCTCCATCTCCTGAGCTCCTTCGCAGTAGCACACGCCTGGCAGGTAGCACAGCCGCCTAATTGATAGATTAACATAACTTTTCACAAGGTTATGAACTGTTTGCTCCTCTAACCTAAACATCCCTTGTTATGGACTGAATTCTGTCCCACCCAATTCATATGTTGAGGCCCTAACCCTCAGTACCTCAGAATGTGAAGGTATTTGGAGAGAGGGTCTTTACAGAGGTAACTGAGTTAAAATGAGGTCATTAGGATGGGTCTTAATCCAATATGACTGATGTCTTTACAAGAAGAGGAGGTTAGGACCTAGACAGGTACAGAGGGAGGACCATGTGAGGACACAGGGAGAAGACAGCCATCTATAAGTTAAGGAGAAATGCTTCAGAAGAAACCAACCCTGCTGACACCTGAATCCTGGGCTTCTAGTTTTCCAGAACTGTGAGAAAATCAATTCCTATTGTTTCCATCACCCAGTCCGTGGTACTTTGTTACGACAGCCCTAGCACACTATACTCCCATGTAGGAGCCCCTGAAGGGCAGCCACTTTTGATTTTCTCCAAAGCTCAAATTAGGGAAATATTTTCCAAGTACCTTGTCATTTTTCCTTTGACTCCATCTTTCCCTCTGTATCCTTGCATGTTGTATATCATGTATGTCCCAACCAGACTGTACATTCCGAAAGCTTGGGGCCATGTCTTTTATTGTACATACTCAGTAGGGCCCAATAAGGGACTTGGAGCACAGAGGTTGTGTAAGAAATGCCTGAAGGGGAAGCACGTTATAAGTATTTCACCACTGGGCTGATACAGACTGCCCTCAAAGGAAGCTGATTGAGGACATTTGTTCTTTTTTGTAAAGGTTTTCTCTAGGAAACGAAATCTCTTGCCTTGAAACGCATCTGGCTGAGAGAGTACAGAGCAATGACATTAACCGTAATTGACATTAGAGCATCTCCCTGGACCGCTGTTGATGGGGCTCCCAAGGTTTCAGGGCTCGTGTTGCAGGAAGCACTGACATTCAAGCTTGCCCATCGTCTGGAACACTGAACTCCTCTCCTCTCCCCAGGCATAGAGCAGCCTCCAGGGTTTGAGCAAATAAGAGCTTCAGCTA
Source organism: Eubalaena glacialis (assembly GCF_028564815.1). NCBI lineage: Eukaryota > Metazoa > Chordata > Mammalia > Artiodactyla > Balaenidae > Eubalaena > Eubalaena glacialis. Next base: position 10,185,538 of record NC_083725.1, on the reverse strand, counting down.
TTTTCTCTTTATGGAGGAAGGCACAACTGAAAACTTTTATCTGATCTTTTTTCTCTGAAGTTCCTTTTTTCTCCTGCCAGCTTTTCTCCTTTGAGTCCTATTGCCATGACCACATCTGTCCCCAGAGATTTACCTCTCCCACTTAAAATTTTGGCCCAAGTATGGAAAATAGAACATCTTCTCTCTTTATGTCCACTAATAAAGCGGAGGCAGGCAGGAACATTCAAAAGGAACTTTACTGTGAACTAACAGGGGAGTGAACATATGTGTTTATATGTAATACATATATGCAATAACATACACGTGCATATGAGCATAACATCATTTATGAAGTATTTGTTTTTGAACAATTGGCCCACTTAACATGCTCATAGGCATTATTCTTTCCACCTCTAAGCTGAGGAAATTCCTCTGTAATTCTTTGGCTTTTCTTCCTTTGGTTCTTTTCTTTTCCCTTTCAGAGAAGGTACTGGAATTAAACAGTTGTCACATACTGACCTGCTGGTCAAAAAGTGGGTCGCAGGAATTCCCTGGCGGTCCAGTGGTTAGAACTCCACACTTCCACTGCCGAGGGTCCGGGTTCCATCCCTGGTTGGGGAATTAAGATCCCGAAAGCCGTGTGGTGTTGTAGTGGGTCGCAGGCCCACCCCAGATGAATGCGGAACCCTCCCACTTCTCAGCTCTCATTCTCCACAGCAAGACAGGAGGCATGCCGAACGGTGCCCTCCCACCCCCCTCCTCCATGCAGGTATTGTCAGGGATGACGTCACTGCCCCATCCTGACTTGACTTCTTTCTTTAAAATATTTTATTTATTTATTTATTTATATTTGGCTGCATGGGGTCTTAGTTGCGGCGTGTGGGCTCTTCGCTGCGGCGTGTGGGCTTCTCTCTAGTTGTGTGTGCAGGTTTTCTCTCTCTAGTTGTGGTGCGCGGGCTCCAGAGCACGTGGGCTCTATAGCTTGCAGCACGCAGGCTTTCTAGTTGAGGCGCACGGGCTTAGTTGCCCCACAGCATGTGGGATCTTAGTTCCCCGACCAGGGAATCGAACCCGTGTCCCCTGCATTGGAAGGAGGATTCTTTACCATTGGACCACCAGGAGAGTCCCCCTGACTTGACTTCTATATGTCAGTGAGAAGCTAGTTTCTCTTTGTGATTGGAGTGTAACAGAAAACTTGAAGACACAAAACTAGCTCCCTATCCAAAAGCTCTGATTTAATAGCCTGAGAATTTACAGGCATATTGGCTAGTGAGGCAGCCTTCCATGGAGACCACACAGGCAATAGCCTGTTCTGGGGTTATTTACGGGCCCACAATGGTGGGTTTGGTGGTCTTGCTCATTTGTGCTATTCATACAACCTGAGCCTTGAGAAGGTTTTTTTATCCTGGATTTTTATGTTAGACTGAAAGACACCATAGATCTCTTATCATGTCAGATATCATGAACTATAGCACAGCACATCAAATAAATAAGGTGACAATTTAGAATTAGGGGACGATCATTGGTTTGGAATTAGGAGGTCCAGGCTTGAGTCCTAGTTATATCATTAACTAATACAAATGACCTTTCATCTCTCTGGGCCTCTAAGATGATAATTGCTTTGCTTTTCACTGAAATTATCACAACTCAGTGTGGAAACACTGACGGTCTCTCACTGATCAGAAGTTCTGATGGGCAGTTATATATGCCTTTGATGAATTTAATGGGAAATGAAATGTGTAGTTAATGTAATTTGTTTGGAGATCAAAAGTATTTCAAACTATGGGTCTCACTGGGAGAAAAAAAATACAACCTTGGCAGTTAAAAAAGTTGGGATTACCAGACTAGATTATACAGAAGTCCTTCTAACTCTGACAATCTAGAATTCTTGTCTGTATTGCCATTGTACAAGAAACGTATGTGAAGCCTGGGCAAGCGTTGGAAGTGGGAATAGCAAGGTGGTGAGAGACAAGAGAAGGTTGGGGAGGGAAAGAGTATTTACTTGATAACCACAATTTGTGACTCAGCAAATCTATTCTCTCCTTTAAGACAACCATCCTATGAGGAAAGGTATTATTTGCCTATGATGGAGAAACAGGCTCAGAGAGGTTTAGTGTTAGCATAGCCCGCAAGTGGTGGAGCTGGGATTTGACTTCAGCTCCAGGTCTGCTGGTTTTAAAAACTTATGTCCTTTTTTCGATACCATCATGTCTTTTCATCCAGAGACATGGCAGCCAGTCTCCAAGATGGCCCCAGTGACTCTTGCCTCCTGGCATTCGTGTCCTTGTATAGTCCCTTCTTACACTATGAATAGGATTCATCTTTGTAACCATTAGGATTTTGCAGAAATGATGGTGTGTGACTTCCAAGACTAGGTCATAGACACATTGGGGCTTCTACCTTGCTTTCTTGGATTGCTCTCTCCCAGTGATGCCAGGCATCATGGCATGAGGATGATAAAGCAGCTCATGGAAAAGCCCACACGGGGAGGAACTGAGGCCTCCTGCCTATAACCAGCATCATGTAAATAAGCCATCCTGGAAGCTATTGTGGACTGAATGTTTGTGTCCCCCCAAATTTATATACTGAAGCCCTAACCCCCAGTGTGGCCGTATTTGGAGATGAAACCTCTCAGGAAGTAATTAAGGTTAAGTGAGGTCATACAGGTAGGGCCCTGATCTGATACAACTAGTGTCCTTATAAGAAAAGGCACCAGAGCACTCACACCTTATCTCTCTCTCCCTCTCTCTCTCTCTCTCTCTATCCCTCTCCCTCCCTCCCTCTCCCTCCCTCCCTCTCCCTGTACCCATGTACCAAAGAAAGGCCATGAGGTCATAGTAAGGAGGTGCCATCTGCAAGCCAGGAAGAGAGCCCTCAGAAGCAACCAATTTGCTGGCACCTTGATCATGAATTTCCAGCCTCCAGAACTGCGAAAAAATAAATGTCTGTTTCTTAAGCTACCCAGTCTGTGTCATTTTGTTATCACATTAGCCTGAGTACACTAATACCAAAGAAACAGATCCTTCAGTCTCAGCCAAGCCTTCAGATGACTGTAGCCCCAACTTGACTGCAAACTCAGGATCCCAAGCCAGAACCACCTGGCCAAGCCTCTTCTGAATTCCTAACCCACAGAAACTGTGAAATAATAAATGCTTGTTGTCTTAAGCCACTTAATTGGAGGGCGGGATAATTTTGTACGCAGCAGTAGACAACTGATGCGAAAGTGAGGGAGAGGGCCGTTGATGGCAAGGCAGTACCCGTAGGGCGTTTTGCATAGCAGAAGGAAGGAAGCATCATTTGTGAGACTTTACCTGTGGGACAGAGTCCAGCTACGCTTTGTCGCACAGGCAAAGTCTCAGACGATGCTTCCTTCTGTAGCTATGCAAAGCGGTGGAGAGATGTGGGAGAGAGATGGCCAGCTATGCACCATCCCACAAATAACATCTCCCAAATGATGCTTCCTTCCTCTCAGAAATATTTGCTAAGCATCCCCAGCAGCAGTGCATACAGCTCCAGGGAGAATCTCCCCAAATATCACCACTTGGACATTTTCTTTCCTGGACACTGTCTTTTATTTTGCTAATAAATTATTTTGGTTAATATTTCTATTGAATGCTGAAGCTTATGACCAAATTAATGTTTAAGAGTTTTAGGAGCAGAAACACTGAGGGATACAGTTACAGTACTTCCAGGAGAATGTTGGAATCATGGATGGTAAATACCTGGGAACAAATTATCAGCTGGCTCTGTATTCCAAAATAAAATTCAGAGGAGCTGGGAGAGGTGGTCACAGTGGCGGAATATTCTGAGAAGGTTTAGGACATCAGGCCTAACCTTAAATCATCCCAGTTCAGGAGAATCCGAGAATTTCAGAACTAAAATATCTTAAAAATCACCCAAGATAAGCTCTCTATTTCACGATAAAGAAGAAATGAAGGCCCAGCAGCTGAGTCACTTGCCCAAGTGTACGTGATGTGCGTGTAAATGATGCAGCAGAGCCTGGGGCTCTGGCCTTTGGATCTTAGTGCAGGCTGTTCTGTCCCAGGGTTGGGAGGAGAGTGCCAAACCACTGCTTCTTCTAAGGGGGATCTTGATCTGACTCAGCTCTGCACCACTTCCCTCCCTGCAGCCATTTCCTCATTAGATGATTTTTTCCTGCTCCTTCCTACGTGATCCCTTCTACACAAACCCCCCCAGGTCTGCTCTCGCAGGTTTCCGCACACAGATCACTCAGCCCACCTGAAAGTACCCTCTGCTGCTTTGCTAGAACTCTGATAGCCAGCAAGCCTTTGTCAGGTAGGAAGGTAGGGGGAAGGGAATGTGCCCTGGACGGCAGGGTGAGGGACTGGGGCTCCAATATCGATCGGCCACCAAAGGATCGGCCCTGGAAACTTAGGCAAGTCACATACCGCTTCTCAGCCTTGAAGTGCCCTTCCAATTATAGCCCGTCGCCCCATCAATCAGAGAGAGCCATCCCTTTTAATGAGCTAGCTAGCTCTCAGCGTGCCTACATAATGGAATGCTGCAGTCTTGATGAAATGCCTCTCTCCTGGAGAAGACTAAGAGAGAGAACAATGGTGGAGAATTCAGATATTGTGGAAGCTGGAAGTGCCAGTCTCCTCCGCTAGAAATCAGCCTCGGGGACCCCAGGGACAGTGCTGCCTCAGCCTGCCTGCTTTGGACGGACCCGGGCACCGATGAGCTGGGCCTCATCGTCTCCCCCTTGAAAAGGCACTGCTCATTATTTTCTCATACATGTTATGCCGTTGCGTATATGATTTTAGTTTTGCAATAAATCACAAAACCAGTAGCGTACTTGAATATTTCAGTCCCTAAAATCAGAGTTAGTTCAACTCTAGTCCTCATGTTGTGCGGTATCAAACACAGGGGCTTTGGAAACAGACAGACATGGATTCAAAATTGGCTTTACCATTTCCTGGCTCTTGGACTTGGGCAAGTTACTTTCCCTCTCTGAGCCCCATGCTGTTTCCTTCTACCATGTGTGGGGCTAGTAATCCACAGCCCACCAGGTGGTTGTGAGGATCACACTAAGATCATCACATAAAGGTCTTCACAGTGTGGCACCAAGAAAATGCTCAGTGAGTATTAGCTATGACTATTGCTATTCTGTGTCTAATTCTCTGAGCTCCTTTATGTGCCAGGAATTATACTAATCACTGGGGATTCAAATAAAAAAGATAGTCGTTCCCTCAAGAAGTTCATGAAGTAGTTGCCATGCATGCCTGGTTCTAAGACATTTGGAAAATGTGGAAAGACCAAAGATCTGTCAAAGCATTAAAAAAATGAATGTGCTTAAGTATGGACAGGTGTGTGTTATTTAAAAAAATGATTACAACAGTGTCTGGAAAGCCCAGCAAAAACCCAGTCTCTCCAGGGAACCATTTAACCTCTATTTTGAACGAGAAGATAAATATCAGGCTATGAACCTTCCAGAAAGTGCTCCTATCAGATTCCCCATGGGCCACTGTGCAAACAGAGCTGCACGGCCCCCATGGGGTGAGCCTGGGCAGGAGAGGGAGGAGCAGGGAGACACCAAGACCCAGTGGTGAGACGGGTAAATGGTGTCCCTGGTGTCTCATTTGGGTCCCCACTCTGCAGGCAACAGATGATATGGGGATCACCTGAGTGTGTGTTGCATCTGGGTGAGAACATGAGAACGTGGAGCATGCTCGATGCTGAAACAAATGCTGAAAATTTGTGGGCTGCATCGATTTTAATTTACATTAGCTTCTCTACGCTTCAATCTTGAGATAACTGTCTCACGCATAACAGAATAGGGGCTGGTCAGCTGACATGACGAGACAGTGAGGTAAGTGCTATCATGGTGGCAAGAGCTGGGCTGTGCTGGGGGCACAAGGTAGGGGGGCACAGCGTGGGGACCACAGAGGAGGGCTGGGATGCCTGCCCCGAGTCTGCGAGGAGGTGTATCCATAATTCTCCGCAAATCCTCTGGATTAAGAATTGTTGTTCTAAAAAATTATTTTAAATTTCTAGCCCAAAAGGGAAAAAATGAGGAATTCATCCATTTTTTGCTTAAATTTGCCACGTTTGTTTGTTATTAAGACCTCCTGCCTAATGGTGATGATGGTGATTTTATAACAAGCTATTAAATGTTCTGAGAACCACAAAACAGACCCTGGTGATAAGAATTTATTTCAACCATCCAGGTGTACCCTCATGAACTTAATTTTTTTCCCGAGGAGGTAAATAAATACTGATATTTTGGGAAGGACAGTCCTTAGAAGCATGTTTTCCTGAGTGGCTTCTCTACGTGTTTTAATGATTTCCTAGATGCTGGCTCACATGAACACTGACGGTTTATTTTAAGGGAAAATCAGAAAGCAGATAGGCAGCACCAGAACCACTGCAAGAGGGGCTGAGTCATGCTGAATTAGTTGGGATGGTGTGGGTTAGAGACATGTCTCTGGTGCGCTGATCTCCTCAGATGCATAGAATGCGTGGGCCTGCTGTAGTTCTCTTGTTTAGAAACCTTCTCCCCTGTAAACACCTTAGGCATGAGCACTTCAAAGAAGTTGACAAGGAACTTGCCCTCCTCCTATTGATTGATTGAAATGGGGAACTTGAGGTTTCCTTGGCTTTCCTGTGACAGTATACTGAAAAGGAACAGGAAAGGCTGCTATTCATTCAAAGGTATGTATTGAGTGCAAACTTGGGGCCTAGCCCTGGGCTCTGCCTGATGGAATTTGCAAGAAGTAGTTGAAGACTTGGTCTCTAACTGCAAGTTACTTGTATAATCTATTTGGTGAGGAAGGACTAAGGTAGATGGAGCAAAGAATTTAATCCATGAAATATTTATGAAGTCCCTACCATGTGGTAAGCCAGTCACACTCAGCCTGTGAAAAGCTCTGTGGTTTCTTCTTTCTTTTTTTTTTTTTCTTTTGCAGGATCTTAGCTCCCCGACCAGGGATCGAACCCGCATCCCCTGCAGTGGAAGCGCATCTTAACCTCTGGACCGCCAGGGAAGTCCCTGTGGTTTCTTTTCTTTAGATACACAATGGCTGGGCCTCACCCCCAGAGCAGTGGTCCAAGAGTCATTTTCAGAGCAGCATCAGTCATCTGGGGACTTGTTACAAATGCAAATTCCTGGTCCCATCCCACAGTCTCCAGGGTGGGGCCCAGCAATCCACGTTTTAACAAGCCCTCCAGGTGCTTATGACACACACACACACACACACATCTGAGAACCGTCTGATTCAATAGGCTTGGTGTGGGATGGGGGGGTCTGGGCTCCTGAATATTTCCAAAGCTGCACAGAGATACTGATGTGAGGCCAGGATTGGGAACCACTGGGCTGGTATGAGAGACGCAGGGGTGCTGAGAGCACGGCCCCTGACGTGAAGGAGCTCACAGTTCAGTGGACAGTACTAAACTAGATGCTACTGGAGGCCACGGAACAGCCCCACCTTGGGTGGGGGGGAATTCCTGGAGGAGCTGGAGCTCACCCTGCACCTTAAAGTTGAACAGGATTCCAAAGAGCTGCAGGGGGACCTTTTAGAGGGACAGATGAGCAAAGGTCCAGAGGCAGGAAGGAGTGGGAAGACCAGACAGCAACCTGCTCTTCTGCTACTCGGCCCTGAAGAAAGCATCCATTTATTCATTTTACAAACATTTCCTGAATGTCTGCTCTTACGGCTGATTATTTATGATCTCTAGCTCGCCAATTTCCAAAAGGATTTGAGGTGGTTTACAATGTTAAAACACATCTAACACAGGAGCATAAATAATGCAAATGGAACAGAGTCCCATTGAAAGGAACTGGGAAACAGATCTTTCAGGCACTAGGATGTATTAATTGAGGGCTGGCTGGGAGCAAGGCCCTGTGAGAGGTGCTATGGGATTTGCTGAGAGAGATGAAGGACCTCACCAGGGAAGATGAAAGTGCACATGAATGACCATATTTTAGCCAAGAGCTGTGGCACTTTCGAGATCATTCTGAGCTGGGGAAGTGGGTGTCCGTGCCTTGAAGGAGGGAGAGGATTTGGGTGCTGAGATTAGGGCCACAGTTGGAAGCGGGAAGGGGCATCAGTGGGAGGAAGAGAATCCACAAAGTCCCTGAGGCAAAGAAGTGATGGAGAGAAAGAACAGGGTAAATCAATGGGAATCATGAGATTTCTCACACTAAAGAGGCTGAGGCTAAATTCGAGAAGGTCTTAACTGCAGCTGGAGAAATCTGTGTCCCGTCTCCTAGTTAGTGGGGAGTCACGGAAGGCGTTTTAGAGGGGAGCAACCTGGGGGCAGTTATGTAGGATGGAGTGGAAGTAGAATGTATAGGTGGGGAGACCACTGAGGAGGCTGGGTCTAATCTAGAGGAGGGAGGATGGCCTGAGCTGGGGGTGGCAGCAGCAAGAGAAAGGCCGGTCGTTGAAAGAGAGGCTTTGGAGTTATAATGGACAGCTCGCTACTCCTGGGACCTGCAGTACCAGCATCACCCGGGAGCTTGTTAGAAATGCGACCTTAGGCCCCTCGCCCGACCTCTACTGAGTCAGAATCTGCATTTTAACAAGAGCCCCAGGTGATGTGTATGCACAGCAATATTAGAGAAGCAAGGGTTACCAGGACCAGGCAAGTTCCTTAATGCAGGGAGTAGGGGAAGGAGAAGATTCGAAGATATCATCAGATGTTTTGAGGACTGGACCATAAGGGGTTGGGGGTAGAGTCAGAATAAGTTTGACTTGAGGCTGAGAGGACCAGACTACTGACCGGCTTGTGGGTTCAAGGGCCCGTAGCTGAAGGCATATGTCGGGAGCCAGAGTATTTGCTTAATTTGTTTACTCCAAATCATTGTACTGTGGAGCCACTTGAATCATATTTTGTAAAATTTTCTCTGTAAAATGGAGAAATAACAATATCATCCAACTTCTATAAATTATATAGGAAAAGATCCACATTAATTCACCAAATGTTTGCTAACAACAACAATAATAGTGATGATAATAACAGCAACATATACTAGCATTTATTAAGTGCTTGCTCTGTTCCAGGGAAAATACTAACTCATTTACTACTACGCAAATCAATAGTAATATGCCTACCAAATGTTGCCCTTAATTGTTATAGATTTTTACGTCCTTTGTACCATATAATTTATCTATTTATTCATCTGTCTCCCCCATTCAACTCTTCTTAGTTTTTCTAGTACTTAACGTAGCGCCTTACAGTGAACTCATTGGGGTTTTTTGGTTTTGTTTTTTAATGAATGAAAAACCAATCGAGTGAGACTAGCTATGTGTACGATGCTTTAAACATCTTGATGTTTAGTCACACATTACATTGCACTTGATAATGCATCTGCCTCGTATAGGAAGAGACAAACTTAGTCATTCTCCTGTTCCCAGTATTGAACCACTGTCAGGCACATAGCAAGTACTCAATAAATTTGGATGAATGAATGAATTTTGTTTGCACTAAAAGGTTTTTAACATGTGATAACAAACCCCTAAAGTTAATAAAAACAGGACCTCAGAATCCTCGGATTTGAAACTAACCAAAGAATGTTGTAACATAACCAAGTATGTTTTCATTTAGCCAAGGAAGAAAGGATGTCATCACAGAAGGGTCATGATTTTTACAAAGTTCTAGAAAAATGAACCAGAAAAGTGAGGTTGTGACAGTGTCATTCCACACTGTGTGGGGGACAGACTGTTCTCATAAAAACAGACACCTCTTCAGACTGGAGACAGTGTCTCATCTCCTTCAGCCTGATGGAAGGATCCTCGTATCCACTACAGCAACTTCTGGTCTGGCCTCTGGCCTCCTGAGCACGTGTAACTCCCACTCCCCCTATGGGAGTGTCCTGAACAAGTAACTAACCTTCAGCTGCTGAAAAGGCCTGACAGAGTAGAAAGAAGTTTGAATCCCAGCTCCATCATAGGTTAAGTCTGAAACCTTTAGCAATTTACTTGGCCTCTATGAGACTTAGTTTCTTCATCTATAAAATAGATTGAAACTGACCTCTCAAGATAATGAACACTAAAAAATAAATTAGTGGACTTCCCTGGTGGCACAGTGGTTAAGAATCCGCCTGCCAATGCAGGGGACATGGGTTCGAGCCCTGGTCCGGGAAGATCCCACATGCCGCAGGGCAACTAAGCCCGTGTGCCACAGCTACTGAGCCTGCGGTCTAGAGCCCGCGAGCCACAACTACTGAAGCCCGCGCACCTAGAGCCCATGCTCCACAACAAGAGAAGCCACCGCAATGAGAAGCCAACGCACTGCAACGAAGAGTAGCCCCCGCTCGCCGCAACTAGAGAAAGTCTGTGTGCAGCAACAAAGACCCAATGCAGCCAAAAATAAATAAATAAATAAATAAATTAGTGTATGTAAAGCTCCCAACCCAGTACCTGGTACCTAGGACAATAATATCAATGCTCCTGTCCATCCCCTGCCTCTGCCCATCCCTCACCCCCGCTTCCCCCATATTCCTATCATGGTGAACAAGGACATTATTACTATTTTGCGTTCCTACACATGCACACAGGCCCATGGTGACTACCTCAAAGTACTGTTTTCCTGTGGCCTCAGCCCCCAGTAAGCCTTCTCCTTTTATCACCATTACTTGGAGTTTCCCATCTTGCTAGCAATTCACCCGGCTGGCTTTGAGGACAGTGTCCTTTTTACCCAACTCTGACTCTGCAGGACTGTTCCTAAACGCACCTCTTAATCTTTCATCATCATAGGCACTGAGAGCGCACAGGGTCCACCTAGGACCCATGTAATCTAGTGCCCTCTCCCGAAGCAGATGCCATGGGAATCACAGTAATAGCAACCCCAGTTCACTGTCCAGACTGAACTGTGGATGCTGTCAAGCCATCTTTCCCTTTCCCAAGCTTCGTTAAAGGTGTGCTACTTCCAGGAAAAGGGTCTTGAATTACATTTAAGGGAAAAATCAAAGAAAACTTCAAGGGGCATAGGGACTGGATCCCCTGCCACAAAACCATATGGGCTTGTCCTGCATTAAAACTCGTGTGGCCACGCTCCTTCGATCCTTCGGTCCCTTCCACCGTCCGACCTCCCTTCGGCACCGGCCTGCTCTTACATCTTAGGCCTGAAGAAGGAACAGTAGAGCACAGGTTCTGGGAAACGTGTAGCATGTGGAGCTAGGGAGGTGTCTGTAGTGACCCCCAGCCTCCCCATGGCCAGGTGCCTCTCCTCCAGCTTCATCATTTTCGCCCAAGCCCAGGGCTACATTCGCTTCAGAGGGATTGACTATAAATGGTCATCAGGGGGAAGCGGCCAGAATGCCAAGAGCTACAAGCCTGACAGAACTTGTGTATCAGCCTGACAGCTTCAATAGCCCAGAGTCTACATGGAATCCCAAACAGCCCTTGTTTCTTCCTCCCCAGCCACAGGCCTCCTGCCTGCCTCCCTGGCCTTATTTAAACAAGATGAGAGCAGGCTGTGTCTGGACCAGAAGACCAGGGACCTTCCCCCAGCACCAGAGGGCAGGTCAGCAAGTCAGGGTTCAGACTTAAGGTGAACCGCTCTCCTGCTTTTAGGTCCTCTGACTTGTATAAACTGGAGACCATAGGAGTTCCATCATCTCAGAATCAAAGGTGAGGCATGTCCAGGACCAGTGCCGATGGCTGGGGTCTGCGTGTGGTAACAATTACGGCGCCGGGCTCCGGGCGGGGCGGGGGCGTGGTGATGCCCGTCCAGTGCTCAGCACAGCACATGGTATACAGTAAGTACTCAGTAAGCGAGAGCTCTTACTATCAATAATCTTATAGATCATCCTACAAAGACGTATTGTTATTCATTATTACCCTTTTTTCTTTTTTTTCTCTTTTGTTTTTTGGCAGCTGAGGAAACAGACCCTCAGAGATGTTCAATAACTTACTCCTGGTTTCATCGCATTCAAGTCAGGGTGTAAAGCCACACATGGTGCTGTAGCCTCTGTTCCGTGCCACTTCTCACCGTGGGGACAAGACGACCACGTATTATACTCCAGCTCTGAAGAAGGCCCCTCCTCACTCTGTCCTTGAGGTCTGAGTTGAAATTAATGACCCCTAAGGAGCCTTCCAGTGTTACCTGCTGTGACTTCAAGTTGAAGATCTCAGGGGCAGGGGAGCTCCTCCCTAGCTGAGAAATCTGTCTCCTTCCCCGTCCAAGAGAGGCTGCTGTGATGGGGAGGCTGATTGCAGTCCACGAGAAGCAGATGCAGAGCCTGGGCTCTTTTAGGCCCAGGGAAGAAAGATGGACAGAAAACTAGGGTGAAGGATGCTTCAGAAAGCAGGATGCCTGTTCTTAGCCTCACTGAGGGACACTAGGTCAGCAAAGGAAGTGGGACTAGAGAAACCTCGTCCAAAGAATCTGAGCTAAAAATGCTGTCAGAGGTTGGAAATCTGCCACCATAATTTCCTCCTTCCACTTCATCTACTGCCCTCTTCTAGTCCTCTAAGGGATACGTGTGCTTTCTTTGCAGAGCAAGCTGTAGAGGGAGAGTCATGTATCTGGCCAGGGCAGAGCTATGACACCACATCCCACAGCTGGGGCCAGAAAACACCGAGGCACAGCCACCCACACCGGCCTCTCCCATACATATTGGGATTCCACTGGCTTCATTTCATGGCTTTTCTCTGCAAGCCCTTCTTTCCTTCCAGACTTGGAAACAATTGAGGTAGTTGGGCTAGTTACTTTGGAATGAGACGGGGCTGTTTTTGGGAGTCCGCGAACCTCTGGAGCTGCTGTCTCCCTGCCATTCCGATTGCCCTTCAGCACCCCTGGGTGGGGGAAGGGCAGCCGATCAGCTGTCCCTGCCCAGTAGTCAGTACCCTTCCCAACTCCATCCTTTTCCTGTCAAAATTCACCTCCTCCAAGAAGCTCTGAGGTTGGATGGAGCCAGACTTCCTTCCTGCCCTGCCCCCTCCTGGGAATTTACAGGCTTCACACACTGCTGATCATCTTCTCATTTACATCTCCCTGCAGTTGGTACTATGTCTCAGGTTTCTACTTTTTGATTTTCCTTCTCTGTTTTGTATATTCCATTAGACTGGGGGCTGTTTAAGCACAAAAAGCCCAGAGTGTCCTTACTCCCTCAGCTCTGCATTTTACAGCATCCAGTCGGGGCTCTGCCCGGGGCTGTGCTGCATCCATGCTGTGGGTTCACTTTGCCTTCTAGTGTCCAGGATCCGGGCTGTGAGAGGGACAGCAGGGAAACCCCTGGTCTTCAGAGACCTTGGACCACCATGAGGGGGGGAGGGGCAGAACAGAGCTGGTCTCCCAAAGGGCCAAGTGTCTATTTTTGCACCCCGAAAATGAGCTGTTGGGCCCCTGCCAGGGAATAGCCACACAACACTGGGCTCCCTGGAGGCAGCTGGGCTCAGAAAGCCCAGGAGGAGATGCAAAGGGGGAGAGATGTTACTTTGGCTGCGAGGGCCTCTGGGACTCCCGGGTGAATCCACAGGCCTCATATATATTTAGGTGAACTTAAGATGCTAATGAGTGGTGTGGAGCCAAGGGCCCTGCTGGGCTCTGTGAGCAATTGGCTTCACTCTTAGCAGTCTTCTTTGTCTGCGGGCCTTTAGGTTCAAATTGCAGATCTGGGTTTGGAAGTGCAGCTGACACGGAAACCTGCCCGGGGCTTACAGCAGAATCACAGCGGGCTGGGGAGAAGCGGGGAGCCTCCCCCCCCAGCTTCTTCGGACAATTCGCTGAAGCCCGGGTCTGGCTGAGGTCCCCTTGTCCACCTTGCAGTCACAACCCCTCTTAGACAGGAGGTTTCTACCCTCTTCTGAAGGCATCTCCTTACCCCAAACATTCATCTGTTCCAGTGATGGCAAACTGTGCAACTTTTTTGGCTAACTTAAATCCGTTTGGCTGCAGTGGAATGAAGGTCAGTTCGCCGCCATATTACACAGATGACCTCCTTGGCTTTAGAACCCCCTGCTGCCTCCTCTGGTCCAGCTCGGTCACCGGTTTCCTTACCTACCCATCCCTGGACAAGTACACTGTGCCAGTCACCGGGCACACCAAGAGGAATGAGTCTCAAACTTGACCCTCACAATCATACGGGCTTACATAGGGAGGAAGTTGAGCGGGGAGCAGGAGATATTAAAATACATTTATTATGATAAATTATATTTGCTAACACAGAGCTATAGGCAAAGTCTTTGGGAATAGAGCCAATAGCAACCAGCTCTGCTTGGGACTGATGGGTAAGATTTCAGAGGGGCTCACCTCTGAGCTTGGCCTTCGTGGCAAGTAAGACTTTCCCAGGTGGAGAAGGAAGGAAAAGGGTGTTCTAAGCAGAGGGAAGACCATGCATGAGGCCAGAAGATCTGAGAGTCTGGTCTGTGTGGTTGAACAGCAAATCATACAAAGGAGTTTGAACCCTACCTTCTAGTCTAAAGGCAACAGGTAGTCAGAGTCTGTATTAGACCAAGGGTATTAAACCTGATCAGCTTGGAGTCAGAGAGACGACCCTGGAGACAGTACAGGCTGGGCTGGGAAGCGGGTAGGATGGGAGGAAGGGGTGGCGGTTGGGAGGCTGGCGTACTTATTTAAGCAAAAGAGAAAGCCACTTAAGGACGGCACTTAGAGATTTCAGCAATTCTAAAAATAACATTTAAAAAAATAGAAGTTATGTGTACTTATTATACAAAAATTGGAAAACAGGGACAAAAATAACACAGAAAATAACAAACACCTGTAAAATTTCCTTCCAGTCTTTTTTCTATGCATATATACATATACATACATACACACACACACACACACACACAGAGTACAGATTTTACTATATACATAGTTCTGAGGTCTTTTTATTGCTTTTTATATCATGAACATTCATACAAGTCATGAAAGTTCTTTGTTACCTGTTTTACTAACAGTATTATATTCAATTGTATGGATTCATGAATTGTAATTTACTAGTCACTTTCCTATTCTGAGACATTTAGCTTATGCCAGTGTTTTTACTGCAGTAAACATTTTAATACATAAATTTTTGTACATTCTATTCAATTATCTGTTTAGCATAGGTTCCTAACAATGGAAGTATTGGTCCAAGGCTATGAATGGCTTGAAAATTCCTGAAGCAGACTTTTAAACTGCTCTTTAAAATGGTTTGTGTTATTAGCACCCCACTAATTATGCATGAGCATTGCACCCTTGGGTGCAGACCAGGAGTTCACTCACTCTTTATCATTTCCTCAAAGTCCACGTTCTTTTTCCCAGACTTCCCCAGAAGAGTGATCAGTCAGAGCAGATATGGTGTTTGCTTTAACCTCTTAGAAAGAGCTCATTTCTGAGGCAGGACGGTTGGACGAGGCTCATCCCAGAGCGAGGGGAGTGTCACTCATGCTGGGAAGATCAGAACTGGCATTAGAGCACGAGCAATCGTCTGTGACCCAGGATTGCTTTTCCTGTGGCTGGAGCCACCGCCAAGCCTGGATTTCTGGGACAGTCCCTGGGTTTGTCCATTTATTCTTAAAGTATATTCATGCTGGTCAGAGCACAAAATTGCTTCTGTTTGTAAAGCACAGTCTGACATGAATGCCTTCGTGGACACATGTAGAAGTGGGCTGACATGTCTGTTTGCACATGCCAGGTGGAAGTCTGTGCCTAATAGCCACCAGGGATGATTGCACAGTACCTGGCTCATTGCAAACATTTCAGTGCCTATGATCTCATCTTGGTGTGGTTAGGGAAAATAGCACAGGCTTCACAATAAGATACCTACTGGCCTGTGACTTTGGCCAAGTTTATGAATCTCTAAGATCCTTACCTTCCTCCTTTGTAACATGGGAACGAGTATCCCCATTCTGCAGATAAGGAAACTGAGGCTCAGGGGTAAGTGACTTACCTAAGGTCATAGAGCTGATAGAAAATGGAGCTATCACTATCCAGGGCTATCCCCAGCTCCCACCAGATTTTAAAAATTCCAGCCCTATGAGTCTAAACTTCCATGACATGGAGGCTAGGACTCACCCTTCAGATTAAGTTCTTCTTACACTTACTTAAATGTCCTTTCTACTACATTATGCTTCCTCACGTTTCCCTCCAAATCTAGTTCTTTGGGAATAAGAAGTAGTTTGAAAATTTTTTGTTGCATTCTATCTATAATAGGAAGTTCCAACTGTGTCTTTCTTTCCTATTGGGAAGCAAGATGGTTAAGGGGAAGGGATGAAACAAGCAAAGATCGTCTGGACATAAACCACATTCTATCCTGAATCTGGCTCCTTTTCCATCTGGATATTAAAGCACTGTCTCCGGAAATGTAATATTTCACATCTAGGTCTGACACTGGGTCTCCTTGAGCTGATTTGTTAAGCACTGGAAAAATAAATAACAGTGCCTCCCACTTGCTTCCTCCTTTTGAAGATGTGTCTGGTCTCCGGGGAGACTTAGCAATGGATGACCTTGCTGGCCTGCCCATCTTCTGAAGAAGGCCCTTAAGTCTAGAGGCAGCATCTTAAGGTCCTTTGTATTCTCTTTCTATTTCAGGCCTCCATGAATTTCCTTTAATCCAGAAATTGGGAAACACTTAGGAATTTTTTTTTTACATGGTTGTTTAAGGGTTATTTAATTCATACCCTGTTACTCAACCTAGCATTTTTTCCCTTGGCTTAAGCCATCTGGTTTGTATTCATTGTGAAACATGATAGTGGGATATTAAGCTTTTCAAAGTACAGGCAAGGAAAGGGGAAAAAGGCTCTATCTTGCAAAAGTGGTAGCTTTTCCTTCGTCTCTCATGACCCAAAAATGTAGTTGGAAGCATTTTATCTTTGGCTGGATTGTGATTTACTTGGGTCATTGCATTTGTGGATAAAAGCTGCAAGCTTGAGAGTCTCCGTTGCAACTGGGAACAGAACTCGCTGGGTCACACATCTCAAAGAAAACTTCAGAGGAAGATCTTTGTCATCTGGATCCTGCATCAAGCACTCACCCTGAAGGATCACGTCCTGGCCTGTGCATCAGGCGGAAACTTTAAGGTTCATAGGAGTTTGATTCCTAGGGCTGTGAGTTACCTCTAAAAATTCTCTCAGCTAGTGATTCCCTAACTCTCGGGTATAAACTGGTGCCATTGGTCCATGATAAAATTTTCATGGTTTCACAGGGAAGGAAAAATGTAGATGATATCACATGTATGGAGTAAGATGAGATAAAAGTAAAATATTTAGAATGGCGTCTCGCATATTGTTAGCACTCAGTAAATGTTAGCTGAGATAGACAGCTGTCCGTGTATGGTTGTCAACTGTCTTTTTGTTTCTATTATTGTTTTTGTTGTTGAAATGCCATTTCTTTTTAGGAATAATTGTAACAGGATGGTAGTTTACATTTTTGTTTAACGTCAATAGTCAGCAATATTTAAAAAGTGGGCACCTGATTTCATGTCCAGATTTATTTTTGAACTTTCACTGGTCCCTGAAATCTAAAAGTCTGAGAAACGGTAATCTAGGCGCACCTATACTTCGAATCAAATTTTGTCTAAAACATGAATGGATTCCTTTCCCAGTGACCTAAGGCATCTAATCACTTGGGCCTTGCCGCATCTGTCCACAAGGAACGGCTGTCTCTGGACAGGGAATTGGACAGGCAGCCCACAGGTACCAGGACTCTGTAGACTTCTTTTCAAATGGGATCCTAGTTGCTGAGCCCCCCACCCCGCCTTGCTCAGAACTACTCTCTCCCACTTCAACCACATGCCTTCCCCAGGCTCATCAGTACCAGCTGGAAGCACGGAGGTGGGAGCCACGTCTCCCTCCGAGACAGCCTCACCAGCGACGGCAGACTCCCCAGTACCAGCAGCCCATTTCCTTCTGTGAGCCAAGCCTGTCAAGCTAAGCCTCACCTTTGCTGAGAATTAACAGTGTGTGCAAAGATGGTGTAGGCATCTTTCCGGCTCTATTTATATCACCCGAGTGAGAATCACATTTTGGGTGTAATATACCGCTACTCCATGTGTGACATCTGATGCGAGAGACACCGGGATAATGCTAGGCTCAGCTCTGAGTCCTGCCTAAGCAAAGCGACACAGCTCTTCCCTGAGGTTTAGGACAAGGTGGGTCATTCATTCATTTGTTCAACGAGTACCATGTGTACTATGTGTCAGACACTGCAGGGGATGCAAAGATGGATCAAACCAGGATCATGCCTGAGAAAGCGTACAGTCCAGAAAGTGAATAATTATATTTCTAAGGGTAGAAGGTGATTGGTGACATAATGATAGTTTTGGTAGTTTAGAGCAGACAAAGATTACTTCAACTGAGGGAAATGAGGAAGGTCTTAGAGTAAAGAGGGTATTTAGGCCATTGAGCTATCCCAGAGCAAGCCTCTGTCTTTGCATTCAGAGTCCTTCCCTGGAAGGACTTAGGGTGTCTTTGCTCCCTTTAATGCAGTGTGTATTTGGGGACGGGGTTTCAGGAGGCAAGGGTGAGGTAAGAGGGGCAGCGGGGAGATAGGAATTGGACATTGACCCGGTGCCTCCTATCTCCTGGAGACTCAGATGGGCCATCTCATCCTTACTGAATCCAGAACCCTGAAAAGACGGGCCCCTGAACTGGAGGACCAGCCCCACTGGGTTCCATTTTACTTAATTTTTCAACCCCGAGAACTTGATAGTTAACTTATTCCTGAAAGGTTCACGGGAATCCAGAGAAGCCAAACAGGGCTGGAGATGTGGGCTCTGGCCTCAAGGTCAAAATAAGTCGGAAAACTGCAAAGTAGTATGAACATCTAGAAGCAAAGGGAGATGGAGGGTCCTGCAGATCTGGACTACCGCTGACCTCAGGTCTAAACCTTCCGCAAGGCTTTCCAGGGATTGGAGATGGTTTGCGTCCTTCCTGGGTCCATGTACTAGACCCTCCATGAAGATCAGAACCCCCAAAATTCATAAGTAGGCATGCCATCCTTTTGGATTTATGACATATATTTAAAATATCTTGATGGTGGTGATGGTTTCATGGGTGTATATATATATATATATATATATATATATATATATATATATGCCAAAACCTAACAAATTATATACCTTAAATATATGCAGTTTATTGTACATCTCAATAAAGCTGTTGGTTTTTTTTTTTGAAGTACTTAGAATTGGTGTGAAATAACCTTCTCAATAACAAAGCCCTCAATAACTCTCACCCTGCACAGATTCGGCTCCCCTGAAGGCCCAATTTAGTACATGGTTATTCTTTATTCTGCCAACACAATAAAGATAGTTATGATGGGAGAATGTCCAAGTTTGCATCATTTCTCACCCGAATCCCACTGTCCTCATTGCATCCCTTCACCCAGCATTCTTCTCATTTTCACAGTCTACGAGGCCCAGGCTCAAATCCTCGCTTTCTGTCACTTACTAATTAAGTGACATTGGACAAATTACTTTTCTGAGTTTCAGCATTTCGCTCATCTACAAAATGGAGATGTCTTAAGGTTCTTATGGAGATGGATTCAGTCTACATACTGGGTCCCTGGCTCATAGCATGGCTTCAGTTAATGATGGTTGTAATAACTGGGGAGAAAGGTTAAAGGAAACAGGAGTGTTTAGTTTGTAAAAGGAGAGAGCAGGATAGGAGACAAACATGAAAGAACGTTCTTCAACTATTTATAAGGAGGATGGGCAGCTATGATGTAGTAGAAATGACATCGGCTGTCTGTCTTGAGGTGAGTCACTTAATCCCTCCCTCAGTGTCCATATGTCAAAGGGGGATTGATCACTACATACTTCAGGGTGTGCTTGTAGTATTACATGAGGTGACGTGTATATGAAAATGTCTAGCACAGTACCCATCACAGATAAATGTTCTTAAAACATCACTTTACAAATTGGAGGGCCCTTTACTTGTAAGATTATGGCAGTCCTAATCTTTGTAGCCTTGGGAGGTGGCAGTTTCAAGTGTCTCCAGCTCAGAGCGGAAAGTCCCTCCCAGGGTAAGAGCTGTCCTGGAGCGGATGGGGCTCTGCAGGTCCTGAGTACCCTGCGGTGTGTTCCACTGGAGGATGGACGGTCATCTTCCAGAGGGACTTCTGCTGGGTGGGAGGGGGAACAGACCGATGTGTAAAAGTGTTCAGCAATTGAACCTTCTGTGTCAGGAAGACAGGAACAGGGAAGGCTGGGGAAGGGTGGAGGCGGCTCAAATGACCTGATTGCTCCCTGTAACAAATACTACTGAGGTATCCGCACACCTTAGAGCAGCCAGTGGGAGCTTGGTAAACCGGAGATAATGGCACTTTCTGTCCTGGGCATGACAGTTCTTGTTTGTTTTGAGAGACATGAATGGTTCCCCAGAATTTCCAGACCTCCTCCAAGCACACACACTCAGCCGCCAAGGTGTGTGATCTCCACGTACCCCCTCCCATGCCCTCTGCCTCGGGGACGGAAAGAAGCCCTGCAGCAACCAGGTATCCTGGTCATGATCAGCAGGGGGCACGGGCCAGCATCATGGGCCCCTTTGCAATCTCTAATTCAGGTGGCTATATTCCTGCGAATGGTCTTTGAAGATGTGTACATGCTTTAAAATCCTTGGGGTTGCTGAGCCATTGAAAAAGCGTTAGGCTAGGAGCCAGGACACCAGGCTGGCCATGAACTAGCTACATGATCTAAGGAAAGCCACCTGGCCTCTCTGAGGCCAGTTTCTCTCCCTCCGCCTCTCCCTTCCCTCCTGAGAGGCATTTTCCATGGGCCAGCAGCACCAGCTGGAAACTTGCTGGAAACACGGAATCTCAGGCTCCGCCCCAGACCTGCTAAGTCAGATCTTGCATTTTAACAAGGTCCCCAGCTGATTCATAAGCACCTTAAAGTCTGAGAAGCGCTGGCTTAGGTGACCTGAATAGCACATGAACTTATGGCACCAGCTCTGCAGTCAGACTGCCTGGGTTCAAACCCAGACTTCACAGCTCACTAGCTGTGTAACTTTGCCAAGGACTTCACCTCTGTAATGATCCATGCCCTCCTCTGTAAAAGGGGATCCTGATAGTATCTACATGGTAGAGTTGTTATGAGGATTAAATGAAATAACATATACAAAGAGCTCTGCACAAATAAGGGCTCATTGAATAACTTTTTTCATTTATACAATGTCTCAGTTGCTATGCACACCATAGAGAAAAAAAGCAGATGTTTATTTATCGTCTCTTTACTGAGTAGCTATCTCTGTGTCAAGCACTGTGGGGATACAGAAGGCAGCGATACAAAGTCCAGACTCTTGTAGAAACAGACAAGAGACAAGTGCATGAGCAGAGGTAAAAAGAAGACTTCAGACTGTGATAAATGTTAGGGGGAAAATATAGCAGGGTAATGAGAGGTGATCAGGCCAAGGCTCTGGTTAGAGGGGAGGCTGAGTGGAGCTCAGGGAGGGTCTCACGGAGGCAATATTTGCACTGAAACCTGTAAGGTGAGAGCTAGCCTTGTAAAGACCAGGGAGAGAGCGCTCCAGGCGAGGGACAGACGTGCAAAAGCCCTGGGATGCGAGCCACTTCGGCATCTTCAGGGGCAGAGGCCTGGGCAGGTCAGACTGTATGTGGGTCTATTCTAGTGCCAGGGAAAGCACTGGGGGCAGAGCCAGGGAGCTGGGGGAGCAGGGAGACCTGGGGGGGCACAGGTGAAGCATCAGCTCACAATGCCTGCACGGGGAGGACGGCGAGGGATCGTTGGGGTCTGAAGCCTCCCGCTATGGAGTACAGCAGAGTGTCCTCCTGCTGCAGAGTGGGAAGGACCTAGAAATTCTCCCCTCTGATCTCTCCTGGTGCAGGGTGACAACTGAGACCCAGAGAGGGAATTGCCCAAGGTCCTTCTCCACACTGCCTGAGGTAGGTCCCCAAACTGGCCTGTAAACTATGACTGTGTGTTATTTCCAGAGTGAGGCTGAGTAACTGTTTCACAACTATCCCCACGTGTCCGCCCTGCCCCCTCTATGCCCCCAGCTGCGCGCCTCCAGGCTCCTGACCCCTCACCCACCCCCTGACGCAATATCTTCATCTCACATGACACGTACTCTTGCTCCACTGTTTGCTGAAGATCTTACACCTTAATGACTCTCCTTTTCCAAATCCCGCATTTCACTTCCTGTCTGTACCAAACATTCTGGCCTTTAACTACATTCTGTCTGACATCGTTCACCATTTCCTTTTTCCTCTGTCAGTCTGGTCCCCTGATAGGACTTGGATGAGCAAGTATCCAGCACACAGGAGTTGCTTCATAATGGAAATCTGTATCTTCTGATAAAATCCACCCACAACCAAGCCCTCGGAGATCCCAGGGAAAACAACATGCACAGACGAAACTGTTACAAAACCAACCTAGGTCAGAGACATCTCTCCCTATTACGAGAAAAGTGATGGTTTGATTTCTCGGTGTCAGGGTGGGATTAAAATCGCAGCAGAAATCAGCTTTGTCTGAAACAGCTCTAACTGAGCAGATGAGCACATCCACCTCCAGGCCTGCCTGTCATCCCCTCCCTTGAGCTGCCCTTATTTCAGAGTCCCTACTGAGCATGTGACTTGGAACAGAGAGAAAGTTGACAAATGTGGGTTATGCTTCTTTCAGTTTGAGGCTGCTCCGCCACCCCAGTCTTACAAACGTCTTTTCCTACCTTGCCTGGTACCTGTGATCTTCACATGTGACAGTCAGGTTTGAGAGCAAAGAAACTAACAGAAGATGACACACCACCACCATCACTCAAAGGACGGAACACCTGCTTTGACCCAGGTTTACTCTAAGATAAGCCAAGGCCTAGAGGAGCCCATGAAGCGTGTGAAGTTGGCCAACCACCTCCTCACTGGAGCACAGGTTCAACGATAACTTCTATTTACGTCCCAGTGAAGTGCTCGCCATGGGGAAGGAAGGGCCAGGTAACCGCTGCCAGCTTGCTCGCAAAGCTGGGTTAGGATCTTGTGACGAGGAGCCAGGCATCACACAGGAAATGCTGTAGGTGTGGAGCGCTGCTTGAATAGCCTACTATTCCTTCAGTAACTAACTTGGAGAGTCTGCTCTTCGGCAAGCATGGCTCAATTAGAGGCTTTGCCCTCTGTGCTCTCATTTCCCGTGTCTCCAGGCCCCAGGGGCATAGGCCGTTGCTGGCCCCAGGCAGACCCTGGGTAACTTGCTGTCGGCCACTGCCCGCTCCAGCCTCGCCCCAGTAAAAGGAAAGGAGAATCCAGGAAACTTCAGAATCTTTATAACATCATCATTCCAAGGACAGACAGAAAAGCTTAACCGCGAATCACTCATGCCCACACAGCACCAAGACACCCTCCAGCCTTCTCACCACCATGTGCTCAACTCTGGGACCTGTAACTCCTTTCCTCTCAGCCTACAAGCCTAAGTCTTGCGTGTCAATGGACATCACCTGAGGTTACAGCAGGTGACGGTCCCAGGTCAGGGAACTCAGGTGCACGTCTTCCATTTCCCCAACTCCTGCCAAAGGTGCCCGAGGTCCTGCTCTGGAGCTTCTCAGATGTTTCTTATGTTCTTCAGGGATCTTGCAGATCCTGGTTCAGTGGGTCTGGGTGGGACCTGAGATGCTACATTTCTAGCAAGCTCCCTGTGCTACCCCTGCTGCTTGTCTGAGGATCACACTTTGAGTGGTCTACTACCTGGGTGACCAACCAAATGGTTTTCTCAGGATTGTCCTTGTTTTATCATTGAAAATCCTGTGTTCCACGTCCTGAGAAACCTCCCAGTCCTGGGCAAATCAGAACGGTTGATCACTTGAGACAAATCTCAAGCCTTCCCAGAGTTGAAGGCAGCCATATCTGGCAAGAAAGCTTATTCACTGCCCCCTCCATGAGCTGGTAATGAGACACTGGAGGATGAGAGCCAGTGAGGAGCCCTGCTGTGGGGTGTTGCTGCCAGGCATAGGGAGGCTCATGGTCCAGTGGAGGAAGGGGATGAGCAATGGTTTGGAAGCCAGAAGACCTGGCTTCTCCTTTTGATTCTGCAACTAATTAGCTGTATAACACCAGGAAAATGTCTTAACCTCTCTGATCCTTTTCGATAAAATGGAGGCTGACACTACGTGTCTCACAAAGCTGTCATGAAGATTAAATGTGCTAACATACACATAAGTACTGAGCCTGGAAATAATATTTTTTGAATCCCACCAACACTTCCTGTAATCATTGACTTGTGTTTCCTCTGTTTGCCCTACCTCGGATACCCTAGTGGAGTTAGTGATGTGCAGGGTGAATCCACCAAGACAAAGGAGAAAGAGGGAGGAAGAGGACCTTTGACTCCACATGCCAGGCGACACAGGAAAGACGAGCTGTACAGAGTTCACACTTGCCTGCTCTGCATGTGTGTGTGTGTCTGTGTCTCACTCTGTCCCTCTCTCTCTGTTTCTCTCTCTGTCTCTATCTCTTTGTGTGTCTTTGTCTCTGTGTGTGCATGTCTGTTTCTCTCTCTGTCTTTGTCTCTTTCTTTGTCTCTTTCTCTGTTTTTTCTGTCTCTCTCTGTCTCGCTCTCTTGTCTCTCTCTCTCTGCTTCTCTGTCTCTCTCTCATTAAGTACCAGATCCGAGAGCAGCCACACTGGGTCCAGAGAGAGAGGGGAAGAGCAAGGGGAAGGTCAGGCTCAGGTGGCAGGCATATGAGGACGGTCACCTGGATTCCTCAGGGCTTGGGAAGCTGCAGGACTCCGGGAACAGGGAGGGAGAGGCAGTGGAGCAGAGACGGTGGCTACGGAGAGGTGGCCCCATTTCCGGCTCTCCTCCATTGAGGATGGAGAGGCTGCAAGGCGGGAGCCTGAACTTTGTTATTGGCTGGAGGGATGGGGGATGGACCTCCAGCCAAGGAAAGCAGATGGAGACCAGGCCTCGGCTGGAAACCCAGACTCTACCCGCCTGGGCCAGGAATCCATTCTAAGTGGGAATTCTAGGTCTGCGGAAATCTGGGACACCCAGTTTAGCCCACACTCTTTGCTGTTCAGGTCAGTGGAAAAAAACAGACATTTTTCTTCCCACCTTGAGGTTTGCCTTTCCTCCCAAATTTAAACAGGAAATACAATTCAACATGTCTTGAGTGTGGGTATTGGGCTCACTGGATCTGATTTTGGTCAGGGCAAAAGTAGAGGATGCAGGGCCTTGCAGCTCCATCTTAGGCCAAATCCTCAAAGACCACATGGTGGCCTCCCATCCATGTGTCCCCATAGGTATGCCATCCGTCTGTCTCTCCACTCCTGTCTTCCCCAGATCATTACTGAAGCAGAAGGCAAACTCAGCTCCAGTCTGTACAGCTGTACAGCCTACGACAGAACACCTGACCTCTTCAGTCTAACTTTTCTGACCCAAAGTAGGGATGACAACAATACCGGCCTCACAGACTTCCCTGGTGGCGCAGTGGTTAAGACTCCGCGTTCCCAATGCAGGGGACCTGGGTTCGATCCCTGGTCAGGGAACTAGATCCCACATGCATGCCGCAACTAAGAGTTTGCATGCCACAACTGGGGAGCCGGCGAGCCGCAACTAAAGAGCCCATGAGCCGCAAATAAGACCCAGTGCAACCAAATAAATAAAATAAAATAAATATTAAAAAAAAATAATACCGGCCTCACAGATTGTTGTGAGGATACCAGAAATTTCTGGTATGAAAGTCCCTAGCATGATGCCTGCTACATAGTAGGTGCTCAATAAAACATTACCTGACAGCGAAAGCAGAAATTAACCAGCCCGTGTTTGCCCAGGCTGGACAGCCCAAGAGGGCACAGGCCTTGGGGAGTGTGTGATGGAGAGGGCAGAATGGGGAACAGAAGTCCGGCCCCCTGTGATTCAGCTTCAGCAACCTGCAGACAGTATGCAGGGCAGCATAAGGAAGGGCGCCTCTTGCCCGGGGCTGAATAACAGAAAAAGTTACTCTCCTAGAGCAGTTACAGACAACTGGGGCACAGACGGGGTTTATGCACCTCTTGGGATCCTGGAGCAGGGCGACATTCCCCGAAGGACATCTGGGAACTCATCTGCAGGATGGAGGGGCAGTGGTGGCCGGAGCCCTGAAGGCTGGCCCTGCTGGCCTGGTGTCTGCTGGCTTCAAGCAGACCCTCCATATACCTCCGGGCTGAGCCTCTTCCAGCAAGGACAGTCATGGGAATCAGGACAGCCATTTATTAGCTTATTATGTACCAAGCAGGATGCTAAAATTCTTTGTATGCATTGCCTCATTTAATTCTCAAAACAAACCTATGCATTGTTAATAGATGTGATTACTGGTGAGAAAACTAAGGTCAGGAAGGTGAAGTGCCCAAGGTCACACGGTTATAAAGTGGCCCAGCCAGGACCCCGGGGCTGAGCTCTTACAGAAGTGGCTACCCGGCACATCCACATGGCTGTCTATGTGCCCTCCCCCACTCTTCCCTTGAAGAGTGATTGGAAATAATTGGAACTGTCACTGGAAGTAATGAGAAGTGACAGAGTCTGGGTTGGAAGGCTTATTGCTCCAAGTCAAAATGATCCCCACAAACCCAAGCCTAAATTTAAACGATGAAGTCGCAAAGCACTCTCCCTCTCCAGGATTTGACACCCCCTCACCCCCAACCCTCCCAACAAGAAAAGAAGTAAAAGGTTACGTCAGGGGCTGAACCTGTTCCATACAACGGATTTCTTCTGGAGCAAAAAATTCCTTTTCGGCTTGATCCTATTCACTTTCCACGTGGACAAATATTACTCAAACCTCAGGTGACCAGACCACCGTTCTTAATTAAGAGATCCAAATTCACTGATGTATTTCTTCCTCTTTTTCTTTTCTTTTCTTTTTATAAACATCCCATGAGGGACGAGGAACCAGAGGCAGCTATGTAACTGGCAGGTTGTGAGGGAGAACGAACCATAACTTTCAATAGGCAAGGATGTCGGGAGGTCCAGTCCTTCCAGAAAGCACCTGGCTGAAGGCCAAGGACACACAGCACTGAATCCGTCCCTTCTGATGACGATGGGGGTGATCCATCAACCCACCAGCTGTTTATTTAGCACCAGCCCCACTAATGTGCAAGTGCTGTGGGTGACAGGGGAACATGAGCCACCGTCCTGAAGATGCACGTGGGAAGACACAGCCCATCTCCGTGAGACGGCACAGGATTGAGTTGCTACCTCCCCGGGACTCCTAGAAACCTTGGTACCTTCCTTGATGACAGCACTCTCATATATCTTGCAATTCCTTGTTTATGACTATGTCGCCCCACTGGGCTGAGTTCTTAGATGGTGGAAACTGTGTTCCGTATCAGTGGCATCTGAGAGCCTAGCACAGGGCCTGAACTACAGAAGGAGCCCCCCTTCTCTAATTGTTTTGTGAGTGAGGGTGCATGAATGATGTCGAAAATGTTATGGGACACACATGAGAGTCCCTGGAAGCTCCTGAAAGCTGCTGCCGCTCTCCGTGAAATAGAAAGAGCTCAGAGAAGCTGCTCTGTGAATGCCAGGAGGGCCAAGCTTTTAGCTGTTGCATCCTCTGCTTTCTATTTCTACGCCTTCCTCTTCCTCCTGCTCCCCTTTCTTCTCCCCTGTCGTCTTTCGTGACCTGAACTCTCCAGATCCCCTTGCTGCCTTGCTTCAGAAAGACCTCCCATATTCCACACCGACCTCGGAAGACGCTGCCCATGTTCCCTTCTCAGTGTGGGCACAAAGGCAGCGGCTTTCTCCCCTGCGGCCCGTGGAAACAAAGTAGCCTTCAGTCTTATCACCACCAGACTCTGGCCGAGGCTCCACACACAGTGATCCAACCACTGTCACTAACAAAATAAAGGTTGTTTGATTTCAGCATTCTTCCCCATTCTGGTCTATGTGGTGCCAAAGGAAATAAACTTATTTTCCCAGAATCTAGACAGTTAGGAAGCTCAGATAACCAGATTTTTTTTTTTTTTTTTTTTGGTGCAGTCTGCATTCTTCTTTGGGAAGAAGTCAAAACTGCTGAAAAGAGGAATTTAATTACAAAAGGCAACATATAGGGTGAGTTGTAGCCAATACACTCACCATCCATAGCCTCAGGACTAATAAGGAGCTCACGCAACCAACCCCAAAGCAAGGCGAGGTCTCCACAACTTTGAGAGTCTTCTGATTCGTTAGAAGGAACTAGTAACCCATGTACGACATACATAGTAATTCTGGGTTATAAACAATAGACATTAACCCAAACGAACCATTTCTTAACAATTTGAATGGAGTGGGGGGTAGGGGGTGATAAATGTTCTAACCAAATTTTCCACTGTGGGATTTATCGTTTGGAATCCTGTAAATGAAGCCTTGTTTCAGCCTGATCCTCTCTTCTTGGTAACACAGAAGCCTTGATTTCAGAATAACTATGTGCCTCCTGATAATTGGAAAGCAAATAGTTTTTGGAATCCAAAATGTTGGGTCGGTGTCCTGGCTCAACTATTTACTAAGAGGGTAATCTCGAGAAACTCACTTTATTTCTCTAGGCCTCAGTTTATTTACCTGTAAAGTGGCATAATAATGACATATACTCTCAAAGAGTGATTTGAGAATGAGATAAGGTATGTTAATATATTTTGTAAACTGTGAAACTTTGTGCAAATGTTAGCAATAAATTCTACTGCCATAATAATCCTACCCACATAATTCTCTCTCAGGTACTACGAGTGAGCTAATAATACACAATTCATATTTCAAAACCCAACCACAAGTTCAAATCCATGCAGGGAAATCATTAAGTTACACACTTAGTGGGTGCACTTTACTGTATGTAAATTATGCCTTAATTTTAAAAACTGAAGGAAATGCTAATGCCTGCAAACAGTTTCATACAATAGACCCTCTACTCAGAAGTCTACCCTGGGTGTCCATGCTTGGGGTTGTTTTGTAGGTAACTCTGCTCAGGATGAGGTCCTTTTGGTGAATATTTCAGGTACTAAACTTCTAGGGCAGAGGTCTCTGGCCATCTACCCTGACCTTGAATGATGCTGCCTGGCTAACAGTGCCCCAGTGCAGACCCAGGATGGAGTCACTACTGCTCTCTTCACATTAGGCAGCCAGCCGTTCTGGATTCATAATCATATGCTACCTATTGCCATGAGGGCTCAGTGCCTGAAAAAAATCAGATAAGCATGGTAACACCCATGTGTTCTGATCACAGCCACATCTGGACCAGCCGGAAAATTCTCAGAATTATAAAAAAACCAGAGAATGTTAATGGTATAAGGAAACATAGAGATAACCTGAGTCTAGTAATCTCGTTTCACAGAGAAAGAAATTGAGGCTCAGAATAGTAATGACTTGCCCAGAATAACCCAGCAAAATTATGAAGGAGCTAGAGCTATTGATTTCCCATTCTAGTCCTTGTAGGCACACCTACATCTTTAGGACTTTGGGTATAATCCCTTTTTCCTGAATATACCAGACATTATACAAGGCACTGCAGAAGTTTCCAGGATTTCTATTTATGATGGCTAAACTGAAATGTTATGACATCGGCCCTATTTTTCAGGCAATTTCTCAACGTAAAACCAATGGCAGTTATTCAGCACTGACTACATTTAACTGAAGCATCTGAAGAGCAACTGTGATCTTGGAGCTTAACTACATGAGCTGAAAGGGAGGGAGAGAGATTTTCCACTTCGAGAATGTGTGATAGGACAGATTATGGAGTTAGGGGGTCTTGTCTTGGCCCTTCTACTAAGCTACCTGTTTAACTTTAGCCAAATCTCTCTGAACTTTGGTTCTTTCTTCATCATAAAAGAAGGGGTAGGTTTAGATCAAGGATTTAATTGGGTTCCAAGGAACGGTATCAGGAGGTCAATGAACCCCTAGAAGTTATAGGAAAATTTGATGTGTATGTGTCTTATTCTAAGAAGTGGATTCAGGGTTTTCACTGGATTCTCAGAGGGGTCTGGGATTAAAAATTTTAAGAACCACTGATTTAGACAGTATCTTAGCTTTTCCCCATGTCTGCTAATCTTTGATTCTACCTTTTAAAAATGTCTGTCTAGTTCATAATCATTAGGTACATTTATGAAATATACTCATGTGTACTTTGCCCAGCTGGGCAAAAGATAAAAATTGAATGAGACAAGATATGAGCCTACCGGGAATGTTTCTATATTATAACAATCACCATTAATGTGGGAAGATGAGGGAAGGACATGGAATCCTACTGAGACCCGTCATTAAACCACAGGCCAGTGGACCAAGCATTCAGGCACTCCTCAAACTCATGTTTTTGGAAACAAAGCTCTTTCCCCATCCTGGCAAAAGTTTCGATGAATTCTATTGTTAATGTCTGGTACTAACGTACTTGATATATTAAGTTTGTATAACAAATGTATTATCTGGTCCTTGTCCGTGTAATGTTCTATGTACAATTTTTTAAAAAACAGTACTCATTGTGTTTGCATTAATGGACAAGGCAGCACAAAAGCAAACAGTTAAAACTGGGCTCCTCGCAATTGTGTTGTTCCACAGTCAAAAAGTAATAATACTCCAGATCTTTCACCTCTCTTGACCTTAAATGTTCCAAATGTTTCAAATATCCAATTATTTTAACAGATACTTCGCAAGCTTTTAGTTTCTGCTAGGTACTAAAAGTGGTACCCAGATGAATGAGGCATGGACCTTACACTCTAACTGGAGTGTTAGGTAAGTATTCAGATCGCTGTAATACAAAGTAGCATAATAGAACGGCTATTGGGATTCAAAGGAAGGAAAAAAGTATATTCTGTTGGTGAAATCATGGACAGGTGTATGGAGGAAGTGGTACTTGAGGTGAGACTTGGAGAGTGAACAGGATTTTGATCTGGAGGGTCAACAATCTGTAAGGGTGGAGAGTAAGAGGGCATTTTTGGTGGAGGGATTATCATAAACGAAAGCATAGAGCCAGAAAGAAGCACGGGGCATGGTTTGAGTACAGGAAGTAATCCAGGTTTCTTGGAGAGTTGTTGGGGGGGAGTTGTGAATGATATTGTGTAAAATCTTTAATATGAGAATGAAGTGTTTATACTTGACATTATAGGCAATGGAGACTACTAAAAGTTTATGGAAGAGCAGAGTAAGATCATAAAATCAGAGAGAATGTGAATTCAAAATCCCTCCACCCCCATTCTGCAGTCAAGGAACCCAGAGAGCTTGCCAGATTCCTAACCCAAATTCTTTGCCTTATACCAGCTGTTTCACGAGGTTACTCGGGTAGCAGTATGTAGGAAGGGAAGAGTGAGTTTGGGAAGGAGACCACGTGGCAGCTATTACAGAAGTCCAGGAAGAAGTTCAGGTAGGATAATGAGACCTGAGCAACAGGGGAAGGGGAGAGGTGGTGGTCAGAGGAGGGGCTGGGGGAACCCATGAAGTCCCCCTTGTTTCTCCACCATGGGGCTCAGAGCATTCCTTTTCCTTCACACCAGAAAGGCGGGACATTTGATTTCACTCACTGGCGGGTCCAGAAAGCAAGGAGTCAACTGGCCCATCCTTGTTCAGACTACGAACTCTTAGCCCTCCTGACTCCCCTTCAATACTGTGCTTTCTCTAGAAAAAAGAGGCCAGAAATCACACTAGCAGTGGCCAGAAGCCACCCTGGATCTGTTCCTTTCAGGGAGCAGAAGATGATTTTAGGATTCGGGCAACACTGAGAGCTTTCCTTCTGGCTTTCCTAAAGAGTGCCCGCCCAGGCATCCCAGGGCTCAAAACCACTTTGCAAATAAGGCTAATCCAGCCCACGGGAGTGGTTCCCCAGGGACTGCTGACCCATGCAGGGATTTCAGCTCCTTCAGCGCTGCTCCCCTCACATGCTGCTCTCTGGCTCTCCAACCTCATCTCAAGTTTCCTGCCCTGTCCCTTGTCCTGACCCTTCAACTCATCTCCACTGTGACTTCTTACTTGAACAGTTTATTCAATTGAGATGTCATGTGTCTGAGTACATCTGACAAGGGCATTGATGTGGCAAAAGCTTAATAGTAGGTGAACATCCTACTATTAGGTGAATAGTAGATGAACATCCAGTTATGGAGAATTTCTAAGTCAGTGGTCCACTTTTTCTCTTCTACATGGCATTTGGTTTGTAACAATTTTATAAAGACAGAACCCTCCCAAAAAAGATATCATGAGAGACAACTTCTATGAGAAAGACATCAACCCAACAGATGATATTCTCACCAGAGGAATGATACACATAGTAGGCACTCAATAAAAAATGGCTAAGGAACCAATGACATCTTTTGATCCATGTCTTGGTCTGTTCCTCTTTCTCACGAACTAAGACGTTGACCATCATCAAAGCCAGCTGATTTCAACTGACCATGTGGGCCAAAGTCACTTTCCACCAGAAACTGTGCCCAGATGGGGCTGGTGTAGAGCAGGTGCTCAAACACTCTTAGTTTTGTTTCCCTTTCCCAGGCTCCTCCCACGGGGCAGGATCTCGCTGACATTTCCTGCTCCATGAATAGGACTGAACTGGATCTCAATGCAGAGAACATCTTTAAGAGTCCTTCTGTGGTGCCGGAAGACTCTATACATGGCGGTTCAGCAAGCAAACAACCTGCATTCAAATCCTATCTCTGCTAACTAGGAGCTTACAGCTTTGAGCAAGTTACCTGACCTCTTTACATCTGGTTTTCTTCACCTGTAAAACCGGGGTAATAATAGTGGGTGGCCAGTAGGGTTGGCGTGAAGAATAAATGAGTTAACAAGATAGCCCGTATAACATGCTCAGCATAATAAGTACTCAATGAGTTCCAGCTGCTTTTAATAAGGCTGCTCTGCCGTTTGAGCCTACTGACATCGGGTGGTTGGTGGCTTAGGGGTAGAGGCCGGTAAAGGTGCCATCCAGATATGCCAGCTGTGCTCAGGAGTGGTACTGCAATACTTGGCTGGTATTTAAAAGAGCTTAGAAAATCGTGGCTCCTCACCTGCCCTACTTGAGCAATAGTTTAGGTTAATCCACCTCTTTTATTCCTCTAACCTGGGTGAAGAGTTATCGTTGGCCTGAGGCTGGCCTAGGCAGGCATGTATAAGGCCTAGTTGGTTTGTAAGGTTTCAAAAAGAGAGACAGAGAGCTCTAGACATCTAATTCAGAGGGAGTTTTTAGTGCCTCTTCACTTTTGTTTGGGGGGTTTTCTATCCATTAGGTCCCTGACAAACTCCTGGTGTTTAAGGCTGTCAGAGCCAGAAGGGACTTAGGAACCATCTCATTTGCTTGTTTTGGAGCTCAGGGAACTGAAGGCCTGGTAGTGGGTAAGTGGTCCAAGATCACCCAGCGAGTCAGTTCAAAACCGGGACCAGTTCTCACCTGGCCTGGGCTCCAGGGCAGCGCTCACTTTACCACGCCTGCTGGCTCTTTGGTTTTCTGAACTCAGGCTCACATTTGGTCCTGGCTCTAGGTGTAGCCCACGCTTCCCTGGTGCCTATCATGACTTTTCTTCAGCTCCGCAGTCGGCCTTCCCTGCCCTGGTGCATCTCCCTCCTGTCAGCTCTTGCCCACACGTCCTTGATGGGCACTGTCCTGCCCTGTCCTGTAAACTTGCCTGCTTCCAGCCCGGGTGAGTCTATGCCTTAGGGCCTCTGAGGCCTCAGGAGTCCTGCCTGGGTGACACCCAGAAGGGACACGCAGGGCAGCACTTCTCTTGGCCCCAGAACCTGTTTCCCTCTATTCTCTCCTCCGCTCCATTTTTCTCTGTCTTGATCAGTCTCTCATCAGTCTTGCTGTTCTGCCTCACATCCCTCCTCCTCTCTCCTCTCTCCCTCCCAGCCCTTTCCCTTCCCCTCTTCGTCCCTCCCAGTCTGTCCGCACCTTCCTGGTCCTCCTGGTGCTCTGCCCTTTCCCCTCTCCTGCTTTCCTCTCCCCCTCTCTTCTCCCACTCCCTTTCGCTTACCCTCCATACATCTGTTTCTAATCTGCGCCCTCCAGGCGCCTGTTTGAAACGAAAAAGCTCCCTCCGCCCTCAGGAACCTGGCACAAAAATTCCTGAATAATACCTTCCCTCCCCCAATTCTCCAGTTTCCCCAGATACTCCTGAAACTAAACACCACCCCCAAAAGCACCCGCCACACCAAGCGGTTCTCGGCCAAACTCAACCAGGAAACAACCCAACGCCCAAGGCTGCTCCAGGGCCCAGATGTGCGAGACGTTTTCGATGGCCGACTGGGCGGCCCTGCGCTGCCAGATGTATTCCTCCCTGGCCGGGAGGCAGGGACACAGGCGTCCGGCTCACTCCGGGGGCCGCGGGGACAACCGTTCGGAGCCCGCGTCGCGGCCCGGGTGAGGGACAGTGTGTGCCCGGGGCCGCCCGCCCTCCCCAGGCACTCACCTAGCCCGAGCAGGACCAGGAGGATCATCCCGATCCCCGGGCGCGGGCTCCTCCCCGCTCAGCCGCTGCTTGGCTCCGGGGCGGGCGGGCTCAGCCGACGGACCTCGGGCGAGCTGGGCGCGGCGCCTCGGGGTGCGCGCGGGGCGGCTGCAGCCATGTGCCGGCGCGGGAGCGGCCCCACGCCTCGCGCCCCGCGCCCAGCTCCGGGATCCCCGCAACGGGCGCAGAAGGGCTTCCAGCGCTCGCCCCACCAGCTGGCACTCGGACGGGAGCGGGGACCCGGGTCAGCGGGGAAAAGGCGAGGCGGAAAGACCCTACCGCTTCGTGGAACACTTTTCCCTGTTTGGAAAGAAAAAGGAGTGAAGAAAGAGACAGGGGGTGGGGGGGGAATAGAGTGAGCTGGAACCACATGGTTGCCTCCCACCGGCAGCCCCTCCCTCCCTCCCTCGCTCGCTCGCTCGCTCGCTGCTCCCTCCCTCCCTCCCAGCGCTCGGGGCGCGCGGGGCGCCGGCCGGGCAGCCGCGGGGGTCGGGCCCGCGGGGCTCCGCCGGCGGCTGGAGGGAGGAGAGGAGATGCGGCCGCTCGGAGGCCGGTGGTCGCGCCCGGCGCTCGGTGTGGGGTCGACGCTGTAGGAGAGAGCCGGGGACACTTGGCCACGAGCGAGGATGAGGCCTTGTCAGCCTCCTCAGTCTCCGTCCTCACTTCGTCCTTCTCTC
The DNA here is from genome assembly GCF_028564815.1 of Eubalaena glacialis. NCBI lineage: Eukaryota > Metazoa > Chordata > Mammalia > Artiodactyla > Balaenidae > Eubalaena > Eubalaena glacialis. The sequence goes on along the minus strand of NC_083725.1, from coordinate 10,150,625 downwards.
CGCTTCTCTCTCGCATCCTTTTCTCGCGCACACACGCTCTGCTTCCGCACAAATCTGCGCTTCCTCCTCTTCCATCTCCTCTCTCCATTTCTCTCGCGTTTGCATTCTCCTCGCCTCTCCTCTCTCACCTCCTCCCTCCTCTCCTTTCCTTCCTCATTCCTCTTTTCTCCTCTCCTCCGCCCTCTCTGCCACGTTTAGTCGGGGTGAAACTCCAGACCCACCGTGCAGACAGCCCAGCCTGAAGGTGACAGTCGGGACCGTCAAGCAACGGGTCTGCTCGGGCGCTCCTGACTTCACGGCCTGTTTGGGGTCCACAGCCTTTCCGTCGGCCTTTCGCCCTCGCTGTTTCTCCCTCGGCGGTAACCACAGCAGCCCCCCCCCCCCACCTCGGATCCGGCCGAGCTAAGCGAGCCATTCCCCCGGGGGAGTGGGGTTCACAACTCTGTGGAAAGGGGTCCGTCAGGAAGCCCTGGAGCTGACCTCCCTGCACGTGGCCCTGGACAAAACAGGCATCACCTCCTTTCAGAAGAGAAGGCAGAGGGCACGGGTTCCCTCCTCCGTGCGAGGGGCCCCGCCAAGGAGGCCCGCGGAGGGCCGCCCGCGAGCTCCCGGGTCGGCGCCTGGGGTTGTGTCTACCAGGACCCTGCTGCTCGGCGGTGGCGGGAGGGGACTAGAGAAAGAAAGGGCAGCGACAGCCACGCTCAGGTCTCAACTGTCCTGAGGCCCCTAGAAAGCCTGGACCAGCACTCTCTGGTGCCCGGGCTCCGGACGTCCCTGGAGCGGGGGCTGCTGCTTCAGCCAGACGGAGGCACGGCCTGACCCGTGCCCGCGAGGGGAGCTGGGGCCAGCCTTCAGCGACGAGGCAGGCTGCGCCATCACACTTTAAAGCCCGTTTGCCCAATCCTCGCTCCAGGGGCCTTAGATGCCGGAGCTGTACGGTCCTTTCTAATTAGCTAGTCCTTTCCGGTGTAATGAAACCAAGCCCATCTCATAAGTGAGGAAAGCACAGGCCTGGAGAGGTGATGGCACTCTCACCAGGTCCTTCAGAGGGGTAACAAAAGCAAGGGCTGCTCTTGGGGCTTTGGGATCAGCTGTGAGAGTTGCTTGAGTGGAATTCCGGCATTTTTTCCCTCTCTCCTCGCCCCCCACCCTTTTTTCAATAACAATTTATTATGCATCTACTCTGTGCCAGATGCTTTTTTAGGTGTTGAGGACACAAAGTGAGTAGAACTTGGTTACTGACATTTCTTAAACATTTGGAACTAGTAAATCTTGGCATCAACTATGGACCAGGAAGCGTATTAATTATTTAATATTTATCGTTTTATTAATTCTTATGGTAATGCTAAGGGATAGGCAGTTTTGATTCCATTTTAAAGATGAGGAAACTATAACCTAGAGAGGTTAAATATCATGCCCCAGAACACAAAATATTAAAACTCTTCTATTCCAATATTAATATTCTAATGTATTATTATTATTAAAAATAAAACATTTTAAAAGTCTCTACTTTTTTCATTTTATACTTCTTGTGTAATAGGAGAAATAGAAATATTCATAACTATAATTCACATATGAATGTGTTGAAAAATGTTAATTCTCTTAAAGGCTGAGGAAGGTAGGAGGGAAACTGTACAGAGAAGGTGACTTTTTGTCATCTCTGTCTTAAATTTTTATTTAATATTTTGATATATTTTCAGACTTAGAGAAAAGTTGCAAAAATAGTACAAAAAATCCTTGTATACACTTCACCCCAGATTTCTACTTTTTCTTTCTAAAAGAGATATTTTTGTAAAAGTTTTAAAGCCCCACCTCTACTCCTCCGTCGCTGGTGGCCTTTCTCTTGAACCTGGTGACACCATGTCTTGCGTGAGGGCTGGTGTGCACATGAGGACAGATGTATGCGGGTGTAAACAGACGTGTGTTTAAACCCACATTGCTCAGGCTGAAGAGAACAAGACGCCTTCAGCTCCAAGTTGTTAAGTCAGTCACCAGCATAGGAAATGCCAATTTCATATGATTTTTGCTGAGATTGGGTCATAAACACTCAGTTTCCCCAGGTCTGAAGTCTTATAGCCAGTATATATTGGGCATAGACTCCTTGGGGAGAGTCCTTGGGTCTCTGGAGATGACTGTCCCTGAATCTGAAGCCTCCTTTCTGTTACCAGGCATCTGTGAGCCAGAAGAGTGCCCCAGTGCCCCTGGGGATGGCTCACAACTCAGAAACACATTGCCTACCTATGCTGTGTCCCACACTGATTGGGCTGGGATCCAAAGAGGTACTGGCAGTCTTTACCCTAAATGGACCTCTCAGTCCAGTGAGAGAGAAAACATCAACATGCGAAATCTTTCCACAACAAGCACGAAAGTTACGTAATTAAGTGCCAGAATAAATTATCCTGACGATAAGAAACACTGAGAATTCCAGGAAGGGAGGGAGCACAGTAGGCTGGCGCAGCTGTGAAGGTTCTTCGGGAGAACACTTCTCGAGCCAGGCTTTGGGGGATGGAGAGAATTTCACTAGATGGGAGGACCACTGGGAGGGGGGGGGCACTCCTGGACACAGACATGGAGTTAGGAGTAGCTGTGGTGTACGCAGGGGGTATTGAATGGAATGAAATCCATGAAATGAAAAATTGGTGTTGGTGCAAAATGGCTTGGAACAGTTAGCCTGCAGCAAAATTGTGAAGAGTCCTGAATGTGAGGCAAAGGATTCTGGAACTTGTTCTACACCTTCTCCAGACTCACTGAAAAAATTTTAGCAAAATGGACCTTGATGAGAACCATACTTTAAGAGATATAAGTTGGCAGTGCCCAGAGGTGACTCCAAGGGCTGGCCAAGGGTGGAGAGCTTTAGTACACTTTCTTATCCGTCAAGCTCCCTGGCCCCATGCTTTAATAGACACAATTACATTTCCTCAACATTTTGTAAAGTGATATGAATATGCAGCTTCAAGACAAGTCCCTGATCCTCCCCACTCTGTGCAGAGCCAGAGAGCCACCCTAACCTCTTCTCTATAGGAATTCCAGAGCCACCACGGGGTGTGCGTAAAGCATGGGAAGAAAAACCTGAAGCAGAGAAACTGGTTAGAACCTACTGCGTTAAATGGGGAGATGAGGTGAGGGCGGTAAATCCAACATAGAAGATATCTGGGAGAAAATTAAGCCAGGTTAAACATCCAGTGGTCATTGTGGGCGGGAGAGGGAGTGGAAGACAAGCGGCACCGAAGATAAGGATAAGTGATCTAATCTACTGTTATCTATGCTAAGATTAAAGCTACAATTTATAGACCTTCTAGTATATTCCAGGGATTATAAGTGTCATCAATAAGCCTCACTATACGATATTACAATGAGGACATTAAGGTTCAGAGAGAGTAAATAAATTGCATATCATTCCATGGTTAGTAAGTGATTGAGACAAGATTTAAAGTTAGAAGATTGAAAGCCCTCACTGTCTTTTGACGGTAATGCTTACTAGGAAGTCAAGTAAGTTAACTTGTCAGGAAGGGAAAGATCAATTTAATTTGAGACACGGTAACTTGGAGACGATGATAAACCACATCTATCCATTATCCATCCATCCATCCATCCATCCATTCACTTTTTTATTTTTAATTTGAATCAATAATTCAGTAAATCTTGGTTAAGTACCTACGAGGTGCCAAGCATTGGAAGTCAACGATGAACAAAGCAAAAGTTGTCCTTGCTCTCTAGAGGCGTATGGTGGGTTAAGGAAGATGGACAGCAAAGAAGCAATCATAAAGCAGAGTGAGAAAGACTCCGTAAGGGAAAGTGCAGAGTGCTACGGAGCTGACAGCAGGACCCCGTACTCAGTGTAGGAGACGTCAAGGAAGCCGCCCTGAGCAGGAGGGGAAGGAGATGTCTCATCTTACAGGACACCTGGGAACCATGGACCACGTCTCTCCATCCCTTTGCATTCCGGTATCCACCTGTGCCCCGTTCTCTCAGAGGAAGACACATCCCTGAGGGCATCTAGGACGAGAAGCTGTGGGATAATGGAAGGAGCTGTGGGCTGCGGGGCAGATAGTTTGGGTTCTGAGTGGCTTTGAATAGGTCACTTGACGTCACGGGGCCTTTTCCTCTTTTCCTGACGCTGTTAGGAGGCAGAAATGAGATTCTGGTGAAGGTGCCTAGCACAGCGTGTAACATATAGGAGACTCAGTAAATACTTGTTCCAACTAAAACTTAAGTCAAGTCCACAGGATTACATTCCCTGCAGTAAAAAGAGAGCCAACTTCTGTCTCATTTCCTTTTTCTACTAAAACAAGGTTATCTTTACATATTCTTTCCTGTCCCACAAGGACATCACTTCTTGCCTTGGCTGTTCAGTGCGCTGGTTCTGTGTATGGCTGGACAGTAAGAGGCTCCAGCTGGCTGTCGGGATCTTGACTGGACAACCCTTACTGAGGCTGTGTCTGAGGAGCCCTGTGTGTTGATGGAGGCTAAGGAATGAGGGGTTCTCACGGAGGAAGAGGAAGCAGCTGTTCTCCCCACCGACGGCCTGGGGGGGGTGGGGCAGAGGTGAGAACAGCTGGCCCTGCTCTACCCCAAACTGCGAGATGACAGTCCCCAGCTTTGATCTGTGTGGTCAGCTGAGGAGGCAGGGATTTGGTGGGGCTCGGGTTTCCTGTAGGACATTTGTCAGTGAAGAAGGGACCTATGCTTCCCTCTGCCTGCCAGGACGCAGGATGCATAGGTCTGTCCTTCGACCCCAGTCGGGTTTTCAGGTGCCAGTGGGAGAGTCAAGAGGCAAGACGAAAAACAGAGAAGGTTTATGTAGCTGCTGAGCCTAAGTTACAGTCTGAGTTTTTGCTCTACACACCACCTTCTTCCCTGAGATCAGCTAGATCTGGGGTTTCCCAGCTCCTCCCCACATCCTACTTTCAATTCCTGCTAAAGTGATGCCCTCAGAGACGTAGTTCAAGCTTTGGAGAAAGACAGGCTGATTTTGAATTCGCGTGGCTCTCTTTACCGTGTCTAACTTGGGCTCCCTCAGCCTCCGTTACTTCGGGTCGTCTCTAAGAGTTCTCATGGTTTTTTGAGATTACCTGAAACTATATTAGAGAAAGCACCTAGCACAGGCACCCTGCTACTCAGCACACAGCAGCTCCCTCTGTTCCCCCGTAACTAACGCAACAATGCACGCCTCCAAGGATACCTTGTAACCAGGTCTGCAGAGGCTGCTTTCACCTCTCAGAGAGGGGGAGAGATAGCATCTCAAGTCTGGTGACTTCCTTAGAAACACACAGCAAAAGGAGTAGTGAAAGTATCCCTGTGCCATCTCCCTTTCTCATTCCCCATCTCTAAGTTAAGATGAAAATCAGAAGGTTTTTCCTTGGCTAATAATACTCAGAATTGCCCACAAGACAAGCTGTCCTAAGGAAGCCTGTGAGAGAGGAATAAGATGAAGCACTAAATTTCAGATCATTTGATTGAAAAGACTATCAGAGGCATCTGATCTAACATCCTTATTTCACTGAAAAGAACTCAAGCTCAGAGAGGAGCAACGACTTGCCTAAAGCCACACAGCCAGCTGGTGGCACAGAAGTGACCAGAGCCTTAGTCTGATGCCTAGTTCAGTGCTCTTGCCACCATCTCCTACGGGCCTGCTCTGATCACCAGCTAGGCAGGTGAGGCACACCCACGCCTGGCTTCATTCTGCAGCCGGACAGACCTAAGTGATTTTCCTGAGAATCCAGCCGCATGTTTTCCTCTGTAACACATAAGCACATGGCAGAGAACACAAACGGCCAAACCAGAAGACAGAAATCATTCCCATCTTCCCAGCTGCGGATCAGCCACTTGCTGTCCCCAGCTGCATGAGTTCTCCTGTGCTTTCCATTCATTCAGCCTTAACGGAAGTGTTCCAGCCATGAGCCTGCATTAGTTCCACCTCTGTGCAGCTGCTGTCTCCACTATCAAGCTGGATGGGTCTTAAGAGTTCCTTTTGGTCGAACTTCCTCACTTTGTTGACTGAGACCCAGCCAGGGAAGAGCTATCTCAGGGTCACACTCAAGTTAGAGGCAGAGCCAAGCTTGAGACCAGTTGCCTAGAGACCAGCCCATTCTCTTTCCAGCAGTGTGGACGATTATCACAGAGAGTGGCTCTCCCTCTTCCTAAAAGGTCGAGAATGAGAACAGAAAACTACATGGTGTCTGCCGGCAGAAACAGGTGTGACAGGGCCCCAGGAAGAGCTGGGATTTTTTTTTTTCTCCTACTAACGGTTGAGGCCGTCAAAGCCATTGAATAAAACTGAGGACAATATATCCAAAGCCTGAATATGCCACTGGTGTCCTGTGAGGAACTCATATTTTTGTAGGCTGAGATACGGGGAGCTGTCAACAGCTGTTTGCAGCTGCTCAGTGACAAGACTGGTGTCTGCAGTGGGCAGGCTGAGGAGCTGGCAGGGGACGAGAACCATCCCCCATCTTCCCGACCACAATACTCGCACAACTGCGTGACACAAACTCAGACCACTGTCGTGTGTTGTCTTGCATCTCCCCTGACTACACTGTTCCCAGGAGGCAGGGTGAGGTACAAGACAGCTATGGCCTGAAACCGCTGTCTGAGAGGCAGTGGAGAGTGGTGGACAGAGCACGAAATGTGACATCAGGAGACCAGGACTGAGCACTTCCTGGCACTGTCATTTCCTGAGTTATCTTGAACAAATTATTTAATGTCTCTGAGTCTCAGTTTTTCATCTGAAGAAAATAGGGATGCTACAACATTGTAAATTTTTAAGCTCTTTATGAATGTGAGGGAAGTATTATTAGGAGTACAAATTGCAGGAATTGACACAACCTGATTAGAGCTGGTCATTCTTCTCTGTTCCCCTGTTTCTCAGTTGGAGTAGAGAATCTATGAATCTAGGAGTGTTTAGTGTGTACCCACGGTAGACACAGCACGGCGTGCAGAAGAAACAGACCGGGCACAGGACTCAGGGTGGGGGCACAGGACTCAGGGTGGGGCCCTCCCCTCTGACTTCCCCGAAGATGTGTTAAGCTCAAAGACAGGGCTGGCAGCCCCCGTTCACTGGCTGCCCAGCCCATTCCCTACACACCTCCACCGCGGAGGCTGAAAACTTAAAGGACCTGCCCAGCCTCCCTTGCCCCAGGGAAGGCCAGGTGACACAGGTCTAGCCAATGAGTCAGGCATAAGAGATGTTTGCTGGGGAGCTTTTGGTAAATATTTGCTTTATACGATGTGCAACCCAGAATTGGATTTTCCCCCTAAGGGGCATCCAGTTTAAAGAGGGATATGTAATTTGCTCTTACATATCTTACATTTATGGTAAGTAACCATAAACCTAAGACAAAGCATAGCCATTGGCCTAAGAAAGGCACAGGTGAAGTGCTACTGAATTTAAAATATTCCTTCCTAATACAGTGATCAGGGACTGCTTCATGGAGAAGATGGCATTTGAGGTGGGTAGGGCTTGAACAACACGAGGATGGGATATTGAGAAATGGATCCCAGTCCCAACCTCACCAGCCCTGAGCTTCCCCACTATCCTGAGCCATGTTATAGGGAAGCCAACAGTTCTTTCTAGGTGAGGTAATTATAACTCTGGACATGATCAGATATAATTGCATCTTATACACACAGAGCATTTCCTCTAAAGTCCTTTAAAGATACAATCTAACTCATCCCTCTGACATGGGCAGGGGTGGATAAAGAATAAAGAAGGAAGCTCACAGACATGAAATGACGTCCTAAGATTCTAGAGTTGTTTGGGAAGAGAGCCTGCCAATCCCTTTGGCCATCCAATCCTTCTTGGAACTCTGCACCTTCACTTTCATCCATGTAGATGCACACCCTTGCCTATGTGTGCACACACACATCCTCTAGTTATGCAGGGAGGTGCCTTTGTCTAATGTGCTTCGTATAAAAAATTCTCACTCATAGTGAAGATATGGGAAATCTCTATGAGGAGGATCACTATTTCAGTTCATTATCCTTAAGAGCATATCATGGATTTGCTTGTTATTCAAGTGCTTTCCCTGGTGTCCAGTGGAATGAATGCTTCTGTGAATGCCCCTGGTTGGGCTTGGGGCTGGCATGTCAAGTGGAAGCTAGCCTGGTTTCACTAGGACCATTCTTTAACTCCTCTGAATAAACTGCCCTGACAACCACATGTTTAAAAATCATCCATCTACACACTCATTAAGATGACTAATATCAAAAAATCAGAAAATACCAAGTGTTGGTAAGGATGTGGAGAGATAATAACCCTTGTGCACTATTGGTGAGAATGTAAAATGGTACAGCTACTATGGAAAACGATATGATGACTCCTCAAAAAATTAAACATAGAATTGCCATATGACCCAGCAATTCCACTTCTAGGTATATACTCAAAGGAATTGAAGGCAGGGACTCAAAGAGATATCTGTACACCCATATTTATAGCACCATCCTTTACAATAGCCAAAAGGTGGAAACAACACAAATGTCCATCCACAGATGAATAAACAAAATATGACATATACATACATGGAATATTATTTGGCCTTAAAATGGAAGGAAATTCTGACACGTTACAACATGGATAAACCTTGAAGACATTATGCTGAGTGACATAAGCCAATCACAAAGGGATAAATACTGTTTGACTACACTTGCATGAAGTATATATAGATGTCAAAGTCATAGAGACTAAAAGTAATAGAATGGTGATTTCTGGGGGCAAGGGGGAATGAGGAGTTGGTGTTTGATGGATACAGGGTTTGTTTTGCGAGATGAAAAGAGCTCTAGAGATGGATGGTGGTGATGGTTGTACAACAATGTGAATGTACTTAATGCCACTGAACTGTACACTTCAAAATGGTTAAGTTGATAAATTTCATGTTGTGTGTATTTTACCACAATTTAAAAAATCATTCATCTACAACATCACTTACTTTAAAAACATCTGCTCCTAAGCTGTCCAGATCAAACGTGACCCAGTTTATCTTTTGGAGATCATCGTGGTCTAATTCAAAGGGCTAAATCTCGAATCAGAAAACTTAGATTCAAATCTCAATTCTGCTGCTTGTTAGCTGTTTGACCTTATTCTTACTGAGCCTCAATTTCCTTGTCTTCGGTGGAATATAGTAACATCAGCTTTGACTCCTTCGCTGGGTAGATGTGAAGATCCAATGAGATAATTTATGTGAACGTGCTTAGCAAACCACAGAACACTAAACAAATACAAAAGATTTTTTGAGAGAGTAATGAGGTTTTCTCTGGGACCTATTGTAATATTTTCCAACTTTTCTTGCCAAGAAGTTTCTTCAATCAGACCTAAATTCCTTCCAACACAGCTTCAGCCAGGTTGGAAATAGCCTTTCCGTTAGGACATTTCCAAATCCCCGGTTTAGAGATGCTTCCATCTGGTGGGTGTCAAAGGGGACAGCAGGAACCACAAGCAGAACCACGTGGAACCACACTAGCTTTTTGGGCCAAGGACAGAATTCTTCTTTAGGTCTGGTTTGGTTTGCAAATTCCTGGCTGTCATAGCAACCCCCAAAGTAAAGGAGGACTGTTCAGCGTCATCTTTGACTGCAGCCTGGGCTGGGAATGCACGCAGGTTGGCCCGAGTAAACAGTGTTCACTGCTAACCACTCTGTGCCTCTCTCTCTGGGTCCAGGGACGGGCGAGGCAGGGAGCTCGCCAACCTCAAGCTCTTTGGCTGCAGAGCTTCCTGCTGGTGTCCCATTGGCGCTGCCAGATCCAAAGTGGGGAGGGAGTTTCCAGAGGAGGGGAGGCCCCTGGGAGATGGAATGAACTCCACCATGGAAGCAAAGGTCTCCAGCCTGTGAAGATGTATGTAGATGCCTTGGGGAGGGGACGACTGTTGGCACTTCCGTAGTACTTCAAGTGTCCCTGTTAAGTTCACAGTTGACCTCTGCTGACCCCTTCAGTCAGGGCTGTTTATCCCAATGCTAGTGCTGGAGACCTAAACATGTTGAAGATCTAACAAATGTAGTCGGCTTCACAACACAAAAAGAAAACTGTGAAAATGAAATTATTAGGCACCTCACTAAATCTATAAAGATGCTATGATGCCATTTTCTTTGTTACATTTATTTTCATAAGATTTTTACCTATCTGAAAATAACTTGCTGGCTAGTTTTTCGTCATTGGCAGAAGTCCTGATTATGTGCAGCGATCGCCAAGAAATCATTGCTAGGCCAAATTTCAAAAGTAAAATTATAAAAAATATTGCAATATTTTCATAGTTAAAAAAGTTAGGGTTTGAGTATATTTTAATATGCTTAATATGGTGCGGTGTGGGACCAAAAGGCCTGGGAAGGCCCCCAAATGTTTCTGCTTCTCAGTTTGTTTCTCTCTCTCACTTTTTCTTTCTTCTTTCTTCTTCTCTCCCTCTCTCCTTCATCTCTCTCCCCCCTTCCTCCTGTCTTCCTTCCTTTTTTCCCTCCTCTCTCCTTCCCTCTTTCTCCCTTTCTTTCTTTCTTCCCTTCCTTCCTTCCTTCCTCTCTCTCTATTTCTCTCTCTCAAGGGTGCAGGATCATTGGTGCCTGATGCTGAAGCAGCATAAAACAGTGCAGAAGCTCCATGCACACAGACGGCATGTATTCTCACTACAGGAACATAGGCACACTGCTATCTATCTGGTCCTCTGGGACTATCCGTCCACTTGTAAAACGAGGTAATACCAGTTGCTTCCAGGAGTTCTGGTGAAAATTAAACTAGGTGAGTAAAAGTGTTTTGTTAAATCTGGTGGTCGTTATTACTAATAGTAATACCCACCTGCGCTTCACTAGTCACCACACAAACATTAATATGCCCTCTATCCACTATCTAACATTACCGTTCTAAGGTGTACGGAAACCGTGTCTATGTGTCTAGCTCTTCCGGTGCCCAGATGAGAGCAGTCTCCCGTCTGAAAGTCCATCTCATTAACCCTGTTTGATTACGCTGTTGCTCCACCTCCCTGGGGGATATTCAAAGTTACTGTGGAGGCATCAACGAACTCTGGAGACCTTCTGCTGTGTCGTGTCCCTTCTTTAGTTGCTGAGTCACACAGGGGGTTTAGAGACTCTTGGAGGAGGATTCAGGGCAGTTGGGGGGTAACTAGGGGCCCAGAGCTTAAACTCACTTAAACTCACCAGCCAGAATGGAAATATTCCAACATTTAATACTGCATGTGTCATAATGAGCGTACCACCTGAATATCAGCCTTCTTTGCTCCAATGTAATCTGTTATTAATTTCATTTATTCAGTCTGTCAATACTTAGAGTTTTTGAGCAGCTTTTTTGTGCAAAGTGTTAGGTTAGACACAGGGGAGGAGATTAAAAAGCGTGAAGAAACGTACCCCAAAGAAACACATGGTCTCCTAAGAAAGCTATGGCAATAATCAAATAAGCTCAGTAAGAACAGTGCATGAAAACTGTCCTAAGGAAAGTGTACTCGTCTTGGGAGTCAGGAGCATGATGTCACATCTGGCTGGTGATCATGGAAGTCTTCGTGGAGAAGGTGACTTTTGAGTCCAGGCCTTGAAGGATGGGTAACATTTCCATACATGAGTAAGAAGTGGGTGGAAGTCCAGATGGAGGAAATGGCAAGGGCAGAGGCTCAGAGGTTAGGAATGGGAGTGATTTTGAAGGATCCATGAGTGGTAACATTTTGTGGGAGCATAAGAAACATGTGGGCGGATAAGGGTGGAGTTGGGCCAAATCACTGAAAAAATGTCTAGGCTTTATTCAGTAAGCAAAGGAAACTGTTGAAGGTTTTTGATCTGGAGAGCAACACAGTCTTTATGAAGAGCGGTCGGATTTTCTTGGGAACACCTTGAAGGAAGGACATGGGACTGCAAGTAGTGGAGGTGAGGGAGGGCACTGGGACCAACTAGAGGTGGAAAGTTAACCTGTAAGGCATTCAGTGCTCCAAGTGAGAGGTAAAGAGGGCTGAGTTGGGACAGAGACCATGTGCCTTCAAGGAAGAGATGATGAATGTAAATTTTTGAATAGAGTAATGAGACTTGGTGACTGATTAGAGCGAGTATGGAGGATGGGGAGGGATGGAAAGAAGTTAGTCATAATGTGGATTTCGAGTCTGGGAGACAAGAAGAATTATGGTTCTAAGCCTAGAGACAAACACAGAAGCCAGGAGAGGGAGCTGGTTGAGAAAAGAGAACCCAGTGAATTCATTTACGTTGTTTTTTTAAAAAATATTTATTTATTTATTTGGTTGCGCCAGGTCTTAGTTGCGGCAGGTGGGCTCCTTAGTTGCGGCTTGCCAGCTCCTTAGTTGTGGCATGCAAACTCTTGGTTGTAGCATGCATGTGGGATCTAGTTCCCCGACCAGGGATCAAATCCGGGCCCCCTGCATTGGGAGTGCAGAGTCTTAACCACTGCGCCACCAGGGAAGTCCCCATTTATGTTGAGTTTGAGAAACCTACAGGACACCTGGTGAGATGGTCACTGGTGCTCTAGCTTGAATTTGGATTGTTAGTTATTTACATCAGGAAAGGGCCGCCAGGCAGAACCAGAGCTGCCCACTGAGACAAGACTGCTAAAAGACAGTGAAAACGAATGAGCAAACAGGGTGGTTAAGGGGGTACTAAGATCTCCAGGTGCCATCAGGGCAAACAGTAGGGCAACAGAGCGGTCCACAGTGGAACAGCAGGATGAATCAAACTTTTAGAGCTATCATCTTCTGGGTCACACTGGCAGCCCCACCAACCTGATGCTAAGTGCTGGTCTGGTGCAGGGGTTCCCACATCTGGCGATGCAGCAGAGTCACAGGGGAGCTTTTAAAATGACATATTCCTGCCTCCCCAACCCCAAGGTGATTGGGGGTGGTGCCTTGAAGTCTGTATTTTTAAGTTTCACTTTGGATTCTGGTTCTCAGGCATTAGTCTAAGTCTAGTGAGGAGTAGTAGCTCTCATCTCAGAATTGGTCTTAGTTGTTCACTGGTGAGGGGGGGGAGGGCTGATCCTGTAGGTGAGAACCTAGGGGTCCTGGTCTTCCCTCCCCCTCCCCCCTCCCTTTTCCCTGCCCCTCTCCTCCTCCTCCCCTCCCCACGTCAGGAGAGGCTGCTCCTCAGATTGGCAAGAGTTCCGCAGAGAGGTGCAGGCAGACCCCTGCCAGGGAGCCCCTGCAGAGAAGGGGACCAGCCACCAAAGGATGCAGCAGAGAGTAAAACAGACACTGTAAGCTCCACGAGGTCAGGGATTTCTTAAAAATCTCTTACGGAAAATTTCCACCATAAAAAAAAGGAGACAGGATAGTGTAAAGAACCCCCATGTTCCTGACACCCCACTTCAACAATTAGCCACAGCAGCTAATCTGTTTCACCTATTTCGTCTACACCCGGCATTCCCTCCCCAGCCTCCACCATTTTGAAACAAATAAGGAAAGATATTTTATGTGCTCTTCTGATCTCCTATTTTGCAGTCCACCCGCCCCTTTGCTGGTAATAAAAACAAGCTCTGAGGGAAGAAGGGATCAAGGAAGAATCATCAGCTAACCCCTAATTCCTCTTTGAGACACAAAGAGGCACTCATTAATTTTGCCACCAAGTCGCTGAGCAAAATATGCAGCCTCTAGCAAAGGGAAACACACAACACAGTAGCCAGTTAGAAAAGCTACGGTCTGGGGACTTCTCTGGTGGCGCAGTGGTTAAGAATCCGCCTGCTAATGCAGGGGACAGGGGTTCGAGCCCTGGTCCGGGAAGATCCCACATGCCGCGGGGCAACTAAGCCCGTGTGCCACAGCTACTGAGCCTGCGCTCTAGAGCCCGCGAGCCACAACTACTGAAGCCCGCGCACCTAGAGCCCGAACTCTGAAACAAGAGAAGCCACCACAACAAGAAGCCCGCACACCGCAAGGAAGAGTAGCCCGTGCTCACCGCAACTAGAGAAAGCCCGTGCACAGCAACGAAGACCCAACGCAGCCTAAATAAATAAATTTATTAAAAAAGAAGAAGAAGGGCTGCGGTCTGAATTTACTAGAGTCCTTTCTGTGTTCAGCAGTCTGGTCCTAATCATCAACAGATAATAATTCTGCCCCAGGGGGTGAGGCTCCAGAGAGTAGAAATGTGTGCGTGGTTCAAGGGGCCCTATGCAGTAGGTACGAGCTGTTAAGTCTGGGTGGTCTCCAAGTCACAGATTTCAGACTGCTCTTCCCTCTCATGGAAATAAATCTCTGTTCTGAGTCTACATCACCGCCCTTCCCTGCCTTGCCCCCTTCTAGGGCTCCACTTCCACACCCAATAATGGAGCAGAGAAACTAAAGGAGGCAAAAGAATGAGGAATTTGGACCAATTCAAGTAGTCATAAATCTCCCTAAACGAGTCAGTCCTCCAAGAATCAAGAAGGGCTTAGGCGGGGCTCATGGGTCATGGAAGTCTTTGCAAAGAGGAGGGCCTACAGAGAAGGCTGGAAGGAAGCATGGCTGTGGAGTGGAATTACTGCCTAGGGCATGCCCTCTTTTTGGCCCCTTTCCAAGTTCTGGCTCCTTGAGTGCTAAGAGGTCCTCAGTCAAGTGTGGACTCTTCTGTGTGGTAGCCTTTATCACTGAGATGTCATGAACAATATCATAGTAAGGTGCTAATAGTACAGTGCTTTTCAGAGTAGGATACTTAAGCCTCTTGGGTTATGGGAACCTCAGAATAAATATGGAACATCTTGGTGGAATTCGGTTTTACCAAAGATTTATTTTTCTCGGCGGGGGGACTATTATTCTTAATATTAAAATAATCTTGGGGGACTTTCCTGGTGGCGCAGTGGTTAAGAATCCACCTGCCAATGCAGGGGACACGGGTTCGAGCCCTGGTCCGGGAAGATCCCACATGCCGTGGAGCAACTAAGCCTGTGTGCCACAACTACTGACCCTGCACTCTAGAGCCCACAAGCCACAACTACGGAGCCCCCGAACCACAATTACTGAAGCCCACGTGCCTAGAGCCTGTGCTCTGCAACGAGAAGCCACTGCAATGAGAGGCCCACGCACCCCAACGAAGAGTAGCCCCCACTTGCCGCAACTAGAGAAAGCCTGCGAGTAGCAACGAAGACCCAACACAGCCAAAAATAAATAAATTTATTTTTAAAAATAAATAAATTTATTTTTAAAAATAAATAAAGTAAAATAATCTTGGGAATGTGATGGACTAGAACGTAAAATTCTCATGAATTTATGAAGAAAACACAGGAATTTTAAAGAAGTGTCCCAACTGCAGTGGCCTATTTGGAGAGTTATTTTCTTTCTTCTGTTTTTAGAGGTGTTTGGGGGAAATTTTGACAGGCGCCACCCTGATGTTTCTTGGGATAGGTGAGTTATTATGATGTTGTGGTGTCTGCCCATCAGACATGTCAGCTCGCATCTCCCATCAGCCTGTGAGGCTGGCAGTTTTGTGGTCTCTTGGGATAGGCTCACCCTTTCCTTCCTCTAAGTCTTTGTCCAAACTGTCACTTAGGTCTGGGACAACCTCCCACCTCCTGACAGCCACATCACATCTCTTCCTCTCCTTATAATGCTGTTCAAGGTCATTTTTTCCAGAAAGCGTTCCCTAAGTTAAGAGAATTGACTCTCAAAACAGAACCTGAAAGAAGTACAAGGTTGGGATGCCACAACCACATCCTGATACTAAATATCCGTATAGTTTTGTATAGGACTTAGTGTATAAAACTGACACACACACACATCTTATTTAGTCATCATCACAACCCTATTTTGGAGAATTGTGTTTTTAGAAGTTATACTTTGACAGCTCCATATTCCAAGCTCTTTCCATCATATGCCACCAAAGTCGCTCTGCTCCCCAGTCTGCCAGCTGAGAACGCCCACTAGGTCTGTTTGTGCACTGACATTTATGCCTTATAGGCACATCTGTTAGTTTTTGTTTGTCTTGTTTTTCTTTGTATCCAGTAAATTCTTTTAAAATTGTATTTCCTGATTTTTAAAAATAGACAATACATCTACTTGGTTCAAATTCAAAAAGTTAAAAGGGTATATATATCCTGAAGGTTTTACCTTCCACCACTATCCCAGACACCAGGTTTTCCTCCCCAGAGTCAACTTGTGTAACTTCCAGTGTTATTCTCTCCATATACTATCAAGTATGTTTACATATCCTTTTTTTTTCAATAAATGGTAGAATATTCTACACTGTCTTGCAACTTGCTTTAAGGGCTCCCCACTGTTGTTTATGGCTATATACTATTCCACTGGATAAATCTACCATAATTATTTAACCATTCTCTTATTAATAGATATTTAGATTGTTTCCAATCATTTGTTATAACAGGCAATGATGCATTGAATAACTATGTGCATATATAATTTTGTGCGACTATGAAGGATAAATTCCCAGAAGTGAAATTGGTTGGTCACAGGACATATGTATTTACAATTTTTGAAGTTTTTGAGGAATTACTCTCCTTATGGAGAGCTGTATCAATTTACACTCCTGCCAATGATATATGAGAGTGCTTGCCAACATGAAAGCAGGTTGTGAAAATTTTGAACTTTGATAGGAGAGATAGTATCTCATTGTAGTTTTTACTTGTATTTCTTTTATTAATAATGAGGTGAAGCATTTTTTTCATATATTTGACAATAATGTATATACCTTTTGGGGGAACTGTGTGTTCATACCCTCTGTCAATTTTTTAATTGGTTTTGTTAGTTTAATATATGTTATAAATATTTTCCCTAGGTTATCTTTTTTTAAACTTTGTTTATGGTGATTTTTCATACATGGACTTTTTATCTGATGTTATTGAATTTCTCAATATTTTATTCTATGGCTTCTAGTGTTGTATCATAGTCAGAAAGGTCTTCCCCAGTTGGAATTATAAAAGAACTCTCCCACGTTTCTTTTGGTACATTTACAGTCCCACGTTTCACATATAAATCTCTGATTCATTTGGAGTTTATTCTGGTGTTAGGTATGAAGTATGGTTTCAGCTTAATCTTTTCCCCAAATGGTTGTCATATCATCCCTAAGTCAGCTATTCAATAATCTCTTTCTCTACATAAACATCAGTGGGCACTAGAATCCTAGCCTAATTATATACCAATTTGCCATATGTATTTGTGGTTTTTAAAAAAATTTTCTATTTCATGATCTGTCTATTCACTGCATGAGTAGACAGATTAATTGTACAATAAATGAGTAGACAGATTTATATTAATTGTGCATTGATATAAATTGCACAATTTATATTAATGTAACTTTAGAATACATTTAGTATCTGTTAAGGCTTGCATTCCCATTATATTTCATTGAAAACATTTTAAGGATATCCTTGTATATGTATTTTTCCATATAAAGTCTAGATTCAGTTTGACTGGTTAGAAAAAAAACTTGGTATTTCTTGAAAGCACATTAAATTTATAGATACATAAGGGAGAACTGACTTCTTTTTTTTTTTTTTTTTTTTTAATTTATTTATTTATTTTTGGCTGTGTTGGGTCTTTGTTTCTGTGCGAGGACTTTCTCTAGTTGTGGCAAGCGGGGGCCACTCTTCATCGCGGTGCGCGGGCCTCTCACTATCGCGGCCTCTCTTGCTGCAGAGCACAGGTTCCAGACGCGCAGGCTCAGTAGTTGTGGCTCACGGGCCTAGTTGCTCCGCGGCATGTGGGATCTCCCCAGACCAGGGCTCGAACCCGTGTCCCCTGCATTAGCAGGCAGATTCTCAACCACTGCACCACCAGGGAAGCCCCCAGGGAGAACTGACTTCTTAATAATGCTCTGACTGCCAAAGAGCACAGTAAGCCTTTTCACTTAGACGGGTTTCCCAATCAGTTTAGTTTCAGCATTTTGATGTTCTATTCATTTTGCATATTATTTATTCTCAGGTATTTTTTTTTAATTGTTATAAAATAGGTCTTTTCTTTCATCATATCTTATGTTTGTTATTTGTATAGATGAAAGTTACTGATTTCTGTGTATAATTGTGTATGAGCCTGCCTACTGAACTCCCTTAACTCTAACTCCTCACACCATGCTCCTAAGGTAGCTAGTTGGTGTCTGAGTTAACCTTCCTGTGCCTTCTTGGAATTTGGGGCTTCTTAGGGTTTAGTGACAGTTGGTACTAGGGGAGAAAGAGAGAGAGTTGATTTCATTTATCTTTCCAGGATGAACAGTGGATTGTTAACACTGGGTTGGCCAAAAAGTTCGTTCGGGTTTTTCGTACAATCTTAACGGAAAAACCCAAATGAACTTTTTGGCTAACCCAATAATTTCTTGACTGGTTCATTCTCAGGGACTTTTTTTAAAAAAATGATAGTTAAAAGACTGAACGTTCTGCCTGTGCTCTGCCACCACCACCAGGCTGCTGTCACACACAGTGCACACCTTCTATCACGCTTCAGGCTCAGCTACTTCCCAGGTAAAATGCCCCTGTGATTAATAACGTATTTTCCTAGAAGCCAGGGGTTCCCCTTGAACCATCTTGCTTTGTATATTTTAATTACAATTTAAGTGATTTCTCTACACTGACCATCCTTAGGAGGAAACCCCAGGAATTATCATCAACCACTTAACTTTGTTTCAGTTCTGGTCTCATTTTGTTTATGTTTGCTTCCAGCTTTACTGAGATATTACTGACATATAACAATGCACATTTAAGGCGTACAGTGTGATGTCTAGGTACATGTGTATATTGCAAAATGATGACCACAATAAGGTTAGTTAACACCTCCATCCCCTCATGTAATTAAGATCTGAGTGTGCAGGTGTGGTGATAACATTTAAGATCTACTCTTTTAACGACTTTTATATATATAATACAATAATGTTAATTACAGTCACCATGCTGTGCATTAGATCCCCAGACCTTATCTTGTAGCTGGGAATTTGTATCCTTTGACCAACTTCTCCCCAATTCCCCCACCCTCCAGCTACTGGCAACCACCATTCTACTGTTTCTGAGTTTGGCTTCTTTGAAAGTTGCCTTTTAGTGCCAGGTTTAGGGCTTCCCAATGGCCTGCGGAGACCTGCCTGGGTAAAAAAGCTTGGAAGAGATGACTTTTCCTTTGTCTTAAAACCAGAAATAATTCTCTGGGGAGCGACCAAGCAAGGAAGGGAATCCTCCCCCATCAGGGAGCCAGCCTGGATTTAACCACAAATGGGAATGGAAGGAGTGGGGAGGGACGGGCCACTGCACAACATGACAGAAGTTTCCCACAGGTATCATTTTAGGAGGGCAGAAAAAGACACTGCAGCTCTAAGATCAGGTGGCTTTTTAAAAACCCACAATATTAGTGATTACTCTGTTAAGGTTCCAGTTTTAGGATCTCAATTTAGAGTGTTTGGAATTTGGCTGGGATTCTAAAGGGTTAAAAAAATCCTAGCATTTGACCTAAATACCCATAGGAACCCCTCTCTCTGGCAGTAACACCTCAAAATGAAAATACATGAGCTTATTGGGGTTGCTAGAAAAGGGCACAGCAGTTTTTCACACTTCCTTTGCCAGCAAGATAACACTTTAATTTGAGCCCCTGACTTTTTCTTGCCCTAGAGGCAGAGGTGGGGTTACTTGTTGGGGCTCTAGGGCCTCCATTCTTCCTGCTTCTTTGGTGGATTTTAGCATGAGAAAACACAAGAGTGCTTTGACTTCCTATTTTTTCTTTTTTTAAAAAATTTATTTATTTTTGGCTGCTGTTGGGTCTTCGTTGCTGCATGCGGGCTTTCTCTAGTTGCAGTGGGCAGGGGCTACTCTTTGTTGCGGTGCGTGGGCTTCTCATTGCGGTGGCTTCTCTTGTTGCGGAGCACCGGCTCGGCTCTAGGCACGCAGGCTTCAGTAGTTGTGGCACGCGGGCTCTAGAGCGCAGGCTCAGTAGTTGTGGCGCACGGGCTTAGTTACTCCGCGGCATGTGGGATTTCCCGGACCAGGGATCGAACCCACGTCCCCTGCGTTGGCAGGTGGATTCTTAACCACTGAGCCACCAGGGAAGTCCCTATTCTTTTCTCAATGATGCTTTTAGAATCTGGGGTTCACACTGCAGCATCGGGGAGCAAAGTTAGATACAAGGTCTCAAGGCCTCTGTTCATCACTTTCTCTTACCTCCTACTCTTTGTTACAAGTCTAAGAGAAAAAAAAATCTAAGTTTAAAAGTTCAAGTAAAACTCCCTTAAGTCTGTGACCTGATTTTCTTCAGCTTGAATCTTGTTAGCTCCTGGATATGGAGTTTTTAGTTCTGCTTTATGGTTTCTTGAACCACGGTGCTGTGTCACGCCCAGGTGGGAACGTGTCTGCATCCACTGACGGCCGCAAAAAACCATGCCCACTAGTCCACCCGGCACCCTCCCACTTACTGTCGCAGCGTAATCCCGGTCAAATTATCTAACAAAAGATTTCTGGCCCTCTCTTTTTTTCTGGGTTTATTTGCCTCATCGCTCTGAGACATCCAAGTCACGCCTTTCCGTTTATATTCTTCTGGACCAAAACGTTAGAATATGAAGTAAAAGGGAAGAAAGCCAGCTGGAGCAGCCGGAGTTCTGCAGTGTCTCTGGCCTGGAGCGTGGGCACCCCTGCTCTTACTGCTTCTCAGACATGGCCCCAGCCTGAGCCTCTTTGCTTTCCTGGCCACTCCTCTGGATCAGCCTCGTTTGATCCATTTCCTCCTTGCCTGCCTGCTGCCCCATCCTCTGACCTTGTTGCCCGGCTTTGACCTCCAGCCAATCCTGGTATAACCGGACCTGTGGACCTTGATACTTAAAACTAGACTCACGACAGCTCTTCAAGGTGCCCTGAGAATACACAGCCACGAGGTGCAGGGTGCTGGGGAGACAAAGATGAAATGTGCACCCTAGCCATGAAAAACACAGAGAGCCTCTGCCCTCAGCTCAGTTTGGCCTTTATTCAAAGAGTAAACTCAATTTGGGGCTCCTGTCTCTGAAGGAACCTCACCAAGAATTTAAAGAAATCCCAGAAGAGAGGAGAGGAAGATGACTGACAGCTTATAAAGTGGCCTCTATGTAGAAGATGCAGAAAAGTTAGATATACTTTGTCAAAAAACAGCAACCTGAAGGAGAATTGACAGTTTCCTTCCCCTGACTTCTCCGGTTATAGAATCCTCTCAGCTCATTTCCTGATTCTCATTTATAATTATACATAGGTGGTCTTGAAGTGCATTTGGGCACCATGCTGTGCAGAAAAGAGCCTGGTCCTAGGAAAAGGGAGCCTTGGGTTCTGACCCAAACCATCCTCTCCTTGTGTGACCTCATACAAATGCCCCACCTATGGGATTCATTTCTTTTGGGAAATTTTCTTTTGGGAAATTTCCCTCCCTATCTCATCAGGATACTGCGAAAACTCGCTGTGCATCTATATGTATATGTGTAGATATATGTATATGAAAACACACACATACAATAAAATATAAGCACCTTTAAAATTTTAAGCAATACATCCTTAGTTACTATTTATTGAGCACCCCTTATATATTAGCAGCTGTTAAGTCTTTTATATATATCACCTTGTAGATCTTCACAATATTCTTGCAAGGCGGCAACCTCTGGCAACCTCTCCTAGGAAGGCAAAGAAATTTACTCAAGGTCACAGAGAATGTTTCCTGTGTATAGCAGCCAGCTCTGTGCCATGTACAACAGGCTCTGGATCATCTAATGATGATTTCAACAGCAATAATGATGCTTTCCTATCTGGGTATGTCCTTCCTATGGCACCATCCTCCTATATCTGGAATACCGTCTCCAGTTGCAACACAGGGGGTCAAGTCCCTGATATCTTGAATCTACTGTGTGCTGCTCAAACTGCCTTGGGCTTCACTCCTATCTTGTAATGGGGGTGAGTGATGGGAAGGATTTGGTGGCGGGAAGGAGAATCAGGGGCCAGTCTCCTCCCAAGGTGTTATGGACGCTCCTAATATTGTGTTAATGGAATCCTTGCATGCAGCAGGCTAAATAAGTGCAAAAGCCACTTATAAATATAATTATGATGTGGATTATATTTCCAGAAGTGAAAATCTGCTACAAGGTAGAAGTAGCTGTTAGGAGGTGACTGATGTTAGAAAATACGCACCAGCCAATCCTCTGTTGCCAAGGGTCCTGTGAGGCCTTCATTGGTTGGTACAGAGATGGCACCCATGAGCTATGCCAATTAGGGGAAGTCTTCCAGTGGCTTGATGTCTTGAGCCTCTTTTGGATTGCTTCATCACCTGGCATTCACAAACATTTCCATCTCCACTTCTTACCCTTCCTCTCTCCCCACTCCATGCCCCAGCAAGTGAAATTTACTCTGTTCCAAGTACATGCCCCAGGCTTTCCCACTTTTTCACTTTTGCTCAAATTCTTTGCTCCATCTGGAATGCCCATCTGTCTCTTTCTTTGCCAAATTTCTAAATATTACTGATCCTTAAGGCCTTGTGCAAAGTCCTTTTTCTCCATGAAGTCGTCTCTAATCTGTTTGGCTGGGAATGGTCATAGCACATTCTCTGTTTCTTTTTGGTGGAACATTCCTTCTTTCTTTTTGTAGACATACTTCCTGAAAGCTAAGTTCCTATCAGTCTCATCTTTGTATTCTCAGTCTATAACATATGACTTTGTATGTAATAGCCATTTATTCATTTACTCAATGAATGAATGAATGAACAAATCTTGAGAGAATGTTGAATTGCGTGTGGTGCTACATTGAAAGATGTGCCAGGAGAATTATATTCGTTAATTTATTAAGCACCTACTAGATTTAAGGTCCTCTTCCAAGATTTATTACAAAATTTATTCTGTCTTAGAATTTGTAGTCTCTAACAAACAAATACAAATAACAAAGAAAAGAGCTCATAGTCTCCCAAGAGAAACACATTAAACCAAAGTCAAAAATAAATGCATGTTATGTGTTGGATGGAGGAAAGGGTAATTGTGATAGAGTTGCAATTAGGGGGAAAAGTTCCAAGGTCTAACAAAAAGGAGGGGAGAAGGAATGACTAAAAGGTGAGTTGTGAGGATACAAATTGGCACCATACAGAACATACACATGCTAAGACCCTTCCTGGTAACAGGATGCATTTCATAGACCATCCACTGCAGCCTACAAACACCTACTGAGAAAATACCCTGAGCTACATGTTGGCATTACAAAGATCAAAATGGCATTTCTCCTGACCTTGGGGAGCCACAGTACAAATAAGAGCTGTGATGAGGGTTCTACAAAAGTTTGGGGATGCTCTGGGAGGAGACAGGAAGGACAGGGAGGCAGGTGGGCAGGGGGGTTTCACAGAAGAGATAGCCCTCCAACAAGGTCTGAGGAAGCAGCATGATGTGAGGGTTCAGGATACAAACTCACGAGTTAGCCTGCCGAGGCAGGAATCAAGACTGCTTCAACCGGAATCTGATCTCACCATGAACCACTTGTGTAATTCTGATATGTGACCAAGCCTCAGTTTCCCCATCTGTAAAATGGGATAATTATATTTCCTGTACCACCAGAGTTATGATGAAGATTAAATAAGAAAAATCCCCAGGCCCAGACTGATTCTTTATTCAAGATTTAAGTGAAAATGCCTGCTGGTTCACTAAGGAGTTGATTTTTGCTTGGTTGTTTCTTAAACTTGTAGCCCCAGAAGTCGGCATCCAATGGAAAGGTTGGCTGGCTAAGCACATAACTTTTCTCTAAAGAATATCAAAATTGGGTTAAGTGATTTTGCCGCCTGCTAATCACAGATTCCCAAACTGGCACTTACATGAAATGAAAGCTTATAGATGTATAGAGCAGCCCATGCCTTGAAATGAACAGGCTTATTTTCTAGCATGCTATTGGATGAGGGAGAAGAGAGAGTGAGGGTCTTTATCCAGCTATAGGGACTCTGTCAATTTGGCAGGTTGGTTCTGTGTTTGGAAGATAAGGGACTCCTGAGAGCATTCCTACCCTATGGCATTGTTTATCGGAGAGTGGGTGATTTTTTTCCTTGTATTTTTTTCTTTATAGAACTCACTGGCATCCTACTGCAATGAAAGTGTCTGACTGTTTATTGCAGCCCTGACTCTGGGTTAAGTGAGCAGTGGACCATTAAAACTAGGGAGAATGCACGTACGTCTCTAATTTCTGCCTTCAGCAAAAATTTCTTTGATATAGACTTTATGAAAGCAATTATGTAAAATTATGCCTGTGTAAACAGTAGGATTGAAAGCAGCTAGAGATTAGAGATTATTAAAGTTGTTTCTTAAAGGGGTGAGAATTGTCTTTTCGTCTAGTAATAATCTCTTGTCGCAAATGAACATTCTGTATTTCATTGCTAAGTTTTTCTTCTTTCATCAAGATAAGAGGAGAGAGAAATGACGAGAAAAGAGCAAGAAAAGAAGGAAGTGGGAAAAAGACAGGAGGGGTAGATTGGAAAGGAGGAGTGGAGAGAGAAAAAAAACATTTGGAAAGAGGGGTTGGGCCTCAAAGTAGCTGTGATATCTGAACAATGTTAAGCAGGGCCGAAAAATAAGATGTCCATTCAAAAGTTTCCCTCAGTCATTTTGGGAGACCATTCTGGAAGAGCATTTGGGAGATCTTTATTTAGTTCAGGCATTCTTTATACTTAACCCAGTCTATCCCATTGCATATACAATCAGTACCAGACACTGCAGTCTGTGAGTTTTCACTGACTTCTTGCACTGAGTAAACCTCAGCTCTCAGGTAGACTGCGGTCTCCTGCAGGCAAGGTCCAGGACCCTACATTGCGCTTGTATTCCCTCTGCCGTGCTTCACAACTCTGTCCACATGCGCTCAGACAATGGGGTAAACAGAGGAGGCACCACCTCAGCTGAAGGTGCCGCCCTCTGTACCCCACCAGCCACACCACTCCCAGGGAAGCTCTCTGCCCATGATGCCCAGCATCCTGAGGGAATAGTCAGCAAACACTTTTGCCTGGCTTCACCTTCCCATTTCCCGCCAAGCTGTGGCCCTTATCTTCTTCCAAATGTGTAAAGCACTTTCTCTTGGAAACCCTCCCAGACATCGATATATATCAATAAAAATTCTATAGACTGTAATTAGCGTTATTTTTAATTATATCTGCATGTTCTTACTGACTTGTCTGTGTTCCAATGAAATTTTATTTATGGACACTGAAATTTGAACCTCATATAACTTTCACATGTCACAAAATATTCATTTGATTTTTCCCAACTATTTAAAAATATAAAAACCATTCTTAATCCTCAGGCTCAACAAAAATAGGTGATGAGCAGAATCTGTCCTGTAGCCTTAGTTTGCTGAACCCTGGATTAAATTATCATATTTACATTTCCTTCAAAGAAAGGATTAAATTTCATATTGCTTCAGAGCTACTGGAAGAACTCAGCATTGATTATTACTATTTTTCCTTTTTTGAGTTAATATTGCTTAAAGAGCTCAAAATCCCATGTAACTTGAAAGTCAAGGGTGTAAAATATTGAAATGAGTCTGTCTACATCAAGCAGTCAAGCATCACCAGCAGGATAAAAAGTAAGTGGTGTCTGGTGCCTATTCAATTTTGAGTTGGCACTCTCTCATCAGGCTGCTTGCTCCCCTTACAGGTTGTATCTTCCATGCTTCTTAACCTCTCCATTTCTGGACTGGGTATCGTCACAAAGACACAGGATCAGAACTCCCTCCGCTTCACCTTGCATGTGTCCAGTTCTCCTTCCCCCATCTTGGGAGGAGGGCTCCTTTTCTCTGCCTCTACCTCTGCTCCTGGGCACCCCCTTCCTCGGGACCTTGTTTTACGTGTTGTCTCCGCCTCTTCTACCTTCTACAGTCCCTCCTCCACTGGATCCTTCCCTCAGCATAGGTTTATGCTGCTTTTGCTTCTCTTTTTTAAAAGAATTCCTCCCTCCCTCCCCCGAAAGCTCACCACTTCCTCCCCTCCTCTTCACATCCAAGCATTTTGGAAGAAGTCGGCCCATCCTCAGTGGTTTGCTTCTCTGCTTCTGTAACTAGGGATCTTATTTGTCCTTTTTTTCATTTATTTATTTCAAGGTAAAAATTGTCTTATTGATTTTTCTTTGCTCATAAAAGCAGTATATTTTCATTTAAAAGTTCATACAATATATAAAGAAACTCAAAAATAACAAAAACCAATAATTCCAGAATTCAGAAACAGTGGCTGTATGCACTGCTGGGTTCTTCACCAACAGCTGTTTTCCTACATCTTCCTTCCTGGCAAAGTTTGATGTCTACTTCACCCCACACCAGACCAGTAACATATCTAGTCTTGTTTAAACTTTTTGGTCTCAGGACCCCTTTACACTCTTAAAGATTATTGAAAACCCAAAGAGCTTTGGTTTGTGTAGGTTATGTCTGTTAATTTTACTGTATTAGATGTTAAAACAAATTTTTAAATATTTACTAATTCTTTTAAAAACAACAATAATAAATCTGTTGCATATAACATTTTTTTATGAAAAGTAATATATTTTCCAAAATAAAAAATATTTGGTGAGAAATGTGGCATTGTTTTACATTTTCACAAATCTTTTTAATGTCTGGTTTAATAGACACCTGAACTTTCATGTCTGCTTCTGCATTCAATCTGTTGTGATATGTTGTTTTGGTTAAAAAAAATATATGAGAAAATGTGGTCTCACAGATAGGTGGTTAGAAAAAGGAAGGGTATTTTAATACTTTTATAGGTAATTGTTGATATTCTGATTTGGTACTATATCAAAACTCAAAAAGTGGGATATAGAGAACAAAATAGTGGTTACCAATGGTGAGGGGGAAGGAGGAAGGAGAAGGATAAGGGTAGGGAATTAAGAGGTACAAACTACTATGTATAAAATAAGCTACGAGGATATATTGTACAGCAGAAGGAATATAGCCAACATTTTATAATGACTATAAATGGAGTATAACATTTCAGAACTGTGAATCACTATGTTGTACACCTGAAACATATTATACTGTACATCAACTATACCACAATTAAAAAAAAAAAAACAGGAATAGAAAAAAAACCCTCAAAAAGTGGTAGTTTCATATCTATAAGCCTTTTGTATTTTCTGTACACTTGTGAGAGAATGAGAATGAAAAAGGAAAAAAAATCTTAGTATTATAATGAACATAGTTTTGACCTACAGAGGCCTCTGATACAGATCAGGGTCCCACAAGGGTCCCTGGAGCACACTTTGAGAATCACTGGTCTAAACCAGTAATACTGTTCCCTTTACCAGTGATTTAGGATGGACATGTGACCTGATTCAGACAAACGAGAAATGAAGGGAACTCTTCAATCACTTTGGAAAAGTTTCCTCAAAGATAAAAACGGTCCCTCAGGAAGACAGAGCTATGCTGCTTCTGCTGGTCAATGTCATGTTTTTGTGTTTGTCTTGGCTTTGCAAGGGGAGGTGCCTAAGGACGGCAGCACAGACACCACAGAGCCAAAACTAGCCTTGACTTACTTTGACTCAGGTCTGAGAGTTTTGTGAAATTAATTTTACTTAAGGAAGGAAAACAGGAAAGAACCTTTGGGGGACATCCTTCCAGACTTTTTTCTAAATGTTTATACATGTACATTGATATTAATCTCTGTATTCCTAGCACTTAGCTCAGTGTATTGCCTGCTACATCTCAGTGCTTAGTAAATGTCCTTTGAAGGAATAAATAAATGAGCATGTGGTGTTTATTGACTGACAATTACCTCTCACTCTGTTCTTTGTGAGGATGAAGAAAAGCAGATCCCTCTAAGAATGACATGTTTCCTGGGTGCAATGAGACATATTTAAACAGATATCTGCAAAGAAGGCTATTTTCCCTGTTTCTGGATACTAAACACCCCACCTCCCCAGCATTTTGTATCCTGAAGGAATTCAGGCATTTGCCTAACACAACCTGAAGATTTGGAACTTTGTGCTCATATAGTGATTTACAGTTTACAAAGTGCTTTCATGGTTATTTCAGTTAGTCCTCACAAGTCAAGTTATGATGGAGTGCTATTAACCCTCCTGCACTGTTGGTGGGAATGTAAATTGGTACAATCACTATGGAGAACAGTAATGGAGGTTCCTTAAAAAACTAAACATAGAATTACCATATGATGCAGCAATCCCACTCCTGAGCACATATCCAGAGAAAACCATAATTCGAAAAGATACATGCAACCCAATGTTCATTGCAGCACTATTTACAATAGCCAAGACATGGAAGCAACCTAAGTGTCCACCAACAGAGGAGTGGATAAAGAAGATGTGGTATATATACACAATGGAATATTACTCAGCCATAAAAAAGAATGAAATAATGCCATTTGCAGCAACATGGATGAACCTTGAGATCATCATACTAAGTGAAATAAATCAGAAAAGACAAAAATCATGTTATTACTCATACGCAGAATCTAATTTTTTAAAAAAATGATACAAGTGAACTTACTTACAGAATAGAAAGAGACTCACAGATTTTGAAAACAAACTTATGGTTACCAGAGGGGAAACATGGCGGGGAGGAAGGAAGGGATAAATTACGAACTTGGGATTAACAAACACACACTACTATATATAAAATAGATAACCAGCAAGGACCCACTGTAGAGCACAGGGAACTCTACTCAACACTCGGTAATAACCTATATGGGTAAAGAATCTGAAAAAGAATGAATATATGTATATGTATAACTGAATCACTTTGCTGTACACCTGAAACTAACACAACATTGTAAATCAACTATACTCCAATAAAATTTTTAACAAAAGAATTTTAAAAAGTGGAAACTGGCAATTTACTATTTATATGAATAATGGTAAATTGAAGAATGTATTGATTCTCTTCTCCCTCCTTCCTTATTAACAAAAGAGAATACATAAAAAATTTATGTGAGGTTGGGAGGGAGGCGCAAGAGGAAGGGGATATGGGGATATATGTATACGTATAGCTGATTCACTTTGTTGTACAGCAGAAACTAACACAACATTGTAAAGCAATTATACTCCAATAAAGATGTTAAAAAAAATTTATGTGATATAAAAAGACCAGCTTATAAGCAAAAAGAAAAAAAGAAAAAGATGAGGAAAGGGGGGCCACGAGAG
This sequence comes from Eubalaena glacialis, assembly GCF_028564815.1. Lineage (NCBI taxonomy): Eukaryota > Metazoa > Chordata > Mammalia > Artiodactyla > Balaenidae > Eubalaena > Eubalaena glacialis. The sequence continues at coordinate 10,121,640 of NC_083725.1, read as the reverse complement.
GTTGAATGGTTCAAAGTTAGACTAGAATTGCAAGTCTAGTGTGCTTAGAGGTTGAGCTCCCAGAAACTCTGTCAACGGCTTTGTCATCATGGGCATCTGTCTGACCACCCTGGGGTGGGAAGGGAAGAGGTACAGAGAAAACTGGCCTTTGTCCCAAGCCCCACACCCTGGGAAGTTCAGTGAGGTGAGCGAGAGTGGCCCTGTGATCTGCCTCAGTTGAATGGCACTAAAATGACAAACCTTTGTTTTGAACGTCTTCACCTGGAGGTGAAATCTTCCACTGGCTGACTGTGATATTAAATACGGACGAGGCCAGGGACATTTCTCACCCGGAGCTCAATGGGAACTGGCAAGTGTCAGATTTGAAATTTCTCACTGCAACTCACAGGCCTTTGCTGACCTGGACTTGAAGGCTCCAGCCTGGAAACAATCCAGAATTAAATACTGACAACTAACTCAGGGAGAGAAAGTATATAAACTGCCAGAGCAGTAGCAAAGGGACTACGGTCTTTACCTCCACTGTGGGCAAGTAGAAAATAGCCCAGCCGGCGCCCAAGACCAGCCTTCTCATCCTGGCCCTGCCACTATTTTGTTACGCAACTCTAGGCAGATGGCTGACCCTCTCCAGAACTAGGCTTCTGTATTTTTAAGAATTAGATGGTCTCAAAGAACATAGCATCTGAAAGCACATAAACTACATAAACTTAAGTCCATTTCTTTAAAGAGAAAGACATTTACTCATATAGTAAAAAATGAATTCTGGGTTACACACATATATTCAAAAAGTTTATAATCTCACAGATGAGATATGTAGGTGTTGAAAACAGTAATTCATACCTGCTGCCTTGGTTCTTACCTAAGCCCTGGATCACTTGTCTGGTCCCACACTAGGCTCTCAGCATCATTCCTGGGCCTGATCTACACACATAAATGCTTTTGAATGAATAAGCATGAATAAGAGTGCCCAGGCTTTATCTCTTGTGGGATAGCCTGATGTAACAGAAAAAGACCTGGAGTCCAATACACCTGGTTTCAATTCCCAGCTGTGTGACCTTGGGCACGATCTCTGCTACTTCTTCTGTCAAATGGGACTGGTGAGGAGCGAACATCACTTGTGTGAGTTGTCTGGAGCAGTCCTGAGCCTGAGGCAGGTGCCCGACATGTGGTAGCTGCTGTCTGTAACACGGGGCTGCATAAGGTAAGCACATCAGAGCTTTGGATAGCAGTGAAGATGTAATTATTTCATGTTGGGGTAATCAGGTCAGATTGCTAGGGAGGAGTATTTAAGTAGAACCTAGAAAGAGGGTTCCCAGTTAGGTCGAGATGGAGAAAGGGAAAAGGGATACAAGTGAAGGACAGCAAAGGCAGGAGGCAGGAAGGTGCAGAACGCCGAGGCAGTAGAAGGGAAGATGGTGTGTCTGGACAGAGATGCTACTGAAAAGGGAAAGTGGGGCAGGTTTTTCAGGGTTCCAAGTGACAGAGCATTTGGACTTTATCCTATGGAAAATGGGGAGCCTTTGGAGGTTTTGAGCAGAGGTGTGATGGGTTTAAGAAGCTACATTCCTATAGGATGAGTAATAGAAGTTACCAGTAGCTACAGCTCAGAGAAAAGATGGGTACAAATTTCAAAGATGGACTTTGAAGCAGGTGTCACTGAAATCATTCTATGCAGCTGCTATGGCTGATACACTCAGTAACACTAATCTCTAATAAAAGTCTTGGAAGATGGAAATTGGAGTCATCTTGGGTTAGGTGGGGTAGGACAAGATGACTTCGGATACATTTTTCGGGAGGAGGGAAATTCATGGAAGGATTTCTGGCTCTCACTGCTGTGGAGCTTAAATGGACTAGTCATGTTAAGATCTTGAATGTGGACCTACACTCAGAGTCTTCTGGGACCCCAGGTGACAAGACAACTTTCAGTGAAAAAGCAGCACGTTCTTTACCCCCTGCGTAACACTGATGTTGAATTACAATCCCTGAGCACAGGTAAAGAAAGATGAGAAAGAAAAGGAAAATGAAGGCACAAGGAAAGAGGGGGGAAAGGGAGAAAAAAGAGGAAGGTGCTGGAGAGAAGAGATAAGAAAGCAAAAAAGTGGGGCAGATCCGGGACGGAGACAGCTCTGCTCACAGTGGTCATGCCCAGCACTGCCCAAGGCGCCTGAGCTGACGGAGCGGAGATGGGAGGCTAAAAGACTACAGTCAGTTTCATCTTTTGGGCTGTAAACAATTCAAATGGAAAATGTTGGATGAGATTCCACTGGCTCAGTTTGGAGGGAGGAGGTCTATTCATCAGTCTTGGAGCTTTTTCACTTCTGGGGACTGTCACCCATGTCAGATCCATCTGGACATTTCTGAGGTTTTTTTGTTTGTTTCCTTTTTTTTTTTTTCCAAATGCCTTTGCCAGGAAGAATATTAACACATTTAGATGTAAGAAAGTAGGACACAGAGGAAGAAATTGGGTGTTAGCATCAATTTCTTCCTTTTTCATGAAGCCCAAGTGTTCTTATGGGATCATTAGGTCTGTTAAATAATTTACTTCTCATTCATTCATTCTTTTATTCAACGGCTATTCAACAAGGACTTGGTATGTACTAGGTACCATACAGGTTACTGTTTGTTGGGCTTCCAGCAGGATCACCTATGCCATAAAGATGAGATCACGCACTGGACCAAAGACCTGAGAAGATACTGCAAGACATTCCCTTAGTTATGTTTCTGGTAACAAAACAAAATGCAAACAAAGCAACAAAAAACAAAGCTCACCGTCATGAGTTCCTCCTTACAGGGCTCTACAATTCTGCCTTTCTCTGTTTTCTCCTGGTACCACCCATCCTCTTAAGAAGTACTTAAAAGTACTTCTGCTTGAAAGCAGCTGCTGGGTTAAATAATCCCACTCCTTTCGTAGTCAGCCTTAAATCATGATTTTCTTTTTGTTTCACCCCACTTTCCATCTTTATAACTCTCTCATTTATAATGGTTGCTGGTTATTAAGCCCTTCCTAGGCGTCAGGCCTTTTACTTTCATTATCTTTAAGACTCACAACAACCTCTTGAAAGAAATGGAGACTCAGCTGGGTTTCATTACTTGCCTAGAACACACAGCTAAAAAGCAGCAGAGTCGGGCTTTGAACCTTCCTCTGTCTGACTTCCAAGAGTGGACTCTTTCCCAGACACAACATGGCCTCCCCCAACCCCGACCTGTGAGTTATTCACCCCCTGCTCTTGCCCTTGCCAAGAAACTAGAGAATTTCAATCAAGAGACTGTACCCCTTGGTTTTCTATTAATAAATGTTTGATTGATTCTAAATGAGCTGTCGCTATGCTTTCGAGTGAGAATTACAAGCGGCTCCATAAGCAGATTGTAAATCGACAGCCACGTGACTGAAGCTGTTACTGTCACACCAGCTGAGGACGAAGCATATTTAATTATGGAGATGGGGAGGAAGGGGACCAGAGGGTCTCAGGGGGGAGAGTCAGGCGTTCCCGGCCTTATCAAGGCTTCAGGATCAAGAAGCAGTCTTCGTTCTGTCTCTCCAGGTTTTTTTGATTTTTTAAATAAAATCTTCTTAGGCCGAACCTCCTTATTGCATTGAAAAATGGTTCGAGTTTGGTTTCTCTAGTTTCCGTGGGAAATAGGAATATTAAAGTGTGAACTCCAATCATCTATGAAAAACACTTGCCTGAGGATCTTGGCTCAGATTTGCAAGCATAACGCATTTCAATAGTTTTTTTCTGATGAGTATCTTGAGGTTGTCTCCCTGAATTAAGTTCCTGAAGCTCACTGGCAGTGGCACCTTGCCCGTGTGAGCACGGTCCTGACACGCCGCAGGTGCGAGAGAGGCGGACGGGCATCCTGCGGGCGGTGGTGCCAGCGCGTGGCCATCCTCATGGGACTCGGCAAGTGGCTCCAGCCATGAGGCTTCGGTCAAATCACTTAACTTCTTTACGCTCTGCCGACCTCACCAGTAAGAGGACCACGATGGTGTCCTCTACCCCTGGGGTTCTGGTACCCATGACAGCACGGGTGTTGCACCAGCGGACGCCGGCCATAGGGCGCCTGGTGTGAAGGAGGAAGAAGCCCCTCGGCCAACGCTACCTTTCAGGGGCCCGCGGGCGAGGGTGGGGGGGTGGACGCGCAGGATCATAAACCGGTGCCCCTTCTCGCGGGAACACGCCCTGGGGGGGAGGGGTGCGGCTGGGGCAGGGGACGCAGGCCGACTCCACTCCCACTGGCGCCCTCGGCAGAGCCCAGCCCCCACCCGCACCGCTGACCCCTTGAGCGGGCACATCCCACCCAGTTGGGCTTCGTGCGCTGTGCTTAGTACTTTTTTTTTACATTTCGTCAGTCAGTACTTACTGTTCCCAGTATTATTTTCCATATGTTCATCGATACCCAGGGAAACAGATGAGACTGAAAGGACTTTAAACTTCATATTGTCACCAGCAAACCCATTCACAATTCCCGGGAAGCAAAAATAAAATATGGGTAATAAAGTCTAACCTTTTCCTTTGTGCTCAGTCTAGTTCCGTCTGCTCATAGGGGGCCGCGTGCAGAGGCCGGCCCCCATTACTTCAGAGTTCCTCGTGGAAAATGGTGACGCCCACCCGCCAGCTCCCTGGGCCGTGCGCGAAAGGGCTGCGTAAGACACCACGATTCAACATGGCGGCGGCGCGCCGAGTGCAGAGACGCTGCCCCCGCCCGCCTCCCATCTGGAGTCTGCGCAGCAGAGCTGCCCGACCCTACAATAACCCCGCCCCCGCCCCCCCCCCCGCAGACGGGACGCTATAAATCAGCCCCGCCCATCACCTGTCCCGGAAGCGTGTGCTCTAGAGCCCAAGCGGGCACCTCTCCAGTCTCTGATCAAAGAATAAAGCTTTGCTTTGCTTCTCAACAGAACTGGATCTCACTCTATTGGCTTGGATGACACAGGGCTGGAGAGCCCTTGTTGGGGCCCAACTCAGGAAGGTAGGTAACAAAGTCATTACCAACGAAAGGAACGTGTTGTCCCACCTGTTTGCATCCGGTGTCTGAGAAGATCGCAGCCACGGATGCGAAGTTCCTTATGGCTGGTTTGGGAACAAGAGTGTGTGGGGGGCAGCGGGAGGGTATACAAGTGGCTGGGGTCCGTGAAACATCACTCAGAGGTCAAGGTTTAGAATGTTTCAGATCTGCCTGAGGAAGCAGATGTGGTGGCAGAGCTCAAGGTCTGGAGTCAGGAAAACCAGGTTCCAACCCTCATTCCTCCATGATCATGGGCCAGGTCTTCAATGTTCTGTTTCCTCATTTTAAAAATCTGGGTTATGATCTCTCTCATATGTATGTTACAGGGCTTTGAGTTTCAAACAAGATAATTCAAGGAAAAGTGCTGTAAATTCTGCAAGGCACAATTTCTGGGGAAATTGCCATTTCTCCTCTCAGTGGATTTGTTAGGTTTGCAGAGCAAGAAAGCAGGCTTTTGGGCTGCAAGTGTCATGGGGTCAGGGGCCCGAGCTTCACCTCATCTCTTCAACTTCACGTCATAGCTTCTTAGCTTCTGTATGGACGTGGGCCTGGCTGGGTGTCACGTGCTGTTGGGCAGCACCTGCTGGACCTCGATGGACCCATGGGGTGAGGGCACACTTTGGGGTGGTCACCCTGCCTTGCAGGTAATGCTTAACTGCCTCTGGTGAAGGCTGGAGCATCCTTTGCCATTGGCCTTGGAGGTAATCTTTGCATTTCTTGTTCTGACAAAAGAGTGATAGTCGTTGAAACTTATGGTTAATGGGTCATATCTAATACCTAGATTCATGCAAATTCCCAAAAACAACCTTAGGGGAACCTCACCTGAACTCTCAAACCCTCTTCTGTCTTCATGCCAATATGCTCATGTGTTCACAAAGCTGAACCATCACCACAAACCCCTGCAGGAAAAGTAACAGTCGAGTTACAGAGAAAGTGATTAATAGTTCATTTTCATAAAGTCTGTCTGCGTCCAACACTGAGATGCCAAGAATCTATGACTTCACCTTTTTTTCTGATGCACGCCTAAAATGCATGACTGGGCACAGTTCCACTGGGAAGCTAAATAAATCAGGAAGACAGAGTTGCCTGTGAGATGCTGAGAATTTAGAATTCAAGATAGCTCCAACTTTGATTTGCCCTTCTTTTTCTTAATGGATGTTCTCTTTAGTTTCCATGGATTTGTGAAATACATATCATTTGTGGTTGAATCTACCAGTTTTTCCTGTAAAGCAAGAAAAGGTTATTATTATTTTTTACTGTAGTAAAATAGAAGCCCAGAGAAGGTAAGCAATTTGCTTGAGGCCCCCCTCCAACACATCTGTTTAATCAATGAAATGTGCGGGCCAACAGTGAGGTAGAAGTTGGCAAATGCTTGGCCACCTTCTTTCACTGCCTTCCATCTTCTGGAACCAGTGAATAGGCTGATTAAGCTGTGATGTTAAGAAAAGCCTGGATCAGGCATTCTCTCATGAGGGCGACTTAGCTCCTGGGAAGTGCAATTATGAGTAGAGATGTTGGTTTAAACGTTAGCTTTGGAATAAGAGAAATGCAAACCATTTTTCTTAACTCCAAATTAAGAAACTCTCTGATGATATAGGAACCCTCATGTAGAATATCCAAGTATGAATGGCAGTGCAGTGATGAATTGCTCTTTTTCACAATGGTCTAAGAGTGAGAAACAATGCACTGGGAACAAGAGTTTAAGTAAGAGGGGACCTGGAAGAAATCCTTGGACACTAGTGGTCTGATCTACGTGGTGGCTTGTAAGTCCTGCCTTTTGTCCTGAATTTTAATTTTTCTTTTCTTTTGAACTTCATTGTATGGGCCACACACCGCGCTGAGCAAGCGCCTCCGCTGCCCAGAGCAAGCTTTCACGTGAGCTGGAGCAGCTCCCAGACTGTTAAGCTCCCCCTGGCTCTGACCACTCCAACACCACACATTCCCACAGAAGGTGCTTGTGTTCACACGGGGCCTGAGCTTGATCTACCCGTGGAACCATCTTGTAGGAAAGATTGCCCAGCTGGGGGGACTTTGGGTATTTGGTAACTGACCTTCTTTGCATTGGCTTCTGGACCAATGTTTCTCAACTGGGAGCGATTTTGCCCCCCTAGAGGACATTTGGCAATGTCTGGAGACATTTTAGTTGTCACAGCTGGAGATGTTACTGGCGTCTAGTGGGTAGAGGCCAGGGATGCTGCTAAACATACTATGATGCACAGAACAGTCTCCCACAGGAATGATTGGGCCCCAAATCTCAATAGCGTCAAGTTTGAGAAACCCTATCCTGGACCAATTGAATCTCACATTCTTTTCTAAAACAAGCAAAGTGTAGTAGGGTTACAGCGCAGTCTGTACCACACTGGTTTTAGTCTTGTAAAAGAAGACCTGCCTACCTCTATTTTGATAATCCTGCTGTATAAAAAACAACCAGAGAACCTCAGTGACATAACACAATAAACTTTGACTTTTGCTCCTGAGGCTAGAGGTCAGCTGGGCAGTTCTGCTAATCTGGGCCTGGCCTGGCTGACCTTAATGAGCCCACTCAGGCCTCTGCAGTCAGCTGCTGGTTTGGCTGGGAGCTGGCTCATTTAGGATGGGTTCACTCTTATGCCTGATGGTTGGTGAGCTGTCGGTTGTGGTGACAAGGGTGACTGGACCACGTGGTATGTCATCATCCAGGGAGCTAGCCCAGACTTTTCACATGTCGGTGGCAAAGTTCGAGAGAGAGAGAGAGAGAGAGAGAGAGAGAGAGAGAAAACATGCGAGGCCTCTTGAGGTCAAGGCTTGGAACCAGCACCTCACTCCTGATGACTCTATTAGCCAAAGCGAGTTCCAAGATTCAAGGCACGAGAAACAGACTCTACCTTCTCATGGGAAGAGCTGCAAAGTCAATTGCAAAGGGCAGGGATGCAGGGAGGAGTGAAAAATTGCGGACATTTTTGCAACCAATCTACCTTACGCTTCTGCTCCAATTCTAATTTACACGTATGCTTCAAAATCTGGTCGAGCAGTGCCTTCCCCAGGAAGCTTTATCTAAACCCTCCTCTGTCCTCCCATGGAATCCGGGCTGACAGCTCTCACAGCTCTCTTCATACTGTGACACCGTCATGGCATAGCCACTGGCCGGCCCCCACTCCACCCAAGCCATCCTGGGCTCCCTGCCTTCAAAGGACCATGAATGAGCGAGTCGTTTCCTTTCTCTGTATGTGGCCTAAATGTTTGGTAAACCTGGCTGTAGAGCATGCATTAAAGAGCTTGAATTATGGAGTGAGAATGCCTCTGTTCCAGTCCTATCTTTGCCTCTTACTACGTCCAGCCGAGCAACTAATTAATCTATTTCTCTGTACAGTATGAAACAGCACGTCCTCCAGGGGCTTGGGAGGACAAAATGAGATGATACAGGACAAGTGCTTGGAAGAGTGGCTGGCCCATAGCAATCCTCAGTAACAGTAGCTTTTGTTATTTTGGATGCCTCTTCCACCATTTCAACCCGGCACCTAGTGCATTAATTAATTCACCACTTACATGCAGATGCCGCACTCCCGTGGTCCTCCTCACACAGGAAGTGGACAACATATGTCACCGGCCAAGTGACTCCTCGGTGCTTGAATTCATTTTGTTTCTATGGCTGGTGCTGCATTCCCTTCAGTCGCTGGAAGAGATTATTATTTCCTCCTTCAGAGGTCACTGGAGCTGAGAAAGTCAACTCGCCGCCAGGGATATGCTGTGCTCCCAGGGGGAAGGAGTCCTACGCGTCTGGTTCCTACATCGCCTGACTCATCCTGGGGATGTTGGCGGCTGCTGGATTCCTATAGATCACAGGGATAATGAAGAGAGCCACGTGGACAAGCTCAAGGGCTGAATTCGGTGTTGCTGTAACGTTTTGGGAACTGTTAAAATAAGACACGTACAATTTCAGACAGACTTTTAAATGACAGCTTAAAAACAGCTTCTTCTGCCATGGGCTGGCTCTGTGGATTTTATAACCGTAAAAAATTAGAAGCAGCCTCATGAATAATTCAGTGACTCAGTTCTGGGAGTTGCAACGCCCCTCACCGGGTGACTATGTCTATCGCTTTTAATACCTGGCGAATGGGCCCTGGTGTCTCTCACTTGGTGGATCTCTGCAGAAACGGAATCGGGTAGGAGAACCACATCACCAGCTTCTGCCCCCTCCCAAGCTGCCGAGTCAGGTGGCTCTTGCCTGGCCTTGAAATTGTTCTCCTTTTTAAAGCCTTCAGGTTAGAACTGAACACTTCTGAAACACTCGCAAGAGATTCTCAGTGGCTGGAAGAAGCCTAAATTGTGAAAGGAGAAATTGGGGCAAACCCAGCCAAAAATAAAGTTTGCATCTTGATGGGCCGTCTCAGGGAATTTACTGAAACATTACCTCTACTAATCACCTATGTCCATATTAATATTTTTAGTCTCTAAAATACTTTTGTGTTATACAGTCAGAAAATTATAATTTAGCACTGATTATCCTGGCTTTTAAAGTATATTTAGGGAGTTCTCTGGCAGTCCAGTGGTTAGGACTCCGAGCTTCCACTGCAGGGGGTTCAATCCCTGGTCAGGAAACTAAGAGCCGACAAGCCAGGTGGTGAGGCCAAAAAAAACTAAATTAAAAAAAAATAAAGTATATTTAAACATTTCCATATGAGTTGGTCTTGCTTTCAAAGTAGGTATTTAGCTTTTTGAGGTCACGGGCCATGTTTTAAATTTGTTCTGTTTTTTTTTTTTTTCCACGCTCCCTAGCATCAAGCTGGACCCATGACACCAAGTTCAGTACCGATCAGTTCTCACAAACAAGTAACCCACACATTTGATTCATTTGATTGTTTTTGGTTTTTGTGTTACCTTAGTGCAACATTGTAAAAGGCAGCATAATTAGATAGATGTCACCTGGGGGTCATACTTAAGCAGCCTGGCATGGATGTTATCTGACCTGGCCGCTTCATATGTTTCTGTGCCTTCACTAGGAATTTGAGTCTCCACCACGGCTCGAAGCTCACGTGCTCGACAGTTTCCCTCCATTCCCCATCCCCCATCTAAGCCCTGCTCTTACTTCTTAACTCTAGTTCCACCTCCTCCATGAGGTTCTCCTGATGTGACATCCACAAGGGTCTCTCCCACCTCTGAGCTCCACCAGCACCTGCCCTCAATGTATTGCTACTTAATTCGGTAGCTCCTACATATACCCTGGTGTTTTTGCTCTTCTCTGTAGGTATTTGTCCTCTCTTGCCAATTACATTCTAGATCCTTTTCAAGCAGATTCTAATACCACTTTGTAGGCCCCGTGGTGTCCTATATAGAATAGGTGCTAAATACGTATCTGTAGGCAAGTGAGACGGATGTTCTCAGGGACTGTTTTTTGTTTTTTTTTTTTGAGACAGTTATTTTTTATGGGCACTTTTCTGGGCGGACTTGACCAATCTTATGGCCACACTGCTCGTGCCCAAATCTCCATTTAGTGTTTGATTACCATCATGGATCTCTTTTTACTTTTTGTCCTTTATAATCATTGTCAAAGATAGGTTAAGCCTGTAAGACACATCCAAACCTTGACACTTTCCCTTTCACCTCTCCATAAGACTCTGTTTGTTTGTTAAGCATCTGTCTGCTTTTTCTTAAGCTAGCTAGATGTTTTCCTGAATTGGTTCAAGTACAGGAGACAAACTGCAGCAAGAATGGTATTAGACACATCCAGTAGTGTCATGTTCCTTAACAGATAATTATTCAGCACCTACTCTGTGCACTGCATTGAGTAAACCTGACTGGCAATTCATGACTCTAAGGAGCTTTCAGTCTAGCTGGAGAAATACTACAGACATGCATGAAATACATGTAAAACTCAAGACTCTATGTACAGTGCTAAAGCATCAGTAAGTGCTGTGAATTCCAAGGAGGGCAAAGTCTCTAAAGAGTTAGGAAAATGTTGCAGGAGGAGGCAGATTAGTTCTGGGCCGTGAGCATGCGTAGAATTTGCAGAGGTGAAACAGAGCCGGGAAGATACACCAAGAGAAGGGGGACAATTCTGTAGTGAGAAGACCTGAAGTTTTAGAGTCACAGATAAGCCAACACTTACTATCAAACCACAAGTTTCTGAATCTCATTCCATCTTTGAAAAAGACCTTGTGACACTGTCATGGGGATTCAACAGACAAAATATGAAGATGTCTGTGTAGTGACTGCTGCACAGCAGGTGATCAATATTTGCTTGTTAGCTTTATAGCAACTGTCAAAAGTGGTCAGAGCAAGTCTGTGGGGCAGGAGATAGGACTGTCTAATTGAAACACAAGGGAGTGATGAGACATGATGGGGGAGAGCTAGGTTCCCTGTAGGTCACCTGTTGGAGGGCTGAGATGTCTGGATAAGGGTTTGGGCTTTAAGGAGTAGGCTGCGATGCACAGGGCAGCACTGATGATTTTTTAGCAGATTTTGCAAGTTCCTAATTTGGAAAGTACACATGCAGAGGCACCGGAAGTAGTGGGTGGCAGGAGAGGGCTGAGTCTCTGACTCTACTCATTATACTCATGTGAGTGACGTTTTGTCTCCAACGATTTGAGAAATACTTATGTCAAAGCAAGACTTCTAAAATAAGAAAAGCCTGAAATACTAAAATCCTGAAATCCGAAAAGATCTAAATATGAAATACTAAATTTAAAATACTGCAAGTCCATCAGGACCCTTCCACCACTCTCCAGAGCCAGCAGTTCTGAGCTGTTCCTCTCGGAACCATTCAACTGTTTTGTATTCCAGAACCCGGGCATGATAGTGATTCTCTAATTTTGCCAAGTTGGAATCAATTCTAGGCAAAAGTACCGATTAACAGCTGAAGTTTTCTGTGGCTCATCAGCTCTTAAACAAGGAATATATTTTCTATATATTATTTATATTTATAGTTATTGTTCGTGAGCTGGTCAGACCTGCCCAAAGGCTTTGCCAGTGCTGTGCAGCCGCTGTTCTCGAGTAACAATTGAATGTAATCATTTCTGTGAACAGAATTGAATGGCTAATAAGCCAGTTTGGTTAATGGAGAGGTGGTGAGGAAGAGGAATAAGGGAAGCATTTTACAATTTATATGCATTCTGCTATTTTAATTTATTGTCAATCTTAAACAATAACCCCAAACTATGTTTATAGATCAGAGGAAATTAATGAACTTTACCTTTGTTCAACTTTTTAAAAAGTAGCCCTTTGGCCCAAACAGCATGACAGACCAAGTGGCAAAAGAGGAGAAATAAGCCTTGTAATCAGAAGGTGTATTTGAGTTGAGGTCTGAGTTGAAAAACTGCCTATTAGTCTGAAGAGTCTAGCAGAGGTGTCAGAAGGCTTTCCACACCCTGCTGGTCAGAGCTGTTTCAGATCATTCTACTGCCAAGAAGCTCCTATGATTCCTAGCTTGGTCCCCTTTATAGAAGGTCATGCCTTCTTAACCTAAGAAATAAATACAAGTAGATGGAAAGGGTGCTTACCCAGCTGCAATATTGTTGTATGACACTTAACATTGACTTTGAAAGGAGCAGGGCATCATCCTATCAGAGAACAACGGATGCATCCACTTGAAAAGTCTATAGGGGTCTTAACTCTTCACTATTATTTTATGTCACTCCAAGAGATTCTGAGATGACTTGGTACAGGCAGGTTTATCTTGGATGCACTTAAGTGTGGATCATGTAAACAAGGCTGGATGTCTTTAACGAAAGCCCCGGTCAAAGTTGGGTGGATTGATTGAGGGCCTACTGCATACCCAGCCTTTGCTGAGTGCAGAGGATATGAAGACAAATGGTCCACAATTCCTACTCTTAGGAGTTGTGACAAGTCATGAGGCAGACACGCCGAAGCATTATTATTAATAATTAATATTATCTCAAGGCAGCCTATGCATATACTAGATGAGTGGTACAGTCAGTGCCATTGGGTTTTGAGAGGGAAGCTTAGCAGTGTGTTTAGGGGCAGAGATTATGTATCAATTTAACTGGAGCTGCGGGCTCAGAGAGGAGTGAAAGGGGTAGCGTTGGCGTGGGGTTTGCAGCTGAATTGTGGGGACTTTGACAGCCAGGAGCACTTTGGCTTTGCAGGCAACTAAGAGCCATGGAAAGTCTTTGACCTGGAGCATCAAATTGCCTTTAATTTAGGAAGATAAACCTGGTAGCAGTGTGTTGGGTAAGCCAGAGTCAGGGCAACAAGTCCATAGGAGAGCTGGAATGCCTTAGATGGCAGCTGGCAGAGAATAAGCTGGGATGGGACTAGAAAAAGGCATGTGAGCGGAATCATGAAGAAAGAAGCAGTTCTTGTGCTTGCTTCCTTCCCAGTTGGATTGCAGTAACTGTCTTAGTTCAGGATCTTATAACAAGATACCATAGACTGAGGGCCTTAAACAACAAACATTTATTTCTCACAGTTCTGAAGGCAGGGCAGTCCAAGATCAAGGTGCCAGCAGATCATGTGTCTGGTGGGGACATGCTTCCTGATTTGTGGATGGCTGTCTTCTCACTGTACCCTCACATGCCTGAAAGAAAAATCATTTCTCTTGTGTTTCTTCTTATAAGGACACTGATCCCATGCATAAGGACCCCACCCTCATGACCTAATTCCTTCCCAAAGGTCCCACCTCCAAATACCATCACAATGAGGGGTCAGGATTTCAACATGTGAATTTTGAGGGGATATAAACATTCAGTCCACATAACAGTTACCAAAATTATTAATATATTTATAATATTACTGATTTAATTGCAAGTTTCTTGAAGGTAATGCCTTGTACGCAGAGGGGGCTCTGTTGGTTGAATTAAACTGTGTATAACCTAATACACAATTAGGTTGAAATCAAGTTAATGTTGAAATCAGATTTTTTCACACTGATTATTGCTATTAATGAAAATCTGTTTAGCTGGTAAGACATACCAACTATAAGTCTGTTTTGGATATCAAGATTATTTTATGCAAAAGGTATATTTCTTGACAGTGCATTACTTTGAATAGAAACACTAACCCCCCCTACCCCAAACACACACAATCAAAAGTCTCAGAATCAAAATGCTTACCATTTGCTTAATGAAACAGAAAGGGAATGCTTAAGGAAGCAAACACTTCCATTTGAGACAGAAACCTAAAAGCTCTGAGGGGCGTTAATCAGTTTCTTGGGCATTTAAGCATTACATCACATTTTGTTTTTCCACTTTTTAAATTCATCAAGCCTCCAGCTTGGGGATTTCTGATCTGTAAAAAGCTTTTTAACAAACATCCTTAACACCCTTTTATATGAATACCGCTTCTTCTCAGAATGCAAAAGTAGAAACTACTTTCTATTCTGAATAATGTATAATGTTCTGTTCTATGAGGCAGTTATGGCTGGGGGACCTACTTCATCTAGGCGTCAGCGAGCTCTTTGCTTAGTTTGGCCCTCTCTTCCAAGAGCTGTGTATTTCACGGGGCACTGGGGCAACCTCGGATCCACTGCTGATACTAATTGTGACTGCAAAGCTTTCTTATACTGTCTGCTTTTTCGCTTTTGTTCACAAGCTGCATGTTTTTACACTTTTGTTCATTTTGGATCATCCACTTTTCATATAGGAAATAGAATATTTGGCATGATCTTTGAAGCCAGATCACATCCGGACTCTTAATACTTTGTAGGTGCGTGACATTGATCAAATACCTCTGGAGCCTTTGTTTCGTCATTTGAACGTGGGGATAATAATCCCTACTTTCCTAGAATTTGTGCAGATTAAGTAAAATGCGATAATGAAGGTAAAGCATCCAGCATACAGTAATCTCAGTAAACATTAGTTTCTTTTCCTTATTTGGCGGGTATTTGTTCCTGAGCATTCGAGTGCTTCAGGACGATGTAGTGAAGAGACAGAGAGAGACAAACCCCTCTGTGCTCTGATAATGACAACACTGGTTCTCAAAGTGTGGTCCCCAACCAGAAGCATCAACATCCACCCCAGTCCTACTAAATCAGAAACTCCAGGATGGGGTTCAGCAATCTGTGTTGTAAAAACCTCCCAGGTGATTCTGATGCACACTGACGTTTGAGAACCATTGATTGTAGATAAAGGCCAGCATGGTATGTTTGTGGGTTTACAACCAGGGAAAAGGTGGGTACGGGTGCATGCGCGTGAGTGTGTGGGGCTGGTGGGGTGCTGGGGTGTTAATCTTCATTATTCACAAATACAGCTAAAGGAAATAAGCCATGGAGGTGGAATTGGAGAGTAACTAAATTATTTAGATGTGATCTTCAGTGTCTGGTCACATTATTTGTTCTCTTTCTTTGTCAAGCTAAGTCTTGGGGAGCAGGGATTTAGGAGTAAATAGAGCTTGAATCCTGTGTCCTGTTGAGATCTTGAGGTGGTCCTGAATCCTGACCTCAAAAGTCACAGCTCTGATGCCTCCAGATGGGCTCCTTTGTCTTGGACAGGTGGGGGACCTCTCTTCCCTTGGGAGCAGGGATTTGGGGCTGAGATGTCACTACGACAGGCAGACCACTCTCTATTCAGATGCATTTTTTAGTGTAGGTCATTTTGCCACCTTCCTGTGACTCTGAAACTAGGCCTCATTTGAGTTTTGCGTGTGATGGGCAGGAAGGTCATCAGGGTAGACACTAAGTGCTGTTTGTCTCATATGACAAGCTACTTCTGAAAATGGGCGCCAGTTCTCACGTTTCAGTATTTGGGATCAAAATGATAGCAAAACAGTCACATACACTACTAATCAATGGCTAGAGATCTCAGTCTGACGGTCTCCCATAGAGCTACACTCGGGTACCGTCTGCCAAGCTTGCAATTGGTTGGACTCTGCCCCCCTGTGGACAGTCGGTCTCACTGGATCCTGCCAGGAGCCTGTAACTTGCTTCCTTAGGATCATTGGTGAGCTGTCTTTCTCCTTTCTCCTGTCTTGAGATTCTGTGGCCATTTGACTTCTCATCAACCGTAGGGTGATTTGGGGAGATACCCAAATCACCAGAACGACACCATTGCCGCTGTGTGGATCAGGTGCTCATTGCCAGGAATGTGTGACGTTTGGTGCAACGGGTGGGATGCTGCAAATACATATGCCGCATCTCATGCTTGAGGTTCTTTTAATATACATGTAAAAATTCATATATTAAAATAGAAATATTTTTACAAATTTAAAAATTATATTGGTAATATTTTTGTTTTAGAAAAATTAAAAATGACACCCTCACTTCCATCACTTACCAGATAGATGTTGCGCTGTGTATCATTCCATATACCTCTCCTCCCCAGTATCCCTACATCCTCACTTTTCTATTCCCTGGTTCCTCTTTAATTTTACTCATTTTTTTCCAAGAACAAGAAAACAGAGAGAGACGAGCAGAGGGGAGGTTAGACAAGGGCAGAAAGCAAGCAGTGCTGATTTGTGCCCTGGACTTTCCTCGTTGGGGTGAGCTATAGTTATCACGAAGTGAGACAACCCCTCCCCCTTGTTCAGCCTGGTCATTGAACACCACCGAAGACACATGGCCCCTCTTCCTCCTTCTTTGACCTCTTCTTTATTATCAATTCCATCTGCAGTCTCAAATCCCCTTTCCCTTTGGCTTCTTAACACCCTTCTTCATTTTCAAGGGCAGAGAAAGGAAAAGGCAACGTCTAAGTTTTATTGACTGAGCTGAGAATGTTTTCTTAGGTCCCGACTGGGAGCTTCTGCAGCCTTCCGTGGGCCTGTTCATATTTTTCTTGCTGGTTAATAAAGACTCTTACATATTAGAGTTACTAACCCTAGGTCTACCATAAAAGTTAGAATATTTTTTCATTCAATTCACTCATTCACGCAACAAACATTCAACACTTACCACGTATCAGATGCTGTTCTAGATTTTGGGGATTCAGTAATTTCAAAAGGATAGTTGGGGTTTCTGCTTTCATGGAGGGAAGAGAAACATGAAAGCAGATACACAGTTTTAGGTATTGGTGAGTGCTTTGAAGAAAGCAAAACAAGGTGGTGGGGGAGGTTGTTACTTTAGTAGGTGGCGTAGGGAAAGGCTGCTCTGAGTAGGTGACATTTAATCTAGGAACTAATCATGAGAAGGAGCTGGGAAAATCTTCTGGGCAGAGGGAACAGCAAGTGCAAATCCTCAGTCGTCTGAGGAGGCTTGCTGCACCTGGGGATCGAAATGAAGGTTGTTGAGGTCATAGCAGAGAAAACAAGAGGGATGAAGAGGCAGGGAGGCCAAGGTAAACTTGGTTCTCATCCTAGATGTGGGTGGAAACAATTGAAGGATTTTACTAATCTCGTTCACATCATTAAAAGGTCCTTCTGGCTGCTCCTTGGTAAATGGTCTGTGAGGGAGCGAGAGGGGGCAGGGCGGGAAGATGGGTGTTGACTTGGCAACAGTCCACACAAGATGTGGGGCTGGCTGGTTTACGGGAGCCAGCAGTCGGGGTGGGAGCCATGGATGAGCTCTGGAGACCCTGGAGAAACAGCTCATTCGACTTGCAGCTGAGCTGGATTTAGGAAGGAAACGAGGAATCGGAGATATTTGCCTTTCCATGTTTACAGTTTTTTTGTTTGGGGAGGAGTCTTCATAAGTACTAACTTTTAAAATGTATTTATAGCAAATATTACTATTTGTGATAGCAAGAATGTGGGGCGGTGTGCAAAGTGGATTTATTTAATGGACCAAATGACTGCAAACATTTCATCAACCAAAAAACTCACCTTGCTGACATCCTCATTTCTTCAAAGCACAGGACAAGGCATAGAATGATATTTTCACTTACGCAACCTACTTTGAATTCAGGCAGAAGCCTGGGTTTAGAAAAATAATGACTCTGATACGGTGAAACCAATTGAGGACTTGTTCCAGTTTTTAGGAGTCTTTATCTCCTATTAGCTCTATGACTCTCCTGAGGCTGAAAAAGAGAGATCAATGTAGTCACGACAATGAGACATCAGGCAGAAGCGCTTTCTCATCACCAGTTTCCAGTGCTTTTGTTGAATTGGAAATTCAAATGCTGATGGTTGTCTGTCTGCTTCTCAGGGTTCCCTCTGTTTGACTTCCTTGTGCCGTTTGTGTTTGTAATCACTCAGGCAGGGTGGTGCCGGTGAGGGTGCGTGAGAATGTGTGACACGAGAGAGAGAAGAGGTGGGCAGAGAGGGACAGACAGACAGACTGAGACAGAGATTGAGAGAGGCAGGGCAGAGACAAGGCAGAAAGCTAGAAACTCGAGAAGTGGATGTGAATGAGTCACGTTTCTCCCACTTCCTCCGATTCCTCACTTTGAGGTAAAACCTGCTGCAGAAGAGCATTCAGAATTTCAGCAGTGACCTTTTCACGCGGGTCCTACTTGCTCTGTCCTCGAGGGAAGTTGAGACTGGTACTGAATGATTAGATGAGGCTCAGGGAGGAGCCAGCAGCAAGTGTGGTGGAAGACTTGGTGTTTCTATCTGGTGTGTTAGGGGTTGAATTGTGTCCTCCCCCCAGAAGATATGTTCAGGTTCTAACCCCCAATACCTGTGAGCGTGAGCCTATTTGGAAATAGTCTTTGCAGAGGTAGTCACGTTAAGGTGAGGTCATTGGGTGGGCCTATGTAATCCGATAGGACTGGTGTCCTTATAAGAAGGGAACTTTGGACACAGGTGCACAGGGAGAATGTCATACGATGACAGAGGCAGAGGCTGGAGTTAGGCAGCTGAGAGCCCAGGCACGCCAAGGGTTGACAGCCAGCACCGCGAGCCGGGAAGAGGAGAGGCAGGACTCTCCGCTACAGGTCCCTGCCCACACCTTGATTTTGGACTTCCAGACTCCAGAACTGCGAGGGAAGAAATTCCTGTTGTTTTAAGCCACCCAGTTTGAGATATTTTGTTACAGCAGCCCTAGGAAACTAATACAGGTAGTAAATCCAAAATGAGTCATCAGTGGGATGTAGAAGCCAGGAAGCTTACTGTAAGTCTGGGCTGCATTAATGGGAGTATCAGCATCTAGGATGAGAGAGGCGTTCACTTCTGGGCTATATATTTGGCAGGACACTGACAAGCTAGAAATTGTTCAGAAAATACCCAGAGCGGAGAGGGGAGCCTGGAACCCTGCCCCGCTGATGCCCATACTACTGCAGTCTGGTGTCAACTTCCCTTATTATCGTAGCTTTAACTCACACCACTTCCATTTATGTATTCGATATATATTCATATATTTGTTCCAATAGAGATAAGCTGTTTCCCAACCTGCCTTCTTTTCTCATTCCACAGACAATTCATTCCTGTGGCTTCAGTTTTCTTCTCCAGCCCGATTTCTCTCCTGAGAAAGAATGCCCACTCAGTCTGTATCTCAATTTTATTCAGTGCCACCTGAGCGCAACTCGACAGAGTTGGGACCCATCATTTACTGCATCTCCTCCAGACCTGCTCATCTGCCCTATGTGCCCTGTTTCAGGGAAGGGCACCCCTGTCCACTTGATTGCCAAGTCATGACTTCGTGTCATAGCTGTCCTGGGGGCCCAGGAAGCTCTTGGAAGCTGGGACCGCCCTTCCCTTACATTCCCCTCTGCCTCCCAGGTAGGTTCTGCTTGCAGTGGACACTTGCTTGAATGAACAGATCGCGCCTCTCCTGCTTTAGCCCCCATGGGAGGGATCCCCAATGTGTCTGGGAATAAGTCTACCTGGGGATGCTGCACAAGAAACAGACTTTGGAAAACAGATTTTTAGGGAGTATTTTAAGAGACTGATGATCAGAATGGCACAGTAGAGCATGTGATTTCTTAAAAGTAAAAAAACCTCAAAGCAGATATAATTTGTCATGTGGTATTGGGAGTACATTCTTTGGGAAGGGCATTGGGTCCTACTGTCCCCAAACAATTCACTTGAAGATTAATCAGACACTGTGGCATTACCGTCTCCTTATAAACTTTAAGAAAAAGTTGGATCATACAGAAAAATAGGAGGTAACCCCTCAATCTCTTGCTTTGGGTTTTAAGATAATACTCTTCTTTCCCTCTGTCCTTTCCTTTCTCCTTCCCTCCCTTCCTCCCTTCCTCCCTTCCTTCCTTGCTTGCTTCCTTCCTTCCATCCTTCCTTCCTCTTTTTCTCTCTTTCCTTCCTTCCCTCTGCCCTGGCTCAGACCTCCTCTTTCCCTCACTCTGCCATCTTCTGCATCCTGAGTTGTCCTCACCTGGTCTCTCTCATCCTCCCAGAATTCAACTCTCCCCCTCTCGACTGCAGTCTCTTTCTTGACTTCGTTTCTTGCGGGCAGGAAGAGCTGCAGGGCTTCCAGAGAGCTCCTGTTCAGGTTACAGCCAGTAGCTCAGGTTTCAAACATGGGACAGATGGCAGATCCACTTCCTTTCAGAACGGAGGGCTCATCCATCAGAAGGAGGTTGTTTACTCTTCAGCCACCTTCATTCTTTACATTAAAATGTTTATCTTTGGTATCTTTTCCTCATTCTAACCCTTTTTTTTTAAACTTGGAGAATGGCTTTGATCTCTTTCCAGCCAACAAATCTGCATTGTCTGTGCCTGGAAAGGGAAGCGGATGACAGTATGTGAGGTGCGCCTGGGAACACGAGGGTGGAGAAGTAGACCAAGGGTGTGGGTGGAGCCTTCTGAGCAGGTGGCAGTAAGCTGAGTGGGGATTTTTAATATATTGACAGAGGATTATACAGTGCAGAGCACATAAGGTTTTGGAAATGAAGACCCCGGTTTCAATCGTAGCTCTGCCACTTAATAGGTGGGTAGCGGGGCTTCCCTGGTGGCACAGTGGTTGAGAGTCTGCCTGCCGATGCAGGGGACACAGGTTCGAGCCCTGGTCTGGGAAGATCCCACATGCCGCGGAGCAACTATGCCCGTGCGCCACAACTACTGAGCCTGCGCGTCTGGAGCTGTGCTCCGCAACGAGAGGCCGCGATAATGAGAGGCCCGCACACCGCGATGAGGAGTGGCCCCTGCTCGCCACAACTAGAGAAAGCCCTCGCACAGAAACGAAGAACCAACACAGCCAAAAATAAATAAATTAGTTAAATTAAATTAAAAAAAAAAAATAGGTGGGTAGCTTGGGCAAGAAATTTAACCTCTCACTGCCAGTTACTTCTCTGTAAAATAGGGATATAATAATTATTTCACTAAGATGTTATGAGGATTAAATAAGTAACCATATAGGAAAAGTGCCAGGTAGTGGTACTGGTCTCAAATATGGGAACCTATCTATTGATGCTTGCTGTCTCTTCCATCTAGATTCTCATAGCTGTCTTCTCCTCCAAACGATACTTTAAGGACAAAGATGGTTTTATTCATTTTTTGTGTCACCAGTGCCTAGCTTAGGGTGAGGTGTCTATTAGATGCTCGAGACAAGTTTGTGGACCTCTCCAGGGCACAAATTACCATCCCCATGGTTGGGATCAGGTGGAATCTTGGTCCCATGAGCTGCCTCCCACTTTCTTCCTCTCCTCTACTCATCGTGGCCTTTTGTCCTCTGGTACTTTCAGTAGGCTTTCCCCTCCCTGGTCTATTTCTGTCCTCTCACTCATATTCATGGGGCAATGCATATTTTGAGAATGTACTTCAGACCCAAGCTCCTCTGAGACTTAATTTTCACTCTCTAGCAAGTGGCTCAGATAACCTCTGTTATTGCACAGATGTTAAGCCCTTAAATGAACTGCCTTTCATTCTAAGAGTCAGGAGATTTCTCATGGGTGGAGCCTGAGTTCCTGCTGTTGTCATGGTGATGATGGGCTGGGTGGGGGGTGGGTTGTTAGGTTCCAGTATCTTCTCTCCCATCTCCTCCCCAAGACACTCACATCCCTTGCCCCATAAGTCCTGATCTATTCTTTCATGGCTTCAGGCCAAAAGTCTAGGGGGCAGTGACATTCATTGAAGGGGATTTGGAGATAATTGGATATAAAGCAGAGGTGATACCGCTCTGAATAACATTGGTACAAAATCACAGCTCAGGCAAGACCTCACCTCATGGTAGCCTCTTACTTTACCAAGACATGTTTGGCAAAGAGACAGGGACACTGGTAGCTTCTGCTTTCCTCACCCCTTCAAGCTAAAGTCACTGATGCCCCTCCCCCCCAAAGCTGCCGTCTCAGCCCCAATTTCCTGAAAAAAATCTGTGTCTAGCTGGAGCTTTACCCACAGACTCAGACCTGCCTGGACCTGATCAAGGTTCAAAGACAAAGGACTGGAGAAGAGAAAATGGGTTTGACAAGTATCCTTAAGAGGTAGAATGAGCTGAACTTGTTAATAATTGAAGTAGGGGGTGAGGAAGAGAGTGCCCCCCAGGTTTCTCAGGAGGGCCACAGCATGGGTGGTGGGTTCCATTAAGACCCCCTAAATCGGGATCTTATCCAAGTTCCCGCAAGAGGCGGAGCAGGTTGGTGGCGGGTAGGAGAGGATTTCCACGTTGCACATGCTAAGGTCCCAGCACAAAACGTGGGCACAAACCAGCCTATTTCAATTCTGCGTTTTCATCTTGAACCGAAGCGAGGCACCTCCCTAACCCCCATCCTGGCTGATCAGAGGGATCAAACTGAAATGAGGAAGGAAAGGACTTTATTTATAAGACATCGAAAATTTTCTCATCTAGATCTCTATAACCTATCTATCTGCATCTGTAACTGTATTAGACTCAGACCTATCTACTAGCTGGCCTACCCGAAGTTACTGGGAAGAATCATTAACCATCATGCGAAAAATAAATCCACTGCAAATCAACACTTGCCATTTTTAACTCTTTAGCCCCTCTTGGGGCTCGTGTCAAAACCCCTGTTTGTTTCCCCCAGGTGGCATCTCAGTGTCAGCGGTACCCTGCACATGGCGCTCACTAAGACTTCTTATGTTCTTTAGTTTCTACTCCTCCGGAGGATGACCGTCTAGCTCCTTGAGGCATCCCAGGTGCTTTCTAGAACAAATTTCCTTTATTACCTTGTGGTCTATTATCTTTTTAACTCTGACTATCCCGGACACTCCAAATTCAGGGAAAATAAATTCAGGTGTTTTTGTGTGATGCATTTAGAAGTAGAAAAAGCAGTAAAAACTTCTTTTGGAAAATAATATGGAGTATTTGCCGACGCTTTCTCCCATTGATGATCTCAGTTTGACTGTCTAAAACTCTGTGAGTATAGGAACAGAGGGGCCCATCTTCCTGATGTGAAAACTGAGGCCCAGGGAGGCTGGTGACCTTGCCTAAGGTCACCAGGTGAGTCAGGAGGAACAGGGACAGGCACGCATAGCACCAGGCAGACTACCAAACACTTTCCCTGCTACCGTCTCCTTGTGAGTGGTTACTATAGTCATCACACCAACTTCATTTTATAGACAAAAAAACTGAACCTCAGATGTGACTTGCCAGAGACCAGGGAGCTTTAAATAGCTCTTCTGATACCTCCTGGTGAACTGCAATTCAATTGTGCATTAACCACCCAGAGTTAGCACAGACCCCACAAGTTAAAGGCATGGTCCCCAACAAGATTGACCCCACTTAGATGTCAGCTGCCACTGGGGGCCCCAGGCCACCCACACTTCTGATCAACTCGCTGCAAATCTGGGGGATTCCCACTACCTCCCTCGGGTTTTTTTGATAATTTGTTAGAATGACTCCAAAAACTCAGGAAAAGTCTATGCTTACAATTATAGTTTTATTCTAAAGGACATGAATCAGCACCAACCAGCCAAAGAGACAAACAGGGCAAGGGCTGGAGGGTCCTGAAGGCGGAGCTTCTGTGTCCTCTCTCCATGGAATTAGAGCATGTTACCCTCCCGGCACACCAATATGCTCACCAGCCAGGAAGCTCACTGAGCCTCAGTGTCTGAAGCTTATGCTAGAGTTTCATCACATAGGCATGATTGATAACTCACTCTCCAGTGTCCCACTGCTCCCCAGACTCCAAGCCCCAACCCTCCAGTTACATGGTTGGTCTTTCCAGTAACCAGCCTCCATCCTGAGCCATCTCATTACCATAATCTCAGGTGTGATCCAAGGGGCTCATGAATAACAGACACTCCTATTACTCAGGAAATTCCAAAAGTTTTAGAAGTTCCATCCCAGGAACCTGGGACAAAGACCAGACAAATTCTTTATTATACAACAGTAGCAGAGCCGGGTCTTGACCCTATGTCTGCAGAATACAGGTCCAATGCTTTCCCCACTGCCCCACACCAGACCCCCAGCACCTGGCCCCCACCTGGCTTTCTGGCTGTGCATTTAGGAAAGAGTAAGAAATCGTGTTGTATTCTGACTTCCCAAAGACCTGGAGAGAGGCCACAGATATTTCAGAAACACCCCGTTTTCCCCACCTGAAACCAGACCAAACCCATAATCCAACCTCCACGTTTCTAAGGTGACAAAGCTGAAGCAGGAAGGATGCTGGCACTCACCCTACACCTCTCCTGCCCCAGGAGACAGCTTGTCTTCAGGACAGCGCAGGGCTTTTGAAAGCAAGCCACACAGGAGGTGCTAGTACAGACAACAGCTGCTGCGGAGGTCTGCATTTATCCTTAATCTGCATTTTAAACAAAAACCCTCCATCCCACACAGCTCTCTGCCCTAGGGAGCTGTATTCCAAAATCTGCAAGCCAAAATGGAATGGTGGATGAGAAATTATTTCAAAGGAGTAAATTCCAGGGCATGCAGGCTGCAAAGGGCAATGTACCCACTTTAATTATCAATGCAAAGCTCTGCCATTCAGTGAAACTGGAAAGGGGTTTTCACTTACTACACACCTACTACATGCCATGCAATGTACTAGGCATCTACAGACATCACACATCATTTAAACCTTACAATTCTATGAAGTATACCTTCCCATCCTAATTTAATTGATAGAGAAACAGGCTCTAAGAGATTAAAGGACTCTCACCCAAAGATACGCAGTTAGGAAGAGGCAAAGCTATGATTCAAACCCCAATTCAATTCCAAGACCCATTCTTTTGCCTATACCAGGCTGCCTCCAGTAGCTGGTAATAGCTGGGAAAATGTTGCCATCGTTTTTGTTTGCTTGCTACCTTCTTAAGGATTATTTTTGTACAATTAGGTAATTAAACTGTGATCCTCAGAAAACCTGAAATTTTGAAAGCCCAGGCCAGCAGAACAAAGCTAACCAAAGAAAAGCTTCATTTACATGAATCCTGCTGGGAGATTGCTCAGGTCATTTCTCTGAAAGCCCTCGTGACCTTGCCTCTCCTAGTCTAAACATTAGGCTGGTTTCAGTTCTTAACTCACTGCTAATTCAGAACAAGCACCCTAGTAATGAGAAAAGTCTCAATCACATAAAAGGCTCGCTGTGGGATTAGAAGAGCAGCCCTATTTCCAGCTCCAGTTTTTATTTTACCTCCTCTTACTGGCCTCTGATGATAAATGTGGTGGCCTATCTGGCAGGGTGGGCAGAAGGCCCCAGCACGCATTAGCTCAGCACTAGTGCCACCTGGTGGCCGGCCCGTGTCTGCGGGTCCTCCCGGCCTTTCAGATTACAAGGTGGTGGCGTAGGACTTTTGGTCTCTGCCTCCTCCAGGTCCTCAGACAGGTGTTTTCACAATAGCACAAGAGACACTTGTGTGTGGGGAGTGGGTGAATGAGGCAGCCGCCTACTAATATAACAGCAAAATTCTAAGTGACTGTGATGACTGATTCTTGGACGTGGACAGTCGTGTTCGTTTTGACCTCATGCAGGTAGAGCACAAGAATGCGTTGGCCCCTGCTTCTTTCATTCTTTCAGATCCCTGGTCCCACTGATACCTGGATGTAAGCCCCATCAACGCATAGGTGGTGGCACCTTCTTCATATTCACGTCCACAATCTATACCACAGCCCAGGAAGAAAATGAGAGAGTTCGGTGTATCCCAGACCATTTACGCAGCTGATTTTATTTCCTTCTCAAGAAGTTTCTCAGCCACCTGCCTGGGGAAGAAAATCAGAGATGTTTCCTCCGCACTATTCCTGAATAATGTTTAGGAGCATCAACCGTGTGTCATGCTTTGAGTAAGCACTGAGAATACAAAGTTTGTAGGTTACACTTCCTAACTTTGAGGAAGGCACAAGCTGGTCAGAGAGAGAGGCTTGTTAAGATAACATCACAGTAGAAGGCAATAAACATCACGACAGAGGTATAATTGGGCCGGTTCAGGATTTGGAGTCAGATTTACCTGGGTGTGGATCCTGGATCTGTCACTTAATTGTTATACACTTGGGGAAATTATTTGGCCTCTCTGAGTGTCAGTTTTCCCATCTGTAAAATGGACATAATTATGTTTGCTTTGCTGGATGGTAGTAAGAAATAAACCTAACTGTGGAAATAAATGAAGATCACCCAAATGAGAACAGAGCTTGCTGCGGCAGGGGGCCAGACACCATCACTGAGTTTGGAGAGACTCATTAGCAGGCAGGGAGTGGGAAAGCTTTACAATGGAGAAAGGGGAAGGCTCCCATGTGCTCTGGCTGGAGGCTGTTGACATGGGGAAGCTGGAGGCTACTTTGAAGCAGGGGCATCTTATGTGATTAGTTCAGGGGCCTATTTGGCTTTCTTGGATTGGTCCTGAGTGGGAAGTGGAGGCAAAAGTTAGGGAAGCTGGCAGTCAATGACCGAGTCCTGGCCATTCTGGGTCCATCACTGCAGAGGCTGTGGTTTGGCTTCCCGTGCTGGTTGCCGCAGAGGTTGTGGGTCAGAATTCTGCTGTCACATGTGGTCTGGCCACTGTCCTGTATATTCAGTCTCTCCTAACGCTGGTCACGTGGTGTATGACATGCACAGATATCCAGTAAATGGTGATCATTATTATTATAATTCACCTTGGACAGAAGTGACTCTGAAGCTCTAACTGAGCTGGACTTCGGTGGTCGCTCCCCAGCAGCTGTTCTCTCTGTACCAGTCGGTCAGCCCGGGAAAACAGAAACCGTACCAGCTATTTGAAAAGAGATAACTTAATATGAGAAACTGGTTACAGGAATTGGAAGATGGGGGAAGTTAAAGGGAGACAATGTGGTAATACAGACATAGCTACTGCAGGAAGCAACTGCCGCCCTTCAGGCTGGAGGAACAAGAAGAGATTGAGGCTACTGGAACTCGGAAGCCCAGAGGCTGAGCTTCTCTGAGTGGGCCCCAGACCTCCCACGAGGTGGGCCCCAGACCTCCCACCAGCTGCTGCCCACCTGGTGCTGGCGCCTCAGGAGCCCCGAGGAGGGGCTGAAGGAATGGGATGCAGGCGGCCGAGCAGCAGACTGGTGCAGGCACGCCTGCGGGGTCACCATGAGGCCGGTTCAGGGAGAGCGGAAGAGTCCTGGAAACTGGAACCCATTGTTTCCACAACGAATTGCAGCTGCAGGGTGAAGAAGCATGGTCGTAGTGCTACTGGTGGGCGAACGAGAAGGAGATTGAGGCCGCCTCTGATTCCTCTCCTCTGTTTTCAATCCAGAACCAAGAAGCTCCTGGAGAAGTTCCCGTTCCTTTCCTTAACAGGGTCGGGGAGAGGGGAGCACAGGCATTAGAGTCCACTTCTGTTCCAAGCTAGATGTTTCCAGTCTGCAAAGTTGGACTCTTCCATGAGATTATTGGGATGGAGATTTAGCCTGTTCCACTTAGAGGAGACAGGGCTCTGGCTATACTTTCGTCCAGAAGCAATTACCAGAAACAGTACCAGGCATCTGGAACATCGAAATGAATCAAATATGGTCCCTCCCCCAGAGGAGTTCATATCTGGTGGAGAGAGATTCTAACCAGTCAGTATAACATAACATGAACTTAAATGTAAGTCAGTGGTGTCATGGAATCACTAATGCCTAACTCTGTCTCTGAAGGTCTCAGAAGACTTTCCAGAGGAGGTGGCATTTGACTTGAGCCATGGAATAGAAGTCTGCCAGGAGGGTGAAGGAATGAGAGGGCACTCTGGGCAGAGGCCAGTGCCTATGGATGGCTTGGAGGAGGTACACAAGAGCATCTCTGTTTGGAGGGCTCTAAGGAGGTGTGTAACCTGGGGCAGAGGGCTGGAGACAGGGTGAGGAGAATGGAGCTCTGGGATGATGAGCCTTCAAGGATGGAGAGGGGCCAGCTCCCAAAGGGCCTGAGATGGTACCCTACAGAGATGAGTGAAGCTGGGGGAGGGACGTGACCCAGCCCGAAGTTAGAGAGATCACTCTAGCAGCCGCGTAGAGGGTAGATCAGGAAAGGGAGCTGGCGAGATTTCAGGCAGAAAAGCTGCTTAAAGTCTGTGTCATAATACTCATCGGTGGCTTTCAAGATGCGTAAGAGATCTTGCTAGATACCCACCCCAGCCCAAGAGTGATTCAAAGCAGTCAACATAAATAAACACAGATGGGAGAATTGTGCCCAAGCTTTGTGGGTAGCTCCTGCCCAGCTGAGGCACCTTGTTAGACCTGCAGAGGCCACATTCCAAGGACTGATGAGGGGTCCAGGGGACTGAGTGGAGGAGGTGGAGGGAAGCCAGGCTGGGCAGCAGGAGGCTGCACGTTCTGGATGCACTAGATCCCCAGGCTGGACGCCACTCTGAGGCGACTGAAAGCTGGTGCCAATTCTGAGGCAGAGAAATGACTTGATCAGAGGCTGTGCCTCAGGAGGATTAGAAGGGAGCTATATGTAGGTTGGATTCGGGTAAGAAGGGAGTCCTGTTATAATACTGCATCCAGACCAGTGATGATGAAGATCAGAATCAGCCTAGTGGCTTTGGGAAAGGAGAGGGTGGGCCAACATTGAAAGGGAGACTGTATGGAAACTGATGAGGAAATGGGGAGTTGGGAATCAAAATGCCCCCAATTTCTTTGTTCCCATAAATGAGAGGGAGATAGAAATTGAGAAGGCAGGAGAAGAATTTTCAGTGCCAGCTGTTGGTATCTGAATAACGGATTGCCTTTTCCAGTTTGTATCCACGTTGCTGGTGTCCTGTAATGGAGCCAAACTCCTCACTAGTGACTTCAGGTGAGGATATTACAGCCACCGTGAAGGGAACCACAAAGAAATGAAGGGTAAACACTCCAAGGACATTTTGATTTCTGGTAATAATTTTTGTTGCAACCATAATCGTAATAGTACCCCATTTATTTTATATTCCTGTTTGAAAGTGTTCCATTAGGCTAACTTTAAGGAGGATAGAGTGAAATTGTTCTGCTAATTCACTCCTGGTAGTACTCTAAGTTAGTACAACACTTTGGAAAGCAATGTGATAATGTGTGCAAATCCCATTGCTGGGAATTTATCCTAAGGAAATACATGTTTTTAAAGCAAAAGCTGAGAGCCCAGAGAAGTTCATTACAGTGTTGTCTATGCTAATCAGAAATAGGGAAAACATAAAAGTTCTACGGAAGGAAATGTGGTTTGGTAAATGGATGCTATGACGATTCAATGAAATATCATGAGCCTATTAAAATGCAAATTGCAATTATACTGATGGGGGAAACATGTAAACATGTTTGATATGGTAAGTGGGAGTAGGGAGAGCAGAGTACCACACACTGTATATAATTTAATATAACTGAATATGTGCATGCATGTGAATAAAGACTGGAAGGTAATTGGAAGAAATGAAAGTAGCCATTACAGTAAATAGCATGGGCCCAGCAGTCAGAATGCTGGGCTCAGATCCCATGACTTACTAGCCTGTCATACTTTGGGTAATGTCTTAACTTCTCTTAGCTTCAGTTCCTTATCTACAAAATGGGGGTAACAAATGGGTGTAATAAAAACCCCGACCACAAGGATTTGAGAGCATCCAAATGAGATAAATGCTCAATAAATGATGGCTATTATATGGGTGACTTCTACTTTAAATATATTATAAGTAGATTGCCTCAATATTTTAAAAAATGCACAGGTGATATATCATCATTCTCTGTAATGAAGTTAAATAGACCCAAGTGGAATTAAACAAAATATTGAGAAGAAAATGTTAGGTGCTGGGTTCTCTTTGTTGCCTTTGTGGCTTTGTTTCTGTTTTGTCCTTGCATTTTAACTCTACTTGACATGTGGCCAAGTCTGGGAGTGAAATAAATACAATACCAAAAAAAAGAAATTCTTACTCAATGCCTTAGCTGGGACTCTTAGCTGTTTTCCTGTCCCCACTGTATGAAGTACAGATTTAAAGAGTTTAATCTCATCTACTTTACCTCCCAAATGGTAGATGTTCAGGGATCAGCCAGACAGCTGCACAGTGGACGGGGGAGGGCACAGGCCCGGAAGGGACTGTTTGTGAACTAGATTACTGCCGTGTGAGGTGTGTATTACTGGGCAGCAAGGAGAGACTGGCAGTCATTTCCGACAACCAGGGAGTTGTCACCAAACTTGAGACGTGCAGTCGTGGCTTCATCGGGGCTCCAGTAGTTGGTACTATCTCTCTTCTCTTCCATTTATTCTGTAATAAGTATGTTCAGAGGTGCCTACAAAGACAGTCGGAACAAACATTCATTGTCATGTGATCACCCTCTCCCAACTTCAGAGAAAAGGAAAGTACAGCTGGTTCCTCTTCAGGGCCGCTGTTTCTCTCATCAGCACAAAAGATTTTAAACTCCTGCAGTGTAGACCCTGCCTCATCTTCAGCTGTACATCACTGACTGCTTTGAGCACACCCTTGGGATCAATACTCTGCTCTAAAAATGATCCAAGGGCTCCATCTGCATCATGAATAAAGGCTGCTGTTTCCCAGCATCAGGTTTCAGTGCGAACCAGCTGGACAACCCCTCAGGACACCAGATCTGTGCAGGCAGAATCTGCAGGAGCCAAGGCACCTGCTGCTGCCTTCACACTTCTGAAAGCAGCAAGCCTGGAAATCCACACCGGCAATTACACTAGCAGACTCACTGTTGAAAAATATCACCAATGTTCACAGAGATGTTCGCCATGTGTTATTTTAATAGCAAAGGGTTGGAAATCATACAAATGTCCATAAATAGGAGATTGCTTAAATGAGTTATGTACAACAATAATAAAAATAAGCAAAAAATTATCTCCACACTGCTATGAGAGGATATTCTAGATACACAGGTTAGTTAAGAAGTAATAGGTTGGGAGACTTCTGGTAAAATATGATAGATTAAACACTTATGCTAGTGCTACTCTGTCCTGAACTAAAGTAACAGTGAGTGTATGAAAATGCACAAGATGACAGTATGAAAGAGAATAGAAAAGGAAATGACAGAATAAAATTTTGGAAACTGGAAAGTTGAGGGCCAATTTCATATACCAGGTCAAGCTAAATCTTAAATTTGCAGTGGGAGAAGCCCAGAAGTCCATTCACGCCATGGAGCTCCAGAATGGTTCAGAAATGGGCGGCACATGGTACCTCTGAGGGTGGGTGTCCAGGGTGATCTCGAAAGCAGAATATTTGTTGAAAGTCTATAATAAGAAGCAGTTGGACCCCAGATTCTCACCTCAACTCCACTCTGCCAGTGACTTCCCCTCTCCCAACCAGCAGAAGCCCAAAGGTTTCATTTCTGAAGAGGTTAAACCAGAGACATTCTGGAATCAGGGGTACGAGGCATAGCTGAGGCAAGGGAATCACCCTGAGAACAGGGATTTACCAACACAGTGAGGTTCTGGCCCCCTTCTTTCACTTGGTCCCCAGACTTCTGAAAAGCCGGTGTTATATATCTTGACGCGGGACATCGGAAGAGTCTTCTCTCAGAAACGGAGCTGCTCAAGGGCCAAGACCCACCGATACTTACTGGTGGTGGTCCCCCAGTGTAACAGCCCAGCCAGAGTATCCTACAGAGTCAGCAAGACCAGCCCCTTCCCATAAAGCTTCCCAATCGGTTCTCTGTGGTTCACTTTTATTTTATTTTATTTATTTATTTATTTATTTATTTTTATTTATTTATGGCTGTGTTGGGTCTTCGTTTCTGTGCGAGGGCTTTCTCTAGTTGCGGCAAGCGGGGGCCACTCTTCATCGCGGTGCGCAGGCCTCTCACTATCGCAGCCTCTCTTGTTGCGGAGCACAGGCTCCAGACGCACAGGCTCCGTGATTGTGGCTCATGGGTCTAATTGCTCCGCGGCATGTGGGATCTTCCCAGACCTCAGTTAGAGCTTCAGAGTCACTTCTGTCCAAGGAGAGAAACTGGAGATGTATGGGAAGACATCCCTCTCATTTTATAAGGTTATTATGCATCATGACTGTTCCAGGCAGAAGAAAACAATGGTGCTAATAATTGTGTGGTAGATTTGGTCCTCTGTGTCATAGCACCGCTGGGTTCATTGCCTATTGACAGCATGTTCGAATTGGTGGGAAGGATTCCCAGTCCCCTAGCAGTGCTCTCCTCTGCATTGATATGGCGATAGGACTGGATACTGGCAACTACCTTTTTGATATACGCCTGCGGAAAAGGACAGCAG
Organism: Eubalaena glacialis; assembly: GCF_028564815.1. Taxonomy (NCBI): domain Eukaryota; kingdom Metazoa; phylum Chordata; class Mammalia; order Artiodactyla; family Balaenidae; genus Eubalaena; species Eubalaena glacialis. The sequence continues at coordinate 10,089,352 of NC_083725.1, read as the reverse complement.
CATTTCAATTCAGTATATTTGGAAGAGTTAAGGCATCCTGATAGGTGAAATTAGTATCTATCGCCTTCAGGCTGGTAATGGCCCGGGGTTTTCTTCTAAGTATGAGCGTGGTGACTTGGGAATAAGAGGCTTTCCTGGAACCCAGGCCTGGTTTTGTGGGTGACAGATTCAAATTTCCTGGGCAAGCAAAGTATCCCTGAACATTCTTGATCACAAGGAAAGTCTGAGGCTAAGAGGAGATCATTCTGGAAATAACTCTCCTGTAGGCACACTGTGTGTCACTTGAGTGTTGAGGGAGCAGGGCTCCAGAATTAGACCCTCTGGAGGGGATGTGACTTCTTGCCATCTTCTCAAGGAGCCGTCCAGGGTGGTTCTGTATCCTCCATCAGGGTGGCTTAAAATTGGCCCTGGTTGTTGTTCATTTTGTCAAGATAGGAAAATAATGCAGTGGGATGTTCTGAAAATCATCTAAATATGCCTACAAGTCTCCTTATTTGGCGTTTTTAAAGGATTTTAGAATCACAAAAGGCGAGCTGCTATTATTATTATTATTAAACAGTCTTGTTGTGGGATAAGGGACATGAAGAAAATCCCACCGTAGGACAGCTTCTGATCATAACTGCCCGTGGAAATGGAGATTTCTGTCTCACAGTGTTGTATGAGGACAAAAGGAGAGTATATGTCACGTGCTCCCAGCTGTGCCTGACACGTAGGGCGGGCTTCGTCAGGTCAGTTACTACTGAGAAGCAGATGAACAGGCAGCGGGCTCAACCCCAACATCCGTGGACCCCAGGCGAGACCTCAAAGGCAGGCTCACTTGCCTCTGAATGTTTCAAGTTTTGAACAAGCCAACAAACTGTTAAATGAAATATGTTCTATTCTCCTACCTTAACAAACAGACTTTTATGATGACCTGGAAGGCCCAGTTCACGTTCAGAATTCTCAGCCTCCTTGGAGCTCTGTGCAGAACACGGTAGTATGGGGCCTTCCCCCTTCTCTTCCTCTTCTGGTTCTGTGAGGATACCTCAGCCCACACATCCGGGCTCCATCCAAGTTCCCCACAGATGGTCACCCTTTAGGGCTCTCTTGGTTCTCAAAGTGCCTATACCAGGGGTGCGGTAGTGCCCTAGAGGGACGGACCTAAGGTGGAAGGCTGTGCAGGCCCTAGAGGCAGGCTTGGGACTATTTAGGAAGAGAAGGCTGGGACTAGGTTACCTGGCACAGGATTCGGGTGGTCATGGCTTCTTGGCCCATGGACTCCTCTCCCCATGGGAAGAGGTACCAAGAGGTGAGGGGTCCTTTAGGGCACAGGGTACAGAACGGGGGTCCTTCCTGACTAGGTCTAAGGGCTGTGCTGGCTGGTGTTTTAGAGCATTGTCGTAAGAGCTGCACTGCCTGGGATCAAATCCTGGCCTCCTCACTTTGCGGAGTATGGTCTTGGGTAATTAACATCTCTGTGTCAGAGTTTCCCCATCTGTGAAATAGATAAGAGTATTTACCTCACAGGGTTGTTATAAGGACTTAATGAGTTAATATATGTAAAAGCGCTTACAAATGCCTGACAACAAAGAGAACTCTGTAAGGGTTAACTATCATTCACAGATCCCTTTTCTTAACGATTGCTTGACCTGGTATGATCGCAGTAGTCAATGATGTCCCATTCCAGTTTTTGCTTGGCAAAAGGAAGAGAGAAAGGAAACACTGGTTTCATTCAATGGTTTGCAAATATGCCTTCTAATGTGCCAAAAATTGGCCAATTTAGTTCTTGGGTGGTTTTTTTGGCAAAGTTTGGAAAAAGGCTTGCACTGCCCGAAAGTTATTCTTGTGTATTTGCATAAGAAACTCCTCATAGTGAGGACTCAGAGCACTGCAGCACGATTGCAGGAAGCCGACAGTGGAATATTTTCTCAAGATCTTTACGTGCACAAAAAATTCCCATCTGTTTGGGGCACATTAAAGTTTTGTCCAGTTTGAAGGCAGAGGAGGTGTTAAAATGATTTTTTAAATTGTGGTAAAAAACACATAACATAAAATTTACCATTTTATCTATTTTTAAGTGTACAACAGTAAGTACATTCACTCTGTTGGGCAACAAATCTCCAGAACTTTTTCATCTTGCAAAACAGAAGCTCTGTACCCATTAAGTAACAATTTCCCATTCCTCCCTCCCCCCAGCTCTGGAAACCACCATTCTACTTTTTGTCTCTATAAATTTCACTATTCTAGGTACCTCATATAACTGGAATCATACAGTATTTGCCTTTTTGCAACTGGCTTATTTCACGGAGTACAGTGTCCTCGAGGTTCATACAGGTTGCAGCATGTGACATACCATGATTATTAAGTCTCTCTCCAACTTGGGGTTGGTACCCTGAAACCTCCAGATGACTGAGAAGTGGAAGAGATGGAACTGGTCCACTCAACAGCAGAACCCAGTGTCTGAGATGGATCGTAAGGGTTTGCTTTCTTCCAGGGGTAAATCCCTTCACCACAGTATGCATGTGCTGGGCACCTGGAAAACACCTGCATTATTAGAGGATGAACAGTTTTTGAACGGTTTCTCAGATTTACCTGGACAGGTGGGCAAGGAAAATGTAGACCCACAGGTGTTAATGTGATGGAAATCCCAAAGAAAAGGAGGAGCTTCCCTGGTGGCGCAGTGGTTGAGAATCTGCCTGCCAATGCAGGGGACACGGGTTCGAGCCCTGGTCTGGGAAGATCCCACATGCCGCGGAGCAACTGGGCCCGTGAGCCACAATTACTGAGCCTGCGCGTCTGGAGCCTGTGCTCCACAAGAGAGGCCGCGATAGTGAGAGGCCCGCGCACCGCGATGAAGAGTGGTCCCCGCTTGCCGCAACTAGAGAAAGCCCTCGCACAGAAACGAAGACCCAACACAGCCATAAATAAATAAATAAATAAACCCAAAGTTTAAAAAAAAAAGCAAAAGAAAAGCAGTTCCACTGACATTTTAAATATTCTCTATCTCCTCCTAGGAGAGAAGACTTCTGTCAAATCCAGAAAACTTCAAATGAGCACTAATTCAGGGCAGTGCCTGAAATAATTTTAAATCTTCAAATCATAACGGATTTTAATTCCTTTGTACATTCGCTTGAAATATTTTGGTCAGTACCTCTCAGAGTCTTCCTTGACTCCTGTCTCTGCAGAGATCCAATGTCCTCCAGTGCCTTGCCTTAGTAAATTTCTCACTAGTTTGTGGTTTTCCTAGGTGGGCTGTAAGGGCAGAAATCACACATTATGTTTTTTTTATCCTCCTCCATAGTGCTCTTTTCAGGTGATAAACACATTTCTTGTTAAATGACTGACTGACTGAAAGGATAACTAATTAATACAAATTTTGAACTGCCTTAACATTATAGTCATAATAATACTATCCTGCTAATAGGATAGAAATGCTCCTTTTTGCTGATTTGGAATTTTCTTTGAGGTAAGTTACTCATGAATTCCCTAATGAATGTTAGAATCCTGGAAAGATGACTTAAGAAGGATATATTGAAGGCAAGGGGAAATGTCATCATTCAAGAAGGAGGAAATCGGAACATAAATTTCATTATTTTCATGATCATCTATTTATTCATTCAAACACTTTCTCACAGCAATATCTCAACCAATGTTTACTGAGCACCATTATTATAAGTCATCATGCCCTAGCATATCATAGGGTCACAAAGATGGATGGGACATTAACTTTTCAAATCTACAATTTGAGCATTCTAGGAGATCAGACATGATAAAAATTGATATAATACAATGTAAAAATACAGATGGCATAAGAAAGATAGAAATACTTGCTATGAAGTGCAGGGAAAGAAAAGATGACTTCCAACAGCAGGCATTGAGGTGGAGGGATCAGAAAAGGCTTCATGGAAGAGATGGCATTAAAAGGGCCTCTGCTATCTAAAATGTGGGTAAGCAAGGGTTGGGGCAGGCTCCAGCCAAGGAAACAGAGAACAAAAGTTAGAAGATGAGAATGAACAGAGCAGGGAACAAGGAACAGAGAACAAGTCTGCGGGACTACATGTAGCATTTGTGAAGGGAGAGAATTCAACCAAGGCATGAATACCAGAGGGTGCAGTGCATGCGGGAATCTTTCTGAGATTTTTTTTTTCAAAATAATCCGGGGGGGCAGGTAGAATCAATGAAACAAGATTGTGTATATGTTGCAATCATTGAAGCTGGGAATTGGTTATGCTATTCTCTCTGCTTTTGTATATTTTCTTAATAAAAAGGAAAAAAGAAAAAGAGTGGGGAATGATAGTGATCACTGAAAGATGAATTGGACCTGGTTGACCAAGGAAAAGGGGAAACTCATTCTGGAGGTCAGGAAACAAACACGGTCATTCACCCAGAACTTCTATAACCCTGAACATTCCTCATAACCACTGCTTCATTTTGTAATTGTATCCTCCCTCTGACTATGAGTTAGGCTGGCCAGGCATTAAGCTACTGATGAGAGAACTGAAATCCAGAGAGACTGAAAGATTTGCTAGAGCTGGCAAGTGGCCCAGCTGGTATTAGAAACCACGCCTATCCTTCAGGAGGCCACCCAGACAGAAAGTCAAGGTTCTTAGGGAGACTCCCCTGGCCAGAAGCCAGCCTCCACACCGGGGGAGGATGGGAAATACGGTTGCTTCTACAGCACCAAATTAGGAAAAAGTTTGGAAGTCAAAAAGAAAAGTTTAGACTCAAATCCAGTCTTGGGAATCATTTCTCTATCTACACACTTGTTTTTCCTTCAGGTGATCCAAAACGCGCAACTGTCCTGCTTTTAAAATTAACAAAACAGAAGCAGACCCATAGATACAGAGAACCAACTGGTGGTCGCAAGAGGGGATGGGGGTGTGAGGATGAACAAAATAGGTGAAGGGGATTAAGAGGTACACTTCCGGTTATAAAATAAATAAGTCACGGGAATCAAACGTGCACATAGGGAATTTAGTCAATAAACTTGTAACAACTCTGCATGTTACAGATGGATTTATCATGGTGATCGCTTCGTAATGCATAAAAATATCAAACCTCTACATTGTGTACCTGAAACATATAATATCGTAAGTCAATTATACTTCAGTAGAAACTTTAAACTAAATAAAAATTAAAATTAAGAAAGGAGAGTACACAATTTTCTTCAAAAAAATTTGTAATAAGAAAAACCATTTCAATTAGGTATTTTAGTCAAGGAAGATGGAGGAGGCAGGAAAAATAAAGGCGGGGTACAGAGGGGGAAAGGGAGATTATCAAGAGAGACTATCAAGAAATATTTTGAGGAGAGGATTAGTGATTAGAAACTGTCCTTAAATTCTTACTGCTATTCACTTGAGCCCCAGGCTTCAAAATGGATTTTTGACTGTTACGTCCATCCTTTGAAAATCTGAACAACTGATTATACTTTTAGAGTTCTTAGGAACCCAGATGCCCAGCGCGAAGGAGAAAGAGCAAGCGTGGCTGGCCAGAGGGCAGAGTGCACACACAGCCAGGATCTCATCTGCAATATACAGGGCTGACCAATCAGTGTCCCCTAGAAGACGATGCCCTGGGAGTGGCTTATCCACTGGGCAAGAAGGGCAGTGGTGGAGTCCTTAGACCCTTTGTCCAGGGGGGCCTGTCACCACAAAGTTTGACCTGGTCGTCAGGGGGGAACCCACAATCTCATGAGCACCAGGGCTTCCTTGACCAAGAGCCAGGAATCCCTAAACTCTAGCAGAGAAACAACCATTTCGTTTCATATCTGTTTTCCAGTCCTAATTCCTATATTTTGAAAAGTCTTCTCTGAGTATTAAAACTATACACAAGCAATGACTTGCTAACCAAAATAATGGTGCAGAGCATTTTTAGGGGCTTTAGGGGCCATCAAAATACTTTACAGGCATTATCTTATTATTTCCGAGAGACTGGTGGGACGAGATGCTTCTTCCTGTGTTTTGAAACACTGAAACACTGACATGATGGAACTGAAAAACAGATCTTTCAATGCCTAGGAGCTTTTATGCTTTATTATCTTTCTTAGGATGGAGAATAGGTGAGAAAGAGTAATCTACAACTTTCTTGACAGAATTCCAACCCCGGCAGTGGTCACAGACACGTGTCTAAAGTCCTCTTGAGGTGGAAAGGGAGGAGGGATGATTCTCCTACTTAACAACTGGGAAATGGAGAGCAAACTCATCAAATGATCAGTCAAATGTCCCAAAGTAAGTTAGTGACGGTGTTGAAACAATTTTAGACTCTAAATGTATTAATCTGCAGACCAGAACTCTTTCCACTTCTCCAGCAGACATTTATTGAGTTATTAATTTGTAACAAGTATTAGAAACTCTTCTTGAGTCTTAGAACAAGATGAATAAGAAAGAATCTCTTGGGAGGGACAGAGAAGCAAACAAATGGTTCAAAGGCTCGCCCTGTGAGAGTTTTGTTCCAGATCTCCTGGGCTCTGGCTGAGGTAAGGATGGGGGAGAACACAAGAGACTGAGAAGAAGAAGTTGAGAGCAGGTGCCTGCTCCGTCTCATGGGCCAATCAGCACCGAGGACAGCCTTGGGACTAGGAAGTGTGGTCAGGAGAAAGCCATCTCCCTGACAGGGCAACTTAAAAATCGCACAGCAGAGCTGAGACTGAGCTATCCACTGATGAAACTACCTTGAGAGATAGTTGAAAATATAATCCTGGGACTGGGCAAGGCAAGGCCAATCAAAGGGACCAGAGAACTTTGGCAGTAAAGCTGAAACCTGATGCCTTGCATTGCAGCCTGGGTGAACTCATTCAAGGAGGCAGAAGGGGGGTGGGCGGCCATATGTGTGTCTCTAGCCCCCCACCCAGACTGAAGATGTCCTGAATCCTTCATGGGAGCCATCAGGCCATGTTGTGAGCCATCTCAGGTGTGTTTTCAGCGCCAAAGATGAGAAAGCATCAGGCCACACATCCCTCTGACCTGCCCCAATATCTTCATCCGATGCCTCTCGCTCTGATTCCACACCTACCAAGTAACTGAAGGTGGTTTCACCTACAGATTTTCACAAGGACAGAGGATATGCTGGCTGACTCATGAGTATGACCAGCAACCACTTGGCAGTAATAGATTTGACTGTAAATGGATATCTTGCCACTCTGGTTAACACATTTTCTTGTGAGTCTGAGAGGTATGAGCCAGATAAGTTGAGAGGGAACTCATAAAAGCCAATTTCCAGGCCTGAAAAGCTGAAGACCAGAAATGGGACTTTCCAAGGTGGTGGGGGAATTCCCTGGCGGTCCAGTGGTTAGAACTCTGAGCTTTCACTGCTGAGGGCCTGGGTGGTGGTCCCATTTCCAGCCTGGAACACTGCCTAGCATTTAGTTAAATGTTCCGTAGAGTTATCATTATCATAACAAAAGTATTGCAATTTGTTAAAATATGTTTATGGCCAAGGGAATTTTAACCATGGGAATGTCTATACGTTTTTAAGCCCTGTGTCTCTACTTCCCTGCAAAGCATCCCATCCCTCGAAGGCAGGGAGCTGACAGTGCAGTGCCCTGCACATAAACACGTGCTCTCGACTGTTTGCTGTCGGTGAGCAGCCTGCCTTGTGCTGGGAGGGCTGCTTCAGAGGCTGCCAAATTGTGAAAGTGGAGACGGAGTTGGTCTTCTGTTCTTCTTCCTTCCCTTCAACATTTTTCTGCTTCTGTCTAGTCCCACTGTCTTTCCCTCTCAACCCCCAATTAGACAGTTGGAGATAAATTCCTGCCTTCCTGAGAGTCCCTAAGCTGTGCCCTTAGACGGCACCCACGCAGCACATTGAACTCTTCCCTTCCTTCCCCATCACAGCCCACCCAATAAAGCCACACATCGTCAATGGAAGAGGAGAGGGAACACTAGATACAAGGTTATAGTCGAGCGATAGTTAGACAGGCAGCCTGTTTGTCACCTTCTAAAATGAACGTCTACCCTACTGAGTGTTGCCAGCAATCGTAGGCAGTGTGACAAGTTTCAGCTGAGTGTGATTTGGGGAGGTTTCTCCCCTCCCACCTCCTCCAACCCAAAACAAACCACAAGCCAACCTAGAAAAGTTGGTGAACTGTGGTTTGGTGAATAATCCCAAGCTTTAACGTACAAAGACAGGAGCAGGGGGCCCCACCTTGCTATTTACTAGGTGTATGGTCCTGGGCCTCCTGTTCTCTCTTTGTCCTTGTCTGTAAAATAAGGGTAATCTTAATGCTTCTCTTCCCAAATGAACAGAGATGTGAGGATACAGAAAGAAATTCTACATTCTCTGTGTGTGCATGGGAGTGATATTTATCTAGAAGATGCTCATTAATGATTGTTGACTTGACAGAAAGACAAATTCCAGGTGATATCACTTATATGTGGAATCTAAAATATGACACAAATGAAATTATTTACAAAACAGAAACAGACTCACAGACATAGAAAACAAACTTATGGTTACCAAAGGGGAAAGGGAGTAGGGGAGGGATAAATTAGGAGTTTGGAATTAGCAGACACAAACTACTATATATATAAAATAGATAAACAACAAGGTCCTACTGTAGCACAGGGAACTATACTCAACATCCTAATAAACCATAATGGAAAAGAATATGAAAAAGCATGATATATATATATATATATATATATATATATATATATATATATATATATATATATATCTGAATCACTTTGCTGTACACCAGAAACTAACACAACATTGTAAATCAACTATACTTCAATAAAAAAAAAATGATTGTTGACTTGATGAATGAATAAATGGTGGAGTTGGGCCTTCTAGATCAGTGATTCCCAAGCTTCAAGTGTGCATCAGGATCACTTGAGGGGCTTGTTAACACACAAACAGCTAGGACCCACGCTACTTTTTGATTCAAGACTAGGGTGGAGTCTGAATTTGCACCTCTAACAAGCGCCAGGTGATGTTGATGATCTAGGGACCAAACTTTGCATTAGATTTGAGAAGGAACCCAGCAGCAGGCTGCAACATGAGAAACGACCAGCAGATGGCGCGACCATCAGTCCTCCCCTGGGAGCTGATGGAAATGGGTCCGTTCCGGGCTCAACCTGCTGAAACATCGGTTGTCCGAAGCAGGAGGGGGCGAGTCTGGCCTGGTGGGATTGGGAGCTGCTGGTGTGAGGGAGAATCGGTAGTTCTTTAACCACCTCGGTCTCCTTTCACTGCTGGTTTCCCTCAAAGGAGGGCTCTGATCTCTCCCTCCGTACGTGTTTCTGCCTGGCCGGCCGCCAGAAGCAATGGCATCCATCACAGCGAAGTAAAAATCATCCCCTCGAAAAATAGTCTTTGTTTCCTTTTCACTAACCCCATCTTGGGACTGAAGCCTTAAGTGTAAGAAAATTCTTCCTACAGTTTAATAAAAACATCATACGTGGTTGACAAAGCCCTTTCCTTCCTTCTTTTCTCTCCCGGCCTGGTCCCTATGTACCTTCCCAATATTATCTTTCCATCACTAACCCTAAGCATGTGGCTTGGGGTAAGAATATGGACCGGATGCATTGGCTGTCCAAACTTCAGGCTCCTGTGTGCAACGAGAAAAACACTACCCACTTTAAAGAACTGTCATGTGGATTAAATGAAACAACACATGAAAAGTGCCTTACACAGCAAAAAGGACTCAGTAAACGTTAATGAGGTAGGCAGGAAAAAGGGATATCCAAACAGCCAGTGATACAGTCCCTTAGGGGAGAAGTTGGTCTCGGTTTGGCTAGACTGCCGTCCAATAGAACTTTCTGTTGTCTATACTGTCAGTCACAGTAGCCACTAGCCAAATGTGGCTATCAAGCCCTTGAAAAGTGGCTGGAGCAAGTAAGAAGTTTAGAAGCAACACCTTGCTGCATCACTTTAGGCTGTGAAAAGGTGTCCCTTGGGCCTTAGGATACGGCTGAGAGTGGGTAAGAGTAGCTAAACTGTTCTGCCCAAAAATGTATAAAAATGTGAGGGCATGGTGAGGCAATCTAACTGGAAGGAAAGGTGAGAGGTTGAAGGGGGAAAGGTCCAGCTGCACTGCAAGAGGCTGACGACAAGCAAATGCCAAAGGCATCAGGCGGGCGTCCCCTGGAAGTCCAGTGGTTAGGACTCCACGCTCCCGCTGCAGGGGCCACGGGGTCGATCCCTCGTTGGAGAACTAAGATCCCGCATGCCGCGCAGTGAGCCCAAGAAACAAAAACAAACAAACAAACAAAAAAAAAAGCATCAGTAAAACCCTTCTGGTGGGGACTTCCCTGGTGGCGCAGTGGTTGGGAATCCGCCTGCCAATGCAGGGGACACGGGTTCAAGCCCTGGAACAGGATGATCCCACTTGCCGTGGAGCAACTGAGCCCGTGAGTCACAACTACTGAGCCCACGTGCTGCAACAACTGAGCCTGCGTGCTGGGAGCCCATGTTCTGCAACGAGAGGCCACCACAATGAGAAGCCCGTGCACCACAGCGAAGAGTAGCCCCGCTCGCTGCAACTAGAGAGGGCCCGCGCACAGCAATGAAGACCCAATGCAGCCATAAATAAATAAATAAATAAATAAAACCCTTCTGGTGGTAGAAGTGGCTCGAGGGAGCTCTGAAAAGTGGAATAGCTAATATTCAGTCTTAAGTCATATACTGTCCTCCCTGTAGTGTTACTTCTCTCTGTTGCCCCAACTCTTCAGAAACGCCTGCTCAACACAGCGCCTGGATGTGGCAGCCTTTGGAGAGTGAAGAGATGGCGAGACCTGGGGTGTCCAGTGGGGGTGAGTCCTTAAGGAAAGGTGACAACATGCTCAGGAGGGAGACAGGAATGATGAAAAATTCAGCACAAGCAGGATGCAGGGACCCAGAGAATCTTTAGTGATATCGCAGGAATGCTTGCTTTTCAGCTGCAGAGGGAATGGAGATTTTGGACCCTGTTTTAACGAAATCTTCCAGGTAACAGCAACCCCAGTAAGCGGGAGGGCTTGAGCATCCAGGCAATGGTTCAGAACGTTTCCCCAGACGAATGCTTCCCGACTCAGCATCCCAGAGCAGCCATCTCTGGAAGGGCCCACCGCAGACCTCAGGTGTGAGCGAGAAGGGGGCAGAGAGGGGCTGAGCCACAGCTACAGCAGACAGACGGGAAGCGGAGACAGGACGTCCTGCTAAATTTATAAAGCATAAAGTCTTTTTCTCTGGATCTTTGTCTCTCTCTGTGGCGTCTAACGACAATGGACCACTGTCTACCTTCTCCCAATTTCTGTAGTCAAGTGAGTGTGCGTGTGTGTGTGTGTGTGTGTGTGTGTGTGTGTGAGAGAGAGAGAGAGGCGGAATGCAAAGTGAGGTGCCCCTTAGATGACGGGCATCCTTCATATGCTGAAACAAGTACCTCCCAGGCACTATCTATTTCGCGGTCTTGGAAGATGACCCCTGAGCGTTATAATGTGGAATAAACATTCTCATGCAATTAATTCCATGGCCAAAGTCTCAGATGAGACCCTGTCAGCTGCCCCTTCCCTGCCTGGAACTTGGTGGGAAATAAAAAATTACCGCTTAGCAGCCAGCTGCGACTCACTGCCGCAAGAGCCGCCTCTGTGGCCAGAAAGGCTTTGGACAGAGCATAAGGGGGAAGAACAGAATGCAGCCTTTCCAAAAGAAGGGACTTCTGTTTCCCCCTGGTCCCTCTGTTCTGTCCAAGTCAAGCCAGCTCTCCAGCTCCAACACATGAGAACTTACGTGATTTTGTCTCTACCCATGTCATCTCCCGGTCTCTGCTGACTATAACCCCCACCATATAACCCTGTTCTGTGTTAATCTCTGTGAGGAATTGTCCACCCAGTGAAACTTCTGGCTTTGCTCCCGTGATCACTCAAGCTCCCATCAGCACAGTTGCTCAGGGCAACTCCCAGTGGAGGTGGGCCAAGCAGGTCATCTCCGGTGTGATTTGAGAGTATCATATTCTTTCCAGAAGCCTCCTATTAAAATGACTAAATTACCTGGGGGTGGGGGGAGGGAGGAGAATGGTATTAAGGTATTAAGCTGGCAAACAGGCAAGGAATATTCCACCAGGTTAACTAGACCTCCCTGAAGAAGGGAAGCTGAGGGACCTCAGAGGATGTGATTGAGGGGAGTGTAGTTTAACAGGGGCGAGGGGTGTGAAGTAGACGGGCAGGGGAGGGAGGAGAGGGAAACAGAAAAAAAAGGGTGGAGCTGTCTGAGGGGAGCTCTACAAGGAGGAATCTATTTTGCCTGGGAAAGGAAGGAGAATGAATCCTGGGTTTTCTGAATCGGATCAACCTGGATTCACAGCCATTCACAGTCTGGGTGAGACCCTTGGGAGCTCCTCGGAGGAGATTTCTTTTCCTCACGGGCACGGGTGATGTGTGTAAAGCCCAAACCTTAGAAGGCACAATCATACATCATTTTTGCCTAAGCTTGACCACTCTTCCTGCTTAGAAAACGTCACGGCCGAGGCCAGGAGTAATTGTCACGTGCGTCTGTGTGGGTCCCTACACCTGTCAGAGCACTTTCCCAGAGATGGTCATGACTGTCCCCGTTGTAATAACATTAAGAGGAAGAAGGTCTCTGTGGCCCTACTCACAGAGAGGCTCAGAGCGGGAGAGCGACTGTGTTAGGACTCCCTCAGCTCTGGGGTAACCTGGATCAGAACTTCTGCATCTTCTGAGCTCTGAACCTGGGCTGGTTCTAACAGGTTTTTCTGATAAGCCATGCTCCATCTCCAGCCATGGGAGGTTTAGTGCAGTTAATGAGCCGGGCAGAGAATAGCATATGCACATCTGAAAGACACTGATTATGCATCGTTAATTAGGAACTTGTCTGGGTGTGTGGTATCTGCTCTGCATCCTGAAAGGCAGCGTCTGCAGCCTTTGCGGGAAAGAAGCTCTTGGCACTGTTGTTCTCCTGTGGTGCCAAGTCAGCCAGATGGAGCTTTGCCAGCTTCTTGAGCACTTCTGAGCCCAGCTTTGCTGATGAAGACTCTGGAAGCTGAAGTGCTCCGATGAGGTTGTTTGCAGACTCATTTGGGTTCAAGTCTAGGTTGGCATGAACTGAGATTCAAGTGCTGCGTGTGCAAAAGAGCACCAGACACCTGCAAGGAAGGGGCAAAAAGCAACAGGTGTCCTGGTGAGGGAGCCACATCCTCAATACCTCCACCCTTTACCTATGACAGACACCGCCATCTATTGAACCATTACTATGTGCCAGGAACTGTGTTGAGTGTTTTTCATGCCTGGTCTCTCTTTTTTTTTTTTAATTTATTTATTTATCCTTGGCTGCGTTGGGTCTTCATTGCTGCGCGCGGGCTCCCTCTAGTGGCGGCGAGCGGGGTCCACTCCTCGCTGCAGTGCGCGGGCCTCTCACCGCGGTGTCATGCCTGTTCTCTTAATCATGTATTTTTATTACCCCATTTGCAGATGAGGAAACCAAAGCTCTCTTAGCAATGTTGAATAACTAGCCTAAGGCCATATAATGGTAAATATGGAGACATCATTTGAATGCAGGGATTTCCATCTTCAGATCATTTGCTCTTTGCATCTGTACTACATTAGCTGTCACCAAACAGATAATACATTTATTTGTTTGTCATCAGACATGCAATAAGTGACCTGGATCACCATACTGATTGGCAAAGAGGGGGAAATATTTTATGGCATGGATGTGTCGTTGGTTAGGGTTGGACTGTATTTACAGAAAAGGCCAGGGGAATTCCCACCACCCAAGGCAGCACTGCAAAGGGAGATAATAAAACTGAAAACATAGAAATTCAATCAAAGTGAAGGCTTCATTCATCCGAACAGATTCCAGAAGTATTTAATAAGTTACATGGAGAGATAAAAATAGATCATGAGGCAGCCGATAAGAATAACATTTCTTGCTAAGACAGCCCTTATGCAAAAGGAGGAGTAGCAAAAAGAAAGAGCCTCAGTAGCTTCGATGGTCAGTTAAATAAGGTTTGCTCTCTTGGAGAGAAGAACAAAAAGTTGGTAACACCAATAGAAGACACAGTTAGTGGGAGGTGTTGGAAGTGGGGAGGGGGATTGCCAGGGGTAGAAGTAGCAACAGAGTTTCAGGACAGATCCATATTACAGCTCACCAAAAAAATCAATCAGCAAGCTTTTACTGAGTGCTGGGGGCACAGTGGCAATGCGGAACTAAAAGACCAGGCTCATTTGCAAGGAGAGTGCGGGGTACTGGGTAGATAAAAATAGCACACTTGAAACAATTAGAGTGCAATTAACGCCAAACTGTCCGGTTCCAGCTGGAGTACAACAGGACTCCAGAATGTGGAGAAAGCCTGATGAGCTGGAATAGTCAGCCAGGCAGGGGCAGGAAAAACTCTCTGGGGCCCCAAGGTACTGGGCATGGAATGCTTTGAGGGAGAAGGTCTGTTCCTGTGGGATGCTCTGCCTAGGCAATACAGCATCAAACATCCCACCACAGCCTTGCCCTTCCAGAAGTTTCCAGTTAAAAAGCACAACACAGAGCTTGACCTAGGATAGCTTTGTTGAATAAATCAATGAAAGAACAAGTGATTGGAGTCCTAGGGCCTCCTGGGGACAACTGAAGAAGCAGGACAGGAATAGCGTGGTTGCAGAAACATTCCTTGGTCCACTGTATACTTTCTGAGGGCAGAGACTATGTCCTTATTCTGTATTTACTGAGCCTCTGTCATACAAAAAATACCGTGCTAGCCCTGGGGATGGGGTCTGCAGATGGAATGAATCATTCTTAGTCTGGTAGCTTCAAAACAGCTCAGAGCAGAGCTTCTTTTGGAGCTTAGAGCCTAATTATTTACACCATGCCTCCGATCACTGGACATCCGTTCCCTAAACACATCGACTAAATCAATCATTAATTCTGTAAATAGCTTGCACCTACTATGTGCTAGGTAATGTGATAGGCACTGGATATAATCATCAAACAACAATGTTTCTGAAAAGACTGTATGATTCCAACTGTATAACATTCTGGAAAAGGCAAAGCATCTAGAGAATAAAGAGGATCAGTGTTTGCCAGGGATTAGTGGCAGGGGAGGGATGAATAGGCAGAGCTCAGAGGACTGTTAGGGCAGTGAAAATACTTTGTACGATGCTGTATTGGTATATCTACGTCATTATGTGTTTGTTCAAACCCATAGGTTGTACAACAGCAAGAGTGATCCCTAATGTAAACTAGGGGCTTTGAGTGATAATGATGTGTCAGTGTAGATCCATTGATTGCAACCAATGTCCCACTCTGCTGGGGGATGTTGACAATGGAGGAGGCTCTGTGTGTGGGGGAGGGGCAGGGAGTAAATGGGAAATCGCTGTACCTTCCCCTCAATTTTGCTGTGAACCAACACTGCTCGAAAAAAATAAAGTCAAAAAATAGACAGTGGTTTCCTTTAGAGAGAGCTTATTGTCAAGTGGGGAGATAAATAGTCGCATACATTTAGTTCAGTATAATTGTGTAATTAATTTCATGGTATGTCGTGCGAAGTATAGAAAGAGGTTAAGGAAAGGATCACCCGGGCTGTGCAGAGGCGTGAGGGATGATCTCACGGAGGAAGAAGTGCTTAGTGGCTCCGGAGTGGGCTCCGTTGGGGCAAGGCGTGGCAAGTGGGGGTCATATGTAGGGCCGATGGAATGGAATGTGCAAAATCTGAAAGCACGGGAGAATATAGTAACATGTCCTGAGAGCTATAAATAACTGAGTATTACCAGAGCACACAGTTCTGGAGGGGGAGCCATGGAAGATGATGTGGGACAGCTCAGCAAGAGCCCAGTTATGAACAACTCTGGTAGCCAAGCAAGTGGGACAGATTGTGTCTTGTTAGTGATTGAGAGGCTATGGAGGAATGTTGAGTGGCGGGATGCCGGGATCAGATTTATGGATAAAAAAGAACATTTTGTCAGCTTCATGGAGGATGCATAGGGTGGGGTTGGGAGGCGGTGGGGAAGGATAACTAAGCAGAGAGGACAAAAGGGAAGCCATGGAAAAATTAAATAACCTACATAGAGCACTTAGCACAATTCCAGGCACAGAGGAATGGTGTTTTATCCTATCCTCTGCCAACTTCAAGATTTCTCACAAGCCATGTCCCATACCTAGAACATTCTTTTTTCTACTCTGTTTAGCAACCACTTCTTAACTCAAAAGGATCTTCTAGAAAGATTAAATTAACCTATTAGAAATAAAGTGATTCCTCTAGTTTAAAAAATAAATAAATAAATGGAAGCCATGGCAATGGTCCATGTAGGGAACCATGAGAGCCTTGCTTAGGGCACGGGCATCAGGGAGAGATCCATGAGCTACTTACAAACTGAAATCAACAGGCCTTCCTTGGGTACCAGTTGGATGTAGGAGTGAGGGAGGGGGAGACCAGGATGACTGTGAAAGTGGCAGTGCTGGTCACAAGCCTATAGGACAGAGTCTAAAATCCACAGCTTGTCATGCAAGGCATCTTGCCATCAGGTGACACCCTACTTTTCCAACCCCTCTGCCCCTGGGAACCCTGTTCCATGCTCGTGTCCAGGTGGTCTGAGTCTTTTCCTGAACAAGCCATGTGCCTTCCCACCTCCATACCAGAGCTTCATTTGCCCCAGCTGCAAAGAATGCCCTCCCCATGCCTTTCTACCTGACAACCCAGAGAGCCTCATCTGAAACTCTTGCTTCTGTAAAAGGCCTCAGACTTTTTTTTCCTGTTCCCTAATGACTCTTTCTCAGCCCTTGCAGAAAGAATCCTTCCTCCTCTGTGCTCTGCTGGAAGTTTGTTTTTGTTACATAAAGAGACTTTATCATTGCAATATTCTACTTAGATGCTCACGTCTGTCTCCCTGGGCTGGATTAGTTGCTCTGAGCTACAGTTACAGCTCCACTGTGCAGCTGTAACATTTGGGGAAATATACTTGGATCTGTGGAGTTCACAATCTCTGTAATTAATGACATAGGTTTTGCTGGGGCTTTATTGGTTTAGGTTATAGAGAAAAGAGCATGAGTATTGGAGTCAGGCAGACAGCAGCATATCACTTAGTGTTTGACTTTGGTCTCTTGGCCTCAGTTTTCTTATCTGTAAAATGGGAATCACCATCATCATCACCATCATCATCCTCATCCTCCTCCTCCTCATCATCATTGTCTCAGAGGATTGTAATGGGGTTAAATACATGTAATAAATATAAAGACCTGAGTCCGGCATTTGGCATATGGTAGGTTATGCCAAGAAAATATGAGTTTTTCTCCCTTTCCATCTTATAGCTCTTTGATTTTCATACTTGAAAAGCTGGTTAATAACATTCTTTCATGCCAGTTCTGCCCTCACCCCTCCTGTGCCAACCTTTTCTTCCAGTCTTCAGATTCTTAGTATTGTTTTGATCACTGCCCTTCTTGGGACACCCTTCAACCTCTGCACTTCCTTTTCTTTTTCTTTTTTTTAAGTTCTAAGTAACTTTTCTTTTTTTTTTAAACAAATTTATTTATGTATTTGTTTGTTTGTGTATTTATTTTTGGCCATGCCATGCAGCATGCAGGATCTTAGTTCCCCAACGAGGGATTGAACCTGTGCCCCCTGCATTGGGAGCTAGGAGTCTTAACCACTGGACCGCCAGGGAAGTCCCTGCGCTTCCTTTTCAAAGCATGGTGACCCTTCATAGGTGGATGCTCTTAAAATAGTAGTAGCGGGAGGAGGAATAATAATAATAATAAATGATGACAAGTGACATTTATTGAGGGCTTACTAAGTGGCAGGCTCCACGCTCAGCTCTTTTTGTGCAGTGTACTTGCTACCCCTATGATTTCGCTATTATCTCCATTTCACGGATGGGGAAAGGGAAGCTTAAACTGTTGAGGAAACTTGCTGATAGCCAGATCGCTAGAAAGTGGTGGAATCCAGAGCACAGGCAAAACCCACGAGTGCCCAGTCTAAAATCCTCGCCCTTCACCACACATTCTTCAAACACTCCTGGGGCCCTCCACGGCCGTTTGCGTCGTCACAGGGGGTCACCGCAGCACTCAGGCCAGCTCATGGGCTGTGACTGGCCTTCCTGTGATGCCTGCTGGGTGCTTGTGTTTAGACATTGTGGCATCACAGGACGAGTGCTCAACTCCACCAACACCATCCGGGATATCCCCTGAAGGGCAGAGAGGGTCCAGGCTTCCTTCTAGCAACTCTTCAAAGTGCAAGCACTTAGATCAATACACAGTGTTCTCCCGGGGCTGTGATCCGTGCTCTGTATCGGACTAAAGCAATCTGAGTGAGGACAGAACTTCCCCCGAGCAAGTGACAGTGGTGTTCAGGCTGAGGCTCTCTGGTGAGCTTCCTTTGATTCCTGCCAATTATAGAGAACATTTAGTACCCAGAACTCCTGCCAAATATCACGCTCAGGGTCTGGCCCAGTTTCACGGACGCCCTTCTGCGGGCCCCACTGTCGGTTCCGTTTCCTTGTTGCTGTCTCACCACGGCGCATCGGCAGCACTTCGGCTCCTGCTGGCTCTTCTCCATGACCCCAGGCTTGCGGGGAGCTACTGCTTTTCCCTTCTCTCTTCCCCTCACTTCTTCTTCCGGCTCCATGCCCACCCCCTGAGCTCTTCCTGTCGCAGGGACTCTGAGTTTCCTTCTGTGTGAACGCTATTCCCCAGACCTTTAATTGGTTGCCTCCCCATCTCCTGTCTGGTCTTTGCTCCAATGTTCCTCCTCCAAGAGGCTTGTGTCGGCTGGGCCAGCTGAGCAGCCTCACCTTCCTCACTACGCATCACCCTGTTTTATTTTATCAAGGCTCTTCTAGTTCCTAGAATTATCTTCTTTATTTTTAAATGTGCATGTTTATGATGGCTCTTGCCCTCGTAGAATATTAGCTCCCTGACTGTGAGGTCTCTTCTTCTTTGGCACCATAGTCCTAGTTCCTAAGATCGTACCTGGCACACGGTGGGCTCTCTGTGTTTGTTAACTGGCTGCATGACTGATGCAATGACCAACTGATCAGAGGTCTAGGTGTGTAGGCAAAGAAAGATAGTCATAATGAGAGCCATCATTTGTCAAGGTATTGTCTGTACAGGCATCATGCTAAGGATTTGACATGCATTGTCTCATTTAGTTAACCCAACAATCCTATTGTTATTCCCATTTAACAGATGAGAACACTGATGGTTAGGAAAATTAAAAAATAAACAAACTCACCCAATAAATATACCTGCCTTAGGGCCCTGCATGGTAGAGCTGACCCAAAAGTAGGAATCTGTCATCAGAGTCAAACACTTTTGACTATTTTGTTTAAGAATCACCAAGTTCAAGAAACACCCACTGCCAGGGGATCCAAGAAATACCAGGTAGGACATTAACAAGTGTTGACCAGGATATAGAGAAATTGGAAGTCTCATACATTGCTGTTGAGAATACAAAACAGTGCAAACAGTTTGGAAATTCCTCAAAAAGTTAAACATAGAGCTATCCTACGATTCAGCAGTTCTACTCCTTGGTACATACCCAAGATAACTGAAAACATATTCACAGAAAAACTTGTATACATATGTTCATAGGAGTATTATTCATGACAGCCAAAAAGTAAGAACAGCCCAGATGTTCATCAACTGATGAATGGATAAACAAAACATGGTTTAGCCACACAATGGAATATTATTCAGCCATAAAAAGGAATGATGTACTGATTCATGTTACAACATGAATGAACTTTCAAAACGTTATGCTAAGTGAAAGAAGCCAGACCAAAAAAGGACAAATAGATACCATTACATTCATATGAAATGTCCGGAATAGGCAAATCCATGGTGACAGAAAGTAGTTTAGTGATTGCCAGGGGTTGGCGGGTGGGGAAATGGAGAATGATTGGTAAAAAGTATGGAGTTTCTTTATGGGGAGATGAAAATATTCTGGAATTAGATAGTGGTGAGGATTGTACAACCAGGTAAACTTTAAATGATTAAAATGGTGAATTTTATGTTATATAGATTATATCTCCAAAAAAAAAAAAGAATTACTTGGCTTATCTGCCTGTGGATAGAGCAGTTTGGGGAGTGCAGGTGTGGCGAGTGGTCAGGTAATCAGTCAACTGAGAGGCCAGTCCATCGTTGCAGAGGCCCAGCTCTGAGGGTCATCTAAGGAGCAGTGCTCTTCTTGAACTGGGGAGAGGGATTGGCAAGTGCAAGGCCAGGACTGACCCGTACACCAGGACTGGGTGCTAGATAGGTTTCTAGAACTGGGATTTGGATGGACGTGTCAGAGCAGAGCCCAGCATATAAACCAGAGTGCATGCGGGAATCTGGGTAAAGACGCAAGGCCTGGGGCCCTATTAACGGGACAGAGGAACCACACGAGGGGAAACGTGGGTATAGCCACACCGGAGCTCAGGGGCTCACGTTAGAGCTCTGGGGCCCGGATGAGACCAAGAGGCCAAGCACTCCAAGACTTGGCCTCCGTTTGGCACAGCTCAGCCTGTTTCAGGACATCCTTTTTCAGAACGGGAAGGCTGGGGCTGAGCAGCAGGAGATGAAATCAGAGTCTCAGCTGGGGGCGAGGGCCAGGGACCGGGGGAGGGCAGCCAGCTGGCAGGTTGAGATACCAAATTCCTCCAGCTGAGAGTTGTTCCCCAAGTTTAAGGCTTTGGGGCTTATTACAATGCAAATGGCCCTGAAAGGTTAGATAATGGGGCCAAGATCACACAGCTGGAAAGTGAGGAAGCCCTTATTAAAGCCAGCTTTGCCTGACTCCAGTGTCCTTGCTTTCAGCTCTGAGGATGAGAGGCAGTCTAACAGGGTGGTGAAGGGCATGAGCTGTGAGTTCAAATCCCACTGCTGTGTGACCTTGGACAGGTTACTTAGCTCCTCTGGGCTTCAGCTTTCTCCCCTATTAAAGTGCATGGCAATGACTCTGCCTATCTCAGGTTGCAGTGAGGATTCAATGACTTAACACATACAAAGCATTTTAGAATAATGCCCAGAACCCAGGAAGTACTAACAATTATGAGCAGCGTGCTCTACACCAGCCAGGGAGCCCAGGTGTGCCCATCTAGACGTGGCTGATGTCAGTTTTGTCTAGAACCATCTCTGTTTTCTGTTTCCTCATATCTTGCTCTGGAAAGACATGCCTTGTTTATGTGTTTCTCCAGGGGTCAAACTGAATCGATCAAGTCACAGAGATTGCCAGGCATTTGGCAGCCCAGTAAGAACAGAGATGGGGCAGAAATCACCAGTTAGTTCTAGATATGAGTCAACTCCTCCTCAGCTAATCTCCTATTGGTGGCTAGAATCATTTCTCCCACACACGGATGATGCTGGTAAATCAAGACCTTCTTGGGTCGTGAAGGAAAAAGCTTAGATGCATTCCGTTCACAGAAGTAATATTATTGGTCAGCTGGGCACAGTTGCTGTGTAGTGGAATATATTAGAGTTATCTGCTGTCAAGAGGCAGTACTTGATACTCACAGAGCCTCTGGTGAAGCTCTTTGATAGTTAGCCTTCACCATCTTTCTTGGAGAGAGGTCCAGATGGCTGTCCCTCATGGCTATCCATGAGGTCCTGCCTACCCTTCCGGGTCCAGCTCCAAAGTTACGAACGAGCCCTCTCCTCTCCTCTCCTCCCCCGGTTGAAACTAGTCACTCCTCCTTTGTGCTCTGTGGGCACCTTTCTCTGTATTTTTTTTTTTTTTTTTTTGGCCGCGCCACGTGGCTTGTGGGATCTTAGTTCCCTGACCAGGGTTTGAACCCGGGCCCTCATCAGTGAAAGCGTGGAGTCCTAACCACTGGACCGCCAGGGAATTCCCCCTTTCTCTTTGTTTTAGCGAATTGCCTCATAGTATAGTTCTAGCCTCATGTCTTTCTCACATTCAAGAGTAACTTCTTTGATGTCATGGACTGTCTGATTCGTCTCTGCATCACTTTCTGCCTGCTAGCTCACTCAAGTACCATCCCATTGGTTCTGGGTTTATTTGCACTCTGAGTAGGAATCCCCCTTGAAATTCTAATATATCCCTCTCTGGAAGGCTACCTTCTAGTTGAGAAGCATCCTTCCAATAATACATGCCTTCCGCTTAGTAGGAATCTACATCTGTCTGCAGAAATAAATCGAACAAACAAAAAATTAGAGAATTTTGGCCATTTGACCAAGCCTGCAAAACCAAGATGAAACTTGGAAATGTGTCTGCTGAATTTTAGCTATTATGTCAAACAGTGCTGGTGCTGTGTGAATATGGTGCTGTATGGATTCCTAACATTCCACAAGGGGCCCCTATTGTTTTGTTTCTTTCTCTCCTTCCCTTTTTTCTTCCCACACATGTTTATTGAGCAACTATTATACACCATGCATTGTGTTAGACAATGGTGATTCAGTGATGGGCCTTTGTCCTTATGGAGCTTAGAGTCTGCTCAGTGCGGGAGATAGTCATTGATCAAATAGTGCTGGGAAGGAATGTGTACTTACTAACTGAGGGTGGTGCCCTGTAGGAAAGGAACACTGATCCATGACAGCTTGTTCCAAAGGAAGCTGACCAAGCCTGAGTGGGATGCGGGAGGAGGCCAGGGAAGATTTTGCTGAGGAATTGATGCTTATTGTGAGAGCTGAAGGAGAAATAAGTACTGAACAGGCAGAGGGAGAGGGAAGGGAGGGAGGAGAGGTAACAGTGCGCACAAAGATTTTGTAGTGGGAAGACTTGTGCATTTCAGGAATGGAAGACCCAAGACAGGCTGGGACCTGGGACCCTTTGCTGCAGTGCTGCAATGCTTGCACCTGGACACACCTCTCCTCCAGCAACAGAATATTTAAAAAAACTATATGGGACTAAAAATAACTGTGTGCATGTGCAGTTGGGGCAAAATTGTGGACAAAAGATACAAAGAGACCAAAAAACGCAACTGCCACTTTTGAAGAGCCTGGAGCAAAAGCAGGGTACTGCGCATGCCCCCTTCACTCAACACCACCTAAGGGGTGGGCAGACCACCTAAGCCACCCCTCCGGCCCGACCCCTGGACCCACCCCTACCTTCACCCTATATAAGGAGCAAGCTCCCCCCCCCCCCACCTCAGGGAGGGAGCAAGCAAGGGAACCTGTTGTTTGTTCTCGCTCCCCCCTGCTGCAGGGGCCCCAGTAAAGCCTTGCCTGAATTTCTTGCCTGGTCTGTAGTCAATTTCTATTGACTGGGGAAGGCCAAGAACCCTGGTCAGTATCAGGCCCAGAGCATCTGGCTGCAGCCCAGAGAAGATATAGGAGGTGGTTCCGTATGAGGCTTGACTGTTTACACGGGATGATAGAACATATGAGGACCAACTAGGCCAAGTTAGGAGATTTTGTCTGTATCCTTCCACAGCGAGAAGTCATTCAAGGTTTTAAGCCAGGGTAGAACATAATCAGATTCATAGCCTTGCTGCTCTGTGGGGAATGGAAGGATGTAGAGGAGGGTGCAAGAGAGAAAGAAGGAGACCAGTTAGGAGGCTCCTGCAAGGGGTCAGGTGACAGCTAATGGCCTTAATCAGAGTGGTGGCAATGAGGATGACATCTAAACATCTAGAATGTAAACGTCACCAGGGCTTGGTGAGGGAGTGAATTAAAGCCCAGAGCTTGTCTCAAAGCTACTTTTGCCCAGCTACCATGTTTACCACGGCTCTGGAGTAGCAGCTGATTATATAAACTCCCTGAACTAGCTATTGTGAATGATACAAAGAAAAGTGTGTCTGCCTTCAAGGTGTTTCTACTCCAAGGTCACACTCAAAATATACATACACAGGCGAACAAACTCTCCTGTGCTAAACGTGGACATGTCAGTGTGAACTTCACGTATGTGGTAGGGACATGCCTCTAGGTTTCCTGAAGTAAGAAACTGGGTTGAACTTTCATGATACTTTCCAGACCGTTAAGGACTACAAATTAAAACATTTGCTTTTTGCCAGGAGATGAAAAGCCCTCAGGTTAACTAAAAATAAACATTAATGCATTCATTCGTTTATGTATTAATTCACTTGTTCACCTGATTTTTATTAAGCACAAATATGTGCAGGGCCTTTGAGCTGGAGAGCATAAGTGATGGAAGGAGACACAGGGTTTGGAGTCTAAAGATGTGGGTTTGAGAACTAGTGTACTGGTTAGGTTTCTTTTTGTTATTATGGTAAAATATGCATAACATGAAGTTTACCATTTTCAAATGTGTGCTTGTCAAATTTAAAATAAACTTTCCTGTTAAAAAAAAAAGTTTACCATTTAACTTTTTCTTAAATTCAGTGGCATTAAGTACATCCACACTGCTGTATAACCATCTTCAGAACCTTGTCATTTTCCCAAACTGAAACTCTGTACCCATTAAACAATAGCTGTCCATTTCCCCCTTCCCCCAGCCTCTGGCAATCACCATTCTACTTTCTGTCTCTGTGAATTTTATTACCCTAGGAACCTCATATAAGGGGAATCATACAATATTTGTCATTTTGCAACTGGCTTATTTCACTAGCATGATGTCCTTGTGGTTCACCCATGCTATAGCATATGCCAGAATCTCCTTCTTTTTTTTTTTTTTTGTTTTTTTGTTTTGGAAAAGGTAGGCTTTTTAATCATTGCTTTTGTCACCAGGTTAAGTCATGCAGTTACAAAGTAGTTAGAAATTTCTGAAAGGATATTATTGTTAAAAAAAGAAGCTCATTCTTACATAAATAATATCTAGTACTTCACTGGGACACTACTGTTCAAAAGGCCCTGGCCAAACAACTCCCAAAGAAAACACAACCCCAGGTTGCTTCCAGCCCGCTGGGAATGAAGCCGTGTGCAGAAGATGAGGCCTCTAAATGAGGACACAAAGTCAGGGCGAGTCGAGGCCATTGGCAATGCTCAGAGCTGCCAGCCAGACTCCAAAGAGGCAGCCCAAGTGGTTTTTCTCTGGGGCACTCTACTTGAATTATTGTTCAATTAGTCAACACAATAGATCTTCAAAAGAGGACAATTAATTAACATTATAAGGAGGTTACTGCATTCTTTGGACTATATGTCATAATTGTGGTTAGTAAATTCCGACAGTCTTAACAAAAAAAGCCTCCATCATTTGCAGGTATGAAGATAACTTAATTGTCTACCGGGCTTTTTATTTTTGCTGGATGACAATATGCAATTGACAAGTTATAAATGATAGTGTTTTATGTTATAAAAATACTAGCTTTTTTCATTTATTATGTTTACAGACATTCACTGCTTGAGTCAAGTTTAGGCTTGTTAAGTGATTAAAGGGAATTTTATTACAGCAGCATGTACTTATTTTATTCTGAAAGAATAAAATGCATAAAGAGAAAGGTTTTTTTGTTTGTAACCTGTAAAATTGAGTTATTTTGCTGATGTAAAATACCAATAACTCACTTGAGGACCATGCTACCTCCTGAAAATGCCATATACCTGCTTCTTAAATGCGTCAAAGCACCTGATAGATCTGTCCAGAGCTGAAGTGGCAAGCGACTGACTGCTCTTGGACAGAAGGAGCTTTCCCAGGGCGACAGCTGACTGTGCTGGGAAACAGCCATGGAGCAAGGCAGCACAGGCAGAGGGAAAAGACTTTATTTAAAGGTAAAATGCCCAAATGGCTCTCTGACATAACTAATTTCTACTATTACTTATTAGCTTATATATGATCCCCTAACTTTTTTTCTTAAGGGGCTGATTTGGATTGACTTGTTGAGAATGGTGTCCATTATCTATTAAGTCATGAGAGAGAGATTTCTGTGGTTACACGTAAACTTGTGATAGGTCTGCAGATGAAGAGGTGAAGAGGGTAGTGAAGAAGTCAGCCGCAGTCCGGTCCGGTCTATGTGAAGGTCACACCAGCTTCATTGTACACCTTGAAGACTTTCTCGATGGCGTTGACATAGGCAGCTGTTCTCGGGTCCAATCCTAGGTTATACCTCATGGCTGTGCGCATAATTTGCCTGGCAGAGCGCTCCATGGTGTAAGCTAAGCCAGAGTGCACGACGTCTTTCTCAGAGGCACCCGATATCCTGTCTTGGAACTCTGCTGTGGGTACAATGGGAATAGTTCCACCATGCTTTCCAAATTTCCTTCCCAAACTCTCTTGAACAGACATGAGCAAGCGGTAGTTAGAATCCCATTCATATCTGAAGGTCAAACGGCCATAGCTGACATGATTTAGATTCTTCAGCCACTCAAAGTAAGATACTGTCACTCCTCCAGCATTCAAGTAGAGATCTGGAATAACCATGACGTTCCTCTCTAGGAAAATCTTACCAGCTTCTGGAGTTGTTGGTCCGTTGGCACCTTCAGCAATGATCTTGACTTTGACTCTGGGTGCACTGGACTTGGTCAGCTGCTTCTCGCTGGCAGCAAGGATCAATCTGTCCGCCTCCAAGATGCTCCCTTCATAGATCTTTGCTTTGGGGAAGCCCAGGATTGTTCCATGTTGCAATTTGAAGTCTTCCGGTTCCTTTGGGTCAATACCATCTGGATTCCATATGCTCCCATCAGATTCACCAACACCGACACATTTAGCACCAAAACGATGTAAATATCTCATAGAGGGCAGGCCCACATTACCAAATCCCTGAACAACAAATGTTTTATCTCCAAATCCTGGTGTCATTCCTAAAATACTCATGTAAGAAGCTTCATTGAAGAAGTTTTCAATCCCATGGAAGACTCCCCGACCAGCAGCAGAGATCCGTCCGTGGATTCCACCCTGATGGGCTTACCGGTAACACAGGCATGGGCATTAATATCATAGGGCCCTATGGTGCTAGCATAGGTGTCAGCAATCCAGGACATCTCCCGCTCGCCCGTGCTCATGTCTGGGGCAGGTACATCAATGCCAGGACCAATAAAGCCCTTCTTTGCCAGCTCCATGGTGAACCTCCTTGTGACGTTTTCCAATTCATTATCGGTATAGTTCTTGGGATTGATCTTGACACCAGCTTTGGCACCCCCAAATGGCACATCGACCACTGCACACTTACATGCCATCAGAGAAGCCAGAGCTTTTACTTCATCTACACTCACATCAGTGCTGTAACGGATACCTCCCTTGCAGGGCGTGCGGTGCAGGCTGTGCTGGGCCCGGTAGCCCTCGATGACCTCCCAGGAGCCGCCGTCGCGCTGGACGGGGAAGGACAGGCGCAGCACGTGGTTGCAGGGCTTGATGAGCCGCAGGACGCCACGCACCCGGTTCCGCTTCTGCTCCTCGCTCTCCCGGGTCTTGAGGTCCTCCACCAGCTTGTCCTCCACGATGCTGGCGCCGCGGTCGAAGAAGCCGTCCACCGTCTTGAAGAAGCTGGGGTCGTCCTCGCGGTCGGCCGCCCCCTTGCTGTAGTGTCGCCGGCCGGGCGGCGGCGGCGGGCTGCCCGCGGGCCCGGCCCAGCAGTGCGGCCGAGTGGGCCGCCGCCGAGCCTAGGGCTGCGGGCCCGACGCGGGACAGCAGCAGCGCTTCGCCCAGGCACCGGTACGTGGCCGCGGGACGAAGGCCGCGGAGGAGATGCGCTCTCCCAGGCCCGGGGACGGACAGAGGGAGCTCCTTCTTTTTTAAGGCTGAAAAATGTTTCATCATATGTATATATAACATTTTGTTTATTTATTCATTTGTTTGGGGTTATTTTGGCCGAGCCGCGCAGCTTGCAGAATTTTAGTTTCCCAACCAGGGATTGAACCCGGGGCCACCGCAGTGAAAGCGCTGAGTCCTAATCACTGGGCCGCCAGGGAAGTCCCTATCCATTCATCTGTTAATAGACACATGCATTATTTTCACCTTTTGGCTATTGCGAATAATGCTGATATGCACATTGGTGTACAAATATCCATTTGGGGTCCTGCTTTCATTTCTTTTGGCTGTACACCTGCAAGTGGAACGGCTGGATTATATGGCAATTCTGTGTTTAATTTTTTGAGGAATTATCATACCGTTTTCACAGCAGCTGCACTATTTTATATTCCCACCAGCAATGCACAAGTGTTCCCATTTCTATACAACCTGGTCAACAATGTTACAATGTTACTACAATGAAAACATTTTTTGGTGTGGATATTAGCCATCCTAATAGAAATGAAGTAGTATCTCACTGTGGTTTTGATTTGCATTTCTCCATGACTAGTCATGCTGTGTGCTTATTGGCCATTTGTATATCTTCTTTGGAGAACTGTCTCTTCCATCCTTAGCCCATTTTTTAAAAACATTTTTTAAATTATTTATTTATTTATTTATTTTAGGCTGTGCTGGGTCTTAGTTGCAGCATGTGGGATCTTTTAGTTGCAGCATGTGGACTTCTTAGTTGCGGTTTGCGGACTCAGTTGCAGCATGCATGCAGGATCTAGTTCCCTGACCAGGGATCGAACCCGGGCCCCCTGCATTGGGAGTGCAGAGTCTTACCCACTGGACCACCCTTAACCCATTTTTTAAATTGGGTTGTTTGTTTTTTTTGTTGGGGAGTGGTTAGGCTTCTTTTAAATTTGGTTTTTAAGAAACCAAACTCAATCCGGTTTAAGGCAGAAAATAAACAGAAGAAATTATTGCTTCACGTCACGGAAAAGTTTAAGGCACATCTGGGGTCAGGGTGCTATGGACTGAATTGTGTCCTCCCCAAAATTCATACAGTGAAGCCCTAATACCCAATGTGACTGTATTTGGAAATGGGACTGTTAGGAGGTACTTAGGGTTAAATGAGCTCGTAAGGGTGGAGACCTAATCTGATAGGATTGGCGGCTTTCTAAGAAGAGGAAGAGGGAGCACTCCACACACACACACACACACACACACACACACACACACTTACACATCGAGGAGAGGCCCTGTGAGGACACAGTGAGAAGGAGGCCATCTGCAAGCCAGGAGGAGAGCCTTACCAGAGCTCAACCATGCTGGTACCTGATCTTGGACTTTCAGCCTCAAGAACTGTGAGAAAAGAGATTTCTGTGGTTTAAGCCACCCAGTCTATAGTGTTTTGTTATAGCAGCCCAAGCTAAGACAAGGTTTTTAAAATGCAGGAATATTTTTCTTCCCTCCTCATGCATCTGCTTTCTTCTCTATTGCTTTCTTTCTCAAGTGGGCTTATCCCCATCAAAACAGGCTGGGCATATTTATTCATTAATTCAATATTACCGAACCCCCCTTAGCCTACACACTGTTCTAAGTACTGGGAATACATGGCAGTGTATCAGACAGGAATGGTCCCTTTCTTCATAAGGCTTGCATTCTAGTGGGGAGAAACAGACATAAAAGAAACAAGTAACTTCTCTGAGAGTAAATATTAGTCTCACCACAAAAAAGAAATGGTAATTATGGGATGTGATGCAGGTGTTAGCTAAGCTATGGTGGTAATCATTTTGCAATATGTGTGTATCAAATAAACACTGTGTGCACTTTAAACTTACACATTGTTATGAGTCCATCACATCTTTATAAAGCTGGGGAAGGAAAAAAATAAGTTACTGTGGATGTTCAGAATGCAAATTGTATGGAAACTAAAAACACAGGGAGAGGGACTGCGGGTGGTGGTGGGGGTGGTGTGTGCGCCTCATTGCTCATAAAGCAGTATGAGGATTAGCATCCTGGGAATACGGGATGACCTGGGTGTCCTGCACTTTTGGGGAGACTGATATAAGCAGATAATGAGTATGTTGAGATAAGTGTTGGTGGTCTCAAGGCAGAGAGTGGTGGTGGGTCAGTGAGGATTGAAAGGGAGGGAGACGAGAAGCAGGAGGATTCTTCTAGGAGCAGGCAGAGTTCAGAGCCCATTTTACGCCTGTCAGTGGTGTTCTGGAGGGCAGGGGTGGGGTGGTGTTTTGCAGAGCTGGGGAGCTCCTAGGACTCCCATGTCACTTGCCCACAGAAGTCTGAAGAAAGGGGAGGCTGGTCTTAACTGGGAGCAATCAACGTAATGCAAGAAAAAAGAGTTCCAGCAAAAGTCCTAGGACTGGTACTGATTAGCTCTGATTGGCCCAGCTTGGGTCACATGTTCACATCTAAACCAATCACTGAGGTTAGGGATAATCGGAACTCTTATTGGACAGGACTTAGTTGCACTCCCATGGGGTCAGCCTCACCCAAACTCAAGGGCTGTGAGGAAAAGGAATAGTTCCCCAAAGGAAAATTAAGTTGTTACATCCAGAAGAAAGGAAAACAGATACTGGGCAGCCCCAAACAGCGGGAGCCCTCCCCACCCAGCTCCACATTCAATGGCTGGCTGATCTTTGGCAAATCATAGCCTTTCTGATTCTGTTTTCTTCTCTGATAGGAAAAAAAAATTTTTTAAGTAAATTAGATTCATTATTAGATTAATAATGAAATGGAGCAGGACTCTATGGTCCATCCCCACCATGTCCTCAGGCTGCCTTTTGTCTGCAGAAAAACTTTAGCCAAAGAATAAGTTTAATCGGAGAAGTGAGAAAATGCAGAAACAAAGGAAAACAGTCAAAGGAGACCAAATAATAATACTTTAGTCATTAAGCAAAGTCAAGGACATTTAGTTCCTCCTCAAGGGCTGTAGATAAGATTCTGAGCCACATCCTGTGAGCTGTCTTATAGATACTGAAACCCCCATCAGGTAGAAGAAGTTACTACATGATGACCAGGCTGTAGCCATGACTTAAGCAGCCACAATTCTGAGAATTGGCCTCAGAGAAATGGGAAAAAACCGACCCTGGAACTGAAGATTAATTGTACTTAAAACAATCAAGATGACACTGGTCAGACCACCGATGACCAATTTCAAGATGACTGTCGGAGCTGACTGTGCTGTTTCTGATGTAGCCCCCTCCCTCCATCTATAAAAGCTCTTGCCCCCTGATTGTCAATGGGGGGCGGGGGGGGTCGACCTTGGACAGGCGTCTGCCCCCCCGCCGGTTGCCGGCCTCTGAAATAAAGCAAACTTTCCTTTCCACCAACCTTGCCTCTTGAATGGCTCTTGAGCAGCAAGCAGCCGGACCCCACTTTCAGTTACAATAAGACCTACATCATTAAGTTACTGAGTATTCTATGTGATCATGTACAGAAATGCTATTTGGGAGATATAAAATGCTAAACAAATATTACTTCTTTCCAAGTTTTCTAAGCTCTTAGGGAGCTTATACTTTGTAGGGAGATGGAACATGCAGGCAGATAGTTGCCACACAAAAAGATGTCTGTGTAATTTTCCAATGCCTTCATTTAAGGCAGGAGTCACACACTCACATGCCTACATGTTGGGCAAGCAGCTAACACAAATGAGGGAAGAAGGCTGAGCTTCCCCCAAACCAAGGACTCTGGAAATCACAGCGCATGGCTCCAGCTGATGGTTGTCAGGCTTGAAGGCAAGTCCAGTGTGGCTACGTGGCCCAGCTGTTTTCAAGAGAAGCTGATAATCTGGATTTTGATATGAACTTTTTTTTTTTGATGTTGGCAACTTCTTCAAATTTTTTTAAAACAACGCTATGTGAACCAAACAAAACATATTCAGCCTGAGAGGTCAAGCCTGCCCACTCTCTGCTGACTGGTGTCCTCTGATTCAAGGTTCGTTCTGAGAATTTGACTCCACGACCCCTCTGCTTTACTCCCTCTCCGTCACCCTTTCTTCATATTGGAATTTTGTCTCAGTGCACATGTGGTAGGAAACATGGCATAACTGTGAGGTGAGGGAGTGTTAGGGTCCAACTCCAGCTATGAGTCCTTGGTCAAGTTGCTTCACCCATCTGGCCCCAATTTCTCCACATTTATTGATGAGGGGTATGGGACTAGATGACTTAATTTCCTACCAGCTCTGGCATTTTATGACCTATAATTTTTAGAATGCAAGGGACAAAACTAAAGTAAAATTCTTATTGGGGGAATGGAAATTTCATTTCCAGTTAGTGTATTTTCTATGCACTAGCTATTACTATGCTAGGCACTGTGAGAAACATAAAATTGATACAAACAAGGAGTTGACCTTAGGAATATAATCTATTGGAGAAAACAGATGGACATAAAAATCGCTGTGGTAAATTATCCCCAACGATGACCAGAAAAATCCTCCAGTCCTTCCTGTTCTTTGGAATGTGACTTTGATACCCCTCCCATCGGGAGATGGATTTTTTCCCCCTCCCCTGAATTCTGGGCTGGTTTCATCACTTGCTTTGACCAATAGATTCTGGCAGAAGTGACATTGTATGACTTTCTGGGTGTAAGACTTAAGAGGTCTTGGAGCTTCTGGTTTTTGTTTTTTTTTCTCTTTAAAGCCAGCCTCCATGTAAAGAAGTCCAGTCACTCTGCTTGAGACAGACCCTGCCAGCCCCAAGCCATTCCATTCCAGTTGCCCCGGCTCGGCCGTGAGACGTGAGCAAAACTGTTGTAGATCCTCTAGTCCCAGTCAAGTTGCCCAGGCAACACTATGGTAGCAGAGACAAGTTGTCTCTGCTGACCTGCATAAATTACAGTCATGAGCCAAAAAAAATGGTTGCTCTTGTTTTAAGACACTAAGTTTTGGGGTGTCTATGATTATTATGTCTTATACGTAAGGCATATTATGTGTCAAAACCAGGAATATGGGAGCTCAGAGAAAGGCATGACGCTAATTTGGGTGGAGGGTGGGTGGGAGAAGGAGATGTGGGAATTAGGGAAGATATCAAGTTCCAAAAATTGTCCTTAAGACAGCCCCTTAAAAGGAACTCAGCATGATGCTGTCTGCTGGGAGCAAGCCCTACTCTCATGCCATGTTGAGAAGTCAACCTGTGATCCTGTTGTCCTTTGCTGGTTTCCGACCCTGTACCTGCCTGGTATTCTGACTCTGCGATTTGCTCCACTTTACTGTGGGTGCATGGTAGGTGGGGAGAGCACTAAGTTGAGAGTCGAACAGATATAAGTTACTATTCTAGTTATGCTAATCGCTCATTATGTGACATTGAACCTATGAGAGCTCTCTGAGCCTGAATTTCCTCATCTAATAAAATAGTGACAATAACACTTAGCTCACAGGGTTGTTGGAAGGATTAATCAAGATAATATACGCACATGTGCTTAATGTAGAACATACATCTTGTTGGCCTTCAACAAATGCTAGGTCCTATCTCTTAGATCTCCCAACTAGCAATGAACTTGGTTTATCCTTTGGACTTTCTCGACATCCCCAGGTCTGGCTTTTGACACTTGACCATGATCACACAGTGATTGAACTATCCTTTACTCCTCAAATCCATCTTTTGCCTCCAAGATGCTTTTGAATTTTGCCTACTGCTCCATATAGAGTGATTTCTGAATGCTCCTAGGTTTTCACTCATTAAAATGGAGGATTTGCAGGGAAGGTAAAGCCTGAATTAGTTTTTGAAAGATAACTAAAATTTTGGCTGTAGAAAGCTTAAGGTGGAGAAAGTTCAGGAATGGGGCAGAATAGAAATGCTGTGAGGACGGGCAGAGAAAAGGTGAGTTATGATTTGATAAGGAAGACTTTGCTAGATCAAGAGTTTTAGATTTTATTCTGTAGGCAGTAAGGAACCATTGACTATTTCAAACACAGAATGACATGCTCAGATCCTGTGTGATTTTACTGGTGGCAACGTGAAGGATGCTCTGGAGAAGGGGGAGAGATTTGAGGCAGGCAGAACAACAGGAAGCAATTGCAATAATTTGGGTGAGAGAGGATAAGAACTTGCTAAAGGGTAGAAGCTGCAAGCCTGCAAAGGGGAGGTCAGATTTGAGAGACATTTCAGAGTAGAATTGACAGCATTTTTTGGCCACCGGGATATTGAAAATGAGAATGAGGAAGGAATGGAAGGTAGCATTTGGGGCTGAGAAGATATGGTGGAGCCGTAACTAAATAGGAGGAGTAAGACTGGGGAGGGGAGAGGTGGGTGGAGAGAATAGATTCAATTAAGACATCAGAGTTTGTCACTCTTTGAATCCTATGTTTTCTGCCTCCATTTTTCCTGCCTCTACTAGTTTCCTGGGCTCAGAAGGAATGGGAATATGTGGGTGACTGATACAGCAGGATGCCCCCGCCATATCCGGAATACTAAATAACCACAGCACCTGGAAGGCTGAGCAGTCATGCTGCAACCTGCGCTCCCTCATGTCAAAGGGGGAAAGACAAGAGAGGATCCAAAACTGCCTCAAAGCTTCATCTGGGGGCTGCTGTTTTTAGGGAGCGTTGAAGTGTTGCTGATGATTTCCCGAGATGAGTCAGAGCTCCCTACATAATCTTACTCCCCTGAGACTTGGAGACTTTGCTGACAGCCCACCTCTTCCTTCTCCTTCCGCAAAACTGGATCAGACCCAAGGATCTGGAGGACTGTTTGATTTTTAAGAATGATATCCTGTCCTTCTCTGCTATTTAATCTCTGCTCTGGTTAATCATCTGTCCAATCCAGGTCAATTAACCGATCAACAAACATTTCTTAAGCACTTTTCAAGTTTTCATTTATTCATCTGACAAATATTTTTTGAGTGCCTGGTACATTCTCCAGGTGCCGGCAATACTTCAGTGTTTTAGTCAGCTTGGGCTGCTATAACAAAGTACCATAGACTGGGTGGCTTAAACAACAAACGTTTATTTCTCATTGTTCTGGAGTGTGGAAGTCCGAGATCAGCATGCCAGCACAGTTCGGTTCTTGAGAGGACCGAGTTGCAGACTGCCTTCTTCTCACTGCATCCTCACATGGTAGAAAGAGGGCTAGAGAGCTCTCTGGGGTCTCTTTTATAAGGGCACTAAACCCTCATGACTTAGTTGCCCCTAATACCATCATATTAGGGGTTAGGATTTCAACATATGAATTTGGGGGGACAGAAACATTCAGTCCATAACATCCAGTGAACAAAACAAAATGAATTTTAAAAGGTGGTTTATGTTTTCCTGGGAGTGTAATATGTATACATACAGTTTATAGTAAATAATACAAGACGAATGACTGAGATGCTTTGTACTGTTGGATAGTGGGTGGATCCTGCTCTATCAGCTTCTGATGGATGAAAACATTCAGGAAAGTGGGAGATAATTACAGGTTGGAATAACATAGGAGGGCTCCATAGGAGAGGTAGTAGTTGAGTTGGGTCTTACAAGATAGAGGGAATTTGGGGACTTCCCTGGTGGCACAGTGGTTAAGAATCCGCCTGCCAATGCAGGGGACACAGGTTCGAGCCCTGGTCTGGGAAGATCCCACATGCCGCGGAGCAACTGGGCCCGTGTGCCACAAATACTGAGCCTGCGCTCTAGAGCCTGCGAGACACAACTACTGAAGCCCATGAGCCACAACTACTCAGTCTATGTGCCACAACTCCTGAAGCCCGTGTGCCTAGAGCCCGTGCTCCGCAACGAGAAGCCACCGCAATGAGAAGCCCGCGCACCAAAACGAAGAGTAGCCCCTGCTCGCTGCAACTAGAGAAAGCCCGCACACAGCATCGAAAACCCAACGCAGCCCAAAAAAAAGATAGAGGGAATTTAGATGGGCAAGAAGAAGAGCAATTCAGACAGGGGACAACAGGAGGGCATGCACAGAGTTGGAGATGAATGTGCGTGATATGTTTGAGATACATTGATAAAACCAGATGGACCCAGTGATGGGTGTCTGTTAGCATGGAATACAAAATAAAGTTGAATGAATCCAGTAGACAAAGATGAGAAAAAGCCTTTGAAATCAAGCAGGGAAACTTAGATGTGAGTCAGTAACAAAAAGGAAGATACTGAAGGCATGTGAGCCAGGAATGACATGGAGAGCACAAACATAGCGTGTATGGAAGGATGCTCTCTGGGTGGTCCAGAGTTGTTGAATTTCGAATGTGAGAGATGACCACACCCCTCCTCCTTGCCCTTCTCAGGACGGCCCAGGAGTCGGGATCGCATTCTGTACTGGGGTGATACTTTAGGAGGACAAAAAACTGAGTGCATTGAGAGAGAGCAGCTAAGGCAGTGGAGAGCTTAAAGGCAAGCTCAGGTGTAGAAGTTGAAGGAAAAGAGAAGACTTAAGGGCTTCAAGAACAAAACTACCTTCAAATATTTGAACGGTTTGGAGGGACTACGTTTACCCTGAACGGCCTGAATTGGTACAACTAGGACCAATAACAATATAGGGAGACACTTTTGGCTCCTTGTAAGGAAATGAAACAGCACATAAAACTGGCCAGCTTAAACTGATTTTGCCTCCTTAAATAGGTTGACTAATCAAACCTGTAGTTATTTTACAGAGATAGCACTGTGCATGTGCAAGATGGGAACCCGTGTCTCCAGCAAGACCCCAGAATCAAGAATCTTCAGTTTACCAAACTCAAAGAATAGAAATGTTGCCACCAGAGCCCTTTATGAAGCAAGAAGTCCTTCAATAAGGAAAATCTGGCTTCCAGCAGCAGGAGTAGCTTATATGGACTAATTCAAGACTAGCCAATCAGCTTCCAAGTTTGAAATACCCCTTATCCCTTAATTTTCGCCCAGAACCCTGGATCAAGGAGACAAATTTGAGAGCCTTGCCTTCTGTCTCTTTGCTGGTCGACCTCGCAATAAAACTCCTTCTTTTCTCAAAAGCCCGTGCCATAGTATTGGCTTAAATGTGTGTCAGACAGCGAGCCCTTACTCGGTAACAGAACCTACTAAGTCAGAGGTGTCCTCAGGAGCGAGTGAATTCCCCATCACTTTGCAGAAATGTTGTGGAAGGGATACAAATATTGGACAGGTAGTTGACTAGCTAAAATTTGAAGTCCTTCAAGCATGAGAGTCTGTGCTTCTCGACTCAAGTTCAAGTCCTCAAGTATCTGTAGCAGGAAGGACCACATCAACTTCTGAGCCTTCCTTTTTCATAAAAACAAGCCCGTGTTCTGGGGAGTTCCAGGCTCACCCTACATGGTAGATGCTCTGAGTGTAGGGCTAATGTTTTTATGAAATGAAACAAAATGAAAACAGAGCCCTTCTTCTTGCTGGTGAAGTGTGTTTGGTTCTTTATGTTTTGGTTTTGGACAGGTACCAAATTTTTATAGCCAAGGAGAGAGAAGTAAGGAAGAAAGGAAATTTATAATGTGGTTCTAAGTGGTTTTAGCACATATTTGATTAGCTCTTCAGGGGAAAGATAAAAGCTGAATTGGACCATTTAAAAAGGTGCACATACAGAAAGGAGACTTGCTTAAACCATGATTAGAAAGTGTTGTCTGAGCTGGAAAGTATCCTCTTTGCCTTAAGTGGTGACACAGATACTATTATTAGGGGAAAATTCACACTATTACTGAGTCCATAACTGTAACATGATTATGACTTGCAAAGCATTTATCATTTTCAAAGATATTAAATTCTTGGGTGCCTAATTGACCAAATGGGCAATATCTCCAAACTGCCATTCACACACCAACCGTAACACAAATGTAGCCAAAGGAGTCTTTGGGACAGAAAAGTCATCAAGAAACCTCTCTGAGTGAGCAGCACGTGCCCAATACCCCCCACTTTTTCCACCACCTTCTTGAAACTTCGTGTTTGTTTCGCTTTTGAGTGGCTTCAATCTTCTGATTTTTCTACTTCTCTGATCACTCCCCTTCTCTAGTACCTTGCCAGGACTGAACTCCAAGTTTCTACCACGATCCTCTGTTCTTTATCCAGCTCAGATCTCATTCACTATGTACATCATCAGCCAACACTGAAGCAAAGAACGTCTTATTTCTCTCTTGTTCCTTCACACCCTAATGCATACTTCATATACAGTAGTTGCCAAAGACAATGAATGCCTTTGTTCACACACAGAGCACTAACGTTTTCTTATTTTAGACCTTCAATTCTCATTGCTCCTTTCAACCTGGATTTTCTCAACCCCCTAATTTCTAAAACCAAATTAGTCATGTTTCATAAGTTCAACTGTCGGGAAGCTGCACTCTTGTCTTTACCTCCCACCCAGGAGAACAATCGCTTGGCTCCTTTTCTGACTTTCTGGTTTCTTTTACTCATACTCAGAACCTCAAATTCATCTTTATCTTGCTTGCCCCTGCCCTCCAGCCAGTGTCATCAGGCTTCTGTCCTACTACTCCACCGAAATTGACCTCACTAAGGTGATTTCCTAACTGCCTAATTGCCAGATCCAATGGATACTTTATAGTTTTTATCTTAGTTGACCTCTTTTAGCACTATTGCTCACAACTTCCTTCCTGAAACTTTCCTGTTGGTTTTTTGTTCTCCTTAACTCTCTTCCTGCTTCTCTGATCCCTCTTCCATTTCCTTTGCCATTGTTATTTCCCAAAATATGATTCTGCTGCTTTTCCCCATTGTCATACTCTCTCTTGATGATGGCCAATATGTCTTTGATTTGACAGTCTCTGTATTTGTATGACCCCCCAAACAATATATCTCTAGTCCAGTCTCCTCTGCTGAATTCCAATTGCCTAAAATTGGAATCATTTTGGCTTAGATGTTTTATAAGAACCTCAAAATAAGCACAAAAATGGAACTATATGAGTAGTCTGCCCAGTGCTACAGCAAGTCTGGTGTGATTTGACCCAGCTTGGTTTTCTCCTTTAAGCTAATGGTGATCAACACTTCTGATTCATGTCTCCTAAAATAATTTGGAAAAACTATATACCCCCTTCACGTGTTTTAATTTGACATCTAAAATTTTTTGTTATAAGTTGATGTATTTCAAGAGATAGTTTTTAACATAGTATAAGTATTAGCATTTAACGATAAAATTATTAAAGCATTAAAAAAATGTATCCAATGGGACCAATTACCGACTTGATACTCAGAATCACTCATTCAAAAATACATGAACAAACTCTTTTTTCATTGTTAAAAGTTTTACATATTTTCTCCTTGAACTTATTATTTCCATTTAACTTTCCCCAGTTTAATGCTTGGAAATCATTTATTGATCACTCTTCTTACTTCTCCAAAACAAAAATATAAATTGAAGTTGAAAAAAAGTTTATTTTGATGCCAAAAATATCTGTGTGTTAGAAAAGAATTAATATGAGAATTGTTACTAATATACAATCAACAGAAACATAAATATGTTGATTTTTTTGATTACTAAACATAAAAGTACATTTTATTGGAAATACATCGCTTAACAAGATAGATGGGACTTTTATTGTTTTTCCCAATCAGTTCATGTGTCTGTGGTTGAATATAACGTATTATTAGAATAAAACATGGTTCAGCACTAATTCTATTCCTATTTTACTTTTTATAGTCCTATATCAAAAATAGCATTATGACCTATCATAAAAAAAAAGTATATTTAGTGATCTATCAGACGGCAACTAAGTTATGTCTTCCTTCAAATTTCAAAAAATTAGAAACCACCTGACTTGCAAAAGTATTTGTTACCCAGTCGTTGTAACCATTCACTTTCTCAATACCAACTGCAATATTTTAAATATTCCTTTTTTTTGGCACCCAAGAAAATTTTTTTCTGAGTCAACGCACCATGGTAATATTTGGAATAGGTGAGAGGTATGCCTTTCTTTTGTAAAGTAGGAGAAGGGTGATTATGAAAGGGGAGTTGGAAAGGAGCTAGCTTGAGGCCTTGACCATGGAAACATCCACAGGCAGATCAGTTTTAGGAAAGAGATATACGGAAACTCATTCCCTTCAAGCGTCCGCGCCCAAAGATTGGTGACAGTAGTGGATGCCATTACTTGCCCATTTGGCATTCGCTCTCCACTCCCCCTTTCCTAACAAAGCTGTTATTTGGTTCAAGTACCGACCTCTACCACACAACTCACGGTGAGATTTACCCTATCCAGGTCCAGAGGAGCGTCCTGATTCATCCAGACCAATTAACGCAGTTCCACTGGCAGGAGTTATTCGTTCATGTAACCCAAGTTGACCCAATCAGACTGAAGGAAAGACTGGATTCCTGTCTGTGAGGAGAGATTCCTCTGTCTGGTAGGGTGTGCACCAGGGGGCATGTAGCTCTCTAACTGCCACCGCTAGCAATCTTGGTCTACAAGGGGAACCCATATTTGAATAACTAGATTTGAATAACTAGAGAGATGGAAAGAGACCAAGGCTTTTGATGGACCACTGATCAACCTGTCCTGTGGCCTGCCCTACCTCTGGCCTTTCTGTTATGTGAGATAACAAACATCCTTATTTACTAAAATAATAATCTGTGCCCACACACATGTGAGTGAGCAAATAAACACCTAGTTTAAGAGGTCTTTATTTTCTCTTGCTTGGATTTTTGTTAACAATTTCTTAACTGATCTTCCTGTTTCTAGTCTCTTCCTTGTTCCATCTAATATACACTCTGCCCCCAGACTGGTTTTTCTAAAACAGCTGCTCAAAAATCCCTCAGTGACTCCCACTATCCGTGGAATAAAATCCAAGCTCCTTGGCTTTGGTATTCCAAGGTCTGCAAACTCTGTCCCTTGCCTATATTTCCAGTCCTCTCCTAATGTCCCCCAGTTCACGAGAAGCAGGGTGATAATTAAGTAAAAGCACAAATTTGAGAGTCAGAAGGATTGAAGTTCAGTATCTGACTTCTGTCTTTACCAGCTATGTGATCTTAGGCAAGTTGCTTAACCTCTCTGAGCCTGAGTTGCCTGACTTGTAATCATTAGGTAATGCTACCTCCCTTGAAGGGAGTAGTGCAGTTTATACATGTTGCTAAAAAGCTTGGAGCTTAGAAGTCATTCTAAAAGATAGTTGTAGTTACTGTTGTTGTTGTTATACCTTATGTATCAGCCACTTCTAGAGTACTTGCCTTTTGTGTAAACCTGAAAATCCATCACAATTGCCTGGAATGCCCTGTCTAGAGAACTTCTACTTTTGATTCAAAACTATCCAAATGTTACTTCCACTATCCAGCCTTCCTAAGGACCCCAGCATCAGTAAGTTCACCCTTTGTGCTTCCATAGCACTTTGTACCCATATACTCATTCTATATTGTAATTCTTTATACACCTGCTACTAGTTTGTGGAATTCCTGATGGGCTGCATTTTATCTTATTCCTTTTTTAAGCTCATCATGTAGAATGGAGCTTGATACACAATAGATACGCAATAAATATTGACTGAATGAGAGGAACGAGCAGAGATTATGGACTGTGGAAAATTGATCCAGGAAATATCTTGGAGAAGCATGTGCCAAGCAGCAATGGCAATAACACCGGACGTATACGTACTTCTTTTCA
The DNA here is from genome assembly GCF_028564815.1 of Eubalaena glacialis. Taxonomy (NCBI): domain Eukaryota; kingdom Metazoa; phylum Chordata; class Mammalia; order Artiodactyla; family Balaenidae; genus Eubalaena; species Eubalaena glacialis. The sequence continues at coordinate 10,048,383 of NC_083725.1, read as the reverse complement.
ATTTGTGAAGTGCTTTATATACGTTCTCTCATAAAATCCTTAAAATGATCCTACAAGGTGCTTTTGTGATTATCCCTAATTTACAAATGATTAAACTGAGGTTTGAAAGGATAAGGGATCAGCCCATGATCAACAACCAAGAAGTGTCAGAGTCAGAACACAAAACCAAGTGTTTTGCCAAAGAACTCACGGATGATTTGGGCAACAAGCCAAAGTTCAAGAGACAATGGAGGGACTTCCCTGGTGGTGCACTGGTTAATAATACGCCTGCCAACGTTTGAGCCCTGGTCCGGGAACATTCCACATGCCGCGGAGCAACTAAGCCTGTGCGCCACAACTACTGAGCCTGCACTCTAGAGCCCTCGAGCCACAACTACTGAGCCCATGCTCCGCAACAAGAGAAGCCACTGCAATGAGAAACCAGCACACTACAACGAAGAGTAGCCCCCGCTTGCCTCCACTAGAGAAAATCCTGCGCGCGGCAATGAAGACCCACCGCAGCCAAAAAATAAATAAATAAAATAAATATATTTAAAAAAAAAAAAAGAGAGACAATGGAGTCCAGAGTGGATTTTATATATGGATTACCTAGAAAGCTTCTCCAGTCCTCCGTTATTACCATCATACTGAGTGGTGCAGTTGAAAGAACATTTAAATGAAAGTTGAGGTATCTGGGTTATAGACTTTTTTTTCGTTACCAAAAGTTTGTGGAATTGGGAGCCATTTATTTAACTTGCTGAGGCACTGAAGACGTTTTCAAGATGATAGCGAAGGTCCCTTCCAGTTTTAAACATCTTTAATTAGATGGCAGCTGCCTTTTGACTGGCTTGGAGGAATCAACTGTATCATAATGGTCTCTGAGAGTGATGTTTTTCTACAGCTTTAGACCGAGACTGATTGAAGACAAAGGTATGATGCTATAGAAAGGAGAACATGGCAAGAAAGGAGGGAAGCAAAGTATTCTAATCCTACAGACTATGCTGGTCATTACCATTTGCCTAAGTCTGGCTCCAGAGATTCTGTGAGGAATGAAAAAGAAACCCTGTTCTTTCCCTTTACTGTGAGATGAAACACTGGTGTCTCCTCTCTTTCCATTAATTCCTTTAGAAACAGAATAAATCGATTTGATAACTTTGATCAAAGAGGATGTGTCTTTTTCCCTCTACAGACCTTTTAACTTTCAGGTTCAAAGAGGAAATCAGAGAAACATCGGTTTTGAAATTTACTTCTCAGAGTGGCCTATATTGCATTTTAATTTAATTTGTTAGAATTTCACCTTTTGCCTTTGCAGGACTGATTAGATGAAATAAAATTATATCTGGGGGATCTATGTTACAAAGATTGCTTAATCCTTCCTTCTGAAGTTGAACTGTCAAGGCCATAGACTGGCTTCCGGTAACTTCCTAGACCACCTCCTACAGAGATAGCTTCTGAGTTTGTGCGTCTCTGATATATAAATAGACCCAGAGCTTTCTTAAGAGCAGAGCTGGATTGCCTGCTAAGATGTTTCTGAACTGTGTACACTTGCAAGAGTGGGAACTTGTCTGTGTGTTCCCAGCATTTTCAGCTGGTTATTCGAATCATAAAATTGTCCAAACCTTGGGACCTTGTGCAGAACCTGAGATGTAACAGGTTCCAATAAACCTGTTTTTGACTAAACTAACCTCATCCAGCCTCCTTTCCAACGCACGAATCCCGTCTGCAGAACCCTGGACGTGGCCATTGAGCTTCTGACCAAACACATCACTGACAAGGAACTTCATGAGATATCTTGCTTATTCATCCACGGGTCTGATATCTTCCTCCTTTAATCTCTGTCCCCATTAATCTTTCTTCTGGAATCAGAGAACAGCAGCATTTGATAGAATTACTCCTATTGGCAAATTGTCAACTCTAATTGACATCTCTTGTTTACAATCTATCCAATCTCCTTCTGTTGGTAACAACGTCTTGGTTCTTCTTTAAGCAACCCAGCAAGTTCTCCCTAGTCCTTCTTCTAACATTTGTAGGACCCAGGAACAAGAGTTAAAAGTGGAGCGTGCCCCCCACCCGCCATCATATGCCTAACATTTAAAAGTTATAAATTGAGCAAACAAATTATTACATAAACTGTGCTCTATTATTATATTTTCAGAATGCCCAAATTTTAAATTATATGTAAAACTATGGTTTTTATGAGTAAAAGTCAGCAAAAATATCAAATGCAGCCAAATTTAGTTACATTTACACATGTCCACGTGTGATGTTGATGGACTGTCAATGTCCAGATGCATAGTAAAATGCATTTTATGAATTATTATATATTTTTTCTACAAAATGTCTTGTTTTCATCCTAGCACAATCATGAATTATGTTATAATAATCAATATTTCCATAAAATTTGTGTTCTGTTGACAGTAATCTGAAGCCAGGTCAGCAAACTTTTTCTTAAAGGGCAAGCTAGGAAACATTTTAGTCTTGCATGTGGTCTCTGTCTCAACAATTGTACCCTGCTATTGTATGTGAAAGCAGCTCTGAACAATAAATGAATAGGCCTGGCTGTGTGCCAATAAAACTTTACAAATACAGGCAGTCAGCCAGTAGTTTGTATAGCTTGTCAACCCCTGTTCTAAAGGAATTAAAAAGAAAATATGATTGTAATAAAAACATATAAAACTTGAATGTATATCCAGAAAATAGCAATAAAATATATAAACATATAAAATTATTTTCATATTTTTTTCAAAAATGTTAAATTTTCTTCTGAAATACTCAACATTCTCTTCAAATTAAAAGACCAAACAAATTATAATTTTAAATAGCAATGATTTAAACAAAGCTGAAATATTATTTGGGGGGGGTGGGAATTTGTATACATCTTATTAGCATTTCTTACAAAAAATAAAAATATTCACAAATGACCATCAAATTGCCTATGTAAAGAATCAGTATCGGGGACTTCCCCGGCGGTCCAGTGGTTGGGACTCGGTGCTTCTACTGCAGGGGGCAGGGGTTCAATCCCTGGTGGGGAACTAGGATCCCGCAAGCTGTGCGGCCAAAAAAGAAACACAGCTCAGTGTCAAACAAGGTCCTACTGTATAGCACAGGGAACCATATTCAATATCCTGTGATAAACCATAATGCAAAAAAATATGAAAAAGAATGTATATATATGTATCACTGAATCACTTTGCTGTACAGCAAAAATTAATACAACATTGTAAATCAGCTATACTTCAATATAAAAGAAAAAAAGAAGACTCAGTATCACACTTCATACATGCTGCCTTTATAACTATATCTATGTGTAGATAAGTGTTTGAGTAGTATGAATAATTTAATATTGCAAAATTGCTCAGACACCGGCTTGTGATTATGAAGCTAATTTGTGTCTGTGGAGCCGTAAAATGAAACATGAAGAGAAATAAGAACGTGGGCAATTAGAAGTACTGGGAAATGATATTTCATTAGGCAAAGATCTATAGCATTCATGCTATCTGGGAGGAAGAACATGGCACATTAATAAAATATTAAAAATATAAAATTACCTAAGTGCTTATTCTCTTACCTTAAATAATTCTGCCACTGTAATCCTCTGCTTACTCCAAAGTACAATAGTATCTATCTCCAATGTCAGGGGCAGCATAGCCCACAAAACATAACATCTTGATGCAGTTTTTCCTTTGTTTTGAGGACACAGGTCAAGACATGTGAGAATATTTCCCTTGGGCCTAACCGGTGAGTCCCAGGAGTTTAGGTTTAGTTTAGCTTTATGGGTTGTGCTGTGCCCATGTTGAGAACCAATTCCTGAGTGGCACAGAGTTCATAAATAAATATGTGGTGTGTTATGCGTGTTTGTGATGTGCAGGGTTCTCTAAAGTTCAAGTCCAAGGCAGGGCTGGCCAATAAGCATTTTCCATTCCCTTGGGTTAAGATCAGATTCAGCATTGGGAAGGTAATAGAAATTAGAACAATGAAATTAATTTCAGAGCGTTATTGGAATTATTAGGAAAATGAAGCTCTTTTCCCACAGAATTGTTAAAATGGAGGATGTAAGCTTAGAGCTGCTGGCAGCCGTCTGTGGGGAGAGCTTGCCTGAGAGTGAAGGCAGAGAGATTCCAAGTCCAGAGAGGGACAGAAACTGTCCCGATGTCATTATTTGAGGTTTCGGATCCTGCTGTAGCTGAAGCTTGATATATTCCTAAATTTTCTCAGTTATGGGAGCAATAACGTTCCTTTCTGCTTGAACCAGTTTCACTTGGAGTTCTGTCACTTGCAACAAAAAATGTTCCAATTAACATATGATATTCTGGACACTGGAATCCATTTATTTAATGAATCCCTCAGTATTGCCTGGTCTCCTCTGCCTTTGAAGATTTCTTGAAAACTGTAAGTATCTAACTGTCCACTCAGAACCCACCCTTTACTCTCTATACTTATGAACTCCTCAGATCTCGCCACAGCAATTTGGGAAAGAATTAATGGTAAATGTTAGTAGTCACTCTACCAGAGAAGGTAAAATGCAAATGTAATTGCTTCAGAGCCAAGATTTATGGTATTTCCTTGCTATCATCTGTACTAACCCCTTGGTTCTAACCATTAATGATTGCATTCATGACTCCTATTCTTCATGCCTCCCTATACCCATGTCCTTTGTCTTGTAACTTCATAGGGTCCTCCCACTCTGTGGGTTTGGCCATGGCTTTGATCAATGGGATGTTAGCAAAACGTTCAGAGTCTTGAAAAAAGGTTTGTGTATTTCCGTTTATTACTCTCGCCTTCTGTCATTACCATGAGAAGATTATACCTGGCTAACTTGATACAGGGTGAGAGACATGTCGAACAGTTTATTCACCCCAGTCATTCCAACTGTGCCCTAGATCAGCCACCAGCCAGCCAACACCATGCATGAGAGTGAGCCCAGACAGGATAGAGTGACCTAGCCAACCTGTAGCAGACCCTTAACCTAGATCAGGTAAACCCCACAGATTCATGAGCTACATAAATGCGTATTGCTGTATGCTACTGAGGTTTTGAGATTGCTTGTCACATACTATTATTATGACAGTACATACCAGCCTAGAAGTGTTACTTTTGGCAGGTTCTGTCGCTTTTGTTAGAATCTCATTTTTGTCTTTTAGATGCCGTACAAGGAGACTTGAAATATCACCTCTCTGGGCTTTAGTTGCATCTGTACAATTATGAGTTATACTAAGTGTGATCAAAAGTTTCTTGAAGCACAGAGAAAAAAGAAGCATCTAGGTTGGAAAGGAAGAAATAAAACTGTCTTTATTCACAGATGACATGATTGTCTGAGGAGAAAATCTGTTGGAATTTACCCAAAAAAGCTGTTAGAACTAGTAAGTGAATTAAGCAAGTTTGCAGGATACAAGATTAATATTTTAAAAATTGTATTTCTGTTTACTAGTAATGAATAATTGGGAACTGAAATAATTTAAAAAATCATTTACAATTAACATTCAAAAAATGAAATACAGAAGGATAAATCTGGCAAAAGCTGTATAAGACCTGCACACTGAAAACATCAGTGAGAGAACATAAATACCTAAGTAAATAGAGAGACATACTGTGTTCAAGGGTCAGAATACACACTGTTGCTAAAATGTTAACTCTCCCCAAGTGGTGTATATATTCAATGAAATCTCAATCAAAGTCCCAGCAGACTTTTTTTGAAAAAAAATAGAAATTGACATTTGATTCCAAAATTCATTTAGAAATGCAGAAGAACTAGAGCAGCCAAAACAACTTTGAAGAAAGAACACAGTTGGAAGAGTAACACTACATGACTTCAAGATTTTTTATAAAGCTACGATATAAAGACAGTGTAGTAATTGGATTTCCACATGCAGAAAAACCCCACCATACTTTGATTCATACTTTGCAGCATACACAAATATTAACTCAAAATGAATCATAGACCTAAACGTAAAACATAAACCTATAAAACTTCTAAGGGAAAACACAGGAGAAAATCTTTGTGACCCTGAGTTAGGCGATGATTTCTTATATTTGACACACAAAGCATGATCCAAAAAGGAAAGAATTAATAAATTGAACTCTATCAAAATTAAAAACATCTGCTCTTTTAAAAACAGTTTTAAAAATGGAAAGAAAAGCCCCAGACGGGGAGAAAGTATCTGCAATGCATATATCTCATAAAGGGCTTGTACCAAGAAAATATACATATGTTATATACATGTGTGTATGTATATATCTATGTCTATATATCCTTGTAAATCAGATATATGTTATCTGTCTTAGTCTGCTTGGGCTTCCATAACAAAATCCCATAGACTGGGTGGCTTAACCAACAGAAATTTATTTTCTCACAGTTCTGGAGGCTGGAAATCTGAGATCAGAATGCCAGCAGGGTTGAGTTCTGGTGAGGACTCTATTTCTGGCTTGCAGACGGCAACCTGCTTGCTGTGTCCTCAAATGGCATGCACATGCATTCTCTTCTTGTAAGGCCACTAATTCTTAGGACTCCAACCTTATGACCTCATTTAACCTTAATTAATCTCTAAAACTCCTATCTTCAAATACAGTCAAGTAGGGGTTAGTGCTTCAACATATGAATTTGGGGGGAGACAAAATTCAGTCAATAGTAGTACCTTAAAACTCAATAATAAAAAAGCAAACAACCCAATTTAAAAATGAGCTAAAGATCTGAACCGACACCACATCAAAGAAGATATATATCTGACAAACACACAAATGAAAAAATGTGCCAAATCACTAGTCATTAGGGAAATCGAATCAAAACCACAATGAGAGATAACTACACACCTTTAAGAATGGCTGAAATGTAAAAGACTTACCATACCAAGTGTTGATGAAGATGTGAAGGAGCTAGAACCCTCACCACTTTAGAAAATAGTTTAGCAGCTTCCGAAGCAGTTAAACTTACATCTATTATATGATACAGGCCTTCCATTCCTATGTGTTTACTCAAGAGAAATGGGTAAATGTTTTTGTCCATTCAAAGACTTTTAAATAAATACTCAGAGTAGCTTTACTTATAATAGCCCCAAACTGGAAACAACCCCAAATGAACATCAATTGGTCAATAGATAAACAAAGGGTGGTATGTTTATATAATAGAATACTAGTTGGGAACAAAGATGTCGAATTATTGGTGTACACAAAAACATGGATGAATCTCAAAATAATTATGTAGGATGAAAGAAGCCAGACAAAAGAAGAATAAGTATATATGATTCCTTTGATATAAAATTCTGGAAAATGAAAACTAATCTCTAGTGACAGAAGCAGATCCGTGGTTGTCTGGAGATGGAGTTGGAGGGGGAGGTAGGAAGGGACGGGAGGAAAGGATTACAAAGGGGTTCAAGGAAACTTTTGAAGGTGATGGATAAGTTCACTTTGTTTATGGCGGATTAAGTTTCCATGTATATATTATCATATATCAAAATTTTCAAAGGTACATTTTAAATTTATATGGTTTATTTTTGTCAATGATACCTCAATAAAGCTGTTTTTTAAAGCTTCCTTTAAATTACAATGGTCTCAGTGAATAGTTAGAATTCTTAGTGTAAGTAGGTGCTATAGACAAGGGACCCCTAAATGCCCAAATCCTAGATCACAGGCGATCTTCCCCATGGGGGTATAGAATTCCAATGTCCTTTGCTGGATAAAATAAGAGTCCTTTTTTCCCATGCTAGTTAGGCTTAAATAGCATGAGTTCCAGCCTAAAACAGATTATGAGGTTTTTACTCTATTCACTATCCTCCTACCCTGCTTCCCTCTGTCCTATGCCTGACCCACAGATCTTACCCTTAAGATGGGCAATACAAGCCTACACATTCTAGCAGGTGGAACCAGAGAGCAACAGCTGTCAAAAAAAAAAAAAAAAGTGTTTGTCCTGAACAGCTTAGGATTGAATTGATCTGGGCTGTTGTTGGAGCTCTAGGTTTACCTGGCTGTCACCTGGGTGAAGAGTATTTGTGGAAACTTACTACCATTGCATAAAAGTGACAACCAGTGAAAGAAAGAGCAACATAGAGTCTGCTTCTATGAAAGAGCTGGCCCCGACTTCCCTACTTCAGCCTCATGCGGTGACTAACAGGGAAAAAAAGACCCCAGCAAGCAAGGTTTTATCTGGAACCTAACCAACCAGACCCGCTCCTGGGAAGGAGGCAGAAGAGAGAAGGGAAGGAGTAGCAGAGAGGTCCTGAAGGCATCTACTTAAGACCAACACTAATGATAATAATGAAAGAAGAAAGGACGTGTCTCGAGAGGGAGGAGATATGGGGATATATGTATACGTATAGCTGATTCACTTTGTTATACAGCAGAAACTAACACACCATTCTAAAGCAATTATACTCCAATAAAGATGTTAAAAAACAAAAAAGAGAGAGGACGTCTCTTGCAAGCTGGCCACTCTTACAAAGATCTGTCATGTCTTCAACATTCCTCAGATTTTCTTATCTCTGCTTTTTTTTTTTTTTTTGGTCTCTATTTGCAACACTCTTCTAGCTACTGTCTATGTAAATCCTTTCTTGTCCCCTCTGCATCTTTTTTGTTTTTATGATAGTTTGGCATATTTTCCCTGCTTTATTACCATTTCTTTTTGTATTTCAGGTTGTCCTTCTGGAATCATATTCCCTTTTCCTGGAACATACCCTTCAGAAGTTTTATTACAGCAGTTTTCTTCATCTAAACCTTCTCATTTGTTGTTTATTTATAGAAGTCTTTATTTTACCTTTATTTTTGAAAGATAATTTAGCTGAGTATATTTTTCCTCTGAGATCTTAAAATAATTATCCCCCTTTATTTTAAGTCAATCATGAAATTTCACAATGATTTGGTGGGGAAAAGGCAGGAGGAAGGCTATGTTAAGCATGGAGCTGTGGCCTGGTCACCTGGAGGAGTTGTGATTAGAACAGACCTCACTGAGGTAGGCAGGCAGCTAATGTTTCAAAAGCAAGAAAGCAGGTACACAATGTCCTCTGAACTTCCAGCCTATGCAGCTCAGACTGTTGCCCAATTCAGCTGCTTTGAAGTCGTCCTTGGCAGATATGATACCTGCTGGTGAAATAAAAATTTATATTTTAAGGCAGGACAAGAAAATGAAAGCATAAAATTCTTTCTTTCTGTGTCTAGTTGGACCTCCTCTCTCCCTCTGTAATATGTAGTGTTCATCTGCATTACACGCATTATCCAGACCTCCTCAAAGATGGGAATGCCTGCTTGACTGCAAAGATCAACTTTTTTGTTTTCTTCTGATGCTAGCAATGTACCTTCTTAAAAGATTAGTGTTCTTTCCCAGCTCTACAGGGAATCACGGTGACTTGCTGCTCGCTTTGTACGTGCTCACCTGGGCTATGCACCTTTGGTGAACTTTATGTAAAATGTCATTATGTCATTTTGGTGCGCGATCCTTTGTCTCAAAAATGTGTATGGCTGTGCCTTTAACTTCTAACAGGCAGAACAGTTCTCAGAGCTTTCTGAGAGTCTGTCTCCTAGGTTATAATCCTCAGTTTGGCCTGAATAAAATTCCCTTTTTTCTTCTTAACTTGATTGTTAATTGAATTTTGTTGACACTGCCTTGTTTATTTCTTAGTCTTTTCTATCACGAATCTGACCTCCTCTGCTTTCTGCTGTGCCACTATTTGGTTTTTTCCTGCTCTGAAAATTTCATCCCAATGGTCAAATGTGTCAAGGACATGTTGGATAATTCATTGCTCACCTGTCTGGGACCAGCTGTCTCTGCGTGGTTGGTTTTCTGACATCAAGATGAGCCATCATTCACTTGAGGATCTCCATAGTGATGGATGGAAGCCCATGCTTGACCTAGCTCTCTCTGTTGTTGATGAAGATGTGAGGCAACTCTGGCAATTGGCTGGAAAAGGATGCAAAGCATGACATTGACATTCTATAAATTTTTCTTTCCAGGGATTACTGGTGCATTATGTAGCAGTCAAGGATGATTGGCTTCTGTTCCCAAGAGATAAGAAAATTAGTCCTTTTGCCTATTACAATGTCCTGAACTTTACAGAACCACACAAAGGTGACAGCCGTGTGGCCAGTATTCACACTGACCATTTCTGCTCAATTCTAAGGCCAGGCTGAACTTGCCAATGGACTTAAGAACTTTGGCAGCTGTGTTTCTTTTGCTGGACTTCATCTCTCAGCCCATTCGTACCTGCCTCCACTCTGACTTCCACACGAATTCCCCAGCTCCACTCACTCAAGATTTTAAGATCTTGTCTTTGTCTTTGATGTTCTGCCTGGATTTTTAACTGTTGACTTACTAGGCATAGGCTGCTCTTCTTGAATCTGTAAATCCATATTTTTTACAAGTTGTGAAAATTTGTAGCCAATATCACTTTAAGTAATTCTCTTCTCCACTTCATCTACTCTCTCTTTCTGGTACTCTGAGTAGATGTGTAATTACACTTCCCAAGTCTCTTAATGTCTGTTTCATATTTTTCTTCCCCTTCTCTGCATTGCATTCTGGATAATTCGTCCAGGTATAACTGTCAAATCATTAATTCTGTCTTTAGCTGTGTCTAATCTGCTAATTAACTCATTAATATTTCTATATCAACAATTACAATGTTAATTTCTTACGGTTTCATTTTTCCCCACAAATACATCTTTTTACTCTCAAAAGTCTCTTGTGGGTTTGATCATTCTTGTGCTTGCATAGCTGTTCTATGTTCTATATTTGACAGATCTCATATCTGTAATCCATAAGGTTTTAAATTCATTGTACGTTATTTCCACCAACTCTCAGTAACAGTGGCTTGCATTCTATATCTAGTGATCTTTGTGAACTCATTGTTTGTTATAATAGATGGAACATCTGAGGGCTTAAAGTGGGGATTGGAGAAGTTTTCTTGCAGAGAAGATTTGCTTTTGCTTTTGCCAGTAATGAGGGGGTGCAGCCAACTTGGGACCATGTTGGGGACCTTGCCCCACCCCTTGTACGCTCCTTGCTCTCCTTTGAGGGCTTCAGTGTATGGTGGAGTCCCAGACTTCCATTCCTCCCCTCAAGTCTGGCCCAAAGCTCAGTCTCCTGGCACCACTACTGCAACCAGTGTTCACCCTCTGATAGGTCAGCCTTGACCTCTCTCTCATTCTCTCTTTCTTTCTTGCTTCTTATCTCTTTGCTCTTGTGAGGCTGATAATGTCTCAAATAATGTATCCTAACCAGGCTTTGCTGTCCTGTAGCAGGAGCCCCTTGGAGCACACAGTCAGACATAGCCAGAAGAGGAAGAAGTTTGCCTTGTCTCCCTTCCCCTGCTGTTCTCATCTCTGACACTACACACACAGGGCATCGCCCGCAGATATACAAGCCCTAGTGCCTGCTCAGGGAAGAAAAAATGTCAGCAGCTCAGCTTTACCATCTGGTGTGGCTTGGCATTGAGTCATATTGCTACACAGAAATGAGTATCTGATGCGATCGGGCTGAGTTTGGATGCTAGGACACCTCTGAGGAATAGCCCTTTGGATTCCTCAATTTGATTCAGGTCCCCAAATTGGGCTCTTGCTTTGGACCTTACTCCCTTTTCTAAAGTCTGTCTGTTACCCTGCATAATTCTCCATACTCTCTTCAAGATTAGAATGTTGGCCCTAAACCCTGCCCACCTGACAGGCACTCATACCATGCTTGCCAACCCTCTCCCCTGGTGAATGGGATTCTAATTCCTATAACTCTAGTTATTCTCAGGAAGTATCACTCAGATCTCCTAGAATCATAGTGAAGCTTCCTTTTTCTCAATATTCTTACCTGGCCACCTGGAATTTCACATTTCTGTGTCCAGGAAAGAGAAGACTTTCCTGGTATCAATCCTTTTCTGAATTACACCTAAGTTTTCTTCATCCATAGCCATGGGCCTAGGACTGCCCAGCTGTCCTTAATAGCTCTAGAGCTAAGACAATTTCTCTTCTCTTCCAGGCCTGGTTCATTTCCCCAGCCTCCTTGTACTACTCCCTACCTCCATCCCAACTCTTAAGACTCACCTCACATGCTACCATCCTATAGCCCATAGGATCACTTATTTTCATTCCATTTATTTCCTACTTATAATACTATAATCCTGTGAATATACACATTAATATGTATAAAATAGATAACTAATGAGAACCTGCTGTATAGCACAGGGAACTCCACTTCGCTGTACAGTAGAAACTAACACAACATTGTAAAACAACTATACCCCAATTAAAAATAAATAATACTATAATCTTGTGCTTATCTCAACCTTCTTCCTGGATTGCAAATTCCTTGAGGGAGCTGTCTCACTTCTTATAACTCTTGAGGCTTGTGATCAACAAATGGAATTGAGTTAACAAAGAAAACAGTTGCTGTTTTTACTATTGACAAATAAATGGAATTAATTAAAAAGAAAATAGCTTTTGTTTACTAGCCTCATTTTTGTAACTGTGTACCCCACCCCAGCCCTCAGACAGACTAGGGCTTAATAGTTCAATGAACACAGATGCAATCATTTAAGCCTTTCTGGAAAGCAAGTTTCCTTTCTCTTTGTAGCAAAAGAACCAGACAATCTTGGGTTAGGAGAAAATTGAGAAGGAAATGGGCCTCAGGATTGGGAGACTTTGGGAATTCAGAGAGAAAAAGCCTTGTGTTTCTGGTATCAGAGAAAAATGTCTGTGCTGGGAGTAGACACCAACAGCTTACTAAATGACAGTAATAAAGCAAGGGCCTGACACTCGGGTTTTGACACCTATAACTAAAAACCGTGTTTGCAGCCTGGCCAAGGAATCATTGCCTTTATTATTAAGCAGCTGGTGCTCCCAAGTTGCTCCAAGCTTTTACTTCCTTTATGCTCTTTTAGCAGGAATATTTATTATTGCTGTCTCTTCCCATTTGTCTGCTGGGATTATTATCCTACATGATTCTCTGTCTCCAGAGTAAACTGCTCCTTTTTTCGGGGGGATGGGTAATAAAAGATGCCAGATTCTTCGCAAGAAAAATAGGTTCCTAGTGTAGACTCAGTAATTGCAACTCCAGTGAAATCAGAAGTTAGTTTCTTGGCGTAAGACTGGTCATTTATATAATCTTTGAACTTCATAAAAGTTTTTTTTCCCCCGTTAGAACTCTCTTTCACAGGCACATTGAGAGGAAAAGGAACACCTCAGATCCTCCGGAAGCCCTTTTTCTCACTATAGCAACTGGCTCCACTCTTTGTGGGCCTAGTGATAGCCAAACTTTCTGTGCCCAGTTAATGAAAGAGCCACATGCATCCAGGCTGCTTTTGTGGGTGGTGCAGGAAAAAAAAAATACTGTATGTAAATGGTACACAGTCTAGGGAGAAGTAGGCCAACCAAATCTGTAGCTTAGAAGCCATGGGAATGATCGAGAAACCCAGTTAGACTGTAAACATGGTAAAATGGGCCAGAGACTCATAAATGCTCACCCGGTACTGGATTCCCCTCTGCAACAGCCATTATATGCTATACATTATATACTGCCCGCCTAACCCCCCATCACCCTGGCCAGAGCTGGTTAGAGATTGGCTGCAATGCAGGTGTGTTGTATCCCATCAGAGCTGCAGTTCACAAATACAGGAGCCAAATTAGGCCTGTTACTGGGATGGCCATGAGGGAGACACCATACCAGAAGCTACTGTGCAGGTCATAACCCTAAAGGGGGGTGCATGGTATTGACAAACAGGAGAAGGCCAAGGCCAAAATCTAGTAGCACTCCTTTAGAATTCTGCCCAAGGGAGCTCCAGCTCATTAAAAAAAATAAATATAAAAATTAAAAATAAATTTGTATTTGCTCAAAAGCTGAAGGTATTATCTATCTCTCCAAAATATACCCTGAATCTGACCCGCTGCACCTTCTCTACTGGGACCACCCCTGGTCAAGCCACCAACTTCTCTCCCTTAAACAAACGCATTGGGTCTCTCACCGGTTTCCTGTGTCCACTCTGCTCTACTTCCAAACTGCTCTCCACAGAGCAGCCAGAGCCATCTCTTAAAAAGTAATTTCAATCATGTCATTCTCCTGCTTAAATTCTTCAACTGCTTCCCATGTCACTGAGGACAAAACCTGAATTCCTGACTGCAGTCTACAAAGCTTTGCCAAGCTGCCCAAATCCCTGCTCACCTGGGGTAACATCCCCTTCCCTTGCTGTAGGTCAGACATGGTGGCCTTCTTTGGGTTTCTGAAACATGCCAAACTCACTCAAGTATCTGGAACTTTGCACCTACTGTTTCCTCTTCCTGGAACAACTTCCCCCCAGATCTCCACACCTCTGACTCCTTCTCATCACCCCAGCCTCAGCTCAAATACCTGTAGAGAAGCTTCCTTATCGTTCTGGCTAATAATCATTAGCCAGCTAAGAATTCCCTCACAGTCATTCTCTAGTCCATGGCTGTGCTTAATTTTCTTCTTAGCACTTACCCTTATCTGAAATTTTGTTTGTTTACGTGTTTGTTTTCTGACTCTTCCCAGGAGACTCAGTGAGAGAAAAGATTTTTTTAATTGAAGTATAGTTAACATACATTATTATATTAGTTTCGGGTGTACAACATAGTGACTCAACATTTATATACATTGCAAAATGATCACACAGTAAGTCTAGTTATCATCTGTCACCATACAAAGTTAATACAATGTTATTGACTAACCCCCCCCCATGCTGTTCATTACACCCCAACGACTTATTTATTTTACAACTGGAAGTCTATACCTCTTGATCCCCTTCACCTCTTTTGCCCACTCCCCAACCCCCTTCCCTCTGATAACCACCACCTTTTCTCTGTACCTATGAGTCTGGTTATGTTGTGTTTTGTTTGTTCATTTGTTTTGTTTTTTAGATTCCACATGTAAGTGAAATAGTATTTGTTTTTCTCCGTCTGACTTATTTCACTTAGCCTAACGCCCTCAATGTCCATCCATGTTGTCACAAATGGCAAGGTTTCATCTTTTCTATGGCTGAGTAATGTTCCATTGTATATATATATACACCACATCTCCTTTACCCATTCATCCATCGATGGACACTTAGGTTGTTTCCGTATCTTGGCTATTGTAAACAGTGCCACGATGAATATAGGAGTGGCAAAAAGATGTATAATTGTCTTTTTAATTAATGTTATCCCACATGGCAGATTCTCAATTAATGTTTGTTGAATGAAAGATATACACAAGGATTTAACAAGCATATTTTGACTTCCATAGTAAGTCTGTCCAAATGGTAAGTTAACTTTTGTTGGCATGACTGGTTCCTAGGGACTCTAGGTTGACCCTCCTTTGCTAGCATTAAGTTATGTATTTAATCATCTCTCCTAGCACCTCATTAGAGATTCTCCAATCTCCACTTTTCTGGAAACTACAATTTAGCTCAGGGATTTTGTCCTTCACTTTCCTGCGATTTCTCAGAATTATTGACTCTGGGTCTAAGGTTGCATTTGGTACGTTATTTCGGCACTCTGGGATGAAACTGTCTGAGCCTGGACCCTGGAATTAGAGTGACTAGAGGCTCTCCTTAGTGTCTCTTCACTGAATTGAGGTTTCACTTCCTGGTTCTTATCGTGTGCCTTCTGAGCCTGTAGTATCCCGTTAGGACCCTCAGGAGAGGCTCTTTACATAATGGTTTATAGTCATTCGGTAAACATTTTGCAGGATGGACTCTGTAATGACCTCCCATGCTCCCCCATCAGGCCCCTAAACTGCCTAAACACATAGCCCCAGCCTTGCTCTGGGAGTCAGTGGTAGAGGGGTGAAGTCTCCAGGATCTGGGTTCTGGATGCCTGAGTTTGCATCCCAGCTCTGCCACGTGCCGGTGATGTAACCTTGGTCTTCAGTTTTCTCATCTGTAAATGGTCCTGACTTTGTAACCTTCCCAGTACCCAGCTTTTCTGGGCTAGGACCCTTTTTTCTCCTCCGCAGCCCTTTCTGGAGTGGGATCCAGAAGCTGGGCACCCCACAGACCTTCCTGTTGCTGTCGCTGTTCTCCTCCTTTCAGAGCATCTCCTGTTTGGGGACCTCCCTGCTTGGATCACTGCCTGGTGCCTGTCACCATCCCCTCCAGATGTCATGTGCCATCCGTCTGGATGGGTTTTTCTCTTTATCTGCTGCCATGTCTATCCCCAAGCACAGGCCTCCTCTGTGGCAGAAGACTTAACTACTGGGTCCTAGACTCTTTGTTTGCAATGTCCTGCAGCCAAACTCCAATTCTGGTGGCCCCTGCCATTAGGCGAAACACCTGGGGACAGAGACTGAGTGATGGGACTTTGACAAAGGACAGGGCATTTCATCACCAGTCCTCACTACTAAAAGCCTTTATTGATTGCTCGTAGGTGTTTGGTGCTATACTTAGTGCGGTTCGAAGCCATCCAGTCAGGACTCAGCACCCACCCTGAGATTTATAGTACAACCCAAGATACCATGTTGGTTTCCTAATTCAGCTTTTCCTTCACTTGCTCTGACTTGGTTTTCTTTTTAGCCTCGTCTCATTTCTTTCAGACTAGAGGAAATTAGAGCCAGAAAAAGCCTTTTAAAAATAAAGCATCTAACCCGCTGCTGTCCTCAGTAGCCACTGCCTGTCAGGGAGAGAGCCTGACGTGGCTGAGGAGCCTGATAGATTTTCTCCGTGAGACACTTCACGTTGCAAAGCTTATTAACCAGATTTCCGATTAGCTAATTGCCTGTACCCGTAAGGGCCCATCAGGTTTTTTTCTTTGTATTGATCAGAAGAGGAAAGCAAAGTCAGAAGGCAAATAAAGACCTAACTCTAAGATTGGCAGCCAAGGAGGCTCAGCTGAGAGGATCAGTGAGCCTGGGACAGGATATTTCTTAGAACCCAGACTCCGAGCACTTGCTGCTTGGAGTCAAAGCGAAGCCCTGTAGTCCCTCCTCCAGGAATAAGGACTTTGGCCCAGCAGCCTGCCCAGCGCCTACCGTGTCCTGTCAATGGTGGAGTCCTGGAGGACAGGAGTTCTGTGTTTTAGGAGATGCCCCGGGAGAAGGAGCCATGGGATGGAGAGCAACATTTCCCATCATCTCCTTAAAAAAGTGCCCCTTGGAGGAGTCTTTCCATTTCACATAACATGGAAGGAATCTCATAGGGTCTATCTAATCCCACTCTCCCATTTTATAGGTGAGAAAAGTGAGGCCTAAAGAAGGGAAATTATTTTCCCAAGTTCAAACAGCTTGTTTCCGGCGAACTTCGGACTTTAGTTTGGGCTTCCTGAGCTCTGATTTACCCACCACCTCAGGCTGCCACTCTTCCATACCCCACCCATATCCTTTTGCCTCTATTTTTCAACAATGTGTCACAAAACCCAGTGGGGAAAGGGAGGGTGGAGGAAGTCATCTTAAAATCCCTGAGGTCACACAGGGAGATCAGCTCAGTGCTTTGTGACCACCTAGAGGGGTGGGATAGGGAGGGTGGGAGGGAGGGAGACACAAGAGGGAAGAGATATGGGAACATATGTATATGTATAACTGATTCACTTTGTTATAAAGCAGAAACTAGCACACCATTGTAAAGCAATTATACTCCAATAAAGATGTTAAAAAAAAAAAAAATCCCTGAGGTCAAATGTGCCCATGAAGAGAGGCCTAGATGCCCGATCCCTCTCTGTGGCTGGACTCCCGGTGGTGCTGTGTTTCAAAGCAGTAGATCTTGCAGGGTTGCGGGATGTTCACAATCAGGGAAAATGCCCCTGATTGTATTAACAGACATGGTTTCGGGGACTGATCCCATTGCCCTCACTTGAAAGCAGGCTTTACAAAGCACACATCAGCTGGTGATATAGGCCAGATGGGGGCTCCCAGGAGAAGGGGGAGGGGAAGAGAAGTCCCCTGCTTAGCAAGAGGAGGGAGAGGCACCGCTACCCCACCCCCAGCCAATCTGGCTTCCCTTTGTGCTGGGCTGACAAGGGGCAGCTGGTGACTCTGGCAGGGAGATGGGCAGAGGAATTAGCCAACTGCCTGTGGGCAAAGACCAGCCTGCAGGAGGGGGAAAGATGGTCCCAGAGCATCCCTCCCTCAGATGCAGGCATTTACCCCCAGGGTCTCCCTTATCTATTCTGGTAAACTGGAGCCCAGAGGACCTCATCAGAGCAGCTAATGATATCCTAGATAGCCACTAGCTCTTTTGCACTTGGAACCTGGCACCAGACTCCCTGGGTTTAAATCCTATCTCTATCCTTCCTAGCAGTGTTTGCAATTGGGCAAGTTCCCTCACCTCTCTGGGGCTTATTTTCCCCATCTACAAAATGGAGATAATAACGTCCCTACATCATAGCATGACTCCAGGTTCAATGAGTAAATAAAATGTAAATCCCTTTTAACAGTGCCTGAAATTTGTAAGAGGGTATGCTTTTACTGTTCTGATCATTAATGTTTCATATTTTTGTCTACACAGGAAAAACTGAACATTTGGCCTAAAGGTCCGTGAGAGACAGAAACAAAGAAGCTCCGGCTCCTGGAACCTCCTGCCCAGTGACTGGAAATCCCAGGGATTCTTCTGTGGCTTTTTTTTCCCTTCTAACATTTGTTGTTCACGGTGACTGGCTTGGCCATGGGAATATTAGCAGGGGCATTGTTCAAGGAATGACATGTTTTCTTATTCTTGGGGCATCAGGATCCCCAAACCTGGAAAGTCTCTGTTTGCTAGTGTGACTCAGTGGTAGAATAAGCCTAAAATTCAAGACCCAACTATGTCATTTTCTACCTGTTTGAATTCAATAGTCTTCCTTCCACTCTCTGAGCCTCAGTTTCCTCGCTGTGCACATTGGGAGAAGTGTTTGACGGACCTCACAAGATTGTTCGCTATCCAGGAAGGATATGTTTGAAATGTGAGGTAGCTGAGATGATTATTTGCCACAGATACAGGATTAGATTCCCACATCAAATACTGCATGGCTTTGGCCAAGTTGCTTAACCTTTGATAAACTCAGCGTTCTCTTCTATAAAGTGGGGATAATGAAAGTAACTTCATAGGACTACAATGAGGATGGCAGCAAATCTTTTTTTTTAAAAATTAATTAATTAATTAATTTATTTATTTATTTTTGGCTGCTGTTGGGTCTTCGTTGCTGCGCGCGGGCTTTCTCTAGTTGCGGCGAGCGGGGGCTGCTCTTCGTTGCGGTGTGCAGGCTTCTCATTGTGGTGGCTTCTCTTGTTGCGGAGCACGGGCTGTAGGCATGCCGGCTCAGTAGTTGTGGCTCGTGGGCTCAGTAGTTGTGGCTCGCGGGCTCTAGAGCTCAGGCTCAGTAGTTGTGGTGCACGGGCTTAGTTGCTCTGGGGCATGTGGGATCTTCCCGGACCAGGGCTGGAACCCGTGTCCCCTGCATTGGCAGGCGGATTCTTAACCACTGCGCCACCAGGGAAGCCCAGCAAATGTTATACTGCGAGCATTCTGCACAAGATCTGATGCGCTGTAGTAGTTATTATAAGATGTTAGGGTTATGCCCATCCTGCGCCCCAGCCCCTTAATACATGCAGCCCACACAGCCACGCAGCAGGTGTTTCTGAGAACCACAGACACAGTAGAATTCTCTGGTGAGAGAACATGGACTTTGGGAGGTTCTATACCCTCCAATCTCAGCCATGCAGGTGCAATTTTTATCGCAGAATCTTCTCGTTATATTTTGCCTGAGGAAGTAGCAAAGCTGTTCTCTCTTCTCGTGCCTTTTCTCTCTTATTAGCTTGGTTTCTTTCCAAATCCCCTTGAAAAAAAAATAGCCTGGTTATGTTTTCTGCCAGGAGTTGGAGCCGGCCACGGCTGCCTTTAGGGTTCTGACCTCCTGGAAGAGGCAGAATCAGTCCTTTTCTCAGCTGAGGATGCAGCCGAAGGGTGTCTGGTGCTTTGACTGGACTCCATCAGGAACAGACCGGGAAGAGTGAACTATGGGTTATTAGGAAGATTTAGTCTGGAAGGAGTCACAGGTTCACCCTGGGCAGGGCTTTCTTGCCAGGGATGAAGGATGAGGTGGGGGTGGAGGAGTCTGAAAGGATACTGTGGGTGACAGTGAAAGGGAAAGAGGAAGCATTAATTCACTGTCCTGGTTCCACATGCCTGGGTTCCTGCTACTGGCGGGAAGAAATTATGTCTTTATTTCTCTGTTTATATAAAATGTCCTCTCTGATCCGCTGACACCATAGTTCCTTTTATTTATTTTTCTAGTTTTACTGAGATATGATTGACACACAGCGCTGTGTAAGCTTGAGGTGTACAGCATAATGACTCAACTTACATACATTGTGAGAAGATTAGCACAATAAGCACAGCCCCTTCCAGTAGGCTAATGGGAGTCCTGTATCCTTCACATATAATAGGCTGACAGGCAGAGAGTCCAGTCAATGAGCCCTTGGAGGAAGCAACTGAGAAAGGAATTATCTTGGCTCCATTTCTTACTTAACTGGGCATTAATTAACATCTGTTCCACAGCTGCCCCGTCCATAAGAGAGAGAGAGATCGTCCCAGCTCAGCCACATCCCACAACGTGTGTTCTGGTCCACAGCACATCAACACACAATGTACTTACGCTCCCCGAGGACGGGAATGGCAACAGGGAACTGGTAGTTACTCATTTTGCCCTTGGGTGAATTTGGCCTCTTGCCCCATAAACTTTCTGAACCTCAGTTTTTTTATTTTCACATTGGGGAGGTGGACGCCTCCCTCTTCAAGTGGTTGTTAAGGAGTACAGACAGATAGAGACGTAAATAGATAATGAACAGAAGTAGAAATAGAAATCACTTAGCTCAGTGTCTGGTGTTTAGCAGCTGCTCAATTAAAGGAAGCTTTTTATTATGTCAGTGATTAATATCCTTTTTAGCTCATTTCTGAGTTTGCTCGAAGAGTATCTACCACTCGTTTCCTTCCAGATCTGAGGGAGCAGAGTAGTTGATGGGGTGACCGTAATTGGCATAACCCTGTGAGGGGGGAGAAGGAAGAGGAGAAGGACTGAGTGAGCTTTGGGGTTCAGCAAAACTCAGCTGTATCACTGTGCTATCTGTTGACAACTAAGTGCCACAACCACTCTACTATACACCATTGTCATTCTTAGTAATACCGCCAGAGTTTTGGGGTGCTTCCTCTGTGCCAGGCACTGTGCCAGGGGTTTGAGTGCAATATTTCCATCCAGCATCATTATGCTAATTTCATAAATGAAAGAACTGAGGCTTAAGAAGCTCAGCTACTTGCCTAATAAATATCCAACAGCTAGTGAGAAGCAGAGATGTCTAGCTCAAAAGCCCACGTTCAAACCAGTGTGCTCTACAGCCCAAGCAGCCTGGAAACTTGCTCTGAATCAAAGCAGGGAAGGAAGAACTGTGTCCTGATAGCTGTGATAAGTCTGTCCTGTTCCCCACGCCAAGCAAGTTGCTCAGGGAAGAGGGGACCCATGGCGACTCACGCCCCCTTCATCTGAGGATGGCATCTAGAAGACAAGTTCCTAGACCTCGAAAGGGGACTGACGAACGCCCAGGATGTGTTAACATTAGACTCTTCTCTGGAGGTCACATAAACGGAGCAGTCACATTGGTTGGTCGCATTTCCAGTGTTCAGCATCGTGTTCCCTAAATCTGTGTGTTCGATCCCTAGTTCCCCAAATGCTTTATGAGAAAGGGTTTCCTGATTGACTGCATCGAACAAGTGAGGTGCACTATATCCCTTGGAAATTCACAATGCTTATAAACATAATAAAAGTTCTGAAAAGTCTGGCAGGAAAAACAAACAAACAAAATAAAACTTGGTTTACTTTCTTTAACCCATTATTTCCCAAACACACTTGGCCATAGAACTCTTTTTTGGAGTGCCACCTATTAACATTCCAAGGAATTAGTGTTCATACAACAGCTGGCAAGAACTGGTGTTCATGGAACAGTTTGCATAGTTCAAAGAGCACTGGCTAAGGAGGCAAGAAACCACCATCTTTAGCATTAAAATGTGTATAGGTCAAGTATCCACTCTGGGCTGTAAAATGAGAATGTCGACCAATATAATCTCTAGGTCTCCTTCTAGCTCAATGACTCTCTGACTATGGCTACACCTGCAGGAGGTGGTGAAAGATTAAAACACGTTCCCAGCTCCTGGGAATTGAAAATCATTCAAAAGAAATACATGCATGTCAGAGCAGAACACAGTGCCTGGCAGCACATAAGTGCTCAAGAAATTTTTGCTAAATAAATGAGGGGATGTGAGAAAAATGTAAACACATTTAAATGAAACAAAATTGGTATAACTAAAGAATGCATGAGATCATGAGTGACTGTGATGTGGTAGGAATGCTTCCAGGTAAAAATAAATTTTGAGCAGTTTCAAAAGGAAGGGAGGTAATTAACATATATTCAGCACTTACTATGTGCCAGATAATATGCACATGTTATGTTAATCTTTGCTATCCTATGAGGCTTAGAAAAGTTAACTTGTGCAGGATTACACACTTGGTAACTGGAGATGAAGAGACTGGAACGAATATATTATCTTGGATGTTCATTATGTATCAGGTACCATGCTAGGTGTTTGACATGCATTATTTAATCTAATCCTCTAACAGTCCTACAAAGGACATGTAATTATCCCCATTTTGGAGATTAAGATAGCTTGGATTAAGAGAGAATCAGGGAGGGATTAAGCAACTTGGTCAGAGTTACCTAGCTATGTAAGTGTAAGTATGAGGTCTCTAAGAGGACTGTCTGTCCCTGAAAAGCAATATGAACGATATGAATAACAGCTAAGACGTGTATCACATTCCAGGCAGTCTGCATTCAGAATCTCATTTACTCCTGAGGCAAGGTTGGTTACTTTCTCCAGTTTTCATTTAGGGAAACTAAGGCTTAGAGAGGTTAAGTAAACTGTCCAAGTTGACAAATCTGGTCAAGGGTGGGGCTGGGGTACCTACTCAGAGTTCACTCTCCCTCACTCTGCTACGTCCTTCTTAATGGCATTTGACAAAAGGACCCCTTCTTGATTTACAGTGTAACTCCTGGGGAGGTTTCATTTTTCTCTGAGTTACCTCGGTGCACATACTTGTGAAATAGCTGTCATAACCTCCCCAAAGAGAGTATATGAGTGCATCCAAAATATTGGACCTCACCTGGCCAGAAGGAGGTGTGAATGGTACCACATACCATTGCCCTGAGAAGCCCTTCCAGAGGAGCTCTGTCATTGAGGTCGTGAAATGCCTGAGGGAAGGACATTTGTGAGAAGACTCTGCCAGGCATAATAACATCTTCTGGGAAGGGAATTAATGCTATGACCCCCCTCACCAGTCTTCCACTGAGAAAGCCCCTTTGATTTATAGGCTGATACTGCCAGGTAGTATTAGTGTAGGCGTGAGAAGTAGATGGGGGAAAATGTGTGCTCTTTTGTGGGTAATGTGTAAATATCCGTGTCAGAGAGTGATCAGAATGATGTGCGGGATGGAGATGAAAGTAGAAAATAATAAGTGGAAAATGGGGGTTTAAAAGCAGATCTTGTTAGCTGGGTCTCTGGAAGACGGCAATGAAGAAGGATTTGTCATTTCACTTTTTTGTGGGTTAAGCATTGTTGCTCCTTTGGTGCTTTTCCTTCTTCACAGCCTTCCTGGAAGAAGGGGTGGCTTTAGAAGTGGTTCTGGTGAGAATGGAGTGTTAACCTGTAAATTGGCTAATTATGTTTTCTTCCTGGTCTCAGGTGACCTCCCTGAGACACAGGTGCCCTGGGCAAGAGTGAATGAAAGAGATTGACACTGTCCCTCTGCGGCCCCTCCACACCCAGACAGTTCTTTTTTAGGTATGGAAACGTGAATGCCCTGACAATCGCATTAACTAAAGGTCTCCACTTCCCTCGCCAGCTGTGTGACCCTGAGCCAGTCAATGCACCTCTCTGAGCTTCAGTTTTCTCATCTGCAAAATGAGGGCTTTGAACCCGATGACTCCTCAGGTGCCGTCCTGCTTTGCAGTACCCAGATTTCCACACCACCCATCCAGATTCCGCCCCATTCTGGAGACCCTGCAGGTCACCTGTGGACTCGTGCAAATCTCTGCCATTCTCCTTCCTCACATGCCTGCTCATAGCTTTGCGTGGAACGCGGCGATCTGGCTTTCAGATGGGCTAACGTCTCCTCCCAGCCACGGGGAGCTGCACTTCTGGGCTTGGTTTCCGCACTAAATTTGATGGTCTGGTTTAAAGGAACTGTCTGGTCGCGTGTCCCCGAGTTACACTGCAGTGCTAAATGCTGGAGCGAGGCAACACCGGGAAAATCCAGGCAGGCGGCCGGCTTCACCCACGGAGGGAGGGGGAGGGGAGGAGGGAGAGACTGAGGGGAGCGGAAAGCACGGAGGTAGAGTCGGGGTCGACTCGGAGAGCAGCGCAGAAGCGCCGGGAGCGGGCAAATATATATTTATAGAAAGCGGGAAAGCGACGCGGCAACACGTAGACGCCGAGCCAGCGGGAGCGTCGCGGCCCGCGGAGGGGGAGGGGCTTCCTCTTCCTCCCCCGGCGCCCCCGCCCCCCGCGCAGACGGCCGCCCGCCCGGGTGCCCCGCGGCCCCGGCCCCGCCGGGCTCCGCGTCCTCGGCCTCCGCGCTCCTCCCCCTCCTCCCCCAGGTGGCACGGGCTCTCCTGTCCGCAGAGCCAGGCTCCCGGGGAGACGCGCTGAGCGGTCGCCGGCAGCCCGAGTGCCCTGGACGCCGCCGACCGGCGCGCCCGGCCCGCCAGGCCACATGAGTGCCTCTCCCAGCAGAACCAGGTAAGAACTTCCTGACCTTCCTGAGCCCCACGAGGGGCGCACCTGGATGCTGGGGGAGAGGCTGAGGGATCCCCGGGAAGCTGGAGGCTGTGGGAACATAGGGTGGGGCGGGGGTGCCGTTCTCGTCTGAATTTTCTTAGAGCGACCTCAAAGTTACCGGAGGGCACAGTAAAGCTGTTAACATGGATTGTGGCCCGGCTGTGGTGTCCACGCCTGAGGCTTGGCGTCCCCAGGAAGCCACTGGGAGCGACTGCTTCTTCATGAATTTCCAGAGGTAGCTAAGCTGGCTTCATTGTCCGTTCAGTTCTGGAGACGTGCTCAGGCGAGTGGTGAGGGCAGGGCTGTGGGCACGGGATTGTGTCTGCTTCTCTCCAGATTTCTGGCAAAAGTTTGAACTGGGGACACCGGCGTTCCTTGTTCTGGGCAGTGCCTCCCTGACGCCACCTGGCCACCCCCATCAGTCTGTGCCTGTTCCCCTCACATGGTGAAAGCCCGAGATTTGGAAGAAAGACAAAGTAGACATCGTGAGGTTTATCTGATGGTACCTAATAAGACTAGGGAGAGGTTCTGCTTTTCCTAATTTCCTCGTACGGTGGAGGTGGAGGTCTAGTAATTGGAGGAATTCCTGGTTTGGACCTAGGGATGCATGGAGTCCCGTTCTAGAAGAAACAGAGTTACTCTTATGCAGTAGATGGAGGGATGAGAAGGTGTGGCCATTGGAATGAAGGTGATAGAGCCCAAACAACTTGTTTGCAACCATCAGCCAGCCTTATGCGTGGAGAAACTTCATTCCGCCAAAAGTTCCTTAGCAGGTGCCTGGGCTTCAAGGCCTCGTGTGAACCAGCAGCTGATAGCGTACTCCCAGGCTCTGAGTGCTGGTGGACCTCAGAGCAGCTGTGAGAGGCAGCTCCATCACACACCCAGAACTGGAGAGGGATAGGATGGGAGGATTGTGCACACCACATATACTTGGAAGATCCCTAGCTTTATCCAAGGAGAAAAAAAACTTGTAAAAAAAATAATAAAATGTTTTCATGACAGCAACAGATGTAAAACTCCCACCACTCTGGGTGAGAACGAAGACATTAGTGCAGAGGGCTGCGCTGTCTCCCCTGCCAGTGCCCACGTGGGCACATCACCTTTTGGAGCTACAAAAGGATGTCTTATGGATGAGGAGCCCTCTGCCTGGGGGCTTTTCAGGAGGGAAATATCTCAGCTGGGGCTGTCTCTTTGAGCTCAGGAAACTAATGTTGGAAACAAGTTGGAAATGCTGCATTTCTGTCCCCCATCCCAACGTCCCACTTTGCCCCTGATCTGATCTCGAGGCTCACTGTGGAACAGGTGCACTCAAGGAAGGGTGTCCACAGTGTTCTGATGTGACCCGTTCCTCTCTCTCTTTTTTTTTTTCATTAAACAGTATTTAGAAGGTTAGAGGGCAACATACAGGCATGTATCTCTTGTGTGAGGAATTCAGTCTTGTGCTCTGGGTGAGGATAACGTTTATTCTGCCTATTCAGCGGCGCCTCTGCCTTTGTTTCTTACTTGAAGATCAGGTCTCTTGCCCATACCAGATGTCCCTATCCATGCCACCTTCACTGCTTCTTGCAACTTGAACTGGCTGCCGTTGATGGTATATAGTGAGGTCACCAGTGTTTGCCTGAGGTCACCAGTGCTGCCCTAGACTCATGTACTTTGTAACTTGCTCAGAAGACCTTGTCCTCAACTTGCAACTTGGGCCAAGAGCTCTGCGGGGCATCGTTGGTGTTCAGGAGATCCAGGGTCTCCAGTGGACATGGGGAAGTTCTGGTTTCCCCTATCCACACTCAAAGGCTGCTAGGTTTTGGAGATTTGGGGCCCGGCTTTGGTGTTAGTGTTGGAAAGAAACCATTATGAGCAACTGATCAACACTTATCCAAACTGGGGTGCTACTATAATACCCCGATGTGCCATCGTCACCAAATGTGAGTGCCTTATTTGGTTTCTTGCTCAGTTGTTTTCAAGGATGATAGGCCTTGAATGAAATCTCCTCTGTATAAGGAGACCACATAATAAAGGGGGTCCCTGCCACCACCTTCCTGTCTTTGCTTTTGGACCGTCACAGTCACATGATGTCTTTTCAGTTCAGCTCACTGTTGACTCCCCCATCAGGGCTCTGTGGTCAGACACATCTGTAGTGTGTACATCTATAACTGAAACCACCAGCCCAGGGCTGCAGCTGCCGTCCAGAGGTGTTTCCACTGCTCTGCTTCCACTGTCTGCTGCTTTCACACAGGTGGCACGTCGTTTTCAGCTGTTTGTGGTTTGGGGCTGCTATTTACAATTTTGCTAGGAATTATTACCCATTCCGATTGCCCGGCCAAGAGGGTGCTTTCTTTCTCTTGGGGTGCCTGCTGCGGTTTATACTCTGTTTTAACCTTCATGGTTCTTTTACCCTGATCAGGATCCTTTCTTTCTTCCTCTCCTTTCCCCCTTTTGCACCTGTGGATTGGTACATCGGGAACCACATTTCATTTTCTGCCTAGGCATGATTATTCTTCAAATTGTACTAAAATCATCATGTCCTTGATTTGATCCAGAACCCTAACAGGCACAAAGCAGAAACACCACATGTATCTTTGAGATGTCAGGGTTCCATATACCCTTTATTTTGGTGTATACAAGACTCTGGCTTCTAAGGGATGCCCTTGTACCCACTCTGCTTTGTGGGTACACATTGCACATCTGCCTATCGAATGAACATGACCAATAAAAGGCAGGAGGATGGAAACAGTGTTACAGCAGAGCGGGGTGTTTTAGGAAATGGGATATGCTGTTATGAGGGTCCCCCTGATTTACTGAAGCCTCATTTGGTGTGTGTGAAAATAAAGTTCTTTAGATAGGGGAACACTTGGCATTGGACTCGAGTACAAATCTGGAAGATAGCAATAAAAATAGGAGTGCTTTTCTAGACTGGGTTGACGTTGATGAATCTGTGAGTTAGCAATCCGCTAACCACCTTTTCTAATAGGCTTTCCTCAAAGCAACTGTGAAGTTCTGTCTTCAGAGAGGAAGTTCCTGGCAATCCACCGTAGCAGAGAAAGATGGCTCCACAGGCGAGGGGCCCGTTCTGGGCACAGAGAAGGAGCTCAGCTGCGTTGGTTCCATCAGCCGTATTCACAGACTTGAAACAGCCTAATCCTTTGGTTTGAAACTAGGTCAAATAGTGGGACCATTCTGAGACCCCAGTGCGGGTGAATGAAGCAGGAAGCATGTCTCCCCTCTCAGCACCCATGTGGACTTCTGGCGCAGCTCTGGAGCCCTGGGTTAAAGAGAAGTTTCCCTTTCTGAGCCGGGATTGTGCTAAGGTTGATGTGGAGGTGGCTACGGGCTTCAGGGGTCAGAATTGGAGAGGGCAACTTGGGCATTTATTTTTAAAAACTTCATAAAATTTCACAAAAACTGATTTGTCCAGAACGCAAGACCAGTGAGGTACCTCCTGCCTGCCCACCTGCCAGGAGCTGCTGAGCTCAATGAATAATAAACATATTATTACGAAATATGTTTAGGGACAATAGGGAGTACGAAAAAATAATAAACGTATTTGGCTAGATGAGGGAGCAGCCCCTGAAGCTCATCTGCCATCTGATCTAACTGACCTCTGAAATTCCATCTTTCTAAACATTTTCAGTGTCTGGGACTTGGTGGAAGGGGTAGGGGATAAAGAGGGGAACAGGGTAGGAGAGCAATTCCTAGAAAAGTTTATGAGACCCCGGGAGCCTGGCAGCCCGGGGAGGCAAGGGCAGCCCAGGTGAGGGTGTGGAGCATGGGAGGAGAACCAGTCCCCGGGAAGGAGAAAAAGAAATGACACATAGAAATGATGAAGGAGGGGCAGGTGAGTGGGGCGACAGAGAGAGGAAGCAAGCCAAGTGGGAGGAGACAGAGGGAACAGATGGAGAGAGAGGAAGATGTGGAGAAGTGCAAGAAAGGGTGAAAAGGGGGAAAAGAGCAGAAGATCGTGAAAGCTGTACCTCGCTTTCAGGTTTTTTCTCTTCCCCTTTTTCCTCTGTCGGGGGAGGAAGCAAGCGATCCAGCAGAACAGCGTCGTTTTTGTGCTGTTGGAGCCTTCTCATTGAAGCTGTCAAGCCTCAACCCTTCATGGCAGCTCGTTCTATTTTTACATTGTGCAGAATTGAAATTAAACAAATGACCTGTGATGGCATTTTCATGAAGATTTTATCCAGCACACCCACACAGCCAGTGCCGGGGTGGCTGAATATTTCGCATAATATTCCCTTTAATCAGATAAAAAGGCATCCTCAGGAGAAGCCTGGGCTTTCAGAAGAGTTGCTTTGAGGAGGGTGGACAGAAGCCAGAAAGGAACCTTGTCCACTGGCTCGCTTGGGCTTGTTAGCAGGAGAAATTCCAGTTAACTGGATTCTGGAGGAGCCCAGCGTTTCCCCTCCCATACCTTTTTTTTTTTTTTTTTTTGCACTGGCGTTGATTCCAGCCTTTGTGAGACTTGGTCCAGTTCTCCTTGGAGATCTCATTGATGGCAGAAAAGGGTTCACTTTGGCTGAACTTGCCCTGAGTGGAAGCCTTGCTTAGAATTTGGGTGCTTGCCCTGTTTGTTGGTCAGGTCAGGGAAGCTCGTGTGTACTTTGCTGGTGTGACAGTGCTTAGGTGGCAAGAATAACAATGTTGTACATCTTGTTCCTGGTTAGAACACAGAGCAGATAATGCTTTGTTGGCTTAGACATGGTTGATTTAGACTTACTTCCTTAAGTCCTGGGAGGTTGAGTAGCAATTAAACGCACGTCCCTTTGCACATAACCATTCTTTTGGAGGAAAAACAACAACAACAGCAGTACGTGTTAAGGGGACCAGTTAATAAGACAAGGTTGGTTGGGCAGATGTGAAAATGACAGACTATTCAAAAGACTTGTCCCTTCCCATGCACATGTTTGTATCTAATAGCGTATTTATGAGCTCTTTTGCCAAATGCATTGAATGTTTATATGATTCACCATCTATTAACCTCTAAAATGCTGTTTTGACAAGTCTAGCAGTCAAAACCGGATAACAGTAAAGACTGCGATTGAGTCAGTTCTGACTTCAGAAGGAGGGATGGATGGGACAGTGGGACTCAGAAAGGAACTCTTCTTCCTGCCGGCTAGCCTTGTAGAGACTGATCTTTCCCTCCAGAACTAAACAGGCTTACTAGTCAGAGAATACCCCCTGCAGTGACTGTAAAAAGGTATCTTCGTCTCTGAAGCAGAGAGCAATTGAGGGCATTGACATGCGCCATATGGATGTATGTTCAAAGACCTGGGGAAACGAAGGATTGACAGTCCATTAAGAGAAAAGCAGAAGCCAGTTTCCTTCCTTTCTCTCTAATGGGGCGTCCATGTGTGTTTTCTCTCTGTATTCTTTTTTCTTGTCTGTCTGTCTGGTTTGGGCAGTTTACTTGGCCTGGTTTTGAAGCCAATGATGCTTTTATGCATCTTGGGGAAAAGGGAAAAAAGATGAACTCAAGTCAGGACTTCTTTTATTACCATCAGGTTTAAAGTACGGCCTCCCAGATATAAAGCCCCTGTCCCTCAGTCAGGCCTCTCAGCTGCGTTGTGCTCAGAATTGAACACAATTCCACAGTGTCAGCCCCATAGCCATTGTAGCCGAACATGACGGTCTCCATCATTGCTTTGTCTTATGTTTTCCCCAGACTTCTATGCTGGGACCCTGAGCTTTTCATGCTCAAGTCTTTATTCAGTTGAATCCTCAGAACAAGTTCCTCAAGTTGTTTGGAAGTAGAGAGCTGATACAAAGTCTTTATCCAAAAATTTCCCCTTTCCTGGTGAGGTTGACATAACCATCTCATGAGTCTGGAAGTAAACAAAGTACCTTGAACTCCTCATTCTTATTATTTTATTACAACTAAAATATCATTTATATCATATATTATAGAGCTTTTTTTATTATTTTATTTAATCATCATGAGAACCTTATGTAGAATAAATTATTATTATCCACATTTTATAGTTGCAGAAACTGGGACATAAAGACATGATGCCAGAGATCACATAGACAGGAAGTGGTAGAGCCAGGAGTTAAACCAATGTTCTATTTTTAAACACTATAATCCATTCTTAAATACCATGATATCATTCTTTCGCTTGTGGATCCTACCCTAAATTTTCAATGCCATCTTTTTTCTCATAGCCTTTCTGATCAGCTTTCATTAGTTCTCTATATCTCAGCAGGTAGGGGTATACAAGGGATTCCTTAAAATATGGACACCCATGCAAAACTAATTAAATGAATTTAGAACAGAGAGGCAGACTGTATTACTTTCCTTGACACCTACTGCCTTTCTTTTAGGTTTTGGTATGTTAACCCACTGCCAAGTTTTCTTGACATTTAAGTCAAAGAAAATACTGAATGAAAGTTGGCATTATACCTACTTCTCATAACTATGTTATCTCTCCTTTCCTCCTAGATTATCCTGAAGGAAGAGCTCTACCCCATGGTAGAGCTCTAAACCAGTGGCTAAGTAAATTTCTGTAAGGCAAAAAAGTGACAGAACTTGAGGGAAACTACCACTTCCAAAAGAGAGCCCTTAGGATTCAAGTTTCTATTACTTGGCCTTTTGAGGTCTTTCTTCATCTTTGCCAAGGCCATTCCTTCCATTTGAATTCAGTTGGCAACAATCAATAGAGAATGTTAATTTCTGGTCCTGGCTGCTCTTTTTCATGCATGAGCTCCCTGCTATTTGTCTGAGAAAGTACAAACCCAGGTAAATAAGGCTGTGCTGATGGCTTTATTTAGCAGTTAGCCTACCCCAATCTGAATGATATATTTTGGCTTGTCATGAAGCAAGAACAGGTAAGCAGGGACAGCAGGTCTATTTTCTTAGAGTGTTTGCCCAATGGAGGATGAGATGAGAGGATTTATAAAATTGGTTTCAAATAATCTTACCTATTTATTTTCTCCCCAAGTATGATCACTCTTAACACATCTGGATGCCTCCTACACCTGAGTTCAGCGCTAGTGCCAGGTTTTGACTCTTCTGTCTGGAGCCTGATATCTCTTAGCAACAGCCAAATTTAATTTAGGCATTGAGCCTTTGGGCATCTTTTTTTTTTTTTTTGGCTGCGCTGCAGGGCATGTGGGATCCTAGTTCCCCAATCAGGGATTGAACCCAGGCCCCCTGCATTGGAAGCATGGAGTCTTAACCGCTGGACCACCAGGGAAGTCCCCAGCCTTTGGGCATCTTGTATACCTGCACTGATGACGTTACCATGATCAAGTTTGGACAACTGATCTTGGGAGAGGATAAAAAGTGGTACCCACAAGCCTGAAATTGGAGAGAGAAGAATACAGGCATTAACACTTTTTATGGATTTGATTCCTGTGTCGACGGTGGAAAGACATGAGTTGACGGACGGGAATGTAGGTTTTTCCGAGCACTGATGAAGTATCCTTCTCTCTCGTCCTTTTCTACTAGGGTATATTATCTTTACCAGTTGTGGACAGGATGTAACGTGTTCTCACCACAATTTTATTCTCTTCTTGTTTATTTCTGTCATATTTTTTTAACCACATCCTCTCTTTATATTCTTGCAGCAAACATTTGTTAAGCAAGAAACCAAATGGGTATTGGGGATGCCGAGTTGCATGTGATAATTCTTTCTTCAAAGAGCTCGCGGTCTAGTGAGGAAGGTAAGCAGGGTGAAGGAGTCAGGGAGAACGTGTTAATGGCTACAAAGTGGTAAAGGATAAGGTGGCACCGGAACACCGGATCTGGAGCAGTGAGCAGAGCTGCCCAGGCGAGTCTGACAAGGCTTTTTCAGAAGAGCTTGTATTTGAGCGGGGGCTTTAACGGCGAGTAGGCAGGCTCCAGATGGGAAAGGGTGAAATCATATTTCAGTCAGATAGCCTGTGCAGAAAGCAGGAGCTGTGAGGTGTTTGACGTGTTCAGACCGTCAGGTGTGCTGTAGGAGAGGTGATGAGCCTGGAGCAGTGAACTGGAGTCGGATTCTGAAGGTGCAGTTACATAGCTGTACTTCAGGGAGGCACGTGGGAGCCCCAGACATTCTCCAGCAGGAGAGTGAGAAGAACAGCTTCACGTGTTTAGGAAACTAACTCTGGCAGCGATGTGGAGGATGACCAAAGCAGGGAGGGTCTGAAGACCAGTTGCCATAAAGCGGCTGCTGAGTCGTGCAGGTGAGGTTTGGGGAACTCACATGGGGTCCAGGCTCTGGCAAGAAAGGTTGGAATAGACCATCCAGATTTGAGAAGTAGTTTAAAAAAATAGTCATCAAAATTTGGTAGCAGAGGTATGGTAGAGGCTGAGGGAGGGAAGAGGAGGAGCCACGGCTTGCATTAATGTTCTAGCTTGATGTTATCCTAACGAGGTCAGTAGCCATAAATTGAGATACGAAGTATCAGAAAAGAAGCAGAGTTGAAAGGGAGGGTAATGAGATCAAAATGTGAACAGGATGAGTATTGAAAAGAGGCCACTGGGGCTTCCCTGGTGGCGCAGTGGTTGAGAATCTGCCTGCCAATGCAGGGGACACGGGTTCGAGCCCTGGTCTGGGAAGATCCCACATGCCGCGGAGCGGCTAGGCCCGTGAGCCACAAATACTGAGCCTGCGCGTCTGGAGCCTGTGCTCCCAACTAGAGAGGCCGTGATAGTGAGAGGCCCGCGCACCGCGATGAAGAGTGGCCCCCATTTGCCGCAACTAGAGAAAGCCCTTGCACAGAAACAAAGACCCAACACAGCCAAAAATAAATAAATAAATTAATTAATTTAAAAAAAAAAAACTTTTAAAAAAAAAGAAAAAAAGAAAAGAGGCCACTGGAGTAGAGATGCAGGGCGTCATTCGTAAACTCAGCTAAAACAGTTTTATGGAAGTTGTAAAGGAAGATGGAGCAAGAACAAGAGAGTACCATTGCCCAGAGCTGAAGGCAGCAGAGAGTTTAGGAATACTGCTCTCAGTGTTCGAAAGAAAGGAGGGCCTTTAGAAGAGAAGTAAGAATAAAACAAGATTTTTAAAAAGAGGGGAAGCACTTGAATATGTCTGTCCGTGAAAGGGGGGCAGCTAGACAGAAAGGGAGAGATTAAAGATACAGGAAAGAGAAGAGACAGCTAAGAGAGTAGGGTCTCTAAGAACTCAAGAGGTAACAGAATCTAGTAAAAAAAGAAAAAAAGGTAGATAGATAGGAGAGATTAAATTTGTAGAGGGAAGAATGGCTAAGACCCAATATTATAAACAACAAGGTCTTACTGTATAGCACGGGGAACTATATTCAATATCCTGTGATAAACCGTAATGGAAAAGAATATGAAAAAGAATATATATATATGTATAACTGAATCACTTTGCTGTATAACAGAAATTAAACACAACATTGGAAATCAGCTATACTTCAGTAAAATATTTTTTGAAAAGAACCAATATTATTTACGGCCTGCTAAGCATTGTGCTAGGTATCTTACATTTATTGATTGATTGATTTAATTCTCATTAAAACCCTGTAAGGGTAGAGAAGGAATGCCCCTTTCTTGGAAAAAATAGGAAAGTAGCAGAAGATGAGTGCTACTTTCAGAAGTGCAGATGTGAAGGACCATTGGATGTCACTTCAAGAGATAAGTTCAGGGGTAACTTTAAGAGGTAACTTCTGCGTCATCTGTGAAGAAGAGGTGAAACCATCTTCTGAGAATAAAGTAGGAAGTGGGGTAGTGAGTTCAAGAAGAATGGAACAGTTTTAGTTCAAGATTATTGACTGTGGGCAAGCAAAAAGATTTCCATACAGAGCTGATACCTGGGCAGCGAGAGCAGTTGGTTGGATTTCTCTTGGGTAGGAGATGTACTGGGAAGGTTTGGCAAAACCACAAGGCATCGAGGGTGCTGGTGAGACTATTCTTGAGGAAAGTGACCTAGAGGAAAGTGAAGCCAGAAGATGACTGATAAACTGGGAGAATGATGAGACAGAAGAAGAGACTTAAGGGAGGAGTAGAATGAGAAATTTCAAAGGGTTTGAGTTTGAGATCCTGGTGACACATCTCAGAGGTCGTTTGAGATTCTAGGGTTGATATCTGGATAAAAGGTTGTTTCAGCAAGCTGCATGCCAGTGACCATCTCCCTTAAATTAGCGTCGCCTTAATTGTATTATCAAGAGATGGAGCTCCTTACTGTTGGGTGGGCGACCAAGAAAGGCTGTGAATTCAACATTGGGTAGTCCCCATGCATCTGGGATTAGTTAGGTGTGGACCTCACTGGAGACAGAATGCTGTGCTGGATGACATCTCATGATCTATCTGCCACTAAGTCTTATGATGATGTACAGTTGCAGAGCCCAATTAACAAGTATTTTGAAAAATTTCAAAAACATGTGATTGCAAGCTTTTTCCACCTGGACTTTTGAAAGTCCAAGCCACAGAATCATTTTTTTTTTAAATGGGCTTTTAAATTAAATTAAATTTAATTTAATTTAATTTTACATCATCAATGCCTTAAAATTAATTTGTCTCTTCCAGAGAACAGTTCTTAGCTCTCACTTCATGAAATTTTAGGTTCATGAAGTGAATTTTTTAGACCATTCCCTATACCTGCATTCCAGCCAGGTAACATAATGGTTTCCATTTTCATCCAAGCTGGCCTATTCTGTAGGGTTGATTCACCGCTGAGCCACATGCTTCCTACAAGTGTTGTCACCAGAAGCCGAGCAAATGATGGGCCTGCTGAGGCAGACAAAGGATCTTTCTGTCATTCAGGGAACAGCACCAGCAGGGCTGTCTGGCCCTTGCTGACTTGTTCTGTTAGAGTTCTCTGTGGCTTATCCATCCTAACTCTCTGTCCCCGTCCCTTCCCCCTCCCCATTTCTAGGTGTCGTTTGCTGCATCATCACAACATCTGTAGTTTGGTGCAACTGCGTGTCTTTGTTCTACATGCAAATCAAAAGAACACAAGTCTCTAGGTATCTGTAAACAGCTGATGTCATCCAGAAAGAGCTTTAGAAATCAGGGGGAAAAAATGTCTCAGCTCTGTTTCATCTGCCTGTCTATTTGTTTACCTCAATTACAGAGCACTGAAGCAAGGTTTTAAAACATCCTTTCTTTGTCAGTCTGTTATCCTTTCTTCCAGGTTATTTCTCATTTCTTCCACTGCTGTTCCAGTAGGAGACTAAATGTAGGGCTTCAATGTAGATGCAGACACATTACCCAGGAAACAATCTGTAAGAGTGTCCTTCTAATGACTCAGTCATTACTTAGTTTTATGATGAACTCTGGATAAGAAATATTAAAAATTAGGATCTCAGTTGCCTTCTGTGGCTTCACTTTCATGTATTCCTGGCAATTTAGGAGCCTAGAATCATCTCATTTAGCCTTTTACAGATGAGGAAAATGAGGCTCAGAGAAAAGTCAGTCATCTAAGTCCATAAAGCTGGTTGGTGGCAGACCCTGGACCAGCGCCCCCATCTCCAGACACAGAGTTTAGAGTCATTAATGGAATCTCCCGTGGCTGAAGAAGGGTATTTTGAAGAAGGGTAGAATGGTGTTCCCAGTTAGGTGACAGCCTGTGGGGCAACCTGTCCAGTATTCTGGTCCTCAGTTTGCCTTCTATGTAGATTGTCTTGTAAAGTTTTCATCCTGCGCTCCCTGAATCTGTCTCCTCTTCCCCTCGTTGTCTGTGGGTGTATGTTTAAGGCAGAGCAATTTGAACAGGTAAATTTTGTTTTACCACCACACATTTAAAAATGATATGCACACTGACAGCAAATAAAAATTAATCACCTGATTATTTATAACGTCACCCTCTGTTAACAGGCAGAGATTCATGTTGATAATTTGTGTTGATAATTGCGAGCTGACCCTTTCTACAACATTGTTAGTTTCTTACACAGCAGAGAGACTAGACCCAGGCACAGCAGCAGTAAAGTTTGCCTGGTCTTATAGCTGGAAGGGTTTGGGGGTGTGGATGAATTTTCAATAGCGTGGGCACAGATTTCCCAGATGGCTAGTCATCAATTACCCAGCTTCTGGCCTGCTAAAGTATGGCACGGTCTCCCTGTATGACCTGACCTCGCAGGGGAATCTGAGTCAGTGCTTTCCCTTTCAGAAAAAGTGGAAATTCTCCCAGATCACTGCCTTGTCAGTCAGTTTGATGGATTACATACTTAGGGCTGCAGAAGCTGGCACTAAGCAAATGACTTTTGTCATTCCCCAGGAAAGGCATGCTGGAAAAGGGTAAAACATGCTTAGAAAGAAGGAACTCTCCAAGGTATACCTCTTACATATATAGATTGGAGAAGATCATTTGACCATAGATATGGAAACCCATTAAACTGCTCATAAGAAAATTATGGAAGTCTGCTGAGAAAGTTTTCTGGTCTCCCATCCTTGTCTCCTTGGAACATGAGTTAATAACCTATATTGTGGAACCCTCAAAGAAATCATCCAGGCTCTTTTTGCCAGAGCTTGAGGTCCCTAAGAGTTTAGCTGTACAGAACTCATGGCCATTTGTAGAATTGTTTCCTATTTGCTGATTATTTTGTTCTCTGATTTGGTTTCCCCGGGGAGAATCCCATCTGGACAAAATATCAGTTAACAGCCACGTAGCCATCCATGTTAATAGCTTTACTGAGTGTGTATTTAGACATGCTAGCTGTGAAGAGAAATGTGAGATGTGGTGGGTGTTTCAATATATTGATGGTCTCTATGCTTTGACAGTTTTCCTGGTCTTGTTCAAATGCTATTAACTGCTTCCAAAATGTTATGAAGTATGTGTTTGTTATCTGGATTGTCCCTATGTTATCCATGTTATTGTTTCCATCTGTTCTTAAATTACTCATTCAGTAATTTTGTGTTTTGTCTGCCCAATTACCCCCTGCCCCAGTAAAAGTGAATCTAGTTTTCCAAGGTAGACCATTTTGCTCTTGAGTCTCAGAGCTGGAAAATGTGAACACAAAGTAAACATTACTCTACTACTTAGAGGCCCCTTTCTTATGATAAACCACTGTCTCTGTTGAACTCTTAACTGAAACCACAGTCCAGAGTTTCAAGGAGCCATCTCTCAAACGTGGGTATCATTAAGGTCTAGAGATTTCCAACCACAGATTTACTATCTTTGGAATAAAAGCCGGAGAGCAGCCTAGCTCACGTCTAATGCAGGAAGGGCAGGTTAAAGATAGTCTTGGCATCCTTCAGATCACTGACCCTACAGGTTGACAGCCTTCATGTCTTACTTTGGTAACAGCCTCCTGGTGCACTTGTCTGCCATTTGGTTAAATTGTCACAAAGCAGCTGACGGTGATCCTCTGCTTTTGTTTCCAGATCACCCAGTGTAGAGCTGATGGGCTGTCACTCTGTGCTGAGTGCTTAACGACAGATGTGGGAGAAGCAACCCTAGGAATGAGCTATATAAAACATCATTCAAAGCTCTGTTGCTTAGTTGCCACAGCTTAGGTGGGGCATGATGGCATCTGTCTTCCTCAGTGTCACATAGAGCAAGAAAGTACTCCTCTTCTGTGAGTGAGCTTCCCTCAACATAGTCACAGAGTTTTGATAAAAGGTATCCATTTGGCCTTGGCATTGATCTAGGTCTAATCTATATCTGAAGAATTATCATCCTTTTCGTCATCATCAACGATTTTTATTGAAACTTTTATCATGGGCCAAACCCTTCGCTAAGCACAGTGCATTCCTGGTCTCACTTAGCTCACAGCTCCACCATGAGTCACTACTATTAATTTCCCAATTTCACAGATAAGAAAAACCAAGATTTGGTGACTTCCTCAAGGTTATTTGCCTACCATTCAGAGCTGAGATGCTAATCTAGGTCTGATTT
Organism: Eubalaena glacialis; assembly: GCF_028564815.1. Classification (NCBI taxonomy): domain Eukaryota; kingdom Metazoa; phylum Chordata; class Mammalia; order Artiodactyla; family Balaenidae; genus Eubalaena; species Eubalaena glacialis. The sequence continues at coordinate 10,009,874 of NC_083725.1, read as the reverse complement.
CAAGCCTGAGCTTCCAACACAGCTGTGTTACATGAAACAAAGCTCTAGGAAACTACTTACTGGGCATTGCCTCCATCAAAAGTACGAAGTTACGCTTATGGAGGGCACAAAGGAGCATATGATACCCCCCATCCCCATGTGGCTCCAAAAGTTGTTGGGCAAGAAGTCATTTAAAAGTAATTAACAATACACTAAATGCCCAAAAGGTGAAACATAATAAATATTGTATGAATAAGGAGGGGAGGTCTTGGAGAAAGTGAGATTCACACTGGGCCTTGAACAGTGGGCAAGATTTACATAGATGAGAAATAAATAGGAAAAGCATTTCATACAAGGGAGGTGATGTGAACAGATCTTAAGGATGAGCAAGTACAAGGCACGTTATATTGTTGAAGGGTGGAGAATGTTGGGGCTGGGGTCGATGATGTTATCCATGAATGAAATATTTGTGTACTCATCTGTTTGGTCAAAGATATTTAACGAATGTCTACTCTGTGGAGGTGTTCTGGAGGGGAAGGGTGAGAGATAAGGTTGAAAATGTAGATTAGAGCCTCACTGATATAAAGCTCAGGAGCTGGGACTTTCTCTTGTAGACTCAAGGTTTTCAGTCTGTAGTCTAGGAGTTATAGATGGATTTTAAAACCTCCTCTGACAAATTTTCAAACTGGTTGCCTCTGTCATGTCCCCCTTCCTTAGGTTTTTCTGGACTTCACATTGAGGGGTGGGTGTCCCTCTGACAAAAACATCCATTTATCTATATGGAGAATGCCCATGTTTAAGGTGTGGGGGAAGAAGGAAAGCCTATTAAAAAGTCAAAGAAGGACCAGTTGGGGAATTAGGCTACTGTCAAGTCACCAAAGCTCAGAAGGAGAGAGTTTGAAGAAAGTGTGGAGGGAAGCGGGTCATGGGTGTTAAGATGCAACAAGGAGAAGAAGAGGAGATTGCAGACCAAGAGACGTTTGATGATGGACTTTGATGATTGGTTCATCAGCGATCTCGGAGAACACGTTTCAATAATGCAGTGGGGACAGTAGCCCTGTTGCAGAGAATAATGAGCAAAAGGAGAGAACATGGTCACAGTAGTACAGCCTGCCCGTTTCACAAGGTCAACGGCCAAAGCAGGAGAGCGTGAAGATACTAATGACAGGGTCACAGAATTAATCAAAGATTTTTTTTTTCTCAAAATGGACTAAACCAGTAGATATTTGAAGATGTAGGATATAGACAGAAGAAGAAACTGAAGAAATTGAAAACAAAAGATGTAACAACTTTTTGTTACAGAGATGGAAGGGAATGCTTCCTGTCTGTGCACTGGGATTGTATAGCATTATATTCTAATGATACCTGGATGAGTAGAACTTTTAAAAACCGGCTGGTTTCATTGGTACCAGCTGTTACCTCCTTCCCATGTCCCCACTCAGTTCTCTGCCCTTAAACCATAAGTGCATATTATCCTTAAACTCGCCTGCTACTGGATGGGGACCATATGGCAATGATTGTTCATTTACCTTTAGAACCGTCTTTTTTCTCAAGCAGGTGAACTTCTTGTTGACTGTGTTGACAACACTCTAAAGAAATTTCTGTCTATTTGGCTGTTTGCTTCAGACTTCTATCTTCATGACTTAGGACTGTTGGATTACTGAAGCTCTTCTCTTTCGTAGAAATGAATGAATGAATATTTGGCACAAAAATTCATCCACCCAGCAACATGTATGTATGTATGTGTGTATATACACACACCTGAAACACAGTAGCAGCTCCTGTGTCCCAGACTCTGTGTTAAGTATTAGGGTTGCAAAGAAGAGTAAAGTTATAGGCCCTGTTGTTAGAGAAATTCACTCTTTAGGGAAGAAGTTAAGATTTGTAAACAGACACTTTATCTCCAACATGAGTAGGGCAAAGATAGAAGTATGTCCAGGTGCTCTAGTAATAGAGAAGACACTCAGCCCTTCCTGGAGTATGGAGAAAAATTTCCTGGAGGAGGTGATGCTTAAGCATTTATATTTTGAAGGATAAGACAGAGTAGGCAAGGAAAAGTGGGGAGAACCATCTAGGCAGAGAAAACATAAGCAAAGTCATAGGGGCCAAAGAAAGTGTGGTTTTTATAGGAAGCATTCAGTTATTTTAGCCAGGAAGGAAGGGCAGTGGGGCTTGGGTGCCATCAGCATAGGTTGTGGCCTGGGTAACGACCTTCTCCCTGCTGAACCAGTACACATCTGGTTCATGCCCAGGTTGGTTGTTGAGAATTGACAAAATCCAGCTTTCTGCCATAGAACTGACTTCTCTTTTACCTCTTTGCATGCCTCACTAGGCTTCAATAATTATTTATTCCGGTGCTGGAATGATGCTAGATACTGTTGAAGGATATGCAGGATGGAGTTAAGGATATAACAGCAGAAGAATAAGGACCATGTCCTTCCTCAGGTTGCTCATGATCTCTATATGGAACAATTTAAAAATTGTATAAGAGAAGATGGGAGCAAATGCTCGGTATAGTGTCAGCAACCAAGCCTGGGCCCACAGGTCTCTCACAGATTGGGTTTTAGTGATTCAAGGTCGGATGTCACCGCTGTACCTCTCTCAGCACTACTTTGCAGAGTTGTCTGGCTGGTCTGCCTCATGCAAACATGTCAGGAATCAATGTTTGGTCAGCAGCTCCCCATCCCCCCACCTTACCTTCACGGATACACACGCACTTGCTGGAATATACCCTGTCTCCAATCCCTCTTCCCTGGCCAACATGTCAGAAGGAAAGAGAATAGCTCCGGCATATCCATTCAGTTGATTTCTTTCTCAACTTGAAAAAATATCAAAGCAATATGACGGCATTACAGAAATGTTTGGAAGAAATGGACAATCACCCATAATCCTACCTCCCTAATATAACTGAGGTGTAATCTCATGTAGTTTTTATCATGGAAATAATGCTTTTTTGCATGCTTGTAATCAGAAAGTGGGCACAGTTTTGCATCTTGCTTATTTACAGAGTTAGAGCTTGTAAAAATATGTTGAGTGACTGAATATTGATGCATAGTCTTCACAAGAACAAGGTGTACTACTTCACTCCCGTTGTTGTTACTATAAATTGTTTTCCGTTTTCTCTATTTAATTAGCAATGGGGGCTATGCAGATTTTGGGGCACACTACTTGTAAGGTGTAGCTTTTGAGCTTTGATACAGACAATAGGAAGTATCTTAGCATGGAATCAGGAGACTTGACAAGAATTGGAACCCTGATGGTTGGGAGTGAGATAAGGGTCACTGTGGTCCTCTCCAACCCTAAGACGAACCATTTTAAGTGCAAAGACAGTCTCATTTGTGACCATGGGCATGATTCTCTTTTTCGTTTCTAGTTGCCCAAGTCTTGCCCTTTTGTCTGGTGGCTATTCAAGAAACAGGAACTTTCTGGGTTACGGGAAGTGAGGGACTTGGACCAAGTTCTCGGAATCGGAATTCTCTCCTCCCACAGGGATTGTGTCTGGGTTGCTATCCCTGCTCACTCTGTGATCCAAGTAGTTGCTCTGTTTTAGAATTACCATGGGATTTTGGAAACTCAGTAACTGCTGGTTAACTAAAGTAACACGTGGAATTATTGTAGTCCACAATTCTTGTAGTTCAGTTCTGCAAGTCTTACACCCACAAAATTTACATGGGGTTCCACCTATCATATTAATCAGCATCATCCTTTTCCCTCCCACCCATTCCTACCTCTTGAATCATTCCCAAGAGCTGCTCTAAAAGAACACCAATGTCTACTTTGACAAACAAACCTCACCTCCCTTTGACCATTCCTCTTCTTAGCTCCTGAATTCCTCTGACAGTAGAATAAATAGATCCAATAAGACAGGATTATTGCATTCATTTCCTTTAGGCTGATTTATCTTGGGAAGCACCTCCTCTGTCTTGTCTATACATGTCGCACCAGGATGATAGCTGTTATGAAAATCTAAAGATAAATGCCTCAAAACGTCGGCAGCCAAATTCCAGAATTTATCTCACTCGTGTAAACTGAATGAGAAGTTCTGGGTGGGCCAAGCATTAATGCTAAGAGGGCAGAGTGTGGGCCGGGTGCAGGAAAAAGGGAAGTTCCTTTGGAAGAACTGAGTCACAGAGTCTCTGGAGTGTGACATCTCGGCAGTAATGCCATCAAAAAAGAGGAGAAGGAGACTCTGTCACCAAGGAAGATGGAACCAGGTCTGAGGAACATCAGAAGCAGCAGATGAGGAGGCAAGGAAGCAAGCTGTAAGGGAAGGTGTGAGTTGTCAACATGCCCTGTTTAACTGTTCCTGGCTCTTATTAAGCTCCCACAGTGACAGATCTCTGAACTGGACGTGCGCCCTGCCCTGTGCCCACAAGTACCACCCAGAATAGCTGGAAGATAATATATACTTAAAAGTTTCAATGGCTTCTGTTAATTCTCTATATGGGAGGTCCTAACGTAGGGACTTGAGGAGAAGGGTCAGATACCCAAAGAAAAGACTCACAAAAGATATTGAACTTGAATGAAGTGGATTTCCCTTCACGGCCATGTGCTCCCAGCTGAAAGAGGGCATCTGTGTGGATGGCAGTTGTTCTGCCGCTTTGTATGTGGCTCCTCTGTGTTTTAGATTGAGAATGGAAAAGTGCTTAGCATATAGGAGGCACTCGGGGTTGATGTGTCCCCATCTTTTTTTTTCCACTTAGCATAGACATATGGCTTTTCCTACAGGCACAAAGCCAAGGGCCCGTGTGTTGTAGTGGGCAGAGCACTGGACTTGGTAATAGTTATCAAAGCTACCTCTTACTGAGTGTATCCTGTGTGCCGGTGACTTGGTGGAAGGTATTATCTTTCCCATTCACTTCTGAAGACACTGAGGCTTGGAGACCCTGATTAACTTGCCCAAGATCATGGCATTAGTCAGAGGAAGACTTGGCATTGGAACCCAGTTTCATGTGATTCCAAAAGCTGTGTTTTCTATTCCTGTGACATTCTGTCTCTCAGAAACCAGAAGAGCTACTTTTGATTCCCAGCTCTGCTACTTCCTAGCTGAGTATTTCCTCACTCTGGCCCTCAGTTTATTCATCTGTCAAATGGAGGGGTTATGCTAGGTGTTTTCTGACATCTCTATTAACTCTCAAGTTCTGTGCACTGATGTTTAGTCTTAAGCAAGACTTTCATCAGCATCATCATAATCTTGATCAGTCTAGATGTAGGGGGAAGGATAAGAGAAATTCTTCATTCATTTAATTGCTAGCGATTGAGTGCCTCCCTGGGGATAGAGGCCAAGCTGCATGGTCTGGCCTTTGGAACTTACCAGTAGAGCAGGGGAAACAGACATGGAATATGTTACAAGCACTGAATGTTATGCAGAAAGAGAACAGCGTATGTAGACACTCCTGAGGCTAATTCATGTGAACTCAATCCAGTCAGTTCCATGAATGTCTGCATGTGTCTCAGAGCCAGCAAGCACTAGAGACTTCACAGAAGATACAACAGGCACAGTATGCCACCTGAGTTCAGTCTTTGGTCCCTATTATTCTTTTCTTTTTTCCTATTCTTTTTTTCCCTCACATCAGCCAGTTTCAGTGGGGGGTGTCGGAGGAGCTCGAAGCATTGTACTGTGTCAGCCTCAAGAGGGATGAGGGAAGGTGGCGACAAGGAGGAAGGGAGGGAGGAAGGAGGGCTGGAGAACAGAGAGGGATGGAATTAGGTCAAAACCATGGGTTATGGCTTAAGAACATCTTTCAAATGCTCAGTGCAGTAGAAAGCGTATGAAAGGCTAGAAAGGAGAGAAGAAAAGAAACACAGATTCATAGTGTCTCTGATTTGAAGGGACCCAGTAAGGCGTGAGCTCCGACCTCATCTAACTATTTAAATCCCAAGCCTTACAACATCCCAGTAAGGCTTTCTAACTTGAAAGCTTTCTTTGCAGGTAACTGTCTCCCTCCCAAGGCAGGCCATCTGACTGCAGGACAGCTCAGGCTGGGGGGAGGGGCCCTTCTTTCAGTTGAGCTGATTTTTTTTAAAACTTCTGTTGTCTGGCTTTAATTTGGATCTTCTGGGTTACATTAACTTGATTCCGTTTTTGTTTTTGTTTTCCTTTATTTGAGTCCTTCAAATATTTCAAAGTAGCCATCATGTTCCACTTATGGCTTCACTACTACACAGGAAAGACCTGACCTTGATTTTTTTTATTAAACATGTTTTGTAATCTTTTGATTCTCTACTCCAGCCTCATTGTCCTCTGGAAGCACTTCACTTGGTTGGTGTCCCCTTAAAAAGTAGAACCCCCAGAAATGAGCACAGTATTCCTGGGAAATCAGTTGGAGAGTAGAGCAGGCATTCAGACGTTTGGACATGGATGTAGCCCAAGGTCAACTTAAATTTTTTTTGCAGCTGCTTTACGCTTTTGACATATAGTGAGCTTATAGTGAACTAAATTTGCCTACCATCAATCAAATGGCTACAACTCTTCCGAATATGCAATCATCTTACCTACATTTCTTTATCTTATTAGCAATGATGTAAAGATACTGCTGCATGCATCATTATTTTTTTTTTAATTTTTTAAATTAATTAATTTATTTATGGCTGTGTTGGGTCTTCGTTTCTGTGTGAGGGCTTTCTCTAGTTGCGGCAAGTGGGGGCCACTCTTCATCGCGGTGCGTGGGCCTCTCATTATCGCGGCCTCTCTTGTTGAGGAGCACAGGCTCCAGACGCGCAGGCTCAGTAATTGTGGCTCACGGGCCCAGCTGCTCCACGGCATGTGGGGTCCTTCCAGACCAGGGCTCGAACCTGTGTCCCCCGCATTGGCAGGCAGACTGTCAACCACTGCGCCACCAGGGAAGCCCCTGCATGCATTATTAAAGTCTAAATATTCGCTGTGTTTTGCAATTCCCTAATCTATTATTGTAGTCTAATAACTGTGTCAAAAAAGGCAGTGAGGTTCATTTGACATTCCTTGGTTTTAGCGAAACTTTCCTGGCTGCTATTGGAAACAGCTACGCTTTCTGAAGGTTTTTAAACTCATCTTGTGAAATAATCTAGTTTTGGAATTCTGCTAGAGATCCAGCTCATGCTCACTGGTCTATACTTTGTAGAATGTGCTTTCTTTTCTTCTCATTTTTAAAAAATTGGGGTAGTTGCCCACTTTCAGTTTTACATAATCGTTTTTATTCTTCATAATTACACACACACACACACACGTACATATGCACACATAAAGCCAGTGGGAGAAAGTGTATATGAAGGAGCAGCAAAAGGACATCAGGAGGGTTAATGGTGAAGCATGCATCTGACAACTCAGGTTGGGAGGCAGAGGGAGAAAACTGAGGAATGTGGAAGGAAGCCTCCAACAGACCCCTTCGGGGATCAGAAAAGGCTCTTTAAAGGGTGATGGCTTTGCTACCACACCCAGTTCAGGGCTGCGCTAGGGTGATGCAAGTGAAGCACTGGCCTCGAGCACAAAATCTAAGAAGGTAACAAAACTCAGTTATCAAGATAAAATATTAGTGCAATATATTTTTTGAAATAATAATGATGCAAAAAAATCCTGAATATCAAAACTCTAAATGACAAGATCAGTATATTACAGTTTCTCCTGGTCTATTTTTCTTAATAACAGCTTTGTTGAACTCTAATTCACAGACCATACACTTCACCCATTTAAAGTGTAGACTCCAGTTTTTAGTATATTCACTGAGTTGTGCAACCGTCACCACAATCAATTTTAGAACGTTTCATCACCCCTAAAAGAAGCCCTGTACCCATTAACTGTCACTCCCTATTTCCCCCCAATCTCCCCAGTCCTAGACAGCCACTAATTTACCTTCTGTCTCTATGGACTGAATTTGCTTATTCTGGGCATTTCTTATAAATGGAATCATACAATATGTGGTCATTTGTGTTGGCTTCTTTCACTTGGCATAATGTGTTCAAGGTTCATCCATGTTGTGGCATGTGTATCGGTACTTCATTCCTTTTTATGGCTGGATAATGTTCTATTGTATGGTTATGCTACATTTTACTTATCTAATCTTAAGCTGGTAAACATTTGGGTTGTTTCTGCTTTTTGGCTGTTATGAAGTTTTTGTGCGGATATGTTTTCATTTCTCTTAGGTATATACTTGGGTAATTGGTGGATCATATGGTAACTATGTAAAAGCTCTTTAGGAACTGCTAGACTGTTTTCTAAAGTGGCTGCATCATTTTATGTTCCCACCAGGAATGTATGAGGGTTCCAGTTTCTCCACATTCTTACCAATACTTGTTATCATCATTTTTATAACTATCATCCTAGTGGATATGAAGTGATACCTCATTGTGTTTTTTTTTTTTTTAAATAAATTCACTTATTTATTTATTTATTTATGGCTGTGTTGGGTTGCTGCGCGTGGGCTTTCTCTAGTTGCAGTGAGCGGGGGCTACTCTTCGTTGTGGTGCGTGGGCTTCTCATTGTAGTGGCTTCTCTTTGTTGCAGAGCATGAGCTCTAGGCGCATGGGCTTCAGTAGTTGTGGCACTTGGGCTCAGTAGTTGTGGCTTGCGGGCTCTAGAGCGCAGGCTCAGTAGTTGTGGTGCACGGGCTTAGTTGCTCCGTAGCACGTGGGATCTTCCTGGACCAGGGCTCAAACCCATGTCCCCGGCATTGGCAGGTGTATTCTTAACCACTGCGCCACCAGGGGAGTCCTCATTGTGTTTTTGATTTGTATTTCCCTGATGGCTTATGATGTTGAATACTTTTTAATGTAATTATTGGCCTTTTGTATATCTTGTTTGGAGATATGTCTATTCAGATCCTTTGCTTATTTTAAAATTATTGAGTTGTAGGAGCTCTTTATATATATATATTCTAGATACAAGTCCCTTATCAGGCATACGATTTATAAAAACTTTCTCAAATTCTTTGAGTTGTCTTTTTACTTTCTTGAGAGTGTCTTTTAAAGCACAAAAGTTTTAAATTTTTATGGTGTCCAATTTATTTGTCTTTTATTGCTCGTGCTTTTGGTGTCATGTCTAAGAAACCATTGCCTAGTTCAGTGTCACAAAGATTTATGCCTATTTATGTTTTCTTCTGAGAGTTTAAAAGTTTTAGCTATTACATTTATTTCTTTGCTCCTCATGGTCTATTTTTAAAAAGCAAATTGCATGACATGCATGACATTTAAGACTCAGAGACTCCCTCCTCACTCAAATTTCATCTTTTTTTTTTTTTTAATTTATTTATTTATTTTTGGCTGTGTTGGGTCTTCGTTTCTGTGCGAGGGCTTTCTCCAGTTGCGGCGAGCGGGGGCCACTCTTCATCGCGGTGCGCGGGCCTCTCGCTGTCGCGGCCTCTCCCGTTGGCGGAGCACAGGCTCCAGACGCGCAGGCTCAGTAGTTGTGGCTCACGGGCTTAGTTGCTCCGCGGCATGTGGGATCCTCCCAGACCAGGGCTCGAACCCATGTCCCCTGCATTGGCAGGCAGACTCCCAACCACTGCGCCACCAGGGAAGCCCCAAATTTCATCTTAAAATCAAGATTAGGAGAAAAAGAGTTTAACAGAGTTCTTCTTTACAAGTGACCCAAAGCATTGCAATTTTATAAGACAAAGATGTACAGGACACCTCCAGACACTTTATTATTATTTTAAGGTGTTCAAACATGGAAATTAGGGTGCTAGACTGATTGACTCTGCAGGTGGCCTGAGGTGATGAAGAGTATGGGAGGCTGCTGTCTGTCGCCATCTAAACATACCACCGGCTCTGCTCTCCGCCTGCTGTCCTGTCCTTCCTCCTCTGGAAAGAACCTTTGGCCTGAGATCCTTCATGAGTTGACTCTCAGTCCCCTCCTTTCCTCGTAGTTACTTTCACATGCTAGTGCTCCCCGCCTCAACCTCCTAGTGCCTCATACCTACGTGTCTACCCCACCTCCCTCCTGATTCTGTGACTGAAGGCAGCCTGGTTTTCACAGAGCCTTTTTTATGTATCAGGGTAATGATCAGCTCTGCTTCTTCCCACGTGAACCCCCCGCTCCCTCCTCCTCTGCCTGCCTTCCTTGGAGCTCATTCATACATACCTCAGGATGCTTTTTCTTTTTCTATAGATTTTTTTTTTTTTCCTATAGATAGGACTTACGAGGTTTCCATGGAAACTCCTGGCCAGAGGTAGGGGACTTTTGAACAGGGGTGAGATGATAGAGCTTTACTCCTTTCTGTGGGGCTCTGAGAATGTCTCCCTCACTCCTGTCTCCTCTCCCTCCCCAACTCTTCCCTGGGCAGCTCTTGGATCTGTTTTTGTATGATGCTCTAGAAGCCCGGAGACTTGTGTCTTAGGACTGAACAGATGGTGGTGACAATGGCCCTGAAAGTTGCAGCTCTAGGAGGAGGCTGCTGCTGGTGGTTGTCTGGCAGCTTCAGAAAAACTTGAATCTGGGCTTCCCTGGTGGTGCAGTGGTTAAGAATCTGCCTGCCAATGCAGGGGACATGGGTTCGAGCCCTGGTCCGGGAAGATTCCACATGCTGCGGAGCAACTAAGCCTGTGCGCCACAACTACTGAGCCTGCGCTCTAGAGCCCACAAGCCACAACTACTGAGCCCACACGCCTCAGCTATTGAAGCCCGCGCACCTAGATCCCATGCTCCACAACAAGAGAAGCCACTGCAATGAGGAGCCCACGCACTGCAACGAAGAGTAGCCCCCGCTCACTGCAACTAGAGAAAGCCCACGTGCAGCAACAAAGAGCCAAAGCAGCCAGAAGTAAATAAATAAATAAATTTAAAAAAAAAAGAAAAACTTGAATCTGGTGTGTTTCACAGGAAAAGGGCAGGTTCTTAGTGACAGTCCAAGCTCTCCCTATTGTGTCATGAGGCAAGTCCCGGTTAGAAGAATTGGGTCCCAGATTACCACCATTGTGTTCATGTTATTGCACAGAGATGGAAGTCATCACAGCCATTCCTGCACCTCTTGATGGCACTGCATTTAATCTGATGCTTAAGCTAATTTATCTAGGTGCCTCTCTCTATGTGGGCTAAGCTCTTCTTGAAATCCTAAGGGGAATTTAGGGTGTGGAGGCTGACACCTGGGTTGATCAAACCTTGAACTGGGATTAAGAATCTAGTCCCATACAATGGGGATTTTTTTTTTTTTTAATTGGGTTATTTTGAGTGGGAGCCATATAGGTCAACCCTCACTGTCCTCCCAGAGATCTAGGGCAAATCCAGATAGATGTGTGGGCTGTGGCCTGTGGTGGGGCCTCCTCCTTGGCATTAAATAGCCCTTCCCTAGAGAATGTCTACACTGCTTCCCTCTGAAATCTCTGACTGCCTTGGAGATGCAAATCTAAGCTTTGGTTAGATATGAGGTCCAGAGTTGGGGGAAACCTAACCCAATCCTTGAGTAGATTAAGTCTGCCTCTAACTAGAGACTTACACCCCTGAGATTTAGGGCCGTTCCTTTTAGTGTCCTGGGCCAAGCCTGGCATGGGAAGATGTTGAGATTCTCGAGTGCCAGCTCTTTATATGAATGCCCGGTCTTAGGCATTCACAAAAAACGCAGTGTGCTGGAACTGGAGGAGATTTTGGAGTCCAGAGGTTCTAACATGTGGCTAAGATGTGTTAAACATGTATTAAATGTTCCCAGAGGGCTGTGGAATTACTACAAAGCCATGCCCACACTGGACCTGCGGACCAGGCCCATAAACGCAGCCACCATCTCTCTATTTCTTTAATGATAAAAAGCAACCCTCCATACTTGAAAAAATTGTGAACTACTGATTTAATGTAAACCTGTTAGTTTACAAATGAAGTACCGGAGGCTCAGAGAGAAAGAAAGAGTGAGATGGTGACTGGACTGAAGTCACAAGCTAGACCTGGAGGCTTGGGGCAGGGTCAGTGCTGGTGTCAGGAGCCACTGCTCTGCACGCCCACACTGTGGGAAATGCCATCCCTGGTGCAAAGGGGGCTCCTCTGACCAGCCTGGCAGTGCTCGCTCAGAGCCCGAGAAGGAAATGACACATTGAAAGTAAAGCTTGGGGACTTCCCTCGTGGTGCAGTGGTTAAGAATCTGCCTGCCAATGCAGGGGACACGGGTTCGAGCCCTGGGCCAGGAAGATCTCACATGCTGCGGAGCAACTAAGCCTGTGTGCCACAACTACTGAGCCTGTGCTCTAGAGCCCGCGAGCCACAACTACTAAACCCGCGAGCCACAACTACTGAGCCTGCGTGCCACAACTACTGAAGCCCGCATGCCTAGAGCCCGTGCTCCGCAACAAGAGAAGCCACCGCAATGAGAAGCCCGTGCACCACAACGAAGGGTAGCCCCCACTCGCTGCAACTAGAGAAAGCCTGCGTGCAGCAACGAAGACCCAAGGCAGTCAAAAATAAATAAATAAATAAATTTATTAAAAAAATAAAAAAGTAAAGCTTGGGTGGTTTCACCTTCCCAGAATAAGTGAATGACATCAATAAAAAAACCTAAGGGTCTTTTTTTTTGCTGCTGGTGGTGGGGGAAGAGGGGTGGACAAAGAAGCAGCAATTCTGAGGGCATCCAGTTTTTCGTTACCCTTTTGAAAAGCAAATTAATATTTTTTTCTTTTCTTTTTAAACTTTTTATTTTATATTGGAGTATAGTTGATTAACAATGTTGTGATAGTTTCAGGTGTACAGCAAAGTGATTCAGTTATACATATACATGTATCTATTCTTTTTCAAATTCTTTTCCCATTTAGGTTGTTACATAACATTGAGCAGAGTTCTCTGTGCTATACAGTAGGTCCTTGTTGGTTATCCATTTTATTTTTTTATTATTTTAAAAAATATTTATTTATTTATTTATTTTGGCTGCGCCAGGTCTTAGTTGCAGCACGCGGTTGTTCGTTGCCATGTGCGGGATCTTAGTTGCGGCATGTGGGATCTAGTTCCCCAGCCAGGGATGGAACCCGGGCCCCCTGCATTGGGAGCACGGAGTCTTAACCACTGGACCACCAGGGAAGTACCAGGTTATCCATTTTAAATATAGCAGTGTGTACATGTCAATCCCAAACTCCCTAACTATCTCTTCCCCCCTGCCTTCGCCCCTGCTAACCATAAATTTGCTCTCTGAGTCTGTGAGTCTGTTTCTGTTTTGTAAATAAGTTCATTTGTATCATTTCTTTTTAGATTCCGCATATAAGCGTTATCTTAAAATATTTCTCTTTGACTTAACTTCACTCAGCATGACGCAAATTAATATTTTAAATTAAGTTTCTATCACAGAGTGTGAATCATAAGAGAAAGATTGGCTAGCCTCCCTTTCAAGGCCAGAACTGGGAAGAGCTTTGAACTTGAATCTAATTGTAGCTTCAGATCTGATACATTTCTCTCCGCTTCAGAACCTGAGTCAGTCAAATCCAGGATTCGTTTCTTTAGGGGATTTTTAGACGTGTTGAGAATACTAAGGTCCATGATTAAACATCATTGGTTCTTACATTATTTGGGGTGTGAGTTTTAAACTGATATTGAACTCCAAGGTTCAGCTTATATTGTGAAAAATGTCTCAATTTTTCCATTCTGAAGACCTTGCAGTTGGTTGATGTACACATATGAACGTGATGTTTAAGTGTGTGGGAAACGGATGCATGTCGGAGTGACTACATTATCCACTGTGAGGGAGCATCCAGGAGTGTATGTGACCCGGTGGCTTGTCAGGGCTCAGCAGGACAGAGATGGCGCACTTGGACAGGGTAATGGCGGAGAGTTTAATAAAGAGATTCTTTTAGATATGTAGGGGGAGTTAAGGGAAATTGGCAAAGGATAACAAAGCACCCTGCAGGGTGGCAACCGCTATAGGAGAGGGCTGCCTGACCAGAGCTGTGGCCTTTAGTACAAGGATGTGATCAATCCCTGGTGACATGGCAAGGAGGAAGCTGGGGTCCAATCCATGTCCCCATCCCCTGTTCTCCTGTCTCCAGCCATTGCCCTCCCTTGGCAGGACTCAATCAGAAGCCAGAAGGCAAGGGAGCCAGTTATATTGTTCCTAAAAGTCAGCCTCCAGGGTCACAGAGCAAGATGGTGAGACAGAGACAGTAGATCTGGAGCGCACATGGAAAATTTCCAGCACTTGGCCAGAGTCAAATGTGTAATTGCAGGTAAGGTGAGATTGTCTTCTGAGAACACTGAGGTGTCCACCAAGGCTCACCTGGATTTGCACTTAGGAGTGTTTCTACACTCATAGACTTAGAGAGTGAACTTATGGTTACTAGGGGGAAGGGGGGGCAGGGATAGATTGGGAGTTTGGGATTGACATCTACACACTACTGTATGTAAAATAGATAACCAACAAGGACCTACTGTATAGCACAGGGAACTCGGCTCCATTATCTGTAATAACCTAAATGGGAAAAGAATTTGAAAAAGAATGGATACTTGTATGAGTATAACTGAATCACTTTGCTGTACACCTGTAACTAACACATCATTGTTACTCAACTATAGTCCAATATAAAAGAAAAAAGAAAAATTAAAAAAAATAAGTGTTTCTATTTCAGAATCTCTCTTTTCACGCATTCTGTTTCTTTCCTCCCATGGCAGGGAGGAACCTTGTTTCCAAAATGTGGCATCTCGATGAAGTGGAAAGTACATGGGCTCAAGAGCTAAATAATAGTAGCTTGAAATCCCATGTCTGCTCCTTACTGAATGTGGGCTTTGGGAGAGTTTCTAAGCTTCCAGTTTCCTCATCTGTACGAGGTGGGTAATACTAAACCTTCATGGTTGATCTGAGATCTAAAGACTACTTATCTCTTAACTATCTGTATCAATATCTAGATCTCCCAGTGTGGTGGTTGGCTCATGCTAAGTGTCCAGTAAATGCTGGCTGGTTTTCTCATAAATCCTCTGCCTGTGCTCTGGGTAATGAATTATTTCCTAAATCTTCCATCTCTTGCTGTTTAGTGCTTCTTTCCTCTTTATAAATATACTCACAAAGAAACCTCTCTCTCACATTTAGTGCCTCTCTAACCTGCCATAGCTTGGCTACTATTCTCTCCTTCTATTCTGATTTTCTTTAAAAATCATCACACACTCATTTCCCCAAGTTCCTCACTGCCCCCTTGACTTAACTTCTTGCAGACTTGTTTGTTTTCCACCATTGCGCCAAAAATCATCTCACAACTCTCTAATTAACTCCCAAATGCCAAATCCGATGGCCTCTTTTTTTTTTTTTAATTGATTAATTAATTTATTTATTTATGGCTGTGTTGGGTCTTCGTTTCTGTGCGAGGGCTTTCTCTAGTTGTGGCAAGCGGGGGCCACTCTTCATCGCGGTGCGTGGGCCTCTCACTGTCGCGGCCTCTCTTGTTGTGGAGCACAGGCTCCAGACGCGCAGGCTCAGTAGTTGTGGCTCACGGGCTTAGTTGCTCCGCGGCATGTGGGATCTTCCCAGACCAGGGCTCGAACCCGTGTCCCCTGCATTAGCAGGCAAATTCTCAACCACTGCGCCACCGGGGAAGCCCCGATGGCCTCTTTCTTGACCTCGGTCTACAGCATCTGACGTGCCCAGTCCCATTTTTCCTCTTGAAAGATGCTTCGTCTTTGGTTTCTGTGCTGATTGATGTATGTTCTTGGTTTCCTGCTGGCCTATCTCAGTAGTCCTGCCCAGATGTGTTCCCTCCCATTCACTTCTCTTTTTCTTTCTCACCCGCAAAATATAGATGTCGGTTATTAAAAATATAGTTATTAAAATAACTAATAACTGGTTGCTATCTGATTGTTTCCTCCTGTTGCTTCTCTTGTAAAGTTCAGGGGGTGGGGGCCTTGTGTGTCTTGCTTATTGTGTTATTCCCATCACCTTAGCCCAGTGTCCCAGTGCTGGATCTAGAGTAAGTGATCAACAAACACTATTTGTTAAGGACCTGCTGTAGAGCACAGGGAAGTCTACTCAATACTCTGTAATGACCTATATGGGAAAAGAATCTAAAAAAGAGTGGATATATGTATATGTATAACTGATTCACTTTGCTGTACAGAGAAACTAACATAATATTGTAAATCAACTATACTCCAATAAAAAGTTTTTTAAAAATACTATTTGAATGGAGAATGGATTATAATATTCCTCCAGTGTTTCTTTCTTAGCCTTCTTCTCAACTACATGCTCCCCAAATAAACATTTCTGACCTCTTTTTTTTGAACTCTAGATCAGAGGTCAGCAAACTTTTTCTTAAAGGGCTTGATAGTAAACATTTCAGGCTTTCAGGCCACCCAGTCTCTGTCATGACTACTCAGCTCTGCTGTTGTAGAGCGAAAGTGGCCACAGGCAATAAACTTATGGGTGTGGCTGTGTTCCAATAAAACTTTATTTACAAAAACACGTTGCTCCCGGGCCAGAACTGGCAGACCCTTTCACTAGCTCATGTTTCCAGTCAGTGGGTATTGTCACATGATTGACTTAATGGCACCTCAAATTCAATTTGTCTGACCTGAAATTATTACTCTCTCTTTCTTCATTCTCCAAAAGCCCCTCCACTTGCTGTGATACTTCTGCTCAGTTTCTATCATCTCTACTTTTCTGGTCATCCAGGATGGAAACCCGAGTTAGCTTTATCTTTACCCTTTCTTTCCCCCAAGCCAATCAACAACTAAATTCTGACCCTTTTATTTCTGTAATTTTTCTCACTCAGTCACCGCTGTTGCTCAAGCTCTCATTAACTCTGCCTTGATGACTGCATTGCCTCCTAATCACTTATCCCTGTTGTTCTTGAACAGGTCTGACTGAGCCATTTGACTCACTCCTCTCACACCTTTCCCAGTTTGCTGTTACCTGCCAACTGCAGTTTAAATTCCTTTTTTTTTTTTTAATAATTTATCAGGTTTGCTTGTGCTTTTGTCAGTTTTAATTTTTAAAAATATTTATTGGGCTTCCCTGGTGGCACAGTGGTTAAGAATCCACCTACCAATGCAGGAGACACGGGTTCGAGCCCTGGTCCTGGAAGATCCCACATGCCACGGAGCAACTAAGGCCATGCGCCACAACTACTGAGCCTGCGTTTTAGAGCCCGCGAGCCACAAGTACTGAGCCCACGTGCCACAACTACTGAGCCCACGTGCCACAACTACTGAAGCCTGCACGCCTAGAGCCCGAGCTCCGCAACAAGAGAAGCCACCGCAATGAGAAACCTGCGCACCACAATAAAGAGTAGCCCTCACTCGCCACAACTAGAGAAGGCCCGCGCGCAGCAATGAAGACCCAACGCAGACGAAAATAAAATAAAATAAATAAATTTTTAAAAATATTGATTGATTGATTGATTTGATTTGGTTGCGCCAGGTCTTAGTTGCAGCAGGCAGGCTCCTTAGTTGCAGCTTGCTGTCTCCTTAGATGCAACACGTGGGTTCCTTAGTTGTGGCTCATGGGCTCCCTAGTTGTGGCATGCGAACTCTTAGTTGTGGCATGCATGTGGGATCTAGTTCCCTGACCAGTGATCAAACCCAGGACCCCTGCATTGGGAGCACAGAGTCTTAACCACTGCGCCACCAGGGAAGTCCCCAGCTTAAATCCTTTAACAGAGTTTCCAGCCTCTTCACCCTCTCCTTGGCGTCCATTCATTTCTTCATGCCTTTGTTCTTTCTCTCCTTTCATTCTGGAATACCCTTCCTGTCTCCACTGCCCACGAAAATCTTTGTGCTTTAGGACCCAGATCAAATCCTACTTACTTGGAGGCCCTCCCCAGCCTCCCAAGCCTGAGTGAATCACGTTTTGCTGCTCCCATTCTGCCTTGTGGTGTGGTTGATTGGTTGTTTACGCCTCTCTTCCCCTCCTTAGTTTTGGTTTCTGGGCTGGTGTACTTTCTTGGTTTTCTAGTGGCCTATCTCAATATTCCTGCCCAGGAGTTTTTTTTGGCAACATTCCTTAGTGTGGCAAGCTTCTCAAGGGCAGGGCTATTCATCCTTATAGATTCACATTTAATTTTAGGCCTTGCACTTGGAGGTATTGTTTGTTGAACTGAATACATCTTTAACCAAAAGACCCTTTACTGGGGTTGTGGGATGAGTCCCATTGGTTGGTGGAGATCCTTGATCCTTGACTGTATCACTGTATGTCTGTGTCCTTGTGCAATTACACTTCTTCCTGCATCTGCCTCTTTTGGTTTCTTCCTGGGATTCACCATTATGCTTTGTAATGGGGCCAAAGTAGGTCTGGGAAAATACTGTCTTGGTTTCTTGGTCCACCTCTGTCAGGAAAACATCCTGAAATATCAGAAAATTATATAGGCTTTGAAGTTTGACAGACCTGAGTTGGAATTCTAGTTTTTGACCTAGTTTTGGAGTTCTAGTTTCTGACCTAGCTGTTGACCTTGGACAGGTTATTAAACCTCTCTGCTTCTAAGTGTTCCCATCTGTTAAGTGAGATCCTAGTAACTTTATAGTGTTGCTATGAGGATGAAATTAGGTTTTATATACATATTTTCCCCATCCCTATCTGCCTTCCCTCTGTCATATTTTTTTCTCTGTTATTTCTAAAGAGTTTTAGACTCGTTTGTAGGGTTCACTTCTAGCATTCTATACAGGAGACTCCTGAGTGGAATCCAGGGGCCTTCTATCCCAAAGGGGATCCCTCTCTTTGTGCTTTCAAGGCACTCAACTTCCTCCAACCCCAGATTCTTAGAATTTCACTTTGAATGTGACTCACAATGTACTTCTGTCTTAAAACACAGAAAGCTGCCAGGTGTCTCCTGGCCTGGACGGATGGGAAGTAGCAGCAGCTAGCCAGAAAATGTTCACCAGACGAACCCCTTGCATCGGCTACAAGATGTTTAGCAGATCTTTTAAGCCCTCTGGCTCATCTGTAAGTGGAGGTGGTAACATCAGCCCCCACCTTAGATGTGTGGGAAGGGAGCAGAGAGGGATGCCTAGTCCATTTTGCGTGCATTGAATGAGTGCACCGTGCATTTGCTGAGTGCCGGCTGACCAAGGTTGTAGGCATTTGTTTACTCAGAGGGCCTTCTGGCCGTCGTTTGTGTTTGGGTTCCTTTTAGGAGGCAGTTGGGATGAGAGAGTCCCAGGCTGCCAGAGGCAGTCTCTGTGCCTCTCGGAAGAATTACAGGTCACCCCAGTTGGGGTGTGCGAATCTGTTGAGTACCAAGATGCTGGCATTTTAGGAGGCATCGTCTGGTTTCATGAGTAATGGCTGGATGCGAAGTATCCCCGGGAAGATTTTTCAGAAAAGGATTAATTTGTCACAGTCCTCTGGTGGGTGGAGTCACGGCTCACAGCGGCCTGCCCCGCCCTTCAGAAAGGCAGCATGTTTGCTGACACACAGGCCTACGCACACGCACATGAGACCCACTGTTTATCATCACAGACAGACGACTTGGAAGGAAGGGAGGAACCAGAAAGTCCCCGAAGACACTGAATTAGCATTCTTTGCATGGCAAATTAAAGATGGTCATTTTGGGGGGTGTGAGGTCTTGTACCAAGGTGAGTGGGTTTTGAAGGCTTGGAAGGACAGAGCACCCCTGCCAGCTTCCGCTCTCCACTTAGGGCTTCACAAAGCACAGGATGACAGAGTCCTTGACTTCTTAGATTCAGGCTCTAGAATCCCCAGAGGTCTCAGAGTTTTGTTTTTTGGCTCTCAGTATGCATACAAACAAGCATCGGTCTGCTCGGACCCCCAAAGTACCCTATATGGCCTCGTGCTGTAGATGGAATACATGCATTTTCCCCCCACCCCCATTCATATGCTGAAACCTAATCCCCAGTGTAACGGTGTTTGGAGGTGGGACCTTTGGGAGGAGATTAGGTCATGAAGCCAAAGCCCTCATGAATGGGATTCGTGTCCTTATAAAAAAGACCCCAGAGAGCTCCCATGTCCCTTCTACCTTGTGAGGACACAGGGAGAAGGCAGCCATCTATGACCTAGGAAGGACACTCTCACTAGACACTGAACCTTTAGGCGCCTTGACCTTGGACTTCCCAGCCCCCAGAACCATGAGAAATAAATTTCTGTTGTTCATAAGCCACCCTGTCTATGGTATTTTTGTTTTAGCAGCCCGAATGGATTAAGACGAATTGGCAGCAGGAATGGGGCATGTTGCGGTATCCCCTCTAAGATGAAGGATGAGTTGCTGCCTCAAGTTCCTCCTCCGACGAGAAAGAGGCACAAGGCCTGGTGGCCTCTCTGGATTTTAGAGGCAACATACCCCTCAGCTGGGTGTATTGCTCTGGCCCATTGACTGAGTGACCTGGAAAGCTGCTAGTTTTGAGTGGGGCCCAGAACAAGAGAAGGTTCTCCAACAGGTCCAGGCTGCTGTGCAGGCTGCTCTGCCACTTGGGCCTTATGAGCCGGCAGATCCAGTGGTGCCTGAAGTGTCAGAGGCAGATAGGGGTGCTGTTGGGAGCCTTTGGCAGGTTTCTGTAGGTGAACTGCAACACATGTCCTTGAGATTTTGGAGCAAGGCCCTGCCATCCTCTACCGATAACCGCTCTCCTTTTAAGAAACAGCCGTTCACTTTCTGCTGGTCCTTAGCAGAGACTGAATACTTGACCATGGGCCACCAACTTATCATGAGACCCGGGCTGGTCTTCACAAAATGCGTATTATCTGACCCATCAAGCCGTAAAAGTGGGCATGCGTGACCATTCTCCATCATCAAATGGAAGTGGAATTTATGTGATTGGGCCAGAGCAGGCCCTAAGGCGCAAGTAAGTTACATGAAGAAGTGGCCCAAAGGGCCATGGTCCCCATTCCTGCTAGACTGCCTTCTCTCCCCCAGCCTTCACCTGTGGCCTCATGAGGAGTTACCTATGATCAGTTGACAGAGGAAGAAAAGACTCAGGCCTGGTTTACAGATGGTTCTTCCGTCTACAAGCTGGAGAACGAGGAAAGCTGGTGGTGTAATTCAGTCCTCATCTGAAGGCGTGAGAACCAGGGGAGCCGATGATGTAACTCCTGGTTGAAGTCAAAAAGCCTAAGAATCAGGAGTGCCAATGTCCAAGGGCAGTGAAAGGTGGATGTCCCAGCTCAGGGAGAGAGCAAATTCACCCTTCTTCTGCTCTTTGTTCTATTCAGCCAGTCAACTGATTGGATGATGATCTCTCACATGGGAGAAGGTGATCTTTGTTTACTCAGTGTACTGATTCAAATGCTGATCTCCTTCAGAAGCACCCTCCCAGACACACCCAGAAATAATGTTTTACCAGCTATTTGGGCATCTGTTAGTCCAGTCAAGTTGACACATAAAAATTAACTATCACAGGACTTCCCTGGCGGTCCAGTGGCTGACTCCACGCTTCCACTGCAGGGGGCACGAGTTCGATCCCTGGTCAGGGAACTAAGATCCTGTATGCTGTGAGGTGCGGCCAAAAAAAAAAATTAACCATCACAATCTGCAACGTTTTTTCTTTGAAATAACCAGACTCACAAATGCAGATTATACATGATAAAAACAAAACAAAACAAACTATGGTTTGCATGGAAAGGGGGAAAAACAGTAACTTTACAGTGGAGAAGGCTGACAGACAGGACCTCAATCAGATGATCAAGGGCAATGTCAACAGTAAAAAGTCATGTTGATAGTGTGTCTTCTTGATATGGTGTGTGGAGAATGGTGCTTTACCTCTGTGGTCTTCCTCCCCCAAACCCATAACACCAGTCTAATCATGAGAAGAACATCAGTGAAAGATCCCAATTGAGAGACACTCTACAAGGCACCTGACCAGAACTCCTCAAAACTGTCAAGGTCATCAAAACTAAGGAACATCTAAGAAACTCTCAGTCAAGAGGAGCCTAAGGAAACATGATGAATAAATGTAACGTGGTGTCCTAGATGGAATCCTGGAATGGAAAAAGGACATGAGATAAAAACTAAGAAAACCTGAATGAAGTACGGGTTTTAGTTAATAATAATAATGTATCAATATTGGTAATTGTGACAAATATACCCTATGAATGTAAGCAGTTAATGGGGGGGGGGGGGAGTGGGGGAATTCCCTGGCGGTCCAGTGGTTAGGACTCGATACTTTCACTGCTGAGGGCCTGGGTTCCATCCCTGGTTGGGGAACTAAGATCCCACAAGCTTTGTGGCGAGGCCAGAAAAAAAAAAAATGGGAGGAAGTGGGTATGGAGTTTATAAGAACTCTCTGTATTATCTTCACAATTTTTCTGTAAATGTAAAACTATTCTAAAATTTAAAAGTTTATTTAAATAATAGCTATGCTCAAATCAATTCATTAAACTAAGTGAGGCCTCTAGTCCAGTGCTTTTTAATACTTATTTACACAAAACAGTTTATTTAAACAAAATATTAGGTGATGTCCAATTATATACGAGTAAATGTTGATTTGCTCTGGCTGAAGTGGAGCAGAGCTGATTTGCTCTGGCTGAAGTGGTGAGCCCCTGCCCTCACCTGCTTGTGCCTGCTGGGCCCGCTTCCTCCCCGCCTGCCTGCCTCTGAGGCAGCCCCGAGGATGGCCAGCCTCTCCATGGCACCATCTGCTCTCCTTGGGTCCTCCCTCCCCGTAACACCCTAATCTGTCCTTGAACACCTCTAGAAATGAGTATCCCCCCACCCGAAAGACAGCTTGTATCTTTTTATGACTTTTTACTGACTGCTATGATTCTCAGCATTTTTTTTTTGTCACATTGGGTCAAATCTATTTATAATTTCTATCTGTTGGCTTTAGTCCCATGCAGAATTCATGTCAAATACAGTTTTTCCATGGTGATTTTTCCATTCTTTCAAGACAGGTGCTTTTTCCTCTCCCCCACCCCATGACTCATTTCTTGACAGGATAGATACTCCCTGTCCCTTCAACTGGTTGTTAGTGACAGGGTGGCCATTGTTCTTTGACCCCATAGAGGCCAGTCTCTTGACCACTTTGTATGCCCCCATCTATAAACTCCCTCCTGGCTTCACCTCCTTCCCCACTTAATTCTATGAGCCTTTACTCGGTCACTGTCTTCCCATGCTCATTGCCCTTTCATTGAACCCACCTTGCCATCTGGCTTCTCTCACAGTGAATATTTCAAATTTCCTTTACTCCACTTTCCTCAAACCCATGGTCCCACCACTTGCCCCACTTTATCTCAGCGGATGAATCCTTAATACTACTTTAAAAACAGAACAACAGTCATGAAGTGAGGAATCCTTCACCTTCTTAACCCCATACCAAGGAACTGTACTCATCCTTTTTTTCCTCCCCTCTTAAGGTTCCCATCTCCCATCTCAGGCTAATTCCACCATTGGTATTTCATATCTCATCTCCTCTTGCTTTCTCAGACCTTGTTTAATCTGTTGTCCCTTATATATCTGACCTTTTGTTCCTGCACTGAAATTGTTCTTGTCAAGATTACTGGAGTCCTCCTTGGCATCTTGATTTTACTTAATTCTCATATCAAATATTCGCAAAGCGCCTACAATATACCAGACACTGTATGTACTGTGCAGTGTGGATCCACCAGGGAAAGAGGCAGGTGGAATCAACGTGTATATAGGGGGCTGGGGGAGATGAGGAGATAATAAATAAAGGAGCAAGCAAATTTATAAAATGTTAGGAGGTAAGTGATAAATGCTGAGAAGAGAAATGAATCAGGCTGAGACAGGGTAAGATAGAATCAGGGTCAGCCCTCTGAGGAGGTGGCATGTGAGCTGAGATCTGAATGAAGTGAGAGACTGGACCATTCTTGGATCTGGGGGAAGAACATGCCAAACAGTGGGAATGGCGAAGACAACGAGTGACCCAGAGTTAGGAAAGAGTGTCGGGTATTTGAGAACCAAGTGGAAGACCCATGTGGTTGGGCTAGAATGAATGACTTACAAGGGTAGAAGAGGAGACTGGACGAAGAGGGAAGTACCAGGTCAAATGCCTGTGACCTTGGAAACACATTCTTGTTTTAGCTTCCAGATTTTTCTCCTGCTTCTCTTGCTGCTCCTACTCAGCCCCTTGCAGATCCTCCTCTTCTGTGTGTCCTTTATGTATTGGCGTTTGGCAAGATTCTATCCTAAGCCACCCTTTCTTCTCTCTGGACAGACTGTTCCTGGACAGGATACACAGAGCAGCCACTGAATAAAGGTTGTTTGATTCTGATTACTTTGCGTTCCATATCCATTCTGGTTAACTCTTCTCAGACCAAACTCTAATTTTTCTGTAGATCAAATATGATCTGACCAAGCAAGGATGAACATAGGGTTCTCTTCTCCCTTACTTTTAGGTTCTATAATTCTATAAATGTAGTCTAACTTTGTGTCTTAGTCATTGCTGTAGCCCTAATGCCTAGTACCGTGCCTGGATGATTATTGAATAAATTCAGCAAAAGAAAGGCATATTCATTCCTTGGCAACCGGTTCACATGATTGACTGAGAGTGAATGTCACTCTTACCACACTCTTATGCTCGTAGGGATGAATTTTCAGACCTTCACAGGCTGCCTGTGAGTCTGTTACATTTTTTGTCTTGTTATGCTTGGTTCATTGTTCCTGAATTTCAAGATTTTTAAGCATATTGCTTCAGCAGAGTGATCGCTTTCCCTCAGAGTTTCCCATCATCTTTGATTTTGACAAGAATGCCTTTTGTATTTTCAATTCAGTTGTTGATAAGATGGTTGAACAGGATGAGGTCAGAGACACGGAGAGCCCTCCAGATAATGGGATAATTTCTAATCCCTGCTCAACGACTAATAAGTGTGCTTTTAGAATAATGGGATCATTTAATTTGGATGTTGGAAGGGACACTGAAGGTAACTGGTCAGGCCTGCTTATTTTGCAGATGAAGAAACCAGGACTCTTCTATGTTAAGTAATTTCACCAACATCACACAGTTAATTGAAGGAGGAACTGGGAGGAGGACTCACATGCCAGTTGCTCTAGGTTTCCATATGCAATTCAAGTTTACCCTTTCCTTTTTATTTTTACGATCTAGTGTTTGTTGCTGCATAACAAATTACCCAAAACCTAGCAGGTTAGAATGGTAATAAACATTTTTCATCTCACAGTTTCTGTGGGTCGGGAAATCAGGAGAAGCTTGGCAGGGTGGTTTGGCTGAGGAGCTCTCGTGAGTTTGTACTTAGATGGCACCTGGGGCCGTAGTCATCTGAAGTGTTGGCTGGGGCTGGAGGGTTCAGTTCCAAGCTGGCTCACACAGAGGGCTGGCAGATTTGTGAATTTGTGCTGGAGGTGACAGATCTCAATTCCTTATCACATGAACCTTTCATGGGGCTGTTGGAGGGTCTTTACAACATGGCAGCTGGCTTCTCCCAGACCAAGTGATCCGAGAAGAAGAGAACAAGGAGGAAGCCACAGTGTGTTTTATGAGCTGGCCTCAGAAGTCATACTCCGTCATTTCTGTGATACCCTGTTAGTTACACAGGTCAGCCCTATTCAGGCAGAAGGATGGGGCTCACTGGGGCTAGCTCAGAGGCTGCCTTCCACATTTGGCCAGCACCTCAGTTGAGGCTCTTTTAACTTTTGCGTAGAATAAAGCTATTGCCCCTGAATGATCGTCCCATCCCTATCTTATTTCTTTCCCTACTGAGCATAAATCCCATAGAAGTGCCTGATGAGTCTTGGTAAAATACAACTCTGATAATATCATCCCTATTCAACTCCTTTGCCCTCTGTTTTTTGTTGTTGTTGTTTGTGTTTTTTTTAATTTTTAAATTTTATTTTATTTATTTTTTATACCGCAGGTTCTTATTAGTTATCTATTTGATACATATTAGTGTATACATGTCAATCCCCATCTCCCAATTCATCCCACCACCACCACGCCCCCCCGCCATTTCCCCCCTTGGTGTCCATACGTTTGTTTCCTACATCTGTGTCTCTATTTCTGCCCTGCAAACTGGTTCATCTGTACCATTTTTCCAGGTTCCACATATATGCGTTAATATACGATATTTGTTTTTCTTTTTCTGACTTACTTCACTCTGTATGACAGTCTCTAGATCCATCCACGTTTCTACAAATGACCCAATTTCGTTCCTTTTTATGGCTGAGTAATATTCCATTGTATATATGTACCACATCTTCTTTATCCATTTGTCTGTTGATGGGCATTTAGGTTGCTTCCATGACCTGGCTATTGTAAATAGTGCTGCAATGAACATTCGGGTGCATGTGTCTTTTTGAATTACGGTTTTCTCTGGGTATATGCCCAGTAGTGAGTGGGATTGCTGGGTCATATGGTAATTCTATTTTTAGTTTTTTAAGGACCCTCCATACTGTTCTCCATAGTGGCTGTATCAATTTACATTCCCACCAACAGTACAAGAGGGTTCCCTTTTCTCCATGCCCTCTCCAGCATTTTTGTTGGTAGATTTTCTGATGATGCCCCTTCTAACTAGTGTGAGATGTTACCTCATTGTAGTTTGGATTTGCATTTCTCTAATAATTAGTGACGTTGAGCAGCTTTCCATGTGCTTCTTGGCCATCTGTATGTCTTCTTTGGAGAAATGTCTGTTTAGGTCTTCTGCCCATTTTTGGATTGGGCTGTTTGTTTTTTTAATATTGAGCTGCATGAGCTGTTTATATATTTTGGAGATTAATCCTTTGCCCGTTGATTTGTTTGCAAATATTTTCTCCCATTCTGAGGGTTGTCTTTTCGTCTTGTTTGTAGTTTCCTTTGCTTTGCAAAAGCTTTTAAGTTTCATTAGGTCCCATTTGTTTATTTTTGTTTTTATTTCCATTACTCTAGGAGGTGGATCAAAAAAGATCTTGCTGTGATTTATGTCATAGAGTGTTCTTCCTATGTTTTCCTCTGAGTTTTATAGTGTCCGGTCTTACATTTAGGTCTCTAATCCATTTTGAGTTTATTTTTGTGTATGGTGTTAGGGAGTGTTCTAATTTCATTCTTTTACATGTAGCTGTCCAGTTTTCCCAGCACCACCTATTGAAGAGACTATCTTTTCTCCATTGTATATCCTTGCCTCCTTTGTCATAGGTTAGTTGACCATAGGTGCGTGGGTTTATCTCTGGGCTTTCTATCCTGTTCCATTGATCTATATTTCTGTTTTTGTGCCAGTACCATACTGTCTTGATTACTGTAGCTTTGTATTATAGTCTGAAGTCAGGGAGTCTGATTCCTCCAGCTCCGTTTTTTTCCCTCAAGACTGCTTTGGCTATTCAGGGTCTTTTGTGTCTCCATACAAATTTTAAGATTTTTTATTCTAGTTCTGTAAAAATTGCCACTGGTAATTTGATAGGGATTGCACTGAATCTGTAGATTGCTTTGGGTAGTATAGTCATCTTCACAATATTGATTCTTCCAATCCAAGAACATGGTATATCTTTCCATCTGTTTGTGTCATCTTTGATTTCTTTCATCAGTGTCTTATAGTTTTCTGAGTACAGGTCTTTTACCTCCTTAGGTAGGTTTATTCCTAGGTATTTTATTCTTTTTCTTGCATTGGTGAATGGGATTGTTTCCTTAATTTCTCTTTCTGATCTTTTGTTGTTAGTGTATAGGAATGCAAGAAATTTCTGTGCATTAATTTTGTATCCTGCAACTTTACCAAATTCATTGATTAGCTCAAGTAGTTTTCTGGTGGCATCTTTAGGATCCTCTGTGTATAGTATCATGTCATCTGCAAACAGTGACCGTTTTACTTCTTCTTTTCCAATTTGTATTCCTTTTATTTCTTTTTCTTCTCTGATTGCTGTGGCCAGGACTTCCAAAACTATGTTGAATAATAGTGGCAAGAGTGGACATCCTTGTCTTGTTCCTGATCTTAGAGGAAATGCTTTCAGTTTTTCACCATTGAGAATGATATATGCTGTGGGTTTGTCGTATATGGTCTTAATTATGTTGAGTTAGGTTCCCTCTATGCCCACCTTTTCTTCTAGAGAAAGAAGGGTGTTGCTCTGGTGGGCAGAGCTCAGTAAAACTTTAATCTGCATGTGTGCTGATAGGTGGGGCTGGGTTCCCTCTCCGTTGGTTGTTTGGCCTGAGGCGACCCAGCACTGGAGCCTACCCGGCTCTTTGGTGGGACTAATGGTGGACTCTGGGAGGGCTCCCGCCTAGGAGTACTTCCCAGAACCTCTGCTGCCAGTGTCCCTGTCCCCACGGTGAGCCACAGCCACCCCTGCCTCTGCAGGAGACCCTCCAACATCAGCAGGCAGGTCTGGCTCAGTCTCCCCTAGGGTCACTGCTCCTTCCCCTGGGTCCCAATGCGCACACTACCCTGTGTGTGCCCTCCAAGAGTGGAGTCTGTGCCTCCCCCCAGTCCTGTCGAAGTCCTGCAATCAAATCCCACCAGCCCCCAAGTCTGGCTCTCTAGGAACTCCTCCTGTCGCCAGACCCCCAGGTTGGGCAGCCCGACGTGGGGCTCAGAATCTTCACTCCACTGGGTGGACTTCTGTGGTATAAGCGTTTTCCACTTTGTGAGCCACCCACCCAGCAGTCGTGGGACTCGATTTTATTGTGATTGCTCCCCTCCTACCATCCCACCATGGCCTCTCCTTTGTCCCTGGACGCGGGGTATCCTCTCTGGTGAGTTCCAGTGTCTTCCCATCAATGACTGTCCAGCAGTCAGTTGCGGTTGCGGTGCTCTCGCAAGAGGGAGCAAGTACACGCCCCCCCACTCTGCCATCTTGAACCAATCTCTCTGCCCTCTGTTTTTTAAAGGAGTTTAAAGGTTTCTTGTTGCTAAGATGATCATATAATTTATTATCCAAACCATAGCACTTTTGAGAGTGAAGCAGGGTGTTCTTAGTAATTATGCATGAACCAGAGATGTAAATGAATACTGTCTTGAGAAAACCAGGACTTGCTGTCATCCTGTTGCCTCCCAGTTAGGAATAAGAACCTTATTCTGTCCATTGCTTTCATACTGGCAGCAGCTTTCTCCTTCATCACTTCCTCTCTTACTCTCAGTGTTCTGTCCATTGCTTTCATACCGGCAGCAGCTTTCTCCTTCATCACTTCCTCTCTTACTCTCAGTGTTCTGTCCATTGCTTTCATACCGGCAGCAGCTTTCTCCTTCATCACTTCCTCTCTTACTCTCAGTGTTGATACTCCTGCTCTCTCCAGTCATACCGTTTTGTGTTTCCCAAACATAGTCATGCCTTCCTTCCCTGGTGGTCCAGTGGTTAAGATTCCGCGCTCCCAATGCAGGGGGCCTGGGTTTGATCACTGGTCAGGGAACTGGATCCCGTGTGCTGCAACTAAGACCCAGCACAGCCACATAAATAAATAAATACATATTTTAAAAAAACAAAAACAAAAACATAGTCGTGCCTTTGCACATTCCTGCTTTTGTGTGTACTGTTCCCTCCAAACGGAATTGCCTCTCCACTCCCAAACCTCGTGACTCCAACCTCTTCTCAAAGCTGCCATTGCAACTCCCTCCCAACACATTATGGGCTTTCATCTCAAAAACTCCATAGTAAATTTTTACTTCTCCCATCCTTCCAGCCCTTCTTCCCACCTCTCTTCTTTTCTCCTTGTCTTCTTTTTTTTTTTTAATTAATTTTTATTGGAGTATAGTTGCTTTACAATGTTGTGTTAGTTTCTACTGTACTGCAAAGTGAATCAGCTATACGTATACAAATATCCCCTCTTTTTTGGATTTCCTTCCCATTTAGGTCCCCACGAGCACTGAGTAGAGTTCCCTGTACTGTACAGTAGGTTCTCCTTAGTTATCTATTTTATACATAGTATCAATAGTGTATATATGTGAATCCCAATCTCTGTATTTATGTGAATCCCAATCTCCCAATTCCTCCCACCACCCCTCCTGTTCTTCTTTTCCCATATAATGGCTGAGCACCTTATGTGTGATAAACACTGTCCTAATTACTTCCATGCAGTTGGCATAACTTTCTGCTGGTAGTTATCTGTGTACCTTTCCTGTCCCCCCTACAAGTTTATAATCCCTTGAGTGTAGAACTATGTCACACTCATTTAGCAAAATCTCATTAAATGTTGCATGAGCCATTGTAGATCCTTAATAAATTTTAGTTTATTGAAATCAAACAGGTTCTGGAAAAGAAAGTTTCTGGAAAGACAATCTTGATTTTCATACTAAGGACGGGCTATTCTATTAAAAGTGTTTTTCTTTTTCAGCTGAAACACAAATGAAATTAAGTAGTAGAAATTTGGAAATGTATAGAGGGAAGCAGTAGACCCTTCCCTCCTTTGAAGTTTTCAGATACACCACCCCTCTTGGTATATAACCAAAAGATGCCTGGATTCATTTTTCAAGGAAGGAATTAATTTTTACATTGTTTCTTTTCCCTATCTGCCTGCCTTACCCAAAAGGACAAAGGAGATATCAGAGCTGCCCTGGGTGAAGTGTGGATTTAACTTATTATCCACGAAATCAAATATGTTCAAGTAGTAATTTTCAACCTTGGCTGTGCATTAGAACTGAAGGAGGAGTGTCTAGAAATCCCAATGTCCAGACCAAATGCATCCAACCAAATTCATCAGAATCTCCATCAGGGAGACCCGGGTACCAGTACTTTTCAGAGCTTCTCAGGTGGTTCCAACGAGTAGCCCAGGATGAGAACACCTGTGCTCAGCCAGAGAGCGCTGGCTAGCGGGTGAAGAGACCCAAGTTGTTCATGACCTTGGATAAGTTTCTCTCTCTCTTCTGTCTGCAGTCCATCTGTGAAATAGGGTTTCCCGTTCACATTTTTTTTGTCCTGCTGAACTGTTGAGAGAATCAAATGAAGTATCAGAACGAAAAGGCAACTAGAGATCAAGACTCTGAGAATCCTGTTACCCCAGTAGGCTCTAGTTGTTGTTTCGCAGTAATAATGGCTCGGTCGTTCTTTGGAACAATGAGGCTGGGTTGATGAATGCACCTCATATGGTGGAAAGGAAGCCTCTCTCCTCTTTGCCACGCCTTCCTCCTCCCTTTACTCACCATCCTTCCGTGGAAAAATCTGCTTGCTGGTTCCCCTTTATCCATCCCCTTTTCCTGTGGCTTAGAGGTGCCACACCATGTGTCTCACTGCTCTACTGTCCCCCGAGATGTGATGGATCCTGAGAGACCTGCCTATCCTTGATCCCAGCGGTGCCACTTCATGGTCTGCGAGAATATCTCAGTGCCTGGAGATGAGGACTTTGCTTTGGAGGATCTCTACCCAGTATCTTGTTGGAGTATTTTGTGCATTTTGCTCTCTTTGGATAGCGAGGAAAAAACAAAACTTGGCTTATTATCTGGTATTATAGGGATACTAATATCTAATGTTTATTAAATGTTTTGTGTAAGCCAGGATCTTTTTTGCATTATCTATTTCATATTCACGCCAATCCAGCAAGCATGGCACTATTATTATCCGCATTTGATAGATGAACAAGCAGAGACGTAGAGAAGTGAGGCAACTTCTCCGGTGTCATTGAACTAATAAGGGAAAGAGCTAGTACTTGAGTCCAGAAAACTGTGAAACCGAGCCTTTTTTTAACAGACAACGTGCCAGGCATTGTTTAAAGCAATTTGTCTTTTTTAATTCAGTTAATCTCCATGACAACCGTATGAAGCAGATTCTCTTATGTAGATTTTATAGATGAAGAAATGAGGGCACAGTGAGGTTAAATAACTTGCCCATGGTCTCACGGATATGAGGAAATTGTCTGAATAATAACTTGAAGGAAGACTGACTAAGCTTAGCCCCAAATGGCACAGGAGTCTATTACTTTCCCTGCCCAAGAAGTTAAAGTAAGGAGAGCAGAAGAACATGTGGCCATTCTGATGCCAGAGGCATCACAGCAATTCCTGACAAGGGTCTGGTGCTCCTGATTCCAAAGGCTGTGTGTCCCCACTCAGATCTTCATGCTTAAGGTAACCTGGGGGCGCCTGTGGGTCATCAGCCCTGTGCAGAGCTCATGCCCTTAGCCACCAGGCTCTCCTGCCTCTCACGGTGTTTGCTTGTCCCGGAGGCTTCGTCACACAAAGTGGCTCCAGTGACCAGTGGACGCGGTGAGTGGTGCCCTGAGGTTTCCGCACCCCCCGGAGAGCAGAAGAGGCAAGAACAGGAAGCCATCAGACTGATGAGCGTGGCTTCTGATGAGAGTGGCTTCGAGTGGAAGCCTGGTTGAGTGCTTAATGGGGAGGAGGATGAGTGGATCAAGTAGGGAGCATGTCCACTGGGGACACATCACACTGGGGAGAGCCAGCGGAAGGCTTGCGAAGCTGCACCTTCTACAACCGCCCCGGTCACTAGTGTCCCAAAGGGGCCATGTTCTCGTATTCCCTTTTTGAAGGAGACATCCACCTTCTGGTTTACTTCTATCCACGTTAGGGGCATCCTAATAATCAGATAGATAATAACAATAGTAGTAGTAGTACTAGTAATAATAATAATAATAGGATGATCGTATTGAGTACTTACTGTGTGCCAGATTCTGCACTATGAACTCTGATGAGTTACCTTATTTGATTGTCACAATGACAAGGCAAGAACTATTATCTTTACTTAGTAGATGAGGAAAATGAGATGAGAGAGGTTAGCTGAGTTTTCTGGTGTCCCAGCCAGGAAGTGGCAGTCAGGAGTCAAGGCCAAGTCTCCGCAGCTCTGCAGCCAGAACATCCTTGGCCTTCCTGCCCCCCACCTCCTGCCGCTTAGCGGTCCCACAACCAACCTCGTCATCGCAACACCTGTCACTTTTCAGATTTAGAATTCCAGAACCCAGCCTTCTAGCTCTGTCAGGAAGTAAAGGTGATTTTTCTACTCTCTCATTTTAAAAAATCACCTTATTATGAATTAAAATACAAATGCAGGGGAGGACAGCCAAGCAATAAAACTCCATCACCCACCTCAGTTCTGTCTCCTGATCCAACCATAGACTCTCCCCGCCCTGAAAGTAATCGCCCTGCTGACTCCTGTTGTCATAATTTTCTGGTGTTTCCTTTTAGTTTTATCGTTTGACCACAACTCTCTCGACATGCTAGTGTAGTCTTTTCCATTTTAAAAAGTCGACATGTCTTCTGAGTCCCTGTTCCTCTCCAGGTTCACTTTTCATCAGTTTCTTTTCCTTACACTTTATTTTGTGAGGAACTCGGGGCACATGGCCTGTGGAGTTTCTCGCAGTCTGGATTGTGCTGCCTGCACACTCACAATGCAGTTCAACAGTTCTCTGTCCACTTTTTTGCCTGCAAATTTCTTGCTGGACCCAGAAGTTTGACCTGATTAGGTTTGATCTGAGTAGATCTTTTCGGCAAGTTCATGGGTGGGAAGCACATAACATCTGTCTCTCTTTTATTGACCTTAGTGATCATTGATGCTCGTTGTCTAGATTCATCAATTCATCAGATGTTGCAAAATGGTGATGTCCCATCATTTATTTTATTTATTTATTTATTTATTTTTAAAATTTATTTATTTATTTATTTTTAACACTTTATACTTTATTTATTTTATGTATGTATGTATGTATGGCTGTGTTGGGTCTTCGTTTCTGTACGAGGGCTTCCCCTAGTTGTGGCAAGCGGGGGCCACTCTTCATCGCGGTGCGCGGGCCTCTCACTATCGCGGCCTCTCTTTTTGCGGAGCACAGGCTCCAGACGCGCAGGCTCAGTAATTGTGACTCACGGGCCCAGCTGCTCCGCGGCATGTGGGATCTTCCCAGACCAGGGCTCAAACCCGCGTCCCCTGCATTGGCAGGCAGATTCTCAACCACTGCGCCACCAGGGAAGCCCCATCATTTATTTTTTATGTATTTTTGGAATACTTTAAAAAGGAGGTGCTTCCCCTTGGCAACGATTTGATTATCTAGTGTTGTAGTTGATATAGGGGGAAAAAAAAAACAATAAATGTTGACTGTTTCATTTATTTGCTAGTTTTCAAGATAATGAATTAATTCCCTGAACTACTGAAGGGACCACTGAAGGTGACCAATTAATTTTTGTTGTTTTAAAAATTGAATCTCTCTAAAAACAAATACTGTATATTAACGCATATATGTGGAATCTAGAAAAATGGTACAGATGAACCGGTTTGCAGGGCAGAAATAGAGACACAGACGTAGAGAACAAATGTATGGACACCAAGGGGGGAAAGCGGCGGGGGGTGGTGGTGGTGGGATGAATTGGGAGATTGGGATTGACATATATACACTAATATGTATAAAATAGATAACTAATAAGAACCTGCTGTATAAAATATATATATAAAATAAAATTCAAAAAAAAATTGAATCTCTCTAAATTAAGAGTTTGGGATTAACATATACACACTATTATATATAAAACAGATAAACAGCAAGGACTTACTGTATAGCACAGGGAACTATACTCAATATCTTGTAACAACCTCTAATGGAAAAAAATCTGAAAAAGAATATACGTATAGGAGTCCGGAGACCCCGGCCTTGGGCGCCTTCACGCCGTCTCAGAGCGCATAATGCTGTGAGCAGGCGCCGCACCGGCTGACCCGGCTGGATCTGCGCGTGGCGGGCAGGGACTGCGTGCGCCTTTGGGGACTGTTGGTGCCGGGCGCCCGGCCCCGGGGTCAGCGGCTGGGATCCTTGGTGCCGCTGGTTTCTCCATGCTGTGGAAGGGATTGGTGGATGTAACTGGCTCTCCAGAAACCCCTGCTTGGCTGTAAGTCCAGGAAGGCCTCTTAGACCTCCATCTCGTTTCAGAGCCACTTCTGAAGCTACTTGAGAAAAATGATGTGACCGCTCCTATCAAAAAGGATATTGGGAAACCTATAACATCTGTGAAGAAAGTGGCCCATTTTCCCTTTTGCAAAATCGACATCCTCAAACTCCAAAATGCCAGCCAAGATCCCAATTTACCTGAAAGCTGCCAATAACAAGAAAGGAAAGAAATTTAAACTGAGGGACATCCTGTCTCCGGATATGATCAGCCCTCCCCTTGGAGACCTCCGCCACACCATTCACATCGGCAAAGAGGGCCAGCACGACATCTTTGGAGACATTTCCTTTCTTCAAGGAAATGAGCTTCTACCTGGAAACCAGGAGAAAGCACGCACGGGCCAGTTCCCTGGGCATAACGAGTTTTTCCAGGCCAACAGTACCTCTGACTCCATGTTCACAGAAATGCCCTCCCAGGTGCTCAAAAACGCCATCTCCCTCCCAACCATCGCAGGGTCCCAAGCACTCATGTTGCCCTTGTTGTCACCGGTGACATTCAGTTCCAAACAGGAGTCCTTAGGGCCGGGAAGGCTGCCCCGGCTTAGCTGTGAGCCGGTCATGGAGGAGAAGGCTCCGGAGGAAAGCAGTCTGTTGGAGAACGGGACGGTCCACCAGGGGGACGTCTCGTGGGGGTCCAGTGGGTCTGCATCTCAGTCCAGCCAGGGCAGGGGCAGCCACTCCTGCCGCCTCTCCGAACAGTACCCGGCTGGGCGGCCGAGGACGTGTTTGACCATTCCGCCCCGTGCGAGCTTGTCAAGGAAAAGACTAAATCAGAGGAGTCCCTCTCTGATCTCACGGGTTCCCTCCTCTCCCTGCAGCTCGATCTTGGGCCCTCATTTCTGGATGAGGTGCTCAATGTCATGGATAAAAGTAAGTAACAGGACACCGCCGGCTCTTTTCCTTTGGGATAAAAGGTATCAAAAAACAGAACAAAACAAAACTAACCACAGTCAAAGAGAAGAGCTTCGCTGGCTATACTTGCTGTCATGTGATGGGTTTTCTAAAATGACGTTCCTACAGAATATTTTTTTACCTGGTAGGCCCTGTTTGCAAAAACAGCGAAAGAAACAAAAAAACCTATCCTGGCAAAGAGAGCAAGTGAGTCAGAACCCACTTTCGGCGAGCATTGCTGATGTACAGCTCACATTTTTTGTTTTCAGACCTTCAGACATGTAAGAAACCTGGCTTGGCCAGGACTGGCACTGCTTATGAAGGGCTGTGCTGGTCACATTAAGGACCTTTACAGTACTCGCATTTTCTGAGCACGAGGAAGTCAAAATTTATTTAACACCCACGCCTTTTTTCTAGACTGTTTTCTATATTATATTGTTTGGGCTCACCATAGCAAATTCTTCAGTGTTAAAACTTTTCTCTGTTTTCACATTTGAACAACTTTATGGGTTTCGGGGATTTGCTTGTAGCTCTTAGATATCCCTATATATTATATCTACATTGCAAAATTTTGACTGTCAGCTACATGTTGGTAAGACACAAGCAAAGTATTACTGTAACTAAGTTGCTTTTAAAGTTAAAATATATTTTTATGTGCCTTTGGCTTTTGATTGCAGAGTCTACATTTTATAGGTACTACATCAAATACGGTCATTTGACTTTCCATTGGGGTTCCATTGTAAGCTGTGTATGTGTATGTTTGGAAAAAGGTATTCATACTTAGCTTTATTTTTTTTTTCTTCATCTGTTATCATACTTTTCACAGCAGCCAACAATGGATTGTAAAGTGTAAAGGCACAGGTTACTCACAATGCTTCTGCAGAGACTGTGGGCTACACCACATAATGTTATTTGGAAATATGGGTATTTTAGTACAGTACATACTTGCAGTACATGGTACTTCATACTACACAATACAGAGTAAATGTTAAAATCAAAAAAAAAAGAATATACGTATATATGTGTGTGTGTGTGTGTGTGTGTGTATATAAATATATATAATTGAATCACTTTTCTGTAACTTGAAACTAAACAACATTGTAAATTAACTAGACTTCAATTTTTTTTTTAATGGTTAAATTAAAAAAATCTCATTATGGGGGAAAATGCCCAATTCCAGAAACAGACTTTTAATTATGTTGTACTTATTTTGGTAAAGATGCATGTCTTCATTGTGAATCTGGGATTTGTATACTATGAGAGTGATGATACAATTTTATTTAAGCATAGCGATATAATAAAGAAACGTTGAGAAGTCGTTTTTTAAAAAACTGAATCTCTCATGTTAAAAATGAGGTAACTGAGAGCCAGAGAGGTTAAGTAACTGACTTAACATCACACAACACATTGATGGCAGAGCTGGGTAGTGCTCTCCTGCCTCCCAGTTCATTCTAATCTTCCCCTTTCACGAGCAGAACCCCAAGACCTGGAGCCCTAGACTCCAAAGCTGTCTGAGGATATCTGAAAGGGCCAATAAATATTCGAAGCATTGTCCAGCTCCCTTCCTGGCTCATTGCCTTCACTACTGGGCCGGCCCCCGCAGCCAGGTTGAGACTCACTGGGAAGGGAGGTGGGTAGCTTGCAGCTTGTGCACTGCTTCTGAGAGGGGGTGAGTTGCCAGCCCTGGAAATGCCACCTGTGTCAGGGAGTCATGGGAATGTGCCCAGGTTGCTATGGGGAGGCTTTCCGTCCTGGCTGCCGCAAAGCAGCCCCCTGCCAAATCCCGTCTTGCTGATTCTCAGCGGGAAAGTGGGAAGTCAGAGGAGAAAGTTCCAACCTGTCAGAAGGGAAATAGCTGAGAAACCATCTCCCCACCATGTTAACGATCTTAGCATCTTAGTGTGTGTGTGTGAGAGAGAGAGAGGGAGAATATTTGGTAGAGGGCGTCAGGGGAAGAGATGGGGGGAAGTGATCAAATGGGGTTAGGAGAAGGAGGCTCTGTGTAACCCTGTGCGGGGGCGGGGGAGGCTGCCTGGCTCCTGGAGACTGTTGAGCACTCCGTCTGTTCACACCTACTTACATAGCTGATGACCTCGGACCCACCTACTTGTCCTGCCCTTCCCCCTCCCTGCTCCTCTTTTTCCTGCTCCCCTCTCCGCCCCCTCCCCCCAGGCTCCCAGGCTAGGGGAGGGTGATGGCAGCAGAGATAAGGACATGCTCTTTTATGTAAGGATGCAAATCCCTGCTAACTTGTGGGTTAGAGAGCCAGTCAAGGACAAGGACAAGGCTGCTACCAATGGCCCTGGTCTGCGTCCTGAAACACAGTAGTGTGGTTACTCACCCTGGCTGGAGAGCAGGGTTGCTTGGACCGCATTCTTGGAAGTGAAATGAAACTTGACGGTGGGAGATACTACTGCCTCTACTGAGTCATAAAACTGGGATCTTTGGGCCAAGGAGTCCCAAGAAGCTGATCACTCTAGTTCTTTTCTCCTTGGAAGAAGATTCTGGAGGACTTCAGCCTGAGAGGTTATAATGTTTTAAAATTTTAAGTTGTGAAATTAGTGAGTTGTGATCAGAATATTATTAAAAAAATGAAATAGAGTAGACAGTAGACCAGGGTACGTTATTACATGGAGAAGGTGAGTATTGTTTCATGAAACTCTTTTTAGTGTTGTGTGTGTGTAATTGTGTGGGTGTGTACTGGGTCACAATGTATTTCTTACTGTAAGTCACAGCCAAAAACTTTGAACATCGTTGCTCTTTTAGAAAGTGTCAGGAATGAAGACTTGGAGTCACTGTAGGGTCTGCCATGAAATTGCTGTGTGACCTATGGTGAGTTGTTTAACCTCTCTGACCTTCATTTTCCTCATCTGTGAAGTGAATGAATGAAACCAAATGAGGAGATTAAACTGATGATTTCTAAGGTTCCTTCCAGCGTCAGATTCTATAATTTTTAGGGTAAATGAGAATTCAACCTGTTTTTAAAGATTCTCAAGGAAGGAGATGACATCCTCTCCAATAAGCAATAATTTCCATTAAAAAACAGCTTTCTCTTTAGGCTTCATTCATTCATTCATTCACCAAATATGTATTGATGAGTCAGACACTGCCCTAGGTCCTGGAGAGGCAACAAGTGGGATAAAACACAAAAATCCCTGCACATGTGATGCTGCCTTAGAAACCTCTGTAGCAGTTTATGGTTTTTTTTTTTTTTTTTTTCACTTACCATACATTTAAAATAAAATAAAACTGAAAACCTTCTGTAGACTTGAGAGGATAGGTATCATCTTTCCAAAAATTGGTTTGGACCCTCAGTTTCTCCTTCGATGAAGTGGGAATGCAATCATGGAATGCTAACAATTCAAAGTCTGAAAGGGTTCTGGAATGTCTTTTTTGCTCAGAAGGGTGACCTGACCTGATAATCTTAAATAGATAGACATCTGAATGTTCCAGACAGGAAATTATTATTTTCCTTGAATATTTTCCTTTTTTTCTAGGAGCTCTTGAAACCACAGACCATTCACTGAAAGGCAATTCACTTTAAAATGTTCAATTTCAGCTCCTTGACATATTCATCTTCTCTCAGTATAGAGATGAAAAGCCTCCTTCGAGGACTTTGGGATTGGGGTAGCATCTTTCTGGCCTTTAAGCCGAGAACTCTATTGTTTGGAGAAGGGGTTGGGTAAAGGAAACCTGCAGACTCCTGGGTACCAGGATGCTTAAATTCAGTGTTAGGAGTGCTAGAGGACTTTGGAATCTGAAATCATCCTGACCACCAGGGGGCAGTAAGAACTTGTTTTTCCACAGCACCAATGATCGCCTTTCCCGTCTACTTTAGCCTGCAGTTATAGGCTGGTAAAATGACCTTTTCAAAATATGCCTGGCCACCTCAGAGCCCCTGAACGCCAGGGCTATAAGCAGTCAGTGGGCTGATTCTCCTCTCTCTCATCTCCCAAAATTAAACGTGCAGGTCCATTCACTGATTCAAAAGGTATCTATTGAATCCTTTTATGTATCAAGTACTGAGCTAGACTGTGCGATCCAACCTTCATCAAGGCAAAGCCTCTGCTCTCCAGGACCTCACAGGCTAGGTTTTTCCATAAATGACAAAGGGCTTGTTGCCCCCAAGGTGGTTTCACATGGTCCTGAATCCAAGGTTATAAGGCTGTTTTCTTATAGTGAGGTGAAGTTTCTAGGCGTGCGGATCATAATCTTGACATTTTCAAATGAGGGAATATAGATCTCTGTCAATGAGATTTAGGAAATGCCTTTGGTATTATAGCTAAATTTTCAAACACCAGTTGGAGCAGACTGTATAGGCTCATCGTGAATCCTAAGTCAGGAATCACTGTTTTGCTGTTGTAAACTTGCAGGACTGATCAATCCTTCTGGACCCAAGTTTTCCCAGCTGCTCTCAGAAAAGGCCAGGACACTAATAGAAAACTAAGTGAGATGGAAGAGAATGATATTGTGGGGCATTACACCGGTCTAGAATCCCCACGGGGATTTTGCTAGCCCCTTTGCTATGTGTTTACAGCTGGTTGTTTGTTTGTGTGGTTGGTAGCTTCCCTGCCACCTCTCTTATTTGGTGTAGACACAGGGTCTAGGTTATGTTAAAACTATAGTATTGGAACCCAGAAGTCAATAATTATCCAACCAAGGGATCAGATTTTATTTTATTTTTCACAATAACTTGGATGAGTTGAGTGTGTAAATGGATGACATGTTATAGCTCACTACTTTCTTAAAAATAGAATGGAACAAGGGAAGAATTCTGGGACGCACTTCTCCCAGACTTTTTTTTTGGGTGGGTATTGCCCATAGGTCATGTTGAAAAAGTTTGGCAGCATTACCAATGCATGAAGGCACTGATGGGTAATGAGCATTTATAATTAGGTGCAATAACTGGGGTGTACAGGGAATCTGCTAGGTTGATTTGGACTGTCTCTAAATGGCTGAGCATGAATTCATGCAGGGATAACCCTGCCTCCTAATACTAACACTGATACAGCGGGTCAAGTTTAGATTCTTGGGCTTCTTCTAGGCCAGACCTCTGAAGACTAGAGGTCCTCTTTAGTTGAAAGCCCACTGCAGGCGAAAGTAGAACGCTGCTTCTATAACCTCCAGATAAAGTGCAATAGTTACTGTTTCAGAAGACTAGAAGTAATAGCATAAGGATTGAACTGGTCTATAGTCTTTGTCCTCTTTTTAATTTTATCTGTTAT
Organism: Eubalaena glacialis; assembly: GCF_028564815.1. Taxonomy (NCBI): domain Eukaryota; kingdom Metazoa; phylum Chordata; class Mammalia; order Artiodactyla; family Balaenidae; genus Eubalaena; species Eubalaena glacialis. Next base: position 9,969,233 of record NC_083725.1, on the reverse strand, counting down.
TTGCCTGGAGGCAGCACTGATTAGAATAATTTTTACCAAAAGCCAGAGAAAAAGAAATTTGATTACATAATTTGATGACGTAGGCATTTTTAGGTAGTGAAAAGACCTTTGAAGGGGAATCAAGAAGCCCCAACCTGTCATTGTCTTACCACCTAAGTACCAGGTAAGCACTTTCCATAATTATGGTTATTTGGAAAGGGCGCACCTGGCTGGAAATCCCGCCTTTGCCTCTTACTGTGGGACTCATGCAAGTCCTATAATTTCTCTGATCCTGCCCTCTCGTCTATAGAGTAACATTATACCTATTCTACTTCCTTTATTGGGGTGTTGTAAAAATCATATTGCTTATTTGTGTGGAAGTGTTTCAATTACAAAGGGCTATACAGATGTGGGTTTTTATTTTGTTACCTGGCCCTCAGGGTGTCGTCTGATCTTATCTGTTTTGCCTGCCCTTTCTTGCCCTGACACCCAGACCGGAGTTTCTGAGAAGGAGACTTGATGGTCAATTGTTTATTTGTCTTTGGTTTTTAGAATATGCCCTTTGTCCAGGCTGTCCGTGCTGAGTTACCATAACACAGCCTAATTACCTGCTGGCTCCAAACTCAAGGACCTTTGCCTGCAACTAGCATGGCTTCCTGTTAACATCTACTTGTGAGAAATGGGCCTTATTTCCACCTTCAAAGTTGGTGACTTAGGTGCCTGAAAATAGAGTTCACAAGGAACAAATTAACAACAACAACAAAACTCACAACAAACATTTAGAGCATGTACAGTCTTTTTTTCTCCATAGGTAGTTAGCCTTCTTCCCTGTCTTTCGAGGTCAATAACAGGTGCGTGACTTACCCTCACTGAGTTTCGATTAGTTTCGAACTGTGGTGGAGTTAGCATTATTGAGTCTCAAGATGAGATTTTAGAAATGGGTTCTCCATGTCCATAGCCCACGGGACATCTCTGATTCTAATAAGCTCAGGGAGGCCAAGGTGGGAGAACTGTGATTATGAGGACAGGGACCAGACCCTTCGGAAGCTTCGAGGACAAGGAAAAAAGGAGTTTATAGAAGCAGAAGAAGAAATGGGTAAAAAGAGAGGGGAAGAAATCTTCCTGAGTAAGGGAGAAACGAAAGAAATGAGGAGGAAAAGGGGAGTGAGGGAATCAGGATGGAGTAAAAGGAGGAAGATGAGGGTCTAGGAGACTTCTTTGCTCCAACCTCCTACTGAGACAGAGCAGAAACAAATACTTTAGAGCTAAATCAGCTGTGCCCAGATGTCCCTGAGATGCGCCATCTGCGCTTCTAAGACCGTCAGGGATTCAAGCCTCTTGAGTGCCCAGGTCTCCACCGACCCAGGAACACCCTGCTGCTCGTCCTTGATCTAACAGGCAGTGGCAGCTGCATCCCACATCCCTAAAAGGCAGCATAGCCATCGCCTCTTCTTGAGAGCTGGAACATCACATGCTTTCTCAGGGTTTGAGGAGGACAAGGAAGACCTGGAGAGAAGATGCTGGCGAAGAGAACTCCCAGATCACTGTCTGTAGGGAGAGGCTGTGAGAAGTGATGAGAGCAGAGAGTGTGTCGTTGGAAGACAAGAGTTCAAGTTCCCCTGCTCTGCCCCTTAGTTGCTAAATGGCTTCCAGGCAAGGTTTAATTTTTTTTTTTTTTTTTTAACCTGTGAAACACATCTCCACCTTCATGCCTCCCTGTGGTTTATTAAGACAATGGATGCTATCCCTAAAGTGCCTTGCCTACCTCTTGGGGCACTTTCCCAGGGCCTTCTGTTTAAATATTTGGATAGTTTACCTTCTTTAGTAGGTTATGTTCTCCTCAAGGGCAGGATACTTACAGATTTATCACCTAGCATGGTACCTAGAGTACAGCAGGCATAACAAATATCTGCAACAGGCATCTAATAATCAAATAAACAAGGCAGATGATGGTTTCCTTTTAGGAATCCAGCAGGTAGATCTCTAGAAATCATGTCAGCTCTGGAACTGATCTGCTATTATTTAGTCTTGATGTGGCAGGTGTGGGCTTGGTGTTACTGGCTTAAGTTATATTTCGCCAGAGATTGAGAACTACCTAGGGACCATCTGCACATCCCTAATTTTCTTCTCTTTAAATTAAGGAATGAATTTAATTTTGACATTTTTTAGATTAAAAATATTTTATTACCTTAAAAACAATCAATTATTATGAGCAAGTGAAATCTATCATGACACCACATAGTACAATATAGAAAATCACACACACAAACACGATGTTGTAATTTTAGTGTATGTGCAATATATTTCCACTTCCAGCAAATACATACAAATCTATACAAATAACCATTAGTGATTAAATATATAGTAGATGTATGTTTATATTTTTAAATAGTTGCATTTCTCCTTTGAGTGAAAATACCATGATTTCCTTAGTCATTCTGTTTTTAATATTTTGGTTGTTGGCAACTTTTCACTGTTAAATAAACATTCTCTCTTACATAAGAAATAATTATTATTACTGTTGAAAAAAGAGAAACAAAACCTAAAGCAATTTGTTGAGTGTCTATTATGTGCCAGGCACTTTACTTGTAGTGTATCACTTAATTTCACAACCCAGGAAGTGTGTATTATTTTTCTCCTTTTGCACAGAAAAGAAAGTGAAACCTAGAAAAGTAAGTAGCTTGGCTAAGTCACGTAGGCAGTGAATATAGAGCTAGGATTTATATTCAGGTCTTCCTAACTCCCAAACCCTATTCCTCCAAATAACAAAGCTCGTAAGTGCAGGAATGTAAGGGCAAAGGTGTTAGGCTCTAACTAAAATTTTCCATGTTGCTTTCCAAAAGCTTGGTGCTATTATATAAAGCCCCACTCCCTAAGTATACTGTTTTCCCCATAACTTTGTCTGACTTCATTTTTTAAGCCAAGAAACTCAAAGACCTGTATCCATTCTCTTCCTTACCTTATAAGTATTGTTTTTAGACAGAATCCATCTTGAGTTTGAGTATTACCTGCTTGCAAAGGAGCATCAATTATATCACAGTCTGCCCTGAGTTCACCTAAGGGTAAGGACTCTCATCCTTACTGGAAGGTGGGACACATGTGGTTTCCTGCCCTCCAAACCAGCAATGGAGAAAAGTTCCACTTCCTTCTTTATTCGGTATCACCCCTTATACCTTTGAGAAATGCAGCGAAGCACATATACTGTCAAAATGAGAGCTATAGGGCACTCTGCTGTGATCTTTCCTGCCTTTCCCTCATCACATTGGTGGCTGTGCTGGGGGAATGTGTCTGGAATAGAGAACTGATCAACCAACATGAGGAAACATAATTATGGGATGGGGGGGCGAGGAGGCATTGGAAAATGTCCACAAGAACTCAGGGACCATTTGCACATCCCGTTTTGTCTGTTGAAATTCGGGAATGAATGGAACGTTCCACGAAGCACATGAGGAGGGATCAGAGGGAAAGCGTGGGGCTCTCCCTCTGCTGGGTCCTCTCTGAGGAGCTTAGAACTTGCACGATGAGCAAGAGTCCTTTTTTGTTAGTCACCATTTAATCGCTAACTTCTGCCATTTTGCTTTGTTGGTAAAACTGGACTTTGAGTTTTGTTTTAAGTGTTTCCTATTAAGAACCCCTGTTAATTGTTGACTCCGTGATGCCCATAAGGGTTCCAGATATCATGCACACATACATGGACTTTGTGCAAAATCCACACAGCTGCCATTGCTGTAGCCCAGCCAAGGGTTAAATTGGTATCTTATTGTTGAGGTTTGTTTGGGGTTTTTTCCTCTGGCATCAGTGTCTTGTAAGTTATAGAAATAAATAACAATGGTTTCTCTTTGGTTCAAAGAGGATTTTCCCCTGCAGCTGATTTTACTATAATATATAGCTTACTATAAAGCCTCACATTCTGAATACAGTTAGCCTTCAAAGTGGATTAAGATTGTCGTGCTCGGGGCATTTCCAAGGCATTAGTTACAGTACATTGCATTAACTTTACCAGTTGCCTCTCCTGTAATGAAAGGGATAGAAAGATCACCCGCTTGAATAGAAGACCCAAATGCCGTCTTTTAACTTCTGTGGAGTGTGATGGAGCTGATAATTGAACGGGCAAAACCCATTCCATTGTTAGGAAGCAATCAAGCATTCTCTCGCTCCCTTAGAAAAGGCAAGTACGGAAATCTGAGATGCTGGACGCTGAAGTTCTATTCATACTAGTGATAATGATCATGGTCATAATCGTTCCAATTGTTACCATTTTCCACCTCCCCCCTTCTCCACAGGCCTTAAAATAAAAATCCTGTATTTTAAGCTATTTAGTTGACCTCCGTCTTTATCCATCTCTTTTTCTGTAAGTGGGGAACTACTGAAATGATAAGTGGATTTCATACATGCAGCCTGTGTAGCACTGTGCGAAGTGGATTTTTATAGGGCTCCCTGGTGTATGTATGATGTGTCTGTGCAACCAGACATCCCTTGCTGTCGATGTCCCTTATTACATTAGCGATGAGTGTGCAATGCTTATACACACGATGGCGGGTGCAAAAGTTATACCTCCATGGGCTTTTCTTAGCATTTACTATGTGCTAGGGATTGTGCCAAGAGCTTTATGTGTATGATCTTGTTTATCTCTTACAACAAGCCCATAACACAGGCACTGTGGTTAACAGTCTGATTTTTCACGTGGGTTAACTGAGGCACTGAGACATTAGTTAATAAATGGTGGATCCAGGCTTTGAACCCAGCCATTCTAATTCAGAACTTGCACGTAACTGCTAGGTCATACTGTCAACCATACGTGAGGAAATAAAGGAGTATTATAAGCTCAATGTAACTGGAAAGTATGCTGTAAATGTCAAGGATATGCAGATATGTCTGCCAGCTTTGGGAATTCGGATCTGCACGTACCAGTACTGACATTTATCTCAAACAGGTCATGTGATGGATATTGAGAATGCATATTTTTACAAGGCATGTGCCATAACTGTGTAGGATAGGTGTATGAACGAGTTATCAAATCAGGTACCAGTTTAGGACCAAGATGCTGACACTGAAGACAGAGATCATTCCACACCAGAGGAGAGACCAAGCTAACCATGGGAGAGCACAAACTCTGGCATCAGATTGTGATGCCGAAAACTCGGCCTCTGTGCACTGGTGCTGAATTGAATCTTGGAGACAGAGTTTTGGGTGAAGTAGAAAAGAATAGCTTTATTGCTTTGCCAGGCTAAGGCGGACACAGCAGGCTCCTGCCCCTCAAAAACTCTGCATCCCAACCTGGGGGGATTTGGTGAGGCATTTTATAGCAACGGTTCAAGGACGGAGTTGCTAATAAGAATCAGGGTGTGTGCAGGGCCTGCACTGCTTTAATCTGGCCGCAGGTGGTCTCCTGATGAGCTTCTCTAGTCCCTTTAATCTGGCCTCAGGTAGTCTCCTCCTTTGTCTCTGCATCCCCTCCCTTCCCTGATTAGCAATTGCTCGCATCTGCCCTTTGACACTCAGAGAAGGTCATGGAGGCTGGAGTCTATTCCCTACAAACAAGAAACGGGGGACACAGAAAGGCTTCGTGCCCAGGAGCCCCACAGGGTCCTGCTCCATTTCAGTTGTGCAGTTTGAACCCCAGCCGAGCTGCTGATTAGCTGTGTGTCTTTACATGACCTTTCCAAGCCTCATTTTTTCTCATTTGAAAATGGGGTAACAACTACCTCATTGGGGTGATTTGAGGATTCATTGAGATCATGCCTGGTTCACAGTAAGTGTGCAGTAAATGTTAGCTAGTCCTACTATGATTGTGTTTGGGTTAGTCTAGTTTAAATAAAATTCCCTTCCCACCTTCAGCATAGAACCTGTGTACGTCAGTAGCTCTTTGTAACATTTCCCTTCAGAAAACAAGCAAATTGTTCCTGGAACCTGGGCCAAACCCTTACCCTTATAAGGCACTTAGTGCCCATAAAATGGAAAACAAATTATTTTGACAGCGTGCTGTAGAGAGCACTGTTAGTAAAACAGTAACAGACAGGATGAAGCAGTTTAACGTGTAGAGGTATGTGGTAACTTCAGTAAATCAAAAACTGTTCTTAAAGTTTATTTTTTACAAAGTATATGCTACTGTGTTTCTGGACTCAGCTCCTCCGTAATTAATGGATTAACTTCGTCTTTGTACTGCAGCAAACAGGCTAACAAAGGCAGCCAACAGAGAGGCACTTCTTGAGCTGAGTTCCTTAACTATAAAATGTGGCGGGTGGCTTCCTCTAAGGTATTTTTTCCCCTTTGCAACTCAGACGGAATGAACAGTCATTTAATTGTGGAACTAAGTCGTGACTTAACATTGGCCTTATAATCAAGATTGGCAAACATCCTTGGGACAGGAAACCACGGAAGAGGGTGGTGATTTTCTGGAGTGCAGGGCAGCCGCAGAACTCAAGTGGGCCTGGGCTTCCCACAAGGGGAAGCTGGGAGCTGGGCCTATCTGGAGATCTTCGCCAGAGAGTAGGATGAAATCCTTTCTCACAGGAGTGGTTAAACTGAGGCCCTCACCAGTCCCTGAGGGAGAATTGACTAAACTCCATTTCAGGGTGTTTTCTTAAGAGCTGATAGGTAAGCAGCTGTTTCCAAATGCATTCTTGTTCCTTCCTTTAATCGCTCCCCAAAGATTCATAGTCCGAACACCCTTACCTAAGAAACCTGAGCTTTTAGTTAATCAGGAATGGCTGTTCTGGGCAAAGAGCATTAGAGTCCCAGGTGACTTCTCCTGAGACCTCCTATGCGATGTAGCATGAGTGTGTCGTGATGATCTGAGGGAAAGTATGACCATGGTCAGAGCTGTCCCAAGGGACACTGCAGGGCTGAGATGGGCCGTGTTCTTCAGCCTTCGTCTCTCCAGAAGGGCAGGCAACCCCCAGAGAGCATGGGGCTGGGAAGCTAACTGCCCTGGGTGCCTCTTCAATCCTCCTGACTCCCCTCCACCAACACTGCCCCACCCACCATTTCTTCACTCACAGACGTTCACTGAGCAGATACACCATGTGGGGCGGTGAGCTCCGTAACAGGATGACACAGATGAATGGGACAGAAATCTTGCCTTGGTGGCATTGCAGTCTGAGGGGATGTGGGAAAGGCACACGAGTAATTATGATACAGGGTGGAAAAGGATGTGTTGCAAAGCAGTGTGGGTAAAGTGCGCCAAGGTCTTTTTATACAAGTAAGGATTGATTTAAATGAATGTGGAGGACATTCTCAAAAAAGAAAAGAAGGAGAAGTCATAAAAGGACAATTAGAAGCTATTGTGGACTTGTTCCAGTACGTTGGAACCTCTGGGATACTATCAGCCTTCGACCTGGAAATCATCTGGTCTCAACCTCAATGTGAGAATGTCCTCCACGCGTTCAGTCTCTGCTTGGACACCTCCCCCATGGGGAACCCACCATTTATTTTTGGATGAACAGTGTCTGGTCATTGAAGGAAGGGGGGAGAATCTCTAAGAATGGGGTGTGTGTGTGTGTGTGTGTGCGCGCGAAAGAGAGAGACACACAGAGAGAAAAAGAGACAGAGACAGAGGGAAGAAAGAGAAGAGGAGAGTGAGAAAGAGGCAGGGCAGTAACCTAGGTTTTCAGTATCCTGGTGGGGCCCTGCCTGAAGGACAGTGGGACCAGTGAGTGCTGACTAGTCGCTCTTTGGTTAAGCTGGGAGATTTTATTTCGGTGGGGATGGAGTCTAATGTCCTGATTCCAAGGTCCAAGGATGCAAGGGTGAACTTGCACAGAGTGAGATCATGTGAGCCAGCCTTCAAGAACAGAGACTCTGCCCTGGCTAGCAAGATTGAAGCTACTGCCTTCCTAAGTCCTGGAAACAAGTTAGATCTACCTGTGGAAGCTAAATTAGAACCCGAAGACCACAGAGAAGATACTTTTAAAAGTCTTTAGTGTTTACTAAGCTACCATTTCAGCAGACGGTGGCAAGCCTCGTTTTAAGCAAACCAACTTAGTGGAGCCTCGAGCTGCCCTGTTTGTGCACAGGCCCTGCTTGGAGCATTGTGTGGAAAAATCTCAGTAACGGAAGCCTCCAGGCACCAGCACCTGCAGAGCCCTGCTGACTCACCTGAGATCTACAGGTGGACTTCTTAACAGGTAAGAGGTGTTAGAGACACTTGGGTACAAATTAGGAATTAGGGCTTCACTGACTTCTTTAGTTGCAAATGAGAAACTGCTTACGTGACCAGAACGTGCCAATAAAAAGTATTTCTTGGACTTCCCTGGTGGCGCAGTGGTTGGGAGTCCACCTGCCAATGCAGGGGACACGGTTCGAGCCCTGGTCTGGGAAGATCCCACATGCGGCGGAGCAATTAAGCCCGTGCGCCACAACTACTGAGCCTGCGCTCTAGAGCCCGTGAGCCACAACGACTGAGCCCGCGTGCCACAACTACTGAGCCCGTGTGCCTAGAGCCCGTGCTCCACAACGAGAGAAGCCACTGCAATGAGAAGCCCGCGCACCGCAACAAGAGTGGCCCCGCTTGCAGCAACGAAGACCCAACAGCAGCCAAAAATAAATAAATAAATAAATAAAGTATTTCTTGCAAGCACTTCTACCAAGTGAATTCTACTAAATGTTTGGGATAGAGTTTCTTTTCAGAGTATTTAGAATTCAATAGGAAGACCCAAGGAAATTGGTATTAACTTTGTGGTGTGTTTTAGATAGGGAACAAATAGAAACTGACCGAATTAGACAGGAAAACAGTGTCTCAGTTTGCAGAATCACAATCGCAAGTATCAATTTATTTACCAAATTGCAAATCAAAGTCTTCACAAAAAATGGCAGGGAGAACCAGTTGAATAGTGACTGACAATATATTTTTTACAGGAAGTTGAAATAGAGTAATATGGAGGAGTGCAGAAAACACTGGTTTGGGATTCAGACTACTTGGGTTTGAATCGCATCTTAGCACCTAAAGTTGATCTCTCTGGGCTTCGTTTTCTTCATCTCTAAAATGGGAAAATTGGCACGACCTCAGGATTTTCGTGAGGCTTAAATGAGAAAATACAGTGCCTGGCTTGAGAAATTTTAGATGAATCTGCAAATTTTTAGGCCATTGGAACATTTCTAATCTATGCTTGGCTGAAACAGATTTTTCATTTGGTTCAAGCCATCATTATCATATATTTGCTTTGAAATGAAAGGATATGAGCATGTAAGTTGATCATTCACAGACATACGTTCATTAAGTAGTAGTAGTGTTGCAAAATTGTGTATCAATTGAGCAATATTTGAAATGCATGAGGGGAATTTCCCACATAAAGGAATTCTGTTTGTGTAAAGCCAAAGGCCTTTGCAAAAGCAATAAACACTGTGATGTCTTTTGTGCAGATCCGAACGTTCACGTGTTGGGATCAGTTCGAGTGAGGTGCTTGTGTTTCATTAACCTCTTGCTCTCTGGGGGTTTATGAGGGAATTAGATGCACACAATGTGTGTGGGCAAAAGCAGAATGAGTATCTGGATTCCTTAGTACCATTTGTTTTTTAATTATCCCTTTGAGGTCAAAATACTACCTCCAAAACAACACTGGAAGTAATTAAGGTGGAAATTGACCAAAAGATATTTGACTTACAGAAAGCAATTTCCATTTCAGCCTTATGACCTTGGTCCAAGATTGAGTTTACCAGTGCCTCAGTTTCTCATCTGTGACCTTGGGTGGGACAGGGCAGAGGAAGAATGGACCAAATAGCTAATGAAATTGGACTAAATATCTGATGTGTCTTCCAGGCCTATAATTCTATTGCCTAAGGAAATTCTATTGCTCCTAAAACTTTCCGACTGTCAGACAGAGTTAATATCTCTTCCCAAAGTACTAACTTACATCAGGGGAGTGGTTGAGGGTATGGGAAACGGAGCTCTTTCTTTTCCTGGAACTATGAAGAAACAAGATCACTCAGCATTCAGTGATGTTTCAGGTTCATGTGGACATCTGGTATTCAGTGGGTGGTCTCCTCATAGAGTGTGCCGTATTCAAGTCGATTAATTGAATAAAAATGTTCCTACACCTAAAGAAACAATCTATTTTAATGAATCCTTTTTGTAAAACAAATGCTTTGTATTATTAGGTGATCATTACAATGCATACATTTTTTTAAAGTATTTATTTATTTATTTATTTTTATTTGGTTATGCCAGGTCTTAGTTGCGGCAGGTGGGCTCCTCAGTTGTGGCACGTGAACTCTTAGTTGCAGCATGCATGTAGGATCTAGTGCCCTGACCAGGTATCAAACCCGGGCCCCCTGCATTGGGAGCGTGGAGTCTTAACCACTGCACCACCAGGGAAGTCCCCCCAGTGCATACCTTTTAATTTTTTTATTATTTTTTAAAAAATTAATTTATTTTATTTTATTTATTTTTGGCTGTGTTGGGTCTTCGTTGCTGCACATGGTCTTTCTCTAGTTGTGGCGAGCGGGGGCTACTCTTCGTTGTGGTGCACGGGCTTCTCATTGTGGTGGCTTCTCTTGTTGCGGAGCTCGGGCTCTAGGCACACGGGCTTCAGTAGTTGTGGCACTTGGGCTCAGTAGTTGTGGCTCACGGGCTCTCGAGCACAGGCTCAGTAGTTGTGGTGCACGGGCTTAGTTGCTCTGCGGCATGTGGGATCTTCCCGGACCAGGGCTCGAACCCGTGTCCCCTGCATTGGCAGGGGGATTCTTAACCACTGCGCCACCAGAGAAGCCCACCCCCAATGCATACATTTTTAAAATCTGTGTTTTCATACACCGGGATTGCTTAAAGCAAAGTAGACCTTTCCAGTTCATAGACTGTGAGAGCTACAATGGAGACTTCAGAGATCACCCAGCATAACCAACCCCCAAATCCCAATTTCAGAGTGTTTAAAATACCAAGCAGTCACTGAATTGTGAATTTTGTGGGCAGTGGTCCAGGGTCTCAGCTCCTAGAGGAGGGGTGGGGGAATGCAAGCACCGGCGTTGCCACTAGGGGGCAGTTGCTGGCGGAGTACAGCCAGGGTAGAGGGTGGTGGACTATTTATTCCTGAAAAGTGGGAACATCTGACAGTGTGACTTTCATTTCAAGGCAAGAGCTCACACTAAATGCAGAATTTTACAGGAATGAATTATCTACACTTACTCCCTCCAGATGTGTTCCTTGCAGAAGGATAAACAACTCAGGTTGCAGTGGGAATCTTTGTCCAGATGTGGATTACAGGGGCTGTGGCTGAAAAGCCTCTCCTGAGCCCAGCCTTCTTTAGCTCCTTCCTGTGTCACAACAAAATAACTCGAATTTTTGGTTTGAAGTGGTATGTAAAGGCTATTGCCCCTGTCATGCTTGGCAAACATGCCGTTGTATCCATCAGAACAAACTGGGCAGCTTTTACAGTTTCAGCGTCATACCCCAGGGCAAGAAGTTACCAGGGTTCTGGTCAACCCTGGAAGCACTGTTCCAACATCTCTACTGCTCTGGATCCGGGTTTGCGTCTTTGTAAAAGGGGGCTACTTTTCTGATTTAAGGGAGGTGGAATAGCCCAAGTTTCTGTCAGAAATAAAAGCCTTAGGTGGTTGCTTTAGTGCTTGAAAGGAATCATTTCCTAGAGCTTTGGGGCCCTTCTCTTTGAGTGAGTTAAGCCTCCAGGTCTTTGTCTTGGTCTTTGCATGCAAAGCACTTTATCATCTGTGAATCCTTGGCTGTTTGACATGTGACTTTAGTAAATGTCTGTAACCTCCCTGTGCCTCCTTCTCTAATCTCTGAAACAGAACGAACAGTGGAGATAAAGTGATGGTTGGGTCAGATCTTTGAAATCTCTGTTCCATCATTCTGGAATTTTGTGATCACCAGGATGTAAACTCCTCCAGGGCACAGACTTCATTATGTGCACAGACACTCCCCCACCTTGTTTTCTAGCACTCAGAACATAGCGTGCTCAATCAATTTGTGTTTAAATGGGTGAATGAAGGAAGATTTATAGTAGATGTAATCTCTTGCTCTCATCCCTCACCTAATGGAACATTATGATCCAGGCTGTTCTTTTTGTGATTCCAAGAATATACCCTGCTCTCTTTTACACCTCAGTGCCTTTGCACAAGTGGTCCTTCAGCCTGGAAGCATGCCCCCCTTGGTCTAGCTGGAAAACTCCTCTGCTAACCTTCCACCTTGGGTAGGTACTGTCTCCTCCATGAAGTTCTTTCTGGATCAAGCTCTCTCTCCTGTGGGCTCACACTGCATTTGATACATGCCTCTATTGAAGTGGATTTTCTTACCAAACTGTAGTTCTTGGATTGGTTTTCTGCTCTCCCCCCTGCCTCAAGATTTGAAGCAATTGAGGCCAGGGTCATCTTTGATAAACATTCAAAAATTATTTTGAGGAATAAATAAATAGTTTTGCAGAAACTTTTCAGAAACCTTTTACAGTACCCAGTATTATGGTATGCTTAGAGTCTGGGCATATTAAATACTTTTTGATTGATTTGCTAGATTACCAGGTACACCCCCAAGCTTCAATTTTCTTAGCAGATATAGGCAGAGCTCCATTTTAAAAGGCATAATCATACAGTCACATTTTGTTCCTCTGAAACATAACATCTGCCAACAATCACACACACACACACACACACACACACACACACACACACACTACTTTTCCCAGTCTAACTCCAGATCCTCGAAGAGTGTTTAACACACAGAAGATGCTCAGTAACTATTTAAGAACTAATAGGAATGAAAGGCACTCCTTCCACTGCCTGGTTTCTGGAAAGCACGGTCTCTTGCAGCCTCCATGTATTACTTCGCTCCGTGCTCTTCCACCTAAAGCAGTCGCATTCCATCTCCTGCCCTCACCACTGCTGTTCCCTCAGAGGTCACCAACAACCCAATTACAAAATCTAATGGGATTATCTCAGTCTTCCTCCTGCCTGACTTCATTACAGCATTGGGCATCACTTAGCTTTCTGAAATGTGGTGTAATTGAAAAAGCATGAGGTTTAAAGAAGGGAGACCCTGGTTTAAATTTGTGCTCCTCTTCCACTTGCTGTGTGAACTTGGGCAAGTCAGGCACCTTTTAAAATCTCTCCTCATCCTAACATGGGACTTTCGATGTCTGTTTCTCAGGGTGGTTGGGAGGGTTGAATGGGATTTTGTGTGTGAAGCACTTTGCCCGGTGTCTGGCTTGCAGTAGTTATTCAACAAACACTGGCTCCTTCCTTCCCTTGACTTCCGAATCATCCCACATTCTTGGTTTTCTTCCAATCTGTGCCTCTGAATAAATCTTCATAGGACTTTTCTTTCCCTTGCCCACCTCCTCTCATCTTACATTTTTCTCCCGCCCTATTTCACATTTTCTCCATCACTTACCTGCACTATTTGCCATGTATATAGTTGGTACTCCAAAAATATGGACCGATTGAATGACAGTCTCTGGATTGGCCTCTGTGTGTCCCATCTTTTGCTTCTCCAGTATATATTTCACACTGTCACCAGAACTGCTGTTCCTCAAATACAGGTTGATAATGTCACTGCCCCCCCTCAAGAAAAAAACCCCAGCAAAACTTGAATAGCATCCCTTTGTTTAAAGAGTAAACTAAACTTTAAATACTCACCAATATGACCCTCTTGTTTGTCCATCCTCATCTCCTCTATGTCCTTCCATAAGCCCTGACTTCTTTCTCCCTATTTTCAAAAACTCTCCATGGGTTTTTTTCTCTTCAGTGCCTTTACTCAAATGTTTCCTTTACTCCAGAATGCTCCATTCCTCTTTTCTACTGAAATTCATACGTTAAGTCTTCACTTAAATACTAATTCCTCCATGGAGCCTTCCTAGACCACCTCTTTCCCTCTGGTTAAAATTTATCGATTTTCCACTCACACCTGTTAGTGCTTACATTTTGCACTTAATTAATTCTGCCCTGCTAGGCTGTATGCTCCAACGCACATCCCGTGTCATGCTTGTCTTGCTGTCTCCCCAGTGCTTAGTAAGGAGCCTCACACACTGCTGTAGCTTAACATATACTCTTAGAATTAAACTGAATGGAAAATCAACGCGAGTAGTCATGTTTCCTAACACAGGTCTTATAATGGAGACTTAATTAGGTACAAAAAGGCCAACATTTATAGAGCACTTCCTAGGTGCCAAGCGCTATTCTAAGTGCCCTATGCTGTTCAGATGCTCTCACAACAGCTGCAGGAGGGAGACACTATTTTTTTAAAATATTTATTTATTTATTTATTTGGCTGTGCCAGGTCTTAGTTGTAGCACGCGGAATCTAGTTCCCTGACCAGGGATCGAACCCAGGCCCCCTGCATTGGGAGTGCAGAGTCTTAACCACTGGACCACCAGGGAAGTCCCGTAGACACTATTAATTATCCTGATTTTTTTTAGGTGTGGAGACAGAGACACAAAGAGAAATAACTCATCACCAAATCCAATAGCTGGTAAGTGGTGGAAAGGGTCAGAAGCTCAGAGAACAGGCCTGTGGGCCTGTGCACGCAGTCACTGGTTTACAGTGCCCATAGTATTTGGACCCTTCCGAGGAAAGCAGCAGGTAACCCAGAGCAGGCCACCTGCCTCCTCTGGAATGGACGACAAGGAGACGGGTGGGGTGACCGCAGGAAGTCTTTCCCAGCCCTGATGTCCTTTGGAAGATTTAGAGGACAAGTGATGATGTCTGTCCGCAAAAATCAGGGTCAGCCAAATGTTGTGCAGAATAGTCTGGATTGACTCCGAAGCCTTTCGATGAGCAATTAAACCAGGGAGGCTTATCTGGTGACAGTCCTCCCGGGGTGACGTCATGGCTCACCCTGGCATCGGCCCCCGAAGGCTGGCGGAAGCGTGCTGCCAACCTTGCGCGTTTCCCAAGGCTGAGAGACCTCGCCAGCGCACCATCCTTGGGAACTGAGACCCAAGGAAAGTCTTGCAGCTCTTTCTTCCTTTTTCTCAGAAGGAGAAGCTGGACGTGGAGGCTGGTCCATTGTGGTTTTGTTTAGATCGTGCTTAGCCAGTATCCTCCAGCGTCCTCTAATCACACAAGCTGAGCGCAGAAACCGCACTGATGGCTTCAGTCACGAGCCCCTGCATAGGGTGATGAGGGAGGGATTAGAGCAAGGAGCAGACTCAGGCTCCCAGGGGAGGGCTTGACGCTCACTCCCTCCAATTTCACCGGCCCCCCGCAGTCCCCGCTCCTGGCTCCTTGTCCTTCACCACCCTCGGATTTCTGTTTCACGGTGCAAGATATTAACGCTGTCTGTGGGTTTCAGGGAGGTATTTAGTATCCAGTAATCAAAACGACTTGGGCCAGAAATGCATCAGTTCAAATGGACTTTGTTTTAGGCATATGTGAATTGCTCTTATTTAAAAGAGAGAGGATCTGGGGCCCACAGACCCACGATGGTTGGGCCTTTACGAGATTATTCTTTTCTGCCTCTAACTGGGCTCCAGTTACCTTTAAAGATGTGCAGAGAAAGCCGCCCTCTAACCATCTTTGGTCATCCATTCCAGCCCTTAATTGGCCTTTCTCTCGGGAAATGTTTATCATCTAACCTGAATCTCCCACACAGAGTACTACACAAACTCATTTCCTCTTGGTTGGCAACGGAAGAAGCATTTCAGTATATGATCCGGCCGTGCTTCATTTTGTATTTGAAGACAGTTCATTACACTGCTCTTATGGCCTCGTCCACATTTCTATCAGGATTTCCAGTTTCTCTGACAGCAACAAGTTCCTCTTCGTGAATGCCCACTGCCCACTTCTTTCTCTGGCCCGTGAGCCAGCCCATGGGTCTGGCTATTCTGATGTCATGAGGGAGAGAGAGTCTGTGTCCTCACCTTGAGGGGGGGGGACTGACTGTCCTGTGGCAGCCGCATTGGAGGGGACACACCTGTCCATGCTATTGGGAGCTGCCTGCCCTTGGCATCCCTGGGGCTGGAGGGATGTGGGTGGGTGGTGACCTGCCCCTTCTGCCTCCCGTTCACTTGGGTGGGCACCCAGGAGAAATCTAGCTTCTCAGCTGCTATTTTTCACTTAATTTCCCTCCTGGAAGTTTCTGCTGAATAATGGACTTCGGAGTTTGCGGGGCTGCAGAAGTAATAGACAGGTGTTGGATGTCTTGTGTCTGCAGGAAAAGGGAGCCTGAACAGTTGAGAATAAACAACAGTTGCTTGGTAATATGAGCTCCTTTCATTAAAGTCAGAGGCCTGGCTGTGAGCTGGGGGCAGGGAGGCCTGGTTGGTCTGGCACCACCTGTCTGGAGGGCCAGAGGTGAGGGCAGTTTCCCAGGGAACCGCCCAGTCAGCTGAGAGTGAAATATGGGAGAGAAGTGGTAGGGTGGGGGGACTTGGGAGGAATGCAGTGGCTCAGATTCTGAAGCTCTTTAGTCCTGACCCCCTGACACCAGCTCCTTTGAGAAATTGTTTTGCAGAACTTTGCACTTCCCTTTCCACACTTGTAAAAATAACGGATGGAACTGAATAGCTACACGTCGTTTCGTGACATACCCAACTAAAATCAGGGCTGGTAAAATGCTGGTGCTCCAAGGGACCTGCTTTCCAGAGCTGATGCATTTGGTGAGATTTGGGTGGCCTCTAAGTGGCTTCAGATGACCCAGGTTCAAGTTCTGGCTTTGTCATGGATCAGTTATTGTGTTTTTATCTCTGACCTTGGATATCTTTCTGTGCCTCACTTCAACAAATTATAAAATGAGGGTAATAACATCTGTCCTTCTCACTGCTAGGGTCACTGGGAAGATAAAATATTACATATGAAAGCCTTTGTGACAGTGTAAAGGTTGCTTTACAAACAAAACACACAGGACACTGGACAGAATCAAAGGAAGGACAAACTTGGTCCTTCCTTCAATGTGTGTAGTTTTCACAGCAGTGATGACTTGCAGCTGGAGGGCATTTCATTTTCAAACTAGTGTCCCATTTATCATCTTCCTTGACAGTGCCACAGTGGAAAGGAAACAGCTGAGGGTGGTGGGATGGGGATGTGTTTTAAAAAAAAATTTTTTTTTTATTGAAAGAGTTATTTGCAATGTTGTGTTAGTTTCTGGTGGATGTGTTTTGAGTAGGGTTTTATTGGGTGACAAGTACCTTCTTTTCTCTAAGCCGAGACTGCAGGTGGAGGTGAGCTAGGACAGTGGCTGGGGGTTCGGGTACTCTGGGTATCTGCTTCCTAAGTGAAACCGTTGCAGACTTAGCGTGGAGGAGGTTTTCCCTCAGGCCAGGAGACGTGTAAATGATCACTCTCAACTACTGCTGGGCACAAGGCTTAAATTAAACCTCACAGGGTTTTAGATTTTAGGTCCAGCATCTCTTGTGGGCGGAAAAGGGGCTGAAGTGTGTGGGAGGAGGAAGCTCCTTGCTTTTCTTCCTTTCAAGGGGCGTACATTTAAATTCAAAGGGCGCACGGTCCCCTTAAGGGGGCCTCTCCCCTTGCTGAATCTCCCTCTCCCCAAAATACCCATGGAACCTTCTGGCCCCTGTCTGTGCACCCTCCTGTTTTGTTCTGTCTTGTTTTGTTTTTTGGCTTCCCAGTGAACGCTAGTGAGCCCACCCACCTTCCTTTTGCCCCTTAGACACCTGAGACGCCGCTCTCTTAGTTCAACAGCCCCCCTTAACAAGCAGGTTCCTTGAACTGAAAAGTTACCAGATCCCCGGCAACCCGCTCGTCTTTGGAGGAAATCCAAGGCAGTGAGCAGCTCTGTGGCTTAGCTCCGGACCCTGAAGTTTGGAGGGACAGCTTGGCTTCCTAGGCATTCCCGGAGCCGGAGGCAGTATCCTGCCGCTTGCCAGGCCTGACACCTGATGGGAAGGAGTTTATCCTTTCCGGGACACATCCAGGAGTTAAAATAGAGTGATTCCAAGCCACCCTTGAGAGAGCTAGTGGCCGGATGTGGAGAAGACTCAGAAATAAGACAGGCCCGCTGTTCCAGGGAGTCATTTACAGGTGGGTCTGGCTCTGGCTTTTCGGCTTCAGTCTCTCTCTCTCCCTGAGCAAAACATACTCCCTCAGATTCCTGGCCTCGTGGAGGTTGCGCAGGGTCACGATGCCTTGAGCTCTCCCCATGTGTCATTGCAGGGCATGGTGGACCCATGGCCAGCTGTCACACTTGAACTGCAGGAACGTATTTTCTTACAGTGAGTTCTGGTGGTCTTTAGGAATGTGATTTTTTCCTCAGCTTTGGGACACTTGTGAAATGTTCTCATGACCTTCATGCTGGCACAGAAGCTGGGCATTGTTTCCCTACTGGACTCACGGAGAGGGGCAGAGAGGACTGGGTGAATTGCATTGTGGACTTAATGGTGCATTATTTGTACTCCTACTGGTCTCTTTGAAAGGCATCATCTCTACTTTGGTTCTCACGTGCAGGACTTACTGGAGAGGCACATGCGCTGGGCTGGGAGGAAAGATGGGCGGTAACAGTCTATGATCTAGGAGCTGGGCTGCTTTAGACTCAGTCCTGACAGAGGGCTCCTCGGTAAGGTGGATCATTTCTAGGGCCGATCTCTTGGGGTGGTACCTGGGTCTAGAGAGTGAGGGGTTCAGCATAGCTTGGGACATTACAGGACTGATCCACACTTTCTAGGTTCCATGACCTGGGGACATACAGACTTTCTGTGACCCAGTCCATGCCCCTTGCAGGTTGAAGCAGACTGGATCCAGCCCCCAGGAACGTAAAGGGAGTACCCTTAGCTCCCTGAGACTCACTTTGCTGGATGCTTCGCCTTCTGGGTGCTCACCTTCCTCTCATTTCATTCTGTGCTTGGGATGGAGCTCTGGTATTGACGGGGTCACTCCAGATGCACGGAGATCACTCCCGTTTCCTGACTGGTCCTGTGTCTCTCAGGTCCTACTGTCTGTCCTTCCTCCATATGTCATGTCTGCTGTCCTCGGCTTATTCCACAGAGCTGTCCTCTCTTCTCAGCCTGTCATTTTGGAAGCAGTCTCCAGAACCTTGCTGTCTCCCTCTCCCTCCCAGGCTTCCTGTGCCCACCCCCCTGCACCCCAAGTTATTCAGAGAAAGCACCTTTCTCAGGAGAGGAGATCCAGCCCACGAGTCCCTAGTTTTCCCTCAACCCTGTATCCTGGGTGGCCTTGGCGAGTCAGGACTGAATTCCTTGGTTCCTCCCTTCCCCTGCTCCCCCTCAAAGAAAGAGCAGGCAGTTAGATTAATGAGAGCTGCCTGGCCAGCCGTCGCTTTGAGAAAGTTTGGGCTGTGATCCTATTTCATTCGGCTGATTGGAGCAGCCTTGGCTCGGAGGTAGAGTCCCTCCCCAGGGATCCCGGGTACAGTTACGCTAGCTGTCGCCGCCTGTGCACGCCCTTTCTGGACAGCAGTGACCCCCCGCTCCTCGGCCCCTGCTCCTCCTCTTTTGTTTTCATCCAGCGTCTGCTTCCTTTCTCTCTCTCCCTCTGCCTCTTCCTCCCGCTCTCTGCCTCCCTGCAGCGCCAAGACGGCTCCCCAAGCCTAGTCCGCCGAACGCAAACCGCTGAGAGTTTGCCGAGCCGCCCCCCCCCTGGGGCCCGGGCCGCCGAGTCCCGCTCGGGCACGGCCGCCGCCAGCCGGCGAGGGAGCGCCGCCGAAGGAGAAGCAGCGGGCGCGCGAGGGGAGCCCCGGAGGGCGGCCGGGCGGCCGAGTTAGACTCCGGGGCGGTCGCGCCGCGAGCCCCCGCGCTCTCCCGCGCTCCCCCGCGCTCCCCGCTTCCGCGCGGCGCTCCGGGAGACGAACTTGCTCCGCTCGCGGCTCGAGCGGCGAGCGTTTCCTAACGTGAGAGGCCGGGCGCCGCGGGCGAGGGGCGGGGAGCGCGGCCGGCGGGCGGCGAGGCGCCAGGCGGAGGCGGCGGGCCCCATGCCGGCGGCCAACATGATGGAGAGCCTGCAGCCGCCCGCCCTGCAGGTGCCCGAGCCGCGGGGCGCGCCCGAGGGCAGCCGGGTCTGGTCCAGCTCGTCGACCCCCACGCTCCGCCGCCGGCGCTTCAAGATGCGCCGCACCAAGAATGTGCAGGAGTCGAGCCTGGAGGCCGGGCTGAGCCGGGACCTGCCCGGCGTCTTGGCCCCGGCCAAGGAGTTTCTGCAGCTGCCGTCCATCGAGATCACGCCCTCCAGCGACGAGGACACCCCGTGGTCCAACTGCTCCACGCCCAGCGCTTCCCCGCGCCGCAAACGCTTCCTCCTCCGCAAGTGGCTGCGGGTGAGTGAGCGGAAGGAGTGCAGCGAAAGCAGGTACGTGCCTGTCCCGCCCCAGCCTTCTTCCCTTTTCCTCCCCCGGCCTCCACACAGCCGTCGGGAAGGTGGGGTGGGGGGAGTGCCCAGGGCACCCCGGGGAACTTCGCCGAGGATTGCAGGAGCCCTTCGCCAGGGTGGACGGCTTCCCCACGTGTCACCCATCTCCCCAGTCCAGGCCGGGGTGGGGGGGGCTGGTGACTTTCCATTACACGGGTACTCGGGGCTTCATGCTGCGTTCCCTCCCATTGGATCCTCACAGCAACATGAATAGTAACAACCATAGCAGCTGATGTTTATTGAACCCTTATCATTCTCGGTCAGTATGTTGAGCACTTCGTAGTGCATCTCCACATTTAATCCCCACGAAACCTCTTTGAGGTGGGTACTCCTGTCAGTCCCATTGTACAGACGGAGATCGTAGGAGAGACGTTAAGTGGCTCCTCCACTCAGACTTCAGTTTCTAAGCTCCATTTCAATTTTTATTATTTTATTTTTGGCCACCCCCGGTTGCCTTTCCTGGCCCCCATGTGTAGAGGAGGTGGCGGAGTGTTCACATTGAGTGAGTCACATTTCTTATCACACAGAATCTTTAGACATCTAGGCCTGGTCCACACCATTATGGTTTGTGCCGGCTACTTTTTGTCTGGATAAATGTGGCATCTGAGTAGTCGGGAAGTTTGCTTTCCCTAGGTGGAGAAATGGTGTAGAAGACCATAGGGCAGCTCCACACAACCTTGGCCAGGGGTTGTGTTTGAGCCAAGGCCATTGCCTGGTGGAGGAGGGGGGGCAGTCCTCAGTGGCTCATTGATGTCTTGGACCCTACCCATTTACCTTCAGACTCTAGGGTCCTGTCTCCTAACAGTGGTCTGTGCCTTTGCCTGGGGCAGACAAGTGATTGGCCACCTTCCCCGGGACTCCTCCTCCCAGTCTAGTCAATTCCATTCATTTCAGTTCAACAAGTATTTATTGGATGTTCTTGTGAGTTCAGTCTGGTACCAGCTAATGGTGCTATGGCCAGGAGGCAGGGAGGGAGGGTGGGTAGAGCTGGGTAGAGTGTGGGGATGTGGAAGTTGAGAAGGAGGATGGGAGGAGACTTGGATAAGAAATTACAGCCTGTGAGTTTCCCTGGTATTGAGGAGATGGAATCTTTGGAAGACATATACTGTGTGTGCCATGTGGTACTGACTGTAAGGCAAAGAGAGGAAGAAGACTTCTGGAAGGAAGAGGCTCAAACCACAACACGTACAGAAAGGTAGTAGAAAACAGGAAGAATATAATGTCAGGGGCATGAGATCAGGAAAGGGGAACAGTACAGATGAAGGCATAAGAACAGGGTGAGATGTGTCGTTGAGGGGACGCTGAGGAATTGGGCTGGGTTACACAGATGATGAGCATTTTAAGCCTGCCAGGCTTCCTTTCTCTTTTTTGGTTGTAATGACTGGATGTGGTTATCCCTGCAGGCGCAGATGTAAAGCTTTGTTCTGGGGCTTTTTGGGGACCTGAGGATAACAATTCTTTCTGTACTCTTACTTCATCCTGTCACCTTTTCCAGAGAGTAGAGGGAAATGGGGCAAGCTTGGTGGGAGCTAATCTTGAACTAAAATAGTTCATCCGGGTTTGTCAGCTTTCCCCTCAAATGTGAGAAACCCTAAAAGAGGCCCATTTTGATCCTGAGATTCTGCCATGTATACTGAGGACAGAATATGGGGAAGACTCGTACGCTGGTAGCCAGGGAGGGGATAGGGGAGGGTTTGGTTAGATTTAGGGAAGTCTGTCTTGGTTTTGAGAGTTGTCTAAAGGTGCAGTGGAGGGACTTCCCTGGCCGTCCAGTGGTTAGGACTCTGCACTTTCACTGCCAAGGGCATGGGTTCGATTCCTGTTCCGGGAACTAAGATCTCTGCAAGCCGTGTGGCCAAAAAAAAATTTTAGTGGAATCTTCATTTTTGTTGGAGCAGGAAACATACTTTTAAATCAGGAAAGGTTTTCACCTTCGAGGAGTAGTTTAAAAACTGGCAGTTGGGGAATTCCCTGGTGGTCCAGTGGTTAGGACTCCACACTCTCACTGCCAAGGCCCAGGTTCGATCCCTGGTGGGGGAACTAAAATCCCACAAGCCGCGTGGCACAGCACACCCCCAGATGGCAGTTGTTTTCAGTGGCGGCTTGCTGGATTAGAAGAATATATGTACATATGTATAAAAAGACAACCTCTGGATTCAAACCCAAATTTGTCTGACTCAGATCTCTACTCTTTTTTTTTTTTTTTTTTTAATTTATTTATTTATTTATATTTATTTTTGGCTGTGTTGGGTCTTCGTTTCTGTGCGAGGGCTTTCTCTAGCTGCGGCGAGCGGGGGCCACTCTTCATCGCGGTGCGCGGGCCTCTCACCGTCGTGGCCTCTCTTGTTGCGGAGCACAAGCTCCAGACGCGCAGGCTCAGCAGTTGTGGCGCACGGGCCCAGTTGCTCCGCGGCATGCGGGATCCTCCCGGACCAGGGCTCGAACCCGTGTCCCCCGCATTGGCAGGCGGATTCCCAACCACTGCGCCACCAGGGAAGCCCAGATCTCTACTCTTAACCCCTGTTAAACTGCCTCCTGTTGGACTCTATCTCGACTGTGGCCAAAACAAAAACCCATCTCTTTTAGGCCTTGGAAATAGAAGGCTTCTTGGAAAGAAAAGAAGCAGTCAAGTGAAGGGATGCTTGTAAATGGCCAAGATGATTCCCTGAGGAGGAATTGACATTTAGAGGCAACAGGGCACAAAGAGAATTGGAACTCAAGTCAGGAGACCTGGGTTTAAATTTAAGTTCTGTCATTTCTTCGCTGTGGAACCTTGGGCACCTCCCTTTACCTCTGCTTTTCATCTTCTCCATCTGTGGATTAGTGGGCGGTCTCAAGTGATACACATGGAACTGTTTTGTGAACGTCCTCTTGCTGTGCAAGGGGGAAGGATTATTGTCATCATTCTGTGAGTGGCTCACATGGAGTGGATGTGTGCTTGAGAGTATAGGTTACATACTCACGTGTCCTGGAGCAGGACCTGGGACTCCTCACATGTTCCACGTTTTGGATATAGTGATTGGAAAGTGACCCAGCTCAGGCTTGGATTAGGGGGATTAGCACACCAGGCCCAGCACAGCGTCCTTCCTCTTCACTGTCCCCACCCCAAGTCTACCTCTCCGCAACAGAGAAAAGCCCCTTTCAGGCCTGCGATGCAATTCTGTCTGATGTGGTAGAAGGCACGGGGTCAAGAGGGCCTCAGCTTGTGGATTTTAACTGCACAAAGATGAAAATATAAAGAGAATCAGGAGACCCCTTTCTTTTCCTTAATCCTGGGAAGAAAGAAGTAGAGAAAATGGTGAAGTTAGCAAAGACCTTGGGGGCCAGTACTCTGAGTCCAATTTTGTCTGTTTCACCCTTGGATCTTCACTGTCTAGCACTGTACTTGGCCTTTTCGTCATGATCAATAGATGTTTATTGATGTGTAAATTAATAACAATTGAGTGAATGATTCCTTTTTCTCTCCTCTTTGGAGTGAAATTAGCCTTATTCATGAATGAGGGAAAATTTCCTGGAGGACATGAGTCCAGAACTGGGTTTTTTGATGTGTGACAGCTTTAATAAGATATAATTTACATGCCATACGATTCAGTCAGTTTTAAAGTACATAATTCAGTGGTTTTTAGTATATTCACAAATAGGTGTAACTATCACCACAGTCAATTTTAGAACATTTTCATAACCTCGAAAAGAAACCCATACCCTTTGTATATCACCTTCAATCCCCCTCTACTCCTCGCCCCCAGCCCTAGGCAATCACGAATCTACTTTCTGTGGAGAGCTGAGTTTTGAATGGGAACCAGAAGCCTCTGGTGAAGGCAGTTTGGGTGTGTTGGCTTGAAGATGGGGATGGATGACCAAGTGTGGTCTTGATGAGGGATGTGGAAAAATGAGGGTGGTGAGGTGATGGGCCAGCAGACTATGATTTATGCTGAAGAGTTTGAATTTCAATTAGTCAGTCAGTAAACAAAGATGTATTGAGATCCTATGGACAGTGTGCTTTGTCTGCAAAGAGGATTCAACTCAACGGGGAGCCACTGTAGGTTCCGGAACCCAGGAGAGACATGCTCAGAGTGGTATTGGAGGCAACGAATTCTTGCTGTTCTGTGTGAACCGGGTGTGAGGTAGAGGCCTGAGCCTTGCACTGTTCTTCCGGCACTTACTGTTACAGCTGGGAATTGTCATCTTAGCCACTGTTTAACATAAGGTGGCACCGTTTTTTGCTGGCCACGTTGCCCTGTGAGCTCCACGGATAACGTAGTCTGAAGTTGATGGGGCAGGCTTTTAGATTAGTACCTGCATGTCTGCCCAAATCCCTTGGCCATAACTGGTTGTGGTGATTGTTCAAAACCCAAATTGAGGATTAGGGTCCCTCTCTCACCCGCTGGATTACGGCAAGAGGTCAGAATTGGACAGAGACACAACTTTTGTGATGGCATCCTGACATTCTCTGGAGGGGGAAAGGAGAGCTGACAAGGGGCAAGGGTGTAGGTGTGGCTGCCCGACGGCAGGCTGTCTTTCTGGGGGACACAGAAGCGCTTCTCTGTTCTGTCTCCCCAGGACGCCCTCCTTATTATCACCTCTTGCACCACTTTCCCGTGGCAGTTCTGTCCCCTCTTCTGTGTGACACATCTACCCTGTCATGATTTCTGCTCGGCTGCACACCTGACCTCAGGTGGCGCCTCTCACTGATTCTGCCAGCCTGGTGAGCCTGGTTATCTAACTGTTGCCAGTCTAGCGGGCATGTGGATTTGCACGTAATGATTATTCATCATTGGTATATTTATCATAAGTCTTCATCCCCTTCCTCTGACCTTTGGAGGGAGTCTTGCTTTCGGTTTCAGCTCAGTTTCCAGGGAGCAGGCTGATGTGTGCTGCACCCATCAGCTCGGTGCGGACCCTGACATCTAGGAGAAGCACAGAGGGTGTGGGAGGGAGGTAATTCATGTCTTTCTTCACCCAAAGCATCAAACAGGAGACCTGTGATTTGTCAGCAGATTAAATAAGTAATTGGTGCTGGATAAGGTTAAACTAGGAAAAACTTCTCTCCCGGACCCTTGTTTCCTTGAGGGCGGGGACTGCATCTTACTTTCTGCTAAGCGCCTTAAATAGACATTTAATCCTCACAACAAACCCCCAGGTGGGTTTTACAGCTGAGGAACCTGAAGTTCAGAGATTCACTTGCTCCTGGTCGCACAGAAGCAAGGGTGAGATCGGAATCACGTTCTTCTGATTCCAGAGCCCGTGCTCTTCACAGCTACACTGAACCATCTCCCTGGGGCCTGGGAATAGTTGGCCCTTGCCTGTTTGAGATCACATCCACGTGGAAGGGGAGGTTCTGAAGGAGGTCGGGAGGATGGGAAGGCCACTGAGGATAAGTGTGTAGGTGTCAGAGGTCAGAGGTCAGCACAGGGATGTGTGAGGGCGGTGCTACCTGTCGTAGGTGAACTGCTACGTGAGAAACAGCCAACCTTGGGCTGTAGATGTGGTTTCCAGATTCAAAGAGTCTGTGGAAACGGAGAAGGTAGATCCAAGCCCCGTGGGCTGATTCACACTGGCCAGTTTCCTCCATGGCAGTTGGTATTTCGAGAGTTTCCGTGGTGGTTATGCACTCAGGAAGTGCCAGTTCCATGTCAGGGGAGAGACTGGGATTGTCATGGGGCAGATTAGCAGGTGATAACTCTGCCCCGCTTGGTTAGTTTCTCCCAGGTACCGTCTGTACGCCAGTTGCTGTGCTGGTCACTGATAACTGCTTCTAGGGTAACTCCGGAGTTTTCCTTAGGGCGCGTGAATGGCTGAGCTGCCGGTGGGGAATTTCCTTCTTGACCCCAGTGGGTGAGCCGCTGGGCCCTGAAGCGGGCGTTCAGATACAGAGCCCAGCTGGCCTGAGAGCCCAGGTGTGGTTGCCGGGTCGCTGTGTGTACAAGAGCTTTACAAAGTCTGCAGGCTTTTCATGGAGGCTTTGGCCTCTTGGGGTTCTTTCCTCCATAGCCCATATCAGTGCAGTGACTCGCTAAGGGGCAGTTGTACCTGGTGTGAAGGGAGATGCTTTTCAACATCTTTTGGGGGTGGGGGAGGTCTATGAGCTCTTGTCCTGTGACTTTGGAGCCTAAGGAACCTTCCTTCTCTAGGAGGAGTTGGTGAGGCTTCCTTCAGGGATGCATAATGGAAAATCAAATGTGGAAGGAAGGCAGGATGGAGATGCCTCAAGCTGGGGCACAGAGATGTCAGGCCATGGCCTGCCCCCGCCAGCCTCCATGCCACTGCGGGCAGCCGGGTGCCACCTCCTGAAGATAGCCCTGGTGTCAAATATTCTTCCCTGTTTTCAGACCATGTGTCTGGGTAATCTCATCAAAATCATCACTAAGAAGGTGTGGCTGTTCCTTAGCTAAGACCAGTGGTAAAGAGGAGACAGAGGAGGACACCCAAGGCTTTTTCATTTGAGGCCCTGATACACCTTTTGGGTCAGATGCTGTGAAGCCCTTTCTTCTGCATCCTTTGTACGTATTCTAACTGGCTTTGGTTGTTCCACCCTGATTTTGTGGATAAGATAAAGGAAACGGGTGATTAGGCACGTCTCAGTGGCAGATCTGGGTTACAGTCTGGAACTCAGGCCTCTGACCTAAAGTCTGGGCTAATTTCTATCTGTCACGTCTCTGGAGCTTCTGCCAGCCTGGTGCCTCCTTCCTCCATGGTCTGACCACAGAGGTTTTTTGGTCTTTGCTGCTTCTGGTTCACAAGTTTAGTCAGGAAATGAGGGGGCTGAGTGAGGGGACTGAAAAAAATAATCCACAACCCACTTGGTTTTTCCACTTTCTTTTGCAACTATGCAAAAAGAACTTGCCTTGGGGCCCCGTTTGGGCAGGGGTGAGTGTGGTAACCCATGTATTATTTACTCCAGCAATTAGGAAAATACAGAAAGATGATGGATGGTTAGTTTAGCAATACTGTTTTTGTTTTTTTTTTTTTTGAAGCAGCTGCGTAGCACAGGGAGATCAGCTCGGTGCTTTGAGACCACCTAGAGGGGTGGGATAAGGAGGGTGGGAGGGAGACACAAGAGGGAGGGGATATGGGGATATACGTAGCAATACATTTTTGAGTCTCTCCAAGAGTTTTCCAACTTGTTGTCTGTTTTTTTTTTTTTTTTAACTCAGTTTACTGTTTTTATTTATGTATGTATTTATTTATTGGCCGTGTTGGGTCTTCGTTGCTGCATGCAGGCTGTCTCTAGTTGCCGCGAGCAGAAGCTACTCTTCGTTGCGGTGCGCGGGCTTCTCATTGCAGTGGCTTCTCTTGTTGTGGAGCACGGGCTTCTAGGTGCTCGGGCTTCAGTAGTTGCAGCACGCGGGCTCAGTAGTTGTGGCTCAAGGGCTTAGTTGCTCCGCAGCACGTGGGATCTTCCCGGACCAGGGATCGAATCTGTGTCCCCTGCATTGGCAGGCGGATTCTTAACCACTGCGCCACCAGGGAAGTCTCCCCGGCTTGTCTTAAAAGAAATTTTTACATGATAAAAGTCAATGAATATTGTATGTGTGATCAAATAGCTAGTTAATGTAAAACTTTTGGACAGTAGGGAAAAGGAAAAGAGCTCATCATTTTATTATGCTAACCCAAACATTAGTAGCATGCTTGGTGCATTATCCCCTAGTATTTTTTTCTCATTCAGAGGTTTTTTTTGGCCATGCCATGTGGCTTGTGAGATCTTAGTTCCCCGACCTGGGATCAAACCCTTGCCCCCTGCAGTGGAAGCATGGAGTCCTAACCACTGGACTGCCAGGGAATTCCCCAGAGTTTCTTTCTAATTGAGACTTTCCTTTTTCATCAGCTCTTCTGCACCTTGTACCTGTATAAAGTAAGGGAGAACATAAATCCAAAGGTTAAGGGCAGGTAAGTCTGTGAAATAAGGAAAATAAAAGGATTTCTGAAGCATTGTTTCTGGAGGAGCCATCAGAATGAGACATTTCTCCAAAGGGGGGGATACGAGCCCTCTCATCAAAGAAGATGCCTCTTAGCCTCGTTCTCCTGTTCTCTGTAATCCAAGCTTGGCGTGAGTGCCAGTCTGACCCCTCAAAGCAGCCTGCCTTGACCCGGCAAGCATTTGTTTCCCAGCTGGGTCATTACACTGGGAAGCTCTTCCTGACCTTTCTGTATTCTTGGGATTGGATGGAATGGCAGTAATAAAGGTTACTCTGAACAGGGTGGAGCTTCTCCAGAGAACAGTTTGCCCTTAGCGTGGGTGATACCATGTGTTTTCTCTGTCTATGATGAAGCACATCTTCTCGACATGTGAAGATCTCATTTAAAAAAAAAAAAAAAAAAAGGCCCCAGGAAAGAGATTGCACCACCTCTCCTCTCTTGGTTACTTCTTTCTATGTTTTCGAGTCCTACTATTGAGAAAGTTCTGCTGAAGATCCAACTGAAATCCCCCATGGTATAATGCAAACTCATTCTCTCTTGTTTTGTCCTCAGTGAAGATGAGAGACTATCAAGTCATTATCCTTTGAGAATATTCCTTCAGAGACTTATTGTTAGTAACTTGGGCTGTTGCTTCCAGATTGTAAGAGAAGCCTTGATTTGGTCTGCCAGTTACTTGGTGCTCATTGATTATGCTGTGGAGCCCTGCAGACACAGTGGAGGAACTGGCAACCACACACGTTAGAAGACAGAGCCAGTCTCAGAGGTGAGCAGAGTAGGAAGTGGCCCGCCCATTCAGAAAGTTCTTAGGGACACTGGACAGTTCCTCTGAAGTGCCTTCTCCATGCTTGGACTCCTTCCCAAAATACCTCTATTAGTTGACACGCCTTTTGTTTAGCAGCCAGAGAGATTAGGCTGAAAATGTAGATAACTCAGGAGAAGTAATTCTCAAGTTCAACAAACATTTTTTGGGCACTTACAGAGAATCAGGTGCTGTCCTAGGTGCTTGGGGCACAAAGATGGATACAAGTGGCCCTTCCTTGAGGAGCTCACAGCCTGTGGGGGAGACTAGTGTGCAAAAGATAATTTCAGTAGAATATGGAATTTGGACTAAAACATAAAAAAAAAAAAAAAAAGGTCTGAGGAAAAGATCTGCTGGGAGGGGGATGGGAGGAGGGTCCTGGGACTAGATTTCACCCCCGAATAGCCTTACTTTTCTCGCACTCAGCTGCCACCCCTTAGTACCTGCAGTTCTGGTCTGCATCTCGCTCAGAGAATCTAGTCTTCATGGTAGATGAGATTTGTGTGGTCATTTCACCTTTGAGCAAACTGAGAAGTCCAAGGTCAGTGGACAAAGCTGGTCAGTGGCAGAGATGGCTCTAGAATACTGATCTCCTGCAACCTAACTATCGTATTCTGCCCACCCCATGTCCCTAGGAGCCTATCTTGACCCAGGATGGAGCCATATCTTCATCAGCAAACCCAAGAAGCTCAGACAGGCCTCATCCATTGTTAGGGGCAGGGTGATGGTTGTCCTAGGACGACTGCCTTTGTACCAGTCCAGGGGGCTGTCTGAGGCAGCATCGGAGGTAGAGGCTCTGGTTCTGTTATTTATTTATTTATTTTTTGCTGTGTGGTCCTGGGCAGGTTACTCAGTCTCTCTGGGCCTCAGTGTCTTTCTCCTTGGTAAAATGGAGAGTATACATCTCTTCTTCATCTTGTAAGACAGAATTCAGTAGATGTGTCTGAAGAATTATGCTCATGTTATCATTAGTTAATAAAACTGAGATTTCTTTGGTGGTCTGTGAGGCTTTTGAGTCTGCTGCTCTGGTTAGTATAAGCTGAACAGTGGTTTGTTGTTGCTTTGATGAGATGTCACTTTTCTGATACGTTGATACGTGGTGAAAATGAGTTTATACTTTGTGGGCTGCTCTTGGCTGGCTGTCTCTTCAGTGTTGGTCTGCTTCAGGTTCTGAATCCAGGCTTATTTCTCCTTCTCCGTCTCCCCTCCCTCTCCCTCACCCCACCCCCTTTCCTTCTGCTGAATCTACATACTATCCTTGGACTATTTTATTCACTCTCTTGAATTTAATTATTCCTGCATGGTGATGATTCTCACACTTACATCTCAGACCTCATCTCTTTCCTGAGCCTTAAGCTCATCTCTCCAACTGGCTGATGGGCATTTCCATTGGAATGTTCTTCAAAACGGTCCATAACTGAACTCTTCACCTTTCCCTCTAAACCAGTTCCTCTCACTCTGTTCCTTGAGGTGAGGGTTGGTACCCTTCAGTTTTGCACGGTTTCCCTCCTTTGGAGGAAGTCTGTCTTCTCATCTCCACCACCATCTCGGCTCCCTGGGCCATCACCATCTCTCACATATGTTACTCAAGCGTCCTCCTAACTGGTCTCCCTGATGCCGCTCACCCTGCAGCCAGAGTTACCGTTCAGTGCCTTGGATGGATGCTTCCTTTTATTTCTAGGTCTTCACAGACATTGTTCCTTTGTGCGGAATTCCTCTTTTGTAACACTGGCCCCCTTGGCCACCCTGCCCTTCTTCTCATTTGGACCTTAGCTTAGTTATTGTTGCTCTAGCAAGTATTTCCTGACTCACGTATTTATTACATCTGTGTTCTTAAGTTGTGGCTACTTGGTCACATTGTATCTTTCACTGGATCAGAAGCTGTGAGGGCAGAGTTAATTGTGTGCAGTGTTTGTTTTATTCAGTGCTTGCTGAGCTCTTTGCGTGGAATGTAGTAAACATACACTTAGGGAGTGAATAAATAATCAGATGGATGAAGGACTCGAAGGAAATTTGATTTTCATGGAATTCTATTGGAAATCATTTTACAAAGCAGGAAGTCCTGTTGAAGTTGAATAATTATGCCCTCGTGGGCCATTTATGTAAATCTGGATTACTATGTATTGTTTGTCTGTTTTAAGTCTTTTGGTTTCTTTTATGGTTTTTCCTTTGTACTGTGTCTTCCCTCAGACTGCAGGTGCCCAGAGACCAGACATGGCTGCTCTTCTAAGGGTGTTCTCTATTTGGGGAGACAACTTTGGCATCACCAGGTGAAGAGTGGTTGACCTCTCCCAAAACGAGGCTCCAGAGAGCAAAGCACATGGGGGGCAATATTTTGGCTTGTAGTCAACCCGGGGCCCAGGTACAGTCTACAAATAGTGGTTAGCCTTTTCCCACCAAAGACCTGTGGCAGCTTTGAAGGCTATTTTTATTTTTGGAGCTGTAGTTGCCATGGTAACACAGTACATTTTTCCCTAGTCTTCTGATTCCAGGTCAGGACAACAGTTGTTCCTCTTGCAGGAGAGAAGGATTTTGTGATAGATGCACCCTTCCTCCTACCCTTTTTCCCTCCTACTTAATCCAACCAATATTTATTGAACACGTATTACGTGCCAGGTACTGTTCTAGACACCAGAACCAACAGTGAACAAAATAGTTTCTGCCCTAGAGAGCTTACATCCTAGAGAGGGGAGAAAGACAGTAAACAAATTAACAATGCAACATTGATCCCTACTTATTTAAAAACAAGTTACTTGAGCACATCACTGAAAGGGAATTAGTGTGTTTTCTAAAATTGGGAAATCAGGAGTTGTAAAAGGAATGCCTTCCACGCTGCGCTGGAGAGAGATATGTTGGGCGTGGAGCTGGGAGCTGACTCCCGTCCCACCGATAGTAGGACTTCATTCAGTTCTGGAATGCGGATGCACCTGTTGCTCTGACCTCTCCCAAGACCTAGGGAGACATGGTATTAAGCTGGGCCTCTCTCTGCAGCTGTCAGGTGCCAGGGCAGTTGTTCTCCTGGTGTTTTGCTTCTTTCTTCCTCTTTGCTCCAGTGGAAGCCAAGAGCCAAAGGGCTGCCAATACAAATGGCCCTTCTTTATGTCGTGTAATGAGAGCCTTGAAGGCAGGTTGGGAATGCCATTAACTGGGGGACTATAGAGTATGGAGCCTTGAACTGGGAGCCTGGGGGGAGGTGCAGAGGAGCGAGGGGATGCTGACACCTGCTGTTGGGAGATTCCGGTCATAGCGGCAGAGAATGGTGCCCGCTTGGATTCAAATGAATGCAGTGCTGGCAATAGCAATGTGATAATCTCTTAATGTGGGGAGGATTTGATCCTTTTCTCCGTGATTTACAAGGCCCTGGGCTCCGGAAGCCGGCGCAGAGTATAATTATTCTTTGTATTTGCCCCAGCACTTACCACAGTGCCTGGCACACACCGAGCCTTCCAGTAACATGCTTCTGGCACGATGCTCCACCACTTCATTTGTTCCCGCATCCTACGGGGTGGATGTAATGAGTATGTCCACTTGGATTTAAGGGAATTGAAACTCTGAAACACGCCCACATCCATACAACTGAGTAATGATGGAAACCTGACTCAAAAAGATTGTGTCCTGTCACCTATAATTTAGGCCTTTTTCTGTATTGTACAAACATGTATACATCTGGCATTATACCAAGGCTGATGTTTGTGTGCTGATGATGTGGGTCATTAAAATCCACAGGAAATGGTAAGTAAAGACCAAATATTAGAAGTGGCTGTTTCAGCATGCCTCACCCTGTGAAAAGCTTTGATTGGATTTTACTTCCCCTCCATTCCCTTCCCATTTGGAGGGACACATTAAACCTTCAGGCTGTCACAGCGAGGCGAGTCCAGATTCCGCAAAATCTGACAGCTTGGTTGCTCTGTGCCTGCCACTGAGCTCTGACTGGCCTGTGCCCTTGAAGGGTTTAGTCTAGTATATTTATTATTCATCCACTCATTTGTTCAACAACAGATTTTAATTGAGTGTCTATTAGGCAGTCAATGCAAATCATACAAATAAATGTAAAATTTGAAGATGTGGCCAGTGCTTCCACAGAGGGGACACCAGTAGCCGTTAACATTTGGTGGTCCTGGTGATTGGCCAGCCTTTGTTGTGAAGGACATCCTCTCTGTAGAAGATCTTCCTGAGGAAGTGGAGTTGCATGGACATTTTGTTTTAGGAGAGCAGAAGCAATTTCCTCACAGCATAGGGCCTAGCTCATTCATTTCACAGAATAGGCAAAGATGGCTCATGTTTTGTTGGCTGGAGAATCCCAGCTGTGAACATGGGGGTAACCAGGGCTTTTTCTGCTCCTTCCACTTTCTGCTGGATGTAGAACCATTGAACGTTCCTTTGGTTTCTCCAGCAGAGGATGGGCAGGAAAAACAAAAATTCTGTTTCTCACAAACATCGTTGATGCAGTGATTCAGAATTTAGGTATTTTGGGCTTGTTAACTGCATTTTTCTCCCTCATAGCCACAGAGAATCTAGAGTCCTAGAGCCTCTACCCGCAGTTGCCTGCTAGATTAAGGCCCCTTTGCTTGACAGGTGCTATTTGCAAATAATTCACTTTCACTGTCTTAATCAGCTCAGTAGTATCCTCAGAAGGTTAATAAGAAATAGTTGGCACCAATAGCCTCATCCACCAGAGGGCAGACAACGGAAGCAAGAAGAACTACAATTCTGCAGCCTGTGGAACGAAAACCACATTCACAGAAAAATAGACAAAATGAAAAGGCAGAGGACTTCATACCAGATGAAGGGACCAGATAAAACCCCAGAAAAACAACTAAATGAAGTGGAGATAGGCAACCTTCCAGAAAAAGAATTCAGAATAATGATAGTGAAGATGATCCAGGACCTCGGAAAAAGAATGGAGGCAAAGATTGAGAAGATACAAGAAATGTTTAACAAAGACCTAGAAGAATTAAAGAACAAACACCTAGAAGAATTAAAGAAGAAACAAACAGAGATGAACAATACAATAACTGAAATGAAAAATACACTAGAAGGAATCAGTAGCAGAATAACTGAGGCAGAAGAACGGATAAGTGACCTGGAAGACAGAAGGGTAGAATTCACTGCTGCGGAACAGAATAAAGAATGAAAAGAAATGAAGACAGCCTAAGAGACCTCTGGGACAACATTAAATGCAACAACATTCGCGTTATAGGGGTCCCAGAAGGAGAAGAGAGAGAGAAAGGACCTGGGAAAATATTTGAAGAGATTATAGTCGAAAACTTCACTAACATGGGAAAGGAAATAGCCACCCAAGTCCAGGAAGTGCAGAGAGTCTCAGGCAGGATAAACCCAAGGAGAAACATGCCAAGACACGTAGTAATCAAATTGACAAAAATTAAAGACAAAGAAAAATGATTGAAAGCAACAAGGGAAAAATGACAAATAACATACAAGGGAACTCCCATAAGGTTAACGGCTGATTTCTCAGCAGAAACTCTACAAACCAGAAGGGAGTGCCACGATATATTTAAAGTGATGAAAGGGAAGAACCTACAACCAAGATTTCTCTACCCAGCAAGGATCTCATTCAGATTTGATGGAGAAATCAAAAACTTTAGAGACAAGCAAAAGCTAAGAGAATTCAGCACCACCAAACCAGCTCTACAACAAATGCTAAAGGAACATCTCTAAGTGGGAAACACAAGAGAAGAAAAGGACCTACAAAAACAAACCCATAACAATTAAGAAAATGGTAACAGGAACATACATATCGATAATTACCTTAAATGTGAATGCATTAAATGCTCCAACCAAAAGACACAGGCTCTCTAAATGGATACAAAAACAAGACCCGTATATATGCTGTCTACAAGAGACCAATTTCAGACCTATGGACACATACAGACTGAAAGTGAGGGGATGGAAAAAGATATTCCATGCAAATGGAAATCAAAAGAAAGCTGGAGTAGCAATACTCAGATAAAATAGATTTTAAAATAAAGAATGTTACAAGAGACAAGGAAGGACACTACATAATGATCAAGGGATCAATCCAAGAAGAAAATATAACAATTATAAATATATATGCACCCAACATAGGAGCATCTCAATACATAAGGCAACTGCTAACAGCTCTAAAAGAGGAAATCGACAGTAACACAATAGTGGGAGACTTTAACACCTCACTTACACCAATGGACAGACCATCCAGACAGCAAATTAATAAGGAAACACAAGCTTTAAATTACACAATAGACCAGATAGATATAATTGATATTTATAAGACATTCCATCCAAAAACAGCAGATTACACTTTCTTCTGAAGTGCACATGGAGCATTCTCCAGGATAGATCACATCTTGGGTCACAAATCAAGCCTTGGTAAATTTAAGAAAATTGAAGTCATACCAAGCACCTTTTCCAACCACAATGCTATGAGATTAGAAATCAATTACATGGAAAAAAACGTAAAAAACACAAACACATGGAGCCTAAATAATATGTCACTAAGTAACCAACAGATCACTGAAGAAATCAAAGAGGAAATCAATAAATACCTAGAGACAAATTACAATGAAAACACGATGATCCAAAACTTATGGGATGCAGCAAAAGCAGTTCTAAGGGGGAAGTTTATAGCTATACAAGCCTACCTCAAGAAACAAGAAAAATCTCAAGTAAACAATCTAACCTTACACCTGAAGGAACTAGAGAAAGAAGAACAAACAAAACCCAAAGTTAGGAGAAGGAAAGAAATCATAAAGATCAGAGCAGAAATAAATGAAATAGAAACAAAGAAAACAATAGCAAAGATCAATAAAACTAAAAGCTGGTTCTTTGAGAAGATAAACAAAATTGATAAACCTTTAGCCAGACTCATCAAGAAAAAGAGGGTGAGAACTCAAATCAATGAAATTAGAAATGAAAAAGGAGAAGTTACAACAGACACCGCAGAAATACAAAGCATCATAAAAGACTACTACAAGCAACTCTATGCCAATAGAATGGACAATCTGGAAGAAGTGGACAAATTCTTAGAAAGGTATAACCTTCTAAGACTGAACCAGGAAGAAATAGAAAATATGAACAGACCAATCACAAGTAATGAAATTGAAACTGATTAAAAATCTTCCAACAAACAAAAGTCCAGGACCAGATGGCTTCACAGGTGAATTCTATCAAACATTTAGAGAAGAGCTAACACCCATCCTTCTCAAACTCTTCCAAAAAATTGCAGAGGAAGGAACACTCCCAAACTCATTCTATGAGGCCACCATCACCCTGATACCAAAACCAGACAAAGATGCTACAAAAACAGAAAAGTACAGACCAATATCACCGATGAATATAGATGCAAAAATCCTCAACAAAATACTAGCAAACAGAATCCAGCAACACATTAAAAGGATCATACACCATAATCAAGTGGGATTTATCCCAGGGATGCAAGGATTCTTCAATATATGCAAATCAATCAATGTGATACACCATATTAACAAATTGAAGAAGAAAAACCATATGATCATCTCAATAGATGCAGAAAAAGCTTTTGACAAAATTCAACACCCATTTATGATAAAAACTCTCCGGAAAGTGGGCATAGAGGGAACCTACCTCAACATAATAAAGACCATATATGACAAACCCACAGCAAACATCATTCTCAATGGTGAAAAACTGAAAACATTTCCTCTAAGATCAGAAAGAAGACAAGGATGTCCACTCTCGCCACTATTATTCAACATAGTTTTGGAAGTCCTAGTCATGGCAGTCAGAGAAGAAAAAGAAATAGAAGGAATACAAATTGGAAAAGAAGAAGTAAAACTGTCACTGTTTGCAGATGACATGATACTATACATAGAGAATCCTAAAGATGCCACCTGCAACGTACTAGAGCTAATCAATGAATTTAGTAAAGTTGCAGGATACAAAATTAATGCACAGAAATCTCTTGCTATCCTATACACTAACAGCGAAAGATCAGAAAGAGAAATTAAGGAAACAATCCCATTCACCATTGCAACAAAAATAAAGTACCTAGGAATAAACCTACCTAAGGAGGTAAAAGACCTGTACTCAGAAAACTATAAGACACTGATGAAAGAAATCAAAGATGATACAAACAGATGGAGAGATATACCATGTTCTTGGATTGGAAGAATCAATATTGTGAAGATGACTATACTCCCCAAAGCCATCTGCAGATTCAGTACAATCCGTATCAAATTACCCGTTGCATTTTTTACAGAACTAGAATAAAAATTCTTAAAATTTGTATGGAGACACAAAAGACCCCGAATAGCCAAAGCAATCTCGAGGGAACAAAACGGAGCTGGAGGAGTCAGACTCTCTGACTTCAGACTATACTACAAAGCTGCAGTAATCAAGACAGTATGGTACTGGCACAGAAACAGAAATATAGATCAATAGAACAGGATAGAAAGCCCAGATATAAACCCACGCACCTGTGGTCAACTAATCTATGACAAAGGAGGCAAGGATATGCAATGGAGAAAAGACAGTCTCTTCAATAAGTGGTGCTGGGAGAACTGGACAGCTACATGTAAAAGGATGAAATTAGAACACTCCCTAACACCATACACAAAAATAAACTCAAACTGGATTAGAGACCTAAATGTAAGGCTGGACACTATAAAACTCTTAGAGGAAAACATAGGAAGAACACTCTATGACATAAATCACAACAAGGTCTTTTTTGATCCACCACCTAGAGTAATGGAAATAAAAACAAAAATAAACAAATGGGACCTAATGAAACTTAAAAGCTTTTGCAAAACAAAGGAAACTGCAAACAAGTCAAAAAGACAGCCCTCAGAATGGGAGAAAATATTTGCAAACGAAGCAATGGGCAAAGGATAAATCTCCAAAATACATAAACAGTTCATGCAGCTCAATATTAAAAAAACAAACAACCCAATCAGAAAATGGGCAGAAGATCTAAATAGACATTTCTCCAAAGAAGACATACAGATGGCCAAGAAGCACATGAAAAGCTGCTCAACATCACTAATTATTCGAGAAATGCAATTCCAAACTACAATGAGGTCTCACCTCACACCAGTTAGAATGGGCATCATCAGAAAATCTACAAACAACAAATGCTGGAGAGGGTGTGGAGAAGAGGGAACCCTCTTGCACTGTTGGTGGGAATGTAAATTGATACAGCCACTATGGAGAACAGTATGGAGGTTCCTTAAAAACCTAAAAATAGAATTACCATATGACCCAGCAATCCCACTACTGGGCATATACCCAGAGAAAACCATAATTCAAAAAGACACATGCACCTCAATGTTCATTGCAGCACTATTTACAATAGCCAGGTCATGGAAGCAACCTAAATGTCTGTCGACAGATGAATGGAAAAAGATGTGGTACATATATACAATGGAATATTACTCAGCCATAAAAAGGAACGAAATTGGGTCATTTTTAGAGATGTGGATGGATCTAGAGACTGTCATACAGAGTGAAGTAAGAAAGAGAAAAACAAAATATCGTATATTAATGCATATATGTGGAACCTAGAAAAATGGTACAGATGAACTGGTTTGCAGGGCAGAAATAGAGACACAGATGTAGAAAACAAACTTATGGACACCAAGGCGGGAAACTGGCGGGGGGTGGTGGTGGTGGGATGAATTGGGAGATTGGGATTGACATATATACACTAATATGTGTAAAAAGGTAACTAATAACAACCTGCTGTATAAAAAATAAATAAAATAAAATTCAAAAAAAAAAAGAGACAAGCTGTGGCCAGTGGTGAGCTGATACGGGAATCCAAAGTCTCAGCACCTTTGCCTCAACCGGGGTAATACCAAAAAGGCATCCTAGCTCAAAGCTCCCCATGGAGTTGGCAAAAAAACAAACAAAAAAACCCAAAATAGTTGGCACCATGCAGGGAACTCCAAACCCCACTCATTCAGGTTAAGTGGATAGGTAATGGAGAATGATTGAATGAATGAATGAACGAACCTTTAAAAATAAATATATTGTGTATTTAATACATATAAATATTACATATGTATGCGTGTATTTATACACATATGTATATATACATATACATATATTTTTAAACCCTGGGTGTCCCATAGGGCAAGTGAGGTCCCATTGGCCGTGGGATGGTGACTCACATTTACCAGCAAGAAATTTTAATTTGCGTATTGAATATGATTCTTGTCTTGATGTCGGCAGTTGGGTTAGATCCATCCACGTCAGAGAGACTTAGAGACTTGGCCTGCTCTGTTCTGGTTGAGGACAGGATAAGCCCACCTGTGGCTGAGTGATGAAGGGTCTGGAGTCACAGGTGGCAACTGATTGTGAATTAGAGAGTGATGGGGGCAGCTGAGGAAGAGAATGTTTCTACCTCTCCCAAGGCTGTTCCTCTGCAAAATACTGTCCATAACTTCCCAAGCCGACTCTGTTCCTCACTCTGTCTACACAGATGACTTCCCAGGGGCTGCCTTTGACTTTTAGTCCAGTAGCAATTTCCAGCCTGCTTCCATGGGGTAAAATTCCAGCCTGGAGCAGAGTTTTCTTCCCTCGGGCTGCTTTGCATCATCCGTTTCCTCCTGCATAAACAGAGGATCATGATAATCCCCACCTTGTAGGTTGGTTTGAAGATGAACTAAGAAAGGTAAGGCATCTCTCTAAAGTGTCTGTGCACAGTACGTGCTCACTTTCTGATCGTTTCCTTTTATCTCCCTCCCCTTCAAATTCAAGGGAAAGAGGTGTTTTCATATTGGTGTCCTTTGGGGCCAAGCTTATCTGATCTGAAGGACAGGCCCTGGGACTTGTGGTTCTTTGTCATTGCACCATCTTTGCTGAGTCACTTGGGGTTGGCAGACCTGGAAAAAATAGTGGTCCAGAGGGTGGTTAGCGCAGTGTGTGATCAGCTAAGGCAGCCTGTCCCGTCTCAGTATTTCCCCGTGCACTTCTGGAACCTGATACCCCTTCTCACGGGAAAGGGAGGGGCCCAAGTAACCAGCGCTGAAGGTGTTACACGTATTTTGCCCGTGCTGAATTTCCTGTGATGTGGCTTCATGAATCTTTGATTTCAGCTTAATCAGTGCTGCCGTAAGGCTCTGTTGGTGGACTAAATGCTGGAGGGCAGGATTGTCTTCTGAGATTGAGATGAGTGACATTCTTTGATATGCAGGATAATAAGGAGAGAAGATGCTTTTGGTGCTAGGGAGAAGATGCAGAAAGAGAACTTTTAGAAAAATGAGAAGTTGTAAGAAAGAGCCAAGGTAAGATTTAAAGACAGTCTTTAAGAGAGAGATGAGGGGGGGAGCGGGAGGTACAAACTGTTAGGTGTAAGATAGGCTCAAGGATGTATTGTACAACATGGGGAATACAGCCAATATTTTGTAATAACTCAATGAAAGTTACCTTTAAAAATTACATAAAAAATTAAAAATTAAATTTAAAAACATATGAAGCATTTGTGAGATTAGGATTGGTTTTGTGTGTGCTCTGTGATGCTTCTGCCATCTTTCATGAGACTTATTTGGGGAACTTATAGTTTGAGAAACGCTTTAACTTGTTATGTCTGAATATTTTATGAGCACTTAGTCTTTTTTTTTTTTTTTTTTTTTGCTAAAGGCACAGAAATGATTTATTAATCTTTCAGCAAACATGCATCACAAACAAACAGAAATCATTCTCGCGGCCTGAAAAGCACCTGAAGGCGGGCTCAGGCGTGCCGGCCCACCCTCGGGACTTGCGTGCTGGTTGGACTGGAGGTGCGCCGGTGCCCGTTGGCACTCTGCCTCCAGGGCGGGGGTGTTAAAGTCCTCGGGTTCCAGATTCCAGTGGCAGAGCCCACAGCCCCTCCCTCGGCCTGGCCTCGGCCAGGAGCTCCCCCTCCCTGGAACGTCTGTGGAACCAGCTATGAGCACTTAGTCTTATATTAGTAGGAATATTGTGATCTGTTTTATCCCCATCAACATCAATGATAAATATGGTTTGAATATGTACTGTGTAAGAGACATGTTTAATATTTAGGAAAATAGGAAAGCAAACATTTAAGTCTGCTTTGGTAGAATCTGCCACTTAATACTGATGTGAACTTGACATACGTTTTTCTTTTTTGAGATTCCTCTTCTCACCACCCAATTTTATTATCTTCATTATATTTTTCACTTTTGAAATTATCCTATTTTTTAAGTTGTCTTTGTTGATGATCCGTATCCCATCTCTGCAACTCTACTGCCAAGCCACAAGAATTTGAGGTCTTTAGGAGCAGGGGCCTTGGCCGCTACTATGTCTCTGGTTAGAACAGAGCTGGTACCTAGAAAACACTCAACGACAGCACAGACCGCATACATTTTATGGAATGAACCGTGGTTAGTAGTTATCCTCATTATGAGTGAGTGCACCAAAGGGCTAGGAAAAAAATGTAAAATACCTCCTCTTTGCTCTAAGAGTTTATATTCTCGGACCGGAAGGGCAGCTATGGGCAGAACTCTGCTCTAAGAGTGTGCTGACTAGAGTTTTATTTTTTGCAATGCTATTAAATACCTCTGTGGCTTTATACGTGTCTCTTCTTTGGCCTTTGGTTTCCTGTTCTGAAGGGGAATGAAGTAGACAAGATCTTTTTTTTTTCCCCCCCTTTTAAAATATTTATTTATTTATTTATTTTGGCTGCGCAGGGTCTTTGTTGCAGCATGCGGGATCTTCGTTGCGGTATGCATACGGTATCTAGTTCCCTGACCAGGGATCGAACCCGGGCCCCCTGCATTGGGAGCGCAGAGTCTTACCCACTGGACCACGAGGGAAGTCCAGACAAGATCATCTTTTAGGCCTCTTTTTGCTGTCAGGGTTGGTCCATGACTTTATTAGTAGAATTATAGACGATGATAAAATGATAAGCTGCAGACAGAGTAACAGTGAAAGGAAGCAGGGCTCAACAGGAGCCTGCAGCAGTGAGCCAGCACGGTTTCTGTCTCTGCCCGTGAAACGCCTCTCCAGGTATCTGAGTGACACTGGTCCTCCACTCCCTGCTGTGCAGCCAAGGCCACCTCGCCCTCCTGGTTCAGTTCATGCAACTCCCTTTTCCGCCAATCACTGAGCTTTCAAACTGATTTTCCCCGCAGATATCCTTACTTACTTAAACCTTCCTCAGCTTCCTTGCATGTTTAAGGCCAGAAGGGGCCTTTGTGGTCCTCCAGCACACCCAGCAAACTGAGGTTCAGAACGGTGAGGCTACTTGCTCTGTGTGCTGCCGAGTTAGTGGCAGAGCCAGAGCTGGACCCAGACTTCAGAGCCCAGCTCCAGCACTATTGCTGCACCGTACTTGTGCTCTGTTTTCCATATGTTTTTATTCTTAATAGGTGAGTGTTGCTTTACGCACGACTCCAAAATGAGTGTATATGGGTGCTATAGAGAACCCAGCTGGGTGCCCTGAAGTCTTTTCATAACCCGCTTTAGCAGCCCTCCTGCTCTCGCTGCAGATACAAGGCTCACTGAAGATTTGCTACAGACTTATCTTACCATTAGTTGATGAAGGTGGTAATAATTAAGTAGTCAGCAGGTATTTATTGCTTGCCGCACATTTGTTTTGCACTGTGCTAAAGTGGTGGGAATGCCAAAGAAGGAGCTAGAACTGCCCTCAAGCGCAGGCAGGCAGAGGAAGCAGGACCTTCCAGATTTCTCCCTCGCCTGCTCCCATCACCTGCAGTCAGGCACCTCCTACCTCTTTCCCCGCTCATCGGTTCTCTCCATCCTCATCTCCTTAGCTTGAGCCTTCATCCCCTCTGCTTTACTGAGAGGGCTTCCTTATAGGCCTCCCACTTAACCCTTTACTTTCTTCTAATAAACAAATCACTCCCCTCTCCAGATTTCTTCAATGCCTCCTTGTCCTCTACAGGATGAAATTTCCTCCTGTTTCTGGAACACACAAGGCCCTTTGTGATGCAGACCCTGCTTACTTGCGCACATTCATCTCTTGCCATTCCCACGTCCTCCTTCATCTCCAGCAGTGTGGGCTTTGTGGTAAGGTCGAGGTCCTTGACTGAGCTTGCATCTGTTTCTTGCCATGTACCAATCTCTCCACTTGGAATGTGGTCTGCTAGTCAAATTTTACTCATCTTTTAAATGTCAGCTCAAATGCTTCCTCCTCTGTGGAGTGCTATCTGTGTTCCCATGCAACCCAGGTGTTCTTTCACTGGTATGGGTACTGAACTTTGTACATACATTTCCCCATCGTGCCCTCTGTGAAGCAGTTACCTTATTGTGTGTGATCTCATTGTTCGATGGACTGTCTCTTTCTCCACTAGGCAGTAAACTCCTTAAGGGTGGAATGTATCTTTCTCTTTGTGTTCCCTCAAATGGAGCCTGGCACATAGTAAGTGCTCCGGAAATGCTGGTTTGAATGAAAGATGTGATTTCATTAAGTACTATTGAAACTAAGTCAAGGATGGAATACTTTTTACCCCAAGCAGGAAGAGTTATTCCAAATGCTGTAGAAATGTCAGAAAGAATTGAGATAGGAAAAAAGGCCATTAGGCAGTCACTGGTGACCTTTGATAAACGAACAGTTTGTATCAGGCAGTAGAATTGGAAGCTTGATTGTAGGGGGTGAAGTGAATAGAGAGGGAGTGGATGCAGCTGGTGGGGATCACCAGTTCGGGGAGGTGGGTAATGAAAGGGAAAAAGGTGGGTAGCTTCAAGAAGTATGATGCAACCAAAACAGTCTGACCCATTTGGAGCGAATATTCGCCCTCTTGGGGCAACTGGGCATCACAAATACCAACTTGTCTCATCCAAATGAGACTCTGTCAGCTCAGGAATGGAGCCTGCCCATGCAGTGTCATTCATTACCTTCTCACTCAAATTGCCCAGAGAAGGAACTGGATGTAAAGAAGAGTCTGAAGCAGATGGCTTTTTTGATCTAAAGAATCCTAGCTAAAGAAACAGGGAAGGGCTAGGGTTTCCCCTGCTTGTTGTAACCCCCCCACTCATTTACTGCTGAAATGTGAGTGATGAGCAGCAAAGAGAGAGGAGAACAGGAGCATTTTGAGTGACAAGAATGTGTAGGGTATGTATGTACACGTGGAATACTTTTTAAGTGTCAACTCTGCAGATAGGCAATTACAGAATGGAAGTAGAGCTTCTGGACTAGCTCTCTGTGCTCCTATAATTTCCCCTCAACTCTGAGTCGGATCCCCTTAGCCAGTGATGCATGTTGTTGGGGAGGAAGAAAAATTTCCTGTATCCTTCTAGGTTCTTCTGGCTGGTCTAAGAATGAAATTGACCTGAGACAGATGAACAGGAGAAAATCAAACAGAAGTTTAATAACATGTGCACATGGGAGAGACCCAGGAAATCTGAGTAATTTGCCGTAATGGCCCAAGCCCTCTCCTTAAACACCATCCTCAGCTAAAGACAGAAGAGGATGCTGAGGGTGGGGAGAGTCAGTTCTGGGAGGTGACCAGGAAAGGCACAGTGAACAAGGGTGATTGTGATTCAGATTTCAGTTGTTCCCTTCTCCACTGGTAAGAGTTGCTAGAGATTTGGTCCTCCTCTTCTTCCAGGTGGAGAGGGAGACAGCCTGATAGATGGAGATTTCCCTTACAAATGCAAAAGTCTCTTACAGAAGGGCAACTCCTACTTGGTTTTTAGAGCCCTTCCCAGGTCTGCTGTTTTCTCAGAAAATAACCAGCTTAAAACAATCGATGTGCCAAAGAGACATATCTTAGGGTGGCAAATTCTGCTCCCATATAATGTATATGCTCTTAGCCCAGCAGTTACATAGAGGACTCAGACCTAGAGGACTCAACACTCTTGCGGGCTTCAGTCATCTTCCAGCACAA
The DNA here is from genome assembly GCF_028564815.1 of Eubalaena glacialis. Lineage (NCBI taxonomy): Eukaryota > Metazoa > Chordata > Mammalia > Artiodactyla > Balaenidae > Eubalaena > Eubalaena glacialis. Next base: position 9,924,449 of record NC_083725.1, on the reverse strand, counting down.
TCGCCGGCCTAGTCCTGAGCTTGGAAAAGCATTTAAAGGACATTGTTGTGGGGGGGGGGCTCTGTGTTGGTCAGAAAGAACATCGTAGATGAGTTATAGTTACAGTGGAGTTAGGGCAGATGAAGGGACTTGGTTACATTAAATGGGACACTTGTAGTCTTGCTCTAAATAAATCAAGAAGAATGGAACAGAATTTGAGTAAAAAATATTTCTTCAAATACTGACTTCTAAGTGAGATAATGTGAAAAATGCATAGAGTAGGCACTCAGTACATGTTAGTTTCCCTTTCCTCTATGAAACAAACTTTTGGTTCTTCATAATTTTTTTTTTTTTTTAATAGGGAGCATTTTCTTTTTTTTTTTTAATTTTATTTATTTGTTTTATTTATGGCTGTGTTGGGTCTTCGTTTCTGTGCGAGGGCTTTCTCTAGTTGTGGCAAGCGGGGGCCACTCTTCATCGCGGTGCGCGGGCCTCTCACTGTTGCGGCCTCTCTTGTTGCGGAGCACAGGCTCCAGACGCGCAGGCTCAGTAATTGTGGCTCACGGGCCCAGTTGCTCCGCGGCATGTGGGATCTTCCCAGACCAGGGCTCGAACCCGTGTCCCCTGCATTGGCAGGCAGATTCTCAACCACTGCGCCACCAGGGAAGCCCCGGTTCTTCATAATTAATTGTCTTTAGCCTTTCAGCTTCATTTCTCAACACACATTAAGGTTCTTGAGGGTAAGGTCTTCGGATACTTTTGTGTCTGCTGCTTTCTAGCACAGTACCTGGCCCACCCAAAGTTTGCTTTCTCATCTTTTCCCTGTTTACAGGCTGCCATTCAAAGAGTTCTTTAAATGAATTTTAAGTGAATGAATGATCCATTTTGTAGATCATCAAAATCTATTTTATGCCCTTGTTCATGTGGGTGAATCCCAGAGCAGAACTTGAAGAGGGTTAATTGAATATAGGACAGGATGCAATGGGAGGGGTGAGAGGTTGTTTCATTAACATTCTCAAACCAAAAATTAATGATTTGTGGTTTATTCAACTTCTGTTTTCTTTTGTTCACTATTCTCATAACAGGTGTTCCAGTACCTGTTGCCTTCTTGCTAGTAAAAAGTGGACAATGAGGAAATTTCCTGGTCCAGTGGTTAGGACTATGTGCTTCCACTGCAGGGGGCGTGGGTTTGATTCCCTGGTCAGGGAACTAAGATCCTGCATGCCGCATGGCACGGCCAAAAAAAAAAAAAAAAGACAATGAGTGGCGTATACCTTATCAGAAAGTTGTCAAAGTGCTTGGCTGAAAAGATAGGCATTTACTCCTGTGTGGAAAATCATTTGTGGAAACAGATCAGGCTGTTAGACCCTGACATCCTCACTCTAGGCCCAGTCTATACTGTTTCTTCCTAGGCCCCTGAGGGGCTCTCTGTGAGTTGGTAAATGACCAAAGTTCTTGGTTAGAACTGTTTTTATTTCTTGTAATTGGAAAAAAAAAAAAAAAAAACCCATGGTAACAGTTTTACCATAAACCAGTTTTTCCTGGGGCTAAGGGCAAAGTTGGATGGGGGATGGATGGGGATGGGGACGGGAGTGGGGGCAGGGAAGGGGAGGCAAGGAGGCTGAAAGGCCTCTTTCTGGAAAACAGCACAGCCTGCAGTCTGTCCTTGAACTCCATGGTCCCTCCATGGTATCTGGCCATTTGTCTATATTAGGATTTCTGCATAAACAACCCTCCTCCCCCATGTGTCCTTTGTCCTGTACGACTCAAGAATTCGTCCTTCTTTCTAGATGCATCAGCTTCTCCTCTCCTTGGGTGCCTCTGTCCTTGGCCCCTGGGGCAGAACACAAGGCTTTTTGTATCTTGCCTACCTTAACCTTTAGGACTCATACACTTTCAGCTTAAGGGATTTGAATTCTGTTAACTAGAGGGAAACAGGTAATGACAAAATTAACTGCCAGTTGGAAAGCCAGAGTCATAAAATGTCTTGAAAACATTTATTTTTAATTGAGTTGGATCTTCAATCAGCTGTAAAATAGACTCTTGCCACTTTTTTGGGGGGGCGGGGGGGTGAATCTGGAACATTCCTGTGGGAAATCACCAGTTGTTTCTGGAGCATCAGCTGCCCAGTCTACTCCAGGCTGGCTCCTATATCAAGCCGCTCCTACCTCGGCTGGCAGTAGAATCAAGTTGGCACTGCCAAGTGTTTCCTACGCTTATTTCTGTGAAGAGGCCCTCAGGGCACTTGCATTTCTGCTCTGCGGCTGGCCTGCCCTTCCTGAGTCCTGCTCTCAGACCTAAATGAGATGGTCCTGGGCTCCCTGGTCTTCAAAGCCTCCCCCTTGGGCTCAGGCCAACCCTCCCCTGGCTTCCTGGAAGTCCCTCGAGGCCTGGCTCTGGCTCTAGGAAGTCCTACGCTCTTGCTGGGCACAGTGCTCTGGTTTATTTGGTGTGCCTGTGGCTTTTTCACCAGCTGGTTGATGAAACAGCTCTACTCTGAGCCATAAGTTATTTTTTTCAGTTATCATCAAACACTTGTTTATTTCTGTGATTTCACCTGTGGCCTTGAGACCTCGTGGCAGGTTGCATTATTGGTCCCATCTCACGTCAGTGCCTGTTGACTGGTGCGGGCAAACGCTTGTCACTTCTCGTTTCAAGGTTTTTGCGGCCTTGGACCTCCCAGATGTTCTTGCTTTCTGGCTAAGGGCTGCCTCCTGCAGGGCAGAGACATTGGCAATTTCAGCAGAATGAACATTCAGGCTCTTCCCAGTTCCCCCACCCCAAGCTCACATCTCCCCCTGTCTCATCATTGAGGTCATTCCTGCCGCCCAGCCCTTCCCAGTCTTAAGTGAAGGCTATGGCCCAGCGTGGTCATGTGCTCAAGGTGAAAGAATCAAGAATTCTGGAGTAGAAAGCCTGGGTTGAAATCCTCATTCCTTAGCTTACCAACCATTCGCTCTTAGACATGTCATATATTCCCCTGAATCCTTATTTTCTTCATCTTTAAAATGAGGATCAGGAATTCCCTCGTGGTCCAGTGGTTTGGACTTGGCGCTCTCACTGCCGAGGGCCCTGGTTTGATCCCTGGTCGGCTGGTCGGGGAACTAAAATCCCACAAGCCGCACGGTGCGACCAAAAACGAAACAAAACAAAACAAAACAAAAAAAAACAATAAAATGAGGATCAGAGTATATATATACACACATATATTTTATCTACTTTATAGGGTTGGAAATATCAGATGGAAGAATGTACAAGAAAGCACTTTGTAGACTGGAGAGCACTGTTTAAATGTGAAGGATTACTGTTAGTATTAAACATATTAGTATGCAATAGCTTGACTACACTGAAAAAAGCAGCCAGTACTTGCGCTAAAGGCGGGTTTCTCTGATGCAGCCAACAGGTTATCTCCAAGGCTCGGGCAGGGCCACCATCAACACTGGCGATAGCTGCTCAGGCTTGGATTTGTCGTAGCTCTGCAGCGCGAAGGGTCAGGTAGGAAGAGAAAATCAGTGAGGCCCTGGAGAGACAGCCACGCTTCTGTGTGACATGGGGCTCGACTGGCCAAGGTGGGAGATGCAGTTATTGAGGTGGGGTCTGTGGGATCCTGTAGAAGAGACATTTAGGGGACGATATGGACAAAGCTTGGAGGAATGAGTGGACGTGGTGTATTTGGGGAGCACAGTTGGCTCAGTGTCAGCAGAACTTAGGCGGAACTTCCTGTGGGGGGAAGTTGAGAAGTTGGTTTCGTGTTATAAGGCAAAGGTCTCTGGACTGTCATCTGTGACATTAGGGGAAACCTTCAGAGGACTTGGGAAGAGGCATGTCTAGCTCTGTTTTAGAAGATAAAGGCGGTGGTCTAGGCGAATTCCTTGCTGGACCGGCTTGCATCCGCCAGTTGTGCACATAGCTTCCCAGTTGTGATATTTTTAGTGACATCACGTTGGTGCTTGAAATCACACATGGTGGGAGAATTTACAGCACAGAAGTCAACAAGTGATACAAGTCATTCCCCTCTCCCCTTCAAGCTGGTTGTTAAAAATTTATCCAGGGACTTCCCTGGTGGCGCAGTGGTTAAGAATCCGCCTGCCAACACAGGGTTCGAGCCCTGGGCCGGGAAGATCCCACATGCCGCGGAGCAACTACGCCCGTGCGCCACAACTACTGAGCCTGCGCTCTAGACCCCGCGAGCCACAACGACTGAGCCCGCGCCCCACAACTACCGAAGCCCGCGCGCCTAGAGCCCATGCTCCGCAACAAGAGAAGCCACCGCAATGAGAAGCCCGTGCACTGCGACGAAGAGTATCCCCCGCTCGCCGCAGCTAGAGAAAGCCCGCGCGGAGCAATGAAGACCCAACAGCAGCCAAAAATAAATAAATAAATTTATTTTAAAAAAATTTATTTTTATTTATTAAAAAAAAAATTATCCAGCACAGTTAAGGGGCCATTTCAGTAGGGTAGGACTTTAGTACAATAGTTTGCAGACTTGGGATATGCCTTAAAAATCCTTCAGGCTCCACCCAGACACCCAGAATCAGAATCCAGGGCAAGTGAGGGTGTAGGAACCTATTTTTTAAAAAGTTTTCGGTCAGTTCTTGTGCAGCCAGTCTGGTATGACCGGGGCAGGGACAGAGGAGTAGGGAGGAGGGGATGGATATAAAAGATGTTTCAAAGGTAGGAGCAACACAACTCCGCGACAGATTGGAGGTGGGGAGCAGAGGAGAGGGAACCGCTAAAACTATTTCTGAGTTTCCTTGTTTGGATAGCTAAGTGGATGGATGGTGATGCAGGTGGCTGAGCGAAGGAAAGCAGACACAAGTGGTTTGGTAGAAGAGGTGAGAGTGTGGGAGGGAGCAGGCAGTTTTGGACATGCTGCTTGAGGAGCCCATGGACGCGGGGTCTTGGTCATGTCCTGTAAGCAGCTGGGTCCGGAGAACTGATGCTTGGTGGAACGGTCCAAGCTGGTGGTACAGGTTTGGGAGTCAACATGGGGGTCGTTGAGGCCGTGGACTTGCACGAGATTATCGGGGGAGAATGTGTAGTGAAAAGAAGGTGACTGTGGGCAAAGCTCTAACCATGCAGAGGTTGGTAGAAGAGGAGCCAAGAGGAGATCCAGCAAACACCAGTTTGTATTTTGACTACCAAACTCAATGGTTCCTTGGAGGGTGGGGTTCCTTTAGGTATTAACAAAATTTCCAAAGGCTTAATAGAAACCACACATTGTTTCATTTGAATTCTATCAACCCAGTGTGATGAGGCATGTTATTGGATGCTGACCTGATGGTAGCTGTGTGCCTTTGACTAAAAACAGCTCACAAATTAACCAGGAGACAGATAGTGTGTTGTCAGTTATCTCTTTCAAAACCTGATAGTTGGGAATATAATTTAAGGGTTCTTGGTGTGGAGGAAGTAGGGATGTGTGGGGAGCACAAGCAGGGGCTCTTGGTGTGTCCTGGGAAAGTCTCCTGACTTGTTCCTGTGAGGGGAAATCGACGGAGAAGGAACTTTAACCCATTTTGAGTCGTTTAGATAAAGTGACCAGGATCAAGATGATTGTCCAAGGGACATCCCTGGCGGTCCAGTGGTTAGGACTCCACACTTCTACTGCCAGGGACCTGGGTTCGATCCCTGGTCGGGGAACTAAGATCCCACAAGCCACGTGGTGCAGCCCCCCAAAAAAAGATGATTGTCCAAGATCAGGTTTTGAGGTTATCTGTGGACAAAGTGGCTTCTGGCTCTTCTGGGGTTTGAGAGCTCTTTGCAGCTTCCTGGCACTTCCTTCCTTCTCCAATGTGAAGGCTCTGGATTGGGAAGGAAGGGATTTTCTAAAGGCAGGAGGGGCCCTAGGGGGCTGGGGAGGGAGGAAGGCGAGGGAGGGTGGGAGGAGGCTGGCCTCTGAGACTCTGCTGCCCAGGGCCTTGGCGAATTCTCACAGACTTCAGGTCCTGGGAAACAACTTGTCGGCCCCGTTCCGTCCTGAGTAAGGGTTTACCACCAGGAGACCTGGTGAAGTTGTATTTACTCTCTTCAGATGGTGTAAGATTTCAGTGTGACGCTGAGTAGTGATTGAGGCCAAGGAAGCTACTGGGATGTGGGAAACTAGAAAAAGGCAGTGTGTTCCTTTAGCTAAGCGCAATTGAAGAGAGATAAGCTGGCACAATTCTCCTTGCTTCCCCCCCCCCCCGCCCCCCGCCTTCAGGCCCCATTGGAGGGATGTAATGGGGTAGGTGTACGTCTTTTAATTGTGTGAGGTGAGAGGCCTAGAATTTTGTCGTGGGTGAGGGATGCTTTACCCTTTGTGAAAACTATCTCAGAACAGGGCATTCGAGAAAATAATTTTTTTTTCCAACCGAAGCTTGATTATCTGTATTCTTGAGAGCCAGGGATTAGCATGAAAATTTAAAACTCATTGTTTGGGATTAGTAGGTACAAACTGCTATATATAAAATAGGTAAATAACTAGGTCCTACTGTATAGCATAGGGAACTATATTCAATATCTTGTAATAAACTATAATGGAAAAGAATCTGAAAAAGAAGAGATATATATAGATATATATATACACACACACATATATATATATGTGTGTGTGTATAACCAAATCACTTTGCTCTACACCCGAAACTAACACAAATTGTAAATCAACTATACTTCAGTAAAAAAAGAAAAAAAAAAGGAATACCAATGTCACCAAAAAAAAAAAGGTACAAACTTCCAGCTATAAAATACATAAGTCCTGGGGATGTAATGTTCAGCATGGTGACAATAGTTAATAATATGATGTTGCATATTTGAAAGTTGCTGAGAGAGTGAATCTTAAAAGCTCTCATCACAAGGAAAAAAACCGTGGGACTTCCATGGCGGTCCAGTGGTTAGGACTTGGCGCTTTCACTGCTGGGGCCCGGGTTCAATCCCTGGTTGGGGAACTAAGATCCCGCAGGCCTTGTGGTACGGCCAAAAAAAAAAAAGTAACTATGTATGGTGACAGATGTTAGACTTATTGTGGTGATCATTTTGCAGTATATACAAATATCGAATCATTATGTTGTACACCTGAAACTAATACAATGGTTTATGTCAATTATACCTCAATCAAATAAATAAGTAAAAATTAAAAATTTTTTAAATTAACAAAAGAGAAAATTTAATACTCATAGGCATTTTAGAAAGAAAGAAAGAAAAAACAAAGTTGCAGCCTTGGGCTTCAGAATCTTTTCCCACTGACGAATACCTGTGATGTCTAATTGGAGGGCCACCTTCTTTCCTGTTCGCCCTCCAATGGAGGCTCTGTCAAGCATGAGGTACGGCTTCCTCATGTTGGATAACTGAGAGTTGGGCCACAACTCTGGCATAGGGGTGGGGCAGAGGAGGGCTGGTGTTAGGAGGGCCATGCCAGCCCTCATGGGTTTGCTTACAGTGGTGGCTTTATTTAGAAGGTTCACATCTAATTCAAGTTGGCATCTCTAGAGCACCAAACCCTGAAGCTTAGTCTGCTGGAAACATGGATGAATGAATGGGCCATCAGGAATTCATACAGACTGGTGGGCTCCTTGAGGTCACAGACCAGGCCTTACAAATTCAGTAAGGCCTAGCAGGATACTTTGAACACAGGTGTCCAGAAAAGGTTGATGAACATTTTGGAAGCACATTGTAATCTAGAGGGAGCATGTAATCTGTACTCAGCAAAGTGTCTTTCTGGTCTGGCCGGGGAGTATTCAGCAGAAAGTGGAGACCTCAGAGGGAGGACAAGGCTAGATAGTTGTACATTAATTTGTCATGTTGTACATCTAATATGTGCTAAGTACAGTGCTGGGCACTGGGGATGCAAAGAAATGACATAAAATGGGATCTTTGTTCTCAAATAACTTACAGCGTGGTAGAAGGTATACGGAACTGAATCAGTAATTACTGTATCCCAAGGAGTATGATAAGTGTTATGATAAAGGGAAGTACAGGGCAGGGTGATATAGGGACCACAGTGTGGGTGGTGGCCATCGAGGAAGATTTCCCTGAGAAGGTACAACTTTTGGAGGATGATAATAGCTATAATATTGAGTATCTACTCAATGCCAGATACCTTTCTAAGTATTTCGTGGGTACTAATTTATTTAATTTTCACAACACCCCAGTGAAGAAGATACTTTTATCATCCCCAGTTTATGGAGGGTGAAATTGAGTAGGTGGAAGAATCGAGATTTGAGTGCTGACCGTCTAAAGCTAGAGCCCTCAGGCTTAATCCCTGAAGATCCTGCCTCAGCGATGGGAATGAGTGAAACGAAGAGGGGAGTGGAGAAAAGGATAAACCAGGCGGGAGAAGAGCAAAGTCAAAGCCAGGGACAAGCAGAATGACCGGAGTGGAGAGTGAAATTCTGGAGCCGGTGAGGGAGATGTGGGAGATGTGGACGCTAGGAAGGTAGATGGCAGTCAGCTTACTGGGCTTTTATAGCTTAGTTTTAGGCTAAACTAAGGAGTTTTTGAACTTTGTTCTGAAATTAGGAGACGCCTAAAGGATTTTAAGCCAGGAAGAGGGGAATTCCCTGGCAGTCCAGTGGTTAGGACTCCTAACTTTCACTGCCAAGGGCCCGGACTCAATCCCTGGTCAGGGAACTAAGATCCCTCAAACCACGCGGTCAAAAAAAAAAAAAAAAAAGTAGTAAGCCAGGGAGAGCCGTGATCAAATCTGCATATCAGGAAGAACACTGTTGTATCAGTGTCAAGGATAGACTGGAGCAGGGCCGGGTTGGCAACAGGCAAAGCAGTTAGGAGCCTATTAAAGTAATCCCCGCAGGGAGTGATGAGAGCTTGACCTCACGCAGTGGCAGTCAGAGTGTTGAAGGGAGGATGGGATGCCTTTGAGGGATAGTAAGGTAGCATCTGCAGGACCTGGTGTGAAATTGACATGGAGGTGCATTTCTAGTTTGCATGCATCCTTAGTTGCGGAGTCCAAGGAGAGGACAAAAAGATGGTGAAATCAGTACTGGGCATGTTCAGTTTGAGATTCCTGTTGGACCCATTCACCATGGCAAATGTATGATAATAAAAATAAGTATTATTAACATTTTTGGGGTACTTATTACTTGCCAAGACTTCTGTTAAGTGCTTCATATCAGTTAACTTGCTCAATCCTCCAAACAGGTCTGTGAAGTGACTTACATTTTAAAAGACAAGGGGGCAGGAATGTAGAGAGAGGTTAACAAACTGCTCTGAGTTACTCAGATAACAAGTGGCAGAGCTGGAACTCAAATCCTGGGTTTGATCTGGAAACCTCTACGCTGTTCAATAAAGCTTTCTCCGGTGATGGAGACGTTCTCTAGCTGCACTAATATGGAAGTTAATAGCCACATGTGGTTATCAGGTTCTTGAAATGTAGCTAGTACGACTAAGGAACTGAATTTTTAATGAATTTAAGTAGCCACATGTGACTAGTGACAGCTCAGTGCTGTGCTGTCTTTGGGGGTCATTAACTTATCCATCATAATTGAAGCCTTGCATGTGGACATGATTCCCCAGAGATATATTGCAGTGGATTTTAATCTTCTGTGGGTTATATTCTCTATTTGAGAATCGGATGAGGGCTATAAATCCTCTCCCCTGCATGTGTAATATAACAATTTCAGAGATCCACAAAACCTAGGCTCCCCAGGTATAAAGCTGGAAGAGCAAGAAACCCAATAAAATGTGAACTCCTTGAGCATGGATTTTTCATCTGTTTCATTTACTACTTTGTATTTGGTATCTAGATTCTCGAACAATGCCTGGCCTATAGTTGGTATCAGATAATTTATTAAATGAGTGGCTGAATGAGTCCTGGGAAACATTTTAGGACCAACCAGAAGAAGAGTCCATGAAGTTCCCTAAAAAAGAAGAGAAAAACAAAAGTAGGATAAAATCCAAGAAAGAGCAGAGGGTTTTGTCATAGAAGGTAAGAAGGGTGAAGTTTAAAGAATGGGAATAATCATCAATGCCAGACCTGCCTGGGTGGTCAAATGAGGTTAGGATGTAACTATTGTCATTGGCTTTGGCAGTAACAGAGGTCCTGGTTGACCAAACCAAGGAGGGGTAGGGGTGTGGTCCAGGTTACAGTGACTAATTCATGAAATCAATGGTGAGGAAGCAGAGGCAGTGAGTGTGATGTCCAGTGGGTCTCAATCCTGGTTGCCCCCCAGAATCACTGGGAAGCTTTTAAAAAATACGCATTCCTGGACAGGCTCAGACTCTGACTTGGTAAATTTCGGGAGGGGGCCAAGGAATCTGCATAGAAAAGCTCCTAGCTTATTCTGATACAGTTTTTTTTTTTTTTAAGTAATTTAGTTTATTGATTGCCTTAGGAGCATTAAAATGTTTTAAAGATGAATGATTTTAAATTGCATAGAAAAACCAATAAATGAGACATGCCTGAAATAGGGAGATAAGGATTTCTTCTTTGTTTATTAATAACTGCTTAATTATCACAACACATTATATGCAAATCTCTGATAGAGTTTTGATGGAAGTTTGGCAGTCACCAAATAGTGCATTCTTTCAATAAAATATGGCCCTGAAGGGAAGGAAGGAAACATAAAGGAGTTGAGGGAGAGATTTTTTTTTTTTTTAAAGACAGAGACATGGGTATGTTTAGAGGCAGAAGAACTATTAAATAGAGAAACATTAGTGAGTTGTAATGAGCTAAAAGATATTTAGCTGGATTCTGAATCCCTCAATCTTTGACCAGCTACCCACCTTGCTACTTGTTCCCAGGGGAGGCATTAAGCAGAAGCAGTCCTGCTACCTTTGTAGACAGATCATTTATCTTCACGCAGAGCATGTTATTTTCTAAGTAGTATTAGAGAATATTCAGGTATGTTGTGTAAGAAGCTGGCAGTCATTGGCAGTGTCCCAAATCACATCTGTTTACTTATCTTCTATTATTAGACTTTCTTATACCCGCTTGCCAGATGACAAACAGAAACTATTCTCTTTTATTCTCTACTTACAGGCTACCTGCCTTTCTTCCCCCAGATGCCCTTCCTCTTTAAACTGAAATGGTAGATGCTAGAGTCATTTCTCAGGCGGATATAATTCAACATGAAAACCCAGCCTTTTATCAGTGACAGTGCGACTCTACTTTTCAAGTCAGTGGCTCTCAACATTTTTTATCATAAGTTTCTCTTCTGTTAATTTCCTCCCATGTATTGGATGTTTCAAAGTATTTATCTGCCAAACTAACTGAATATTAAGTAAAATTGATGTCCAGCATGTCTGGTACACCTACCAAGGCCCAAACGTGGCCCTAGACGCTTTCCTATAGATGATTTCTACCATTTCTAATCCCCACTGCAGTTCTTAAAGGCATGTGGTGTATACCCATGTCTGACACTTAGAAAAGTTAAATAATTTGCCCAGTATCACTGTGCTAAGCGGCAGAACTTGTGTCTTCCTGACTCCAAATCTTGAACTCAGATATTGGGAAATAGGCTGAGAGAGGGTAAGGGACTTGGTCAAAGTTATAGGGCCAATAAGAAACAAAGCCAGGGCGAACCTTGGTTTGTCTGTCTCCGTGCTATTCTACCACATCCACTACTTGAATTAATTTCTTCCCCCACTTTTAAAAAAAATTTTTATTAATTTTTATTGGAGTATAGTTGCTTTACAACGTCGTGTTATTAGTTTCTTGCTGTACAGCAAAGTGAATCAGTCATATGTATACATATCCCCCACTTTTATTAATCAGATATTTATCAATTAAAGCCACTCTAAGCTTTTCAGAGCTTCTAATTAGCATAAGATAATTGGTATTAACACACTAGATTGCTCTGTGATTAGAGCCAAAAACAAAGAAATGTGAAAAATGAGTGCACAGCCTTAGTGTGGGTAAATGTACAGGTTCCATTAGGCTCTGGAAATACTAAATGACATCTCGCATAGCCCCATAACTGCTTGGAATCCCCTGAATCTCTCAAAACCCCTTCCGGGCTTAGGAGACCCCATTAGTGTTGTCTGGGCGAGAAAGAACTGTTTCTACTTAGGAAGCACCAGCTCAGAAAAAGTGCCAAATTTAGTTTGCCTAGGAGTGAAGCTGTACTTTGCAGAGAGCAGGCGGACACCTTCCTGGTGGCTTGTGGGTTTAGGCCGAACTTCCTGCCAGTGCCCGGGGGTGGGGGAGGGAGGAAGGGAGACCAGTGGAATCATGGGAATTTACCCAGCCTGCCTTGCGGAGCTTCTTGCTAGCTCGGTAGCCTGTGAATTTCTGCCTCTGGAGTGTGCTCTGCCTCAGATTACAATGGATTTTTCCCAGCCAGGGTAACTGGTTCAGTGTGACCTTCTAGGATAAGCTCCCAGCACTAGCTTGCTGGCAGAGAACAAAACCAGGACTCCAGATTTGGTTCGCTTCAGCTGGTTTCCCTCCGGAACATTCCGGGATGCACAGAAGCGCTTCCCCACCTTATTTAGTAACACAGTGTGCTGTTTCAAAATTTAATTTCGACAGTGGTTTTTATCAGCAGCTTGAATTTGCAGCAGGAGGGATTTTAGTCATCCTCATGCGTTTTCTAGAGCTCTTTTGGGGGAAAGGCAAACGGTTGCTTATACAACTTCCCTTCCTTGCAGTGTTAAGTGACTTTCAGTCATCTGGCGCCCAGGCTAAGTCATTCCAAATCGGTGTTTGGAGTTTCTTTTCAGACTTTCTAAGAGACGTTTCCATCCGTGAGCGCCCTCTGCCGGACTTCCTTCAAGTTCTTCTCAACTTCCTTAAGCTGTAGAGCCCGCACTGGCCACCTGTCCCTCCAAGGCCTTGGCTGAAATGGAGTGGTTGTGGACGTGGACCCTGACCTTCTGGCCTCCCACAGCCCTCTACAAGCACCCTACCGTGGTGATGGCTTTTCTGCGTGACCTCAGAAGACCGGCAGATTCATTTAGGGAGCAGGGTGAGCTGCCCAGTGTCCAGGTGGTCTGTATCGTGTGAAAAGGCTCATATAAGAGAGGAACTGAGAGTTTTTGCGAGAGAGCAAGGCCATGTCTGAATCTCTGGAAATTCTGCTCAACAATGATCATTTCATGGGGTTGGGTGGAGCGGGAGTGGTTGGCGTCTATCTCACCTTTAAAGACGGTGGGAAAAAAAGTTCTGAAAATGGAAGGAGAGAGGACCAGGCTCCTTTGGGGGATGAGGAGGCAGGGGGGTGTCTAGAGGAGGAAGGAGCCCATGCGTGCTGCAGCTGTTGCTGCTGTGGAGTTACCCAAAGTTCCTCCTGTTACACGTTCTCCTCTCCAATATGTTGTCTGAAATCCCCCAGCAGAAGTGTCTGCGACCTGCGCCCCTTCATCCTTCCGGTGTTGCTGCATCGCAGTGCTCAGGGAACACTTGTGCCTCCTAGGCCGGGGCTCTTTAGGTCCCAGCCTTCTAGCACAGTGCCTGGTATGTGGTAAATGTTTGGTGAGCTGAGCTGAACCAGAATGCCCTCTCAGGATTCCCTTCCGGTCCAGTGGTTAGGACTCTGCGTTCTCACTGCTGGGGGCCCCGGGTTCAGTCCCTGGTTGGGAAACTAAAATCCCACAAGCCACGCAGAGTGGCCAAATAAATTTAAAAAAAAAAAAAAAAAGCCCTATTTTCTCAGTTCTGCTCATCCTGAATCTGTTCAAATTTCAAGTGTCAGCAAAAAAACCCTTGCTGTTGAGATGGTCTTCTCTTACCAGCCCCAGAAGGAAGCGATCTTTCTCTGGTTTATGTTTCTGTAGCTTTTAATATTTACTTCTAAGAGGTATCATTTTCTACTTTTAAATGTAGTTTAAAATTATAGTTTATATTGACTCTTACTTTCAGATTGTAAACACCTTGAGAGCAGGATCCCTGTCTGATTCATGGCTTTATTTTCCATGACCCACAAAATGATGACTTGCACGTAATAATAGCATTTGTACAACAGTTAGTATGTGCCAAGCAGTATTCTCCATACTTCACATATGTTCATTCTTTAATTCTTACAACAGCTTTACATTCTTTAATCCCTACAACAGTAAGAACTATCATAACATCTATCTCCATTTTGTAGGTAAGGAAAATGACTAATAATTTGCTCAGGGTCGTATTAAGTAGGAAGTGGAGGAGCTTGGATATAACCTGAGGCAGCATATTCCAAAGTCTTGACTTAACTTGGATGCTGCTTTTTGACATATGTGCACATAGAGGGCATTGTAGAAATATTTGTTGAATGCATGCACGTTGATATTTCTTAGTTATTTAGAACCAATAAATCATTTGAAGGTGATCCATTGTTAACTTTCATCTCCACCCTCTGAACGGTTTTCTAAGCAATGGGAAGGCCAGAAGGGGGCGCCAAAAGTTGGTTCTAGTTTTGGTTTCAGAAGCTGGGTGGGTTGGCCTCATTCAGGTTCTGGTTTGGAAGTCAGCAGTGCCATCTAGTGAGATAACTTGCTAAAAACAGCTCAGAATTATTTTTCTGAAACTCTGGTACTTCTCATTTAGTTCTGGGAGCCCCTCTATTAGCTTTACTTTAAGCTTTGATTGCCAGAGTGAGGGTAGGGTGAGAAGGAAGCACAGCCCCATTATAGATAGCTTAAATGGAGTCCAGTTTGATCTCTTCCGTGAAGAGGCTGTAATGCTGATTGTGGTCATTGGGTTGGTTGAGCCCCTTTGGGTGTTAGATAGTGTAAAACACTGGGTTCCAGACAGCCCTCCCTCCTACTTCTCCTCACAGGTACTGCCAACAGTGTAGACTGGTATTCCTCTCTCTTTTTTTTTCTTTTTAAATTATTATTATTATTGTTATTTTGGTCTTCCTCTCTTGATGCTTGTCTCTGGAGCTGAGTCTGCTGTGGAATTTGAGTTCCAGTCATCTGTGGGTTGCCTACTGTAGTCTTAACACCTATTCCAAGTTGTATAGAAGAGGGTACTTGATACATATGACAGGTCAGTCCCAATGTAAGAAATCCCATGGGTTAGCAACACAGCAGTATAATTTTGTTATAAGGAGTTTTTAAAAGGCAAGTCTATGAGACCTTGCAAAGAGGGAATGATGAGTAGCCGCATGTTCTCCACAGGAAATGAGCGGCAAAAAAAAAAGTGCTTTGTGTAGAGTAAAAGAAAGAACACAGGATTGTGTGCACACTTGGTTCTGCCAAGCAAGTGGAAGCTTTGTGTGTGGTGCTGTTCTGATTTCTGGCGTGTGTGTGTGTGTGTGTGTAGGTGCATGTTTGTGTATTTGAAAATTTGACGTAAATTGCTTCTAAGTTCATTTACTTCTTGCTGAAAAATCAGAACATGAGACCATGGTTGTAAAGTCACGTGCTTCTTTGGTGGCGAGTGTACAGTCACTGGGGCGGGCACTTACCCTACAAGATTGTTCACAGTTTGCCATCTTCTGGGGATCTAGTCTAAGGAGTGTACTCTGTAGAGATCAGTGCTTTTTATGGCTGTGGACAATCCACCAGAACAAGGGAACAAGTTTGGTTGTACTGGGCCTGGGTTATAGTGACATTTATGGTAATAGGAATTTACTATTAATGGAATCTATGCCAAACAGGGGTTTGCTAACTTTTTCTGTAAGGGGCCATACAGTAAATATTTAGGCTTTGTGGGTCTAATGGCCTCACTACTGCACTTATTCAGTTCTGCCTTAACTGCACAGCTCTGCCATTGTAGCAAAAAGGCAGCCCTGGTTAGTATGTAAATGAATGGATGTGGCTGTGTTTCAATAAAACTTTATTTATGACGTAATTTTGAATTTCATATAATTTTCACATGTCATGAAATATTATTATCATTTAAAAAATGTTTATTCCCAGCCATTTAAAAAAGCAAACACCATTCTTAGCCCACGGGGGCTCCAGATTTGGCCACGGGGCTGTGGCTTTACGACTCTTGATTAGAAACCTGGAGTACTTAATAATTAGCAATTAACAAAAATTATTTGTTCACCAGCTTTATGTTCAGTTAGTGTCATAAGGTGTCTGAACAGCTTTTCTTTCTCTTGAGTAAGATGAATGACTGTTGAATTCCACAGTCATTTAAAGTAAGCACTTCAAGAAATCTTGTGAGCTGAAGCTCTATAATCTTCGTGCCTACAGGGCTTTAAGGAGTGGAGGGACTCCACCTTCTAATCCCTCTTTTGTCCCTCACCCTCTTCAGCCTGCCCTGGAGGCGGGGAAGCAGGCCAGGTGGCCCCAGACTCCATCAAGTCTCAAGTCTTTCTCCTGCTGGAATTCCCTCCCGCCCGCACCCCTCCCCTTCCTGCCCACAAGACTGCAAGCCAGCACCTTGAGTGTCTCAGGGGAGGTGGAAGAATGGGATTATTATCCTGACCTACAGATCTAGAGGCCCAGGTACAGAGAATGCCAGAGGCATTCACTCACAGAGACTGTGGCCTGGGAAGAAAAAGGTGATAGGTCAGGATCTTCCTCTTGTGCTTTAGGTGTGATGGGTGGGGTTTTCACCAAATGTGTGTCTCAGTTCCACCGTCTGGCAGTATACCCTCTGTGTAAACTTACCCGGGGAACGTCTACCTTTAAGATGTTGTAACCCCGCTTCTCCATTGAGCTGAAGTCTAGATGCTCTCCTCCAGGGTTGAGAAAGAAGCCGAACGTTAACGGTTCACATCCTGTCTTTTCTCAGCAGCCAGCAGAGCAGCCATGACGATGGCTCTAGCAGGTTCCTGAGTCCTCGGGTGCGGGAAGAAAGGTAAGATCACATGAGGAGGGAGAGGATGGGAGCAGTGATTACAGGGGGTGCGGAAAATGTTTGAGGAAGATAGTGCTTCTGCGGCGAGCGAGAACTGTGGGAAACTGCAGAGAAAAAGGGGCCCGCCAGACCTCTGTGTGCTCAAACACGGATTGGAAAGAGGATACTTCCCCTCGACCCGAGAGGGGACCGATTCTAAAGGCTTTTGGTGTTCAGCAGGGGGAGAAGTCAGTGTGTGGAAACCAAGTCCGTTGGGAAGATGTCAGAGTGGACTTGGGACCTGAGGCACACTCTAAAAGGTTGGGTACGGTGTGGAGCGGGAGGGGAAAGGGTATTTTGTGTCCGAGGAAATCAGCATGGCCGGGCATGCGTGTGTGGCATCAGAGTGGTACCTGAAAGGTGGGTTCGCCTCTTGGTGGGTGTCAACCAAAAGATACAACCAAGCCAAAGATCGGAAGAAGGAAGGAGTTATCCCAAGGCAGTGTTTCCCCAACAGCAAAACTGGGGAAGTTTTAAGCTAAGGGTATTCATGCGTATTCATGAAGGGGCTTGAGCCGAGAATTCAGCATGGAATTGGGACAGAGGTCGACGGAGTTCAAGCGTTAGTTGATTGACGTGAGGAGGGTCACCATCATCCTTCCGTCCTCCACCTGGGTGGGGGCACGTGGGAGTCAGCATCATCAACCTGTTAACTTCTCCCACCTGGTTGGGGTTTCTGTATCTGCAAAACAGCTCAAGGATACTGTTGTGTGTATCCCTGGAGGGGGGATCCAGGACCCTGCCCCAAGGCTGCACTATTGTTTCTTGACTGTTCCTCTCCTGTCTCCTCCGTATCCCCTCCCTTCCCTGATTAGCAACTGTTTGAACCTGCCCGCTGGAACTCAGGGAGGGTCATGGAGGCTGAATGAAGCCTATTTCCTGTAATCAAGAAGTGGGGGGCACAGAAAGGCTTTTGTGCCCAGGAGCCCCACAGGGTCCTGCTCAGTATCACTGTCTGTTTGCAAGATGACAGCAGAACACCAGGATTGGAGTGGATGGTAGGTGTCAGAGGTTAACGGAGAATGAGGTGGGGTGTACAGGGGGCCCTGAGGATACGGAGGCTCCGGGACGCTCGTTTGAGGCTCTGAGGTGGGACTGGCTAAACGCGCAGGCTGTGGGCCCCAGGTGGCATCTGTTGCAGGTAGCGCCTCTGAGCGGTAGACAGAGGGAGCGGTCTGTTGCAGCAAGTTAAGCGTCTGTGCCCAGCGAAGGTGGACCGTACTGACCTTAACGGAAAGGGGGTCTCAGCAGGCATGCCACAGGGCTCTGCTTTTGGTCTAGCTCTGTTTATCATTTTTATCAACAAACCGGATGAAAATGCAGAAGGTACTTTTACCTCATTTATCAAACTTACGGTGGCTGCTCAGCTGAGAGGGAGTAGAGAGAACACCAAGGATGATAGAACCGAGACTTAGTATTATTTCAAACAGAACAGTAGGTGGAAACAACACGGAGTATTTTTAAAAAGGAAATGTGCTATTATATATTTATACATTTATATTAGAATAGTTTCTTAAGTGTAGGGTTACCACAAGGAGCCTAACTTGACAGGATTTCATGTGGAAAAGAACTTAAGGGTTACTTTTTAACCAGCCAAATATGAGCCAGTAACATGAAGCAAGTACCAAATGATCTTTAAAAGTCTGAATTCATTACTGGAAGGATGGAGCATGGATTTAAAAAAAAAAAAAAGGTTTCACTGTAGTCTGCACTAGTTTGACCATATCTGATGTATTATTCTCCGTTCTTTGGAAATGGATATTGATAAATTAGAGTTCAGAAAAGAATGATCAAGACGATAACTATGTCATTATAAGGAATGGTTGAAGGAAAGGGGTTTAGCCTGGAAAAGAGAAGGTTTAGAATGACTATAGCAGCACTCTTTAAATATCTGAAAGCCTAAGAAATAGAACTAGAGGGGTAGGAGTTACAGCGAGAAGGATTTCAGCTCAGGATAAGAAAGAACTTTTCCATGATGAGAGCTGTACTGCAATGGAACAGGCCTTGTAAAGTAATGAACTATCTCCTCCATACAAGTGTTCGGGCAAAAGCTAGATGGTATGTCATGAAAAGGATTTCATCCTGGGCAGGAGGGTGGGACCTTCCCTTTATAAAGTTTTATGAGTTCTGCCCTAGTTCTCAGTTTTGTGCTTATTACTAACCAAAATTAACAGTTCAGCTCATCAATTTAGGCGGAGGCACGGGGCCTCCAAGGGGCAAAGATTAATCACTCTTGTAAAGATACTTTCATCAGTTATGATCTGATGGCAGTGCCCTCAGTCTCTAGAGTGGCCTTCACTCTCTTTTCAGTGCTGTCTGGATTTCGACAACCATACTTTCAAAATTGGAAGGGTCCGTAGAGTTCCCCAGCAGAACTCCCTTCCCTGTGCTTGTGCGCCAAACATCTCTGGAAGCGTTCCGTCCATTTCTGATCATCATACCTTCAGCTGCCCCTCGTCTGTCTGCTCTATGATTGGCAGCTCCTCAGTTCCCTCTATTTTATCCCTGCTGCTTAGGGCATTCCTGGGAGAGATGAATAAGTGCCAAATTGTACATACTCTGCAATGCATTTTTCCCAAGGCTGCTTGCTAACTGGAGAGAGCCCTGCCTTTTTGTTCAGTATTTGGGATTGTATGCTGATAAAAATTATATTCTAGCTCCTTCTCTGCCCACTCCCCCAACCAAGTAAAATGTTATGGAGAGTCCCCTTCCAAACCTCTGCCCAGAAAAATCCTCTAAATGTCTTCCCTGGTCCTTTCTTCTCCCTGGCCCACTGACAGCCCCCTGAACTCTTCGTGGTGGATGTTGGATAGTTTTGCACTAGCTCACCTTGGGCAGTATGGGAAACAGAGAGGGCTGGGCTCAGAAGGATGCTTCTTGCGGCGGTCCCTGTGGACCCCTCCCCTCGAAGCTCAGGACTGATGTGTGTTCACCATGGCCTTTCTGAATGAATTCTTTTTTCGCTTCTCAGCCAGTGGGTTCTCCTGGAGAGAGCAAGTCCTCAGAATGCTAATTAATCACTCAGCCCCAGCTCAGCACAAACCTTTACACCCTGCACCTAATCCTTCCTCTAACATGTTTCCACCCAATTAAGAGACTCTCTGGGGCATTTTGGATATTACTCTGTGATATCCTGACCTAGAGCAAGTTTGAAATCTGAACCCTGGGGAGATTTTCTGCGGGGGTGGGGAAATCTGGTTTGTGCCCTTTGCTCTGGGCCCAATTTGATGGACAGCACACCCTGCTGGTTACAGCGGCATTCCCCACACTGGCCAGGCCTTCCTGGACAAACAGATCATCTCATTTACTCTTTGCTCCTCCCCTGGGAAGCAGGTAGAGCAGGGTTGAAAATGGTCAAGTATGAAATGGGTAATATGGACCCTTTTCTGTGGCTCCTCCTAATTCTCCAAACCATGTGGTCAATTACAGAATGAAGGATCGTTTCATAGAGCAGGCAAAAAAAAAAAAAAAAAAGTTTGATTTCTTCCGGTTTGTTTTTGGTTTTGTTTTTTAAAAAAATGTATTTATTGTATTTATTTGATTTTTGGCTGCATTGGGTCTTCATTGCTGCACAGGGGCTTTCTCTAGTTGCAGCGCGCCGGCTTCTCATTGTGGTGGTTTCTTTCATTGCGGAGCTCGGGCTCTAGGCGTGCGGGCTTCGGTAGTTGTGGCACGTGGGCTCGGTAGTTGTGGCTTGCGGGCTCTAGAGCACAGGCTCAGTAGTTGTGGCACGTGGGCTCGGTAGTTGTGGCTTGCGGGCTCTAGAGCACAGGCTCAGTAGTTGTGGCACACGGGCTTAGTTGCTCCGCGGCATGTGGGATCTTCCCGGGCCAGGGATCGAACCTGTGTCCCCTGCATTGGCAGGCAGATTCTTAACCACTGTGCCACCAGGGAAGTCCCTATTTCTTCTGTTTTAAAGATCAAAATTATAACCCTTTAGTACGAGATAACTTTCAACTGGTTAAATAAAACATTGATTTTTCTTTTTTCTTGTACAAGGTTCAGAATGGATATAATATTTAGAGACAAATAGCTACTCTACTGTAGTCTAAAAACAGTCCACAGGACTTCCCTGGTGGCTCAGTGGTTAAGAATCTGCCTGCCAGTGCAGGGTACATGGGTTCGAGCCCTGGTCCGGGAATATCCCACATTCAGTGGAGCAGCTAAGCCCAATGCGCCACAACTACTGAAGCCCGCACGCCCTAGACCCCACGAGCTGCAACTACTGAGCCTATCTGCTGCAACTACTGAAGCCTGTGAGCCTAGAGCCAGTGCTCTGCAACAAGAGAAGCCACCGCAATGAGAAGCCTGTGCACCGCAAGAAAGAGTAGCCCCCGCTCACCACAACTAGAGAAAGCCCGGGCACGGCAACAAAGACCCAGTGCGACCAAAAAAAGGAAGAAGAGTCCACGTTACAGCAAAGAGGGAAATGCCTCAATAAGATATCCAAACTTAAGGGCTTCTAAGAATTGTATTTTTCCTCTTTCACATCAATTTCTGTCCCGAAGGAAAAAAAGTCTTTGGGTAGGTGAGTGCAGGAGGCGGCCATTTCCTGGGCAGGTGTGCATCAGGGAGAAGGGGCAATTTTGGGAAAAGAATCAGTTTATTGGGAAGCAGGGATTGTCTCAGAGATAGGAATAATTCCCTCAGGTTTCTGGTTGAAAACAAAATAGATATAACTTCCCCAAAGTGTGTATGTGTGTGCAATGGAATTTGGGACACTAATCCATTTTCATGCTTCGAGGTGAAGTCACGGGTACACTTACAAAGCACTAGTTCCCAGGTTCAGCCCAAACTGGAACTGTTGGTAAGGTTTCTGAGGTCCCCAGGTCTTTATTTATTTAGTACATTCACCCAGTGGCAGGACCTTTTATACAAAGCCAGGAGTGTAGAAAAAGGAGCTATTTTTACTAAGGACCGTTTATGTACAGGATGTTAGTTTCAACAGAACGTGGTCTCAGTTGAACAGGAAGCCTTTTCGTGGTAGGAAAATGAGACATGGAGAGGGCTGGAGTGTAACTGAGGACCAAGGCAGGGCTCCATGCATTCACGTACTCATTCCTGCATGCGGGCATGTGTGCCACAAACCTTTATTAAATGTCTTCAACATGCTGGAGCCTGCCTGAGTCCAGGCTGCAGCATGAATAAGAGGCTTGCCCTCTGCCACTGGGCCCTGTGGTGTGCAGGAAAGAATGAGAGTCTCAGCAGACCTGGTTTTGTCTGCCTTCTTCCATATTGACTGTACATTTTTAAAAGCATTTTCCTCAGCTTTACTGAACCTTAGTTTCCTCATTTGCAAAAGTCTTTTCTTGTAAAGAGTACATGAGATAACATGTGTAGAATGCCTGGTACTTAGTAGGTGCTTAGTATGGTGGCTGCTAGTACTCTGATGGGTTTTGGCTATCTTGAGTTTTTACTCTCACTATCTTAGCAGATCTGTGTTCTGTCCTTGAAGAAGCAGAGACAGAAAGAATGTGTAGAATATTGATCATCTGCAAAATATCAGATATTGACCCTGAGGATAAACAGATTAAGGCATGGTATTTGCCCTCAAGAGCCTTCTTGTCTTATGGTGAGACATACCTATAAGTAAGCAAGTATAACGTAGTGTAATAATTGACAGATGGAATTTTGTCTAATAGAATTTCGTCGTAGTAGAACTAAAGAATTTGTTTACTAATGCACCTAATCTGTGTGGTGAATCTTACATATACTTTTAAATAAAACCTCTCAACAGCCCTATCAAATAGATGCTGTTATTATCCTCATATTAGAGTTCAGGAAACTGAGGCTCAGTGGAGTTAAGAAATTTGCCCAAGTAATGCAGGTACTTTGCTTGGGGCGAGGATTGGGGAGGAGGGAGGGAGAGGGCAGTGGTATCCAGAAAGACTCCATGGAGAGGGGGAGAGGGCTGTGCGTCATCTGAGAGCTGCAAGGTGAGTAGGAGTCCGTCACATGGACAGCATTCCCAGGCGAGGGAACAAGATGTACATAAGCATGGAGGCGTGAGAAAGCAAGGCATGTTCAGGAACGGCAAATACTTCAGTACTGCTGCCGAGGATGTCCCAGGAGCAGGGGTAGCTAGCGAGCGGCTGGAAATCATCTTTGTACAGGTAAGCAGGTGCCTGATCGTGTCACATCCTGCCATGATAGAATGGCCCGTATTTATAGATGGGGGAAGTGAGTGAGGGATTTGGAGGAAGGGGCACCCAAGTCTCTCCCAGATATTCTTGTGAGAAAAATCCTTTTCATCCTAGTGTGAGAGATGGATTCAAGTAAAAAACACTGGAAGCAGATAAACAAGGAAGGATACTGTGGCAATTGTCCACCCATTCGTTCCCTCATTGAATAAGAGATTTATTGAGCACATACTGTACGCTAGCTACTCTTCTGGGCGTTGGTGGCTACAGCTATAAACAAGATAACCATTGTTTCTCCTTTCACGGTGCTTACTTTCTAGTGAGGGAAGATAGTTAATAAACAAGAAAACGTCAAGTAGTAATAAGTGCTATAGAGAAGATGAGGCAAGGTGAGGTGGTGGACCAAGGCTTTTTGGGACTCCTGTGAGTTGGGTGGGAGGGGCGGCTTACTGATGTGGTGACATTTAAGGTGAGACCAGATGGGCACATTTCTGAATTATGGTAGAAGAATAGAAAAGAGGACTTCTCTGTACCTCACTCTCCTCATCTATAAAATGGGTATAATAATAGGTCCTACCTCATAGGGTTGTTGAGAAGATTGAATGTGTATATGTGTGATGATTAGAACAGGAATGGTGCCTGGCACATGGCTAGCGTTATATATGTGCTTGCTATTATTGTTATTAATAATAATGCTATTGTTACCAAAATACTGGGTAAAGCGGGAAGATTTGAGGAGCAGGGGTGGTAGTGAGTTTCATTTAGATGTGTGGAGTTTGAGCATGGAGTGTGCAGGTGGAGAGATACACTGTGTCGTTGGCCACACCTGTTTGAAGCTCAGGAGACAGGACTAAAACTTCTTGTTTGGAAATGAGAATATAGTTGAGGCCAAGAGTCTTAGAATGAGCAGAGTTTAAGCAGAAGATAAGGGAAGGAGGAATTTGCAAAAGATTGCCCACTGAAGCTAGGAGAACTAGGGGACAGAAATATCGTAGAAGCAAGGAAGAAGAGACAAAGAGGGTAGAGATAGGTAAGAACTAAAAAGGATCTTCTGCAGTGGTAATTAGGAGGTCGTTGATAACCATAGAGCAGTTTTAGAAGAGAATATATGAGGGGAGGAAGGAGAGTCTGAACATGGGGAATTCATTCTAGACATTTGCTTGGGAAGAAGAGAAATAGAGATGGTACGTAGGGGTGTTTGGGGAGAATGTTTATTTTAATATACGGAGACACAGCACATTTTTAATCTCAAGTAGAAACCGGTAGGTCAGGGATGATAATTTTAAAGAGGACATCATTCATTCATTCACTCAATGAACACTTATCAGTTATGTACTATGTGCTCCACTCATCAAGTTCCCAGTCTTGTTGAGGAGACAGTGTTAACATAACTGAGTGTATAACAAAGAAAATACAAACTCGGATGTGTGTACTGAAGGATGGGAACATGGTGCCATGAGGGAGTGTATCAAATAAATAGGGCCTGGACTGAAGTGGGGGTGGGATGAGAGCATGGTGGTTGATCTAAAGCCAGAAGGATGAGCCTGAGATGGGAGGGAAGCAGTGAGACGAGACAGATGAGATGAGGTAAGATGAGAGGAGCTTGATTGGCCACAATAAGGACTTGAGTCTTTTTTTTTTTTTAATGAAACTCTCTAGGAGTTAAGCCAGCATTTTATTTATTTATTTATTTTTGGCTGTGTTGGGTCTTCATTTCTGTGCGAGGGCTTTCTCTAGTTGCGGCAAGCGGGGCCACTCTTCATCGCGGTGCGCGAGGCTTTCACCGTCGCGGCCTCTCTTGTTGCGGGGCGCAGGCTCCAGACGCGCAGGCTCAGTAGTTGTGGCTCACGGGCCCAGTTGCTCCGCGGCATATGGGATCCTCCCAGACCAGGGCTCGAACCCGTGTCCCCTGCATTGGCAGGTAGACTCTCAACCACTGCGCCACCAGGGAAGCCCAGGACTTGAGTCTTTATGCTCAGAGCACTAGGAAGTCACTAGAAGTCTTTATTTTTTATTTTTTTTAATTTTTAATTTTCATTGGAAGTCTTCAGAAGGGAGCTGACAGGGTCAGATTTGCATTCTGTAAAGATTGCAGCTCGGAGAAAGGATGCAGAGGATCAGCTGGGGCAGTTGGGAGGCTGTTACAATAGTCCAGGCAAAGGACTGAGTATTGGTAGCTTGGACTTAAAAAAAAAAAAAAAGTAGATGAATTCCAGATACATGTTGGGGATAAAATGCCCACAACGTGGTGATGCACCAGACGAAGGGTGTAAGAGAGAAGGGAGGTCTCCAGAGTTGGTCCTGGGATTCCATCTTGCCCTGCTGGGGAGTGCCTCTGCTGAAAGATAAGGAAACGGGTTTGGAGGAGGCAAGAAAAGCTGGACCTAGATCACAGGTGAACGGATTAGCCTTGAATAGGAGAGAATAGTGGATGTGAGTGCAGGTGCGTTCACAGGTGATCTGGTAGGACAGTGAGGAGGTTAATCGCAGCAGCACCTATTTTCTCTGTGTAATAGGAAAAAGGATCATCTCCAAAGATCAAGGAAGGTGAATGGGAACAGTACGAGGCTGGGGCGTCATTAATTTGGGGATTTCTTGTATCACCTCTTCTCTGACTAGCTCAAAAGACGTTCACATCTTACATGTCTTACTGGAACGCACCCTCATTTCTCCCAGATAAGGTAGGGAAGGCAAGTTTAAGTTTCATCACGTCTATTTTCTAGGTGTAGTAGCGGGCTGTGGTTAATTCTGCCGGACACTTGCCCCATGCTGTGCACTCTTTGGTTTACTTATCCATCTCCCCACTAGCCCATGAAACCCTGGAGAACAGAAACTGTATCTCTTATATCAGGCACAGAATAAGTGCTCTGCAGCAGATGTGTGTGGAATTTATGAGCGAACAAACGCAGAAACCAAGGCAATGGAATTTGAACCCCCGGAGTTGGAGCAAGGCCAGAAAGCAGACCCACTCCTTCCAACTCAGGTCTGGCCACTGGAATAGATAGCTTCCTACTAGAAGGAAAGATGTTTTCAATTCTGTCCCAGAAATTGTCCCCAAGTCGCATATTTCCAGGGCACTCTAGCCCCGTCTACCTGCCTGGCCGCCAAATTCCCCGTGGCCCCGTGGACACTGAGGTGACGGCTCGGGTCAGCTGCCTCACCAGGAGGAAGGAGCCAGGAGTAGCAAACCCTCTGGGAGCAGTGCCCGTGGCCCTCCCCTCCTTCCAGCAGCTGACATCACATGCAGGTACAGCTCCATCCTCCCTGTCTGAGGACAAAGGAGGAGAGGAGACTGAGTGCCCAGAGCCCGTGGCCAGATGCGGGAGGATGGGGGAGGGCTCTGTGCGGAGCCCGGGTCACAGGCAGGGGGCATCCCCGGAGCACGGAGCCTGAGGCCGGGCCCTCCACCCGCCTGTGTTCTGTGTGAACACTAGGGCAGGGAGAGCTCAGGTGCAGGGGCCAGGTCGACAGCTGAAGGAGCTGCCCGGCCAGCAGCCCCAGAGTGAGCCTCTGGCCCCTCAGGTCCCTGCGGCCATGTGGCAGGCCCCCCCCGTGAGCCCAGCATGGTCCACAACCTGCGCTCCCCGACGGTCTCTTGCAGCACAGCTGTGAAGCAGGCCTGCCATCACCACGTCTCCTCCCTAAGGAAGAAGCTGTCCTTTCTACGAGCCAAGTAGGTGGCAGGGGGCCCTGGAGATCAGGGCACGAGGACTTGGCCCTTGGCTGGTTTGGGGTGACCCGGGGCTGTTCACGGAGGTGGGAGTGCTTTGGGGTGTCTCCCACGTTTGGGGATATTGCAGTTTCTTGCTAGTGACCGGCCCCCAAGAGGGAGAGTGCTTGTTGCCAGAGACTGAAGGTAAAGGGGAAGGCGGGGGGCAGTGAATGAGGCTGCGTGCTCCTCAGTGGATGGCATGCTTGACTGGGCCTCGCCGAGTCGTCTCCAAGGAGCTTCCTTGGCTCTCTGGGTTCTTCATACCAGGGGGCACTATTTTCCTCTCTGATGGTAAATTACTTCAGTTGGTAAAGAACTTGGAGGTCCCAAGAGAAAGGTGCTGAAGAGAATGGTGTGTTCTGCCTGATTTAGGGTTCTCTGGTGTCTTTGTGGGTGTTAATTCCCTTCCAGTGATAGGGACCTATGGATAGGGACCTTTGGGGGTGTTGCCTTTGTGTGTTCACATCTCATATCCACTCATTTGGGACTTTGCTTGAGCAGCTGCCAGGGAGATCTAGGCATAAACCAGGTGTGGGGCTCTTTTCCCTAATGTGGGCCCTGAACCTGGCAGAATCGTGGGGCAGTGTTTCCTTGCCAGACACGCTGTGCCTTGGCCTTTGTGACAGGCAGAGGGGAGGGGGTTTTCTGGAGGAGAAGGAGGTTGCAACCTCTAGGATCAGAGTTAAATTCAGGGGCTGGCAGGCATTGGAGAGAGAGGTGCACGTAAACTTATGGGCAGTTTTGTTTTGTTTTGAAGAGAAGCAGCAGTGAGGAAAAGGACAGATGGGACAGCTGGGGTGAGGAGAGGAGGAAGAAAGGCAGTGAGAGGCTCAGTGGATCGCGAAGGTAGGTAGGGGCTCGAGGTGGTCGGTGACGATCGCGATTCTCTCACACGCACACACGCCCAGGCGCAGCCGCCCACGAGCGTGCAGCCTTCGTTGACGAGGGTTCTCTCCCCAGGGCGCTCTCAGGCGGAGGGTGAGGGTGGGGAACAAAAGCCCAGTCCGCACCCTTAGGAGGTGGCTCCTCGGCTCCGACTACCCCGCGCTGTGGCCCTGCAGCCGGCCCCCAGCAGGGTATGGCAGCACCGGAGAGGCTCTGATCCTGCAGTGCTGGCGTCAGGGACAGGAATCTCTGTGCAGTGGTCACGTGGGGCTCAGGACCCTGCTTTGAAGGTGAAGGAATGACCTCAGGTTAAATCCTGGCTCTACCGCTTACTGGCTGTGGGCTGTGGTGCTTTCACAGCATTTTATCCTCTCCAAGCCTGCTTCCTTCTTTGAAAATGGAGATAATTGTACCTACTTTGTGGAGGTTGGGGGGATCAAAATGAGAAAAAAGGGGAAAAACACTTGGCACTGTGTCTGACGCACAGTAAATGGTAGCTTCTGTTAGAGTTACTGTCGGCAAACTGTTGGCTCGGGCCACGCCTGGGAGGTGAGTGGAAGGTAAGTTCTCAGAGAACCGTAGTTGGAGATTTGGTTCGAGTGAGTCCAGGAGAGGTGACGTTTGATGACTCCTCAGTCGCCCGGGAAGGCCAGTCACATCAACTCCGGTCCTCACTGCCCCCCCAGCTTCCTTTCCGTCTTAGCACGAATGGTGTCATAATTGTATTTATTTGTTGACTTGGTTGTTGTCTGTCTCCCCCGCTCATCCTAAACTCCATGAGAGCAGGGACCGCCTTTGTTTTATTTGCTAGTGTGTACCCAGCACTCAGCACGGAGCCTGACACATGGTAGGTGCTCAGTAAATATCTGTTCCATGAATATGTGTCTAAGGCTTTGCTAGCTCTAATGTCCTATGATCATGGGATTCTGTGACTATGGCCCAGAAGAAGGGCCGCTGTAGCCCTAATGCATCTATTAACCGTTGTGACAGTTTCATGGTCCTGGAAATGGTTTGATCTGTGTGCCCCTTTGTCCGATTCACATACACGTGTGCTTAGAGGATGGTGCGGTCTTGTGGCAGACAGCACATAGGCGTTTGGATAGTAGAGGAGAACTTATTTTAGGTCTGGGCCAAGCTCTGACTTTGGGGGGCAGGGCGCTTCTGCCTTCCCCTCCTGCCCGAGTTCTCAGTTTGTAGCTTCGCTCCGGCTGCTCCTGTTGCTGTCAGCAGAACTGTCTGCAGGTGTAACCATCACCTGCTCTGCGTTTCTCCTCCTCCAGCATTTCTCCCTTTCTGCCTGAGAAAGCGGGGTTATTAATTATAGCTCAGCAAACCACTCTCTCTCTGCGGATGCCATAGTTGGGATTTAGATTGGGGCAACTGGCAGGATGGACGGTAAATTTCATTCCCCAGCGTCTCCACTTCCTACTGGGAGAAATAGTATCCTCCTACCAGCCAGGGTGAAGAAGGAATGTGAGTGGGTGACAGCTCGGGGCTCAGGCCCAGACTCCGCCTGCAGGCTTGCTCTGCTCTGCACTGCATTCTTTCCTCCGTCTTACACCAGGACTGAGATGCAGTCGGAGGCCCAAAACCCTGGGTTCTCTTCTTAACTGGTCACTGAGGAATAATGTAAGCTCAGAGCAGGTATTTACAGAGGCCACTCCTTGCTTTGAAGCAATCGCTGTACCAGAAGTTGATACTCCAGCTTGGTTGCAAATCCCCATCAGTAAACATTTTTTGAGCGGTACCACCAATGTCATGTGTAAATGTATTTACATAAGTTGTATGCGTGCACTACTGTATGAAGTATTTTGTATATTATATAATTAAGTAGACATTTTTAAAGGATGAGCTAAAAAGAAGTATAAATAAAAGTTCTAATATTTTCTTCCTGCACTGCATGAGTAAGTGTTCATACCCCCTTGATAATGAGCAGCCAGCTTGGGAGACCAAGGTTCTAAGGCAGTGGTCCTCAACCTTTTAACAGGTGTCAGAATCACTTGCAGAACTAGTTCAGCATGCACATTTCTGGGCCCCTCTCTCTGATTCTGAGCCTCTAGGAATTTGCACAGATAACACATACCCCAAGTGATTTCCATGTCGGTGGTGTTTGAGAAACACACTTTGTAGCCTGAAACCTTCTAGCTGGTATCAAGCGCCCAATTTAATAGGCCTGGGCCAGGGAGAGCCTAGCTGTCCCAGTCCTGGCTTGTGACATCAGTTTTAGGGAACCTCTGGCAGACCCTCGGTGCCTTTTTACCCAGCCTGGGCTGCTGGTGTCAGTGCATGGCTTCTGTTTTTCCCTTAGCTTCTGCACAGCCCAAGAATTTGTGCAGTAAGGAGAAAGGTGGGTGGGTTGGACTGTGTAGTTAATCATTTCATCTTATCTGTCATCACTTTTCAGGTTGCTCAGTGCCTCTTTTCTTCTTGTCCTCAAGCAGGGGAGCCACAAGCAGTTAACTGTCTGGGCTCCCTCCCTCTCTTTGCCAGTCCTCCTTAATCCGAAGGGGCAACTCTTCCACTGAGATGCAGAGAAACCCATTGCAACCCTGGTTCAAAACAATCCTCCTCCTCCGGGCTGCAGGGAAGGGGCTGAGGGAGTGGAGGCAGTCTGAGTATCCCCCGCCTGCCCATACATAAACACAGAAGTTCCCTTGGTCATTCTTTGTGTGAGCGTGGTGGGTGAGTTAGTAAGTAGAATTTGGGGTTGGACTTTAGAAACTCTTAGTTTATTAGTTTGGCTCCATGCCTTAGACTTGCTTTGGGCTCCACAAAGTGGACAATTTCACCTGCTCAACTCCTTTCCCTCTGGAAGTGAAACAACTATTATCCATGTTTCCTTTTCCTGGGATCTTAAACAACGGGTGGATTCGCTTCTGGCTGAGAGTTTACATCAGTTGTCCTTGTAAATAAGGGTACAGAACAGAGATCTACAGAAGGAGCCCTTAAGAAGGAACTTAAGGGGCCAAACACTCTCTACTCCTTCCTAATTGATGAATTTCTTCTTCACTATCTATGTCAAGTGGTTTTCTGCCTCTCTATGAATAACTTCCATAATGGGAAATTGACTAAGGAAATTAATTGGGGTCTTTTTCAGTAAAGAAATCTATAATTATAAGAAACTACTGCAAATCTACAAATGAGAAGAGCAAACGCAAGACAACACAGAATGTCTTTGTACTTAGTTTGTGGGCACAATATCAGTTCTGAGGTATTATTTGTTATTACTAAGAATAGCTTCTATTTTGAGAGCTTATTCTGTGCTCGATGCTGTGCTTTTCATGTGCTGTTCTTATTTTATCATATTAGCGACCCAGGAAGGGAAGTTACTGCTCTACCCATTTTCTAGATAAGGCAAAGTCCATTGCCTTTCCTTGTAATGTGGCAGAGCTGAGATTTGACTCCAGAGCTCCAGTTTTTATTTGCAGTGCTTTAGGACTTCCTGTTGAGAAAGGATACATGTGGGGATCCAGTGCGGGACCTTCTGCTTTTCCTTATATCTGATGGGTCTATCTTTACCAGCTTGCTAGAATTGAAGCTCCAGATGTGGAGGTGTATGAGCCAGTCTATTAATGAAGATTGTCTCTCGAAAAGCTTCAAAACCAGACAGAACAGGAAACAAACAGGGAGAGGATAGACCCCAGTGATTCTGAATGATGCAGTTAAATGTGCCTGAAGGCCAAATAGGTTTTTTCTTTTTTAATCTTTTTTGAGTATGTTTCCTATGCCTTGTTCATTTTGAGAAGTGCCTTAGGATTTTATATGTACAAAAGCTCCAGTGCACCTCTTTGTTTGACAGTATCTCTTTCTGAAACTTGCTTTCGGTTTCACTGTTATGCCTAAACTGCAGAACAGAGCCATTGTTACTCTTAACCTCTCTGCAGGTACCAGGTGAAGCCCCTGTAGGCATCTGCAGGACCTGCAAAAATTCCCCTTCCCTCTGGGCTCGCCAGCACCCCCTGCTGGTGGTGGCTTTGCCAGGAGAGGAGGGAGTGGTCATCTGATCCCTCAGTAATGAGATCGGCCGTGAGTCAGCAGGCAGAGAAGGCTAAGGGAGTGGCCTGGACTCCACTTCTTCAGTTGTGGAGGGCAGGGGTGTCTGCCTGGCAGGACAGCTCCCACCTCATAGGAAGAGAGGACACTGGCGGGGTGAAGGGAACTGCCAGTGCAAAGGAAGAATTGCTGGTTGGCGTTGCTGTGCAAACGGGTTTGTATGTTCTTAGACCCTCTGCTCAGATTCCTCTGGGACCCATGAGTTCTTCCTTGGACATTTAAGTAGCATGTTCCTTGGTCATTCTTTTCTTTCCCACCCCACGAGCTTCCATAGCTTCATGGTCTGTTTGTTTTCTGGATGTAAGCGCTGCAGTGGCAGCTCCAAGGATACATTGGAGCCAGTGACCTTCAGAAGACAAGCTGAGGACAGTCTGGAGAGGGTGGTAGGCTCTGGAAGCATTCCCCTCCACGTTTGCCCTCGTGTGCTGCTGGCTCGCATCTCCTCCCCAGCCCCTGGCCCAGGAATTGGTGCAGATCTGTATCTGCATCTTTCAAGTTCGTTCCCAGTCCTCTGGGAGAAACCTGGGACGCAGAGGAGGACACTTGGAGACTTCCGCTCAGCTTCCCCCTTATCTCTCCCACGCGCCTGGTCTGGCAGCTGCAGAGAAGAACAACGGGGGAGTGAAACACTCCTCAGCAGCGCCCCTACAGCTCCCAGCCCCGACCCCCAAGGCTGCTGCCGCTCACTGGACTGCCCAAGGGTCTGTGACCTCTGTCTGTCACCTTATCTTGTTTTTCCGCTCAGTTTCAACAGTAGTCACTAGCGGTCCCGAGTCCAGCATCCACTGATGTCCCAGTGGCATTCAGACGGTCCCCACCTCTCCCGCACCGGCTCTTCCACCAGCGCCCGCCTCCGTCTGCAGTAGAGTCTTTGGTTGTACAATGGAAACGTGTGTGGCTCCCGTTTACCATGTACCGTAAAAAGGTCAGGCAGTGTGACTGGCTTTCTCCGCGCTCCCCTCCCTGCTGACCCCCTGCTCAGTTAATCCTGTGGCTTCTCATCTGTTCTCACCCTGACCCCGATGCAAAAGTCTCTGACATCCTCTGCCGCCCCGGCTGTAGGTCTTTTGTGAAAATTGGTACAGGCATGGGAGTAAACCTCCAGGGCAGGGCGTGGGAGGATTATCCACCTTAGGCATTTATGAGCCTTTCCATTTTTGAAGCACTTGCACAAATCTGTCATGTGGAAGTCTAGTTCAGGGACCAGCTGCTGGCTGGAGGTGGTGTGACTGGGGCGGGGGGAGGGCAGGAGTTGTGTAACCAGACCAGTGCCAGCTTTGCATTGGCGCCAAGTGCAGATGGCTCGGAGGTTTGGGGGAACTCAGAGAGTTCCCATTGTTCCCAGCCCCCTGAGTACCCTTAAGATAGCAACCATAAAGGCGACATTATTTTAGTTAACATTTGTTGACTGTGCCTATTATGTGTCAGTCACTGTGCTCTTGTTTAAATTTCCCCATTTTCCTATCCAGTAGTATAACTATTGCCTCCATTTTATAGACAAGAAAACTGAGGCTTAGAGAGGTGTCGTAACTTGCATAAGAGCACAGAGCTGCTAAATGATGGGCTGGAATTGGAACCCAGGTAATCTG
The DNA here is from genome assembly GCF_028564815.1 of Eubalaena glacialis. Taxonomy (NCBI): domain Eukaryota; kingdom Metazoa; phylum Chordata; class Mammalia; order Artiodactyla; family Balaenidae; genus Eubalaena; species Eubalaena glacialis. Next base: position 9,891,383 of record NC_083725.1, on the reverse strand, counting down.
ACTCTAGGTTTTAAGCACTATACAGCACTGCCCTGTCCAGTTCTAGAGGCTGATGTCCAGGCGCTATCACTGATATTCCTGTTGCTTGTGAGGTCCCAGGAAGCGCTAGCGGCTGAGGGAGGTGGGTATCCCCTGAGGAACTACAGTGTGAACCGAGGCAGAGACCTCCGAGTCTGGCCTGAGCTGTGGGCTTCCCTAGGGGCGCCAATGGGGGGAGGCGGGCAGCCTGACACTGTCCCTTCCGGCCAGCAGAGGGTGCATTCCTGGAGGTGACTGGCCCCTGGCTGTTTCCTTTCCACCTAGAACCTGAATCTCCTTCTCTCCTTGCCCTGACTCGTCAGAAGCTCTTGCACCCCAGCCCTCCCCCACCTGATATCACCAGAGAGCAGTTTAGCTGTGTGAGACCAAGTCAGACTTGAACCTTGCAGGGTTAGCTGCCATCTCCCTAGTTTCCCTTGTGCTTGGCTGTTTCTCTCCAGCCACAATTCCTCTCAGATGCTTCGGTCAAACGCTGTCATGGAAATTTCCACTTTGAGTTTGTAATTGCCTGGTCTCCTTTCTCCTCCCACTTCCAACTTGATCGGTTTCCTGATTTTCTTTGTGCATCTTTCTTTCCCTTCTTATTTTCATTTGGACTCTTTCATTGTTCTTTGATGGCTTTTTCCCCCAAAACTCCCCTACATGCCCCCACAGTGTCCACTACCCTTCAGCATTACCTGGAAGTGTCTCCCCTTGGTCTTTCCCTGATTCCTTTTCTGCCTTTGCCTTGTTATAATGACGCTCTCACCCCGCTGTTCTAACGCCTTTATTCACCTGAAAAAAGCAGGTGGGTTTGTTTTCTGTCCAGTCTACCTCTACCGTCATCAACGGGGTCTTAAAATTTCATGTTCTGGGGGGAGAGGTCACATGGCTGAGGGAAGACAGGAGGTGAACCACTGAATTTAAAAAAAAAAAAAAGCTCAATGTTTAAGTAGTATTTACTGTGTGCCAGACACAATTCTAAGCCCTTTCTGTATGTTATCACATTTAATCCTCATAGACGCCAATGAGTTGAGGAATAGCATCCCCTGTCTTACAGATGAGGAAATGGGGGCACAGAGAGGCCAAGTAACATGCCCAAGGTTACACAGGCGTAGTTGAGTCAGAATTCAGACCTAAGCAGGATGACTTGAGAGGCAGGCTGTCCATCAGGATCGACTGCCTCTAAAGAGTTGAAGGTCAACAAGCACAACAGAGGAGACGGCACCTTCCAACCCCTCAGACACGCACAGTCACACGGTCAGGATCGTGGGAACTCACACACTCTGCCCCTGTTCACTTTCACCCTGCCTCCCTCTTTCTTTGTCTGTCTCTTCTCTCAAAAGAAACTGCCGTTTTCTGTGTTCGGGGAGAGAAGACATCAAGTGACCTCTCAAGGTCTGTTGTGCTGGGAGACTCTCCCTGCTTCATCACTGTCTTTTCGGTTTACAGGCATCAGTCAGACTCTAGAGAGAAGGGATTTCACCTTTTTTGGCAAAAAGGCACCCGGACTGTGTTTGTGGTCTCAGGACGGCAGGGTGACCGGGCTGCACATTTTATAAGCAGTGCAGGTGAGGCCATCCCACTGCCCCTCACTCAGAGAGCCGCACACGCCACAGTGCAGCAGGCAAGGCTGATCCGACCAGGCTTCGAAACAGCCTTGCCTGCTTTCCTGGCAGCGCTTCCCACCCACAGCTGCCAGAGGAAGGGCTTCCTAAAGGTGCAGCGTCAGCCTCTGAGCTGTCCTCCGGGAACTGGGTGCCCGGACTCCCCACCACAGCTTGACTGGCCCCAGCCCATAGTCACTCTAGCCTCTTTTCAAGGATCTTGGGGTTTTTTTTTTCCCCCCACTTTCTTAACTTTATACCTAAGTATAGTGATTAAGGAGTTAGAATGTAATACGTAGGGTAAAGTAATTAGTTCGAATAATTGCCCTGGAGAGAAAATGGTATGATGATGTTATAAAGGGGCTCTCCCCGCCCCGCCCCCCCCTTTCTCTGCCTGCCTGCCTGCCTGCCTGTCTGTCTGTCTTTTCACTAAATGTTAGGCAAAATGGAAGATTATAGCAGTTGTAGAAGAGAGAGCTTCTGGTCTCTAGTTCAGAAGGCAAATGCATGGAATAGAGGAGTGATTTATCCTGTGAGGAATCATCTAGATCAGTTTCTTGCTGGGAAGTAGCAGAGGTGCAGATTCGATGGCTTCTTAGATACCCTGCATTAGCTTCTCTTTCCTTTTCTCCTTCAGTGTCCTTCTCTTTCCCGTCTTTCTTCCTGGAGTTATCTTTGGACTCCGGGACATAGTCCTCCTCTTCCTTCTCATTAAAGCTTAGCACTGTCCCCCACCTCCCGCCCCGCCCCATCTTCTAGGCTGTCTGTTCTATAGCTAATAGCACTCTCTGTGCTGCTTTGAGTTCAGGACGTATGCATTGCTTTGTGAAAGAGACTTGGATGCTTCTGACGGAGCAGGTCTTCTAAATGCCGTCCTCCGCGTTCACCATCAGGGCTGTGTGACAGCTGGATGCCTTTAAGAACTGAGGAGGTGAATGTGTTTGGTCCTTTGGGAGACCGGGCGGAGTCCCGTTAACGTGGGTCCGATCTCTGTGTGAATCTGATGAAGCAGAACGTCCCCGTTCGTGGGTACTAGCCTCCTGCTCTCCATCTGTTTGTACATTTGACTGTCAGCCCAGGAACAGAGAGGACAGAAGGCCACAGCGATAGCCAGAAGGCACATTCCAGGCCTCTGAGCAGAGCTGACACGTGCGGGTCTGGCACGGCCCTACACCTTTGTTATTTTTGTGGGCGTGTGGTGGAATATCGCCACTGCGGTACTAGCAAAGCCTCTTACCCACTTCAGGTTGACTGTATCTGTGACCACAGTCTAGGGCTTACAGAAACTAGGCAGTGAGTTAATGAAAAACGATCCATGGGCCTAAATGATTTTCTGTTACTCTCATCCTCGTCCTTTTTCATCTAGGTTTATGGAACTTGGCGGCCCTTGGCTGATAGAGTTAAGATGGGAAAGGGAAGGGGGAAGTGATACATTCGGTGTTTATGATGGCTGGAAAATAATGTACCTCCAGGAACCAGGATACACATCATTTTTTCCTCCTTAATTTCAATCTTGATGGTTGACCAATTTGGTCAGGTGTCTTGGTCCACTTTTCTGCTTAAATAAAGCGATCATGAATGAATCTTTGGTGATTCTTTTTAAAAGCAGTTTCCATCGGACACGGGAGATTTGCTAAATGTATACAGTAACCTCTAGGCAGGCCTAAGATTTTTTTTTCCTAGTGTTTGATAGTGTATTTTCTAATTTGCCATCTTCCACAAAAAGGGAATGCCAGAGGGAAATTGTAAATTCATTGAGGTTTTATGTTCTTTTAGTCTACAGTCATGGGGAGCCGGAGCTGGGGGTGGATTGAGGGGTGGGAAATTTGATAGTATGACATTTAGTTGAAGGGGATTTGGAGTCAGTGAACATGGGTTTGAGTCCCAGCTCTGCTGTGCTGTCTGTGTGACCTTTGGGCAAGTCCCTTCAAGTCTCTGAATATAAGTTTCATTATCTGTGAAATGGGGGAAACAATACTTACCTCAGTGGATGCCTGTGAGTATCAAATGAGGTAATGGATTTGAAAACATGTAAATTATGGAGCCCTGTACCAATAGGAGTTGCTACTATTATTGTTCCTGCCAGACCCTAGGACACTGGCAAAATAAACTGGTAGAATTGTTGATGTCGTCATTCTTTTGGAAAACTCTTTCCTTGGTGTGCTGGTTACCTGACTGCATGGATTCGGTGTGAAGTCAGGCTTGAACAGAAGCAGGTAATAGGAAGAATGAGGGCCAGTGCAGGCGGTAGTGGATGAGACCTCACGGTCACTGCCGTCTTTTTTTATTCCCTTATATTTTAATCTCTCCCTTTAACCCTTGCTTTGCTGGGTTTTCTGTGCTCTGGGAGCTGGATTGGAGGCGGGTGGGGATCAGAAGGTAGGGGGGAAATGAGGGCATCATTTCTCTCAGGAGCTCACCATCTCTGAGGGAAAATCTATGTGGAATTGGGGAACAAGTGCTGGGAGACCTTTCTTTGACCCTTTTGCTTTTTGCTGGGCCTTGGTTTCCTTCTCTGTAAAAAGGAGCCGAAGCTTTAAGGTCTCATCCACCTGCAACTTTTTGTGGGTCTGAAATCATGGGCTTGAAGGAATGCATGTCCTTAACAGCAAGCCCAGGTTAGCACGTTAGGAGAGCTGACAGGGAGAACTGATGGAAGGAGGTACTCAGGGATGCCCGAGGATATCGACCTGCCTGTCCATAGGTTGTTCTCAGTGATTGGGAGAAATATCTAAAGATTCGAATGTGTCTGATTGAACTCTTTGACAGGAAGACTGGTGGTCCACCAGAGCACACAACCTTGTTTCCTTGCTGGTCTCAAGGAGGGGAGTTGCTCTTTCGCATTCTTGCTGGTGCTGGTACTGGCAGACGCACGGAGGAATGGATGTGTGCGCTGTGCTTTAAGTAGAGGTTCTGCACTTGCCTAGAAATGTGAGCAGGCTGTTCCCGCCTTCTCCTAGGGCCCGACGTGCTCTGACCCCTGTCCCTGGCCGCCCCCGACCGCCACAGCCTCTCGCAGGCTGCCCGAGTAGAATGGGCCACAGAGGAAGCGGCAGTCACTGCAACAGAGCGGCCTGTCCCTGCTGGGCAGGAAACCTAGAGTGATGAATGGGGCCGGATGAAGTCATCCTGCTCCTCCAATCAGGCTGCTCCGAGAGAGCCAGGGGCCTCTGCAGATCCAGCCGGGCTGCCGGCTGCTCTCATGTACCTTTAGACAGAGGCTGTGAGTCTCTGGGAGTGGAGTGGGGGGGTGTGAACCGCCCGCTCTGGCTCCTGTGTAGGCCTCAGTCAGTCTGAATGTTATTGGAAGGTGAGTGGCTTCACCGGGCACATTCCTCTCCCTCTGCGTTCTCGGCCTTGCCTGGCGGGCTCTGGCTTTGTGGCTCCGGCACCTCCTTGCACAGCACCTTCTGCTTCCATCTGAGTGCCTGTACCTTCTTCTTGAGGTTCTCACACCCGCCTCTGCACCGACCCCTAGCCTCCTCCCCTCCTGCTCCCCCCAGCACTTGCTCAGCACCCGCCAGCCGGCCCCTTTCCACAAGCTCCCCTCTCTCTGACCCGTGGGTACCAGTTGGCCCGGTGATGGGAGGGCAGGGCCTCCACCTCTGTGCGCTCTCCCCCAGCAGGGGGAGCCCTGGCGAGACCCGCACTTGCCTCCTGGGAAGAAGTACCAGGGAAGGGGAGACGCCCCCTGACTCAGCCTGATGTGGGCATCTGTGGGAACACAGGCAGGCCCCTGACTCGCTGGGGACCCCGAGGCCCTTTGCTCTCCCCCACAGCAGAGGAGGTCCTGGGGCCAAAGCTTAGAAATAGGTCTCTCATTTTCCCCAGTCTTCCAGAGGGGTGGTTGGTTCTTTCCGGGTGGACCTTTGTGACTCTGCCTTTTCTCTCTGGATGGTACCGCTGCTCCTTAGGCCAAGCCGAGACCATGGAGCCAGCTGATATGGTGACAGCAAAGGTAGGATGGAAATGCTGCCGGCCGCACTGTGCGTAAGTGGCTTCGCTTGGCAAGTTCTGCCTTTGGTTCACTTTTCTCTCCCCTCCTCTCCCTCAGCCCACCACTCCGGAGCGTCCCGGGGCTGTGCCAGAGTGGAGGGAAACGGTGCGAGAATGAGGACCTCAGGGGAGGGGAGGAAGGCCGGGCCCTCCTGGGCACACTCCTCAGCTCTGTGTGCCTGGAAGCCTGGTCGGCGGGGCGGTGACCTGTAGCTTTGTCTGGGCTGACCCGTGTGTCTGTCTTTCTCTTAGCTTTGCCTGGGTTTTCCTTTCTCTTTATCCTGTCTCTTTTCAGCCGCCCCCTCCCTTATCCTCTCTGTCTTCTTCCTCTGCCTCCTCCCCACACTGCAGTGCTCTCTTAACCCATCTCTGCCATCTCCACACTTTCACCCTCTGTTTGCTTCTCTTTTCCCTCTGCCTGCTGTATAAGGAATGGGTGGGGTCGGTGTGGGCTGGACAGCCTTGAGAGCAGAGACTGCCTCTCATCCTGCAGCAGATGTTGGCCTTGGGATTGGTGAGGTGGCCTTGGGATTTGGCTCTGAGTAGCAGATGCGGCTGCTGTCCCCTCCCACCGCTCATCTGATGCCCCAATGGAAGTGCGGGTCTGGGCACCTCTAGGGAACGGTGCCCGGGTGCTGTGTCGCACGCACCCTGTAGGCACGCTAGAGGGCGTACCTGAGATAGGTTTCTGATGTCTCCTGACTCCTGCTTGCAATTTGAAATTTGTTTTTCTGTGCATTTTTCCAAACGAGGAGCTAGAGCCATTGAGAGTGGATTGGGGAGCCAAGGAGGCTGAGTTTGTAAGCCGCAGCCCCTGTGTACAGGGAGAGAGACCTGTGGTCCTTCCACAATATCTCAGTGCTTGGTTTGGGGGCCTTCCTCTCTGGCCAGATGGCAGGGTCTCCTTTCTCTCAAAGATGGAAGACTGGACGAGGCTCAGACTTCCGGAGCAGGTTGAGTACCCCATGTGTGTATGGAAGAGAGAATGAGGTAGGAGGTCCAAGCAGCAACCGTGCTGCGGGCAGTAATGTGTTAAAGTGATTAGGACAATTGCAGAACTGGATTCTCAGCCCCTTTTTCCCACTCCCACATGCTGTGTGATCTGATCCAAGTTACTTAACCTCTCTGGGCTTTCATTGCCTAGTCTGTATAGTGGTGAGAATTACATGCATATGTTGTTTTAACCAGCTTAGGTCTGTCGAATACTTCCTTTTCCTTGCAGAAAGGAGCTAGGGAGAGCAAAACTAAATGAGAACAGGCCTCCCTGGATCCCTGGACCACATCACTCTTCAGTGCCCCCACCCTTCCTCTCTCTTCACCTCCTTCCACAAACATTTGAGTAGCCACATTGAGCATGGCTGGTCAAGGTGCTGTACCCGCCTTGGCCGTGTGCAGTGGCAGCCATGGGAGCAAGGCATCTGCAGCTGTGTTTGGATCCAAAACAGTTTGCTGCAAGCAGTTTGCTGTCTGGCTGTAATGCTTCTTCTCTCTGTGATGTCAAGTGTCATCTCTTGCCAGGCTCACCAGCCTGCTAGTCCTCTAGCTCTTAAAGTTGTAAGTGGTTTGGGATCAATCAGCTGGCCCTCCAGGGGTGGTGGTGGTGATTGCTCTGGGAAAGGTGTGCTTTGGGGGCATCGGGGAGTTATTCTGCAGTTAGTTTGGAGATGTGCATTTATGTTTCCATTTGCATATGGAGGTAGAAACAGAGTCAGCTTCATTTTTCTCAGGCTCTTGCCATCCCTTCGCCCAGATTGCAGATTATCTAATCAGGCAAAGAATCAGACCTTGGAGCTGGACCATTCCTGAGGCTAGCATTTGCGATCAGGACCTTGGCCACAGGAGTGAATCTGATTGGTCATAGAAACAGGCGACATTTAACACTGGCTCTGGGATTCGTTTTCTTTAACCTTCTCTAGCCCAAACCTTTTGGAGGGAGTTTAGTTCAAGTGTTTTCAGTCTGGGCCCATGAACCATTAAGGTCCTTCGATGGACTTTAGGAGAGGGTCCATGAGCCTCTACCACGTGTAGGCAGAATTTTGTATCTCTGTATTTTTCTGGGAAGAGTATCCATGGCTCTCATCAGATCTCCAGAGGGCTTATGACTCAAAAAAGTTCAAGACTCTTTAACTGATCAAGATGCTCCCATAAAGAGCCTGTTTGCATTTTGCAACCCAGGTACAAAGAAAACCTATACATTGTGGTTGACACACTGACATTGAAGAATGCCGTGCACGAGCAGGAACCGTGGAGTAAAAATTCATAACGTGACTCACTGGTAACTGATTTAAGATGATGTGGGTATCATTTTTAAAAGTCTAAATACATGTAAATGCATCCCCCTTACCTTATCTTTCCCCTGTAATACCTGAGGTCCTATTCCCTGGATCCCTTTAGCTCCCCAGTGTATTGGGTTCAGTTACCCCCAAATGAAATAGTTTTGGTTGGAGGTGTGGCCACTCTTGATGACAGCCCTGCCTATTTAGACTGTGTTCAGTTCCTGGAGGAGGGCTCTTGGAGGTGTGACTTCATCTCCTGGAGTCTGGATTATTGCACTGCTGTGGCGCTACTCTTTTTTTTTTAAGGTTGCAGTTTCAGACTGGGGCCATCTGATGTCCTGACATGACTGTGTTAAGATAAGTAGATGATAAATTGTGTCCTGAGAGTTTCTATTTCAGCCTTGAGAAAAGAGGTCGGTAAGCATTCATTAATCCATTCACTCAACAAATGTTTATTAAATGCCGCTTACACGCCAGCAGAGATTCAATGTGGAGGTTTTCGATGAATAACACACGATCCCTGTGAGCAGTTAGCTGCTCATGGGCTCTTGGGGAAGACAGATGAGTAAACAAATTATGATGGCCCAAAGGTAATAAGGGTTGTAATAGAAGTTCAAGTCACCAGGGAAGCACAAAAGAACTATTTGATGTTGCCTGGGCAGGCATAAGGGCTTTCTAAGGGAGTGACATTTGATTTGAAGCATGGGTGGGAGTTTGTCGGGCGGACGAGGCAAGAGAGGTGATCTAGTTATGATTTGGAGCTGGGCATGTCTGGGTCCAAACGCTGGCACTGCCGCTTTCTGGCTCAGTGAACCTGAGCGAGTTATCCTGGCTTTTCCTAGTCTCAGTTTCTTCCTTTGTAAATGAGGGTGATACCATCCACCCTACAGGATTGTTGTGAGGGTTAAATGAGATAACTTAGGTAAAATGCCTGCACATCGTAGGTGTTCACTGGACACTAGTGAGGCAGGAGAGGGAGGCAGCACGCATGTGGCAAAGCCCAGGTCACTGCAAGTACTTGGGCCTGATTGGAGCGCGGGACACATGTGGAAGATGGGAGGCAGATGGTGAAACTGGAGAAGGAAGCGGGAGTTGACACCCTATGACAGCCTTATCCATGTAGATACTGGGAACAATCGAAGGACTTTAAGATATCCTCAGGTCTGCTTTTGACTACAAGACTGCAAGGTAGACAGATTGTTAAGATTTTCCTCATTTTGCGCCATCTCTGACACTTCATTTTTCACATGTTTGTCTTCCCCCCACTAGACTATAAGCTTTTTAAGGGCAGGGATTGTGCATTTTTGCTTTTTAAGCCACAAAACCCCTAGCACCTGGCATATTACTTGGTGTATGATAGATGCTCAATAAATATTTGGTGAATGAACAAACAAGTAGGAGAGGGTAAGTACAACTGCAAACCTAAAGATGAGGATTGAAGGGCAGGTAATAACTGAGAGCAGGAGACAAACGCTAGTTGTAAGTAGGGAGCTAGAATTGACATGCCTTTGTGCCTAATTAAACGGGAGGTGGGAGAGGAGGCATGCAGGATGAATTCCAGGTGTCTGACTTGGTGACTTCATAGTTGGTGGTGCCATCTATTGGGATAGGCATGGGAGGTCAGGGTCAGAAGGAGAGGTAGAGGGACAATGCGGAGTTTCATTTATTCGTGCTGGCTCTGAGGTGCCCATGAGACATCGAGGTGAAGGTGTTCAGGAACAATCGCGAATCTGTATCTGAGGTCAGGGGAGTGGTCATAGTTGTACACATATATATTTGGGAGGCACAGTCTTATCTCCAAGGCATTGTTCAAACAGTCAAGACTAGATTAGGTCATTATAAGAAAAAAATTGTAATCATGTGGGGATGGATGTTAACTAGACTTATTTTGGTGATCATTTTGCAGTATGTACATATATGGAATCATTATGCTGTACTCCCGAAATTACTATAATGTTATATGTCAATTATATCTCAAGTAAAAAAAAAAAAAAGAAAGACTAGATTAGGAACCTCTGTGACCTAGATGGCCACCCAAGGACTAGCGAGTTGACAGGAGAAACTTTTCAGATCTCCCATCACAGCAGTTAAGAGGCGGAGGCTCTCCTTATAGTAGAATGTGAGATCTTGGAACTGAGAAGGGCTTCGTCATAGGAGAGTCTGCACTTGTGGATTTTGTAGAGAAATTGAAAAATGTTGGTGGACTGACACAGAATTGCCAGATATTTATTTCACCTGTAAAAGGTAACAACAGAACTAAACTGAACTAAAATATAAAACTACCACCCCCATTGTCTGTATTTAGAGAATATTTAAACACAAAATTTAAAAGGATGAATTATCAAAAATTAAAGATTCAGTATCTTTAGTTTTTAGAAACTTACCACGTTGCCCTTATTTTTCTCACTTGTCTGTGGATCCACGTAAAAACTTCATCATGGTACACGCCAGCGCTTGGGTGCCCCTGAAGCAGCAGCGGTAGCCAGTGGCTGAGTATGGAAGGACACAGGTGCATTTACGGAGTAGCTCTGGAACCTGGGCTCTTACATTTACTCATGATTATGCCAGTCTCATGTCTGTTGTGATATTAAGAGAATATCGTGGGTATGGGGGCCTGAAACATCTTTGAGCGTTTCGTTTGCAGCTTTATGGTGCTGATGAGAAAATATCCTGATGGAGGAAATGAAACTTCAAAATCCACCCCATTAGATACAGCCTACTCCATCCAAATAAACCTGTGTTTATTGGCAGCGATTGTAGCAATATGTTCCAAAGGCACTATTTCTGGACACCTGTCATGCAAATAGGAAGTTCTGGTCTCCTTAAAGGATGATGACAAATATTGGATCCTTTTTCTGGCTAACTCTTTTGAGTTAAGACCATACTAATCGAGAAATGATTATCACAGATTTAATATAGGTTAGCTGAGAACATTCACCATTACTCATCAGTTGATTGAAAAACTGGCATAATGATTACAAACCCATCCTCATTTTGGAAAACAGAAGTACTCTGCCCTTCTGATTAGCTGTGTCTCTCTTATGGGACTTATTGCTTTAAACTTTATGTGAGAATTATTTAATATAACTACTTAATGCCCATGCCTTGTGTTCCTTTTTAGATTATAAGCTTCTAGAGATCAAGGACGATATTGGATGGATCATTGAAATAGCATCTTGGTTTGCCTAGGTCATGAACACATTAGGCACTCGATAAGTATAGTTATTGTTGAATAAATAAATAAGTAGCTGACTGACCTGACAGAAGTATCACAAAATAAAAATACAAAAATATCCCCAACACAATAGGAAAAATGAGAAACTTTGTTTAGGTAAAGGAGAAAAAGTAGACCAGGAAGCATAGAAATGGAGCCCTCTGGTTCTTGCAGTGGGTAGTGGTGGTCTGTGGACACTGGTTGGGAATAATCATAACAAGGGTGAAAAGGTATTGAGCCCTTACTCAATACTACGTCACGTGTTGTGTCATTGACAACAGCTTCATGGATCGTTGTCATCACCTTTTTATAGATAGCGCCGAGGCGTAGAGAAATGAAGTAAGTCGCTCAAGGTCACACAGCTTGTTCAGTACGGATTTGAACTCAAGTCTAGTTTCAGAATCCTTGTGCTAGACCACAGAGCGCAGCTCTGGGACTGGTGTCAGGCCCCTGTCAGTTAAGAATGCGGCTTTTCTAGGCTTGTCCTATCGGCAAACAGCTTCTCTGCCAACAACAGATTCTGGTCTTGTCCTTGGCCTGGAGACTTTCTCTGTGAACATGAGTTAACACTCGATTCAGCTGTCTGTTAATGGTAATTCTCATATGTAGCTTAGTTGAGAAAAGAGAAATCTCCATTTGGTGGGAGGAGAGCAGGAAGCAGCTGGCTGTGGATATATGGGTGCTCCCTTCCTGAGAAAAGCTGAGTTTATAAACACCCTCCAGGGTCCCTGACACCATCAGTCACCCCGAATTCCTCTAGAGAATAAACCAGGAGGAGCAGGGGGCGTAATTAGAAATCTGCCTTGTTTCTTCCATCTGGCAGGAGACGTGTTTTCTTTTATGACGAACGTAATTAGAGTGAGGAGTGAAAGCAGGCCGCATTCCCTTCTCCTGGGGGGTGTTTCTCCAAGGCGTGCTGTCTTTCCTGACAGGAGGGCTTCACGTCCAGAGGCCGCCCTTCTGTCTATTGTCAGGAGGAGTTGTCATCCAGGGCACACTAATGAAGGAGACCTGAGTCCGGCAGAGGCGTTCGGGAAGCGGGCAGTGATTTTGGAAGGGAAGGGGGGAACGGTAGGGTAGAGAGAGGGGGTCCTCTTTGGGATTTCCACTGTCGCAGAGAGGGGGGCCCGGGACACTCCTGTCTCCTTGCATCAAGCCAGGGGGTCTCCGTGGAGAAGGGATGTCCAGCAGTGCTTCAGCAGGCAGGGAGGGAGGGCTCAGCGGGCATCTGTACCCGGGTGGGCAGGGGAGGCAGTTCTCCTGGCCTGGCTGAGGGGGGAGGTGCCTGGGCTAGAGAGAGCGGGCGCTTTGTGGTTCCTGGGCGTAGGGCTTTGCTTTGTAGCTTTCTCGCTCTTTTCACCAACTCCCACCTTATCTCACGGCTGGGAGTAGGATGAGAACTAGGCCTCCCAGGGCCTCAGTTTCTTCTTCCATCCAGTGTGGTTTAGTAACACCTCACTGGGTTATTGTGAGAACCCCAGACACAGCGTGTGGGAGGCCAGCTTAAACTCTCGAGTGGGCAGACCCCCGGTGGAAGCCCTGGCTGCCTCCATCCTGTCTGCCTCCCTCTCCAGTCAACCGTGTCGGTGAAGCACCTGGGGGCAGGATGAAGCCTACCGGAGCTTGGCTTTGACCTTGTCCATCCTGTTGGTTGCCTAAAGGAACCTTCTGGATTAGCAGATCGTGAAGGAGAGGCAAAGAAGAATGGGGGAAGTAAGTCTGTCCAGTACCCTAAGCAAATCCGTGGGGTCACAGAGGCAGAAGGAAGCATTCTTCAAGTGAACAGAGCCTGCCTTGCTTTCCCCACAAGCCTCTCCGCCTCAGCGGCTCTGTGGCCTGTGCCGCCCCTCCCGGCTTCTCCCTGCAGTGGCCGGTGGGGCTGGAGGGCGGGCTGTGTGCAGGTCCCACCACAGGAGGGGTGGGGCAGGCTCAGGAGGCTCCGGGCTGGGTGCTGGCACAGGTGAACAGACCAGAAGGCCAGGCCAGTGCCTGCGGCCCAGGCCGTCACCCCAGAGCCAGTGACTAATAGTGGCAGAGGGTGGGAGGGGGGGCAGGAGGGGACAGGGAAGTAGCGGGGAGCACCTGATGGGCGCAGCTCTGGCCATCTGCCGTCCCCTCACACAGCCTCTGTTGGCTGCAGTTGGAACGTGGAAGAGGATTCTGGCTGGAGCCCGAGGAGGAGGCTTGTTGTTGAAATGTTCAGGAGGCTGCTCCCTCCCCCGCTGCTGATCTCGCTAGCTTCCTGACCTCCAAAATGCTCCTTAAATATAACACTCTCGGCGCCTGTTGACTCCCCTGCCTGAGCTTGGAGCTTTGATTCCCCAACGTGTGACTGCAGCACTGCTCTGCCCCAGTTTTGCCAGCTCCTGGAGGCATGCGGCTCTGCCCTGGTACTGCAGCTCTCCTCTCCTTAGGAGCAGGGGCAGAGGGAGGGCAGCACACATCCAAGAACGAGAGAGAAGCCGAGCCTCAGGGACCACGTTGTCCATCTATTTTCTGCTCCAGATACGCTCCCCGTGACTTCCCAAGGTCATGAGGAGGCGTGCGCTTCTGGTGTCTGGTGCTGGAAAGAGCTGCTGGTGGGGAGGTGGGAGTCACGGAGGCTGAGTCCTCCCGGGGGCTCACAGCTGCTAGGTGTCCCTTGGCTGGGGGCCTTGGGTGTCTGCTTACACATCACCAGCAGTGTGCTCTGGCTGAAAGACCTCTCTCACCATTCTGGCCCCTACTCACGGATGAGACAAGAAAGGCCAGTCGTGGTTTTGTTGGACTAAGAAAGGAACAGCACCAGGGTGAGTGAGACCTTCAGGCTCCTGGGGGCCAGGAGGAAGTCAAAGCAGCTAAAATCAGAAAGGAACTTTTTCCAGCCTTCATTCCAAACCCGTTTGGAAGGAACCGTTGTAGCGAGAAGCTTAGAGTGTTACAAACCAACCTTCTGTGAACCACACCTTGTAAACACAACCAACTTGTGAATGTTTGTGAGGCTGGGAAGATCAATTTTTTGAACTTAGATTTTTGAAAATGCAGATAACACAAAACATTGTCATTGTCAATCCTTCCCTCACTACCATCCTGCCCTTTCATCAGGTCTGCTCACAAAAACCCATAGGAGAAGGTTGGTGTCAGGTGAACACAGCTGTACCTTTTACCTGTCCTGCTGACCACATTGTCTTCCCCCCGCTCCAGGCGTGACCGCCTCCCTGAATGCTGAGTGTGTCATTCTCTTGACTTTTCATTTTAAGGATACAGAATATCTATACAGATTCTGTATCTATATGGATATAAAATATCTATCTATCTGTCTATCTATTTTATGTGTTCTTTAGCTATATACATACATAAAATACATATAAAATCATACTGTAGGCATTCTTCATTGATTTGCTTCCTCTGTTCACATTGTTTCTGAGATGCATCCACCTTGTTGCATGTGACAGTAATTTATACATTTTCTGTATGCTCTTGTTATATACCATCCCACATTAAGAAAATACAACAGGTATTTTTCCTTTCTGTTATTGATAGAAATTTTTTCCCCCCAGTTTTTTGGTTGGTTTCTGCAAACCATGTTATTACATCCAGTACCGTGTGAAGTTTCTTTTTTAATACATTTATTTATTTATTTATTTATTTATTTTTGGGTGCGTTAGGTCTTCGTTGCTGCGTGCGGGCTTTCTCTAGTTGCGGCGAGCGGGGGCCACTCTTCGTTGCGGTGCGCGGGCTTCTCATTGCGGTGGCTTCTCTTGTTGTGGAGCACGGGCTCTAGGCACGCGGGCTTCAGTAGTTGTGGCACGCGGGCTCAGTAGTTGTGGCTCACGGGCTTAGTTGCTCCGTGACATGCCCGGACCAGGGCTCGAACCCGTGTCCCCTGCCTTGGCAGGCGGATTCTTAACCACCGCGCCACCAGGGAAGTCCCCCGTGTGAAGTTTCTGATGTGAGTTTCTTCAGTCAGTGGGGTAGAACCGTTAGGTGTGAGGGGACGCATTTCTTCAACCTGGCTACATAGTACCAAATAGTTTCCTTAGGGAATCAAACCAATATACACCTGCACTAGCTCCCTTCCAACCTTGATATTGTTAGACTTTTTAATTTTTGCCAGTCAGATGGGTATGAGATGGTATCTCACTGAAGTTTAAATTTGCATTTTCCTAAGTACTAATGAAGTTGAGCACCTTTTCATATATTTATTGATCATTTCCTCTTCTGAAAGTGCTTGTTCAAATCATGTCTATTTTTCTAATTGTGTTACTTTTTCTTATTGATTTGTAAAATTTTTAAGATAAACTCTGTGAACAACTCCTTTTCCAGTTACATTTGTCACACATATCTTCTCCCAGAAAAATCTTGTCTTTTCTATGACCAATGTTGACGATCAGATGTTCTTAATTTTACTGTGGTTACAGTCTTCTTTCTGGACATGGTTTTTGGTGACTTGCTTAGGAAATCCTCAGGCAACAATCTGTGTGAGGATCTGTTTGTAATCATGACTTACCAGGGGAGATGGTTTTTCCTTCCTTCTTCATTCACTCACTGTCAAGGTTGAAGACAGACAGTTTTCCTTTTATATCCTCAGCTGGACTGTGTCTTTCAAGTTCACCCTTAGGGTGAGGGTGTGGCCAGCAGGGCCTGCTTTACCAGATCTCCCCTTACACCTTTCACATTAGTGGGCTTTTGGAGAAGTCGTCTCTTCTCCACTGTGCTTTGTGAGGCCATAAAAACCAAAGCCCAATTTCACAGCTTCTGCAAATGCCTTCTAGAAAATGCATCCTCAAGGCGGTCCTTGATTTTCTGGGTTTCTGCCCTCGCTACATTTGTGTCTCTAAATATTCCATACTGTTTTGATAGTTCATCAAGCTTTTTAAAAGAATTTCTTTTTCCCCCCCCCCTTTGTTAATATCTTATTTTATGTAGCATTCTTAGTTGTTGTTAACAGGAAGGATTACCACGATATCTAGTCTGCCATATTGCCAGAAATGGAAGTCTTCTGAATTTAGTTTTTTTTTTTTAATTATTGCCCTTCCTGAAATACGGATGTCAGGGAGCAGCCAGCCAGACTGCAGAGTCAGGCAGAAGCAGGAGAGTCTAATGCACCTGCCTGATCATATACAGAGTAACGTAGAATTATGTCAGTGCTGACAATTTACTGATCAGGGAACTTTTCAAACCATACAAAACACACTGTCCTCTATGAGAAGATAAAACAGGGAAAATATATTAAATGAGGAAGCTCAGGGTGCTTCTCACATCACATATGTACAGTGACATGCAAGCCAGCTAACTCATCAGTAAGAGAAAGAGGAAGCTGCCTTGATTTAGTCTCCTTTTTTTACCTGTTACCTGGGTTCTTTTTGTTCTGGGAGCATGTTAGCACTTATAATCAGCTTGTCTGATAGAGAAGTTTTTTTTAATAAACATACATTATGACTGAGAGTGGATTTTGGAGTTGGATGTGCCTGCATTCAAATCCCAAGCTTGCAGCTTGTTGGCTGGCATTAGACAAATCAAGATACTACACTCTAGTTTTCTGCTGCATTACCTGGAAAGTAACGATAGTTAACTGCTTCATTATGTGTGTGAGGATTAAATGAGATAATGCTTGCCCTCAATAAATTCATACTAATAGTTGCGAAGCAAAGGAGAGTTAAAAAGAAAACAAACCAAAAAAACACGTAAATGGTAAAAGCTGAAGAATTTTAACATTACAATAATGTGTCTCTAATGTAATACTTGGAAAGCTTTGGTCCAGGTTTTATGTGTCACTTGTGATCAGAGCAGTTGATGGAGCAGAATGAGAATATTCTCATCTACCTGGAGTACTCTAAGTGACGTTAGTCTAGGGGCTGGGTCACGTGTCCTGGGGAAGCCCTTCGAGTGACTTATCTAGTTTGTAAAGGAGAACTCTATGCACTTCTGGAATCTGTTGCGTCCCTACAATACCTAGGCTGACACTATGGCCTGGGTACAGGCTCGAGGAGCTTTAAAAACATAATTCCAGATGTGTTCAGAAGTCCTGAAAGCATTTCATTGTTGTCTGGCATGGGGGCTATGGGTGGAGGGAAATTCCATCACCCAAGGATATGTTTAAGAGTATTTCTGCAGAACCATCTGGACACTAGAGAGAGAGACTACAGTGTTTCATTTAGGTTTGAATGAGGTCACTTCAATTAAACACTTGCTCATCAGACCCCTACTGTGCAAGCCCTCCTACTCACCAGGGAGATCGAGCTGAACCCATACACAGCCCCTGCCTTCATGGAGCTGACCATGTAAAAGGAGGAAGGCAGATAATAAACAAGTATTACAAGTACAATGAGTGCTACCAACGGGGATCTGCACTCCAGTTTTTCTTAAGAGCATTGCCTTAGAGGGTCAAGTGTAGATGGTGTGCATACAACGCAAATGAGTATCTAGATTGCTTTGGGGCAAGTTACAGGGTAAAGGCTTATTATGGTTCAGTTGAAGGTTGCCATGTCATAATTAATCTCCTCTTTGTTCATTCTCACCCATCCGCATTACTGACCCAGATAGTCAGTAATCTAGGGGAGGACAAAAAGGAATGACCTAGCCAGGGAAGTTGCTGGTGCTGGAACTCCCAGGCCCCAGCTTGGAGGATTGTAAGAAGAGCCTTTTCCCCTTTTCCTGGGAACTGCGTGTTCCGAGCTGATGTTGAAAATCTCGATGCTCTGCTGGGTCTGAATCTTCGCGGCACCCTGCATTGGTGATAAAATGTTGTTTAAATCCTACGCCAGGCCTTTGTGGCCACCTTAAGAGTTCCCTGGCTCCGGGTGACTGGGGGCACTGCTGGGCCACCGTAAGCTGCTGCCTCACCACGAGCCCCAGAAGTCACGGCAGGCGACTTCCCCAGCAGGGAGGAGAGCTGTGTGTTCCGTGGGCTGTGAACTGCTGGGGAGCTCGGGGAGCTCGCAGCCGGGAGCTTGCAGCCGCAGCCCCGAGCTCGCCCCGCCTCGCTGGGAAAGGGCCAGGACTCTGTTTAAGGTGGTCCCGCGCAGCTCGCCTGCCTCCGGACACCTAGGCATCCGACCTCTCAGGTCGGCTCAGCTTCAGATTCGGGGCTGGCAGAGGGCCTGGGGGCAAGGCTCCCCTCCGCCTCTAGGGGTGGGGCATTTTTAACCCTTTGGTGATGCCCAGGGAGGTGCTCGCCTTCAGGTACTTCTGCCCCTCTCCTCTTCCTTCTCCAGCGCCCACGTTGCTCACCCACCCTCTCCCCGACTGTCTGTCCCATCCTGGGACAAAACATGTGCTGTGTCTTTAAATGGGCGGAAGTGGCTGGCAGTGCTTTGCCTGGGTACTGCATTGATTAGGAGATTATATGGAGCTGCGGGAGCTGCCGCCTGGGGGAAGAGAGGTGCAGGTTCCGCCAGGTTTTTGCTCTCCTGCCGGGCTCTCCCTGGGTTCCTTTACCAAGGCTGTGCTGAGCCGGCGTGAGGTGAGGGTAGGTGGGTGGCCGGCCAGCCCGCCTGTTGACGGCAACTCCAGGGCTTGTTTTGCAGCCTTGCCAGCATTACCCATCCTCATCAGAAACTGGTAGTGGCAGCAGCCGCTCAGGCAGGCAGCTCCAGCCCCGGGCTGGGTTTGCAGAAGCTGTCCCTTGCCTCTTCGCCCAGCTTTCAGCTGGGAACGGGGAAGGAGGGAAAGCAGCGGAGCACTTCTTCTGGCTGGGGTTGCCCCTCTCTCTCTGTCTCTCTCTGTCTCTCTCTCTCTTTTCTTTCTCTCTCTGGGTTCAAGTCACATTACATGGGATTCTGTTCTTTTGGGACTTCACCATCTTTTCAAATATGTCCTGGGTCCTCCGGAGCTGTGCCCGGGATGCTAAGGACACGGTCAGTGGATTATCGTGACTGTACTAATGAAAGGATTCAAGCTGTCCTGGTGAGTAGAGAAGGGATAAGGCACCTTCCCCTGCCGCTGTCTTCCTTCACCCCTGTGCGCCCCCCAGCACCTCAGCGTCCTCAAGAGAGGTCTCCCTCAGATAGGCCCCTCTCCCTAGCTGGGTATCAAGGGGTTAAGGTGGGGTCCACACACTCTACAAAGTTGGGTTGCCCTCTCTGGCTCCCCCCAGCTTCTGCACCGCTGCAGTATTTTTTCTGCCAGCATCTTCCTGGGGGAGGGGTTTTGTGGAAGTTGGGTGGCCGTGGAGAGAATCAAACTGCAGCTGAAAAGAGGCTCCGACTCTGAGGGGGCTGAGGGGTGCCAAACACTGAGGGCACTGGTTAAAGAAAGAAACCTTTCACAAGGTCCTGCACGTCCGCATTAAGCTGGCGGTGCGAACTTTCTTGTCCCGACAGACATCCAGAGGGGCCCTCGTCACCCTGCTGCTTAGGGCACCCTCCCTCCCCCCCCGGTGGACAGTCCCTGAGCTCTTGGAGGCTTCTCTCTGAGGAGAGAGTCCCGGGGGGCCAGGCTCCAACCTCTAGCATGCCTGGTGTCCAGAGGAGAGTGGACCGCCCCCCTGCCCACCACATGGACGCACCTTGGGGCTTTGCAAGCCCCTCTTCCTCTTGCTTGGGGTGTGGGGTATCTGTATTGTAGCCGCAGAAGTCGTCAGAACATTTTTACCTTCCATTTTAAAAGTAAAACCCTTACCTCTCCCTCTTCTCCTTTGAATCAGATGGGTGGGTGAATTGGCTTTTTATCTGGTTGAGCAACTGGAGATTTTGCTTGGAAAACTTTGCCACTGTCTGCAGGGTGGCGTGTGCAGCTCAGAGGAGAAAGGCTCCTTGGGCTGGAGATGGAGCTTCCTCTCCTTGAAGGCAGTGGAGGGTGGGAGGAGGCAAAAGCGTGAGAGCGCTCCCTGCAGGGCTGCGTCCCGCCTTCCCTGCGGCCGGCAGTCGTGGGTGGGGTGGTAGTTGGGTCACCTCTCTGGATTGGAGGGTGCTTGTCAGAGGCCGGGTGGGTATTGAGCAGTTTAATGCAGGGAGTCCTAGCCTGGCTCTCGGCCACCTCTGGCTTTGCAGAACCCCGGTACGCCAGGGTAAACCCTGACAGAATCAGTCTACGCCAGCCCTCCTCCCTTAGGCAAGAGGGTCCTTTAGTGAAAAGGCACTTTAGAAAAGATACTTTGTGGAAGGGAAGGGGAGGAGCTTAGTTCCTGCAAGCTTAACTCTTCATAACTGCGAGGTCCCGAGCGGTGGTGCACGTCAGTGACCGCCCAGCCTCTAGCTTCTGCTCCTCAGGATTTGGTATCACTGCCTCTTGTATCGACTCTTGTGCTGAAGCCCCCTCTGAGTTTGAGAAAGGGTGGCAGAGGTACTATGGTGCCATCCCTGCCCTTGCTTTCTTGGGGCCAGCTTCCCTGTTCCTCCTGGGTTGGAAGCCGTTAGCAGGCCCGGTCAGCATCCAAAGCTGCCCCTTTATTCCTCAGCAGAGCCGAGCTGGGTCTGTGACTTGGATGAGGCCTCCAAGGAGAGCCCAGGTGCTGCTGGGAGAATGGGGATACTGCCTCATCATCAGAAATCACTCTGCCTTCCTCTGCGCCCCTGCTGTCAGCGCACCCGGGTTGGAGCTGAGGGGTGCTTGGCTGTCATGCAGGATGAGGCATCCCTTTAACGCAGAGTGCTTCCCTGCACAGCCCGGGCTGATCCCTCAGGGACGTGCCGAGATGTTCGCCTTTAAAAATCTGCCTTGAGCACCTCCTGATGCATTTCCACGTGAGAGCAGTGTTAGGCTGGGAACTGTAATTGGGGTAACCTTGTCCTTTTCAGCCAAGTAAAATGCTACCAGGATGGGGAAATTGTATATGTGGTCTGCCTGGGTACTGTCAGATCCCGTGATTCACCATGTCATTAGGTACAGATTTATCAGTCCATTTTGGCCCAGGGGCCAGACCTTGTAGTTGTGATGTGGATGTTTGGGCTGGAAATGCGGCTCCCTTTGCTGGGATCCCATGTCAGGGCACCCTCTACTCTCCCAACAGGGAGACTTGCTGGAAACAAGGTGACAAGTACACTGGCTGTTTTGTTCTGGATAAAACTGTCTGCGTATGGAAGTGGATGGAATGAATTAACTTTCTAACCTTTGAATCATTTCTAGAAACATTTCCAGAATGCCTACTATGCGTTAGTGATATAAAAAATGCTGACAATAATAATGATAATAATAATAATAATGGCAACTAACATTTGAGTGCTTACCATGTGTCGAGCACCGTTTACATGTATTAAGTCACGTAGTGCCCACAGTGTTACGATTAAGGTCCCCACTTTACAGAGCGAGGAAACAGAGAGGTTAAGTAACCTGCTTGAAGGTGTACAGATAGGAATCTGGCTTTGGGTTTGCAGGGAATTTTTCCCAGTGATTCACTTGTTCACTTTCATCTGTATTACATGTATATACAAGTGAATATATACGTCTAGTACATATTGGCTGTTTTGTTTTTTGCTGTCTCTTTGCCTTACTTTTTTTGTTGTTGTTGTTAGTTGATTAGGCTTTTATTTTATTTATTTATTTTTAAATTTATTTATTTATATTTTATCTTTGGCTGCGTTGGGTCTTCGTCGCTGCGCACAGGCTTTCTCTAGTTGGGGCGAGCGGGGGCTACTCTTCGTTGCCGTGCGTGGGCTTCTCGTTGCGGTGGCTTCTCTTGTTGCGGAGCACGGGCCCTAAGCGCGAGGGCTTCAGTAGTTGTGGCATGAGGGCTCAGTAGTTGTGGCTCACAGGCTTAGCTGCTCCGTGGCAATGTGGGATCTTGCCGGACCAGGGCTCGAACCCGTGTCCCTGCATTGGCTGGCAGATTCTTAACCACTGTGCCACCAGGGAAGTCCAATTAGGCTTCTAAAAGTGTATGGAAATGTGTCATCCCAATCCTCACTATAATTCCATCAAGTGGTATCTCCATTTTAGAGCTAGGGAAACTGACCTACAGAGTGATAAAGGGTTTTGACTTGGATGACTTGGATTCTTGCAACTAGTTAGTGGAAGGCCAGGATGCACACTCTTATTACTTGACCATTATTTCAGTTTCGCAACTATCACAGCAACAACAAGGTTAGACCTACTTCTCCAGAGAGCACGGTCAAGGTCTATAAATTCATTATTCATCCATCCCTTCATTCTACAAATGTTGACCAAGTAATTATTGTTTTCACAGCCCTGTGCTTAGGCATTGTAGGGGGTAAAAAAATGTAAAGGACATCGCCTCCCACTTCTAGAGACTGGTAGCCTCCTGGGCAGAATGAGACCCGACCACACACACACACACACACACAACACACACACACACACACAACACACACACACACAAAACACACACACACACACACCACACACACACACAAGTCAGTAAATGTTAGGGCAATGAACAACAAGCACTCTAGAAATCCAGAGGAGGTTGGAATTTATTTCTGCTTGGGTGGCAGAGAAGCTTCTTGAAGTAATTGGCACTTGATGGGGGGGGGGTGTGAAGCCTGGACAGCGTCAGGTGAGTGGAGGCTGTACTGTGTACAACATTGATACCCCACCTTTCGGAGTTATAAGGTTATCACAGGGGATGCTTTTGGATGAAGCTGATCAAGATACGTGTCTGTGATTGACAGGTGGCTGGATTGTGAGCGAGAAATCCTCCCCCCCCAATCCAACCTCCCCCTCACTGGTTCAGGGGCTTTAGGCTCTCTCAAAAGATGCTTCTGTGATTCCATCTCCTGACAACTTGGTGAGCAAGGTGAAGGCGGCGGGGAGGAGATCGTGGAAGGAGGTCCCTATGCAGACAGGGCTGTGTCCAAGCAGAAGCGTGGCACGCGTAGTTTAGAAGCCAAGTAAGTTTTTTAAAGGACACTTCACTAGGCCTCCTTAGCTTCTACATGGTTAATTTTTTTTGTATGTGTGTGTGATGTAAAGCTGTTCCTAATTCCTGTAGAGCTTCAGAAACCCAGCCACTAGGAAGCCTCCAGTCCCGTGGGGCTGCTCCCTGTACAGACTGTTTTGACCCCAAAGGACTTGACAGCCTGTCGTGACATCTGTCTCGGTTCTCTGTCCTCACGTTCCTGGTCCTCACGTCTGTTGGGGGCTGTGACAGACCTTCAGGAAAGTCAGCGTACCAGAAGAATTTCATTTGGTGAAAAAAAAACAGAGTAAAGACACATAGCAGGGGAAGCATTTCTGTGGCCAAGTCTTGGTCCACAGATGAGGGGAATTTCGAGTCTGTCTCTGTGTTTGAGCGGGTGAGAGAGCAGTCGTGCGACTTCACACTGTTTATTTAGGAATGTGAACGCCGTGTGAGAGAACCCAGTCACTTACGTTCTTACTGGGTAACTGGGACAAGAGTCCGTTTTGCACACCTCCATCTTTCATGGAGATTGATGGCCAGCCATATTTTATCTCATACAAGGTCACTGGTCCAGTGTACTTCTTCTCTTTAAATCTATTAACAAATGGAGTGCTGTTCCTTCTTCAGCTCTGGTTTAGACCCAAGAAAGAAGAAACGGTTGGGTTGCAGCAGGGAGGATTTAAACTAGACGTAAGGAAAGAGTTTGGACTTTCTGGAGCATTAAGCTCAGGACGTGTATCTATCTCTCGAGGCCCTTTCTGTGAGGTTTACAGTGGAGGAGGAGGAAACCTTGGGCATGGCCTCTGCACACCCCCTTTAGCCCCAAGCTTCCTAGCTCTTCACACGTTTACCAGAAGGTGAGCTACGGTGAAGGCTCGAGATTCTGGAAAACCAGCTCTTGAGTCTGAATCTTGTCATCGCCTTTTGACCTGCCGTGTGGCCGTGTTAGGTAACTTCCGTTTGCCTTGGGTGGTAGCCGTCTTGAAAGTGGGGTTAAATAACAGTGCTGGGCAGATGAGTGGGTCTCTCAACTTTCCTTTCGCCAGTGGTTTAAACAAAGGCCGCAGTCCCGACAGAGCGGGTCCCTTGTGATGTGGGCCATTGGTGCACTTCTTTAGCCAGCAGGAGACACTAAAAATAAAACTTCATTTAAAAATAGTCAATATTCATTTACCATCATCCCCCAGCAGGCACACCTCTTGCTAACAGTGTGAGATTTACTTTATGACTTGGTGGGATGGGAATTGGCGATTTCCCATGGTTTGGTAAATCCAGGGCACTGAGTGCTGGTCATCTAAGCATTTAAATCCCTTGAGTATCAGGACAGCTTAGGGCAATGACCAAATCTTCTGACTCTGCAGGTTTCTTAAAAGGATAGGCCTTTCCTACCTCTTACCCAGGTTTTTTTCTCCTTTGGGAAACTGCATCTGGCTTGAAATAAGCAACGCTAAACATTATTTGCCTTGCTTTGTTGTTGTTGTCATCATTATTATTACTTAAGAAGAAAGAGATTTACTCTTATTAAAATGTAAGCTTCTGGAGTGCAGAGATGGTGTCAAACAAATGAGATGATGAGCGCTCCAGGTTTTTTGCTGCTGGCTAGAAATGCTTCTTCTTGGCTATTATGAGACTTCTTGTCATTGCAGTTTACTGCTGGAAGAGATGATTTAGGGCTTCTCATGACAGAACTTGAGGAAGAGAAGAATGCTTCTGATCTCTTGCTAAATTGTCCAGAAGGCCGGGCATTGGTCTCCTAAATGAGTTGTTATGGTGAAAGCATATGATAAAGTAGGTATTGGCTAGATGTTTTTGTGTTTACTTATCCTTCACGCTGTTCTTTGGTTTGTATTTGCAGAAGGATGTTGAATTAAACTGGATAGGCTAGGTTATGCTGTGATGACGACCCCCGCCCGCAAACTCAACAGCTTAACTCATTGAAAGTTAGTTTCTGACCACTCCAAGTCCCTCTGAGACTCTGGAAAACTCTCCAGGGATGCCATCCTCCGTGTGGTAGCTCAGTGGTCCAGGCTGTAGAATCTCCTGGCATCTCCTCCACAATCATTACAGGGGGAGGAGAGCATGCCTCTTAAATGCTTCTCCTTGGAAGCAAATACACTGTCATTGCCCTTTTAACACATTGGCCAGGACTAGTCACGTGGCCCTGCCTGACAGCCAGAAAGCTGGGAGATGTAGACTTCTGATGGCAGGAAGAGAAGTATTGTTGAGCACCAGTAATGCCCACCACAGCTGCTTTTATGGAGGTGTGGGTGTGGGCGCACTCCCCTACTTAAAATCCCGCAATGTATTCTTACCGCCTGGAGAACAAGGGCCTTAATTTGTGATATCAGGGGGACCTTGTGTGACCTTAGTCCAGGTGTCAGCACGCCCAGCCGAGGGCTGTGCTCAGCTTGCCGCCTGTTTTTATGCAAGCTAAGGCAAGCTAAGAATGTTTTTTTTTTACATTTTTAAATGGTTGGAAAAAAATCGAGTCACATTTCATGACATGTGAAAATTGTATGAAATTCAGATTTCAGTATCCATGAATGAAGTTTTGTTTACGCATTGTCTGTGGCTGCTTTCATGCCACGGCATCAGAGGTGAGTAGTTGTGACACGGAGCTTTGGCCCCCAAAGATAAAATAATTGTTGTCTGGCCCTTTACACAAAGTTTGCTGCCCCCTAGTTTAGGCAAATAGAGATGCCTCTCAAGTGCAACAAAGTGATATGTTCTTACTGGCTACCTCCTAGCTAGCAGTCTTGTTCTAGGCACCTTAATAGTAATAGTGATGACGATAAAGATAGTAATAATTATAGCTAGTACTTACATAACAATTGACTATATGACATATTATAAATGTTTTCTATATATTAACTCATAGCAGTTATTTGGGCTCTGTACTATTATTATGTAGGTTTTACAAATTAGTAACTAAGGCACCGAGAGGTTAAGTGATTGGCCCAAGATCACACAGCCCAGAATTGTTCAAGCTGGCAGTCTGACTCCAGAGCCCGTGCTCTTAACCACTACAGTTACAAAGCAGTTGGAAGACAGGTCTTTGCCCATGAAAAGAGAGAAGACTGATACCTGAGAAAAGTTAGAGAAATATTCTAAGGTAATTTATGAAGACATTTAATGATATGAATTATAAGCACCAACGATGTGCAAGAACAGAGACAGGGGAAGAGTAGTAATGGGCAAAAATCAGTGGAGAAGGGCTGAATGGAGGAGGTGGGCTGCGGGCTGGTCCTTGAAGCGTGGAGGCCATTGAGGTGTCAGGAGGGTTTAGTGGGTCTCTCAGGCAGGGAAGAAGCAAGAACTGAGCCACAGAAACCGGATGAGGGCCTAGTGGATGAAGAGATCAGAACAGAGCAGAAAGTTCAGAGGCAAGTCGGGGCTCACCTGCCGACAGCATCCAAAGTGAGGCAGAGGCTGTGGGCTTGCTCTGCTCAGCCGTGAGAAGCCCTCAGGCTCAGGATGACTGAAGAGCGTGGGGATGCATTTCCCAACTTGGAGGTCAGGCTGCTCTGGGGCCGAGAACTGGAATAAGTTTGGGAGCATGTGTGAAGACTAGCGTTAGAAATTATAATAACAATGCTTCTCTGAGCTTTCCGTGAAAAAAAAAAATCTCATATAACCCTCACGCAACCCTTCAGGAAAGGTGGTATTCATCCCATTTTACAGGTAAGGAAACTGAGTCTCAAAGAGGTTTTAAGTAACAGGCTCGAGACCGTGTGGTAAGTGGCAGAACTGGGATAAAACCGAAGATGTTTAGCCCTGTGCCCTTAACCTGTATACTCTAGGTCTTGCGTACAGTGTGAAGAGTGTTTATTTGGTAGAAATGCTTTAAACTTTGCATTTCAGCAGAGGTTTGCTGAGGAGGTGGGGCGACCTTTCTAGGCGGTGGTGCTCCCTTTGTCCTTCAGTCATGCAGTAGAATAGTTTTTCCAGTGCACTCACCCCCACCATGGTGAGCCATGACCCTAGTCATCGATGTTCTGGTGGCTGTCACTTCAGGGCTGCGTCAGGGTTTATTTAAAAAAAAATTTTTTTTTAATGTATGAAGTATGTCATGCATGCAAAAGAAAGTGTATAATGTATCTGTACAGCTTAAAGAAGAATACCTAAACATTGTCACCGTCCAGTTAAGCTTAGAATGTTACGTAAACCTTTGAAAGCCATTCAGTTTTTATGTGTTTCTTTTGTAAGATTTATGGAAATATTCAAAGGCTGGGAGGTCAAGCCTCAGAAAATGCAAATCTTGGGAACTGAGCACTGACTGCTTTCCTGAATCTGGATTTGGAACTTTCCTTCCTAGAGGAAGCAGGCTCTGCTTCTCAGCAGGCGCCTCTTTGTTCTGACACTGGCATAAATGGCTGCTCGGTAAATGTGGACCCCGAGGGACGGATGCAGATGGTTCTGCTGCTTTCTAGTTGTATGACTCTAGGCAAGGTACTTACTCTCCCCAAGCCTTGATTTTCTCATCTATAAAATGGGGCTAATCACACCTACCTTGGAGGGCTGTTGTAAAGATTGGGAGGATTAAATGAGATCATTCCTGTTAATGCGTTTAGGAGGAGACCTGGCACATTGTAACCACCTTATAAAATGTTAAGCTGCTATTAAAATCTTTATTGTTTTGTGTTTGGCATCATTCAGAGAGAGGATGGTCATGGTCCTTGCTCTCCACACCTAAAATCCAAGATTGTTTCTCATGCCCTAGCTGGATACCGAGAACTCTGATCCTTCTCTTCCCTGATAGCCAGGGACAGTAGACTTAGGCCACTATCAGTCAGTTTCACCCCTCCTTTCAAGTTAACAACCTCCAATATCATGTGTTTGAGTCTCATTGCTGGAGCTCTTCTGTCTCCTGTCCCACATGGATATGGTCACGTGGTTACTTAACTGGGAGCTAGAACTTGTCCTACCGCTCACTGGGTGTGTGACCTTCGGCAAGGCACCAGTGCCCTCATCTCTAAGATGATAGGCGAGATTAGAGCAGCAGATTTTATCTCTTTTGGATCCCCATGGACTTCGGGCTAGGATCTCTGGAGTACAAGACCCTTTAATATTCTTCCCAAGTTCCTGCTGGATTCTTCCTATCTTCCCTTTAATTCATTTATTCATCTGTTTACTGGACGAACGTTTCTTGAGCGCCCATTGGGCTAGGTGGTAGGAACACAAAGATGAGAAGAATTGGTCCTTGCCCTGGAGTGAGGCTTCAGTAGAGGGGGAGCCGGACTTGGACTCCCTTCCCTGTAGGGTCTCACTGATGCTGCATAGTATAGGAAAATTCCAGGGGGACTCAGATGTCTCTCCTGCTGTAGTGCAAATAGATTTATCTTTCAGTTAAGATCTTTTTTTGGACCCTTTCTCCTGAGACTGGGAGCTTCATTTTTTCATAATAGCTTCCCTGCAGCGACTTCAACTTTTTATCCTGACTGAATGGTCATGGTGTGTATCCGGTGGCATTATGACATGACATGCAAAACCCCTTTGTCTTCCAGAGGCTTAACTTGACAAGCCTCGGGATAAAAATTCTGGGAACTGTGACCATTGGGCTTTTGAAGGTGATCTGCTTTGCTCATTGCACCTTATTTTCCTTAGTCATCTTTTTGGTCTAAATGATTTTTTTTAAACTCTCTGATTTTATGAACCGAGGTTTCTACTCCATGTTCTTTCCTTCTTTGATATAAACAAGCAAAATTTGTGCTCTTGTGAGGCCCTCTAGTAATAGGAGCTAACTACTGCCATTCAGCTATTGAGCAGTCTTTGTATAAACCATTACATTTATAGCTGCAATGATAATACTCCTTTTTACAAAAATCCCTACTTGGAGCAGTAAATACTCAGCTCTTTTCAATGCTTGGAATATTGTGTGTACAGCTATAGAATTGGTTTTCCTTGCTTGCTGCAATCTTAACTTCTTTCTCTGGCTAAATTCTCCTAAGCATATTTCTAGGCATAAGTTAGGACCACTTTAAACGGGTCATTAGTGCTAAATATAATTAATAATTGTCATCACCAGTCACAAAAGACTCTTAGTCTCCATTGCCAGGAGAAGGGCTGTCAACTCCAGATCTGCACCTCTCTCTCTGTTCCCTTACTTCCGGGAATGGGCTTAAGCTCCTCAAACTCACTTTTGCTTTTTCATGTAAAAAGCAAATTTATAATAGTCTCCCATCCAGCCTTCCCCTCACATCCTCTCTTAGTCATTCACATTGGAAACTTCTGAGCTGTTTTTTTTTACTTGTTCTCCCTCACTCCCCACATGGTTACTTCCGTCGTTGCAGTGTCTCTGATCATCCTCCACTCTTTCCCATGACTGCTGCCACTGATTTAATTCATAACCTTTGAATGTCTTACTTGGCCTGTTGCAATAGCCACCTGGCTGATCTCCTCCCTCTTTTTTTTTTTTTGGAACAGCTTTATTGAGACATAATTCGCATACCATACAATTAACTCATTTAAAGTGTACCATTCAGGGACTTCCCTGGTGGTCCAGTGGTTGAGAATCCGCCTTCCAGTGCAGAGGACACGGGTTCGATCCCTGGTTGGGGAACTAAGATCCCATATACCGTGGGGCAACTAAGCCCGAGCACTGCAACTACTGAGCCCGTGCGCTGCAACAAAAGATCCCACATGCCGCAACTAAGACCCAATGCGGCCAAAAATAAATAAATGAAAATAAATAAATAAATAAAGTGTACCATTCAGTTTTTAGTATATTCACAGATATGCACAATCATCACGACAGCCAATTTTAGAACATTTTCTTCACCTCAAAAAGAGACCCTATACCTTTTAGCTGGCACATCCCAACCCTCCCAGCCCAGCCCTGGGCAGCTACTAATCTACTTTCTGTCTCTATAGATTGCCCTAATCTGGACTTCATGTAATATATGCATGTGTATATATACATACACACATGCATATACATATATACATACATATTTTCCATTTATGAAATATATGTGTGTGTGTATATATACACAGACACATGCATATACTTTGGTGACTGGCTTCTTCCACTTAGTATTATGTTTTTAAGGTTCATCCAAGTTGTAGCATGTATCAGTACTTCATTCCTTTTTTGTGGCTGAATAATCTAATCTCTTCTGTAACTCTTGGGTCCATTTTTCATTCAGCTGTCATGTAGGTCAGATTTCCAACCCTTCTTCAAAACCTGAATTTGGCTTCGTGTCGCCTACAAAATGCAGTTGACAGCCTGGCGTGTCACTCAGGGCCTTTTCCAGTCTGGCTCCATCCTGACTGTCCAGCCTCGTCATCCACTCCATCCTTCTATGACCTCTGCTGTCCCCGCCACCCTAACAGACCTATCCTCTGCAGAGCATCTCACATACCTTTTCCTAGAACTACAGTCATAGTTAAATGCTGCTCTTTTGTTCATGCTTCTCTCTTCTCCGCCTATGGAAATCCTATTTATCCTTCAAATTTAGCTTTACTGTCACCGCCTTGAAAAAGTCTTCCCAGATTTATCTTATCCCCAAATAGGAGCACTTTGCTTGGATTCCCATAATTACATTGTGTTGGATTAGGTGTCATTCTATCTTTATAACATTAAGCCTTCTCTGAGAGTAGAGAGTTATTCTAATTTTTGTTTTATTTTCTCATTGTACTTTCTTTTTATAATTTAATTTTTTTTACTATTTACTATTTACTATTTATTTATTTATTTAGGCTGTGCCAGGTCTTAGTTGCGGCACACGGGATCTTTAGTTGTGGCATGTGGACTTCTTAGTTGCAGCATACGTGTGGGATCTAGTTTACCGACTGGGGATCGAACCCGGGCCCCCTGCACTGGGAGCTCGGAGTCCTACCCAGTGGACCACCAGGGAAGTCCCTTAATTTAATTTTTATTTTATATTGGAGTATAGTTGATTTACAACGTTGTATTAGTTTCAGGTGTACAGCAAAGTGATTCACTTATACGTATACACATATCCATTCTTTTTCAGATTCTTTTCCCATATAGGTTATTACAGAATACTGAGTAAAGTTCCCTGTGTTATACAGTAGGTCCTTGTTGATTCTCACTGTACTTTGTTTTTGGTTTTTTTTTTTAAGACTTTATTTATTTCTAATATATATTTATTTGGTTGTGCTGGGTCTTAGTTGCGGCTCGTGGGCTCTTTAGTTGCGGCATGCATGTGGGATCTAGTTCCCTGACCAGGGATCGAACCCGGGTCCCCTTCACTGGGAGCACGGAGTCTTAACCACTGCACCACCAGGGAAGTCCCCTCACTGTACTTTCTTCAAGGCTTTACACACAGTTGGTGCTCAAAGAAATATTTGCTGGATAATTGATTGTATTCTTGTATTTATATTTTGCTTTTCAAAGTTCTTTTATAGATTTCTTGTCTTTTGAAAATCAAAATTAAAGAAATTTTTGAAGAAAAAAATTATCAGTACTTTTAACTTGTTTGATTTTTTTGGCAACAAAAATTGTGGGCATTGTAGAAAAATTAGAAAATATTTTTTTAAAAAATCAATCATAATACCACCCTTCAGAGATAATCACTATTAACATTTTACTTTATATCCTTTGAGCTATTTTTTCATAGGAAGATATAAATAGCTGAAATTGATAATTCATTCTATATGCTGTTCTTAAGTTCTTTAATATCTGATCTCTCTGTAATCAACTAACATTGATTTACCTAATTACTTTTAAGGGTAGCAGTGCAAATATGCAAGTATTTGTCCAGTCTCCTCTTATTTGACATTTAGCTTATTTCTAATTCTTCAAGATTAAAAATAATGTCATAGTAACGTTCTTCAGATAAAAATTTAGAAGCCAGATTTCTAGGTCAACAGCTTTTAACACATGTGCCAAGTTGTCCTTGGAAAGGTTGTTCCAGTTTACCCGCCCACCCCCAAGTTATGAGAGTGTTTGTTCCCCTTGTCTTTGCCTGCCTGGCATTACCATTCTTTTTAGTCTTTGCCAATCTGATACTCCACAAGCGGTGTCTCAGAGTTGCATTAATTTGCATTTCTTTGATCATTGACTACATGCTTTTAATTTCCTTATTACTCATGTATATTTCTTCTGCGAATTGCCTTTTTTGTTCTCTGCCCACCTTCCTGTTGAGGTGTTTGTCTTTCTTCTTGCTCACAACTCTTCAACATAATAAGGCTAGTAACCCTTAGTCATACATGTTTTAACTACTTTCCCTGGATTTTTTGTCTTTTAATGTCAGGCTGATTTTCAGCACATTGAAGCTTGTTTGTTTGAATGTGATCAGGTCAGTCTCCCTTCCCCTGTTGGGTATTATTCATAGAAAGTTCCTCCCAGCCTTATCAGTATACATATTCACTTAAGCTTTGAGTTCTTCTGTGGTTTGTTTTTAAATTTAATGCATTGGTCCATTTGATATAAAATTGTATCAGTTGATACTTTTATAAAACTCAGGTGACTACATTTTCAGTCATGGGACGAGAAGGGACTATCATAAGTCATGTTCATTTTCCTAGCATCAGAGCAGCAGCCCAGGTAGATGGGTACCTCTTTTCCAGAGTATGATAGTCTACCCCTTCCCATCAGTCGCCCGTACTTTCCATCATCCTTTCTGAAATCACCTGTGTTATTGTGTGCCAGTTACATATTAACAATATCTATCTAAATAGGCTGGTTTGAGGATTAAATAAATTTGCAAATGAGATATAAGACAACCTTCAGCACACTGCTTGGCACACAATCAGTCTGCATCAGTTTTGTTGAGTGAATAACTGAATGAATGAATGAATGAATGAGTAAATGGTGGTATGAGAAGTGATGGCAGGTCGCTGAGGATACTTTAAGATAGCAGCAGCTCTTCCGTTGAAGCAGGGCCTTGGCCAAGCAACAGTGTAGGGAGAGCGTTTGCCAATTACAGTGTGCCATGGGGAATGTGGAAGAAGGAAAAATCCTGATAGGGGTTTTGAGAAGTGATAGTCCAAGGGTTAAGACAGAGCCCATAGGCTCTCATACACCACACTTAAGGTACATAAGCAAGTGGGAGGCGTGCTGGAGAATTCCAAGGGATGCTGGAGAGTTTGAGAGTCTCCCTGGGGAAGACGCATTGGAAGCAGAGCTTTGAAGGAAGGCTGGGACCATACAGGTTGGACTTGTGGAATGAGGTCATTTGATGCAGAGAGAATGATGTAAGTAAGCAGTATTTTTTTCAATCTGAAATGGTGATTTTTTTTTTTTCCTTTCCTTTCTACCTTTGTTGCTTTGGATCTCACTGTTTCCTCATTCTCAGCTTTTCTTATCCTTCCCGCTTTTATTTTTATTTATTTATTTATTTATTTATATTATTTATTTATTTTTGGCTGTGTTAGGTCTTCATTGCTGTGCACGGGCTTTCTCTAGTTGCGGCAAGCGGGTACTCTTTTGTTGAGGTGTGCAGGCTTCTCATTGTGGTGGCTTCTCTTGTTGTGGAGCATGGGCTCTAGGTGCTCGGGCTTCAGTAGTTGTGGCACGCAGGTTCAGTAGTTGTGGCTTGCAGGCTCTAGAGCTCAGGCTCAGTAGTTGTGCATTTGGGCTTAGTTGCTCCGCGGCATGTGGGATCTTCCTGGACCAGGGCTGGAACCCGTGTCTCCTGTATTGGCAGGCGGATTCTTAACCACTGCGCCACCAGGGAAGCCCCTTCCTGCTTTTAGTGCCATTTAGAAATCATCATGTTAAAAGTTGTTAGTAGTGTTGAGAAAGTTGTTTTCGAAGTGTTTGAGCTCTCAGGTAGAAAGACACCCGGGAGCAGGAAATAAATACACTTCAGAGCAGCCTTTTGAGAAGATTCCAGCCATAGCAGCCTCTCTCCAACTCCACTCAAAGTGGAGGGGAAATTTGTGTTTTCTAAGATTTACCTAGCACACAGTGGGCACTCCCCTATTTAAATAAATCAGTGAATGAGTGAAAATCTGCTTGGGTTCCCTGAGATGCGCAGCTGTTCAGGAAGCTGCTGAAGGACAGACTTGTAGGATCCAACCCACTGTGGCCTGGGAAAGTGGGGGAGGGGCGGGCATTTTTGCAATGAGGGATTTCAAGGAGGACATCTTGAGGGGTGGCCAGTTCAGCCAGTTTCTCACCGTGCTTGCTGGAGGAGGAGGAGACCCTGCCCTGTGAGCTCCCAATCTCAAGCATTAGAGGAAGTGCAGAAGAACAAGGAAAAGAACCCTCTGAAGTGCAGAGAGGTACTGGGCGAACTCCAGACATAGATGCTGAGGAAACCAGCATACAGGAGTCATTTCAGGTAGCTGGTGTTGGCTAAAATCTCTTCCTGGACGTCAAGTAATTGGGTAAAATACTCTCAGTCCCATGAGAAGAGCAAGAAATGGGCCTCTGCCACCATAAGGACTCGTCATTTCCTCTATTAATGCCATCCTTTATTTCAGGGGCCAGCCAGCTTCAGCCTGCTGCCTGTTCTGTAAATAAAGTTTTATTGGGACACAGCCATGTTCTTTCACGTGCACGTTGTCTATGGCTGCTTTAACCCTGCAGCAGCAGAGTTCAGTAGGATGGTCAGACTTTGTGATCTTACTACCTGGCTCTTTACAGAAAGAGTTCACCAACCCTTGCATTATATTATGAATAGATGACTTATTTTCAGTTGTTTTCTCATGAGAATCATGATTTGCCTCACCGTGTAGTTTCCTAAATGAGCGCCCCCCCTTTTCTCACGGCACATATTTGCAGGAAGACTTATGCATCATTTGCAGGATGATGGGACCAGTGGTGTGGTCTGGGATTCAGGCCTCTTGAGGAACACACTGAGGGGCTAGTACTCTAATAATAGACAGTATTAGTTTCTAATGTTTATTCACTGCTCAATATATGCCAATATTGCAGAGAAACTGCGGCTCAGCGAAGTTAGGAACGGTGCCCCAGATTACATAAAGTGGCAGGATTTGAACTCAGTCTGTAGGAGAAAACCCTGACCACTCCCCTGTATTTCCTGCCGACCTCCACTCCCTGCCCCGTTCTCTTTGTGGTTTCTGGATCTGTCATCTGTCAGCCTTTGCTCTCTTGGATGAAATGTTTTTCTTGGAGCGCCCATTCCTTGGTCCGTTTTCTTTTTGACCCCCACCCCTCCCGTGGTCATCTTTGACCTGGCCCCCCCAAGTCCCGCTTCCTTGGGGCTAACTCTCCCTAGGAGGATGAGTTTGAGAAACAAATGAGGTCTTGGGTTTCCTCTGCACCGGCCCTTCCTGCCTGATCCCTGAACCTCGCCTGGAGCCGCAGCTGTCACGCAGGTGCTCTGCCTTCTCCCGAAGACAGCAGGTGCCGGGAGAACCAGCTGGAACGGGGCTTACGGCCCCGGGGCCCCAGGGCACCAAAGCGGCAAAATGGCAGCCGCTGGGCCGGCTGAGCTGGCATTTCTGACCTTTGTGGAGAGAGGGCGTCCTTAAAGGGACAGCAGGCTCTTTTCTTCCCTGGTGGCTGACTGCCAGTTCAGATGCCAGGGATTTGAAGAGGCCATTGTTCTGGTGACGGGAGACGGGGGCCCAGGCCACCCAGTCTTTTCTCCTTTTCCCGCTCCCCACTGCGTGTGCCGCTCTGATGTGCAGCCTGTCGAGGGTGGAGGGACGGTGAGCTCCCTTCAGGCCCCCCTCCCCCTCCTCCACCATCTGAACGCAGCCTGTCACCAAGGCCAAAGAACAGAGCAGCCCTCACACAGCCATCAGCTCCCCTCCCCCAGGGCTGCTCCAGTGAAGAAGGGACAGTCAACGCAGGCAGCCTTGAGGTGCCCCAGTGAGCTGTTTCCTTGTCCCAGGTGAGCCGGGTGAGGCGATGGGACTAGTTCTCTACACGGGCCTTCTGTGAACCACCTGCACTGGCCTCATCTTGGGCGCCTGTTAAAACTATAGATCCTTGGTTCCAATTCTAGAACTTCTGGGGCCCAGGAATCTGAATACCCACAAGCACACCGTAGTTTGAGAGCCACCGACTTCATTAGCGATCTCCAAACCTGGTTGGTCCTCAGGATCATGTGGGGACGTGCTGAATCAGAATATCTGCACGGGGCCCACGAATTTAAGCAAGGCGGCTTCTCTTCAGTGGTTACGAGCGTATACCCTGGGGCTGGTCCGCTGGGCTTGAATCCTGGCCCCACCAGCTACTATCTCTGTGATCTTGGGTAAGTTTCTCAACCTCTGTGTGCCTCAGTTGTCTCACCCGTTAAAATAGGGATAATTTAGTCCCTACAGTATAGGGTGGTTATGAGGATGAAAGGAGCTGATATTTATAAAGTTAGCACAACAGAACTAACACATCAGTAGTACTATAGACTTTTTTGTGAAACCTTTTTTTTTTTTTTGGTAAACTGGTCATCCAGGTTGCATCCAGGAGATCACGATTTGAATAGTCTTTTAGTGGCGGTGTGCCCTGGCTAAGCTGGCCTTGGGAAGGGAAGCCTTATATGCTTTAGTAAATGAGCAGCAGTTCTCAAGTACGTCTGTGTGACTCGCTCTGAGAAGGTGGCCCTACCATCTGCTCTCCCTGTCACTTGGCCAGTAGAGTGAGGACAAAAATCCTGGCCTAATTGCCACCTCTGGGCGAGGTGATGCTGATGAGCACTGGAACGCTGGCACAGGAAGGCCAGAATCCACATCTGTAAGGCTGACTGACCTCTTCAGAGGGAATTGAAGGAGGAG
This sequence comes from Eubalaena glacialis, assembly GCF_028564815.1. Lineage (NCBI taxonomy): Eukaryota > Metazoa > Chordata > Mammalia > Artiodactyla > Balaenidae > Eubalaena > Eubalaena glacialis. The sequence goes on along the minus strand of NC_083725.1, from coordinate 9,854,840 downwards.
AAAACAAGCCGCAGGCCAGAAATAGCTAGACATAAATACAAGGTATCCTAATTACTACCCACACCCAGCTCCATCCCCTGAGTTAAATTGAGCCCTCTGCATAGCCTTGCTGACCTCAGGGAAGGAGAAGGGACACAAGCACACAAGCATCCATGGGGGCTCGGGAGTGTGTGTAACCAGGGGTATGTGGGTGGTGCTACCCTCAGGAGCACCGCTGAGCCAGAGTGGGCACTGCTACAGTTCAGCATGCATCCAAGTTTTTATTATAACTTTTTGGTTTTGCTCAACCACTACTTTTCTGAAAATGATTCTGTTGGACTAAAATTTTCCATGTTTAGTATCCAGCTCAAGGCTTCTTTTTCTTCCTGTGCCTTCTAATTTCTCTTTGCATTCGTTACTCAGGAGTCACATTGATCCGGCTGCTTATGGGCATGGCATGTGGCTGGAGGAGGGTGGGAGAGAGACACCCAACCTGGGAGGATTGAGCTATTCCTTTCTACCTTCCCCCCAGGGTGTTCTGGGAAATAATCAAGGCTGGACAAAAGGCCATTGGTCTAGTAGAGCATTCTAATGCCGTACACCCAGGCGGTGGTATTTTATAGATCCTGTTACAAGAGTTTTTGGTGAGTCGAATGCAAGATTATTTAGAAGAAAATAAGCCAGTCTCCAGGGCATGTCTCGTGGATATTTTCCATCTTGATCACAAATGTCAGTGCACAGGGAACCCAGCAGTGGGCAGAGCTTTCCTAGCATCCACTCACTTCCTCTTGAGCATATTTCACAAGATTTCCAGGAAGCTTCACAGGTGCATTTCTGTTCTTGGTGGCGGGGGGGGGGGGATTTTGGTACTTCTGGTGGTTCTGAGACCCACAGTGATGGGCAGAAGGAGGACCTCAGTGGATTGAGGGACACGTGTCAACCTCTCTTGGGAGAAGGGTTTGGCTCACCTGCCCCATTAGCTAAGAATATTGATTCATTATTTTGGAAGCTAATGGAAGAGATCCTTTGGTTTCTTTTCCTTCTCCTTCAGGGAAGCTGCAGAGGAAAGCACTGCTTTGGGTGAAAAATTAGGCTGAGTGAGATCAAAAGGCGTTTCCACTTTGGAGATCCGTGGAGTCTGTGGATGTATCTCTGGCCCCTAACAATAGAGGGAAGCCCTTCCCTCTCAATCTAGAGAAGAAGGATCCATGGAATAGGAGCAGGTGGAGATTCCCTACTGGTTCCCAATACGAAGATCAGAAGGCGCTGTGCTCACTCCTACCCTGTAGGCTCACTGGGTGTCATCTGTGACTGGGCACTGCTCAGCACAGGGGATGTCTCAGAGTCAGGAGGTTTTGTAAGATCATCTGGACCAGCCTGGAGATCGAGATGTGAAGCCAGCCTCTTGACTAGAAGCACACCCTAAACTCTTAGAATATTCCATATTACTTCGAACCCAATTATGTAATCTGATAACTTCTCTCTAGAGAAACAAAAAAGGACTCTTCTCTCCTTTGGCTTTCTCTCTCTCTTCCTCTTTTCAATTACTTGATATCCTGCTTACTTTAAGGCATTTCTCCTTTAGTCTAAACATTCCCAGTTGCTTTACAGTTTTGCATAGGGCAGGCTGTCCAGACCCACACTGTCTTATTTATCTTATCTGAGCAATAGACCTCGTAAAGAGCGGTGCCCTCTCTAGGTATCATTTGCAGGGGGTTTATTACCCACCTTGACTGGCTGCTGTTGGCGAGGCCCAGGTGTATTTTGGTTATTCTCACAGCCACCCTGTAGTTTTGGCCCTTGCCGAGCACTGTGATCTTTGCCCGCTCTACCTTTATATTCCTTCAGGCTTTGTAGAAAAAAGGCCCTTACCATAAGTCAGGGCTTATTCTGCAGTACCCCTGACATCAGGGAGCCTCCAGCATCGGGGGTGCGTGGCTGAATGGTTGGTTAACAGCCTGTGGGCTATGAGAAAGGAAGTTGGTTTTGCTTAGATTTGATTTTGGTTGGAGCGCATGGTACCGCCAGGGTGTCACAGCATATGCACGTGGTGAGTTGGTGTCCCCAGCTTGCCACATGGCTACTTACTTCCTTAGTCGCATCTGTCCCTGCCTGTTCCTTTCCAGCCCCCGTCAGGCTTGGAATGGAGAGTCAGGCCAGGCCCAAACTCTTTAATGAGCATTGGCTCCCAGATGCCCAGCACAAGTGCCCTCACAGCGTTTTAGCTCTTCTTCTCTGGAGAGACAGGAGATACAGAGGAAGGGAGAGGAGAGGCAGGTAGTTCAAGGCAACGATGTGTTCAGAAGAGAGAAAGTGTAAAGAGAGCAGCCTCATGGCCGGGCACTGGCCCTGTCTCCTGTGGTCAGCATTGCTGCTTTGTTCTACCTCAGTCTGTGGCCACAGAGCTCTTTTTTTTTTTTTTCTCATTATTAGCACTTGGAGATGTGTGAGGGTGAAGAATGGTCACAGGTCTTCATGGGGGTCATCTAGACCAACCCCTTCTTATAAAAGAGGGGGAAACTGAGGCCCGGAGAAAAGGTGGGACACATCCAAGGTCACCACCAGTGTCATCTGGGTGCCTGTACTTCATGAAGGTGGACGCTGTCTTATATAGTGAGTTTGGGACTGGGGCTTGTTAGTAACTCCTTCCATAGCCTGCATTGTCCTCATCGAGAGTCAAGTGTATACTCTGTCCCCAACTAGGAGGAGGCCTGTACTGGGGACAATGGCCAAAGCAGCCCAGGTGCTGCCCTTGGGAAGGGTGGCTGAGCAGACTAACTGCCATGGCTGGACATGTATGGAGAAATGGACACTGAGAAGAGGTGTTCATAAATATGAACAACTCACATCATAGGGGAGCCCAAACAGGGTCTGGCAGCCGCACAGAACAGCTTGGACACGTCTGCAGAAGCCAGACTCGAGGCAGCACTTACAGGGTCCGGACCACTGTGCCATCCTAAGGAAAGAGAGATGGTGGAAGGTCTCTCAGTGCCCGTGTGAGAGCACTCCCAGTTATCCTCTGGAGAGTCTGGGGTGAATTAAAGAAGAGCTGGGTCAGGGTGTGCGTGACCAGTGAGCTCTGGTGCTTTCTTTCCACCTGGGTTTTCTGTCCCGGCTCCACTGACCAACTAAACTCCTGAGATGCGGGGGTGTGTGCAGTGGGGCCAGGAGGCAACAGCGGCCTCCCCGGAACACACCGGGGACCCCCAGCTGGGGCAGGGTCATTGCTGTGACGAGGATCCTTCCTAACTCACTCATCATGACCCCCTCTCTTCCTCACCAGCTCCAGTGCGGTGCAGGGGCCTAACCATGGTGTTTTCATGACGTGAGCTCTATTAGCTGCCACAGCTGGCTGCTTCTCTCTCCGTTAAAGGAAGAGTGGGCAGGGGGCAGAGGGAGATGGAGGGGGTAGTCATGCGGCCCAAGCCTCAGGCCAGTAGCCGGAAGGACTTGAAGTCTGTCCTTAAGTACAGTGTGTCAACATCTTAACTGGGGCACCAGCAAGCAGGCGTCCCTCTCTAAAACCTTAATCCAGGATTAAGGAGAGGTCAGTTACCTCTGCAAAGAGGTGATTTGGAGGGGGGCTGAGTCTCCCCTAATATCCGGAGGTGGACAGAGGTAGAAGCCATAGCGTGGTCATCCACCTGTCCCAGGGGACCAGGTGTCTCTCTAGAAATTCCAGGCTGGTACTGATTTCTTGAGGCTGAAATTTGGCGTTTTTCTTAAACTTCAGCCGTGTGTCCTGTCACCTCCCTATTCACACACTCCTTCGCGGTAATTGGTGTGTGTCGTAGTTTGGAAAGAGACCCTGGGAAAGACATGGAGACGGATTTGCCTGCAGGAGGTTTATTGGGAAGTGCTCTTGGGAACAAGCCTAGAAGTGAGTGAGGGAATCAGGATTGGGCAGAGGGAGAAGTTAAACTTTGATGCACTTGGGCCAATCCCATGGACAGCTCTGGTTCTGGATGCCCCTGCAGAGTTACCCCAAATTGAGGCAAGGTTCCCAAAAAAGTTATCCTCAAAGGGGTAGGTTTCGTATTCCTGAGGGACTAGCCATTAGGGGTGGTCTGTCCTCAGGGAGGGGGCATACTCTCCTGTGAGGCTGCTCGCTTTGGTCAAGGGCAGGGCCCCAAGAGGAGCTAGGGTGTGACCCATCAGCAGCTCTTACTACAGGGAGATGAGTGCCTCTCTATGGAAGGGAGCAGCGCACTGAGGTAACAGCTTCACTGTAATGTCCTTGCACATGTCTCAGAGTCAAGGACGTTGCACTTGGCCTTACATCTCTTCTTCCTCACAATCACCCTCTCATAGAGCAGGTGTATTATTATTTAATCCTCTTCCGTGTTAACGCTGGGTTGTGGGCAATTTAAAACTACTTTCATTTGCATAATGAAGTAATTAGCTTAGCTCTGTGCCCAGGTTTTCAAGGTCTCCAGCCACACTTGTAGCTCCCCTGCTGGCAGTTTCTCCATTCAGGGCCTTCCTGCTTGGGCCGTTATGATCGCCTGGAGAGAGGACAGACTTGCCTGAGGATGGTCCCTTTTCAGTGAGACTGAGTCCTTTCCTTGAGTTGCGGATCCCATTTGTCAGCCTCCTCACTTTTTCTTTCTCTACTTTAACTCCTTAGCGCTCCCTGGGCTCCACACAGACTCCTCTTACCACCTGCTTCCCCCACTGAATCAGGACCATAGATTATCTTCATTTTCCTCAATCCCATTTTTTCGTCCCAGGCATCAACTCCAGATCCTTGCCTCCGATCCTTTCCACATGTGAGGTGTAATGTTCTGGTACATGTGGGGGTCTGGGCTTTCTCTCTGGGGTAGAGCACTTTAGTGCCTGCTTTCTTCTTTTTTTTTTTTTTAATTTTCTTTCTTTTTTGATACAGCAGGTTCTCATTAGTCATCCATTTTATACACATCAGTGTATACATGTCAATCCCAATCGCCCAATTCAGCACACCACCACCCCCACCCCCCGCCGCTTCCCCCCTTGGTGTCCACACGTTTGTTCTCTGCATCTGTGTCTCAATTTCTGCCCTGCAAACCGGTTCATCTGTACCATTTCTCTAGGTTCCACATAACATGCGTTAACATACGATATTTGTTTTTCTCTTTCTGACTTACTTCACTCTGTATGACAGTCTCTAGATCCATCCAGGTCTCTACAAATGACCCAATTTCGTTCCTTTTTATGGCTGAGTAATATTCCATTGTATATATGTACCACATCTTCTTTATCCATTCGTCTGTCGATGGGCATTTAGGTTGCTTCCATGACCTGGCTATTGTAAATAGTGCCACAGTAAACATTGGGGTGCATGTGTCTTTTTGAATTATGGTTTTCTCTGGGTATATGCCCAGTAGTGAGTGGGATTGCTGGGTCATATGGTAATTCTATTTTTAGTTTTTTAAGGAACCTCCATACTGTTCTCTATAGTGGCTGTATCAATTTACATTCCCACCAACAGTGCAAGAGGGTTCCCTCTTCTCCACACCCTCTCCAGCATTTGTTGTTTGTAGCTTTTCTGATGATGCCCATTCTAACTGGTGTGAGGTGATACCTCATTGTAGCTTGGATTTGCATTTCTCTAATCATTAGTGATGTTGAGCAGCTTTTCTTGTGCTTCTTGGCCATCTGTATGTCCTCTTTGGAGAAATGTCTATCTAGGTCTTCTGCCCATTTTTGGATTGGGTTGTTTGTTTTTTAAATATTGAGCTGCATGAGCTGTTTATATATTTTGGAGATTAATCCTTTGTCCGTTGATTCATTTGCAAATATTTTCTCCCATTCTGAGGGTTGTCTTTTTGTCTTGTTTGTAGTTTCCTTTGCTTTACAAAAGCTTTTAAGTTTCATTAGGTCCCATTTGTTTATTTTTGTTTTTATTTCCATTACTTTAGGAGGGGGATCAAAAAAGATCTTGCTGTGATTTATGTCAAAGAGTGTTCTTCCTATGTTTTCCTCTAAGAGTTTTATAGTGTCCGGTCTTACATTTAGGTCTCTAATCAATTTTGAGTTTTTTTGTGTGTGTGTATTGTGTTAAGGAGTGTTCTAATTTCATTCTTTTACATGTAGCTGTCCAGTTTTCCCAGCACCACTTATTGAAGAGACTGTCTTTTCTCCATTGTATATCCTTGCCTCCTTTGTCATAGATTAGTTGACCACGGGTGCGTGGGTTTATCTCTGGGCTTTCTATCCTGTTCCTTTGATCTGTATTCCTGTTTTTGTGCCAATACCATATTGTCTTGATTACTGTAGCTTGGTAGTATAGTCTGAAGTCAGGGAGTCTGATTCCTCCAGCTCCATTTTTTTCCCTCAAGACTGCTTTGGCTATTTGGGGTCTTTTGTGTCTCCATACAAATTTTAAGATTTTTTTGGTTCTAATTCTGTAAAAAAATGCCATTGGTAATTTGATAGGGATTGCATTGAATCTGTAGATTGCTTGGGGTAGTAGAGTCATTTTCACAATATTGATTCTTCCAATCCAAGAAGAACATGGTATATCTCTCCATCTGTTGGTATCATCTTTAATTTCTTTCAACAGTGTCTTATAGTTTTCTGCATACAGGTCTTTTGTCTTCCTAGGTAGGTTTATTCCTAGGTATTTTATTCTTTTTGTTGCAGTGGTAAATGGGAGTGTTTCCTTAATTTCTCTTTCAGATTTTTCATCATTAATGTATAGGAATGCAAGAGATTTCTGTGCATTAATTTTGTATCCTGCAACTTTACCAAATTCACTGATTAGCTCGAGTAGTTTTCTGGTGGCATCTTTAGGATTCTCTGTGTATAGTATCATGTCATCTGCAAACAGTGATAGCTTTACTTCTTCTTTTCCAATTTGTATTCCTTTTATTTCTTTTTCTTCTCTGATTGCCGTGGCTAGGACTTCCAAAACTATGTTGAATAATAGTGGCGAGAGTGGACATCCTTGTCTTCTTTCTGATCTTAGAGGAAATGCTTTCAGTTTTTCACCATTGAGAATGATGTTTGCTGTGGGTTTGTCGTATATGGCCTTTATTATGTTGAGGTAGGTTCCCTCTATGCCCACTTTCTGGAGAGTTTTTATCATAAACGGGTGTTGAATTTTGTCAAAAGCTTTTTCTGCATCTATTGAGATGATCATATGGTTTTTCTTCTTCAATTTGTTAATATGGTGTATCACATTGATTGATTTGCGTATATTGAAGAATCCTTGCATCCCTGGGATAAGTCCCACTTGATTATGGTGTATGATCCTTTTAATGTGTTGTTGGATTCTGTTTGCTAGTATTTTGTTGAGGATTTTTGCATCTATATTCATCAGTGATATTGGTCTGTAATTTTCTTTTTTTGTAGTATCTTTGTCCGGTTTTGGTATCAGGGTGATGGTGACCTCATAGAATGAGTTTGGGAGTTTTCCTTCCTCTGCAATTTTTTGGAAGAGTTTGAGAAGGATGGGTGTTAGCTCTTCTCTAAATGTTTGATAGAATTCACCTGTGAAGCCATCTGGTCCTGGACTTTTGTTTGTTGGAAGATTTCTAATCACAGTTTCACTTTCATTACTTGTGATTGGTCTGTTCATATTTTCTGTTTCTTCCTTTTTCAGTCTTGGAAGGTTATACCTTTCTAAGAATTTGTCCACCTCTTCCAGGTTGTCCATTTTATTGGCATAGAGTTGCTTGTAGTAGTCTCTTAGGATGCTTTGTATTTCTGCGGTGTCTGTTGTAACTTCTCCTTTTTCATTTCTAATTTTATTGATTTGAGTCCTCTCCCTCTTTTTCTTGATCAGTCTGGCTAATGGTTTATCAATTTTGTTTATCTTCTCAAACAGCTTTTAGTTTTATTGATCTTTGCTATTGTTTTCTTTGTTCCTATTTCATTTATTTCTGCTCTGATCTTTATGATTTCTTTCCTTCTGCTAACTTTGGGTTTTGTTTGTTCTTCTTTCTCTAGTCCCTTTAGGTGTAAGGTTAGATTGTTTATTTGAGATTTTTCTTGTTTCTGAGGTAAGCTTGTATAGCTATAAACTTCCCTCTTAGAACTGCTTTTGCTGCCTCCCATAGGTTTTGGATCATCGTGTTTTCATTGCCATTTGTTTCTAGGTATTTTTTGATTTCCTCTTTGATTTCTTCAGTGATTTCTTGGTTATTTAGTAACGTATTGTTTAGCCTCCATGTGTTTGTGTTTTTTACCTTTTTTTCCCTGTAATTGATTTCTAATCTCATAGCATTGTGGTCAGAAAAGATGCTTGATATGATTTCAGTTTTCTTAAATTTACTGAGGCTTGATTTGTGACCCAAGATGTGATCTATTCTGGAGAATGTTCCGTGCTCACTTGAGAAGAAAGTGTAATCTGCTGTTTTTGGATGGAATGTCCTATAAATATCAATTAAATCTGTCTGGTCTGTTGTGTCATTTAAAGCTTGTATTTCCTTGTTAATTTTCTGTTTGGATGATCTGTCCATTGGTGTAAGTGAGGTTTTAAGGTCCCCCACTATTATTGCATTACTATCGATTTCCTCTTTTATAGCTGTTAGCAGTTGCCTTATGTATTGAGGTGCTCCTATGTTGAGTGCATATATATTTATAATTGTTATATCTTCTTCCTGGATTGATCCCTTGATCATTATGTAGTGTCCTTCCTTGTCTCTTGTAACATTCTTTATTTTACAGTCTATTTTATCTGCTATGAGTATTGCTACTCCAGCTTTCTTTTGATTTCCATTTACATGGAATATCTTTTTGCATCCCCTCACTTTCAGTCCGTATGTGTCCCTAGGTCTGAAGTGGGTCTCTTGTAGACAGCATATATATGGGTCTTGTTTTTGTATCCATTCAGCAAGCCTGTGTCTTTTGGTTGGAGCATTTAATCCATTCATGTTTTAGGTAATTATCGATATGTATGTTCCTATGACCATTTTCTTAATTGTTTTGGGTTTGTTTTTGTAGGTCCTTTTCTTCTCTTGTGTTTCCCACTTAGAGAAGTTCCTTTAGCATTTGTTGTAGAGCTGGTTTGGTGGTCCTGAATTCTCTTAGCTTTTGCTTGCCTGTAAAGCTTTTGATTTCTCCATCGAATCTGAATGAGATCCTTGCCAGGTAGAGTAATCTTGGTTGTAGGTTCTTCCCTTTCATCACTTTAAGTATATCATGCCACTCCCTTCTGGCTTGTAGAGTTCCTGCTGAGAAATCAGCTGTTAACCTTATGCGAGTTCCCTTGTATGTTATTTGTCATTTTTCCCTTGCTGCTTTCAATAATTTTTCCTTGTCTTTAATTTCTGCCAGTTTGATTACTGTGTGTCTCAGCGTGTTTCTCCTTGGTTTTATCCTGTATGGGACTCTCTGCACTTCCTGGACTTGGGTGGCTATTTCCTTTCCCATGTTAAGGAAATTTTCAACTGTAATCTCTTCAAATATTTTCTTGGGTTCTTTCTCTCTCTCTTCTCCTCCTGGGACCCCTATAATGCGAATGTTGTTGTGTTTAATGTTGTCCCAGAGGTCCCTTAGGCTGTCTTCATTTCTTTTCATTCTTTTTACTTTATTCTGTTCTGCAGCAGTGAATTCCACCATTCTGTCTTCCAGGTCGCTTATCCGTTCTTCTGCCTCAGTTATTCTGCTATTGATTCCTTCTAGTGTATTTTTCATTTCAGTTATTGTGTTGTTCATCTCTGTTTGTTTGTTCTTTAATTTTTCTGGATCTTTGTTAAACATTTCTTGGATATTCTGGATCTTTGCCTCCATTCTTTTTCCGAGGTCCTGGATCATCTTCACTATCATTATTCTGAATTCTTTTTCTTGAAGATTGCCTATCTCCACTTCCTTTAGTTGTTTTTCTGGGGTTTTATCTTGTTCCTTCATCTGGTACATAGCCCTCTGCCTTTTCATCTTGTCTATCTTTCTGTGAATGTGGTTTTTGTTCCACAGGCTGCAGGATTGTAGTTCTTCTTGCTTCTGCTGTCTGCCCTCTGGTGGATGAGGCTATCTAAGAGGCTTGTGCAAGTTTCCTGATTGGAGGGACTGGTGGTGGGTAGAGCTGATTGTTGCTTTGGTGGGCAGAGCTCAGTAAAACTTTAATCCACTTGTCTGCTGATGGGTGGGGCTGGGTTCCCTCCCTGTTGGTAGTTTGGCCTGAGGCGACCCAACACTGGAGCCTACCCGGGCTCTTTGGTGGGGCTAATGGCAGACTCTGGGAGGGCTCACGCCAAGGAGTACTTCCCAGAACTTCTGCTGCCAGTGTCCTTGTCCTCACGGTGACACACAGCCACCCCCGCCTCTGCAGGAGACCCTCCAACACCAGCAGGTAGGTCTGGTTCAGTCTCCTATGGGGTCACTGCTCCTTCCCCTGGGTCCCGATGTGCACACTGCTTTGTGTGTGCCCTCCAAGAGTGGAGTCTCTGTTTCCCCCAGTCCTGTTGAAGTCCTGCAATCAAATCCCGCTAGCCTTCAAAGTCTGATTCTCTAGGAATTCCTCCTCCCGTTGCGGGACCCCCAGATTGGGAAGCCTGATGTGGGGCTCAGAACCTTCACTCCAGTGGGTGTACTTCTGTGGTATAAGTGTTCTCCAGTTTGTGAGTCACCCACCCAGCAGTTATGGGATTTGATTTTATTGTGATTGGGCCCCTCCTACCGTCTCATTGTGGCTTCTCCTTTGTCTTTGGATGTGGGGTATCTTTTTTGGTGAGTTCCAGTGTCTTCCTGTCGATGATTGTTCAGCAGTTAGTTGTGATTCTGGTGTTCTTGCAAGAGGGAGTGAGAGCACGTCCTTCTACTCTGCCATCTTGAACCAATCTCTAGTGCCTGCTTTCTTGTGTAGATTTTTGCCATGGCCCCTGAGCACTCACTCTCATTCTGAAGATCTAGGAAATGGAGGGATTTTCATTCTGTTTTTCAGTGTGTTTCAGAATGTCACCAAACACGTACATGACGTTGTCTTTTCGTGTAGAGAGAGCAGTTTTCTAAATCAAAAGAATAGATCAAAGGTAATTGGGTTAAATTAAAACCCAAAGATCAGGGAAAAGATAACATGGGATGACTTGATCTTTTAAAATTTGTTGAAGTCTCACAGGTGTCCTGAATAAACTTGTAGATGTGCTTATAGTGTCTTGACTCAATTTCTCTTCTGTGAAACTGGAATAATAAGATTAAATGAGGGACTTCCCTGGCGGTTTAGTGGTTAAGACTCTGCGCTTCCACTGCAGGGGGCGTGGGTTTGATCCCTGGTCAGGAAACTAAGATCCCACATGCTGCGGAGCAACTAAGCCCGTGCACCACAGCTACTGAGCCCATGTGCCACAACTACTGAAACCCGCGTGCCTCGAGTGCATGCTCCGCAACAAAGAGAAGCCACCACGATGAGAAGCCCACGCACCGCAATGAAGAGTAGCCCCCGCTTGCTGCAACTAGAGAAAGCCCACACGCAGTAATGAAGACCCAACACAGCCAAAAATAAATAAATGTTAAAAAAAAAAAAAAAAAACCGAAGCCTAGCTCTCACCCCCCCCACCCCCCCAGACACTCTGATTTAATCGGGTACAGGGTGTGACCAGGCATTGGGATATGTAAAAACTACTAGGTGTAGTAAAGTTTGGAAATCACTGGCATAGACCATTCATTGGATTTATAATTGATCCTGGCTGAAAATCTAGGACTGATGGGCAGGAACATTTTTGAAAAAGGAGATACTCAGGAGTCAGTTATTCTATTTGGATAGAGTTATAAGAAAATTGGTAGAGAGTGTTGGCAGGCATGGTGACACGGGCTTTGACTAATATATAGAAGCATCCCCATCCCCAGCAAATTCTCTTCCCAGTGGGCTAGGGGATAGGTCTTTGTATCCTAGTGGGCTGCATTTGGCTCTAGGGAAAGGTTTTATCCTGCTAAAGTTTGACCTAATGGGTGGGCATTGTTTTAGTGGCAGTGTTGGTTTACCATAGGGTGGGATTGGTGTTAGAGCTATCTGAATCCTCATCCCTCTCTCCCCACCCTTCTGGCCATTTCTTGCTTCAGGTTTTAATTATGTAGACATCACTGCTCCTCATGTGAGAGATGCAGTATTCATGAGATGTCTTGGGTTACAGCTGGGTCAGAGGCAATCAATATACCTATTCGGAACCCCTGACCCAGGTTCCATGGATTAAAGTCTGGGTTTGGGACCTCAGAGATGGCAGAGTGGAAATCTGTGGACCATCAGTTCTCCTACATTAATGGTTCATAAAACATGGACAAGCATTAATTCTGAAAGAGATATTTAATACGGTCTCCCGAGTACCTGATGACCACGGTACACCAAGTCTCTTACACTAAGAGACTGACTTAAAAGACCTTTAATGGTCCCTTCTCATATTTTAAATTCTTTGGAGACAGGTGGACCTCTGGCCAACAATTTAACTTCTTTTTTGCTCTTCCAAATTTCGTGAAAGACTGTTGTGTTTCTGTGTCCCACTTCTGCCTCCCTGCACCCCTTTCCCTCTTTGACTGCAGCCAGCTGATGGTGGCAGCATTGTAGCATGGCATGGCTGAGAATGGACTGTGGGGTCAGAAACTCTGGTTTCTCTGTCCACTGTGTGATCTGGGGAAATTATTTAATCTCTGAGATATCTCCGTTTCCTCATCTGTAAAGGAGGGTTGATGTGAGGATTAAATGAGGGAGTGCATATTAAATGTATAAAATCTGTCTGGCTCATAGAGTGCTCTAGATGCTTTTAGCCATTTTCTTCTTACTGAATAACTCAAGGGCAAGGATGGTGTCTTACTCCTCTAAGCTGCTTTTTGCTCATCCCTGTAGAGTAGTAATATATCAGGGAGCATCAGTCAGGAGATTGACACCACACCAATAAGTTGAACAGGGAAAGTTTAATATGAAGAATCATTAACAAGTGTAAACGAGTGCAGCAGACTCTAAGGAACACAGGAATAACAGAGGTAGGGAGCAGCCACTGCCTCTAGGAACAAATTTGTAAGGGTGGTCCCCACACAGGGCTGAGATTCAGAGCTCATTCTGGAGGGCAGTGGCTGTTGCCCAGTATATGGCACAGAAAGTTCCTGAGACGCTGCAGGGTGGGGCACATAAACCGAAAACCACCCATGGGATGCCGGTGATGCTCACCAGGAGGCTGGTGAAACGCTCACAGGGCACAGCTCCAGCATCACAAGGCAAGGCAAAGAAGGGTGGATTTGGAGCTGAGGGGCAATAAATGGATAACTGGCCTAAGTAAATAGGAGGGATAGAACTTACCTTGCAGGGTTGTGTTGAGGACTAGATGCGGTATTATGATAGTAACTGGTTATGATTAAATGCTAGTGACCTGGGAAGTGCCTTTTCCTTAGTAGGTGTTTATTTATGGAAATAACATGGTGTGGTGCAAACACGGATTTTAGAAATACTAGTGTGACCTTGGGTAAGGAGAGGCTTCTATACTCAGTTTCTTCATTTATTTGATTAAATAAAAGTTTTACTAGTAAATATATAATAAAGTAAAATATGTGACTAGCACATGGTCGAGTCTCAGTAAGTGTTAGATCTTTGTTCCTTTTCCTTCTTTGACTTACCCCACACACTTCAGGAATCTCCTAGATGCTTATGCTTCAGAAAAGCACTTGTGCTTTGGATGATGGTCGTGATAGAGTCAGGTTCACTTTTGCCTGTCATTCCCCATAATTCAACAAATTCAGATCTAGTTAAAATCTTTGAAGTATTTGCTATGTAAAAATTCTTTTGTTTTTGTCGGGATGGGAGTAGGATTCAAAGATAAGACCTTATCTTTTATCATCCCTACCTCCCATTCTTGTCCACAACAGTTGTTAAGCACTTGAGGTGAACAAGATACTGTGTAGACACCGACCTTCTTTTTATAGCATGTGATTGAATGGGATTGGGTTGAATGGGACCATTTGGTTCAATTGGATTTGCAGGTATACATTAACTTCTTTTTCTTCCCCAAGTCCTCCAGGGTGCTCTTTGGAAAGTGCTTTTGATACTGCACAAGACTCTCAGAAACCTCTTTTCCTTTCAAAAATAGAAACTAACATCAGTTTTCCATATCTCTACGGGAAAGGTTTAATTCAGAAAAAGATAACTACTTTTACCTCAATTTCCTAAATTCATTTACAGGAAAGCAGTTTGGGAATTTAGGCAGCAAATAGCTCAGCCGTTGAAACGTGGAGATTGAGTCCGGGAGCAGGAGTTCCATCTGTCCAGTCGGCTCTGTTCTGGTCACAGCAAGCGCTCTGAGGCTCAGCCAGCCTCTTCGGAGTTTGTGCTGTGACTTTCAGGAAGGATGAGGCGAACAGTGCAATCTGTAAACACTGTGAGTTTGAAAAGGCCCCTTCCCTCCTCATGACAAGTCAGTAGCCTTCTTTTCATACACAATTAATGGTTAAGAGTAGGACTCGGCTAAGGGGGTCTGGGTTTCAGAAACATGCTCTACTGTTTATTAACCATCTATAGGAAGGTTATTAAACCCTCTTTCTCATGGTTTTCGTTCATCAGAAAAGCGGGGATGATGAGTACCTGTTTCTTACCATTGCTGGTAGAATTAAATGAGACCATTCACATCAGAGACTTAGCGAATTGCACTGTGTGTAGAAAGTACTCTATTTCTGTTTCTTGTTTGTTTTTTTGTGTTTAATTTTTGGCTGCGTTGGGCCTTCGTTGCTGGGGGCGGGCTTTCTCTAGTTGCGGCGAGCGGGGGCTACTCTTCGTTGCGGTGCGTGGGCTTCTCATTGCGGTGGCTTCTCTTGTTGTGGAGCACGGGCTCTAGGCTCGCGGGCTTCAGTGGTTGTGGCTCATGGGCTCTAGAGCGCAGGCTCAGTAGTTGTGACGCACGGGCTTAGTTGCTCCGAGGCACGTGGGATCTTCCCGGACCAGGGCTCGAACCCGTGTCCCCTGAATTGGCAGGCGGATTCTTAACCACTGCGCCACCAGGGAAGCCCCTGTAACTTTCTTATTATTTAATGAGGTCCAATTTGGGAGGAGCAGGCAAAGAATATTTTGGAAACTGAGGAAATATCATGCACATACCACATGCATCTTTAGGAACTGAGATCTTTCTTAGATCCAGACTCAACTGAAGGCTTCTGAATGCCTGTCTCACCACTAGAAGATATCTTTTGTTGTGTTTTTAAAAAATAGCTATTTTTAAAATCAGTACTGATAATAATTTTCATTTATTGGATAGACACTGTGTCAGATACAGTGAAAAGCTTGTTATTTGTATTTACCTCTCTTAATCCTCACACAATCCAGTAATATTCTGTTATTTTTGTGACTACTTAAAGAATTTAAAGTCTGAAGCCAGAGGCTAACTTCAAGGGTCACAAAATTAGTACATTAAGTCCCCTACATACAAACGAGTTCTGTTCCAAGAGTATGTTCCGAAGTCCAATTTGTTCGTAAGTGCAACAAAGTTAGCCTAGGTACCCAACTAACACAATCGGCTATATAGTACTGTACTGTAATACGTTTATACTACTTTTCACACAAATAATACATAAAAAACAAACACAACAATGAAAACATTTTTAATCTTAACAGTACAGTACCTTGAAAGGTACCGTAGTACAGTACAACAGCTAGCACACATGGGCACGTTTTGCATCTTTGAAAGTTCACAACTTGAAGGTTTGTATGTAGGGGACTTAGTGTAATTGAGAGAACCAGCTTTTGAAGTCAGGTTTGTCTGATCTCTGTGTCTGCCCTTTTAACCCATTGCTATCAATCTAAATCATGAAGATACTGATACTATCGGGCTATGTAGAGCTGTTTCAGAAGAGAGGTGAAATCTGTGCCTTTTATAGCGGAAGAAGCAAAGCCTCCAAAAAAAAGTCAGTATGATTTGTCCAAAGTCACAGAGTAAGTGAATGGAGAAGGCAAGACAAGGGCTCGGGCCCACCAACCCTTTTGTTTACTGTCTTAATGGAGGACAGGACAGTCAGTGCAAAGATATTTACTGATACCTGTGCTGTACCCAGTACTCCTACGAGTTGGAGGGACATGAAGGAAGTTGCCTACAATCTTCTTAGGGAGATAAAACCAACAGAATGAACAACAGAATCTACAATTAAGTTCTAAATTCTGTACTACAGTTAGAAGCTCAGAGGTGGAGGACGTAGCCAGCTTCTCCTGGGTGCTTTTTCATACGTTTATTTTAGTCTTTCATTTTTTTCGGCCCTGTAAGAGAGGAAATACCTATTTTTGGCTTTTTCAGATGAACAAACTGTGTCTGAGAAGGGGGTGGCAGGGCAACTTGGAGCCACAGAGCCAGAAAGCAGCAAAGCATAGCTTTGAATGCAGATCTGACCCCCAACGTCCGAGATCTTTCCCTGGAGTAACAGAAGGGGAGGTGGGTGGGTGGTCCACAGCGAGATCATCATTTCAGAAGAGGTGGGACTTGACCAGACAAGCGGGGGCGGGTAGAACTGGGGCAGTGCTTGTGTCCCAGGGCGTTGCCAGCACACCTTTCTGTGGCGCTGAAATTCCTCTAGGTAACTGAGGTGGGACAGTTACCAAACCCTGGTGCTTCCTAAACACCATGAAGCTGCTATTCTCTCAACTGGTTGCAGGTAGAAACAATCCTAGAAAGACCTTTCTTGATGAGCCTGTAGGGCTTGGCAATCACAGAGTGAGACTTTTTGCCAACAGATGCCCAAGAAGTATTAGCTCCCAGCCTGAGTCTGGTGAGCAGGACACAGGTGGCGTTGATGAATTATAGTTATTATTCACCTTCAGCATGTTATCCTGTGCAGCTGCAGCAGGCAGATAAAACTCTGCCCTTTAGGAACATCCAAAGAGTGAGAATGCGTAAACCAACACTTTGCTACTCAAAGTGTGGTCCGTGGAATAGCAACATGGACATCACCTGGGAGTTTGATAGAAAGGCCGACTCTTGGGCCCTCTATCCCTCCCACAGATACTACATCAGAATCTGTGGTTTGACAAGATCCTCAACTGATTATAAAGTTCGAGAAACGCTGAGCTAACTGTCACCATTGTTTTTGTTGTTTTGGGCCCAGGTTTGGGGTTTCTCTGCTCCTCCCCTCAAAGGATGACAGTGGTACTCAAAATTCTCACAGTCATACTTGGGGTGTCATGGGATTTCAGGTCAGGTGATCTGGATTCCCAGCTCAACCTTTCTTGCCGTGGGGACCCTCCACCTTTCCAGGGCTCAGCATCCTTATGTTAGTTGTCGTAACAAGGCCTATGTATACGATTGTTGTGGAAATCAAATGAATTAATGTGAGTGAAAGTGCTTTGTAAGCCGTGAATGACTTTCAAAGTATTCATTAATATCCTTGTTGAATAGAATACCTCTCATCTGAAAGAACACTCGTCTGGGGGCTGCTTCCATACTAGTGCTGCATTCCAGTGAATGGACAGGAAAAAAAAAAACAATTTTTGGAGGTGCTGCTTAGAGTTTGAAAACTCAGATGACTGTGCTTTGTCATGAATGTAAATGTTTTACTTGTTAAGGGTCTGACCTGCAGGTATCACGGTCTGCTGCCTTGGAAGTCGGGGAGGCTGCCCTGAAGAGGCCCTTGCCATTTTCTGTTAAAGACTGTGGTCTCCAGTGCCGCCTTCCTCCTTTCCCCTGTTCCTGAGGCTCAGGCCGTAAGAGCAGCTGTCATCCTTTGAAAGGTGCAAGGCTCTATTCTGAGCCAGGCACTTGTGTTTTGATTTAGTATCACCTCCTTGATACAGGTTGACCTAATAGGCGACACCTGGGAAATAACTGGTGGCAGTGAAGGGAGCAGAATCTCTCAGGGGCATCATCTTGTGTTTTGTCAGATTTGGGGATGGAGAGGAAATAACGCTCGTCGCCCCAGCGGCCCTGTCCTCCAGGACGGCATGAATAATTGAGAGCTGGCAAGCCGACTGTGCACCAAAGAGTTGCATTATGAAAAGCGACAGGCGGCGGGGTGTGCGTGCGCGTGTCTGCGTGCGTGTGTGCGAGTGTGTCTGCGCGCCAGAGGGGTGCGTGTCTGAGTGTGTCTGTGCGCTGTGCGCGTGCGTGCAGGAGCTCGGGAACAGCTGTCTGGGAGGGAGTCCGAGGGAGAGAGAGAAAGGGAGTGAGGGCCGGGAGAGAGGGGCTCGGCGTGGCCGCACGACCACACCAAGCGCCGGCCGCTGGGGAGGTGGGGGGAAGACATTCAAGGGGAGTCACGCTTACAATTCCAGAGCGTTTCGAAACAGCAGAGAAAGGAAGCTCCCCCAGCTTGTGAGAGCCCTGCCCCCGCCGTTAGCCACAGGGCTGTGGGATGGTCATGGAGGTGCGTGCCCTCCGGCATCCTCAGGGCCCCCCGCTCCCCGCCCCCTCCCCCCACTGCCCAGTGCATGAATGAATGAGCTCTGCCCTGCGCTCCACTACCTTCCCAATGGCTGCCAGGTTAGTGCTCACTCGTGCTGACGCTTGTGTGTGTGTATATGTCAGTCCATCTTTGTCTTCTCCAGGCATTTTTTTGGAAGGGGCGCCTATGCAGGGGTCGGGTGGGGGACCTGTCTTATCTGGCTGCGTGCTTTTTCCAGCTGGCGCAGGCGGCTGGAGCTGCCGAGAACACAAACCTTTCCCGGCTCAGTAAATCCGGAGTCCATGTTGTTTGCTTCTGTTCTGTGTTGGGGGATCTGAAAGCAGCCAGCGTGACATCATGCTGCAGAGATGCCACATTCTTTTTCCTCCCTGGCTTTTTTCTCTCCCCCTTCCTCACCTCTGTCATAGTAGCACTGCCCGAGCTGAGCTTTGGAGCACTGAGGGGTGGGCCTGGGGCTGGTGGAGGGAGGGGTTGGGTTGAGGCTGGTGGGGTCCCCTTGGCCAGCAAGACTTATTCAGGGTCCCCGAACTCGGAGAAAAGAGGGCAGAGGATTGCATTAGCGGTGCGTCACGGAGAGCTGGCCGGAGCTTCTGGGGGAGGTGTGGACAGGCCATGTGCTCCTGTTCTCCACCCACCGACTTAGCTCTGGGGTGCCCCTGGTGGGGGAGAGGTGACCAGAGCAGTGGTTGGCAAGGGAGGGGAGGCGGGCTGGAGGGTTAGAAGGCAGGCCACCCTCTCAGATGTAGACAGATCCGGCTCCTCCTGCGGGGAAGAGCCGTGGGACGGGTGGATAGGTCCGGCTAGCAGGGGGAGGGCACCAGAGGGGAAGTCGATAGCTCCCGTCTCAGGGAAATAAAGGGATTTGTTTATTCTTTGGCTTAGCCAGCATTTGGCTCAGAGAGTTGCCATGTGTTTTCAGAAAATAGGTACCCAGTGGCGGGGGCCTTACTCCCCCACGCCTCCTTGTATTGTTAGTTATTTGCTTAATTTAGGTAAGTGGAGGGTAGGGGAGGACTTGAAGCTCTGTCTCCCTGGGGACTCAGCCAAGCGCCCAGCCAGGGCTGGGGAAAGGGATCTTTGCCTCTTTACTTTCTCTGACACTTGTTAGCAGATCGCTTCTGTGGACACCGCCTGGCTCCTCTGCTTCCCGCCTCTTCTCTCCCGGCAGCCTTAAGGTGGGCATGCTTTCCTCCTTTGCCTTGGATAGCACTCCATAGGTTAGCAAAGTTCGGGACGGGCTGGAAAGAGCTGGCTTTGGAAGAAGGGAAGAGAAAGGGACGTTTCGGGGAGCTGCCGTTGGCAGGAGAGTGTCAGTGTCAAGGCCATGGATGGTAGTACCCCACTGGGAGAGAATGGAGGAGTGGGAGCTTCTGTCATCCTACCTGGAACAAAACCCCTCCTCTCTTCCCTGGCCCTACACATTTCTTCTGCAGGCGGCAGCCAGCCTGCAGCCCCTTCCTTCCACTGCGGAGTCGCCAAGCACAGGTGCCTTGTCGGTGGTACACAGGTACCCTCCTCTTCAGCTTGACGGAGGAGAGGCAGACTCACAGAACAGGCCTTTCAAGGTCACACATTTTGTGAGACTAGGGTTTGCTAGCTGTTTCTGTAAGGGGCCAGAGAGTGAATACTTTGGGCTTTGTGGGCCAGGCCATCTCTCTTGTAATGCTTTGTAGAGCGGAAGCAGCCACAGACGTATAAGGATGAACGCATGTGGCTGTTTTCCCAATAAAACTTTATTTATGGACTCTGAAATTTCCCTTTCATATAATTTTCACACGTCACAAGATATTCTTTTTTTTTTTTTCCCCCAACCGTTTAAAAATGTAAGAACCATTTTTAGCTTGTGGGTCACACAAAAATGGGTGGTAGGCCGGATTTGGCTTGTGGGTCGTAGTTTGCTGACCCATGAAGTAGTCCTGATTTGAACGGCCTGATAATCACCTGAGACCTCCTTAGGAAAGTGTGAAGGGTGTGTGCAGCCTTCACTGTGCACGTGTTCGCACACACGCACCCTTCTATTCCGGTGACAGATGAGACAGGGCTGGATTCAGTTTTCCTAATGGCCTCAGACAGAACCTCACAGCATTGCTCTCGGCCAGCCAGGCGAAACCTCATCTTCTCTGTAAGTCAGGCAGTAAGGGTCCAAGGAGCAAATGTTTGGACAAGAAGGAGGGAAAGCATTTGCGAAGGACATAACATCTCCAGAATCTCTTAAGGGCTGTGGTTTTGTATCTGGCCTGGAAATATGCATATAAACGTTCCGAATTGTAGTATCACCTGAGTTGGGCTGAGGACTGAGTGGGTTCTTCTTCATCCCACTGGAACTTGGGTTTGTCTGGTTGGGGGAAGGAATGGTGGGGGCGGGGAGTGTCCCTTGTAGGGATGCATACATACGTTACACGTGCCCGCGCTCTCCTTAGCCTAGAGGCTGTAGCCAGAGACTCATAAGAGAAGAGTGACTAATTCCAGATTCCTCTGATTCAGAATATGACTCCAAAAATATATGTGTGCACTCTGATTTCCAGAGCACATGGAGTGGTGGTTCTGCTCTATTCTGAGGTCATCAGAGCACTTCTTTTCTGTCCTACAGCCGTTTCTGGGCTCCACAGTTTAAGGGCGATTGAGATGAACTGGAATTCATTCAGAGGAGAGCGAACCCAGTGGCTAAGGGATCCATAGTCGTGCTGTGTGAGGGATGGCCAGAGGGACCAGCAAGTCTGGAGAAGAAAAGACTGAGGGAGCCTGAGAGCCACGTCAAAAGCACCATGTGGAAGAGGAGTGAGATTTATTCTACACCTGCCACGCGGGTAGATAGATATAGGACCTTTGGTGGGAAGCCACAGGAAACAGATTGAGCTTAAAATAAGAAGAGTTGTCCTAAGGTGAAATGAGTTACATCATCATTTAATTATCTCTCTGTCACTTGAGGTAGACTCTAAACAAAGATTAGGTGGAGATGTAGGAGAAATGATTTTAAACTTCTAAAAATAGGGTTGAGGCATTAGATTCATTCCACCCAGAGGAATTATAACAGGGTTTTTTTTTGTTTTTTTTTTTTTAATCATAAAGAACTTGCTGATGGTAGCAGAAGACAATGAGAAGGATCAGAGGAGGAAGCCCTGGAATTTTGTACTCTGAATATATTTTAAGTGAGGGTACAGCCTCTCTTGGGTGACATAGGTATCTGCTTGCAACCGGGCAGATTGGCCGACCCCTCTTACAGACCTCTTTGTTCTAAAATTTCTATGATTTTAACATAATGGTTATTCTTCAGCCTGCTTCTGTTTGATCTCTGGCAGAAAGTGAGTCAGAACTGGATTTGAATCCATAGGTTCTGAAGGGGATGAGCCATACGCTTGGCTCAGACGGCGAGGTTGGGGAGGAGTGACGGGAGGGAAGGGAGCACCCAATGCTGCTCTTTACCCCATCCACCTATATACACCCTGCACACCCCTTAGCCTGCCTGCCTGGCTAGGAACTTTCTCCTGACAGCACGGCAGTGGCCTTTGGTGTCTGAGATGGTGTGGCCCTGACGAGAGGGAGAGCTGCTGATGCTGAGTTAACTAGGGGCCCAGACTGCCTGGATCTTGTTTCTGGATCCTTTGCCTGATGTAGATCGGGGTCCCTGTGTCTCAGAGAAGCCGCTGTTCTCAGGAGTTCACGGTGTGTCCTTTATACGCTCTTTGTCACCCCGTCTCACGTCTCTGTCTCTGTGGGGGGCTAAGATATATTCACACTTGCTCTTCTTGCATAACGAAAACCGAAGCTCAGGGAGGAGGGGTTTGCCCCCAGATCATACACAGCGAAGGGGCCGAGTCGGGACTGCCCAGCTCCCTTGACAGGTGATGAGGGGAACTGTTTGACTGAATCCAAGTAGGTCTTAACCGCAGGGTTAATTACATGTCTGTCTCTCTCATGGACGGTGGGCTCCTTAGAGGTAGAGCCTGTTTCCCTAATGCCTAGAGCATTATCCGGAGTATGTTCTCTTCAGCTGTTTGTTAGATGGATGGATGGACGGACGGATGGATCCTGCACAAGTTCCTTTCAGTTTTAGTAGTAACATTTCTCTTGCGCGGCATGGGGGAGGGGGCCCTTGTGGAGCAAACTTAGAAGAAGCTGGACGTTCTATTCAGTTGAACTCCTCCCTGCCTTGTTCTGGTGATTTGTGGCCTCCAATGGATTGGAAATCTCCTTCAAGGAAGGGGCTTCCTGGAATAGCTTAGCACCTTTCCACTTTCACAAGGTCCCGTTCTCCTGAGTGTTGAGGCTTCTGAAATACTTTGGGTAGATTGTACTTAGATTTGACTGAGATTGACAGTGAGTCAAGTGTAAAAGTATAAAGACCCTATTGTGTGCCCAGCATGTTTAGTACTGTGTATGTAATCCTTGCGTATCTACAAAGAACAACGGCACAGTCGCTGCCCTGTGGGGCCCTCAGGATGAATACGTATCACACAGTAGGAGACACATACTAGGTGTTCAGTAAATGCTTGTTTAATGACATCCAATCCACAAGGTCAGCTTAACTGTGTAGCTCAGAGAGAGCTGGATGGAGAATGATCACCGAGAATCGTGGAGAAGTAAGGACCATGGCGCTTAAAATTAAGTCCCTTTGGAGCTGTTCCAACACATGTGCGTTGGAACCTAACCACCTAATGGGTGCTCTCTCCTAGGAAACTTGAAGTGGGGGTGGGGGGAGGTGGCTATTGACAGGGCCTCAAAGAGGAAATTCCTGTGTCCAGTGGGAGGTGAGATTACATGACCACTGAGACCCCTTCCAGACTACAGACTGTCAGAGAGCAGTTCGGTCAACACTGCCTGTGAATCCGGCAGGACTGTTTCCCAAATGTTAGGTGTTTTGTCCTGTTGTGAACAAACTCAGAGAAAGGAAATTGTACACCACCAGTAAGTTCCTATGTTTAATTTCAGCATCTTCAGCTTCATGTTAAGTCTTTATCCTCCTAGCCCTGTGGAAGTGGGACTAGCTGAAGATGTGAATACCAGCAATTTGTATTCTCATCCCTTGTCTTTGCCTCGTGGACAGGACAGAATTTAGAAACAGGATGCAGTTCCTTAGCTGGAAACTGACTTCCTACTTCTAACCCCCTTTTTCCCTCCATGAGCAAATTATAGGAAGCCCTTTACTTTGGGGATGCACTGTCTAATTAGTTGGGTTTTTTGTTTGTTTGTTTGTTTGTTTTTAGCTTCTTCCAGTCATCCTAGTAAGCTAGATTGTGATCGTCCAGTAGGCAGGGAACACAGGTACACAGAAAGATAAAGTGACTTTTCTCAAGGGCACAAAACAGCTCAGTATTTAAACTCAAACATGTACACTTACGTCTAGACAAAGTGATCAGGCCAGCAAAGTCTGGAAGTGATGTCACATTTTAGTTTTCATGGATACAGAAGTCAGAACAAGAACCAATGGGCTGTTAAAAGAAGGCAGATTTGGGGCAGGCTTAAGAAAGAAATATCTAACAGAGTGGCTGAACGGTGGCTTTAAAATGAGTGCATTCCTTTATTCATGCAATACATATCTGTGATCCCCAGTCATTGAGCTAGAGGCACTGGGGAACCACACAATAGACAAGGCCCCGGCCCCCATGGAGTGTTCAATCTAGTGTAAGCAACTCAACAACAAAGAATAAGACTACTTCAGCTCCTGATAAGTGCCGTGAAGGTGGGAAATGGCACGATGTGATAGTGATTGCCTGGAGACAGGGAGGCTGCATTAGATGCAGTGGTCCTTCAAGACAGGCTGCTTGGGGGAGGTGACATTTGAACTTTGATCTAAAAGTTGAAAAGGAATCAAAATTCAAAACTCTAGAGTGAGAGTTCTGTGGCAGGGGTGCACTTGGTGTGTTGGAGGAACAGAAAGGTCCAAGGAGGCCAGAATAGATTGAGGGAGAAAGTGGTACAAGAGAAAGTTGAGGAAACAGATCCCTGAGTTTAGATCCCAGGAGTTGGATTGCAAGTCATTAAGTCCATCCCTCCAGAAGGTTACGACAAGGACACAGGATGGATTTGGTGCAGCCTGTGAACCCTTTGCGCAAAAGAATTCATGTCTGACTTTGACTTCTGACACTGGTTCTGTAGCGTCATCAGAGTTTTCAAAGGTTATCATCATTTGTACCTCTTCGAAATGTCCGTAGAGATAACTGGAGCCCTGGCTTCTCCCTCAGCTCTGGCAGGACCCAAACAAACTTATTTTGTTTTTGTAGGAAGGAGGAAAAGTGGGTCAGCCTGTTTTGGCATTTCAGGCATGGAGTCTTGGTTCTATTGCGGGCCCTGGTCTCCATGGAAATGAAAAATAGTGTTTGTCATGCCTGTTCCTGGATTGAATTCCAAACTCTGGGCTGAACAGAAGCTGTAGGAAAGCCAGGGAGTGGGGGAGTAGGGTGGATGGAGGCTGCAGCCATTGTGATGAGCGATCTCTCCTTGGCTAGTGTTGGAAAGTCAGACAACCTTTGCCCGCTCTCCAGCCCTGTCTTCACCCATCACCTCTCTGGACCAAGAACACCAGTAGTAGGGTAACTGATGTTCTTCTGCCTTTCTCCTTGGCCAAACACTTTCCATGTACCTTGCCCTTTCATTAATTGCTCAGTTAATAAGTTCATCAACAACTGAAGTCAATGCTAAGACTTTCCCCACAAGTAGTTCCTTCCAGGCTTAAGTAGCTCCCTAATGAGAATGTATCTAGTATGTACCTAGAAGGTATTAAATTAGCCAGCTGGCTGCAGATGTTTTGGATGGGCTCTGCCACCTTTCATTCCCTTTGTAAGATAAAAAAAAATTAACTTTCCATAGGTACTTGAGCAAGATAGGGAAGGAAGAATGGGTCCGTGGAACTTATTGACCATAAGAAGTGCCCTGAATTATCTACGCAATATCTACAGAGATGGAGACCAATGAGGGACGGAGTGCAGAGAGAGGGTGGGGCCTGGGCCACGTGGACCCTGTGAACCAATGTTTGGATGACCACTGGCCAGATAGTGAGTCTGGAGAATTGTCAGGCTTCCATTTGTAAGGTGTCTCTGCCCATGGTCTGACCTGGCAACAGTCTAGTTCCACCTTCTTGGTTCCAAATTTCAGACAGAACCTTTCCCTGAACACTGTGTATATTTCACCCAAAGGCCCAACTTGGAAAGCCCCCGGGGCATTTCAGCAAGTTACTAGAACAGAAGAGAGGGAGCGAGATGTTCATCTCTGTGTAAACCTTGCTGTTGCAGCAGTGGAGGGAGGCCTGCTCAGCGTCAGGCTCTGCAGTTGCGCTGTATGCGCTGTGTTAGGAAAGAAAGGCATCATCCCAGGATTCCTCTCCTTCCCTGCCCTTTGCTGAAATGCAACACGAGGCTACATCCAGGCCAAAGTGTGGCATGCTGGGACCAGGCTGAGAGAGACCTGCTTTAGCATAAGTTGGGAAGAGAACCTCTATGCCATAAACAAACAAACCAACAAAAAACCCCAGCAACAACAGAAAGGCATCTCTTCAGAAGCTGTCTGGCCCCTTTCTTCAAGCAGGTGATCACAGTTTGACACAAAAAGCACACTTGGCTTTTTCTCCCTAAGAGAAGGAGTTGGACCCAATGGCAGAGTTGTTGCGGGGTTTAGATTCTAAGTGATAGGCTCTCAAAGAGTGAGTTCTATACACAGTCACCAGGAGCTCCTCTTAGGAGGAACAATAGTACATTTTTCCATCCTTTCAAGACCCCACCCCATCCAGTACCCTAAAAAGCATGGGGGGAAAAAGCTACCGAGACTTACACTGCTGAGCATCCTCTCCAGCTGCCTGTTAACCCCTTGGTGGACAGTCGCATCGTCTCCCCAGGCCTGTGCTTCCATCCGTAACAGTAAGAGGACTCTGACTCTTTCTCTGCAACAGTCATCCCTTGGGCACCTGAGACTGTGGCTTTATTTTCATGGGTAAAGGGGGCCAAGACCTGGAGCTCCGGGACATCATAACAAGAACTGAAGCAGGCCTGGGAAATTTTTTTTCTAAATGACTTGGTATTTTGCTCTCCAAGGAGGAGGGCCCAAGGGGAATTTGGGGCCCAGCTGGGATTTGTGATCTGGGCTGTTTTTCCTCCTCTGCAAAGTTCTGGTTGGGTCTGCCCTTCCCATCTACCGTGCTGTGGATTTATGGGTACAGAGACACTAAGTGACAAGTAGGAATACAGAGAGGGATTGAAAAACAACCATCTTCAGGGAATCCTCGTCAACTCTGAATTTGGAACCAGTTTAGGTGGACAGATCTAATGGAGGCATTTGCAGGAAGCATGTACATTTCATGCAACTATTATGCAAATACACCTATGGCCATATTATCTCAGACACTGGAACATGTGCTATGGGAAAATTCAAAGTGGAGCTGGCTAATTTGCATGGATATTTGCAGTGCTATTATAAAGAGCTGAGGAGGATTACTGATGAAACTTCAGAATTGGCATGGTGATGGGAGGGGCATAGCTAGATAACAGAATAGTCGGCTGTTAGGAATTCGGAAGCCCTCGATATCGGAATCCGCTTTAACTAGATGCTACTAAAGGCAGGGAGGGGAGCGGTGTTTGTAATATGGCTGTGGGCGTGGGATCTAATGATAATTGTCAGGCTCCTGCACCAAAAGAAGGTGTGCTGAGTCGTAGTATTACCTTGAGAACCACACCTTCATGCCCACTCCCCAGCAACCCTGGGGTCTCTTCCATTGGCACTTCCTCTGACAAGCTCAACTGATTTTGTTACAGCGAGTCCACCCACCCGCCGGACACTGAACAGCTGATGCACTCTAGAGAGTTACAAGCAGGTTCCTGTCATCTGGGGCACATACGGTCACTTATCCCTTGATCCTTATGGGGTTTAGTCCTTGGGAACACTGGTTCTCAAATTTTGGGGTGCATCAGAATGAGCTATGGTGCTTGTTTAAAATGCGGATTCATAAGCCCATCCCCTGGAAATTGTCATTTATTGAGTGGGGGTGGGGCTGGGATTTTGCACTTCAAGAAACACCCCACGTGGATTTGGTCCCTCCTATGGGAAGTAATGTTTGGGAGCATTCAAAGCATGTCCATATAACCCTCTGAGGAAAAAGGGCAAGGATAATTATTCCACTTTTTACAGAGAGGAACAAAAACCTTCTTAATAACAGCAGCTCAGAAATAGTTATTGATCATTCATTATGTATTGGGCACTGCACTAAAGATTTCACTTACGTTATTTCACTTAACACAACAATCCTCTGAGATAGGTATTGGTATCTCTCATTGGTCCAATGAGAAAAATAAGGCTTAGAGGCCAGGGTCACACAGCAAGTGGCAAAGCTGGGACTCAACTCTGAGCCTGCTTACGCTGCACACTGGCAATTAATCCTGACCCTGCAGAGCCCAAGCAGGCCTTCAGCAAACAAACGTTTCATTTGAAACTGGCTTTCTAGATTTCTAATTAAATGCTCTTTCTATTAGGGTGGGGTGCGCTGGAATGTATTAGGCAGTCTTTAAAAAATTACCAGTATGGGGCACTGAAGTTGTGACAGCCGTACGTTTGATCATCCAGGTCATGGCAGAGCTGGGCTCAGGGCGAACCATAGAGTGAACATGAAGTGTCCAGGGGTGGGAAGGAGGGGGTCTGATTGGGAATGAGCCAGGGCCGGAACGCACAGTGACCTGAGAGCCAGAAAGGAGCCTCTGGGGGTGGGGCGACAGGTACATATCTTGCAATCCCTGGGGCAGAAACAGTTACCTTTGCTGCAAGCAAACAAGTTAACTTAAATGAGGAGCACTGGGGGGCTTCCCTGGTGGCGCAGTGGTTAAGAATCCGCCTGCCAATGCAGGGGACACGGGTTCGACTCCTGGTCTGGGAAGATCCCACATGCCACGGAGCAACTAAGCCCGCAAGCCGCAACTACTGAGCCCGCGTGCCACAACTACTGAAGCCCGTGCGCCTAGAGCCCGTGCTCCACAGCAAGAGAAGCCACCGCAATGAGAAGCCCTTGCACCGAAACGAAGAGTAGCCCCCGCTCACCGCAACTAGAGAAAGCCCGCGTGCGGCAACAGAGACCCGACACAGAGCCAAAAATAAATAAATAAATAAATAAAATATATTTTTTAAAAACATGAGGAGCACTGGGACACCAGCTGACTATCCTGCTCTGCTCGGGGGTCTGAAACTGTGTGGGTGGCTGATCAGGGAGCTGGCCTGCAGGACTACACTGGCAGAAGGATGGAAACAGAAGGCCAAGCAGACCGGGGCCGTGGCTCCCACGTCTCGAGTGGGGGTGGGAGATGCGGCCAGGAGGGTCGCCACAGAAGGCCCAAGAGCCTTGGTCCTCTTTCCATGTGCCCCTGTTTCTCAGGGACTTCAGCCAGACCTAACTATGGGAAGCAGGATCAAACTGTAGCATGAGGTACTGTGGTCAGACTTAAGGAAGCACTGTTTGTTAGCAAAGTAACCAGGGGAGGAGTGACATAGTCTTTGATGGAGGTTTTAAAATGGGAGAGATGGGGAACTTCCCTGGCGTTCCAGTGGTTAAGACCTCGCCTTCCACTGCAGGGGGTGCGGGTTCGATCCCTGGTCGGGAAGCTAAGATCCCACGTGCCTCGTGGCCAAAAAACCAAAAAACATAAAACAGAAGCAACATTGTAACAAATTCAATAAAGACTTTAAAAATGGTCCGTATCAAAAAAAATAATAGTCATAAAATAGGAGAGATGGGAAGTGAATGAATGACCTCTGGGCCCCCCCCACCCCCCGCAGGGGTTAAAGGTGGTTGGGGGGGTCTCAGCTGACCTGTTACTGGGGAGAGGTGATGAGGACAAGAATCTCTTAAGTATTCGCTCAAGTGTGTTATGCTTCAAAAACACACAGTTCCTTGTACTGCTCTGTGTACTCCATGCTATTTTAGGCCTTCATACCTTTGTTCATGCTGTTGTTTTGGTTTTTGTGGGTTGTCTTTTTTTTTGTTTTCAGGAACGTTCTCTTCCCTCCTACTACCACGCCCTTCACCTGGCTCACTCTGACACATTTTTCAGGACCCAGCTTAAGTCTCAAGGGCCATATCTTCAAGGAAGCCTTTCTTGACCTCTAAGGTTCCTTTCCTCTCTCCTGTCACACCACTTGTTGCTTATATTAAAATGAGAGGAATACGTGTCTAGCTCTTCCCGATGGTAATGTCCCAAGCACAAGGATCCTTTTGACTCATCAGTATGAACTTGAACGTCTAGTATTATTCCAGGTGCTCAGTAAGTGTTTGTGGAACAGAAGATCCAGATGTGAAGTCCTATCCCCTTGGCCAGGCACTTAACCTTTAACCTCTATTAGGTTTCTTATATGTGAAGTTAAGAGTTGGCTATGTTAATTCTGAAATCTGAAAGGGGGGTCTTACTCCAATAGCCCCTCCAAAATCCGTGTCTTCCTTTCTTTCTACAGCAAACCTAAGGTCATTTTTAGCTTTAAAATCCAAGGATTTTGAAATATAATGTAATACTATTGTTAATAAGGGTGGCAGGATCAGATTAATGGCACACATCGTAGAGTTTGTTGGAAAAACAGTATTACAGGTTATGAGATTCATAAGAATTGGTTTTATTTGCTCAGCAGGACATCCGAATCTGTAGGATGATGGAGTGCCTTTTAAAAGAGTTTTAGGGGGAATTCCCTGGCGGTCCAGTGGTTAGTACTCGGCACTTTCACTGCCGAGGGCCCGGGTTCCATCCCTGGTCGGGGAACTAAGATCCCACAAGCCGCACAGCGTGGCCAAAGGAAAAAATAATAAATAAAAAAGCTTAGTAAAAGTAAGAGAGTTTTAGGAATCGAACGAGTCTAGCTGTGATTTTGCCGAGTTAGGACTGTAGTAGCTCCTAACATTTCTTCTTGTTTAGCGAAGGATCAGAGTGGAGGTGGAGCATGGGGTGGGGCGTGAGGGTGATACTTGGGCTTAGTCTTGAATGTAAGTGTTGGGTGGGAAAGACTGATACAATGTGGAAGAGTGAGGGAGCGTGGCAGGGGACCCGTGAATAGGCCTTGATGGCTGAGGCCGAGTGTGTCCTGGGAGGAGGAGCCAAGCCGGAGCTTTCAAAGGCAGCTTGGAGTCGACAGTTGGGGAACTTCTGTACCATAGTTTGGAGTTCAGATTTTATTCCAGGGAGATAGAAGAGCACAGAGGGCTTTAACCAGGGGCAGAGGAGGGCCAAAAATGACCCATTTACTTTTTGTGGAAAGTTCATTTTGACAGTGAAATAGAGAACGGATTGAAGGCTAGAGGCAGAAAGTTGATTCCTTCTTTCTTTCCATCCGTCAGCTCCCCATCGATTGCTGTTCATCTATCCTCCTGTCTCGTCACCCAGCAAACAGACGTTGCTGAATGCTTGGTTCTGCGAACAAGCTCTATAATCAGATAGGCCTACGTTTGATTAGGCCTCTCCAGCCACTTACCCATGTGTGTGACTCTGGGCAAACTACTTAATCTGTCAGTTGTTCGATTTAGCACCTGAAAAACAGGACTGGTAATATCCATTAATACTTCACAGGTTCGTTGGGAAGATTAAATGAGAGAATGCCTTAATAAATGCTTGCCACTGTGCCAGGAATTCATAAGCACTGATAAACTTTTAGCTATTTGTATTAGTATTAGCAGGTTGGAGGTGCAGATTTGGGAGCTGTCGTGATCCTGGGGGTTGTTAAAGCCGTGGCTGTGCGCTAGAATGAGACTCGCTTCAGGCGTTAGCTGAGCTCATACTACTTACAGAGCTTCCCGTTGAGCAGGGAGGGAGGCTCAGAGGTGTGCGCCCAGGAGCGTGCAGGTCTTCACTTTAACACCAGGCAGAACGTGTTAAATGCTTTGGTCAGTTCAGTGGTGGAGATTTACAAAAGCTTTTTGGAGAAGGTGGGGTTTGAAATGGGTCTTAAAAGATGAACAGGACTCCATTGGGTACATATGAAGGGAGAGAGCGCTTCACACAGAAGTGGTGAGTTGGGGAGGTAGGGGGCAGGAGAAGAAGAATGTGTATTAAGAAAACCAGGGGAAGATAAGTAGGACGAGAAGATGGGCACCCTTTGAGCGAGTACAAGGAGAAAGTATTGAGATCTAGGGAAGTGTCAAATTATTTTCAGTAGAGAGCTTTGAATTCCATGCTGAGGATTTTGGACTTTAATAGGAACGCTAGTAGGGGGCAGAAAGATAGTATCACGCTTTTATTTAGAAAGATTCAAGGACAAAGGTGTGAATGGGCGCGAAAGAGGAAAGGAGAGGAGAAAACTACTTAGAAGGTTATTAGAAAAGTCTAGGCCGGAGGCACTGAGAGCTTGAACTAGAGCCCTGGGGGTGGAAGGGAGGGGGATGGGTTATGGGAGCTTTAGGGAAATGGAATTGATGGGATTCAGTGGCTCACTTTTTGTGGGGTGAGATGCAAGAGATGGGCCTGCAGCTTGAGAGAGCAGGAAATGAGGATGCCATCGAGGCTGGGCAGTAGTGGGAGGCGGCTTGGGAGGAAAGACGGCAAGCTCCGTTTTGAATCTGAGGTGCTCGTGAGACACGTCCGTTTGGAGGAAATGTCACGGTGGCACCAGGTTGCTGGGCTGAAGCTAACAGGGCCAGAAGCAGGTAGGGGAGTCCTCTGCTTCCGGGCATAGTTGAAGTCATGGAAAACAGGAACTGGCTCAGGTGGTGAAGGGCCCACCTTTGGGGAAGGACTGAATTTCAGGTGGAGGAGCCAGGGGGGAGCCCGCTGCTGAGACAGGAGGAGGAATGGAAGAGAGAGGTGTGCGTCGTCAGGGAGACGGGGAGAGATTTTCAAGAGCAACACAAATCAACAGCCTTATAAGCACAGAGAGGAAAATGGCGCGTGATAGTGTACTTCGTCTGTTGACTGAGGTGTTGTTTTTTTTTTTTAACATCTTTATCGGAGTATAATTGCTTTACAATGGTGTGTTAGTTTCTGCTTTATAACAAAGTGAATCAGTTATACATATACATATGTTCCCATATCTCTTCCCTCTTGCATCTCCCTCCCTCCCACCCTCCCTATCCCACCCCTCTAAGTGGTCACAAAGCACCGAGCTGATCTCCCTGTGCTATGCGGCTGCTTCCCACTAGCTATCTATTTTACGTTTGGTAGTGTACATATGTCCATGCCACTCTCTCACTTTGTCCCAGCTTACCCTTCCCCCTCCCCATATCCTCAAGTCCATTCTCTAGTAGGTCTGTGTCTTTATTCCCATCTTGCCACTAGGTTCTTCATGACCTTTTTTTTTTTTTTTCTTTTTTTCCTTAGATTCCATATATATGTGTTAGCATACTGTATTTGTTTATCTGTTTCTGACTTAGTTCACTCTGAATGACAGACTCTAACTCCATCCACCTCACTACAAATAACTCAATTTCGTTTCTTTTTATGGCTGAGTAATATTCCATTGTATATATGTGCGACATCTTCTTTATCCATTCATCCGATGATGGACACTTAGGTTGCTTCCATGTCCTGGCTATTGTAAATAGAGCTGCAATGAACATTTTGGTACATGACTCTTTTTGAATTATGGTTTTCTCAGGGTTGACTGAAGTGTTGAAAGCAGAGTTTTTGGTACCCGTCGGGTGGCATATGGAGGGTCAGCTGATGTGGGGTCACTAGGGGCGGAGGACATCTCCTAGACACGTTGACTTTGAACGCCTGAGATTCATGCGGTTTTGGATAGTTGGGGTGAGTTTCCTCCCGGTTGGAATTTTTTGCCCACCCCTTGCTCGAATCTTCCCTCAACTGGCAGTTTTCTCAGGGATTCAGAGTTTGAGGAAGGATAAAGGGAGCTCCTTTCTATTCCTGGGTCTGGAATCACCCTGTGTGAGGATGTCCCTTATCTCGGGAAAAGACAGGAGCCCAGCCGTGGGTCCGCGTGTCCGAGACAGGCGTGCACTTGGTGTCATCCACACTCTTGCTCTCGCTTCTCTGAGCGAACTAGTTGAGGTGAGGGGCAGAGGTCCGGTCCTTGCTGTTTTTCCAGTGAAGCCGTGCCAGGAGACGGTTCCAGCCCTGGAGTGTTTGGCCGTGGGCTGAGATTGGCCCAAGGTGGGGGGCTGCCCCCAGAGAGAGGAGCGCCTGATCCTGCTTCTTGGACCATCCCGAGGCCCCCAGCCCCCACCCCAGGACGGGTCCGAGGAGCCACTTGCTGCTATTCTAAGTAAGGCCCAGCTCTTCCAACCGAGGGAGAAGAACGTAATTTCCTTTGTCCAGGGTTTGGCTGGAGATGGTAGTGGATGAGTTCAGAAGTCGGAGAGGATAAGGATGTTGGCGGTGGGGTGAGAACTTGAAGAGCCGCTTTCTAAATCACAGTTGTTGTTGATATTATAACTGAGTTTCCAAATTCAAATTCTGTTTGGGGATAAAGCAAAACATTCGGCCTTATGTGTCCCCATACGCCCTCTGGTCACGTTTGGCTTCCTTTACTCTGGTCTCCTTTTGCTTCTTCTCTCCATCCGTTTCCTTCCAAAAGTCAGAGCCCTGCCCTCGCCCCACTGCTGCCCTCCTCCCGCACTTGCTGGTTTGGGCTTTTGCGCTTCCTTCCTTTTCTCTCTGCCAAGGATCCCCAGGTGGAAGGTTCTGCTGAACGGGGCGTGGTTTTCATTGCAGATGGGTCCGATGGGACATCTGAGGTTGCAGCTGGATCTTCATGCAAATGGCAGTGTTCCCCGCCCTGCACTCCACTCGCTGAGGGAAGGCGGGGATGCAGCTTCCCAGGGTGCTTCCTGGGGCCCTGACAGCCTCGCATCCATCCGGCTGTGCCCAGAGCCCCGACCCTGCTCTGACTGCCCTGTGCCAGGCCCTGGGCTTTTCACCCCCTCCCCTCTTGCTTCTCTGGCTTTCCAGTCTCAACGTGGGCTTTGTTTCCCGTTTCCCGTCTCTTTCCTCCATAACCTTTCCTTCCCCCGTCTCTTTCCTTCCCCCTTTCTCTCAGAGCAAAGCAAGCACCTGTTAGAACTTAACTGCACTTAATTTTCCTCTCCTCTTCCTTTCTTCATCTCCTCTAGTCCATTAAGAACACAAACTAAATATTTACACAGTTTATAAGCCTTGGCGTGAGGGGATTTGGTACGGTGGGATGTACAAGGTACCTTTTGCAAGTGAATTTGGGGGAGGAGACATGGCATGTGAGAACTTCCGCTGCATTCATCTTTGCCCTGGGCGAGGGGAACAGGAACCAGTCTGGCTTACAAGGAAATAGAATAGTGCGGGTGAGTTACAAGTCAGAAGACCCAGATTTTGTTTCTAAGCCCCCTGTAATCAGAGGACACTTGATCCTCTTTGCCATGCACTGGTCTTCATTTTAAAAATAGGACTTATGGCACTTGTCATTACTGCCTTGGTGGAATGATTTAAGGACCCAGTGAAATAATATGTTGTGAATGCTTTGGAAAGTGGGATTATTTTTGTTATTTTTATGGGCAAATATCTCCAAAACCAAATGTAGAAACTGGATTTTGCAGCATGTATAAAATGAGCTGATAGTATTGATATGATCTCTAATGAGCCTTTCAGATCTTAAATTCCATGTTCCCTAGACAGTTCTTGGCATATAATGGGGGAGCGGGGGGGGGTCCTAACAATATCTGATGGATGGATGGACAGACAGATGGTCGGATGGATGGCTGGGTGAACGAATCTCTCCATGTCTAATTGCCCTACTTACCCCTTCCTATTGCTATTTCCATTTCACGTGGACACCACCGCCCCCTCCTGGCCAGCAGCAGTATTATGGTGCAGCAAGTCCGTAGCTGGGCCCTTTGCTCCCTATTTCTCCCCAGCCCCGAACCCTGGCTCCCCGAGCTGGCTCGTTGGGACCCGTCTTTGGCCTTCAGTCACTGACTGCTCGTCTCTCCTCCTCCTCTCTCTCCACCCCGCCCCCTCTCTCCGTCTGCCCCTGCAGCACTGCCAGTAACTCCAACCGCAGCACGCCGGCCTGCTCCCCCATCCTCCGGAAGCGGTCTCGCTCGCCACCCCCTCAGAGCCCGGACGGAGACAGCATGGTGGAGAAGGGCTCAGACCACTCCTCGGACAAGGCCCCGTCCACGCCGGAGCAGGGCGTGCAGCGCAGCTGCTCCTCGCAGTCGGGCCGCAGCGCTGGCAAGAACTCCAAGGTGAGCCCGACCCCGCCGGGGACTCTGTCCTCGCAATTCATTAGCCGGCTGCAGGGAAGCTGGCAGTGGGGGGACGGTGAGGCAGAGAACCCCGTCATCGAGGGACCTGGTGTGATTGGCCGGCCCCTAGTGTCCCAGAGATAGCCTTGATTCAGTGAGGCGAGGCGGGGCCGGCAGGGGAGACCCTAGTTAAATTTTATCATCTCAGCTAAGCACTCCGAGAGGGCCCCGGGAGCTGGAAAAATGACTCCGCAATGACCGTTATCTCTCTTTAGGGGCTAGGGAGCCTCACGTGCCTTGAGACTTGGAGGAGAGGTGCTCTGGGGTCAGGAGGCGTCATCTGTTTAGCCCTGCTACCTTTTCCAAATTTGGGGTAGAAGGGAACATTATTTGGGACAACTGTAGTGCCAGGAAGGGAGTCCTCAGGGAAGGTTGCGGAATGCCGTTTTAACCTCCACCCTGGCCATCACCCTGCCTGGCCTTTGGTAATAACCTACTTGGTACTCATCCGGCCAAGAGGACGGTGACAGGGCTCTCCATCCCTCCCAAGTGTGTCCGAGTTGCCACCTGAGCCCTGGGCCTTTGCCTAAGGAGGGGCATAAAATAAGCCCTGGGGGGCCTGGGCTACTTATGGTCCCCAGAGACGTTCTTCTCCGCAACCCCCCACCCCCTTAGTCCTTTGGGAAGCAGGAGATGTCTTTGCCTAGATGCTCCTTCAAAAGCTTCTCTTACCTGCTGGACTCACAGGCCCTGGGGAGGGGAGGGGACGCCGGGAGGCTCGGGAGCTGGCTTCCCACCTGAATTTGTCTTTTGATTTCTTGTTCTTCCTCTTCTTCCCCCCCCCATCTCCCAAATACCTTCTTTGCATGCATGGTCTTAGTCTCACAAGCGCCTCTCAAAAGTAAGCCATCTTTTGTCTCTGTCTTTGGTCTCCCCTCCGGTGTTGAATTGTCTGTAGTGCTCCGCACCCCTCCCTCTTCCCTCGCCCATCTTGGCCCATGCGTCTGGCTTGGCCCCTTTCCCAGAAGGGCCGGCCCCACTGCCCCTGGCAGGCTGGCTGAGGTCACTGAGCGGACCATTCCCACTGCACCCGGAGTCGGAGACCAGACCCGCCCCCCCCACCCCCGTGTCTCTGCCTGCGCCCCAAACACTGCCTCGGCTGGGCGTCTGTTCCCTACTTACCTGGTGCCATGTAGAAGCAGAGTCCTGCCAGGGCTTAGTTTCATTCCTTTGGGGAAGGGAGGCCCCCCAATCCCCGATCTGGTGGGGCTGCAGGTCCTGATACCCCTTTGTACCTGCTCTGGTGGGTGATTTCCTGATTCCCCAGGCAAGCTGATTGAGGGTCACGAATTCCCTTACACGAGTTCCCTGGTGCAGTAGAGCGACCCCAGGAGCTCACCCTGGCCCGCTCCTTCCCTCCGCTTGCCCGCTGAGAGCTGCTCAACCTGAGCGCCCCTTAATGCTTCCACCCACCATCCAGCCTGGGGCTCGTGGTGTTCTTAGGATCCTGGCTGGTGATCAGAGGAGAAGTCTTCTCTCAGAGGGCGTGGCACCAGCCCCGGGAGGTCGTGGACGTTGAGAGTTGTCCCTGCTCAGGCCCTGCACAGATGCAACCAGGTCAGGGAGCCCGTGCCAGAGTCTGCCCAGGACCCCAGGATTTCAGAGGCCTGAGGAGAACTTGGAGGGAACGGAGGGTGAATAATAGGTGTTTTACAACAGCGGGGCTCAGGAAATGATACCCACGGGGGAAGGGGGTGGCTACAGCCTGAAGAAGAGAGAGCTGAGGGATGACTTAATCATAGTCTCAAGCCTCTGTAAGGGTTTTGGGGAGGAGCAGGGTTCAACAGCTGTTCTCGTTCCTGAGGGATGAACGAGTGGCTACAGGGCTAATCCTAGTCTGTGACCTTCAGGCTAAAAACTCATCTTAGCTCTGAGGATTTCAAACCACAGCTGCTGGCTGTGGGCAGGGCAGGAGGAACTCTGCCTGCCCCGAGGAGGCCCCCAGGAGTCCCCTGTGGGTTCGGGGGGCTCAGCAGGTGCAGGCCTTTTGGAGACGGGGTTTGGAGATGACCTCCGTCAGCCCCTCCTGAGCCCCTCACGCCTCTGGCTGGGGAGAGGGCAGATGCAGCGGGACAGGGCATCCAGTTATTCTACTTCTCTGCCTCTGCCCACAGTGTTTGCACACTTTTCCATCCTAAGGTCAAGCTCTAAGCTTCCTTACCCTCTTACCCCTGTGCCTAGCAAGGCACTCAGAGAGCAGAGCAATACTTAAATTATGGTCGACAGCACTTAAGTCAGAACTTAACGGAGCGCCTCTTTTGGTCAGGTGATGGGTTGAGGGGAGTAGCCAATGATGAGGATTTTTAAAAACCCCTAAATGGTAGGTCTTCCTTAAGAAAGGAGTATGAAGACCAGGTTCCCACCCCCAGGCAGCGTCTAGTCTGGGAAGGGAGATAAGAAACACAGATTATCCTGATTATTTGTGCCCAGATTATCCACAAACCTAACCTGACCTTCGGAACCACATGAGTGGTTGGGATGCTTCATGAAGTCGGAGGCAGGAGAGCTCACGTCTGAGGCGGGGAGCGGGTGCCCGGAACCAG
This sequence comes from Eubalaena glacialis, assembly GCF_028564815.1. Taxonomy (NCBI): domain Eukaryota; kingdom Metazoa; phylum Chordata; class Mammalia; order Artiodactyla; family Balaenidae; genus Eubalaena; species Eubalaena glacialis. The sequence continues at coordinate 9,816,866 of NC_083725.1, read as the reverse complement.
GCTGGACCTCCCAGTGGGATTGTGGAGGGGCAAAACGAGGCATCATGAAGAGACCAAGAGCTGAGCGTGAACCCAGAGTGCATCTCAGCCCCTTTCCTAAGGAGCTGAAGAGGGAGGTGACTGATGGGGTCCAGGTTCTCTCTCCCCGTGAAGAGCTTGGGTGAGGCGGTGCCTGAACCTGTCAGCCACAGACTGAGGTCCCCTGCTTCGGAGAGCTGCCTCCCCACCCCATCCTCTCCCCAGTCGTGACCATCGTCACCGACCGACACCACAGCAGTTAACAAGGACTGACTTGTGGTGGGGAGGGCGGCCTGCCACCCCAGGCGGACGTGGTAGCAGCCGTGGCTGGTCTGGGAAATGTGCGTGCGGGACAGAGAAGACACACGAGGACCAGTGTAGGAGTTAGGCTCTGCGCAGTCAGGTCCCGGAGCAGGGAGCGAGGGAAAGCTGCAGGGGTGAGGTGAGGAGAGGAGGGGGGTCTTGTGGTGGGGATACCCCTCCCCCGGTGGAGCGTTTTCTCAGGTTGACCGAATGCAACCACAGCGAGGGGTCTGGTGGCCAGAGCTACTGCCACTATTCTCACAGCCAGGCCACCTTGCTCCCTGCGTCCTGTGCACTAGAGGAGGTGACCTCATATTTTTCAGGCCGGCTGGAGAGTGCCCCCACTTCTCCCTGAAGCCAGGCCTCGCTCACAGTGTCGCCTGCCCTTCTCTTGCGCCCCCATTTCCTCCTGTGTTAGTACACTGGGGTTGGACACGGTAGCCGGCGAGGCCCCGCTCCTGTGACTCTGCAGCTGTCCTGCTGAGGCGGGCCCTGCCCCGGGGCAGCCCTGCCCAGAGCCCTGGGCTAGACGTCAAGGCCCAGGTCTATTCCAGGACCCCTCAGTTTGTGCCACCACCCAGCTTCCGCTCTGTAGTGCTGGCTTGTGGCCGCCAGGGGGAGCCCGCAGCCGTTTCCTGCTCCGCCAACTCCGGAACCGGGCGCTGCGGTGCCGGGAGCCCAGGCAGGTCCTTGCTTGGCCCCCGCATTGTGCCTCCCCGCGCTGGGTGTGCGGTGTCGCGGGCTCTGTGGCTCTGGCACGCCTTTCCCCCTTTGACTCTTTCCCTGTTGTTCAGTCCTAATTTTGTGGTTTCCTTTCCAGTATGACAGACTTAACCTGATCAAAGTAAGAAATTGTTCTTTCCCCCTAACTCCTCTAGCTAGCGCTCCTCCGTCCCTCCTCTGCCCACGCCCCGTCTTCCCGACTCCCGGGCCTTTGTGCTGGGGGGATGTGTAAGGAACTTGTCTGTTTCCAGGGGCCTTGGAGTCCCTAAGGTGCTCGCTCCTCAGACCTCGGGGAGGAGCTTAGAAACCTGCTCAGCCCAGCCCCGCCCCAGCAGCTCTGTCTTTGGGCAGTTTTCCTGACTCGTCCTCCCGCTTTGCCCAAATCCACTTATCACCTGTCAGAAAGCCCTCGCCCCACTCCCTCGTTCTGTTCTTCCCTTGCCTCTGGCCCTCTCTGCACAGGAGGACATTTTCGAGAACCCACCAGGGCAGAGACTTCACGAGTGCCACTGGACACCCCTCTCACCCTCCGGGGCCACCGCTCCCTGGCCTCCCTGCCCCGTGAGCTGGGCCCTCCTGGTCCAGCAGCTCCTCCAGGACTCAGTCCTGGAAAGCGGAGCCACGGAGATCAAACTGAGTTCAGGGAGACTCACACCCACATGGCTGTTCCCAGGCGCTGCCGTGGATTTGGCCGGAGGGGTGGACACCCTCAGTGGTGACTGGCAGCAAGCTGCCCACAGAGCGCTGGGTCAGGGCAGAGTCTCAGGCTGAGGGACAGAAGTCCTCGCTCTGTGTGTCTGACGTTGCAGTACTTGTGAACACGTATTTACACAAGCAGGTAACACACACAAAGGTATCACACAGCTAGTCAGAGGTGGGCCCAGGTTCCCTGGTGCAGGCTCTTTGTCACTCTGAAGCTCTTTTTCCAAACAGATTCAGAAGGGCCACGCATCTGTGGGGCAGTGCACGAAACTCTCCTTCTTCCATTCACCCGAGTTAGGAGGGGGAGCCTAAGTAAAGGATCAAATTCCTACTGCCCCCTTTCCTCCGAGGGTCTCACATGGAGGCCAGGACAGTGAGGTGAGGAGCTGGGGGCGGGTACAGAGAGTTTTCTCAGCCGTGAAGCAGGGGTCTGATGACCTGGCTTTGGTTTGATGAAACGCAGGCACACTGCGGGTGCTCGAGGCCAGCAGCTTCTAGAGCGTGCTTTTCCACTATTGAGAGAGCTGTTTTCATGGATACCTGCACAGCCTCGTGCCCTATGATCTCAGAATGAGGACCCAAGAATTAAGATGTTCTAAGGTGCAGGGTAGAGTCCGATGCAGCCTCCTTGCCCCATCCACTCTCCTCCAGAATGACTAGAGGCGAATTTTCAGTCCACGATTCCCATTCACCCTCAGTGGTGGAATAGTTGGCTTTGAATATTTGGATTTGGCCCCTTACCTGCTAAGCCCTCTGGATTGGAGGAGAAGATGAGGCTGTGGTAGGAATACGTGACTTCCGGATGGGGCCGTGGTGACAGCCTTTGTTGGGAAACGACCAAGGAGAGCATCTTGCAGAGGAGGGTTGAGCGCCTGCCTTGCCATCTGCCCCCTGGCCAGTGAGATAGGGTGTGAGGTTGAAACAAAGCCACTCAGAGGCAGCACCACCCACGCCTGTCCTTCGTCTGCTGACACGCTTCCTCTTCAGAGCGAAGGTGAAGGTCTCTACAGAGTTCTTCCGGTGGGATGGGAGAGCCAGCAAGGGGGGCGATCGCACGCCCAGGCCTTCACCACTGCAGTCACCCTCACCCTCTGCCCCCCCGCCTCTCCAGACACCGCACAGCAGACCTCCTGAGACCACACCTGCCTTCTTCCCTTAGGAGTAGGGACCCCGTAAGACCAGGCGGGCGGGATAAAGGTTGCTAAGTGTTCCCACGATCCACACCTCTGCGTGTGCAGCCATAGCTCGGAGAGCCTGCGGTTGGGTTCCAGACCACCACAGTGAAGCAAATGTTACAATAAAGCAAGTCACGTGGATATTTTGATTTCCCAGTGCGTCTGAAAGTTACGTTTACACTGTACTGTAGTCTGTCGAGTATACAATAGCATTATGTCTAAAAAAAGCAGTGTACATTTAATTATAATTAAAAATACAATTTTAAATTAACTAAAAAATAATGAATGCTCTTGGGCAAATGGTGTCAATAGACTTGCTTGATGCCCGATTGCCACAAACCTTCGATTTGTAAAAAATGCAATGTCTATGAAGCGCAGTAAAACGAGGTGTGCCTATAGTTAAGATGTGGACCCGTAGGCAAAACTTCCTTCTACCCAGGGATTCTCCTCCTGAATTATACACCCTTGGCAAGCATTTTAAAACTGAAAATACCCCAGCCCCAGTCTACGCAATCTAAACCTGTTGGGTCAGCCCCTGAAGGGATGGGGCAGGGGTGTGCGTGTGCGTGTGTGTGTGTGTGTGTGTCTGTCTCTATCTGCTTGTCTTTCTGTCTGTCTGCCAAGTGGGATGTGTATGTATAAAGGACTCTTGGCCAGTGAGATGGGAGGTAGACTAGGCCATCCCTCCTCTTAGCCATCCCTCCTCTTTCCCTAAAAAACTTTGTTACCTTTGCTCAGGGCTGGGAATGGAGAGCACCTGAATTCTGGAGTCGGGACGGACCAGGGTTTGTTGGTATTGAATTTTAACCCCATGAAGTCGGGAAGGACCTTTAGCAATTATGTGCTTCAGCCTTCCTCCCAACACACAGCCCCCAACCACTCCTTGGCCACTGTCACTTATGTGATCAGCCAGTTGGGCAGAAGGAGGAATTTACTGAGTTGGAGGGAAGTTTCTAGGCAGTCCCTTGACTCCCCGACACCAGAGGGTCCCGCCCTGCCTTTCAGGGGGGCCGACTCAGGTGGACGGCTGTGTTGGTCTCTGTGGGTACTTTGCTTCTGATCAGGGCCCATTGGGGACTGCGTCTCGGATGCCTGCAGTGCATCCCTCGCCCCCATCAGAAGAACCTTGTGATGGGGTCTGCTCCCTTCCGGTCGAGCTCTAGCTGGTGCTGCGCTGCCTGCCATCCCAGCCGCGGGGGCTTCCAGCATGGACCGCTCCCTGGGCCTCCTTTCGGGAGCTGTCTTGAGAAAGGAGGACCCCCACCCCGAGCAACAACACGGGAAGCCTTCAGCTGCCTTGGGATTCCTCCTCCCCACCCGCCCTCCGCTGTCTGTGTAACCTTCCCTCTGGAGCCAGGGATGCTCTGGCCATTCCCACCATCTCTCCCTGACTAACGTTGCTTCTCTTTTACTTTGTTTTTTTTTCAGAAAAGCCAGAGTTGGTATAATGTAAGTATCCCTTTTCTCTGCTTGTTGGGTACGTGTAAGGTGGGTGGGGGGTGGCCGTGCTTGGGGGATGGAGGCATGGGGGGCGCAGCGTGGCTTCCCTGTGGGCTCGGGCAAACTTAGGGGCCTAGAAAGGTGGGGTTTTCGCCTGACCAGACCCCCTCCCTCAAAAACCAGACACCATGGTTCTCTTCTGTAGCAGGACAGGACTGCTGGTGAGGAAGGGTTCGATTCCCGGAGACCAAGCAGGGACGGGCTGCCTCGTCCCCTGCCCCCAGAATCCCCGACAAGGGCCCTCCAGCCCTGAAGGAGGAGACCAGGCTGGGGAGGCATCCCAAGGCCAGACAGAACTCTGGGATGGGACAGTCCTGGGGCCTAAACTTAGGGCCAAGGTTTCCTCCCCTTAACCAAGACATTTTGGGGAAAAAGCAGCCAGACAAGTTGCCCATTTGTAGCGAGGCGGTCTCATATGGCAGAATGTGACTTCTGCCCCTGGGTCCCCGCAGTAGCCCCATGGGCACACTCCTCCCAGAACACATCCCCGGCTCTGGGGTCGTCCCTGCCGTGTCCAGCCAGGCGCTCCTACGCGGAAGCCGATCGTGGAGTAAGTGGTCCCTGCAGAGGCCACATCCTCTGGGTGACAGAGCCGGGGCCACAGGGTTTCGAACTTTTCCCGCGAAGAGCAGCTGGCTGGAGTCTCAGCGGCCGGCCCGGTCGTGCTCCGACCTCCGCGGCTGCGCAGTGGACGGACGGGCAGCCGTGGCCCGGTCTCAGGTCACTGTCTTTCATCCCTGAGCTTGCTGTTGCCCGTGCTTGACCCTGGTGGTCACGTGGACGCACCTTCCCCGCTCCCCTAGCACCAGGCCCCGCTGCGGCAGGTCGCGTGGACTTGGAGAAGGTGCCGGAGCGGGCGCCTGAGAGACAGGCGTTGGGGACGCCCTGGCGAGGGGGAGCGGGAGGAGGAGGAGGGGAGAGGCTTGGGTTGAACGTGGGGACTTGGGCCAGGATCACTGTGTGGAGGGTGTTTTCCCACAGGGCTCCGCAGTTCCCCAAAGTCAAGCACGTGTCAGTCAGCCCTGTGGCTTCCCACCTCCTGCTGCTCAGGGGACCAGCGGAGACAGGGTTGGTGGATCCCAGCCTTAGCCTCACCCAGCACAGACAAGGCGGAGGTTGGTGGGCTGTGCCGGCAGGAGGGGAGTTGAGCGCTGAGGTGGCCTGTGGGTGGGAGAAGCCGGACTTCAGCCCCTCAGCCCCCCTTGGACCCACAGTGGTCTTCACCTGGGCTTGTGGCCTCCCCGTGGCTTAGAGCTGACATCCTGGAGGGGAGAGGAGCTCCTTCCATGTGGGAGGAGGTAGAGGGGATGGAGAATGCTTTCCTGGGAGTGGGTGGGGCCTCCAGCATCCTTTCCGTCATCACGACATCTTCCACCCTCCCGAGGGGTACTGTAGAATCAGTGCCTCAAAGGGGAGCAGGAAACACGTGGCTGCAGACCCAGGAGACGGTTAAATCGACCAGATTTGGACGGGCAGACCCTCATCCTTGCTGCTAGTCTCCACCCTCTCCCTCTTATCTACTCCTTTCTTTCCTTTCCTCTTTCCAGCAAGCTTTTCTGCTCCGTCTCACGCTTCCTTCCCTTGAATCCTTGCCTACCCTTTCCTCGCTGACTCCCCCGTTTTCTTTTCTCCACCTCCGTTTGCCGCTCTCCTTTCTAACTTTCCTTCTCCTGGCTGGCTTTCTCTTCCTCTCTGGTTCTAGCAGGTTTTACTCCCCTCCCCACCCCGCTTCTCCCCTCCTTTCACTCCTAATTTCTCCCTCAGCCCCGCACAGGAGAACTGGTGTCTGAGCCCTCAGCAGAGCAACAGGCTAGAAATAGATGCCGCCGCTTGGCTGGACGGTGGTGGTAGGCCAGCTGCCATATGGGGCCCAGAGGTCAGGCGTTCTGATGGCAGATAAGTGACAGACAAAGGAGCCCGGCGTGGCCGAGCGCTGCTTCCTGGTGGATTCCACCTGCAGCGGAGATGTGCCGGAGCAGCCCGCCCTCACTCGCTCCGTAAATCCCCTTATACAGTCGTCCTCCAGAACCCACCCGGTTCCCAGGCCTTTCCTGCCCTCACCCTCCATTAATCCTAGGCTGTCTCCCTTCACCCTCCACCCCTCACCCCAAATGAATTCCAGAGACACTGACTCTCCACCCAGCACAAATCATTAACTCACAGAGGCCAAGTGCACAAGGGGCTCTGCTGAGCAGCGTTCAGAGATCCCCTCCGGGCCTCCCGCTCTCACGTGGGGGCTTCTTCTGGAAGCTCAGCCCTACCAGACGTGGGGCCCATCCACAAATGTGTTCCTGCTGCTTTCCTGCTTCCCCTGCTCCCCGATTCAGGGTTGCCAGGCAGACGTGGCCCCTTGTGCCTGCCACCCGGCCCCTGGGTGCTGCCTTCTTCCTGGTCCTGCCGGACTTCCACTGCGGACGTCCTGACTTGTGGTCCGGACAGGGAGCAGAATGGACCAGCGTGGGGGAGGGAGAGAGAAATGGCCGGTGGACATTGGGAGGAAGCGGCAGAAGCTGAGTAGATGGAGGGAAGCTGAGAGGCGAAGGGATCTCCAGCCGGCCTGAGCCACGGATGTCAGGGGCTGTGTCTAGTGCATCTTGGCATTTCTTCTTTATGTGTTTTCACGTCCGGAGGGTAATCAGCTGCCATAGTGGGTAGAGCTCTAGAGAGACCCGCTTCAAGCAACACCGGGACCCCCCCCTCTTCCAAGTAAAACCCTGCTCTCGTCCTGAGGCTGATGCCCCGGCTCTGGGCTGGTCCACCCCTGGGTGTCTGTGGAGGAAACAAGATGCTGCATGTTCACACAAGTGTCACCCCCATGAATGCCCACTCTGATAGTACCAGTGCGCTTGTCCGTAGGCACCGCCTGAGCGTGGCTGTGCTCCTAGGCTGGATGCTCTGGCTCCACTGGTAAGCCAGGTCCTGGGAGTTTCCCTGCCTGAGCTCAGAACCACCTGAGTCCGTGCACACGGGCGTGCGGTGCCCCCATCCTCTGGGGCCTGCGCTCCTGCGGTATGCTGTGTGTGTGTGTCAGCGCTCGTGTGCAGAGGCCCCATCAGGAAACTTCAGTTCATCGCCCGCACCCCCTAGCACTGCCCCCCGTAGTCCATTCCTGGTTTCTCAGGAGGCCCTTGCCCTGCCCCTGTTGCTGTGGCCTGGCTCTCTGTTTTCCCTTGGTCTGCTCGGTCTTCCTACTTCACCACTGTGTTGCCCTAGGGGGTTGGACTTTGGCCATCAGGAAGGCTACCCCGGGTCTCCTTCTCAGCTCTGTGACAGCCCTCTCTGATCCCTCTCCTGACACCGGTGGTGGCTCTCCAGCTATTCTGCTGCCTGAGGCTCCATCGTTGGCACTGGACGTCCTTCAGATAAGCAAAGGCTCTGTCGTCCCCAGCCCTAGGGACAGTTAGAAATGCCTGGCCGGATTCAGGGCAGGGAGGGTCAGCACAGGCTTGCCGACCGTTGCGAGAACATCTCAGGCCCACTGGAGTAGTAGCCTGGGTCTGATGTGAGAGGAAGCCCCCCCAACCCCTCCCTGTCCCTCCCCAGCCTCCCCCTCCATCTGCCTCTCTTCTGCATTTTACTTTTACCTATTTAGCCAGGGAGGAACTGTCACCATGATGACAGACCATCTTGGCCTTTATAAAGCGTGGGTCCCACGGAGGGAGGTGGCTGGACCCCAGTGACACGTGGAAAGACTGAGGCAAGTGCCTCTGGTCTCCAGCCAGGGATATTCAGGTCAAGAGTGGGGTTTGAAGGCTGGGCCATCTGCCTGAGTCCCTGCCAGGCCTGATCACATCTACTGCCCCTGAACCCCCCTTTGACTATCCCCGTTTTATTAGTCAAGGCGCCCAGCTTGGGGGATACACAGGTGGAAGGAAAAGCAGAAACAGGGAACCAAGGGGAGAGTTAGGGGCAGGAGGGGTGCAATCTGCCCCCCAAAGATGGCCCCACTGGACGCAGTGGGCTCTCGCATCTTGGATGAAGGCAAGTCACAGAAGTCTTTTCCCCGGTGCTCCAGGTGGACAAAGGTGCTTCCTCACCTGCCTCACCTCTTTCCTGGAGGGTCAGTCGTCTCCGTGGCAACCTAGGGAAGGAAGGTTTCTGAGGTCAGAGGATGGGAGCCCAGACCCTGGCGGCTGCCCTGAGACTTTAGGGCCCAAGCGGCTTGCTGGTCCCCGTTGGGGATGCTGGCTGTCCAGTGGGGAAGAGAGATGGTGCCGGCCCTGTGGAATGACCAGGCAGGTCTGGCAGACATACTATTGAACAAGAGGACGAAGCTTTGTAGGAATGAAATTCGAATGATGGGGGACAGTGAGGAAAGTGGGAGTGAGCGCTGAAAGGCATCGCTGAGGACACCTTGGCAGCCCGTTTTTTTTTTTTTCGGGGACGGCCTCTGCTTCCTGTGCCTCCGTCCGGCTCCCCTGTGTTGTTTACCCATGGACCCCCGTGCCCCCGACAGCTGTCTTAACTTTCTCCCAGTCCCGCTCCTGTCTTTCTCTGTTACACGCTCACCCACCCACCTCTCTCCTTCCTTTGCTGGGTCACCTCCCTCCCCCGTCTCCACTGCCCCTTATCCCACATCTGGCTCCTCCCTACCCAGATCTGGTTGAAAGTCCAGCGTCTCCTTTGAGGGTCTTAATTGCTTTCTTCGTAGGTGAGGCCATTGCTCCACCAAGATCCATCTGTTTTTCTCCTGGACTCCTCCACCCTCTCCCTCCCGCTGCTCTAGCCAGGGCGGGGGTACCACTCGGTCCCAGCTCCCAGTGTTTGCCCTCGAGTTAATGTTTAGCCTGGGGCCAGTTCCCTCTCCCCAGGCTGGAAGCTGCCCCGCTGCCCTGCCCGGCAGCAGTTGTGAGGGGGCGTAGGAGACAAAGGCTGAGAGCACTGAGACTCATCTCCCAGGGCTTATCTTTCTGGGTGTGTCCTGCCCCTGACTCACCGCATTGGACCCCAAAGGGTCATCCCCTCATCTGGCCGCAGCAATACTCAGATGTTTCCAGGGAATTTCTGTAAGGATTCAGCCCTCTTGGGTCCTGGTACTGCCTAGATCGTGGGGTCTGGTGAGGCCCAGGAGAGAAGCATTCCGGTCACCCTGGAAAACGGGATTGCCGAGTTCTCCTACCCAACTCCTGACGATGGGGCTGATGCAGGGCAGAGAGAAGCTCGGATATGTGGCTTGGAGAGTGTTGGCAGGGACTGGGTGCTGAGGAGCCATGCCTGTAGGAGTGGGATGTGTGTGGATGTGTACACACAAGATGCTGCGTAAATAGGGACAGTGTAAGAGGTGCAAAAGGAATGCATTCATTTGGTAGATAGTTTCTGAGCGGCGGATACTTGAAACACACCATGCCAGGTGCTGGAGAAGATGGTTGGAGGCGTTAGCTGCTTCCTGGAGAAGATGGTAGTCTGAGAGAGGAATCACCCTGCGTGATAGACGGGCGGAGGAGGGGGCTGCGTCCGGGGTGTGCACAGTGAGAGACGCGAACAGGAGTTCGGGGAAGGACTCAGGCTCTTCCTCCAACGCGATTTAACTGGGAGACCCCAGGTTCCTCTGAATCACAATTTTGGGGTTTGGGAGTCAGGAATCTATACTTTTAATACGATGGTTAGATCATTTTTAGGTACGGTACAGTTTGAGCGTTACGGCATCAAATATCGATAGCTGAGACTCCTAGGACAAAGGCAGCGTTCTCCCTCGTGTGCAGCCTGGAGACCCTCCTGGCAAGGCGGGCAGAACTGGGGAGGGCGAGGGAGGTGCCCCGTTTGTCTCCAGAGTCTGACTTTTCCTGGGAATCCAATCTTCCCGGCCCCAGTGATGTCTGACCTCTGCCCCCAGCTTCTCTTTCTGGAGCCCTTCTTGCCCTCATTGGCCTGGCTCTCTTTCCTCTCCAGAGGTCTCAGCTTCCTTGCAGCCTGTCTGTCTCCTTTGGAGCTGGCCCAGATTCTCTGCTCTTAGCATGGCTCCTTGGCCCTCAAGGTCTGAGAGGCTGCGTGGGTACCCTCCCGGCATCCCTGGGAAGGAAGGCAATGCCTCCCACGCACCTGGGAGCTGTTGACCTCAGCTTCTCCCCACCGGCACATCTGAAACGGGATGTGTTAAACTTCCAAGTCTCCTGTTGCTGCTGCTGCTATGGGGGTGTTGGTGGATGGATGGGCCAGTGAGGGGAGAGTGTGTCTCCAAGAAGTCCCTGGCTGTTCAGGTCTCACATTTCAGATTTCATCACAGCAGCAGTGCCCCTGGCACCTCCTCCCCTCCCTTCCCCGACGCGGAGCCTAGGCCAGCTACTTTCCATTGCAGGAAACATCTGCTGGGGAGGCCAGGCTAGGCCGGGGGTTACTGGAGGACGTTGGCCGGTACCATCACCCAGATCCTGTAACTCGAAGCGTGTGTAGGGCTCCGGCCCTGCCCGCCCACCCGCCCTGCCTCCCCCACCCCTCCCTCCTGCCATGGGCGAGTCTAACAAAGAAGTTGTTTGCTGGTCAGCCGAGAGGAGCGGGTCTGGGAGGAAGGGGGGTGGGGGGGGCAGGCCCTGGTGCCCCAGCCAGCGGTGGCCGCGCTGCCTGGGTGAGGACCGTGAGTCACAGCGCCCAGCGCCCGCCCAGGGCAGCGACTGCACGTTGAACAGGCTGCCTTACGGGACAGGCCAGACGGAGCTGGGGAGTTGGGCGTCTGCCCTCCCTGGAGTTTCAGACCAGCTGTGAGCCCCTGTACTTACCGTGTGTGAGTAACGGGGGGCGGGCCTCTGGCGGCCCCGTGCACCTGCCCCGTCCTCCGCGTCCTGGCCGCAGCCGGCCCCTCGGAGCGGCTGTCCGCGCTGACCCGGGGGAGGGGCCTCCTCACGTCCCCTCGGGGTCACCCGCAGCCTGGAGACCTGCCACGCTGGGAGCCGAGTGCGATGAGGCAGAGCCCGGCCCCTGGAGACCGGCCAGCCCGCCTGAGAACCTTGCTGACCACACCCTCCCACCCGTGAGGCTCTGCACCGGGAACGGGGCTCCAGGGGCGCCAAGGGGGCCAGCGAGGGTCACACAGACCCGCTGCTGAGGAGCCAGAGGCCGCCTGTCTGCGTCCAGCCCGGGCGAGGCTGCCTGTTTGCATCCTGTGGGGACGGTAGGGGGTCGGAGTTGGGCGACCGGGATGGAATCTCTGACGGAATCGGGGGTCCTCTGGAGCCTCCTGCTGGAGCAGGACAGCCAGCCTCTGCAGCGGCGCTTGGAGGAACTGACGGACGGACCTGCCGGCGCGGAGCTCTGCTGCCGGCCCGGGTCTGAGGAAATCCCAGCCGTGAGTGCACATCCTGGCTTCTCTGCGCCGGGTGACAGGTCTGCCGCGCCCTTGTCGCTCGCCACCTGGCCCTGCTCCCTGAGAGGGCCCCGGGTTTGACAAGCCTTGGACCAGAAGTCTTTGGCCATGTAAAATGGAAATAGGTGAGCCGTGCCTCCCCTTCGGAGGAGACGGCTTTAAGAGCACGAGGGTGCCAGGGAGAGAGGGTCAGGGTCTCCCGCATCAAGAAGGTAGATGGTGGTGGGCCAACTGAGATCTCTGTACTTTAGACTCCAGGAGGTGAGCCTGCCTGCCTTCCACGCTGGCAGCCTACTCGAATCAGGGCAGTGACTTGCGGGCCTGGGTTAAGGAGTTCCTACACCCCGAGGCAGCCCTCGCAGAACTGGCTGACTTCTGAGGTCAGGGCTGGATGGGCCCTCCCCTCCCCATAGCAATGGCTTTGTTCCGAGGGGAGGAGAGGGCGGCTCCCTCCGTTTGCCTCTGGTTTGGAGATTAGGGCCAGACTCCCTGCGCCTGCATCTCTGTCCATGTCTGAGTCCCCACTGGATGTGAGAGAAGCAGGGGTGACAGAGCGCCACGGAGGGAACATTTAGAAAGGGGAGGACTTCCAGGCTGCAGGCAATTGGATGCCTGATGTCCAGTTTCAACTGAAGGGGGTCCGGGGCCACCTGGTAGGCTGGTCCTCAGGCTGATATTGGAACTTTGTAAATTTAAAGACCGACTTGACTGATACAGTTTTTTAAAAAATTGTGGGGTTTCCCCGGCGGTCCAGTGGTCAGAAATGTGCGCTTTCACTCTGCCAGGGCCTGGGTTCGATCCCTGGTCGGGGAACTAAGATCCCATAAGCCGCATGGGGCGGCCAAAAAAAAAAAAAAAAAAAAAAGGTAAAATACACGTAACATAAAATTTACCATCTTAGATATTTCTAAATACATATTTCAGTAGTGTTAAGTATGTTCACATTGTTGTACACCCAATTTCCAGAACTTGCAAAACTGAAACTATACCCCCGCCCCAAAAAAGCCCCAGTTGCAGGCATGGAAGGCTAGTGGGGGCCCCCCACATAAGTTAGCCCCTCATCCACAAGAGGGTGTGCTCGGCTGGGGCATCCCTGTTGTCTCCTTCTTGACGCAAGGATCCTGAGGCAGTGCAGAGTGATGGCTCAGACCCAGAGCTGTGGACCACACTGCCCGCCCTGGTTCATATTCCACACTCGCATTTAGTAACCACGTGCCTTGGGCAAGTTGCTTAACCTCTGTGTGCCTCAGCTTCCTCGCGTCTAAAACAGGATCATAAAAACGACCCTGTGGTCAGATGAGAGGATGTTGTGAAGGGCTTATGATAGTGTTTGGTGCAGGGTCATATCTCACTCCACGTTAGCTCTGCAAGGTCGGTTAGTCATAATTAGGAACTTCCTGACAATCAGGTGCTCAGGCAAGGGTTTTCAGTGTGTGGGCTCTGTTCTGTGAGGCCAGGGGGCCATGAGATTGGATACCTCAGTATCAGTTTGATGGGTCCGAGGAATGTTGTCTTCTGAGGTCTTTTCTAGCCGTAGAAGTCACGGGGTGGGCTGGCTTCCAGACATTCCCTCCCAATGACCCTGATACTTGGTTCAAACATATGGTCGGTGAAGTTTGAGATTCTACAGCATATCTGTTGCTTTGGGGAAGGTAGCAGAGGGTCCACTTGCACATACAAAACTCATTTTATAAATAAGCCAAAACAAGAGTTTAAATTTCAAATTAACTATGGACAAAGTAGTTGAAAACACTCCTCTTCTTCCTCTCTTACCTGGAAAACCTCCCCAAACTGAAGTCATGCTGTTTTCTCTCCTCCAACTTCCTGAAATCCTCCGGTTCCCTCTGGCTCAGGTAGTCAGTGCCTGCTGCCAGGGTGGTCAGGCCGCAGCCTCAGCTGTCTCACGGGTCGTTAGCTTTGCAGAAAGCCAAGAAACGAACAGTGCAGAGTTCACTCCATTGTCACCACAGCTGTATGCCAGTGGATTCCCAGGGAAGTGGGCGAGAAAGCATAAATGGCCAAGACCCATCTGTCAGCAATAGCAGGATGGTTTGTCTACCTGCGTGTGCTCCTGGCATAAATAAGTAGGTCAACAAGTCACCTGGGTGGAGTGCAGATGTCTCTGTCACGAGGCCTGACCCTTCCCGGGTTGTGCGCTTGTCTTCGCGTATCAGCCTTGGGTGCCTTTCCTGTCTGTTCACCTGGTTCATGGAATTTCCAAGAAGGATTCACTAAGGCAGTTGATGGGTTTGAGTTTTCAGTGAGGCACCAAAATGCTAGGTGAGTTCAGGGGTGTCTGGCAGCACAGGTGTTGGTGGGAGGTGAGCACAGAACCAGGGATCGAGACTTCTGCCAACTGGCCAGCCAGAGGGCTTTGAGCAGGGACTTCTCTCCGAGCTTAGTTTCCTCATTGGTAACGTAAGGTTTGGATTAGATCGTCTTCTAAGGGATGATGAGGGAGTGAAGTTTGGGTACCTCAAGTTGCCAGATATGTGTGTTGTTTTTTTTTTTTTTTGGCTACGTTGGGTCTTTGTTGCTGCGCACGGGCTTTCTCTAGCTGCGGTGAGCGGGGGCTACTCTTTGTTGTGGTGCACGTGCTTCTCATTGTGGTGGCTTCTCTTGTTGCGGAGCACGGGCTCTAGGCGCGCGGGCTTCAGTAGCTGTGGCACGCGGGCTCAGTAGTTGTGGCTCACGGGCTCTAGAGGGAAGGCTCAGTAGTTGTGGTGCACGGGCTTTGTTGCTCCGCGACATGTGGGATCTTCCCGGACCAGGGCTCGAACCCGTGTCCCCTGCATTGGCAGGCGGATTCTTAACCACTGCGCCACCAGGGAAGCCCGCCAGATATGCTTTTAAATTCCCTACTTGTGTGCTTTTTTTTTTTTAGTACTAGTTTTATGGGTTTTTTTAGTCCACTCTTTGTAAAGGTGTAATTCCTCGCTCTACGCCCACCAGTTTTATTGAGCTATAATGGACATAACATTGTACTAGTCTTATGTTTCATGATTTCTTTTTTCCAATCATGAAGTTCAGACACAGCCAAGTGCCAACTGTGTTACTCATGATGACAGCTTGTTCTGAGGGGTACACTGGGCACCGTCATATCCTCGGTCCTGCCGGGGGGTCGGGGGGGCTCCCCTTGGTCCCCTTGGGCCTTTTTCACTGTCACAGTGGTGCTTCCTGCTGTCAGAGGCAGAACAGCAATAGCCCAGAGCCGTCCCTCCTTCCTTTGTCCACTTGGGATGTTGTGTGGGCCCTGCTTAGTATGTTTGACATTTTCTCACTGATGGACGCTGGGTATAAAGCCTTCTGCAGCATCAAATTCTCTCCACCATGTTTTCCCGTACCAAGCCCCCTTTGCCCAGCTCCTGGGGTCTCTGGCATAACAGAGCCTCAGCTTTGCCTTGAAACACGCAAGCAGGTGCTCCTCGCGCACCTTCCTCCCCAACCCGCGAACCTGGGAACATCCTGCTAACCTTGGCCATTGTCACGCAGGTGTTAAGCCCCACTTACAAGCAGAGAAATGAAGACTTCAGAAAGCTCTTTAAGCAACTTCCAGACACGGAGCGCCTCATCGTTGGTGAGCTGGGCGACCTGGCATGTGGGGGCAGGAAGGCAATCAGGCTGCTTCTGAGTACAGGTTCCCCAAGTAAGAGCATCTGTCTGGGAATAGGGAGCGAGGATGCCCAGAGAGCTGGCCCCAGCGGTGGGGACTCAGGGCTGAGCCCCACTTGCATGATGGCTTCCAGAGAGCCCGGCCTGGGAGGTGTCACTGCCACTCTTGTCCCTGCAGATGGCCCGGCGGAGGAAGGGCTGGGGGAGTTGTGGAGGGGGAGGGGCATTGGTTGAATTGTATCGGCCTTTCGGCCTCTAACGTAGTTCACATCCTTCCCGTGCCCGATCAGGAGAGGCTAGGGACTCCCTTGGCCGCTAGGGTAGGGTTTCACACGCCTAGTCCATGGTGGGCAGTTGGGCTTCCCGGGGCTGCTGGGGGATGGCGTGCCTGACTGTACTGCTTTGCCGAGAACGCTCCCCGTCCCTGAGCTGCGTCCCCCGTTCTACCACAGATTACTCCTGCGCACTCCAAAGAGACATTCTTCTTCAGGGCCGACTCTACCTCTCTGAAAACTGGATCTGCTTCTACAGCAACATCTTCCGCTGGGAAACTCTGGTAAAGACCCGGGGCTTGTGGCTGAGGAAGCTGCCCTCACTTTTGTCCTTTGGTTGACTTCATACTCTGCCCAAGCCTTTGCATAATTCACAAAAGCACGTGCCTGAATCTTGAAGGATAGATCTCTCTACCATGCCTTCCCCTCCCTCCTCCTGGGGTGAGCATTTGATTTTGGGGAAGTGCAGGTAAATATTTGGCAGGAGTCACCACGGAGGCAGAAGAGTAGGGTAAAATGGGCACTGGCCTTGGGACTCAGGAGAACGGGCTTGTACTTTCTGGGTTCTGCAGCCAATTAGCTATGTGATTTTAGGCTAGTCCTTTATTCTTTATTTGCCTCTGTTTCCTAATCTTATAAAGTAAAGTGAGAAAAGACAGACTAGATGACTCTAAGGTCCCATCCAGTGCCAGTGTTCTGTGTTTCTGTAAGTGGCAAATCGTGATGGGACCTCTGCACATTTACCAGACTGTGTAGAAATGAGAAAGCAAAGCTCCTTGTACCAAGAATCAAGAGAACCTTGGGCGAGGCTCGCTGTGTGGCCTCTGAAATAAGGGGCCACACCAGGTGATCTCTAAGGAGGTCCCTTCCAGGTTTAGAAGTATGCAGCCTGTGATCTGATTTCCTCTGTCTGAACTGGTGCCGTGTGAACACTCCTTGCCCGACTCTATTAATATGCCTCTTCTTGCTTGTTATCCATTCTCTGTTTCTGTGCGGATGCCAGCTGACCGTTCGTTTGAAAGACATCTGCTCCATGACTAAAGAAAAAACAGCCCGCCTCATTCCCAATGCCATCCAAGTTTGCACTGACTCGGAAAAGGTAAGTAGAGCCTGATCTTGGACTTTCTATTCCCCCAAACCCCAGTGCCCCTACTCCTGGATTTCTGCCCTTCAGTTGCACTAATATGGAGGCCAGTACGGTTGGGGTGAGAGGTGGTAAGGTGATGCAGATTACGGGAGCCACCTCCGTGGTGGGCAGGGTGCGTGGGGTCTGAGCAGGGGGCGAGATGGAGTGGCAGAACATTGGACTTGGAGCCAGAACACCTGAATTAGAGTCCCATGGCTGTAGGTACGTTATGTAACCTCTCTGAGCCCCAGTTTGTAAATGTAAAACAGAGCCAGCAATGCCTGTTTAACAGTCTGAAATGACCTCACACACTTGAAAACACTAAATTGCAAAGTGCTGTACAAATGTAAGCTGTATCATCGTGTATCAGGACAGCCCGTCAAGAGGGAAGAGGAGTCTGATAGGAAACAGACTGTCCATATCGTCAGCATGGGGAAAATGTGGTGGATAAAATTTAGAGTGGAGAGAACACTGTGATCTTTGACCTTTAACCAGAGCCTGAAGACTGATAGCTTCAGGGCAAGGGGTGGACTGAACACAGGTCTACAGTGCCCTTGGACTCAGGCACTTCAGAGGCAAGAACCCTGAGACTTAGGGGTCTGATAGTCTTTGCTTTGAATTCTGTTTCTGGCACGAAGCAGCTTTGTGATGACAGAGGTCACCTAACCTCACCAGCCGGTTTCTCTTTATTAAGTATTAGCAGTTATGTTTATTTTGCAAAGCTTTTGTGTGGTTCAAATGAAGGAGCATTTGTGAAGCACCTAGAACGTGTTCAGTAAAATCTGGTTTTCTGTCGCTTTCTTCCCGCACATTATAAAAGGTCCCCACGAATGTGTAAGCTCCATGAGAGCTTTCTGTTTTGTTTGTGATTGTGCCCAAAGCATGTAGAAGAGTGTGTGCATGTGTATTACTGTGTGTACATGTAGAAGAGTGCACACACTAATATTCAAGTATTTGCTGAATTGATGAATCAAAGGGTGAGTGGGTTAGTGGGTTTGCCTTCTCCTTCCCTTGGGCTGGTTCCCAGCTCACCACTCACCCAGTCCGTGTACGTAGGCGAAGGAAGTTTTTTATGGAGGTGGAAACTTCAAACCAGAAAGAGAACCACTGACGAAAGTGTGGGTGAACATTGAAGGACATGGAGACAGTGCGGACTCAGAGGTCCCAGGTCCCTGGTCCCCAGTCCCCAGTGTGCTGACCCCGTTCACTGCAGAGCCCCTGTGCTGTGATCACAGGTGACTGAGAGTCCGCAGTATTTGAGGACGGACTCAGGAGCCTTTCCTAAAGGAAGGAGCACCGTGTCTCCAGTCACTGTATTGTAAGTCTTAACAGACATTTCTTGCCATGTTCTCTTTCAATCCAGCACTTTTTCACTTCCTTTGGGGCCCGGGATAGGACGTACATGATGATGTTCCGCCTCTGGCAGAACGCTCTCCTGGAAAAGGTGAGTCGTGCCCAGCTCTTCAGCCTCGGGATGCGCACCCACCTGGAACGTTCTTTCCTTGGGTGGGGGTCCATTGGAGTGATTGCTCTTACCATGACATTGGCCTGCTCCAAAGAAGCCCGTGCCTCTCCTGGTTCTGGAAGTCCTCCAGGCTCGCGGTAACATATCCTCCACTGCTGGTGACCCAGGTGCTGAGAGGAGCACATCCCCTTATGTGAACAGCTTCACTGCTGCCTGGAGCAAGGCCCTGTTGACGGGGCAGTGCATTCCCGCTGTCTTAAAAGGCACCGGGGTTTGTTTTAATCAGGTGCGGTAAGACGCACAGACACAGAAATGACTGTCATGAAGGAAGAGGTTTTTATACTCACAGATCCCTAGAAGCAGAGGCCCAGCATGCCAGGCAGGGCCACATGGGGAAGCTCGAGGTCAGTCAGGAGGCAGAGAGAGCGAGGGGGAAGCAGGGGCAAGAGCCCTCGTTGCAGGTTTTCATGGGAAAGGATGAGTGAGGAGAGTGAGCTGGCCAAGCAGCTCACTGGACTGGCTAATTTGAATATTTCGCTGGGCTTCAGGGTAGAGAGACTGTCTCTAGAGAGACTGTCCCGGGGTGATTAGTGCAAGAGAGTATTGGCCTGGAATGTAAGAGCTAGAAAAACGAGGTGGTTGGGTGTGTGGGCTTTGGCTTGGCCGGGTAACATAGCGAAGGTGGTCTCCCTGGCAGGGTGACTTCTTTCTCTAGGAATTAGCTAATCCTGCAAGGGGCAGGCCTTCCCCAGTCAGCAAGGCCTCAGATGCTAGAGCATCAAATATACAGAAAATAGGACTGGGAGTTTGGGATTAGCAGATGCAAAGTCTTGTATATAGAATGGATGAACAACAAGGTCCTACTGTAGAGCACAGGGAACTATATTCAATATCCTGTGATAAACCATGCAGAAAAGAATATGAAAAAGAAAGCATATATATGTATATGTGTATATAACTGAATCTACATACATATGTATATGTATAACTGAATCACTTTGCTGTACAGCAGAAATTAACACAACATTGTGAGCCAACTATACTTCAATGGAATAAGTTTTAAAGAAATACAGAGAATAGGAAGATAGAGTTAACACAGCCACCGGTTGATCACCTGGATGAAGGGGACGCTGTGGGAGATGCAGATGGAGACGTGGCTGTGCATCCTGTGCACGCAGATGCCGGGGGTGTTGAGAAACAGCCTCCCAGCCAGGGAAAGAGACCTGGGGGAACAATTATGTAATATAATTATATAATATTGTAATTACAATTATATATATGGCTTGTATGTATTTAAATTTATGTGTGTATCTACCTTGACTCTAGCCCAAACTTACTACTGTCTAAAGAAAATTGAATAGATTTATTCTTTAGAGTTTCTTCTAACCTGAAAGTCTGTAGCCTTCGTATAAAACCTGGTAACTTATTTTGAGTTGATCGTCTACCTTTATTAGCCATGGATAATGGTAAAATGAGAATGTGTTTGAGTCTCCATTGGCAGGTCTGAATTTTCAGCTCACAACCACTGTCATTTCTAACTAAGACAGAGGGTCATCCATATGGTTTGCAAAAACTCTCACAAAATCACATCAGAATTCTGCCTGATGAGCAGGGTCTGCTTTTTGTGCTTGTCCTGGCTGTGGTCAGACAAGCTGAGCCTGGTGGGGCTGGTCAGGGAAGGCTGCGTGGAGCAGGTGAATTGTGGAGAAGGGGAGGGCGTGGATTGGCAGGGACGCAGATGTGTCCTAGGCAGGGTGGATGGTGTATGTAAAGGCCGCTGGGAGGAGGGAGGAGGTCCAGGTACAGAAGCAGGTGCCTCCCTCTGGCACTGGGTGGGGGGCGGGGGCGGCCAGCACAGAGAGCTGCCACCCCAGGCCCTTCCGGGCCACAGAGAGCCCCGACTATGCCATTCTGGGCAGTTCTGCTTAGCTGGGAACCCGGAGACCTGGCTCATGGCATCCTGCCAGCTGCATGCTTCTTAAGCCACACCTCAAAAGGATAGGGTCAGAGAAAGTTCAAACTCCTTATCAAATCAGTTGGTGGGAACATTCTTTAAGTTTGATTTTCTTTTTTCATATAAATTTATTTATTTATTTATTTTTGGCTGCATTGGGTCTTTGTTGCTATGCGCAGGCTTTCTCTAGTTGCCGCGAGCAGGGGCTACTCTTCGTTGCAGTGCGAGGGCTTCTCACTGCGGTGGCTTCTCTTTGTTGCAGAGCACAGGCTCTAGGCAGGTGGGCTTCAGTAGTTGTGGCACGCAGGCTCAGTAGTGGTGGCTCGCGGGCTCTAGAGCGCAGGCTCAGTAGTTGTGGTGCACGGGCTTAGTTGCTCCGCGGCATGTGGGATCTTCCCGGACCAGGGCTCGAACCCATGTCCCCTGCATTGGCAGGCGGGTTCTTCACTGCTGCACCACCGGGAAGTCCCTGCTTCTGTTTTTCTTAATGCTTCTCTTTTTCACATACTTATCCCTCCCACCTTCTCTCCCTCCTCCCAACCCAGGACTCATCCATGGTCTCCACCTTTGACCTTCATTCTTTGACATTCTGTTGCCTCTTTTCCAAAACTCTGAACCTCAACGAGAGCTAACTTTTCTTAGGACAGTGCTTTTGAGGAGGACATGTAGACACCCAGTGAAATGAGAAAAACTGTTTATGGAACTAATACATAGAACCGTAGGCAGACTGATTGTAATTAAGAATAAAGAAGGAAGTATTCAAGTAGTGAAGAGAGGGCTGGATGCAATGACCTTTGAGGCCCCCGAAACTGTGAGAATGTAGACTTCTTTCCAAGCACAGGAACTGCCCAACTGTGGAATGGGCCACCTTTGAGGTCACACCTCATTCTTGGACCTGATCCCTCTTGGATCAGGTCCGTGAGGACCTGCGTGGCCACTGTTAGTATGAGGAGGTTTCCGCAGCGTGGGCGAGACCGGCCCAGGGGCCTCTGGTACTCATTCTGAGTCCAAGTCAGAAGCTCTGTGATCACTTTGGCCCCAGAGGAGTTTTGGTTTGTGCCGCTTAATGCCGGGCCTCACCCACGGGAGCAAGAGGCAGGCGGTTGCCATCCTCAAGGGCCTGTTGGCCCCACTGTGCAAACCTGAGTTGAGGGAACAGGCCAAGCTCCTGGCTTTACTAAAAGCCATATTCTTCGGGGGAAGATGGGCGTCTTGCTGAGATCCGGAGAGGAGGGAAGAGCAGGGGGTGGGGTTGTCGTGGAGGCGCTGCCCTCTACTTAGTCCAGCCCAGGCGGGTGGAGTTTGGCTTCTCCTACCCTTGAGGGAGTCCAGCTCAACTCAGTGCCTCTGTGGAGAGTGGGGTCCTGAGGAAGGGAGGGTCAGAGCCTGTCTGCTGTCCCCTGCAGCCCCTGTGCCCCAAGGAGCTCTGGCACTTCGTTCACCAGTGCTACGGGAATGAGCTGGGCCTGACCAGCGATGACGAGGACTACGTGCCCCCTGATGATGACTTCAACACGATGGGGTGAGCGAGGCAGAGGGCAGGCTGCCTGGGAAGCCTTTCCAGAGGGGTGAGGGCGGCTGGGGAATGGCGTCTAAGTAAGGCCCTGGGGGAGTGAGGGAGGCCCCGGGAAGCCCCTCCCAGGCGGAGGGAGGGGAAGCGGCAGCTGGGCCGGCGAGCAAAGGGCAGGTGGCAAAGGGCAGGTGGGAAGCGGGGAGGTTGGGGAGGTCGGGCTGGACTCTGAGGGCCGCTGGGTCAGCGTGATGATTGGCTTTTCCTCAGAGGGGGATGAGAAGCCAGGGAAGGCTTTGAATAGATAATTGATGAGATCTGACATAACATTTTAACATCACTCTGGCTCCTGGGTTGAAGATAGAGTGAAGGGGAGCCAGGGCAGACTGGCTAAGAGGCTGCTGAATAATTTAGGTCATTTAGATGAGAGGTGATGGTGGTTTGGACCAGGAAGGTAGCAGTAGAAACAGCAGTCAGTGGTTAGTTTCTGAATATATTTGGAAGATAGAACCAGACATATTTTGAAGGATTTGCTGATGGGTCAGAAAGGATCCAACGGTGGCTTTAAGGGTTTACCAGCAGGAAGGATAGAGTTGTTCTGAACTGAGAGGACAGTACTATAAGCAGAGCAGATGTGGGGGAAGATCAGGAGCTTGATTCTAGGCAGGTTGAGTTTGAGATGACTGTTAGCCACGTGGAGATGTCACATAAGCATCTGTGTGTATGAGTGTGGAGTTCACCAGGAGGTCTGGGCTAGGGACATAACCTTGGGGGTTACTAGTGGCTAAGACCACCAGGTGACTGAATTAACATGAGAAGAAGCTCAGGGACTGGGCCTGGGAACACTCAACAAGAGAAAGAGGCAGCAAAAGAAATCACAAAAGAACATTCAGTGAGGTAGGAGGAACGCTAGGAGAGTTTTCGTATCCTGGAAGCCAAGGGAAGGATGTTGTGAGGAGAAGGGGCTATCGCTGTACCACGTGCTGTTGACAGGCTAAGACAGATGGGACTGCAGAGTGATACAATATGCTTGAGGTTGGAAGGTAGAGGCTTCGTGGTCATGTGAGAGGCAAGAGGAGTAGACAGCAAGGAAAGAACGTCAAACGTGTGGTGCGTAGCCCAGGGCTCAGGTACCACTTCTGACACTTACTAGTAGTATCACTTAGCCTCTGTGAATATCTACTTGACTATCTCTAAAACGCATGGAATGATTTACTCAGTTGTTATGCATCCAGATGAGGTAACATGGAAAGTATAAGTTAGATGCTGATGACCACGGTGATGATGATTTCTCCCTTGGGGGAGGCTCCGATGGCATCCCTGAAGTGTCCGCAGAAGGGCACCTGCCTGTATCTCGAGGAGGGTTTCCCTCAGGTGTGCAATGCAGAGAAGCTTGCTAGTCATGATCCAGAATCGGGGCAGTGCCCCCGCAGGGCACTCACGTCCAGAGTCCTGTCCTGGTCACTGTGGGAAATCAGATGTATGCTCGCAGCCCGGATGTTTGATTCACATGGTCAGGTTGGGGTGGGATGGGAAGCCAATGGAAAAAGAAAGTTTAAGACAAACAGTTTTCGTATTTAGGTAGGGATAAATCTAAGGAGGGTGCCTAGAAAAGGTGAGTTTGGGGACAGAATTTTACCATGGGGAGGGGGTGTCAGGTGGGAAGGAGGTTTTAGGAGAGCAGTTCGGGGGCAGCGCGAGGTTTGAGGAAGGTCATGCACAAAGCAAAGAAGCAGGAAAGCCCATAGTTTGGGATGGATCGATGGGTGTGAGTTTCTTGTGGGCCAGCCGTCTTGGCCACTGAGGCTGACGTGGGCTCACGTTGTCCCTTTTCAGCTACTGTGAGGAGATCCCTGTAGAGGAGAATGAAGTGAATGACAGCTCTTCCAAAAGCAGCATAGAGACCAGGCCGGATGCCAGCCCACAGCTGCCCAAGAAGTCCATCACCAACAGCACACTGACGTCCACGGGGAGCAGCGAAGCGCCCGTCTCGGTACGGGCAGGGAGCCCTTTGCTTCCACCCAATCCGGCGGCAGTGTTTCCCAGCCTTGTTGACTCCACAGGACCCCAACCTGGGGAGCAGGTAGAGGGGAGGTTGGTTACACTGTGTTCGGTTTATGCAGGGAGGCATCCTGGAGCAGAGGGGCGCTCTCCATTCAAATGAGCGTAGAATCCAGAGCTGGGTTCTTGGTGCTTCGGGTACCAGATTTTGTTTGGCTTCAGAGCAGGTGAGAGCCATTTCAAGTCCACTGTGTGAGCTTTGCTCTTGGTGGGCTGCTGTGATCAGCCCACTGGTGGAGAACTATTCCAGGTCTTTTTTTTCACTGCCTCGATCTAAAGTCAAAGTTGTACATGGATAGAGGACTGCAGAACTGCTATCTGTTCATTCATTCCATAAATCGTGATGAAGCTCCTAGTGTCGACACTCCGGTTTATTTTCCTGCTGTGCTAGACTTTGCAGAAGAGACAGAAATGTGTAAGAAGGACTCTGTCCTCTGGGACTTGGTTATAGAGGGGATAGAAGCTTGGTGAGGGAAGTGTCTGGGTGTGAGCTGGCAGGTAGAAGAAAGGGTTCCCAGAAAAGGGAGCCTTGTATTCCAGTGGCTTAGGGGTCGGACCACTTGGCCTTAGAGTGAAAGCATCATGCATTTGATGCCTAGTCTCCATTTTCTGTCTCTGAGGTTGACTTTAAAATGTAAAGAGTTGTACCCATTCCCTCCCAGGGCTAATGGGAGAATGAATCAAAAACTGCTTAGGAAGCCTTTTGAGCCTCTCAGAAAACAGGGCACTAGTTGGAGGCAGGCCCACGTTGTTACAGGACGGTGGAGGCCTGGCCCCAGGAGAGGAGTTGGACTATGGAGCTGGCTCTGCCCTCGTGTGGGGCTTGGTGTCAGGAGAAGGGCAGGGCCCTGTGCTGTGTTCTGTCCTCCCCGGCAGAGCTGGGGAGACCCCTGACCCCCACAGCCCAGCCCCTGAGCAGCTGCATTCTGAACGCGCGGGCTCCCGCGGCCAGCTCTCTGACTTCCTCTTGGAAAGTAGACCAGGCTGACCGCTCTGTCTCCACCCCAGTTTGACGGCCTGCCCCTGGAGGAGGAGGTGCTGGAGGGCGACGGGTCCCTGGAGAAGGAGCTCGCCATCGACAGCATCATCGGGGAGAAGATTGAGATCATCGCGCCCGTGAACTCCCCTTCGCTAGACTTCAACGACAACGAGGACATCCCCACCGAGCTCAGTGACTCTTCCGACACCCACGATGAAGGTGGGCGTCTGACAGCGGGGGCACAATGGCACTTCCTGTCTCCAAACATTTTGAAGTCTTAACGGATGTTCCCATATGGAGACTGGAGTCAGTCTGGGTTCCTGGCGGAAGGGTGGGTGGGTAAAACAGCTCTTTTAAAAAAGGTGCACTTGTTATTAGCAAACATCCCTTTTTACAGGTCCTCACCGTAGTATCCTCGTCGTTTCATATTTGTCTTTTTCCTTTGTTTTTGTCTCAGTTTGTTTTTAAACATCTTTCTTGGAGTATGATTGCTTTACAGTGTTGTGTTAGGTTGTCTGCCATGTAGTCTGTCACTCCATGTGCCCCCTGTTGGCACTGGCGTGCCCTGCAGCTCTGCCCCTCACAGTGTTTACGTGTATACGCCACAAGCAAAGTGCCAGGCAGCTGGCCCTGGAAACACATTTTAACAGACACTTGCTTTGGTGGCTCCAGCATGGGGATTTCGGACCTAGACTGTTGCCTGGTCAGACAGACTGAGGAGACTGCCCTTCTCTCTCATACTCCTAAGTGGGTAGCTTCTCACTTCCCTCCTGCGTAGGGTTGGCGTCTAGCCCTCCCTCGGGAACACGCTGCCTCTGACATTCCAGGGCGGGAGGCCAGATCCTCAGTGTTCACGAGTATGGTTGATGGCTTACCTCCTTTGAGTTGGTGGTGGGTTCTGACTGGCGAGGCTGTGCAGACAGTGCTCACTTACCCATCTGTGGACGGTCTCCTGTGAGTCACTGGTAGGGGTTTTCTCACCTGTGGTGGGCTTGCCCACTGCCATCTAGGGTGCAGGGTCGGTGCAAAGGACTGCGCAGGTGGGCACTGCCTAAGAACCGGGGTGCCGTCATGTAAACTGAGAAGTGAGTATCCCCCGAGCTGTGCTCCACGGTCCTGATCCTGCACAGTCATGGGCACGGACCCTCCAGGATGCTCGTGAACTCCTCCTTGGCCTTCTCAGGGTCACAGGGATGCCAGAAATGGCAGCGTTCTGCTTGAGATCAGATAACAGCCCCTGCAGGTGCAGTAATTAGGGCCTGTGGGGTGCCGAGGGCTCAAGAGGAATGCTGGGGTTTGAGCAACTCACCTGTACTCAGAAACTCTCTCCTGTAGAAAATTAAATTTTTTGAAAGGGGTATAGGCTGCCTTATGGAAGGAGAGCAGACCTTGCGCAGAGATCACGGCCCTGCAGACCAGACCAGCCTCAGAAGCTTTTGTAAAAACAGATTCATCAGCGTCCCTGGACACACCGGTGCCATGGGTTGCGATGACATTTGCTGTCAATTGTGGTTTAACTTACAGACTCTTGATAACGGATCCTCTGGGTTCCGGCAAGCCCAGGAAGTAGTCATTTATTTAAACTTTGGTCTAAGATCACTTTAATTAGGAAGGCTTGAGAGTGTAAAGGCAAATAGCACATTCCCAAACTCTTTGTAAAGCTAGAGTCCGTAGCGTGCATGCCCGCTGAGGAAGGAGGCCGACTGACACAAAGCCACGAACGGCGGAGGCCAGGGCCCCGCTGCCCCACTCCGCGGCCTCCTTTGAGCCTTGGTGGCCGTTCCCACATTAGCCACGGAGACATCAGTGCTCTGGGGGGGTGACCCTGGGGTCTCCCTCACCTTCCCTGTCTCCCTCCTCATCCTCTCTGCAGGGGAGGTCCAGGCCTTCTACGAGGACCTGAGTGGCCGGCAGTACGTGAACGAAGTCTTCAACTTCAGCGTGGACAAGCTGTACGACCTCCTGTTCACCGACTCGCCCTTCCAGCGGGACTTCATGGAGCAACGACGCTTCTCAGGTCCGTCCCTCCCGGGGCTGGTGCCTCCCACCCCTTCCCTCTCTGTCCACTCTCCTTTCCTCTCCTCCCAAGCGCCCTCCTTTTCCAGGCCGCCTGATGGCCCGGGGCGCCCCCTCTCTGGCCTCACGCGGTGCCGGAGCTCCTCGGGGCCCTGCCGGCTACTCCTCCCCGCACCACTGCGGCTGTACGCTCGCCCTCGGTGTCCAGACCCTCGGTGCCGGGCCCCAAAGGCTCGGCGGCGAACAGGATCCTCCAGGGCTCACCGTCTAGTAGAGAGTAGCAGCTACCACGTCCTGTCGGCATGTGCTGTCCACCAGGCGCATTACACTGTCTCGTTCAGTCCTCCCGTCTGCCCTGTGTGCCAGGATCGTGATCCCCACGGTACCAGTGAGGACGCTGAAACTCAGACCATTACTAGACGCCCAAGGTCATGCAGCTAATAGGAAGGGGCCCAGCTGGGATTCAAACCTCAAGCTCTCAGAGTTGATGCTTTGCACCTGTGTGCTCCTTGCCCCTGCTCGGCCGCACCGCAGGGACCGGCAGGGCTGCTTGGGGTCCGAGTCTGCGGAAGAGCCCTTGGGCATCGGCGAAGCCCTCTGCCAGGAGGAGGGGCGAGCCGAGGGCATGGGGAGGTCATGCCTCGGAGCAGAAGACTTGGTCCCAAGGATCCCAGGCCCTCATCACAGTAACCCCAGTGTTGCCAGCTGCCCCGTAGGTGGCCCCAGAACAATCAGCATTCTGGAGCCCTGTGTAGGATTTCGGCCGTGCTACAATGAGCTGCTTTCTGCTTTGACGCCCCCTCCTCTCACCCTCCTACCCCGGCCCTCAGGCTCCCGTTGGCTTCCTGTTGGGGGCCAGTCGGCAGTCGGTACAGTCAAGAGAAGGTCACTGGGGGGGACGTTCAGATGTGGGGATGGCGCGCCTCTCTCCCTCCCTCATCCCACGGCTCATCTCTCCCCTCAGATATCATCTTCCACCCGTGGAAGAAGGAAGACAATGGAAACCAGAGCCGAGTGATTCTTTACACCATCACCCTTACCAACCCTCTGGCTCCCAAAACTGCCACTGTCAGGGAGACACAGGTGAGCCCCGGGCAGAGGCCAGTAAGGGCGGGCTGGAAAAGCCTCTGTTCTGTCGTGGAGGATTCAGGAGAGACGTCAGGAAGGAGTGTCTGGGTGACAGTGTTGTTTAGCCTTGACACGGCGGCATTTGACATGCTTAGATGCTGCCATTTCCCGTGGTTCCGGGTCCCCGTTCAGGAGTTGGGGGTGGGCTGGGGAGATTGGGAAGGAAGTGCTTTTCCCATCTTGCTTCTCGTCAGCCTCGTCCCACGACACTTTCCTCCCCACAGACCATGTACAAGGCGAGCCAGGAGAGCGAGTGCTACGTGGTCGACGCCGAGGTCCTCACGCACGACGTGCCGTATCACGACTACTTCTACACCATCAACCGCTACACTCTCACCCGCGTGGCCCGGAACAAGAGTCGACTCAGGTGCTGTCTCTACGGCCGAGCGGGTGCGGAGCAAGTTCCTTGTGCACCTGGGGGAGCTGCAGCAGAAAGCGTGGATGTGCTCCTGGGGAGGAGGGGAGGCCGGGTGTACTGGCTGCTGCCTCAGCCTTTATTCTGTCTTCTCTCTGGAGCCTCCGAGACCCCACCCCTCCCCGTCCTGACCGTTCATGCTTCTCTCCACCACGTGTTCCCTTTACCCCTCTGTGCGTCTCTTTAGTAAACCTGTCACAAGCACTGCTTTTTAGTGATTGTCTGCAGTTTATAAAATACTGTGTAGGTACTTCACCTCCAAGAACTGGATTCTTTAGAATAACCCAAGGAGGTGGGTTTATCCTCACTTTTCAGATAAGAAAGCTGAGGGTCATACAAGTTAAGTAACTTTTCCAAGAGTCAAAAGTGTTGAAACCCAGGTCTCAGAAAAGCAAACCTCTGCCCTTCCCACCCTGCTGGGTGCTGGGTGCTGGGCGTATTGCGAGTTCCCGCACGTGCGTCTCCCTGATGGTGGCAGCTCCGGCCATCCCGGCCAGCAGGAGTCCCAGCCCACACACCACTGCATTCCCAGCACCCAGCACGGGGCCTGCACACAGCAGAGTCAGAAAAGGTTGACTGAATGATTAGTTAGACGCTGTTTGTGGCTCGAGTCCTGACCTGGGCACTGTAACGTGACTTCAAGGAAGGAAGAAATTTAGACCCTGACATTCCACGAAGCTTGTAGTCTGACCGAAAAGCCAAGACACACACCCATTTGAAAACAACCGATCGTGTACCTGTACCTTAGACCCAGTTTTTCTGGTTATACGGAGCAGAAGTTCACTCACATTGTTCAAATAAAATAGGAGTTTGGTGAAAGGCTGCGAGAGGTCTCTGGGGAATCAGGAAGATCTGAATACCCATACCTTGAAAAGGGCCTGAAGCTTTCTCATCTTTGAAACATTTTTTTTGGTTTCGGTGCTTCTCTCTGAGCAACTCCTCGTCCCTCCCTCCCCCGCTCCTCCTCCCTCCTTCCCTCTCTCCCTTCCTTCCTTTTCTCCTCCCGCCCTCCACCCCCTCCCTTCTCTCTTCTCCCCCCTGCCCCGCTGTCCCTCCCCTGCAGCATCTGTGTTCCTCGCTTCCAGCTTCCTTGGAGGGTCCTCCAGTTGGATGTCCCTTCTGTCCAGCTCACGCAGAGGTAGTTGGTTGACCCCAGACAGACCTTCACAGAGAGGTGCCCACCCTCAATCCAGGGAAGAGTTGCTGGGTGGGGGTGAGGTGGCCGTAGACACACACACACATCGGGCCGGGGCTGGGAGTGAGGTCCCTTCTTCCTCCTGAGGGCAGAGCAGGGAGCCTTGAGCGTGGGGAGCGTAAACTGGGGGCATCTAGTAACCGATGAAAGCGCCCCTTCAGGAGAGGCAGAGCAGCGTGACCGTGCAGGAGCAGAGGGAGGTGATGCTGCAGGGGACGGGGCAGCGGAGGCGCCCACGGCGGGGAGAGAGTGCTGGGGACAGAGCCGGAGCTGGCGAGGTCCCGGGAGGGTGGGGGGGCAGGGGCCAGGCCAGGAGCTGATGAAGCTCTTAAAGGTGGACGCCATGAAGCCCGAGAGCCTGCCCTGCGCTAAAAGTCGCTGGAGAAGGAGAGAAGGGCCCTGGGGCCGGCAGGCTGCCCGCCATCCGGAGCCCTCCTGGGAGGAGGCCGAGTGGCATCGTGAGCAAGCTCTGGGCTTGGAGTCAGAGCCCTTCTTGCTAGTCTTTGGTCTGCTTACAAATTCTAAGACTCAGTTTTCTCTTCTGTGAAGTGAGGGTAAATCCACTAGCTTCACCTACCCCAAGGGGTGGCCAGGGAGGTCAGGTGATGTGGATGTGAAGGGGCTCTTTTAACTTGTAAAGGGCAGCACAGATGTGAAGCTGCTGCGGCCTTAAACCTGAAGTTTCCTTTTCCCGGCAGAGGAAGATCCGCCCAGCAAACGGCTGATCTTGTCTGTGGCTTGTTTCTCAGGGTCTCCACAGAGCTGCGCTATCGAAAACAGCCCTGGGGGCTGGTGAAAACGTTCATCGAGAAGAACTTCTGGAGTGGGCTGGAGGACTACTTCCGCCACTTGGGTGAGCACCGTCGCTGGTGCTGGGCGAACCGTCCCGCTGTCACCGTTCAGGAGTGAGAGGCATGGGGCACGGGGCGAGACGGGGGCAGTGAGCGGGCTTCACGGGGTCCCTGAGTCTGCCCCAGAAATGGGTACAGAGTTCAGCACGTATGTGAACATACGCACGTTCAAGAGATTCTGACTGTAACCTTTATGAGATCGTCATCATGAAGGGATCCATGACTCCCCCCAAAATGAGCCTGAGATCCAGGCACACTGGTGGTGATTCTGTTATGAGAAGGAAGTAACCCGTGAAGGCGTCCATTGGGAAATGTGACGTGCCCCAGATTGCATACGTGAGGATGCATGTTGGGAGCCTTTGTCTCTACACACTGTTGAACGACCCAGAGAGGGCTTTGGGCTGGGCTGGGTCCCAGGAGTATTTCCTGGGGCTCATGGGCATCCCTGAGGGACCCCCGCCCTCCCAGGCAACATCCCAGAGTACAGTAGGGGAAGATGGACCCCTTAGAGAACGTTCGACTAGGAGTAGACCGCTGCTTCTGGAGGCCAGCGTGCTGGATTGGAGGTAGGGGCAGATGTCCTCTGATGTGGCCTTTTGACCCTGACAGAGAGCGAGCTGACCAAAACGGAGAGCACCTACCTGGCTGAGCTGCACAGACAGTCTCCCAAGGAGAAGGCCAGTAAGCCCCCGTCGGTGCGGAGGAGGAAACGTCCCCATGCCCACCTGCGGGTGCCCCACCTGGAGGAGGCGATGAGCCCCGTGACCACGCCCACCGATGAAGATGTGGGCCACAGGATCAAGCACGTGGCAGGTGTGTGCTGGGTGGGGGCCGGGGAGGCGTGGCTCAGGGCTGTGGGCGGGAGCTGCGTGCCTACGCCAGGCACACAGGCATGCTCAGTTTGCAGCGTGGGGTGGACTGCGTATAATTGGCTCACGACTCATTAAATCTGAGACTCCGGATGCTCTGCCATTTCCCTTTGCCCTTAAGCTCCTCGGCCCCTGCTGAACCCCTCTGTGTGCTCTGCAGAACAGAAGTTGCCTTTGGGTTTCTGCCTCCATGTTCCCTGAGCTCCGAGGCTCCCTGCTTGTCTAGGCTCAAGCCTGCAGCTTCCGCGCTCTTGGGACATGCCCCAGGGAGAAGCCGAAGCTCAGGCCCCAGGGTTACCTCATGACACAAAGGTCAGGGAGTACAAGGCAGCCCCCTCCTTGGCCCCTGCCAGGCAGTAGGGCTCCCTCCTCCCATCCAGCCATTCACAACCTCCCGTCTTTGCTCGGTCATGGAAACGTGCAGCAAGGGATTTTCAGGCTGTGCTCTGCACTTCCCCGGGTGTTCATCAGATTTGATGGGGCAGGGGACGAGGAGGAGGAGGGTGCCAGCCTTCCTTGTCCCTCGCCTGGCTTCAGCCAGAGCACTCCCGTCTTGTTCATGAGATTTACATACAGGACTCCTGGCTAACTTTGCTTTCGAATAAACCGGCCCTCAGTGGATTACGTGACTTGCTCAACGTCACATGGCCAGTTATGGATAAAGCCAGAGCTGAAAGCTGTCTCTGGTCCCCGCCCAGTGCTGTTTCTCTTCCACGGCTGCAGGTCGCTGTGTCCTGCCTCTGCATGTCCTAGCTACAGAGGTCAGGTGACTTTCTCATTTGTTCGGTCACTTTCCTGTCCCCCTCGCCCTCGAGGAGCTTCCCTTCCCTGAGGGCCGGGTCCACGTCTCACATCGTTGCCGCAACAGTGTCACGGGCAGTTCTGTGCGTGACCAGCATCACGTCGGCCGTTGGTGGCCTGGCGGGCCACATGGTGACGGCCTCTTCCTTCTCCCCACAGGTTCCACGCAGACACGGCACATCCCTGAGGACGGCCCCAATGGTTTCCACCTGCAGAGTGTGTCCAAGCTGCTGCTGGTTATCAGCTGTGTGTAAGGGACTCCGGCTCTCCTCCCCCGCCCTGCCCCGGCCGCCTTCCTTTCTCGCCTGCCACTTCCTTTCTCGCCTGCCACCTCCTCCCCATCTGTCTTCCTCAGGCATCCAAACACCCTCGCTGCTGCCCTGGTTTTTGCTTTCTCCTCTAGTACCTCTCCAGATCGGTTGCTCTGTCTGTCCTTCCTTGCCTCTTTGCTGCTTTTTCTCTGTTTCACTCAGCACTTACTGTATGCTAGGCCTTCAGGATTCAGAAGAAGATGCTGCGTGCAGCATTCATGCCCTTCAGGAGCTCAGTTTCAAGTGGGTCAAACAGACAGGAAATTCACAGTTGCTACACTGTTGGATAAATGCTAACATAGAGATGCCACAGAGCATTTTAGGAGCCCATTCATTTGTTTGTGACAGACGTTCTGGGTGTCTGCTCTGTGCCAGGCGTCGGGACTGTGCACTTATGGGGCCCACCCTTTGGCAGGGTGGCCAGACACAATCGATGACTAGAGTCCAGGAAAAGTGTATGCTTATTTTAATATAAGCAATGTATAATCACTGCCATAGTGCTGTAAAGCTGTGGGCTCAGTAACTTGCACAGAAAGATGCTGGGCCAGGGAGAAAGTTCGTTGAAAAAATTGAGGGTGTAAGATGGGAAGACACAGCTTTCTGAAGTGTGAGCCCAGAGCCTGCTCAGGACTTGTGTAAACCTTGAGCAGGAACAGCTTGGACAGCTAAGTACAGACAGCTCTTCCGCTTGGTTGGGCCCACCGCCTGATCGCCCAGCCCTTCCTGCCTGGGCTGTGCTGTGAGACATGGCGGCACGGCTTGGGGGGGCTCAGGAGCTGCCCAGACGCTGGCTCTACCAGGTGTGCACCAGGCATTAGACTGTGCGTAGCTCTGTCCTGCTTCTGTGACTCCCGCCCCACCCCCAGCCCTTCATGCCTTCACTAAAGCATTTTTCAGGATTGCAGAAGCAGGTCCACAGCTCTGCCCACAGGAATCTGGGAAGGAAGTCCTGGACTGACATGGTTGGATTTGCACTTAAAAAAAAAAAAATCACTCTGACGGCAATATGGCGCATGGGCTAGACGAGAACGGACTGGAGGCAGTGATCTCGGCGGGAGGGGCTGTCACGCTGAGATGAGGGCCTCCTGGGGCTGAGAGGGCCCAGAAGGTGAAGGCTCGTTCCACCTGGTTATGGAGCGAAGGAAGAGGACTTCCTGAT
This sequence comes from Eubalaena glacialis, assembly GCF_028564815.1. NCBI lineage: Eukaryota > Metazoa > Chordata > Mammalia > Artiodactyla > Balaenidae > Eubalaena > Eubalaena glacialis. The sequence goes on along the minus strand of NC_083725.1, from coordinate 9,783,424 downwards.
CTGCGTGCCTGTAGATGGTTGTGTCACGGACAGAAACCTGGAACTTAGAGGAAAGTTGTCACAGAAGATGCTGTCAGGTCCCGATGTCTCTGCGCTGCCATAGATTGTTCAGGCGGATGTGACAGATAGATATTTCTTGATGTGGACCTGGAGCTTAGGAGGGAAGTTTAGGCTGCAGTTGCAGATTTAGTTGTCGGTAGCGTTAAAGCCATGGTGGGAATGAGATGATCATCGGAGGAGAGTGTGGAGCGTGAGAAAGGAAATGGGCTGAGGACAGATCTGGGGACCACCTAGGGAGAGGGGCCTTTGAGGGTCACGAGGGGGGCTCTTTTGCTAACCTTACCTGAATATGTAACATAAAAGTAGATGCAAAAGTCTTCTGACTATGGCATAAGAAGCCAACATATTTTTACAAAATTAAATATAAAGACAACTGTAAAACCAGTAGAATTCATGTTTAGCAGCATCATTTTAATGTGATTCATGCCATTGTTAAAACTAAATCTCTGATGTTGGTTTTGGTCAACAGAAAACTCTAACCTTGGGTTAGTTCTGTTTAAGCTCTCTCTGTGTTTTGTCATTATTTAGTAGAGAAGGCCAGGGGCCTGAGTAAATTGTATAGCATATTAACAAACGTTGGCGCTTTGTTAGTTTAGGATAATTAGGCCTCGTCATTCAACCCTAGAGGGTCCAGGCGGTGGGTCTGCTCCCAGCCTGTGAGTGGAACCTTCTGGTACAGTGCACGTTGCCCTGCGTCTTAGAGGCCCCGGCTGCCATAAGCCTGCCCTGTGGTGACCCCAGCCTCCTACCTCTTCTCTGTTTAGACCACCCCCAAGCCTTCACTCGGGAAGCGGGCAGGGGTGTCCCTTGACCTCCACTGAGCACAGACAGGACTGTAAACACAAACCCAAACGCGAGTACTAAGATTGTGTGCCGCACACTCTGAGGACGCGGCCTTCAGGTGGTCCAGGCGTACTGATGCAATTAAAGGTGGTATCATTGAGATTCAATACAACATTTAGAAGTTCTCATGGAAAACTCAGAGAGCCCCAAGAACACAGCGGAGTAGCCCCAGGGATTTGCCGCTGGCTTTAAGGAATGCCGCCGTCCATAGTGCTGGAAGCCCAGGTGAGGAACGCAGTAACACACACCACACGCACCACACACCACACACCACAGGCAGCACACACTTTGAAAGGTCAGAGGCGTAGTATAGGTTTTCTTTCTATGTTGGTCTTTTTTCCATCTATTTGTTTTATCTTCCCATTTTTGTCATTCTTTTTCCTGTGTGTCTGTACTTCCTCCTTTAATGAAAATAACTGCTCCTTGTGGAGGGCTTCACATACATTCCTTCCATGCACATAACAACCTCAGCAGGGTAGGTATTATTAGCCTGTTGAGGGAACTGGGTTTCAGTGAAGCTAGGAAACTTGATTGAAAGTTGAGATGTTTAAGTAGTGAGCCAGGCTTTGTACCCAGTTCTGCGTGTCTGCGTCCTCTCTTTCCCGGAGCGTTCATCTCTCCATCCCATGAACCTCTGTTATAAAATGATCTTTAGGCCACTGAGGCCAAGAGAAGAGAATTCCCAGTGACTCTTCATCATTCCCCACTGGGTCCTCCGGCCCCTGGTTTTCCTGCCACCTCCCTGACTCTGAGCAGTTCCAGCCCATCCCTGAGAAGGCTCGGCTGGTCCTCGTGCCCCGTGCAGGGCTGTGGCAGGTGCACGGAGGAGATGGCAGCTCTTGGGCAGTTGTGCTAACATCTGGGAGGCGTATCAGGGGCAGAGCTGGGAATCCCACTGGAATTCCTCCCCTGGTTTGGGTTTGTAGGAGGAACTTTGTCTCGACTGATCACCCTTGAAGTGCTAAGAGTCTCTTTACAGTTGCTCCCCGCCCCCCGCTTCCTGCTAGATGTCCCCATCCTGCTGTGTCTCTGCTCCTGGCGTTTCTTTGTCACGGACGCTCACGTTCTCTCTGCCTCGGGTTGAGCGCGGCTTTCCCCTTCCCCACACGAGCCTGTTTCTAACCTCTGCCTCCTCTCTGTTTTTCTTCCTTGCTCCCATTGGGATCTGTTTCAGGTGCTGGCTCTATGATTGCTTCTTTTACCCCCTCATCTCTTTTCCTCTCCATCTTACCTCGCTTCCCCCAGCACCCAGGTGTCTGGGTGACTTGTATGTCTCTCCTTTCTGATGCGTTCACCCCACACACCTCTCCACAGCCCTTTCCTGGCCCCTCCCGATGACACTGCTTCTCTCTCTCCCTCTCTTCCCCCCGCCCCCCCCCACCTTGCTGCATCCCTCCGGCTCACTTAATCACTCACTGCGATGCTTCAGGTGACCCGGTGGTCAAGGACAGCGGCCGCTGGGGAGGGGGGCCCTGGCTCTGAGAGGGCGGACGCTCTCCCAGATCCCGTCTCATGGCTCTTGCTTTTTCCCTTGTCTCCTCCTTAGTCTGGTGCTGCTGGTCATCCTCAACATGATGCTCTTCTACAAGCTCTGGATGTTGGAATATACCACCCAGACCCTCACTGCCTGGCAGGGTCTGAGGCTCCAGGAAAGGTAATCCTGGCCTCTCCCCCTTGCTCCCACCTTCACCCCAGCCAGTACTGTGTCCCGGCTCCTGCTTCCCAGTCTCCTTGGGACGGCCCTGCTGCCCTTGGCGGGCGGATAACCCTTTGGGATGAGTCCCTAGGCAGGCTCTGAAAACTGTCCCTGTAGTTTCAGTCTGCTTCTGATTTGGGGCACAGGGGAACCAGGGCACTGAGCAAGGGACAGAGCACTCTGATGTGGCTCTCTGTCCTTCAGGGGTCTGGGCGCCTAGGACAGTCGACGGGCCATAACTCCAGCTGTTGGGGTACCCCTTCTTCTACCCCACAGGTTACCCCAGTCTCAGACAGAGTGGGCCCAGCTCTTAGAGTCCCAGCAAAAGTACCACGATACCGAGCTCCAAAAATGGAGGGAGATCATCAAATCCTCGGTGATGCTTCTTGACCAGGTGAGATGCCCCCACCGTCCCTCTTGGCCCTGGTCTTATGGAGATGGGACTTCTACCCTGTGCTCTGAGAGCGCCATCTCCATCACCGTCCACCAGATGCCCTCCTCCCATTCGTTCTTCCCCCAGGCCATCCACTGTTCTAATTTTAAAGCCATCCTTGAGTGAGCTGTTGGAGACACCGGTGTATTCCCCAAAATTATATCAGTGAAATAGCACACTGGATTTGCAGTAGGAAAACTGTAGGTTAGATGGAAGGAGAGCTAATTTTTTTTCTTGGTAACCCATAGCCATCTGACAGGCCTTGAAAGAGATAGCCCCCTTTTTGCAGAGATTTATCTTCCCAGAGAGCGTGTCTTTCTAATTCCTTTTGATGTGTGCTCCCCTCCCCCACCTCCTGCCCTCAAAACATGCACACAACACCCAACGCCCAGGCCCTGGCTCCTCCTTAGGGGCTGTGCTGAGAGTCTGGGAAGATGGCTGGTAGTGTGTCTCCTTTTCATAACGTCTTCTTCCTGGTACAGTTTTCTTTCTGAAAAACTAGATGCGTCTATTTAAGAAAGTCGTTCTGGGGCAAAATCAATAGTTAGCTTCATTTTATCAGACTGAGGTGGAATCCTAATCTTGCCACTGACTAGTTTTGTGACCTCAAGCAAGGGATTTAGTATTAGGAACCTTCGGTTTCTTCATTTATAAAATTGGAATTATAATCATTGCTTCGTGAAATTGCTGTCACATTTGATCTGATGGCCCATGGGAGGGACTCGTGAATATTCGACTTTACTTCCCCTTCATGGTTTGGTCTCTTAGCTCTAAATTAAGGAGAGAGAATTTTAATGCAGCTATCATGATCCAGTTTAATGGGTTTAGAGTATCACGCATAACATTGGAGCCACGTTTAAGGAGGGCATTTTTTTTTTAACCAAAGGAGGGCAGACAACACAGCAAGGAGTTTGGAAGCTCTGGCCTATCAGGAAGGCTTGATAGAATTAAAGATGTGCTCAGGAACAGGGAAGACTGGGGTGGGTGAGCAGCACAGGACAGTCTTCAGACGTTGGGGTCTAACATCTAGAAGAAGGGTTACACTGCTTGTGAACCTCCAGGGGACTGAACTAGGGCCAGAAGTTATAGGGAATCGGATTTTTGAGTCATCAACGAAAAGCAGACTCCTTACGGGTAGAGCAGTCCAGCAATGGAACGGGCTACTTTGAAGGACTGAAAGTGCTCAGAGGGTGATGCGATGATGTGGGGTGAGGGACTTATGAATTAAAGGCGGGGGGCAGTTGGACTGGATGACCCGGTCCCCTTCCAGCTATGGAATTCTATTCAGGGTGGGTCTCCTTCAGAAGGAGCTTGGCGCAGGCAGACCTGTAGCCTCGTAGACTCGACTGTACAAGCATTAAGATTGGTGTCTCATTCCGTTCCCTTGATTTTGTTTTTCGTTTTTCTTTTCCCCCTTTTTTGGGGTTGGGGGTGGGGGGCGGCGTGCCACGCTGCATGGTTTGTGGGATCTTAGTTCCCCGACCAGGGATTAAACCCAGGTCCTGCCAGTGAAAGCGCCGTAGTCCTAACCACTGGACCGCCAGGGAATTCCCATCGTTCTGTTCCCTTTAAAAGAACATTAATGGGCCCCTCATCCCTCCTGATATCGAAGAACTAAAGAGAAGAAAGTGATGGATTAGGCAGAGAGATCAGAGGTTCTCAAAATCCATCACTGTTTACCTGTGAAATGTTAACCCGTCCTGTGTTAACAAGGCAGCTTACCTAGAACCAGGGTAGGATTCTACCGCTGGAATTGCCCCATGTAAACTCCATCCCGTGATGTGGGATGTATCTGTTTCTTAAAGAAGGTTAAGAAATTCCATTAAGATTCGGTTAATTCAGTGATATGGGTACAGCTAGGAGCCTACTCAGTTTTTTGCTTGGCACCTGGGGTGTACAAGGGAAGGATAAGACAGTGCAGTCCCAACACAGCTGAAACAAAGCCGTTAAAGATGACTGCAGCGCAGAGCCCTAGTGAGGGGTCCATGAGAGGCCAGGAGAAGGAGAGATGGCTGTGAGCCAGAGAAAGTTTGGATCTGTTCTGGGCCTTGATAGTAGATGGGTGAGGTTGAATGGGCAAGAGAGAAGAGTCCGAGCTGGGGGAACAGTGTGGCAAAGGTACCAAGGGAGGAGGACAGAGTATTCAGGATCACTGGGAAACCAAGGTGAGTGAGTAGAAGGCCGATCAGTGGCATCGGACACGGGTCCTGATAGCAATGGAACCTTCGAGAGAATTCTTAATTCAGTGAAGCAAGGACCACAAGTCACTGAGACACAGCACCCCTTACCCCAGGGGTTCCCAGTGCTCGATCGGCTGTCCCCCTTCAGCCTGAGACCGTGTCCCTTGAGAACCACCCTTGTTTCAGGAGCCTGCTCCCTTTAGCTCCCTTGGCCTGGCGGGGGACCTGCCATACGTGGGCGTGGTGGGTGCTGCTGAATGGAGAAGCCCACTGAGGGCACAAACCCGGGCTGGGGTGGGCTTCCCTGTCTTACAGATGAAGGACTCGCTCATCAATCTTCAGAACGGCATCAGGGCCCGTGACTACACGTCAGAAAGTGAAGAGAAGAGGAACCGCTATCACTGACCAGGCAGGAGCGGGGGCAGCTGCAGGAGGCCTGTGCAATACGTGTACATAGACCATATAAATACATGTGTATAAATAGAGAGAGAATATAAATATATATATTATATACAGATTTTAAAAAGAGATAATGCCTATGTACCAGGGAGAAGGAGCGGGACCGCCCCCTGTGCTGGCCGGCGGCGGGGCCGAGGAGGGCAGGGACCACCTCTCAGCACCGACCTCCCCTGACCCTCCTCCTCCCCATCCTCTCGTCCCCACCCTTTCCCTCGCTGGCCATTCTTGGCTCTGAGAAGGGAAACGTTGAGCCAAAGTTATGCCTGTGAAGACCCTGGGGTCGTGAAAAGAAGTCTCAAGGGGGCATTGCTTAAGGTGCTTCATTCCCTAATCCCCTTTTGATTTGTTTCCAAAATAAACGAGAATCTTTTTTTCCCTACCCAACACTTCCCCAAGTGTTCTCTTGGGAACAAGGAAGCATCAAAAGCAGGAGCGCAAGCTAAACTCTACCATATGAGGCCGCCCCCTGCATGTGGACCGCGCACCACAAGTCGGGTGCAGAGGACCGCGGGACAGCTGGGGAGGCCGCCCTGGAGGGTTTGGGCTTTGTAGCCACAGGCTCCTGAGGGCTTGTGTTCTGAAGGGCATTCTCCTCCATCACCCCCTGTACCTTCCCCTACCCTGCGTGGGGTGTGGACCCAATAAGGGCTGGGGATTTCTTACTTTCCCACCCTCCCCCCCCCCTTCTCTCTGGTCTTTTCCCAGGCTGGATCTGGGTGAAGTGTCACTTTTTAGTGCCTAAAGCCCTATTTTTCCTCTGTGCCCTAAGAGCACATTGTTTATTCGTCAGGGTGGAGCATTTTTGATCTTGTTAAACCTCTTTTAGTGATTGTAAGCAAGTCAGGTCTGTGGCTCTAACCCCTTCCCTTTGAGCTGTCATTTGATTTCTAGGATGAATCAGGGTGTTCTAGGGCCTCCAGGGTTTGAGAGAGTGAATGCACTAGCCATGGAAGAATTGTAGGGTCTAACCACAGAACTACTGTGAGTCGCGAGCACCAATATCCAAGCACTCTTTGGCGGCCAGCCTCATTTCCTCTCAGCGAGGAACCAGCTTAGTCAAGGGAGACAACCGTCTGAGACACTTTGCACATGAAAAAAGACCTTAGCCTTGGAGGGAATGGATTTGGCAAAGGTGCCTAGGTTTGGGCAGGAAAAAGCCAGATCGAGTCTACCCCACAGAGGGCCATTCCAAACCCTGTTTCTGAGAGTTGGGAGTGGGAGTTCTGGCAGAGAGAGCAACCAGCGCCTTCTCTGGTCTCTGGCCCCAGAGAGGTATGAGATCACTACGGAGTAGAAAGAAGACCATGGGTTAGGAAAGTGAGCCATCTAGGGCCGTTTGGGGGTTGGCTCACAGAACTGATGGCCCGTCTGGGCATGCTTACCATCCTTCACACACTAACTACTATCTCTCCCTGTGATGACCCAAGGAATCCTGCCAGCCCCAGGCAGAGCTTGTAGAGATTCTTGATCAGGAAAGGATTAAACCAGTTTGGCAAGGAGAGCTCTTCCAGATTGCTTGTTCTAGTGGACCTCTTGGTGGAAGGGACAGAGGAAAGAAAGGTAGATTTGATCACTGATCTAGCCCAAAAGAAGACCATGTTGTATTCTCTGGGACTGGCCTGGGCATCCCACTTTAGCAATTAAAGAAAGTTTTTGACTCTTCAGTCTGTCTGAGAAGAGGGCCTCATTATTGCCCAAAGGGCAGGATGAGAAGACCGAAAGATACACTACCAGGCCATCCCCCGCAGGGGGAGTAGGATGAGATGGATGATCCCATAATGGTCATCTAGAATTGTTGATATCCCTTCTTGAGAAAAGGAGATATGAGCAAATGGAGTTGAATGGAATCCTTGTGAAGTGTGCATATGCCCACAGGCCAGCGGCTCCAGATCATTTCTGTCCCTGTCTGGGACTTTGAATGGGAGACCCTGGTGAGGGTCAGGGTTCATGGGCCCTGAGCCAAAGAAGGAGAAACAGTGCAGGCTGCTAGGAATTTTCCGGTTGGAGTAGCCAGAAGTCAAAATTATTCCCCGAAACTTTTGAAAGGAAAGGACAAATGATAAATTCTCTAATTTATTCCATACGTAATTATTTATTTAAATTATTCAATTATTAAAGGTACCATATTGGGACCTTTGGGATGACTTTAAAAGGACTCTTTGCTGGGAATAAAGTGGTATAGTGGGCCTGGCTACGTGGAATCGTTCGGCTTTTGCTTCACCTCTCAGGCCCCTCTCAGGGAGGAGTAGGTGACAGGGAGGGATGTCCAAGGAACCCTCTTGATTTCTGGGGTTTTGAACCCGGGAGACAGTGTGTACACATGGGGAGCATCTCTTGGCTTGCCTCATTTCTAAGAATCAGGGATCGTTTGTGGGAGCTTTCTAGTCTAGTAATTTTTTGATTTTCAAACCAGGAGAAAACCAACAGCTGTGTTCACTCCCAAACAAAAGCTTTTCCCCTTTATTCAGGAACCTGTCAAAGAGAAGGGGCCTCGCCCTAGCAGCTTGGTCTGGGAGTGAAACACATAAATAACATTGTAACTCGTGGCTGGCAGCCCTGGCTTGTAAGGGAGCACTAAAACCACTATTTCTTATGTTATTTCTTCCAGCCAGGGCATTTTTTTGTTTTGTTTTCTTTGTTGTTGTTGTTTGGCTTTTTTCATGTAAGAACTCAGTCATATAGGAGTCTTTCTGCGAGGATTCATGTGGTGAGACATTTGAGAGCTAGCACTCAGTTTCAAAGATTTTGCCGTTCCTAGACAGGTGAGAACAGCAGCGGGTCTGCACTCTATTCCTGCTGACTGGGGGGGAATTGACGGGACTGGTGTTGGAGAGGCCAGTCATGTCTGTAACTCTCTCCTTTCCCCCATCCCCCTCCCTGGGACAAAGGGATAACATTCCAGGACAGCAAGATCAGCAACTTAGAGCTCTCTGGAAGGGCAGTGAGCTGAGGGGTTCAGGGGACCTGGGCCTGAGTCCTGACTCTGCTGTTGGGCAGATCACACCCCCCCACACACAGCCCCGGTCTCTGAGCCTCTGGAGCCTCATCTGTAACAGGAGGGGCTTGAGCTAGACTGTCCCTAAGGTGGATTCTAGCTTTGACATGATCTTGGAGGCTGGGTCAGAGACTGGCGAGGCTGGGCTTTCTCAAACTTGGAAGTTGCCCTGCCAGGAGAGGACAAGCCCTCTGGACTAGAGCCTCCCTGGCGTTTAGATGAGTCATAAGGCAGAGTCTGGGTTCCCAGAAAATCCAGGGCAGTTAAATCTTCTTTACGCGCTAGGAGGGGCAGGGAGGTCCAATGAGAGGCAGGTAGGGGAGGGAGAGGGAGAAAGATGAAGCTTGCTGTATTGCTTGGTGTTAACCTAGGAGGGTGTTTCTTCCTTTGTTGGCCTAGTCTTACTTTGGAAAGGGTCCTTTTGGACTTTCTCTAAGCTGGGAAGAGGAGGATGGTGGCAAGAAGGACACCGTCTTGGATTAAGCTCATCTTCCGTCCCTGGGCTGTGAAGCCTTCCATCCATCTATCCATCCTCCCTCCTCCTTGCTAGAGCAAATGGTGGAGAGAAGTCATTCCTGCTTCTGCCACCTCTCTTTTGTCTCCAACTTTGTTGGGGTTTGGATTAAGTGTGAAGCTTTGGCTAAAATCCTTGGGTTGCCTTAGAGCACTGGCACTAAGAACTTGGGATTACAAGGAAGGGGGAGGACCAAGAAAGCGCAAGAGGAATGCTTTGATAGAAGTGGATTCTCTCCATTGCCCTGTCTGTGACCCAAGCTTGACCATGTCCATACGTTTGCAGGCAGCATGTCTAGGGTGAAGTCTTGGAGGAGGGATTAGGGAGAGAATCTTTCTGGTCTGTGTGGTCTCAGAAGAAACCTTTCTGCGCCATACCATGCTGCGCCTTTAGCTCTTCAGGGCAGCCAAGGCCAGCCCTTCCTCCCTAGGGGCCCCCAGGAGAAATAGCACTCCCCTCTCTTCCCCCAGGTGGTAGGGCACCCCCTGACTCCACCTGCCCACTCCAGTAGGAAGCTTGAGAACCTCTCTTCCTGACTCTCTGCTCCTCCGACCTTTGTCTCTAGGCTGTGGGACAATCATCCCATCCACCACTTAACATCCTCGACCCTCATCCCCCAGCTTCCAGCAGGCTGGCCCCACTCCCCTCCACCTCTAGGTTTTCTTCCAGAAGATGCATTTTTGGGTCCGAGAGGAGCACTTTCTGGAAGGCCATCTTTTAGAGGCCCTGCTTGCCTGATGTGGAGCAGGAATTTGCCCACGGTGTAGAGAGCTGGCCCCGCCTCCCCACCTCTCTGCCCACCTTGTTACCTCACTCCTGCTCCAGCCGTGGCTGTGATGGACCCAGCCAGCTCCCTGTTTTGGCGTTCCGGGGGAAGCTCAGGGGTCTGGGCCATCGTTTTCTGTTGCAACTTGAGGTCCTCAGCAGGCCTGGAAGCCTGGACTGGAGCCTTGGCTGCTGGCGAGAAGCACCTTGCCTGCCAAGAGGAGTTGATGCCAGGCGATGTACCCGACATGTGAAGGCATTAAAGAACATTGTCACCTCTGCCCCTTGGCCCTCCTTGCTTCTCTCAACACGATGAGACACTGCAGAAGCAAAAAAATGGTGGCCTCTGCTCCAGGCAAGACAGCTGGCTGTGTCTGGGGAGTTGGCCCTGGGCTTGGGTGCCACGCACTGAGATGGCATAGTAAAAGCAAGCATTTTTGCCAACAACAGTGTGTGGCTCCCCGCATTTCTGTCTCCTGCACTCTAGGGCCAGACCACTCTCTGCATGGACCAGATCATCTTCCCAAACCCATGGTGCTTTCCCCCCGACTCAACCTAGACTCCAAGGTGGGGAGGGATGGGTCTGAGGCCATTGCGGCCCCTGGAGAATCCTGACATGGGGGGGTGGTGGGGTGAGGCAGAGGGAGCATCCCCAACCCCTGCCCTGGGCCATATATGGGAAAGAACACAGGTTGATTGCAGTTGAGTTGTCTGGCCATCTGTTTTTGGAGCTATAACTGTACTTTGCCTGGCGCTGTGCGCAAGGTCTAAAACCTTAACTGCTAGTACCTAGAGACAAACCAGGCTTCCCGGTCAAATCTTAATGTAAAGTAGCTAGAGCCATGGAAGTACAGTATGAATTAAAAGAAAAAAAGTATTGAACTACATATAATAAATGGTGTGTGTGTTCATTGCTTGATTCGTTAGTCCTCATCGTCCCAGATGGTTTTGCTCTTCCCAGGTGTGATCACAGCAAGCCCTGAAGGCATGTGTTCATTCACAGGCACACACAGACACACATGCACAGCCAGCCATCTAGGACCTCCTTCCCAGGGGAGGTCGGCAGCCTGATGAAGCGGAATGGATAAGAAGCTTGGGAATCAGATCTGAGTCCAGATTGCAGCATCACTATTTACCAGCTGTGTCCTTGGGCCCCAACCATTACTGCCAGCCTCAGTTTATTTTAGAGATAACATAAAATATATGTGTGTGTGTGTGTGTTTCTTAGTATAGTGGCTACTACTATATGAAGATAATTTTATATCATTACTAATCATTATTAATGATTTTATATCATTATTAATCAGTAGTATTGTTATTCTAGGAGTATATGGTAGACTGAATCCCAGTGACAATTTGTTGTGTAACTTTTCCCTTTTGGGGCCTTGGCACTTCTAGGAAGACACACATTGGGGGACAGCGTTGCTTTATTTCCTTCATGTTAGCCAACCTGGTTAAGGGAGTGGGGCCCCTCCCTTCACTACGTCTTCCTTGCTGGGAGCCCCTCCCCAGCTTGTTTGATGTCATTCAGGTGAGAACCCGCTGGCTCTTGGATTCCTTTGTATTTGGGTAGGGAAGGAAAGAAGGGAGACAGCATGTTTAATTCTAGACTGTTAAATGTAGTTTTCATTCTCTGGGCCTATACCCAGTGATTGTGAGTTGAGGGATTGATGTGGGCTGGGGAGGTGAGTAGTGATTGTGAGTTGAGGGGTGGATGTGGGCTGGGGAGGGAGGTAGAAGCCGTGGTGTGTGTAGCAGACACACAGCAGAGCGAAACCAGAGCCAGCAGGGTTCAGAGACACTTTATTGACGTGAACAGGGAGTTCACTGAAAAACACCGCGTACAGGCATTAGGTTGTTGAGAGCTTGCGTGGTCAGGAACAACATTTCTAAAGTTCAGAAAAAACTTGGCTGTGGAAAGTCAAGAAGAAGCCACATGAAGGTGACAACGTGGTGACGAGTTCCATGGCTGTACGAGTTTGCTGATTGTGTTTGGTGCCTCACAAACCTACAAGCACTCGTCCTTCAGTGCCTCCCTCCCTGTCACTCTGCCCCAAAAAGAGTAATACCAGCTTTGAGGCTTAGCTGGCCTATGATAGGGGTTGAGTCTGAGCTACAGCTCAGACTCGCTTCAAGTGTGCATCTGCTGGGTCCTACTACAGCCTCAAGTAAGGGGAGGGGCGCCAAACATGAGTCGTCTACCATGGTAGCGTTTTAGAGACTAGGAAAGGCTTGGATGATGATATTTTTAAAACCTAAGAGCACAGGGCACACTCAGGGTCTAGACTGGTGCCTGACGCAGAGAGGGTGCTGCAATGCAGAATGAATGGATGATCCGACTAATGACACACCAAGTACCACACAGGTACATTTGCCGTGACTAGGAGGGTTCACTGGGTTGGGGGCTTTTCATTTACAAAAGGAGGGGAGAGGAAGGTGTTTTTTGTTTTATTTTTCCATTTCCACTTGGGAAGGGGAGCCAAGATATATTCTGAAATGGGTCTAGCTCCTTGCTGCTTCTTCCTGCCAAGATGCAGTTACATGGCCTTTTCTCTCTGATTTATGTCAGGTGGGTTCACAGATTCTGAGATGGGTATATTTTCCTTTTTGATCCCGTAGTTTTGGGGGAAGAAAAGGAGCTACTATCTCTTCTCTTAACCATTCATAGCTCTATACATATTTCCAGCATATTCCTGCTTTGAAAAATTCCTGTCCTACTAACATTTCTAGTTTGACATCTAAGGAGAAACCGGAAACTCAGAGAATCAGAAATCCGGGTGTGTGGGTGTTTGGGGGTGGTGACTCTAAAGGACAGTGCTTTTAGATGGCCTGAAAATAAAGGCTGGTGTTGGGACAGGTGCTGACCGTCAAGGTATTTCCAGACAGGCGTTGGGGCTGCGATGCAGGGCTGAGCTGATGGCAAAGGTCAGTAGGGCAAGGTGCTCACAGGGCCAGCAGAGTTGAGCAATGAAGGTCATGGCTGTTAAGCCCAAGGGAAGGGAAAACCAGACCCAGCCGAGCTGGCCTTGAGTGAATTGTATTAGTAAGCATCAGTCAGGGGAAATATCCAGCACCAAGACAACAGGTGGGGTTCCTAGAGTGATGATAGCCCTTGAGAACATTTCTAAGCCCTTTAATAAGAACAGCATGCCAGATAAAGCTTCCAGAGCAGTGCACGTTTATCTGGGTCCTTGGTAGGAATATGCGGAGGAACGGGGAGTGAGTGAGGATCTGAAGTGGGCTGGTGACCACAGTACCTTGTGGATTTATAGTCATGATCAAGTCTCCCAGGAAGGAGTTTAATTGCAATTCAGGAGAAATAATGAGGTACAAACCAACGAGAAAGGGGAAACGAACATGAGATTAAGACTCTGAAAGCACATTTTCAGCATGGACCAAGAAGCAAAGTGGTAGAGGAGCAATCGAGTGGGATTAGGGGTGAGCGAAGATGTTTAACATCTCAGGACAAGCAAGAGAGGCAAAGATTAGATGGAATTAAAAAAAAAAAAAAAAATGAGAGGAAAGGCAGCAGCTATGGTCTCGGTGGAAAGAGAGCTGGGCTAGGCCTCAGAAGACCTGAATTCCAGCTCTCCATTTACCAACTATATGAACTTATGATTTGGTAAAGCTTCTTAGCCTCAGACAGCGTGTTTCTTCCTTTGTTAACGTATTAGCAATATCCACCTCACAGAGCTAGTTGTGGAGAAGAAATAAGATAATTAAAATGCTTGGTAAATCATATAGCTTAATAAAGAAAGCATTAAAGATGAGAAGAGTTGAGAAGTTAGGAGGAGGAAAAGACTAGAGAAGATTACTTGTAAAGGATAAGAAAAAAAGAGAGGTACCATTCAGCTTCATTAAAAATCACTCAGGAAATATCTGAGTTGGGCTTTTATAAAGGCAAAAAAAAGCAAACGTGCATTCTAGATCACAAGTTGGATGCGTGGTCTACTGAAGCAAGAGGGCAGTGGAGTGGTAGAAAGTAGTTTCTGCGGCAGGCTTGTCATCCACCAGCCACGTGACTGGGAAAACCTCACAGTAATCCAGGCCTGTTTTCCTCACAGGAAAGTAAGGAAAATCTATATTCTGTCCCCTATTTCAGAGAGATTGTGTGGTAAATTACCAATGAGAACGGCCTTGAATTTATTGGAAGTATTTTCTTCAATAAAATCAGACTCTCGAATATGTGAACAAGGACTAATTCAAGTGCTTTCCCAGGGATGGCAGAGATGAACTGAGTTTGTCAGGTGAGGCCCAAAGCCAAGAGAGTGGGATCTTTCCCCATAGATTCCCCTGGATCTGAGGGACGTCTTGCTCATCGAATCCCAATCCCGTTCATCTTCTCACATCCCGTAAAGCATCCTTCCCCCTCTCATCACAAGGTGCGGAAGGACACCACACTTACACCAGTGCCTCAAAGTGAAACATGAGATACTGACTAAAATGTTTCCAGTGTTCATCCGCTCTCCTAACATCTAGGGAGAAAAAAAAAAAAAACAACAAACTGGACATTATGAATTCACAGGTGAAATATTTGGAAGCCACCTAGCCTGTCCCTCCTCTATCACGTCACTCGTTTACCATCATCTATCTCAGACTAAAAACATGTTTCTTAGTTAAATGCCATTCCCAGATACGTTCCTCTTCTGGAAGACGTCTCAGATTCACAAATCTTTTCACTAAAGAAATTCTTCAAATCTACCTCCCATCCTTCTCTCTGCCTTTTTGGCCAATTTCTAATTACCTGAATCAGCGCTAACCTCAGCCAGGCAATCCACTCAGTTCTGTGCCATGGCCAAACTCAATTTCGAAGTCTTTTCAAGAACAAAATTATCCCATCTCGGGAAGTGTAAACTGGACAGCGCCTTAGGCTTCTATCTGCTCCAGTTTATCCTTTGAAGTCTCTTATCAGTGGAGTCCTGTCTGAGTCTCCGTTGCCTCCTGTATGAGTAATAATACTGACCCACAGAAATTTTGAGAGGAAGAACTTGGGAATTTCAGTCCCAGTGCCCACAGGAAAACAATGGCACCCAGCCATCTCCGGTGGTGTGCTCCCCTGGCAAGGCACACACACGTTGCCCCGGGAGCATCATGAACATGTTGTATGACTTCCCAAGTCCCCTGCCCTCGGCTTCTTGAAGGACTGACACTAACCCAGGCCTTTGAGACCTCTTGGGATCTAGCCCTGGAGCACCATAATCCAGAGAATCTTTTAGTCCATGCTTAGTGAACTTTCTATCACTGGAGGGCCTAGAAAGGCATGCTTTGCTCTGATGCTCCAGCCAAGTGGGCCAGGAACTTAGAAAAACTGACTTCAAGGAATCCCACTTCATGACACTCTTTTGCTTTAACCCAAACGAATCACTCCAGCTTCCTTCCGTTAAGACCTCCATTCACTTGCGGCAATGGAGAATGAGCCGGCTCCAGCAAGAAAGGGGCCCATGGATTTGCCGACTCCAGCACGTGTTCAAAGTCGGGTGGAGCACAGGGGAGGGGTCCAGTTGGCATGGGAGCTGCTTGCTTGAAAGCAAGGGCAGGCTGAGGTTGAGTCGTGTAGAAATGTTGGCTCCTTGGTTCTGGCAAAGTCTTGTGGTGTGTGGAGGTCTGATGGAGTTAGCAAGTCAGAGGTGACAGGTCAGAGGTGACAGTTCAGAGGTGAGTGGATGTATGATGAATGAACTGAAGGATGGACGCGTGAAGGGAAGTGATGTGGCCCCTGGGGCACCCTCCTGACGCTGTTGACATCACTGAACATGGGATAGCCAGCGCTTCAGTGTTCAGGCCACCTACCAGCGATAAAACAGCTCACTGAGAATTGCCAGCCCAGTCCAGCCCAGCCAAAGGCTCTCTGACCTAATCCACGATCCTTACATAGGAGGGAGAACGGGGAATTATTTTTTGTCACTGTGGGTAAGGAGTTCAAGTTGCCCCAACACTCAGGCCAAAGCAATTCACCTTCTGAAGGACTTGAACCTCGTACAGAGCTTTATGACTACTTGGGCATCAACTTAAAGAAGTACCCTGAGGGTGGGGACTCTGGGTAGGGTAGAAATCTAAAGGACCAAATCTAAAGTCATTTTGGTTTGTGGGTGTCAAGGTCACTTGTACAACCTGCCTCCTTATCTACCTGCCCCTCCCTTCCCTGTACATCACCTCCGGTTGCCCCCTTCTATTCCTCCACTGGTACCGCAGAGTTCTCTTTGTTCTCCGATGGGATAGCCAGGTAGTCAGACCTGTTGAAGGAGAGACAGGGGAAGAAAATCAGTGCATTTGTACCCAGAGGTGCGAACACAGGAAAAGGGAAGAAGCAAGGGCCACAGGAACAAGGATGTCTCTAGAACACCTCTGCATTTCCTTCTCACCATGTTACCCAAGAGAAAATGAGAATGGCCCTTTCAGCAGACTAGAAAAATAAATACTTTTGTTTTTTCCTTCCACCAGCAATGTATGAGTCTTCTCATTTATCCACATTGTTCTCAGGACTTAGTACTGTTAGATTAAATCAGCCAAACTGATGGACGGGAAATTACATTTTATAGATCTTTTAATTTTCCTTTCCCTGATTACTGGTGAAGTTGAGCATCTTTTCATAAGTTTATAAGCAATTTGGGTTTGTACTTCTGCAATATGACTTCATTTGTTTACCAGTTTTTCTTCTGAGACATTTGTCTTTTTCTTTGATGATTCCACGTCTTGAAAATATCTTTTTTTTTTCTTTCAAAATTTATTTATTTTATTTTTGGCTGCGTCGGGTCTTCGTCGCTGCGCATGGGCTTTCTCTAGTTGCGGCGAGCGGGGGCTACTCTTCGTTGCGGTGCGTGGGCTTCTCATTGTGGTGGCTTCTCTTGTTGGCGGAGCATGGGCTCTAGGCGCGCGGGCTTCAGTAGTTGTGGCACGTGGGCTTCAGTAGTTGTGGTTCTTGGGTTCTAGAACACAGGCTCAGTAGTTGTGGCGCACAGGCTTAGTTGCTCTGCGGCATGTGGGATCTTCCTGGACCAGGGCTCGAACCCATGTCCCCTGCATTGGCAGGCGGATTCTTAACCACTGCGCCACCAGGGAAGTCCAGTATCATAAACTCTTTACTCTAATAGTTGTATAAGAAATCTTTATATCTGATAGGAAAAGTCCTACCAGCCACCTCCCCCAAACTTATTGTTCTTTGAGATAGGCAAACTATGGCCCATGAGCTAATAAAGGCTGTTACTTGTTTAAAGGGTTGCACACAAACAAAACTAAAGAACAATAGGGGACAGAGACCCTCTGTAGCCTGAAAAGCCTAAAATATTTACTATCTGGCCATCCTCTGGCTTAGACTAGTTTTAGCCTTTGGGCTTCTGTATGACTTTTAAGATCAGCTTATCAAGTTCCTTGAACAATCCAATGGGTATTTTGATGGGAATTTTACTGAATTTGCAGATTAATTTGGAAGAGAATTGCCATGTTTGTAACAGTGAGGTTTTAGTCTTCATTTATTTAACTCAAATCTTTCAGTAAAATTTTGTAATTTTCTCCTTAAATATCTTACACGTTTTTATCAGATTTATTCCCAGGTACTGGAGAGTATTTGTTGCTATTGTAATTGAATTTTTTAAAATGTTTTAAATATTGAGATGTTCCTCTAAATTTTTGTGGCTGGAATATAGGTGCTTTCATATTTATAAATATAAATATTTTGATTTGTATCAACAATCTTATGAAATGTTCTTACTAGTTCTAATAGTTTGTCATAGATTCCCTTGGATTTTCTATATAGGTAATCATATTGGCTGTGAATGATAATTTAGTTTCTTTCTTTACAATTCTTACTCTTTTTTTCTTTTTCTTTTTTTGTATTTACTTAGTGCACCACCTAGGATCTCCAGTATAGAATAGAAGCAGGTATCCTTAACATGTTTCTAATATTATAGGCAGTTCTTCTAAAGTTACAACATAGATGATATTTGCTGTAGGTTATATTAGTTGCTGCCATTAATCAGTTTAAAGATGGTTGGTGTTTAGGTTTAGATTTATATGTATTTATCTTGCTCAGGACATATTGTGCTACCTGAATCTGAAGAGTCATACCTTTCCTTAGCCACTGTATCTCTGAATATTGTCTCTCCTCCATTTTCTCTCTTCTATTCTAATCGATCTTCTCAATTTTCGTCTTCCTATTTCTTTGTGATATTCCATTTTTTTTAATATCTCTGTGCTTCATTCTGTGAAACTTCCTTATGTTTATCTTCTGGTTACCAGTATCTAATCTCTGGTGAACCAATCCATTGAGTTTTGAATTTTATTGACTGTATTTTTCATTTCCAGGTTTTTCTTTATTCCTGTTCAAATCTGCCTGTTCTTTTTTCTTAATAACTTATTGTATTCTTATGTTTTGGTTCCTCCTCTTGTTGTAACTCTTTTAAGCAAATTTATTTTCTATATTCCACCAGGTCCTTCTTGTGTCTGAAGCTCCTGGGGTTTAATCCTGCCATTTGTTACTTCTCTTGCTCACGCTGGATTATTTCCTGCTGTGTCTTTTAGTTTTGGATGAGACTGTGGAATCAGATTCAGCAGTGCTTTATCTGGGGAGCACTGTTAAGCCCCAGCTAAAAGCGGGTCCCTTCAGAATAGTTTTTCATTTGCGTCTACATGGTTATCACTGTCTGGGGACTATTTTTTTTTTTATTGACTTTCTCAGCTTAGAGGTTCCTGGATCATGTGGGTAGCATAAATTTAAATCCCAAACATTGTAAGAGCAGGCTTGTGGTTACCAGTTCTCAAGAATCTTTTATGTTTCTACTTGGAGTCAGGCCAAGTAGATATGTTTCCTTGGCTTTTCTCTGGGCTGGTGGACTGATGATTATTTACTGATCTATCTTTTGCACGAGCTGTAGCCCTCTGAGGATCCTGGTTCTCCTGGTGACCTCAGTTCCAACTCTGTTTCTTGTGCAAGGCCAGCTGTGGGCACTTCCTGTCCAAGTGTGGGCACTTCCTGTCCAAGTGTGGGCACTTCCTGTCCAAGTGTGGGCACTTCCTGTGCTCAAGCACTGAAACCTGATCACCCAGGTCACCAGGAATGACAACCTCCCCAGCATATCCCTTCTTTCCTTCTATCTGGTCAGTTATAATTTTTTACTTTCCTGAGATCATAGATATCATGAAAAATGATACTTTATCAAGCATTTCTAGGTGATAACAGCCTAGGGTTTTTAGCTTATCACCTCCACTGTGTAAATCTGTGAGGGTTATTTTCTATCTTTCCTCTCCCCACATAACAAGCCAACACGGCCCCTTAGACTCTCAGACCCCATCATCTGTTACCTGTGCTCGAGTGACTAGGGCCTTGGCGAAAATGGCCAAGGTACAGTCTGGACGTTGGAGCAGAAGAGCCCCTCTCTGGGTTTTCAATCACGGCCAAGCTCCAGGGGGAAGAACATGTTTGGAGCTCCTTAGCTAATAGATGGCAGAGCCCAGGTGGCCTGATGAGCTCTGTGGTTTACAGCAAACAGCTGAATGTGACCGGAACAGGAAGGACAAGAGACAGGCTTCAGTTCAAATCCCAGCCTCTCTTCGCATTATCTGTGTGGCCCCAGCAAGCCACTTAAGCTCTATGAACTGCTTCAGCATCTATAAAATGGTCATAATAATGCTAATGTCATGGGATTGTGGTGGCAGCTGATGGGCTTTACATACTGGTTAAGAGTGCAGGGCATGAGTTAGCAGGCACGAAGTCAAATCTTGCTTTGCCTCTTATAATGGTCTTGGGCAAACTTTCCCAGGCTCAGCTTTCGCATCTGTAAAATGGGTATATTCATGCTGCCTACCTCAAAGGTTGTTGTGAGGAAAGTGGAGGACTGTGTAAATTGCTCACCACCTCAACTATGAGAGCAAGCGCTCGGAAGGTGCGAGCTATCATTATTTTGGCATCTTTGGACTTACGCATTTTCTTGGGCTGCCTCTTCGGCCTTTGAGACCTTCCTGTAGCAATATATCATCTCGATGAGCAGCCACAGAGTGAGGAAGACCAGGAGGATGTACATCATGATTTCTGAGACCACAGAGGTGAAGTCCTCTCCAGCTGCAAGGGGGAGAGTGAGGCTCACAGTATGCATGTCCAACAAACCCAGAGCTGTCACTGAGGTCTGAGATATATGAGGCCTATTTTTAGGTATGTCTTAAATAAGCACTCGGTCTAAAGGAACGCAAGAGGGTATCAATGAGATTTAATATCCCCTAATTCTCCTGTCTGTCAGCTTTCTCACTGACTTTCTTCAGATGCTCTGGAGGGAGGGATGAGGGAGAATGATGGGTGGAGGAAGAAGTCACAGAGCACTGGAAGGAGTCCTGGAGCTGTGTGAGATACATACAGCTGGGTCCCAGTTTTCCTACTTCCTGGTGTGTGAACAGTCAATTTCCCTGATTTGAGACTCAGTTTCTTAATTTGTAAAGTGAGGATAATAATTCATACCATACATTACCTAATGTATTTAAAGATACCTTGTGAGATGTAAAAGTCTGCACAGATGTGAGGCACATGTCTTAGTTCAGCCGACTCTCAGTCCCCTGAGCTTAGGGTGGTGGAGTGTGGTATCTCCAGGAAGAGGGCGTCGGAAAACACGGACAGGGCCATGTGGACAGTGCCGTCAGCCCGCCCAGTGACCTGAGCATGTTTTCTGCAAGTCTGGATGAGAAGCAAGGACGTTCCCAGCTCATCTTCCCTCCAGGTCATCCCAAACCCAAACAGAAATGAGGGTTGGAGAACTCCACATACTAACCAGGCTGTCCTCAGAGTTCTACTTCCGAACACAGATCTGATCCTGCCTTATCCCTGCTGAAAACCTTCCAGTATTCCACACCGCCCTCAGCATAGAGACCTGACTCTCTTAACAGGGCACAGGAGGCCACTCGCTGTGCAGCCTTCCTCACCTCATTTCCATTCGGTTGGCCAGCAAAACCTCTCTACTCATACACGCTGTGGTCTTTTGGAATCTGTGGACGTTTCTTCTTTCTCTTCCCTCTTCCTAGATTGTATCTCACACCCCAGTGCTACCTCTGTCCCAACATCGCCTCCTGCTTTTCAATCTCCCAACCATTTTTCTAGACTCCACTGAAGTCACCTCCTCTGTGAAACCTTCCTCAACTTCTCGTGCAGTTATTATTCACGTTCTTCTCCAGGCACTTTTCCATCCATCTATTATAACACTTCCCAGATTGTACTGTGATGTATTTATCTCTCTTCTCTACTGACTGTGTGCTTACTAAGAACATTTATTTCTGAATTAACAGCCTGTTGCCTAATCCTAGAATACTTGAAGTATTCAATAAGTATTTGTGGAATGAATGAATATAAATAAATATTGATCTTCCTTGTTTCCTAACCAACAAAAATGACAAATAAAACATGATAAGGAATTCCCTGGCGGTCCAGTGGTTAGGACTCGGCACTTCCACAGCCGTGGCCCAGGTTCAATCCCAGGTTGGGGAACTAAGATCCCACAAGCTGTGCTGTGCGGCCAAAAAAAAAAAAAAATTATTTTCATTTAAAATAAATAAATAAATGAAACATAATACATGGCAAATGTCCTGACATATATTCCTTCCTAGTGGCAAGGAAGGCTGCAGCCACATCTCCCTTTGCGAGCTCTCAGCAGCAAATTAGATTCATGGTTATTCATAGGGCATAAGTCATCCCCAAGGCCTTGCTCATTAAAAGCGCAATATAGGCACAGCCATGACCTTCACCTCAGAGAAGCAGTCCAAGGGCTCCAGGATCACCCAGGTTTCCTAACTGGAGCTGGAGGTCACAGATGCAGCTTGAGGCACAGGAGAATGCCGGACACATCAAATGTCTTTTCACGGTCTGACAACGGGCTGGTTTGCGGTGTGCTCAACTTCAAGCCCCCTATTTCTTTTTAAATGCAGTAGCCAGCAGTAGTACCGCAGGAAGCTGTCTTCAGTAGCTTTATTTACCTCTAGGTGAAGAGAACTCAGATTTCTGTCTTAGAGCCAGGAGGTGAGAGCCTATGCCAGGATCAGTCCAGCTTGAGCAAAGAGAAGCAGGGAGATTCTCTGGGACCACAGGGATGGAGCAGACACGGGGAACGTATCACGGTGGAGCGTGCAGCAGTATGAGAGCAGTGAATATCTGGGGGTGGGGATGCAGGGGGCTGCCAAAGGCGTCACAGGGGGTGGGGAAGAGAGAAAAAGAAAAAGTGGCAGGGAGTGGGCGGTGGTGGAGGGAATAGAGGCAGTGGAAACACAGCTAATAGAGGCAAAGATCTGGACCGCAGTCCTGCTTCTGGCACTAATGTGCTTCATGTCTGGGCAAGCCCTCCTCTTCCAGAGTTCTGTCTCCCAGCCACAACATGAGGCATCAGAGCTGCACCCTCCCACCACCTGCGGAGTCATTTCAACTGACGTTCGCCAGACCGCACCCCAACCTGCTGCACTCACACCACAGCAGTGGTATGGAGCCGTCTGCACTGAAGGAAAGCCCCCTGGGTGATTCCGATGCCAGCTCTTTGTTCAGACCCCTGGACTGAAAGAGAGCCAAGCTTCCTTCCAGCCCTAACGTCCCGAGGGGCTCTGTGGCTCTGATGACAAACTTGTTTCCCCTCTATTCTTACCCAAGTCTGGCTCTGGTGCCCGGCAGGCAGGCGGACTGGCTCCACTTTGCCACCCTTTCCACTGGCTGCGCGAAGGTCTCTGGAGGCAAAAGCCTTTGAGAGCACAAGGTGGAGACAGAGGCAGCTTCCTAGGGCCTGGCTGTCACCAGCCGACAGTCCCGAGGGTGAACAGCAGAGGGCGCCAGGCTCCCTTCCCCCGGGGGCACAGGTGTGTAAACAGAAGAGGATAATGGAACTTCTGAACAGAAATATAGCTTAGAGAGCTCCCAGTCCAACCCCTTCGATTCACACAAGAGGAGACGGGCTCAAAGAGGGGAAGAGGCTCATCAGGTCTGAGCCAAGTGGCCTGAGAGTCCCTGTGCACCATCTGGATGGACCTACCTTCCGTTTTCGTCTTGTCTACATCATGACATCGCCCACTCTGCTGTGCACTCTCGTTTGCTTCATGAATTTTATCACCATAACACGATAAAAAAATAAATACACTTGTGACCTGGAAGTCGGGATTCCTGGCATCCTTTTCTAGGAAGAGCCTGGCTTTAATCTGACCTCTCCTTTCTTTCCTGCCCCACACCTTTTGCCTGTTCACTGACCTGCATCTTGAGGCAGATGCAGATGCTGAGAACGTGCTGGAAATAGATTGTCTAGGAAGGGCTACGTAAACTGGAGTCCTCATTTAGCCTGGGTGAGAAAACACAAAGGGAGATGCATATATCGCTCTTCTGCCGCATGAAGGGACATTTGCAAGGGGCGAGGAGCCACAGTGCTCTGAACAATGAGTCCATTGAAAGCAGCACAAGAACAGTTCTAAGTTCACCCGCAAGATTCTGGGTTCGATCGCAACAGAAACTTTTGAGTTAGGTTGATGAAAGAACTTCCCAGCCTAACAAGGAACCAGCTGTAGGAAATGGGGAAAATTTAAAGACTGGAGAGCAAACCACGTTTCCCCTTCTCGTAGCTGAAAGTGAGGTTATGTAATGAGAGACGCCACGGATGGGGAGGGGGTTGCTTGTATGATTACAGTGGAGGGAGACAGAAGACAAAGACTGTCAGACTTTGGTTTACAGCAGTTGTTCTCCAAGTGCGTCCCCGGCAGCATCAGCATCTCCTGACAATTTGTTAGTCATGCAAATTCTCAGGCTCCACCTACGGAATCAGAAAGCCCGGGTTTAAGAAGTCCTGCAGGGGAATCTGAGGCTGGCTGAAGTTTGAGCACCGCTGGTTTAGAGGTTTGTATGAGTCACAGACAAGAGGGTAGATGACCTCTAGAGAACCTCAGGAGATTTCTCTGAGCCCATTGAGTCGGAGATTCAGCGCAGGCCAGAGTAGGTGTAACTGTCTTGGCAGTTTTAGGCTTCAGGGAGGCTGTCCTCTTTCTCTAAGGGTGAGAGTCCAGGGACCGGGTCAAGATTACTGCACTATCATCTCCAAGCCTTTCTGCTTTGAGGAAAGACACAGAGAGGCAAGCTCTCGGGCAGCTTGCAGAAAGCTGGCCACCCCAGGAAGACAAGCCAGTGGTGACATTTTTAGATATCACCACTCCAGATACATGGGGTTTTGGATTCTGCAAGGGGCTCATTTGTGTGGAAACCCGCTCTCCTCCCTCCCCCGAGAGCAGCGCACCCAAGGGAGCCTGTGCCCTAGCCTTACCCTCCTCGGTGACACGGAGGGGGATCAGCCGGGTGGTCTTCACGAAGGGGCGATGTGTCTCAAACTCAAACTCCCGGGACACGTTGCAGGTGTAGAGGCCGGAGTCGTTCAGGGTGACATTGAGCACAGTGATGGACACGTCCTGCAAGTCTTTGCTCCCGTTCCACTGCAGGCGTCCCTGGAAGGGGCTCTCCACCTCCTGGTGGCCGTTCCGATACTCATAGATCTGCAGGTAGAGAAGCAGAGGGAGTAGGAGAGAAGACAGGGTAGAGGTGGGGACAGGGCAGAGAAAAGGACCAGAATGGTGCTCGGACGCGGGGACGGAGACAATGTTACCAGGAGCTCCCAAATGTGGAAGTGGGATGGGCGGCTCAGAGGAGGGCAGGGAAGAGAGCAAAGACAGGGAAGGACGGGCAAAGGCACACAGGTGTCAGGGCACGTGGACACGGCAGGAAGGGGTGGGCAGGAAAAAAGGGCTGGAAAGAAAGAGGACAGAGGAAGGTGAGTGAAGTGTACAGGAGATCAGGAGAGGGAAATTGAGAAAGGAAGGATTGGAAAGAGGCAGAGAGAACAAGAGAGAAAGGTGTGTCATGGGGGCAGCCGGGGAGAGATTAAGCAGAGAGGCAGCTTCATTTGTCATGAAGACGTCTGAGAGCTCTGGCCTCCAAAAGTGTCTCTTGGAGCTGGTGCCCTTGGAGGGGATGTGAGCAGTCAGGGCCAGGCCACAGGAAGGGGACCCAGGCTGCTTAAGTGGCCCACGTGAGCAGAGAGCTGCCAGGCAATGTGCACACGTCAGCTCTTCCACTCTGGGCGAAATGAGATCTGAAATCTGGTCTCTACATTTCTCTTCTCAAACACTTCCACCTTCTGACATAGCTTTTTTTTTGCTTCCTTCTACAGCTGTGCAGTCCATCTAGTTTCTGCTTGCCACGTGTGGCTACTTACATTAAAATTTAACTTACTAGGAATGAAATAAAATGTAAAATTCAGTTTCTCAGTTGCACTAGCCACATTTCAAGTGTTCAGTGCCACCTGTGGCTGGTGGCTACTGAATTGTGCAGCACGAATATGGAACATTTTCATTGTCACAAAAATTTCTATTAGTGTTGTTCTGTATTTCCAGCACAATTTTTTAAGTTTCTTTTCCTCCATCTGAGCCACCTTCTCCTCACTTTGGGCAGGCCTGGAAGCAGAGCAGGTGGCTGGCATATGACCAGACCTGAGGCTCGTGGGGACCTTTGCATCTGGTCAAGACGTCCAGGCTCCTGTAACCTACGCACTAGCCTCAGTTGTGGTCAGCCCTGAGCCAGGCACTAGGAAGCCTACTGTCCCAGGCCTGGCACCTGAGTGCAGCAAAGCCACATCAGAATGGCACATCCAGCCTCGAGTGAGAAATGAGTCCAGCTTTAGGAGAGCTAGACAGAAGAGCAGGCAAAACTCAATTTCATCCTAATGTTGTGTCTCCATTAGGTCTTTGTGGGGAAAAACTTGCCCCCAGGAAGATGAGGCAGTGCAGTAAAAAGGGCTTTGTATCCGCTGTCAGACGACCTGGTTCAAATCTAAGCTGTCTTACTAACTTAATTTCTTTGATCCTTAGTTGCCCCATTTGTGTGTGTGTGTGTGTGTGTGTGTGTGTGTGTGTGTGTATTC
Organism: Eubalaena glacialis; assembly: GCF_028564815.1. Classification (NCBI taxonomy): domain Eukaryota; kingdom Metazoa; phylum Chordata; class Mammalia; order Artiodactyla; family Balaenidae; genus Eubalaena; species Eubalaena glacialis. The sequence continues at coordinate 9,757,577 of NC_083725.1, read as the reverse complement.
TCTATCAAACACTTATACAGTACTTCTTGTATTCCGGAACTATTCTCAACGCATTAAAAATTATAGCACATGAGTCCTGGTAACAGCTTTGTGAGGTAGCTATGGCTTATATCCCCATTTCAGAGATGAGGAAACTGAGGCACAGAGAGAGACGTTAAGCAATTTGTCCAAGGACACAGAGTTAAAATAAGTTGTGGAGTCAAGAATCAATCCCAGGCAGCCTGGCTCCAAAGACAGCGACAGTGTGAATAATGGTCATCCCCAAGCTGTTGTTCAAAGTATATAACAACCATTTTGGCACTGGCACCAACCAATCAGAACTGACATTGGCCATGGCTGATCCCTTAGTTCCTACATCATGGGAGGTCTGGAGGTTCCTAGTGGGAAGGATGGTGATGAAGCCACTTGGGAGATTTGGCACAAGTAACCACTATAGGACTATTTGAATATTTTACCCACTGATGTGTGTGTACCAGTTCCACATCAGTTTTGGTTGTGCCTGACATTCTTATTTCACTGAGATTGTGAGACTTAAATGAGTTAACTTATGCTATCTCATTTAATGACCCTTGGAGTTATTTCAATGTTTCTATGAATTTAATCCATCCAGTAGGATGGTGCAGAGATTCGATGAAAACACCTGCACAGTGCCTAGTGGGGTGACTGGCACACAGCAGGCTCTAAATACTATTTATGCCTTTCTCCTCCTTACCCTGCTTGTAACCAGGAGTGCCCAGAGCTGGCCTGGAGCCCTCCCTTTCCCAGAGGCTGGGCTAAACTAAGGCTGTCAGTTATCTGCAGAGGAACTGTCAGTGCTTTGGAGAGAAAGAGCCGGTGTTTGTCAGATGTCATTCCCCAGACTTGTCGGGAGCCAGGCACACAATGGCAGAGGCCAGCAAAACAAAGGGCAGAGTCAGCAGTCAGACATACAAGGAAATCTTTACCGCCCTCGGGCCTGTAGAACCATTCCACCACCGTGGTGGCCTCCACGTCCTCCCTCTTCATGCAGGAGATGCAGCGCAGCTTCATGGGATTGCCCTGAACGGCCTCCGTCTCCGAGGGCACTTCCACACACACAGGGAAGCAGACGCCAGCTGGGGAGAGCCCGGACGCCAGGGAAGGGACAGGAGGTGTTAGGGGAGAGGCAGTGGAGACCAAGGAGGGAGGGAGGAGAGACAGAGAAGGCAGAATCATGAGACAAACTGGAAAATAGCGTGCACATGTACGTGTCTCCCCAGGTACACCCTCTCACAACGGGCAGGGATGAGGCAGCATTGACTGAAAGCCTCCCCGAAAGCAGCAGGGATGTGGTACAGCTCGGACCTCAGCTCTGCCCTCAAGGTCTTAGAGTCAAGGTGGGAAACAGGGCACCCATGCATCCATCCATCAACCACCCATGCACCCCTTCGTTCCACCAGCACCCACAGAGATCTACTCTATGCCAGGCCTGACGCTGAGATACAAAGATGAATAAAACACGCTTCACGCCCTAAAGACATTTATAGTCTAGCAGGGAACACATACTCCTGTCGTTAAACCAGACCATGGTGAGTGACACACTAGAGGAGAGGCAGTTATTCCTGGCTGGGCTGGGAAGAGAGGAAGAGAAGGATGGTGAGACTTAGGGCCAGAAAGGTAGATCGGACCCATGTTGTGAAGACCTCTGTATGCCCTTCACAATAGGAGGGGTCACATGTTTTAAAGCCTTAGAGAGACGTAATCATATCTGTGTTTTATGGAAAATGTAGGTAATTCTGATGCACGGTGGAGGATGGAGCAGCAAGGAGGAGAACGGTGAGCTGACCACGGGGCTGGGGCGATGATCTTCACCCAAGGAGGAGAGGGAGACACACAGTTAAAAATGAGAAGGGGAAAAAGAGAGAATAATAAAAAATAAAAAAGTAAAATAAAATAAAAACAAAATTAAAAAAAGTAAAAAACAAAAAAACAAAAAATGAGGGGGGGGTCAGATTGGGGGGCACCTTGGAGGCCACACGCAGGCCTGGACTTATAGTTCCTGCCCTCTAGAAGCTCATGGCCCATTACAGAGGGTAAGTACATCAGACTGAAAATTCAGAATGAATCAAAAGTGGGACGTGGCTGCCAAGAAAGCAAGTGCAAACGTGGGCTGCGTTATCAGATGTACACTGCAGGACAAAGGCGGGGCAGTCCCCCTGTGTGGTTCAGAGCAAATCTGGACCACTATGATCAGTTCAGGGTGTCACATTGTACAAAAGGAAGTTGTCAACGAGCGCATGTGCAGAGGAAAGCGAGATGGAGAAGGGTCTGGGGGCAAAGTCTGGTAAGAACAAAGGGGGGACCGGGGGTGCTTAGCTTGAACACCGACACACCTGTCTTCAAATATTTGAAGGGTGGCCTGTGGAAGAGAAAATAGATTCTGTCTAACTCCAAAAGTCACAAGAAAGTAAAGCTAACTCAATTTAAAAAATTTTTTTTCTTTCTGGTGTTGAAGCTGTTAACAAATGCAAAAAACTATTTGGTAAGAGAGTTTGCATCTTATACAGAAGATTCAAAAGTGAGACGAATCACCAACGATTCTTGTATCAGAACTTCTAACCCCTTCTGAGGCTACCTTCTCATTAATAATAAAAACAGAACCCCTAAAAAATGAAATAATACACATTGTAATTTAAAAAATACTCCACAGTGAATGGTCAGTCTGTTCCTCTACTGGCAGACAGTTCTTTCTAAAAGCGGAGAAAAGCTTTATTTAGAACTTAAAATGAGACTGACCGACTAATTATGAGTCAAAAAAATGAAATATTTGACTCAGAAAGCAACAAATTTAATTTTTAGACATAGAGTTTAAAAACTAGAGGCACTATGATAAAATTTAACATATCAAGGTAAAATAAATTTTATTGGCTTTAAAACTCTCAACAAGCGGGGGGTGGTTTTATCAGGCAGCCTGCAAGAGGCTCTCCTGCTTCTGCATATGGGTCATCACTTTAATCGGGGGAGGGTCCATATCTAGAGAGAACTGATCAGAAACATTTTCAGAATATGAAGAGTTTGAAAGCTTGAGTATAGGCCTGGTTTAAAAAAAAAACAAAACATGGTTTGTGCAAAAGTTTGGGAGTGAATAGAGGTGTAGAGTGTGCATTGAGAACCCCATGTAGCAGGGAGCCTCAGGGCACATTCATATTTAATGAGACGTGGTAAAGATGAGTTAGTTCAATGATGATGACTTCGGAGAAGAATAGGAAAATGTACCAAGGAATGTACAGTTACACTTATAGAGGCAGAAGAAAGACGGTATTGGGCAAATGAAGGCTTGGGTTTGATAGACTTTTTTTTTTTTTTGGCCGCGCTGCGCAGCTTGCAGGATCTTAGTTCCCCAAACAGAGATAGAACCCAGGTCCCTACAGTGAAAGCACAGAGTCCTAACCCCTGGACCGCCAGAGAATTCCCAGTTTGATAGACTATTTAACCTCTCTGAGACTCAGTTTATTCATCAACAAAATGCTGAAAATAATATCTATCTAATAGGTTTGTCATGCATATTCTATGGGATGATTTCTTTGAATGTGCTTTGTACATTCATTAATGTTATTTTCCTTCATTTATTTGTTCACTCATTCAACATATATCAAGTGCTTATTGTGTGCCAGGCACTGCTCTAGGCACTGAGAACACAACAGGGGACAAAACAGAAACCATCCCTGCTCTCATGGAGCCCACATTCCAGTGGAAGGAGAGAGAAAATAAGCAACATTAAACTGCAATAAGTGCAATTATAAGAAAAAATAAAACAGAACAGAGGAGTTAGAGTGTGCATAGAATCATCAGAGACTCACTGAGAAGGTGACATCGCGCAGATGTTGAAGGAAAGAAAGGAGGGAGCAAGCTGTATGAATATCTGTGTGAAGGTGTGCAGAGGAGATAGCAACTCGAGAGCCCTAGGGTGGGAGTGTGTTGGCAAAAGCAAAAAGCACAATAAAGTACAGGGCACAAAGTGAGAGTAGAAGGAGATGAGGCAGGAGAAATAAGCCAGAGCCAGATCATGGCTGCTCTTGCAGACCACAATTAGAACTTTGGCTTTTGCTTTGAGTGACATGGGAGCATTGGAGGCTTCTGAGTGGAAGAATGACATGATTTATACAAAATTACATGATCTGACTGCTATGTTGAGAATAAACTGAAGAGGTGAGGAAAGATAAGGGTGGAAGCAAAGAGAACAGTTAAGAGGCTGGTACAGTGATCAGACTGAGAGGTGGTTCAATGGTTTTGCTTGGATGAAGATAACAGTAGAGCTGCTGGGGCTTGAAAGTGTATAGTTTGCCTGACTAACATCCTTGAATAGGTGAGAGGTGATAGCCTCTAGCTAACAAGTAGATGAGTTGGTCTTAAATATAAACACGGTTAGTTCATTTATAGTTAAAGGAGGGAAGGCAGAATACATGCAGTCAGGATGGTGAGTAGGGCACGGCAGCCTCTCTTTGTTCTGAGTTGCCCCTGAGTAATCCAAGGTATCATCAGACAGCAAGCCCCACTGATCGCCTTCTCCTTGCCAAAGTCCAGTTTGAAGTCCGAAGAAAGAACTCAGCTCATGAGGTCAATTTAATTCATGAGGTCCTGGATAGAACATTGCAAAATGGCCACAGAATCCTCTCATCCTTGTTTGCCTTCCCTTTGCAATATGACTTGCTGCTCCTTCCACCAAAAGGTAAAGTATATTTCTCCACCCTGTAAGTCTCCAGTACACTATCGCCTCTCTTTTCAAGAAATCCTCTAGATATCCAAGAAAAGATTGTACATATGGTAGACATTCAACCCACATTGCTGACTGTAAATAATAAACTCCTGGAATAATCTTGGCCAAATCATTTGACCCATGGTCTCCTCTTCAATGTCTATAGTAATAATGAGGAAACCAGAGAAGGAAGAATATATTAATTATGATTATATTTAACTAAGGAATAGCATCAATCTATTATCAGGTGGATAGTAATGTGTATGTAACCAACTCCTCTAATAACACCAAATCTTTCTTTGGTTATTGCTATATTGCTCCTCTTGACTTTGCTCTACAATGCTAAGAAAATAAAGGCTTTGATTAGAATGTAAATACTTTCCAAAAGGGGGTAATAAATGATGTTATTTGTAGATATTAACACTCTGAAATGACTTGGTCTATCAGATTAGCCAGTCCCTTAGCAGAGCCTTGAAAGAATGGGATGTAAAATGGGTTACTAGGGGAAGAGAGGAAAACATTCCCCGACACAACCGACACCTGGGAGAGTAGACCTGGAGAGGAAAAACAGAGAAGACACTAGGAGGTAAAGAACGACTAAGGCCCTAGGAAAGGCAATGGCATGGGAGAGGAGTGGAAGAGTGGCTCCAAAGAGGGATGAGAGGACAGACGCCCACCTGGCAATCCTGTATAGCAGCACGTATGTCCATAAGAGGAGCTAGAACAAGCCCTGGAAGACTGAAATCAAGAGATAAGAGTTCTCTAGCAAGGCCTTTCCCCTCCCCTGCACTCATTTTCTCATCTCTAAATTGGAAATAATACTGCTTTCCCTGACTACCACCATAGGATTGCTATGGGGACCAAAAGAAGTAATAGATTGAAAATTGCTTTGTAAACTGTAAAGCACAAGGCAAGTGTAGGTTCTATTATTATTATTATTATTATTATTATTATTATGATATACTTTATTGAAGGAAATAAGGGAATTTTGTTCAATTCACGCAGAAAATAAAAGAATGGAAAAAATTCCATTCATATTGGGAAGGGTGAACACATCTAAGTTAAGTGCTTTCCAATGCTGGGATTACATGCAAATAAAAAGATATTGCATTTGTGAAGCAAGGCCCTCTCTCTTACATTTACTGGCAAGGTTTCCTGAACTATCTATCTCTCTTTCCCTTCTGCAGCTTCTCAATTTGGTGAACCAACATACAGAAGCTGAGGATGGGCAAGGATAGGTGTAATATGCACACTTCTTCCAAAAGTTTATTGTGGGGGAATTGAGGGGTGGGGAGGAGGATGGGCACTGCCTATTTTAGCAATGTTCTGTAAATATTTCCCCACCATTCAACTGTGCAGCTAAAAGGGACGTTAGATATCATCTGCCCCAATTTCCAAACTTATGTATTTCCAAATATACGTATATGAGGAACAAAATACTCTAAGGTTATTACATAGCAAGCTAGTGGCAGAGCTAAGACTCCAATCCAGGCTTTGTAAGTCTTAGTCAAAAGGTCCTTGGCCTATAGAGTGCTCTCCCCCTCCACTAGAATTCAGGCAAATATGCTAAAAACTTAAATTAGGGTTTGGGAAGAAAGGCTCTGTGGAATCTCACCCCAACCTTCTCTACAACTTCATCTCTCATTGCTTTACTCATGCTCTTTCTTATACAGCCCAACTAACCTCTCCTAAGCCCCCTAGTCTTAGCCTCCCCTGAGGACATCACAGCCTTAAGTCTTCAAGGCAGGTGAGATCATTGGCAACCTATTATGTCTGCTTCATCTTCAGGTCTGGTCTACTCTACTGGGGATGGGTGGCGGTGAGTCTGCCCTTGGGACTGGCATTACTCTCCCTCTTTGTCCTTCCCAGCCTGTCTCAACAGGAAGCTTGGCACTGCTTCTGGTCACATGCAAAATCCAGATAATGCTGGCAGCCAGAGTTAGTCCTGGAGGCTTAATAAAGTGATACTAAGGTAAAGAGGCTGTTCCCATCAGCATATCTGCCACTGCACCAGCAGAATGAGTTCCATGCCAACCATAGAGCATAATCCTATACCTAGTTTCAGTAAGGCAGGTGGGCATGCTCACATCTAATTATACTGGTTATTGATTTTTAACCTGGAGGAATGTCGCTAAGATCATGTAAAGCAATTATCAACTGGAGAGCACCTATATTTGACCTGAGGATCTAAGTTGCCAAGACTGAAATGCCCATAACTACACAACAACCACACACACACACACACACACACACACACACTACTACATCCTCATCAATCCATGCAGATGCCCATACTAACATGCTCTGACATACACTAGCATACACATTCAGACCCTGAGGCATACGTCAACACAGTAAAGCATTCTCTCAATCACACATTCAGACATTATCATGTAGACTCATTAACTCCCACTACACACATGCAGACACGCCACTCCAAGCCCATCTCTAACACCACTCTGCTCAGCCTTACTGTTGCAAGTATAGGACTCCCTTATTTGGAGGGAGAAGGTCACCTCACTCCCTCACAGCAGACAAACAAGAACCTATTTATCTTTAAAGGCAAAAAAACTCAGCCCCCCAAACACCAAAGCACCTTAATTCCACATGTTCATGAAAAAGAAGAAAGATGCAATTCCCAGGTGCCTATTTATCTAATATATAGCTGCAAATGGCTGAAGCCTGTTTTACTTATTGAAATTAAACAGATGGATCAACAACTAGTTTCACTCTCAAAATGCACGCATCCAGATTTTTTTAATATATAAAAATTAATTCAAAGACCTCATTGAGAAATGAAATGTAACTGTAACCGAGATTTTTTAATAATGAATGTGACTGCATGCTCTTTCAGCTACGGGAAAGGGAAAAAATACTTTGGAATTAACAGGAAACGGGAGGAAGGGTGGTAAAACCACCAAGGGAGGTTCAGGAATAAAGCAGCACGGGAGTGGGGAGGCCTTTTTCCAATCTCAGAATTCCAGCTCTCATGGAACCCCTCTGGATCCCGTGTCTGGGAGACGTGCACAGAGGGAAGTCAACCAGGGCTCCTTGTTGTCACCAACGACATCAATAAGTGTTATTACTGTTAGCATTATTACTGTCATCTGTACCTCGCATGGCAGGGTGCTGGTACTTACCCCACAAAATGAGCAGGAGGGAAGCCAGGGGAAACAATCTGTTGAAGTCAGGCATCTTTTTCAGCGGGTGGCTTCCGGGGCTAAACAGAGAGATTCCCTGGGTCAACAACTCCTCCCTCTCAGTACTTTCGAGGAAACCCTCTGGGACGAACTGCTCCAAGGGGGCGACTTTCTGACTGAAGTAAGGGCCAAGTGCCGTTGACTGGGGAGGCTCTGCGGGCTTCTTGAGCCGGGCGGGGGTTTCAGCTCCAAGCCACCCTAGCGGACTGCCCCAATTCGAGGGAGTGGATCGGCAGCTTGGCGCGCTCTCCCCGGAGCCCGTTGCTGGGATCCGGATCAGCACCACGGACAGAGCCTTCCCCGCCCACCCGGAACTTCCAATTCCAGTCGCTCAGCTGCTTCCCCTGTTTGCGCCTCAGGGAAAGCTCAGCTCCGAGGAAAGCTCAGGCAGGCTCTAGGCGGCTGCGCTGCCGGAGGGGTCCATGTTGATCCACCTCTCACCTCCCTACCAAGAGTTACGCTCCGACCAGGATCCACCCAGACCCGGGAGCGCCTGCTTCGTCCGCCCTGATCGGCTTCTCCAGCTGGGCCTGCCCTCACACCCGAAACCACCGGGGCTGCCGTCTGAGCTACAGAACTCGTTCCACCTCAGTCCGGTCCACACCCGCCGAGCCTCCCCGGGGAGGTCCGGAGGGGGCCAGGAAGGAGGCGGAAGCTTATGTGTGGCCTGCGATCGAGAGGTGGGGTGGGTGGGCCCCGTCCCCGAGCTCGCCTGCAGATCGTGCAGGGGACCGGACCCTGGGTGGCGGGTGACCAGCGGCCCTTCTCCAGGCGCCCCGACCGTGTGTGCACCGTCAGCCTTGACATGCGCAGGCGGCTCGCCACCGCCACCGCCACCACTTACCCGCCCCCCCACCCCAGTGCAATACTCCCCACCCCCAAACAGGCGTGCCCCTCTCAGGGCCGAGCGCGGCTGCCGAGCGCAGGGGCGGAGCTCGGAGCGGCGCAAAGACCTCAGCCCCCGCGATTTCTCTGCTCGCCGGCTGTCTCCAGGTCTCCCTTTCGCATCTCCACACCTCTCCCCAGCACCGGCACGCCTCCTCTCACCAATTCACACCGCCCCCCCCCCCCCCCCCCCCCCGCCAAGCAACCCCACTCTGGCTCCTGCACAGACATGCGAGCTTCCAGCTCCGGGAAGAGGAGGGCCAAATCTCTTTCAATGATGTCATCTGCAATGTACATGCTACATGGCTCCTGGCTTCTCTCCCCCGACCCCATCCCCTCCTGGTATATCCTTTTGTCTAGCCTTGATTAATTGGTACCGGGCACCCTGAACGCAGCATAATAATCCCTGCTTAGAAGCGGGGTTAGAGGGAGGCGCACCTGTTCCCGTGTTCACCTCCTCACTGGCTTAGGAGGTGATCCAAACGTCTGTGCAGCAGCGGTGTTGGGGGGTGGAGCAACTCCCTCTCGCTCTAATCACTTTGTTGTTGTTGTTGTTGTTAAGTTTAAAAGCAGATAGACTGTGGTTTGGCTTCTTCCAACTATTAGCCTCACCCTAGTCCTAGCAGCTGTTTCACCGCTCCTACCTATCCCTGGAAGGGAAACCTGAACGTTTAAATTTAGTTATAAACTCAAGTTGACATAATAGATTAGGAATGCCTGGAACCGAGTGAACGATTAATACAAGAACCTCTCCCCCCTTCTCATTCCCTACTGCTCCCTTTCCAAAAGGGGAAGCTTGACACTGATATTCCAAAACAGAACGGCAGAGTAACAGCTGACTGTAAGTGAACCATATGCAGGAAATTCTCCCTCCTAACATATCACAGAGCAACAGAATGTCCTTCTTCCCGGGCAGGGAGCCACCAGGCCATACTCTATGTTGCTTTGAAGGCCACCCATGAATCACAGTGTGTTAGACCTGGATGAGAAGTTAAAGTCGACTTAATTCAACTTCCTTTCCAATTCTTGAATCCCCCAAGGACATTCCTGATGAACAGGCTTGGCCTTTGTCAGGGATGAGAGCTCACTACTTCACAAGTCAGTCCCTCCTAATGTTTAAGGAAGTTCTTCTTTATATTCAGTTGAATTCTGTACACTCTTCCTTCCTCCCCGAACTCCATTAAGTGGTCGGCAAAATGTTTTCCTTAAGAGAGAGCTATGCTTCCCCACATCCCACCCCAGACTTTTTTGTTTGGGGCTAAGCTTTGTAAGTTTCTTCCAGTGTATTTTCTGGTAGTTTCCAACCCTTAACTACCCTGGTCACTGTCCAGGAGGATTTTTAGTTTGTCGGCATGATACATCCAGAAGAAGAACTGATGTTTTCTGTGGGGTCTGCCAGCATAAATCCAGGAGAATTATGGCCACAGTTGCTTTAGAGGGTACGTCTGTTCAGTTACATTTACAGCCATAACTCACTCATAATGAGCTATGGTCAGTTAAAATCCTTAAGTATTTTTCACTCAATTTGTTGCAGAGTTATCTCGTACTTATACAGGGAATCTTGGGGGGGAAAAAAAACACCTCTGTGCTTATTGCTGTTAAAATTTATTAGTTTTGGGCTTCCCAGGTGGTGCAGTGGTTAAGAATCCATCTGCCAATGCAGGAGACACGGGTTCTAGCCCTGGTCCGGGAAGATTCCACATGCTGCAGAGCAACTAAGCCCGTGCGCCACAACTACTGAGCCTGAGTGCCTAGAGCCCGTGCTCCGCAACAAGAGAAGCCACCGCAATGAGAAGCCCGCACACCGCAACGAAAAGTAGCCCCCGCTCACCGCAGCTAGAGAAAGCCTGTGCACGGCAACGAAGACCCAACGCAGCCAAAAATAAATAAATAAGTTAATTAATTTTTAAAAATGTATTAGTTTCAACCAATTATCGCATGCTATTAATAATTGTATTGAATCCAGATTTAATCATCCGACATCTCTCTTCTTTAGCTTTGTTTCATCTTTAGGCTTGATAATCACTTGATCCAAACACAGATTTTTTTTAAACATAGATTTTTTTTTTTCATATATAGATTTTTTTAAATGGATAGGAAAAAAAAAAAAAGAGTTCTTTGGCACGAGTTTAGAGACCTTATTCTAGTTTGACTAATTAGACTTCTTTGGTATTATTGCTCAATCACAAATAAATACCCAAACATATCTCCCTATTTTCCATATTTGTAACATAACACATTCTGAAAATTTAAAACGAAGGGTATATGTGAGAGGAATTAGACTTATAATGATCCAGATAAGAGAGGTTTACATTTACATAGAAACAGATTTTCAGCAATAAATTTCAAACCATTCCAAAGTGGAATGAATTACCTTTTGTTATGTTCAAGCAGTTGTTATCCAAAGAATTACTGGGATGTTGTAGGAAAAAAAAATCTTCTATAGGTTAGAAATCTGGAACGGATTGTTGATAAGGTTCCAGTCATCTTTGAGATTCTATGATTTTATTGAAAGTCTCACCCAAATACATAGAGTGACTGAAATATTTTCAGTCTGATAATTCCATCAACCATTACACTACAGCCATCACCACTACGGCAGCAGGAACTGGCTTAATTTTACATAATTTTTTCTTAGGTCTATTTGTGCTGATTCCTAATAATCACAATGTTCTTTTAAAAATATTTACCAATTCCATTTTAAATAGTCACTTTGAGAATTTTACTCCCCTGTCTCTCCTCTATTGAAAACAGGAGCATTTGGTTTCTTCAGTCTTCTGACATTTCCTTTGATATTTGGCAGTAGCTCTCAGTCACTTTCACAAGTACCTTAAAATCCCTAAAGCACCTCTGGCCTTGTTCTGAGAGTTCTTAACTCATTTAAATTAAGTTATCCCTTCCTCCTTTCTGCCATTTCAGCTTCAATCCTTTTCCGCTGGGATTTTGTTGTTGTTGTTTGTTTATTTTTATTTTTCTACCTTTCCCAATTTGATGATTATCTTCCCCTTACAGTTGAGAGTGAAACTGTAGTTTCTAGTCTACCAACAGTAGCCAGAGCACTCTTTGTATTCTGTGAGACCATGTACCTTTCTTGCTTGAAGCCCTTCAATAGCATCTCATTGAATAATAAAATAATAAATAAAACCTAGACTCCTCACCATGGTCTAGCAAGGCCTGATCTGAGCCCTGCCTATCTCTTCACACTCACGTCTGCCATTCCCTGTCTTGTCCACAGTGTTCCAGTTACTTTTGACTTTTTAAATATGTGCCTCAAACACAAGAAGCTCTTTCCCCTTAACAGAGCCTTTGCACGAGCTGTCCCCTCTGCCCAGGCTGCTCTTCATCCTGTGGCTGGTTTCTTATCATTCCACTCTTGCCTTAAATGACTTCTTCTTAGAGTAGCACTTCCTGGACACACTCTCTAAACTGGTTTCCTACCTATTTCCCCCATCTGAAGCTACTCTCTTATCTCATTACTCTTTTTCTTGTTCTTCCCATCTTCTCTCACTATCCAAAATTATCTTATTTTAAATTTATGTACATACTTATGTTCTGTTTCCACCTCTCAGGGTGTAAGCTCCGTGAAAGCAGCCTTGTTTGTTCTTTTTGCTGTGGTATCCCTATGCCTGGATTGGTACCAGGCAGATATTCCATCCTTTGTGAATCCTGAATGAATGAATAAATGAATGGAGGAATGAGTGAGGATAGTGCAGAAAGAGTGAAGAGCAGAGGCTGTAATCAATAGAGGGAACAGAAAAAAATAGTCAAAGGAATAGGAGAAGGTCCAGAAAGACGCAGTGCCACACTAGACAAGGGAAGACAAAATATCTGGACTTTGGGGACACTCCTCCTCAGAGGGGACTTCAGCTAATTGCGCTCAGAGATTGGGGAAGAGGAGGGGGGAGTATAGGGCCTGAGGTTTTCAGAGATTTTGAGGTGGAGGGAAGGAATGACTCTGACAGAAAAAAAAAAGAATGACATCTGAGATATGCATGGAGAAGTTAGTTTTCCTGAGGAAAGAAACCCGTTTCACTAAGATTATTGGGGGGGAAATTAGTAACGGTAGTGGCAGTGACACTGTGAGTAAAGATAAAGCATGAGATCTTTATGTGTATACACACACACAAAATTGTCCACTGAGAGTAGGGACAAGGGAACTGGGGACAAGAAAACCAGTCTGGAATCCCCGTGGGGTCCTTCTTGACACATAGATGCCAAGAGAAGCATTTCAAGATCAACACATACCTGAACTTAGAGTCAAGATGCAGAAATCAGAGCCCAGTGTAGGCAAGTCAAATAAATGACCTGCTTCTGCTATTGTAAGTGGATTTTGAAAAATAGTGCACACCCCAGGGGATGAGAGGGAGGAAAACTCTTTAGTTTAAACTGTGGCCAAAGAGCACATATGGGACTGAGAGATATTGGGCTCCCCCAGATCTTTCCCTTATCCTGCCTGCCAGCTGTGTGGTTACTGTCACTAGCCAAGGGATGTTTGGGATTAGAACAGGAAACAGTGACATGGTGACCAGACTATGTAATCTCTTTCTGGAACTGCACATGGCAGAGAACCTGGCAGGTAAGATGGGGCCAAACAAGTTTTTTGAATAAAACTGAATCCCATCTGAATGATTAGGGAAGCCAGAACTTTCCTGACACCCAGGAGGAACCCCACCACTCAGAACACACCCTGTGTACACAAAAGCCAGTGTCACACTGCTTTTAGCCAATCTCCAGGAAACCCGTGGTTATGCGTCAGTGAGAAAGCTGTCAACAGGTAGGTATGATAATCCAAACGTTTGAGTGGGGAAAAAGAAAATATAATTGGTGATAATGTACTTCACCTCAGAAGAAAAGTTATAATATATTTTCAGTTATTGCTGTTAGCCTGGCATAATTGTTTATGCATTTCTGGCATGCATGTGGCTGGAGCTCTCAGGTAGGTAAAAAGGAAAAGTCTTTTGGAGAAATAAATATCATTATTACCTTTGCTGCTTATCTAAATACTACTGTTGTTCTGACATTTGGGACAGGACTCAATGCTCATCAGAAACACTATTGAAAAAGAAGAGAAAGAAACCACAACATGAGGCCCAGGTCTGTGACATAGGCTTGTGTCCCATGCCTCATTGTACTCTGAATAGTACTGACATTTTCACTTCACCTCTCTGAACCAATTCTCTCTAATTATCTGCCTCCCAGAATTACTGGGAGCACAGATGAAATTGTGTGTGTGAATGTGTTTTGGATTTTGTAAAGTCCTATAAAACCAAGAGGTGTTAGGCTCCCGTTCAGATGATTTCTTTAATCCTTACAGAGATGCGCTCAGCTGTTAACTTCAGCAGGATGAGAAATAATCAGCTTTTCATGATTATCATCACTTCTGTTATCATTATCATCAGCAGCATTATTATCTCATCATCACGGTATTTGAAGGCATGCTTTGGCCCAGAACCATGCTATGTATTTCATAAGGGTTAATTCATTTACTCTGCACAACAATCTTAAGAAGTAGGTACTGTTATAATTTTTCTCTCTCTCTCTTTTATTTTTATTTTTTTTTTTGTGGAAATAAATACAAGAGGAGTTAACTTGCTCACTCAACTGTACATGGCAGAACTATGACTCAGACATAAGGCTCTTTGTCTCCAAAGCTTTGAGGACTTAACTTCTTCCTATGACACCATCAAAAGACATGTCTATGTGCAAATCAGTCAGAAAGGTAATGACTCATCGTGCAATGGAAAGTTCCTAGATAAGTGTTGTGTAGGTATGTGTATTTATATGAGAGAAAAGTAGGTATAATCCCTTTACTCACAAAACTTCTAGTATGATGAAAAACTATGGACTCTAAGTAAATAAACGTGAGAAAATCCAATATATTTTGTGTTCTTTCTTTCTTTCTTTCTTTTTTTAGGGGCGGGGGCAGCTTATAATCACTCACCATTTAGAGAGCTCATGTGGAGCAACATAAGTAAAAACCTCCTTGTTGCTTTGTTTTTCTGTCTTTTGTTTTTTGTAAAAGGAATAACCTCTTGGCCTCATCTAATAGTTTTATTTTTAAGAACACAACATATTTCGTTGAATTCTCATGATATACCTGTGAGGTATGAGAGACTAGTCATCTCTTTTAGAGATGGCAAAAATTGATATTTAGAGAGATTAAATGATTTGTGTACTGTTACACATCATTCGTTCATTCAGAAAACTTCTACTGGTTGTTTATTCTATGCCAGGTATTGGATTAATCTCTGGCTTTACAACAATCAGTGAAATTGTGGGCTAAGGGCTATTATGTCCATAGCCCTGGAGGATGGAGTCACAGATTATGCTCTGGAGGGGGGGAGCAAGGGGACAGCTGGGAGAGTTTTGAAAGCGGTAATATTTGAGTAGATGAGTAGACATTCCCAAAGAAAAGGAATGATAGAATGGGAGTCGATGGGTGTTCTGAAAGGCTTACCTTGTAGATGCGGGTGGCAGTCTGCTGGTTCTTAATTTGGGGCACTTTTCACCAAATGACCCTGCCATTTTCAAGTAAGGTCGTGATTTGTGGCTAAATGGAGTAATGGAAAAGAATGATATCTTTGGGATCAGACAGGTTTATCCTGGATACTCTGCTTGTTACCTCTGTAACCTTGGGCAAGTTATTTAATTCCTCTGAGTCTTAGTTTCTCCAGCCATAAAATGAGAATAATAATGCTACCTACCCATAGCTATTTATGGCAATTAAATGAATTATCATATAAATCACCTGGCTCTTAGCATAAACTTAATAGATATTATTTTCTTCTCCCTTCATCATAAATAAGGAGTAGACACTATTACTATCTTCTTCTTTTTAGGAAACTAAATTCAAGAGAAATTAAATGACTTGGCCATTCAACTTGTATGTATGTGGCAGAACCATCAGTTTTTTGTTTTCAATTCTTTCATGTTCCTCACTCACCATGCCCGTGGACTCAGATTTCCCCAACAGCCATGTATGGCCAGGTAGAGCCTAACGTACCAACTCCAGGACTTGAAGGAGGAAAGGGATGGGCCTCTAGATCCAGAACATATGAAACAGTAACATAGCTTCTAAAAGTTATTGCATTTCTGTAAGTACTTGCAAGAACGTGTGACTATGCCTAATGCTTGGGAAAGGCACAGCACTGGATTTTGTGTTTCAGAATGATTGATAAAGTCACTGAGAAAACCTGACTGAGCTGAGCAGCTGCCAACCTCCTTCATCCTTCAATAAAGCCTTCAGATTTGTTCTTTCCTGCTCCCACTCCTTGCTGGAGATGGCTCCCACAGCTCCGAGAGTACACACTCCTACCACAGCTTTTGTCAAATTACCTTGTAACTGGTTCTTTGGGGTCTGTCTCCAACACTAGCCTGCAACCCCTCTCTGGCACAAAGATTGGCATCCCGAACTCCAACACGAGGATTCGAGAACACACTCTCTCTTGCCGTAGTGGTAAAGATGGCTCTACTTTCTCTGTTTTCCATCCTTTAAGTAGTAGCAATAGGAACTCACTTGCCTTCTGGGTGAGTGAGAAACCTGCACGGGGGGATGGGGATGAGAAACATAGATACAAGTGTCCTTTGGGTAAGGGCATTTTGAATTTCCCAGGGAAATTAGGAAAATTTTTACTTATCTTTGAATCTGCAGAAACTAGCAGAGTACTTGGAAAATAGTATTAAAGACACAAGCTAGAGTGAGGATAAGACATCAGTGGTGAGAACGTGGTACGTTCGCCAGTAGTTATGATACAAAGCAGATTAAGAGTAAAATATAGAGGATCAGATGAAAGGTAGTTTACACCTCAAACAGTAAAAGGAACAAAACTTCCTAAAGCAAAGATAGGATTTCAACAGGGAGTGATTGAAAAGCAAGACATTCTTGACAGGAAAACAACATGAGCAAAAGCATAGAGGTAGGAAAGTTTCAGACCTGAGATGAGGAAAGTGAATGATTTAGTTTATCTGAACACGGGACACATTGAGAGAAATAATGGTGGGTAATGCTGGAAAAGTAAGTTAATAGTCTTTAATGCTCATTAAAGTAGTCTAGACTTAGTTTGATAGGTAATTGGGAGTCATTGGAGATTTTAAAGCATGTAAGATGATATGAAATGAGTTTAGGAAAATTAATCTGGCAGAATAGGAGTCATGGAATGAGAAAAATAGGTGAAATGATTGGAGTAGATGTAGTAAGAGGGAAGGAGGGGCTGATGTAGGGAGTGGGAGTGGGAGAGGTCTGATCTTGGAAAAAATGTGAAGGTATAAGATATTGGATTTGGGGACTTCCCTGGTAGCACAGTGGATAAGACTCTGTGTTCCCAATGCAGGGGGCCCGGGTTCGATCCCTGGTCAGGGACTAGATCTCACCTGCATGCCACAACTAAGAGTTGGCATGCCACAACTAAGGAGCCCGTGTGCCACAACTAAGGAGCTGGTGAGCCGCAACTAAGGATCCCACCTGCCACAACTAAGACCCGGTGTGACCAAATAAGTAAATAAATATTTTTAAAAATAATAATAATAAATAATAATAAAATCACATTAAAAAAAAAAAAAAAGACATTGGATTTGGCAAATGACCAGACGTGGGGAAAGGGAGGAAAAGTCACTCTAGTCACGGTTGATGCGGAAAATTTTTATGCCATTAGAAGTTATAGAGAAGAGAGCAGGAGTGATTTAGGGGAGAAAATGGCTGGATCTTGGGTCTTGTTTGGTATATTTTATGTTTCAGATACCTATAGATCATCTGGAAATTTAAATTTAGTCCTTAGAAGAAATCATGATTTGAGAGTCATTCTCATAGAGTGATAATTGAAGTAATGGAAATGGATGATATTTGAAGGAGAGACTCTAAAGAGATAGGAGATCTGAGGATATCTTAACTTAGGAGGGTAGAGGAAGCAGTGGAGCCAGGAGCAGAGATGGAAAAAGAGTGATCAAAGTGACAGGAGGAGATCAAAATAGTGCTGTGGTCAGGGAGTAAAGAGAGGGAGAGTTTCATGCCAAAGCGTGCTGCAGCAGCAAGTTAATTGGGGGAGAGTTGGCTGGGAGACTTGGTAATTAGGAAATCACTGATGACCTTAAGAGGAGTTTCAGTAGAGGAGAGAGAGGGGGCAACACATAATGGAAGAAGTAAAGCAAGAAATGTTGGTACAGGGACTTCCTTGGTGACGCAGTGTTTAGGAATCTGCCTGCCAGTGCAGGGGGATATGGGTTTGAGCCCTGGTCCGGCAAGATCCCACATGCCGCAGAACAACTAATCCCGTGTGCCACAACTACTGAGCCCGCGTGCTGCAACTACTGAAGCCTGCACGCCTAGAGCCCGTGCTCTGCAACAAGAGAAGCCACCGCAATAAGCCTGTGCACCTCAATGAAGAGTAGCCCCCGCTCACCACAACTAGAGAAAGCCGGCGTGCAGCAACGAAGACCCAACACAGCCAAAAATAAATAAATAAATTAATTAATTAAAAAAAAAAAGAACTGTTGGTACAAAACTAGTAGATGTGATTGGTTTGACTAGCCTTTCGAAATATTTGATAGTGGGAATGAAAGAGGGATAGGAAAGTGATGAGAGGAAATTTTAGGATAAGTAAGGATTTTCTTAAGGAAGGTCATATGGGCAAAAGCTTAGAAGTCAACTCAGAGGGGAGGACTGAAGATGCAGGAGAAGTGAAAGAACTGATGCAGGTGCTTGGTACCAAGGAGGAAAGAGAGACTTGAATGGGGAGCACTAGCTGAGGGGTTAACCTCAGATTTAGAGGAGGAAGAAGAGGAGAAAGAGGAAGGAAACACAGAGATGTTGAGAAAGGAAGAAATGAATTTCAAGTCGCTCCAATGAGAGAAATTTTATGTTAGTGAAACAGGTAGTAAAGTCACCTGCTGGGAGTAGGAGATTGGATAGAACTTGGGCCTTGAGGAGAATGAAAGAGATACTGAGAAGTCTCTAGGAAGTGGGATGAGTAATTAATAAAAGACCAGTGAAAGCAGATGTGAGTATCAGTAGACCCAACAAAGAATGGATTTGTGACGAATCCAGTTCCAGTGGCTTTAAGGCTTTCTCCAACAACAATTGACAACTATTCCTGAAGGCTAGGAGTGACAATGGAACAGAAGTCCCAGGTGTTGAGGCATCCTGGAGTGGTAGTATGTTTGTGAAATGGTTAATCATATGCCAAGTCAAACAAATGGGATAAAAAAGGAAAATAAAGAATCATGGAGTGACTGGTGATGACAATAAGAATAAGAAGCAATTTTAGGGGTGGCAAGCAGTTGAGAGAGAAGGAAGGGCAGGAGATAATTGCTAGAGAAGATATTTTGAGGGTTGGAATCTTCAGTGTGGAGCCACACTGAGGAATAAACAAGTCTGTATGGTGGGGTTCCTGCTAAGTGACCAGGGTACATTGCAGACGGAGGACATTGCAGTTAAGGAGGTCAGGATAATGGAATTTTTCTGATGTACAAATTTGAATTATTTTTCCAACAAGTAAACATTACTGCAAAGCAATAAAATCAAAACAAATAGTTATGGAATTCGAAAGAATGAGACAGAGGAAGAGATTTCAAGTTCATATCCAGGTCAGTAAGTCAACAATTCTTTACTAAACTCACTAATGTTCAGCTGGACTGGATTGAAAGTTGGTGGATGTTTGCAGGTTTCTGGAATTTAAAAGAAAGGAAAAGAACGTGTGAGGTCAAAATATGAGAAGCGTTATCAGCATGGATTATTGACACTCACGAAGGCAACGATGGGTATAAGAAAAGAAACCACCATTCTCAGATGGAGAAGTCACTGAGGAAGACGGACGAATTATAGGGAAGTCAGCCGAGAACTCTGAAGAGGATGCAATAGTGACGTAGTAACTTGCATGAACTCCATACAGGAAGAGCTGACTTGAGTCATGTGGATAAAACTATGGTCTGAATAAGGCAGGTGGGAGCAGGGATAATAAATGCTTCTCTTCCAGGAGAATAGAAATAAGTGGAACACACAGCCTCCTTCCAAAGGATTCCAAGAGATTTAGTCCTATGAGGGCTGGGGGAGAAAGTAAGAAAAGATTCAGTTAATTGAAATGAAAGATGTAACAGTCAAAATTGGGGGAAAGTTTGTTCCTAAAAGGACAAAACTGAGTTCTCATAACGTCATAGTCTTTCTGCACACACAGGCACTTACGGTGCCTAAATACAACCCAAATAAATAAGCAGCTGTGCGTTGCCAGCCGCCCCTGAGGGCCTTCAAGGCCTTGAGGGAGGAGTCAGATTTCACAGGGAGGAGAAGATGGCTTTTGTTTTTATGCGGGAGGGAAGAGACATATCCTTGGTCCTGTTTTTGTGTGTAGTTGAAGTGGAAAGTAGTAGTAAGGAAACTACTCCTTCAAATCTCATCATGAACCATTTACTGTTTGGGGCTTAGTCTCCAGGACCAGACTGAAAGGTGAGAAGAGGATTTTAGCACTTTTTCATTTTCTTTTTTGTCTTTCTTTTTCATTTTTCTTTCTTTCTTGTTCTTTCCCTTCCTTCCTCCCTCCCTCCCTCCCTCCCTCTCTCTCTTTCTTTCTTTTTCTTTTTCTTTCTCTCTCTCTCTCTTTCTTTCTCTCCTTTCCTTCCCTTCCTTTCCCCTCCTTCCTCCCTCCCTTCCTCTCCCCTCCCCTCCCCCTCCTCTCCCCTCCCCCTTCCCCTCTCTCCCCTCCCCCTCCCTCCCCCTCCCTTCCCTTCCCTTCCCTTCCCTTCCCTTCCCTTCCCTTTTCTTTCTCCTTGCTGGCAGGAAGGAGGCAGGGCCACAGCTAAAACTCTTTTCCAGCTGACATAATCTACTGATGTGGTATCATACGTGGAATTGAGAAGTGCCAACTTTCACTCCTCAGCTCCCAGGCTCAGCTGACTTGACAGTCCTCAGTGGGATGAAAGGCAGCATGTCCATGGCTTTCCTAGAAGTTTCTGTCCCAGCAGCACAAAATTCATTCCAACCTAGTGAAGTAAGATGAGTGTTCAGAACAGCTGCCAATTTGGGAGCTTTATTTAGACTCTCTTCAAAAGTCACCTCTGCTCTCAATTTGGCTGAGTGTCTGTTCCCAACTAGACAAGGCTGGTGCTGACACTCCACTTGGACTGGTCCTGCCTGTGCAGGCAGAATTTGTAACAGCACCAAAGCCTCCAGTGTGACTATTCCTTAGGGGACGACCTGGCGATGCCTCGCTTGACCCAGGCACCTACTGGCCCTCGGTCTCTGCCCAGCTCTGGGTTTGTACCCTCTATTCTGCCCCCAGCAGCGGTGTCATTGCTCCTCTTGTCAACAGGAAGCAGAGATTCGAAAGTAGACCTACGCTCAGAGACAGAGAAGAGTGACTCAGAAATGTTTGTTTTCAGATAGAACAGAGCAGGAAGAAAAGGAACACAAATTTTAAGAGTCTGGGGTCAGATACAATATAAAAGCATTTGACTCTAAGGGCATTAAAAAAAAAAAGTAGCTTAACATGTCCAAGGTGAAAACAACCATATCGTAGAGTGGGTTTAAAGAAACTTATTTTCCTGCTTTTTTTTACACGGAGTTACTTTATCTCTTTTGACTCTAAGATACCTATAACCCAGGAATATTTGGAAGACAAAGTATCCAGGGTTAGATATTAAATCTAAAAGTTCTTAGTAGTGAGCTGGTAAAAAAGGAAAAAGCCCCGATCTGTAGGATTTACACATTTCTGTGGTGTAAATACTCCTACCATGACTACTTTCAAGCTACTGATGTGACATCCCTGAATACGGAATTGGGAAGAAATGCACACATCGGTCTCATAAACCAATACAAACCAGCAGCAGGATAGCAGTGCTTTTTCTAGTTCTCCTTAATTCTTTTTTTTTTTAATTTTAAAGTTTTGTTTTGATGTCATCTTTTATTTAAAGCAGATTTCACAAGCTAAAAGATACCTTGCCTGGGCCATGATTTGACACAGGATCAAACCCTTCCCTCAAATTGGTCATTATTAAGTGACTTGTAACTCTAATTGGTAGAAAATTTCTCTCAGCATCAATGATATTGCTTGTGGTGATTTTCTTAAACTAAATCAATTGCATCCAAATTATTTCTAAACCTTACAAAATATATGAGACTCATATATTCAATATCTATTTATAGACCACAAAAATTATTCATTGGAATGCAAGGTTTAATTAAGTGGAACTCCAGGACCAATGAGAGGCTGAGTATTATCTTGGTTACCAATGTGCAGTGCTCCTAATTCTAATCTGGGCTTCCCAGCCAACCTCCAGTGAGGGGCTAATGAAGATCAGGCTCCGAGGGCAAATTATACTTCCTTTTGTGTGCTTAGATGCTGATCTGACTGGGAAACACTTCACATCTCAGGGCACAGGAAATCTTGGAGTAGAGGAGATAAGTACTTTCCCAGTTCCAGAGTATTCTTATTCCTGTCTGGGAGTGGCTGATTTGCTTTAGTCCCTGCTTGCAGTCACAACATTATAAAGAGAGACACTGCTTCCCCTGAAAGAGTTTCTATGGCAACCTCACCCAGCAGGCAAAGAACAGCACTCGAAGCTTCAGCCGGAAGGTTAGGAGATAAAAATAAATTCTGATTAATCCAGAACCCATGTATGACTAAGACTCAGGAATTACCTGAAAACATAAAACCAGCCGGAGTGAAATTTGCATATTTTCCTTTCCTTTCTTAACCCAAAACCCACAAACAAATGAACTGATGCATTTTCTTTATCATTATGGCTCCTTGAAAAGCAGAGCTCTTTCTCTGAGGCTGGATTTTGCTGGTAGCTTTTCTCTCTGAATTTCTTATTCCCTGTACATCAGATTGCAAAGGAGTCTGTGAACTGAGAGTTGATACGGCCCAATAGGAAACTAGTGACCACAATTCATATTTCAGAGTTGATTGCCACAGCCCAGAGACTTGAAATGTAGCACCGTATATCATGAGTCAGTAAAATCTCTGGATTTCTTAATTCTCTTACCTTAAAAAAACACCTTCCCTGACAACCTTACAAGTGAACAGTGAGGCTCAAATGAGGTCATAGATGTGAAACGTTTTTGAAAAAATGAAAAGGTTCTGTGCAAATGTAGGTTGTGACGACGACTATTATTTTATTTATTTATTTATTTATTTTTAGGACGACTATTATTAATATGCCTTGGGCTTAGGTGGAGGGGAGAGCCAAGGGAGTAGGCAGAGCTCATGCTATGGCGGGCAGGCAGGGGCTGAGTCCATCAGCAAGGTGTGGAATGAATCAACCACAGACAACCAGTGCTCACAAGGCTGAATGCTCATCCCTGCTGCACCCAAATTGCAGACTCTGCTATCATTTCAAAATGATTTCCTTCTTCTGTCTCTCCATCCACCCTCACAGAGATGTCCTCTCCTACCACTCAGACTCCTCACCACCAGATTTGCCCCAGCCTGTCTGACCCTATTATTTTCTCCACGCTTGGGTGTCAGTGAACATACAGCCTCCTCTGCTTAAACTGTAGCTCACATCCCTGCTCGAGGCATATTATTTTTCTCCTGTAAATTCCAGAGATTTGGCCTACTTACCTCTATTCTCTTTAGCTGCTGCTTCCCTTTTGGGCTTTCTTTCCATGCCCGCCTCTATCTTCAGCATAAGGAAGAGGATCTCTTAAGTCAGTTTAGCCTGCTTCAGAAGACTAAGAGGCCTTTGAAATTTTGAGGTAGGTCATTTCTAAAATTTTATTTTTCATTTTTTTAGATTCCCTATTTTTTAAGAAAAGTTTTATTTTGAAGCAATTATAGACTCACAAGAAGTTGCAAAAATAGTATAAATAGTCTTGTGCACTCTTCAGCCAGCTTCCCATGGTGACATATTATATAGCAGTAGTATGATATCAAAATCTGAAACTTGACATTGGTACATTAGTGTTAGCTAGACTACAGAGCTTATTCACTGTTGACCATTTTTTAAAAAATATTTATTTATTTTATTTTATTATTTTTATTTTCTTTATTTTTTTGGCTGTGTCAGGTCTTAGTTGCAGCACACAGGATCTTCACTGAGGCATGCGGGATCTTTTTCGTTGTGGTGCATGGGCTCTTTGTTGCAGCATGCAGGTTTTCTCTCTCTAGTTGTGGCGCGCGGGCTCCAGAGTGCGTGGGCTCTGTAGTTTGCAGCACGCGGGCTCTAGTTGAGGCGCGTGAGCTCAGTAGTTGTGGCACGTGGGTTTAGTTGCCCCGCAGCATGTGGGATCTTAGTTCCCCGACCGCAGATCGAACCCACGTCCCCTGCATTGGAAGGCAGATTCTTTACCACTGGACCACCGGGGAAGTCCCTGTTGACCACTTTTTAAACCTGCATTCATTTATGTGCTTGTGTGTATATAGTTCTATGCAATTTCATCCCATGTGTAGATTTTAAGATCCAGAACTGTTCTATCACCACAAAAGAACAGCCTCATATTACATCTTTGTATGAATGCCCACCACCCACTCCACTCCACTCCCATCCCTGTCTCCTAGCAACTGTTAATCTGCTCTCCATCTCTACTTTTTTGTCATTTTTAGAATGTTCTATTAATGTAACCTTTGAGATTGACTTTTTTCAGTAAGCATAATGCCCATGAATTCTGTCCAGGTTGTTTTATGTATTAATAGTTCATTTCTTTTTATTGATAAGTACTTTTCTATTGTATGGATATACCAGAGTTTGTTCAATCATTTATTAAAGAAAACTTTTGAGTTGTTACCAGTATTTTGTTATAAATAAAACTGTTATGAACATTTGTGTATAGGTTTTTGTGTGAACTTAAGTTTTTATTTCTCTGGGATAAATACCTAAGTCTCATATGACCCAGAAATTGCTGGGTCATATGGTAGTTGCATGTTTAATTTTATAAGAAACTGCCAAACAGTTTTCTAGAGTGGCTGACACAATTCCACTCCCACCAGCAATCTATGAGTGATCCAATTTCTCTACATCCTTGCCAGCTTTGATGTTGCCCTATTTCTTTTTTTAATTTTAGCTGTTCTTAAAAATGTCCTTTAAAATGTGTAGTGATATCTCACTGTGATTTTAATTTGTTAATGGCTGTTATGTTCAACATCTTTTCATGTGCTTATTTGCCACCTATATCTTCTTTTTGGTAAAATATCTGCTCATATCTTCTGTGCATTTTATAATTGTTCTTTTTTTAAATTAATGTTGATTTTTTTTAGAGTTCCTTCTATAGTCTAGATATAAGGCCTTTGTCAGATACATGGTTTATAAATATTTTCTCCTGGTCTGTAGCTTTTATTTTCATCCTTTTAAACATTTTTCACAGGGCAAAATTTTTAATTCTGATGAGGCCCAATTTATCATTTTTTTCCTTTTATATATTGTGCTTTTGGTATCATATCGAATAAGTCTTCACCTAGCCCAAAGATTATCTCCTATGTTCTAAAAGAATTATAGTTTCACATTACATTTAAATCTGTGATACATTTTTAATTAATTCTTGTATTTGATATGAGGTTTATGTCAAGGTTCATTTTTTTTGCCTACGTATGTCTGATTGTTCCACCACCATTTGTCAAAAAGACTATCCCTCCTCCACTGAATTACTTTTGCATCTTATCAAAAATCAATTTGGCATATTTATGTTGGTCTGTTTCTGGGTTCTTTATTCTGTTCCATTGATCTATATAATTATTCATCCACCAATCTCACACTATCTTGATTACTGTATCTAGAAAATAAGTCTTATTATCAGGCACAGTGATTCCTCCTACTTTATTTTTTTTTCAAAATTATTTCAGCTATTCTACTCCTTTACTTTTTCATACAAATTTTATAATAAGTTTGTCTATGTCTACAAAAATTCTTGCTTGAATTTTGACCAGAATTCTTTTAAATCTATAGATCAATTGGGAAACAATTGACATCTTTGCTATACTGAGTCTTCCAGTCTTTAATTATGGTATGTCTCTCCATTTATTTGGATCTTCTTTGATTTCTCTCACCAGCATTTTATATTTTCAGCATACAAATCTGTATGTGTTTTGTTAGGTTTATACCTAGCTCTTTGATTTTTTGAGAGTAATCGTAAATGTTATTGCATTTTTAGTTTTTGTTTTCCACATGTTTGTTGCTAGTATATAGGAATACAGTTGATTTTTGTGGTTGATTTTGTATTCTGTGAACTTACTGAACTCACTCATTGAGTTATATGAACTTGTTTGTTAATTCCTTGGGATTTTCTCCATAGATAATCATGTCATCTGGACATGTTTTGGACAACAAACTTGGACAACTTATTTCTTCCTTTCCACTTGGTATACCTTTTATTTCCTTTTCTTGCCTTGTTGCTTTGACTAGGACCTCCACTACTGTGTTGAATAAGAGTAATGAGAGTGGACACACTTCCTGTGTTCCTAATCTTAGGAGGAAAGCGCTCAGTCTTTCATTGGTAAGTATGATGTTAACTTTTTTTTTTTTTTGGCCACACCACATGGCATGCAGAACTTCCCTAACCAAGGATCAAACCTGCACCCCCTTGCAGTGGAAGCGCGGAGTCTTAACCACTGGACCACTAGGGAAGTCCTGATGTTAACTTTTGATTTTTATAGATGCTCTTTATTAAGTTGAGGAAGTTTCCCTTTGTTCCTAATCTGCTGAGAGTTTTTATCATGAATGGATATTGAATTTTGTCAAATGCCTTTTCTGTATTAATTGGTTGATTTTCAAATATTGTTCAGCCTAGCTGATTTATTCCAGCCCCTACCCCATTGGTTATGGTATATAATTCTTTTTATATATTGCTGGATTTGATATGCTTACATTTTTTAAAAGTATTTTTGCATCTAAGTTATGAGAACTATAAGCCTGAAGTTTTATGGTTTTTTTAAAAAATTATATTTGTCTGGTTTGGGTATTAGAGTAACATTAGCCTCACAAAATGAGTTGGGTAGTGCTTTCCTCTCTTCTAGTTTCTGAAGAAGATTGTGTAGAATTGATGTTAATTCTTTTTCAAATGTTTGTTTGGTAGAATTCTCCAGTGAAAACATCTGGGCCTAAAGGGTTCATTTTTGGAAGCTTTCAAATTATGGATTAAATTTCTTTAATAATTACAGGTCTGTTCAAATGACCTGTTTTATGTTAGGTGAGACCTTTAACACTTTTGAAGGCTGAAATCTGGGTTTCCTAGAAAGCAGAACTGGAGACACAAGTTTATGTGCTATTACTTGGTTAGGATGCAATCCCAGGAGATGGGAGGGAGGGAAAGGAGAGTCAGGGGAAGAAGGAGAAGCAATACAAGAGCGTGTTACTGAGTCGATCACCACTTGACGTGGAGCAGGACAAGTTGCGTGATTTCACAGGATCTCCCAAGCTACACATGACTCTTTTTCAGGCAAGTTTCTCTGGGGAAGGAAGAGAGAGGAATTTATCCACTGGAGCCCATCTTCCATTTGTCAGAGTTTATCACACAGTTAATTTCCCCCATGCTCCGAGCAGCTCATGCGTAAGTGCCCAACTGGTCCAGTGGTTTCTCACCTCCTGTCAACAGCGAATCTCCTGGACCAGAGCTAAGTGGCACCGGCTCAGGCCTGAGGCAAAGTACTGTCTCATTGTGCTGTACAAAGTTGGTCAGTTTAGTAGAGGTGGTTGTTACAGTGAGTAGACCTTGAATAAGTGATCCAAGACCTCTGAGATTGTGAAGCTGAGAGCCTATGAAACGGTACAGAAGAGGTGTCGGAGGCCATTGAAAAGCAAGAGCAAAGGGTTAAAAAATAAGCCAACCATTGGGTAAGTTTCAAAAAATCTCAAAATAAAAGTCTCCTAAGGTTTGTACTTGGTCTTCACTTGAAATAAAAGCAGAGTTAACCTTGACTTTTCCACACAGTCTTCCTCCCTTTGGTACAGTTTTCCTTCATCTTTTGTACCCAGGGATGGAGTTTGTCAATCTTCCTCTTCCCTCAGCAAGAACTCCTTCCCACCTGAATGGTCCATGTTTCTCTCCAGAAAGGAGTTCCTGTGGCTATCACGAGGCTCTGTCATAGAAGTGCCACACGTAAAGGCAGAAGAGATGCTTCCAGACTCAAATGGATCATCTGGAGTCTTAAGTGGCTCAAGACAAATGTCTTCATTCCTGTCTTACATGAAAAGGCAGCTTAGGCCATTCCCGGAGACAAAATATTCCTCTTTCCATGGTCCTTAGCCTAGAAGCCACCTTTTGTTTCTTTTTTTTTTTCCTTTGGCTGCGCCACAAGGCTTGCAGGATCTTATTTCCCCAACCAGGGATTGAACTCGCGTCCTTGGCAGTGAAAACTCGGAGTCCTAACCACTGGACCCCCAGGGAACTCCCAGAAGCCACCTTAAGAGTCATTGGATTATGCCTCTGCTTTCAGGCAGGACAAGTCTCTACCATCCTAAACCAATGAGAGTTTATTAAATTTTTAAATTAAATTTTATTTTTTTACCAAAATAATAAATATATTACATGGTTTTAAAGCCAAACAGTACTACAAGGCTTATAATAATGAGTCTCCCCTGCTTTTTCCCTCTCCATTCTTAAGTTCCATTCCCTCAGGGCAACCACTTAAATCTCTTTTAGCCGTTTCTTCTGATATTTTCCTCCATATGGCAAAACAATATGGTTGTGTTGCTATATCTTTACGTCTCAATTTTAGACATATATATATATATATATATATAAATTTCCTATTACAGTGGGTAAGGGTTTAACACATTCACACTCTGATTTCCCCTTCTCTGTCCTCCCTCTCTAGTTCCAGGAATGATATTCCAGACATTGAGTAATTGCTGGAGAACTTGCAGAACAATTGTTGGCTGCCTGGCTATACCAGTGCATATCAGATGAATATCACATTGTTTGTTTGTCTAAATTAGGAAGCAGCCTAGGGTAGTAGAAAAATGCTCAGATTCTGGACACAGACTGCCTGGGTTCAAATCCTACTTCTGCTACTGGTCGCTGTGCAACCTCAGGCAAATTGCTTCACTACTCTGTGCCTTTGCTGGGGACAGTAATAGTAGCTACCTTGTAAAATTTTTGTGAGGGTTAAATGAGTAAATACAGATAAAGCACTTAGAACAGTGCTCTACTAATCCATATACATGTTTGTTATTAACATTATTTTATGATGATATTATCACTACTATATAAGACCCTCTTGCTGAGTCAAGAGAATATGATGAATTTGCTTACTTTTTTATGACCCTACACTGAATCTTCCCGCTCTTCAAAAGAACTATCAATTCCCCTCTAATACTGTTTCCATATAGTCAAATAATCAGGTCTTATTCCAGTTCCATCTCCCTCCTCTTTTTTTTTTTCCTTCTGGTATATTCCTACTGGAATCTTTTATATCCTGGTATAATCCTACTGGATCCCTTTCCAATTTGGGCTGGCTGTCCTCTAAGCCTGTAATACAGCTGCAGACCTGGGACTTCCCTTTGCAAATCTACTGTGTTGGAAATCTTATTCCCTGATAAAGTATCTTCTTTCTTGATTTAATCCAGGATTTCTCAGTCTCTGCACTATTGACATTTTGAGCCAGACAATCTTTGGTGTAGAAGGCTATCCTGCCATTATAGGATATTTAGCAACATCCCTGGCCTCTACCCACTAGGTGCCAGTAGCAGTGTCCCCTTCTACTTGTGACAACCCAGATTGTCTCCAGACATTGCTAAATGTCCCTGGAGGGCAAAATTGTACCCAGTTGAGAGCTTCATGCTACTGAATCACAGCTGACAACAGCTTCCTGAGAAGGGTTGCATAGGATGTAAATTTTTTGAGGCCTTGCATGAAATCTTCTTTAATCCAACCTTATGGTTGATGGCTAATTTTACTAAGTGTAAAACTGTAGATTGAAATAACCCACCCCCATCCTCCACCCTGGCTTTTCAAGCTATCACTCGACTATTTTTTAGCTTTCAGGGTTGTTGTTAAGAAGTGTGATGCCATTCAGATTCATTTTTTAATTTTGGCAGTTATTTTATATTTGCTGCATAACACACCATCTGTAACTTAACGGTTTAAAACAGCAAACATTTTATTATTTTTCATGATTCCATGGACTGACTGGGATGCATCCGTCTCACTTGGGGCCTCACATGTTGTCTCCCTCGCAGCCAGAGAGCAGATGGTGTGGGAATAGCCAGCATGGTTTCATCCATACATCTGCCTTGGCCAGCTGGCAGGAAGACTCAGCTAGAACGTGGGGAGGGCTGAGCCTCTCATTCTCCATGCAGTCTCAGGACCTTTCTCTCTGTCCATGACCTATCCATGTGGTGTCCCTAGCAGAGTACCGAGAATTTTTACGTGGCAGCCCAGGGCTTCCAAAAGCAGAAACTGGCAGCTATCTCAAAGACTTAGGCCAAAAGCTCGCCCAGCATCACGTCTGTCCCATTCTATTAGTCAGAGTGAGTCACAGGGCCTCACAATATTCCATGTGGGAGAGGACTGTGCAAGGGTGTGGTTATTGGGAAGCGTGGTTCACTGAGGTCTGTCTTTGGAGACTAGCTACCAAAGTTACCACATTTTTATGTCCTTGTTTTCTGAGGATTTATCTTGTATAGGCTCCTGTTCTTGCTTCATGGATGCAATAGCCTCTCTTTTCTCTCTGAGAATATTAATCATAAACGTAATATCTTTTTTGGTCTCTAGTTCCTTTGACTTCCATTTTTTCTGCTTTGGAATTTTGTAGTCAAATGGAAGCTTTCTTCAAGTATCTGAAGATCCTTGGCTATTCTTTCCAAGCAAGGCTCTGAAAAGCTGGTTGGAATCTCAGGAATAATCGGTGTCACATCTTTGCCTTCAGTTGATGGGGATGTGACAGAGTACCAGCTGTTTTATTGTGGATGTTATACATTTCATTTTGGTTTTTTTTTTCCTTAGGGCTCTTCAGTCTCCCCAGAGAAAGATTGTCCAATCTTTCACTTGGAGAGAATTTGTTTGGCAGTCAGTATTCTTGAAGCCAAGCCACTGAAAGGGCTGGATGCCAAAGGTGATTGTCTAGATTTCCACTGAATCACCACCCTCTTTTCAGCACAGCGCCTCTTCCCTGTTTTCCACTGTGCTGGTATCCTGTCTGAAGACTCTTGATGTGGTTTTTCCAGAGAATACCCTAGACCTTCTATGATGGAGGGAGTCACCTGACTTCTACTGGGGGAGAGGACCTAGCAGACTAACTGCCCATTATACAGATGTTCAACTGAATCCTCCCGTTTTTAGTCCCACCTCTCTTCCTATCTTAGTATCTGGTGCCTCCAAGTATTCTTCAGCATAAATCATCTTGACTCTCATCCACGCTCCCCTCTGCAAACACTTAGGTTTTAGCTTTTCTAGCTTGATGAAGTCAGTTTCTATTCCTCTATTTGCATTCCATTTTCCAAAACTTAGCTGGTATCACTTGTCTATTGGTTTCTTCTCTCTGTGCTACATGTCCTTACAGGTTTAAAACATTCACTCTTATTTTAGTGGGAACCCAGGAGGGAGTATAGATGAACACATGTTTAATTCACTATATATAACTCAAAGACTTTAAAGCTCAGAAGATGATATTTATAAATTTCCTAGGTTCAAGATCAAATGTCCTCATCAATGGTAAATTCTATCTAACTTCGTCTAAGCTGATGGAATGCATGATCCAATGGTTCTCCACCCTGGCTGTATATAAGAAACATCTATGTAGTTCTGGAAAATGCTGATTCCTGGACCCTACCCCAGATCAAATTAATCAGAATCTCTGTATGTGTGGGCACATACAGTAAATAATAGATTTTTCTGATGTAGAGCTATGGTTGAGAATTAGTAATGTGGCCGCTTGGTGGGCGGAAGGGGAGTAGTGGTGCTGGGGCACCAGTGTTTGATTCCACAGTCTGATGACTCTTGGAAAATACATCTCTCTCTCTCTCTCTCTTTCTCTCTCTCTCTCACATGCACACACACTTTCTCACTGGCTTCCTATGCATGTTTGTCCATGCTTAGCTTTGGGGATGAAGTATTTGGGACTGTTGCTACTTGCCCTGATTTTCACTTTTCCGTTCTATTCTGAACCACTACAGACCTCACAAACACGAGGGGGCACATGTATCCAGAACCCTGGTCTCTGTTACCTGTGGGATAAGAAGTCTCAATTCCACCTGTCCTCCTCCTTTTACCTTAGTCTGTGCTAAAGGGACACCTCAGAGAGTCACAATTAGCAGCTAAAAAGGCACGTTGTGGAGGGAAAGAAACAATTTAAACTGGACGATCTCTCTGGCTTTCTAGACTTCAGAAATTTGATCTTCCTCAGTCTTGGCAAAGATGTTATTAATTCGATAATGCATTTAAGATCCTTTGAAAAGTGTAATGTGCTTGGAGCTGTTTTTAAAAAATCTAAAAATTGTGTAATTTTGCAAGGACTCACAACAAGGTCACAAATTAAGAGTCAAGTCAGCAAGTCAGGTAAAATCTTTATAATCAAGTCTAAGAAAGAAAGTAGTAAAACATAATTTAACTAGACACAGAGACCTGATGAGGGGATGCCCACAATCATAATATGATTAATTTTCATTGACTTAATTAATTTTCACTGACAATTAATTTAATTAATAATTTGTTAATTATAATTATAATATTTATTCTGATTTAATAGGATTAATTTTTAAGATTTTCACATTCTTTGGCTGCTCAGTCTATCACATTAGTTTTTTAAAATTAATTAATTAATTTTTGGCTGCATTGGGTCTTTGTTGCTGCGTGTGGGATTTATACCCTGAAGTGGAATTGCTGGATCACATGGTAATTCCAGATTTAATTTTTTGAGGAACCACCACACTGTTTTCTATAGTGTTTGCACCATTTAACAATCCCACCAACACTGCATGAGTGTTTCAATTGTCCCACACCCTTGACAACACTTATTATTTTCTCTGTTTTTGATAGTAGCCATCCTAATGGGTGTGAGGTGATTGAAACCTTTTCTTTTGGCTGCAAATCCAGTGCGGATAATGCCACAACACAGAAACTATACCACATCACACCAACCACAGCTGCCTAAGAAAACACAGAAGAAGCCATCACAGAAATATGTGGTCCTGCACCTAATGGACCCTTCTGTCCCTGATCAGGATGGTTCATATAGTAACAGAGAGTATTCAGAGTACAATGCTGCTTTGGACTGAATTATATTTCCCTCCTCTACCCCCAATTCACATCTTGAAGCCCTAACCCCCAATATGATGGTTTTGAAGGTGGGGTCTATGGGAGGTAATAGGTTTAGATGAGGGTGGTGTCCTCACGATGAGATTAGCGTCCTTATAAGAAGAAACCCCAGAACTCTTCTCGCACAGAGAAGGGGTCACATGAGCTCACAGTGTGCAGGTGGCCATTGGCAACCCGGGGAGAGAGCTCTCACCAGAAACCAACCATGCTGGCATCTTGATCTTGGACTTCTAGGCTCTAGAACTGTGAGAAAATAAACATCTTCTTTAAGCTGCTCAGTCTATGGTGTTTTATGGCAGCCCGAGCCCACTAAGACCAGTGTCTTGCCCTTTGCTTTCCACCTCAACACTATCCAGTGTCCAATTCTACCAGTGATGGTGAATGAAGCCTGCTCTCTAGTCACAAAACCCGCCAAGTTCCAAAACCTTATTGAACACCAGAGGCTCAGAAAAAATGCTATCATCAGTGATCAATTATCTTAGACGAATAAAAGCCAGATGCAGGAAAGAAGTCCTGACGTACACAGACACAAGTCTTTAGAATGGGGTTTGGAAGTAAAGGTCCCTGAGAATTTGAGCCAACCAATGGATGCTTCCCATGTAGTTCTGCCTGGAAATAGAGGGCTTGGACATTTCATACACCTCTACCCAGTGACTCTCTGATCTCTCCTTCCCTCCCTTTTCCAGAACAGATTCTATAATAGCTTCTAGGACGTGAAGGAGATTTTAGACTGGCTTCATCATACAAATAAAGTCTTGAATTTAGCCTTGGTCCATTTTCTTGGCAGAAAATAATTTCTGTGTTTGCCATGTAGGGAGAGAGAAAAGGACAATGGGCAGCCAGCTGTTCTCTGAGCACCACTGGAAGCTTTCCCCATTTAGATGAGCAAAAGAGGGAGGAAATATCTTGTCTCACTGGCTCATATTGATTTCCTGGTCATGCCTGATACCTGCTTGTGGATAGACTTAATGGCTGCAGATATATGAGTCTTGTTCAGCTAGCAGAAGGGAGGCTGAAAAAAAAATCGCCTGAAAATGCATGGTTTGTGTGGGTCTAAACAAAAGTAAATGTGGCTTTTTAGCCTGCAATTCACTCTGACGCAGTCAGGCTAGGCACTGGGGGGAATTTAAATTATGGTCGCTGGACTTCTCATCGTGAATGAGAGGCTCAGGATCCTGTGTGGTGAGGCACAGAAATGGGATTCAGCTTCTGCCGTTACGTGGAGTGGGCTGGAGGTGAGGGGACACGCCGCAGAGCTGCTTTGCCACTCTGACCTCTTAGGTGAGCTCCCTCTGTTCCCCTATCGGGCTCCCTTCCCTTTAACACTGGGATACTGGGCTTGGTGCAGATGGTAAACAGGAACTGTTTGGACTGTATCCTGACCACCATTCTTCACTCTGTTCCTAATGCTAAGTCTTTACTGCATAATAAATGTCCGGACCACTCAATCATTGCACAGTATGCACTAGCTTGCATTTCTTTTTCTATATTCTGTCTGCCAATGAGATTACAAGCCCTTTGCACGCAGGGACCAGGTCTCACGCTCTCTCCATCTCCAGGGTTCTCTCCATAGCATCATATGCATGAGCAGGGCTAGGTGTGATCTGCTTAAGACAAAGTGAAAGGACAGAGGGGATGGGCACAGATCTGACACTAGCACCCTCCTAAGAATGGGGGAGACTTAGCTGAAGCTGAAGGAGCAAGTACTGTCTGGTAAGCAGAACGTGGCATATGATTAAGACAACAGCACATATGATGGGGAGCAATTCAGTAAAGCACTTTCCATCAGGCAGGCCCAACATGAACAATGAAGGAGTGTTCCTTGGACAGAAAGAACACAGTGATGGAGAAACTAGGAGTAAGCCATACTCAATGTCTCAGCAGACAAAAGGTAGAAGCAGGGCATTTTCTCATCAGGTGGCAGGAGCCTAGCCACTGCCTGGGTGTCAAGGACAGGGTCCCAGTCCTTGAGGACTGAAGGATGGATCTACAAGAACAAGGAGAGGGTGTGGAGAAAAGGGAACCCTCCCACACTGTTGGTGGGAATGTAAATTGGTGCAACCACTATGGAGAATAGTATGGAGGTTCCTTAAAAAACTAAAAATAGAGCTACCATATGACCCAGCAATCCCACTTCTGGGCATATATCCAGAAAAGATGAAAACTCTAATTGGAAAAGATACATGCACCCTAATGTTCACAACAACACTATTTACAATAGCCAAGACATGGAAGCAACCTAAATGTCCATCAACAGATGAATGGATAAAGAAGGTGTGGTACATATATGCAATGGAATATTACTCAGCCATAAAAAAGAGTGAAATAATGCCATTTGCAGCAACATGGATGGACCTAGAGATTATCATACTAAGTGAAGTAAGCCAGACAAAGACAAATATCACATCACTTATATGAGGAATCTAAAAAAAATGATACAAATGAACTTATTTACGAAACAGAAATAGCTTCACAGCCATAGAAAACAAATTTATGGTTACCACAAAGGAAGGAGGGGAGGGATAAATTGGGAATTTGGGATTAACAGATACTACTATATATAAAATAAACAACAAGGACCTACTGTGTAGCACAGGGAACTATATTCAATATCTTGTAATAACCTACAATGGAAAAGAATCTGAAAAAGCATATATATATGTATATATATGTATATGTATAACTGAATCACTTTGCTGTACACTTGAAACACTATAAATCAACTATAGTTCAATAAAAAAGAAAAGAACAAGGTAGAGTCCTGGATGCAGAAGACCAAGCAGTAGAGAGTATTTGTTGGGAATGTGAACTCAGAATTTAACACTGTAGGCTTGTGTCCTATTACTAGCTGTGTTACCTTTGGACATTTACTAAACTTCTAGGTGCTTATTCATTTGACATATGGGGATGATAATGGCATATACCTCATAGGGTCACAGACATTAAATGACATAATCCATGTGAAACATGTCATGCCGGGGCAGTACCTGGCATATAGAAGCATTAAATAAATGTTGGATGTTATTGTTGTTTTTATTACAATTATTGTTACTATTATAAGACTGAGCCACATGAAATTGCTATATTTGACTGTTTTTATCAATAAAAAGGAAGATTTCTTATAATAAACCTAATACTAGTCAGGTTACACAGACAGATAATCAGGAATAAAGGTGACAGTATTATTGACCATTTAATCTATGATGCTATTTTGGTTAATTCTTTACAAAAGTCGTGTGGGATTAGATCCATTTGACAGAGGAGGGGAGTAAGGCTCAGAGTGTTAACCAGCTCTGGTCCCTGCCCAGTGGGGACCTGCTCTCTAAATCAGACATTGACCACTAGTCAAGAGAACCAACAGTGAAGAGGATTATATCAGATAATGCACTAAAATATACTTAGTTATGGACAGAAAGAAGGAGAAATACATATTATGGGGCAGTTGGAGTCCCACGGTAAATTCCTGTTTAAAATGAGAGAGGTCCATCTTTATTATCATCATCTTCATCATCATCATCATCACCACAGGAAATGTTTATTGAGGGTTTACTTTGTTTCGGACATGTATATAAGTGCTGTGCGTTTATCAATTCACAATCTCACAATAACCCTATGAGAAAGATAATTTGACTGTTCCCATTTTACAGATGAGAAAACTGAGGCACAGAAGGGTCACACTGCCAGTGAGGGGCAACTAAGGATTTGAATCCTGGTTCAGAATGATTCCTCCATTTGAAGGGCTCAGCAGAAGAGATGATATTTCAAAAATATTTGAAGAAGGAGCAAAGAGATGAAAGGGATAGACAGGCAATTCCAGGCATGTGGCCTTTGACATAAGAGATCTGGGAGTTTTGCCTTTGTTTTCAATTTATGGATACTTTGTCTACATGGCATCACCAACAAGCTTAGTTAAGGGCCTCAGAGGATATAAAAGGAATCAGAGGCCCCACAAGGCTTCACCAGGAAACGCAAGCAGAGGGCTCCTCGGATCCACCTTGCAATCCCTGACATCCCCTCCAGGAAGTGTTCTTTTCTGCAACAGGCCTATGGGCCAGTCGGCTGAGGTGTTCTCTGAGGAGGGAGTGGGGAGCTGGGAGCTTGCACGTCACAGGCCTTAATGGATGGAGGAAGGCAAATTAGAGAACGGGGATGAGGGACGGGGGGCGGGAGGCGCAGAGAGCCCTTGCAAGGCCTGGCAAGGCTGTGGCTGAGTCTGAGCTCATCTGGTGAACAGCTGGGCCTGCTGTGCAGTTTGAGGCCTGGGCATGGTGTGGGTGGGAGGACTTACAAGTCACCCAGCCTGGCCTGTGGGAAACATCAAGAAACACTGGTAAGAGCGTACGAGCAGAGGTCTGAGATCTGGGTTCCAGCTCCGGCTTTGCCATTAGCTAGCTATGTGATTCTGGGCAAATCAGTTCATCTTTCTAGGCCCATTTCCTTTTTTGTACAATGCAAGGTTTTTTATTTATTTGTTCATTTGTTTTAACATCTCCAAAGGCTTTTGTGACCCTATCATTCTGTGATTCTGTGGCTTCCATAGAGCAGGCTGGTTATACACCAGTGCCAATCATGTCATGGGATGTCGGGTGTCCCAGCCATTACTGCTCTCCTCCTTACCCTCTACGCCTTGGTAAAGGCCGACTAAGGGTAATTGTGCTGACTACTAGTCACTGCGGTCCTGTGCTGGGCTAGAGCATTCCATCCTCAAAACAGCCCCGAGAGACAGACATTACTTTGTTTTATGGATAAGGCATCTGAGGCTTAATAAGTGACTTTCCCAAGAATACATAGCTAACAATCTACTTTGGGAATTCAAATTGAGGCTTGCCTCTAAAATTTCGGTTGTTTGTTAATATGTTATCCTGCTTCTCTACTTTCTGTGGGTTTCTCCTGGCCACTGGGCCAGCACCGATTTTCCCTGGCCGGGGGGTGGGGGTGGTGTTGGAGTAGTGTCTGAAGTGTAAGGAAGGCACTGTGTTTGGGCCTGTGAGCCATGGAGGCCCCTGGAAGGAATGTGGGCAGCACGGACCCTGTGGCTGCACTCTTTCTCAACTGCTGCCCCGAGTGGGCATTAAATGAAGCTTTGTCTGCTAAGAACTTACGAAGAATCCCAATACGTTACTCTTATTTATTTATTTATTTTTAACAAGCTAGCATTTGCATGTCACAGCAGTTGCTATCACAGAAGAACAGGCCATTATTAGCTCTGCTCTCCGAGATGGCTTTTTCCACCTCGTGGCCTCCCTGCCCACTTCCCCTGGGAGGCTGGCTGCAAAGCTGAGATGGGGGTAGAGGCACTTGCCGCCTTGGCAGAGCTGACTTTCAGCCAGAGAGGGTGGGCGTGTTCAAGCTGGGAGGAAGCACAGCTACAATCATCAGAGTTTGTGGTTGGTGGGAGTGGAGGGAGGTCCCTTCCAAAAGCTTGCATTTTATATCCCAGTCATCTGCCTTCTGAAATCTTTAAATCATTCACTCATTCATTCACTTAAAAATGTCTCACACAGGGATCTTCCCTGGTGGTCCAGTGGTTAAGACTCCGTGCTTCCACTGCAGGAGGGTGTGGGTTCGATCCCTGGTTGGGAAACTAAGATCATGCATGTTGCACGGTGTGGCCAGAAAAAAAAAAAAAAAAGTCTCACATGTTCCTGTTCTATCAGGAACTGTTCTAGGCACTGGCAATCTGGTAATGAACCAAAAGAGGCACATTCCCTGCTCTCAGAAAACCAATATGATAGTGGGGGAGATAGAAACGAATCAATTAGACAAATACATATTATAATATTAGATCTTAAAGAAAATAAATTACGGGATGGGGCAAGAGGGTGATAGAAATGTTATCAAGTAGGGTGTCAGGAGAGGTCTCCCCTAGGAAATGACAACTGAACAGACTTGGATGTAGTCAAAGAGCAAGCTGGAGAAACAACCGGGGAAGAGTGGTCCAGGAGAGGGAACAGGAAGTGCACGGCCGGCAGGCCAGGATGAGAACAGCAAATTCCAAGAACAGCAGGAAGCCAAGGTCAGAAATATTAAGGAATGAAGTTGGAGATGCATCATGGACCATGGGGAGGACTTTGGATTTTATTTTAAATATGATGGGAGTCCATTGGAACATAAAGGAAATACATGAAGAGGTTTGTGTTTGAAATAGTCTTCGTGGTTATTTAGATTGCAAAGAGGTCTGGGGAAAAGCAGGGAGACCAGTTAGGAGCAAGAAGATCAATTATAACAGTCCAGGCAAGAAGTGATGGTGGCTTAGACTCGGTGATGGTGGTCAAGGTGGACAGATACAGTAGGAGTCAGAATTTTTTAAAAGATAGAACTAGTAACATTTGCTGATAGATTGGCTGTAGGACATATGAGAAAAGAGAGGTCAAGGATGACTCCCCGTTTCTTGGACTGAGTGGGCAATATATTCCACTGGGATGGGGAACACTGGGGAAAGAGCAGCTTGGGGAGGGGAGCAGAATAAAGAGGTCAGTTTGGGGCACGTTAGGATTGAGATCCCTGTTAGACATTCAAATGGAGATGTCAAGTAGCTATTCTGTACTAACGCTGGATGTTTAGGGGAGAGACTGGGATGGAGATTTAAGTTTGGGTATTATCAGTGTATCAGAGGCTTTAAAGCTGGGGGAATAAGGGAATAAGAATAGATAAAGACGGACAGCGGTCCAAGGACTGAGCCATGGGCACTCTGATGCTCAGAAGTTGTGGGAAGATGATGATCCAGGAGAGAAGACTGAAAAGAAGTAGCCAGTAGAGTAGGAGGGAGTGAAGGAGCATAGTTTCCAGGAAGAAGTGCTCTACTATGTCAAATGCTGCCACAGTAGCATAAAGAACCGAGAAATCATCGCTGCATTTGGCAGACTGAACAAGGGTATTTTCAGAGGATGGTGAGGGAAAAAAGCCAGACTGAAGAGAGTTTAAGAGAGGAATTCTCCTTGATGGTGGTGATATTTTTAGTGGGTTGTTAGAGAGGGTTTTTTATTTCTAAATCTATCTTTCTGTAGTTCTAGGGCTTGAAAAGTAGCAGGCTGAATCATGGCCACCCAAAGAGATCAATTCCTAATCCCTGGAACTTCAAAGTATTACCTTATTTGGATAAAGAGTGAATACTATTTTATATGGTGACATGTGACTAAATTAAGTATCTTGTAATGAGGAGATTATCAGGATGATCTGGGTGGGTCTTTGTAAGAGAGAACCAAAGGGAGAAGACACACACAGGCCTTGGGAAGATGGAGGAAGAGATTGCAGGGATGCAGCCACAAGCCCAGGAATGCCATGTGGGCAGCCACCTGAAGCTGGAAGCGCTAAGGCACAGATGCTCCCCTAGAGCCCCCAGAGGGCGTGCAGCTAAGCTGACAGGTTGATTTTGGACCAGTGATACTGGTTTTGGATTTATGGTCTCCAGAACTAGGAGAGAATAGATTGCTATTGTTTTAAGCTACCAAGTTTGTGGTAACTGGTTACAGCTGCCATAGCAAAGTCATACAATGAAGGAAAGATTCCACAAGGCCAGTTGTACCAAGACAAAGACCATCAATATGTTAGACCACTCAGAGATGAAATGGAACCTTGAAAAGTGAGCAAGGATTGCAAAAGTCCCAAGAAAAACTAGGAAGAACTTCTGTTGGGGAACGGGGAGGGGCAGATGGAAAGAGGGGAGAGGGAGAGGGAGGCTGGGATAAGCTGTGAACTCCGGGCTGTGGCGCCTTAGCCAGATAAGCATCTTACCCCAGTGCTTAGACAGACCTACCATTTTGATCAAAATTGGATTTTTTAATGCCTTAATTGAACTTTTCTAAAACCAAGCTTTTCTTCCTCTGGATCTAAATTCAAGTCTTGAAACCATCCCTTGGTGTAAATTAGGTGGTTTCCCAATGCTGCTTTCTTTCTGCTCAAAATTGACTTTGATTGGCAATTCTCAATTATCTTCCCAATTTGTCTGCATTTGGATGTGGCCTGATTTGACATGGCAAGCATGCCGGTCTCCTGGTCTGCCTCCCCACCTCCAGTGCACTGTGACGACTCCAGTCTCTCTGAATGTGCTGACTTTTCAGTGTATTTTGGGAGGCAGGCTGGGGCAGTGGATGGAGCGCGGGGCTAGGAGTCAGAAGCCCGTACGGCACAGTGGTTAAGAGAGCAGGTTCTGCAGTCACCCTGTGGGGATTCCGATACCGGCTCCACCACTTACTTCTGGGTGGCCATTGGCAGTTACTTAATCTCTCTGGTTAAGGTCAGCTATTTTCCAGTTGACCTTAGCTCTGTTCTTTGCTAGCATTAAATGAGTGTCGCTGCCACCCTGAGCTTTATTTCCTTCACGAGTAAAATAAAGGATTGTAAAAAACTAAACAAAACAAAACGAAATAAAATAAAAAAGGATTGGACTAGACTAGATGATGCTTACACCTACTTCCAAATCCAGGATTCCATAGTTCTAGCAGGAAGCAAGGAAACTGATAGATAACATTTCGGTTCACTTGTTTGTTTCAAAATGTATCTTCCTTTTGATTGAAGTCTTTGCTAATCTACTTCCCCCGAAGGCAGAATTCATCCCTCCTACTGGGCCTTGTAAAATGGGGAAGCCATTAAACGGTGGACTAGTGCTTGGACTTTACAACCAGGCCATCTGGGTTCTTCCTCTGCCATGTGCATGTCACATGCACCTGCGCGGGTTACTGAGCTCTCTAAACCTCAGCTTCCTGATCTGTCAGCTGGGATTAGGAATTGGACATCCCTCTTAGAATTACTGTGATGACTCTAATCATCAGGGAAATGCGAATCAAAACCATAATGAGATCACCTCACACCTGTTAGAATGGCTGTGATCAAAAAGACAAGAAATAACAAGTGTTGGCAAGGATGTGGAGAAAAGGGAACACAAATGCAATACTAGTTAGCCATAAAAAGAAGGAAATCCTGCCTTTTGCAACAACACGGATGAAACTTGAGGACACTGTGCAAAGTGAAATAAGTCAGACAAAGATACATGCCATGTGATATCACTTATATGTGGAATCTAAAAAAACCAAACTCATAGAAAAAGAGAGTAGATTGGTAGTTGCCAGGGGCAGGGAGGAGGGGGAGATGGGGGAAGTTGGTGAGGGTGATCAAAGGGTATAAACTTCCAATTACAAGATGAAGAAGT
The DNA here is from genome assembly GCF_028564815.1 of Eubalaena glacialis. Lineage (NCBI taxonomy): Eukaryota > Metazoa > Chordata > Mammalia > Artiodactyla > Balaenidae > Eubalaena > Eubalaena glacialis. Next base: position 9,715,458 of record NC_083725.1, on the reverse strand, counting down.
TCTGGGGGGTCTAATACACAGCGTGGTGACTATAGTTAACAATACTGTATCGTATACTTAAAAGTTGCTAGGAGAGTAGATCTTAAAAGTTCTCAACACACACACACACACATACACACACGGTAACTTTGTGAGGTGATGGGTGTATTAACTAATTTATTGTGGTAATCGTTTTATAATATATACATATATTAAATCATCACCTTGTACACCTTATAGAATGTTATATGTCAATTATATCTCAATAGGGCTGGGAAAAATAGAATTATTGTGATGACTGAGATAATATATGTATTGACAAAATGCCTTGCACCTAATAAACATTCAGTGATGTTGACTATTGATTTCTCTTTATTTATTTGTTTATTGAGGAATAACTTATATGTGAAGTGCACAAATCTTACACAGCTCAATAAAATTTTACATCTGTATATACCTCAGCATATACAGCCCTTGATCAAGACACAGAATATTTCTAGCACAACAGAAGGCTCATTTTGCCCCCTTCCTCTCAATATTTACCCTGCTCCTCCAAATAACAAATATTCTGACCTTTATCCTCATAGATTAGTTTTCCTGTTCTTGAGCCTCACCTAAATGTAATCATATAGTATGTGCTCTTTGAGGTCTGGCTTCTTTCAGTCAACATTGTATTTAGTGAGATTCATCCTTGTTGCTATAAGCAGCAGTATTTTGTTCTTCATTGCTGTGTAATATTCCAGTTATTTCATATATTGTGCATATACCTTACTTTTTGTACTATTGATGGGTATGAGTTCTTTCTGTTTTTTCTATCATAAATAGTCTGCGATGAACGTATCTGTGCAAGGCTTTGGTGCACGTAAGCACTCACTTCTGTTGGTTTATACCCGGAAGTGGAAGTGCTAGGTCACAGGGTGTTTGTCAGGTTAGGTTTAGTGGACAGACCAAGCAGTTTTCCAAGTGCTTGTTGAGTTTACATTCCCCACAGCAGTGTGCAAGCTTTCCAAATGCTCCAAGGCCTCATCATCTCTTAGTTTTCTAGGCCCTTTTCATTTTAGTCATTCATACTGGGATACAGTAGTATCTCACTGACCTTTTAAAGTGCATTTTCCTGATGACTAATAATGTTGATCACTTTTTTGTACTTTTAGTCTATTTGTATTCTTGTTCATGAAGTGTCTTTTCAGGTCTTTTGTCCCCTAAAATATGTTGCCTGTTATTTTGTATCATCATGACTGTACTTTTCCATTATCTGTATAGCTAACCCACTCTCCCAATAGATTATAAACACATATCAAGGTCTACGTGTCATTCACTATGAATTCTTTGTGGCTAGCAAAGGCCTCCCGCTATACATTTGCTGAATAAATTAACAAATGGCCATGACTCAGTCGATCATGATAAAATATCGCCATCTGGTGTCAGTAGCGTAAATTAGAAGTGGAAGATGCAAAGCCAGTGGGCTAGATGAATTCATTAGGTTATTTGAGCTTTCCCTTATATATGATTTTTTTAAATTATCTTTTACTTTGCCTCTGCATACTTGATTTAAGAAATTTTTTTCCATATGTACTGTAATTTCTTCAAATCTATTTAAATCAAAGTCCTTGGGGGACTTTTTCTTTAACTTCTTCAGTGATTACATTTTTAAAAGCTGAGTGGGATATTCATAAATAAAGCAGTCAGTCAGTTATTACTATATTCTAGCCCTGTAATAGGTGCTAGCATATACCCTAAAGTATATTCAAGAGATGAGGAGCTCATAGGCAAGTAATGGAGAAATTTAAAAATTAGAGTGAAGTACTGTTAATAAATGCTTTAAAACAGATATTCATTCATTCATCATTCAGTAGATATTTATTGAGCACTTACTACTATGTGCCATGCACTGTTATAAGTACTAACAACCCAAAGGTGTGTGTTCCGAAACCTGACTGCTCTAAGAAAACCTATAGTGAAAATACATATTATTTTTCAAGGATTTGGATTTAGATATGTTTTCCCCTTGAATGTAAATGCCTGCAGACAGTGGGCCACGTGAGGCCCCCAGCCTTTATTAGGGTTACACATAGAACAAGATGGTCCTAGGTAAAAATACTTTTCCAAAAAGCCTACTGAGGTGGAGGGGAAGTGGCGAAGCTCATTGTTCTTCTCAATTCTTCTACTCCTCTGTCAACCCACTGCCAAGAAGAAGAGCAGTTACAATGAATTGTTCAGGCTTAGAAACATGGTGGTGTCCCTGTGCCGTAGAGAAAGTCTTCCACACAGCCACTTTGTTAGATAGCATAGGCCTGGGAGGTGACCCCCTTCTGAGAAAGGCCAGTGAGGGTGTCTTAGACTTGCTCTATTCTAAGCACCTGAGACGCGTATTCTGTCATCCTTTCCTCTAGTACTTCTTGTGAGCAGATATTTTCTGGAATTTCTTCACGTTGGAGTGCCCAGAGGTGAGATTCAGATGTGGGCTTTGGGATGTAGGTAGGACGTGGTGTTCAGCCACATTAACTCGAGTTCTGTGATGGGGTTTGGAGCTAAGTTCTCAATTAATCATCTTACTTTCTCCTCTGCTTCTATCTATCTCCCTTGGGGAGCTTGTGGTACATGGTAACTGGTCAAAGGAAGTATTCCTTGGTCCTCTCCCCAAAATAACATCTTCATGAAGTTGGTGAGTCAGGGACTGTCTCCATCTTTTTATTCTCTGTTATGCCAGTTCCCAAAAAGTGGCTATGACTGTATGAGTCAACTGTCACACATTCTCCTACACTTTTTCAGACATGACATTACTATTCAATAACTATTTATTGACTTCCTACTATGTACCGGAAATTGTGCTTGGCATTGGGTAAACGAAACCAAGAGAACAGTTAACAGATGATGACAATACAATGGTCAAAGGGCCATGCGAGAAGTCTGTGAAGGGAAAAGAAGAGCAAACGTCTGGGAGGATGTGAACCACGAGTTGAGTTTTCAAAATAAAAAGCAACCAGCAGGTAAGTGGGCCATGGACAGAGTTAGGGATGGACAGAGGAGCTGCATGAGAGTAGGGCCTTCATGCTAGGGCATTCGTATTCCATCTTGAACATGGTGGGGAGTCACTGAGCAATTTTATGCTGAGAAATAATAGGATCCAATTTAATATTTAGAATGTTTGTGGGCAGTCACGTAGAGGACGACTTCTGGAGGGGTAACGTTGGAAGCAGTGAAGTCTGTTAGAATGCCATTGTAATAACGCACATGATGAGGCCTGAACCACTGCAGTGGGGGGACAAGGACACATGAGAGGAAGGTACAGATGTGGGTCACTAAGGATAACTGAGAATTAGCATCACTGGTGGGGCACAGAGAGGAGGGAGATGGAAGAATCTGGGACAAATCACAGGTTTCTGTTTTAGGTGGATGGTGGCTGGTCACTTTCAGGAAGAATAACAGATTTGGGGATGCTGGCTTTAGTGGGGACACAATTCCCTCCCCTTTCCTTACCTCAGCTTATTTTCATTTCTGAGGAGGGCTCATGGGTTTTTGGTGTAATAAGAAAAAAGGTCCATGGGCATCGTGCTGTATTTTTGTATGGAATTCCTTAGGCACCACAATCACTTTTACTGTCTGTAAATGCGCTCAGGTCAGAGTGTCAGATGTGAATAGACTGCGTCCCAGCCTGACTGCTTTTGAGGGTTTCAGGTTCAAAGCACTAGCTGTTCAAAAGCAGCCCAGATTTTGCACATATATCTTTTGAAAATTTGGGGAGAAACTGAAATTGAAAAGTAAAATTTTGAAAGCAGTGGGGGGCTTTCAAAAATCTGGGATCCCAGACCTTTCCCTATTTCTTTCTACCTAACACCTACCTTTGCAGACCTGGAGTCCCTGTGGAGGGCATAAGCCTCCAGCAGGGAGAGTCGACCTCAAGTGGTAATTCCTTAAACTGCAAGGGCAGCTGCAGGTCTGCAGGCGAGAGGAACCTGCTCTTGGAGATGTAGATTCATTCGCTAGGCCCAGGCCAGCTCAGAGTCTGCGCTTTGGTTTGGTGGTGTCAGGCACAGCACTCACTACCCTCAGGTTCCTTCTTCTGTTTAGAGGGAGTCTTTTAGACTCCCTGGTTACGAGCAAGAATTGAGAGCCAGATTGGGAGACGAATTTATCAATAAATATTGGTTCTGCCACTCTCTAGTTGTATAACCTTAAGCGAATTACTTAACCTCTTTGAGCTGTAATTGCCTTATTTGTGAAATTGGATGATCAGTAATTCTTTCTTCTTAGGTGTGGTGGGTTGATTTGGATTCCCCAAAAGATTTGCTGAAATCCTAATCCTGGTACTTCTGTGACCTTATATGGAAATAGGGTCTTTGCAGATGCAATCAAGTTAAGATGAGGTCATACTGGCCTAGGGTGGGCCCTAAATCCAGTTACTGGGAGAGGGAGATTTGGAGACGTACAGACACACACAGAGGGAAGACTGCATTGGGAAGCCAAAGGCAGGTGTTGACAGCTATAAGCCAAGGATTGCCAGCAACCACAACATCTAGGAAGAGTCAGGGAGGAATTCTTCCCTAGAGCCTTCAAAGGGAGGCTGGCTCTTCTGACACCTTGATTTTGGACTTGTAGCCTCTAGAACTTTAAGGGAATAAATTTCTGTTGTTTTAAGCCACTTGGTTTGTGTTCATTGTTAGGGCATCCCTTAAAAACTAAACAAAATAAGGATCTTATAAAGAATAAATTAGTGAACATAGGTAGAGCGCTTAGGAAATTGATTGGCACATAGTAAGTGCTATATAAGTGTTTGTTCTCATTAATTCCCAGAATCATATAAGTGTTAAATAGTGGGACCAGATTTAAACTTGGACTAAATACCATGCAGTACTGGCTTGGCAAAATGGGAAATAAACACAGATTTACATGTTTGAAATTAAAATAAAATGTATAGCATGAATTTATATTTTTAAAAAATGATTCATCAGCTTTGTAGGTTAACTGACAAGTTACTGATTCCAATCATGCTGCATGAGTAAGTTTCTATCATATTGTTTATCTTCAAGTCCCTGACTTACAAGATTGGAAAGAATCAGCAGCAGCATCAAAGAGCTAGGAAAGACTTGGGATTTTGCTGAATATAGAAAAAAACATACAGAGATATTGGGTTGGCCAAAAGGTTCGTTCGGTTTTTTCCATACGATGTCTCTAGTAGCACTTAGTTGTCCTTAACTTCATTCAAAACGATTTTGTTAGATTGTATATGACAGCTGTCACATCAGCATGCATTTAAAAAAAGACTTATCAACATTGGCGAATTTCTGTGTAGCCATTTTAATATTGAAGATGGAAGAAAAAAAAGCAACATTTTTGGCATATTATGCTTTATTATTTCAAGAAAGGTAAAAAGGCAACTGAAATGCAAAATCTCCGTACTTGTGCAGTGCATGGAGAAGGTGCTGTGACTGATCGAACGTGTCAAAAGTGGTTTGTGAAGTTTCTTGCTGGAGATTTCTCACTGGATCATGCTCCATGGTCGGGTAGACCAGTTGAAGTTGATAGCGATCAAATCGAGACATTGAATGAGAACAGTCAACGTTATACCATGCAGGAGATAGCCGACATACTCAAAATATCCAAATCAAGCGCTGAAAATCATTTGCACTAGCTTGGTTATGCAAATCGCTTCGATGTTTGGGTTCCACATAAGTTAAGTGAAAAAAACCTTCTTGACCATACTTCCGCGTGCGATTCTCTACTTAAATGTAATGAAAAAGTTCCGTTTTTAAAACAAATTGTGACAGGCGATGAAAAGTGGATACTGTACAATAATGCGGAACAGAAGAGATCATGGGGCAAGAGAAATGAACCACCACCAACCACAGCAAATGCTGGTCTTCACCCAAAGAACGTGATGTGTATATGGTGGGTTTGGGAGTCCTCTATTATGAGCTCTTTCCGGAAAGTCAAACGATTAATTCCAACAAGTACTGCTCCCAATTAGACCAAATGAAAGCAGCACTTGATGAAATGCATCCAGAATTAGCCAACAGAAAATGCATAATCTTCCATCAGGATAACACAAGACCTCACGTTTCTTTGATGACCAGGCAAAAACTGTTACAGCTTGGCTGGGAAGTTCTGATTCATCCTCTGTATTCACCAGACATTGTAACTTTGGATTTCCATTTATTTCAGTCTTTACAAAATTCTCTTAATGGAAAAAATGTCAATTCCCTGGAAGATTGTAAAAGGCACCCGGAACAGTTCTTTGCTCAAAAAGATAAAAAAGTTTTGGGAAGATGGAATTATGAAGTTGCCTGAAAAATGGCAGAAGGTAGTGGAACAAAAGGGTGAATACGTTGTTCAATAAAGTTCTTGGTGAAAATGAAAAATGTTTCTTTTATTTTTACTTAAAAACCGAAGGCACTTTTTTGCCCACCCATAAAAGCAGGAGACTGGGACTTGGGGTGGGGCAGGGATATAAGTTATGAACTTCACTTGGTTGACTTTGACACACAGGGAAGCGGAGGCTGTAAATCAAGGTAGAGGCCCTCACTACCCCTCACTACAAAGAATTCAGCAATGGGAAGCCAGATGTGCAGGAATTAAATGGTACAGTAACTCCCCTACATATGAACCTTCTAGTTGGGAAGTTTCAAAGATGCTAACATGCGTTCCCATGTTCAATCACGTAAGTTAGTTCAGGAGTCTGGCGTACATTGTCACATGTGTGCATCCTCTACAAGTGGTTGTGCTTTTGTGTACTTTACTGTACAGTACTGTATAGAGTACAGAAGTACGGTATCTTTATTTCAAGCTAGATCTGCAAGAGGACGACTTCATTGAGCTCCTTGCTGTGCATCACGAGGAGCTTACTAATGAAGACCTGATGGAATTGGAGGCCCAAAGAAAGGACAAAGAGAGGAAGAAGTAACTGAAGAACTGAGGAGATTCACGACGCAGGAAATGGCAAGGGGATTTTCTTTATTTGAGGAGGCACTGTTAGTTTTTGGGGCACAGGATCTGAACGTAGAATGGTACACAAAGGTTGCAGCAGCCGTTCAAAATGCAATCCAGTGCTACGGTGTCATCTATGATGAGAAAAAAAGAGCTACTACCCAGACATCGCTGGATCATTGTTTTCAGGAGAGTAGATAGAATTGAATCCAGCAAGGAACCAGAACCTTTGCCATCAACGTCAGGCGTGAGTGCAATTGCAGCTTGTCCTCCGTCTCCTACTGCTGACGATCCTTCAGCTCTACCATCTCCCACCTCCTCTCCCTCTTCCAGTCAGCAACTCTTCTTGCCTGTTCACTCGATGCCAGCCCCTGTGTGCCAGCTGTTGTACTGTACTACTGTACTTTTCAAAGTACTGTACTGTAAGATTAAAAAATTTTTTTGTGTTTGTTTTTTATGTATTATTTGTGTGAACAGTATTGTAAACCTATTACAGTACGGTACTATATAGCCGATTGTGTTAGTTGGGTACCTAGGCTAACCTTGTGAGACTTATGAACAAATTGGATTTAGGAACGTGCTCTCGGAACGGAACTCGTTTGTATGTAGGGGACTTACTGTAGCTGGGAAGGGAAATTAAGAGATTTGAAATACATCGTGTGAGTTCTAAAAGAAGGGATTACTCAAGAGAAAACCCACAAACTGGCCAGAAACTTCAAAATCATGCAAGAAAAGGATTTCAAAAGCCATTCTTCAAGAGAAGAGACAGTTTGCATGGGAGATGAATTTTCTGCTAGGACATAGGAAGATTCTTTTTTTTTTTTTAATAAATTTATTTATTTATTTATTTTTGGCTGCATTGGGTCTTCGTTGCTGCGCGCGGGCTTTCTCTAGTTGCGGCGAGCAGGGGCCACTCCTCGTTGTGGTGCGTGGGCTTCTCATTGCGGTGGCCTCTCTTGTTGCGGAGCACAGGCTCCAGGCGCTCACGCTCAGTAGTTGTGGCTCACGGGCCTAGTTGCTCCGCGGCATGTGGGATCCTCCCAGACCAGGACTCGAACCTGTGTCCCCTGCTTTGGCAGGCAGATTCTTAACCACTGTGCCAAGGAAGAGTCTTACGGGGAGATTTCTGTCATTATAAATTATGGACTTGGATTGATTTGTAATCCAGAGAAGCCAAAACCATAGTCTTTTTCTTTATCATTTTTTAAACTTACTATTTCTAACCTTTAGTTACATAAATCTCTGCTATTATTTACATCTGAAAATAGCAGTGTGGATTTAGAAGGCAATATATGTTCCCAAACCATAGCTTTGGTTTGGGAATATTATTGTATAATGGAATTTGTAATGCTGCAAAGATCATGCTGGTTCTGGGACATCCTAGAGTTTACTAAGGTTTGTGGGTGTGGAGCTGGTACTGGGATAATCCTTTATGTCCTTTAACTCTCTGGATTCTTGAAAGAGTAGGACAAATGATAGATGTATGTTGGAGCCACTTTGGGTACTAGTAGAGTGCAGCTTCTGACCCAGGTTGGAGAAGGTAACTGGGCACCATGCAGGGACTAGAATGAAAAGACTCAATGCATAGTTGGGATATTTAATTTCCTTTGTGTAAAAAGACATAAGACTATTTGAGAAACTTAATTTATCTGTGTCAATGAAAGATTTACTTGAAAATGGAAGGGGTTTATATTATTAAATTTTATAAGATAGCTGCAAATTTCAGGATATTTTAAAGCTGATACTGATTATCTGGTTCCCATTAGATAACTTTCTGGCAAGTTTGGGTGGACATAATGAATCTAAGTCAAGAGATAATTTGATAATTTTTATTTTTATTATTTTCTCAGTGTATTTTGTGCCTTAGGGAAAACTGGTTTGAAGTAACATTCTCACCCTCAGTGGCTTCTGGAGTTGTAAGAACAGAGACATTCATAATGGTCTTGAGGAGCCAAGCTGCTTTTCTCTTTGATCCTAGGAGTGGTAGAAAGAATCAGAGTTGAGCCATCATGAACATGTGGCCAGAGCTTTCCTGATACACAGGCTGCAGTTGCAGCCTGGCTCATCACACGTCCAGTCATCAAGCTACTTGGGTAAATAATAAACTAATAAAAATATTGGCTTCGGGAATTCCCTGGCTGTCCAGTGATTAGGACTCAGTGCTTTCACTGCAGTCCCTGGTCGGGGAACTAAGATCCTGCAAGCTGTGTGGTGCTGCCAAAAAAAAAAAAGAAGTTGGCTTCTAAGGGTTCTATTAATTTCCCCAATTTACATTGGGGAAACTTTAGGTATGTTAAGTAACTTACATGCCCAAGGTCATATAGCTAATAAGTGATGGAGGTAGGATTCAAATCTAGGTCCCTATATAGGTCTATTTATCCAGAGCCTGTGCTTTTAACCACTACTCTGTCTTATTTGAATCATTTCTTCAGGCAAAGTTGACCATCCCTTTTCTATGCTGTCTAATATATCTACTTAGTACATCTCATATATTAGGTTAGAGGCCAGTCTTTCCCATCTGTTCATGAATTCCTTGGAAGCAAAGCTCCTAGTAATCACTGTACCTAACACAATGCGTGGCACAAAGCAGTATGCAATAAATGTTTAATGCATGGGTGGATATTATAATTCTTCTCTCCAGACGCTTTTATCTAGCTACTTACACAACACGTCCACTAACTTGTTTAGTAGGTATCTCGACCACGTCCAAACCATCCTTCTCACGTTCCTGGAAAGTTATGCTTTACCTAAGTCTTGCCATCTTAGTCAATGGTACCTACTTTCTCCCATTTACTCAGGCCAAGACCTTAGAGTGTTCTTTAACTTTTTTTTTTTTTTTTACTCAATTCTCACATCCACCAGTAAATCCTGTTCATTCTACTTTAAATATATAATTTGAACCCTACCACTTGCTCATCACTTTCACTGCAATTATTCTCATCCAAACTATGCTCATTTTTCACCTGGATAATTTTATCACCCTGCCAAGTGGTCTCCTCTCTTCCATCTTTGCTTCCCTACAATCCATTCTCACCTATCAGCATGTTTTTATAGTTGTAGTGAGATCATATATCAATCCCTTGAACAATAGCCTCACTGTCTTATTTAGAATAAAAGCCCAAGTTGTTCCAATGGCTTATGAAGCCCTACGTGGTTTGCTCCTCCTCATTACCCCTCTAATCGCATCTCCTGTTACTTTCTCCCTCACTCTCTCTGCCCCAGGCTCACAGGTCTCCTTGTTCTTCTCAAATATGCCAAACAGAAGCTTGCCTCAGGGACTTTGCACTTGCTATTCACTCTAGAATGTTCTTCCCTGTATATACGCATGACTCGCTCCCCCAGCTCTTTTAAGTCTTTGTTCAAATGTCACCTTCTCAGTGGATCCTTCCTGGATTACTTCCTCCCCTATCCCTGGAACTCTCTCTATACTTTCCCTGATTAATGTTTCGTCTTGGCATTTGTCACCTTTTAGTATGCTCCATAAATTAAACAATAATTTATTTTGTTTACTGTTTGTCTTTCTTCACCATAATAGAAGCTCCTTGAAGGTAGGGATCTTTATCTCTTTTGTTTACTGCTATTTCCCTAACATCTAGAACGGTATCTGCTACATGATTATAAGTATTTATTAAATACTTTCTGAGTGTATGAAAGAAAAGGTAAGGAAAATCATCATGGAGTTTGGGAACTGCATGTTCAGAACTTTTTGTTTTGGGTTATTTTATGTTTCCAATAACAAAAAAGAATTTATATTTATTTTTTTTTCTGTTTTGGTTTTTAAAAAGTTTTATTTTTCTATTTATTTGTTTGTTTTTAATTTTTATTTTTTATTGGAGTATAGTTGATTTACAATGTTGTGTTGGAAGTTTTGGGTTAGATTCACTCTACACATTTCCAGCTTCACAGTCTATGGTTTTGGACTCAGTGGTCTTCCGAAAGATGTTCCCCCTGCTAAGCTATAGGCAGATTTTCACTGAGAAAATTCATCACAAGAATTATTTCTAGAGAGCAATAATCACTTATCTAGAGTGACCTTTTATGGGTCAGTTTAGTAGCAGAACTTTCTACAAGTAGCAATTATGTACAATTACTTTCCCTGTTCATGTAACAGTCTTCTCCATCATGAGACTAACTGATTGCGTTCTTTTTTTTTTTTTAATTTTATTTTTGGCTGCGTTGGGTCTTTGTTGTTGCACTTGGGCTTTTCTTTTGTTGCGGCGAGCTGCGCACGGGCTTTTTCTCCGGTTGCGGTGAGCGGGGGCCACTCTTCGTTGCGGTGCGCAGGCTTCTCATTGCGGTGGCCTCTCTTGTTGCGGAGCACGGGCTGTAGGTGTGCGGGCCTCAGCAGTTGTGGCTCGCGGGCTCTAGAGCGCAGGCTCAGTAGTTGTGGCGCACGGGCTTAGTTGCTCCGCGGCATGTGGGATCTTCCCGGACCAGGGCTCGAACCCATGTCCCCTGCATTGGCAGGCGGATTCTCAACCACTGCGCCACCAGGGAAGCCCTGATTGAGTTCTTTACAGTAATTTTGTCCTGACCCCAGGCAGTGGTTACTCTTCCACCACATCCTCTCAGAAGATCAAAGCCTGGTTGAAAAGCTGAAACCCCCAACCTGCTCTTCAAAAAATAAAAATAATAAAAAAATCAGTAGGTATCTAAGGGGAGGTGAGGGTTGTGTCAGTTTAACACAATCCATCCTGACAAAATAAATTAGAGTTTAGGTTTGAAGCTGTAGGGGCTTCAAGTGGTTGGAGGAGGTTTGAGAAAAGCTATTGAGCTCTGTCTCATCGTCAAGCTTGCAGCTCTGTTAAGCTCAATAATCTGAGCTACACTTTCATTGTCCTCGCCCTGAGAACACGTTAGATGGATCCTCAGATCTTCTCAGAAGTTCTTCTAGCTGTTGTCAACCACTCTCTCAGTTCCCAAGCTTGAACCCTTTCCTGCCCTTTCTGAGCCTATTTCTCTACTTTCCCACCCCTCCTGTTTAGTTGATGGAAGTAGAACTTTCCACAGGAGAAGGTGGAAACCACTGGTGATGGATTCCCTTCATTTTCCTTTCCCCAGTCTACAAGCTGACCAGATTTTGTACTCACCTGAACATGTTTTTCCTTTTGTCTCGGAATATTTTTCAATGCAAATCCATCCACTGTCCTTTTGATCCCATTCTCTTAAAGATTTGCTTCTTCACCTATCCCCCTTTTTGTATTTTTAATGTCTCAGTCTCCTTTGCTCCTTCTCCTCAGCTTCTATGACTTGACAATATGTATAAATACACCTCCTAGCACAGTGTCTGGAAATTAGCAGGTGGTTAATAAATATGACTCCTCTAATGCTTCAAGTTTCCCTTATCCTGAGAAAGGCTGACGTCTTTTCTTGACACTGAACGTTCCCAAACTGCCCCACTATTTTCTTTCCTTCTCAAACTTCTTACAAAAACATCCTGTGCTCCCAGTCTCTTTCTCCACACCTTCTGCTCATCCAATTTTCACCACATTTCATAATCAATCTAATTATGAAATCAAACGGGGACTTCCCTGGTGGCGCAGTGGTTAAGAATCCGCCTGCCAGCGCAGGGGACACGGGCTCGATCCCTCATCCGGGAAGATCCCACATGCCGTGGAGCCACTAAGCCCGTGCGCCACAACTACTGAGCCTGTGCTCTAGAGCCTGCGAGCCACACCTACTGAGCCCGCGGGCCACAACTACTGAAGCCCGCACGCCTAGAGCCCGTGCTCTGCAACAAGAGAAGCCACCGCGATGAGAAGCCTGCACATCACAACAAAGAGAGTAGCCCCCGCTCCCCGCAACTAGAGAAAGCCTGCGTGCAGCAATGAAGACCAAACACAGCCAAAAGTAATAAATAAATTAATTAATTAAAAAGAAGAAATCAAACACTCTCTCTTAGTCTTCATCCAGCTTCACTCCTCTATGGCATTTGACAACACTGACCACTTTCTCCTTTTAAAATTTTCTTCTTTTTTGGATTTTTTTCTCTTCTGAGTCTCCCCTTTAATTCTTCTTCCTCACTTTTTGTTGGTGGGTAATCTTCTGCCTCCACCAGTTCTTCCTTAAATGTTGAAAAAGCCCAGATTTCTGTCCTTAGCAAGTTTTTCTTTTCCTTTTTTTTTTTTGTTTTGTTTTGTTTTGTTTTTTTAATTAATTAATTAATTAATTTATTTTTGGCTGTGTTGGGTCTTCGTTTCTTTTTTTTTTTTTTAAACATCTTTATTGAAGTATAATTGCTTTACAATGGTGTGTTAGCTTCTGCTTTATAACAAAGTGAATCAGTTATACATATACATATGTTCCCATATCTCTTCCCTCTTGCATCTCCCTCCCTCCCACCCTCCCTATCCCACCCCTCTAGGTGGTCACAAAGCACCGAGCTGATCTCCCTGTGCTATGCGGCTGCTTCCCACTAGCTATCTATTTTACATTTGGTAGTGTATATATGTCCATGACACTCTCTCACCCTGTCACATCTCACCCCTCCCCCTCCCCATATCCTCAAGTCCATTCTCTAGTAGGTCTGTGTCTTTATTCCCATCTTGCCACTAGGTTCTTCATGACCTTTTTTTAAATTTTTTTTTTCCTTAGATTCCATATATATGTGTTAGCATACTGTATTTCTTTTTCTCTTTCTGACTTACTTCACTCTGTATGACAGACTCTAACTCCATCCACCTCATTACAAATACCTCCATTTCATTTCTTTTTATGGCTGAGTAATATTCCATTGTATATATGTGCCACATCTTCTTTATCCATTCATCCGATGATGGACACCTAGGTTGCTTCCATGTCCTGGCTATTGTAAACAGAGCTGCAATGAATATTTTGGTACATGACTCTTTCTGAATTATGGTTTTCTCAGGGTATATGCCCAGTAGTGGGATTGCTGGGTCATATGGTAGTTCTATTTTTAGTTTTTTAAGGAACCTCCATACTGTTCTCCATAGTGGCTGTATCAATTTACATTCCCACCAACAGTGCAAGAGTGTTCCCTTTTCTCCACACCCTCTCCAGCATTTATTGTTTCTAGATTTTTTGATGATGGCCATTCTGACCGGTGTGAGATGATACCTCATTGTAGTTTTGATTTGCATTTCTCTAATGATTAATGATGTTGAGCATTCTTTCATGTGTCTGTTGGCAATCTGTATATCTTCTTTGGAGAAATGTCTATTTAGGTCTTCTGCCCATTTTTGGATTGGGTTGTTCGTTTTTTTGTTATTGAGCTGCATGAGCTGCTTGTAAATCTTGGAGATTAATCCTTTGTCAGTTGCTTCATTTGCAAATATTTTCTCCCATTCTGAGGATTGTCTTTTGGTCTTGTTTATGGTTTCCTTTGCTGTGCAAAAGCTTTTAAGTTTCATTAGGTCCCATTTGTTTATTTGTGTTTTTATTTCCATTTCTCTAGGAGGTGGGTCAAAAAGGATCTTGCTGTGATTTATGTCATAGAGTATTCTGCCTATGTTTTCCTCTAAGAGTTTGATAGTGTCTGGCCTTACACTTAGGTCTTTAATCCATTTTGAGTTTATTTTTGTGTATGGTGTCAGGGAATGTTCTAATTTCATACTTTTACATGTACCTGTCCAATTTTCCCAGCACCACTTATTGAAGAGGCTGTCTTTTCTCCACTGTATATGCTTGCCTCCTTTATCAAAGATAAGGTGACCATATGTGCGTGGGCTTATCTCTGGGCTTTCTATCCTGTTCCATTGATCTATATTTCTGTTTTTGTGCCAGTACCAAACTGTCTTGATTACTGTAGCTTTGTAATATAGTCTGAAGTCAGGGAGCCTGATTCCTCCAGCTCCATTTTTCGTTCTCAAGATTGCTTTGGTTATTCGGGGTCTTTTGTGTTTCCATACAAATTGTGAAATTTTTTGTTTTAGTTCTGTGAAAAATGCCAGTGGTAGTTTGATAGGGATTGCATTGAATCTGTAGATTGCTTTGGGTAGCAGAGTCATTTTCACAATGTTGATTCTTCCAATCCAAGAACATGGTATATCTCTCCATCTATTTGTATCATCTTTAATTTCTTTCATCAGTGTCCTATAATTTTCTGCATACAGGTCTTTTGTCTCCTTAGGTAGGTTTATTCCTAGATATTTTATTCTTTTTGTTGCAATGGTAAATGGGAGTGTTTTCTTAATTTCACTTTCAGATTTTTCATCATTAGTATACAGGAATGCAAGAGATTTCTGTGCATTAATTTTGTATCCTGCTACTTTACCAAATTCATTGATTAGCTCTAGTAGTTTTCTGGTAGCATCTTTTGGATTCTCTATGTATAGTATCATGTCATCTGCAAACAGTGACAGCTTTACTTCTTCTTTTCCGATTTGGATTCCTTTTATTTCTTTTTCTTCTCTGATTGCTGTGGCTAACACTTCCAAAACTATGTTGAATAATAGTGGTGAGAGTGGGCAACCTTGTCTTGTTCCTGATCTTAGTGGAAATGGTTTCAGTTTTTCACCATTGAGGACAATGTTGGCTGTGGGTTTGTCATATACGGCCTTTATTATGTTGAGGAAAGTTCCCTCTATGCCTACTTTCTGGAGGACTTTTATCATAAATGGGTGTTGAATTTTGTCGAAAGCTTTCTCTGCATCTATTGAGATGATCATATGGTTTTTCTCCTTCAATTTGTTAATATGATGTATCACGTTGATTGATTTGCATATATTGAAGAATCCTTGCATTCCTGGAATAAACCCCACTTGATCATGGTGTATAATCCTTTTAATGTGCTGTTGGATTCTGTTTGCTAGTATTTTGTTGAGGATTTTTGCATCTATGTTCATCAGTGATATTGGCCTGTAGTTTTCTTTCTTTGTGACATCTTTGTCTGGTTTTGGTATCAGGGTGATGGTGGCCTCGTAGAATGAGTTGGGGAGTGTTCCTCCCTCTGCAATATTTTGGAAGAGTTTGAGAAGGATAGGTGTTAGCTCTTCTCTAAATGTTTGATAGAATTCGCCTGTGAAGCCATCTGGTCCTGGGCTTTTGTGTGTTGGAAGATTTTTAATCACAGTTTCAATTTCAGTGCTTGTGATTGGTCTGTTCATATTTTCTATTTCTTCCTGGTTCAGTCTTGGCAGGTTGTGCATTTCTAAGAATCTGTCCATTTCTTCCAGGTTGTCCATTTTATTGGCATAGAGTTGCTTGTAGTAATCTTTCATGATCGTTTGTATTTCTGCAGTGTCAGTGGTTACTTCTCCTTTTTCATTTCTAATTCTATTAATTTGAGTCTTCTCCCTTTTTCTCTTGATGAGTCTGGCTAATGGTTTATCAATTTTGTTTATCTTCTCAAAGAACCAGCTTTTAGTTTCATTGATTTTTGCTATTGTTTCCTTCATTTCTTTTTCATTTATTTCTGATCTGATCTTTATGATTTCTTTCCTTCTGCTAGCTTTGGGGTTTTTTGTTCTTCTTTCTCTAATTGCTTTAGGTGCAAGGTTAGGTTGTTTATTCGAGATGTTTCCTGTTTCTTGATGTAGGCTTGTATTGCTATAAACTTCCCTCTTAGAACTGCTTTTGCTGCATCCCATAGGTTTTGGATCGTCGTGTCTCCATTGTCATTTGTTTCTAGGTATTTTTTGATTTCCCCTTTGATTTCTTCAGTGATCACTTCGTTATTAAGTAGTGTATTGTGTAGCCTCCATGTGTTTGTATTTTTTACAGATCTTTTCCTGTAATTGATATCTAGTCTCATAGCGTTGTGGTCGGAAAAGATACTTGATACGATTTCAATTTTTTAAAATTTACCAAGGCTTGATTTGTGACCCAAGATATGATCTATCCTGGAGAATGTTCCATGAGCACTTGAGAAAAATGTGTATTCTGTTGTTTTTGGGTGGAATGTCCTATAAATATCAATTAAGTCCATCTTGTTTAATGTATCATTTAAAGCTTGTGTTTCCTTATTTATTTTCATTTTGGATGATCTGTCCATTGGTGAAAGTGGGGTGTTAAAGTCCCCTACTATGATTGTGTTACTGTCGATTTCCCCTTTTATGGCTGTTAGTATTTGCCTTATGTATTGAGGTGCTCCTAGGTTGGGTGCATAAATATTTACAATTGTTATACCTTCCTCTTGGATCGATCCCTTGATCATTATATAGTGTCCTTCTTTGTCTCTTGTAATAGTCTTTATTTTAAAGTCTATTTTGTCTGATATGAGAATTGCTACTCCAGCTTTCTTTTGATTTCCATTTGCATGGAATATCTTTTTCCATCCCCTCACTTTCAGTCTGTATGTGTCTCTAGGTCTGAAGTGGGTCTCTTGTAGACAGCATATATATGGGTCTTGTTTTTGTATCCATTCAGCCAGTCTGTGTCTTTTGGTGGGAGCATTTAATCCATTTACATTTAAGGTAATTACCGATATGTATGTTCCTATTCCCATTTTCTTAAATGTTTTGGGTTTGTTATTGTAGGTGTTTTCCTTCTCTTGTGTTTCTTGCCTAGAGAAGTTCCTTTAGCATTTGTTGTAAAGCTGGTTTGGTGGTGCTGAACTCTCTCAGCTTTTGCTTGTCTGTAAAGGTTTTAATTTCTCCATCAAATCTGAATGAGATCCTTGCTGGGTAGAGTAATCTTGGTTGTAGGGTTTTCTCCTTCATCACTTTAAGTATATCCTGCCACTCCCTTCTGGCTTGCAGAGTTTCTGCTGAAAGATCAGCTGTTAACCTTATGGGGATTCCCTTGTGTGTTATTTGTTGTTTTTCCCTTGCTGCTTTTAATATGTTTTCTTTATATTTAATTTTTGATAGTTTGATTAATATGTGTCTTGGTGTGTTTCTCCTTGGATTTATCCTGTATGGGACTCTCTGTGCTTCCAGGACTTGATTAACTATTTCCTTTCCCATATTAGGGAAGTTTTCAACTATAATCTCTTCAAATATTTTCTCAGTCCCTTTCTTTTTCTCTTCTTCTTCTGGGACCCCTATAATTCGAATGTTGGTGCGTTTAATGTTGTCCCAGAGGTCTCTGAGACTGTCCTCAGTTCTTTTCATTCTTTTTTCTTTATTCTGCTCTGCAGTAGTTATTTCCACCATTTTATCTTCCAGGTCACTTATCCGTTCTTCTGCCTCAGTTATTCTGCTATTGATCCCATCTAGAGTATTTTTAATTTCATTTATTGTGCTTGTCATCGTTTCTTGGTTCCTCTTTAGTTCTTCTACGTCCTTGTTAAATGTTTCTTGCATTTTGTCTATTCTATTTCCAAGATTTTGGATCATCCTTACTATCATTATTCTGAATTCTTTTTCAGGTAGACTACCTATTTCCTCTTCATTTGTTAGGTCTGGTGTGTTTTGACCCTGCTCCTTCATCTGCTGTGTGTTTTTCTGTCTTCTCATTTTGCTTATCTTACTGTGTTTGGGGTCTCCTTTTCACAGGCTGCAGGTTCGTAGTTCCCGTTGTTTTTGGTATCTGTCCCCAGTGGCTAAGGTTGGTTCAGTGGGTTGTGTAGGCTTCCTGGTGGAGGGAACTAGTGCCTGTGTTCTGGTGGATGAGGCTGGATGTTGTCTTTCTGGTGGGCTCGTCCACGTCTGGTGGTGTGTTTTGGGGTGTTTGTGGCCTTATTATGATTTTAGGCAGCCTCTCTGTTAATGGATGGGGCTGTGTTCCTGTCTTGCTAGTTGTTTGGCATAGGGTGTCCAGCACTGTAGCTTGCTGGTCGTTGAGTGAAGCTGGGTCTTGATGCTGAGATGGAGATCTCTGAAAGATTTTCGCCATTTGGTATTACGTGGAGCTGGGAGGTCTCTTGTGGACCAGTGTCCTGAAGTTGGCTCTCCCACCTCAGAGGCACAGCCCTGATGCCTGGCTGGAGCACCAAGAGCCTTTCATCCACACGGCTCAGAGTAAAAGGGAGAAAAAATGGAAAGAAAGAAAGAAAGAGGATAAAATAAAATAAAATAAAGCAATTATAATAAAAAATAAGAAAAAAATTATTAAGAATAAATTTATTAAGAAAAAAATTTTTTTAATTTTTTAAAATAAAAAATATGAAAAAACTTATTAAAAATTTTTTTTAAATTTTTTAAAAATAGAAAATAAGGAAAAAATTATTAAGAAAACATTAGGAAAAAAATTTTTTAAGTAAAAAAAAAAACACACAAAAAAACGGACGGACCTAACCCTAGGACTAACGGTGAGAGCAAAGCTATACAGACAAAATCTCACCCAGAAGCATACACATATACACTCACAAAAAAAGGAAAAGGGGAAAAGTTAATATATCCTGCTCCCAAAGTCCACCTCCTAAATTTGGGATGATTCGTTGTCTATTCAGGTATTCAACAGATGCAGGCACATCAAGTTGTTTGTGGAGCTTTAATCCGCTGCTTCTGAGGCTGCTGGGAGAGATTTCCCTTTCTCTTCTTTGTTCGTACAGCTCCCGGGGTTCAGCTTTGGATTTGGACCCGCCTCTGCATGTAGGTCCCCTGAGGGCGTCTGTTCCCCGCCCAGACAGAACGGGGTTAAAGGAGCAGCTGATTCGGGGGCTCTGGCTCAGTCAGGCCGGGGGGAGGGAGCGGTACGGAGGAGGCGGGGCGAGCCTGCGGCGGCAGAAGCCGGCGTGACGTTGCAGCAGCCTGAGGCGCGCCGTGCGCTCTCCCGGGGAAGCTGTCCCCAGATCACGGGAGCCTGGCCGTGGCGGGCTGCACAGGCTCCCGGGAGGGGCGGTGTGGAGAATGACCTGTGCTCGCCCACAGGCTTTTTGGTGGCGGCAGCAGCAGCCTCAGCGTCTCATGCCCGTCTCTGGGGTCCGCGCTGATAGCCGCGGCTCGCGCCCGTCTCTGGAGCTCGTTTAGGCGGCGCTCTGAATCCCCTCTCCTTGCGCGCCGCGAAACAAAGAGGCAAGAAAAAGTCTCTTGCCTCTTCGGCAGCTGCAGTCTTTTTCCCGGACTCCCTCCCGGCTAGCACCGAAGCCCGAGCCCCAGCTCCCAGGCCCCGCCCGCCCCGGCGGCTGAGCAGACAAGCCTCTCGGGCTGGTGAGTGCTGGTCGGCACCGCTCCTCTGTGCGGGAATCTCTCCGCTTTGCCCTCCGCACCACTGTGGCTGCGCTTTCCTCCGTGGCTCTGAAGCTTCCCCCCTCTGCTACCCGCAGTCTCTGCCCACGAAGGGGCTTCCTAGTGCGTGGAAACCTTTCCTCCTTCACAGCTCCCTCCCACTGGTGCAGGTCCCGTCCCTATTCTTTTGTCTCTGTTATTTCTTTTTTCTTTTGCCCTACCCAAGTACGTGGGGATTTTCTTGCCTTTTGGGAGGTCTGACGTCTTCTGCCAGCGTTCAGTGGGTGTTCTGTAGGAGCAGTTCCACGTGTTGATGTATTTCTCATGTATCTGTGGGAAGGAAGGTGATCTCCGCGTCTTACTCTTCCGCCATCTTGCCCCTCCCTCCTTTCTTTTCCTTTTATTATTATTATTATTATTATTTTGGTTGTGCCGCATGGCATGTGGGACCTTAGTTCCCCAACCAGGGGTTGAACCCATGCCCCATGCAGTGGAAGCACAGACTCCTAACCTCTGGACCACCAGGGAATTCCCAAGTTTTTCTTTTTAATGTGCACACCTTCTTTCTCATCTACACCCATGCCCTGAACTTACACCTATTTGCAGATTACCCCCAAAGCCGTATCTCCTTTCAGACCTTTTTTTCCACAACAGATCCATTTCTACCTTCTGGATAAACTAAAACTCAATAAGAAAAAACTGAGCACACCATCTTCCTCTCATGCTTTTTCTCTTTTTCCGTGTTTCTAGCTTGAGTACTGCCAACTCTCACCTAGATCCCCACAGCTGTCTGTGCATGTTGTGTCTTCTTCATCTTTGCATCCTCTGTTTCATCCCCCAGCTCTTGGTACTTTCAATTTTGTTCAGTGAATTAGTGAATAGCCAACAGAGTCACCACCTTCAATCCTATTCATTTCCCTGAAGTTTGCTCTTCTCAGGCTCAGTTCTTCCCATGGGGTGTTCGTGCTGCCTCCAGCACAGTGATATATATAGTCTGTCTCATTCCCTCCTTGGCTATATCTATTCTCTAGGGACGATTCATTTTAAAGAGTGCTTTATGCTTTATGTTCAGCCTTCCTGTGTTCTTTAAGGTATGTCTCGTGTGTGTGCACACCCATATACATATGTGTGTATTTCTCTATTAACTTGATCATTAATTGGTATATTTAATCCACTTACACTTATAATTATTTATATATTTGGGTTTTTAGCTACCATTTATTTGTTATGTACTTGACCCATCTATTTTATATTCCTTTTTCTCTTTTATTGCCTTCACTTGCATTATTTTTCACTACTTCATTATTTTCCCTCTATTAAGATGTCAGCTGTACATTCTTTTATTATTCTTTTAGTGGCTACCCCAGAGTTCAACATATATCCTTGATTATTACCATCTAAAAAACATAGTACTTCACCTTCCCAACAATGCTTGAACCTTAAAATATTTTACCTCCATCTCCTCTCCCCGTCTTACCTGCTATTATTGACATGTATTTTAATTTTTTTTTCATTTTCTGCTTTATTCACTTGTATAACATTTGAATTATTTTATGAGCATGATTCTTTTCAAAATAAAAAAATAAACATTCTAAAATCAACTCATATACCAAGTTAACAACCCCTTTGCTTTCACTGGCTGTTTGTTTCTCTCTTCGGCTAAAGCAGTTTCTGAACAGAGAAGGGGAGTACTGGGGCGCCAGAGCAGGCCCAGCACAAGCTGCCTGGGCGTCCCTATTTACAGATGAAGAAATTGAGATCCAGAGAGGGTTGTAACACATGCCGAGGGGGCCTTCTCCTTGGGCAATACTTCCTGGTCCTGAGTAGCTGCAGCTCGAGTCCTGACCTGGGGTTTGTGCTGACCCGCTGTGCAGCTCCCCTCTCTGGGCCTCAGATTCCCCCTGCACACTGGGAGGACCAGACTCAATAATGGACAGGCCCTACCACCTTGGACAGTCTTGGATTCCAGGTTCCAAAGACCTGTTCCTTTCTCAGAGGAGAAGGGGCTGATGTGATGCCATCCCTCCCATGGCTGGCCTCTGGATACCGAGGGCACCCATCTAGGACAGCATTTCATTTAATCCTCTCAATAGCTCGATGGGGTGCAGCTGGTGTTATCCTCAGTTACAGAGGAGGACACCGAGACTCAGAGAGGTTAAGTTACTGGCACAAGGTCACACAGCTAGTGAGTGGGATAACTGGAATGCAGTCCTGGGGTGCAGCCAGGAGGTGGTGGCTGGGGAGGAAGGCTGAGAGCAGGTGCCACATCCCACACATATGGTCTTGGGCAGGCCCACTCCCTCCACTCTTTCCAGAGGCAGCTCAGCCCATGGGTCCCTCTCCAAAGGCCTGTGCTCCCCTTTCCTGGAATTAGCTCATGTCTGTTCAGATTCTGTTTTGGGAGGAGGAAGGGGAGAACAAATGAGGGATTTGCTTTGAATGCCTATTTTTTTAAAATTTAATTTTATTTATTTATACAGCAGGTTCTTATTAGTTATCTATTTTATACATATTAGTGTATATATGTCAATCCCAATCTCCCAATTCATCCCACCACCACCACCCCCCACCACTTTCCCCCCTTGGCGTCAATACGTTTGTTCTCTACATCTGTGTCTCTATTTCTGCCCTGCAAACCGGTTCATCTGTACCATTTTTCTAGGTTCCACATATATACGTTAATATACTATATTTGTTTTTCTCTTTCTGACTTACTTCACTCTGTATGACAGTCTCTAGATCCATCCACGTCTCTACAAATGACCCAATTTCATTCCTTTTTATGGCTGAGTAATATTCCATTGTATATATGTACCACAACTTCTTTATCCATTCAACTGTTGACGAGCATTTAGGTTGCTTCCATGACATGGCTATTATAAATAGTGCTGCAATGAACATTGGGGTGCATGTGTTTTCTTGAATTATGGTTTTCACTGGGTATATGCCCAGTAGTGGGATTGCTGGGTCATATGGTAATTCTATTTTTAGTTTTTTAAGGAACCTCCATACTGTTCTCCATAGTGGCTGTATCAATTTACATTCCCACCAACAGGGCAAGAGGGTTCCCTTTTCTCCACACCCTCTCCAGCATTTGTTGTTTGTAGATTTTCTGATGATGCCCATTCTAACTGGTGTGAGGTGATATCTCATTGTAGTTTTGATTTGCATTTCTCTAATAATTAGTGATGTTGAGCAGCTTTTCATGTGCTTCATGGCCATCCATATGTCTTCTTTGGAGAAATGTCTGTTTAGGTCTTCTGCCCATTTTTGGATTGGGTTGTTTGTTTTTTTTAATACTGAGCTGCATGAGCTACTTGTATATTTTGGAGATTAATCCTTTGTCTGTTGATTCATTTGCAAATATTTTCTCCCATTCTGAGGGTTGTCTTTTCGTTTTGTTTGTAGTTTCCTTTGCTTTGCAAAAGATTTTAAGTTTCATTAGGTGCCATTTGTTTGTTTTTGTTTTTATTTCTATTACTCTAGGAGGTGGATCAAAAAATATCTTGCTGTGATTTGTGTCATAGAGTGTTCTTCCTATGTTTTCCTCTAAGAGTTTTATAGTGTCTGGTCTTACATTTAGGTCTCTAATCCATTTGGAGTTTATTTTTGTGAATGGTGTTAAGGAGTGTTCTAATTTCATTCTTTTACATGTAGCTGTCCAGTTTTCCCAGCACCACTTATTGAAGAGACTGTCTTTTCTCCATTGTATATCCTTGCCTCCTTTGTCATAGATTAGTTGACCATAGGTGCATGTGTTTATCTCTAGGCTTTCTATCCTGTTCCATTGATCTATATTTCTGTTTTTGTGCCAGTACCATACTGTCTTGATTACTGTAGCTTTGTAGTATAGTCTGAAGTCAGGGAGTCTGATTCCTCCAGCTCCGTTTTTTTCCCTAAAAACTACTTTGGCTATTCGGGGTCTTTGTGTCTCCATACAAATTTTAAGATTTTTTGTTCTAGTTCTGTAAAAAATGCCACTGGTAATTTGATAGGGATTGCATTGACTCTGTAGATTGCTTTGGGTAGTATAGTCATTTTCACAATATTGATTCTTCCAATGCAAGCACATGGTTTATCTCTCCATCTGTTTGTGTCATCTTTGATTTCATCAGTGTCTTATAGTTTTCTGAGTACAGGTCTTTTACCTCCTTAGGTAGGTTTATTCCTAGGTATTTTATTCTTTCTGTTGCAATGGTGAATGGGATTGTTTCCTTAATTTCTCCTTCTGATCTTTCGTTGTTAGTGTATAGGAACGCAAGAGATTTCTGTGCATTAATTTTGTATCCTGCTACTTTACCAAATTCATTGATTAGCTCAAGTAGTTTTCTGGTGGCATCTTGGGGATTCTCTATGTATAGTATCATGTCATCTGCAAACAGTGACAGCTTTACTTTTTCTTTTCCAATTTGTATTCCCTTTATTTCTTTTTCTTCTCTGATTGCTGTGGCTAGGATTTACAAAACTATGTTGAATAATAGTGGCGAGAGTGGACCTCCTTGTCTTGTTCCTGATCTTAGAGGAAATGCTTTCAGTTTTTCACCATTGAGAATGATGTTTGCTGTGGGTTTGTCATATATGACCTTTATTATGTTGAGGTAGTTTCCCTCTATGCCCACTTTCTGGAGAGTTTTTATCATAAATGGGTGTTGAATTTTGTCAAAAGCTTTTTCTGCATCTATTGAGATGATCACATGGTTCTTATTCTTCAGTTTGTTAATATGGTGTATCACATTGATTGATTTGCGTATATTGAAAAATCCTTGCATTCCTGGGATAAATCCCTTGATCATGGTGTATGATCCTTTTAATGTGTTGTTGGATTCTGTTTGCTAGTATTTTGTTGAGGATTTTTGCATCTATATTCATGAGTGTTATTGGTCTGTAATTTTCTTTTTTTGCAGTATCTTTGTCTGGTTTTGGTATCAGGGTGATGGTGGCCTCATAGAATGAGTTTGGGAGTCTTCCTTCCTCTGCAATTTTTTGGAAGAGTTTGAGAAGGATGGGTGTTAGCTCGTCTCTAAATGTTTGATAGAATTCACCTGTGAAGCCATCTGGTCCTGGACTTTTGTTTCTTGGAAGATTTTAAATCACAGTTTCAATTTCATTGCTTGTGATTGGTATGTTCATATTTTCTGTTTCTTCCTGGTTCAGTCTTGGAAAGTTATACCTTTCTAAGAATTTGTCCACTTCTTCCAGGTTGTCCATTTTATTGGCATAGAGTTGCTTGTAGTAGTCTCTTATAATGCTTTGTATTTCTGCGGTGTCCGTTGTAACTTCTCCTTTTTCATTTCTAATTTTATTGATTTGGGTCCTCTCCTTCTTTTTCTTGATGAGTCTGGCTAAAGGTTTATCAATTTTGTTTATCTTCTCAAAGAACCAGCTTTTAGTTTTATTGATCTTTGCTATTGTTTTCTTTGTTTCTATTTCATTTATTTCTGCTCTGATCTTGATGATTTCTTTCCTTCTGCTAACTTTGGGTTTTGTTTGTTCTTCTTTCTCTAGTTCCTTTAGGTGTAAGGTTAGATTGTTTACTTGAGATTTTTCTTGTTTCTTGAGGTAGTCTTGTATTGCTGTAAACGTCCCTCTTAGAACTGCTTTTGCTGCATCCATAGGTTTTGGATTGTCATGTTTTCGTTGTCATTTGTCTCTAGGTATTTTTTGATTTCCTCTTTGATTTCTTCAGTGATCTCTTGGTTATTTAGTAACGTATTGTTTAGCCTCCATGTGTTTGTGTTTTTTACCTTTTTTTCCCCTGTAATTGATTTCTAATCTCATAGCGTCGTGGTCAGAAAAGCTGCTTGGTATGATTTCAATTTTCTTAAATTTACCGAGGCTTGAATGTGACCCAAGATGTGATCTATCCTAGAGAATGTTCCATGTGCACTTGAGAAGAAAGTGTAATCTGCTGTTTTTGGATGGAATGTCCTATAAATATCAATTAAATCTATCTGGTCTATTGTGTCATTTAAAGCTTGTGTTTCCTTATTAATTTTCTGCCTGGATGATCTTTCCATTCGTGTAAGTGAGGTGTTAAAGTCCCCCACTATTATTGTGTACTGTCGATTTCCTCTTTTAGAGCTGTTAGCAGGTGTCTTATGTATTGAGGTGCTCCTATGTTGGGTGCCTATATATCTATAATTGTTATATCTTCTTCTTGGATTGATCCCTTGATCATTATGTAGTGTCCTTCCTTGTCTCTTGTAACATTCTTTATTTTATTATTTTATTTTTAAAAATATTTATTTATTTATTTTTGGCTGCTTTGGGTCTTCATTGCTGTGCATGGGCTTTCTCTAGTTGCGGTGAGAGGGGGCTACTTTTCATTGTGGTGCACAGGCTTTCACTGTGGTGGCTTCTCTTGTTGCGGAGCACGGGCTCTAGGTGCGCAGGCTTCAGTAGTTGTGGCACGCGGGCTTCAGTAGTTGTGGCTCACGGGCTCTAGAGTGCAGGCTCAGTAGTTGTGGTGCTCGGGCTTAGTTGCTCTGTGGCATGTGGGATCTTCCTGGACTAGGGCTCGAACCCATGTCCCCTGCACTGGGAGGTGGATTATTAACCACTGTGCCACCAGGGAAGCCCTATTCTTTAAAGTCTATTTTATCTGACATGAGTATTGCTACTCCAGCTTTCTTTTGATTTCCATTTGCATGGAATATCCTTTTCCATCCCCTCACTTTCAGTCTGTATGTGTCCCTAGGTCTGAAGTGGGTCTCTTGTAGACAGCATAGGTATGGTTCTTGTTTTTGTATCCATTCAGCGAGCCTGTGTCTTTTGGTTGGAGCATTTAATCCTTTCACGTTTAAGGTAATTATCGATATGTATGTTCCTATTACCACTTTCTTAATTGTTATGGGTTTGTTTTTGTAGGTCCTTTTCTTCTCTTGTGTTTCCCACTTAGAGACATTCCTTTAGCATTTGTTTTAGAGCTGGTTTGGTGGTGCTGAATTCTTTTAGCTTTTGCTTCTCTGTAAAGCTTTTGATTTCTCTGTCTAATCTGAATGAGATCCTTGCTGGGTAGAGCGATCTTGGTTGTAGGTTCTTCCCTTTCATCAAATATATCATGCCACTGCCTTCTGGCTTGTAGAGTTTCTGCTGAGAAATCAGCTGTTAACCTTATGGGAGTTCCCTTGTATGTCATTTGTCATTTTTCCCTTGTTGCTTTCAATCATTTTTCTTTGTCTTTAATTTTTGTCAATTTGATTACTATGTGTCTCGGCGTGTTTCTCCTTGGGTTTATCCTGCCTGGGACTCTCTGCGCTTCCTGGACTTGGGTGGCTATTTCCTTTCCCATGTTAGGAAAGTTTTCGACTATAATCTCTTCAAATATTTTCTCGGGTCCTTTCTCTCTCTCTTCTCCTGGGACCCCTATAATGCGAATGTTGTTGCATTTAATGTTGTCCCAGAGGTCTCTTAGGCTGTCTTCATTTCTTTTCATTCTTTTTTTTTTTATTCTGTTCCACAGCAATGAATTCCACTATTCTGTCTTCCAGGTCACTTATCCGTTCTTCTGCCTCAGTTATTCTGCTATTGATTCCTTCTAGTGTGTTTTTCGTTTCAGTTATTATATTGTTCACCAGTTTGTTCTTTAATTCTTCTAAGTGTTTGTTCTTTAATTCTTCTAGGTCTTTGTTAAACATTTCTTGCATCTTCTCAATCTTTACCTCCACTCTTTCTCCAAGGTCCTGGATCATCTTCACTATCATTATTCTGAATTCTTTTTCTGGAAGGTTTCCTATCTCCACTTCATTTAGTTGTTTTTCTGGGGTTTTATCTGTTCCTTCATCTGGTACAAAGTCCTCTGCCTTTTCATTTTGTCTTTCTGTGAATGTGGGTTTCCTTCCACAGGCTGCAGAATTTTAGTTCTTCTTCCTTCTGCTGTCTGCCCTCTGGTGGATGAGGCCATCTCTGCATTTTAGTTTTCAAAAGGCATTATCTTTGTTTTATACCACCACTACTGATTTATATTTTTCTACAGTTACCTTTCTGTAGCTTATTATTTACTGTATTTCTATATTTCTATCATCTCTTAATCAATATTGCCAAAGGTTTTAGCAGTCTTTTCAAAGAACCAGCCTTTTTCCTTTGTTAATGTAATTTTTTGTCATTACTTTCTGCAGTAGCTCCTTTCTATATTTTATTTAAAAAATTCCTAAGCTGATAATTTAGCTCATTGTTTTTAGCTTCTCCTTTTTTGTTATCCGCTCAGTACCATTTTCAGTGCATCCTATAAGTATTGATGTGCAGCATTTACATTTTGTTCTAGTTCTGAGCATTAGTAAATTTCCACGTGATCTCTCCTTTGATGCAAGAGTTCTTTACATTGGGCTTCCCTGGTGGTGCAATGGTTAGGAATCTGCCTGCCAATGCAGGGGACATGGGTTCGAGCCCTGGTCCGGGAAGATCCCACGTGCTGCGGAGCAACTAATCCTGTGCGCCACAACTACTGAGCCTGTGCTCTAGAGCCCGCGAGCCATAACTACTGAACCCGACGCACCTAGAGCCTGTGCTCCATAACAAGAGAAGCCACCACAATGAGAAGCCCAAGCACATCAACGAAGACCCAATGTAGCCAAAAATAAATTAATTTTAAAAAAAGTTATTTATATGGACATTTTAAAGTCTCCAAACATATAACTTATTGTTGTGGAATTTCCAATAAAAAATGTGGTCAGAGAACTTAATCTATATAATACTCACTTGGTATTTAAAACTTTATTACAGTATACACTAGCAATTAATTGTTTTACATCCATTTCAGACTATGTATTCTATAACTGTGAAGCATGAATCTTTATTGCCCACAAGTTATTAAATTATGTTGTGTACATTTGTATCCTGAATTCACTAGATTCTGCTCTAGAGTTTGAGCCCTAAGTTCCAGATAATAAAAATATATTTTGCCTTTATTTCCTTCCATTTATTTCTCTTGGGACTCTGCAGTGGAGAAGAGGCTGAATATTACTTGGTTATTCCTAAACTAGTGGCCAAATGGTCTTAATATTATCATTTTAATTTCTGAACTTTGTTAGCAAATCACTTCATCATTTCCAACAATCTAGTAATTTTTTAAGTTGTCAGACTACTTTATATCTTCCTCCAAATAATCTTTTAAAATCTTGCCTTTTCCTTCCTCTGAAACTTTTTTTTAGTAAGGTGTTCGAGAACACCAGGATTCATCTGTTCACAGAATTCTGAAGGACCCCTCAGGAATGGTAGGGCATCCAGGGCTCCAGCATCCTGTGTTCAGCTGTACTGCTTCTTGCTCGTGCCAGGCTCTCGTACTGGCCCTGCTGTCACAAACCATGGTTCTGCTCGTGTTTAGATTCAGGAGACAGCATATTCCTTCAGGAACCTCAGAAAACACAGTCATTTACAAGAGACCAGAGATTCAGTGTCCGCATATGAAACTTTGCAGGAGCATGAGCAATAAGAGAACGATTTGATATTTCAACACACTGCACTGTCTTTCAAACTTTCCTTTATGTATAATTCTCGACAGATTTTCACCTATTGCAATAATGCAAATCAGTGAATTAAAAGTAATTTTTTCTGTTACCTCCAGAATTTTATCAACCTCCATAAATGTTATAATCTAGGGGAAATTTTTTTTGATGCTGTGCCATTTCACCCAGGACAAACTGTGCTTAAACCTTAGATAAATGGCTCAGAAATGTCTGCATGTTAGGATAATCTCTTTGGCAAACTCCAGACTCAGCTCTTATCTCAATTCCACCTATGGCTCTGCTAACCATGCCAAGCCTTCTCTATCCTCATGGAAAACTACCATGTCCTCCCAGATTTTTCTGAGTATGGATGATCTTTAAAAGTCTCAGGAACCTGAGGCTCTGGTGAGTGAATGGGTGAAATGGAAAGCCCTAGAAACCAGGGAACTTGGCTGCCTGTGTTACTTTCTAAAATTTCATGTGTGCATACTTCCAGAAGGACAATGGATGACTGGAGTTAAAACCAAACCAGTCAACTGGAACATCATTACTGACCAGAATGAGAATCCCCTTGTTGAGCTGTTAAGCTTAGGCTTTGTCATCCCACCCACGTTCCTCTGGTGAATGCTGGCATGCAATAGGTCGAGAAACAGAGCAGAAGAAACCAGCACAGAAGGCAGTCTCCCTTTTCATGCTTTAATCCCATACCCTGTGCTCCATTTTTGGAGGATGGTCTCCCCAGTCCTTGCCACTCCCACAATCAGAGCAGGTGAGGTTCATCATTATTCAGCCTCATCTCCATGGAACCTTTACCAGGCAACAGAGATCCTTGGGCCATGAGATTCTACTCCTTAGTTCTTAATTACATGAAAACGAAATCACGTAAGAAAAAGCAAACAACGCAAATACATGAAAGCCTTTACTCCTGGTAAATTCTTCAGGGTCCCAGGTTTCCCTGACATCAGAGAATGAGGCAGGGCGGATGGGGTGGGGTGTCAGGAGAACAGTCTGGATGGCCTTGGCCAGCAGCAACAGCTTTCGCTTGAAGTTTCCATAATTGGAGCTCAGATCTTCTCCAGCTTTCTTCATGTAAGTGAAGTGACCCCATCAATCAGGATTCTACAATCATGACAGTGCCTTCGTAAGCTGACACCACTTCAAAATCCCCTCACAAACTCATGTGAAGAGGGTCGGCTGGGTGGGCTTGTATATATGTGGAAATATAAATGACTTCAACATGGTTTTAATTAGGCGTTACTAAATCCCTCAGCACCCAAATGCTACATCTCACTTGTAGCAGAATAAGCACTAGGGACAAAACCAAGAGACTGGCAGAACAGTAGGAGGGCTAGACAGGAGCATTCTAACAGGAAAAAACCCCACAAGGAAAGAGGCTTCTGACCAGGCCCCCCTTTCAAGCTGTGTCTGGCACCTGGTGTCATTTTGACAATGGGGAAGGGAGCAGCCTGACAAGGTCCACATGAAGCCGCCTTGAGGTTTTTGCCCATCAACCACTACTCGCATCTCTCCCGAGAATCAAAGGAAAGTGCATGGTGAAGAAGTGTATCAGTGAGAGTTGTACAGTTAACCTGTGAAAGTGTGGCAGAGCCATCAGGATGCAGGTCTCCTGCCTTGAGTTCAGGGCTGTGTGCTTTAAGATTTGAGCCCAGGAAGGACAGAATCCTAAAGGATGGTCCCTTATCAAACCTAAGGACTTGTCCTGGGCCACTTTAAACTTGAGGGTGTTAGGCGTCTTTAGGATAGTTAACAGCTTATTTGGGGGCAAATATAGTAAACACAACCTCTTAAGTCTTCTAATTCTCCTACTTCACACCTGTGAGGTTGAGGCAGGAGCACTCCAGTCACGGAGAGGCCTCAATTCAGGCGAACTTTGGGAAGAATATCTCCTCAAGGTGTAGAAGAAGGTTAAGAGGTTCTGCCCAGGGGGGTGGGGGGGTGGGGTGGGGTGATCTAGTTGTGGGAAGAGGTTGCTAACGCACATCTGGGCAGGTCAGGGGACTCCCTAGAAAAGGTCTTCCCAGGCCGACAAGACGGCTTCTCCCAGACCATCCCTGGGAAAGAGTCGAAGGCAGGTGTCCGCACGTGGGGACCAGGCTAGGAGGTCTTTCCTGAGTGGGTCCTCTGGTGCCTGATTAAGTGGTAGCCTCTGCTGAAGCTCTTTCCGCAGGTAGGGCACGTGAATGGTTTCTCACCAGTGTGTGTTCTCTGATGCCTGACAAGGTGGTCTCTCCGACTGAAGCTCTTCCCACACTCGGTGCAGCGGCAGGGCCTCACTGAGGCGTGTCCCCTCAGGTGCTTGGCAAAGGCGGCGCTGTGGTTGAAGCAGCGCCCACACTCACTGCACAGATAGAGCTCCTCGGCCGCGTGCGTCTTCCGGTGGGCCAGGTACCGCCTATGGTCACTGAAGTCCTCTCCACACTCTCCGCACAAGTAGGGTTTGCCTCCAAGGTGGATTCTTTGGTGTGTTGTAAGCACGGATTTCTGGCTGAAGCTTTTGCCACAAATAGTGCAGAAGAAGGGTTTCTCTCCCGTATGTGTCCTCTGGTGCCTGACAAGGTCTGAAGTCCAGCGGAAGTGTTTTCCACAATCGTCACACCTATAGGGTTTCTCAACAGGTGGAGTTCTCTCAACCTGGACCAGAGGGGAGGTCTCATGCAGATTCTTCCGGTTTAGGGGATATTTATGAGGAGTGCTCATTTTGTGGACCTTTTGGTGCCTGGCGAGATGTGAGCTCCGTGTGTAACTTTTCCCACACTCCATACATTTATAGGGCTTCTCTCCTGTGTGAGTTCTCAGGTGTCTAACAAGGTGGGAGTTACAAGTGAAACTTTTACCACATACAGGACAGTCATGATGTCTCCCTAACAGGGGGTGGACAGGCATGGTTTCCTGAAGATTCATTAAACTACTAACTTGAGAAATATTTGTGCCAAATCTTCTTTCGTTAAGTCTACCTGGATCATCCTCAAAGACTATTTCCCAATCTGGAGTCTGGTGAACTTCTGCATCTCCCAGGATAGACCTGTGTAGATCCTCCAAACTCAGATCTTCTGGCTCAGGACACTCCTCCTCATCTTCACTCCTATCTCCTGTAGAAAGGGAGAGAGGAGAAAAGAGGAAATTATAGAGGTAATGATGCCTTGTGCACAATGGAGAGATTTTTAAACAGTTTTGGGAGGGCAAGACCGTATAGAGAGAAACCCATGTTTCTTAAGTGTAGAGGCTGGGAAGAAGGAAATAACCAGTCAACTGAATGCCTGTCATGTGCCAGGCACTTTCTCATGTGCCATCTCACGCTGTCAACAGCCTTCGTGTGGACAAACATTATTATCCTCCTTTCACAAATGTGATGGTTGGGGATCAAGGGTTTACGTGAATGCTTAAAAAATGGTATAGCTGCAATTCCAAAAGTTCCCCTTTTTCGTCTGTCACCATTTTGCATTACAGATCCCTCAAACCAATGATAGGCGTGAAGAGGGGAAAAGGATAGAAGAACTTGGCTTCAGAGGGAGACAGTGCTGTCGGCTGACATGTTAGAAGAACCAGTGAGAGGGGTTCCCCAGAGGGCGAGAGAAACACTGACCAGAGGAGCTGCCAGCTCGGGGACAGATCCCCTTTGTCACTCCTCACCTGTGTAGGTGAAACTCAGGATTTCTGGCTCTCGAGGCTCCTGCGCCTCTGGGATCTCTGGGATCAAAGGCTCTTCTTCTCCCATGTGGGAGATCTCGTCTAGTCTGGGGATTGGAAATGCTGCTCAAGAGAGGGAAAACAGGACATCACGATTGGTTCAACTGTTCCCCGTGTCAAGAGCAGATCTTTTCTGTTTGGCAGATTGCAGAACAATCACATAGGCAGGTCAGTCCATCAAACCTTCAGTCTCTTTAGCTTGAGCCCCTCTGACGAGTGCTGCATCTCTCTTGCCTTTCACCAGCAACTCAATAATCACACAGCTGTCAATGTTACCCTCTTTTCCCATATTCAAGTAAGTAGATTGTCTCCAACTTTTATTGCTTGTTTCAAAACTTATATGCTTACCTACTCACACTAAAGTTAAACTCATACTAAAACTATAGTATTACAGCTCTGTTTTCTTGTTAGAGGTTTCCAACTACTTCCTAGGCATTTTCTCTTCCCTCTAACTTCGAAGGACACCACCTTCCTCGGCTGTCCTTCAGTGTCACTGGTGGGGTCGGCATAAGAGAAGTGTAGTATGTACAATCTAAGGTCTAAGACACCCTCAATTTCCAACAAGAAAAAGATCTCTGTGCTCAGGACACTCTAGAAACACTTGAAATTCCTTACACAAGGAGACCACAATTCCGCAGTCTTCTTCCAAGACATATTCCCCATAGAACTCCTTCTGCGTTGGATCCAGATCACTCCACTGGTCCTGGGAGAAGCAGACAGCCACATCCTTGAAAGTTACCAATCCCTGAAACAACACAAAGGTTCTATTAAAATGTCATGCTTTATGGAGCCTCATATTTTGTTCCTGGAATAAAGGTCATTGGAACAGGCAGAATCCATCCAGGAGACAAAGAAACTCAAATGGGACACTTGGTTCCCTTTCAGGACATCTGTGTTTCATCCTCTGTCGCTGCTTCCCAAGTTTCTGCTTTTGCAACTGGCCCTCTTCCTGCTCCCTCCAATCCCACTACTTTCCCTCAGCACCAGACTATGTTCTTCTTTCTGGGGATATTGTTTAAATACAAGAAAGGTCTTAGAAGTCATCATTCAACTCCCTATTTTACACTTTAATGCTACCTACATTTCTGCAAAAATTCACCTTTTCCAGGAAGCTTTCCCTAACTGACCTTACCTAATCACACATCACTTACATAGTCTATATAGCATAAATAGGACTTTCTTCTTCAGCTAGACCACAATCTAAAAATAAGGACGGGGGGCTTCCCTGGTGGCGCAGTGGTTAAGAATCCGCCTGCCAATGCAGGGGACACAGGTTTGAGCCCTGGTCCAGGAAGATCCCACCTGCCACAGAGCAACAAAGCCCGTGCGCCACAATTACTAAGCCTGTGCTCTAGAGCCCGCGAGCCACAACTACTGAAGCCCACGCGCCACAACTACTGAAGCCTGCACTCCTAGAGCCCGTGCTCTGCAACAAGAGAAGCCACCACAATGAGAAGCCCCCGCACAGCAATGGAAGAGTAGCCCCCGCTCGCCGCAACTAGAGAAAGCC
Source organism: Eubalaena glacialis (assembly GCF_028564815.1). NCBI lineage: Eukaryota > Metazoa > Chordata > Mammalia > Artiodactyla > Balaenidae > Eubalaena > Eubalaena glacialis. Next base: position 9,680,881 of record NC_083725.1, on the reverse strand, counting down.
CACATGCAGCAACGAAGACCCAACGCAGCCAAAAAGAAATAAATAAATTTATTTAAAAAAATAAATAAATAAGGATGGGGACTTCCCTGGCGGTCCAGTGGTTAAGACTCCACACTCCCAATGTAGGGGGCACGGGTTCGATCCCTGGTCAGGGAACTAAGGTCCCGCATGCCACGCAGCGCGGCCAAAATAAATAAATAAATAAATAAAATAAAAATAAGGATGAATTCTATTCCTTTTTTCTCCAGCCACATAGCTTAGTTGTGGGGCTCTTGACCATGGTGAAGTCTTCATGAATGCCATGGCCTGACTGAATGCAGTCCCTGGAAGAGGATAGCACCCAAAATCAGAAATCGTTTTTGCAGGACAGTCAGTTATCCTTACAAATGATGATCAAGTTTATTCCTTAAAACCAAAAACAAACCCTCACTTGACAACTTCAAAGTTGTACTGGAGTGTTACCAAATAATCCCACTTTGTTAGTCCCTCTGGTTGGTGGCAAATCAAAAGGCTCTGGAGCCTGTAGATCCGACTGAGATGTTATAACTGATCTCATTAGCTGCAGTTCCTCCCCTTCCAGACACATGCAGAACTGAGAACTTAAACTGGCAAAGGAGAGTGGAAACTTGTGTCCCGTCTGACCTGTTCAGTGTATATGCCCAATGGTTCCTCAAATTCTCCATGGTATAGACAGAAACTAGGGTGCACCTGTGACAGAGCAGTAAGAAGGGCAACCATCTCTGGGTTTCCAGGGTTCCTCTCTTCAGGAAGGGCTGGGTCCTGGGGCACTGGAACCTCTAAGAAGAAAAGAAGGCAGAGATCAGCAGTGTGCAGGGCAGCCCTATAACTGGCAAAGAGCTGAGCATCCCCCATGGTCTCTGGTGGGAAGGTGGGAGTCAAGACACAGGCCTAAGGGTGGCTTGAGTCATCCCAACGCCACCACCTATAACACTACGGGAATGCCAGGAGAATAACCAACAAAAGTGCTATCCAAGGTAGCCCTGCTTACGGGTACTCTAGCTAGTACTGTCTCCTCTCAACACCCTGTGCTCTGTGGTTTCCTCCCCTTATGATCTAGCCAGCCTCCTCGGTATGGGAGCAATATCCCCCTCCCCTCACTCTGCCACGATCCCCCCTTCCTGCTGAGGCTCCCACCGCTCTCCTGCAGGGGCTGGAACTCCAACTCCTGGCACAGGCTCTGCTCTTCTGGTGCCCCCAGATCTGGGCTCTGTGTGGTCTCCTCACGGGACTCCTCGGGGGTCAAGGTCTGTGCAGGATCCTGAAGCTCACTAGGTGACTCGGGCTCTGCTCCTGGATGCACTGTCTCCTCGGACAGGACTTCCTGGCCGTGAACATGGACAGTCACCTGGGAATAATTCCAACTTCCAGTCACCATGGAGTCAGGAGGAAAGTCTTGGCTGTCATCAGGGCTTATGTTAGGAGAAGCTGCCAACAGGAAAACTCCCAGAGGGACCCAGACGAGGAGGGGAAAGTCCAGTCCCATCGGGGCGTGGGAGGAGGAGCTGAGTTTATCCTCGCCAGGACAACGGGGGGACATTCAGATACTGCCCTGCTTTCTCATTTCCCTCAACCCTGCCTGTCACCAGGGCTCTGAGGGCCCATCCTTCCCATCTTCGCCTACCCCACCTGCGGCTTGCCTTGCTGTGTGCTTCCCTGTCTGTTGTCCTGAAAGGGGGATCTGTCACTGAGGGGCTGAGAACCTCTGAGGAAGTCACGGAATTCTCCTCCCCAGGGAATGGAGGTTCAACATCCAAAGGGAAAACCAAAGCCACATCACCCTTGCGTGCTGAGGCCACAAAGATGGTCCCTAGGCAGGTGTTTCAAGAACCAGGAAGTCACACTCATACACACACAAACACACACACACTCCTGTGTCCCATGGAGCTCATGGATCTAGGTACAACCCAAGGGCGGAGCCAATTCAATTTATGGGGTAATTTATGTGAGCCCTACCCCTAAATCCATCCTTCCAGCAAATAGACCCCCTCCACATCACACAGATCAGGACTCCCCCTCCTCACCCACCGCCTTGGTCTCCTGGGTTGTTTCTGCAAACCCTCCACCAGCGTCACGGCCTCCTCGCCACTCTCTGGCCGCTGGCCCCGCACCCAGCTCTGCAGTTCTCCGGGCAGGACAGTAAGGAATTGTTCCAGCACAAGCAGCTCTAGGATCTGCTCCTTTGTCCTCCTCTCTGGCCTCAGCCACTGATGACACAGTTCTCGGAGTCGGATGAGAGCTTCCCGAGGGCTTGCTGCTTCCTGGTAGCGAAAGCGCCGGAAGTTCTGGTGCGACGTCTCAAGCACAGGGTCATCCCTCTGTAAGACAGACTCTGGCCTACAGGTGAAATCATCTTCCAATTTCACCATGAGAATCCCCTCTTCTTCCCAAAGATCCTGGTCCTCCGGTTCCAAGGCTGTAGCCATTGTCTGGCTCTGGCTCTGGGGTGGTCTCACACCATCGAGAGCTCACACTGTCATTCCCCCCGTCTCAGCCTGGGAGCCTCGAGGAGTTTCTCCCAAGGGACCTGGGTAGAGAAATAAAGACAGACAACACTATAAGCATGAAAGTATACACAGGAATAACAGTTCTGAGCTCAATCATAATCCTGTACACATAACACTCCCAAACTTAAATCCCCTTTCCCCTAATCTCCATATGTTGTAAATAGATCTAGTTGGAATAGGATAAGCTATGCCTGAAGGTATGTTCTCCCACTCCTTTTCCTAGGCAAGGTTCACACCCCATAGAAAAACAGAAAAACACTGCATTTCTACTTCATGAAATATGGGAACCTAAAAGGAAAATGGCTAGGAGAAAGGACACTCATAACTGCCTGCTAAAAATGTGGTACTGACCACAATCTGTTTTACACACACACACGCACGCACACACACGCTGACATATATATTAGGATATATATTCTGAGAAGAGACACATTGACAGGGCTGAATTAGACAGAGAAGGCTTTGTGGAGGTTCACTGTGAACTGAATCACACTCCGTATTAATTTATTCTGTAAAGTGGGGACTCTCAGAGATTGAGAGGATTGTATGCGATAACAGCGAAGAAAGCCACTTACACACAGTGGCTGGCACATAAGCACCCCCAAAAGCGATCCTCCTCTTAAGACATCTTTAACTGAAAGACCTACAGACCCTCAAAACTGACTGCTCAAAACTAAATTCACGATTCCTACTCCCAAATCCACCCCTCTTCGTGTAATCCTCTTGGCTGAGATCATCACTTGTTAAGTCAACACTCAACTTTATCATCTTTGGATTCAACTTTGAATCTTCCCCATTGCTTACAGCTCATTAAACCAATTGTACCTCTTAAGCCTCTAAATCTGTTTCATCCTGATTTAGTTTGGGCCCCCATCTCTTGCCTGGACTACGGCCATAACTTCCTAACTGGGATCCCCACAGTACTCAGCTATGAGCAAAACGCAACAGATTCAGCTGTGGAGCTTTTGCAAAACACAGTATCACACACATCATTCTTCCGGATATTCTGATTCAAGTCAATCCAGGGAACTGTATCTTTAGAAATGCTACATATGGTTCTGATGTGCATCCTAGCTGAGAAACACTTAGGGCATGTAAGGTTAAGAGAGAGTCCTGGAGTCAGATTGCCAGGGTTTGAATCCTGGCTCTATTGTTTACTAGATGTGGGGTCATGGTCAAGTTCTTATTCTCCTTATGCCTGTTTCCCCTTTACAGAATGGAGGTAAGGATGGAATCCATCTAATAGGGTTACTATGAGGAATATCTGTGAAGTACCTAAAAGAGTGATGGTACCCCAATGTTAACCATTATCTTTCTGAATAATAGTTCCAACTGCATCACTCAACATTTAAAAATAATAACTTCATACTGTTAGTAAGATCAGTTCCAAAATCCTTGGCATGGTACTGAAGCCCTTCACAACCAGCCCTCAATTTATTTTTCAAGCCTCATATCCTCCCCTCTTCTCTGTATCACCTGCCATAATGAATGCACTGCTGACCTCCCTACAATAGGGTGTCTTTCCAGGCCTCCAAGTCTGTAAAAGTCTGTTCCTTTTGTATGGAAAACTCCCACCACCAATGCTTCACATGTGTTCCTATTTCTTCTCAACAGGTCCCCTCTTCTTCATTCCCAAGATTTACAGTTTCGGTCTTAATCAGTTCTCCTCTGGATTACTGCAACGGCCTCTAAATGTGAGCTATCTGTCTCCAGGTTTGTTACCTTTGTTACCGTTCATCATATCACAAGAATGACTGCTCTTGGCAAATCTGGTCCTGTCCCTTCCTTATTTAAGATCCTCAATCACTCCTGTCTTGGAAGTGAAATACAAACTTCTAAGTATTATGTATTAGGTTGACCTTCATCTTGGGTTTCTTTTTTTTTTTTTAATATTTATTTTATTTATCTGGCTGCACCAGGTCTTAGTTGCAGCATACAGGATCTTTCAGTTGCAGCATGTGGGATCTAGTTCCCTGACCAGGGATCAAACCCGGGCCCCCTGCATTGGGAGCGTGGAGTCTGAACCAGTGGACCACCAGGGAAGTCCCTTCATCTTGTTATTCCTTTGCCTTCCTCTCCAATCCTTTCAAACACACACACACATGCACATTGTGCATGTAAAGCACACAAAAGGTCTATGCTCTTTGGCTTTTGAACATGCCGTTCCTTCCAACTCTTTACCCTTCATTAGGTTAAACTTATTTATCTTTCAAGACATAGATAGGTAAGGCTTCATGTCTCCTGAGATGCTTTCTTTGATCCCATTCTCCCTGCCCTTAGACCTGGTTAGAAATCACTTTGCTTCCCTAGCTATCTGGACACATCTGTATCTCAAAATCTGCCGTATCACACAGCCATCGTTCATCTTTCCCCTGAAACCCCTTGAAGTAGGGGACTGTGCTTCAATCAATTTCCAATACCTATAACAAAGCACACAATAAATGCATCTAAATGAATAAGCCTCCACTTTGAAGTTTTCTTCCTACATTAACAGTAAGAATCAATCTTTTCCTCCGTAAGTTTCTACTTTTTTATTCACCAAATCTTGTTAATCCTACCTTCTAAATCTTTCAAATTCATGCATCTCATCTCCACTGCCATTCCCCGAGTCAAGCCGTTATGACCCACTAAAAGGCATTGATAGGACCTCTTAAAAAATGACGATATCCTCGGCCCTTACGACTGCACTGGCACTTACATGTGGAATGAACCACTTGGTTCAAATTTTACCAGTGGACTTCCAGGTGCCACCCCCTCCAGACCACTCTCCACATGCAACCTGAGGGTTCTTCATTTTCCAATCTTTTTATGCTTCACTACAACTGCCTCAGGTCCACCTTCAAGGTCAACGATCCAATCTTAACAGCTGTAACGTGCTGTCTAACGTGCTGCTGCCCATCAACCACCAAATTATTCATTATTTAAATCTGTATCTCCAATCACTTTTCATTCAAGCTTATTTCATTTTTCCATTACCCGCAAACATTCACTACATAATCTCATGGTCTGTAGTTCCATAATTTACAGATCTTCCTGTGCTAATTTACCTACTTATTAAATCTGCTCTATCTCATGGTGGTTTGTTTTTGCAGGTGGTTTGTAATTTTTTTACGTTTTATGCCCATTTTCTTTGGGAGAGCCCTAGGTTATAAAAGTGAGCCCTTTGAATGAAATTTCATTTGCTTCCATCCAAGTACTAGTGGTTTCAATACCTTAATTTCTCAGAGTCTTCCTGAATTATGCTGATAGTGTCTCATTTAGGCCTAAAACTGTGAGTGATTTCTGTCTCACCCAAGGCTATGGAGGCCTACACTTCCTTGCCCTTTTGCTTGATCAGTAGACAGATTTTCATGGAAGGAGTAGCTCTTCAAGGCTCCAGGCTGGCAGATGTTCAACTCTATATCCCTCCCCCATCCCCACCAGTGCCCCATTTTCATATCTCCTTGTTGGAGTATAGGTATTAGAACCCCAAACTTTAGAAGTCTTTATTTTGGTTTGAAATCTCCTCGGGCTGTGGTGGAGTTAGACTGCGCTCACTCCTCCAGCTTTTATTTCTGGAACCTAGACATTTACCTTTAGTTTGGGGGCAGGGAGGCAGGTTGAGTGCAAGCATTTAAAAAGGGGCAAGAGCCATATCCACATCAATACCACCTGCAGTGCTGCGGTAAGGTCTGAGTTGTGACCCTTCTAACATACCAAATCGGCCAATGGCTTCACACTGTCCACAGGGTAAAATCTAAACCCTTACAATTTGATTCCCAAGGCCCTGCAAGACCTGGCCCTGCCCACCTCTCTTCTCCCACGACTTCTACTGCATTGAAAGTTGCTGCTCGAATACACTGCTGTATCTCTTTTCTATGCCCTCACTAGGTGTTCCTGATGCTGTCGACTCTGCCTGAAATACCCTTTCTACCCCTTTTACTTGGTTAACTCTACTCATCCTTCAGACCTGCTTTCCCCAGACGCCTTCCCTGGTCCTCCCAGATTGCGTCCACAGGAACTTGGACCCTGTATCGCAGCACATACATATTTCTACTTTTTGTGTAAGAATCGTTCATCCTCCTGTTTAGTTCACCAGACCGTAAAGCTCCGAGGGCAGGGCCACACAGCACCCAGCTCAAGGCCTGTCACACAACAGGTATACTCAGGCAGAGACCACGGTAAGTCTTTTTAAGTCTTTCTCTGGAAGGACAGATCCAATATCTTATTAATTCTTATTCACTCATTTGTCCAGCAAACTGTGTGCCAGACAAATGAATACATAAGGGAAAAAACACTTATTATTTGGATTGTGAGTAACAGAATACTCTTAGTGGTTCCTGAAGTGAGGAAACCACAACTCATCACAAGGAATCTTCAGGCTGCCTTGGGAGAATCCACATACAAGACACACAAAGCTGTGCATTTGAAAAAAAAAATCATTTTCCTTTGAAGATTTGAATCAACCTTAATAAGCACAAAACTGGACATCAAGTAATTTAACACAACTACAACACTGATTATTTATCCAGACAATCCCCCCAACATCTGCAAGGCAGGAAAAGGAGATGGAAGTGATACTCAGGGTCTCTGGCTTAATGAAGGGATTTCTATTAACTTAAAAATCCGAGAACTTGCCCAGCGAAGCAGGCTAGGAACTCTCCCTGTTCTCACGTAGCACAGTCCACGAGATGCCCTACTACAGATTCTATAAAGTATGCGCTGACAGAGGGTTCCTGCTCTTACAGGGCTTTGCTCTCCAAAGAAAAAAGAATGTAACAGCATCACATAAAACCTGCTGATTTAAAATGCTCTTCAGAAATCATGGATTGAGATTTCCTTTGCTTGTTTTGTATTTACTTTGGCAGCCTAGGAATATGAGATGGCGACAAAAGATCAGCAACAGCGGAATGAGGGGAGGCAGAGTTGTCCTTGTTGGGGCAAGAGATGGGAAGGAAGAGAAGGCGGGCGCTGCGAAAAGAGCACCGGATTAGGTATCCAAAGATGTACGTTCCAGCCCACATCCCCACAAACCTGGAACCACTCTAAGGGTTTCCTGAGACAAGGTACACAAGAGCCCTTGTAAAGGGTGAAGCCCTCTTCAGACAACAACTCTCAGGATTAGCTGAGATCTATGAGAGCTTATGAACTAGAGTGTGCTGTGCAAATGTCAGGTGTCAGTACTAGAGACAGAAAATGGGCTTTGCATTTTATTCCATTTATGGGATGGGTTACCCTGCAAGTCTACCTTGCAATTTGTTGCCTTCTAACACCTTCCCTCAGTGTCTGTCCTTGGAAGGAGTTCCACAGTGACAGATAAAAACCCAACAACAGGATACTACAGAGAGACCGTGAGGCCAGGCCAGGAAGAGTGAACGACCTGCTTCCAGAAGGCTCTAAAATAATGTCTGCAGAGACGCTTCACAAGCCTCGGCCTGGGCTGGCCCCACCACCTAGCCTCTTCAGTGTTTCTAGGACGTCTGGGGCAGGACTGTGGAGGAGATGTGGGAAAGGCAAGACCTTTCTCCAGTCTGTGGTCCAGCTGTCTCTGTCCATATCTGAGTGGGTCCCATGCCAGTTAAGGCCCTAACTCAACCCTAAAGACCAGAAAGGAAAACTGCAGGCAGTGAAAAGATACCTGGGTCTCTATCTTAAAATGTTATTCCTACTTGGAGTGATCTTTCTGGACCCTAAATGACAAGGTCTGTAGTCTTATAGCATCTTCCTAAAGGAGAGGTGGGATCTATTTACTGGCAAATAATTAATCTTCAGAAGAAAACAGTGATCAGAGAGGTTCGAATGATGATATTCAGCAGACATTTAAATTCTTCCCAGTCTCCCTTCTCCTCTTTGACTCTAATGCAGGCCCAGAACCTGGAGATTTGAATCAATGATCGCTGGGACTAACCAGACGCTTGCAACTGCTCCTCTCATTGCTCTAGAAAAAAAAAAATCAGCTAATAAAAATTGTTAACTGCCCTTTTCTACTCCTGTACTGTTCTTTAAAACTAAAGACTATCCACTATGATCCTCCTACTGGAAAGATTCTTTCATTTTACTGTTACTTATCCTTATACAAACGTTTACCCATACTTTCCACGTAATGGTTAGGGGCTCTGGAGCCTTAGTCTGCATCCCTTTCCTCACCTATTAGCCAGGTGACAGTCCCTAAGCCTCAGTCCAATCTTCAACATGTGGCAAATACTTCCTACCTCATATGGTGGTCTTAAGGATCAACGAAGTAACGCATAGAATCACTCAGCACAGAGTTTGGTATATGGTAGGTGCTCTATATATTCTGTTCTTTCCTTCAAATTGCTTTAAATCCTTTTGGGAAGAAGATTTAAATGATAATCAAACAGTCCTTTATTTCATCATAATTCAAAAAAAATTTTTTTTAATGCACAGGGAAAATCATGGTGTTTACTGTTACATCAAAAGTAAAGTGTTAAGGGAGTTCCCTGGTGGTCCAGTGGTTAGGATTCGGTGCTTTCACTACTGTGGCCCGGGTTCAATCCCTGGTCGGGGAACTGGGATCCTGCAAGCTGCGTGGTGCCGACCCCCTAAAAAAAGTAAAGTGTTAAACCAAGAGAGAATTCTTGCTTTGAAAGCACTTATAAACTAAGATTAAACAAGATCCTTGGAACCAGATGGGATGAAAACGTAAAGATAGGTTTTCCGGCCTAAGACCAGAGTAGCAATACTTCTGCTTACCAATATCACAGTCCTGTCCCCTTCCTCTAACTGGGAAGAGGCAACCTGAGGCAAACCCAGTTAGTACAGGCATACCCCATTTTACTGCGTTTCACCTTCATCACGCTTCACAGATAATGTGTTTTCTGTTTTGTTTTCTTTTACAGCTTAAAGGTTTGTGGCAACCCTGCAACAAGCAAGTCTATCAGTGCCATTTTTTCAACAGCATTTGCTCACTTGATGTAATCACATTTTGATAATTCTCACAATATTTCCAGCTTAATTATTATTATATTTGTTATGGTGATCTGTGATTAGTGATCTTTGATGTTACTATTCTAATTGTTTTGGGGTGCCACAAACTGTGCCCATATCGGATGGCAAACTTAATCAATAAATGTGTGCTTTCTGACTGCTCCACTGACCAGCTGTTCCTCCATCTCTCTGCCTCTTCTTGGGCCTCCCTAGTCCCTGAGACATAACAATGTTGAAATTAAGCCAATTAAAAACCCTACAAGGGCCGTAAGTATTCAAGTGAAAGGAAGAATCGCATGTATCTTGCTGTAAATAAAAAACTAGAAATGATTAAGCTTGGTGAGGAGGGCATGTCAAAAGATGAGACAGGCTGAAAGCTAGGCCTCTTGCCCCAGTTAGCCAAGTTGGAATGCACAGGTAAGTTTCTTGAAGGAAACCGAAAGTGCTACTCCAGTGAATACACAAATGATAAGAAAGTGGAGAAAGTTTTAGTGGTTTAGATAGAAGCTCAAACCAGCCACAACAATCCTTTGAGCCAAAGCCTAATCCACAGCAAGGCCCTAACTCTCTTTAATTCTATGAAGGCTGAGAGAGGTGAAGAAGCTGTAGAAGAAAAGTCTGAAGCTAACAGAGGTTGGTTCATGAGGTTTAAAGAAAGAAGCCATCTCTGTAACATAAAGTGCAAGGTGAAGCAGCAAGTGCTGATGCGGAAACTGCAGCAAGTTATCCAGATCTAGCTAATTAATGAAGGTGGCTAAAATAAACAACAGACGTTCAATGCAGACAAAACAGTCTTCTACTAGAAGAAGATGCCATCTAGAACTTTCATAGCTAGAGAGAAGTCAATGATTGGCTTCAAAGCTTCAAAGGACAGGCTGATTCTCTTGTTAGAAGCTAATGCAGCTGGTGACTTTAAGTTGAAGCCAATGCTATTTACTATTCTGAAAATCCTAGGGCCCTTAAGAATTATGCTAAATCTACTCTGCCTATGCTCTATAAATGGAACAACAAAACCTGGATGACAGCACATCTGTTACAACATGGTTTGCTGAATACTTTAAGCCCACTGATGAGACCTACTGCTCAGAAAAAAAAATTTCTTCTAAAATATTACTGTTCGTTGACAATGCACCTTGTCACCCAAGAGCTCTAATGGAGATGTACAATGAGATTAATGTTTTCATGCCTGTTCACACAACAACCATTCTGTAGCCCATGGATCAAAGAGTAATTTCAACTTTCAAGTCTTATTATTTAAGAAATACATTTTGTAAGGCTACAGCTGCCATAGACAGTGATTCCTCTGATGGATCTGGGCAAGGTAAATTGAAAACCTTCTGGAAAGGAATCACCATTCTAGATGCCATGAAGAATATTAGTGATTCATGGGAATAAGTCAAAACATCAACATTAACAGGAGTATGGAAGAAGCTGATTCCAACCTTCATGGATGACTTTGAGGGGTTCAAGACTTCAGTGAAGGAAGAAACTGCAGATGTGGTAGAAACAGCAAGAGAACTAGAATAACAAGTAGAGCCTGAAGATGTGACTGAGTTGCTACAATCTCATGATAAAAACTTCATGGATAAGGAGCTGCTTCTTATGGATGAGCAAAGAAAGTGGTTTCTTGAGACGGAATCTACTAGTGAAGATGCTGTGAAGATTGCTGAAATGACAACTAAGGATTTAGAATATTACATAAACTTAGTTGATAAATCAGCAGCAGGGTTGGACAGAACTGACTCAGTTTTGAAAGAAGTTCTACTGTGGGTAAAACGCTATTAAACAGCACTGCATGCCACAGAGAAACTCTTCATGAAAGGAAGAATCAATTAATACCGCAAACTTCATTGTTGTCTTATTTTAAGAAATTTCCACAGTCACCCCAACCTTTAGCAACCACCACCCTTCAGTCAGTAGCCATCAACATCTAGGCTAGACCCTCCACCAGCTAAAAGATTATGATTCACTAAAGACTCAGATGAGGGCTAGCATTTTTTAGCAACAAGTATTTTTAAATTATATACATTTTTTTTTTAGACACAATGCTATTGCACACTTAATCAATCGACTCCAGTACAGTGTAAAGAGAACTTTACAGTACAGTGTAAACAGTTTTTTGGAAAACCAAAAAATTCCTGTTTTTATTGCGATATTCCCTTTATTGCAGCGGTCTGGAGCTGAATCCACAATATCTCCGAGGTCTGCCTGTATACCCAAGAGGTCCTCTGAAAACCTAACCCAAAAGGCAACAGAAATGAAAGGGAATACCTTCACTGACTTTTTGCCTTCTAACACATCATGATCAGTGTGCTTCAAACCATGTTTAAAAACTACTTAAGATATTCTTGCCATTTAAATTTTTTCTTCCTTCGTTAGAGTCAACATGGATTTAGTTAAGATTCTATTCAGTGATTCTTCACTAGATTTGAGTAGCAACGGGAGAAGCAGCTCAAAGATTACTATAAGGTGTAAAAAAGAGGAAGACAGGAAGAAATAAAAAGAGAGGCCAAATAAGTAGTCGGTGGTACAGGGAAGTCAGAGGAGGCTAAGACATAAATATCTTCTGCCACTAAATTTTGTAGACTTTGCAGTTAGGATCAAGGTATAGAAATGTAATTGAGAGTAAATATAAACATGAAAAATTTAAATAAAGCTATGAAAATCATAACAATTCACTTTATTTTCAATTAAAATGTTTCCTACAGGTATGTACACAGGCCCAGGAGGCAGTGCTGGATCGCTGTTGACAGTGCTGCCTTCAGAGGTGGAGGAGCTGTGTCCTACCTCCTAGAGATGTATCATCTGGGACAAGTCACATCAAATCATCTTGAAAATGGGGATGATTTTCTACCTAAAGGCAGAGAGCTGGATCATTTTTTGAGAAACTATCCAGCTTTTTGATGGTAATAGAGGGGCTTTGAGGGGTACAAGGATATGTGGCCTCTTTACTGAGTACTTGGGCCATAATGTATTAGCCTGAAGATGGTGAGAGGAATTTACTCAAGAGTTGAGAAGGGCTAGAGGCCAAATACAGGTTCTGAGACCAGAATTAAATGTCCTGCCACCACGATCATACTGGTTAACCCCCAACATGAAACTAGGCTTTTGAACCTCACAGGTTTTTACCCAGGGGTGGTTAATGGCCTGAATAAAGCAGGCCAATCTACATGCCTCAGTTTAAAACAGAATGTCACATACTAATCTGAAGTAGGAAAAGGGTGATCACCAAACCTGACACCCACCCTAATGAGGGCAGCAGCTTTTATCTGGAAGCCAGAGTTAAACTAGCCAAATACACTTAATTCACTACAATGAACACGGTCAATGCCAATCACACAGAGGAAACATTATTTAATGAAAGAAAAAAAAAAGGATATTTTATAAATATAGCTTGACCTGAGATATAAATATGGATAATTCAGAACAGTTAATTTAAAAGTCATTCACTATGTTTTTAGTTTTTAATTAATATTCTCTGTCAAGATACTCCCTGCTCTGGATCTAGATGACTTCCTTCTGGCTTTGCCCAAGGCTCCCTTGCGTATGATGAGATGAAGGATGGGATCCATGCCTGCTGGACCACGGGAATCTGAGGGGTATCAGGTTTCCACTGCAGACTAAATCATGGTCCAAAGTAGATGCCATTCTTGCAATGGGCCACTGTTTAGTGTCTTTTGTCTCCCACTGTGAGCCCTGTCCCTGAAAGCAAGGACCTCCTTATATATTTTTATATTCCCTGTTCCTAACACTTCGTCAAACACCTGGTTAAAAAGATGCTCAATAAATGTGTGTTGCATTTAATTAAGCTGTTGATTTCTCTTCCCCCAACTTGAATATAGACACTGAAATTCAGAATCAGTGGGTGCCAGGGCTTCTGGGGACAGTTACAGGAATTTGGCATTAGCATTTATTCCAATCCCCTGCGGGAATCAGGTGGCACAGCCATATACTACTTTACTATGTTACACAGGATTAGTGGAGAAAAACTTCTTCAAGAGGAGAAGGAGGCAGGGGATGGAGTTCATTCATCCCAGAAGTATCTACTGAGCATCAGTTGTGTGTCCCACACAAGTCAAGGTGCTGGGCAAAGAAAGATGAAAAAAGCACAGGCCCTGACCTTAAAGAATTTAACATGTAGTTAAAAAATAGCAGGGACTTTGGCATACTAGGAACTCACAGCAAAAACCTAGAATATGGGTATAAGCTATATGATAAAAATAGGCGCTCCTATCAAGAGAATTAAGAAAATCAAGGGGAAAAACTCACCAGTATTTCACCTTCAATTCAGCTTAAGATAATGTAGCACTTGGAGTTTTTTTGAAGTACACTTTCTTAATTTTACAAATCAAGGAACTCAGACCTAAGTGGTTAAATTACCCACACAAGATCATCGTACTAGTTTCAAGCACAGAAGTACTCACACACAGGTCTTTTGATGTCCAAACCACTGCAATGTTTGTGTGAAGAAGTTTGGCCAAAGGCAGTGGTTCTCAACGCGAGAAACCCAGACCAGCAGCACCAGCACCGGAGAACGTGTTAGAAATGCAAATGATCAAGCCCCAGCCCTGACCTATAATCAGTAACTCTGGGGGTGGCCCCAGTAATCTGTATTTAACAAGCCCTTCAGGGCTTTAAGATGCTTGGTAAGTCTGAGGACCAGTACCTAAGGCAAAGGAGATAAATCTGAGGTTCGAGTAGAAGGGAATCTGAGGTTCGAGTAGAAGGGATCCAACTTTTCCAGTGCTGGCCAAATTTAAAGGAGGAAAGGAGTCTAGGACTGCTGTATGTGTGTTTTACGTCTGTGCCAAATTAGCCGGGAAAAAAATGTTGTAAACCTGTAACTTACCTCATCTGCATAGTTTATAATGCCCAAGAGTCCCTCACTTCGTAGTAAACCTTGCTGTGCCCTTGAAATGACTGTCTACTGCAATATGGTATACAGAAAGAGTGCAAAACGGGTACAGCTGGAGGAGAAAGGGGACAAGATTATGAATCCCAGGTGCTTGGTCCTAGGAGAAAAAAATTTCCTTCCTCCCTCCAAGCCTGCCCACCCTCTTACGCTAGATAGTAATAGCAGAAGCTACCCAAGACAAATGGCTACAAACCCTAACTGTTCCGCTGTCATACATTTCCCAGCAACAAGCCTCCCATGGCTGTCCCACAACCTTTGTGAAGTGGCTTTCTGGATCAAGGGCCATGGGGCAGCTTGGAAGAGAAGTTGGAGGGATGAGGGACTCCACTAGCTTTCCTTGTGGCTTCTGAGTGAGGCTGCCCTGGGTGTCACCTGCAGAATGCGGACAGAGAGAAAAAGCAACAGTTCTAAGCCTAGCCTCTAAGTAGAGCCTGGATGTGGCCCTGCTCCCCAGGACCAAGGTAGACAGGGTTATCAAGGAGCCTAGAAGACAAGAACATCAAGGCCCAGAAAAATAAAAATCGGGCTGGCACCTTTCTGAGAAAAGGTAGCAAATCCCTGGCATACAAACTAACAAACTTTTTGCGAAACCAGGTAAGAAGCAGGCCCCATATACTCCCACTGAGGGTAGCTGTGGTGTCGAGAAAAGTGCCAAAACTGGCTGTTAGGGGTGGGGGAGGGAAGTTGCAAGTGGACACTGCAGTCATTGGCTTGAGAGGAAGCTCGGGTCCGTCACGGTGCAGCTGAAAAGCCACAGGCCAGGTGGTCTCCAAGGCCTAGCACGATCACGGGCGATAAAATCACGGGAGATAAAGTCACGGGTGAGGGTATCTGCGTGTGTTGCGGCGTAGTTAGTGGTGGTAAGTGATGGGGCTCGCCTGGGCAGGGAGCCTTCGGGGGGATTCTCGAGCCAGCTGAGAGGCGGGGTAAGAAAAAGCTGCGGGAAATGAAGGGGCCTCGACCACTCCTCCCACGGTGCCGGAGGGCCAGTTGGCGCGGAAGCAATGGGAGGGAGGTACGAACTAACTGCGTTTCTGCAGGCCTCAAGAGGAGGCGGAGGGCGGTGGCTGCAAAGAAAGAAGCCTGGAGCGAGTTCCACGTACCCGAAGGTTCTAGCTTCGGCCGCCAGGAAACACGGAGACCACTACGCCTCAGCCCCTTCAACATACTGCCGCCACCCCCTTCCCCAGGACAGTACGATTTCCCCAGGTTCTAAGGGGGCGGGGTCTCCGACCCCTCCCCCTCCTCCCCGCTCAGCCCCGCTCAGCCCGCTCCGGCCCGGCCCGGCCCGGCCCAGCCCCCAGCACTCACAGCTCCAACAGCTCCGGCGGCTCCTCCCCTGCCCCGGCTTCTCCCCAACCCACTCCCGGCCCTAGTAGCGCCGCCGGATCCGAGCCGCGCGGGGCCTGGCGGGTCGGAACACGTGGGGCCTTTGCGCCCGGAACCGGAAGCTGCCCTTCGCCCCGCCTCTTCGCCGCGCTGGGGCCTTTCTAGGCTCTTGGGAGGTTTGCTTGTCTCTCTGTGCCCCTAGCTCGTGGAGGCGTCGTATTCCCAGGGGAAGCGGGTCGAGAGCCTCAGACCGCTTCCGCCCGCTCGCCCGCCCCTCTCTGCAATTACTAAGCCTGTGCTCTAGAGCCCGCGAGCCACAACTACTGAAGCCCACGCGCCACAACTACTGAAGCCTGCACTCCTAGAGCCCGTGCTCTGCAACAAGAGAAGCCACCGCAGTGAGAAGCCTGCGCACCGCAACGAGGAGTGGCCCCACTCTCCGCAACCAGAGAAAAGCCAGCGTGCAGCAATGAAGACCCAATGCGGCCAAAAATAAAATAAATAAATTTATTTTAAAAAAAACAAAAAAAACCCTTCCGTTTTGTACAGCCCCTCGGACTGCCCTTCTATTTACTGGATGAGATGCTGCCTGATTCATGAATCATTGAATAAAGTCAATTAGATCTTCAAATTTACTTGGTTGAATTTTGTTTTTTAACAATAGTGACACTGAACATCCTTTGTATGTTTATTGGTAACTGGTAGTTTTCCTATGAGTTTGCCCATTTTTCTATTGGGTTTTTTGCTCTTTTTCTTTTTTAAAAAATTTACTTATTTATTTATTTTTTGGCTGCATTGGGTCTTCACTGCTGTGCGCAGGCTTTCTCTAGTTGTAGCGAGTGGGGCTATTCTTCGTCGTGGTGCGCGGGCTTCTCATTGCAGTGGCTTCTCTTGTTGCGGAGCATGGGCTCTAGGCGCCCGGGCTTCAGTAGTTGTGGCTCGCGGGCTCAGTAGTTATGGCTTGCGGGCTCTAGAGTGCAGGCTCAGTAGTTGTGGCGCACGGGCTTAGTTGCTCTGCGGCATGTGGGATCCTTCCGGACCAGGGCTCAAACCTGTGTCCCCTGCATTGGCAGGCGGATTCTTAACCACTGCACCGCCAGGGAAGTCCTGCTCTTTTTCTTATTGTTAGATGTTCTTTATGTATTCTAGATACTAATCATTTGGTATATATGTTGAAAATATTTTCTTCAACTCTATAGCTTATTTTCTATCTTTGTTTATAGTATTAAAAAAAAATTTTTTTTTGGCAGCGCCAGGTGGCTTACGGGATCCTAATTCCGCAACCACAGACCGAACCCCAGGCCGTTGGCAGTGAAAGCGTGGAATCCCAACTGTTAGGGGAAACACTGACCAAAACCGCCCGAACTGGCCCGGCAAGATAGTAGCAACTTGCATGAGTTATCTTACCACAGGAGGTCCTGGTAACAAACAGAACCGACAAGCTACCACCAACCAGAAGAATTTGGGAAAGGTTAAAAGGAGAGAGGAGATGCCAGTCCATATGTCCTACCAACCTCCCAGAATTCTTCTCACTGGAATCCATCTTGGCTGAGCAATGCGCTCGCCACCAAGAAGGACCCTGAGTCTGAATGATTGGCCAGAGACAACCCGGAAAGTAGCCCATTCCCATAAAACCTGAGACTGCGAGCCACATGGCAGAGCAGTTCTCCTGGGTTCCCTTACCCTGCTGCTCTCCACCCAGGCGCCCCTTCCCCATGAAGTCTCTTGCTTTGTCAGCACTTGTGTCTCCTTGGACAGTTCATTTCCGAGTATTGGACAAGAACCCACTCTTGGGCCCTGGCAGGGGTCCCCCTTCCTGCAACACAACCACTGGACTGTCAGGGAATTCCCAGTATTACAATTTTAAATTTGATACTGTCGACCAAAAAAAATATTCACAACCTAAAAGTTGAAAGTTATGTTTTATTTGGTGGAAATATTTAGGACATCAGGCCCAGGAGGCAGCATCTCAAGAAACCCTGAGAGAACTGCTCCGAGGAGGCGAGGTGGGGAGCCAGGGTATATAGGAATTTTGCAGCAAAGGGCAGGTAGTCTGAACTTCAAAAGATTATTGTTAATTAAAGAAAACCACATAGCTCAAGTTAAGGAATTTAGCGCTTTTCTCTGTATGGGAAGAGGCAAGAGTCTGGGCTCACTGAAATCATTCCTTTGATAGGTACCTCAGCTATCTGGGGCCAGTATCCTGTGTTTTCATATCCTGAGTTTCCTCGGGGCTCACTGTGGGGAGTGGCTGCGGTCTGACTGCTGCTGGATGGCAGGTATTCATTGTTTCCTTCCTGAGTTCCCTCAGGGCTCACCAGCTCACCGTAGGAGATGGCTGCAATCACTGATGACTGTGACATCCTTTGTTTACTGATATGGCAGGAAATATTCCATTTCTCAATACACACTTTCTCTTAGTGGCTTTGAATTTTGTGTCTTATTTAAGAACATCTTTTCTACACGAAAGTCATCAGAGCTTCCTCCTATTTTTTTTTGTTGTTGTTCTTTTTACAGTATTTTTGTGTATGGTATAAATTGGGGATTCTAATCTAATATTATCTATGGTAATTAAATTCCTCTTTCAAGACGTGGAGTATGGGATATTTACAGAATAGTACAGAGGATATTATCCACGCATGATGTAATGTGTTCTGTCAGTCCAGTTATCTGGTCCCTCATATTGTAACGGCGCAGGACCTTATGGAGCCTTGGCCGGGACAGAACCCTTCCCCCAGGTCCTCTGCTTTAGCTCCACTCTGAAGTACCCAGATAACAATATCTGATGCATTGATATTGTTACATTTACTGAGTTGTTTTACAGATGCTAAAACCCCCATTAAATGGAAGAAGTTAGCTACTTGATGACCATGAGCACATAGCCCCCAGACCTACTGGAATAAGATGATTAATAATGCTAACCCCAGTTAACTAACTTTCCCCTGGAGCTAACTTTCATGTGGTGTGTGTGTATGATATGAAGGAGTTTGGAAGGAAAGAAATAGAATTTTAAATAATTTACATTATAAATCATGATTTAGTTTCTGCAAAGGAGAAGTACAGTGTGCTATGAGAGCTTATAACTAGAGGTCCTGTAAAGCAGATAGGGTAGGGGGTCCCTGGAGGAAGAGAACCAGACATAACATAAGAGAAGTCATTTTATTTTATTATTATTATTTTGGCTGTGCCGCGCAGCTTGCTGGATCTTAGTTCCCTGACCAGGGACTGAACTTGGGCCCTCGGCAGTGAGAGTGGAATCCTAACCACTGGACCGCCCGGGAATTCCCAAGAAGTCATTTTAGGCCTAAGCCACTTTGTGATCTAAACCTGACCACAATGTCTGCCCTTGCAAAAGAACAGATCTCAGTAATAATGATCTTAAGGGAATAAAAGAAGGTAAAAACAAACAGCTATTACCAGGCCAGGGAGATAACTTAAGCATATCAGAAACAATGTATCAGTTGTAAAGACTCCCAGTTCTGTTTCAAAGGTAAAGATTAGCCCGAAGCACATTCTTGAGCTGTTTTGCAGAATTCAAACCCCCTGGAGCACTCAACCACCAGATTAACTGGAACCTAAGAAATGGCGCTGACCTTTGCTGACCTTTTCTGACTTCAATCACCTAGAGCCTGGACTCTGTCAACCTTTGCCCCAATTCTATGCTGAATTCTCCTCTGCTCAAGTCCCTTCATGAATATGCATACACTGTCCAAGCCCCTTCATAAATATGCATTCACCTTCTAAGCCTCTTCATGAATATGCATGAACCCTTAGCTTAAAACTCCCCCAATTTTGCTGTTCAGGGAGATACTGCTTTGGGAAAGATCCCCAGTGTTCACCTTGTTTGCTGCGAGCAATCAATCCTTCCTGCTCCTAATCTTTAGTTTCGTTCTGTCTTTTGACGCAACACCCACCAAGAGGCAAACCCAGTTTTCGGGCAACAGTCCTAGTCCTGGTGGTAGTGCTGGTAGAGAGGGTGGGGGAAGCTTCCTTGAGTAGCGACCTTTGAGCAGAGCTCTGAAGAATGACCAGGCAGGCTGAGATTGGGGGTGGGGTGGGAGGTAGGGTGAGTAAGAGAGAATATTTGAAGTGATGGGGAATAGCGTGTGTGCAAGGGTCCTGAGGCAGGAAGGAAGGAGTTCGGGGTATTGGAGAAACTGAAAGAAGAATAGCGTGTCTGGGGCCAAAGAGTAATAGAGAAATGTGTGAGGTGGGCCTCGTATTGTGGACAGGGGTCAGATCTGATAGACCAATGGTCTTATAGACCAAAATTAACTGCTAAGGGTGATGGGCAGTCATAGAAGAGTTATAATTAATTAACTGACATATTTTCATAAGATTCTTCTGGCCACTGAGGAGAACGAAGGGGCCCAAGAGCGGATGTGGAGAGGTAATTTAGGAAGCTGTATTATCGTAGGTTGTATTGAGGAGCAAAATTTGCCACCCCCAAAATGTGACTTTCTGGCATGAGGAGTACTTCAGGCTGATGATTTTTAAGAAACAGAGTACTCAAGAAGTCTTTCTCTTTATCTCCCCCTTAGCTGCCTAAAGAATTTAGATAAAGGGCCTGTGGGGTTCCCGGGCACAGAGGACTTTTTTTGTCCCCTGTTTCTTGTAGGCCAGACTCCAGCCTCCATGACCTTCCCTGAGTTCCAAAGGTCAGATTTGAACAGCTGCTAATGAAGGGAGGAGCCGCCAAGAAACCACCCGAGGCCAGATTAAAGGGACGAGAGAAACATCAAGGTTAGGAGACCTGACCACCTGAGATGAGATTAAGGGAGGGCAGGCCCTGTGCACACCTGATCTTATCAGCAACCCCACCCTTGAACTGTTGTCATAAAACCCTCATCAGATCCTCCTGGGTTGGGACACAGTTTTTCAGGGCAGGAGCCCGCTGTGGCCCCCTTTGCCTGGCAAAGCAATGAAGCTATCCTTTTCTACTTCACCCAAAACTCTGTCTCTGAGATTCGATCAAGCACCAGTGCAGAGAAGCCAAGCTTTTGGCATCATTTCCAGAATAGAGCTATCACCAGAAATGTCTGCAAAGATTATGGCCTAGGTATGGTGGGGAAAGCTGGCAGGGCCTAGAGATCGGAGCCCACTCTGGGTCCCATTGTCTCTGCTTGGCCCACAAACATTTGTTTACTAAACATTTGCCTTTCCATCTCCTTGTGAATTGCCTTCTTCCCCTTTGAAGTCCCAAACCACTACCCCCAACCTCTTTTGTCTTTAGCTGAAGATGATTTTTAAGGTAAGGGCTTTGGCCTTTTTGGCAAGTTACTGGGTTTTCCTGGGTCTCTCCCATGTGTACATGTTATTAAACTTTTGTTTGATTTTCTCCTTTTAATCTGTCTCATGTCAGTTTGTTTCTTAGACCAGCCAGAAGAACCTAGAAGGGCAGAAGAAAACCTCTTCCTCCCCAACAAGGTCAAGTGCTTGGACTAAAGCCTCAGTGTGGAGATGAGGAGGTTATTTCTTTAACAGTATTTGATGGAGAGCAAAAAACTAATTTTTAGGAAAACAGCTGCTTCTGCACTTAGGATAGAGAGAGATTATCTTCCAAAAAATCAAAGAAATAGCTGGGGTAATTAGTGGAATGAGTTCAGCTGAAAGTGTGTGTAAGAGTTCTACTTACTTAGTTGTTCAGTCCAATACTAGCTGAATACCAAGTACACAAAGTGGATGGCTCTGAAAGAGCTATGTATATAATTGGAGTCATTTAAACTTGCAAGGAGAAATTTTAATTCACAGCATGGTGAACCAATTTTTCAGGCACTAGATACTTTGGTAAATATATAATTATCTCCAAATTTTTCTGTAGTGTACTTCAGATTTTCTTGTCTTAGAGTTTTAAAATTTTATTTCTAAGTTAGTTGGGTATTGTGAATACCTGATAAAAACAGATGAATTTAGAGATACACCTTAAGGAAGAGAGCAGGGAATCTTTAATCTAAGGCACATTGAGAAAAGTGGTCTGTGGCCAAATAAGCTTGGGAAAGGCATGTACTCTGTCCTCCTCTTGGGGTTTTGTAGTGCATATGAGGATCATTAGAACTGAAAAAGTCAAGTTGAATTTATTACTTGACAAGTAAGGGAGAGCTGTATCACTCAAATGTGACTTCCTTCTGAGTGTATGGTCAGGCCACTCAAGATGGCTGTTCTCTTGCTCTCTGTGCATTCCCTGCCCGACCAGTGCCCGCTTCATCTATATCTTACGCACAAGACTGACCTTCCCACGTACTTGCCCCAGGCCCCCCGCTAGTTCTTGTTCTTATCAAAGTGGCGGTGAGGGGCGTGCCCCTCTGCTGTTTTCCCTGGTAACTAATGAGTCCACCTGACATCACTTTCTCTGTAACTGGTAATCTCCCCTTCTCCTCCAGGAATGAAGACTGCCACCATGTCCTGCCCGCCTCTCTGCACACTGTGGGGTGTCCCTCTAGGACCTTGCTTCAGATGTGTAAGATTCCCCCATCCATTAAACCATTGATGTCTCTGTTGCTGACTCTGGCTCTTTGGTTGTTCTTAAAGCTAGGCAAGTGCAGGGCTTGTAGGCCTGCGGGGTGCAACCCAACACAGAGTTAAAAAGGGATAGGCTAGATCTAGGATAAGGAGAAGAAGTTTTGCACAAATAATGCATGGTAATGAAGCCATCATTTAATTGGTTAAGAAGAGGATTGCAAAGTCTCCTTTTGGAATGTTTGTAGTTCTGATTTACATCAGTAATTATGGATACAGTTCCTTTTTTTTTTAAATTTAGTGAGAAGACTGGCATTTCTCTCCATATGTTACAATTCTCTTTACTTTTTAAATTTATTTTATTTTATTTTTATCTATTTTTTTGGCTGCATTGGGTCTTTGTTGCTGCACACCGGCTTTCTCTAGTTATTGTGAGCAGGGGCTACTCTTCGTTGCAGTGCGTGGGCCTCTCATTGCGGTGGCTTCTCTTGTTGTGGCACACGGGCTTCAGTAGTTGTGGCTCATGGGCTCAGTAGTTGTGGCTCGCAGGCTCTAGAACGCAGGCTCAGTAGTTGTGGCACACGGGCCTAGTTGCTCTGCGGCATGTGGGATCTTCCCGGACCAGGGCTCGAACCTGTGTCCCCTGCATTGGCAGGCAGATTCTTAACCACTGCACCACCTGGGAAGCCCTGGATACAGTTCTTAATAAAGGCAAGATGATATAGCAGGCCCTTTCATATGCATAAGCCTGGGAGTTAGAAAAGAATTTTTTCAACATAGTATTGATAATTAAAGATTCTGAGATTTTTGAGTAGTGAAGGAACCTGCTTAACCTCTAACTCTGCATCTCCCCAAATTTGAATACTGAGCCCTGCGTTGAATAACTAATATATTGTGGAACTCATCATGGAAACACTTGTTTATATTTAAGTGTACATTTTCAGGAACAAATCAACTCAAAAGCTCATTGACAAGGATTTGGCTCAGATAGTTCCACGAGCTGAACCTCATCATTAGAGTTACAGACAGAAAAATAATTAATATCCAGGGATCTGAGTAGGAGGTTGTTTATGATATTGTGTGGATGGGTCCTTAAGTAATTTCTTACTCTCTTGGAGAAAGCTGGGGTATATACATTTGGGGATGACATTTAGGCTCTGGAGCCCTAAGAAATAGTAGGGTGAAATGTGAAGTCTCAAGCTCTGGCGTGTTGTCTCTGCGGCCAGGGCTCCTTTTCCTCAAGACAGTGCTCCAGTTCCTGCAGGCACTGGAGGCAGACAACACTCTCCTTGGCGGCCTTGGGGGCTCCCATGTTGGTAAAGGAAACTCAGGTCTAAGGCAGGGCAACCTAGTAGTCTTCTTGTAACCCATTTCATTCTTGATGCTCAGGTGTTGAAGCTTCACCATTGGATAGGCTTTTCCAACTGGTATTTCCAGCTCCTAGAACTGATACTCTGGCAGACTACAAAAAAAAAGGATTTTTTCAGCAGAAACAGTACCAGCACATTGTTTGGTACATGATAACAATACATCAATAAAACATGAAAAATGGATGAATCACATTGGTGTCTATTTTGATTTTCATGAATTGAAGCCTGGTGGTACTCTCACACTTGTTTTTCTCTCCTTTATAGGACCTGTCAAGGTGTTTTCTGTTACCTTACCCTCTGTCTGCCATCAAATAGGTAACTCTTCAGGCAATAGGCTAGACCCAGGAAAACTAATATGAAACTTGAAGGCAGATCTTAAAATATTTTTAAATACCAGTACAACTCAGGTGTCTCAGCTCCTCTAGATCTAGGTTACCTGGAGACACACCCAAGCCAATGAAAGTCTGAAGTTATTCCTAAAATTTCTGCATAGTCTGTGACCATTGCTGTGAGATTTTCTATGAACTGTCTCTAATTCCAACCACATTGTTCTAGACAGGAAACTCGACTCTTCCTTGATTTACACATCCAGCACACACATATGAATGCGTATAATACACTCATCCTGTTCATATGTGCATTTGGTAATGTGGGAGACTTTACTGAAGGTGTGAGAAGAAGACAGATGAACATTGTGGAAATGTGGCCTTAAGTTGAGTATTAGACATCTCCATTCTTAAAATGCACTGTAGGTGTGCCAACTTAGGAGAATTTTCACTGATTTCTTTCCACACACTTTTTTGCTGCATTCCATCTTTCTGGCTCTTTTCCCCTCTCTTTTCTTTGTCTGCCATTTTCCTCTCTGAGAAGCACTAGATATTATGCTGATTTTCTCTTTCAGGGCAATTTAAACCATTTGATTGATGATAGGGGCTCTTGATAATATTCATGTCCTTTGGGTTTCTCCCTTTGCCTTTAAATGACTGATTTCCCCTACCCAGCCCCAAGATAGCTCCTCTCTAAGAAAATCAGGTAATAACATTTCTACCTCATTACACTTTGTTTTGCAGTTGCAATTTTCAGTTCAATACTAAAAGAAGTTCACAATAATCCTTTTCAAAAAATCATAGTTTTAATGGGCTGTAAATGATAGTCTTCTCTTGCTGTTGCAAGATGGACATACATAATACCCAGTATGACATTCTGTGACTCACCTGTATCATCATTCTCTAGAAAACTTTTTCTGCCAGATGTCTTCCCCCAGAACAAGGTTAAATCAATATGTTTGTCACCTGCCTTACGGAACCTTACATGCTAACTCTACATGCAAGCCCTGAACTTAATGTTACCCGGGGGCTGAGTTTTCCACCAAGAAAGCCTTCACAGTTATATTGGCTCTGGGACTTCTGTTGGTTTCCTAAACACATGGCTTACCTGGATTGAAGCATAATCCAACTGGAAATTTTCACCCGATGTCCTCAAGTTTTGGTATTATCTGGGGATAAACAGCTTTAGATTATCTAAAAATTTGTAGATATCAAATTTTTGTAGATATCAAAATTTGTAGATATCAAAATTTCTATATCAAGATAGAAGTTCCCTTATTGAGACATTACCTGGTTCATTTCAAACATTTTGGAAAGACCATTAGAATTGATTAGGAGACTTCGGGGGGCTTCTACTATGAAGAAAATAAGTACTGAGAAAATGAGGTGTAGGATACTTTATGCCTTTGACAAGGTGAGGCAAAGGGGTTATTAAAGGCAAAGAGGGAGACAGGATTCCTTACATTTTCTTAAAAAATTTACTGACAGTTGTCTCTGACTTTAGTGGTTTCTACTTTCAGCTTTTTTTTTTTTTTGGCCCTGCCGCATGGCATGCAGGACCTTAGTTCCCCTGACCAGGGCTTGAACCTGTGCCCCCTGCTGTGGAAGTGCAGAGTCTTAACCACTGGACCACCAGGGAAGTCCTCTACTTTCAGCTTATAGTTGAGAAAGTCCTGAGTTCTTCCTCATGCATCTGAAGGTATTGTGGGATTTCCTAGTTGGAGAATGAAGTCACTTCTCTACTTCAAGGGGGACTCCTGGTCCATTTATATGTAACGAATTCTTATAGGGGAACCTAACCATCATAGTTTGCCCTCACCTCTTTATCTTCTTCACAATCCTCTCTTACATTTAGTTTTTGTATCTGAACTTAATGTTCATTTCCATGTGTTGCATGTTTTACTCTGGATGATGAGTCTTTGGACAAGCCACTGCCTTCCTTAGGGCTCCTTTCACCTCCTTGTTTCTAGTTGTATAAATAAACAGATTCAGAAGGGGTGTGAGGATAGTATTCAGCACTGACAACACCTTATTCGTCTTAAAGGAGTGAGCTGTGGGTCTCAGATACATGAGCAAAACAGCTCCGTAGAGCAGAGAGACAACGGTCAGGTGAGAAGCACAGGTAGAGAAAGCCTTCTGGCAGCCAGCGGCTGAAGGAATCTGTAGGATGGTGGACAGGATATAGATGTAAGAAATCATAGTGAAGACGAGTGACCCTGGGCTCACCGGGGTGGTTGCCAAGAGACCCAGGAGCTCCAAAATGTTTGTGTCTGCACAGGTTGCTCTCAGGATGGGACCAGCATCACAGTAGAAGTGATTGATGACATTCTTGCCACAGAATGGCAACTGGATGAGCAGCACCACGTGACAAAAGACAAGGGTGAAGCCCGCCACCCAGGAGCTGAGGGCCAGTTGCAGGCAGAGTTTGCTGGTCATGATGGTGGGGTAGCAAAGGGGCTTGCAGATGGCCAGGTAACGGTCAAAAGACATGACGGTGAGGATGAAGAACTCAGTGGTGCCGAGGAAGAAGTGGAAGAAGGCCTGCAACAGGCAGCAGGGGGTGCAGATAGCTGTTCTTGCCACCACAAAGGTTTCTAGCAGTTTGGGGATGACTGTGGTGGTGTACCAGATCTCCAGGAAGGACAGGTTGCAAAGGAAGAAGTACACTGGAATTTGTAGCCTGGGCTCAGCCCAGACAATGGCGATAATGAGCCCGTTGCCTGCAAGGGTTAACATGTAGATGAAAAATATCACTGTAAAGAAAGGGATTTGTAGTCCTTGGATACCAGGAAAGCCTAGGAGGATGAACTCTGTGATTGCAGTGCCATTTCTCATGTCCCCTGATACTCTAGAAAGACAGGCAGGAAAGTAGCTCCTTAGAATCTTACACTCAAATACAGTTCAGACCAAAAAAAGGAGGATTCTGATTCTATTTAAGGTCCTTCATGACACCGCCCCCATGCACATACACACTAAGCTCTCCTTCCTTACTTGCCAGCTAAACCAGCTTTTAATGGACTTTGAAAAGTACACTCAATGAGTGGAAAAGTACTTTTTCACCCTTATACAGCTATGAGAATAATCATTGTAATGTGATGACTTATCTGTCTGTAATCTACACGATTATTTTAAATGAGCAGTGTATATAATGGTATGTCTACATATCCCCAGCTGTAGGCCCATAAGAAGTAAATCACACTCTCATATTATGTTCTGAAAGAAAATTCTTAACTTATATCACAAATAAATTTAAGCAAGCTGATTTTATACAGATACATATATATAATATTATTTTTATATAACTAAAAATCATTACTATTATATATTAGCAGTGAGATACAACTTAGATAATAGAACAGATGTTTTTCTAAAGAACCCCCTTCCAAATTCTAATTCAGACTCATTTTTTAAAAGTCAACTAAAAAATCTTCAAAATTCAATGAATAGAATTGCTTAGCAAGTAGGGAAATGTACTAAACTTTAATTCAAAATTCCAAGACCAACTGAATCAGGGCCTAATATAGAGAAAAACCTAATAAATGTATATTGGATAAAGATCTGTAGACACAAACCTAACAAAGTGAAAAGGCTTAGCAAATGCTAAGGATAACAAACTGGAAATCCTGGAAAGTACATCTTATCCAAATCTTCCTTTGTAACTAAGTACATTTCTATACCACGTAAAGCATTCCTGTTTGTATACGCAAATTCATAGGCTGAGCACTTTCTTTCTGTTTCACTAAAATTCACTAGAAAATAGTAAAATTATTTCCTGTCTTATTGAGGATATTCTTTCATATGGTTGTTTTTGCAATGGGTAAGATAAATTACTATGAAATGAATTGCCCAATTTTCAAAGTATATAGGAAATTTAGTATAAAGAGGCAGGTCACAGTTGATTGATAGTTTGCTTAATTCTATCCCCATATGAGAGAGCACCAGTTCTCTGAGAACTTAGGGTAGAAAAATACTCCCTTTCCCTCCCATCTCTTTTCTAGACCAGGAGAAGTTATTTTTTTGTCTGTAATGTCACAAGCTCCAGTTCTTTTCCATGAAACGATAAGACTCAGAGATGTATTTGAATTTGTACTAATGGCCAGTATAGCTGGCCATGAACCTGGTCCCTCTAAACAGAGTAGATATAGGTGTATCTTCATTCCCCATACAGAGGACAGTGGCATTCTCTCTGGGCCAATACAAAATTTCTAAGGGCTAAACATTTCACAATTTGGGGAATTAGACCTATTTATTCCACAGGCATTTGTTGAGAGCTTACTATGTTCCGAGTCCTGATAGGGCATTAGGGAACCTGACGTTTAGAGAGGGAGAGAGCCCACATACAATGATTACAACATAAGCCAGTGAGTGAAAATGTAGAGTTGTGCACAGATTGGCTTGGGAACAGCCAGAAGAGACCCCTTACCCAGCCTGGGTGGAGGTTAACGAAGGTTTTCTAGACAGGGAGGTGCCGAAGCTGAGTCCTAGAGGAGTTCAACAGGAAAAGAGAGTCGGGTATGGAGGGGAAATGCATTCCAGACAAGAATCTAATTAACTTCTGTGAAATTGAACTGGAGCAGAGAATCCACCATGAGCTGAAGTTGGAGTCAGGCTTGTCCAGGCACTTCTGATAAGCTAACAGGTGGGACAAGCCTCCTGGAAGTCAGTTTCCAGAATGGATTCATGAGGTTTTTCTTTGGCGGGGGGAGAACCTTGAGTCAGGGAGTTTGCCAACATGAGACAAATGTGTGTGTGTGTGTGTGTGTGTGTGTGTGCAAAATATGGTGTCAGCCCTCTTCTCCAGCACATGTGCTTGTTTACACTTTATGGAGGAAGGGGCTGCAGGTGGTGACTGAATGAGCTCTTTCAAGATTCTGGAGTGACACGGTCAGGACCTTGAGGGTTGCATCCAAACTCCTTAGCATGACATTCAAGGACACTGATGATCTGGTCTTACTTACCTGATCTTCCAGCCTGATCTTCTACCATATTTTTTCTTTTCCCTTCCCCATTCTATGCTCCGTACTTATTGAATTACCCAGGTTCAGAGTTTGGCAAACTATGGCCCTGTTTTTGTAAATAAAGTTTTACAGGAACCACACTAATTCGTTTACATATTACCTTTGGCTGCTTCTGTGCTAGGATGGCAGAGCTGAGTAGTCGCAATGAAGCCAGATGGCCCCAAAGCAAAAATATTCACTATCAGGCCCTTTACAGAAACAGTTTGCTGACCCCTGCTCTAGTTCCCTGAAAGTGCCAGACTTGCTTTTGTCTCCTAATCATTGTTCATGATGTTCTTTTGCCTAGAATACCCTTCCCCAATCTCTTCATTATTTGACTAAGTCCTGTCTGACTTCAGATGTCAGCTGAGGAGCCACCTCCTGGGAAGCCTTCTCTGACTTCCCATCTCCAGTCTAGTAAAGGTGCTACTCTTATGTGCTTCCATAATGCCCTGGGCTTATCTATATCCGAACACTTAGAAAATTGTACTTACTGTTTCCTTGGCTTCCTCCGTAAACTCTAAGGCCCTTGAGGGCAGCAATAGTATCTGTAGGACCTAAGCATAGAACTTGGCACAAAATAAGCCCCCAAAAGATGTTTTCTGAATGATTATATAAGTGGAAATTTTGTTGTCCCCAGTTACCTATAAGTTTATGTAAATCGATATATGCCTATGCTTACAAAATGCTACCATCTATATATTTCAAATGCTGGAGACGTTATAACAGGGACTGTTTGCTAAATCATTTGTCTCCGAGTCTGCTGCTGCCCTCAGCTTTTCTTTTGTAAGTTTCGCCACATGCAAACCTTTCTGCTAATCAGGGATATGCGTTTCCTACTGTGTTCTGGTTATTCTCCCAGCTCTCCAGACTGCCCTGAGTACAGATATCTTTCTTAACCCACTTCATGCTCCATGGCTTGAGATGAAGTTGAATCATTTTTTTCTGAGCTATGTTGTTGCAATCAAGCATACTTCCTGTTTCTTAATCTTTTCATGGTCTCAAAAGAAGAATAAAAGTAGAAAAGTATTAATATATTTCTTTTCTGGATTTGGGCTAAGAGCAAATGTCCCAAGCTTTGTTTTGTTTGCTTATTCATTTTGTTTTTTAATTGTTGATAAAGACCAACATCAGTTTTTTAAAGACTTTGATCATATAGTCAATCTGAAGATGTTCAATGGTTACAGTCTTAAAGCAGGGGCACTCAGAAGTGCATCAAGGATCACTACTGGGTGAACTGTACTAAGCTGGGATGAGAACAGAGACAACCGGTTTGAAACTCATCCCAGGGATTGATGGTTTTGGGTAAGATGCAGTAAATTAAGACCATTTTTATTTAGGAAGGTCCAAGTCCAAGTCATTGTTATGACTTTCTGCATGAGACTGAAATTCATTTATTGGAAATTATATCAAGGCTTCAAGGCATCAAGCCTACTGTATCTATTCATTCCAGAGAAAACTTTTCTCCAAATGGTACTCTTTCTCTCTCTGTGGCATCACGATACTCACAGCACTAATGATTCCCAGGGAAACACTTCGGTCCTGAGGTGTGTCCTGTCCACGAGTGAACTGAAAGAAAAGGAGAGACTGGTTATAAAGGCAGTCTAATTGAAACAGAAAAATTTCCTTCTCCTTTTGCACAAGGGAAATGAATCTTTCTAGAATTTAAGGCAAATGCCGTTCTGCATCACTGAATTCTATTCATAAAGCTTTCAAGAAATGGCAAGACTTCTGTAGCATTTAGGAGAATTGTATTGAAAGTGATTAGTAGATCAGTTCACACTGGTCTAGGTCAAGATTTCCTCTCTCACAATAACGATTTGTTAGTGGGGCATTGTCATTGATTCCTCTGGGACATTGGTCTCTATAGATGTGCTTCAGAGACTCCCAGGAGAAAAAGAAGAACTCACTAAATGTTTATTCATAAGTCAAGTTGAGGAATTTGCAGTTTTCTAAATTCTAATTGGTACCAATCATCCCTGCACTCCTGAGATAATTAATCAAAGTCTGAGAAGCAATGATGTTATGAGTTTTAGATCTTGAATTTCTCTATTTCTCCAAGAAGAGAAATCAGTGGTCTCAATAATTAAATGGGATCCTCTAATGAACTGAACTGAATCAAGGCTAGGAAATTTGATTAATAATATGAAAAATGGTCAGGTATTAAGGAATGCAAGAGTAACAGAACTGTGTTTGATTTTCATATGAACTATCTCATGGTGATAAGTGAGAAGACAAGACCCTAAAGTGTTGAGGGTCATATAGAGAGTGGATGGATATAGCATGTATGTTGCTAACTGTTGGGGGAGACTCTTTGTAAAAGAGGAAGATACAGTTGGAATTATAACCTAAAAAAATAAACTTTAATGAGGTATAACTTACATAGAATAAAATGCAGTCATTTTAAGTTCACTATTTAACGAATTCTGACAGATATATACATCTGTGTAACCACCACTTCTAGTAAGGTTCAGAATGTCCTCAGCACTCTGGAAAGTGTCTTTGTGCCCATTTTCAGTTGGTCTAACTCAAGCCCTCTGTCCCACTGCAACCACCACCACAATCTGATCTGATTTCTATGTCTATAGATTTCTTGACTGCCATATGGTTTTATATTAAACCATACAATATATATACTCTTTTGTGTCTGGATGCTTTCACTTAGCAAACTATCTTTGAGATTCACCCATATTGTTGAGTATAAAAAGTTCATTCCTTTAACTGCTAAGTAGTGTGTTCCATTGCATGAATATATCACCGTTTTTTCCCGCACCACACGGCTCGTGGGATGTTAGTTCCCTGACGAGGGATCGAACCCGGGCCCTCAGCAGTGAAAGCGCAGAGTCCTAACCACTAGACCATCAGAGAATTCCCTATATCACACCTTTTAAATTCATTTACTAGTTGATGAATTTTTGAGTTGTTTCAGTTTTGATTATTATATATAAAGCTGTGGTGAACACTCATGTAGGCATTTTTTTGTGAGTATATGCTTTTATTTACTTGAGATTAATGATTAAGACAGAATTTCCTAAGTATGAGGTAAGAGTATGTTTAATTTTTTAAGAAAGAGCCAACTGTTCTCCAGTGAGGTTGCACCATTTTACAGTTCCATCAACCAATGTATGAGAGTCCTAGTGGCTCCATATTTCATCAATATTTATTATTATTATTTTTTAAAAGACATATCATAGGAGTAAAGTTTTCTCTTTATTAATTTGTGTTTCTGTGATGACTGGTGATGTTGAGCACATTTTCATATGCACATTTCATATGACTGTTCATATACAACTCTTATGGAGAATTAGTTTAAATCTTTTGTCTATGTAAAAATTAGATTGATTTTCCCTTTATTATTGTCATAAAAGTTTTAAATTCTAGATATGAGTCCTTTGTCAGATGAAAACTTGAGAATATTTTTTGCCAGTCTGTAGCTTACTGTTGATTTTCTTTATAATATATTTTGATATACAGAAGTTTTTAATTTTTGAGATCTAATTTATCACATTTTTTCTTCTTATGGTTTGTATTTTTTTTGGCATCTTGCCAAAAAAATTTTGCCTACCCCAAGATTGCAAAGATTTCCTTCTATGTTTTCTTTTAGATGTTAAGGTCTATGTAATTTGAGTTAATTTTTAACATTACTTGTGGTGAAGGTCTGACGGCAAAATTTTTTCTCAGGTTTTTGTTTGTTTGAAATGTATTTACATGCCCTTCATTTTGAAAAATATTTTTGCTGTGTAGAGCATTCTAGATAGACACTTTATTCTACCTCCCAAGTAATTTAAAGATATTTTTCCATTTTCTTTTTGCTTGCATGGTTTTGAGTGAGATATCAGCAGTACTATGTACGTGTGTTGTAACATGTATATGTGTGTTTTAACCTCTGATTGCTTTAAATATTTTTATTATTGATTTTTGGCAATTTAATTATGATATATAGGAGAATTTTCTTTTGTTTGTCTTGCTCAGTATTTGTCGAGCTTTGTGAACAAGTGAATTTATATTTCTCATCCAATTTTGAAATTTTTTTGTCACTATATCTTTTTTGTCCTCCAATTATACATGCATTAGGTTGCTGGATATTGTCCCATAGGCCACTGAGGCTATATTCACTTTGTTTTTAGCTTTTATCCCTCCTCTGACATGCGGCTTGAATAGTTTTTACACTTAGTCTTCAATTCTTTTATTATGAAGTGCTGAATCAGCTATTAAACTAATCCAGTAAAATTTTGCTTCAGCTCTCTGTGTTCTTCAGTTATATTTGCTTCTTTTTTTATATTTTTCATTTCCTTCCTCATGTTCATATTTTAAAAAATCTTAGAACATATTTACCAAAGCTATTTCAAATTCCTTGTCTTATAATTCTATCAACTCTATTATTTCTGGTTGTGTTGCTATTATTTTTGTCTAGCAAGTTTTGATTGGATGTTGAACATTTAAATGTTGTTGAATGTCTGTGTCTTTTCTTTCTTTAAAGAAAGTATTACTTTCTTTTTTTTTTTTTAAATTTTATTTATTTATTTATTTATTTATTTATTTTTTAATGCTATTCTTGTCTGCTTACATTCTTTTTATGTATGTATGTATGTATGGCTGTGTTGGGTCTTCGTTTCTGTGCGAGGGCTTTCTCTAGTTGTGGCAAGCGGGGGCCACTCTTCATCGCGGTGCGCGGGCCTCTCACTATCGCGGCCTCTCGTTGCCGAGCACAGGCTCCAGACGCGCAGGCTCAGTAATTGTGGCTCACGGGCCGAGTTGCTCCGCGGCATGTGGGATCTTCCCAGACCAGGGCTCAAACCCGCGTCCCCTGCATTGGCAGGCAGATTCTCAACCACTGCGCCACCAGGGAAGCCCAGTATTACTTTCTTTAAAAAGTATTGTAGTTTGTGAAATAATGCCA
Organism: Eubalaena glacialis; assembly: GCF_028564815.1. Taxonomy (NCBI): domain Eukaryota; kingdom Metazoa; phylum Chordata; class Mammalia; order Artiodactyla; family Balaenidae; genus Eubalaena; species Eubalaena glacialis. Next base: position 9,647,136 of record NC_083725.1, on the reverse strand, counting down.
TTTGCAGCAATATCGATGGACCTAGAGATTATCATACTAAGTGAACTAAGTCAGACAGAGAAAGACAAATATCATATGATACCATTTATATGTGGAATCTAAAAAAATGATACAAATGAACCTATTTACAAAACAGACACAGACTCACAGACTTAGAAAACAAGCTTATGGTTAACCAAGGGGAAAAGTGCGGGGGAAGTCTAAATTAAGAGGTTGGGATTAACATATACAAACTACTATATGTAAAATAGATAATCAACAAGGACCTACTGTATAGCACAGGGAACTCTATCTGATACTCTGAAATAACCTATATGGGAAAAGAATTTGAAAAAGAATATATATACATATATATATGTACATACACATATATATATACACATATATATATATGAATCACTCTGCTGTACACCTAAAACTAACACAACATTGTAAGTCAACTATACTCCAATAAAAAGAAGTATTTTAGTTTGTATTGACAGGCTGTCAGTTTATTTGTGGATTTACTTGATTATTTCAAGAATTTCTTTTAAAGCTTTCTTAGGGCACATTAGGGTAGACTTTATTTTAGGGCCAACTTCTCTCTACTGATAAGGCATGGGGTCTCTAAGGCACTGGGTGTTCAATGAGGTCCTTCCACTCTGTTGCTTGAATCTCAAACATCTAATACTCTGTAAGTTCTGTAGTTGTTTAGCTTTCAACTCCGCAGTACTTGTTATTTCTCTTATAGTTGTTCTTTGCCTGGATTTGTGGAGTCTCAACCTATTCATGCATATACAGCTCATTATTTTTAGCTATAAACTAGAAAACACTCTTGCAGATTTCTGAAGATTTTTCTTTACATAGATACCTCCTTTTATGTGCTCTGTTCCTCAGCTGCTTCAGCCTTCTTTAACTCTGAACTTTGTCTCTTTACCTCAGTGAGACTGCTGTGTCCTGCGTGGGTTTGCCGTCTATACACTGGTATCTAACAGACACCTCCAGGTGGACAGCCCCAGCTATTTTATGGCTCAACTAATTTTTCTCCCTTCTCTCATAGATCAACACCCTTGATTTCTTATTATCCAATGTCTGAAAATAGTTGTTTCATGTATTTTGTCTAATTTTCCTTAAGAGTTTTTTTTTTTTTTTTAATTTTTGGCTGCGTTGGGTCTTTGTTGCTGCACGCGGGCTTTCTCTAGTTGCAGAGAGCAGGGGCTTCTCTTCGTTGTGGTGCGCGGGCCTCCCATTGTGGTGGCTTCTCTTGTTGCGGAGCACAGGCTCTAGGCATGCGGGCTTCAGTAGTTGTGGCTCGTGGGCTCCAGAGCGCAGGCTCAGCAGCTGCAGCGCATGGGCCTAGTTGCTCCGCGGCATGTGGGATCTTCCTGGACCAGGGCTTGAACCCATGTCCCCTGCATAGGCAGGCGGATTCCCAACCACTGCACCACCAGGGAAGCCCTCCTTAAATGTTTATGATGGGATGGTTAGTCTAGTAGGGTTACTTTGTTATGGCTATTTATTGAATTCTTACAAAATTTATTGAATGCCAATTTGAAAGTGCAGTCGTCCCAAGAGATGATTTATTCAGAATTAGAGAGACTTGAGAGAGTTCAAAAGCAAGGAGAGGGAATTCCCTGGCAGTCCATTGATTAAGACTCTGTGCTTTCCCTGCTGAGGGAACGGGTTCGATCCCTGGTTGGGGAGCTAGGATCCCACAAGCTGTACAGTATGGCAAAAAAAAAAAAAAAAAAAAATCAAAAGCAAGGAAGGCAGCATGAGGAGGGAGAAGATGGTGATCTTAGAGAAGGCTGTTATGTAGCAGAAGTTAAAAAAAGAATCACATATCCTATTTATGTATTCAGTTATTAGTGTTAATTTTATTGTATTATTGATATTCTTTTCTTGTCATTTCACGGAGCATCCTTGATCAAATACTCTGCTTTCTTTGGCAACTGCACCTCCCTTCCCTCTGCCAAATTGACTCATTTTCCTCTTCCTTAAGAAGGCACAATTCTCTATCTTAAAAACAAAACAAAACTTTGATCACCTAACTGTCCTGGATTTATTTTATTGCAAAATATCTTAAGTAATATGTATTTTAGTGTCCTGAGATTTGTTTTCCACTTCATAATTTTACTGAATTTATATACCTAAGACAATTCTTTAATTTTCTTATTATCTTTCAAATACAAAGGGATTTTCTTAGTGCTCATTAAAAAAAATCAATCTGTAGTTGTCAATACCACTGACTACCTCCGTTTTGGAACTCTCTTCTCTCCTGCCTTTTATGACATTACACACTCTCGTCTTCTCTGTCTCTTTCTTCCTCCTTCACCTTGTCTTTTATTCTTAAGGGGAGAACATCAGTTTTTCTTAACTTATTCTTTCTTTTGTGTAAAGCTAGTCAGTCCCAATACTGACCAGAATATATTCAATTAGATATCCTGTTTAAATAAGAATTCTTTTGATCCATGTGTGGAATAAAATAATAAAACCCTACTGAACTCATCTATATGTTTTGATCAGGCCATCCTTTTGTTATATAGTATTCAGCAAACTTCTTATCTATCTTGTAGTATTTGGATATTTAAATCAGACTGCTAGATCATATATCATGATGTAATTTAGGTCTGAGAGCTGCAATGGCAAACAAAGCCCATTCATAATAGACTATTTATAAATATATTTGGAAGCTGAGGTGGTCCTTGAATGAAGTGAATTACAGGAAATCACTCCGTAAACTCTGAGAGAAAAATCACCACGTGTAAGAAATCTGGTAAGGTAGGGTTGGCTTATCAGCAGGACAGACACAGTGACGTTCCAGGTACAGGATGAAGTGATGCTTGTCCACTGTCCTGACCCAGCCATCTTTCCCTTGCCCCCCTCATGTTCTCTTCTGGTATGCTTGTGTTCTTGGGGAATAAGAGGACCAGGATTAAATGGAGAACTTTATCATGAGGGAACCAAACAGCCGTAAGAACTGTTACTAGGAATTGTTGGGGAAGGAAAATGTTCCTCCTACCCTTCTAGGTTCTTTGACTGGTCTAATAATCAAATTGACATAAGAGAGATTAACAGGAAAAAAACAACCAGAAGTTTAATAACATGTATACCTTCCGTATACATGGGAGAGACCCAGGACGCTGAGTAACTCACCAAAACGGCCAAAGCCGCTGAAACTGTGCAACTCAGACTGGGACTTGAACCCACACATTGGGACTCAAACCAAGCCAAAACCCAGATTGGGACTTGAACACAAGGTCTTTTAATTGAGATCACACACCTGGTCTCAGAACTTAATGAAGCTCAGGTTCTTGATGTCTCACTGCAGAAAGAATTCCGTGAGAGACACAGTGATAGGTAACAAGTGGATTTATTTAGAGAGAAACACACTCCAGAGACAGAGTGTGGGCCATCTCAGAAGGTGAGAGGTCCCAAAATATGGAGTGGTTAGTTTTTATGGGCTGGGTAATTTCATACGCTAATGAGTGGGAGGATTATTCCAACTATTTCAGGGAAGGGGCAGGGATTTCCAGGATTTGGGCCACCGGCCACTTTTTGACCTTTTATGGTTTGCTTCAGAACTGTCATGGCACCTATGGATATGTCATTTAGCATGCTGATGTATTACAATGTGTGTATAATGAGGTTCAAGGTCTACTGGAAGTCCAATCGTCCACCATATTGGACCTAGTTGGTTTTAACCAGTTTTTGTCATGTCCTATGGCTATGTCATTCCTTTAAAGGTTGTGCCCTGCCCCCTTCCCTCCTGTTTCACCACCACCTAAAACACCATCTTCAGCTAAAGACAAAAGATGTCGGGATTGGGTGGAGCCAGTTAAGGGAGGTTACCAGGAAAAGCAGAGTAAACGAGGGTAAAGTTGCTATACAAATTTAAGTTCTTGCCTTCTGCATTGATAAGAGTTTCTAGGGACAAGGTCATCCTCCCTCTTCCTGGTACAGGGATGGAGACCCTTCCAAATGAACATTTCCCCTACACATGTAAATGTCTCTTACAAAAGGGTAACTTCTACTTAGTTTTCAGAGCTTCTTCCATGTCTGCACTTTCTTTAAAATAATCAGCCTAAAATAATCCTTATGCCAAAGAGACATACAGTAAGTCCCTACATATGAACCTTCAAGTTTCGAACTTTCAAAGATGCAAACATGCACTCGCATGTCCAATCACGTAAGTTAGTTCACGTGTCTGGTGTACACTGTCACATGCGTGCACCCTCTACACAAGTGGTTGTGCTTTTGTGTACTTTACTGTACAGTACTGTGTAGAGTACAGTAGTACAGTATCTTTATTTCAAGCCCAGGATGTCCGGAAGCAAGCGTAAAAGCAGCGGTGATGTAGCTGGTACTGCTAAGAAGTGCCAAGGGATAACGATGGAAACAAAAGCGAAAATAATTGAGAAAGTGGAGCAAGGCGAAAAGGTGGAATTGGAGGCCCAGAGAAAGGATGAAGAGAGACAAGAGGAAGAAGAAGTAACTGAAGAATCTGATTTTGGACACACAAAGCAGTGAGCAGTAGCTGGAAGCGAGACCTTAGTTCCCTGACCAGGAATCAAACCCTGGTCACCTGGGTGTAATCCAGGAGTCCTAACCGCTAGACCACGAAGGCCAGAGCCTACATCCCCAGTCCTTGCCTGCCTTGACAAGAAAATTCTGACAAGGAGGTGGAAGGTAAAGAGGAAAGTAAAGCATTTATTGGAAAAGCAGAGTACGTGCAGAAAGACGCATGGGCGAACTCTGTGAGGGAGTTGTGAGAGTCGTGCCTTTGGAAAGCTTAAATCATTTATAAGGGGACAGTTTTCTGGGTCTATGTTTTCCCTCTGGCCAATCATCTTGTTTTGCCTCCCTCGCTAATTTGTCTCAGGACCCTCCCCTAAGTGTGCACACACCCCTCAGCCAAGATGGATTTTAGTGCAAGGGCGTCTGGGAGGAAAGTAGCAAGACTTATCGTGGCCTGGTGTCCCCTGCCTTTTGACCCCCAAGTAGCCCTTCTGCACATGTGCAGTGTCTCCCTTGCCCCAAGGAGGGGGAATATGTGATCTCTTGATCCTTTACTCCTACAGGGTTTAGCCCCTCTCTGTTCCTGCCATGACTGTTATCTTAAGGTGTCCACAGGAGACAAAGCCTGGCTATTTACCCTGTTTCTGTTGTTATTTCTATTTCAGAGAGCAAACAGGAGGCTGATTGTAAATGCCTAACCTGGAGCCCACCTATCTCCTGTCTCAGGAAATGCAAACAGGAGGCTAGTTGTAAGTGTCTGGCCTGAAGCCCACCTTTTTCCTGCCCCATGAAATGTGAACGGGAGGCCAGTTGTAAATGCCTGACCTGGAGCCCGCCTATCTCCTGTCTCAAACCGAAGAGATTCATGATGCAGGAAATGGCAAGGGGATTTTCTTTATTTGAGGAGGCACTGTTAGTTTTTGAGGCACAGGACCTGAACCTAGAACGGTACACGAAGATTGCAGCAGCCGTTCAGAATGCAATCCAGTGCTACCGTGTCATCTATGATGAGAAAAAAAGAGCTACTACCCAGACATCACTGGATCGTTTTTTCAAGAGGGTAGATAGAATTGAATCCAGCAAGGAACCAGAACCTGTGCCATCAACGTCAGGCATGAGTGAAATTGCAGCTTGTCCTCCGTCTCCTATTGCTGACAATCCTTCAGCTCTACCGTCTCCCACCTCCTCTCCCTCCTCCAGTCAGTAACTCTTCTTGCCTGTTCACTCGATGCCAACCCCTGTATGTCAGCTGTTGTACTGTACTACTGTACTTTTCAAGGTACTGTACTGTAAGATTTAAAATGTTTATTTTTTGTGTTTGTTATGTATTATTTGTGTGAAAAGTGTTTTAAACCTATTACAGTACAGTACTATGTAGCCGATTGTGTTAGTTGGGTACCTAGGCTAACTTTGTTGGACTTACGAACAAATTGGACTTAATAAGGTGCTCTTGGAACAGAACTCGTTTGTATGTCGGAGACTTACTATATTTTGGGGCGATAAATTCTGCTCCCCTACAGAATACTCTCCAGGCTGACTCACCTGGGTGCCATGATCTGAGAGAACAGGACTAGAGGTTTTTCTAGCAAGCACTGGAATATGTGATGTGAGGACAAATACAAATATAAGAGGCTAATTCTCCCTGTTGAAAATAAGGGAAGAGACTTCTTTCTTCTCCCTTTTCTTGGAGCGCATACTTTAGAAAACTTCTAACTGTAAGGTCTTTCTTTGTCTCGTTGAAATGTATATACATTTTTCAGAAGCTAAGTAAGCCTCTTGCCAGCTTTCTGACCCAGAACTGTCTTTCTCAAGGACCTGGGAGCCATCTCTTTGAAATGTAAACTGCAAGGGAGATAGAGCTCTCTCTCTCAGTTTCTGTGGGAGGGTAGAAGCCTAACTGACTTGGGTGTTTTCCTCCAAGTTGCAAAACTCTCTCCTGTCATAAAGATATGAGAAGTTTGTTTTTCCTCTGGATAAATCCAACTAGCGAGCACAGATGGTCACTCCAATTACCAGATGAATCTAGGATGAACTATGTCTTACAAATTGTGCTGTCAAATCTTCTTACTTGGAGACTAGTTATTGTTTATCTTGAAAATATGTATGTAATGGATTGTGTTTGCTTGGTTATATGAAAGGTTGAGGTTTCTTTCTGTTTTTGCAAACTCTTAGCGGGTTGACTGTGATACGCATCATATTCTGGTTTAATGCTTATTTAATAATAAAAGTATTTTCTTTCTCTATTGCCTTTGTGGAGAGGTTTTCTGGGTTGGAAGATTTTGTTTTTAATTATATTTCCCCAACAATGGATAATGGAGGAGAAGCAAGATTTAAAATGTTCAGAGCCAGAAGCAAGAGCAAGAGTGAGTCTGTGAAAAATTCTTCCCATCATTGGTCACATGAGACTGTAAGCAGACAGTATCATTGATGTCTACTCAAGGCAGAAATTCTCTACCATGAGGCGTATTCTCTGCAATGCAGCATATACTATCACAAAGACACTGTAGCAGTTTATCTTAAATTTGACAGAATCATATACATTTATGCATTGCAAATAATATGCTGTGAAGCTAAAAGTGACTTTTCTTTTTTTTAATTAATTAATTTATTTATTTATTTATTTTTGGCCGTGTTGGGTCTTCGTTTCTGTGCGAGGGCTTTCTCTAGTTGCGGCAAGCGGGGGCCGCTCTTCATCGCGGTGCACGGTCCTCTCACTATCGCGGCCTCTCTTGCTGCGGAGCACAGGCTCCAGACGTGCAGGCTCAGTAGTTGTGGCTCACGGGCCCAGTTGCTCCACGGCATGTGGGATCTTCCCAGACCAGGACTCGAACCCGTGTCCCCTGCATTGGCAGGCAGATTCTCAACCACTGCACCACCAGGGAAGCCCTAAAAGTGACTTCTTTAAAACATAAATAAATTAAAAATACATTTCAGTTAACAATGTTAGAGGAAATCTAAAGGTATACATGTTATTAAACTTCTGGTTGTTTTTTTCCTGTTAATCTCTCTTATGTCAATTTGATTATTAGACCAGTCAAAGAACCTAGAAGGGTAGGAGGAACATTTTCCCGTGTCCCCTGCATTCGCAGGCGGACTCCTAAACACTGTGCCACCAGGGAAGTCCCTGGGCATCCTGTTTCTATCCTGAGTTTCCTCAGGGCTCACCATCTGGGGCGGCTGTAACGTGGTGGTTTGATGGCTGCAACATCCTTTGTTTACTGATATGGCAGGCAGTATCTTAGTTCACAAAATTATAATGGTTAAACATTGGTTTTGAGGCTAATAAAAGGAAAGAAGTTTACCTGCTTGGACCTTGGTTTTCTAGGAAGTTAGGGCTGAAGCCCAATTTACTTACTTATGTAATAGCAATATAGCATCAGTGTTTCTATCGCTTTTGAATCCCTCTCACTGCTCCTGGCTCACCCTCTACTGTCATCAACTCCGCCTGTCTAGTTTCCTTAGCTAACTGATAACATGCTCATTGATGTATCTGCAGGAATAACTTTAAGTGTTACCCTACTAATTTGGATGTCTGAATTTAAAGGAGAATTATAGGAGACAGAATAATCTAAGGCCAAAAATAATTACTCTGCAATGGTAGATTTTCAGGTAGATAACAGAGGTAGATGACTTTGGACAGGTGACTACCTTGCTACCGCTAGACTTCTGATCAGAACATTTCACTGTCTGACATCATGCAAGGCAATTCCTGGGTGTCTTTCTATAGTAGAAAACAGTGGTATCCTCAACCCTTATAGGCTTATGGATGCTGATTCCTACCATTTACTCTGAATTTGGTCACCTGTGCCTAACTTAGAGCACAAGACATTCAAAACCACAAGAAGTGATGATTCAGCACAAAAAAATGCAAAGAGCTCATTTGTTCCTAATGTTGACATATCCTAGAATTACATTAGATTTCTGTCTTACAGAAATATGCACTTAGGACCTTGTTTCCCTCACAAAGTTGTTGTGAAATTAACTAGAGCTATGTCACTTGGGAAATTAAAAGCACTATACAAGTGTTATGAATGTTTTGTCTGTTTTATATAGTTTATTGTGATTCCAAGCTATTTTACTACATATGTGCTAGCTCACATTTATCTTATTTACCTTTTCTGCCAGACTCCAAGAAATAGTAGTGATTTGTGGTTATTTACAGCAGAAAAGATAGCTGGGGAGAATCTGAAGTTGGCAATTAACATAGCCATTGGAAGAATAACAGATGGAATAAGATAAAATTTCAGAGGACTCCAAGAGATGAGAATAGACTATAACAGAGAATCTGGGGCAGATGATACTCAGGAGCCAAGCAGGTAGGCGCTCAGCATCCAAACTGATAATCAACCAGCAGTAAAGATTCCAGCTACCAGGATGGTGTTGGAACGAGACTCCAACCCTGAGAGGGGATCCTGGAGAAGCCCAGTTACTACAGATTCAAGTTGGGGTTGGGGGGAGGCTGAGGAATGAAGAAAAAATGTGTTGCTAAAAACACAGCAACATCAGCTAATGAGAGGAGCATCAGCTCATAAAATATTGTATTATTTTTCTGAATTGTGTGATATTTATAGTATTTTGTTGCTTTTTAAAATTGCATTTTTTGGAATATTACACAGCCATAAAAAGAAATGAAATTGAGTTATTTGCAGTGAGGTGGATGGACCTAGAGACTGTCATACAGAGTGAAGTAAGTCAGAAAGAGAAAAACAAATACCTCATGCTAACACATATATATAGAATCTAAAGAAAAAAAAGAAAAATTGTTCTGAAGAACCTGGGGGCAGGACAGGAATAAAGACGCAGACGTAGAGAATGGACTTGAGGATGGGGGGAGGGGGAAGGGTAAGCTGGGACGAAGTGAGAGAGTGGCATGGACTTATATACACTACCAAATGTAAAACAGATAGCTAGTGGGAAGCAGCCACATAGCACAGGGAGATCAGCTCGGTGCTTTGTGACCACCTAGAGGGGTGGGATAGGGAGGGTGGGAGGGAGGGAGACGAAGAGGGAAGAGATGTGGGGATATATGTATACATATAGCTGATTCACTTTGTTATACAGCAGAAACTAACACACCATTGTAAAGCAATTATACTCCAATAAAGATGTTTAAATAAATAAATAAATAAATAAAATTGCATTTTTTGTGATTTTTTCCCCCTTCATTTAAAATGCATATTAATTTTTGTACCTAATCAGTATTTGTAATTTAGTATTCTTTTTCTTAAAGATGGCCTCCCTCTATGTGCTTTAGCTACCACAAGTCTGGGTCCATCATGCAAACACTGAAAAGATTAAACCATCATCTCCCAGGAAGATGGCTCATGTTAGAGTTTCCTCTGAATGGGCAACCATCACTAAGAAAAAAATCTTGGTTTTTCCTAGCTCTCAAAACATGAAATGCCATCTTTTGTTTCAGAACTCAAGTGCCTCAGAATGGCTGGTGAAATTTCTGGGCTTTGAAAATAATTACTAGGTACAAAAATGAGAAGTGGTGTACAGAATCAGAAAGGAGTTAGAAAATTTCCCAGTGCCCTTTTAAAAGTCATATCAAGTCTTCACTACATTTACAGATTCAGAGTGTTATTCTGATGTGTCAATTTTCTGCTCTGCAATGGTTTCAGCTGAGATTACAAATTTAAGCACCAAATTTGTAGAGGACCCAAATCTGATGGAAGTATGCATTTCTCAAAGTTAAAAATAAAGATTTTTAAAAATTGTACATTTTTTTAAATAAAATAAAAAATAAAGGTAATGATAATCAAAGTGAAGCCACCTAAGAGTCCATTGACAGATGAATGAATAAAGATGTGGTACATATATATATACACACACACAATGGAATATTACTCAGCCATAAAAAAATGTAATTTGCAGCAACATAGACGGACCAAGAGACTTTCATACTAAGTGAACTAAGTCAGAGAAAGACAAATATCATGTGATATCACTTACATGTGGAATCTAAAAATATGATACAAATGAACTTATTTACACAACAGAAACAGACTCATGGACATAGAAAACAAACTTATGGTTACCAAAGAAGGAAGTGGGGGAGGGATAAATTAGGGGTTTGGGTTTAAAGTACACACATTACTATATATAAAATAGATAATCAACAAGGACCTACTGTATAGCACAGGGAACTGTACTCAATATCTTGTAATGGCCTGTAATGGAAAAGAATCTGAAAAAGAATAGATATATATGAGTATGTATAGCTGAATCACTGTGCTGTGCACCTGAAACTAACACAACATTGTAAATCAACTATATTTCAGTAAAAATTTAAAAAAAAGATAATCAAAGCAAACATTTGCATAGTGCTTACTGTGTGCCAGGTACTATTCTAAGTGCTCTTTACAAGCATTAAGTCTTTGTAATCTTTACAACAAGCCTGTGTGTTAATGTTACTATTATTATTTCATTTTATATTGTAGGTGAAGAAAGTGAGACACATAACAGTGAAGTAACTTGGTCCTACAACTCGTAAATGACAGATTTCAACCCAGAAAACATAGTTTCAGCATTTGGGCTTGAGAAAGTAGCATTTCTGGAAGAAGAGGAGGCATTTCTAGAATAAGAGGTACAAAAGGAACTGCAAAATGGTGTTATGAAATAGAAGGAAATGTTAGGTTCAAATATATTCCTGGCTTCCGCATGCCCCTTTGCCAGAGCTAGATGATCCTCTTTAGATGCCGTTCTTCATCTCATTCCCATGATCAAACCTGACCTGCAGCAGGAGAGTGGTAAGCTCCTAACATTTAAGTGGTTCAGTTCCTAGTCTCAGTGAGTCCTGAAGACTGAGCTTTTGCCTGCATCCTGAGGCCCACATTTTTTCTTCATTCCTCAGCCTCCCCCCAACCCCACCTTGAATCTGTAGTAACTGGGCTTCTCCAGGATCTCCTCTCAGGGTTGGAGTCTCGTTCCAACACCATCCTGGTAGCTGGAATCTTTACTGCTGGTTGATTATCGGTTTGGATGCTGAGCGCCTACCTGCTTGGCTCCTGAGTATCATCTGCCCCAGATTCTCTGTTATAGTCTATTCTCATCTCTTGGAGTCCTCTGAAATTTTATCTTATTCCATCTGTTATTCTTCCAATGGCTATGTTAATTGCCAACTTCAGATTCTCCCCAGCTATCTTTTCTGCTGTAAATAACCACAAATCACTACTATTTCTTGGAGTCTGGCAGAAAAGGTAAATAAGATAAATGTGAGCTAGCACATATGTAGTAAAATAGCTTGGAATCACAATAAACTATATAAAACAGACAAAACATTCGTAACACTTGTATAGTGCTTTTAATTTCCCAAGTGACATAGCTCTAGTTAATTTCACAACAACTTTGTGAGGGAAACAAGGTCCTAAGTGCATATTTCTGTAAGACAGAAATCTAATGTAATTCTAGGATATGTCAACATTAGGAACAAATGAGCTCTTTGCATTTTTTTGTGCTGAATCATCACTTCTTGTGGTTTTGAATGTCTTGTGCTCTAAGTTAGGCACAGGTGACCAAATTCAGAGTAAATGGTAGGAATCAGCATCCATAAGCCTATAAGGGTTGAGGATACCACTGTTTTCTACTATAGAAAGACACCCAGGAATTGCCTTGCATGATGTCAGACAGTGAAATGTTCTGATCAGAAGTCTAGCGGTAGCAAGGTAGTCACCTGTCCAAAATCATCTACTTCTGTTATCTACCTGAAAATCTACCATTGCAGAGTAATTATTTTTGGCCTTAGATTATTCTGTCTCCTATAATTCTCCTTTAAATTCAGACATCCAAATTAGTAGGGTAACACTTAAAGTTATTCCTGCAGATACATCAATGAGCATGTTATCAGTTAGCTAAGGAAACTAGACAGGCGGAGTTGATGACAGTAGAGGGTGAGCCAGGAGCAGTGAGAGGGATTCAAAAGCGATAGAAACACTGATGCTATATTGCTATTACATAAGTAAGTAAATTGGGCTTCAGCCCTAACTTCCTAGAAAACCAAGGTCCAAGCAGGTAAACTTCTTTCCTTTTATTAGCCTCAAAACCAATGTTTAACCATTATAATTTTGTGAACTAAGATACTGCCTGCCATATCAGTAAACAAAGGATGTTGCAGCCATCAAACCACCACGTTACAGCCGCCCCAGATGGTGAGCCCTGAGGAAACTCAGGATAGAAACAGGATGCCCAGGGACTTCCCTGGTGGCACAGTGTTTAGGAGTCCGCCTGCGAATGCAGGCGACACGGGTTCGATCCCTGGTCCGGGAAGATCCCACATGCCATGGAGCAACTAAGTCCGTGCGCCACTGCTACTGAAGCCCGCGCGCCTACAGCCTGTGCTCTGCAACAAGAGAAGCCACCGCAGTGAGAAGCCCGTGCACCGCAACGAAGAGTAACCCCTGCTCGCCGCAGCTAGAGAAAGCCTGTGTGCAGCAAAGAAGACCCAACGCAGCCAAAAATAAATAAATAAAATAATAAATTTATATAAAAAAAAAAAGAAAAGAAACAGGATGCCCACCATCTAGCAGTCAACTGCTGCAGCCAACCCGGCGGTGCACCCTGAGGAGACTCAGAATGAGAAAGAACAGGATGCCAGCCTCAGATAGCTGAGCTGCGTATCAAAGGAATGATGTCAGTGAGCCCAGACTCTTGCATCTTCCCATACATAGAAAAGTGCTAAATTCCTGAAATTGAGATGTCTGGTTTTCTTTAATTAACAGTAATCTTTTGACGGTCTGACTACCTGGTCTTTTGTTACAAAAACTCCTATACATCCTGTCTCCCTCCTTGCCTCTTCAGAACAGTCTCTCAGCGTTATCTGAGATGCTGTGTCCCAGGCTTGAAGTCCTCAGAATGTCCGCTGAATAAAACATACCTCTTAACTTTTAGGTTGTGCAATGTTTTTCAGTTGACAATATCAATTTTCTTAGAAATGTAAAGTTTATTTTTACTTCATCACTTAGCTTTGGTACATGATATTCACCCCGCTTGAAATGTCCTCCTTCCTCTTTATCAAGCCCTATCTCACCCCAAAGTGAAGAGTCTACAAACAGGAAGATTCTATTCAATAATCATTTCCTTCACAAATTCCCCCAAATACACTATTTGTTCTTCAGTCTTCATGACTTAGGAAAAAGGCATAGAGATCTTCTAAGCCAAGAATTCCATGTGATTACAATCCTGGATAAACAGGACCAAAGTAATAGTCACTAAAAGCAACCTTTCTTTGGTTTAATAAATATCTGCTCTACAAGAACTTAAGCCCCCCTCACATTTCTTCCAAATAGTTTTCAGGCAAATAAATCCCTGACTTCACCATCCCTTCCAGGTCTCAAGATATGACAGAACAAGCCTGAATTCTAAGAGGACACATGAAGTTAGTTCAAGTTAAGCATTCAGAGTCATCTCAAAAAATAAAATAAGATTAAGAAAAGTCCAGATCACTGGGGGATGTATGGAGGTGGAAATATACGGAATCATAAGGAAAAATTCTTACTACAGAAGAACCAACTTGAGGAATTCCCTGGTGGTCCAGTGTTAGGACTCCATGCTTCCATTGCAGGGGGCATGGGTTCGATCCCTTGTTGGGGAACTAAGATCCTGCAAGCTGTGCAGCGTGGCCAAAAACAAAACAAAACAAAAAAACAAAATAAATATTCCTCATACCTTTAATTACAGTGCCTCCCTATAAGGCTCTACATGCAAGATGCAAAGTCACTGCTGGCTGTCTAATTCACTCAGACACTTATTGGGATTACACTCTTTAATGGATTTGAACCTAAAAGGAACCACTCAGTAAAAAATTAAAATAATTTGTCTCTGGGTGAGAGAAGTTAAGTGCTTTCATATGTCTTTTCAATTTTACAATTATTTTTGTGATGACCATGCATGAATTTATACTTAGAAAAAAAAGGTGTAAAAGGGAAAAGACAGTACACCTTATTATGAAAATTGGCAAAAACACTGAAAGAAAGGAATCATGAAATTTCAGGGAGGTAAAGAGGGCCTTGAGGAAAGTGGAGAGGAGTGAAAACTGTTGGGAGAGGATGTTTTGGGTGGATTTCTGTTCTGGCAGGAGAGGAATCACATATTGAGAACTTGGCAAGAAGAACCTTCAGCTCTAGAAACTCCTGGGAATAGTTCCCCAACAGCTGCAGGCAGGCCTGCCTTAGCCAAGCTTGTCCTAGCTTACCCTGCAGCTGCAGACTTACAGGGTGATCAGGTTCTGGAAGCCCATTTTTTTCAAATCTCCATCTTCAGGTCTTGCTTTAAGAGACCATACAAGATGTGACTGGGTTGGATTTCCCAGGAAATAAAGTTGAATAAGCAAATAGCTTTGGAAGAGCATTTTTAAACTTAGAACATAAATATTTCTTCTAGAGTGCATGATAGGCAACTATTAGGAGAAGGAGAGGGCGCTAGGGCTCTTATGAAGAAGGTGATGGAACCAAGAATATTGTGGAAGGTAAAACATGAGACCGTGGGCAGAATAAATATTTTAAAGACCACATAGTTTTACCAAGTATCGCTTATATTATCTTCAACTGCGTGTTTCTGCACAGAAGTATTTTAGGCTGTAGTGAAGTTCAGAGAAAATACATGGGAGGAGGACAAGAAAATGGAGGGGACTGGAATGGAGGGACAGACCCTCAGTGGCAGGGTGCCATCAAAGATGTTGATTGGTTTTTAGGTAGCAATTACCTTAAACTCTTCTATCTTCTACCCCTCCCTCCACCCCCCACCCCCAGACAAGAAACACTTTATCATTCTGAGCTATACAAATCTCACATTAACTTTTATAATTACAAACAAGTCATGCAATGGTGTAATGGCCAAAAAATAAAGAAAAAGGAGGAACTTGGAAAGAGACGCTGGGACTGCAGGCAGGTGTCTCATATCTTTGAAGCATTTCTTTTTACTTTCTCATTATTTATAGAGAACCTGAAATTCTCTTCGGAAATATTTCTGATCCATCAGATTCTGTGGAATAAGAATGTCATATTTATCAATGCAGTTATTTAAACAAAATTTTTAAAAAATTTTATTTATTTTATTTTTGGCCGCTTTGGGTCTTTGTTGCTGCATATGGGCTTTCTCTAGTTGCAGTGAGCAAAGGCTACTCTTCTTTGTGGTGCGAGGGCTTCTCATTGCTGTGGCTTCTCTTGTTGCAGAACATGGGCTCTAGGTGCGCAGGCTTCAGTAGTTGCGGCACGTGAGTTCAGCAGTTGTGGCTCGTGGGCTCTAGAATGCAGGCTCAGTAGTTGTGGTGCACGGGCTTAGCTGCTCCGTGGCATGTGGGATCTTCCCGGACCAGGGATTTAACCTGTGTCCCCTGCATTGGCAAGTGGATTCTTAACCACTGTGCCACCAGTGAAGTCCCTAAACAAAATTTCATGACTAAAAATAGTTTGTATGGCATTTTTATAATGAATGTCCATTTATGTTGGAATTTAAATGGAATTGGGATAATTAATACACTTGTATGCCTGATATTGTTCCAGAGGTCGCTGAGGTTCTGTACTTTTTTTAAAAATTAAAAACAAATCTGTTTCATTAACTAGAACAAGCTCTATTGTTCTGTCTTTAAGGTCACTGATCCTTTATTCTATCATTGCATTCTATTGTTAAGTCCACCCAATGGCTTTTTTATTCCAGACATTTTGCTTTTCAGTTCTAGAGTTTACATACTGTTCTTTTGAATATTTCCATTTTTCTGCAGAAATTTCCCCATCTGTTCATTCATTATGGCCATATTTTAAAAGTTAAATATTATATTTATAGTATCTGTTTTAAAGCTGTTGCTAACTTCAGTGTTTGCGTCATGCACTATGCAGTGCTGAGGGTATGCTCCAGGTGGGTATAATTTTTTTCTAACAATATTTTTGCAACTGCTGAAGTGGTAGGCTGTCAGCAAGGGAATGCTTCAATCCAATGAGCAAACATGCAAGCCATAACAAGAAGAAATTTATAGCTTTGGGAAGGAGGCAACTGGATAAAGTCCCTTCACCATCCTTTAGAAAGCCCTTTAGGCAAGTTAAAGTGTGCAGTGGCAGTTTGGATAGTTTTCCCTGGGTTGTATTTAGGACATACAGCGCAAGTTAATTGTGCTTCATTGGTGGCCTTAGAAATATTTCCCCCCCAGTATTGTTTCATAAAACTTACAAGTTTATCTGCTGCCCAGTGGGTCATCCAATGAGTCATTTCCATCAGCAGTCTTTGAATGGACTCTGGCAAGACAGATCTTCTATTTGGGTCATACCGTAAATGAGTTAACAGGCTAAAAATACAACCCAATAAAGCCTTTCTTTATGTGGTACCCCAGATTGGGCATATTTGATAATTTTCACTAGATCCTCTTTTGGAATGTAGTCCAAATTTGCTCTAACAGTTTCAGATTGGATAGCTCATAAGGCAGCTCTCCTTGTGGTCTTATTAGCCAAATTATTTCCTTTGATTTCATCTGAATTTAATTTTGAATGTCCACTCACCTTAATGATGGTTAGGACAGATGGAAGTTGAATGATTCCAACAACTTGTTGACCTAATTTTCATTCTTAATCTGGTTCTCCCCCTAACCCCCACTTCCCCTAAGGTCAAGAATCCTCTGTTTCCAAAGCATGCCAAAGTCATAAACTATCTCAAATGCATAGCAGCTATCTGTATAGACATTTGCAGTTTTACCTTCTGCTAGGGTACAATCAATGTAAGTTAGTGGGTTAGTCTCCTGGTTGTAATTCTAGAGACATTCCAGAACATTCCCAGTTTCAGTTTTCATCCGGTGCTGGCCCGGCCTTCACCAACAAGCATATGAACTAGCTGATGTAAGTCAGAGAAACCAAGTTGATAAGTTTGAATGACTGTGTTAAATTGCTCAGCAAATCTGAGGATCTTTGGTTACTTTGGGAAAGTGTTTGATTATGGCTCACAGTTCAGCCTTAGTCCAGGAAGTCTAAGAGTGTTTAGCCTCTGGATCCTCAGAAGGCTTAATTTTAAAAGGATAGGTTCTGACAAGTTTAGAGGAAAAGGGAGTGGAGAGAGTTTCAAAGAAAAGGGGAAATTTGGTGAGAGAATTTGTATGGGGGAGTTGAAGATGTAGTGGAGGCATAGGCAGTAGAAGGGAAGGAGGAAGATGGCACCAGAGGCAGAGCCTCAGACAAAGAAGCCAAGAAAGAAGAGTCTGAGGCTTTGGGAGCCATTTTATCTTTCTTTAATCATTTGTTTGCCTCAGTTAATCTTAAAATCTTATTTTTTAGAGAGGCAATTTTAGACTCCTGATAGCATTGGGAAGCCCCAAAATACCAACTGAAATAAGCATTCCACTCAGTTCTGGAAATTTTTGAGCTATTGTAGTCCAATTTGATTTTAAGGAAATTAAATTTAGGGATTGCAAAAGTTCCCTATAAAGGCCATTGCTGTTCTAAATTGCCTTTGGCCAGGATGGTCCATTTAACCAGAAATGCACACGAGGAATGACCATGGTTTTAAACATAAAATCAGGTGGAGTCCCTGTAGGGGAGGCACCTTCAACATACTTAGATAACTGGGATCCCATTTCCTAGAGGTTTTCCCTCTAGAGTAAAGAACAATTTTCAAATGGCTTAAGTAGCTTGCAGCAGAAAGTCTCAATTTAAAAAGCTTGCACACCAATCCCAGCCAGTCCTAAGAAGACAGCTTGGTTCTAGAGGAGCCAGGCTGAAGTCTTTTTAAAGCCAATCTCCAGAGGACAGCCCTTCCAAAGGAAGAGACCAAAGGCTGAAAACTGGCACAATTTTGTTTGAAGCAGCCCCTTCCTAAAGGAACTGGGCTGAAAGCATTTTCAGCCAGCTTTGGTTGAAATAGTCTGATATAAAAATCAGACTGAAGTGCCAAATGAGTATTTATTACAGAACAAAGCCTTAACCAGAAAGATGAAATCATTAAATAGCTTCTGAATAAAGCCTGGAGAGCTCAGATCCAGGAGAAAGATGTACCTTCAAACTCCAGTGTTGGTAAGGAAGCAGTGAGCAACAATGAGCTCTATTGTGGGTACCATCTCTGTTTGCTCAAAGACAGAAAATCAAGAAGGAAATGATGGCATTAAAGGACACATTAGACCACACGGACTTAATAGATGTATATAGAACACTCCATCCAAAAGCAGCAGAATACAAATTGAAAAATAAAAATCATATGATCATCTTAATAGAGGCAGAATTTTGACAAAATTCAACATCAATGTATAGTAAGAACTCTCAACAAACTGGATATGAGGAGAACATACTTAAGCATAATAAAGACTATATATGACAGCCCACAGCCACAGTCAATGGTGAAAAGCTGAAAGCATTTTTTCTAAGACCAGGAACAAGACACTTATATTCAACATAGTATTGGAAGTCCTAGCACAGCAATCAAACAAAAAGAAGAAATAAAAGGAATATAAATTGGAAAAGAAGAAGTAAAATTGTCACTGTTTGTAGATGACATGATAGTATATGTAGAAAATCCTAAAGATGCTACCAAAATACCATTAGAACTAATAAATGAATTCAGTAAAGTTGCAGGATACGAAATTAATATACAGAAATCTGTACACTAACAATGAACTATCAGAAAGAGAAATTAAGAAAGTGATATGATTTATAATTGTATTAGGAAGAATAAAATATCTAGGAATAAATCCAACCAAGGAGGTGAAAGAACTGAGCTTGGAAAACTATAAGACATTGATGAAAGAATTTGAAGGTACACTGTGTTCAAGAATTGGAAGAATTAATATTGTTAAAATGACCACAGTCCCCAAGGAAAATCTACAGATTCAATGCACCCTATCAAAACACCAATGGCATTTTTTCACAAAACTAGAACCAATAATTCTAAAATTTGTATGGAAATGTAAAAGACCTCAAATAGCCAAAACAATCTGGAGAAAGAGGAACAAAGCTGGAAGTCTCATGCTCCCAGATTTGAAACTATACTACAAAGCTACAGTTACCAAAACAGTATGGTGCTGGCAGAAAAAGAGACATATAGGTCACTGGAACAGAATAGAGAGCCCAGAAATGAACCCACACTTATACGGTCAATTAATCTTTGACAAAATTGGCAAGAATATACAAGGAAGAAAAGGCAGCCTCTTCAATAATGACGTTGGAAAACTGGACAGCTACATGTAAAAGAATTGAACTGGACTACTTTCTCATACCATAAACAAAAATAAACTCAAAATGGAGTAAAGGCTTAAATGTAAGACCTGAAACCATAAAACTCCTAGAAGAAAACATAGACAGTACGCTCTTTGACATTGGTCATATCAATTTTTTTGGATCTGTCTTCTTAGGCAAGGGAAACAAAAGCAAAAATAAACAAATGATAGTGCATCAAACTAAAAGGTTTTACGCAGTGAAGGAAACTATCAACAAAATGAAATGTCTGCCTACTGAATGGGAGAAGATATTTGCAAACAATATATCCAATAAGGGGTTCATATCCAAAATATATAAACAATTCATACAACTTAATATCAAAAAACAAACAACCTGATTGAAAAATGGACAGGGAATTCCCTGGTAGTCCAGTGGTTAGAACTCCGTGCTTCCACTGCAGGGGGCACAGGTTCAATCCCTGGTTGGGGAAATAAGATCCCACAAGCTGTGTGGCGCGGCCAAAAAAAAAAAATTAGAGTACCTGAACAGACATTTTTCCAAAAAAGACATACAAATGGCCAACAGACTCATGAAAAGATGAACAACATCACTAATTCTCAGGGAAATGCAAATCAAAACCAATGATTTGCAAATCAAAATCAATGAGATCTCACCTCACACCTGTCAGAGTGACTATTATCAAAAAAACAATAAATGTCAAGTGTTGGTGAGGATGTAGAGGAAAGAGAACCCTCACACACTGTTGGTGGGAATGTAAATTGGTGCAGCCACTATAGAAAATAGTAGGGAGGTTTCTCAAAAACTTAAAAATAGAACCATTATATGATCCAGCAGTTCTTCTTATGGGTAATGTTCCAAAGAAAACAAAAACACTAATGTGAAACAATATATGCACTCTTATGGTCATTGCAGCATTGTTCACAAGCCAAGATTTGGAAGCAACCTAAGTGCCCATCAATAGGTGATTGGATAAAAAAGATGTGGCATATACATAAAATGGAATATTCAGTCATAAAAAGTAATGAAATCTTGCCATTTGTGACAACATGGATGGTCCTAGAGGGTATTATGCTAAGTGAAATGTCAGATGTAGCAAGATAAATAGCATATGATTTCACTTATATATGGAATCTAAAAAGAATACAAATTGGGACTTCCCTGGCAGTCCAGTGGTTAAGAATCTGTGCTTCCACTGCAGGGGTCGTGGGTTCAATCCCTGGCTGGGGGAACTAAGATGCCACATGCCACACAGCACAGCCCCCCCCAAAAAAGAAAATGCTTGGAACTGAATGATAATGAAAATACTATGCATCTCTGGAAGAGGACAAAAGCCTCCCCCCTACCCTTCTGGGTGCTTCTGGCTGATCTACGAATTAAATTGACATGAAACAGATTAATAGGAGAAAAACAAAAGTTGGGGCTCAGGACAGGACACCCTATGCTTCAACGGCATATTGATTATTTTGAAGTAAAGTTACTTAAGAAACGGCCAATGCAAGAGGGACACTTTTACCCTCCTCTCTGTCTCCCTGAAAGCAGGAAATAAGTCTCCCATGTGAAAGGTGCCCTCTCTGTACAGGGAGGTGGAAAGACATCCTTATCACCAGAGATAGGGAATTCAGGGCTGAGAAACCTATATAAACAAAACCTGTTACTTCTTCACTAATTTGCCAGTGTTAAACATAAGTTTCTTTGTCCTGTCAATTTCTCTCAAATTTATTTTTTCTTTGTCTGAGAATTATAAAAGTTGCCTACTCTGGCCACTTTTTAGGTCCCATATCTATGAGACTTCCACGAGAACACAAATTAAACTTGTTTTTTTTCTCCTCTTAATCTGTCTTGTGTCAATTTTATTATTAGTCCAGCCACAAGAACTCAACAGAAGTAAAGGGGGGATATTTTCCTCTCCCCGACACAAAGTCTAACACATATACATGGGAGAGACCCAGGAAAACTGAATAACTTGCCAAAATAGCTGAAGCCCTCACCTCAAATACCCATCTTCATCTAAAAACAAAAGAGGACACTGGGGGACTTCCCTGGTGGTCCAGTGGGTAAGACTCCGTGCTCCCAATGCAGGGGGTCTGGGTTTGATCCCTGGTTGGGGAACTAGATCCATCCCACATGCTGCAACTAAGACCTGGTGCAGCCAAAATAAATAAATAAATAAATATTTTTTAAAAAATAAGAGGACATTGGGGGTAGTGGTTTGTGACCCAGAAGAGGAGGAAGGTAATTCACATGGAGAAGGAAAAACAAATGTTTGGTAAACAAATGTTTGCTGGACCATGAAGTGACAGTGGGACCCAGAGTGGACTCTCATCTCTAGGCCTTGCCAGGTTTCCCACCACACCTAGCCTATATTCTCTGCAGATATCTCTGGTGATAACTCTATTCTGGGAACAGGCCCTTCATCTAAATTCTTTTAGGTAGTTAAGGGGGAGGTAACATGAAACACTTCCTGAATCTTCTATTTCTTAAAAATAACCAGCCTAAATTAATCTTCATGACAAAGAGACACTATATATGAAAATATATGCAATATAGCTAAAGTAGTATAATCAGAGGAATTTTTTTAAATGCCTAGAATTGCTCCCTAGCAAATGCCTAGAATTGCTCCCTAGAAAAGCAGAAAGACTGAAAATTAATGTGGCAAGCATCCAATTTAATAAGTTAAGGAGCAAAAAGGAACAAAGAATTTCTGGAGGCATGTTATCTTGTAAAGAGACTATCACCCACGCTCAACAGAAGGATTAGAATTGACTTATCTGATTGACATGTTTGGGAGAAAAGATTGAACATGTTTGACCCAGCCTTTCTGGAGTTTTCTCTCTCTGGAGAGGGTGCACTGGATCTCAGGCTGTGTTCTCATCATGTGTAAGCTTAGTTGAACAAGTTCTATGTCTGATGAGGTACCCACCTCTGTTTGCAGCACTGCTCATAACCAGAGCATGTGACCTCTAATTCTTTTTTTTTTTTAAATAAATTTATTTATTTATTTATTTTTGGCTGCGTTGGGTCTTCGTTGCTGCATGCGGTCTTTCTCTAGTTGCAGCGAGCAGGGGCTACTCTTCGTTGTGGTGCACGGGCTTCTCATTGGGTGGCTTCTCTTGTTGCAGAGCATGGGCTGTAGGCACGTGGCCTTCAGTAGTTGTGGCATGCGGACTCAGTAGTTGTGGCATACGGGCTTAGTTGCTCAGCAGCATGTGGGATCTTCTGGGACTAGGGCTCGAACCCGTGTCCCCTGCATTGGCAGGCGGATTCTTAACCATTGCGCCACCAGAGAAGTCCCTGACCTCTAATTCTTGGATGAAGTATAGGCAAGTCAAAGCCATGTTCTCCTATCAACTCGATCAGCAGTAAAGGAGACATTTCCACTTTCATCTGTCTCTTGTGTCTTATGCCATAGTTAGTTTTATTTATTTTTGTCATTTGACAAGTACTTATGATCCACAAATTATGGGTAGGGAATTGTTTTGTGTATGGGAGAGTGATGTATTTAGGCAAGGGACACGCCTTTCCCTGGCATTTGCTTTGCATTGCAGGTGGAGGTAGCCATTCAGCACCCCACTTTCTTTATCAGAGGAGAATTTCTGAGTGCAACAGTCACGTAAACTGAAACCTATAAGGAGAATGGGTGTAGTACGGTGCAATATAGGCAATTTGTATGCTGACTTTTATTTTCCAGGTAAGAAAATTTCATCTGGCTTGATTTCTAGTTTTTTCTCTTATGTTGCAATCAAGTCATATATTTAGGGAGCCCACATTAATTAATATTCTCTTCATTTAACGGATGTGAGAAAATTCAAGATGATTCATGGATATTATCTTTTTATGTGCAATATATTGAGAGGACTGGACAGGAGACACCCACATGTAAATGGTTATGTAAGCCTCTCTTCACTGTGCTCATTGTCTCTTTCTTCTTTCCAAGCTTTTTAATGTCTTGCCTTTCTTTATCTGTGATAAAGCACAGGATGGATTCCCCCAAATGTCTCACAAGTTCTAATGGTACTCCCAAACTGTGCTTGAAGGGTGAATAATTCTTTTTCCATTAACTTGCCTTCTTTACCTATGTTTAAGACATTCCTTATCTGGCAAGGTGGGGTCATGGTATGTGGAGGTAAGCATTTAGCGTCCGTTTCTCTAACAGAGAAGTTGCTTTTTCTTTTTTTGCCTAGAATATTTTTATGGAGTTCTTTTCCTTCTCTGCATTTTGTTGTTGTTGTCTGTTTTTGCTGTGCCACGGGGTTTGCAGGATCTTAGTTCCCCAACCAGGGATTGAACCCGGGCCTCAGCAGTGAAAGCGCCAAGTCCTCACCACTGGACTGCCAGGGAATTCCCCCCTTCTCTGCATTTGTGATGTAAGATGTATGAAATTTGGTATGATAAGTATATGCCAGATATTGGGGAAGACATGTTTTATAAGCAGCATCCTTCCCATCAGGATGTTATAAGCTCCCAGATTCCTCTGGGCACGTTTTAGTGCTAACTGGCAGGTATTTTAGTCTGCTCAGGTTGCCATAACAGAAGACCACAGGATGGGTGGCTTAAATAGCAGAACTTTATTTTCTCATAGTTCTGGAGGTTGAAAGTCCAAGGTCAAAGTGCTGGCAGGGTTGGTTTCTGGTGAGGCTTTCTTTCCCAGCTTGTAGACGGCCATTTCTTCCTGTGCCTTTCTTACATAACCTCTCTGTCCATATGCTCTGGGAGTCTCTTCCTCTTCTACGGACACGGGTCCCATTGGATTAGGTCTCTCCCTGATGACCTCGTTTAACCTTAATTGCCTCCTTAAAGGCTCTATCTCCAAATAGTCAGATTGAGGACCTCAACGTACCAATTCTGGGTGGGGGGGGGACACAATTCAGTTCATAAAAGCAGGTGACATATTTCATAAGCTGTCGGGGGCCCACGAGAAGGAAGGATCACCAGACGAAACTCCTGAAGAAAAATCACTGAAAGTTTTACTCTTCCTTACCTCTTGGCTCCACTCCTTCTTCTAGATTAATGGGTTTTGTATGGTGGGCGGGACTAGGAATAAGTGGAGAAGGACTTAGAAAAGATGTTGCCATGGAGATCAGCTTAATCTGTATAAATGTTAGAGACTTCTGGTTTCTGTCAACATGGGTTGTTGGCTCCCTCACAGAAAAACAATCTGGGAGAAACCAAAGAAGCAAGAGGGAAGCATGGCTTCCAGAATCAAACAACAATTACCATGGAACAACAAAAATCATGCATGAAAACCTCCAGGGAAATAGAAGGTTGTCTTTTTTTTTTCTTGGGAGGAGGTGGATAGGTGCAACTTCATTCCTGGGTCAGGAAGAGGAGGCACTGTGAGGCTAGATTGGAGGAACATTTGTAAATTTCCTTCGCTTTTCACCTGCAGTGCCTTTCAACAATCATTGCCTGCTCTATCATGACAGAAATAAGTAGCGGCAGTTCAACTATGAAATACCAGGGCAGTGCAAAAACCTGGACTAAGTGATGAGCTGACCAGCAAAACACAGGCCTTCCTGCCTTCACTGTTCCTGGCAAACCATCAAGGCTTGTGTATTACAGCCTAGGAGAGCCACCTCAAAGATGAAATCCAGATCAGAGGTGTTGCCTGATGGGGCAGCAGCAATTAGAAGTGATGACAGGGATTCATGGTAGTTTGGCCCTTTCCACACTTGGTCTAAACCCTCTCTACTTCTTAAATCAGGAGTCAACTACTTTCTTCTGTAAAGTGTCAGGTAGTAAATATTTTAGGCTTTGTGAGCCTTTTGGTCTCTCCTGAAACTACTCAACTCTGCCCTTGTTGTGCTAACAGCCATAGGCAGTATGTAAACAAATGGGGGTTTCTGTGCTCCAATAAACTTTATTTACAAAAATAGTCAGTGGGTTTGATTTGGCCCATGGGCCATAGTTTGCAGACCACTTCCTTACCCTAATCCGATTGGTGTAGACTAGTACCTGACATTTGGCTCTTCACTGTCATGAATTACCAGAAGAACAGTTGATGTTTCCAGGGGTACATGAGTTCACAAGTGAGTAACAGATGAGGACTAAACTTCCTATTTAAAAAAAAAAGACAAACTGAACACCATATATCACTTGAAGTAGAATTACTAATACTAAGAATTTAAAATATGCAAAATAAGAATACTCAAAGAGATAAGGGAAGATACTAGAAAACAAAAAATTCAGAGGAAATCACAAATAAGAACCAAATAGGAAATGTTAGTATGTAAAATATAGTAATTAAAATAAAAAACACAGTAAATTGTAGGATGGATGTAACTGAAAAACCACTAGTGAGTTGAAAGACCATGCTGAGGATCCTCCAGAAGGCAAGAGGAAAGGATAAGATAGAACATATTAAAAAGAAAAAGCCCAGAGATATGGAGGAGTCCCAGTAGGAGAGAAAAAAAAAATGGAAAGTGGTTGTATTTGAGGAAATAATGGAGACATTTCCTAGAATTAGGAAAAAAAATCTCAAATTGAATGGGGTTATAGAGTACCAAACAGAAGAGAACACTGAGACTGTATCCATATGAAACATTTCATATAAAGGAAGACTCCAGAGAGATTAAAGTCCTCAATGTGAAAAATAAAACTGTAACGCTAATAGAAGAAAATACAGGAGAATGACTTTGTAGTCTGGAGTGGGTGCTTTTGTTTTGATGTTAAACTAAAGTTCAAAATCATAAACCACAAGGTAAAGAATTGATAAATTTGAGTTACCTCAAAGTTAAGCATTTCTTCTAAACAATGTACACTATGGACAAGTTGACTAAACAAATGACCAACTGGGAGAAGACACTTGTAGTTTTTATAAACAAGAAAGTATCAATATCCAGCGTAATTATGGAACTACTATAAATCAACAAGAATATGACAGAGATCCTGATAGAAAAATGAGTGGAAAATAGGCACAGGTAATTTACAGGAGACCCAGAGAACAATGTGCACTTAAAGATATTGTCAAATTAGTCAGTATTTAGAGAAATGCAAAGTAAAACAAGTAAGCGTAGATAGGAAAGTGGTGGTAAAGCAGACTGCAGATTATGAAGCCACAGTCAGGAGGACTAGACTAGATATACTTATAAAAACATGCTTATATCCATGAAATATAGTTCTCAGATAAAAAAAAAAGTGAGAAGTGCAATATGATATATAAACTAATTCCCTTTAAGTAAATTAAAAATATGCACACTGTCAAAGAAAAAAAATTATACTGGACAAAGTTAAACAGGCAAGGAAGAATTTATTCAAGGCTATTACCACAGGAGAGAGAGGCCAGTACCTTGTCTCAACTCAACTCTGCTGAAACAAAGGGTGGAAGTGTTTAAGGCACTAGGGTGAGCTAGTGGGCAAATAATAGGAAGTGTTTTGGGGGAGGTTGGTCAATGGGTTATGTCAAGCATATGGAGTTACTTCTGAGTTTGCAAATGTCCTTTCTGTGATTATGCCATCTGTGTTTGCTAATTGGCCCTCATTGAATTAGACTCCTACCCTTCCACAGAGACTGGGAGAAAGGGAAGCTATATTCTTTGATGATTACACTTCAAAGGGATGGCTCCCATGTCCTTGAGAAAGACTTTCCTGGGTTGTAAAATTGGCAAGAGGCTTTTATAAAGATTTGTGTCTCCTATTTACAGTAGCCAAGCCATGGAAGCAACCTAAATGTCCATCGACAGATGAATGGATAAAGAAGATGTGGTATATATATATATATATCAGCCATAAAAGAGAATGGAAAAAAAAAAGAGAGAATGAAGTAATGCCATTTGCAGCAACATGGATGGGCCTAGAGATTATCTATTAAATGAAGTAAGACAGAGAAAGACAAATATCACATGATGTCACATATGTGGAATCTAAAAAAATGGTACAGATGAACTTATATACAAAACAAAAATAGACTCATAGACATAGAAAACAAACTTATGGTTACCAAGGGGAAAGTAGTGGGTGGAGAGATAAATTAGGAGTTTGGGATTAACAGATACACACTATTGTATATAAAATAGACAAACAACAAGGATAGGGAACTATATTCAATATCTTGTAATAACCTATAATGGAAAAGAATCTGAAAAATATACATATACATATATATGTATAACTGAATCACTTTGCTGTATACCTGAAACTAACACAACTTTGTAAATCAACTGTACTTCAATTTTTAAAAAAAGATGAAAAGAACAGAAAGAATAATAAAAGAAAAAAAGATTTGCATTTTTCAAAGGGGCAGAGAAAGAAAGTACAGTTACAAGTTTTCTTAAGTAAATGCTCTAAGAAAAGTCAGTGGTCAAGAGTTAGGAAAACGCCCCAACCCCCAGTGTAAAGTTTGGTCAAGCTGAGAACATTAAGGCCATCTTGGTCAACACCAAACAGCAATACACATTACACAAAAACTTACACAAATAATTGTTGTTTGTGGGGATAGGCAAGAAATGGTGGTGGGGAATAGGAATCAAAGGGAGTAAGAGAGATGAGGGCCTTGCCTAGATCAATCCTGATAGTGTGTCATGGCCTGAGGTGTATAGTTCATTAATTCTCTCCACCTGAGAGCCAGAAAAAGGAAAGGAAGGAAAGGAAGGAAGAAAGAGGGAGAAAAATGAAAAAGAAAAAAGAAACAGAGCTTCCTGATCAACCTGGGTGTTTTCAACGATACCCTGTTAATCAAATTATCTGTTATGCTCAGGGCTATCATGATAAACTGGTTTTCTAATTTCTTTTTTTTTTCCCTTCTAGTTTTAATGAGATAAAATTAACATACAGCACTGTATGAGTTCAAAGTGCACAGTATAATGATTTGACTTACATACATCATGAAATGATTACCACTGAGAAGGGACTTCCCTGGCCGTCCAGTGCTTAAGACTCTGGGGCTTCCCTGGTGGCGCAGCGGTTGAGAATCTGCCTGCCAATGCAGGGGACGCGGGTTCGAGCCCTGCTCTGGGAAGATCCCACATGCCTTGGAGCAACTAGGCCCGTGAGCCACGATTACTGAGCCTGCGCGTCTGGAGCCTGTGCCCCGCAACAAGAGAGGCCGTGATAATGAGAGGCCCGTGCACTGCGATGAAGAGTGGCCCCCGCTTGCCGCAACTAGAGAAAGCCCTCGCACAGAAACGAAGACCCAACACAGCAGTAAGTAAATAAATAAAAAAAAAAAAAAAAAAAAAGACTCTGCACTTCCACTGCAGGGGGTGCGGGTTTGATCCCCGGTCAGGGAACTAAGATCCTGCATGCTGTGCAGTGCAGCAAAAAAAAAAAGATTTATTTTTCCTTGTGATGAGAACTCTTAGGATTTACTCTATTAACAGCTTTCATATATACCATACAGCAGTGTTAATTATATCAGTCATGTTGTACATTGTATCCCTAATGCTTATTTATCTTATGACTGGAAGTTTGTACCTTTTGACAATCTTCATCCAGTTCCCCTGTCCCCCCAGCCACTAATCTGATCTCTTTTTCTATGAATTTGTTTGTTTCTTTGTTTTTTGAAGTAGAATTTTATTTTCTTGTTTGATTGTTGTGGCTAAGACCTCCAATACTAAGTTGAATAAAAGGAGTGAGAGTGGGCATCCTTGTCTTTGATCTTAGAGGAAATGCCTTCAGCTTTCCCTGTTTAGCATGATGTTGTCTATAGGTTTGCTAATTTCTTTATCATTATCAGTATAATTCACTTTACAAATGAATTTTCCCTAGGGCTGTTGTTCTTTTCTGACTCAAAAGTTTTTAGCAATCCTCAAATATCTTTAGATATTTGACACAATTTGCACGGTAAACCCTGATTTCAGTTGTTTATAATTTTCAGTAGTGCTTGGGTCCTTTTCACATTTCCTGGCCCAATCTCTGTTCTATTCACTTGACTCTTTATAGTTTAAAAGGGCCATCCTATAGTTTAAAAGGGCCAATCAGACAACTCTATGTTTCCTTTTTGGTTAATCCTACTAGGAAAACGGAACCAACAAATTCAAGAGCCTTACTATACAAAGTGTGATATGCAAATAAATAACATCAAATCTGATGGGAGCTGACTGGAAATACAAAACATTGGGCCCCACCCAAAACCAGTGAATTAGAACCTGCATTTTTAACAAGTTCTTTAGACAATTTGTATGCATATTTTAGTTTGACATTGGGGCCTAGGGCAGGCCATCCCAAAATATGACTCAATGGCATATTTATTATTTTGAAATTAAGTTACTTGAGAAATGGCCAATACAAGAGGAACAATTGGCTTTCTGTATCTCTGAAATCAGGAAATAAGTGTCCCATAGAAAGGTGCCCTCCCTGTACTGGGCGGTAGAAAGACATTCTTATCACCAGAGATAGATAATTTGGGGCCAAGAAGCCTGTATAAGCAAATCTGGTTACTTTTTTGCTCATTTATTACCCAAGCCCAAATTTTGCTTAAATTTCTTACTAATTAAGCATTGAAACCTAAGTTTCTTTGTCCTGGCAATTCTTTCAAATTTATTTTTTCTTTGTCTAAAAAAGTATAAAATTGCCTCCTTTGGCCATTTCTTAGGTCCTATATTTATGAGACCTCTGTGTACACGGATTAAACTTGTTTCTTTTTCTCCTGTTACCCTGTCTTGTGCCAATTTTATTATTAGTGCAGCCATAAGAACTCGACGGGGTGGAGGGGGAAATTTTCCCCTCCCTGACATTGAGAAGCACCATTGTACATTCAGACAAAGACTGATAGCATAGAAAACACAACCAACTTATTTTATAATTGAGGCAACTGAGAAAAATAGAAATTTAGTGACTTGCATGAAGCTACTGATCTACTTTGTGGCTGAACCATGGCTGGAACCCAGGATAACTGACTTTTATTCAAGGATTATTTCTAAACCACAATGTAGTTTGTCATTTTCAGGTTTCCCAGAGTTAATCTCTGGTCAGGTTTTTACTTCTTTAATCTGCATCAGTTTGTCACCAGCCTCAGCTGTTCCTGTCAGCTGCTCTTATTTCTGTCAATCCCAGTTTTGGTTCATATGTAGGAGACAGCTGTGTGTTTCTCCTGCCAGCGCCTTTTTTGGCATTGTTTAGTTGCAGTATGTTCTCATGCATGAAGAACAGAGAGCACAGTTAGACTTTCTATCAACATGCCTTATGACCCAGGACCAAACTACAAGTTTATATAACCTACACCTTAATGATATTCATGGAAATGAGAATACTTCTAGGAGATTATAGGATTGGCTCATGCATGACCTCCTTGTCACATCTGATATAGAAGACTTCTTTTTTTTTTTAATATTTATTTATTTATTTGGCTGCACCGGGTCTCAGTTGCGGCACGCGGGATCCTCGTTGCCGTGTGCGAGATCTTTGTTGCGGCATGCAGGGTCTTTTAGTTGCGGCATATGGGCTCTTTTTTTTTTTTTCTTTTTCTTTTTTTAGTTGCAGCATGCGGGATCTAGTCCCGGGCCCCCGGCATTGGGAGCTTGGAGTCTTAACCCCCGGTCTTCCCGGACCACCAGGGAAGTCCCAAGACGTCTGTTTTTCAACTTCTTAAAAATCATGCTTTGTTAAATGAAATTTCAGTCTTCCATTCTGTGACTCTGATTCTGTTCCAAAACCAGGACACTTCTAGATTGGAAGTTGGGAATAAATTGCTATGTGAGTTATTAAATTTTTCAAATGCCACCTATTTTAAACTAAAGTCTAAAGTCTTCCTCACTAAATTCTTTTTGTTCAGGACACAATCTGTAAATAATAAAAACATTAATTACTCATGTTTGCTCAATACCCTTCTGTCAGAATTTTAATATTTGTGTCTAAGTTGGAAATCAATAGAAAGAGAGATGGCTGGGACCCGTGATTCCCAATTCTCAATTTTGTGACCAGCTGTCTTCAGCAGCTGCAGCCTCTCCCATAAGTCTCTAGAGGATACGGGCAAGAAAAGGAAAGCTCTTTGTTACTGGCTCTGGAGGCCAATCTCATTGTATTTCTTTGATGGGCTGAGTTGGCATGCCAAGGCTCCTCTTGCCTGTTAGAGGAGGAAGATTCCTGACTAACAGTAGCTTCAGTTCACACTTTAAGTTCACACTCTAATAGTGATCCTTGATATCTTACCACTCTGATGGCATAAAGAAGCATAGAAGGGAACCAACAAACAAAAATCTGATGCATTTCTATTGATTAACAATGAACTATCCCCAAAGAAATTAAGTAAAAAATCCCATTTACAATAGCATGAAAAAGAATAAAATACTTAGAAATAAACTTAACCAAGGTGGTGAAAGACTTGTACACTGAAAACTATAAATCACGCATGAAAGAAATTAAAGAAAACACAAACAAATGGAAAGACATTCATGTTCATGGACTAGAAGACTTAATATTGTTAAAATGTCCATTCTACTCAAAGTGTTCTACAGATTATTTACAATCCCTATTAAATCCTAATGGCATTTTTTTTTACAGAAACAGAAAAAAAATCCAAAAATTTATATGAAACCACAAAAGACCCCCAAATAGCCAAAGCAATCTTTAGAAAGAAGAACAAAGCTGAAGGTATCACATGTCCTCATTTTGAAATATATTACAAAGCCACAGTAATCAAAACAGTATGGTACTGTCATAAAGACAGGCATATAGACCAACAGGACAAAATAGAAAGCCCAGAAATAGGCTCACACATATACACTCAACTGATATTTGACAAGGGAGCCAAGAATACACAATGCGGAAAGGGCAGTCTTCTCAGCAAATGGTGTTGGGAAAACTGGATATCCACATGCAAAAAAATGAAATTAAACTCTTATACCATACATAAAAATCAACTCAAAATGAATTAAAGATTTAAACATAAGACTGAAACTGTAAAACACCTAGAAGAAAGCACAGGAGAAAAGATTTATGACATGGGTTTGGCAATGATTTCTTGAATATGACACCAAAAGCATAGGCAACAAAAATCAAAAAAGATCAAGTGGAACTACATCAAACTAAAAAAGCTTCCACACAGCAAAAGAAATAATCAATGGAGTGAAAAGACAATGAACAGAATGGGAGAAAAATTTGCAAATCATATATTTGGTAAGACACTGTATCCAAAACATAAGGAACTCCGGCAACTCAATAGCAAATCCCCCCAAATAACCAACTAAAAAATGGGCAGAGGAAATGAATAGATATTTCTCCAAAGAAGAAATAAAAATGGCCAAAGGCATATAAAAAGATACTCAAAATTACTAATTATCAGGGAAATGCAAATCAGAACCTTAATGAGATAAAACTTCACACCTGTTAGAATGACTGTTATCAAAAAACCAAAAGACAACAAGTGTTGACAAGAATGTGGAGAAATTGGGACTCTTATGCACTATTGGTGGGAATGAAAAATAGTGTAGCCACTATGAAAAATGTATGGAAGTCCCTCAAAAAACTAAAAATAGACCTACAATATGATACAATAATTCCACTTCTGGGTATATATCCAAAATAATTGAAATCAGGATCTTGAAGAGATTGCTGTACTCTCATGTTCATTGTGGCACTATTCACAATAGCCAAGATATGGAAACAACATAAATATTCACTGACAGGTGAAAGGATAAAGAATATTATGCTGTAGACATACAATGGAATATTATGCAGTCTTAAAAAAGAAGAAAATTTTGCTATATGTGACAACATGTATGGACTTGGAGGACATTATGCTAAGTGAAATAAGTCAGTTACAGAAGGACAAATACTGATTGATTCCACTTACATGAAGTATCTAAAATAGTCAAACATAGAAACAGAGAGTAGAATGGTGATTGCCAGGGCCCCAGGTGTGGGCAAGGGGAGAGAGGAATGGGGAGTTGCTGTACCACAGGTCTAAAGTTTCAGTTATGTGAGATGAATATTTCTGGAGATCTTCTGTACATCATTGGGCCTATACTTAACAACATTGTATGGTACACTTAAAACTTTGTTAAGAGGGTAGATCTCATGTTAAGTTTTCTTGCCACACACAGACACAAAATTACTCAAAAAAAATTAATGCAGTCTGTCACAATTCCACTTGCATGATTAATATTAATTAATCACTAATTAATTAGTATTAATATCTATTGGTCTAACTTTGTTTTCTCTGATTATATCTCGATAGGACTAATATATTCTTTCAGGAGTATATTTAACTCAGAGACAGTTTCTATAAACACTATTTGCTAGTAAAAATTAACATAAACTTTCTACAGGGCAATTTAAATGTAAAAAATGTCCATATTTTTCAAGGCTAAAAAGTTTTAATTCTAGAAATCTGTCCCCTAAAAATCAAACTAATATATGCACAAAATTACCCTAAGTTTAAAGAATTAAAAATTAAGTCTTGTACATCATTGGAGTCCTCATTTTATAGTTTTCTCAATTCCTCCCTTGCTTTAGTATGTATGAATTTCAACGTCTTAATGTTTGCAAGCTCTGTTTTCAATAACTGCCATCTCCTAATACCTTAAAACATGAACATACTTGGCACTCCAAATTTCTTACTAGTTTGGTGGAATTGTGCCAGTTTATTTTGAGCAAAATGAAACCAAAATTTAAAGGTTTCAAATAGTGTAAAATCAAATTGATGGTAGGAACAAGGAGAGTAATTCCACTGAATTATTTTTAATGTACATTCACTATTAGCTATGAAAAAAAATTGTATTTCAATCACTCTCCCTGTGTACATGTCAATGTTTTAAAATGAAGAAAAACGCAGCCTTGACAAAATACTATAGATTTTTTTGTTGTTAAATGTCTAAAAAGTAACACTGAACTGGAAAAAACAGAATTCTTTGGCAAAACTGATTAAAGTACATGCACATATATGAAAATATTCATTCTATTTACATTAATTTTCAATTTTTAGATATTAGTTTATTTTAATGGACATGGGCATAAATGATTTTACATTTTTATAAAATTACTTTTTGAAAGTGAATTTTCAAAGAGAAACATTTTGTGTCTAAAGTTTTTTAATCAAAAATAAATATATTGGGCTTCCATGGTGGTGCAGCGGTTAAGAATCCACCTGCCAATGCAGGAGACACGGGTTTGAGCCTGGTCCAGGAAGATCCCACATGCTGCAGAGCACCTAAGCCCGTATGCCACAACTACTGAGCTTGCACTCTAGAGCCTGCGAGCCACAGCTACTGAGCCCGTGGGCCACAACTACTGAGCCCACGTGCCACAACTACTGAAGCCTGCGTGCCTACAGCCCATGCTCTGCAATAAGAAGCCACCACAATGAGAAGCCCGTGCACCACGATGAAGAGTAGCCCCCTCTTGCCCCAACTAGAGAAAGCCCGCATGCAGCAACGAGGACCCAATGCAGTCAAAAAATAAAATAAATAAAATTTAAAAAATTCTAAATTAATTAATTAATTAATTAAAGCATTCAGACCAGAGGGCAGACAACAGAAGCAAGAAGAACTACAATCCTGCAGCCTGTGGAACAGAAACCACATTCACAGAAAGATAGACAAGATGAAAAGGCAGAGGGCTATGTACCAGATGAAGGAACAAGATAAAACCCCAGAAAAACAACTAAATGAAACGGAGATAGGCAATATTCCAGAAAGAGAATTCAGAATAATGATAGTGAAGATGATCCAGGACCTCGGAAAAAGAATGGAGGCAAAGATCGAGAAGATGCAAGAAATGTTTAACAAATATCTAGAAGAATTAAAGAACAAACAAACAGAGATGAACAATACAATAACTGAAATGAAAAATACACTAGAAGGAATCAATAGCAGAATAACTGAGGCAGAAGAACGGATAAGTGACCTGGAAGACAGAATGGTGGAATTCACTGCCATGGAACAGAATAAAGAAAAAAGAATGAAAAGAAATGAAGACAGCCTAAGAGACCTCTGGGACAACATTAAACACAACAACATTCACATTATAGTGGTCCCAGAAAAAGAAGAGAGAGAGAAAGAACCCGAGAAAATATTAGAAGAGATTATAGTCGAAAGCTTCCCTAACATGGGAAAGGAAATAGCCACCCAAGTCCAAGAAGCGCAGAGAGTCCCATACAGGATAAACCCAAGGAGAAACAAGCCGAGACACATAGTAATCAAATTGGCAAAAATTAAAGACAAAGAAAAATTATTGAAAGCAGCAAGGGAAAAACGACAAATAACACACAAGGGAACTCCCATAAGGTTAACAGCTGATTTCTCAGCAGAAACTCTACAAGCCAGAAGGGAGTGGCATGATATACTTAAAGTGATGAAAGGGAAGAACGTACAACCAAGATCACTCTACCCAACAAGGATCTTATTCAGATTTGATGGAGAAATCAGAAGCTTTACAGACAAGGAAAAGCTAAGAGAATTCAGCACCACCAAACCAGCTCTACAACAAATGCTAAAGGAACTTCTCTAAGTGGGAAACACAAGAGAAGAAAAGGACCTATAAAAAACAAACCCAA
The DNA here is from genome assembly GCF_028564815.1 of Eubalaena glacialis. Taxonomy (NCBI): domain Eukaryota; kingdom Metazoa; phylum Chordata; class Mammalia; order Artiodactyla; family Balaenidae; genus Eubalaena; species Eubalaena glacialis. The sequence goes on along the minus strand of NC_083725.1, from coordinate 9,611,067 downwards.
AACAATTAAGAAAATGGTAAGAGGAATATACATATTGATAATTACCTTAAATGTGAATGGATTAAATGCTCCAACCAAAAGACAGAGCCTTGCTGAATGGATACAAAAACAAGACCCATATATATGCTGTCTACAAGAGACCCACTTCAGACCTAGGGGCACATACAGACTGAAAGTGAGGGGCTGGAAAAAGATATTCCATGCAAATGGAAATCAAAAGAAAGCTGGAGTAACAATATTCATATCAGATAAAATAGACTTTAAAATAAAGAATGTTACAAGAGACAAGGAAGGACACTACATAATGATCAAGGGATCAATCCAAGAAGAAGATATAACAATTATAAATATATATGCACCCAACATAGGAGCACCTCAATATATAAGGCAACTGCTAACAGCTATAAAAGAGGAAATCGACAGTAACACAGTAATAGTGGGGGACTTTAACACCTCACTTACACCAATGGACAGATCATCCAAAATGAAAATAAATAAGGAAACAGAAGCTTTAAATGACACAATAGACCAGATAGATTTAATTGATATTTATAGGACATTCCATCCAAAAACAGCAGATTACACTTTCTTCTCAAGTGCGCATGGAACATTCTCCAGGATAGATCACATCTTGGGTCACAAATCAAGCCTCAGTAAATTTAAGAAAATTGAAATCATATCAAGCATCTTTTCTGACCAAAACGCTATGAGATTAGAAATGAATTACAGGGAAAAAAAACATAAAAAACACAAACACATGGAGGCTAAACAATACGTTACTAAATAACCAAGAGATCACTGAAGAAATCAAAGAGGAAATCAAAAAATACCTAGAGACAAATGACAATGAAAACACGACGATCCAAAACCTATGGGATGCAGCAAAAGCAGTTCTAAGAGGGAACTTTATAGCTATACAAGCCTACCTCAAGAAACAAGAGAAATCACATATAAACAATCTAACGTTACACCTAAAGGAAGTAGAGAAAGAAGAACAAACAAAACCCAAAGTTAGCGGAAGGAAAGAAATCATAAAGATCAGAACAGAAATAAATGAAATAGAAACAAAGAAAACAATAGCATAGATGAATAAAACTAAAAGCTGGTTCTTTGAGAAGATAAACAAAATTGATAAACCATTAGCCAGACTGATCAAGAAAAAGAGGGAGAGGACTCAAATCAATAAAATTAGAAATGAAAAAGGAGAAGTTACAACAGACACAGCAGAAATACAAAGCATCCCAAGAGACTACTACAAGCAACTCTATGCCAATAAAATGGACAACCTGGAAGAGGTGGACAAATTCTTAGAAAGGTATAACCTTCCAAGACTGAACCATGAAGAAATAGAAAATATGAACAGACCAATCACAAGTAATGAAAGTGAAACTGTGATTAGAAATCTTCCAACAAACAAAAGTCCAGGACCAGATGGCTTCACAGGTGAATTCTATCAAACATTTAGAGAAGAGCTAACACCCATCCTTCTCAAACCCTTCCAAAAAATTGCAGAGGAAGGAAAACTCCCAAACTCATTCTATGAGGCCACCATCACCCTGATAACAAAACCAGACAAAGATTCTTCAAAAAAAGAAAATTACAGACTAATATCACTGATGAATATAAATGCAAAAATCCTCAACAAAATACTAGCAAACAGAATCCAACAACACATTAAAAGGATCATACACCATGATCAAGTGGGATTTATCCCAGGGATGCAAGGATTCTTCAATATACATAAATCAATCAGTGTGATACACCATATTAACAAATTGAGGAATAAAAACCATATGATCATCTCAATAGATGCAGAAAAAGCTTTTGACAAAATTCAACACTGATTTATGATAAAAACTCTCCAGAAAGTGGGCACAGAGGGAACCTACCTCAGCATAATAAAGGCCATATATGACAAACCCACAGCAAACATCATTCTCAATGGTGAAAAACTGAAAGCATTTCCTCTAAGATCAGGAACAAGACAAGGATGTCCACTCTCACCATTATTATTCAAAATAGTTTTGGAAGTCCTAGCCATGGCAATCAGAGAAGAAAAAGAAATAAAAGGAATACAAATTGGAAAAGAAGAAGTAAACCTGCCACTGTTTGCAGATGACATGATACTATACATAGAGAATCCTAAAGATGCCACCAGAAAACTACTTGAGCTAATCAATGAATTTGGTAAAGTAGCAGGATACAAAATTAATGCACAGAAATCTCTTGCATTCCTATACACTAATGATGAAAATCTGAAAGTGAAATTAAGAAAACACTCCCATTTACCATTGCAACAAAAATAATAAAATATCTAGGAATAAACCTACCTAGGGAGACAAAAGACCTGTATGCAGAAAACTATAAGACACTGATGACAGAAATTAAAGATGATACCAACAGATGGAGAGATATACCATGTTCTTGGATTGGAAGAATCAATATTGTGAAAATGACTATACTACCCAAAGCAATCTACAGATTCAATGCAATCCCTTTCAAATTACCAACTGCATTTTTTACAGAACTAGAACAGAAAATCTTAAAATTTGTATGGAGACAGAAAAGACCCCGAATAGCCAAAGCAGTCTTGAGGGAAAAAAACGGAGCTGGAGGAATCAGACTCCCTGACTTCAGACTATACTACAAAGCTACAGTAATTAAGACAATATGGTACTGGCACAAAAACAGAAATACAGATCAACGGAACAGGATAGAAAGCCCAGAGATAAACACATGCACCTATGGTCAACTAATCTATGACAAAGGAGGCAAGGATATACAATGGAGAAAAGACAGTCTCTTCAATAAGTGGTGCTGGGAAAATTGGACAGCTACATGTAAAAGAATGAAATTAGAACACTCCCTAACACCATACACAAAAATAAACTCATAATGGATTAGAAACCTAAATGTAAAACCGGGCACTATAAAACTCTTAGAGGAAAACATAGGAAGAACACTCTATGACATAAATCACAGCAAGATATTTGTTGATCCATCTCCTAGAGTAATGGAAATAAAAACAAAAATAAACAAATGGGACCTAATGAAACTTCAAAGCTTTTGCACAGCAAAGGAAACCATAAACAAGATGAAAAGACAACCCTGAGAATGGGAGAAAATATTTGCAAATGAATCAACAAAGGATTAATCTCCAAAATATATAAACAGCTCATTCAGCTCAATATTAAAAAAACAAACAGCCCAATCTAAAAATGGGCAGAAGATCTAAATAGACATTTCTCCAAAGAAGACACACAGACGGCCACGAAGCACATGAAAAGCTGCTCAACATCACTAATTATTAGAGAAATGCAAATCAAAACTACAATGAGGTATCACCTCACACCAGTTAGAATGGGCATCATCAGAAAATCTACAAACAACAAATGCTGGAGAGGGTGTGGAGAAAAGGGAACCCTCTTGTCCTGTTGGTGGGAATGTAAATTGATACAGCCACTATGGAGAACAATATGGAGGTTCCTTAAAAAACTAAAAATAGAATTACCATATGACCCAGCAATCCCACTACTGGGCATATACCCAGAGAAAACCGTAATTCAAAAAGACACATGCACCCGAATGTTCATTGCAGCACTATTTACAATAGCCAGGTCATGGAAGCAACCTAAATGCCCATCGACAGATGAATGGATAAAGAAGTTGTGGTACATATATACAATGGAATATTACTCAGCCATAAAAAGGAACGAAATTGAGTCATTTGTTGGGACGTGGATGGATCTAGAGACTGTCATACAGAGTGAAGTAAGTCAGAAAGAGAAAAACAAATATCGTATATTAACGCATGTACGTGGAGCCTAGAAAAATGGTACAGATGAACCGGGTTGCAGGGCAGAAGTTGAGACACAGATGTAGAGAACAAACGTATGGACACCAAGGGGGGAAAACTGCGGTGGGGTGGGGATGGGGTGTGCTGAATTGGGCGATTGGGATAGACATGTATACAGTGATGTGTATAAAATTGATGACTGATTAAAAAAAAAAAAAAAGACACATGCACCCCAATGTTCATTGCAGCACTATTTACAATAGCCAGGTCATGGAAGCAACCTAAATGCCCATCAACAGACGAATGGAAAAAGAAGTTGTGGTACATATATACAATGGAATATTACTCAGCCATAAAAAGGAATGAAATTGGGTCATTTGTAGAGATGTGGATAGATCTAGAGACTGTCATACAGAGTGAAATAAGTCAGAAAGAGAAAAACAAATATCGTATATTAACGCATATATGTGGAATCTAGAAAGTGGTACAGATGAACCAGTTTGCAGGGCAGAAATAGAGACACAGATGTAGAGAACAAACGTATGGACACCAAGAGGGGAAAGTGGAGGGGGTGGTGGTGGTGGGATGAATTGGGAGATTGGGATTGACGGGTATACACTGATGTGTATAAAATGGATGACTAATAAGAACCTGCTGTATAAAAAAAAATTAAATTAAATTTTAAAAAAAAGCATTTAAAGATTAAGAAAAGAAGAAACGTGGAAAAAAATCCAAGGGAAACTCCCCAGGGAAAGAAAGATCATTTGTGCCTAAAACCTAGAGCCCCAGGCCGGCAATAAGAACTTCATGCCCCTTTTCCCTATATCAGTAATGTCTTAATGTGGGAATTATAGTTGGGGAAGGGCACTGTCTTCAGTGGTAGGAGACCACAGGTTTCTCTTAACTGCACCAGCCATATATATACGAAGACAGGAATCCTAGGATTCTTAAACTCAAAAATTTTAACTCGTTCACTTACCAAATCCAAAGCACCAAAACACCTAGGCCCTAATAGGTCTTGAATTTGAAATATGATAGACTACAATGTGAGCAGTGACCCCTATATTGTGCAATACAGTGAACTTGTTAATTACTCCTCCTGTGACTGGAGGGGAAGGTAAAAGTGAAAGGGAGGGTGGCATGTGTGTGTCTTGCACTCCCCCTTGTGGTTGGAGTGTGTTACTAACAAAACTTAACTTTCAAATTTAACCCAAGAGGATCAAGGACTTCCTTACAGTATTTAACTATGAAAACAAACAAGCAAACAAATTAAAAAAGTGTTTAGGTATTGAAAAGGCAGAGCATAAAATTTCTAGCAGTAAGGCTGAGCCCAGTAAATCACTAGATTAAGAGAATGGATTTTCAGTTTGCCACTAAGATGAATTTATAATCAAATCTTTTTTATTTTCCTCTATTTAATTGTGTAGGGGAGCAAAATTTGCCACCCCAAAATGTGTCTCTTTGGCATGAGGATTATTTTAGACTGATGATGTTTAAGAAATAGAAGACTTAAGAAGTCTTTCTTTTTACCTGCCCCTTAGCTGCCTAAAGAATTTAGACAAAGGGCCTGTTCCCAGAATAGAGCTACCACCAGAGATATCTGCAAACAGTATAGGCTAGGTGTGATGGGAAACTTGGCAGGGATCAGAGTCTACTCTGGGTCCCACTATCTCTGCAAGGCTCAGCAAACACTTGTTTTTCCACATCTACGTGAATTACTTTCCTCTCCTTTGAAGTCCCAAACCACTACCCTCAACATCCTCTTTTGTCTTTAGCTGAAGATGGTTTTTCAGGTGAGGGCTTTGGCCTTTTGGCAAGTTACTCAGTTTTCCTGGGTGTCTCCCAGGTATATATGTTATTAAACTTTTGTTTGATTTTCTCCTATTAATCTGTCTCATGTCAATTTGTTTCTTAGACCAGCCAGAAGAACCTAGAAGGGCACAGGAAAACCTCTTCCTCCCTGACAACTGATTATATTAAAACATTAGGGGTTACATTTATAAATATGACAGTATCCAGAAAATATTTCTAATACATGGTAACCACTTTCAAACTCTGAAGGCATTCTTGAACATCCCATTTCCAAAAATTGTAGTATTTCTTACTTTTCTTTGTCTCATGCTTTGTGTGCACAAGCATGTACACACTGCCCTGGATATTTCCTTTCATGAACTCCCCCCTGGTTACGTATAACAATATCCTGCTTCTTTGTATGCCTTGAAAATTTTGTTTGGATGCTGGATGCTGTGTATTTTACAGTGTCATGGATTTGGTTGTATTCTTTTCGGGTGTGACAGACTTTGTTCTCCGAGGCACTTAAGTTACTTGCGGACCAGGTTGATCCTTTCAAGTATTATTTTAAAATGGTTTTTAAGAAAAAGCTAGCTTGCTTTTGCAATAAGGATAATTTATCCCCATTACTCTTATATTACTCTTAACAATGCCACATTTATTAAAAGGTCTTTCCAGTTTGGCTGGTGGGAACAAAAACTGTTTCCATCCCTATGAGATCACTGAGAATTATTTGGCTTTCTGATTTCTTGTGGATTCAGTCACACCTTCAGGTAAAAATTTTTTTCATGTGTGCTTAGATCTATATTCAGACAAAATCTTAAGGGGACCCCTTTGCACATCTCCAGAGTTATCTTTCTATGCAACTCTCCCATCTCTGGTCCTCTTCCCTGGAAATGCAAGTCACCTGGCCTCCCTGAACTCTGATCTCTGCTCAATTCAGAGACACGGCCAGCCTCTGTTTGAATGCTCCCTCCCTGTGCTGCAGCCTAGAAACAGCATTCAGCCTGCAAGTTGGGGCAACTGTAAAGCTCACTTTGTCTCCCTTCCCTCAATGATTACAGTTCTGCACTGCTTGCTGTCCAATGTCTGAAAACTGTTACTTTATGTACTTTTGTCATTTTCTAGTAGCTTAAGTCAAAAGGTTAAATAAAATCTCTGCTACCCCATCATGGTCAAAATCAAAAGTATTAATTCCTTTAGTTTTAGAATGTATCATTCACAATATTTTCTTATATATCATTTTAAAAAAATCAAATTAAAATATGAATTACTTAGGGGTAGAGTTCATGTCCTGTTTATCTTTGTATCTTCAGAACCTCCCATAGAATTTTACACAGGGTCCTAAAAAGGATAGCTAATACTTATTCAGTGATGCACTGATATAGTGCTTTTAAGTTTATCATACAATAACCCTAAAGTTTAGAAATTACTATGAGAATTCATTTTATAGATAAGGCAACTGAGGTACGGAGAGATTAAGTATCTTTCCCACCATCATACTGGCAGTAAACGTCAGAATGAAGATATAAATTCAGAGCCTGTGCCATACTGATTCAATAAGTGTACTCAACACATTTTTTATGAATAAATACCTGACCGAATAATGAGTTATGAGGAAAAATGATCTTCATGTACACAATGGTAATTAAACCATATAAACTAAAGCTTTTTATTTTCAAGAACCGGAAAAAGCCAGAGATCACAAACAATAAGTACCTATGATAAGAATAAGGTTCATATTCATAATGATGATCATATTAATAATACTGTGTGTTATATGATTTAAAAAATCAGATAGAAAGTACAATGTAAGGCAAGTTTCCTGGCGATACTTATCAAGGCTTTTTGTGAGCAACAGAGATGATATATGTCTCAGTAACTGATTACCTGCCTGGCTCTCCATAAGCCCATGGTTCTCTAGTGTTTGCTTGCTTTTATAGCATCTGGAAACCTTGTTAGAACACAGATTGGTGGGCTTCACCTCTGGTGTTTCAGATACAGCAGGCCTGGGATGTGCCCAGGAATTTTATTTATGGCATGTTCGCAGGTGATGCTAATACTGCTGGTTTGGGAGCCAGATTATGAGAATCAGCGTACTAAGCAACTGAATTATTTGGTTTGTCCCTATTTCAGATGTTTCTTTTCAAAAAAATATATAGTTTAAAAAAATTTTTTTATTGGAGTATAGTTGATTTACAATGTTGTGTTAGTTTCTGCTGTACAGCAAAGTGAATCAGTTATACATATACATATATCCACTCTCTTTTTAGATTCTTTTCCCATATAGGCCATTACAGAGCATTGAGTAGAATTCCCTGTGCTATATGGTAGGTTCTTATTAGTTATCTATTTCATATATAGTAATGTGTATATGTCAATCCCAATCTCCCAATTTATCCCTCCCCGCCCCTTATCCCCTGGTAACCATGAGTTCGTTTTCTACATCTGTGACTCTACTTCTGTTTTGTAAATTAGTTCATTTGTACCCCCTTTTTTTAGATTCCACATATAAGTGATATCATATGGTATCTTTCTGTGTGTGACTTACTTCACTCAGGATGACAATCTCTAGGTCCATCCATGTTGCTGCAAATGGCATTATTTTGTTATTTTTTTTATACCTAAGTAATATTCCATTGTATATATGTACCACCTCTTCTTTATACATTCCTCTGTTAATGGACATTTAGGTTGCTTCCATGTCCTGGCTATTGTAGATAGTGATGCAATGAATATAAATTAGTCTTTAACGTCAAACTTAAGAAAGAAATTCATTGGGGACTTCCCTGGTGGTCCAGTGGTAAAGAATCTGCCTTCCCATGCTGGGGATGCGGGTTTGAACCCTGGTCGGGGAACTAAGATCCCACATGCCACAGGGCAAACGAAGCCCGCGTTCCACAATTACAGAGCTCACGCGCCTCAACGAGAGAGCCCATGTGCCTCAAACTACAGAGCCCATGTGTTCTGGAGCCCACCCACACACCACAACTAGAGGGAGAAAACCCGCATGCCACAACTAGAGAGAAGCCTGCGTTCCGCAACAAACACCCGACACAGCCAAAAAATAAATTAAATAAATAAATAAATAAAGGAAAGAAATTCATTGAAAGAAATCAAAATACTATGGGTAAATCATGTATATTTCTCACAGGAAGTCAATATTTATTGCTGATATGTGGCTGTGTTTAATTACCAATTCCTCAGCAATATGGGCTTGGTATAGTCCAATGTTTTGGTTTTTAGTTCTGATACCGACAACGGTTCTTGGCCTTCCCCAATCAATAGAAACTGGTAAGAGGCCAGACAAGAAATTCAGGCAAGGCTTTACTGGGGGCCCCTGCTGCAGCAGTGGGGAGCAAGAACAAGTAACAGGTTCCCTTGCTTGCTCCTGGGTGGGGGGAGGTGAGCTGGTTCCTTATATGGGGTGAGGGTAGGGGCGTGTCCCGGGGTCGGGCCAGAGAGGTGGCTTAGGTGTTTTGCCCACCCCTTAGGTGGTGTTAAGTGCAGGGGGCATGCGCAGTACCCTGCTTTTGCTCTGGACACCCTGTTTCTGCTCCAGGCTCTTCAGAGTGGCAGCTGGATTTTCTTTTTTGGTCTTTTTGTATCTTGTTGTATATAATTTGCCCCAACTGCACCGTGCACTCAGTTATTTTTAGTCCCTTACAGCTTCTTTGTATTTTGTTGCTCTAGGAGAAGAGGAGATGTTAGTCCAGGTGCAAGCATGGCAGCAAAGGGTCTCAGGTCTGAGGTCCCAGCCTGTCTCAGTTCTAGTGCAGCGTGCAGATGAATCAGGTTCCCTGTCTTGGTGCTCACACCGGTCCTTGGAATCTGGCAGCAGAGGTTCTCAGATGACCTCTGCTCTCCATGGCTGATCGCTGCAGCACGAGGGCTTGCTTCCCTCACTCTTACCACACCTTGGGGTCTTTGTTCTACTTTGATGTAATCATCTTTTCCCAGATATCCTCCACATGGCTCACACTCTCATCTCCAAATCCTTATTCAAAAGTCAACTTCTCAGAGAAGGCTTTCTTAACCACCTCATTTAAAATGGAAACTCCATCCCCAAAACTCCCTATTCCCTTTCCCTGCTTTCTATTTCTCCATAAATTTGTTACCATGTAACCTTTTATATGATTTCTGTCTATATTTTACTTACTGCATGTCTCTCCCTACTATAATTTTAAACCCACTGGGGGCAGAGATTTTGTCTGTTCTGTTTACCGGTACACTGTAGGCACTCAAGCAATATTTGGTTAATGGATGAATAAATGAATAATTTCCTTTGGCCTGTGTACATTAACAAATTAAATTACTCACTGATGGACTTAGTTCATTTACTCAATCTGCACACATTATTAAAGTTATACTTTTCTTTGGTCATTTTCTACCTGAAGTTAGGGGCTAAGTCTCTTCTTTAGGTTCACTTTGGGCCATTCATCAAAAGGCACTGTGACAATTTTCACCTTGTTGTTACCTGGCATGGTTCCACTTCTGGATTCATTCATTACTACTTATCAGTATTTTTACAAATTTCTGCCAACAACAATCTTTCCTCTAATGTTCTTGCTGTCATCACCTTTGACCATCTCAGGTAACCCATCACATGGGTCATTTCCTGCTCTCTCCTCCACTACTGTCCTCCTCCAATCAATATTTTAAAAAAGGAAACACATTTCCTGTTAGAAAATAACCTTTTCTAACCCACATTTCCTTCATATTATAATACTGCTTAGCTTCTCAGCCAGCCTTCTGGAAAGTGTTGTCTGTATTTAAATTCTCCATTACTTTGTATCTACACTCTATGCTGCATCTGTTTCTTAATGTCTACAACGTATTTTGGCTTTTATCCCTAAATTCTATCGAACTTTTACCAGAGTTATTCATGATCTGCTGCTACTAAATGCAACAGATACTTTTAATTCTTTATCACGCTACTTGTATTATTTTCCCCCTTGTTTTTCATCCTATTTCATGATCTCATACTCTCCTGAGTTTTCTTCTCATTGGTCACCCATCCTTAATCTAATTTTTTATCCTCCTGGTTATCTCAGCCACTTCTATGGCTTTAATTATCATTAATATATTTGATGATTTCCTAAACTATAGTTCTAGGTCATATCTCTTTCCTCAGCTTCAAATAATAACCCAACTGACAACTTACAACTGGATGCCCTACAGGAACTTCCAATTCAATAGGTCCACCACTCACCTCCCTTATGTTCCTTATCTCATTGACTATCTCCACTTCTCACTTAGGTTTATAACCAAAGGCTTGATATCATCCTGAGTCTCACCTCTTTTTCCCTCACTCCTCACTTCATATTTATTTGATCTGGTTAATAAAGGTGAGAACCGAGTCTCCTGAAATATTCAAGAGTGCCTAACATGAAGTTAACATTCTCTAACTTAACATGTCTTACTACAAGTAGTGATACTTTATTATTTCATTGGTAGATTAGTGACACTGAGGCTCAGATCAGTTCTGACATGGTCAAAGTCACCTGGAAAATAAACCGAGTTAGCCAAGACTAGATCTGAAGACCTCTGAATCCCAGTCAGGTAACTTTTCATGATCTTAAGCTATGAATATACCAGAAGGTACATGGATTAAATTTTTTCCAGATATAAGCAGAATTTTCTTTCTGCTCGGTGTGGGCATTGCTCATCCTGCAGACATAGTCTCATGTTTCTGACATGCCAGCATGGCACTATACTTACGCAGAATGAATGTGCTGAAGATAAACACTGTATGATACACTCAGTGTTAATGTCAGGTTTTCCTTAGTACCAGGGACATGATTCTGTTCATTGCCTCTCTCAACACTTCTTTCACTTTTTCATTCCTCAAGCTATAAATAAAAGGGTTCAGAAGAGGGGTCACTACGGTAATGAGGACAGTGGCTACCTTGTCAAAATCCAGGGAGTGGTTCTGATGGAGTCTCACATACACAAAGATGTTGCTCCCATAAGCAATGGAAATGATGGTGATGTGGGAAGCGCAGGCGGAAATAGCTTTTTGACGGCCTTGGGCTGAGGGGATGTGCAGGATGGTAGAAATGATGTAGATGTAGACTCAGTAGTGAATGCCAGGGAGCTCAGGATGACAAGGGCAGATAGGAGAAAGTTTATCTTCTCAGTGAGACGAGTATCCATACAGACCACCTGTAGAAGAGGGGCAATGTCACAGAAAAATGATTAATTTCTTTGCTACAGTAGAGTAGCCTTGTCACAACTATGGTTGGTACCAACACGGGTAGGAAGGCTCCCAATCAACAGCCCAGAATCATCAGGAGGCAAGCCCTGCTGTTCATGATGATGGTGTAGCGCAGTGGGTTACAGATGGCCACGTAGCAGTCAAAGGACATCACTGCCAAGAGGATAAACTCCACGGTTCCCAGAAAGAAGTAGAAATATGTTTGAGTAATGCAGCCAGCAAAGGACATGTTTTTCTTCTCTCCTAGGAGGCAAGCTAGCAACTTTGGGGTAACGACAGTGGTGTATAAAATATCCAGAAAGGACAAATTACTGAGGAAAAAGTACATTGGGGTTTGTAGGCGATTATCAGTCCATATTAGGGAGATGATGATAATGTTTTCCATTGCTGTTAGTGTGTAAGCCAACAAGAGAGCCACAAAGAGGGCTATTCGAAGCTCCAGGAGGGCTGGGAAGGCAGTCAGGGTGAACTGAGTCACTGTGCAGCAATTCCACACGGCCATTGTTACATGTCAACAATAGGTCTCTCTGAAGAAACAAGAAAAAGGAAATCAGCCTCGAAGGTAGTTTTTTTTTGTTGTTGTTGTTGTTTTGTTTTGTTTTTTGTTTGTTTTTGGCCGTGATATGTGGCTTGTGGAATCTTAGTTCCCAGACCAGATACTGAACCTGGGCCCCTGGCAGTGGAAGCACGGAGTCCTAACCACTGGACCGCCAGGCAATTCCCTAGAAGGTAGTTTTATAAATATCTGTTGAAAATGTATTGTGGAGAGTGTCTTATATTGGGAAATGACTCGAGGGATATATTCCTTGATCTGAAAGTCATTATGGTGCAAACTTGGGAAAGTCAAAATACTATTTAGACACAAATTTTTCTATAAAATTAAGAGATAAGACTGGATTTAAAAAAAAACTCTAAGATTTCTCCTCATTAAAATGCAATTTCTGGGACTTCCCTGGTGGCGCAGTGGTTGAGAATCTGCCTGCCAAAACAGGGGACATGGGTTTGAGCCCTGGTCCGGGAAGATCCCACATGCCGCGGAGCAACTAACCCCTTGCGCCACAACTACTGAGCCTGTGCTCTAGAACCCGTGAGCCACAACTACTGAGCCCGCATGCCACAACTACTGAAGCCCGCACACCTAGAGCCTTTGCTCCACAACAAGAGAAGCCACCGCAATGAGAAGCCCGCGCACCACAACGAAGAGTAGCCGCCACTTGCCACAACTAGAGAAAGCCTGCGCACAGCAATGAAGACCCAACACAGACAAAAATAAATAAATAAATAAATAAATTTATTTTTAAAAAATAAACAAATAAAATGCAATTTCTGCTCTTTTCAACCTGTCCAGCTTTATTTTCCTAGCTAAATATGTGCTAAAGTACTGACTCATACTTTATCTATAACTTCTTTCTATCATTCTGAAGTTTACAGTCACTGAGAGGGAAACCCTTTTAAATACTTTCTAGCCTTTTCTATAACAAGTTTTCTTTCACTGTGGCAGTTGACATTGGTGACCTGCCATTAGTAAGAGGTAAAGGTTGATTTCTTTTTTCCAATATTTGCTGATCACCAGAGTCTCCCAATTTTTAAAGTCTTTTCCTTGCAGGCAAAGATCTATGGAAATAGACCAGGAATGTCGAAAAGGAACAATGGTTCATGGTTCCTATTAATCACTTTAGATGATACATCAAAAGGAAATCATGAATATCTTGTTATCAGGTTAGGTCCTGTGTCCAAATCCTACTTCCTGCATGTTCTATGAAGTATGTAATATGTACATTGTATATCTGGCTGATTATTTAAGAGGACATTATACGATGTAATAAAATTCACAAATTACACACAGAAAGGTAAAGTAGAGGTAATTCAGCTTACTTTATCAGTTGAAATCATAAAACTGTACATCAACATCATCCAAGTTGTACTTTCGCCTACTATCTGAGAAATGGTTCTTTTGCATAGATTTCCCCATTTCAGGTTAAAACTACCCATTCTTGAACTCTGACCTCAGTGCTTTCTCTGTCTAGATTTCACTTAGCTCCTTAATAAATAAGTTACAGCTAATCCCCTCATTTCCCTTCTCCCACCTCCTCTCTGTCCCCTTCTTCAAGATAAAAAGTTTGCCTTCTTATTTCGTTTCTTATTTGAAGTTTTTCCTATTACAAAAACACATTTTTCAGTGCAAAAAATTAGAAAATGCAAATGGAAAATATTTATAATCTGTAGTTAAACTAGTTAGAGATACAGGACAACAGTTTGGTGTATATATTTCCAGGCTGTTTCAAAGTACTAATTACATACATATGTATCTAGAATAAGTTACTAACATTATTTTGTAACCAGCTTTTTCTTTCTTTGCTTTTTTATAATAATCATTTTTCCACGTCAATAACTAGAAATCTACACAATCATTTCTTAAAAACAACTTTTCGAGGTATAATTGATGTACAAAGAACTGCACATCTTTAACGTGTACCATTTGATGAGTCTGGACGTATGCAAATACCCAGGAGATCATCATCACAATCACGCTCACAGACACACCTAACACCTCCCAGAGTTTCCTTTACACAATCATTATTAAGGGTCATATAGTTCAATTCTATGGATGGAACTGTGATGTATTTAGCCAGTTGCTTAGTGTTGGTAATTTAGATGATCAACATTTCTTGCTTATATAGATAATGCTCAAATAAATATTCTTGCACATATGTCTTTGTGCAGCTATCTTACTATTCCTTAGAATTCTCTTATTTCCAATAGCATATGTGTTCTCACTATTTCTATAATATAAAAATACAAGAAAGGTTTTGCCCTACCAGAGCCTCTGATAATGCAAAATCACTTACAGATTGCTTTCATGGGTTCTTTTTCTGAGGTAATAAATAGTTCCACATCATACCTAAAGCTGGGTAGCTGATGGCTTTAACAAGATTAAGCTGATGTGATTTTCTTAAAGTCTCCTTTTATGTTCTTTTTTTGTTTGTTTGTTAATGACAAAGAAGCTCAACTTTTTTTTTAAGTATTTGTTTATTTATTTATTTATGGCTGTGTTGGGTTTTCATTTCTGTGCGAGGGTTTTCTCTAGGTGTGGCAAGCGGGGGCCACTCTTCATCGCGGTGCGCGGGCCTCTCTCTATCGCGGCCTCTCTTGTTGCAGAGCACAGGCTCCAGACGCGCAGGCTCAGTAATAGTGGCTCACGGGCCTAGCTGCTCCGCGGCACGTGGGATCTTCCCAGAGCAGGGCTCGAACCCGTGTCCCCTGCATTGGCAGGCAGATTCTCAACCACTGCGCCACCAGGGAAGCCCTCCTTTTATGTTCTGAACTTCAATTTTCTTGTCTGAAAAATTAGAATGTTGGATTACACCTTTATAAGGTCCATTCATTGTCTTGGAGTCCTGCTACCAGTTACTTTTCCAACATTCTTCCCCACCTCAAATATTCTAACTTCTTTTATTCTAGTAAACAGCCTCCCAAATGATTCTGTAAATGACTCCACAGAAATGGCTGCTCATGGCTACGTATACAAAGGTAATAGCAGATGAAATCTCATATGAACTTTCTGTGAGAGGCTTTCTGATGCCATTTTTGTGTGTATTTTATATTACTATTTCCACGAGGTCATTCAACTGGCAAATGATATTTCACATGTTAAGATTCAAGTATTAACTAATGTGAGAAGTTAGAAAAACTGAGTTCCAGTCCCAGTTTATATCACTTTCATCTTCATTATATTAAAGTCTTCAACCGAGTCATAGTTTCTTCATCTGAGAAATGAGGGTAATTGTAACATTCAAAATGAGCTGCTGTGAGGTTTAAATTAAATCATATGTGTGACAATATTTAACAGATTCGGACTTCCCTGGTGGCGCAGTGGTTGAGAGTCTGCCTGCCAATGCAGGGGACACGGGATCGAGCCCTGGTCTGGGAAGATCCCACATGCCGCGGAGCAACTGGGCCCGTGGGCCACAACTACTGAGCCTGCGCATCTGGAGCCTGTGCTCCGCAACAAGAGAGGCCGCGATGGTGAGAGGCCCGCGCACCGCGATGAAGAGTGGCCCCCGCTTGCCACAACTAGAGAAAGCCCTCGCACAGAAACGAAGACCCAACACAGCCAAAAATAAATAAATAAATTAAATATGAACACTGGGTTCAATTAACTGCCCATCCAAAAAAAAAAAAAGAATACACATAAAATGAAGATACCAATAACATCTACCTAATATGCTATGATTAAAAAAAAAAAATTTAACAGATTCTTGTTAAAAAAATATGGTTCCATTCAGAAAAGACTGGGATGGACTTAAAGGAGATGAACACTTAGAGCTACTTGTTTCTTATCTGAGTAAATATCAATAAATTATGAAAAGTTTAATTTGTAACTGAGGGATATTTTTAATGTGTACTTAATCTGAATCCCCCCAGGTTGACATCTGACCCCACTAAGTATATTAACAGATCAGAGAGACTATACGCAGAGAAATAAATTTAACGAAAGTGATATATTAGTAAACAAAACATATGTGAAAAAGTATACTTACATCTCGGCAGTTGAACAGATGATTTAAAATTCTCCTAACATGTTTTTAACGTGCAGACACAGTAAGAGGCTCAAACTTTGATTATTCTGTGTGCATGAATTAATTCTAAGCATTGTACACTGAAAAAAATTTTTGGCCATTTCTATTCCTATTTCTAGCTCATAGAAATATCTCTCAAAGATAAAATAAACCTTACTAGGTCACTGAACCATCTCACCCTAATGTGAGTGCTTCTGATTAGTATTCTCGCCACATACCCACCCAGCCATTGCTTGGATGACTCCAGTGATTGGGAAATGACTACCCTGCTTTCGCACTGGCTAAATAAAAAGCTCTTATTTGGAGTGGAAAACTCTGTCTTTGTAACTTCCAAATACACATTCATGCACTTTCCTTAGGGACCAAATACTGACCTTTTCCACCCCAACAGCCGTCAAACACCTCTATGATCTGGAAATCCTCTTTGTCCCACAACATCCCAGTGATTTCAGCACAACTCAAATTCCAGTCTGTTTCTGCAGATAGAGAATGTGGTAGTTGTGTTAAGTGGCTTGACAACGTTGCAGGACTACATCAGTCAAAGCTGTATTAGAGTAGATCATCTCGAACTCCACTTAAGAAATTCATCCGAGAAAAAAACATTGATTCTCAATTCTCAAGTATTTTTCCCCACGCAAGAAGGCTATATTTTGTCTCTTTGGTTAATTAAGTATTTAGTAACTCGGCTATTTTAGATATAGAATTTCATACGATTAACTCATCTAGACGCGTCTGAGGCAGAATCCTTCAAGCATCCTCACCAAGGGATGGCCAGTGAAGGGAGCTCAGTACAGTTTTTGGTATTTCATTCCACCTTCATGGTTACTAGAATATTAATCTTTCCATTGGAGCTTTTACCAAATGGTCTTGAATGCTCTACATCACCAGATTAAAGATGGCTTGAATTAGAAAAGAAAAAAGTTATCCCTTTCCATTTCTCTATAAAGTAAAGCTTCCTTTTTTTGTATGATTTTTTTCCTCAGTGGATGAACTATATTTTTTGCACAGGCTTATTTGCCTTAGAGATTTAGAGGGGAACAGCTCTTGGGAATATGGGTCAAATGAAGTTAACTAATATTGTTATAAAAGAATGTTGGTTCTGAACTACCTAATCACAATTACAAAGTTTTAGAAGGTGTAATAGACCTGTTAAGGGCTCCTTGGGGGATTTCCTCAGGTATTTTGCTTTATCCATTTAAAGGAAAAAGAATACTTAAAAAAATCAACAAAGAAGTTAAAAACAGAAAACTTTTCATCCTACTTAAGTTATTGATACAATAGGAAATATTCTCCAACAATGAATATTCTAGAGTTTCAGATAACACGTAGTACCTCTGTCTGTACCAGCATAGATTTAAAAAAAAACTTCCAGGTGAAAATATAGCCATAGTAAATTCTATTATGTTTCTCATCCTTGTCCTGTCCTTGTTCAGAAACATAAGCCCTTATACTGAACTCAGCCCAGTTCAACTGTTATTCCGTCTTCCTGACTTATCTCTCACAGTCACCAGCTTGCTATAAACTTTAACTTTATTCTCTAATACGTACATGTTTTTTAAATAAGAATTAAAAAAAAATTCTCCTCCGAACTAAAAATGCTGTACCTTTCATCTTAACATAAATCTGACTTTTACTTGAGGACGCTGATTCCTCTGAGTCTCTTTCAAGTGAGCATGTGCCTCCTCCTTTCCCTGTCCCCAAGGGTGAGGGATGCATGGCTGGAGGGACAGGCTCATTCTTATTTGCTCTTAAGGATGGTGTTATTTTGTTCCCAATTTCCACTCTCTTTTGGTTTTGGATAAAAATTCTCCAAGGCTTGTATTACACAATCTTGTAAGTTTTTCTTGGTTATGTCATTTAGTGCCCAGCTGAGTTTCAAGAAAGAAATAAACAACTGCCATAGAGCATAACATTAAGACAATGTTGGGGGAGTTTTTATTGAATTTGAAAACATGAAAATCACTGGAGATACATTTAGTAAAGACTTTTTCAGTGGTTCATGGTCTCCTACTTCATCCTAAGAATTTCAATCATTATGGGAAACTTCATTATCTATATAAATAGAGTTATAAAAGATGCTAAAATTTGAATGTCTTAATCTTACTATCAATGAGTATCACCTGCATTCCTCCATTTTTATAACTGGATTTTGCCATTACATTGAATTACTCAATCTCTGAAATCCCAAACTCCAAGATACCAATCTCGGACCATAATCTCCCAATTCTACAGTTCTTTGTTTCTATACATTTACTCCATGGCCTCATCCAGCCCACCAGCTGATGGATGACCCCATTTTCTCCTTATCAACCTTTCTTCCTAAAATATAAATAATATTAAAAAATATTTTTTCTGTGTGAAAATATAAAAAATACGTATTTCTACAAGTATATATATTTCTACAAAGAGAGAAAGGAAACGAGAAGGAGAGGGAGAAGGAGAGAGAGTGAGAGAGAGAGACAAAGAGACAGAGAGAGAGATACTGAGAATAAGTCGCTGCGGTGGAATGAACACCTCTAAAATGGAGCTGAAATAAAAACAAGAGCCTCTGGGCATTATTTTAAAATATACCTCAAGTACCACTGGGGAGACGTATTGTAAGTCCTAAAATTTTGTGCTGTCTCAACATCTTTGAGCCTCACAGGGCCCCGAAGGCCTAACTGTGAGCTCCCCTGCTTTTGCCAGATATGCTCCCCCATAGCAGGAGAGTCTCCCACCTGGCTAGTTCCCATAACAGCCGGACCACCTGGATCCCACCCAGTCGTCAACCTAACCAGCTTCAGTTCTCTGCCAGCTGAGCAGTTGTTGACTCTGCTTCTGAATGCAACCCCTGTGTGGTCCTACAGGGCATGCTGTGTTCTCCTCCCTGGGCTGTGAACATATGTGATTAATAAAGTATCGTCCATCTTATCCATCCAGTATCGAGTGTCTTGTGTTCAGCCATCCCCAGAACTCTAGAGCAGGACTCTCTACTTCACCAGTGGGATGAAGAGGAAACAAGAGCAAACGAGACTGGGGAGCACAACACTTCACTTACAGCAAAAAAAAAAAAAAAAAAAAGTGTAGCAATAGACTCATGGCCATGTACTTAACTGGTATCACCTCATATCCTATCGCCTAGAAATGGCTGGTCCAGCTGAAGAGTGTACAGGTTATTGACAGCTCAGTTACAGCACTTGTTGGGAGACAACAACCTGAAAGCTTAAGATTCTGTCTTGAAAAACTTAACATAGTCTTTGAACCAACTATTGTGTGATACTGTCTCCCCCAAAACCAGAATACAAGGGGCTGGTAATCAAGGGGTAGAAGTGGTAGTGATGATCTCCCTTTACTTCTAATAACACACTCTCAGAATTTTTGTTTCTCATCTTGAAAACTCTGAGGTCTGCTGGTTAGGAGGTCTTAGACCCCAAGGAGAGAATGTTTCCACCACGAGACACAGCAGTGGTTCCACTGAATTGGAAGACTGAACTGCCACCTGGCCATTCTGAACTCCTTATGCAACTGAGCACTTGGGTAAAATAAAGGTTTACTACTGGCTGGAGTACTGACCCCAATTCCCAAGAGTAAACTGGGTTGCTAGGACATAATGGAGACAGAGAGGATTATGACTGGAACGCTGAGGATTCTCAGGGTGCCTCTTACTACTTTCACGTCTTATAATAAAGACTAATTGAAAACTACAGCAAAAATTCCTACTTTAAATCCTGATTTTTACAATCATATCACCATATCCCTCTAATTCATTATCCTTTAACTTTTCATTATTACATTAATATATGGCAGTACATTGTATACCAGTGTCCACAATCCCAGCAAACCTTCTTCACCAGGCTGTTTCACTTATGCCGATGCAAACTGGCTCCAGTCTTCTGCTGGGTTTTGTGCCAAGAGACCTTGGTCCTCCTGTCACTCAGATTCATAACCCCTCTTTTGCCTTTCACCATTTTAATCGGCACTAGTGCTGAAGGAATGATCTATTTTTCCCCATTTAGAAACTTACCAAAGCTAACATAAACTGAGTGAATCCATTGTGGTCCTTTTACAAGTTTGAGGAGTTGGTAGAGCATTGGGATCACTTAATGTAAAATTTTGGTAGATATTCCATCTATCATCACCCTTTTCATGCCGTTTTTAATTAACCAGGATCTAGGCAGTCTTCTCTTGATGGATGTCTAATTAGAGCCTTTCATTTGTGAGGTTAACTTCATCCCCAAAGTGATATTTTTGCAGGCTGCTTATTGGAAAGACAGCCCTATATTACTTTAAAAAATTTAAAATATGTATCAACACCATAATTGTCACATATTTTCTGCCATGCAAGAGAAGGGATGTGGCCATTGAAGAATATTCCTTTAGTTTTTTTAGAAGACCTTCCTCAAGTTCCATTTTCTAATTCATATATATATGCACACATATATATATGTTATGAAGAACTGGCTCATGTGATTATGGAAGTTAAGTCTCACATTCTGCCATCTGCAAGCTGGAGACCCAGGAAAGTTGGTGGTGTGATTCCAGTCCAAGTCTCAAGGCCTGAGAATCTGGGAGCCAATAGTGTAAATCCCATTCCAAGGGCACGAGAAGACTGATGGAGTAACTGTGTTAAGCTCTTGACAAACTCCAAATAAATTATTTGGCACATTTTACTGTAGTCCTTAGAATCCTTGTCATATAATGGGACGTATGATCATGGTTATTCCTACCGAATAATCTGTTACAACTGAGTTGGGAGGAAGGAATATGTGAGAATTAGCTGGTAAGTAGAAGGATCAATGAACTCATTACGTAAAACAGTAGCTCTCTGGTTGGATGCCCTTCATCCATATTTGGAGGATATAATTTATCTAATAAGTAGATATTGTTTAAAATGTCTACAAGTTATTTTGGTATATTCCCCCTTCCATCTCTGATATGAAAAACAATAGTTTGAAACATCTGGTCATAGGTGAGAATAGGAAGAGTGAAGAATTCTCTAGCTGTCCTCAAATTTGGGACAAGTAGTTCCCATTTTCCAATTAACTGAACTAATTAGAATCAATCTATCATTACATTGATTAAACAAACATCATTATCTGCTATTATAACAATGTTGGTCATCATCATCATAATGATCAACAAACAGCAGTATATTTATACCATTTTTAAGAGTTTATGAAGTCTTTTTGTACTTTCAGTTTCAAGGCTGGTCCAATCTGGGGCCAGCCCTACTTGGATACCTGAATCATGTTTAAATTACCTTATTTGTTGAGGACTTTCTTTCCTGCATTAATGATCTCAGAATGGGACTTTTGAGTAACATGTGAATTCATTAAGAAGTTAAAACAGCACAAAGTGCCAACTATATTTATCTTCACCTAACAATGATTTTTTTGTTGCAAAATCATTCTGTTTTAATAACAATTCAGATTAAATCACGATAATGGATTTACCAATGAATTAGGATACAAGCAGAATAACAAGAAATGGTTCCCAAGCTTCATTCAGGTATCTCTTACATGTATTTACTCTTGGTTTTCTGATTTAACATCTCAGTTAAAATAGCATTATATGAAATTGCTATTTTCCATATAAATTAATTTTTTTCAAAAGCATAAAAGATGAATCAATTAGAAGGTGATCAAAAATTTACAGATAAAGTTTCTCTCAAATATTGGTCAACATGAATTTATAAAATTTTACCTAACAATGATTTAAATAAAAACAAACATGAGGAGGGAGGGGCAAGATGGCGGAAGAGTAAGACGCGGAGATCACCTTCCTCCCCACAGATACATGAGAAATACATCTACACGTGGAACTGCTCCTACAGAACACCCACTGAACGCTGGCAGAAGACGTCAGACCTCCCAAAAGGCAAGAAAATCCCCACGTACTTGGGTAGGGCAAAAGAAAAAAGAAATAACAGAGACAAAAGAATAGGGACGGGACCTGCACCAGTGGGAGGGAGCTGTGAAGGAGGAAAGGTTTCCACACACTAGGAAGCCCCTTCGTGGGCAGAGACTGCGGGTAGCAGAGGGGGGAAGCTTCGGAGCCACGGAGGAGAGCGCAGCCACATTGGTGCGGAGGGCAAAGCGGAGATTCCCGCACAGAGGAGCGGTGCCGACCAGCACTCACCAGCCCTAGAGGCTTGTCTGCTCAGCCGCCGGGGCGGGCGGGGCCTGGGAGCTGGGGCTCGGGCTTCGGTGCTAGCCGGGAGGGAGTCCGGGAGGGAGACTGCAGCTGCCAAAGAGGCAAGAGAATTTTTCTTGCCTCTTTGTTTCGCGGCGCGCAGGGAGAGGGGATTCAGAGCGCCGCCTAAACGAGCTCCAGAGACGGGCGCGAGCCGCGGCTATCAGCGCGGATCCCACAGCAACAGGGACGCAGAGGGAAAAACGGAGAGATTCCCGCACAGAGGCTCGGCGCCGAGCAGCACTCACCAGCCCGAGAGGCTTGTCTGCTCACCCGCCGGGGCGGGCGGGGGCTGGGAGCTGAGGCGCGGGCTTCGGTCGGATCCCAGGGAGAGGACTGGGGTTGGCTGCGTGAACACAGCCTGAGGGGTCTGGCGCACCGCGACTAGCCGGGAGGGTGCACGAGAAGGGGTCTGCAGCTGCCGAGGAGGCAGGAGACTTTTTCTTGCCTCTTTGTTTCGCGGCGTGCAGGGAGGGGGGATTCAGAGCGCCGCTTGGACGAACTCCAGAGACGGGCGCGAGCCGCGGCTGTCGGCGCGGACCCCAGAGACGGGCATGGGACGCTAGGGCTGCTGCTGCCGCCACCAAAGAGCCTGTGGGCGAGCACAGGTCATTCTCCACACCGCCCCTCCCGGGAGCCTGTGCAGCCCGCCACGGCCAGGCTCCCGTAATCCGGGGACAACTTCCCGGGAGAGCGCACGGCGCGCCTCAGGCTGCTGCAACGTCACGCCGGCTTCTGCCGCCGCAGGCTCGCCCCGCCTCCTCCGTACCGCTCCCTCCCCCCGGCCTGACTGAGCCAGAGCCCCCGAATCAGCTGCTCCTTTAACCCCGTTCTGTCTGGGCGGGGAACAGACGCCCTCAGGGGACCTACATGCAGAGGCGGGTCCAAATCCAAAGCTGAACCCCGGGAGCTGTACGAACAAAGAAGAGAAAGGGAAATCTCTCCCAGCAGCCTCAGAAGCAGCGGATTAAAGCTCCACAAACAACTTGATGTGGCTGCATCTGTTGAATACCTGAATAGACAACGAATCATCCCAAATTTAGGAGATGGACTTTGGGAGCAGGATATATTAACTTTTCCCCTTTTCCTTTTTTTTGTGAGTGTAGAAGTGTATGCTTCTGGGTGAGATTTTGTCTGTATAGCTTTGCTCTCACCGTTAGTCCTAGGGTTAGGTCCGTCCGTTTTTTTTTTTTTTTTTTTTTTTTTTTTTTTTTTTTGGCTTAAAAATTTTTTTTTTCTTCCCTAATAAATGTTTTCTTAATAATTTTTTCCTTATTTTCTATTTTTAAAAACATTTTTAATAAGTTTTTTCATATTTTTTATTTTAAAAAATTAAAAAATTTTTTTTCTTAATAAAATTTTTCTAAATAATTTTTTTCTTATTTTTAGTATAAAAAATTAATAAATCTATTTTTAAAAATTAAAAAAAAATTTTTTTTCTTAATAAATTTACTCTTAATAATTTTTTTTCTTATTTTTTATTATAATTGCTTTATTTTATTTTATTTTATCCTCTTTTTTTCTTTCTTTCCATTTTTTCTCCCTTTTATTCTGAGCCGTGTGGATGAAAGGCTCTTGGTGCTCCAGCCAGGCATCAGGGCTGTGCCTCTGAGGTGGGAGAGCCAACTTCAGGACACTGGTCCACAAGAGACCTCCCAGCTCCACGTAATACCAAACGGCGAAAATCTCTCACAGATCTCCATCTCAACATCAAGACCCAGCTTCACTCAACGACCAGCAAGCTACAGTGCTGGACACCCTATGCCAAACAACTAGCAAGAGAGGAACACAGCCCCATCCATTAACAGAGAGGCTGCCTAAAATCATAATAAGGCCACAGACACCCCAAAACACACCACCAGACGTGGACGAACCCACCAGAAAGACAACATCCAGCCTCATCCACCAGAACACAGGCACTAGTTCCCTCCACCAGGAAACCTACACAACCCACTGAACCAACCTTAGCCACTGGGGACAGATACCAAAAACAACGGGAACTACGAACCTGCAGCCTGTGAAAAGGAGACCCCAAACACAGTAAGATAAGCAAAATGAGAAGACAGAAAAACACACAGCAGATGAAGGAGCAGGGTCAAAACACACCAGACCTAACAAATGAAGAGGAAATAGGTAGTCTACCTGAAAAAGAATTCAGAATAATGATAGTAAGGATGATCCAAAGTCTTGGAAATAGAATAGACAAAATGCAAGAAACATTTAACAAGGACGTAGAAGAACTAAAGAGGAACCAAGAAACGATGACAAGCACAATAAATGAAATTAAAAATACTCTAGATGGGATCAATAGCAGAATAACTGAGGCAGAAGAACGGATAAGTGACCTGGAAGATAAAATGGTGGAAATAACTACTGCAGACCAGAATAAAGAAAAAAGAATGAAAAGAACTGAGGACAGTCTCAGAGACCTCTGGGACAACATTAAACGCACCAACATTCAAATTATAGGGGTCCCAGAAGAAGAAGAGAAAAAGAAAGGGACTGAGAAAATATTTGAAGAGATTATAGTTGAAAACTTCCCTAATATGGGAAAGGAAATAGTTAATCAAGTCCTGGAAGCACAGAGAGTCCCATACAGGATAAATCCAAGGAGAAACACACCAAGACACATATTAATCAAACTATCAAAAATTAAATATAAAGAAAACATATTAAAAGCAGCAAGGGAAAAACAACAGATAACACACAAGGGCATCCCCATAAGGTTAACAGCTGATCTTTCAGCAGAAACTCTGCAAGCCAGAAGGGAGTGGCAGGATATACTTAAAGTGATGAAGGAGAAAAACCTACAACCAAGATTACTCTACCCAGCAAGGATCTCATTCAGATTTGATGGAGAAATTAAAACCTTTACAGACAAGCAAAAGCTGAGAGAGTTCAGCACCACCAAACCAGCTTTACAACAAATGCTAAAGGAACTTCTCTAGGCAAGAAACACAAGAGAAGGAAAACACCTACAATAACAAACCCAAAACATTTAAGAAAATGGGAATAGGAACATACATATCGATAATTACCTTAAATGTAAATGGATTAAATGCTCCCACCAAAAGACACAGACTGGCTGAATGGATACAAAAACAAGACCCATATATATGCTGTCTACAAGAGACCCACTTCAGACCTAGAGACACATACAGACTGAAAGTGAGGGGATGGAAAAAGATATTCCATGCAAATGGAAATCAAAAGAAAGCTGGAGTAGCAATTCTCATATCAGACAAAATAGACTTTAAAATAAAGACAATTACAAGAGACAAAGACGGACACTATATAATGATCAAGGGATCGATCCAAGAGGAAGGTATAACAATTGTAAATATTTATGCACCCAACCTAGGAGCACCTCAATACATAAGGCAAATACTAACAGCCATAAAAGGGGAAATCGACAGTAACACAATCATAGTAGGGGACTTTAACACCCCACTTTCACCAATGGACAGATCATCCAAAATGAAAATAAATAAGGAAACACAAGCTTTAAATGATACATTAAACAAGATGGACTTAATTGATATTTATAGGACATTCCACCCAAAAACAACAGAATACACATTTTTCTCAAGTGCTCATGGAACATTCTCCAGGATAGATCATATCTTGGGTCACAAATCAAGCCTTGGTAAATTTAAGAAAATTGAAATCGTATCAAGTATCTTTTCCGACCACAATGCTATGAGACTAGATATCAATTACAGGAAAAGATCTGTAAAAAATACAAACACATGGAGGCTACACAATACACTACTTAATAACGAAGTGATCACTGAAGAAATCAAAGGGGAAATCAAAAAATACCTAGAAACAAATGACAATGGAGACACGACGATCCAAAACCTATGGGATGCAGCAAAAGCAGTTCTAAGAGGGAAGTTTATAGCAATACAAGCCTACATCAAGAAACAGGAAACATCTCGAATAAACAACCTAACCTTACACCTAAAGCAATTAGAGAAAGAAGAACAAAAAAACCCCAAAGCTAGCAGAAGGAAAGAAATCATAAAGATCAGATCAGAAATAAATGAAAAAGAAATGAAGGAAACAATAGCAAAAATCAACGAAACTAAAAGCTGGTTCTTTGAGAAGATAAACAAAATTGATAAACCATTAGCCAGACTCATCAAGAGAAAAAAGGAGAAGACTCAAATTAATAGAATTAGAAATGAAAAAGGAGAAGTAACCACTGACACTGCAGAAATACAAACGATCATAAGAGATTACTACAAGCAACTCTATGCTAATAAAATGGACAACCTGGAAGAAATGGACAGATTCTTAGAAATGCACAACCTGCCGAGACTGAACCAGGAAGAAATAGAAAATATGAACAGACCAATCACAAGCACTGAAATTGAAACTGTGATTAAAAATCTTCCAACACACAAAAGCCCAGGACCAGAAGGCTTCACAGGCGAATTCTATCAAACATTTAGAGAAGAGCTAACACCTATCCTTCTCAAACTCTTCCAAAATATTGCAGAGGGAGGAACACTCCCCAACTCATTCTACGAGGCCACCATCACCCTGATACCAAAACCAGGCAAAGATGTCACAAAGAAAGAAAACTACAGGCCAATATCACTGATGAACATAGATGCAAAAATCCTCAACAAAATACTAGCAAACAGAATCCAACAGCACATTAAAAGGATCATACACCATGATCAAGTGGGGTTTATTCCAGGAATGCAAGGATTCTTCAATATACGCAAATCAATCAACGTGATACATCATATTAACAAATTGAAGGAGAAAAACCATATGATCATCTCAATAGATGCAGAGAAAGCTTTCGACAAAATTCAACACCCATTTATGATAAAAGTCCTGCAGAAAGTAGGCATAGAGGGAACTTTCCTCAACATAATAAAGGCCGTATATGACAAACCCACAGCCAACATTGTCCTCAATGGTGAAAAACTGAAACCATTTCCACTAAGATCAGGAACAAGACAAGGTTGCCCACTCTCACCACTATTATTCAACATAGTTTTGGAAGTGTTAGCCACAGCAATCAGAGACGAAAAAGAAATAAAAGGAATCCAAATCGGAAAAGAAGAAGTAAAGCTGTCACTGTTTGCAGATGACATGATACTATACATAGAGAATCCAAAAGATGCTACCAGAAAACTACTAGAGCTAATCAATGAATTTGGTAAAGTAGCAGGATACAAAATTAATGCACAGAAATCTCTTGCATTCCTGTATACTAATGATGAAAAATCTGAAAGTGAAATTAAGAAAACACTCCCGTTTACCATTGCAACAAAAAGAATAAAATACCTAGGAATAAACCTACCTAAGGAGACAAAAGACCTGTATGCAGAAAATTATAGGACACTGATGAAAGAAATTAAAGATGATACAAATAGATGGAGAGATATACCATGTTCTTGGATTGGAAGAATCAACATTGTGAAAATGACTCTGCTACCCAAAGCAATCTACAGATTCAATGCAATCCCTATCAAACTACCACTGGCATTTTTCACAGAACTAGAACAAAAAATTTCACAATTTGTATGGAAACACAAAAGACCCCGAATAGCCAAAGCAATCTTGAGAACGAAAAATGGAGCTGGAGGAATCAGGCTCCCTGACTTCAGACTATATTACAAAGCTACAGTAATCAAGACAGTTTGGTACTGGCACAAAAACAGAAATATAGATCAATGGAACAGGATAGAAAGCCCAGAGATAAGCCCACGCACATATGGTCACCTTATCTTTGATAAAGGAGGCAAGAATATACAGTGGAGAAAAGACAGCCTCTTCAATAAGTGGTGCTGGGAAAATTGGACAGGTACATGTAAAAGTATGAAATTAGAACACTCCCTAACACCATACACAAAAATAAACTCAAAATGGATTAAAGACCTAAGTGTAAGGCCAGACACTATCAAACTCTTAGAGGAAAACATAGGCAGAACACTGTATGACATAAGTCACAGCAAGATCCTTTTTGACCCAGGTCCTAGAGAAATGGAAATAAAAACACAAATAAACAAATGGGACCTAATGAAACTTAAAAGCTTTTGCACAGCAAAGGAAACCATAAACAAGACCAAAAGACAACCCTCAGAATGGGAGAACATATTTGCAAATGAAGCAACTGACAAAGGATTAATCTCCAAGATTTACAAGCAGCTCATGCAGCTCAATAACAAAAAAACAAACAACCCAATCCAAAAATGGGCAGAAGACCTAAATAGACATTTCTCCAAAGAAGAGATACAGATTGCCAACAGACACATGAAAGAATGCTCAACATCATTAATCATTAGAGAAATGCAAATCAAAACTACAATGAGGTATCATCTCACACCAGTCAGAATGGCCATCATCAAAAAATCTAGAAACAATAAATGCTGGAGAGGGTGTGGAGAAAAGGGAACACTCTTGCACTGTTGGTGGGAATGTAAATTGATACAGCCACTATGGAGAACAGTATGGAGGTTCCTTAAAAAACTAAAAATAGAACTACCATATGACCCAGCAATCCCACTACTGGGCATATACCCTGAGAAAACCATAATTCAGAAAGAGTCATGTACCAAAATATTCATTGCAGCTCTGTTTACAATAGCCAGGACATGGAAGCAACCTAGGTGTCCATCATCGGATGAATGGATAAAGAAGATGTGGCAAATATATACAATGGAATATTACTCAGCCATAAAAAGAAATGAAATGGAGGTGTTTGTAATGAGGTGGATGGAGTTAGAGTCTGTCATACAGAGTGAAGTAAGTCAGAAAGAGAAAAACAAATACAGTATGCTAACACATATATATGGAATCTAAGGGAAAAAAAAAAAAAAAAGAGGTCATGAAGAACCTAGTGGCAAGATGGGAATAAAGACACAGACCTACTAGAGAATGGACTTGAGGATATGGGGAGGGGGAGGGGTGAGATGTGACAGGGTGAGAGAGTGTCATGGACATATATACAATACCAAATGTAAAATAGATAACTAGTGGGAAGCAGCCGCATAGCACAGGGAGATCAGCTCGGTGCTTTGTGACCACCTAGAGGGGTGGGATAGGGAGGGTGGGAGGGAGGGAGATGCAAGAGGGAAGAGATATGGCAACATATGTATATGTGTAACTGATTCACTTTGTTGTAAAGCAGAAGCTAGCACACCATTGTAAAGCAATTATACTTCAATAAAGATGTTTAAAAAAAAAAAACAAAAAAAAAAACAAACATAACTATTAAGATATGAATTTGCCAGATATTTTGCTGCTTTTCACTAATCTTTCGTAAGAGTCTTGTAAATTCTTCTGGTTGCAAGTGATGAAAGACAGAGCGTTTAGGATTTAGTATTGGCTTTAAAAAAACATACTGTGTTTGGTTCTTTACTTTTACATTCTGCATCTTTAACACTAGCAATTCAACATTGGTATACAGAATAATGGCACCTAAAGATAGCCTTGTCCTAATCCCCTGAATCTGTGAATACACTTCTCTCTTGGTATTCAAGGGGAATTGGGTCCAGGTCCCTCATATAAAATGACATAGTATTTGCCTATAAACCTGTGCACATCCTCTTGAAACTTTATATCATCTCTAGGTTACTTATAAAACCTAATACAATGTAAATGCTATGTAAATAGTTGCCAGCTCATGGCAAATTTATTTTGCCTTTTGGAAATTTCTGGAATTTAATTTTTCCAAATGTTTTTGATAGTTGGTTGAATCAGCGGATGTGGAACACGAGGATGCGGAGGGTCAGCTGTATGCTACTTTATTTGCAAAAGGCACTTTACAGAAGTAATTCAGGATGTGGACCTTGAGTTGGTGGTATTACTGTGGATTCTCTGGGTG
Source organism: Eubalaena glacialis (assembly GCF_028564815.1). NCBI lineage: Eukaryota > Metazoa > Chordata > Mammalia > Artiodactyla > Balaenidae > Eubalaena > Eubalaena glacialis. The sequence goes on along the minus strand of NC_083725.1, from coordinate 9,580,663 downwards.
GGCTCAGTCCAATCAAATGAGTCTTTAAAAAGGAAGAACTTTTTCCATCTGAGTCAGAGAGGGGACGGCAGAAGAAGGAGGAGAGATGTGAAACATGAGAGACTTGCCCCCCTGTTGTTGGCTTTGAAGGTGGAGGAAGGGGGGCCATGAGCCAAGCACTGCAGCACCTTCTAGAAACTGGGACTGGCCCTTGGCTGATAGCCAGCAACATAACAGGGCCTTGGTCCTAAACTTCAAGGAAATGAATTCTGTCAACAACCCAAATGAGAAGGCAATGGATTGTCCCCTAGAGCCCCTCGAAATGAATGCAGTCTGCGGCCTGGTGAGACCTGTATTGGACTCCTGACCTACAGAACAGTAAGATAATAAATCTGTATTTTTTTAGCTGCTTATTTTGTTATGGCCTCAATAGGACACAAACTTTCAAAATCCCATCTTAATTAATGTCTGATTATGAATACAGAGCAGAAAATTATGTGAATGCTTCATTTCCGGTGATATTGTTCTACCTTTTTTTTTTTTTTTTTTTGGCCATTCGCCACAGCTTGCAGGATTGAACCCAGGCCCTTGGCAGTGAATGCATGGAGTCCTAACCACTGAACTGCCAGGGAATTCCCTGTTCTACATTTTTTTGACCTTTAAACATTTGCCTACTGCTCTATCTTTTGACGGACAACGTTCTTTTTTTCTTTTTTTGGACAATGTTCTTTTATAATATTCTGAATCCATTCTGAAGATGGTACTTTCTCTACCTGCTCTCCCATGATGGGTTCCCTGCCAGTTCTTAAGGTCTTCATTTTTGTCTACATAGCTAGACGGTCAATGACCACACTGGTATTGACCTATTTTGATCTTTGAGATGCCTCTTGTCTTCTCCCTGTTCCTAAGCTCTCTTTTTAGATGCTTGTCCCCATAGCACCTACTCAGTGGCTGTGTTGACAGAGGGCAGTTTACCTCTTGCCAAACCCTTCCTCTTACAAATAAGTGAATCAGGGAAGACATCTCTCTCCAATCGGATCAATCAGATCCTCTTTCCAGGAACTTGGATTTAGAACTCTGATAATTTAAAATAAATGTTGATATAAATAATGTATAACTCAAATATTTAAATGTATCCAATATATATACTTGTATATATTAAATATATATCTATGATTGAAATATACATATATCTGTGAATGATTGAAGCAACCATTACCTTCCATGTGCACAGAGAAGTGGAAAGAGTCTGCAGACAGAGAAACATGAATCAGGTATGTACTAGTTTGCTGTGATGCTATAGGAACTTACCACAAGCTTGGTGGCTTAAAATAACACTAATGTATTCTATTATAGCTCTGGAAGACAGAAATCCAAAGTCAGTTTTACTGGGCCTAAACCTGGGTGTCGGCTGGGCCATGCCAAGAGCTCTAGGGTAGAAAGAATCCATTTCTTTGCTTTTTCCAGCTTTGAGATGTGCAGTCCTTGGCTTATGGCCCCTTCCTCCAACTTCAAAGCCAGCAGCATAGCATCTTCAAATCTCTGCTTCCAAGATCACATTACCTTCTTTTGTGTGGTAAAATCTGCCTCTACCTCTCTCATGTGACACTTGTAAATACAATAGAACCACCTGGGTAATCCAGGATAATCTTTAATGAAGCAAAGAGAGATAGACATTGAAAATATGAGACAATGTTCAAAGAAATGAAAGGAATGGGAACATTTATATACATAGTTTGCATCCTTCAGGAGAGATAACAGAGGCAGTGAAGGTGGGGCAGTATTTAAAGGGAAACAGATTCAGGACACCCAAGGGAGAATATGGAAAACAACCAGAAAGGGAAGATCACTTATATAGGAACAGCAGTTAAAATGACTGTTGGTTTCTCAACAGCAGCAAAGGAAGCCAAAAATTAGTTAAATAATATCTTTAAAGTGTGGTGAGAAAATGATTGCCATCTCAGAATTGTATATCTAGTAAGATTATCTTCCATTGTAAAATAAATATATTACAGACAAAAACTTCAGGAATTTATTACCAACGGACCAGCTGTAAAGTAATTTCTAAAAAATACAATTCAAGAATAAAGAAAATAATTTTAAGATAATTTAATATGTAGAAAGAAATAATAAAAAATAAAATGGTGAACATGTACATAAATCTAAATGAAAATTCTTTGTAAAAAGTCATAATAGTGTTGAATTCGTCAAGTTAAGCTAGGATGACAATAGAATGTGAGAGTGGAGAGGAAAAATTGGAGCTTCCAAACCAAATGATACAAGAGGGGATGAAATATTGTTTCATTTTAGATTTTAAGTTAAATAAACTTGATAAATTTTCTAGGGTACTCACTGAAAGAATAGAAATAGAGTATAATTTCCAAATTTGTAGACAGGAAAAAATGTTATAAGAGAAACAAAACTCAACTATAACAAAAATATAAATAAATACCAACAGTCAACACAATTAGGGCTTCCCTGGTGGTGCAGTGGTTAAGAATCCACCTGCCAATGCAGGGGACACGGGTTCGAGCCCTGGTCCAGGAAGATCCCACATGCCGTGGAGCAACTAAGCTCGTGCACCACAACTACTGAGCCTGCGCTCTAGAGCCCGTGAGCCACAAGTACTGAGTCTGCGTGTCACAACTAGTGAAGCAGTCCCGCCTACAGCCCATGCTCTGCAACAAGAGAAGACACCACAATGAGAAGCCCACGCACCGCAACGAAGAGTAGCCCCCACTCGCCGCAACTAGAGAAAGCCCGTGCGCAGGAAATGAAGACCCAACGCAGCCAAAAATAAATAAATAAAATAAGTAAATTTATTTAAAAAAAAGTCAACACAATTAATTAAAAAATGGAGAAAGAAACACAGAAAATTGAAATAAATAAAAAGACATAGAAACCAGTTCAAATATATCAATTTTTGCAATAAAGGGACTAAATTCCTTAGTTAAAAGATATTGGAAAAAATAATTCCAGCTGTATTGTATTTGCAAGAGACACATATAGAAGGTAAGAACATGAAAACTTTGCAATTGAAAGGATTTAAAAAAAAAAGGTATCTCCGAACACACACTAACCCCAAAGAAAGCGAACATGGCTATGCTAATTACTGGCAAAATAGAAATTAAGACAAAAAGCATCATCAAGGATTGACAGAGCCACTCTATCATAAAAAAAAGTTTTAATTCATCACAACTTACTACAATTCTAAACATGCATTTACCTAGTAAACAGCTTCAGCACTATCATCATAGTGCAAGATTTCAATAAAACTCTCATTCAAAAACTCTTAAAACATACAGGTAATATGAGTAGCACAGTAAAGAAACTTAATATATTGGGCTTTTATGGAATTCTTCACTTATATGGTAGAGAATATATACCCTTGTTAAATATGTATGAAAGATTTAAAAACATTTCATACTTTGCCATACAACATGCCTCAAGAAACTTTGACTAGGTAGCAAAAAATGTGTTCTCAGAGCCCAACACAATTAATTAATTAATAATCAAATGATGTATTAAAATATCCATATATTTGGAAATGAAAAATACTCTCCCAGATAATTCATGGATCAAAAAGGAAATTACAATGGAAATGGAAAACAGAACTGAATGGTACATATCAAAATTTGTGGAATATAGGAAAATGATTCTATGAGTGACCTTTATAGACCTAGAAAGTTCATTTACAAAAGAAAGGTTGACAATTAGAAAAGTTTAGAAAAAAATTAGGAAAATAAAAAATGTAGATGAAAGCAGACATAGATTAAAGGAGAAATCAATTAAAATGGGGAAACAAAGATAAAAAAGAAATGATTAATACAGCCAAAATTGGTTTTCTGAAAAGACAAATTACCAGTGAGATTCATCAAGGGACAAAAAAGAAGAGAGAGATAGCAAAATTACATTATATTGAGAATGAATAATAGAATAAGGAAAACATTAAACAGTTAATGAGACTATATTACCAACTATATGCCATCTCATTTGAAAGTTGAGAAAAAATGGATAAATTACATTTTTATCACAATAGACTGAAGGAAATTCAAAGGCCTGAATAGTCTTAAAACTATTGAAGGAATCAAAGAAGTGATTAAAATCTTCTCATAAAGACAGCACAAGGTCCACATGATTTTTCACAAGTGAATTCTACTGAACTTTTTATGGAACAAATTATTGCAATGTCATAACAAACTGAGAAAATTGAAAAAAGAGATATTCTTCAACTTATTCTATGAAGTCAGTAATAACATTAAGATTAAAACCAGATAAATATGGAAAAAGACGGGAAATTACAGCCCTAGTTTATTCATGACTATATGCAAATATTCTCCATAAAGAAATAGCAAATCAAAATCAACAGTGTGTATGTGTTTATCCCAGGGATACAAGGATAATTTAACATTAAAATTTCTATAAATATTTTGTCACATTGACAGATTCAAGGACAAACTACATTATCATCTCAACTGACAGATAAAGTATTTAATAAATTTCAATACACATTCAGTAGAAGATAGAAATAGAAATGAACTTACTTTACTTGACTTGCTGTAAAGTATCTATCAAAAATACTATTTGAAATGAGGATACATTAGAAGTATTGAAACTCAGGATTAGGTAAGGATGTCCACTATCACCACTTTAATCTACAGTGTATAGGAAAGAAGATTTACACTATCACATATTAATAATAATAAAATGATTATAATTAAGAATGTGTAGTATTTGTGCAGTGATAGACAAATTGACCAGAGAATAGAAAGCTCATAAAACAGACCTATGGAAAATAGAGGACTTTGATATGTGACTCATATGCATAGCAAACCAGTGGAAAAAGAAGTATTGAAAAACAGGGAAGGTGGAAAAATACATGTAATAAAATTGGGTTATTACCTACACAAATATCAATTTCAGCTGGACTATAGATTTAAATATAAAAGCAAAAATTAAACAGAAAGACATATAAACAGACATATTTCTGAAATTCTATAGTTTCTTATTAATATGAAAGAAGTCTTAACCATAAGAACTAATATTAATAAATTCAGATATTTTAAAATTAAGAATTCTTACTATTCAAAATGACCTGATGGAAAACAAAAAAGACAACCATCCAGTTGGGCAAGATACTCACAATATCTTTTTTTTGTTTTTTTAATTGAAGTGTAGTTGATTTACAATGTTGTGTTAGTTTTCAGTGTACAGCAGAGTGATTCAGTTACACACATATATATATATATATATTCTTTTTCATGTTCTTTTCCATTATAAGTTATTACAAGATATTGACTATAGTTACCTGTGCTATACAGTAGGACCTTGTTGTTTATTTTTTATATATAGTAGTTTGTATCTGCTAATCCCAAACTCCTAATTTATCCTTTCCCCTTTCCCCTTTGGTAACCATAAGTTTGTTTTCTATGTCTGTGAGTCTGTTTTCGTTTTGTAAATAAGTTCATTTCTATCATATTTTAGATTCCACATATATGTGATATCATGATATTTGTCTTTTTTTGTCTGACTTACTTCACTTAGTATGATAATAAATGAATAAAAAAAGATATGGTATATATATACCATGGAATACTACTCAGCCATAAAAAAGAAGAAAATAATGCCACAATATCTTTGTGTAAAATAGAGAGTAAACTCCAGATCCTTAAAAATCAATAACAGAAATACAAACAACCCAATAGAAAAATCAGCAAAAATTATTAATAGAAACTCACAGAAACACAACAGTAAACATACGAAGAGATGCTCATCTTATTAGTTAACAGGTACATATCAAAACCACCATGAGATACCAATTCATATCCATTCAATTGTCTAAAAACAGGAATTTTGAAAATACCAGAGATTTGTCAGAGAATATATGTATCAACAGAATCTTAGTTATTGCTGATGCATGTGTAAAATGAAACAGTCAGTTTGGGGAAAAGGTTGCCATTATTTTGGAAAGTTGAACAACTACCAACTCTAGAACCCACCAATACACTCAAGAGAAACTTGTGCATGCATCTGCACTAGGAAACATATGCACAATTATTCAGAGCATGAGTGATTATGTTAGCCAAAAAGTGAAAACAACTTAAATGCCCTTTGACAGAGAAAGAATAAGATTCTTTTCACAGTGAAATATAACTGTAATGAAAAAAGATGAGTGAGTTACAGCTACAAGTGAAAAAATGGATAACTTCCAATAACTTAAGTTTGAGTAAAAACAGGAGGTCCATTTTCTCCACATCCTCACCAACATTCGTTATCTTTTGGCTTTTTGAAGGGAACTCTTGTACACTGTTGGTGGGAATGTAAATTGGTACAGCCATTATGGAAAACAGTATGGATGTTTCTCAAAAATTGAAAGTAGAATTATTATATGATCCAGCAATTCTACTTCTGGATGTTTATCTGAAGGAAATGAAATTACTATTTAGAATAGATACCTGCATTCCCATGTTCATTGTAGCATTATTCACAGTAGCCAAGATATAGAAACATCTTTGTGTCATGATATGTGTCCATCAACAGATGAATAAAGAAAACTATATATATACATACACAATGGAATTTATTATTCAGCCTTAAAAAAAGGGGGAGTCCTGCCATTTGTGACAATGTAGATGAACCTGGAGGACATTATGCTAAGTGAAATAAGCCAGGGGGGAAAAAAAGTTGAACTCATAGTAACAGAGAATAGAATGGTGATTATCAGAGGCCAGGAGGGATGGAGGTAAGTGGAGATACTGATCAAACGGTACAAACTTTCTGTTATAAGATGAATAAGTTCTGAAGACCTAATGTACAGCATGGTGACTATCGTTAATAATAATGTATTGTATTCTTTAAGTTTCCTGAGAGTAAATCTCAACTGTTCTCATCACACACACATATACACAAAGGTAATAATGTGAGATGATGACTATGTTAATTAACTTGATTGTGGTAATCATTTCACAATGTATACATATATAAAACCATCACATTTTATACCTCAATTAAGCTGGGCGGGGGGGAAGCAAGTTCCAGAAGACCATACAGAGTCGTAATACAATTAAAATGAAACCATTTATTGTTTAGAATATTTGTATTTATGATAAAACAGTATATAAACAGGAGATGAGAAAATTTATTGTGGTTATGTAAAGGAACAGGAGATGGGATGAAGTAAGAGCATATAGGTAGCTGTAATTTATTAATAAATGTTCTAGTTCTTGGGTAAGTGGTAGGATAACAGATTTTACTATTAAAAACAATAAAAAAACAGTAAAATAAAGTCATGAATGGACCAAAGGTCAAAATTTATTATGAATCAAAGGTTATAATTGTTCTAATCCTGTGCACAAGAGATTAAAAATACATAACAATAGCAGCAGCAAAGTGAATACTAATAATTTAGTGATGGTTTAACAACCATACTGGAATATTGGACTAAGTGGCCTTTAAATTTCTGAGAGTTTGTGGCTCTATAAAAATTATTCAGGGCAATCTTCAAAATTTTCACATTATACCACATACAGAAATGGAAGATTTCCCTTTATTAGAATTAGAAGGAAATGTCTTCTCTTGGAACTTTAAGCCATTAGCCCATCACCCCTTTAGCCCATCATGTGTCACATAAATTATTTAGAGAAAAAAGCTGGTTTACTATTTTGTGAAAAAATCTTGGAGCACAATCTATACAAGGATGGGTAATTAGAAATGTGTAGTTTATTAATTGCATTCAACATTATCTAATTAAATGTAGAAAATTGCAATACCAGGCCATTCAGTTTATTGATTATCCAACATTCAGATTCATTGTTCCTTTCTGTCTGACTTCAACTGTTTGTTTTAGTTGGAACCAGTTTTTGGATTCTGGCTTATATTCAAGTGCTTCCTGATATCCACCAAACCTCTCAACTATTTATTGTACATCATTTCTTGTGCCATTTTCTTCTTGGGAAAACACTCCACTTGCTTTCTTCTTGTTCCATTGTCAATGAATGCCTATATCATTAAATGAGATTAAATGTTCATCTTCCCTTTATTCTCTGAACACAGTTTTTTTTGTTTGTTTGTTTTGCTTGTTTTAAACATCCTAACCTCCAGCTGGCAATGATTTAAAAGCAAAGAAATGACTTATTTTATAATTTTAAAACTTCTAAAACATTTATGTGTATGTGTAACAAGCTGAACAAGACATTGTTTACTGGACAATTCATTAAAGGCATATATAGCTTAATTTTATATGATTTTCTTCGTAGTTATGAAGGTATACCTCTTTCAAAGTTATTTTAATGGTTCATATTGATATGTCACTACTCCTTTTGCTAATCAAACTTGTTCCCTGCTGATTGGACTGTAGATGGAGCAGGTAACTGAGTGAAACTGGAAAATAATTAAATATTTTCTCTCTTAATATCTCTTTTAAATTCCAGGTTTCAGTATCCTTACTGAATTGTAGCATATGAGGTTTCCATTTCCTTTTATTTCCAGGGATCAATTCATATATATATATATATATATATATATATATATATATATATATATATATATATATATATATATATATAAAATTACTCTGAACCCCTCTCACAAGATATTACCTTAAGTATCTGAAACTGTGGACGAATGTTTAAAAAGCCAAATAATTTCTCACTTTAGTTTTATGGATAAGCCGAGCAACATGATATAGTGGTGAGTGTGTTTGCAGTTGGAAGGCTGTAGTATGAGTTCTATTTCTGTTCTAGATGTGACTTCAGTCTTCTCACTTATAAATGGAAATGCCATAAATATCTTCCACTCAGGATGATAGTGAGGGTTGAAATGAAGTAAGTGCTTATCAGCAAACAACTAACACAGTACTTGGCACAAAGTAGCTGTTCAATAAATATTTTGCTAAAAAAACCAAACAAAATAAATAAGACTGGGAGAAGGGTGGATGGAAGTGAAGGTGGCACCTGTAAGGATAAAATATGGAGGAAAAAATATTGTCAACTCCATCTCCATGATTAATAAAAATGTGAAAATATTAATACGCAGTGGAGATGTGATAACACAGATCTGTACTGCACCTGCTTGACTTCTGTCCACAGTAAAATCTTTGATAGTGTAAAGATCCTGAGGCTATTTAACCTTGCAAGCCACACTGTTTCCAGTATATGCTTCTACCATATAATAAAATGGAAAATATTCTTATACCCTGTGGGCAATTCAAAACTGACCCCACAATTCTCAGCATGTATTCTGCACACTTAAATATAAAAAGAACGTTAATTTTTCAGAATTGTATGTTTGATTCCTTCTAAATGCTGCGTGATGAGTAATTTTCTTGCTCTGACTTGGATTTCTTGGAAAATTTCACAATCCAGGGGCCATCTTTCCAAACCTACCACATCTTCCTGTCCAAAAAAGTCAAGCTATCTATACTTAGAATCTTTCAGTTGTGGAAAACAGACTGCTTATTCATGTATCTTATTTCATATTTGATCATCTCCAACCTTTAGAAATTCTTTATTAACTTGAGGTAAAACCTTTTTTCCCAGTAACTTTCACCGATTGGTCCCAATACTGGCCTCAAGCCTGTACAGATGAAGTCACTCTTCGCATCTTCTCAAAAGGCTTTGGTTTCTATGTTTAGGTTTCAATTAATAGCTGTGATACTATGTACTTAACATACATTGAGTTCTTGGTCATTATCGGTCAGGCACTTTGTTAAGTGCTTTAAAAATCTGGATGGCATTAGAAAAGAAAGTGTATCACCTATTTCTTAGATGCAAAATTTCCTTGCTGATTTTTAGGTTTGTACTGTTTGTTTCCATACCACCTTTTGTTTTGATCTATTAGTTTCTGATAGATGAATATTAAAGCATCCCTATAAATGATTTTGAATTTATCATATTTTCCTTGCAGTTTTGTCAGTAGCTGTTTTATTTATTTATTTATTTATTTATTTTTGGCTGTGTTGGGTCTTCGTTTCTGTGCGAGGGCTTTCTCTAGTTGTGGCGAGCGGGGACCACTCTTCATCGCGGTGCGCGGGCCTCTCACTATCGCGGCCTCTCTTGCTGCGGAGCACAGGCTCCAGACGCGCAGGCTCAGTAGTTGTGGCTCACGGGCCTAGTCGCTCCGCGGCATGTGGGATCTTCCCAGACCAGGGGTCGAACCCGTGTCCCCTGCATTGGCAGGCGGATTCTCAACCACTGCGTCACCAGGGGAGCCCATCAGTAGCTGTTTTAATCCGTTTCAAGCCTCTGCTATTTCATACATACAAGTTCGATAACCTTTTGAAGTAGGGAGTAGGTATTGTGATCTACATTTTGCTTGTGAAAAATTAGAAATTTATGGAACTTAAATTATTTACCTAAAGTCACATAACTAGTGTGTGGCAAAGCCAGATTAAATTCCAGGTCTATCTGACTCCAAAGACTTGCATTCTTTAGCGATAGTCACGATATGGACTCTTACTCCCACTTTTGCGGAGAGGGGAAAAAAGGTCAGAGAGGCTCTGGTTATGGTCTAAATGAGTAGGTAAGTCACATAAAACTGAACCAGGACTCAGTTCTCTAGTTTAGTCAATGTAAAAATGTTACTCTCACCGCTATGTTCCACATTTGGAAATGTTGTTCTTACTACTTTGAATAACTGAGTAACTGGAACATTTTAGATTCAGAAAAATCTTAGCATTGGAAGGGATATTTAGGATCATGTAGCTCATCAAGGGCTAAATATAAACATTCTTCCCAAATATTTTTCTAGCCTGAGAGACTTACTTTGGATGGCCTATTATATCTTTGTTCAGCTCTGTCACAAAATCCATTACACTGACTTGGAATCAGCTTACCAGGTGTTTTCATGTGTTTAATCTGAAACTCCAAATCCTTTATAAGATAAATGGAACTTTGAACTTCTACTTCTTCTTCTTTATTTGTGTATCTAGGATGTGATGTGTCCTTTTTGCTATGAAAATAGGCCATGAGTAAAATGCGATATTTGAAGCTCTTGCTTGCTCTTAAGGATTTAATTGAGAATGACTCTTGGGAATATGAGGTAGAGAGGTTAACTACTATTATTGTAATCAAAGAATTTTAACCCTGAAAAACAATCACAATTACAAATTTAGTTGGAGATGCCAAATAGACATGTTTAGGACTCTAGGGGAATTACACCATGTGTTTTGCTTTATTCAATTAATAAAAACTTGGTGGTCTGCTTTAGACTTTTAGAGAAACTGAAACATAGAAAACTTTTGAGGGAGTTTCCTGGTGGCCTAGTGGTTAGGATTCCAGGCTTTCACTGCCATGGCCCAGGTTCAATCCCATGCCCCATCCCCCCCGCCAAAAAAAGGAAAACTTTTGATTTTCCCAAATAACTGACCAAATTATGTCAGACTTAATGCTCTGGAAATGATAATCTTTCCCTACTTTCTCTGTTAAAATGGAGAAAAATTCTTCAGTTCTTGCCACGACCTGTAAAAGGTGACTTTGTCTTCATTTATTTTCTTAGTTTACACCTAATCCTTAAGTTAGCCTAAAAATCCTTAGGCTGTGAGTTGGAGTGATGTTAGGTGCCACTAAGTGAACACAGACATTTTCTAGATTGATCAAATGTAATCTCCAAAAGATAGGGTGTAAAGACCCTCCAAAGTGGCCAGACATGGAATAGAGAGTACAGGTGGCATTACTCTCGGACAGTGGACTCCTGCACGTTTTTTTTGTTTTTTTTTTTGTATTGTGGCTCTAGTCTGCTCCATTTAGCTCAACATCACTAACTTAGTTTCTGGGACTCATCAGTTTCCCTCTGAAAGTCTAGAAACTTTGACATTTTTACCTATTAAAAGTCAAAAACTGTTGGATTAGTTTAAAAAAATCCAGTTATATTTTGATTCCTGGAGACACATGTAAAATAGAAGCAGAAATAGTGATTGAAAAATAAAGGCAAAGAAAAGAGAACTGCAAACACAGTGAAACACATATCAACTTTGGTAGATTGCGTTATTGTTCTCATTTATTATATACTCCTTTTCTTTATAAGATGATTACGTATCTGCACTTATACCTCCCATTGTCACACTGGCCATGTGACATGCTTTAGAAAATGGCATATGAGTGGACCTGAAGTGCTCAATGCTTGAGCTAAAGTTTGAGATATTGTTCTATTCCTTCTGTCACAAAAATGGCATGTCCCTGGTAGGGGCTGCTGCTTTAGTCTGAATCCAGAATGAGAACATGTGTGGGGCGGAGAAGCAGATAGGGAGCCATTAACATACAATGTGGTTGAGAAATAAATCTTCTTATTTTTTGTTAGCCATTAAAATGTGGGAGGTTGTTAGCTAATGTGGCATAACATAACCAAATTGACTAATAGGCTAATGCTTGGGGGAAGAGGAAAAATCAGCTGCCAACCTAGAATCTAAGTCCAGAAAAAAAAAAATCCATCAAAAAAAGATGAAATAGAGGTATTTTCAAGTAAAAAATAACCTGAAAGTGTTTACTGTCAGCACGTCTACATGAAAAAAAAAATAGTAAAGATTGTTATTAACATAGAAGAAGAGAAATTTAGATATGTATTGATAGAAAGAAATTAAGAACAACATAGAATTTAAATATGTGGGCAATGTGAATTAATTTAGACTTAGAAAATAATAATAATGATTTCATAAAGTTTTAAATATATTTATAATAAAAACTCAGGATAATAGTAATGTGAAATGGAGTTAAGGACATAGACATGCCAATATGTATTGATATTACATATAAATATGTTGAATTTTCTAACTAAAATATCCAAATTTTCAGACTAGATACAAATCCCAACTATACACTGCTACAAGAGACCTTAAATATAAGGGCACAGGCATGTTGAACGTGAAAAAATGGAAAAAGATACATAATGCAAACTCTAAGGAAAAAAAGTAAGTGTAGCTATATTAATATCAAAGTAGACTTTATGACAAGAAGTTACTAGAGCTAAACTGGGATATTCTAAAATACAACAATTCTAAATCTGTACCTACCAAAACTATGACTTCAGAATATATAAAGCAAATCCTGACAGTACTAGTAGGAGAAAGAGACAAATTCATATTTGTAATGGGAGGTTTAATTATACTTAAGAGATAAATGATCTCTCAAGAAATAGAAAGCAGGCAAAACAATTAGTAACAGTAAATAAGATTTGGGACTTCCCTGGTTGTGCAGTGGTTAAGAATCCACCTGCCAATTCAGGGGACTCGGGTTCGATCCCTGGTCTGGGAAGATCCCACGTGCCGAGGAGCAACTAAGCCCATGCGCCACAATTACTGAGCCTGTGCTCTAGAGCCCACGAGCCACAACTATTGAGCCTGTGTGCTGCAACTACTGAAGCCCGTCACCTAGAGCCCATGCTCCGCAACGAGAAGCCACCACAATGAGAAGCCCGCGCACCACAACGAAGAGTAGCCCCCGCTCACTGCAACTAGAGAAAGCCCGCGTGCAGCAACAAAGACCCAACACAGCCAAAATAAATAAATAAATAAATAAATTTAAAAAAAGAATAGATAAGATTTGAATAATACAATTAACAATTTGATCCAACTAATATACAGGATATTGCAACCAACAGTGACAAGATAAAGAGGAGCTTTATATAATGATAAAGGGGTCAATCCGAAAGAAGACATAACAATTTCTATTGTGTATGTGCCTACTGACAACAGTAGAGTGTGAAAATATGTGAGGCAGAAACCGATAGAACTGCAAGGAGAAATAGATGAATCCACTATTATAGTTGGAGAATTCAACAGCCCTCTATCAGAAATGAAGAAATCCAGCAGGTGGGGAAAAAGTATATAGTTGGACTCAATAGCACCACTAATCAACTGGATATAATTGACATCTATAGATTACTTCATCCCCAAACAGAAAAATACACATTCTTCTGAGGTTCACATGGAACATTCTTCAAGATAGACTACATTCTGGACCATAAAACACACCTTAACAAATTTAAAAGATTAGAAATTCTACACATTGCCTTCCCCATACAGTGCATTATCTTGGTTTACTGTGTAAGAGTTTATTATTGAAAACTATAAACTTTTTCATTATGTTTAATTCAAAACATTTCATAAGGAAGAAATTAAAGGCACCTAGTTTACAACCTAGAGTGAAAAACCAACTCAAAAGAAATAAACATAAAGTTGTAAAATACTGCACATGTACTGGTCACACAGGAAAAAACAAGGTGTTTAGATAAGTCTGTAAAAGTATAATCTCCCAATCTAGATATTCTAAGTCTTATCCTTTGATCACCTGAGGTCAAATACTGGGACTGTATTAGCTTAGCCTTCTGCTGACTCTTCTTCATTAAATTGCACTTAATGTTAAATCAAACATTGGCCTTTAATAAGCCAATTATTAAAATTAAAATTCTTCCACATTTATTATAAAGTTGTTGTAATGATTTCTACCATACTGTTCAATGTTTCCTATACAGATTTCCATTAAAGAAGTCTCTTTTGAGTGAGATAAATAAGAGGAAATACTTTGTCATATCAAAATATATAGTGTGTTTTTATTTCTGACATGACTATACAGTATTTCAGGAGTTTGTTTTCTTTTTGCTTAGATTCAGGAAAATAAAGGTTAAAAATTGATATTAAATCCCCAGAATGATACTGAACTTTAAGTTGAAAATATTTGCTATTTCTCACTTCTATACTTGTTGTTTTACATTCTATTAATCTTATTGTGTGTGAATGTATTTAGTAATCTGAATGTATATAATATATATATTCAGAATTATACATATATATAATTTTACCTCACTTCAAATTATTTTTAAAGACTCGGCATAAATGCAAACAAACACACATATGATTATGAATACATAAATAAATCTTAATATGGGTGGGATGGGGGGGTAGGAGGGTGATCCAAGAGGTAGGGGATATATGTATATATATAGCTGATTCACTTTGTTGTACAGCAGAAACTAACACAACATTGTAAAGCAACTATACCCCAATAAATTTTAAAAAAAGCTTATTAATTGTGAAGATACTTTTCTTCTTAAGAGTTTCATCAGTGCATTTTTCATTTCCTTGTTCCTCAAACTATATATCACGGGATTCAACATGGGAATCACACTGGTGTAAAATACTGAGGACACTTTCTCCTGGGTTAGTGAACTGCTGGAAGCAGGTGTGAGATACATGGACATGAGAGACGCATGAAATGTAAGAACAGCTGTCAAGTGGGAGCTGCAGGTGCTGAAGGCTTTGGACCGGCCCTCTTTAGAGTGGATGTGGAGGGCGCTGGAGAGGATAAAAGCATATGAAATGATGATTGTCAAGCTGGTGGCTACTATGTTAAATCCTCCAATGACAAAAATCAAAAGCTCATCAATATAAGTTCTGGAACAGAAGAGTTTAATGAGAGGAACAATGTCACAGAAATAATGTTTAATGATGTCTGATTCACAGAAAGTCAACCTTAACATAGAACCACCATGAATCACAGCATCAGTAAAACCTAATGGGAAGACAGCAGCCACCAGCAGAGAACAGACCCTGGGGGACATGATGACATTGTAGAGAAGGGGGCTGCAGGTGGCGACATAGCTGTCATAGGCCATTGCTGCCGGCATTCAGAAATGAGAAAAATACAGAAGAAAAACAGCTGGGTCATGCATCCAGAATAGGATATAACTTTATCTCTGCATAAAAACCCTGCCAGCATTTTTGGGGTAACGACAGAATAGCAGAAATCTAAAAAAAAAGACAAACTACTGAGGAAACAGTACATGGGGGTGTGGAATTGAGAACTCAATCCGATTATTGAGATCATGCCGAGGTTTCCCATCACTGTAAGTATACAAATCCCTAAGAAGAGGCAGAGGAGGGGCAGCTGAAGCTCTGGCTGGTCAGTTAATCCTGAAAGAAGAAACTCAGTCACTGTGGATTCATTTCTTACACCCATTCTCCTCTGAGAAATCTGTGGAGACGAGAGGAAAGAGCAGAACCCCAGCTTGTCTCCAGTTCTTCACAACCCAGATATTCTACCTATGAAAACACTGAACCCAGGTTATCTTACCATTTGGCACTAATCCTGTGCTTCCATTGATGTGCAGAGACTTTGACCCACCAAAAAGTAAGGTCTCAGATAAAACAGAGTAAGTAATCATCTCCCTGTAGATTTTAGGAACCATAAATAAATTTTCACATCCTCCCAAGTGTCTCAAATTCTTTTAGTAAAGTATAAAATCTTTAACTTCAGAATTAAAAATAAGTGTAATGCTAAAGAACATTGGGGAATTTTTCTAAAGAAAATCAATTGAAGAGGTGCATAAAGAAGAGGCTGTGGGCTGAGAAAATATTTCTGCTAATGACACAGTTGCCTAGGGCTGAACCTGCCTCCAGGATTTCCTACAGAGAAGGTATTTATTGTTACAATCAATTATGATTTCCATGTCAAAGTTTTCAAGGGTGTTCTACAGAATATTAATTCCAGGCATGTGTTAATAGTTATACATGAAATAAGTATCTTAGGATCATATTGATTGTAGACATGCAGAGTTACACAAAGTTAAACAGGTTTTTTTAACTTTATTATGATTTTTATTTTAGTAAAAATATACATAAAATTTACTATTTACTATTTTATATTTATATTAAATTTATATTAAATTAAATTAAATATATTTTAATAGTTATTTTTATGTGTACAGTTCAGTAACGTTAAGTACATTCACATTGTGTACAACCATCACCACCAGCCATCTCCAGAATATTCGTCTCCCCACACTGAAACTCCATACCAGTTAAACACTAACTCCTCATTCTCCTTCCCTCCAGCTTCTGGCACCCTCCATTCACTATCTGTCTCTATGAATGTGACTGCTCTACATGTTTCATATAAGTGGAATTATACATCTGCCCTTTTGTGATTGATTCATTTTACCTAGAATAACATCTTCAGGGTTTATCCATCATGTAACATGTGTCTTAATATCTTGGCTTATTAAGGTTAAATAATATTCCATTGTGCCCATACATACATATATATGTCTGTGTGTATATGTATATACACATAGATATAGATATACATATATTATATATACCTCATTTTTTTTATTCATTCATCCATCAAGGGACATTTGAGTTAAACAGGTTTTTTAACTGAAGGATATTTCAGATTCTTCTAGATGGCTATATAACAAACAATATTTCCCAAACTAATTTGATGATAGACTCCCCTTACCACTTTAAAGCATGGCTCTAGTGTGGCTCAGAAAATGTTTCAGGAAACTGTATTTTCACTTCTGTTGTTCTATTGTAATCTAATCAGAAGTTGATGTCCAGATGGGAAGCTTATTCTAACACTTCAGTAAAGCTGGATAATAGTAGAATAGCAGCCCTCTCAAACCTCTTTCTCTGACCATCCACTGAGCTAAGCCGACTAGTCTCACCCAGGCTATTGAGCAAGAGCTCATGCACTACTGCTAGTGCTGCCACTTGGGGATGTGCAAACAACACAGAATTTGTGTTTCCACTGGAAGCTCTCATGTAGTGCTTCCTGTCTTCCACCCACATTCCTCTGAGGAGGGGGCAAAGAGGGCACACGGCTTGGAGTTGCCTGTCCTGGGGTCAACCAAGGCCTTATCTCTGAAAAATCAGACCTCTTTTCTTTTGGTGTTGGGCTGCTCACAGAGCCCTGTCTACAGGGCTTGTTCTCATACACATAATTACATAATTTATTTACCACCACTGGCATAGTACAGTCATCTGAAAAAATGCTAATGGGTACATGTTCCTCTAGGAGATATTTTTCTTTAATCTTCAGACAGAAAATAATACAGGATTTGGGGTATAAGGATCAAGTTAAATAACTGTGAAAATCAACTCAGATACTGCTTTGGGGATAAAATTATAGAAGATTTTAATGACTCTATACCCTGTAACTCTCCCTTGCTTCGGGAAAGTTTCTATAACAGAATGAAACATAGAGATCGAGAAGTCCCACAGAGACATAGGTGTTCAGAGTAAAGACAGAAAATGATTTGGCTGCAATTTCTCTCTTTCTTCATCTCACTTTCCTACATGCAGACACCAAGGTTCAGGTGTGGTCGTAAGGCAGAAAAAATGAGAAAATCATAAAGTCAGGTGAAGTAGTGTAAAGCCAGCTAGAGAGGTGAATTTGGTTTTTTAGTTGTTGTTGTTGTTGCTTTTTCTTTAATTTTTAAAACTTTTTAAGCTATGGCTTTCTGAGGCTTTTAGTTGGGACATTCAGTTTTGGAAAGAACCACTGCTCCCTCCTAATCCTGCTCTATCATGAGCACTAGATAAAACCCACCAGGGAGAGGCCCTGCTTCACCACCACCCACAGGCCTGGCAGCCCATACTGGGCACCTTGGCCTTGTTGCTGCTCCACCAGACACTGCTGCTTTAGCCCAAAAGGAGCCAAGGTTGGTGGAGTGAAGACACATTCTTATACTTGGTCTGCGTGTTTGTTGTGCTTTGCTAAATGTTTATCCAACATATGCTAATGTGCAGCAACATCTTATAGAGATTTCCACTAAAATCAAATCTGGGTTTTTAGGTCCCTCAAATACTATGAAAATGCAAAGGGAAATGGTCCAGAGTCAAAGCTCAGTGAGAGCTTCACACTGTCCTCAGGTTTCTGCCTGTGTGAGGGTAGATAAAGCTAACGGTGGTTCCCACCCCAAAGGCCAAATTTCTGATTATGCAAATCTGGGGTTGGGAAATGAAATTTTTGATTTCAATAAGCATTCCAGAGAGGTACATAATCAAGAAATCCTGGGCTAGAATGTAGCAAAATGCCATCATCCAGTTCTGCACATCAGAGACTCTGTCCTGAAGGTCCAGGTCCACACCTCAGAAAGACATCTGATGAAGAAGGGAATGCGGAGGGCAAGTGACATGAAAAGTCTCTGAGTGGAAGTTTAGACATAAGACCATAGACATATGCTGTACAGATACTCTCCACCCATAAACACTGCAATCATCACCTTCACTAACTTCCAACAAGCAGAAGGGGATCTTCTGCTTTTACATACGTGCACCAGGTTTTAGGTTGACGCTTTGTGCCTTTCCCTTCAGGAAGATGTCAGGAATAGCTGTTTCAGCTACAGGGATCATGATAAAACATTTCCTAGAATACATATCCCTCAGGCAGGAATCAGACCACCCAGTCTCAGGTAGTGAGGACTGTTAGACTATGGTCTCTCAGTCCCAAGCTGAAGAGTATTTCTGGTGGAGTTGAGGAAGATAGCCATCATCCTTTCACTTTAAAAGTAAAGGAAAGCAAGTATCCAGGTGACAGCCCCAGAAACAATACAATTGCAGACTTGCCCATGAAATACCAGCCCAGGGAGACAGAGGCTCAGAGGATATTCTTGTCTTGAAATTATTGTTTGGCTCACAGAGGTACATAATCAAGTTGATAAGTGCCACAGACACTGATTTAGATGAATAATTATTCAGTTTTCTTTTTTGGTCTCCAGAGTTCCTGGTGTTTAAGAAAAGTTTTAATTGCCCCAGACAGGACTATGTTCAGTTATTTACTGGTGGATCTTGCAATCATGAATGCTGCAATATTATAGTTTCTACTTTCCAAGATACATTTAGGTGGGAAACATTTGTACAGGTGTACACAGTCCCGAATGGATTTCAGTGTTTAAAATTATCCCTGGACCTTTCATGGTTAGTTATCTACCCTAAGACTGATATAATTCCTGATTTATGTTGTACATCTCTCTTGCAGAATCTACTAATCTGATGGCTAAACAGCTGGATGGAGCAGATTTATCATAGGGAATGTGTGAAGATCCATTTCTGCTATTTACTAGCTGTTGTGTGGCCTTTGCCCAAGTATCTCACCTCTCTAGTCCAAGGTTTTCTTATGGACAAGATCAAGATAATTGTAATTGTAACAGTTGTTCTATCTGAATTTTATGGGTTTTTTTTGAAAATCAAATAAGAAATATACACAAAATTGGACTGTAAAGAGCTTCATATTAATGTAGCATTTGGGTACTTTGGGCAGAAAGTAAGGGGTAGAGACACAGTGAGGGTTCTGTGTGAACCACTTGGCTCCTCTGATTCCACCTCATTTTTCAAGATGGTGCCAGAACAACCAGTGAAAACAACCTAAATGTTACACACGAAGTTTATCACACACTTTTGTATATCAACACAATGGACTGTTGTGGACTCATTAAAATAATCATCCTAAAGACTATTTTTACTGCTCATACTATTAGCTATGCAGAACAAGCATGAATGTAAACAGAAACTAGGCAGTTACATGCAAAAGGAAATTAGTTGTTGTGGTAGGGTACTATGATTTATGGATTTTTTCCTAAATATTCTTTTATGTGTTGTTATTCTCTTTTCTTCTTATTTGATTTTGATTTTTCTTTTCTTTTTACTAGTAATTTCAACCCCTTTCAGTTTCTCACAATGTAGATCTCTCTTTGCCTTTTTCAATAGAGATAGTTTCTAATCTTTGTCACTGTCTAATTCATCAGAGATTAAAAAGTTTTGCTTTGTTAAGCTGTCTGCCTTCAACTCCTATAATTAGAAAGGTAGAGGAGGGAATCAAAACTCACTGTGATACAAGTCTGTGGTTAGAGGTAGTTTTATCAGCCTAGGGTCCTCATCTATATTTTGTCTGGAGCAATAACTTGAGAAAGAAAGCCCAGAGTTCCTCAACCTTCAAGGGAACCCAATGACATGGTAGGAAGTTACACTAAAGGGTTTGAGAGGAGGGAGAGAAGAAAAGCAGTGAACTAAAGAAAACATTTGTATTAATAGTTGAGGGGAGGGGCCATCAAGTGGGTAAAACATAGATTGCTTTGGTGACTAAACGTTAAATCATATATCTGGGAGTGGAGATGAAATACGTAAACAGCTAAGCCCACCTTTTTGCTTTTCTAACACCGTAGGTCAGATCTCTGAGGCACTGCTTCAGTTAACTCACAAGTGTACCCTCCTACTGCATTCTGAGGCCGAGAAAGATGGATACTAGGGTATCTAGTCAATGTCAGTACAGTTGAAATTCATCTACTCAACAAATCTTGTCTAATATATAACAGGTATTATTTCAGGCACTGAGGATACAATCATTGGAGGAAAAAACCCTATGTCTTCTAGAATCTTATGGTCTTAGAAAAATACACATACAAACAAAATATTTTAACATTATGTGACAAATAATTCTAGAAAGTATGCACAGGGTAAAGAAGAACAGACTACTAGACATTTATTGTTATGTAATATATTTACTGAGATATCTGTCTCTATGAAAAATGTAACATGAATGTGAATGAATGAATGTTTAGATTTTTTTCCAACTCTAGAAAAACACAGACATTGTCTTGTCTCAGTGAGAGACAAGGTACTGACCCACTCTTTGGCCTGATCAGCCATGGAAACCATAAACCCTGAATTAAGACACAAACCATCTCATTCTTCCTCTCTATAGACATTTAGTATCCCACACAATGTCAAGTCATAATACCATCGAAAGTTACTGCTAGTGACAGTGAGAGAAATCAAATAAATCCATCTCATTTTAACGTAAGGCTCAAAACAATAAAGTTACCTACCCACTAACAAAAATGACTGGGTAGTGGCATAATGAGAACTAGAATCCAGGTCTTTTTTTTTTTTTACTGTTTTATAGCACCCTTTGCACTGATCCACACAGACTTTTAAAGAGGTTCCTCATCATTCTTCTCTAGAGATTACAACTTCTCTATTGATATCAAAAAGACATTTGACAAAATTGAACATCTAATCTGATTTTAAAAATCAGTGAGAAAAGGATCAATAGTCACTTCCATTACAAGATAAAGTATATAATATTTGATGGAGGAACACTGTTCCAATGAAGTTGGGAAAAGGGCAAAGAAACTTGCTATTGCTACTACTATTTAACCATGTAATACAGGTCTTTGTCAAATCAAAGAACCAAGCAGAAACAAGCAGAGGCATGATAATTATAAATAAAGAGCTAAGACTATATCTGTGATAAGAACCTATGAAACATAACTTGACAACCTAGGACGATAAGCCAAAATAAAAGAGAGTTCAGGAGGTGACTTGGATTTAAAATTGACATACCAAAATCAGAAGACTTTATATATACAAATTATAACCAAAACAGAAATAAAGTGAAAGAGATGATCTATACAAACTACAGCCATAGAGAGAGGTGTCAACACATTTATTTTAAAATCAGACATATTCTAGCAGATCAAAGCATTGAATTGAGCAAATCAATAAACAAACTGGTTTACATAACTTTATGTCATATATGAATCCATTCCTTGTATAAGAAATTTACTTTTTTATTTGTTCATGTAAGATTCTTAATTAATCATGTGCTTGGGCACAAAAAAAACCTTAACAAATTTAAAAATTAATTTTTTTCAGGCTATATCCCTATTATAACTCATTAAAAAAATTTATTTATTTATTTTGGCTGCACTAGGTCTTAATTGCAGCACGTGGGATCTTTTAGTTGCAGCATGTGGACTTCTTAGTTGCGGCATGCATGCAGGATCTAGTTCCCTGACCAGGGATCGAACCCAGGCCCGCTGCATTGGGAGCACGGAGTCTTACCCACTGGACCACCAGGGAAGTCCCTATAACTCATTTTTAACCAAGAAAAACATTAGAAAAATGGTGACTTGAAATCCATAGTTGCTTGGTAATTAAGAGACTCCCTCCCAGATAATCCCTCAACCAATTGTGAAGTCAAAACTAACATTAAAAACTGTCTAAAGTGAAAATATATGAGACATAAGCCAAGAGTGAACCCTAATGTAAACCATGGACTTTGGATGATAATAATGTCATGGTAGGTTCATAATTGTAACTAATGTACCACTTTGGTAGGGGATGTTGATAACAGGGAAGGCTATCCCTGCGTGGGGACAGGGAGGCATGGAAACAACCTAAATGATATTATATACACTGTAAAGTTCAGAATATTTGCTCATCAAATTCAAGGACCTCTCCTTGTATATCTAATTTATAGAGTATATTTACCAATTGATACTATGTATAAAATAGAGAACTAATGAGAACCTACTGTACAGCACAGGGAACTCTACTCAGTGCTCTCTGGTGACCTAAATGGGAAGGAAATCCAAAAAAGAGGGGATATATGTATACGTATAGCTGATTCACTTTGCTGTACAGCAGAAACTAACACAACATTGTAAAGCAACCATACTCCAATAAAAGTTAAAAAAAAAATCCAGAGTATATTTACCAAAATAAATGTTTAATTTTACTGTGTATTTTTATACGTCTATTGAAATATCAGTTGATTTTTTCCTCTCTATTCCAATAATAGGATGTTTCTGATATATAATTATAATTTGTGAATTTTTTTGTATTGTACAATATTTCAAACAAAAAAATACAAAACAATGATAACCACCTGTGTACTCATTGTCTAATCTTATAAAATCTTAACATTATGTACTATTTGTTTTAAATTAAATTTGCTGACATCTGATGTTCTTGTACAAATTTCCCCAAACTTATTTTTCTCCCTTGTATCTCATTGCTAAACACTTTGCATACCTGGGAAAATTCCTATTTAAGTATGCTGTGTTTGTTTTAATAAACTGCTGAAATGTATTTTCTAATTATTTTAGAAATCATTATTAATTATTAATTGATTAATAATCATTATTATTATTATTAAAGTATGTCTGTTAGCTCTCTTTTATTTATTTATTTATTTATTATTATTATTTTTTGACTGTGTTGGGTCTTCATTTCTATGCGAGGGCTTCCTCTACTTGTGGCAAGTGGGGGCCACTCTTCATCGCAGTGCGCGAGCCTTTCACTGTCGCGGCCTCTCTTGTTGTGGGGCACAGGTTCCAGACGGGCAGGCTCAGTAGTTGTGGCTCACGGGCCTAGTTGCTCCGCGGCATGTGGGATCTTCCCAGACCAGGGCTCGAACCCGTGTCCCCTGCATTGGCAGGCAGATTCTCAACTACTGCGCCACCAGGGAAGCCCAATAATCATTATTATTAATTAATTAATAATCATTATTATTTTGAACCTGCTTTTATAAGTAAAATTTGGCTACAATTTCTTCCTTGCACTCTCCTTGTCCATTTTATTTTGTTTAAATATATATATTTTTATTTTGGAAGAAAGTTTGAGTAAACTGTTTTGAAATATAGGGTGCATACAATGAAGTTCACAAATGGCAAGTGTATAGCTTTCTGAATGTTCACAAAAAGAATACACTTGTGTAACCAGAACTCAAATAAAAAACAGAATATTAACAGAAGGTAATATTAATATTAACTAGAAGTCACCCTCACGACATTCATGTACAGAGGCTTTGACTATATGATTTCAAAAGCTATAGATTGATTTTGTCTGATTTTAAATTTTATAGAAAAGAAGTCATATACATAAACAATTTTGTTGGTCTTTCACCTAGGAGGGAATTCTTTAGTCATAGATTATCCATGTTCACATCGAAGTTTGGGATACCATCAAATGATTATTCACAGTGGCTGTGCCAATTTCACACACCCAACAGCAGTATGTGAAGGTTATAATCGCCCCACATCCTTGCTAGCACTTAATGTTGTCTATCTTTTTCATTTTTGCCAGGCCACTCTGGTGAGTGTGTAACACTCAGGACAGAGTCTCTGATGTGCAGGATGGCATTTTGCTACATTCTAGCCCAGGATTTCTTGATCATGTACCTCTCTGGAATGCTTATTGAAATCAAAGTTTCCTTTTCCCAACCTCAGATTTATAGAATCAGAAATTTGGGGTGGTGGGATCCACTTTTAGCTGGTGACCTGAATGATCTCTAAGCACACTAATAGCTAAGAATCTCCTCCCATGAGAGCAACTGACAGCCTGGGAGTGTTGTGATACTTCGCCTTTGGATGTGTTCCTTACCGTCTTATTCCCTCTCCACTGTGCTTAGTTTCTTTGAGATGAGGTACAAGAACCCCACTAGTCCAGGAATCCTAAATCTAGGGATCCTTTGACTTCTGAGGCTTCATTACATGAATCACCTGAATAACTATACAAAATTTTGAGACTTGTGCATTATTTTTTGGAGAGGTCAGTGATAAAAAGATTAGCAGATTTTTTTCTAGCCAAGTGCACTGGCTTTATTACTGAGTACAGTCTTTGCCTCAAATCTGTGTTTGCTCTCCAAATTTAGTGATGTGTGCTAAATTACCTAGGAGGACACAAAAAATTCTCTTGATCTCTCCCTAAATATAAGTAGCCATATTCCTGCTCACTCTCTTCCTGGGGCAGCAAAGCATAGGTGTCAGGCATTCCTGGATTTACTTCTTGGCTCTGCTACTGCCCTGCTGTGTGGCTTTGAGCAAATATCACAAGCACTCTGAACTCCAGTAGTCTCAACAGTAAAATAGAGTCAAATGTTTACCTCATTGAGTAATTACTGCTAGCAAATGGGATAATGTTTACAAAATATCTGGATTAGTATAAAAAAATATCAATTCCTTTTACTTTCCTTCTCTCTTGTGTGTGTGTGTTGGTGAGTGTGTCTGTGGGCAGGACAGTATATCAGATGATACAATGCGGGGAATCATCATATTTCTGTTTTCATTCAAGACCAGGAATTCTTGAAGAATTCAAATGGAAAGAAAGCAGGAACTTGATTTCATGAGTTTGACTCAGTCAAATAAGCCACATCTACTCTCAGAGAGGTACAAACCTGAGGACAGTGTGAAGCTCTCACTGAGATTGGACTCTGGGCCATCTCCCTTTGCATTTTCATCGTATTTGAGGGATCTGAAAACACAAATTTAATTTTAGTAGAAACTGCTGTTTAGTAGAAGTCGCTTAGCATTTGTACATCTAGGGAAGTTAAACAAACATGCAGACGAAGTGTAAGAACGTGTCTGCACTCCACCGACCTTGCCTCCCTTAGGGCTAAAGCAGCAGCGTCTGCTGGAGTAGCAGGAAGGCCAAGGTGTCTGGTGGGCACTGCCCGGCCTGTGTGCGGAGCAGGGACTCTCCCTGGTGGGTTGTATCTAGTACTTACGATAGTGAGAGCAGGGTTGGGTGGGAACAGTGTATGAATCCTCTGGTTCTTTCCAAACGTGAATGCCCCAACTAAACTGTGTTAAACACAGTAGACACTTCGTAATTGTAATATAGTCTGAAATAACGTCACCATTTCCACCACAGCCAGACATGAATCCAATCATTTGCCACTGAAAATCTGGAGATTTCAAGCGCACGTGTTGGTTAAGAGTGGCACTAAGTGGTTCATCCAAAGATTACCAGGTGCGTTCTGCCTGACACCCTAGAGAGCCGTCACCAGGGACCAGATGGCTGGACTCAGAGTCCTCCCTGATGCTATTTGCTCCATAATGAGAAACTAGAAACATTGACTCACCTTTTATTTAAGAAATGTTCAGTCATTTCCAAAGCTGTTCACATGTTCCTCATGTTTCTTGCTTAGTTTTTTTGGTTTGTTTGTTTTTGCTTATGACCTTATCAACATTTTGAACATCCCTTTGCATCCTCTTAGCTTAACTGAATTCCCCCTACTTATGAAACCACAGTTTAATCTACCTTTCATGAAGACTATCTTTATCATTAGAGACAGTAGTAATCTGTTCTACCTCTGAGCTCAAGCAGTCCCTACTGCTTATTACATAGAGCACTGTATATGGTGCTTCATTCATTCAACAATTTGTCAGGATGAGGCACGAGTTGGCCAATACTCTGCCTTACCAGACTGCAAGGTTGTGAAGGAACTAGCAGTGAATCTTCAGTGTGCTCATCTATGGTAGATGGTCTAAATATACTTAAAAAATACATAAATAAGGTTCCATCATTTGTCACTTAAAAATATATAACTGGAAATCTACATCCAGAGTTTAAATACTTTCTTTGAGAAAATTGTATCCTTTTTCTCATCTGTTGCATATCTTTAAAGTTGTGTTCTAAATATATTCCTAAATTAAGCTATTTGTAGTGAGGTGAATGGACCTAGAGTCTGTCATACAGAGTGAAGTAAGTCAGAAAGAGAAAACAAATACCGTATACTAACACATATATGTGGAATCTAAAGAAAGAAAATGGTTCTGAAGAATCTAGGGGCAGGACAGGAATAAAGATGCAGACTTAGAGAATGGACTTGAGGACATGGGGAGGGGGAACGGTAAGCTGGGAGGAAGTGAGAGAGTGGCATTTACATATATACACTATAGCTAGTGGGAAGCAGCTGCATCGCACAGGGAGATGAGCTGGGTGCTTTGTGACCACCTAGAGGGGTGGGATAGGGAGGGTGGGAGGGAGACCAAGAGGGAGGGATATGGGGATATATGTATATATATAGCTGATTTACTTTGTTATACAGCAGCAACTAACACAACAATGTAAAGCAATTATACTCCAATAAAGATGTTAAAAAAACAAAAAAACCCAAAAAACAAATAAACAAAAAATATATTCCTAATATTGGGCTATACAAACGGTATCACTCTGGATACATGACCACACTGAATGGCTAGGTTTACTTATGTATAAAGAGTATGACAGGCCAGCTCAGGGACAGGTCTTACAAATACACAGGCTGCTGAACCTCAGAGATAAGGAACCCTTGGGAACTACTGGTCTCAAGTTTACATTTCCACATATAGAATACTTGAACTGAGAATATAAATCCCAGATTCATTTAAACCTGCTTCTTGTTAGTTGTAGTTGTTTAGACACTTATGGATGAAAAATACAATTAACCCATCTTTACTCCTAACAAGACGAGAATAGAAGAAGAGACACTCAGCTCGAGTTTCCGAGGAGGAAGGTGAGTTACACAGTTACGATGCTCATATTGCATAGGTATTAAAAACAAGCATGTCAGGCTTCCCTGGTGGCGCAGTGGTTGAGAATCTGCCTGCTAATGCAGAGGACATGGGTTTGAGCCCTGGTCTGGGAAGATCCCACATGCCGCGGAGCAACTAGGCCCGTGAGCCACAACTACTGAGCCTGTGCGTCTGGAGCCTGTGCTCCGCAACAGGAGAGGCCACGGCAATGAGAGGCCCGCGCACCGCGATGAAGAGTGGCCCCCGCTTGCCACAACTGGACAAAGCCCTCACACAGAAACGAGGACCCAACACAGCCAAAAAAAAAAAAAAAAAAAAAAAAAATTAAAACAAGCATGTCGTAAAGTCAACTCCTGATTGTCCCTCAAGCTAGAGGTTCTGATGTGTGCAGGCCTCTGAGCCACAGGAGTGGAGGGAAGAGGCCATGGGCATCTGTATTAGATTCAGATGCGCACTGTCCACTCACATTTTTTAAGAACCCTAGTGTCTGATCTGTGCATTCATCTGTGAGATCATCAGCCTCTAAAATAGGAATTATAATACTAGAAACATTTATACAGACCTTAAAATTCACAAAATGTGGTCACACTTAGTATCATTTAATTTGCATGACAATCCTTTGAAGTACTATTTTTAACAGAATAAAACATGAAGCCCAGAGAGACTCTGATGAGTCAAATGTTACATTAAGTCTTAGGGCTGGTGTTGAAACTAAATATTTTGACTCGTGATTCAGTGCTTTTTCTTCCACTTCTGTGTTAATGGTTTCCTTCTTTAAAACGGGGCAATTAGATTTGACACATAATTCATAGTTAAAAAAAAATTATAGGGCTTGCCTGGTGGCGCAGTGGTTGAGAATCTGCCTGCCAATGCAGGGGACACGGGTTCGAGCCCTGGTCTGGGAAGATCCCACATGCCGCGGAGCAACTGGGCCCGAGAGCCACAACTACTGAGCCTGCGCGTCTGGAGTCTGCGCTCCGCAACAAGAGAGGCCGCGATAGTGAGAGGCCCGCGCACCGCGATGAAGAGTGGCCCCCGCTTGCCGCAACTAGAGAAAGCCCTCGCACAGAAATGAAGACCCAACACAGCCAAAAATAAATATATAAAAATAAATAAATAAATAAAAGATTACTATAAAAAAAAATTATATTCTGGACCTGTGCTGGCCGATATTGTAGCCACAAGCCACGTGTGGCCACTGAGCATTTGAAATGTGGCTAGTTTGTTTTGAAATGTGCTGTAAGTATAAAATGCATTATGAATTTTAAAGATTTGTACCAAAAAAAAAAGAACGTAAATTACCTTAATAGAGTTTTTATGTTATTACATGTTTAAAAGATAATATTTTTGGATATAGTGCTACTCACTTTCCGGAGTCTGTCCCCAAGAAGTGTCCGCCTGCCTGGTGTCACTCACGCCGGTAGAATAAGACCGAGTTCAGTTCAGAAGCAAAGGATGGTTTTACCCTTTGATCAGAGAATGGAGAGGTGCGCGCTCCCACTCTGGAGCACAGGCTTCCTGGACAGGCGGACGGCGGGGGCGGGGCTGCTTGGTAGCTTGTGGACAGCGTCGGGGGCACGGAGTTCTCGCGGGGCTGGCGCAGCTCTGCGGCTCACGCAGCGTGCCTGGTGCAGCGTCTCTGCACGCGGCCCGCCGCCGCCATCTTGAATTGGGTGTCGTGGGCAGCGCTTCTGCGCGCGGCCCCTCGAGCTGAGGTGTCAGCGTCGGCGTTTCCTGCGAGAAAGTCTGGTCAGAAGTGCAGGGGACGAGGCCTCCGAACGCGGCCCCCTGTGAGCAAGTGGAACTGGACTGAGCACAGAGGAAAAGGAAAAAAGGTTAGACCTAATTTTATTACCCAGATTCTATTTTATTTCTTGGGAATTGTTAATGGGCTTTGTTGGTGACAAACCTCTCCTCTGCCTTTTGTCCCGCTCCTCGTTCTTGAGCGGGGCTGAGCGTGGAGGTCCGTCTGCTGTGACTGCCTCCTGCTGAGTGTGGGTGTCATCATCACCCTGGGAGAGAAGCAGAGCTGCTCCGGAGCTGCTGCCTTTAGATGCGTGTGCTGGTCACCAGGCCTCGGCCCTGACTGTTCGTCTCCCTCAGTGACCACCACTTGTTTATCCTTTTGGAGACAAAGGACACCAGACAATTTAGGATGCATGGCCCAAATATTAGCAAGAGAATAATTTTCTTATATCAAATTTTCCCTAAAAATGAAGGTGTCTTGGTCTTTGGCCTGTAGGTAAAAATGGTCCCTGATGGTGAGGCTCACTGCCTTGGCCTCAATATCCCTGGTCACACATTGCTGTTTTTCGGAACAGAAGCTTCAGGTTAGAGGGAGAGTCACACAAGTAGTCAAGGGCGGCTGTTGCCCCAGATTGTCTCTCTGGAGGTTGGGGCTTGGGGGCCTCTTCCATAGAGTTGATGTACCCATGGAGTGACCCCTGCAACTTCAGGCCAGAATGGGTGGTTAGGATCACTGAGTGGGGTCCGTCCCACTTAGGAACGAGCTGGTCTTGCAGGCTCCTGTTTTCCAGGTTGTTAGGTGCACCCAGTCTCCTGGCAGGAAGGGGTGCAGAGTCAGGTCAGGTAGGGGCAGCACCTGGTGACCATATTCTGCAGGAGCTTTCCTGGTTTCTCCTACCCGGAGGCACACTTGAGTTGTTCCATTTCAAGGGACTTTAAGGTGTCCCTTCTCTGGGACTTGCGGAATGGGTCTGTCATACATAGTTGAACACACTTAACCCCAGGCAAAGCAGGACCATTGAAAGCAAGTTAATACAATATTTTTGAGTTTCCTGACATAGCTTTGCTAAGGCCCATTTCAAGGCCTGATTGGATCTCTCTACTTTTCTGATGATTGGGGTCTCCAGGTTAAGTGCAAGGTCCATTTTATGCCCAGGGAACTCGTTATCCCATTTGTTACTTGAGGCACAAATGCTGGACCATTATTGCTTTGTAGGGATCCTGGGAGCCCAAACCTGGGGATTATTTCTTTTAGTAATGCCTTAGCCCTTCAGCTGCCATTTCAGATCTAGCAGGGAATACTTCTCTCCACCCAGAAAATGTGTCCACTAGCACCAAGAGATACCTGAAATTGCCCAGTATTCTCGGCATGACAGTAAAATCAATCTGCCAGTCTTCTCCAGGGTATGTTCCTCTGGTCTGAATGGGCCTTATCTGGGGGCCTGGGGGTTCTGGTGCTGGGGCTGTTCACTGTGCAGATGGGGCAGGTCTCGACTGTCCGACTGATTATACTTTTCATGCCAGGAGTTACCATGACCTCAACTCAACTAACCAATTATATAGGGCTTCCCTCCCATATTGAGGCCCTTCATGAACCTCCCTGATGGCTTGACAAGCTGCAGTTTGGAGAAAGAGGTATTGCCCATGTTTATTAACTAGCCACCCACGGCCTCCTAGATCTTTACTGAAGTTCCATTTTCGGGCTTTGTCTAATTCTTCTTTTGTGTAGATTGGGGAATAATTGGATGGATCTGGCTTCGAGGTATGATGGGTGGCTGCCAAGTTACTGGTCTGGGACTGCCCTTTTGGCGGTTGCATCCACCTTGTTGTTTCCCTTTATTACCTCTGCATCATCCTTTTGGTGACCCCTACAATAAACTACTGCTGTCTTTTTTGGAAGCTGTACTGCTTCTAAGAGCTTCAGTATGTTTAAGCCATGTTTCACTTGTTTATTCTCTGTAGTAATAGCCCCGTGTGTGTGTAGGGTGGCATACGAATACCGGAAATCTGTGTAAACATTTTAAGAGCTTCCCTGTCCCAAGCTCTAAGGCTTTCTAAAACTTTCTGGAAGATAGGAAAGTGACTTGTATACTTATTGCATATATATAATGTATACTTATTTTAATACTTAATTTGATTTTCCAATATTTTATTTAGAATTTAAGCCTATGATCAGGTTGAGATTAATTTACAGTTTCCTCCTTATTAGATATGTGGTAATTTTGTCTAGTTGTGATAGTAGGATTACGTTAGTGCTATCAAAACAATAGGAATGGTGGTCATCTTTTCATAAAACTTTTATTCATTCAGCAAATACTTTTTAAGTTCCTGGTCTATTATGTGCAGTGTAGGAATAATTTTGATGGTCTGGTAGATCTTCTCCATGAAATCTTTTGCTTTTAAGGGAGACTCTGACTGACTTTGCAATTTGTTGTATTATTTTCATAATCATGTTTTCCACATTAAAAATTGATTAGTTTATTTATATTTTCCTAGAACATTATCCATTTCCCTAGATTTTAAAATTTACTTGAGTAAATTTCACATAATTTTCTTAAAAATGTAATCTCTTTATAGTTTGCTTTTTTCCACAGTTCCTATTGCTGTGTATGAATGTGTGTTTCCTTTTTCATCTTGTTTAAACTTGCCTTATATTTGTCTCTATGCTATTGTTGTTTTTAAAGAAAGAGCTTTTTAAAATTGATTATGCCCGTAGTTTTCTTTTGGGGTTGTGCTGGAGTGGGACAGATATCTACTCTTTTGAGTCTCTCTGTTTTTCCTTTTTTTGGTGTCTTTTCTTGGGTTCTTAATTCATATATATTTCTTCTTTTTATTTTCAAATATAGAAACTTATGGTTATGATTTTCTTCTTGCTGCTTTGCCAACTCTCTGCAAATTTTTGACATATAGTTACTCTAAGTGCTATTTTCTAAATATGTTTAAAGTTTACATTTGAGTCCTTCTTAAACCAAAAAGTTAGTTAAAAGAAATGTTTAAATTTCTCAGTGGATGATGTGTTTTGCCTATTTTTTCACTAATTTCTAATGATACAGCATAAATTCTGCCATTTAGAATTTATTGAAATTTTCTCTCTGACATAGTACATGAACAATTTTTGGGAAAAACATATGGGTATTTGAAAAGAACATCCCTTTTTGTTTTGGGGAGTACACAGTTGTTTATATTAATTAATTTAAGCTGGTTAACAGTGTCATTCAAATTCCCTACAGCCTTACATATTTTTTGTTTACATGATTTAGTAGTTTCCAACCTCTGGAATTATTATTCATTTTTTCTTGTAATTTTAATGTGTTTTTTAAAATATATTTTGAAACTATGTTTCTAGGTGTATAAATCTCCAAGACTGTTATATCTTCTTGTCAGATTGTACTTTTTATTAATATCTATTGATAAAATATATGCTATTAATCTTATTTCATCCATTATTAATAATATAACAATTGCTGCTTCTCAGAGCATTTGCTTGGTTTATATTTTCCTAGCATATTAAGTAAGTAATTAGCCAATTAATAATTTCATTTGGGTTCACCATTTTTATTTAAATGGATGAATATTGAAGTAATGGGAAACTTGTCTCTCCAAATCAGCTCATTCTGTTTATCAGCTAAGAGAAATATTAGCCCTAACAGATGGACCAGCTCCTTTTTTCGTAACATTTCTAGCTCAAAAGCAGAATGCTACAGACATTAAAAGAAAAATGAGTGTATTATGTGCAACTTTATGTTAGTGATTTCACAATTTAGATGACATGGGCAAATTCCTTAAAAAATGCAGGTTATCAAACCGATAACAAAATTTTTAAAAATCTTGATTTATTGTTCATGGTAGAGTTAACCATAGGCGAAGTGAGTATTCCAGTCTACCTTGAGATTAGAAGATATTGAAATGATTAAGAAACCTCCCTTACCAGCTGAAAGGAAATTTCAACACGATTGACTATTAGGAAACAGTATGTTAATTGCACAAGCTACTCCTTGAAGAATTTCTGGAAAATTTATAAGTATCAATAAAAGTAGTCTTTTGAACATTGGCCTTTGACAGACTCATTACACTCTGTATATTATGCAATGTATTTTAAAGGCAAGTAACCTGAGAAAAATGTCTCAGTCAGTGCAATGTAGGCGGTTTCTATAACACAGCAAAGGTTGTAGCAATGTGGTAAAGACTATATTTTCAAAGATAATTTTTATAATTCATTCCTAACCACATATTGTACTGTTTAGCATGAGGAAGAGGTGAAACACTCCCTAGATATTAAGCTGGCTTTTGATGTTGCTTTACTGCAGCTGTTACTATTGGTAGTCATTCCCCTTACTTTCCTTCCCCTAATCCAGAGAACATAGAAGGAAAGATTGCAGTCCAACTGGTGACCTTCATAATTTGGTCTCTTCAGAGTCAGTGCTTTTGGTAGAGTTCTCTGCCCCTTCTTCTATTTGTTAAACAGGCCAGTTAAAGTAGTTTTCCAGTTAAGTTTATAATTATATTCCTTTTTTTATCCTCTTGTTTCTAACAAATAGGTTTCTTTGGTCATTGTTAATGCAGTCTAGGAGGCTTTGGTTGTCAGATATACTTACACAATCAATCATACATCCGGTTTAACTTGCTAGTTTGGCACTTTTAAAAAAAATTATTTATTTATTTATTTATTTATTTTTGGCTGTGTTGGGTCTTCGTTTCTGTGTGAGGGCCCTCTCTAGTTGTGGTGAGCGGGGGCCACTCTTCATCGCGGTGCGCGGGCCTTTCACTGTCGCGGCCTCTCTTGTTGCGGAGCACAAGCTCCAGACGCGCAGGCTCAGTAGTTGTGGCTCACAGGCCCAGTTGCTCCGCGGCATGTGGGATCTTCCCAGACCAGGGCTCGAACCCATGTCCCCTGCATTGGCAGGCAGATTCTCAACCACTGCGCCACCAGGGAAGCCCTAGTTTGGCACTTTTGAGGATACTGAGTAATTTAGATTTTCTGAGGAGGTGCCAGCTTTTTCAAGGACAGGTCCAGGTTTTTTTTGTTTTGTTTTGTTTTGTTTTCCTCCATCTTGGCGAGAATCAGAAGTGCTTTATTCTTTTAAGCTATTGAGTTTGTAGCGGTGGGGAATGGGGTAGTTTTTTTTTTTAACAAACTGAGATAAATAACAACTCTAACTGGTAACTGCTGCAGGATGCTAAGGAGCTCATTATTTTGAAACTTAATTTTAAACAAGAGAATCAATCAAGCATTTATCCCATCTTCCTATATGAACTCTATTGTTGGAACCAAAAAATTGAGGAGTGGAAATTTTTCTTTATAGCAGTAGTCCAGCTAATAAACTAAGATAGAACAGCAGAATTGAAATTTATCATTTTGCAACTCCTAATGCATTAATGGATCAAGTCAATACCAACCAATTTCTGCCTACATCATAAAAGCAGATAGTGTACTTTCTGTTGGAAGAACACCACAACCCCTGTGAAGCAGTTGCACCAAGGAACCTCATATGATCCAACCATCACTTCACAGGAAATACAGAAGACAAGAGTAAAGTAGTAATGAAACTCATCAGCAAAATCCTGAATGGGAAACTATACAGGACAAATGATCAAGTTTTTTTTTTCAATAAAAACACTGCAGACAGAAAAATGTGAGGAGACAGAGAAGAAACTTAGGGATTAAAGGAGAATTAAGAAATTTATCAGTAAATCAGTTATATGTCTTTTTTTTTTCCTTAAATGACAAATATTTATTTCTCACTGTTCTGGAAGCTGGGTAGTCCAAGAGCAAGGCACCTGCAGATTTGGTGTCTGATAAGAGCTCTCATCCTGGATTGCAGATGATCACCTTTTTTTTTTTTTTTAAACGTCTTTATGGAGTATAATTGCTTTACAATGTGGTGTTAGTTTCTGCTGTATAACAAAGTGAATCAGCTATACGTATACATATATCCCCGCATCCCCTCCTTCTTGCGTCTCCCTCGCACCTTCCCTATCCCACCCCTCTAGGTGGTCAGAAGGCACCCAGCTGATCTCCCCATGTGATACAGCTGCTTCCTACTAGCTATCTATTTTACATTTGGTAGTATATGTAGGTCCATGCCACTCTGTCACTTCATCCCAGCTTACCCTTCCCCCTCCCTGTGTCCTCAAGTCCATTCTCTACGTCTGTGTCTTTATTCCTGTCCTGCTCTTAGGTTCTTCAGAACCTTTTTTTTTTTTTTTAGATTCCATATCTATGTGTTAGCATGCAGTATTTGTTTTTCTGTCTGATTTACTTCCCTCTGTATGACAGTGTCTAGGTCCGTCCACCTCACTACAGATAACTCAATTTCGTTTCTATTTATGGTTGAGTAATATTCCATTGTAGGTATGTGCCACATCTTTATCCATTCATCTGTCGATGGACACTTAGGTTGCTTCCACATCCTGGCTATTGTAAATAGAGCTGCAGTGAACATTATGGTACATGACTCTTTTTGAATTATGGTTTTCTCAGGGTATATGCCCAGTAGTGGGATTGCTGGGTCATATGGTAGTTCTATTTTTAGTTTTTTAAGGAACCTCCTTACAGTTCTCCATACTGGCCGTATCAATTTACATTCCCACCAACAGTGCAAGAGGGTTCCCTTTTCTCCACACCCTCTCCAGCATTTATTGTTTGTAGATTTTTTGATGATGGCCATTCTGACTGGTGTGAGGTGATACCTCATTGTAGTTTTGATTTGCATTTCTCTAATGATTAGTGATGTTGAGCATCCTTTCATGTGTTTGTTGGCAATCTGTATATCTTCTTTGGAGAAATGTCTGTTTAGGTCTTCGGCCCATTTTTGGATCGGGTTGTTTGTTTTTTTTTTGATAACTGAGCTGCATGAGCTGCTTGTATATTTTGGAGATTAATCCTTTGTCAGTTGCTTTGTTGGCACATATTTTCTCCCATTCTGAGGGTTGTCTTTTTGTCTTGCTTATGGTTTCCTTTGCTGTGTAAAAGGTTTTAAGTTTTATTAGGTCCATTTGTTTATTTTTGTATTTATTTCCAATTCTCTAGGAGGTTGGTCAAAAAGGATCTTGCTGTGATTTATGTCATAGAGTGTTCTGCCATGTTTTCCTCTAAGAGTTTTATATGTCTGGCCTTACATTTAGGTCTTTAATCCATTTTGAGTTTATTTTTGTGTATGGTGTTAGGGAGTGTTCTAATTTCATTCTTTTACATGTATCTGTCCAATTTTCCCAGCACCACTTATTGAAGAGGCTGTCTTTTCTCCATTTTATATTCTTGCCTACTTTATCAAAGATAAGGTGACCATATGTGCGTGGGTTTATCTCTGGGCTTTTTATCCTGTTCCATTGATCTGTATTTCTGTTTTTGTGCCAGTACCATACTGTCTTGATTACTGAAGCTTTGTAGTATAGTTTGAAGTCCAGGAGCCTGATTCCTCCAGTTCCGTTTTTCTTTCTCAAGATTGCTTTGGCTATTAGAGGTCTTTTGTATTTCCATACAAATTGTGAAATTTTTTGTTCTAGTTCTGTGAAAAATGCCATTGGTAGTTTGATAGGGATTGCATTGAATCTGTAGATTGCTTTGGGTAGTATAGTCATTTTCACAATGTTGATTCTTCCAATCCAAGAACATGGTATATCTGTCCATCTGTTTGTAACATCTTTAATTTCTTTCATCAGTTTCTTATAATTTTCTGCATACAGGTGTTTTGTCTCCTTAGGTAGGTTTATTCCTAGGTATTTTATTCTTTTTGTTGCAGTGGTAAATGGGAGTGTTCCCTTAATTTCTCTTTCAGATTTTTTGGCATTAATGTATAGGAATGCAAGAGATTTCTGTACATTAATTTTGTATCCTGCTACTTTACCAAATTCATTGATTACCTCTAGTAGTTTTCTGGTAGCATATTTAGGATTCTGTATGTATAGTATTATGTCATCTGCAAACAGTGACCGCTTTACTTCTTTTCCAATTTGGATTCCTTTTATTTCTTTTTCTTCCCTGATTATTGTGGCTAAAACTTCCAAAACTATGTAGAGTAATAGTGGTGAGAGTGGGCAACCTTGTCTTGTTCCTGATCTTAGTGGAAATGGTTTCACTTTTTCACCATTGAGAACGATGTTGGCTGTGGGTTTGTCATATATGGCCTTTATTATGTTGAGGTAAGTTCCCTCTATGCCTACTTTCTGGAGAATTTTTATCATAAATGGGTGTTGAATTTTGTCAAAAGCTTTTTCTGCATCTATTGAGATGATCATATGGCTTTTCTCCTTCAATTTGTTAGTATGGTGTATCACATTGATTGATTTGTGTATATTGAAGAATCCTTGCATTCCTGGGATAAACCCCACTTGATCATGGTGTATGCTTCTTTCAATGAGCTGTTGGATTCTGTTTGCTAGTATTTTGTTGAGGATTTTTACATCTATGTTCATCAGTGGTATTGGCCTGTAGTTTTTTTTTTTTTTTTTAATTAATTAATTAATTTATTTATTTTTGGCTGTGTTGAGTCTTCGTTTCTGTGCGCGGGCTTTCTCTAGTTGCGGCGAGCGGGGGGCCACTCTTCAATGCGGTGCGTGGGCCTCTCACTGTCACGGCCTCTCTTTTTGCGGAGCACAGGCTCCAGATGCGCAGGCTCAGTAGGTGTGGCTCACGGGCCCAGTTGCTCTGCGGCACGTGGGATCTTCCCAGACCAGGGCTCGAATCTGTGTCCCCTGCATTGGCAGGCAGACTCTCAACCACTGCGCCACCAGGGAAGCCCTGTAGTTTTCTTTCTTTGTGACATCTTTGTCTGGTTTTGGTATCAGGGTGATGGTGGTCTTGTAGAATCAGTTTGGGAGTGTTTCTCCCTCTGCTGTATTTTGGAAGAGTTTGAGAAGGATAGGTGTTAGCTCTTCTCTAAATGTTTGATAGAATTTACCTGTGAAACCATCTGGTCCTGGGCTTTTGTTTGTTGGAAGATTTTTAATCACAGTCTCAATTTCAGTGCTTGTGATTGGTCTATTTATATTTGCTGTTTGTTCCTGGTTCAGTCTCAGAAGGTTGTGCTTTTCTAAGAATGTGTCCATTTCTTCCAGGTTGTTCATTTTATTGGCAAAAGTTGCTTGTAGTACTCTCTCATGATCCTCTGTATTTCTGCAGTGTCAGTTGTTATTTCTCCTTTTTCATTTCTGATTCTATTGATTTGAGTCTTTTCCCTTTTTTTCTTGACGAGTCTGGCTAATGGTTTATCAATTTTGTTTATCTTCTCAAAGAACCAGCTTTTAGTTTTATTGATCTTTGCTCTCGTTTCCTTCATTTCTTTTTCATTTATTTCTGATCTCTTTATGATTTCTTTCCTTCTGCTAACTTTGGGGTTTTTTTGTTCTTCTTTCTCTAATTGCTTTAGCTGTAAGGTTAGGTTGTTTATTTGAGATGTTTCTTGTTTCATGAGGTAGGATTGTATTGCTATAAACTTCCCTCTTAGAACTGCTTTTGCTGAATCCCATAGGTTTTGGGTCATCGTGTTTTCATTGTCATTTGTTTCTAGGTATTTCTTGATATCTTCTTTGATTTCTTCAGTGGTGTCTTGGTTATTAAGTAGTGTATTATTTAGCATCCATGTGTTTGTATTTTTTACAGATTTTATCCTGTAATTGATATCTAGTCTCCTAGTGTTGTGGTCAGAAAAGATACTTGATACGATTTCAATTTTCTTAAATTTACCAAGGCTTGATTTGTGACCCAAGGTATGATCTATTCTGGAGAATGTTCCATGAGCACTTGAGAAGAAAGTGTATTCTGTTGTTTTTGGATGGAATGTCTGATAAATATCAATTAAGTCCATCTTGTTTAATGTATCATTTAAAGCTTGTGTTTCCTTATTTGTTTTCATTTTGGATGATCTTTCCATTGGTGAAAGTGGGGTGTTAAAGTCCCTTACTATGATTGTGTTACTGTCGATTTCCCTTTTTATGGCTGTTCGCATTTGCCTTATGTATTGAGGTGCTCCTATGTTTGGTGCATAAATATTTACAATTGTTATATCTTCTTCTTAGATTGATCCCTTGATCATTATGTAGTGTCCTTCTTTGTGTGTTGTGATTGTCTTTATTTTAAAGTCTGTTTTGTTTGATATGAGAATTGCTACTCCAGGTTTCTTTTGATTTCCATTTGCATGGAATATCGTTTTCCATCCCCTCACTTTCAGTCTGTATGTGTCCCTAGGTCTGAAGCGGGTCTCTTGTAGACAGCATATATATGGGTCTTGTTTTTGTATCTATTCAGCAAGGCTCTGTCTTTTGGTTGGAGCATTTAATGCATTCACGTTTGAGGTAATTATCAATATGTATGTTCCTATTACCATTTTCTTAATTGTTTTGGGTTTGTTTCTGTAGGTTCTTTTCTTCTCTTGTGTTTCCCACTTAGAGACGTTCCTTTACCATTTGTTGTAGAGCTGGTTTGGTGGTGCTGAATTTTCTTAGCTTTTGCTTGTCTGTAAAGCTTTTGATTTCTCCATCGAATCTCAATGAGATCCTTGCTGGGTAGAGTAATCTTGGTTGTAGGTTCTTCCCTTTCTTCACTTTAAGTATATCATGTCACTCCCTTCTGGCTTGTAAAGTTTCTGCTGAGAAATCAGCTGTTAACCTTATGGGGGTTCCCTTGTATGTTATTTGTCATTTTTCCTTTGTTGCTTTCAATAATTTTTCTTTGTCTTTAATTTTTGCCGGTTTGATTACTGTGTGTCTCAGTGTGTTTCTCCTTGGGTTTATCCTGTATGGGACTCTCTGCACCTCCTGGACTTGATTGACTATTTCCTTTCCCATCTTAGGGAAGTTTTCAACTATAATCTCTTCAAATATTTTCTCAGTCCCTTTCTTTTTCTCTTCTTCTTCTGGGGCCCCTATAATTTGAATGTTGGTGCGTTTAATGTTGTCCCAGAGGTCTCTGAGACTGTCCTCAATTCCTTTCATTCTTTTTTCTTTGTTCTGCTCTGCGGTAGTTATTTTCACTATTTTATCTTCCAGGTCACATATCCTTTCTTCTGCCTCATTTATTCTGCTATTGATTCCTTCTGGAGAATTTTTAATTTCATTTATTGTGTTGTTCAGCATTGTTTGTTTGCTCTTTAGTTCTTCTAGGTCCTTGTTAAACGTTTCTTGTGTTTTCTCCATTCTATTTCCAAGATTTTGGATCATGTCTCCTATCATTACTCTGAATTCTTTTTCAGGTAGACTGCCTATTTCCTCTTCATTTGTTTGGTCTTGTGGGCTTGTGCCTGCTTCTTCATCTGCTGTGTGTTTCTGTGTCTTTTCATTTTGCTTAGCTTACTGTGTTTGGGGTCTCCTTTTCGCAGGCTGCAGGTTTGTAGTTCACGTGTTTTTGGTGTGTGCCCCCAGTGGCTAAGGTTGGTTCAGTGGGTTGTGTAGGCTTCCTGGCGGAGGGGACTGGTGTCTGTGTTCTGGTGGATGAGGCTGGATCTTGTCTTTCTGGTGGACAGGACCACGTCCGGTGGTGTGTTTTGGGATGTTTGTGACCTTATTATGATTTTAGGCAGCCTCTCTGCTAATGGGTAGGGTTGTGTTCCTGTCTTGCTAGTTGTTTGGCATAGGGTGTCCAGCACTGGAGCTTGCTGGTCATTGAGTGGAGCTGGGTCTCTAGCGCTGAGATGGAGATCTCTGGGAGAGCTTTCACCATTTGATATTACGTGGAGCTGGGAGGTCTGTGGTGGACCAATGTCCTGAACTCGGCTTTCCCACCTCAGAGGCACAGGCCTGACACCCAGCTGGAGCACCAAGACCCTGTCAGCCACACGGCTTTTGGGAAGTCTGAGGTCTTCTGCCAGCGTTCAGTAGGTGTTCTGTAGGAGTTGTTCCACATGTAGATGTATTTCTGATGTATTTGTGGGGAGGAAAGCGATCTCCATGTCTTACTCTTCCACCATCTTGAAGGTCTCCCCAGCACAACAATTTTTTTAGTTCATTTGTCAATATTTAGGTAACTTCAATATGAATATAGTCTCTGCAGCTATTCTATTCCTAGATAAACACCCAAGAGAAATTCTAGCTCATGGACAGAGAAAGCTGTGTATAAGAATATTCATAGCAGCACTATTTGTAACAGAATAAAAAAAAACAACTAGATTTCCATCAACTGGAAAATGAGTATTTCTTATTATATCTGTACAGTGGAAAGCTTAACAGTAGTTTGAATGAATTGTAGAACAAAACTTATCAATAAATCACAAAACTATAGGGTTGAGTGAACAAAGTGAGTTTCAAAAAATGGTCTGTACATTATGACATGTAATGATTTTTGAACAGTTGGAAAGATAATCTATATAATTTTTATAAACATAAAGTTGTAGTAAAAATGACATGACTGTAA
The DNA here is from genome assembly GCF_028564815.1 of Eubalaena glacialis. Lineage (NCBI taxonomy): Eukaryota > Metazoa > Chordata > Mammalia > Artiodactyla > Balaenidae > Eubalaena > Eubalaena glacialis. Next base: position 9,538,740 of record NC_083725.1, on the reverse strand, counting down.
AATGATCAACAGTGAATCATTAAAGGTGTTTTGTGGTGAGAAACAAGGGAGGGAAATGAGATTAGAAAAATTTAGGGGAACATCAGTTATGTCTGTAATTTAATTTTAAAGTTGGGTGATGTGTACACAGGCGTTTATCATATTGTTTTGTATTCTTTCTGAATTGTTGAAATATTTTACAATGAAATATATGAGACAAAAGGTAGTATACATTATTCTAAACCTTTGTGATGTATAGAGTTAATAAAGCAAGTATCAGCTATAAGATAATATTTATTATATTAATAACAGATGTTATTAAATGGTGAGAACAAATAGAAGCTGGTCAGGGTAAAAAAAAATTTTTTTAAGCCTTCTGGATCTTCTTATAGACCCCAAACCAGTCACAGTCATTCACATAATGCCAAACCAGACAACACGGTTGGACATAGACACACCACATTTGCACAAACTGTTTCCGTTAAGATGAACATATACTGAAAGATAAATTGTCAGATCATAGAGCCCAGGTTACATGACGTGCTTGGACCTGTGGTCTTTCTGGAGCATCTTCTTTTGTTTGTGCGGAGTGCACACGGACAATACTATGAGGCATTGCAGTGCTTGCTGGTAATGAAATAACTTTGATAGAAGCCCCAGATTGCTCCATAACCTGACTTTCTGTGGCAGATTTAGGCATAGTGGTCAGGCTGGCAGAGCTGTCAACGGACTGCTTGTGCTGTAGGAGAGAGAGGAATCCTAGGGAAAAGAGAAACCAGGGGAGGTTGATGAAGGGAAAATGGAAAAGTCACAGAAGCACTTCCCTCCTTTTCAGCTATGAGACTCTGATCCAAAGCCCAGTGGTTCCCTTTGAACTGCCCCAGGCCATTCGGGAGGGGGATGCTTTAGCAGAAGAGACTGGAAGCGTACGCAGAATAGCTTAAATGCTGCTCAACTCAACAAAATTGAGGATTCTTTCTGAAAGAGGACATGCTTCTGAGTTAGGAAGTCCAAGTCCAAATGAAATTTTAAAGACTTCTTAAGAGTCTCCAGTATTCATAGGTGGCCATTTAGCATCAGATATTGCTTCTCTCTGACCTCAGGCTGTCCTGGCAGGACACCGTGCCCCCAGGCTCACTGCCTCTCTCCACAAGGGTGAACATTCCCTATCAGCCACTCTCCTTAGTCTTGAAGTTAATGGCTATCTCGGCTCTGAAGTGGGGAGGGTGTGAAAGACAGAAAAGGTGGAAATGAGGAGCTCCCTTGGAGGCAAGCATATTGACCATCTCACTCAGCCCGCACCACCAACACTATCCTTGTAGGAACTGTTCTCAGAGTGTGAGTCCACTCTCACGTTAGCCCTTTAAAATGTAAGGGTTGACACATTTTCTTCCAGTCCCCTTTTGATCCTTTCCCTCTTCTGTCAGGCATGGATTGGTTCTTTTCACCCATCAAGGGCCCTGAAGACACTCACCAGAGATGATTAAGAAGAAAATGCTTAAGTAAGCAGTGAAAATGATCCAGGTGATCTTGTAACTAGAGTAGTACACGGATTCACCTTGACTTATCATTTGTTGATACAGTAGGAGTGCACAGAGCAGAAGGATGCCTGATGTCCAGACAAAAGGAGAAAAAAAAGTCCCTTCTGAGGAACCCTGGCTCTTCTACTCAAGTCTTAATCCAAGATATGCGTGACTTCCAAACCTCCACCCCATACACCTGCACCTTGTCCAAAGGCCAATCCCACTTCAGTGGTAGATCCAATTTGGAAGCTGCATAACTAAGGCAAAGAACTGGGAAGGCTGAGTTAGAGACTACAGGCTGGACCCACAAACCAAGTATGCCTCCAAACCTGTGTTAGGGAAGACAGAAAGTTACCTGTGAGGAAAGCTAGGCAGGCAGTCATAACGAGAATATGTTTGGTTTGAGGAATCATATAGGTGAATTCAAAACCCAGGAACAAGTTATGGAGGAAGGAAAGGTTCAGGACCAAAATCAGCATGTTCCTAACCACTTCCAGGCCACCTGTTGGAAAGCAGAAGCTGTATTGAGAGAAGGACAGATATTTCTTCTAGGCTCCTTTCCACCTGGGGCCCACAAATCTCTAGGTAAACATGTGAATGAGGTGAAATATTTGATTAAATAATAAAGAGTGGAGGTGGAGAAAGAGGTAGGGATCTAAAGCTGAAACGGAGGCCGAACCAAAAGAAACTGTTCTCTATCTTGGTGTCTCTGCAAGCTTCTTTCTCTTCTATTTTCTCAAAATTGATTTCTTGCTAAGCGCTCCAATTCATCCTGTCTTCCTCTAGTGACAATGAGGTAGGAGATAGATGGGCCCCTGGGCCAGACAGCTGGTGTTTGTCAAGTGGAGTAAAACTGAAGCTTTGTTCTCACCCAGACACTCCAAGGACAAAGCTAGTGGCAGAAGCTGAGCTCTGCTAAAGTAAAGAAATAAGGTGCCCACTTCTGAGGTCAAGGAATACTTCCCTGTTTGCACATGCGCAGGAAGGCTCCTTGGGGGTCAAAAAGGGAGGGAGCGCCACCCCATAATATGTATGGACATGTACCCATAAGCCTCTGCAGTGGGATCCATCTTAGAAAAGAGTTGCACACGCATCTTGGGGAGGGTCCTAAGACCAGTCAGGTATGCAAAAAGAAACAAGGTAATTGGCCAAATGCAAACAAAAACCTGGAAGAACTGTCCTACATAAATGATTTAAATCACCTCTTCACTGCGCTCCTCATTCAGGATGCCCCCACTCCTCTCCAGGTGGGTATTTCTGCTTTAAATAAATAAATTGTTTCTCTGTGTGCTCTCCCATAAGTTGTGTTGTGTCTCTAATAATAAACTTCGTACCTGTTTTGCAGTTTTTGCCTCCTTGAAACATTTTTGGTTTCAAACGGGGTAAGAATCAGGGAAGTTTGCTTCTAGCCTCTAGCCCCTTGGTGGACTGGTGGCTAGGTTCAATCCCTGGACAGGGAAATAAGATCCTTCTTCAAGACTACTATCCCTCCGAGAACAGCAGTATAACCTGTTTTCCTTGTTGCCAGTTACCGTTCTTTTATACCCTCACATTCTAGATATGCTGCTGCTGCTACTGTCAAGACTTCTCAGAGATCAGCAGTTAAGTCTGTGAGCTTCTAAACTTTTATCCAAAACATGCAAATGATGAGATTTTGGAGTTGGCCTTGACTGTGTTGATTACAGAAGTGGGCACACTGCAACCACAGGTGGTTGCACTAGAGAATAATGGTGAGATGGATGGAAATCAAGGAAGGAGGAACCCTCCCTCTGCACCCATCACTTTCCATAGTGTAGCTCTGACCTTCTGGCCAAACAGGAGTACAACATATCCATGGACTGTGGCTTATCCTAGGTTTTTTTGGTTCCAACTTCAGTTCAGCCCATTCTTCTATGATGATTCCTACTGCCAAGAAGACTAAGACCCAGGAGGAGAAGAACATGTTGGTGGCTTGGACCTTTCTGACCGATACATGCACCATTGTGAGTGGGGATTTCAAGCTGAGACCATCACCAATATCTCACATGCTTCTTCTCTGATTTGATTAGTCACAGGAATTAGGGCAAAATCTAGACTTTTAGTGATTGCTGAGGCATTGGCAGTGGCAGAAGCTGAAGTAGCCTATGGAACAGAGAAGATAAATCACACCTCCATTTGGGCTGGCCTGCTGTCACAGCTGGCAACTGCCATGGAATCATCTTGGTCTGACCCTTGACCCTGAGACCTAGTGCAGTGGAAGCACCAAGGGACCTAACGGTCCTGAGGAACCAGATATAGAGGAAGATAAATGTCACATACAGAGAGAACTATCACATATAGGTATAACTGGAGGCCCTAAAAGAAGTTAGACATATATGACTAAAGATGTTAGAATTATATGTTCCAGGATTAATGAACATTAGACAGGTATCAGTGAAATACAGAAGGAATTCAAGGTCATTGACGTGAGATGTCAGCTAGCTAGCATCACAAAAGGGAATGACCATTTAAAATTTGGGGTGTTTTGGAGAAACTTCGGTCCTCATTTGGGGAGCCTAAATAAGTTTAGTTATGCAGGCATTTAGGAAATAGATGAGCACCGTGAAACCAAAAGAACTAGCCTGACACACTGAACCACTGCAGTCCAAAATCATTTATAAGGCACAGACAATTATTTCTTGTCAGAATTGCCTTTGTAACAGCAGAGAAAACATTTTCAGATTCTTTGAATACGCAGCCATGGTGTGCACTAAGCTCAGAGTCAGAGGACTTGTACTAAAATCCAAAAAAAAACTTTTACTGAACTAAGATGAAAGGCACCTCCAAAAGCCTCTCTCTGCGTATTTCTTTGACCTCATTGCAGGCTGCTTTCCATGGGTCAAATTGGATTTCTTTCATTGCCTCAAACACACTATGCTGTCTTTCTTCCTCTGTACACATCTCGTTTTATCTTATTGATCTTTTAAATTTTTTAAAAGGATGCTCAGTATATTTAATTTTACATTTATGCTGTCAGGGAGACTTTGTAATTAAGAAAATGGACTCAGAATCGTGACTTTAAATTCTGGCTTTACCACTGAGCAGCTTTGTGGTTTTAGAGGTAATAATGCATCCTACTATTTAACGATTTCATAAAGGTTAAATGAGTTTAGAAATGTAAAGCACTTAAAAGAGTTCCTGGCACATAAATAATATATCAGCAGTTACCATAGTATTAATTTGGATTCCCTGGGAAAGAGATTCTGAAGCAGAGATTTGTATGTGGGGAGTTTACTAGGGAGTACATCCAGGAATCACACCTGTAAGTGTTTGAAGGAAGCAGGTTTGAGATGTGGCTGCAACAGAGGACACATTAGCCAACCCCACCAGGAGCTCTGGGTCTGGGGGCCATCCTTCAGCGTCATCCTGAATGGAGCAGGAGAGCTCAGGTTGTCATGGAATGCAGGCTGCCCTGGGGTAGTATCTCCCTTCTGTCTCAAGGGCACTTCTGTACTATCTGTCAGGACCTGCAAGCCTCAGCAGTCAAAACTTCTGGTCGCTATGGGAATGAGCGCCCACTCTTCACCACTCCTATATTAGGGCCAGCTTCCTGTTAGGGCTGCCAACTGCCATGGAATCATCTATTGGTTTGACTCTTGACCCTTGGGGCCTAGTGCAGTGGAAGGACCAAGAGAGTATAGGCAGCACGCCATGACAACTTATATTATTATGTTCTCACATATTGATACTTTTGTTTCTACACAATAGATCCTTAAAAGTAGGATTCCTAGGCTGAAAGATTTATGTTTCTTTAAAATTTTAGTAGATAATGGCACTAAAGATACAAAGATATAGCCAGGTTAGAGAAACTGACAGGGTGAGGGATTATTGAGATAACAGGTCAAAGAAGAAATCATATTTCTAGCTAGGGAAAACAGTAGTCAATGATGTCATTAAATAAGATGTAAAATATGGGAGCAAGCACAAGCCTGGTGAGAAAGAATTTAGCAAGTACTGGTTTTGATTAAGTTTAAGGTGCCTATAGGGCATACAGTAGACCACAGGTCCCAACCTTTTTGGCACCAAGAACTGGTTTCATGGAAGACAATTTTTCCACGGACTGGAGTGGGGGTTGGTTTCGGGATGATTCAAGGGCATTACATTTATTGTGCACCTTATTTCTATTATTATTACATTGTAATACATAATGAAGTAATTATACAACTCACCATAATGCAGAATCAGTGGGAGCCCTGAGCTTGTTTTCCTGCACTGGATGGTCCCATCTGGGGGGGATGGGAAACAGTGACACCCGAAGTGTGTTGCTTATGTCCAGTCTACTCCGTAATCTCGTTTTGGTTGCTGTCACTGCAGAATACCCTGCTTCACAGAGATAGGATGTTGGAAATGGAAGCAGGCTTTTCAGTGCTTGTGTGGCAATCTCAGGATATTCCACCTTGACTTTAATCCAGAACGTATGGAGATTTGAACTTGTCTCAAACATACTTTTAAGGCCACCGTCATTTGCAGTCTCAAGCAGTTGATCATCTTCCAGCACGGACAAAGTCGATTCATCTGGCTTATTCACAGATGGGTTGAGGATCCATTCCTTCCCAGTTCAGGGGTCTTTTGTGGTTGGGAAGTAATGCTCAAACTCTTTTGAAAGCTGAGATAGGTGATCATGCACCAGCTGGGAGAAAGAAGGCCCTGGCTCAGTCTCTTTCAAAATCTCTACTAATGTTAAAACATGTCAAAAATCCCAGTGTTCACTCATCGTCCCCATAATTCCAGTTTGGATTTGAATGCAGGCATGTTATCTGCCGACTTGAACACAGTTGTCGTTCTCCCCTCAAGTGACAGATTGAGTTCATTGAGCATGTTGAATATGTCACACAAGTAAGGAAGTGTTTTTTTTTTTTAACAACGTTATTGGAGTATAATTGCTTTACAAGGGTGTACTAGTTTCTGCTTTATAACAGAATGAATCAGCTATACATATACATATATCCCCATATCTCCTCCCTCTTGTGTCTCCCTCCCACCCTCCCTATCCCACCCATCTAGGTGGTCACAAAGCACTGAGCTGATCTCCCTGTGCTCTGCGGCTGCTTCCCACTAGCTACCTATTTTACATTTGGTAGTATGTATAAGTCCATGCCACTCTCTCACTCCATCCCAGCTTACCCTTCCGCATCCCGGTATCCTCAAGTCCATTCTCTACGTCTGCATCTTTATTCCTGTCCTGCCCCTAGGTTCTTCATAACCTTTTTTTTTTTTTTTTTTAGATTCCATATATATGTGTTAGCATACGGTATTTGTTTTTCTCTTTCTAACTGACTTCACTCTGTATGACAGACCCTAGGTCCATCCACCTCACTACAAATAACTCAATTTCATTTCTTTTTATGGCTGAGTAATATCCCATTGTATATATGTGCCACATCTTCTTTATCCATTCATCTGTCGATGGACACTTAGGTTGCTTCCACGTCCTGGCTATTGTAAATAGAGCTGCAGTGAACATTATGGTACGTGACTCTTTTTGAATTATGGTTTTCTCAGGGTATATGCCCAGTAGTGGGATTGCTGGGTCATAGGTAGTTCTATTTTTAGTTTTTTAAGGAACCTCCTTACAGTTCTCCATACTGGCTGTATCAATTTACTTTCCCACCAACAGTGCAAGAGGGTTCCCTTTTCTCCACACCCTCTCCAGCATTTATTGTTTGTAGATTTTTTGATGATGGCCATTCTGACTGGTGTGAGGTGATACCTCATTGTAGTTTTGATTTGCATTTCTCTAATGATTAGTGATGTTGAGCATCCTTTCATGTGTTTGTTGGCAATCTGTATATCTTCTTTGGAGAAATGTCTGTTTAGGTCTTCGGCCCATTTTTGGATCGGGTTGTTTGTTTTTTTTTTTGATAACTGAGCTGCATGAGCTGCTTGTATATTTTGGAGATTAATCCTTTGTCAGTTGCTTTGTTGGCACATATTTTCTCCCATTCTGAAGGTTGTCTTTTTGTCTTGTTTATGGTTTCCTTTGCTGTGCAAAAGCTTTTAAGTTTCATTAGGTTCCATTTGTTTATTTTTGTTTTCAATTCCATTTCTCTAGGAGGTTGGTCAAAAAGGATCTTGCTGTGATTTATGTCATAGAGTATTCTGCCTATGTTTTCCTCTAAGAGTTTGATAGTGTCTGGCCTTACATTGAGGTCTTTAAACCATTTTGAGTTTATTTTTGTGTATGGTGTTAGGGAGTGTTCTAATTTCATTCTTTTACATGTAGCTGTCCAGTTTTCCCAAAACCAGTTATTGAAGAGGCTGTCTTTTCTGCATTGTATATTCTTGCCTCCTTTATCCAAAATAAGGTGACCATATGTGCGTGGGTTTATCTCTGGGCTTTCTATCTTGTTCCATTGATCTATATTTCTGTTTTTGTGCCAGTCCCATACTGGCTTGATTACTGTAGCTTTGTAATATAGTCTGAAGTCAGGGAGTCTGATTCCTCCAGCTCCGCTTTTCTTTCTCAAGATTGCTTTGGCTATTCGGGGTCTTTTGTGTTTCCATACAAATTGTGAAATTTTTTGTTCTAGTTCTGTGAAAAATGCCATTGGTAGTTAGATAGGGATTGCATTGAATCTGTAGATTGCTGCAGGTAGTATAGTCATTTTTACAATGTTGATTCTTTCAATCCAGGAACATGGTATATCTCTCCATCTGTTTGTACCATCATTAATTTCTTTCATCAGTGTCTTATAGCTTTCTGCATACAGGTGTTTTGTCTCCTTAGGTAGGTTTATTCCTAGGTAATTTATTCTTTTTGTTACAGTGGTAAATGGGAGTGTTTCCTTAATTTCTCTTTCCGATTTTTCATCATTAGTGTATAGGAATGCAAGCGATTTCTGTGCATTCATTTTGTATCCTGCTACTTTACCAAATTCATTGATAGCTCTAGTAGTTTTCTGGCAGCATCTTTAGGATTCTGTATGTATAGTATCATGTTATCTGCAAACAGTGACAGCTTTACTTCTTTTCCGATTTGGATTCCTTTTATTTCTTTTCCTTCTCTGATTGCTGTGGCTAAAACTTCCAAAACTATGTAGAGTAATAGTGGTGAGAGTGGGCAACCTTGTCTTGTTCCTGATCTTAGTGGAAATGGTTTCAGTTTTTCACCATTGAGGACGATGTTGGCTGTGGGTTTGACATATGTGGCCTTTATTATGTTGAGGAAAGTTCCCTCTATGCCTATATTCTGGAGGGTTTTTATCATAAATGGGTGTTGAATTTTGTCAAAAGCTTTTTTTCTGCATATATTGAGATGATCATATGGTTTTTATTCTTGAATTTGTTAATATGGTGTGTCTCATGACTGATTTGCATATATTGAAGAATCCTTGCATCCCTGGGATAAATCCCACTTGATCATGGTATATGATCCTTTTAATGTGTTGTTGGATTCTCTTTGCTACCAACTTATTAACCTTGAAGTGTCTGACAGAGAGGCAGGAACCAGTAGGGATGCTCCCCCAGGACTGAGACACTGGCAGGAGCCATTTTTGTGATCTAAGGCTACCCTGCTAATGCTGGTGCTCGCTGGCATAATTTTGGAATTCTCTAATCTGTTAGCACCAGTGGACATGCCCCAGTGAGATCCCTGCCCAGCAGTACCCTTTAGCAGCTGCAGCCAGGCTTTGAAGCTGCTCTGGGAGCCAGCCTGACCCACAAGCACACTGCAGCCACTGCAGCAGCTGTGACCCTACCACAGCAGGGTGGGAACACAGCCCACATAGAGGATACTCTTTGAGCACCTGGCTCTGGTGACCAGGTGGGATTCTGCTTCTAAACCTCACAAAACATCTCCTAAATAAGGTCATTTCTTCAAGACTGAGAGAGATAGCTGATTTACATGATGCATAGAAAAATACACAAATAATTAGGCAAAATGAGGAGACAGAAGACTATGTTCCAATGTAAAGAACAAGACAAAAACCTCAGAAAAAGAACTAAATGAAATGGAGATAAGCAACCTACCTGATAAAGCGCTCAAAATAATGGTCAAAGAGATGCTCACTGAACTTGGGAGAATAGAGGAACACAGTGAGAACTTGAACAAAGAGAGAAAATATAAGAAAGTATCAAACCAGACTGAAAAATACACTAGAGGAGTTCAAGAAGGAGGAACTCAAAGAGGAGCTCATCAAAACTGGATGAGGTAGAAGAAGGAAGCAGCAAGCTGGAAGACAAAACAATGGAACTTACCCAGATAGAGCAGCAAAATGAAAAAAGAATTTAAGAAAGTGAAAATACCTAAAGGGACCTATGGGGCAACATCAGGCAGAATCCACTGAGCCCCACATGGTCTGGCCTCACCCCTCCCTCCCATCCCTGCCCCCTGGACACCCCAAGCTGTTGTTGCCCACCCACTCTTCCTGGCTGCTCCTCTGGCTGAGCCCTCCTCAGCCTTCACATCGGAGAAGGTGCACCTCCCCCAGCTGTTCTCGATAAACCTCTGGATTTCCTTCACAGAACCCCCACCTTTCTGGTCACACTTAATTACACCCTCTGTCTGTCAGGAGGCCAGGACTGAAGACCTTTTATAAGTCAAGTTTGTATTGAAGTATAAAGGGCATGTAGGAAAAAAAAAATAACAAATTGCAAAAAAAAAAATGCAGAATAACATTTGCATTATAGGATCCCAGAAATAGAAGAGATAAAGAGATAAAGAAAGGGCCAGAAAAATGATATGGGGAAATAGTGGAACATCTTCTAGGATAGATCACATGTTATGTTACAAAACAAATCTCAGTAAATTCAAGAAAGTTGAAATTATATCAAGCATTTTCTCCAATCAAAATGATATGAAACTAGAAATCAATCGTAAGAAAAGAGAAAAACATGCAAATTAAACATGCTACTGAACAACCAATGGGTCTTTGAAGAAATCAAAGGAGAAATAAAAAAATACCTAGAGACATATGGAAAGAGAACAACAACACATCAAAATCTGTAGGATGCAGGAAAAGCGGTTCTAAAAGAGAAGTTCATAGCAATACAGACCTACATCAAGAAATAAGAAAAATCCCAAATAAACAATCTAACCTTACACCTGAAGGAACTAGAAAAAGAAGAGCAAACAAGCCCAAAATTAGTGGAAAGAAGAAAATAATAAAGATCAGAGCATAAATAAATACAATAGAGACCAAAAAAAATTAATAGAAATTATCAATGAAGCTAAGAGCATGTTCTTTGAAAAGATAAACAAAATTGATAAACCTTTAGCTAGACTGACCTAGAAGAAAAGAGAGAGGACTTAGATAAATATAATCAAAGATGAAAGAGAAGTTAGAACTGATACCACAGAAATACAAAGATTCATCAGAGACAATGAGGAACAGTTATACTGTAACAGATTGAACAACCTAGAAGAAATGGACAAATGCTTAGAAACATACAGACTTACCAAGACTGAATCATGAAGCAATAGAAAATCTGAATAGACCAATTACTAGTAAAGCGTTTGAAACAGTAATGAAAAAGTCTCCCAACAAACAGCGGCTCTGGACCAGATGGCTTCACTGGTGATTTCTACGAGACATTCAAAGATTTAATACCTATCCTTCTCAAACTCTTCCAAAATTTAAAGAGGATGGGAACTTCCCAAGCACATTTTACAAAGCTAGCATTACCCTGATAACAAAATCAGGCAAGGACACTATAAAAAAAGAAAATTACAAGTCAATATCCTTGATAAACATAAATGCAAAAATCATCAAAAATATCAGCAAACTGAATCCAATAATGCATTAAAAGGATCATACACCACAACCAAATGGGATTTACTCCAAGGATGTAAGGGTGGTTCAACATTTGCAATCAGTCAATGTGATACATCTATCACATTAACAAAATCAAGGATAAAAACCATGTTATCATTTCAATAGATGCAAAAAAATTATTTGGCAATATTTAACTACTGTGTATTGTAAAAACTCTCAGCAAAGTGGGTATAGAGGGAATGTACCTCAGTATAATAAAGCAAAAACAACAAATGGGACTACATCAAACCAAAAAGTTTCTCCACAGCAAAGGAAACCATCGTGAAAACAAAAAGACAACCTACTGATTGAGAGAAGATATTTGCAAATTATATATCTAATATGCAGTCAGTATGCAAAACATATAAAGAACTCATACAGTTCAACAACAACAACAAAAAAACAACCCAATTAAAAAATGGACAGAGGATCTGAATAGACATTTTTCCAAAGTAGACATAAGATGGCTAACAGGCACATGAAAAGATGTTCAGCATCACTAATTATTAAGGAAATGAAAATCAAAACCACAATGAAATCTTACTTTATACCTGTTAGTATGGTTATTATTGAAAAGACAAGAAATAACCAAAGTTGGAGAGAATGTAGGGAAAAAGGAACCCTCATACACTGTTGGTGAGACTATAAATTGGTGCAGTAACTATGGAAAGCAGTATGGAGATGCCTGAAAAAATTAAGACTAGAACTATTATATGACCTAGGTATTCCACTCTTGGTATTTATCCAAAGAACACAAAAACTAATTCGAAAAGCTATATGCACTCTTATGTTCATTGAAGCGTTATTTAAAATGGCTTAGATATGGAAACAATCTAAGTATCCATCAATGGATAAATGGATAATGAAATTATTCATATATATATATACATATGCCATAAAAAATGAAATCCTGTCATTTGCAACAACAAGGATGATCTTTGAAGGTATTATGCTGAGTGAAATAAGTCAGATGGAGAAAGATGTATATGATTTCGCTTATATGTGAAATCTAAACAAAAAAAAAATGAAAAAATTAACCAACAAAATAAAACAACACCAAGCTCATAGACACAGAAAATGGATTAGTGGTTACAGGAGGGGAAGGGGCTTGGGGGTTGGGTGAAATGGTGAAGGGGTTCAACTGTATGGTGATGCATGGTAACTTGACTAGTGGTGGTGATCACTTTGTAGTGTATACAGATGTTGAACAATAATGCTATACACTTAACACATATAATAACTTAAAAGAAGAAATGAGAAGTGGGAAATGAGGGGCAGCTTGTAAAGACACTTTTTATAAGTGTTAAGCTGTAAAAGAGAAGGAACAGAGAGTTGTATCTACAGAGGACTTTATAGAGTTGAGGTGGGTATTTTTGTGTTGTATCTCTTTAAAATTTCAGTATGGGAGAGATTTGAGGATGTTGTAATACTGATAGGAAAGTGCCAGCAGAGGAGGGTGAGGATACTGGGGGAGAAAAGGGTAGGTTACTGAGAAGGGTATTTGAGGAAGTGAGAGAGGATGAGATCTAGAGCAGCAGTGGAGGGACTAGCCTTTAACAGGACAAGTATTAGGGTATTCTCCCACTCCTGCCAGGATGTGGAGGAAAAGTGATGGAAGTAGATTTTAGGTCGTAGGCTGAGAGGCAGGTTTTTAGAGTTCTGTGTGATAGTTTTTCTGTAGCTTTAATGAAAGCAACAGCAAGATTAGCTAATGAGTATGAGACTAGAAGTGGTAGAGTGGAGAATTTGAGGAAAGAGTTTGGAATATCCCTGTGGACAATTGAAGAATGAAACACCCAGGGAGAAGTCGAGATTACCCAGCAGAGTAATGCTAGTGGTTTTTATTAATTAATTAGCAACTACCATCTGTAGGGAGGCGTTAGTGACCTTCCAGGCACTTTACATTCTAGGCACTGTTGTCTCCAATTTACAGAGAAGGCTGAGATGCCCATTAGTTTAATACATTTTGAGTGTTAATAGCGCCTGGATTCAAACTAAGACCGTTGAAATTCACAGCCTTAGATATTTTTTTTTCCATTGGAGTAGAACTGTTTTTCTGATTACAGTTTTTCTTGCCTACTAATTTTCTAAGTCGCTCTAAGTACATCATTCCACATGATAGTTAGCCAGATGCGAGATGCTTTCTATGAAAATTGCATTGTCTTTAAGCAATTTTTATACCATCAGCTTTGGACACTAGGCTACTCTTTGAGGTAGACTGTTGACAGCTTCCATTATATCTGCTTTCTTTCGAAATTTTGATAATTAAAATCCAAGCTATATTTGCGTAGAATTTTTAAATATACCTGAAGTTTTAAGGCCCATTTAAACAGGACTGGATAAGACTTAAACAGCACCATCATGTGGGTTCTTTAGTGCCCTGTATCTTTCCCTTGTTGCTGAATGTTTCAGTGCAGCACCCCTAGAGTCGGTACGTCACCTAAGTGACCTGCATTGTCACAGAGAAAGTGCATGTGTCCTAGGGGAAAAGACTGAAATGGGGATCTTGGTGGGATCTGCTTAGCACTGGGCTCTCGCTACATCCTGTCTCTGAATTCAGACCTGTCTCTCTCAGGTATGCTAAGGGGTCATTAGTGCCATAATTTCCCATCCTCTTTTTTCTCCCGCAAAGTCTTTGAAGATACTCATCTTATGCAGTTGATTTCCCTCCAAAAGGCAGACGGTTCCTGGGATCTGAATGAAGGTCTGGCCTTGGTCCTGGGTATGAAGTTGGAAGACATACTGGCTGCACTCCCTGACAAGGTGAGATTCAGAGAAGTAAAAAGAGTATGTATATTTTTGAGGGGTTGAGGTGAGTAATGAGAATTGGGGTGATGACTCACCTGAGGAAGGAGAACATAAGAGGCCATAGACTAAATTAATTTTTAATAAATAGAGGTTGAAGATTTTCCTGGCTATTTTAGAGCAGAAAGAACAAGGAATTGGTCTATTAGTAGAAGTTGATGGTTTAGAGTTGATGGATGACAAAGGGAAGGCAAAAATCCTCTTCTATTTTAACTACATTCTCTGCCAGTCATCTTAGTTATAATTACTAATATTTATTGAGCAGTGAATCTGTGCCAGGCACTGTGCTATGCACTTAACATTCGTGATCTTATTTATTCATCAAGCAGTTAAATATGGTAAATCCTACTCATGTTGTTATTAATAGATGAAGAAACTGAAGTCCAGAGAAGTATGATCATGTCTCTGAGTTTACTCAGCTAGTCAGTGGCAGAGCTGGATTCAATCTAGGACTGTCTGTCTTCAGAACCCGCATTCTTGCTACTCTTTATATTGAAGGGAATGGTCCAGAAATGAACACAATTTCACCGAAGTCAGGATAGGTGAAGTATTAATAGGGACAACCTAGTTATTTCAAATGTGTTCAGGTATGCTGATGAGGACAAATTACATTCAGGAATTTCAAGGTAACTTACTAAATCTTCTAATTGAGAAATTGTTGAATATGAGACAAATGCCAGAAGCCTGAAGGACAGCTGTCATTCTGAATTTTCAAAATGTGGAAGGTGATTAAATAAACTTCAGATATCCTGTAACTGCACCATCTCCTACAGTTTCCACTAGTCACATGTGGCTACTGAGCACTTGAAATGTGACAAATGCAAATGAGGAATTAAATTTTTCATTGAATTGAGGTGTGAAATACAAACTGATTTCAAAGACAACATAAAAAATGTAAACCATTTCATCAATAATTATTTTTATATTGATTACATGTTAAAATAATATTTTGAATATATTAGGTTAAATATATTAGTAAAATAATAGTACCTCTTTATTTTTACATTTTTACATGTGGCTGCTAGGGCATTTAAAATTATATATGTGTCTAGCATTATATTTCTATTGAAAAATATTCTAGAACAAATAATCAAAGGGATAATTTACAAATAAGTGGAAGAAGATATGAGAATCACAAAGTTCTAACTTGGTTTCATTGAGAATAAGACATGTCAGACTAACATTTCCTTCCATGACATGGTAACTGGGCCAGTAAATCAAGGGAATGAAGAGTCCTTCAATAAGGAATTTGAATGTTTTAATGATGAGCTTATGGACTGAGTACAAACTAAATGAAAACCTATAACACTGAATAATAAATTCATTCAGACTTGAAACAGATTTTTAAGCTCACCAGCCTCTGAATTCTCTGAAGGTCCATATTTTCAGTGAAGATGGAGACCAATGCTTTCCTATTTGTATAAGACACAACTGGGAGAGCAGATTATTAGACCAGAAAATGAGGATCCCAAATTCTCAGCTACACAAGTAGAGGATAGAAGCAGAATAACGTAAGAGCTATTGTACATGAAAATCAGAGATTTTAGATGACCACGAACTTAGTGTGAATCAGCATATTGGAAACATGATTAGTGGAGGGCAACAGGATTGTCAGAAGCTATATGTATGAGGTATTTGGGGGCTGTGGTCATAGAATTTTTTAAGTACATTTATTTACTTCCAGACGTGACCATTTAAGGAGATATAGTTTAAAAATCACTGTGATGTTTGTTTCTAGACTAAGAGAGCAAGCATGGGGATTCTTACTGCTTTGACATAAACAGTCCTCTTAAGGAAGAAAGAAAGGAGCTGAGAATTTTGGTCTGAAACAAGACTACTCAGAGCAGACATGATAGCTGTTTCCAAATCTTAAAAGTCATGATATAAAAGAGGAATTTCTCTTGATCTGTTGACTCAGATTTCAATATAAAAAAATTGAAGTTGGGAGCTGTGGGTGAAAACCCATGAGAGGCTGTTCTGTGTTCTGTGGCTGAGACTTTCTGTTGAGCAGTATGAACAATGTGATTCAAATCAGAACATTTGGCCTCCAGTCCCAGCTCTGTCATTTGGTAGAAGGCTGACTTTGGGCAAATAATTTCACTTTTGTACAAATCAGTTTTCTCTCTAAAAAATGTGATTATTGATAATTTGTCATGTTTTTGTTTGTTTTGGTGAGGGTTCAAATAAGAATACCTGGAGATACTTTATAAAATATAAAGCAATTATGCATCTGCATGTGTTTCTTATATCATTGCTGGGTAATCCTCGTTGGGGGTGCTTTAGGAGCTTCAGGCACTGTCCTGGTGGTTTCACTGGATTTAAAACTTAAGATCTTTCTATCCTAAGATACAGTGGATTGCTGCCCTAAGGTTCAGGGCCCGTTAGATGAGTTAGCTGTTTGGGGCAGGTAAGTAAGGGGGGAGTGGAGCTTTTTACGCCTCCTTGAGGGGCTTTCTGCCAACCTGGGGGTCCCAGTTGCATCTCTGTCTGTAGTACAGGATGCTGATTCCTTAAGCTGGGCCACAGTCCTGGTGGTGCTCTGGCTGCATGACAGTGGTAAGGACATGAAGTGTGAGTGGGAGCTTCTGGAAAGGAAGGCCATGGCCTGGATTCACATCCATGCAGGTAGGAACACAGTCCTGAGACCCCCATCTCCTTCCCTCCTTAGGAAACTAACCATCATCCCAGGCACTGAGCCTCCAGGCCTGATAGAGGGTCACCAAGAGAGGGTCCCCATAATCTCCTCCCCTGACCATCCTGGTTCAGACCTTTCCTGCTCTCCCAGATAGTTCTTTCCTTGGGTGAAGGTGCAATCTGAAATTGGGGGAGCGAAGGAGGTGAGTGAAGAGGGAAAGTGACATGGGTGGGGCGTGTGAGCTGTGAGGACGTGAAGTAGCATTGATTGTCCTCATCATCTCAGTACTGTACTGAGTGTAGGACTGGACTGGAGCCCTTACTCCTTGGGTGTTTATCATCTCACTGCTGCTGAGTATTTCTGGGGCTGGAGAAAATTAAAGGGAATCTGGGCAGTAGGGAAAGAAGAGTCAGGGGTATTGAAGAAAGCTAAGCAGGGCTCATGGGAGACGATGAGGGAGGTTTAGGGGAGACTGGGAGAAGAGCCTGTTGTCTCATCGCTGTCCCTCCGCTCTCATTCTTGTGTTCTGTTCATGACAGCTGCTGTCAGGCACGCGCTTGTGAAAGCCGCGATTGCTTTCATGAAATCATCTGCGATCGTGCCGTCTTTGCCCTTTGAAGATACCGTCCAGAAGAACAAGTGCCTCTTCTATGCTACTGTCCTTTCCTTTACCCTCTCTTCTGTTCTGATGTGTTTTTGTATTTTACACCTATCCTGTCAGCTGCTTCTCCTAAAAGTAGTGGACGCCCACCCCACCTTGCCTCTCTGTTCCAGGTTCCCTTTGGATTGCTCTTCCTTCCCCAGCCCATCCTCTCAGCCAAGTGTCAACGGTCCCAGAACCTGTTCCCTTTCTTGGAGGAGTTCAAATCATTCATAGGCAGTAACGTTCCACCTAGGTTTTCCAGAGTGACCACCTGAAAAACAGGTGACATGGACTCCAGACTAAAGGTTGCAGCACTGATGTTCAGAGAATGCCTGGATTAGAGAATTGTCTGCATTTTATTTGTCAGTTTATTTCTGTTCTCATATATTTATCAGGACCAGACTGGTGAGCTATGCAGTTTTCTATGTTTACATAGGAGGAGGAGTTGGAGGGGAGGTAGAAAGCCCACACTGGGATGAATATAACCTTATATTAAGATCACAAAGAGGGAGACTAAAGGGGTCCACTGTGAGGGCTGGCACTGTTGGGGCCTTCTTGATTGATCCTGCTTGGGCTTTGCTACTACTTGCCTTTCCTCCCACTGCCTCAGGGACTTGGGTTGAGTTATACCTGATGGAGACATGTTTTTCCTTAATAATTAAACATCTTAGTAAGAGGGCAATAATGGAATCCTTAGTCCTAGCCTGAACTCATGATGCTTCTAAGTCAGGATCTGACCTCGTATAATAAAGGAAAAGGCAAGTTGAAAGGCAGTTTTGCCTGAGACTTCAACCTAGACCACTCACCCCCTGAGGAAGAAAGGAGCTCCCCATATTTCTAAACCTTATGTCCCATATACTCTATCCCAGTGGGCATGACCCTATGTGATGTGTTGTCTCCTAAAATACTATTGTATTGATATTAAAATGGCTATCTCTACACTGCACTTTGTTGTATCTGGTCTTTTATAGATTTACTCATTGAACCTGCATTGGTTTTATTATCCCTTCTTTTTCCACCCAGCTTTTTTGGTGCCTCCACTGTTCACTCTGTGTCCTTTCCCCATGTCTTCTGTTTTAGGCTGGTTTCCTGTCTTATATGAGGCAAGTAAAGGGCGCTGGTCAGAAAACCACTATTGGAATCCTGACCATACATTTCTTCTCTTTTTCTTTTCTTTTTTTAATTGAAGTGTAGCTGATTTACAATGCTGTGCCAATCTCTGCTGTACAGCAAAGTGACTCAGTTATACACATATAGACATTCTTTTTTTCATATTCTTTTCCATTGTGGTTTATCCCAGGATATTGAATATAGTTCCCTGTGCTGTACAGCGGGACCTTCTTGTTTATCCATCCTATATATAATAGTCATTTAAATAGTTATGTGATAAGGACAAATGATTTCACTCTCAGGGGCTTACAATTCCCATCTGTACAACTAAGGGATTAAACCAGAATTCTATTATTTCCCTTATCTTGAATACTCAAGAATTCTGAGCAGGACCTCAATATCTGTTCACTAAGGTAGAGGATGGCCCAGAGCTGAGTTCTGTTCAGCTGTTGCATGAACTGGCATTAGGAAGATTTGCCCAACTTGCACAGTGGCAACTGACCTCCCAAGACTTTCTTCCAAGTTTACTTACAGCTGAGCGTGACCTATGGAATAAGGATGTGGCATCACCTAGAAGCTTGTTAGAAATGCAGAATTTTAGGCAACCCCAAGAACTACAGTATCAAAATCTGTATTTTCACAAGGTCTCCAAGTGATTTGTATGCACGTTAAACTTGAAATGAGGGCTTAGTCTTTTCATAAAATAGGCTTTGTATCCAAGTTTGTCATCTAGATAGTCCCTAATGAGGTAATGACAGAAGAGACAGCTTCCTAAGGACCATAAAACTTGGAGAATTACCCTTTGCCCACAAAATGATGGCCCTTTACATTTATCATGCAGGACGTTTATTATTACATTTATTGTTCACCTCCCCTTTTCTCACCCTCAGCTTCCAGACTTGGGGCTTAGGAACTTCTAAAGCAAAAAACAAGACAAAGAACAGTCTTAGTTTTGTCTTCTTTAAAACGCAGAATCAACTACAGTTTTAAAGTAGCATGGTTTTATTTTTCCATTTGCATTCTCATGCTGTAAAATGTTGTACCAACTATAAATTCCTCAGATCTAAACAAGTGTCTGTCTGCATAATCAACAAAGATATTTTGGCACCTGTACTGAAGCCCACTTTCAAGGCTGGTGCTTCATGTTTTAGGAAAATATAAAGCACCATCTGTACTTTCAGGGACTGATGATCTGGGCAAGGAGCCCAGGAGAGAAGCTGCTCTCATCTCCCATTGGTTATCCTCACCCTGCAGTTGTTTCCTGGCTGCTGCAGACTTGGCCACAAGAAGGAAGGCAGGTAACATCGCCTCAAGATTCTCCCACTCAGACTGAGCCCAGTGCCTTCAGTGCAGGGTACCCTGTTCTACATAGACTTACTATTAAACCCACTGCTATTTTCCCCAAGTCTAATACAGTCATGCTGGGAATCATTCAGCATTTGCTGTTTCTCTCCCAACTCAGCCATTGCTTCCTTAAAAACAGTCCATCTACTTGAAGTATCTGATTGACAAGAAGAAAAACTCCATGCAACACCCCCTATATTGTTCTTCCTTTCAGTTCTATCAGTTTTTGCGTCATGTATTTTGATGTTCTCTTGTTAGATACATACACATTTAGAATTATATCTTCTTGGAGATTTGACCCTTTTATCATTATGTAATGCACACCTTTATCTCTGATTATTTTCCTTTTTCTGAAATCTGCTTTGTCTAAAATGAATATAGTTACTCCATCTTTCTTTTGATTAGTGTTGGCATGATATATATCTTTATTACTTTCCTTTTAACGTAAGTCTTTATAATTAAATTGGGTTTCTGGTGAGATATATATATATCTTAACCACTGGACCACCAGGGAAGTCCCTGGTACCCAATATTACGTATACTTGGGTTTTGTGTTTTTAGCTACTCTGACCATCTTTAAATCTTAGTTGTTGCAGTACTGCCCTGGTGGTGCAGTGGTTAAGAATCCATCTGCCAATGCAGGGGACACAGGTTCGATCCCTGGTGCAGGAAGATCCCACATGCTGCGGAGCAACTAAGCCCGTGCGCCATAACTCCTGAGCCTGTTCTCTAGAGCCCTCAAGCCACAGCTACTGAAGCCCGCGTGTCTAGAGCCCGTGCTCCACAATGAGAGAAGCCACTGCAATGAGAAACCCGCGCACTGCAATGAATTGTAGCCCCGTCTCGCTGCAACTAGAGAAAGCCCGCGCGCAGCAATGAAGACTCAACACAGCCAAAAATAAATAAGTAAATAAATTTATAAAAATAAATAAAAATAAAAGGCTTAGCAATTGAACCCTAGGGCATTCCAGCATTTAGAGGTCGGGATAATGTGGTAAAGAGAGATGGAAAGATAGAGCCAAGAATAAGTTTGTATCTGGAAGCCAAATAAGTAGTTAAAAAAGAATAGAGTGAACTACTGTGATACAAGGTTTGAATATATCAGATAAAACGATGAATTAGAATTGATCAATGGATTTGGCAACATGGAATTTGTTGGTGACCTGAGAGAGTTGTTTTGGTGGAGAAGTTTGCAGTGGGATAAATAGAGAACTTAATTAAAAAGCAGACAGGTTGGTGAAGTGTTAATATCCCACAACAGTTTTGCTCTTGGACTCTTCCAGAAAACACATAGGTGTTACCTTTGAGATATTGGAAGGCAGGTTCATTATTCACACATCTAATAAATTGTTATTGAACACTTTTATGTATTGTGCTAAGTGTTAAAAAATACAATAGTTAATTGGAAAGATGTGATCCTAGCTTTCAGGGAAATTATTTGCTGGATTTATGAACAGGATGGTAATATAATGCTAAAAAAGTATTTAACCTACCCAGTCCAATTGGGAAGAGAAGGCTTCAAAGAGAAAATTATACATGAATTAGGACTTAAGTTATTTAGGCAAAGAAATGGGAGGCAAGCATTCCAAGCAAAAGTGTAAAGATGAGCATGAAGGTGTGAAATACTATGAAGAATTCTGGGAACTACAAGTAGTTTGAAATGCCATGAATTTATAGTAAAATGGCAGTGATAAAAGAGGTCAGAAAACTGAAGCATAGTTCTCTGTCTCTTCTCTTTCCAATTTTAGTTATTGCATAAAATAATTTAAAATAATTGTCAAACAAGTTCATTATGATTATTAATAAGATATCACATATTATAATTACTATTTGTGAAATCCCATGTTGGTATAATAATATATCTTATTTTTATATATTTTATAAATAATAAGCAATTGATATAACAAATATAGTCATTATTAGTTGTATAGCTTTCCAGAAATACGTTCTTTCAAAGGTGAATTTACTACTTAGTCCAGTGCATTAAAATAGAGTAGGACAGACTTGGTTACGGTTCTACCATATTTTTGGTACTAACTCTGGCAGATTTCCAAACTCTACTGCCCTCTTCTCCCTACTGGATCTCTTGGAGCAATGTTTGTAGACCCAGCCCTGCCTCAGCTTTGAGGACCATTGCTGCCCTTTGAGAGGAAGCACTGAAGGTTTAAGCAACTGGGCCTCAGAACAGCTTTTCCTAGACCTCAGTTTCAATTCCCTTCCTGTTACGTTGCTCTTTCCTTGTGTCCGCAGCTCTGATAATAGGGTCTTACCCTTGTTGTCTGGGCTCATACCCCAATTTCGGTCACTTGGTCATGACCTTGGCCTTCCTGGACTGGGGTTCTTCTGCTTATTCATTTGAATTCTCCTTCATGGAGTCCTGCATCCTGTCCCTGGATCCAAGTCCAGAGGATGTATGGATATATCTCTGTTATAAATAAATGAATGAATGAATGAATGAATGAATGAATGTGTGTGTATGTATATATATGACACAGAGATACATCTCTCTAGGCATATGTTTTGTTTTCTTTTTCTTTTGTAGGGATGCTGTACTGCATATTCTAGGATATCTGCTGGTTACTAAAAGTTTTACTCTTCCTGAACTTTGACCTACTTGTGCCATGGAAATGAGATACTGTAGTTTGCTTGACAGACTGTGCTATATCTCAAACCTGCTAGATTAGTGATCTCCCTGCTAGTACCTGGTCTGCTCCAACAGATACAAGGGTTGTTTCAATATTGTAGCCTGCTGAGTTACCTGAACCATATTCCAGAAGTTTACAGGCTTTGATAGTGGGAGTGGGGACCACATAGAAGCATGAGGAATCACTTAGGAATTAGCGATTGCTGAGGACACCAAGTCACTCAAGAGAGTTTCCAGGGATTCAAGTTCCTGATATTTCTGTCATTCCCATCTCTCCCCAGTAAAAATGCAGAAAATATAAGTTTCTTTCCTATGCTTATTACTTTAGCTCCTCCATTAAGTGGGTCACACCCCTTCCATAGAAACCATTAAATTGTTAGGAAGCCCAACAAGCAATTGAGCACTTTCCCACCAGAAGAAAAAAAACAGGGAAAAAGGGAAAGAAAGGAAGGAAGGAAAACAACAGCTTAAGAAATTTATCATCCAGTAAATAGCCATCATCCTACTTTTCCATTTGGTTCACAGTCCAACTCTTCCCCACTGAGTTTTTGCAGAGGAAAGAAGAAACTCACTTGGCCACTCACCCCAGACCCCAACCCTGCCAACAAATAATAAAGCACCTGTTACTGGACCAAGAATGCCTAGACTTAGCCCTGCTATTCATAATCAGAAAGTTCTGCTGAATGATTAGTTGATAAACCAGTAGTTGCTAGAATATGCTAGTGCCTTACTTGAATTTCTGGAGCAGAGGAAAAAGGTGTTAAACAAGGCACGTTGTTTTCTCTGATTAAAACAGTCACTCTTGGGAATGATCCAAATATAGGGCAAAATTTCCTACAAGTCAATCATAACAAGACAGCTCCCTTGAGAAATACCTACTGAACTTTCTGGGACTCAATCCCTATGAAACATAACTGTTTCATAACTGTTCAGTTCAGACATAAACTGAAGAAGTTTCTTTCTCTCTCTCTCTCTCTCTCTCTCTCTCTCTCTCTCTCTCTCTCTCGTTATAGTTTAAAGCCATAATCTTGTCATGGAATACAAGATAAAAATGGTAAGGACTCTTAAGGGTATACATAAGACTCCTCCAAACTCTAAAGTAAATATTAATAATTCTCCTCTCATACAGGGACAGCTGCTTTCTGCATGGGGTCATCTTGGGAAGCAGTGAGGATGTAGTGGAAAGAGAGAAACCTGAGGGTGCCTGGGCTCTTCTGCTGTCTAAATTTAGGAAAGTCACAATTACTGTGAGTTCAATGTCTTTATGTGTAAAATGGGGTTAATAAGAACCACCTTACTTAGTTCTTGAGAAAATTAACTTTAAAAAGGCAAAAGTGCATTGAAAAACTCAAGCCACCATAAATGTAAGGTGATATTAGTTACAAATGAGTATTTGAAAATCCGAATTAGTTACAAGCTTGTTTTTCTTTATAACTCAGAAGAATTATATAATTCTGGATCCATTAACCAACTCTATTGCGTTGGTTAAGTTGCTTAAACTCTTTAAGACTAAATTTTCTACTAGAAATTGGGGGAAATAATACTGCCTGCCTAGTAGGTTTCTAGTGAGAATTGAAAGAGATAATACCTGTAGAGCGCTCAGCAGAATTCTGCTATATAGCAAATGTACAAAAATGTTAGTTATTATTAAAACTGTGGTCTATTCACGAAGATATCCCAACGGGCCACTCCTATCTTGCAAAACACTGAGTAGCATCTGGACTCCCTCTGTGACTCCTGTTCTTCTTCTTTTAAAATGTTTTCACAATAGCTATTGTTAGTTTTGTAACCACTGTGGTTATATTCATAATTTCTTTTGCATAGGGGTTAGTAGAATTATTATCATTGAAGTTCCACTTTTATTGTGTTAGATATCATTGAAAAGTTTTCCAGTATAAATAAAATCAAATAATTTCAAAATTAGTGAGAACTTTAAATCAAGTTATTCATTCAAATTGAGAATAACCTTAATGGCATACCTGAAAGATGATTCTTTTTACACTTTCTTGGATACTTCCAGACCAGGAAATAACTCCATCATAAGAGCTGCTTATTTCATCAATGTACATTTTCTAATAACTAAACTTTCTACATTGAAAATAAATCTGTATTTCTACCAGATCTGCCCATGATTTCTGAATCACCCATGGAACAGTGCATATAAAATCCACATGGAACAGCCTTGCAAGATTTTGAAAAATCACATTATATCTATGTTTCTCTTTGGGTGCAAAACTCAGATCTCTGGAATTCATCATTGCATTGAGCTTAAAAGCATTGGCTTTAAAATTATAGTCTCAGCTCAGCCACTTTCTAGTTGTGTAATCTTCAGGTTATTCAATCTGCTTTTCAGTTTCTTTGTCAAATAACATCACCTACTTTATAAGGTTTCTTTTGGAGATTAAATGTAATAATAAATTTTGAGAATTAGCATAGCACTTAGCATGTGGTAAATGCTTACTATGAATTGTTAACTGAATATTATCTATTTAGTCAATCATTTTCCTTTTGAGAAGGTTTACAGCCAACCCCTTTATTTATACTGGTCACCGTCCTATGAACGTATACTCCCTTTAGGAGTATTGACCTGAAGGACATGTAACGATAGTAGATGCATAATAAATAATAAATAACTGATTAGGTTTCTACCTGGAATAGTGATGTTTATTAGAGGTAACTGTGTAATTGCATGGATGTATAGATAATTTCAAAAGCAGTAGACAAATGATATCACTAGCAAAAGCTTGAAGGTGTATAAGGCAACCAAAAAGAGGGATAGCATTGCAGGTGATCTAAGGTTAGAATTGGAGCTCATTCTACCGTGCAAATAATCTTGG
The DNA here is from genome assembly GCF_028564815.1 of Eubalaena glacialis. NCBI lineage: Eukaryota > Metazoa > Chordata > Mammalia > Artiodactyla > Balaenidae > Eubalaena > Eubalaena glacialis. The sequence goes on along the minus strand of NC_083725.1, from coordinate 9,513,450 downwards.
AGGAACATAGATATTTCCCACATTAGAGCATCCCTTTCTTATGATCTCACTACTACTATTAATTCATAGCTGGATGATGAATAAGGTTGACAAACTAATTCCTCCCTCAGAGCTATCACTGAGTTCCAAATGGGGCTTCAGGGGATCTGAATAAACTTCCAAGGAAACAATCCAGGAAGAGTGAGTGTGTACAGGTCTTGATTGCACAAACCCTATGAGGCTCAATTTTTTATAAGTAGGAGAATTCAAGCTCCTTTGGCTGGAGCACCCTGTGCTCTGCTCAGAAGCAGTCAATGTGAGGTCTTGTTATAAAACTGGAAAACGTAACTGCATTCTCAGGTGGACTATGTGAGTGCTCAGACCACTGCCCGTGTCTCACCATTAGCCTCTGCTCCCCACATAGTTGGGGGCCACACACAGGGACCTTCCTAGTCCTTGTGGCTTCTTTTTCCTGAAATGGACTTAAAAACTCAAACTGTATTATAGAATCATAGATTATAATGGTATCTAATCATAGGCAAGGACCAAAGTCCTCTGACTTTGCTGCCCAAGGGGAGGTGATCCAGAGCTCACAGAAATCTGCCTTTCTCAGAGACACTATTCAGGTATGGCAAGGATTAGTGATAAGAAGCAGGCTGTCAGCAGCATACTTCCCCCAGAGTATCACTGTTTTTCCCTTTGCTGTCATCACTTCTGCTCAATTCTAGGGTGGTGTGTGAGTGACTCATTTTGGCTCGGTCATTCTCTTAGTTGTGTTTTTCAGTGGCACTTGCCACAGTTTATGATTGGAATCCCCATGTTGAATGTGGCTCTATGACTTGAAAGCTCCTACATTGGAGTTGATACTAAGGTATAGTGTCAAAAGAATGGGAAAAGCATGTTGTATCTTCTCTAAAACTAAATTAGATATTAAGTAGGTGTGCTGTAAAGTCAAGACTGGAAATGACCAGGAAGAAGTAAGACAAGAAGACTTTTCCCACCTTAGAATAAAACGGTGACATGAACCCATCTAGAAGGGTGTTACTGCCTAGCAGTGGAAGAGGCTCTTAGAAAACAGAGGCAGACAGAAGGCAGATTTCCTAATGAAGAGTGGAATGAAAGAGGTTTGAGTCTTGTCTCTGTCACATACTAGTTTGCAACTTTGGGCGACATGCTTAATTTTTCTAAGCTTCAATTTTCTGATCTGTAGATTGAAATAGTAATAGTTTCTTCATATAGGTTTATTGAAAAAAATGAATCATATTTTGAAAGTGTTGAGCCCAGTTCTTGGAACATAGTTTTCATTATTATTGAGTGAGTAATGAGATGAAGAGGTCCCTGTGTTTAACCCTCCGCATTAGAGTTGTTCTTGGACTTTCTGCTATGTGGGTTATTGTATTTATCTTTTCATCACAGTAACATAAATTTGGTACTTCACTTTCTGCTACTCTTTCTTTTGCTAATGTTTCAGAGTCACCTTACGTCCACTTAGAAAATGTTAAAAGGACCAGAAGAACCAGAGCAGCATCTCCTGATAGAGTTGGGGACATTATACCTCCAGGATGTAAGCTGAAGAGGATGTGATGTAAGTCTGTTTAACAATATTATTTCATAAAACATTTATTTGCAGATAATTATAGAATGCCAACATTAAAGGAAGGTACTTAAACACTTAAATTTAAGAAACTTAAAATATAGAAACACTTTTCATGAGGATTTATGTTTTGCCAGATACTTTCACAGAAATTTCATTAACTTTACTATGATACCAGGGTATCTTTGTTGTTCATGTTTTTGTTATAATTATTATTTTCATATTATTTGTATGATAAAACTATGTCTATGGAAGACATTGTATAAATTGTTTGAACTACTATAGCTAATAAGTGGCAAAGCCAGGATTAAAATTAAGTGTTCTGATTTCTAACACAATTTTTTTCCTGATATTTTTCAGAAGGTAATGCATAGTGAGAGTTTGCTTCTCAAAGATTTTGTGAGATTTCAAAATATAAATAGGCCTAAAGAGAGTAAATCCATGAATTAAACAACTGTAAAAAGTTTCTTACTTAACCTGAGAATGTTTTGAATATATCTCAAAACTTCTGATCTTGTCATAAACAACCACCAGCCTCTCAAAACATTCTTTCCAGGAGTTGAATAGACTGGCTCTAAAATAGCGTTTTCTTATTACCTGATATTTTTATACAGAACTTGCCATTCATAAGCAGGCTGGTTATTGCTTGTTAAAAACACAGCCAAAACGCTGATCAGCAAAAAGCTTAATAATTCGATACTGGTGTTCAGACTTCGGTGTCATGGGTCCCTTTTCGAGGTCTGACTTCCTCACAGGTGTGAGGAATGCTTCAGTGGTGACCGAGTTTATTCTGCCGGGAATCCCACACACAGAGGATCTGGAGACCATGCTCTTTGTCCTGTTTTTGTCCTTCTGCCTCTTTACCCTTATGGAGAGCCTGCTCACCCTACTGGCAGTTGTCTCCTCCATTCGACTTCACACTCCCATGTACTTCTTCCTGTGTCAACTGTCAGTGTGTGACATAGTTTTTCCTTCTGGGAGTTCCCCGAAGATGCTCTTCTACCTCTCAGGGAACAGCCGAGCCATCTCCTATGCAGGCTGCATGTCCCAGCTCTCCTTCTACCATTTCCTGGGATGTACTGAGTGTTTCCTGTACACAGTAGTGGCTTATGACCACTTTGTTGCCATATGTTACCGTCTGCGCTACACAATAATCATGAGTCACAGAGTGTATGCCATCCTGGCCATGGAGACCTCATTTTTTGGTTGTATTCAGGCCACCTTTCTAACTACTCTCACATTCCAATTGTCCTTCTGTGGCCCCAATGAGGTGGACTGTTTCTTCTGTGATATCCCAGTGATGCTGAAGCTGGCTTGTGCAGACACCTCAGCCCTGGAGATGGCGGGGTTCATCAGTGTGGGCCTCATGCCCCTCAGCTGCTTCCTTCTCATCCTCGCCTCCTACAGTTGCATTGTCTGCTCCATCCTGCAGATCCGCTCTGCAGAGGGCCAACGGCACGCCTTCTCCACCTGCAGTGCCCACCTCACTGCCATCCTGCTTTTCATACATGCCAGTGGTCCTCATCTACCTAAGGCCAACCCCAAGCCCCTGGATGGATGCAACTGTTCAGATCCTGAATAACCTGGTCACCCCCATGCTCAACCACTTGATCTACAGCCTCAGGGATAAGGAAGTGAAGTCATCTCTGAGGAAGGTCCTACATCAACTGGGCTTCCTTCCTGAGCATTGTAGAGAGAGATCAGTTGCTAACACTTGAACTGCACTTCATAGTTTATGAAACATTTTTATACGGTTCTCACAAATATCTTTGAATTTGAGATGACAGGTATCATGATTATCTCCATTTCACAATGTGGGGACTAAGATTGGAAGAGATAAAGTGACTTGTTAAGGACACATAAGGAGTGAATGGCAGAATGAAGACTCGAGGGCTGGCTCTCTGACCCTGGGACGTGTGCGCTCTTGAGAATATCATTCAGCTGATACGGGAAGGAAGGAGATCACCCCAGTAGGCAGAACAACCTGGACCTTCTGCTTCTCAGTATCTGTTTTCTTCATCCTCCCACATCCCCTCCTCCTCTTCTTTTCCCCTTCACCCTGGTGCTTCTTCATCTTGGCTGCAGTGTTTGTCTCCTCCAATGCCTGCATTGAAAAAGCCCTCATTTTATTGGTCTACGAGTTGTTGAAAAAATGGGACAGGTGCATCCCCAAGGCACCCTAAAAAACATAAAAGCATTGTGCGAAGAGAAGGATGTGGGCTGGGACCTGAGACAGGTCTCTTGTGAGTGAAGCAGAGGGACTGGTGTACTGTATCACCTACAAACCCTATCCGTTGGGCTCATCCGGGAAGCAGTCCTGGCTGTAGACATGGCGGCATGTGAATGGGGATGTGGAAAGGGCAGACAGGGGAATCCATGGAGTGGTGACTGTGCTGTGACGCTGTGTCAGAATATCTGGACTTGGCTTTGTATTGCTCAGTATAACCAGGAGGCAATGCTACATCCAAGCTGTCATTGTTTTGTACCTTTGGCTTTTCTGTTTGCTGAAAGGATTTGAGTTTGGTCCCCATGCCTACATTTCTTTATTTTTTGGCTGAAATATGCTAAGGCTGAAAAAAGTGCTATTTCAATACAGTGAACTATTGTTTTCACGACTGAATTCATCGACCATACCAACACACTTGGGGAATATAGTTGCTATGAAGTTTATTCTAACAGTGATGTAGAGATAGAAGGACACTGGAAAAAGGATGATGGAAGAGAAGGGGGCAGAGGCAGAGACCATTTTTCCCCTGTCTCTGTACTTCTCAGAATCAGAGAGCAGCCACGGAACCTTCCAGACCAGACCAGCACCACTGTGTCTGTGTCTCCAGGCACTGCAGTGAGCTAGCACTTGCTCCTGGAGTGGAGACAAACTCTTGCCTGGTCACTTCTCTTAAGCTCCTAAAAACCCCCTCAGTGCTGTTTCTCCCTTGTTTCTCAGTAAACAAGAACCTAAAGGGGAAGGTGCAAGTACATTTCAAATGATTCCAAATTTAGTGTATCCCAAACCGTCCTCAAGTCTCTCTGAGTCCATTTCAAGATCTTTTCCCATTCCTCAGTTTCCTGGTTGTAGCTGTTCAGATGGTCAGCCTAGAACAATTTGTAATAATAAAAGATGGGATCCAGTTCCCTTTCATTTTCACTCATTCAGATGTCATTTGATGGATAACTCAGTACTAGAAGCAGGGAAGGCAAAGATGAAGAAGACACACATGATCTTACCTGAATGATGTCATAGTGTGCTGGAGAAAACAGATATACAACTAACTAGACCATCCCAGGATAAATACTGTGGTCAAGTATTTGACCACAAGAAATAAAGCAGAAAATGTGGAGTATATTTTTCTGGGACTGGGGAGGGACCTCAAAGAGGTGTTGAAGGTTGACTTTTGTTGTTTGTTTGAATGAATGAATGAAATGAAGACTAGCTGAGAAATGCTTCACAGGGAGAAACAACACACTGCTCTGTGTGTGTGTGTGTGCACGCGCACGCACACAGTGATGAGAGATAATTCCTTGGGTTGGTATCTCTTAAGTAGTTGCCATCTATGAGTGAATATTCTTGCAGGAAAAATAAAATTCATTTGACCTGTTTTCAGGGTTCTTCCTTCAGCTCAGCTCTTTGTTCCTGGGTTGAAGGAATGACTCACACAGAAGGACTCTTACCATCTCCTTAAACAAATTGACCTTTCTGCTTGTCCCAGAGAATTGCTGGCAGCTCTCATGTCTCCAGGTAGTGTCTGAACTCTCTTTTCACCTGAGAAGGAGCCCAAAATGTCAGGCCCGGCCTGGGAGGTGGAGGCCCAGGCTGGCTGAGATAGTGGAATAAGACTTTTCTGTGTTCTACAATTAAAGGGACAATGTAAGAAGAACTTAAGAAAAAAATCTCAGTGGGAGAAACCCCAAATCAAGTAAACCATCTAGCAGAATATTTAATCCACAGGGGCAGAGCAAAGAAAGAGAATCAAAGTCCAAGACCAAAGAGGCCAGAGAAGAACAAGAATATTAAAGCAAAGGTTCAGAGGATGTTTTGAGAAGAGTGGCTACAAGCAGCAGCATTTCCTGAGTCACTGGGTTCAAACGTGGTCTAGAAAGTGGTATCCAAGACCTGACTCCAGGTGGATTCTAGTTCCTTTAAAGGCTTCTAGGTTCATCCTGACACTTATCACTTAAGTTGCAATTTTTTTGGTCAAGAATACTGGCTTTACTTTTACAGAAATAATTATTCAAGCTAAGAGAATAGCATTATTTATGCTCTGCTAGTTCACTTAGGGTAGGAGGAGTAATAATGCCTGTGATTACTGGGATGCTAAATTAGTGAAAAACAATGTAGTTGATTATTTAATCATCCCTTTATTTTACATTCCATTGTCTAAAAATAATATTTTAATGCTTGTGGCAATAATATTCTACAGTGACATCAATAAGACATCCTTCATTGTCCTGTTGGAAGTCTTTTTCAAAAGTTTTTATTAAATAGTAAACAATTAAAAAATACTATTAATGGAAAATATGTAAAATATACAAAACTCTGATAAATGAACACCCGGGTCCCACTACCTAGTTGAAGGATGAGAGCGATGTCTGTACCTTGGATGTTCCCAGTGAACCTTGGGCTGATTCCGTGCCCTTCACTCCCTCTAGAAGTCATCACTCTCCTAAATTTTGGGTTCATTTTCCCCTTGTTTTAAAGTTTTACCTCGTGTCCATATTGCAAGTTTTTGATCTTTATATTAATTTAATTCTACTGAAATTTGCTTTTTTTCACTGAAATTTTTACTTTTTCGACATTTATGTCATCGCGTGTGTGTGAAAGTAATTCATTAGCCAAAGTGTAGTATCCTATTGTGTGAGTAGATCAACATGTATTTTTCTGCTGTTGTTTTTATTTATAAATAATATGAATTTCCAGAATGTAAGAACCCTTTTCTTTTAAACATCCATAATGTTTTGGTGGGTTCTTCATACCCGTCAATAGGTATAGATATGACACAAAGATACTATTACCAGCCTCCCTGCAAGAATTCCTTCTATTAGGGAAAAGAAAAATAGAAAACTTTATTCAGTTTGGATTTGCCCAATAGCAGACAAGAAGACGAGGGTTTGGGTATAACCCAATTTATTTGGAAGATGATCCCAAGAAACATGATAAGGGAATGCGAAAGTGAGTCAGGAAAGGATAGTCAATTAAGCAAGTGTCAATGAATAGTTTACTGCTGTGGGGAACTGGGGCTCAATCACACTGGAGATTTTCTGAAAAAATGGTCTGTGAACACCTCCAAGTTGTCCCACTAGGGTGAAAAGGAAGCTCGGGTATTTTTGTACTGACTCCTGCCCCACATTGGTTCGTGGCCTGCCTCATATATGTAAACCAAAAAAAGTCCTTGGCCAGAGACTACTGCCAGGCAGAGGATGTGGGGAGTCCTCAGGACATAAAGACATTGTCTGAAGGTGACCTCTGGAGTGGGCTGGAGGGATGTGAACAGAGGTCCTAAGAAATGCTATGGTCATAATTCATTCACTTCTTAAACTATTATCTTTCCAAAATGCAAACCATGTAATACTGCTCTGCTTCTGTAGGATCTTCAATAATTTATTGCTTACACGTTGAATTAAAATAACTTAATAACTTTGTATAGTATTATGGAACTAACACTCAGACCCAGCCTACTTCTGTAGTCCCCTCAAAGCCATGTGTTTACCCAGTAGCACACACATCTCTCTCAGGCACGCTCTACTATTTAGTTAAAATGTCCTCACCATTTCCCAGAGACACCCCTTTCATTTTTCATTCATTCATTGACTTGTTCTTTCAAGAAACACATATTTATTGAGCATTTACTATGTTGAGCACTGTAGTTACAAAGATCTAGAAGTCCTATTCTTTAGAAGCTCATACCTGAGCATGGGAGGTAAATATACACTTGATGAAAATAAAAGGTAATAAATATTTAACAGAAATATGTAAAATGTATAATGATTAATCCTGTACAGATGTTGGAGAAGGTTTCCAAAACGTTTAAAATAGATTCATTCACAATTTTGTGCCTTTAAAAATGTTACTCTCGCCACTTGGGATGCCCTTCCCTGATTCTTCTGCTGGAAAAACTTCTATACATTCTTCAAAACCCAAGTTAAATATTCATTTTCTTTGTGGAATATCCCTATCTCAGACATAGTTAAGTTCTTATTTCTTTGTGTTCCAATTTTACGTCATAGCATACAGCATCAATTAATCATGTGAAAATAAGATTGGTAAAGTGAACCTCAAGAGTAACAGTTAACTAGCTACAGGGAAGTGAAGAAAAGGAGACAATATTTACAGTTCAGAACTGTCCAGCCCTTCATTTGTTAACAATAAATGAAAGTGTGACTTCTCAATGACATTTTGTTGATGGCCAGAACCCCAGTCTATACATTTGTCAGATGTTATTAAGCATCTGTTAAGAACAGATTCATGTTCTTCTTTGAGAGGAATAAACTGTAGTAATCGTTAAGCCAAGAGAAGTGATAGAATCAGAGATAGTTTTAATTTGATCTTAACATGTAAGCATTTTATGACTTGCAATAAGTTACTTAGCTAATTTAAATTGCTATGTTTTAATTAGCAAAATGGAGATATTTAAACCTACATCATTGAATTGTAAAGATTGACTTGGATGTTTCTTTAAAGCAATTCACACTGTATCTTGAACATAATAGGGATTTGGCAAATGTTATCTTCCTCTCTTCTCTGTTTCTTAAGAAATACATTTTAAGTAATAATTTTTTTAAAAAGCTAAAGAAAGGCAATGTTTAGTTCACAAGGTTTTCCTTTGGATATAATTCTTCAAGAATATTAGGGGCAAAGAACACTGTTGAAGAGTGTGCTGGGCTTCATAGCCAGACAGAGTTTAAGTTCCCACTGGTCATTCGTGTGGTGTTAGGCAAGCTCTCTGAGCACACAGTCTTCAAATGCACTATGAGAAGGATACAAGTACCCGACTCACAGGTCACTGTGAAGAATAGATATTATCTGTAAAGGGCTTAGTACAGGGCTGAGCATGTAATGAGTACCTGGTAAATGTTAGCCAGTGTTAAGTATAATAAAATGTTTTAATTTAATTTAATATAAACTATTTTATACATTAATTTATAATTATGTAATATTTTGAATTGAGGCAAGATTGGATGAGGCTGTTTCCTGTGATAGTTCTCACAATTACTTTTCCTTCACTTAGTCACTAAAATGCTGAACCCTTGAGTATATGATCCCACAAATACATGATAGATGTTGGAATATTGGAATTATACATTTTATCTCAACCCAACATCTATTTGTGTTTTTTTTCACATCTTTATTGGAGTATAATTGCTTTACGATGTTGTGTTAGTTTCTGCTGTACAATAAAGTGAATCAACTATATGTATACATATATCCTCATATCCCCTCCCTCTTGAGCCTCCCTCCCACCCTCCCTATCCCACCCCTCTAGGTGGTCACAAAGCACTGAGCTGATCTCCCTGTGCTATGCGGCTGCTTTCCACTCGCTATCTAATTTTACATTTGGTAGTGTATATATGTCAATGCCACTCTCTCACTTTGTCCCAGCTTCCTCTTCCCCCACTGTGTCCTCAAGTCCATTTTCTACGTCTGCATCTTTGTTCCTGCCCTGCCACTAGGTTCATCAGTACTGTTTTTTAGATTCCATATATGTGCATTAGCATACGGTATTTGTTTCTCTTTTTGACTTACTTTCTATTTGTGTTTTATCTACAGCTAACCAATTGTAAAGAGATGTAAACAAAGACTTAGAAAAAAAACCAAAAAAGACTGTTTTTCCAATTTGCCAAAAAAAGTAGACAAGATAAAAATTCTAAGGAAATACCAGAATTGCTGCTGCTGCTTAAAACTGCTACCAAAAATTGAGACATTGTCAAAGCCATTTAAAAGAAGCAAAAATACAAGCTTAAACGTTATATTAGATTGACTAGGACTTATAGTAAAGAAGCAAGCTGATAGACATTAAATTATAACTGTAGATGGAAAAGGATAAACTGAAGCTACCACCAGGAAATGTTTGAGATACCAAGAAAATGTAAATTTTTGTTGTGATTAGCTGAGATTTATAGAGCATATATCATGTGCTGAGCACTATGCTAGGTTCTTGCCATTCTTACCTAATTTTATTCTCCTAATGACCCTATGAGGTAAATGCTTATCATTATTATCCCTCTTTTACAGTTAGAAAAATGAGATTGAGAGCATGGGAGACTTGTTCAAAACCATACATGTGGTGGGTACCTTGGCTAGCATTCATCCCTATGTTTGTCTTACTCTCTGTTACGGGCTGAATCGTGTTTTTCTCCCAAATTCATATGTTGAAGGCCTAACCACTCCCTCCAGACCCCATATCGCAGAATGGCCGTTTTTGGAGATAGGACCTTTATAGAGGTAATTAAATTAAAATGAGGCTGTTAGGGTGGACCCCAATCCAATGTGACTGGTGTTCTTATAAGAAAGGAAATCTACAGACACAAAGAGACACCAGGGGTGCATTCCCGGGGGAATGACCACGTGAGGAGGCAGCAAGAGGGTGGCCAGCAGCAAGCCAAGGAGAGAGGCTGGCAGATCCCTTGTCCTCTCAGTGGAAACCAACCCTTCTGTCTCCTTGATCTTAGACTTCTAGATTCCAGAACTGTGAGAAAATTAATTTCTGTTGTTTAAGCCACCCAAGTTTGTGATATTTTATCACCAAAGTCCTGGAAAAGTAAGACACTTCCAAGCCCAGCTCTGCTCTAATACCTCTCATATCCAATGTATGATTTGTGCTACTGATAATAGCATGCACTTTCTACATTTGTTGTTTACCCTCGGCATCACGTGGCTGCCTGCGAGCTGGGGCTCACAGCTGCTGCCCAGCATCACGAGAGAGTATCCCACCACACATCGTGAGCCTGGGAAAAGATCAAAATTCAAAATCAGAAGCAGGGTTTCTACTAAAGGCATGTGGGTTTTGCATCATCAGAAAGTCAAAAAATCATTAGTTGAACTATTGCAAGTTGGGGACTGTCTGTATTTCATTGTTTTAAATAGCCTCTTCACCCATTTGTGCCTCATCTTTCTGTCTTCGGTTCAGTAGTATGAAGATTATTATTTATAGACTCCTTACTTTGTATCCAGTATTATGCTAAATGCTATACAAAATGATCTCATTTAATCCTCAAAACAATCTTGTGACAGTTGTATTATTATCCCAATTTTTTAAATGAATGTCTAAGGCTTAAAAGAAAAGAAATTCCTTGCTCAAGATCACACAGCTAGAATATAATAGGGCCAGGTTATGAAGCTGAGGCTTTTTGCTCTTAATTATTAAGAAAGTGATTCCCAAATACTTAGGAATCTTTCCTTAAGAATAGATAAGGCACTAAATAGGAACACTTACTTTTATTCATGCCAACCCAAGAAGATAAAGTACCTAGATGAGGACATGTTTCCGACCCTTATGGAGGAAATGGTAACCAAAAGAGTCAGTGGTGTGTTCAACTACTGAAGCCCGCCTGCCTAGAGCCCGTGTTCTGCAACAAGAGAAGCCACCGCACTGAGAAGCCAGCGCACCACAATGAAGAGTAGCCCCCGCTTGCCACAACTAGAGAAAGCCAGCGCGCAGCAACAAAGACCCAATGCAGCCAAAAATAAATAATTAATAAATTAATTAAAAAAACATCATAGTGTTTCTTTAAGAAAAAAAATAAAATAAAATTGCCAAAATGAAAACTAAAATGGCCAGTCTAAACAAACAAACAAAAAAAAACAGGCATGGTTGAAGACCAAGTCACTAATATGGAAAAAAAGTGTAGGAAATCTCCACAATATAGTAACAAATGACAGAAAATGGACAACGGAAATAAGGAGGCAAAGAAAAGTGATCAAACACATGACTAGTAGAAGTTCCAAAGACAGTGTAGGGGAATGTAGAAGATGACAAAATAATACAAGAAGGAAATTTCTGAGCTAAAGACAGACCTAAGCCTTCAGCCTAGAAGAGCCCATTGAGGGTCTAAAACAATGAATAAAAAAAGTTTACACTTAAGAGACACATATGGGTAAAATTTTAGAACTCTGAGTATGAAGAATATCCTTTAGAACTTCAAAAATGTATCTGCACAGGAAGAAAAATTAGACTGACATGAGTAATTCTTCACTGTCATAAGGAATTCTGGACACTATAGACAATGAAACAATGACATCAAAGTTCCATGGGGAAAAGATTTTCAACCCAGAATTCAATTCTCAAAAAACCTAACAATCAAATGTGAGGACAAAATAAAGGCATTTTTCAATTAAAAAATAAAGAGTCAGTGGTGTGTTTATCACACGATGGCTCTGGCCCCATAGTGAGATACGAAGGGGCACACCAATTAGGATCCAATACAGTGACAGAAAAGCAAGGAGGGCCACACAGCAATAAGAAGTTCTACATCTTTCTCTATGTCTTTTTCCAGAATAAAAGGAGGGCAGGAGCTATAAATGAAGGTGCTAGAATCTTTGTATCATCTGAGGAAACTTGCAATGAGGAGAGAAGACCAAGGATACAAAAAAGAGCAAGAGCTGGAGAAAAAGCTCTGTCCCCAGTCAAACATCCACCTCTTGCCCTCCTTCTGTCACCTGTGATCTCCATCCCCTTTGTTAGGAAGTTTCCTGGACCATGGAAGAGATGGATGTTATTTTCCTGGTGTTGATTCCTCACCTGATCTGGACCATGACCCTTTATTCTAGCAGCTCACAAGCCTCCTTCTCAGCCACACTATCGTTTGCATTGAGCCTGGTGAATTCACCTTCAGGAATCTCAGAAACAATCCAAAGCCTCTGTTATTGGGGAGGGAGCATCCTACAAAAAAATCCAAGAGCCCCTTGGTGGTTTTCAGCTTTACTCAAGGCCCTAGAGGAATGATGACAATGAGACTGCACTTTTCCTTTTTCACCAATACATATTTCTTTGTAATATTTTAAGACAAAATGAAAAATTGAAGACAAAATACTGAAATAGAGCAGGACTCTATGGTCCCCCACCATGTCCTCTGCCTGCCTTTTGTCTGTAGAAAAAGTTTAGTCAAAGAATAAATTTAATCAGAGAAGTGAGAAATGCAGAAGCAAAGGTAAATAGTCAAACAAGACCAAATAATAGTAGTTTAGTCATTAAAGTCAAGGACCTTTAGTTTCCCTTCAAGAGCTATAGATAATATTCTGAGCCACATCCTTTGAGCTATTTTGCAGATACTGAAACCTCCACCAGGTGGAAGAAGTTAACTGCATGATGACCAGGCTGTAGCCATGACATAAGCTGCCACAGTTCCGAGAACTGGCCTCAAAGAAATGGAAACAAACCGACCCTGGAACTGAAGATTAACTGTACTTAAAACAATCAAGATGACGCTGATCAGACCACTGCATGACTAATTTCAAGATGACTGTCAGAGCTGACCCTGCTGTTTCTGCATGTAGCCCCCTCCCTCTGCCTATACACCCCTGAAACTCCCCTTGAAAAGCTCTTGCCCACTGTCAGTGGGGGGAGTCCACCTTTGGACATGAGTCAAAACCCCCCCACCCCCTCATTGCTGGCCTCCATACTAAAGCAAAGTTTCCACCAACCTTGCCTTGAGTATTGGCTTTAGAGCAGCAAGCAGCAGACTCCACTTTCAGTAACAATATCACATCCTTTTTTTTTTAATGTATATTGTGTGTTTTTTTTTTAATACATCTTTATTGGAGTATAATTGCTTTACAATGTTGTGTTAGTTTCTGCTGTATAACAAAGTGAATCAGCTATACATACACATATATCCCCATATCCCCTTCCTCTTGCATCTCCCTCCCACCCTCCCTATCCCACTCCTCTGGGTGGTCACAAAGCACCGAACTGATCTCCCTGTGCAATGCAGCAGCTTCCCACTAGCCATCTGTTTTACTTTTGGTAGTGTATATATGTCCATGCCACTCTCTCACTTCATCCCAGCCTCCCCTTCCCCACCCCATGTCCTCAAGTGTGTTCTGTATGCCTGCACGTCCATTTTAAAAGGAATGCTAATCCATTATTTTAAAAGTTTCTTATTAGTGAAACATTAATTAGTAGCTTGCTATGACTAGAGTTGAAACATCTATTTAAAACATTTCTTGCAATATTCTCTAGAGCTATGCTTCCTCTATAAATCTGTTGAGATCGCTGCCAGTTACAGCGGAAAAGCTCCCGTAGGTTCTTTGTTGTTTTAACTTGCTGAAGAGAGACAGTGGAATGCACTCTATGGTTTAACTCCTCCTCCCTCTTTTCTTCTCAATTAGAAACATTTTTCTATGGCAGCCACCACTTTGGCCCTCCTCTCAGCTGGGCTGGCCACGTTAGACAGTAATTTGTTTCATAAAGAAGAGCCAGGTCCATCATCTCCCAGAGATTTCTCCCATTTTCTCCCCCAGTCACCCTCACAATCTGAAAAAAATATTAAAGTAGAAACAAACAAACAAACAAAACCCAAACATTTTACTCCAGGAATATTTAAATTCATGTTAACAAAACAAAACATTTGCAAGATAAGTTTTTTCAGTGTATCCAAGAATTTCTCCTCTGAAACCCCTGATAAGGAGATGCTGGGAGATCTGAGCCCTGACAGTCTATGATGGAAACATTAAAGTGTAACCTAGCAATGTCCCTTAAGAGGATTCAGACCCTGTGAACCCACTAACATTCTTACTACTATAATGAAACAAGGAAGAGGAACACAAAATGTGTACCTGGAGCCAACTTTAAAGTTTTCATAAAGATACTGGTTAACCATGCTTGTCAGACCACGTGTTCCAAAGTATTTTATCCTTTTCATGCCTGAAATTCTGCCATTAAAAAATGAATTTCCTCTCAAATTCTACATTGTCTTTTCAAAAACACATTCCCTTGAAAGTAACAGAGACGAGATGATGTGTAGCTGAGAAAGAAAGGTCTCTTTATGATTGACAAAAGGAGAAACAAAGGCAGATGAGATACAGAGATATATTTGTCTAGATTTTGATTTGGCTAAAGGTCAGCCTGATGTCCTCAGATCTCTTTTCCTACAAGACTCCCTGGAGAAGTAATTCAGTTGGTATTTATTAAATGTCTGTTTTGCAGCAGATACTATTTTCATGCGAAGTAAGTCTATAAAGTCCCTGCCCTGAAGGATTCCACCGTTTGGTGTTTAGAATCAGACATAATAGAATTGTCTGTAATAAAATGTGATAACAGAAAACATTTTAGCGCTTACCATGTGCTAAGTATTATTTTTATGCATTTTACTTATAGTAACTCATTTAATCCTCACCAAAATCCTATTAATAGTAGTCTTATCCCCATTTTATACACGAGAAAATAGAGACACAGAGAAGTTAAGTCATTTTCCTAGGTAGTAAGTCGCAAAACTAAGATTGAAGGTCCTACGGTCTGACTCCTGTGTCTCTCCTTTTAATAATTTCATTACAACATCAACACCATAAAAACAGAGAAGCTATAAAAGCTTGGAGAAATGAGTGATGATTTTTGCTTAGGGATCTTTGGAAAGGCTTTGCAAAAAGAGACACGTGAGCTAGGCTTTGAAGAATGAATGGTGTGGAAGGATGAACAAATTTCAGACAAACAGTCTGGGAAATAGCAGAGAATAAGAGAGAAGGGGACAGCCTGTGAAAGCAGGGATGTGTGATGTGCACATCATTTTCAGGGAAAACTATATCGGTAGATTGGAAGTGAGAATGGAAATGGGAGAGTGGCAGGGAGAGAGAAGGGGATGATACAAAGGAGATTAATCAAATTATTGGGTTTCATATCTATGTAGGAAGGTCATTATTTCTGGGTTTACTAGGAGAGTTTACACGTGATTTTTAATAGTGTCTAGACTCTCAAAAGTTTTCTGATTTGTAAGATAAATTATACAGACATCCTACTTCTGTATGACCTAAGGTGTTTTAACATAAGAACTTGGCAATGGAGACCCAATCATAGTGTGGAGGCTTAGTCTGACCTAAGTCTGCTGAGAACATCTGCCAGCACAGCCAGTGCCAAGCATAGCGCGGGCAGGGCACCTCATTAACAGAGTAGAGAGGACTCTGCTCTCTTGCCTGCCGCTGGGAAGTACTTAACACTTAACACTCACTAACCCCTGCACCATCAGATGGAGGCTGTCCTACTCAGTCACTCACCTCCCAGGACCTTTTCTCTTCCGTTATCTAAGCTTATGCAGCAACTTCATGGTAAAAGTGGGATTGGATCAGAGATCTCTAGTTTCTCAGTCCAATCACTTATTGGAATGTCTGGAACATATTAAACACGTAAGCAATATCAGCTATATTTTTTGTCATAGAATCTTAAGGATTTTCAGGAACATCTAATAACATTTACTCCCTTTCAAATGAAGAATTTGAGAGCTAGAGTTATGAGCCCAAATAGTTACCATATAAATATTAATTGAACCATATGTCTATAGAATTTATTGTATAAAGGCTTGTTCTGTTTTATAAACCATAATTTTTAATTCATGATTCAAAGAAAGATTGTAGATTTTAAATAAAAAAAAATTACATTGAAGTTACACAGTGTATCCTTTCCTGAAGTTTGTTCTTATTTGGGCTTTTACCTAGAAAAAACTACATCACTTAAGAAAAAATTTAACCTCTGTAATATTTTTTTTTTAACATCTTTATTGGAGTATAATTGCTTTACAATGGTTTGTTAGTTTCTGCTTTATAACACCTCTAATATTTTTTAAAAAATAGAAAGGTGAGTAGTAACATGGAAAAATGGAGAAATATTAAAAGAAGACTTCTTATGTCTTGTATTTGTATAGCATACTTTAATTATGATATACAATGTTAATAAACATGAGGGTTATTTAAGCTACACTTATGGGCAAGTAAATTGAGATCCAGAGTGATTGAGATAGCCTAGGACCAAGCAAGTATAGGTACTAGTAGGATTAGGAGAACACTTATTCTTATAACTTATTAAGTGCCTTTCCAGTCTATAATCCTATTTTCTGAGTCTAATGATTTCAAGTCAATTCAATCTCAATGACTAAATATATACTACCAAGGGCCTAAAATATATATCATGAAAAAAGATGAAAATAAAATTTATCCTAGTTCAGTAAAAGCATACATTCCAGGAAAACAGAAATGCACACACAAATACATCTCTCCATATACATACATCTCTCTCGCCATATATATATATATATATGTATATCTTGAGTGCTGAATTAACAAGTGCTACTGGTGGAGGTCATGGAAGTTCTCTTGACTTTTCAGCCCCTCCTCATATTCCTCAAGTATACATGTAGAAAGCTCTGGGAGTGGTGCTCCCACTGGTTTGGTGGTACCAAAACCAGTCTCTGTTCCTGGTGGGATCGCCTGCTTAAGGTCCTTTTCTCCCCATGTGTTGGTGATACTGCTCATGTCTTCCTTTCCTATACTGATAGACCGTCCCCTGGCCATTGGCATAAAATAAGTTAATGTAGAAGATAATTAAAGGGCTTCAAGAGGGTCATATGACCCAGCATAGAAGGACTTAGAAGGTAGAACTTGAAAGATGGGTAGAATGGATACAAGTTAACTTATTGGGGGAGAATATTGGATTTGGTCTAATAATGTCCCTAATTTTAATCAAAGAGATGTACAGCACTGGCATCCCTGGCCTTATTACAAATGATGATAATAAATCCAAATATGTGCATAGTCATTTGTGGTTTGCAAAGTTATTCTACGCAAACCATTTGATTTTATTCTCAAAATAAATCTGTGACGTTGGAAAAGTATAAAGTAAATATTATTATTTGCTCCCCCAGGCTCCCCTTGTGCCCCCTGGCTTTGTGTTCTCATGCTCCTACTACACCTCTGGCAACAACTCAGCTATCAATTTTTGAAGCAAAAATAGATTAATTTTAAAGACGTCTAATATTTTTGAGCAGTTAAGAAATTTGCTGACTTTCAGATCCCTCAATTTGGGAATGAGCAGCTAAAGTGACATTTTCAGTGACCTACATCCATTTTCAGTGGATGTAAAGTGTTACGTGGATTTACTTCTGAATTGCAGAAACGCTGCTTAGGTGGATTTATTGAACGTTCCTGTTGATCTTTTTTTAAGATTCCTGTCCAGGAAGAATTGACTAAGGATGGGATCTGATAACTCAGCAGTGGAGAAATCTGCCAATTGGTGTCATAGACAGAATAACGCTCCCCAGAAATGCCCAGGTCCAAATCCCCAAAACCCATGAACGTGTTAGGTGTCTGACAAAGGGGAGTTAAGAATGCAGATGAATTAAGGTTGCTAATCAGCTGACTTAGACATGAGATTATCCTAGATGATATGGGTGAGCCCAATGTAATTACAAAGATTTTTTAAGTGGAAGAGGGAGGCAGAAGAGAACCAGAGAAATGATAGCTGAGAAGGAACTCAGTCCTGCCAACTCCTTGACTTTAGCACAGTGACACTCATTGTGGACTTCCAACCTCCGGAACTGTAAACCATAAATTGGCATTGTTTTAAGCCACATTTGTGGTAATTTGTCACAGCAGCAATAGGAAACTAATACTGAAACCGTGCACCTCAGCTGTGGACTCGAACCCTACTCTAACAGCTACTACCAAGCTGAGGAGAAAGGATGAATGAAGGGAAATAAGATGACAGAGGCTTCTGAAACTAAGCTGAATACCTGATACACTGGCATCAAGCCCTACTAAAATCAGTAAGTTTACATAAAACAATAAGACCCAAATGGAATTTATAGCAGAATAACTGAGGTTCTACAGGAAGGGTTTGAAGTACATTCATAGACTCAGATAAGCAGTTATATTTAGAATACCATGAAAACTAAAGGCATTTATTGGTAACTGGCCCCATAGTGGTTATGACAGTTATGGAACCAATAGCCACCACTGGAATGTGCTTCTATTCAATACAGCTAAACTGAATGCCTCATTTTAGAGAATGATAATCCCTTATAAATTTTCCCAAATTTATGATTGTGTACTTAGGTAAAAGAGAAGTAACAAACAGTATATGTTAAATAGTACATTTTAAATTTATAATGGATCTGAGACACATTTATACTAATTTGTATGTCCTGGTCATAAGAATTTCTTATGTTCTGCTGCTTAGCAACCCCAAGAGCTGGAGAACTTGGAACTTCCCTTTGAACAATTGTCAGTAATAGAATTCAATCTCTCCCTCTTTTGAGTCTTGAGTTACTGTAATGTGAGCAAAGGGCTGGCTCCTTTGGTCTGTGTGCCTCCAGACTGTATTTAAATAGTCTGCTTTATCACATCAATGGAATGCAAAATGCAAAAAGAAGGTGTCCAAGGTCACAATGATCCCATTTGTGACCTATTTTACCAAACTGAAAGTAAATCGGTGGGTGCAGTATCCATTGCAAACCCAGAAGGACGGAAGATTAGGAACTCACTTTTGTACTCTCTGCGTTTGGAGCTTGTGATTCAAAAGAATGAGGCATGTAGGCTGTCTTCTAGCTCTTTAAATCATCCCTGGATATCCTGGTCTGTTCCCCATCATTTGTCCCTGCACGAGATGGCAGCTATAGTCGCCTTCTCTTTTTCAACATATATTAGGTTTACAGTTAAACAGGAACCCTGGCAGTATCTTGTATCTGTGATGCAGTCTGGTAAGTCAGTAAGTCTAGACTTAAATTGCTCCAGGGTGGACACCCGCCAAGCATTTGTATTCTGCAAACTGTGCTCTGTCGCCCTCTGCTGGATGAGGAGCATCTCTAATTCTAGCACAGAATTAAACGTTCTCCCTGGCTTTAGAAATCATCAGTGTGTTTGTGTTTGGAGGGGCAGGGATAGAGGAGAAAATTTGTTCTATGAGTTACTTGATAATTTTGAAGAGATGACAAACTGAATAAAGGTTTATATACAGAGATGTTTGCTACCGTATTATTTATAAGATTGGAAAAAAATGGGAAGCAATTGAAATATTGAACAATGGTGTTAAAAATAATTATATCCAATTGGATTGTGAGCATTTCTTCTGATATGACTTTTTAAAATTACAATGAATGCTTGTGATTATTGCTGTAATGTGATAAAATGTTTTCTTTAAATGATGACTGCTGAATAAAATTAAATATTTTTTAAAAATCAGTTTTTCCTGTTTATGTTGTCAAAAACCCAGAAAGAGCAAAATTAAACCCACCAAATCAATACATAATATTTAGTAAGAATTTATTGTTGTATATAAGAACTGTTCACAAACTCGGAACTTTCAGATGTAAAGACTGATGTGAAACTCAGGGGCATGAAGTTACAGAATGGCTAATAAAGTGAAAATCAGGAAGCTATGTAATCTTCACAATGATTGGTTATTACAGTGGCAGTTTCCAGATGGGAGGGGATAGGTTAATAGTGATTATTTTACACCATTTTTAGGAAGATGATTTAAGCTTCTTTTATGATTATCAGAGGCATATATAAGAAATAGCCTAAATTAAGTCTCGCTTATGTTCATGAAATAAGCTAGAATTAGTTTTACTTACATGGATTAAATAGTTTTGTCTGCTCAGGGAATTCTCAAGTCCAAAGTACATCTGATGATATTACTCCCATGCTTTGAAGTCTTTTGTGTCTACCCATTAACTTTAGAATAAAATAAACTTTTAAATATGTATATAATAATTTGTATAATCTGGCTGTAACTAAATGTCCAGCCTCAGTGTCCATCTATCTTCCCTGTCAGTTTAGAATTACCAAGCTATTTGTCATTTCTCCAAAGAAGCGATATCAAAATTTGGTGCCTTTGGAGATGCTGTTCCAAGTCTCTGACATGCAATTCAGTCCTATTTCATCTGTCAAAATTCCTCGGCAAAAAGTCTGACCTGATTCCCACAAGAAGACATAGATTATGTTACACAGGTTACATTATACTGTGTTCTCTAAGCTCCTTGGGAGCCAGGGCTATATTTCTGATTTCTATGTATGTTATATTTCATGTATGCTGCGTTCACAGAAGGAATTCAGCAATTGAAGGTAGGTGAATTGCCCACACATTATTAAATAGTACAGATGTTGACATAATTTAGTATATTTCAAAAATTTTAACCTGGTTAAATAAAAAATTACACATAGGGTAAAACTGAGTAGAAAAAGAAACAGCATACAAATATGATAATTTCAAACATACAATGAAATATCTTATAGTTCACACAAGAGGAAAAAAACTAATAAACACAGATGGTTAACCTATTAATTTTTTTTAATATAGCAGTGTGACACTACGATACCGTTTACATCTATTCAATTAAAACATAATATTAAAGAATTAAACTGCATATTAACAAGCTACAGAACTCTGTGGCTTCTGGTAAGTAACCTTTATTGATTCATCTACAGGTAATCTTTATTGATTCATCTGTTCATTAAACAAGTGTTTTTTGAGTATCAATTCTATATTTTGCATAGTGACAGGAGCTAGGCTTACAAGTCAGATAAGACATTGATACTGCCCTGAAGGTTATTGCAATGATACACAAATATGCAGGATTTGAAGAGAGCATTGAAGAGGGGTATTCGTTTCAAAATGGGGGATATATCAGGAAAATCTTCCAATGAGGAAAGAAACCTTAAATTAAATGTTAAGCAGAGATAAGAATTAGTGCCACAAATCAAATAGTGAAGAGATAAAGACAGCAGGATTAGCAATAGCACAGAGGAATAAATAAAACAGCAAGATTCATTCATGGGATAAAACATATTGGTGCATCCTTTAGAAAAACAATTTTATAATACAAATCAAGATTAATATGTTCATATGCAGTTGACTCTTGAAAAATACAGGTTTGAACTGCCCATGTCCACTTATATGTGGTTTTTCTTCAATAAACACATACTAAGGTACTACATGCCCCGAGGCTGATTGAATCAGATGATGTGGCACGATGAACATTGAAGACTGACTGTAAAATCATACCTGGATTTTCAACTGCTTGGGGGTTGGCACCCCTAACCTCTGTCCTAGGGTACTTTGGTCCAGTAAGTAGAATCTTGAGAAATCATCATACCAAAATGATGATTTCCAAAGGAAAATACTATATAGTGCTAGTTCACTTCAAATAGCAACAAGAAAAGGAAACAGCTTAAATGTCCAGTCACAGATAACATGTTAGGTGAATTCTAGCATAGTAACTTAGTATAATATTATATGGCTCTCAAAATTATCAACTATTAAAATTCTGTAGCAGCATGAGAAAAGGATTACAAAATAATGTAAGATTAAAAAGGGCAAAACACTACATTTAGCTTACCAGGTCATTAAGAAAGTCTCTTATGTTTTGGACTTTATCTTCTATTTCTTTGATCTAGTTGTCTATCCTCACATCAATTTCACATTACACTGATTATGGTAGCTTTGTAGAGAATCTCAGTCGAGCAGTCTGTTTTTCAACATTGTTTAGTCTGCTCTAGGTCCTTTATAATACCATATTTCAAAATCAGCTCATCAAATTCTATTTTTTTAAAAAAGAAATGTTTGCTAGGATAATTATTTTGGCTTAGAAGATATAGGTGAATTTGCAGAATTAAGCATCCTAACTTACTGAACCTTCAAATTCACAGGCATGGAATATCCCTGTACTTATTTATGTCTTCTTTAATTATTCCCAATGTTTTTAAATAGTTTTTATCATTGAGATCTTGCATTTATTTTCTAAAATTTATTTTGAAGTACTTGATGTGTTTTGATGCTATTATAAATATATATATATTTAACATTTTTTAATTGTTTTATGCTGTTATATAGACACAGATTTGATCCTTGTATAATGACATTATGTCCTGTGCCTTTTCTAAATGTATGTATTAGGTGTCATATTTGCTTTGCGGATACCTTAGGGCTTTCTAATCAGTAAATCATGTCATCAGCAAATAAATATATGTTTATTTCTCTCCAACTTTATGCCCTCTTCCCCTTTTTATTGCCTTATTGAACTGAGTAGGACCTCTGGTGCAATTTTGAATAAAATTACCAAAGAAAACAACAGCCTTCCCAATCTTAGGGGAACATTCTTCAATATTTCACTATTAAGTATTATGTTATATTCCTGAATCTATAGAGATGACATTTTTTTTCTCCTTATTCTCTTAACCTCTTGAATCATTTTCAAGTGTTAAATCAAACTAACATTCGTGGATAAATCCCACTTTGTCACGTTGTATTATCCTTTTGTATATTATGGCATTCTACTTGCTAATGTACTTTTAACGACTTAAGCTTCTTAATTTTTGTTTCTTGTAATTTCTTTGTAAGGTTTTGGAATCAGGGTTATACTTTTACTTCATAAAATAATTTGGTATGTATTCTCTCCTGTTCTATTTTGTAAAATAGTGTTTAAATTTACATTATGTCTTAGAAGTTTTATGAAACTTTATGTGCCTTGACCTTCCTTTGCTGCAGGTTTTTTAAAAATATTTTAAATTCAATGCATTTAATGACCAGTGGACTAATGGGATTTGCTATTTCATTTTGTGTCAGTTTTTAAAAGTTGTGCTTTTAAAGAAATTTTTTAATTTTTTAATTTTTAACTTATTTTATATTGGAGTATAGTTGATTAACAATACTATGTTAGTTTCACGTGTACAGCAGTGATTCAGTTATACATATGCATGTATCTATTCTTTTTCAAATTCTTTTCCCATTTAGGTTGTTAACATAATATGGAGCTGAGTTCCCTGTGCTATACAGTAGGTCCTTGTTGGTTATCCATTTTAAATATAGCAGTGTGTACATGTCAATCCCAAAGAAATTTTTTTTTTTAATAATTTTTTTTTTAAACTGTGTTAATTTTTTTATTTTTTATTATTTATTTATTTATGGCTGTGTTGGGTCTTCGTTTGTGTGCGAGGGCTTTCTCTAGTTGTGGCAAGCGGGGGCCACTCTCCATCGCGGCGCACGGGCCTCTCACTATCGCGGCCTCTCTTGTTGCGGAGCACAGGCTCCAGACGCGCAGGCTCAGTAATTGTGGCTCACGGGCCCAGTTGCTCCGCGGCATGTGGGATCCTCCCAGACCAGGGCTCGAACCCGTGTGCCCCGCATTGGCAGGCAGATTCTCAACCACTGCGCCACCAGGGAAGCCCCCAAAGAAATTTTTTAAATGTATAAATTTTGCTAAATTGTTGAATCTATTGGAAAAAACAAAATAGAATTAGAAAGCTAAATACTTCTGCTCATCAAAATCACTGTTAGAAGATTCTTATTCTGGTTCAGATGGGCAAGCACACTCCATCTGATTTCTCAAAATGAATGCATGGAGTTGGTAACTGAGGACTCTGAAAAGTAAATAGTAGCAGGGAGTTTGGGGAGAGAAACTGGGACCCAAAGCAGTGAATTTCCTGTTTTGTTTTTTTCCTCTCAGTGTCCTTCAGTCTGGATTCAAAGGCAGATTAAAACCCCCAATCATACCATTTGCAGACAGAAAGAGCTCTTAGAGATGCACCTTCTGAACTGAGGAGTGAGAAAGGGGGCCCCAGGGGTCAGAGAGGGTGGGAATTCCCTGGACTTTTCTGGTGTGTGTGTGTGTGTGTGTGTGTGTGTATGTTTTCATTCTCTCCTACTCCCCTGTCCTCAGGAGATGTTGAGGCAGCAGCAATGGTGGCAGTGACAGGGCAGTGGCAGACAGGCAAGTGCATAAAACTCTGAGGAAGGGGAATTGTAATTTCGAATATGTAGGAGTGATTCTATTGCTTTTTTCCCTGTCTTTCTTCTGCTTGTCCCTGAGGGCAGACACCATCACTGAAAACTACAGCAAAGTAGGAAAACTAAATTCCCAGCTTTCTAACTGGAAAATGAGTAGGTGGACCTAAAAGTGTAGTTTTCTAAGAGGGTAGATAACTAAAAGAAGGCAATCCAGTAAAGTTTGTATGTGAAATCTCTGGACTTATCCCTAGGCTGTACAAGCAGGGATCTGACCATAAGCAGCTGAACTGTGGGGTACACTGCCCAGGTTCCAGACTTCATGAGGCGGCCCACATGCAGAACAGACCCAAATAGCACAGCAGATGCTTCCAGAACTGAACTGACATTAGAAACATAACCCACAGAAGGCAAGCCTAGACTTGTGACAACTTGTATGGAAAAAGACCAACTTTATGAATTACCAAAATTTACCCATGAAGCAAAAGGCAACCTGAATATTTATTAAAGAAATTGTAATAACAATTTTTTAAAAACCTTTCACAAAAGGTAACTCTAAGCCCAACTGTGGAAAAAAGATTGCTAATATTTACTGAATTTTATCTTTTTCATCTTTAAAACCGGACTCACAATTCATACCAAATCTTCACAGGGATTCACTAAAATTAGATAATACATGAGAATGTGTTTCTATAAATGGCAAAGTTCTATACAAATGAGGGGAAACAAGTGACTGAGCAGCCCATCACCACATACAGCCTTTGAAGAAGCAGAACTAACTCAGAGCCTGGGAGTATGTAGTATTTATGTCAAGTCAGGAATAATTTATTCCTTCCTGTCACAGACAGACCTATTCCTGAACATAATGACTCAGTATGTACAGGATGGTAGAGGTCAGCCTGTGGCCTGATGTTAACATGAAATGCAAACTCTTGGCTACTCCAGCTGGGCAAACACCCAACTAAAACAGAATAACAGAGAATGAAAAAGTCTCCTTTCTACCCATAACAAGGAAGTGAGTGGGTCCAGGAGCAAGAAAGAGTGCATCTATATCACTATGAATGGATATTCTAAGGTTTGTTCTAGGTGTAGAAATTAGATGGCTACAATGGAACTGAATGTAAATCATCCTTCAAGAACAGAAAAGGAGTCAAAATAAAGACATTATTGTTGCATAATGATAGGAACTGAGAATAATTTAGACTCAGTTTAAATACTCCTTTCCTGATTTGAACTCATACCCTGAGAGGATTAAAGCCTGTGAGTTTATGACTAATACATTCCAGATTTAATTTTCCTCAATGATTAACTGTTTTAGCATCCTCTAAGAATTCAAGTAGACTATACAACTTTATAATAAATCTCACAGTTCCTAGTCTCCTGAGAAGCCGAGGCAAAGCCCTGCAGTGAGCTCTTTGAAGCACAGGCCTTGCAGATGAATCGTGGATTTCCAGGAAGAGTTCATTTTCAGTCCCAGGAAATAACAGAGTTGAGACTGTTGTGGTAAAGACCACAGAGCAGGGATGATGGAAGGTGAAAAAAAATCCTAGAAGCACAAAACCAAGAAGAAGCCATCAGTCAGCCTATTGTCTCTAGGCAGAAATGAAAATGAAATCATTAACTATAACCTTTTCAAGTTTTCCAAAAAAGACATTGATACTCTTTGTTAGTCACCTAGACCATGTATTATAGTCCTTAAATGTATAATATAATCCCTTCTTCTGCAGATTCCAATTTTCCTAAAGCTTGAAATAAACAGAAAGAACCTTGGAGGTAATAAGTTCATTCTTCTATGTCCATAGCAATATACAATAAAGAATATAATAAATAAAGAAGACAGAGCCAGACTGAGACTCTGGATTTTTTTCCTTCTTCTTGGGATCATTCTGCAAAGTTTTGAACAAGGAGGTGATTGGCTTGGCTATGCTCCTGCCTAGGCTGGTCCACCAGTCTTTGGAAGGCTCTTGTGGGCTGTACACTTCCTATTGCAAACATCTACCCTTTCTTGTTGATCTATTATTTGTGAAGAATACAGCTTTTAATACCTCATGTGTGAAACTCTTAAGCCCACCTAAGAGTTAACAAAATCATGGATCAGCATTATTCTCTAGATATCAACTTATATTGTTCAAGAAAAAGAATGCCTGGAAACCATCAAGCTGTCAGTTGACATCTGTAAGAACTACCCTGACTCACCTTCACTGATCATTGTTTCTGTGACTCCTGCTAGTGAAAGTCAATTAGAAGAATGCCACAACGCATAATATGGATTTCAAAGTCAATCAGAGTTTTCTATGTGTTCATAGTAAAAGACCTTAGCATAAAGAGACCTCAATAAAATACTCTGTTTCAGACCTTTATTAAACAGATTTTTTAAAAAACAAAGCAGAAAACAAAACGCTGTGCCTGAGTAAATATTCCTAATTATTTAAAATTTCCTCTCTGATAATTCCAATATTCCTATCATATCTGAGTTGGGTTCTCATGTTTGCTTGATGTCTTCAGAATGTTCTTTACCTTTCCATTTGACGTGTCTTTTTTTTTTTTAACATCTTTATGGAGTATAATTGCTTTACAATGTTGTGTTACTGTCTGCTGTATAACAAAGTGAACCAGCTATATGTATACATATATCCCCATATCCCCCCGCCTTGTGTCTCCCTCCACCCTCCTGATCCCACGCCTCTAGGTGGTCACAAAGCACCGAGCTGATCTCCCTGTGCTATGCGGCTGCTTCCCACTAGCTATCTATTTTACATTTGGTAGTGTATATATGTCCATGCCACTCTGTCACTTCGTCCCAGCTTACCCTTCCCCCTCCCCTTGTCCTCAGGTCCATTCTCTACATCTGCGTCTTTATTACTGTCCTGCCCCTAAGTTCTTCAGAACCATTTTTTATTGTTAGATTCCATATATATGTGTAGGCATACGGTATTTGTTTTTCTCTTTCTGACTTACTCCACTCTGTATGACAGACTCTAGGTCCATCCACCTCACTACAAATAACTCAATTTCATTTCTTTTTATGGCTGAGTAATATTCCATTCTATATATGTGCCACATCTTCTTTATCCATTCATCTGTCAGGGACACTTAAAAGCTTTTGCACAGCAAAGGAAACCATAAACAAGATGAAAAGACAACCCTCAGAATGGGAGAAAATATTTGCAAATGAATCAACAGACAAAGGATTAATCTCCAAAATATATAAACAGCTCATGCAGCTCAATATTAAAAAAAAAAACAGCCCAATCTAAAAATGGGCAGAAGATCTAAATAGACATTTCTCCAAAGAAGACATACAGATGGCCAAGAAGCACATGGAAATCTTCTCAACATCACTAATTATTAGAGAAATGCAAATCAAAACTACAATGAGGTATCACCTCACACCAGTTAGAATGGGTAGCATCAGAAAATCTACAAACAACAAATGCTGGAGAGGGTGTGGAGAAAAGGGAACCCTCTTGCACTGTTGGTGGGAATGTAAATTGATAGAGCCACTACGGAGAACAGTATGGAGGTTCCTTAAAAAACTAAAAATAGAATTACCATATGATCCAGCAATCCCACTCCTGGGCATATACCCAGAAAAAAACCATAATTCAAAAAGACACATGCACCCCAATGTTCATTGCAGCACTATTTACAATAGCCAGGTCATGGAAGCAACCTAAATGCCCATTGACAGATGAATGGATAAAGACGATGTGGTACATATATACAATGGAATATTACTCAGCCATAAAAAGGAATGAAATTGGGTCATTTGTTGAGACGTGGATGGATCTAGAGACTGTCATACAGAGTGAAGTAAGTCAGAAAGAGAAAAACAAATATCGTATATTAATGCATATATGTGGAACCTAGAAAAATGGTACAGATGAACCGGTTTGCAGGGCAGAAATGGAGATACAGATGTAGAGAACAAACGTATGGACACCAAGCGGGGAAAGCGGCGGGGTGGTGGGGGTGGTGGTGTGATGAATTGGGCGATTGGGATTGACATGTATACACTGATGTGTATAAAATTGATGACTAATAAGAACCTGCTGTATAAAAATAAATAAATAAAATAAATTTAAAAAACACCTTTACAGACAAGCAAAAGCTAAGAGAATTCAGCACCACCAAACCAGCTTTACAACAAATGCTAAAGGAACTTCTCTAGGCAGGAAACACAAGAGAAGAAAAAGACCTACAATAACAAACCCAAAACAATTAAGAAAATGGTAAAAGGAACATACATATCGATAATTACCATAAATGTAAATGGATTAAATGCTCCAACCAGAAGACATAGACTGGCTGAATGGATACAAAAACAAGACCCGTATATATGCTGTCTACAAGAGATCCACTTCAGACCTAGGGACACATACAGACTGAAAGTGAGGGGATGGAAAAAGATATTCCATGCAAATGGAAATCAAAAGAAAGCTGGTGTAGCAATACTCATATCAGACAAAATAGACTTTAAAACAAAGACTATTACAAGAGACAAAGAAGGACACTACATAATGATCAAGGGATCAATCCAAAAAGAATATATAACAATTGTAAATATATAGACATCCAACATAGGAGCACCTCAATCCATAAGGCAAATACTAACAGCCACAAAAGGGGAAATCGACAGTAACACAATCATAGTAGGGGACTTTAACACCTCACTTTCACCAATGGACAGATCATCCAAAATGAAAATAAATAAGTAAACACAAGCTTTAAATGATACTTTAAACAAGATGGACTTAATTGATATTTATAGGACATTCCATCCAAAAACAACAGAATACACATTCTTCTCAAGTGCTCATGGAACATTCTCCACGATAGATCATATCTTGGGTCACAAGTCAAGCCTTGGTAAATTTAAGAAAATTGAAATCGTTTCAAGTATCTTTTCTGACCACAACACTGTGAGACTAGATATCAATTACAGGAAAAAATCTGTAAAAAATACAAACACATGGAGGCTAAGCAATACACTACTTAATAACCAAGAGATCACTGAGGAAATCAAAGAGGAAACCAAAAAATACCTAGAAACAAATGACAATGAAAACACAATGACCCAAAACCTATGGGATGCAGCAAAAGCAGTTCTAAGAGGGAATTTTATAGCAATACAGTCCTACCTTAAGAAATATCTCAAATACACACTTAACCTTACACCTAAAGCAATTAGAGAAAGAAGAACAAAAAAAAAAAAAAAACCCAAAGTTAGCTGGAGGAAAGAAATCATAAAGATCAGATCAGAAATAAATGAAAAAGAAATGAAGGAAATGATAGCAAAGATCAATAAAACTAAAAGCTGGTTCTTTGAGAAGATAAACAAAATTGATAAACCATTAGCCAGACTCATCAAGAAAAAAAAGGGAGAAAACTCAAATCAATAGAATTAGAAATGAAAAAGGAGAAGTAACAACTGACACTGCAGGAATACAAAGGATCATGAGAGATTACTACAAGCAACTATATGCCAATAAAATGGACAACCTGGAAGAAATGGACAAGTTCTTAGAAATGCACAACCTTCCGAGACTGAACCAGGAAGAAATAGAAAATATGAACAGACCAATCACAAGCAATGAAATTGAAACTGTGATTTAAAATCTTCCAACAAACAAAAGCCCAGGACCAGACGGCTTCACAGCTGAATTCTATCAAACATTTAGAGAAGAGCTAACATCTATCCTTCTCAAACTCTTCCAAAATATAGCAGAGGGAGGAACACTCCCAAACTCATTCTACGAAGCCACCATCACCCTGATACCAAAACCAGACAAAGATGTCACAAAGAAAAAGCTACAGGCCCATATCACTGATGAACATAGATGCAAAAATCCTCAACAAAATACTAGCAAACAGAATCCAACAGCACATTAAAAGGATCATACACCATGATCAAGTGGGGTTTATCCCAGGAATGCAAGGATTCTTCAATATACACAAATCAATCAATGTGATACACCATAGTAACAAATTGAAGGAGAAAAACCATATAATCATCTCAATAGATGCAGAGAAAGCTTTTGACAAAATTCAACACCCATTTATGATAAAAACCCTCCAGAAAATGGGCATAGAGGGAACTTTCCTTAACATAATAAAGGCCATATATGACAAACCCACAGCCAACATCGTCCTCAATGGTGAAAAACTGAAACCATTTCCACTAAGATCATGAAGAAGACAAGGTTGCCCATTCTCACCACTGTTATTCAACATTGTTTTGGAAGTTTTAGCCACAGCAATCAGAGAAGAAAAAGAAATAAAAGGAATCCAAATCGGAAAAGAAGAAGTAAAGCTGTCACTGTTTGCAGATGACATGATACTATACATAGAGAATCCTAAAGATGCTACCAGAAAACTTCTAGAGCTAATCAATGAATTTGGTAAAGTAGCAGGATACAAAATTAATGCACAGAAATCTCTTGCATTCCTATACACTAATGATGAAAAATCTGAAGGTGAAATTAAGAAAACACTCCCATTTACTGCTGCAACAAAAAGAATAAAATATCTAGGAATAAACCTACTTAAGGAGACAAAAGACCTGTATGCAGAAAATTATAAGACACTGATGAAAAAAATTAAAGATGATACAAATAGGTGGAGAGATATACCATGTTGTTGGATTTGAAGAATCAACATTGTGAGAATGACTATACGACCCAAAGCAATCTACAGATTCAATGCAATCCCTATCAAACTACCACTGGCATTTTTCACAGAACTAGAACAAAAAATTTCACAATTTGTATGGAAACACAAAAGACCCCAAATAGCCAAAGCAATCTTGAGAAAGAAAAACGGAGCTGGAGGAATCAGGCTCCCTGACTTCAGACTATACTACAAAGCTACAGTAATCAAGACAGTATGGTATTGGCACAAAAGCAGGTACATTTTTCTAGTTAGGTACCAGGGCCTTGTAGAACATCCCTCTGCCACAGTGATCATGGCTGAGGAAAACTCCCACTTTCAAGCTCATTCAGAAACAATGCTCCAGGAGCTCTCTCTGTCCCTTCACAATTCTTTCTTTCATTCCATTTCTTTGTGAGATGAACAGTGGATTCAAAAACTGGGCTCTGCATCATTAGCTGTGTGATCTTGATCAAGTCACATAACTATTTCCTTGTCTATAAAACAGGATGAGGAGACTTATCTTTTAATAGGATTTGTAAAATGTGGCACATATTATGGAGTACAGATTTTCCTTCTGAGAGACAAAAGGGAGGAGTCAAATTACCATGTTGAAAGAGTAAATCCCAGTAGGACAAGCTTTTGCCATATATTTTTGTTTGTGATTTGAAAGCAGGAAATAAATCTTCCTTTGCAAAGGGAAACCCCTGTTTTGTGGTTAGACAAAGAATCCTGACATTACATGTGACAATCTATTCTGTAGCCAAAAATACTATTGGTTAATTTTTAATCACAGTCACAATCCACAGATATGTAGACAAGTTGATAACGATTTCAATTCCATTTCTGACACAATATCAGTTGACCAATACCATAAACAGAGGCATTTGTTATTGGTGTGGATTGTGAAAGGTGAGCAGAATAGTGTAGCTGATACATTCTCAAGAATAAAGAACCTTAGTTCAACAAAGTATTCAATTGCTATATATATGCATACTGAAAATCTAGAATAAGAGTCATAAATAAAAGAACTCTGAAAAATTCTGGAAATATTTACAAGTTTACCATACCCACAATTTTTGTCATTCCTTCTCTGTTTTATGAAATTGTAAGTAATAAATCATTGAAACAGGAAAGGGTGCTGTGTAATGAAACCAAGAAAGAAAAAAATTGGTTAGACAGCATACCCCTCCATGGCTTACCTTGTATGGGAATGACACAAGAAAAGAAGTAAGTAGTGTTATCCTTAGATGGGAAAGGTTATTGACCCATTGTCTCCAACTGGTATAGGGTTACTTAGGGCTGAGAATGACCCTCTAGTCCAAGAATAGGCCCATGGGGTTACATCATGCGGCAAGAAAAGAAAAGAAATTAGAGAAGAAATCCTGCCAAGAAGAATTTAGAAAGACAAATGAAGAAAATGAAAAAAAAAAAAAAAAGAATAGTAGGAAGAAGATAAAGTGGAGCAGGAAGAGAAGGAAAAGACACAAAAATGGAGGTATAAATGGTTCAGCTCAGTTTGTATTTCTCTTCAGGGTTTTCTTCAGAGCAATTTTGACATCCTTGTTCCTGAGGCTATAAATGGGAAGATTCAACATGGGTACTACATTGGCGTAAAACACTGAGAAAAATTTCCCCTGACCCACAGACCCAGCAAATGATGGCTTGACATGAATGAGTAGCCCAAATCTATAGAATAGACCAACTGTGATTATGTGGGAGCCACGGTGCTGAAGGCTTTGGACCAACCTTTATCTGATGGTATGTGAAGGATATTGAAAAGAATCAAGGTACAAGAAACAGAGATAATGAAGCTAGATACCATGACAACTGTGCCCACAACAACAGAAACCACAAGCTCATTGGCATAGGTGCTGCTGCAGGAGAGCTGGAGGAGGTGGAAGATGTCACACAGATAATGGTTGATGATGTTGGAATCACAAAAGACCAGCCTGATCATATACCCTGTGTGGACCACGGCACTGGCAAACCCCATCACATATGAACCAGACATCAGCAGAGAACAGACCTGAGGGGACATGGTGACTGTGTACAGCAATGGCTTACAGATGGACACATAGTGATCACAGGCCATGGCTGTCTACACATAGCACTCAGAGTTGACAAAAAAGCAGAAGAAAAATAGCTGAGACATGCATCCTGTAAAGGAGATGATGTTCTTCTCTGAAATAAATCTCATTAGCATTTTGGGGGTAAAGACACATGAGTAACAGAGATCAATAAAGGACAGATTAAAGAGGAAAAAATACATGCGGGTGTGAAGGTGTGAATTTAGACAAATTAGATTCATCAAGCACAAACTGCCTACCACAGTGACCATGTAGTTCACCAGAAACAGGAAAAACAAGAGCAGTTGGAGTTCAGGTTGGTCTGTGAATCCCATAAGGATAAACTCAGTCACAGAGGAGGCATTTTCCATAGCCATTCATTGCACAATTGTGGTCTGCAGGAACAGGGGTAGAAACTGACATTAACAATGGACTTTTCCTCTTTGTTTTCCAAGGGAGAGCTGGATCTGCTGGTTTATAATCTCAGTTTTATAAAGACATACATTAAGACATCCAAAAAGCAAGACTTATGATTATTCCTGATGATTCCTCATTTTCTCCTTTCTACCCTTACTACTGTTGTTTGTTTCTGTTCAGAAAGCATGCTGGTAGACTCCCAGTGTCCCTGCATGTCATTTTCTCCCTTCTCCCCTGTGTCCGTTAAGGATCAGGGCTGAAAAGAGCAATTAAACAGGTAGTGTTCCCCACAACTGTTGATTTATGTAGTTTGGGGTCTGAAAAGAAAAGAGGGGGTTGATTCAACCCTCACCTTCTTTTTCCTGAATGCCTCACTGCCATTGAACCTTAAGGCTCCTTCTGCCCTACAGTCCTGAGAGGGTCAAAGTTTCTGACAATGAAGGAGGCAATATCCGCCAGCACAGTCCTCAGTCTTTGACTTGCTAAAAGAGGTATGCTGGGGAACAAGCCAGAATTTCTATTTGAGAATTTACCCAGAAGGTCCTCTTCACTTGCAAGGAGGAAAGCAACCTTATATGAGCTCCAAAACAATCAGTTGATTAAAATGAGATTCTATTCCATGCCCTATAGTTCTGGGAAAATTGATTGGAAGCACAGAAAATTATTCTCTCCCTCATGATTGCCTTTCAAGTTAAATGAGCCCACTGAGGGTAGAAATTACTGAGTTTGTGTTTCCATCCTGTATCATAGATGCTTGGAGACACAATGTTCTACTCAGTTTATAATTTCACAATGAGAATTCTTAACCCCCAATGCAGAAAAATGGGTGCCCCTTTTGTACTTTCTTCATCATCTCCTGGTGTCTATGCACAGTTCTAAAAAAGGAACAGCTGGGGCATGATCACTTGCCTTTACTAGCACTTTCCTAGAGCCTCTAGGATTGCATTAGTGAAATAGTGTATCATAGTTTTAGCACTGTCCATGCTTATGGATTTCACTGCTGTAAAGACGTGTTGTAGCAAAATGGTTAAAAGAACGGGCCCCTTAAGTCAGACTTAGTTTAAATCTGGATGTTAAACTTCTTAATTGTAAGACCGTAGACAATCATATAACCTCTCTGATCCTTGCATATTTTTATATACTTACCCTATGTATATCTATAAAATGAGGCTAGCAAAAGAGCTATCTCATAGGGCTGTTTTGTGGATTAAATTAGTTAAGTCACCCAAAGTTTATTAGGAACATGCCTGACATATAATAGGAGCCTGAGAAGTGTTCCCATTGCTATTAATCCATATTCATTATAGCAGGATTTCTCAACTTAGCACTAATGGTATTTTGAAGTGGATAATTCTTTGTTGTGTTCTGTGTATTATAGGATAGATCACATGCTAGGGCACAAAACAAGTCTCAACCAATTTTAGAGGACAGAACTTATATCAAGCATTTTTCCAACCACATGGTATAAAACTAAAAATCAATTACAGAAAGAAAAATGGGAAAAACACAAACACGTGGAGACTAAACAACATGCTACTAAAAAAGCAATTGGTCAATGAAGAAATCAAAGAGTAAATCAGAAAATACTTTGAAACAAATGAAAATGGAAACAACACAATCCAAAATCTATGGGATGCAGCAAAAGCAGTTCTAAGAGGGAAGTTTATAGTGATACAAGCCTTCCTCAAGAAAGAAGAAAAATCTCAAGTAAACAACCTAATCTACCACCTAAAAGAATAAGAAGAAGTAAGAAAGCCCAAAGTCCAGGAGAAGGAAGGAAATAATAAAGTTCAGAGAGTAAATAAATAAAATAGAGATAGAAAAAATAACAAAAGATCAAGGAAACAAAGAGCTATTTTTTGAAAAGATTAAAAAAAATGATAAACCACTAGCCAAGCTCACCAGGAGGAAAATATAGAAAACCCAAATAAACAAAATAAGAAAAGAAAGAAGAGAAAGAACAACTTATACCACAGAGATACAAAAAAATCATAAGAGAATGTTACAAACAGTTATATGCCAACAAATTGGACAACCTAAAAGTAATGGACAAATTTCTAGAAACATACGACCTTCCAAGACAGAATCAAGAAGAAACAGGCAATTTGAACTGACCAATCACTAGTAGTGAAATTGAATTTGCAATTAAATGTCTCCCAGAAAAAAAAAAAAAAAAAAAAGCCCAAGACTGAACAGCTTTACAGGGGAATTCTACCAAAAATATGAAGAAGAAATAATACCTATCCTTCTCAAACTGTTCCAAAAAATGAAGAGGACAGAACATTCCCAAACTCATTCTACAGGGCCACCATTACCCTGATACCCAAATCAGGCAAAGACACTACAAAAAAGGGAAGGTAGAAGCCAATATATCTGACAAATATAGATGCAAAAATCCTCAACAAAATATTAGCAAACCAAATCCAAAAATATATAAAAAGGATCATACACCATGATCAAGTTGGATTTATTCTATAGTCACAAGGATGGTTCAGCATTCACAAATCAATGTGATAAACCACATTAAGAAAAGGAAGAATAAAAATCACACAATCATCTCAATAGACAGAAAAAACATTTGACAAAATTTAACATCCAGTCATGATAAAAAACACTTAGCAAAGTGGGTATTGAGGGAACATATCTCAACATAATAAAGGCCATTTATGACAAATCCACATCTAACATCATACTCAGTGGTGAAAAGCTGAAAGCCTTTCCTCTAAATTCAGGAACCATACAAGGATGCCAGTCTTGCAACTTCTATTTAACACAGAATTGGAAGTCCTAGCCACAGCAATCACACAAGAAAAAGAAATAAGAGGTATCCTAATTTGAAGGGAAGAAGTAAAATTGCCACTATTTGCAGATGACATGATACTTTATATAGAAAACGCTAAAGTCTCCACCCCAAAGCTATTAGAATAAATGAATTCAGCAATGTTGCAGGATACAAGATAAACATACAGAAATCTGTTGAGTTTCCATACATAAATAATGAACTATCAGAAAAAGAAAGTAAAAAATCCCATTTAAAATAGTTTCAAAAAGAATAAAATACATAGGAATAAACTAAACCAAAGAGGTGAAAGACCTATAATCTGGAAAATATAAAACACTGATAAAGGAAACTGAATATGATACAAAGAAATGAAATGATATCCCGTGCTCTTGGATTCAAAAAATTAATGTTGTTAAAACGGCCATACCACCCAAAGCAATCTAAAGATTTAATGCAATCCCTAACAAAATACCCATGATATTTTTCACAGAACTAGAACAATTAATCCTAAAATTCACATACTACCAAAAAAGACCCCAAACTGCCAAAGCAATCTTGAGAAAAAAAGAACAAAAGCTGGATGTATTACCCTATCAGACTTCAGACTATACTACAAAGCTATAGTAATCAAAACAGAGTGGTGCCTGCAGAAAAACAGACACACAGATCAATGAAACAGAATAGAGATTCCAGAAAAAAACCCACACATTTATTGTCAATTAATCTACAACAAAGAAGTGAAGAATATACAGTGAAGAAACAACATTCTTTTCAACAAGTGATGCTGGGAAAACTGGACAGCTACTTGTAAAACAATGGGATGATAACATTTCCTGACCATACACAAAAATAAACTGAAAATGGATTAAAGACCTAAATGTAAGACATGAAACCATAAAACTCCTAGAAGAAAACATAAGCAGAACACTCTTTGACATAAATTGTAGGAATATTTTTTTACATCTGTCACCTAAGGTAAATGAAATAAAAGCAAACATGAACAAACGGGACCTAATTAAACTTAAAAGCTTTTGCATAGCAAAGGAAACCATCAACAAAATGAAAAGACAACATACTGAATGGGAGAAAATATTTATAAATAATATGGCTGATAACGGGTTAATATCCAACATATGTAAACAGATCATACAACTCAATATCAAAAAAACACAAACAACACAAGTTAAAAATGGGTAGAAGACCTGAATAGACATTTTTCAAAAGAAGGCATATAGATGGCCAACAGACAAATGAAAAGATGCTCAACATCGCTAACTGTCAGGGAAGTGCAAATCAAAACAACAAGATATCGCCTCACACCTGTCAGAATGGCTATTATCAAAACTCTACAAATAACAAATGTTGGAGAAGATGTGGAGAAAAGAGAACAGTTGTACACTGTTTGTGGGAGTGTAAATGGGTGCAGCCACCATGGAAAACAGTATGGAGGTTCCTCAAAAAAACTAAAAAACAGATCTACCATATGATCCAGCATTTCCACTGTTGCAGGTATATCTGGGAAAAAAACAAAAACACTAATTTAAAAAGATAATATGCCCCAATGTTCATAGCAGCACTATTCACAATTGCCAAGATATGGAAGCAACCCAAAGGCCCATCGACAGACGAATGGATAAAGATATGATAGATAGATAGATAAATAGATAGATAGATAAAGATGGAATATTACTCAGCCATAAAAATATTGAAATTCTGCCATTTGCAGCAACATGAATGGACCTAGTGAAATAAGTCAGACAGAGAAAGACAAATACTGTATTATATCACTTATATATGGAATCTAAAAAAATAATACAAATGAACGTATATGCAAAACAGAAACATGCTCACAGATATAGAAAACAAACTAGTAGTTACCAAAGGGGAGAGGGAAGGAGGGAGGGGCAGATTACGTGTATGGGACTAAGACTTAAAGACTACTATGTATAAAATAAATAATCAGCAAGGATATATTGTACAGTGCAGTGAAATATAGCCATTATTTTGTAATAACTTTAAATGGAGTATAATCTATAAAAATATTGAATCACTATGTTGTGCAAATGAAACTAATATGATAGTATAAATCAAATATACTTCGTTAAAAAGGAAACATAAATCTTAAGTGTATGGCTCAATGAATTTTACCTATATATATGCCCGTGTAAAATATAGTTCAAGATACACATTTCCTAGAAAGGTTCCCTTGTTCTGCTTCTCAGTCAACACCCATTCCCTCCCGAGAGGTAACCACTATTCTTACTTCTTGCCCTCCAAATACATCTGACATTCTAAATATACAAACAGAAAAGCGCTGGAGAAATAGGGAAATTAGAGAAAACAGCATCTACTTTAAATCTGTTTATTATCTTATTGGAGAGACAAGGTGTTATGGTCAAGTGTTGAAATCCTAAACCCCCCAAAGGTGATGATATTGGGAAATGGGGCCTTTAGGAGGTACTTAAATCATGAAGATGGAACCCTCATAATTGGGATTAGTACCTTATAAAAGACATCTCACAGAAATCACTAGCCCCTTCCACCTTGTGAGCATATAATGAGAAGGGAGCGACCCAGAAAAGTGCCCTCACCCATTTATGCTGGTACCCTGATCTTGGACTTCCAACCTCCAGAACTGTGAGAAATAAATTTCTGTTGTTTATGTCATTGAGTCTGTGGTATTTTGTTACAGCAGCCTGAATGGACTGAGATACAGGTTTAAATAAGCACAAAAAATGTTGAAAAAAATAGTTTATTATCATTAATATATACCTTTTTTCATGATAAATCTCATTAGATAAGTAAAACAATGTCTAACATATTTCTCCTAACTTAATGTGCAGTCTTTTCCTTTAAAGTGATAAATAACAAACTATGCAGTAAGAGCTATATGCTCTTTTTAAAAATATTTGCTGTCATTGTAGATAATAACGAATGCAAGTTTTATAATAAACCAGTCAGCCCCCTTGCTAGGATCCTAAGGTACATATGTATTATTCCTTTAATGGTACTTTGTTAACACCATCTTTGGCAATAAAAGGTGGAGCTACATGTATTCTCTTCAATATTAAATGAACTGGGCTGATAGAGGCTCTCA
Source organism: Eubalaena glacialis (assembly GCF_028564815.1). NCBI lineage: Eukaryota > Metazoa > Chordata > Mammalia > Artiodactyla > Balaenidae > Eubalaena > Eubalaena glacialis. The sequence continues at coordinate 9,474,170 of NC_083725.1, read as the reverse complement.
AAAACAGGTGGTATATGGTATAGATTTTGCCATTCTCAAAGGGAACAAGAAAGGGCAAAATATAAAAAGAAAGTTGATAAGAAATATAGAACAAAAGGAAAAGATCAGAGAATCTGATGATACTTCAAGCTATATACTAGTTTGTATTAAGACATTTTATTGAATCCTGTTCCCTATACCAGGAAGAGTATCGACAAGAATGAGAATATTTCTACAGTATTTGGCACTTCTGTGTTTAGATGAGTAAGATATAATTTTAACTTTCTGTGATTTATGACTCACCATATTTGTCCAGATTAGGAATAACTCAGAAGATGGAAGTATGAAAAAATTATTTTTAAAAAGGTCAGGATATTTATTCCTTTTATAAACATGTTAGTTATTTAGTAAACTAAATGATATGAGGTGCAGGAGATACAGAGGCCAAATATGAGACAATATCAGCAATGAGGGAAGTGATAAGACAAGTCTATACCACATATAAAAAAATCTGTAGAAGCAACATGGTGATAAATACACTCTTCTTGAAAGACACCAGTAAAAATTAATAAAAAGTTGAATTTCTTTACAATATTGCTGATTCAAATTAGAACATGGTTCTCCTCTGGATTTTTAAACAGGGATTTCCTCAGTGTAACTTTGATATCCTTGTTTCTCAAACTGTAAATCAAAGGATTGACCATGGGCACCACATTAGTATAGAAAACAGAAGAAATTTTTTTCAGGTCCATAGATCCAGGAGAAGAATATTTAAGGTACATGAATGCTGCTGAACCAAAAAAAAGAGAAAGAGCAATGATGTGGGAGCTACAGGTGCTGAAGGCTTTCGATCTTCCCTGAGCGGATTTGATATGAAGAATGCTACTAAGGATGAAGATGTAAGAAACCAGGATGGTGAAACTGGGTACTGTGATATTAATACCCACAACAATGAGAACTACCACCTCACTGACATAAGTGCTGGTGCAAGAGACTTGGAGGAGTGGGAGGATGTCACACAAGAAATGGTTGATTATATTAACATTGCAGAAGGTTACTCTAAGCATGTACCCTGTGTGGGCAGAGGCTCCAGTAAACCCCACCACATATGCAGCCAAAGATAGCACCAAACAGACCTTATGGAACGTGGTGACCTTACACAGCAATGGAGTACAGATGGCCACACAGCGATCACAGGCCACTGAGGTCAACATATAGCACTCAGAGATGACAAAAAGGAGAAAGAAAAACAGCTGAGTCATGCACCCAACATAGGAGATGATATTCTTCCTGAATACAAAGTTCATCAGCATCTGGGGGGTGAAAACAGAGGAGTAACAGAGATCAATGAAGGATGGTTGAAGACTAAATAGTACACGGGGGTGTGGAGGTGAGAATTTAGACCAATAAGAATGATCGAGCCCAGGTTGCCCACCATGGTGACAATGTAGATCATTAGAAACAGGTAAAAGAGGGACTGCTGGAGCTCTGGATGGTCTGTTAATCCAGCAAGTATAAATTCAGTCACTAAGTAGTCATTTCTAACCAGCATTCTCAACTTCGGAAATCTGTGAGAATAGAAGAAAAACTACATTAATAGGGAACCCAGCTCTGTCAGACTCTCTTTTATATGAGCTTTACAAGAAAGAGACTCAGACTGGCAGAAATCACATCTTCCTTTGATTCATAGGGTCTGTAAGTACTGCAACACACACCCCTCAACATTTAAGTCACTGTCTTTTGTTGCATGAGCTGTATGGGACAAACAACGGCTTTATCTTTACTAGAAGACAGAGGGATGGGGTAGCTGAGGAACAAGCCTACCTGTTGATGGGCTTTGGTGGTGGGGTTGTATCCCCATCTCTCCATCCTATTCATCTGACCAGTCACTTTTTAGTTCCTACTCATGTTTCCATCACTCTACTAGGTATCTCAGTTCCCCTGTGATGACCTTCAAGAAAGAGAGAGTTCCCACAGGGCAGAGACCATAACCATATTCTGCTTCCTAGAAGGGAGTTGCTAAGAGTCTTTTGGATTTTCAGGTACTTTACTACAAGATTCCATGAAGTCAATAATTGATAACAGGTATGGAGGAGAGCCTTGGTGGCCTAACCTTTATACTTAACCATATACTGCATTGTTTCCACACATTCTCCTCCTCTATTCCATCCTAGCTGAACATAGAATGAATAAAGGAAGGTGGATGTGCTTTCCCAGGTTTTGTAGGATGGCATGAAAGCAAAATAAATTAATTTGGGTGCTGATTAAATTAGCTGTTGTTAGTGAATATATATCAAGCTGTATACTTATTATGACATGTAAACTTGTACAGTACATATAATATATTTCAACAAACATATTTTTTTCTCACACACACTGTATTTTATTTTTACAAGAGATAAACTGACACCAAGCATTGTAAATGGATGACCACAACAAAAGCAACAATGATTGCAATTACCAAACACGAAACACACTCATACTATGTCATAATATTGACATTCAGTCCAGTAATCCTCCACTGTAACAGCTCCTTTACTTTGCTGTGAAAATTGATTTGTATATTTTTTGCCTCTGAGTCCTTGTGGGATTTTTTTTTTATTCAAACAGAAAGTCACAAAAATTATAATCATCCTCACCAGTTCACTCAGTCCCATGTAATTAATTTTTTTTCATCTTGATCCTTTGTTAGCACTTTTATGAATTCATCAGTTTTCCATTAGAGTTCTGAAAATGCTTATTCATTCAGTTCATCAGTATAGTCAGTTACCAGAAACCTGTACTTGTCAGAGTCTTTTCCATGAATTCCTTGAAGATGAAACCCTTTTATAGGAACATTTTTGCGAAAGCATCAGAGTACACCCAGAACTGTCTGTAAATGACAAAAGACTTAAAAATCACCACGGTTAAAGATTTGATGAAAGTTCATAATAATGCAATTGACAAGGAAATTTAGTTATTTCTGAGATATACATTTTAAAGTAATAACTAGAATTATGACTTATAACATTATACCAGAACATATAAGATTTTTAGAAGTTTCATGTAAGGTCTGAAACATTTATATTAACATATTTCCATACAAATAATTCTGGCAACCATAGACACTACAGAATTAAACATAGCCAAAATCCTAGCCAGAATACCAAAAATTCTCACCCTAGTAGCCATTAACTAAGTTGTTAGTACCTGAGACAGCACATTATCTTTCAACAAAATATTACAAGACAAAGAAACAGTCTAAAGAGATAATGCAAGCCACAGAACCAGACTCAGATAAGAATGAGATGTAGAAGTTATTGAACAGGAAATTAAAATGACTATAATGAATATGTTAAGGACTCTAAGGGAAAAATAGACAACGTGCAAGAATCGATGGGTAAACAGAGAGATGGAAACTCTAACAAAAACTATCAAAAGAAAATGCTAGAAATAAAAGGCACAGTAACATAAATGAAGCTTTCCTTCTATGTGCTCATCAAAACCCAACACAGTTTAGAAAAAGAACCAGTGGCTTGAAGATCAGTCAATTGAAACTTCCCAAAATCAAATCCAAAGAGAAAAAGAGTGAAAAATAGAACATTCAAAAACTCTGAAACAACTTCAAAAGTGAAAAAATATGCATAATTGGAATATCAGAAGGTGAGAGTGAACGGCTGATCCTCCTCTTCCTTACATTTTCTTGAGAAGTGATTTATATAACTAAGTTAATTTATACTTTTAAATCATTTACATTTCTTTTTTGATTTCTTACTATTATCTCCATAGCTTTATATGTTGTTTGCCCTTATAAGGATTTGGCATCAATAACTAACACAGATTTCATTCAGGAGAACACCATTTTACGCAAAGTCTTACTCAGCGCAACTTGGACATCTTTGTTCCTCAAACTGTAAATGAAAAGATTCATCATTGGCCCCACAATGGTGTAAAAAACTGTGGATACTTTATCTTGATTCAGAGACCCAGCAGGAAAAGGCTTCAGTTACATGAATGCTGATGATCCAAAGAAAAGAGAAACCAGAATTATGTGAGAGTTGCAGGTACTGAAGGCTTTGGACCTGCCCTCTGTAGAACAGATGCTGAGGATGTTGGAGAGGATCAAGGTATACGAAATGGAGATGGTGAGACTGGGCACCATGACATTGACGCCCACCACAATGAAAACCACCAGCTCATTGATGTAGGTGCTTGTGCAGGAGAGCTGGAGGAGAGGAGGAATGTCACACATGTAATGATCGATGATGTGGCCATCACAGAAGGAGAGTCTCAGCGTGCACCCAGTGTGGGCCATGGTACCCACAAGCCCCATCGCGTATGCACCCACCGTCTGCGTGAGGCAGACCTGATGGGACATGGAGACCTTGTAAAGCAGGGGCTTACAAAAGACCACATATCGATCTTAGGCCATTGACGTCAAAATACAGCACTTTTCAATAACAAAAAAGGAGAAGAAACAGAGCTGAACCAGGCACTCTGCTTAAGAGATGACGTTTTGGTTTACAAAACTCATCAGCATTTTAGGGGTAATGACAGAGGAGTAGCAGAGATCAATGAAGGAACAGTTGAAGAGAAAGTAGTACATGGGAGTGTGCAGGTGAGGGTTCAGACCAATCAGAATAATCAAGCCAATATTCCCCACCACGGTGACCAGATATATTCCTAAGAAAATGAAAAAGAGAGGCAGCTGGAGTTCTGGCTGTTGTGTTAAACCCAGCAGGATAAACTCAGTCACTGAAGAGTCGTTCCCTGGGGCCATGCTTCCCTAGGACATATCTGTGGGAACAGGACAAAGGGTAACATTAAAATGAGTACCCAGCTCTCTCCACCCAATCCCACTATAATGAGGTTGAGACCCAGAATAGGAGAATGAACCCAAGCCAACCCTCTGTGTGCCTTTGTTTTCTCCTTTGTGTAAAGGCTGAGGGAACTTTTAAAGATAATATATATCAAAAACACTAACGGGCTACTGAGCCTGCGCGTCTGGAGCCTGTGCTCCACAACAAGAGAGGCCGCGATAATGAGAGGCCCGCGCACCGTGATGAAGAGTGGCCCCCACTTGCCACAACTAGAGAAAGCCCTCACACAGAAACGAAGACCCAACAGAGCCATAAATAAATAAATAAATAAATAAAAACAAAAAAAACCACTAATGGGCAAGTTCTACAGGGATAAGATTCAGTAACCCTGTGACCACTCATGACTACAGCATCTCTGCTCCACTTCTGCTTTGATAGCTTACCAGGCCCACCTAATGATCAATGATTGTCTCAGCAGAGAGAAGGTGTGTCATTTCAGGGAGTCCTTGGCTTTCTGAGATGAGGTTTGGAAGAATAACATGACAGATAAAATTAAACACTCACCCTTTTACATGGGGACCTCAATCCTGCTGGATTAACTGAGCTCAGAGAAATAAAGTAACTTCCATCCTCCCAGACTGTCAGACTTCCACAAGCTCTCAGAAAGGTCCTAATGCCTCTCCCTGCTGAATGCAACATAGACTCAGATCAAAGTTGCTAAGCTCAGAGAAAAGAATATAATTTCCATCCTCCCTGAATGTCACAAAGAGGACTTCCACAGACTCTCAGAAAGGTCTCAATGTCTCTCCCTGACTGCATAGACTCAGATCAAAAGGCAGATTTGGGTCAATACAGGAAGTTTTCACATGCCAAAATCAAGGTCAGCTCACTATGACAGGCCATTAGGAACCATTTGAGATTTTTACTTCTCTTTTGACACAGGATTGAAATAATCTAAGTGCAGCTTAGAAAGAGTAATATGGCAATGGCTGGCAGAATGGACTGGCATAAGAGAGACTGGAGGCAAGGTGACTCGCAAGAGGCAATTACAATAGTCAATGAATGATAAAAATGCCCTGAATTAACAGTGCTACTGTGAGCAATTCCAAGAAACAAACACATGCAAGAGACACAGAAAGGAAAGAGTCATCAGAACTTCTCACAAAGGGGATAGAAGTAGACCAAAAAAATCCCAAAGATATTAGCCTAGGTGCTTGGTTAAATTATGGTGTTAACTACAAACAGAGAGAATTCAGAAAGAATGGAAATATTCATAAACAATATGCATTCAGTTTTGAACATGGTGATCTTGAGTTGCCAGCTGGACAAGCAAGTAGAAGTATACAACCTAAATAAGGCTAAATAATGCTCAAGAGGAAGACCAGAATCTGAGAAAAAGATTTGGGGACCATTTCCACAGAGGTTAAAGCCATGGAATCAGGTGAACTCAATGAGAAAGAATAAAAAGAAAAAGAGCAGAGAGGCAAGAAAAACATGTGGGAAATCCCTCATATGGGTTTTACACGTAGGATAGTTTAAAACCTAATCATTACAAAAATGAGTCCCAATTATTATCATCAGACCCTTAGAAATTACAAGGGGACTAAAAATTCCTTAGGGCAAACTTGAAATGCGTCCCACAAGATAGACATTCTTGGGCTTAGCCTTGATGAGGACCTTAGAGATTCATTAAGACTATTTTATTTCCTGGAAATGTTAAGGACTCTTATTTAGGTGATGTAAGAACCAGAAACACTTTAAGTTTGTATTACATCAAATCACATTACAAGAAAAGTTTATGGCAAGGTACTAAATTAGAATTAAAGGTCATTCTTTCACCTTTAACAAAACCAGTGTAAATACAGGCAGAGAATGAGTGTAGAGATACTCTGAGCTTATTCTTACATTGGAAAACTAACTCATTACCCTCCTTTCTTCTACCTACGTGATGGTCACAGTAGCCTGGTTTAGTTATAATGAAATGTGTCAAATGGTTATCCTTTTCCCTGAGATATACCACAGTATCTTTTGTTAATTCCTGGCTCCTTTTTAAGTAACTCAAGCCCGATATGTTCTAATTTATCAAAGTCAGTGGTAATTTAAGTTTTATACCATACTATATTATCATAAAGATGCAAAAAATGTAAACCTTTTTTAACTAAACAGAATTTTAATTTGCAGTATTATGTCACACTGAGCTAAGCTGCTGCAAGCATCTGGAATCACTGGCTAATAATATATATTTAAATGTAAATATATAATGGAAAGAAAGTTAAATCTGCAAGTGTCAGGAAGAAAATGGGAAGGCAAAATCTAATTCAGCAGATCTGGGGTGGGGTCCTAGATTCTGGTTTGTTTGTTTGTTTGTTTGTTTGTTTTTGAAAGGTGTAAAGTCTGTGTCTAAATTCATGTTTTTGCAAATGGACATCTGATTTTTCTAGCATCATTTGTGAAGAAGACTACCATTATTCCATTGATTGCCTTTGCTCTTTTGTCAAAGATCAGTTGACTATATTTTGTAGGTCAACTTCAGGTTCTCTCTTCTGATCCATTGTCTTTTCTTTCATCACTACCACACTGACTTGATTACTGTAGTTTTATAGTGAGTCCTGAAGTTGGACAGTATCTGTCCTACAACTTTGTTCTCCTTCAGTATTGTATTTGATATTTTGGGTCCTTTCCCTTTCCATATAAACTTTAGAATCAGTTTGTTGATATCCACAAAAACTTGCTGGGAGTTTGATTGGGATCACATTGACGATATAGATGAAGTTAAGAAGATTTGACATCTTAACATAATTCAGTCTTCTAATCCACAAACATGGAGTATCTTTCCATTTATTTAGATTTTTTATTACTTTTATTAGAGTTTTGTAGTTTTCCACATATAGATCCTTTATATATTTTGTTAGACTTATAACTAAGTATTTCTTCTTTTTGGAGGGTAGGGGTGGGGTGACAATATGAATAGTATTGAGTTTTTCATTACAAATTCCAATCATCCAGTGCCTGGTACATAGGAAAGCTATTAACCTTTGTATGTTAACTTTGTATCCTGTGACTCTCCTCTAGCTACTTATTAGTTCCAAGAGGTTTTTTTGTTCATTTGTCTGTTTTGTAGTTGTTGCTGTCAATTTTGAGGGACTGTCTACAGAGACAATCATGTCATCTGAGAACACAGACAACTGTATTTCTTTTTTTCCAATATGTATTTTAAAATGGTTTAAAGTTACCATTCCAAGAAGCAATACAGGCTCAAATATTAATAAATTTGAAAAAATGTATCTCAACATCCTTTGTCCTAAGGAAAATGCAAATTAAAATTATAATGAGATACCACTGCATACACACTAGAATGGCTAAAATTAATGACTGTCTATACCAAGTGAACATGTGGATGTGGAACACCTGGAACTTTCATACACTGCTGTTAGAAGAGTAAAATTATATAGGTACTTTGGAAAACAAATTGGTATTTTCTAATAAAGTTGCACCATATGTAGCATCTGATCCAGACATTCCACGGCTATCACATATACAGAGAAATTAGTGCATATGTCAAAAAAAATACTTGTACAAGAATGTTCACTGAGGTTTTATTTCAATAGCCAAATTTCCATCAATAAGAGAATAGATAAGGAAATTGCAGAAAATACATTCAATGAGATATTTCTCATAAAACAATGTTCTGATACGTGCACCAATATGGTTGAAATACAAAAATCATTATGTTGAACGAAGATGGCAGACTCAAAAGAGTATAAACAGTATGATTTTATTTATAAGATTTTAAAGAACAGGCAAAATTACTCTAAAGTGATAGAAATGAGAGCAATGGTTACCTCAACTGGTGCATGGGATTTGTCTATTGACTAGAAAGTGACATAAGGGAAATTTCTGGGGTCATGGAAATGTTCTGTATCTTTTTCTGGGTGCTGATTAAATGAGTTTATACTTAGGTAAAAAGTCATCAAGCTGTAGACCTCATATTTGTATATTTTACTATATGTAAACTAGGTCTCATAAAGTATAATTTGAAATGTTTTTATAAAACTTTATAAGGAAAATTTATTTGTGTAAAAATTTATACAGCTCAATAGTTTAAACAATATATTGTTCAGTAGATCTCTCAGGACTTACTATGGAAAACTAGTCTGTGTTTTTGTAACACATCTCTAATATCTACTATCAGTATGGGTAGGCCAATCCACACCTTTCCATACCAACCTTAGAGGCTTAATACTGGACCAGATGGGTCAGCAGTCTTACACAGGATTGGGCTTGGGTGTTTCCATAAAGAATATTCTGACTTATATTGAATCCATGTCTCCAACCTGGGGAAATTCAATGAAGTTGACATAAAGAAAGAAAACCGAGAAAAAAAATAATCAGATACAACTGGGACATTAATCACTTCCCATTTAAGCTTGTGCTCCATGAGCCCTGCCAATTATTACAGTGTGTTTGTGTTTCTATCACCAATAGTGACAGCCAAGCTTCAATCTCTTTTTTCTTTCTTATAAAAAATTTACAAATGAGTTATTTCAGTTTAAAAATATGGCAACCTTTCTTGTTTAAAATAACAGGAAATCCAACTAAAAACCAGCTTAAAACTTGGCATGCAAAAAGCAGGAAAATTCAATCCACAACGAGGAAAAACTTCAGTCTGTAGAAACATACTGAAAATAACATATTTTAAAATTAGCAGACAAGAAAAAAAAGAGCTGTTATTAATATATTCTATATATTCAAGAAAAAAAATGTCAAGGCATGACAAGGCCCACATTGACTTCCTTGATCTGAAAAATACAATGTGTGAAATGAAAAATACACCAAATCCAAAAAAATACATAATCCAAAAATAATCATGAGAAAAAACATTAGAAATCCCAATTGAGGGATATTCTACAAAATACCTGACTAATACTCTTCAAAACTGTCAAAAGTTATCCAAAACATGGGAAGTCTGAGAAAACGTGACAGCCAAGAGGAACCCAATGAGACATGACTAATCAACGCAATGTGGTATCCCGAATGGGATCCTAGGATAGAAAAGGGACATTAGGTAAAAACTAAGAAAATCTGGATAAAGTATGGACTTTAACAATAATTATCAATATTGGTTCACTAACTGTGACATATGTATCACACTAATGTAAGATAGCAAGAGGAACAAGATATGAAATATATAGTAACTCCCTGTATTATATTAACAATTCTTCTATAAATCTAAAATAATTCTAAAATAAAAAATTTATGTAAAAATAAATGTGTTGAATGGAGTTAACACCACATCAGAAGAAACGATGAGTGAACTTAAAGAATAGCAATAGAAAGTACCCAAAATGATATCCAGAGACAAAAAAAAAAAGCCTAGAAAAGAATGAACAGAGCATCAGTGAGCCCTAAGACATCATATTATGTAATTGGAGTAACCTCATATGTATGTAATTGGAGTCCCAGACAGCAGAGAGGAGGAGTGGTAGAAAAATATTTGAAGACATAACAGCTGAAGACATCCACCTAAAGTATCACTATACAGTGAATGCCCCCTTACCACCTAATCTAACTTGAGAACAAAGTTGACTAAATAAGCTATTTAACAACTGTCATTTCTGGTATTGTTGGACTAGGCTATTGGGTCTACCACCCACTCAAAACAGCTAAAAATACTGAATAAAATATTCTACAATATTCTTTTTTATGAACTGGTTTGTGATTACATAAATTTTGCATTATTTATTAAATTGCAAATGTATGTATTATGAAGTTTTCAGGATATATTTGACAGTAAAATCAGAAAAGTTCATATATTCATTACCTACTATAATAATGTAAATTATTCAAACATCAGAAATATCTCTTAAATGAGATTTATCATTTTTTATTAAATAACATTCCCAAATAAAATATACTCATAATTCTAAATGAAAATTGGTACTTGCTTCTGGAATATAATTTCTTTGTTAACAGGCTTTGTGCTTGAAAGTTATGTGCAATTCTTGAGCAAGAATTTTTAATGACTATATCTCCAATTTCTTTTATAATCATCATCAATTAGAAATTTTGTATGCGTAAGTGGTAGAGTTTAGATCATTCTTACCACCATTTAAAACTTTGCTGTTGAAATCATATTTAAATAATGTGAGTTATTTTCTTTTTACTGACAAATTTAATGTTCAACAAATTTGGAACTAATTTCGCTTTTTCATTTCAAATATTTCAAAATAACAGAGAAACCCAATTTGCAGAAGGCTTGTGCATTCTTAGAGCAATCACACTTCAACTAGTTTAGATGCCACGAAAAGGATAAATTGGCTGGAGATGGACAGAAGTACGTGAAATGGGGAGCCAGAGACTAGGGCATCTGCCTGGAGCTGCGAACATCAGGACTCCTTGCCTGGCGTCCACCACAGGCCAAGTACTGTGCTCCTGGGCACCTGAAACAGACTCCCCCAGCAGCCCTGTGGGACTCTGGTCCACCACAGGCACTGTCCCCTCTGCATGTGGCTTCTGTAGCTGGTGACCAGGTGGTGGAGTGCCTTTTTGGTTGGGCTGTTGAAATAGAGCAGTGAGTGCCTCACTTGGCTGACCATTCTTGACGCTGGCCAAAGTACGGTATATGCCATCACGTCAGACACATTCTATTCTTACCCTTCCGAGAGCATCTGTCTAGGATATACTCTAGGCTCGATGCCTTTAATGTGAATTCATCTGGGGATTCCGCATGAAGAAAACAAACTTTTTTCCCAATTAAAATTGTATTTATGAAGCATATACAGAAGGATAATAAAGCCATATCTACCCATATCTTCAAGAAATTCATCAAGTTATGGACATAATACTTCCAAATATCCTAAAGGTGTTTTAAAAATGTTTGATATATTGAAAAAATTTTTACTTCAAATTCTATAATTATAGTTATTTTTAAAACACTACAATTGAATTTTTAATCATTTTAGTTTTATATGAGTTGTGATTTTAATAATTTTAAATGATCATTTTTGCCACATTGATCAAAAGAATATAAAGTCAACTTGTAAAGTAAGTCTGTTGATTCACAGACCGAGCCAGGCATTTTACTGACTCATACTGCCAGCAGAGTGTGCTGGGAAATTGGATATCACATTCAGACTACAAGGCATGTGTCATGCCTGCAACTATATTTTGCCTACATAAACCAACATAATCCCAAAAAGTGTGTGAAACCGCTAAGTCATGAATATACATGGCCTTTTATTTGGCTGGACAGGGCCAACCATTCATGGAGGTGTGTCTCTCTCCACACGTTTTGTCTGCTTGGTTCTACTGCATTTTAACCTCAGATGAACTCTCCCCATGTAGTGAAAACAGGACTACTAGAATCCCTAGATTTAATCTTACCAATTCAGTAACTACAAGTAGAAAAGTTTGTTTAAATAATTTTGGCAGAAAAGACTGTAGTCAAATGACTATTTCTGACTAATCACTGTCATCAGGGTTTGGCATGTGCTAATTAGACAGGATATGTCTTGTGAGATGGGCAAGTCCGTCCAACAAAATCACATAAAAGGTGTTCCCTGTTTCAAATTCCAGTCAAAAAACAGCATACTATGTATTTCCTATGGAGGATATTTTAAAAAGATAATTGGATATATAGACATTGCAAGGAGGAAAGAGCAAAAGATGAAGCAGAGAAAACATAAAGACTAATAACCTATAAAAAATAGCTACCCAGAACTGAGAGAACAAACAGAAAGAATAAGAAGCATAACCAGAGTCTAGAATCTCAGAGGAGAAGCTCTATAGGATTGGTGCTTGGATTAATGGAGAGTTTGGAGATGCCCCACAGCTGGTGCTTGGATCTCTGCAATAGAGGCTCCAAGAAGTTGCAAGGTCCAACATGGAGGGAGACCAAGAAGAAGGCCTGACAAGTGCTTGAGCCACTCAAGGGGCAAAGTCTGGGCAATAAAGTGAGGGAGGATACTACAGCTGTTAAGGAACTGTTGTCCAGCTATTCACTATACATAAGGGGGTGTACCAAGTTAGGAACATTTCCATGTGCTTATTGGCTATTTACATATGTTCGTTTGGGATGTGTCTTTCAAATCATTTGCCAATATATGATATGATCTTTTCATCACTGAGATACATTTTAATTAAGTTGTTATATATTCTGGATACAATACCTTTATCAAATATATGTTTTGCAAATATTCTTCCAGTCTGTGTCTTGCCTATAAATATTTTTTTGATAAACAGATGTTCTAATTTAAATGAAACTCATTTTCTCTTTTTTTTTCTTTTAGATTTAGTGCTTTCCAGAATATGTTTAAGAAATCTGTGCCTACACTAACATACTTTTCTATGTTTTCTTCTAGAAGGTTTATGTTAAAGTTTCATGTGTATAGTTTTGATCTATTTAAAATTAATTTTTGTGTATGATGTGAGGTAGAGATCAAAGTTCATTGTTTTCCTCATGAGTAGTTAGTATTTCCAGCATCAATTGCTTAGAATGATTTTTCTTTACTTACAGATTTACACAGTTGCTCAGTTAAAAATCAATCAACTATATAAGTGAGGATCTGTTTCCGAATATTCTATTGTGTCCCATGGATTTATCTATATTTATAACAAAACCAATCTGTCTTGATTACCATATCCTAAAACTAAGGTTTAAAATCAGTTAGTGTTAAGTCCTCTACATCATTTTAGAATTCTCCAAGAAACAGATGCTAAGAAATGATTAGACTTCCAAGACATTTATTGTGGTAAGTGCCTGTGAAGGATAAAATGGGAATGAGTGGGAGTCAGTGAGAAAGCCTTCAGACCAGGATGAAAGTGTGATACCTACGAAAGGAGAGAGAGAAGAAAGGATTGGGTAGGAAAACCTCAGACCACAGTGCAGTTCAAAAAAATCTCAAATAGGATGATAGGAAGTCCCTAAACAAAGACTGCCTATCAGAAGAGATCCACGTTACACAGAAATTGGCCAGGCCGGTATGACCCACCATGCTAAGCCATTGGCTGAGGCCATCTTAGAGTAAGCATGGACTCTGCCTGAACACTATGGTGGATCCAAAGGAGTATCGGCTATAGACAGTCAATGATGCTCCCCACAGGTGGCTCTACTGAAAGGGAGTTAGCAGCACCTCTCTATGGTTGCCACACTTTACTCCTCAAAAGAAATTATACCCCAAAGTTCCTTCTGACTTATTTTTTGTTATTGTCATTTATTACTATATTTTATTAATTATTATTTATAACATTAAATTTATTATTGTTATTATTCAAACAAGATAATCCAATTCAACAAGAATATTTTTGACCTACCACTATATTTGATACCATAAATATATGAATGGGAAAAGCATTGGAGAAATAGGGAGAAGCATCTAGGTAAATATATTTATTGTCTTACTGGTGAGACGAGGTTTAAGTAAGTTCAAAAAATGTTGCTAGGAATATGGTTTACTATATTAATACACAACTTTTTTCATGATACTTCACTGGATAAGTGAAACATGGCTAAAATGTTTCTCCTAACACCATGTGTAGTATTTTCCTAAAGTGATAAAAAACAAAATTGACAGTAAAACCATATGCTTTTTTCAAAATATCTGGTGTCATTTTAGAGAGTAATAAACACAAATTTTATAATAAACCACCCATTATGCTTACTGGGATCCTGAGATACATATGTATTATTCTTCTAATCATCCTCTCTTAATGCCATGTTTGGCAATAAATGGTGGAGTTATATGTATTCTCTTCAATATTAAAGGCATTTGCCTTATAGAGGTTCTCAGAAGCAGGTGGCATGTAAAACAGATTTGGCCATTTTCAAAGGGAACAAGAAAAGTAATAATAATAAAAGGAAAATTGGTATGAAAAATAGAACAAAATGATAACATCAGAAGGATCTGATCCTACTTTAAGCTATATATGCAATTTGCAATGAAGACATTTCTTTGAATCCTTCTTCCTATACCAGGAACAATATTGTTTTAAAAGACAATTATTCTGCAGTGTTTGGGCACTTCTGTGTCTAGAACAGCAAGCTCTAATTTTAACTTTATGTATTTATGAAACTCACCATATTTGTCCAGATTAGGAATAGCCCAGGAGACAAAGACAGTATGAAAAAAATCAGTTCATACTTTCCTTTTATGAAGATGCTACTAGTTATTTAGGAAACTGGTACAAGATGCAAGAGATACGTAGGAAAAGTGAGACAAGCTATAAGGAAAGTGATGAGACAAGTCTATTATACCACATATAACACAATCTGTAGGACATAGTTATGAACAAATATCATCTTGAAAGACAATAAAAATTGAATGTCTTTACATTATTGTTGTTTGTAATTAGAACATGTTTCTCCTCTGGATTTTAAACAGGGATTTCCTCATTGCAACTCTGACATCTTTGTTCCTCAAACTAAATCAGAGGACTGAGCATGGGTCCCACATGAGTATAAAAAACAGAAGAAACTTTCCCCTGCTCCATAGATCCAGGAGAAGAATATTTAAGGTACATGAATGCTGCTGAACCAAAAAAAAGAGAAAGAGCAATGATGTGGGAGCTACAGGTGCTGAAGGCTTTCGATCTTCCCTGAGCAGATTTGATATGAAGAATGCTACTAAGGATGAAGATGTAAGAAACCAGGATGGTGAAACTGGGTACTGTGATATTAATACCCACACAATGAGAACTACCACCTGACTGACATAAGTGCTGGTGCAAGAGACTTGGAGGAGTGGGAGGATGTCACACAAGTAATGGTTGATTATATTAACATTGCAGAAGGTTAGTCTAAGCATGCACCCTGTGTGGGCAGAGGCTCCAGTAAACCCCATCACATACGCAGCCAAAGATAGCACCAAACAGACCTTATGGAACATGGTAACCTTACACAGCAATGGAGTACAGATGGCCACACAGCGATCACAGGCCACTGAGGTCAACATATAGCACTCAGAGATGACAAAAAAGAGAAAGAAAAACAGCTGAGTCATGCACCCAACATAGGAGATGATATTCTTCCTGAATACAAAGTTCATCAGCATCTGGGGGGTGAAAACAGAGGAGTAACAGAGATCAATGAAGGATGGTTGAAGACTAAATAGTACACGGGGGTGTGGTGGTGAGAATTTAGACCAATAAGAATGATCGAGCCCAGGTTGCCCACCATGGTGACAATGTAGATCATTAGAAACAGGTAAGAGAGGGGCTGCTGGAGCTCTGGATGGTCTGTTAATCCAGCAAGAATAAATTCAGTCACTAAGGAGTCATTTCTAGCCAGCATTCTCAACTTCAGATATCTGTGAGAATAGAAGAAAACTCCATCAATAGGGAACCCAGCTCTGTTCTTACAAACTCTCTTTTATATGAGCTTTATGAGAAAGAGACTCAGACTGGCAGAAATCACATAAGTCCTCCTTTGCTTCATAAGGTCTGAAGGTACACACCCCTCAACATTTAAATCACTGTCTTTCATTGCATGAACTGCATGTGACAAACAACTGCTCTATCTTACTAGAAGATAGAGGGATGGGGTAGCTGAGGAGCAAGCCTACTTGCTGATGGGCTTCAGTGGTGGGAATGTATCCCCATTTCTCCCCCTATTCATCTGATTCATCACTTCCTAGTTCCTACTCATGTTTCCATTACCCTACTAGGCACCTCAGGTCCCCTGTTTTGACCATCAAGAAAGAAAGATCCCTACAGGGAAGAGACCATACAGATATTCTGCTACCAGGAAGTCTCTCATAGTCTCTAAGGTTTTCAGATACTTTACTATAAGAATCCAGGAAGTTAATAATTGATAACAGGTATTGAGGTGAACCTTGGTAACCTAAGTTTTATACTTAACCATACACTCCAGTGTTTCCACACATTCTCCTCCTCTGCTCTATCCTAGCTGGACAGCAAATGAATAAAGGAAGGTGGATGTGCTTTCCTAGGTTTTGTAGGATGGCATGAATGAGAAATATTAATTTGAGTGCTGATTAAGTTATTAAGTTTGTGAAAACATTTCAAGCTGTATACTTATTATGATATATCAACTTTCCTGTTTATACATTTCAATAAAAAAATTTTAGAAAGAAACACAAATCTCTTCTGATGTTGCTGTCTGGATTTGTCACTTGGAACTGCTACAGTTCTCCTGCTCCCAGAATGAAGATAGAGTCAACACAGAGTGTATGCTGAGAACAATACAGGCAGTAGAGTCAGAGCGCCAGACTTTGGAGTTTCTTGTTATTCAATATAAATACTTCTCATTTTTCAGCAACAGAGGGAGTGAGCAAAAAATAGAAACTTGGTTAACTCACTCTCCATCCATTGAGGGAACTCAGTGCTGACCCTTTATGTGTGTTTTACCTCCACTGTCCTGAAAGAAGAACTGGCCTTGGAGATATCAAAGCTGAGCAGATGTAGTCACAGAATCTTCCTCCTTCCCTGGAAAAGTCATAGCATAGATCTCACAGTATGAACGTTCCAAGAGTCAGTCTATGATTTAGATCAAACTTGTGGTTATAAATTTACTAAGAGATCATGAAGGGAAACCACAGGCATCACATCTGAGCCACAATGTCATAGAGCACACAGCATTTGCTTAAGGCTTATAATTCTTTTGGACCTGATTAGAAATTCAGGTATAGAGGTCCCCCAGGACTTTCCCATCATGATACGCTCTGCAGGGGAGAAATGTGCCTGTGTTTACACCCTAATTGTTACAGTAAATGTTAATTTCCCATCAGGGATTACACATTCCCCAGAGCATAGGAGAAAGGATCCTCTGCTGTCCCTTATAAAGATGCAAATAATTAATGTCATTGAAAATTCACTAATTATAATTCTAGGTAACATTAGTTTCAAGAATTTAAGTTCACAAAGATAATATGACCATTTCAGAAAAGTTTATTATGGCCCTTTATAATAGTTGAGTCTCTTTAAATAATCAGTGTTTATGCAAATTTTATAGACATAAACCAAAGGATCTTTTTAATTGATTTCAGAGATTATTGTTTAATAAAACACTATTTACTATAAAAATGATTCCATGGAAATTTAATTACCTTGAGTTGTTCTGATTCAATATGCTTTTAATAGATTAAAATCAAATCTATAAGAAAAATCACTGTAAATAAGCTTCTATTACAAGGAAATATGACTTTAAAATTCCTATGTATATATTAGCTTATGATCATGCTTACGAGAAAAAAATCTAAGTTTAAAAAAATTTTTAAATTATTATATATTCCCAGGAAATTTCAAAAATAATGGATAGAGTCCCCTGAAATCTACCCAGCTTCCTACCATGGTGACATCTTCGACAACTGTAGTATAATAGCAAAACTACAGACATTATTCAGCTTTGAGCAATTTTTTATGCAGTATGTGTTTCTGTCGTGTGTGTGTGTGTGTGTGTGTGTGTAGATCTATGTAATGTGATCACTTGTGTAGATTCATGTAACTACCACCATCATGATACAGAGCTCTTCCACTAACATAAAGGAACTCCCTTACACTACCTTTTTATAGTGACACCTATCCCCTCCCACCTTCATCTGTCTTGCGGCAACCACTAACCTGTTCTTCATCTCTATAGTTGGGTCATTAGGAAGACAACGGATGAAACCATACAATACATAACTTCTGAAATTGGCTTTTTTCACTAAGCATGATGCCCTTAAGTCCATCCCAGTTGTTGCATGTATCAACAGTCTGCTCCTTTAATTGCTGAGTTGTATTGCATTTTATACAACCCACATTTATTCAAACTTCTGTAGTAATTTTAAAACTACTAGGTTCTTGTTTAATGCAATACTAAATCTGTTTTATTTATGGAAAATGTTTAAAGGGCAGGGGATATAAGATCACAGTTCAGACTGGCTCTTCTTATTCTCTTTTTAATCAGTTTTATTGTGGCATAATCTGGATACAATAACATGCTCTCATTTTAAGAGTAGAGTTCAGTGACTTTCAAAAATAATACAGTCATATAAAGACTACCATGGTCAAGATCTAGAGCATTTCCCTCACCCCCAAAAGTATACTCATCTCCCTTTGCAATCCACCCCCCTTTTTTTTTATCATGAAAGGATGTTGAAATTTGTCAAATGCTTTCTCTGCATCTAGTGAAATAATCATATGATTTTTATCTTTCATTCTATTAATCTGGTATAGCACATTTATTGATTAGTGTATGTTGAACCATCCTTGCATCCCATGGTTAAATCTCGCTTGATCATGGTGTATGATCTTTTAATGTGCTGTTGAATTGGTTTGCTAGAATTCTGTTGAGAATTTTTGCATCTATATTCATCAGAGACATTGGCCTGTAGTTTTCTTTTCTTATAGTGTCTTTACCTGACATTGGTGTGAAGGTAATTCTGGTTGTAAAATGAGTTTGAAAGTTGTTCTTTCTTCCATTTTTGCAAGAGTTTAAGAAGTTTTGGCATTTATTCTTGTTTAAATGTTTAGTAGAATTCACCAGTGAAACCATCTAGTTTTTGGTCCTGGGCTTTTCTTTGTTGGGAGGTTTTTGATTATTGATTCAATCTCCTTACCCGTTGTCGATCTGCTTCAATTTTTGTTTCTACATAGTTCAGTCTTGGTAGATTGTTTGTTTCGCAGAATTTATCCATGTGTTCTACAGTATTCAATTTATTTGTGTATAATTGGTCATAGCAGTCTCTTATGATTTTTTGTATTATTGTGATATCAGTTGTAATGTTTCCTCTTTATCATGATATCACTGCCGTCTTTGTCTCTTGTTACAGCTGTTAAATTAAAGTTTATATTGTCTGATATAAGTATATTTACCACTGCTGTTTTTTGGTTTCCACTTGCATAGAACACCTTTTTTTATCTCCTCACTTTCAGTCTGTGTGTGTCCTTAAAGCTGAAGTAAGTCTCTTGTGGACAGCATATAATTGGGTCTTGTTTTTTGTTTTGTTTTGTTTTAATCCATTCAGCCACTCTTTTCTTTTTGATTGGAGAATTTATATCATTTACACTTAAAATAATGATTGATGGGTAAGGACTTACTAATTCCATCCTAATTGTGCTCTGGTTGTTTTGTAATTCCCTGGTTCTTTTCTTCCTCTCTTGCTGTCTTCTTTTGTGATTTAATGATTTTCTATAATGGTATGTTTCTATTTCCCTTCTCTTTATCTTTTTATATTAATGTAGGCTTTTGCTTTGTGATTACCATGAGACTTACAAAAAATATCTTATAGATATAACTCTATTTTAAGGTGATAACAACTTAACTTTGATAACACACAAAAACACTACGCTTTTACTCCCTTCCCACATTTTATGTTTTTGATGTCACAATTTACCTCTTTTAATATTGTGCATCCATCAGCAAGTTACTGTAGTTATAGTTTTTAATAGTTTTGTTCTTTAGTTTTGTCAACCTTCACTAGAGTTGACTGGTTAACACACCACTGTCTTATAGTATTATATTCTGAATGTGACTATATACTTACCAGTGTATTGTATACTTTTTTACATTTCATGTTACTAATTAGTGTTCTTTTGTTTCAGCTTGAAGAACTCCATTCAGCATCTCTTAGAGCAGGTCTAATGCTGATTAATTCTCTCAGCTTTTGTTTGTTTGGGAAGGTCTTTATCTCACCTTCATTTTTAAAGACTGCTTTGCTGGGTGAAGTATTCTTGATTGGCAGGGCAGTTTTTTCTTTCAACACTTTGAGTATATTATCTCACTCTCTCCTGGGCTGCAAGCTTTCTCCTGAGAAATCTACTGATAGTTTAATGGGGGTTCCCTTGTATTTGAGTATTATTTTTCCTCTGGATGATCTTAAATTTTTGATTTTAGACAGCTTAATTATAATATGTCTTGAAGAAGATCATTTTGAGTTGAAATATTGGGGTGACCTATTAACTTTATGAAGTTGGATGTCCAAATATCTCCCCAGATTTGGGAAATTCTTAGCCATTATTCCTTTAAACACGCTTTCTGCCCCTTTCTCCATCCTTCTCCTTCTGGGACTCCAATAGTGTCTACAATGTTTCTCTTAATGGTATCCCACAGTTCATATAGGCTTTCTTCACTCTTTTTCATTTTTTTTTTCTTTGTTCTCTACTGACTGCATAATTTCAAATGTCCTGTCTTCTACTTCATAGACTTGTCCTTTTGCTTGATCTAATCTGCTTCTGCTGTTCTTATCACATTTTAAAATTTCATTCATTGTATTATTCAGCTCCAGGATTTCTATTTGGTTCTTTTTTATGATTCTCTCTATTAAGATTCTCATTTTGTTTGTCATGATTTCATTGAATTGTCTTTCTCTGTTTTCTTGTAGCTCACTGAGCTTCCTTAAAACCATTATTTTGAATTCTTTATCAGGCAAACTGCAGATCTCCATTTTTTTTGGCTCTGATTCTGGAAAATTATTGTGCTCCTTTGGTGATGTCATGCTACACTGATTTTTCAAATTCCTTGAAGACTTTGCTACTGTCTTCAAATCTGGAGAAGCAGTCACCTCCTCTGGTCTTTCTGACAGGCTTCAGGAGAGAATTACCTTCTGTCAGCCCTGCTAGTAATTCTGAGGCTTTCTCAGATCTTTTCTATGGTGCTCCACACTTCTTGTTTCAACATAAGCAGAGTTCTTATGCTTGTATGCCTTCTTTCAACCCTGCAAAACTAGTTCAGTTACTGATAGCCTCCTTTTTGCTTTCCCTAGGGTGGTGCTGCATGCTCAAGTTTGTGGTTTCTCCCAGGCCTGCACAGTTGGGCCAGAATTTGAGTTGGTCTTATAATCAGTCAAAGACAGGGTATGTCCCACTACTAACTCTTTGTGAAAATTCACAACATCATCATTATGTGCCTGTGTGTGTGTGTATGTATTGTGTTTTATCGTTAACAACAAAATGTGCAGAATCTCACTTTAGGAGACGTCTTATGCAGCATGGTGTGGGAGGATACAGACAGGAGGCTCTTAGAGTCTTGGCTGGGGTCCCAGTCTTTGGCCTCTCCATGGGCAGAATGCCTTTTAGGGTTTTCCCTTAGCAACAGGCCTGGAATGGTCTGCTCAGAACAGTGACACACCAGGCCACATGAAAACAAACTAAGGAGCAAGCATATGAAGGCCAAGAAATGCTCAAGTTCATCCAGCTCCCCAGTGACCTTTTCCACCTGAAGAAAAGTCCCTGATGTCACCACTCCCTGGGCAGTGGCTTTGGTGGACAGAGAGCTAAAAGGGAGTGAAAGTGACAGTGTCCCCCAAGCCCCACCACCCTTCCTTCTCCATGCTGGGAGTCAGAACTGCTGCCTTTGCTCAGTGGCCTTGTTTCTTAAACTCTTTCTCTCTTGGGATTTCTTAGACTTAAAAACAAAACAACAACAAAAAAACCTATTTGTAATGAAATAACAGAAACACTAATTTCACAGTGCTAACACCTTCATGTTGCGGGGGGGATTGGCTTTTGGTACCAAAAGGTATCATTCCAAATCAAAGTTACTCTCTGGAGGTGAAAAAATACAAGAAAGTTAAGAGGACAGATTTTGCAGGTTGGTAACAAAGAGGAAAGGCTCCAAGAACAGGGTAGAGACGGGGTCTGCTAGGCACCTGTAGAGCAAGGACCACTCCCACCTCATGGGGTGCCAGGACCCCTCCAGAGCAGTGGGTTGGGGCTCAGCAGCCACCATACTCTGCCTTCACCTGTTCAAGAACAAGCGCTCCACATTCAGCCCCTTTCCGGGCATAGCTGGGGATGGTGCCTGTGAGCACGTGTCTGTGGGGCATGCCAGGGACTCTTCATGAGGCTGGGGCATCACGCATCCAGACCAGGTTTTATCGTGCGCAAAGCCTAGCGCTCTCACTCCTCACCAGATGCTGGCCAGAGCCTTGCTGGAGGAGGGGGCCAGGTCTGCTTCAGTTGGCCTGGGCAGGGCAGCCCCTCAGGGAGCCCCCTTATCCCTGGCCTCCTGCCAAGGGCTTGTCCTATCGCACTCGCCAAGAAAGGCATTTTTTGAAGCTGGCTCCACCCCTCCCTCTCAAACTGCCTGCAACCAGCTCGCTTCCTCACAGCAAAAGGATGGGCCATCAAGAAAGGTGCCTGGAGGCAGGGAGGGAGGCAGTGAGGAAACGCGAATACAAGCAGGACAGGAAGTGAGCCCCCAGCTGCCTGAGATGCAGGTGGGAGAGAAAGGGTCTGAGGAGGACAGAGCGGATGGGGGCTGCCAGAGACAGCAAAGCAGCAGCAGAGTGAAGAAGCTGCAGAGTCGGGAAGTCGTGAGCAGAGGGGAACCCCAAGAACACGGAAGGCCCAAGACAGGAGGCCTCAAGAGAATGGGGAACTGAAGTACAAAAAGGTGACCCCTACAAACGGGGGACTGAGGCACAAAGCGATGGGACCCTGAAGTGAATGAGGGCCCAAAGGGGGCCTGAAGCCCAAAGAGACGGTGGAGGCAGACGCGTAAGAAGGGGAGGCTGAGAGCCCAGACACTGAGGTGTGAGAAGAGACGGGAGTTGGGGGAGCAAGGCCTGGGGCAGTGAGGGCCCAGAGCCCCAAGACCGGAGAGGCCGACGGGCGAGAGGCAGGGCATCCACCGGTGCGCCCCAAGGGGAGCTGAGCTCCGCCGTGATCAGCGGCTTCCAGGCTGCTTCGGCACGAGGGCCAGGTGCCCTGACAGGCGGCAGTGACGCGGGAACCCTGGCCTGAGCGGGTGGCCGGGAGACGCACTTCTTGTTTTAGAACATACCCACGGTTATGGACGGGCACTTACTCAGCTTGCTGCCCCTGGTGTCCTTCTTGGCCAGGCCCTGGCCCGCCGGCCCTCTAGGGCCTTGCGCCTCCATTTTGCGGAAGACCCGAGGCGGCAGCGGGCGCGCTGTGCGCATGCTCCTCACACGGCGCCGCAGCCGCCGGCTCCTCCGAGGCGGGTGTGCAGTTCGGCGGGCCTGGGGTCCCCAGGCTGCAGAGCAGAAGACGGACGAAGCTTTGTCTTTGTGGGACCATCAGGGGCCAGGCCACGGGCAGCTGGTGGGCGGCCTAACTGGGGGCTGCAGTGGGCCGGGGCGTGGGCTGCACGGCGCTTCTGGTGCTAGCCGCTGATTTGCCCCAGGGTGGCTTCCGTGCCGTCCATCTCGCGGTTGCTGCCGTAGGAGGCCTTGGCGGTGGCCCAGGCCACGCGTGCCCGCAGGCCCCACTCGTCTCCCGGGGCAGCCTCCGTGCGGTGACCCTGGCCCAGCCGGCCGCCCGGGGCTCTCA
The DNA here is from genome assembly GCF_028564815.1 of Eubalaena glacialis. Taxonomy (NCBI): domain Eukaryota; kingdom Metazoa; phylum Chordata; class Mammalia; order Artiodactyla; family Balaenidae; genus Eubalaena; species Eubalaena glacialis. Next base: position 9,450,162 of record NC_083725.1, on the reverse strand, counting down.
GGCTGCCCGTTCTCCAGCGGCCGCTTACTTCGGGGCCCAGCAGATGCCGGAGACCAGGGAGCCCTCGCGCAGGACCTCGCAGGGGCCGCTAGCCGCCTGCTGCGCCCGCCGGGTCTTCAGAGACTCTCCAGAGAAGGTAAGAGTGAGGCTGCGCCCGCGCTCGGGCACAGGGCACAGGGCACAGGGCCTCTGGGCTGCCCCTGGGCTCCGGGAGGCTGCGGTGGAGCTAACCTTGGCCCGTGCGTCGTGTCGAGCGGTGGCGGCTGTAAAGCTGCGGCGGCGGCTGTGGGAGGAGTCGCTCGGGTGGAGCCGGCCGCTCTCGCTGCTGCGGCGCTCACTCCCCAGGTCAATATTATTCTTCATAAGCAAATCAGCCGGGAAAAGGCATTTGAGTATAACAAAATTTCTTTTATCTACAATTTATTATTATTCCGTCAACCCCAGTATACCTGGAGTAGGGTTTCAGAGTTGGAAACACATAGTCCTGTGAGAAAGAAATTCAGCAACTAGAGTACAGAGTTTATGCACAGTTCGAAGAGCCAGTCAGAATTTGGCCTTGGGAGGAGTCCTGTGTAAAATATCACAGACTCCCATTGTTCTTACATAAACTTCAGCACTTTCTGAAGCATCAACATTTCTCAGATTGTTGTGTGCGTTGGTTGATTTCCAGAGTGTTGAAATCATTGTGTTTGTCAATTTTGGCCAAGTTTATGGATGTTCTTGTGGAGAAGATTTGCTGACCTCACTCAACCATAAGTTCCACTGAAGAAGGTCCTTTTGATTTGACTTACCCATATTTTTCAGGAAATATAAACTATGTTTGTACCTTACTTATAATAATTTTTGGTGGAAAAATCGAAAGTTGTAGCAAATGAGTTTAAGTTACATGAAACAGGACTTATTGGGAAAACCAATAGTGACGTTGTTTGCCAAAGAAGAAGCTAGAATATTCTCTTTTGAGAAGTGAGGTACAAAGATTACACAAATTTCAATGATTAACTGAGAACTAAAACACCCTGAAATCTTGTACTGCAAAGTTTATTCATATTTCTAACTTAGAATTTAACCCATTTGACAGATGCGTGTTTTGCCAGTTAGATCATACTTTGGCTGACAGATGTGCGGGAGAAATATTTTATCAGGGTTTATGTGCACAAACAAAAGAAAGTGACTCTAATTCAGTGCTGTATGTCAGTTATACCTCAATGAAACTAGAAAAAAAATGACTCTAGCTCTTTTAAATAGAAAAGAGTTAATATAAAGAAGATTGGGAATTCAGACAATTGGTTTGAAGTTCTAAAACGAGGGTTGGAGAACAGGCAGATGTGGCGGGTATCCGCATCTATAAGGCATCTTATAGACAGCTTGGTAGACAGAGGTTCTGCAAGGGTGGGGCAGGCCAAAAGGACTGACAGCTGTGCTACCACTGACAAAGGATGCTCACCCAGTTCTGAGCAGTTGGCAACACCCACATCATGTAGTGTAGTTGTGGATATGTTATTCTCTCAGTGTCAGGAGCGCAGAGCAGGTCAATGATTCTGCTAGTCTGAGGTTTTGACTTGCGGCAAAGCGTTTAAGGGAACGGGTCGTCAAGTCAGACTTCCTGAAATTTAAACCCAGATGGATTCTCCCACTTTCTAATTGTGAAATTTTAGACAATTTGTGTGACCTCTTTCACCGTTGATATCCTCATCTGTGAGATGAGAGTAATTGTCTTTTGGCTTAAATGACTTACTACATGTAAAATGTTAGAACACTGCCTGGAACATAAAGAGTCTGATAAGTTTTTGTTCTTCTTCTCCTCATTCATATTCACCTGAATGTACAGCCTGAACCTGTTCCCTGCCTGCCTCCTGGACAGTTTTGTTTTATGTCTGTTTATGTGCCTCAAGTTAAAGTGCCCCAAACTGCAGTCAACATTTACTTGGCGATTCTCAGCACTGCTCCTCCTCTGGTCATCAGTTTCTAAGCTTTTTTCACTACCACCTAGGCAACAAACAAATTGTAAACATCTTCTTCTCACTCAACTTCTTCATCCAGTCTCCAAGTCCCAGAGAACTTATTTCCTTGAAATCCTGGTCTGGCCTTCCCTCTCAGTTATACTGATTTGATAAGCTTCTCCTCATCTCATGTTTAGATTACTCTAATAGTTTCCAGTGTGAGTCCCTATGGAATCTTACCTCCCTGTCACCACACACACACACACACACACACACGCCTCTCTTTCTTGCAATATGGTTATAACTGTAAATTGTTAGATAAATATTGGCAGTTAGATTATTAAACACTATTTATAGATAGTACATAAAATGCTATTTTTGCTTTCGTTTCCTTTTTTGTTTTCCTTGAAGTGAATATTTTTAGGTGCTTTCATTTGCTTAATATTCTATGGATTTCTGTGATTTATCCCTAACCTCGTGCCCATTTGTACAGATCTCCTCTCAGAATGTACAGCTGTAGCTATATGATGTTAGCTGGTATTCTAAAAGTGTTATCTTCTTTAAGGTGTCTTTCCAAGAAATTTATGATCCACTCCAGTGACGACAGGATGCCCTCTTACTTTGTTGAAGATTTAACATCTTGAGATCCCCCTTCACCATCTTTCTGGGGATACTCTTCACCTCTTACCTATGTTAGGTCACTATACCTATGTTAGGTCCCCTATTCTCTGGATCCTATATCTTCCTGTTTCTTGGTTTCCTTCTTCATTTTTTTAAATGAATTTTATTTTTTAGAACAGTTTTAGATTTATAGAAAAATTGAGAACACAGTACAGAGAATTACCATATACCCCACATTCTGTTTCCCCTATTATTAACATCTTGCAGTACATTTGTTACAATTAATAAACCAATATTGTTATGTTATCAATAACTAAAATCCATACTTTATACAGATTTCCTTAGTATTTACCTAATGTCCTTTTTTTTTTTAACATCTTTATTGGAGTATAATTGCTTTACAATGGTGTGTTAGTTTCTGCTTTATAACAAAGTGAATCAGTTATACATATACATATGTTCCCATATCTCTTCCCTCTTGCATCTCCCTCCCTCCCACCCTCCCTATCCCACGCCTCTAGGTGGTCACAAAGCACCGAGCTGATCTCCCTGTGCTATGCAGCTGCTTCCCACTAGCTATCTAGTTTACGTTTGGTAGTGTATATATGTCCATGCCACTCTCTCACTTTGTCTCAGCTTACCCTTCTCCCTCCTCATATCCTCAAGTCCATTCTCTAGTAGGTCTGTGTCTTTATTCCCGTCTTGCCCCTAGGTTCTTCATGAACCCCCCTTTTTTTCTTTTTTATTCCATATATATGTGTTAGCATATGGTATTTGTTTTTCTCTTTCTGACTTACTTCACTCTGTATGACAGACTCTAGGTCCATCCACCTCACTACAAATAACTCAATTTCGTTTCCTTTTATGGCTGAGTAATACCCCATTGTATATATGTGCCACATCTTCTTTATCCATTCATCTGTTGATGGACACTTAGGTTGCTTCCATGTCCTGGCTATTGTAAACAGAGCTGCAGTGAACATTTTGGTACATGACTCTTTTTGAATTATGGTTTTCTCAGGGTATATGCCCAGTAGTGGGATTGCTGGGTCATATGGTAGTTCCATTTGTAGTTTTTTAAGGAACCTCCATACTGTTCTCCATAGTGGCTGTATCAATTTACATCCCCACCAACAGCGCAAGAGGGTTCCCTTTTCTCCACACCCTCTCCAGCATTTATTGTTTCTAGATTTGTTGATGATGGCCATTCTGACCGGTGTGAGATGATATCTCATTGTAGTTTTGATTTGCATTTCTCTAATGATTAATGATGTTGAGCATTCTTTCATGTATTTGTTGGCAATCTGTATATCTTCTTTGGAGAAATGTCTATTTAGGTCTTCTGCCCATTATTGGATTGGGTTGTTTGTTTTTTTGTTATTGAGCTGCATGAGCTGCTTGTAAATTTTGGAGATTAATCCTTTGTCAGTTGCTTCATTTGCAAATATTTTCTCCCATTCTGAGGGTTGTCTTTTCGTCTTGCTTATGGTTTCCTTTGCTGTGCAAAAGCTTTTAAGTTTCATTAAGTCCTATTTGTTTATTTTTGTTTTTATTTCCATTTCTCTAGGAGGTGGGTCAAAAAGGATCTTGCTGTGATTTATGTCATACAGTGTTCTGCCTATGTTTTCCTCTAAGAGTTTGATAGTGTCTGGCCTTACATTTAGGTCTTTAATCCATTTTGAGTTTATTTTTGTGTATGGTGTTAGGGAGTGTTCTAATTTCATACTTTTACATGTACCCGTCCAGTTTTCCCAGCACCACTTATTGAAGAGGCTGTCTTTTCTCCACTGTATATTCTTGCCTCCTTTATCAAAGATAAGGTGACCATATGTGCGTGGGTTTATCTCTGGGCTTTCTATCCTGTTCCATTGATCTATATTTCTGTTTTTGTGCCAGTAGCATACTGTCTTGATTACTGTAGCTTTGTAGTATAGTCTGAAGTCAGGGAGCCTGATTCTTCCAGCTCCGTTTTTCGTTCTCAAGATTGCTTTGGCTGTTCGGGGTCACTGTTTTGGGGAAATGGACATGCTAACAACATCAAATCTTCCAGTACTAATTTCTCCTTTATTCTGTTAATGTTGTAAATTATATTGAATCTACAAACATGGTGTATCTCTCATTATTTATATCCTCTTTTATTTCTCAGAGCAAGGTTTTGAAGTTTTCAGTTTAGAAGTTTGCACATCAGTCATTAAATTTATTTCTAATGATTTTAGTTTGATGCTATTTAAATGGAATTTTTATTAATTTCATTTTCCAAATTTTTGTTGCTAGCATTTAGAAATGCAGTTGGTTTATGTTTAATGACCTTGTGTCGTGAGACCTTGCTATATCTGTTTATTAGTTCTAGTATTTTTGTTTTGTGGTTTTTCTATATTAATGATCATATTTTCTATGAATAATGCTAATTTATCTTTGTTTTCAGTTTGCTGGCATCTTATTTCATTTTTGTGTCTTATTTCAATAGCTAGGCTCTTTACCACATACAGAGAAAAGAGGACAATCTTAGGTTATTCCCAATCTTACAGGGAAAGCATTCAGTCTTTACCATTAATTATAATGTTAGATGTATCAATAGAATTTTTATAAATGCCCTTTGCTACATTGAGAAAATCTCTTTTATTCCTATGTTTCTGAGATTTTTATGATAAATGGATGTTTAATTTTACCATATGCTCTTTCAGTGTCTACTTATCTGATCATACTATTTTCTCCTTTATTCTGTTAATGTTGTAAATTATATTGAATGATTTTCAGAGGTGTAACCAATCTTGATTTCCTGTGATGAACTGCACTTAATCATAAAGCATTATCCTTTTTATAGAACACTATATTAGATTAGTAATATTTTATAAATAATTTTTGCACTTATGTTTACAGGGGACATTTTTTCTTTTAATTCTTTGGCCTCATAAAATGTGTTTGGAAAATGTTTTTTCTTTATCTGTTTTCTGAAAGAATTTGCATAAAATTGATATTATTTCTTCCTTATATGTTTGATAGAATTAACCAGTGAAGCCATTAGGGTGAAGATGTGAGCACATGTGTGTGTGAAGGATGACCTACTTATTCAGTTTATTTAATAGATAAAGGATACTTCATGTAATCTATTTTGACCTAGTAATTCTTTACACTCTTCCAGCTTTTCAATCTTGTAAGAAAAAAATCTATATTTTATATGACAGCATAGTTATTTCCAACAAGATGGTTGGCTTGAATAAACTAGTCCACCGTATTTCCAGTAATAGTCCTAGTAATCTTTTGAATATTTACTTTCTCTGAAATAACACAAATCTAAATGACAGGACTTCCTTGGTGGCACAGTGGTTAAGCATCCACCTGCCAATGCAGGGGACATGGGTTCGAGCCCTGGTCTGGGAAGATCCCACATGCCACAGACCAACTAAGCCCGTGCGCCACAACTACTGAGCCTGCGCTCTAGAGCCCGCGAGCCACAACTACTGAGCCTGCGTGCCACAGCTACTGAAGCCTGTGCGCCTAGAGCCCGTGCTGCACAACAAGAGAAGCCACCGCAATGAGAAGCATGCGCACCGCAACGAAGAGTAACTCCTGCTCGCCACAACTAGAGAAAGCCTGTGCGCAGCAATGAAGACCCAACACAGCCAAAAATAAATTTAAAAATAAATTAAAAAAAAAATCTAAATGATGAACAATGGTGTTTTTAACAAACTAGAACTAAAAAAAATGTTTCTGAGTTCACTAATAAGTGAACCATATTGAAGTCAAAACAACTGTTTGAAATATACAGACATTTTAACTTTTATTGGAGTATAGTTGATTAACAGCCAAGTGATTCAGTTACACATATACATATATTTATTCTTTTTCAGATTCTTTTCCCGTATAGGTTATTATATTGACTAGAGTTCCCTGTTCTATACAATAGGTCCTTGTTGGGTTATCTATTTTTATTTATTTATTTTTTTAAATGGACTAGTGAATTACATTGATTTTCATATTTTTTTTTAAAAATTCATTTATTCATTTTATTTTTGGCTGTGTTGGGTCTTCATTGCTATGCACGGGCTTTCTTTAGTTGCGGTGAGTGGGGGCTACTCTTTGTTGCGGTGCGCGGGCTTCTCATTGCGTTGGCTTCTCTTGTTGCGGAGCATGGGCTCTAGGCGCGCAGGCTTCAGTAGTTGTGGCACGCGGGCTCAGTAGTTGTGGCTCGCGGGCTCTAGAGCACAGGCTCAGTAGTTGTGGCGCACGGGCTTAGTTGGTCTGTGGCATGTGGGATCTTCCCAGACCAGAGCTCGAACCCATGTCCCCTGCATTGGCAGGTGGATTCTTAACCACTGCGCCACCAGGGAAGCCCTCTATTTTATATATAGTAGTTGTGTATATATTAATCCCAAACTCCTAATTTATTGCCACCCCCCCACGTTTCCCCTTTGGTAATCATAAGTTTGTTTTCCAAATCTGTGAGTTTGTTTCTATTTTGTAAATAAGTTCATTTATATCATTTTAAAAATTAGATTCCACATATGAGTGATATCATATGATATTTGTCTTTCTCTGTCTGACTTACTTCACTTAGTATGATAATCTTTAGGTTCATCCATACTGCTGCAAATGGCATGTTCATGCATCTTGTTCTTTTTTATGGCTGAGTAATATTCCATTGTATATATGTACCACATCTTCTTTATCCATTCCTCTGTCAATGGACATTTAGGTTGCTTCCATGTCTTGGCTATTGTAAATAGTGTTGCAGTGAACATTGAGGTGCATGTATCTTTTCGAATTATGGTTTTCTCTGGATATATGCCCCAGGTGTTATTTGTGAGAAGACTTTCAGGAAGCCAGAAAAAATGACAGCTGCCTAGATCTGCACCTCCCAATATTTCTGGTAAAAGCAATACAGAAGAATAAGATGAACAAATAAAAATCCGTAAAAACAACATCCACAGCATAATCCAAAGACAAAAAAATGCCCAAACTTCAAAATAACTATAAATTAAGAAAGAAAAACTCCAAATCCCAGGAAGCAATCTCTCTCACTCCTGCTCTAGAGACCTCAAGCTTTTGCAATGAGCAAGAGCAGGTGGAAAAAACTTAGGTAAGAGAGAAGAGTTGTGATTGTGATGGATCTAATTTGATCCAAAACCACAGTCAGAAAGAGTTAAGTTCACATTAAATGTGAAAAAGAAGAATCTGTCTCGAGAGATGAGAGTGAAGATATACAGGAAGGGAAGGGAAAGGATATGCAATTTGAAGTGTCACCTCTTGGTACCTTGAGAGAAGAAAAAAAATTATAATTATAAAAGTACTATGTGTGGAGTAAAGAAATAATAGACACTAATAATAGAGAGGTCAAATACAGAATAAAATTTGTGTTGTAACGGTTTTAAAAATAAAATCTTAAAGACTAGAACAAGGAAAAGAAGAAAAATAGGCAAAATCAAGCAAGGAGTGAGATTCTTCACTGGGTTGGTCTCTCTCCAGTCCCTTCCTGAGAATGATATTCTCTTGAAATCTCACCCAGAGTTAAGCAATTGAGGGTGAGATCATTTTCTTGGCATCAGTCATGTTTGAAAGATGCATCTCTTTTAACAGAATACTGAAATTAGAAGTACAGGCATTGAGCAGTATATATTGAGTCTTTTCCTTTCTCTTTATTTCTTCTCCTCATTTTGGACTATAAAAGCTCAAAATACCTGTTGGGTAGTCTTGGGTGAAGGGTGATAATGTTGATGCCTGCCACATGTTGACACTGGAAGTTACAGAAGTAGGTACCTAGATAAGAGCTACTCAATTTCATGTGATCTGAGTATATGGAAAACGGCGGTGGAGCCCCACAGAACAAGCTAGTCCTATATGGTCTCATGGTAAGCCATTTTCCCCTTGAGTTATACCCCAACTCTTAGTAAGGTCCATTTTGAAATTTCAGCTAAAATAAGATCAAGCAAAGGAGTGATCTTTTCATTGCATGAGTCAGAGTAATAAAGGTGGAGATACATATTCATGAGGAACAGAGTAGAGTCTTCTGGTCTACACAAGGAGAAAGTCTGTCTGAGAAAAAAGCCAGGTAGAACCAAGCATATTCAAGTAATTGAAAGAAAGAGACACAACCCTCTGGATTCCTTGGATCCATTCAAATCTGAAGCAAAATGCATCCCTGGACTTGCCAGTTAAGTGAACTTTTTTGTTTGTCTCAATATCATTTCACTTACAATGAAAAGTAATTATTTATTATAATGAAAAGGTTTTTAATTAATACATGTCACAACTGTACCTTGTACAAATTTCTATGATAGTAATTACTCCCTTTTTTCTATATAGCATTGTAAGAAAAATTAATTTTATATTAAGAAAGATCTATGTTTAAATCCTGGCTCTGCCATTAGTTGTTATGACTTTGGCAAATTTTTTTTTAACATCAGCTTTGGTTTCTTCATATGTAAAACAGAAATACTTTTCTCAGATAGTTCTGAAGATTATAAAGGATAAGTTAATGAAAGAGTTTAGTATTGTAGCTAGAGCCAGATATCTATAAATTGTGCAGTTCTCACTTTCTTTTGTTGCTTCTCTAATTAGAATGAGAGAACCAAGGGGCAGGATCTGCATTTTATTCCTTTTTGTATTCAGAGTACCTTGCAGCTTAAATCCACCAAGACCATTATTTACTCTAGAGAAAACAGGGTTGTGAAGGAAAAGTAATCAGTGTATTTTACTCCTTAGATGTGCAAAGCATTTACATCCTCATAATCATGTAAACACTGAATATTAATGGAACTTTAAAAATTAACTGTACTGGGAAGATGAAGACATTAGGAAGTATATTTGTGGTGGTAGAAGGTGAAAATTGGCTAGATTTAGTTTCCCAGACTTAAAGTCAATTGACAAGACATAATAGTGAAAAATCAAGAAACAACTGCATGTTATTTAGAAATATAAAGACCAAAACAAAAAAAGAAAAAATAGAAAGAAAGACCTGTTAATAGCAGCATCAATAAAAATAAATAAGATTGACTTCTTGCCCTCTAGGAGTTTACAGTTTAAATGAAGGTAACCCATGTAAACTCATTGTATATAAATGGGAGAAGATAAATGCAGAAGATGCTTCAGCAGCACACAGAGAAGGCACTTTAGGTTCCGGGAGTAGAGACAGGAGAAGAGGTCAGAATAGATGTTCTATCAGAAATGATGACAGAACCAGTCTCAGAGAATGAGTAAGAGGTATCCAAGTGAGAATAAGGGAGAAGGCATTTCAGGCAGATGAAATGACATGAAGCCAAGAAATCATCAAAATGCGTGAGAAGTACTACTAGAGAGTAAAATTCAAGAAGTAGACACATGGGAGAAAAGGCTGTGGACACCAAATTTGGGGAGCAGACCCTAGAAGGCTCTTTCTGAGGGATTTGCACCTGTGTTGAGAGAGAAGCTGAGAGAAGCTAAACAAGGGAATACAGCATTTTCACAAGTAATTCCATATAAAATGTGTGAAGAATAGATTTCCAGAGAAGATAGATGTGGCAGGCAAAATTCTGAAACATGACCCGCCCCCCAATGTCTTTTCCTCTTGTATAATCCCCTCTTATTTGAATGTGGAAGGAACCATATATTTAACGATATATCACTTTAGGGATTATGCATGTTATATGGTACAGTTGGCCTTAAATTAGGGAGATTATCAGGGCAGGCCTAATGTAATCACATGATCATATTAAAACCAGAGAGTTTTTCTCAAGCTAGTGGCAGAAGGGGAAGTCGGAGAGATTCAAAGCACAGCAAGGATTCTCCATTTACCGCCAGGTTGAAGACAAGAGGGCCACATGATGAGGAATGCAGGCAACCTCTAGAAGCTGAGAGTGACCCCCAGCTGACAGCCAGCAAGGGAATGGAGCTCTCAGTTCTACAACTACAGGAACTGAGTTCTTCCAACAACCTGAATGAGTTTGGAAACAGATTCTTCCCCCAGAGCCTCCAGAAGGGAATGCAGCCCTGCCCACACCCTGATTTCGGCCTGGGCAGAGAATCCAGCCATGTCATTCCATACCAGACTTCTAATTTACAGAACTATGACTAGTAAGTGGGTGTTCTTTTAAGCCACTAAGTTTATGATAACTTATTACACATCAATAAATTCTTAATGTGAACTGATAGTTGGAGAAGAACATTGAGTCCCAAATGTACCAATATCAACTTACTAACAAAAGATGTAAACACAGGCTCAGTAATTTCTTCCCTAAGGAGCCTGATCAAACTTTGATCCTAAATGAGCCTCATTTTCCAAGCTTCCAAACAAGTTGCTGAGATCCACAGAGAATACGATGCATTCACACTATTAGCCCGCTGATGGTTTGGAGACATAAAGCTGATGCATTTGCCTTGTCCTGAGGACATATGCGAATCTACAGACAGAAGGGATGTTGCCTCCTCCTTTGTCAAAACCTCTGTCTCCTTTGGGCCAGTGAAGGGAAAAGAGCACATAAGGCCTGGTAGTAGTGAAGTCTCCAGGTTGAAGGAAGTTGGGCGGCGAGTCTTCTCTGTTCTGATGTTTTCATTCCCACCGCTACAGCAGTGGAGAGATGTGGGAGGCCACCTGCCCTTCTTAAACAATCCATTGTGATTTTGAGGTAAGATTGGATAAAGGGAATGGGTGGGAGGAATGCAGGATCATAGGGGACACTCTCAGTACTTTTGCTAAGCCTGGTGCTGAGTTTCTGAAAGGTAGGAGGAAGAGAATAGGTTGAACAGTGGGCACAGTGGGGATCACAGTGACCTCACTGTCCCAAGCTTCAGGAATTTCCATAGGAAGGAGTCCCAGGTACCACTCTGGACTCCTTTCCTCTCTTGCTGTATGGCCTTGGCCAGCTACTCATCTCTTCAAGATATTGTTTCCTTATCTCTCAAATGTGAACATCACTTTGGACCCCTGCTGAAAGACTTTATCCTGGATCGTGTCAGCCCAAGGGAGGTGAGGAGTTGCAGCTGAGATTTGAAAACATGGAAGGAAAGGACAGATGAGAGAAGAAAGTTGAAAGATACGGAGTCATCACTCTGGCTCTTCTAGAGTGCTGTCCCAACAGTCACACTTGAGCCCCCATGGAACAAGTCCTCGGTCTAGAAAGAAAGGATTTCAGTCTCTTCTTGATGTGACATTGTTTTCTCATTTCCTCACAGATCACACCCCTGCCAGTAATGTCTGTGGAAAATGACTCAGTTCATCCTGATAGGACTTACAGACCAAAGTCAACTCCAGATACCCCTCTTCTTCCTCTTCTTATTGAACTATATGGTCACTGTGGTAGGGAATTAGAGCTTAATTAATCAGATATGCCTGAACTTTCATCTTCACACTCCCATGTATTTTTTGGTCTTCAACGTATCCTTCATAGATCTCTGCCACTCCTTGGTCATTACGCCTAAACTGCTGATGAGCTTTGTGTCAGAGAACATCATCTCCTTTGCAGGATGCATGACTCTGCTGGGTTTTTCTTTTCTCTTTCTTTGTCCATTCTGAATGCTATGTGTTGACAGCCATGGCCTATGATCGCTATGTGTCCATCTGTAAGCCCCTTTTGTACACAGTCACCATGTCCCCTCAGGTCTCTTCTTTGCTGATGTTTGGTTCATATGTAATGGCGTTTGCCGGTGCCATGGCCCACACAGGGCACATGGTCAGATTATCCTTTTGTGATTCCAGCGTCATCAACCATTATATGTGTGACATCTTCCCCCTCCTCCAGCTGTCCTGCAGCAGCACTGATGCCAGTGAGCCAGTGGATTCCATTATTGTGAGCACAGTTGTAATAATATGTAGTTCATTATTTTTGTTTCTTATGCTTTGATCCTCTCCAATATCCTCCACATCTCATCAGCTCAGGGTTGGTCCAAAGCCCTCAGTACTTGTGACTCCCACATAATAACTGTTTGCCCTCTTCTATGGTTCTGGGTTGTTCACACATCTCAAGACCTTTTCTGATGGTTCTGTGGGCCAGGGGAAGTTCTTCTCAGTATTTCATACCAAAATAGTCCCCATGTTAAACCCCCTCATCTATAGTCTAAGGAACAAGGATGTCAGACTTGCTCCGAAGAAAACCCTAAAGAGAGTTGTGAACTAAGCAGAACCAATATTGCTGGGTTGTTGGGTGTGTGTGTGTGTGTATGTGTGAATGTGTTTTCCCATAATTTTCTTCAGAACAAGGTTTTTGCCTTAGATCCTTTTTTCTGTCTAATCATGCCATTTAAACATGCAAATATTATTGAGTGTCATGATTGTTCTCAGTTCCATGCTTACTCACTGAATGAGCTTTATTCTTAACAGTGGGCTCCAGAGACTCAGCTTGATTCCTACTCCTTTTCACACCACCTCCCACTTTGCCTCTTTCCGTGTACTTTTCATACATCAGCATGAATGTGGTCTGATGTGGCCACCCCTCTTTGTTTTCCCTAAAAACAATGTTAATGTAGCCCTTTCTGTTGTTTAACCATTTGAGGAGTTCCTTCTGTGTAAGTTATACATTTTCTAGAATTTCAGTGCTCTTTTAGTCATGGTTTCTATAGTACTGCATTTCCAAACTCAGCAAAGCTTCAATAGTATCTATGAGATATTTATGCTTAGTTAACAGGGATCACAAGTATTAGCTTATAAGTATGGAATGTGTTAATACCAATTAGGAACTGAGAGAAATGAACCTAGTTGCTTTAAATCAATTTAGTCTGACTTGTTGTAATAACATCAGGGGTATGATATATATGTATATATACATGTATCAGACTGTCATAATTTTGTTTACATCTCTGCCTAATCAAATAGAATTTGACCACCTAGTGTTTACTCTTTTCTCCTACATGGTTAGACTAGAATCTGGTAAAATAAATATTCATGAAATTAATAGTTTGAACTTGTTTGATACAGATTTTTTCTCTAAAGCAAACTAAAAGTTTTTGTTAGTAAAAACTTCCTTTTTTTCAGAAAACTCATTTTCTTAGAATTTGTGGCCATAAATCTTCAAAACGGTAAGGAGTCTGGTTTGATGCAATAGAAGGAAATGCCGTTCTTTTTTCAGTTTGAAGTACAACCTTCTGCATTTCCGATAAGGCAGGTCTAGTGGTGATGGAATCCCTCAGCTTTTGGGTTTTCCTGGGTCTATTATAACATAGGTATCTTTCAAATTGACTGTTTCAGGTAACCAGCACTCCTGTTTGCAAACTAACATGTTCCTCCTGAAGAATTTGGATCCCTTTTGGAAGAAAGAAGAACTGTTTGGTTTGGTTACAAAATTAGGAAAAGCATGCAATTTTACCTTCAGAAACTAAGATAAAATAGGGATGTGTTGTACTACTTATTATATACATGAAATTTAAAACCTGTCTCCAAAATGTAACCTATGCGTGTGTTAGTAGAAGATAATAAAACCAAGTAAATAAATTAGGTGTGCCTGCAAAGCGGCTGTGGCATTTTTAGAACCCCAAAATGCATCATGGTAGGTAAAAGTTTGTTTCTAAGGGAGGCAGCAGAAATATAACAGACATATCCGTGCTATTGTGCACAGTCCTCATGCTTGGCTTGAACCGTGGTTAAAATGGATTGCATTTCAGTTTCCTCAGTAGGATTGACAGTTGCCTTGCCCTAAATTTTAGGCTACTAGAATGCTAGGTATCAGATACCACACTGAGAAAACTACCCTTCATGATTGGTATGTTACCTTCAAGTCTTTTCTCTTTACATATGCAAATATATTTAGGGGGAAATTGGAGTGATATTACACATAAATTTATGCATTCTTTTTCCCAGTTTTACTGAGATAAAACTGACAAATAAAAATTGTATGTATTTAAGGTATAAAACATGATTTTATATATATATATATACACACACACACACACATTGCGAAATGATTACCACAATGAAGCTAGTTAACCCATCCATCAGCTCACATAGTTACCACTTTTTGTGTGTGGTGAAAGCACTTAAGATCTACTCCCTTAGTAAATTTAAAGTATAAATCCCCAGAACTTATTCCTATCATAATTGAAAGCTTTTACCCTTTGACCAACATCTTGCCATTCCCTACACCCCTTAGCCCCTGGCCACCACCATTCTACTCTCTGCTTCTATGAGTTTGACTTTTTTTAGATTCCACATATAAGTGAGATCATGCAGTATTTGTCTTTCTGTGTCTGGCTTATTTCACTTAGCACCGTGTTCTCAGGGTCCATCCATGTTGTTGCAAATGGCAGGATTTCCTTCTTTCATGGATGAATAATATTCCAACGTGTGTGTGCGTGTGTGTGTTTGTATCACATATTCTTTATCCATTCATCCATTGATGGACATTTTGGTTGTTTCCATATCTTGGCTGTTGTAAATAATGTTGCAATGAATATAGAATTACAGATATTTCTTCAAAATCTTGATTTCATTTCCTTTGGATATATACCCAGAAGTGGAATTGCTGGATCATATGGCAGTTCTACTTTTAATTTTTTGAGGAGCCGCAATACTGTTTTCCACAGTGGCTGAACCAATTTACATTCCCAGTAGCAGTGTACAAGGATTCCCTTTTCTCTGCATCCTCACTAACACTTGCTATTGCTTGTCTTTTTGGTAAAAGCCATCTTAACAGGTATGAGGTGATATCTCATTATGGTTTTGATTTTCGTTTCCCTGATAATTAGTGATGTTGAGCACTTTTTCGTATACCTGTTGGCCATTTGTATGTCTTCTTTGGAAAAATATCTATTCAGTTCTTTTGTCCATTTTTTAATCAGGTTTTTTTGTTTGCTTGTTTTGTTTTTTTGCTGTGGAGTTGTATGAGTCCCTTGTATATTTAAACCCTTATCAGATATATGGTTTGCAAATATTTTTCCCATTCTATAGGATGCCTTTTCATTATATGGATTATGTCCTTTGCTCCTGCTCTGTTTTTTGATCCCTTTCTGTCATGAGCATTTTCCTGTGTCAGTAAAGATTTCCTTCTATGAAAGCACTGTTCCTGATGCCATACTCTCTCGTGCCTTTTAGACTTCTTACTGATATTTCTTCTTAGGATGGTATTTCCTCTGGAAAGTTTACTTTTACTGCGTTCTTTTACCACGACCACCATCTCTGTCTAGATTTTTCTCCTTTCCTATATGTATATATAGAATTAATAACTCATTATATAAGGGAAATACGGCTTCTTAGTATTGGGGTCCTTTTTAATTATTTAGCTTTTGAGTCCATAATGCATTCACATCGTTCAAAATTCAAAAGCTACAGAAAGGGTATACAATGAAAAGTCTCCCTTACACTCCACGTCCCCTCAGTTACCCGGTTGTTCTCCCAGGAGGCGGCCAGTCCTATCAGTTACCGTCAGTGCTGTCAGTGACATTTTATTCACATATAATAAAGTTCATATATATTAGCCCACTGATTTTACAGAAATGGTAGCATTCTGTGTGCACACTGGTTTAACCTGCTTTTTATCTTATATATACCATTTCTTGAGACACAGCTAGAGAACGAGTAAGACTTAGGATCCAGGAAAGAGTAAATTCAGAAGACTAGTGAAGTCCCAGGATGACAGCTGTGCAGCTAGCCTAAAAGCAACCAGTCCAGACTGGAACAGTGGTTTAGGAGGGTTTTTTCCACTTAACAATACATTTTGGAGATCATATCATATATATATATAAAGATAGTCGTATATGATATATGTCTTATATATATAAAGATAGTCTTAGTTTTTAGTGCACCTACATAAAATTTTTGTACAAATGTCCAAAAAAGTATTTGATCAGTCTCTTTTTGATGGATAACTAGGTTAATCCCAGTTTTTTGTTATTATGAAAAAAGGTTAAAATTAGTAAACCAGTACATAAATCGTTAGGCATGTGTATAAGTTTTTAGAGTGCATTTATTAAGCCTAAGGATATGTATATATGTAAGTTTGATGAATATTGTCCAGTTGCCCTAATAGAACCTGTTTCTTTGGTTCACGTAAGTTTAAATTACCTCTCAGTCCAAATCCATCCTTCTGTACTTTTTGTCATGATACTGGGGCTAAGCCTCTGGAGCTTATATTTCTACTTTGCCAGCTGGCTTAAAATTCGGTTCTACCAGTATTCAATGCTGCTGCCAGAAATAAAAAGCATCTTAAAAATATGAAAACAAATTGAAACAGGTTACAGGAAGGTGACCTGAATTGTTTTGGCATCAATTTAATCACATGCAAGGAAAAAACAGCAAGTGCTCCACTCCCAAATGTCATATTGGATATTATGTAAATAAACAACTAACCAGAGTTGAAAATATAAGTTCACTCTTTCAGTAGATATGAAAAAAACAAATGTGTGGGCATGTATCTTGGAGGATAATCTTCCATTCAGTGTCATGTTGATGAGATTGAGTGCCCAACTTCCCCCTGGAGAATCCATGTAGGAGAGAAACACCTCCCCCATGTCCCTAGGCTCACAGAAAAGAGGCACATTGACCTAGACGCAGCCAATTGCATGCTTCCACTGGAGAAATTAATCTGATGGGAATGATGCGAACACAGTGAGACAGTTGGGAACCATTTTGGTGCCTACAGCATGTCTAGGGGCCGTGCCAGTTTTATGGAGCAGGGGTGTGACGTTGTAGCAAGACTGTTCCTGCTGAAATAAGCCCTGCTCTAGGCCTCTGGGTTGCGTCGGTTCTGCCTTTTCTCCAAGTATAGCTTTACAGGCACACCAAGTGCCTGCATCCCCAGTATTCTTTCTGTAAATTACTAGAGTGACTTGCTTATCAACATAAATCCTGAGACAGGATTTCCCCCTGCGTCCATATATGCCAAATCATGGACAAACTGGCCAAAGATATGTATATGAAAAGTTAAACATTGTGAAAACTGGCTTTAGGGTGTTTTGATTCATAATTAATGATTGAAAGTGGTAGTTTTTGTAACCTCCTCTGTACCTCACTTATCAAAAGAGAAAATTCTAGCTTCCTACTCTGGCAAGTAATGTCATTATTGGCTTTGCCAATAATGAGTCCTCTTTCATGTAACATCAACCTCATCTGCTATGACTTTGGGGTTTTGCTTCTAGAAACTGTTAGGGATAAGTTACGTACAAATTTTGCTTCTATTAAAAAGTATGAGGGCTTCCCTGGTGGCTCAGTGGTTTGAGAATCCACCTGCCAATGCAGGGGACATGGGTACGTGCCCTGGTCTGGGAAGATCCCACATGCCGCGGAGCAGCTAAGCCCATGCGCCACAACTACTGAGCCTGTGCTCTAGAGCCCGCAAGCCACAACTACTGAGCCTGTACGCTGCAACTACTGAAGCCCGCGTGCCTAGAGCCCATACTCTGCAACAAGAGAAGCCACCGCAGTGAGAAGCCCGCACACCGCAACGAAGAGTAGCCCCCGCTCGTTGCCAACTAGAGAGAGCCCACATGCAGCAACGAAGACCCAACATAGCCAAAAATAAAAATAAATAAATTAAAAAAAAAAAAAAAGTTTGAGGAAGACAGGATCAGAAAGACTTAGTTCACCTGAATTGTCTAATTTAAGCTACTTTTAAGTCACATTCTCAGGATATTTGGTGATAATACCGTGGCACTTTGGTGCCCAGCTAAATTCAGCATAATGTTAATTTAACTCACTGTGGACTCTAGAACCCACAATATTTATTCAGGATTAAATGTGGAACAGAAGAGAATAAACAAGACAGCAAGTACCAGATAATGCTCATTGTCTCTCAGCTCCACACTCTTCTCTCCTATGTATTTCCAAGGTTAGAAACCTGTTGCCTACATATCAAAAACACCCCTGACTTCTTGAAACAATGGCAAATAGTTTAAACATGTCCCTTGTCCTGGAAGAACTGAAAGTCTGTGGTGGAATCTGACAAATATTTATACTTACAGTGAGGATAATAGGTACATTTGTATCCAAGCATATAAGATTGATTTAAGAGGCTGGGAGACTTAATGGAGAAAGTAATGTTTCAACAGAGAACAGAAGAAGGATATGAGTTACCTGAACAAAAGTAGAAGTGTGTATTGTCGGATGAGAAGTGTGGGAGCACAATAGGGAGAGTGAGGAAAATTCAACAAGGAAAAGCATGAAGAAGAGGCCAAAGATGGCAGAGCATGAAGCACTTCAGGGAGAGCATAAGCATGCAGTGGAATTTATTTGGCAATTACAAATTAGGATTGTAAGGAATTACAACAAAATGTTAACAGCAGTACATTTTGGATGATGTCTAAGGTGTGGCATAGAATTTAGGGTGAGGATCTACTCAGTCCCCGCAGGGGCTCGAATATAATCAGGTGTCCAAAACCAAGGTTGGGCACCAATAGAAGAAGCTAGGGGAGATTGCAGCAGGCCAAAGAGGATGGAGGCTCACAGAGATTTAGCATATGCCCACCAAATATTGAGTTTAGGAATAGGGCTGATATCTCTGATTGATGGGCATAAATACCCATATTGCCCATTTTGGTTACTTTCAGCTCAGAAAGGAATATAGATGAACCAACAGAACACAGACTTCAGAACTTGAGACTGTGTATTACTGGGGAAGCATAGAAAGACGTCTCCCTCTCCAAGGTAACCAGTCTGAGAAACTCTTGCTGTTTTCTACATACCTCTGTTATTTAGAAGTAGAACACTAAATGAATTCACTGCTCTGATCTTTCTTTCAGTGATGACTCTCCTAAATTGCCTGAAGAAATAATTAGGGGTAATACTCATTGATTCATTAATTCAATCATTCTACAAAAAATTTTTGAACACCTATCATAGTAGGTGCTACGTGTGGGATATAATACAGAACAAACAGAGTTCCCTACATTCATGAACTCACACTATGGTAAGAACCGTAGTTATGAAATATCCTATTTTCCTAATTTTTATGATTGAATATCAAACAGAAAATAGGTCAAAATGTGACTAAGAAAAATCAACCCATGAAGGGAGTAATTTGGTTTCACTCAGAGAAAAATGGCCCTTTTTCATTTGTGATTAATATTGTTCCTTTTTAAAGGAGAGAAGTTTTTTTGCTATCACCCCATCTTTCCCAAGTATCATCAGAATTACAATTGTAATTAACAAATGAAACGCACCAAATAATTTATTTCATTATGAAAGCTAATTATAATGGGTGTTTGCTAATGAAAATGTTCATGATGGGATTTACTCTGCCTCACAGAGTCTCCTAATAACCGTAGAAGAGGAAAAGTAAACTCTTAGCTAAGATCTCTGAGAAAACCTGCCTGGAAGATTTTGATCTTCCAGCACCTGTTTCTAAAACTTTCTCTTCTATGTAGGATGGACAGAGTTGGAGGTTAAGACAGAAACCCAATAATGTTAAACTTGTTTAGTTGGCTAAAAGAACACAGATTTGGGGAAAACCTTCATGATCTAGGGCTAGGCCTAGATTTTTAAGACTTGACATCAAAAGCACAGTCTATAAAAGGAAAAATTTGTAAATTTAGACTCACCAAAATTAAATGTTTTGGCTCTGTCAAATACCCTGTTAAAAGGATAAAAAGACACAGAGATAGAGAGAAAATATTTGCAAGCATATATCTCACAAACGTATCAAGATTATATAAAGAACTCTCAAAAACTTAAAAGTAAAAAAAAAGTAGAAAATGAGAAAAAGACATGAGTAGACATTTCACTAAAGAGGACATGCAGGTGGCAAATGAGCACATGAAAAGATGTTCAACATTATCAGGGAAACATAATTAAAACCACAATGAAACAATATTACATTTTTATCAGAATGGCTAAAATAAAAGTGACAGCACCAAATGCTGACAATGATATAGAAAAACTGGATCAGTCATAAATTCCTGGTGAGAATATAAAATATTATAATCACTCTGGAAAGCAGTTTGTTAGTTTCTTCTAAAACTGAACACATGATTACCTAGCAGTTAGAACCTTGGGCATATGTCCCAAAGCAAGGAAAATTTTCTTCACACAAAAACGTGGATGAACTATTGATACAGGCAACAACCTAGATGAATTTCAAGGGAATTATGCTGAGTGAAAAGAGTCAATCCCAAAATGTTACATATTGTATCATTCCATTTTTATAATATTAATTAAATGAAAGAGTAATACTGGTAGAGAGCAGATTAGTGGCTTAAGGATTAGAGTTTAAGGCTGGGAATGAAGTTTTAAGGAGGAAGATAAACGTCATAAGTTAAGAACATCACAAGGGATCTTTGTGGTGATAAAACTGTTCTGTATATTGGCTGTGGTATCGAATACATAAACCTACGTATGTGATAAAAATTGTATAGAATTAAACACACACACAGGGACTTCCCTGATGGTGCAGAGGTTAAGAATCCACCTGTCAATGCAGGGGACACAGGTTCAATCCCTGGTCTGAGAAGATCCCACATGCCACAGAGCAACTAAGCTCACGCACCACAAATACTGAGCCTGCGCTCTAGAGCCGGCAAGCCACAACTACTGAAGCCTGCACGCCCTAGATTGCGTGCTCTGCAACAAGAGAAGCCACCGCAATGAGAAGCCCACCCACCGCAACGAAGAGTAGCCCCCACTTGCTGCAACTGGAGAAAGCCCGCGCGCAGCAAGGAAGACCCAACGTAGCCAAACACATACACACACACACACACACACACACACACACACATACATGAATGAATAAAAGTAAAACTGGGAAAATCTGAATAAGATCAATGCATTGTATCAGTGTCAATATCCTGGTTGTGCTATTATACTATAGTCTTAAGGTGTTACCATTGGGGGAAATTGAATAGAGGATACATGGGATCCCTGCATTATTTTTATAACTGCATGTTAATCTACTATTTAAAAGGTTTAATTTAAAAGAAGATAAAAGATATAGGCTTTTATCTCAGAAACAGAAATTAAGGCATTTAAGGGAATTTTAAAAATTGTATTCTCCTTGAAACTAAAATCTTAGGATATCGCCCATTTAGATTAATTTTATTGTTAATCTTGAATTTAACTTGAGATGAACAATGTCAATGTAATCAACGTTGTATGTACTAGAACAGCTTTCTTAAGCTTTAGTGTGTCCTTAGCACATATTGTTATGGGGCATCCTATGTGCATGTTGCTCCTACCTGAATATATTTCCCCACTAATAAAGCCACCCAACACACCAAGGGATTCCAGAGATTCAAAATGGGCCCACTAGAAGTGTGTGTTTTTCGTCTCACATCAGTACAAGTTGATGAAAATAAAGTTACATTCAAACAACTTACGCTCAGTATTCAGAATCAAAGAGTTGATAATATATCCCCGATCCCTACATGCTTGTATGACTAATTCTCCTTGTGTGTACGAGGTTGCCCATGCCCAACACAGCCAAAATCCACCTTTCTTCCCTACCCCTTCCACTACTTCTGCATCCAAATAACTTTTTAGTTATTCTTCACCTGGACTATCCTTCCAGAAATTTCTCTTCAATTCTCTCCATTCCCAAAAGCATCCACACTGTTCCTTTCCAGGGAAGATTTCTACCAGCTTTATAGCAACTAAAGCTTCATACAATCCTGAACATAAAGGAGAAAGGAAGACCAAGGCTTCAAAATACTCATTTTCTGGGCTGCTTAAGGATTTAGGAACTCCATCATCTCCATATCACATATCACACATCACATATCACAGTGATTCATGATATGACTCACTCAAGTGAATCACAGATGTTTTTAATTTGTGATTCACTTGGATTTTTATTGTTTAGATTAAGCCTACAATTTCATCTGAAACTCAATAAAGACTGTGTTATTTACCAAAGCAAGTAAAATCAATACTTATTTAGCAGGAGTTCAGATGAACCCAGAGGAGATTCGTAATGTCTGATGAAGTTGTGGATTTCATTAATTCATGGTGAGATGATCTGATTTGGCTCCATATTTATTTGTTGGGATGAATGCTTCATGAGAACTAGAACCATATCTACATAGCTCAGTGCTGTATCCCCAGTGCCAAATGCAGGGCCCAGTACATTATAGATGCTCATTTAAATTCTTCTTACAGGGATATGTGAAAAAGGAAAAAAACAATGAAAGTGACCACCATCCAGAGCAGCAGATGTGTGTGGGAGGTGGGAAAAGAGGGACCAAGGAAGGGGAATTCTGTGTCTGGGTCTGGTAACAGCCTTGGAGAATGTGGCTGTACCCCATGGGCTGGTCTCTGAGCTGTGGCAAGAGAGGGCAGCAGGCACATCTGACAGAAACTCAGGGGCAGGAGCAGCTGATCTTCTGCTCTGCAGAGCAGTGTATCCTCCAATCTTGGGGTACAGGGAAGGTTGCAGAAGGGAGTAGTGTGCTGCCAGTGAGACGACTGGTTCCTGAGCACAACAAGATCTTTCTGGAGATTCCCAGAAATTCTTGAGGAAATTTCACAGGAGTTGAATTCCTACATTAGCTAGTGGACGTACAAGCAGACAAAAATGATCTATTTTAATGAATCACTAGTAGTTTTTTTTTTTTTTTTTTAAACTTCATGTCCTTGGCACTTTTATGATCAACCTGGGGCAATTCCTTTTTTTTTTTTTTTGATTTTATTTTTGTTTATTTATTTATGGCTGTGTTGGGTCTTCGTTTCTGTGCGAGGGCTTCCTCCAGTTGTGGCAAGCGGGGGCCACTCTTCATCGCGGTGCGCGGGCCTCTCACTATCGCGGCCTCTCTTGTTGCGGAGCACAGGCTCCAGAGGCGCAGGCTCAGTAATTGTGGCTCACGGGCCCAGTTGCTCCGTGGCATGTGGGATCTTCCCAGACCGGGGCTCGAACCCGTGTCCCCTGCATTGGCAGGCAGATTCTCAACCACTGCTCCACCAGGGAAGCCCACTAGTAGTTTTAAAATCTTAGAATTAGAGGTCCTCTAGTGCAACCACCCCCATCCATAGTGAAATACCTTTTAAGACATTTCTGGCAAATGATCATTCAGCTTCTTCCCAGTTATTTCTAGTCATGATCACTTGCAAGAAGAGCCATCTCAGATTATAGATATCAGGAATCTGACAAAATCCCAGACTCTATTAAATGGGTATAAATCACCTGCAAAACACACAAACCCTTTAAAATGTTGCAAAGCAGTAAAACAATAATTGCTTTTAATTTGCAGAATATTAAGTTCCTGTGGGGAACAGGATTATAATTTAAAACTTTGTGACGCTCTTCTTGCCCTCTAGAAATTAATTAACTTGGAGAGGAGACAGATCATCCAATCACATTGCTATTAGAGGACCAGTATGTATAGGATTTTGAAATACCTATATTTGTTTTACAAAAAGTTGTGTAAATTTTAATTGTGATAGTTATAAGCTTCTTAATGTGATTTTTAAATACAAAAAATGAAAAAGCCAGGTCAGTACAAGAATGGAGACACAACTCACAAGAGAAACTTTTAAACACTGAACCAAGTAATTCATTTAAGCAGCCACCAGGTTGTGCTGGTGACTCAGTGAAGTTGTTTTAAAAAAAGTGAATTTAGTTTAAAATTTATATTTTGCATATTTTTAGGCCCCTAAATGTATAACCAGAGATTTTACATAACTCATTATATAAAATTTTCAATTCATTGTTAAAACACATAAACTTTTTAAAAAGATGTGTTTTAGAGCAAAATTTAAATTAAGCAGGTTGAATATATTCAATTTGGAAAACTTATTGGATGCTTACTACGTTATGTGGTGAAGAAAGAATGGATGAGACATGGCAATCACAATATAAATAACATACACAAATATAAACTAATTATTCCAATTTAACAAATAAGTTGAATCTAAGCTCCGAGTATTTTTTGTTTTGTTTTGTTTACTGCTCTATCCCCCAAACCTGGAATATAGTAGGAATACAATAAAAAGTTGAGTGAAAGGAAGATTTTATAAGTTAATGATTATATAATGTATATTTATAGAAAGTGTCATGAACATAAAATCTAGTTTTAAATGCTCACCAATATAACTTATGATCTAAATTTATTCCTATAAAACAGTGTGTTTAACCATCTTAAAACCATTTGATAAAAATTTAAATTTTGCAAATCCCAAGGCTCTGATATATACCTCCAAGGAGTGATTTTATTTGCTATTCTTTAGAATAAATGGTGTTAAGAAGATAAATTCTTTTAGGTATTCTCACCAGAGTATTTTATATCACTAAATGGCATTATGACATTATTTGTATTTAATTTACTTTCAAATATACAAAATCATGTGACAATAAATTTTTAACTATACACAATGTCCCTAAAGATTCTGACGTATTCCCAGAATGAGGTTGATCCATCCTCCAGTCTCGTTAGAGTTATTGTTGGAAACAAAGCAACGTTAAATGTTTCCTTGTAGCTGACTTTCTTCATCCAGCCCTGGAGACAGACTTTTAAAGAACATGTGCAAGTGTCTATTTTGGACTCTTAAACCAAAGTAAACTATATCTCACTCACAGGGATTTGGGACACCAACACTGTGTCCATCCTTTCTTTCATGCTGATTTGCAACCATTTCTCCAGATTGTCACGCTCTCTGTTCCTCTCATATTTCTCTATTTCATATTCCTATCTCTTTACATTCCTTTCTAGAAAGCGATGTGTATTTGTGCAAAAAAGCGTAGGAGTTGGAGTCCAATAAAGTGGAGTTTAAAAATAGGATCTACCACATTCTCGTGACCTTCAGCAGATTCTTAACTCTGGAATTCAGTTTACTCCTCTATAAAAGATGATAGCCAGGAGAATACACATTATTTCTACCTTCTAAGAAGCTAAAGGCAAGTGGGAGTTGCATGGAAAGGTACAGTCCACTGCTAGGAAGTTTCTCTGCCACATTTCTTTCCTTTTTCAAAGAGGAATAAAAGATCTTCATTTGCACTAGGGAGCTGTTTTGCACAGTGAAGAAAACGAAGAAACTTCATGCTGCAGATAGCCCTTTGGCCCTTAACTAAGGACAACATACTGTGGTTTTTGCTCTTAAAATTGTGGAACCCAGAATATTTGTCCAGAACTTGGAAACAGCTAGAAAATAAAAGGAGCTATAAATACAAATGAATAAGACAGTGAAATGTTACTTTTTACCTAATATAGCATGAGTTACTCAGGGCCAGGAAAGAAATATGACAAATGAAATGTCTCTGTGAATTTAGTCCAAAGAGGGCAGGCAGTTTGATGAGCGTTATATATAGCTAGAAATAAAAGTAAATGGAATAAGTCCAATAAGGTTTTTAGTTCTAGCTGAGAGAGAGAGAGAGAGAGAGAGAGAGAGAGATCCAGACTTCAAACTGGCTCTATCAAGACCTATTTTATGAGGTGAATTTAGTCACAATTGTATGATGAATTGATATCTTCTCAGCATCTATGGAGATGATCATATGATTTTTCTCTTTAGCCCTATTAATAAATAAATTATATTAGTAGATTTCCTAATATTGAACCATCCATGCAGCCATGTAATAAACCCTACTTAGATATGATGAGCTACTGTTTTTATCTGCTGCTGAAATATCTGCTAATATTTTATTTAGGATTTTTGTATTGATTTCATAAATGAGGTTGGTCCTTTTTTGTATGCAATCTTGTGGATGTTGGCATCAGTGTTATACTTATCTCATAAAAATAATTTTGGAGTTTTTCTTCTTTTTTTAGGCTTTAGATCAGTTTAAATAGTATTGGAATTATTTGTTCTTTGGTAGTATTCTTCTGTGAAACCATTTGGGACTGGTATATAACTCTTGACAACTTTATTTTATGGAATTGGACTCTTTAGGTTTTCTACATGTTCCAGCATTAGTTTTACTGAATCACATTTTCCTAGAAAATGGACTATTTCATCCAAGCTTTTTAATCCATTTGAATAGAGCAAAACAAAGTAGTTCATAGTTTTTTATTTCCTCCATTTCTAA
Organism: Eubalaena glacialis; assembly: GCF_028564815.1. Classification (NCBI taxonomy): domain Eukaryota; kingdom Metazoa; phylum Chordata; class Mammalia; order Artiodactyla; family Balaenidae; genus Eubalaena; species Eubalaena glacialis. Next base: position 9,423,761 of record NC_083725.1, on the reverse strand, counting down.
TTCTCCCATTATTTCTTAAATTTAGTATTTGTTCCCCTTCCTTTTTTTTCTGAGTTTAGAATAGATAGTAGTTGATCTATTTATTTATTAATTCTACTATTTTCTGTTTTCTAATTCAGTATTTTTTATTTTAACTTTATTAATTCCTACCCTCTGTTTTCATTTTCTTGGTTTTATTATGTTTTTTCCTGATTTATTAAGTGCTTAATTTATTTTCATTGTTCTCTTTATTGATAATAGTATTTAAGGTTATGTGTTATATTTCTGCTTTAGCAGTACACATATCCCATGAGTTGTGAAATGTTGCATTTTCATATCCATTTTCTAGATGTTTTATAATTTTGCAGTTTTCTCTCACCTGTAAGTACCTTTAAAGTTAGTTTTTATTATTTAGATAATAGAGGACTTTTTTTTCTTAATTACTTATGTAATTAAGTTTTAGTTTTATTACACAGTGATCAGAGAACATTGTGCTATTTCTAATATATAACATTTATTGAGGTTTGCTTTTATGACCTAATAGCTATTCAATTTGTGTGACTGTCTTGACCTCTTAATAAGAAGATGTGTTTCTAGTTTCTAGGAAACAGAACTAGACACATACACACACACACACATACACACACACACACACACACACACATACACACACACACACACATGTACAGATGATTTATATACAGTATATCATGTAAATGATATATATAAATTATATTTTTCTGATTCTTATATTTAGACAGGATTTTCTATGTCTTTTTATGTTTTTTCAGTAACCTTGTTTTATCATGAACTGAGAAAGGTAATTTAAAGTTTCCTCCCATTAGTGTGTTTATGTCTTCTTATAGGTCCTGCTGTTTTACTATTTAGGGCATAGAGAGTCACAACTCTCACATATACATTGTAAAATTTACCCTGTAACATTACAGTTTTCTTGCTTAACAGTTTTGGCCTGATTTCCATTCTAGTTGATACCCATATTATTGATACTTGTTCATTTGTTCATTTGTTTGCATTTACTTAATATGTCTTTGGCCACTATTTTATTATCAATCTTTCTGAATCACTTGGTTTTAGATAGGTTTTTGTATGTAACATGGATTTGTATTTTGCTTTATGATCCAGCCTAATCCTTTTTCAACTAATAAAGAGGTTAGGACTTTTACATTTATTTATATATGTTTGCTTTAGTTCTATCATAGTATTTTATGTTATGACTTCTCATTTTATATTTACATTATTTTAAGTCACTAACTACATGATTTGCCTTTCTTCCTCCTTATGTGTGTGAAATTTTGATTTGTATTTTTGTAATGGTGCATGCTTTTATAATAACTTTATAAAATACCCTTACTGTGTCTATTATCACTATAATTTAATGATACAACTAATACATTTCCTCTTCTTATCCTCTGTGCTCCCTTTTCTCCACCATCAAGTTTTAGCCAAAAATAATTCTTCCTTGGTGTCTATTTTACACTATTAAATATACTTATTCTTTTATTAATTGTCAGCTTGTAAGTACTCTTGTCCCTCCTCCAAGGAGATGTCAAATTGTTCTAAGTAGGCAAATGTCCTAATTAGGATTCTCAGTTTTCAGAAAGTAGTATCAATCAAACCCTCCTCAGTTTATTTATTAGTGGTTGTACATACTAATGGAAAAAAGACAGTTTGAAGTCCTAATGATCCCATTAAGTGAAATCTTGAACTCTTCACCTGTGACTTAGTGAGAATTTAGTGAATATCTGTTGAACCCATAAATGGTTGGGTGAATCTTAAAAGATAAGCAAGTCTTCTTGCTATTCTGTGAAATTGTGGATTTCCTAGCCTAATTTTTCTTGTCATATTTCTCTGTTAGCTGTCAATGAGCCCCGCTGTCCGTGGCCCTATTTAAGTTGCATTTTTAAAATAAATTTATTTATTTAATTTATTTTTTTATTTTTGGCTGTGTTGGGTCTTCACTGCTGCGTGCAGGCTTTCTCTAGTTGTGGCGAGCGGGGGCTACTCTTCATTGTGGTATGTGGGCTTCTCATTGCGGTGGCTTCTCTTGTTGCAGAGCACGGGCTCTAGGTGCACAGGCTTCAGTAGTCGTGGTTTGCGGGCTCTAGAGCGCAGGCTCAGTAGTTGTGGCACACGGGCTCAGTTGCTCCGCGGCGTGTGGGATCTTCCCCGACCAGGGCTCAAACCCGTGTCCCCTGCATTGGCAAGAGGATTCTTAAGCACTGTGCCACCAGGGAAGCCCTTGAATTGCATTTTTGTGTGCTCTCAGTAACTTTGTTCTTGTTATGGTTCCTAATGGCAGCAGAATATATGCTACCCAAAATATACCATGCTGGATTTTGAACTGAAGGCTATTGAGAAAAAGTAGATATAAGAAAATCTCTCACTATTTACCTAAAAGCAGCACATAAATATGTAGAGGTGTTCCTCTCCCTTCTCTACCAGAAGGGACAGAAGTTAGGGACAGAAGTTAATCACTGGAGACAACTCTAGACCCTTCTAAACCCAGAGACCTCACCAGCAGAACCTACATTAAAAAACATTACTAATTAGACCTTATCCTCCATTAGTTTTCCCCATATATTTACTTTCCCACAGTTTACCACCCCAGAAGCTCAAAACCCTTTTCCTCTATCTTGTAACTTTTCTACAAATTTATTCTTTGTTAAGATGCTATTTAAGTCCAAGTTCTAACCACCCCTTGGAGTTACTCATCCCTGAGTACTCCTATGTGTATGTACAACACGCATGTTAATACACTTCTGTTTGTTTTTCTCTTGTTAATCTCTCTTTCATCATTCTAATTTTAGGGCCCTAGTCAATGAACCTAAGATGGATAGAGGAAAGTTTATTTTTCTCTCCTACCATTTCTAATAACCACCTACAAATCAAGAGGGAGCGTCTCAAAGCATAAGCAAATAAGAGCTTCAATTACCAGAAGTCCCTTTATACTAAAAAGACAAAGATAACTGTAATGTGAGAGATTTAGCAATATTAATAACTCTCTCTCTCTCTCTCCCTTATACTTAAAACCAAGTATAACTAAGTAAGGAAGCCATAATAGGGATGGAAGGTGCTCACTTCTGAACTGCTCCCTCCTGGCAAGTGGAACCAATTCTGTCCTTTGGTACACATTGCTGATTGCCTACCCAATAGCCATTTACTCTTTCTTAATTAATAACAAAATCCTAAAGTTTTTCCTGGATGGCAGTTTTCTGAAGTTGAATGCCAAGTTTCCCAGTCTCCCTTGTAAGTAGGGGTGGCTAGTGAGATGTCAGTGAAAGTCACTCATTGAATAGGCAAAGCATCCTTTGCCCTCCTTTGCCCCTTTGTCTTCTTGCTGGTTGGACTGTGGACAAAACCATATGAGGTCTAGCAGCCATATGGAAGCCATGACGCATCCACGAGAATGAAGTCACTGCTAAGAAGAGAAGAAAGAGAGAGACACTGAGTTCTTGGTGACTCTGCCATATCAGCCCTGGACTTCCTACTTCTAGATGCCTTTTATGTTAGAGAAGAATAAACCTTCATGTGTTTAAGCCACTGCAGTCAGACTTATGTTATCAGCAGCTGCAGCAGTTAGTAAATGACGGATTTCATTTATGGAAGTGTGAGGGGACAGAGGGCGATGTTTGTTGATCTAACACGTGGGCTAAGGCTTAGCACTGAACAGGCATCACTGCCCCACAGCCTAGAGCAGTACCTTTCACTCTCAAGCTCCACTGGAAAGTTCTTCGCGGACTTGGTGTCTGTCACTTACCTCTGTGCTCTCCTACCTGTTTAGAATGTAGGAGTATGTGTAGATATCAAGAGCAGTTTATTCTTTTCTATTCTCCAAAACTACGTCACCACCAAATTATTACATAATTCTGTTTGGTATCTGACGATACTTTCATATTTCTAATTATAACTAATTGTAGGTTATAAACATAGATCCAAACCAGAGTTATGGATTTAGGAGTCAAACATGTGGTTGTTGGAGCCGCGGGAGCTGGAGAGACGTCTCAGGAAGAGCCAAAAGGAGAAGTAGACCAAAGACTGAACCCAGAGGAATCCTGACTTTAATAATGCTTCCTAGAGAGAAAATTTAACTTGCTGAAAGTCAAAATGTCATGATATCATGAGGTGACAGAATTTTGCTATTGTGGCAGAGGGACCCACTTTAGGACATCTGACACAGAGCATCAAATCATGTTTTTCACTTACTGTAAAGCAGAAGCCCCCAAACCTGTTCCTATTTGTTGACCATTTATGAACCAGCAGTTCCTCAACACCAGCCTAGAAGGATATGCAAGATGACCTATCCTTAGTTTGTGAGAGAGGTGAAGGTCTTCATAATTTATGAAATGTTGTCTTTTCTGTGGGAGAAATAAATGGCTCTTACTGGCTATTACAAGAACCAGGAAAAGAGCCTCTGAGTTTTTGTCATTTCAGATCTTCAGTGACAAAGGGTTCCAAGCCGGTGTCTCATTAAGTCATACTTATGCTTTCACCTCTAGTTACCCCAATGCCAATATGGGATGAATGTAAATAAAGTTATTCTTAGGCTTTAATGAACTTATTTCATAATTATTCCTTTCCACTCACATCCTTATGGTTTTGCTTTGTCCCTTATTTCCACTCATTTATACTAATGGTAATTTTTTCCTTTATGCATATCAAATTATATTTATTATTATTCTTTCTTATTCTTGACTCTTACTAATATCCCCAGGTCTCCACATGCCTAGACCTAGATAATCCTCTGGAGGATAGAGTTTAGCTAAGTCCAGAGGACTGACTAACAGTGGTTCAGCATGGCATTAACACAATTCCAGTAAGTGAGTTAATATATGTAAGGCACCTTAAACAGTGCCCAGACATAGAGTGCTCAATAAAGGTTAAGTATCATTTTTATCATAATCCAGATGTAATCCAAGTATTGGATTTTTCTACCTTCAAAAACGCCCTCCCTTTAGCATATTTGGAGAAAATAAGTTTTATTTCACATCTCCTCCTTAGTCAGTTCCTTGCTGCAGGTGCTTCTCTGTGCTGTTCTCGGCTGCATCTCAGGATGCCTTGCTTCTGGCTATGACCTGGAACACTTGAACTACCTTTCTTCTCAGTACGATGCTGCCACTTCTAACAAGTGTCAGCAGAGAGATAAATGTGAGAAAGGTCTTACACCTCTGTTTCCTCATTTCTCATACCAGTATACACTGTGCAGCTATCCAATTTTATGGGTGAGTTGGAAAAATACAAGCAAAGCAAAATATGTAGACCGAGTACTTTATATGACTCTCCTGTATCCAAAAGTACCAAATGCTCTTTACAGATGATCTCATGGGCACCCCAAGTTCTAGTCTTTACACAGAGAGGGTCCCATTCTTCTGACCCCACCGTGAGTCTCCATTCTCCCATCTTTCCATGTGGGTTGGTTTGGCCCTAAGTTCACTTTCCTGCCAACACACAGGGAAGTTTATGAGGGTGTACTCCTCAAAATCTGAGCTATCCATTATAGAATAGCAGAATCTTCAACAGAGTAGTACAGAGCAGTCTTTGGCACTCAAAATTGGGATTGCTTCCAAGTCTTCCTGCAAGTGGAAAGTGTAATGTGACTCCTCTTTCTTCCTGATTCTCTAATAGTTAACTGTAATACACACACACGTACATACACACAGTCTCAGAGACAGTAATATCTAAATCTACTGTAAATAATAAAAGAATTGTCCTAAATGCCTATAATATGCACAGTATCTCAGGCAGGATAGAGGTAGCAGTTAACATAATCTCGTAAATCCATGGAATTTCTACCTTATTCTTTTGCTTTCAGCCTTAGAGCCCAGGGCCCAAGAATTTGGCTCAGTTATAAACCACCTACCCCATGGTTACCAATCCATGGCCTAAGAGTTTTGAAACTTTGAAAAGAAAGATTTTAGGTTTGATTTATCTTTGCATTTCAGGCCATGTAAAGAACTCTTAAGTGAGGCTTTCTCTTTTGTGTACATGGATGTATATGAAAGGGATGATTTACAATTTTCCTAGCCAAGCAACCTCTCTAGGAGTTGGGAGACTTACCTTACCTATGGCCCAAGGTATATCTACCTTTCGTCTTTGGTAAGCCTGCTCCCATAACTGAAAAAAAATAAATTCACTCTCCTGGACCTTCATACCACCACCTGCCCCATCTCCCAGCCAGAAAAGTTGCTTGGACAAACCCACTTAGCCTACCAAGAAAAGGATGGAAGGCATAGCGCCTCGTCTCGCTCATCCCTTGGACCTAGTATAGAGTCCAGTAAACAATAGGCACTTAATAGATGCTAAATTGCATGCAGTGAACCAGTATAAACCTCCAAAAGAGTATAAGCAAGGGATTTGCGATTTTTTTAAGTAGAGAGAACACCCCACTTAAGGAAAAAAGATTAAAATTCCTACACCTGTAGATAAAAAGATTCTTGAGTATGATGCTTACCGGTAAATAACTGATACAAACAGAACCATCAGAAGAGCACTGTCTTCAGGGTTTTTCTCAGAGCAACTTTAACATCCTTATTCCTCACACTGTAGATCAAAGGGTAAGCATGGGAACCACACTGGTGTAGAAGACTGAGGCAAATTTACTCTGGTCCATAGGTCCAGGAAAAGAGGGTTTTAAATAAGTGAATGCCCCTGACCCAAAGAACAGAGTCAGAGCAACGTGGGAGCCACATGTGCTAAAGGCTTTGGACCTGCCCTCAGCGGAAGGAATATGGAGGATACTGGAGAGAGTCAAAGCATAAGAGATGAATATACTGATAAGGGTTATTGTGATGACCACTCCAACAACAATAAAAAACACCAGCTCATTGATGTGGATGCTGGTGCAGGAGAGCTGCAAGAGGGGGAGGACTTCACACAGATAATGGTCAATGATGTTGGAATCACGGAAGGTCAGTTTCAGTATGCTTCCGGTGTGGGCCATGGCCCCAGAAAACCCTATCACATACGAACCAAACATCATCAGAGAACAGACATGAGGCGACATGGTGACCATGTACAGCAGAGGATTGCAGATAGCCACATAGCAATCCTAAGCCATCGATACCAACACACAGCACTCAGAATTGACAAACAGAAGAAAAATAGTTGAGTCGTGCATCCCACATAAGAAATGATGTTTTCTGACACAAAATCATTCAGCATTTTGGGGGTAAGCACACAGGAATAACAGAGATCTATAAAGGACAAGTTGAAGAGGAAAAAGTACTTAGGAGTGTGAAGGCTAGAATTCAGCCCAATTAAGGTGATCAAGCCCAAGTTGCCCACCAGAGTAAACACATAGATCCCTAAGAACAGGAGGAAGAGGGGGAGCTGGAGCTCTGATTGTTCTGATAATCCCACAAGGATAAACTCAGTCACTGAGGAGCTCTTTCTCAGAGTCATTCTCTTCTGGGGCGCTGTCTGTGGAAACAAGGGCAAAATACATAGACTGGTTAGAGGCACAAGCATGGCTGATGGAAGAAAGGTCTAGAAGATGAGCCAGTGCATGGATGCCCTCCTTTGTGCCTTTCTTCTCTCATCTGTGCCCCCCCCCCGAAGCTATTGACAATGTGTCTGTGACTGTATCTCAACTCCCCTGGGTTGATCGTGAATCCAAGCTAGAGTCTGTTAGCATAGGCAGCAAGAGTTCTGTCCCCACTTGGGAGATGAGGAGATGGAGCCCCTGAATTGGCTGCCCAGCGACTCTCAGAAAGACCTTCCAAGAGCCAGCAGGAGTACAACCTGAGCCCACTGCCTCAAGCTCAGAGACAGGAGCTCTCCTGTCCCCATTGTCTCCATTCGTCCTGCCTCCCTCTCCCAACCAGATACGGGGTTCCCGCCATGGGGAGAAAGCCAAGAGTGTCCCCTCTGTTTGCACCTCCTACCTTCCTCCTCTCAGTCCCTTCACTGCATTTCACACCAGAGTCAGTGTTAAGAGTAGGGAAGGGCTCAATACATCCCAGACCCCTTATTTGTGAGTTTAAAAGAAAGCCATCAGGAAGAATGGGAGTCAGACATTCACCTTCCTTCTCTTTGCCCCCCACAGTCCTGGGCCCTATGCAATCTCTTTTTCCATTATCTCAAAGGAGAAAATGGTGTTAGTGCATAAAGAAGACAGCCTCAAGTTTTAACTCTTCTGATTCCCTTGGTGCTGAGAATCAGAGCTTTTACAGACCCCAGTCTCCAAGGTGCTCTAGGAACAGACCAAGATTTCTGTTTGTGGATTTTCCCAGATGGTATATACATCAACTTTAGGAGAAAAAAAATAGCAACGCTCATTTTCACCAGAACCCCAGCTGGCATATCATGAAGAACTTTATGCTACTTGATGATCTCAGGGATCTGATTAGATACAGTTTCAATCCCCTGGGAATTTCTCAGAGATATGTCCCTACAGGGAAGAAATTGTACTGTCTTTGTTTACAGCCTGGATGATGATGTTTACCTAGCATCTTGGGACTCAGGTGTTCTACTCAAACTTCTCCTTATCTCCAAGGACTTCATGTTGTTTAGTGTTGAATTGCAGGGGGGACCCTCAGTTTTCCTCTCCTTTATTAAAGCTTGGCACTTACACGTGACATTAAGAGAGGATGATCCCAAACTAATTTTAGCCATTATTTCTAAATTTTCAAAGGGAGTTTTGAGAATAGGACAAAAAAAAAAAAAGTTAAGTCAGACTTGTAGGTGATATGGAAAGCACCTCAGACAAAATGTTTCTAGCACCATGAGCTGCTCAGAACAGTGGAGACACCCCCCGCCCCAAACACCACCTACCCTCAGCCCTACTAAGGGCCATAGGCTGGCTTTTACTGTATATGAGGAGATTAAACTATCACATCACATATGCAAAGAAGCACATGCACACACACACACACACCCCTTTACAAAGTTACTCGATGGATGTGTGCAGGCTAAGGTATTAACAGGAGATGTACCTAAAGGTTTTAATCCTGTCATCCTTCAGATGACAAAATTGTTCTCCATGTGATCTGCTACATGAATATTCTAAGAAATATTCAGAGATATGTGAGCAACTACATTTGTAAGTTTCCACTGAAGCTGCCTAAAATAATCCCAGATTGCTTGGAACAGTCCTGATTTACATCCATTATCCCTGTATAATTATTAATAGCAAACCTTCTCACTCTCAAAAGTGTCTGGATTTGGATAACAAATTATATGGTCACCCTACTAAAAAGAGCGTAAGCAGCTATTCAGGTCCTCTGGCTCCTGCTGTCTCCTAGACCCACTGACTTCTATCCACTTTCTGAGCAAGGGAGTCTCTCTGTCCTTCACCCTCCTTACCCTGAGAGTTCTCCTTCACTGAACCTACTCTTCCTGGCCAACCAGTACTATCTCGTCAGTAGATTTTGGCTTAAAAATGGGAAGGGCATTAACTTCAGGCTGCTTCTGATTTATACCTAGCAAAAAAACCTAAAGCAAATAAAGTTAAAACCGTAGTTACCTGCCTAAAGTATGTGGAAGGGGAATAGGGAGAGAAGAATTACATAGGAACAAGGAATAAAACATTGGTACAATTCTATGTTGCAGTCATTGGTACCATGGTATAACATTGTTGTGTATTGCTGTATATGGTACAATAAATTGATTAGTAGTATTTAACAAACTTGGACATATACATACATTTTGACCCAGCAGTTATACTCCTAGATGTATACCGAATAAAAATAAGTATACACATGTATACCCTAAAAACATGCCAAAAAGGTTCATGAAAGTTAAACAGGTAAACATCACAAACCTATTATGGAACAAAAGAAGCCAAGGACAAGAGAAGGCATATTTTATGATTCTATTTATATGAAGTTCAAAGGCAAGGAAACTAATCTTTGATGTTAGAAGTCAGATAGCAGTTATTCATGGTTGGTCAGTTGGGGGCTAGTGACTGGAAAGGTCTATGAAGGGTGCTTCAGGGTTGCTGACAATGTCCTGTTTCTGATAGGGGTGCTGGTTACATGGATGTGTTCAGTTTGTGAAAATTCATCAAACTGTGTTCTTATGTTACCCTTCAATTAAAAGTTTACTTACAACATAAATGGAGAACAAAAACAAATGAATATCTTAATAAATCATCCTGCGGAATTACTTTAACACTAAAATTACTAAACATCTTTGAGGCATAATTCCCTAATTTATAAAATGGAGATTTACTAACCTACCAACTTTCAGTATGATAACACATGCAAAAGTACCTTTTTTATTTCTCATCTATCTTATTTCTCTTAAAATAAAACCCCCTTTTGTTTCTCATATAAAAAGGAGGAAATCAAGAGGAAAAAGAATTAATGCATATGGAGCAACTGCAGAGCACCTGGCATTATGCTGGATGTTTTCTATGTAATATTATGTTTATAACAACTAGACATTGTGCATGTGTGGCAGATTATTCTCTCCAAAGATGGCCATTCCAGCACACACACACACATACATACATACATACATACATGCATCTTACATCCCACATGCTCTTGGTACAATGAAACTAACACTCCTCCCATAAAGAGATGGTGTCTATGCTTTCTAACCTTGCATCTAGGCAGGGACTTGGGATTTCTCAAAGCAAGAGTATGGCAGAAGTGATGCTTTGTGACTCAGTCATGAAAGAATACAGCTTTCACTTTCTCTCTCTCTCTCCCCCTTCCCCCCTCCTTCTCTCTCTCTCCCTCCCTTCCTTCCTTCGTCCCTCTCTCTCTCTCTCTCTCCATACTCTTATTCCTCTTTTGTCATCTCCAGCATCTCAGTCATATTGGAACACTCTGGCTTTGTCTCCAAAAACACCACAAAGCAGAAAGTTTATGGCAGTTTATCCAATGTTGAGGGAGAGCAGAAGCTATCTAGGGGCCAGGACAGTTTCTAGTACAGGTCAGGATTACTTGGTCTAATTCCGCCTCACTACTCAGAGAATCTTCTTCCAGTTCCATATTTAGATGATGTTTTTGAGGTTTATTTTTATGAAGAAAATAGTTATTTCTTTCTAGTACATAATTTCTTACCCACTGCATTCCCCCCTCTTAAATAACAGGTTAGCAGATGTGTAGCAATGACCCAGCAATGGAACAGTAAGAAAGAATTATCTCTGTTCATTAGAGTAGAAGTCAGTGTATTCATTTATTCATCATCCAACAAGTTTTTATTAAGGTTAGCTATTTCCAGCAATCTTGCAAACTTTATATTCAGAAAAATCTCTCCTGATATAACAAAACCAAGAATTCAGAAAAAAATATAAAAATCATCTGTTTGTTAATTTTTGAACTGGCAGAAACTAAATGAATTCCTGTGAGAGCAAAAGAGAAAAAATAAGGAAGTAATAATCCAGAGGGGTGCACAAGCACTGGACCTGGGGTTTGCCCTTTGGGAACTAGTAGATGCCCTGTGGCCCAGAGTCAGAGTTTAATTGGGCTGCCTATGCAGGACATAAGAGATAAAGCCTGGGAATCAAGCAGGTTGGGAGTTTGGAACGTATTGATGCATAATACTAAATCCCCAAAGGGGAACATCTTCCATGGCTTAATTAGAGGAAGAAAAAAGCTCACATAGGAAGAGGGCAGAGATATGTATCTGTCTTGGCCTTGGCTCTAGAAGGGCAGAAAAAGAGATAAAATATCCCCTGAAAAGTTCTAACCACCTCTGTGTTTTAGGTAGAAAATTCATATTACATATATAACCAAAAAAAAAAAAAAAAATCCTTCCTGGAAAAATACAGTTTAAATCAAGATATCAAAGAATTTCCCCAGATAAATATCCAAGGATCATAAGCTCTTAATGAAAATCACTAAACAAACACAAAATAAGCCACCAGGATGAGAATCACCATAAATGAAAAATCACAGTCTGTACAACCAGACCTGCAAAATTATTAGGCTTATCAGGGACAGAATACAAAAAAAATGTACTTGATGTATTCAAAGGAAAAAAAAAACAAATTGAAAGTATAATGAAGGAAAAATCAAAATTGACAAGGCATATTTTTTTAAAGACTCAAATAGAACTTTATTTATTTATTTATTTGCCACACTGCGCAGTTTGTGCCATCTTAGTTCCCGAACCAGGGAATTCCCTCAAATAGAACTTGTAGAACTAAAAACATGATTGTTGAAATTAGCAACTCTATGAATATGTTAAACAGCCTGTTAGACACAGGTAAAGAGAAAATAAGTAACTTGGAGAGTAGAAATTATCCAGAAGTCAACGTCAGCTAGGGGGATGGGGAAATAACTATCATTTAGAAATATAACCCAAGAAATGTAGAAGTAAAGAAGGTCCGACAGATATATAGAGAGCATTTACCAGATTCTAAGCCCTGTGTTTTGCACTAAAAATAAAGCAACAGTGGAAACAGAGGCACATAGTCCCTGTTCTTTCAAACATGTAATTTATGTGGAGAAACCTAGAATAAACAGATACTTCTAATAATCAATTAGAAATACAGTAAGTGTGCCAGAAAGGAGTTATGGGGTGCTATGAACCCATTTAATGGAGGGTCAGGGAAGGCCTCCCTGAGGAAGTGAAATTCAGGTTTAAAACTAAAAAGTAAGTAGGGATAAAAATAGTTGTTTGTTTGTGACTGTCCAGCATTAGCACTCCTTCTGCATTTGGGAATCCGCCCTTGTGTGAGCCTTGGATGGAGCCAGGACTTGGCCTCTTTCCGTGAAATCTCTCCAGAGAACATAAGACCTGAGCTCAGCTCAGATGTTCCCATGCAGGTCTCTGAGTCTGGGGCAAGTGACACAAGAAACAAGAACAACTTATATTTCTTTTTGGCACAAGGAAAGACAAAAAAAAAAAATCGATCAGTCAGTAACAAACATGAGGTGTTGGTGGTGCCCGCAGGAGCAGCCAGCGCAGCCTAACCAGATTGTTCTGAGGTGTAACTTGGCTGTAATTCCACCACCTGGCTTCCCCTGGTTGCTGCCTGACTCCAAAATCTGGTTCCTCAGTCTGCTCTAAGAGTCTGTGAACCACCCCATTTCTTGACAACTCCCTTTTTTGAAGAAGTTAACCAGAATCAATGTCTGCTGTCTGCAGTCAAGAACCCTGGCTGGTCGAATAGGGACTGGAGATTAAGGGGAATGTGGGTGGGGAGTGGATGCAGGGAAAGCCTTCCAGGCTGTGGGGCAGCTTTCTCACATCCCTGTGATGAAGGCAGACACACCCGCCAAAATCACTTTCTTAAAAGGGTGTAACAAACTCTCAGAGATTTTCTTCATTTTGAATGATTTGTCCCCTTCCAGGGAACTGTTGTCTGGATGTGGTTTAGAGGATAAAATGAACAAACATTCCAGATTCTGGAGACCATTCTTCATACTCCTACACAAAGTTTTTTAAACCTTCAATTCTCCAATGACTCTTCTTTTCTTTAATAAGCTGCTTTTCTAGCTAAACAGAAATGCATTTGATTAATTGTCTGACCAGCTTTTTTAATGCTCTGTGGGCCATAACAACAACAACAAATAATAATAAGGATTATGTTTAACATCTAAGGAAGCTAATGACACAAAAATTATTTTTATTAATGATTAAATTGCTAGTGTGTGTTTATATTGGTCATTGTTATTATAAGGTTCTGTTTTTCATGGGCTCTATATACACTTTGTTGTCTTTGCAATTCCTTATAAAATCAATACATGGAATAGCTTTCTGCGCACCTTGTAAAACGTGGAAAATAATTTACTCTTAAAAATCATTTATAGAGTATTATGGAAAGTGTATCTTTGATTTTGCAACAGATCTTTATTCGGAAACAGTCTCCAATTATTACATTGTTACTATGGAAACACACAGTCTGCTTTATGATGTGGTTTTAGAAATGCATTGCTATTAGTCTTGAATGATAAGTGAAGTTTACCAGCAGGGAAAATCAGGAGGATGTTCTGGGCAAAGGGAATCACAAAAGGAAATATTAAAGGTCATATGGGTGGGGGGAAAGCACTGCAAATTTGGGGAATGGAAAATGACACAGACTTGAATCGTATACATGGCAGAGACGGGTGGGAGGTAGTTGGGGTAGATTAATGATGATAGTAAATTATATTCTTCTTCCCTCTCTGAGTCCAGAATCAATTGAGAAATTAGACACAGAAGTCAGACAGGAAAAAAAAATGCCAGCTTTATTGCTGATAAGGTTGATTGGAAGACCCAGCTTGGACGTACATCTACATCCAAGGACCTTATAGCTCCCTCATTGCACACCATAGACTAAATTTATGAATCCAGGTCTAAACTGAGCTGGACAACTGTTGGTGTTCTCAACAAAGAAACAGAGTTGCAGATGGAACAGATGATTGGAGATCCTGAGAATGTGCCTGTCCTAACTAGAAATGAGACGGGCTGTAGGAAGGGGGCTGGGCCACACTAAGCCACATTATAAGTTAACTCTCCCAATTTCTGATCAGTCCTATAAACCAGCGGTCCCCAACCTTTTTGGCACCAGGGACCAGTTTCATGGAAGACAATTTTTCCACGGACGGGGCTGGGGTGGAGGGTTGGGGGGGATGGAGATACGGTTCAGGTGGTAATGTGAGTGATGGGGGGGATGGTTCAGGCGGTAATGCGAGCGATGGGGAGCGTCAGGTGAAGCTTTGCTCGTGCACCACTCACTTCCTGCTGTGCAGCCCAGTTCCTAACAGGCCACGGCCCGCTGGTGGTCCGTGGCCTGGGGGTTGGGGACCCCTGCTATAAACCATCCTCTCCTTTGGGGTGAAGTGGGGAGAATAAGGGGGAAGAGAAAGGGTTGCTTCTCCATTTACCTGCCTGGGACATAGAGGCTTCTCCCCCACTAGGGAAAGTAAAGCATAAATGAAGCTAGAATCGCATTTGGAGCCCAAAGTGGTTAGCACCAGAGTTTGGACTTCACTGTAGTTGATGGTGCGCAAAATGGGAGAGCCTTGACATCTCCAGACTTGCCTTTGAATTTTGGTAAAGGGTGAAGGAGAAGGATGGGGCTGGAGACCAGGAAACCTGAACTAAGGTGGTGGGAGGGATGTGCAGAATGTCACACATGAGAATAAATCAAAGAGAAAGCTACTCTTAGAAAAGGAATTTAGGATCCTCAGATGAACACATAACTGTTAAAAAGTTCTTTGAAAAGAAGGAAACAATGTTGTCCTTCTGTGCAGCCAACAGAAACATTTCACATTATTCCACTGACCTTACAACTTCAAACATAATGAGTACAGCCGTTAAAAATCATGATTTTCATATATATTTAATCACACAGAAAGCTGTTTACAGTGTGTTACAAAATGAAAAATAAAGTTATAAAATCATACTTAATATGATCACATCTGTTTTTGTGTGTTTGTATATGTTTATGTGTGTATTGTCTTTGCAAACCAATTTAAGCCATCACGACTACACACACACAGATATTCTGAAAAAATATACACCCAAATCCTAAGAGTAGTTACTTATCTCTAGGTGGCAAGATCATAGATTTTTTAATCTTTTGCTTACCTGTACATTTACATATTCTTACAACACTCAAGCATTGCTTTTGCAAATTTAAGAAGAATTATTTTAAAAAATTAAAAACAAAACACTGTATAATTTAGTATTTTAAGATCTCACTAAGGATTCATTCAGCATTTATTTAGCACCTTCTGTATCTGTCAGGCATTAAGCTCCCTGCATGTGTTAGATCACCTAGCTGAGGTTGGGAAGATAACCTCAAATAAACATTTTCTGAATATATTACTTCATAATCCATATTGCCATAGTCCAGAAGGTCTCACGTGTTTATATTACTGACCCTAGTAGATCAGTGCAGTGAGTAAGGAGAAGAGTCTTTAGTGTGTCTCCCTTGACATTTCTTCTTGGCAAATTGTTTTCAAATGAGAGTGAATTATGGACTTGTTCAGCTCAAAGGCAGCAAGACCTTGGTCTTGGCACGAGATGCATATACGTGCATCACTATTTCTTACACATGCAGATTGAGCCTCTGGAAGGCAGTGAGTGGTAGGAGTGTGGACACCAGAGTCAGACAGTCTAAATTCAGTTCTTTACTCCACCGCTTACTATCTATTCAATCTTAGGCAAGTTCCTTAACGTCTTTAAGCCTCAGTTTACCCATCTATAAAGCAGAGAGAATTCTCTCATACAGTCGTAGGGAAGACTAAATGAGAACTTATATAAAATGTTATTATTACTGTTTGAAGAACATGAGTTCCTTGAATGTGAAAATATTGTCCACCTTCATTCTCAGATCACAGTCACTGCAAGATACATGAATGAAGGAGGCAAACGGGACAAGGAGTCATGTCTTTAAGGAGGCCAGACTGAATGGCATCTACAACCAAATGTGTGGACAAGCGTCTCGGGGCTTTTTTTCCTCCCGCTCCAGGCCTAATTCTTCCTTTCATGTAGTCTCACAAGTCACTGATGGGAACCTAGGAAACTGTCATGTGAGCAGGTAAAAAGTGGTGAGAAGTGACACTTCGGAATCATCGGGTTTGGGACACAGAGCATTGGCCTATTGACAGAAAGCAAGTCTCACTTGTACATAGTCAGGTATCCTCAAAGAGCAAACATATAAATGAGTACTTTACAAACACGAATATTCTCCCATTAAATACCTGCTTGCAGAATTACATTAAATACAGCTCATTTCACCTAATAGTCATATCTCAGATTTAAACACCATTTGTCTTTATGTAGAACCAGTGCTGGGGCAGGGAAAGTACAGGATGAGCCTGATTGTTTTGCCAGAAAGTAATAAAGTGCTCAAAATCTAATGGAGATATATTAAAAGGACATAAGATCCAGTGTGAGGAGGGTCACACTGGACAAATCAGGGACAAATTGAGCATCAAAGTAAATAATGACAATAATGAATCATAACTCAGATAAAATTAGAATGTTTGAGTCCACAATGATATAAATGAATGAATGAATAAATATAGAAGAAATAAAGGGGGGCTTCCGTGGTGGCGCAGTGGTTGAGAATCTGCCTGCCAATGCAGGGGACACGGGTTCAAGCCCTGGTCTGGGAGGATCCCATATGCCGCAGAGCAACTAGGCCCGTGAGCCACAACTACTGAGCCTGCGCGTCTGGAGCCTGTGCTCCGCAACAAGAGAGGCCGCGATAGTGAGAGGCCCGCGCACTGCGATGAAGAGTGGCCCCCGCTTGCCGCAACTAGAGAAAGCCCTCGCACAGAAACGAAGACCCAACACAGCTAAAAAAAATTAAAAATAAATTAATTAATTAAAAAAAAAAAACAAAGAAATAAAGGTTCTTCCTGACAAAATGCAAGCTAACAAATAACAAAGGTTTGATGGAGTTAGACAGTCTCCATTTTACAACCATCTGAGTAATAGATTCAGGCAAGCATCATCAATGGCTGCTAAAACTAGGGTGTGAAAGATTGAAAAGGAACGTGACATTTCATAGTTTCAAAATGTCTCCCCACAATTTACTTTTAATTACAAAGGAAAAAGTAGTAACCTTCCCCAATAAATTACTAAGGAACTTGCAAAGTTTCAAAAACTCTTGTTTTATCAAATGTCCCCAGAAGCAATTCTGAGAGGACATAGAATATATTCATTTGTGAGAGTAAAGAAAAAGGAAACTTTGCTCTGAGGAAATGGTGCTTTGCAAGGTCAGCAACGAAGAACCAGGTTATGGTCTTGGTGACTTTTTTCCAAGTGTATTTATCTTTTGAACACAATCATTTGACCTTATAGTCTCTGTTACTCTGGGGGAAATGGGAGTGTCATAACCCATTTGGGAGTGTCATGAATGATTCACTTCTGTATTGTACAAATTTTTCTTCAGTATGCTGTCTCTGGGATATTAGTTAAAATGGGGAGTACAAAATGAATGCCCAACTGTTGGTATTTTATAAAATTTCCCTCAAAGCCCTATGTTCAATTGGATAGTGATTCAGAGTTTACTATAATACAATATATTTTATATAACACAGTACATTTATATAACACAGTACATTTTACTCTTAAGAGAAGTGTAAAGTTGTGGTTTACAAATCATGATAGGGTCTGGCTCCTGCTACAGACGCCAGGTGGCATGTGCCTAAAATTGGGGATCAGGACTAAACATAAGAATAATACAATCAAGGCATCAGTGATGGGATATTAGGGGCCAAGCATGTGTTTATCTGTGTGCTGGAAGAGAAGAATGTGTTGCCAGAAGACAGAACAGGGAAGCCCCTTTAGTAAGTCAGCTGCTAAAACTGCTAGATGCTCCAATCTTGCATCCAACATATATTTGTTAAATCCCCACTCTGCATGTGCCGGGCACTGTGCTGGGTGTGGGACTGGCTCAAAATGGATACCAGGGACTCTGCTCCCACAAAACCTACAGTCTTATTTGTGGTAGGGGTGGATACAGAAAAGAAAGAGAGCAAGGACCCTACATTGTGACCAGCACTTGATAGATTGACTGCAGTGTTCTGCTGTGAGAGCACAGAGCAGAGGTGCAGAAACGAATGGGGGAGGGGGGGGTAGGAGAAAGATATTCCAGAAAGACACCTCACAGTAGATTATCGCAGACATAAAGGCTCCAGAGTACGTTCCCTTCCTAGAATTAAAAAGATTACCAGCAATATGATTAAGCCAAGAAAGAGCCATTTAAGAAATAAAAGGCGTATATAAGGAAGGAAAAGAAGGATGGAGAAAACATTTTCAGTTTTGCTCCCTCTTTTCTTACCCATCCCGATACCATAAGTAGTTTATGAAGTAGAGAAAAAAAAAGATGTAAAAGGAAGAGACAATAATACAAACACCACCACCACCAAAATTAAAGATGATAAATTTTCATGAGTGCCGCCCTTAACCAGCACAGAGTCTGGCCAGAGTAGACAGTCCAGATGTGTTTACGCTGCTAGTGAGAGTGCAAGTTGAGGTAAACTTTCAAGAAGGGATTTTGCAATAAAATTCAAGAATCTTGTATAATTCAGTAATTCCTTGTCTAGGAATATATTCTGATTGGGTGGGGGGAGACTCAAAAGATTTATTGAATGTTGTTAATCAAGCATTATTTATAATTTGGAAATATTAAAATAGTATACAGCAGTAGAAAATTGCTCATTGGATATAATACATCCATATGGTAGAATTTTACACAATTATGAAAATCAAATTGGAGGCAAGAGATCAGAAAAAACAAATTCTTGCTGTGAGCTCTGTCTTGGGGCACACACTTTTGTAACCAGGGCTGGTGCTTCCTTGTTTTCACAGTGTTCCTTTCTCTCTCCCTCTTTTGGGCTACCCATGACCCTTCATATACATCTTTTCTGCTTTTCTATTAATTTATTTATCCAATAATAATTCCTTATTCCCTCCTCTTCTAATTATTTTTCATCAGTTTAAAGCAACTGCTCATAGACTTTGAAAACAAAGGCAACATTGTGTGTATGTATGTGCAGGTACCGTATACTATACGTGCAAAGACTGTCTAAAAATATATAATAAGCAACAGTGATGGACCCGAGGGAGGGTACAAAAGGACCAGAAAATTGGAGTGAAGCGGACGTCCTTTCACTGATTATTTTTTGGTAATAATTTTAATTATCATGAACATGTACTGCCCATTTAATATACAAATAAACATATATAGTAAATAGATTGTAGAAATAATCTGATAGAGCATAATCATTTTTCATATAAGCAAGCATGAGCCCAGAAAGATGAAGCAGTTGTCCCAAGGTCACACAATAAATTAGTGGAAGTGCTGACACTAGGAGGAGAAGATCTAGCAGGAATGGAGATTAAATTTGCTGAGCACTTGCCATTTAATTTTCTTAATAATCCTGTGAAAACATTTGCTCAGAGACATCAAGTAACTTGGTGAAGGTCACATAGCTACTGAGTAAAAGCGAGGGTTCAAATTTGATTCTACCCTCCAATTCCCTAGTCTATGCATTTTCTAGGTCTTTATGCTACTCTCCTCCTCTCCCCTGTCCCAGTCATCCAGATTCCATACTGTCCATCTGTCTTTTCTATGCTGTCTAAAGCACAATTCTCTCATTCCACTCTCATTCTTTTGAACTCACCCTTATTGATCTGTACAGTCCAAAGGGCAAAACTGTATATCCATCCAAACTTCGTTTTTCCAAATAGAAGAGACTTTTCCTAAAGAGACGCTCATAAATCAAAGGTATTTTCACAGCATTTCACATATTGTTGCTTCACCAAAAAAATATTTACCACTTACAATTTTCTTTTAAAACAAAAGGCAACCCTGCCTCCCTTTACATAGTACCATTAGGCTGTGGGTCTACAAACTTAAGCTGTACAACTCTTCCACCCTTTACTGGAAGTTGTGTCAGCTAGGGTCCCCGCAGAAAACAGATGATCCACTGAAACAAAATGATTGAAAAAGATAACAAGGGAACTATTTGTAGGGGTGTAAACAGAAAGGTGATTGAGAGAAACCACAAAGGGATGATCGAGCTCCCAAGACTAGCAACAGCCAGGAGACATTGCCACCCCTTGGCATGAAGAGACAAAGGAGGGAGCATTTACTGTAACCAGGTAGGAAACAGGGCATTCAGTTCCTGACACTGTAGCCCAGCTGGAAGGAATTCCAGGAAATAAATATCACAAATACCACGCTCCTCTCACCTTCTGATTTTGTCTGCTGATGCCAACCCAACCAGAAACCAGGGGCCAGGGAGCCCATTGACAGGATCCTCCCGGGGCTTGGAGTAAAGTACAAAGGGCAGAAAGTTAATCTGGAGAGGCACACAGAAAACAGAAGCGGTACCGTAACAGTCAGTGGCCGTTTCCTCTGTGACTGGCTGCTGTGTGGTGCTAACCATATTACTGACTTACAACACTAGGTTTTCTGTGGTTCTGAAATAGTCTCCAGATCCTTAGCTGACCACCCTGAGTGGCAGACTTCTCTACTCTGGCTTTAAAAGCACAACTTGAAAACAGGGAAATGATTGTGTGTGAAATAATTCCCAAATCCTGTCCTTCGTAACCTTGACATGTTCTCTGAGGTCTTCCACCCAGCCTGGCCAAATCCCTTAAAGTCCAAGTCCCAGAAGCTCCACGTCATTGTCTCAGGAGGTACCATGCTTGCTGCTCTCCAGGTCCTAGCACACTTCCCCCACACACTGCAAAATTCTTCAAGAATTTGTCTGGTCATTTAGCCAAGACCATCTCAACAAAATGTTATACCTCCTACCTTCATGCAAAAATGTGATATTTAAAATTAGCCCTTGAAAAGTTGCCTGAAATTTCTGTAGACAGAACCAGACTTTCATGTCCTAGACCAGCTCACATTTGAAATGAAACCTTCCAGGTTTGAGGGAGGAAGAAAGTGAACAGCAATGGAAGGAAGTCAGTATTAGAAATCAAGAGCCTGGATTCTAGTCACCGTTCCGCTGCTGAGTAACTGCATAACTAATGAACCTTGGTGAAGGTGCATAAGCCTGTGTCTATTCTCAGAAATATGATAGGACTTAACTAAATGATCCTAAATGTCCACTAAATGTGAGTATCCTCTAGTTTTAAGAATCTTAATTTAAAGGGCTCCTAAAATGGGAAGGACAAACTTGTTTGAGAAAGAGTAAAAATTTCCTCCATGTAACCAGTGGAACTTGAATCATCTATGGAAGGAAAAATGTCCGTTTCCTAAGTATTGCCTCTGTCTCAGGAGAATGATTTTTTGCTCAAAGTTTTCTTCAGAGCAATTTTGACGTCCTTATTCCCCAGGCTATAGATTAAAGGGTTGAGCATGGGCACCACAATGGTATAGAACAAGGAGGACACTTTCCCCAGGTTCATGGGTAAAAGAGAAGATGGTTTGAGGTACATGAACGCCCTTGACCCAAAGAAAAGAGAAACCGCAATTATGTGGGAGCTACAGGTGCTGAAGGCTTTGGACCTGCCCTCGGTGGAGCTGATGTGGAGGATACTGGAGAGGATGAGGGCATAAGAAATGAAGATGGTAGCTGTGGGCACACCAATATCAATACCCACAACAACAAAAACTACCGGCTCATTTACATACGTGCTGGTACAAGAGCACTCATGAAGGGGAAGTATGTCACACATGAAGTGGTCAACAAGATTGTTGGCACAGAAGGTCAGTCTCCCCATGCATGCTCTGTGGGCCATGGCCCTAGCAAACCCCATTACGTAGACACCCAGCAACATAGGTAAGCAGACCTGGGGAGACATGGTGGCCGTGTACACCAGCGGGTTACAGATGGTGACATAGCGGTCATATGCCATCGCTGACAGGATGAAGGACTCAGAGACAACAAAGAAAAGAAAGAAGAAGAGCTGAGTCATACACCCTGCATAGGAGATGATGTTCTTCGTTGAGACAAAACTCATCAGCATTTTGGGAGTGATAACAGTGGAATAGCAGAAATCTATGAAGGACAAGTTATAGAGGAAAAAGTACATGGGGTTGTGCAGGTGAGAGTTGAGTCCAATCAGGGTTATCAAGCTCAGGTTCCCCACCACAGTGACCATGTAGAAACCTAGAAACAGGAAGAAGAGGGGGATCTGGAGTTCCTGCTGGTTGGTTAAGCCTTCGAGGATAAACTCTGTCACAGAAGAGTTCTCAGCTACCGTTCTCATTTAAGGCACTCTGTGGGAACAAGGGAAAAGAGTCACTTAGAGGGAGAGGAGGAGGAGAGCACTGCTGCCCTCCCTGTCACCTCCCAGTTCTTTAGAATTAGATCCACACTTGGATATTTTGGACTTCAGCAGAAAGGCCTTTCTGGAAGCTATGGGTCTGTTCCCATGACCCCCTAGTGACTCTGCCTCTGGAGCACCATCAGGGGACAGATCTGCCTCCAAGAGGAGGGCCACTGCTGCTGGGAAGAAGGGACCCAAGGATGCACTGAGGAGTCTCCCAGATCTTTACTTCAGTCCATTTGTTGTGTCATTCCAACTCCAGTGTCTGCTCAAGTTTACAGTAACTAGGGTCAGTCTCTGGGAAGAGTCCTCTGAGAGGATGCAGCCAGCCCAGCTGTGCTAGAGTGTCCACCTCACGGTCAACTTGGACAGACCAGAAAAGGAAGGTGGTCCTTCCCAAAACCTTTACTACCTGAGGGTGGGGACTTAGGAGAAGTTCAGCCCAGATGCCATCACTCACCTCTTTCAGTCTGCAGCTTTAGCCCTGTCCCTGTCGGTCCAACTCTTGCCCTCGATTGTTCAGACAGACAAATGGCTCTGGTGCTAACACAGGTGAAGGAACTAAGCGTGGCCCCTTTAGTCCCTGTTCTATTTGGGGGATCAGAACTTGGACTGCCTTCGAATTCTTTCTGAACTAAAGAACTTGATATCTGATTGAGGCTTTGCCCCGAGGCTTTTTTCCAGCTTGCAGAAGGGAGACAGCATCCTCGCCTGTAATCAGTGCCAGGCGGTGACAGGAGACTGAGCAGTTTTATTCTGGTTTTAGAGATCTAGGGACCTGATTAGAAATAGAAAGCCAGAGGTCCTCCGGGACCACAGCCCTAAACATTAACTCTAAAAAGAAGGAACTTTTGCTTATACCCTGGGTAATATTTGAATGGGATTTTAGAAACATTATTTGTTCAGTTAACAGCTACTCAGTGAAATGCAAAAATAATAATTTACCATTTATTGAGCACTTATTATATACGTATACCCAACAGTCTTCCTCTCCTAGCACTTGTATGCTGAACCCGGCATGCAAGGATCAAAAGCATTTTACATATAATACTTTATTTTAATTCTCCCCCAAATCCTACGAACTAAGTTTTATCACTCCAATTTTAGAGATGAAGTATTTTACTAAATGTTACAAAAGTCATATGAAATCTAGGTCCATCTAACTCCAAATCTGGTATTTTTAACAATTGCATTTAATATCTCCCTGTGGGAGATAACTAAATGTATAAAGTCTTATCTTCAAGGCTCTGACATTCTCTTGGAAAAGATAAGATAGAATATATCTTACTAAATATGCAAAAAAGTAATAAGATCCAGAAAAAATTATTTATTAAAAGTAAAACACATCTCTTCAATAAGCGGTGCTGGGAAAACTGGACAGCTACATGTAAACGAATGAAATTAGAACATTCCTTAACACCATACACAAAAATAAACTCAAAATGGATTAAAGACCTAAATGTAAGGCTGGATACTATAAAACTCTTAGAGGAAAACATAGGCAAAACACTCTTTGACATAATTTCGATCCACCTCGTAGAGTAATGAAAACAAAAACAAAAATAAACAAATGGGACCTAATTAAACTTAAAAGCTTTTGCACAGCAAAGAAACCATAAACAAAACCAAAAGATAGCCCTCATAATGGAAGAAAATATTTGCAAACAAAGCAACCGACAAGGGATTAATCTCCAAAATATACAAACAGCTCATGCAGCTCAATATCAAAACAACAACCCAATCAAAAAAATGGGTGGAAGATCTAAATAGACATTTCTCCAAAGAAGACATACAAATGGCCAAAAAGCACATGAAATTGGTAGAGCCACTATGGAGAACAGTATGGAGGTTCCTTAAAAACTAAAAACAGAGCTACCGTATGATCTGGCAGTTCCACTCCTGGGCATGTATACAGAGAAAACCATAATTTGAAAAGATACATGCGCCGCAATGTTTGTTGCAGCACTATTTATAATAGCCAGGACATGGAAGCAACCTAAATTTCCATCGACAGCTGAATGGATAAAGAAGATGTGGTACGTATATACAATGGAATATTACCCAGCCATAAAAAAGAATGAAATGCTGCCATTTGCAGCAACATGGATGGACCTAGAGATTGTCATACTGAGTGAAATAAGTCAAAGACAAATATATGATATCACTTTTGTGTGGAATCTAAAAAAAGGGTAAAAATGAACTTATCTACAAAGCAGAAATAGAGTTACAGATGTAGAAAACAAACTTATGGTTACCAGGGGGTAAGGGGGGGGGATAAATTGGGAGATTGGGATTGACATATACACACTACTATATATAAAGTAGATAACTAATAAGGACATACTGTATAACACAAGGAACTCTGCTCAATACTCTGTAATGGCCTATATGGGAAAAGAATCTAAAAAAAAAAGTGGATATATGTATAACTGATTTGCTTTGCTGTAAAACAGAAGCTAACACAACATTGTAAATCAACTATACTCCAATAAAAATTTAAAATAAAATAAAATGCTATGCAAGTTTAGAGGAGGGCTTTCCACATACCACCACTTACATTTCAGTTTATCACAGGAATTGCACAGTATCTAGTCCAGGAAAAACAAACCTTCCATCTCTTGGAATTTGAGCTTGACAGTAAAGAACAATCCCCATCAGTTAAGAACAGTTTTTTTCCAAAATTGCTAATTTGTTGGAATTCTCCTTGATACCCCCTGTCCTCCATCGTCTCAGCTCTCTTTCGGTCTCCTGGTACCCTCAGACTGACCCTGAGGCCTTGTGGCTTGATCCCCCTTTCACCCCACTGAACTCACCAACATTTGTTTCCCTGTTTTGCTTGCTTTGCTCTTTTCCTAACTCCCCCTCTCTCATGACAAAATTATCTGTCTATGTCCCAGACTCTTAGAATCTTCTTGAGCTCAGTGACAGCTAATTGGGGGCCTCATAGGTTTGAAGCAATACTAAAAATCATCTAATCCTGTGGTTCACAAACCTAGCTTACAATTGAATTATGTAAGTATATGCTTATTAAAAGTACATACCCTGCTGCTCTAATCCAGACATATAAATCAGAATTTCCAGGAGTGGGACTTTATAATTTGTTTTCTCTTCTAAATCTCCCCTGGTTATCTGAATATTTAGCCAGGTTTGGGATACTCTGATCTAATTCTCCCACCCCATATCTTCCAGATAGGAAAATTCAGGCCCAACCAATCACAGAGCTGGTTGGTGGTAGAGTCTGGAATAAAACTTGGGTCTCTAACCTCTGCAGTTGAAGAGAGTCTTGAGTTTATCCAGAAGAAGCCCACTTGGTCTTTAGTTTGACTGAAATGCAGAGTACAAGTGAAGGACATAATTGGACATCAGACCTGGAATAGCACCCCAGGGTCATACTAGGGAGAGACTTGGATGTCATGACAGGAAAAGTGTATACAATGTGAATCCATGGAACATTTTGAACAGGAGAATGAATGACATGATCAGATGTGCTGAGAAAGACCAGTTAGTCTCATGGGCTATTGGGTGTCAATGACTTGATGCCACAGTCCCTCCAGGCACTGTGTTTCATCTTGTATTCCAGACAAGATGCCTTAACTCAAAGCACAGCAATGAGATAAGGGACAAGGGATGGACTTTCAGAATAAATAACAGGTAAATGGAACAAAAGGCCTTTCTAAGTTTACATTACAAATCATATAATGTGGGTCTTGCCTTATAGCTGTGGTATCCTCTACCTTCCACCCTGAACATTTTCACAAGGCCCCGAGTTCAGGTGCCATCACCAGGCTCTCTGTGTTGGACACCTTTTATGCCTCATTTCATATTACTCAACCTATGCTTTCAGCTTCTACTGTTGCTCTGGCAGCTGGCTGCATGCAGTTGTAGCCAAACAAGAGTTTCTCAGCTACACAACTACATACGCACTGCTTTCTGTGCTAGGATGTCTCTGCCACCACCTGTGGAACATCTGTGGGAATCTGCTCAGCCATTCTGGTGCATGTGCAAACCTGGAAGTGTAAAGGAGTTAACACGCCCTGGAGCCAGTGGATAAATGCTCCCCTCTTATGTGTCTCTAGTGGTTCATTCTTCATAGTATCTCAGAGGGCCTCAGAGAGATTGATCCTCAATTTCCCATTAGGGTAAACAGCCCAATAACCCACCCTTGGATTGGTTTTCTATCCTATCCTGTTTCACTTTTCCTTTATCCTGAGATCATTTCCAAAAATAAGCTACCTGCACACAGATCCTTGTCTCCAGCATGGCTTTTTGTGGAAACCCCAGCTAAGGTACTCCTAAAACAGTATTTGGAGCAGGTCTGACCAAAATGTTCCTCATTCCACCTGGGAGAAGCAGCCTCCCCCAAAGCTGTTTGATTCCAGGCAGAAAACTAAATGTGAATCATGAATTTATTGAGTACCTGAAATTCCATTTTGCAGAAAGTTTGGAGTATGTTCTATCAAAATGCCAAAAAGCCAGAAGGAGTAGGATCTCAAATCATCATCAGGTCACAGCCTAATGGAGATTAGCCAAAAAATCCTATAGTGCCTTGTCCTGAGATCTGCTGCAGCTCTCCTCCCAACATATCTTTGTCTTTGTGAACATCCATATCCCTCCAGGAACATGAAGGATGGGCACTAGGTTTATTCAATTTTGTATCTTTAAATCAAACATAGAACCTGGCTTGCAGCAACTCACAACATGTTCATTAATCTCAGATTCTCAATCTCATCATCCACAGAATGGGGATAATGATAATAATTCACAGGGTGGTTGTGAGAGTTAAATCCAATAATGGAAGACTTTCGCAAAGAGGTGGACAGATGGAAGAGCCTTTATAAATGTTATAAGAAATATACATAAAACAAATATAAAATATGTATAATTTAGAAAGGAATAAGGAAGAGAAAAAGCTCATTAAGAGGTAGATGCACCTGAAAGGGGCAAGAGGCGCTCATACAGGATGGAAGAGGAAGAGAGCTGACAGAAATGAGAGGAGCTCTGAAATAATATTTTTTTTCTTCAAAATTTTATGTAAGGCCCCTCTCTACAACACAACTTAATCCACAGACAGGCTCAGGGTCCTTGAATATTTCACCTTGTCCCTACTTCCTGTCCAAAACCAATGCTTTATTTTCAAATAACCACACTCTACCACACCACAAAGGCCAAATCACAAAGTCAGGTGAACTTTCCTTTACAGTCTCCAGTCTTCTCTTTCTGTACCCACTTCTAGTCTCGGTAAAAATCCCTCTTGCCCAAACACTCACAGTCCTAAGCTTTCTTTACCTTCAATTCTGTGTCAGAACCAATTCTCTAGAAAGATCTCACAGATTCATCAACAGTCGACTAAAGCTTATGGGAGATCACAAACATTCCACACCCTCTTCCAGGTATTATTTTTAATGAAGACCAAATCTTTAACCAAAAAAACACATCTCTAATTATGAACTTTCAGACAGTACTCAATTGATGCGAGGTACATTTTGGTCAGAATGAGGCATTTGGAGTCATGATGCACTGGGTTTATAATGAGAACCTCACTGGCAGCTGTCTGTCCTCCACTTGGCAAGCTAATTATAATCCCTGTGTCAGTCCTGTGTGTGTGTGTGTGTGTGTGTTTTGTGTGTGAGTGTTGTGTGACACTTGCACATAACCTGGTGCTTGCCAGTCCTCCATACGGGGAATGTGTTTTGCTCACAGCTCAATAACAGGAGGCCTCAACCATGAATCTTAACGCTTAGAAATTTGCCACTGCCTTGGTGATTACAAGAAATTCCAATCCTTACTCTCACCCCCACTGTAGTCAACTCACGGTTAAAGAAAATAAATCATTATTACAAACCTGAAATAAGCCCCACAGGAAAGGGGCACCTTGGGGCACAGAAAGCAAAGAGGACCCAAGCTTCATTAAAAGTTGACTTCTCTAGGAGGCTTAGAGGATTCTTGTTTGGATAATAGAACAACCAAGGAAAGCTTCTCTGGATTTATGTCACTTCAGAGCCCGTTGCCATGGGAACTACATTTCAAAATCTTCTCAACTGGGGCTTCACTAAAGTCATATTCCCTGAAGAGCAGATGAAGCCCAAGCAGGAAACAGTGTAGGAAGAACTATTCTTAACTGTATTCCTTTTGTTGCAGAACTGCCCTCTTTCCTAAACTTGAATCTCTATATAGTGCTTCTTTACTTTATTTATTTCCATTTTTTCTGTCTTTTTAAAATTATGATCTATTTGTGTCATTCCATGTGTGACACATGTAAATTCAATACAATGGCTCTCATGCACATGTATTAACCCTCAGATTTCTGGTGGCACGAGGTTGGCCCCAAGTGTATTGACCATCACTACCCACCAGAGGCGGCCAAGCACAAGTTACAGTTTCATAAGAAAAGGCACGGAACCTGACCAAAGGGAAAAGATGGCAGCTGACAGGTCTTCATTTGTAATAGCCTCAGTTAGCTCCTGAGAAAACAAATATCAGGAATTATGTGGCTCTGCATTATATTCAATCTCAATATACTTTTGTTAAACATTTTCAACTCCTTCACATGCAAATCTGTACATAAATGGTATATGTATTTAACGTAGAATCCTAGAATAAGAAGGGAACTTGGAGGTCTATATTGGGGGTAATTAACATGTATTGAACACCTGTGTACCAAGCACTCTGCTAGTAATTTTACATACATTATGTCATTTATAGAAATGAATAATCTACCCAAAGTACAGATTTGGCATGCTTAAAAATATCATCCAATGGATTATAGAATACAAGAATACTAATACTAGTACTAATATTTTATATTTTTAAGTGCTTACTATGTGCCAAAAACTATGCTAAGTGCTTTACACATATTAACTCACTTAATGTTTTTAAAAATCCTATGAAGTAGGTACTATTATTATCCTGCTCGGCACAAGAACGTTTCCTTGACTCAGAGGAATCAGACTTGGTTATCTCTTAGGACAGCCTGGTCTCCTTAAGCCTCCAGGTGTTTGTAGTGATGGAGGAATTAACAGATTAATTAGCTAGAATTAATGATCATAGGAGAAGAGTAGAGAGGAAAGATCAAATATCAAAGGTGACTGAGATTTCAATCCCAGGACAATGAAAAAAGGAAGTAAAGACGACAAATAAAGACCTAGATTTAGACCTGTCAGGTGCTGAAAGTACATCTAAGAGGGTTGGTCAGGAAAAGCTGTGTGAGATGGGGTCACGAGGAGGAGGTCATCAAGATGTGCACTGGGAAATCACGTAAACAGGGGTGATCACAGAAACCACAAGTCAAGGGTTAAGGATGAAACTTTTCAATACAAAGGGAGGAGGAGGTTATTAGTAAATGCGACAGAGAAGGCCAGTGTGTTGGCCCCGAGCAGGCTTTGTAGTCACATGACTTGAGTCCTGATCGCATCACTCACTGGCCAAGTAAGATTATAGTGTTTGCCCCTTAGGCACCCAGTCTGTAAGCAGAGAGATTAACATCTAACATATGGGATTGTTGTGGGGAGCAGTTATCATAATTTTAATAAGTAATTTTGAATTAATGAAATATCTTAGGATCCGAATTGTTGCATATCTCTTTTTATCCACTTGGTCAAATTCTGCCTTTTACTTTTCATCCACTGTTTCAGGATTGAATTTCCCCAGCTCCAGCATATCATAAGTTACTGCAAGGCAAGATG
This sequence comes from Eubalaena glacialis, assembly GCF_028564815.1. Taxonomy (NCBI): domain Eukaryota; kingdom Metazoa; phylum Chordata; class Mammalia; order Artiodactyla; family Balaenidae; genus Eubalaena; species Eubalaena glacialis. The sequence goes on along the minus strand of NC_083725.1, from coordinate 9,393,453 downwards.
GTATGTTGAAATACCGTTTAATTTGCACACCCAATATTGAACACAGTGACAAGTGCGCACATATTGTTCATTGATATTTACTAAGTTCAGTAGAAAGAAGTGTAAATGTGGTTCAATAAAAGTCCAGATTTGAAAATTGATAAGTTCAGGGATACATTTATTTTTTTCAAATATTAAGGAATTTGTTGAGTTTTCCTATAAATAGCTATGTGGTAAACCCATTTCCAAAAGATAAATAATGTAGATTTCACACAAGTGGTTTTAGTATATTTTTGACATTTTAAATATGCTAATGTTGACACTGAATGGACAGTCATGTTAGATGGTGTGTACCTATTGGGTGTGACCTCCATATCCAGATATTTACAGAATAGAAAGAACCTCCTGATACTTTGAGGACTGGCAAAGGAGAGTTACTCAGTGACAGAAAGAGCTGCAAAGTCTTCCCAAGTCAGGAGCTGCCCAGCGCTCAGTTTCATCATAGCCCACAGTTTGGGGCTCTTAAAATAGGAATCCATTTTTAAGTGACATTTATCTCAGGAATATGTATGCTACTATAAAAGGCAAATTACACTAACACTAGCAATGTAAAATATATGATTTCAAGGTGTGTTAAGGGTACACCGTGTTCCAAGATTGTGCTAGAGGGAGAAAAATGCAAGGACACAGCATGGCCTTATTTAAAGGCAATTTGATGGAGGGGAGGTTATTCTAGGCATTGGTGGGGATGTCTCAATTGATTTTTTAAAAATAAATCCTAAAAATTAAGATTCACTAATTTTGTAGAAAGCAACAGACTTTCTTTGTTGGACAGAGATGTCTCAGAAATTCTAATTGCAGGATGGTGAAGACGCTGCTATTTTTTAACATCTTTACTGGTCAGGAAAGCCACAAAACCTCTGTAAAATGTACTTTTCAAAGCTTTTTCTAGGGAACTTTTCTAAAGACTAGTTTTAATCAAGATGCAATGTGATGTAGTTGAAGGAACCAGGTTTAGGAGTCTAAAGATCTAGTTGTGTGGCCTTGGAAAAGTAAAAATGGTTTTCAGTCTGTGATTTCCTCTTCCGTAAACAGGAATATCAAACCTGCTTTATCTACCTCATGATGTTATCTACAGTACACCAGGTGTATTCCTTCCCTGCTCATCATTAAATGAAGTTTCTCAAATTTCCAACTTCACCTTTCTTATCTGCCTGTCCCATACAATTTCCCAGAATAATTCCATCCACTCCTATGGTTTAAATGTCATTAACTGATGTGTTAATTATGAATTAATTGCCTTAAGTATTTAATTGTTGAAAGAACTCACAACATTCAAACGTTTTACACTCACAGAACAGCTTTATCACAAGTACAGCAACAGCACGAGAAGGGTATGCAATGAAAGAGGTCCACATATTTTTGGCATGGGCTTCCTTGCCCTCCCACCACTGGATTACATAAGATGCACTTTGTCACTGGGTCTTGAATCACCACCAGCATACGTGGGAAGCTTCTTGGTACCGAGAAGTCCCAAGTCTGCTCCTTTTATAATGAACTGGTCTTGTAGACATAGTCTACCTATGAGACCAGCCTGAACCGTTGAGACCCCCCAGCCTCTGCCAAAACCAAGTATTATTATTGCTATTATTATTTTATTAAATTATTACAATCCAGTTATTATTACCAGACAGTGTTGGCAAGCTGGTACATCCTGCCCTAAAACAGTTCAGGAGCCCATGGTTATAAAACACTATTATCTTTAGTAAATATATTCCATAGCCTTGGCCACTGGTCAGTACCATGCCTCAGGGAGCTCTGAAGATAAACATGCAATCAGTCCATACTGGCTAAAATGAACCCATGCTATAAAATTGATAGCTGCCAAATGTATGTGTCTAGCTCAGACTTACACCCACTACTGTCAACAGCCTATCAGACATCCCCACTTGAATATCTCAAACACCTAAAACTCAGTCATGTGGAATAAATTTCTCTTCTCCCTAAAATGTTCTCTTCTCTTATGTTCTTTAATGAAGGCAAAATACAAAATTAACAAAGAAAATTAACACAGTCTTCTTATTTGCTGACCTCTCCATCCAGCCCCAAATCATAGATACTGATAATTGAGCTGAAACTTAACTTCTCAGTAAGGATTCAAAAAGCCTGTCACTAGCCAGGACATGGAAGCAACCTAAGTGTCCATCATCGGATGAATGGATAAAGAAGATGTGGCACATATATACAATGGAATATTACTCAGCCATAAAAAGAAATGAAATTGAGTTATTTGTAGTGAGGTGGATGGACCTAGAGTCTGTCATACAGAGTGAAGTAAGTCAGAGAGAGAAAAACAAATACCGTATGCTAACACATATATATGGAATCTAAAAAAAAAAAAAAAGTGGTTCTGAAGAACCTGGGGGTAGGACAGGAATAAAGACACAGATGTAGAGAATGGACTTGAGGACACGGGGAGGGGGAAGGGTAAGCTGGGACGAAGTGAGAGAGTGGCATGGACATATATACACTACCAAATGTAAAATAGATAGCTAGTGCGAAGCAGCTGTATAGCACAGGGAGATCAGCTCGGTGCTTTGTGACCACCTAGAGGGGTGGGATAGGGAGGGTGGGAGGGAGACGCAAGAGAGAGGAGATATGGGGATATATGTTTATGTATAGCTGATTCACTTTGTTATAAAGCAGAAACTAACACACCATTGTAAAGCAATTATACTCCAATAAAGATGTTTAAAAAAAAAAAACCTGTCACTTAGTAGTTAGTTACCATATGCAAAGCAAAACAAGCTATTTGGCATGGATAATCAGAGAGCTACATCTTTTTATTTTTAATCTTTTTATTTCATTCTTAATACACAAAGTTAGCTCTCTGTATCCTTAGGTTCTGCATTTGCAGATTCAACCAGAGATTGAAAATATTCAAAAAAGAAAAATTCCAGAAAGTTCCAAAAAGTTAAACTTGAATTTGCCTCATACCACCAACTATTTACATAACATTTACATTGTATTTACAACTATTTACATGGTATTTACGTTGTATTAGGTATTATAAGCAATCTAGAGATGATTTAAAATATACGAGTATATGGGAGGATGTGTGTAGGTTATATGCAAGTACTACTCCATTTTATATAAGGGACTTGAGCATCCCCGAGTTTTGGCATCCACAGGGCGGGGGGCGTCCTGGAACCAGTCCTGGAACCAGCAGATAATGAGGGATGACTGTATATACCCACATATGTATGCATAACTTTGCATTAATGCATAAATGCAGACACATGGTTTTTTGTGAATGTGTGCATGTGGTATAAGGCCCAACGTTATGTGTTGCCTTGACATCTGAGGGAAACCAGGAGGGCCTTGAATGGCCTAACCATGAGTTCCCCACCCGACTCTAGTCCCACTGATGAGGTCTCCCAGCCAAGCAACCCCCCCTTATCATGGGGTCCAGGAACAGTCCCTGCTTCTCCCTGAGTATCCTAGAGTTTCAGTGCCCTGTTAGCCTGAGAAAGTATTCAAATAAGCCAATTTCCTTCTCCCCTGGGAACCCGGGGCACCTCATCCTCTCAATACTAGGAAGCCTGCCTCCCACGGCCCCTGGATGTCCTCTCTGTTTCTAGTGCAACCCTCTCGTGAACCTGCATGACGTGCAGTGTTCCCCCCACCCCAAGTTGTGAGTATACGTGAGTAGTAAACTTCTGTTAACCCATCTGTCCAATGCTGGGTATTGTGTGTTCAGCCATCCCCATAACCATGGGTAGGGATCCCTCATCAGTGGGGTGAATAGGAAATGAATAAAGTAGTGCAGCCCTTTTGAAAACTCTTTTTGAGGACAACCTGGCCACAGTACAGATATTATTGATGTGGTGTCTAAAAAAATGAAGTTTTTCTGGGACTTCCCTAGTGGTGCAGTGGATAAGACTCTGTGCTACCAATGCAGGGGGCCTGGGTTCAATCCCCGGTCAGGGAACTAGATCCCACATGCATGCCGCAACTAAGGAGGCCACATGCTGCAACTAAGGGGGCCACATGCCACAACTAAGGAGCTGGCGAGCTGCAACTAAGGAGCCTGCCTGCTGCAACTAAGACCCCACTCAAACAAATAAATAAATATTTTTAAAAAGTAAGTTTTTCTGTTATCTTCTTGGTGTTTGACTGCTTTTACTCCATTAAAGCTAATGCCTTCAGATTCTGCCTAGAATGAGGCTCAGTTATCAACAAACAATGCTTTCACCCCAATTTATGCCCCCTGTTTCAGCTTTTAATAACCTCTCCCCAGATTTGCAGAGGACCTAGCTGTATTGGACTAAAAAGTTTCAGACCCAGGGAAAAACTAACGATAAATCCAAATGCCAAACCAATTAAATCAGAAGCTTGAGATGGGGCCCTGGCAGCAGTATTTTTTTAAAGCTCCTCGGGTGATGCCAAAGGGCAGCCAGGGTTAAGGAGCACTGTTGCAGGCAGCAAAACCTCCAGGTCTTGGGCCTCATTTCGTCTCACCTTCATGATTTCAGAATCAAGAAGACCCTGGTTGGTTTGATAGAGAGAAGAAGTTCCTATAATCAGTTGTCTCGTTTCTGCTTAATAATTTCTAGGTTGTCCCTTCCAAAAATTCCTTTAATAATGGTAAAGAAAAATGTATCCCAAACATGGAAGAATGTAAATAGATGATTGACTAATTCTTTGACATCGAGCTAGAGCATTTTCCAAAATACCTGCTTGACCCTAATCTGATACTCTTGGAGAATATCACAGTGTATTTGACTAACAATTCACAGATGATAAAGGGGCAGGCATTTTTATAAGCCTTATAAGGTAAGATTTTTGCATAAATTGATGTCATCATAATTTGTATAGTTTAGTAAAGGAGTTAACCCTAAAGGGAATATGGTTTTACTAACCTGTAGGACATTAATCAGTCATATATCTAGCATGGCAGTCTTATTCCAGCATCTTTTTCCTAGCTATTTACATATATGTGTTTGATTTTATATATTTCTATATAAAATTGTGTGTGTGTATGTAAGCTGTTCTTAGAACCAGCTTCTTTGTCTTCTTACTAGTTGCCTCATTAATAAATAAAATTAAATTTTGACATGTGCTAATAACAAGTAAATATTTGAGTCAAGCTTTTTCAAATTAATAGCAATAATATGAATAGTTATTTCTTGGATGCTTAATAGAAGCCAGACATTGTACTCAGTGTTTATATACTTTATCTCATTTAATTTTTTTTTAAATAAATTTATTTATTTATTTATGGCTGCATTGGGTCTTCGTTGCTGTGTGCGGGCTTTCTCTAGTTGCGGTGAGCTGGGGCTACTCTTCATTGCAGTGTGCCATACACACTCTTCATTGCAGTGTGCCTTCTCCTTGCGGTGGCTTCTCTTGTTGCGGAGCACGGGCTCTAGGCACGTGGGCTTCAGTAGTTGTGGCACGTGGGCTCAGTAGTTGTGGCTCACGGGCTTTAGAGCACAGGCTCAGTAGTTGTGGCACACGGGCTTTAGAGCACAGGCTCAGTAGTTGTGGCACACGGGCTTAGTTGCTCCACAGCATGTGGGATGTCCCCAGACCAGGGCTCAAACCCGTGTCCCTTGCATTGGCAGACAGACTCTTAAGCACTCAGCCACCAGGGAAGCCCTCATTTAATTCTTAATGAAATAGTTTATGTTATTATACTAATTTTACAAACGAAGGAACTGAAATTTATGGAAGTTGGTAATTTTCTACAATTCACAAAAGTGAGAGGTCCAGGAAGCTAATTCAGATTGTCGTACTCTAGTAATCAAATTCTTAGCCAAAGACAATCTATTTTCTCTGAGTTTGTAATCTCTCTGTACCTGGCCTAATAGTTTTGTATAAACATACACTTCAAATTTCAATATCTCCCCCAAAATAACTTCCTTAGATCCCCTCCTTCCAGTATCTGCCCCCAACTCCCTCTCTTTAGAGGGAACTTCTTTCATATGACCAAGGAAGGATATAGTCCTGACTAAATAATCCATATTTTCCTGCCCCTAAGGGTGTATTTCTAATACTTCTGCATCTGCTATCACCCTGCCCCTGTAAGTTCAAAACCCACATTTAAAGCAGGAGCTGGCAGTTGTACCCCACTGTATAGCTTAAAACCCACTTAAAACCGTATCTTAATCAATCCTTGCAATTCTGGGAGAACGTACTATTTTCCTATTTTACAGAAAAGAAAACTGGGGCATATATAACCTCTATAACCCCAGTGGAGGTCTTTTGCCTTCAAATTTCAAAATTTATGATCTTTCTAATATTCTATCATGCCATTCATCCCCTAACTTTTTCAGAAGACCTTTGGGTCTAAAAGGAAATTCTAACAGTGAGACTGAAACATTTTGGAAAAAGATCAGGCTCAGGGAGACAAAACGTGTAGGGGGATGAATCAGAGCCCAGAGCCAACGTCCCTGGGACAAAGTGTACTATGAGGGGGAGCAATCCTAGATGAGTTTGGATCTCCAGTTGCATCCCAAACAAAATGAAGGCCTTCAATGCATTTAAAAAATCAAACCAAATCCCACAGCAATTAAATGGGTGGTCTGGCTCCACAGCACTCCCTCTCCTCCACTCACCTCATTAATGAGAGAGCAGCATAAAGCCACAGGGCTCCACCTACTCGGAGAGAGCAGCCTGGCACCAGGCCCAGGTGAAGTCCCAACCTCTGCATCTTCCACCAGCAAGGACCCAGTCAAGGTCAAGCCTCCCTGTAATTACCACCGTCCTGGCCCATAGCATGCCGTGTTATTTAGAGAATCATCTCTTGCTCCTAGCACGGATACTCCCAATACTGGAACTGCAGACAGGCTCTGCTCAGAGCCAGCTGCCTGAAGCCATTGTGTCCTCACTCCGTCCATCCTGGGATTCCATCCTGACAGCTCTGTATACCCACACTTAGTAACACCATGTCGCATATACAACTGCAGAGCACATAGATGCTTCCAGGCACCCCACTGCCTCCACAGGGGCCCCACCCTAAGGGCTTGGGCCCAGTGCATCCCTTGGATCTGATGGTCAAGTTCATAGGTGTAGGCTTCCCACTGTTGCTGCTGTTGGCATTTTCCCAAGTGTTCTCCTTACTGCCATGGTCCACTTTTGAATTGTAGCCCATAGTTTGAAAAACCCTTGTCTGAAGCATGCATGTCCTTTGGAGACCAAAAGAGAAAAGACAAAAAATGTAAGAAAGTTATTATTATATTATCACCTCCATAATTATTATCAGCTCTGTAATTTTTCAATCAAAAACCTAGAAACAAGCTATTTTATCTTCAGGTTAGTTTTTATTATCTTGGGAAATAAAATTTCTAATTATGTAGTTCTTACTATTGGGGCACAGTATTTTTTCAGGGCTTAGAAGTCTCAAAAGTTCTTAGGCAAGACAGTTATCATCTCTGAACTGTCTTTCACTCCTTATCTCCAAAAGCTATTGATTACATATTGTTCGTGCCTAACACTTCCTGGTACATAGTATGTGCTAAATAAATGTTGCTTCTATTTCTTCTCTACTTTTCTTCCCACCTCTTATAAACCCCATCTAAATCATTATTACTTGTACTGTTTGGGCTCTTGATTTATTCAGCCACTCCACAATCCCTGTTAAAGAGAACATGGAAGAGCTGGGAGATCTGACCCTTTTTTTTCCTTATGATGCTATCTGTTTCTAAATTATTCATGGAGCGAGCCTCAAACTCACATTGCCTGTTTCTTCACCATAAAATGGGGAAAAGCATCAGTGTCTCTAATTTCTCTTTCTTGGGGAACGATGATGGGAAAACCAAAGCCAAGGACGTTCCCACTGTATTCACTCCTTTCCTCCAAGATCATCCCCAACCTATACCGCTCCTCTACATCTAAGCTCAAAGTTGAGGCAATAAATCCTCTAAAAGATGTCACCTATCCGAGGAAGTGGATATCAACATCACCCTGCAGGAGCACTGGTACCAAAATGCAGGTTAGCAGACACAGCCAGCTGCTGGCCTGTCTGGGTCCAGTAGCCGTTTGGAAAGAGAACTCCCGGACTAGAAGCCTGAGTCAGTGTGTTTAGCTGGCCCAGGGCAAACAGAAGAGGGAATGCTGTCCCCTTTCCTACCATGACAGCAAGGCCCAACCAGAAGACTTGTGCACAGGAGATGGACAGTGCCTGCCAAATGCAAAAATCTGGAAAGAGGCTAAGAAGTAGCCCCCAGAGAATTCCTTATGTCTCAATTCTCATCCTTTATCGCAGCAGAGGGCTGCCTGAACAGTATTCCTGTTCCAGGGCTTCCTATGGGGGCTTCTTTCCCAGTAACTTCAGTAACCAGTAGGGTGCCTTTGTGGTCAGCCCATGTGGGAACTGCCCAGCTCACCACAAGCACGAGACTGGCCAAGACAAGATGACAAGTCCCATTTTCCTGGGTTAGATTCACAGCCCACCTCTGGATACCTTCTGCTGCTTGAGACAGCAATGGCAGCATCACATTCTCTGTTTCATCTGAGTTTCTTTTATTCATGTTATAATCCTTCTTCAAATGCTGGGTGATCCTTGGCTGTTCTCTTGAAACTAAGAATATCCTGAGTGTCCTAAGGACACTCAGTGGGTTTGGGCCACACTTGGAAACTAGAGGACTTCACTCTTCAGTGGGTCATGTGGGCTATTTTATTGGAGAAACCCTAACTTCAATATCTATAGGTCTTTCCTCGTAGGCTGGTCAGTTTCACCAGAAAGGCGACCCTAATCCCCTAATTTAAGAGTGGAGAGAGAGTGGTCTTAATAACGATGCTGCCAACATTCAGAGAGTTTGGTGATTAAGTCCAAAAATTTCACCCCTGTCTTTTCAGTTCAGTCCCCTGCCCATGGCTGTGCCTGGTGTCCAGGGTCCAGGGTACCCCTGGTTCAAACTCTCTAAAGAGTAAACCTTAAGATTTCTGCCAGGCCAGGGAAGGACAGGAAAATTGCAAAACTGTACCTGTGAGAGGGGAGGGGAATAAGAAAAAAAAAGCATGTATTATGTCAACAATTATTCTGACGTATCTGGAATCATTCCTTTGATATGCACCTCAGCTATCTGGGACCAGTATCCTGTGTTTTCACATCCTGAGTTTCCTCAGGGCTCACGGTGGGGAGTGGCTGCAGTCTGATGGCTGCTAGATGGCACTTATTCTTTTCCTTCCTGAGTTCCCTCAGGGCTCACCAGCTCACGGTGGTGGCTGCAATCACTGTTGACTGTGACATCCTTTGTTTACTGATATGGCAGGCAATATTTTATTTCTCAGTAGCAAGTTGCTTAAAGGCTCTAAACTCCAGTTACCTCATCTGTTAAATGGGTTAATAAAACCTACCTTCACCATTGTGCAGCTCAGGAAGTGGGTCTCTTTTTTATCCCTATGCAGTGTATAGATTTTCAAGAACAAATTTCACTAAATTGTATGTGGAATATGAAGCCTCACATTTCCTTTTGAAAGGAAGAAAATGGCGGTGGGGGGGGGGAGGAGTTTCTAGCACTATGCAAAATGCTTTTCATAAATTATGTACATTAACATTAGTAGCAGCCTTGTGAGACTAGTACTATTTCTATTTTACAGGTAACTAAACAGGGTTTAATGAAGGGAAATAATTGGCTCAAATACACTTGGTTAGTAAAAGATAGAGCAGAGCTGCAAACCATGCCTGCCTTATCTCAGGTTATGCTTTCACCAGTGCACCGTGCTACAGTATAACCAAACGTTTACATTATAACTCTGATTAGAAATTTGTAGTTACAAATTAGGTGGGCTTCAGGTAAGAATCAATTCTTTCATTCTCAGAAAAATTGAAACCATATACCAATATCGTTCAGTGCAAAGTATATGGGATGTATGGCTAGTTGGAGCTGGTTCAAACTCTAGCTCCTTCATTTATTTTGAGAACAAAAATGAACTCTGCAAGGTAGTAGGATTTCTTTTGCAGGTTAAAGGCATTGGCAGTGCCGGTCTCCCAAGGGAGAAGTCGATACTCAAACAAAAGCCAACTCTGAGAAAGATAGTCCTATGTACAGTGAGGAAGGGGACGTCAGTCTCCCACTATGTCTGAACATTAAGACATAGACATTATGCACATGAGACTTTAAATACTGAGGGTGGAAGGTGGCTTCTTCCACAGGAGATGGAATGAGACTAACCCCTGGGGGACACATACTGAAGATGAGTAACATGTAAGACACATTCTCCACAAAAGTATTTGTGTGTGTGTATACATATATATGTACATTTTTTTCTTATGTATTAATATATATGATACAGACAAAAAAGAATCTTAAGTATCACTGAATTTTTCCATATGATAGATCTATATACATACAATGCAGGTACTCTCTAGCCTTCAGGACAACCATTTTGGAAGTCTCATTTGAAAGTCAATGGCCTAGGGACTTTCCTGGTGGTCCAGTGGATAAGACTCCACACTCTCAATACAGGGGACCCAGGTTCAATCCCTGGTCGGGGAACTAGATTCTGCATGCATGCTGCAACAAAGAGTCCACATGCTGCAACTAAAAAAAAAAAAAAAGATCCAGCATGCCGCAACAAAGATCCTTCATGCCGCAAACTAAGACCTGGCACAGCCAAAAATGAAAAAATAAATATTAAAAAAGTAAATGAAATATAAAAAAAAATATTTGAAAGTCAATGGCCTGGCCTTTATGCAGCCCTTTTTCCAGGGACAGCCTGTGAGGCCTGCATGCTGGGCAGTGTTGTTGGCCTCAGGTAGAAGACCTAAGGGCAAGAGGAGAAGGAATCTCCAGTGAAGAGTCTGGGTTACATGGTCCAATAACTTCTCTGTACTCAGAGAATCTCCTTCCAGTTTCAATTTTGAATGTTCTAAGGTTAACTTTTAGAAGAATAGCATTCTCTTTTAGCAAGAAGACTCTTCTACTCAGCGTGTTTTTCATTCTCCTATGAGTTTCAGCAAACGTAAAGCAATAACCAAGGAAAGACATGAGACAAAAGTAATTATCTTGGTTCCTTAGGGTATAAAATAAAACTCCTTTCTTTCATTCTGTAATTTATTGTCTATCACTCTATTCATTTATAAAATCTAAAAATATGTATAGGCAACGATTTTTGGCTATATTACTGTTTGAAATTCAAAAACAGTCCTTCCAGTTCAGCATGCATTAAAATTGCATTAAATTGCATTAAATTAATTTTAATTGCATTAAAATTAAAATTCAGCATGCTGGATTTTTTTTAAAAAAGCACAATTTTGGTGCCTGACTTAGCTGTCAGGAAAGTAAAGAAGTTCCTGGGAGGGCAGAAAAGATAAGAAGATAGGAATAAAATGAAGTAGGTGAGCTTGCTCTTATCCTGGGGAAACTGGCCTTCCCTACAGAAGGGGAGAAGCACATCATATGCTCAGCTTGGTCTCCCAGTCTTAGCAGTTAGGAGCATTCCTCCCCCTTGAGGAAGAATGAGGAAGGAAATTCCTCCCACTCTTTGTCCTCCTGGGGCATGGAAAAATAGGTGCCCAATTAGACCAAAGAAGATCTGCCCAGTCACAGGAATTATTTGCACAAAGCCATATTTCCTTTCACGGATAAGCATATAAATACATGTACCACATACGCGCATAATGACATGCTAAATACTTGCTTCCAAAGTTCCATAAATATAAATCAAATATCTTTAATACGAAACACTTTTAAAGTCAAAGAAGTATCTAAAAAAAAGTTAAAAACACAAATTCTCATGCATTATTTCCCCCTTGTATTTTCTGTTTTCCTGTATTAATTAATACTGTGCTATGATCTGGGAGCCCAGGATATTCAGGTACAGTTTTTTGATAAAGGAATAAAATATTTCTGAACAATTATCATAACTGTGCAAGAGCAATTCAGAGAGACATTAGCTCTATTTGGGGGCTGTTATTTAAGGAACCTGCTCTCCCACAGCATAAATAGCTTCAATAAGAGAAAGGGTAGACCCTGCTCTGAAGATATTCACCAGCATTTCCTACTTAGGACGACATTCCTGAATTCAGAGCGTGCACAAGGCCCTCTGCCATTCTTTGTGTGGGCAGGTAGGGGAAAGAGATAGGTAACTGCCGATTGTATCTCTGTTTCACCTTGTGCCTCTATCCTACAGCCTGGTGAAGTAGGTAAGTATACCAGCGCTGGCCAGGTGAGGGCTTAGAAAACCTCTGATCATCTGGTTCGCCAACTAGGTGCTTAAGGCCCATAAACCAGAGCAAAGCCATATAGTTTACAAGAGTGTAGGTAGGAGGTAGGAAAACCACAGGGATAATGCAGGAGCTGGTACCACCTGTAGGCCTGAAGTGGCAAGGAGAGCAAGCTGTGTGGGGAGGGCAACTCTACCTGAGTGTGACTCTTGGTGGATGGATGCAGCCCACAGCACTCGCACAGGGGAAGGCCGGAGGAATAAATACGCTGTCCTCACTCTCCCTTTCCCCGCATTGCTTGCTGCAGAGGATAAAAGAGTCTGCTAATGCAGTCCATATCAGTCAGACTCCCAGAGGACAGAGCAGGATGGACAAGTGTAAAGAACGGATTTGGATGGAGCCAAAGGAGGATAATCAGCATAGTCATAAACACAGCCCTAAAAATGAGACCCAAATGGATAGAAAGAATAAAATGATAAAATGTAGGCTACCCAAATATCTTGGGCGTATCAAACAGGAGGCTGGGAGCGGCAAGAAGACATCCACGTTCTCCAGGGGAGTGAGGTGTGTTGAAAACTGCCAGGTTTTGTCAGAATTGGAATACGGCCAGCATAAGTGAGAAGGAATCAGTGGTTCCAGATCTAAATGCCTTGGGAAAAGCAAAGTTAGCAGAAACCAAGATACTTACCACTAACAGCAAAACAGTCCTGTTGCGTTCCATTACAAAAGGGAGCAGTTGATTCCACAGCCAAAACCTCACCCAACATAAGAACCTTAGAACATAGAGAAGTACATCAGAAAGAGGAAAAGCTCAAGAGACAAATGGACAATTCAGTTGTGATGTGTTTTTAGTTTTCTTTTTCCCACTAATATGACAGCAGTAACATAAAGACATGTCTGTCTGTTGGGGAGTATACTACATACTGTCAGTGCTTCACCCATATCCCTCAGATCCCTTTATCAAATTTTTATGCATGCCAGCTTCAAACAAGCTTTCACAAAATCCCAACACCTGTCCCTGCTTCTCTTTGCCAGAAAGCTTGGCTCGGGATGCTGGAGACTGGTTTGCCTACTCAGGAGAGACAGAAGTTCCTGAGAATGTGCGTTCCTTTGAAGGCAACCCAGAATGAATGATTGATTAGTGTGAAAGCATAAATACTCCAGCTCCCTAAGTGTTAATGAAGACAGCTCCAAGATGTAAGGTAAACTGAAAGATCATAGCAGTGAGCGCTGACAAAAACATTTAAGTAGAATCTGTGCTTCTTACAAAACACCGCCCTAAATGAGGCTAAATTTCTGACAGTGTGCATTGCATATCATACTTAGACCTGAGTCACTTGATCTAGGAAAAGACCCTTCTCATCCAGTGTTAGAAGAGGCTGAGGGACAGCCTGTACCCAGACAAACCAGCAAGAACAGAGAGCAATTGCTGTGGGAAAAGTGCACCATTCACCTCTGTTTCAAAATGCTATCTGTTCTTTTCAAGTGTGTATAAAATCATAGGTCTGGAAATCAGACATGGCCTTTTAAAAAATAATCTTCTCAATCTCTTGGAGTCTTCTTTTTTTTGCCTCCACTAAATAGTTATTAAGCATCTATTGTATGCCAGTTTCTCTCCTCAGCAACGTTGAGATAACCAGACAGACACCACAGACACTGCCCTCACTGAATTTATATTTTGTGTGAGGATCAGCCATGCATAAATAGGCAACTGCTTTATGTGCAGTAAATGTTCTAACAGGTTAAGTGAAGGGTGCTGTGGGAGCACATATAGAGGCACTTAGTCTTAATGGGAAAAGGAAGAAATGGGTATTTATGTTACAAATCTCTAAAAAATTTATTATAACTGACAAAGTGTCTTATGTGCTTCACAAAGCCCTATATTCCTGTCCTCCAATTTGGAGGATGCCAAAACTGTGGTAAAATTAATGAGATGAAGTCTTAGTGGATAAGGTTTTATGTAACCAGAGAGAAAAACAAGAAGAAAAGGTAGATGTACAATGCCCTTTCACTGTCATCCTACTAAGAGAGGCAAGTAAAGAGAAGAAAATAATGTAAACTATGTTTAAATAATCAGGGTGATTACTTTTTATGAGCTACATATAGCCTTACTAGTACAGTGTGTCTGGCAAAGAGTAGACATTTCATAAAGGTATTAATCTATTTTTGGGAGTTTAAATTGGAATGAATTCACTGGGAAAGAAATATCAAATTCAAAACATCATGCCGTTTGATGCTACAGTTTCCTGTGGAGAATCTATCCTGAGGAAATTGCCATAAATCTAGCCAGAGATTTTTTACACAAAGGTGATAGTCACAGTATTAGTTATACTAATAAAACATTGGAGGATTTGAAACAGGACAAAAATGTTATAAAGTATGATGCAGTCATATGATGAAATCATATGTAGCAAAACTATAAAGAATAATTAATAACGAAAAACTCATGACAATAACACGTGGAAACATTTTGTAACATAAAATATAAAGTATAATCCTACTGAAAGAAAATGCTTCAAAATGAGAACCTTTCCTGATCTTTGCTTAGTAGTCGTAAGGGTAAATTTCTTTCTTAACACTTTTCTTACTTTCCAAATTCCTAAAAAAGTTTGTACTACTTCAAGACTCAGAAAAGAAAACGATCATAACTGTTATTCTTTTCATTAATAGACTTTTTTTTTAAAACAGTTTTAGGCTTACAGAAAATTGAACAGATAGTTCAGAGAGATTCCATATTCCCCTTCTTCCTCATTCACTGTTTTCTCTATTAATACCTTGCCATTAGTGAGGTGTACACTTATTACAGTGTATGAGCCAACATTAATACACTATTATTAAGTAAAGTCCATAGTTTACATTAGGTTTCATTCTTTCTGTTGTACGGTTCTCTGGGCTTTGGTAAATGCGTAATGTCATGTATCTACCATTACAGTAGCATCAGAGTAGTTTCACTGCCCTGAGATTACTCTGTGCTCCACCTAGTTATCCCTCTCGCCTTCCCCCATGGCAACCACTGATCTTTTTGCTGTTTCTATAGTTTTTGCTTTTCCAGAATGATTTCCCATTGGAGTCATTCAATATGTAGCCTGTTCACATTGGCTTCTTTCACCAAGCAATATGCATTAAAGGTCCCGCAATGTCTTTTCATGACTTGATAGCTCATTTCTTTTTATAACCACATAATATCCATTGTATGGATGTACCATTGTTTGTTTATGCATTTGTCTTTTGAAGGACATCTTGGTTGATTCCTTCAACCCAAGGGTTTTTTTTGCAATTATGAATATAGCTGCTCTAAACATTCTTATGCAGGATTTTATGTAGACATAAATTTCCAACTCATTTGGGTAAATACCTAAAGTGTGATTACTGAATCAAATGGAAAGATTGCCAAAGTAGCTGTACCATTTTGCACTCCCACTAGCAATGAATGAAAATTCTTCTAGGTCCCCATCCTCACTAGCATATGGTATTGTCAGGTTCTTTTGGATTGTAGCCATTCTAATAGGTGTGTAGTAGTATCTCGGTGTCATTTTAATTTGCTATTCCTTAATGATGTATAATGTTGAACAACTTTTCAAACAGTTGTTTTCCGTGTGTATATCTTCTTGGGTGAGGTGTCTGTTCAGAATTTTGCCCATTTTTAAAAATCGGGTTGTTTGTTTTCTTATTGTTGACTTTTAAGATTTCTTTATATTTATATATATATTTTATATATTATATATTCTTTATATTTTGTGTATAAGTAGTTTATTAGATGTGTGGTTTGCAAATATTTTTTCTTAGTCTGTGACTTGTCTGGTTTTTTTTTTAAGTATCTTTTGAAAAGCAGTTTTTAATTTTAATGAAATCCAGTGTATCAATTTTTTCTATCATAGATTGTGCTTTTGGTGTTTTATCTAAAAACTCTTTGACTAAACCTAAGGCCACTTAGAATTTCTCTGTATTATCTTCTATAATAAGATGTACAGTTTTGCATTTCACATTTAGGTCTATGATCCATTTTGAGTTAATTTTTGTGAGAGGTGTAAGGTCAGTGTCTAGATTCAATTTTTTTCATGTGGATGTGAATACCATTTGTTGAAAAGAATGCTTTCACCATTGAATTGCCTTTTGTCAAAAGAGCCATTGACTATATTTGTGTAGATCTATTTCTGGGCTCTCTAGTGTGTTCCATTGATCTATTTGTCTATACTTTCATCAGTAGCATTCTGTCTTAAGTATTATAGCTTTATAGTAAGTCCTGAAGTTGGGTAGGGTCAGTCTTCTGACTTCCCTCTTCTTCTTCAGTATTGTGTTCGCTATTCTGAGTCTTTTCCCTTTCCATACAAACTTTAGAATCAGCTTGTTGATATCCACAAAATAAGTTGCTGGGATTTGGGTTGTGATTGTATTGAATCTATAGATCAACTTGGGAAGAGTTGACATCTTAATGATGTTTAGTCTTCCTATACATGAAGATAGTATATCTCCATTTATTTACATCTTCTTTCTGATTTCAAAATCAGAGTTTTGTATTTTTCCTTATGGAGATCTTATACATATTTTATTAGATTTATTCCTAGGCACTTTTTTGCTTTGATGCTAATGTAAATGATATTGTGTTTTTAATTTTAAATCACAATGGTTCATTACTGGTATATATGAAATCAATTTACTTTTGTATCTTAACCTTGTATCCTGCAACCTTGTTATAATTGCTATATAGTTCCAGGAGTTTTTAATGTCAGTACACTGGGATTTTCTACATGGACAATCATGTCAGCCACAAACAAAGAGTTCGTTTCTTCCTTACCAATCTGTATACCTTTTTTTTTTTTTCTTGTCTTGTTGCACTAGCTAGGACTTCCAGCATGCTGTTGAATAGAATTGGTGAGAAGAGACATCTTTGCTTTGTTCCAATCTTAGGGGGAAAGCATTTAGTTTCTCACCATTAAATATTATGTTAGCTGCAGGTTTTTTGTAGACGTTCTTCATCAAGTTGAGGAAGTTTTCCTTTATCCCTAGTTTGCTGGGCATTTTTATCATGAATTGGTGTAGGATTTTGTCAAATGCTTTTTGTGCATCTATGGATGAGATCATATGATTTTTCTTCTTTATCCTGTTGATGTGATGGATTATATCATTTGATTTTTGAATGTTGATCATTCTTGTATATCTTAAATAAATACAACTTGGTCATTGTAATTATTTTTATACATTGTTGCATTCAAGTTACTAACATTTTGTTGAGGAGTTTTGCATTTATAATAAAGAGAGATTGATCTGTAGGTTCCCTTTCTCATAATGTCTTTGTCTGGTTTTTGTGTTAGGGAAATGCTGGCATCATAGAAAGAGTTGCAAAGTGTTTTCTCTTCATCTATTTTCTGGGAGATAGAATTCACCAGTGAAACCATTTGGGCCTGATAATTTCTGTTTTTGAAGGTTATTAATTGTTGATTCAATTTCCTTAATAGATAAAGGCCTATTCAGGTTATCTGTTTCTCTGTGTGTGAAGTTTGATAGATTGTGTCTTTTAAGGAATTGGTCTATTTCATCCAAGTTATAAAATTTGCAGGCACAGAGTTCATGGGATTAATAGTTGGCCCCTCTTTTATTTCTGTTATTAGTGATTCTTGTCTTCTCTGTTTTCTTCTTGGTGAACCTGGCTAAAGGCTTATTAATTTTATTGATCTTTTCAAAGAACCAACTTTTAGTTTTGTTGATTTTCTCTAATATTCCTCTGTTTTCAATTTCACTGACTTCTCTAATTTCTTTTCTTTCTTTTCTTTTTTTTTTTTTTTGAGCCACACTGCGTGGCTTGTGGGATGTTAGTTCCCTGACTAGGGATTGAACCCAGGCCCTCGGCAGTGACAGCTCAGAGTCCTAACCACTGGACCACCAGGGAATTCCCTGACTTCTCTAATTTTTATTATTTCCTTTCTTCTGTTTGCTGTAAGTTTGTATTGCTTTTCTTTTTCCTAGTTTCCTAAGGTGGAAGCTTGGATTATTGGTTTTGGATCTTTCTTCTTTTATGATATATGCATTCACTACTATAAATTTCCTTCTTTGCACTGCTTTTACTGCATCCCACAAATTTTAATAAGTTATATTATCATTTTTATTTAATTAAAAATATTTTTTAATTTTTCTTGAGACTTCTTTGACTCATGTGCTGTTTAGAAGTGTGTTGTTTAATCTCAAAATATTTCTGAATGTTTCTCCTATTTTTGTATTGTTGATTTCTGTTGAATTCCATTGTGGTCTGAGAGCATATTTTGTGTGATTTCTATTTTTTTTAATTTGCTCAGGTGTGTTTCATGGTCCAGAATGTGGTCTGTCTTGGTGAATGTTGCATATGAGCTTGAGAAGAATGTGTATTCTGCTGTTGTTGGATGAAGTATTCTAGAAATGTCAGTTAGATCAAGTTGATTGATAGTGTTGTTCAGTAGGACTACATTTTACTGATTTTCTGGCTTCTGCATCTGTCAATTACTGATAGAGGGGTGTTGAAGTCTCTGGCTATAATAGTGGATTCATCTATTTCTCCTACCAGTTACATCAGTTTTTGCTTCACATTTTTTGATGCTTTGTTTTCTGGTATGTACACTTAAGAATTCTTATGTCTTCTTGGAGAATTGACCCCTTTATTATTATGTAATGCCTTCTTTATCCTTGATAATTTTCCTTGTTCAGAAACCTGATGTGTCTTAAATTAATATAGATAAGCTGGCTTTCTTTTGATTAGTGTTAGCATGGTATATCTTTCCCCATCCCTTTACTTTTAATCTGTGTCTTTATATTTAAAGTGGGTTGTTTATAGACTGCATATCACTGGGTCTTACTATTTTATCTATTCTGTCAGTCTCTTTCTTTTAATTGGTGCATTTAGACTATTCATATTTAAAGTAATTATTGATATAGTTGAATTCATGTCTGCAATATTTGAATGTTTTCTATTTGCTGCACTTGTTCTTTCTTTTTTACTTTCCATTATCATTCTACCTTCTCTAGTTTTAATTGAACTTTATATTATTCCATTTTCTCCTCTCTTAGCATATCAATTATACTTCTTTTTCTATTTTTGGTGATTGCCCCAGAATTTGAATTGTACCTTTATAACTAATCTAAGTTTACTTTCAAATAACACTATATCACTTCATGGGTATAGAAGGTACCTTATAACAGAGTATTCCCAATTCCTCCTTCTCATCCCTTATGACAGTGCTGTCATTCATTTCACCTGTCCATAACCATGGTTACCTCATTACCCATTACATTGGTGCTATTATCATTTGAACAAATATTTATCTATTAGATCAGCTAAGAATTTAAAATTAAAAGTTTTATTTTACCTATATTTATTCCTCCTCTAAAGCTCATCCTTTTTTATGTAGATCTCAGTTTCTGACATATTTTCTTCTCTAAAGAACTCCTTTAACATTCTTGCAAGGCAGGTCTACTGGCAACAAATTCAGTTTTTGTTTTTCCGAGAAGGATAATTTTACTGAATACAAAATCTAGATTGGTGGGATTTTTTTCTTTCAATACTTTAAATACATCTCTCCACTCTCCTCTTGCATGGTTTCTAAAGAGAAGTATTTTGTACTTCTTATCCATGTATCTATACAGGTAAGGTAGGTATTTTTCCTCTGGCTTCTTTCAAGGTTTTCTCTTCGTCTAGTTTTCTGCCATTTGAATGTAATATGGCTAAGTGTAGGTTTTTTGGTATTTATCATACTTAGTTTCACTGAGTTCCTACATCTGTAGTTTCATGTCTGTCATTAATTTTAGAAAATTCTCAGCTGTTATTTCAATTTTTTCTTCGGTTCCTTTCTTTTTTCTTTTCTGGTATTCTCATTATGTGTATGTTATACCTTTTATAATTGTCCCATGGTTCGTGGATATTCTGCTCCATATTTTTCATTCTTTTTTTCTCTTTACATTTCAGTTTGGGAAATTTCTATTGACATATCTTCAAGATCACTGATTCTTTCCTCTACCATGCCCGGTCTGTTAGTGAGTCCATCAGAGACATTTTTCATTTTTGTCACAGTGTTTTGATTTCTAACATTTCCCTTTGATTCTTTCTTAGAGTTTCCATCTCTCTGCTTACATTACCCACTGTTCTTGCTTATTTTTAGAGTCTTTTTAGCACATTAAACATAATTGTTTTAAATTCCTTTTCTGAGAATTCTGACATCTCTGCTATACCTGAGTCTGGTACTTTTGGTTGCTTTATCTCTTCAGACTTTGTTTTATATTGCCCTTCAGTGTACCTTGCTATTTTTTTGTCAAAAGACAGGCATGATGTTTTGGGTAATAGGAACTGAGGTAAATAGGATTTTAGTGTGAGGTTTTATGTTTATCTGGCTAGGATTTATGCTGTGCTTACTGTTTGCTATAGCTGTAGGTATCTGAGGCTTCAGTTTTCTCTAGTGTCATTTTTTTCTCCCCTTTTGTCTTTTGATTTCCCCAGAAACTCTTTCTCAATTAGAGTCTGAGCCTTACAGCTCTTTCAGCTCTATAGCCTGTTATAAAGAAGACTTGTTGGGACAGGAAGACTAAAGGGAACAGGAGGATCAGGAGTTGGATATTTTCCACCTCCAACATAGTTTAGGTTCTGGTAAAGTAGTTTCCCTTGAGGGCAGGCAGAGAACAGAAAGCCCTGAGTGTGTTTTAAAATGGTTACTCCACCCCCACCCCCACCCAAAGCTGGAGGAGATTTTCCCTGAGAACCTGGTGGTGTTCCTGGAGGTAAAACCCACAAAAGTGTTGGTGCTTCACTAAGACTGAGTCCCCAAGAGCTTTTACATTTCGAGATAGTCCATAATCATCCTCCAGCAATTCATCAGTTACTGTTTAAGTGTTACTACCAATACATGTATACCAGCTCCAGCAGCTTCTGCTCTAAGTAAACTGTGATTCTGTATTCTCAACTCTCTCTCCAGTTTTCTGGGAGTCAGTTTGTCCTGTGACCCCAGTTCTCTGTTGGATCTAAGAAGAGTTGTTAACTTTTCAGTTTGTTCAGATTTTTTCTTATTGTGAGAATGACTATGATAGCTTCCAAGCTCTTTACCTCTTGGAACTGAAACCAACCTTTTTTTTTTTTTTTAAATAGATAAATGAGCGAATATATAAAAGTTTGTTGAATTGAAAGTGCTTGCCATTCTAGCACCTTACGTATTCAATGGCTCTGCCCCCACTACAGCAACAAGCAAACAAAGGTACAGTTAGTCAAACCATGGGGTAGGGACAGAAAATCAAGAGAATTTAAAATGTTATCAGAGCTGAAGCTACCATGAGTTTGCTGTGTTGCCTCTTCTTTTCTCTCTTTCCTACTCACACCCTGTCCCTTGTCTCTTCTGTATTTGATTCCTCTTCTTCTTACCCAGCAATGTCCTCTGCTCACTCCTCTTTAAACCATTTCTTTTTTTTAAATACATTTATTTATTCATTTATTTATTTATTTATTTTTGGCTGTGTTGGGTCTTCATTGCTGCACGCAGGCTTTCTCTAGTTGTGGCGAGTGGGGGCAACTCTTTGTTGCGGTGCGCGGGCTTCTCATTGCGGTGGCTTCTCTTGTTGCGGAGCATGGGCTCTAGGCACGTGGGCTTCAGTAGTTGTGGCACGTGGGCTCTAGAGCACAGGCTCAGTAGTTGTGGCGCATGGGCTTAGTTGCTCTGCGGCATGTGGGATCTTCCCAGACCAGGGCTGGAACCCGTGTCCCCTGCGTTGGCAAGCAGATTCTTAACCACTGCACCACCAGGGAAGTCCCTAAACCATTTCTATTGGAAGATACACCTTTGAATGCCCTTTTATAGAATTTTAAAACAAAAAAGGGGTCTCTAAGTATGTATAGATAAATATGTAAATAAATATAAATAGATATAGAGATATGCTTGTATATGCCTATACCATTTCTAGGATTAGTTACATCTAAGGGAAGAACAGAGACGTGGAAGAACTAAAGGGAAAGAAAAGCTTATTTTTACTATGTTCTTTTTTATACTGTTTAATTTTTTACTATGTATATGTATGCTCTTGAAAAAAATATTACATTTAAATGGAAGTTAATCACCCACTCTTAATCATTGCTATCTAAAAACAAACAAACAAGCTACAGCAAACATCATATTCAGGAGCAAAGACCTGAATGCTTTTACCCTAAGGTCATAAACAAGACAGGGATATCCATTATTTTTACCTCTACTCATCATTGTATTGGATGTCTTAGTGCAATGAGGAAAATAAAAGATCATTAAGAAAGAATTAATCCTGCCTTTATTTGCAGATGGCATGATTGTGTATGTAGAAATACAAAAAAAAAAATTGAAAATTAAATTTTAATAATCCATTTAAAATAGCAAAAGATATCAAATTCCTAGGGATAAATATAATGTCAGCTTCAAAACAAGACAAGAATGTCTTTTCTTAACACTTCCAGGGAACATTGTACTGGTAGTACATACCACCTTGGCTCCAACCCAAATTCTCTCCATCTAGTCCCATAAAAACATTGTCACATGATCATCAAATAGATCCATATAAAACCAATACAATTTAAAGAGGAGAGATGGCCTTCTCCATAAATGATCCTAAAGCAATTTAATATCTTGAAAAAATACATGTATTCATGATGTATAATATCATGAAAAAATAAACTTATTCCCTCATACCATTCATGATAACTAATTTAAAATTGATAAAATATATAAATATTAAAGGACAAACAATAAAGCTTTCAAAAGAAAACAGGAATATATTTGTAATTTTGTAATAAACAAAGATTAAACAGGACACAGCATTAACAGTATAATAAATTGAACTTCATTAAAATTAAAAGATCTATTACTATAAAACATTGCTAAGAATAGCCATGTGAATGGCCAAGCCACAGGCTGAGCAAATGTATATGTCTGAAAAACAACTCATATGCAGAATATGCTTTCTTGAAGCTCAAATTAATAATAATTTAAAAAGACTAACACTATTTTTAAGTGGACAAAAGACTTGAACAGGCACTTCACAAAGGTGATGTCTAAATTCTAAAGAATATAGTAAGAAGTGCTCAAAATCATTATTTATTAGGGAAATGTAAAAAAAGACTAAAGTGATAGTGCACTACACACCCAAAAGAGTAGGTAAGATGAAAAGGACTGAAAATAACAAATGTTCAGAAGAAAGAGGAGCATCCTTACCTGGAAACTACTGGGAGTGCAAATCAATTTAAATATTTTGGAAGACAGTTTATTAGTATTTAAGAAGCCTAGAAGTATGCCTATCCTGTGACCCAGTAATCCACATCTAGCTATAGAACCAAGATAAATAAGTGTAAATTCAAAAAAAAAAAAAACAAGCTACATGCTCAATAATGTTCATAGCAGTTTTATTAATAATATGCAGAAACTGAAAGCATGCTAAATGTTTATTAAGAGGATAATTGAAAAATAAATTGCTCTATATTCATACAATGGAATACTAAACAGCAATAACCAAGAGCAAAATACCTACACATACAACGTTACAGATGAATTTCACACTATACTTTGTATTGAGAGAAAGAAGCCAGAAATTTTTTTAAAAAGTAAATGTAATATTTAACATTTACATGAAGCTCAAGACCGAGCAAAGTGAATCTGTAATGATAAAAGTAAGAATAGTAGGTATTTCCAGAAAGAGAGTGGGTAGTAATATTTACTGGGAAGGGGCAGGCAAGAATATTCTGAAATGATAAAAAATCCTCTATATCTTGGTATAGGTGGTGGTTACATAGCCTTATGTATGTGAAAAAATTAATTGAGCACTTAAAATTTGTGCACTTTGCTATATATAGCTTACACTTCAGTTTAAATGGAGGTGGGGTTGTTTTTTTACTTACCAATATTGTACTAATTCTCCATCACCCCCACTGTACCCTCAATCCATAAATATCCTGAATTCAGCTAATTTTCCCTCTGCCGTACAGTCTAAAAGCACAGTCCTCCATTGCACTTTCATTCTTTTTATTACATCCTCATTGAACAGAACCATGTCAAATGACAAAACTAAACGTGTATCCAAAATTTCCCTTTTTTCTAATGGAACAGAACTTTTCTAAGAAAAGTTCAAAAATCAAAGTATGTTGCAAACAGGTCACATAGTGTTGCTTCTCATAATGTGTTCAGACTAAAAAAAAAAAAAATGTTCTTCTGAGTCTTTATATAAAGCTGTACCTCCATTTGCCCAATGCTGTGAATATATGACCTGTCTTGAGACCACCATCTGTTTTCCTTATGCCCTACTATTAAAAGATCATAGCTATATGCAATGCCTTAAAATACAACGGCATCTGCCTTCCTAATAGCTGGTTGGTTGGTTGGTTGTTACTGCTCTAATGGCTCCCTTCCACGCAAAGCTATCTATTACTCAGTTACATCATTCAGACCCTTGAAGTGAGGCTCCAAGTTCTATCATATTAGTGTGGAAATAATGAATGAAGTTCATATCCAACATCTTTAACTCCCTTAAATCTGTATATCTCTCCATTAGAAGGTCTAATAAGTTAGCCTGTGTCCTTAGAGCTCTGTACACCACCTCAGTGGGCACTATGCTTGATTCTGTATGGAACTTTATTTCATACCCAAAAATATTGAAACATTTTTTATAATTTTGCCAAGACAAAATCACCAAATTTTTCACCTCCAACATTCTTACAAAAATATTCCAAAAATTAACCATTGAAAAGTTGCATGACATCACTGTAAATAGAATTAGGTTTCTTTAAATGCAAAAATAAAAACCTCTGAAATGAGGGACTTCCCTGGCAGTCCAATGGCTAAGACTCTGTGCTCCCACTGCAGGGGGCACGAGTTCAATCCCTGGTCAGGGAACTAAGATCACACATGCTGTGTGGTATGGCCAAAAAGAAAAAAGAAAAAAAAATCACACACACACACACACACACACACACACAAACCTTTGAAATGAAATCTTCCAAGGAAAAGGTGGATCAAGAAAGCATGGCTAAAGGAAAGCAGAGCAAAGTAGATTCAAATTGAAGGGCCTAGATTCCGATCCCAGCTCTGGCACCAAGTACATGTGTGTCCATGGGCCACCTCAAAATATTTATGAGTCACCAGTGTGTAATGTGTCATATGAGGGGCTGGATTAAATCATTTCTAAGACCTATTTAAGAGTAACCCTCTATGACTGTGAAAACTGTTTTCATAAAACAAAGAATGATTGGGTTAGGCTGGAGTAAGGAGTAGAGAAATATAACGCTTAAGAGCAAGTTAAAAATTTCCTTTAACTATAGGAGAACAAGCACTGGCTGGCATTTGTTTCCTTCACTGAAAAAATATTTTAAAATTGATAAAGCTTTGGAGCTCCTTTCTCAGTCATTTTCAAGAGAAGATTTTTCTGCTCAAGGTTTTCTTCAGGGCAACTTTGACATCCTTATCCCTCAGGCTATAGATTAATGGGTTGAACAGGGGCACAACAGCAGTAAAGAATACGGAGGACACTTTCCCATGGCCAAGGGGTAAAATAGAAGGTGGTTTGAGGTACATAAAAGCTCCTAACCCAAAGAAAAGAGAAACCACAATTATATGGGAACTGCAGGTACTAAAGGCTTTGGATCGACCCTCCGTAGAGTTAATATGGAGAATCCTAGAAAGAATAAAACCGTAAGAGATAAAAATGGCAACAATGGGCACCCCAATGCCAATGGTCACAACAATAAAGACCACCAGTAAATTTATGTAAGAGCTGTTGCAGGAGAGCTCAAGGAGGGGAATGATGTCACACATAAAGTGATTGACAAGGTTGTCAGCACAGAAGGTCATAAACATTATGTTTCCTATATGGGCCACAGCCCCAAACACTCCCATCCCACAGACCTCCCCCCCCCCACAAAAGAAATAAACCTGAGGAGACATGGTGACCATGTACACCAGTGGTTTACAGAAGGCGACATAGCGGTCATATGCCATCGCTGACAGGATGTAGGATCCAGAAAATACAAAGAAACAGAAGAAAAAAAACTGAGTCATACACCTGCATAGGAGAAGATGTTCTTCTTTGAGACAAAACCCATCAGCATTTTAGGAGTGAGGGTAGTGGAGTAACTAAAATCCATGAAGGACAAATTGAAGAGGGAAAAGTACATGGGAATATGAAGGTGAGAATTCAGTCTAATCAAGGTTATCAACCCCAGGTTCCCCACCACAGTGACCATGTAGAAACTTAGAAACAGGAAGAAGAGGGGGATCTGGAGTTCTGGCTGGTCTGTTAAGCCTGCGAGGATAAACTCTGTCACAGGGGATATGTTATCTGCAGCCATTCTCCTCTAGGAGAACCTGTGAGGGGAAAAGAAAAGAGTCACTGAACAAGATAGAGGCAACATATTATGGAAGTTAATGGAAGTTATGGAGGTGAGATGGAGAAGAAAATAAAAGGAACATTTACTGAGCACTAACTATGGGATAGGCACAGTTCTACATGCTGTGTGGCATTTTGATTACCCCCATATGACAGATGAGGACATTGGACCTAAGTGACTTGCACAAGTCCCAGTGCTTCTGAGTTGCAGCAGAAGGTGAATGAATACAGGTCGTCTGGTTCACAGCGTTTGATCTTGTAACCACGCTGCCACAGGACAGACCAGGTCAGCAGGCACTCACCCTCCTTCTGCTTGGAGTCACAGTGCTGTGCTCTACTGGCTCTCATCCATCTCCTTCATGGAGACTCAAATGCCCTGGTGAAAAGAAGGTGAAAACTCGGAGCTCAGAGGCCTCTGCTTCTGCTTCTCTACTTTAAGGATCAAAACCTCTAGTTTATCTTGATTCTCTTGCTGAGCAGAAGAACAAGATCTCTGATTGTGGCTTTGCCCCAAGCCTCCTGTCCAGCTTCCGGGGATGAAACAGCATCCTTTCCTAATGCACAGGAGACTAAAGAGTTTTATTCTGGATTAGAGATCTCAGTTGACCTAGTTACAAGAGACTCCCTCAGGATCACTGCTTCAGAGACCACCTTCCCTAAGGAAGAAGAAATGTTCATTTACATCTTTGATAATGCTTGACACGGCTTTTAATGACCTATTCTTTTATTCAGGTTATATCTTTTTAAGCACAATTAAGAGCAAAGTAGTGTGAGAAAAATAATTCTTGCTACCATGTATTGAGCACTTACCATGTACCAAACACTGTATCTGACCCAGGACCCTCACATGACACCAAGTATCTAAAGCAATGCACAAATAATTTTATCTTGTGTATTCCTCGCAACAACCTTATATATTAGACCTATTAATCTCTACTTTAAAAGTGAGGAGCATACACTGCTAGAAGTTCCCGAATCTTGAGTCAAAACCTAGCCTGTTCAACTCCAAACTTCTTAGCCTTAATCACTGGGCTACAGTACCTCCCTGTAAGTGACAATGAAATCTCTGAATCAGCATTTTTACTTTCTAGGATCTCATGAGATTCTTTATAGATAAAAACAAGTACTTAAATAATTTTAATGGAATGTAGAAAGTATTAGAGCCAAGAAGGGTAAAATTAGGGGTATTGGACTTCAGAGGAGGATATTCATTATTTCAGTCACCTATAAAATATACCAAGAATTATTTGCACCTTCTCTAAGCTTAAACCTAAAGAAACTTTCTCTGATTTTTCTCCACTACTTGATCATGCAGTTTAATCTTGATTACTAAAAACAAATATTTGTCAGATAACTAATAACAACTTTTTTTCCCCAAATTTTTGATAGCCACTTCAAGTTCCCATCTCATGAGTTGTTTGTTTACACACATTTCTTTCTTTTTTTTTTTTTTTAACGTCTTTGTTGGAGTATAATTGCTTTACATTGTTGTGTTAGTTGCTGCTGTATAACAAAGTGAATCAGCTATATGGATACATATATCCCCATATCCCCTGCCTCTTGTGTCTCCCTATCCCACCCCTCTAGGTGGTCACAAAGCACCGAGCTGATCTCCCTGTGCTATGCAGCTGCTTCCCACTAGCTAGCTATTTTACATCTGGTAGTGTATATATGTCAATGCCACTCTCTCACTTCATCTCAGCTTACCCTTCCCCCTCCCCGTGTCCTCAAGTCCATGTCTGCATCTTTCATCCTGTCCTGCCCCTAAGTTCTTCAGAACCATTTTTTTTAGATTCCATATATATGTGTTAGCATATGGTATTTATTTTTCTCTTTCTGACTTACTTCGCTCTGTATGACAGACTCTAGGTCCATCCACCTCACTACGAATAACTCAAATTCTTTTTTTTTAATTATTATTTTAAATTATTTATTTATTTATTCATTTATTTTTGTCTGTGTTGGGTCTTCGTTTCTGTGCAAGGGCTTTCTCCAGTTGCGGCAAGCGGGGGCCACTCTTCATCGCGGTGCGCGGGCCTCTCACTATCGCGGCCTCTCTTGTTGCGGAGCACAAGCTCCGGACGCGCAGGCTCAGTAGCTGTGGCTCACGGGCCTAGTTGCTCTGCGGCATGTGGGATCTTCCCAGACCAGGGCTCGAACCCATGTCCCCTGCATTGGCAGGCAGATTCTCAACCACTGCACCACCAGGGAAGCCCTCAAATTCGTTTTCTTTTTATGAATGAGTAATATTCCATTGTATATATGTGCCACATCTTTATTCATTCATCTGTCAGTGGACACTTAGGTTGCTTCCATGTCCTGGCTATTGTAAATAGTGCTGCAATGAACATTGTGGTACATGACTCTTTTCGAATTATGGTTTTCTCAGGGTATATGCCCAGTAGTTAGAGGAAAACATAGGCAGAACACTCTATGACATAAATCACAGCAAGATCCTTGTTGACCCACCTCCTAGAGAAATGGAAATAAAAACAAAAATAAACAAATGGGACCTAATGAAACTTAAAAGCTTTTGCACAGCAAAGGAAGCCATAAACAAGACGAAAAGACAACCCTCAGTATGGGAGAAAATGTTTGCAAATGGAGCAGTTGACAAAGGATTAATCTCCAAAATATATAAGCAGCTCATGCAGCTCAATATCAAAAAAAACAAACAACCCACTCCAAAAATGGGCAGAAGAACTAAATAGACATTTCTCCAAAGAAGATATACAGATTGCCAACAGACACATGAAAGGATGCTCAACATCACTAATCATTAGAGAAATGCAAATCAAAACTACAGTGAGGTATCACCTCACACAGGTCAGAATGGCCGTCATCAAAAAATCTACAAAAAATAAATGCTGGAGAAGGTGTGGAGAAAAGGGAACCCACTTGCGCTGTTGGTGAAAATGTAAATTGATACAGCCACTATGGAGAACAGTATGGAGTTTCCTTAAAAAACTACAAATAGAATTACCATATGACCCAGCAATCCCACTACTGGGTTAATAACAACTTTTGTCAAGACCTAAAAGCAGAGAACAAATTCTGCAGCCAACCTGACAGGTAAAGTGGAGTTGATGAAAGATTTTGAACAAAAACGGCATTCCTTCAGCAAGTACCTAATGAATATATACCCTGTCCCTGAAACCCTTCTAAGACCTGGTGATTCTTCAGTGAAAAAGCAAAACAAAAACAAAAAAGGATTCCTGCCCTCATGGAGCTTTCATTCAATTGGGAGAAGACAAAAGATACATGAAAGAAAGAGGTAAAACATGTGACATGAAAAATGTGATGAAGAAAAGGAAAACAAGGGAAAGGGATAGAAAACACAAGCGTTACAGATTTCAACTTGAAGCAGAGTAATCTGACATTTGAGCGATGACTTGAAAGATACCTGAAAAGCTTATCCTGATAAGAACAGTTACTCTAACAAAACATGGCATGTTCATGGCTTAACAGAGCACCTTTCCAAGGCATCACGTCTTTTTCCTGCACTTTAAATGCAATACTGTAACCCAGATTGCTGGCTGTGAGGGAGAAAATTCTGATCATAGTAACAGGATAGAGAAGCAAGAGACCTTGCTGAGGTTTCAGACAGTGACAATCACACAATGTAGGTTATTGACTGAAACTGATATAAAGCCTAATAAAATTCTGTGTAGCAATTTGCATTCTACACTCTTTACCAGGGTCTTTTAAATATTAAGGATAGTAGATTTTCTATCCAAAAAATAAATTTCTATTTGGGGAAGTTAACAGATGAGTTATATATATTTTTGGTATGAGTTAAGGGCTGGAGTCCTCTTGGAGAAG
The DNA here is from genome assembly GCF_028564815.1 of Eubalaena glacialis. NCBI lineage: Eukaryota > Metazoa > Chordata > Mammalia > Artiodactyla > Balaenidae > Eubalaena > Eubalaena glacialis. Next base: position 9,363,137 of record NC_083725.1, on the reverse strand, counting down.
TTGTGAAATCAAAACACAAAAGCAGGGGTCCACCTTTCTCCAAGCAAGTCCAACTAAACCCACTGTATGTTTATGAGTGTGTACACAGACATCAATGAACACTTGCTAAGACTCAGCAATGATGGAGTCTCATCCGTCTCATTTACACTGAGAATTGTCCATGGTCCAGAGTGACTCAAATGAATCCCAATCCCTATTCTCAATACCGCTTCACATATTTAAGAAATAGAGAAAAACAATCCATTATCAAAAAATAATCACCATAAATAAGCTCTTCTTAAGACCCAAGGGCAAAGAAGACCTTAGGGGTTCATTAAATGTTCACTTTCCTCTAGGAATCTTAGAGGGTTCTTGCAGGCATGATGCAACACCAGGGAAAATTCTTCTGAGATTTTTGTCACTTCAGAGACAGTTTCCATGGAAATTGTATTTTAAATGCATCAAGGTTTTATTTCAAGTGAACCAGGACTTCTCTAAAGTCATTTTCAGTGTTCACTTGCTCCAGTACAAGCAGAGAGAAACATAGAAATAAATATTCTTGATTAAGTTACTTTTGTCGCACAACTCTTTCCCAAAACTCGAATCTCTGTATAATGGATTCCTTGTCTACTAACTGCTAACACTAAAATATATGTGAGACATGGTTTATAACATACTCATGTGGAAAATGTCTGTATAATGCAGTGTCTATGTACATATGCCTCACACATATTCACTAACCCTCAAATGTCTGGTAGACCTTCAGTCAGCACCAGAGTGGTGTACCCTTCACTCCACACAAGAGAAATACAAGAATAAGCCATAATTCCAACCAAAAAAAAGTCGAAGAGCCTGTACAGAGAGAAAATATGGCAGCTGAAATGTCTTCATCTGATATGACTTCAGTTAGGGTCTAAGGACAGGCATAACATTAAATCAATCTATCAGAAGTCATATGGTCTGTATTATACTTAATGTTCAGTTGGTTTTTGATATGTTTACTTGGCACATTAAAATGCTAGGTAAAGTGATTGAAAAGAAATGGTTCATGCCCCAAAGGGGTTTACAGTCTTATAGAGGCATCTCATGTTCTGTCTCTTTACCACTTTATTCCCTTCATGTTTCAAAATTTCCGGTGTTTAGTTCTCAACCCTCTGAGCCTCTCCTTCCTTAAATGTTTGGTGAGCTCATTCATGACTTCAACAACATCATCTTTATTCTTAGTTCCTAAGTTTGTATCTCTAGTTCTCATCTTTCTGTTAATTCCCTGTCTTGTGTATACAACCTCTCTATTAAAATGTTCCAGTATGCTGTCCTGTTGTCACCCTGAACTCAACAAGTACAAAAATTAACACATCTTCTTTGTCCCCAAAGCAGACTGCCCAACTTTCCTATGTCTTTATTGGAGAGGAAGTAGAAGATAGTATTAGTGGGGTACTATAAATTCTAGCTCATTTGGGTTGGCCCTAGTTAACATCTCTTGTCCCCAAAAAATTATTATTAGTAGCAGCTTCTCTCACTCTGAAATATATCCCAGTTAAATGAGAAATTGTATGTGGAATCAAACCAACCTTTACAATTCCTGGCTCTGACACTTACTAGCTGTGTGGCCTTGGGAACTTTGAGCTTCAAATTACTCATCTTAAAATGGGGATAGTAATCATAAATGGTGTATCTTCCATTACATAGAACATAGAAGACACAAAAAATATTATATTGTTGGTACTGCTATTATCGTCATTATTATTCAGATCTGTACCTTTGAATGAGAAAAATATTTAAGACTGTAGTGGCACACAGGATTAGTTAAAATAGGGACAGACTGAAAGCAGGAAAATCAGTTAAGGTTTCACAACCAGTGGAAATAGTAAAGTGAAAACAGTATCAAGAGATAAGAACATGGAAATACAGGATTTAGTATCTCTATGGTTTGGAAGAGAAAGAAAGAGAAGAAAGAAGCACAAATTAAATCTGACTAAAATTTTGAACCCAGGGAACCATGAGCAGGATGGCAGAAATGAATAAATAAGGAATGGAAAGGATAAGGAGCTAGATTTTAGACTAGATGATAAAATGCTGGCAAATATCTTCAAAAGGAAAAGTAAAAAATTGTCAGTGGAGGAACAGAGCTTGCGAGAAAGGGGTCAAAATACAAATTAGGATACTCTGATCACAGAAGAATGACGAATTGTTCCAAGTAGAAATATTTAAGGACAGACTAGTCAAAGGGTAAGTAAATATTTCTTGAATTCATGAAATTCACAGAAGCCAAAAAAACAGAGAGAGAGAATTTCTAGTGTGAGAATTAACTGTTTCTGTGCATCTAAGGGAAAGAAGAAGAAATGAAAATGAATTTAAATAAATTGAACTCTTGCATTCCAATTTACTTCTTCCATATCACTGTTAATCTATATTTTGTCCTTAAATGTTTAGAAGAATTCAGTATTAAAGCCTGGAATTTCCTTTTTGGGAAGGATTTTCTTTAATAGATTTAGGACTATTCAGATTTCTGTTTCTTCTTTTGTAAGTTTTACTAGTTTGCATCTTTTAAAGAATATCCCAGTTTCTCTAAGTTATCAACTTTATCAGGGTAAAGTTGTTCATAATATATTTTTTTTTAAATATCTTTGGGATCTGTAGTGATTGCCCCCTTTTCATTCCTGATATTATTAAGTTTTGTTTTATGTCTTTCTTTGGTGAGCCTAGCTAGTATTTTTTTTTATTAATTAATTAATTAATTTATTTTTGGCTGTGTTGGGTCTTCGTTTCTGTGCGAGGGCTTTCTCTAGTTGCGGCAAGCGGGGGCCATTCTTCATCACGGTGCACGGGCCTCTCACTATCGCGGCCTCTCTTGTTGCGGAGCACGGGCTCCAGACGCGCAAGCTCAGTAGTTGTGGCTCACGGGCCCAGTTGCTCCGCGGCATGTGGGATCCTCCCAGACCAGGGCTCAAACCCGTGTCCCCTGCATTGGCAGGCAGATTCTCAACCACTGTGCCACCAGGGAAGCCCCTAGCTAGTATTTTATCAATTTTCTTGATATCTTAAAAGTTGTTAAGTTTTAATTGTTTTTCTCTATTAATTACTGATATTCTGTTTCATTAATTTACACTCTCATCTTTATTATTTCTTTCCTTCCTCTCACTTTGGATTCAGTTTGCTTTTCTATCTCTGGATTTTTAAGGTGAGAAACATTGGTTGTTAATTTTAAACTTTTTTTTCTCCTCTAATATAGGCATTTAAAATTATAAATTTCCCGCCAGAAACTGCCTTAGCTATACCACAAAATGCTTAGCTTTTTTTTTTTTTCGTATTTTAATCAGTTCAAAAATATTTTCTAATTTCCCTTGTGGTTTCTTTCTCAAAATTGGGTTATTTAAGAATGTGTAGTTCAGGGCTTCCCTGGTGGCGCAGTGGTTGAGAATCTGCCTGCCAATGCAGGGGACACAGGTTCGAGCCCTGGTCCGGGAAGATCCCACATGCCGCGGAGCAACTAAGCCTGTGCGCCACAACTACTGAGCCTGCACTCTAGAACCTGTGAGCCACAACTACTGAAGCCCGCCTGCCTAGAACCCATGCTTCACAACAACAGAAGCCACCGCAGTGAGAAGCCTGAGCACAACGAAGAGTAGCCCCCGCTCACCGCAAATAGAGAAAGTCTGTGCACAGCAACGAAGACCCAACGCAGCCAAAAATAAAAAATAAATAAATTAAAAAAAAAAAAGAATGTGTAGTTCAATTTCCAAATAGCCTAAAACCTAGCTCCTTACCATCTCCACTCCTTATTTCTTCATCTCTGCCATCCTGCGCATGGTTCCCTGGGCTCAAAATTGTAGTCAGATTTAATTTGTGCTTCTTTCTTCTCTTTCCTTCTCTTCCAAACCATAGAGATACTAAATCCTATTCTTGCATGATCTTATCTCTTGACATTGTTTTTGCAGTGATCTCTTCTTAGTTTCTAAAATTTAATTCCACGGTAGTCAGAGAATATACTCTGTACATTTTAGGTTCTTCCAAATTTGTTGAACCTTCTTTAATGTCCCAGCATCTGGTTTATCTTAGTGAATTGTCCATGTGCACTTGAAAAAAAATCCGTGTTCTATTGTTGAGTGAGGTGTTGCATAAATGTCACTTTGTTCCTGTCAGTTGAGAGTTATTCACGTCTTCTGTGTCTATAACGATTTTCTGTCTACTTGTTTTATCAACTACTGAAAGGGGAATGTTGAACCTACAACTTTTATTGTGAATTTTTCTGTATCTCCTTTTAGTTCTGTCAGCATTTGCTTTATGTATTTGAAGGTCTGTTGTTAGGTGGTGTTAAACGTGTTCTGTGTAACACATTTAGAATTATGTGTTTTTATTACTTTATACTTGAATTATTATGAAATATGCCTCATTATGTTTGTTAATATTTCAAGTCCTGAAGTTTACTGTGTCAGAAATATATAGCTATTTCAGATTTCTTATGATTAGTTCTTACACAGTATATCTTTCTCCATTCTCTGTTTTAAGAAAATGTGTGTTTTTGCATTTGAAATGTGATTTATTTAAACTGCATATAAGTGGGTTTTTATTTTTTCTTTATCCAGTGTAACTTTTTCTGTCTTTTAATTGGCATGTTTAGACTATTTATATTCAATATAATTTTTGAATTAAACCTACAGTCTTGCTATTTGTTTTCTACTCGTCCCATCTGGTCTTTGTTCCTTTTTTCCCATCTTTTCCTGCCTTCTTTGAGATTAGTTGAGTACTTTCTAGTATTCTCTTTTATCTCCTCTGTTGGCTTATTAACTGTATCACATTTTATTAGTGGTTTCTAATAGTGATGACAATATATAACTTTATCTTATCAAAATCTATCCTGAAATAAAAGCTTGGCACTCTTTAAATATTAAAAACCTTTAAAAAGTGTACTTTCATTTTCCCTTCCATTCTTTGTGATCATTGTCATATATTTTAATTCCTCATATGTTATAAACACCACCATAACACATTGTTCTCATTTTTACTTTAAACATTGAATTATCCTTTTAAATAATTCTTAATGTAATAAACATTGTATTGTATATTTGAGTTCATTGTGGTGATATGAACATGTTCTTCTCAGAGCTACTACTTCAGGAAGTGTCAACGGCTGATCATCCCTGTTGCTACACTCTGAAATCAATCATCACCACATCAGTACTGAGGCCATGCTTCCCACAGGCTACCCCCGGCTAAAATGACTGAAAAGAACAGGGGTTTTAAAGCAGGCATGTTCTTGCCAGATACGGGCCTTCTCCCATGGAATTTGGCTCAAGAATTTTCTGTCAGCCTTACCATAAGCCTCCCCAGTCTGATGGCTCTCCCAGCTTCCTCTAGCTCCTTCCTCATTTTCCCTGACAGATGTTACACACCTAAGCTTGTCTTGACATCCCCTTCTCAGAAGACTGGACTAATGCAGGGAGTAACAAGTTTGGTCCAATCAAAAATACAGTGAGATAGGGACTAGGGATTGACTTAACTCATTGTCAGGTGGGTGAAGAAATCATTATCTTGGTTCGTGGACTGTGCCCAGCATACAGTGACTGCTCAGTTACTAAAGATTTCATTGGTGGCTAAGTAGGAATATGTCCCTGTGGAGGGGAATACTGTTGTAGGTGCAAATTTATAAAATAATGCAGGCTATCAGTGCATCTCCAAGTTGTTTTTCATGTGTATTAAAGCTGACGATGGGACTTCCCTGGTGGCGCAGTGGTTAAGAATCTGCCTGCCAGTACAGGGGACATGGGTTCGAGCCCTGGTCCAGGAAGATTCCACGTGCCGCGGAGCAACTAAGCCCATGCACCACAACTACTGAGCCTGCGCTCTAGAGCCCACGAACCACAACTACTGAGCCCGTGTGCCACAACTACTGAAGCCTGCACACCTAGAGCCTGTGCTCTGCAACAAGAGAAGCCACCACAATGAGAAGCCCACACACCGCAACAAAGAGTAGCCCCCCGCTCGCTGCAACTAGAGAAAGCGCAGCAACGAAGACCCAATGCAGCCAAAATTAAATAAATAAATAAACTAAGTAAAAAAAAAAAAAAAGCTGACAACATTACTGTTAGTTAAATGCTTATTTAACATATAGCATACATAGATAGTACTTATGTTTTAAGTGGTCAATGTTTTGAACTCCATTTTATTTTTTTTCACGAGAAAGAATTTTCTACTTTATTATCCATTAATCTTTTTTAAAAATTTTATTGAAGTATAGTTGACTTACAATGTTGTGTTTAATTTCTGCTGTACAGCAAAGTGACTCAGTTATACACACACACATATATATATTCTTTTTCATATTCTTTACCATTATGGTTTATCACAGGATATTGAATATAGTTCCCTGTGCTATACAGTAGGACCTTGTTGTTTATCCATCCTATACATAATAGTTTGCCTCTGCCAACCCCAAACTCCCAGTCCTTCCCTCCCCACCCTGCCCTGCACCGCCCTTGGCAACCAGAAGTCTATGAACTCCATTACTATCTAGTCATAGAGGTCTATTTCTCATGGGCCATCTAATTGCACTTTGTTGCCTATTGAATTTCCTTAGGTAATCAATCCATTGCATAAAATTAAAGAATTGGTTTTTGACTTAAAATAATTATATGTTTTAGTATATGGTGTATTTTTGCCTTTATAACAAGTTAATGGCCATATCTTTAACTTATTATACTTTAAATTGTCACTCTGAAACCATGTCTCATTATACGTTACTATTATATTGTTGCTAAGAAAATGTGTTACCAGGTTTATGACATACTAGAATATATTGCTATGAGTCTTGAATAATAAGTGGGTTCACAGCAGAGGGTGGAGGAGAGCATGACAGGCAGACCAACTCAAAAAAAAACCCAAAAACTGGAAGCCCAGTAAATCCTTTCATATTTGAGCAAAGGCAGGTGATAGTATGGGCTGAATCACTGAGTGTATGAAAGGGCAGAAAGTAGATTGTTGGAGTTGTTAAGGATGATAATCACTCATCCTGCTCTCTGCACTTTCAGTAGAGAACTAACTGAGAAATGAGACACAGGAGCCTCATAAAAGGGAGATCAAAAGGTGAGCTTCAATACTAATAGAATTAACTGGAGGATACAGCTTAGCTCTGCAGCCACAGTGGGTTTCTCTAATTCCCTCATTGCCTTCCCCAGATAAGTCTGATGAACCGAGGCATAGGAAAAATGGACAACATCAGGCCTTCCCTACCAAGGGGGATGGGACACATGAAGGAGGAGACAAATACTGGTTCAGAGGACAGGCCAGTCCTAAAAAGAGAGCCCAAAGGGGACTGGGCCATTCATTCCTGGTTCAGTTTCCCAGCTTCAGCAGTAATGTCACTCCTCTCCCTTAAGGAAGAGAAGAACAAGGATAGGGATAAGGAGAAAAGTTTCTTCGCATTCTTTACTCTCCTAGGGCATGGAAGGACAGGTACCCATTTTAGAGGAATCATCTGCTTTTGGCCAGAGAGAATTGGCCCGTTTACAGAGAAGAGGAATAATTGCTCAAACCAGGTTGCCTTTTGTGGGTAAACATATAAGTACATAGTTCACGTATGTGCATAGTTGTATGTTAAATTCTTGCTTCCAACGTTCTATAGATATAGCTCAGAAATGCTTCACTGTTGAAACATTTATTTTTCAAATCATCTTGAAAAAGTAACTAGAAATGTGAAGACTACAATTTCTCAAAGACTATTTCCCCTTCCCTTTCCCTGTATTGGTCAGTTATCAGCCCTGCTTCTGGGAACCCAGGTCATTCTTTGCAAAATTTAGGCAAGTACACAAAATCAGAGCTATTTGAGGAGTCTACTTTCCCAAACCATATGCCACTTTAAGAAGAGAAAAGGTGGACACTGCTGTGGAACAATTCACCAGAACTTCCTGCTCGCAGTAACATTCCTGAATTCAGAAAAGGGACAGGGCACTCAACTCTGTCATTATTTGTGTGAGGAAAGAGGGGCAGAGAGATGTGCAATTGTCTATCATAATGTTTGGCTTACATCTGTCACTCTGTCCTGTGGGTTGGTGGAGTAGGCAAGAACACCAGAGATGTCTGGATGAGGTTTTAAAAAACTGATCCTATAGCCCACCAGCTAGGCTCTCTGGGTGCACAAGATGTCCAGAGAAGAACAAACACATTTGGTTAGGCAGAGAGAATAGGAACTATTTCTAAAGTATGGGTAGGATATAGGAAACTCAGAGGAGACTGTGCAATATCCCAGGACTAGTGAAAGGAGAACCATTACCACTTCTAGGTCTGATTAGTGGCAAGAAGAGCGAGCAGTGTGGGGAGGGCCACTTGACCTGAGTGTGACTCTTGGTGGATGGATGCAAGCCCTAGCACTCCCACAGAAAGGAGGCCAGGGGAATAAATACCTTGCCCTTACTCTCTTCTTTTCCCACATTGCTTGCTGATGAGAGAGGGCAAGAGAGTCTGCTAATACAGTTCTTATCAGATTCCTGGGGAGAGAGCAGGATGGATAAGCATAGAGAATGGACTTGCAGGGACAAATGAAAATATCCAGCATAGGCAGAAATGCAGCCCTATGAACGAAGCCTACATGGTCAGGAAAAATAGAATGTTGGATCCTCTACTTCCAAAGCATCTTGGGGGACACCTGACAGGAGAGTTAGGAGGAGCAAGAAGTTGCCAATATCCTCCAGGAGTTGGAGGGCTATTGAAGAACTGCTTGTTTTTGTCAGAATTGGAATAATACCAGATTAAGTGGGAAGGAATCAGCTCTAAATATCTGGGAAGAAAAGAGGCAGAAGAAGCCAGGATACCACTAACAGCAAAACAGACCTTTTCTTTTCCATTATAAGAGGGAATCATGTATTTACAATGAGCAAAACCAAAATTTTACTGGAAACATAGAACATAAGATAAAGATAGATACACTGTGTTATGGATTTTGTTCATGATCACATATGAAGAGTAGCAGATATGTCCAGAAGGAGGAAAATGACAAATGATCAATTCAGATGCAACTTTTCTCTCCTTTATGTCACATCAGTAACAGAGAAACACCTCTGACAGTTGGGAAGTGTACCAAATACTTGTTAGTGTTCCACCTGCGTCCCCTCAGATCCTGTACTCATTTTGATGCACACCATCTTCAAGTATGCTTTCACAAACTTCCAACAGCTAGCACCTATTTTATTTGCCAGAGAGCTTCACCAGGATGCCAGAGCTACTTTCCCCACACAGGAGGGCCTGGAGTGCCCCTGAACTCATGATTGACATGTGCTAGGGTATAAATACTCCAGATCCCTGGCCCTGCTCACGACAGTTCTGAGGCATGTCGCACAATGTCTTCAAAGACTTCATGCAGGCTTTGAGCCAAAGTTGCCCATCATCAGAGTTTGCTTGATATTACACACTTTCTCAGTCTCCCTCAATCTCACTTCTTCATTCTGTACTGGGAATACTTCCTAACAAATCACTATCACATGAATCTTTCTCTCAGGGTCTTCTGGGGAAACCAATCCAAGAATGAGGGGAAGGAAACCAAATGAAGAGTACAGGAGAAGATTGTACACAAAGGAAAGGTGAAGAAAAAAAACCATTTGAGGACAAATTAGGACCATCACTTTTTAGAAGGAAAACATTTAGAATTCAGAATGTATCATGAAAAAATTCAAAAATAAAACATACTTGATATACCAGTATTTCTCTAACTCAAAGGAAGAGTTTTCTTTCTCAGAGTTTTCATCTCAGGAAACTAGCTGTTGAGTGGATAGTTCAGCGTGGCGGCTACTCTGCTGTAGAAGATGATGGTATTGCCCAGTGGTTCTCAGTGGTTGGTTCACACTGAGTGGCAGTAGCAGCATCACCTACGAACTTCCTAGGAATGAAAATTCTTAAGTCTACATCAGGCCTACTGAACCAGAAATCCTGTGAATGGGGCCTGGAATCTATGTTTTAGCAACACTCCAAGTGATTCAGATTCTTGCTTAATTTGAGAACCACCATTATAGCTCCCAGTCCCAGGAGGTAAACTGAGGTACAAGCATTTCCTTGATCCAAAGAAAAAGAAACAGCTTTTGACTCTGCCTCAGGAGTGAGGAAATTGAGGCTGGTGGAAAGCATGAGTATGTAAGAGAAGAAGATAATCAGTCTAATCTGCATGACTACAAAATCCACCAGCTTGTGAAACAAGTGCTGATAAAAGAGACGTTGATGAGAAGCTGTTTACAGCACATGCAATGGTTGATGGTGTTGTCCCAGAAAGTCAGTCTGACCGTTGCCACTGGGTGGGGCGTGACACCACCAGTATCTATCCCAAAACAAGCCAAGCATCAGCAGAGAACATTCCTGAGGGACATAGATCCCATGGTGACCCCAGGACACAAGGAATAAGACAGTGATCACTAATGACAAAGAAGCAGAAGAGCAGAATCTTGCCCTTCAAACTGGTGATGATGTTCCTCTCTGATACAGAGTTTGTTATCATTTTAAGTGAAATGACAAGGGAATAGGAGAGATCTAAGAAGACAAGCTATGAGAATGTTGAGGAGAGAATTCAGCCCAGTAAAAATGGCGAAGCTCTAGGAATAAGGAGAAGAGTGTGGGATGGAGTTCTTGTCCATTCGTGAAACAAATAAAAATAAAGTAGTCACTGTTGAGACATTTCCCACAGCCACTGTCTTCAGGGAAGTCATCTCAGCAGGCAGGAGAAAAGAACCTCTTTATGGGCCAAAATTCCATGACTCAGAAATGAGAACTTCTATTGCTGTAACAGGAGAATGACTAGTCTTAACACAGGAAAAGGCCTTCCTGTCTCTTTCTACACTTATGAATATACCCCCCTGTTTGAGAAATGTCCCAACACAGCAGCTCAGGGAGGCCAGTAATTCAGGGTGAGCTAAACTAGAGTGTGCACTGGAAGCCTAGTCTTCCATCACTGGAAACAGCAAAGACAGAGATGCAGCATCTCAGAGAGGTTCGGTAATTTCCCACGTTGCTTAGCAACCACATCTTGAATAAGGAATGAGAACTGGGAAGAGACCTAGAGACATCATGATCTCTGTCTCCATTGCTTCAGTCACTCCCCACCCCAGAACAAAATTAGGGAAAGAGGTAGTTCCAAAATACTCGGTTTTCAGGCCTTCATTTGAGGAAGAAAGACAAAAAGAGACATGGGATGCCACCATGCAGCCGCTCGCCCTTGTTCAGCTTAGGGTCAGCAGTACAGAGTCTTACAGTCTCTGCTCTCCCTAAAAGGAAAAGGCTTAGATGGCGTAGGAAGAGGGGTGCCCTAAGCATGTATACTTCTTTTTCCTGTGATGGCAAGAAAATTAATGCTGCATTATCCTGGAATCAATTCTGAGCCAAAGACCATGATCTCAAATGAAGGCCATGCCCAGATACTTCCGTCCAATTGAAGAAAGGACACATCATCTGTCCATGGCACTGAGGCCATAACATATTTAAAAGGGGGTTTCTTTTGCATGTGTATATATCAAGATCTGGCTGGAACCCAAAGAAGCTTCCCTCAGGTGTTCTCCTGGGACGACCATCTGTAAAAGAAACAAGAAAATATAGTTTTCACAAATAGAGCTCATTTTGACTTCTGCACAGAATTTCAATCCCCCAAGGACTGCTTATCCAAGGAGTAGAAGCAGGAGCCCCTCTTCCAGAGCCATAGATAGGGTGCAGGGTTGACTCTAGGTGGAAATCCCTATGCTGCCTCTCGGGAGCAATGACAAATTTCAGAAACACAGTCTGTGGACCTGGCAATTGGTTGGGGTCCTAACACACTCAACATGGCAAAGCCCCTCACCAGATTACCTTTTTCAATAAAATTATATAGAAACTTCAAAGCTACCAAAGACTTTACGTTATCAAATAACAATGAAAGCTGCCTCAGAGTGGCTTAAAATCTGTGAGAGAAGTAAATGCTATTTTACCATTGACTCCATGGAAGCAGTAACGTGCCATGTAGAGACAGCAGGGAAGAATCACACATAGCCATGATGACATTTTTCTAAAGATACCTCACTTTTGGAGGCCAAGAATCCGAGTACATATTCTCTATTATTTTGGCTAAGGTAGAAGTTCACTATATGAATGATTCATACTTTTATTCAACAATTATTCCATAATCCCATCATTTCTGCATTTGAAAAAGAACTGAAAAATTATACCCAGTTGCTGTAAAAAGTTTCCTCTAAAACATGGTGTTAACTGAATGATGGTGCATTTTTTTTCTAGAATTTAGTTTCTTAAATAATGCTATGTATTTTCTCATAAAAATGACATGGAATGTAGTGGGGTTTTTTTATGTTATGTTTCTTGTTTCTGTGTCTTAGTTGTTTTGTTTTTATTGTGGTAAGATCACTTAACATGAGGTCTACTCTCTTAAATTTTTAAGTGTATGATACAGCATTGTTAACTGTAGGTACAATGTTGTACAGCAGATCTCTGGAATTTATTCATCTTGTATAACTGAAACTTCATACCTATTGAAAAATTGGAGTGGGCATGACACCTGCAAATTCAAGTCAGACAGAGCGATTCCTTCCACCTGGTGGCCTCATGCCTAAATTTCAGGACCAAAATCAAGGCACATGAGCACGAGCTGAACCTAGGGTTGAAGAATGCCCTGGGGCTTCCCTGGTGGCACAGTGGTTGAGAATCTGCCTACTAATGCAGGGGACACGGGTTCGAGCCCTGGTCTGGGAAGATCCCACATGCCGCGGAGCAACTGGGCCCGTGAGCCACAACTGCTGAGCCTGCGCGTCTGGAGCCTGTGCCCCGCAACGGGAGGGGCCGCGATAGTGAGAGGCCCGCGCACCGCGATGAAGAGTGGACCCCGCACCACGATGAAGAGTGGCCCCCGCTTGCCGCAACTAGAGAAAGCCCTCGCACGAAACGAAGACCCAACACAGCTAAAAATAAATAAATAAATAAATAAATAGAGTAGCTATTAATTTAAAAAAAAAAAAAAAAAAAAAAAGAATGCCCTGAAAATCAGACATGAAGTCCTCACTGGCATGGAAAAATCAGATTTTATAATACACATGCATCTGAACAGGAGTGTTACATTCTGACACTGGGGTACAGAGGGAGACAAGGGAAAGACTATATAACATTTTAAAAAATATCATTGAAACTGTGAATGTGGACAGAAAAGGCAGAAGGGAGAAGGAGTATCAAAGGGAATTTTTAAAGGTAAAGCAGGCTTGCATATGTTTAGCAGTAGAAGAGTCTGTAGAGATGGAGATCTTAAAGATCTAAGAAAGATGAGGAAATTCTGAGAGACTAAAACCCCAAAGAAGATGAAAAGCAGTTGACAAAATTCAACATCCACTCATGTTTTTAAAATATTTTTTAATTAGACAATGATAGATAGATACTTCTTTAAGATGATAAAATATATAAAACTCAGATCAAAAGTCAGCAGCTTGGCTTCCCTGGTGGCGCAGTGGTTGAGAATCTGCCTGCCAATGCAGGGGACACGGGTTCGAGCCCTGGTCTGCGAAGATCCCATATGCCGCGGAGCAACTAGGCCCGTGAGCCACAATTACTGAGCCTGCGCGTCTGGAGCCTGTGCTCCGCAACAAGAGAGGCCACGATAATGAGAGGCCCGCGCACCGCGATGAAGAGTGGCCCCCACTTGCCTCAACTAGAGAAAGCCCTCGCACAGAAACGAAGACCCAACACAGCCATAAATAATAAATAAATAAATTAAAAAAAAAAAAGCAGCTTAATTTGAAAACCCTACAGACATTTCTAATTAGAACTAGGAGTAAAACCAAGATGCCTACCGTCTCCACTGTTACTTAACATTGTATTAAAAGTATTAGAAATGCAGTTATAAATAGGAAAGGAATAAGAAGCTAAGAATCAGAAGGAAAATCAGGCAAAATTATCTCTATTTATAGAAGATTTTATTAACATAATTGGAAAACCTGAGCAAATCCATGGAAAAACTTCTACAAAAAAATAGCAATTGTATTACAAAGTATAAAATTAACATGTAATTCAATAGAATTCATATATACAAATACCAATCAGAATATAAAATGAAAGCTAGAACCCTTGTTACAGTAACAAAATAGAATAAAATTCCCAAGCATAAATCTAATAAGAAATGTGCAAAACAGAAATGAGGAGAATTACAAAATACTCCTAAAAGTTACTGAAGTAGACCTGCAGAAAATGGAAAGACATACCACACTTCATGATGAGAAGTCTGAAGATCCAAAAATGTCAATTCTCCCTAAGTTTACTTATAAATTTAAGATGCAATAAATATGCCATCAGTTTTTTTCTGGAACTAGACAGATTAATTATAAAGGTTATGGTTAAAAATGAATAGCCAGGAAAACCCTAAAAAAATAAGAACAATATGTGGGAAGCTACCTTCAAGATATGAAAACATTATGTAGCTTCTATAATTAAAGCTATGTGATATTGGCTTATGAATAGACTTACAGACCAATAGAACAGAATGGAAAACACAGAAATAACTCAAGTGCCTATGAAACGTTGTATGTAATGAAGGCAACAGCTCAAGTCATCAGGGAAAAGAAGGACTTTTTTTATAAATGGTGATAGAACAACTGGATAGCCATATGGAAAAAGATAAAGTTGGATCCATTCCTCACACCATACACTGGTACAATTTCTAAAAAGATCAGACATTCAAATGTAAAAAAATGAAATCATGCAAACATTATGAAAAAATTAGTGAATTTCTTTATAACCTAAGAGGAGAGAAAATATTTCTAACTATGATTAAAATACCAGAAGCAATAAAAGATTAAAATCTTTGATTTAAAAATTTTATGTCATAAGGAAAGTCAAAAGCCATGTCACAAATAGGGAGGAAAAATATATGCAACTTATACCTCAGACAAAAAGCTAATATAGTTAATATACAGTCCTCCTAAAAATTGGGAAGATCAAAATCCAATAGAAAAGTGGGGGAAAGTTGTGAAAAGATCATCCATATAAGAACTAATACCAACAGCCATTAAATACCTGAAAACATCTCCAATGTTTCTAATTATTAGAGAAATGCAAATTATAACAATACTTAAAAATTATTTCTCACTTACCAGGTTGGAAAAATTGAAAAATTTTGAGCATATACTATGTTGAAGGGAGTGTAGGAAAGTAGGACCTCGCATTTATTTTAGGGGAAAGTAATTGTCAGTTCTCCCCCCCAAATCCACAGATTTCATACAATCCCAGTCAAAATCTAAGCAGGTTCTTTTGTAGGAATTTACAAGCCAATTCTAAAATTCATATGGAAACTCAAAGAACCTAAAATAGCCAAAACAGGTAGCCTCATCCACCAGAGGGCAGACAACAGAAGCAAGAACTACAATCCTGCAGCCTGTGGAAAAAAAACCACATTCACAGAAAGAGAGACAAGATGAAAAGGCAGAGGGCTATGTACCAGATGAAGGAACAAGACCAAACCCCAGAAAAACAACTAACTGAAATGGAGATAGGCAACCTTCCAGAAAAAGAATTCAGAATAATGATAGTGAAGATGATCCAGGACCTTGGAAAAAGAATGGAGGCAAAGATCGAGAAGATGCAAGAAATGTGTAACAAAGACCTAGAAGAATTAAAGAACAAACAAACAGAGATGAACAATACAATAACTGAAATGAAAACTACACTAGAGGGAATCAATAGCAGAATAACTGAGGCAGAAGAACGGATAAGTGACCTGGAAGACAGAATGGTGGAATTCACTGCTGTGGAACAGAATAAAGAAAAAAGAATAAAAGAAATGAAGACAGCCTAAGAGACCTATGGGACAACATTAAACACAATAACATTCATATTATAGGGGTCCCAGAAGGAGAAGAGAGAGAGAAAGGACCAGAGGAAATATTTGAAGAGCTTATAGTCGAAAACTTCCCTAATATGGGAAAGGAAATAGCCACCCAAGTCCAGAAGCACAGAGAGTCCCATACAGGATAAACCCAAGGAGAAACACGCCGAGACACATAGAAAAAATTGGCAAAAATTAAAGACAAAGAAAAATTACTGAAAGCAAGGGAAAAATGACAACATACAAGGGAACTCCCATGAGGTTAACAGCTGATTTCTCAGCAGAAACTCTACAAGCCAGAAGGGAGTGGCATGATATACTTAAAGTGATGAAAGGGAAGAACCTACAACGAAGATTACTCTACCCGGCAAGGATCTCATTCAGATTCGATGAAGAAATCAAAAGCTTTACAGACAAGCAAAAGCTAAGAGAATTCAGCACCACCAAACCAGCTCTACAACAAATGCTAAAGGAACTTCTCTAAGTGGGAAACACAAGAGGAGAAAAGGACCTACAAAAACAAACCCAAAACAATTAAGAAAGTGGTCATAGGAACATACATATCGATAATTACCTTAAACGTGAATGGATTAAATGCTCCAACCAAAAGACACAGGCTTGCTGAATGGATACAAAAGCAAGACCCATATATATGCTGTCTAAAAAAGACCCACTTCAGACCTAGGGACACATTCAGACTGAAAGTGAGGGGATGGAAAAAGATATTCCATGCAAATGGAAATCAAAAGAAAGCTGGAGTAGCAATACTCATAGCAGATAAAATAGACTTTAAAATAAAGAATGTTACAAGAGACAAGGAAGGACACTACGTAATGATCAAGGGATCAATCCAAGAAGAAGATATAATAATTATAAATATATATGCACCCAACATAGGAGCACCTCAATATATAAGGCAACTGCTAACAGCTATAAAAGAGGAAATCGACAGTAACACAATAATAGTGGGGGACTTTAACACCTCACTTACACCAATGGACAGATCATCCAAAATGAAAATAAATAAGGAAACAGAAGCTTTAAATGACACAATAGACCAGATAGATTTAATTGATATTTATAGGACATTCCATCCAAAAACAGCAGATTACACTTTCTTCTCAAGTGTGCATGGAACATTCTCCAGGATAGATCACATCTTGGGTCACAAATCAAGCCTCAGTAAATTTAAGAAAATTGAAATCATATCAAGCATCTTTTCTGACCATAACGCTATGAGATTAGAAATGAATTACAGGGAAAAAAAACATAAAAAACACAAACACATGGAGGCTAAACAATACGTTACTAAATAATCAAGAGATCACTGAAGAAATCAAAGAGGAAATCAAAAAATACCTAGAGAAAAATGGCAATGAAAACACGATGATCCAAAACCTATGGGATGCAGCAAAAGCGGTTCTAGGAGGGAAGTTTATAGCTATACAAGCCTACCTCAAGAAACAAGAAAAATCTCAAATAAACAATCTAACCTTACACTTAAAGGGACTAGAGAAAGAAGAACAAACAAAACCCAAAGTTAGCAGAAGGAAAGAAATCATAAAGATCAGAGCAGAAATAAATGAAAGAGAAACAAAGAAAACAATAGCAAAGATCAGTAAAACTAAAAGTTGGTTCTTTGAGAAGATAAACAAAATGGACAGGCCATTAGCCAGACTCATCAAGAAAAAGAGGGAGAGGACGCAAATCAATAAAATTAGAAATGAAAAAGGAGAAGTTACAACAAACACTGCAGAAATACAAAGCATCCTAAGAGACTACTACAAGCAACTCTATGCCAATAAAATGGACAACCTGGAAGAAATGGACAAATTCTTCGAAAGGTATAACCTTCCAAGACTGAACCAGGAAGAAATAGAAAATATGAACATACCAATCACAAGTAATGAAATTGAAACTGTGATTAGAAATCTTCCAACAAACAGAAGTCCAGGACCAGATGGCTTCACAGGTGAATTCTATCAAACATTTAGAGAAGAGGTAATGCCCATCCTTCTCAAACTCTTCCAAAAAATTGCAGAGGAAGGAACACTCCCAAACTCATTCTATGAGGCCACCATCACCCTGATACCAAAACCAGACAACGATACTACAAAAAAAGAAAATTACAGACCAATATCAGTGATGAATATAGATGCAAAAATCCTCAACAAAATACTAGCAAACAGAATCCAACAACACATTAAAAGGATCATACACCATGATGAAGTGGGATTTATCCAAGGGATGCAAGGATTCTTCAGTATATGCAAATCAATCAATGTGATACACCATATTAACAAATTGAAGAGGAAAAACCATGTGATCATCTCAATAGATGCAGAAAAAGCTCTTGACAAAATTCAACACCCATTTATGATAAAAACGCTCCAGAATGTAGGCATAGAGGGAACCTACCTCAACATAATAAAGGCCATATGCGACAAACCCACAGCAAACATCATTCTCAATGGTGAAAAACTGGAAGCATTTCCTCTAACATCAGGAACAAGGAAAGGATGTCCACTCTCACCACTATTATTCAACATAGTTTTGGAAGTCCTAGCCACGGCAGTCAGAGAAGAAAAAGAAATAAAAGGAATACAAATTGGAAAAGAAGAAGTAAAACTGTCACTGTTTGCAAATGACATGATACTATACGTAGAGAATCCTAAAGATGCCACCAGAAAACTACTAGAGCTAATCAATGAATTTGGTAAAGTTGCAGGATACAAAATTAATGCACAGAAATCTCTTGCATTCCTATACACTAATGATGAAAAATCTGAAAGTGAAATTAAGGAAACACTCCCACTTACCATTGCAACAAAAGGAATAAAATACCTAGGAATAAACCTACCTAGGGAGACAAAAGACCTGTATGCAGAAAACTATAAGACACTGATGACAGAAATTAAAGATGATACCAACAGATGGAGAGATATACCATGTTCTTGGATTGGAAGAATCAATATTGTGAAAATGACTGTACTACGCAAAGCAATCTACAGATTTAATGCAATCCCTATCAAATTACTAATGGCATTTTTTACAGAACTAGAACAAAAAACCTTAAAATTTGTATGGAGACACAAAAGATCCCGAATACCCAAAGCAGTCTTGAGGGAAAAAAACGGAGCTGGAGGAATCAGACTCCCTGACTTCAGACTATACTATAAAGCTACAGTAATCAAGACAGTATGGTACTGGCACAAAAACAGAAACATACATCAATGGAACAAGATAGAAAGCCCAGAGATAAACCCACGCACCTATGGTCAACTAACCTATGACAAAGGAGGCAAGGATGTACAATGGAGAAAAGACAGTCTCTTCAATAAGTGGTGTTGGGAAAACTGGACAGCTACATGTAAAAGAATGAAATTAGAACACTCCCTAACACCATACACAAAAATAAACTCAAAATGGATTAGAGACCTAAATGTAAGACCGGACACTGTAAAACTCTTAGAGGAAAACCTATGAAGAACACTCTTTGACATAAATCACAGCAAGATCTTTTTTGATCCACCTCCTAGAGTAATGGAAATAAAAACAAAAATAAACAAGTGGGCCCTAATGAAACTTAAAAGCTTTTGCACAACGAAGGTAACCATAAACAAGACGAAAAGGCAACCCTCAGAATGGAAGAAAATATTTGCAAACGAATCAATGGACAAAGGATTAATCTCCAAAATATATAAACAGCTCATGCAGCTCAATATTAAAAAAACAAACGACCCAATCCAAAAATGGGCAGAAGACCTAAATAGACATTTCTCCAAAAAAGACATACAGATGGCCAAGAAGCACATGGAAATCTTCTCAACATCACTAATTATTAGAGAAATGCAAATCAAAACTACAATGAGGTATCACCTCACACCAGTTAGAATGGGCATCATCAGAAAATCTACAAACAACAAAGGCTGGAGAGGGTGTGGAGAAAAGGGAACCCTCTTGCACTATTGGTGGGAATGTAATTTGATACAGCCACTATGGAGAGTAATATGGAGGTTCCTTAAAAAACTAAAAATAGAATTACCATATGATCCAGCAATCCCACTACTGGGCATATACCCAGAGAAAACCATAATTCAAAAAGACACATGCACCCCATTGTTCATTGCAGCACTATTTACAATAGCCAGGTCATGGAAGCAACCTAAATGTCCATCGACAGATTAATGGATAAAGAAGATGTGGTACATATATACAATGGAATATTACTCAGTCATAAAACGGAACGAAATTGGGTCATTCTTTGAGACGTGGATGGATCTAGAGACTGTCATACAGAGTGAAGTAAGTCAGAAAGAGAAAAACAAATATCGTATATTAACGCATGTTTGTGGAATGTAGAAAAATGGTACAGGTGAACCCGTTTGCAGGGCAGAAATTGAGACACAGATGTAGAGAACAAACATATGAACACCAAGCGGGGAAAGTGGGGGGGGTGGTGGTGGTGGTGGTGGTGGTGTGATGAATTGGGAGATTGGGCTTGACATGTATACACTGATGTGTATAAGATTGATGACTAATGAGAACCTGCTGTATAACAAAATAAATAAAATGAAATTCAAAAAAAATAAAATAGCCAAAACAAATTTGAAAAAGCTGAATGAAGGTAGAGGACCTACATTTACTGATTTCAAGAATTATCATAAAGCTACAATAATCAAAACTGTATGGTTTTGGCATCAAAATAAACAAGTAGATAAAAGGAACAGAATATAGAGAACAGAAACACACACACACACACGCAAATAGAATTAATTGATTTTTAACATAGGTAAAAGAACAATGACTGGACTTTTTTTTACAAAAACACACACCAAGGAAAACTTCAATCCATACTTCACACTATATACAAAAATTAACTGAAAATGAATTATAGACCCAAATATAAAAACCTGTAAAACTTCCAGAATAAAATATATGGGAGAAAATGTCTATGATCCTGTCTTAAGCAAAACACTTTTGGATATAAGAACAAAGCTACAATTCATAAAAGAAAAACGTGATAAATTGGGCTTCACTAAAATTAAGATCTTTTGCGAATAGAATGAAAAGACAAGCCATGGACTATTTGAAAATCTCATATTTGGTAAAGGAGTTGAATTTAAAATATATAAAGAACCTTGAAATCTCAATGATAGAAAATAAACAAGCTACTTTTTAAAAAATGGGCAAAAATGTTGGATAGACATTTCACCAAAGAAGATTTATGGATGACAAATGACTACATGGAAAGATGCTCATCATTAGTCATTAAGGAAATGCAAATTAAACCACATTGAGATAACATTACACACCTATAAAAATGTGTTCAATTAAAAAGTGGACCATACCAAGTATTGGTGAAGATGTGGAGGAACTGAAAATCTCAAACACTATTTGTTGGAGTGTTAAGATGGCACAATCACTTTGGAAAACAGTTCAGCATTTTTTAAAAAAATTAAACATACCTATCGTATGACTTCACCATTCCACACCTATGTATTACTCAAGAGAAATGAAAGGATATGTTCATACAAAGACTTGTACATGAATGTTCATAATAGTTTTGTTTGTAATAGCCCAAAACTGGAAACAACCCAAATGGCCATCAACAGGGTAAAGGATAAACAAATGGTATTAGTGTGTCCATATATACTAGTGGTAGTAGTAGTAACAGTAGTAACAGTAGTAGTAGTAGTAGTAGTATATCCATTCACTCAATGGATACACTACTCAGCAACAACAAATAATTATTAATAGATGTAACAACATGGAAGAATCTCAAAATACTTGAACCAAGTGATAGAAACCAGACAAAAATGAATACATACTGTACAGTCTCGTTTATATAAAATCTTGAGAATGAAAACAAAAGAAAGAAAGCAGTGGTTACCTAGGAAGAGTGGGGGGAATGGAAGAGTTCTCAAGGGGACAAGATTGTTGTGACGGTTTCATGAGTGTATATATATGTCAAAATTTATCAAAATTACAGTTTAAACATTTTTAGTTAATTGTATATTAATTATATCTCCTTAAAACCCTTTTTAAAACATAAAAAATACATAAACAAATGCCTGTTTACTAAATTGAAAATACTTGCAATCCTGGCACCTTCATGCCTCAAGTGTTCTGCCCCTGCAAAGCATCAACCAAATAGAGATAGAGATAATATAAGCATAGGGTGAAGCCAGAATAAGGGGACCAAAATTTTGACAGAGCCAAAGCCACCATGGGTTTGCTATGTCTTCTTTCTCACTCATACCCCTTCTCATTCCTCTTCCTCTAGCTTCAGGAAGAATAGTAAAAGATCTCTTAAAACACAGCACTAACCATAAAAGGCAAAGTTGATAAATCAAACTTCATGAAAGATAGGAATATCTTCTATCAAAAGATACCATTAAGAATAAGTGAGGGCTTCCCTGGTGGCGCAGTGGTTGAGAGTCTGCCTGCTAATGCAGGGGACATGGGTTCGAGCCCTGATCTGGGAAGATCCCACATACCGCAGAGCAGCTGGGCCCGTGAGCCACAACTACTGAGCCTGCGTGTCTGGAGCCTGTGCTCCGCAACAAGAGAGGCCACGATAGTGAGAGGCCCACGCACCGTAATGAAGAGTGGCCCCCGCTTGCCACAACTAGAGAAAGCCCCCGCACAGAAACGAAGACCCAACACAGCCAAAAATAAATAAATAAATAAATTTATAAAAAAAAAAAAGAATAAGTGAGACATGGTCTGGAAGAAAATAGATATATATATAGAGAGAGATAGAGGTGGAGGTAGAGAAAAAGATATGTGTGTATACATGTATGTATTACCTGTATATATATATATATATATATGTTATACATGTACATATACATACACACATGTATGTATATGGACTTATATGTAGAATTTCTTAAATTCCTCCGAAGGAATAAGAAAACAACTAACAATCCTATTTTTCAAATGGGAAAAATACTTGAATAATTACAAAAGAAGATATCGAAATAGCCAATAAACATATTAAAAGGTGCTCAACATCATTACACATCAGGAAAATGAAAATTAAAACAAAAAGGCAGTCTGCTACAACACCAGAATGGATAAAATAAAAATATTAAGTGTTAATGAGGATGCAGAAAAACTGAAACTCTTGGACATTGTTGATAGCAGTGTAAACTGACCTAAATATTTTTGAAAACAGTTTGACAGTATTTACAAAATCTAAATATATGCCCACTCTGTTATCCAGAAAATCCACATCTAAGTACACATCCAAAAGAAATATTTGCCTACTTTAATCAAAATACATGTTCAAAAATATTTATAGAAACTTTATTAATAATAGGGAAAAACTTGAAACTATCTGTTCATTAACAGACTAAATAATTGTATATTCATATAATGGAACACTACACAGCCTTAAAAAATAATGATCTATCCAATGCAACAGTATAGATGAATATCACAGACTTCATGCTGAGGAAAAGAAGCCAGAAACAATAGAACACATGTTTAGATGAAGTTCAAATATTAATCTATGATAGTAAAGGAATAGTGGCTAGCTCTTGGGGTGGGGGGAAGTTTTTGAAGACAGGTCGTTTTTACTGGAAAAGAGAAAGAGGACACCTTCTAATGTGGATGGAAATGTTTTACATCTTGATCTAGGTTGTGGTTATATATACATATGCAAAAGTTCAATAATCTATACACTTAGATTTGTGCACTTTACTATATGAAAGTTAGACTACAAATTTTTTTAAAGGTTTCTGTTTTCTTTCATTACCTACGTTGTACTGCATACCCAATATACCAAACCACTCCTAAATTCTAGGTCCCCTGAATTCAAGGATCTATTCAGTCTCACCTAAAGTACAGTCCTTCTCTGTATGCTTATTCTTTTCATTGAAGCAACAGAATCAAAGGGCAAAACTAAACATTTATCCAAACTTCCCTTATTTCCTAATAGAAGAACTTTCCTAAGGAAAAATTGATAAGTAAAAATATTTCCCTAGCACTTCACTTGTCATTGTTCTCAAAGAAATTTTACCACTAATGGTGAGTTTAGACCAAAAATTTTCTCTTTTGATTTTTGATTTTTTATATAAAGCTATATTTTCCATTACATAATACTGTGTATTTATAAACTTATCCTGAGTTCAACATCCCTTTCCCATATGCCTCATTATTAGAATGTCCTGGAAATGGGCAGTGCCTGAAAATTCAATAGCAATTGCCTCTCCTAATAAGCAGTAGCTCGGTGCTGCCCTGATAACTAAATGTGAACCCACAACCATCTATTGCTCTGTTACATCCTCCAGACCCGTGTCATCCAATAGAAATAGAATGCAAGGCACCTATATGATTTGAAACTTTCCAGCAGGTACGTTAAAAAACTAAACAGATAAATTCATTTTAATGATATATTTTATTTAACATAATAGATCGAAAGTATGATTTCAGTATGTAATCAATATAAAAAGTTATCAATGAGCTTATTTACATTAGTTTTCATCTTAATTCTTCAAAGATCCAGTGTGTATTTTACACTTACATTGCACACTTACACTGTGTCTCAATTCAGATGATCACATTTCAAGTGCTTGATACCATATATGGCTAGTGACTACTGTATTGGATAGTTCAGCTCCCAATTACCTGGGCCACAACCAAGGTAACCCTTGAAATGAAACTCCAAATTCTGACTCATTAGTCTTGAAATAATATATACCTCCACCCCATATCTTTATAGCCCATAAAATTATATTTCTCTCACCTGGAAGTTCTAATTCACTAAACTATGTCCCTAGGGCTCCATCCACCAAGTCAAAGGTCACCATACTTGCATCTGTCTGAAACCTAACATACTTCCCACTTACTATGGGGGAACTGATCTTGTCATTTTGCCAAGGCCATCAGAACTGATCTTGTCATTTTGCCAAGGCCAACTCAACAAAAGTTTTCACCTCCTACTCTCTTATAAAATGTGATATATCAAAATTATCCTGTGAAAAGTAGCATGAACTTACTGTGAATATATTCATAAATACAATGTGCTAGGTCAACAAACATGTGAAGTAGAATCTTCCAAGAAAGACATGAGTCAAGAAAACATGGCATAAGGGAAAACAAACTGGATTGGGGTTCAAGCTGGGATTTCAGTCCCAGCTTTGGCACCAGGTAGTTTTATGTTCTTGGGCAACATACAAACATTTCTGAGTCTCCAAAGTGTGATGTATTATATAAAGGCACTGGATTAAATGATTCCTAAGTCCCATTCAATAGTACCAACTATTTTTGTAAAATAAAGAAGAAAGAGTTGGGAAATGAGGGTGAAGGAGGATAAATCCACTTGGGAAAGAGTTAAAATCTCTTCTACATATAGAATAGAAAGGAAGCACTGGAGCTTGGAGTCCACACCAAATAATAACAACAACAATAGTAATAGTAATAATAATAAACACTTCAGTAAAAAATCTTGGATCCTATTTCTCAATTTCTAATATTTCTTCAAGAGAAGGTTATTCTGCCCAAGGTTTTCTTCAGGGCAAATTTGACATCCTTATTCCTCAGGCTATAGATTAATGGGTTGAACATGGGCACAACAATGGTATAAAATAGGGAGGACACTTTCCCCTGGTCAAGAGGTAAAATAGAAGGTGGTTTGAGGTACATAAAAGCTCCTGACCCAAAGAAAAGAGAAACTGCAATTATGTGGGAACTGCAAGTACTGAAGGCTTTGGACCTTCCCTCAGTGGAGCTAATGTGGAAAATGCTGAAAAGAATGAAAACCATAAGAGGGAAAAATGGCAACAAAAGGCACCCCAATGCCAATAGTCACAGCAATAAAGACAACTAGTACGTTTATGTAAGAGCTATTGCAGGAGAGCTCAAGGAGGGGAACGATGTCACACATATAGTGATTGACAAGGTTGTCAGCACAAAAAGTCAGAAATACCGTATTTCCTGTATGAGCCACAGCCCCAAAAACCCCCATCCCATAGACCCCCAACAAAAGGAATAAACACACCTGAGGAGACATAGTGACCGTGTACACCAGTGGTTTACAGATGGCGACCTAGCGGTCATATGCCATCGCTGACAGGATGAAGGATTCAGAAAAGAGAAAAAAACAAAAGAAAAAGAGCTGAGTCATACACCCTGCACAGGAAATGATGTTCTTCTTTGGGACAAAACTTGTCAGCATTTTGGGGATGATGGCAGTAGAGAAACTAAAATCTGTGAAGGACAAGTTGAAGAGGAAAAAGTACATGGGAATATGAAGGTGAGAATTCAGTCCAATCAAGGTTATCAATCCCAGGTTCCCCACTACGGTGACCATGTAGAAACCTAGAAACAAGAAGAAGGGGGGATCTGGAGTCCTGGCTGGTTTGTTAAGCCTGCGAGGATAAAC
Organism: Eubalaena glacialis; assembly: GCF_028564815.1. Classification (NCBI taxonomy): domain Eukaryota; kingdom Metazoa; phylum Chordata; class Mammalia; order Artiodactyla; family Balaenidae; genus Eubalaena; species Eubalaena glacialis. The sequence continues at coordinate 9,336,945 of NC_083725.1, read as the reverse complement.
TCTGTCACAGAGGAGATATTATCTGCAGCCGTTCTCCTCTAGGAGAATTTGTGAGGGAAAAAGAAGAGTTGTTCAGAAAAAAAGAGGGAAAAAAAACCCCTTCTTGAGAATGGCATTTGAACAGAGAGATTTTTGAACTTCAAGAAGGTGGCATTTCATCATACCTGTGTCTCTCTTTTCATGGTCCCCAAGTACCTTGAACCATCCTAGTAACCTGTGGGTGAAATTTACCTCCAGAGTAAGGGTCCCTTCTGTGCATTTCCTCCATTCTACAGCCCTTGGTCAAGTATGTAAGCCCTTCTCTAGGGTGACTCTTGAGACGTGGAAGCCATTCAACCCTGCCTAGACCTTCCACCTTGGGGCCAGAACTCAGCAGAGCAAGAAGATGAGGTTGTGTGCCCAGGGTGTTTGGCTGGAATGGCTATGGAATTATTATGAGACAATAATAATGGAGTCATAATGTAAAGTTATTAATTAACTTTAAGAAAAAGAAAAGGGACACTTACTGAGCACCAACTAGGGGAGAGGCATTGATCTAAATGCTGTGTGTCATTGTGATTATCCCCATATGACAGATGAGGACACTGGGTTTAAGTGACTTGCACAAGTCCCAGTGCTTCTGAGTTGCAGCAGAAGGTGAATGAATACAGGTCGTCTGGTTCACAGCGTTTGATCTTGTAACCACGCTGCCACAGGACAGACCAGGTCAGCAGGCACTCACCCTCCTTCTGCTTGGAGTCACAGTGCTGTGCTCTACTGGCTCTCATCCATCTCCTTCATGGAGACTCAAATGCCCTGGTGAAAAGAAGGTGAAAACTTGTGTTCAGAGGCCTCTGCTTCTGCTTCTCTACTTTAAGGATCAAAACCTCTAGTTTATCTTGATTCTCTTGCTGAGCAGAAGAACAAGATCTCTGATTGTGGCTTTGCCCCAAGCCTCCTGTCCAGCTTCCGGGGATGAAACAGCATCCTTTCCTAATGCACAGGAGACTAAAGAGTTTTATTCTGGATTAGAGATCTCAGTTGACCTAGTTACAAGAGACTCCCTCAGGATCACTGCTTCAGAGACCACCTTCCCTAAGGAAGAAGAAATGTTTATTTACATCTTTGATAATGCTTGACACGGCTTTTAACAGCCTATTCATTTACAGAGTTTACATTTTTTAAGCACATTTAAGGGCAAAGCAATGTGGGAAAAATAATTCTTGCTACTTTGTTTTGAGCACTTACCATGTACCAAACACTGTATCTGACCCAGGACCCTCATACGAAGGATGCAAAGCAATACACAAATAATTTTATCTCATTAATTCCTCACAACAACCTATTAATAGGCTAGACCTATTAATCTTCACTTTAAAAGGAGACACACACACAGATTGTAGGTTCCAGAATCTTAAGTCAGACTCTGGTCTGTCCAACTCTAAACTTCATAGGGACCAGGGATGTTGCTGGGCTTCTTAAAGATACTTAATGTGTGTTACTGATGACACCCGGTTTGTCTCTAGGCATCAGTCCTGGCTACTGTAAATTGCACACGTTCTCAAATAGTTCTCAGGAAGGAACTTCATTCAAATAGGGACTACAGAGGCAACTTGTACTCTGCACCTCTTACCAGGGGCTTTTATATATTAAGGACGACAGATTTCATAGCCAAGAAATAGATCTTGATGTGGGGAAATTTGAGGTTTGGTGTGCTGGTGGATTAGGGAGGTTTTTGGTCCTGGGTTAATGGCAGAAGTCCTCTTACAAAAGTTATGAAATCAAAATATAAAGGCAGAAGTCTGTCTTCCTTCAAGCAAGTCTAACTAAAATCACTGCACTCAGGCCTGTGTATGTTTATGAGTTTGTGCTCATACATCAGTGAGGACCTACTTCCCCTCAGCTAAGACTCCGCAGTGATGGTGCCTCATCTTTTTGATATACATTTAGAATTTTCCATGTCCCAAAGTAACCCTAATGAATCTCAGTCCCACTGCACAAAAGTTAAAAATGAAGAAAGATAATTCATTAAAGTGAAATTAAAATAGGCTCTCCTTGAGTTCCAAGTACGAAGAAGACTTTGAGGGGTTCTCAGAAAGCTCTTAGGGGATTTTGTTACTTCAGAGACAGTTGCCAGGGCAACCCCATTTCCAAATGCATCTTAAGCAGGGTTTCTCTAAAGCCATGTTACCTGATGCCTTGCTCCAGTACAAGCAGAAAGCAAAAGCAAAAGCAAAAAAAAAAAAACCTGTTTTGTTTTTCTATTTGTATAGTACTGTCACCTTTCCAAAACTTCAATCTCTGAGAATGACTTTCTTCTATTTATTTCTAACTTAAATTATATATTATACATAAAACATCACAGGGCATGTGAAGATTTACATATGATAAAATGTCTTTGCAAATACGTCTCGTGCATGTGCATTAGCTCTCAGACTTCTGGTAGTCCATTGGAGTTGTACAAGTATGGTCCCAAACCAATCCCTACCTATCATAGGATTCCCAGCTTCGTAAGAAGCACAAACCTGACCAGCGAGAAAAGATGGCATCTGAGAGGGCTTCACGTGAAATAGTCTCCATTAGCTCCTGACAAAGGAGATAGAATTAAATTCATCTTTCAGTAGTCATATGGGCCTGTATAATACTTAATGTTAAATTGTTTTTAATAAATGTATTTGACAATGTAATATGTGAGGTTCAGGGATGCAAGAAAACATGATTCATGCCAGAAGGAAGCTTACAGTCTAATAGTGCCTCTTAACCTTTCATACTGTTTTGTTTTCTTAAATTCTCTATGAGCTCAATTGTTTCATGGCTTCAACAGTCCCTCCATGTAAATGGCTCTCAAATTTGTGTCGTTAGTTTTCAATTCCCTATTAAGCTCCTTTCCTGTGTATCCAAACTTTTTCTGGATATTTCCAAGAGGCCGTCCTGTGGTCATCCCTGAACTCACTGAGAACAAGGATGAACACATTTTCCTTTCTGTCTTTTCAACCGCTCCATTATTTATCTGGGTATCACCAATGGTTAGGAAGTAGAAAGTAGAATTCATAAGGCTAGATTCTAAGTCCTGGTTTTCTAGGACAGTCCCAATTTGCACTTACTGTCCCAGAAAAATTAGTAGTTTCCTTCCACTCTGAAATATACCCTAGTTGAATGAGAAGTACTCAGAGCATGAATTTTGGAATCTGGTAGACCTCAGCACAAACCCTGGTTCTACTACTTAGTAGCTATGTGATCTTGAGAAATTTGTTTAGCCTTTCTATGAGTTTCCAAATTTTTATCTTAAAATTAGTAAAATAACCACAACTCAAAGTGTTGTTTTAATGAGTAAATGAGGCACCTTCTGGCACAAAGAAGATACAAAAAGAAGCTAATTCATTATTATTATTAAAAAACAATTTATATGTTATATATTACTCTATTAAATAAATAACATTTATTATAATAATAGTAATAACTATATCTTTGGGTGAAATTGGTTTCAGAATAGGCTAGAACAGAAGGCAGAGAAATCAATTTAAAAACTTTACACAAGCAGTAGAAACAGAAAAAGATGAACAGGGCCACATATTAGGATATTATGATGAAATGCCAAACAGGATTTAGTGTCTCTATGGCTTGAGAGAGAAAAACGGAGAGGAAGAAGCACAAATCGTATTTGATTAAGTTTTCAAGCTCAGGGAAACAGGAAATGGAAAAATAAGGAAACGACAAAGAAAAGAAGGTAGAAAATTGAAACTCAAGAGATTGAATGAAAGGGATTAAGATACAATTCGGGGAATCATCTGAATAGAGATGATTACAGAAAAATGGGAAAATTGCTGCAAGGAGGAGCGTTTAAAGACAACAGCAAATTAAATACAACCTTCCAAAAATGCCAACACACAGATAATGGGAAAAGAAAATTGACCAGGGAAATGTCAAAATAAGGCAAACTTAGTGGTTAAGAGCAAGAACTGGAGAAAACAAACCTAGAATTAAACCCCAACCGTATTCTTTATGTCCTGGCAAACCCGAGTAAGTCACTTAACCTAATTAAGACTCAGCGTCCCAATCTAAAAAACAGGATAACAATACCAAACTTGTAGATATCTGTGATGGTTAAATTTTACTCCAGTGAATATTCACATAGTAAATATTAGCTGAGTCTATAAAATGTCACACAGGCCAAAAGTAGGGAAAATGTCAAGAGTAAGGGATAAATAATGTTACCAAAGTCCAAGGGGGAAAAAAACTCGAAAAATAACCTTGAACTAAGTCATTCTCTTGCAAGTGTATTCACTTATTTTTCCATATAACTTTTACTGTCTTTAGTCTGATACAACTTACAACTGTTCATTGGTTATTTCAAGACTGTATTCCATAAACCCCAACTAGGTTAAAAGCTTCTTCAGGGAAAATTCTTAATCCTATAGCTTTGTGGTACACTAACACTCAGTACCTGCCTATCAGTGATGAATACATTATAGATGTTCCTTATTACCGTACCCTACCCCCTTCTTATTTTTCCATTTCCGTCATCCTGCTCCTGTTCCCCTGAGCTTGAAAACTTAATCAAATATGATTTGTGCCTCTCCTCTCTGTTGTTCTCTCTCAAGCCATTAGAGATACTAAATCCTGTTTGGCATTTCATCATAATATCATAATATGTGGCCCTGTTTATCTTTTTCTGTTTCTACTGCTTGTGTAAAGTTTTTAAATTGATTTCTCTGCCTTATGTCCTAGCCCATTCTGAAACCAGTTTCATTAGTTATTACTATTACTATAATAAATTTTATTTATTTAATAAAATAATATATACCATGAATTGTTTTTTAATAATAATGGTAGAACTTGCTGAAAGTAATGCATTTTAACAATTTATTTCTTACAAGTAGTGCATTTATATTTTAGAAAAATTATAGGATATATATTAACATAAAGTAGAAAATAAAAGCCATCCACTCATAAATAATCACTGTTAATATTTCGGTGCGTGATGTTTGATGTTAGATCATATTGTATATACTACCTTGAAGCATTTTCATCGGGTCATTTGTAGAGATGTGGATGGACCTAGAGTCTGTCATACAGAGTGAAGTAAGCCAGAAAGAGAAAAACAAATATCATATATTAATGCATATATGTGGAATCTAGAAAAAAGGTACAGATGAACCTATTTGTAGGGCAAGAATAGAGACATAAACGTAGAGAATGGACATGTGGACACGGGGCGGGGGGTGGGATGAATTGGGAGGTTAGGTTTGACATAAATACACTAGCATGTATAAAATAGATGGCTAGTGGGAACCTGCTGTATAGCACAGGGAGCTCAGCTCAGTGCTCTGTGATGACCTAGATGGGTGGGATGAGGGGGTGGGAGAGAGGTCAAGAGGGAGGTGATATAGGTATACATATAGCTGATTCACTTCATTGTACAGCAGAAACTAACATAACATTGTAAAGCAATTTTACTCCAATAAAAAGTAAACTATATATTATTGGCATCTTTATGTGCCAGTAAATAAACTTCAACAGCATTGTTCTTAATGGTTTTATAATATGCCTTCAGTGGATGTACTATCATTTAGTATGTCAGTTCTTTGTTTGACATTTGTTATGTCCAATTTTGACTAAGATAAATACTGCTGAGTTGAATGTGCATTTTTACAAACCTAACCATTTATTTTCTGAGGATAAATTCCTAGAAGTTAAATTGGTAAGTCTAAAGATATACCCTCTGTTAAGAATATTGCTGAAATGTTCTCATGAAAGGTTCAGTTACACTCCTATGAGCAATGTATAAGCGTTTCTTTTCCCCCATGTCTATCCTAACAAGTTCCTAACAAATTGAGCCAATTTGATGCTAAAAATGCCATCACATTAATTCGTATTTCTGTAAGTAACGTTGGGCTTTAGGAATTTAGTTTTATGTTTCTTGGCCTGGGCCCTTCATATGTTGTATTTGAGTATTTAAATCTACTTTATTGGGGTATAATTGACATACAATAGAATGAACCCAGTTTATGGATTTATACAGTTCATTGATTTTTAACAAATGTATAATCCCATGCAACCACCACTCGATCAAGATACATACCATTTTCATTACCCTAAAAAGTTCTCTGGTATAATGAATGATCCCCCACTCCTGGTCCTGGTGACTTCTGATTTCAGTCACTATATATTATTTTTGCCTGTTTTTGGCATTTATAAAAATGTAATCATACAGTATGTACTCTCTCGTGTTAAGTTTCGTTCACTCAGCATAGTTTTGAGATGAATTCATGTTGTTGCATGCTTTGGTAGTTCATTCCTTTTTTATTGCTGAGGAATGTTCAATCATATGAATATACCACAATTTGTTTACTCATTCACCAGTTGAGGGAAATTTATATTGTTTACAGTTTGAGACTAACATAAATAACGCTTCCATGAATATTCAGCCACATATGTTTCCATTTCACTTGGGCAGATATCCAGGAGCAGAATCACTACATTATATGAAACATGTATTTTTTTATTCTATTAAAATCTGCCAAAGTGTTTTCCAAAGTGGTTGTGCCATTGTACACTCCCACCAGCAATAAATGAGAATTCCAGATGCTCACCAGTACATGGAATTGTCAGTATTTTAAATTTTGTCATTCTGTTGGCATGCAGTGGCATCTCATGATTTTATTTGCATTTCCCTGATTATTAATGATATTGATTCTCTTTTCATGTCTGATTAGCCATTTATATATCTTATTTGGCTATTTATATATTTCTTACTTGGCTACTGTGTTTTCTTGTTATTGAGTTATAAAAGTTCTTAATATAATCTGGGTATAAGTATTTTGCATATATTTTGAAAATATTTTCTCCCAGTTAGTGGCCTGCTTTTCATTTTCTTAGTGTATTTCAAGGAACAGAGTCTCAGTTTTTATGAAATCCAATTTATATTGTGGTTAGTGCATTTTTGTTCTATCTAAAATTCTTTGTCTGGCCAAGGTGGTGAAGATATCTTTTCTGCTATGTCTTTTTCTAGACTTTTACTGGTTTTGCCTTAATATTTAGGTCAGTATCCCATTTTGAGTTAATTTTGCTTAACTTTTTATTTTGGAGCATTTCAAATGATGAAAAGTAAACAGAAGAGTATAATAAATCTCTCCGTATCCCTCCTAGTTTCAACAATATCAGCATCATGACAATCTTATATCATCTCTACCTCACTGGCTTCCTAACCTCAATCGATGATGATGGTGACAGTTCTTTCCGAGGTAAAATTTATGTACACTGAAACACACAAATCTTAGCTGTATCATTTTTAACAAAAAGATACACCTCTGAAACTCACACCATTATCTTAATATAGAACATTTCAATCATTCCAGAAAATTTCCCTTGTTCCATGCTGGTAATCTCATTCCGCCTGGGAAAACTACTAGCCTGATTTTCTTTCACCTTAAATTAGCTTTGCCTCTTCTATAACTTCATAAAATGAGTCACACATTTTGTGGGGTTTGATCTGGCTTCTTTTGCTCAGCATAATTTCTGTAGATCATATGGTAAATCTATTTTTAATTTTTTGAGGAACCTCCCTATTGTTTTCCATAGTGGCTGAACAAATTTCATTCCCACCAACAGTGTACAGGGGTTCCTTTTTCTCCACATTCTCACCAACACTTGTTATCTCTTGTCTTCTTAATAATAGCCATGCTAACAGGTGTGAGATGATATCTCAGTATGGTTTTGTTTGCATTTTCCTGATGATTAGTGATGTTGACGTAACTGTTTGGCCACTTGGATGTCTTCTTCAGAAAAAAATGTCTATTTAGTTCCTCTGCCCATTTTTTTTTTAAATTTTTATTTATTTTTTTATGGCTGTGTTGGGTCTTCGTTTCTGTGCGAGGGCTTTCTCTAGTTGCTGGCAAGTGGGGGCCACTCTTCATCGCGGTGCGCGGGCCTCTCACTATCGCGGCCTCTCTTGTTGCGGAGCACAGGCTCCGGACGCGCAGGCTCAGCAATTGTGGCTCACGGGCCTAGTTGCTCCGCAGCATGTGGGATCTTCCCAGACCAGGGCTCGAGCCCGTGTCCCCTGCATTGGCAGGCAGACTCTCAACCACTGCGCCACCAGGGAAGCCCTGCCCATTTTTTAATCATATTTTGTTATTGAGTTGTATGAATTCTCTATATATTTTTATATTAACCCCTTATCAGATATGTGACTTACAAATATTTTCTCCCATTCTGTAAGTTGCCTTTTTATTTTGTTGATTGTGTCTTTTGCTCTGCAGAAGCTTTTAAGTTTGATGTAGTCCCATTTGTTTTTGATTTTTGATTTTGTTGTTTATGCTTTTGGGGTCATAGCCAAAAAATCATTGCAAGACCAGTGTCGAGGAGATTCTTCCCTATATTTTCATCTAGACGTTTTATGGTATCAGATCTTATCTTTAAGTTTTTTAAGTTAAAATTAATTTTTGTGAGTGGTATAAGATAGTGGTCCAGTTTCATTGTTCTGCATGTATTTATCCAGTTTTCCCAACAACACTTCTTGAAGAGACTATCCTTTCCCCATTCTTGGCTCCCTTGTCAAATACTAATTGATTGTATATCCGGGGGGTTAATTCTGGGCTCCCTGTTTTGTTCCGTTGATCTATGTGAACATGGTATGCCTTTTCCTTTGTGTCTTTGATTTCTTTCAACAGAGTCTTGTAGTTTTCATTGTACAGATCTTTCACTTCCTTGGTTAAACTTATTCCTATATACTTTATTGATTTTGATGCTGTTGTGAATGGTATAGTTTTCTTTATTTCCTTTTCAGGTGTGTATAGAAATGCACTGATTTCTGTATGTTAATTTAATATCCTGCAACTTTACTGAAATTATTGGTTAGTTCCAAAAATTTGTTGGTTGATTCTTTGGGATTTTCTATATACAAAATCGTATCATCTGCAAATAGCAACATTTTTACTTCTTTTCTGATTTGGATGTCTTTTATTTCCTTGTCTTGCCCAATTGCTCTAGCTAGGATTGAATAAGAATGACTAGGATTGAATAAGTACTGCATTGAATAAGAGTGGTGAGACTAGACATGCTTGTCTTGTTCCTGAAATTAGAGGGAAATCTTTCAATTATTCTCCATTGAGTGTGTTAGCTGTGGCTTTGTCGTATATGGCCTTTACTAAGTTGAGATTTGTTCATTCTATACCTAATTTGTTGTATTATCATGAAAGAATGTTCTATTTTGTCAGATGCTTTTTCTGCCTCTACACTGATGATCATGTGATTTTTATCTTTCATTCTATTAATGTGATATATTTCGTTTATTGATTTGCATACGTTGAACCACCTTTGCATCCCAGGGATAAATCCCACTTGGTCATGGTGTGAAAACCTTTTAATGTGTTCTTGAATTTGGTTTGATAATATTTTGTTGAGAATTTTTGCATCTATATTCATCAAGGATATTAGTCTATAGTTTTCTTTTCTTATAGAGTCCTTATTTGGCTTTGGTATCAGGGTAATACTGGCCTCATAGAATGAGTTTGGGAGTATTCCCTCCTCTTCAACTTTTTGAAAGAGTTTGAGAAAGATTGATATTAATTCTTCTTTAAATGGTAGAATTTGCCAGTAAAGCCATTTGGTCCTGGGGTTTTCTGTATCAGGAGGTGTTTGATTACTGATTCAATCTCTGCTCATTATTGGTCTGTTCAGATTTTCTATTTATTCCTGATTCAGTCTTGGTAGTTTGTGTGTTTCTAGGAATTTGTCCAGTTCTTCTACGTTATCTAATTTATTGGCATATAATTGTTTATAGTTTGCTCTTATGATCCTGTGTATTTCTGTACATGTGATGAAGACATTACAAATGTCTTCTCTTTCATTTCTAATTTTATTTTTTGAGTCCTTTTTCTTTTTTTCTAAGTTAATCTAGCTAAAGGTTTGTCAGGTTTGTTTATTTTTTCAAAGAACCTGCTCTTAATTTCATTGAGCCTTTCAATTGTTTTCACTGGTCTTTATTTCATTAATTTCCATGTAGATCTTTATCATTACATTTCCTCTGCTAACTTTGGGTTTAATTTGTTCTTCTTTTTTTAGTCTTTTGAGGTGTAGAGTTAGGCTGTTTATTTGAGATCTTTCTAATTTCTTTCTTTTATTGAAGTATAGTTGATTTACATTATTATATTAGTTTCAGGTGTGCAACATAGTGATTCAATATTTTTATAGATTATACTCCATTTAAAGTAATTACAAAATAATGGCTATATTTTCCTGTGCTGTACAATATATCCTTGTTGCTTATTTATTTTATACATGGTAGTTTGTATCTCTTAATCTCCTACCCCTATATTGCCCCTCCCCCTTCCCTCTCCTCACTGGTAACTAGTAGTTTGTTCTCTGTATCTGTGAGTCTGTTTCTGTTTTGTTACATACATTCATTTGTTTTATTTTTTTAGATTCCACATATAAGTGATAACACAGAGTACTTGTCTTTCTCTGTCTGACTTATTTCACTAAGCATAATACACTCCAGGTCCATCCATGTTGTCGCAAATAGCAGAATTTCATTCTTTTTATGGCTGAGTAATATTCCATTCTATATATATATATATATATATACACATATATATATATATCTTACATCTACTTTATCCATTCATCTCCTGATGGATCTAATTTCTTAATATATGTATTTATTGCCATAAACTTTCCTCTCAGAATTGTTTTTGCAGGATCCCATGGGATTTGATATGTTGTATTTCCATTTTCATTTGTTTCAGATAATTTTTCTCTTTTGATTCTTCTTTGACCCATAGTTGATCAGAAGTGTGTTGTTTAGTTTCCACATATTTTAGATTTTCTAGCTTTCCTCTTGTTACTGATTTCTAGTTTTATACCATTGTAGTCAGAAAAGATAAAAAAAAAGGGGGGGGAGAAAATAAACAAATAAAACCCAAGACAAATACCAAAGTCAAAAACTAACAAGCAGCAACAACAACAATCAAAAGAAAAAAAAAGAAAACAAACAAAACCCTAAGACAAATGTTAAAAGCAAAAAACAAACAAACAAAACAAAAATGAAAAAAGAAGCAAACAAAAAAGAAGAGAACAACCAAACAAATAAAAGAACCCCAAAACAAAAACAAACAATAAAACTAAACTAAAAACAATAAACAAGTCAAAAGCAGAAAGCAAACCAGTTACGTGGAGATTTTCTTGCCTTTTTGGAAGTCTGAGGTCTTCTGCCAGTGTTCAGTAGATGTTCTGTGAGAGTCGTTCCACATGTAAGTGTATTTTTTATGTATCTGTTGGGAGAGGGTGAGCTCCATGTCTTACTCCTCCACCATCTTGAAGGTTCTCCCTGTAGTCAGAAAAGATAGTTGGTATAATTTCAATCTTCTTAATTTTGCTAATGTTTGTTTTGCATCCTATCATATGGTATATTCTGGAGAATGTTCCATGTGCACTTGAGAAGAATGTGTATTCTGCTGCTGTCGGATGTTCTGTATATGTCAAGTTCATTTAGTCTAAAGTATGCTTCAATTCCAGTGTTTCTATGTTGATTTTATGTCTGGAAAACCTATCCGTTGCTCCCAGTGGGGTATTAAAGTCCCTTACTATTATTGTGTTGTTGTCCCTTCAGATCTGTTAGTATTTACTTAGTAGATTTAGGTGCTCTGATGTTGTGCATATATATTTATGGTTATCATATCTTCTTGATGTAGTGACTCCTCTATCATTATGTAATGACCTTTTTTGTCTCTTATTATTATTTTTGGTTAAACTCTATTTTGTCTGATATATGTACCGCTATCCCTGCTTTCTTTTGGTTTCCACTTGCATGGATATCTATTTCCACCCTTTCACTTTGAGCCTATGTGTGTCTTTAGAGCAGAAATGAGTCTCCTGTAAGCAGCATATAGTTGGGTTTTATTTTTATCTATCCAGCCACTTTGTGACTTTTGATTGGTAAATTCAGTCTATTTATATTTAGAGTAATTACTGATATGTAAGGATCTTACTACTGCCATCATACTATTTGCCTTCTGGTTGGTTTGTATCTCCATTGTTTCTTTTTCCTTCTTTTTCTGCCTACCTTTTTAAATTGGTAGTTTTCCATGGCAGTATGCTCAGTCTCCCACTTTTTTTATTTTTCAAGAATCTACTCTAGATTTTTGCTTTGTGGTTACCACAAGACCTACATAAAACATCTCATAGATTAAACAATCCATTTTACGCTGATAGCAACTTATCTTCATTCACCTACAAAGGCTCCACCCTTTTACTTCTCTTCTGCTGGAGAGGATGCTGCTGCTGCTGCTGCTGCCAAAAGTTCAGTCCCTTTCAGAGTGGATCTAGGGAATATGCCCACCTTGATGAGTTCCTTCCTCTCCTCTGCATCAAAAGTCATATGTCTCACTCCAGTGGCTTCCAGAGTCACCTGTCAGGCAGGCTGCAGTGTCATCAGATGTTTTGACAACATGCTTTACAGAAGAAGAAAATGGAGTAATACATTTTAGATACTCAAAAAATTAAATGTGAACCAAGGAAGATTAATTTTTCTATAGCCAATCTGATTTCAAGTATAAAAGCTGCAGATACACTGCTATTAACTGATTAAAAACACAGGGGATCTTGTTGCCATGAACAAACTTTAGATAACCAAAATTACTAAACAGACATGGGTAGCATTAAGTATTTTTTAACCTTTAAATCTAAGAAGGGTGTTTGCCAGGGGTTGGGTGTGGGGGAAATGGAGAGATGTTAGTCAAAGGTACAAATTTTCAATTATAAGATGAATAAGTTCTGGGGATCTAATGTACAGCGTGGTGCCTATAGTTAATAATACTGAATTACACACTTAAAATTTGCTAATAGAGTAGATTTTAAGTGTTCTCAGCATGAAGAAAAGGTAACTATGTGAGGTGATGGATATGTTTATTAGCTTGATTGTGGTAATCATTTCACAATATATATATATATGTCAAATCATCACATTGTACACCTAAAAAGCCACATGTACAACTTAAATATATATAATTTTTATTTGTCAATCATATCTCAATAAAACAGTAAAAATAATAAAATGAAAAATATAAAACTAAGAAAGGTTAATTACCAAAAAATACAGTAAAGTTTATTCTATTTTGATGAAAAAAACAGTTAACTAAAATTACAGGCTTTTTTTTTTTTTTTAACTAAATTCAGTGAATTTGGTTATGGGGAAATGTCCAATACAAAAAGATATAAAATAAAGCCTTTTAATAATAAAGACCATAAATATAGTTTATTGTACATAAAGATGAAAACTAATGATGGATAGTAACCAGGATGGTAGTTACTGATGGCAAAGGCAATGATGTTGGTGAAGGTGATGATGATATTCATGGTAATGACTGATGTGGTCAAGGTAATGATGATGATGATAATGATGAAGCTAAAAATGTCCTAGTGCTGACATGAGGTTCCAAACGTACCAGGCTACAGGGTAACTCTCCCATTAGAAGAAAAATTAACACACCTGGGAGGTAAAACATCTTTCATACTGCAAGAGTAAACCCAGACTAATTGCTCATTCAATGAGGACCCAGTCTCTGGAGTGGCTGCATTCCAGGAGAAATTCTACCTATATATAAACATACTCAGTGCTCCCAATCTCAGTGACCCATTTCTATGACTGTGTTCACCCCTTTCACTGGAAATAGATGTAAATCTTGTAGCTTTCTATTTTCTGGTATTTATTTCTTGATCACTGAAAACAAAGTACCTCCTAAGATTTCCAGGTAACAATGTTCCAGTTTTCCTCAACACAGGTATTCAATTATAGTTTTAAGGCAATTGTGTAAGATGAGAACAAAATAACTTCCATGAATTACCATTTCTACTACAGACCTTTTATATATACTCTTTTCAATCATATATCCCCCTTCTCTTGGTGCTTTTCCCCCACTTGCAAAGGAAATATAGTTGTTTTCTTAATTCTGATCGTTGTCATTAGCAGCAATTCTGAGCTTCTGGTGAGATGATAAAACTAGTGGTAAGATTTTTAGCAACTAATAAGAAATTTTGAGCTCATTTATAACATTAGCTAGAAGATTACAGGAATAAAACTTAGATTTCTGTTGCCAACAATTTTCTATTCATTAGAAAAGGTTTTCATGTCAAGAGTCAGGAAATAAAATCTCTGCTTTTTAACAATATTCTGTTGTATAAGGAACTTTGATTCCTGGTAATGATATATTTTTGTGGATTTTCTGTTCCTTATTTTTGGAGACTCCAATTTGAGGGAAGGGGATATGAAAGATATCTTTTAAATCTACTGTCACTATCTAGATGAAATTTGTCTATCTCTTTTTTTAAAAAATTGAAATACAATTCAAAATTCTGTTACTAGTTACTCACTAGTTATCTCACTGCCAATAATTTAAGGTATAAAATTTATGAGAATGCAGATTACCTTCAATGCCAAAATGAACACAAGTAATATTATTGCTGTTGTTGCTGAGCAAGTGAGTCAATGTCTTTTAATGCTGCACAACAAAGCAGGTTACAAACCAAAAGGTATAATGTGCTCACTTTTAGTAAAAAAAAGAAACATGTATAATAATACACATATATGTAAATGCATATATGCATAGAAGATCTAGTAGAATATACATAGCAATATTAGATTCTTAGTCATTAGAATATGATGATTTGATTTTGCCAATCTGTATGTTTACTTTTCTACAATGCAGATATATTGCTTTTGTAATTTTAAAAAAAATCTGGAAATATAGCAATAAGATCACTCCTTGGCCTTAAGGTACTAAATTAAGTTTATTTAAAATATAAAAATAAAGTGCCACAAAGAGACAAGTTATAGCAAGAGAGCATGGTATGGTGGAAGGCAAAACAGACTCTGTTGCCACTACTCAACTCTGCAATTCTACCGGAAAAGCAGCATCAACAATGCATAAAGGAATGAACATGGCTTTGCTCCAATGAAACTTTATCATTATAAAGTAGACAGTGAGCTGGATTTGACTGAGTTTGCTGAACCCTGTCCTGGAGAGTAGATAATATAATGTAGCATCTCTCTTTTCTTCTATGCTCTCCTCATACTAAGAAATAAAGAGTACACCTCAATATTGTGCAGCCACAATATTGCCATAGCCATAGCTGTGTGGATTTATAAGTCTACAAACCAAAGGAGAGGAAAGGGTACACAGATTTAGAGACAGCAGAATTAGGTTCAAGTTTCAAGTCACCACTAGTAAATTTTGTGACCTTTGAGGAAGCCTTAAAATCTCAGCACTTCAACCTGGAACTAACATAGTGTTGTAGGTCAATTATTCAACTAAAAAAAAAAAAAGTAAGGGAGTAGTACTTGAGACTAGTCTCTAAAGGAAATATGTGTACAGTAAAAGATTATAAAAATATTAGTAATTATTTGAGGAGAAAATTAAAATAGCAGGAATATAAATTTTTTCAGCTTAGAAATACATCTCAGAGATAGGATGTCTCTGAGTATCATCTCCATACGTATTGGTGCATGCCTCCTGGAGAGCATGTCTATTATTTGTATATTTTGTCTCTGAAGACAGTAGAGTCATGGTTTGATAGTATGATCTGATGCTATAATTAATAATAATAGATATTGTTGACCACTTAGTATATGCAATACTATGGGCTAGGGGCTGTCCACTGTGAGGTAGATATTATTATTATCATTATTGCCAATTTACAGACATGAACTTATTTGCAAAGCAGAAAAAGAGTCACAGATGTAGAAAACAAACTTCTGATTACCAAAAGGGGAAGGTGAGGGGTGGGATGAATTGGGAGATTGGGATTGACATATGTACACTACTATATATAAAATAGATAACTAATGAGAACCTACTGTATAGCACAGAGAACTCTACTTAATGCTCTGTGGTGACCTAAATGGAAATGAAATCTAAAAAAGAGTAGATATATGTATATGTATAACTGATGCACTTTGCTGTACAGCAGAAGCTAACTCAACATTGTAAAGCAACTACACACCAATAAAAATTTATTAAAAAACATATGAATGGCACCTCAGTTCCATTGAAGTCCAGCAGGACCCAGTTCTAGGAGAAATTCATTAAGTGACAGAGTCCAGTGCTCGTGAAAGTTGATGCTTCCTTGTATGATAAATGCATTATCTCTGACCTTCCATGAATTTTACATTCACATGCTCAGCAAAATGTTTACAGGGGTGGCTTCTTCCCTTCCAACTCTATTCTGTGACTGGCCCTCATAATTTTTGTAAGAATTCTGAATGTACCTAACACAATCTTCATTTTTGTTGTATTGTTCAGAGAGAAATGAATGATTGTCTATTTTGAGTATTAAAAAAAAAAAAGAATGCTTAGAAGTAAAAAGTTTACGTAACTTGCTTAAAATCACATAGTAAAAGTCAGAACTGGAATTTAACCCAGCTCTGTCTGCTTTTTGAGTCTACACCTTTAACTACCACACTAAATGTCAAATATAATATTTTAACACAATTATGCCTTTTTATTAGAAATACAATCTACATTAATGCTACCAGTAAAAACTACAAGGGAACACAGTATTTTAATCAATTTTTATTTTTAAAAAATAATGCACCCACATACTTTAAAATTCAAATGCTACTAAAAGAGTAGTAATGAAAACTAACAGTTACCTCCCCCAAGCATCCCCACGTCCACTCTGCTGCCCAGAGGAAACCACTTTCAAATATCTGTTTCCTCTGGTTTTTACCTCTATGTTTCTTCACTATAGCTTATCATGCTCTTTGAGGATTTTACTATTTTAGACATTATTCATGGCCTAAAATAGGACCTAAGACATAATAGTTATTAATAAGTATTTGTTGAATGCATTACTTCCACTTAATGTAGATGCAGAATTATCTAACACTCCCCCACCTCAGGACCCCTCCCTATTCTCCCCAAACAGTATAATACAGTTTTTGATTCTCAGTAGTTAATGCCTACAGGATTAGAACTATGATAATGCAGACTTTATTATCATACTTAATTCTGCAGTGAATCATCACTGCAGAGCCAAATATTGTACTTTTGATTATGATTCCTTATTTGTACTACTTGTAAGTTTCCTGGAATTGTGATAATTGCCCAATAATAAATATCACTCCTTTATATTTTCTCATGCTCCATACTATCTAAGTACCGATTACTATTATTTTCCAAATGTTTGAACGTTTGATTCAATCTCCCAATTTCATTTCTCTCCTGAAGGCCTCCATGCTCTGTCCTTTCTGGACTCACTCGCCTAGAGTTCCCTTTGCTGCTCTCCTGTGTTTGATCCTCTCTTATCCTAGGTCCCAGTCTTGACATTGAGATACCTCATCTCATTTCTGCTCTTTATATTTTATATACGATTGTCTCTCTCTCTCCCCCCTCCCCCCCATATCTCTCTCTGGCTAGGTATTTTTTAGTTTATTGATATTTTCAAAGACTGGTTTTCATTTCATTGATTTCTTTCTACTGTTTATCTGTTTCTTATTTCACTGATTTCTGTGATTATGTATATTATTTCCTAAATTCTGATTATTTTTGTAGTTTATTAGGGTGGAAACCTAGGTGAATGATTTTAGAATTTCCTTCTATTCTAAAATGGCATTTAATGACAAGTTTCCCTCTTAGAGTTGTTTTAGCAGCATTCCAAAAATTTTGATTGATGTATCTTCATGTTCATTCCGGTCAAAATGTTATTTTCTAACTTAATTTATGACTACTTTGACCCATATGTTATTTTAAAGTATGCTGTTTAATTTTCAACTAGTTGATGATTTTCCGAGTATCTCTCCATAAATTATTTATAGTTTGTTTTGGTGAGGGTTCATATACTGTATCTGATTTCACCTTGTGAAAGATACGGTGGTTTGTTTTATTGCCCAGAATAGGTTTTATCTTGAAAACTCTTCTATGTGTACCTGAAAGACTGTGTATTCTGCTGCTTCTGTGCGGAGTGTTCCAAAAATGCCAATTTGTGGGTGTTTTCTGTGTCATTACTAATTTTTCTACTAGTTCCATCACTTAATAAAAATAAAGAGTATTGCAATCTTGAAGTAATGGTGGACTTGTATATTCTCCTTTCAGTTGTCAGTTTTGGTTCATGTGTTTTGAAACCCTGTTAATAGGTGAACTTGTTTAGGAGTCTTATGTCACCTTAATGAACTGACTCCTTTATCATTCTGAAATGTTCCTTCTTATTTCTAGTAATATTCCTTGCTTTGAGATCTACTTTCCTTAATGCTGATATGGTCACTTCAGCTTTCTTTCGTTGATATTTGCTTGGTATATTTTTTCAATACTTATAATTTTAGCTATTGGTGTCTTTATATTTAAAGTGGATTTCTTGAGAAAGCATATAGTTGGGTAATGCCTTTTATCCAATGTGACTATCTCTGCATTTTCATTACAATATTTAAACTATTTGCATTTAAATCAGTCATCAACACGGTTTAGTTTAAATCTACCATCTTGCAACTGTCCTTTATTCCGATTTTTCTTTTTCCTTGCCTACTTTTGGACTGACTCTTTTGATGATTATATTTTATCTCCACTGTTAGCTTATTAGCTATAGTTTTTTGTTTTGTTTTGTTTTTTATAAATTTATTTATTTATTTATTTATTTTTGGCTGTGTTGGGTCTTAGTTTCTGTGCGAGGGCTTTTCTCCAGCTGTGGCGAGCGGGGGCCACTCTTCATTGCTGCGCGCGGGCCTCTCACTGTCGCGGCCTCTCCCGTTGCGGAGCACAGGCTCCAGACGCGCAGGCTCAGTAGTTGTGGCTCACGGGCTTAGTTGCTCCGCGGCATGTGGGATCTTCCCAGACCAGGGCTCGAACCCGTATCCCCCGCATTGGCAGGCAGATTCTTAACCACTGCGCCACCAGGGAAGCCCCAGCTATAGTTTTTTTTATTATTTAGTTGTTGTTCTACGTTTTGCAATATTCATCCTTTCTGGATTTGTCCACCTGGAGTGTGGCATGGAATCATTGGTACAACTGTTGGGCTTCCGATGTATTTTTCCCTCCTCTCAGGAATCAGTTTGGTGCTGCCTGTTGTCAAATGTCTGGAAATGGTTGTTTCATAGGCCTTGTCTGGTTTTCTGGTTGTTTATGGTGTAAATACAATTCCAGTATGAGTGGGTGGAAGTACCTTCATGGGTGGAAGTACAAGCACACTCACTAACTTTTAACTACTCTGAATATGTTTTGAAATCTTCAGATTAAAAAAAATGTTTTTTTTCACTCACATGAAACTTTTCTTTGCTCGTCCATAAACTAAGGATTGGATTTACATTTACCACTTGACAATTTCTCAACAGAATCTACCAAATTACTTCTAGAAGGCAATTTATCAGCAGAAAAATACTCTCTGCTCTTACATATTGTTTCCTTCAGTTTTTTCTCATTGGAAAGAAAGGAGAAATGAAGAAAAATTCATCGCAAGAACATGTGATGCCCAGTGAAAGGAGGTGTATCTCAAGACCAACTTAAACTGGCATTTTGACTTAGCTATACCAAGATTTCTTCCAAGGAATCTCTTGGGCATCTACATATAATTACCATCAGTTAAAAATCTTCTTGATCATAGGTTGACTCTAAAAACAGACAAACAATAAGTAGTAATT
The DNA here is from genome assembly GCF_028564815.1 of Eubalaena glacialis. Lineage (NCBI taxonomy): Eukaryota > Metazoa > Chordata > Mammalia > Artiodactyla > Balaenidae > Eubalaena > Eubalaena glacialis. The sequence continues at coordinate 9,317,342 of NC_083725.1, read as the reverse complement.
TGGAAATCAACAGCGTAGAAATAGAAAAATGGTGAAGCAACCAGAAGGCAAGAAGGGGACAAAGGAAAATGTCCACATCCCACTCAAATCATTTTGCTCTTGATCCGTAAGTTGTATTGTGTTATATTTCTACTTCCACCTACTCCTAAGCCTGATCCAAGCTGAATTTTTCCTGAGTTCTTTCAACACAGTGGAGAACAATCAGTCTCAGACTCTTCCTCAGGAACTTTATTTGACTCAGGATAAACTGCATTCCATGCCAAAATTTCAAACTACAAAATCATTCTGGTTCCAATAAGCACAAAACTGGGAAAAAAATCTTTGCTACCTTTAGCTGAATTTTGCCGCCTACCGAGAAACATAGTGCTCAATGCCCCAAACATGCCAATATATCAGAATTACTGTAAGTAGAAACCTGATATCATTATTTTTTAAATCTCAGCAGGTGATTTTTATGTGTAATTAAAACTAAGAATAACTATCCTTGGACCTCAGGTTCAATGAAAAATTTGGAGACATTCCGGATACCTAATGAAAATTTATCTTTGTATAGCAACTGAATATTTGGAAAATATTTCCATGTATATTATTCCACTATATTTCTGAACTTTGGAAATTGATGTTGTAACTCCATTTAATTCTCAAATGTGGAAACTGATTTGTCACTCAGTAATTGGAAGGGCTCTAACTACCAGCCCACACTACCTGGATTTGAGATAAGGTGACCGCATGTTTTCATTTTATGGGTAATATTTTGGGATTGCATAGATGACAAGGGACTTTCTCTTTCTGGAGAAAAATTCAACCCCAAACCCATAAATAAAACACACTTTTCGTTACCTTCAGGGTACTTGAGAAACATGAGGGTGGTAAAAGCTCCAGGGATGGGCCTTTTTTCCCCACCTTCATATTCTTCAGACCATGCCAAACTCATCTGAATCCTAGAAAATATTAAAAGGAGTAAAGAGAGAAACAATTAGGAAAAAGTGAGTTCAAGATCACTCACTCAGGAACAGAGGCTAGTACCTAGCCTCACCAGAAAGGCTCATTCACCGTTTTTCCTCAGTATATGCAGGGGCTGCTGCACCAATGCTCAACTTCCTTATATAAAATGACATAGTACAATGAAGACAGACCTCTGTGTCCTCAGTCTGGAGTTGATTGAATCCTGGGATGTGTATCCGCTGACAGCAAGGACTGACTGTATATATCCTTTCATAGGCTCTTCTTTCTTATCTCCACAGGGGTCCCAGAGGAGAATGGCTGCAGAAAATCACTCTACAGTGACAGAGTTCATTCTTGGAGCTTTAACAAATCAGCCAGAGCTCCAGGTCCTCCTCTTCCTCCTCTTCCTTGGGATCTACTTGGTTACCATGATAGGGAACTTGGGCATGATAACACTGATTTGCCTGAATGCTCAGCTTCACATCCCCATGTACTACTTCCTCAGCAACCTGTCACTCGTGGATCTCTGCTACTCCTCTGTCACTACCCCTAAGATGCTGGTGAACTTTGTGTCAGAAAAGAACGTCATCTCCTATGCAGGGTGGATGTCCCAGCTCTACTTCTTCCTGGTGTTTGTCGTTGCTGAGTGTTACATGCTCACAGTCATGGCCTATGACTGCTATGTCACCATCTGCAGCCCTTTGCTTTACAATATCATCATGACATCAAGTCTGCTCCCTGCTGGTGGCTTGGGTCTCTGTCATGGGGCTCATTGGCTCAACCATAGAGACTGGCCTCATGTTGAAACTGTCCTATTGTGAGATCCTCATCAGTTATTACTTCTGTGATGTTTTCTCGCTCATGAAGCTCTCCTGCTCTAGCACCTATGATATTGAGATTACAACTTTCTTTTTGTCTGGATTTAGCATCATAGCCACCAGCTTAACAGTCTTTGTTTCCTATGCCTTCATCCTCTCCAGCATCCTCCATGTCCCCTGCACAGAAGAAAGGTCCAAAGCCTTCAGCACGTGCAGCTCCCATCTTGCAGCTGTGGGATTATTTTATGGGTGTACTTCGTTCATATACTTAAAACCCTCCCCAGCCGGTTCCCTGGCCCAGGAGAATGTGGTCTCCCTGTTCTGTACCACAGTGATCCCCATGCTGAATGCCCTAATCTACAGCTTGAGGAATAAGGAGGTAAATGCTGCCACGCAGAAAACATAAGGAGAAAACTCTTTAGGTGCAAATGTCGCCATTCTTTCTCAGGTTGAAAATTGGGAGAGAAATATAGGGGAGAAACCCTCTAAACATTTATACACACATGAATAGAGAACAACCATTTCTCAACATGACTGATTGAATGCATTTACTCATTTTTTCCTTTTCCCTTTCTCTCTTTCACATCTCTTGTGCCGTGAATCTTGCTGGTTTGAAGTTCATGTTTTATTTTCCTTTTGGGATCAGTTGTTTGTTTGGTTTATCCTTTGTCCTCTGGTAAACATGTATCTTGTTTATAACATAAATTTAGAACTTTCAGCAGTGAGTTTAAGAGAGCTGTCCGTTGATTTATTCTCCTCTATAGAGAAGTATTACCCAAACTAAAAATAATTTGCACTTGAGAGTACACAGACAAATAGAGATGAATTCAAAAGTCACAAGAAATAGCAAATAGTCTCCTTCTTAACCCAGCTTTATCCCTCTTTTCTCTTTCTTATTATATTATTACTATCTCATTCCTGCCACGATTATTTAAATGGTCTCTTCACTCAATTATTATTATTATTATCATCATCATCATCATCATCACCATCATAATCACATCACACTTTCATGGATGCTAGGCAATCTTCTAAGTGTTTTATGAAATTATCTCATTTCTCAGATGAGGAAACTTTGGTTTAGAGAGGTTAGGTAACTTTCTCATATTACATAGCTGGTAAACAGTTAACACTGAGATTCACACCGATAGTTCATCATCCTCCCTCTCTTGGCCAACAGTCTCTCTGTGCAGCCTATTGATCTTAGCATAATTATAACCTTCGAATTTCAAATGTTTCCTGAAAATAACTTCCCTTTCTTCCACTATGTTCCCACAGCTCCCTGACAGCCAAGGAATATTAGACATTCCTGTAGTCTTTTCTCCACTCTAAATAACTGACATTCTGCCACATCTGCCAGTATGACTCAGTAAATCCAGTTGGCATGGGATAAAATGTCTTCCACCATTTGATTGAAACAGTGTGTTAAAGAGTTATTTACTTTGCACTGCAAAGATTTGTGGGCATTCTTTTCATTGTCATTCATAATTATTTAGAATAATACTGAACTAATTATCAGTCTTTTGTCATTTTTAATTATTTTAGGTACAGTACTTCATCACTCAGACACAGAAAAATGAATAATCCTAAATTTCTCAAGCAGAAAGGGATTTAATACAGGAAACTAAATGCTCACAGTATTTTTTTGCTATTTTTAGCAGTTTTTTTTTTTTTAATAACAGTCTCAGGTGCACAGCAAAACTGAAAGATGGTACCAAGATTTCCCGTGTATTGTCTGCCCACCACATATGCATAGTCTCCTCCATTAACAACCTCCTCTATGCAAGTGGTACATTTGTTAAAATTGATGAACCTACTTTGACACATCATTACCACCCAAAGCCCATAGTTTACATTTAGGGTTGGTGTTGTCATTTATGGGTTTGGACAAATGTATAATAACATGTATCCATTATATGCATGACCATTATAGTTTCATACAGTGTAGTTTCACTGTCCTAAAACTCTTCTGTGCTCTACCTACCCATTCCTTTCTCCCCCAGAACCCTGGCAACCACCCATCTCCCTACTGATCCATAGTTTTGCCTCTTCCAGATTGTCATAGAGTTGGCTTCTTTCAATTACTAATATGCATTTAAGTTTTCTCTATGTCTTTTCATGCCTTGATAGCTCTTTTCTTTTTAGCACTGAATAATATTCCATTGTCTGGATATATCACATTTTATTTATCCTTCCCTCAACTGAAGGCCGTCTTGTTTGCTTCCACGTTTGGGGCAATTATGAATACAGTTGCTATAAACATCTGTGTGCAGGTTTTTGTGTGGACATAGGATTCAACTTCTTTGGGTAAATACCAAGGACCACAATTGCTGGATTGTATGGTAAGAGTCTGTTTAGCTTTGTAAGAAACTGCTAAACAGTCTTCCAAAGTGGCTGTACCATATTCCATCCTCACCAGCAGTGAATAAGTGTTCCTGTTACTCTGCATCCTCACCAGCACATGGTGTTGTCAGTGTTCTTGATTTTGGTCATTCTAATAGGTATGTAGTGGTATCTCATTATTGTTTTAATTTGCATTTCCCTGATGACAAGTGATATGGAGCATGTTTTCATATGCTTATTTGCCATTTGTATATCTTCTCTGGTGGTGTTTCTGCTAAGGTCACAGATATCAGTGGTTGCCAGGCTCCTGGGGAAGGAAGGATGGACAGGTGGAGCACAGAGGATTTTTAAGACAGTGCAACTACACTGTATGACTCTTATAAGGGTGTATATATGTCGTTATATATTTGTCCAAACCAGCAGAATGCACAACACCAAGAGTGAACCCTAATGTAATCTATGGACTTTGGGTGATGATGATGTATCAGTGTCGGTTCATCAGTTGTAACAAATATACCACTCTGATGGGGGATGGTGATAATGGGGGAGGCTGTGCATGTGAAGAGGCAAGAGATATGTGGGAAATCTCTGTACATTCAGCTAAATTCTACTGTGAGCCTAAATCTCTACAAAGAAAAATAATGTCTTTTTTTAAAATAGTTTTTATATTCACAGTTACCAAGAGAGGAACGCATGCCACACCACGGGGGCCACACAAGAAAGCAACAGCCTTGGTCATGAGGCAGAAAGAGAGGAGGAAATTGGACAAGAGACTATTGTGTTTTCCACAGGGAATAATGAGTGAGACAGAGTAAGCAGGTGTAGGATTGGCTAGTTTGAATAACTTCAGCTGGTTCTGGGGCCCGGAGGCTGTCCCCAGTTGTCTAGAACCTGGCTTTGCATGATTAGGGCAGGTGGATAGTGACCCAGAATTTGAGAGCTCAGTGAAAGGGGTTGTTGGGTGTGTGGGCCCTGGAGTGAATGGTTTGCATTTGAAGCTACACTCACAGGCTGAGGGAGTTCATCACCACTAAAGCTGCCTTTTAAGAAACGCTAAAAGAAGTTCTTCCAGCTGATGAAAAGGCACTAATTAGGAACATGAAAACATATGAAAATATACAAGGTAACTGTAAATGTAAGTACATAGTCAAACTCAGAATACTCTCATACTGTAATATGGTGGTGTCTAAGCCACTTAACTCTAGTATAAAGGTTAAAGGACAAAATTATTAAAATAACTATAGCTATAATAATTTGTTAATGGATACACAATATGGAAAGAGCTAAACTGTGACATCAAGAACTTAAATGAGGGACTTGCCTGGTGGCGCAGTGGTTAAGAATCTGCCTGCCAATTCAGGGGACACGGGTTTGAGCCCTGGTCCGGGAAGATCCCACATGCCACGGAGCAACTAACCCCGTGTGCCACAACTACTGAGCCTGCGCTCTAGAGCCCGCCAGCCACAACTGTGGAGCCCGTGCACCACAACTACTGAGCCCACGTGTTACAACTACTGAAGCCCGCATGCCTAGAGCCCGTACTCCACAACAAAGAGAAGCCACCGCAATGAGAAGCCAGCGCACTGCAACGAAGAGTAGCCCCCACTCACCACAACTAGAGAAAGCCCACGTGCAGCAACGAAGACCCAACACAGCCAAAAATTAATTAACTAATTAATTTTTTAAAAAAAACTTAAATGGGAGAGAGTAAAAGGTAGAGTTTTTGTATGGAATTGAACTTAAGTTACTGTCAGCATAAAATAGACCATTATATCTATAAAATGTTTTATGTAGGCCTCATGGTAACCACAAAGCAAAAAACCTAAAAGATACACAAAAGGTAAAGAGAAGGGAATCAAAGCATAACACTGTGGAAAATTATTCAAACAGCAAGGTAGCAAGAGAGGAAAAAAGGTATAAAGAAAACTACAAAATAGCCAGAAAACAATTAACAAGATAGTGTTCGTAAGTTGTTACCTATCAACAATTACTCTTAATGTAAATGAATTAAATTCCCCAATCAAAAGGCATAGAGTGGCTGGATGGATAAAAAACTAAACCCAACTATATGCTGCCTACAAGAGACTCAGTTCAGCCTTCAGGACACACATGGGGTCAAAGTGAAAGGAGGGAAAGATATTTCATGCAAGCGGAAAACAAAAGAGAACTAGGGTACCTAGCCTTACTTATATCTGATAAAATAGACTTTAAGTTAAAAATGGTCACAAGGGACAAAAAAAGGTCATTATATTATGGTAAGTGGTCAATTCATCAAGAGGCTATAATAACCATAAGGTATATGCACTAAATATCAGAGCACCTAAATATATTAATCAAATACTAACAGATCTCAAGGGAGACATTGACAACAATACAAAAAGAATACAGGATTATGATACCCCACTTTCAACAATGGATAGATCACCCAGACAGAAAATTAATATGGAAATGTTAAACGAATTATGCTTTAGACCAAATCGACCTAACAGACATATGCAGAATGTACGATCCCAGAGCAGAAGAATACTTCTCAAATGCACACAGAACATTTTCCAGGATATATCATATGATAGGTCATAAAAAAGTCTTAGGAAATTTTAAAAGACTGAAATCATTCCAAGCGTCTTTCCATCCACATTTGTTTGAAACTAGAAATAAATAACAGGAGGAAATCTGGAAAACTCACAAATATGTGGAAATTCAACAACACACTCCTGAAATACCAGTGGGTCAAGGAAGAAATATTTTAAAATCTTGAGGTAAACAAAATGGACACACAATGTACCAAAACTTATGGGAGGCAGCAAAAGCAACTCTATGAAGGAAATTTTTATTTTTTTATTTTTCTTGAAGTTTAGTTGATTCACAATGTTGTGTTAGTTTCTGGTACACAGCAAAGTAATTCAAACAGACATAGATATAGATATAGATATGGATATATTCTTTTTCAGATTCTTTTCCATTATTGTTTATTACAAGATACTGAATGTAGTTCCTTGTGCTATACAGTAGGATCTTGTTGTTTATCTATTTTAATATAGTTTTTGTATATGCTAATCCCAAACTCCTAACTGAGCTCTCCCCCACCTTTCCCCTTTGGTAACTATGTTTTTCATGTCTGTGAGTCTGTTTCTGTTTTGTAAATAAGTTTATTTGTAACATATTTTAGATTCCACATGTAAGTGATATCATATGATATTTGTCTTTCTGTCTGACTTACTTCACTTTAATAATCCTTAGATCCATGCATGTTGCTGCAAATGGCATTATTTCATTCTTTTTATGGCTGAGTAGTGTTCCATAGTATTTATATAACACATCTTCTTTATCCATTCTTCTGTCGATGTACATTTAGCGTGCTTCCATGTCTTGGCTATTGTAAACAGTGCTGCTGTGAACATTGGGGTGCATGTATCTTTTTGAATTAGAGCTTTATGCAGATATATGCCCAGAGTGGGATTAGTGGATCATATGGTAGCTCTATTTTAAGTTTTTAAAGGAATCTCCATACTGTTTTCCATAGTGTCTGCACCAATTTACATTCCACCAACAGTGCAAGAGGGTTCCCTTTTCTCTACACCTCTCCAGCATTTATTATTTGTAGACTTTTTTTTTTTGGCTGTGCCATGCAGGATCTTAGTTCCCCAGCCGGGGATTGAACCTGTGCCCCAGGCAGTGGAAGCATGGAATCTTAACCACTGGACCATCGGGAAAGTCCCTATTTGTAGACTTTTTAGTGATGGCTATTATGACTGGTGTGAGGTGATTCCTCTTTGTAGTTTTGATTTGCATTTCTCTAATAATTAGCAATGTTGAGCATCTTTTCATATGCCTATTGGCCACCTTTATGTCTTTTTTTTTTTTTGGCTGTGTCAGGTCCCAGTCGCAGCATGCAGGATCCTTGCTGCAGCATGTAGATCTTCACTGTGGCGTGCGGGCTTCTCTCTAGTTGTGGTGTGTGGATTTTTTTTCTCTTCTCTAGTTGTGGTGTGCGGGCTCCAGGGTGCATGGGCTCTGTAGTTTGCAGCATCCGGGCTCTCTCATTGAGGCAAATGGGCTCAGTAGTTGTGGCACACGGGCTGGAAATTTTTAGCAATAAATACCTACATTAAGAAAAAAGATGTAAAATAAGCAACCTAACTTTACACACAAGGAACTAGAAAAAGAAGAACAAATCAAGTCCAGAGTTAGAAGAAGGAAAGAAATAATAAAGATCAGAGCATAAATAAATGAAATGGAAACCAAAAAATCAATAGTAAAGATCAGGGAAACCAAGATCTGGTTTTTGAAAAGATAAAGAAAATCAAAAATGAAAAATGAGACATTTTAACTGATAGCACAGAAATACTAAAGATCATGCACTATGAGCAATTATACACCAACAAATTGGATAACCTAGAAGAAATAAATTCATAGAAATGTACAACTTAGCAAGACTGAATCATGAAGAAATAGAAAATCTGAACAGATGAACGATGACTATGTAGAATTTATCAGAAATCAAAAATCTTTCAACAAAGAAATTCTCAGGACCAGGTGGTTGCCCTGATGGGTTCTACCAAACATTTTTAAAGAGAATTAACTCAAAACTTTCTCAAACTATTCCAAAAAATTGAAGTGGTGGGAACACTCTCAAACTCACTTTTACAAGGCCAATATTACCTTGTTACCAAATTCAGATAATGACCCTACAAAACAATAAAACTACATGCCAATATCCTTGATGAATATAGATGCAAAAATTACCAAAAAAATTCTAGCAAACTGAATTCAATAGCACACTGATAGAACTATACACCAGGATTAAGCACGTTTCATCACTGGGATGGAAGGATGGTTTAACATACACAAATCAGTAAGTGTGATATACCATGTTACTAGAATGAAAGATAAAATCATATGATCATCACAATAGATGAAGAAAAAGCGTTTGACAAAATACAACATCCTTTCATGATAATACTCAACAAATTGGGTACAGAAAGAATGACTTCAACATGAGAAGGCCATATATGACAAGGACACACCTAACATCATACTCAACAGTGAAAATTTGAAAACTTTTCTTCTGAGATCAGGAAAAAGGCTAGGGCGCCCAGTCCCACCCCTTCTATTTATCTTAGTATTAGAGATCCTAGCCAAAACAATCAGGGAAGAAAAAAAAAAGCATCCAGATTAGAAAGAAGAAAAATTATCTGTTTGCACATGATACTTTCTTCTATAGAAAATCCTCAAGACTTCACCCAAAAACTAGTCAGTGAATCAGTTAAATTAATCAACTGGTTCAGCAAAGTAAGACTTAATCAACAAATTCAGTAAAGTTGCAGGACACAAAAATCAACATTTGGAAATCAATTTGTATTTCTGTACACTAACAACAAAATATTTGAAAAAGAAATAAAATAATCCCATTTATAATAGCATCAAAAACAAAAACAAAATACTTAGGAATAAATTCAACCAAGGGAGTGAAAGATCTGAACACCAAATCTGTAAGAATGTAATGAAAGAAATTAAAGAAGACACCAAGAAATGGAAAAATGACACATGTTCATGGATCGGAAGGTTTACTGTTGTTAAAATGTTCATACTACCCAAAGCCATCTATACATTCAATGCAATCCTATCAAAATTACAGTGGCATTTTTCTCAGAAATAGAAAATACAGTCCTAAAATGTGTATGGAGCCACAAAAACCCCAAGTAACCAAAGCAATCCTGAGAAAGAATGGCAAAGCTGGAGGCATCACACTTCCTCATTCAAACTGGAATGGTACAGGCAGAAAAATAGATACATAGATGAATAAACAGAATTGAGAGGCCATAAATAAACCTTCGCATATACAGTCAACTAATATTTGACAAGGGAGCCAAGAATAGTCAATGGGGAAAGGATAGTATCTTTAATAAAAGGTGTTGGGAAACTGGATTATCTCATACAGCAGAAGAGAAAAGCTAAATCTTTGATATCACATAGGTGATAAGGTTTTTTGTTGTCACGAGGTCATGACTGGGGAGAAATAATAAAAGAATTGAAGGAACCAATGAAGGAAAAGTTAAAGAGTAAAAAGTGTATGGAGCTGTTGACATTAGAATTATCCAAGTTAGGATGATCCAAGAACAAAGAGAAGACAGAGGTCGGGAGCTCTGAACCACCTGTCAATTTAGCAAAACTTTACCTGAGGAAATAATGGTTAAACATATTTCTAAATAACAAATGGGTCAGAGAAGAAGAAATCAAAGGGAAATTTGGAAATATTTTGAACTGAAAAAATTAAAATAAGAATCTGTTCTGAGGAAATATTCAGAAACCTAGACAAAAATTTTAACACAAAGTAATAATTATAGCATCACTTATAGTAATAAAACATTGGAAAGCTTGGCACAATTTTAATTTTTGACAATAGGAAAAAGCTTTTTAAAAATCACAAATCTACATGATGAAATCCTTGAAAAAGTATGATTCAAAAAATATTTATTGATAAGTTAATGCTCACATTATAATGATAAGTTAAACAATATTTTATAACATGACACATAGAGCATGATCACACTGGAAGAAAATGTTACTCCAGGTAAGATTCTCCTTTCCTGATCTCTAGTGGAGTGTATCAGTTAGCTATTGCTATATAACAGTCTCACAGAATCTCATTGGTGCACAACAGTGAATATTTGTTGCCTACATGACTACAGGATCATTGTGGTGGTGCGTCTTGTCTGGTGCATACATATATATATGGAGAGATATATATGGAAAGAGAGAGAGACATGTATGTTTGAACACAGGCGTATTCATAAAGAATAACCAACAATTGGTTTTTGTTTCTTTGTTTTTGTTTTTCTGTTTTTTAATATTTATTTGTTTATTTATTTGGCTGCATAAGGTCTTAGTTTCTGTACAAGGTCTTAGTTGCGGCACGTGGGATCTTCGTTGCGGCATCTTTAGTTGCGGCATGTGGGCTCTTTTTTTAGTTGCGGCATACGGGATCTAGTTCCCTGACCAGGGATCGAACCCGGGCCCCTGCATTGGGAGTATGCAGTCTTAACCACTGGACCACCAGGGAAGTCCCCAACAGCTGTTGCTTCTAAGGAGAATTCAGGGATGGAATAGCTAGAAGGATAGAAGACATATCTTCACAGTATAACCTCTACTTATGTTGTTTAATTGTTTACCATGTGCAAGTATTACTTAGTCAAAATATTTTCAATATGTTTTAATAATATTTAATACCCATTTTAAATGAAAATTAGAGAAGAGTCCATTTTTCTCATGATTAAGCAGAGTTCCAGAAAGATGAATTGATTTGCCTCAGGTCATGCAAAAGCTAGAGGAAGTGCTGATAACCAGATGAAAGAGTTCCCGCAGGGAAGGAACTAAGATTTCTTAAGTGCCTGGCATTTCATTCTCTCAAAAACCCCACAAAGTCAAGACCATTCTGTCCCTTTTAAAAATAGAGAAAGTAATATTTAAAGACATTAAGTAATTTGCTCAAAGACACACAACTATCAACTGAGCTTACCAGTTGATACAAAACCAGTTCCACTACATGCCTCACAAATTGCTCTTTCCTCTGGTACCTTCTGAATGTGGCTTAGTCACCTCACCCACCAGACACACAAACTATACATCCAACAGGTCTCCTGAATTCAGTTCTCCTTCCCTGTTGCATTCTGACTAAAGCAGAATCTTCACCCCAACACTTTCAATTTTATAACTTCACTCCCTTTGGTCGATGTCATAATAAAGGTCAAAACTAGTCACTCATTCACAATTCCCTTTTTCCCAAAAGAAGAGAAACTTCCCAAAGAAAAGCTCATATGACAAAGTGTCTCCCCAGCACTTAACATGTTAGTGCTCTTCCAAAGAATCTTCTTTTATTACTAATAAGTAATTGAGACCCAAGTGTTCTGATATGTTCTATACCTCTTTACCCAATGTTGTGGATTTATAATCCAGTCGAGGTGAATGCTCTTTCCCAGATATGCCTGCATGAGAAGAGCAGTGCAATCTGCAGTGCCTTAAAATTCTATGGAAATGGCCTCTTCTAATAATCAGCTGCTTGGTACAACCTTGATAACTTACTAGATCCCCCAAATTATTTAATCCTCCTTTAGAATTTACAGACTCTTAGTAGATTGTCCTGAGTCACAGATTTTTTCCATTATAGCTAAAACACCCAAACTAACCCTTAGAAAAAACTCTAAGTTCTAACTTTCTCAGTCTTGAAATAATGTATGAAATTTTCCAACCCAGCATCTTTATAACCCTTAAACCTACAGAAGTTCTCATTCACTAGGCTGGGTCCCTCAGCTTCCATACATAACCTCAAATTACCATGCTTTATCTGCTATCTGGGACCTACATAACGTGCCACCCACGCACTGCAATTTTTACACAAGTCTCTCGTCATATGGCTATGATCAAGTTCAGTAAATGTTTGTCTCCTACCCTCTTGAAAAAAAAATGTAATATTCAAAAATGATTTATTGAGAAGTTACATTAAATTAGTATCAATAGAATCAGATTTTAATATACTAATACATCATAATTTCAAAATTAAATCTGCAAGGGCAACAAGGAAATGAAGCAAGAAAACATGCCACAAAGGAAAACCAAGTAGATTGGAATTCAAGGGCCTGCGTTCCAGTCCCAGTTGTGTGGCCCTGGAAAACTTATATAATATTTCTAAGTCTCCAGCATCTATTAAATGAGGATACTAGATTAAATGATTTGCAAGGCCCATTCAAGATTAAATGATCTATAATTAGAGAAGAATTTGCCTTAAATAATCTTGGAATAGTGAAGGTAGGTCAAAGGACAGGGAAAATAGATCTGAACTGAACACTCATCCAAACATAAAGACTTAAAATTCTCTTTCTGTACAAGAGAGGAAAAAACTGGAACTTGCATCCTTTATTGAAAACACACACACTAATAAAAAAAAATTGTATCTTCTTAAATATTACTCCTTTCTCAAGAAAATATATTTCTTCCCAAGGTTTTCCTCAGAGCAACTTTGACATCCTTGTTCCTCAAACTGTAGATCAGTGGGTTTAACATGGGTACCACAATGGTATAGAACAGGGAGGACACTTTCCCTTGGTCAAGGGGCAAAATAGAAGGTGGTTTGAGATACACAAAAGCCCCAGAACCAAAGAAAAGAGAAACCACAATTATGTGGGAGCTGCACATACTGAAAGCTTTGGACCTGCCCTCAGTGGAGTGAATGTGGAGAATGCTGGAGAGGATTAGAGCTTAAGAGATGAAGATGGTGACAATGGGCATTCCGATAACAATGGCCACAAATATGAAGACCACCAGCTCATGTACATAAGTGCTATTGCAAGAGAGCTCAAGGAGAGGAGGGATGTCACACATGAAATGATTGACAAGGTTGTCGGCACAGAAGGTCAGATTTGCTATGCTTCCTATGTGGGCCATGGCCCCTGAAAACCCCATCACATAGACACCCAACAAAAGGAGTAAACAGACCTTTTACTGAGACATAGTGACTGCGTACACCACGGGGTTACAGATGACAACATAGTGGTCATACACCATCGCTGACAGGATGAAGGACTCACAAATGACAAAGAAGCAGAAGAAAAAGTGTTGTCATACACCTTGCATGCAAGATGATGTTCTTCTTTGAGATAAAACTCATCAGCATTTTGGAAGTGATGGTAGTGGAGTAACAAGTCTATTAAGGAGAGGTTGAAGAGGAAAAAGTACATGGGGGTGTGCAGGTGAGAGTTCAACCCAATCAGCGTTATCAAGCCCAGGTTCCGCACTGTGGTGACCATGTAGAAACCTAGAAACAGGAAGAAGAGGGGGATCTGGAGTCCTGGCTGTCGGTTAAACCTGCAAGGATGAATTCTGTCACAGAAGAGTTCTCGGCTGCCATTCTCCTCTGGGGATGGCTGGGGAAAGGGCGGTCAATAGGGAAAAGAAAAGAGAACCACTTAGAAGAAATGCCACCACCCTCCCAGTACCCATCCCCCATTCCTGAGAATGGTATCCACCGAGAGATTTAGCTTTAGTATGGAAGGAAGCTTTTTACTGTTTGCTATGGATCTACCTTCATAGCCCAAGTGACTTTAACTTCCAGGGAACAATAAGAGTCTAGACTTTGCCTCCAGAGTGAGAACTGGCACTTCCAGAGAAAGCAGTACTTTATTCATATTCCAATTCATTCAAAAATAGGATAGATGTCTTTTAGATCTTTAAGTCAGTCCATTTTCTATGTCCTCTCTCTCCTGACTCTGCTTCAGTTGCTGACACCTGAGCCTCTTCCCTGGAGAGAGTCCTGACTGGCAGAAGACACTGCGTCTTCTCAGTGCTCCCACCTCTGGGTCACTGCTGACAAATCAAGAAGGGGAGGTCACATTTCTCCAAGATCTCCTAGCTCCAGTAGCTTTAGGTTTAGTGATAATTGTTTTAAGCTACCACTTATTTAAGTGGTTACTATGTGAGTCTGTGTACTAAGAGTTATGTGACATTATTATTATCCCCATTTTGCAGATGAGACAACTGAGTTAAGTAACTCACCCAAGTCCCAAAACTACTGAGTAGCAGTCAGAAGGTGAACTTGGGCAGTCTGACTCTCACAGTTTGCACTGGTAACCACCGTGTTACGTGACTGACCAGGGCCAGGCACGCACTCACCTTCCTTTAGTTTAGAGATGTAATGCTACACTCCACTGTCTCTTGTCCACAATTGTCCTGGGAAAGAAAATGACGATAAGTGAATAGAAGATGACAGCTTTGAGCTCAGAACTCTCTCCTCCCAAGTCTGGTCTAGAGAATCAGAGCCTCTAATTTATCTTGAATCTCTTTCTACATTGAAGAGCACGATTTCCAATTATTGATTTGTCCAAAAGCCGCTCTAGCTACAAGGAAGGAGACAGTGCCTTTTCCTGACTAGTGGATAACAGGAGAATAAAGAGGTTTATTAGGATTACAGATCTCAGTGACTTGATTTTTTTTTTAACATCTTCATTGGAGTATAATTGCTCTACAATGGTGTGTTAGTTTCTGCTTTATAACAAAGTGAAGTGACTTGATTATTAAGACAGGGACTCCCTCAAGACCATTTCTTAAGAGATTACTTTCCCAAAGGAACAAATGTTTGTTTATACCCTTGATATTACTTGATTTGGCTTTTAGAGACAGTTCTTTCAACAACAACAAAAAATTTATCTGGTACAATTAAGAGAAATACCACTGTGAAAAACTACTATCATTACTATTTCTGGAATACCCAATAACATGCCTGACACAGATCCTTTACACTGACTTCTTGCTGCCAAGATCCAAAGCACCATACAAATATATTCTTGTTTATTCCTCACAATAACGATACTCATCTTAAAGGTAAGTTGTTCACAGAGGCAGTGTGTTTCACAGCCCACATGCCTGGGTCTAACTCCAGGCCTCTGTGTTGTAATCACTAGACTAAATTTCCTCCTGGTGAGAGGAATCTTTTGTAAGCTAACAAATAAATATGCAATGACTTTAATAAAAACAAGAAATGAGTGTATCAAGGAAAGATTAACACAAAGAGCTATCTATTATAATTTAGTTTAGGGCACTCAATTTATTCATATTCCTATTTATTCCAGGAAAAACTGCCCTATATCTAGCTCAAAGCTCAAGAAAGGAGTTTTCTGTGATTCCCTGCTCTCATCTTCTCAGGGGGTATAAGTTTAATGGTAACAAAGAATCTCTATCAGGTAACTGCTCTCAGCCTCTGCCGGGAACAGCCTTTCTCTAAATAAAACTCCCTTTGACTGTCCCTGCCTTCCACCCACTTTTTGTCAGCGCTCCTCTCTACTGACTTCCCAGCTTCTCAGTGCTCTCAGACTGAGTCCTGGTAGGTCAGATTCCCAGTGCAGGGATACATCCAAATTTGTTCTTCCTCTTTGGTTTGCTTTTGTCTTTTTTTGTCTTCTAACTCCCCAACACAAACTTATGCCTTGTCAAATATTGTCTATCCTTCATCTTGATCTTTTGATCTTTTCTTACTTTCTTTAACACCAAGCCCACACACTCATAGAATTTTGACCTGAAAAGATTCAGGAAATTATCAAATCCAGTGTTTCACAAACCTGGCTGAGCACCTTAATTACCTAGAACGTTTATTAAAAAGAAATTCTGAAATAAGTGAGGGAGATTTAGAGGCACAGACTTCCAGTTGCAAAATAAATGAGTCACGGGTATGAAATGTAGAGTGTGGAGAATATAGTCAATAACTATGTAATATCTTTGTATGGTGACATATTTTTTTAAGTCTTTATTGAATTTGTTACAGTATTGCTTCTGTTTTATGTTTTGGTTTTTTTGGCCACGAGGCATGTGGGATCTTAGCTCCCCAACCAGGGATCAAAGCTACATCTCCTGCATTGGAAGGTGAAGGCTTAACCACTGGACCGCCAGGGCAGTCCCTGTATGGTGACATATTGTAGCTCAACTTACCATAGTGACCAGTTTGAAATGTATAGAAATACCAAATCACTATGTTGTGTAACAGGAACTAACATAGTGTCATGGGTCAATTACACTTCAAAAACAAACAAACTCATAGAAAAAGAGGTCAGATTTGTGGTTACCAGAGGCAGGGGGTGGGGCAGGGGGTGGGGGGTGGAGTTGGATGAAGGCGGTCCAAAGGTACAAACTTCCAATTATAAGATAAATAAGTGTTAGGAATGTAATGTACATGATAAATATAATTATCACTGCTGTATGTTATATTTGAAAGTTAAGAGAGTAAATCCTGAGTTCTCTTCACAAAAAATACTTTTTTCTATTTCTTTAATGTTGTATCTATATGAGATGATGGATGTTCACTAAACTTACTGTGATAATCATTTCATAATGTATGTAAGTCAAATCATTATGCTGTACCCCTTAAATTTGTACAGTGCTGTATGTCAACTATATCTCAATAAAACTGGAAGAAGGAAGAAAGAAAAGAAATTCTCGGCTCCACTCAGACCATCTGAATCAGCATCTCTATGGGTATAAATATGGTAGCCATATTTTTCAATCTTCCCTAGTGATTCCAATGCCAGCTACTTACAGATCCACAAAACTAATATTTATCCTCATCTTATAAACAAAGACACAAAGAAAATCCAAGGAAGTAAAGCCACTGGCCCAAGGTCACAGATCTAGTTTAAGTCTCCAGGTTTCCAATCTCTCCTGGTCCACATCCCCATATGACCTTCAGATTGTTGGCACACAAAGAACAAGTAATTAAAAAGTAAGCAATCAGACTTCTGATTTCAAGTGTAACATAGTAGGTGTTATCACACTTACCCTCTGACCATAAACAGCTATAAGATTGGAAAATATGTGTAAAGCAACTGTCTGCAAGCTTTGGGAAGCAGACAGCACAGGGATGAAATTCTTGAGAGAAGGCAAGAAAATGAGATGACTGCCACGTTCACCCTAACTTTCTCCCTAAGGGCAATTTCCAAACCCAGCAGAGTGAAGTGGAACCCAAGCAAATGACAACAGTCTCTACTAGTAGAATAAAGAAAGATAAGTGTTCAAGGATGCTAAGACAGCTGAAATTTGTGGGGCAAGGTATGGAGAGGAAGAAGCCAAAGATAAAGACCCTCAGGCATCTGCATACCAGGAATTAACATGACCCCTGAAACCCATACCTTCGAACTAAGAACTAAGCCTTCAGGCTAAGGGCAAAACTGAACTAGACCCAAAGTAGACCTTTGGGTCTACTTTGTAGACCCAAAGGCTGAATCCAAACCTCAACAGGGTCAAGGTGATCTGCTAGTAAATTAACTGCATCCCAGAACAAAATCCAACACTCCGTAGAGAAGAATAACATAATCCACTGTCTCTACAATATATTCACAATGTCCAGCATCATAAAATGAAAAATTACTATAAATACAAAGAAACAGGAAATTATGACCCATAATCAAGAAGAAAAAATAGAGCAACCATATAATCTGGCAATCCTACTCCTGGGCATATATCCGGAGAAAACCATAATTTGAAAAGATACATGCACCCCAATGTTCACTGCAGCACTATTTACAATAGCTAGGATGTGGAAGCAACCTAAATGTCCATCGACAGAAAAATGGATAAAGAAGATGTGGTATATATACAATGGAATATTAGCCATAAAAAAGAACGAAATAATGCCATTTGCAGCAATATGGATGGACCTAGAGATTGTCACACTGTGTGAAGTAAGTCAGACTGAAAAAGACAAATATCATACGATATTGTTTATATGTGAAATCTTAAAAAATGGTACAATTGAACTTATTTACAAAACAGAAATAGAGTCACAGATGGAGAAAACAAACTTATGGTTACCAGGGAGCAAAAGGGGGGAGGAATAAATTGGGAGATTGACATACGCACACTACTACATATAAAATAGATAACCAATGAGCACCTACTGTGTAGCACAGGAAACTCTACTCAGTACTCTGTAATGACCTATATGGGAAAAGAATTTTAAAAAGGGTGGATATATGTATATGTATAACTGATTCACTTTGCTGTACACCTGAAACTAACACAACATTGTAAATCAGCTATACTCCAATAGAAACTTTACCTTTTTTGACATTTCTTTTTTTTTTTTTAATATTTATTTATTTTGGCTGCACCAGGTCTTAGTTGCGGCATGCGGCTCTTAGTTGCGGCAGGTGGGCTTCTTAGTTGCAGCATGCGACTCTTAGCTGTGGCATGCATGCGGCATCTAGTTCCCCAACCAGGGATTGAACCCAGGCCCCCTGCACTGGGAGTGTGGAGTCTTACCCACTGGTCTACCAGGGAAGTCCCTACTCCAATAAAAATTTTAAAAAAGAAAAAAGAAACAGGAAAATATGACTCATAATCAAGAAGAAAAAATATTCAGTAAAATCAGATCCACATGTGACCTGAATGTTGCAATTAGCAGACAAAGACTTTAAAGTAGCTACTATAATTATTTAGTATTTAAATTTTAGATAAAAGAAATACAAAATTGACTAACAGATGGCAAATTCCAACAGATTTATAAAAACAATAAAAATAAAGGAAATTTTCCAAAAACATTCAAAACTGAAAAATATAACACTGGAAATAAAGAGTTCATTAGGTTGACTTAATAGCAGACTCAGCACAGCCAAAGAAAGGATTGTTGAAAGCAAAACAGATCAATAGAAATTATCATACTAAATGCAGATAGAAATAATAATAATAATAAACATAGCAACCAAAATCTTTAGGACAATGACAACATATGTGTAATCAGAGTTTCAAAAGGTGAGTTAAGTGCGAATTGGGGGAGACAGAATATTTTTAAAGATTATAGATGAAAATCTTCCTAATTTGATGAAGTAATGAACCCACAGAATAAAAAAGCATAGGAAACTATGAGCAATATGAATATAAAATATACCACACCTAGGCATATCATACTCATACTAATGAAAACCAAAGAAAAAAAAGCTTAAAAGCAACCAAGATAATAGGCACATTGCTTTCAAAGGAGCAAAAATATAACTTACCTGTTATTAAAAAAAGAAATTACATCTTTAAAACTGAAAGAAAAAAGTCAATTTCATATTCTATATGTGGTAAAAATATTCTTCAAAATAAAAAAGAAAGAAAGAAAATTTCAGACAAATAAAAGGGGAAAGAATTTGTCACCAGTAAGTCTACACTACAAAAAATGAGGGGGAGGAGGGATACATGGTTCCAAGTGAAAGCTCAGATCTGCAGGAAGAAATGCAGAACACTGGAAATGATAAATATGTGGGTACATATAAAAGGCTATTTTTAAAATTTCTTTGACTATTTTAAGCAGTCAAATTACTTCAGCCATTTAAAGCAATAGGCAAACAATTTATGGTGAATTTTTAAATACATATATTAGCAAACTATGTAAAATGACAGCACAATAAAACAAAATACAGTAATGCAAATAAAGGAATACAAACAACACAATAAAAATAATATAAAGAGGTATAGCAACTTACAGTACAAGCCCTAAAATGGAATTTTTAAAACACTCAATCAAGGGTTGGTAGGAAAAAAGGAACAAATATGTATTAACATTGACAATATTAGTCAATATTATTCACCACATTAATAGAACAAAAAATACAACCATATAATCATCTCAATAGCTGCAGAAAGAGTATTTGATAAAAGTCAATAACTATTCATGATAAAAACTCTCAGCAAAAGAGAACAGAAAGGAATATCCTAAATCTGATAAAGGATGTCTATGGAAAACCTATAACTAACATCATACTCAATAGAAATACTGAATGCTTTCATCCTAAGGTCAATAACAAGCAAGAAGATCAACAACAAGTCAAGAATGTCCACTTCACAAGTTCTAGTCAACATTATATGGGAGTTTCTAGCCAATTCAATAATAAAAAAATGTTGAGTCTCTCAACTCTCAAAGAAGGATAGCATAACTCAGTCTCTACAATGTATCAGTTAATACGTCAAGCATATAATCCAGAATTCCCATTGACGGCCTCTGCCCTCCACTCATACCTCTCTGAACACAGCTTCTAACTGAATTTCCATCTGCTCAGTGCTTTCAAACTAAATCCTGATAGATAAGATTCCAGGTATAAGTTTTTTCTCCCAGTTTGATAGAGACGTAAAGATTTGAATGGAATATATAAAACCATCGTTATTTACAGGTGACATAAGTGTACACAGAAAATACAAATAAATTCATAAACAAACTACTAGAATTTAAAAGTAAATTTATATGGGCATGGAATACACTGTTAATACTTGAAAATTAATTGTATTTCTACATACTAGCAAAAAATAATTACAAAATGAAATTTTAAAATACCATTTATGTTAGCCGAAAAAATGAAATATCTGGGAATTGACTTAACAAAATTTGTGTATGACCTCTATGCTGAAAACTATAAAATATGACAGAAGAACATTTAAGAAAATCTAAATAAATGGAAAGGTATATTATGTTCATGGATTAGAAAACTAAGTATTGTTATATTATGTCCATCTTAATTAATCTATGGATTCAATTCAGTACCAGTCAAAATACCAGCAGACATGTTGGTGGCAATTAACAAGATAATTCTTAAATTTATATGGAAATGCAAGGTCCTAGGAAAACCAAAACAACTTTGAAAAAGAAGAAAGTTGGAGGACTTACACTCCTTGACTCCAAGAATTGTCTAAAGTTACAGATATTAAAATAGTGTAGTAGTGAAGTGAGGAGAGGTAAATAGATTAATGAAGCAGAGTAGAGTGTCTAGAAATAGACCCATATGTATGGTTCATTGATTATTTTTTTACAAAGGTGCTAAAGCAATTCAGTGGGAAAAGAAACTTCTTCTCAGTGAATGATTCTGAAACACCTAGATATTTATATATAAACAAAAATGATCCTTGACGCCTGTCTCACACCACACACAATTAATTCATGATGGATCAGAGAATTAAATGTAAAAGTTAAGCCTATAGAAGAAAATAAGAGAATGTCTTCAAGATCTTAAAGTAAGAAGAATTTCTTAAAAGTTACTAACCATAGAGGACTTTCAAGATGGTGGAGGAGTAAGACATGGAGATCACCTTCTTCCTCACAAATACATCAAAAATACATCTACATGTGGAACAACTCCTACAGAACACCTACTGAACGCTGGCAGAAGACCTCAGACTTCCCAAAAGGCAAGAAACTCCCTGCGTACGTGGCCGTGTGGCCAACAGGGTCTTGTTGCTCTGGCTGGGTGTCAGGCCTGAGCCTCTGAGGTGGGAGAGCCGAGTTCAGTACATTGGTCCAACAGAGAACTCCCGGCCCCTTGTAATATCAATCAGCAAGAGCTCTCCCAGAGATCTCCGTCTCAACGCTAAGACCCAGCTCCACTCAATAACCAGCAAGCTCCAGTGCTGGACACCCCATGCCAAACAACTAGCAAGACAGGAACACAACCCCATCCATTAGCAGAGAGGCTGCCTAAAATCATAAGAAGTTCACAGACACCCCAAAACACACCACCAGACATGGTCCTGCCCACCAGAAAGACAAGATCCAGCCTCATCCATCAGAACACAGGCACCAGTCCACTCCACCAGGAAGCCTGCACAACCCACTGAACCAACCTTACCCACTGGGGGAAGACACCAAAAACAACAGGAACTACGAACCTGCAGCCTGTGAAAAGGAGACCCCAAACACAGTAAGTTAAGCAAAATGAGAAGACAGAGAAATACACAGCAGATAAAGGAGCAAGGTAAAAACCCACCAGACCAAACAAATGAAGAGGAAATAGGCAGTCTACCTGAAAAAGAATTCAGAGTAATGATAGTAAAGGTGATCCAAAATCTTGGGAATAGAATGGAGAAAATACAAGAAACGTTTAACAAGGACCTAGAAGAACTAAAGAGCAAACAGGCAATGATGAACAACACAATAAATGAAATTTAAAATTCTCTAGAAGGAATCAATAGCAGAATAACTGAAGCAGCAGAACGGATAAGTGACCTGGAAGATAAAATAGTGGATATAACTACCACAGAGCAGAATAAAGAAAAAAGAATGAAAAGAATTGACAGTCTCAGAGACCTCTGGGAAAACAGTAAATGTATCAACATTCAAATTATAGGGGTCCCAGAAAAAGAAGAGAAAAAGAAAGAGACTGAGAAAATATTTGAAGAGATTATAATTGAAAACTTCCCTAATATGGGAAAGGAAATAGTCAATCAAGTCCAGGAAGCTCAGAGAGTCCCATACAGGATAAACCCAAGGAGAAACAAGCCGAGACACACAGTAATCAAATTGGCAAAAATTAAAGACAAAGAAAAAATATTGAAAGCAGCAAGGGGAAAACAACAAATAACATACAAGGGAATCCCCATAAGGTTAACAGCTGATCTTTCAGCAGAAACTCTGCAAGCCAGTAGGGAGTGGCAGGACATATTTAAAGTGATGAAAGGGAAAAACCTACAACCAAAATTACTCTACCCAGCAAGGATCACATTCAGATTTGATGGAGAAGTTAAAACCTTTACAGACAAGCGAAAGCTAAGAGAATTCAGCACCACCAAACAAGCTTTACAACAAATGCTAAAGGAACTTCTCTAGGCAGGAAACACAAGAGAAGGAAAAGACCTACAATAACAAACCCAAAACAATTAAGAAAATGGTAATAGGAACATACATATCGATAGTTACCTTAAATGTAAATGGATTAAATGCTCCAACTAAAAGACATAGACTGGCTGAAAGGATACTAAAACAAGACCCGTATATGCTGTCTACAAGAGACCCACTTCAGACCTAGGGACACATACAGACTGAAACTGAGGGGATGGAAAAAGATATTCCATGCAAATGGAAATCAAAAGAAAGGTGGAGTAGCAATTCTCATATCAGACAAAATAGACTTTAAAATAAAGACTACTACAAGAGACAAGGACACTACATAACGATCAAGGGATCAATCCAAGAAGAAGATATAACAATTGTAAATATTTATGCACCCAACATAGGAGCACCTTAATACATAAGGCAAATGCTAACAGCCATAAAAGGAGAAATCGAGAGTAACACAATCATAGTAGGGGACTTTTAACACCCCACTTTCACCAATGGACAGATCATCCAAAATGAAAATAAATAAGGAAACACAAGCTTTAAATGACACATTAAATAAGATGGACTTAATTGATATTTATAGGACATTCCATCCAAAAACAACAGAATACACTTTCTTCTCAAGTGCTCATGGAACATTCTCCAGGATAGATCATATCTTGGGTCACAAATCAAGCCTTGGTAAAACTGAAATCGTATCAAGTATCTTTTCCGAGCACAATGCGATAAGACCAGATATCAATTACAGGAAAAATGTAAAAAATACAAACACATGGAGGCTAAACAATACACTACTAAATAACCAAGAGATCACTGAAGAAATCAAAGAGGAAATGAAAAAATACCTAGAAACAAATGACAATGAAAACACAACGACCCAAAACCTATGGGATGCAGCAAAAGCAGTTCTAAGAGGGAAGATTATAGCAATACAATCCTACCTCAAGGAACAAGAAACATCTCAAATAAACCACCTAACATTACACATAAAACAATTAGTGAAAGAAGAACAAAAAAACCCCAAAGTTAGCAGAAGGAAAGAAATAGTTAAGATCAGATCAGAAATAAATGAAAAAGAAATGAAGGAAACGATAGCAAAGATCAATAAAACTAAAAGCTGGTTCTTTGAGAAGATAAACAAAATTGATCAACCATTAGCCAGACTCATCAAAAAAAAAGGGAAAAGACTCAAATCAATAGAATTAGAAATGAAAAAGGAGAAGTAACAACTGACACTGCAGAAATACAAAGGATCATGAGAGATTACTACAAGCAACTATATGCCAATAAAATGGACAACCTGGAAGAAACGGACAAATTCTTAGAAAAGCACAACCTTCCGAGACTGAACCAGGAAGAAATAGAAAATATAAACAGACCTATCACAAACAATGAAATTGAGACTGTGATTAAAAAACTTCCAACAAACAAAATCCTAGGACCAGATGGCTTCGCAGGTGAATTCTATCAAACCTTTAGAGAAGCGCTAACACCTATCTTTCTCAAACTCTTCCAAAATATAGCAGAGGGAGGAACACTCCCAAACTCATTCTACGAGGCCACTATCACCCTGATACCAAAACCAGACAAAGATGTCACAAAGAAAACTACAGGCCAATATCACTGATGAACATAGATGCAAAAACCCTCAACAAAATACTAGCAAACAGAATCCAACAGCACATTAAAAGGATCATACACCATGATCAAGTAGGGTTTATCCCAGGAATGCAACGATTCTTCAATATATGCAAATCAATCAATGTGATACATCATATTAACAAATTGAAGGAGAAAAACCAGATAATCATCTCAATAGATGCAGAAAAAGCTTTCAACAAAATTCAACACCCATTTATGATAAAAACCCTCCAGAAAGTAGGCCTAGAGGGAACTTACCTCAACATAATAAAGGCCATATATGACAAACCCACAGCCAACATTGTCCTCAATGGTGAAAAACTGAAACCATTTCCTCTAAGATCAGGAACAAGACAAGGTTGACCACTCTCACCACTATTATTCAACATAGTTTTGGAAGTTTTAGCTACAGCAATCAGAGAAGAAAAAGAAATAAAAGGAATCCAAATCGGTAAAGAAGAAGTAAAACTGTCACTGTTTGCAGATGACATGATACTATACATAGAGAATCCTAAAGATGCTACCAGAAAACTACTAGAGGTAATCAACGAATTTGGTAAAGTAGCAGGATACAAAATTAATGCACAGAAATCTCTTGCATTCCTATACACTAATGATGAAAAATCTGAAGGTGAAATTAAGGAAGCACTCCCATTTACCATTGCAACAAAAGGAATAAAATACCTAGGAATAAACCTACCTAGGGAGACAAAAGACCTGTATGCAGAAAACTATAAGACACTGATGAAAGAAATTAAAGATGATACCAACAGATGGAGAGATATACCATGTTCTTGGATTGGAAGAATCAATATTGTGAAAATGACTCTACTACCCCAAGCAATCTACAGATTCAATGCAATGCCTATCAAATTACCAATGACATTTTTTACGGAACTAGAACAAAACATCTTAAAATTTGTATGGAGACACAAAAGACCCCGAATAGCCAAAGCAGTCTTGAGGGAAAAAAACGGAGCTGGAGGAATCAGGCTCCCAGACTTCAGACTATACTACAAAGCTACAGTAATCAAGACAGTATTGTACTGGCACAGAAACAGAAATATAGATCAATGGAACAGGATAGAAAGCCCAGAGATAAACCCATGCACCTAAGGTCACCTACTCTATGACAAAGGAGGCAAAAAAAATATACAGCAGAGAAAAGACACCCTCTTCAATAAGTGGTGCTGGGAAAACTGGACAGCTACATGTAAAAGAATGAAGTTAGCACTCTCCCTAATACCATACACAAAAATAAACTCCAATTGGATTAAAGACCTAAATGTAAGGCCAGTCACTGTAAAACTCTTAGAGGAAAACATAAGCAGAACACCCTATGACATAAATCACAGCTAGATCCTTTTTGACCCACCTCCTAGAGAAATGGAAATAAAAACAAAAATAAACAAATGGGACCTAATGAAACTTAAAAGCTTTTGCACAGCAAACCATAAACAAGACAAAAAGACAACCCTCAGAATGGGAGAAAATATTTGCAAACAAAGCAACTGACAAAGGATTAATCTTCATAATATACAAGCAGCTCATGCAGCTCAATATCAAAAAAACAAACAACCCAATCCAAAAATGGACAGAAGACCTAAATAGACATTTCTCCAGAGAAGACATACAGATTGCCAACAAACACATGAAAGGATGCTCAACATCACTAATCATTAGAGAAATGCAAATCAAAACTACAATGAAGTATCACCTCACACCGGTCAGAATGGCCATCATCAAAAAGTCTACAAACAATAAATGCTGGAGAGGGTGTGGAGAAAAGGGAACCCTCTTGCACTGTTAATGGGAATGTAAACTGATACAGCCACTATGGAGAACACTATGGAGGTTCCTAAAAATCTAAAAATAAAACTACCATGCGACCCAGCAATCCCACTACTGGGCATATACCCTGAGAAAACCATAATTCAAAAAGAGTCATGTACCACAATGTTTGTTGCAAGCACTATTTACAATAGCCAGGACATGGAAGCAACCTAAGTGTCAATCAACAGATGAATGGATAAAGAAGATGTGGCACATATATACAATGGAATATTACTCAGCCATAAAAAGAAACTGAGTTATTTGTAGTGAGGTGGATGGACCTAGAATCTGTCATACAGAGTGAAGTAAGTCAGAAAGAGAAAAACAAATACCGTATGCTAACAAATATATATGGGATCTAAAAAAAAAAAGGTTCTGAATAACCTAGGGGCAGGACAGGAATAAAGATGCAGACATAGAGAATGGACTTGAGGACATGGGGAGGGGGAAGGGTAAGCTGAGACAAAGTGGGAGAGTGGCATGGACATATATACACTACCAAATGTAAATAGATAGCTAGTGGGAAGCAGCCTCATAGCACAGGGAGATCAGCTCGGTGCTTTGTGTCCACCTAGAGGGGTGGGATAGGGAGAGTGGGAGGGAGACACAAGAGGGAGGGGAAATGGGGATATATGTATATGTATAGCTGGTTCACTTTGTGATACAGCAGAAACTAACACACCATTGTAAAACAATTATACTCCAATAAAGATGTTAAAAACAAGTTACTAACCATAAAAGAAAAATAGTGTAAATTTGATTTGATCAATATTTAAAACTTCTGTTCTTTGAAATACATCATTAAGAAAGTATAAAGGCAAACCACAGACAGAGAGAAAATATTCACAATATAAGTATCTGTCAAAGGACTTATATTTATACTATGTAAAAAACTCCTACAAATAAATTAATAAAAGACTAAAAAAATTTTTTTGATGGAACAAAGACTTAAATAGATATGTTAGAAGATATTCAAATGGAGAATAAGCATATGGAAAGTTGCTCAAAGGTTTACTTCTTAGAGAAATGCAAATTAAAACCACAATAAGCTAAAATTTAAAAGACTGACAATACCAAATGCTGACAAGAATGTGGAACAAATAACATTCCCTTACATTGCTAGTGGGGATGTAAAATTGTACAGTTATTTGTAAAATTGGCAGTATCTGATAAAGTAAAACACACACCTACCCTGTGACCCGGCAATTCCACTCCCAGTCATATATCCAAAAACATCACTGCATAGGTCCACAAAATATCTCACACACAAATGTTCATAACAGCTTTATTCATAACAGCCAAAAACATTTCCCTTATTGGGAAATGATCCAAATAAGGATCAACAGGAAAATAGATAAATAAGCCATGGCATAGTCATACAACTGAATACAACTCAGCAATAAAAAAGGACAGATTATTGATACATGCAATACCTGGGTGAATCTTGGAAAGAAATAAGAAATTAGTCTGGAAAAGTGCACCAGAAACACACAAAGGAGAATTTAGAATGCTAAGCCTAAACACAATTATCAGCCAATGAGTAACCTCTAACAGTCTTTGAATAAGAGAGTGAAATTCATTGATTCATTCAACAAATATTAATTGAGAAACTACGTCTGGCACTGTTCTAGAAACTGCAGATAAAGCACAAAACAAAAGTCATTGAGCTTTTACTCTAGTAGGGGGGAGACAGACAATAAATAAATAAATAACTCATGTAACACTTTAGAAGGTAATAGGAGCTATAACAAACAAAGCAAGGCATGTGGGTTGTAAGTTTAAAGAGGATGGTAGGTGAAGGTGACATTTGAGCAAAGACTTGAAAGACTGTGGTGTGCTCTTAATATATCAGCTATTCTAATGGACCTGGACCAATGCAATATTGTCCGGTGCTTCAGATATATAGCTTCACTGAAAGCACTGGCTCTAATGTAGGGAGTTTTGTACATAGTGACAAGTTAAAGAGACCAGAAGACCTTTCTGAGATTTTTATAAAATCACAGGTCACACAGTGAAGGTCAGTGTCCATACACATTTCTGGTCTTTAAGCAGCCAGCACCAGCTGCTTCAAATTCCCTTTTCAAATCAGCTCACAGAAAGGGATCTGATAAACTCCTTTGTACACAGACTAACTGAGTTGGTGCATGGTCACCTATACCCAAAATCCTTTCATAGGTCATTTATGATGTTTTTACCAAAGGGGGAAAAAAATCTCTGTTCAGAGAAACTCAAGCCTCAGTGAACAAGTGGGTAAGCTATGCTTTTGATCAGGGCTTCTCATGAGAAGTTTATGCAGTCACACTACAAAGGCAGAAACCTTGTCAAGTCCAACTACAATCACTGCACCTATCACTATTTTTATGTGTGTACACATCAGTGTCTGCTTGCTTATCCACCGCTGTGAGACATTTTCAGTCAGTGCTCCACAATAGTGATGTTTTGTTTGTAGATTTACACTTAGAATCTTGCTGTGTCCTACAGTAACTCTAATGAATCCCAAAGCCTCATCTTAATCCCACTACAAATAAGTTATAAATGGAGAAAAATAATTAACTGTCATAAACTCCCCTAGGGCCCCATAGGCAAAGAAGACCTCGGGTTCATTAAAACTTGACTTTTCTCTAGGAGCCTTAGAGATTTCTTGTCTGTATGGGTATGATGCAACACTAGGGAAACTTCCTCTTGTTTGATATCACTTCAGAGACTATTGCTGTTAGAACTTTACTTTAAATGCATTTCACCCATTGCTTCTCCAAAGTCAAGTTTACTGATGACTTGCTCCAGCACAAGCAAGAAACAGTACAGAAAGAAATATTTTTGACCATGTTCATTTTGGTATAGAACCTTCCCCTTTCCAAAACGCTTATCTCTTCTTCTTGGTTTCTTTGCTTCAGTTATTTCTAGCACATATTTAACATATATATTTATATTATATATATATAATATATAATGTAAGTGGATGTTTGATACATAAGCATGTATACAATGTCTTTACATATATGTCTCAGAGTTTTGGTAGATTATCAAATAGCACTGATATGGCACTGAGTGAGTTGTTCATCACTACACATCAGAGAAACACAAGAACACCCATAAATTCCAACAAGAAGAACCATAGAGCCTGGATGGAGAGAAAAGAAGGTAGCTGGTAGGTCTTCATTTGAAATGGCCTCAACTCCTAAGAAAGTGACAAAATTAAGGTCATTAAACAGGAGTCAGATGGGACAGCATTCTATGTAATGTTCAATTAGTTTCTAATTTGTACATTATTTAGCATTTTAAAACTCTAGGTTTAGGGAGAAAAAGACATGGTTCATGCCTTGGAGGAGTTTACAGTCTAATAAAGGCAGCTCTTATTTTGCCTCTTGTTCCGTTTCCTCTCCCCTCCTGTTTCACCTTTCCCAACATCCTATGCACTTCTTTTGCTTCTTTAAGTGCTTGGTGAACGCATCTATTCAGCAACCTCCTCTATAAGGGTGACTTTCACACTTGTGACGTTAGTTCTCATCTTTCTATGAAGCCCCTAAACTGGTATCCAGCCACTTTACTGGATGTTTCCAATAGTCTGTCCTGTTGTCAGTCCGAACAGCAACTTCAAAGCTGAGTTCCTCTTCTCTTCTGCACAAGCAGGTACCTCCTAAATCTGCCCCATGAAGTGGGTATAACATAGGAAACGAATGACAGGGGAGTATCAATAAGGTGACCTCCTGTCAATTTACCTAAAACAGGCCTAGTTTATGCATGTTGTTCCAGCAGAACTGTTAGTAACAACTTCTTTCTGTCTCAGATGTATACTGGTGAATGATTGTCTCCCTAAGTCTTCAGAGAATTGAACTTTGGAGTCAGACTAATGTCAGTACAAATCTTGGCTCTGCCTCGTACTAGATGTGAGACCTCCCTCTGAACTTCGAGTCCCTTATCTTAAATGAAGATAATAACCACACCTCAAAGGATTACTGTGGTGAATAAATGGTGCTGATTACAGCCCTTAGAATGTGTAAAATGAAGTAGTAAACTATAAATATATGTAATAAATTAAAATTTTTAATTAAAGCATTTAATTTTAAATACTTAAAATTAATAAAGTATTAAATACTAATTCTGTTAGTGTTCAAAATGATCTCTCTTAATAACAGTATTGTTTAATATAGCCAGTGGTGTCAGACTAGACTGAAACAGAAATAACAGCAAGCAAAGATAGCAGTTAGAAGACTTTGCACAAGAAGTAAATACAGATACAAACAGTATAGGAGACATGGTGATGGAATAATTAGCATGATTTAGTGTCTCAGTGGTACAGGAGAAAATGATGGAAAGAGGCACAAATCAAATTAGACTACGATTCCAAGCCCAGAGAATCAGGAGTAGGATGCCATAAATAAAGAGTTAAGAGGGTAATGAACTGAATTTTAGACAAGTCTAAAAGTGCTGGCAGAACCTTCAAAAGACAAAGATCAGAAAGAAGTTGGCAGCTGAAGATCAGACCTTGAGAAAGAAGGGATAGAAATGCAAATTGGAGAATTACAGGAACAGAGGTGATCACAAAAAGCAGAGGAATGGCGAATTGCTCCAAACAAGTGTGTTTAAAGAGAGACTACTTGATGGTTAAGGACTGAAATTTGCCCCCAAAAGGCCCACAAATGGGAAAAATAAGTTGATCAATGGAAGTGTTTGAAAAGGCATGTTTTGTAGCATCTAAGCACACTTTGGAGTTAACCACACCTAAAGTTAAATCCTAATTCTCTTACTCATTAGCTGTGTGAACTTGGTCAAATTACTTAACCCTGTCTAGACTCAGTGTCCCCAACTGAAAAAGCAGAGATAATAATACCAAACTTGCAGGTTTTTGTGAGGATTAAATGTGACATTAGTAAAGATTCAACTTAATAAATAAATAATCATGGAATAAATGAAGTGTGAGGGATGCCAGGGGAAAAGAATAGTTGAAGGGTGAGGAACAGCTATTTTCCTGACAAGACAAGGGGAAGGACTGGATTAGATCATTCTCTTGTACTCCGGTTCCCTCATTCTTACATAATCTCTATAGGGACTTAGTGTAAAAGAGCCTTCTACTATTCATTGATTATTTCAAGGATATATTCTACAAGCCCCTACTATATAAAAAGTTCCTTCCAGAAAAAAATCTGTATCTCATAACTTTTGTTTACAGGAGACACCCAATATCTAAAACAGTGATTAATATATTTTAGATGTACTGAAAGATCTTAATAGAATAAAGTAGCATATGAATATATTTCAATAAAAATTTATATTGCAAACTCATAAATTCAGGGGTGGTCTTTTATTTTCTGAAGGAATGCAACAGGGATTCCTATGGAATTTTGGTGAACTCCCTCAATTCCCTTCTCCCCAAAAAATAGAAATTTAACTATCTTTACAAGTTAGATTGAGGTCTTAATGTGCTACTGTTGATGTTTTACTGAATGATGTCAGATGATGTGTGACTACTGGGTGAGATTTCCTAATTCAAGATATTGGTGGAAGAAACTATATGGAAACTTGCCACAGAAATAAAGAAAAAGAATTTTGTTATGGATCTCCCTCAGGGCTCCTCTTTGTTACAAGTAACTCCTCCAAGCTCTTCAAAAGAAATTCTTATCTTAAGCATTACATTTCAGGAACATGTATACTATTTCATAAAGAAAATCTGCCTGTACAATACTATAAAATCTATAATTTCCCAAGGATGAAAGATAAATCAAGATTGTGAGGTGTATTGAAATAAAAAAGGGATTAATCAGGAAAAACTAAGATGATCTTCAAGTACAAGGTATGTGGTTTCTTAAACCTACATATTATGTAGGAGCAGGGAGATGATTCTAAACACAATAAAGACATCTCCATGGATAAGGAAAAATGTTTCTAAAACAAAAGTATTAGACAAATAGAAAACAAAGATCGAAGAGACTATCTGCAATTTATAGACCTTTGCTGAAAACAAAAATCACACACTTTCTCTGTAAAGTGTTCCAGAATTTTACAAAGCTTTTTCTCAGAAACTTTATTCTGGTGGCTAGCTCAAATCAAGAAACAATGTTTTACCGTGGAAGGAGCCAAATCTAAAGATCTGCTCTGATTGTACTGCCTTAAACAAGACGCTAAGTTCTCTTTGCTTGGTGTTTTCCCCTCTACAGAATTGCAATAATTATACCTGATTTGTCTGTGTCACAGTATTGTTGAATGAATTAAATAAGATGTTTTAAACCAAATGGATATTTTGAGGTCCTGTTTTACTTGATACTGTTGACAACTTGATTTTCAAGACACCTGAACTTTCTGGTTTTCCTCCAACTTCCGGCCACTTATTTTCATTCTCCTTCAAGGCTCCTTATTCACCTGCCCATAAATGTTGATGACAACAGATCCTCACCTTCTTTCCTCTTGTCCTACTTGCTTTTTCTGAACCATCACATCCACTTCCTAACATTGAATGATATGACAATTGAAAGTCAAAACTATATTTCTAGGTGGGATTTTACACCTGAAATATCAGCAACCCACTGCACATCTCCACCTGAATGCCCCACAGACACCTAAAACTCAACACACTGAAAACTTATTATTTTCCCTCTAAAATGGCTCCTCCTACATTACCCTAATCAGAATATGGCACCATTTTCCTACTTGCTTTCTCTTCTCCATCAGTAATTAAATTATGTTGATTTTATCTTTTAAATGATTCATGCCAGTTGCCTGAAAGTCAATTACTAAACATAATTTACCAACAGGCCAATTTGCTGAAAGCTAATTCACTGAATAGCCAATCTGTAAAATGGCCAATTTGCTATGTTTAGTTTTACTTTCAGGTTTTTTATGCAGTATGTGTTCATTTCAAAAAATTAAGAAATATAGATAAGCAGAATATTTAAATTACTCATATTTTCACATCCATAATTAGTTAACATTTTTGTATATTGCTCCATATATTTTATACAAACATTTAATTTGCATAGTGTTTTTCCTTGACAAAACTAGATCATGTTGTATACAATATTTTAAAGTTTTTTATTTAAAAAATATTAACACCTTTCATATAAATAAATGAAAATAAGCATCATTCTATTTTTTTTTTTTTTTTTTTTTGTCTTTTAAATTTTATTTATTTATTTATTTATCCATGGCTGTGTTGGGTCTTCGTTTCTGTGCGAGGGCTCTCTCTAGTTGGGGCAAGCGGGGGCCACTCTTCATCGCAGTGCGCGGGCCTCTCACTATCGCGGCCTCTCTTGTTGCGGAGCACAGGCTCAGTAATTGTGGCTCACGGGCCCAGCCGCTCCGCGGCACGTGGGATCCTCCCAGACCAGGGCTCGAACCCATGTCCCCTGCATTGGCAGGCAGATTCGCAACCACTGCGCCACCAGGGAAGCCCCAGCATCATTCTTAATGGGTGTGTGGTATTCCTTTGATGGAAGAACCATAACTAAGTCTGTCAATTCTTCATTGTTTGACAATTTTTATGTCCAATTTTTCACTGTGATAAACAATGCTGAATTGAAGGTGCATTTTTGCAAACATACCTTGCTATTTTCTTAGGATAAATTCCTGATCGTACAATTGTTGTATCTAATGATGTACTCTTTATTAAGGCCTTTTAGAAATACTGCTGAATTGTACTTACAAAATGTTTTCTCAATGTATGCTCCTACAAGCAATGTAAGAGAGTGCCTTTTTCCCCACATCCTACCTACCAGGAGCTATTATCATTCGAAAACTTTTCAACCCAATTGGATTCAGAAAATGGCATATCATTATTTAATTCACATTTTTTATTACTAGGGATGTGAGCGTTGAGCATATTTGTTTATCGGCCATTTCTGTTTTTCCTCTTTAAATCAACTTTACTGATTTAAATACAATAAATTATTAAATTTAACTACTGTACATGAGCAATTTGCATTTTCACAAGAAGCCCTCTTATACACCTTGTAATCAATCTCCCCTGTATGCCTAAACTCAAGCAACCACTAACTTATTTTCTATTCTAATTCTTTAGTTTTGCCTGATGTCTTAGAATTTCACATAAATATAATACTACAAAATATACTTTATTGTGCCTGAGGTCTTTTGCCCAGCACAATGCTTTTGAATTCTTTCATTTTGTTGTGTGTATTAGGAATACACTTCTTTTTATTGATTAATAGTCATCCATTGCCTGAACATATCCACAAATTAGTTTGCCCACTTGTTGATGGACAGTTGGTTGTTTTCAGCTTGGACTATTATGAATAAAGCAGATATAAGCATTCACGTACAGAACTCTTTAACATATGTTTTCATTTACCTCAGATAAATATTTAAGAGTGGAATTGTTTGATGATAGACAAGTTTATAAGAAACTGCCAAACAATTTGACAAAGAGGTGGTTTAATTTTGTTTTCCAACAGCAGTGTTTGAGAGGTTTGCTTTGTCTACATTCTCAACAAAATTTGATATTGTCAGGTTAACATCTCTAGTGGGCACATAGTGTTCTGTCAGTGTGTTTTCAACTTGCATTTACCTGATGCCTAATGATAGTGAGCAAATTTTCATGTGTTTTCCTGACTATTTGAAATTCTCCTTTAATGAAGCCTCTATTCAAAGTTTTGGTTCAATTTTAATTAGTTGTTTGTCTTCTTGATGAGTGAGTTGTAAGAACTCTTTATATGTTCTGAATACAAGTCCTTTGATATTGAATATCTTCCCCCGCCTGGGCTGCCTTTGTCTTTTCACTTCTTTATTAGTCTATTTCAAAGAATAGAAGTTTTTATTCTTAAGTCCAGTCATCTTTTTTTTTTTTTTTGTCTCTATGGTGAGTGCTTTTGTGCTTAGTCTAGAATCTCTTAGCCTATACCAACATCATGAAAATTTTGGTTTTTCTTTTAGAAGTTTTAAAGTCTTTGCTTTTACTCTTAGATCTATTATCTATTTTAAGTTAAAACTTTTAATATAAAAAATTTTAAACATATACAAAGTAAAGAGACTAGTTTGCTAAACACCCATGTACCCAACACCCAACTCAACAGTCCTCAACATTTTTTACTTCATTTATCATCTCTATCTTCACCAATCAAGTATAAAATGTTTTAGCCATTGTATCATCAAATGTTTTTTGTTTCCTCCCTTCCTTCTGGGACTCTAATTACACCATTGTTAGACCACTGGATATTCTGCAGTTTATTGAGTTTGTTCATTTTCCTCTGTGTGGTTTATTTTAATAGTTTCTATTTCTCTATCATTGATCTTTTATCTTCAATGTCTAGTCTGCTATTAAGTTCATTCAATAAATCTCTATTTCATATTTTTTATCTCTAAAAGTACTATTTCATTCTTTATTGTATCTTCCATTTTTCTTTTCATTATATTTACATTTTCATTTAAATCCGTGAATAACTTAATAATAGCTGTTTTAAAATTCTTGTCTTAATTTCATCAGATGTGGTATTTCTATTTATACATATTTTCTCCTGCTTTTCTTACACATTTTCCTGCTTATCTGAATGTCTAGTAATTTTGATAGGATGCTGTACATTGTTGACTCTCTTAATTGTTTTTTGTTTCTTTAAAATAGTTTAAAGTTTGTTTTGGCAGCCAGTTAAACTACTCGTAGATTGTCTTGGTGTTTTTGAGGTTTATTTAAGTTTTGTTAGTACATATGAAGTATAGCTTTTATTCTAGAACTAATTTAGCCCTAATGTTAAGACATAAACCTTGGCTCTCTAGGGAGTGCTACAGGTGTTCAAGGAGATCTCCTCACTGGCTGGATGGAACACAAACATCACACAGTCCTGTATAAGCTCTGATAATTATTTAGCTTAAACTTTCCAAAGATTTATACTTTGTCCAGCTTCATCGAGTTTTATGTTAGAAATGCATAGCTTATGCATTTGTCAAAGCTTAGACAAAGACACAAGGACCCATATACAAATTCCTGGAGTTCTTTCTCTGTGGCTTCAGTATACTTTACTACCCATTCCACCTGCTTCAGCCTCCCAAGACTCTAGTCTGCTTCTTCTCAACTCACAAAAAAATGCTGTGCTCTGTTGGCATATATCTTCTTTGGGCTATGATATAGAAAGTCTCTCCTGACAAAGAGGGTGAATATAGGACTCACCTCATATGTTCCTCTTCTGCCTTAGATCATAATTCAGCATCACCTGTTGTCCAACATCTAAAAACAATTATTTTATATACTTTGTCCAGTTTTTAAATGTTTACAGTGTATGGCCTCTGGAAAGAACACAATTCAGTCCATAGCACATGCCCACAATGAATGAATCCTATTACATTCTATCAAAATGAGCTAAAACACATTTTTAAATGATACGAGGTATGAAAGAGTAACAAAACTCAGAATTAGAAAAAATCAATAATTACACAATAACTCAGGAAATTACTAGAAATAAAAGAAAAAATGATTTAGGAAATTAAACTGAATTAGAAGTAATAGAAGAGCAACTAAACACAACAGATAATACTTTAAGAACTTAGAAGGTGAGAAAAACAGATGAAGAAGAAAAAATAAACGAAGAGAATGAATGGGAAGTAACAGATGCAGACACAAGGCAAAGAAGATCTTATCTATGGTGATTAGGAGCCACAACGGAGAAAACCAAAGCAAGGGAACAGAACAAATAATAATATAATTCAAGAAATTTTTCCCAGTTAAATATACGTATTTATATATATATTTGATATATTGGAAAGGAACATCGCACATAAGAAAATTGCTGAAGAATGAATATGAAAACATATCCTAGTAAAATTATTAAGAACCACGTAATACAAATTTTTGAGTACTTTTTCAAAAGACCTAGAAACAATAACCCAGAAGCAATGAACCCTTATAGCACCTAATCTTTGGCCTTCAAATGCCATTTCAGCACTAAAAGTAACCAAGTTTCTTGGAGAAATTGTTAATTCCTGGTCTGAAGAAAGAAATGTATGAGAGGAGCTTAGAACATCTTGTCCTATCAGATAGTAATTAATATTAGCTACTGTTATTACTATTATAGGAATCAAATGAGACAGTGTATTTTAAAGTACTTACATTAAAAGCAGGTTACAAAATGTTTTTTAAAAAAATACATATATGCTCATACACATGTAAATATATACATGCATTGAAAAAATGTAAAATGACACTCATGATGACTGTCTCCAAGGAGCAAGAAAATGGTATTTTATTTTTGCTTATTTGTATTTCTGATTTTCTACAGTGCACTTATACTACCTTGGTAAATTTTTTGCATGCAACTGAAATTGGCAATAAAATCTATCCTCTATGTCCAAAAATTCAGTAAGTTAAGTTTACTGAACAATAATAAAGTGCTACACATAAAATAACCTACAGCAAAGCAGCATAGTTTTGTGAAAACAAAACACACTGGTGGTCAGAAGTCCTAGGTTTTAGACCCAGTTCTGTGTCTTGCTAGTTTTATGACTCTGGGTAATTTAACATTTAGAGCTTCAGTTTTCTAGAGTAGAGGAAAATAATATAGCATTCCTCATTTTTATATGCTATGCACAAGCTAACACATCAAGTATAAAGCACATTCAACCACAACATTGCTTAGAGCTATAGGTGTGCAGATTTACAAGGCTACACACTTGGGCCAAGGGAAGGAGGTCATGATCAGAAGAAAGCACTTTCAGTTCCAAATACTTGATAATTAGGAAGCCTCGGGAAAGTCACTTAGTGTCTGGCACTTCAGTTTTCTCAGTAAGAATATGAGAATAAAAATTCTACTCAGATACATTTATCCACATACCCAAAACTTCTGGGAGGAGTTAATGAGATTGACCTTTGAAGAGCATTATAAAAAAGTTAGTAAGCAATTAAACTAGTGCAAATTTAGGATTTTAGCTTAAGGAATACATGTTAGAGAAGGGATATCTATAGGTATCATATTCAGCAGTGATAATCCTTGCTTCTTACAACTTGTCTGTAATTTGAGTACTTTGTCATCAAGGAGATAATGCAGCCATGGTTTGATATTATGATCTGAAAATAGAACAATAATAATAGTGAAAGTGGCTATTGAGCACTTTCTCTGGACTATACTAGGTGCCAGGGCCCAGCCTTCACCACAGATGAATTCATCAGAACCTCTGTGGGCGTAACGTAGACATCAATACTTTTTAAATGATTCCAGGTGATCATAATATACAAGTAAAGTTGAGAACCATTGCCTCAGGGCCTGAAGTATGATTAAAAAACTAAGAACAAATTCCAGACCCCTAATGACAACTCACATTTTTATAGGAAATGACTTCCTGAAAAAAAATTTCTAAATATGCATTTCCCCATATTAATTTTACAACCACCTTAGGGACTGATATCACTAATTTCTTCATCTTTCAGATACAGAAATTGACTTGTAACTCAATGATACTGTTGTAACTACCAAATCACCCTGACACTGCATCAATTTGAGATAAGTATTCATATGTGCACATTCAGTGAATATTTAGGACTTACATAGATGACAGGGGAATTTCATTTCTGAATCAAAATGCATCTCCAACTATAAAATATGGAATATACTGCTCATTGCTTATAGAATTGAGGTTCTCAGACTAGAGCGTGCATCAGCATCAACTGGAGACAATAGGAAACATTGCTGGGCCCCATCCCCACAGTTTCTGAGTTGGTAGGTCTTCGGTGAGGTCTGACAATTTGCATCTCTAACATCTTCAAGTGATGCCAAGGGTGCTGGTCCAGGGACTACACTTTAAGAACCACCGCTCTAAGGGCTTCCCTGGTGGCTCAGTGGTTAAGAATCCGCCTGCCAATGCAGGGGACACGGGTTCGAGCCCTGGTCCGGGAAGATCCCACATGCCGTGGAGCAACTAAGCCTGTGTGCCACAACTAGTGAGCCTGCGCTCTAGAGCCCGCGAGCCACAACTACTGAGCCCGTGTGCCACAACTACTGAAGCCCGCGTGCCTAGAGCCCGTGCTCCGCAACAAGAGAAACCACTGCAATGAGAAGCCAGCGCACCGCAACCAAGAGTAGCCCCCACTCGCTGAAGCTAGGGAAAGCCCGCGTGCAGCAATGAAGACCCAATGCAGCCAAAAATAAATATAAATAAATAAATAAATAAATTTATTAAAAAAAAAAAAGAACCACCTCTCTAGAATATTTGAGAAACATGAAAATGGTAAAAGGTTCAGATCTTTCCCCCTTTTTCCTCTCATCTCCATGACCTTTGAAATACCCAGGGTCTGGTCTTCCTCCCAAAATAAACAGCAGGATGAGGGATACTTCATCAGGAAGTACACCAGGATCACTCAGCTGGCTCCAGATACTCAAAACTAGCTTCACCAAGCAGTGCAAGATGCAGCCTTTCATGGAGTTCTTCTCTCCCAGTGCCACAGCGCTCCCAACCAGAGGAGAATGGCTGGAGAAAATCACTCCACAGTGACAGAGTTCATTCTTGAGGGCTTAACAAATCGGCCAGAGCTCCAGTTCCCCCTCTTCCTCCTCTTCCTTGGGATCTATTCAGTCACCATGATAGGGAACCTGGGCATGATAACACTGATTTGTCTAAATGCTCAGCTTCACGCCCCCACGTACTACTTCCTCAGCAACCTGTCTCTTGTGGATCTCTGCTACTCCTCTGTCATTACCCCTAAGATGCTGGTGAACTTTGTGACAGAAGAGAACGTCATCTCCTATGCAGGGTGCATGTCCCACCTCTACTTCTTCATTGTGTTTGTCGTTGCTGAGTGTTACATGCTCACAGTCATGGCCTATGACCACTATGTCGCCATCTGCAGCCCTTTGCTTTACAACATCATCATGTCATATCGATTCTGCTCCCTGCTGGTGGTTGGGGTCTATGCCATGGGGCTCATTGGCTCAACCATAGAGACTGGCCTCATGTTGAAACTGCCCTACTGTGAGCTCCTCATCAGTCATTACTTCTGTGACATCGCCCTCATGAAGCTCTCCTGCTCTAGCACCTATCATATTGAGATGACAGTCTTCTTTTTGGCTGGATTCAACATCGTGGTCACCAGCTTAACAGTCCTCATTTCCTACGCCTTCATCCTGTCCAGCGTCCTCCGCATCAGCACCACAGGGGGAAGGTCCAAAGCCGTCAGCACCTGCAGCTC
Organism: Eubalaena glacialis; assembly: GCF_028564815.1. NCBI lineage: Eukaryota > Metazoa > Chordata > Mammalia > Artiodactyla > Balaenidae > Eubalaena > Eubalaena glacialis. Next base: position 9,276,526 of record NC_083725.1, on the reverse strand, counting down.
CCACCTTGCTGCAGTGGGGATGTTCTATGGAACGACCGCATTCATGTACTTGAAACCCTCCACAGCCAGTTCCCCGGCCCAGGAGAAAGTGGCCTCCGTGTTCTACACCACAGTGATCCCCATGCTGAACCCCCTAATCTACAGCTTGAGGAATAAGGAGGTAAAGGCTGCCATGAAGAAAACTCTGAGGGGAAAATTGTTTTGAGCAAATGTTATTATTATTTCTCAATTTTAAAAATAAGTTGTTATGAATACTAGAGGGAAGCCCTCTGAATGCTAGCCCACCCGTGATGGGAAACAATCCCATCTCTGCATGGCTGGGTGACTGCCTCCTTCCCTCTTCCTTCCCGCCCTCTCTCTCCTCTCATTTCTGTTTGAAGCCAGCTGATTTTAAGTTCATGTTTTCTCTCATTTGGGAAGCATTTTCTCTATCCTGAGCCCTTTGGTAAACTCTACTATCTTAATTGTAATTTAACATAAATTTTAAACTTTCACAGACTCGGATATAGAGAACAAACTAGTGGTTACTGGGGGGCTGGGGGCAGACAAGATACAGGTAGGGAATTAAAAGGAACAAACTAATATGTATAAAATCAACAACAAGGATATATTGTAAGCACAGGGAAATATGGCCATTATTTTACAATAACTTTAAATAGAGTAACTATAAAAATATTGAATCAATGTTGTATACTTGAAACTAATACAATATTTTGAATCAACTATACTTCAATTAAAAAAAATTTAAACTATGAGCATTGAGTTTGAGAGTCATTAGCTATTTTATTACCTTCTATGCAGAAAATACTACTCAACCTGTTCCTACTTTTTTGCACTTGGGAGTACACAAGGCAGAGAGAGGTGGATTTGAGAGTCACCAAGAGGTGATACCCAGAGCCTTTCTCATCTAGACTTCTTCCTCTCCTCTCTTCCACGCCTCCCTACTTATTCTTGCCCAAGAACTTCTACCTGATCCCTTTATGTGACTTCCTTAGTAACATAATAATAATGCCAGACACTGCCATGCTTTTGGAGGCTTACTCTGAGCCACGAAATGCTTCTAAATGCTTTATGTACATTATTTGAATTGCACCTCACAGTGATTGGTACTATTGTTTTCCCCATTTCACTATGGAAACTTGGCTTAGTAAATAAACAACTGAACCCTCGGATTGAGCATCACCTGGAAACTTGTTAGAGATGCAAACTTGGGGTTCCTGCTCCACACCTACAGAATTACTGGATGGGGCCCAGCAATCTCTGTTGTAACCGGCCTCCTGGGGATTCTGATATGCACTAAGGAGTGAGAGCCACCTCACTCCCACCCTTCAAACCTCACACAAAAGCATTTAATTAGTGGGAACTAATTCACATCCATGGCTCTAGCTACAAGGGAAACTGGGATATGTAATTTTTAGCTTTTTAACCTGACCAGAAGGAGGGTATAATAGATATTGAGAGAACCATTCTCAACTGTCTACCTATTATTTCCTGACCTTTTTCCAGCAAGAGATAAGATCTCTACCACTACAGATCCCCTCTAATTAGAAGAAAATGCAGGAAAATATGTTTGTTTTCCAAAGGTGAGACTCTATAAAGCCAAATAAACTGGTGAATTTGATTCTATCAAAAATTAGCATTTTTGTTCAGCAGAGGACTCCATGGAAAGAATAAATAGCAATATAACAAATTGGAAGAAGATATCTAACTAGCATATATTAGAAACTTCAACATCAACAGAAAGAATGGGCAAAGTATACAGAACAATTGACAGAAGAGAAAGCCTGAAGTGCCTCTGAGCAGATGAAGAGATACTCAACCCATTTACTAATCAGAGAAGTGCAAATAAAACAACAAGGTATCTCTTTACATCCACCACTGGGTAAGGAATAGGTAAATTGAACTGGAGACTTTGCAACAGTTGGAAGCAAAAGATTAACTATAGGCCATATAGCCTAGAGCTATAGCGCTATGTGAGCAAAGTAAGAAAGATAATGAGACATAAGACTTAATGTTACTTATGTATGTTTAACTTACATGCACACAAACCAGAAAAAAAACAGAGAGAAAACTGTTTTCTCTCTTTAATTATGAGAAAATTATTCTCATAATTCATAAAATACACATTAAGCAGGTTAGAATGGTTACCCAGAGAGATAAGATGCATGGAAAGAGGGAGTGGGAAAAAGAGAAACAGAAATAAAAATTCCTTTTCCTGGGCCCACCCGCAGCTGCGTAGCAGTCAACTCTCCCAAGAGGCCCTGGATCAGAGCTCCCACTGAACTGCTGGGTAGGGGGACAGGCCAGCCCACCCTTAATATCGTGTGGCCTGAGGAAAGACTTCCTAAATATTTAAAAGTTAAAAATAGCATTCACAAAATGTTAAATAGTTTCTTCTACCTAAGCTGACAAATATGCCTTTATAACAAGCTGGAAGGCCGGGTTCACATTTAGAAATTTCAGATTCTAAGTCTCACGCCAGAACACAATACTAAAGGAAGCCTCTCCCTGCTCCCCAGCCCCCTGCCTACAGCCTCACCTTGCCCCGTCCACTCCCACCCCTTGTTCTGTCCCACCCACAAGTATTCCCATCCATACCCCGGCACACAGCCATTCCCTGGCCGGTACAGGGTATTTGGGCAGGGAACTCTGTATCCTAACACTACACGCAAAGTCCAGAAGGAGGTGCAGAGGCTCTGTCTGGGGCACAGCCCCTTGGATCCAACCGGATACAGCCACAGAAGGGCCAAGGACAGGAGCCTCTCACCCAGTCTGGGGAGGTTGCTATGGCTACTGTGCAGAGAGGTGACCTTGCCCATGTGTTTGCCCATAGCTGCTGCTTCTCTCCCCAGCTGGCAAGTCTCACAGTTGAGATAAGATGTTTGTGTCCCACATATTACAGTTTACAAAGCATCGTTTTTTTTGGAGTGAATTTAAATTTATATGCTGAAGACCATCCTTTGTGGGAAAGTCATATTAAATTCAAGACAAATTTTATTTCAGGTTTCTTGGGGTATTTTTTCCCTTATTATGGGTGGCATAGTGTTTTCCTAAAAAGAGAGGAAGGCTATGTGTGTGTGTATTTCATGCTTCTCATTCATTTTTCATACCATTAGACATAGAAGGAACATATACACATGGAGTGCTCTTGAGATGTGTCCTCTGAGAAGGACCACAAAATGAGGGCCTTCGATACAGTTAAGCAATTTCCACACCAATTACATAGGGTCGCAGCCTAAACCTCAAAGGGTCACTTTGTTTTTGCCTGTAATTAGCAATGCTGTGTTGTATACTTACAATTTTGCTAATAGGGAGGATCTTATTGATCTTATCACAATAAATAAATAGGCAGGAAGAAACTTTTGGAGAAGATGGACATGTTTATGGCATTGATTGTGGTGACAGTTTCACAGGTGTATACTTATCTCCAAACTCATCAAGTTGTATACATTAAATATAGCTTTTTCTGTGTCAATCATACCTCAATAAAATGATTCTTTTTTTTAAAGGCATCTTCACACTCAATATCTATCAATGCTCACAATCTTGTGAGATCATCTATAGACCGTTTACAAATAAAAGAAATGGGGCTAAGTCACTTGTCCAAAGTGTGGGATAAACAAAGAACACCAAATGAGAACAAGCCAAGTCTATCTATCCAGAGCTTGCTCTAGCGAGGGATCCAGCCACCATCACTGCCTTTGGCAGACACTCATAAGCAGAAAGGGAGGGGAAAGCTTAATAGTGAAGAAAGGGGAAGGCTTCACGTGTGCTCTGATTGGAGGTTGTTGGCACGGGGAAGATGGAGGGGAACTAACTATAAGCAGGGCATCCTTTGTGATTGGTTTGGGAGCATATTTGGCTTTTCCTGATTGGCCCCAAGTTGGAAGCAGGGGTTAAAAAAAAAAAAAAAAATAGGGAAGCTGGCAGGCAGTGAGCAAGTCCTGTTCATTCTGGGCTGATTATTGCAGAGACTGTGGTTTGGCTTCCCGGACTGGTTGCTGTTGGGGTTGTGAGTAGGAATTCTATTTTTACACATGGTCTAGCCATCGTGTGTTTGTATATTCAGTTTCTCAAAAGTCACACAGTGAAAAACTGGTACTATCATCTCTGGTCTTTTGACTGCAGCTTTGAAAGTTCATGCCCTTTCCACTTCTGTTCCCTGCCCTGCATTCCAGAGCTTTTCAGAAATCCAGTGTAGTTTAAACCACTTGGAAAAAGTCCAGGGTGTGGGCGGGGAAGGATAGCCTTAGGCATCATTAAATGCAGAGCAGTTTTGGCATGGGAACCACAGCCCTTCATTAGGAAAAAGAATCAATGAAGGTGTAACAATCCCAGAGAGAGTCTTGGGGCTCCATTCTCATTCCAAACCACAAAATGAGGGCCTTCGATACAGTTAAGCAATTTCCACACCAATTACTTAGGGTCGCTAGCCCCATAGGACCCCTTTCCCCATCACCATACTGAAAATTTCTCATTTGCAAGACTTTGGCACAAAGAAATGGGGCTCCACCAGCTCAGGGACAGCTCAGTGTAGGCAGCCTGGCACCAGTCCCAGCTGAAGCTGGATCCTCCTCCAGCAAAGATGGGCTCAAAGCCAACAAGGCCAAGCCTCCCTCTAATTACCAGGGGCCTGGTCAGGTATTTAGAGGGGCATCTCCTGCTTCTAGTATAGATAACAGCTCAGAGCCATGTGCCTAAAGTGATCGGGTCCCGCCCTGCCTAGCCTGGGGTCTCCCCGTGCTCAGCAGTTCTCTTGTTGTACACACAGCTGCAGAGCACATGCTCTTGGAAGCCCTGGTGCCTGACACAGAGTCACATTCATAGCTGTGGGTTTCCCCCTGCCGTTAGGGCCCCTCGCCCAGGAGTCCCCTCCACTGTGTTACTTTCACTACAAGTTGCAGCAGAGGGTCTCCACCACCTTATTCCTCTCTTTGCATAGGATCTAAAATAAGGCATCTCCAAGTATGAATCATATGCTGACCAAGTTTCATTATTGGGACTGGCCTGAAAGAAATGAAACAAGCAGATGAAGGATGTGTGTTCTCAGTTTGGACTTTGAGAAGTAGACAAGTCCAAATATGATAAGGATAATGAGGGTAAAGGATGGCCTGTGCCACAGGAGCTGGGGTACAGAAACGTCTGTGGGACCCCCAAAGCTGACAATGATTAAACAATATCTCATAAGACGTTTGCTGTAGATGTGTTCCATGCTTATTTCACTTTTGTCATCCCCTGGCCTTTAGGACAGTCATGCTGGAACCCTCTGGCCTTGTCTCCAGATGCATCACAGGGCAGCAAGTCACGGTCATTTGTTCAGTGTTGAGGGGAAGCAGACGCCCTGTGAGGGCTGCAGGCTGGTGGGTGGACATCAAATTGGGACCCAAGGAAAGGAACAGGGAAATCTCCAGGACAGAGTCTGGGTCACTGCGGCCAATCACCTCTCCCCACCCTGAGAGTCAAGCTCAGTCCCAAATTTGTACATTCTGGGTTTATTTTTGGAAAAATGGCTTTTCTCCCTTTCTTCCTTCTCCTACAGAAGATTCACCAAGTCCACAGGAGTGACCAAGAAGCACATGAAAGAGCAAATATTTCTGTTTATCAAGATAATTCTTGGGACTTCCCTGGTGGCACAGTGGTTAAGAATCCACCTGCCAACGCAGGGGACAAGGGTTCGATCCCTGGCCCGGGAAGATCCCCCATGCTGCGGAGCAACTAAGCCCGTGCGCCGCAACTACTGAGCCTGCGCTCTATAGCCCGCGAGCCACAGCTACGGAAGCCCGCGCGCTTAGAGCCCGTGCTCCGCAACAAGAGAAGCCCCCGCTCACCGCAACTAAAGAAAGCCCGTGCGCAGCAACGAAGACCCAACGCAGCCAAAATAAATGAATAAATGTTCCTTAAAAAAAAAAAAAAAAAAGATAATTCTTAAAGTATCCATTCATTAAATTGAAAAATATTTATTGAAACAGTCCTTTCTGGTTATATAATCAGAAGAAGAAAACCTTCTGTCACTAGAGACACATAAAAATAGTGGATAAACAATATTAAAACAACCTTTTACTACGTGGTATGGTTTGTGGGAAAGTATCAAAAGTTGCTGTGAAGGCAAAAGAAAAATTATGAAAACGTAAATGAAGCTGGAGCCAGTGTTGACCTGAGGGTGTGTGCCGGTCCTCAGAGGCTGAGAGCCTAGATTGTCACACGTGAGGGGCAAGAGAGGAAGCCCGGGCCCAAGCAGAGGGAAAGTGGGGTTTGAGGCATGTCACCTCCCCACCACCCTTATAAATGCATGCTCAAAGAAAGTGAGGCCTGAGTGAATGAATAGGGAAAAAAAAGCCCCACCCAGAGAGATGGTGAGAATGCAGGCTGGTCTCAGCCTTGGATCTGGATGGAGCAGGGGCAAAAAGGAAAACCCTCTCCCCTGAGAATCTTTAACCACACCTGCCAGCACATGTGTATGGAACTGGATTTATTATAAAGAGGTCCTAGGTGTTATTATAATGAATTAGAAGTGTGATAAGTGCTCCAAGGGGAAGTACGGAGTTGGAGGAAAACACAAAATGGGGGAAGTGAACTGAGTTCCCAAGATCAGGGATAACCTCTCTGAGGAAGTGAAATTCAGAGACCTGAAGCATAGGAGGTGGAGGTGCTGTTTGGCTTCCAGGATCCCCCTTCTCTGTCTGGAAATCCGCCCTTGTTTGAGTCAGTTGAAATCTCCCTACATGGTAGCTAGTAAGGCTAGACCCTTGTTCCCCAGGCCTCTAAAATGTACAGAGGGATGCTCAGCCTCAGCCAGTCAGATGCCCCCACTCAGGACTTTACTTCTGGAGCAAGTAAAGGACTTTACTTCTTTACTACAAAGAAGCAAGGAGGATTTTGAGTCCATTATGGAAAGACAAAGCTGACTCGCCCTTGGAACTAGCTGTCTTACATCGTGTATCAGGCGGCGCCAGTGGTAACGGCCAGTGACCAGTGCTCCTTACTTGTGACCTTAGCTGTGATTCTAGCCACGTGGCTTCCCCTGGATCCTAATTTTTCCCAAACCTGGTTCCCTAGGCTTCTCTGTGATTCTGCAAATTACCCCATATCTTTCCAACAAATTTATTTCCTGCTGAAGTTAATGAGGCGGATTGTTCTTCTCAGCCAGGAACCACCACTGGCTGTAACAGAAGCCAGCAAGATGGAGCACTGGGGCTTCCCTGGTGGCGCAGTGGTTAGGAATCCACCTGCCAATGCAGGGGACACGGGTTCGAGCCCTAGTCTGGGAGGGTCGCACATGCCGCGGAGCAACTAGGCCCATGAGCCACAACTACTGAGCCTGCGCGTCTGGAGCCTGTGCTCAACAAGAGAGGCCGCGATAGTGAGAGGCCCACACACCGTGATGAAGAGTGGCCCCTGCTCGCCGCAACTAGAGAAAGCCCTCGCACAGAAACGAAGACCCAACACAGCCAAAAATTAATTAATTAATTAATTAATTAAAACAAAAAAGTCAAGGCCTTAAGAAGTATTAAAAAAAAAACAAACTTTAAAAAAAACAAACAAAAAACAAAAACGATGGAGCACCAGCGGGAAGGGAGTGGGAGGACCGCAGGCTGGGGAGCAGTGTTCTCTTTCCCCAACGTGGGTCATGGCCCCTGCACCATCTTCCCAGTAAAGTGGGAACAGCCCTTCCCTCTTCCTTCCATACAATACTCACGTATTTAAACTTGTTTTTCCCTTCCAGGCTCTTTTTGTTGGTGTATTAAGGGGTGGAAATGTACAAATGGACCAGATTCCAGATTATTATTCTTCCAAAGAGTAACATCCTTGGAGAATGGGGAAGGGGAAATCTGTAGGCCATTTGTCTCACAAGAGCTACATTTTAAAAAGATAAACCAAACATTAATGCTCCAAAGTCAGCAAAGCAACTATAAACATGTTTGCTTGCATATATATATACTGCTTGCATATTTATATAGTATATATATGCTTGCATATATATATAGTATATATATATATATATATGTCAGCTCAAATTTTACTGGGAAGCATCTTAAAATAATTTAATACATCCCCAAAATTATTTCCAAAATCACATAAAGCTAATGACATCATTATTGTTTAAATGTTCAACATGTGGCATAGTTAGCATTTATATTTTAGACACTCACTGTTGTCGTAGAGGCCTATGTTTCATGTGACACACACATGCACACACAGATACTCACACTCACACACCCCCTTTGTTGTCTGTTGAGGTGCCTTGTGTAATCAATACAAGGAGAAGCTCATTGCCCATTTTTATAAAATTTATGGTTTTGTTTTTAAATGATTATAGCTTATAATATATGGTATGACAGATAATTGGCCGTACCTTTATTTTATACTCAGTCTTCACTCAGAAACCATGTCCTAGTCATTAACATCGTTGCTATGGAAATATACAATCAGGTTTATGGTGTGCTGAGAACTCATTGCTCTGAGTCCTGAATGATAAGTAGGTGACCAGCAGAGGATGGGGGAGGGATCCAGGCAGAGAAAACAAAATGAAAAAAGACATGGAGATACAGAAAACCCTAGTGTATTTAAGGAAAGGTAGGTGACATTGTGGCTAAATCACCGAGTCTACTGAAGAGTGAAATAGGAGAGCTTTGGGGAAGAGTGGTGTGATTGCTCATTTTATGTGTCAGCTTGGCCGTATCATTCTGGATGGAAGTATGGATTCGTTATTGTCTTTATACGGATATCAGTATGGTTAAAGGAGATGTGTATGGATGCCTGGTTGACAAAGGGTAGACTGTGAAGGTTAATTTTATGTGTCAGCTTGGCTAGGCTAGGGGTCCAGTTGTTTGTTCAACCACTAGCCTAGGTGTTGCTGTGAATGGATTTTGTAGGTGGGATTAACATCATGACCAGCTGACTTTAAGTAGAGCAGCTTATTCTCCATAATGTAAGTAGGCCTGATTGAAACAACTGAAGGCCTTAAAAGCAAAGAAATTTCCCAGAAAGGAAGGAATTTTGCCCTAATACTGTAACATAGAATCCTGCCTGAGTTTTCAGCCTGTCTGCCTGCCTGATGCGTTTGAAATTCAAAACAAACATCAACTCTTACCTGAATTTCCAAGACGCCAGCTTGCCTGACAAATTTCGGACGTGCCAGGCCCCCACAATTACATGAGCCAGTTGCTTAAAACAAACCTCTCTACAGATACATATATATGGCGGGGGGAGCAGAGAGGCGTCTCCTTGCCAATCTTAATCTTAGCTTCCCTGTGTCCTGTCCTTCCCTGCCCTGTGCCGCTGGGACAGGCAGGTACACCTGACCTGGCCAGATGAGGGTTTAGTGCACAGGCTCCTTGGAGAAGAGAATATCTGTGTGTTTGGTGAGGCAGGGAGAATAAGGAGTCCTAGTCATGGGTGAATGAGGCACAGGAGCTAGAAAAGTAAAGGCAAGAAGAAATACTTGAAGTTAGGAAGGAATCATTCTCCTGCTTCTCAGTGCTCCTTCCATACAAAATAGGGCCACAGTCGGATTTAGTTCCCAGGGAGGGGGCTAGTAAGAGGTAAGGTTGGCGTCCAGGTCAAGGAAATTGAGCGCTTGCCCAGAAAATCAAGACAATATCCCTCAGAGTCCTGTAGAAAACACCAGCATTCAAACTGGATGGTTTACCTTAGACTACAGTGCCAAGAGATCTCTGAAGTACATGAATGCTGAAGGGCGGGGGGTGGCGGATGAATAGGAGAGAAGAAGGAAGAAGAGAAAGTGACCAGGATTGAGTAGAGTCTGCAGGTACTGAAACTTTGGACAAGTCCTCATCAAAGATGATGCCAAAAAAAAAAAAAAAATGATGACTAAGGTGATGAAGTGAATGAAAACATGAGATAATGATGCTGAGACTGGGAACCACGAAGTTAATGCCCATGACAGGAAATCCACCAGCTGTGACATAGGTGCTAACTCAGGAAAGCTGGAGGAGGGGAGCTGCACGGCACACCTGTGAAAGCTGTTGCTCTTGTGATCACAAACATGTTCAGTCCACGTCTCCTGGTCAAGTCATGGCTCTAGAAAACACGGCAACATCAGGACCAAGCATGAGCAGGAAGGAATCCTTCGAGAACATAGCCTCAATAGTGAGCACAGGCCACTAGTATCAAAGCCCAGTGACCACCAATGACAAAGAGATGAATAAACACCTAAGCCCTATTATCATTTTGGGTGAACTGAAAGATGAATAGAAGAGATCTATGAAGGAGAAGCTAAAGGATAAGAAAAAAGAAGAACGTGGGGAGTTGAGTGACTCGACAGAGTGGTGAAGCCCTGGCATCCCTAAGATCAGGAAGAAGTGAATGGCGGCAGCTCTGGTCTGTGTGTGAACTCAGCAGGGATCTGTAATCACGGCTGAGCCACCCTCTTCTGGGTAGTGATCTCTAGGTTTAGAAAAGAAGAACCTTATTAGAGGTAGTACCAGTTCCTTACCTCCAGAATGAGAATTTCTTTCTCCATATCAAGAGAATGGCTCATCTTCATGCAAAGGAAGAGGAGCGAGGTAGCAATGGCTGTCTTTTCTTGCCCCCTTCCACACTTAAGTGTGCCCTTCCCCTATAAATTCATCTGCAGGTGTGAAGTGTCTATAGGTCCTCATCCCCCGCCACCCCACCCAGGGCATATCACCAGTCCAGGCTGGGCTGCTCTAGACTGTGCACCAGAATCCAGTCCACACAGCATCTCAGAGAGATTCAGTAGTTGTCTAGGTTACTCAGAGCTTGGTCTTGAACCAGGTCCAAAGACTGAGACCCAGGATGAGACCTAGAGACATCACAATCTCTCCTTCTCTCACCCAGCTCAAACAAGGGGAGGGGACAAAGCCAAACCAAAATCCAAATCCAGAACATTCCAGTGCACAACTGTTGGTTAAGGCAGACTTGAAGAGACAAGGGATGAGGCCACTCTCCCACTGGTGTCATCACAGAGGGTCCTGTAGTCCCTTCTCTCGGGCTCCTGGAAGGGAAAAGACTCAGATAAGGGAGAGGGGGAATGTCCTGAGCCTAGATCTTTCTTTTCTGTGTTATGCTAGGAAAAGAAAAACCTAGTCCCTTTGTTTCTACATTATCCTGGCAGGAATTCTGAACTAAAGACCATGATTTCTGATTAAGGCTATGCCCAAGGCTCCTCGCCAAATAAAGGAGGGAAGCATCATATGTCCATGTCACTGTGGCCATAGGATGATATTTTTTAAAGAGTTTTATTTCACATGTAAATATATCAGAGGTCTAAGTAGTAATCAAGAGGTAGCTCCCTTTTTCCCAGAGAAAACAAGAAATTGTGGCCTTCAAGTTCACACCTGAAGCACCCTTTAACCACTACCATGCACAACTTCACTTCAACCCTGGCACTGTTTACCCCAGAACAATGGAGGGAGGGGCCTACTCTGTCCCCCTCCCCCATTTGGCCCTGGGGCCCAGGGTTGATGCTAGTGGGAATCTGTACACTAGATCTCTACAAAGATGACCAAAATTCAGTAACACAATTTGTGAACCTGGAAATTAGGCAGGGCTTTTGTAGTGTCTACATGACAAACTCTAGTGCTTGCTTTTATTTTACTTTTGAAAATAAATATGCATATATATTATATATAAATGTTTGAATGCTATGTATATGTATGAATGTATATATATTCCATTAAATAAATTATATGTGTATATATGTGTGTATATAAAATATAAATATGTATATATACATTATATGTGTATATATACATATATATTAATATATATGTATATATGAGTGAATATATATGTATGTACATTTCCATTTTGAAAAGTAGAAGGCAGTGTTTAAAAATCAGCAAAGGCCTAAACATCTTCAGTGTCAGTTCAGAGGATGACTCCTACTGCCACCTGGTGGCAACATGCCTAAAATTAAGAATCAAAAAAAGGTGCTCAGGATCATCTTCTAGCTCAGGAAACACTTACTTGCTGTCATTACACAGCAAGTTCCAAAACACAGAGAATGCCCAGATTTTGATTTATAAGTACATCTGTATAGGAGTTGCAGTGGGTATGAGGAGAGAGATGGGCAAGGAGTGGTATAACATTTAGAAATGAACACCAGCCCTTCAAGGTAGACAGGAAGGCATGCATCACTATTTTTAAATTTTTTACAATTAAAGCAAAAGAGAGAGAAAGGGCATTGTTAGGAATATTTTTAAGGTAATAAAGGTATGCTTATGTCTGCACACTGAAGAAAAGAATTAGTAGAGAAAAGAATATTGAAGGTACAAGGAAGAAAATGGAACTTTGAGGATTTGCAATACCTGAGGGGATGGGGGAAGGAGTGGGACCAGGAGCATTTGACCAAATTCAATATTCACTCATTATTATAAATACTAAATGAAATAGAAATTGATAGTTTGTAAGATGAATTGAGAACATTTTTTTAAAATTTATTTATTTAATTTATTTATTTTTGGCGGCATTGGGTCTTCGTTGCTGTGTGCAGGCTTTCTCTAGTTGTGATGAGTGGGGGCTACTCTTCATTGTGGTGCGCGGGCTTCTCATTGCGGTGGCTTCTCTTGTTGCGGAGCATGGGCTGTAGGTGTGCGGGCTTCAGTAGTTGTGGCACGCAGGCTCAGTAGTTGTGGCTTGTGGGCTCTAGAGTGCAGGCTCAGTAGTTGTGGCACACGGGCTTAGTTGCTCTGCGGCATGTGGGATCTTCCCGGACCAGGGCTCGAACCCGTGTCCCCTGCATTGGCAGGCGGATTCTTAACCACTGCACCACCAGGGAAGTCCCGAGAACATTCTTAATGTAAAAATATTCATTGTTCTTATGAGCTGAATTGTGTCCCCTTCAAAATTTATATATTGAAGGCCTAACCCTCAGTATCTCAGAATGTGACAGTATTTGGAGATAAGGCCCTTAAAGAGGTAATTAAGTTACAATGAGGCCACTAGGGTGGCCTAATCCAACCTGACTGTTGTCGTTATAAAAGGAGGACATTTAGACACAGTGAGAGACACAAGGGGTGTGTGCACAAGGAGGGAAATCCATGTGAGGACACAGGGAGAAGGCGGCCATCTGCAAACCAGGCAGGGGGTCCTCAGGAGAAACCATCATACGGACACCTTGATCTCGGACTTCTAGCCTCCAACACTGTAATAAAATAAATCTCTGTTGTTTAAGCCACCCAGTCTGTAGCATTTTGTTATGGCAGCCCTAGCAAACTAATACAGATGCATTCCTTTTAAAACCTGAACCAAGAACAGAATGCCCATCATCTCTTCTATTACTTAATATTGTATAGAAGGGAAAAGAAAATGCCATTAGACAAGAGAAAGGATTTAGAGGCAGAAGAATCAGAAAGGAAATGGTAAAACTACCTCTATGTGCAGATGCTATTATTATATATCTGGAAACGCCAAAAGAATCAATGAAAATACGCTAAAAATAATAGCAGTAAAATTGCAGGAATAAAATTAGAAACCAATATACTTCATACAAACAGTAACCTGTTAGAATGTATAAAAATAGATCTCATTTCAGTAGAAAAGTAAAATAAATTCCTAAGCAAAAATCTAACGAGAATTTTACAAAACCTATATGACTAAAGGTATAAACACACCTAAAAAACACAAAGAAAAATAGAAAGACATTTCATGTCCTTGGATTGAAATAGTCAACGAAAATATATCAATTCTAAGTTTGTTTATAATACGATTTCAATAAAAATAGCATCAGGTTTTTGTTTCAGGAGGAATGCACACTGATTATAGAGTTTATATGAAAGAATAAACAAGCAAAAGTAGCATGAAAAATCCTGAACACATACATTGTTTAGAAGCTAACCCTAACAGGTATGCAAACAATATAAAGCTTCTATAATTAAAACAGGTTGGTGTTAGCACATGAATAGAATGGTATTGATAGAATGTTGAAATAGAACATAAAGTTCACATATAGACCTGAGAACAATAGAAATGTAATATATGATGACGGTAGCATCTCAAATCATCAGGGAAAAAATGGGTTCCCATTTTTTATAATAGCAATGATACAACTGGATAGCCATATGAAAAGTAATAAAATTAGATTCATTTTTCACACCATAAGCAGTATAAATTTCAAATGTATCCAAACTTATATACTTGTATCTCAGACAAAAAGCTAATGTCTTTAATATAAAGAGCTTCTAAAAACTGAGAATCTAAACACCTACAACCCAAGAGAAATTGGGCAAAAGATATGAAGAGATTTCAGAGAAAATAGAAATATTAATGGTTTTTAAACATATGAAAAGATGCTCAACTTTTCTCATACAAGAAATGCACATTAAAACTACAGAAAAGATACTTCAAGAAAAACTGGGGTTGAGACTTCCTTTTCCAACCATGATGGAGCAACAAGGTTCCGACTTTCCTTATGCCTTAAACAGCTAGACAAATAGAATATATGAAACAACTGTTTCCAGACATTGACAGAAGGCAGCAGAAGAATCTAATTCAGGGGAAAAAAGAAAAACAAATGTGATCACTCTGATTTTCTTCCTAGAGGCAGTTTTCAAACAGGGGTGTCAGGAAAGGGAAGCAAACCAAGCTCGGTAGTCTCACTGAACTGAGGAGACAGATGCTGGAGTTCAGCCAGCCCAAGCAGCTAGAATCCGTAGAGCTGAATACTGAAGCCGAGGGAGCTATGCAAACAAGAACTCCACAAACCTTCTAGATGAGACTTTGGCTCAATACCAAATCTGAGTAAAAGTACATGCGGACAGGTTTTAAAAAAAGAAGAACTTCTTGGACAAAACCAATTACCAGAGAGCAATAAGCAGAACAACCCCCAGAGCTCACACAGCCTGTCATCAGTCAAATTACTACCAGCCAGAGAGAAGAGATTTCAATAAATGCGTGGGGCATACCCTAGGCTATTCTAGATGTACCCTAGAAAAGCTCAAAAACAAACTTCAAAGGGTTGAACTGATTCTAAAGATAAGTAAAACCTGCCAGAAGAAAGCCCAGCACACTTTAAAGGAATACAATAAAATCCAGCATTCAACGGCATAAAATCTATAATGTCCACATCCAATCAAAAATTACTAGATTTGGGGGCTTCCCTGGTGGCGCAGTGGTTGAGAGTCTGCCTGCTAATGCAGGGGACACAGGTTCGAGCCCTGGTCTGGAAGGATCCCACATGCCGCGGAGCAACTAGGCCCGTGCGCCACAACTACTGAGCCTGCCCGTCTGGAGCCTGTGCTCCGCAGCAAGAGAGGCCGCGATGGTGAGAGGCCCGCGCACCGCGATGAAGAGTGGCCCCCGCTTGCCGCAAGTAGAGAAAGCCCTCGCACAGAAACGAAGACCCAACATAGCAATCAATCAATCAATCAATCAATCTTAAAGTGTACAGTGGTTTAAAAAAAAAAAAATTACTAGATATGGAAGAAGTAGAAAAATGTGGCCTGTAAACAGCAGGAAAATAAGTCAACAGAAAAAGGCCAGAAATGACAGAGATGATGGAATTGGCAGATAAGAACTTTACAATTAGCTATGATAAATATACTCAATATGCTCAATAATTTAAAGGAATAAATAAGCATGCTAAAAGAAATGGAATATTTTTTAAAATTTTATTTTATTTTTTATTGAGGTATAGTTGTTTCACAACATTATATAAGTTACAGGTGTACAACATAGCAATTCACAATTTATAAACATTATATTCTGTTTATAGTTATTATAAAATATAGGCCATATTCCCAATGCTGTACAATATATACTTTATAGCTTATTTGTTTTTTTAATGTTTTTTAAATTTAATTTAATTTTATTTTTTATACAGCAGGTTCTTATTAGTTATCTATTTTGTACATATTAGTGTATATATGTCAATCCCAATCTCCCAATTCATCCCACCACCACCACCACCCCGCCACTTTCCCCCCTTGGTGTCCATATGTTTGTTCTCTACATCTGTGTCTCTATTTATGCCTTGCAAACTGGTTCATCTGCACCATTTCTCTAGGTTCCACATAACATGCGTTAACATACGATATTTGTTTTTCTCTTTCTGACTTACTTCACTCTGTATGACAGTCTCTAGGTTCATCCACATCTCTACAAATGACCCAATTTTGTTCCTTTTTATGGCTGAGCAATATTCCATTGTATATATGTACCACATCTTCTTTATCCATTCATCTGTCAATGGGCATTTAGGTTGCTTCCATGACCTGGCAATTGTAAATAGTGCTGCAATGAACATTGGGGTGCATGTGTCTTTTTGAATTATGGTTTTCTCCGGGTATATGCTCAATAGTGGGATTGCTGGGTCATATGGTAATTCTATTTTTAGTTTTTTAAGGAACCTCCATACTGTTCTCCATAGTGGCTGTATCAATTTACATTCCCACCAACAGTGCAAGAGGGTTCCCTTTTCTCCACACCCTCTCCAGCATTTGTTGTTTGTAGATTTTCTGGCGATGGCCATTCTGACTGGTGTGAAGTGATACCTCATTGTAGTTTTGATTTGCATTTCTCTAATAATTAGTGATGTTGAGCATCTTTTCATGTGCCTCTTGGCCATCTGTATGTCTTCTTTGGAGAAATGTCTATTTAGGTCTTCTGCCCAATAAATGGAAGATATTTTTAAATGGAACATCTAGATGCTTAAAAATATAATATCTGAAGTGAAAAAAATCACTTGATTGTATTAACATCAGATTCAACACTGCAGGAGAAAATATCAATGCACTTGAAGACATAGCAGTAGAATCTATCTAAACTGAAACACAGGAAAAAGACTAGTATAAAAATGAATAGAGCCTCAGTAACCTATGGAACAATATCAAGCCGTCTGACATAGGTGTAATTTGAGTCCTAGCAAGAGAAAGGAGGGAAAGAGAAAAATATTTAAACATATAATGGCTAGGGCTTCCCTGGTGGCGCAGTGGTTGAGAATCTGCCTGCCGATGCAGGGGACACGGGTTCGAGCCCTGGTCTGGGAAGATCCCACATGCCGCGGAGCAACTGAGCCCATGAGCCACAACTACTGAGCCTGCACATCTGGAGCCTGTGTTCCGCAACAAGAGAGGCCACGACAGTGGAGGCCTGCGCACCGCAATGAAGAGTGGCCCCCGCTCGCCGCAACTAGAGAAAGCCCTCGCACAGAAACGAAGACCCAACACAGCCAAAAAAATAAATAAATAAACATATAATGGCTAAAATTTTCCAAATTAGATGAAAACTATATACCCACACATCCAAGGAGCCCAATGAATCTACAAGCAGAATAAACAAAAATAAAACCACACAAAGCTACATCATAGTCAAATTGATGAATATCAGTCATAAAGAGAACATTTTAAAAGCAACCAGAGGAAAAATAGCACATTATATACAGAGGAACAAAATAAGAATGACTACAGACTTCTCATCAGAAATGCAAAAGATGCAAGCAAAAAGATAATGGAATGGCATCTTGAAAATACAGAAAGAAAAAAAAATTGTCAATCTTGAATTCTGTATTCAGTGGAAACATCTTTCAGAATTGAAGGTGAATATGGGGATATATGTATACATATAGCCGATTTACTTTGTTGTACAGCAGAAACTTACACAATATTGTAAAGCAATTATATGCCAATAAAGATGTAAAAAAAAAAAAGAATTGAAGGTGAAATAAAGGTTTCATATAAACAAAACCTTAGAGAATCTGCTGCCAGCTGACTGTACAACAAAAAACATTAAGAGAAGTTCTCTAGGCAGAAGGACAAAAGATACCAGATGGAAAACTGGGGAGCCCCTAAAAGTGTAAAAATTAACCTTGGGGATACAATGTAGATATAAACTTGGAGAGCACCTAAAATTGTAAAATGTGTGGATAAATATAAAAGACATTTTTCTCAATTTTTAATATGCTCAGAAATAAAGCAAGGAAAGATGGTAGAAAGGGAGGGGTATGATATCGTGGATTCTCAATATATTGCTGTCCACTAGAGAATGTAAGCTCCTTGAGGGCAAGGACTTTGTTTGTTTTGCTTAGCACTGTATCGCTAGTCCCTAAAATAGCCTGTGGCATAGGGCAGGTGCTCAACAAAAACTTCCAGAATAAATAATTCAAGAAAAAAAAGGGGAGAGGGACATGAGCTGCAAATTTAGGTAGTGGTGAGGTTAGGCCTCATTGTGAAGGTAATATTTGTACAAATACTTGGAAAAGACACGGCCAGAGTTGTGCTTGGTAATATCAGCTATTCTAATGCCTGTTTGGGTAAACATGACTCAATGAAACATCCCTCCTAGGCAATACACTTCTATCGTGCACTTCAGTAACTATACCTTAACCCAAAGCAAAGAAAAATTGAGATATATTGAGAGTTTAGAGGAGCAAAAATCCTTTCTGAACATTTTAAGAAATCATATGTCATTTCATGAAGGTATCTATGTACACCTAATTCTGTTCTCCAAACACCCAGCCCTGGCATCTCTAAATTCCATACATTATATGACTGACTTCAGGAAGGGATATGATAAATTCATTTCTTCAAGGACTAATAAAGCTGGTATTTGACCACCTGTGATCCACATTCCTTATTAAGGACACTTTTATTTTAATGAAGACAGACCTTTCAGCCAAAGTAATAAATCTCAATTTGGGGAAATGAAAGCCTCAGCGAGTGGGTGGGTTAGATATATTTCTGGTCAGAGTTAAGTGCTGGAGTCCCCTTGGAGAAGTTATGAAATCATAATATAAAGGCCAAAACCCATCCTCTTCAAGGCCTGTTTGTGTTTATGAGTACTTACCAATGATTGATTATATTTCTCTGTGGCCAATATTCGACAAAAACTCAGAAGTAATGGTGCCTTATTTATAGATTTTCACTTAGAAATTTGCTACGTCCTTCAATATCATTAATAAATCCCAAGCCCTGTACTCAACCCCACTGCACAAAAGTTACATTAGAGAAAAACAGTGCTTGCTTCAGCAGCACATGTGCTACAAATAGAGGAAAAACAATTTATTATCACAAACTTCAAACAAGCCCCAGAAGGCAGACTCTCCCTGGGACTCAAGAGCAAATAAGACTTCAGGGGCTCATTAAAAGTTGACTTTTCTCTAAAAACCTTTGAGGGCTCTTGTCTGGATGATGCAACATCAGGGAAAGTTCCTCTGAGTTGATGTCACTTCAGAAACTGTTGCCATAGAAGCATCATTTCAAATGCATTTCAAAGCTATTAGAGCAACCACTTTTTATGTGTTTGTGCTTTGGGGTTTTTTTTATTTTTACTTTTTTTGAGGTAAAATTCGTGTAACATAAAATACACCATTTTAAGGTATACGTACCGTGGTTTTTAGTATATTCACAATAATGTGCAACCATCAGCACTATCTAATTCCAGAACATCCTATTGGCTCAGAAAGAAACCCGGTCACTTCCTATTCCCTCTGCCCCCAACCCCTGGCAGTCACTAATCTGCTTTCTGTCTCTATTGATTTGCCTCTTCTGGTCATTTCCCATAAATAGAATCATATAATATGCAGCCTTTCACGTCTGGCTTCTTTCACTCAGCTTAATGTTTTCAAGGTTTGTCCATGTTGTAAACATCATTTTTTTAGGGCTGAATAATATTGCATTGAATGGATATACTACATTTTATTTATCCATACATCAGTTGGTGGACATTTGGGTTGTTTCCACTTGGGGGCTATTATAAATAATGCTGCACGAAGGTCGGCCAGAGGTGAGAGCTTAGGGTCTTCTCAGGTCTTTTCTGAGCATGTGCCCAGCCCTAGCCATGTGTGTGGCCTTCTAGGTTCCCAGGAATACATGGGCTCTTTTCAAAGCCCTGATTTTCAAAAACATCTCATTCCCTAGTCTTTCCTCCCAAGATCTTTGGTTAATCTATTGTTTGCCCCAACTGTTATCCCTTGCCCCAGGTCGCACTGACTAATACATTTTTGCCTTTAAATGTTTTCCACACGTGGCCTCCTCCCCCTGTAGCCCCATCAGCCGGCGGGAGGAGTCCAGGTTAGGCAAAATAGAGGCAAGCCCTTTCATGATCCTTCAGAGAGCCACCAGATAGGACAAAACAAACAACCACGGTTCTTGGAGAATAAGGTCCGTTACGCTCCTTCCAGTACTGGCGCTTACACCAGGAATGCGAGCTGCTGTCTTCAAGGCCAACGCTGAGCTGCAGCAAGGATAAGTTAAAATGCCACAGAACTGTCTTACCAAGATTAAGCTTTTTTTCTTGATTGTGTTCTCCTGGTTGCTACAAGCTTCTGGTTAGTATCCAGAGTTCTAAGAAAGTTTATTTTGAAAGTTTTTGCCAGTTTATTTATTGCTTTTGTCGATGAAAGGACTTTGGAAGTTCCCTACTGTGCCATTTTGGCTGACAGCACTTTAGACTCAACCCCTTTCAAATCTGATGCATCCCACTTGAATTACAAATTATGTGGCCCTGCTAAGTATTCAGAAAATAAACTTTGGAATTAGTCTGATCTCAGTACAAATCCTGGCTCTGCCACTTCCTAGCCGGATGACAGTGGTAAATATGTTTAACCTCTCACTGAACTTCAAATCCCTTGTCTTAAAATGTGGATAAGAAACACAACTCAGAACTGTAGTTATGAATAAATGGTGCCATTTCGGGCACCACAATTTAAGGTATAAAGCTTATGGTGCAGTGTGGATTTCCCTGTCTTTACCACTGTAATCTGAAGCCTACAGGAGCATGGTTGGGACAGGTATTGCTAGCGGAGTGTGTGTGTGTGTGTGTGTGTGTGTGTGTGTGTGTGTGTGTGTGTGTGTGTGTGTGTGTGATGGGAGGGGAATCATATAAAACCATGTATTTTAAAAGGCAGCCCAATAAAGCAAGCTATAAACAGTATATGTAATATGATCTCATTTCAGAAAAAGAAAGGTATATGTATCCATACAAAATATCGGCAAGGATAGACATTAAGTAATTAAGAATGTAGAGGAAATACGGTGTTTTTAATTTCTCATTTTTTCTTATTTACTTATATTTTCTCATTTCTTCATGCACATATATTGCTTTTGAAATCTTAAAAAATGCTTATGAAATACAGCAATAAGATCCCATGTATCCCCAGAAATTCAATAAACCTATTTTACTTTGAAAAAGTAAGTCCTACACAAAAGTATGTTATAGCAAAACAGCATGTTACCGAGAGGACACGATGGGCTGATGTCAGAAGTCCTGGGTTCTAGGTCATGTCCAGGTCTGCCTCTTGCTAGCTATGTGACCTTGGGTAACTTGAGTAACTTCTTGAGCTTCTGTTTCCTAGAAAATGAAAACAATAATGCAGCATTCCTCTTTTTCCCTATGCCATACTGATAATAAGACATCAAGAGTAAAACAACATGCCTGAGAGACACAGGTGTACAGATTTAAAAGGCTATAGACTAGAGCAGTGGTTCTCAAATATTAATGTACATCAGAGTCACCTAGAAAAGCTGTTAAGACTCAGATTGTCAGGCCTCATCTCCAGAGTTTGCAGTAGGTCTGGGGTGGGGCCCAAGGATTTGTAAGTTCCCAGGCAGTGCTGATGATACTGGTCTGGGGACCACACATTGAGAATCGTTAACTAGAGGCAAAGAAAAAAAGCACAGAATCTTCAGGTTCAAGTTCCAAGTCACCTCTCTTAGTTCTGTGACTTTGAACAAATCTCTTCATCTATCTACACATGAGTTTCTTCACCAATTAAAAAATATATATATTATAGTTCTTGCTAATAAATACCATCTGCCTCCAAGATTTTTATGAGGATTAAAAGATTTAAACTTGTGAAAAGAATGCATAAACTCTACTGAATTATGCAAATAGCATTAATTATATAAGTTAGGCAACTAAAGTAGCTAGAATTTAAATTATTTTTATTTTAGGAAGTACATCTCAGACGCACAGATGTCTGTCAGTTTAGATTCCCAGTGGTAAAGATCCATGCTTCTAGCAAGCATGTCTGAAATTTGAGTCCTTTGCCACTGCAGATGGAGGTAATAGTGCCTTGCTTAAGTACCATTATAGAAACATGTAAATAATAATAATAACACAACAGTCTAAATTTACTGAAACTTAGTATTTTTTCAGGTACTGTAGTAATTTAAAATTCACAATCCTATGAAGTAGCTGTGTAATAATTCCCAACTTGTAGCTGAAAAAGTTTGGGCTTCAAATAGTCAAAAAATTTGCTCAGGGTTACACAGCAAAGATTAGAATCAGGGTTTCTAAATAATAGGCTTATAATGCTATTTGTTGATTCATCTAATTTAAACATAATTCATTGATTTATGGCCTAGAATAATAGCTAACTCATAATAGTTATTTTACCATTATTTGCTTAGGGAATTACTGCCAATTCAATTTGATTGGGATTTAGGTCTCTTACATTCCCCATCCTCAGTTCTCCTCTCCTTTCCTCCCAATATGGGTACATCACAATTTTCATTTCTCAACATTTAATGTTTACTGTACTATGATTACGTTTCCTTACTTGCTCCATTTTAGTTTTTCCCAGAGTAGATATTGTCCCCATGGTTTTCTATGTGCCTCTTCTTGATATTTCCACATACTCCAATTTCAGGGATAGAATGTGACATGAGAAAAGGAATTCAAGGACAGACAGACTTCTTGGGACCCCAATATAAAGGGCACAGAGCAGAGGGGAGTCTGGTTCCCCACTTAAATCATTCTCTTTTGATCTGTGAATGTCATATTCTATTTCTAGTTCCACCTACTTCTAACCTGACCTAACCTGAATTTTCCTGAGCTCCTCTGAGCACAAAAGGAGCAATAGATCTCATCTTTTTTTCTTAATTCCCTTATTTTATTCAGAATAAACTACATTCCAAGCCTGATTTGCCCAATTTGTTAAACTACAAAATTTTTCTGATTCCCCAATTTTTCAAGCTACAAAACTCTCAGTTGCTATAATTTAATCTGTCTTTAGTAGGACAGTGCCTTCAGTCTAGAGTCAGAGATGCTGGCTTTTCAGCAATCATAGGACTTAAGCCCAATTACCAGTTTGTTGGATTCAATTTCATATGCAAAGCAAACCTAGTTGTTGGCATAAATACATAAAGTGCTATATCCTACTTCATCTTTTATTTTCAATACATATGCCCACAAGCATATATACAATTTTTCACAAATACATAACTGTGATAACATGCATGTGTTTTGTGGGTGTGTATAATCCCTTGTTATTTATTCTTTTCCTTCTTCTTTGGCTACCTTGGGCCATGCCACACACAGGCCACATACAGGCACCTAAAACACAGTTTCTTCATGGTCTTCTTTTACATCTGGTGCATTAAAATTCAATTAGTCAAGCTCCATTAACACTGATACGCATGGGCTATCGGGGTGCAGATTATACTCCTTTTTGGAATGGTTTCTCAGGAACCACCACGTGATGCTCACACCCCAACTACTGCCCTCCAATTTAGCTGGTAATTAACCTCCCCAAAGTAGGAAGATACCTGTTGAGTTAAATCACAGAGCTTCAAGTCCAGGGGAAAACTAAGGTCAATTTCCAGATGCCTAATGACAATTCACATTTCTATAGCAACTGAGCATTTGAAAAAATATTTCCATATGCATTATCCCATTTTGTGCTTACAACGAACCTTCGGAGTTGATATTTTTATTTCTTATTTTATAGGTAAGGACATGACTTGTCATTCAGTAAGTAGGATAAGCATACCACACTACACTCCCTGGATTTGGGATAATGTCAGCTTTACATTATCATGTTCTGGTGAATATTTTGGAATTGACTATACGAAAAGAGAGATTAAAATTCTGAAGCGAAATGCATGTCCAAGGAACAGAGATTTCTAACTCTAAATGTATGAAGTTGTAGGCAGCAAAAACTCCAGGCCTTGCCTATTTCCTCTAACCCTGCTGGTCTCTGAAACACTGCCCACCTGGTCTGACTCCTAACAAACATTAGCAGTAGTGAGATGAATAAAACACAAGAAACAGTTAGGTGCGGGGAGATGCTCATACCTGGCCTAACCACAGGACTCCCACCTGGAAGAGAATGGCTGCAGCAAAGCATTCTACAGGGACAGAGTTCATTCTCAGGGAGTCAACAAGGCAGCCAGGGCTCCAGCTCCCTCTCTTTCAGGGAGCGCCATAGTGGGGTGTCCAGTCTCGATTGCTCTAACTTTTCTTAATTCTCAACTTCACACTCCCATATGCTACTTTCATCAGAAATTCATCATTTGTGGATCTCTGCAACTGCTCTGTTATTACCCCTAAAATACTGATGAACTTTGTATCAAAGAAGAAGATCATCTCCTTTGAGGTCGGCTTGTCACAGCTCCACTTCTTGCTTGTATTTGTCATGGCTGAGGGTTGCATGCTGACCCATGACCTCTGTGTCGTCATATCTCATCAGCTCCTGCTGGTAGTTGCAGTATTTGTAATGGGGTCGGTTGGTTCAACCATAGACATTGTGCCTTGTATTAAAATTGTCCTTTGTGAGCTATTCATCAGTCATTACCTCTCTCATCCATTATCTTGTATAATATTAATATGACAATTTTCTCTTTGACTTGATTCAACGTTGGAGTCACTAGATTAACAGTCCTTGTTTCCTGTGCGTTTTCTCTTCAGCATCCTCCACATCAGCTTCATAGAGGGCAAGTCCAAAGCCTTTAGCAGAAGCTCTGGGATTTTTCTCTGGGTTTGATGCATTCATGCTTCTTCCTGGTTCTCTCTCAGATTGCTTGCTCTGGGAGAAGCCAGCTGCCATGTAGTGAGAACATGGAGTTCTCCTTGTAGTTGACCTATGGAAAGGGTCACGTGGTGAGGAAATGAGGCTGCCTGCCACATGGAGGGCTTCTGCCAGGAGCCGTGTGAGTGAGCCTCTGGGACATGAGTCCTCCAGCACCAACCAAGCCTTCAGATGACTGTAGCCCCAGCCAATCTCTTGACTTTAACCTGATGAGAGACCCTGAGCCAGAGCAACCCAGCTAAGCTGCTACCAAACTCCTGACGTACAGAAACTGGGAGATGATAATGTTTATTGTTTTAAGCTGATAAGCTTTGAAGTAATTTGTTGCACAGAAATAATTAATGCACATATGAGGAGATATTCAACTCATGAATTACAAGAGCAATGCAAATTAAAATAACGCGATATCACTTTATACCAACAGCTCTCAAACATTTAATCTCAGGACCCCTTTGCACTCTTAAAAAATATCAAGGACCAAAGCGCTTTTATATATGTGAGATATATCAACTTATATTTACCATGTTAGAAATTAAAACTGAAAATCTTTAAAGATTCATTTTAAAATAAGAATAACAAACCTATTACATAAATATTTTTGTGAAAAGTAACTATATTTTCCAAAATAAAACAAAAATTTAGTGAGAAGAGTGACACTGCTTTATAGTTTTGCAAATCTCTTTAATACCTGCTTAATAAAAAACAGATGGAATCTCATATCTGCCTCTACATTCAACCCATTGAAAAATCACATAGCATGTAGCCTCCAGAAAAGTTTACATTCATTCAAGAATGAGAGTTAAAGACCAAATACTGCCAATATTAGTGTGAAAAGAGTTTTGACCTTGCAGGCCTCCTAAAAGGGCTTCAGGGACTCTCAGGGGTTCCTGGACCGCACCGTGAGAAGCCCTGCTTAACATCCAACAGAGTGACAAAAATTTTTAAGTTAGATGGTTCTAACTGTTGGTGAAGATGTGGAAATATAAGAAACTATGCATTACAGCCGTTCTAGGAGCACTATGATATCACCTAAGACAAGTTAAGTATATGCTGCCCTACGATCTAGAAATTCCAGTCTTTGATATATATCCCAATTGAATTCTGTCATAGAACCACAGGGGGAAATGTGCATTACTGTGGTATAAGGAGTACAGGCAAAATGAATACTCATCAACAGGCAAGCAAGTAGATAAAATGCAATGATTTGCAGCAATGGAAACAATATATTATCTGTGTACGTAGCCACATTGATGGACTTTTAGGGGTACAGAGACAAGTTTTTTTTTAAAGTAAGAAACCATAAAATATAAAACATAAAATCACTTACGTGTATTAAAATTATAATGCACAGACTTTCAGGCAAAGTTCAGTATGTTATAACAGGCAACTGTTCCTGTAGCCATAGCAGAAAAGGCTGTATTAATTACAAAAACTATGTTTTGTGGATATCAGGAAGTTGTGGAAGAAATGAAGACAAGGTGAATTAAAATTCCACAGGAGATAGAACCATTTTGAGGTAAGAAGACAATCCTCAGGAAGTTTTCCCCTGGAGGAAGTTCCTGCTTCTGGGTGCCAACCCCTCTTTGGTCTTGGTCCCAGCAGAGGGCTTCTGCCAGGGAAAATGAACCATCAAAGCTTTTAGTGGTAGTTACAAGGTGGAGTGACAATAGGAAATTTGAGAGACTTCAAATGCATGCCCAGTCTTCCCCACCGGACGTTTCCTGAGCACTGGGGCTGTGTAGACTAGACTAAAAGCCTCTAAAATGCAAAGTGAAATCTCCTACACTCTGTGCTAATTATGAAACAAATACACTACAAAGGGAAGGGTCCTGCATTGAAGTCACTGATCAGACTCACTGAGGCAGTCTCTCCTTCAAAGCATTTGCCAGGTTGAGAAGCTAAATGCAGCAGGCTAACGAGCTACACTGAAATCCTCTGAAGAGGAAATAGACCCTCTCACAGTCTTTCAGAGCTTAAGAGACAAAGACCCAACAGGCTTAATCAAAATCCTGGAAAGATCAGGCTCTAGGAATAGGAAAAACTAAATGTACACTGACTCTTACTAAAACTCCAACGCAGACCTACGTCAGCTCAGACCCCGATTGGATTCAGTGGTCAGTTCCTCACCCTATATGACTAACAGAAGAAAGGGGAACCATCTTTGGTAAAAGGCAGAATCATCCAGAGCATCTCTGGTTCCTATGGTCCTTTATCCACCGTGTTCAGCATACAATGCAAGTTCCAAACAGTAATTTTTGCAAAAAGTAGACAATAGGAGCAGATCTACAGATTACCCCAATCCTGGAGTTAGCAATAAGGATTTAAAAATAACCCTGATTAATATGATGAAAAAATAGAAGACAGATAAATTAGATGAAAGTATGGAGATTTCATCAGAAAACTAGGATCTCTAAAAAAGAATAAAATGGAATCTTCTGGAGTGAAGACGTCCTAGTCCTGATGAGGTGTATGCATTTGTCAAAATCTGTGTATGCATACTTAAGCTTTGTGCATTTCATTGTACATAAATTTTACCTTAAAAAAAACAAACTGTAAACAAATATTGAAGTATAGTTAGTGATGTGCATGCTGAAGTATTTAGGAAGAAGTATATCAATATTTACAATGTACTTTGAAGTATATCCAAAAAAAAAATTGAATGGTTTATCTGTGGATAGAAAAATAGATACATAACAAAGCAAGCCAAGTAAAGTGTCATAGAATTAACTGTTATAGATGTTCACTGTAAAATTCTTTCAACTTTGCTGTATTTTTAAGTTTTTTTTTCATAATAAGATAGTAATACAATATGATGAGAGAATATTATGAATAATGGTATGCAAATAAATTTGACAATTTGGATGAAAATGGACAATTTCCTCAAAAATTATGGTTTAAAATATTCCACAAATTCTTTGACACTCCCTTTAAAATGTGGAACCCAATTCCCATCCCCTTGAATATAGGCTGGATTTCGTGACTTCCTTCTATTGAATAGGAAAAAAATAGAAGTAGCAGTTGAAACTTCAGAGGTTAGGTCATTAAAGCACGGCGGCTCCCACTTTGCTTGGATCACCCGGTGAGAGGTGGGGAGGTAGGGAGAGACCCACCTGCTGAGGAACTGAGGCCTCCTGC
Organism: Eubalaena glacialis; assembly: GCF_028564815.1. Classification (NCBI taxonomy): domain Eukaryota; kingdom Metazoa; phylum Chordata; class Mammalia; order Artiodactyla; family Balaenidae; genus Eubalaena; species Eubalaena glacialis. The sequence goes on along the minus strand of NC_083725.1, from coordinate 9,248,661 downwards.
CAACACCCAACAAGGAACTGAGACTCCTAGAAGATATAAATAAAACATATATCTGGTGATGGTCTCATATGCAGAATATAAAAATAAATTCTGCAAATCAATATTCAAAAGATATACAACCCAAGAGGAAAGCAGGCAAAAGACTTAAACATACACTTCACAAAAGAAGATTTCCAAATGGTCAAAGTGGCCAACTGCATTCATCATCAGAGAAAACCCCAATCCAATGTCATTATACACCTTCCAAAATGGCCAGATTGTTTTTAATTGCAAAAACATAAGGAAGTGGAGAAAACAGGACTCTCACAAACAGTTGATAAAAATGCAAATAAATATAACCACTTGGAAAACGAATAAAGATGAACATATGCAAAGCATTATGACCCAGAAATTCCAATACACCAATTTTCATGGGTATATAACCAACAGAAATGCATACATATTTTCACCATAAGACACAAGTTAGAATGTTCACAGTAGAACTATTTTATAATAGCCAGAAACTAGAACTCAAATGTCCATCAGGTGGTGAACGGACAAACAAGTTGTTGTATTTCTGTGCAATAAAAAGGAATGGAAATCTGACACACACAGCAACGTGGATGAATCTCAGAAATATGTTGAGCAGATAATCCAGACACAAAAAAATATATACATATGATTCCATTTACATAGAGCACAAAAACAGGAAATACAATGGATTCTCATAGATATAATGTAGAGCAATAGAAGCCAAGCACAAAAGAGTATATACATACGATTCCATTTCTATAAAGCATAAGGAAGGCAAAATTAATCTATGCTATTAGAAGTTAGGATAATGATTATCCTTTGGGAACTGATGGTGATTAGAAAGGAGCACAAAGGTAGCTTCTGGGGTGTAAACTAAAGTTCTGTTTCTTGATCAGATGAAAATGTATGGGACATGTGTATATTAATGTATGTATATTATACATCATTAAAATGTAAATTATTTTTAAAAGGCAAAAGAAAATACATGCATATGAACCAATAATATTTGGCAAAATACATTTGGCAAAAACACATATAATAAAAAGATACAGAAAGGGGAGTGTGGAGAGGCTGATGGGGAATAGAAATAAAGGATCCCATCTCCCGCTGCCAGGCCTGGATCACTGCGATTAGTACACACAGGACAACTCTGATTCAGAGTTGGCCTCTAGCCCGGGGATGGGGAGAGAGGCAGTGCCAGCCCACATACCATATATCTAAAAAATTAGAAGTTATAAATCAAGCAAGCAAACTGTTAAATAAAATATGCTCTATATCTGCCTACCTTGACACATAGACACACACACACACACACACACACACACACACACACACACACACACACACACACACACACACACACACACACACCCCTTCATAATGATCAGGAATGCCAGGTTCAAATTTAGAATCCTCGAACTGCCCAGATCCCTTCTTCCCAACCCAGCTAAGTCCCACATTGCAAGAAGTCTCACAATTGCATGTGTGGACACCCAGGACTTCTAAATTCCATCCAAACCCCAACAATGAGCCATTCCTTAGGCCCAAGGGTGCACTCCAGCAGCATGATCTGCCGATGGGAGAATGTACCTGAGGAAAAGGCCCTGGAAGCAGGCTGGGGCCATCTGGGCAGGGAATTACAGCATCCCTGGTGCTGGAAGAGTGGTCTAGGCACATAGGCTCTGAATGAGCACATCCCCTTGGCCCCATGCACTCCTTGCCTTGTGGGAAGGCCACAGGCAAAGGGGACCAGTGTGAAAGCCAAGGTCAGGGCCTCTCTTGCCAAGTCTAAGGGCAGTACTAGAGAGAAGATTACCATATGCCCCAGTGTTTGCCTTTCCACCGACCAAACTCACCAAATTAAAGTAAGAGTTGACATTTACCCTACACTTTACAGTTTACAGTGCATCTTCCCATACAATACTCTTCATCAATCTTCACAGTTTTGTACAATCAATATAATACCATTTGACAGGGCTCCCCTGGTGGCGCAGTGGTTGAGAGTCTGCCTGCCGATGCAGGGGACACGGGTTCGAGCCCTGGTCTGGGAAGATCCCACATGCCGCGGAGCAGCTGGGCCCGTGAGCCACAATTACTGAGCCTGCGCGTCTGGAGCCTGTGCTCCGCAACAAGAGAGGCCGCGACAGTGAGAGGCCCGCGCACCACGATGAAGAGTGGCCCCCACTTGCCACAACTAGAGAAAGCCCTCACCCAGAAACGAAGACCCAACACAGCCATAAATAAATAAATAAATAAATAAATAAATAAATTCAAAACCGTCATCTGTTAAAAAAAAAAAGATATCTCTATTAAAAAAAAAATACCATTTGACAGATGAGAACTGACGGGAGCTTAAAAAAAATATTTGTAAATATATGGAAATTGTAAATACATGGTTGAACATTTTAGAAAAAGACCAGAGGCGGGGAAGGCAATGTAACACCAAACACAGATCAGTTTCTGGGAGAGAGCCTGGGCCCAAAGCAAAAATCATCACTGAGACAAAGAATACTATGTGGGAGCAGCAACCCTAGCTGAGTCTTGGGGGCTCCATTCCCACCCCAAACCTCAAAATGAGGGCCTTCAACACATTTAAGCAATCTCCACCCAAATTCCACACCAATTACATGGGGGACCTGCTCCACAGCCCTCCTCCTCTCCACCACCCCACCAAAAATACTTTATTAATGAGAGGGCAGCCTAAAGCCACGGGACTGCATCTGCTCGGGGACAATCCAGAGGGCAGCCTGGCACCAGCCCCAGCTGACACCCGACCCTCCTCCAGCGAGGACCCACTAGGCTATGCCTCCCTCTAATTACCAGGTGCCTGGCTCAGGGCCTGGCCAGTTATTTAGAGAACCAGCGCCCGCTCCTCGCACAGATATCCATGAGGCCAGGGCTGCAGGCACCGTCTGCTGAAAGCCTGCTGCCTGAAGCTGCCACCTCCTAACTCCACTCTCCTGGGACCCCTCCTGCCACCCCCGTGCCCAAGCTCGGGGCATCATGTCGCTTGCACACACAGCTGCAGAGTACATGCTCTCAGATGCCCTGCTGCCCGACCGCAGGGGCCCCCGCCTCAAAGGACTGCGCCTGGAACTGCCCCTGGACCGCATGGTCAAGTTCGTAGCCGTGGGCTTCCCCTTGTTGCTGATGTCGCTGGCATTTGCCCAGGAGTTCTCCTCTGGTAAGTGGCTTCCAAGACCCAGTGGGCCCTGAAGTGAGTCAGCCCCCACTGTCTAGATCGCATGACTCGGGCCGGGCATCACCCAAAAGGCAGACTATGCATCCGTTTTGGGCACCAGCAAAGCAGAGGTGTTAAAAAACTTTGAAAGTCATTTCTAAAATTTTCCAATAAGAAATATTTAGTCTTAATTTCAGTATTCGTATGTTCTGTGTCATTGCAATGACTAAACTTTTATTTTGATTTTCATGTGGATGAAAGAGATTAGGATCCTATAATCTTTCCAGGACTTATGACCTCTAAAGGTCTTAATTAGCCAAGCTTCAGATAAATCTCCTATCTTCTTGGAGTCTTCTTTCTACTCCCCACCTCCAGGATTATTGACTTGAGAACATATTAAGTTAAGTGCCTGAGAGAGTCTGGCGCATCACAGGTGCTGAATAAATCCACTCCTTCCTCTCCAAGAGCCCCAGCCCCATGCACGAACACTAACAAACACGTATACCCAGTGTTCTAGGTGCTAGATGAACACAGCAAATCTGCCACCTCTATTAAAGACAACGTGGACTTTCCCGAGAACTGGGATTGCTGGCTTTCTTTTCTGGTTGTGTGCTGAGCTCACCACCTTTCCCAGGGAGGTGTGTCAGCCTCCCACTGCCTCTTCATTCACCCACAGTGCAGACCCAGAAACCTAGGGCCTGGGAAATGGCCAGAAAGCTCTTAGCTGATTGTGCCCTGGATGCCCATTCCTCCACCCCCACTCAGGGCTGCCTCAAAGCTGTGTTCCTCTTCCAGGGTCTCCCATCAGCTGCTTCTGTCCCAGTAACTTCAGCATCCGGCAGGCTGCCTACGTGGACAGTTCCTGCTGGGACGCACTGGTTCACCACGAACAGGATGAGTCTGGCCAGTACAGGACGAAATCCCTCTGGCCTCACAAGGTAAAGCGGCAGGGGCTCTGTCAAGCCTGCCTCACGGCTGGGTGGAGGGGGGCAGAACTGCATCGAGAGGTTCTCTCCTGCCTGCCTCTGCTTTTTTATTTTGGTCATTGACTTTCACGTCTCAGGCATTCTTCAAATATCTGGTCATATTTGCTCACCCACTTTTATCTGATTGGAAGTTTTGTGCCTAGGGCTGAGGCTGTCAGTTCAAAGTAATCCCTTTGGGCCATTTCATTGGGAAAACCCCAGATATCAGTATCTGCAATCTGATATTCTGGGCTGGTCAGTTTTCCCAAGAAGAATCATTCAATCCCTAATTTGGGCGGAGGGGGCAGCATGCGGTTGGTATCAAGCTCGTTTGCCAGCCCTCTGGGAACTCAGCCGTGGGTGTCAGCATTCACTACTCATTCAGCTCACCCCCGTTCTCAGTATGTTCCCCCTGCCCTCAATGGACCCAAGTGCAGAATCTGTCTGGTTTAACGTTTCCAAAGAATAAACCACAAGGGCGGTCGGCTGAGTGCACCATGTTTCAGAAAGGATCTGCGGGCCTGTTTTCTCGATATTCCTGTTTCCAGCCCCACCTGCAGCCCCATGTTCAGACGCAGCCAGTACCTCCCATCCCTGAGTCTTCCTGGTTCTGTGGTGAAAACAGCTTGGCTGTACCCACCTCAACTCCTCATCCTCTCCGCGGGCTGGTACCTTCTATCACGCAGCGGCTTCCCAGCTTTCAGCACTTTGTGACTCTTGTCTCCTCTCCTGTTTCCTTTGTCCTTATAGGATTATGTCTTTTGGGTCCCTTTATTGTCATTCTAGTGGGAGCAGAAGTAGTATGTATGTCCAAGGCGCAGTTTTAGTCAGAAGTCACTCATAATGTTTTCTAGTTCTGACAATTTACAGGGCCTCAAAATGCCACAGTTCTAGGACCCAGACAAAACCAGAGACTTAATGGAAAGAGTTCATGAGGTGTCTGTCCCTGGAAGTGTTCAAGCAGGATCTAGATGGTAACAAGTTCAAAGTACTGCAGAGGGGATTTGTATGTCAGAAAAGAGTCAAATTGTCGATCATCAGATGGCCTGAGTGCTCTTTCAGCCCAGGTTCTCTGGCTCCGCTTTAAGCCTACTGAAACGGAAGCTCTAGGGTGAAAAGTTCATTTTCAAGAAACATCATTTCTTAGGAGTGAAAATGTTCTCATTTGCTCTCGTGGTCTAATATACCTTTCCTAGCCTTTCTCTCTTGTTTAGTTCAGAAACACAGACACACACGCACACACACACACACACAAATCAAATAGCCTCCCTTTCTCTTTTTCTTCAAACTCTCCTCTAAAATAAAAAGCATCTGTGGTTCAGGAGAAGCTATAGTCCAGTATTTCTTAAGGGAATAAGCCCCCAAATCGGACTGGCTGGTTCCAACTCCTGCTCACTCACCTGCTAGACACGTAACCCTGTATCGGGCACTTAACATTTTCATGCTTCAGTTTCTTGGTCTATAAAATAGAGATACTGATAGTACCTGACGAAGAATGAATAATGCATGTTCAGTACCCAGCAAAAATGTCGCTTAACTGAGCCTCTACGAGTAGAGTTTTTACTGTGGGCAAAACAGTGGGTCCAACCTGTTAGGTGTGGTGAGTATGATAAGGAAACATAAGGAAAAGTCCTTTATCTAAGGTAGCAAATAGTGTAGTGGAGGACACCAGCTTTATGCATACCTCAATGTCAGCTTATACACATACAGACCAGAAACAGCCCCCAAGGATTCCAAGACAGTGCCTGATGGCGTAGTTTGGTCTTACCAAGAATCCAAAGATGAGAAAAGGCCATTGCCCATGAGAGAAGGCAGGGAAGGCTACGTGGAGGAAATGGGACCTGACCTCCTCTCTGGAGGGTCGCAGTAAAAGTCAGCCATGCCAGGGCCCCTGGCAGGACTTGGAAAGTTAATGGACTCTGGATGCCTGGAGCAGTCAGAGAAAGAAAAGTGGAAGATTGAGAATGAAGATGCTCTCCCGTAGGATGCCATGACCACCATTGGCCATGATCTCTAGTTAGCTACCCAGGCTAACATGCATGGAGAATGGCGACAGGTAGCTAGCGCTCCCTCTTGCTCTCTTTCTTTTCCTTCCTTCCTTCCTTCCTGTCTCTGTCTGTCTGTCTGTCTCTCTCTCTCTCTCTCTCTGCCCTCCCCTTCTGAGGCAGGAACCAGGGAATGAGAGCCCCTCACTCATCGCTCTGTCTGCAAGGTTGCAAGGTCTGGCCACCCTGGGCCTCCCTCCTCAGCTCGCTCTCACCCTGCAGGCCCTCCCCTACTCCCTGCTGGCCCTGGCCGTGGCCATGTACCTGCCGGTTCTGCTGTGGCAGTACGCAGCCGTGCCGGCCCTCAGCTCAGATCTGCGGTTCATCATCAGCGAGCTGGACAAATCCTACAATCGCGCCATCCGCCTGGTGCAGCACATGCTGAAGATCCGGCAGGAGGGCTCGGACCCGCACGCGTTCTGGGATGAGCTGGAGAAGTGAGTTGTCTCCTCCACTGCTTTCTGAAAAACTCAGTTGAGCCCTAAAATGAGACCTTGCAGAGTAATCTTTAAACTATCCTCTGCGCCATCCTTCTCAAGAATTCAACGTTCTTAACACGTCACCGCATTGACTTTCTATCATCTCTGTACAGGGAGAGGGAAGGGACTCTGCCTCCAGTTTATAGGTGACTCCACTGAGTCACAAAGGGGTTAGCCTCTGAAAGACCACTTTTTCAGAACCCTGAATAGCTCCTCCCAGGCCTACAGAAAAAACATCCCAATTCTCCCAAATAGTTTTCCTAGGCCCTCCACACACTGTCATCAACTACTTCCTCAGACTCCTGTTCAACAACTAAATGACAGAAACCTTCCACTCCACCTAGGCAGTCTCCTTCTTTTCTCCTGAACAAGCCATTCATTCATTTAAGCATTCATCTGTCATTTAGGAGCACCAGACACAGCTCTGGGTGCTGTGGATACGGGTGTGTGTGTGTGTGTGTGTGTGCTGGGGGCGGGAGCTTATATTCTATTGAGGGAAAACAATCAGTGAATTAGCATAACACATAAGTAAATTATATGGTAGAGGATAAGTGATATAAAGAAAACTAAGACAGGGAAAGGGGCTCAGGAAAGCTGGGAGGCAGAGAGGGGGTGCAGTTTTAAATAGGGTGGCCAGGGCAGGCCCCCTCAGAGCACAGCTGAGCTAAGGTTAGAAACCATATTCTGCCTCAGGTTTGTGTACGTCTCTATCCTCTGAAAAAAGCTCCTCTCCTGTCTATCTTTCTGAACCCTATCTACCTTTGGAAGGCCAACCTAAGACAATATTCTCCATAGAGGTTTCTGAACACTCCAGCTCACACTGTATGTCTCTCTCCTAACTTTTACAACTACCATGGTTTGTATCCATCATTTTAGCAACAGAACGAGCATTGTTTTTATTTCCTATTTGCATGTTTCATCTGCCCCTTCCCTACAAGCCAGACTGCAAGCTTCTTCAGGGCAGAGACTGGATTACATCTACCTGAACACCACAGCTCTCAACAAACACTTGTTAGCAGATTTATTTCTATAAAATGAATGAACTGGCCTTAAAAAAAAATCATACACAAAGGAAACAGACCAAGAACCAGAACATGGTTGTTTAGAATCCCAATCCAGTGCTAAGTTAATAAGTCTTAATGCTTCTTAAGGATCCTACTTCAGCTTAGAGATTTAGTCTGCCTTGCCAGGCAGAAATCCAGAGTGATCATTCATTATTCACTGATCATTCACTGGGTTTACTGCATTGCACTCATGTCTTGGAGAATTAAGATACACTCACACACCTCTTTTTAGGGAAAGGAGGGGTTATGCTCAAAGAAGGCAGATATTCCTGTGAGCCAATAATGTCGTGTTGCATACACAGATGCTGTTACTTCCCCACGTGGCTCTCTCAGGATACAGTTCTAAACGGTCCCTCCTAATCTTGCCTCCTTTCTTCCCCTGCCCAGGGCTCGGAAAGAACGATACTTTGAATTCCCCTTGCTAGAGCGGTACCTGGCCTGTAAGCAGCGCTCACACTCACTAGTGGCCGCCTACCTCCTGAGGAACTCCCTCTTGCTCTTCTTCACCTCGGCCACCTACCTATACCTTGGCCACTTCCACCTGGATGTCTTCTTCCAAGAGGAATTCAGCTGTTCCATCAAGACAGGGCTGCTACGTGATGAGACCCACATCCCCGATCTGATCACGTGCAGGCTGACCTCTTTGTCTGTCTTCCAGATTGTTAGTCTCTCCAGTGTAGCAATATACACCCTGTTGGTTCCAGTGATAATATACAACCTCACGCGGCTGTGTCGGTGGGACAAACGGCTCCTATCCATCTATGAGATGCTCCCGGCTTTTGACCTCCTCAGCGGAAAGATGCTGGGATGTCCCATCAATGATCTCAATGTGATCCTTCTTTTCCTCCGAGCCAACATCTCTGAGCTCATCTCTTTTAGCTGGTTGAGTGTCCTGTGTGCGCTGAAGGACACAACCACCCAGAAGCACAACATTGACACAGTGGTGGATTTCATGACTTTACTGGCTGGCTTAGAACCCTCAAAACGTAAACCTCTCACCCACGGGATGTGTGATGAAAATCCATAGTTAAGAAACCACAAAGCAAGAAGTTTTATGGAAAGTAAAAATCTCTCCCCTTCTTCACAAGTCTCACACACTAATATACAAAAACACCCACTTTAGGATTGCTACACTTGCATTTAGCTGAATCGAACATCCTGTATTATGTTATCCCAAAGGTGAGAAGATATAATCAATACATGGAAACAAATCTGAAAGTTGGAGCTGATGAGTCCAAAAGCTAAAAAAAATTAGATCTAGAGCTTAATATGAAGACAGAAGAAAAACTAAGACTAAAATTAAAATCTAGGGACTTCCCTGGCGGTCCGGTGGTTAAGACTCTGCACTTCCAATGCAGGGGGCATGGGTTCGATCCCTGGTCGGGGAACTAAGATCCCTCATGCTGCACAGCATGGCCAAAAAATAAAAAATTTAAAAATAAAAGTTACCATTATTTTTAAAAATTCAAAAAAATTAAAGTCTAGACATTGTACAAAGGGAGAGGTTTCTACAGGCTATTAAATGGAGGCAGTTTCTTCTCACTGTATTTACGCCATGGCCTTTGTAGGATACACACTCAGTTTAGAGCAAGTGGGGTAATCTGGTAAGAGAATAAAGATATGAAATCCCTGGGAACCCTGTGGTGTGGCCTCAAACCCTAGGAATTCGCCCAGCTTGTTTTGTGGAAGTCACCAACCGTGCCCAGGGACCCTGTGGCCTGCAAGATGGGCCAAGAGATGCTGATGGCAGGAATTTGCCGTCTGCTCTTGGGGCTTAAGGACAGCATAGAACAAGGCCAGGGCCGTGCATCAGCTGTGGGTGGAGCCTTGAGGTGTACAGATATGCTTTTTCATTGTGTAAACCAGGGACTCACTTCACCAAGGGCTGGGATTATGGGCTGCAGACTCCTTCGTAATTCTTGATGGGCCCAGATATGCTTCTAATACCCCAGGGGATGCTCTACCTTCACTTACAGCCAATCACTGATAGCAACCATTTAGAACTAACCAGGATAAACAGTAAAGTGCTGTTGGGCCCCAACTCTCTCTTACCCATCTTAGCTTCTAACTCCCATTGCTATGCTTGGAACCTTGATCTGACTCCAAAGGCCATGCTCGGACCACAATACCATGCTGTCTCTCATTTGCTGTTTCTTTGTAGAGCTGCATATTATGTATTTCTTCAGAGAATTTTTGCATAAGTCATTTAGACCCCTCTTCATATAGATAAGTAGAAAAGTTAGACAAATTCAGATAAGTTTACCTAAAACAAGCAAAGGGGTCGATATACCAACATTCATCAATGGCTTCCTGTTGTCGCTTGGTAAAAGCCTCACTCTTCAGTTGGTACACAAGACCTTCATAATCCAAGTCCTGCCTGCTCCTTCAGTCTCTCCTCTTGCCTCTGTCCACATACATCTTTCACTCTGATCAACAACTTGCAGTTCCCACACTTCTCATGATGCTGAGCCAGTGAATATGCTGTCCCCACTGCCCAAGATGCCCTCCTCTGTTCTTCGCTGGGCCGGCTGCTAGCTCTCCTTCAAAATCTGCCCAGGCATATTTCCTTCAGGAAGCCTTCCCAATCTCCTCCCTCCTTCCCTAACTAGGTGCTGCCATATTATCCAATACCTACCTCTAAGATAAAACTTATTACTCTTAATATTAATATAGCCCATGTATTTGTCTTTTCCTCTTAAATAAGTTTCCTAAAGGCTGTGTCATCATAGGCACTAATAAATAAATATTTTTCTGAATACATAGTGAATGAGTTGCTCAGGAACATCACATTGTCTGGAGAACACAGAACCAGCCACTAAAATACCCTGTATTGAAAAAGCTTTGTGCACAAACATGCACTTCACAGCAATTGATGACCAAAAAGTCAAACATGGAAATAAATAATTATGTAAAATTATTATGCCATAACTGGAATATTAAGCAGCCATCTAAAATAACATTTATAAAGAACTTATAATAGCACTACAAAATGACTATGATAATGGTAAGTGAACAAAAGAGGAAACATGTTTGGTATGATCTAACCTATATAAAATGCGTTAAAACATTAAACATACAAACTACTACATATAAAATAGATAAGCAACAAGGATATATTGTCTAGCACAGGGAATCATAGCCATTATCTTGTAATAACTTTGAATGGAGTATAATCTGCAAAAATACTGAATCACTATGCTGTACACCTGAAACTAATATTGTAAATCAACCATACTTCAATAAAAAATTAAACATACATGTTAAAAGTGATTCACTGCGTGTGGCAGCATTATGAATTTTTAAAAATCTTCTTTGCACTGTATTTTCTAAATTTCTAAATTTTTTTTTTTTTTTAATTTATTTATGGCTGTGTTGGGTCCTCGTTTCTGCGTGAGGGCTTTCTCTAGTTGCGGCAAGCGGGGGCCACTCCTCATCGCGGTGCACGGGCCTCTCACTATCATGGCCTCTCCTGTTGCGGAGCACAAGCTCCAGACGTGCAGGCTCAGTAATTGTGGCTCACGGGCCCAGTTGCTCCGCGGCATGTGGGATCTTCCCAGACCAGGGCTCGAACCCGTGTCCCCTGCATTGGCAGGCAGACTCTCAACCACTGCGCCACCAGGGAAGCCCTAAATTTCTAAATTTTGCATGAAATGTTTTAGAAATTGTAAGGAAATGTTTCTAATGAAATAAAGCCTGCAAGGACAAAATACAGCTGAACAGCAAATAAATCAGGCAGTTAGCAAATAAGGGTTAAAAAAAGAAGAAAGAAAGAAAATCTGTTAATCAGAACTACCTATATTTGGTTCCAAGGTAAAGTGCCAATCTATAGTATGAAAGGCATGATTATGGATATTTTGTAAACAAAGTATTCCTGGCAGTTTCCAAAAATGAATCTATATGGCTGCCTTGAGTATGTTTGTAAAAGCATACTGGAACCGTGAGTTCCAAAAGGACAGCTTTCAATATGAATGGACAAAAAAGACTCTCGTAATCTTTCTCTCTGTGTTAAAACCATTTTGTCAAGACTCTTGTCACTATTCTTACAATTCCAGAAATGAAGTACCTGGGTTATCGATTCTAAACCTCTTTTTTTGAACTGATTGTAAGTTACTTATTTTAGCGTTAGTTTTTTCTCCAGTAACTTACTGAACTTAGTGTTTTAACTCTGTACATATTTTCCTTAATTTCCGTATACAATTCTAGAAGTCTAAAATTTGAGTATATACAACAGTAATTATATATCAGTAGAGTACCTTTCAGTTTATAACTATCCACCTCATTATTCTAAAGACTGTATTCAGTTTTGAGAGGAAAAACCTGTGACCCAGAGGCTCACTCAACTAGTTAGTGGCATTGCTGGGAGAAAAATGAATACTACAAGCCTTCTGCCTTCCAGCCCAGCTCATTTACCAATACTGCATTCTAAATAACTATTTATTTGATGATTAGACAGACCTTGGTTATAAAGTTAGAGCTATATACATATAAGTTTAGGTACAGAAACATATTTTTGGTTTCATTAGGCAAATATTTACTCAGTGCCTACTTAGTGCAAGCATGTTATTAAAAGTGCCGGTTAAATCTTCCATCTTCCCCACTAAATCCTAATCTGAGAGCAGAGGACTTTTTTCTATTCACCACTGTAATCCCAGCTCCCAGTAAAAGGACAGCATAACAGGCCCTCAAGAAACATCTATGCGAGCTGTATAAAGAAAGTAGGGAAAGCAGCAGTCCCAGCAATGCGTTGGAGTGCATCCTACAGTCGGGAAGGCCAGTCTGTACCAAGTGCGGAAAAGTGGTGCTGAAACGCAGTGGGTGGGCTTCGGAAGCGTGTGTGAGATTGGCTTCGGGAAGATTTTTGTGCGTTCCTCTTCAGCTCAACAATAACACGCCTCAGCTAAGCACACACACGCGAGTCTCAAGGAGTCGTTTCCAGCCGCCCTCCTCCTCACCAGGTTCTCCCCTTCCCCCCCTTCCCCCTCCCCTTCTCTTTCCCCTCCCCTTCTCTTTCCCTCCCCTTCCCCTCCCCTTTCCCCTCCTCTCCCCCCTCCTCTCCCCTTCCCTTTCCCCTCCCCTCCCCTTTCCCCTCCCTTCCCCTCCCCTTCCCTTTCCCCTTACCCTCCCCTTTCCCCTCCCCTCCCCTTCCCTTCCCCCTCCTCTTCCCCTTCCCCTCCCCTTCCCTCCCCTTTCCCTTCCCCTCCCCTTCCCTTTCCCCTCCCTTCCCCTCCCCTTCTCTTTCCCTCCCCTTACCCTCCCCTTTCCCCTTACCCTCCCCTTTCCCCTCCCCTCCCCTTCCCTTCCCCCTCCTCTTCCCCTTCCCCTCCCCTTCCCTCCCCTTCCCCTCCCCTTCCCTCCCCTTCCCCTCCCCTTTCCCCTCCCCTTTCCCTTCCCCTCCCCTTCCCTCTCCCCTCCCCTTCCCTTTCCCCTCCCCTTTCCCTCCCCTTCCCTTTCCCCTCCCCTCCCCTTCCCTCCCCTTCCCCCTCCCCTTCCCCCTCCCCTTCCCCCTCCCCTTCCCCCTCCCCTCCCCTTTCCCCTCCCCTTTCTCCTCCCCTCCCCTTCCCTTTCCCTTCCCCTCCCCTTCCCTCTCCCCTCCCCTTCCCTTTCCCCTCCCCTTTCCTTTACCCTTTCCCTCCCCTTCCCTTTCCCCTCCCCTCCCCTTCCCTCCCCTTCCCCCTCCCCTTCCCCCTCCCCTTTCCCCTCCCCTCCCCTTTCTCCTCCCCTCCCCTTCCCTTTCCCTTCCCCTCCCCTTCCCTCTCCCCTCCCCTTCCCTTTCCCCTCCCCTTTCCTTTACCCTTTCCCTCCCCTTCCCTTTCCCCTTCCCCTCCCCTCTTCCCGAGCGGAGGATCGGCCGGACCGAGAGGACCCGGCTCCCAGCCCCGGAAGTTACGCGCGGCCGGCACCGTGACGTAAGTTCCGGTCACGGCTGACTTCCGAGGCAGACGCGGAAGTGCAGGGAGGCACCGGGAGCCGGGTTCGGTTGCAGGATTTCTGGCCCAGCCCTGCGCCTCGTGAATGTTCTAGAGAGGTCGATTCCTAGAGGCCCGCTTCCAGCAGCCAAGACCACACAAAGCCGGCGCTAGGGGCCACTCCTCGGCCGAGGAGCTGATGCCGGCCGCTCCCTGGAGCCCCCGTAGCGGGGCCGGACCATGAGCCTGCTGGGCGGCCTGGCCTCCTCGCCGCGGGCCCCGCTGCAGTCCAGCAAGGCCAGGATGAAAAAGCTCCCGAAGAAGAGCCAGAACGAGAAGTACCGGCTCAAGTACCTGCGGCTGCGCAAAGCGGCCAAAGCCACGGTGTTTGTGAGTGTGACCGGCGCTCAGCCCCTCTCAGCCTCGAGCCTCTCCTAACTCGCGAAATCTTTCCCCGAACTGTTCCCCTTTCCAGAGTGACAGTATTAATATAGTGTTAGGTTTTACATTGTACATTACTTATTGTTAGCCTCGTGCCTTGGACAAATTACGTAATTCCTGTAATCCTGTTTCCTCATCTGCAAATGAGAGCTAATAACTGCCTTGCAAACTTAATGAAGATTAAATGAGGAAAGTAAAGCGCTCGGTACCTAGAAGCTGTGCTAATAAGTTTTAGTCATTATCGTTATTACCGCAGAACTCTTGGAAATGCCTTTGAGCCTCCAGAGAAACCTGAGAATGAGGCGCTATTTTTAAAATAGCAGCACTGAAGCCCCGAGAGATGATTTGCTCGAGGGCACTATGTCAGAGCCCTGGCTCCAACTCAAACACTTGATTCTAGTTTCTTTAGTACTTCCATTACGCAGCCTGTTTCCCAAGCACCCCGCATACCCGTAACTGACCCCTTCCATGAACAGGCACATGAAGCTTTCAGTAATCCCCCCTGCTAACCTCTTTTGAGTCTTCCCAGTCTTTTATTGTAGAGGCACTGGGTTTACTGAATGAATGAAATGGTTTTCCAGCCACAACTAAGTGTTATAATATTCTGGCTTGCCTGGCTCACCTCAATGCTTGGAAATAGCAGGTGTCTCAAATATCTCCCCACATCTGAATCACCACTACCTTACCTCTTCTTCTACCAAAATCTAGAACATCCCTCAGCTTTTTTGGAAGCATAAGGAAAGGTTTGGAAATCAGAGCAGTCATTCCGAAAACATTTATTTGGCACTTGCCATGTACACTGGAGAGAAATAAGAAAAGCAGAATTGAGAAGATTTAGTATCTAATTATGTTACCTTTCTTTTATTCCCTAAATGTCAAAGGTACCTACAGCTTGGCACCTATGTTGTTAGGATACTGGTTCCACCAAGTCTATGAAGAAGGTTTTGTGAAGAAAAAGGATATTGTTTTGATCATTCAAAGTTTGAGGTCCCCACTATGGAACATCCAGTTTGGAGCAGTCCCCTCAGGACTCATGCTTGGGAAGTAGATTGAATCGTCAGCAGAGAAAGCTGATGCTTGAATACACATAAATAGGTTATGAAATTTAAGAATTTTATAGACTAGACTTGATTTTGTTCCATCCATATTTTCTCTTTAAGGTTCATACTGCATGGGATGCTTTGGGTTAGGTTCGCTTTTTAAGTTCCCCAAGAGTCAAGCCACTTGGGAATGGACCTTCCCCATATTTACAGGGGTTGAGTTTAAGCATCTATGATTTGAGCAGTATGCCCTTTTCTCTGCTAAAGGCTACCCTAATGAAGGTGACCATATGTCTTGGTTTGCCTAGGACAGCCCTACTTTGCCATATTGTTCTGGCAAAATTATTAATAGCTCCCCCTTTTCACTCGAAGGTGCACCAGTTTCTATAAATTATCTAATTACTCTGCCCACATTAGAACGTGACCCTACCTTTACTTATAGGTTTGTTTACAGTTTGTCTGCAAGGTAGACTAGCTCTTCCTTCTCACCCAGCAACACAGACTTCTTTGGTTTGGAATATAGCTCCTCTTCTCAGCATAATACTTTGATCTTTTATTCATTTTGTGTGACTATATTCAAAATTTTCTTCAAGGAAAATGCTGCTATTTGTGATGAAATTGCTCGTCTTGAGGAAAAATTTCTTAAAGCTAAAGAAGAAAGACGGTGAGCTGGTTCATGTTGTGTTCAGAATTACATTTTTTGGTGATTGATATGGTGTTACTGCTCCTAAGAATTTTCCTCCATCGGGATTTTTGTGCTTTGCACAGCCCACTGGCCACTAGTCTGGTACAGAGAAAGTCACAACCTATGGTATTGGTTCCTGTTTACCCAGGTCGTGTTGGACCATGATGATGAAACAGCTCTATTCATCTCTCTGACAAAACCCTCTTGCCACATCTTATAAGTAATTTTATTATAACTCTGCAGTTATAAAAGCCAAGGGATAAAAGAAACTGCATTTCATTCTACAAATATTTATTCCATATGTAGTACTCCGTGAGTATGTGTACATGTGCAGTTCATGGTATGTGCCCTTCAGAAGCCTAACACCTTCCAACATCCAGTTAGAAGAGCTCTCCAGATGCAAAAGAGATACGCTATAATCCTTTATCCTTAGCTTCTTGCAGTATTCTCTGGAGCTTCGTTTTTCCCAGGGTCCAATAAGAACCTTATTTTTGTGAATGCAATAATCTTTGTATATAGTTCTGGCTTTTCCCAGTACTTGAATAAAATATGGAATTGTGATAAAACGGAAGCTCATACCTCTGCTCCCTTTCCTTCCCGACCTCAGGTACTTGCTAAAGAAGCTCCTCCAGCTCCAGGCTCTAACTGAAGGGGAAGCACAGGTTGCAGCTCCTTCCCACAGCTCCAGTTTGCCCCTGACTTACGGTGTGGCCAGCTCTGTGGGAACTATCCAGGGAGCTGGGCCGATTTCTGGGCCTAGCACTGGAGCTGAGGAACCATTTGGGAAGAAATCCAAGAAGGAGAAAAAGGAAAAAGGCAAAGAGAACAACAAACTGGAAGGTACCTTGGGGAGAGGATATCAGTTGCCCCAGTGGCTCAACGACTAATGACAAAGACCTGGTACTAACTGGTAGACACTCGGCCACAGAGATGACTTAAACTCTCACCTGGTCCTTAAGCAGCCCTGGTAGCCCTTGGAAACCAAGTGTCTTAAAGCCACTCCAGGTGGAGGAATTGCAGTTAGACCTGGTTAAACGTGATGGGAGCAGGCCAAGGCCTCCCCCTTCTCCTACACACCTGACTCTCTGGGTGCCTTCAGTTCAGTCTTTCCTAGAGGCAGGGAAATGGGCTTGGTGGCCTTTTGAGCACACAGATGACTTAGGAAATTGCTGACCTTATACATGAAGTCAGAGGCTTTAAAAAAGTATAAGGCTTTTAGATACTAAGCACTGATACCAAAATTGGTTACTGCCAGGTGGGTGGGTTAGAAGGATACTCAGGGCTTTGGGGAAAAGTCCCATGTGCCCATTCAGTAGTGTGTAGAACGAGAATTGGCTTATTGCTCTTAGCATCGTGCAGAGTTTTCCCTTCCCCTCAACATTGGGAAGGGCCTAAAGTGGGTGACCCCAGATTTGCGTTTCAGTTCTGAAGAAAACATCCAAGAAAAAGAAAATGGAGGCAGGTGCTCGCAAGCTGGTTCAGCCCATTGCCCTGGATCCCTCAGGACGGCCTGTGTTCCCCATCGGACTGGGGGGTCTAACAGTATATAGCCTGGGGGAGGTGAGTGAGACCAGCGATAAAGAGAGAGGAGAATCAGAAATACGGGAGTGGGGTTGAGCCTTCCCTCCCTGTTCCCGTTAGCAGCAGCCCCTTGCTGATCCAGACCAACCCCAGAAAACCTCCAGTCCCTAGGAAACCAGGTCAGTTTTGTCTGCTACACATCCTACGCTCTTTCTCTCTCTGATTTGAGTCACTCTTTGCAGCCCCAAGGTGGTTCTAAAGGCTACCACAGTACGCTGGACTTCTGCATTCTCTGGTGACCTCAGTGGCAGGTTGGGGGAATCTTTTTTTATAGATCATCACCGACCGACCTGGCTTCCATGACGAGGGTGCCATCTACCCTGTGGGCTACTGCAGTACTCGGGTATACGCCAGCATGAAGAGCCCAGACCAGGAGTGTCTGTACACCTGTCAGATCAAGGACGGTGGCACACAGCCTCAGGTACCCACTCTAAGAATAACTGCTGGTTTTCTTTTTTTTTTTGAGAACCTTCTCTGTGACACGCACTTAATATATATTACCTATTCAGACACTTTACAAGGTAGATAGTGTGTAAGATGCAGAAAGTGATTGGCCCTGAGTCACACCTCTGCTAGTAAGTGATTTGAGCTGGGATGTAAATCTGCATTTGTGTGATTGTCCTACTGACACCCATTCCCTTGAACCGTGCTGGTGCTAATGTCAATATGGTGACCACACGAGGCCTGATCAAGCTGCTTGTTTGTAAAGTGCAGGCCTACATTCAGGGAAGGTTAGTTTGACACTCTGCCAATTCAGGTGGGACCAAGATGGAGGTAGCAGAGAAACTGCATATTAGTTTCTGACTGCATGTAGTCTTGAGGACCTGGGAGACCTGAATCCTAGTCGTATTAAGTATCTTTGTTCATCCTTCTCAGTGCTGTGGTTCAAGACAGTTCACTTTCCCAGTCTCCTCTGATCATTGGGGGAAAATAGACCATTTTCAGAGTTCCAGGCTTCACTGTCTGATGATGTTACAGATCACTAGAAAATGGGGTGGAAGGAGATAGAAGCAAGGGAAGGAACCTTTGAGCAGAAGCTGAGAGCCTGCCTGACACATGTGGACAGTATTGCATCACTCCTATCCCGGTTAGAATGCTGTCGGATGCAGCTGAGAGTTCAGATGACCTTGGCCATGCAGCATTTCTCTTTAGAAAGAGCTCTAACAGACAGACTCGATGTTGTAGCAATAATTATAACAAATCTATACGTTCAAGGAAGATCTAATCAAAATCCTAGTAGAATGTAAATGGTAATTGACAAGCTGGTCCTTAATTTCCTCTGAAAGACAAATGGCTAAAATATTAAAAAAAAAAAGTCTGTGGGGTTTTTTTTGTTTCCTTTATTAAGCCACTAACCCATCCAGACATTATTTTCAGGTACATTGTGAGTATTAATTTTTTTCCCCTAACATCAAGTGACACATTTAGTATATATTAAATACATATAATACTTGAGTATGTTTCCAGACGATTCTGTTTTATCTATTTGTCTATAAATGCCAGTATGACTTTTAATTGCTTTAGCTTTATAAAATGTTTTATACTATAAATATGTTAAAAAAATATAGAACAATGTATTTATAATCCTAGGGTGAGGTGAAAAGGTTTTCCTTAGCAAGATGTGAAAAGTAGAAGCCATAATGGAAAGTAGTAACAGATTTGACTATTAAAAATTTGAACACTTCTGAATGACAAAAACCACCATAATCAAAGTTAAAAGCGACAAACAAGAAGAAAATATGTAACAGTGGATTAATATCCAGATAAAGTGCTCTTATGGTCTAAGATAAAAAAGCAATCAGATAAAACAGGCATTTCACAGAAACAGTGCAGATGGTCGATGAGAGCAGACCTTACTAGTAGTTAGGGAGATGCAAATAAAACAGAAAGATCTTATTTTTTCTCATAGGCAAATATAAGATAGATAATAGCAAATGTTGGCCAGCATGTAGGAAAATAAGTACAAATGGCATTAGTAGGAGGGAAAATTTGTAAAGTTCCTTTTTTTGGAAGGCAGCTGGGCAATATCAACAATTTTAATGTGTGACTCCTTTGATCCAGAATACTTCGATATTCTAGTATGTCTTAGAGAAATGTGCAAATGTGAACAAAAGAGTTACATATAACAATGTAATTGTGGCATTGTTTGCAATAGCAAGAAGTTAAAAGTAACCTAAATGCCCACCAATAGGAGAATGGTTAAAAATTAAGATATATCCACCTTGTGTAATATTATACGGCAGTTAAAAGAATGAAGTAGGGAAAGATCCCAAAACCAAAATACTACATTTTGGCCTTTTAATTGCTCTTTGCTCAAATAGAATATATAGTTTACACACAATATAAAAAATTGGAATTGGCATGATCAATACCAAATAGAAGAGCAATCCTGAAATATTTAAAGATAATTGTTTATGGTTTTTTCATGAATTAGCTGAGAAATCAGTATAAACCATCACAATGTTAAACTTGCAACATGTCACTGAAGTAACAAAACCATTGACTAAAACTACTCACAAGATAATTTATTATTGACAAAATTGAAAGAGCTCTAAAATTGACACAGGAAAATTGAATCAAATGAAATAACCACAGAAGAAAACTAACAGCAGTAGAAACTGTACTCAGTAAGGTTTGCTTTTTGGATTCTAAAAAAATGATCAATAATGCACATCACTGGGGGGGAAAAAGAAAAAAAAAAAAAAAAAAATATATATATATATATATATATATACAGAAAATAAATTAATTCTGTGTGGAATAATTTTATTAAACATTGAAAAACTGGAAACTGCTTAACTGAACTTTATAGAAAACTGGTTAAGGAATTTAACTGACTAAATAGAACCTGTTACAGAAATTTTTTTTTTTTTTTGGCAAAAAGTCATGAACTTTATAGAAAACTGGTCAAGGAATTAAGTTGGGTGGATAGCACTTGTTACAAAAATGCTTTCTTGGCAAAAATTCCTCAGTATTAGTATAATTTTGATTTAACAGTTTCTTTTTATAAACAGGATATTTTACAACTCAAAAAGTAAAGTGAAATGGCGATTTGCAGTCAAAATGGCCTATACTCTTCCTAGGCATTATAAAGTAAATCTAAGATTATGTGGAGAATGATTTCATTTGTTTTTAAAATACCATTTGTATTTATACTTATAAATGTAGGTAAGTGGATAAGAAAGCATCTGGAAAGGTATATAAGAAATTAAGTGTTGGCCTCTGGAGAGGAGTCAAGCAGAGTATAGAATTAAACAGTCAAAAGACTTTCTCTGTTTTCTTGGCTTGGGATTTCTAACAGCCCTCTAGGAATGGTACCCATCTCCTACCTGGTATACTCAGCTTCAGGTTCCGGAGTGAAGAAAGAGTAACAGCAGTAGTATGACTCTCTCTGCCACCTTCTCCTTGAGGACTGATCTCATTGCTCCTTTATATTTCTCAGTTTGAAGTTGTTCCTGAAGATGATCCCCAGAATGCCATTGTCAGCTCTTCTGCAGATGCCTGTCATGCAGAACTGCTCAAGACCATAAGTGCTGCTATGTAAGTTGACCAACAGCTTGGAGACAGGCTAAAAAGATCACTTTGGGTACAGTGAGGCCTTCTCTCTTGCTTTTAATGAGTAGAGATCCCTTATTTTATAGAAAGCTATCCTGTGTCCTTCGAATGCCTTAGCAGCTACAGTCTCCAGAGTATCCAAGTGAGGAAAGCGTATTCCATGTGTTCATACCCACATTCTCATCTCCCTCTCAGCTCTCAAGCTAAAATTCTCCCTCTCCTATTTAGGGGGAAACTAATGCCCAACGTGCATCCATCTGGAGCTGACTTTTTTGGGTTTTCTCATCCAACCATCCACAACCTGATCCAGAGTTGTCCAGGAGCTCGAAAATGCGTCAAGTAAGTGGGGTCAAATCCATTCCCTTGAAAGAAGCGCCATGATCAGTGGGCCAGGGACCTAAACTGGCGGTCACTGCTCTGCTCATTCATCTGTTTCACGAGCTGCTTCTGTGCACAAGGCACAGTGAGCAGGAGCCAGCACCCCACTGTACTGACGTCGTCGTCATCTGTGTGCACCATGACGGCAAATGGATTGGGACGTCCTGCAGAATAAGTGTCACTAAAGAAGCCTGTCTGTGTGCTTTTCATTTTTGGTTAGTTAATATGTTTTTCAGATATATATGGGAGAGACCTAAAGAAAAAAATACCTGATCCCTTTGGAGGGAAGAATGGGTTGTATGGCCAACAGACAACTCAGTAATGATCCCTTTGGTCCTGCAGTTACCAGTGGGTGAAGTTCGACGTGTGCAAACCTGGAGACAGTCTGCCGCCGCCCCAAGGACAGCTAGAGAATGATGCAGCTACAAGCTTTGAAGCCTTTCAGAGACAGACCTTCCATAAAGATCATAATGATCCCATTCTACAAGGTACCTTTTATTTTTTCCTTGTGGTTTGAAAATTGACCATTTTTAGGCAACCCTCCCCTCTTCGTTCTTCGCTGAGTATCCCATATCTGGGCAGTGAGTGATAGAAGCTTTCCCTGCTCCGGCCACGGGCAGCCCTCGCAGAAGTCACAGGGCGTGGCTGAGATCATGGTGAGGCAGGGCTCACCGAGAAACTAGGGCGTCTCATTTTCTAACCTAAATAAGACCTAAGCAGAATACAAGGGAAAGTTTACTGTGGGACTGAAATTTCAGATGTAGTAAAGGGGATCAGGTCATGGCCTTGGTCCTGCCTATGTTCCGTGGATTCCCTCCCACAAATGAGTGGAGTGATCAGGGGATCCGGCATAGGAGTCATATAGGGAGAGCTCTGGACTCGAAATAAGAAGATAGAATTAACTTCTTTGTCTCTGCCTACTATGCTGTGTAACCCTAGGCAAGTCACTTGATCTATTTCAGCCAGTTTTGTTCTTTTTTTTAAAATATTTTATTGCAGTATAGCTGATTAACAATGTTGTGTTAATTTCTGCTGTACAGCAGCAATTCAGTTATACACATATATACTTTTTCATATTCTTTTCCATTATGTTTCATCACAGGATATTGAATATAGTTCCCTGTGCTGTACAGTAGGACCTTGTTGTTCATCCATCCTGTATATACTAGTTTGCATGTGCTAGTCCCAAACTCCCAATCCTTCCCTCCCCCTTGGCAACCACAGGTCTTTTCTCTATGTCCGTGAGTCTTTGTTTCATAGATATGTTCATTTGTGTCATATTTTATATTCTGCATATAAGTGATATCACATGGTATTTGTCTTTATCTTTCTGACTTACTTCGCTTAGTGTGATAATCTCTATGTCCATCCATGTTGCTGCAAATGGCATTATTTCATTCTTTTTTATGGCTAATACTCCTCTGTGTGTGTGTATGTGTATATACTACATCTTCTTTATTAATTCATCTGTCAATGGCTTGGCTATTGTAAATAGTGCTGCTATAAACATAGGGGTGCATGTGTCTTTTCGGATTATAGTTTTGTCTGGGTAAATGCCCAGGAGTGGGATTGCTGGGTCATATGGTAACTCTAGTTTTAGTTTTTTAAGGAACCTCCATACTGTTCTCCATAGTGGCTGTATCAATTTACATTCCCCCAACAGTGCAAGAGGGTTCCCTTTTTTCCATATCCTCTCCATTATTTATTGTTTGTAGATTTTTTGATGATCCATTCTGACTGGTGTGAGGTGATACCTCATTGTAGTTTTGATTTGAATTTCTCTAATGATAAGTGATGTTGAGCATCTTTTCATGTGCCTCTTGGCCATCTGTATGTCTTCTTTGGAGAAATGTCTATTTAGGTCTTCAGCCCATTTTTTGATTGGGTTGTTTTTTTGTTTTTGAGTGGTATGAGCTGTTTGTATATTTTGGAACCTAAGCCCTTGTCAGTCGCATCATTTGCAAATATTTTCTCCCAGTCCGTAGGTTGTCTTTTCATTTTGTTTATGGTTTCCTTTGCTGTGCAAAAACTTATGTTTGATTAGGTCCCATTTGTTTATTTTTGCTTTCATTTCTATTGCCTTGGGAGACTGACCTAAGAAAACATTGGTACAATTTATGTCCGAGAATGTTTTGCCTATGTTCTCTTCTAGGAGTTTTATGGTGTCATGTCTTATAATAAGTCTTAAAGCCATTTTGAGTTTATTTTTGTATGTGGTGTGAGGGTGTGTTGTAACTTCACTGATTTACATATGGCTGTCCAATTTTTCCAGTACCACTTGCTGTATTTCAGCCACAGTTTTCTTCATTGTAAAAGTAAATATCTGTCCTGTCTTACCAAACAAGGGCAAAACTGGGCTGACAGATGCAAAAGAGTTGAAAGAATTAAAAGGACATGTATGTGTCTGATCAAGCCAGTCTCCTGAGATTCCCAGGCAGCAATGGAACTTAAGGAACTTTTTTTCTCCAGGATCCTTGGACCTCCCAGAGCTTCAGCCTACAGCCTTTGTGTCTTCTTATCAACCCATGTTCCTGACACATGAACCCCTGGTAGATACTCACCTACGGCACCTGAAGGCTCCGTCGCAGTGTAGCCCAGCTCAGTCTTCAGATTGAACAGGAAGGGATCGATAACCACATCATTTTCATCAGGATGGATTTTTTAACTTAAACTAAAACTTAAGACTATATGGAAGAAGGCAGCGACTCAAGTGAAGAAGTGAAGAAGATAGTAAATTAACACATTTTGTCGTGGAGGTTCCCATGGTGACAGCTTTCCTGGGAAAAACTTCAGCTGCTTTATTTTTAGTAATAAATTTTTCTTGACAGTTCTGCTTATTTTCATCTTGTTGTAATCGATATAATCTTCTGGCTTAGCTCTGCCTGAGGTAAACTTAAGTCCTTTGTAAACCGGAGGGAGAGATGGCTGCTGACTCATGAGGAAGGTAGTAAGATTCTGACAACCTTGCACCCTTGATTCTGATCTAGGTCAGTGAATACTAAGTCGCAGCCCCGACAACCAGCTGCTGCTTTATTTTCATGGCAGCGTCACCACAATCAAATCCTGCTTATCCCCAAGCTGCAAGGTCCAGTCCCAGGCCCACTGTGCATCTTTTTCACATTTCACAAGGGGATCAAAAAAATCCTCTCTAACCCTTCCTACATTCCCTTTGTGGCTCCTTATTGGAGAATGTGCTTTTAGCTAAACCACATGATAACACACATTTAGATAGAACGTGATTGGTTCCCATCCTCCGTAACAGACTCACCCCAACAGTTCGTTAGTCATGTAATGATGTAACTCTGCATTCTGTATAACTGAATTTTTTGGACTCTACTTACAGCATTAAGGTAGAGGCATACCACAACACCTAATCCCAGCCAGTACAATTCCACGGTGCCTTGTGGGATGCTTCGCTGCCCACCCAGCCCGGTACCAGGGCTGGCTGGAATGGGAAGGAACAAAAGGACCCTGGAAGTAGAAGAATGGGGAAGGTGGTGAGAACTGGATTGTCACTGTGCTACCGTCCATAGCTGCTAACAGGGGAGGAAACAAATGGGCGTAGCATCTTATAGGACTGTATGTGGATGGCAGAGGGAGGGATCAGATGCAGCATTTAGAGCACATCACACTGGCCACTGCAAAGTATCAGAAACTGAAGTAACTAACATTAATTTTATGATTCTTAATTATAGTCTTACAAGTTTGTATAGCTTTTACAGTGTAAAAGAAATAGTAAAATTTGGATAATAGCAAATCAGGGATAGAAAGATTACTCAAACTGTTAATGTTTTTCTTTTTTCTCTGCATAAGGTGCCTGAAGCCATTTGCACTTACACAGAAATGGCATATGCTGCTTTTATCACATAACCAATATCTTTCCATTCTATTACAGCCTGAGTTAATCACAGATTCAAAGTGAGCGTCATTCTAAGAAAGACATTAAAAAAATTTATGTAAGTTAGTGCACGGTTTACTTTAATAAGTGTTCATTTTGTAGCTTTCCTAGAACAGTGTTTCAAACTACAAATCTCAACACACTAGTTGTTCTTAAACTTAGGCAATCAAGACCCACATCTTTTAAAATTAAATTAGAAGACAATTAGAACATATTGGAATGCATCACATGTCGAAGGTTGAAACTGGTTTCAACTATAGTGTGTATATAGGTGTTTATATACCATTCACACAATACACATGGGGATACATGGAATGATGTAAAATGTTTTTACTACGGATCATCATTTTAAGTAACTTGAAAAACACTGCCCTAGCATACTTAAAAAATATTTTCATCTATTGGATTGTTAAAGATTTCTTAAGT
This sequence comes from Eubalaena glacialis, assembly GCF_028564815.1. NCBI lineage: Eukaryota > Metazoa > Chordata > Mammalia > Artiodactyla > Balaenidae > Eubalaena > Eubalaena glacialis. Next base: position 9,223,005 of record NC_083725.1, on the reverse strand, counting down.
TTGACAACATCCAATGTCAGTGAAAATGAGGGAAAAAATGGGACTGTGCCTTGGTGGAAATGTAAACTGTTGAACCCTTTGGGAGGGTTAAGCTGTAGGTATCAAAATGTTAAATATATTTATCCTTAAACCCGTTATTCCACATTAAGGACCCTAAGGAATTAAGTGCGGTATGGTGTTTGCACGTAACAGTTATCACAGTATTTGTTTAAAACCCTCTATGTCCACTAATGGCAAATTGGTTAAAGAAAATATGGAGCTCCCACAAACTGAAACATGTAAAATGTGACCTAAACAAATCAAGTGATGTTCACCAAGATATTAAGTGTCTCCAAATGATGAATTTTATGGTGATTTTTACTTACTTAGACTTTTCTTTAGCATCCAAGTCTTCTATAGTGATTATGAATTCGATTTTTTCAAACAGTAAAAAGTTATTTTCATTTGGGAAATAAACTGAATTCCCACAGAATGTGTTAAGTTATTCAGCCATTAAAAATAAACTTTCATATGACTTTTCATTAAGATATCCACCACCTAAACCTAGCTTTTTACACTGTGTGCCCTAGCTTACTGGGGGCGAAGGGAACCTGGGCCTGGAGCGCTGAACTGTTTCTAGCTTCTACCAAGTTAGAACAGCTGCCGCACGCATGAGTGTTGTGAGGAGGAGTGGACAGGAGATTCGCTTTTTCTCAGGAGTCTGTTACTGGGTCTGTGGTTCCCGTTAGGCCAGATGAGTAAGAGGCCAGGGTTTGGGTGTTAGGAGCCAACTGTGCGCTGGGAAGTCCTCGAAGAGGCAGAGTTCCTTGCAAGCTGCGTAGCTGTTTCGCTTTTTACTAAGATCCTGGCACTGACGAAGCATTCCTGCTCTTCAGTTACACCAGGACCCCTTGGGGGACAGGTACGGAGAGAGTGATGCTTACGCTTTCGTTCTCATTTTTCACATTAAGGGAATGGAAACTACCCACAGGTAAGTCTCACTCCTTTCTCAGCTTCAGAGGACAATTTGCAAGCCCATTCATAACCCAGTTTTGACTAGAGAGGAATTGTGTACACATGACTAATGATTATACTTTTATTTCCAGCTTCTTAGAGATTACAGACACTTGTCAAGTGCCTTTAACTGTTCTTAATCAACCAATAAACAGCATTATGATTCTTAGTATACACAAAAGCCCTCTTTCACATTTGTCCCATCCAGATTATTTTTCTAAATGCTTATCGTGTAGCTTTACTTTCAGCCTCACGTTGTTCTTCCATCTGGATTGTCCTTTTCATAGTTAAACCTCTTACCTTTAAAGAGCCTGATATCTCTATTTGCTTCTCAGTGACCTCTGCGGTCACATGGCCTCCCCACGGGCTGCTCCACCTCGCCTTTCTCTTCCCTCCTTGAGGCCGTCCCTTAGCGCCTCCCAAAATGCCTGCACACGATTCTGGTTTCTTTCTGTTAAAATTCACATTATCATTATTTAGACTAAAGGAATAGAATTGTTTTCAGCTTGGAACAAAATAGGGCTGAGATCAGTTCTCTGAAAGATTGTTGTGTAGTGGAAGAAACATTTCAGTTCCACACGAGGAAGAACTGTTGGGAAGTTTAGAAGGGAAACTTTATACAGAAATTTGATAACCACCTCTCATATTTTATAGAAAAAAACATAAATGCTAGCCGGCCTGCATGGCCTTATAATCTCTTCCAACTCTGAGTTTCCACGGTCTGGAGGTAAGGGGACAAACGTGTTAAGACATTTCACTCCCAGTAATAAGGGAAGTGAATGACATTGAGATTCAAGTTGTTTGTAGTTTGGAATTAGTCTAATACAGATACCTGGCCCAACTGGAGGACAAAAGACAAGCGTGTCATTTGCCTACCAGCCCTGGCAGCTCAGAATATGGAAACAGCCATGTGCTAGCCGGGCGCTGTCGATGAGGCAGTTCTATTAATTTCCATTAAAAAGCAACAGCTGTCATTTAAACTCCTAAATGCCCAAATCTAAAGGATCCACACTTAGGTCTAAGATGTGATCAAACTGCCACAAAATCATTTAGCAACCTTGCTGCGATACCTGGGAATCTGGTTTGTAATGAAAGCAGTGAAGGGAGGGGCTGGCAGGGCACTGGTGGGGTGGTACAGGGGACACTGCTTATATTCACAAGGCCACGCGGTCCACGCATAGCGAACAGCAGCCAGGCTGTCACGACAAGACTTGACATTCAGGGCCAGCGTCTGGGCGGAGAAAGTGTCCATGGGAGCTGGAAGCCACTTGCACTGATGGTCACTGCAACAGGAGATCTAACAGGAGAGTCATAAACAGGAATGGTTAGGGCAGTCAGGAGGATATGCCAAGAGGCGGGACTGCTCTTCAGACAGACTAAAAGAGGAGAAGCGGCCACTCGCGGCCATGGACACATTTCCTACAGTGACCAGAACAAACCCGAGTCCAGGTTGGGTCTGCTCAGCACAGCCACGGAGCCATAATAAAAGTTCACGTGCTAAAATAAATAGCTTAAATCAATAAGTAAAACATTAAATTACTGAGGGAGACAAGGCAGCGTAGTCATGAAACATTTAGGGAAGGCTCCCCTGAACAACCTTCCTGCGATCCTCCGGCCAAACAGCAAAGCAGGCAGGAATCTGGGTGAAGCGAGCCGCCGCTGTGCTGCTCTCCGGCTCCCAAAGGAGCTGGGGAATGAAGAAGGGGCATAAAGGAACTTTGGATGGTAAGCTGTTCTCAAGTCAGAAAGCAATGTATCTGGTGAAGGGAGCATAAAATACCCAGTTCCCAAGGTTCAGTTCTGTCCTGGTCCCAGCTAAGATTCTAGGTCCAGACGATGGGCAGGCTGCCAGCTGTTGACTAGAGAGGAGAACTCAGAGCACAGACTCCTTGGAGCTAGGATTCGCCTACAACCCAGCGTGCAGAGAGGAAGCACCTGAGGCAGGTGGATGCTCTGCTTAGGGCTCCAGAGGAGGAACAGTCCTAGAGAGACTCCTGTGCAATTAAAGTTTGTCTTCTACATTCTTTCATCCCCCCCTCCAGTGCCCTCTTTTCACTCACCGCCCGCCACCGCCTAACGTCCTCGGGACTCCCAAAGACACTCATTTAAATGCTCCACCTGGGAATGCCTCCACCCCCAACCCCGACCTTAGAAGACTCCTAAATAAGCTGTTTAATCAATAGCCCCAGTTCCACAGTGGAATGATCCTCACCAGGTATTAGAAGCAAGTACAGAGTTCCGTTACAGTAATTCATACTAAGTTGCAAATCACCAAGCTTCAACCTCTTAAAGGAGAGACTCAAAAGAAAATAATTTAGGATAGTGCGACAAAAAAAAGATGTCTAAGGATGAGGGAAACATTCTGGAGCAAGGGTCCTTTCAATAGGTGCCCATAGATAAAGCCACAGGCCCCTTCCCACGCAAAGATGGTTGCTCTGGGAGGGAAAATGCAAAAGGAGTATCCTTTCAATGTGGGCACGTCTTCCCTTCCTTGGTGGTCCCATCAAAATTGCCTCTAAGTGAATGAATCAGTAGCTGCTTTTTTGTTGCTCTGAGATAAACTCAGCCCCTGACCAACCAAAACCTGCCTCGTAGTCATGTTATAATTAGAGGTGGGCCTCGGCGTGGAGGAAATCCCGACCCCCCCCACAGGATGAGCCCCTACTGTTTCTGCAGTTCTCACCTCAAATATCTTGTTGTGCCTCTGCACCTGGACTGGCTGGGAATATGTGAGGTTGAGCAGCCCCATGTCGCCCAGGAGTTCTATCTTCTGAGGCAGTGGTCCTTGAAAGGTCAACTTCGCCCCATAAGCCACGGCACGGGCCCCCAAGTGCAGCCTGTAGGCCACCGTCTGCTTATCTCGAGGGTGTGTGCTACAGGATAAAGAAGAGGTAGAGAACTTTGGGTTTGGGCTCAACAATAATCACATTTTTTAAAAAAGGAAATCTTATACAAAGCACCCTTTAAGAAGGTGAGAATAAAGTTGACTGAATCTAATAGCCAGTGATCTGTGGCGAGTCAACCTAAGAGAAATGGTGAGTTGTAACCACAGATGGGGCTCTGGGCTTTCTATGGGTCGGAAACCTTGAAATAACTGAGGACTTGGAAGGAAGGAATAAAGGGAGAGAAGGAGGGAGGGAGGGCAGGTATTGGAACTAACCTAGAAGAGCTCTCGTAAGACTGCTGCAACCACTAAAAGTTCTGTGTTTCACGTGAATCAGCTGTTCATTACTTGGTCCCCTCTAGGTTTTATTTGTTCATTCAATAAACATTCACTCATTCAAAACTAAATAAATATCCCTAGTGGTCCAGTGGTTAAGACTCCGCACTCCCAATGCAGGGGGCCCGGGTTCGATCTACGGTCAGGGAACTAAGATCCCACATACTGCAGCTAAGCCCGCAAGCTGCAACTACTGAGCCCACGCGCACTCTAGAGCCCACGCACCACAACTAGAGAAGCCCGCGCGCCGCAACAAAGACCCAGTGCGGCTGAAATAAATAAATAAATAAAATTTAGAAAGAAAGAAATGTTCATTCAGGCTCCTACTATAATCCAGACACTCTGTGTTGGGCTCCATTTCACACTGAAATCCCCTGGTATCCTACAGCTAGCGGGTGGTAATCATAGGGGCTGTTTACATCGGGGTAGTCATCCAGATAGTCCCCCTCTGAGTCCATGGTAGAATTCCATTTCCTGCTCTCGCTGAAGACAGGCATGGCCGTGGGACTTGCTTTGGCCAGTGCAATGTGAGCAGAAGTGACTTGTGTTGCTTTGGGTGGAAGCATTTAATTGCCAATGTGAGACCGTAGGTGCATGTGGAAGCACAGATCACCCTGGAGCCTCTGGATCTGTGAATGATGACGAGAGCAAAGCCTCTCTGTTGACCTTATTTGGACATGGAGTGTGAACACGAAATAAGGTTCCGTGGCATCAAGGCACTGGGATGGTGAGGGTTTTTGGTTACTGCAGCACATCCAGTGTGAATGACTGATAAATCATGCTTCTAATGTCCAATCCTCAGGCCCCCTCACAAGTGAACATCAGAGTGAAGGCCACAGACAAAGAACATATATTACTGTTCAAACAAAGCCCAAGAAGCACCCACCTGCCAAAAGGCGAATTCCTATCACAGAGATCCATAGCTACGGCCATGAAAGTGTTGGGCATCCTTAGGTTGGGGACATAGCCAAAGTCTGCTGTTTGATGCCAACGGATCTGGGGAAGTCCATCATTTGGGGTTGCACCAGAAAAATATGAAGATAACTAGAAAGTAGACATTGTGCATCAGCATTTTATTTCATCAGAAACCTACACTGCAATAAAGCTGGAAAAACATTAAAAATTTTAAAAAAGAAACCTACGCTAGAGTCTTTCACAAGAAGACCCTGCTTCTGCTTCACTCACTCCCATGCTCATCCAACACATACTTACGGAGCCTCTCACCCTTGTGGCTGAACCTCTCATCCCCCTCGCCGCAATGGAACTCTGCCACCCCTCTCAGCAAGAGGTGGAGTCTATTTCTCCTCTCGCTGAACCTGGGCTAAGCCTGTGATTTGCTCTGACAAACAGAATGCAGCAGAGGTGATGGTGTGCAGCTTCTGAGGCTTTGCCTCAAGAGCCCTTGCCTTTAGATTTCATTTTCTTGGAACCCTGAGATGGCCATGTAACCAAAGTCCAGCTACCCTGCTGGAGAAATGTGGAGAGAGCAGCCTTGGAAACTGGAAGGTCATGAGGAAAGAGGTGTTAATATCCCAGCCATCCCAGCTGAGGGGCCAATCATGTGAATTCTAGATCCTTCAGTTCAAACTGCAGCCACATGAGCAAGCCCGGCTGAAGTTACAGAGCAGAGATGAGCCACCCCAGCTGAGCCCTCCCTGCCTGGCCAACCCATGGCATCAGGAGCAAACACAGTGGCTGATGTGGTAAGCCCCGAAGTTCTGAGGTAGCTTGTTACAAAGCAGTAGGTCGGTCACTGACAACTCTGTGTACAGCACAGGGCAAAGCGCTGTAGGGAAGCAGAGAGGAATCTGCCCTTGGCGGATTGTGCCTGGCGGATTGCATCAGGGACCCCAGTTCTTCACACCTTCCAAGAGCCACACCCTCTTGCCATATGGCTCTGTGGTTTCTCCCGCTAAGAGAAGGAGTACATTTCCGCACCACCTGATTCTTATTAAAACCTCTTATGCAAATTGGCTTTAACATATGAAATGATAAAAGACGCTGACGCTGCACAATGAAATGTCATGCAAACTAGAAAACGGCAATAAAAAGATCCAGTAAGTGACCCTACTTCTTCCCACACAACAGCCAGAAGAAGAGTGAAAGTGGAGCCACGTTCACCAACCAGCGCCATGATGAGGATCGTGGCAACAAAGTCTAGGGTGAGTACTAACCTGAAGCGCTGAGGGAGAAACGCTACCGACAGCCACTCAGGCCTAGGAAGCTGTCTCAAAATGGCAGTTTGCTGAGAATTCCTGCAGTAATTCTCCAATTTCATCGGCTGCACTACTACACACTGGCCTCACGGGGGCACCAGCAGACTCCACACTCGCATGAAAGTCCTGTTTTTCCTGAGATAAAGCAGGGCACTTGCTCAGTCTCCTGCAGTGATTAGTGGAAATACTAATCACTGCTAAAGAAGGCATATAATAGCCGAAGAATATAAAAGTGGGCACACTTGGAGGACTTTACAATAGCATCTGCCGTCTGCAGTGCGTTCCACTGTTCCTCCAAAACCCTTTTTAAAAAGCACACTCCTAGGGACTCCAGTCCCTAAACTCCGGCTCCTCTTTCTCTCTCCCCGGCTCCGCTCACCTCTCTACTCAGACACAGGTGTCTCGCCCTGCTCTCTCCACGGAGTTCGTGTCCTGCCTCTAACTGTGCTCTAGTTACTGCCACCACCGTTTCACACTCGGCCCTTCCATCAAGTCAATTCATCTTCCTTTACACACCAACTGTCCCTCCAGATTTTCTGACTTCTCTCATTAATAATAATAAACACTGACATTTTCTAGCTTGTGCCAGGCTTTACATGGACTAACTCATTTAATACTTAAAATAACAAAGAGGTTCAATATCTTGTTCGAAATCACATAGCTAAAGAAGCGCCAGAGCTGGGATTCGAATCCCCAGACCATGCTCTAAGCCATTATGTTGCCGAATTTGCCATTTCCCTTTGAAGTTAAACATTTATATTCCCAGTTTTCCACAACCAACCAACCAACATACTGTTGTTGATGATGATAAAGTTGACACCCAAGGCTAAGGGACTTCCGCTACACCACACACACAAATGCAAGGACCAGGTCTCTCTGCTTCATGCTATATTTCTAGTACCTCACACAGTTTGCGGCATATAATAAGCATTTAAACATATTTTTGGCTTGAATCGGTTGAAGTCACATTCAAATCACCATGTACACAGGCTGAGAGACAAAAAAAATAGCTTCCACCAACAGTAATACAGACTGGTGACAGGAGTTGCTATTTTGAAAATCATGAGCAGAATATTCTCGTTCAAAGTCAAAACAAATGTTAGGAAGAAGAAAGAAAATGATTGTAAAGTAATTATAAGTGGAAAGAAGGTCTATAAAAATCTTTATCCAAAAAAAGGTACATGAAATGGGATGAGGTAGAGGAATAGGAGGATGGTGAGAGGAGAGCATCTGGGGGACACTCAGAGGCGGACGCCTGCAAGTAGGTGTGTCCAACTCAAACATTAAAGCCTATTTTGTGTTTATGCTGTGAGGTGGGCCTCGTTTTTGTAACACCTTACTTGTTTGATTTCTATGTTCTAGACAAGTCAGAACTACTACCCTGCTAAGATGTCTAGGTCTCAGAGGGGTCACGTGAACAGGTGAGGCAAGGCAATTATGAACTTGGTTAAATATGTTTATTCCTTTTAGACAAGGCTAAGAGCAGAATCTTTCTGACAAGGTACGGCTAACTGAAAGTTTGGTTTCTCTTGATATATTTTTTCATTTGTGTGTCGGGCCATATTTAATGAGTGCCGACCAATTAGGTCGTACTGGGGTTATAAATGTGATCCAGGAAAATGTGGTCATGTGCACAACGTACATACAAGTAAAAAGGGGAAGTGAAGGGTACTAAGCAGTCACCCGTAAGGGGACAGACTCTGGGTAGTCGCAGAAGGCTTCCTAACTGATGTCCAGGCTAACGGACGATAAAAGTTAGGTAGGAAAGTGTGGGAGAGAAAGATTGTTCCAGGCCGAGAGCATGCGCAGTGGGCTGGGAGTGAGTGAAAGAGCGCGGTTCATTCTCAGGGCTGGGAGGGATAACAGCAAGTTCGGGAGGGTGTGGGGAGGTGGGCACTGACACACGGTTGCTAAGAGTATAAATGTATACAAATCGATACATTTCCACAGGAAAATTTAAGGACATGTTCAAAGCCTTAAAAAGTGTGCAATTTAACCTAGTAATTTCATTTCTGGGAATTTATCTTATGGAAATAATTAAGCATGTGTGCAATGATTTAGCTACAAGGAAAATAAACATGCCACTGCTTATAAAGGCAAAACGTTTAAAGCAACCTAAGAGCCTATCTATGGAAGACCAGTTAAATTACAATACAACCATATTTCTGAACACCCTCCAATCGTTGTAAACTGTGCTGAAGATTAATATTTATTGGCATGAAAAATGTTCACAATATGACATTAAGAGAAGAAGCAAGATATGATACAGTATTATGGTATGGATCCTATTTCAAAAATATAAGAGCAGAAAAGGTCTGCTTATTTCTGGATTGTGGAATTATAAGTGTTTTTAGCTTCTTTTTTTTTGCCTTTCTCTTTAATATTTCTTTAATGAACATGTAATGCTTTTTAATAAGAAGAAATATTGGTTACTTATTAACTTTTTTTAAGATGTAATTGTCCCATCAGTAAACTGAGATGAATTAAGTTACATTCAGTTCTTGACCAGCAGGCAAGCTAGGAGGGCAAAAAAAGGAAGACGGATTCCAGGGAAGAGATCTCAACAGCACCTCCCCACACCAAAGCCCATGAACCCTCTTCCTCTCAGCACATACCTGGACAAATCCAAATGGGAAGAAGCGCTCTGTCTGCCCCTGGGAGCCATCGTGGAAGGTTTGGCGCCAGTCTTCAACGAGTGCAGGGAACGTACAATTGTACAGGTCCCTGTTAAAGTTTACATTGGACTCCCCTAAAAACAGTCCAAACTGTGAGAAGAGTTTGGGGTAGATGCAAAGGCAGCCACACTGCTCCCCAACCTCTATGCATGCCCTTAGGTAGCGGGCCTTCCTGCAGTCTCCCTGGACTGGCCTTGTGGTTGCTCTGGCCAATGGGGCATCAGCACACACGATGCAAGCAGAGGCTTGAAAAGCAATTCAGCTCTGTGGTTTGTTCTCTCCTGATACACTTGGAACCCTGACACTGCCATGTAAATGATAAATTAAGTCTGAACTAGCTTGCTGAAGGATGAGAGGCCACGTGAGAACCAGGAGGCCCCGGCAGACAGATAGCCCCAGTCAACAGACATGAGGGAGAGGCCATGCTAGGTCATCCAGCCACCAGACAACCTGCCAGGTGGCCAAAGGCACATAAGAGATCCCAGCAGAAAGTAGCCAAAGCAGCCCAGACAGAAAAACTACACTGCTAACCCAGAGAATAGTGAGCTCACTAACATTATTACTGTTGGAAGTCACTAAGTTCTGGGGTGGTTTCTTATGCAGCAACAGCTAACTGATACAATGGAAAACCAGCAAACTGAACACTCACCCTGGTACCATATCACCCCTTTCAGAGTCATATTACGGAGCGGATGGATCATGGCATTCCAGAGAACGGAGTATTCACTGGGACCAGTTTCCAGATCAGATGGCATGAACCTGAAATCAGTAAGACGCACAAGTGTCAAGAGAGAGCCAATAACTGATCACATGATGATCCCTGAGCTGGGCATCTATCCAGCTTCACTCGGGTCAAACTCCTGATGAAAGCAACACAGAGTTCAATTCAACCACTCTGTGTCCATGAAAACATGAGGACAGTCTCCAGATTTCACTCCAGGTTCTTCCCAGAATAACTGTCATCAGTCAGCTTTCTGTGAGTTCAGACGGGGCCATCCCGGTTTCCATCGAGTGATTAAGACCAGGGAGGAGGAGTGTTTTAATGAGTCAATCACACAGGCAATAAGTTTATTTAACTAGTACTCAATGCATGGACACTGAGATTGTGTTAAGCTCTTTGCTTTCATAAGCAATGTCATGATTATCTTCCTTAGAGTTAAATCATTGCTTACAGTCTTAATTATTTCCTTAAGATAAATTCCCAGAAATGAGATTGCCAGGTCAAAAGGCACATTTTCTTAAGACTCTGAACATGTCCCTAAATTGTCTCTGTGCAATACTTGTACGAATTTATACTTGCAGCAGCTGCATATGAGAATGGCCACTTCCCCTTGCTATTGTCCCTGCCATGTCCCCAGAGATCTGGGAAGCCTGGCTTTAGATTCCTCCAACTCTACCGAAGGCAAGTCTTTCTGTTCCAAAACTGGATAACTTCACTCCCCAACAGGCAGGCCTTTACCCAAGATATACCAAGAGCTCAAGTCCATGCTTTTCCCAGAACTGATGAGACAAGGTCTGTGAAAGCAGTTCACATATTGTTCATCTCTATTTTAACATTAGTGTCAAGATGTTATTAACCAGCCTTTTCTCTCCCTTCCCCTACCCACAAATATTCTTCCTGATCCAGCTTTTCCTGAGCGTGCTTTCACCATCAGTCTTCTAATACACTTCTCTGATTACATGTGTACTTGTTCTTCCAAATTGTTAGACTGTGTTTATTCTCACAGGCAACACAGGACAGTGGTTAAGAGCACAGACATTGACACCAGACTTTATCGTGTCCACAAGCAAGTCACTAAACCTCTCTCAGACTTAGTACCTTTTTCCATCATATGTTAATAGTATCCACTTCAAGAGAGTGTTGTATTAAGTGAGTTAATATACATAAAGTGCTTACAACAGTATCCAGCATTTAGAAAGCTTCTATTAAGTATTAGCTATCACTATTATTAAGGAAAAGGGTCATAATTACTTCCTGACATATTCTCAGATGATTGTGGTGCTGATGACAGTGAAAATAATACCTGAATAAGTTACAAACATTTAATACATATTTGTACATTCAACACACTCTTGACTCCCCAAAAGGAGACCATGATCCTTCTCCCTTACAAAATTTCCTGGCTGGCTTTCTCCCAGACCAGAGGACGCTTTCTTACCCTTGCCTCGGGACCCCACAGGCTTTCAGTGACCTTCCAGACGACCAGGCTTCAATGGGTGTCCCGGCCCACGAGGAGGAGAGCAGCCCCACGGGATACCGCAGAGTGTCATGCAGGTAACGCCCAAAGAGCCAGCACACTGCTGACATGTACGTGAAATTGCCATGGCCCAAGTTTTCTGTTCGGAGAAACAGTTAAAGAAAAACAGTCACGGAAAAAGTAGATGGATATGGACTGCAGCTCCTAGGTGGGTCTAGGTGAGAAGAATGGGTGTGGGTCAGGCCTTGCATTTCTTTCTGAGACTTTCCAAGAGTAGGATAAGATTGAGAGGCAGCTGTCTCGCTAGCAGAAAGCCAAAGGCTCTCTGGCCAGGCAAGCAGGCATCCCCCTGCTTCCCCACCATGTTCAGGGCCCTGAGAATCTAGGAAGATTAATACTCCTCTGCAATAGGTGAGGGGCAGAAAGGCCGCTGGCCCCCATTCCACCCTCACCTACGTGCTCCTCTTTCCCAGCATCCATCCCCACTTAGCTCTGTGGAAGGGAACAAGCAAGCATGGGGCAATGTCGAGAAGAAAGGTATATTTTTTCTGGGTAGTTTTATACCCAGTTTTATAGCTATGGTAATGAAAACAAGAACAAACAAGTGATGGGGAGTTTGGCCAAAAGGAAATTTAACAGAAACCAAAACCAGTGTTTAAATGTTCAGCATCGGGACTTCCCTGGTGGTCCAGTGGTAAAGAATCCGCCTTACAATGCAGGGGATGGAGGTTTGATCCCTGGTCAGGGAACTAAGATCCCACATGCAGCGGGGCAACTAAGCCCACGTGCCACAACTACTGAGCTCGTGTGCCTCAACTAGAGAGCCCGTGTGCCGCAAACTACGGAGCCCACGTGCCCTGGAGCCCGCGCGCCACAACTAGAGAGAGAAAACCCACACGCCACAACTAGAGAGAAGCCCGCATGCCACAATGAAAGATCCCGCATGCCACAACTAAGACCCAACAAATAAATAAATAAATAAATAAATCTTTTAAAAATAAATAAATGTTCAGCATCATCTAGCTCATTCGTCCATACAGCCCTGTAACCAACACAGACCAGAAGAGGCAATTTCCATGTTAGAAGAAAGCTGGTGAAGAGGGGAACGTGAGGGGCTTCCCTGGTGGCGCAGTGGTTAAGAATCTGCCTGCCAATGCAAGGGACACGGGTTCGAGCCCTGGCCCGGGAAGATCCCACATGCCGCGGAGCAACTAAGCCCGTGCACCACAACTACTGAGCCTGCGCTCAGGAGCCCGCAAGCCACAACTACTGAGCCCACGTGCCACAACTACTGAAGCCTGCGTGCCTAGAGCCCGTGCTCCGCAACAAGAGAAGCCACTGCAATGAGAAGCCCACGCACCACAACGAAGAGTAGCCCCAGCTCGCTGCAACTAGAGAAAGCCTGCCCACAGCAATGACGACCCAACACAGCCAAAAATAAATAAATAAATAAATAAATAAATAAATTTTTTTTAAAAAGGGGGGAACGTGAACACACGCAGCTGATGGGATCAATCCAATCCAACAGCTGTTAAAGAACCACTATGTGTAAATCACTGGCTTGGCATGTGAAAGATCAAAACTCAATACAGTTCGGCTCTCAAAACGCGGATAGCGTAATAGTAGGAATTGAAGTCAGTTTCAAATCAATTAAAATGGATTGAGCGCCCACCAAGTGCCAGGCGCTTCTAGATGATAGGGGTACAGTAATTAAAGGGACATGGAGAGACATGGAACCTCTCCTCAGAGGTCTTATATTCTACAGAATAAGACAAATATTCAGCTGAGTAAAACAGATGGCAAAATATGGTTTAGTGCTTTAAGAGGTATAAACAAGTGTTAAGGGGTTTTAACAGCAAGAGAAAGAATATGAAATGAAAGGCAGATCATTAAATGCCAGGTGAGGGCGGACCTCCTTCCCTGTGCTCCGGGCATACTCTGTGCCTGATGTTTCCCTCACCCCACTAAACCCTTAGGACTTCTATATTCTCCATGTCTGGCACCCAGTGCAGAGTCAGTGAATGTTCGTTGGCTGGTGCTGGGTAGCTGTGGGCAGCTGGAATAAAGGTGACTCACTGATGGGCAGGTAGAGGGAAGAGGTAATTAAGCGGGAAGGGGAGGGAGGTTGGGCGGCCTTGAAAGATAGGAGTCCAGGAAGTAGAGCTAGCATTCTAGGCAGAAGAAACAGTATGTACAAAGGCACGTAAAACTGGACGGTTTTTAAAGTATTTGCCTAGAGCATAGATTACAAAAGGAGAATGGTATAAGATAAAACTGCAGGGGAGGTTAGAGGCACATCTTGGAGTAAAGGAAATAGAAAGCCACTTGAAAATGCGCGAGAATGAGAATGTGTGGTGGGCAGCACAGCCCCCAGAGGTGTCCAGAGTCCAATGCCTGGAACCTGTGAATGAACCTTATGTGGCTAAAGGGACATCGCAGGTGTTTTCAAGAGTAAGGACTAGAGAGGGGGTGATTGTCCTGAATTATCCAGATAGGGCCAAGCTAATTACAGGAGTCTTTAAAATCAGAGACCCTTCCCAGCTGCAGTCAGAGATATGAGGGCAGTAGAAGAGGCTGCAGAGACTGGAAATGTGAGAGGGGCTTGCCCTACTAGGCTCTTCCCCACACACCTGCGTGGCCTCACCTCTGTCAGGTTATTATGGAAATGCTGCCTTTCTCAGCTGGGACCTCCGTGGCCACTCTAAGCTGGAAACCACCACCCCATCCCAGCCCCAGCAGTACTGCCCCCCTTCCTTGATGTATTTTATGTACTTATTTCTGTCTCAGCAAGCACCACCATCTAACCTATCTCTTGATGCTCAAAAATTTGAGTCTCTGAGTTCAGAGAGTGAAATGGAGCCGACAGCAAGGTATAATACCTTATCCAAATCTAATTGATTCCTGAGTTTTGGATGACATGCATTAAGAGTTCACGGACCAAAGGATTCATTAAAAAATTTACCCAAATGTATTCAGTTCCTGAGTTCTTAAAGGGAAAGTTCTGACAGTGTGATACTGAATAGTATCAATACTTCGTATATAATTTACTAATTTTATTATTCGTTTTCTGTATTCCCTCACTAGACTGTAAGCTCCATCCAGGAGACCAGGCGTGCCTGCCTGCTTTATTCTCTGCTATACCCCCAGCACTTAGAATAGCGCCTAGTTCATAGTGGGCAACCAAATATTGGCTGAATGAATTAATACTTGAAAATGTAGGAGCAATTGAGGTTACCAAGGTAAAGCATGTACAGGTGAAAGAGAAAACGGACCAGAAAGAGCACAAGTGACCACGTCTGGAGGAAAGGACTGAAGAAAGCAAAGAAACAGGCAGGGAGAGGACAGAGAGGGAGAACGAAGGAAAGGAAGTACCAAGCAAGCTCAGAGGAAGGCGCAGCTTCTAAAAGCAGCAGTCAGCAGTGCCGATGCTACGGGGTGTCCAGAGTGCATGGTAGAAGAACAGCAGTAACCTTGGGGGAACCAGTTGTTGACCTGGACGCAGAAGCCAGATTATAAAGGGTTAAAGAGTGAACACGTTGGAAGGCAATGAAAAGAATGAAAAGATGTTCTAAAAAGGTTTAACAGAGCAAAGGAGAGAGGTGAGGTACCAGGAGAAGGGTGTGTGTTATGCTTTGTTTCGCTTGGTTTTGTTAGAATAAAAGAAAAGCAGAGCTCTGAGGGCGGGGGCTGCGTCTGCCCCAATCACAGCTGCACCCTCGGGGCCTAGATCAGAGCCTGACGCAGAGCAGCCTGAACTGAAGATTTCGTGCAGACTGGACGGTGGGGTAAAAGGACAGAGCCTGAGGGATAAGAGAAGGCCCTGGAGAAGGTAAGAGCCCGCATCAGAGGCAGGCCTGAAAGGAAACAGTCAGCTGTGTTCAGACACAGAAACAAAGGAAGAAAGAGAAGAGGAGAAGAGAGCGTCAGGCGCTGAAGAGATGCTGGCGGAGCTTGAGCTGAGTGGCCTCAATGGGACCGACGAAGTTGGAGGAAGCGCCATCTCCTCAGAGCAAGGGGGCAAGAGTCACTGTGGAGTCTTGGGAAGAAATGTATGAAACAGGTACCATCAGGAATGGGGGAGGGGTCGACAAGAAATGAATAAAAGGATGAAATAGATCAGAACCTAATTCAGGCTCACAGATTGCAAGCAGGGCACCAGCCCCTCTCAGAAGAGATGGCACGCGTTCCAGCGACCACTTACCCAAGGTGGGCTTGGACCACCGCAAATCAACCTCGGCAAGGTCCTCCAGCTCCTGCTGAGCCTGGTTGAGAGACACGGAGAGGATGTGGACAGACTGATAGGCAGCTGTGTTCGACAGCTCGCTTGTGGCATTAAATATCTGGAAAAGAAGCAGGAACGTCATTTCTTACACCAACCTAGTGGATGGTCAATGATGCTACTGCCTCCTGGTAAACACTGCCAACCCTCCGAGCTCCTTCTGAGCCTTTAGGATACCAGAACCAAATGAATAATCAAAACCAGTGGTGGGCTGGTCCGGATCGCCTTGATCCACAGAGACCATGATAAATCATGTCCCCAAAGAAGGTGGGAACACAATGAAATCTGAGATCTCAAGGACAAGTCTGTGTTAGATGAGAGGAGCTGTGAATGGGTTTAGGCTAAAGAAGGCCGATATCTTGAAACGAAAGTACTTCTATTCAGAAAAAGTATCTGTTAACATAAAGCCATGGCATTAACTTTTTTTTTTAAATGGAGCCAAAAAGGCCGTGGGGAGGTAAGTTTATGTAATCCATAGCCCATGAGAGATGTATATTCAAAAGAAACACACCTGAGAAACGATTTTTGAACTCCTGAAACATCCTGAAATCAGCCTCAAGATGCTTATCTTCTCATCTCAGTCCTGGAAAATCACCCAAGAAAAGCACGGGAGGCCTGGCAGTGTGAAAGGTGGTGTTCAGGGTGATTGCTGACAACAGCCCCAAGAAACTAGACAAACAAAAGGGTCCGTCCAAAGACACAGCACTTTTTCCCAAAGCACTTTAGGAAACCTCACCAGTTGCCAAGAGTGTGACAGGACTGGCTTAGGGTTCTTCTGGACATGAATGTGTGTGCTACACGGACTGGTTTCACTGTTAGTCCTGTGAAGCATCATTCCTCTCTGGGCTTACATGTAAGTGCTATCTCCTTCAATCCTGATTTTTCAGTAGTTATGTTTCTCTTTATTTTAAAAAGAATGTATCATAAATATATTGTTTTGCTTTCTAATTAGTGTTTGTTTTTTCTGGTCTTCTCTCCATCCCCCTGGACAGTCTGGTCTTCCCAAAACAAAGGCCTAACAGGAGCCTCCAGAAGGCCAGTTATCACTGGCCTCCGGGAACAAGAGCTCCAGCTGAGACAGGACTGCCACAGCCAGAGGCACAGGAGGCTGGGATGCTTTCCATTGGCCACCGGCCACAGAGTGTGCAGCTGGCTGGCTTTCCCTCCCACCCGCCACAGAGAATACAGCTGGCCTCGCCGCTGCAGTGTAGGAGCAGCCAGAGCGCCTCCACAGAGCATTTCACTGAAATGTGCTGCCCCTTGGATCGCCTTTTGACTTGCTGCTGAGCCTGCTGTGGCCCATAAGATGGCCAGATGCAAAAGAAATGGCTCTTTTGGTCCCAGTGGGAGCCGCAGCCTGAAATGCTCCCTGGGTAATGGCAGCTCTAGGCTGTCAGGGTTACTGGTCTTCCACACATGGTCTCAGGAAAATTCCATAGGAAATCCAGACCTGCTTGTTCAGGATCTTCCCTGGCAAGTTTTATGTAAAATAAACATTAAAGACTAAGAAGAGACTAATGCACTCACAGTATATTTTGGCAGGGAAGTTATTTTTCAGCAGCAAGTACCTGTAAAAAGTCGCCTCCCTTGAAATTCAGTTCTGCACCAAGCACTAAGGATCGTATGTTGCTTCCATGGAAACAGGGGATGAAACTGCTTCTCTCCACCCACACCAGCTTCTGCACCGACTGGGAACTCCAGTGCCTCCTCGCAATGAGACGCTGGTTTCAGGGGGCAGTGCAGGGAACATGCATCTTGTCTTTTAGACCCATTGCTAACACTGTAGAGTATTGCAAGGCCAACAGAATTGGGGGGAGCGGGGCAGGGCGGGGGTTGGCATCCTCCTCTATTGTTACCAGCACACAGAACTGGATCCAAAGCATTGGCTGGAAAACTTCCATTTTCAAACTCACATTTGTGTATTATTTCAAGCCAAAGCTCGAAAGCCACAGTAAGTGTTAGCAAAAATGGGGGTGGGGGGAAATTCTTGCTGCATCTGATGACAATTACTTCTGAAATTGGTATCCTGTCCCAATATCACCAAGCCTTTTTGATGGAAGGATTTCCTTGGGGATACTGGCAGCAAACTAGGAATAAAGAGATTTCAGGAAGATTTTCATTTAAATGACACTTGGTTTCCCTGCTGAGGAGAGGGGAAGCCTTACTCCATCTGCTGAGATCAAATTTCATCTCATCAAACACCTCAGTGTAA
This sequence comes from Eubalaena glacialis, assembly GCF_028564815.1. Lineage (NCBI taxonomy): Eukaryota > Metazoa > Chordata > Mammalia > Artiodactyla > Balaenidae > Eubalaena > Eubalaena glacialis. The sequence goes on along the minus strand of NC_083725.1, from coordinate 9,205,212 downwards.
TTATTTTTCTACCAAGTATTGAAATGAGGATGTAAATGAATACCAAGGTATTTGAAGTCATTAAGGCTGCAGCGACTGGGAGAGCCCTACCACCTCTCTGGGGACCCGCAGTTCACCATCAAAGCAGCTGCTCACTGGTGTTCATTTTGTAACCTTTATACTACATTCTTGAATTAATGAAGAAACGTCAAGAATCTATTTCCTCAGAGAATCTTGGCATGGGGTCTGCACAGGGGAGCAAGGCATGTGTGTGAATGTGTGTGTGTATGTGCACACAAGTGCACGCACTGACGGACACAGGGAAACTTTACTTAAAAGAATTTGGATCCTGTATGTTACTTTACCTTCTACCACAGTACAATATAGCAGATTTAGTTGAGAGAATAACTACAAATAAGCCAGTCATCACAACTCCTATGAATCTGGTATTGTAATGTGGCACCAGCCCTTCTCTTCTGGATTTTAATTCCCCTATTTGTAAAGCAGGAATGTGGGGATTGCTGAGATATTGAAAAATGGGCTTTCTATCTAATGTTGGCCATCTTCTTCCGAGCTAACTAGAAATATCCAAGTCTTAAGACATACCCTGACTTAGGAGGTGACAGATGAACATTTAGACTTTCCTCCATTTATAAACATCTCACTCAGTGTTATAAATAACACTTGATTTTAAAATTCCACTTTACCCTAACAACAAGATGGGCATACAATCTGCCATTTCCCTCATTTGACTGTGAAGAGTGGTTGGTTATAGTGGAAATCTTATCTCCTCAGAAAAGTCACATGGAGGGAGAGAGGGAGAAAGACAGAGACTCTATGTGTGTACACGCGCGTGTGTGTTGGGAGTCTTCAGGGGGAAAGGAGCAAGTGGAATCAAGGAGGAGTCATGTGAAGCATCCTTTTGATCAAAAAACAAAGTTCTACCGAGGGTTAAGAGACTAGAAAACTTGCTTTTTGGTACTGTCAGCCCCTAAAATTCAGTCTTGCAGACTAAGTGCGTGATTTAAAACAAACAAATAAAAAAAATTAACACTTGTCTTTTTCAGATGGAATCTTTTTTCTATTTCCCTGTATCTCAGAGCTTGTAGCCCTAGTTTAATACAGAATATGCTTAAGAGTAAATTCCAGGCAGAAAGAATGTGTTCTGTCTTAACAATCAAAATCTGATTAAGCTTGACAGAAAATGGGATGAGATCCCCTGGCACAGATTGCGGCTGAAAACCTGACTGTACAGATACAAATAGATCTGGTCCGTGCCTTTCTGTGCAAACAGAGAACTGTAATTAAAGCATTAAGGAAAATACTGTTTTCCTTAATGAGTTAACAGCAATCCCACTTCTATATAAAACCATGCTTTCTATCAAGAGATAAAACTTCAATTTTGCTTCTATTCACTTATGTTAAAAGGGACCCCAGTTAAAGCCCAGTTAAAGTCCAGTTTAATAAACATTTAAATTCAAAAGGTTTCCGTATACTTAAGTAGGGCAGGAAGCAAGACTAAGAAAAATATTGGTTAGGAAGACATAAATGCAAGAATTTAGATTTTTAAATTAGAAAACTAATAATGAAAGGAAGTAGATATGTCCAGAGTAGAATCTTTTTAGGGGCATTATTTATTAATTGGTTAAAAAAAGGAAAAAAAAAAAAAAGGAAGAAACCATAAGGGGTAGAAGCTATAGAAGCAAAACAAGAAATCATAAGTATGCGCAAGGACTCAATTTTATAAATTTTTTTAAAAAGATTAATTGAGATCATGGTCTAGCTGTAGAGGTTTTTAAATCTCAAATTTAAATATTTCTCAAAGATGGAGAAGTAGATAATGGAAAAAAGGCAAGGAAATAAAAATCAACTTGAGGAGGAACTGAGTTTTAGAGAAAGAGCTAGGGAAGACAATCTTTTCAAGATCTTAACCTATTAAAGGAAACAAATGAAAGTACACATCAAAGTATATAAACATATTAGTTCTGATGAATAATGCAAATTAAATCATTTATTCCTAAGATTCTTATTTATATAATGTGCCTCTTTATTGTAAACTGAGCCTTTGATAGATATTTAAGATATCAGTTAGGTGAATATCAATTTGTTTATTTTTTAACTTACTCTTAAAAATTATAGTTATTTCATGCTCATTATAGAAAAATCAAAAAATACAGACAAGCAAAGAAAACTAATCCCAATTTCAAATGTGCCAAAGAATTTAACTCACACTAACTTCTCTGGATGTCTGATACTGAGTGAAAAATATTTACTCATCTTTCAGCAATATTTTAAGCTGATAATCTTTAAATATGTCTATGAACTTGCTACTGTCCAGCCCTGATCCTAATATAAATGAAACAGCAATGGTCTCGCTTACTTTTATTTTTAAATCAGACAGCTTCCACTAAACAAACAAAGCAATGACAATTCTGAGGCCCAAAAGCAATAACTCCATCACACCGTACCTAGAAATCCACTCTCTTTATTCTAGACTGTTTTTGTGTTCAATTAGAAGGTGGAGTTGTTTTTAAAAAGAAATCTCAGTGCTAAAGACATTTAGCACCAAGGCTTTTGTTCTACCACCGTTGTCTTGCTAGGATACCAATTAACAATTAAGAAACCTTCTCCCTTGATAACTCTTTCAATGTCCTTTTTATCCAGCGTTACTTAAGAGACCGCACTCATCGTGTGTCAGAGGGGCCCTATCCTCTAATAGCAATGGGGACAGAAACACTTCAAGATGAGTTTCATCACTGACAACGTATTGGCAGGTCGGCATTCCCTTGTTCTGTCCCACTTGATTCTCCAGGTACTGTATATGCTCCATCCCCTACCTGGGAGCTCATGTAGTGCTCTTCCTCCCGACATTCTATCAGGGTAAACAAGAGCCCAGTGAAGTCTCTCTATAGCTACAATAAGGGAGAAAAAAATGCTAGTTCTCAAAATTTAAGAAAAATTAATCTTCAAAGGCCATGACCGAAACAGAGAAAAAAACTGACACTAACAAAAGAAATCCTAGGCTATGAAAAAGTTGAGCAAAAAGAGTCATCAATGGCTCTTATTTCTGTGTAAAAAGAAATATATATATATATATTAATTTGATATATGAATATATATATCAATTTGACACATGACCCCTAACTGAAGTATCAAGGTGTCTGCGTGCGGCTTACCTTGGGATGGTTCAACAATAACAACAACAAACAGATAAATCAAATATGGCAAAATACTTACAACTGTCGATCTAGGTGATGGATATATAGGTCTTTATAAGTCTCTTAACTTTTGTGTGTGTTTGACGTTTTTACAAAAAAAGCTTTTTTAAATAATGACATCTTATATTTAAACATTACTTTTCAATTTATAAGGGCCTTTTAGAGACAAACAAAATAGTTTAATCTTCATAATGGCCCTGTTAGTTAGGCCAGATATAGTTGTAGTATAGTCATTAAAACTAAGCCTGAAACATTTAACAAAATTCAACAAACTTTCATGATAAAAACTCTAAGACAAGTAGGAATAGAGGGAAATTTTCTCAATATGATAAAAGGCGTTTATGAAAAACCCACAGGTCACATCATAGAAAGACTGAAAGCTTCCTCCCTAAGACCAAGAACAAGACAAGGATGTCTGTTTTCATCACTGCTATTCAACATTGTACTGGAAGTTCTAGCCAGAGCTGTTAGACAAGATAAAAGAAATAAAAGCATCCAAATTGCAAAACAAAAAAGGTAAAACTATTTCTAACTTCAGATAATATGCTCCTATACATAGAAAATCCCAAAGAACCTATAAGAAAGCTACTAGAGCTAATAAACAAATTCAGCAAAGTTTCAGGGTACAACATCAAAATGCAAAAATCATTTGTTTCTATAAATGAGCAATGAACAATCCTAAAAGGAAATCAAGAAGGAAGTTCTATTTATAATAGTATGTAAAAGAAAAATACTTCAGAATAAATCTACCCAAGCAGGTAAAAGACTTGTACACTGAAAAACTATAAAATATTACTGAAAAAAAAAAATAAGGAAGATCTAAATTAATAGAAAAACATTCTATGTTCATGGATAGGAAGACTTAACATTGTTAAAATGTCAGTACTACCCAAAGCAATCTACAAATTCAACACAATACCTATCAAAATTCCAACAACCTTTTTTGCAGAAATGGAAAATCATATCCTCACATTTATATGGAATTACAAGGGATCTTGAATAGCCAAAACAATCTTGAAAAAGAAGAATAAAGTTGGAGCACTCACATGTCTCAACTTTGAAACTTACTACAAAGCTACAGTAATTAAAACAGTACAGTACCGCCATAAGAAGAGACATATAGACCAATGGAATAGACTAGAAAGCCGAGAAATAAACCCTCATATATATGACCAATGGATTTTTGAAAAAAGTGCCAAGACCATTCAATAGAGGAAGGACAGTGTTTTCAACAATTGATGCTGGGAGAACTGGATATCCACTTGCAAAAGAATGAAGTTAGACCCTCACCTTACACTATATACAAAAAAGTGATTAAAACGGATCGAAGACCTAAACTTAAGAGATAAAACTAAAAAACTCTCAGAAGAAACATTGGGAAAATCTTCATGTCATTGGACTTGGCAACAATTTCAAGAAGATGATACTAAAAGCATAGACAACAAAAGAAAAAATAGATAAATTGAACTTCATAAAAATTAAAAACTTTTATGTATCAAAGGACACTCTCAAAAAAGTGAAATGACAAACTAAGAATGAGACAAAATATTTACAGATCGTGTATCTGACAAGCGATTAATACCTAGAAGATACAAATAATTCCTACAATTTAACAACAAGCAACCCAATTCAAAAATGGGCAAAGGGCCTAAGTAAACAATTTTCCAAATAAGACATACAAATGGCCAATAAATACATGAGATAATACTCAACATCACTAGTCATTAGAGAATGCAAATCAAAACCACATTAAGATACCACTGCACACCTACTAGCGTGGCTATAATCAAGAAAATGGAAAGTAACACGTGTTAGAATGCAGTGAAATTAGAACCTTTGTATATTGCTGGTAGGAATGTAAAATGGTACAGCCACTGTGGAAATGGTTTGGTGGTTCCTCAAAAGTTAAACATAGAACTAATCCAGCAATTCCACTCATAGGCATGTATCCAAAAGAATTGAAAGCAGGAACTGGAACAGATATCTGTACATCAATGTTCATAGCAGCATGACTCACAATAGCCAAAAGGTGGAAACAACCCAGGTGTTCATCAATAAATGAATGGGTAAGCAAAATGTGGCATATACAATGGAATACAATTCAACCATAAAAAGGGATAAAAGTTTGATATATGCTACATGGATGGACCTTGAAAGCATGATCCTTAGCAAGATAAGTCAGACACAGAAGAACAAGTATTGTATGGTTGCACTTATATGAGGTACCTAGAAGAGGCAAATTCATAGAGAGAAAGCAGAATAGAGGTTACCAGGAGGCAGGAGGAAGGGGAAGGGGGGATTTATTGTTTAATGGGTACAGAGTATACATTGGGGATGATGAAAAAGTTTTGAGGATAGATAGTGGTGATGGGTAAACACACAGCACTGTGAATATATTTAATGCCACTGAATTGTACACTTACCAACAATGATACATATTATGTTATATTCATTTTAACCACAATTTTTTAAAAGCATGTTTTACAAAGTTTCATAAACACCAAGTGATTTGCTCCAAGCCATACAACTAGTAAGAGGCAAAGCCAACATTCACTCTCAATTTTTAAATCTCCATGACAACAAAAGACAGAGTATGTTAGCTGCCCAGCATCCAAACAAAATCTAATTGTTTTGATTTCCTAGGCTCTCTCCAGAAGCTCATCTTCTAAGACCAATCAAAAAGAAGAGTAATCTACTTTGCCTTCAATTTGATATGAAATCTCCATTACCATCAAATACTCTGTAGCTTCTGCCTTTAGCCCAGGAAGGTGAGAAAATAGTGCCCCACACACTGACACACTAGCCGTGACTAAGAAAGCAGGCTCTGGGGTCGCATTCATATCCTGGCTCCACAATTACACTGTGACCTTAGGCAGGGAACTTAACCTCAGATGGGCCAGTTTCCTCATCTGTGAGAGGAATATCTTATAAGTACTTACCACATAAAGTTGTTAATTGAATTAATTAACACATGCAAAGAAAGCACTTAGAACAGATCTTGGCACACGGTAGAAAAAGAAGGCTTCTACCTCCTTCTCCTCCTTGCCCCTTTCCTCTTCCTTGTTTATCTTCCTCGTATCAACATTATTAACACTGAGACTCTGCAAATTACCTGTGAAACAGTCATCTGCATGTTACTTTGCCCACTGCAAAGCCAGACATCTCCAAATAAGACATCATGAATTCTCAGGGTGAAGTTCCTCCTCCCAAGAATCTGCTGTGCCATCACTTCATAAGGTCCACCAGGCTTCACAGGATCCAGTACCACCATCCAGCTATTAGAGTGTGCTGAAATAATAATAAGGCTCCAAGAATTAATCAATCAATCAACTAAAGTGAAATTAAAACCCAATCCTGTCATGCATCAGACTCATTTGTGGTGATTCCCAGCTTCTGTGATGAACTGGATTCAAAGCTATGAAGATTGGCCAAATTTCAGACAGGTCAACAGAAATAACAAAAGCAGCAGCATAGCTATCTTTAATCTGTATCAATTCCTCCTTACTTTTAATCAAAGCATTTACAAGAAAAATAAATCACCCAGTTATAATCCTAAATGAGGACAGACAAAAATACACAGAGATTAAAATTCAAGGGAGTTTAATACAAAAACATAAAATAGAAATTCTTCCTATACCATCCAACTATCAATATTAACATAATCCTAATCTAACAGATTTACCCAGTGCCCCAAACTAACTTGTGAGCACAGGTTAGAGAAAATCACTTATCCCCTGAAACTGACTTGATGGTATCATCCTTGTCATCAACCCCCCAACTCCTCCCCCTGTTGCTCTCAGGGATTAATACCACCAGTGGTTCTGGGCTCTCCTATCAACAGTTAAACAGGTGACACATAAAGAAGTAGTAGGAGGCACATAAATTAATCTCTCTTTGAAGAAGATATTGAGACTTGCCCAATTAATTATTTTCACAGAGTTATTTACCAGACTTAAGGTTTTTGAACGCAGTTTGGGAGATGAAAAGCTATCCAAGACCCTATTTCAGAAATTCATAGCATATTCCTTAGGAACCACCCCCCTACCACCTTCCCACCTCTCACCCACGCACACCACCACCGCTGCCAACATCATACTCGGAGACTTAAGAAAAATATCTTCCAAGTGGCAAAATTATGCCTAGGAGAACCAAACAACAGGAACAAAGTTGAAGAAACGTAAGGGAGAAAATAGACAAAATAGAGAGATGATTGTTTTAAAATAAATATTCTTGGACTTCCCTGGTGGCGCAGTGGTTAAGAATTCTCCTGCCAATGCAGGAAACACGGGTTCAAGTCCTGGTCCAGGAAGATCCCACGTGCCACGGAGCAACTAAGCCCGTGTGCCACAACTACTGAGCCTGGGCTCTAGAGCCTGCAAGCCACAACTGCTGAGCCCGCGGGCCACAACTACTGAAGCCCACGTGCCTAGAGCCCATGCTCTGCAACGAGAAGCCACCGCAATGAGAAGCCCGCGCACCGCAACGAAGAGTAGCCCCCGCTCGCCACAACTAGAGAAAGCCCACGCGCAGCAACGAAGACCCAACGCAGCCAAAAATAAATAAATAAAATAAATAAATTTTTAAGAAAAGAAATTTATTAAAAAAATAAATATTCTTGGCATAATGCTGAAGAATATGGACTGATTTATAATTTGTGTCCATCGGATCAATGTAAATTCAAAGGGAAAGAATGGCAAGAGCTAGAAACGAGGCATCCTAAGGTTATTACACTAACCGGAAAAAATTAATTATAAAAAAACTAGCCAAGTGCCTACCCGTGCCAGACACTGTGCTAAGTTCCTCTTAATCAGTAAGAGCTAAGAAGAGAAGTCCAGCCTCACGGCAGGAGATTGGTAAAGGCTCAAACCATAAAGGATTACTCAGAGTCCTGTGGGAAGCATCCAAAACCCTCAGGCATCAGTGAAAGGGCACAGGTCGCTCCTCTCAGAAGCGCAACTGACTGAGCCTGCTACTCCCACCCCTGCGAGGTCAATTAAGCCCAGGACCAAACGTTCGCTATTGCTTTTAACACCACCAATAGTCACAGACATCAACATATTAAATGCAGAATTCACCTAACGCAGAAAAATCACTGTTTTGGAAACAGTGGGCAGCTAGTACAGATTGTGTCGCACAGGTGTGATGTGCTCCGTATGGCTCTCTCGTCTGAGCAGGCAGACTCTCCAATCTGTCCCAACCGCAGCCTTGCCAAGGTCTTTCCAGACTTCTTGCACTGACGTTGCTTACTGGAGCTCTGTCCTCCTGCCACCAACATTACTCATTTGTGATGATGAGGTCAATCCCTAGAAAACCCAGGACAGGACTATTTTTGAGCCTTCTACTACTGTACAAGCTATTCCTAGTCCCTGCTGTTAATTAGGTATTTACATGTAGTCTCCATCCAGGCAATATGGCTGGTGTGGAAAAGCGCCTTCACCAGAGCTTCTGAAAAGCTTTGCTGCCCAGCAATAAAAAGACAAAGACGGAAAGGGGGGGATGTTGGGGCAAAACAGGGCAACACCATCCTACACCCGGAGGATGAGCTCCCTCTAGAGCCTAAAGCATCTGAAGAGAACTAGGCATCGAGATCTGAGCCTTGTTCCCCAGGACTGCTCCCCCCCAGGAAACTGCTCGACTCCCACAAAGACCTTGGAGAACTTCCTTCTGTTCTAGTCCTCGAGTTCTTTTAGTTTCTAGCTCTTTTCCTCTCCCACTTCATAAGAGAAAAACTCTGACACAAGAATGAGTGTTAAGTAAAGTTAACTGCCACGCAAGGCAGGGGAAACCAGCTCCACTACAGAGGGGTTATTAATGGTCAAAGTAACTCAGAAATAATTTGTTTAAAACAATGTGGATTTACTGCCATGTAAGTATTGATATATACAAAGGAGAGCGGCCCTTGTGAAGACTGTTTCTTAGACTCAAGGCAAGGGTGGGACGTTTCACAAGGAGAATTGATTAGGCCTTGGCCTGTCCGTTAAGGACCGGTTGATGAAAGTGCAGCTGACCACAGGCCAGTGAAGTCCAGTTATAGATTTCAGAAACTGTGTTGACCCACCAAGTCCATTAGATTGAGTCCAAGCAATAAAATTGAGTGATGGGACTTCCCTGGTGGCACGGTGGTTAAGAATCCGCCTGCCCATGCAGGGGACACGGGTTCGAGCCCTGGTCTGGGAAGATCCCACATGCCGCGGAGCAACTAAGCCCGTGCGCCACAACTACTGAGCCTGCGCTCTAGAGCCTGCGAGCCACAACTACTGAGCCCGCGTGCCACAACTACTGAAGCCTGCGCGCCTAAAGCCCGTGCTCCACAACAAGAGAAGCCACCGCAATGAGAAGCCCATGCACCGCAAGAAAGAGTAGCCCCTGCTCGCCACAACTAGAGAAAGCCTGAGAGCAGCAACAAAGACCCAATGCAGCCAAACATACATACATACACAGATAAATAAATAAATAAATAAATATTTAAAAAAAAAATTGAGTGACAAACCACAAAGAGTTGAAGTTCACCATCCAGCTGGCTTTTGCTGAGCTTGATGGGCTTTCTGAGCAACAGCTGCTCTGGTTCCTTCCTCTGGGCCCCAATCACTTGCTATCTTGCGACATCTCTTACCAAACCGGGCTCAGGTTTCTGTAAATGCTCATTTTTGTCGCATTCAAATCTCTGCTTCCTCCCGTTCTTTCTTCTTCTATCTAGGAAGATTCATGCCCTTCCTTCATTGTATAGCTACTGAGAGCATTTACCAGGTGCCAGGCACTCCATCAAGTAAATGGCAAAGAGTAAACCCCAGTCCTCCTGGGTTATACTGACAAGAAAGCCACGCAAACTGACTGGGGCTTTGTGTTTTCCGGCCCAATGGTTAGCGTATCTGGTGGCCTATTTCTCACTGTCCCTCTTCTCTTCCTCTTCCAGCCAAGAGCATAAGTAAAGAACTCTCTCCATTTTCTCTCCATCTCCCTGACCAACCCCACCTCAAAATGGGAATAATAAACAATCAAAGCCAAAAAATTAAAAGAATTTGTCTAGAGACATGATTAGTCATGAAGTGCATCTTGCTATTTTTTCTCTTTGCTATTCACATCAGATGTTAATTGTTTTTCAGGTTATTGTGCCAAATCTCAGAAACCAAGAAGAGAAAAAGGAAAATTATCCAACAACCTTTCCCTTCCCAAGAGGGAAAACCTAGAGCTGGAAGCAGCCCTAATCACCTCTTCCCCCACAGAAGCCTGGCACTTCACCAGGTGCAAACGGGTCTACTGGTTTGTGGAAGTGACCTGGAGCTAAAGAAGGCCTTACTGCCCAAACCGCCCCTGCCTGACCTACATTATTCTGTATAAAGTTCATCTCCACCACCACCAAATATGAATGTAAAAAAAAAAGCTTAACTATTTTTCTATCAATAAAACTGTTGATGCAAGTTACTTAAACTATAGCTTGCTATGGCAGACACACCCTAAGGTGACCCCCAGTGAGTCACACCCTTGTATAGTCCCTCCCCTCAAGTGCAGGCAGAATATATGATTTGCTTCCAATCAACAGAAAATGGCAAATGGGATAAGATGCCATTCTCATGATTAAGTTACATTACATGGAAAAGATGAAGGGGTCTTGCAGATATAATTAAAATCCCTAATCAGTTGGCTTTAAATTAATCCAAAGGGAGATTATCCTGGGTGGGCCTGACCTAAATAAGGTGAGCCCTTTAAATAGGGTCTAGAGGTCAGAGATTTGGAGCAGCAGAAATGCTGCCATGAATTCTACAGGCACAAGGAAATGAATCTGCCAGCAACCTAAGGGTGCTTGGAAGCGAATCATTCCCTAGACGAGCCTCTGGATGAGAATGTAGCCCAGCCAACACCTTGATTTCAGCCTTCTGAAACTCTGAGTAGAGAACCCAGATAAATGATGGTCAGGCTTCAGATCTACAGAAATTGTGAGATAGTAAAAGTGTGTTGTTTTAAGCACCTATGTTTGTGGTAACTTATTATGTGGCATAGAAAACTAGCACGCACGTTAACACTGCAACCAGGAGATTTTTAATTTTCTAAGAGGTTCGGGCCTTTTGTATTTTCTATTTACCTCAATCATGACAAATTCAGGCAGATACACCTTCAGTTTATCACCTACATATGCATCCCCCATGTGTGTCAAAGTGAGAGGATATAGACTATTTGCCACAATTTTACTCCTTGTGTCTGAGAATCATCATGCATCACTTGACAACATGGCTTGAACAGGCCCAGAACCTGACCATATTCCAAGTCATCCCTCAGGTTTTAATTTTCCCAATGCTTAAGTGTCAGTCTGCTGGACAAAAACCTTTACGTTGTTAAATTCCACTTTGCTGTGGGCACCTAGGGGATTATAGGTAATAAGTTAAATATTAACAGAGATAGAGAGTCTGGCTGAAAATCCCAGAGTCATCATCAAAATTTAAATAGAAGTCAACCCTTCAATATGCCCTATAGTATCTCCTTTGAGAAACATTTTCTTCGCTGCCCTGTGAAATTTCTTACATGTCTATCTCTTTTATTCCAAATAACATTTTATCCATTTTGCTTCATGGGCAGGACAGAGCACGCTGTCCACGGAAGTAGGTTTGTGGATCTGTATAAACCACAATACCTTTCTTCTCTCCCAAGCCAGTGTGGAGAGCCTAACAAATAGATCTACCCGCCACCCCACCAATAACAATCTCTTTTCCTGTAAAATTACCTCAAGAGTCCACGAATCACCTGGCTCCCTTAAGTTGCTGCTGGATATTTTAACTCCAAACGAAGCATCACTTTGCAGTGAAGCAACTGAAGCATTACTTGAACCTAAATTGCTAAATGTGGAAGGACAGCATGAGACAGTGAGTTCTTGGAGGGTGGGCACATTCTTCTTTGTATTTTCTAGGGTTGCTAGCTCAGTGTTTTATACATAATAAGCCTTCGGTTGATGTTTATAGAATTGAACTCAAAATAAGTGAGCAGGTTCACTATCACAGTAAAGGAGAAGAGGGGCTCATCCCCTAATTATTACTTTTTATTCCTTCTCGTCACCACCTACCCTCCTGTCTCGTCTCTGGACACTCCAAATATTGGCCCTGCAACAGCCATGAAGGGGAAAAAACTAAAAATAATGCATAAGAACATTTTTAAAAACTGAAATGCTATGTATTATGTGCTTTCTCTATTTCTACGGCACTGTACAGTCTCTGTCTCCTAAATATTTACTGGTAATGTTATTTTTTAGCACTAAGGAAATCCTATTTATTGTTTTTAAACAATTACATCAATTCTTTAGATCTCTAAATCAATGTCTTTTTACTGAGAGTACCACTATCTGTACTCCGTACTGCTCATTTCTGAGATGGACGCAACAGAAAAAGAAAGCACTGCTAGTCTCCTGAAATCTTCATTTTCGGTATATCCTACAAGTCACCAATAGCATTTAAATCTAACAGAGAACAACTTCTCAATCAGCTTAAGCTTCCCTTTCAGGTCTCTGAATTTCACCCAATAAGCTTCTTACCTTAAAAAGTCTTAAAACCCAAGAACTAGAAGCACTTACCTTGCATCTATGCCTGGTACTTAGTATTACTTAATGTTTGCTGAATGGAAATGAATTATTAAAAGTCTGCACCAGCATCTGGATCGCTCTGGATTGGATATCGGTCCCGTATATTGACAAAACTAATCAGGTAATCCTTGTTTTCAGGGGCCAATAAAATTTCCACAAGCTTCACTGTCACATATATATTCAAGTCCCCTCTCAAACCACCAGCCTCCACATTAACTCCACCCCCACCAGAGAAGCCTCCTCACCTGACTCTCACCTCAACATCCCATAGCTCCGTAGTTACCTCTAACTAAGATACAACCAGGTCTCCACTTGACCCAGCCCTGAGCACACCTTCCTGCATCCGGTAACTCTGAGCCCTTCCGCAAGCTATCTTATACATCTTTATCTCTCTCTTTTTTTTTTTTTTTTTTTTTACATCTTTATCTCTTCTAGACAGAGACTCCTTTTAGGACGTCTCTGCTCGAGAAGCCTGCTAATTGCTAATTCTCACCTATTTGAGAATTAGCCACTATTTGGGGTCAAGCCTTCAATGTCTATTGCCTAAATATCATAACAGCCTGCTAGCAGGTCCCACCACCTTTAGTCTCATGCACCTCCAATCCTTCTTCCACAGTGGTGCCAGAGTAATCTTTCTAAAATACAAATCGGACTGTGTTATTTTGCCACTTAAAATCCATCTATCCAAAGTACAGTGTACGCTCCATAGCAACGACAAACAAGCCTCCCTACGTTTCCAACCTTATCTCCTGCCATCCACCACCGGTCGCACACCCCAGTGGTCCCGACAAACCAACCTGCCTGCCATTCCTCCAGTGACCCAGGCTCACTCACGCCTCATACCTTTGCCCAGGCTATTCCCGCTACCTGGCTTGCCCTGCTCATCTTTCAAAATAAGCCTTAGACTAAGTTAATTTTCCCTCTTAAGCACTCCCATAGCACTCTATACTTCCCCATTGTGGCACTTACTACACTTAACTGTAATTGCTTCTTATTTTTCTGTCTCTCCTCAAATCCATAAGCTTCATTAGGGGAGAGACCACATCTGTTTTGCTCATCACTGCCTAACCAGTACCTGGCACAGTATCTGGCACTTAGTAGGCACTCAGTAAATATTTGAGTGACTGACTAAATATTATAATAATAATAGTAACAAAAATAACAACAGCTAACACTTCTTCAGTACTTATTGTGTGCCGGGCACTGTTCTAAGTACTTTAGATATGTTCATTCATTTAACCCTCACAATAATCCTAAATATTCTTATCACTGCTATACAAATAAAGAAATTGTGACAGAGAGCTGTTAAATTATATGTCCAACGTTATATAGCCATTAAGCGACAGAGTCAGGGTCTGAATGGGGATGGTGAATTCCAGAGCCTAGGTTCTTAACCCCTCCTCAATACTACCTCTCTTTTATATATGATTCAGTTCAAATGTCACCTTCAGTGGAAACCTTCCCTTACCATCCAATCTGAGTTAGATGTTTCTCTTCTGTATCCCATGATACCCCATATCCACCTCCACCAGAGCACCTATCACACTGCACTACATGGCTTGGTGTCTATTCCCGTTATTCCATGAGCTCCTTGAGGACAGGGACTTTGACCTGGTCTTATTTTTCTTTGTATCCTCAGTGCACACGGTAAATACTCAAAGAACTTTGATGGATGGATTGATGGATGGATGGATGGATAACCTGAGCTGGACTCCTAGCATTCATTTTCAGATCATCCAGCAGGTGGCAGAAGAAGACAAAAGCTGAGCAGAGGATGGCCTGTCTTACCTTTCACACTGGTCACTTTCTTCATGATGGTTTCCTGATCTTGGCACAGAGTCACTGCCACTGTGGCTCCGGATACTCCATAGCCCCAAATCACTGCCCCTGCCGGCTCCTGCTGCAGAACCATGTAATTATCGATGTAGGAAGCAAAGCGAAAACCAACATCTAAAAAATTTAGCAAACGCTTAGGAGGGCATCGTTGGAGAGATTCATCACCAGATTGAATCTGGTTAAATGGCAAGGAACATACAGTCTTAATACATGAGGATTTGAAGATAACCAGTCCTTTTAATTTTCTAAAATGAGAGCTTATTCCTCCCGATTAGCTAAGCAACATAACAAGAACAGTTTCCAGCAATACGCATCACAGTACAAGATGACCAATAAGGAAAACTCACAAAGCCTAGGGCAACCCATTTACCACAAGCCTCCTCCCCTTCAAAGCTCTTCCTCTTCCTTTGCTCTCAGGCTTGGCCCAAACGCTTGACTCTCTCCCCCCAAAATCACCAAAATGCTCTTTTTATGCACCTCACAGATGGTATTTATGAGAAAAATAAAACGACTTCCTTTCCCTACTTCCCATTACCACTCCCACTCCTCATAGCTGGGAATAAAGAAGGCTGCCTCTCTTCAACACAGCCTTTTCTAAACTTTTTCCCCACTCTTTATCTCCCCCTTTCCATCCTCTCAGTGTCAACTTCCCTCAAATAATTCTCCTTATCGTGTTTTTTGACAACCCACTGAAAATTCTAAATAAACATTTATGAATATCTGCAACAAGTCTGCTTCCTTCTAAGGTAAATTCAGATAAAATTAAGATGCAAAAAATAAGGTCAGTGAGAGACAGAAGGTCAAAGTGTCTAAACAAAAGGTCTTTTGTTGCAATTCACCCATTTCACAAGCTAAATTATACAAAACGAGAACGAGTACTTGAAACTGTGGATTCTATTCTAGACAGTCACTAACAAGACTGAATAAGAATTCACTTTAACGATATCATTCCTATTTTTAACATCCAGCCTATATCGAAGTATTTTATTAATAACAAGCATCTATCCAAATTATCTCAGTGGGTTCCTCATCAAAACTTCATAAGGGGGAAAAAAACTTTTTTAAGTTACATCGCAATTTGTCTGAACAAAACAGACAAAACTCCCTAGAAGAAAATAATTAACAAAATTAAGATTTTTTTAAAGGGTTTTAAACAAAAATGATAGGCAGGAAAGAGAATCAGAACTAACAAAGCTGACATTTTCCCCCCTGGAAGCTACAATGATGACAGCCCCTTAGGCTATACTTAACAGGGGAGCACAGGTAATGGGGTCTCCTACACAGACTTGGTGGCCTATTTGTCCTGCACTTCGAATAACAACCCAGTCCCTAGACATCCTCAGCTCTCTCTTAGGAGTTTGTTCCAGCATAAAACCTACATGACAATCAAAGATCATCCAGAAGACCCACTGGGCTGGAGATGCACAGCTACCAGGAGCAAAACGCTCTAAGAAGAGACTACAACAGCCCAGAATTGCATAAGCACGCTGGAGGGAAGGGAAGAGGCGCATGTGTGGGAAGGCCTTGTCTTGGGTTAGTGTTTTATATGGAACAAAACCTGAAAACCAAAGGCCTAAGAGCTGAGCAGAAAGAGGATGGGGTGGGGAAGGGATTGAAGAAAACTGGCTGCCGCAGGCATGAGCCCAGGCAAATAAGGGGCTCTGGAGGTGTGCAGCCACCTTCTCAAATGTTGGGGAAAATACTTTTCCCGGTCAGTCTGTTTTCAACAACACACATTCACTGGACCTCTTTTTGCATGGCTCTATTCTGAGTTAAAGAATTTTAGAGGTGGAAAGAATCTTTTACACCCTGGGGTATAATCATGTTATTTACTGATCAACAGACTGAGACCCAAGTAGGTTAGGTAATTTTTTAAAATAGCTTGCATATTAATTCATTCAACAAATACTTAAAGATGCCTACTGTGTGCCGGGCACGATTTTAAGCATTGAGGATGTAACAGTGAAAGAAAGAAAAAAAAAAGCAGGCAAAAATCCTTGCCAGCAGGGAGCTTACATTCTACTGGGGAGAGTAACTGTGTCAGGCAGAAAGCTAAACACAGTACAGCTGTTAAACTTCTTTGGCCTCAAATCACATAGGTAGTTTAAGACAGGACAAGAAATCAAGCCACCTGATTCCAAAGTCACTGCAATTTCCACTCTGCCACAGTTAGATACTGGTGGTAAATCAAAGACAAATCATATTCCCTGTTCTTATAAAGCTCACATTCCAAGCTGATAAGAATAGACAGTGGAACATTACCAAGGAATTGAGCAATGGATAAAACAGGAGAACAAGACAAATAAAAGACACAACATTTGAATTTTTTTTAGGTCTTCAATGTTTTCTTTGGGTGTTGGAGTAGAAAAACAGGAATTAGTGTTCTGGGAAGTTAAAAGTAGACTGACAAAACTACGACAGTGGTTACCTCTGGTGAGGAACTGGTGGATGCACTAGGGAGGAATATCCATGGAGTCTCAATAAAACTGGCAATGCTCTAGTTCTTAAGTTGGGTGAAGCGCCTCTGGGTGTTCATTTTATCATTGCTACATACGTGTTTGCACATTTCAACTATTACGTGATAAACATGAGCACAGGGGGAATGATTTGAAGGAAAGAAGTCAGGATATGCAACCAAATAAGGGAAGAAAATTAGGAGCATTAATAAATTAAAAAATAAAGTCATTGTTAATGAAGGTGATGTAACAATATGACCCAAAGGCAAAGATAAAATAGTGATGTTAAAGTTAACAGCCTTTAACAGAAAAATTAATAGAATAATGGCCCTCTTCTCCTCTTTCCCTTCTCCCCACCATGTCATACACTGGACTCAAAGGTCACTGAGTGGGGATGAGTCAGGAAATGATATAAAGTGCTGCTAGTTTACACTTTTGTTAAACCCTGAAAAACCACTTAAGGGCTGCAGTTTGTCTGCATCTGGGTACTTTGCAGGTTCTTAGGCAGTGCAGTCATTTTTCTGCACTGTCTGTTCTCCCACCTCAACTTTCATTTCTGTTCTGTGACCCAGCATCCAGTCTGGGGTATTCAAATGACACGATATGACCTGGACAATAGTCAACGTGAGTCATCCTCCTCCCCAATGCCACGCATATTATCCCACCACCAGTGTCTGCGAGCTGCAGCTGGAATCAAAGCTGAGTCTTACATACTCCGAGCTAGTGAGGGGGTTGTATGTCTTAGCCCTAATCACCACTTAAACTAGGAAAATTTAATTCCCCCAAGCAACCCAGCCTGAAGCAAACCCTCCCCAGGGGCACCACTGAGGGGGCAGCACTGAAATGTTTTGGATGACTCAGTCACCAGTTTCCAAATATTATCTAACTAGCTTCGCCCCCTCCCCTTCGAGTTCCCCAGCAATTATTCAGACACTGCGGGCCTCGGTCTGGGCACATTTGGGCCTCCCCTCCTTAGACAAACCCAACTCTCCCGCTGCCCCACATGCTGCATCACCGGGGAGGTGGAAGGGAGTGGAGGAAGCGGACAGGCCGGGGCTCCTGCCCAGCGGACACCCGCAACCGAGGCCTGGGTGGTGGAACACTACCCGGGCTTCCTTCCCGGAGCTAGAGAGAAGGGCGCGGGGGGGCGGTCCTGCGGAGGACGCGGGACCTCGGAGCCCGCGCAGGCTGACGGACGGGCAGGGGTCGGGCCGAGCCCGGCCGCCTCACCTGCACTTGCGTCGGCCCGCAGGAGTAACGGCAGCACGAGCCCAAACACAAATCCCGGCGCGACCATGTTTGAGAAGAGCCCTCACCCCCGCGCGGGCCTCGGGGCGGGGCCGCCAGCGGGGGCGGGGCCGTCGGGGCGGGGCCTGCTCAGGGCGGAAAAGGCCTGACTCCGCCCTTCCCAGGCCATTCAGTCCGCGAAGCTGTCCGCGGCCTCCGGGAGGGCCCGTGCCTCTCCTCGGCCGCCGTAGTTGAATGGAAAAAAACAAAACAAAACCCGGTTTCCTGGCAACGAGAAAACACAACCTGAACCATCGGCTCCAGCTCTGAGAGACCTAAGAGGTGAGGCGGTTTACCCCATATCCTTTCCGAAATCGAGACCTCGCCTTTTCCCTTCGCCTCTCGTATTCTCTCAGGATCCCCGCCGCATTCCGGGAAGCCTAGGGCAGACTGGGAGCCAAGCAGCGAGTCCGAAATCCCAGATCCTCGACGTGCCGCCCCCGACTAGACCGTGTTCCCCCTCCGACCGCCCTCCACTCCACGTTAGTTCAGAGTCTTTTCTTTTTCACAACCCTAGAATGACTCAATGCCTCATTTCCTGTTCCCTCAAAAAAAGAAGAAAAACTCTATAGATTCGGCCTCATTAAACCGACTAGTCCCCCACCTAGACCCCTACCACGGCTTCCGGCCTTATTCGGCATTGACGCTCTCACAAACAGGCCAGGTCCCTGAGTGTTGTTTGCAGACTCAGTAGCCCAACCCGCTGCTTAGCAGCTATCCTTATCTGACCCTTGTATTCCAAGACAGGAAGAGAAGACCTGGTCGAGACAAAACCAGAAAATGTAAGCATCCCCAAACTTTGCAGGCTGGAATTGCAGATTCATGACCTTGCCCCAGCCGCTCTGTCCCCACTGCCCCTTCCAGAGTATATATAGATGCTTCAACGAGGCATTGTAGGTCATGCTTCAGAAGTGGAAGCTAAGGGAACGACTAAGTGTGAAACTTATTCATTCGACAAATTAATTTCTATAACAAGGACTAGTTTTTTTTTCTCTCTTTTTTTAATTTTAGACCTTAAACAGGGTCTTTCCGGCAATTTAAGATGAATTTTTAACAATCATTCTCTCTCAATTCCTGTGGGATAGCAAAAATTACCATTTTAAAGACAAAGAGGGAGAGAGAGGAAAAAGTACTTAGTATTACAGTGAAAAATCTGTGCTTTTTGTAATTTTTTAAAAATAATTTCACCTATTATTTTTAATATTCTAATAATGGAAAATTTCAAAACTCTTTGGAAGAAATGGATGGACTTGGGCTGTGTTGGGGGAAAAAAGGACTGAAGTCCAGAAATTTGGAGTCTCAGAAGTAATTTGTTGTCATAGTTGTGATTATATAAGTAAAATCAGACAAATTTAAAGACAGTACTCTTTAATGAATCTCTAGGTACAATAGGCAGTTCCTCCCAAGGAGATGTCGATTCCATTCTCCAGCACCCACTACCGAATTCCACAAGGATTTGGGAATCTTCTTGAAGGGCTCACACGTGAGATTCTGAGGGAGCAACCAGACAATATACCAGCTTTTGCAGCAGCATATTTTGAGAATCTTCTAGAGAAAAGAGAGAGTAAGCTTTTTTAAAATCGGCATTTTTTTAAAAATAAGAGACTAAGCATTTGATTATGGTGAGACCTGCTTAAGACCATTCCTATTCCACAGAAAGCCTTTATGGGGCAGGTATCTTCAACTAACAGTTCTTGCTATTTGAAACAGCATGTGCCTTTTTGACAGGCTCTCTTAAATCACATTATTTCACATTATTGAAGATTACCTGTTTATCACTCAGACCTTCTTCTTTGTATTTCTCATGGACACGTGGGGTGGAAGGGGAGCTCAGGAGAGCACCCACTCTAGCTATCTGTTTTCCAGCATGCTGTTCCTATGCCTCCCAGGCAGTTGACTGTCTATTCTTCCTAGGAGGAGAGTTTATGGTTTTCTTTACATTTTGACTCTTCTTACTTGAAAGTATTATTAAGTGTTGTAAAAAAATAATTCTATACTCCTTAGATTCAATAAGTTGGTATTCACAGGGCTATATGAAACTGTTCCTCAATAAAGGTACAGAGAAAACCTGCTTTGAAAAGTGAACTTCCAGCTTGGGAAGGTAATTTATATTCTTTTTCTATATTTCCAAGGTCCCATCCTGTCCAGAGACTAAGATTCCTGCCAACAGTGACTCTTTGGTTGAGAGCCAAAGCAGAGTTTCTTCACTTCCATAAATAAAATTTCCAAATTCCCAGCCTTGAAGGTTCATGACAATCAAGACCTGACCCACTGGTCAAAATGAGAATTATTACAGCTATAAGTTTCTATTAAAAACCCTGACTAGAACAACCATTTTGTTTAAGCTGTCATCATTACTTTTGATTACAGTATTCCAAAAGAGTAGTAAAGGTGACTAGAAATCGTCACAAGCAAATAAACATTCCATTTTTAATCATTTTACAATTTATTGTTACTTGAGGAAGCAACCCAAATATTCATCATAGAGGATTTTTTGAATAAACTTGAGTACATCTACACTACTGATTAATGTATAGATGTAAACAAACAGACAAAAATGGAACGAGGAAGATCTCTATGATGTTATGCAGTGACCCTCAGGATATATTCGGTGAAAAAAGTAAGGTGGAAAAAAATGTATTTAGTATGCTACCAATTATCTAACAAAGAGGTGTGGATATGAATACATAACCGTTCATTTATATTTTTTAAATGGAAGAATAAATCTTTAAAAAATTAACATTTACCTCTAAAAAAAAAAAAAGCAAAAAAACATTTACCTCTAGCAGGAGAAGGAACAGAGAGCGGAGGGAACAGGATAGAAGCTAGACTTGTCTGAATACATCTTAAATTCAAAATCATATATGTTTCACATAGTTATAAAATAGAATTAAAATTTTAAATTGTTAAGCAATTTCTAAATTTAGAAGCAAAGTGAAACAAATGAACCTAACTAGTATTAAATGGGTAACATAACCGCACAAAAAAGAATTATTTCAAGAGACTTTATAACACAGTACTTTGTGCATTCCTGGTGGATATAGCCTAAAAACAAAATGAAGTTTTAAAAAAAAATCTTAAATTGTTTTCAGTTATCACTGGAAATAATAATATTTAATAATATTATAGTGCAGTTATTCTGTAATTTTTTATATATTGTAGAACATAGCAAATAAGTAACTATCCTACTGTTATTAGGAATAGGATTTTTAGTGTAAGAAAAATGACATACAAATATAAAAATGAAAGAAGTTAATGAAATCCCATAATTCTAAATTTGAATTGAAAAATATCATCAGACTTCATGATATATTTTCTCTTTGAAAAGTGAAAGTATTATTTTCTAGCTCTCTGTATTTTTTAAAGGCCTCAAAACAATGACCAACCCAGTACCAGTGAGCACCTAGTTCCTAGACTTTGGCCTCCAGCTACCATCTTCCAGGAACCAGAGCTTCTTGGAGAACTAACCAATCCCATAAACTGGGCAGGAAATAGGCAAGATGAGCCTCAACACCTTGCCATACCAGAAAATAAGAAAACTATCAAAGATTATTAGAGTTGTTTCCAAAGGGCTCAGGAACATCTGAGCACCTGAATAAGCTCCTACTGGCCAATTTTGGACAATTAGAGCATCAATAAGATTAATAAATGCAGTGGATTGAAATTCATTCAATTTGTTAAATATTCATTAGTTCATAATTATTTACTAAAACAAAAACAAAAACAAAAAACCAGAAAACTTGTTGAGAGGATCCTAAGGAACCAACTGATTAATCTGAAAACTGGTAAATAAAGGAAAAGAATCAAACCTTTAACCTGCCTTTTATGTAAGAACTGTATTTCAGGGTAACCAAACAGGGAAAGTATTTTTTATTGAGTACTCCAGAAATAAAGAAGTAATGACCAAATTAGAACATTGCCATTTTGCAACCCCTAAAGAAATTATCTAAGCAGTCATCATCAATGGGTCCATAAAAATTGTATAAAGAGAAACAACCAGATATTATATATCCCCTGGCAGAATTATACCGCACTACCTATGAAGTATTCTTGGAAAAAAAAAATCAAACCTGAATCAGATAAGACCTATAGATCTAACTAGCAATCTACAGGAAATTCAAAGGCAGAGGAACTTGGTAAAAAATCATAGTGGGAATGAAATCAGAAATATCTAAACTGTGGAAAACTCCAAAGGAAAAATGACTCAATTTCCTCAACAAATAAATTGCAAGGAAAAAAATGTGGGGTGGGAGGTAGGGAGGTTTCAATTATAAGAAATTTAAAAGACATAACAAAAGTCTGTGTGTGCTCATTGTTTGGGTCCTGATTTGAACAAATCAACAGTAAAAAAAAAAAATAAAAATGTATTAGACAATGGGAGAAATTTGGATAGTTGATGATATTAAGGAATTATTGTTAGTAGTTTTAGGTGTGATAATGGTATTGTGGCTTTATATCTTAGAGATGCATACTGAAGCAAGTATTTGTAGATAAGATAGTAGGATGCCTGGGATTGGCTTGAAAATAATCAGAAGAAAGGGCAGGAAAGTGAGTGAAGTTCCAAATAAAATAAGATCAATCATGAGATTATAATTGTTGAATCTGAGTAATGTGCTCATGGAAATTTGTTATATTATTCTCTCTACTTTCTAAGTCTGAAATTCTTCATAATGAAAAGTTAAAGAAAAATTCTGTTTAAATACTTCTATGTCAACTGACTACATAATATGCCTAATTTTTAAAAACTTCTCCCATCCTTCACTTTTCCAAACTTCCTTACTATTTAACATTTATTCTTTTTACATTTTCTCCCATGTTTGCTAATACATAATAAGTTTCCATAACTATATAATGATAAATTTCTATACTTATATTTAAGTATTAGCATTTGTTCTCTGTCTCTCCCATTTTACTGTAAACTCTGAAAGCAGCAATTAGGTTTTTTAACTGCCTTTCTAAATATCCTCAAGGGTTCATCTAATGTTTAATTCATCATCATATATTTAATAATCACTGGTTATATCTACAGCAGTAGGCTGTGTACAGCGTCAATAAAATTTTCGACTGGCAGTAAAGGACCTATAATTTGAAAAAGAAAACATTTTATGTTACTAGTCTACATTTACTTTAATGAACTCAATGTAAGTCTGAAATTATTATATTTTTGTTATTTAGAAACCAACTTTGATCCAGCAGAATGGGGGACTAAGGTAGATGACCGCTTCTATAACAACCATGCATTCAAGGTATGGTCCCGTGAAGCTATTGGATTTGGTTAATTCTTCTCCCTGTCTCCAATACAGAGATTATTGGGATCTCCCAAAATCATGAATATTGTGAGAGGCATCACAAATATCTTATGAAACCTTTTTAATTGTGCTGTTCTTTCTGGCAGGAAATTCTTTTCTAAGATATCTGAATCGTGTACAGTACTTAGCTTAAATTTAAAGATGATCAACAGGAAGCATGTACTTGAAAGTGATAGAATAGTTACTTTCATTTGTCGTTCCAATGTTATTGAGTATCACAGTGCTTATCAATAGCAGATACACAATAAATATTGGTTGAATTAATGAATGATATTTCATAAAATAAAACGCTGTTTGTCCAATTATTTCATTATCATTGACGTCTTACAAAAGACTGATTAGAATTAAAGATGGTAATGGTTTAGAGTCTTCTCTATTAAGCCAATCTGTTCAGAGAAACAATCCACCTTCTCTTTAGCAGCATTCTCAGAACCAGTCTTTCTCAACCAAGACGCCTCAAAATAATTAAGCCCTAAGCCAAAGGCATCCATTGCACGTAAGGAATCAATGTCTCTTCTTTGTATCTAGAACGATTCTATTTATGTACCATCCTTTGGAAAATTGAGAAAAATAATCACTTCAAGAATTCTGTGTTCTCTGATCCCAATGAGGAACACCGGTTGAGAAAGGCTGTGTGCGATCCAGCGTCATTGCCTCCAACTGGCAACTTGGTGGAAATTCAATCTCAGGCTCTACCCCAGGTCTACAAATCAGAGGTTAAATTTTAACAAGATCCACAAAGTAACTTGTAGGTACATTAAAGTCTGAGAAGCACTACTCTAGGCAAGTATGATAATACATTAGCCATGAAGCAGCAGCAGATAGTAGAATTAAAAGGAGTCAACAAAGGTCAAATTTTGATGGTGTTGCACAGTAGATTTGGGGGATTTCCTGAGGAAATCCCCCTGTCACTTATTCCATGAGTTCAAAAGTGAAGTTCCATCCATCTGTGCCTGCCAGATATGGGGGTGTTCTGTTTATTTCCATTTAACTAGATTCTCTGTGTTCATGTTTGATTGAAATCAAAGGAATAATGTTGAAAATTTTAAAATCTTATTCACATAGCAGTTTTAGAGTGGTTTTTCTTCTCTTTTGAATTCTAAAGGCTTTATTTGATTAGCTTATATGTCCTTAAATTTATGTTTTATGAATTAAAGAAGCTCTTCCCATAAGGTTTTGAATTAACCATGCTTCTATTCTGGAGTAAGATTTCAGTAACCATGTCAAAATAGATGGAGCTGGTTTCCCTTTTTTCTATTTAAATCCTTCCCCACAGCAAAACTTACTTCTTTGACTCAGTTTTTAATCTACAGACGTCATTAAAAAGTCAACTTGACCTCATACTATGGAATACAATAGCATTTATTTCATTCCTGTTTGAGAAACTATTGGCACCTCTTTTTTATTCCTTGTTCAGGATTCATTACAGCATCATATCAACTTTTAGTATAAGACAATGGTTTGTTTTTAATATAAAACAATATTATACACATTCCAAAAGCAAAAGATCAAACTTTTTAAAACCAATTCCTTGGTCTTTAATATTTGTTTATGCATATTCCCTTGAGAGTTTTCTTTTACCCCTTTTCCCAACCTACTTTCCTTGTTAAAAAATATGTGTTTAATTCCCACCACTTATCAATAACTTAAAGTAATATTTAATTACCTTTAAGCAGTTTGATCCAAGACTTTACTGTTTTGGAAACATTCCCTATTTGGCCCTCTCCCCTCTAGGAGCAAGAACCACGGGAGAAATGTGAGCCTGGAAAAGAAAAGTCTCAGACATCTATGAAAGAGGTGACAGCCTTAGTAAGTTATATTTTCCATGTACTATTGGATTCCTACAAAGAATGACATCCCTCAATTTAAAATTAACCTCCAAATATGAATCCAGTCTGTTATCCATATTGCTAAAATCATGATTTTGCTTTTTAGATAACTAGCACCAGTGATATACTAACTGGTGGATCAGTTTTAGCCATGCCTCTTATAAAGGAAAACTCATTCTTCCCCTTAAAAATAAAATCTTATTTTCCAAGATTATGGAAGAAGATTATGGATGGGAAAATCTCCCCAAGGGGAAGAACAGACAAAAATCACAGCCTCAGTCTTTTTTTAAAAATTTTTATTGAGGCAAAGTTGCTTTACAATGTTGTGTTAGTTTCTGCTGTACAGTGAAGTGAATCAGCTATATGTATACATATATCCCCTCTTTTTTGGATTTCCTTCCCATTTAGGTCACCACAGAGCACTGAGTAGAGTTCCCTGTGCTATACAGCAGGTTCTCATTAGTTATCTATTTTATACACAGTGGTGTATATATGTCAATCCCAATCTCCCAATTCATCCCACCCCTTCCCCCCAGTGGTGTCCATACATTTGTTCTCCACGTCTGTGTCTCTATTTCTGCTTTGCAAATAGGTTCATCTGTACCATTTTTCTAGGTTCCACATATATGCATTAATATGCGATATTTGTTTTTCTCTTTCTGACTTACTTCACTCTGTATGACAGTCTCTAGGTATATCCACGTCTCTACAAATGACCCAATTTTGTTCCTTTTTATGGCTGAGCAATTTTCCATTGTATATATGTACCACATCTTTATCCATTCATCTGTCGATGGACATTTAGGTTGCCTCCATGTCCTGGTTATTGTAAATAGTGCTGCAGTGAACATTGGGGGTGCATGTGTCTTTTTGAATTATGGTTTTCTCAGGGTATACAGCCTCAGTCTTGATCCTTCAGATTCACCTTCCACTTCAGGAACTTCTCACTAATTGATGCTGTCATCACCACACAGTGGTAAATGTTCAGACATAACAAAAGGAAGCTCATGGGGAATTGCATACAGCCAAATAAAATGGCTTTACACAATGAGTCCTACTCATCTTCCATGCATTTCGCTCTACAAAAATGACCTCCTGCCTGACAGCCTACATCCAAGCAACAGTGGGTTAGGCTCGGTCCACTCTTAAAGATGCCTGTATTCAGTGGTGTGCTAAAGCCAGCTCTTAAGAGACAATCATGCACATATGTACACAACCCCATGTTCAGTAATATCACTTTGATAGCTTGAAATCAGCCACAGTGGGAGTATGAAGATCATGATAAATACTACAAATCAGGGCCAATTTTTTTTTCTGGAGAGCCAGTTGTTAAACATTTACCAGCACGTCACTGCCTATATGCTTCATAGTCCAGGTTCACGAGGCCAAGCCTAGTGAGAAAGAAGAACTCACAGTCTACAGTGTTGAAGGCCAAACTGCTGAGTTTCTTTTTATGTATTAATGTCCCAGTTAGTTACCCAATAATTGACACCCAAAATGGGCAATCCCCCTCCAGGAATACCTTACTTCCTACCCAGTGGGTCATAAGTTTACCTTATAACCTTTATAAGTCATCTCAGAATTATATCAGTGCAACTCAATCAGCCTAACATTAGCATAAGATGCAGTGGGAGGACAGGAAAGAAGGAAGGTAGTGTCATTTCCTTACATCTTTAATAGGTGCCCTTACACAGGTCTTTATGACTTTGAATTGACAGCCCATTGATTTCCAACTTCAGCATAATTCATTTGCCCACATTAGGGCATCATCTCAGAGGATTTTATACCAATCTGTTTGCATATTAAAGTTTAAGAGCTAGATTTGCCTCTTTGTCATGGGGGGAGGGGGGGTTTGAACAACCCAAAGGTCCATTAGTAGGAGAATGAGTAAATAAATCAAAGTATATCAGTACAATGGACTACAATGGTGTCATTAAAAAAAAAAAAGGAATGGGCAGAATTATGTACTGAATAACATAGAAAAAGGGAAAAAGGGAACCAAGATACATTGTTACATGGAAAAAGTAGCTGCAGAACATTGTGATTAGCATGATCTCATTTTTTTAATAAAAAGGCAAATATATACCCATATGAATACATTTGTATATAGAGAAATTTTAGAAGGATATATATACTCAATCCATAGTGATGGGTTACCTTTTAGGTATAGGATTTGGGAAGATGGAGAAAACTTTCACTACCAGTGGTATTTAAGTTTTTAAATGTATATGTATCACTTTTATAATTTAAAAAATATATTAAAAGCTATATATCTATTGACCTGTACACTTAAGATCTGTGCATTTCACTATCTGTAAATTATACCTAAATTTTTTTTAAAAAGGAAGCTGTGTACAAAAATTCAACCAACCATGTTAAAACTGATTTTATTGGACTAAATGGATTCCTCTTTGGCATTTCACTTTAAATGTATGATTTTAATTAGCTCATCATTGAGAAATTAAAAATAATCCATTTTGTGTAATCATGATTATTTTGAAACAGCACATTTACTATTCTTCTTGGCACTTTTACCCTGCTTCAAGGATTCTCACTTATTTCCCCCCAAAAAATGTTAAATAGGAAGCTGTTAAATAGGAGCTGTTTGGCGGGGAAGAAGTTGGCAATGATCTTTTATTGCAGAGAAATATCAAAGAGTGACAAAACAAAATGTCTGATATTTTGGCATTCACTATTTGGTACGTATACAACGTGATGATATATAAAATTCCTTCAGGAAGCAACCCATCTCGATTGTTACATCCCTAAGTTGATGAAGTTTATGCACTTATTTTTATAGCATCAAAATATGAGATGCCTAAGAAGTCTCTTACTTTTTCTCCTTTCTGAGAATGAATCTTCTGAAGACAAGGACATGGAGGAAAATGCTGCTCTCAAAATCCAAGCAGCCTTCCGGGGACACTTAGCCAGAGAGGAGGTAAAGAAAATGAAATCGAGTGATCTTCAAGAAAAAACAGAGGAAAACGAGTGAGGAGACTGGCTTTACCCCCCAGAAAACATGAAAAAATCCAAATCCATCAACCTTGTTGTGACTGTCTTTTTTTCTTAATAAGTGAGATTTGATGTAGTGAAATAACATTTGTTGCTGTTGTGAAAATCTGTCGTGAGCATTTGTTTAATAAACATGCCATTGAACACATGCCTCTTGAAGACTTCTCTGAGATCATGAGTCTTATTTATACTTCTCCCAAGTCTATGTCTAGAGACCCTTGGATTTAGAGTTACAAAGCTGGAGTATCTGAGTTTTCAGAGATCTCAGAGGCTGTGTGATTTAACCATTATCTAATGAATAACTCCTCTCTATCACATCCCTGAAAAATAGTCCTTTGGCTCCTCTTTCACTCCCAGTAGTAGAGAATTCCACTGCTTTTCAAGGATAGTCCATTTAGTTTTTGAATAACTCAAATTATTAGAAAGATAAGTTGAGTCAAAAATCTGTCTCCCTGTAAGTTTCACCCATTGGTTTTCATTTGTCATGTATGCAATCTTTTATTGAAAAAAAATGTATTGCGCACAATTCATGTGCTGGGATTTAGTAGTAAATATCTGCTCTTACACTCATGCAGCTGACAGTTTTCTTTTTTTTTATTGTCTTGCTCTCCAGAACCACACAGAATAAGACTAATGCATAACATTTGCAAAAAACAAAAGTTATCATAACATCATAAATGCTCTCTTCTTTAGCTCAAACTTCCCAAGTTTCTTTAATGTGTAAATGATAATACCTATTTCACAAATTCAGGAGCCTATGTCTTTTTTTTTTTTTTTTTTTCAATGAACCATTCAAGCTGCCAGTGCCTTATTTTTAGAAAGTTCAGTTTTCCCTTTCTGAGGCTTCCCCACCCTAGAATATCCAAGAAACTGCAGGGTTCATGTCTTAGACCAAAAGATGCAGTTCCCTTCCCAAAACAAAACGGAGAGAAAGTGGAGTCTTAACATTTAATTAATGTTGTTGCCTTCTACGAGCAGCAGACTGAGGTAATGTCCTGGCTGGTTAATATTCCTGTCTGCACCACAAAGGATGTCCCAGGCTTTGGTTCTAGGGTGACACCTCTCTTAGTTCACAGTCACACAGCCATTATTCCCCAAAGCTCAATAACATGCTTGGGTGGCTCAGACTTGAAGAGCTTCTAAAACCAGCCATATGTTATGCACATCAACTGCATACACTTAGATCCTTGTCTTAAGCTCAGACATTCTCTTTTTGCAAAGCAGAAAGGTACCCCATTTGAGTTACCCGATTGCCCTTTCCTATCAGAGCCTTTATTAGGCTCTACAACAGAAGTTCACCCAAGTGATCTTCTCCACCCAAATACAAATGACTTATGCCAATGATTTCAAGGTTGTGACATTCATCCTAATGAATTATGACATTGATCTAATCTCCACTCACCTCCAGGCAGCCATCCCTCTTCCAAGGTCTTACTGCCAATAGAGAGCTATGGGCTAGCTAAACACAAGTCTCTAATACCCAATGGACCCCTTCCACCCATCCTTAACCCCCTTCTCCCAGGCTTAGAGAGAAAAAAATCAAGTGTCTTCCAGGATTCCAGCTGTTCATTCCCTCATTCCATTCAAAGCACCTATTCCAATCCAACCCCTTTCCACCCCAAACAAAGTCATCCTGCTTGGGAGATTATCAAGGGGACTCCAAATTAAGGCAAAGACTTGACTTCCCTGTCCTGGAGAGAAGACCAGAAGAGAAAAAGTTTTTTTCCCAGTGAATATATAGTGGGGCAAAAAAAGGTACCAGTTAACTTTTTCAATAATTCTAATATACATGTGAAGTGATTAAAACTGTGCCTTCCATATAGTCAGTATACACACACACATACACACACACAAATCTAGGGATGGTGATATTTTTGGTGAAGGAGGAAAAGAAAGAGGAGAAGGTAGAAGAGGAATGGGTGTGGTGTTAGGACCATACATATGAATTAATACTACATTTGCATGTGTCTGATTTTCCTCTTATCTCTCTGGCTGCTCCTTCTCAATCTCCTTTGCTGCTAATTCTTCAACTCCTCAACCACCAAATACTAAAATGCCCGAGGCTCAGTCCTTGGACCCCTTTTCAAGTGATCATACTTACCTGTGAATCTCATCCAGTCTCGGCTTTAAAGGCCACCTACATACTGATCACTCCCAGATGTATACCTGCATATATTGGACCTTTCTCCACTCCAGCTCCAAACTTGTATAATCAACTGCCTACTGAACATCCCTATTTGGATGTTTATATGCAACTCAAACTTAATATGTCCAGTAGCATGTTTGTGCTCCTGATAATACCCCTCAAATCTTCAATTCTCTCAGTTTTTCCCATCTCTGAAAAATGGCCATTCCAGTCTTCTGCTTGCTCAGGCCAAAAACCTAGAATTCATCCCAAACTCATCTCTTTCTCTCACACCCCGTTTACAATCTATCAGCAAAACCTGTGGAATCTGTCACTAAAATATACCCAGAATCTGACCACTTCTATTGTTACCACCCTGGTCCTAGTTCCCATCATCTCTCTCATGAATTACTGCAATTACCTCTATATTGGTCATTGCCACACTAATGCTGCACAACCCATTCCAAATTCAATGATTTAAAACAATTATTTTTTCTCATGGACCTGTAGATCCATGTAGACTTTAGCTGAGCTGCGCTGGACTTCAAGCTTGAGAGTAGATTCCAGTCTGCTCTAAGCTAAGGGTTTGTGGGTTAGCTGGGGAAGGTCTGCTTCAAGCTGTGAGCCCAAGAGTCAATTGCAGTCCCTTTGCTTCATGTGTCCTATTCAGAGCCCATGCTGAAAATGCTACCTGGGGCATGACCACCATTTCATGGTGGTCACAGAAGCACAAGCAGGAAAAGCCAACATAGGAGAATATTTCAAGCTTTTGCTCCTAACACTTCCACGAACATCCCATTGACCAAACAAAGTCATTTGACCGAGCCCAAAGTCAAGAGGTGAGGAAATACACTGCTTACCATGCAACCGTGGCAAAGGCCTCGTGTATGCGTAGTACTACTGTGAAGAGGTAGTGAAGAGTTGTGAGGAACCAATAACTCAATCTACCACAGTCTGCACTCTTGGTTATAAATATTCACATCCTTTTGACATGCAAAATACATTCATTCCTATCCCACGGCCCCTAAAAGATCCATCAAATCCTTGAAGTCCAGGATCCACATCAGGTCCTGATATGGCTCTTCTTGATGTAGAGACCTATGAATTAAAAGAGCAAGTGTCTTGGGAATTCTCTGGCAGTCCAGTGGTTTCACTGCCGAGGGCGTGGGTTCGATCCCTGGTCAGGAAACTATGATCCTACAAGCTGTGTGGCGTGGCCAAAAAAAGAAAAAAAAGCAAGTGCCTTCTCATACGCCCAACATACCACAAATAATGGACAGGGATAACATAACCACCAAAAAGTACTCTCATTTATAAAGGAGAACAATGGAAGCAAATAGCAGTCACTGGTCCAAACCAATTATAAAATCCCACTGAGCAAAGGTCCTCAGGTTCCTCTATTTGGGGAGGGGAGATAATGTTTCATGATTAAGCGCTGATTCTGCTCCCTAAGAATGACTGTCCAGTCTAGTCTCCATAGCTCTTATTTCTACAATCTAGGCAATCATTCTTTTTCCATCATCTTCCATACATCTTGCCTTGGAAAGAGCATTGGAAAATTACCCTTTTGGGTGGATGTGTCTCAACCTGATTCCTGTCTGTAGAAAACCGAGAGTACAAAGATGTTTACATCTCGCACACCCTCAGCCTCTTTTAGTTGTTGGCAATGCTTTGCCGATAAACTTTTCCAAGAAACTTTGTGGGTTTTCTGTGTGTTTGACTCTAGTCAGCTCCATGTGTCAAAAGCTGCACTCACAATTTCTTTATAGATATGCTTCCCTCGCTCTCTAGATTTAATTCTATTGAGGAGTGAAGAATTGGAACCAATATTTCAATAAACTACAGCCTCGTAGCTGTCATAACTGGTCTCCCCACCTCCATTCTTTTCCCCTTTCAACACAGAGGCCAGAATGTCCTGTTATAGTTTACGTCATATCATGTGACTGCTCTTCCTAAAACCCCCAGTGGTTTCTCATCTCACTCCGAGTCAAAGCTAAAGTCTTGATAACGGTCTACAGAGTTCTATGCAGATCCTGCCTCCCATTACTTCTCTAACCACTTTTCCTTATCTTTTTAATTTTTCTCCTTGTTTCCGAACACCATTCCATCCAACCTGTTTACTGCCTGTTTCCTGCTGCTGGAACGAATGCTCTTGGAGGATAGGGATTTGCTACTTTGTTCACAGCCTTTTTAACATGCAGCCAGAAAGGGTGAATTATTTCTGGTGGCTTAAACAGAAGGGGGAGAAGTCCTAACAAATATCCCTTCTGTCAAATTATCTTTTTTTTTTTTCACCAGTCATCAATTTTATACACATCAGTGTATACATGTCAATCCCAATCGCCCAATTCAGCACACCACCATCCCCACCCCACCACGGTTTTCCCCCCTTGGTGTCCATACGTTTGTTCTCTACATCTGTGTCTCAACTTCTGCCCTGCAAACCGGTTCATCTGTACCATTTTTCTAGGTTCCACATACATGCGTTAATATACGATATTTGTTTTTCTCTTTCTGACTTACTTCACTCTGTATGACAGTCTCTAGATCCATCCACGTCTCAACAAATGACTCAGTTTCGTTCCTTTTTATGGCTGAGTAATATTCCATTGTATGTATGTACCACAACTTCCTTATCCATTCGTCTGTCGATGGGCATTTAGGTTGCTTCCATGACCTGGCTATTGTAAATAGTGCTGCAATGAACATTGGAGTGCATGTGTCTTTTTCAATTATCTTTGATTGGGTTATACATCCATCCCTGAATGGATCATTGAGGTCTGGGGAAAAGAATATGCTAATTGGAGTACACCGATCACTGTCAGATCCCGCCCCTGGAGTAAGGGGTCACCTGGGTGAAAGTCAAGGCAATTTGAAGTTCCTTGTAGGAAACAGAGTAATGTCAGGAGGAAGGGATAATGGATGCTGGGCAGCAAACAACAAATACCCATCACAGTACTTTAATCCACATGGCTTCTCACTACACTGCACCGTTTATTAAATTTTTTGTCAAAACCAAAGGCTAGGGAAGCATCGAGAAAAAAGGAAATAGTTAAAACAGTGAAGGAGGGGTTAACAAACACAGGCATGTAGAGATTTAAGTCGCCTGCCATAGAAATTGCAATGTGAACGGTGTTTCTTGGAGCTGTGCAATGCAAACAGGGGAATCTCCCAAAAGAAAGAGCTTTGGAGTCTAGGAGAATATGAAAATCGTGTGAGAGAGAAAACACGGAAACCGTTTTCAAAATACATGCAAAATGTCGCTCTGTGAGCAGCCACGTGTGAGAGTTCGTGAACATGAATTTTTCATAAAACGTTCGTATGAGCACTGTACCTAGAGGAAAGCAACCTTCTATCAAGATCGTTAATCAGTCCTCTTTAATAAATATAAGTCCAGTATAATCTGGAGGGACATGCTCTCTGTTGCACTGTGTACGGAGCTCGATCCGTGTCTCTGTGAGTGAGAGATGAGGCCCAGATAAGAATCTGATTGTTGCTGTCATTCCGCCTCTAAACATATATCATTCACTTCTTTTTTAAACCAGAGTAGATTTTCTTTAACAAAATATGTTTACCTTTTCATACATTTATTCTGGTCCAGAACACTTTATTTTAGTTTTTAAAAAATTTTTTTTCTTTCTTTTTTTTTTTTGACCGCGCCATGCGGCAGGTGGGATCTTAGTTCCCCGACCAGGGATCGAACCCATGACCCCTGAGGTGGAAGCACGGAATCTTAACCACTGGACCATCAAGGAAGTTCCCGTAACACTTTATTTTAAAATAATCTTCATCTTAAAGTACTGCATTTAAAAAAATATTTTAGAACATGGGTCAATGTCAAAATTTGCTAATTAAGCAAACATTTCTTTCAATGTTTAATAATTTTCCATACTTAATAATATCGTTCACTTTTGTTGTTGTTCTAAAGCAAATGAAACACTGACTTCCCTAATTTCTCAATAAAATTAACCCAGTAGTTCCTCTCTATACCTCAAAACAACTTGAGTTTGAGTTTCCTAACATTTGAAAACATTTCAACAGGTACCATATTTTCTTCAACTGCGGGTTTTCTCCTATGAAATTCTTCCCATGATCTTATTTTATGGGAAGGAGGGGAGATTATACAGGAGCCAGGTACTAATTTCCCACATGCAGCTCTCTTGGCCTGAGGATATTTCTAAAGTGCAATTTACAAACATAGGACTAGCACTTCGGCTCTTCATTTTTAGTCCTCTTTTCCCTCTCCCATCTATCTCTAAGGAGTGTATAATGACGACCCATTTTGTATCAATTTATGATGTTAATAAACTCATTTCCAATCTGAAGTGCTTTAGACAAATAGTGCTACTGGGATTGACAGTTATTTATGCCTGTGAGGCTCTCAGAAGAGACTGAACATGCAAAATACAATATTTCACAATGTGAAATTATTTTCGTGAATGAAATGTGCTTGGAAGTAACCAGTCTCTGTTGTGTAGAGGAAAAAAGCAAACCCCTGCCAGGTGACAATGTCACTGTGACTAAAATCTCAAGAGCCACCACACTCATTACCAAACACCGTGGCAGAGGATGGTTAACACTCTAAGACCAAGAAATCACCAGCGGAAATGTATAAACACACTACCCCAAGGGGGTCAGATATAATGGAGAAGGTATGAACATTGGCCATCATTCTCTCCCTGAAGACACCTGTCTCAGAGGCTTCTGAGCAAGAACCAAGGCATTTTATTCCAGTGAAATTACATTACTAAGAAGTAGGGCTCAGTTTGATAAAGCAGGCGTTAAACCGATTTTGGAAGCTATCAGAAAAACCTGTTTTTGAAACAATAGAAAGCACGCTTGGCTGGAGACCTAACATGCGATTGGTAGAGAAACATGATCACTACAGTGTAATCCTGATGATGAGTTTAGAGTCACTTGCGTTCAGATTGCTTGGCTAACATAAGCCTAGGGTGTGCTGCCCAGACCTACCTCCACCCCACCCCACTTTTTCAGGACTGAAGGCTGCTTCCTTTCTAGGAATTGCCTTCAGCGTTTGGGAGCTGCTTCAGCCTAGATTGCACCCTCCCTGGAGGCAGCTTGCATCTAATGACTAGCCACTGCAGTGGTACAAGGGCTGGGCCCTTTGCCTCAAACTGAGGCAACCCTGAAGGGCCAGCCCAACTCTCAGCCAGCCATAGGACTGGCTGAGGCTGTGTTGCAACTTTATCACATTTCAACTTGGTCCCCTATCCAGTCCTGCTTCCCTACCATCCTTACAGGTGTTGGTCCTGAATACACTCTCCTATCAATCACTTCTACTCAAACTCTCTAAACTGTTGGTCCAGAAAACCATTCCCAGGGGACCCAACCTATGATAGGTAAGGTGAAAATCTCTGACATATCTGCACATTTAAAAAGTCTTTTTTTTTTTCTATTTTCAAAAAAAAAAAATTTTAACACTAATTGTTTTTAAAGATTTTTTTTAATATGGACCATTTATAAAGTCTTTGCTGAATTTGCTACAATATTGCTTCTGTTTTACGTTTTGGTTTTTTGGCCGTGAGGCATGTGGGATCTTAGGTCCCCCACCAGGGATCGAACCTGTGCCCCCTGCATTGGAAGGCAAAGTCTTAACCACTGGACTGCCAGGGAAGTCCCTAAAAAGTCTTTTCTTCATCTAATGTCATCTGCATAAAAATTCAATGATGGGCATACCTGCTGATCAGGGGCTAATCTATAACAGAAGAATATACATTTCTATTTATTCCCTAAATGAATTCTAATTACCAAAATTCCAAATAGTAATACTATGTACTGAATTGCATCCCCTCCAAAATTCATATGTTGCGGCTCTAACCCCCAATGTGATTTATTTGGGGCCTTTGGGAGATAATTATGTTTAGATGAGGTAATGGGGGGGTTTCCTTATGATGAAATTAGTGCTCTTATGAAAAAAAACACCAGATCTCTCTCTCCCTTCCTCTCTCTGTCTCTCTCTCTGTCTCCCTCCCTCCCTCCTTCCCTCTCTTTCTATAATAATGGAAGAGCTAATGGTGAGAGCTTAGCTTTGATTGACTATCAAATATTAAAATGGGAAAGAGTAGCAAGGGTCAATTAGCTATCACTTTGGGCTTCATATCAGATTTTTCTGGGGATGGCCATTTCTTGACTATCCAGTATCACTTTCACCGTCCCCCTTTCTACTAGTACCTAGATTTTCCCTTTAGTTTCTGCCCTTCATCAACACAGACCAAAAGTTGAGCCAGCTCTAGAAATAAATCCAGATCTGCTTAAGCCAATTAGCACCTTCATCCCTCAGCCGGCTCTCATTATTCCAAGACCAGACATGCGATTTAAGCTTATCTAATTAGGATAGAAGCTCTCAACCAGGAGTGATTTCACCCCCAGGAGACATCTGACAATGTCTGGAGCCATTTGCTTGTCACAACTCAGGGTGGGGAGGAGGAATGCTATTCGTATCTAATGGGTAGAGCCCAGGGATGCGTCTTACCATCCTCAATGCTCAGGACAGACCCCCACCCCCAAAACTATCTAGCCCAAATGTCACTAGTGTCAAGGTCAAGAAATCCTGAATTAGGCATAAAAATGTCATGTGGCTGCGAGGGAGAACAAGCTTTAGAATAAAGTTGACCCAGTAGGAAGTAGGGCAAAAAGAAAGACATCGTATCTGTTCCTTTAGTGATCATGCCAAGGACCTGCTGAATCAAAGCTGAAGTCCGAGGGACTTTCCACTTGTATGAGCCAATTAATCCCCTTTATTTTTAATAGTTTTCAGCTGCAACTGATATTCTTCTAAACTTGTGAGTCCTGTGTAAAAGAATGAGAAGGAGAAATGTAGATATGAAAAAAAAAAAAAAAGGAAAAGAAAGGAAAGAACCCAACATAGTGACTAAAGAGGGCAGCAGCTACAGCCTGATCTGCAGAGAAATACAACAAGCTACTGTCCACCGATCAGGTCTTTCTGACCTACCAGTTGGGAGTTACTGGAATTAACAACGTAGAGGATGAAAGAAGTACAAAAATCATGAGTCTTTCTTTCCTCAAGGGACCATAGACATTCATCAAGGAGATAAAACATACATCCACAAAAAGAATACAGGGAAGATAGAGAAAGGATTTTTAAAACATAACACAGGGCTTCCCTGGTGGCGCAGTGGTTGAGAGTCTGCCTGCCAATGCAGGGGACACGGGTTCGAGCCCTGGTCCAGGAAGATCCCACATGCTGCGGAGCAACTAGGCCCGTGAGCCACAACTACTGAGCCTGCGCGTCTGGAGCCTGTGCTCCCAACAAGAGAGGCCGCGATAGTGAGAGGCCCGCGCACCACGATGAAGAGTGGCCCCCGCTTGCCGCAACTAGAGAAAGCCCTCGCACAGAAACGAAGACCCAACACAGCCAAAAAAAAAAAAAAAACACAAAAAACACAAACCATAAAGGAAACATCTGATAAACATGATCACTTTAAAATTTAAAACTTTCAAATATCAAAAAACACCATAAGCAAAGTGAAAAACACAGCGCAGAACGAGAGGAGATATTTGTAGTTCAAAACGCATAAAATTAACAAAGATTAGTATCCAGAATATAACTCCTACTCAGTATAAAAACTATGCATGAGAATGGTAAACACTAAATTCATGATAGTGATTACTGTGGGAGGAATGGAGGGGAGTAGGATTGGAGAAGGGAATGAAAAGGATCTCAAGTGTATACAGTTGTCCCTCAGGATCTATGGGGGGTTGGTTACAGGACTCCCCCATGGATGCAGAGTGCCCATTGTGGATGTTTCTCTGTTTTGTTTTTTTTTTAATCTGAAGCAAATAAGGCAATGAATGAAAACAAATAAGACAATTTAATGAAGCTGGGTGATGGAAACATGAATTTTTTAATATTATCCTCTATTCTTGTTTGTATGTTTCAAATATGTTTTACCAAAAAAGTTTTATGAATTCCTGCAAATCATTAAGAAGAAAAAAATTAGACAAATAGACAAAAAATAAGAGCAGAAGAGGAAACCCAAGTCCAATAAGCAAACAGCAAAAACATGTTCAGCCTCCCCAGTAAGGAAAATGTAAATTAAACAATAATGAGATACAATTTCTCATTCATAAATTGGCAAAATTTAAGTCTGACAATACTAAGTGGATGATGTGGAACAGCCGGAACTCACTTATACTGCTCTTGGGAATGAATGTAAATTGGCACAGTAGCTGATAGACTTGTTGACAATAAGCGTACCTGTTAGTGTTTAAGAAGGTCAGTATATAATACCCCTCTCTTCCCACCCCAAATTCTGAACCAACTGAGGGAAAGTAAGGAGGAAAACTGGGATCAAAAGACAGTGTTTATTTTTTGATGATGGCTATTCTGACCGGTGTGAGGTGATACCTCATTGTAGTTTTGATTTGCATTTCTCTAATGATTAGTGATGTTGAGCATCTTTTCATGTGTTTGTTGGCCATCTGTATGTCTTCTTTGGAGAAATGTCTATTTAGATCTTCTGCCCATTTTTTGATTGGGTTGTTTTTTTTTTTGGTATTGAGCTGCATGAGCTGTTTGTATATTTTGGAGATTAATCCTTTGTCCGTTGTTTCATTTGCAAATATTTTCTCCCGTTCTGTGGGTTGTCTTTTCGTCTTGTTTATACAGAGTGAGGTAAGTCAGAAAGAGAAAAACAAATATTGTACATTAATGCACATATGTGGAATATGAAAAAAATGGTATAGACGATCTTATTTACAAAGCAGAAATAGAGACACAGACATAGAGAACAAATGTATGGATACCAAGGGGGAAAGAGGTGGTGGTGGGATGAACTGGGAGATTGGGATTGACATACATACACTATTGATGCTATGTATAAAATAGATAACTAATGAGAAACTACTGTATAGCACAGGGAACTCTACTCAATGCTCTGTGGTGACCTAACTGGGAAGGAAATCCAAAAAAAGAGGGGATATATGTATACGTATAGCTGATTCACTTTGCAGTACAGTTGAAACTAACACAACATTGTAAAGCAACTATACGCCAATAAAAATTAAAAAAAAAAGATAGTGTTTAGAAACAGAATATTTGGATGGGACTATGACTGAATTTGATCAGTAATTAATGCAGCTCAGGAATAGATAGTGAGACCATCTCCCACATCTGGATACTGCTGCTATTTGGACTTTGTGTCTCCTCATTTAGTGAGAGTGAGAATGCTTTTGTGAGAAGGTGGAAGCACAGAGTGGATTTTGTCGTTTTAGGCACGCTCAGGTAGGCTTGGTGGGATGCATACATACCCAAGTACCCGAAAGAATAGATCATACTAGTTACTAAGCTAAGGTCCCTCAGCTTCAAGCCAGCCTTCCGGTTGGCTTTGTGATGCTAGGATTGGGCACCACACCTCTCCTTTGCAAGCTGGACCTCCTTGAGGCATTGACAATAGGCCTTTAGGGAGACACTTCCAGGCTGGAGGAGGAGGATGGCACGTGCGCATTTCTCTCCACTTCCTGTGGGCTTCCTCTGCCTGTCGGTGTCACGTTGCGTCTTCCTCACCCCAGAGCAGTGTCCAGTCTAGAAGCAGCTGAGTCCAGCTTTCCAGCAGCCACAGCCGGCCTCAGCCACCCTTGGAGACACCATCCCCAGCCAAGCTCCTCAGAGGTCTGAGTTACAGCTGTGTGATCCCCTTTCACTGTTTCTAAGTTCTAATAACTCCAATTTCTTCTCTTTGTTCCTCCAGGCCTAGGGGTGGTAGCTGCTTCCTGCAATTTCTATCTCCATAACAGCTGAGATTCCTCTGTTAGCTTTTTCAGTCACTGTGTTAACAATTCTTTACACCTGATTAACAATTCTTTATGCTATACTCTGTCTATTAAGATAACTATAGCGGGTTTTGTTGTCTGATTACATGGTGTCTAATTCAGATGGGAATCAAAATATCAGATTTTTTTTCACTTAGAAGGGTGGAGTGCAGACTGCTGGATGAAGAGGGAAGACTGAACACATGCATCTAATTCTGTATCCTCCAGAAACCCCATGAAAACAACAGCAAATGGATTTTTTTAACATGCAAATATGAAATGAGGCAAAATCAACAAGTTTTGGAAGCTGGAAACTAGATTCAGCTGAACCGAGAAAGCCAAATCCCAAGCCCATGCGAGGAAGGCTGAGAATCAACACAATTTGCACGGCAGCATTGGCAGGAATAGGCAGTACCAGTTAGTGAAAAGGGGGAGGCGACATAAAAGAAAATGGGGTAAAAGCTGCTTGAACAGCAGTTAGATCCTTAGATTCCTTTTCCCAGTCCGTGCCACTGGGAACCTGCGCCCCACACCCTAGCAGAAATCTGGAGGTTTACATTCCGGAGAGAATAGAATAGCCCCTAGACTGAGAGATACAGGCCCACTTGAGGACAGAACCACCATGCCCAAAGAAGAATGTGGCATGACCATGTGCACACTGAATCGTGAGTCCAGAGACATCCAGCCCTCTTTCCCATTCATCCCCCAGAGCACAGATAGAAGGATCCTAACCTTCCAGATGAGAGATTGGAAGGCCCTTCTCTGAAGAATCTCACCTAAATAACTGACATTAGGGGTTCTCAACAAACAGCCCATCAACTCACTTTGAAACTCAAAGTCAACAAGACTACCCACATGAGAGTAAGCATGATCCACAGTTTTCTGGTTCTTTATTATTGAATAAAATCGCTCTTGATAGGCCAAGGATTTTGAGACATAAACATTTGGGCAAAGCCTCTAACGTAGAAAACAGAGTTTTTTGTTTTTTTTTTTTAGTTTGAAACAACAGAAATTTATTCTCTCACAGTTCTGGAGGCTAGAAGTCCAAAACCAAGGTGTTGGCAGGGTTGGTTCCTTCTGGAGGCTCTGAGGGAGAATCTGTTCCATACGGCTCTCCTTCTGGTGGTTGCTGGCAATCCCTGGCATTCTTTGGCTTGTAGACACATTACTCCATCATCACATGGCCTTTTCCCTGTGTCAGTGTCCAAACCTCCCTCTTCTTATATGGACACCAGTCATTAGATAATGGTCCACCCTCATCCAGTATGACCTCATCTTAACTTGATTACATCTGCTAAGACCCTATTTCCAAATAAGGTCACATTCACAGAGAGGTTGCTGGGAGAATAAACACCCAGACTTTACTCTGTTCTATGTCTCATCTCTAGCCAAATGGTAGAACCCAAGTGGAAGCCAGAGGGCAAGGAAGCCTATGATGGAGACCATACACATCATCCTCTGGGAGCACTGAGCCAGGTGAGGAATGGAGTTGTAAGAGCAAAAGGAAGCTATCTAAAACACTGGATATTTATTTAGTGTCATGAATGTTTGCATGAAAACAGATTTTTATCAGCTTTTTTTAAAAAAATAAATTCATTTATTTAATTTATTTACTTTTGGCTGCTTTGTTTCTTTGTTGCTGTGCGCGGCTTTCTCTAGTTGCGGTGATCGGGGGCCACTCTTCGTTGTGGTGTGCGGGCTTCTCATTGCGGTGGCTTCTCTTGTTGCGGAGCACAGGCTCTAGGCATGCAGGCTTCAGTAGTTATGGCACGCGGGCTCAGTGGCTGTGGCTCGCAGGCTCTAGAGCGCAGGCTCAGCAGCTGTGGCTCACGAGCTTAGTTGCTCGAAGCATGCGGGATCTTCCTGGACCAGGGCTCGAACCCGTGTCCCCTGCATTGGCAGGCAGATTCTTAACCACTATGCCACCAGGGAAGCCCAACAGAGATTTTAAAAAGGTAAATTAAATTAGTTTCATGAGACAGACTGTACAGAGAGAAGAAATCTTTTTTAAAAATTTCATTGATATCCTCAGAGAGGAGAGATATTACATTCAATTTTTTAAAAGGATAAACACTCAGGAAATGAAGAGCTCTGAGAAATGTCAAAATTGGTAGCAGAATTTTAAAACTCAATGGAGTTTGGCAGTTCCTGAAAAAGTTAAACATAGAATTGCCATATGACCCAGCGATTCCACTTCTAGGTGTACACCCAAGAGAACTGAAAACATATGTTTATACAAAATTGGTACATGAATGTTCATAGCAGCATTATTCATAATAGCCAAATGTTCATCAACTGAT
This sequence comes from Eubalaena glacialis, assembly GCF_028564815.1. Taxonomy (NCBI): domain Eukaryota; kingdom Metazoa; phylum Chordata; class Mammalia; order Artiodactyla; family Balaenidae; genus Eubalaena; species Eubalaena glacialis. The sequence goes on along the minus strand of NC_083725.1, from coordinate 9,162,504 downwards.
GAATGGGTAAAAAAGATGTGGTATATCTATACAGTTGACCTTTGAACAACAGAGGTCTGAATTGCAGGGGTTCACTTACACCTGGATTCTTTTTCGATAAATACACAGTCAGCCCTTCGTATCTGTGGGGTTTGCATCCTCAGATATGGAGGGTCGACTGTATTCTACACCATTTTATATAAGGGACTTGAGCATTTGTGGATTTTGGTATACACGGGGACTTCTGGAACCAATCCTTCACAGACAGTGAGGGACAACTGTACAACAGAATATTATTCTGCCGTAAAAAGCAATGAAATATTGTTAAATGCTAGAACATGGTGAACCTTTAAAACACTATGCCAGGACTTCCCTGGTGGTGCAGTGGTTAAGAATCCGCCTGCCAATGCAGGGGACACGGGTTTGAGCCCTGGTCCAGGAAGATCCCACATGCCACGGAGCAGCTAAGCCCGGGCGCCACAACTACTGAGCCTGTGCTCTAGAGCCTGTGAGTCACAACTACTGAGCCCGTGCTCCTAGAGCCCGTGCTCCACAACAAGAGAATCCATGGCAATGAGAAGCCCATGCACCACAACGAAGAGTAGCCCCCCGCTCGCCACAACTAGAGAAAGCCCACATGCAGCAACAAAGACCCAACGCAGCCAAAAATAAATTAATTAATTAATTAAAGAGAAAAAACACTATGCCAAGTGAAAGAAGCCAGACACAAAAGTCCACATATTGTATGATTCCATTTTTATGAAATGTCCAGAATACGTGAATCCATAGAGACAGAAAATAGATTAGTGTTTTCTAGGGGATGGGAGTGGAGGGAATTGGGATTAAATGCTAATAGGTACAGAGCTTCTTATGGGGATGTTAGAAATGTTTTGGAATTTAATAGTGATGATGGTTGCACAACATAGTGAATAGACAAAACCACTGAAGTGTACACTTTAAAGTTGTATGTTTTATGAGGCCCAATTTTAAAATGTTATTAAAATAAACCTCAGTAGAATTGAAGGGAAAAGTTGAGGAAATCTCCCAGAAAGGAGAGTAAAAAGAAGAAGGTGGAAAATAGGAGAGAGAAAATTAGAAATTTAGAGAGAGCAAGAAAACAGAATAGGGTAAATTATCAATGAAATAATTCTAGAAACACTTCCAGAACTGAAGGACATAGGTTTCCAGATTGAAAGGACCCTACAAGTGTCTAGAACAATGACTGAAAGTAAATCCACTGCAAGGCACATGGAGAAAATTTGCAAATATTTGGGACAACAAGAAAATTCTACTCATTTCAAGAGAGAGAGAAGCAACAGGTCACACATATAGGATAAGAGATCAGAAGAATTTCAAACCTCTCAATAGCTACACTACACTGGAAATTCCTTCAAACTTCTAGAGGAAATCATTTCAAACCTAGAATTCTATACTCCACCCACCAAATTATCCTACAAGTATGAGGGTAAACAAAGACATTTTCAGACATACAAAGTATGTTGGATATTTTCCATTGTCCCTTCCAGGCCTTCATCCTGCTTTATGCACTAAGAAAAAATTTTTAATGGCCTGCACCAGTGGGCTCCCTTGCCTTCTAGTTTTGGTAATAAGAGACACCAGGAAGAGGTCAGAAGACAGGAGGAAAGTGAAGGGATAAAATTTATTCCCCTTGCTTGGCTTCTATGGATTGTCTACACCCCTCTATCAAAGGCCACAGCTCTTGTCAAACATTTTCTCCTTCAGCTACTCTCGTTAGGTTCTAGTAACTTCTTCCACCCCTTGATCCTTTAAGCCTACCATCAGCATCTCTGGGGTTCTGCCCCATCTCTTACTGTTTTTATTTATTCTCATGTATCCGCTAGCTATTGCTACACCAGTGCTGCATTTCCACCACTCCAAAGTCCAATGTCTGAAAGCAACCATTTGTTCTGATAGATCTGCAGGTCAGCTAGAACTTGGGTGACATAGGCTGGGCTCAGTTGGGCATCTTTACTTCATGCTTTGGTAGCTAGAGCAGCTATGCTTCTCACTGGAGGTCTATGGGGTAGCAGGAGAAACTCTGCTCCACATGCCTCTCACCCTCTTTGGACCAGTAGGTATGTTTCTCTCATGGTGGTGGCAGAGCCTCAAAAGAGCAAACAAAAACATGTGATTACTCTTAAGGCCTAAGCTTGGAACTGGTGTGGTCTCACTTCTACCCACATGCCATTGGCCAAAAAGTCATATGACTAAGCCCAAAGAAGTGAGACAAGGAAGTACACTCCACCCATAACAAGAACATGTAAGGATATGGATAAAGGTAGGGTTGAAGAACTGAAGTCAGTTATTCAATCTACCAGCACTATCTTCATTTTTATAAATAGCCCCTTTATTAACTCCACCTCAATTACATTATTTGAGTGTGCTATGTGTTGGCTTCCAGGCTCTAGACTAAGGTAAGAATAGCTATCAGAAAGGGCCCAAGAAAACATTCCTCTAAAATGGGATTCTAATATTCTATTGCTCTCATATTTAAGAAGCACACAGCTAACCTCCTTACCAAGAGAAAATGAGATACTGGTAATGCATGGCATTCAGTGGCATCACAGTGACAATTTATCATTAGTGGTTGCAAGGAATGAAGTTCAGGTGGTGGGCAATAGAAACAAAGTGACTGTGGTACTTAGTCACCATGGTGACAATAGTTATTATAAAGACCGTAGAGTCAGCTGGCTGCTTCTGATGGCTCCAAAGAGAGTTAACAGGGAAAAGGACCTATTGAGAGCCTTGAATATCCAACTCAGAGCCAGGTGGAAAATTGGGAATTGTCCTAAGGACTCCTCCTCCTGTAGTCTCTGGACCATATGGATGAGGATAAAGCCTAGAAAATGATTTTAATGTTGCAGAGTTGCAAACCCAATTAAATACTCAAACCCTTCAGTTTAAGTCTCTTACAATAAGCTGAGGGTACTGATGGGAAAGAAGTGAGACCCTAAGATATGGGATGGAGACATTTGTGCAGACACAGATGAGACTGAGACCTTGAATGCTCAAATCCTCCTAAACCTCCCGGAGTATCCTGCAACCCCATTTCCCGAAGGTTGAATTACAACCTTTCAAGGACCACACCAAGAAAATTTGATTTTCTCCAGGATCCACATCCATTATGCTCACTGCTTCCAGATCCTCAAGGAGGGTTAAATGGCAGCATAGTTCCGATTGTAAAGTACAAGACCTGGGCCTGGAGGAAACAGACTATTTGCCCAAACAATTGCAGGACTTCATTAACTTACACCAACAGGAGTCTGGGGAACATGTATTTAACTAGATTCTAAGGTTGTTAGACAAAGGAGAACATAACCTAAGGCTTGATTAGCTAAAATCTTTTGAAATGGGTGCACAACTGGGAACTGGGATTTAATGTCATGGTTTGAGCACTTGGGAAGAGGCATTAAGGGTCAACTAGGTTGGCCAATCTCTACAGTAGGCTATAGCCAGTAAGACTGAAATGTCAGGACTTCCCTGGCATTCTGTAGTTATAGAGGAATCTGTCTAAATGCTAAAGAACATGAAAATGCTAAAAAGGATCTATTATACGCAACCTGCTCAACCACCCAGCAGCCATATTCCCTCAAGAGTTCCCAGAGGATGCTCCATTCTTCAGGGCATTAAGAAATGAATTGAACTGACCCTAACCCTAAAACCTGAAATCCCACCTTGGTTCACTAGTCAGAGTGTGCTTATGAAAGTCAGGTAGAAGATGAAGCTTCCATCCAAACTCAGTGGGACCATGGATCTATTTCATGGTTCCCAGTCTCAGAAAATATATTTGGAACAGATATAGTTAGTAACAGGAAAAATCTTCTTATTGATTCCCTGACCCACAGAGTGAGGTCTATTATGGACAGAAAGGAGGGCCAAGGAGAAGGCCCTAGAACTGCCCTACCCCAGCCCAGTCCCCTCTGCTGAGCTAGTAACCCAAAAGCAAGCTAGAAACCATCCCAGAAGAATCACAGTTAGTGTCACCATTAAAGACTTGAAAGAGGCAGAGGTGTGATTCCAAACACATCCCCATTTAACTTCCTTTTCTGGCTCTTTCAAAAACCAGATGGTCTTGGAGAATGGCTGTAGATTATCACACACTTAATCAGTGATGCCATTTGCAGCTGATTCTGGATGTGATAACTTTGCTGGAGCAAAACAACAGAGCCCTTGGAAGCTGGTACGTGGATATTAGCCTAACAAATTCTCCCCCCACTCCCCATTCCTATCACCCAAGATAATCAGGAGCAATTTGACTTCTGGTGGCAGGGATAACAGTATCCTTCACTGTTAAATCTCCCGCTCTTTGTCATAACATGGTCTGGAGAGACCTTGATTGTCTTGATACCCTAAGAACATCACACCAGTCTGTTACATTGGTATCATGATAGAAAGCTCAAGGACTTGCCACATCAGTGACATTCCCAAGGATCTAGTGGTCTAGTTCATGTCAGGATATACTCTCTAAAGTAAAAGACAGTTGGTTCCATCTATCAACAAAAAAGAGGCACAATGCTTGGCAAGACTCTTCGGATTTTAGAGGCAACATATACCACATATGAGCGTGTTGCTCCTACCTGTATATCAGGAAACTCCTAATGAGGCTGTCAGATCAACGGTGAGTGGGTCAGGTAGTGCATTCTCCATAAGAATTAGTTCACACAGGAAAATAACAGGTCAAGGAAAGCTTCTTGGAAGAAGAGGTATGGGATCATATGTTGGAAAGGAAAGATGAGTCCCTTCCAGTCAGGGAAAACCGCTAGAAGACTCATGCATTTCCATTCAGCTTTGTATCTAAAACCCCAGGCTCAGGAAGAAGTATCAGTCTTATTAGAGAGATCACATGAAGCTCAGAGCTTCGGGTCCCATGGTGACACAACCGGGATTAGGGACCATGGGCTTGCTTCTACCCAGGTTCTTCAACTCCAAACCCCAAGGTAATAGTCTTTGCCACCAATGCCATAGCTGGCTAAAATGATATTGGGAGGTGATCCAAAATGGGGTAAAAGAATGTGGTACCCCTGGGCAAATCTGCACGGTGTTGTGCTATGGCCACTCTTATCTGCTATATCCAAGGATGATTTTGTTTTAATTGTTTTCCTTCTATAACAAACACAGTCCCTTGAAGGACAGGCTCCTTCTTAGGAGCAGACCATGGCTGTCCTTGAGGTGGTTTCCCTCTGGGACTCTTGCCTAAGGATCCCCAAATCCACACTCAGAGGCCAGAGGGAGGGGAAGAGTGGGAAAGGGTACCCTGCCTAGTTTTGCCTTCCCTTTGACTTAGGCGAGGTTGGAAATAAGTGGCACCCTGCACGCATCTCCCCGACAGCTGGGAAAAGGCAGGAGCCAGAGGAGACCAGCGAACGGTCAGTGTGTCATGGGTCTCATTTGTGAGACCAGCAGAAAGGAATCCTGAGCTGCAGGCTGGAGTACATCCCGCGCACACCGCGCCTGCCCTGGTCCCCATCTCTCCAGGAGAGAAATGGTATCAGAAGCCAGCGTCCGCCAGTCAGGGTCCAGCGGGGACTGAGGAGGCGGGGCCGAGAGCGTAGTGAGGATTTGGCGAAGTTGGCAACCTTGGGGAGGGGGGATGGAGAGAGTGACATGAAGGCCCGGGCAACCCGAGCACGATTCTTGCTTCTCCTCCCGAGGAAGAGAAACAGGCTTTCAGATACCTGCCTGCAGAGGGTCAGCTCTCCGCCTTCCCTGACGGCGCTCCCAGCATCTCGCAGTGGGGCCGCCGCCCTGCAGGAGCAGAAGTGCGGGGCGTGGGGACGACCGGGGCGGGAGTGGCTGCAGCGCGTCAGCAGTCGGGCCGCGGGGGGCGGGCAGCGGCGCCCTCGGTGCGGGGGGCTGCTCTGGGGCTGAGAGGCTGCAGGGGGAGTTTCAGGCGGCATAACGATTTTTCTCTCCTCCGCCACACTGTTTTAGCGGCGGTGTTCTTATTGTCGTGGTTTAGCCCTTGGCAGCGCCTCGCCTCCCTCCACCGTGCCCAGGGCTCTCCCGCCATCCCCTCCCACAGCCCATCCAGGACCCGGGCCTCCTGCTCGGTCTCCCCTCCGCATCCCCAGCCCGGGAAGTGTGCGGCTAGGGAGGGGACAGACGCGATGCTAAGGTACTAGCTGTATACATGAGAATGGCAAACACACGTCCTTTCCATCTGGCAGCACAAAAGAAGAGACCGTTGGGATGCAATTACCCGCTAAGGAGAGAGTAAAATATTTGTCAGGTTTCGCAATGAAATTAATATCCCCAGTTACCAGAACCTCGCTAATGAGATGAATGCAGATTGCCTTTCCTGGTTGCAAGAGGAAGAACCGGTCGCATACAATCCAAAAGGTCATTTTATCTCAGGAATCTCTGCCACTGAGACAGGCATTTTCCTTGTTTGAGGATTCAGGGTAGCAGAGCTGATGTTCCGATCGTTGGTGACGCACACCCTGACATTACAAACTGAGGCTGTGTGTGTAGGACTGTCCGTCTGGAGCTGGGCTCCTGGGACTCCAGGGGGCTCTGGGCAATCCGCAACCCATATGACAAGATGGCCAAGGACCCCACGAACCCCCAGCTGCCCAGTCACTGTTCCCAGGTCACCTATGCAGCCTTCCAGGTCCCCTGCAGCAAGTGGTTGTAGCCCACTTTGGGCCAGACATTTCTGCAATTTCCAACTTTTTTTTTTTCCTTCATGAAATTTGTATATAGCAGAAGCTGGGTTTGCTTTAGGCAGAGCATATGCTTCATATTTATTGGAATAAGTTTTCTAGTTCCTTAGCATTCTGTTCACTGATATTCCGTATGTTAAAAATATCTCTGCTTTTTCCCCTGATACTCAGTAGTAGGCAGCCACAGTTTTCGTCTATAGCTTTTCTGGGTAGAAACCAGAACCTGCTCTCCACAGCCTGGGGGAGTATTCTATACCTTTGGAGAGGATGACCTGATTTCCTACTCATGAAGAGAAAGACGATTTTCTTGCTTTCCACCAGTGTCATGGATAATGATATCAGGCGGCCTGGTTCTAGGGAGCAAAGACCCTTACTTTAGAAAGAAAAAAGCTAAGGCTAAAGACTTTGTCTCTCACTTAGGGATCCTGTCCTCTTGCAGGTCTATAATGTGTTCGGTAGAGGAAGCAAAAAAGAAGAGAATCGGAACACTCCTATGAGTCTGCGATTCAAGGTGATTGCAGATAAGCTCAGCGGGCCCACACTTCCCGGGAGGAGTGGGTGATAATCCCCTCAGGACCTCACATGCTGAGCCCACAGCTATAACAGCCTCTGTGATTTCCCAGAGGTCCAATGGGAGGGTCTTTGTTCCTGCTGATCCCCTGAGAGACACAGGGAGCTACTATCTCAGCAATGGGAAATTGATTTTTATGACAAGTCCAGCAACAAGAGAATAATGAATAAGCTGGCACTATCCACATTTGAAAAACAGAAGTTGGAGTTAAAATGGTAGAATCAATATCCAAACTCGTGTGTGTGTGTGTGTGTGAAAGAGAGAGAGAGAGAGAGAGAGAGGAGAGACAGTATGAGAGAGAGAGAAAAGGGAGAGGAAAAAAACAAAGAGAGAGAGAGACAGAGGGACTGAGACAGTGGGGTGGGGTGGGAGAGATGTTTACAACTAAGAGGGAAGAGCAAACCCCTCCTTGGAGGAGACCACAGCTGCATATGCCCCTCATCTGCTGGAAGAGTAGGATGGAGGACGGAGTTGCCAAGGCCAAGGCCAAGGCTTACGATCCACTTTACTGACCCCAACTGCCCATCAGAGATCTCCTGGGAAGACCCGCCCCCTCATAAACCATTTATATGAATCACTGCAGTTTGCTGTCTTGTCTGAGCCAGGAAACTGTCCGGAGCTGGGCTACAGGTCATGGCTTGGTAAACCCACTAGCAGATCAGGTCCCCCCCCTGGACCCCGACCTGTCTTCTCTGGGCCTGGCTTCAAAGGGATTCTGTAAGCAGACCAAATCTATGAACTCCTTATGCTTCAAATATTCTTTTGTAAGCTGTCTATCTTGAATTTGAATTTAAAATGCCTTTTCTCACATAAACAACACATTGGTTCATTCAGTCAACAATTGTTTATTGAGTACCAGGTGCCGGGGACACAGTGGTGAAAAACCGACATAGATGTTATGTTCCCAGAGCTATCAGTGGAAACCCATTTAATCAATAATAAAGGCAAGTTAATTTGTGTGTGTGGGAGAATTCCATTCTGAGCTCCATCTCGGGCTACCTGGAAAATAGCATTCCCTGCTTTGGCAATAGCAGTCGAAACTCCCACCTGGTCCCTGAGCAACTGCAACCACAAGTAAGAGGTGCAGAAACCAGTATCTGTTGAGTGCCTACTGTATGTCTGGCTGTGCTAGTGCTTCACATACCTCTGTGAGATATGACTCTATGAGACAGACACAATTGCTCTCATTTTACAGGTAAAGAATCCAATTCTCAGAAGCTAAGTAAGTTGCTTGAGGTCATACAGTTAGTGACTAAGCTAGAATTTGAGCTCAGGCTGCGGACACCAAAGCCCATATTCTTTCTTCTGTTCATCAACTGACTGCCTCAGTTTGGGCTTTGGCCCAGAAGGGTGGGGCAGCTTGGAAAGGTGAGGACTGAGCTTTTGAAAGGGGTGCCCCAGGGTCACGGAGAAGTGAAGTAATGCAGATGCATAGGTCATTCCTAGATGATGGTTCTGAATTCAAGTTCTGAGTACACCAGCCATTTCCCCCACATGGCTTCTTGCTCTTGTCCGCCCTGTTACCTAGCCTGGAACCCTCATGATGACCATGTACTCAAGTAGCCAAGACTCGGCTAGACTAAGAACACTTTTCTTGCACTGCGTTTTCTGGGGGAGAGGCTATAGGAGACTTGCAGGAGGAAGCCAGGGCGTGAGTAATAAAGGAATTGCTATGTAAAAGGAAACTACACTGTCTAGGACACATGGGCCTCTCCAGGAGCCCAGGAGCCAGGAGTCCAGCGTTCTGTTCCAAGTTCTACCACTCTTGGATCTGACCCCTTGAGCAAGTCACCCCCAACTTCTCCAGTTTCCTCCCACGTCACTTTGAGGTGGTGCTCTTCCTCCCCTTTCCCACTGAGAGACCCCCACGGAATGCCTGTGCATGGTGGCCACCAGGCGCTGGGTGACACCCAGCCGATGCCTCCCTCATCTTCAGAGGCTCACTTTTCTGTGGCACTCCATGGGGGTTGTGGTCCTCATTTGTCTCTCAAATGTCTCTAGAGTTATTTGATGTGCCTAAGAGGACTGGATTTCTTATCCAGGGGCTCAGCAAGGTTATCATGGCTTCTAATTGTCTAGCTGTGTGCAGAGGAGGGCCAACAGCAGCTTCAACTTAAAATAGAATGAGTCTCAGTCTGGTTACCTGTTTTCTAGTTCTACCTCTGCCACTAATTAGATCCGTGTCCCAGGAAAGTCATTCACCTCTCTGGACCTCAGTTTCTGCATTTGTAATGGAAGGGGATTAAACCAGGTATCTCTAAGAGTCTTTGCAGTTTCCTGATTTTGGTCCCCTTACCTACACATCTGAGGCATCTTCTACTTCCTTGTATTTCATAACCTTAGGAATGGCAAGGCTTGTGGGTTGATTCAAATGGACACATGGAAACATGCCCACAGATCAAGACCTTTCCCAATCACGCACCTAGCTAGACCCCCTAACGCCAGGTTCTGAGATGCCATTTCAGCCACTGCCGTCAGGCAATATCTTAAATAAACCACGGCTCCTGCTGTCTCCCTACCCTCGCACCATCTCCCCAGTACACGATCCTTTGCCTCAGTCCAGTTCATGGAGGGTTTCTTTGCACAGCAGGTGGCTGCCCACCAGACAGCCCCTCTCTGCAGTTAGAGGGGCGAGGCTCTAAGAGGAGACTTGTTCCTCGCCCCAGCCACACGCCTCTCAGCCTGGGGACAGTTTTCTCTGCTCCACACGCCCTGCGTGGGTTGGCTCCTGTTGCTAGGAGAACCTGACCATTTGCATTTCCTGCTGTTTTTATTTTAGATTAGCAGCGGCACTGCTGCAGAAACACAAGGTATTTTAAGAAAGACAGAAAAAGGAAGGACAAGGGAAGGACCTAGCATGGGATCTCCTTCCCAAAGGCCTGCAAAACACTCAGACCAAGGTGCCACCCATCCCAGCCCCCAGCCCCACCCTGGCCTCTCGCCTCCTTTCCCTGAACAGCACCATCTCCCAGTCCCAACACCTTCACAAGCACTTTCAAGCTACACAAGAACAAAACACAGTTTCCTTCCAGAAAAAAAGTCGAGCCTTGTACTCAACCTAACATACAGAGAGCATAGTTTCCCCATGTTAGAACAAACAAACAAATAGAAACACTTCTAGATTCCCAAAGGAATTCTCCAACCCTGCCAAAACACCTGATCGCCAAAGATTATGTTTTCTCCTCTTTCTTGCCCCTTCTCTCCCAGCCACTGCCCTAAAGATGGGGGCTTGATTTTTTCTTAAGGCTTCACACAAATCAGTGTTACCTTCCCAGATCCCTCTCCCTTCTACTAATCTCTCCCTCCCTGTTCTAAAAACACCTGCATAGTATCACCATTACCTTTGCTTTTGATCGGTAACCTGTTCTTCTGTCTCCCCCACTAGACTATGGACTCCTAGAAGCCCGTGTCCATGCAATTTTTATTTTTGAATCCTCTTATTACCTCTAGAATATTTTGCTCACCATAGAGGCCCATTAACACCTTTTAAAATTGGTTCATCCCCATCAAACATGCATTGAGCCCGACCAAGAGTTGTCTACCTTAGATGATCATGAAACATTATCAAGAAGAAGCTCTTAGCCCAGTGGAGGAAGACAAGGGAACAGTTCTAAACAACGTGACCAATGTTGTAACAAAGATACGTTCAAAATTGCAACCAGTTTCCTGAGGCAGCTGTGGTGGTGAGGTAGAGCCAGAGACACCAGGAACGTGTCATGGAGCTGACTCTTGAAGAGGGATTGAAAGTCCACCATGGGATGACCACACTGATCAGACGGAACAGCCCGTGCAAAGGCACAAAGACCCGAGAGAAATGGAATCGAATCTACCACCCAGGACCTTCACAAGTGGAATCTTACTCTGGTCCAGTTCACCTCTCTGACACCCACACCCCAAACCTGCCCCCATTTGTGTCTTTCTTAAGAAGTAAAAATGTCTTCTCTCTCCTTGGTCACCTATTGCAGGCTGTGCTGCCAGGAAGAAGATGATGAAGACAGACCAAACAAAGCCGCTCCTCGACACACATCACAAAGTCCCCTCACTCCTCAATGGAACAAGCACCCATTTATTTAGCCTCCTTTCAAATAATGACCCTTGTCAGAGGCTAAACCTGCCAACCTCACTTGGGAGGACCAGCCTCTGAAGACCTAGTGTGAACTCAGGAGTGGCTGACGGGTCCCCAAGACAAAGTAGGCACTTTGATGCTCGGCCTTTGTCTTCAGTCAGCTTTGCCTGGGCAGTGGGCATGGAAATCACAGAGAGATGTAATATCTCCTCCCTCGAATCCGAGACTCTTGACCTTTGGTGAGACAGAGACTGCAGCAGAAATTCTTGATTATCTGTCATTCTCTCTCTTTTCTTATTAACAGAAACACATTTTACATGGAGTTACAACACGCTCAGCCGAGAGACCGTATTTCCCAGCTTGTCTTGAGGGTGGGTGTGGGCAGGAAGATGGAAGTGGACTTCTGGGACAGCCCATTAATAGGGGGACAGAACACTGGAGTGGAGCTTTCTTTGCCCTCCCCTCCCCATCGCACTGTTCTCCTGCTTCCTTTCTAGAAGACAGATGTTCAGCTAAGGCTCTGGCAGCCATCTTGAACCATGAGATGGGTACCACATGCTGAGGACCACCCTGTGGAACACCACACCCGCTCTGAGGGAAATTCATAACTCTCCCCCAAAAGCTGCCTATGTGCACACACATAGTTTTGCAAACAACTTCCAGTTTCCTGAGCCCTGAAACCAATGCACGGACCCCAGGTTAAGAACCCTACCTTAGAGATGTGGGGAGAGCCAGCTCTACCCCAGCTTCTTAAATCACCATGTTAAAGTGGGGAGAGTCCAGGATTGTCTTGTGACCACATCCTCTGTAACCTGACAGCCCTCTTCTCCCCCCTCCCTCGCCTCATTCCTCTTAAAGGTTCTGAAGCTGGGCTGCCCATCTCTCCTCTCCTCACCTCTCTCCTTCCCTCTCCCCAGCTATTCTCCCTGGGCTGCCAATCCCGCTCCAAAGTCACTTTATACCAGGAAGGAAGTTAGCATTTGTATTGGGACAGAAAGCGACACTGCTCAGCTCTCACTGTCATTCTGCTCTTAATTAATATTTAACCTCAGAGAGATTGTGCAGCAGACGGAAGTGGCTGATGGGAGAACAAAGCTGGAGCTGGCTCTCCTTTTCAGCACTGCCTCTCCCACTTCCAGCTTCTCTCCCTGTACCTTCGGGCCCTGAAGGACGCAGAGGGCCCAACGGGAAGTGAGGAGGGGTGGCAGAGGAAGCCCCTGAGGACCCTCGGTTGTACTTTTTGGTTTTGCTCGCTCAAATCTCTTGTCTAGAGAACCCTTCTGCAACGAGATGAGAGCAGCTGAAGCTCAGAACCCAATCCCCAGGGCCCAGAGCTAGACCCGGGCCTGGCCTGCCCAGAAGGATAAAGAGACCGGAGGGGGAAAGAAAAGCAATGCAAATGTGCCCCTCCACAGATTATATTTAATGCACTATTTTTAGTTGCCTTCAATCCCTCAGGGCTGTCAGGGCGCATGCAGCCCCACTCCCCCGGGAGAGGAAATGACAGGCATTATTACCCAGCCCAGAACACTGGTGCAGTGCGTGATGGGTGGGGGAGGTGCTGCCTTGCCGGCTCCAAAATTGGGGAACTTAGTTTCCAACGGGAAATTGAGGACACCGAGAAAGATCAGGCCACGGACAGAAGGTCCGCAGGACCCCCCTCCCCCATTCCCCGCCAGCCTGCCAGACCGTCCCCAAATCCAGTCCACTGGGCGGGGACCAGGAGTGTGGGAGTCTCCTCCGTCCCCCAAGTGTCTGTAAAGTAGGTTATACAACATCCCTCCTGCCAAATTCTTCCCTCTCTCTAATCTTAGCCCTGCCTTCGGTCTAAGCCCATTTCCCCTTGCTCTGCATGCAGAGGCAAAGGAGGACAGCTGGTCACCACCCCCCAGCAAGAGAGCCCTTCTTTGTCTTGAAGAAGATGATTCAGTTTCCTCTCGGCCTTCTCTTCTCCAACCTGAGTCATTCTGGTTCTTTTAACCTTTCCACACATGTCATGTTTTTTAGCTCATCTCCTTGTCACTCTTCTAACTCCGCTCTGAATATATCCCCAAGTTCCTCCTTGGAACCTCAGCTGGGCCTTCGCCAGGGAACACCTGAGCATCCATCTGAATGGCGGAACTTATCCTGCACCGCCTCGGAGAGGTTTTCTAATTGTCTTAGTTGTCCTGCCTCCGCAGGACCAAACTCTCCTTACAGATCACGTCCTCTCCCTCTGCATCGGCCCTCACCCTCCTCTACACAAGCTAAGTGCAAGGCTTCTAAGTAGTGGTACATGCATTTTCATTGTGTTTAGGTTTAAACGAGATGCAGATATAAAATTTTTCAGCAAAGTAGTTATCATTTACTTTGTAAATTATACAATGGCATCTAAGTGGTAGCTTTTATTATTGTGGTGCCAACCAGACCTCTGGAGAATGTTTGTTTTCTTAACCATAGCATTGCAAACCATAGCATTATCCTGTATTATATTCATTCATTTGATAAATATTTATTGAGTTCCTATATGTCAGGCACTATGCTAGATGCTGAGATGTCAAAATGAAAGACCGATCCTGGCTCCACAGGCATTCACAGCCTAGTGAGGAAGATAAGATGTAAACAATTACTAGGCAGGGTTGTAACTGTTAATAAAGTGCTAGCGGAATATTGAGAAGGAGGAGACTGACCACAGCTCTTCACTCTATGATGTTGCCTTGGTAGGGGTTGATATGGATGTGTTTATGGCTGCCAGCATCCCGTCCTAGGCTTGGTCCAGTCTGTGTTGTCCTGGAGTGTTTGTCAGTAATGTGGACAAATACCCATGAAGGGCTGAGCAGAACGCTTTCAAAAATGTGGTGTATGGGGGCTTCCCTGGTGGCGCAGTGGTTGAGAATCTGCCTGCCAATGCAGGGGACACGGGTTCGAGCCCTGGTCTGGGAAGATCCCACATGCCGCGGAGCAACTAGGCCCGTGAGCCACAACTACTGAGCCTGCGCGTCTGGAGCCCGTGCTCCCAACTAGAGAGGCCGCGATAGTGAGAGGCCCGCGCACCGCGATGAAGAGTGGCCCCCGCTTGCCACAACTAGAGAAAGCCCTCGCACAGAAACGAAGACCCAACACAGCCAAAAATAAATTAAAAAAAAAAAACATGTGGTATATGGATACATACAGAGAGATGGTCTCTCTTTTAGTTTTTTTTCAGTTTGGGCCTAACTGCAGCCTTCTCACCAATGCGAGGGTAAATCTAATACAGAGAGACTCTGAGGGAAGCACTGCTGAAAATGGCAAGGGAAACAGAGACCTGACAACACCATCCTAAGCCCCTGGGTCCAGCCATGCCAACCCAGTTAAGTGGCCCAAGAAATTCTTGGTTTTGTTTAAATTTGTAATTCCAGAAGGAAGCAGAAGCCTGACAAGAGCCCTCAATACCAAGACCCTTTCCTAGAGGGGAGCAGACGGTGGTTGCCCAACGTGCAAATTTAGTGTAATTTGTCTTTATGGCCCCATGACTCTAAGATACATGGATTGAGGAGAAATTCATCCAGGCACGAGAAGTGGCAAAGGTAATGGAGGAGCTTTGGGGTTAAACAGACTTGAGTGGCCCAGCTCTGCTGCTTCCCAGCTGTGTGACTTTGTTCAAGTTACCTAACCTCTCTTTTCCCCCCACATGTTCCTTGCTGGTAAAACATGGATAATACTATTTGCGTCATTGGGCTACTGTGAGCATTATAGGACATAATGTACTGAGAATGGACATGCATTACTCAGTCAGCCCGGTCCGGAACAACCCTCTTTCTTTTGGGGAACTGCTCTTCCCACACTCTAACCAAAGGGTTCTGGAGGGCACTGCCAATCATACGATCCAGCTGGTGACACAGTTGTGCCACAGGCTGGGTTACTTATAATACTTTAATCCTTCTAGCCACAGGGATTGGTGCAGGGATGGGCAGGCGACCCAAGTCAGGTTTATCAGACACCACTCCTGGGAAGTTTAAAATTATTATTAATGAAGCTGGGATTGAAGACAGACATTTCCTCTTTGTTCCCAAGGCTATAATGGTTTAAGTTCAGTGATACCTGCAGCCACAATTCTAGTATTATGGGGGTGGCAGCGTTAAGCAGAAGGAAGCAGAGACAAGAGATTAAAAAGGCAAGAAGAGGGTTTTGGTTAAGATTTTGTATTCCTGCATCTGGTTGTTTGTGAAGCTCCTCCTCTGCCCTTGCAGTGGATTGATGCTTACGTTGATGTAAGTCGGGTTTCTATCCCTCACAACCAAGAGACTCTTGAGCAATACAATGTGTGATGCCCCTAATGTAAGGCAGATGGCGCATAATAAATGCTCACAGTAAATATTTGGCATATTTGAAAGTGCTCCCAGGAAAACGGTTTGAGATCTTTCAGACTTATGAAATTTTTACTTTAGTTTAAGGTAAATTCAGAAGTCCTTGTATATACATATGTGTTTACAACAATAATAATGTCTACTAATTAGTGCCGTCCCAGTGTCCCAGAGATTTCTGCTTATAGGTACAAGCCATTCCCATGTAGTGCTTAAAAGTAATGCCTATTTTAAAGGAGACAGGTCTACTTTACCCAAAGAACTGGTAAGGAATATTTGTCCTAAGGACATCTGATTAACCCTTCAGAATATCAGCACAGATTGACATATATACACTAATATGTATAAAATAGATAACTAGTAAGAACCTGCCGTATAAAAATATTAATAAAATAGAATAAAATTCAAAACAAAAACATATCAGCACAACTAGACTGGCAACTGCATGTGGACGTACTGTCCTCAGGAGTGGTGGGGGAGAGGAGACGTGCCCTGAAGGAGCTCTTAAAGGCTCTACAAACAAGAGATTTGGGATGAATATCTGCTCTGCTTGAATCTGTCTCCTTTCAGTGCTAACCTTGGAGGGTTTTATTTTTAGTAAAAGAGGTGGGAAGTTTCTTCACTGGGTGGTCTGATATGGTTGATCCCAAATTGAAAAAGTTTGTATGTTAATGACTTCTCTCTACCAAGCCTGTTGGGTGGCTAAAGACCAGCCTGTCACTGCCAATTATAAGGAATTACGGGTCTCCCACCTATCACTTTTTTAAAAACAATAAAGATCAGCCATCTGACTGGAGAAAAAGATGTCCATATCCACCCAGCCCTCATCTATCTCTGGGCTCTCTTCTCTGTCTTAAAGGAATTTTCATTACTTGCCAGTAAGTCTAAGTATAGCAAGCCCACACACCAGACATGGGACAAGGGTGAGGGGTTGATGTGACAGAAATGCTGAGAGAGGGACTTCCCTGGTGGCGCAGTGGTTAATCTGCCTGCCAATGCAGGGGACACGGGTTTGAGCCCTGGTCCGGGAAGATCCCACATGCTGCGGAGCAACTAAGCCCGTGCACCACAACTACTGAGCCTGTGCTCTAGAGCCCACGAGCCACAACTACTGAGCCCGTGTGCCACAACTACTGAAGTCCACGCACCTAGAGCCCGTGGTCTGCAACAAGAGAAGCCACCGCAATGAGAAGCCCGCGCACCACAACGAAGAGTAGCCCCTGCTCGCCGCAACTAGAGAAAGTCCGCACGCAGCAACGAAGACCCAATGCAGCCAAAAATAAAAAATAAATAAATAAATTTATTAAAAAAAAAAAAGAAGAAAGAAAGAAATGCTGAGAGAGACCAGGGGACCAAGGCTTTGAGTGTGACTACAGGAACTGTAAATGGTCACCCAGAACCCTACAATGGTTCCTCAACTAAGCAGAGCCAGTCCAGGACAACCAATTAAGAGGCCAAGCTGCACGAGATCGCATAAACTCAGGTCTGAAGCGCTAGCTGTTCGAACTTAGAATTTTCAGGGTCTGTCATCAAAGAATCCCTGGAAATAACTTGCACATGCTGCCCCCGTCCTGTCACAATGCTGGGTACCTTGATCTGAGGCACTCAAACATCTCTTGTATTATTATGGCATATTAGGGATTCCTTCGTGTAAATCTTCCAGAAAGCCTGAATGATACTGGCTTAAATATATAGGAGGTTGTTTCTTCATGATTTTAGCATTTGACTTGTTGCCTTCTGGTCAAAAGACAGCTGATGCAGCTCTAAACTTCAGGTCTGTATTCAAGGCAGAAAGGAGAGGGACAGGTGGTGACAGCTGCCTTTGCCTCCTCCAATCTGGAGAGCAAGAGCTTCCCAGAAGATTTCTCAGCAGAAATCTGCTTCTATCTTATTGGTCATATCTGGGCCGTGTGATCAGCCCTAGCTGTCATAAAAGCTGAGAAAGTGGAAACAGGCTTAGACTGATTATGACGCATTCTCAGGCCCGGACCCATGACAGGCTCCAACAAAACTGCAGTTCTGTTAGGAAGCAAGTAGGGGGAATGCATGGATGTTGGCTAGGTAACCAACAGTGTCTGCCATCATGGTTTTATTAAGATCTACACATCCTCACACAGTATCCCAAACATGGAACTTTCCCGTTGTTATGATCTGACATATGTTTAGCAAATTATAACATAGCTCAGCTCCACCATCCTGTTCCCAGGAGAACAGAAAGTGCTCTCTCTTCTTTAAGAGCCAAGCTTTAAATTATTAGAGGAATGCAAATCAAAACTGCAATGAGGTAGCACCTCACACCAGTCAGAATGGCCATCATTAAAATGTCCA
This sequence comes from Eubalaena glacialis, assembly GCF_028564815.1. Lineage (NCBI taxonomy): Eukaryota > Metazoa > Chordata > Mammalia > Artiodactyla > Balaenidae > Eubalaena > Eubalaena glacialis. The sequence continues at coordinate 9,144,555 of NC_083725.1, read as the reverse complement.
CAAACAATAAATGCTAGAGGGGGTGTGGAGAAAAGGGAACCTTTGTACACTGTTGGTGGGAATGTAAATTGGTGCAGCTACTATGGAAAACAGTACGGCGTTTCCTCAAAAAACTGAAAATAGAGCTACCATATGATCCAGCAATCCAACTCCTGGGAATATATCTGGACAAAACTATAATTCAAAAAAATACATGCACCCCTATGTTCATAGCAGCACTATTCACAATAGCCAAGACATGGAAACAACCTAAATGTCCATCGACAGATGACTGGATAAAGAAGATGTGGTACATATATACAATGGAATACTACTCAGCCATAAAAAAGAATGAAATAATGCCATTTGCAGCAACATGGATGGACCTAGAGATTATCATACTAAGTGAAATAAGTCAGAAAGAGAAAGACAAATACCATATGATATCACTTATATGCGGAATTTAAAATTGACACAAATGGACTTATCTATAAAACAGAAGCAGACTCACAAACATAGAGAACAGACTTGTGGTTGCCACGGGGGAGGGCAGGGGGGGGAGGGATGGGTTGGGAGTTTGGGATTAGCAGATGCAAACTAGTATATAGAGGATGGATAAACAACAAGGTCCTACTGTATAGCACAGGGAACTATATTCAATATCCTGTAATAAATCATAATGGAAAAGAATATGAAAAAGAATGCGTGTATACATATATATGTGTGTGTGTGTATATATGTGTGTATATATATATCTGAATCACTTTACTGTACACCAGAAACTAACACAACATTGTAAATCAACTATACTTCAATAAAATAAATTTAAAAAAAAAAGGAACCAAGCTTTATACTCTTTCACTTCTGAGGAACATTTGCTATAGGATTGTGCCTACTGTACAGACACTCTCCCAGGTATGTGTGAACACTGAACGCCTGTGGAAAGACTAAAGACCTTAAGGCTTCAGGGTCAAAGGGACAGAGTGGTTTTACCTAACATACTTTCTGTCTAAGCAGCAGGAACGTTTCCACTAACAACACAATCCAAAAACAGCTCATGTTCCAGCACTCCCCACCCTCACCCCACTCCAACACATGATCCCACGGCAGGCAAAGCAAAAATAACAAAAGTATATCAACCCAAATAACTATCAGTTCTTACCTCGTTAAACACAAACACTCCACCCAAGCTGCAGAATAACAAAAGCTTGTAGATAATAATCCTTTACTTTCCAGTGCTTCAGTATGACCAAAAAGGAAAAAAAAAAAGTCAAACCAAACAAACATCACTTCCCAAGGTTAGAGCCAGGGTTAATCTGAGTAGAACTTCCCCTCATTTTTACATAGGAAAATACATTTGACTGAATGACCAAATTCCTGTGTCATGATCCAATCCGAGGGGTGTGTGACATGACTTTCATGTTGGGTGGTGCCCTTGAGGAAGCTTTCTCTCGCAGATGGCCTGCCACCCAGGCCCTACAACGGCTGAGTTCTAACATCTGTTCACCTGTGTCTTGGCCATATTGGATGACAGTCTGCGAGGACAATTCTGTCAATGTCTCCTTCCCTTTGAAGTCTAGGTAAGAGACCTTTCCATACCAACGCTAACTGTCCTCACAGAAACTCATATGCAAATTCACTAGAAGATGATTGTGGTAACACATCTGCAGCCAGATGGCTGATCTGTACTGGTTTAACAAAAGTGACAGTGGTAGGCCCTTAATTCCTTATAAATGGCAGTGGCAGGCTGGTCTTCGTCTACCCAACAGGCCATTGGTTTGGGCTGGTATGCAGAAGTCATTAACATATAAACTTATTCAAGGGAATTGGGATCAACTGCATCAGACCACCCCATGAAAGAAACTTCCCACTTTTTTAAATGAAAATAAAACCCTCCAAGGTTATCAATAGAAAGAGAAACTCCAAATTTAAAAAGGGCAGCAAGACCACAAAGCTGGGCTCTGATCCCCTGAAAGCCAGCTTCCTCTTAAGGTCCCTGAGTAACGGATGTTGCCACCCAACTGGCCTTTTGACCTTGGCCCTCTGGTCTAAAACTGAGTATATCATTCTTCCTTCAATGTCCTTTTGCATAGCTAAGACAAAATTGAAATGCTCAACCAAGCTAAAGGAAGGAAACCATAAAACGGAAACAGAAATATTAAACTAGATAAACTGGTTTTAGGCAAGGCTCCTTCCCAGGCTCGCTGGCCCTGTCATGTTCTGTCTCCCATGCTCCTCCCATGAAAGGGGGCCACCTCAGCAAGGACTTCCGTGGAACATGTGTCCAAATGCCTCTGCTCCTCAGAAGGGAAGCCCTGAGGCTGAATCTCAGAGAGATGAGGAGTTCCTCCCTATTTAAGGTCCACCTACTAAGTTCTTGCTGAAGATATACCTGGTCCTCTATCAAACTCATGGCCCACTGCCAATTAGATCATGCCTGACCACAGAAATATGCACTTTTCTTTACCCCTTGCTTCCTCTAGACAGTATTATTCCTTCACCCCCTTCTTCATTCAATCATTCAAAAAATATTTATGAAGTACCCACTACGTATGTCCCAGAGATTGCGATAAGGCTACAGGGGTAAAGAAAACAATACTAATCTTTTTCTTTATGGAGTTTCCAGTCTAATGAACATATGCCTTAAAAATAAGTGTTGAAGAGTCCCTATATTTCAGGGACACATACTTGAATATTTATGACTAAAATGATAATGGGGGAATCATAAGGAATATAGATAAAATAAGTTTGGTGATGAGTTGAGAATTATTGTACAGATGGATACAGTGCAGTTCCTTATATACTACTCTATTTGCTTTTGCATGTGTTTAAATTTTTCTACAGTAAAACAAACATTTTTTAAAAAGTATTAATACAAGGCAATAGTCACTAGATGCCAAATGAATGACCGCCATGGCGCATGGACCCAGATCAAAACCACCACTCCATCCAAGCTCTCAGACTCGAGAGTGTCAGCGTGGTGAAGCGTGAGCCTGGGTTACTGGCCATATACACACACTCCAAGAGGTGCTCATCCTGGATGATTCTGAGAGTCTCTATCTCCTATATAAGAGTTTCTCCCTTCTTCCTTAAGGTAGACAATGGCAGGGGAGAATGGCCTGCACCTCACATGACACACATTACTGGAAGAACCACGAATTTCTTTTATTTGACTGTCCAGCTGAACCACAAAAGGAGAAAAGATCTTTAAACAGACTAAGGAATAAGGAAAAATCATACATCATGTAAGCCTTTTTATAAAAACAAAAAAAAAACAATTAAAATAGGCATTTTTCTGGACCAAAATTGAAGTGGTTCTCAGGTTTGTGTGAGAGTTCAAAATATTAGCAAAATGGTTGTATCCTTGTTATAAAAATGATTGTGGGACTTCCCTGGTGGCACAGTGGTTAAGAATCCGCCTGCCAATGCAGGGGACACGGGTTCGAGCCCTGGTCCAGGAAGATCCCACATGCCGCGGAGCAATAAAGCCCAAGCACCACAACTACTGAGCCTGCGCTCTAGAGCCCGCGAGTCACAACGACTGAGCCCGCGTGCCACAACTACTGAGCCTGCGCGCCTAGAGCCGGTGCTCCACAACAAGAAAAGCCACTGCAGTAAGACCACACACCGCAGGGAAGAGTAGCCCCCGCTCGCCGCACCTAGAGAAGAGAAAGCCCGCGCGCAGCAATGAAGACCCAATGCAGCCAAAAATAAATGAATAAATTTATATTAAAAAAATGATTGTGTTGGTCCAATGTCTGCAGGTGGGATGTGAGGCCCAGCAGGTACACATGTTGCCTGGCCATCACTAGCTTTTTAAAAGTTTATTTATTTTATTTTGGCTGCGTTGGGTCTTCGTTGCTGCACACGGGCTATCTCTAATTGCGGCTACTCCCTGTGGCGGCACGCGGGCTTCTCATTGCGGTGGCTTCTCTTGTTGTGGAGCACGGGCTGTAGGTGCGCGGGCTTCAGTAGTTGTGGCACGTGGGCTCAGTAGTTGTGGCTCCTGGGCTCTACAGCGCAGCCTCAGTAGTTGTGGCGCACGGGCTTCATTGCTCAGCAGAATGTGGGATCTTCCCAGACCAGGGCTCGAACCCATGTCCCCTGCCTTGGCAGGCGGATTCTTAACCACTGCACCACCAGGGAAGTCCCCACCACTAGCTTTTATTCATAAGGAAGCATGGGGAAGCAAACTGAGGAAAGGGAAGTGGAGAGGTAGAGAACAGATAAATGTTTGGGGTAATATAGGAACAAGGAGCAAACCACATCCAGGGCTTTGAACTACACTGAGACCCAGAGGAAAAGGCACGGAGGTGGAGGAAGCAGGCACCTGGCACATCAGCAGGATCAAGAGGCAAGTGTGTGTTAGAGTTCCAAGGAGCAGTGGGGCTGCCGAGCAGGCATGAGCACACAGCTGGTGTGACCTAGAGGGCCGGAATGGCTCCGGTGTATCTAGTCAGGGCACTGAGCTTTAGACAAAAAACCCTGCGTGAGAGGCAGGAGACGGGGTTTGCTGTCCTCAGGGCCTTTCCAGACTGGGACAGCGTAAGCTAACAGTGACACTAAATGCAGTGCATGGCTCACAACTTTTGCCCCTGCCTAGAATGTCCCCCTGCCTATTCCCAGGCCCCTTTACTTCTTTGAGTCCTATTCTTCCTCCAAACCATCCTCATCCAGGAAGCTTTCCTGGATCATCCAAATTCTCAGGTATTTCTCCCCCATTTCAATTCTCATAATACTTACCCGTCCACATCATTCATTTGGCATCTATCATGTATTACTTTAGGGAATATAAATATATCCCATACGTGTACATGTAGATACATATATATTTATATACATCCATATCTATATATACATAAGATATATGTGCACATAGATATATACACACATACATACATATATACTTTTTTTAAAGGAAATTTTAATGTCATTAACATATATCGAAGGTCATTATTATTATTTTTTTTTAAGTATTTGTTCATTTATTTATTTATGGCTGTGTTGGGTCTTCGTTTCTGTGCGAGGGCTTTCTCTAGTTGCGGCAAGCGGGGGCCACTCTTCATCGCGGTGCGCGGGCCTCTCACTATCGCGGCCTCTCTCGTTGCGGAGCACAGGCTCCAGACGCGCAGGCTCAGTAATTGTGGCTCATGGGCCCAGCTGCTCTGCAGCACGTGGGATCTTCCCAGACCAGGGCTCGAACCCGTGTCACCTGCCTTGGCAGGCAGATTCTCAACCACTGCGCCACCAGGGAAGCCCCATACATATATACTTTTATCTGTAAGACTGTAAGAGACAAGAGCCAAGAGACTGTGAGTGATTTGCTAACCGCTGTAACCCATTCCTTCGAGCCCAGTGCAAGTGCTGGGAGCCGAAGAGGTGAACACACACAGAATTCAAAGCTAGAACTCCTGCGTTTTAGCCCTAGTACCGCAGTTCACTAGAGGTCTAATTCCAACAAGACACAAGTCACTTAACCTCTCTAGGCCTCACTGCCTCCTCAGAAAAAGCGGTTAAAAATACTAACGCCTCCTCACACAGTTCTCAAAAGCAACAAATTAAATCATGGATGTGGAAGCACCTTGTAAATCACTCCTCGGATTTAGGATAATATTATTACGCTGTTCTGAGTTTTAACCCGGACTCTTCCATTTCATGACGGTGTAACCTTGGGTAAATTCTTCAGCCCCTAAAAGCCTTCACTTCCTCATCTGTAAAACAGGAAAGATAATGCCTAACTCGCAGAGTTGTTGTAAGAATTAAATGAAATCACATATATAACGGGGCTAGTACGACACACAGCACCCAGCACTCACTCAGAAGTCTTGGTTCCTTCCCTTGTCTCACCAAGCGTGGCGTGTTAAGCCTTCTGTATCGTGTCCCTAACGGTACCTTGCGCACAGCAGAAGTCCGAGGGATATTTACTCTTCTTGATAAAGCTGCTAATGAGAACGACGTCGATGATGACGGATAACAACTATCGGTGAAGATGACTTAATGGTCGTCCAATGCCCAGCAAGCCTGACTTTTAAATTGGAATGCACCCCTTGAGCCGCGTGCTTTCTCCCCCTCGCCTTTATGACCTGTGGGGTGAGGGCGGGAGGAGGCCTCCCGTCTAGCAGAGGCCCCTTTAAAGCTGTACCCGGGCTCCCCCTCTGCCAGCCAAGTTGCTAAAAATACTACTACAGCAAAAGCTGGAATATTTGCCGAGAAAACTGAATTTCCTGCCACCCTCACCCCCTCCGCTCAAATGAGTAAAATCCTGACCTAAGAAGCCCCCAGATCAGCTCCACCAAAGGCACAGCCTCCTACTTCCCACCCTCGTCTTATCATGGAGTCCCTCTGTGGGCTTGAGCCAGGATGTTATGTTCAGAAAGTGCCCACTCCCAGGAGGGGAAGCCGCAAGTATTGGCAAATAGCTTGCCATGTGCCTTGGCTTTTCTCTCTGCTTACAAGGACCAACTCTCTCCAAATCCCCATCCATCTGTCCCAAGAAGGATCTGTATCGGACCCCAGAAGCTTCCCACTAATCCATCTTTTATCCTCTCTTTTTTTGAACCATCACCTCCTCTGCCAGCCTTGCCTTCTATTCTGTGCCCTCCTCCTCCATGCTCCATGCTGGGTCCAGACCCTGCACCCACAGGTCCCAGCTCCCTCTCTAACCGGGCCCTTCCGGAGTTCCTCTCCTGTCCAGGCCTGCAGTCCTTCTCCTTCAATAGCTGGGGGGGGGGGGGGGGGTGGGCAAAGATAGAGGAGAGTTTTTGACATCTCAAGAGTCAAGGAGGATGACTGTAGGGCCCAAGCCCAGCAGGTTACTAGGTAACCCTCCAAAGGCTGACCTCGGCCCCAGGCGAGACGCAGGGTGAGGCAGCCCGCTCCTTAAACCAGCCGGACCCGGCACTCCGCACTGCTCCTGCCCTCTTTCCTTCTCACTGGTTCGAGAATCAGAGGCTCAGAGTTCCACCCAGCCGGACTTGCTGACAAACTTTGGCCACTTAGTCCAGATGAGGAACCCCTTACCAGGGGAAGTGCGTGCCCTTGATGTGTGCTGGTGAAGGGGTCCACTTCTGTGCGTGTCTTTGGATGTGAGTGTGTGGCAAGGTGCCCACAGTATGTGTCTCTGTGGATGTGTGGACATTGTGTGTGTCTGCGTGTGGGTGTCATTAAATGGGGCCATCCGTGTTGCTGCTCCTGCCTCTGGATATTTGAGTCTGTGGGTGTCTGTCTTCCTATTCCAGTCTCTGCTTTCCTGTCTGTCTACTTTTTCCTCACCTCGGGGCCTGCCCATCCCCCAGGACAAGCACTGCGGCCAGTTCTGCGTAGGCGCCTCAAGTGGGCTCTCGCTGAAAGGGTTGTTTTGCCGATGGAACTGATGAGCGCGCGTATCTGTTCTCCCTTGGGCCCACTGGTGTTCAGAGACACCCTCACCCCACACAAAGGTGTCTTTTAGGAAGACGAAAGGGCTGTGCTGCCTGTGAGGGGGTTTGATGGGGGGGGCACATTTTAAAGATAGCCCCTCTTCAGCTCTGACCAGCAGGAAGAAGGGCCTAGAGGCAGCGCAGCCTGCAGAGGGATGTTGCCTAGCAACTTGGGAGACTTTACTGCAAACTCACTAAATCCTGAATTCCTCAGCTCTAATTTGGGAAGAGAAAAGCACGGAGTCCAAGCCTGATATCCAGTCTGCCCCCAGTGTCCTCCTTCCCTCTCTCCTCTGGAATCTGGAGTTGAAATCCAATGGGAACTGGCACAAACCAAGGCCCTAGACGTGCGCATCATTTAGGCAAGGGCTCGAGTTCCCAAGACATCCTGTCATTTGGTGGAGGTGGGGGGATGGAGGATGTGCCAGAGACAGATTGGGGAACAGATTTTCAGTTACAAGGGTGGGTGGGTCCCAAACATGCTGGGAGAGACACCTCTACACCCCAAGCTCTGGAATCCCAGCCAGCATCCAGCTCAGCTTGGGGCCCCAAGCTGGCTAACCCTGTCCCCAGCCAGAGTGGCCACTGGAATTTCCCTCCCGCTCATCTTCCCTTTGGCAAGCAAAGCCCGTGGCCCAAATATTCAGGTAAGAAGGAAGCGTGTGACAGCCATGCTAGGACTGGCCAGGGGCTGTTGGTTCACAGCAGTGCTGTTGCAGGATCCCCTGTCCCGACCAGAGCCACAGGGCATTTTTCCCCTCCTCCCTCTGCTTCAGTCAACAGGCCTGAAGGGCAGCCTTCCTTTCTTCCTTCCCTCCTCTGGGACCTCAGCTGAGAAAGACTTTCTAGTTTTCTCAGAGGTGGCCCACTCTCTTCACTAACATGCCACACTGCCAGCTCTCGTACCCTGACCGATTTTGGGAGGCTGGCGACCACGAAAGTGGCAGGCTGCTCCTGCACGAGGCTCCTCCCCTATCTCCCCTTCCCAGGCCTCTCACAAAGCCCACATCATTCCTCCATCATGGACCTAAAGAACTGATGACTTCTGATATTTCCCTATACTGGGTTGAGAGTATTTTTTTCCTCCCAGGGGCAAGGGTGAGAGTGGTCAGTTTTTGTCTTATTCAGAAACAGTAGATTAAGAGGTTAGGGAGAGTGTGGTTCAGTGAGTGGGAAGGAAGAGTGTCCATATCCATATATAAATACATACAAAATGGGTGTTGTGCATGTATGATTTTGCCTGTTTAGTGCAGGGCATTTAGATAGATGGATGGATGGATAGATAGATATGTAATGCAGACATTTCGGGTAGTGTGATTGCCTGTGGATGTGTGTGCTTGTGTGTGCACATAACAGGGTGGCTGCATCTATCTGCTCAGTGTGTGTACAAGGTCTGTGTAGTTATTTTTGCAGGCTGTGTCTGTAGTGTCTGTATGTTGAAGAAGTGCACGTTTTAGTGAGCCTGGGGAGTATCATATATGGGCCTGTGGGGCTCAGGCGTGAGCTTTTGTGTTTATGTGTGCCCACCTTCTCCATTCCACAGCAGAGCGATGACGATACCTTTAAACCGCACGTCTTAGGGGGCATTTCTTTGAGGACTGAGGGGGAGGGAAGGTAGAGGGAGCCATATTTGGCACTCTAGCTAGGTTGTGGAAGCGTGGGGAGGTGGGTGAGGGGTGCATGCTTTTCTCTATGTGGGTGGGAGGGATGTTGTGCACAGATGCGAGTGTATTTGTGCCCGGGATGTCGGGGTCCTCCTTCTGCCTGCGCCAGCATACATCTGCCTGGCAGTCTGCCGCCTCGGCAGCATGGGGGGTGAGTTTGGGAGGATGGGGGTGTGTAGGAGGAATGGATGGAAGTGTGTAGGCAGAGGGGTTGGGGCAGGAGGCGGAGCGAGCCGGAGGGAGCCGGGAGGGGGCGTGGTCCCCCTCCAATCTCCCCGCCCACCCTGCCGAAGGCTTCTCCTGATTGGCTTCTCGACCGCAGGGCTCAGGTTACTTTCTCCCGCAGGGCCGAGCGCGGGAGAGAGGACCCGAGAGCTGAGCGGCTGGTTTGGCCCCGGTCGGCTGCCTCCCCACTGCCCCAGAGTCCCCACCCGGCACCGCACCGACCCCCTGCGCCAGCCTCCGTCCCAGCCAAGGGCCCCCAACACCAGCATGGACTGCTGCACCGTAAGTTAGAGGGTCTGGGGGAAGGGGCACCCGAGAAGCCCCTGGAGGGCGAGCGAGGGATGGAAGTGGGTGCAGAAGACCTAGCAGCAATAAGGGTGCCTGCTGAGACGTGGGTGGTGGGTGGTGGAAGGCGCCCGCCTGACTTGAAAGCCCTAGGAAGAATGTTCCCCCACTCGTGGGGGCGTCTGGGCGCCCATCCGTCAGCCAGTCTAGGTTGGTCTGGGAGCTCGGCAAGGCTCTGCAACAGGGAAGCTGCAGGTTAGACGGGAAGAGGAACTTCCCCCAGAGAGACGCTGGAAACCGTCGCCTAGCGAAGCTCCCGCGACTCCTTTACCCTGACTTTCGTCCCCCACCCCATTCCCCATCCCACTGCCGCCGCCGTCGGTGGGCTGACAGGTTAACTCTCGTGACCCTCGCGCCCTGTACAGCGCCGGGTGAGATAGTCAATTATTATTGGTTAGCTTAGTAGTGATGATGGGTTGCGAAGAGCCTAGTCCGTGTGGTTCTGGGGAGGGATTGGCCAGACCTCCAACGCCTTCTAGCCCTGGAGGGGGCTGGGTGAAGTGACCGCGAGAGAGCCCTGCTGGTGAGGGAAGGAAGTGTCTGCAATTTGTCAGCGCCCACACGGAGACCTCATGCCAAAGCGGGTTGCTGTTAAAGTACTCTGGTATGAAAGCGCCTGGTACAGGACCAGGCTGCTGGCACAGTCGAGGAGTGCAGTGATCATGCATGTATACAACTTATTTGTTCATTTATTTGATATTTTTATTTATTTTATTTTAGCCCCTACATATGGAGAAAGTCCTACTCCAAAGTCTTGTATTCTCAGCCGTTTGGTCAACCCAGCTAATGATACAAGAGGTTATGACTTTGCCTACTTAGAAAAGGAAAAAAAGTGAGGTTTGGAAGGAAAGAATAGACCAGTTTAGAAGAGGTGAGACTTCCCTATGTCTGGGTACCAAGAGGCAGAAGGAACTTAGGGACAAGTGGTTGTGGTTGGTGTTATGATGTTTAACTCTTATTAATACAAATAACTGTTGTCAATTTGTGAATGCTTACCATGTACCTAACATTTTATGTTTAATCATCACAACAACCCTGTGAAGTAGATATTTTTCCCATTTTACAGATGTGCAAACTGAGGTTTAGAAAGATTAAATGATTTGCCCAAGGAGGCACTGCTTCTAAGTGTGGAGGTGGGACACTAGCCTTGTCTGATTCCAATAGCTGTAATTTAACCTCTCCTATAAACATTTACTATATTTCCTCATTATAAAGGTAATATGGTCATAACAGAAAAATTTAAAAACTAAAGAAGAGTATAAAAAAGAAACATATCAATCATCTACAATCCCACCCCCTGGAGAAAGCTCTAATAACATATTTTCTTCCAGTCTTTCGCCTCTGTTTGTTATTCCCCAGGAAGCAGTTTTTGGTTGTGAAAGGAGGAATGGGCTCTTAATGGAGGTTCCTGGGCTCCTCACCCCCAGCAGAATTTTACAAAACAGAGAAAATAAATGGATGGTGGGTTCTGGATACACATGTAAGGGAGAGGAAATACTGCCAAGATGGTAAGAATGATGGGGAAGGGAAGGTAGGAAGAAAGGTCAGTGGAAAGAGATGAGAGAGCAAAGACTCCAAGAAGCCAGGGAAGGAATGTAACTTGTCTCCCCTGGTACCTGCAGGACTAATTAGAGTAGGATGTCAGGTCCCTGCCTGTAGGCTCTGATCTGCCCTGGACCATGCTCCTGGGTGCCCACAAGGCCATACTGAGGGATTGGTAGGCATGGTTGGAATAAGTGTCCCCTAAAAAAAGAAGCTGCCCACCCAAACAGTACAGAAGAGGCAAATGCATAATTATCCCAGAGGCCCAGCACCCTGGGTCACCTCCTCCAGCGCATTCTCTACACCGGAGCCTTCCCCTTTCAGGCCCTGTCCTAGGCCTGCAGGGCTAAAGAACTGAGCAAGAGACAGCACCGTTGTCAGGCTGTGTATGGGGGCGGGGGAGGGGTGGCGTGGCGGCCAAGAAGAGGTAACGGGGCAGACCGTAGGGGCAGGGCTGGCACTGATCATCTTCCTACCCAACCCCATTCTGCAGAGGGCTGGGCTCAGTGCTGGGAAGCAGCTGGGACGTGCATAGAGAGCAGAGCACATCTTGGGGGTGAGGACCGGTCCCTCTTCACCTTCCATTCTGGGGCTCTCCTTGCTGACCATCCAACCTGGTGTTTGGGCAACACCTAGTCCTGCTTTATTTTCTTCTTTCTCCTTTGTAAGGAGGCTCAAACAGAAATGAGAAGAAGAAAACAGATCTGCTTTTTTTTCTTTTTTTTTTAAGAGCAAGAGCTGTTGATTCAGATGTACCAGTTGCCAATTTACATAGTCTGACTTTATATCTGACTTTCCTGAATTCACTTAATATAAAAAGGAAAAGAAACATTTTTTTGGACCCATTTTTTGCTTAGTCTAGTTGACTTGGTCCAGCTGAACTCATAGAAATAATTACCTGCCCTGAGGTAGTGGTCAACAGCACAGGTTTCTGAATCCCATCACTGTTTGTCAGCTCTGTGACCTTGGGTAAGTTACAAAATGTCTCTGAGGATGTGTCTTTACCTGTAAAATGGGAATTCAATGAGGTAATGTGTGCAAAGCGCTTAACACAGGGCCCAGCATATAACAAGCAGTAGGTAGGGATCATTCTTAAAGCTTTTAGGATTTGGGAGCTGAAGGAGACTTTATTCATCTAGGCCAAGTTCTAGTTGTGGCTGAAGATATTGAGACCCTCAGAGGTGAAGTGATGGGACCATTTGGGACCAGAAGCCATGGCTCGTGTTTTGCCCACCACTGTCCCCCTCCCCCTCCCCCTCCTACAAACCCCCCAGTTCATGCAGAGCTCTCAGGCACACACCATCAGATCTTGGCTTTGGAAGGCACCAACCCAGGCACCATGACCCTTCCTGGATTCCTTTTACTGTCCCTCCATTTCTGTCCCTCCAGCTCTGCCCTGAGAATTCAGCTGGAGGGAGAGGCGGCTGATTCTGGGGAGGAGCAGCGTGCTGGGGGTGGCTCTGCCTGTTGTTCCATCCTGGATCCAGCCGGGGTGGGTGGTGACCGCAGGTGGGCCTTAGCATGTTTGGGGGAAGGTACCCCTTCCTCCGCTCCACCTCTACGGCTGCTGGCCCAGGAGAGGGGCTCAGGAATGTTTTCTTGAGCATTGTCCTCTTTTGAGAAGAAGCGTCCCTATTCCCTGAGACTCTCCCAAGAAAGGCTTGAGCTCTGAGAATCAAGGATCCAAAAAGGGTTGTTTCTAAGTGGGGAATAAGATGTCAGGGGGCGAGCACTAGACCCAGGAAAGACAAAAAGAGTGTGTCAGACCCCTCCACAACCACACCGGCCCTTGATAACGCCTTTTAACTGAAGTTAAATCAATTGTGGACGTCTTGAGCACAAACTGAGGAGCTCTGAAGCCCAGGAAATGAAGACAGCCTTGGGAACCATAATGGGAGGAAGCCATTTGTAAACCTGGGCTTAGGGCATCTGGGATGTAAATCTGTGCCTCCTAGGACAGGACCGGGCTGGGGCAGTGATCACTGAGGCCCCACGCACACCCATCCCAATTCTGTGAACCGGACGGGTGATGGAGCGAGGGGAAAGGAATAGAACTGAATTACTACTACTGCGTGAGACCTCTGCGGAGAAGCAAAGCACAGGGAAAGTAGTGGAAGTCCTCAGGCAAAAAAAAAAAGCAAATTCCTAGAAGCCAGAGGGTCAGTTCAAAGAAGAAATGCCCTTCTAAATCCACAGTACCCTTCTGCTTCCTACCCCACGTCATCACTGTGAGTAACACTAAGCAAGAAGCAGGCTGGGGGCGGGGGCGCTGAGGCCCTCTCCGTTCCGGAGCCTCGCCTCTGAAATCAGTCCCATCAGTTCCCTAACCCTTTCTATTCTCAGCTAGGGCAGGCTGCTGGAGAAACAGAAACCTGGAGCCTGTGGGTGGGTCTCATTATTTTTAGGTTGATCCCTATGAAATTGTTTTTATATGACCACTTTAGCCTACAAAAACAGCTCTTTCACATCAACTCACTATCATTTAAAGGAATCATAAGAGCTACCATTAATCAACCAACTAGATGGTGCCAGAAGCTTTCTGCGTATCACATTGTTTATTCTTCCCCACAACCCAGAGGTAGATATTATTATCTGATTTCAGATGAAGGAACTGAGTTAGGAAAAGATTAGAAAAATTGCCCAAGACCACTCAGTTAGCAAGTGGTAGAGCTTGGTTCCTTTTCTTGACTGCCTTTGCTTACCTGCAGAGTAGGGGTTAAAAATATCCTCTGGACTCTGGCATACAAAGGTTTGACTCTTTGGTCCACTGATAACTACCTGTATGACCTCAGGTATGGTTTCAACACTCTAATCAGGGGTAAACTGGGATAACAATAAAAGGTACGTCATAGAGTTGTTGCCAAGACTAAATAAAATAACATCTGTAAAACTCTGTGATGCTGTGCCGGGAACAAGGGCAGTGCTTAAATGGTAGCTATTGTCATAATTCTTTTCTTTCTCTTGAGCACATCATGGAAAGGGCTTCTTGCTCCTGCTATTTTCCTTTTGTCCTTTTTTGGAGTGAAGCCTTTTCTCTGTAGCTTCTTCCAGACCATCTCCTCTCTTCTGTGTTTGAGTACATCCTGAGGAGCAGTGCAAAATGGAGAGGCGATGGGAAAACAGTCTCTGGCCTCTAGCCCTGGGTGAAGGGGGGCTGCCTCGCTGAGGGGTAAGCCCCATCTTCACCCTAATTCCAGCTTTGAGCTCTGGTGCGATTTTACTCAGCGAAGGGACTGGCCTGCCGATTCTTCTGAACCCTCTCCCAGGGAATCCTGGACTCAGAAGGGACCCTTCTGAGCTGGAGGCACCCTCTGAGGACGGGGGAAAGGCAGCCACATCCAGGAGTCCCTGCTGTGGTTTACTTTGCTCCTCCAAACCCACCCTCCAGTCAGCTGGGCAGCTCCCCTAACTCGGCTGCTGGCAAGGGGCCTTCGCTCACTCAGGGCTACCCGGCTGTCTTGTATCCCATCTACCGTGCACTTCTCTTTCCTGAGCTGGGAACACAACTGTGTCCACCTGACCCTGAAGCTTCCTTTTTGCCTGCCGCTGGCCAGGAGCCACACACACACACACACACACACACACACACACACACACACACACGGGTGCTGCTTTAGCCCTTCTCTGCACTTCCCACTCCCGCGTCGCCCTCGTCTCAATCCCCCAACACTCTCCTCCTACCCCACTCTCGGGGGGCCTCGGCCCGGTCACCCCACAAAGACCCCCCCCCCGCCCCCCAGGAGAGCGCCTGCTCCAAGCCGGACGACGACATTCTAGACATCCCGCTGGACGATCCGGGTGCCAATGCAGCCGCTGCCAAAATCCAGGCGAGTTTCCGGGGCCACATGGCGCGGAAGAAGATAAAGAGCGGAGAGCGCGGCCGGAAGGGCCCGGGCCCCGGGGGTCCTGGCGGAGCTGGGGGCGCCCGGGGAGGCGCGGGCGGCGGCCCCAGCGGAGACTAGGCCAGGTGAGGCGGGCCGCAGGCTCTCCTTCCCGACCCCGGACCCCCTCCTCCGAAGGAGCAAGGAAGACTAAGGGCGGCTGGGGGGCGGAGAGGGGTGTGGAAGGAGTCAAGGATGGGGGCCTAGAAATCCGAGACGTGCGGTGGGTGGGAGGAGGCTGAAGATGCCGCGGGTTGGAGCGCTCACCTGTTTCTCTCTCTCCACCCTCCCTGCTGCCCCGCCCCGGACCGAAGAACTGAGCGTTTTCGAAGGTAATGAATACGACTCCGAAGCAGCGGGGTGGGACCCCTGAGTGGGAGGAAAGGACCAAATCCCCAGCCCTTCCCTCCGCCCGCCCTCACCTCCTCACAGCCAGGGAAAATGCACCTGCGCCGGCAGGCTTTCTGACACTTGGAGACGCCTGAGACTGCGACGGGGACGCACCTGGACCGACACAGATACCCAGTCACCCGCGTTTGACCAGCCCGGCCGGGGGCCATAAGCACCCAGCGTCTCACACGTACCGGCCGCGGGCTCACTTCAGCTCAGTGACTCCGGGTGGGCAGTTCCGGGTGACCGGGGCTCCCTGGTGCTCCCCGCCCTGGTTCCTGGTTCAGGAAGGAGAGGGGAGAGGAAGTACTGGGAGAGGGCAGGTGCTCAGACCTTCTCTCTCCTCAGTTCCCGAAGAGAGATGGATGCCACGTCCCCTTCGCAGCGACGAGACTTCCCTGCCGTGTTTGTGATCCTCTCCTTCCCACCAACCTGCCAGCTTCAGGAGCCCTCTCTGCGTCCTCAGAGACTCCCTCACCGAGGCAGACTCCGTCGAGGACTCACTAAGGCCATGCCCTTTTAGTTAGTTCTCCAGTCTAGTATGGTCCCCGTTCGCCCTTCCTTCCGACCCTAACCCCAGTCTCCGCGCTCCCAAATCTTCCTTCTTTAGCTTCTCGCCCACCTCTCCCCGCACCCAGCATGCTGCTCTGCCTCCGCAGCCTCGGTGCGCTTCCCTTCGCGCTCTGCGGAGGGCGCCCTAAGCGTTGCCCAAAAACACTCCAAAAAAAAAGTCCTTTCGATCTCTGCGCAGCTAAAGGGGGCGCCGTGCCTCTCGGCGCTGTTCACGTCCCAGCTTAGTCCCAGAACTTTGGATAGGGGAGGAGGGTTTTTATGGTGTCAGATACCCCTTGCTGTGATCGGAAGTCCCCATTTCACACCCCAACCCCACACCTGCCTGTAATCTGCCCTCCCCTCTCCCCAGCGCACCCCGAGAGCCGCCTCTCCAGCCCTCTGCTTGTTTCTGCAAAGGCCGAGTGCGGGGGAGGCTCGGTAGGAGGAGTCTTCCGCGGCCCCGCCCCTGCTCCTGCTGGCCCCGCCCCCACGGGCTCCTGGGGCTGTGGCCGGGAGGGTTTTTATCTCCGTGTGTGCATGTGACCGTGCTGGGTTGGAATGTGAACAATAAAGAGGAATGTCCAAGTGTTCAGAGGGTGCCAGAGAGGAGGGAGTTCGGGTGCACAAGGCCACCGTTCGAAATTTGAACAATCTCCTTTGACCGAACCAAAAAGTGGAGGTGGAGAGTGGGAAAGGAGGAGAGGAACCTAGGTTAGAACGTACCTTCGGAACCAACCAGACTTCCCGCCTACAGCATCCCCTCTGGGACTTCAAGCCCACTCCTTCCCTTACCGGTAACACTCTTTGGGCCGCCTAGAGGAATTCGCTATACCGGCAGAAAGAAGGAGACAATATGGTACCCAAAGGCTTTAATTCTTGATATTCCCCCTCAGGGATCGGGAGAGAAATCAGACAACCATAGGGAGCTTAGACTTGGTGGTCGTCACAGTGCTGGCAGACGGGGGCCTCTCCAGGAGCCCATTGTTAGAATCGGCCCTCACAGAAGGTTGCTCAGAAATCCCAGGTGCGGTGGCATCCTCCCTGATAAACACAGGCAATTCTTAGTGAAGGCTGGAAGCATCCCTCAGTGCACCATCATCCTCTAACCCAGGGGCTTCTAATTTTCACTCTGCATAGGAATCATGGTGGAACTTAGGTTGAAATGAAGATTTCAGGCCCCATCACCCCCAACACACACACATACACACCACACACACACACAGATTCTGCTTCAGGAGGGATAGGAAGTGGCTTGAATCTGAATGTTTAACAAGCTCCTGGTGACTTCTGTTCGAGTAATCTGAGGACCACACTTGGAGAAATATTGCTCTGATCCCTATTCTGGACCCCATGACTGACAGCTAAAGTTGATGACAGGCGGCTTTTGCCTCTCCTTTCCTTACTGCCCCACACACAAGAACTAAACTCAGCTGAGTGCTCAGGACAAACAACTCCTGGCCTCCACATCCTGTCGATGTATATAAAAGGCCTTAAATAGTGAAAAGTAAAAATTCTTCTTTTTTACTTTACTGAAAAGTGTGAGGAGGGTGAGGGCAGCTCATGAACCAAGCCCTCCACCCTGCACGCTTTGCTCACACGCTCAACTACACGGGCTGTACTGCCACTCCTACCACAAAAGCCTAGGGCTGAGCAGCACCCCGCACCCTGAAACACCCCCTAAAGGTGTCAGAGTTTGAGGGCTGAAGTCACCAACTCTTAACCCAAGCCCTTTCTTCCCACTCTGCACCAGCCCTCAGCCCTCCTGCTCACCGTAGGTCACTACCCCCGTATGTCTCCTTGGGCTTCTTCCTCCTGTCTTTCTGGAACCTTATCAGGCAGAACACAGCAACTGACAGGAAGAGCACGCCCAGCAGCACCCCGATCACAGCCCCGGCCACTCGGCCTTTGGAAGGGTCTAGGAGACACAGGATCCTCAGAGCTGCAGACCTTCCTTGGTGCCTCAGATAGCTTCATGCAGACCCCCAACCCAGGCCTGCCAGCCCAGCCTTTGCCCAGCATCCCCTACCAGTCACAGAGAGGGTCAGCTCACAGGATGCACTGCCCATCTGGTTGGTGGCCACACAGCGGTAGGTGCCCGAGGAAACCAGGGAGAGATTGGTGAGAATGAGCCGGCCGGACACCTCATCTAGAGGGTAAAGAGGAAGCGTTCCATCACTCATTCAACTCACAGTGAGCTATACTATGACAAAAGCATATTTCATTTCATCCTTACAATAATCCTGTCAGGAAGGGACTAACCTCATTCTATTAGCGGGGAAACTGGCTCAGAAAAGGAAAGTAATTGTCCAAGGTGATCCAGAGGGGAAGTGTCAAAACCACTGTAACTTCTGTGCTCTTCCCACACTACACAGCTGCCTTTTCAGGGAAGGGGGAGACAGCACACACATGAAGCGTTCAGAAACCACAGTGGAATCGGGGTGGGGTGTCTACTGGCTGATGTCAGGTTCTTGGTTGGGGGAAAAGGGCTTGATTGCTGGAAACTGTGTCCTCTGGGTGGCTCTAAGCTGACCCAAATGCTCTTCTAAGCTGCTTACCTTCCCTTTAGAAGGAAGAGCACACATTGGGAGGTGATCTTGGGGGCTCTCTGGATTGATAGAGGGGTTTGCTGGGGCTGGGAGGAGAACCAGGGCACTGGAGCCAGCATGAGGAGGCTGAGAAGCCAAGGCTCTTAGACAGTCACATGGTTCCTTGAAGAAACTGGCTAAATGATTCAAGCCAGTCCATGCTACTCTGCCTCGGCTTCCTCTCTAGGAAGTTTGGAAATGATTCATGACCCTTAAGAAATCTAAAAGGAATCCTGACCCCCAAAAATAGGCAAGTGGGAATCATAGAATGCCCCTGCCTTCCACTCTCTTCCAGGATATCATGAGTACGTTTAGCTTGAGTAATGCTCCAGGGACCACACAGCCACAGACTGTACAGGAAGACAGGAGGGAACAATAACGGGAGCCAAGGAAGAAGCAGGGGAAAGGTATAGCAGTGTGTCTCATACCTGCAAGCTTGGAACTTGTACTGTGGGTGTGTGGAGTTTAGAGGCCAGATTTGCCCAGGTTCTGAGTCCCTTCTTCCTTGATGGCGTGGGCCCTTACCTTGCACCATGCTGCCAGGAGGTGGTGTAGGAGAAGATCCAAGGCGGATCCAGTTGTACACTGGCCTGGGGGCTCCCTCGGAAGAGCTGCATCTCAATGCAGCAGAGCCCCCCACGGAGGTTTGACCACTCTGACTGCACGAGGGGCTATTGGGGGGCACTGCAAAAATCACAGGAAGTACCTTAGCCATCTTCTAACCCCACCCCCATGAAGTGCTAGGTTTCCTGCTTCAATACCTCCTACCACGTAGCGGTCCACCTCTATTCACATACCACTGCATCCCAGGGAAATGATTTCCACTATTGGAAATTCTGATTGTTAGAAAATTCTTCTTCATGTTGAACCAAAATCTGTGTTAGTATAATATCCCAGTTGGTCCCAATTCCTGCCCTCTGGGCCCACAAAGAGAAATGAAAAAAATCTCTCCTTCCCAGGACAGCCCTTCAGATATTTGAATGCAGCTGTCATACACCACCTGCTAAGTCTTCTCTTTTCCATCTAAACATCTCCAGCCCCTTTAATAGTTTCTTCTGCTTGCTCATCTCCAAGCAGGCTCTAGTTTGGGGTGAGATGGATGCTCTGAACACAGAGTTAGTGCTTAGTGATAGGGGCCCTTTTTCCTTTAATGGGCACTCCCCCTCTCTGCTACTGACCTAGAGAGGGACAGAAACCTAGCTACAAATGGGAGGTTCCCCCAAAGATGGAGCTGCTGGGGGCATGACTCAGATCCATATCTGTGGGAAGGGCTTTCTCTTGAACCCTCACTAGCGACTGAGGGAGGAGGCATTCTTTGTGGAGGGTGGAGCAGGGGTAGGATTGGATGACTTTGGGAAGGGGGCATTTTCCTTCGGGGTCCCCAGTGCAGTTGGGCCCTTGGGCTGGAAATCAGGATAGGGGAGGATTTAGCAGGGCCAGTGCAATCTTTCAGGTTATGTGGGTGGCTGGTGGGTCCCCAGCCTGCCTCACCCAGCACAGTAAGGTTGATTAACCCCAACCCATTGGTGTAGAAATCTGGCGGGTTGTTAACATGGCAGAGGTAGGTTCCAGTGTCCGAGGGATGGACATCAGTCAGTTTCAGGGTGGCCACTCCTCCTGTGGGGGGGTTCTGAAGCAGGCTGGCCCTCTCTGCCTTAGAACCAGTTGGATACAGCTGGCCATTGGTGAAGTACAGGATCTGGGAAGAAGCAGAAGACACATATGTGCTTTTTGCCACCTGGCGTCAACTCTGTAGTCCTTCTTCAAAGCGGGTATTAGAAGCCCCTCCCTTATAGCAGCCAGGGAAGCTGATACTCTGTAGCCAGAACCAGGAAGATCTATGTTGCCAAATACCATCCCTTCCCAGGTGCTGAATGAACTAGATTCATTGCTTTCCGCTAAGCATGCTCTCAACCTGGGGGGAGGGGAAGCAAATATTCCCGGAGGGGGCAGCATTTTTATCCTGCTTTTAATCATAACAGCTTAGCCTTGGTGGGTTTATGAACTGACACCGGAGTGGCACTAACGTACGGGGGTTGCCTGGAGGAACTCTGGGGGAGGCGGTTGGATACACAGGGCTGTATGTGTGATATAGCCTCACGGAGACTGCGTTCCTAAGAAGATCTAGAAAGATCTTTTTCATCCAAGCATACTGATCCACAAATGCGCCCTTTCCGACCCCTTCGCCCTCATCTCTGGGTGGCTCCCCTGTTCCTGCCTCTCCTGGCCAAGCCTGCCAAAGGCAGGAGGGCCCCCCATTCCACGCGGGTGCCCTCAGCTCACGGGTTGGGACGAGGAGACGGGCCTCCCAGGCTGCACGAAGCTCCACTCCAGGGCGAAGTTGTCTCCCACCGATGTGCTGTAGCTGCACGTCAGCTCGGCGGTCTTGCCCACCGGCACGCTCAGGGGCTCGGTGGGCACCTTCACCTCCACGGCCAGCCCGGGGGCTGGAGTGGCCGAGAGGCCGGCGGGAGAAGCACTCAGATGACCCGGCCGGGGTGCCCTTCTTCCCCTGGGGCTCAACTCCCTCCGCTCCATCCCTCCCTTCCTGAAACCTGAGGTTTCCAGGAGGGAGGAGCCCACACACCACCGGCTTTTTGGGTGAAAGGACCTGAAAGGGCCAAGACTGGGCCCGGTCTGAGGGTGTGCTTGTCGGGGAAAGGAAAACAAAAGTCGGGTGGTGGTTAAACCCTCCCGAGAGGCCCAACTTGTCTGCTGGCCCGCCGGCCTCCTCTGTCCTCCACCCTCCCAGCGGCCTTCGACGTCTTCTCCCCGGCCTCTGCCCCCGCCCCCTCCCACCGCCGTCCGCTGGCCCCCTCCTCACCACTCAAGCAGACCCAGCCCAGCAGGGCCCCGCAGAGGAAGGGCCCCGGGAGCCAGGCCATGGCCGCGTCCTGCCGGCTGTTGGTCCGTCTGGGTGTCTGGCTCTGGGAGAAGAGTGCCCACAGGGCAGCCTCCTGGTGCCAGGCCCCAGCGAGACTGGCTATCTCAGAGCAAACAAGGGGAGAGGCCTGGCCCTCAGGTAAGGAAGTGCGCCTCCCTCCTCCAGGCCCCAGTACAGGAATCATTCTAGCCCTACTCCCTTCTTTTGTCCCCTTCCCCCCAATTTCTGAAGCAGTCAGGCCCTGGGGAAAGGGCTGGGCCTGGGGTGGGCACCTCAGGGAGGAGAGGGATCAGAACTGGTGCTCTGTAGGGAAAGAGTGACCCAGGAGGAAGAGGGAGGCATTCTGATAACCTGGGAGCTGGCAAATGACGTCACCACTTTGGGGTCTCACACTGCGAGCTCCAGCCCCAGGCCAAGACCCTGCCACCCCCTTCAGAGTCTTGTTCCTTCTGAGCCCCTCAGCCCCTCTTCAAGTTACTCCTCTGAGATCCCTTCTTTGGCACCTTTATCACCACTTGCTGAGGCAGGAGCCTCCATGGAAACTACAAGCCCTCCCCACTCCCAGAGCCACCCCATTTCACGGGCAGAGAAACTGAGATCCGGAGGAGCCCCTACCCTTGGTAGGAAAAGGTGCGGCAGGACTGGGGTGGACACACCGCCACCACATCCTGTGCCTGGCTCCCCCCCAGTACGAGGGGGATCACTGCTGGACGGGCACAAAGACGGGTAAGGACTCAGTGGTCTGGGGGAGAGGAGCAGGAGCCAGGTTCTTCTCCCCTGCCCTTGAGGAGGAAACAGGAGATTCAGTGCACACACACCTGAGCTGTGAGCACTCAAGCTCCAGCAGAAAGTCACCAATTTTATCCCCTTGCTGCTCAAAGTGAGTGAGGGTCTCCCAGCCCCAGGCCCTTTGTGCCTCTCCACCACTGCCTGACAGCAAATGACCCTTTGAAAGACTCTAGAAGAGCTATCCCGAGCCAGTAAGCCAAGCTGGAGGCTGTGCGGAGAAGCCCTTCTGGGTCCACAGCCTGGGCAGGGTCCTTTTTCCATCATCCTGAGACTCAGCTTCTCCTGGGAATTCCAAGTCTGAAAAGGTGATTTGACTCTCACTTTCCACACAAACACAATGTATCTTTATTGAGGTTTGCAAAATAAAAGCAAAACCATGCATTTCAAGTTAGTATAAAAAATATCTTCCTTATCCCCTGCCCCAACAAAACCCAACCAAACCAGCAGGACAGGTTATATTAATGCCGGGAGCTGGAGGGGGAGTGAAGGATGAGGTTAGGTGGGACGGGGTACAGACCAAGGGGGCCTGGAGGACTGGTTGACTGGTGGTCCCTAGCAGGCCCTGGGGGATGGGGGTGAGAGGCAGAGGTAGCAATCTCAGCAGCATCCCACTGCAGTCTTAGAGAGAGCCCAGGGCGGGGGCCTTCCTAATCCTAGGTCCACGTCCTCTTCTTCTACCTCCTGGAAGTTTGGGTCTTAACTGAGACTCAGTTTTCCCATAGTAAAGAAAGGTGGGGGCAGAGGACCGGAGGTCTGGAAGGCGGCCACCCTCCCAAGGCTCAGGCCTCTGTGCTAGGGGTGACCCCTGTAGGAAGGAGAGAAGCCAGATGCTCAGCCAGCGAGTGGCTGGGCCATCACACCAGAGACCCAGCCTGACTCTGGGCTGGCACCATCACAGGGACAGCACCCATGCGGCTCAGAGCAGAGGAAGAGACCCCCCCAGGGCTGGGGGATATTGGCTGAGGGTGGGCCCCATCTGTTCTGGGCAGCCTTGGTGAGGGCAGGACCTGACTGGAGAGGCTGGGTGTGGGGCTCAATGCACCAGGCCTGGGAGGGCCGTGGGGTGGCCGAAGGGCTCGTGCGGAGGTAACAGAGGAGAGGGTCCCATTCTTGGAGATTGTGTCTGAGCCCTTGGGCCAGGGCAGGGTCCGGGGAGCGATGGCGTCCTCCCTAGTCATCAAAGAAGCGATAAGAGGTCAGAAGCCGGAAGGGGGAAGGGGGAGAGTTTCCACATGCTTTGCCTTACTCTCACCTCCCCTCTCCTTCAACTCTCCTCTCACTTAAAATCTGCCCACAAGAAGGATGGTTCAACCACCGCCCAACCTTCCGTTAGATGAGAGCTGCCCGAATTCCCAAGGAGAGCCCTCATCTTGGCAGAGATCAGGGACACTTACTTGATATCATTGGCCGGCTCCTCTAGGGCCTTGCCCCGGCGTTGGTACAACAAGACCAGCCCAACCAGGAGCCCCAATCCAACCATGGTGCCCACGACAGCTCCAGCAACCACTGTAGCCTCAGGCCCTGGAAAAACCTTGCTGTCAGCGGGGGACTCTCAGCTTATTCCCTGGCCCCTTCCAACCCCACTGCCCCACTGCCCTACCACCACCATACACATTTTCTCTCTTTGTTAAGAAGAAGGTGCTGTCAAGAAGAAAGTGGTCACTGACCAAGCACCTGCATGAACATCTGACCGAGACAAGCTCCTTGTCCTGTTGTAATGAAAGGCCTCCTCCCCTCTCTTGCAAACCCACCCCACCCCCCATTGACCAATCTTCTCCCTAACCACACTTACCCCTCACTGACCTGTGCTCACTTTCAGGGTCACATTGCACTGGGCACTGCCCACCTCATTGTGGGCCTTGCAGATATACACTCCAGACATGGAAGTGGAAAGGTTTTTGAGGTTTAAAGACCCATGGATGGCATCTGTGGACACAATTTAGCCGTCAGTCCAGGGATCCTCTTTCCCATAAAAATCATCCTGCCCCTCCTCTGGAATGTCCTCTTTGACTCCCTGGGAGAGACTCCCCGGCTATCCGTTCCCTGAGGGAAGGGAAAGGTGTGACAGCCAGTGTGCTGGGTTCTGCTCCCAGTTGCCTAACTGCCAGCTCAGTACCCCTCTCCATTTCCACCGCTCAGTGTCCCCAAGTGATATCTGAAAGGAGGCTGAAGAGGAAGTGATGCCCAGAAAAACCAAAATCCAATTTTTACTTTTATTTCTGAATGGCAGAGAGTGAGAGAGAAAGGACATTGAGCGAGGAATTAGAAAACCTAGGATCCAGAATTGACCAGTCTTCTCCTTGGGAAGACTGGTCAATTGACTTTAAGAAAGTTACCTGCTATCTCTGGGTCCCAATTTCTTCATCTGTAAAATGGGGTAATACGACCTACTTGATGGTGTTGAAAGGAATATATGAAATATTCTAATGATTTTAACAGTTAAAGTTTATTGGCTGCTTACCCTGCACCAAAGACTAAGTTCTTTACATGTACTAACTTAGAAGAGTTTCACAACAAACCTATGAGGTAAGCTCTATGTAAAAATAATTTTAAAACTTTTATTATAAAAATGGTCAAATAAAAAGTAGAAAGAGGGACGAAATAAAAATCCATATACCCACAACCTAGATTCAACAGTTGCTAACATTTTGCTACACTTATTTCATTTCTCTTTCTCTTTTTTCTGAGACATTTTAAAGTAAATACTTCAGCATGAAACTCCAAAAATAAGGAAGGACAGTATCCTACATAACCACAATACCATTACCACACCTGATAAATTAAGACTAATTCTCCAAGAGCATCTAGTACTCCATATTAAAATTGTTCCATCGATTATCTCAGTCAAATTGAAAAAAAAAAAAGTTCCAATTGCCCCCAAATGTTTTTTATAGCTGGTGTGTTCAAATCAGGGCTATTGATATCCCCATCTTACAGATGAGGAAACAGAGTCACAAAGTCACACACCTAGTGAACGCAGATCTTCTAGCCCCAGCGCCTCTTGAGTAACCTGAGTCTGCAGCACGTGCAGGCACCTGGCAGGGCCTCTTTCTCCAGCCCCTCCCCACACCCTCCTCCTCCTCCCCGCCAGTGCTTTTCAGCATTGCCTCCCCTGGCACCCCGGCCCCTCTGGTACGTCATCTTTTCTCCACCCCAGCCGCACTCTCAGTGTCTCCGGAAGGTCCCTCACCTAAAACAGGTGCAAAGAAGACCTGGGAGGATGGGGGCGACCGCACCCACTGGTATTGGGCAGCGGGCTTACTCCTTGGGGACTGGCAGCACAGGGTCACGTTGGTCCCCACGTGGGGCACGCCCCGGAGGCGGCAGGACGGAGGAGCTGGAGGAACTGGGGGAGGGGAGACAGGTTAAACACTCACATCCGGGGGCCAGCGGCTCCCCCTCCCCCGCTCCCACACACCGACCCCCTATCACTCTGTTTGCCCCTCCCCCAACCTTCGCACTCAGTCGTTGGGGGGAGAGACCTGCCCGACCTCCCATGGGTGCCTCTCACTTACCCAGCACATTGAGTTCTAAAGTCTTGCTGCTGTGACCTCGAACAGTGCCTTGACTGTCTTGCAAGTTCACGGAACAGAGGTAGGGTCCGGAGTCTTTCTCCTGGAGGCCCTGCAGCCGCAGTGACACATTCCGGGAGGGCATGGGGTGGACCAGGGATGCTCCAGGTTTGCTTGATGTGACCCCACTGATGTGCGCTAACACCTGGTGGGCGGGCGTAACACCTCCCCATTATTACTTGTCTGCTCTGTGCCCAGGGCTCAGCTAGTCCCCCTCCCCCAAACTGGGGGTCTTCAAATGCCCCTCACCTGCACCACCCCCTCTAACCTCTACCAGCTCTCCGTTCACCCCTGTCTCTCTAGCTACCATCTCACCGCCCTGGGTCCTCTGCACCAGAACAGGTCCTGTTCCCCTGGACGCTGTCTCTTCATCTCCCACTTGGGGTGTTTAGAAAGTGGTAAAATGGTTGAGTGATAATGTAAATAGGGGGAAATGTATGAAAGAAACTTACACTGCAGGGGTAGAGCCAAGAGAAAAAATATCTTTTTAAATTTTCTTTTTCTTGAAGATCCCCAGCCCCCCAGTGTACAAGCCCAGGCCCTACCCCTGCAGTCTAAGTTTCTTTCATACATACCCCCTACTTATCAAATGACCTCCTGAACACACTTTCTAGGACCTTGCAAGGAGCCCGGCAAATAAGGAGCTCTGAAAATGACGTTTCCTCGGCTTCTGGGTAAATTTGCCTCTGAGTCTTCGTCTGATGTCAGGAAGGAAGACAGGTGAGAGACTGTAGGAGGACATGTACCCTTGCCTCTCAAGGAGGTTACATGGGAGCAGCGGGACAGATAATCATTTGGAAAGAGAAGCGGCCTGTGACAATGTCCAAAGCACAGATAATGTGAAAACAGGAAGATGCTCAACTTTTAAAAGTGGTGTGATACTTGCCCTAACCCTTCCTGTTTCTCATACCCTCAGTCCTCACTTTCCCCCTTTTGCCCCGCAAAGTAAAATGCCTCTCCACTCGTCAGTGTTTGGTGTGCTGGATTTCTAGGGAAACCTGGGAAAAAGAGAATTCTTTGGGGAAGCCTCCAAGATAAAAACAAAAATTGAACCGGTGAGGTGGACCTTGCTTTTCCCTGACACTCCTTCGAGTCAGCCATCCCCTGGCCACCCCTCCCACCGTTGCCAGATCTTCCCTGTTCCCCACCCCGCCCCCGCCCCCGCCCCCCCCCTCCGGCGTAGCTAGCCTCTGGCCGAGACGATTTCCCTCACCTGGCTCATATTCATATTCTTCCCTTCCAGTAAGAACCACATCACGGTGGGCACCTCCCAAGGCTTGGGCTTGGTCGAAGACACCTCCCCTTGCAGGGTGTACCACGCCGGGAGTACCACTTCCGCTCCCTCTACCGCCCGCAACTTGGTGAGGCCGGCGGGCACGTGCAGCTCCACTTGGGCCCGCGAGGGGGACGCTGGGGATGAGAGCGAGGAGGGTGAGCGCGGAGCCCAAGGACCCAGCTCAACGCGGCGGCAGGAGAGGACGAACCTCGCGGGGTCCCGCCACCGTAGGCCTCGAAGACTGCCCAGGGCCCGCTGGCCTGGGATCCCATTGTCAATTTCATCAGCGCTTCTTCTCCCCAACCTCAGCCCGCTGGCTTGCAGCAGGGATAGGGACCCGTGTCTACGCATTTATTGGTATCCAGAGGCACAGATTTCCGCGCACCAAGAGGAGGAGGGGGCAGATTTCCAGCGAGAAGGGAAAGACATCCAAGAGGAAGGGAAGAGTCAATACTTTTTATCTACACTCTACGTAGGCCACTTGCTCCCCCAATTTTCCTGGGCGGAAAGACGCTGGTCAGGATCAACAGCTTTCCCATCTCCTGCGTTCTCAACCAGATGGGCGGAGCGGCGTGGGAGGGTTAATCGGTTACCGATTAACTCCGCGGCTCCTTCTGAACTACTCCGAGCCTGGGGAACTGGAGTGGCCCAGCGCCCAACCCGGCCCAGTGACTGCCCGTGCTCCCCGGCCTCCCGCTGGGTTCCCACACGTGGGCTTCCCCAGGAAAGCTCCCAAGGGCCCTTTTGGGGCCCAGGGGATCTGGGCGGGTCGCAGGGAATCCTGGCAGAGCTAGAGGAGAATGAAGGTCCCCTGACAATCAAGTACAAAGCAATCAAGTACAGAGCTTGCCTCTGCCTGTGACTGACCTTCAGGAGGTGGCCTGGGGTGTTGGTTTCAAGGAGGGGCCTGTCGAATCAAAGCTTGCATCATGGCGCCCAGGAGCACTCACTTATTGCCCTTTGGAGAGGCAACGGAGCAGCCAGTCAAAAGCCCTTTGGGGGAATAAGCTTGGGCTTGTCCGTGGCCAGGCCTGAGGATGTTGGCCGCTCTAGTCCTAAGCCCTGCTCTCACTGAGACCCTGAGTCCTCGGCCTCAACGCTCTGCCCTGGAGTCTGAGATGCCACCTCCGCGTGGTGATCAGGGGGCCACCGCTCGGACAGCGGCCGCGCACGGCTCCGCCTTTCCACCCTGCTAGAGGCCGGCTGAAGGCCTCTAAGGGCCCAGGAGTGGATCCGGCCAGGATGCACACCGCCCCCATGGCTTCCTGGCTGCGTGTCTTTACAGAACCCCCAGCCCTATTCCTTGGCCTTCTTAGCACCCCCCTCCCCATTTCCTGGCAGGTCCCTGCGGGCCAAGCAGGAAACTTGTGCCCGGTGATAAGCCAGAAGACAATGAGGAGGGCGCCGCTGGACCGGAGGCTCTGCAGGCAAAAACAACCTCTGCCTCAAGGAGCCTGACACCCGCTGAGGACCAGCCCGCCGGCTGGGACGCGGAGAGGCCTACGGGTGGTACAGGCTCTGGCCCAGCCTTTCTGCAGCTCACCCCCAGCGGCCAGACACAGTTCCCGCCGGAAAACGGCCACGGTCCCGGGAGAGGGGTGAGCCGCCTCCGCCCTAGGCACCCCCAGCCACCTCCCTCCGGTCCTGCATTTATGAGGTCACTTTGCCAAAGGTAGAGGGGTGGTAAATCAATAGTAATGTGGACACACTGGGGTCTGGGCAAAGGCCAGCTAGGAGCTGGAGAGGGCCCCAGGCTTCGCTGCCCTGGTCCGGGGTGTCCACTGGAGCAGAAGCCCCTCAACTCTTCGGCCCTTTTTGCTCCCAGGTGCCACAGGGAGAGGCAAAGGGGGTGGTTGGGTCTGAGTGAAGGAGACAGGAGCAGCCCAGGAAAGGGACCCTTCTGGCCCACGCCAGACCAGCGTGTGGAGCAGGCTAGAGCGCAGGAGAAGGAAACTGGGCCTGCTCCCCAGGGCTACTATTTTTAGTCTCCCTCTTTCTCTGAGAAACTCCCCCCGCGGGCTTCTCACGCCCCAGGGGCAGCATCGCTGAGCCACCGAGGAGAACCCTGTCGGGCAGAGCCCAATAGAGCCTGTGCCACCCAAAGCGCTGACCATCCCGAGGGCCATTTAACCCTCAAGTGGCCCCCCGGGGGTGGCCGGGTAGGGATGCTGAAGCCTGGGTCTTCAGTATGAAATCTGAGGCTCAGAGTTAGGATAGAAAGAGGACGGGTTGCAGGAGAGCTGCCGATGACGCCCTGGCCGCTAACTTGAATTTTTCTCCCTTTCTTCAGAGATCCCCAGCAGGAAGGGGGATGGGGAAGTTGGGGGGTAGAATGCAGAAGGGAAAGAGGTATTGATGTTGAAGTTGGGAGAGGGGGCCTGAGAAGTCAAGGGATCCTGGAGCAGCCCCACCAAGCCTAGAGGGGCTGGTGGTCTGGTCCTGAGCCCCACTTTGTCTGGGGACCCTAATACTTCATGCCCCAACACCCTTGCAGCACAGACTGGGCTAAAGGAGACATGGGTAAAAGTTAGGTGGGCCCCATCACTGTGGTTGAATTTCACTCTACATCTTTCCAAGCCTTACTTGCCCTGGTGATTCCAACCTGAGAGAAATGAGGAGTTAAAGCTGACCTGGACAAACCCACCCTTCACCCTCATTCGGGATCCTTGAAGAAAGATGGCAAGAAAGCCTGGGAGGCAGCATGTGAAACAGCTTATAATGAGCTTAGTTCCTGTGGGTCCTTTTCTCCCAGATGTTGCCCTGGGCCACCCCAGCTCCTGGGCGCTCCTGGAGGCCTTCAAACACTCCTCAAGCACTTGCTCCAAGGAGGGGCCCTTCCTCTCTGACTCAAAGGCTCTCTTCTCTATTTCCTTTGTCCCTTTGGCTCTGGGAGCCAATGGGGGTGGTGGACCTCTTGGGGGGGGGGCTCACAATTCTGCTCCTCTAGGCATTCAAAGCCCTCCTCCATTTCCTGTGTCCCAAATGACCTCACGGTCGTGCTTTGGGGGCACCTCCCTTGATTCCCAGGGCAGGAAGCAGGAGGAGGGGGCAAGTGGGAGGATCTGGGCTGGGGAATTGAGGTGAAGTGCGTGTGTCAAGCCCGGGAACCAGGGAATTCCCCAGGGGCTCTCGCACATCAGTTTGTGGCGGGGTGGGGGTCGGTAGGGGGGCTGGAGTTAAGTCCTTAAGCTCTTTAGCCAGTGTCTCATCCAGCAGCTCAGCTCATCCGGCTCTGCTGGGTGGAGGTGGGGAGTGGGGGTGAGGAATGGCTCCAACAATTCACCCCAGGTGGTGCCCTAACCCTCTCCCCGACCACAAACACACCGCACCCAAAGTGGGAGCTGTTCCCCGACGCAGCGGGGACACAAGTGATGCCCTGCGTGGGGGGAAGTATAAGGGCGGGGAGGGAAAGAGTCAGAGACGGGAGTCCTGTCCCACCCAGTTCCTCATCAGTGCCCAAAACCACCTCCCTCAGGGTCGCATTCACCCCATCTCTCCCATCTCACGTCCCCTCCAGGTCCAGGGTTTCACTCACCGAGAGTAGTCAGCCCCAGGAACAAAAACCGCAGCAAGCTGGTCGCAGGGGACCCGGGCAGGGAAACCATGGCCTTCCCTGGCCCCGACGGAGTCAGGGGCGCCGGCTCCGGGACACACCAAGCGACAGGTGCTGGGGCCGCACGACGGCCGGAGCGGAGGCGGGAGCCGGGCCACTGACACCAAGGGCGGCTCTGGCCAGAGTCTGAGTGCGTGTGCCGGTGGTGGGGTGGGGACCGACGGGGACTGGGGGCGGGGCATTCGAGGGGGCGGAGAGGTCGCCGTCCTCGCGGGCGGGGCTCGAGGGTGACCCGCCGCAGGGGGACGCTCCTCGCGCTCCGACGGCCGGCTCCCGCGGCCTCCACCGGGTCAGAACGCAGGGTGGGGTCGGGTGAGTCGTGGCGCCGTCGCAGCCGGCCGGGGGCAAGGGCAGAGGAGAAGAGCCCTAACTCTCAGACTACGCCATAGCCTTCCCCCTCCGCTAAGTGGGGTAGGAAGGAGGGCCAGGAAGGAAGGGAGGTTTGGGGATTATCCGACGTCCAGGGGCCACCCGCACCCGACACCCTAAGCGGCCGGGGCTCCCGCCCGACCAACCGGCTCCGAGCTTGGGGGTAACGCGTCCTCCGCCTAAGCGGGGAGGAGGGGAGCCGCGTTTTCCCGGGGCCACTGGGGCTCCGCAGTGTGGGGCTTGAGGCGGCAGGAAAGGTCCAGAGTGCCGGCCGCGCGGGCCCGGTTCTGCTGCGGGTTGGGCCGCGGGAGCGGGCAGGGAGAGAGGTTCAGGAAGGGAGGCGGCCACGCCCACCCCCGCCACCCCCGCCACCCCCGCACGTGCCGCGTGGCCCCGAGGCTGCGCCGGCGGTGGACGCGAGGACCGTGTTCACCTGTGGCCGGAGAAGACGGGGCCTCTCAGCAGGTTCTCGGAGACTCCCTAAAACCAAGGCCCGAGGGTCACCCGGAGCTTGCGCCGCAAACCCGAGCAGGGAAGTGAGTGGCGCAAGGAAACCCCAGGAGCTGAGCAGGAAACTGAGGAAACAAGATCCCGGTTCCCCGCTTAACTCTGAAAAGCCTTATGCAGACTGGGGAGGAGGGGGCAGCTGCGGGAAGGTAGACTGGACCAAGTCCCTCCATTTATTTATCCCCATGTCTTCGCTGCCTCCCATCCCTCCTCAGGCCCGCTCTGATCCTTTAATTCCCGGGACTAGATCATGTTCGCTGTGAAATTTAATTTAACCGTCCCTCCCCGCGCCAGCCGGTCACAGGCACCCCTGCGCCCTCTGGGGGCCGCAGCTCTCTTACAGAAGGGCACGCACCCGTTCTGGCTTCTCGGTCGGACAGCCAAAATAAAGATGCTTCAAACATCCGGGCACGGCTCAACCACCGAGCAAAGGTCACCGAGGACAGAAGGCATAACAAGGAATCCCTGGCGCTGCCTGCTCTAGCTGACAGTTGACTGGGTAGAAAAGCAGCCAGGCCTCCTGGATTCCATTTACTCCACACGGCCCTGCTCTGTTTTCACACTGAATGTGGTCTTTGAGCCTGCGCTGCCCAAGGTCTTTTTCTACACAGCGCCCTGTAGACGCTCTCAGCTGCTTCTTCCTAGTGTGACCTGCCTGGCTGCTCTTCAAATACCTGCCATGCAGTGGCTTTGAGAAATGGCTATGCAAACACTAGACTGCTCATGCAACCCCTAGAATCTAGTACTTGGCAGCTCAGTGACAGCAAAGGCAACAGTAATAGGTAACTGCTAGTCTCATACACTTATACAGGGACCTACAAACTTTGAATTGTCAAGTAGATTGTGTGTGTGTGTGTATATATATATATGGGCGGAGGGTGCTGTTGGTTTGGTTTTTCTAGTCTATCACACTAGTCTTCACTGCAAAGCACCTCTTGTAAACATCCCTCCTTTATTTCCAGGTCAGGCCTAGGTTACCCCAAATAAGTAATTCCTTCCAAAAACAGCAGTACGATGCTCTCGGTTGTATCCCAGGAGCACCAGAGCATCTGATTACAGAGGCTGTGCTCATCCCTATCAAGTGCTACGTAAGGCAGGGAGGGCCTCAACATTCACTCTCAGTAGGTAACTTTCCGGAATTTGCGCCCCAAACAATTTACAACATCAGAAGTAAAGATACAAATAAAGATTTGCAGGCAGTGATTCTCTCCATGTGACACTGAAACAGTCCCTTCGGACTCTTTCACTGCTCTCACCCAATGAAAGAATTTTCTATACTATCTCCTACTCCAGCCACTTCTTTTCTGCTGACCCTGAGGCAGTCAAGTGGTAGAAGTTAGCAGAGCAGTTCTATTACTTTCTGAAAGTTTTTGCTGAGCTGCAGTTTAGGGTGAACATTGCTCTCTACCCTTGTGTAAAATGGGAATGTTAGCGCAGATGATCTGTGAGTGACCTGCATCAACAGGTTGTGTGCAAGAGCTAAGTTCATAGTTTCATGTGTTAAGAGACTTGCAGCTCACTAGTGTTTCTCCCAGTCGTACCTCATCTTTTATCTCTACAGTAGTTTTTAATGCTGATTCTTGCATTTGAATGTAGTGTCTCCATCCTCCTGGAATCAGTTATAAGGCTTCATTAAGGTCTAAATAGTCTACTTTTTGTTTTTAGAAATGCTCATATAGTTATCTGACACCCTGCTGTCCTCTTTTCTAGATTGTTCTGGCCAAAGAGAATGGATATTCAGTATCAGCAAGGTACTTTCTTTCCAAGTCTCCGTTTCCCAGTGCTCAGCTTTGTCCTCTTGCCCCCACCCCTCACCCATCCCAGGCCACATGGTGAAAACACATATTGGATCAGTCTTTGCCATACACTCTGTGCCGCTCATAGTGGTCTAGCAATGCCCTAGTCTCAGTAATGTTAGGTAGATCTCAGACATCCTCACTAAATGTTCCCAAATGTTCTGCCCCTGCTAAGTAACTAACAGCAGTGAGAAGCGGGATAGGGGGAAGAAATGAATGAAGCATAATGTTAGTTTTAGGGCTGATCAGTGGCAAAGTTTGGGGGATGCCATGTACTACTCCTGGTGATAATGCTTTTTCCTGCAGCACTTGGCACTAATATTATGAGATTATTGCTACAAAATGGTCAATGAGGCCTCCGTCTTTAGGACTATAATTCCAAGTTCCAAAGAAGAGCAAACTCATGAGAATTTCCTAAAGCCCATACCTACAGCCTGTGCCCAGGGAGAAGAGGTGCTGCACTCAAACATTCCAGAATATTTATTTATACTCTCCCTGAACTAGCACCCACTTTTAGCAACTCACATCAGGAAACACAGCCAACTCCATAAACCTAGACTCAAATGACATTAATAAAAGTCATCCCATTGGTTATAAGCTCTCTAGTCACTAGAAAAATAAATAAGCATCAACCAACCAAGAGGTATCAGAATGAGAAAAACCACTGATTTAAGACAACTCAGGCTGCAGGAAAGAACATTTTTTTTTAATCAATATGCAATTTTATCTTCAATAGTACAGAAAAACGGGGAGAATTATAGCTCTTACCTGGATTTGCAGTCCATTTAAAGTAGAGTACCCGAGAGATGCTGGGGGAATCATTAAAGATAAATAACCAATCTAACAAGTCCCTGTCATGAGACCAAAGTGACCCTTGACTACTCTACCAGTAAGGTAGTTCTTAGCCAAGAGTACTAACCTCCAACTGGAGTGCTAGTTGACTCACAGGAATCACTGCAAGATCTAAACGTGATAGTTACCCTCCTAATGGACTGATACCTTACAGTTTCCTATCCTACGGAGCACTTAAAATTTTTGTTTGGATGTTTCTATTAGATCTTCTCTCCTTTTTCACAGGCAGTATGATGACATCAATTCTCCACCTGTGCTCCTGAGAGAGCTGCCCCTGATTACTGAGTGTAAAGATGAGGAATGAGAGTCTCTTACAAATTCATGTACTTAGGGCCAAAAGGAATATCCTTTTTGTAGCGTTTTAAAAAGTAGCACAAAATGAAATGTCCAGTGACCTTTGTTACTCTGACAAGAGATCATGACATTGGTCAGTGGGGTACAGAGAGCGAAAGGGAGTGAAGCTGCCCTACTCTGTTGTGTTCATCCCTAGCAGTAAAGTCAGAGCACAGTCCCACTGCCAGTGCGACCACACTCGGCTGCAAAAAGCTCCACTAGTACGCCAAGAGGCCAGGAATTACTTTAATGATTTTTTAAAAAAAAGTTTAAATGGCAGCACAACCATAAAGTTGGTACATCACAGAAACAAAGGTCTTTGCAGGCAACACTGATTGGGAATAGCAAAACACTTGATTGGTGAAAAAAATGAAACTCTAAATTATATACAATAGTAGCTAAGGGTAATATTGAAAAACAGTCTTATTTACTGTGACTCAAGATTTAACTTGCCATTATCTATTGCTTATTTATTCAAGGTTGTAAATAATACTTATATAGAGACATAGAGATGTGTAAAAATGAAACATCGTGAAAAAAATACAATTTTTCAATTTCATATGAAACTCAAAGTATAAGTTTTGTCCAATATGGAATGTACCTACATTTGTTTACATCAGGGCTCTAAAATCCATTTAAAAATTGTTTTTTGTTTTTAAAAAAGAAACAACTGACCCACCATGCAAGTCCGCTGTATAGCTTGCTGGCTCAAAATGAGCATTTTCAGGTGAGGTCTGTTTTTTCTGCCCAAAGTCTACTATGATTTCTTAGTTGTACTGGCCCGATCGTGGAAAGAGTTTCCATGAAGTCTGATGGCAGCATCTGGATGAGGGACAGTCTGGGTAACGGGATGTGAGTAGAGAAGAGAGGTAAGAGCCCAAATCCTTATGAAGGATGACATTCAGTTGTTAAATTTTAAGGGGTAGCCAATGGCTTTTTCCAGGCACTCAACTAAAGAGCCAGCGGAAAGAAAATCCCTCTCTACTTCTACAAATTTGATATAGATGGATTTGGGGGAAACTCCAGGATCCACAATACAGTTCTGAGACAAAAACCCATTAATACCGACCCAATCTTTGCTGAAGGTTTTGGTATTTGCTTGGAAATGTAAAAATAAGCATTGCTGCAGAGTCCTGACCTCAGCGATCCCGAGGTAGCAATAGATAATTCGGGTAGGTTCTATTTCCACCTGTAGTGAGGCTTGTGCTGAAAGGGTTTCCAAGTCAACCCGGCCCTCCTTTCCTGGGTCCAGGGAACGTCGCTCCATGTGGGGTGAGGGGGGCCTCTCAATACACTCTTCGTAGCCAATGGCATAAAGGCCTGGGCTTTTGGGAATGCCTCCTGGCAATAAATACTGAACAACGTTCCCACCAGTTGGTTTGGAGTGGGCAATGGGTATCCAGTCAATTTCCATGTGCAGCTCCAGGCACCGCGCTTCACTAATAGTGATCTCCAAAAATTTGTAGTAAACATTTTTCCAGTTCATTTTCTGCACTCGGGTCATGATGATCCGTCCCTCGGGCTTCTCAGAATTGAAGTACTCCCGGAGTCGCTTGCCAAGGGGCACCTGGGAGCTGATCTCAGCATAATGGTAACGGATATCCTCTTTCCAACGGGTGTTATAACCAATTCCAAAAATGGCCAGTTTATTAGAAAGATGAAGCCTTGAAAAGTCTGTCCAGCTCTGAAACAGTTCCCATTTCAACTGTACGGATTCCAAAATCTGTACGATATTCTGCATGATGTCTCTTTTCCTGGAAAGAGAAATAAAAGTCAGATTCTTCAGGTGTCTAGATGAGCACTGTCCAGTAGAAATTTCTGCAATGGTGGAAATGTCCTGTGTCTGTGCTGTCCAATATGTTAGCCATTGCACTTAAGATGTGGCTAGTGTGAGTGAGGTATTAAGTTTTTAATTAATTTTAAATTACATTTAAATAGCCATAGGTGACTAGTGGCTACCATATTGGACTGTGCAAGTCTAGATAATCATAGTATTAAAATCTGAGACATGCTCACCCTTAGGAAGTTCCTAGGAACTAGTGAAAAAC
This sequence comes from Eubalaena glacialis, assembly GCF_028564815.1. NCBI lineage: Eukaryota > Metazoa > Chordata > Mammalia > Artiodactyla > Balaenidae > Eubalaena > Eubalaena glacialis. The sequence continues at coordinate 9,107,935 of NC_083725.1, read as the reverse complement.
TGCTTTCCATTACTTCTAAAGTCTGGCTGTATTCCACTTAGTAACTATTGATACACAAGATTTCAGAAACCAAGGATCATGTACTTTTTAAAGTGGCTATTATATGATGACCTTCAGACCTGACTACCAAAAGCAGGTGAAGGATGCTGTATTCAGAAAAGTAACCAGTAGGTATCACTTAAAAGAATGAACACATTAATTTCTAACCTGGAAATTCTGAAAGTTCAATAAGTTTGGCCCATACACGCTGGCCATAGGAAAATATACAACTGATTATGACTATTGATCTGATACAAAAACATGAAAAAAGGACATTTTCTTCTATTTGTCTGAAATACATTACTACTCCCAAATTTAAAAGAACTGTCAGTTTAGCACAGAATTAAGATCTGAGAATTCAGATGGAAAAGTTCCATTATTAAGCTTCAGTGTTAAGAGAAAAAAAATTCCAGATAATGAATTGAGATTTTTCTAAAATATATTTTATAAAGGGAAGCAAAAGTATAGAAATTATTTCAATTTTGATTTGGACAGTTAACAGAAGAAGACAAAGTACAGGGAAATTCTTGTTTCACATGCTGCTTAATTCATGTAATTCCAACGGATACTTCATGATGATTCGTACATATATATGAGGATATTTGTTTCTCAGGTAGGGTACAACTTTGATATTGGAAGACTGAAGTTTGTTAAATATCAACTTAGCAACAAACAATTACACTCGACATCAATCATAGGTTTAAGCTACAAAAATACTTAACTACCACACTCACATACAATCAAACATAGGCAAGAAGAGAGGGTGTAAGGGTGGTTTGCTAACAGCTTCTTGGAAGGAGACAGATCCTGGAAACTTTCTTCTTAAATTCTCATACCTTCTGGAAGAGCTTTTGGAACAAACTGGGGAATCTTCCACATAGTCATTCTCTCTTACTTTCCTTGATTTTCTTTTCAAGATGGCAAAGAGCTAATGTTTTGTTATCAGTTGCTTCTTGAACCAAAGACTGCCCTGGACTTATCCTCCACACTTTAGTTTGTCTTGAAAGCTACTGAAGTATCTGAGTGGCCCTCAGGATGAAATCACTGCATTTCTGGAGATTGTTTCTCTTCTCAGAGTACACAAAGGCACTCGATCACTTTTCTAATATTTAGATTGTGGTGCTTGTGAGGCTAAGACATAGGACCATATTTCTGCATGGGTCAATGCTTTAAAGAAAAATTATCTTTCATAGCTACCATTCTCCCTGTCCTCTTTTAAAATATTTTACTGATCTCAAGGAGGACTAGGCTAAGGAGGTGGGATGGAGGGCAGAGCTTTTTGTCTGTTTTGCTCACTGCTGTATTCCTATGCCTGACACACAGTAGGTATTTGATAAATAAGTGGTGACTCTTCTTCGTGGGTGAAGGATGGTGTATTTGACTACAGGCTATATCAGCTAGTTCAGGCTAATCCCACCTAAACCTAGAGTGAAAAGATCCAGTGCCCAAATGAAGTTATTTTATTCAGCACTGTCATAGGCCTAAATCAGCAGTAAGGAACAGTTCTGAGGAAATTGTTGCACTGGGAAATGAATTGCCTCTTAGAACCCTCTCACCCTGTGAGCTGAAACCTGGAGAAGAGGCAGCCACACAGGACATTTCTGCAGAGCCTGTCAGGTTCCTGCCCCACTGATCTGATCTCGGCCTGAAGCTCCCTGGGCTCAGGCCTCAGATGAGCTTTCCACAGCTATGGAGCTTTCCATAGTGAGAACTAGATCCAGTTATTTAAACAGTTCCTGAGAACTGTCTGTTGTATTTCTGAAGTTCCAACCATGGGAAAAGTTCAGGGGGTCTGAGACTGGTGACACCAATTCTGTGAAGCTTGAGTTCATCCCCAGTTACATCAATTGGGCCTCCCCTGTAGTTCCTAAGAACTTGCTTTTTGAGTCCCCAAATGGAATATTATAAGGAATTTAAGTGTCCCTCTGGCCCTCCTATCATTTCACTTAACCCCAGACAAACTCTGGGCCCTGTGACTTATCTTTGTATCACATTTAAACATCCAAATACCACATCCACACACAGGAAAATACCATAAACACGCTTATTTTCATATAATATATTTATTTCTTCTTGTTGTATACAACATTCTCAACATTTTGGATTAACCACTGGAAAACTTAGGCTAAAAAGATGAGGAAGAACAACAAGACATGCTCTCTCAGTGGCACGGCTGTAACTCTCATAGCATGCTTCATTACAGCAAGACTTTTGTCATTAAACTTAGGTAAATACACTTTGTAGAAAGGTGGAACATCTACTTACTGTGCTTCTTCAGAAGACTCTTGTTTTATTTTTAATGTTCTCTTTGTGACAGGTATTTCATCTGAAAAACAGAGGTTTTGAAAAAAGTTATATTTTCCTAAGTGGTGGCATACATTTATGTAGCTAAGTAGCTATATGTCTACTGTTTGTTCCATACTTTCCAATGCGAGAACTTAATTCTAGTGTCAAACATTGTCCAATGCCAGATTTATAAATATAACTCTTACATAATGAGATGCATACATTTATATGCAAGATCAGAAACCAGCTCTACAAGTATAAAATTCTTCAAGGTCACCAGTGGATTTCTAGCTAGGAGCTTAAAGCTTAATTTCATGGCAAACATGATTTTTAAAGGAACGAGAATGAAAATAATTCTGTTCTATTTAGACTTCCTATGTAGGTTTTAGAGAGCAATTATTCCCCTAATATCAGGATCAATATATACTACGCATGTTATTTTTTCCCCAAAGGTTTAGGTGACTTAACTCTCTCCAGCAAAACCAGAGTTAGAGGATGCCAAAGTAATTTAGACCTTAGTACCGTTTTGAAATTAAGAGGTAGTGATCACTTAGCATCTGCCCTTTTTATTCTTCTAGTCATCAATTCTCTCTCTTACATTGTGTTAGTCTTACAGTTTTATAACCTCTTTCTTCGCTCCCTCTCTCTTCGGATATTTGAGAGATTTTTTTTAGACACAGCATTCACAAGAAATATTAACATTTAATCCTTTTTCTTTCGAATTAAGCATTTATCATCAGGAGTTCTGTAAAATAGTGCCCATTGGCTTTTGTCTTAAGCTAGGGAGGCACATTTATAGTACCAATCCTACTTATCCTTCCTTGGGGGCTACCTGAGTATTTCACTGGATAGTGAGAACGTTTACTTATAAGTGAGCACCCATTACACAACTTGCTATGAATGTACAAAGGTTGCAGCAGAAACTTGATTAGTACTTGCAAATTATGAAAACTAAAATTGGAGCATTTACTGAAAATAAAAAAGAAAAACAACTACATATACCCTCTTAATTAGTCCACACAAGTTTAGATTTGATGGCCAGGAGTTTTGTTTTCCATTTTTAATGTGAAGACTGGGAATAAATCATTCCAGCTACTGTTGGGATGGGATCCTTTACAGAGTTTGAAGGAGTATGATCCCTGATAATGTTCAAATATCAGCTCCTTTCAAACCAAGGCTTCCCTTCATTGATTGTTCAGACTGAAGCCTGGAAATTTAAATTTGCAAATCACAAACAGGAAAAAAAAAAGTATTTGGGATAAAGGAAGGAAAAGACAGTTATATCTATACCAGTCGAGCCAAGAGTCAACACTCTTAGCAGTCATCTTAGAAGTAAGAGGTGCAGGATATTTTTAATTGCATAGCCTGTCACTGAGCTTCCTTGTGCGGCTCAGAATTAGGAATTCTTCTGTGTCTTTAGGAATTTTGTGGAACCCAAGTCACTAAGCACTAGGTTGGTAGTTTAAGGATGCCCAAATTGCCCCCAACAGACTGGCTATATGCGTTGTGCTGTCAGTGGGAATGGTATAAGAAGATATTACAGATATGAAGTACCTGTGCACATATAAAGATATGTATATGCACGTGCACACACACACAAGTAACATAGATACTGGCTCTCTTACCCAATTCCTGATCTGTTGGATAGCCGTGGAGATCCTGACTGTGGTTTCCCCAGTCCTCCTGTGAATACTCCTCCATAGTGCTGCCATCTGACTCCAGCTCCTGGTACAAGCCACTACTGTTAATAAGTACAGGCTGGCAGGGCTGAGCATCCCATCCTCCCTGACCAAACACCTGTTCCAACTGTTCAAATGTGTAACTGCTCTTTCTTTTCCCAACACCATGTTCTTTCACCCGACTGTAACACCTGCGAAGGGTCTAAGACACAAAGTCTTTTGTTATTCCTTTAAAGCTGTACTTCCTCTTCCAGGTACGGACCACAGATATTAATTACTATTAGACAGACACAGACAGACAAACACAGACACATTGTTACAGGAATGCTAGATTTTAAATTCATGATTATATTAGAAAAAAATACTAATTTAGCATTTACTCAAACATGTTATAATTCAAACAATTACTTTGCAATTAATTATCCATTAAACAACAAGAAACATTACAACATTATTGCATGTGTCCCATACACGTATTTGTACACCCCCCCACCCCCATTTTAAAAGAGTAAGAAAAAAAAAAGGAAAACAAGAAATACCAGCCAGCCAATAGGATGCACACCTGCCACAGAAAAGAAAGAGCTGCTATTTGTGCCCAGAATTTGGAAAAAGTGAGGGGAGGGAGGACAGAAAGAAGAATTTCCCAAAGCAAAGAATATAACCTTCCTTACCCTTGATTAAGAAGGAATACAGGGTAAAAACAATTGCCTAAACAAATCAGCTGGTAAAACTTGTTCCTTACATAGTCCATAATCTTTACTAACTCACTCTGTCTTTGGGGAAGTTGCTAAAATTTAAAAGAGATCAAATCAATAAGGCTACAGATTCCCAGTCTCAAACATCAATTATCAAGAAACAATACACTAATACCTACATCTAAAAATTAGCCAGTGATAATACTAATCTATTCCACCAACTCAAACTGCCAGCCAAACACACCAACAAATGAAGCCAATAATTTCCTTTTGCGGGGGAAGTGAGGTGAAAGGGTGTTATTTCACTTCTTTTTCGTGGCACACAGCAAATATCATTATGCAAATCCACAGATACAACCTGGATAGTTTTATTATCTTGCACAACCCTTCAACTTGCTTCGTGGTCTTCTAACGCATATGTCTGATGATTTCCTTAGTTTCATGGTACATCTTATGCTATCTTACACGACATTTCAAAAGATAAATCAAGGACTTAGTCCCAAATTTAGTTTAGTTACATCGTCCTCTGTCCCATCGCTGCCTCCTTTTGTTCCTTCTTCTCTCCTCTCTACTTTACTGGGTTTTACTCTGAGGATTTTCGTGACAGACAAGACCCTTTTTCTCTGGTGGCTCCAAATACTTTCTAACTCAGCTGTGCCAAACCAGTTCACCTCAGGCTTACTTTACACACATTAGCCAGACTATAAATTTCTCCTGAATGTGAGATGACTCTCCATAAGCCAATATGTCCTCTATTCTCGCCAAACAAAAACAACTCTGAATAATCTTTATCGGGCCTCCTCGGAAGTTCAGTACCTTTAAATCGCAGTTGATAAACTACAGGAAGACACTCTGTCAAACACTTTGCAGATCTGTCCCTCGAGGCCAGAAATCCAGATGGGCAAAAGGAATAATAAACATAAGACACGGATGATGATCTCCCTCTGACACAAGCAGAGGAGTGACTAGAGTCACCCCGTCCTAAAACCAGCCAGCCTATCCCCGGCGTAAAGCACCTGCCTCATTCTCCCCTTCTGGAGATTTCTTCTGGTGCCTCAAATGATGCCTTAAAGAAGTTAGGTTTCTACCACACTTTAATTAGTGTTCCTTCTCTCTCTTTGTAAAGGAGAGTCACAAGTACATAACACACAACTTTCTGGAAAAAATCAGAAATGAACCTGGGAAACGTGTGATGAGCAACCCTTCCAATGGAAGGAGACAAATGCCTGCAGCAGATCTCATCTGACTTGCTACACACTCCCCTACCCGGTGCCCTCTGCCCTCCCCCCAGGGACTGGAATTTGAACTGCAAACATCTCCTATTTATTTTTATCTCACAATGTCTACTTTCTGCCCTCCAAGAGCACCCCAGCCACTCTTCTCAGCTCCTCCAAGGACCGTAAATGGAGAGTCCCAGCCATGTCCCTGTCACCCTTCCAAGGCCATAAATGGAGATGGAAACCATGCCACTGCTCACTACTTACTGGCCGCCTAGAGAAAGGCATTCAGCACACAAAAGAGCCCAACTGGATCTGTCACGGAGGGTTATTTCAGAAGTCAGGGAATAAAACTAACATTCCTTTGAAGGAAGGGGCCACACTTAGGACGTGACCTAGGCGTAAGCAAAGCCACCAATCTTTGACAATATATATGGTGGGAAACCACAGAAAAGATTTACTTTCTTTGAAACCACCGAATCGAGCTTAAAATTTCACTTGGCTTGTGTAATTAAGAATAAGGAAACTAGAAATATCTAAGGGTTCTAGATATAGAAGATAGTCAGATGATATATTTTATATTTCATCAGAAAAGCCTAACAGATCTTGCCACCTCTTACTTTGTAGTGTACTTTTGAAATACACTTTAATAGTGCAATATGCTGATATGTAAAATATCTATTAGGGGTCTGAATGCAAAATGTTTGGTAACTCCTAAATCCATATGATAGGTATCTGATGTATTGAAAGATTTCCAAATTGATTTTAACTCTCTCAAGACATAAATATACAAAAGACGTATCTTCTGGGTTCAGTAAGGACCACAGATCCAAGGAGAGGCTGTTTAAATAGCACATATCAACTAAGAAAAAGAAGCAAGAACTTAAACATCAGCTTGACTGCTACTATAAGAAACACTGAGATTTAGATAAACGAGAGGGACTTTAGAAATGGATAAAAAGAACATATGGAGACCTTCCAATTCTTATCATCCATAATAAATCAGAAAAGGTTACACTTTCCACACTCTACATGATTAACCAAAGCATATAATTAAGTGATTGTGTGTCTCTGTCAACAGTCCTAAATAAACCAACTTAAAACCTACTGTAAATCTTAGATTAAGATAATGCTCTGGAATCTAGGAAAAAGGAAGTCTTGCCTCCCATTTTGGACAGCTGTACCAAACCCAACAAGAACCTCAATTCAGCTTCCTTGGAGAACCATTTCCTGTTCAACACAAAAACCTTGTTTCTCTTCCTTCTTCCTTTACCTCACTCATCTTAGAAATTTATAGTCACTTAGCTCTAGCATTTTTTTAAAAATTAAGATCTCAGAGGGGAAAGAATTTGCTTAAAATTATTAAAGACTATTCTAGTCACAGTGAAGAAGAACACTTTCCTTATTGTTAGGAATGTCCATGGTAAATCAGTATTACTGTCTCCTCCCTGGGACAAGAGCTATGAGATAATACTATATCCTGAGTGAAGTTATAAGGATAGAGGTCAGGAGAAGTCAAAAAAATCTGAACAGAAGAACTAAAGTACAGGAAACAACCTGACCAGGTGGTCAGATCAGAGAAGTCCAAAGGTATTTGATGTGGAAGAAATGCCAAGTGAATGCTTGGTAAATCCACCGTGCCAAGTGTTCAATGACTAGGAAAGGAAAAGTACCACAGGAAAGACGTGAAAGACGTCCCATTACCAAAGCAGGGAGAAAAATCAGATGGCTGACAACTGACAATTTATAGACAGAGGGAAAGTTTTGCCAAAGTTTAAGATTACAGTGAAAGAAAATGAGAGAATAAAGATGACATTCATTGTGGATGAATGTAAGGGGAGTCTGGAGGTAGGGGATGGGGCAGGTAAACAAAGGCAGGAGTTTTAGATTGGCAGGATTGGGGGTTTAACGGCAGCAATGCAGAGAAAGACCCAGGGTTACAGTACACGTAACATTAAATACAGTGCACAATGCAGCTATCTTGCCAAAGTAAGTAAATCCAGTATTGGGTTGTATAAGCAGAGGAATCACATGTAAGCTATGAAGGTGGCTCTTCCTCTCTATTCAGCACCGGTGAGGCCACAGCTGGAGCACAGCATTCAGTTCTGGGCATCGAACCAGCTACAAGAGAGGGAAATTGTAGAGTTCAGAAAAGGGCAAATAAAATAATGAAAGGCTTGGAAAATAAGATCTTTAAGTAGGGCCAGTGGTTTCATCAAAGCCCTTCCTGACATTATATAAACTACTTTGGGGGTAAAAATAAGGTTTCTTTTGTTTCAGTGTCCTCCAATCCCTCCTTCGACTTTCAAGAAGTGGGAAGAATAGAATTCTTCCATGGTATGGCAAAGTAGGAAGCAAGCTAAATAAATCATATGAGCATCTGCCAACCAATTCTGCTACTGGCTCAATCATTTTCTCAAGATTTGCCCCATTTCATACAATCATAAAATCATCACCCTGACAAAACCACTGCTCTAACAGAACTGTCTATCGATGGAACAGGGTATATAACAGGGAGGAACAGAAATAAGGCATAATTGCCATATAAACATGTTGTTTAGAAAACACCGGCATGATCAGTCTAAGATGTCAGATGAAAATAGTCATACTGCAGGGAGGACAGCTTAGTTATAACAGCAGGAAACAGTGTTATAAGAAAAAACAAGCAGTGAAACAGACTTTCAAATGTAGTTGTCAAACTGGCCATACTAGAAATGGCTTACATATTATAGTTTATCTTAACCCTCTGCCAACTAAATATGATAAATTTAAAATTCTTTAACCCAAATGATTAAGTAAAGAATACACTTATTTGCAAACAAAGTCTTAAAAATCACATATTATATTCCACAAGAGATAGGGGAAATTACACTGGGAGCAAATCTCCAGTGACTGTTTATAAAAGTGTTAAGAACAGTACCTCAGCCTAAGCAGATGTGTACTGCAAAGCAAAAGAAGCCTTTGCGAGATAGATCTATTCCTCTTCCTTTAAACTAAAGCTACTGCTTTACTGTGTTGCAATTAGTTGCTCTCAGTTAAGTGAGGCAACAGAACAAATACTGAGTTTACGTCAATATCTCTAAGAAAGACTCAAAATTTCTTAAATTAGTTTTATTTTCTGTGAGCACAAAGGCAGGGGGAAAAAAAAAACCCTGAAATGGCAGACAACTGTAAAAACATTTCTGCACAGTAAGAGGGATATTAAGGACATAGTATAAATTACTATATATATTTTTGACACAGAGCTGTAACTAATGATGAGGTAAAATCATCTTAAGGTAAAATCCATCTGGGGCCAGTAGAAGCTTTACTACCTCATTTCTTAGGTTTTCTGTACATTAAAATTTGGCAAACTAACCTGCCAATCACCTAATCCTTTAAAACCAACCAACCAAAAACCCCAACAGAAGAAAACCAAAACCAAAAACACAGCACTTGTTTCACACTCCCCGGTTCTTAGTGCTACAGAAGTTTTGGCAAGTGAGAAATCTTTTTATTCTTAAGATTTCCTTTTCCTTTTCCACTCCAGAGAAGAGGTTCTTAACTTTTTTGAGTCCTGGATTCCGTCCCCAGAAGAATACACACACAAAACTGTCCCACACAATGTCAAGGGGAACATGGACTCTCTGAAGAGCTCATACAAGAACCTTCGGTTAAGAAACTCTGCTCTATGCCACGTGGTTGTTTCTTCCATAAAAAAATATAATAGGTATTAGTCAGAAACCCTAAAATGAGGTAGACTTAGTCTGTGTCATAGGTTTTACAAGAGAGTCTGGAGACTGGGGCCAGTTCAAGAATAACTTCTCCAGTTTCCTCAGTATCCTGCTCCTTTAGATAAAGCAGCATTAATATTTCCTTTAAGAGGTAAATTAGCAAAATTCCCATTTCTTGAAAGAAACAATTTCTATCAGTAAAAGCATACAAGGATATCAACTTACTCTTCACAAAAATATAGCGCTTTTTTTCTACCTGCTGAGGAAGAAATCTTTTTCTGAAGTGGCAATTAAACAATAATAAATGATTCATAACATGTTGATCACCTGTTCCAGTTGTATCACATAGTACTTGATCATTCACTATCTGATTAACTTATCAATAGAGATGCTAGATAAATTACCTAAGGTAACAACTTAGGGAAGTGCCCACACCTAGAAACAAGTATAGGAAAGTAAGTCTTGACTACCTTACTTAGTGGATAATGGCTAAGCCTTAACATTTCCCCATTTTAACACTGCCTGAAGACTAAAGGGACTCAAAGGAATAGGCAATGTCTACACTAATTCGATCCTTAACTCAATGGGATCAAAATCTGATCCATTATTCCACTGAAACTGTCATGGTCAGCAATGCCTTCTTAGTTACTAAGAACAATGGTCCTCAAACTTTGTCCTTAACTCATTTGACTTTCCTGCAGCACTTAATACTATTCATTACCTATCTGTGTCACCATCCTTGCCAAGTGCCTCTTTTGTAAAACTTTCTGTAATATACTGATTGACAGAGAGTGCGTGGAGCTGCCCAACGCTCTGATACCAAACCAGGTTCCAACCTCCGAAACATTACAGAAGTTTTGAATGGAAAAGAACTTTAGAGATCATCTAGGTCTAATTAACAAATGATGAGCCAAGGTCCCAAGACAAGTTAAGTATTCCTTCAAAAGGGATCTGGCATATAAAAATTACCAAATGCCACTCACAAAATGTTATTGTATCCTAAGAAAGCTATTCCACTAGATTGTAAATTCCATGAGGTAGGGGTTATGTCTGCCTAGTTCGCTGTTTCCTGGAGCCCAGAATAGTGCCTATCACATAAGGATTGTTCAATATATATTTATTAAATGAATTGAGGTAATTTTAAAGTAGTAAATCACTACCAAGAAGATCAAAATTTTTTTAGCAAAGAAAATCAGGAAACTCATTGGTTAACCACAACGATGGATTATATTTATAAAAATCAATAAATCCAAGGTAGGTAGGACTCCTAAAACCTTTTGAAAAAAGCAGGAGCCCTAAAGGGTGTAAAACAGATACAGCTATAATTAGCAAAGCAAATTAATTTCTTTGTAACAAAGGAAGACTAACAGCAGAGGGCAAGGCTATTTTTAAATATCTACCATGTTACACTTTCTTTGGGGGGGGGGGGCGGGATTACCTGCCAAACGAAGCTCTGTAACCCTGTCCAAATTTTATGATTTCTTATGCCTTACAAATTAAATAAATAAAATATTCAAGAATATAATATTCTTTGACAGTAGTTCTGTCAAAGATAGAAAAGGAAAAAAGATTCAATTGCTTCCTGGATTTTAACAGGGTCAGACAGAAGAATGACCACCAGAAACCAAGAGCTCCTGCCTCTCTGGAGCCTTAGTCTTTGTGGGGAACTGACCAGGATTGCATTCTATCAGCTGCACTTCATCCCGAATCTGCCTATCAACGACTCACTTTTGTGTCTATAACTGGTCAGTATGTCGTCACGAGGGAGAAATACTTGCACAGAACAAATCATTCAGGAAGTTTTGTTCTCAGTGAGTATCAACTCCTAAGCTTTCTAGCTTCCTCCGTGCTAGGAGCTGAGGGTCTTAATCCATTCAGATTATGAAGAAAAAAGCCCTCAAGGAGGACAATACTAATTGTCAGAACCAAATACCTTTCGTTGCTCAAGGAACTATACTCATATGGCCATAAAGCTTTTAACTCTACTCTGTATATAAATCATACAGATACTCATACAAAATCTCATATTGGCAGCAATACTAGATAAGCTATACCTAGTATGTATGGTCATGTTTAAGGGCTTCTTTGGGACATAAGAATCCTTCTAGACATCTTCAAGGGCTTCTCCATTTAGAACAAGACAGGTAAAAAAATTAGGGTTTACTGTACTACTTAACTATTTCAGACATAAGCAGCAGGTAGTTAGTCATCAAACATAGTCAGATAACACTATGTATCTAGAACTTCCCACCTAAAAGGGAAAAGAAATCAGTTGTTTGGTAAAGCACTGACTTGGATTAGAGGTTATTTTCATCTGACCTCCTGTATTACCTCTGACGTTGCTACATTAGCATCTCTGTTGAATCTTTTCTCAGTACTTCCCATCCCACGGCACCACCTAGAAGTAGTATTTGGATGATATTAAAATGGTAACTTTTATTAGTATGTGAGAACTAGAAAACACACTCAAGAGAATTACCTAAAATATATCTAGGATAGCAGTGAGAGCCATTCATCTTTAAAGTCCTGCCATACAAACACCCTGCATCACGCACTGACTGTTCTGTAATCAGCGGTGTCTAAAGGTTAGGCACTACACGTGCACACATGCACACACATTCCAAAAATCCTCACAGACCTTTATCATTACAACATTGTATGGCTTCCCAAACACAAAGGTACTTTTCTTATACTCATGAGACCAATGTTTATGCAGAGCAGGCTAACCCCTGAAACAGGTCACTTGATTCCTTTCATATGGTGACCATGTGATTCTCTGTTTTGTAGTTATTTTGTTACTAAAAACTATCATCTATGATGCCAAGATAACTTACAATACAGACTTTTTTCCCATTAGTAAGTTTTATGTATTTGGTTGCGAAAAAAAGTAATTTGGACATCTAAGAGAAAATCATCTGAAAAGTAAGGTTATTAGAAATCCTCCATCAAGATATCTGGGTACAAGCATTAAGTCAAGATTCAGTCGACTGTTAAAACCTGGTAAGTATTAAATTACTTCAAAAGGGTTTTAAAAAAAATTTTTTTTGCATTTACATGGTATAAACTATAGGTCATAAATGCATGAAAAGAATACATCTTCATATCCTGACATATAAACTTTCAATGAAAAATCTGAAAATAAGCCTGTTTTAAGTTTATGCACCTGTCCTTGGGCAACCTCAACTTATTTAGGAAGTTGTTAGAAAGAAATTCAGGTAATCATAACACGTTTTATAGCTCATTTGGTAGCATTTTTACATTTTACTCTTACCTTTATGAGGATTGCTAAAAGCAATCACCATATGAAAAAATGTCTGTACCTTCTACAAAAATCAAAACATTTCCACAGGTGGCTCAATGTCCCATGCAATGAAAGTCAATCATAACTACCATTTTCTCAGTGCCTACCATGTGCTGAGATTTGGGGTAAGCAGTTTACATTTATTATTTCTAATTTTTACAGTAATGCTAAAAGAGAGGGGTCCCAGGAAACAGAGGCTGAGGAGACCGTGCAGGAGGTTTACAGCGGAGGGCTCTTCAGAACAGCACTTGCGAGCAAACGAGGAGCAGGACGGGGCAGAGAGAGGAGCTGAAGGAACTCACAGTTGCAGCAGAGGCCTCGGTTAATCCTAAAGTGAAGTATGGAAGCTGGATGACCCTTCAGAGTTGCCCTGAATTGAGGCAAGGAGGCTGTACCTTTGTATTTCAGCACTGACCAATCACTGGGTCCAGGATGCCACTGGAGAGGGAGCCTAACCTTGGGCAACGGGAAATTCCTGGGAGGAATCCAACCAGAAGCCATCACCAGTCAGTGCTCCAGGCAGCTGGTGGAGACGCACCAGTGTCTCATTCCTGGAGGAGGGGTCCGGGCAGTGTATTACATATCACAAGATATGTGATGCATCGCTATTTAACAGAAAAGAGAACTAAGAGAAAGGTAAGAGCTTATCCAAGGTCACTATCAGAGTGTCCTTAATGCAAATTCATCTTAGCTTTCAAAACTAGGACCTGGTATGCTTCTCTCCTGCAGACATTGAAAAGTACAGAAAGTCACTGTATTTACCTTTTTGCCATGGTTGCCGGAAAGTTCATAGCTCATTTTACTATTTAGCTGAAGTAACCATATTTACCTGGGTTACTGCTATACTCCCTGTACTCTGATTTCTCATGTTCTGATTCTATTTTTAGCTTTCTTCATATGCATATTCCCTTCTTTGTATATCTGTATTATACAAGACAGTCTGTCTCATCCTCATCATCTCTAAGAAGAGTATCCAAATCATTTACACATCAGGTGAACAATGGCAGGCATAAAATAATGGACACTCCGTGGCCTCCTTTGGTAAGCCACATCCTTACCCACTTTTACTGTCAAAAAGTAATTCTACTTTGTAAATGTTTCTCCTTCTATAATGTCAAACTTACTTCCTTTAAGAGGAGTTGGTAGTCCAATAAATACCATCACATATATAAAGGCTTGAATGAATGACTGAATGAGCCTTCTACAATAAAAGTCTTATATTTCAACACTTGTTTTAAATTCTTCCTTGGGACTTCCAAATCAATGTTTCTCACTGTGTTTACAATCTTAGGACACCATGAATTATCTGCAAGAATTTTTTAAATTTGTGTTTTCATTTCTATGACAAGAAACATGTATGAGCACAATGATGTCCATCTGGGTGTTGCTATGTGATTTTGGTATTTTTGGCATTTATGACTTTATGATTTCATTGTTGCCAAAATATTAGTTCAACTGTCAAATTTTAATAAAGGTGGGCTGATAATTCACAAGGTGACAGTATAATCAAGTGGTTAAGAGCATGGAGTCAGACTCCTTGGTCTGGCTTCACCACCTGCTAGCTTTGTGACATTAGACAAATTAATCTCTCTCTGCCGCAATTTCTCCATCTGTAAAGTGGAGCTAATAACAGTACCTCCATCATAGATTTGTTGTGTTAAATGAAAAAATTCAAGCAGAGCATTTAAAACAGTGTTTGCTTAATAGCTTGTACTCAGTAAATGTTAACTATTTGTTATTATTACAAAAATGATAGTCACACCATTTGGAGACCAAGGTGCCTTATGTAAAGGTCAGTTCAAGTAGAGAAAAAGTAGCAGCGAAGTTTTATCACTAAGCACATGGTAAGAATAACAAACTCAAAAGAACCTTACTGTAGCAGTCAGTATCAGAACCTTGTTTGGAAAAGCAAGTAAGTTTCAGCTAAACTACACCATCCAATATTAAAAGAATGCTCACTTGATTTTTCTTTTTTTTTAGTTTTATTAGTACTTAAAATATTTTATAAAGTTGTTTTTGTTTAATAACATGTGAAATCTATAAGTAAAAGGAGTTTATACTTAGATTTAGGTTTGTTACATGTTAAGTAACATTGTTATACAAACATGTTTTTGCCACACATTATTCGTTTCATAAACACCTGGCTTTGTCATCACAGCTTCAACTTTTCACTCATATTTATTCTTCTATAGTTAAAAGCCAATCATTTAACCATTTTCAAAGGTTTATAGTCTTAGCAAGAATATGGTGACTAACACACTGATATATAAACAAGGGAGAAAAAAGGAATCCTAACTACCCATCCAGAGTGAGGATTTGGCCTCACTCACTAGGCAACCTGTTTGCAAGAAGCAGGTGGCAGGCATGAATCAAATAAGAAGTATGAACGACCTTTATATTTTCTTGGAGTTCAATAAAACAAAAAGCATGTAGACCTCTCATTTTTGGTGCATGGAAATTTTACTGGAATTAAAATCAGATTCACTACTTCTTGAAAAATAACATTTCACAGACATGTAGTTATGCTACAGTGGAGAAGGTAAAATTCTTCCCTTGCTTTTTTCTCTTAGTTTTGTAATGTGGTTTACGTAATTTATATTAAAAATATTTTATATTGTTCTAAAATTGGCACAACTCTGATTTCTCAAGTCCAACTATTAACCATGTTTCCTAATTTGTACAAAGAAGAAGGAACATTACCTATTTCTGCTGAAAACTGTACCTTCAGGACCAGCACAGACGTGCTTATTATCTAATGACTGCATGAATACCAACAATATGGCACTTTGCTGCTTGGAGGGGTAAAAGTGACAACTGAACATATCACAATAAGAAGGCGTAATATGAAATCATGTAAATCATTCTTTAATAAAGCCAAGGCAAATAAATTTCTATTTCTTATGCATAATGAAAGGTAGAGAGCTCAAACTTTCTAAGGTCAATGAGGCTGATATAAAGGAATATCATATTTGAGTGGTTTTCTAATTGTGTTGTTTTGAATTAACATATTTAAAATATACTGTTTTCTACCAGAATATAAGCTCTTTGAAGACAGGTGGGTTTTTTTTCAGTTTTATTCATTGAAGTATTCCCAGTACCTGGCACCCAGAAGCGGCTCAATAGATTTTCGCTAAATGAATGAATAAATGAAAACTCCTTAAGACTGTATGTGGCAGTTGAGAGGTCAAATATAAGGTGAAGGTACTTTTTGACCTATCACACTCTTCTTTCTAAATCATAAACCAGCTCTATCCATTTAGAGAAAAGTATTTGTAAATTTTAAATAATAATGATAAAAGCAGGTTTTGGTAGATATGAACTTTATTCTGGTTTTATTAATATCAAGTACAAACATAATTGACTTTTTGGATAAATGAAGTAATCTGAAGGTAGATAGTAGAGAAACAACATTGTGAGTTTCAAAAATTCAGGCTATTACAACAAAGTCATCTTACACAGGCTGAGAAAATGCAACTAGAAAACATATCTAGGTAAATAACTTCCATTCTATCGTATGACTTTATATTGAATGAAGTATTATTTGGTAGCTCAAAAAATGTAATTTATGAATACAGCCAAGAACACATATATAAAAATAAGATGATGGCTGTTATTCCTAAGATGTCTGAGAATAAACACAGGTCTGCATTTTACTAAGAAATAACACCACATCCCACCTACAAAGTGACAAGGTAACACTCACTTGATTGGTGCCAAGAAAAAAAAGTATTTCCATTGGCTCTCAAGGACTCTCTCAACTACGAATAGGTAAGAATTATACAGATTTAAATACATGCCTTATTCCAATATGAAGACATTTTTCAATTATTCAGAACAATAGGGGGGAGACGCCACATAGATTACAAACCCCAGATAATTTGTAACATATGCAGCACACGAGGTACAGAGTCATTAAGCATTCATTTTGAACACTGAAGGGAGTTTTTGCAATGGTAAACAGCAGGCAGAAGAACACATTGCATAATCCCCACAACAGAAATAAAATTAAAGACTACCTAATAATCAATGGGCAATCCTAACAATTGTCTAAACTCTAGAGCTTTTTATGGTACTGGTCTTTGTTTTTGAAACTCAAGAAGTTTTTTCTCCCATTTTTTTTTTTTTTAACATTTTGTAAACATTACACAGATACAACCATCCAAAGGGTAGGGGACGGGGGACTGCTGTTCTACCTCATCCTAGTGATATGAGCAGACTTCAGAGTGCCTGCATGACAATTAACATTTGAAATTTTAGATCTGAATCAAGAGAGTCTGTATATAGCCTGGATGTAACACAGACAGGACTGCCCTAAAACAGTGTTTTAGTTGGCTCTCATTGGGTTCTAGAACCAACTCTAGGGAATTCCCTGACGGTCCAGTGGTTAGGACTCCGCGCTTCCACTGCAGGGGGCACAGGTTTGATCCCTGGTCGGGGAACTAAGATCCCGCATGCCATGCGGCGAGGCTAAAAAAATAAAGAACCAACTCTTAAAACTTAGGCTATGAGGTCCTGTGATGATCTCTGAGGACTACAACTAAGAGTCCTCTGGGTAAGCTGGTAGAGAAGCACAGAGTGACTTGTGTGCCAGGTTAAGATCTAATAAATCCCATAAATTAGAACCTTCAGATTCTCCGAAACAGCTCCACTGATTCTGGTATAACTGAAATCTGTTCTCTTCTCTCCGTTTTCACTGCCACTGCTTCATTTCACCTCCTGCCTAGCTCACTGCAAGCAGCCTCTAAATGGTCTCTGTGCTTCCACTCTCACCCTTTCCAATTCATTTCCCGCCTTACAGCCAGTTCTAGAACCTAAGATGGACCATGTCACTCCCCAGCTGAAAATTCTTTGATAATTTAGGATAAGGTCCAAACTCCTTAGCCCATCATCTGACCTCGTGTTTATGTCTCCCGTCTCATTTCTTACTGCTTCCCACCTCCTTTCACCCTTTCCCTCAAACCCTAGGCTCCAGCTATCTAGAACTACACAGTATAAAATATTTCACCAGAATATCTGGGACATGACCTGTTCCAAATTAATGATGTTTCTGGAGTTTTGATACCTTAAGTCTAAAGTAGCACAATGATCTCTCAACTTGATCTCACCTCATTCTCTTCCATTCCTCTTTTATCTAACTGCAGGTTCTGGCCCATTAGTACGTTGGGCAATCCATTTTAATGAGTTGTGGGCACCTTTCTAAACACCCCAAGTGGGAGATGAAGAGACAGCGTCCAGGGGAACAGGACCTGTTCTGGTGCAGAGGACCCAGGGCGGTGAGATGGTAGCTGGAGAGACAGGGGTGAATGGAGAGCTGGTAGAGGTTAGAGGGGGTGGTGCAGGTGAGGGGCATTTGAAGACCCCCAGTTTGGGGGAGGGGGACTAGCTGAGCCCTGGGCACAGAGCAGACAAATAATAATGGGGAGGTGTTACGCCCGCCCACCAGGTGTTGGCGCACATCAGTGGGGTCACATCAAGCAAACCTGGAGCATCCCTGGTCCACCCCATGCCCTCCCGGAATGTGTCACTGCGGCTGCAGGGCCTCCAGGAGAAAGACTCCGGACCCTACCTCTGTTCCGTGAACTTGCAAGACAGTCAAGGCACTGTTCGAGGTCACGGCAGCAAGACTTTAGAACTCAATGTGCTGGGTAAGTGAGAGGCACCCATGGGAGGTCGGGCAGGTCTCTCCCCCCAACGACTGAGTGTGAAGGTTGGGGGAGGGGCAAACAGAGTGATAGGGGGTCGGTGTGTGGGAGCGGGGGAGGGGGAGCCGCTGGCCCCCGGATGTGAGTGTTTAACCTGTCTCCCCTCCCCCAGTTCCTCCAGCTCCTCCGTCCTGCCGCCTCCGGGGCGTGCCCCACGTGGGGACCAACGTGACCCTGTGCTGCCAGTCCCCAAGGAGTAAGCCCGCTGCCCAATACCAGTGGGTGCGGTCGCCCCCATCCTCCCAGGTCTTCTTTGCACCTGTTTTAGGTGAGGGACCTTCCGGAGACACTGAGAGTGCGGCTGGGGTGGAGAAAAGATGACGTACCAGAGGGGCCGGGGTGCCAGGGGAGGCAATGCTGAAAAGCACTGGCGGGGAGGAGGAGGAGGGTGTGGGGAGGGGCTGGAGAAAGAGGCCCTGCCAGGTGCCTGCACGTGCTGCAGACTCAGGTTACTCAAGGGGCGCTGGGGCTAGAAGATCTGCGTTCAAATAGGGTGGAACATACCAGAGTGTACTGCACAGTTAAGTACAGTGTCATTATATGGGTTAAATAAGTTAGTATTTGTAAAGCACCAAGAACAGTGGATGACACATAGTAAATGCTACATAAGCATTATTATTTTGTGAAATTTGTTTCAGTTATACATATACATGTATATATTTATGCACATATATGTATGTTACGTGAGTACTAGGCCACAGTAAAATATATTTCTTCTTGTTGTATGTTCAAAAAGATGCATTGCTTTGCTTTTTCTTTCTAGTATATAAATTAAGGAATGAGATAGATAATGGATATTTGCATAACTGCAATTCAAACTATAAAAAAGTTATTTATCAAAACATAAATTTCTAGAATTGGTATGTCCGCGGTTATCCCAAAACTATCGGCTCCACCCTTTGACAAGGTCCTTGATGACACCACCAAACAGTCATTCATGGCGTCTACAGCATACCTTCATGAGCTATGGCAAACTGTTCTTCAACTGAAAGGCATGACTTTTTAAATAGCTGAACACTTAAAATTTTTGGAACTGCGTTATTTGGATGCTTCCAACTTTGGATTCTTGGACAAAATAGATTTTACTGTATCTGCAGTTTGCACCATTCTAGGCCATGCTGCCTCTGGGCTTTTACCCCAACTAGTGATCCATCTCTATTCCCTTCTGCCCAATTTAGTCCCCCCTCACCTTCGCGATCCACTTCCTGAAAGCCTAAATTGACATGCCCTTCCTGTGTGTGCCTGCAGCACCATGAGCCTAATGCCCACACAACACCCGGGCCGTGGTCACAGTACTGGCGCTTTAGCAGCCTGACTCCTGCCCTGGAAGGCGGACGCCTTGGCAGTAAATGGTACACTGCTGTATGTCCAGGGCCTCCCACAGGAGGCACTCGAGTACCTGCTGGTGAATAATAAAAAAAAAATGAAGTCCTTATTTCAGACCTTAGTATTTAAAGAAACCCTGTGATGAATCTGTCAGATGAGCCTGATGATAGGGAATGGGTAAGATTTCCAAATCCTCCCCCAGGTGCTCAGACTTCAGCCAAGAGTTAAGCTCTACCCCTCTCTCCTGTTTCCTATGGGCAGTGGAATTCAAGGGCCCAGGCCCTCTACATCTGCCAAGAAGGATATCGAAAAGATGCTCAAAGTTCTAAAGCAGTGGTCTTTAATTGTGGTACCTATATGCCTTTTTTAATGACTGATCAAGGCACCTTAAACCTTAGGGACTCCTGTCATTCTCAGTCTTGCATGTATTTTTTAGGCATGAAGCTTGGCTGCTGAATTTAGAATAGCCAAAGGAATATAGGTTAGTGATATTGTTTATTTTAAATGTAAGTGGAATACTGTCTGATCATCAACATTTTCAAGGTACATTTGATAAAACCTATAGATAAGAATTGGGGTGAATCTTTCAGATTCAGAGTACATTATTCAATAAATTTTACAGCCAATTCTCATCTTATTCATCTTATACTAGATTTAATATGTCCTATATCCTGTTAATTTCCCATAAACTTTCAAACATATGATGAAAAAATTTTAATGTCAGCTTTAAAATGTTCAAGAGTGCACGGATTTCAAAACTCTTTGGGGAGTACATAAGCAAAAAAGTTTGAACACCATTATTCCAAAGCTGTTCTGGCCAATATAATTGGCACTAGCTAGCCACATATGGCTATTTAAATTTAAATTAATTAAAATTGAGATTAAAAATTTGGTTTCACAGTCACATTTCAAGTGTTCAATCACCACCTGTGGCGAGTGGCTACTGCACAGTGGCTGCTGGAGAGTGTAGATACGGAACACTCAAATCACCACATAAGGTTCTACTGGACAGCACTGTCCTAGAGAACCAAGAATATGACATGGTTTGCCCCAGCCAACTGAGGTTATAATACTTTATTCCTTACAGAAAAAGTTCCTCTTCCTATGATGGTGGACCATATCTCTTGACTTCTATCGAGGTTCCTCCTACTCAGGGGTAAAGAGACAGGGAGGGCAAGAAGAAGAAACTTTGAGCTCCTTTTGGAGGTTTGAGTGTGTAGCCAAGAGAATCCTTTCATAACATAAAGACTTCTTTAATATTCTGAATAATAACTTTTTATCTACATTGTTCAATACGGTAGCCACTAGCAGCCACATGTAGTTATTTATAATTTAAAATTTAATCAATTAAAATGAAATATAATTAAAAATTCAGTTCCTCAAGCACACTAGCCACATTCCAAAAGCTCAACAGCCACATGTGGCTGGTGGCTATCACACCGAACTGCAGCAGATACAGAACATTTCCATCATTACAGAAAGTTTTATTGAACTACACTGTTTTGTACTATGGGTTTTCTAATTTTTTTTCCTTTTATATATCCTCTTAATGAAGGATCCAGAATATTTCACTCCACTCTTCAGTAGACTTCCCAAAACGCCAGGAAATAAACTCAGATGCCTGCCTGTTCATGCACAGTTTTAACATGTGCTTACTAGATCCCTTACCTCCAAAACTGAAAGCCTGAATATAAATGTATGGCTAGGAGTCTAGGATGGTCTAGTCTTTTAGGATACATATCAAGCCTTTGTCAGATTCACAAGCAGACAAAAACACTGGAACACACAAGCTTTCGGGTGGCAATGGCTTTAGAACAACAGAAATACAAGGAGACAAATCTCACTAAATCTTACGAACTCTTTGAGTGGTATACCGTATTTCTGGAAAATCTTTCAACGATAATGCAGAAGGAAAGTCTTGTCTGCAAACACCAGAGAAGAGTCCTCAGAGATCCACAGAGTCTTAAAATGCTTAAACAGGGACAATGGTATCTTTGGGCTCCAAGTTATCTTTGCCCTATTGGTTCTCACAGACAAATAATGACAAGTCTTGATAGCTAAAATGAAGACCACATATACTATACTGTGATTTGTCTGCTAAAGTACAATATTTGTTCCAAAGATATGATGAATTATGATGAATAGATCTAAGCAAAGTCCCTAAAAGATTAATCATCTTGTTTGCTAGGCAGAAGACTCCCTACCACTTTTAAATTTACCTGATGAGCAACCAGCATTGATCCAGCAAAGACAAGTTTTTTAGGTCATACAGTCACCTTGCGTTTCATCCTGAGGGAGAGCTAAAAGTACACATCTGTTTCAAAGACATAAAGCCAACCCTCAAGAGGCAAATTTTTGGAGAACACCCAAAAATATGGGACTTGAGAATGGGTTTTGCAGTGCATCAGATTAACTGACTGAAGTGTGAATACAGCATCTGGCTCAGAAGTGAATGCTTTCATGAATTCCAAGTCTAGATAGGTCTTTCAACTACTACAGTATGGACTGTGCTGAGATCTCTCCCTCCTTTGCAGTTATCACACTTATTGTCTGCTTTTGTCATTCGGCACTCAATCAAGTACTGCACTGCATACTATCCCCTGTGTTGTCTTGTACAGCTTTGTAACTTTGGATGTGTGTTTACAGACTTCAACTGCACTGTTAAGCTCTGGGACTGTATATTACAGTTCTTTTCTTCGTCCTAACACCTAGCAGACAGTAAACACTCAAGTATTTGGCAAATGGAGATATGAAGACAAGGTCTACAGAAAAGAACAGAAAACCACCTATTTGTTTATCTGACTCCAAAATTAGGCTGAAATTGCTAGCAGACTAATTTTCTTCTGGCAAACAAACAAAAAGCAACAAAACTTCAGAACCAAACAATAACATGTGTAGCAAGGCAGTCTCAAACACATCCATTTTATCCAAATGGCTGAACAAATACCAATAACAGGACATGTCAGACTTCAAAATGAAAGTCTTTGCAGCAATAAAAAAAATGTCTATATCTGACTTTAACTTAAAATTCTGTATGCTTGGAAATATACATATTCGCTTGGAGAGTATTTAAAAATAGTACTTTGGTAGCAAAATCCAAGAGTCATTAATTCAATTTCAATATTTAAAACTTTAATACTTTCACTGTATAGATAAGAGGACTGAGGCAGTCCAGAGAAGGGAAGTGACGTGCTTTAAGGTTACTCAGGAAGGTGGTCTGCGAAGAGGCTGGGATAGGACTTAGCTTGCTGTTGCCTTCATATGATGAGGTGAAGGCCGCTACATCAATATATTGAAACTATGATTAAGGGAAAGTTTCAGGGAAAAACTGAAGTTACTATGTATCATGCTTCCTTTCAAATTTAGAAGAAATTATTTACTGGGTCTTCATAATTGAATTTTGATAGATATTTAAATACATTTGACCAGAAATGTAATTGACGCACATGTTGTTCCTTCCCTGGGAACCTCTGACATGAGTTCACACTTAAGTGAGCTACATTAGCCTATACAAGATGTTTTTCCAGGTCCATATCTTACTGCACTACTTTGTTTCTATTATGCAAATTCTAAGGCAAAAAGGATTACTTAATTTCTTTTTGCAGTCCTCATTAACACGATAAAGTGAAAGAGATTTCTGAATTACTTGTTCTAAATTGGCATTTCTGAAACTAGGATCGAAAGATTTGTTTCAGGGGTTTGGGATTCTCTGAGAATTTTCTAAGGTTGTGTTTTTATTTTCATAAATATAATCTGGAGTACTTGGACATCCACCTCATAATTGTGTAAAGCTATGATTTCAGTGACTACGTGTCCTTCTATGCTTAAGATTACATTCATATTAAGCCTCCTAGAGGACAGAGCTTAGTTTTTAATGCAGTTTTTTCAAATTGGGTTTCAAAGTCTATGTTTTGGGGTTAAAGTTTGAGTAACACTGCTCTAGATTTCTATAGTTTCCAAAATTCTCCTTCTAGACTTCGTTTATTTGGTGAACTTAACAAATATGTACCCAGTGCCTACTATGTGCTAGGCACTGGAAATACTGTTGTGAATAAGAGAGACCAGAACTTGTCCTTACGGAGCTTATAATTCCGGCAGGAAAGACCTACATTGTTAATGAAGACGTCTGGTTCCTTGGTTGAAATCAGACTTAAGGAGTAGAGCACTTAAAAAAGAAAACAAAAAACAGTTATCTACCCTCCTTGCCAACTGCTGCTGTGGATCAGAGAACCCATCACCAACATCTATATAGTCTCAAAATAGTCTAAGAGCTGAGGTCAATTTGATCTTATCTGTTTGGAGCCAGATAAGACGATCCTCTTTTAAAAATTCTTCAGAGACACTCAACCTCCTTTCCTGCTTTAGGTTATGTTTCTCATAACCGGACAAAGATGCAACCCAACTAAAGATTTCCTGGTTATTTGAGAAACAATTTTATAATCAGTGAGATTTATAAGCAGTGAGTTTTGGATAAGACACTTTTTCCTTTTGATTGGGAAATTTCTATGGACAAAAATCAATAAAGCTAAAACAATTACAAATACCTAAAGTGCACTTCTAAACTCAAGAAAAGTTCATGGATAGATGCTAAACAGTACAATGCAAAAACTCTCCCCCAAATTTAACCTTGAACAGAACAACAAATGAGATTCAGAGAACAGTGGCTACTATTAGCTACTACTTTAATCCTACCTATAAACTATCACTTTCATGACATCCTTGTTCAAAAAAGGCGGGCGGGGGGGAGACGGAACCCAGAGGTACATGTTATCAGGTAAACCAATTTAATTTTGTAACTGAGAAATGGGTGTCAAATTCCCTGAACAATAGTAAATAGGTTTGAAATATCTTGGTTTCTGGACCAAATTTTCTAAGCAACAATGTCCTCAGATGAACACTACTTGAGCCAAGATCTCTGGAACTTTGGAGCAATCTCCTTCTCTAGTGTGAGTATGACAGTTCTCACTGGGTTTCTACCCCCCAAGGAGTTCCCAAAAAAGTGTCATCCCTGCCAGAAAAGAAGCACACAGATACTATAACTCTGAACAAGAAGGAGTTCCGTGAAAACTGGGAGAAAGAATCCTACCAGAATCTTTTAGCAGACACTGTGAAGAGGAAACCAGCTTACCTAAAAAACAACTCCGTATCTGCCAAGACTACAAATCTGAATCCCTAGATTAAAAGTCAGTAGGAAGAGCCAAACGATAACCCGGTTGGAGGTGAAATTTCTAGCCCAAATTAAGCCTCTGTATTTAAACATTCAGGTACACAAGGATGGCCAGATGCACAGTGAGAGCTTTACTTGTCACCGCAGCCGGCACAACAGCTAAAGCAGGGGAAAACTGGCTTTCAAGAAGGAGTTTAGTCAGAAACATAGCAGGGCCTCAAACCAACCTAACTCTGCAGGCATCACACTCCAAATTCCAGACCAACTACCAGCCAGGCTAACTGTGTGCTCCTAACTCCACGAAAGCAATACACTATCTGGCTACAACCGAGCCTTTTCAATTCTCCAAAGCATCTCAAGACTTGGTCGCCCTTCGAGTTAGAAGCAAGCTCAAGTCGGAAGCAAGACGACGGACACAAAGGCCATCGTCCGAAGGCGCCCTTCGTACGGCTCTGCCCCTGCCACTCACTTGAAACTTCCTAAACTGGGGGCTCAGCGGCCCCGCTCTTCTACCCATGCTCCGTCCCGCCCCGGCCGGTAAGCCTCTGCCTAGGAGCCCCCGGCCTGGAACAAAGCGAGGGGCCCCGGCGGTGGGGGCGAGAGGCGCGGGCAGCACGGGGACCGCCGCCCGCCGCACAATGAGCAACTACCAACTTCAGAGCGCGAGAACATCCTCAATTGGCAAGAAAGAGGAGCGGCGGCAGGCACGCCCAACTTCAAACTCAGGAAACCTACGGGCTGGCGGCCATCTGGAAAAAAGCCCCCTTCCCAGGGAGAGAAGAAAAAGGCGGAGGAGATGCGAATCGCCCACCGGGCCCCGGAGGGGAGCCCTGCGCTCAGACCGGCCCCCGCCCCCGAGGCCCGCTTCCCCGCCTTCTCTCTGCCTCTGGTTCGCTGCCCCAGGCCGGGCGGCCGGTTACCTTGATGCGCTCCCGGCACTGGGACGGGGTCCGCTCGTAGCCCAGCTCGGCCAGGGCCCGGGACACGCGCTCGTACATGGCTGGCCCGGGGGCCTTGCTGCCGAACACCGTGCCGGCTCCCTCCAGCTGCTGGTACCGCGCCTCCACCAGCCGCTCGTTGCCCCACACTGCGATGAGCGCGTTCGTCTCGGCCGGCGTCCACGACATGCCCCGGCAGGCGGCGGCGGCGGCTGCCGCAGCCCCGCCACCGCCGCCACCAGGGGAGAAGGAGACCGAGGACGAGGCGGCGCTGCGGCCCCCCAGCCCCAGCCCGAGACCCCCGGACGCCGCTGCCCCCGAGCCCGCCGCACTGCCCGGCCCGAGCGGGGAGGCACCCCGAGGCGTGGAAGGGTCGGACAGCGATGGATTTCCGTCGCTCAGGCCACCAGGAGAAGCCGGGGAGAGCACCTCCATCTTCGGGATTTTTAGCGGCGAGTTGGCGGGCAGCTCCGAGCCACAGGGCGCAGCCATCTTCCAAGCGGCCGCCGCTGCACCGCCCGGAAGTGACGCGCCCGCGCATCCGGCCGCCGCGGACTCCGGGGCTGCCCTCGGGCCTGGCCCTCCAGCGGGCGGACGGCTGCGGGCCCTGGCGGCCCCGCGGAGGCCGCCTGCCGCCCCAGGCCTCTCACCGCGAGCCCGGCCGCGCCGCCCGCTCCTCTCCCGGGGCGAGGGGCGGCGGTGAGGCGCGCCGAAGCCCCGAGCCGAAGAGTAGGGTGGGGGCATGAGGGCGCTGGTGTGAGCAACCGATTGAAGCCTTCCCACTTCCTCTCCAATCTCAGCCCCTGGGAGGAGGGGTGAGGCCCGCGAGGGGGCCCAGAGTTAAGGAGGACTTGACCATTTCGCTCGCTCGCTCGCCTCTCTCCCTCGGCTCTGCCGCTCCCCACTCGGAACTGGCCTCGGGGTGCAGAGGCTGACGTCCAGGGCGGAGGCTGGGGAGCCCTGCGCAGGGCACAGCTAGGAAGGCGCCGAGGCTGCAGGGGGAGGGTTTCTGGGGAAGACTTTAAAAAGCATTTGGGGGCCAGGGTTAGAGTTCCTGCGGCGTAGCTTTTCACGAAACCCAAGCGCATTATTTGAAGAGCAGCTCTGATTCCAGTTCTGATCTATTTTCTAGTTAATCTGGGTGGGTGTGACGGTTTGTAGAATAGTTAGATGCCTTTATTGCGCTTGCACGGTTTGTCTACAACTTAAATAGGTAGGAACTCCCGAGCTCAGCAGAAAAGTTCTTTACAATACCATTCTCCATCCGCCCTAATTTGGAAGTTGCATGTTTTTCCCACAGTGTTTCATGCTCTCAAGTGTAAGGAGGCTAAAAAGAAGACTGTCAATTATGACAGCTCTTGTGACCTCCGGTAATTAGTGGTAACCACTCCTGAGCCCTCCATAGCATGCTGCAGTTTAATGAACATTAACACCCCAAGTCCAATACATCGCTGTAAGGTATTTCAATATTCTTCAAAGCCAAAAATCTAATTGTTTATCTTGGATCTTTAACTTGAAGGCCCCAGCTGATTTTTTTGTTCAAATATGAATAAACTATTCAATGTTTTTTTAAATAGCAAATATATTTTAGGTTTAAAAAAAAAAAAGAGCTGAGGTCAGCTACATTTTAAACTCAGAATCACCCCAGAGAATGACATGGTTGTCGTTGGAAAGCCAAAGGAATAAGCAATAGAGATGAAGTAGAGGAGATAATTGTCTCCGTATGTCATATTAAAATGACACTGTAGTTTATGTTAGCAATATGAAGAAACATAAAGAAATTCCAACATTTATGCTATCTCTTCCTCTTTTTCTAAGAAAAAGATATAGTATAGTATATGTATAACTGATTCACTTTGCTGTACACCTAAAACTAACACAACAGTGTAAATCAACTATACTCCAATAAAAATTAAAAACAAAAAACAAAATTTTCACATCCTTCCAAAAATAAATAAATAAATAAAAGATATAGTCTAGCACCTCAGTTAAGTGTATGAATTCTAGAGTCAGAATACCTGGCTTCAAATTCCAATTCTGCAACCTCAGCCAACTTATGTGCCTAGCCTCTTAGTGCCTTGGTTTCTTCATCTATAAATTGAGGATGACCTCACAGTATTGTCATGAGAATAAATGAGTTAATACAGATAAAACCCTTAGAATGGTGCCTGGTTCACATAAACATGTATGAGCATTAGCTGTCATCTCACTTTGCCTGTACTCTCGTTAATAGAATCTTCCCTTTGCCGCTTTCTCTCCACTTCTGGTTTTCAGTGTTCTCATTTCCAATTCTCTTAAGGGCTCTAGTGGAAGCTCAAACACCTATCAAAGCAAAATTCACTATCACTCAGCCCAACAGTAAGTTTTTTAATGTCATAAGGTGTATGAGAGGGAGTGACATGCCTAGAATCATAATGAAATCAGAAACTCCAAAGAGTTTTAAAATCATTGCTTCTCCCGCTCTCATTTTACCACAAGCCTGAAAAAAAAAATCCTCCCTCCTTCTACTGTTAATTCTGGATGATTCTCAGATCAACTCTGACTCATTCAGGAAGCCTTCCTAGATGAAGTGGGTTGACTGAGAAGTCTCCCTTCCCACAAACTTCTGTCTCTAGACATTATTTCTATATACCCCCCCTTTATTCCCACACCCATCAGTCTATCCAATGAGAAAATCTTGTATCAAAAATAAAATTTCTTGGCTTCCCTGGTGGCACAGTGGTTGAGAATCCGCCTGCCAGTGCAGGGGACAAGGGTTCGAGCCCTGGTCCGGGAAGATCCCACATGCCGCCGAGCAACTAAGCCCGTGGGCCACAACTACTGAGCCTGCACTCTAGAGCCCGCGAGCCACAACTACTGAGCCCGCGTGCCACAACTACTGAAGCCCACGCGCCTAGAGCCTGTGCTCCGCGACAAGAGAAGCCACCGCAATGAGAAGCCCGCGCACCGCAACTAGAGAAAACCCGCGCGCAGCAACGAAGACCCAACGCAGCCAAAATTAAATAAATAAATATTTATATTAAAAAAAATAAAAACAATAAAAATTAAAAAATTAAATTTCTGGGGACTTCCCTGGTGGCGCAGTGGTTAAGAATCTGCCTGCCACTTCAGGGGACACGGGTCCGAGCCATGGTCCGGGAAGATCCCACATGCCTCGGAGCAACTAAGCCCGTGCACCACAACTACTGAGCCTGCGCTCTAGAGCCCGTGAGCCACACCTACTGAGCCCACGTGCCACAACTACTGAAGCCCCCGTGCCTAGAGCCATGCTCCGCAACAAGAGAAGCCACCGCAATGAGAAGCCCGCGCACCGCAACGAAGACCCAATGCAGCCAAAAATAAATAAATAAATCTATTAAAAAATTATTTAAAAAATAAAATAATAAAATTTCCATTAACACCCTGAAGTTAAAACGAAGCCAATAATGTAAAAGCTATTAATATGTGTTCCATAGTATAGAGGCACTGCTATATAGTCCACCAGGATCATGTGATCATCGTGTTGGCTCCCTGTGGCTGCTCCTGGGTTCCAGAAGTTGTGCGATATACTTGTTCAAGACTTCATGGTTTAATCAGGACTTACGGACTGGCTATTGTGATTGAAGTAATATGCTACACCTTTTATTGTGGCTCCAAATGGTAGTCATAAGTAGATAAAATCTTATTTGAGAGATAATATATGAAACGTCTCAAAAATATAATAATGGGCAAAAGAGTACACAACAATACAAATCTTCCACCTGTAAAATATACACTACTCCCTTTAACCGTATCACCCCTTATCCATTTCCTCCACAATCTGAGTCAAGTGTTTGTTTTCCCACCTTTTCTATGAAGCCTTCCCTAATTTGTTGGACAGAAGTCATCCATCTAATACCCATTCACACAACTTAGCACTTCACATTAATGTTTCTGTTTCAGAAGCTTAGTTAATTCTGTTGCATACTCTCTTGCTGTGTTTTATGACTGTCAGTGTGTTTGTTGCTTTATCTTTTTGCCCTTCAAATTCCATATCAAGTCCCGTTACCTGTACCTCTAAACTATTTCCTAAATTTGACTACTTCTCAACCCTGGTCCAAGCCTCCATCATGTCTTTACTGGACAACTGGACTTCCCACTTGCATACTTGCCTGCTTACACAGTAGCCAGAGTGAACTTGGTATTTTAAAACTTTTTTCTTGTGAAATATAACGTGCATATAAGGGAGTAAATAAAACGTACATGTACAACTACTATATGAATTATGAAACAAATACTATATAATCACCACCCAAGACTGGAAGCAGGATATAGCCAGCACATTAGAAGGCCTACCCTATAATCCCTTCCCAATGTTAACCCCTATCTCCCTCATAAAGTCACTATCCTGACTTGCCTTTCTTTATAGTTTTATCACTTGATTATACATCGCTAAAAGTTTTCCCTGGTTTTGAATTTTTTGGAAGTGAAATCACATGTATTCTGTGTCTGGCTTCTTTCATTCAATATTTTTAACTAAGATTCATCTATTCTCTATGAGGCTGCAGTTTATTCATTTTTGTTGCTGTAAAATAATCTGTTTTATGAACATATCGCATTTTATTTATCCATCCTACTGTTGAATCTTTGGGTTGTCTCTAAATTAGGATGTTATGAATAATGCCGCTACAAACATTCTTGTACATGTCTCCCAGTGCATATGTGCAAGTACTTCTGCAGAGTATATGCCTCCCCCTCCCTTCTTTCCTTCCGCCTTTCCATGTGGATACACAATTACTCCAACTCCATTTACTGAAAAGACCATCCTTTCCTTCTTTTTTTTGCAATGCCAAAAAAAGGCATTTATGTCTCTTTGACATAAATCAAGTGTCCATATGTGCATGGGTCTATTTCTGGGCTCTTCTGTTACATTGGCCCATGTATCCATTTTTCTATTTGTGTTCCTTGTGGCAATATCACACTGCCTTAATAGTGGGTCACACTGGCTTTATGATAAGTCTATATCAAGTACAGAAAGTCCCTCCTCCTCCTCCTTTCTTCCTCCTCCTTCTTCAAGAGTGGCTTGCTATTCTTAATCCTTCACATTTCCATATACATTTTAGAATTAGCTTGTCAAATTCTACAGAAAAAGCTGTGGGTATTTTGATTGCTATTGCATTGAAACTATGGACCAATTTGAGAAAAACTGACATCTTTATAGGAATTGGTCTTACAATCTTGGAAAATAGTATATCCATTTATTTAGTCTTTAGTTTCTCTCAAAAAATGTTTGTAGTTTTCTGCATAAAGGTCTTACACATTTTTTTTGGATTTATTCCTAGGTAGTTGGTATTTTTAAAACACTCTTGTAAATGGTATCATGTTTTCATATTTTATTTTCTAATTGTTTTTGCTGGTATATAATAATGCGATTGATGCTTGAATGCTGATTTTGCATCTAAGTAATCCTGACAGATTGGTCCTTTAAAATTGTAAATCATTGCATATCATTCCCTTGTTAAAAACCCACCAATGGCTTCCCACTGTAAAAATATAATCCAAACTCTTTGTCATGAGTGTGGTGATATAAGAACATATCCACACATTATGTGATGCTCTTCCAATAAGAAGTTGAATTTATGTTCCTTCCTCTTGGACCTGGGTAAGTCTTTGTGACTACCTCAATGAACCAAATGTGGTGGGAGTGACATTGTGTGACTTCAAGGCTAGGTTTGGAAATACCCTGAAGCTTCTGCCAGTTTCTGTTGATATACTTGCTCTGAAAACCTTTAGCCACCATGTACAAAATTGGGCTACCCTAAGTCCACGTGGAGATACCAGAGAGAGAGAGAGAGAGAGGGAGAGGGTGCCCAGGTGCCAGAAATGTTCCATCCTCCAGTTATTTGTCTAAACAGCCCAGGCTCCAGACAGGGGGATGAAGAAGCTTTGAGATGACCCCTGCCCGAGCCACCACCTGACTGCAACCACACAAGACCCTTAGCAAGAGCCGCCTAGCTCACCGCAGGCACCCCCAGCTTCATGAGCATAGTTCACGACTGTTGTTGTTCTGTGCTATGCAGCAGTTGGTAATGGAACACTGATCTACAAGACCCTTTTACTCTAAGCTCAGCCTACCTACCACACCAACTTCATCTCCCATCTCAGATACATTCCAACAGCACTGGCCTTGTATCTGTCCTATCAAGTAAGTCAAGCTTATTTCTGTTTGGGGGCCCTTGGACTTGTCATATATCCTTACCTTGGAGCACTCTTATCTTAGCTCTTCAAGTGACAGCCTCTTTCTCATAAGTCATCTCCTCAAATGGCACCTCCCCAGAGACGCCTTTACGGCATCTCTATCACATTACCATCTTATTTTATTGACACACATTTTCTGAAGTCATTTATTTATGCAAATTAATTTTTTTCATATATTTATTGTCTGCCACCCCCCTCTAGAATGTAGGCTGTTTGAAGCCAAGGATTTTGTCCATTTTGTTCCCTCTGCTAGATCCAGCACTTAGAATAGTCCAGGCAGGCTTTCGTCATCAATCAAGATGCAGCAGCCGGGACTAGATACACCCTCCTCCCTTGAATAACTAGAAAACCAGACAAAATATATGAAACAGTGGTATTCAAGACTAAGGACATCAGAAAACAAAGGAGAGTGAACCTAAGAGATGGGAAACAAGGTGATTGTGGTGATGGTTTCACAGGTGCATGCATATGTTAGAGATTATCAAATTGTACACTTAACTATGTACAGTTCATTGTATGTTAATTATACCTCAGTAAAGTTGTTATAAAAAAACATAGTTCCAGGCAAATAGTAGACACTCAATAAACATTTGTTGACTGACTGTAGATTTTCTTGGACTGTGATTTCTTAGTGGTTAGCGATTGACTCTTCTATACATATTTAGGTAATACCCAGCAGAGTACCATGTGAGTACCAAGTATTCAAATGATGTTTTATGAATATTATCATGGCACATTTATTACACATCCATTATATTAATGTTATTTAAGTGGGACTAAAGATATTTTTCTTGACAAAGTGTTTAACTTCATTAACAATCGAAGAAATACAAATTAAAAGAACGAAATATTGTTTTTAACCTTTCAATTTGCAAATAGCTTTAAATGATAGCATAAGCATGAGTTATTTTTGTATTCAGAAGAAAAAAGAAAGCTATTTCCATTTCTAAAGCATTTTATAATACCTACTTAAGAGATTGGGGAAATAGATGCTTTCTCTCTACTGCTAATCAGAACGTAAACTGTGAGAAATTTTCTGTAGAACAATTTTAATAAATAACAAAATCTTCAAAAAAAAAAAGAACCCCTTGATCTAGCTATTCCACTTCTAGAAATGTATACTGAGAAAATAAGATAGCACACAAAGATTCAGTTACAAGATGGTTCACCTCTACACTGTGTGCAATACCAACAATTAGAATGGATCTATAAACCCAGCAGTAAGATACCGGTTAAATGAACACTGCTATATTCATTCCATGAAATATTATTCTGACAAGAAAAATGATGTAGTAAATGAATTAACTTAGAGAGATGTTTACACTATTTTTTGTTAATCAAGAATAATAGACTGCTATTTTTCGTGGCACCTTGGAGGCAGTCGGCTGCTTCAGGATGAAGCTGAACATCACTTTCCCGGCCACTGGCTGCCAGAAACTCATTGAAGTGGATGATGAACAAAAACTTCGTACCTTTTATGAGAAGCATATGGCCATGGAAGTTGCTGCTGATGCTCTGGGTGAAGAATGGAAGGGTTATGTGGTCCGAATCAGTGGTGGGAACGACAAACAAGGTTCCCCCATGAAGCAAGGTGTCTTGACCAATGGCCGAGTCTGCCTGCTACTGAATAAGGGGCATTCTTGTTACAGACCGAGGAGGACTGGAGAAAGAAAGCACAAATCTGTACGGGGTTGCATTGTGGATGCCAATCTGAGTGTTCTCAATTTGGTCATTGTAGAAAAAGGGGAGAAGGATATTCTTGGACTCAGTGATACTACTGTGCCTCGTCGCCTGGGGCCCAAAAGAACTTGCAGAATCTGCAAACTTTTCAGTCTCTCTAAAGAACATGATGTCCACCCGTATGTTTTGAGAAAGCCCCTAAACAAATAAGGTAAGAAACCTAGGACCAAAGCACGTAAAATTCAGCGTCTTGTTACTCCACGTGTTCTGCAACATAAACATAGGTGTATTGCTCTGAAGAAACAGCGTACTAAGAAGAATAAGGAAGAGGCTACAGAATATGCTAAAGTTTTGGCCTAAAGAATGAAGGAGGCCAAAGAAAAATGCCAGGAACAGATTGCCGTGAGACAGAGGCTGTCCGCCCTGAGAGCTTCTACTTCTAAGTCTGAGTCCAGTCAAAAATGAGATGCTCTAAGAGTAACAGATAAATAAGATCAGACATTAAAAAAAAAAAAAAGAATAATAGACTTAAGGGAATGAAACAACAAGCCACAGACTGGGAGAAAATATTTGCAAAACAAATATTTGATAAAAGACTCATATCTAAAATATACAATGATCACTTAAAACTCAACAAAAAGAAAACAACCCAATTAAAAAATAGACAAATGATCTGAATAGACACTTCACTACAGAAGAGATATAGATGGAAATATGCATATTAAAATATGCTTAATGTCATATGTTATTGAGGAATTGCAAATTGAAACAACAATGACATACCACCACACAACTATTAAAATGGCTAAAATCTAAAACACTGACAAGGCCAAATGCTGACAAGGCTGTGGGGCAACAGGAACTCTGATTCATTGCTGGTGGGAATGCAAAATGGTTCAACCACTTACAAAGCTAAACATAGTCTTACCACACAATCCAGCAATAGTGCTTATGTCCACACAAAAATCTGCAAATGAATGTTTATAATAGCTTTATTCATAATTGTCAAAAACAGGAAGCATCCAGAAAGTCCTTCAATAGGTTAATGGAAAAACAAACTGTGGTACATCCATGCAATGGAATACTGTTCAACGAATAAAGGAAATGAATTATCAAGCCATGAAAAGGCATGGAGGAATGCATATTGCTAAGTGAGAGAAGCCAATCAGAAAGGCTACATACTGTGTGATTCCAACTATATGATATTTTGGAAAAGGAAAAACTATGGAAGGAGTGAAAAAAAAAAAATCAGTGGCAGCCAGAGGTTGGGCAGGAAGGGAAGGAGGAAGAATACGTGGAGCAGGGGGGATTTTTAGGGCAGTGAAACTATTCTGTATGATACTGACATACACACATGGATACATGACATTATACATTTGTCAATACCCATACTACTCTACAGCACAAAGAACCAATGCTAATGTAAACTACGGACTTTAGTGAAATAATATATCAGTAGTATTAGTTCCAAGTCACCATTATCTCTTGCCTAGATTATTTAGAGAACTGCTTAAGTGGTCTTCCTGCTTCCATCCAGTTACCTCTCTGACCTCATCTCCTATTGCTGCTCCCAGCTCCGGTCACACCAGCCTTCTTCCTGTTTCTTGAATATACAAAGCATGTGGATGAACTTTTTTTTTTTTTGAATGTTTTTTTGAATTTTATTTTATTTATTTTTTTATACAGCAGGTTCTTATTAGTTATCTATTTTATACATATTAGTGTATATATGTCAATCCCAATCTCCCAGTTCATACCCACGCCTTTCCCCGCTTGGTGTCCATATGTTTGTTCTCTACATCTATGTCACTGTTTCTGCCTTGCAAACCAGTTCATCTGCACCATTTTTCTAGATTCCACATATATGTATTAATATACGATATTTGTTTTTCTCTTTCTGACTTACTTCTCTCTGTATGACAGTCTCTAGATCCATCCACATCTCTAAAAATGACCCAATTTTGTTCCTTTTTATGGCTGAGTAATAGTCCATTGTATATGTGTACCACTTCTTCTTTATCCATTCGTCTGTCGATGGGCATTTAGGTTGCTTCCATGACCTGGCTATTTTAAATAGTGCTGCAATGAACATTGGGGTGTATGAGTCTTTTTGAATTATGGTTTTCTCTGGGTATAAGCCCAGTAGTGGGATTGCTGGGTCATATGGTAATTCTATTTTTAGGTCTTTAAGGAACTTCCATACTGCCCTCCATAGTGGCTGTATCAATTTACATTCCCACCAACAGTGCAAGAGGGTTCCCTTTTCTCCACACCCTCTCCAGCATTTGTTGTTTGTAGATTTTCTGATGATGCCCATTCTAACTGGTGTGAGGTGATACCTCAGTGTAGTTTTGATTTGCATTTCTCTAATAATTAGTGATGTTGAGCAGCTTTTCATGTGCTTCTTAGCCATCTGTATGTCTTCTTTGGAGAAATGTCTATTTAGGTCGTCTGCCCATTTTTGGATTGCATTGTTTGTTTTTTTAATATTGAGCTGCATGAGCTGTTTATATATTTTGGAGATCAATCCTTTGTCTGTTGATTCGTTTGCAAATATTTTCTCCCATTCTGAGGGGTGTCTTTTCGTCTTGTTTGTAGTTTCCTTTGCTTTGCAAAAGCTTTGAAGTTTCATTAGGTCCCATTTGTTTATTTTTGTTTTTATTTCCATTACTCTAGGAGGGGGATCAAAAAAGATCTTGCTGTGATTTATGTCAAAGAGTGTTCTTCCTATGTTTTCCTCTAAGAGTTTTACAGTGTCCAGTCTTATATTTAGACGTCTAATCCATTTTGAGTTTATTTTTGTGTATGGTGTTAGGGAGTGTTCTAATTTCATTCTTTTACATGTAGCTGTCCAGTTTTCCCAGCACCACTTATTGAAGAGACTGTCTTTTCTCCATTGTATATCCTTGCCTCCTTTGTCATAGACTAGTTGACCATAGGTGCATGGGTTTATCTCTGGGCTTTCTATCCTGTTCCATTGATCTATATTTCTGTTTTTGTGCCAGTACCATATTGTCTTGATTACTGTAGCTTTGTAGTATAGTCTGAAGTCAGGGAGTCTGATTCCTCCAGCTCCGTTTTTTTCCCTCAAGACTGCTTTGGCTATTTGGGGTCTTTTGTGTCTCCATACAAATTTTAAGATTTTTTGTTCTAGTTCTGTAAAAAATGCCATTGGTAATTTGATAGTGATTGCATTGAATCTGCAGATTGCTTTGGGTAGTACACTCATTTTCACAATATTGATTCTTCCAATCCAAGAACATGGTATATCTCTCCATCTGTTGGTATATCTCTCCATCTGTTGGTATCATCTTCAATTTCTTTCATAGTGTCTTATAGTTTTCTGCATACAGGTCTTTTGTCTCCTTAGGTAGGTTTATTCCTAGGTATTTTATTCTTTTTGTTGCAATGGTAAATGGGAGTCTTTCCTTAATTTCTCTTTCAGATTTTTCATCATTACTGTATAGGAATGCAAGAGATTTCTGTGCATTAATTTTGTATCCTGCAACTTTACCAAATTCATTGATTAGCTCTAGTAATTTTCTGGTGACATCTTTAGGATTCTCTATGTATAGTATCATGTCATTCTCTATGTATAGTAAAACAGTGACAGTTTTACTTCTTCTTTTGCAATTTGTATTCCTTTTATTTCTTTTTCTTCTCTGATTGCTGTGGCTAGGACTTCCAAAAGTATGTTGAATAATAGTGGCGAGAGTGGACATCCTTGTCTTGTTCCTGAACTTGGAGGAAATGCTTTCAGTTTTTCACCATTGAGAATGATGTTTCCTGTGGGTTTGTCATATATGGCCATTATTATGTAGAGGTAGGTTCCCTCTATGCCCATTTTCTGGAGAGTTTTTATCATAAATGGATGTTGAATTTTGTCAAAAGCTTTTTCTGCATCTATTGAGATGATCATATGTTGTTTTTTAAAAAAATAAATTTATTTATTTATTTTTGGCTGCATTGGGTCTTCACTGCTGCTCGCAGGCTTTTCTCTAGTTGAGGCAAGTGGGGGGCTACTCTTCGTTTGTGGTACACAGGCTTCTAATTGCGGTGGCTTCTCTTGTTGCGGAGCATGGGCTCTAGGCACACAGGCTTCAGTAGTTGTGGCACACAGGCTCAGTAGTTGTGGCGCACGGGCTTAGTTGCTCTGCGGCATGTGGGATCTTCCCGGACCAGGGCTCGAACCTTTGTCTCCTGCATTGGCAGGCGGATTCTTAACCACTGAGCCACCAGGGAAGCCCGATCATATGGTTTTTATTCTTCAATTTGTTAATATGGTGTATCACATTAATTGATTTGCGTAAATTGAAGAATCCTTGCATCCCTGGGATAAATCCCACTTGATCATGGTATATGATCCTTTTAATGCGTTGTTGGAATCTGTTTGCTAGTATTTTGTTGAGGATTTTTGCATCTATATTCATCAGTGATATTGGTCTGTAATTTTCTTTTTTTGTAGTATTTTTGTCTGGTATTGGTATCAGGGTGATGGTGGCCTCATAGAATGAGTTTGGGAGTCTTCCTTCCTCTGCAATTTTTTGGACGAGTTTGAGAAAGATGGGTGTTAGCTCTTCTCTAAATGTTTGATAGAATTCACCTGTGAAGCCATCTGGTCCTGGACTTTTGTTTGTTGGAAGATTTTAAATCACAGTTTCAATTTCATTACTTGTGATTGGTCTGTTCATATTTTCTGTTTCTTCCTGGTTCAGTCTTGGAAGTTTATACCTTTCCAAGAATTTGTCCATTTCTTCCAGGTTGTCCATTTTTTTGGCATAGAGTTGCTTGTAGTAGTCTTTTATGATGCTTTGTATTTCTGTGGTGTCCATTGTAACTTCTCCTTTTTCATTTCTGATTTTATTGATTTGAGTCCTCTCCCTCTTTTTCTTGATGAGCCTGGCTAAAGTTTTATCAATTTGGTTTATTCTCAGAGAACCAGCTTTTAGTTTTATTGATCTTTGTTATTGTTTTCTTTGTTTCTATTTCATTTATTTCTGCTCTGATCTTTCTGATTTCTTTCCTTCTACTAACTTTGGGCTTTGTTTGTTCTCCTTTCTCTAGTTCCTTTAGGTTTAAGGTTAGATTGTTTATTTGAGATTTTTCTTGTTTCTTGAGGTAGGCTTGTACTGCTATAAACTTCCCTCTTAGAACTGCTTTTGCTGCATCCCATAGGTTTGAATCGTTGTGTTTTCATTGTCATTTGTCTCTAGGTATTTTTTGATTTCCTCTTTGATTTCTTCAGTGAGCTCTTGGTTATTTAGTAATGTATTGTTTAGCCTCCATGTGTTTGTGTTTTTTACGTTTTTTTCCCTGTAATTGATTTCTAATCTCATAGCATTGTGGTCAGAAAAGATGCTAGATATGATTTCAATTTTCTTAAATTTACAGAGGCTTGATTTGTGACCCAAGAAGTGATCTATCCTGGAGAATGTTCCGTGCGCACTTGAGAAGAAAGTGTAATCTGCTGTTTTTGGATGGAATGTCCTATAAATATCAATTAAATCTATCTGGTCTATTGTGTCATTTAAAGCTTGTGTTTCCTTATTAAGTTTCTGTCGGGATGATCTGTCCATTGGTATAAGTGAGGTGTTAAAGTCCCCCACTATTATTGTGTTACTGTCTATTTCCTCTTTTATAGCTGTTAGCAGTTGCCTTATGTATTGAGGTGTTCCTATGTTGGGTACATATATATTTATAATTGTTATATCTTCTTCTTGGATTGATCCCTTGATCATTATGTAGTGTCCTTCCTTGTCTCTTGTAACATTCTTTATGTTAAAGTCTATTTTATCTGATATGAGTATTGCTACTCCAGCTTTCTTTTGATTTCCGTTTGCATGGAATATCTTTTTCCATCCCCTCACTTTCAGTCTGTATGTGTCCCTAGGTCTGAAGTTGGTCTCTTGTAGACAGCATATATATATGGGTCTTGTTTTTGTATCCATTCAGTGAGCCTGTGTCTTTTGGTTGGAGAATTTAATCCATTCACGTTTAAGGTAATTATCGATATGTATGTTCCTATTCCCATTTTCTTAATTTTATGGGTTTATTTTGTAGGTCCTTTTCTTCTCTTGTGTTTCCCACTTAGAGAAGTTCCTTTAGCATTTGTTGCAGAGCTGGTTTTGTGGTGCTGAATTCTCTTAGCTTTTGCTTGTCTGTAAAGCTTTTGATTTCTCCATCAAATCTGAATGAAATCCTTGCCAGGTAGAGTAATCTTGGTTGTAGGTTCTTCCCTTTCATCACTTTAAATATATCATGCCACTCCCTTCTGGTTTGTAGAGTTTCTGCTGAGAAATCATCTGTTAACCTTATGGGAGGTCCCTTGTATGTTATTTATCATTTTTCCCTTGTTGCTTGCAATAATTTTTCTTTGTCTTTAATTTTTGTCAATTTGATTACTATGTCTCTCAGCATGTTTCTCCTTGGGTTTATCCTGCCTGGGACTCTCTGCACTTCCTGGACTTGGGTGGCTATTTCCTTTCCCATGTTAGGGAAGTTTTCGACTATAATCTCTTCAAATATTTTCTCAGGTCCTTTCTCTCTCTCTCTCCTCCTTCTGGGACCCCTATAATGCGAATGTTGCTGCGTTTAATGTTGTCCCAGAGGTCTCTTAGGCTGTCTTCATTTCTTTTCATTCCTTTTTCTTTATTCTGTTCCGTGGCAGTGAATTCCACCATTCTGTGTTCCAGGTCACTTATCCGTTCTTCTGCCTCAGTTATTCTGCTATTGATTCCTTCTAGTGTATTTTTCATTTCAGTTATTGTGTTGTTCATCTCTATTTGTTTGTTCTTTAATTCTAGTAGGTCTTTGATAAACGTTTCTTTCATCTTCTCAATCTTTGCCTCCATTCCTTTTCCGAGGTCCTGGATCATCTTCACTATCATTATTCTGAATTCTTTTTCTGGAAGGTTGCCTATCTCCACTTCATTTAGTTGTTTTTCTGGGGTTTTATCTTGTTCCTTCATCTGGTACAAAGTCCTCTGCCTTTTCATTTTGTCTGTCTTTCTGTGAATGTGGTTTCCCTTCCACAGGCTGCAGAATTGTAGTTCTTCTTGCTTCTGCTGTCTGCCCTCTGGTGGATGAGGCTATCTAAGAGGCTTGTGCAAGCTTCCTGATGGGAAGGACTGGTGTGGATGAGCTTCTTATGTTGGCAATATTCTGCATATTACCACACATTGAAGCCATGAGAGAAACTCATTCTTGAGGACACAAAAGTTTGCATTTGGAACCCTCTCAGTTCTACATTCTGCCATATGTATCTCTTCCTTTGACTGGTTCTAATTTGTATCCTTTTATTATAACAAAACTACCATCATAAGTCCTGAGTCTGGTGAGTCATTGTAGCAAAGGATGGAACCTGAAGGTGGTCATGGAAGCTTCCTAATTTGTAGCCAGCTGGTCTGAAGTAAGGGTGGCCCTAGGGATCCCTGAACTTGCAGTTGGTGCCTAGTCTCAGGCACACTTGGCAGTCTGGAGGTCTGTGCTCTTAACCTCGGTTGGCTCTAACAGTAGCATTAGAAGAAGTTCGGCAACAATATCTAGTATCTCAGGTTGCGAGAAATAGTAGTGTCCCGCAGGCAATGATGGTTTAGAACTACTGAGTTTCCACAGCCTGCATTAGATCCTGGATGGTACCCAGTAGCTCTAGGTGAACATCATAACACCACATATTTGTACAACTTACCTTGGAAAATTTCAAATCTGAGTTTCTAAACAGGTAATATCATCCTCCTTTTAGAAGCAAAGAAACTGAAGTGACTGAAGGGAAGACACTTGTCCAAGGTCACTAGACTCAAACACAGGTGTTCTACTTCAACACAGAACTCTTTATAGTAGCACCCACAAACTACAGAAGTCAATTATAACACATAAGCAGGGGTATCTTTATGATCAGTTCTGCCTAAGCCCTTGTTAGGAAGTTGAAGGCAACTAGGTTCCTCCAGACTTAGGACTCAGGATCCTCTTCCACATATGTGACTTTCTTCTTTGGGGGCAGTGAAATTTGGGGAAAAATCTCTAGAAACTCAGGTCTTCGTCAGTTAGAGAACCACATATTCCCTTAGAGCTCATAATGGTCTCATACTATTGGCCTTTCCCAGGGGAGGAGAGAATTCATTACCCTCAGAAAGACCAAAATTAAGTATGTAAGGAAACTTTCAGTTCAGAGACTTGAGAGAGCCTGTCCCAGAATTGTATCACACTACTAACATATGCAAGTTCTTGAGTGCATTGAAAGATGATAAGCCAAGCCTACAAACCAAATGGAAAATGGCAAACATACGAATAGTCAGTTTCAAGAAAAAAAATACAATTGGCTCTTAAGTAAATAAAATATTCCCAATCTCACTCATAATATGCAAAATACAAATTAAAACTATAAGAAGATGTCATTTTTACCTGTCAGATTGGCAGAGAAAAAAATTTGGATAACACATTGTGTTGTGGATCTGGGGAAACCTCATCTGGCACCCTCTTATGTTGCTGGGGAGATTCAAAATTGGTATAACCTCTGTGAAGGGTGGCTTGGCAACATTTTACAAATGCATATTTGCATTTGACTCAGCAAGTTCATTTTTAGGAATTTATTCTAAAAATGTATCCACTGGTTAGTGTAAAGATGTCTGCTGTATATTGAAAAACTGTCACAATATTTTACAATGCTTTCCATTAAGAGATGAATCTGTTTCCCCCACTCTTTGAATCTGGAATGGCCCTGGGGCTTGCTTGCAATAAAATGCAGCAGAAGGGTTCCAGAGCCTAACCTCTCATGCTCTTGGAATTCTGCCCTTGGACCAGTTGGTGGTTAGAAGCTGGAAAAACACCAAAGATGCTGTTAGCAAAGCCTGGAGGAATGGTGAACAAACAGTTGCTGGAGGCTGAGAAAGCAGTAAGAAAATAGTTATTAGAGGCTGGAGAAAGGACAACACGTGTTATGTGTGATGGAATAATTGGCAAAATGTTGCCGTGGAAACTTGAAAGATAAGAAATGTACCTAATAAACGTTAAAATATACGATAAAGAGATCTCCAGACAGAACGTTGAAAGTGCCATTTGGTTTCTTCTAACGGAGTATAATAATGCACAGGAAGAGAGGGGTGAGCGAAAGAAGCCACCATGCAATTTACAAGCAGAATCTGGAGGAGATGCAGAAGCACCAGGATTTGCTGGTTTGGCTGATAGAACCGTCTCTTATCCCCTGTTTTCCCAGCTCGTTTATATTTCTCAGCATTAAAAGAGTCCGAGGCCAAAAATCAAATCAAGGGTATGGCTGTGAGAACCTTTGTTAAGACTCCTGAATGATTTAAGGTTTTAAGGTAAATGCCTAAAGGACTCTCAGCAAGGGCTTCTGAGAATCTTAAGGATGCTTTCCCACGGTAGCTCCAAATTATTGCCCCCAGAGACCTTGATTGTCTTGGTATATGTGACACGAAACACCACAAAGTTCCCCTATTTTGATAGCATTGTGTTAATTGGATCACTTGAATACCAGCAGGGAGGATATACACCCTAAAATGATTGGGGGGTGCCTGCCATATCAGTAGTTATTAGGGTCCGGTTGTCTGGGGCATGCCCGAGAGGTCCACTCCAAGATTGAGGACAAGTTCCTGTACCTTGCCCCGCCTACCACGTGGAGGTGTAGTTCTGGTAGGCTTCTTTGGATTTTGGAGACAGCATATACCACGTTAGGGAATACCACTCCAATCCATGTATTAGTGACTTTGAAGGTCACACATTATGAGGGGGGCCAGAGCAAGAGCAGACTCTGTAGCAGGTTCTGGGTACCGTTTAAGTGGCCTTGCTTCCTGGCCCCATGACCAGGAGATTCCTTGGTGCTAGTGGTGTTAGTTGTACATGTGTATGCCATGTAGAGTTTTTGCAAGCTCCACCGGGAAAACTGTAGTGTAGACCTCCAGGGTTCTGCTGCATGGCTGTGCCTACAACAGTTAATGTTCCCAGAAGCAGATCTTAACCGATGATGGAGAGTTGGTAAATAAATATCCCAACATCCTTGCTCTTCCCTGTGGGGTAGCTCTGAGGTGTGTCCTACACCATCTCCCAGGGCTCCCTGACGGGATTAAACCTCAGTTGCCCACACTCACCCTTTATTGCCCTCCTTCCTTTTTTTAAACACCTCTTTCCCTACTGGTGGTCCCCTTCCCCAGGTAAACTCCTTGCACTCTAATCCTTGTCTCAGCGTCGATCTCTGGAAGTTCCAAACTAACCTACCAATAATTAGAAAAATAATTAGAAAAAAAGAAAAGAGTCTTGCTCGTCTATGACTCCTAGCCCCAAACAGAGCTTTTCCCCAAATAGAATGTTCCCATGATGCAGTACCCTGGCTTACTGACAGATCAGTGAGCTTTCTGCTATATTGCAAGTGCATACATTCTCTCTCTCTCTCTCACTCTCTTTTTACATTTTATTATTTTTTTTTGATTTGGCCACACAGCTTGCAGGATATTAGTTCCCTGACCAGGGACTGAACCCAGGCCCCAGCAATGAAAGCGCCAAGTCCTAACCACTGGACCACCAGGGAATTCCCCATACATACTCTCTTGATCAC
This sequence comes from Eubalaena glacialis, assembly GCF_028564815.1. Taxonomy (NCBI): domain Eukaryota; kingdom Metazoa; phylum Chordata; class Mammalia; order Artiodactyla; family Balaenidae; genus Eubalaena; species Eubalaena glacialis. The sequence continues at coordinate 9,063,409 of NC_083725.1, read as the reverse complement.
AGGTGAAGGTCGGCCAGAAGCCACCTGAAGCATCAGAGGTGAAGTAGTTTCCTACTCTCACAGAGCTTTGGTGGATACCAAGAACTTCCATTCACTGACGCATTCTGGTAGACACTATACTAAGAATTTTACATGCATTATCTTATTGTCACGTTATAAGTGAGATGTTTAGCCTTAGCTCAGAGCAGTTAAGTTACTTTCCCAAAACCTGATCACTGGTAAATGATGAATCTAAACTTTGATGCTGGGACTGTCTGACCTCAGCTTATGCTTTAAACCTATATTACTTTCCTTGTGTCAGTCACCACAGTTCTACCATTTGATGGAAAGTGTGTTCTTCTCTTAAGAGTAAGGTCCTCTGCCCAAGTCTACTCTTTCTCTCTCCTTCTGCCCTGAAGTAGGTAGGGGATTCAGTAGAGGGTCTTGGGTTGGACACTGGTTGCAGAGAAGATTTGGAACTAGAAACATGGGACAGGAGTAGCAATGATGGGGCTCCCACTACAACTGGGCACCATTAACAAGACCCCGCAACTCCCTCAAACTGCATCTCTCTACTAGATAACTTGGGCTTTGCAAGATATGGGGGTAAGTTCTGTTTCAGTGCCTTAAGTAGGTAATGAAAATTCCTTGTTGAACAAATAATTGAAAGAAGACAGAACCAACTGTGTGTATGTACATATGCTAATAAAGGTTGTTACAGTTAGCAGTGGGGAAAAGCAATAAACAAACTTATGAAATCTCCTTATGTTTATAAGTTAATTTCAAAGACCAAATGTTGGTTTGAATGAGTCTCACTATTTGCATTGATCAACAATATCTCAATAAAAGTGGGGTTTTTTGAACCTAGCTTCTTCGTATGAGAGTCAAGACAATGTGACATTCCGTAAGTGTGACAGATGTGAACATGATTTTATTTTTTGATGGTCGTTAATGGCCTATAACCAGGGCACAACCTCCCAGGTAAACATTTAACTTTGCAGCATTAGTAGAAGATGATTCACTAACTTTTAAAATTATTTTCCCCTTATATCACTATCCCATTAGGTTTGTAGCTTTTAAGTCCATATACTCAGACACAGGTACGAATAAATACACATATATTATTTGTAGTATGTGACAGTTTACATAAGGGCTTCCTAGTACAAAGGGGGTTGTTAGTTTTGCATCTCAAATTAGTTCCTGCTAACCCAGCAACTAAAGCAAATTCCTTTGTGAAAAAAAGTTTCCAAGCATGGCCTGGTAATTGTTTTAATGGATTTTCAATGAGGGGTGAAGTACCATGCTATGTGCCCTGCGGGCATGCCATAAATATGTTTTGACTGACTCTGTTAACAATCCACATAGAAAAAAAAAACAACAACAACCAAATATGTACTGTTTCAATTATTTTTTTTCTCATAGTCTCTGTCTTTAGCACAGATATCTATAAACATTTTAGGCCACCAAGGGAGCTGCTGCAGTGGTAGGGAACTGCCCAGTGAAGCGCTCTGGGCTGTGAGTTTTACTTAGTCTAAGACAGTCAGTATTACCTGAGAGTTGCACATCCCCAAGGGAGGGAGGAAGCTGCAAGCTGATGAGCTGAGGGTAATGGCTCACCTGTGTTAGAGACCCTTAACAATGGTATAGACAACTTCCTGTTTTCTATGTAAGGTATAGACCTGCTCTGACCCTGGCACTGTGGTGGATACTACTCTATTCTCAATATCTGTTGCACATACAACTGAGATAAAAAAAAGGTGCATAAAACCGAGTCTTCACCTGTTTGTCTGCCAAAACATTCACTGAGCCCTCCTGTAAGACATTGTATATATACATATATATTTTTTTTCACACAAACACATATGTATGTATATTCTTGCTGTGAGCCTGTAACTTTTTTTTTTTTTTTTTTTTTGGCTGTGTTGGGTCTTCGTTTCTGTGTGAGGGCTTTCTCTAGTTGTGGCAAGCGGGGGCCACTCTTCATCGCGGTGCGCGGGCCTCTCACTATCGCGGCCTCTCTTGTTGCGGAGCACAGGCTCCAGACGCGCAGGCTCAGTAATTGTGGCTCACGGGCCCAGTTGCTCCGCGGCATGTGGGATCTTCCCAGACCAGGGCTCGAACCCGTGTCCCCTGCATTGGCAGGCAGATTCTCAACCACTGCGCCACCAGGGAAGCCCCGAGCCTGTAACTCTTGTTCAAGTTGCTGTATGATTTAGGTTTTGTAACATACTGAGGATCCTCTGAGGGAGGGGTAGATTAGAGACCATCCATGTGTCCATTAGATTGCAAACTGGAATTTAGTAAGAAGGCCCTGGAGTGGACTCTAGAGTTAAAATAAAGCGTTCATTTTTAGTTTGAGGACGCTTCAGTATGAGCAAGAGAACAGGAACTGTCGGGTGGTAGGAAATAGAGGTTGACTGCCAGATGGGGGCTGGGAAGAAGAAGCCAAGCACTGGGGCTTAAAGCCGTTCAGGGCTGCCACGTGTGTATGCGGCGCCAGAAACCTCTGGTTTGAAGTTACATTTTTTGCATTTTTCTTAGTTAAGTAACCCATTTTCTTCCATCTACAAGAGGGTGAATCTCTTTTCCGGAAGGAAAAACTAGCACGTCTCAGCGAGCCCTTGAGGAAACTCAAGGGATCTACTCAAGTACCAGCAGCAGCAGTTAACAAAGGTATTTTCAAGTAACTGCTCTCCCTGCCTCAAATCCCAAGTCATTTAAGTAGAGAAACAGCCTTTTGTCCTGGCTCTGATTTGAAAAAAGTAGTTGAGGCCAAGCTTCAAGTCCAGGGTAAATTCTCATTAATGGGGCAAGGTCTGCCACCTGGTGGTAGGAAATAAAATGCCACCTGCTTGTCTCATCTAATTTCTTGCTATACTATTTTTTTTTTTTAATCACATTTTACAAAACCCATCCTCAGCCTCTGACTTGGGCTTGCTTGCCCCCAGCCAAAGTCTTGTAACTGGTGATAATGATGCTGACATGTTGAGGAGAATTTTTCAGCAAATATCTGGGCCTTAAATCACCTGTAGAGTATTTTAGAGCAGCTGGGAGAAGCAAAGGCGAGGAGGAGGGGACTGGTAGATGTTAGGGTTCTCCTAAAGAAGAAGGAAAGCATTCATTCATTCACGGAGTCACCACTGAGCGCCCAAAACCATGCTAATCAAAATAAAATGCGTTTCCTTGAAAAAAAAAAAGCTAATCAATTTGCAAACAGAAATGTGTAAGACAACATCCCTGCACCTTTAGTGACAAAGAGATGAATGGATGACCAAGATAGGTTGGGAAAATAAATTAGGGTAATTCTTGTTTCCATTAGGAGGCTGAGGAGAGTGCAGAATCGTTTGAGTCCATTAGGGGGAGTGCTAAGTCTCCAGACAAGAAACCCACACACTAGGCTAATTCTGGAATATGCCCACAATTGCTTGGGGATATAGCCTATCTATCCCTCACAGAGAGTGAAGATACCCCAGGACCCTGGGGAGCTTGAACTTCCAATAACCTTCTCCAGCACTGCACACACATCAGTTCTTTCCTCTTTCACCAGCCCTTATTTCTCCTTCCATCTAGGTCAGCTCTCTCAAATTGTGGCCATCAGCACCGCCATCACTTGGGAAACTTTTAGAAATGCAAATTCTCAGGCCCTACGACTTCCCAGACTAAATAAATCAGAAACCCTGGGAGTGTTTTTAACAAGCCCTCCAGGCAATTTTGATGCATGCCAAAGTTTGAGAACCATTAGTCTACAAAACTATGCGGGTATGGACCAGGGAGACGGGTAGGAATGGAAGGGAAGGGAAGGGAAGAAGCAATGGTTCCTGCAGGCCCATCTGGTTAGCCCCATGGCGTGTTAGAAGCACAGGAAGCACAGAACAGCTGTAAACGGAGATGACACTGCACACAGTGGCTTTTGCCAACTCAGCTTGGCACCAGTGTTGTAGACACTAACCCCCAGTTCACCCTAGGTCAGAATGGTGACCGTACCACGACCTTCAGACTTGGGACACGGACTCAGCCTTCAATTCGTGCCACTCCAGAGAAGTAGCTGCACAGTGTCGAGTCCAGGTAAGGTCAATCAGGGCTGTGTCAACTGCTACCGACACTCAGTTTCAACTCTCTCCACTCCCTTCCAGATCCATGCCAGGCCCGCCTCACCTCCTCGGCAGTGTAGTGTATTGGAAAGCCCCCTTAGCACAGCCTCCCACCTCCTCCCACTTGGGGTTGGGATACCTGGATTGAATACTAACTCCATCAAGCCCCTGGCAGCACTCAGCACCTTGCTCCCTCTTCTGTTGGACGGAGAGAATACTACAGTGGGCCCTCTGGGTCCGTTGGTTCTGCAATCACAGATTCCACCAGTTGTGGATCGAAAATACTGAGAAAAAAAAAATTCCAGAAAGCAGAACTTGAATTTGCTGCGGGAGAGCAACTATGTACTTACATAGTTTTTACACTGTATTAGGAGTTTTAAGTAATCTAGAGATGATTTAAAGTATATGAGAGGCTGTGCATAGGTTATATGCAAATACTAGGACATTTTAGATAAGGGACTTGAGTATCCGATTTTTGGTATGAGGGTCCTGGAACCAATCCCCAGAGGATACCCAGGGAGGACTGTACTTACTAAAGGGAAATGCTATTTAAATGTACAGTATCGCAGCACCTATAGTACTTACAGCATGGCAGGCATTATTCCTTAGTATTTTTCTGCCACCCGTTCCCATCCTCCCCCCATCCCGTCTGCCTGTCTCCCTACCTTGCATTTTTAGCACAAAATGGGCATTTAAATGGTGTGGAATGAACAGCCGAAGCATGCTTCTACTATCTGCTTTTTTTTTTTCTCTAGCTGCTGCCCAGAAGTGTCAGGCCAGAGTCAGGGGCTCAGACTTTGCCAGTCTCTTCCAAAGAAACCACTCTTTTGAAGGGGAAAGCAATAAGCTCATTCCGGCACCTCCCTGCGGCACCTCCCTGCCTTCCATTCCTCCTCCGCACACGTGGGCACACAAAGAGCCGAAGCGGAGGTGGCAGTGGGGGGAACGGGCTCTGTACGTCCAAAGTCCCGGGTCACCTCGCCCGGAGTCCGTCCAACTCCGCTGCAGACGGGAAGATGGGGCCTGGGCCGGGAACGGAGCCTTCCCCCCACCTCCCCGGGCTCGGGGCCTGTCAGGGCGCATCTGCTCCAAATTTATAGCTCCTCCTCGGGCCGCCGCCGGCCTCTCCACGGCCTCTTTACCAAGTGCAGCCCCAGCTGAGACCCCTCCCGCGGGGAGGGAGAGGACACACCCGCGCCCGCCCCGGGCTGGGGGCGGGGAGCAGGTGTGAAGCGGGGGTCGCAGCCGCGCGCGCGGTCACTCTCCATCGCACCGCGGAGACCCGGTTTCGTTCCCTACGTGCACACAATGGGGCCGGGGCCAGGCCGAGGGCGGCTCATTACCCCGATGGGCCGGGGAGCGGGTGTTGAAAGAGGGGGGAAAGGGGGAGGGCCGGCCGCCAGACCGCTGCGCGCAGACCCCGGGGTCGGGGCGCGCGAGGGTGGAGGGGCGAGGCCTGCACCGTGGACACCGGTCCAGTTGCGGCCGAGCTCCGAGCCTCGCCAAACCCCCAACGCCCGGGCCAATCTGGGCCCCCAAGGCCGGGCGGGAGGAGGAGCCAGGGAACAACAAGAGGCCCAAGGGGGCTGGGGAGGGACGGGCGGCGCCCGGGGAGCGCGCGCCCTGCTGGGCCGCTGATTGCCTATTGTCCGCGTCCCCTCCGCGCCCCGCGCCCGGCCGCCGCCCCTCGCGCTCGCCTGGCGTTAACTCCTTCTCCCTGCTGGCCCCGTCCGTTCGAAAAGAGCAGCTAGCGCCGCCGGCGCGTGCCGGGGGAAGGGTCTTTCACGGAGGGGGCCTGGGGGGAGGAGAGGAAGGGGAGGCAGGAAGCAGAGGCTGCACAGAAAAGCACTAGCCGGCCTCCAACACCGTCCCTCACTCGTGCCTGCGGATCACGGGACTTTCATGCGCTCCCCTCCCGCGCCCCAAATGCTTCGTCTCCCCAGGTTGACGACTCTCTTCTCTAACCCGAACTGTTCCGGGAGAGATGCCCTCTTTTTATTTTATTTTATTTTCCTGGGCAGTGGAAGCCTTTGTCTGGGCTTTGGAATGCTGAGATAAAAGCTGGGAGGTCTGGACAGGTGTGTGTACCTTTGACGTTGAGGTAGAAGACTTGAATAGAGGAGGGGTGGAGGGAGGGAACTAAACGAAGTGTGCTAGGTTGTGACGGCCCCTGACACCCAGCTCCCTGCTCCCTAATCCTGGGGTGTCTTCTGTCCCAGGGAACTCGCGCTGGTCTCTATGGCTTTGTTTCATGCTCTTCTTTGCCACACTCTTACGTTCCCTGGGAGACGGGCACCTCTGGGGAAGGACCTGAAAAGGGACCGGAAAAAGGTTGGGGCAGCGAGGTCTAGAGATAAAGCGCCCACCACTGAGGGTTCGGACTCACGGGGGGGGTGGGGGGGGTGTAGAGTTGAGTGGAAGCTGAAGCTCATCAGATCCAGAGGCCAGAATCTGGCAGCTCGTGGACCAAATCTAGGCGACAGACACATTTTGTCCCGTTAAGTATTTTTAAGCATTCTATTATGGATAATAGCATATTCTGGATAATAAACATATACAAAATTAGAGAGAGTAATAGAATGAGCCCCATGGATCCATCACTCAGCTTCAGCACTTGTCCATTCAAAAACAATCTTCCTTCATCTATCCCCACCTCTCTCCCCTCATGATTTTGAAGCAAATGTCAGAAATCATATTTCTTCTGTAAATATTTCAAAGTAGTCCTAAAAGGTAAGGTCTCATTAAATAACATAATAAGAGTAATAACATTGTCACACCTAAAATATATCTCCCAATATATAATAAATATTCAAACTTCCCCAGTCGTTTCAATGATTTTTCTTCATTGTTGTTGTTCAGATTAGGATCCAAATGAATCTATACAGTGCAATGTCTCTTTTAACTGGATGTTCCCCTCTAATCTTTCTCTTTTTTTTTCTTTGTGAATGACAAAACTGGGTCATTTGTTCTGTAGAATTTTCCACAGTCTGAATTTTGTTGAATGTATCCCCATGGTGTCATTTAACATGTTCTTCTGCCCCTATATTTCCTGTAAATTGGTTGTTAGATATAAAGGCTTGATCAATTAATGCTTGATTTTTTTTTTTGCAAGAGTACTTCATAGGCAATATTGTGTAATTGTATCAGGAGTAATGTCTGCTTGTCTGTTTTTTGTTGTTGTTATATCAGCATCCAGTATCCGGTAAAGATCATTGCCTGGATCCATTATTTCATTAGGGATTGCCAAATTGTGGCATTCTAATTCTGTGATTCCATCTTCATTTATTAGCTGGAATACTTTTCTAAAGAAAACCTGTCATCAACTATTTGTTTACACTTAGGTACATCCAAATAGAAAAGGTAGGATAAAGGCTTGATTCTTTTCCTTTACCTATTATTTCTCAAAATAATGAACCAATTCCTTAGCATCCTCTAAAGGTAAGCAATGATTTTTTAAAAAAATCATTATGAACTCATGGATTTAAATATATTTGATATGTTTCACACCAAGTATGTTTTGATTACATGGGTATTTTTAAATTAGGAGGTACCATATTAAAAATTCTGAGTTCTGGTTTCTCCTGCAGATGATCTGGCAATGCTGAGCGCTTTTCCAACACGGCTAGAGCAGTCTGTTGTTGAAGGGCACTGCCCTCGTTACTGGGCATTTATTCTTCTCCTGGTCTGCTCAGATCTTTTCTGTTACCTCCCTGGACACTGCAGGTGTGAGTTTGTAAACCAGATTCAATCTGTGGTTCATCTTACAGATGAGAGAACTGGTGAAGTAATTTACCTACCTGGGACTAGAAGACAAGTCTCCTGGTTGCCTCCTCAGAGGAGAGAACCGGCTGGACTCTGCCTTACCTTTAATTTGAGCTGAGTCAGAGACCTTGAAACACCTCAAGACAACCTTCCTCCCAATTCCCAAAACACACTTTGCAGAGGAAACTTGAGGCTATCCCAAATTCCTCTCTCTCTCTTTCTTGCTTTCTACACCCAATCAGTCACCTACCTGCTAATTAGCCTCCCTGCCTCCATTCCTGTCCCCTCCAATTCATCCTCCTCATCAAAAAGAGGTGTTCCAAACCATAAGTCTAATCATGTCACTCTCTGGCTTAAAAATCTGTCAGTAACTTCTCATTGCCTTTAGGTTAGATCTAAGTCAGCCTCCTTTGCACGTCAGACAAGGCTCCCCGTGACCTGCGTCTTACCACATGCTGTCCCCTTGTCATGATCTTGTCCTGCAGCCAGACTGAGTTACCCACAGGACTCTGCACACACAGTGCTGTCTATATTTTGTCCTCTGTACTTTCTATTTGCTTCTTTAAGCACCCACTCCTTCCCCAGCTAACTCTCACTTATTGTTTAAGTCCCCTTCAAGCTTTGATCTTCTTTGGAAAACTGCTTTGGGCAGGCCCTGGCTGCATTCCCTGCCCTGTTCTGCACTTCTGTGGCCTCCTGTGTGGGTTTTTGTTCTTGTATTCTCTCTTTCAAGTTAGGTTCGTTTGTTTCTTCCACTTGTCTCCCACCTGGACGATGTGGGAGCTTCCTGAGGCCTGACAGGTGCTATGTCTGTATCTCCAACACCTAGAAGCGCAGCACACAGTAGGCGGGTCAGCGAGGATTTTGTTTAGTAAATGAAATTAGACCAGAGAGATGAAGCTTTGTGGACTTTTTTGGACAGAAGAAAGTTCTCCCTTCCGCTGTAGGGAGGGGGCTTGATGCAAATGACACCACTACAGTAAACTCACTGACAGATGCCAAGTATTGGCTAGGGTTGCCTGGGGCTGATGCAGCATCTTGGGGACCAAGCCTGTGTCTGCTGCCCTGGCTGAGCCACGACCCGGGCCCGGCTTGGTCTTGTCCATCCGAGGACACGTGTGTGTGTGTGTGTGTGTGTGTGTGTGTGTGTGTACGCGCGCGCACGTTGCCCACCCCTCCTCCTCCCGCTGGGACGATAATTAAAGCGCCAAACGGCGGAGCGGGCGGGCAGTGTTCCCGGGGGCGCATTTCATCGCGGCTGATTAATGAGGCCGGGGAGTTAATGAGGAGAAAGCTAAACGGAGGGAGCCGAGCAGCGGAATCACTCTCAGGCCCTGCGGGGGAGGGGGCCTCCGAAGGCATCTCCCGCCCTCTCTTTTCGGCCGAGGCTCTGCGCGAGCCACGTGGTGCCCGGGCTCCGCTCGCTGCCTCCGGCCGGGGAGAGGAGGGGTCGCCTCACACTCGCCGCCGTGGAGAACTTGCTTCTCCTTCCTCCGTGTGTGCCCAAACTCGCTAAACAGAGAAAGAACTTGCCCTTCCCGTCTAAAACCCAACAAAGGACCTCAGGAGACCGCCTTCTTCATTGTCGTGCAGGAGTCCCAGACCCCCTGCAGATTTCATTCCCGACCCGAATTAATAACCAACTCTGTCGTTACCAACCGACTAAACTTAGACAAGTTACTTAGTCCTTTAAGCCTCAGTTTCTGCATCTGTAAAATGGGATCATACTCCTTACCCCACCTCAAAATGGCTAAGGTTGACTGAGAACTTAGTATGTACCAGACACTCCTGTAAGCAGCTGGCATGTATAATCTCCTTAATTGCTCCCCAAAACTCTAGGAGGCAGGCTCAATTCTTACCATCTTTATTCCATAGAGAAGGACATAGAAGCAGGGAACGTGAGGTAACTTGCCCAAGGCCACCCAGCTACTAAGTGGCGCTGGGACGTCAACCTACGGTGTGATTCCAGAGCTCGTGCCCTTAGCAGTAAGCAACAGTGCTAGTTTGCAAGGTGGTTGTGAGGATTTAATCATATAACACATGAAAAAGGCTTTGTAAACTGTTAAATGCTAAGCAAATGTGAGAAGAAGCCACTGTTGTTGTTGTCGTTATTATTATTTTCATACTCAATTTTGGACCCAGGGTAGAGACAGGGCTGGGAAGGATGTGGCCCCTGAATAGGGAGAGACAACAGGCGGTGTGGTGGCCTCGCCAACAGTCTGCAGCCTTGTGTCCTAACCATAGTGGGAGAGCAGAGCAGAAAATGACCTGCTCTGCTCTACGTACCCACCTCTCAAGGCACACACCTCTACGGTCATACTACAGACACACCAAATGGTCTCCATGTCCGCACAGTGGCATGGGAGTAGTAGCCTCAATATTAAAGGATAGAGCTTGGCACAAAGGGATGGGGCTGAGTTTGGACTCGGAAGAACCATGTTCCAGTATGAATCTGCCATTGACCAGCCATGTGGACCTGGGTGAGTGGCTTGACGACCCCGAGCTTCATCTGCCGGTTGGGATGATAACAACCATAGCTGTTTCACAGGACTGCTGTAACAGGACAAGCATGAAGCTTTGCATGTAAAGAGTCATTGTAACTTTATGTTGTGCTTTGTATCTAGAAATGGCTGGCCAGGGAGTCCAGGTCACTGCCCTGGGGCATGCCATGGGTTTCTAGCAATGGGCAAAGGGCAAGATGCCAGAGCTGCCCAATGAATACACCTCCCTTCTCCCAGTAATCTCACTTTGGGATCTACAGCTCCATATTGATCTCCAGTCTAAAGTGATTTGGTACCAGAAGCCAATCAGCTTGACTTCTTGAAGTCAAGAAGTTCTTGACTTCAAAATGAGCCAGTTTCCTCCAGATGAGTTTCTTTTGCTGAACCAGGGAAATTGAGGCTGCCCGGGCCAACTAAAAACAAATCAGTCTGCCCCTGCTTGTCAGACACCTTCACCTTCGCCACCAACCAGCCTCTGAAGCCCCCAGCCCTCACTAACACTCCAAACCACCCACCCTCACTGTGGGAGCCAGCCAGGGATGGCAAAAAGGGAGCATCAATAATTTTCTCCAAAGGAGCTTGTGTCTAGAGAAACCAATATTTAACAACCCCATTTACATTGAAAGCGTGATTCTGATTATGAGATGGTAATGAGGGGATTAGCCAGAGGAGAGAAGCCCCCTGCCTGCCGCCCCCTCCCATTATTCCTCCATCACCCTGCACGGTGGGCTTATTCCTAGAGGAGGAGGTGTGGGGGAGGGTGCAGGGCACTCCCACTGGGAGAGCATCAGAGATGCCAGAGCAGGGCAGGGGTCCTCCAGGACCCCATCTGAAAGCCCCTTATTCACTTCTGGAATCAATTAACCTCAGAAAGGGTGATGGGTGAGATGTGAGACACCCGATTCTGAGAGTCTTTCCATTCCTTTCCCCTAGACTCAGCTGAGACCCTCTGCTCTCTGACTCTGTCCGGTATTTCAGATGGGCAAGTTTAAGTCATGTTTTGCCTCTGAAGTAGAGGACTGAAGTTAAAAAGTCTGTTGGGAGAACTTTTGCTTGGCTCCTGACTTCTCTGGCTTAACCTCAAACCCAGCCCCCATTCCCTAAATTCCCTGCCTCTCTGGCATCCTCGTTCCCCTCATCCCAGACCCTGCCTTTTAACCAGGCGGCAGTTTATCTCTGGCTCTTCCTGTGGGGCGAGGGGTGGGGGATGGAGAGAACCCAAGGGGGTCACCCATCCTGAGGCCCCGTTTGTTGGTGGACAATTGTGCTCAGACTGGATAATTCAGTGTGTGATTGTGGTCACGCCCCCCCTTTTGTGCCCCTTTCGGAGCCAATCTCCCAGACCCAGATGGGTTAATCCATAATGCAGACGAGCAAGTAATTGGCTGTCAGCCCGGCCCCCTGCACCCCCTCCCCTATTAGTGCCACTGCCCTAATGAAGCCCAGCTTGGAGAGCCCCCTTCTCAATGAGGCGCCAGCCCCAACCCAGCCAGGCACACATGTGTCTCCGCTGCTCTGCCTGAAGCCTGGTTCCCTTTAGGGATCCTCAGCCCAGCCTCCCCGGGGTGACCCAGCTGCCAGGGCTTCGGAGGCCTGGGGGGAGGCTGTGATGGATGGGAGGGAGTTAGTTAATAGAGCCCAAAACACATGGGCCCTGTCCCCACACCGACCCTCCCCCTCATACACACACACACATACACACACACACACACACACTTTTACAGCTTCCTCTGACAGCAGCCCTGGCCTTTTGAAATAGCCCCATGGAATATTCCCCACTTCCATCTCCCACCTAAGCTGTGCTGAAATGGGAGCTGGAAAGCTGTTTCTTTGGACGCTGGCACAAGTCATCGCCGCCCACTCCACCCCCAACCTCTGCCAACCTAAGTCCCTGTGTGGGTTTTGGGCAGAGACGGCTCCAGGCTGTGTTAAAAGATGAGCTTGGCCTTCAGTCTCCAATGACTCGACTAATGTTGGAATCTCACCAAGTGATTTTCTCTTCCTTAATTCTTGGACTCCATCTCTGATTTTTGATCCTACTTCTCTTCCTACCCACTTCCCAACCAATTCTTTAGAGGCAGAACTAGAACCAAGCCCCAAAGATGAGGCAGCTATCTACAGACCAGAGCCGTTCTCTCTGTTGGAGCTGCCCATCTTGTCCTAGGCATCCCACCAGGTTTTGAGCTCCCTGTCTCTGGAAGGATTCAAGCCAAGCCTGGATGAGAAGAAAGGTTTGGGGAGGATATTTGCAAAGGGACCTCCCATTCTCTGATTTCCTGCACTTGCTTCCTATCCCTACATCTCTCTTCCTTCCTTCCCTCCAATATGAAAAGCTGTGGGTTTGCTGACCCTTTTTCCAAACCAATGGAGGAAAGAAGAGATTGGCTGCTGCCTGGGCTTGGGTGCCCATCGAGGCAGGAACTCTTTGTCCTGAGGAGAGTCCTCGACCTGTAATCTGCCTGCCCTCCTGCCTCTATTTAAACCTTTAAAATGATAATTTTATATTTTCCATTATTAATTATCAAAATAGTTTTAAATGGAGGAAAGGTGAAAAAATTGCATATAGTCTCTCATAACTAACCAACCATTACTTAGATTTTGGTTTATTTTTCTTTCCTTTTTTTCTTTTGTCATATGCTTAGAAATCATTCAACACAACTAAAGTATTTACCGAATGTCTTCTGTGCGTCAGGCAGAGTGCTTATAGTTTTTCTACCTGGATTATAACTCCAGACCTGTTCCTATCTTTCCTTCTCCTCTTTTAATGCCAGGGTTATTGCTCTGGAATAGGTAAACCCTCTCATGATGGAATATTTGGAAATTCTCACATTTGAGATGGGGGTCTCAGCACCTGTCAAGGTTGGAATCCATAAAGGGCTCCAAAGTCACAGTGGGCCATCCCTTTATGATTAAGATCTTGGAGAGGAAAATAAGGCCCCCACGCTGATAGTGCAGGGCTCAGGGGGTGGAGGCAAGTGACCCTGAGTAAAGTCTAGCTCCATTTCTGATTGGATGTGGTAACAACACTGAGTGGTGAAATAACATTCAGAGGTTGCTTCTAGGAAATATTGAATATTTATGAGCCTTGCAATCAGGACCTAGGAGGTAAGGCTTTAAAATAAACAGGCAGCAGGATGGGGGTAGGGAAGATGGAAGGAGATAGAGAGACATGGAAGAAAAGCCATGGGGAAAGGAGAGGGACACATGAAAGGAAGGAAGAAGAAGAATAGGTTCTCGTGACTTGTCAGAATAATGACTTCTCTACATGTGTAGATGGGGAATGAGGTCAAAATGATGCTGGCTTTTCCAGGTCAGACCATGGAAGCCCAGAGAGATCTTGGAGTCATCTTCACTCCCAGGACTTGAGCTCCAGGATATGTCGGTTAAACGGAGCCCCTTATGGTGTAGAAAACCAAAGATCAATGTAGAGCAGTGGAAGGAAGGACTCCAGGGCAGAGGGGTCCCTAAAGACACTGGAGGTAGGTCCAGTACTCAAGGTGAATACAAATAAATCTATGAACACAAGTAGCAACTCAAAGAACACAGAGACTAAAGACTCAGTGACATAAGGTGGAAAACCTTTCACATATGTATTTAACGCAAAAACATTTCCCTCTGAATGTAAATCATTAGAGGCATGGGAATATTTTTCTTTAATTGAAAAATGAGACATTCTCTGTTGGATGCAGGGGATTTGAAGATCTTAATTGGTCTCTTCCTTTGTGAATTTTATGCTCACGTAGAGAGAGAGAGAGGGAGAGGGAGGGGGGAGAGGGGGAGAGAGAGAGAGAGAGGTTGAGGCTGGGAAATTGAGACAAAGAGTGATAAAAAACATAGTCCATTTCTGACTCCCCTGAAACTGCAAAAGTTCCAGGAATTATAGAAATGAGCAAATGCAAAGAGCAGCAGGTTTAATACTGATAGGTTCCAGGTACTATGGGATTTCGGAACTAAAAACAGAATGGTAGAAAAAGATCTGGAGGTCTTAGTGGATTACACTCAGCAGTGTGATTGTAGAAGTCATTCTGTTACTAGAATTATGAATTATACATAAGAATGGTGGGGTGGGGGCAGGGGAATCTTCCTTCTGCTATCCTCAGATGCAGGTCTTTCACAGAGAGGTGGTATACCAAGCACACAGGTATATGATCAGCCTGAGTTTAAATCCTGGATCCTCCATTTAGTAGCCACTTAAGTAACTTTGGGCAAGTTACTTAACCACTCAGTGCCTACATCTCCCCATCTGTAAAATGAGGGTAGTAACAGTACCTATTTATTGAGTTATTAGGAGGATTAAATGAGCAAAGCACCTAGAACAGCCCTGTCAATAGTAAGTTCACAATAAATGCTATGCTACACATTATGTCAGGCACCCAGGGTTCAAAGATGAGTCAGATATAAGTTCCAGCTCCCTAAGGGGAACTTGGAGCTCATGGGGAAGCTAATCATGGAGCAAATAATTTAAACATCACATGTTAAGTTATACAGTAGGGGAATAAATCAAGTGGTCTGGGAGAGTCAGGGAGGGCTTCACTAATCAGGTGACTGGATTGCCAGGATGCACGGAATCCTGGCAGGTGGAGAACAGAAGGGAGAGGGCATTTCAGGAAAAGGAAGTGGAGAATGGCAAGAGCTAAGGTACAGAAGTAGAGAGAGCACCACACATGAAAGAAAAAAGGCAGCTTGGTGGTGAGATGTAGATGGCCAGAGGGATGGGGTGAGAGGTGGGGTAATGGAGAGGATCTGGCAAAGGCACACATGATCTATGGTGATACTTGTATGCACTTCCTTTAGGAATTGAGAAGCCATGATCATTTCTAAGTAGGTGAGTGACATGATCAGATTTGAACATCAGAGACAAGCATGTAGCTCAGTGTCTGGCACTTGGCAGTTGCTTACTAAATGGGGTTTGAACAAATATATGACAACTCCTTGAAGCAGCAGAGTAGGGGATGGATTCCCAGTGGGAGACTGAACGCAGGGAGTTAGTTTGCAATAGTCAGAGTGAAAGATGGTGAGAATCTAAACTAAGGCAGTGGCTGTGGAGATGGGCAGGAGGTACAGAGCTGATGAAATAGCTCTCAGAGACTCACTGGACTGGCATCCTCAGGTTCAGGGTTTAAGCGGGGGGAGGTATAAAGAATTTAGAAAGAGTCCAAAAGAAAGGTCCTGTTTATAATTGTAACACAACAATAATAAACATAGGAATAAACAAATGAGAAGTATTCAAGATCTACATCATGGAAACTTTAAAATTGTTAAAGGACATAAAAATGAGGCAGATGTTTTCTGCCACAAACATGTATCACTGGTCCTAAAGGAGAACAATATACTCCTTGCCCCTCGTTGTTGAAAATGCCCCATATTTGAGTGCAATGTCATAAGACTCTATTACCCACCATCTCAGTACTACCTACTGCCGACTCCTGGGTCCTACCCCCTCATTCCTTGAAGATTTTAGCTTCCGGCTCAATGTTTCTCACCAACTCTTCCCCTGCTCTAATTCTTGATGGTTCTAATAACCACTCAGATGATCCACCCAATATCCTTGCTGCTCGGAAATTCTCTGGCCGTCCAGTGGTTAGGACTACAAGCTTCTACTGCAGGGGGCACGGGTTTGATACCTGGTCAGGGAATTAAGATCCCACATGCTGGCAGCTCGGCCAAAAATCCCCCCAAAAATCAAAAAACAAACAAACAAAAAACACCGAACAATATCTTTGCTGCTCAGTTTCTTGACCTCTCCTCTCACAACCTTGTTGTCTGCTCTACCTTAGCCATTAATTCCTGTGGTCATACCCTAGTAGACCTTGTCATAACCAGTAACTGAACTACTCCATGATCTTAATTTCAAGCAACCTCATTTCCAATCATCATCTCCTATTTTTTCCCATTGGCTTCTTCTGATGTTCCAATTACAACAAACCTTAGACCCCCACCAGGATAATCCATGAATCTTATTTTTTCCCATTGATCTCAATTTCTTTTCACTGTCACTCCAGTTTTTCAACTCGTGGCCCTACTTCCCTCCTTACTCAGCTTAAATTCCCATGGTCAATCATCAGAATCAGTTTCTTGTAGACATTCTCAGCTTTCCTATCTGACCCTCACTTCTCTGAGTGTGTTTGACTAACCCACAAAGTTGAATAAATCCAACTATCCACCTCTTCTGAACCTGCACCCAAGCCACTGAAGGTACCTGGAAAACATGCAAAACTATGCACAATGGTCTCACTTTAAATTCATGATCACTAACCCCAAGCAGGCCTCTAACACTGCCTGGTAATTATGTTGCATTTCCGTAGTTGTTAACTCTACTGCTCTCCTATATGAATATGTCATACACACACCTCCCTCCTCAAACCATCAACACCTCTTCCCCTATCCCACTCTTAGTTGATAACTTCCTATTTCGTGAGGAATAGAGAAGCAATCAGAAGATAACTCCCGGGACATCCCTGGTGGTCCAGTGGGTAAGACTCTGCGCTCGTGCTCGCAATTCAGGGGGCCCAGGTTTGATCCCTGGTTGGGGAACTAGATCTCGCATGTATGCTGCAACTAAGAATTCGCATGCCGCAACTAAGACCCGGTGCAGCCAAAATAAATAAAATTAAATAAAATCAAAAAGAAGATAACTCCCACTGGCTCCCACCATCACATCTTACCTACTCGTGTCTGTGTCTGGACGCCGTACCCTCTTCTTCCTGTTATTGTGGAAGAACGATCTGTGTCCTAAGTGAAACTGTTCATTCGTGCACAAGACCTCGTCGTCTCTCCAGTCAAGGATGTTGCTCCAGCCACTCTCCCCTCTCTTCTCTGAATCGTGGATGTCCCTTCTCTATTAGGTAATTTCAGTCAGCACAGAAGCAGGAGGCTCTCCCTCCCATTTTATTAAAAGAGATTTCTGATCCCACTTCTTTTTCAACTTTCTCCCTACAAATCTTCCCATTTCAGCAAAACTCTAATTCCTTTGCTTCTATTTTCTCATGCCACCCCAGTCAGAATTTGTTTCCACCCAACCACCAGAACTGCCTTTAACAAGGTCACAGTGGCATCCACATTACTGAATTTAATGACTCATCTCGGTCTTCATTCTAGCTCTTCTTACTCCATTTACTATAGATCCCTCCCTCCTCCTTCACTTGGTTGCCAGGATACCACACTCTCCCAGATTTCCTCTTATCTCTCTGGCCCCTTCTAAGTTTTCTTTATGCTTCCTCCTCAACTCCCTAAATCCTAAATATTAAAGTAACCAAAGATCCAGTCCTTGGACCTGTTTGCTTTTTTTTTTCTATCTCCCTTGATGATCTCATCTAGTTTTGTGGCTTTCTATAGCATTTATATGATGAAGACTCTCAAATTTATATCTCTAGCCTAGACTGCTCCTCTGAACTTCAAGAATAGTTCATCCCACTGCCCATTTGATGACACCACTGAGATTTCTAACAGGCATCTCAAACTTAACATGCCCCAAACTAATTTACTAATATTAACCATAAAATCTACAATATGTTTAGGTTTCCCCATACCAGTAAAATCTTGTCAGCTCTATTTATATATACTGATGTGAAAGGATACCCTAAAAATATTGATGTTAACAAAAAGCAGGCTGCAAAACAGTACAATTAATATGATCATATTTGTGTTTTAAGAAGGATAGAGAGATATATGCTTTTTTTTAAATCTGAAAGGATACACAAGAAACCATCTGTAGCTACCCCAGGCTGAAGAAGGATAAGAATGGTGTGAGGACTTTGTTCATCTCATACTCTTTTATTCTGCTTGGATATTCTTGCATGAGCATGTATTATGCCTAGGATAATAAAACTATTTTTTTAAACTAACAAAATAGGATCCCTAGCAGAGTATCAGACATAATAGAGGGGGAAAGGGAAGGAAGAAAAACAGAAAAAGAAGGTGTACTGGGTTAAATTTCAGAATGTAACCTTATTTGGAAATAGGACCTTTTCGGTAGTTAAGAAGAGGTCACACTGGATTGGGTTGGGCCCTAATCCAATGACTCGTATCCTTATAAGATGTACACAAACAGGGAAGAATGCCATGTGAAGACAAAGGCAGGGATTGGAGTGATGCGTCTACAAGCGGAAGAATGCCGAGGACTACCGGCATCCACCAGACCTGGAAGAGACAAGAAAGAAGATGTGGCACATATATACAATGGAATATTACTCAGCCATAAAAAGAAACGAAATTGAGTTATTTGTAGTGAGGTGGATGGACCTAGAGTCTGTCATTCAGAGTGAACTAAGTCAGAAAGAGAAAAACAAATACCGTATGCTAACACATATACATGGAATCTTAAAAAAAAAAAGAAAAAAAAAAAGGTCATGAAGAACCTAGCGGCAAGACGGGAATAAAGACGCAGACCTACTAGAGAATGGAATTGAGGATATGGGGAGGGGGAAGGGTAAGCTGGGACAAAGTGAGAGAGTGGCATGGACATATATACACTACCAAATGTAAAATAGCTAGCTAGTGGGAAGCAGCCGCATAGCACAGGGAGATCAGCTCTGTGCTTTGTGACCACTTAGAGGGGTGGGATAGGGAGGGTGGGAGGGAGACACAAGAGGGAGGAGATATGGGGATGTATGTATATGTATAACTGATTCACTTTGTTATAAAGCAGAAACTAACACACCATTGTAAAGCAATTATACTCCAATAAAGATGTTAAAAAAAATAAATAAAAATTAAAAAAAAAGAAAGAAATCTTCTTTAGAGCCTTCAGAAAGAGCATAGCCCTTGACTTCAGGCTTGCAGCCCACAAAAGGGAATAAATATGTGTTGTTTTTGTCCACTTAGTTTGTGTTTTTTTGTTATAGCAGCCCTAGGAAAATAATATAGAAGGGGAGAGAGACAGAGACAGAGAATAAGAATGAATGGGAGGCACAGAGGGAAGGCTAGTGGGCTCTGAGGGGGCAGTTGTTGTGAGGACTGACTAGTTAATTGGGTGTATTCACTAAACCAATATGTACAGAGTGCTTGCTCTGTACCAAGTTTAATAAAAGGAATCAGGAAACCTCTTGTTCTCCCTAGCCTTTGTTCCATCTGTACTGGGATGTGGACATTTCTGCCCAGGTGCCTCCAAATTTCCAGACTTGGCGGTGTGTGTTGCACACTAACTCCCCCCAGGCTCCTCCACTGGAACCCCAGGGGTGGGGGGCCGGGGCGGGGGGGAAGTGCACTCTAGGACAAGGGGCCCTGGCCTATTATCTCAGCAGCTACAGGGGTTGAGCCAACAGACCCTGGCTCCTGCCGGGGGCTGGCTCCTGCTGTCTGCTTTCCAGCCGGGGGCCTATTCTTTGCTCTCGGATCCCCCCTCCTGTTTGGCCCTCTGGCCCCTGTAGGCTGGGTCAGTGCCCCCTGGCATCATTGCTCTGAAGCCAGCAACCCTGCTGGGCCATTCACAGGCATAGCCTAGTAGGGGTGGGGGACAGATGTTAGTTCCTTGTCCCCCTCCCCAACAAAAACACACACATATGCTCAGTGTGTATCAGTGCCCTGGGAAGGGACCAGGGCGGAGAGAGTGATGGGAGGCTACAGGCTCTGGGGGGATGTAAATGGACTGGGTGTGTGTGTGTGTGTGTGCAATAGGGAGAGGCAGGGGCAGTAATCAGTGTGAGATAGGGGGGTTGTCCTCAGAGTGCCCTCCTGGGCAATTACATGCCAGCAGCTCATCCACTACCAGCTGGCATGCAGGCTTCGAACCACCAAGAAGCTTCCCATACAGCCCCTAGCTTGGCCACTGAAAATTCCCAGCTACGTTCTCTGGCCTATGTGATGGCTCTAGGCCACGGAAGTTGGCCTGGGGTAGCTATTCCCTCCATAAACACCCACGCCCACACCCCAGACACACATTTCTTCCCGCCAGACGCCATAACCCTATCAGAAGAAACTTACCCTCTCTCTCCATGGACTCAACTCTCCCCATCCTCTCTGCCTCTTGCTACTCTCTTCTTTTTGCCAACTCCCCTCAAAACTTCCTTTTCTCTTTTTTACTCTTTCTGAAGTGCAGACTGTTGGGGCTTCCCTGGTGGCACAGTGGTTGAGAATCCGCCTGCCAGTGCAGGGGACACGGGTTCGAGCCCCCGTCCGGGAAGATCCCGCATGCCGCGGAGCAACTAAGCCCATGCGACACAACTACTGAGCCTGCGCTCTAGAGCCCGTGAGCCACAACTACTGAACCCGCGTGCCACAACCACTGAAGCCCACGCGCCTAGAGCCCGTGCTCCGCAACAAGAGAAGCCACCACAATGAGAAACCCACGCACCACAACGAAGAGTAGCCCCCGCTCGCCGCAACTAGAGAAAAGCCTGCGCGCAGCAACGAAGACCCAACTCAGCCAAAAATAAATAAATAAATCAATAAATAAATAGATTAAAAAAAAAAAAACCCTGGGAAAGAAGTAGTCTTCTGAGGCAGCAGAAGGGAAGGGCCTGGAACTCAAATTCTTTCTCCAGCCTACGGTGGAAGTTAGACAAGGACCCTCCAATTATATTATAGTGCACACACTGAGTGCTTTAGGTCAGGGGTCCCCAACCCCCCGGGCTTCAGACCGGTACCAGTCCGCGGCCTGTTAGGAACCGGGCTGCACAGCAGGAGGTGAGTGGCGGGCGAGCGAGTGAAGCTTCATCTGCCGCTCCGCGTCGCTCACATTACCACCAGAAGCATTTCCCTACCCGCCCCTCATCGGTGGAAAAGATTGTCTTCCACAAAACCGGTCCCTGGTGCCAAAAAGTTGGGGACCGCTGCTTTAGGTGCTGTACCAGCGCCTGTGGTCTACAGGTTAGGAAATGGAGACAGATGCAGCGAGTTACCTACTCTCTCTAAGCAAGAGGTAGAAGCCAGAGTTGTGTTGGTTGTTTGTGGGGTGAGGTGGGGCAGGCGGTGGGGAGACAAATAGGAGGCAAACTCCTTCCAGAACTGCCTGTGGGAAGAGCATGGAGAGAAGCCGGACTGGAAAACGTGCAGGGCCAGTGTCCAGGCTGCCCATCGGACCTTAAGAAAGGGAGGCTGGGCTTTTTCTGCCCACTCTCATCCCCACGCTCTACTAAATCCAGGGCTCCAGTGACCCTGAGGGGGCTGGGAATTGGGCTGTGGTTGGGAGGTGTTTATTCTCCAATACACCCCAGTTGAGTACTGCACCCTTGTTTGGCGTTTAATATGAGTTGGTTCAAAGGGAGAGTATTCTAGAGATACAGAGAAGTACAAAAAAGGAAAGAGAAGAAACAAGAACAAAAAGTGGGGAGAGAGAAAAGAGTATTGAGATGGAGTGAGTGTAGAAGAGGGACAGGAGATTTGGGCCAGGAGTGTCTCAGAAAGGAAGAGAGTGGCCCTACTTTGTCCAGCCTCCAAACCCAGGATGCCAGGGATTAGGAAGCAGCCTTGCCCATGGGCTGAGTTGCAGCCTCCGCTCAGGGAACCCTGAGCAAATAGCCCTGATCCCCACATAAAGGGCCAATTAACTGCGCTGTCTCTGGGAACAAATCCGCTAACAGGGTGACAAGCCCCTAGACGCTGGCAGGCCCTGTGTTTGCTGAGAGGCCCACCGGGAGCAAATCAGGGGATTAGGATGGGGCAGGAGCCACATGGTAGGATGCGGTTTCCTGTCTGCTGCAGCCCTCCCTGCCCCAGAGCAGGGCTGGTGCCAGGATGCCGGATTTCTGTCCTGGTCCATCCTCTGATGTGATGGAACCCAGGTGACCTGGGAGGGTCAGCAGGAAGGGGAGCAGAGGGCCCCTGAACCGGGAACCTGAAGCATCAGAGCAGAGCAAGTAGTCCAATTTCTCCTTAACGGATGGGCAAACAGCTCCAGAGTGTGAAATCTTCTCACTGGCAGATATAGGATTGGGACGTCTGGGTTCGTCATTCCTGAAGGGATTGATTTCTGGTGGGAAAATCTATCCCTTATCACCTCTCTTATCTGAATGCAACCTCGTCCTGGAACAAGGATCAGACGTCAGGTCCTATCTCTTAGTATCTGGTCCTTGAGAAAGAATGTGTCACCAGCTCCTCTCCCACCTACCCCAACTTAAGGTCCGCTGGGATTTAAGTCGTATGTGGGGCGCCAGGTTCCTAGTCCAGCAAGGACAGACGGGGTGCTGAAAGAACAGCTCCTAGGGCGCAGCCTCTGGTGGGGCAGGCCCTGCCCCACTGCCCCGCCCCGCCTCCGCCCTTCTTGCTTCTGGCCTGGCGAAGTCACGCGCAGAGCTGAGGCGGGGCGGGGCGGGGGGCCCGTAGGAAGGCACCTAAATGCCCGTTCGTTTGAGGCCCCCGAGGGCTGCTCTGAGGATTGAGGGAGGAGTTTGGGGACAAGTCCCCACCCCTTGACTAAGTCTCTAGTTCACTTGAGCGCTGCCTGCCTGAAATACTCAACTCCTGACTTAGCTTACGATGGGGTCTACGTCTGTGTAGCACCCACCCCTCAGGATGCTGACCTGTTCACCTGCCTCCTGCAACTTCGGAGGCAGCCACCCCTCAAAGGTGATCTCCTCACACGGAGCCCTCCGGTTGAACCAGAACCCCACCATCAGCAGGGCCTTAGCTCAGATAGGCCCGGGTTTCTCTTCCCCTGACACCCCAAGGCCACCCCTAGCCTAGGAAAGTGTGTGTGTGTGTGGAGTGGGGCGACTGGGAGATCTTCAGGTACAAAGAACGCCAGAAAAGCCAGAAACAGGCGGGTGGGGGGGTAGGGTGGGGGGGTATCGTGTCCCCTCCCCCTAAGGAGGATCGTTATCAAGTTTGAACAGATTTGAGCGAGTTTTCCATCAACCCCATGTCTTCTCTTGCACTTGCCTTTACAGAAACAATATTGCTCTCTTTGTCTTAGCCCCAGACTCCCTGGTTCCCCTTCAGTCTCCTCCGAAAGGTAAGACAATTTAATAAAATATGTCAGAGCAAGGTAATGCAAAAGCATGCCAATAGATGCGAGATGCCTGGGTTTCCCTGGGCTTTCCGCCTCCAGTTTTATCCCTGTTGAGTATCCTCAGGAACTACTAGATTAGTGGTGCGTCTGGGGCAAGGACTCCCAGGTCAAGACGCGCCGCCTCATCCCCCGGTCTCTCGGCTGCAAACCAGGCGACTGCTGGGCAAAGGGGTGGACGCACCGCGGAATTATTCTCCACCCACTCCCAACTCCCGCCCCAAACCAAGCCAGCCGTCCGCACTCCCGCAGCAAAGCCCGGGGACTTGGGAGGAAGTGGAAGCCAGGACTTGTTGGAGAGCTAGAGGAACGGTCTGGCGCTTTGCCTCAGTTTCCTAAAAGAGGAAAAGAGGGGAGGGATTCCTCCTTTGAAGTCAGGCAGAAGGGCAGAGTCCGAAAGAGCCTCATCCCTCATCTTGGGTGCTTTGAGAAAGGAGGGAAACTCTCCCGAGGTGTCCAGAACCGACGCGGGACTCGGGGCGCGGGGCGGGGACTCCATCTTGCGCGCGACGCGACTCTAGTCTCTGGCCCTGCTAGTGGCCGTCGGGATGGGGGTGGGAGGGTGGAAGGCGGCGGAATAATCCCTTAATTACGCGGTGATCCGCGTGGCACCTGCTTTCTGCCCGCCCAGCTCCCGGGGGACCCGGGCACTGGCGGGTGGAGAGAGAAGGACGAGGGAAGGAGGAGGGCACGCGGAGGCACGCGCGGTACCCAGGCGCGCCGGCAGGAGAGCGGCACCGTGGCTGGGACAGCGCGCAGAGGCTGTAGAGGGGCTTACGGCTCCCGGCCCGCGGGTCTCAGACCCAGGGGCTGGGCTCCGAGCCCCCAGCCCCGGTCTCAGTCGGGTCGCGCCATGCTGCGCTACCTGCTTAAAACGCTGCTGCAGATGAACTTGTTCGCGGACTCCTTGGGCGGGGACATCTCGAACTCCAGCGACCTGCTCTTCGGCTTCAACTCCTCGGTGGCGACGCTCAACCAAAGCCAGCTGACCCCCGGCGATCTTTATCTCAACGGTGAGACCCTGCCCCACGGGGACTTCGGATCCAGGGATGGGGTAAGGTGGGAGGGCGGCAAGGTCCGGGACCGAGCGATGCCCTCCCGCGCCTCCCAGCGCCTCCCGGGTGGTGGGGGCCAATGGATAGTTTGGGGCTTAAAGCACCTGAGTGGGGATATCGGCGGGAGGTCGAGGGCTTGGGAGAAGTTGGCAGCTGAGTCCACCACTCCTCTCCTCCCCAACCGATGCCCACGGCCACCCCAGGTGAGAAGAATCGGAGTAAGAGAGGCCGGGACCCACAGCACGGAGGGTAGAGGAGGGGGCACGGTCGCTGGAGGGCCTGGGCCAAGCCGGGCCACTCGGTGACCCACCCAGGTAACAGGTTTCCCTTCGGGACCCTAAGTTTTCCAAGAACTCACTTAGGACGAGGGTGATGACGCCAAAATGTTAAATGTGTTTGCTACAGAAGGCGACAGAGGCGGCGACCATTTCAGGGAAACTTAGAAGTTTGCCCCTCAGAGGTAGAACTCACCGCCGGCCCACCCCGGCAGAGCTGCGGCGGGCGGGCAGCGCTGGCGGGGAGGTCATTACCGCTAATTACGGTGATTAATAAATGACTGAGACAGCGCGCTTTCCCCTAGCGCTGCGGCGAGGCGGCGAGAGTAGATCTGCCGGAGCCTGGGGAGAGGGCCAATTGCGCCCCCTGCCGGCCGCATCGGGAACTCCCGCATCCCTGAACGACTTTGCTGTTGATCCCCCTCTGGGCACAGCCTTCATCCCTCCGCCTCTACCCGCTCGAATCTACCAGCACCGTGCTGGGGACTCCAAGGTGGCAAGAAAGGAGACCCAGGCAAAGGATGTGTGTTTGTGAGTGGGGTACTCCAGGTGCTGGGGGAGGAGCGCCAGAGCCCCATTAGCATGGCCATTAGCTATTCATTAGCTGCTGTCGAAGCATCTCCTGAGACCGAGAATGACAGGGAAGAAATTCCAGGGAAAGGACGCCTGCAGCTGTGTCTACAGGAATTAGGCGGAAAGAGCCGATGAGAAGGGTGTGGTTTGTATGGAGGGAGCAAGGAGGCAGAAGATGGGGAATGAGATGGGATTCTCCAACCTCCTGACCCTCTTAGATTCCCAGGAGGTTAAGCACAGAGCCCTTCTCACGGACACCCCAGACGCGCCTCTGCTCCCCCAGCGCTCTTACAGTGTTTTCACCACACATTGTCTCATTCAAACTCGAAAATTTAAGGAGGTGCGTTGATGGTCACATTTTGTGACTGAGAAAACAAACTCAGAGCAGATGAATAGTATCCCAATGGTCCCGAAAGCAACGTAAAGCTTGGCAATAACAAACCAACTTCCATTACACCCAAAGGCCATGTGAAGGGGGGAAAGGGAATTTTGGGGCCTGGAAGAATCTGATTCAGGTAGAGACTGTAGAGGTCAAGATAAGGTAAGGTGGGCCAGGGAGGAAGAGCCCTTAACTAATGGTAGAATAGCCATATTCATGGAGTCTTCTTCCAAGTGCTTTACATACACTCTGGTCTTGTGACAACCCTATCACTACTGCCACATTACAGGTAAAGAAACTTCGACCCAGACAGGTTCAATAATTTGCCCTAGTTCTGACAGCTAGGAAGTGTCAGCGTCTGAGATTCCAGCCCCGGTCGGTTCCACGACACCCCCTGAGCTCTTATCCACTCCAGGGTCGCTCACGTGGGGTCTGGTCTGCCTAAACGGGGACTGGAATGGGATGGAGGAGAAGAAACGAGTGAGAAGCAGAGATCTCCATCTGAAAGGGAGGAAATCGAGAAAAATTCCTTCCTTCCCTAAGTGGGAGGGAAACCGATCTTCTTGTCCCTAACCAGTTAGATACCCACCCCCCAGGATAGCAACAGCACGGGGCAACCCGTGCAGCTTTGTCTCCACTAGAACTTCTTAAGAGCCGGGGCTGAGAAATGAAACCCAATCCCGTACAGAGGCTGGAAGCAAGAGGTCCCCGCGGATTTTGGAACTGGGGGTGGGGTGGGGCGTTGGGGGCGGGGGCGGGGGAGGGGAGGCAGAGAACAGAAGCACGGGGCTGTCCCTGATTATTTAAGGACACCAGGTTACGCGAGGCGGCAGCGACGCCTACTGGCCGCCATAGGTTACAAATCCACTTTTGACGAATCTGGGGGTGGGCGTCTGAGCTCAACCCGCTCGAGGATCCTGGATCCCAAACTGCAGAAGAAGAAGCGAGCAGAAGTCTGTAGGCCAAGTGAGGGGCAGGAGCAGACATGCGGGTGAACGGATCTGAGTGACCAAGGAAAGTAGAGGAATTCCTCTCTCAATGATTCTTAGCCTTTCTTAACTATATCAACCTGTAGCATAATCTGTTGAAAACTATGCCCTCTTAGAAAAGGAGCGTTACTCACTATTCCACCATCATTTGCGTTCAATTCCTGTGACTTCACAGGACCCAGAAACGTGGGCACTGTGCCCATTCACGGGCTCCAGGATAAGGAGTCCCAGCCCTCAGCCCATCATTCACTTCTTCCCTTTCCTAAGGGGGGCCCCAGGCTGGGCCACAGTCTCCATATCGCTGGTCCGGGACCGCGCGGAGGCGAAGAACAAATTGTCGACGCTGGTGCACCGCTTATGGTTGTTCACAGGTCTGTGAACCAGCGCGGGTGGGGGACTGAAAACCAGTCGGCTAGAGGCGCGGTCTACTTGCCAAGCCGTGACCCAGTCACTCTGCACTTCAACTTGGCAGGAGAGGAGGCTGGCGTCGTTAGCCGGCCTAGAAAGCCGGCCTAGGAGCAGGTGTCCAGATTCCTCTACTGATCTGCCTGTCCGCAGGCATCTCCTTTCCAGCCTAAGAACGTGCGGGGCACCTGTCCCGAAGGAGATACTCGACCCTACACACAGAGAGGGTGGGCAGGCGGGGATCTTTTTTCTCTCTGGAGATTCGATCTTTCTCGCGGTTTCCGGGTCTGAATGCTCTGCGCCCCCCACCCCCCTCAGGGTCAAAGGTCGGGCCGGAGGACGCGATGCCGCGCATCGTGGAGCAGCCGCCAGATCTGCTGGTCTCCCGAGGCGAGCCGGCCACGCTGCCCTGCCGCGCGGAGGGCCGACCGCGGCCCAACATCGAGTGGTACAAGAATGGGGCGCGCGTGGCCACCGCGCGCGAGGATCCGCGCGCACACCGCCTGCTTCTGCCCAGCGGCGCCCTCTTCTTCCCGCGCATCGTGCACGGGCGCCGCGCGCGGCCGGACGAGGGTGTCTACACTTGCGTGGCGCGCAACTACCTGGGAGCGGCGGCTAGTAGAAACGCCTCTCTAGAAGTGGCAGGTAGGAGTCTCCTGGTTGCTTCCAGAGCCTCGGGAAGGCGGGAGGGCACCGGGTAATCCCATCCAGAGCCAGGCCCAATCTCAACCCATTCAGCAGCTTCCCTTTGGGACTAAGACCTTTGGTCTCTAAAGCCCTCGCTTTGGCCGGAGGAGGAAGTGGGCCTGGTGTTGTCGCAACCCGGGAAGAGTTCCGGTCTGCGGTCTGCGGTGATCCACCTGTCCCCAAAACACTTTCCTGTGTCCTCACCCAGTTATGTCACCCCACACCCTATTTATTCCCCTGGACATTCATTCTCCCTCTCTCTCTCTCTCTCTCTCTCTCTCTCTCTCTCTCTCTCTCTCTCTCTCGCTCACTCTCTCCCTCTCTCCAGTCCTCCGCGATGATTTCCGGCAGTCTCCTGGGAACGTGGTGGCGGCCGTGGGGGAGCCCGCGGTAATGGAATGCGTGCCCCCCCGCGGCCACCCAGAGCCTTCCGTGTCCTGGAAGAAGGACGGTGCTAGACTCAAGGAGGAAGAGGGAAGGATCACGGTGAGGGGCGGGGCCACGGCTGGGGATCCAACGACTGGGAGCCAGGGTCGGGGCCAGGGACATCCTGAGGGGCGAAGCCCTAGGCTAGGGGTCTGAGACATGTGTCAGAGGAGGAAGGCCTGAATCTAAAGGTCTTGGAGGGGCGGGGGAAAAAGTCCTGGAGGCGATAAGACAAGAGATTTGAAATTGGGGCATTAGCTGACCAGAGGCTGAGAGTCAGCTACTGAGTGGGGGATAAATCAGCAAAGGTAGGACGGAATCAGTGTAAGAAGGTGGAGAGTATGATGCCCCAGGGACTGGTGGGAGGTGGTCTGGGCTGTGGGAGAAATGATACACCTGAGCCCCACCTTGTGCAAATCACTCAAGGATTCCTTATCTGATAAGTGGGTCAAATTCACTGATCTTCTTCATTGGCTTGCTGTGAGGATCAGATAAACAAATATGCTTTGATGGCTATAAAGGATCAAAGTTTCCATTATTACTCTGCAGCTCCGTGGAGGGAAGCTGATGATGTCACATACGCTCAAGAGTGATGCAGGGATGTATGTGTGCGTGGCCTCCAACATGGCAGGAGAACGGGAGAGTGGGGCAGCCAAACTTGTGGTCCTGGGTAGGCACGTGGGGTTTTGGAGTTATGGGAGTGTGTAACCTGGGGAGTGAGTAACTGAGCAGACCCCCTGACTATTCACTCACTCCCTCTGCACAGAGCGTCCCTCATTCCTGCGTAGACCAGTGAATCAGGTGGTCCTGGCTGATGCCCCCGTGGACTTCCCATGTGAGGTGCAGGGGGATCCCCCGCCTCGTCTACGCTGGCGCAAGGAGGATGGGGAACTGCCTACAGGCAGGTGAGAAGCCCCCTCCTACTGCCTGTAAGGAGACCCAATCAGCTCAAGAACATACCCAGCCCTAGAAAACTGGGGGGGGTGGGGGTGGGGGAAGGAAAGCAGATGCCTCTCACTTGATGGCACAGAGAAGTCTGTTCCCCAGAGCCTGTGGCCCCTGCGCTAACCAGTCCCCACGTCTGTTCATGGGTCCATGGGTACCAGCTTCTGTCCCCGTTGAGGTCTACCTTGTCCTTATGTACCCTGATCCTGGTGTGTGTCCTGGGTGGGTGAGAAAGGGTCTGTAGCTGTGGCCAATCCAGCTTGGGGGTGGGGGGGGGGGTGGAGCAGGTATGAGATCCGGAGCGACCACAGCCTTTGGATCGGGCGTGTGAGCGCTGAAGATGAGGGGACTTACACCTGTGTGGCGGAGAACAGCGTGGGCCGCGCCGAAGCCTCCGGCTCCCTCAGTGTTCACGGTGAGGGCCCCACCTGGGACTGCCTGCAGCAGGGATGAGACGAGGGAAGACGGAAGATGGGTGGAGGTGGAGAATGAGGAGAAAGGACAGAGCAGGAGATATGAGTGCGTCCCCTGAGACTTCTGGAAGGGGAGGAAGGATGGGAAAGCTAAGCAGGCTTGAGCAAGAGATGGACATCTGCTCCTGCTTAAGCCAAGCTCAGGCTTCTCTCTCCTGTTCCCTCTGTCTCCCTTCTTAGTACCCCTGACTCCCTGTTCCTTTATCTCCCCTCCCCTTCCCAGTCCCACCCCAGCTGGTGACCCAGCCCCAGGACCAGATGGCGGCTCCTGGAGAGAGCATAGCTTTCCAGTGCGAGACCAAAGGAAACCCCCCGCCTGCCATCTTCTGGCAAAAGGAGGGAAGTCAAGTAGGTGGCCAGCTCCACAGGCCTTCCCACCAGCTTCTCCTCTGGGTCTCAGCCTTCCTCCTTCTACATTCTGCAAACTTCTCTCTGGGGTTCTGTCTTACCTTTCCTTCCAGAAAGCTGTGCAAGTTATTTGGGAGGATTAAATAAGATAATGAATATAAAAGGCCTGGAACATATGATAATATGTTTTGGAGGTAGGGAACAGTCCTGTATGGTAATTCCTTGGAGAATCTTTCTGTTTTGGGCAAGGCTGTCCTGAGGATGTAGCAGATCCAATTAGATCCTTCCTCCTCCCCACGCCTGGGGCCTGGGCTTTAACATTCCGCTCTGGAAAGCGAGTACTGTACCAAAGCTGCTCAGGGTAGAACATTACATGCTTTTCTAATTACAAAGGACTTCCACCAGGGGGAGCTCACAGACACCCCTCAACCTTAGCAAACAAATCTCAGCATATAAAATTGGAATGAACATTAGTTAATGTTACAACACAAGTAACTCCCTCCAAGGGAAGGGTGGGAATTTTGCTACTGGGAAACAGGGTCAGTATAATAAAATAAGTCTCATTAACCCCATCCCACTGGGAAACCAGGCCACCCACTACCTCGTTGCAAATCCACAGCCACAATTTTCCAATATCTTCTCTAGCATTGGGGACTGCTGCATTTTAATTAGATTCTTAAATGAATAAAAACGCTGATGGTAGTAGAGAGTGGGAATAAGTATCAGTCAGGGGCTCAGCATGGTGCCATTAAAACCTGCTTCCCTACCTTCTGTGTATCTAATGTAAAATGTTGAAGCCAGAAAGAAGGGGAAAGTACTGAACGTTTATCATCCAATGTACTGAAAGAGTTTCAGGTAATCACTTGATTTAGTCCTCATAACTATCCTCTAAGAGTCAAATTTGGGGAAATTGGGGCTCAGGAAGGTTAAATAGCTTGCTCAGTTTCCTAACTGGTAGAGCTGGGATGTGCACCCCCAAATCATCTAATAAAACTCCCTTATTCTTGTGAATAGGGTTAACTAGTTTGCCTAAGGTCACAAAACTGGCTTGGGACAGAGTATGAACTAGAACCTTAGGACTTCTCTGGATTCTGGGGTTGGTGAGAATGGGGAGCTCTCCCTGCCAGCTGCCAGGTGGCTTGGTTGCTTGCTCTGTCCCCAGGCCCTGCTATTCCCCAGTCAGTCACTTCAGCCCACGGGGCGCTTCTCAGTCTCTCCCAGAGGCCAGCTCAGCATCACTGAAGTGCAGAGCGGGGATGCTGGCTACTACGTGTGCCAGGCTGTCAGTGTGGCCGGCAGCATCCTGGCCAAGGCTCTGTTGGAGGTGAAAGGAGGTACGTGCCCATGGAGACAGGGCTGGACTCATGGCCTGGAAGGAAATCATGGCTTAAAGAGATCTGTTTTTCTTGGATTCTATGTAATATGTCTGCAAGGGGAGAGGCATGTCCCTGAGACATGTCCTTGAAGTTTGGAAATCAGGTACAGAAGCCACTAATAGATGGCTGATCCCACACAGAGACAACAGATGGTTATGGAAGCCCCCTGCAATATCCAGGGGAGGGGAAGTGCAGGAGCAGAGATGAGGACAAGGGGCTGGTTGCCTGAACCCAGGACCCTCGCCTGAGGTGCCCAAGTTCTTCCTCTCTCAGCCTCCCTGGATGGGCTGCCTCCCATCATCCTCCAGGGACCAGCCAATCAGACGCTGGCACTTGGCTCCTCTGTGTGGCTGCCATGCAGAGTGACTGGGAACCCTCAACCTAGCGTCCAGTGGAAGAAGGATGGGCAGTGGCTGCAAGGGGATGACGTCCAACTCAACCTAATGGCCAACGGTACCCTGCACATCGCCAGTGTGCAGGTGAGTCTCACTCCTGGGGCCCAAGTAACTGAGAATGGCCACGTGGTCCACATGCCCAACTCTAGTACCTGCTGCAACTTGAACTCCACCTCTGCCCCTCTGCTCTCAGACCACCTAGAGTGGACAGCATCCTCCCCGTCCTTCTGTATACCCACCTCCACTCCTTCGCCCTACCTTGCTCCACTCCCAGTTTGCCAGTCCTCCGCCCTCTCCCGCAGGAGATGCACATGGGATTCTATAGCTGTGTGGCCAAGAGTTCCACAGGGGAGGCCACCTGGAGTGGCTGGCTTAGGAGGCGGGGTGAGTTTTTCCTTTGTTCCCTTGTTTTGCCAGCACCCTTCTCCAAACCTGCTTCAAAGGTGGCCAGTACCACCCCAAACCCCAAGACTGATTTTCCAAATGCCATGGCCATGGTGGTGGGGAGAAGGAGGACAGAAGTGGTGCCCTTGGGAGGCACATGTGAGCAGGGGTTAGTTCACTATGTCCCCCCTCCACCATCACCACTGTCACAGCGCCACAGCTCCTCTGGGAAGGAGGAAAGCTACACTGGGGCCATCTTTTCCCCATCCTTCTACTCAAAGATTATCTCCTCACTGCAGAAGATTGGGGAGTATCACCAGACCCCCCTACAGAACACAGTACCCCTCCGGGGCCTCCCTCGCAACCAGTGGTCACTGACATTACCAAGAACAGCATTACTCTGACCTGGAAGCCTAACCCACAAGCGGGGGCCACAGTCACCTCTTATGTGATAGAGGCCTTCAGGTAAGGAGAAGGTTTTGAATGCAAACATGGAAAGTTACAAGGAGGGGCCCCTGTGTCCTTAAAGGCTTTGCTGTCGTGGCGAGAGGTCTGCCAGGGGGAGGAGGTAGTAGGGGGTGACAGAGAATGGATGAGATGAAATAGACAGGTAGGGCTCGGACAGCTCTGTCACCTCATTCTTGTTGTAGCCAAGCCTCTGGCAACATGTGGCGGACGGTGGCAGATGGCGTGCAGCTGGAGACACACACCGTCAGCGGTCTGCAGCCCAGTACCATCTACCTGTTCCTGGTGCGAGCCGTGGGAACCTGGGGCCTCAGTGAGCCCAGCCCCGTCTCCAAGCCCGTCCGCACCCAGGGTGAGTAAGGTCAGGGTCTCTGGATCATGGGTATAACGTGCAACATGGCAGAGCACCCCCTGCCCACAAACGATGGCACCTGCCTGGTTCCAGGTCTGTCCTGGTGGCCTGGCCTGGAATAGGAGGTCATGCTTCCTTTTCACTGAGGGAACAAGAGAAGAGGAGAGAGGGAAAGAGAGGAAGATGATTCAGGCATCTTGGTAACTCCTCACTTCTGAGCCTTTACCCACAGATAACACAGATTATAAGGAGTGGAAGGAAACTTGGAGGGTCATCTTCATGTGAGAGATGAGGAACAGGGCCTTTAAAGGGCACATATGTAGTCACGCAGAAAGAATAGTCACGTTAGCTGGACACCCTGGCCCACCTCTGGAAGCTCTTCCCCTGACCAGCCTGTTCCTGACCCTGGGATGTGCTCCGAAGTACTAAGTAGTGGTCTGTGGGGCAGGGCAGAGGCGGAACATACGCACACTCTCAGTCCTGACCCCCTGTCCCGGTGGCCCCTGCTGAGTGGGCTCTTTGGTCTGTAGACAGCAGCCCATCCAGGCCAGTGGAGGAGGACCCGTGGAGGGGCCAGCGGGGACTGGCTGAAGTGGCTGTGCGTCTGCAGGAGCCCGTAGTGCTTGGGCCCCGGACCCTGCAGGTGTCCTGGACTGTGAGTGTGGCCTAGGGACGAGGTTAAGGGCGGAGGTGATGATGGGGGACAAAGGGGACTCCAAGCATGGGTGTGGGAGGGTGCGAGGGGAGTGGCTGGGGAAGATGGGTGAGTGGAGGAGGGCTGGGACTGGAGGGCTTGTGTGGCTCCAGCTCTCCCCCTGGTGTGCTTTGTCCTACCTCCCACAGGTAGATGGCCCAGTCCAGCTGGTACAAGCTTTCCGGGTGTCTTGGAGGGTAGCAGGTCCTGATGGGGGAAGCTGGTCAGTGCTGGACCTACAGTCCCCAAGCCAGCAAAGTACTGTGCTAAGAGGACTCCCCCCAGGGACTCAAATTCAGATCAAGGTGCAAGCTCAAGGCCAGGAGGGGCTGGGGGCTGAAAGCCCCTTGGTGACCAGGAGCATTCCTGAGGAGGGTAAGGGGGTGGGGCCCAGAGCTGATGGGTGGACAAGAGGGAAGAAGGAGTGGGGGAGGATGAAGGTTTGCCTGCGGAGAGCAAGGAGCCGGTGGGAAGGAGGGATGCATCTCGCTTCCCTAAGATGTTAGAACTGGGAGGATGAGGAAGGGCGGGGCACGAGGGGCAGCTTGCAATGACTGTCTGTGTCCCTCTCACCATGCTCCACCCCGGCCCAGCCCCCAGTGGTCCCCCCCAGGGAGTGGCAGTGGCCTTGGGGGGTGAAGGCAACAGCAGTATCACTGTGTCTTGGGAACCTCCGCTCCCCTCCCAGCAAAATGGGGTCATCAAGGAATACCAGGTGCAGGGGTTGAGAAGGTGGGCGGGCTGGGGAGTGGAGGGAGAGGGAGGCTCCAGGGGTTAGGATGAGGGCGGAGGGAACCTAGGACTGGCTTTGGGCCTGGAGACGAGGCTGGGGTTAGGATGAGGGAGGAGGGAACCTAGGACTGGCTTTGGGCCTGGAGACGAGGCTGGGGGAAGAGGAGAGAGGTTTCAGAGTGCCCCCTCTGAGTTGAATTACGCCCGGCTAAGCCCCTTCTACCATTCAGAGCTTCAAGTTTCCCCGTGAGGCCAGAAGCCACTTCTGAATCTCTAAACCCGGGTCTCGGCCTCCCCAGATCTGGTGCCTGGGCAATGAGAGCCGCTTCCACCTCAACCGGTCCGCGGCAGGCTGGGCGCGCTCGGCGGTGCTCCGGGGACTGCTGCCCGGTCTGCTCTACCGGACCCAGGTGGCGGCGGCCACCAGCGCGGGCGTGGGCGTGGCCAGTGCCCCGGTGTCGGTGCAGCTGCGTGAGTCCGGAGGGGGTGGGAGGGCGGGGCTGGGAGTTAAGGGGGTTCCTGGGGGTAGCGGTGCCTCTACTCCCCTCACCTCTCTGACCCCCACAGCGTCTCCGCCGGAACTGGAGCCTGGGCTCGAGGCGGGCCCGGGGCTGGCGGAGCGGCTGGCGAGGGTGCTGCGGGAGCCCGCCTTCCTCGCGGGCAGCGGCGCCGCGTGCGGGGCGCTGCTCCTCGGGCTCTGCGCCGCCCTCTACCGGCGCCAGAGGCAGCGCAAGGAGCTCAGTCACTACACGGGTGAGAACCCGGCCCGGGGGCAGCGAGGGCGGGGGGCACAAGGGCGTCGCGGAGATGGAAATGAGGGCCTTGGAGTGGGCGGAGCCTGGAGATCCCGGCCCCCCAGGGAGGGAGGCGGGGAGGATGGAAAGAGAGGAGGAGAGGCTCAACAGCTCCCGGAGCGGCGTCGGGCGAGGGGTCGCACGGGAACTCAGCCCCTTGGACAGGGGCCGGGTGCCCAAGGTGGAACCGGGTGCTGTCGGGACCTGGGCTGGGCGGGTGGGGGAGAAGGGGAAGGTCGGGGCCCAGAGGGGGCGAGGCGGGACCTGAGTTTGCTGAGAGGAGTGAGATTTGTCCTTAAAATGCCTCGGGAAGGAGCAGGCTTTGCGGTCAGCCTCAGTAGAGAAGTGGCAAGTCTGGGGGGGCGGGGGGCGGAAACTCATTTCCTGGGGGTCGGGGGCTGGCAGAGGGAGTGTGACCAGGATCCCAGGCGATAAATTGTCAGGCGGGGTCTGGATGGAAAGGGGGGACCCGCTGAAAGGAGGAGACTTGAGATCTGCTTCTCCCTGGGAAGGGGCGTGTCCGGAGAGATGTGAGGTCTCTTAGTTCAGAGGTTCTCAATCTTCGCTACACGCAGGCATCACTTGGGGAGCTTTAGAAAAATACTGATGCCTGAGTCGCATCCCTAGGAATTCCGATGAAATTGGTCCAGGGTACAACCCGAGTGGTGGAATTAGGACCAGGCCCAAGGAGTGGACCAGAATATGGATATTTCTGACTTTTCTCCCCATTTCCCCTCTTCTTTCTCCCACGGGTTCCTTTTCCGAAGCCTCCTTTGCTTACACACCTGCAGGTAAGACATCTCTGCCCCCGGGGTTGGGGGGGCGGGGTTCGGACCCCAGGTAGCCGCGCTTCTCACAGTCTCCCCCTCGTCTTCCCCAGTGTCCTTCCCACACTCAGAGGGCCTGTCGGCAGCCAGTTCCAGGTAATTCTCTTAGCTCATCTCCCCAAGATGAGACCACTCCCTTCGTCCCAGGCCCAGCTGCCTCCCTGTGCTGACCTCCGCCCTCCTCTCACCGCCACACTCACCGTTACCGTCCTCCAGCTCCCATTACCCCTGCCTCCCTTACTTCGCTGGCCTCTTCAGGCTCTCTGTCCCCAGCGTTCACCTGCTGTCCCTCAGGCCACCAATGGGCCTTGGCCCTGCTCCTTACCCGTGGCTGGCAGACTCGTGGCCGCACTCATCTCGCAGCCCCTCGGCCCAGGAACCCAGGGGAAGCTGCTGCCCCAGCAATCCTGACCCAGACGACAGATATTACAATGGTGAGGAGTTCTGCTTTCCTCAGGGGTACATCAGGAGGCCCTGCACCCTCTCTCCTCCCGACCGGCTGGGGCAAACTGAAGGGGGCCAAGGGGTCCCAGTCTTGCTGAGGCTGCGTGGTCCTTGGGAGGCTGTGAGTTGGGGGAGCCTCTCTCATGCCTTACCTTTACCCCGGATTGGGATAGGGGAAGAAGTGGGATCCCCTTGTGCCCTCCATTCTCCTGTTGTCCTCTATTTTTCTGTCTCTGCCCCGTCTCCTCCCCGGGGCCACCCTCTTTCTCCCCCTCAGAAGCAGGGATCTCCCTTTACCTGGCTCAGACGGCCCGGGGAGCTGCCGCCTCTGCTGAGGGTCCCGTCTACAGCACCATTGACCTGGCCGGCGAGGAGCTGCAGACCTTCCACGGGGGGTTCCCTCCACACCCCTCAGGGGAGCCAGGCGACTGGAGCCAGTATGCCCCTCCAGAATGGAGCCAGGGGGACAGTGGTAGGGCTCCAATTCCCAACACCCCCATTTTAGCCCTGAGCAGCATCTTCCCCAAAGAGTATCCTCCATCCCCTCTTCTGGGACCTAGCCCAGCACTCCTTTCTGACGTGTCTCACCTCTGCCTCTTTCCTGCCTGTATCTTGCTGTGGCCCCACCCTGCTCTCCTCAGGAGCCAGGGGAGGCAAAGTAAAGCTTCTGGGAAAACCTGTACAGATGCCCTCTCTCAACTGGCCAGAAGCGCTGCCACCTCCGCCCCCTTCCTGTGAACTGAGCTGCCTAGAGGGGCCTGAGGAGGAGCTGGAGGGCGGGTAAGGAGGCGCCTTGCCTGCAGATACCCTGTACACATGGGACCAGCCCAGGGCCTCCTGTCGGCGGAGGGCAAAGATGCTGGGAGAAGAAGGGAAGGGGGCAGCGGAAGGCCAAAGGGAGGTTATGAAGCTACTCAGTCACCCTGCCCTCCTGCCTCTTTGCCCCCAGCTCAGAGCCGGAAGAGTGGGGCCCACCAGTGCCCGAGAGGAGCCACGTGGCAGAGCCCAGCACCAGCGGGGGGTGCTTGGTCCCTCCGTCCCGAGGGGAAACCCCCTCTCCCACACCTTCCTATGGACAGCAGTCCACAGCCACTCTTACCCCCTCACCTCCTGACCCTCCCCAGCCCCCCACTGACATTCCCCATCTCCACCAGACGCCCAGGTAGGGAGGTGTATAGTACCTTGCATGTTACAGGCCCTCCGTACATATCTATTCAGTGGGTGAATGGGTGGATGACCAGATGGATGGATGAATCTGGGGCCCAGAGGTCTCATGGCTGTATCAGGGTGGAAGTGTGATTTGGGGAGAGATGTGGAGGCTGGCAAGGTCTCTCACTCCCGACAGTCATTGGAGGGACTCTGCAAACTTCCTGGGGCATTTCAAAGTTGGCTTCCCTCGTATTCCACCAGCATGGGAGCCTTGTGGAGGACGCACTGTGTCTTATTCATCTGAGTGTTAGGTTGATTGTTTAGCACGGTGCCTGGCACACAGTAGGCACTTAGTGTCTGTTGAGCGAACAAATGAAGCCTCATGTCATTGCAGGAGGGCGCCCCTTGGGCCAAGTTCCCCTCTCAGTGTATCCCAGCCCACGCTGAGTAGCCACGAAGGGAGGCCTGCTGGCCTGGGTGCTGACCCCACGGCCCTGCATCACAGCCCCAGCCCTGCCGCTAGTACAGCCAGCAGTGCCCCAGGTGAGTCTGTAGACCCCTCAACTGGCCTCCACCTCCCCATCCCCTGGAAGCTTGTTTCCCCTTCGCCCTCAAGCCCCTTTCTTGATCCACTCTCTTACCCGCTCCTCCCCGCATCTCCCGATGCCACAGGGAGAACCCGGCAGGTGCCTGGGGAGATGACTCCTCCACTTCATGGGCCCCGTGCCCGAATCCGGAAGAAACCCAAGGCTCTTCCCTACCGGCGGGAGCACAGTCCTGGGGGTGAGGGGGCCATGAGCCTGGGAGGTGGTGACAGTAGGGGAAGCAGGCAGATAACCAAGGGTGAGCTCTGCGGGCTGGAGGAGGGAGCGAGTGGACCCAAACCTTGGGCTGTTCGTTCAGCGCCCTCTGACGCCAGGGAGTGGGAGTGGGAGAAAGACCCATATCGGGAGAAGCAGGAGAGTGCTGAAAACAGGTCTCTCCCCAGACTTGCCGCCCCCTCCCTTGCCGCCGCCGGAGGAAGAGGCAAACTGGGCCTTGGGGCTGAGAGCTGCAGGCAGCATGTCCTCCTTGGAACGGGAGCGGGAGCACAGTGGGGGGAGGAGAGTGGCGCAGGCCAGGCCCCTGGGGGCCTGGCGGGGCCCGCACCTGGATGGTAAGGAGGGCCCCTGCTACACAAGAGGGTGGGCGCTGGGACTGGAGCCTAACAGGGTGGTACAGACCGTGCCACTGATGCACCAATTTTCAACCCAGCTCACCCCTGACCTCCAGCTGGGAGGAGGTCAACATTTGATCAACATCAAAGACACTTGTCTCTCTAGCTCTCTTTGGGCAAAATCCCCTGAGGTTCCCAAGTTGTATCCTTTCCCAGGACTGGAGCCCAGAGGAGAAAAGAGTGGGAGCCGGGCGCTCTGTCCCTGCTTTCCCAAGGCCCTCTCTGCGTGGGAGTTCCCCACGGGTTTCTGAGTGTTATGTGAAGGCCATGGGCTGCGCGCCCTGCTTCTCCTCAGCCCCCAGGATGGTCTGCCCTCAACTCTGCTTCCAGAGCTGGGATGGCGGTTAGGGGGGCACAGGGGCAAGCAGCGACGTTCTCCCCCTGCCTGGGCGCAAATGCCCCTCTGTCTCGTGCTGCAGAAGAGGCCTGGCTCCCCTACAGCCGACCAAGCTTCCTGTCCCGGGGCCAGGGCACCAGCACCTGTTCCACAGCTGGCAGCAACTCTTCGAGAGGCTCCGGCAGCTCTCGGGGCTCCCGGGGCCCTGGCCGGAGCCGCAGCCGGAGCCGGAGCTAGAGCCAAAGGCCAGGACAGAAGCGTGGAGAGGTAGGGGCTGGGGATGGCAAAAAATGAGAGTGGAGGGCTAGGGAGCGTGGGCCACGGGATGATTAAAACTAGGAAGGCAGAGAGGTCTTCTGGGGGAAGTGTCAAAAGGAAGGGACCCCGTGAGTAAGGAGGAAAGGAGGACTCCTGGAGCACAGGTGACAAAGGATGAAGACAGATGACGTAACAGAGGGGCCAGGCTCTGTAGGAGAGCTGGATCAGGAGAGAGGCTGACCAGAAATGAGGTGCATCCCTACTGGGTCCTGTTTGTCCCGACCAGCGCCTTGCAAACCAGCCTCTCTCTCTCTCTCTCTAGGAACCAAGATGACCTTTGATGAAATACCAGAAATCCCATGGGGAAGGGCGTGTCCCTGGGCCGGGAGCCTGAGCAAGAGCCCCTCCCCCTGGTGAATGAGGGCTGAGCAGAGAGGAGCAGGGACGAGTCTCTTCCCTCTCAGCAATGATGCATGGGGCTCCCTGAGAAACTGGCCTAGAAGCCAGGAGCCAGCTCTTCCCTTGCCATCTGGGACCCATTCATAAAAAAGACAATAAAAAGAGTCTGATCAGAGCCCTGGGCCCTGTTTGTCTGGTTTTGTGCAGGATGTGGGGAGGAAGGGGGCTGCGAGCGTGTGTATATCATTTGAGCTTCTTCGGCTGAAAGCACTGAGGGCAGGGCTAAGAGATGCCACCTGTTTTGCCTCCAGAAGGAGCTGAAGCCACTGTCTTCCCAGTTACACCCAGAAGGACTTTCCAAATAACCAACAGCGAGAATCTTGTCCCGCCTTCTGAGAGCCAAGCCAGGCCCTCCCTTGGTGCCCTCCTCTCCTATCAGGAAATATACCCCTTACAATAACAGTAATTTTTAAAAACTCAAAGAAAAGAGGAGCTGATGGGGGAAATCCCAGCCAAGAAGGAAAAACAGGCTTTTTCAGACAACCAGCCACACCCCCTCACAAAGGGTGTGTGTAGACGGGCACGTCTTAGCCAGATTAGGCCCAGATGTAGCTGGTTAGACTGGCAGAGAATTTCCTTTTAATTTTGGCCGAACGCCATAGTCCCCATCACTCCCGAACCCACAGCCCATGCCACTCTCTGGGCACTGAGGTCTGTTTCCATCTCACTTGCCCAGTGACTGCTCCGGGCTTTCAGGGGATGGCCGCTGACCCCCCCCCAATCCCAGGCTCTGACCTCTCCTGCCACTTTGACCTAAGTGTGTACAAATCCCTTTTTTCTCATTTGGTCTGGCAAATGAGGTTGGCATGTTTTCAAAAGGAATTTTACCAGGAAGCTAAAAGAAAAATAAAATCCAAAAAAGGAAAAGCAAATAAAGAGGAACGGATGTGTATCCAGAGCACTGACTCCTCATCCTGAGATCACGACCCTGGGCGTGCTCGGTAGCAACCCCCCAGCATGTGGATTCTGCCCCTGACCTTTCCCACCAAATGAGAAGGATGCAGCCCTGCCTGCCCTCCATTGGTTTTCTGCGGCTCAGGCTCTGGAAGTCCTGCTCCTCCATTTCTCGGTTCTGTTTTTTGTCTGAAGGGTGCCCACTAGCCAACCGTTACAGGTGGTTCTACCTTTTGTGAAACTTAGCTACTTTGTCTATTTTTTTTTTCATAAACTTTTTTTTTTTTAAATTAACTAATTTATTTTTGGCTGTGTTGGGTCTTCGTTTCTGTGTGAGGGCTTTCTCTAGTTGTGGCAAGCGGGGGCCACTCTTCATCGCGGTGCGCGGGCCTCTCACTATCGCGGCCTCTCTTGTTGCGGAGCACAGGCTCCAGACGCGCAGGCTCAGTAGTTGTGGCTCACGGGCCCAGTTGCTCCGCGGCATGTGGGATCTTCCCAGACCAGGGCTCGAACCCGTGTCCCCTGCATTGGCAGGCAGATTCTCAACCACTGCGCCACCAGGGAAGCCCCTACTTTGTCTATTTTAAGAAACCATCTGGGACTGGTCTTTGGGGAGGGCAGCTGGGACGTCTGAAAGCAGGAGTTGTCGTCACAGGACAAGTTGCTAAGACCAGCAGACGCCCCCGAAAATCCCCCACCCCTCCCTTTCCTAGATTCTGCTTAAAGTCTGAAAGATGCAGGTAATTCCCCCCTTCACAACAGAACAGAAAGGAGTGACAGCCAGAGCGTCAATGAACACTGGATCCCTTTCTAACCCAGGAGCCCTCGCCAGGATGGTGCTCCGCCGAGTGAGCTCATAGAACTCACGTCATCGTAGCTTTATGGTATCAAATTCCTTAAGCTTATAGTGACAACAGTGTGAGGAGGGTGTATTTGTCCCACGTTCGTCACTCTTCCTTCATCTTCCTCCCTAGACTCATCCTGAACCCTTTGTCTTGGTGCTGAGATAGGGCCTCACTGCCTCAGTGGAGTCTCTCTTTATGTCCCTTCGTGGTGTGTTTGGGGAGAGAGCTAGGAATGGTCCAGAAAGGGCTGAGAGGGGAGGCCCTGAGATGAGAAGCTCCTTCCTCCACAGCCCTCTCCCGTGAGCCACTGTTGTCCTCCAGGCAGACATTTGGCTCCTCCACTTCCCGTGATCCAAGTGGGTGGGGAGACCAGGATTTAGGGCTGCTTCTTAGGCCCAAATGACCTGGTTGTGGACGTGGATGAAGCAGAGGGAAAAGCAAGGGCTGGGAGTCAGGTGGAGATGATTTTTTCCCCCCGGCGGCTCCAGGTCCACCTTGTTCATATTTTGTTTTGCTTTCATTTGTTTTCACAAGCCGGGACGGAGAACTCTGGAGGCTGGGAGAGGTGGACCCCAACTGCAGGGGAGCACAGGCCAAGACCCACAGTCCACAGCCCAGGCTGGTGGCTGACAGGGGAGAGGGTTCTGATTCTCCTCTTGGCAGTCTCGGGATCAGCTCACGAGGCGTCTGTAGGAGAAGTTGAAGGAGGATGGATTTATCCCCCAGCTCCTTAGCTCTCCTGCCAGACCCCAGGCGCCCTCTTGGACCCCACCCCACTGCCAAGAACCCCTGCAGTCAAGATCGCCACATCAGCCAGCCAGCCAGACACTTACCGCCGGCCTTGGGCGCAGGACAGCTGAGCTGACTTCTCTGGGACGAGATCCGAGAGGTGGGGGGCCAGGGAGGCAGCCCCCTTCCCAGCCACTGGGTGTGGTTTTTCTCCATGTCCTCCAACCAGTCTGACCTCCACTCCCACGGGGGCAGGGAGAGGGCGGAGTTCAGGAAGAGGTCATCCCGGGGCGAGGGAGGTGACAAAGCATCTGTCAGGGAGGGTAGAGGTATCTGTGGAAGGTTGTCCTTCACCCTTATGGACCAGTTTAGGGCAGAAAGCTTGGGGCTGCTTAAGGCCTACACCCAACCCTAGACATAACCCAGCCCCACTCGGTCGATCACCCCCAGTGGCCACATCCACAGGAGCCTCCGCCCCAGGGAAAGGAAGATGTCCGTTGGTTTCTTCAGAGAGAACAGCTTGAACTCTTTCCTCCTAGCCCAGCCCTGGCCGTCTGTCCTAGGTAATCCTTGCTCTCCTATTCGCCACAAGGCTGACTGCTTTTTTTGCGGGGCAAAAGGTAGAGTTAGGGTTCGTAAGATGGGTCTAGGGGATCTAATAGAGTGTCTGAGGAAGG
Organism: Eubalaena glacialis; assembly: GCF_028564815.1. Lineage (NCBI taxonomy): Eukaryota > Metazoa > Chordata > Mammalia > Artiodactyla > Balaenidae > Eubalaena > Eubalaena glacialis. The sequence continues at coordinate 9,020,551 of NC_083725.1, read as the reverse complement.
GCACACCAAAGGGCCATGGGGAGCCCTGACTACCTTCTGTTGACTTGGGGATGATGGTCCCACCTGCTAGACACGTGAAACAGGCAGCCCAGTCACTTCCCATCCTGCCACACACAGGACAGGAAGAAGGCCTTGAAAGCACAGGGGGACGTATGACAGAAAACAGAATTTCCCACAGTGGGGACGAATCCGAGTCACTGGGCTGGGGAGCAACCTTTCCTGGAGACCCACATCTGGTAAGAGGGTCCTGGAGGTAGCAGCATGGACTGTACAATTGGCTGCCTCTGGGATTTTAACTTGAACAATTTATCCTTGTTCTGGTAGGTGACCTTGAGCAAGCTAATAAAGCCGTTGGACTTACAGTTTCTTCATTTGGAAAAGAATGACAAAGAATATTCTTCAGAGAGTTGCTGTTAATGCTGAGTGTATGTGAAGCACTTATCATGGTGCCTGGGACATAGTCATCCGTCAATAAAAAACTAGCTGTTTTAGGGATGACGACGACGAAGACGATGCTTAGGATGCTTTGCCTCTTGCTTGGGGAGAAGCTGTGTCCACTCCAGCGGGTGGGGATGAGGAGTAAGACCGCGATCTCACGTACCTGTGAAGACGCAGTCTGCCTCCCTGGGCTCCAGACCAAAGCCAAAGCTGTCCGCAGCCACGGCCAGGGCCCGGGCGAAGTGGGCGTCGGCGAGGAAGGAGCCGTCAGAGGAGCTGACCAGGCTGGCTCTGGCGCTGGGGGCGTTGTCCTCAGAGGCTGAGCCCCAGCCGTTGGCCAAGGAGCCCTCGCTGGGCGTGGGTGTGGGGCAGGGCCGAGGTGGGCACAGCAAGCCCCTCACCTCGGACCCCACCCCTCCTCCAGGCCTGCCCATGTCCGCTAGCTCCGAGGCTGTCGGGACGCTGATGTAGCCATAGGTGATGGGGGGTGAAGGAGTCCTTGGCATTGGAGAGACACTGTTCCTAGGAAGAGGTGAAACGGGGGATGGGACGTGGTCGGGGGTGGGGGGGGCGGGGCGTGGAGTGGCAGAAACAGCCCCATTGAGGAGGGTGGAGGCAGCAGACGTAGGCACGCTCCTGCCTCGCGCTCACATCTGTATCCTTTGGTTGCCCCTCTGGCCACTCACCTGGGGGTCTCCTCACCCTCACTGAGCTCCAGGCACAGCGCCACCTCCTCAGGGGTCAGCACACTGTCCTGATCATCCCCCAGGGACGACAGTGACGAGCTGGACAGGCGACTGGATGCTGGGCTGGGGCCAGAGAGGGAAGAGGCCTGGGGACTGGAGGGGATAGAGGCGGGGACAGGGGCTGCTGGCAGTGGGGGGCAGGAGGGGGCTTGGGGCTCCACCGAGTGCCTGATTGGGGTAAGATGGCAGGATGGTTAGTACCGTCCTCCTGGTCCCTGCCACCCCTCCCCCAGCCCCGTCCACGCTCAGCAGACACCCCACACCCCTAGTGCCCAGCCCTGCTTCCTGACCCCATGCCCTCTTACTGGGTCTGTTGACTCTGAGTGGGGGGTCCACGAGGAGAGAGGGGTGCTGCAGGGCGAGGGTGAGTCACCAGCTCACTGCAGGAGCCGAGGAGCTGTGGTCCCAGGGCCCGCCAGGCAACCAGGGCCCAGGGCACAGCTCCTGGGGAACGACAGGTTGGGCGTGAGAGAGCAGAACCCCCGTCAGCCCCGGGCCCCAGTTTGCCTGTCTACCCAGCCCCTCAGAGTCCTGTCCGCACCCAGCCAGCCTCCTCAGGGACAGGAGAAGCCCCACACCCTGCCTCACCCCCCCCCCACCTGCCTCGCAGCGCCCTCCTCTCACCTGGGCTTTGGGAAAGGTTCTTGGAGCCTCGGTTGCCCAGCTCACAGGCCCAGAGCTCCACGGGGTGGCTGGCCCGGAGCAGCGGGGAGCTGTTGGCCTGGTGCAGCTCTGCAAAGCAAAGAGTCGGTGGCTGGAGGCCAAGCCTGGGTGTGCCTTGCAGACCTCAACCACAGGATCTTCAGCTTGGTCATCCAGTTAAGCTTTAGGGTTCTTGAACCCAGAGGGAAGAGGGAGAGAGAACCTCCCTCCATCCAGGCAGCTGTGATATAATGGAAGGAGCACTAAGCTTGGAGTCAAAACACCTGCACTCATAGCCTGGCTCAGCCACATATTAGCTGTGTGACCTCAGGTAAATCCATTAACCTTCCTGAGCCTGTTTCATTTGTAAACAACCATTGCAAATCATGGTTTGGCCAGTTAACTAAAAACAGATTGGAAAGTTCCTGGCACCTAATAGATATATTAAAAAACAACTTTATTTCTCTTTACTGTACACATTCCAATTTCCTGATCTCTATACCCTCACATTGCTACCTACTCTCATGAATTTTGGCTCCGTGAAGGCAAATACTCCTTCTTTTCTTGGAGAGAATCTGTTAATTTCCACTTCTCACATTGCAAATACCTCACATGGCTCTGGATAGTCTTGCCCTGATAAACCCAAGTGTCTCTCACTTGGAGAGATGGGTTGGGCTGTCAAGTTGAGCTGAATGAGGAAGACAAAACCAGGGAGCTCCAGACCATGTCAGGTGTGAAGGGAGAGAGTCAGCTGATGGGAAGAGGAACTTTAAAACAGGAAGATGTGTTGGTCTCACCCAAGGAGGCAATGCCCTGCCTGTGGATATTCAATATGTGTTGAATGAATGAGTGAATGGATGGATGATATCAGAGATGCAGGTTTAAACACAAGGTGAGACGAATCATGTACAAGATGGCAGCTATCATCAGGCCCATGTGGCCACTTAGGAGACAGGGCTCTGAGTGAAGTGTGACAATACAGAAGACCCGGCTGTGTGCAATGACTTGGTCAGGCCAAAACCAAAATGGATCTCAGTTTAAACCAGAGAGGAGCAGAATAATAAAGGGAAAAGGATTTTCCCAAGACCAGGAACAGGAGAACATCGAGCAAAGGAGAAAAGAAACAGCCTTCAGGTCAGTGTCACATGATCAGAAGCCCAGTTAGGAAAGGGGACCGGAGACCAGGCAGGACTCTCAAGACAGAACTGTCTAGTCAGTCTGATTTCAAAGATCTGGGGCAGTTCAAAGCAGGGACAAGGCATTCATCAAGAATCCATCTGGACCCTAGGAATCCATGTACAGTAGCCAGACATTCTGAGCCACTGGGATGAAAAGCCACACAATGGCTAGACTTCCTCCATCAAAGTTTCCTTTTGTACTTTGGCTGGTTTGGTTTTTACTCATTTCCTTTAATTGTCATATGACCCAGGGAGTCCTGGAGGCCAACTTTGGGTGCTCCAAACATGCTCTCATCACCTTTGTCTTGTTTTGTGCCTGGCTTCTTGACTAAGCTCAGAAATGGGGGCACCTGTTGTTTATGTTGGTTTGTGTGGAAAGGGAAGGAAAAAGGCCATACTCATCCCTGCTCCTATCATTTCCTCTAAAGGATTCTGGTAACAAAACAACCCTCCTTCCACCTTGCTTGGAATTACTTGAATTTAGTTTCAATATTATTTGAATTAAACTATACAGTAAACATGTTATCAGGGTTAGGTGGAATCTTGTTGAGCACACCTGAATTGCGATAAATATTTGTTTGAATTAATTATTTAATGAGGCTATTCAATGTATTGATGATATGTATCAGCAAAGTGAACTGAGAATAAGATATAATGGATTAGACACGGGAGACAGCAGTTGTGAGATTATTAGTCACAGAGGAAAAAACCCAACTAAGGTCAGATAATAAGAAAAAGGGGACTTCCCTGGTGGCACAGTGGTTGAGAATCCACCTGCCAATGCAGGGGACACAGGTTCGATCCCTGGTCTGGGAAGATCCCACATGTCGCAGAGCAACTAAGCCTGTGCGCCACAACTACTGAGCCTGCGCTCTAGAGCCCGTGAGTCACAACTACTGAGCCCGCGTGCCACAACTACTGAAGCCCGTGAGCCTAGAGCCTGTGCTCCGTGACAAGAGAAGCCATCGCAATGAGAAGCCTGCGCACCGCAACGAAGAGTAACCCCCGCTTGCTGCAAGTAGAGAAAGCCTGGGCGCAGCAATGAAGACCCAACTCAGCCACAAACAAATAAATAAATAAATAGATTTATTAAAAAAGAAAAGAAAAGAAAAGAAAAAAGAATAAGCAAGCCAACGGGGTAGAGGACACTGAGAGAGCCTGCCAGTTTTAGAAGGCAAGGAAGCAGTCTTTCGGACTAGCTGACAGCAGTAGAGCAGCTCCATGCCTCTGAGATCTTGCTGCCGCTGCAAAGAGCCAGAGGTAGGCCGAGTGTCCACCAGCCCAGGGGAGTCGCTGTTCTCAGCCCATCCTGGGCAGTGGTGGGGTGGGGCCGGGTGAGGAGAAAAGGGGTGCAGTGAGGACCTGAATCTCTGAGTGAGGTTAGGAAGCTTCATCTCAGAATTGGAACCTTCTTAAGAATTGAGTGTAGAAAATTGTTCACCTTTTGTGGGGTAGTATTAATGTTCTCAGACAAGGTATACATTATATTCAAATTAGTGTGGTTATCCATGGAAAAGCTAGTTTTTAAATGAGACTTCTGCAACCTCTTTTTAGCTGGTATTTCATTATCACAGATGATTTCTAATGCAATAGCTCTGAGGCAAAGCTGGAAAGGATGCCAGCTTGGCTAATATTTAGAGTCATAAAATTCTGGATATTGGACAAGCTCTTAATTACTCTGAATCCATCTTTGTCTTAATAAAAGTTGGATTATATCCACTTAACAAAACTGGCTGTTGAACATTTGTAAATCTTACTAATCAGTACCGGAGGCTCAGGAAGACAGCAGAGAGAGTGCAGACAATGTTCAGAAACAGAAGAAAAGAGTCAGCGAGAGAATAGAATTTCCCAAGGGTGCTCCCAGAGAGATTCAGAGTAGCCTTTGGAAGCAGACCATTCTGGCTTCAGATTTGAGATCTGCAGCTTATGGACACGGAGTTTTGAACAAGTTACCCAATTCTGATCCTCTTTCCCAATCTTGTAAAATTAGAGAAATAGCACCTAGCCAATATGTTGTGAGGATTAAATGAAATAACAAATATAAGTAAAGCACCTCACATAGAGTAGTGGCTAAAGAAAGAGAGACTATAATTACTTCTCTCTAGAAAGTCAAAGCAGGTAGCGAGAAGTCAGGAGAAAAATCTGGACAGAAAGGAAATACTCATTCTCTGGGAAGCCAGTTGGAGGTGGCTACCTGGGCAGACCCATATATCGTGCACGTACATAGTACGTATGGACACAGTGCATAGTAGAGAGGTCATGAGTGCCTGAGGCTTCGGGCTAGCACTGGTGACACCCCTCCAGGTTCTAGAATTATCTGTGCGCTGGTCAGGCACTTTCATGAGACTTTGAGCTCGTAGAGAGCAAGGATTATATCTGGTGTCTCTGTGTCCCCCGTCTGGCATACAGTGGTGCTTATTAAATGTTTGCTGAGTTGAGCTGGCTGCAGAAACAAGGCTCACTGCTGGTGTGGCAAAACCCAAGCAAGAGCACGGTGTAAAGAAAAGCTAAGGCCAGCACACTCCGGGCTGGGTGCGTGGCGATAGGCGTCCATCAGGACAGGCTGTGAGTGGGGTGCGGCTCACACCCGGCGTCGAGGCCACCCCATGCTCTCTCCTGTCCCCCCTACCACCCGATTCAGGCCGTGTCCATCCTCCCATCCTTACCCTGCTTTTTTTTGGCCTTCCAAGCCTCTGCAGGGGCCAGAGACAAGCGCGGAGAAGAGAGGCCCCTGCGGCCGCAGAGGCTGTCTGAACTGGGCCAGGGACTGGAGGCCCTGGCCAGCTGGGGTGTGAGCCGCCTGGCAGCTGGGGCCTGGGGACTTGGCCGGGCTGGGGGGCTGGAAGGCAGCTCATTGATGAGGGAGCCATAAAAGGTGCTGGTGTCGGGAAGCAGGGGCACACCGGGGCTTCGGGGATCCCAGGAGATCACTGCAATAAAAACGACAGGAGGAATTATGGTGAGCGCATCCCACCCATGCCCCCCTTCTCCAGCCCTGGGACCCCTGCTCCACTGCCAGGCCCACCCCACCCCTCGGGGCACGCTCACAGGAGCGACGACCGTCTAGTGGGTCCCGGGGGTCCACTCCCAGTCGGCTGCTGAGACTGCTGCTGCTGCTGAGGTCCCGAGAGCCAGAGGCGGAGCGCCAAGTGTCTGCCAGCCACGGGGAGTCACTGTGGTCCGTCCTGGGCAATGGAGGGTGGGGTGGAGGGAGAACAAGATTGGCCAAGACCTCCAGCTCAGCGGGCAGCAGAAGGCGTGGGGTGTTATTCTCACTACTTTTCAGCCCCTCACAGTCTCCTTCAGATCTCCGATCTGCTGCCCCAAACTCAGCGCTGCTTTCTTATCCTGGGATCAGGGGAAGTCCGAGTTGCCCAGAGCTAGGAGGTATCAAAGAGAGATAGCTATGGGCTGAGACAAAAAGAACACAGACCTGGAGCCAGATCTGCTGCAGCCTAGCTGTGCAACCCTGGGCCACTCAGTCTATTAGCCTCTCTAAGCCCCAGTTTCTCCATCTGTAAAATGGCAACACTAAGGCCTTCCTTACAAGGCTGATGCTGAAAGTTGAGATGAAGAAATGTGAGATCACTCAGCCAGCAGAACAGGAGTTTGCTACTTGAATGTTGGCTTCTCTACCTCTAGCCTGCTTCCCTTTGAATGGGACACTATGCGACAGGGATCAGACCAAAGCACTTTTCTGCCTAAAACCTTCAGTGGCTCCCCATTTACCAAGATAGAGCCCACCTGCCCAGCATGGCTAACAGGGCCCTCGTTGGTCTGGCTTCCAGCTCCTCAGTCTTATCCTTTTGCTCTGACCCATCCCACACAGTATGCCCCAGCCAGACCAAAAGGCTTGTCTTTCCCTATGAACGCAACAGGCTATTTCTTGCTGTTCCCTTTGCCCTTCCCCTTCTAACTGTCAGGGTAAATGTGAAATCTTCTTCCTCCCATAGTTCCCCCCCCAGCCCCTTCCTGGTACTTGTACATGTTTCTGCACTCCCAACTCTGGATTGCATTTATGCTTGCGTGGCTGTCTCTGCTAGACGGAAGCTGTTCTAAAGGAATGAATGAACAAAGTGATCAGAGTGGAATCTCCCTCAAGGAGAAGGGATGAAGTCCCAGGGGAGCCAGAGAAAGTTCGGGGCAGAGCAGACTAAGCCCAGGAGGTAGCTGGAAGGGAAAGACCAGTGAGCACAGAACAACGCAGGAACACAGCACCAGCCAGCACAGAACCTTGCTCTGGGCCGAGAAACTGACAGCAAAATGGTAGAGCTGGATGTGTCTCACACATAGTAGGTGCTTGATAAATTCCTGTTGAAAGATGCAGACCTGGAATGTGAAATCTCCCAGAGGAGATCTAATGAGATAAAGAACAGGAGAAGGTGGGCAGAGATGAAATGGTTATTTAGTGTAAAATTCAGCCAGTAGGAGAAAAAAGGATGTTTTCTTTTTTAGTGTCGTGTCTCATAATGGGAGACTTGCTCTGGCAGCCAAACGCGCTTGGAGCAGATGTACCTGCAGGCGGGCTCGGTTGCTGAGAACAAGGAGTAAGAATCCATCATGCAAGGGCAGAGCGCCCTCTGCTGGAACTGCGGGTGGATTATTGCGAAGGAAAGATGCCTCCGTGGGTAGGTGATTTCCTGTACCCAAAGGGACTACTAGGTAGATGCTGAGTGTACAGAGCAAATTAGAAATCAGACTGGTCCTCCTGTGCTAGTTATTCTCCACCTAGCAGAACGAGTCAGCAGGAGAGTGCAGCAAGTATTCATGAGAGCTTGGTAACAAGAGGATTAGGAATTCAGAAGGCAGCTACTAGCTGTGTAGCCTTGGGCAGTCACTTGAGTCGTGAGTCTTCAGTTTACTCACCTTGTCAAGTGGTGTGATTGGAACATTAATGAAAGAGAAATTAATTATCACTTGAAGTTCAAGGGAAATTCAGGTACTAGGATGCCAACCTGCCTGGCAGTAGGGGAGACTAGTACTCTGGCCAGTTCTCCATCCCAGCTCCACTGTCCCTCGGCCCCTCTGCCCCTCCCTCGCCTCAGGCCCTTTCGTCTCTCACCTGTGTTTTAGGATGGCGTCCTCACTGGTATGTCTGTACAGACCTGGGAGAGGGCAGGAGGAAGGGTCAGCCCAGAGTCTCCAGCACCTGGCTAGCGGTCTAAACCCCTGTAGCGTTCTGGCTGGACCCAGGGAAGGCCTGATCACCTGGGAGTCCACTTCACCTTCTCACCTGGGCCCAGGTGCACCCCAGCTCGGCGCCGGCGGTGGATGCACACGGCGGTGCCCAGCAGCAGCAGCCAGAGCACAACACCCCCGCTGGCAATGACCTCTGGCCGCCTCAAGGCCGCCCTCAGCTGCTCCAGGGTCCACGGGCCGTGCGCACTGGGTTCCTGGGCAGCTTGCTCCACGGCCTGCTCTGTATGGGAACTTGAGCTCAGTGGGGAGGGGGCGGCCGAGGCAGTGAGGGTGGGGCAGACGAGGGGGAGGAGCCGGAAGCGTGAGCGGGGAGAGAGGAAGGCGGAGATGGGGCCTGAATGGGTCTGGGTGGGGCCGGTGGGCACTGTCCTCACCTAAAAGGAGGCAGACAGGGCTGCTCGGCTGCCCAGCCCCAGCCCCAGTGACTGCGGCCACTTGTACGCAGTAGGAACCTGGCATGCGGGTGGCGATCTCCAGCCGGGTCTGCTCGCCCACCACCGTCCAGTTGGCCGGGGGCAACGAGGTGTTGCCCAAGCTCCAGACCTGAGACGCAAACAGAGGGGAGCTCGCCCCCTGGCACCATCCCAGCAGCTCAGCCCTTCCTCTTGCGGATCAGACTCCGGGCGTGTGGCCGCCCTGTCCTGCCGTTCACCTGGGGACGCCCCTCGCATGCACCCACACGGCCTATTTCCTCCTCCCCCTACAGCGTGGGAGAGACTTCTCTCTAGACCGACAGACGAGGGACAAAAGTAATCTGCCGAAATAGGCTTTAGACCCGTGGTTCACAAACGTCAGCGTGCTTCAGGATCACTTGGAGGATTTGTTAAAATCCGGATTGCTGGGTCCATCCCCGACTTTCTGATTCACGAAGCCTGGCAAAGGACCTAAGGATTTGCGTTCTAACAAGTTCTCAGGTGATGCTGACGTTGGCTGGTCCAGGAACCGCCCTCTGACACCACTGCCTTAGAAGCTGGGAGTCAGACACGGCCTGGTTTGACTCCTGTTCTGTTTCCCGCACCTGTGACCTTAGCCTCACTTTCCATGTCTGTAAATTGGGGACAATGACCCAGGGTGGGCTATGAGATGAAATGAGATTGTGTAAGTAAGTGCTCGGCAGCGTCTAGCAGACAGTAGGGTCCTTGCCCAACAACAGTAAGTTTCCCTTGCTTCTCTGCCCAAGTACCATTTCTTAGTGCCCAGAGCAAGTGTCTTACAGGACGCCAGGGAAGAGGGATCTCCTGGCACCACTAGGAGGGGGTGTGTCAGTTTGTGGAGGGTACCTGGTAGCCACGGATGATGCCATTGTGCTTTTCAGCAGGTGGTGGGACCCAGCTCACGAGGACACTGCCGTTGCCAGGTTTTAGGGTCACCTCCTGGGGAGGGGCACTGGGCACTGGGGAGGAGGGAGGGAGAGAGGCTGTAAGGGATGCTGAGGGAGAAGGCTCTAGGGAAAAGAGCTGGAATGGGACACAGGGTCAGAGCCATACTGATGAGACTAAGAGCCTTTCTCAGCTCTGCTTGCTGAGCCAGGGCAGGAGGGAGCCCGGGGGTGGGACCCACCATCCCCCCGGCTGGAGTGGGACAAAAAGGGGCTGGGGGTATATTGTTGGGTTTTGGGAGGCATCTGTCCCTGACCTTGTTCAGGCAGCCTCAGGAGCAGCACATTGCTGTCGGGCCCTTGAGCCCGCCCGGAGGATGGTCTCACTTTGAACTCGTAGTCTTGGCCCCAGCGGAGGCCCTCAAGCTCTGCGCTGTGCCAGCCAGCCAGCAGGGCCTCTGCCCACGGGGCTCCCTGGCCTCCGGGGGCAGCCTGGGTCCTGAACAGGGCCGTGTAGGACTGAGCAGGTGCAGCAGGGCCGCTCACCTGGGAAAGAGTCCAGAGGGAGAGGAGGGCTCAGGGCTCTCGTGACCAGCCATTTCTGGAGCTGTCACGGGCTCCAGCCCAGGTCCTGGGGCTCACCTTCCAGCTGAGCCACACAGCAGGACCAGGCTTGGTGCCCTTCGCAGGGTCTGGGTTCAGCAGGGTCACGTTTTCCAGCTGAATGCGCACAGCCAGAAGCTCCAGGGGCTCCTCGTAGTCCTGGGGCTCTGTGGGGAGCACAGGGCTGGGGTGGGGCCCATAGGCCAGAACGGAGGAACTGAGGAGTGAACATCCCTCGGCCACAGAGGGGCCAGAACTCGCAGCTCGCCCAGGTTGAGAGCACTCCGATTTCTATTCTAGGACGGGGGAACCACCCCTAAATGGGGTCCCCGCCGCTCTGACCCTGATCCCGGGTTCCGCTCCCACATCCCCTAACCCCAGCCAAAAGCAGACCACACCACCCTAACTGGAGCCCCCGACCTTGGCCCTGACCGCCCTCCCCTTACTTTGGCCCTGACCGCCCTCCCCTTACCTTGGACAGACACCCTGGCTGCCCGGCTCTCCCGTCGTCCTGCACTGTTGGTGGCCACGCACATATAGGTCCCTGCGTCACTCTTCTCTGCTCTTGCCATCAGCAGGGAACCTCTGGACACCTGTCAGGACCAGGTGCATTGTGAAGTCTCCCCTGCGGGGAGGGCCTCTGAGTGGGGAGGGAAGTCTAAGGCCTCACCGCCTCCCCTTCCTCAAATTCTGCAGGGGACATTGGGCCAGGGGGCGGGTCAGTCCCTCCGGTGTGCACAGTTGTGGCCAGGACAGGGTGAGGTGAAGGGGGTTACACTCACCGAGTGCCGCCCTGGCTGCAGGGCCAGGGGTTTCCCATCCTTCCACCATGAGACTGTGGGCTCTGGGTGGCCCCAGGGCGGCCCACACTGCAGAATCACCTGCTCGCCCACCGTGGCCACCGCATCCCGAGGCTGGACCTGGAAATCTTCCCGAAGGACTGTGGGGAAGAGGGAGGGTCGCAGAGAGTGGGACCCAGTCCCCACATCCAGGTCCCGCCTTGGCGTCTCCCAGCGTTCTGCATTACCTACCTTTCCGCTGCCTTGAGCTCACTCTTCAGAGCCCCACCTCTCAGGTCTCCCATCTAGGATCACCCCCAACCCAGGTCTCCACTCCCAAGTCTCCCCGCCCAGGCCTCACCAGCCACAGACAGCCGAGCGCCCCGGCTGACTGCCGTGCCCAGCCGGTTGCTGGCCTCACACGTGTAGACACCCAGGTCTGTGGACAGGGCCTGGTTATCGTGGGCACGTCCCCGGGGAGGGGGCCGCAGCAGCAGGAGGGTTCCGTCAGGTAGGAGGTGGTGAATGTCTGGGGGCACCATGCTCAGGGGATGCCCATTCAGCAGCCAGCGGATGGTGGGAGGCGGCTGGCCTGAGGCCTGGCAGCTCATCTTGGCCGGGCCAGGGCCCTGGAGCAGCTGGTCCTCGGGGTGGACGAGGATCTGGGGTGGGGAGTCCTGAGCCATGCCTCCTGGGAGAGAAAAGGAGGTGGAGCCCAGTCTGACTACAAATAGGGCCCCCAAATCCCTGCACGCCTCATCTTCCACCTCTTGCCTGAAGATCAGTTCCCCAATAACATGCTAGCTGGGAGGGGAGAAGGCCAGCATGCGCGCGGGGCACCCAGGTGAGGGCCAGTGGAGCTCTCAGTCTGTCTGCCTCACACTCAACATCACCATCATCATCATCACCACCGTCGTCTCTGGTACCCCCCACTGCAAAAGGGAAGCAAAGGAGCAAGGGGTTCTCCTCCCTGCCTCGGCCAGGCCTCAGATCAACGGAGCGGAGCGTGGGCTAGGAGAAGGGAGGGCCACACTCACCCGTGACGAGCAGAAACAGGAGAGGCAGGGGCTGCCGGGCCCCAAGGAGGCCTACTCCTCCAGAGCCCATGGCTGCCCTCAGGCCTCTGTCCTTGTCCGTAGCACTTTGTCCCACTGGTCTGAGCTCACAGCGGAGGGAAGGAGGGGCGGGCGCGGTGGTGGTGGTGGTGGTTGTTTGTGACCGAGACTCTGCCCCAGGAGGGAAGCGGCTTTGAGGAAACCGATGCTTCCTGCCTGGCCCTCAGTGCCTTGGAGAACTGGGAGGAGACCAGAGGAGAGAAAGTCTCTGACCTTGATCCTTTAGTCATAACCTCTGACTCCAAGCCCCGCCCTAGGGTTTATCTTGTGATCTAGTCTAGGATTTCTTAGAGGTAATCCGCAGCCTAACCATTAACTCCAACCACTGTTTTGATCTTTTACCCCAAGCCTCTATTGAACCCTTGAATCCCAATCCCAATCCCTTGGCTTCCAAGCGACCCCCTGCTAGAGTGGCATGAAAACCCAGAGGTGGAATGTCAGGGCACAGCATTCTGAAGCTGAGGGTAGAGGAAGGCAGGCCCCGGAAGCCGAGTGTGGGGAGCAAGAGTGTCTTGTCATGCCCTGGCCCGTTTCCCGGGGAGAGGTCAGGGTGGTAGGTCAGAAGACAGAGAAGATCACAGGCTCTTGGACAGTCTGGGAGACGCCCACTCTGTGCGCCTAGTCAGCCCAGAGACAGATGAGATAAGCTTCTGGGAGACCTCAGGCAAGTGACTTAACCCCTGAAAGTCAGTTTCCTTATTTGTAAAGTGAGAATAATAATAATAATAATAATAATAATGATAATAATAATAATAATGATAATAATAATAGTTCCTACCTTGAGAGCTGGAGTAAGAGTGAGAGGAGATAAAGCATAAAATCACCTAGCACAGTGCCTAATGCATTGTAAGTGATCAGTAAAGCTTAGCCAATATTGTGATATATTTATTTTTATGCACATCCCGTCACTGAAACTATTTGAGCATCCTTGGCAGGGATATTTCTCAGGCCCTGGAAAGGTGGTTGGAGTACATGACCTTTAAGAGTTTTTCCAGCCCTGAAACCTCGTGTCTAGAGCAGACAGGACTGTAGCTTGTGAGCCTGCAATGTCAGTGCTCACCCCGCTGCTCCCCACCCCCTGCCTACAGAGATGCTGCTCTCCCCTCTCAGAGCCCAGCTCCTGTGTACAGGTCTCTTCCTTCCAAATCTGGAATCTCAGACATTTCCTGGAACTGTTCCCGGAAGGCCAAGGCCAGGCTCTGGAGGCTCAGCGGAAGAATGTCCAGCCTTTGTTCCCCATTGTTCCTGGCCAGCTCCTTTGTGGGGCCCCTAACCCAGCCGACTCCCTCCCTTCCTCCCCCTTCTCAGCCTGGCCTCGGTCAGTGCCAGCTGCAGCCACGGCCCTCACAGCCTATCGAGAGGAAGGCCTCCTTCACTCTTTCTTCTCTTTCCCCTCAAATGCAGACCAAGACTGATTAAGACAATTAGAGCAAGAGAACACTGTGGTCTCTCCAAACTGGGCATTTCCAAGGGGTAAAAAATAGAGTTAAAGTAACAGAGTGACAGAGCTGGAAGAATAGGAATTGGGGTCAGAGAATAGAGCTTGGTATTTCAGAAGTGGAGGAACTAAGAGCAGTGACAAACTCCATGGCGCGTGCCTGGGCGTGTGTGTGCCAGGCATAGCGGAGTAGAATTTATGGGGTCAGGGATCTGTGGGGACAGAGTGATGAAGGAGGTATTCACACGGACACTGAAGTCAGCCAAGGATGAACAAGAAAGGATGTGGTGGGACAGATGGATTTACTGCACATCTAGCCAATTTGGGATTTCCCAGGTCCAGAGCCCCCCAGGCCTGTCTGACCCAGTGACTACCTGCTCCCCAGGAATGTTGCTGTTAGCAGTCCTCTTTAGTCTCTTCTGCTTATACATTGGACTTGGGGAGACTAAACAAGTTCTCTGCTAATTATTTGATGGCAGCTTGCTTTGACTCAAATCTCTATAATCCAGAAAGATGGTATAAATTTCCCTTGGGGGGTAAGAGGGCAAGTCTCAAAGGAATTCAGATTCATGACTAGCGCTGTCCTCCGCTGAGGAGGAACGGGCAGGTGACTCAGCGAGGAGAGGCGCCGCCAGTGCTGTACTGCAGGAATGGAGCCTGGAGGCTGCAGCAGCTGGGGAGGGGCCCTTGCCCCACAGTTACGTGACTCACCCCAGGACATGCCGTTGGCACAGCCTCTTTCCATTCCCAGACTCTGGACACCCAAGTGCTAAGAACTGATGGGGATTGGAAGGCCCCATCATTCTGAGCTCTTCCTTAGGACGTTAAGACTCTTTCTCCTCACTCAGCTCAAGCATCCAGGGCACTCAGGGATCCGTGGAGTGATGGCCGAGGGGACTTCCCAACAGTGAGGTATGTCTGGATGGCTCTCAGAGACCACAGTGATCATTTCCAGCAACCTGTCCCATCAGCATCCTGACTGTCTCATTTCCACACACTAAGGAAGAGCCGACTGCGTGAGTCATGGGGATGACGTTAGTCAATGGGATCCGCCTCCAACTATTTCAAGTAAGCTCTGCTCTGGGACCCTGGGGATGCGCCGGCCAGTGACCAGTTTAAATACTATCTTCCTTCACCCCCTAGTTTTAGAGTTTTGTGTTTTTGTGAGTAACTCTTTCATTGCTTGTAAGAGGGAAGAGAGAGGAGAGAGATTAGGTGCTCTTCAAGGACCCTCCAGAGGACATTTTTTTCTCCTGGTTTCTCTGGCGTCTTATTCTGTGTTTTCTGAAAATGCAGCCCAGGGACTCCTGCTGGTCAAGCTGGTGGGGTAAACAGTACTAATTCAGGTGGGATTTGATGTCAGTTATGCTTAGGTTGCGATCCTAGCTCCACCTCTTACTGGCAGAGGGGACCTCAAATAAGTCACATAACTTCTCCAAGCCCCACCTTCTTTATCTGTGAAGTGTCTGTATGAAGTTTGTTCATAGTGGGTATGTAAGTGCTGTGAAAACACTAGGTATGTGTTACGTAGCCCTTGAGTGTTCTGGAAGGGGCATAGGCCCTCACTGACCAACAGTCACAGCCGGCCGGCCCTCACCACCCAGGGCACTCTCTTTGGCCTTGAGATCCTGCCCTTTCTGTCTTCTTGTTTTTATTTTGTTTTGCTTTATTTTGTTTCCCTCTTTGCTTGAGTCCGTTTGGTCCCATTTTCCAAGCTCTCCTCTTTGTTCCACGATGCCAATAGCTGGAGGGAAATTGAGACAAGAGAGGAGACAGGAATGATCTCCTCTTAGCCAAGGGAAAGTTGCCCTGAGGCCACTTGACTGGCTCTGCTTCTGCTTCCTCCTTCCTGGTCCCATCAACATCACGGGCAATTCGAGGGTCCATGTGGAAATCACCTCTAACACTCTCAACACCACAGTTTCTTGGCTTCCTCAACACCAATGTCTATGGGTCACATCTAGACCAAACTTTGGAAATTGGACCAAGTGGAGATTTTGAAAGCTGTTGGCATCAGTATTTAACTGTCTGCTCACATGTCCAAGAAGAAAAAGAGATCAGTTACTGTACTTTGTGTTCAGCTTGTCAATGCCCTGCAGGCAAAGAAAAGACCACCAGAACATACCTGTTGTTAACATGTTGGGTTTATTACTCCTTGCAGCTAAGGGGCGTGTGCACCACGGGGTGCCTCAGTAAGGTGTTAGAACCTATTATAAGATTTGGACTTTGACTGGGTATTGAGGAGGGTCCTAGGAAGCAAAGTTTTGCTCTAAATTGGGTGCTGTCAGGAATCAGGTACAATTCTCTGATTCTTTGCAGAAGAGTGTCTTTGATCATTTCCTTACTATGTAGTATATCAAGTGGTTCTTTTTCTTCTTCTATTATGAACCATGCTGAACCTTTATTTTGTATGTCTTCTAGTATAATTAAGATTTTCTTTAGGGAATAAAAAAACTAGTAGTAGAATTTCTGTGTCTTGGGACATACAAATATTCAACTTCAGATGCTAATGACAAATTGTTTTCCAGGTCATTTGGTTGTCCCAATAACCTTAAACCACATCTTCAGAAGAGTTGATGGATTTCTTAATTTTTGACAATCTAGTATGCAAAAAAATATATTATTATTGTCTTAATTTGCATTTGCCTGATTAAATAATGAAGCTGAGCGTCTTTTCAAGTATTATTCGCCATTTGTGTTTTTTCTTCTGGGAAGTATTTGTTTCTATCTATAGCTCATTTTTCTATTGCTTATTTGTCTTTTTCTCAATAACTCTCAGGAGTTTTATACACTTGGGAAAATAATTCTCTGTGAATTAGAGATGTTGTGAGAACAAGTTTGGCCTCATGTTTTCTCTTTTTTTTTAAAAATTTTAATTAATTAATTATTTATTTATTATCTTTGGCTGTGTTGGGTCTTCGTTTCTGTGCGAGGGCTTTCTCTAGTTGCGGTGAGCGGGGGCCACTCTTCATCGTGGTGCGTGGGCCTCTCACTATCGCGGCCTCTCTTGTTGGGGAGCACAGGCTCCAGACGCGCAGGCTCAGTAGTTGTGGCTCACGGGTCTAGTTGCCCCGCGGCATGTGGGATCTTCCCAGACCAGGGCTCGAACCCGTGTCCCCTGCATTGGCAGGCAGATTCTCAACCACTGGGCCACCAGGGAAGCCCTCTGCTTTTTTAACATAAGCATTTAAAGCCATAAACTTTCCCCTCAGTGACATTTTTGCTGCATTTTATGTTTTGATATATAGTATTTTATTATGGTTTACATTAAAAGAATTTTTAGAGCAGTTTTAGGCTCACAGTAAAATTTAGAGGAAGGTACAGAGGTTTCCTATATACCCCCTGTCCCCATACAGGCACAGCCTCCTCCATGATCAACATCCCACACCAGAGTGGTATTGATACATTTGTTACAATTGATGAACCTACACTGACACATCATATCACCCAACTTCATAGCTTACATTAGGGTTCACTTCTGGTGTTGTACATTCTATGAGTTTAGACAAACATATGATGACATGTATCCACTGTTATAGTGTCATACAGAGTATTTTCACTGCCCTAAAAATCCTCTGTGCTCCGCCTATTCATCTCTCCCCTCCCCCTATCCCCTGGCAACCAATGGTTTTTTAACAATCTCCACAGTTTTGCATTTTCCAGAATGTCAGATATTGGAATCACACAATATATAACCTTTTCAGATTGGGGTCTTTCACCTAGCAATATGCATTTAAGTTTCCTCCCTGTCTTTTCATGGCTTGATAGCTCATTTCTTTTTAGCACTGACTAATATTCCATTTTCTGGATCTACCACAGTTTAATTTTATTTTTTCCCCAGCTTTATTGAGATATAATTGACCTAGAACATTGTGTAAGTTAAGGTGTACAACGTGTTGATTTGATACTTTTATAAATTGCAATATGATGACCACCATGGTATTAGTGTCCACCTCTATTTCTTTTTTGTGATGAGGACATTTCAGATCTACTGTTTTGGCAACGTTCAAGTATATGATACAGTATTATTAGCTATAATCACCATGTTGTATATTGGATCCCCAAACTCGTTGATTTTACAACTGGAAGTTTGTGCTCTTTGACCAATATCTCCTATTCCCCTACCCCTCAACCCCTGGCAAGTACCACTCTACTCTCTGTTTCTCTGAGTTTGTCTTTTCAAAATTCCATGCATAAGTAATATCATACAGTATTTGTCTTTTTATGTCTGATGTATTTCACTCAGCATAATGCCCTCGAAGTTGCTGCAAACAGCAGAATTTCCTTCTTTTTCACAGCTGGATAGTATTCCAATGTGTATATGTATACCACATTTTCTTTATCCATTTATCCATTGATGAATGAATATGGAAACTTAGGTTGTTTCCATATCTTGGCTATTGTGCGTAATACTGCAATGAACATGGGAGTGCAGATATCTCTAGAGATCTAGATTTCAATGCCTTTGGATATATACCCAGAAGTGGGATTGCTAGGTCATATGATAGTTCTATTTTTAATTTTTTGAAGAACCTCCATACTTATTTTTATAGTGGCTTCACCAATTTACATTCCCATCAACAGCGCACTGGGGTTCCCTTTTCTCCACACCCTCATCAACACTTGTTATTTCTTCTTTTTTTGCTGATAGTCATTCTAATTGATGTGAGGTGATATCTCAATGTGGTTTTGATTTGCATTTCCTGGATGATTAGTACCACAGTTTATCTAGTTACCTACTGAAGGACATCTTGGTTGCTTCCAAGTTTTAGCAACTATGGATAAAGCTGCTATAAACATCTGTGTGCAGGCTTTTGTGTGGACATAAGTTTTCAACTTGTTTGGGTAAATACCAAGGAGTGTGATTGCTGGATCATATGGTAAGAGTATATTTACCTTTGTTAGAAACTGCCATACATTTTTTCAGAGTGGGTGTACCATTTTGTATTCCCACCAACAATAAATCAGAATTCTTGTTGCTCTATGTCCTTATCAGTATTTGGTGTTGTCAGTATTTTGGATTTTGGCCCTTCTAATCGTTGTGTAGTAGTATCTTGTTGTTTTAAATTGCATTTCCCTGATGACATATGATGTGGAGCATCTTTTCATGTGCTTATTAGCTATCTGTATATCTTCTTTGGTGAGGTGTCTGTTCATGTCTTTTGTCCATTTTTTAATCAGGTTGTCTGTTTTCTTATTGTTGAATTTTAAGAGTCTGTATATTTTGGATAAGCACTTTATCAGATGTGTCTCTTCCAGTCTGTGGCTTATCTTCCCATTCTGTTGATATTATCTTTCAGAAAGCAGGAGTTTTTCATTTTAATGAATTCCAGCTTATAATTATTTCTTCCATGGATTGTGCCTTTGGTGTTGTATCTTAAAAGCATTGCTGTACCCAAAGTCATCTAGGTGTTCTGTTATTTTCTAGGAGTTTTAAAGTTTGATGTAGATTTAAGTTTTAAAATTTCTACAATAATTTCTTCTTTAACACACAAGTTATTAAGAAGTGTTCTTTTTTAATACACAAATGAATGGAATTTTATATAACTTTTCACTCTTGCCTTCTAATTTAATTTGTGATCAGAGAATGGAGTCTATATGATAACAACTCTCCAAAATGTATTGAGCTTTACTTTATGCCTTAGTCAATATGCATATGGTCAATATTTGGAGAACATTTCATATATTCTTCAGAAGAATATATATTCTTTAATTGGCATAGACCTTTATATATTTTCAAAACAAAGCTTGAATATTAAACTATGAAAATCTTGCAAATCTTTACTATCTTTTTAAGTCTGTTTGACCAATTGCTAATCTAAAACATGCTTTGATATCTTCCACTGCAAAAATAGATTGGTAAATTTCTCTCTGTAAGGGTATCAATTTTTACTTCATATGTTTTTAGGTTAAGTGATTAGATACACATAATTCAATTTTAGTATTTTTTTTGGTGAAACAAATCTTTTAATATTATGTAGCTACTCTCCGTAGCAGACACTATTTAGGCTCCACTTATAACTCCCCGGAATTTCCTCTACACTGAAGGCTGTTTTCTGTGAATACCTGCAACTCTGTTTGGGGAACATATTTGGATACACGCAGGGCAGGCTGGAAGTACTGGGAGCTAAGGTCGTAGAAGAAGTCCTAAAGAAATGATGGGTGGGGATTCAGTGGATCAATATCCCAGTTTCCTTGCCTCTCAGTGGGGATTATCCTCAAATCTGTTTAACGCTGTCTCCCAAGGTCCCCCCCCCCCAGGATTGAGCTCCAGTTTCCCACAGTATTAACTGATTTGATAACATATCCTTTATTGGTTTTGATTTCTTTGCTGATCCACTTCTTTACTGCTCTACTGGTGTCCCCTGAAATAAACTATTCGCACTCAAACTCAAGGTACCTCATTTATTCCTGATAAAAAAGGAGGCCATCTATTTAATTGGGATACTTCTGGGGCATCAAAGGGCATACTAGTAATAGTAATGCTAGGATAACAGGAGTAAGCCAGGACTGTCTCCGGCAAACAGGATGTTAGAACACCCTACTAACGAGGCTTTTTGTCCTAAAGTTCATTTGTCTTATGTTAATAGCTACCCCAGCTTCCTTTTGCTTACTATCTGCTTGGCATATCTTTTTGTGGCACTTTCAACTTTTCCAAATCTTTGTTTTGGGTGTATTTCAGTTAAATAGCATTGTAGCTGGATTAAAAAAAAATACTGTCTATCAGGTTGTATTTTAACTAATGAATTTAGACCATTATAATTTATTTATAATCTATAATTTAGCCTTGTTTCTACCATCTTATTTTTTTACTCTCTATTGTCCCACTTTTTCTATGGTTTTTTTTTAATAAATTTATTTGTTTATTTGTTTTTAATTTTGGCTGGGTTGGGTCTTCGTTGCTGTGCGCGGGCTTTCTCTAGTTGCAGAGAGCAGGGGCTACTCTTTGTTGCAGTGTGCGGGCTTCTCATTGTTGTGGCTTCTCTTGTTGCGGAGCATGGGCTCTAGGCATGCAGGCTTCAGTAGCTGTGGCACGCGGGCTCGGAAGTTGTGGCTCGCGGGCTCTAGAGCACAGGCTCAATAGTTGTGGCGCTTGGGCATAGTTGCTCCGTGGCATGTGGGGTCTTCCTGGGCCAGGGCTCAAATCCGTGTCCCCTGCATTGGCAGGCAGATTCTTTTTTTTTTTTTTTAAACACATTCCTGTTCAGTTTTAATTAATTAATTAATTAATTTTTAATTTTTTTGGCTGTGTTGGGTCTTCATTTCTGTGCAAGGGCTTTCTCTCTAGTTGCGGCCAGCGGGGGCCACTCTTCATCGTGGTGCGAGGGCCTTTCACCGTCGCGGCCTCTCTTGTTGTGGGGCACAGGCTCCAGACGCGCAGGCTCAGTAGTTGTGGCTCACGGGCCCAGTTGCTCCGCGGCATGTGGGATCTTCCCAGACCAGGGCTCGAACTCGTGTCCCCTGCATTGGCAGGCAGATTCTCAACCACTGCGCCACCAGGGAAGCCCGGCAGGCAGATTAACCACTGTGCCACCAGGGAAGCCCTCTATGCTTTTTTTCTCTTTTCTTGGCTTTAAAAGAAATTGATTGAGTTTGTGTTTGTTTTCTTATTATATTCTCCCCTTTATCGATTTGGAACTTATACCGATTCTCTCATTTTCTTTTTTTTTTTTTTGCAGTTACCTTGATAATGTTCCCCTGCATACTCAATAAAATCTGAAATTAATATCTTAGCCATCTTCTCCTCCTGAAAGAATTCAAGGACTTCGGAATAATTTAATTCTGATAACTCCCCTCCTGGTTTATATACATGCTATCATTTTCCTGTATTTTATTTATCAGGTTTTGAAACCACAAATTAGATATTATTTTCATTTTATAAGATACTATTTATTTATTTTAATTAATTAATTAATTAATTAATTTGGTTGCATCGGGTCTTAGTTGAGGCATGCAGGATCTTTTTTTGCGGTGTTCGGGCTTCTCTTTAGTTGTGGTTTGCAGGCTCCAGAGCACGTGGGCTCAGAAGTTGCAGCGCGTGGGCTCTAGAGCGCCCGGGCTTAGCTTCCTGGCCAGGGATTGAACCCACATCCCCTGCATTGGAAGGCAGATTCTTAATCACTGGACCACCAGGGAAGTCCTTATAAGGTACTATTTAGATTTGCTTATGTTTTTACTAATTTCTTTGCTCACTATTCTTTCTTGTGCCTCAAACCTTTCTTTTGGAATAATTTTCCTTCTTCCTAAAATGCGTCTTTTAGGAGTTCTTTTAGTGTTGATGGTAAACTATAGTTTTTGTTCAGATGATAATATATTTTACCCTCATATCTGGAAGACTGCATTGCTAGGTACAATATTCTGAGTTAATTGTTGTTTTTGCCCATCATTTTGAAGATATTACTCACTTTCAAATGATTTCTTTTATTATTGTTGTCTAAATGTCTTTTTCCCTCTGACTGCCTTTAAGATTGCCAACTATTCAATATAAATTGGCACTTGCCATCTACGTCTACAAAGATTAAATCATGATCCGCTGCAGCTGCTGACCTGCAACACACCCTGAAAGGAGTTCAAGGTGGAGATCAGGAATGAGGCACTCTGTGCTCTGGGACAAACTGGCAGAACAGGTCTTTCAGTAGATATTTTCAGGAGAAGATTCTATGAGCCCAATTCTTGCATCTCCTCGTATCTTCTAGAAAAGCATTAAAATCATTACCAGTGACATCTGCTCCTCATGACTAGCAGCAAGCCTTTGCCAAAATGTGTGCTTGACTGCAGGCACCTTCCTTCACTAAAATCACATACAACACTCACCTTCCTCCCTGCTTCTGGAGCAGTCTCTCAGGGCTATCTGAAATACTTTCTCCTAGGCTATAGTCCTCATTTTGCCCCAAATAAAACTTAATTCACAACTCTCAAGTTTTGCATTTTTTTTCAGTCAACAAGATCTTCTCTTTGTCTTTGGTGTACTCTAGTTTTACTACATTTTATGTAGGTGTGGAAATCTTTTAAAATATCTTGTGTGTCAACCTTCTTGAATCTGTATATTTACATTTGTCATGAGTTCTACAAAAATTTCAGTCATTACTCTTAAAATATTGTCTCTTCTCCATCTCTCTATTCTCCCCTTTGAGCTCTTGAGGAAATGTGTGTCAGACCTTTTCATGCTACATGCCGTATCCCTTAATCTCTCTTCTCATATATTTCATCTCCTTGTCTGTCTGTGCCTAATTCTGAATAATTTCTTCAGGTACACCTTTCAGTTAACTAACTCTCTTCAGCTGTTTTTAATGTGCTGTTAAACTCATTTACATTTTTATTTCAATAAATTATATTTTTATTTATGAGTTCTATTTGTTCCTTTTCAAATTTGATCACTTTTGATAGTCTCTTGTTGCTTGTTCATTTTTGTAATTTTGTCTTGTATTACTTCAAGCATTTCATAATTATTTTATGTTTTATATCTGATAATTTCAGTATCTGAAGACCTTGGGGGTCTAAATCTATTGCTTCTTATATTTGCTGACTTTCATTCATGGTGATTTGTTTCCTTCTGTGTTTAATGACCTTTCCTTGTGAACTCGTCTTTGGTTGGTCTTAGTCTCTGAAAATTTAAGGAGATGTTTTTTTCCAGAGAGGATTTGTATTTTTTATTTTAGGAGCCTGGGATGCTACCAGCTGGGGGCCAATACCAATTTAATCCAGGAGTCTCAGGTTCAGCTCCCACACCTTGCCACTGGCACAAGTCTGGTCTTTCGTCAGTGCTAATATAAACATTTGCCCTTGGGTAATGCACATTTTATGAGTGCTAAGAAGTCAGGACTCACCTTACACTTCTAAGCTTTTATATATGCTGCTCCTTCTGCCTGGAATATGTGTCCTTTTATCCTCCCCCCCACCATGCCCCATCTGATTAACCAATCTTAAGACTAAGTTCAGGCTTGTTCTCCTCCAAGATACCTTTGCTGACGATCCCTAGTCTGGGTTAGATGCCGCTCTTACATGCCTCTATAGCACCCTGTATCTACCTGTCGTTGCATTTTCCACACTGTATTGTAATAATCTGTTTACTTATCTGTCTTCCTCCATGAGACTCTCTTTGGTCGGGGTCATGGCATAGTTATGCTGTTTCCCCAGTGTCTGGCACAGGGCGGATCATGGTAGATTAATACATGTTTGTTGAATAAACGAAAGAACACCCGAATAAATGAATGAATGAATGAGTGAGTGATGATTTTGGAATGAACAATATGGGATTTCCAGAGGGGGTGAAGGATGATGGAGGGATGTGAGAAGAAAAGGGAAAAGGGAAATGACTGGTATTTTTAGGCTGTTTGTTCGTTCTCCTTGATTAAGTGGAATAAAGTTGTCACTTCATTTCATCAAAAGTTTATTGAGCATCCAGTATGTGCTAGGCACTCTGCTAGATGCCAGTAATACAAAGATGAAGATCAAAACGAAACAAAAACAAAACCACTCCCCCTCACCCCATTTAAGGCAGATTTGGCTTGAGCCTGGGAAGCCGGCCCCTCAGGGATGCAGAACCGGGGTTTGGAATACTACTTGCCCTCATCTCACCTTAATCTTCACCCTTGCCTCTCAAGGCTGACCAGCATGTACCCATCTCCAAGTCCTGCATCTTCCACCTGCCTGAGCAACTTTCCCCTGCCTGCATTATCTCCTTCTAGATGAGGCACATGGGGAAGTGAGGGGAGCAGTTCTGGCTAAGGAAGGGGAGCTGCAAAGGCACACCTGCTCAGATGAGCCTGGAGAAGTGCATAGGGACAGGGAGCTGGGAGGGGCACGACGTCCAGGTAAGAGCAGAGAGGAACAACTAGAAATGTTGTTGCCCTTGGGGCTGGGACAAAACTGGCCCCAGTGTGGAGTGGTGGGGAACAGGGACCTTGAGAGTCGCTCTGTGGGATGGTGCAGAGTCAGAGCAGGAGCTTAGGAAGTTAAGGAGGGAGCAGGGATGCACAAGAGGCCTCAGGGGAGAGAGGTCAGAACACAGCGAGGGACTTCTTCTCTTTCAGCTTTTTAATTGCCCTCTCTCTTCACACGGTAGATTACTGTTCCTACAAACTGTTCAAGAGGCGGTGGCATGGGCGTGGCCTGGCTACACAGTGGACCAACCTCTCGGCATTCTGCTGTTTGTGTGACTGGGGAGTCTGCCCTTGTCCTGTCTCCTGGGACCTGAGCATCTGGGAGCAGGGCAGGTGAGAGGCCAGAGGCCAAGGGTTCCATCATGTCTCCAAGACATGCTGGGGAGCAATAAGCCTCCTCCTCCCCCTACCATTTTTGGGGAGAGTCGAACTTCATCCTCTTACAGCTGGAGGAAGCCCAACAACTTTCCGGGGGATAATGATTGTTTGAAAGGCTTGTTTTGTACAAAGCCAGGGAGAAGCCATAGGTATGAGGGGTCAAAAGACAGATCTTCACTTGATCTAGCCTTCTGGGCCTGGAGAATGAGTGAGAAGCCCCTTCTCTACGGAACAGAGACGGAAAGAATGCCGGGCACGCCACTGAGGGAGGCTTTGGGAGGAGGCCAAGCGTGGGAGGCTTGAATCCTTTGCTCTTGCTAGAACCCCGGTAGCGGGGCAACGGAATGTATTGTACTTGAGCTCCTCCCTCAGCAACTGGTAGGTAGCGAGGTACCATATGCCTGAGAAGGGTGCTCCAAGGCACTGCCTTCACAATGATTCGGTGAACGCTCAGAACAGCCCTCTGTACACCCAGCAAAGGGCATCGGACTTCCCCTTAGTTTAGGACAGTTGTACGTTTGAGGCAAGTGGCCTCTCTAATCTGGGCTTGCCAAAAAAGTTCCCCAGGAACCAGGAGTTCGTTCGGAGGGAAGGGGAATGGGTGGGAAGCGTGAGTGCGCCCTAGGAAGGGCATAGGATAGTCAAGGGGGTTAGGTTACTGATGTTAGTTTCCATAAGCCCCTCCGGGGATTGGGCCGTAAATTTAATAATCTATATGGTCCTAAAAGGGCACAACCCACACCCACTGAGAACACAACTAAAGAGCCGGGAGCAAACGTAACCCGGTTTCACCGTCGGATCCGCCCTCCGCCTTCCCGCCGCGTCCCCCCATCTGCGCATGCTCACAGTCGTCCACGCGCTGGACCCCTCGCACCGGGTGAGGACCTCCCTCGCCCCTCGCCCCTCGCCCCTCGCCCCTGGCGGGCTGCTGCCCCGCTGCCCTGCCCTCCCCCGGGCCGCGGGCAGCAGTGCGCGGGCGCCTCCCGGGGGGTCCCGAGGAGGCTCAGGCGCTGATCTCCACCGGGCCGGCCTCGTCTTGCTCGCGGATCAGGTGCACGCCGCCCGCAGTCCGCAGTGTGCGCGAGGCGCTGCGCGAGCGGCCGGGCGAGCTCGGGGCCCGGGGCGGCGACGTGTGCGTCCGGCCCGTGGCGGGGGAGCGCGCTGGAGAGCGCGGGTAGCGGCGGGCAGAGCGGCTGGGCAGCCCCGGCGAGCGGCCCGGCACGGCCGGCGACACGGAGTAGCCGGGCGGGCCGGGCTCCGTCGCGCTCCGAGGCTCCGGGGCGGGGTTCTCCTCGGGCTCCGGGGAGTCCTGCAAGGACACGTGCCGCGAGGGGTCAGCGGACAGCCGGCCAGGGCTGGGAGCGCGCCTGCTGTTCCAGGGCGCTGGGAATACCGAGGTGGAGGGGACATAGTCCCCTCCACACTCCGACTGCCTGGAGGGCTGCAGGCGTAGATCTGTTTTTTCTTGCAACACAGGACACTTAGCGTGGAGCCTGGCACATAATAGGTGCTCATTAAATGTTGAAATGCATTAGTTTGAGTGCTTTGTCCACTTACTCTGCGCCTTCCACCTGCCTTGGACAGCGTGGGACAGAGCTGGTTATGGAATAGTAGGGAAATCACCAGAGACAGTGTCCAAAGACCTGGGTTTGAAGCCTAGATTTGCCACTGATTTACTTGTTTGATCCTGGGCAAGTCATTTCACCCCTGTCAGCCTTACTTTTCTCATCTCTAAAGTGGGGATGACACAAATATTTCTCAGGGTTATTCTGAGTCCTAGAAAGGTATATCAATATGGTATGGCTACGTAACACCAGAACATGGCAGGGGCTGGCGGAGTGTTTGTGGGGCACCCAGCCCGAAGCTGCTTACCTTGTCCTTCAGGATGTAGAGTGCCATGGGGTTCTTCCGCTCCTGCTCTCCACTTCGCGGGAGGGTGTCTGCTGCATGGAGCAAAGAATGGGGTGGCTGGCCCGGGGAACAGAACCCTTTCCACCAGCCAGCACTTACACACTCTTTGCTTCCCGATGGCCAGTTAAGGCCATTGGGAAGCCAACCTCCACCAAAGGGTCCGGAATACCTGAGGTCCTACCTTGGCCGCTCCTCTCCCTGCTCTGCAGTCTTCTTGCAGTTGGTGGAGGAAGGGGCCCTGCAGAGCTGGCTTCCTTGTCGCCCATTTCAGCCTTTTCCCAGCAGCTCACTGATCTGAGTGAAGATGGGACGGGTGAGTGCGTGGCTGGGAGCTCACCTTCTGCTTTCAGGCGGTCATCATTCTGATCCATATATTCCAGGGAGTTTTGCTTCTCCAGCTTCCTCTTCTTCCTGCAAGTCAACCCAGCACCCTGTGAACAGAGCTGTCGAGTGTGAGCAGGAGAAGCTCTGGGGGTGAGGAGGACACGGGCGGGATCTGATGGCCATCAACGAGGCCTTGTAACAGGAAGACGGGCTGAGTGCGGTGGGAGGGGGAGTAGTCCAGAGCTTTGGGATGCGTCCCATCTAGGTTTGCATCCTGAGTCTGTCCCTAGCATTGTGACCGTGGGCAAGTTATTTAACTAATCTGAGTCTCGGGTCGTTGTCTGTAAACTGCAGATGATCACACTTAAAGGTAACACCCTAACCACAAACAGTGCCTGGCTCACAAAAGGTGCCGTGCAAGTGAAACCAGTATTCATAGTGCTGGGGTTGTCAGGGTTGTGAGCACAGGATGTGGTTCCATATACAACACTTGCAGTGGTAAGATGGATCTCCTGGGAAGAGGGGCGGGGCCCTGGGAGGAAAGGCGTTTAAAGAGACGAAGGAAAGAACAGAGCTTGGGGCTGGGATGGGTTGAAGGATTCAGGTGCTCAGGGAGAGGAACTTGGAGAGTTACCCAGACTTTTTGGAGGGTTTCCAGCAGGCACAGACTGTCACCAAGGTCACAAGGAGGAAGATGCCTCCTGTGGACAAGATTATGTAGAGGGAGCTTCTTCCTAGGGAGAGAGAGGCAGAGAGGTGGGAGAGACTTCAGAGGGGGCAGGGGGTGTGGTGAGGAGAGCTTCCTGCGGCCGAAGGAATAGAAAAGGAACCCCAGGCAGCGTGGCTGGCCAGTGGTGGACCTTGCCCAGAGCTCACTTCCCATCTGTGGCTGTCCTCCAGGGAGAGCTGGCCCATCTCTGCCTCTCTCCCCCTCCAGTGGCACTCTGTCTGGGATGTCCTTAGCCTCTCATGGGCACCTGCCTCTCAGGGCTTTGAGTCCCAAGGGAGGGCAGCGGGAGACTCACTGTACACGGTGATCTTGACGGGCAGGCTGCGGCCCTGGCTGATGGGGTTCTCCACCACACAGCTGTACAGGTCGTCGTCCTCCATGAGCACGCGGGTGATGGTGAGCACCTTTTGGTCGGGGGACAGGAGCATCCGCGAGTCGTTGAGGAGGGGCTTGCCGTCCTTCAGCCATGTGTAGCTGGGCTTGGTGCCATTCTCGTGCGAGCAGTTCAGGGTAAAGGCCTCGCTGAGCTCCAGCACCGTGGTCGAAGCCACTAACACCTGGGGCCTCGAAATGGGCACTGAGCCCGGGGGTGGGGGGAGCCTGTGAGCCACAGGCCAAAAAGCATCTCCCTTCCCCTTCTTAACTGCCTACCTTCCAACTCAGTCTGCGGTCTTCAGAGATCATCACTCCAGCTCTTTACCACCATCCATCCACCCATCCATCCATCCATCCACTCACTCATTTATTTACCCACTATTTACTGAGCACCTACTGAGCGCAGGGAGTACAATGCCGAACAAGACAGCTATGGTCCCTGCCCTCGTGGACCTTCCCTTCCCTTCTTCCCAAATACCTTTCCAAGATGTCTTAAACTGACCCAGCCTGGAAGATATTTTAGTTGGGCTAAGCTTAGGTCCAAATAGGTTCAAATATTGGCTCTACCACTTACTAGCTGCCTGAACTTATGCCCCAGTTTCCTCATCTGCAAAATGGGGTCCATGATATTAACTATCCCTAGATTATTATGAGCATTACATGAGTCAATTTAGGCAAAGCACTTACAATTGTTTCTGGCACATAGTAAGCGCTGTATACGTGTTAGCTATGGCCTATCTGCCAACCTCTAACATTCCAGTTGGCTCACTCCCAAGCGGCTTTTGTGTGGGTTTTCCTGGGGTCTAGCTAATGTACTGGGTGGACATGGCCCCAGTCCCAGTCACCAGTCCCGCCTCCTTCCCTGCCAGAGACTTTACCATCTACAGTGAGGTTGATGGTCTTCTCCCCAGTGAAGGTGTCATCGGTGATAGAGATCTCAACCTCATAGGTGCCCTCGTCGGCCAGTTGCAGGTCGCTGAGAAGCAGGGAACCGTTTTCAAAGAGGCGGATGCGGTCTCGATAGTCGGGCCGCAGGGTACCAATGACCTCTGTGCCGATGGACTGAACCACGGTCACTGGCTTGTCCCGCTTCAGCTGCCACTTGACAACGGGTTTGTCACTGCTGGTGCTGCTGTACTGCACGGAAAGCAGGGCCGCCTTCCCCACTGTGCCATGGATCAGGCGCACCGGGCTGGTGATGTTCACCCCCTCCAGGGGCTCTGCGAACAGAGACCCACGAGGCGAGGGCAGCGTCAGGCCCTGGCTCCTAACCTCACTCCCATCTTCGAGTCCTCTGGTCTCTCCATGCCTCACCCTTCTGGGCCCTTCACTCCCTGTCAGTCCTTCCTTCTTACCCTTCGACTGTAGCTCTGGCCCCTCCGCTCCCCTGTCATCCCTCACACCCACCCCTTTGCCCTCAATCCTTCTTCAATCTGGACCTCTGCCTCTGGCAGTTTTCCCCATTGCCTTCCTCTTGAGGAAGATTCCAGCTAACCCATACCTTATGTGGCCCATTTATGGAAATATGTATTGAGACTTCCCATGTGCCAGGCACTGTTCTATGTCCCCAGGATATATCAGTGAGCAAAACTGACAAACATCCCTACCCGCTGAAGCTTATAGGTCATTAGACCTCAGAGTGAATTTGTCAGATTTTCTCCTTAATTGGGCATTGGGAGAGTGGGGGATGGAGAAAGCATGGAAATGTAGATTCCCAAAGAAAGGAGGGTGTCGTGAGACAGTGCCAGTAAAGGGCAAGTTTAGGGGCCTGAGGACAACTGGACAACTCTCCGGTCATACCAAGAGCCTCCACTATCCTTGTCCCAGCTGCACGTAGCATCATACTAGGCCTGCCCAGGGCAGTACAGTCCTGGAAATTCACCCAAACTCCAGCCCAGTTTGCATCCCCTGTGGAAGAGGGATTTGGGACAGGTCAAGCAAAGAGCTTGGAGTCAGAAGACCTTGTAAGATTGGGCTCCACTGCTTACTGGCTGTGAGAATTTGGGCAAGTCATCCTTCTAGGCCTCACTCTTCTCTTTTAGAAAATAAGGATAATAACGATAACAGGAGCAAGTGTCTTATCCAGTTCACAGTGCAAAAGCACGATATGTATGTCAGTTACTGTGGTGTAGGGGAGAGAACAGAGGATTGAGCATCAGAGATCGGGGCCCTATTGTTGACCTAGGACCTGGGAGAAGTTGCTTATCTGTTCAGGGCTCAGATTTCCCACAGGTCAAATGAGTGGTAACGAGATGGTCTCATGGTTTGTTCCAGCCCTGTAGTTAGTTCTGGGATTTTACCATCTTGTCCAATGGCAGCCCCATCCAGAGACACATCTCACATTTCAGAGATCTCTTAGGAACTTTGGGGCCTGAACAGATGCTGCTCATTGGCCTTGCACCTGGCCTTGCAGAGCAATACAGCCACCTGAGGGAGGGGTCTTCTGGAGAGGATGTCAGCTAAGAACAGGGCTGAGTTTAGCTGAATAGACACATACATGTCAGGTTCTCTGTCCCTCTGCACCCCCAGCTGCTTCCTTTGACTGTCATTGCCTCTGAAGTTCCCTCCTTCTTTCTCACCCCTATTTCCCACTCTGCTACTGCTGCAGTGTAGATTTGGGGAAGGTGAGCTGTACCTTTCCAATTCCTATTCCTCTCCTTGTACCTCGAGGACCCAGACCAAACCAGGAGGCAATGGAACTAAAAGGTTAGTTGTGCAGATCGAAGCAAATTTAATTTAAAAACATATCCAGTCCATTTTGGGAGCAAATGCATTGTTAAGTAATGAGCTCATCATCTTTGGAAGTGGTCAAGGAAAGGCCAATTGACTGTTCTTTCACCTCTCTGTGCTTCCATTTCCTCCTCTGAATAGTGAGGTGGTGGGACCAGATGATCTCTAGGGGCCTTCTCCACCCTGACATTCTATGATCCATCACCTGTCAAGGATGTTAAAATCATAAAACCTTAAGCATGGAAGAG
The DNA here is from genome assembly GCF_028564815.1 of Eubalaena glacialis. Taxonomy (NCBI): domain Eukaryota; kingdom Metazoa; phylum Chordata; class Mammalia; order Artiodactyla; family Balaenidae; genus Eubalaena; species Eubalaena glacialis. The sequence goes on along the minus strand of NC_083725.1, from coordinate 8,989,516 downwards.
ACTACTTTAATGATGAAAGCCACCATATGTATGAATATTATATACTTGTTACTGAGAGGAGTCTCAATTGGCAGGAGTTAGAATGGACAAAATCAACTATTTTCAAATTTTTTTAATTAAAGGTATTTTTGTTCCCACAAAACCTTATAGAAATTGAAAAGAAATGAAATTTAGTTCTAGTTCACCTGATTTGGTCAAAGAGGTGGTGAGGACCAGAGCCCTGTCCTCCCCAATACCTTGGGGTGCTGCTAGGAATCCTTATGGCTCTGTGTATCAGGCTGAAATCGTTGGGCTACATGATCCTTAAGATTTCTCCAGCTCTTAGTTTCTGTGATTGTTTAGATGGGATTTCCTGCCTTGTATCTGCTAGGTCCCAGGCTTGCTTTGATTTAGAAACAAAAGCTTTCAAATTTCCCTGAATAGGCAAATAGGGTTTGGTGTGTGTGACTTGAGGTGGCCCTGAAAAAAATCACTGAGCTTCATTAAAGGCCAGGGTGGGCACATCTACCCCCCTTCCTCAGGACCCAGTCTGAAGCAGTGGGGTTGGCACATGAGAGTGATATATATGCAGAGCCATCCTGGGGTTTAGCAACCCCAAGCACTGAGGTTCCCCTTTCCTCCCTCCCGGAGGCTGGACAGTGACAGTCTCAGCCCCAAGAAAAAGTGGAAGGGATTCTCCTGCCCCCTTCTGTCTTCTCTGGCCCTCCCTGAGTTTCCCCATCGTCCACTCTCTTCCATCCCATACAAGGTCCTTCTAGTGCTTTTGTGATATCTTTCCCCCTTCAAGTCAGCTCTTTCTACCTATTTATTTATTTATTTATTTATTTATTTATTTATTTATTTTGACCACACCGCGCAGCATGTGGGATCTTAGTTCCCCGAGCAGGGATTGAACCCGTGACCCCTGCATTGGAAGTACGGAGTCCTAACCACAGGACAGCCAGAGAAGTCCCTCTTTCTACCAATTTAAATTTGACTCTTCTGGATAAAAACATTGGAGAAGCTACAGCATGTGGATTGCCCTGGGCCTCACCTTCTTCTAGGTGGATGCCTGTGAACAGGGCCTGCCCATGAGTCGTAGGGATGTATGTAGGTATGTTCATAGTGGAGGGAGCAGTCTTTCTCAGAAGCTGACAAAGAAGGCGTTTTTGCTGAGCAAACACTGGTTCCCAAAACTCGCGCCAAAATCGGAGTTGCTTTTAAGTTCAGGGTCCCACAACTTTCAAGGGACACAGAGAACTGGGACAGGTGCCAAAGCAGGACACAGAAGTGAGGAAATGGCTAACAGTGCAAATAAAAGGGACTGGGACTATTCAACCTTGAGAAACGATTAACTTAATCATCGTCCTCAAGTCTCTGAGGCATCATTATGTAGAAAGTCTCTGTTCCCGCTGGAGGCCGAACAAAAGGAAATTGACCTCGCAGCAAGACATCCCTATCAATTTAAACGGCCATACCGGATCAGGTAGGTGGCCCTCATCAAGTAGGAATTTGAACTGCGGTGACACCAAGGAATGTCAAGCTTTAAAGTATAAGAATGTACTGAAGAGACACCAAGGGTGCACAGGTGCCGAGGGAGCACCAAGTGAACACACAAAGAGAAGGTAGCCAAGAAGAAAGACTTCAGAAGAAACCAGCTCTACTAGCATCTTGATCTTGAACTTCAGCCTCCAGAACCGATTGGAACAAAGATGGCGGAGTAGAAGGACGTGCTCTCACTCCCTCTTGCAAGAACACCAGAATCACAACTAGCTGCTGGACAATCATCGACAGGAAGACACTGGAACTCACCAAAAAAGATACCCCACATCCAAAGACAAAGGAGAAGCCACAATGAGATGGTAGGAGGGGCACAATCACAGTAAAATCAAACCCCATAACTGCTGGGTGGGTGACTCACAGACTGGAGAACACTTATACCACAGAGGTCCACCCACTGGAGTGAAGGTTCTGAGCCCCACATCAGGCTTCCCAACCTGGGGGTCTGGCAACGGGAGGAGGAATTCCTAAAGAATCAGACTTTGAAGGCTAGTGGGATTTGATTGCAGGACTTCTACAGGACTGGGGGAAACAGAGACTCCACTCTTGGAGGGCACACACAAAGTAGTGTGTGCATCGGGACCCAGGGGAAGGAGCAGTGACCCCAGGGGAGACTGAACGAGACCTACCTGCTAGTGTTGGAGGGTCTCCTGCAGAGGCGGGGGTGGCTGTGGCTCACCGTGGGGACAAGGACACTGGCAGCAGAAGACTGGGAAGTACTCCTTGGCGTGAGCCCTCTCAGAGTCTGCCACTAGCCCCACCAAAGAGCCCAGGTAGGCTCCAGTGTTGGGTTGCCTCAGGCCAAACAACCAACAGGGAGGGTACCCAGCCCCACTCATCAGCAACGGATTAAAGTCTAACTGAGCTCTGCCCACCAGAGCAACAGTCAGCTCTACCCACCACCAGTCCCTCCCATCAGGAAACTTGCACAAGCCTCTTAGATAGCCTCATCCACCAGAGGGCAGACAGCAGAAGCAAGAAGAACTACAATCCTCCAGCCTGTGGAACAAAAACCACATTCACAGAAAGATAGACAAGATGAAAAGGCAGAGGGCTATGTACCAGATGGAGGAACAAGATAAAACCCCAGAAAAACAACTAAATGAAGTGGAGATAGGCAACCTTCCAGAAAAAGAATTCAGAATAATGATGGTGAAGATGATCCAGGACCTCGGAAAAAGAACAGAGGCAAAGATCGAGAAGATGCAAGAAATGTTTAACAAAGACTTAGAAGAATTAAAGAACAAACAAACAGAGGTGAACAATACAATAACTGAAATGAAAAATACACTAGAAGGAATCAATAGCAGAATAACTGAGGCAGAAGAACGGATAAGTGACCTGGAAGACAGAATGGTGAAATTCACTGCTGTGGAACAGAATAAAGAAAAAAGAATGAAAAGAAATGAAGACAGCCCAAGAGACCTCTGGGACAACATGAAACGCAACAACATTCGCATTATAGGGGTCCCAGAAGGAGAAGAGAGAGAGAAAGGACCAGAGAAAATATTTGAAGAGATTATAATTGAAAACTTCCCTAACATGGGAAAGGAAATAGCCACCCAAGTCCAGGAAGTGCAGAGAGTCCCATACAGGATAAACCCAAGGAGAAACACGAGACACATAGTAATCAAATTGGCAAAAATTAAAGACAAAGAAAAATTATTGAAAGCAGCAAGGGAAAAATGACAAATAACATACAAGGGAACTCCCATAAGGTTAACAGCTGATTTCTCAGCAGAAACTCTACAAGCCAGAAGGGAGTGGCATGATATACTTAAAGTGATGAAAGGGAAGAACCTACAACGAAGATTACTCTACCCAGCAAGGATCTCATTCAGATTCGATGGAGAAATCAAAAGCTTTACAGACAAGCAAAAGCTAAGAGAATTCAGCACCACAAAACCAGCTCTACAACAAATCCTAAAGGAACTTCTCTAAGTGGGAAACACAAGAGAAGAAAAGGACCTACAAAAACAAACCCAAAACAATTAAGAAAATGGTCATAGGAACATACATATCGATAATTACCTTAAACGTGAATGGATTAAATGCTCCAACCAAAAGACACAGGCTTGCTGAATGCATACAAAAACAAGACCCATAAAAATGCTGTCTACAAGAGACCCACTTCAGACCTAGGGACACATACAGACTGAAAGTGAGGGGATGGAAAAAGATATTCCATGCAAATGGAAATCAAAAGAAAGCTGGAGTAGCAATACTCATATCAGATAAAATAGACTTTAACATAAAGAATGTTACAAGAGACAAGGAAGGACACTACATAATGATCAAGGGATCAATCCAAGAAGAAGATATAACAATTATAAACTTATATGCACCCAACATAGGAGCACCTCAATACATAAGGCAACTGCTAACAGCTATAAAAGAGGAAATCGACAGTAACACCATAATAGTGGGGGACGTTAACACCTCACTTACACCAATGGACAAATCATCCAAACAGAAAATTAACAAGGAAACACAAGCTTTAAATGACACAATAGACCAGATAGATTTAATTGATATTTATAGGACATTCCATCCAAAAACAGCAGACTTCACTTTCTTCTCAAGTGTGCACGGAACATTCTCCAGGATAGATCACATCTTGGGTCACAAATCAAGCCTCAGTAAATTTAAGAAAATTGAAATCATATCAAGCGTCTTTTCTGACCACAACGCTATGAGATTAGAAATGAATTACGGGGAAAAAAACGTAAAAAACACAAACACATGGAGGCTAAACAATACATTACTAAATAACCAAGAGATCACTGAAGAAATCAAAGAGGAAATCAGAAAATACCTAGAGACAAATGACAATGAAAACACGACGATCCAAAACCTATGGGATGCAGCAAAAGCAGTTCTAAGAGGGAAGTTTATAGCTATACAAGCCTACATCAAGAAACAAGAAAAATCTCAAATAAACAATCTAACCTTACACCTAAAGGAACTAGAGAAAGAAGAACAAACAAAACCCAAAGTTAGCAGAAGGAAAGAAATCATAAAGATCAGAGCAGAAATAAATGAAATAGAAAAAAAGAAAACAATAGCCAAGATCAATAAAACTAAAAGCTGGTTCTTTGAGAAGATAAAGAAAATTGATAAACCATTAGCTGGACTCATCAATAAAAAGAGGGAGAGGACTCAAGTCAATAAAAGTAGAAATGAAAAAGGAGAAGTTACAACAGACACAGCAGAAATACAAAGCATCCTAAGAGACTACTACAAGCAACTGTATGCCAATAAAATGGACAACCTGGAAGAAATGGACAAATTCTTAGAAAGGTATAACCTTGCAAGACTGAACCAGGAAGAAATAGAAAACATGAACAGACCAATCACAAGTAATGAAATTGAAACTGTGATTTAAAATCTTCCAACAAACAGAAGTCCAGGACCAGATGGCTTCACAGGTGAATTCTATCAAACCTTTAGAGAAGACCTAACACCCATCCTTCTCAAACTCTTCCAAAAAATTGCAGAGGAAGGAACACTCCCAAACTCATTCTATGAGGCCACCATCACCCTGATACCAATACCAGACAAAGATACTACAAAAAAAGAAAATTACAGACCAATATCACTGATGAATATAGATGCAAAAATCCTCAACAAAATACCAGCAAACAGAATCCAACAACACATTGAAAGGATCATACACCATGATCAAGTGGGATTTATCCCAGGGATGCAAGGATTCTTCAATATACGCAAATCAATCAATGTGATACACCATATTAACAAATTGAAGAGTAAAAACCATATGATCATCTCAATAGATGCAGAAAAAGCTTTTGACAAAATTCAACACCTGTTTATGATAAAAACTCTCCAGGAAGTGGGCATAGAGGGAACCTACCTCAACATAATAAAGGCCATATATGACAAAGCCACAGCAAACATCATTCTCAATGGTGAAAAACTGAAAGCATTTCCTCTAAGATCAGGAACAAGACAAGGATGTCCACTCTTACCACTATTATTCAACATAGTTTTGGAAGTCCTAGCCACGGCAATCAGAGAAGAAAAAAATAAAAGGAATACAAATCGGAAAAGAAGAAGTAAAACTGTCACTGTTTGCCGATGACATGATACTATACATAGAGAATCCTAAAGAGGCCACCAGAAAACTACTAGAGCTAATGAGTGAATTTGGTAAAGTTGCAGGATACAAAATTAATGCACAGAAATCTCTTGCATTCCTATACACCAATGATGAAAAATGTGAAAGAGAAATTAAGGAAACACTCCCATTCACCATTGCAACAAAAAGAATAAAATACCTAGGAATAAACTTACCTAGGGAGACAAAAGACCTGTATGCAGAAAACTAAAAGACACTGATGAAAGAAATTAAAGATGGTACCAACAGATGGAGAGATATACCATGTTCTTGGATTGGAAGAATCAATATTGTGAAAATGACTATACTACCCAAAGCAATCTACAGATTCAATGCAATCCCTATTAAATTACCAATGGCTTTTTTTTACAGAACTAGAACAAAAAATCTTAAAATTTGTATGGAGACACAAAAGATCCCGAATAGCCAAAGCAGTCTTGAGGGAAAAAAATGGAGCTGGAGGAATCAGACTCCCTGACTTCAGACTATACTACAAAGCTTCAGTAATCAAGACAATATGGTACTGGCACAAAAACAGAAACATAGATCAATGGAACAAGATAGAAAGCCCAGAGATAAACCCACGCACCTATGGTCAACTAATCTATGACAAAGGAGGCAAGGATATGCAATGGAGAAAAGACAGTCTCTTCAATAAGTGGTGCTGGGAAAACTGGACAGCTACATGTAAAAGAATGAAATTAGAACACTCCTTAACACCATACACAAAAATAAACTCAAAATGGATTAGAGACCTAAATGTGAGACCGGACACTATAAAACTCTTAGAGGAAAACATAGGAAGAACACTCTTTGACATGAATCACAGCAAGATCTTTTTTGATCCACCTCCTAGAGTAATGGAAATAAAAACAAAAATAAACAAATGGGACCTAATGACACTTCAAAGCTTTTGCACAGCAAAGGAAACCATAAACAAGATGAAAAGACACCCTCAGAATGGGAGAAAATATTTGCAAACGAATCAACAAAGGATTAATCTCCAAAATATATAAACAGCTCATGCAGTTCAATATTAAAAAAACAAACAACCCAATCAAAAAATGGGCAGAAGACCTAAATAGACATTTCTCCAAAGAAGACATACAGATGGCCAAGAAGCACATGAGAAGCTGCTCAACATCACTAATTATTAGAGAAATGCAAATCAAAACTACAATGAGGTATCACCTCACACCAGTTAGAATGGGCATCATCAGAAAATCTACAAACAACAAATGCTGGAGAGGGTGTGGAGAAAAGGGAACCCTCTTGCACTGTTGGTGGGAATGTAAATTGATACAGCCACTATGGAGAACAGTATGGAGGTTCCTTAAAGAACTAAAAATAGAATTGCCATATGACCCAGCAATCCCACTACTGGGCATATACCCAGACAAAACCATAATTCAAAAGGACACATGCACCCCAATGTTCATTGCAGCACTATTTACAATAGCCAGGTCATGGAAGCAACCTAAATGCCCATCGACAGACCAATGGATAAAGAAGAAGTGGTACATATATACAATGGAATATTACTCAGCCATAAAAAGGAACGAAATTGGGTCATTTGTTGAGACGTGGATGGATCTAGAGACTGTCATACAGAGTGAAGTAAGTCAGAAAGAGAAAAACAAATATCGTATATTAACGCATATATGTGGAACCTAGAAAAATGGTACAGATGAACTGGTTTACAGGGCAGAAATTGAGACACAGATGTAGAGAACAAACGTATGGACACCCAGGGGGGAAAGCGGCGGGGGTGTGGGGGTGGTGGTGGTGTGATGAATTGGGCGATTGGGATTGACATGTATACACTGATGTGTATTAAATTGATGACTAATAAGAATCTGCTGTATAAAAAAATAAATAAAATTAAATTAAAAAAAATAAAATAAAATGCTAAAAAAAAATAGAATGTACCTACCAGTAGCCTTGGGGTCCCTTAACAGCCTCTTCCTTTAAAGAAACCATCATCTACTCATTTTCATGTGATCCTTTTTGCTGGGCAAAGGTTTTCTTTTACCAGTATTTGCCGTCAATTTACCTTTTAAAAGTATCAATGAGATAGTGTGAAACGTATTACACCTAATCTGTACACTCTGATACCACGGACTGCAGTTAAATCCCTTTTTATCTGAAGGGCTTTTTGTTTTGTTTGGATATGTCTCCACAAGGAAGTCCCTCTTTCCCTTTGGCTAGTATAGATACCCTTGTTTGGGCTTTCTCCAGCTCTATTATTTCTTTTTTTGAGATGTGGTAACCAGAACTGCATACAGTAACCCAAGGGCAGCACACAGCGTGGTTTTCGAAGAGGAAAAAATATTGCTTTCCACTTTTCATTTTTAATATTCTTCTTAATGAATTAATAATAAAGGATATTAAATGCTCTGAGAAAACAACCCCCCTCCTCTGTCCCTACTACACAGGGCCTTCACTGTTGGGGTTATTGTATTGTATTCTTATGCTGTTACCACGCTGAGGCCTACAAAACTGTGAAATCATTTTAAGTGTCAATCACTCAGGAATATAAGAGAAAACCAGGAAACGGAAATTGTGAAGAAGGCCCTTGGGATCCAGGAAGAGAAGGATAGCTTTTTTACTACACTGTACAGAGTGTAGATGTTCAGTAATGTGTACCTAGCTAATAAGTGTTAAGATGACACACAGAGATTTACTGTGTTTTGGATTGGAATAATCATTATTGTTAAGCTGTCATATCTCCCAAGCTGACTTATAAATTGAATACAATGCCAATCAAAATCCCAGGAGGTTTACTTTGTGATATTGGCACAAGGATAGACAAATAGATCAATGGAACAGAATAGAGAGTCCAAAAACAGACTTAAACATGATAGCTTGACTTTTTTCTTTTTTTGGCTGCGAGGCTTGTGGGATCTTAGTTCCTGACCAGGGATCGAACCCGTGCCCCCTGCAGTAGGAGCATGGAGTCCTAACCACTGGACCGCCAGGGAACTCCCTGATTGCTTGACTTATGACACAGGTGACACTGCAGTGAAGTGGAGAAAGAATTTTTTTTTCTTTTTAATAAATAGTGCTGGGCCACATAGGAAAAAAAAAAGAATCTTGATCCTTATCTCACATCTCACACAAATAGCAATTCTAGGTAGATTGTAGATCTAAGTGTGAAAGGTAAAACAATGTTTTAAAAAGAAAACATAGCATAATATCTCCATGACTTGAGGGCAGACACAGATTTTTTGACAGCACAGAAAAGCGGTACCCATAAAAGAAGAAAATGATACACTGGACACAATAAAATTAAGAGCTTCTATTCATCAAAAGACACCATTAAGAGAGTGAAAAGGCAAGCTGTACAGTGGGAGATAGCTGTAATACATATATCCTATAAACGACTCATATCCAACATATATATTTTAAACTCCTACAAATTACTACTTTAACAAAATCCAGGAAACTCAATAGAAAGTGGGCAAAAGACTTGGAACAGGTACCTCACATAAAAGGATTTCCAAATGGCTAATAAATATATGAAAAAGACACAACTTCATTAATCATCATAGAAATGCAATTTCCCTGGTGGCGCAGTGGTTAAGAATATGCCTGCCAATGCAGGGAACACAGGTTCCAGCCCTGGTCCAGGAAGATCCCACATGCTGCGGAGCAACTAAGCCTGTGCGCCACAGCTACTAGAGCTACTGCTCCCTAGAGCCCGTGAGCCACAACTACTGAAGCCCACGTGCCTAGAGCCTGTGCTCAGCAACAAGAAAAGCCACCGCAATGAGAAGCCCGCGCACCGCAATGAAGAGTTGCCCCCGCTCACCGCAACTAGAGAAAGCCCGCACGCAGCAACGAAGACCCAACGCAGCCAAAAATAAATAAATTTAAAAAAAAAAAGAAAGAAATGCAATTTTAAACCATAATTTGATGCCACCTCATACTAGGATAGCTAAAATGAAAAAGAGAAGATTCAATTATTGGTGAATATATGGAACATCTGGAACTCTCAGTCACTGCTGGTGGGAAGGTAGATTGATACAACCACTTTTGAAAACTCTGGCTATGTCTACTAAGTCTAACCACACATGTATAACTCAGCAAATTCTACTCCTAGGTATATCTGTTCACCAAAAGACATCTACTAGAATGTTTTAACAACTCTACGCATAAAGGCCCAAACTGTAAACAACCAAAGTGTCTATCAAAGTTCAATAGATAAATTGTGGTAAATTCATACAATGGAATATTCTATAGCACTGAGACCAAGCAAGTTATAATTTTAACAACAAAATGCATGAATCTTACAAATTTGGTGCTCATTGAAAGAAGCCAGGCATAAAAGAATGCATACATATAATTCCATTTTTATGAAGTTCAAAGACATGCAAAATTGATCCGTATTAGAAGTTAGGACACCACTGTGACCCTGGGGGGAAGGCAATAGTAACAGAAATAGTATGGGGGTGCTTCCGAGGTGCTGAAATGTTCTTTTTCTTGGTCTTGGGGGCTGATTAAATGGGTCTGTTCACTTCGTAAAGGTTCATAAAACTGTATCCTTATGCTAAATGCATGTTCCTGTACGTAATTTTCAATTGCAATTAAAAAAAAGAAAAAAAAAGACAGCACCTACAATGTGAAGGTGATCTTAGGACTAAAAGGGTGGAAACCAGGCAAGGGACTTCTTCCTATTGGGTCCGTAGAGGATGGGCTGGCTCTAGGATCCCAGAGAGTAACATCTTGCAAATCAGATTATGTAGATTTATGGCATGTTATGTTTATGTCTGTAAATTAGTATCCTAACCTCTAGAAAAGCCTGTTTGAATGTTCCAGGAATAGGGCTGTGATGAATTTAGGAAAGCCTCATTAGGCCATATTAGGTTCAGAGCACTAAGTGTTACTTGCCGGAGGCTAGTTTGGTGATTGCTGCCATAAGGGAGTATGGCAAGGGATTAAGGTAAATCTCTGGGAGCCAGGGCCACATGGTCCAGCCCCCCTTTTAGTGCCAACCTTAAAACTACATTTCCCAGCCTCCCTTGCAATTAATTATGCTACTACTGATTTCTAGCCAGTAATACTAGTAAAAGTGGTAGACACCATTTATAGGCTGATTTAGAAAAACCTCCCTCCTTTTTTTTTAATCCTCTACCTAAAAGAAATGAAGATAAATCTCAGACTGACCATTGGAAACACATGTCAAAGTTGATAGCGCTCCATCAGCTTGGTCCCTGAAAAACCTCATGGAACAGTCTTTCCTCATCCCAGACCTAGCCCGAAACGGCACTGACTACTCCATGGTTAATGCCAGGAGGACTTAAATTTTGGAATTTATTTGTCACAGAAGCTGACATTTTCCTCATAGATTGAGGATGGCAGAAATTCCTTATAGAATCTCAGCTCTTCATTGTTCTTGAGTCCACAGCAGTACAATGGCCTGACCCTGCACTTACCTCTTACCTGTCATAGATTGTAACTAATATCTTATTAGCATAGTTTATATTTAGAATTTTTTTGTTATACTTTTTTTTTTTTTTTTTGGCCGAGCCACGTGGCATGACAGATCTTAGTTCCTTGACCAGTGATCGAACCCATGCCCCCTGCAGTGGAAGCATGGAGTCTTAACTGCTGGACCGCCAGGGAAGTCCCTTGTTATATAATCCTTATTAAGTTCCATTTTCCCTCACAGAAGATCCTTTGTCACCTTTTTTTTTGCCTAATCACACTGACTGACAAGATCTTTCTCTATATTTTTTTCTTTACCATATGATGACCTGAAAGAGCTTAGGGACATCTCTGATTTGTATAATTCATTGTGCATTTCCTATTCCCAATTCACTGCCTCCATACCCTCAGCTCTCATTTCCTCAACTTATTGTAATTTCCACTGAGACTGCTCTCACCAAGGCTAATGGTAACCTCTTTTATTTTTTTTTAAATAAATTTATTTATTTATTTATTTTTGGCTGTGTTGGGTCTTCGTTGCTGCACGTGGGCTTTCTCTAGTTGCGGAGAGCGGGGGTTACTCTTCGTTGCGGTGCGCGGGCTTCTCATTGCAGTGGCTTCTCTTGTCGCGGAGCATGGGCTCTAGGTGCAAGGGCTTCAGTAGTTGTGGCACATGGCTCAGTAGTTGTGGTGCATGGGCTTAGTTGCTCCATGGCATGTGGGATCTTCCCGGACCAGGGCTCGAACCCGTGTACCCCTGCATTGGCAGACGGATTCTTAACCACTGCGCCACCAGGTAAGTCCCTAATGGTAACCTTTTAATTGGCATATCCAATGGGCTCTTTCAGGTCCTTATTATACTGGGCTCCTTGATACATTTGATGTTGATTCTCCAGGAAACTCCCAACTCCCTTCACTTTCTGGATACCACAGTCTTCCAGGTCTCCCTCTGTGTCTCTGATTGTTCCTTCTGGGTCTCCTCAATGGGCTTTATTCTCTGCCTTCCTCTGCAAATCTTGGGGTTCCTCAATGTTCCATATTTAGCTCATTTTCTCCTCCAAGGTAATATTTATTCATTCTCATTGTTTTAAATCTCACCTCTTGGCTGACAGTTTCCAAATACTTCTCTCCAACCCTCCAGCTTTAGGTTATTCAACATTTTCCCACAAATGTCTCATAGGCATTTCAACCTCAATGTGAGTGACACTGGTTATCATATCTCCCAACCTTGCCCCATTTTTAAAATTTATGGTTTCACACAGAAACCCTACCTCCTTCTCTAGATCGTTTCACTTCCTATAAATCACTAGGTCCTGACTTTCCCTCCAAAATATTATCTCAACATCCCTCACTTCCCCTCTCTTTATTCGAATTCCAGCCCAGGTCATTTCTCTCCTGAACTATTGCAATAGCCTCACTATGGTTTGACTTGTGTCCCCTAAAATGCATATCTTGAAGTCCTAACCCCAAGTATCTCAGAATGTGACCTTATTTTGCAGTGTGGTCATTGCCAAGGTAATAAGCTAAGATGAGGCCATGCTGGAGTGAGGTGGGCCCCTAATCGAAGATGACTGGTGTCCTTTTAAAAAGGAGAAATTTGGATATACACACAAGCACAGCGAGAATGCCATGTGAATATTAAAGTTAATCTGTCACAGCCAAGGAACTCCCAGAAGCCAGCAGAGAGGGCTGGAACAGAACCTTCCCTAGGGCCTTCAGAGGGAGCACAGCCTTGCCAACACCTTGATCTTGAAATTTTAGCCTCCAGAACTGTGAGACAATACATTTCTGCTGTTGAAGCCACCCAGTCTGTGGTTCCAGCAAATGGATACAGGCTTCCTTTCCTATCTTGCTTGCCTACAGTTTCACCTCCAACGCTTCACTGCAGAGTGAGGGATCTGAGCTATACTCTGGCCCTGCTGGTTCCCAGATTAAAAACCATTCAACGTCCTCCCCCACTCCCATTGTTTGCAAATTATATTACAGTTTCCTTAGCAGGGTTTACCAGTCTCACCTAACTCCATCCACACTTTCCTCTCCAGCAGCGGTGACTGACTGGGCTGCTCCTAACATGTGATACCATTTCAAGCTGTTGACCTTGGCCCATTTTCCCAACTATAATGCTCACTCCCACACCTACCTGTTTTTCTCATCTTTTAAAATTCAGTGCAGACATTCCCAGGAAACCTCCCCTGATATTCCCCCACTCCCATCCTGTACCACCAGCACCAGCTTCCTGATGGGGTAGGTGACCTCTCTCTGATTCTTGGAACCCTCTGCCTCTCTGACTCATAGCAGTTTCTGCATTTTATTAAAATGATCTTTGCATCTTATTTGCCCCACTAAATTGTGAATTCCTAGGCTCTCTGGAATAGTGGGTGTGTGCGCACGCGTGCGTGTGCGCACATAAGCACACGTATTTCAAATAAGATCATTTCTCCAAGGAGTTGGTAGGGGGAGGTAGGTGTCTATGGCGCGTGTGTTATGCATAGGTTGGTGTTACTCTCCCAAACCAGGAGGCTTATTATCTCCAAAGCTTCTTTCATCTCCCTTGTTATTTTACACTCAGAGAAGCCAGGGTGGCAGTTGGGGAGGCACAAAACCAAGATTTCCCCACCCCTCCAAGGCCCACCATAATCCCTCGGAAGGAATGCCGGACTGGCCCACGCCAACAAGACATCCCATCAGAAACGGCTCGTTGCCCTCCATCTAATGTACTGAATGCCGTGGGAGCTGCAAAGTCATGCAGGCTTTGGGGGGTGGGGGGCAGGGGCCGGGCAGGAGGCACACAGAATGAAGAAATACATTCAACACGAATGCCTGAATTCACTGAGACGCTTCCCACGGTGGCTGAGCATTCTCCCCTCCTCCCGCCCCAAAGGCATTCTGGCCCTCAGCTCTCCCCTCCCTCTCCTTGGAAAGCCCCGGGTCCCTTCTCCAGACCCTGTCTTACCCTCCGGTCTCCTACCTGTCTGGATCAGAAGCAGGTAGAGAAAAGGAGTGAGGCGCAGGGCACTGAAGGCTCTGGACAGGGCTTCCCTTTCTCTCTTCATTTTGGGTGGCGTTCTCCAGCTCTGGTGCACACAATTAGCATGATTTCTCCACTCTGGGCACGTCCCTTTGTACCACTCGGAGTTTCTCTGCCCGAACACAACCCTGCCAAGTTCCCTCTGAATACACAGAGCTCTGTGTGTTGCTGGACTTGTTCTTTCCTCTCTTTCAGACCTGGCATTTTCTAGTTTCAAAGCCCTACATCCCGGGTTCGGAGGAGGGTATCTGCTTGGGAGATAATCTCCAGCACAGGGTTCAGTCTGATGGGTCCCAGCAGCCTAGCAGTTCTTTGCCCGCCTGCGCTGAGCCCCACTGCCAGGGGGAGATGAGGATTTGGGCTCAATGAAGGGACTGGGCTGGGACACACACTAAACTGGACCTTGTGTGTCCCAACCTGTCCTGTCTCCACGTCACGCTCCCTGTTCCTGCGAAGGAGGGTGTGCGCCAGGGACACACCTCCAATAAGCTCTGAAAATGGAGGGAGAGGAGCTTTTCAAAAGCTGGGGAATGAGAGATTCCAGAAACTGCTGAAGAAATGGAAAACTTCTGTTCCACCCCAAAGAAAGAAGATTGGAATATGGCTTGAATTCTATTATTTTCATACCTGTCCTGGTCCTGCTTGGGCTTCTCTCTCCTATCATAGAATCACGTAGATGCTGGGGACCTTTCTCCAGAAGCTACTCTGCTCATTCCCCAGCCTCCAGCCCATTTTCTAGAACATGTCAGAGCAAAGATGAAGGTAATAGCCCAAGAGCCTGGGGTTCTGTCACCAGCTACAGCCCAGCTGTTTCCTCAAGTCTTGAGGTGTGATGAAGAGAGACACCCCAGCTCTACCCTGACCCTTCATTACCACGTCCACACCCTCTCCTGAGGGGCGTCAGTGGAATGTATGCTTGCTAACTGTATGATCTGGGGATGGGTGTGCAACCTTGTTAATTCTCCAATTTCACATCTGTAAAAGGGGGGAAAACAGTAGCTTCCTTGTAGAAATTGTTGAGAGGATTGATGAAGATTTAGTAAGGTAGAGTGCCTAGAAAATTCTTTGTTGGAGAGGTGACATTTTAAACTTTAAGAAAAAACTGCCTCTTCTTCTTTTCCATTCCTTTAGGGATCTTTATATCTTGGTGAGACCAAAGTTTACAACTTCCCCTCTTGATTGTCTCTAACGCTGACCTTAGTTTTGTAAATGCAGTAGCTATCTCTCAAAGTATTCTTTTTACATACTGGAGACAGCTTGTGTAAGCCAGGTTTCTAGAACTGAAGATTGAGTGCATGGTCCATCTGAGCCAAAGGATGGGGAGAAGAGGTGGGAAGCGTTGCTTTTGAACTTCACAGAGGAACTCCAAAAAATATTCTGAAATACACGTCAGATTTTTTTTCCTTTTGCATCTTTATGGTTGTGACTTTTTCCTACACAGCTCAAGGCGCTTGTCTGCCTCTGGTAGAGTTAATGGTGTTTCAGCATGAATACTATGAAAAAGAGAAAGGCAATATTCAGCTTCTGACATCGAAAATAGTATTTTAGAGTCAGTAGCAAGACGAAAGGTTTGAAAGCCAGTATTTGTAAGGTACAGAAGGATACATTAATTTCTTTTATCTGCTCCTTTGATGTATCACAGAGCAGGCTGTGGACCAGATCATAGCGTTCTTCTATAGTTGTAGACAAATGGCCTCTTTTGCCTGTGATGGTTAGGTCCAGAGGCTTATTGTCTGAGGTAAAAGGATATGATGTTCAGGAAATAGAAAGCCTGAACTCTGCCTTTTTCATCCTGAAGGACTGTGGAAAGAGAACTGTGATAGAGGGAAACCTGGGCAGGATCTAAGTTCTCCACGTCCCCTCCAGGGATGAACCTTAGGCTCCTTACACCCACACAGAATATGAAAGTGCCCCAAAGTGGCCACATGTTCCCTTGAGGGGACCCATAGGTGCTGGAGGGTAAAGCACCAGTAGAGTGTAGAACAGGGAGCAAAGGGGCCAGACTATGCAGGTGATAGCTGGGCCACCAACCACCCCTCAGACCAGGGAGCAACCTAGACTCGTGCAGAGACCAGTGGGAGTCCTGAGAAGGCCACACAGGTCCCCGGACACCATCTCCCCCGTTGCCACAAGGACCCCTAAGCCACACCACCTATGCCCATCCTAACCCTTCTCAGAGAAGAGCTGGGTTTGGGGAAGAAACTGGAAAGACTGATCCAAGCAGAGACTGAGCTACCTCAAGAGAACGTTCAGGTGGTTGGGTTAGACTGAGTTTACCAGGATGGACTGACTTTTGGTTTTCCTCTGCTGCCCTGCGGTGGGGGGGGGGGGGTGGGAGGCTCACATGGGAGACCCCAGCAGCTGCAAAGGCACAAAGGCACCACTGTGCCTTTGCACATCTGAGTGTACGAGGAGCAATTCTGCAATCCTGCTTCAGGTGTTTTAAGATGAGTAGCCCTACAGAAGCGTATATCATCTGCTTCTGTGCTTTTCTCATCTCAAGAACAGAGAGTTCTTTGACTGAAGGACTGTGCCTATTGGCCTCTGTAGCCCTACTGTGTAACACAGGGCGGGGCACATAGTAGGTGCTCAGCAGACAGTTGCTGACTATTGAACGGGCGAGAACTTGTGGGGGGTAGGGGGGCTTTTCTAGCAGCTGGTGGAGTGAAGGGCAACTGTGAGGGGGAGCTGGGCCAGAGGAATGACAGTGGGGAGGGCACCAAATAGCAACTGGAGATGACAGAGCGATGTGTGAGCACACATGAGGCACCCCTTTGGGAATTCCCAGAAGTAACTGGGATTCACTTGAGGGGGGCCACTGATCCAATAGGCAACGGGTGACAGAAACATAAGGTAGCAGTCCAGCCAACTTAGTCTCACACACAACACGTACCGGTGACCTCACCTGTCTGAGCTGACCTCGTTTTATCCTTCCATGAACTCCTTGGGTTTTTCCCTGTGGGTGTGTCTGTTCCAGCTAATTGTTGATGACTCAGACTGGGGCTTTTGTTTTCTTGTCTTTCGTTTTTTTCTTTTGGTACGGATATCCTGATTATAAATATTACTTTTCTTTAGCTTTGAAGAGGGTTGTCCCCCTTGGGATCAGAAAACATGGTTACTGTGGCCATCTCCTCATTAGCCTGGGAGACTCTCCAGGGCAGGGGCTGTAATTCTTCATTCTTATGGGTCTCCTCCCAGGGAGGCGCTCTGAGCTCTGCATAACATGGCTATTAAACAATGTGTAGACACACTGCTTGACTGACCGCATCCAAGGCCTGTGCCTTTTCCTCCTCTGAGCACTTCAACAGATGCATTTCCGCGGGCATCGTCCTCTCCTGAGCAGCTCGGCCCGGTCCTCTTGGCCCTTCGGCTGCACACAGGTGCTTCAGGCCACTCTCGTCTGGCACCCGCTCTGGGGCTCTGGGATTCCGACCCTCCCCTCCCCCGCGCCCATGGCAGCCCTGGCCTGCTGTACTCAAGCCGCTATGCTGAGCACACAGACAGTGGCCCTGCAGCTCAGAATGGAAACCTCCCCCAACACACACACACACACACACACACACACACACACACACGAATGATGTATAGATAAGTAGGTTTTAATAACCCTACCATTAGATTTAAGAATGTCCCTGCCCACTTGGCCTCTTGTCTTGTCTCCAGGCTGCAGGAAGAATGCTCTGGCACCGATACTACTGGAGAGGTTTGGTCCTTGCTAATACCATAACATCAGTGGTGATTTTTATATTTAGCATCCTCCCCCTCCTTCCCTTCATTCACTTCCTGTTATTAATTGAGTCAAATCTGTCTCCTCCACTGAACTGTAATTAATCTTTGGTAGCAGAATGAAAAATAATCTGACAAATGGCACCCAAATTCCTCTTATAGAGTAAATTGTCTTTAGCAAGAAAAATATCTAGATATGCCACATGGAGTGGAAGGTAAGGCCTGAAGCAGAAGGTGTCAAGGCACAAAAAAGATAAACCCCTGTGCAGTAGAAATAAACAGGAATTGGGGATGGAGAAAGAGCAGAGAGGAGAGACGTGAGGGGTCGCGGTGAGGAAGCAACAAGGGGCAGGGAGCTGAAAAAAACGGAAGAACAACTTGCATTGTTACACTATAAAACCCTTTCTCCTCTGTCTTCTTCAAAACTCTAAGAAAAGTTTACTGTACACAAATTGCAGTATGTGTGTGTGTGCTTCTAGCTGATAGAATATGGCAAAGGTGATAGGATAGCCACTCCCTTGGTTAGATTATGTTATATAAGACTCAGACTTAGCAGCCCAGAGAGAGAGAGATGGTCCTGCTGACTCTGAAGAAGTCAACTGCCCTGTTGTGAAACAGCCTCGTGGCAAGGAAATGCTGGTGGCTCTAGGAGCCGGGAGCTACCCTCAGCTAATAGCTGGCAAGAAAATAGGAACCTCAGTACTACAGGCACAAGGAACTGAACTCTTCCAATGACTACATGAGCTTGGAAGAGGACCTTGAGCTTCAGAAAGGAATGCAAACCAGCTGACACCTTAACTGAAGTCCGATGAAACCTTGAGCAGAAAATCCAGCTAAGCTGTACCTGACCCACAGAAACTGTAAAAAAAAAAATAAATGAATGTTGTTTTAAGCTGCTAAATTTGTGGCAATTAGTTATGCAGCATAGAAAACTAATACGGGTGTGTGTGTGTGTGTGTGTGTGTGTGTGTTTACACACTGAGACAAAGGACGGAGTTCCAGGTCTGGATCAACAAGGTCGTGCGGGAGGACAGCACATACAGAACAGTGAAATGATCTCTACAGGGACTAATTCAGGTGAAGCAGGAGTTTGGAGTCAGAGATAGTGCTGAGAACTTAGGCCTTCAGAAATTTGGAGAAATATTGGTATCTTAGTCCGGGTTCCCATAGAGGCAGACTCCAAGACAAGAAGCTAAATAGTTTATTTGAAAGGTGATCCCAGCAAAACAAGGTAGGATATTGGGGGAATGAGACATGGAAGGGAAGGAAGCCAATGAAGGTTGCACATCAAGCAATTTACTACCGTGGACAGCTAGAGCTTAATCCTGTGGGAAATAATGAAGAATAAGCCTCAGAATTATCCCACCCAAGGGGCAAGGGAGCTAGGATATTTATCCACCAACTGCCATCAGATATGGGTTGAAGGCTGCTTCTCTGGGGTAAGGAGAAGTTAATTCCCCAGATTTCTGGGTGACCTTGCTGGAAGGTGTCCCGTCCAAGCCTTCTCCCCTTCTCTAACTGCTCTCAAAGCGTGTGTGTGTGTGTGTGTGTAAGCTACTCCTACTGTCAGGCACTTTGTATCTATTTGTTCATTTAATTCTCCCAGCACCTCCTTTTCAGTAGATACTATCACCTCATTTTACAAACAAGAGAGACTAAAACTTCAAGAAGTTAGCAATTTGCTGAGGTCATATAGTTACTAAGTGGCAGAACTTGGATTAGAAACCCAGGTTAGTCGCTCACAAAGCTGAGGCTCCCGACCACCTCTCTGGGTCATCAGTTGGAAGTCCAAATCCCGGTCTAACCCTTTACCCCCAGCACCCACGCTCTGACTAAGCTCCAGGATGTAAGGTGGACCTCTCTGCCCACTCCTGGTGCCCTCTCTCGTTGCTGAAGTTATTTTCGATTCTTTGTTCCATAAACCTATATGTGAATGGTGCCAGAGCTGTCCCTACCATCAGTTCAATTTGCCAGAAAGGAGGGAGAGGGAGGACTCGGAGAATTTGTGGAGCTGCAGCGCGTTGCCTGGGAACGAGGAATTTGTGTGAGGCTTTGAGCTGAGAGAAGGCAGGGCCCTGCTGCTCCAGCAACCAGCGAACCAGAGACAGATTAGCCAGCTCTCTTTGGAACAAAACAAGCTTTCTGTGGGCCTGGAGAGTGAGGAATGGCCCTCCCCAAGGACATTTTTTCTTTCCTTTTTCTTTTTAAAGTTCCCCACCTCTGGCTCGTTTCTGAGAAACATCAAATATGAAAAGAGATGGGGGTCAAAAGGCTCCCCGTGCCCTCCCCAGGGCCTTCATCCTGAACGTTGGTTTTGCTGCCTGTGAGTTCTGTGAATGTGAGGGGACGCCTAGAAGAAAAGCGTTCTACAGAGATAGGGTGTCTCAAAAAGGCGTGGGGTTTACTAGCAGAAACAATGTGATCCTGCAACGGCATGGGATCCAGATTTCCATAAGCCAGGGAGGAGGTGCTCCCAGTTCCAAACTGGAAAACTTGAAAACATCAAAGTGTTTTATGCTGAGAGTCAATATTTGATTTCTGAATAGAATTCCCACCCCCTCAGAAACTGAGAGGAACTCAGGCTTGTGTCCACGGTCGATGAACGTGCCCTATTCAGCAACTCTCCAGAGGAACAGAGGAGACATGAATTGCTATTAAAGCGTGGAGAGATCCAGCTTTCGTTGACCTATTTGAGATGTGGCGAGGACATTCTAGAAAACATCTCTGGATTTCTGTTCATGTAAAGCTTCAGTGCTCAAAGAAAAACAGGTTGAAAAATCATGGGGAAGCCACAAATTACCCCCAACTCATGAATGGCTTCATTTTTTCTTTTCTCCTAGATCCTCAGATGGTGTCCTCCCACCAACCTTATCAGGAACGGGTTTGGTCCCATCCTCCCTCTCCCACCCTCCTCCCAAAGAGGGAGGCACAGAAATGGAAATCAGCTGGCCAGCATCTAATAACTGCCTACTGTGTGAAGAGCACTCCGTGTTCCAGACTTTAGTAAGAGGAGTGGGATGTGGGGAAGGGTGTCACATTCAAAAGTAACAGAAAACACAATCCTTGCCTAGGTGCTTAACTCTAGTTGGGAGAGCTGCATCTATATCTGTAATACTGTTGATAATATATTTGCATTGCCCCTTACAAATTGTCTTTTATTTATTTATTTATATTTATTTATTTTTAATATTTTATTTATTTGGCTGTGCTAGGTCTTAGTTAGGCGTGCGGGATCTTCAGTTGCAGCACGCAGGATCTAGTTCCCTGACCAGGGATTGAAGCCAGGCGCCCTGCATTGGTAGCACGGAGTCTTAACCACTGGACCACCAGGGAAGTCCCCCAATAAAGGGATTTATTATCTTATATAACCAGAGTCCTAAATAAGGGCATCTCTGTAACTTGTAAAAGTAAGTGGCTCAGCAATGTTATCAAGGATCCAGGTCCTTTCTGCCTTGCCATCTACCAGTCCCAGCTTCTTTTTTCATCGTACTTATCACCATTTGAGACAATATGACGTAGGGGTTAACACAGACTCTGAAGCCAAACTCCCTGAATTTGAAACCTGGCTACCACGTTACTAGGTGTTGAGTTAAACTACTCAATCTCTCAGTTTCCGTATCTGTAAAATGGGGATGATTATTATAGTATTACCTACCTCAGAGGGTTGACTTGAGGATTGAATGAGTTGCTGTGAGGATTAAATACGTAAAATGCTTAAGCAACCTAAATGCCCATCGACAGACGAATGGATAAAGAAGGTGTGGCACACACATACAATGGAACACCACTCAGCCACAAAAAGGAACAAAACTGGGCCACCTGTAGAGACCTGGATGGACTCAGAGACTGCCATAGAGTGAAGCAAGTCAGAAAGAGAAAAACAAACATTGTATGTCAATGCATATATGTGGAATCTAGAAAAATGGCACAGATGAAATAGAGGCTTGCAAGGCAGAAATAGAGACACAGATGCAAGGCTTGCAAGGCAGAAATAGAGACACAGATGTAGAGAACAAACGCATGGGCACCAAGGGGGGAAAGTGGCGGGGGGGGGGTTGAATTGGGAGATTGGGACCAACACATACACACCAATATGCATAAAATAGACAAGTAACAAGGACCTGCTGTATAAAAAAACAAATAAATAAAAATTAAAAAAAAAGAAACTATAGATTTAGCAGGGCCTTCTAAAAATAAATAAATATGTAAAATGTTTGAAACAGCTACCCTAGTACTAGTTCATTCCTCAGGCTCAGCTGTATCCTGGAGACATTCCTGTATCCTTTTAATAAATTCTCCTTTCTCGTTTAAACCCTTCATTTCTGGGGTTCTCCACGGGGCTCCCTGCCATCAACAAATTGTCTTTTAGAATATGGTCTTACTTAATCTTCTAACAACTTTATGTGGTAAGAATTTTTTCCCAAGGAGGGACATGAAGCTCAGAGAGGTTAAGTAACCTGCTCAAAGTCACACAGTTTATAAGTCAGCATAGTGCAGATTCAGCTTGTGCTTCTTGGACTAGTGTTCACATACTACACTCCTGAAAGAGGCTGCCTTCACTCAGGCCCAGAAGTAAAAAGTGGGTAGAAAAAAGGAAGGCTCTGAGACAAGATATGAGACAAGGAAGGATAAAGGCGAGCAACAGGGACTTAAAAAAAAAAACACAAAAAACTTAGTCAGCAAGAGAATGATTGGGTCCCCAGTGGTGAGTCTGGGGACACTAAGAAGATGAATTTATGATACATGGGATTCAACATAGGGAGAGACAAGGTTTCTTTTTTTTTTTTTTTTTATGTATTTTTTGGCTGCGTTGGGTCTTTGTTGCTGCACTTGGGCTTTCTCTAGTTGTGGCGAGTGGGGGCTACTCTTTGTTTTGGTGTGGGAACTTCTCATTGCAGTGGCTTCTCTTGCTGTGGAGCACGGACTCTAGGTGCGCAGGCTTCAGTAGTTGTGGCACATGAGCTCAGTAGTTGTGGCGCACGGGTTTAGCTGCTCCCCAGCATGTGGGATCTTCCCAGACCAGGGATCGAACCCGTGTCCCCTGCATTGGCAGGCAGATTCTTAACCACTGCACCACCAGGCAAGTCCTGAGACAAGGTTTCTTAAAAGAAGGCCCCAACTAAGTTAGTAGGAAGGTGGCCTTGAAGACAGGCCAAAATGTTCACCCCTTGTTGTAGTACTTTTAGGGTCCAACTCTGTCTCGTTTACAGATCCTTACCAGAGTTAGCCCTCCAGGATTCTGCATCTGGTTTGCTGCCCGTCAAGCTAAAGAATGTGATTCATCAAGATTTTTTGGTTGTAAGTGACAGAAGTTCAACTTGAACTGTTTGAAGCCCAAAAGGAGGAATTTCTTGCACCATGTAACAAAATTTCGGAGGGAACCAGAATAATTGGGAATGAGATACTTAAAAGCCATGGCAGTTATCTCTCATCTCTCTTGCTTATGTCTTGGTGTCAGCTTCATTCTCATAAACCTTCTTATGCTTTTTGAGGGGGGCCGTCGTTGCCAGTCAGTCTAAGGTATCAGTGCTGCCCAATATAACTTCTGCATCTGTGCTGGTAAGCACAGTAGCTGTTAGCCACACGTGGCTATTGAGAACTCCAAATGTGGCTAGTAGGACTGAGGAACTGAATTATAAATTTTATCTAATTTTAATTAATTTGAAATTAAATAGCTACATGTAGCTAGTGGTTAACACATTGGACTGTGTGGCTTGTTATCCAGGGAGGAGGAGAATTTTGATGAAGCTAGCTAAAAAAAACTTGGTGGAGGACTGTGGCTGGTGCGGAATAGGTCACAGACACAGCTCTGTATCAGTCACAATAGCCAGGAGGATAGAATACTATCCCAGGCTGGGCCATGTGCAGACAAATCAGTCTGCTAGGGGCGGAAGAGATGAATTCTATGTTGCTTCCTAAAAAAAAAATTTATCAAGCATTTATTGAAAACCTATTATATATTACACATTTCACGTATATTATCTTCATTTTCACAAAAAAGTCCTGAAAGGTCAATTGTTCCACCCATATTGTAGATGAAGAAACAAAGATGCAGATTATGTGACTTGACCATAAACAGTAAATTGCAGAGTCAGAATATAAATCCAGGTTTGTTTCCAAAGTCTCTGTTCTCTGCGCTATAATATGCTGTCTCCAGAGATTTGGGATATAGAAAATGAGACTATTAATAGTGGATAATTATAACAATCATAGAAGAACACACAAAATGAATGACTTGGTTTTCTCCAAATAGTTATCTTGAGTGCCTGCTACTTATTCTATAAAACATCTTTGAAATTCCTCTTTTGAAATTGCTTTTAGATCCTGTAACATATTTTTTAAAGTATCTTTAATGATTGTAATTTTTATATTTTAAAGTACATTTTCTAAAACAGTAAAAATATGGTGAATAATATTGGTAACAATTTATTGATAGATAAAATCTTTTTGGTCCTAACTAACTTGTGTTAAGGCAAAGTCTCTTATCTTCGTGAAGCTTCTTTGGCTTCAAAGAACAGATATCCCAGGGAAGGTACCATCAGAGGAGAGGCACATCACAAGGATCTCGAATTGGAGAGCTCAAACGCTGAAGCAGCTCCTGGAACCAGTTTTTGTAGGTAGCTTGGAATCTTCTGCTTATCTGTTTCATCCTCCTACATTTACCAATTGCCTCCCTCTACTTTGCTCATCTCAGGGCTCTCTATGTTACAAATAATATAAACCCTAATGCAAATTGGCATTCATGATAAACAACTTTCTTGGCTCACATATTTTGAAAGTCTAGAGGTGGGGTAACCTTGAGACTTAGCTTAATCCAGAGGCTCAAAAGAGTCAACAGGGAATAGGAAGGACTTTAAACTGTGGTTTGATAGAAAAGAATAATGATAAGGATTGTCTGTGTATTTTTACACTGGGAATTATGTGGCCTCAGAGCTGTTAGTGCCTTGGTCCCTGAGGCCTAACAACGCTCAGAGGGGGTTGTAGGTGGGCTCTCCAGGAAGCAGACTCTAAGACTCAAGTTCAGGATGTTTATCAGGGAGTGTGCTGGAGATTGGCACCTGTGGAAGGGAGGAGGAGGAAGCAGGAAGAGGCACAGGAAGAGGCTGAGCTGTGATGCAGGTTGGACAACCTCAGCCAAGCCCACGGGGAGCTCTGAAGCTGAAATGATGGCTCACTGGCGTTGTTCCAAGTTAGGCAGAAACCGCCAGGCCTTTACATCCCCAGACCCACCGGTCTCAGGATGCGGCTCCTCCTCAGAGGGGGGGTGAGGCTGCTCTCTGAAGCTGAGGCCGTCCCTGAAGGAGCCGACAGCTCAAGGAACTACAACATTCTCAGAAGCTGGGCCAACAAGTCCTTCCTTGAAGGGGGATCTGGGAAGCGCATCTCTGTGTCCATCCAAGATGAGTATTTGATAACGAGGAGGACAATGAAATTCTTGTGTTAATTTTTTTTTTATCACCGACAGAAAGGGGGAAGACTTCTGCATCCATGATAAAATTAGAGAATTTTTTGCAACGATCAATACAGCAGGTGCTATTGAGACAACCGGAACAATCTGCTCTCAGTGCCACATACCATGAAATGCTGCTGCAGAAACTTATTTTGCACAGGCAAGCAGAAGAACCCTCATCAGTTATTCCAGTTAGAAGGGTTATTTTGTGAGGTGGGTAAGGAGGAGGAGGAACAAAGAGAACTTTCAGGAAATATCCCAGAACACTGGTTGTCAGCCCTGGGGAATCCTGCTTAAATTTGGGAAAGAGAGTGGAAGAAGGTACGACTCAGCTGCCTGAGGATCCCGATATCCAGATCCCACGAGAGTGGGAATAGGCAGCTTTCCCACTGCCAGAGAGGTTCTCCTTAGGATAGGCCCTTAGGACGAACGGGTGACCAAGTTTTCTAATTCGTTACAGGTGGGGGGTGTCAGTCAGCCACAAATAGGACAGTGATGACCAAGCACACATTTCTGAGTTCTGTGTGGGGTGGACCACTGCCAGGGACCCAGTGACTCAGGGCTCTGTGCAGAGATGACCAGGGATCCCCCAGCCACACACATCAGAGACTATCCAGCCCGATGAGGAGTGCTCTGGAGTAGGGCCGCAAGACTGCTGCCAGCAATACCCATTCGAGTTTCTGAAGAAGATAGACATTTCTAAGCAAACAGTTCCCTTGCTGAGAAACAAACTCTGGCCATACAGAAGATAAGCCTTGAGAAAACGTCAGAAAAAGGGTGCAGGGCCCAAGATGTGATCTCTCTAGACATACGAGAGTATAGATTCATATGAAGCCACTGGCACAGCAGTTAGTGGGAGGCACAGACCTGAGGTAGAGGGTTAGAGACAGCAAGGAGCTGTGTGTGTGTGTGTGTGTGTGTGTGTGTGTGTGTGTGTGTGTGTGTGTGTGTGTGTGTGTATGGAGGTGTACAGATCAATCTCCCTCTGGCCCTCTCCAGTGGTATGTTCTTTTCCTCACCCTTCTGGGTGGATGTGGGATGGGTTTCCTTCTTGTTACTTGATTACTCAGGGCTATTTACAAACCATTTATTTTTTATTTTATTATTTATAAAAAGGGAGCTCCTTTTTTTCTCAGCTTCACCTCTTGCTTTGAATCTGATGTTAGACTATGTCACTCGCTACTCTCCAGGCTACACTCATCTACCAGCCTCCGGGTCTTTTCCTGAAATTCCTTGAAGATTGTTGCTCCTGGCTCTCGCCAACACTCTCTGGTCATGTATCTTGGTGATTTCAACAACCGCAGGAATAATCTGTCCAGTGCTCTTGCCCTAATTTCTATGAGCTCTTCTTCTCCAGTCATCTTGTTCTCCTACTCCCTCCCTTGGTCATACCATAAACTTTGACAGTACCAATATCTGCAGTTTCAAGCATCCCACTCTTGGATCACCACCTCTTATTTTTTCAGTGCATTCCTTCTAGTATCCTGCTCTAACAAACCTTAGATCCCCACTGGAGCCTACAATCTCTTGATCCTACAAACTTTACAAGGTCCCTTACCTACTTGTTATCCTTTCCCATATTACCTATCTTAAATTCCATGGTCAGTCATTTAATCACTCCCTTGCACTCAACTTTAACTCTCTTGCCCCTTTCTTGTTTGAGAGTAACAGTTTGGTAAAACCTCAACCCTGGTTAAAAGTAAAATTTCTACCTATGGCTATGCCTGTAACCATGCAACTGAAGGAAAACACTCAACCATGCTGACTAGTCTCACTTTAAATTCATAATCATGAACCTCACATGGGTCCTTAAGGCTGTCTGGCAATTGCACATGTTTCTAGTTCATACTTCTACTCTTCTGGACAACTATTTTATACCTTCTTCAAACCTCCAACGTCTCTTCCTCTATTTTATTAATTGATGAACTTGTTTTCTATTTGTATTAGTTATCTCTTTCTGTGTAACAAATTACCTCAGAATCTAGCATCTGAAAACAACAAATATTATCTCATACAGTTTCTGGCTGGGTCGTCTGTCTCTGGGTCTCTTATGAGATTGCAGTCAAGTTGTTGGCCAAGACTATAGTCTCTGAAGACCTGACTGGGGCTGGAGGATCCACTGCCAAGATCATTCACCTGGCTGTTAGCAGGAGCCTTGAGTTCTTTGCCATGTGGGCCTTTTTATGTGACTTACCACGACATAAATGGCTCCCCCCCAGAGGAAGTGACCTGAGTGAGAGTGAGAATGAGAGTGAGAGCAAGAGTAAGAGATGGAAAGAATGAGAGTGCACACTGGAGAGAAAGAGAGAGAGAGAGAAAGAGAGAGAGGACACAGTATCTTTTATAACCTCATCTCTGAAGTGACATACCATCCCTTCTGCCATATTCTATCTGTCACACAGACCAACTCTGGTACGGTGTGAAAGGGGACTACACAGGGTGTGAATACCAGGAGGTGGGGATCATCAGAGGCCATCTTGTAGGCTGGCTACAATTCTGTTTTACAGAAAAAACAGAGGAATCAGAAAAGAACTTCCCACTGCCATATTACCCAATTACCAGTATATATTCTATTTTCACTGCTAGTGTTATAATGAACTCTCTCTCTCCTGCTATCTAAGGCCAATCCTTCCAATTGTTCACTAGATCCTGTTCCCTCTTGCCCACTTAAGGACATAGATACAAAAATTCTCCTATCTCTCTCCTGCATTGTCAGTTTTCTTTTGTTTACTGGATAATTCCCATCAACAAAACATATGTGCTGCGATATTAAAGAATCCTCCTATGATCCTATCTCTCCTTTCAGCTACGCATTTCTCTGTGTCCCTTTACAATAAAACTCATTGAAAGAGTTGTCTAAAATGACTGTCTCCAATTCTTCCTCCTCCTCTCTTTTAAGTCTACCCCATCAGGCTTTTGCTCTCAAACTACTCTAAAGATACCGCTCTTATAAAAGTCGTCTATGACCTCCATATTGTTAAATCCAATGGTAAATTCTCAGTCCTCATCCTATTTGACCTAACAGCAGAGTTTTTAACATAGGTGGTTGGTTCTCTTAAACAAAACACTGTCTTCACTTGGCTTTCAAGGTATCACACCCTCCTGGTTTTCTTCCTTAGCTTACTGGCTGATCCTTCCCAATCTCTTTGCATTTCCCTCTTCTTTCCAGCCTCTTTATTGTTGGAAAACCCCAGGGTCAGTTTCTCAGCCAGGCAGGCACCCACCTTGGAGTGATTGTACTTGCTGTTCCTTTTGCCTGGAACACTCTTTTGGAAAACTCTCCGGTGAAAATTAAAGTAGCTTGTTCCATTACCTCATGGAATTTTGCATTGGAGTCTTTGCTCAAAAGAACCTCAGTGAAGTGTTCTCTGGTCATCCTATCTAAAATTGTATCTCCCCTACCTCCCAACACACTTTTAATCCTCTTCCTCAGCTTTTACTCTACAATGCTCATCAGCACTAGACACATTTGTTTACTTATTCATTAGTCTATTTGGTTACTTCTCATTGTCAATGCCATGAACAAGGGATATATGCCTGTTTTGTTCACTGCTATATATTTAGAGTGCCTAGAACAGTGGTGGTATATAAAAATCTCTCAATTATATATTACACGAACGAACGAATGGGTATTCCACATGGATAATAGCGAAGTGTCCCAGGATTATAGCAAAGCTTGGAGCAGACAGGGAGACCACTCACGAGGCTGCGATGTTTATATATAAGAACAGGTATGAAAGAGCTCCGTTAACGTAGCGAGGTGTACAAAAGATCAGTATGATTTACTGTTCGCTTAGTTCGTTCCTCAAGAAAGCCCTGCCAGGCCCGCCTTCTCCCATCCTTTTCCCGTGCTTCCCTCAATTGGTCCCCTGTCCTGCCCAATCAGCTCTTCAGCCCAACATACTTCTTTTCCTGAAGGATGTGGGATGGTCCCAGCGCCGGGACACTCGGGGCACGGCCAGTGGGGCGACACTTCCGCCCGCCTGTTACCCAGCAGCCACGCGGACTCACCCGTGCCCCACCAGTTCCACGCGCGTTAATAAGTCCCGCCCACACAGCGAGACAAAGCGGAAGTGACGAACCTCTGGAGCGCGAAACCCCGCCCCTCACGCCTTTCCAGTCTCCGGGAGGTGACACAAGCCCGGAAGAGGCAGATACATGGCCGCCGAGGGGCGGGGCGGGGCGGGGTGGGGCAGCACTCTCCAAAGCGGCGGTTTACCGGAGGCGGTTTCCTTAGTGTCAGTGGTAGCTTGAATCCGTGGCGAACCGCGATCTATACTAGGCCGGTGCAGTCTCAGCAGGAGTGGGACCCTGAGGCTTGAGAAACAGGCTTTTCTTTGGTCCGGGACTCCCCGGCGTTCAGCGCTTCCCCCCCATAACCGGACACCAATTATTCGGACTCTTTGCCTCAGACCCAGGTTCCCACCCCGCACCCTCCCAGCCCCCTTGCCCTCCGGCTGCTACGCACTTTCCTCCCTTTCCTGCATCGCTTTGCCGCCACTGGCACAATCTTCGTTCTGTCATTCAGATTCTTGTTTCTCCCCCTTCTCGTCCCTGTTCCTTTCCGAGGGCGATCTTTAAACATTTCCTTCCTTTGTTTCTTCCCCCTTCTCTTCCCTTTTTTCCCTTTTCCTTCCTTCTTCTCCAGTATCCTTGTCAGGCTACCGCCTCCACCAAGGCTTCTCTCCTTTTCAGGAGCCTGTGGCATACGTGTTAGGGGGTTGAGCTTTTAAGGCGGTCGTTTGAAGATTTTAAGCTTTTCCTCTCTCCTAACCAGGAGTCATAGATGCCAGGAAGTATGGCCCCCCTCAAGAAGCCTCGAAATACCACAAAGTTGCCCCTGGCTTTAAACCCCCTGAAGAGCAAGGACGTGTTGGCAGTGCTGGCTGAGAGGAACCAGGCTATAGTACCCGTTGGGGCATGGGTGGAGCCTGCCCCGCCGGATAGTTCAGCAGTCCCGGCATCTGTGAGTGTCAGTTTGATGCAAATATGGTGGGGTTCTTCCTCCATCTTTCTTTTTATTAGCCTTCTCAAATCCCTGGTGCTCAGATAAGATGAGCAGTCTGGGGATGCCGTTTCTATTCTGTCATAAATAGATATGTTCTTGCATTAGGATTATAGAACAAATATGTATCTGCCGAAACTTGCTGCAGCTTTAGTCGGCATAATCAAATATTTATTACCTATATATATTTCAGTTTGCAAACCCTTGGTTGCTTTCTATGCACAAGACATAGGCACTGTATTCCAGACACTCTACAATGTAGTAGGGGTGACGACCACAGTTAATGTAACATTGATTGCTTAAAGTTTATGGTAAGTTTTGTAATGGAGCTTCAGTAAGGTTCGGATGCAGTGGGAGAATAAAGGAGAAAGAGATTAATTCTGATTGGGATTCCGAGAAAGTTTAACTGTAAATTCCATGAGGACAGGGATCTTTATGTTTTGTTCATTCCTGTACTGGCATATGGCAAGTCTTCAGGATATAGTTGTTGAATGAGTGAATGAGGTAATATAGTTTGTGTTAGTCCTTAAAGAATGGAAGTGCTGTAAGTACAGATGAAAGGGAAGAGCACTTCAGATGAAGGGAAACTTTTGCAAATTGACATGTGTGCCTGTCAGACAACTCTCTTACGTAACTATTAACACAGGAGGACAATTTTGTAAGATTTTTTTTTTCCTTTTTGGTAAGAAGATTTTTGACTGTCTTGCACCAAACTGTGCTCCTT
The DNA here is from genome assembly GCF_028564815.1 of Eubalaena glacialis. Taxonomy (NCBI): domain Eukaryota; kingdom Metazoa; phylum Chordata; class Mammalia; order Artiodactyla; family Balaenidae; genus Eubalaena; species Eubalaena glacialis. Next base: position 8,958,479 of record NC_083725.1, on the reverse strand, counting down.
AGCTATTTGTTCATATATTATTGTGGTTCATTTCTTATTATAAATACCACATTATATTTATAGTAAGTTGTTTACATATCTACTTTTCCTGATGGAACATGTAGATATTTATGGAATGCACAAAATGTGTGCAGATCTTCAGAATGTATAGACAAGGTGCTGAACATGAGTTGAAAAGTATGAGGTAGGTTCTCTTAGTGGTCCTTCATCTCAGAGAAGAAATGAGACATGTTTCAAGTAAATGTTAAATAGCAGTGCAATGGCATGTATTCATTCATTTTATTTATGTCTGTAAGGATGTATATACATATGCTTTCATTTATTACTATGCTATTTCCAGAAAGGATTTTGAGTCTAAGCAGTATATGATTAAGTGCTAAGACTATAGCACTTAACGAAAAAAGATATGGTTTTGAATTGATGTGACCCAGGAAAGTTTAATGAAGAATTTGGATAATCAAAAAGAAAGAGGATGATTCTCCAATTAAGGATAATGGAGAGAGTAGGAAGTAAGCAAGGTATATTTAGGATTTAAGGGTAGGTTAGATTGATTGCAGTGGAAGGCCTAGTAGGGGCATGGTGGTTGATAGGATTGTGGAAAATAGGAGTGGTAGGGAACCACAGGAAATTTTGGAGAAGGGATTGACTTCATTCATTGTTTAATATTTACAGATTAATTTCATGATCAAATAGTGTTTTGATTAGATTAATTGCTTTAACATTTTTTTTAAGTTCTATTTTTTTAAACTATTTATTTATTTATTTTATTTATTATTTTTGGCTGCGTTGGGTCTTCGTTGCTGCGTGTGGCTTTCTCTAGTTGCGGCGAGCAGGCTTCTCATTGCGGTGGCTTTTCTTGTTGTGGAGCATGGGCTCTAGGCACACGGGCTTCAGTAGTTGTGGCACGCGGGCTCAGTAGTTGTGGCTTGCGGGCTCTAGAGTGCAGGCTCAGTAGTTGTAGCGCACGGGCTTAGTTGCCCCGTGGCATGTGGGATCTTCCCCGACCAGGGCTCGAACCTGTGTCCCCTGCATTTGCAGGCGGGTTCTTAAGCACTGAGCAACCAGGGAAGTCCTGCTTTAACATTTTTAAAGGTGAAGGAGTGATTGGCTCCTGAGGGACAAATTAGGATGTAATGGTAACAATTTAGGCATGAAGTATAGCACCAAGATTTTAGTGGTAAGTAATGTAGAGGGAAAGCCTTGAAAAGGGGATTGAAATGGAAATGAAAAGGGATAAATGTAAGAAACATCCCAGAAGAATCAGTAAGATTTGGTACAAAGGTATTTTGGTATTTAAATTATTGACACCTGTTTTTAATTGCCCATATTATGATATCTTTATAATATCAATAGCATAAAAATGTCTAAAAACGACCAAGATTTTCTGTGTTAAAAAGAATCATCACATGTTCCCACATATCAGCTCAAAATATTAAAGTCTTGGAGCATGTGTAAACATGTCTCCTTTCCCTCATTTAAAAAATTCTGATCATTACCAGTCAAAGGCAATTTGATCAAGCATCTAATAGAACTCTTTATCACTTTAGCATATACAGCCTGGGGAATTCCCTCTTATTAACAGATGTAGGTCTTGTCAGCTCAGAACTTCTAAAGCTTGGTTACCCTAAGATCATGTCTATGCTAAAGGGACATGCCTAATCATTTTTGTCCTTAAGTTTCAAGGAGCCATCAGAATTCTTAAAACGCCATAGTTTGAGACTGCCCCTTAATTAAATTATCATCCAAGGATACTGCTTTCCTATCAGCTTATATAGCTATTGCATTGTTTTATAATTTATCTGATTATCTACTGTTGCATGAGAAATCACTCTAAAACTTAATGGCATAAAGCAAACAATATTGTGCGTCAGGAATTTGAGCAGGGCACAGTGGGGATGGCTTGTCTGCTCCACAGTGTCTGAGCCCTCAGTTGGGGTGACTCCAATAGCTGATGATGTCTGGGACAACTTGACTGGATTCTGGCTGGTGGCTGGATTTCTTGGTTCTTCTTTATCTGGCATCTGCTGGGCTGTAATGTCCTACATGGCTTTCTTACTCATATATCTGGCACTTGGGCTAGGATGACTAGGATGGCTGAGGGCTGGCTGGACATCTTCCTCTTTCCACGTGGTCTCTCTGCTTGGCTAGTATGGGCTTCCCTAGGTGGAGGTTGCTTTATGACCTTGCCTGGGAAGTCATGGAGCCAACACTTGTGCCTCAGTCTATTGAGTATACAGTCAGACTACATTCAGTATGGGAGATGACTACACAAGAGCATATATACTGGGAGGCTTGACTCATTGGGGGCAGAAGGGGAGATCATCTTTGGAGACTAAGGACTATGTAATCTAACTATTAGTTCCACCATATATAAATTATCCGAATGTATTCCTTGGTTGTCCTGAGAAACACTTCATTCTATATTGCCCCCTTGGATAGTCTATAGGGTGCAAAAAGGCTATGAAGAATTGGTTGTACAATTGAAACAGTACAGTTGTCCCTCCAATTCTGGAGGGAATTGGTTCCAGGACCCCCCTCTTCCCCCACCTCCCCCACCTGCAGATACCAAAATTCACAGATGCTCAAGCAGTTGTATAAAATAGCATAGTATTTGCATATAACCTATGTACATCCTCCTGTATATTTTAAATCACCTCTAGATTACTTATAATACCTAATACAATGTAGATGCTATGTAAATAGTTGCCTGTGCTTGGCATATTTAAGTTTTGCTTTTTTGGGACTTTCTGGAAAATTTTCTTTTCATCCATGGTTGGTTGAATCTGAGGATGAGGAACCTGTGGATACAGAGGGCCTACTATTTATTTTTGTTAAACCCAGTATTTCTCAAGTTTATATGATTCTGGGAACCTCTTAACATCCCATGGAACAAGTGTTTTCAGGTTCTGGTTGTCTTAGACAATAGTGTTGCTAAGAAAAATGTGTTTCTAAAATATGTTTCTATGGTACAATCTTATCTTTGGTTTACGCTTGAGATCCACAATTTGGAACCAGTCATGCACTTCAATAAGACATTTGATAATCTCAAGGTGCGAGTAAAAGAGGGCAGACAGAGACAATGGGAGTAAAAGAAAGGCAGAATGGCTTAAATTTGTCTGGGTCTTGACTTAACTTGAGTCACTTGTTCAGGCTTTACTACATATATATCTACTTTGGAATTATTTTACTTAATTATTCATTGATATCTGTCTTGTACATTCTACTATGGTACATACTCTTGTAGAATAGTTTATGGGATAGATTTCTTGGAAATTTTAATTTTAATTGGAACTTAAATTCATTTGATTTTGAGAATTTAATGACTGTCTGTGAAATAATTTGGGGCACCCCTCAGAATTAGAATTTGGAATCACTGCATTAGAAGAAGGGATAGATAGGAAGTGTGATGATTTTATTTAATATGAAGATTCCTTATGGAAGAGAGACATAGTCAAGAGAAAAGCAGTACAGTATAGGGCATAAGTGTTGGAGTCAGAGAAACTTCTAGCTCTGCTAATTGCCAGCTATAGGACCTTGGGCTACTACTAAAGATGAATCTTTCTGAGCCCCATTTCCTCATTTTTAACATAAGAGGTAAGAATACCTAGTATTGGAGGTAGTTTTGAGGATTCATTGATACAAGGTAGTTAAAGTGTTTATCTCATAATAGATCTTTAATAATGGTAACTGCTGTTATTATAATGACTTTGTTATTCAAAGCACTTGGAGGAGGCAAACAATGATCAAGGACTCAAATGTGATAAAATGTTCCAGATTGTTTAGAATGTTTTGGAATTAAGCATTATATAAATATTGAGTACCTTTGTATTCAAGGCTCTGTGTTGTATACCATAGGGGAAACAAAGGAGAATTAAGTACATTTCGTGCCCTCAAAGAATTCATAATCTAATGGGGGAGTTAAGAAGTACTGTACTCAACGTTAATAAGAGTGAGAGGTACTAGATGGGTATTGGATGGTCTTGACTGAGTAGGCCTTTTCTAGATGGAGGTGACAAGAAGGGCATGCTAGGTTAAAAATGAAGCCTAATTCTCATTTTATAATAGGACATAGTGGGTGAGTGGTGAGCAATCTGGTGTATCTGGAGTATTTTACTCATTTTAGAAAATGTAACATAATATAGGTTTGAATTGGTTCATTAAGAATTAATGAAGATACTTTTAGTTCTCAGTACAATGAAAAATTAAGATTTGATTTGAGTGCTCACAGATTCCAATTTTTAGTTTGTGATTTGGTTTAAGTTCTTGGTACTCACTAGCTACGTCTAGATTATCAGCTCTGTACTCCTGTGATTTCTTTACTGTACGGGGAATTTTGGGTTGTAGAACTGAATTATTTTTTCAGGGCTGTATTCTGACTGCTTTGTGTTTACAACAGAGTCCTAATGGGCAAAACGAATGGGACATGTAAGTTTATTTTCTATCTTTCATCTTTAAAGACTTCAGCATATTTGATTGAAGAAGAGCTAAAGGAACAGCTAAGAAAGAAACAAGAAGCTCTGAAGCATTTTCAGAGACAAGTCAAACGCCGAGTAAATCAGCAAGTTAGGCTGAGAAAAAAGCAACAACTTCAGAGGTCTTATGAAGCCGTAAGTTCAAAAGTGAGCCTGAGTAAAGATTGAATGGGAAGTGTGTTTGTTATGAGAAATGCTATTAGGCAATGACAGAATCACTTTCTTTTGATTCCAGGCTTCGCATAATCTGATTTACTAGTGAGGGCAGTAGATTGTATATAGAGAAACTGTTGTTTCTGTTTCCTGTGTTGGTCTGACTCCCTCTTTTGCTTTCGCCAAATAGTTATAAACAATGTCAGAGTTTGGGGTTGGGGTTTGAATTCTGGCTTTGCTGCCTACTAGCTTTGTGACCTTGGGCTAATTACTTAAATTCTCTCGACTATAGTTTCTTTATGTGTGAAATGGGGATATGATACTTGTTTCCCAGTGTTGTTTTGAGAATTAGATAATGTAAGATATTAGCACATAGTAGGCGCCTGGTAAATGTTAGTTTTTTTGCCAGCTAAAGTTTTCCCCTCCTTCCCCCCAACCCCAGTTTTAAAGCATTTGGGCTGCTGGTAGACATTATTTGATTGCACTGGACTGGGGGAAGCTCACTCTTTCTTCCTTTGTGTAGGCAGAAAAAGAAGGCTCTATAGCCATGCACTCTTCCGATCTAGCATACTTAACTCTTAAAAGAACGAGTGTTTTTCCAAACCATTTGAATGCTGCTATTGGAAGTGCTAGGTTACCTCCTTCCCAGAAGCTTGAGGATGGAATAGAAGATAGAGAGAATCAGAATGAACTATTCCAACAACAAGCCCAGGCTGTAAGTACATATTCATTTTATTTTATGTCTCTGGTTTTTTTTTAGGCTATGATGTAGAGATTAGGAGGTGTCACATTCAACTTCACTGTTTATCATCTCCTCTTTTTTTTTACCTTTGTAAAGTGGGGAATAGTGGGATGATGTTTATTTTTATATATATTTTAAATTTATATTTATTGGTCAGACACTTAAGAATCATCTAAAGAAAGGTGCCAAAGTGTTAGAGTTCAAAACTTATTAGAAAGAGCTTTAGGTCAAAGAATGTAGATTTTTCAATTATACTGAAATTGTGTTATGGGTAAGTTACTCTCAGTTTGTGGCATATGGACAAAAGATTATTTTTGTTTCTTTTCTCTGTCCCTCAATCTGATTATCACAATAAATTGATCTATAAGTCAAGTAATAATATAGTAAACTCTAAATTAACATATTCAGAATTTTTTAATGTAACTTTTTAGTGACTCACTTTATATAACGAATATTTAAAAATTAACCACCATGAGTAGATTCATCCACTCAAATCACTTGATGCCATCTAATCAGTACCCCCCTCCACCCTGCATAATGTACCCAGGCTTTTGTCCAGTTGATCATGTTCTTCAACTCTTCTGTGGGAATAATCCTTCATCTTATCATTTTAAAATGTAATCCTAGGGTTAGTGAGAGGAGAACAAAAATGTGGAAAATTATGATTATGTGAAAATAAAAGTTGTGTGATTGCTGACATACTTCGTCATAAGTATGAAGCAAATCTGATTATGCTGTTAGTAAAAATAGGGAAAGCTTTATAAGCACGTGTTATGTTGAAATACTTATTAAAAAGATTTTTCTCTCTGCCCAAACTATGACTTTTTCTTGTCATTATTTGGTTTTTAGTGATCGTTTTTATAATCATTGTTGTTTTTAAGATTATGAACAGTTTACTGAGCAAATATTTATTGAGCCAGGCACTGCAGAAATTGCAAAGGATAGAACATTGACTGAGACAGAATAACAGTCCTTGCTTTCATGCTACTGGTAGCTATAAATTCCATTGTAGTGAGGATTTTACTTCATCTGTATGATACATGAATAGGACATATCAGTCCACAGATATTTGAATATACTGTGTTTGTTAAACATTGTAGGGATACTAATATGTGAAATAGGACCTTTCATGGGTTTATATCTCCAAGTAGAGATACAAAGCTGGTAGACCCCCAATATATTAGATAATAATATGGACTGTTTGCTGCATTGTTGATAAATTTGTGCAGTGGAAATTCAAAAATTTTTTAATTCCAAGGAAATAGTTTGGGAAGAATTCCTGGAAGAGGTGGAATTGAGCTGTGTATTTTGAATTGGTAAACTGAATTTAATTGGTAAATTCAAAAGAATTTGAGATAGGAGGAATAGTAAAAAGTCTAGAATATGTAATGAACTTGGTATTGGGTTGGCCAGAAAGTTCGTTCAGGTTTTTCTGTAACAGCTTACAAAAACCCGAACAAACTTTCTGGCCAACCCAATATATTTGCTAATAAGTGATGGAACCTTTCTAAGTGACTGTACAGGGTAAAGCAACAGAAAATGAGGTTAGACGGGTAGGAAAAAATCAGGTTATGAAAAGCCTTAAATGTTCCCCAAATCTAAAAATTTTTATACCGTTTTTTTCTTTTCTTTTTTTTTTTGGCTGTGCCTTGTGGCATGTGGGATCTTAGTTCCCCAACCAGGGATCGAACCCGTGCCCCCAGCCGTACAAGCGCGGAGTCCTAACCACTGGACCGCCAGGGAATTCCCAACCCTGTTTTTTTCTTAAAAGAAGATGCACTACTGAGGAATGTTCAGTGACTTAAACTACTTTAAGCCTGTAAACTTTTGCCCATACAACACCATGACAATAGATGCTCAATTTTTTTTAATCTTACTGTTTTTGTTGCAGTTTCTATCCACTAGATGCCGCTAAGAACTAGACAATGAGACAGAGTTCAAGCACTAACTCCTTTGGGACAGTTTCAGGCAAACGGAGAGTTGATCATTCTGTCTCTGCATGTGTTCTCTCTTCTTTACTTATTTTTCTACTACTAACTGGTATTTTCATCATCACAGCTCCAAAACTTTGGCATACCTGAGGCTCCTTTAGCCTCTTCTCTCCAGCTTAGGATCTTTTAGGTCCAGCTCCTGTCTCTGACTTTTTCTCTGAACACTTCCTTGTTCATTATGTAAGGTAAGGAATCTTTACTGGCCCATCCTGCCTTTTTGCATTAGGTCTAGGTTACTGGCCAGCCCCTAGCTTGGTATGCCTACTTAAAGGTAAATTGATGCACTACACTGGGGTTCATAGTCTATGCTAAGGGCCTCATGTGAGTTTTTAGGTGTATGGTATTTTTGTGGCTGTAGAAAAGTCTAACACACTGAAAAATCAATATGTTATCTTTTGCAAATAAACTATATTGTACTTGGATAGAATTCAACTTTGGGTAGATGTTTATGGCATTAACATACATTTAAATACATTGGTATTAGGCCTCCATGGCAGTACAATAGGTGAAATTCTATAAATGTTAGATCTCATCTATAGTCTTTTCCCATGACCTACATGTTATTACTACATTGTTTCATTTATATAGTTCCATATAAATTCCTAATTGTCTGAATAAATTAAAAAGAACTGAAGAAAATATGAACAATGAGTGGGGAACAATGTCACAGTAGGTATCTATATTTGTCAAATTTCATCCTACATATTTGTTTGAAGTTTTGCATTTTAATATATGATCAGTGTTTGCTTTAGATTTTAAGATTTGTCTCAAAATTTGTTTATTTAAATCTCAAAATTTGTTTCTATAGTACATTTTAATTTTATTGGTCAGAACTACCTTTGCTTATTGATAGCTGGGTTTTCTATGGAATTATATAATAATTTATTTCCATCAGGGAATTTTTAAGTCTTGGTTAGCGATTCAGTGCCAGTCTTTGTTGATAACAACAGCTACAAAGGAATGAAAATTGTGTCTAAGCTTCTAGGACAGAAAAGACTTTTGGGGGAGTTCCCTGGCAGTCCAGTGGTTAGGACTTGGTGCTTTCACTGCTGTGGCCCTGGGTTCAATCCCTGGTCGGGGAACTATCCCGCAAGCCGTGTGGTGCGGCCCCCCAAAAAGAAAAAGAACAGACAAGACTTTTGGTCAAATTTTATGTTTTGAGTAGTTACAAACACAACACATATATGTGTTTAAACTCACATATGTAAATATATATGTATATATATACACATACAAATGCATATATATACACACACATACTCACCAATATATGTAGTGATCACCATTATCTTACAATAAGAGGAACGTACTTCTCTGCCTGTTCATTTTACATGATTTGATTTTTACCATCCCCTTGTCGTCTGTGTTTTGTTTAGTGCTTATTAACATTAACTTTGGTCTTTGTATTAGTTTCCTGTGGCTGCTGTAACGAATTACCCCAAACTTAGTGGCTTAAAATGACAGAAACTTATTCTCTCACAGTTGTGGAGGCCAGAAGTCCAAAATCAGTTTCACTAAGTCAAAATCCAGGTGTCCGCAGATTCTAGGGAGAATTTGTTCCTTGACTCTTGAAGCTTTTGGTGTCTGCTGGCATTCCTTTGCTTGTGACCACATCAGACCCATCTCTGCCTCCATCTTCACATCACTTCTTCCGTATGTCTGATCTTCCTCTACCTCTCTTAACAAAAACACTTGTGATGGCATTTAGTGCCCGTCTGGATAATCCAGGGTTATCTCCTCATCTCAAGATCCTTAATCACACGTGCAAAGGCCCTTTCTCCTTATAAAGTAACATTTCAGGGATTAAGCCCTGATATCTTTGGGTGGCCATTATTCAGCCTACTACAGTCCTCACAGCAGGTCATTGAAAGGATCTTTTGGTTGATTTGATGAAGGGTTTTGGTAAAGACAGAAAAACTGAACGTAATGTTTAGTCCAACTGCCGGACCAGTTGAAATATCCTGCTTAAGGGACTAAAATCAATCTGCGACTAATAGAGGTTTGGACTTGATGGAAAATGAAGATTATGTACTCTTATTTTAAATCTGTTACAGCAAGTATTTTGCATCCTTGGTCACTTTGTGCAGGGCAATAATGTCTACCACACTTGGCAAGGAGTAAAAGTAAGCATGTTCATGGCTCTGTATTTTTTCATAACTTCAACTGCAGATATACTATCTCTTTTTGCATTGTGATTAACTCTATCTTGACCCCTTTAGCCCTCTGCACTAACCAAATTTAGAAGTCCTCCTCTTAGTAGAATAAAGAGTAATGTTTCAAGCTGATTTCTCTGGCTAGAGGTATAGACCTTCTAGAAACAAGGACAAAACAGAGGTGATAATGCTGTAAGGAAACCGGGCTGTTAGCAAGAGAGTGTTTTTATCTCTAGGTCACTATTAGTAAATATCATAAAGTATTTGTTATTTATATCTGTAAATCATAGTCATTATTTCCCTTTAAGGAAGAAATGATGTCATTAAACTTTCACTGGATGGGTTAGAACTGGTCCTGGCTTTGCCATAATTTCACTGAGTAGTATAAGGATGTGCTTTTCTGTATTTTCCTTAAAGGAACATTCTATGCAGATATGTGAAATGTAAATTAGGCTGTGTGCTTCTCTGAAAAAGAAATCAAAATAGATACTTACTGAAATTGCTAGGTAGAGATAAGGAATGAACACAAAATTAACATATTTAATATTAATATTTATTGTCAATTGTTACCTAGAGTACCTGAAACAAATTGGTTCTGTTGACAGGTTTGAATTTGTACTCTAAATTAACTTAGGAAGGCTTCCTGGAAGAAGCGACATTTGAGAAAAGACCAAATGACTATAGTTTTCAAATGTTATGGGTGAAGAAGAGACTCATGTAAATAGGAAAAAAGGATTTTAGGGGGACTAGGAATAGAGTCTTCTTACAAGGAGTGATAAAAGTGATCAGGCATGCAAGGACCAGATGAAGAAATAACTCTTTATTAAGAAGATGGATAGAAGGTAAGGAATGTATCTGCTCAATAATTTCCAAATTCAGACTTTTAGGTTCTAATATTTTTGTGTACGTACTTAATATAAAGCATACATTATTAAAAAATGATTTGAGTAACAGCACTTAAATCAAGTTATGAAATACAGTCTCTTAAGATAATGAAAATAATGTTGTAAATACACTTATCAGCAGATCAGAAAATCTCCTTTCCAAGTAATCCTCTTGTCTTAGGTCTGGCATTTTTTTAATAATAGGGGCCTGTTTTCCTGTTGGAACACTTAGTGAATTTGGTATTAAGACTTTAGCCTGTTTTTGTTTTCTTTTTTTCCCCTTTCTTTGGCAGCTTAGTCAAACCATGAAAGAAGCACGTCAACGGCTGGCATCATTTAAAACTGTGAATAAAAAAAATGCATCGGTGTTTCCAGATGATCGAAAGAAAAACTTTCCCACCCAAGAGGTAAATTAAATTCTAATGAGCTGTTTCTAAAAATACAGATAAAAAATAGGATAAAGATTAATTTACATCTCTACATTATTTAGACCTGAAAAATAATTGGAAATAACCTTAATTATCCAATAGTAGGGAGTGGTTTAAAAGTTATGCTATATTCGTTTATAGCTATTATCAAAAATATCATGCTTTCAAAGGATATCTGAAGACTAGGGAAAGTGTCTGTGATATAAAGTTAAGTGGAAAAAGTAGGATATAAAATTAGATACAATATAAGCTCAATTAAAAAAATTCATTCCGTAAATATTTATGGAATATCTACGATTGCCAGGCATTGTTCTAGAAGCAGGACTTAACAGTGGTGAAAAGGTAGACAAGGAGCTCCTGTGTTAGTAGGGAAGCATATAATAAATAAGCAAATAAATACAAAATATAATTTCAAATGATAAGTGCTATGAAAAAAATAAAGCAAAATATCGAGATGGGGAGAGAATGCTATGAGCACAGACAAAGGCCCGGAAAGAAATGGACCAAGAGGTTAATACTGATTATTTCTGGATAGTGTTATTACAGGTGATTTTTATTTTTTTCTCTTGGTTTTCTTTACTGTAGAAATTTTCCATAATGTATGTATTTTATTTTTTAATCAGGAAAAAGTCAATACCATTATTTTTTAAAAAGAAAGAAATTCTTTTGATTCAAAATATAGAATAAGTTTAGAGTGAATAATTGGAACCTAAATATGGAGTTAGACTTACAAGAATATTTAAAGCTATGCTTGTAAAATTACATTGTTTTGGTGCCTCCTTATTTCCATGTTCACAAATTTGGATGTTAAACCCATGTATTTTCCTGTGTTTACTTAATTTTAGCATTAATTTCAAGTTTTGATAGGCAGCATCAGTAAAATGGATCATTAATTAGTCTTTTTTTACTCTTTTTTTTTGGTACCATTATGAACTCTGTCTCTTGCTTAGTTCTTTCTCAGTTTTGCTTCCTAATTGGTATTTTTTTACATTTTCCTAGATTACATATATGTTTATATTTTATTTTGGTATTTTTTCCTTAAGTATCTCTGTGCAACCATCAAAGACATTTGTCTCTTATATGTTGGTAGAATACTAAGCTCTAATACCTTCCTCTTCAGCGATAATTAAGAAATTTATAGTTAAATATAAAAAACAAGTGGGCATGGGTGTGCCTACATATGGCATTCCATCTTAGATGCATTAAGTATGGTTACCTTTTTCTAGGATTGCCTTGTTGTGACTTAAGACTCTTTTGAAACTAAATTCTTGACTTAGTTTCTTGACAATTTTCATACCTCTACCACGGATTTGGCAGTACTATAGTTTGGTCCATAAGACTGACTTCCCGGTACTGCTCAAAGGAGATGATTGGACACATTTTATTTAAACCAGAAAAAAAAAAAAAGGGTTATCAGAGCCTAGAGACTGATACTTCACATTGTGCGGAGCATGTTCAAATCTTTCAACTGATGTTTTTCCCAGAAAGAGTACTGTTCCTAGGCCTGACTGAAATAATTCTCCAGTAGAAGGGAGGAGGATTAAGTCTGAGATAACATCCTTGTGTAAACCAGTTTGATACGTCAAAGGTGCCATTTAAGTGTAATTCATTATGATGTTGATGGTGAATTCAGGCTAGCTGCTTGCTTCCAAAGAATGCATGTGTGTTTTTCAGGTAAAACATCACAAACAAATCTACTCCATATAATTGAGAATGATCTAAGAAATTAGTGAAATTTTTCTTATCAAGTACGTAGTCTTTCCCTCAAATCTGAGCAGTTTTCTACCCATTCAGTTGTGTGAAGGAGGAAGCTGCCAGTCAGAAAGGAGAACAATCTATAACCCAGCTGAACTCTGGTTTCGTTTTCTTGTTAGACTTATTTTGACTGACATTAGAATCTCTCTGGTTGTTATTGTTGTTCCAGATTTAGAGATAAACATAGAAGAGATATATTTGCCTTGCCCACTGTTAGATCACCAAGACAAAATTATAAGCCTTCTGAAATTGTTACTGGCTAGGATAGGGGCAAATTATCATTTATAAAGTTAAAATATTCTCCTACCAGGATCAGCTCCGTGCTTTGTGACCACCTAGAGGGGTGGGATAGGGAGGGTGGGAGGGAGCCGCTAGAGGGAGTGGATATGGGGATATATGTATATGTATAGCTGATTCACTTTGTTATACAGCAGAAACTAACACAACAATGTAAAGCAATTATACTCCAATAAAGATGTTAAAAAAAAAAATTCTCCTACCAGGAATTTCACTTCCATGTGTTTGATATGTAAGTGACTTGTTTGTATACTTGAACTAGAACTCACTATTCTGTATTAGACTACCATAACCTGCTAGGATTGCTCCAGATCTTTCACAAGAACTCAGCTTAGTGTCATGAGCATATTGCTTTCTCTAGACCATTTATATTTGTATTAATTTTTCTTTTTTTTCAGAAAGCACTTTGTAGGAAACCATCATTCACTAGGATAAATGTAGGGATAAGAGGAGAAATGCCCTTTGAGGTCCATCAAGGTCTTTTAACTCTTGTAGATTACCAGAAATTTATGGAAGATCAGGTAGGGAAATGTAAAGAGTAGAGGAAAAAAGATGCCTTGTTAGAACTATCCACAGCTAATTAAGGATGAGTTTAAGTATTAAGATTATAATGCCCAATAGTTGTTTTTTTCTAACAGTTTTATTAAGCTATAATTCACATACCACACAATTCACCCACTTAAAGTGTACAGTTCAGAGGTTTTTGGTATATTCACAGGGTTGTGCAACTGTCACCACAATCTAATTTAGAAGATTTTCTTCACCCCTGAAAGAAACCCTGTACCTGTTAACTGTCACTCCCCAGTCCCTCCCTGTCCCTACCCCCAGTACTAAGCAACCACTAAACTACTTTCTGTCTCTGTAGATTTGCTTATTCTGGGCATTTCGTATAAATGGAATAATATAATATGGGGTCTTTTGTGACTGGCTTCTTTCACTTTGCATAATGTATTCAAAGTTCATCCACATTGTAGCATGTATAAGTATGTATAAGTACATCAGTATGTCACACTTGGTATATCATCAGTTGATAGACATTTGTGTTGTTTGCATTTCTTAGCTTTTATGAATAATTGTGCTATAAGCAGTTTTTACATGTTTTTGTATGGACATTCATTTCTCTGGTTGTGGAATTTCTGGGTCATGTTAACTCTATGTTTAATATTTTGAGGAACAGCCAAGGTGTTTTTTTTTTTAATTTTTAAAAAATTAATTAATTAATTTTAAAATTTATTTTTGGCTGTGTTGGATCTTCATCGCTGTGCATGGGCTTTTCTCTAGTTGCGGCGAGCGGGGGCTATCTTTGATGCGGTGTGCAGACTTCTCATTGCGGTGGCTTCTCTTGTTGCGGAGCACGGGCTCTAGGCACGCGGGCTTCAGTAGTTGTGGCTCGCGGGCTCTAGAGCACAGGCTCAGTAGTTATGGTGCACAGGCTTAGTTGCTCCACGGCATGTGGGATCTTCCCAGACCAGGGATCGAACCTCTGTCCCCTGCATTGGCAGGCAGATTCTTATCCACTGCGCCACCAGGGAAGCCCCTGCCAAGGTGTTTTCCATCAGCGATGTATGAGGGTTCCAATTTCTCCACATCGTCTTCAAAACTTGTTATTGCCCATCTTTTTTATAGCCACCTTAGTGGGTGTGAAGCGGTATCTCTCCATACTTTTGATTTGTATTTTCCTGATGACTAATCATCTTGAATATCTTTTCATGTGCTTATTGCCCATTTATATATCTCTCGTGGAGAAAATCTGTATTCAAATGTAGTGCCATTTTTAAATTGAGTTGTCTTTTTATTATCAAGTTATAAGAATTCTTTATATATTCTGAATACAAGTCCCTTATCAGATATTTGATTGCAAGTATTTTCTCCCATTCTCTGGGTTGTCATTTCACTTTCTTAATGCTATCATTTGCAGCCCAAAATTTTTAGTTTTGGTATAGTCTAATTTATCTGTTTTTCTTTTGCTGCTTGTGCCTTTGGTGCAGTATCTATTAAGCCATTGCTTAATCCTATGTCTTCTTCTAAGAATTTTATAATTTTGTCTCTCATATTTAGGTCTATAATCCATTTTGAGTTAGTTTTTATATATGGTGTGAGGAAGAGTTCTAACTTAATTCTTTTGCATGCATTCTTGTTTCTACCTGTAACAGATACATTTGGTTGTTTTTTTTTTCTTTTCCATTTTTGTTTGTGTGTTCTTTAGGAACCTGACACTGAGGAATCTTCATCTATTATGATAGATAAGAAAGGGAAAAAGAATTTGTCTTGGGGGGACCAGCAGGATCTCCTTTTTGAAGACAAGGATATACCTTTCAGCACAGTTCAGGTAAAGCAGAGTGAAAGGAGATAGTATAGTAGAAATTAAAGTAATTATGATTTGGACTAGAGATGCCAGTATTCTTGTACTGGTTTGGGACTGTAGATTTAGGTTCTATTGAGTTGAGCAAAGACTGTAATTTTGCATTTTATTTTAGTAATTTGTTTGACTACCGTATCTTTTTAAGATTATTTTAGGAATCTCGCAGAAAACCCAGTGTTGCTGCTGCTTGGCATTCTATATTTGATGTTTATGTTCACTTTTAGAAAGTACAATTCAAAAATCCATTATTTGCTGTGATGGAAGAGGAAGAGGTAAAGCAGTTACATCAGGATGTTCTGCCAGAAGCCCAGGATTATCTTCCAGAAGCCCAAGGTGACCTGCTGCAAACCCAGGGTGATTTGACAGGCGTCTGCAGTGTTGAGCTGGAAGCCCAGAGTGTTGAGCTGAGGCTCAGTACCCAGGATATCGAGCTGGAAGACCAAGCTGTTGAGCCCAAAGCCCAGGCTGTTAAGACCAAAACTCAGAGTGTTATGCTGAAAGATCAGAATGTTGAACTAGAAGATGGGAATATTGTTTTGGAAGTCCAAGATTTTCTACTCCAAAACCAGGCTTTTCTACCCACAGACCAGCATATTCTTCGCAAAGACCAGAATGTTCTACCCAAATGTCAGGACCAGGATTTTCTACCCACAGACCAGCATGTTCTTCCCAAAGACCAGAATGTTCAACCCAAATGCCAGGACCAGGATTTTCTACCCAGAGATCAGGTAAAATAGAGTGGAAAGGAGATATAACAAAAAGAAATAAGCTCTTTAAGGCTTGTAGTGGGATTTGCAAGGACTATATTGCAGCTGATTTGGAGAGCCATAGTTGGAACAAAATAGTTTACTGATTGATTTATCAAATAAATGTCCAGGGTTCTTATTAAGTGTTAAAATATTATCAGCAGCATATTACTCCTGTCTGGACAATTTGCTTTTTAAAAAATTTTCTTCATTAGGGAAAGTATTTCTTGCAGCCGTCATTTGTTTTGAGAGCTGAAAGATGGGAAAAAAGAGTGGCCCACAAGTGTCCAACAGTACTTTTTACCCAGGTTCCAAGGTCAGCCCTCCACCAGAGATCAGTTAGACCAAGAGGAAGAAGAAAGGGATCAACAGGAAGTAAATTACTTAGGGTTGTGGCTGGGTTTATGGGGAATAGAGTATAGTGTGTTAATTTATTCTATAAGATGTTCAATTATACTCTGACCTCAGTTAACTCCTGAATTCTCAGTGTAACCTAAAGTATTATTGATTAACCTGTCTTTCTTAACTGAACAATTGCTATTTTATATTTGTTCTTTTTTAGAAAGCAAATTTGAAGCCGCCAGCATCAATTTTGATAGGTAGGAGTGGGGGAGAGGTGTTTCCTCTGGATGTCCATCAGGATCTTCTACACAGGCATCAAGATCAGGCCTTCATCAATGGCAAGGTAGAGCAGAAAAAGGAGAGAGACCATCAGGAACTGCATTGTTTGAGTTTAGTTTGGAACTTTCCAAGATTGTTCTTAGCTAGATTTCAAAAAGTATGGTTTTCTGTTTTATTCCATAATGTTTCACATTATCTGGAGCTGAAAAAATTACCGTAAGGCTCCCAATAAAGCCTAGAATATTATTGCTATCATGTCACTCCCACTGAACAATTTACACTTTATGTTTTTTTCTCTTTTAGAAGGTACGCTTCAAGGAGTCATATTGTGATATGACAAATGAGAAAGGGAGAGAAGACTTTTCTCTGGCAGGTTATCAGTATCTGCCTCCTAAACTTCAGGACCAGGCCTTCATCAGAGATCAGGTAGAGCACAATCAGAAAGAGATAGATAGGAAATAAAGTAACTGGATTTTATACATTTTCAACAACTGGTAATGTGAAATATAGAATCAGATCCTTGTTCAGTGAACTGTATCAGTCAAATCAGTTCTGTCATTCAGAAGGATGATAAATCACATTCATATTCTTATTGTGGAATCAGACTATTTTAATTTACTAAGATAATGCTATAACTTTTGCTGAAGCCCACATTATTACCACAAGCATACTGCCCTTACATGATTATTATAGGAAGAATTAGCAGATCCTAAATTACTTAAAATTTGGGGGGGGGGTGGTTTGTCAGACTATTCTGTACGTGTTTGGGGATTAAAAATTAAGATCTATAGAGTTGGGGTAAAAGTATAACATCCTCATTCAAACCAAAATGTAACAGAATATCCTCATCTGGTACCATTTCCCTGGAGTTCTCACTGAAGCCTAGAATATAAAGATTAGCCTGTTGCCCTGGTTAGACGACTTGTTTTCTGTTTTTGTTGTTTCTTTTGAACATGTTTCTGAAGCAACTGTCATCTTTTATGAGAGAAGAGAGAGTGAGAGATGAATTGACTCTGGGGTGTCAGCAGTATGTTAAACCTAAAATGCAAGACCAAGCCTTCCCTAGAGAGCAGGTAGAGCAGGATACAGTGAGAGCGCTGTCTACTTTCTAAAAGAGTAACAGATGAAATTACTTAAGATTTGGGCTGGAGCTTGCCAAGCTAGCTAGTATGTAGACTACATAGAATTAAAGCTTCTAGAATTAGGCTAAGAGTATGATGTCTTCATTTATTTCAGAGTGTGCCAGATCTAAAGAGTCCAGGTGAGAAAGCATACCTCTGTCATTTGGGTTAAATAAAAGATAGGTTTTATATAACATTGATTGGTTATCCGTAAATTGTTCTTCTTAAACTCAAGTCCTTCAGCAAATTTGGCTTTTGACATTTAGTCTTATACATACTGAAGGAATTCTACTCTTGGCCATCTGAAGCAGTACACCAAAGCCAGACATCCAATTTGCAAACCAATTATGATGAAGGAAAAAACAAGCTGTTTGCCACTCAAAACTTCCTAGACTTCACCACTTCTAGTGTTTCTACATGGAGTTATTGGGGACGTCGAGTAGGAGTACTTTGGGAAATGACACAAGCTTTTTTCCTGGCTTTACCTGAGAAAATGCTAGCAACATTATAAAAATATTGCCTTGTTGACTTATCTTCTTCCAAATATGTTGTTGAATAAAGAGTTGCCCCATGCAAAAAATGAAAAAGAAAAAAAATGCCAGAATAATCTGGGATTTGCTTTAAAATACTCCAGGAAAGAAAGTGGGAGAAGAGATGGATGAAAAAACATGATGTTGCTGGGAGGGACAAATTGGGAGATTGGGATTGACATATACACACTACTATATATAAAATAGATAACTAATAAGGACCTACTGTATAGCACAGGGAACTCTACTCAGTATTCTGTAATGGCCTATATGGGAAAAGAATCTAAAGAAGAGTGGATGTGTGTATAACTGACTCACTTTGCTGTGCACCTGAAACTAATACAACCTTGTAAAATCAACCATACTCCAATAAAAATTAAAAGAAAAAACAAAAACAAAAAACATGATGTTGCTAATTGTTGGTGCTGGGTGATAGGTATCTTGGGATTTATTATGCTAATTTTTTTCCCACTTTTATGTATGTTTGGAAATTTTATATTAAACACACACATGCACACCTCTAATTGTTATATTACCCTCCCCTAGTATCATTATTTCAGGGTTGTCACTGAAGTGTACAGTATTGTCACTAACCTATAATTTTTGCTTAGACAATTAGTTCTGTGTTTTGTTATTCCTTTAGAACAAGTGTATCAAGCAGCCCTCATCTTTTGAGAAATGGGAGATTGAAAGAGGAGTTGCTTCTGGAGTGCCATCGGTATGTTTCACCTGGTATTCAAGACCTAGCCTCTCCCAGAGAATAAGTAAAGCAGAATATAGTGAGAAGTAAGTAACAGAGAGTAAATTCCTTAGGTTTTGGTTCAAGATTGACAGGGCAAAGTAGTAACTGCTTCAGGGGTTTAGTGTTAAGGTCAATAACAATGGGCAAAGATATAATGTCCTCCTGTTCCGTGACCATTCTGCCCTGTTGAAACTACTTCTGGCCTCTTCACTGAAGCTTTTACTATTGCCCTGGCATGATGCTACCGCTTGGACAATTGATGTTCAATGTTTGTTTTCTTTTAGCACAGGAACTATGGGCAGGCCTCACATAATATGACAGATGAGAGATGGAGAAAGGAGTTATTTCTGGAGCACCATGAATATGTTTTACATGAAATCCAGGATCCAGGCTCCACCAGAGAGCAGGTAGAACAGAGTATAGTAAAGTGTAAGCAGCAGAAAGTCAGTTAGTTAGAGTCTGATATAGACTTGCCAGAGCTATGCTACCAACAACAACGATGATGATGATAGTGTTATCTCTTATTAATATTATCAATAATGTTATTAATGTTATTAAGACTAACAGCTTAAATTCATTAAGCATTTACCATAGCCAAAATGGTTCTAAAACTTTGTATCCATTGTCTCATTTAACTCTCACAATTACCCTGGGAGATGGATACTATTATTATCCTTGTTTTATGCATAGAGAAACTTAGGATTGCTTCGCAGATACGGTTAAGATCCATAGTAGTGGCAAGAAGTGTAATGTCTACTTTTATGCCATAATATATTAGACTATTCTGACCTATTTAGATTACAGCAGGGGTATCGCTGCAGCGTAAAGTATTTTTACTACCATTACGTCACTGCTCACACAATTCGGTGAATGCATCTGTATCTTTTAGAGCTTACGCTCCATACGGCAACCATCTGCTGGAACAGCTGAAAGACGGCGAGCAGGTTTGCTTCCGGCTGGCCATCAACATCTTCCACCCAAGCACCAGAGAGAGGCTTCCAGCAGCAGACAGGTAAAGCAGACTGTAGAGTATGAGCCCTGGAGTTTAGATAGGGTTATGGGTCCTACTGAGCTGGGAGCAGCAAGGCTGAGCAAAAAGCAGATTCTGGGTTTATTTCATAGTGTGTAAAACCTAAGATTACTCACCGAAGCCTAGGGTATTGTCAGGAGCGCTTGTTGCCTATTGGAAAAATTGTATTTTTTACATGTATGTTCTTTTATTAAAGGTGTATTTCTGGCGGCCCTTGTCTTCTATGGTGTGAGAGGGAAAGAAATAAGTGGTTTCTGGGGGGAGGGGCCAGGAGGATCTTTCACCAACAGCCAGGACTAGATCTCCATTAGTAACCTGGTAGAGGATAAGGTAGGATCACCAAGAAATAAACTATTCAGAATTTGGGCTGGAGCTTGTTAGGGTTATATTGCCTAAGTTTTGGTGTATTGATTAAAGATCTATAGTTTTTCAAGAAAATGTCACAGTACGCTGGCCTACTAAGATTTTTCTATGACTTAACTGAAGTCTAGTTTATTCCCACTAGAATTTTACCATTGTCTGGATAATTTCTGACTTGTGGTTTCACGTTATTTTAAAGACAGAGCCTTCAGGCAACCAGCGTTGTTAGAATATATGAAAGAGATAAAGAGAAATTTCCTCTTGGCTGTTTTAAGAGAGCAGAAAGAAAAGGAGGCATAAAGGCAGAATTATGGATTTGGGCTGAGGTTTTTAGGACTAAACTGCAGCTCCTCTGTTATTTTTGGTTTGGATCTCTAAGATTGGTCTAAGGGAAGGCTGTCATGTTTTCTTCTGCATCGCCGTTTATATATCCTGAACTATGCCAGGCCTTTTCTACTTCAGCTCTTTCGCTTTTTTTTCCCCTCTGCTTGGATAGTCTTCTCTTTTTTCTTCACAAAGCTGGTCCCTTCTCATCCTTCACGTTTCAGCTTAAATGTCACCTTTTTAGAAAAGACTGCTCTGACCACCTTATCAAGATTAGGCCTCCCCTCTTCTGTTTTTCCTCTGTCCCTGCATTCTGTTTGTTTCCTTCTCCATAAACAAGACAGTCTGTAATTATTTACTTATTTACATGGCTTCCACGAGTCTATAAGCTTTATGAGGAGAGGCACCACACTTGTTTTGTTTACTGGAGTGTGGACAGCCTTTAACATGGTGCCTGGTACCTGCTAGTTTCTTGCTAAATTTGTTTAGAAAGAATTAGTCAATCAAACACTTATTGAGCACCTGTTTGATGTTAGCCATTGTTTAGGTTCTAAATATCAAAGATATAACTATGAACAAGACATAGCACTCAAATTTCAGACAGTCTAAAGAAGAGAGACTGACAAATAAGCGATAATTTTGAAGCAACGTACTTAGTGGTAGAGGATGCATAGGGCATTAGCTGAGCACAGAAGAGGGGTACCTAATCCTGACTGTTTAATTGAGGGTGCAGCTTTGGTAGTCAGAACCTCTTCTTCTTGTCCTTCTGCCATACCAGCCCTGAAAATCCTCAACCCTGGATCAGTCCTTTCACCTTTTAGGCTCCCAAATAATCCAGCCTTATTGGAAAAAAGCTCTTTAATAGTGTAGACTTATACACATTCATCCTTACGGTTTATAGTCATAGCTGGGTCCCCAGTGCTGCCTAGCTGTTTCCTTACTTGCCACTTGTCCGCTCTCTCACCTATGGTCCACACTGATAATTCTAACCCTTAAATACTCCTTAAAGTTCCTGCTGCACCCCCATACTCTCAGACTTTCGTTAAAAAAAAAATAGAAGCCATCATGCAATAACTCCCTTGAGCATTTACTTTTTTGCCATTCTTACCTGTTCCTACTAATCTCAGAGGAAGAGTTGTCTTTCTTTGGATCCATATTCTGGATTCTCTTGCCATCTTTTCTTCTGGGTCCAATTTTGAATATTATATTGTGAGACAGGTTTCTATTAAAATCCTCTGAATAATGTTGCATATTTTTTTTGTTTGTTTTGGCAAGCAGTCAACCTGGTTAAATTCAGATTATACGTTCTTCCTCATCTTCTGTGAACAGTGGCTCCAATGTTAGTTCAGTTCTCAAAGCCTTCATTATACTTCTTTAAGTCCATCCCATGCATGCACAGCTCAGGGGTGATTCTGGGATGTGTGCCAGTTCATACACAGAATTAAGGAATCCACTTTTCTAACTCATGCATCTTTTTTTTTAAATTAATTTTTATTGGAGTATAGTTGATTTATAATGTTGTATTAGTTTCTGCTGTACAGCAAAGTGAATCAGTTATACGTATACACATATCCACTCTTTTTTTAGATTCTGTTCCCATATAGGTCATTACAGAGTATTGAGTAGAGTTCTGAACTCACTCCTCTTGAGGATACCCACCCCATATACTCTCCAGATACCAGAGGCCACATTTCCTGGAATTTTTAGTTACAATCAGTGAGAGAGAGAGGCTCAGAGTGGGCTTACTCCTTGGCCAGTGCTGGAAGTCCAGTTTTTCTTACTTTTTTGAAAGCAGAAAATTTCATTTTTATTACAGCAAAAGTAAATACAAATAAACAAAAAGAAAAAAACCCCCAAATTCCAGAGATAACCACCATTAGCCTTTTGCTATGTATTGTCTTCAGATTTTCTCTGTAACAAATAAATAACTTTAAAAATAACAGCCTTATTGAAATATACAATCAGTTCTCTTTATTCATAGTAGTTATGGTCTATAAAGTTGCCACCAACACTGAATCTTAGTGAACCATTCATTGCTCAGCTGTTTTGTGTGAATTTCTGTTTAAAGACACCTTATTTAATGTGTGTTGTTGATTCATTAACATTGTCCTCAGGGCCAGTGTCACTATAGCTCGTGCCTGAACGGAGCTTATCTAATACATGTAAATATTTTCTCCATAAGGCACATCACAGCCTTCTTATGCTTAAGAACACGAGGTAGTGCTTCAGCACTGTGCTTGAGGGATGTTTTAAACAGCAAAATCAACAAAAAAAGCACAAAGATGCAAAAACCTTTGCACCAAATGTACCTTGAAAGGGATACTTGTTTACAGTATGAAGGCCCAAACAAAGGCAGAGCATCACCGTGTTCGACCTCAGCTGGCAATGTGCACAACTGACGATTCAGATTTTTCACAGCTCTGTGCATGTCTGCAAGTGACCACAAAAGCACTGCGAGTATTAATTTTGTGATAAATACATTTTAGCGAATCGGTAAATTCACAAATAATACAGGAGTATTCACATAATGAGGATTGACTACTTTATATACCATACAAGTAACCCATTTAAAGTGTACAATTCAGTGTTTTTACTATATTCAAAGGGTGGTGCAAACTTTGCCACAATCGATTTTAGAATATTTTCATCACTCCCCAAAAGTCATATACCCATTAGCAGCCACTCGCTCCCTTTTTCCCCTCACCCCCATCCCCAGCCCTAGGCAACCACTAATCTACTTTCTGTCTCTATAGATTTGCCTGTTCTGGACATTTTATATAAATGGGATCGTGGAATGGCCTTTTGTCACTGACTTCTTTCACTTAGCGTAATGTTTTCAAAGTTCATTGACCTTGTAGCATGTAGTAGTACTTCATTCCTATTCATTGGATAATATTCCATTATATTCATATAGCACGTTTTATTTATCCATTCATCAGTTGATGGACATTTGGATTGTTTCCACTTCTTGACTGTCATGAATAATGCTGCTATGAACATTTGTTTATAAGTTTTTCTGTGATATGTGTTTCCATTTCCCTTGGGTATATACCTAGGAGGGGAATTGCTGAGACTTACGGTAATCATATGCTTAACCTTTGAGGAACTGCCAAACTGGTTTCCAAAGTGGCTGCGCTATTTTTCATTCTCACTGGCAGTATTATGAGAGTTCCAATTTCTCCGCATCCTCACCAACATTTGTCATTGTCTGCCTTTTTAATTATAGTTCTCTTAATGGGTGTGAAGTCGTATCTCATTGTGGTTTTGGTTTACATTTACCTGATGATTAATGATGAGCATCTCTTCACGTGCTTATTGGCCATATGTATATCTTCTTTGGAAAATTATTAAATCCTCTGTGCAATTTGTAATTGGATTATTTGTCTTCTAATTATTGAGTTATGTGAGTTCTTAACATATTCTACATACAGGACCCTTATTCGTTTTGTGATTTGCAGATGTTTTCTCCTATCCTGTGGGTTGTCTTTTCACTTTCTTGGTGGTTTCCTTTCCTTTGCAGCACAGAAATTTTTAATTTTGAAGAAGTCCAGGTTACTTATTTTTTCGTGGCTTGTGCTTTTGGTGTCATATCTAAGAAACCATTGCCTGATCCAAGGTCATGAAGATTTACTCCTGAGTGTTTCTCTAAGAATTTTATATCTCTTGCATTCTGCAAGGTCTTCAATCCACTTTGCATTAATTTTCTTATATGGTGTTCAGTAGAGGTCCAACTTCATTCTTTTTTGCACTTGGATATCCAGTTGACCCAACATCATTTGTTGAAAAGACTCTTTTTACCCATTGAATTCACTTGTCACTCCTGTCAAAAATTAGTTGATTGTAAATTTAAGAGTTTATTTCTGAACTATCAGTTCTATTCCATTGATCTATAAGTCTATCCTTATGCTAGTACCACACTGTGTTGATCAGTGTAGCTTTGCAGTAAGTTTTGAAATTGGGGAGAGTGAGTTCTCCAACTTTGTTCTTCTGTTTCAAGGTCATCTCAGCTATTCCAGGTCCCTTGCATTTTCGTATGAATTTAAGGATAACCTTGTCAACTTCTACAAAGAAGTCAGCTGAAATTTTGATGTAGATTGCATTAAATCTGTTGATCAAGTTGCCATCTTAACAATATTAAGCCTTCTGATTCATTTAGATCTTCTATTTCTTTCAACAATGTTTTGTAGGTTTCAGTGTATACAATTTACACTTCCTTTATTAAATTTATTCCTAAGTACTTTTTGATGGTATTTTATATGGATTTTCCCCCTTAATTTCATTTTCAGATTGTTCATGGCAAGTACATAAAAATACAATAGATTTTTGCATACTGATCTTGTATCTTGCAACTTTGCTGAAAGATAAATAACTTTTAAGCTAAAAAGATAAAAGTAATTTTAAACTTTTATTTCTAAAAGTTAGAGATCATAATTTGAGCCATATTATGTCCAAGTAAGTGTACTAAGTTATGTCAACAGGCTTTTCTAATAATTAGGGGGGAAATAAGCCCCAGTTTCTTCCCTGCCATGTCAGTTGATGGCTATAATATTTTCAAGCTTTTATTCTCTAAACTCACACCTTTCAAGAATATGTATAAATTGAAAATGATTATAGATTTGAGATGTTAAGGGATCTAGTTTTATATCCTGGATTCAGTCCCAAGCACACACTCATGATAGAGTGATTTCAAGTGATCAGTTTAGAAGGACTTTCATTCTGAACATTTTGATCTGTCATTAGTTCATCCTCTTTTTTTTTTTGGCTGCGTTGCTGTGTGCTGGCTTTCTCTAGTTGCGGCGAGCGGGAGCTACTCTTCGTTGCGGTGTGCAGGCTTCTCATTGTGGAGGCTTCTCTTGTTGCAGAGCATGGGCTCTAGGTGCGGGCTTCAGTAGTTGTGGTGTGTGGGCTCAGTAGTTGTGGCTCGCAGGCTCTAGAGCACAGGCTCAGTAGTTGTGGCACACGGACTTAGTTGCTCCATGGCATGTGGGATCTTCCCGGACCAGGTCTCGAACCCGTGTCCCCTACATTGGCAGGCGGATTCTTAACCACTGCACCACCAGGGAAGTCCCCATCCATGTTTTTGACCTGGATATTTTCTTTTCTTTATTGTTTTTGTTTGATTAATTTCTTTCTTTTATTCTTTCTTAAAACTTTATTCTTTTATATTTGTTTTTAAAAATTTTTTTATCCAGTTGAGCTCAAGATTGCAGGAGAAAGGAATCAATAGATGAAATTATCAAAAGCATACATAGGGCTAACTTTTGGCAATTTTGTCTCTTTGTGTGACTGGACTTTCTAACAGGTTGGTGGTGAATATCAATCAGGATTGAACACTGAATTCCAAACTCCACTGGCACTTCAGTCAGGAGTAAGTCAAGAGGAAGACAAGAAAGAGGTATGTAGTGATAATGGCTTTTGGACATCAGTGTTTCTACTTTAATAGTATATGTGAGATTGGAAACAATTTGTTGTGTCCTAACACATTAAGAGCTAGTACTACAAATTCCATAGATAAAGGCACAAAAGTTACTTGACTCATTTTAATATGTTGAACTTCTCTTCTAAGCTTCTAGGATTTAGGGTACCTTGATGTGAAATCAGAGAGGTGATCCTAGTGAGTTTCTTCAGTTAGTGTATATTTGCCATAATAGCTAATTTAAGGAGAGTTTTAATTTGTGACTTCCTTTTTTTCCTTTTCAATCTAAAGTTAGTTTAAATGAACAGTATTTAACACTGGCCATGCACCAGAATCAGACATGGAGCTTTTTTCCAAATACAAATGCCTGGACCCAAAGCAGATATACTGAATCAGTATCTTAGGTAGGTTTGGGGCATCTGTGTTTTAAAAAAACACCACAGATGATTGTGATGTGTCCTCAATATTGAGAACTGTTATTATAGTTTTAATAATTTTTACCAAAAAGACACAAGCTACTCTAAGGACAAAAACATGTCTGTGTGTATACTAGTGCTCTTTGAGTAGCTTGTGCCCTTAAAAAGAGAATATATAAATTTGGAAGTATGAACAGATCACACACAGGGTAGTAGCATTTGCTTTTTTTTTTTTTTAATTTAATTATTTATTTATTTTTGGCTGCGTTGTGTCTTTGTTGCTGCGCACGGGCTTTCTCTAGCTGTGGCGAGCAGGGGCTACTCTTCCTTGCGGTGCGCGGGCTTCTCATTGCTATGGCTTCTCTTGTTGCGGAGCACGGGCTCTAGGCACGTGGGCTTCAGTAGTTGTGGCACATGGGCTTCAGTAGTTGTGGCACGTGGGCTCAGTAGTTGTGGCGCATGGGCTTAGTTGCTCTGCGGCATGTGGGATCTTCCCGGACCAGGGCTCGAACCCATGGACCCTGCATTGGCAGGCAGATTCTTAACCACTGTGCCGCCAGGGAAGCCCCAGCATTTGCTTTTATTATACTTGTTCCCTTTAAAAGTATGATGCTCTGATATTCCTCAATCTTCCCTCCTCCCCACCATATTAGGCTAGGCTTAGAGTGTGCTTTTGTAGTGTGGTTTTAATTTTGAAAGTTAAAGTGACGCTGTTCTGTTATAAAATACCTCTTACATTCTTTCTTTGGCTCTGCTTCTGTGGTACTTACTACTTGGGAACACAGAGTAAATATAGTATGTATCTTATCATATTAAATATAATCATTTCCTCAAGTGCTATTGACAACTGACCATGCTAAGGGCAAACTAAATTAGTACTTCTTTTTCTGATTTGTCTGTTACATCTAATAGCTATGTGCTTGAAAATATAAATCTCTTGCTATACGTGATATTATCCTGAGTCACCATAAATAGAAGGAAATTAAGGACTTAATTCCCTGTGACTTTTGTATCATATAGTTTTCTTGTCTATGGCACAAGGATATTTTCCTTTCTTGGAAAGTCCTATGAAAGCAGAATCTTAACAATTTTAACTTCTTTTCTTTAGCGTCAAAAGCAGTACCTGAGATATAGACGACTCTTCATGGATATTGAAAGAGAACAAGTGAAAGAACAACAAAGGCAAAAAGAACAAAGGAAGAAAATTGAAAAGTAAGTTCTTTGATCCTCATTGTGAGCCTTAAATTACCAGTTAAGATGATTTTGGAAGCTAGGTTTTAGAAATAATCAAGCAGTGGTTTTACCTTCTTATCCATAGTGCAAACGATTTTTGATCTGGGTCGTAGTATTAAAAGATGGTTAAGAGCTATGTTTTTTTAATAGACTTTTTTTTTGGGAATAGTTTTAGGTTCATAGCAAAATTAAGCAGAAAGTACAAAAAGTTCCCATTTACTCCCTGCCCCTACACATGGACTGATTCCTCCACTGTCAATATCCTGTACCACAGTGATACATTTGTTACAACTCATAAACCTACATTGACATATCATAATCTATATTTTACATTAGGCTTCACTCTCAGTGTTGTACATTATTATAGGTTTTGAAAAATGTATAATGACATGTATCTACAAATGTAGTATCATACAGAATAGTTTTATTGCCCTAAAAATGCTCTGTGCTCTGTGTATTCATCTCTCCCTTCCCCCAGCCTATGGCAACCACTGATCTTGTTACTGGCTCCATTGTTTTGCTATTGGGTTGGCCAAAAGGTTCGTTTGGTTTTTCTGTAAGATGGCTCTAGTAGCACTTAGTTGTCTTTAACTTCATTCAAAACAAGTTTGTTAGATTGTATGTGACAGCTGTCATATCAGCGTGCATTTAAAAAAAGACTTATGAAAATTGGTGAATTTTTGTGTAGCCATTTTAATATTGAAGATGGAAGAAAAAAACCAACATTTTGGCATATTATGCTTTATTATTTCAAGAAAGGTAAATACGCAACCGAAATGCAAAAAAAGATTTGTGCAGTGTATGGAGAAGGTGCTGTGACTGATCGAACGTGTCAAAAGTGGTTTGCAAAGTTTTGTGCTGTAGATTTCTCACTGGATCATGCTCCACGGTCAGGTAGACCAGTTGAAGTTGATAGCGATCAAATCGAGACATTAATTGAGAATAATCAACATTATACCACACGAGAGATAGCCGATATACTCAAAATATCCAAATCAAGCGCTGAAAATCATTTGCACCAGCTTGGTTATGTTAATCGCTTTGATGTTTGGGTTCCACATAAGTTAAGCGAAGAAAACCTTCTGGACCGTATTTCCGCATGTGATTCTCTACTTAAACGTAATGAAAACATTCCGTTTTGAAAACAAATTGTGAGGGGTGATGAAAAGTGGATACTGTACACTAATGTGGAACGGAAGGAAGAGATCGTGGGGCAAGCGAAATGAACCACCACCAACCACACCAAAGGCCAGTCTTCATCCAAAGAAGGTGATGTTGTATATGTGGTGGGATTGGAAAGGAGTCCTCTATTATGAGCTTCTTCTGGAAAACCAAACGATTAATTCCAACAAGTACTGCTCCCAGTTAGACCAACTGAAAGCAGCACTCAATGAAAAGCATCCAGGATTAGTCAACAGAAAACGCATAATCTTCCATCAGGATAATGCAAGACCGCATGTTTCTTTGATGACCAGGCAAAAACTATTACAGCTTGGCTGGGAAGTTCTGATTCATCCGCCGTATTCACCAGACACTGCACCTTTGGATTTCCATTTATTTTGGTCTTTATAAAATTCTCTTAATGGAAAAAATTTCAATTCCCTGGAAGCTGTAAAAGGCACCTGGAACAGTTCCTTGCTCAAAAAGATAAAAAGTTTTGGGAAGATGGAATTATGAAGTTGCCTGAAAAATGGCAGAAGGTAGTGGAACAAAAGGGTGAATACGTTGTTCAATAAACTTCTTGGTGAAAATGAAAAAATGTGTCTTTTATTTTTACTTAAAAACCAAAGGCACTTTTGGCCAACCCAATATTTTCAGAATATCATATAGCTGAAATCATATGGTATGTAGCCTGTTCAGATTGACTTTTTCCTCTTAGTATTATGCATTTAAGATTCCTCAAATTCCTTTTCATGGTTTGATAATTCATTTCTTTTTAGTGCTGAATAATATTCTAAAATCTGGATGTACTACAGTTTATTTATCCATGCACCTACTGAAGGATATCTTGGTTTCTTCCAAGATTTGGCAGTTACAAATAAAGCTACTATAAGCATCCATGTACAGGTTTTGTGTGGGCATAAATTTTCAACTCCTTTGGGTAAATATTAAGGAGTACATTTGCTGGATTGTATGGTAAGAGGATGTTCACTTTTCTAAGAAACTATCAAACTTTCTTCCAAAATGACTGTACCACTTTGCAATCCATCAGCAATAAATGAGAGTTCTTGTTGCTCCACATCCTTGTCAGCATTTGATGCTGTCAGTGTTTTGGATTTTGGCCATTGTAATAGGAGTGTGTGGTGTCTCGTTGTTTTAAATTGCATTTCTCTGATGACATATGATGAGGAGCATCTTTTCATATGCTTACTAGCCATCTGTATTTCATCTTTGGTGAAGTGTCTGTTCAGGTCTTTTTGCATCTACATTCATCAGTGATATTGGTCTGTAATTTTTTTTTTTTGTAGTATCTTTGTCTGGTTTTGGTATCAGGGTGATGGTGGCCTTGTAGAATGAGTTTGGGAGTGTTCCTTCCTCTGCAATTTTTTGGAAGAGTTTGAGAAAGATGGGTGTTAGCTCTTCTCTAAATGTTTGATAGAATTCACCTGTGAAGCCATCTGGTCCTGGACTTCTGTTTGTTGGAAGACTTTTAATCACAGTTTCCATTTCATTACTTGTGACTGGTCTGTTCATATTTTCTGTTTCTTCCTGGTTCAGTCTTGGAAATTTATACCTTTCTAAGAACTTGTCCATTTCTTCCAGGTTGTCCATTTTATTGACATAGAGTTGCTTGTAGTAGTCTCTTATGATGCTTTGTATTTCTGCGGTGTCCATTGTAACTTCTCCTTTTTCATGTCTAATTTTATTGATTTGAGTCCTCTCCCTCTTTTTCTTGAGGAGTCTGGCTAAAGGTTTATCAATTTTGTTTATCTTCTCAAAGAACCAGCTTTTAGTTTTATTGATCTTTGCTATTGTTTTCTTTGTTTCTATTTCATTTATTTCTGCTCTGATCTTGATGATTTCTTTCCTTCTGCTAACTTTGGGTTTTGTTTTTTCTTCTTTCTCTAGTTCCTTTAGATGTAAGGTTAGATTGTTTATTTGAGATTTTTCTTGTTTCTTGAGGTAGGATTGTATTGCTATAAACTTCCCTCTTAGAACTGCTTTTGCTGCATCCCATAGGTTTTGGATCATCGTGTTTTCATTGTCATTTGTCTCTAGGTTTTTTTGATTTCCTCTTTGATTTCTTCAGTGATCTCTTGGTTATTTAGTAATGTATTGTTTAGCCTGTATGTGTTTGTATTTTTTACGTTTTTTCCCCTGTAATTGATTTCTAATCTCATAGCTTCATGGTCAGAAAAGATGCTTGATATGATTTCAATTTTCTTAAATTTACTGAGGCTTGATTTGTGACCCAAGATATGGTCTATCCTGGAGAATGTTCCGTGTGCACTTTAATTCTTCTAGGTGTTTGTTCTTTAATTCTTCTAGGTCTTTGTTAAACATTTCTTGCATCTTCTCGATCTTTGTTTGCCTCCATTCTTTTTCCGAGGTCCTGGATCATCTTCACTATCATTATTCTGAGTTCTTTTTCTGGAAGCTTGCCTATCTCCACTTCATTTAATTGTTTTTCTGGGGTTTTATCTTGTTCCTTCATCTGTTATATAGCCCTCTGCCTTTTCATTTTGTCTATCTTTCTGTGAATGTGGTTTTCTTTCCACAGGCTGCAGAATTGTAGTTCTTCTTGCTTCTGCTCAAGTGTTTTGATTGGATAAAAGTGATGAATGCTGCACTCTCTGCCTAGCAGAGAAAAGGGTAAACTCTTTCTGGTCATAGATAACATAATTTGGAGCCTGTAAAAAATTTTAAAACAATATTATTCAGTCAAAATTTTCTAGGCATGTCAAGAGATAGGACCAGATAACCAAAAGCTAACAGAAGCAGGCTCACAGATGCCACAGATATTGGTGTTATCAGACAAGGACTTTAAAACACATGATTAATATCTTTAAGTAAATAGAGGAAAAGATGGAGAAAATAGATGAAAATATGGAGAATTTCACCAGAGAACTGGAATCTTTAAAATAGAATAAAATAGAAAGTCTGAAATTAAAAAAATAGGATCTTAAAATATGCACTCCATGCATAATGAGATACCACTTCATACTCACTAGAATAGCTCAAACAAACAAACAAAACCCAACTTAACAGTACCAAATAGTGGCAAGGGTGTAGATTAACTGTAACTCATGTATTTAAAGTGAAAGAGGAGAAGAGCACAGCTACTTTAGAAAACTGTTTAGTATTTTTATATAGTTAAATGTACACCTACGCTATGACCCAGCCGCTTTACTGCTAGATATTTCCTTAAGAAAAATGAAAACATTCATAAAAACTCCGAACGGAGACAATATATTTTCAAGTGTCCATGGCATTTACCAAAATTGATCACATCCTGGGTTATCTTCTAGAGTATGTTCTCTATAGCAATATTAAGCTATAAATTAGTAAGAAGAACATTTTCAAAGATAAAATTATAGTGGAAATTAGGAAGTGCTTTGAAGGGAATAAGAATGAAAATAAAACATATCAAAACTTCTCAGATGCAGCTAAAGCAGTGCTTAGAGGGAACATTGCAGCCTCAACTGAAATTATCAGAAAAAGTGAAAAGGCTGAAAAATCAACATTATAATTTGCTATCCTAAGAAGCTAGGAAAAAATAGCAAATCCAACCAGAAGAAAGAAATCAGAAAG
Source organism: Eubalaena glacialis (assembly GCF_028564815.1). NCBI lineage: Eukaryota > Metazoa > Chordata > Mammalia > Artiodactyla > Balaenidae > Eubalaena > Eubalaena glacialis. The sequence goes on along the minus strand of NC_083725.1, from coordinate 8,925,951 downwards.
AATAGAAATCAATGAAATAGAAAACAAATGTACAATGGAGAAAATCAGCAAAGCCAAAAATTGGTTCTTTGAAAATTTACTTTTGCTGGGGACATATCTCTTTTACTAATCAGTGAAATGAAATGAGAGAAGACATCATTTACCAGTATTAGGAATGAAAAAGGAGCCATTACTACAGAGCCTAGAAACATTAAATGTTAATAAGAGGACATTATGAACAACTTTACACTAAAAAATTTGATCACTTTGATGAACTAGACAAACTCCTGTAAAAATAAAAAACTGAAAATGGATGCAAGAAGGAATAGAAATCTGAGTAAACCCATATCACGTAAAGGAATTAAATCACTTACTGAAAAAAAAATCTTACCTAAAAGAAAAATTCAAGTTCAGGTCCAGGCTCAGATGTCTTCATTAGGGGATCCCAAGTATTTAAGGGAAAAAAATAACACCAGGGTTTACATAAACTATTCTAGAGAATGGAAAACAGAGAATACTTCCCAAATAATTGTAGAGGCCAGCATAGTCTTAGTACCAGCCTGACAAGGACGTTAAAAGAAATCAACACTTACAGACTAATTTCTCTCATGAGCATAAATGTAAATATTCCAAGTAAAATAAGAAGACCCAGTGGCCTATGAGGGGCACTGCTGCAGGCCCCTGTCCTTGGGGCTTCTGCCTGAACCTGTGCCTCCTTCCCCAGGGCAGCTTCTTAACCACCCCTGAACTGCTCCCAAGCTATGGACTCAATGGAAACAAAGCTTTTTGCAAAAACAATGATGATGAACAAAATGACTAAAGTAAACACTCCAAGATGTTTAAGAATTGTCTTTTGGGCTTCCCTGGTGGTGCAGTGGTTGAGAATCCACCTGCCAATGCAGGGGACATGGGTCCGAGCCCTGGTCCAGGAAGATCCCACATGGCACGGAGCAACTAAGCCCGTGCGCCACAACTACTGAGCCTGTGCTCTAGAGCCCGCAAGCCACAACTACTGAGCCTGCGTCCCACGACTATTGAAGCCCATGCGCCTAGAGCCCGAGCTCCGCAACAAGAGAAGCCACCGCAATGAGAAGCCCGTGCACCACAACGAAGAGTAGCCCCCGCTCGCCACAACTAGAGAAAAGCCTGCACGCAGCAATGAAGACCCAACGCAGCCAAAAATAAATAAATACATAAATTAAAAAAAAAAAAAGAATTGTCTTTCACTGGTGGAAGTAAATCATTTTTTTCTATTCCTTCTGCATTTCAATTTTTTATCGTTAGCATATTTGACTTTGGGAGCCTAAACAATATCTACATTGTAAGGGACCCCTTGCTGAATATCTTGTTTGTTTTGCTATAGAGAGTACAAAGACTTCTGAAATTTTTATGTGGCAGTCCACTGGTGAGAATAGTTTTCCTGTGAGGTGTTTAATAGTTCCTTTGGTATGTTTTTATTCTCACATTTTTTTTCCCCTTTGAGATATGTTATAATACTCTTGTCCTAAAAGCAACTTGACAAAAACTGCTGCAGTAAAAAAGTGTGTGTGTATGTGTATTTTGGATTGGGGTTAGAAGAGAGAGGCTTGGAAGAATCCTCATGAGGTTGTCTAGGATATCCTTTAGGCAGAATTCTATTTAAATATTTCAAGGATCTTTTCTATTCTTAATATTCTTTAGGATTGTAGTTATATTGATATAATCTCCCAAATAACAATTTCAGAACATAAGGACATTGGCTCTCGGACGTTCATTCTTATATCTAGGCCAGATTTGTCTTACTATAACCTAGTTATTTTGCCATAATTATGATCTGATCTACATCAAAAAAAATCTCAGTTCTGTGGTGCCCATATATAAGCGTTTTTACAGACTCATCAGGCAAAAGACAGAATGGAAATTTCAGTTCATTTAACTGAAGCCAGAACATCCCTGCTGTGGGTATTTTATGTCTACCTTAAATCTTCTTATGACAACCCTACCACATGGCATAGTCGGTGGGGAATTCTTCTTTAGCTACACTGCTGACCTTCTTTGAAAGCTTTTCTGCTTAAGGCTTTTGTTTTATTGCCATTTTCTCACCAGATAATCTTTTTCTTGTTGGATTTATACTCTTGACCCCAGAAAAAATATGAAGGTCTCTGTCTTACAGATGGTATCAGAACATTAAATCTGTTGTCATTGACAGTTTGCAAGTAATTAAAATTTATTTTTTGCTTTTTCCTTGTTGAAGAAACTAAATCATGCATGCCTTCTTTGCATGGGGGTTATATGTTTTAACTTAAAGACAAAAGCCATTTTAGCAACATTCTAAAGTAAACATATACCTGCTTTCTGAACCGGGATTGATAATAACCACTTTACCTCACCCAGTTGTTATAAGAATCAAATGATATGTTTTCATTCATTCACTTAGCAGCTACTTATTGAGCATCTATTAATTGGTAGACATGATGCTAGACTTAAGAGGTGCAAAAAATGGAAGACATGATCCCACCCTTCAAGGATCTTACTAGATAGATTTCACTGACTAATGGGGAGGCAGATAAATGAATAGGTAATCATAATACCATATATTAAGTATTACAAGACAGTATAGCAAGTGGTTAAGAACATGCGGATACATGTGTTGAAGTCCCAGTTCTGCTGCCTACCAGCTCTGTGACTTTGGGAAAGTTACCTTCTATAAGCCCCAGTTTCTTCTCTATAAAACAGGGATAATAATGATGTATACCTTAGAAAGTTGCTGTGAGGATTAAATGAGGTAACATAGTAAATGAGCTTAGTGTAGAATCTGGCATGTAGTATATGCTCAATAAATGTTAGTTGCCAAATATTTAAGGGAAAAAATAATACCAAGTTTTATATAAAATATTCCAGAGAATGGAAAACAGGGAATACTTCCCAGATAATTATAGAAGACAGTATAACCTTAATACCAACCTGTCATGGGTATTACAAGAAAGCAATGTTACAGACTAATTTCTTTCATCAACATAAATGTAAAAAATCAAGTAAAATATCAGTAAAATAAAATCTTTCTTCTTATGTCATTAGAAGGAAAAAATTACAAGAATGTCTGAGAGCACGGAGACTGTGTTTCGAACTCAAGTGTGAAAAAGGCCCCCCGTGGGGTAGAGCTGTTCAATCACACAAAAAAGAGAGAAGTCAGTCCCCCAGGAAGCCTGGCTGGGATATAAATTGCCCAGGGCCAGGACATGCGCCAAGGCTGCTGCTGCTGGTGCTGGGTCCATTTTCTCGAGGACAGGGAAGGCTTCCTGGGCTGAGTTGTGAAGGGTTAGAAGAAGTAGTATGAGACAAAATTGGAATTGGATTGGGGAAAAGAGTAGATGGGAATTCTAGGCAAAAAGAATAGCATTGTAAAAGCAGTAACTCATGAAAGAATAGGACACTTCTGAGTTGGATGTGATTGGAGCTAAAGGAATGGCAAGAAGTAAACCTTCAAAATGAGGAAAGATCATAAAGAACTTTGTATGTCATGAGAAGGAATTTGGATTTTATCCTGAAAACAGGAGCCATTTAGAGGCATTGTGAGGAATAGATAAAATGGCTAAGACTAGATGTTATTATTGAAGTAATATACTTATACAGAAGATGAACGGTGAAATTAATTTTTTAAAGGTTACTAAATATTAAGCCCTTACTGCATGTTAAATGCTTTACATAGATTATTGTATCATTTAATTGATACACAGTCCTGCAGGGTAGTGGTGGCCACCATTCATTGAGTGTTTACAATATGCCAGACATACTGTTGGGTGTTTTAGAGGCATTAGCTCATTTGCCTACTTCAATAACGTATGAGGTAAATTTTATTATTCTTTTTATTTTACAGATGAGAAAATGAGTTCCAGAGAGGTTAAGTAATTTGCCTAAGATTAAGATCACACTTAGCAATGGCAGAACTGGGATTCAATCCCAGATTTATTTGACTCCATCACCTAAGCACTTTGAAGTCTGTAACTTCAATAAGTTATAAGCCAGGGCCAGGAAGGCAGCGAGGAGGAGGCAGTTTTAAGAGCAAAAGAGGTAGAATTAATAAAATACTGTCAGAGGAGAATTCAAGGATAAGTCCCAGGTTTATGGCTTAGGCCACCAGGTAAATGGGGTACTATGAAACATTTTCCAGGAAGGAGGTGGAGGTGGAGAGGATAAGTTTAGTTTGGGGGCATATTGGATTTGAAGTTCTTAAAGGAAATCCAAGTAGAGTGTCCAGTAGGAAATATTAAGTTATTTTTAGTAATGATTTCAGAAATCACTAAGGAAGAATACTATCAGAATCAAGAAACAGAGAGACAGAGAAAAAAAGTTGAACAGAAAAACAGGATCAGCAGGCAAAGATTTAGACTGTGCTAGATTAGACCTTAATCATGTTGTACCAAAGAGGAAGATTTCTGTCATCTCCTTGAGAAGTTATTTTTCTAACAGAGCACCTCTTTTTTTTTTGAATATTATTTTATTGTATTTTTTTATACAGCAGGTTCTTATTAGTTATCTATTTTATACTTATTAGTGTATATATGTCAATCCCAATCTCCCAGTTCATCCCATCACCACCACCTAACAGAGCACCTCTTTTAACTCCTGAAATAAATCTATTTCTTATTCTTGGATGCAGAATTCCTTTTATTTGATGGTGTTAGTGTTGGCGAATTTCTGTGATTGCTCAAGAAGTATGAATCCATAGAGCCAAAAAGATAGCCCTCGATTTTAGTTTTAGGTCTCTATCTTGGTTTAACTTTGTAAAGGATTAGTGGTGTGGCTTTATATGGAAGATAGCTAACAAGAGTTTTTGAGTTGTTGTTGTAATTATAAGAATATATTTTTAATGCAGTTTGCCTGTGATATCACTTTCTTTTCAGGATTCTCTTCAAAATGTAAATATTGACATCTACTTGTTGTTTAGTTGTGCAAACACCCAGTGTAGCAAGTTTACAAATCAATTTGCAGTGTTTTGTATTCTTACTCTCTTTTACTGAAAGTCTGACACTGGTTTTAGAATACCTTTTAGCATAACCAGAGAACCAGTATAATTGTATTCACGTCAGTGCCCTGGGAAAAACCGATATGTTGACATGTTGATTTCCAACCTAGTTTAGTTTCTATTGTGTGTCAGCTAAAAGGTATATTTATGCAAGAAGCTTTAAAGACATCCGAGAAGAATAAACTTGTTTATAGAATAATTGTTTATATCAACTTTTTTAGTTGGTTTTTGCCATTTTTTATTTTTATGATCCTTTCTGAAACTACTGTATGGCAGTAGTTCTTAACCTGAGAATCTGACCAAAGCTGCGGATTCTTTTTCCAGATAAATACCTTTGAGACACTCAAGTGGAATGTCAAATTGGCAGGTAGTTAAGTAGGTTTGAATCTCAGAGGAATGGTCTATGCTGGAACTGTAGCTTAATGAGTTACAGGTGGGAGTGGGTGGTAACTGAAGCAGATGATATGCGTAAAGTCACCTGGGAAGAAGGCATAGTGTAAGACATGGAGAATGCCTAGATGTAGTGTATTTCTGCTTATGTACTATGACTTTTTGGAGAGCCCCAAACTATTTTAATATCTAAGATATTTTGCTCCCTTGAATCAATTTTTGCTGCCTTGGGTACAATGTTGCCCCTGTTGAGAATGTAAATGCTAGATGGATTAACCTGTAGGCCACCACTGACCTTAGAGAGACTTGTTTTGGTGGAGTGATTGATGGGTCTTAATAAGCCATATTGGAGCGGGAGAGGAGATCAGGAAATAGAGAGAGAAAGCTAGACAACTCTTAAGATGTTTGACTGTGAGGAGAGGAGTAGCTATGGGGGAGAAGGGGGAAAGGGCTGATTCCATCATTTCTAGTAATTTTCCTGTTACCAACATTTCAGAAACAATGCTGATGTGTTTCCTTAGCTCTTAGTTTACTGGTATAGAGAATAAATGGTATAGAGAATTATACCAGTAACTAAGCTGTTCTGTTGTCATTCACTTGGCTCCATTTGTTTCACTATTGAAAACCTCACTTTAATTTCTTATCTGCAGAAAAATCTTTTCACATTCGCCTTTTTCACAAGCTAAGGAGTTATTGAACTAATCAAATATGAATGTCCTAAAAACGTTTACTTTTTTTACTGGCTCTCTTTGGAATAAGATCTTTATATAAGAAGATCTTTAGCCAAGGGCACCTATGATCTTAGGCTTATCTTTAAACTTTTGTACTCTTTTAATCTCTTCCTTTTATTCTCTTATTTCATGCATTATATTTTAAGAGTGCACAGCGACGTGTATTTTAAAGTCAATTTTGGGGAATTCCCTGGTGGTCCAGTGGTTAGGACTCCAAGATTCCACTGCAGGGGGGCACAGGTTTGATCCCAGTTCGGGGAACTAAGATCTCTCATACTTTGCGGCACAGTCAAAAAAAAAAAAAAAAAAAAGTCAATTGTGAAGAGGTATGTGTCTTGTGGCTCTTCTCCACATTACCTTTCTCACATTCCTAGTACACAACTTTATATGCCTTTAAATCTTGATCCTTGCTAGTTATAAAAACATTATCTCTCTGCCCAAGTGGCAGTAGTGAGATTTCTTACCTCTACCCTATTACAACTTTATATTGCATTTGAGTTTGAATCATACCATATAAGCTATATTTATGTTCTATACTCTTTGAGGAATACTCAACTTAGACTTACAGTTGTAGCTCAAGAAAGAACAGCAAGTGTGGCAGAACAGTTATAAGAAAATCCTTGTTCAAAGTGGCCTTGTCACTCTGCTAGAGGTGGCCAGAGATTAGCTGTCATAATCTGGATGGACTTAGTTGCACATACAATACAAGTTTCTTGTGCTTTTCCAGAGCCTGATCTTTCAGCCTTTATAGGACAGCTTCAGCTTTCAGCCTTTATAGGACAGGTTTTAGTATATACCTGTGTTAATCTAAGTAAAAGGAAGCCCATAATTCCCCTGGAGCAAATAGCCTGCTACAAATGGATAGAAGCCCAGAATTTTCAGCAGTTCATGCTTTATTGAAGAGGTGTGAGTATGAATTGACCTCACACTACTGTTCAGAAAACAATAGCTCATTTGTTTCAAAGTAATTTTTAGCAACTGACATTATCAGAATATATTTATAAGTTCTAGCCTTGAAGTAATTATATTTCTTAACAAAAGCTCTTAAATTAGGTTTTCTGACAATTTTCTCACTGAGCAACTCATTTCCTCTCTGCAAGTAGGTGTTTTTTTAAAAATAAACATAATTGATATTCAATAAACTACACATATAAAAGTGTAAACTTTGATGTTTTCTCTCACACACACACACACACACAGCGACTATCATAGTCAAGATAGTGAACATATCTATCATCCTCAAAAGTTTCCTCATGCCCTAGGTAGCACCTCTTTCCTGCCCTCCCCACCTTTTTCCCCAGGCAACCACTGGTTTGCTTTGTGTCACTATAGATTAGTTTGCATTTTCTGGAGACGTACAACATGTACTCTTGGGCCCAGCTCCTTTTATTCAGAGTAATTATTTTGTCCTTGTTGTTATGATACCAAGAGTTTATTCCTTTTTGTTACTGGATGGTATTCCATTGTATGGATATACCACAATTTGTTTATCCATTCATAGTTTGATGGACATTTGAGTTGTTTCCAGTTTTTGGCTATTACAAATAAAGCTGCAGTGAACATTCGTGTGCAAGTCTTTGGAAATATGTTACCTTTTCTCTTGGGTGAATACCTGAGAGTGGACTGGATCATCATAGTAGGTATATATTTCACTTTTTAAAGAAACTGTCAAAAGGCTTTCCAAAGTAGTTGTACCACTTTATATTACCACCAGCAAGAGTAATATAACTTGCAAGAGTTCAAGTTCCCTTACATCATCACCAACACTTGGTATGGTCAGTCTTTTTCATTTTAGCCATTTGAATAGGTATGTAGTGGCATCTCATTGTGGTTTTAGTTTACATTTCCTGAATGACTAACTGTGTTGTACTTTTGGCATCATATTTAAGATATCATTGCCTAACCCAAGGTCACAAAAATTTTCTTTTTTGTTTTCTTCTAGAAAGATTATCATTGTAGGTTTTACATTTAGGTCTGCAATCCAGCTTGAGTTAATTTTCACATATAGTTTGAAGTTTATTTTTTTGTATGTGGATATCCATTTGCTGAAAAGTTATTCTTTCTCCACTGCATTGCTTTTGTGCATTTGTCAAAAATCAGTTGTCCAGCAAACAATAAAAGAGAAGATTGATGTTGGACTTCATCAAAATTAAAAACCATCAAGAAAGTGAAAAAACAACTACAGAATGGGAGAAATTATTTGCAAATCATATATCTGATGAGAGACTTGTAGTCAGAATATATAAAAGAACTCTTACAACTCGATAATAAAAAGATAACCCAATTAAAAGGTAGACAAAGGATTTAACTAGACATTTCTCCTAGGGAAATATATAAATGGCTAATAAGCACTTGAAAAGATATGCAACATCATTAGTTATTGGGAAGTGCAAATCAAAACCACAGTGAGATACCACTTCACACACATAAGAATTGCTCTAATAAAAAAGACAAATTATAACAAGTGCTGATGAGGATGTCTAAAATTTAGAAGTCCCATACATTGTTGGTGGGGAATGTAAAATGGTACAATCACTTTGGAAAACAGTTTAGCAATTTCTCATAAGGTTAAACATAGAGTTACCATATGACTCAGCAATTCCATTCTTGGGTGTATACCCAAGAGAACTAAAAATGTATGTCCACACACAAACTTACACAAATGTTCATAGCAGCATTATTCAAAATAGCCAGGAAGTGGAAGCATCCCAAATGTCCATAAACTGATGAATAGATAAATAAAATACATAGATACAGATAATATCTATACAGTAGAATATCAGCAACAAAAAGGAATGAAGTACCAGTACATGCTACAACATGGACTTATGCCAAGTGAAAGAAGCCAGTCATGAAAGGCTGCATATTGTATGATCCCATTTATATGAAATGTCAAGAACAGGCAATCTATAGAGACAGAAAAATTAGTGTTTGCCTAGGGCTAGGTGGGAGTGGGTGGAAGGTGACTGTTAATGAGTACAAGGTTTCTTTTGGGGATGATGAAAATGTTCTCAAATTACATTATGGTCATGTGAACTTTATGGTATGCAAATAATATCTCAGTAAAGATGTTAAAAAAAATGAGCCATCCTTATATGTGTGGGTTTATTTCTGGACTTTCTCTTCTGTTTTACTGATCTATTTGTCTATCTTTATGCTAATACCATGCTGTTCTGATTGGTATAGTTTTATAATAATGCTTGAAATCAGGTAGTGTTAGCCCTCCTGTTTATTTTTCCCCAGAGTCGCCATGGCTATTTTAGGCCATTTGCATTTCCGTATGAATTTTTAAATGTTTGTCAATTTCTACCAAAGAACTTTCTTGGATTTTGAGTGGGATTGTGTTGAATCTGTAGATAATTTGGGGAGAATTGACATCTTAATGATATTGAGTCTTCCAACCCAGGAACATTTATTTAGCGCTCCTTTAATTTTTCTCAGTTATAGTTTTCAGTGTATAGGTCTTTCACATTTTTTGTCAGGTCTATCCTGAAGTATTTCATATTTTTGAAGCTATTGTAAATGGTATTTTTAAAAATTTTCAATTGCTGATTTTGTTGTTGTCGTTGCTAGTATATGGAAATATACAGTTGATTTTTGGATATGGATCTTTGTACTCACTTATTAATTCATTGGATTTTTTTTACATGGTAATCATGTCATCTTTAAACAAAAACGGTTTTACTTCTTCCTTTAAATCTGGATGTCTTTTATTTCTCTGTCTTGCCTGATTTCACTGGCTAGAACCTCCAGAATGTTGAATAGAAGTGATGAGAGTGGACAATCCTGATTTTAGAGAGAAAGCATTTAGTCTTTCACCATCAAGTATGATGTTAGCTATAGTTTTTTCTTAGGTTCCCTTCTCTTCCTAGTTGGTTGAGAATCTTAATCTGGAATGGATGTTGGATTTTGTCAATTTTTTTTTCCTCTCTAGCGAGATGATCATAGGTTTTCTTTTCTAGTTTGCTAATATGGTGAATAACATTGTTTGATTTTCGAATGTTAAATCAGTCCTGCATTCCTGGGGTTACACCCCACTTGGTAATAATGTATTATCCTTTTACTGTATTGTTTGAGGGACTTCCCTGATGGTGCAGTGGTTAAGAATCTGCCTGCCAAGGCAGGGGACATGGGTTCCACCCCTGGTCCGGGAAGATCCCACATGCCGTGGAACAACTAAGCCCGTGCGCCACAACTACTGAGCCTGTGCTCTAGAGCCCACGAGCCACAACTACTGAGCCCACGCACCACAACTACTGAAGCCCGCGCGCCTAGAGCCCGTGCTCCTAGAGCCCATGCTCCGCAACAAGAGAAGCCACCACAATGAGAAGCCCGAGCACCGCAACGAAGAGTAGCCTCTGCTTGTGGCAACTAGAGAAAGCCCGCGTGCAGCAACAAAGACCCAACGCAGCCAAAAATAAATAAATAAATAAATTTATAATGTATTGTTTGGTAAGATTTGCTAAAAATTTTGTTTAGAATTTACATCTATGTTCTAGGAGATATTGGCTTTTACTTTTCTTGTAATATCTTTGACAGGTTTTGTTTTCAGGGAAATGCTAGCCTCATAGAATGAGCTGGGGAGTATTTGGGAGGAGGAGTTTATGTAGAATTGGCATTATTTCTTCCCTAACTGTTTGGTAGAATTTGCCAGTGACTCTGCCTGTTTCTGGACTCTTCACTGTGGAAATGTTCTTAACAACAGTTTCAACATTGATAGTAGAAATAGGGGTATTCAGGTTATTTTCTTCTTGATGAGGCTTTAGTAGTTTGTTTCAACAAATTTGTCATTTCATCTAGGTTGTCTAATTTATTGGCATAAAATTATTCTTAGTATTCTCCTATTATCCTTTTAATATCTGTAGAATCTGTAGTAGTTTCATTTCTCTTATTTTTTATCTTAAAAATTGTATCTTCTCTCTCTCTTTTTTTTTTCATGATTAGATAAGCTCAAGATTTATCAGTTTTATTGATCTTCTCAAAGTCCTAGTGTTTGGTTTCATTAATTTTTTTAATTCTGTTTTCTAATTCATTGATTTCTGCTTCAATCTTTATTATTTCTTTTGTTCTGCTTACTTTAGATTTAATTTCCTCCTCTTTTTTAAGTTCCTTAAGGTAGAAGATTAGGACATTTACTTGATACCTTCCTTCTTTTCTCATATAGGCATTTAGTGCTATAAATATCATACTAAATACTCTTTAGCCGCATTCAATAAATTCATTTTCATTTGGTTCAAAATACCTTCTAATTTCCCCTTTTTTCTTCTTTGGTCATGGTTATTTAGCAGTGTGTTATTTAATTTCCAAGTATTTGGAGATCTTTCAAGGATCTTTCTGTTATTGATTTCTAATTTAATTCTATTGTACTATGTATGTCTTGAAGTCTTTTGAATTTACTGACACTTGTTTTATGGCCCAGAATATGATTTATCTTTGTAAATGTTCTAAGTTCAATAACCTTATAATAGAAGAATGTGTATTCTCTTGTTCTATAAATGTGTATTCTGCTATTCTATAAATGTTGTGGAGTGTTCTATAAATGTCCATTAGGTCAAGTTGGTTGATGATGTTGATCAAGTCCATATCTTTGCCATTTTTATGCGTAGTTATTCTATCAATAATTGAGAGAGGGTATTAAAAATCTCTGCCTGTAACTATGGATTTATTGTATCTCCTTGAAGTTCCATCAGTCTTTGTTTCATGTATTTTGAAGCTCTTTTATTAGATACATAACTGTTTGGGATTGTTATGTCTTCTCAATTAATTGACTCCATAATTATGAAGTGATCTTTATCTCTGATATTTTGTTTGCTCTGAAATCTACATTGTCTGATGCTAATATACCTACTCCAACCTTCTTTTAACTAGTGCTAGCATATCTTTTGTATTTCTTGTATTTTTAATCTATTTGTTTCTTTATATTTAAAGTGCGTTTCTTGTCAGCAGCATGTAGTTGGGTTGTGACTTTTTGTCAAATCTGACAGTCTCTTCCTTTTAATTGGGGTGTTTAGATCATTTACTTTTAATGTGATTTTTGGTAGGGTTTGATATAAGTATATTATCTTGCTATTTGTCACATCTGTTCTTTGTCCTCTTTTTCTCTTTTTATGCCTTCTTTTGAGTTACTTTTATATTTTTATATCTATTACATCTCCTTTGATGGCATGTTAACTATGACATTTTTGTTATTTTATTGGTTGTTCTAGGATTTATATCATACATCTCTAACTTTTCACAGTCTACCTTCAAATGATATTATACTACTTCACATATAGTATAAAAATCTTAATATAAGAATCTTAAAGTAATGTTCTTCCATTTCTCTCATCCCAACCTTTATGCTATTGTCATACATTTTACTTTTATATATAAAATACATTGTTATTTTTGTTAAAGCAGTCTATTATTATTTAAAGAGATTTAACTAATAAGAAAAATCTTATAAATATTACCTAAAGTATCACTTTGCTCATGTCTGAAAGACAACCTTTAACATTTCTTTTAGTTGTGGATACACAGGCATACCTCGTTTTATTGCACTATGTTTTATTGCACTTTGCAGATATTGCATTTTTTACAAATTGAAGGTATGTGGCAACCCTGTGTTGAGCAGGTCTACTGGTGCCATTTTTCCAATAGCATTAGTTTTTAACTAAGGCATGTACATTGTGTTATTGCACACCTAAAAGACTACAGTGTAGTGTAAACAGAACTTTTATATGCACTGGGAAACCAAAAAATTCATGTGACTTGCTTTAATGCAATATTCCCTTTATTACAGTGGTCTGGAACCAAACCTGCAGTATCTCTGGGTTATGCCTGTACTAGGGATGAATTCTTTCAGTTTTTGTATGTCTAAAAACAACTTTGTTTCATTTTTTCCCCTTCATTTGTTCATTTATATATTTATGTGACATGCCTTTTTGTTTTTTTTGGTGGTATAAAACACATAATGTAAAATTTACCATTGTAACCATTTTCAAGTGCACAGTTCAGTAATGTTAATAAATAAACATAGTCACATTGCTGTGAATGTGGTATGAGGTGATACCTCATTGAGATTTTGGTTTGCATTTTCCTAAAGATTAGTGATATTGAGCATCTTTTCATGTTTGTTGGTCATTTAGAGTTCATCTTTGGAGAAATGTCTATTCAAGTCCTTTACCCATTTTTAATTGGATTAACTGCTTTTTTGTGTTCCTTTTAATTTTTTGGATTTTTCCCCTGTGGTTTATTTTGGATAATTTCTATCATTATGCTTTCAGATTTTGTTCTGCAGCATTTAATCCGCTGGTAATCCCATCCAGTGTATTTTTTTAATAAAGAATTTATTTTTATAGAGCAGGTTAGATTCACAGCGAGTTTGAGAGGAAGGTAGAGCAATTTCCCATATGTACTCCCTGTCCCCTGACATTCAGAGCCTCCCCCATTATCAACATCCCCCCGCCCGGTGTGGTACATTTGTTAACAAGTGATAAGCCTACATTGACACATCATTATCACCCAAAGTTTATAGTTTACATTAGGGATCACTCTTGGTGTTGTACATTTATGGGTTTGGGCAAATGTGTAATGACATGTATCCATCATTATAGTATCACACAGAATAGTTTTACTACTCTAAAAGTCCTTTATGCTCTGCCTTTTCACCCTTCTTTCCCTCCCTCCAACCCCAGCTTCTGGCAACCACTGATCTTTCACTTTCTCCATTGTTTTACTATTTCCAGAATGTCATATGGTTGGAATCATACAGTATGTAGCTTTTTGAGATTGGCTTCTTTCACTTAGTAATATGCATTTATGTGCAATGTTTCTTCATGGCTTGATAGCTCATTTCTTTTTAGTACTGAATAATATTTCATTGTCTGGATGTACAACAGTTTATATATCCATTCACTTACTGAAGGACATCTTGGTTTCTTCCAAGATTTGGCAATTATAAGTAAAGCTACTTTAGGGCTTCCCTGGTGGCGCAGTGGTTAAGAATCTTCCTGCCAATGCAAGGGACACAGGTTCGAGCCCTGGCCGGGGAATATCCCACATGCCGCAGAGCCACTAAGCCTGTGCGCCACAACTACTGAGCCTGAGCTCTAGAGCCCACAAGCCACAACTACTGAGCCCACGTGCCACAACTACTGAAGCCTGCGCACCTAGAGCCCGTGCTCTGCAACAGGAGAAGCCACGACAATGAGAAGCCCGCACACCGCAACGAAGAGTAGCCCCTGCTCACTGCAAGTAGAGACAGCCCGCACACAGCAACAAAGACACAACACAGCCAAAAATAAATAAATAAATTAATTAATTAAAAAAATAAGTAAAGCTACTTTAATCATCCATGTGCAGGTTTTGTGTGGGTATAAGTTTTCAACTCCTTTGAGTAAATACCAAGGAGTATGATTGCTGGATTATATGGTATTGGATTTTGTCAAATGCTTTTTCTGTATCTATTTATAGGATCTTGTGATTTTTCTTATTTAGCTTATTGACGTGATCTATTACATTAATTGATTTTTTTCATGTTGAACCAGGCTTGCTTTCTTGGCATAAATTCCACTTGGTTGTGGAATGTAATATATGTACATCATTGGATTTGACTTGCTAATATTTTTGAGGATTTCTGCCTCTTGTTCATGAGAGATATTAGTTGTAGTTTTCTTGTAATATCTTTCTCAGGTTTTGGTATTAGAGTAATGCTGACCTCATAGAATGAGTTAAGAAATATTCTTTCTGTTTCTGCCCACTGAAAGAGATTGAAGAGATTTGGTATAATTTCTTCCTTAATTGTTGGTGAACCCATCTGGGCCTAGTGCTTTCTGTTTTGGAAGGTTACCTATTATTAATTCCGTTTCTTTAATATATAAGCTTATTCTCCAATGTATTTTTCATCTCAGAAATTGTAGTTTTCATCTCAAGAAGTTGATTGCAGCCTTTTTTATATCTAAACTTTTTGAACATATAGGATATAGTTGTACTATCTGTTTTAAGGTCCTTCTGTGCTAATTCTTTTTTTTTTTTTTTTTTTTAAATGAGGTTAAGGATTTTTTTTTTTTTTTAAAGACAATCAGATGTTTTTATTTATTTATTTATTTATGGCTGTGTTGGGTCTTCGTTTCTGTGCGAGGGCTTTCTCTAGTTGTGGCAAGCGGGGGCCACTCTTCATCGCAATGCGCGGGCCTCTCACTATCGCGGCCTCTCCTCTCCCGCTGCGGAGCACAGGCTCCAGACGCGCAGGCTCAGTAATTGTGGCTCACGGGCCCAGCTGCTCCGCGGCATGTGGGATCTTCCCAGACCAGGGCTCGAACCCGTGTCCCCTGCATTGGCAGGCAGATTCTCAACCACTGCGCCACCAGGAAAGCCCTGTGCTAATTCTAATAACTGTCCATTCTAGGTTGATTTTGATTGATTGATTATTCTCTTCATTATGAGTTGTATTTTCCTGCCTCTTTGCATCTTATCTTTGATTAGATGTCCAACATTGTGAATTTACCTTGTTGGTTACTGGATATCTTTGTATTCTTATAAATTTTCCTGAGCTTTGTTTTGGGATGCAGTTAAGTTACTTTGGGGCTTTGCTTTTACAGTGTTGGGTGTGTCTGGAGCAGTGCTCAGTCTAGGACTAATTATTTCCCACTACTGAGGTAAAATCTTTCTGAAAACTTTACCCAATGTCCTGTGCATCATGAGTTTTTCAAGTCTTGACTGGTGGGAACAGGCTCTATTCTGTGCTCTGTGTGAGCACAGGACACTGTTTCCTGTTATTCTTTCGGATGGTTCTGTCCCTGGCCCCAAATCATTTCCTCACATACATGCACAGTGCTCTGCTATGTATTAGAAGGAGACCCTCTGCAGATCTCTAGGGTCCTCTCTCTGAGCAGCTCTCTCTCCCTGGTTTTCTGTCTTAGGAACTCTAGTTGCTTTTGTGTCCCTGGACTTTGAGCTTCATCTCCTCAACTCAGGGAGTCTCCCAGGCTCCACCTCAACTCCCTGTGCTGCTGCCTTGAAACTTTTGAGGCAGTAAGCTTGGGCGCTTGTAGGGCTCACTTCATTTGTTTTCCATCTGTCAAGGATCACTGTCTTTTGTTGCCTAATATCTAGTGTCTTGAAAACCATTATTTTCTTGTATTTGGTCTGGTTGATTTCTGGGTTGATTTGTTTATTTATCTATTTAGTTGTTTAAGGTGGAAGGGCAAGCCCAGTCCCTATTACACCGTTTTAGCCAAAAGCAGAAGCCCTGTCTACTTGTAGTTTTAACCTGAGAAAGTTCTTGTATTAGAATTCTTACAGGAAAACTCTTTTAGTAGTAACCATTGGTCATTTCCATTCAAGAGGCTATGTGTATACATGAACTATGGGATAAACTCAAATCAGCCAGCAGGAGTTTTTGTGGCTTTTCTAGGGGTGTTAAACTGATTTCCTGACTTCCCTGTTTCTGGGAATTTCTTGAGTTATTTGGATCTAGAAGCTGACTCTAAATAATGATTTTATGAAATTCCTAACCACGTTATGATTTTATTCTCAGAATTAAGAAAAAGAAAGAGCAGCAACGTTATGCTGAAGAGCAGAGGATATTAAGAATGAACTTTCGTGAAGAGCCATATTCAGGGGAGAAGATGAGTGAGATACTAGCCCAGCTACAACTTGAGGAAGTAAAAGGAGCCAGAGAAAAACAACAGAAAGAAAAGGAGTACCAAAGGTACTTTGAAAAGTTCTGTGTGAAATTTTGGCTCTAGAGGAAACGTGTTAGGAAGTCAGTGTTCTCATTTTCCTTAAAAAAGAGTTGACTGTGTCTTCTCATACTTTTGGGAGTACAGAACTTCATCAAATTTCTTGATTGCCTAATACCTCTCTGGAATAGCACTACATTTTTCCTAGTGCTGCTTCCCAGGACAAAGAGGAAGAGTTGAGGCACAGAGATATGAAATAGTTTAACAGTTAAAGCTGGTAGTAAAATAAGGACTCATACTCATTCTCTTCCTAGTGGTTCACTTTGCCTGGTCATACTGTATTTTTATAGATATGTAGAAGCTTTAAGCGCCCAGATCCAGGAGAAAATGCAGCTGTATAATATTACTTTACCTCCACTATGCTGCTGTGGTCCTGATTTTTGGGATGCTCATCCTGATACCTGTGCCAACAATTGTATTTTCTATAAAAACCACAAAGGTAAGTCTCTTAAAGGAATGGTTGGGGCCTGGTGGCAGTTAAAAAAACAACAACAGTAAAAGTAGTGGTTGTAGTAATTTAGCATTTATTGACTAAAGGCTTACTATATATCAGAGGCTATTCTACTCCCTTTACAAAACAACTCTGAGGCAATAAAAATAATTATAGTGAGTTGTATTTCTCTTTGAGACCTGTTATCTTCTTGTCTCCATTTATGCTGGGGAAATATTTCTAGCTCACTCCACAGTAGTGAGATTAGGGTTTCAGGTCCTCCTGTAAATGAAGAATATTAGAGCTTGCCTCTTACGGCCATCTAAGTTAGGCCTTATCTAACATAGACTTATTATTTATATTCACATATATATATTATTTATAATGTGTAGATATCCACATTAGACTTTCAGTTCTGCTAAGGATCACTGAGGGAAATGAGGACCAATATGAACTCTGTCTTTATCAAGGATCCCAGCTAGAGAAGATGAGTCATTCCTGCTGAGACTAGTATTTCTGTTCCCTGTCCATTCTTAAATATATTGATTTACATACTGTAGAGATTGTATAGGCTTCATACACACTGAAAGTGCTGCAAGTGTTTGTATTCCTGTTGCCCTGTGATATGAGTTTCTTATCAGTCCTGTGAGTTATATTTTAAAAACACAAATCTGATCATGCCATTCCCCTATCATCAAACCTGTAGGACTTACCACTACAGTACAAAATACATGTCATATTTAGCATATTTTTCTCTCTGGCTCCAGGCAACACTCCAGCCTTATCGAACTTGCTACTGCCAGGACATGCCACATTTTTTTATACCTTTGCACCCCACACACTCATTTCTTTGCCTAAAATGCCTTCTTTCCTTTACTTTTATTAATCCTTCAAGACCATCTTAAATGTTACCACTTCTGGAAATCTTTTCCATCCTCTCCTAGTTTTTCTTTCATTCCAAACTTCATTCTGTGATGACATTTTGTATATGCCACTGGTCTGGAAATATTACACTGCAATTTAATTTTTGTGTCCATCCTCTCCCTTATCTTTTCTGTAATCACAGAGTACTTGGCATGTGGTAAGTACTCAATAAATATTTATTCAGTGAATGGGTTAAAGTTAATTCCTATGAGACTGGGCAGAGAAACAGTACTAATAGAAAAAGGTTGGGAGAATTGTTTAGAATCTGACTTCATTCACCACTGTGCAAATCTTTATTTGCAGCATATACCCGGGCACTACATTCAGTCATCAATTCCTGTGATATCCCTGAAGGGAACTCAACTCTTCGAGTCGCCATTCATAATTTTGCTTCTGCACACAGACGGACTTTGAAAAATCTGTAATAAGAATCTGAAATCAACTGTTAGTATTTCAACCTTCACTTAAAGTCAACCCTGAGAGATTATTTATGAAAAGCTGTTAAAGTTTATAAGATGTGTAATCTGAAAAGAAAGACTGTCCCACATAATAACAGCTATCACTATAATTAGATCATGACCATTGTTTCACTCTGCGCTTGGCACCAAGATTGAAAGTTGGCTTCCAAACTTGTCTCTTTGCTGTAAACCACATGGAGCATGTTGCTTTAAAAATGATCAGTCAGACTGGTAAGGTTTCTCTCACTTTGCTCTGCTCTGATCAGAAGAGATCATTAGAAATCTTTGAGATTATCTCATTTATTGTCCTTCTGTACCTGTACTTTGAGTCTTCTATATCTGTACTTTGAGTCTTGACAAAATTGAAAATGTCTGGATGAAGCAGAAAAGAAGATGATGAAATGAGTTTCTGAGCCTCAGTGGCCATCTGTTTTGCTGTTAACTTTTCTAGCTGTGTATAACAATTAGAGATGAGAACAATCTGAATTTGATGTATGTTTCTTTTTCTCAAAAATTTTTCTCTCCTGTTTTTTAATTTATTCCCTCTTTCCCCATTCGGTGACAATGGACATAGGACTTTTTAATTTTATAATTTTTATTGCAAAAAAGAGAAAGGCAAATAAACTCTGTCTTTTGGGCATCTTTTATGTGAAATAATTGTGAGTGACATTTCAAAAAGTGAATCTGAAGTCAAAGTGAATAAAGCAAATCATAAGTCTAATAATGGACTTATGATTTAAACTTATTAAAAAAAAATTCTACCTTAAACTTATTAAAAATATTATTAAAATATATAAACTTATTATATATTAATATTAATTTATAAACTTATTTATATTAATATATAAACTTATTATACATTATAAGTTTATATTATTAAAAATATAAACTTATTAAAAATATTCTACCTTAAACTTATTTAAAAAATATTCTACCTTATTTCCCTATCTTTAAAAAAGTCTGGTGAATGCCATACCTACAGAGCAGATGAAATAAAAATTGCTATAGTTAGTATGAATTTGTTATTTCTTCACAGTGTTTCTTGACACAAAATATGAAAAGGTTTAATATTGTGAATTAAAGATAGGTACTGACATTTTCTTTTTCCTATGTCTTCTAAATGGTCAGTGTTAAAAAAGCACTTAGGTTATGTCTCAAAAACCACCTAAATATCTAGCCAGGTCATTGCAAATAAGAGTCAGAATTACCCATGTGACAAGATTGACTGGTTATTTAACCAGATTAATTATTCAGTTCAGTCAAAATCCTTATGTAACTATATCCTTGATTTAGCCTTTCTGAGTTGTATTTTTTAACAGCTTCATTGAGATATAATTCATATACCATTTGATTCACCCACTTGAAATGTACAATTCAGTGGTTTTTAGTATATTCTAGGGTTGTACAGCTGTCACCACTAACAAATTTTAGAACACTTTTGTCACTCTAAAGAGATGCCCCTGTGATCCAGCAATCCCACTTCTGGGTATATATCCAAAATAATTGAAAGCAGGATCTTCAACAGATATCTGCACACCCATGTTCATAATGGCATTATTCACAATAGCCAAGAGGTGGAAGCAACCTAAGTTTCCAACAGCAGATGAATGAATAAACAAAATGTGGTATATACGTACAGTGGAATACTATTCAGCCCTAAAAAGGAAAGAAATCCTGTCACGTACTATAACATGGATTAGCCTTAAGGACATGATGGTAAGTGAAGTAAGCCAGAAACAAAAAGACAAATACTGTGTGATTCCACTCATATGAGGAACCTAGAGTAGTCAAATTCATGGAGACAGAAAGTGGAGTGATGGTTACCAGGGTCTGGGAGGAGGGGGAAATTGGAAGTTGATTAATGAGTAGAGTTTCAGTTTTGCAAGATGAAAAAGTTCTAGAGGTCTGTTTCACAACAATGTGAATATACTTAACACTACTAAACAGTATACTTAAAATTGATTACAATGGTAAATTTTAGATTATGTGTGGTTTTTTTTTTACCACACTTAAACTTTTTTTTAAATATAGAAAAGAAAAATCCCATACCCATTAGCAGTTGTTTCCCATTCCCCTGGCAATCACCAGCCCACTTTCTGTGTCTACAGATTTGTCTATTTTGGACTTTTCATATGAATGGAATCATATGATATATAGTCTTTTGTGACTGGAATCTTTAATTTAGTAAAATGTTTTTCAGATTTGTGCATGTCGTAGTGTGTATCAGTACTTCATTGCTTTTATTGCTGAATAATACTCTACTCTATGGATGTACTGCATTTTATTTACCCATTTATCAATTGATGAACATTTGGGCTGTTTCTACTAATTAGGTATTATGAATAAGGCTGCTATGAACATTTGTTTACAAGTTTTTCTGTGGACATATGTTTTCATTTCTCTTGGGTGTATACCTAGGAGGGGATTTGCTGGGTCATATGGTAGCTCTACGTTGAACATTTTGAGGAACTGAAAACTGTTTTACAGAGTGGCTGCACCATTTTACATTCCCAGCAACTGTGTATAAGGGTTCAGATGTCTTCACATCCTCCAACCCTTGTCCTTATCTGTCTCTTTAATTATGGTCATCCTACTGGGTATGAAGTGGTATCTCGTGGATTTGATTTGCATTTTCCTGATGGCTAATGATGTTGAGCATCTTTTCATGTGCTTATTAGCCCCTTGTATATCCTTTTTGGAGAGCTGTCTTTTCAGATCCTTTGCCATTTTGTAATTGTGTTATTTATCTTTTGATTATTGAGTTATGAGAGTTGTTAATATATTCTCCATAAGGTCCATTATTAGACTTATGATTTGCAAATATTTCCTGTTGTTCTGGAGATTGTCTTTTCACTTTCTTGATGGTTTCCTTCGCAGGACAAAAGTTTTTAATTTTGAGAAAGTCCAACTCATCTACTTTTTCTTTTGTTGCTTTAGCCATTACATAATCCAAGGTCACAAAGATTTACTCCTGTGTGTTCTTCTAAGAGTTTTATAGTTTTAGCTCTTACACCAAGGTCTATGATCTATTTTGAGTTAATATTTGTATATAGTGTTAGATAGGGGTCTAACCTCATTCTTTTGCATGAGGATATCTAGTTGTTCCAGCATCATTTATTCAAAAAACTATTATTTGCCCCACTGAATTGATGTGACACTGTTGTCAAAAATCAGTGGACCATTGGGACTTCCCTGGTGGTCCAGTGGTAAAGAATCCGCCTTCCAGTGCAGGGGACGCGGGTTTGATCCCTTGTCGGGGAACTAAGATCCCACATGCCTCAGGGCAGCTAAGCCCGCAATCCACAACTACTGAGCTCGCACCCTTCAACTAGAGAGCCCGCGTGCCACAAACTACAGAGCCCACGTGCTCTGGAGCCCACACACCACAACTAGAGAGAGAAAAACCACACACCACAACTAGAGAGAAGCCCTTGCGCCACAACGAAAGATCCCACGTGCCGCAACAAAGATCCTGTGTGCTGCAACTAAGACCTGATGCAGCCAAAAAAAAAAAAAAAAAAAAAAAAAAAATCGTTGGACCATTAATGTTAAGGTTTATTTCTGAACTCTCAGTTCTATTCCATTAATCTATATGTTTATCCTTAAACCAATACATTCTGTCTTGATTATTGTGGCTTTGTAGTAAGTTATGAAATTGAGAGGCATGAGTTCTCCAACTTTGTTCTTCTTTTTCAAGATTGTTTCGCTATACTGAGTCCCTTGCATTTTTTATATAAATTTTAAGATCACCTTCCTGCAAAAAAGCCAGCTGAGATTTTGATAAGGATCGCGTTGAATCTATAGGTCAATTTGGGAGCTATTGCCATCTAATCCATGAACATGGGATGTCTTTCCACTCATTTAAGTCTTTAATTTCTTTCAACAATGTTTTGTAATTTTCAGAGCATAAAATGTGTACTTTTTTGTTAAATTTATTCCAAAGTATTTTATTCTTTTTGATGCTATTTTAAATGGATTATCTCCTTAATTTTATTTTCAGATTGTTCATCACAGTGTATAGAAATACAATTGATTTTTGTATATCAATCTTGTATCCTGTAACCTTCCTGAATTAATTTTTTATGCCTAATAGTTTTTTAGGGCATTCCTTAGTATTTTTCATCTATAAGATTTTCTCATTTGGAAATAGAGACAGTTTTACTTCTTTTCCAATCTAGATGCCTTTGATTTCTTTTTCTTGCCTAATTGCCCTGGATAGATCATCCAGTACAATGTTGAATAGGAATGATGACATCCTTGTCCTGTTCCTGATCTTAGGGGGAAAGCATTTAGTCTTTCACTATTATGTGGGATGTTAGCTGTGCATTTTTCTTGGATAGGCTTTATTAGTTTAAGGAAGTTCCCTTCTATTACTAGTTTGTTGAGTGTTTTTATCATGAAAAGTTGTTGGGTTTTGTCAAATGCTTTTTTTGCATCTATTCAGATTATCATGTATTTTTGTCATTTTTTCTATTAATAAGATTTATTATATTAACTGATTTTCAGATGTTAAAGTTTTTCACTCCTAGGATAAGTTGTATTGGTTTTTATTTGTTTCTTTGGTCTCGTCCAATGTGTTTTGACTGTTTGTTTGTTTGTTTGTTTTTTCTGCTTGTTTTGTTCTACTTTTTTAGTTTGGTTATCTGATATAGGTGAATTGACTTGTCTGACATCAAGTTAATGGAAGAATGGTGATGGGATTAGGTCTTAACACAGGACCAGGGAAATTTCAAGTCTTCTTCCTCTAGGTTAAGTCTATGAATATAAATCTCACCTGAGAATGAGTATGCTTTTGTATTGTAGTTTGGTTAGGTGTAGACAGTATCTAAAGATTTATTTTTGTGGGGTTAGAGAATGCTGGGATAACTAGCAGCTACCAAGGAGGAAGCCTGAGTCTCATGACCCTTAGTGATGATAGTGCAGTGAATCCTGTTTGAATTGGATGAATGTGCTTTGGAAGGGAGCCTGGACTCTAAGAGTTTGCCTGAATTTACACGTTTCTGAAGTCATGGTTGGGAGGACAAATTCTACAAGTTTTCTAAATTAGCAGGGACTAATAAGGAAGAAGAGGCCTGAAGATAAGATTGAGCCTAAATGAGATAGATTTTGATTTCAGGGCAGGGGGGGTGAGGGTCAGGATTAAATTTGGGCCCACTATTTCAAATAAGGAAGGTGACAGACATTTCAAGTGAAAAACGATGGATTAAGAATGAACACTTTCCTAGATAACTGTTTCTTTTTTTTACTCTCTTCAAAGTTCCTATAGGTTTTCCCTCACACTCACTCTCAGTTGGTGACGATGCTTTCTGTATCACTGAAAAAACAAGCAGTCCAAAGGGAACTCCCCTGAGCTCCCACCGTCATACCTACCTACCTACCTGTGTGTGTTAATTCCTGTTAATATGGATGAGCTGTTTGCTCTCCTGTCTTAGGCCTACTCTGACTACTGGCTGGATCCAGTTCCCTTCTACCTACTAAAGGACATTGCCTCTGCATTTCTTCCCCTTCTCTTCTGCATCATAATTTTTCCTTGACTACTAGAGTTGTTCCTATCAGTATATAAACTTGCTGTAATTTCTCCCATCTTGAAAACTAACCAAGAAAAAAAGAAAGGAGAGAGAGAGAAAGAAAAAGAAAGCCACCTGCTGCCTTTCTTTACCCCACATTCTCCTTCATGTACCACCAACCTTCTCTGCTTCTCTTTATAACAAAACTCCTTGCGTGTCTATACTTCCTGTTCCTGTTCTTCTCATCACATTCACTCTTGAATACATTCTAGTAAGACTATTTGCCTTTACCTCTCCAATGAAAGTGCTCTTTTCAAAGTCATCAATGACATCCACATTGCTAAATCCAATGGTCATTCTCAGACTTTATCTGGACCTGTCATCAGAATTAAACACAATTGATCACTCTGTTTTTTTGAGGTACCTTACACATGGCTCCCACAACCCCAAAGCTTTTGAGAGTGTCCCAGGGCTCAGTCCCTGGACTTCTTTTGTATCTACACTTGCTCTTTCGGTGATCTGTTTTAGTCTTGTGGCTCTAAATATTACCTATATACTGATAACTCCCACATTTATATATCTGGTGCAGACCTCTCCCTGAAAATGCAAACTTTTAACCCTAACTGCCTACTTGACATTTCCACATCATTGATTTCCCTCAATTTGCTCTTTCTATAGTCTCCCCCATATCAGTTAATAGTAATTCCATTTGTCTAGTTACTGAGGCCAAGAACCTTGAAGAAATCATTGACTTTCCTCTTTCTCTCTCTTTCATCTTTCATCACTTCATCAGCAAATCATGTCAACTCTACCTGCAAAATATATTTCCAGTTCACATTACTTCTGCTGCGAGATGCCTGGTCCAAACCATCATCATCTCTCTCATAGATTATTTTAAGAGTTCCTAAGTAATCTCTTCTTGCACCTGTGTACTTTCTCAATACAGCAGCCAAATTTAACACATCTAAAACCAAACCTTCTGATCTCCACCCTCTGCACACACACGCATTCTCTCTCACACACATACACACATCCCAAACTATAAAAACATCTGTTTCTTCCTGCAGTCTTCTCCATTCTCAGCAAATGACAACACCATCCTTCTAGTTGTTCTGGCCAAAAAAACATGGAGGCAACCTTCACTCTTGTCTTTCTTATACAGCCCACATCCAATCCTTGTTGGCTCGACCTTGAAGATATATTTAAAATACAGCTATTTTTTCCATGTCTGCCCTACTACAACCCTGTTCTAAGTAAGTCATCATCATGTCTCACCCGAGTTATTGCAGTAGCCTCCTGGTTGGTTCTGTTTCTCTATTTGCCCACTATAGACTTTTCTTAGCACCACCTAAGTTCTTAGCACTTAGGACCACTTAGCAGTCCTTTCAAAAAAGTGAGATCATGTCACTCCTCTGCTCAAAGTCTCCTTTGGCTATCATTTCCTTCAGGAAAAGCCGAAGTCCTTACAGTGTCATACAAGGCCCTGTAAAATCTGGTCCCAGTTACTTCTGAGACTTTATCGCCCACTACTTTCCTCCTTGCTTGTTCTGCTGGACCGCGTTGACCTTGTATTTCGATGGACCTTCTAGGGACTCTTCTTTTTCATTAGCTCTCTGCCTGGAGACACTTGTCCCTCAGATAATGTTTGGCTCACTTTATTACCTCCGTCAAGCCTTCATCCAAGTGTATCAGAAGTAGAGGGCCTTCCCTGACCACCCTGTTTTAAAATGTGACCCTCCTACCCACCCCCACGCTTAGGTGCTCCGTCTCCCCTTCCCCTGCATTATTTTTCTTCATGATACTTACAGCTGTATGGCATACTATATATTTTACTTAATGTTTCTTTTCTTTCCCCACTAGATTGTATACTCCATGAGCACAGGGGTTTTTGTCTGTTTTTGTTCAGTGCTCTATCTGGCATGTAATAAGCTCTCAGAAAATGCTTGTTAAATAGATATACAGATTTGAATTTTTAAAATTCCAAATGCTTCTACATGATTAGCAGTTTTACCTAATGTTTTCAATCTTTAAAGGTCCTTAGACATCATTTTACTTTGTTTTTCATTCTTTAATTGCGACTGTGATTTGAGACGAATAATTTCTCTGGGCTACAGTTTTCTCTTTCTGTAAAGTAAGAGAGTTATACTAAGGGACCTTCAATCTCCCCTGTGGCTCTGACGTTCTATGAATGTATTAATTATGTTTTACACCTTTGACCTCACCAGTTTTCCATTTCATTTGCTCTTCATGCTGAGTTGTGGACTCATGGTACATTTTACTTGTACATGACGCGGTAGTGTCAGACAAGTTCATTCTCTTCAACTCTGATTCCAACCCTGATCTTGTCAGAGTAGATGCGAGTTCAGTAGGTCACAACGGAATAGGAGAGCAGGGCAGGAGGATATAGGAAAGTATGGGCGTGTGTCCAGCAAGAGGGCCACGATCCCAGAAGAGCTCAGCTGTGCTATTCCCCAGAGGCAACTTTATCAACTTACAGAATTCATGCCGAAAGAAGGAATATACATGTGATAGAGGCAATTCCAGGATTACGGTAGTAGCAGAGGATATTCATGTACTAGTTTTTGTGCAGTAACAATCACAAAGCTGGCACGTGATGTATTTTCCTAGGCAGTTCTACCTAAAACGGCTTGCTTTAATTGCTTTGATTTAATGAACTCTGTGGCTTCTGCCTGGCACTGTTCCAGTGTACTGCTGGTAATTGTCCAATATTGCTTACCCTTAGTTTTTAGCCCTTTTATGATGGGCAGGAATGAGATTGTCAATAACTTTATTGACTACCCACTGGGTGCAGAGGCTAGAAACTGCTGCTTTCACATCTTCCAACAATTTAAGGTATGATAGGTAGCAGGTATTACTTTTCTGTGTTTACTTACTTAGATTCTGGTTTCGGAAGCAAAATATTCCTTTAGTTTCACTTTAAGTGTAGTGAGCATACATAGTTTGCTTTGTGTCCCGTCTTGGGCATTTTTCCATGCTTCTCCGAAAAGAAGACTTGGCAGATTGGATATATTATAGAGAGAGATAAAAGCAAATGTTCTCCTGGCATGCTAGGCCCCTTCCAATGGGCAAAAGACTTTGAATATGCTGACTTTGGTTTTTAAAGCTCTCTTAAGGTAGAAATGAATGGTCCATGTCTGGTCTTGCTCTCAGTATTACTGACCACTATTAGAGGGGTGTGCCAAAGAGAAGTCAAATCAATTCCTTTTGATTAAGACAGTTTGGTGTTGTACTTACTGCACGAGTCATCATCCCTTCCAGGCCCCAAGATGAGATCACCCTTGGTAAACGTTTTACTCAATTCTTGTCTTAGGTTCCTCCCCCTGCCTCAAAACATCTACGGAAATCATTATACGGAATCCACCGTGTATAATAAATTAACTTCTCTCCGGTTCACTTGAAACCAAGTCCCCCTAAAACCGAGTTCCCCTGCCGAGTTTGTGATTAACCTCTTTATCTAAAACTTGATTCCCTTTCTGGTCCTGCCCCTGGTCCCCTCACGATTGAGGAGTATCAAAGAAAAGAGGGGATTGAAAGTGAGCAGCACCCTGTGGGGTCCTGCCGGGTACAAAAGTCCCTCTGTGTCCCCCATTTCTTGTTTGTAGAAAAAGGCTTTAGTCTCCTAAGGCTTCCCTGAGTTCCAATGAGCAGACTCAAGCAGTTGCTAATTAGGGAAGTGAGGGAAGGCAGAAACAAAGGAAAAGCAGTCAAGAGACAATAGTCAGCAATAAAACAGAGTCTGAGTTCCTCCTCAAGGGATACACGTTACAACCTGACACATGTTTTTGAGTTGTTCTGCAGGAGCTAAGACCGCCCTCCCACCCATGGGGACTAAATGCTGAACATGAGCACATAGACCCCAGACTGGTTGGAACCAGAAGGCTGATGATAAAGATTCCTGAAACATCACCCTTTTACCTTACACACCAATCAGAAGAAAGTCCATGAGCTGATCACGCACCCTGCAACCTCCACCCCTGATGCTGCCTTGAAAACCCTTCCCTGAAAGCCATCAGGGAATTCAGGACTTTTGAGCACGAGCCACGCCGTACTCCTTGCTTTGCACCCTACGAATAAACGCTGTAATTTCCTTCATCACAACCCAGTGTTAGTAAATTGGCTGTGCTGCACGGCGGGCAAGTAAGACCCAAGTTCAATTCAGTTACACACTTAGAACGGCACCAGCTATGTACCATCCTTGGGAGAATTGAGAAAACAGCCTCTCAAATCATTTTCTGTGTTTTCTAGTTTAGATGAAAACAATATGTAAAGAGAAAAGCCATGAGGATTCCATTTATAGGAAATAGGGAGAGAGAGGGAAACAAATTATACCATGAGAAAGCAGAAATCCAGAAGATAGGTCATTCTGTAGGAAAACAAAACTTCCTTCAACAAGTTAATGGCTTGAATTTTTAAAATGGGGAGGTGGCTCTAGATTTAGACAGATTTATAGAGATTACAAACCTCAAATATAATATGTGGACCTTGTTTGGATCCTGATATGAAAAATAAAAAAAACAGTGTGAAAAATATGTGTTTGAAGCAATTTTGAACAGAGTCTAAGCTATTCATTGTGTTAGGTATAACAATGGCATTATAGTTATATAAGAAAATATCTGTACGGGGATGGATACTGAAGTACACAGGGATGAAATAAAATTATGTTTGAGATTTACTTTAAAATAATTCAACAAAATGAGACAAGAGAGATAGATGAAGTAAGTGTAGTGAAAGTTTGATAACAGTGAATCTAAGAGACAGGTGTATTGGGGTTTCATTATGCTATTCACTCTGCTTTTGTGTATGTTTGAATTTTTTTTTAAAGCAATTTACTTTAAAAAAAAAAACACCTTGGGCCTGAAATAAACTTGTTAGCATTATAAATGTCCTTCCCTTCCTTCCTCCTTCCCTTCCCCCTCCCCCAATAATAGGAGGTTTAGGTAGGAAAGTAATATCCCTTAGGTGTGGGACTTCTGACATGATAGTTATTATCAGGTGGTGATTAGAACCTAGAGGCTGCAGCATTCTGTGGTCTTTCTATAAGAAAGACTGGGCACCTAGTCTCCTGGTTTTATTATCTGGTGAATTCCCAGGCATATAAAATTTAAGAAGTTCAGGGATGAAAGACCATGGAAAACAAGTTAGAAATTACAAAAAAAACAAAATGGTAATTTAGTAAAAGAAGCTTTGAAATCTTGGGGTGAATATTTATGTGGTTTATGTTAGGGATGGGAAAAATCATTTAGATTTCTATCTTCCCTCTGAATAGAATCTTCTAGAGATTGAAACATTGTTTTTTGCTGTCAAAGCTCTTTCTTGCTCTGTCTTCAAAGGCCCTGCTGCTGTGGGATAGTTTGTGCAGTGGTTAAGGTCACAGTCACAGGTTAAATTCTGATTGTACCACATATCAGCTGTGTGAGCTTAAGCAAGTTACTTGAGTTCTTTGTGCCTCAGTTTCTTTTTCTTTTTCTTTTTTTTAACACCTTTACTGGAGTATAATTGCTTTACAATGCTGTTAGTTTGTGCCTCAGTTTCATCATCTGCAAAATGGGAATAATAATAGTACCTACTTCACAGAGTTGTTGTGAGAATTCGATGAGATAGTTCAGACATTTCATTTGACCTTTCGTATTAATGCCTAAGAGAAAAGGTTTTCTAAGTCCCTAGGTCATGATGACATTTACATTTGATTTGCATTTGGGTATTTGATTTTATTCATTGTTCCATCCTACTCTGAGCCTTCCTACCACTAAAGCCAGATTTTTTTTTTTTTTTTTAAGGTGGAGAATCAAGGAAAGAGAGTTTGCCTAGCTGCCAAATGGATGGGTGTGTTGTTTAAATTGTAGATTAGCACGTCTCCTTTATTGCTCAGCCAGTGGGTGAAATGATGCCTATCTTCGAGTCCTTCCTGGCTTAAAACTGTAGGTACCCTCACCTGACAGGTTCAGCTACAGGAGGAACATGTCTTACCCTGTTTTCCCAGGTGGACTCTGTGTTTTCTCTAAGGAGTTCAAAGCAATTGCTACAGAGCTGAGCAACACATCTTTTCCTGTCACTATTGGGACTTTATATCCTACGCATGAAACCCGACTGACTGTCATACAGCTCGGTCTTTTAGGGTTCAGCCTCAGGAGCCTTTTTCCACATAAGGTAACTCCTTGTTCTTCCCTTACTAGTGACTTGGCTCAGGGATGGTAGATGAGGGCCTTGTTCCCTGTGACCCCCGCTCTGTAAAAAACAAACAACAAAACCAAAAGCAACAACAAAAAACAAAAACCCGGAAACAGAGCTGGGAGTGGGAGGGGGAGCCACATAGACATAAGGCAAGAAACAGGCTGAGACTGAAATTAACAATGGAAGATCAAGGGAAAAGAGAGTTTGAAGTAGAACGGGATTGGAGCTTGAGGCAACACAATCGGAAGTTTAGCTAGGCATGGGTTTCTGAAAACTGTGGAGATGTTTGTTATTAGTCTAGGAGACTAATATAGTGTAAGTGGCTTATACTGTAGTGTCTGTAGTAAGTCAGTCTACAGTAAGTACAGACTTACACACAGTGGCTTACGCTGGAAAATCCATTCATCAGGCACAGATAAACAGTGATAGCTGGAGACTTAGTTAATGCTCTACTAAATATGTATTTTCTTTGTATTACATTTTCTGAACTCCATACCTACCTCTTCCTCTTCACCACTGGCAAAATGGAAATGTTTGGATTAATAGCCATTAATGAAACTTAATTTGACTCCAGGAGTAAGATGCAATTAGATCCATACAGCTCTACACCTGGCCTGCCAGGCAGCACAGGGTAGGGAATTTGTCTAGGCTGTGGTATAGTTCTATCTGACATACAGGAAATAGGTTGTGATGCTCATTTCAAGACACACTGCTTTGATGAGCCAGTTATCCCAGTTTCATCATGCCTCGTGCTTCTGTGCTCGCCAGGAGTCCTTCATCAGCTGAGCGCTGGGACTGTAAGCCTTGCCAGGTCAGATATACAGGGAGATTCCCTGGGACTGGTTCCAAACTGGGTATTGCTCCTGTGTGAATCTCTCAGGACTGAGTCTGGCCTCTTCTTGGGACTCTAGGGTGCTGGGTGCAGGCTAATAACATGTGGGTCAGGAGAGCCCCTTAGGATTAATAAGCCTTTTGTTTGCCTGAAATTGTCCTTCCAGTTCTCAGTCTTAAAATTTTACTCACCCTTAAGGCAAAGTATTACTACCACCCGCTCTATGAAAACGTATCTGATTTCTCTCAATCAGAAGCAGTTATTCCTCCTGCCCAACCATAGTATACTACTTGTATGCAGTACGTATTTTTTCTGCCTTCCATGATAATTGTTTATATACATTAAAAGACAATTTTCAGAAAAAAGTAAACTCATGACTTTCATACAGATATAAAAATGAACATGTTGATATTAAAGTGAGCATGTGTTAAAGACTTAAACCCCTAAGGAAAATAAGCAGCTATTATAACTGGTTCCAAGAAAAGGCAAAAGAAAAAAAATACTCATATTTATATGAATAAAGGAACGTTGTGAAAGTTCAAATGGAGACAAAACTCATTTTCTTCTATAGTTATTTAAAATTTGCAGAATTGTAAATTGGATCAACTATCGGCTAAAATCAGATAACATGGAGGGGAGTCCTCTAGACAGTGTGTAATCTTCCACTGAAGCATAAGATGTTTTCTACAACTTCCTTTGTTTTGATCGAAAATAGTCTCCAAGAAAGGCTATTCTTGATCACAACCTAAGGCTGGTCTCATTAGATTGGGTCTAATTATTCATATAGGTGCAGCAAGAGTGTTAATTTATGATCCAGGTCTTCTTAAGTTTGCTTTACTGGAAGTTTTTATAAGGAATTTCAGATTTGATTTTTAAAATATTTGTTAATTAACCAGACCGAATATTTATTCATAGTTCATCTGTTTTCAACCCGTTTGTATTTGTTAATTTTGAGGCTTGTGTGTGTG
Organism: Eubalaena glacialis; assembly: GCF_028564815.1. Classification (NCBI taxonomy): domain Eukaryota; kingdom Metazoa; phylum Chordata; class Mammalia; order Artiodactyla; family Balaenidae; genus Eubalaena; species Eubalaena glacialis. Next base: position 8,893,811 of record NC_083725.1, on the reverse strand, counting down.
TGTGTATGTCTTAAACCTCCTACAATAAATAGACGAGGACTTTACAAGACTTGAAGGACTTGACAAAGTCACACAAGGAGTTTGAAAGAAACTGATGAATTATCTGTTTTGCTTTTTTTCCCCCTAGAGATGCCTGGCATATGCCCCTCTCTCTGGCTGAAGCTCTGTCATTATAAACTGGAAAGAACCTGTACAAATTCATGAGTAGGAGGGGGGGAAAAGGTTTAGAAACAGGGCTCAGTCAATAGAAATTACTAGAAGCATACGGTGAACATTTAGATGATCTTGAATTCGGAAGAAGGGAAGACTTGGATCTAAGATAGGATTAGGACTAGGTTTAGGTCTCTCTCCCAGGAATTTCAATCTCGAGCTCAGTTCCTGCATGTTGCAGCCTGCCTGGCCTTCACATATTTTACAAGGAATGCCAACAGCACACTAAGAGCCAGGGATCTGAGACCAGTGCAAAAGAGTTTTGCGGAGAAATTATAGGGGGAAGGTATTGTTGGGCCAAAACTCGCTATAAGCGAGTTTTTCCAGATCTGGGGCCTGCCTCTGCTGCCATGGACATCAAAGGGTAGCAAGAACATCTCCAGTTTATATAGTGCGGCACCAGTTTGTTTATCCAGAACTTCTTTCATCTTTCTAGTAAACTTCTCCCTAAAAGACCTTCCCATTCTTGTCTGTGAAAAGCATCATAGTTCTTTGAAGTCACATGCTTCTCATTTCTAAAGCCAGTTTCCAATTTTCCTTTGTCCAACCTGTCCTCCCTGTTTCATTCCTCTTGCTTTACAATGGTGCAGTAAAACTGTGCTCCCAACTGTAGATATAAGAGAGCAGCAGTGGAAGGCAGGGAGGCATGTCCACAGTCACCCCAGGGGCTGAGAAGGAATCTGATCTTCTGACGGAGTGGCCTTGGGGAGAGCTAGTATCTTATCTTTCCACCACCACCATTATGTGATTCAGAACATGCCTGTTTTCTTCTATAAGCTTAAAATTTCTTGTCTTTGGAATGGGGAGGAGTATTATCTCCTAGCCATTAAGTGGTACAGAAAAAGGTGTTAGATAAAAGCAGAGTTGGAATGATTTGGAATCAAGGGACTAATGCTGAAACCTGTACTGATGAAGGCAAGTTAGATGTTAACTTCAATTAGCATGGACAGCTGACCTTGCCACTCCACAGCATGTTCTGAAAAGAAAAGATTTATATTAAAAGGTAAATTTGTACCATCCCCTGTTTCTAGAATTAGCAAACTGAGAACTACTAGGAAGAACTAAAAAGTTGACAAAGAGCTCCTTTTTTTTTTTTTTCACTTTTTACAAAACTTTTTTAAAAACGATGATATATATACAGGAAGTTGCAAAAATAGTTCAGGGAGGAAACTTTACCCAGTTTCTCCCATAGCTATAGCACAATATCAAAAGCAGAAAGTTGGCATTGGTACAGAATGTATGTATGGTTCTATGTGTGCCATTTCCACACGTGTTGATTCATATAAACACCACCATGATCAAGATACAAAACTATTCCGTCACCGCAAAGACCTCCCTCATGTTACTCCTCGAAAGTGACACTCACACCTCTCCCTGTCCCCACCATCCCTAACCCCTGGCCACCATTAAGCTCCTTGCCATCTCTATAATTTTGTCATTTCAAGGAAGTGGAATCATACAGTACGTGGCCTTTTGAGACAGATTTTTTTTCACTCAGCACAATGCCATTGGGATCCATCCAAATTGTGTGTATTAATAATTCTTTCATTTGCTGAGTAGTGTTGGGTGTACCATAACTATTCACCTGCTGAGGGACATTTTCGTTGTTTCTAGGTTTTTGCTATTATAGATAAGGCCACTACAGACATTTGTATACAGGTTTGTATGGACAGAAATTTTCATTTATGGAAGGCAACTAGTGGGTTGTATGGTGAGTGTATGTTTAGTTTTTTAAGAAAGTGACAGCATGTTGGATCATGTTTTCAATCCTCTCTTCCAGGCGGGTGGTAGAAATTCAGGTTTCCTACTTGGCCTCAGTTGATACCCGTGGGGTGGTGGAGAAGGGCATCTCGCTACAGTTTGGAGAGTGGGAGATCTGGGTTCCTACTGGGCCTCCACTGACACCACCCGGCATGAGAGGGGGAGGGGCCCTCCTTACTGCTCCCCATGTGATCTCCGCTGACACCATGGCGGTGGGGGGGTGGGGGGTGGGGGGGGTGGGCGTGCTCATCACCACCGGAAGGTGGCGAAAGTCCTGGCTTCCCAGGACTCGGAGTTCCCTGACACCGCCCTGACGGCGGGGCTGGGAGGATGCCTCATTCCAGCCAGGTGCAAATGGAAGTTGAGGCCTCCACTTTGCCTCTGCTGATAGAAGTGGGGCGGGCTGCTGTGCTCTCTGTAGTGTTTGGTTGGAGGGGATGCCCCTTTCTTGATCCTTTACTTAGCTGGCTAGCTTTTCTTGGTGTTTTTTCCTTTCCTTTTTTGTCTGTGCTGTTGGTGTTTCTGGACTGGGTGCTGGCTTCTCCAGAGTCCAGCCCAGGATAAATGAAGCAAAAAGCAACCCAGACAAACCACTACTGTGTCTTTCCTCAGATCTTGAGCTTCCTAGCTAATCTTCCTTCTTCTCTCCACTTTTTCAGAATTTTCTTACGTTGCTGTATATATAATGCCCAGGGTTTTAGCACTTAGCAAGAAGAATAGGGAGAAGTGAGTCTATTCCATCTTGATCCAGAATCAGAGGTCGGCAAGGGCTTTTAAATGGCCATTTCTCCTCTAAGAACATAAATCTGATCGTGTCTCAACCCTTCTTGCAAACCGCCTTTTCATAACCCCCAACTGTCCGAAGGACAAAATCCCAACCCCTTAACATTGACTTTGAAGGCTCTTCGCTACTTCACCACAAGTAAAAACGGTCATATCTTCAGCACCTCCTCACTGTGCATGTGTGCTCTCCAGCTACACAGAATTTTTTATGCACCATCTCTTAAATAGACCACGCTTTTTCATGCTCCGCTGTTTTGCACATGCCTGTGTCCATGCGCTCTGTTGGTCCTACCTTTCTCTTCTTCTCTTCTTCTCTACTTGGCACGCGCCCAGCTGTGCTTCACATCTGCTTCTCATATTACCTACTTTGGAGCCTCTCAAGCCTCTTCCAGGGTCATCTGATCCTTTCTCAGTGCCTCCTTAGGAGGATGAACATACCTCTTTAACCTGTTTCTTGTTTGAGTCAACCTGTTCCTCTAGGGCTCTTTGAGGTGGAATTACATCCCTATATATGTCTGTCCCATTCAGCTGTGACTCCTTTGAGATTAGGGGCTGTGCCTCTCTCATTCATCAATGTATCTTGCCTGGCACATAGATGGCACTCCAAAAGTGTTGATTAAATGAATATATTAATGAATTGTTACTTTCAGATACTAGAGCAACCAAAACTTGTCCTCAGCTTGTGTGAACAGACTACCTGAGTCTGCCTTTTATCGTTACCATATATTCCTTTTTATTTTTCCCCCTGAACAAAGCAACTTTGGGAGACCATAAGAGTTTAACCACTTGCCCAATCTGCTCCTCCCTTCCCAAGGACTGCCTCCTTTCAGGTTGTCCTTATATATACCTGCTGCCACCCCGGTTGACTATTTGAGAGCAGGACTGTTCCCTTGTTTGGCTGATAGTGGTCCCCAAAGCCCATTCTTCAGGCCATTATGAGCCATCAGTCCAGTCTTGAATAGACTGAAGCCCCTCCTTTTGACCAGTCATATCAATGCTGGGGCTTTCTTTGCCAAGCCCTTCCAAAAGATTGTCTTTTATTGAGAAACAAAATCTTTTTGGATACATGGTCACCTTGCTTATTTATCTTTTGATTGTGTTGGCTGGAAGAAGTTTAAAAGCAACTCTTCTTAGCAAGAGTTCAGCATCTGATATATTTGAGATAATAATAGCTTCCTTCATTTTTATGACACTTTACTTAACCCATACAACCATCCTTGTCAACCCCAAATTATTCCACATGTATTATCATAATGTTTACAATAACTCAGTGAGTGAAATTGTATACACACACACAGATACCCACATACATATGCATTCACACACATACACACACACACACACACACACACAGGATATTAAAGACTTTGCAGGTCAAATCTATTCTGTTACACCCATTGATACTTTTTAAGGACTCTGATCCTTTGGCGCCTATATTTTGTTCTCATTTATAACAGCCATTTGTTTCCATCAGTTGTAGTCAATATCTAATCCTCAAGCTGTATATAAGCTCATGCACATATAATAATTGCTCCACTTATCAAATCTATTTAATATGGCCAGACACTTTTTATATGCATAATTTTAAATTCTTACAGCCACCTTGCAAGATAAATGTTATTATCCACATTTTACAGACGAGAGAACTGAGGCTCGGAGAAGTAGGAGAGCCAGAGCTGGCTCTGCCTCAAAACCCGTGTTCTTTTCACTACACTTGGCGTCTCAATCAACAGGCCTAATATGAAATTGAATCTTTAAAAGGTTGAGTAATCCTAATTTCTCCTAATATCTCAACTCCTACCCCACTAATCAAAGGTCTGGGTTTTGACTTTATCACACAGAAAATTGTGCTATTCTCCGTTTAGTGAGACAGAAGTGGGAGAACGGAGACGTGTTCAAAGAATGTGTGTGTGTGCAGGGAAACGCGGGGGTTCTGCTGCCTAATGGCTTGTCCTCGTGGCACTTGTTCTCACAGACTTTCTCAAGAATTCAAGTCCCCGGGTCCCTTTGAAAAAACCAGGGAGGACACTCGTTGCTATATCTAGAAGGACCTAAACGGATAACTGACTACCCAAAAAAGTCCCATGGATGGTCAATGAAACTTGCTAGCAACAGGAACTGGTATTTGATGGGCGAAAAGGTCATTAACTGCCAGCTCCTGTTTTACAGGTGTCTGATACTAAGGCATAGTAAGCATTTTTGACCATTTATAGGGCTACCCACAATAAGAACTAAGGCTCTTTTTCTTTAGTGTGTGGTTCAATCGCTCATCCCTTCCCTCCTTATTGCCTTCAGATACTACTGTCCACAGCCTGCCAGGTTTGAGGAGGTAGCGTGTGAAGGGGGCCAGATAACAGGAAGGTGAGTCAAGGGTAGAGAGCCTGTGTAGCTGAGTGAAAGAAGTATCCTTCTTTGTCACTCCCCCAAGCAGCAGGAAGCGAGGAGATTGTCAGGTCACACACAAGAGCAAGTGAGGAGCATTGGTAGGAGTGTCCCTGCTGCCATCCTGGCCCCTGAATTCACAGGAAGTCACTAGGACAAGGCAAAGACTGTCTCAGGACTGGCCCTGCTCCCAGCCACTCATTGGCACAGCATGAATAATAGCCATACCACCATGAGGGCGTATTCTTTATGCCTCTCTGAGGGTTCCAGCCACAGACAAGCACGGTCCCCTGAGGGGCACAAACACACCTTCTCCAGAGGGGCATGTAAAATGGGTGCTAATGAGTCTTATTCCTTGGCTCCTCTCTGTCTGAAATGGAAAGATAGATATTCCCCACTACTGAAGTCTGGATAGCACCCCTGGAGCCCTGGCGGTGGGCTCTTCCCTTCCCTTGCTGACGTCCACGTACTCCTCCCGTGTAGCTTCAAGTGACCTCAGCTGCTTCCGTGGCTCCTCTGTATTCAACTTTATCCTTCCCTCTAGTCCTTTGGACACATGCAGCTCTCTTCCTGGTGATATCAGCTCATTATCTCATTTTATTTTCCACCTTTAATCTGCCTTCTTTCAGGCCTAATGTCTTTTGGGTGTTACTGACCCCAGAGCTGTCCGTCATACATTCTGGAACAGCGGGTGTCTGCTGGGATTGTCCCAGGCAAACCAGCATGGTTAGTCAGTCTTCTCAGATGGATAATGCCCACCTCCCTGACCTGTAAGAACGAAATGAATGTACATCTGGGCACCCTGTGTGGTATAATTAAGGGCTGGGTTAGCTGCTGGTAGCTGTGCTCTTCCTCAGTGTTTCAGCTCCATACCTTACACAACCCAGCACGGCTTCTTCCTTCTATCCCGTCCCCTTTCCTTTGTAGTCGTCTACCTCCTGCCCTCTGTTTGTTGCTGTCTTCATTTCTGCCACGAGACCCCTGCCCCTGACTGCCTGGCGTTAAGGGAGGATTTTACAGCTCTGTTTACCTCTTTTTGCCTGATTCCGGGGCTGGCAGCGGCCAAGCTCACTCTCCTGGGTCTGAACCTGTTTGGTGTTGCCTTTACTGCCCTTCTCTGACCTTGCACTTTGGGTCTGGGCACTCCTAGGAGTGAGGGGCAGGGTGGGCTTAGGGCTGAAATCTATTTGCCCAGACAAGTTCCTAGTTCACATTCTATTAACCATTTTATTCTCCAGGCCAATGCTTCCCTCTATAGTTAGTTCACCCTTGGGTTCATAGACAAAGATCTCACAATCACTGCTTTTTTAGGTGGAAACATACCCTGGAAATCTTCAGGCTAGAGGTCTGCAGAGCACTTTTAAGAGCACGGAACTCTGTGCCTCAGACGGGCCCTTCACTGTTGCATGGCTGCGGGCCTTCAGAAGGGAGAGCAGGAGTGGCCGCCGCACAGTCACCGTGGGGAGTAGAGGCGGGCGGGGCGGGGGTGTCAGTCTCTCCGTGGACGAGGTGCGGTAGGGTCCTGTCTGGCTCACTGCGTGGTCTGGAATCTGAGTGGGACAGAAAGTCCCTGTTGGGACACCTACGCTCCCAGGGGGCGCTGGCACTCAAATCAGCGTCCTGTGGGACGCTGGCCCTCCAGCCTGCCTCAGTTTCCCGATCTGTGTCGGTGCCCCAGCTAATCAGGATAGGAAGGCACGCAGGAGCAGCTGAGGGCAGACGGAAGATCAGAGAGAGCTGACTGCGTCTGGGATCGCAGCTTTCGGTTCCCCGGAGGGAAGTGAGCCGACAAGCGCAGGCCGAAGGAGGGGCCCCAGAGGCTCGGAGGGCCGCGGGTCCCTAGCCCGGAGGCAGAGCACGAGAAAAGTCCGTGCTCGCGGCCGGCCAGAGGATGGGCAGTGGGCGTGCGCTTTGCGCTCGGCCGGGCCCGAGGGCGGTCAGGCGCAAGGGGCGGGGGCTAAAGGCCATGGTTTGCGCGGTCGGGGCGGGCCGGCCGGCGGGGCATTTAAACTCTGGGGACTGCCGGCTCGGGGCGCGTGCCCAGCTCTGCATCCTCCTCTGCTTCGGCTTCGCTTCGGGTACCGCCGGGCAAGATGCGGTCTTCCTTGGCGCCGGGCGTCTGGTTCCTCCGCGGCTTCTCCAGGGACAGCTGGTGAGAGGGCCTGCGGGGTGGGGAGCGCCGGGCCAGGACGGCCTCCCTCTCCCTCGGGTTCGGCGGATCCGAGTCGGGCGGCCGGGAGTCCCAGCGTGTTGGCGGGTGGGGGGTGGGGGGGCGGCGCGGCGGCGGGTTCTGGCAGGCTCTGGCGGGTCGTCGGGGAGGTGGGTGGCACGCACGCGCTAGCTCGCTCCGCCTCCGCAGGACCCCTCCCTGGGAGGCTGCCCAGGAGAGTCTCCGCCGATGCCCGTTCGCATCCGAACCTCCAGGCACGCACACCCCCCCCCACCCGTCCCCGGGGAGACCGTCAGAGCGTCTCCTTTATCGCTGAGCACCCGGGGGAGCCGGGCTTGCAGGCTAGGGAACCGACGTCAGGGCGTGGCGGAGTTGCTGAAAAAGTGGCCATTGGAGTTGTCGAGTGGTTCTTTCGGTCTCTTTTGGCCCTTGGATAACACGAAGTCCAGAACCCAGTGGTCCTGGAGCTTGCCTTGAGGGGTTCTGGGCCCTGAGAGACACCCTCCCGGGAGGGCATACGTCTCAGATCCGAGCGGCAGCTGCTCCCCAGCAGGGTGGTCACCCCAGCGGCGGCCCAGCGGCTTCCACAGGAGTTTTCCTCCTGACCAAGGAGGCCTAAGGAGGCCGCGGATCAGGGGGTGTGTGGTGGGGTGGAGGGCTTTCAGCCCATTCTTCATCAGAGGCCACACTGGAGCAGTTTGCTTGGTCTGCACAGTGTTTTGTTTTGTTTAATATTGTGTTAGTTGCCATCATTTACAAATTATAAAACAACGTAAATAGCCAGATTCCTCGCTTCTCTGATGTAGCAGTCTCAGGCCTAAATTCCCCAATTATATCATTAGGAGTAGGAGCCCCTTTTAGATGGGGTGCAAGCTCTTAATACGACCAGCTTGTTCCCGTTTTTTTTTTTTTTTAATTTTATTTATTTATTATTTTTGGCTGTGTTGGGTCTTCGTTTCTGTGCGAGGGCTTTCTCTAGTTGCGGCGAGCAAGGGCCACTCTTCATCGCGGTGCGCGGGCCTCTCACTGTTGCGGCCTCTCTTGTTGCGGAGCACAGGCTCCAGACGCGCAGGCTCAGTAATTGTGGCTCACGGGCCTAGTTGCTCCGCGGCATGTGGTATCTTCCCAGACCAGGGCCCGAACCCGTGTCCCCTGCATCGGCAGGCAGACTCTCAACCACTGCGCCACCAGGGAAGTCCCTTGTTCCCGTTTTAAAACAGAAAATCCTACATCCCCAGCCCCCTCAGTCCTGGGCAAATCAGGATGGTCAGTTGGTGACAGCCCTCATTGGGGACAGTCCTCACACTCCCAGCCTTCCTCACTCATTTAGATTATTTATTTGGTCCTTTTTGAGTTTAGGACTCTTAAAAGATATTTTTCAGTAAAAGATACGATCATGACTCTCGCTCGTGAGGATATAAAAATGAACACGTGTTAAAAAGATTTAATTTCACTCATAATGAGGGTGCCAGAAGATATTATGACTGGCACAAAAGAAAAATCCAGGGAGGGGAGAATGGGGGGTTATTGTTTAATGGGTACAGAGGTGCAGTTTGAGAAGATGAAAAGGTTCTGGAGATGGATGGTAATGATGGGGGCACACCAATATGAAGGTACTTGATGCCACTGAACTGCATACTTTAAAATGGTTAAATGTTAAATTTTATGTTACATAGATTTTACCACAATTTTGAAAAGAGAGAATACAAAGAACGTCCCCATTTATAAGTTAGGCATATTGAGGCAAAACTGGTTGGGAGGGAAGACTATTAAAACTCTGTCAGTTCATGGACATGTTTTATATGACTTATCAGTTACTTACCACTTCATGGAATTCAAGCTTAGTGAAAGGCAAGAATCAGATAACTTGGAGGGGTGTCCTCTGGGCAATGCACAGTTTTCCAGAGAAACACACATTTTTTTCCCTACAGTCTGCCCTGCTGGGATCAAAAATAGTCTCAAAGAAAGATTATTCTTGATCACAAAATAGGGTTGGTCTCATTAGATTTGATCTGATAATCTATATACATAATTTACTATATAGGCCTTGTTAAGTTCACTTTGCTGGAAGTTTTCATAAGGGATCTTGGATTGGACTTTTAAAAGCCTTCTATTATTTACTGTTCTGAGATTAGGAAGCCAAGCCAAGAAACTGTCTCCACTAGGTTTTACCTGCTGTACCTATAAATTTAGGCAAATTCCTCTCTTCTTGAGGTCCCCAAAATATCCTAAGTTTCCTGGGCCTGCCAGGGAGTGACCTTCCTGATTTGTGTGTAAGGGAACACAGTAAGCCAGTTTTCTTAGGCGGGTTTTGTATTGGCTGTCAACCTTAATTCCTTAAAAGTGGCAGCAATATCTGATTAAATGAGCATCATTGTCAAGTACGACATTCCAGGCAAGGCCTTGGTTGTAAAACCAAGTTTTCTAATATGTTCTGGTAAAAAAAAAAAAAAAAAAAAAAAAAAAAAAAAGATTCTTATTGAACTTTTGCAAATAACCATATTTTATAAAAAGCAAGAAGACTCAAAAAAAGTTTCTGAATTCCGAGGGGTCAGGCAGGGAGAATAAGGTATTTACAAATGTTTCAGTTTACAAAAACAGGGTCTCCTAAATTGTTATGGGTTACAGACAGCTTAAGAAGAAAGAGAAAGGGCTTTCTTATATATTCAGAAGATTGAACACTATAACAATATCAGTAATATTCCAAACGTGACAGTCATTCCTTATCAGTTCTTTCAGTCCTAAGTGATTAATTCTTGTTCTGCTGAATCTTGGGTTCGCAACCTCATAGACGGGTCAGCTTCTTTGCTGAAGAGTTTTGGAAATGCTGACTCAGTCCACTGGTATGTTCGTAAAGATATCTGAGTGATGTCATCAGGAGTACGTACCCACGGGTATGTACCTGGTCCTGTGCTTTTCTGAGACAGTTCTTGTTTGCTAAAGATAAAACCTTTGGCCTATAGCTGACTGCACAGCCTTTAGGGAGCATCAGAGTAGAACAAAAACTATCTGTAAGGGACAGAGACCTAAAAAGGTATGGATTAACTTATTAATGATAATTTTCAAAAATGAATGATCTGATGATAATTCATGACAAGAAAAATGCAGCTAACAAGGAAGTCTGATTATTCCTGAGGTATGTAAAACAAAATAAAGCCAATCCAAAAAAAAAAAAAAAATAGACAATGTCTAAAAACACACTAAGGCTAATTTCAAAGAAGACAGTGAGCATTATATCTGATGTATAAAAATTATAAGCATAATTTTTATAGAGGAATAAATCTTGAGATATATAAAAACCCCAATACATAATTTACATAATATACCAAGGAGATACCAAGAATGTTGACTTAAGAGATTTAGTAAGTCTGGAGTAAGTTCTAAACATCTATGTTTTAATAAAACTCCATAGGAAAGTCTGATGTACATCCCCGGTTGAAAACCACTGACCTAGAAGATGCTAGATTCAAATTAAAGAAGTAAGGTTGCAGCCCAGGTAACATTTAAAATCATAGCTGAAATCATGACTGGTAACATTATACTGTTATCATCAGGCAAAGCACCACCAGGGTGCTGATGCATAGAAACAGATCATGGACCAAGAGGGCATTGAGAAACCTTACGAAATTTCTCACACAGCAAACAATTTCTGAGATACTTATATAAATAAAATATTCTACTTCTCTTTTTTCCCCTAATAAACAAAAATATATCTCATTACCATATATATTCAAAGTTGTATCTCTCTGCCATTATTGTTCCTTGTAGAGTCTTATTCGTATACATTAATTATACCCTTTAACCAAAGTAACTTATATTTCAGAGAAAATGAGGGGCAGGGAGAGTGGATCACTGTAAACAGCCTGTCCCACTCCAGCATTTTAGAAGAGCTCAGGAAAGCACAACTCTCCACAGACACACACGTCATTTACACACTTGTTAAAGTGTGAATCCAACCACTGTGTTCTCCCACATCTCCCAGGTTTAAGACAGATCCGGATTGAAATCCTCTCACCACTGTGTGCCTTGTGTAATTAACTCAGTTCCCTCATGGGTGAAAGTCAGGTGGGTTCTTGAAGGCAAAAGTGATCCATGAACATTCTTGACCTCCCGTGGCTGATGGAGGGCACACGATAAGTGTCCTTTTACTTCTTTCCTGATGCATGGAGGTTTGGACTCCTAACAAACACCAAACGTCAATGTAGTTCCTACTGTAGGCACATTATTGTATGAAACTGTGAGGCCTACAAAGATGATTAAGACACGGTCCTACTTTCTCGGAATTAAGGATCAAGCTGGAGAGAGGGCGTGTTCTCTCATTATCAAATTTGCTGCTTCCACCTGTACCCAAGGAGGGCTTTTAAGCAGAAGTGAAGAAAGCAGACAGTCCTGGAGCAGGACACCAGAGGGTGGGCTGGCCCTGAGCTTTGGATTCCTTGTCTGTACCGTGAGGATGCTTGTAACACCTACCTCGTCAGGTCGTTGTGAGGATTAAAGATTGTCTCGAGATGCAGCAGGTAAAATACTTACCTCAGTGCCAGGCTCATATTAAGCACTGACTAAACATTAATTATTGACTATTTTTCTACTCGCGTTTCCTACTGCTCTGTGCCAGGCATTGTGTTTGTGGTTCACTGCAAGGTCTTTATTTGTTTCCCCGCCTAATTCCCCATTATATGGGTATAATGAGGCACAGAGAAGTTATGTACCTGGTCAAGCGCCGCATAGCTAGTAGGTAACTGAGGTGAATTTGAATCCAGGTTAGTTAGGCTCCCAAGCCCACGGTCTTTCCTCCCGATTAGAGTGTGGGAGGGGAAAAGAAAACATAGCCTTTGGACTTGAGACAAATCACTAAATCTCTAAGGCTCCAGGTCCTTGTCTTTAAAATGGAAATAGCAATGTACCTCTATCCCAGGGTTTTGGTGAAATTAAGTGAGAAGATATTTAAAGCACTTAGCCCCGAGCCTGGCGTGCAGTTAGTACTTGGTAATTGCGCGGTGCTTGTGAGTTTCTGTGGAGGGAGGGTTTCATCTTCATTAGGAGGAACAGGTAGCATTTGCCTTGGTGGATCTGGAGGTATTCTGAGTGGAGCCGTGGAGCTGGCGAAGGCACGGCAGTGAGGACGTAGCCTGTCTCGTCGGCACTGGTCATGTGCAGCCGCAGCTGGCGGGAGCCTGGGGCCTGAAGGCGCGGTCCCCGGACAGGAGGCTGAGAGGCAGGCGGCGCGAGGTGTGCAAGCAGAAGGCAGAGACTCTGAGGAGTTTCTGCCCAGCAAGATGGTACTGCCCCTCCTTCTCCTGTCAGACCCCCCGGGGTCAGGCGGCCTCCTCACCGGAGTCACAGCCCCTCTGAGGCCTCCCCAGCCCTGGGCCTGGCCGGTGCCCTGCCTTCTGTGCCAGCGTCCACATGGGCACGTCTGGGGACAGATGGATGAGTATGGCTGCTGATTATGGGGCTGAGCCCGCTTCCTGGGGCCTGTGGGGAGGGAGCAGTTCAGGACTCGGAGGAGAGGAGCCTGTGGGAGGAGGACCAGGTGACATTCCCGCTGGATGAGCAGGAATGGGTGGGGCACTGGGCAGGCAGGAAAGCAGGAGCTGCGAACTCCCAGCTCGCTGCCCTCCCCCATGCCCAAGAAGGCCGAGGCGGGCTGGGGGCTGCAGCGGGGACCCATGGCTCTGCCCGCCGGAGTTTGCTGAGGTCCTGCTGCCAGATCCATCGCATCTCATTTAATCAACTCTTATGGACATCTCATGTGACAGGACTTTACTATCTTATTTAAAGGAAGATCAAAGTGAGGCTGAGAGGCGAAATGTTATCTCAGTTCGTCTTTAGGGCAGCCTCGTGTGACAGGAGTTTACTGTCTCATTTAAAAGAAGCTCAAGCTGAGGCTGAGAGGTGAGACAGCTCGCCCAAGGTCACAGTAACGGAACCAGAAGTTAAGACGCAGCCTCTTTTGGTCTAACGTCCTTTTCCCTATTCTGCCATGGCCTCAGACCAGGGACCCAGATGCTGCAAAGTAGCTTTCTCTTGTCTTCCTTCTCTTCCTGGTAACTGCCCAGAGATGCCCGGTAAGAGCAGCAGGAAGGGCTCCTTAAAAAGAGCGGTGATGGTGACAGGCAGCTCCGAGAAGGAAGGGGAGAGCCTGGTGGAGGACCTGGAGGGCTGAGCCCACCGTCCCTGCCCCCACCCCCTTCCCTTCCTCGGGGTCCTCAGGCTGATCCCCGAAGAGCATGTGACCCTGCGTGGCTCCCTCCCCCACCCACACGTGACTGCTGTCTTCTCCCCCAGCCGCCTTCCGCTTCTTCTTCCTCTCTGCCGTTTCCTCTTTCCCCCCTTACAGAGCAGACTGATGCGCACCTCCCTGGCTTTGGGTGGGGCGGTCGGCCTCAGGGGCCACGCACTGGTCTAGAAGGCAGCCAGGGTTTGGGGATGGTCTGTAATGGATGGCCAAGACCTTACTTCTTCCAGTCAAGCTGTACCACCTGAGTGCTGAGGTCGGAGCTGAGTGGTCCCGAAGTAACACCAGAACCGGGGGCAGGAGTCCCTGCAGCCCACAACGCCCCCATCTGATTGTCCCCAAGCTGGTGTGCGGGGTGGAGGCGGGGTGGGCGGTATCACTGCTCTCGTTTTGCCCTCTGGCTCATGCCTCCTCCCCTGGGTCCTTCACGCTGGGGAGAAGGAGTAGGTGAGGGTGGGCCATGGGCTAGGCCTCCAGGGAATCCCGAGAGGAGAGTCCTCATCTTAGCTCCCTGGGGAGGAGGGCCCCGCCACCATCAGCGCATTCCCACCTGCACTCTTTGCGTAGCCGCTCTTCAGAAGAGAGACCACCAACCACCCACTGACCACTTCTTCCAAACCCTACCAGCTCTCACACTCTTCCAGAGTTTTCCCAGGTACCTAAACGAAACCTCATGCTGTAGCTAAAAGCCACGTCTTTTCATTCTGTCTGAGCACTCAGGCTTCCCCTGCTTAGATTCCTTCTCAAGGCAAAGCAATCCAGCCTATATTTTCCTCTCTCTTAAAAAAGATCATTATCTTATCTACTCATTCCTTCTAGAAAGTCCCGGGCTCCTTGTGCTACTAGCCAATGGCTCCCTTCTCTGGGAAGGATCTTGGGACCGAGCCCTGTGTCAACCTGATGTCTCTGAGCAAATGCCCAAGTTCCATCTGGAGGAAGGGCAACAGGTGGAGGAGTCCTTGGGCTGGCTCTCAGCCGCAAGAGGGCTTTGTTCCTCTGTTCTCAGAGGCCCTCCCAGACCTGGCCTGTCCCCGTCCCATCTTGTCAGCGGAAGGCCTGGCTCAGGGCTCTGCCCTGTGCTGTCTGTTCCAGGCTGGCCTTTCCCTACCAGGATGTGTCCCAGTGGCAGTGGAGGACTTGGCAGGGGGCGGGGGGATGGCATTGTCACCATTGGCCTGGTTCTTACTGTCCCCAGCCCTCTCTCCTTTTCCGATCTGCTGAGTCCCAGGACAGGCACATCCAAGGACAGGCCACCAAGTGGCACTTTCCTCCGGGCAAGTGCCAAGGGCACCTGCAGCTACAGCCAGCCCGGTCTGTCCCGTGGCCAACCTGAGTAGCCCCAGACATCTACTCGCTGCCCCAGACTTGGCTTAAGGGCTGGGCTGAGGCAGGAAGTGGTAGGGGTTGGTCAGTGAGGGAGTTTAATTCCCTATTGGGCTGCCATGGGAATAGGGACCATCAGCAATGTGGTTGCAAAGCAAGGTGGGGGATGCAGGGACCAGGGGATGACTGGGTAGACGTTAGAGAGAAGGGACCTCTTTCCACTGTCTCCTAAGGTCAGCATCCTTCTGCTGGGCTGTTTGCTTTCTGTTGTTGTGATGGTGGTGGTAGTAGGTCCTTTGGGGTTTTGTTTGTTATCTGTTGCTGCTTTGGCAGACATCATTCTTTGTCCCTACCTCAGAAGCACTTCTAGTGCAAAGTCTTAATGAGGTCCATAAAGATATCAGCGTGCTCATTTGAAAGAATAAGTTGGACTGTCAGCTAATAGTTAAGAAATAGCTAGTCCACCTCTCTATCTGACTTGGTTACTCAGTAACCAGCGCTGTGTAAGGGGAGGTGAGATTCTACGAAGTGCCATCTCTTGCTAACACAGACTTAGAGGGTCATGGGGTGGGCACCCGGCCTGGAACAGTCTGTGGGCCTCGCCATGCACGTTCCCGGGTCTCTGGCCTGCTTGCCCAGCCTGGACAGCACCTGGGCTGCCACCCCTCCCCCTCACAGCCGCCCTGGGACAAGCTAGGCAAAGCCCGACTGTGTATTTTTCCCCCTGCTCCCTTTCTGGGGCCTCTTGATTCTGAAAGAAGGGCTTGTGAAAGCAGAAGTGAAACTTGCGGGTTCTACAGGCAGCAGGAGCACGTCAGCTATCTTGCCTGTGAGCTACTGTGAGTTTGACAGCCTTTGTGTCAGCCCAGCCCTTCACCAGACCCATGTCCCCAGTCCCCTTTGAACTATGGCACCTTGGCCTTTTTCTCAGAAGAGCTGCCGGAGTGGAATGGAAAGAGGACTTGACTAAGGGGAGGCCCCAGGTATGCTCTGCCCAGCTAGCTGTGCCCCTCTGGGCTCGTGCCGCCATTGTGCTGCAGTCCAGGCAGGGAGTCCCAGAGGAGGCCAGTGCCCATCCTAGCATCACACAGCACGTTTGAGGTCCTTCTGCCCCACCGCCTCCCTCCCTGTGACTCTCCTGCTATCTTGGGTGTCAGGTTTTCTACTGAGGGATGGAGTTAGAGCTGAGAGAAAGGTCAGGCCAAGCTTCTGGACGGGGCTGGAACCTGGCAGATCAGCATAACTGTGGACCTCTGCTAAGCCTCCCTGTCTACTCCCAAGGGAGAACATGGGCGGGCCCAGCGGACCAGCCTCTGCTCTGTCCCGTTGCAGGCTCCCGCATGTACACTGGCAGCTTCGGGGCATCTTCGTGTTCTCTAGCCCACCTCTGTATACTAGGCATGTGGGGAGGCGTGGCCATGCTGGCCTCCAAATCCCTACCTTACAGGCAAATCCAGGGCCTGGAACCACCACCGCTTGGAGGAGTTTGGTGCTAACCCACACCCTGCTCACCTCCCGTAACAGAGCAGCACGGGCTGCCTCCGCCCCCTCCAGCTTTCCTTACTCAAAATCTGAAATCATAGTAGCTGTCATTTTTAAGTGCCCACTGGGTGTGAGGAACATGTAAGAGCTCTCCTATGCATCATCTCATCAACCTGTCAATAGCCCTGTGAGAAAGGTGATAAACTCTACGCTGCAGATGACTAACAGGTGTAAGGAATGAAATCAGGTTTCGCCCGATTCCTAAGTCCTTGCTCTTTTCTCTTACAGCTCCCTGAAATGCACCACCGAGGGTCTCCCTGGAGGGTGGCTGAGGGTGGCTGAGGCAGAGGGAACCGGCCCTACCTTCTGCGAGGAAGCTTGTCTGGAGCTTCCCAAACTAATCAGCAGGGCAGAGCCCTGGGTCTTCATCTGGCTTAGCCTGGGAGGTGTCCAGAACTCTCTGACCTAGAAAATCCCACCCCTCTTCAGTGACTCCCCATCACCCCAAGAGACAGTCTAAACTCACCCAAGGCCCTCCATGACCTGTCCCCTCCCTCCTTCCCCGCTCCCTCGCCTTCCGTGCTTGGCCCAGTCCCACCTTCCAGACTTCCTGACTACACAGAGTTCCCCAGACAGGTATTGCTGTTCACGCCTCTGCACTTTTGCACACGAACTTCCCTCTCCCTGGCGCCGCTTCCCGCCCCAGCCCTGGTGGACCTGGCCACCTCCTGCTTGTTTGTGAAGATCCGGCTGAAGCCTCACCTCCAGAATCCTTTCCTGTCACTGCTTCCATCCCAGCTGGTCTCGGTGGCCCTGCTTCCGTGTCATGCAGGGCTGCCCTCTTTTATGGCACTGTTGCACCAATTCTGTTTGTCTCCCTGCTGACCTGTGAGCCCCTGGAGGGCAGAGGTCTCTCTTACAGTTTCTCTGGGTCCCTAGCACAGTGCCTGGCACATGGTAGGATATGGATGGGAAGGCAGTCCTGTTTCTGCCAGAGAGAATCGAGATGTCAGAAATGGGCCTGGCTGTGCCTGCTGTTCTGTCATAGCTTCTGCCACCCAAGGTTGGGAGGGACAGGACTCCAGGAGGCAGATAAGGAAGAACACCGGGGACCGCAGGCTGGAGAAAGTCCAGGGCAGGTGATCTGAGGTGGGCAGGTGTTGGCACTTGGGGCTGAGGCAGTGTCGTGGTGGGAGGAGTGAGGGAGGAGAAAGGTGGCTGCCAGCGGGGCTGTGCCTTTTGATCCCTCATTGTCTCTGACCAGCTCCTGAGCGAGCTCGGCGTGGGCTCGGCATGGCTGAGTTGCAGCCTGGGCCTCCCTGCCTGGCCTATCAAGGAAGGACAGTCAGCGCTGGGGGGGGGCTCAGTGGGGCCTGGGGGTCTTTCAGGCCCAGAGGAGATCTGATCTGTCACCAGGGTCAATGGCTGTATCCATGTGGCAGCCAAGACAGACTCAGCTGATCCCGGGGGGTCGTAAGGTTGGCCCAGCAGAGACGTAGGGCCTAGGGTGAGAGTTACATTGTGTTCCCCTGTCTTTGAGCTGGGTGTGGTTGGCACTGTCCTCCATGGGCATCTGATGAGGAAACCGGAGCCAAAAAAGGCTTAGGAACTTTCATTTGGCTACACAGTGAATTAGAGTCATCCCTCAAAGCTTTCAGCTTTTTTCCAGACCCAGCAGCTCCCCGGGCAGGACACTGGTGAGTGTTATCTGCAGGGCTGTGATTTTCTTCCGTCTTGTGCTCTATGAAGAAGCCCCGCTGGGCACCCTCTCCAGTTCTCTCAGAGACACCCACAACCCTGCCACCAGGTTCTGGAAGTCCCTGAGGTAGCAGTCATGGGCCATTTGCCAAGTGGAAAACATTGCTGCCATCAAGCTTGTCTATGTCACAGGGTCACTGTGACAGTCCCTTGGAGTAACCCCAGATTCCCTGGAGAGCCCCTGGTGACTCCCCGCCCCCATGCGCCCTCGGCAGTGGGGAGCCAGAGAGGCCGGGCAGTGGAGAGGAGCATAAGATTCAGGCTAGAGAGTCAGAGCTTCGTTCTTAGTGGAATGGAGAGCCACTGAGCAATGTTAAGCCAGGTGACGGCGGGGGCACGTGTACCTTCATTCTTTTCAGAAGATAAACTGTGAGGCAGTGGAGGGAATGAGACAGAACGAGTCCAGGGGTGAAGGGCCCTGGTAGCCCAACCTGAATTCAGCCTCTGCTGAAACACCCCTTCATCTCACGAGCAGGAGCCTTCACGACGTGCTCGGGGGGAAGTGATTTGGGGTTTGGAGGCAGATGCCTGGAGAGGGCAGACTGAGCCTCCAGTGTCCTGGTCCTTTGGTTCGTGGATCCCAGGGATAGAAAGGGTTTCAGGCCCCCTTCCCCTTCTTTCCCACCTTCTCCATGGGCTCTTTAAGAAACCAAGGCTCTGGTCTTTCTCCTGGGCTAGAGTCCTTGCTGAGGTCTATTTTCCATGTACTTCCTGGCTCCCGACTCAGTGCTGACTCGACTCAGCTGATGCTGTGACTCAGGAGGACGTGGAGGCCCTTCCTCAGACCCTCAGCAGAAGGGGAAGAGGGGGGCATGCAGTGGAAACTTTGGTGGTGCCTGGCTGAACTGTTCTTTCCGCCCCAGACCAGTGCATGGGATGAGAAGCACTGGTGCGAGAGGGCCCATGTGATGTGTGAGCCACAGGTGGAAAGGATGACCCCTCTGTCCAGTGGAATGGACTAGGGCAGAGGACCTGGGCTCCGTCACCAGCTTTCCCTCTGTTGCCACATTTCCAACTAGGTTTTGGGCTCTGCCCCTACTGGGCTGCAGCAGGCGCTGTTTCTGCTGTGTTCTAGGCTTAAGAGCAGTGTTACCTCACTTTATTTTATTTATTTATTTTTAAAATTAATTAATTTATTTTTGGCTGCGTTGGGTCTTCGTTGCTGCGTGCGGGCTTTCTCTAGTTGCAGCGAGCGGGGACTGCTCTTTGTTGCGGCGTGCGGGCTTATTGTGGTGGCTTCTCTTGTTGCGGAGCACGGGCTGTGGGCATGCAGGCTTCAGTAGTTGTGGCTCGCGGGCTCAGTAGTTGTGGCACGCGGGCTCAGTAGTTGTGGCTCGCGGGCTCAGTCGTTGTGGCTCACGGGCTCTAGAGTGCAGGCTCAGTAGTTGTGGCGCACGGGTTTAGTTGCTCCGCGGCATGCGGGATCTTCCTGGACCAGGTCTCGAACCCGTGTCCCCTGCATTGGCAGGCGGATTCTTAACCACTGCGCCACCAGGGAAGTCCCGACCTCACTTTAAAGATAGACCCTTCTCCCACATCAGCCTCCTACCGGCTTCCACCATGTCCAGTATTTTAAATACAATTCTATCTCCCTGCCCCCATCTCTCACACACACAGAGGCACCCCGACCTTAGTGAGGCCAGAGAGAAGCAGAGGTGATGGGCAGTGGTAAGAGCAGGAGGGGGTACTTTGGTGTCGTCTAGGGCGCTGATGCTGGGCTGGCTCTGTCGGGAGGCCTCGGGAGCGGGAGCAGGGACGTAGGGCCCCCCGAGCACTCTGGCCTCTGGCATCTGTTCCTACCCTCCCCTTGGCCTCTGCCCCAAGGAACTTGTGTCTGGAGGGGAGCCTGATGTAGAAGAGTTGGCGGTGCTGGGGCTCCGAGGCCGCTAGAGTGGGCACTGGTGGGATGCTTCCTGGGCACAGTAGAGGCCGCGGGTCCGAGCTCCCTGCTAACCCGGCTGCCCACCTTTCCCTGCAGGTACCGAGGCTTCATCCTGCTGATTACCTTCTTAATCTACACCTGTTATCACATGTCCAGGAAGCCCATCAGTGTCGTCAAGGTGAGGCTGGCCTGGGCGTAAGGAAGAAAGCAGGAGATGCTGGGCCCCAGCAGAAATACACTTCCGTAGAACGGTCTGGAACTTGGCATATAACCATCCTTGTTCCCTTACCTTGGTCACTGAGCCTGCTTCTTCCCCCCGGCAGAGTCCCACTTTTAGCAGTTCTTTTTTCCCGGGAGAGTTTCCTGGGTTTATTCACCAAGACGGTGGTGTCGGGGGCTGTGGGTGGAGCCAGAGAGCAGACACCCTGGGCCCCGTGTCTACCCTGCTCGTAGACCCCCCTTGCCCTTCACCGAGGCTCTGCTGTGGCCACTTGCCCCTGGAGCCAGTTCTTGCCGGAGGAGGGAGCGTGGGGTCCAGTCGAGGGGGGCAGCGGGGCTGGTGTGTTGGGAGGCTGCTTGCTCCTTTCGGGGCCACAGGATGCCCCCTGACCCGTGCGGCCATGGCTTCTCCAGAGCCGTCTGCACCGCAACTGCTCAGGGATGATCCAGCCCATCAACGACACCCACAGCCTCAACGACACCACGTGGTGCAACTGGGCCCCATTTGGTAAGAGCGGGGCAAGTTGTTCTTCCCCACGCCCCACTCCCCCTACCCAGGAGAGGGTCGTCCGGGGCTGGAGAGGGCTTCTTGCAGGGGCGTCCAAGCAGCCAGCTTTCTGTCTCTCCCGTCGGCTTTCAGATCAGAGCAACTACAAGGAACTCCTGGGGGCGGTGGACAACGCCTTCCTCGTGGCCTACGCCGTCGGCATGTTTATCAGGTAAGAGAGAGGCAGAGCCTGTGACCTCCCGGAGTAGAACCGTTCAGAGCTGCTGTCTCCCCTTGGCCAACCTGGGGGCAGCAGGGTCAAAGGGAAAAGCTGGTGGCTCCCCCAGGCGGACATGAGACAAGACTTCCCCACGTCCTGTCAGCCCGTAGCCAGCGTGCTCCGCGGTTACTGAGCCTGCTGCCTCACCTGGCCAACTCCCACTTTTAGTAACTCTTTTTCCTGGAAAGGCTTTCCTGGATGTCCTTTTGAGTTTATTCACTCAGATGGCAGTGTCAGTGGTGTGGCTGGAAAATGGTTTGTCCTCGACCGGGGTCCTTCAAGGATAGCCCTGGATGCTAGGAAAACCCCAGCACGGCTTTTACGTAGCAAGCATGATGTTAGTTCCCAGGAATCAAAGATGACTAAGGCAGGGTACCTCCTCCAGAGAGCTCACGGCCTAGTGGAGTGACCGATAACATCAGCAGCTAGTTATAAAACAGTGTGGTGGCTCCCAGACAGGTGGCTTCATACGGGGCACTCTGGGGGCTCCGAGGGGTCACTTAGTGTGAGCTGGGATTAGAGAAGAGGGGTTGGGGAAGGCTTCTTGGGGGAGATGACACTTGAACACTTGAAGGCTTCTTGGGGGAGATGACACTTGACAACCCTAATGAAGAGGAATTGGGCTTGGCAATGCAGAAATGGCTAGGTGGAGAGAATGGCATGGGCAGAGTAAGGCGAGTGTGAAACAGCATGATCTGGGGAGACAAATAACAGGTTTACAGTGTAAAATGCAGGAGATGGGGCTGAAGAATGAGGTCATTGTGTACCAGGCTGTGGGCACAGGAGAGCCTCTGAAGGGTGGCATGTTCAGATTAACACGTCAGACAGACCGCTGTGAGGGTGATGGAAGGTAGATTTGAGGGAGCGTAGGACTGAGCACCAGGTCATGCTAAGGAACAGATTTGATAATAGCTCAGCTGAGCTTTGAGCAACGCCTGAGTTAGAACAGTAGTAATAGAGATGAAAAAGAAACGACGCACTGGAGAGAAGTAAGTAAAAGGTACAGGTCTTGGAGGTTGCTTGTGAAGTGTGGGACGGAGAGGCAGGAAACTGAGGTAGCCCCGTGGTTTCTGGCTTGAGTGGCCAAACGTGGTGGCGACATCCACTCAGATGAGGGGCACGGGACACGGGGCAGGGTGGGGGGCGGAGGCAGAGGAGTTCTGTTTTTGGAGTTGTTGAGTGGCAGTTGTTTTGGGGAGCATCCAGTCAAGATGTCTGGAAGGCATCTGGATATGATCGTGAAGCTCTGGGGGAGAGTTCAGGGCTGTAGATATGCAGCTGGGCTGTGTAACATATATATAGGTGGTAGTTAAAACCATAAAAGTGATGCAAGAGAAAATGCATGAGAAGGACTGGTCAGCCAAGGGGGGAGGCAGATGGGCCATGGTGACCTCACAGAGGCCACGGAGAGCGCACTTCAAGGTGCTTGGTCAGCAGCGTCAAATAAAGCAGAGGAGCCCAGTGAGTGGAGGACCGAGGGTGTCCCTGGCGTGTGGCAACACAGAGGTCACTGGTGGTCACCTCAGCAGAGTCGTTCCAGTGGCTTTGTGTGTGGGGGGGGGGGGGGCGCGGCGGAGAGATAGGAGGTAGAGAGCCGAAGGGCGCAGGTAGCAGAGATTACCATGGATCCAACTCTCTCTTCTGCAGTGGCATTTTTGGGGAGCGGCTCCCCCTCCGTTACTACCTTACAGCCGGAATGCTGCTCAGCGGCCTTTTCACCTCGCTCCTTGGCCTTGGGTATTTCTGGAACATCCACGCCCTCTGGTACTTTGTTCTTATCCAGGTACGAGCCTTCGCCTTGCACTCAGGCCTCTGTTCCCGGCACAGAAAGATGGTAGAGGCTGCAGGTCCTACCCAGCCGCCCCAGGTCCCGGTGCATCCAGCCCTGTGCTCCTTTATCACGATGCGGGGTCCCATTGCCCGTTGCCCACGGTCAGCCTCGTGGGCTCAGCGAGTTTGCACTGAGCGTCACCCTGAGGTCCGTGGAGGTGCCTGCGAGGCCTGGTCTCTGCCGTGGGGATCTGGGGCCACAGGAGAAATCAGCTGGTGGGTTAGCGGGTGTGTGCAGGCAGGTGAAGGAAGGGGGTGCGTAGTGTGTGCTGCGGAGGGGCCCCCATCCCAGAGGCTGCACCGCTCAGCACAGGCCTGTCCCGCCTCCCTCCTCCCTCCGTGCAGATCTGCAACGGACTCGTCCAGACCACGGGCTGGCCCTCCGTGGTGACCTGCGTAGGCAACTGGTTCGGGAAGGGGAAGTGAGTGTGATGGGGCAGGAGGGTGGGCGGCGCCTGGGGGGGCTGGGCTGGTGGGTCCCTCGTGGCCCCTAATGTGATTTCAGGGTCAAAAATTAGAAACTTGCCTCCATCTTGCTGACTTTCACAGGCCGAGATACACATGTTTTAGTGACTAAAAGCAGTACTGATTTT
Source organism: Eubalaena glacialis (assembly GCF_028564815.1). NCBI lineage: Eukaryota > Metazoa > Chordata > Mammalia > Artiodactyla > Balaenidae > Eubalaena > Eubalaena glacialis. The sequence goes on along the minus strand of NC_083725.1, from coordinate 8,870,413 downwards.
CTCATTGCTAAGGTTTTGATCCTTAAAACCTGCAACCTCAGTTATGCTTTTTTCCTCTTAATAGATGAATTTCCATTTTGCGTGAAGACAAAAACGAAGCCTATAAAATTGTGTTTGTATACACACACACACACATATATATATGTTTGTGTATATATATATATATATATATTTTTTTTTTTTTTTTTTTCCTTGAACTGGCTTTTGTGCAAAAAAAAGTTTCTTTAGGGCAGGGTTTCTCAACCCTGGCACTATTGACATATGGGGCTGGATAATGCTTTGTTGTGGGACCGTCCTACACAGTGTAGGGTGTTCAGCAGCCTCTACCCCTAGATGCCACTAGCGCACCCACAGCTGGGACCGTCACAACTCTCCAGACAGTGCCCGTGTTCCCTGGGGGCAGAGTCACCCCTGGTTGAGGACTTCAGAGTCACGGCCTTAGGGCAAGAGAAGAAAGGGGTGGGGCTCTGGGCCCTGGGGTAGCAGGAGCCAGAGTGCTTGCTCAGGGAGCAGGACCCCCGGCCTTGCTGTCACTCCCTTGACACCAGCAAACCCTCCCGCTCCTCCCTGAGTGGGGTCTTCAGCTCCGAGGCTGCAGGCAGCCAGCTTTTTGCACTTGGTCGGGCATTCGCCAGGAGCCCTGTGCTTCTCTTCTTACTTTTCCCATTCTTCTCTACCTCCCTCCCTCCCTCCCTCCCCTCCAGGCGGGGGCTCATCATGGGCATCTGGAATTCCCACACATCCGTGGGCAACATCCTGGGCTCCCTGATCGCCGGCATCTGGGTGGATGAGCAGTGGGGCCTGTCCTTTGTGGTGCCCGGCGTCATCACCGCCATCATGGGCCTCATCACCTTCTTCTTCTTCATTGAATGTGAGTGGAGCCCTCCCTCCTCACAGGGCCGGAGCCGAGCCTCCCGGTTAGGCCCTGGGAGAAGGCGGCTGGTAGCGTGGGATTGCGGGGTTGGAGCCACAGATGTGTGACTTGGGACAGACAACCTCTCTGAGCCTCAGTTTTCTCATGTGTGACATAACAACGCTTTCTTCCCTGGGCTGTTGAGCGTTTCTGTGAGACGTGTAGTCAGGATGCCTGGCAAATGCTGGCTCTTCTGAGACTGAGGAGGTAAAGGTGGGGTGGACCTCTCTGCGTTTGCTGCCTCTTCCCAGCTCCCTGACAGACGGGCCAGGGAGTCAGGGCCATGGTCACCTGTAGCAAGAGAACGAAAGTCCACGAGGCAGTAGTGACACAACTTACTGTTAGGAGACCCAGACCTCGAAGGTGGTCTCCGGAGCCCCGGTTCCATGCTCCCTTGTGCTGCAAAGTCAACTCACCCCCTTTGAGGAGGGGTGGGGACGACACGCCATGCAAGGTGAGGGCCTGGCCTGCTGGGAAGCTTCTTAGAAGGTTTTTCTTTCAGACCCAGAAGACGTGGGCTGCTCCCCACCTCAACACCATGTGAGTGTGGCCCCCAGTCCCATCCCTGCCCTCCACTCCACCCGGGGGCTGGTCCCGGGGAGGCCTGGGGAGTTGGAGGAGGGGCCCGTGTGCCCACGGTTACTTCACAGGCCCTTGGGTGAGGGCCAAAGTCATGCCCTTGGGTGGCTCCCCGACAGCCTGACGGGCCTGGCAGGATGTTAGTCCAGTGCAGGAGGGGGACATGTACCTCTTCCAGCGTGGCAGCCCCTACCTCTCACGTGGGCTGTCCCTCCAGCTGGTGGGAGGGAGGTGGTATGTGGACGTGCCCACAGCAAGGGCTCTTCTCTGCTCAGGGTGGGCTGGAAGAGAACGTGGACGACGCTGAGGACCCTGGCAGTGGGCCCCACTCTAACAGAGAGAACGGCCTGGAGTCTGCTGTCACCTCCTCCAAGGAGCCAAGCGCTCAGCCCGCTGCCATCAGCTTCTCTGGGGCGCTCTGGATCCCGGTGAGGCCTTTGTGGGCTGGAAGGAGGAGAGAGGCTCTCTAGATTTTTCTGCTGGGTCTCAGGAGATGGGGATGCTCAGGGTGACCTGTGGTTTCTAGCATTTCTTTACATGCAGTGCCTAGGGAGGGCGGCCCACCTGGGGAGGGGAACATGGGAGGCTCGTCCTGACACAGCATATCCGGGCCGCAGGCACACTGCTGTCACTGAGGCTGGAGAGGTCCTCGAGGCTGCTTTGTGTGGTGGGCGGTGGGAAGTGCTGGGATGGGGCTCCGCTGACGGACCAAGGATGTCTTGCCCGTTTCCATCGCGCCCTCTGTTACGCTCCCCAGGGTGTGGTCGAGTTCTCCTTGTGTCTGCTCTTTGCCAAGCTGGTCAGTTACACCTTCCTCTACTGGCTGCCCCTCTACATCTTCAATGTGGGTGAGTACCCGGGGAAGAAGAGGTGAGAAAGGGAGGGGTCTCTGAGGAGGAAACCTGTCACGTGATGCGTATGACTCCAGGAATAGGCAGGATTTCTGCTGAACCTCTCCTAGGGCAGGAGGGAAATTTTTTTTCTTTAATGGGAAGCTAAACCTTGCAGACGCACCCCCCCCCAACCCAGTCCCTGATTCCAGCCACTTTTCCTCCCTCGGCACTGAGTCGGGGTTAGGAACTCAAAGCTCTGTTCTGCAATCCTCCCTCACTTCTTCTCCAGCCTCAGGTGTAGGAGAAACCCCCCTCCAGGCTGCTTGGCTCATAGATGGGCGGGACCGGAGGGTGCTGGAAACGGTCTGCCTTTTGAGTGCCTCCAGGAGCCCCTTAAGCCTCCCGCAGCCCAAGGAAGAGGGCCTGTAGCCTGGCAGTAAACACTGTTCTCTTCCAAGCAGGGCTGCCGGGAGCCTCGGGGGACTCATGCCCTGTGCCTGGGTCTGTTGGGCTGCCCGCCTTGTGGTCCTCCTCTCCCCTGCCTCCGCCCCCTGCCCGAGGATGGGCAGATGAGGAGAGGTCACTCTTGTGGTTGAAAAGGATGTTTATGTTCCCCTGTCCTGGATCTCTGGTTTTCCACACGTGGCGCTACTCTATCAGGGAGCAGCTCCGCCCCCAGAGCCTCAGAGCCTCAGAGCTCCACCAGGGCCAAGGACCGCTCAGCCAGGGCTGCCGGGCTCCCTCCAGACCCCGTGGGAGGGATGAGGCTGCCCTCCACACAGCATCCTTGCACCGAACAGGATGCGGTGGGGATGAGTCAGGGCCGGGTCTCAAGCTGTAACTCACCCTCCCAACCCCGCCCCCGGCTCCGTCTGAGGGGCCTCTCTCGATGACGGGGGTAGAGCGCCAGGGCAACCCTGTGGTCACTGACTCTTTGTTCTGTGGCCTTGATGCTGGCTACAGAGTGTGAGTCAACCTTGAGGGCTGGGCTACAAGTCAAGCTTCTGGGCGTCCCTTTTTCTAATTCTAGGGCGAGGTCTGGGACCTGAGGTCCCCATTTTCCCACGAGCCTCCTTCCTGGCTCTGTTTATAAGCAGGGACCTCAAATGGAGGTGACAAGCTTCTGTGGGGACCAGCCGCTCGGTCAGGGGGAGGGCAGGAATGTGGCTGGACAGGCTGAGGCTCAATGAGAGCAGTTGTGCCCCAGTGGGACAGGGTCCTCAGGGGCCAGATCCCAATGCTTTCATAGAAGGGCTTTTCCGGGAGGTCGAGGCCATCCAACAGGACTGGGGGCCGGAAGGGGCATCCGGTCCCAAACTGCTGCAGACTCACTTGTGACCTTGGCCAATCACTTCTCCATGGCCCCCCACTCCTTCCTCTGAAGATGATAGTGGACCAGGTGTCTGCAGGAACGCTCCCAGCGGCGGGCCTCCAGGATGTCTGCCCTGAGCCCCCAGGTCTGAACACATGCTTTTGTTTTCCACAGTTCACTTTAGTGCCAAGGAGTCTGGGGACCTGTCCACGCTCTTCGATGTTGGTGGCATCGTAGGTGAGGCCATGCCCTGCTCTGCCTCTAGGCTGCATCCCCCTCTTCTCTTGTCAGGGTGTAGAAAAAAGGGACGGGTCCAGTGGGATGTGACCTAGGCAGGTGGCATCAGAGGGAAAAGGTGGCATCCTGCCCAGGTGGTCTTCCCGTGAGCAGTGGGTGCGGGGAAGGCTGCGGAGGGAGACACTCAGCTGGCTCTGGGTGCCCGGCCCCGGTTCGTGCTGGGCTGAGTGATGGGGCAGTGCTCGGGGTCCCACGTGCACATTGTGTTCCAGGCGGCATCCTGGCGGGGCTCATCTCTGACTACACCAATGGCAGGGCCACCACCTGCTGCGCCATGCTGATCTTGGCTGCCCCCATGGTGCGTAGAACCTCAAGGGCAAAGTGTGTGTGTGTCGTGGGCCGCTGAACTCTGTGCACGCCTGGGCATCACGCGCACACCCGTCTCTTTGCGTGTGTACATCCCTGTGCACGGCCAGGGGAGGAGAAGCCAGGGTCAGCACAGGAAAGAGATCCAGACTGAGAATTTTGGAAAGGGATTCGTGGTTATTTGGCCTTGGTGAGAAGGGGGAGGCCAGCTGCTGAGCTTCTTGACCAAGGAAAGAATAAGTGATTGAGGTTCGATATGAGAGGAGACTTTGGGGGCAAAGGGAAATGATAGATTACCACGTATTAGACCCTGCTTCCCTGGGACACGAAGACCGAGAGGCCTGGGTATGAGAAGGAAAAGGAGAAAGGGGACCTCTGGGGTTCCCAGACTTCTGGGCTCCAGTCTAACAGAGGCAGCCCGTGGGGAAGCCAGGGTGTGTGTGACTCTGTCTTCCCCCGTCTCCTCTCTCAGATGTTCCTGTACAACTACGTTGGCCAGAGCGGGATCAGTATCTCCATAGGTGAGGGAGTGGCGCTGCCTTGGGGACACCGCGAGGCTGGCTTGGGGACGTGGGTGGGAGGCTCGGGGAAGTGGAGGTTCTCAGCCTGACGCCTGGGGGACTCGCCCGCTTTGGGGCTGGGGGTGGCGGTGGCCTCTCCTCTCTAACTGGGCTGTCTCCGTCACCACGTCAGTAATGCTGCTTATCTGTGGAGCCCTGGTCAACGGCCCTTATGCCCTCATCACCACTGCTGTCTCGGCTGACCTGGTAAGCGGAGCCACCTTGGGGACTGGCCAGGGCCTCTGTCTCCAGGCCCATCTTCCCCACGTCTTTCCCCCTCCCCCAGCCTGCAGAGACGAGATCCTCAAAGTCCTTCAGAATCCGCCGTCGGCCCCCCTTTCCTCCCAGCTCCAAGCCCGCATCGCTGCCTTTCCCTGAGCCCGTCCCTCTCCTGGTCCTGGTCCTGGTCCTGGTCCTGGTCCTGGTCCTGCTCGGTGCCGCCGCTTGGTTCAGGCCTCCCCACTCTGCTCTCTCTCCCCAGGGCACGCACAAGAGCCTGAAGGGCAACGCGAAGGCGCTCTCCACCGTCACGGCTATCATCGACGGCACTGGATCCGTAGGTCTGTGACTCTTGCTCTCGGCTCTCGGCAGCCAAGCCCCGAGCCTGGTCTCGGGCGCGCTCTTGGGATGCTGCCCTCGTGCGGGCAGGGAGGGCCAGGGTCCCTGGTCCAGGGCCCTTCTCTCATGCTGTGCTCCACACAGGTGCGGCTCTGGGGCCTCTGCTGGCCGGGCTCATTTCCCCCACAGGCTGGAACAATGTCTTCTACATGCTCATCACTGCCGACATCCTGGCCTGCTTGGTAAGAGCTGTGGGGCGCACAGATGGGTATGGGGAGGGGCCCTGTCCTGCGGGGCTGGAACCCTGGAAAGTTCCAAAGTGGTCTGAAGTGTGGCCATCCAGGGCTTTGCTCGGAACCACTCTGCGTCCCATGGGTGGACCCCTGCGGAGTGACGCTGTGAGCCAGCCCGGCGGTCACCTAGCGCTGGGGACCAGCCACGTGCTCCACGCTGATTGTCGCCCTCCCTCGCCTCAGCTCCTCTGCCGGCTGGTGTACAAAGAGATCCTGGCCTGGAAGGCATCCCTGAGTAGAGACAGAGGGTAAGTCCTGCGGAGGGAGAGCCGGAGCCCTGCCTGCCCGGCCTCACTTCTCCTGGGAGTCAAATCCAGCGCTCAGTTGCTCTGCACCAGTCTGAGCCTAGCTCCAGCCCAGACCTCAGGAACTCGGAGCCGGATGCTGCACGTGCTCCGGGAACCCCTGCCTGGCCCCCGGCCCCACTAACCTGTCCTCTGTTATCCCCATGTGTCTCCATAGCTCTAGTGTGGCCCTAACCCACGCGCGGTAGTATTTTCCTCAAGTCCCGTGACTTTGTGAGTATGTTCTTCAAGTCTGTTAACTCCTGTGCCCTTAGAGCGCATGCAAAGCCTGTCTCCTTCAGTGTGATTTTTCTGACTTTCGCTTTTTCCTTGGGGGCCAGTTCCAAAGACTCTGAATCTGGGCGGAGTGTGGTGCTGGGGAAGTGTTTCCTAAGGGGCCGGAGCTGCTGTGAAGGTCGGCAGCCTCTCCTCCTTAGGGAGAGCGATAGGGCTTTGGACGCAGACCCCAGGACAGAGGGGGCAGCATCCAGGGAAATCGTTTTCCCTCTGAATTTGGACTCTGAGCCGTCTGTGCCTCCGAAGTTCAGAAACCAAGGGCATCTGGCCCCTCTGCCTGGGGTGTGCAGACAGAAGCGGCTACCAAGCAAAGCCTCTGGAGCAAAACCCAAAGCTGGCCTGCTGTGCTCTCTGCCTGTTGCCCAGCGGTGGCGGGTGTGGAGGCCGCGCAGATAGGCCCGCGGCTGAGGCAGGGCGCTAGAGGCTGGGCTGCGCGGCTGGTGCTGGGGTTGGCAATGTTCTCTTGTGGCCTTTCTGGCTCTCCTTAGGAAGCTCTTGCTAATGAGAAGCTGCCGGAGCGATGGACCTGGTCTGGATGGTAAATGTGAGGAAGAGCCCACTGGGGTCATGGTAACCAGCACTGTATCTGGGGGAGAACTTCCCTTTGAGGAAGGCGTCGTCCGGGTTAAGGGGGAGAAGAATGCAGGGCAGGAGGCATTAACGGAGTCTGTGCCCTGCCCTGCCCTGGAGGGGGAGCAGTGATGGCACCTCACGTGACCAGTGCTCCTTCCACCTGCCATCCCCGGGCCAGGCCTGGGGGGACGCTGGGAGGAGAGGAAGTGATGCAGAAAGGGAAAAGAGTGAGTGCGTAGTAAGCGTCTGCTCTGGGCGTGAGCTGAGTCTGTCTGTAGCTGTACTGGCTTCCCTCTCAGCAGCCCTGAGAGGTAGATGGTCTCACTTAGAGGTGAGAGAACAGAGGCTCGGAACTCATGGAACATACCTCAGGCCTTTAGCTAGTCCCAGCAGAGCCTGAGTTTGACCCCAGGTGTGCGGGGTTGGCTTCTCTCTGCATCCTCAGCGGCTCCTTCTCTGAGGAAGGCCTGTGTGGGAGAAGCAGGGTCACTTGCTTGGGCAGAGGGAGCTCGGGGCTTGAAGCCAGAAATGCTGGACCATCCTGGCTTCTCTGCTCACCTGCTTCTATAGAGCTTTGGGCACCTTCTCTGAATGTCCGCGTCCTTGTGTGTCAAACGGGGATGCTCGTTTCTAAATACCTGATAGGGCTGATCTCAGGCTGCGACAAGCTGGGTATGTGGTACTGCTTTGCAGAGTGGTCAAACGCGGTACAGACACTGTAACGTTTTTCACATTATTCTGGCTTGGTGTTCCCTGCTTGCTGAAGAGGTGACAGGGAGCCCTAATTATAGTGAACGGGATGAAAGGCAATTATTAAGGGACCCTCGGGACCTGCCTTCCCCGTCCCCACCGTTGGGGCAGGAGCTTGCTAACCCCTGTCTCACTTTCTCTTCCATTGCCTCTCTGCTCCTCGCGCAGGTATAGAGAAATGTGAGGACCCGATCGCAGCAGAAACTTGGAGGGCCCTCGCCGGGTCCCACAGTGCACCCCCCCAGATGGCTGAGGCAAAGCCTCTGGACCCAACACCAGCCAGCCCAGCCCACGAGGCTTCCACGGGCTAGGAGACTCTCCACCAGCAGGGGACCACCAAGCTTGAGGCCACGGAAGACTCAAGGGCCTTGTGGGAGGACGGAGGGGACGCAAAGCGCCCACTGAACTAAGGCACCTTGAGACCAAACATTGAGGAGGCAGCTCCGTGGACCAGTTTAGTACAGGGTCACTTACAGGGTGGGGTCGGGATTGGGGTCAGGTGCACGGCGGTCTGGGAGCGCTCCACACCACCAAGGGGCCATCAGGACAATTTTCTAGTCAACCTGGGGCAGGGGGGCGGGTACTTGGAAACAGGACATGCATTCTTAAGATTTATGAATGGGTAACTAGTCTCGTGGCTGCCGGGAATACGTCAGGGGAGGTTTTCATCATTGTTTGGGGACTAACAGAGCATAGAGGCTGCCTGGTCCTAAAGATTATTAAACAGTATCTATTAACTACAAAGCCCTTGATGACAGAGAAGTGATTTACCACACAGTATACAGTCCTGGGTAGGGGAGCGGAAGGAGAGGAGGAACTGTGAGGGCCCCGAAGGCGTCAGTTACGCTGCCAGCGATGAAGGCCTGAGCTCTGGAGGCCGCCAGCGGAAGGGATCAGGGCTAAGTGGTGTCTGCATTTTGGTACAAGAAGGGATATGCTCAGACTCTTGCTTGTCAGATTCCAAGACAGAAGGCAGAGGTTCAGCAGGGCCAAGACCTGGAAAAAGCGTGTCTCTCCTCACGTTAAACGTGAACCTCTGTAATCAGCCTGTACCTAGAAGTGGCTATTTCAGAGCCACCCGGCCTCTCTTTGTCCCTTTGTCCACAAGCCAGTTTTCTCCATGTGTTTCCCCACATTGGCACTCCTCCATCTACCCTCCATTTGATCCTGTTTCTAACTCCTGACCCATTTTGATTAAAGCATTATTGCCGTATCCTCCAGGGCAGGCCTAGGGAGAGACAGGGGAGGCGTCACTCCCGACTGTGAGGGCCCCTTGCCTGCTCTCATCCCAGCCCTCTGTGTTCCCAGGGAAGATGGCTTGTCAGGGCAGTGCTGTAGGGGAAGGGTGGGGCGGAGGGCATGACCAAAGTACCAGTTATGTTATTAAATATTTTGCTAATGAAATGCCAGTGGCTGCCGAGTGCTCACTGTTTGCCAGCTCTGCTTTGGGAACGGAGTAGGTAGTGGACACAGAAAAAGGACTGACACCCAAAGCACAGGCACCGGGGTGACGTGACTAGCAAGGAGGGGGGGTGCTGCCGGCTTCGTTCAGGCAGCTGTTACGTGTGCAGCTCGCGGCTCCCTGCAGCTGGCCTCCTCTCCCGGGTGTTCTGGCCGCCCCAAACCCTTGGACCTGCCAGGCCAGCGCTTGGCATTTCTGTCTGCCCTCTGAAGCTGCCCATTAGCCCCGATACAGATGTCGCCAGCTGTGCCTGTGCTCGTCCTGTCAGGGCTCACGTGGGCCGCTGGGGCAGCATCCCAGGGCCACAGGGTGGTGTGCTGGGGTGCTGACCACTGGCGTGCCCAGAGGAGGCAGTCGTGAGGACACTGAGGACCCGCGGGCGAGCCTGTGGGCAGTTCATGGGCCGGATACAAATCCCTCCACGCTGAGACAGGTTATACACACGCCAGTGGTGACAAATAGCAAGTCTCAAAGTGCCCGAGACCCGCTCTGGCTTTAAAGTCCTCAGGCCCCCAGGGCGGAGCTGCAGCTCAGGTTCAAGAATGCGTCTCTCCAGATCAGGTTTACCTGGGGCTTCCCTGGTGGCGCAGTGGTTAAGAATCCGCTTGCCAATGCAGGGGATATGGGTTCGAGCCCTGGTCTGGGACGATCCCACATGCCATGGAGCAACTAAGCCCGTGCGCCACAACTACTGAGCCTGCGCTCTAGAGCCTGCGAGCCACAACTACTGAAGCCCACGCGCCTAGAGCCCATGCTCCGCAACAAGAGAGCCCACGCACTGCAATGAAGAGTAGCCCCCGCTCATCGCAACTAGAGAAAGCCTGCGCGCGGCAACAAAGACCCAACGCAGCCTAAAATAAATAAACAAAACGAAACAAAACAAAAAGATCAGGTTTACCTGCCAGCAGCACTCAGGGAAGCCACTAGATGGCGCCATCATCCCATGATAGAGCCCGTGCCGGGGCTCCTTTTCTGCTCCCTGCAGGGAGACAGGCTCCCTCGCCCACCCGCTTCTGGGGCAGTGTTGGCAGGGTGTTGTCCCTCCCTGGGCGCTCACTCTGGAGGTCTCTTCCCCAGCCTCACCACTGATGGCTTCGAGCCTTTTCCTCATTAGAAAACAGTAATAACGTTACCTCCCTCAGAGGATGAATCAGGGAGACAAGTCAGTGTCAATGCACGCCCTGCCCTCAGGGGCTTGTTTAGTTAGGGGATAAGACAGGAACAGGGAAACGTTTAAACAATGCGAGAAAAAACACCAGGGTGGGTGACTCAAGTTGAAAGACTTCGCCATCCACTCGTCCAGCCCTGCAGGGACAGGGCTGGCAGGAGGGCAATCCCAGTGGCAATGGAGGAACAGATGTGACCATCCAGAAGGAAGAATGAACAGGAAGGAAGTGAAAATGGACGCGTACCAAGCCCCTAAATGTGTTAGGCCCAGGGACTGGAAAATGAACAGACATTCTCTGGTGCCGGCGGCTCAGTGTGGCGCTAGGGAGATGCACAGGGCGTGTGGGAGCTCGGGGCCGGCCCCAGAAATGAAGGCTGAGGTGTAGGTAGGAGTCCGGGGCCCTGGGCCCTGAGATCCGTCCTTGCACACCTGGGTCCCAGGCCCAGGATCCTTGCCCCGCACCCCATCCCCGCAGCTCTGGGCACTGACTGTCCCTGGAGGCCCAGGACCTGCCCCCTCTCTGGGCCTCGGCACTCACTCGGGGCTAATGCATGAGCATTACGTTAATTAGTTATTCATTTAATTTAACTTCACATTTGGTCTCAATTAAGCTTAAAGTGTTCTTCCTTATAGATGTTACAATAGCACTTGTAATTAAAAAGCAATAACTCTTTGCATGTCTCCTTTAGAGATCCATTGGGAGGCTGGGCTAGTGAGGGGGTGGGGAGAAGCCAAGAAAAGGAAAGCGGCTCTTGGTGGATCTTAGCACTCGGAGGCGGCCACTGTGAGTGAAGTCGGGGCAAGTTATCAACACATCATGGGTGTTGGGTGGGCACCCTGAGAACTGAAGAGTGGCACTGGAGCTAATGGGGCAGGTCTCAAGCGTGAAGGCGTGGGGTACGGAGAGGATGGAAGAGGGAAGGTAGAAGGAGGCAGTCCTTAGAGGCGGAAGAGGGGCCGGATATGCTGGGGTAGGCAGAATAATGCCCCCTCCTCCAGAGGGGTCCACAGCCTAACTCCCAGGACCGGTGAATGCTATCTTACATGGCAAATGAGACTTGGCAGACATGGTTAATGACCACGAGATGGGGAGACTATTTTGGATTGTCAGGGGTGGGCCCAATGTAATCACAATGGCTCCTTACAAATCAGAGGGGGAGGCAAGAGTGTCAGGTGTCAGATTAGAAGATGCTGGCTTAAAAATTTTTTTTTTAATTTTTAAATTTAAAATTTTTGGCTGCCACCGAGTGACGTGCCAGGATCTTAGTTCCCCGACCAGGGACCGAACCTGTGTCCTCAGGTTCAGTGAAAGCGGCGAGTCCTAACCACTGGACTGTCAGAAGATGCTGGCTTTGAAGATGGATGCAGGGCCAAAGAATATGGGCAGCCTCCAGAGGCTGGAAAAGGCAAGGAAACAGGATTCTCCCCTAGAGCCTCCAAAACCTTGATATTAGCCTCGTGAAACCCATTTTAGATTTCTGACCTCCAGAACTATAAGATAATAAATTGGTATTCTTCTAAACTGCTAAGTTTGTGGTAATTTGTTATAGCAGCAATAGGAAACTATTACATGTTCCCAGTGTAAAATGGGGCCAACATCAATATGAAGACAGCAAGACCAAAGAAATCCGCAAAGATTAAAAAAAAAAAAGTGGAGAGGATGGCCATGGAGCATTTGGATACCATATAAATGCCACATGTGTAACTACCCCGAGTTCCCTGAAGGCAGGACCTGGGCTAAATGTACACCCTTTACAATATCCAATGTGTGTGAGGAAAACCAGAAAAATGAACTTTCTCATTCCGTCTGTGGTGCTGGGCCCCAGCTTTGATCCTTGCTGTCATTTCTTAGGTCCCAGGAAACTGAGGCAGGACGGTGTGTGTCGAGTGGGCTGGGAGTGGGGGGACTGGGGAATATTTTTTTTTTCCTTGAGTAAACAGCAACCAATGTGGTCTGCTAGAGACAGAGATCGAGAAACAAACACATATTCTTGGCTCGTGGCTCTGATTCTTCCACTGGCACCTCTGAAAACCAAGCCAAGTACCAAACTTTCTGGGCAGATGGTGCTGAAGAGAGAGCTTGCGGCGTATATCCTTGATACTCAGTCCACAAGCCGCTCCCTCGGTATCTCTAAGCAAAGTCTCATAGCACAGAGATCCCCACCCCCCCAAATCAGAGGTGATCAGTGAGGCTGTCCCTGAGGTCCACGTGGCTTCTAACTGTATTGCCCTGGATTCCTGGCCAATTCCTAAGATGCTGGATTTTCCTCTAGACTCAACTGCTTCTCCTTGGTATTCCTTGGTCCCTCCTTTTACTTTGTTTTCATCTTATGGAGGAACACGATGTAAGGAAGAGAAGAACTGAGACTGCCTGAGTTCAGGTCCTGAGTCCTGTTTAACCCCTAGCTGAGTGACCTCAAGCAAACCATTTCACCCCGCTGTGCCTGTTCCCCGTCTGTGAAATGGGGGTATTAAGAGCACTTATTTCACAGGGTTGCTATAAGGATTACATAAGTTAACACTTAAGAAGGCACTTAGAAAAGTGCCTCGTACGTGTTTGCTCAATACAATAAAAATTGTGATTTCAGCAAGTGAAGAACAGAATATTCCGAAGTACTGCGTTGGAAATAGAGATGAAAGATTGAACTCTATGGACTACAGCATCCCTTCCAATCCTGAGTTTTTATGCTCCTGTGAGGAGAATCAGCACTTCTCCGGATTCATTTCCATGCGGTTCCCATTCCCGTGTCTGGAAATTTGCTCCTATGTAATAAGAGCCAAATACTTGAAGCTTTATGCCAAGAAGTCATGATAAAATGTTTTTTTATTTGTACTATAAATGTTAATTAGGAATTCTTTAATGAAACGTTTACTTTTGGATATGGGTCAGGGGAACGGTGGGTACAAATAGCTAAGAAATAGTGTTAGCCAATGTAAAAATAAGTAGTTGTTTGAAAGCCAAAATGGATCCTTAAACCATCTGAGAAATGAAATGTCAGGATCCCGATGTCAAGTGTGAGCCTCACTACTAACAAGCTGGGCAACTTTTTAAACCCCTGTATCTCTCTGCCTGTCTCTCATCTGTGAAATAATTGCAGCAGGTTTCTTTACACATGAATAAAAATCAAAGCAAAACAAAACCCTTCAACTGCAGCAGCAACAGGATAGAGCTGACAGAAAAGTTTATGTCTTAGAGAACAGATCAAGAAACGGATTACTTTATGTTAGAATAAAAACATTTAAAAATGATTTGGATGCCTTCATCCCAGGATGGAGTGAGGAAGACAGCCTGGATGCCTCAGAGCCTCATTCTTGGATGGATTTACTCCACCAGGACCGTGCTTCACACCCAGTGGCAGCACAGTCAATGCTGAGTGAGTGCCGACACCTGCTGTGTGCAGCACGCATGAATGGCAGTGCATTCCCTAGCAACTGAACAGCGTAAAATAACTCGGATGAATTCTTAGATTAAATATCCGATACCATGCATCAGGAAAGAATGTTAGCTTTACTTCTGTTTTACCAGTGAGAAATAAAAGGAACTTGTCAAAAAAATTACCTAGTGTGTTCTGCCGGCTTGAGACAGCGCCACCTAGTGGATCAGACAAACGTCTCCGCTGTGAACGTTGTGGCGTCCTGCTGATGCGTTTTTCGTCAGGATGCAATTTTAAGAGGCTGTGAAATAACCTGTCTTCTTATATAGAAGCCCTGATTCACTCTCCCTCCCCCGCTTCCAGACAGTGGGATCACCACAGTCTCTTTGCCGCAGGATCCCCTCTGGGTGGCACCACCTGCGCTAAGGCCATTGATCAAAGAAGGAAGAATGGGACCCTGAGATGATTTGTTTGTATTTAAGGGATGCCCTCTAAGCCCTGTCCCCAGGAAGGCCGTGAGCACAAGGGGTGCCATATTAGCCATTGATTATCGGGGTCCCCCATGTAGAACTCAGTGAAATTCATTTTGTGCCCTCCCAGACTTCTACTTCTTATCCCAACCCTGTGAGGGTTGTTTTCAGGGTTGGACATGACTGCTTGGCATATGAAGGTAGAAAGTGACCCGTCATTTATGTCACCACTGCTGGTAGTTACAGGATCTACAGAAGGCAGGCTGAGCTAAAATACCCTTTGTACGAAGCATATTTTTGCCCTTAACACACAAGCCTGTCATTTACATCTGTGTAAAAAAAAAAAAAAAGATTAGTGTACTACTGGCAAATAGCATGTACTCAATCAAAGTTCTTTTTCCAACTTGTTTTCTGGTTCTTAATTTTAAGCCAGAAAGTCCTTCTTCAAATAGCTCTAGGGAGCCAGGATGAGGCTTCCAAAATGGAGCCAGCCTAGAGCCCCTCTAGTTAATAACAAATTTCACTTCAGCCCCTCTAGTTAATAACAAATTTCACTTCACTTAGATATAAAGTTATACGTAAGCCTGGGCATATACATTCCTCACCAGCTTTGGAGAAAGAGCTACGAAGATGAAAGAGATGACAGTAACCCCAAATGGACTCTTATGGTAGCCAAATAAGGGAACAAAGGCTGCCGAATCCTGGAAGAAAAAGAATCCAGAGAGACAGAGCAGCAGGCCACACAACTGACGTTTCCATACCTGCCTCTAATCCCCGAGTAAACCTGAAATATAGAAATGCTAGATTTAGAAGGCTGTGGCCAGGAGTTCGAGGTGAAAGCCAGTCCTTTGGCTGCTGTTGCTTGCTTTCTTGGAGCAGCGAGAAGTGACACCATGGCCTTTGTGGAGCCTGGTGTCAGGATACGCGGAGTGCTCCGTAACCGGCACCTGGATATGTCTCCAGGTCATCACACTGAAATAACCTTTTGAACTTTGATTGTCTTTCTTTCCCAAATGATCTTGACCTTGTAACTAACAATTTTTCATAGTATCAAAAAGGACCAAGTTCTTCCGTCTATTGGACAGCAGAAGCCAAAGTGCCCCTTTTCCCAAAATTCATTTACTGAAGTCTTCATTGAAAACCTACTCTAAGCAGATCCCTGTTGCTATTTCCTTTTCAAAAGAGATGGAAAATCTGAGGTACAGGTGCTAAGAAGACGGCAATATCCCTCTTAAGCTGGTGAGAATCTCTCCCCAGGGGCAATTTTGCAACCCTGTTTCTGGAAGCCAGGACTCAAGGGATTTGTCTTAGTGATGAAGAGATGATCCTCTGATCTTAAGGCAGGAAGGTTGTCAGAACAAGACTCCAAACAATACCTTTCTGCTCATCAGTGACATCAAAGCGAGGGAAAGAACAGGGTCTTGGTTTTCCTGAAGATGGCTCAGTAGGACCGCAGTGGTTTGGCACAGATTGGCTCCAGGATGTGATGGATTAGAACCAAGAAAAGGCTCCCAAGGAAGACCAGAGTGAGGAAAGCCAGCAGGACATAGCGGCCAATGAAAAAGGCATCTACAATCTGGAGAAGGAAACATCAAAAGCGAAATTACTGTCACTTCCGCACCCTGGCTGTGCTCATCTGTAATCTCTGATGAATGGGCCCAGAGTCTGTCCATATTCGTAACTTCCAGTAACATCCTGCCCTGAGTCTACCCTGCAAATGGATAAGAAAGAACCTTTTTCTCAACGTGCTGAGCCAGAAATACAAGATAAAGAGAGGCTTAATGAAGTCCAGGGAACAAATGGCTCCATGTAGGAGGTTCACAAACACTCTGAAGACCCTGGACGAGCCCCTCTCTGTTCTGAAATCAGTTCTCTGAAAGAGTTAATTAACTCTGAAAGAGTTAATGAGAAGTTTGCTTGCTTGGTCTCTGGAAGGCTCATTTGGTGGCTGTCAACTTTTCCTCATGGAGAATTTTAAACATACATAAAGATACGATAGTATAATAAACCCCACACACCCAGGACCCAAGCCCTCCCATCATCAACCCATTGCCAACTCAGGAGATGTCATTTTCAAAATGAAAAGGTGACTCTAAAACTTTCATCAGAAGAGTTCTGAACCCTAACATTCGTAACCCAGCATTCCAAGGGTTGGGGGTAATAGCCATTTTCCTGAGATACTGAAACACGAAGAGGAGAGATAACTTGCCCCAATTCGTACAGTTGGCTGCTTGGCAACCAGTCGTACTTGAGGCCCCGAAGCTGTTGGTCTTTGCTGACAGAAACCTATGATTGGTATTGGCCCTACCTGCTTGTCTACTGTTCACAGCCAGAGCTCTGTTTTCCGCAGATCCAAATGGTGCTGCTTAAGTCTGGGCAGGAAAAAGCAGTTTAATCTACAGACTTAAGAGAGCAGCGGCATGAACCAAGTGACTGGGGACTCCACAGCTTCCGGAAGCTTTCAGAACCCAGTACCTGAAGAGAACCCAAAATACCTGAAGGGCGACTGTGGCTGACAGAATAACGGCCCTAACATGTACACATCCTCACCTCCAGAAAGTCTGAATACGTTAAATTACATGACAAAGGAGAATTAAGATTGTAGATGGAATTAAGGTTGCTAATCAGCTGACCTTAAAATAGGGAGATTGGCCTGAACTGTCCAATACAGGTGGCCCAATGTAATCACAAGGGTCCTTAGAAGTGGTAGAGGGATGCAGGAGAGAGGGTCAGAGAGAAAGATGTGAGGATGGAGGCAGGGTCAGAGACACGTTACTTTGCTGGCCCTAAAGTTGGAGCAAGGGGACTGCAAGCCGAGGGTGTCCTCCAGAAGCAGGAAAGGGCACGGAAACATCCTTCCGCAGAACCTCCAGAAAGGAAGACAGCCCTGCCAACCCCTTGATTTTAGCCCAGTGAGGCTGATGTGGGGCTTCTAACCTATGGAACTATATAAGATAGTAAATTTGTGTTGTAAGCCACTAATTTCGTGGTAATTTGTTACAGCAGCAGTAGGTAACTAATACAGTGGCGATACACAAAGCACCTGTCAAGTCCGAGCTCTGCTGTGATCACTGAGTTCCAAAGACACCAAGAAGGAAAGGGCTGCTCCAGAGATTACCCTAACAGCCAACTTACAACAAAGGTCAGCTTGATGAAAGAGCTTTAACATAACTTTGACCTTGGCTCCAGGACTGAACAAGTCTCTTGCAAGCTGCATGTTTGCTGGTTCGACGCGGTTCACTTTTTAATTAGCCAATTAGCAGGCCTTGGGTGAGGAAGGCCCAGGCCATGTATTATTGATACAGTATTGAGCCAAGCTGCTGCAGGGGCTGGTGCTCAAAACCTGAAAATGAGATCCTGCTGGCCATGCTGACAAACATATTTTGCTCAAAGCCCATTCTGCTCTCCTGGGTCTGAAACTCATATGACAGAGGAAAGAGGGATTGATTTCAAAACAGTGTTTGCTCTGTGCCCTTCTTCCAATGTTCACATCTGCAGCAATCCAGAAATACGCAGCCTTCATCGCTCTCCCCATTTTAGACAGGAAAACCAGGGTGGGAGTCTGCGCCCCAGCTCACACACACAGTCCTGACACAGTCAGAGTGGTTTTCAAATGTTGACCCAAAAAAACCTGGCATGTATGAAAATAATTCCTCAGTTTTGTGTGGTAAGTATTATTTCCCTTGGAATTTTCAGAACGAATTTCCTCCCTTTTGCCATGGTCAGTCCTAGATAGAACTGGAAATGTGTGCCGATTTTAGTTCAGGAGTTATATCATTTTGTGTAGTCTAGTGTCTAGTGTCAAAATAGTCGCCTCTGCACTTGCTGCGAAGGCCCCCGATATTCTGTGGAGTCCCCAACAATGAAGGTTTTGAAGACAGACCTCAGCTTGAAGCCTTGCTCTGCCTCTTCCTATACATGTATGACCTTGGGCAAGTTACCCTAACCCCTTCCAGCCTCGGCATCCTTACCTATGAACTGGGGACACTGACAGCACCTGTGTCGTACCACTTAGGGTTGTCCTGAGGTTTACATGAGAGCTTGTAAATAACAGGCTTAGCACAGGACCTGGCACACAGTGATGCCTTAAAAAACGTTAGCTGTTATCACCGTGACAGCTTAAAAATTAAAACAGAGGAAAGAAGCTGCTCGAAAAAGTAATGGGACACAGGAAGTCAATACTGTGATCAATATCGTAGGGATCGGGGCTTCCCTGGTGGCGCAGTGGTTGAGAATCTGCCTGCCGATGCAGGGGACACGGGTTCGAGTCCTGGTCTGGGAAGATCCCACATGCCGCGGAGCAACTAGGCCCGTGAGCCACAATTACTGAGCTTGCGCGTCTGGAGCCTGTGCTCCGCAACAAGAGAGGCCGCGATAATGAGAGGCCCGCGCACTGCGATGAAGAGTGGCCCCCACTTGCCGCAACTAGAGAAAGCCCTCGCACAGAAACGAAGACCCAACACAGCCAAAAATAAATAAATAAAATAAATTTAAAAAAAAAACAAAGATCGTAGGGATCTGAGACCAGCTCTGTATGGTAAAGCCAGAGCCCCAGTCAGGAATGAACCAGAATGGGTGGGGTCTAGGAGAGATGATAAAAATCCATGTAGACAGGTAGGTGCTGGGAGATGTGTTTCTAGAAACGAGGACCAAAGGGGCTTCCCCAAAGGCTGTTAGTATTAAACGCACCAATCTCTACAACTTCCGCTTTCCAGAGAAGCGCTCCGCCTTCCTCAGTGCTCTTCTCTACGGAAAGTACTCCCTCCATGCCACAAGTGGAGAAGTGCAAACACACGGAGGTGAAAAAGCATGTCGTTCAGCACCTGAGAGAACTGCCTCAGTGCTGCCCGGGATGCGAGTTTCTGAGCCAAGGCCACCAGGAGTGGGAGCCTCCTACTCAGGGCAGGCTCTTCCCGCCTGTCTGCTCGGCTCCGGCCCTCACACCACAAGGTGGCTTCTGGGCTCACTGCTCGTTCCACTTGATGCAAACTGGAGACGAGAACAGATTAGGCGAATAGCTGCCCGGGGGTGTCGCAAGGGGGCATCAGAAGAATTGTCTCTTCCTGGGGGAGGGGGAAGGGGGTTAAAACTCCCTCTGAGCTCCCCCCATCCTGGTTTCAACTTTACAATTTTTCTAACACACTTCGGCCCTCCTGGCATCAGGGACCATGTGGGGCAGGATGGAGGTCCAGAGCAAGAGAAAGAAGAGACACAACTCAGGATGCAAAACAAAACCCATGGTTTTACCTTCATCTCGGCCTCAGGGGCGGGGAATTCACTGGCTCGGGGGAACAGCAACAGAACTGCCGTGATGATCACAGCACCGAGGAACACGAAAATGACGGAGAACCTGGGAGTGAAAGACAGAGGGTTAAAAGCACTGTTCAGTCTCCCTTCTAATCAGCTAGGCCGGGACTGGCTCTTCCCTGGGCGGATATCGTGTTTCAGACCATTAACAGGGCCCAGTGTGCTGCCCACACCGCCCAGGGAATTTAGAAATGTTTTCCCCTTCATCCCAAAACCCTTCTTCCCAGACAGGTACCAGCGGGATGCGTTTCTGTTTATTCCTGGGAACTCCAAATTCCTAAGAATGGGAATTGGTAGTTTTTACCTTTGCCTCTGTGCGGTCATGATCAGGAAAAAGCGAAGCAGCCCCGCCCCCCAGTGCTGTGTTTTAAACCAGGAAACTTTAGTAAATGATGTAACTTGCTGATTTGTACCTACACTGTCTGGCCAGGGAGTGTGACTCTATGGTGACCTTAGAGTCAGTTTATGGCCTGATTCTTTCTTAAGTCAATGCCAGCCCAAGTCACCTATGACTCTTCAGCGTCCCAGGACCCAGGTCTGGAGCCTTAGGGGCTGGACCCAGTACCTGCTGTAAATCTCAACAATTAAGAAACACGCACACATACAACCCCAAGAAACTCAGCAGGCACCGAAAGCGGATTCTCTTTTCACCCCCTGCGTCCCCATCTCCTCAACACTGAGAGCTGACAAACACCACTCCCCTTCTCCTCCCACCTCTGCTTCCGAGCATAAATAACACAGTTAGTGCTTATCATCATAAGCATCATAAGTGAAAATGCAACTCATTCAAACTGCCAGTAGTTACAACAATGAGCTTCTGAATTCTAAACGTTTCACGAGCGACAGCGATTGCACTTCTAATCGCTTTTACCTGGGACTCCTGGCTGGAGAGAAGGCCTTACCTAGCTATACCTGAGGCTCTGGACAGCAGCAGACACAGCAGCAGCACTGACACCCAGAGCAGGGCGAGGATGAACACGCCAGCCCCCACGCCCAGCACGGTGCCAGCCATGCAGGGGAGGCAGCGGAGAGCTGCAGGCCTGGGCCCCCCGGCCCGATGAGCCGTCCGTCCCTGGTGCTGTGGGTACCGCCAGGCTTCCGTGCACTCCTGGGTTTCCTGGTGGGCGGTCAGACAAACACAGAAAGTCCCAATTCATTCTGGGGAATTTTTGATGATTGCTGTGGTAGGAGGATTCGTCAGTACAGGTCTTTGGGAATGTCGAGTCCCTTAATAGGAATTAAAAATTCAGAGCCCAAACCTGTCTTTTTCGGTGAGGACTGAGAAACTCCCTTCTGCTCCATGTGGGTCACTTCAAACTCGGAATCTGAGTTTGTCTTCCCACAACCCACGAGCTGGATTCTCCCTCGATACAAAACCCTAACCGAGGGCTGTAAAAGGTACCAGGACCCGAGAGCTCCAGGGCCCACGAGAAGTCGAAGTTCTCGGGTTAAGTCTGTGGTGGGAGCTGTGACTCCGCAGGCAATCACAAGACAGAAACGCCTAATCCTTGGAGAAGAAGAGGAGCCATCCCTGTTTCCGAACGTTCACTTGTGCTAAGTACCTTACAAATATAGCTCGTTCAATCACGGCAATAAGCTTCTGAGGTAGGGATTATGTCCACGTCGCAGAAGACGTATCTGCGGTATAAGGTGACGGGATAGTATTAACAAGCCCGGTGGCTCACAGCAACAGACAGCTATACGTTCACAGTCCTGGGGGCCAGAACTCTGAAACTAACGTGTCAGCCAGGTCACACTTTTTTCCAAAGGCTCTAAGAGAGAATTCTTCCTGCCTCTTCCAGCTCCTGGTGGCCCCGGGTGTTCCTTGGCTTGTGGCTGCATCACTGCAATCTTTGCCTCCGTCTTCACATGGCCTCCCCTGTGTCTCTGTCTTCTTCCTGTCCCATCTCTTATGGGGACACTTGTCATTGGATTTAGTTCCACCCAGATGATCCATCATGATCTCATCTCAAGATCCTTAACTTAATTGCATCTGCAAAGACCCATTTTCCAAATAAACCTGTCACACTCACAGGTTCCAGGGGTTAAGATGTGGACATATCTTTCTTGGGGCCACCGTTCAACCCACTCCAGGGTAACACCATATAGTACCTCCCCTGATTTTCCCTTTCAGTATCAGAGGCAAGCCTTAAGCACACAATTTCCTCCTCAGGCTGATGGTTTTCTTTACCCTAATGGCTTAAATACCACAAAAATGATTACCTATGAGAATTTCTGTCATAAAGATATTGGAAAGTAAGTCCTAAGCATGAACTGCTAATCAACAAAACCCCACATATATTCACTCAACATTTATTTATTTATTAATTTTTTTGGCCACATGGAGAGGCATGTGGGATCTCAGTTCCCCAACCAGGGATCGAACCCGCGCCCCCTGCATTGGAAGCACGGGGTGTTAACCACTGGACTGCCAGGGAAGTCCCAGTCAACATTTATTTTGCACCTACCTTGTAGAGCATTGCTACAAGCTGGGGATCACAAGGTAAATAAGACATTTCTTCTGACAGAAGCTTAAGACCTATTGGAGAACACTGCTATGCAGACAACTCTCCATTCTGATCAGTAGGAAAAACAAAGTGCAATGGGAATTGAGATGTGAGAAGGGCTTTACAAAGGAGGTGACTTTGCATGGGCCCATTTGGGAGAGAACCATGGCCAGAGGACAGAGTAAGGGAGAGGTGGGCAGAGAGGCCTGGCAGCAGGTGGGCGTGGCCCCCTTGCCCATTCCCCCCTCATTAGAGCACAGGGATGTCGGGTGTCCTCAGTAACTCAATATGCCAAGGGTTTTCCCACCTCTGGGTCCTTGTGCCTGCTGTTTCCACTGCCTGGAATGAACCCCTGACCCCAAAGAAGCCGTCTACCATTTGCAGGGCTGGCTTCTCCTCATCCTTCTGACCCAGCTTTAAACGCAGCCTCCTCAGAGAGGTCTTCCCTGACTGTCCCAGCTAAAGAAACCCACATTCACTCTAGTTCCTTCAGAGCGCACCTCACAAACTGTAGTTCACATTCTGATTTATTGTTCACAGGTTTACTTTCTGTCTCTCCAGCTAGAATAGTAAACTCCAGGAGGGCAGAGACTTTGTATCTTGCTCACTACAGTCTTGCCGGTTCTTTTCTACAGAGGTTATAAGTAATAGATATTTGTTGGATGAATACATGAAGCAGTGCTAACAAGCCCACAAAAGTCCAGTGAAGGAGTGATAGGATCGTATCTAATTTTAGAGAAAGATGACTCTGGCTTCTGGTCAATACGCTGGACAGAGCTGACACGGGAATTACCCCACACAACAGCAAACACATAGAAAGGCTTAATAAAATAGAACGAAAAGAATTTAATACACAGCGCAGCTTGAAAGCAATAAAGGGAAATCCTTAAGTGCTATAAACAAAAATGTAACTCAAAGCCTGGATAGTAAGCAGGAGCTGAGCCCAAAGACCTGCAGGGGTCCTGGAACCAGGTGCAAACCTTAGGAGTGGTCCTCTCCTTGACAGGTGAGGTCTCAGACCCATGATACAGAGAACTAGAACTGAGAACAAGGTATAAAAATGGGCTCTGTAAGGGCTCAGCTGTCTTTGAAACAGGGACTAAAAAATTTGATGCTGACGTGGTTGGAAGAAAGCAGGCCAAGTACCTGAGCCCATGGGTGAAAAAAGAACAACCCAAGAGAAATCTGCATCCCAATCCTTCATCACATGTGGGAGAGGGGTTCGGATCACACTACCACTGAGGTGTGGGAATCCCAAGTAGTAAGAGTAACATGAAAGCTACACTAACAGTGAGAAGCCCATAGGATCCCAGCAGAGACAAATGGAAACCTCTCTGGAGGGAGGTCAGCATGCAAGGTTCCCACTGGAGTGAGTGTAAAATAGAGGTTTTCAGACATACAAAGACTGGAATGGAGTTCACCCCTCATAGATATACTTCACCAAGAAGGAAAATGAACTAAGAAAGAAGGTGTGAGATGTAAGGAGGAATGGTGAGAAAAATATTAGTAAATACTGACAGTAAAGACTTCTTTAATGATAAGGACTAATTTCTTGATGAGTTAAAAACAAGGAAGAACTAAAATATTTGTCGACAAGTGGAAGGTGAGAGAAAGGACAGCTCAAAGTTAAATCATTCCATAGTTATTATTTTGCTCTGAAGAGGTGAGAATTAATGATTTTACCTATAGGCTTTGTTAAGCTAAATATGCATGTTAAAAACACACATAGGTAAACACCAGATAACATAAATAGGATGAATAACTTCTATACTAGTAGAGTGAGAAAAATAAAGGAAGAAAGCAGAAGGCAGGAGTGGAAAGAAACAAAGGAAAATACAAAATAAGACTGTAAAAATAAGCCCAAATATAACAGTAATCATAGTAAATGTAAGCAGATTACACTTGACTATTAAAAGAGATTCTTATATTAGATTTTTTTTCGAACAGCTCTTTATAAAAGCTGCGCAGAAAGCATAATGAGAGAGAGGCTGAAAATAAAAAGAGTGAAAAAGACATACAAAGCAAATACTACCAAAACAAAAAGAGGGGAAAAGCAGAATTGTACAATGGATACAGAGTTTCAGTTGTGCAAGATGAAAAAGTTCTAGAGATCTGTTACACAATGATGTGAATATACTTAACACTGCTGAACACTCAAAAATGGTTAAGGTAGTAAATTTTATATATGTGTTTTTTACCACAATTACCAAAAAAAAGAAAAAAACAAGCAAAACAAAACAAAATACAGTCTGGTAAAGCAATATCAGTATCAAGCAAAACAGAATGTAAAGCTTTGAAAAATATTAATAACGACAGTCACAAAAGGAATAATCTAACAAAAAAATACAACTCAAAACACATGAACCTAAAACAAAGCCTCAAAACATATAAAGCCAAAACTGAATCACCGCAATAAACGGAAAAGCCCACAAATTTCGTGCAAGATTTTAATATACCTCTCTCAGAAACTGATAGACCAAGCAGCTAAGAATAAACACTTGACAAAGAGGATACACAAATGGCCAACAAATATGTGAAAAGGTGCCCAACTTCATTAGTCATCAGGAAATTGCAAATGAAAACCAAAATGCAGTACCTCTAGACACCTACCAGAACGGCTAAAATGAAAATGACAGACAACACCAAATGTTGACAAAGATGTGGAGTAACTGGAACCCTCATATCCTGCTGGTGAGAGTCTAAGTTGTTACTACCGCTTTGGAGACTCTTTGGTAATATCTAATAAAGCTGAATATACGTGAACCCAGCCCTTCTCTTCCTGGGTGTGTCCCCAACAGACACATACACATAAGTTCACTAAAAGACATGTACAAAAGTTCACTGCAGCCCTATTTGAAATAGTTAAAAACTGAAACAACCTAAATATCCATCAGTCGAATAGATAAAGTATGGTATTATACATACAATCTCTTCATTCATACAATGGAATAGTAGAAAGCAGCAAAAATGAACAAACTACAACTATACCCAGCAATGTGGGAGAGTTTCGCAAATATTGAGTGTAAAAAGCTAAAGGCAAAAGAGTTCATACTGTATAATTCCACATATATAATGTTTAAAAACAGGTCAAACTAATTTTGGGGTTAGAAGTCAGGAGTGTGGTTACCTTGTAGAAAGTAGTGACTGGAGGGTGCCTGAAGGGGGTTCTGGGGTGCTTATGAAATTTTGTTTCTTCAACTGGGTGTTGGTTACACGGCTTTGTTAATTGTGTTAAATTGTATCTAGCTGTACACTTCTGATGTGCATATTTTTTGGTATGTGTGTTATACCTTTTTTTTTTTTCCAAAAAAGTTTACTTCAAAGAAAGTCTGAAGAGACATACTAGACAAATGCAATATATGGGCCTTGTTTGGGTCCTGATTCAAACAAACCAACTATACAAAACCTTTTACGAGATGACTGAGGAAATCTGAACAGTATCTGGATACTTGATGATATTAAGGAATTGCTGTTTATTTTTTAAATAAAAAATATTGTTTTTTAAAAAACGTGGGGACTTCCCTGGTGGTGCAGTGGTTGGGAATCCGCCTGCCAATGCAGGGGACACGGGTTCGAACCCTGGTCCGGGAAAATCCCATGTGCCATGGAGCAACTAAGCCCATGCACCATAACTACTGAGTTTGCGCTCTAGAGCCTGTGAGCCACAACTACTGAGCCTGCGTGCTGCAACTGCTGAGGCCCGCCTGCCGCAACTACTGAAGCCAGTGCGCCTAGAGCTCATGCTCCGCAACAAGAGAGGCCACCGCAATGAGAAGTCCATGCACCGCAACGAGGAGTAGCCTCCACTCGCTGCAACTGGAGAAAGCCCACGCACAGCAACGAAGACCCAACGCAGCCAAAAATAAATAAATTAATTAATTAATTAATTTTAAAAAATGTGATGGTGTGGTTATATTGCTAAAAGATTACTTCTGATATACAGGTACACACACACACGCACACCAGAGATAAGAGAAAACGATGTCTGGGAACTTTATAATTATTCAGGGGAGAGGAGAAGACGGGGGCTAATATGAAACAAGGCTGGTCACGAGTTAACTGTTGAAGCTGGGTGGTGAATACATGAATGTTTGCTATACTATTTTCTGTACTTCTGAATATATTTGAAACTTTTGCAATAAAAAGATGTGTGTATGAATAAGTATACATGTATAAGTAGGAATAAATCCAACAAAAGATGTGAAGATTTTTATAGCAAAAATTATAAAACTTTATTTGAAGATACATATTTTTAAAAGGCCTGAATAGAGAAATAACCCATGTTCCTGAATGGATGGGATGGTTTAATATTGAAATATCTCAATTTTCCTTAATCTATCAGTTCAATGCAATTCTAACCAAAATCTCAAAGTAATTTTTTGTGGAACTTGAAAACTGATCCTAAATTCATATGGAAAAGCAAAAGCCCAAGAATAGCGAAAACAATTTTGAGAACAGGATGGAAACTTGCCTTTCGTGTTACCAACTGCCGCAAGACACATTATAAAACCAAGGTAATTAAAACAGTGTGATAGTGGCATAAAGACACGTGAGCCAGTGGAATAAAACAGAGAACCCAGAAGCAGATCCATGCATTTATGAGAACTTTGCACAAGACAGAGTTGGCTTTATAGTCAGTGGGTAGAGGATTTCATAGATAGTGTTGGGACAAGTGATTATCCAATCAGAAAAGAATAAAACCAGATCTCTACTTTATATCATACGCAGAAGCCAATTTTAAATGGAAAGTAATTCATAATAAAACAGCATATGTTTAAATATACAAATGTTCAGGCTGACTACACTAGAATACATAAGGAAGTAACGCACTCAGATGCTCGCACCTAAACTTAGAATCACCATGAACGCAAAAGCTACAAATGCTGGCTGATGCAGGTGTGTTATACGGCAACTCAAATACCACGAGCTGGGCTGCCTTCAGGTACGGGGTTTTCTAGAGTGATGAACAACTCTTGTTAAAAAGTTCCAAACCACAAATAAGTATACTTTCCCCTTGATTTACATTAGAGTTGTAT
This sequence comes from Eubalaena glacialis, assembly GCF_028564815.1. Lineage (NCBI taxonomy): Eukaryota > Metazoa > Chordata > Mammalia > Artiodactyla > Balaenidae > Eubalaena > Eubalaena glacialis. Next base: position 8,843,534 of record NC_083725.1, on the reverse strand, counting down.
TCCTGGAAATTTTACTGTATTAAACTGTGCCAAAAAATACATTATGTTTATACAAAAAATGGAGTTAGGTTCTAGGCTCATATTATAAATGAGTATCCTATGAGACACTCAAAAGTTGTGCAGGAGGAAGGACGATTCTTTACTATGAGGGGCTGTCCAGTGTATTGCAGGACTCCTAGCGTCGCCAGACCTGCTTTGTAAACCCTGGTAGTGTCTCCAAAATCACAATAATAACCATAGGTGCCCTCACGAATTCCAAAATGACCAAAGGGGCATTACCATCCCCTTAAAGAACCATGGTCCTAGATAAACTCTGGCATAAAGAGACATGTAGAAGGGTGTTCATAATAGCAAAACATCTGAAAAAATCTAAATGTCCATCAGTAAGGGAATGGGTATTATATACTCAGAATGAACACTTAAAATGAATGAACTTGAGCTGGCCTTATTGATATGAATGTATCTCAAAAACAATATTGAGCCTAAAAGCAAGTTGCAAAATGAAGCCCACAGTACTATGCTACTTGTATCTTTAAAATTTAAAAAATACCTAAATAGTAATATACATATAGTTTATGAGCTACACATATACAGTAAACATAAAAACATGGGCATAAATGATGGAAAGCAATTTCAGAAGAGCGTTTGTCTCTGGGGAGCGAGGAAGGAAAGAGAATGAGCCCTGCTTAGAATCTGCAGGAATTAGGAGGTACTGACCCCAGTGCAGAAGCCGGCACTGGAGGGCTGCCTGCTGGGGGCCCGAGTGGTGTGGTTAACGGACGACAGTCGCTACGCACTTTCAAATCACAGAAGCACGCAGGAAAAAGGGTGGAAGGGTGTAATCTGGATACACTGATCCCCCTTTTCTGTCAGCGCGTTAACAGATGATGCCACACCGATGGCATTTTGGTAGCGTGACAACTGATTTTTCCCAGACTTGCATTTTATTTCATTATAAAGGTAGAGGCATTATCCTAGTATTTTAAAATTCAAACCATATTGAAGTGTTTAAAGTAGAAAAAAAGTGTGAAAGTTATCCCCCCGCCCAATTATCTTTGAAGGTTTGGAACAGCTATAAAGGAAAATGAAGAAGAATCCTCCAGAAGGGCAGTTCACTCCTGTAACCCACTGTTTTCTTTTTTCTTTCTTAAAGATTTATTTTTTATTGCGGTAACACTGGTTTATAACATTATATGTTTCATGTGTACAACATTATATTTCCACTTCTATATGCCCTACTGTGTGCTCACCACCAAAAATTTAGTTTCCATCTGTCACCCTACATTTGATCCCCTTTACCCATTTTGCACCCTCCCCGCCTCCCCCTCTGATAATCACTACTCTGTTCTCTGGATCTATGTCTTCTTTTTGTTTGGTTTGGTTTGTTCATTTTTGTTTGTTTATTCCACGTATGAGTGAAATCATACGATATTTGTCTTTCTCCATCTGATTTAAGCACTGGTAGGGACTTTGAGGATACAAAAGAAATGCGATGTCACTCTTGCCTTAATAGCCTGTGGTTTGTTGACATCAACAGCACATGGAACAATTAGGAAACACTAAACAAAGATATGACAATGTGCCAAACTTAATTTATATTTAATTTCCCCCAAAGATAATAATACTACTACATATCTGCAGGAGCACCGTCGTCTTCAGAGCACTTCTTCACTTGTATTATTTGGGGGAAATATTGCTTTGGCTGGAGTTACTGTGGGTCTTCATGGTACAGCTAGAACTAATGCTGGGCCTTGGCATATGGGTAGGAATGGGAAAGGTGAAACAGAAATGGAAGGGGATCCACGGAGAGAAAATAGTTTGAACAAAGAGGGTGAGACAAGATTGGCCACTGAGTATCTGGGGACTAATGTGGAGACTGGCCTCAGCCAGAGCAGAGGCAAATAATGGACAATAACGTTGTGTAGACCAACTGTTCAGGACCAGTTCTGGGCCTTTAATATTTTGGGGGAAAGTGTTTAAAAGCTTGAGATTTGGAGTTAACCTTCTTATACTCCTAGTGATCAAACTGACTTTAGTTAAATTATAAATTAAGAATAGGGCATGACTGAGGAAGCACTGCAAACTTCTTACATCTTCCTGAATGGAGATAACGTTTTAGGTTTTCTCTCTCATAAGAAGGAGCCCTCCCCAAAACCCAACTCTGTCCTCCCTTAACTGGGAGAAGGTATTTGTCTAATTTCCCCCGCCCTGTCGCAGATTCAAACTGGCGACAGGAAAACAGTGCCCCCAGGTCTCATCTTCAGAATTTTCGCCCGCTACCTACCAGTAGTTGGGAGAGAGATTAAGGTTTCGGTCACAAGGTATTTCGAATCGGGCACTGACATGTCACTTTCTTAAGAGCATGAGAAATAAAGCATTCCTGCCTTTTCCGCCCCCAATTCAGCAATTATCGGCCGCCAGGCCTTGGGTCCAGATCGGCGGTGAGGGTAGCCTGAGAGGTCCCTGCACCGCCATCCGCCCACGCCTTCCTCTAGCCTCCTCAGCCCCAACCCCTGCCATTCTCTCCTCTCCGCGGCCACCCCCACTCATCTCACCTCCCCGCCCCCCCCCACCTGGCTCCCCATCTCCCGGGTCCCCTACTCACACCTCTCAGTCCGGCCTGTTTCAGCCCACAAGGGATTTAGTCTACTCAAGGCGAATCACAAGTGGGCTTTCATCCAGGCAATTCCGGATTCGCTAATCAGCGCCGCTCTTTCAACGCCCAAATTCCCCCTCATTTGCTTACAACCGTCGCGGCTCCAGGCAACGCGGAGCGTGGTGGGTGGGCACGTCGCCCTCCGTTACGCCCTCCGATTGGTCAGTGCCTGTTGGTCCTGGGACCGGCCTCATGTTCTATTGGATAGAGGCAGTCCTGGCTCCTCACGCTTGCCCCACCCCTTTGTCAATCACACCTTCCCTTAGGGAACCCACGGGACCATTGGTCAGTCTAGCCTGAGGGCGGGTTGTTGGGCGGAAGAGCTGCTTTCCCGGCCTTCCTCGCTGTTACCATGGAGACAGCACCGCAGGGCTGTGAGGTGAAGAGTCCAGGCCACCTCTTCCTCCATTCTAGACCTTAGTGCCTATTCCGGAGTCTAATGGTCATCACAGTTCCCGACCTACTGGCTCCGGCGGACCGCGGGATTTGGGGGCAAGTCAAATTAGGCCTCAGAGAGGGGGTCAGGCCCAGTCATTAAGGGTCCCTAACAAGCCTCCTGGAGAGAACCGAGTCCGAAGCACCTTGTAATAACATCACGTTTTCATTCGTCCTTACCTCGCTTTTTTGTATTTGGCATTATTCTTCCGTTAGCCTTACGACGTACACTGCAGCTAGGATCATTCTACTCACGGGACAGACTGCGGAAGAGGAGCCAGGGTGAAATCAAGTAAATCTTCTGCAGCTACGCCTCCAGGCATCTGGAAATGGTCCATGCTTTTAGCAAACTGCTCTTGCCTAACTGCAAACTAAAACTTGCCATGATTTTGTTCTGAGGCTAGAGCCTGTTAGACCAAAAGATCTGTAAATCAGGCCAAAGGAAATAAGACAGAGGATGCATGCTCCATTGCTGAATCAGGAAAGGTGAACAGACAAAAATCAAAACAAACAAGACCAAATGGGAGAGCTGCAGTATTCAAACCTTTGACCTTACACAAGATTCTGAAACATCATGAAACAAACTATTCAATCCTGGAACACTGAATCTTTGATTTAGGGAATTCAGCTCCTGAATCACAGCTTTATGAGTGAAATGGAAGAAGATGGTTGAATTCCACTGAATGTATGTCTCACATTTATTCTGCTTTCAAGGTTTCATTTGCAGTCATGTGTACTAAACAATGATTTCTTATGTGTTTAACAACTTAACCTTACATGGCCCAATGAGGAGTTCTGTGGTTAAGAAAGCCATTATTTTGATTAATTCATTTCATTGGAATTGCATGTTAACTGTAGCTAAGCACTGGTGGGGACTTTGAGGATACAAAAGAAATACGATGTGACTCTTGTCTTAATAGACTGTGGTTTGTTGACATCAACAGCACATGAAACAATTAGGAAACACTAAAGAAAGATATGACAATGTGCCAAACTTAATTTATATTTAATTTCCCCCAAAGATAATAATACTACTACATATCTGCAGGAGCACTGTCGTCTTCAGAGCACTTCTTCACTTGTATTATTTGGGGGAAATATTGCTTCGGCTGGAGTTATTGTGGGTCTTCATGGTACAGCTAGAACTAATGCTGGGCCCTGGCATATGGGTAGGAATGGGAAAGGTGAAACAGAAATGGAAGGGGATCCATGGAGAGAAAATAGTTTGAACAAAGAGGGTGAGACAAGATTGGCCACTGAGTATCTGGGGACTAATGTGGAGACTGGCCTCAGCCAGAGCAGAGGCAAATAATGGACAATAACGTTGTGTAAACCAACTGTTCAGGACCAGTTCTGGGCCTTTAATATTTTGGGGGAAAGTGTTGAAAAACTTGAGATTTGGAGTTAACCTTCTTATACTCCTAGTGATCAAACTGACTTTAGTTAAATTATAAATTAAGAATAGGGCATGACTGAGGAAGCACTGCAAACTTCTTACATCTTCCTGAATGGAGATAACGTTTTAGGTTTTCTCTCTCATAAGAAGGAGCCCTCCCCCCAAACCCAACTCTATCCTCCCTTAACTGGGAGAAGGTATTAGTTTTCTGATTAAATGTTCATATCCTACCCTCTCATTGAAATTGAGAGAAGTGCTATTACCATAGCACTCCATCTTTTGCCATCACTTAATCAAAGTTCATTCTGCAGAAGATTGATTACTTGACTATCCAATCTTTCTGTTTTTAAAAATTGTCTTCTGTACACCAAGTGTTATACAGCGTTCCATATCTCTGCTGTATATGTATCACTCACATTGTACTTGTAGGGTGTACATAGGTACCATATATGTATGAATATCATTTTGTTTAATTACAATTTTCTTTTCTCCTAAACAAAAAAGTCCAAGCAAAAACAGCAGTAATAACCAATGTCTAATTTCCTCTTTCTCAAATGTGTAAACTCATTTGTTATGCTGCCTGATAGAGGTGGGGTGGCAAAAAGGGGTCATTAGGATTACCGAGTGCAAGGAATGATTTCAAGAGAAGACAAAGTTTTCTTGTTCATTTTATAGTTATCAAATTTTTTTCCGCCTAACAGCCCTGAATTTCTTGTATACATTTTCTCATGTGTTGTGATTATTTTAGCATTTCTGCAGATCTGAAAATGTACCCAAAACTTAAGTAATTATTAGTTATTCGCTGAGATTCCAAACCTACCATTGTTCTATTCTGCTGATTGGGAAACTGGGTTAAAGAAACCCCCCCGCCCGGTACTATTGTCAGTAGTTGAACCCGAGTTACTGGCCTTCCAGCGTCACCCAGAATCACCACTGTGATGTTTCAGATCATACTATTTACCTATTGCCGTAGATCAGGGGTCAGCAAACTATGGCCAGTGGGCCTAAACTGGCCTGCCATCTATTTTTTCTATGACCTGCAAGCTAAGAATGATTTTTACATTTTTAAATGGTTGGAAAAAATCAAAAGAAGAAAAATGTGAAAAATATGAAATTCAAATCTCAGTGTCCATTAAGTGAAGCTTTACTGGAGCACAGACATGCTCATATGTTTACATGTTGTATATGGCTGCTTTCATTTTACAACAGCAGAGGTGAGTAGTTAATACAGAGGCTGTATGGCTCATGAGCCTAAAATATTTATTACTGGGCCCTTAGAAAATGTTTTGATCCTTACCATCTTAGAGGTCTCTAATGAATCAGTTTCCATGGAATGTTGGAACTGAAACAGACTTTCGAAATCATGTAGTGTTAATTAAAAAAAAAAAATCTTACCTTGATAGAGATAAGTTGCTTCTTCTTAAAAATCACATAGTCAGGGGCTTCCCTGGTGGCGCAGTGGTTAAGAATCCGCCTGCCAATGCAGGAGTCACGGGTTCGAGCCCTGGTCCAGGAAGAGCCCACATGCCACGGAGCAACTAAGCCCGTGCGCCACAGCTACTGAGCCTGCGCTCTAGAGCCCGCAAGCCACAACTGCTGAGCCCACATGCTACAACTACTGAAGCCCGTGTGCCTAGAGCCCATGCTCTGCAACAAGAGAAGCCACCGCAATGAGAAGCCCGCACACCGCAATGTAGAGTAGCCCCCGCTCGTAGCGACTAGAGAAAGCCCTGCACGGCAACGAAGACCCAACGCAGCCAAAAATAAATAAATTTATTTAAAAAAAAATCACATAGTCAGTGGACAAAACTGGTACTAGAACCGTGGTTCCATTCATCTAAGTTTTTTTTCATTCAAGTGTCTTTTCTCACGTGGAGCTTATCTTACTTATGATGGGAATGATGTTATATAATCTGGAGGCAAGGAGAGTTAATCAAAAACTTTCCTGATTTTGATCTCATGTCTCATCCAAATATACTGCAGCATAATCAATTTATGGATACTTGGACTTTCATTATTTCAGCCAGTATGAGTTGTCTTCTGTCTTCCACTTTTCTCATTTCTCAAAAGGTGTATGGCCATCATGAAAAACTTTCTCACTTTTATGCTCTTTCTTTAAAAAAATCTTTCCCTTTCAACAAAGGAATTCAGAGGCGGCTGACTCTCTATTCCAGTCTAAGCTTCTTAAGGGAGGTGAAGACAATTAGAAAAGCATAGGACACAGTTTTTACTCTGGAGCCCATGGATGGGCCATATGTGTGGAGAGGGGAGGTGGGTGTCCACAAACCCACCAAAGGGTAAGGTTTAGTGCATATGTGCATATGTGGGCTTTTCTGGGGGGGGGGTCGGTGGTATCCATGGTTTTCATAAGATTTTAAGAGTCCATAACCCCAAGACGTGTTCTGGGGAGAAAGCTGCTCAGATGTGTGGTTGGGGAGACTGGTCTAGGTTCTCAGGTCTGTAAGACTTCAGCAGATAAAAGAGAAGAGCTCTTTGCTCGCTTACATCAGCCTACCCAAGTTTTGTGTGTGTGGGTGTGTGTTTTACCTCTTCTGCCACTCATAGAGGTGATAAAAATTCATCAGATTCACATAACCGTTGAACTCAGAGGGTGATGAAATCCCAGTATAATTCTCTCCAAAGAACGTTCTGATTAATAGAAACTGCAGAGGAACTAATTTTATGAAAATAGCAAATGGGATTGTTTCAGCTGAAGCAAGCCGGGAGAGTGAGTGCTGGTGCCGAGCGGAAGATGCAAACAGCCGCGTTGTGCGGAGCTGACAGCTCCAATCTGGCCGTTTATTTATTAAATGTCTTTCTGCTGTAAATTATTAAGCCTGGATTCTGGGAGATGAGGGAGCTGACAGGATAAGACAATAGAACGGAAAGCAAACCTGGACAGCTTCCTTCAGAATTATTGCAGCACTGTGTCTTGTGAAAACCCCTGCCATCCCGGGTTTGGAGAAGGGGGAGAGTCCCTCTTTGGCGGGACTCAGAAATGGACGAGACAAGTAACATGCTTTTTATTTCTGATTTTTATTTGCCAGTTCTTACACATCAGAATGTTCTTCAGAGAAAATTCAACCTGTTGGCTCAACAGCTGGGAGTCAGGCATTTTGTCTATTCTCTGCAAGGGCTGTTTTGCCCAAATAAGGAAGAACTTGGTCAGCTTTACCATTAAGACGTATCAAATGAAATGTTTTAGGGTCCGCAGCCGTGAGAAGACTGGGTTCATGTGGCTTATTTGACAGCTGGAAAGGCCCTTCATGCCGACAAGGCGTTCTAGGGTCTAATTCTTTTTTTTTTTTTTTTTATAAATGTATTTATTTTGTTTATTTATTTTTGGCTGTGTTGGGTCTTCGTTGCTGCGCGCGGGCTTTCTCTAGTTGCGGTGAGCGGGGGCTACTCTTCATTGCAGTGCGCGGGCTTCTCATTGCAGTGGCTTCTCTCATTGTGGAGCACGGCTCTAGGCACGCGGGCTTCAGTAGTTGCGGCACGTGGGCTCAGTAGTTGTGGCTCACGGGCTCTAGAGCACAGGCTCAGTAGTTGTGGCACACGGGCTTAGTTGCTCCGCGGCATGTGGGATCTTCCCGGACCAGGGATCAAACCCGTGTCCCCTGCCTTGGCAGGCGGATTCTCAACCACTGCGCCACCAGGGAAGCCCGGGTCTAATTCTTAAGCTGAAAAAGAGGAAAAGGCTGGTGGACAGAGAGGGAGTGGAGCTGTGATTTTGCTCATCATCGATTGAGAAGCTGGAGTTCTGGTAAACGGGGGGGTGGCTGGTTTACGTGAATCTCAGGCTTCACTTCTAGACCTCTGTTTTCTAAAGAGTGTAACAGAGGGCAGGAGGCTTCATTTCCTGGCCAGGCCTTGTAGGGCTTGAGTTTCCTCCTGGGTGACATGGGAAGCATTGGAGGACCTTTGCAGAGAGGAGTGACATGATCTGACTTGTCAGAAAAACTGACTGGGTGCCAGTTAGTGTAGTCTGTGGTCAGAACGGTGCCTGATTCCCATAACACTGAGCCACTCGCTGGCTTTGGGTGATTCCTCCCCGAGATGTCCAATGAGAGGGCTCCTTTGATTTCTCCTCACCTGTAGGATGGGTGGGATTTCTTTGTTCTTTGTGAAGTGGTGTCCTCTCCTGGAGGGTGCCAAGGCTGGTGATAAGGTGGAATTTCAGGTCCCTCTGTCCTCCTACAGACACGGAGGAGGATACAAAGGATCAAACAGCAAGAGAATCTGCTACCACTGGCCCTGCCCTGGGCTGGGTTTGTGATCCAGTAATCCTTTCCGGGCAGCTGATAGACAGCGGCTGGCAGGAGAAGGATTCTGTGAGTCCTGATTTCCTCAACTCTGGGGAAGGAGGAGAGGACTGCAGCCCAAGAGGCAGGACACCAGGCAGCTGCTGGGAGGCTGGCTACGGCAACACTCGGCTGGAGCCTATACGGGACCTGTGGTGGGCGGGAGAAGGAAACGCACGAGGCTTTGTGGGAAAGCGCGAGAGTCTTGGAAGAACCGTGGGGTTTCTAGACTAGCAGATGTCTTGAGGCATTTTTACAGCCCATGGCAGGCCTGAGCCCCACGCTGCCTTACAAGATAGAGAGTTCGCTGTGCCCGAGGAGCGGCTGAAACGGGCTCCCGTTCAGCGGCGTCACACCAGTGAGTGTTCTCATCCCTTCTTTCGGGGTATTTTAGAACAGGGTCAAGCTGAGGCTGCGGGCAGTGTAGCCATAGTTCTTGAGCTCTGAGCAAAAGGAGATGGTCAGACCCAGAATTGAGGGATTTTAAAATATGGGTACAGATCTTATTTGAGTTCTCAGCTGCTCAAATTGAAAGGGCTTTTTATAGATCGGTGCTGTGTTCTGGGATTGAAAGGCCAAATACTTAGGAAGAAGCTCTAAGAGCTAAATCAGGATTAGGGATCTAATTCTCTCAGAGGCATACAAGTACCTAGGTGTGGCCCAGCATGAGAGTGCAGGCTCACAAATATCCCACGTTTTTTAATTGGTGAGGGTCCCTGTCCATAAGAAGGAAACAAATCTTGAAAATTTCATTTCTGGAATTTTCTGCCCCAGAACTTTGTTTTGCTAACCTTTGGGTACCATACCAAGCTATCCCCAATAGAAAATATTAACATAGGAGTTTGCTGCACAAACTCAGAGGCCCTGAGGGCAGTAGATGTGACTTAAGTTTATCTAATAAATACATGATTATAAAGAGAATTGCTTCTTTCATCGCTTTGCCAACATATTCTTCAGGTTGAGACAGTTAGGGGAGTCAGCACATGAGCAGGGGACAAGGAGAGAAGAAAGGAGGGGAGTGACAAAGAGCAAGAAGCTTGAGGAATGAAGAGAGTGAAGCCAGATTCCTTAAAGAAAAAGAAAGCACAGTGTGTGATCTCATCTGGGGTTGAGAAGGATGGCCATTCCTGAATGGTCATTTCCCCAAACCTTCTGTTTCCGGAGCTGAGCTGATTGCCCACTTATTAAACTCCAGATTCTGCCTGACACCTTGGTTGTGTTTTGACCTAAGGATTAAGGGCCTGATACTATTCACTTTAAGAACTGAGCATCCCCCATCCATCAGGTGGTGTTCTAGAAATGGGGGTGTGGAGATAGATACGGTGCCTTTCTTCAGATTGTTCACATTCTACTTTCAAGACAAACAAGAAAACACCCTGTGTGATAAAGGCTACATCACAGGCAAATCTGAGGTACTTCCTACCTACAGGGGAGGAATTAGAGGGGCCAAGAAGAGTTTCCAAGGTGATGCTGAATTGGGCCTTTATGGATGACTGGAAATTAGTCACAAGGATAAGAGAGAAGAGGTTCCAGGCACAAGAAACAGCATATGCAAATATCTAGCAGTATAAGAGAGACCAGCAGAACAGGTGGGGGGACAGGAGTTCAGTGTCTGTGGTAGGCAGTGTGGAAGGCAGGAAAGGGTAGAAGATGAAGTGAGGGGTCATGGGGGCCTGTGTCATGAAGGGCTTGCGTGGCCTGATAAGGAATCTAAGCATTAACCTGCCGATTCTGATGAGCCACTGAAAGATATAACAAGAGAAGGTCTTTATACTTTTTGTGTACACACACACACACACACACACACACACACACACACACACACATAGAGACAGCTCTTCCATAAATCTCTTATAGATATTTATCTGCTTCTCTGGCCTCTGCTTGAATATATTCAGGGTTGGGGAGCTCTCAACCTCCCAAAGCTGCCCACTTCATTGTTGGATAGCTATAAACCTGAGAAAGTTCTTACATTGAGCCAAACTCTGCGTCCTCATAATTCCTGCTCATTCCGTCTAAGCTTTGCCATTTGTAGCAACACATGAAAGGCCACTTGAAAAATATTTGAAGATACAATGAAAACTTCCCTTGGTTTTCAGTTTTCCAAGTTAAGCACACACAGAGTTCCCTCATTCTTTGTTTATTTCATCGATTCTAGACTCCTTTACCATCCCCGTCACAGCTATCTGGATGAACTGTGGTTTATTAAAGCATCTTTTAGAATCTGGCACTAGAATTGCTCATAATACTTCACATAAGCTCTAAAAGTATGGAGTATAGCGATGTGATTACTTCTTCTTTTGAGCTGGACACACTGTGACCATCAGGGACTCTCAAGACCTTAGTTTGTTACTGGCCACATCTCACTGCTTGCTTTTAAAGCTTTTGATTAACTGAAGCTTCTAATTCTTCTGCACATTAATTACTGCCAAGTAAATTCCCTACTGTACTCAGTATGTGTAATTTATCTCTGAAATCTAAATATAGGACTTTACATTTATTTAAATGTTACTTTGTTAGTTTTCTAGACCACTAGATTCCAGCCTATTAGATTCATTTTTCAAGTCTTGATTCTCTTTCCTATGATATTAGTCGGCCTCCCTGCACATTTGATAAACATTTTTTGTATGTTTTAATCCAGGTCACTAATAAAAATATTGTCTAGGATAGACCTTGGTATCAGTGGAGACCTCCTTCCAGTCTGAATATGTGTTCAGACAGCTTCAGTTTTGCCTAATGACTCATTTTACAATATTATTCATGTGATTACTTTAAAGATACATTGTATTTGGCATTTTCTCCCATTCAAATCAATAAACGTTTATTGTTGACCTCCCATCTACTAGGTTCTGTGTTAGGTGCTGAGGACTCAAAAAATGATCAAGATATCATTCTTGTCTTAAAGAACTCATAGAAGTGACATTCATATATACACCAATTCCAAATCAATATGTGTGTAATTAAATATGCATTACCTCAAATTTGTATTAGAGATATATATATTTTCAATATAAAATATAATAGATAATATGCCATGTATATAATTTCATATTAATATTAGCAGTATAAATAAAGTATATAGAGAACCCAGAGAAAGGGGAGATTTCTTCATCATAGGGGGAAGAGGAGAAAGAAGGGCTTCATACAAGAGGTGACATTTTGGACTTCCCTGGTGGCGCAGTGGTTAAGAATCCGCCTGCCAATGCAGGGGACATGGCTTTGAGCCCTGGTCCGGGAAGATCCCACGTACTGCGGAGCAACTAAGCCCGCGAGCCACGACTACTGAGACCGCATACCACAACTACTGAAGCCCACGCACCTAGAGCCCGTGCTCTGCAACAAGAGAAGCCACCGCAATGAGAAGCCCGTGCACTGCGGTGAAGAGTAGCCCCTGCTCGCTGCAACTAGAGAGAAAGCCCGCGTGCAGCAACGAAGACCCAACACAGCCAGAAGTAAATAAATAAATTAATTAATTAAAAAAAAAAAAAGAGGTCACATTTTAACAGAGCCTTGAAAGATATGTAGGATTTTTGTGAGATAAGTGGAGAATGGATATGGAAAGATATTCCAGACTGAAGAAACAGAATAAGCCAACCATGGAAGAGTGAATGTCTTTGGTTCAGGAACAGCAAATATTCTAATGTAGATGGAGTGCCAGTGTCAGGGAAATGAGCGGCAGGAAATGAGACAGCATGCGAAGGGTCATGAATGCCATGTTAAGGAATTCAGGCTTTAGCCTGTAGGTGAAGAGTTTAGCTAAATCAGAAGTCTTTGAGCAACGTGATCCGATGTATCAAGGTCATAACTCTACTGTACAGGAAATGAGTTCAGTTTGGCAAACTTATCCTTAGTGAACCCATGGTGACTCTGGTATTAACCAATTATTAAGCATCTGTTTAATGAGCACCTCAACCTTTGTGTGTGTGTGTGTGTGTGTGTGTGTGTGTGTGTGTGTGTGTGTTTTATTGAAGTATAGTTGATTTACAATGTTGTGACTATCTCTGCTGTACAGCAAAGTGACTCGGTTATACACATAGAGACATTCTTTGTTAATATTCTTTTCCATGATGGTTTATCACAGGATATTGAGTATAGTTCCCTGTGCTGTACAGTAGGACCTTGTTGTGTATCCATTCTAAATATAAAAGTTTGCATCTGCCAACCCCAAACTCCCAGTCCACTCCTCTCCCTTCCCCCCTTTCTGTGTGTGTTTTGCTCCTACTTCTTCAGCTTCTCCACATTTCCTGACTGTTGCTTTGACCTTTGGGACTCTTGCCCTTTTTTTTTCCTTAGGTATTTGTGTTCTGTATTCTGTTGCTTTATTTGTTCACTCACAGCTTGCTCTGACCTTTACTATTTAATGTGTCCTCTGGCTCTGACCTCTGAGCCACAGCAATTCCCTGATCCTCAGAGCTGGCCTTGCCTCCACTCCAGTGGCTCATGTGCTTTCACTTCCCCGGGGCAGCCGTGGCTTCTGCATTTTCTGTTCCTCCTTGGTCTCACCTGGTCTCACCCTTTGTGCTACTGTCTTTGCATCAGTTCTCTTTTCCAACTCCCTGACCTGCAAGTTGGGCCCATTTGCTCACTTTGGTTCCAATTGTGGCTGGAGAATGTGATCTTTCCTTTTTAGGAGCTGTATGGTACAGTTGAAGCGATAGGACTAACACACAAGAAACCCTCTAAGTTACAACTGAGTGACAGTTGGCTGTACTAACTAAAAGCGTTCTATGAGTTTAGAGAAAAGATTGAGGTGGAAATCCAAGAAGGAATGGTCCATTGGACCAATCCATTAGGAGGAATGGTCCTTTCTAGTCAACTCCCTTTTAGAAAGGTTTGGATATTTGAGACACAAACATTTCTTGGGAAGAAGGAAGAACTCCTTGTGGACTTCCCTGTGATTGGCTCCAAAGCTGCCTGTCTTAGAGGAGCGGCCTGGTCTGTGCCATTTAGCGGTGGTTGCCACCAGAAGCCTTACCCGCCTCAAGGAGAGAGCAATTTAACGCCATTTCCAACTTAAGCACCATATCTACAGGGCGTGAAATTAGTTCCAGCAAGCAGCAAATTTGCTGCTAATAAAAATATTTAGCGATTCACTTGTCTTTAAATCAGCAGCAGAATATTCTTTTACTTGCATCAATGCTTGTTTCTCCCAATTCTAATGTTTGATAATCAAGCTGGCGTTGTTTAGCTAAAGCTAAACAGCAATTCTTCAGCTCTGCAAAAATTTGGGTTTCCTGAGAGGGAATTTTTTTATCTCTTTCCTTTGGTCAAGAATAGGCCTAGATGTTTGGATCGTGGAGATGGAACACTTTCACTGGTTTGGGGGTCTTGGAAATAAGTTTTCATTCTCTTCTGTCTGCCAATATTATCTCCTGAGTCGTTGCACGTGGAGAATCTGGGACGCTAAGAACGGACACGATTTCTATCTCATGTTTAGACACAACTTTACCCTGTCTTGGTGCCAAACTCATTTTAATTTCTTTTCTGTCTCTTTTAGCCTCTAGTCCAGAGTGAGGGTGATCTAAAAACTGAAGAGATACTGTAGGACGTTAAAACTTCTTTTTCATTCATTAAACAAATATTTATTGGGCACCTCCCATATGCATTCTTTGTTTTAGGTCCTTCTTTGGATCAGAGTGCTCCAAGAAGGCTAGCATGATAGTTGGGTGAGAGGCTGACCTGATAGATGACACCTCTTCTCCAGGTCACTGGAATAGTGGGTCACATAGACACCTACTTCTTTTTCTTTTCCTTATGGAGTTCATCGAAGAAACAAAGAACAGCAAACATTCTCTCTCTTATCCCTTAATTGGTCCAAGGGTCTAAACAGATTACTTGTTTCAAAGTCCATATAATTTAAAGAAAGAGTGTAGTGGTACCCCGGGGACTCTGTCTTCTACCCCAGAGGAGCATCTGGGGTAGAAGATGGCTGGATCATCTTTCTTAGGCTCCTGGTAGAAATCAGTTTTGATCATCCTGACAGGAAGTCAAGATGTAAGCTGCTTCTGACACATACCACTATATCCTTCTCAGAAATCAGCCAACTTGAGATGCTGATGAAAACAGGCCTCTTGCTTAAGAGAGGGACCCTGGCAGGGCTGATAATTAGAACCAAAGACAAACGGAACGGCCTAACTAACACTAACCTCACTGCTGGAGATACAGGAGGGCGTAGATTAAAAACACGCCATCGGGGAATGACACTTGGCAGTGGCCTGGAGGTCAGCATGGAGGCTCAGCAAGGGGAGAACCCCTCTGTGCATAGCAGCAGGAGGTATAGAGGACTGGAGATTAGGGTTCTAGGTTCTGTGCTTGGTCCTTTCCCTCAGGTACACGACTCTGACGAAGCCCCATCTCCCCCTTGACATCAGTTTCCTTGTCTGTCAGAACAGATAGATTTTTACCCACCCTCCCAGATCATCCTACTACAGCATGAGAGGATGGGAGGGTGACCGTTTTGAAGGGCTGTGAGAGATTCCCCAGAGGAGTAGGTACTGCGATGAAAGTCTGCATTTCTCCTGGGATGGAGAGCACGACATCATGATACATTTAAGTTAGACAAAGCAAGGCTGTTCTAATCCTAAGGGACGTAAGACCAGATTAAGTGGAACCACCTGCACTGCATGAGATATGCAACCCACCCCCGCTTCATGCTCTAATCTCCAAATCCCAAATATCTGCTACTCAGTGAGAGTCAACAGAAGTTCCTCACGTTTAAAACCTTGATGATTGTATCCTAGCTCTAGAGTGATGGGAATCATCAGGTGTGAATTGTTGGGAAAGTATAAAAAGTGATTTGAAGAACAAGTGCTATCAGTTAGTACTTAAGCAAGAGCCAGAATCAGGATCAGGAAAATAAAAACCTGAATAATTTCGTAATTAAATAGAAATAAAGACATTCTCCAATCCTCCTGGTCCTGTTTTTCTTCTATGTCAGTATGTAATCAAGAAAGACTTTCTGGGAATGAGTATACAAGGAAAACGTGTAACTTGGAGGCTGCAGATTGAATGTTGTTGAGGGCAGCTGGTTTGTAGCGCAGCATAAGGCCGCTGGGAGAGCAGGGAACATAAAGAACCAGAGAAAGAAGCCAGGAGGAGAACTGGAGAGAAAGAAGGGAGCTGGACAATGGGAGCCCTGGAATCTCCCGTGAGCCCCTTGACCCTCGAGGCAGAGCTGGCAGAGGCTGGGGAGAGGAATGATGGGGTTGGAGCAAGGATGCTGTTTTTCTCTGCCAGGTATCCTGGTCCCTTGGCCCCCTTCTAGCTGCTTCTCATCTCAGTGTCCTTTAGGGAAGCTGTTTGCTTCTCCATTTCCCATGGCAGCCACCTTGCCTCTGCCAGCTACCACCCAGGCAGGGGGTCTCATGCCTACAGCCCTCTTGTAGTCAGGTGCCAGAGCTGGGTCAAAAGTCAAACAGGTTGAGGATGGATTATTGATGCTTTAAAGTATCTAATCTCTTCAAATGCCCATCTGTTTCTCGGGCATTTCTCACAACAACATTCATCATAAGCCTGTTGTTAGGTTTCCCTGAGTTCTCCTTGAGTTAATGCACATATAAGGTAGAATCTTAGCAGTGCTTCCGCAAGGTCCTCATAAACACAGCCCTAGGAGGTTAATAATTCCAAGCCTAGGCTGGGCAGAGCATATGATCAAGGACCAATAGTCAAAAAGGGCTTTACAGGTAGAATGAATAATGCTCAGAGGCAGTAAATCACTGTAATCTCAGAAAGAGGAGCGTGGCTAACACATCGGTTTATAAAACAGACTGGCCTTCTGCAGAACTTCTAAGGGGTTAGGTTGCTGATCTTATTTCAAGTAGTTTATTCTCGGAGGTCATGTGTAAAATACTTGATTTCTCTCTTAGGAAAATTTAACCACCTTCCTAGCCCTTAGCATCAAGGATTTGGATTGTTGAAATAACTGGATCCTGTGTAATAAGGAAAGGAGATATGTGTGGTGCAGAGCTGTCAAAAGAAATGCCTTGCTAGGACACCCACATTCCAGAATTGGGAGGTCATTCGAAGAGTGTCAAAATGAGAAGTGGAAGCAATGTTAGAGGTCACCTAGAGGCAGCATGGCATCCTGATAAGAATACAAGCCCTCATGTCAAACTACCTGGGTCTAAATCCTTTCCCTACCCTGCACTGGCTGTGTGACTCTGGGCAAGTTACTTAACCTCCCTGTGTTTTTGTTTCTTCATCTGGAAACCAGAAAACATTGCCTACCTCAAAGATTTGTTTAAGGTAATAAATGTTAGATATTTATACCATTAGTAATTGATTTACGGCAAGTTTGTAAAGCCCTTCAAAATGAGACATTCTATTTATATGAGCTCTCTCTGCTTAAGGTAACTAGAAAACAAAGAAAACCCCAACCAATTGGATTCACCATAAATTTATGCTGTTTAAGCTGGGTTGGCCCGTGCAGCTGCTGAGCAATCTTGCTCCCCATTTCTTGTTGACTTCTTAGTGCAATTCCCTCAATAGTTGTTCTAAAGCATGGTTTTTCAACCTTGACACGAGTAACATTTGGGGCAGCATAATTCTTTATCGTGGGGAACTGTCCTGTGTATTGCAGGATGTTTAACAGCAGCCCTGGCCTCCACAAGATGCCACTAGATGCCTGTAGCACCTTCTCCCCATGGTGACAACAGATGATGTCTCCAGACCTTGCTAACCCAAAGGGCCTCTGGGGTGGGGGGCAAAATCCCCCCCGGTGGAGAACCACTGTGCCAAAGCTTTTCCGTCTTCCTCAAGCTCATACCTTCAAACACCCACTCTCAGTTGATAATTACGCCTCCTGTTTTCCTGAGAAAGAGATCATCTGATCTAGGTTTTGAATATCCGTTTCTTCCCACTCGAAATTCATCTGGATATTCCCCATCATTTTCTCTTCCCCTTTAGTCTGGAGTTGCCCTCTTTTTCAAAACTAATCGTTGCACTTAGGTCTTTCATTAATGTCCACCCAGGTTCTCTGGCCCTCACTTCCAGCAGTCGTTGCTTTTCTCTGTTCCTTTAGTCACTTGTCTTTGCTGGGCCTTCGCTTCAGTCTAGATGCACATTTTTTTTTTTTTTCCAAACACCTTTAAGTATTGATACTTAACTATCCTCACTCAGCTACTAGTTTTTTTTTTTTTTTTAAATCATGTTTTTCTGAAAAAGAGATAACAACAACTAATATTTGCGGAGCCCTGACTGTGTGCTGGGCACTCAGGTAGGTCCCACTGCCTCAGCTCCCACAGAATTTTTAACCCCCTGCATTCTGGCCATTCCCGCTCTGCCCCAGGGTGCTTATTTCCTCAGTGATCACCTAATTGCCAAATGTAATGGCCTTCTCTTGGTCTTCAGTTCCTTACGTTCTCTAGAGTTCTTACCATGGCCTGACCATTGCTTGGTTGAAAGTCGATTTCAATTTCCCTTGGATTTTAATTTCTCTGGGCTTTGATTTGATTAGCTAAAAGTCAGAGGAATTAATTTCAGGAACTTCTAAGACCCCCTTTGGTGCCAGAATCTTATACATTTAAGATCCTCTCAGCTTCTGTTTGCCAGACAACTGCAATCAGAATACTGTACCTTTAGAAGCCACAGAGGTGCACGAGAGGGTGCAGACAAAGGGACCCCACCTCACAGAACACCGCTGAGGCCACCTCTACCTTCCTTACAAGCAGCTAACTTCGTCAAGCTTTGCTTTGTTCCCCAGCACCACCATTACTCTAACCAGGCTTAAAACCAGAGTGATTTTGTTTGTTTTTTCTTGGTTTTATGCTTCCCTCTCCTTTGCCCTCCATTTAATCAGCCCACAAATCCAGCTTCCACATCTCTCTAATCCGTCTCCTTATTCATCCCCACCAACCACTACTCTAACTCAGGACTTCATTACCTTTTTCAAATTAAATTTCCCTTACAGTATTGAGTCCGTATTTTCTAAAAAACATTAAACTGCTAATGCTACCTTCCACCTCCCCAGCTTTGCCGTCATTGTTGCCTTCTTCATCTGGAAGATGACCATTTAACCCTCTAACACTTTCCACACACATAAATACATACTTCTCCTCCCTCAAGCCTCCTAATTTAGTTATGATATAATTTTTGGTTAAATTGTTGTTCAGAATTTATAGTATTTTAACTATGGAAATGTTGTCTGTAGCTAAGCCATGTCGTGTACTATGATTACACTTCCTTTCTTGTACGTTTTATTTTTTAAGTTAATATGGGTATTTTAAAAATTTGCTTAGTTTTATATGTACTCATCGACAGCTCTGCTCCAAACATTCTAGGAGAACTATAAATTTCCTCCAGTTTGGCCATGGATATCAGATAATTCATCAGCTCCATGTCAGTTCAGTTTCGTTTTATTTTTCCTGCGCAGATGCCAGCTACAGCATCTTTTTCCTGCTCCAGTCCAGACAGGTCGAGCTTTAAGCCTGTGGCACGTCTTTGTGTCAACATTTCGGGAATTCCTTTCATTCCGCTCCTGCTTGAGCCCCTTATTTCCTGGATCCCGGGTCTTTCTCTTTCTGAGTTTACTGCCTATTTTGAAGAAATTCAAATCTTCTGTAAACCTTCATAGAAAGGATTTAAGGAAATAAATATTTCTTAGTATTTGCATTTTTGGCAATGTCTTTGTTTAACTTTATAGTTGATTCCTAATTTGTCAAGGTGTAGAAATATTAGTTAAAAGTCATTTTCCCTCAGGATTAACATACACACACTACTATATATAAAATAGATAAACAACAAGGACCTACTGTATAGCACAGGGAACTATGTTAAATATCTTATAATAACCTATAATGGAAAAGAATCTGAAAAAGAATATATATGTTCTGAAATAATCTGGAAACGAATGTATATAATATATACTTCAAAAAAATATATACATCTTCCCTCAAAACGTTGAAGATCTTATTTCACCAGTTTTGTGTGTGTGTGTCTAAGCCTGTTTTTAGAAAGTCCAATGCTATTCTGATTTCAATTCCTTTTCATGCAATCTTTTTCCTCTCTTCTTTCTTTTTTCTTTCTTTCTTTCATCCCCTCTCTCTTTAATATATCAGCCTTATTGAGATATAATTCATATATCATACAATTCACTCGTTTAAAATGTACAACTCAATGGCTTTTCGTATCTTCCCAGGGATGGACAACCATCTCAGCAATCAGTTTTAGAACATTTGATCACCTCCACAAAATACCAGTCTTGTACCTGTTAGCAGTCAGTCTCCAATTCCCCTCAACTGCCAGCCCCTGCTCCTTAGCCCTAGGCAACTGCCAACCTACATTCTGATCTATAGATTTGCCTATTCTGAACATTTCATATAAATGGAATCATATAATATGTGGCCTTTTGTGACTGGCTTCTTTTACTTAGCAAAATGTTTTCAAGGTTCCTTCATGTGGTAGCATGACTCAGTGTTTCATCTCTTCTCATTGCCAAATAATACCATTGTATGGATATACCACATTTTGTTTATCCATTAATAAATTGATGGATATTTGGGTTGTTTACACTTTTTTGGCTATTATGAATAATGCTTCCACAAATAGGATTTCCTTTTTATCCCTGACCTTCTGAAGTTTCATGGTGACATTCCTTGGTGTCACTTTTTCATTCATTGTCCTGGGTGCCCAAGAGATCCTTTCAGTCTAGGGAACTGTGGCCTCTAGTTCTGAGAAATGTTCTTGTAATATTTCGTTGATAATTTCATCCTATCAATTCTCTCTTCTCTCTTTCTGGAATTCCTATTAGCTGGATTTTGGGCCTTCTAAATTGAGTCTCAAATGTACTTATCCCTTTTCTTCTATTTTGCTCTATTTTCTATGAGCACTTCTCAACTTTTTTCCAGTGTTTCTATTTAATATTTTATTTTATATATTTTATTCTAATATTAAAAGGCTCTTGTTTTCTCTTCTTTTTCATAGCATCATATTCTTTTTTTATGAATACAATGTCATCTCTTGATTCTCCTAAGTTTTAATTATTCTATTTTTGAAGTTTCCTCTTCTTTCTGCATTGTCTGTTTCCTCAAAGTTCCTGTATTTTGATCATTAGGTCTTTCATGGTAGAGACTTCTCTCAAATGTTCAGTACTCATTGCCTGGAATTAGTATTTAAAAATGATGCCCTAAAGATCAGATAGAGATTCTGTGTGTGTGTGTGTGTGTGTGTGTGTGTGTGTGTGTGTGTGTGTGTGTGTGTGTGTGGCGGGGGGTTGGTC
Organism: Eubalaena glacialis; assembly: GCF_028564815.1. NCBI lineage: Eukaryota > Metazoa > Chordata > Mammalia > Artiodactyla > Balaenidae > Eubalaena > Eubalaena glacialis. The sequence continues at coordinate 8,822,532 of NC_083725.1, read as the reverse complement.
TTGTGACTAGTGGACCTTGTGGCAGAGTGATTGGACAGGGATCTGGCCATTTAATTGGGGGCTCTCAAATAGCAGTGTTGGTGAGTCTTTTCTCTTGAGCTGGTAAGTTTCCCAAAGAGGAATTCTCTAGTCTTCTGCCCAAGGAAGAGGTAAGTATAAGCTTGGTCGCTGACATTTTGGGAGCCTAGCCAGGGAAGGGGACCATGGGATCTCACCTCTCAGAATGCAATCTTTCCCTTCCCCTCCCACCCCCGACCCCCGTCTCAGAATGGCCCGTCGCCTGACCTTTAGCTGTGACTACCGTCCCTGCATGTGGACCTCTTCCAGTTCAGTCTCTCCAGGGAGGTCCTCTCATCTGCTGAGGATCGGGGTGGGGTTGGGATGTTGGGCAGTTACTTGGCTGCCCATTTCCAGCCTCACCCAGGTCCATGGCCCTCAGAGGTTCCCAGTGCTTCCCTCTCCAAGTCCGATTTTGTTGACCTCTCTCATCTGCTGTTGGCTCCTCTTCCATAGTCTTTGTCTTTGTGGGTTCGTGTCCTTTTTATTTACTGTAATTTTAGTTGGATTTTACGAGGGAGAAGAGATAAACAAGCATGTCTAATTCACCACGTTTAACCAGAGTCCTGCTTGCTTTTGATTGAGCTGTTCCATTGGCCTCATGCTCATCCGTTTTAAGGTTGTTTCTACTTTGACCCAATCTATACATTTCCGCCGAATGAGTTTTTCTAAAGTACAGCTCTAATTATTTAACCCCTCACTTAAACATCCTTCACTGCTTCCCCATTTGACTGTAGAATCTTAACACTAGAAAAGACTTTACAGGTGTTTCAGACCGCTCTCTGCTTGATGCATGAGTCCTCTGTCCGCAGTGACGGCTCACTGGGCCTCTGCCTGAGTGAGCGTCTCCACGGAGAGGGCAGACTTCTCACTGGCCGTCCATTCCCTTACTGCACAGGTCTGTTTGTTAGAAAGTCCTTTCCTACATAGAACTGAAATCTTGCTCTTGAAACTTCCAGTTTTTGACCCAAATTCTGACCTATGGATCCTCACATTAAAAGCCTAATCTCTCTTCCACATGATGGCACTTTATAAAACTGAATTATTGCTACCATGAGCCTCCTAGATCTTCTGTATATAGTCCTTCTAGTATAGTCCTCTGGTTTTTTTGTTTGTTTGTTTTTTTGTTTTTTAACTAGGAAGCAGAGAACTCTGGGTATGTCAGCCTCTGGTCAGCCACTGAGTGGCCTTCCTGAATATCACACAGCCTCTTCCCAGGGCGCGGACGAGTGCTGTGGCAGGAGTTTTTCTCTTTCCTTCGGTGTCTGGGCGTGTGAAGTTTACCTGGAGACCCACGTAGACCCTGAAGAGGGCAAAGGACTCTGGAGATGTGGGGTGGGGTGATGGGTAGAGAGGAGATGGGCTGGGTCAGGGCCCAAGGGAGGGAACAAGTTTCTGGCACAGCAAAATATCAAGCGGGAGAGTCAGAGGAGGGGAGAGGCCGGCAGGATGGGGGGTAGAAGGCAGAGCAGGAGCCCAAGTCAGTGTGGCACGTGGCGCAGAGGCAGAGCTGCTCCCCCAGATGTAAGTAGCCCCTCCCCACGAGTGCCATAAAGATATCTTGCTCCATCTGCTGTTGGAGTGAATGGAAAAAATAGAACCTTTATCTCTGTTGAATCTTGGGCTGTGCAAGCCTGAGGTGAAAACACATTCTCTGTCTGTCTGTCTGTCTCTGTCTGTCTGTCTGTCTGTCTCTCTCTCACACACACACACATACACACACCCACACACACACACTATACCACCCACCCCACCACACACACGCAACCACACTGACTCTCGCCTTCCCCTGTGGGCAGGATGCAGCTCTCTCACAGCTCCTTGCAGCGAGGATAGACTTGAGCCAAAAGGGGTCCCTGGCTTCCTGGTTCTCTAGGATGCCCCTGGTTACCAGGGTAAGAAAATGTAAGACCTCGCCCAGTTATCTCCCTTGTTTTTTGAGTCCACTGGCCCACAGGCAGGTGTTTAGTTGCAGAGAAAAGTGATCAGGGAGGGGACAGCGTGCGAACTGTCCACAGGCAGATGTTGTTTTCGATTTCTTGGTTTTGCCCTTTAGGCTCTGGGTGCACACGATGGAGTCGATCAACAGTCTTCCTTCCATGGTCTGCAGTCAGTGCCGGGCCACTGAGACCTCTCGCTGACTTACTGAACTCTTATTTCCCCGTTCTGGTCCCCCATCCCCACTTCTGCTCCACTCTCCACACTAAAGGCTCCCACTCTTGATTATTTAATGTGTTCCTTGGCTAGGGCTCTCCGGAGAAAGTTCTGAGATGGAGAGTTGCGCGCAGGTTTGTTAGGGAGTGCTCTTGGGAGGTACACTTGTGAGGAAGGGAGGACAGGAGGATGGGACTGCTGGCGAAGCGGATCCCCGCTGTGGTTGCAGCTGCGGACTCAGCTGAGCCCACACAAGCTCTGGACCTGGCAGGACACTTTGGAGTTCTCCCAAGGGTCCTTTTGTAACCCTGCATCAGCCAGTCATGGATCACTTCCCCTAGAAGGGGCTTAACCTCGGGTGAGGCAGTTCCCCTGAGGGATGCAGCCTTGAGCCTCAGCACTAACACCCCAACAGCTAGGGGGTGGGCGCATTGGCCCTGAAGATAGGTATGGGTGGAGCCCCCCAGTATCCACTGTCATGTGTGTCCTTCTAGTTTACCTTCCAAAAGTTTATTCACCCACATATGTATCCTTGAAATATATGTGGGGTTCCTCTGTGTCTTTTAAAATTTTACATAAATAGTATTGTGCTATAAATCTATCCTCTTCCCCACCTAGCATCCCAACTCCGGTTTGGAGGCCTATCCCTGTTGCTTTAAGAAGATCTATTTCACTCCGTCTTAATGCTGCACAGAGTTTTGCCATCTGTAGACACCACCATTTCCCCTTCCGTTCCCTTGGTAATGGACACCCAGGTGCCACTAGTACTTTGCCACCCCCATCAGCAAGGTGCTTTTGTGTGAGAGCTTCTCCAGGGCGAGTGTACCCATGCAGTGGCAGTGCTGGGTCCTGGGCTCCAAGCAGTCTTCATTTCAATAAACCCTACCAAACTGCTCTCTAAAATAGCTGTGCCAGTTTTCACATTCATCAGCTTTCCTGTTTCTCCGCATCCTTGCCAGCACTTGGTTTTATGAGACTTTTTAATTTTTGCTAATTTATTAGCTGTAAAGTGATATCTTATTTTTCTTCTGTGTTCTTCATATTATTTGTGAAATTAAGCATCACTTCAAAGACTTGTTAGCCATTTAGATTTCCCTTTCTATGAACTACCTATTTGTAGACCTATACTTTGCTCATTTTTCTATTATCTCCTCTTTTTTTCTTACTAATTTGTTGGGATTCCCTGAACATTTGTTAGTGCAAATGTCTTCTTCCAGGCAGTACTCATCTGCTAACTCTATCGATGGTGTACTTCACTGAACGACAATCTTTAACTGTGATGTAAAATCCACCCATTTTTTCTCCTCATGGTTTCTTTTCCCACCTCAAGGTCACAATATATTAACATATATTTTCTTCTATTAGTTTATGATTTTACCTTTGACATTGAAGTATTGACTCTGTATAGAGTTTATTTTCTCATTCAGTAATGAAATAGATTCAAATTTATTTCACCACTTATGAAGTAATTCATCTTTTTACTGTGATTTATGATGCCAGATTTATCACACGCCAAGTTTTCACGCACATATAAGCCTGCTTCTGGACTCGCTCTTCCATCCCACTGGCCCATTTCTCTCTTCTGTTTAGGTACCTCACTGTTTTGATAACTCTGGCTTTCTCATATTTCTCAGTGTCTGGAATGGTATGTTCCTTCTTCCTGCTCTTTTTTTTTTTTTTAAACCAGCATTAGCAGACCTTTATTCTTCTTCACAGATTTAGAATGTTTGTCAGGTGTTCTTTTGCCCCCACTCTCAGCCAAATCTACTGGGATTTTGATTGGAATGAATTAAATTTACAGGTTAATTTGGGGAGAATTGACATTGTGCGGAGTGAAGTCGTCCCTCCCATGTGTATGATAGACTCCTCCATTCATTCAGGTCTTCTTTTACATTCTTTAATGGGGTTTAAGGGACTTCCCTGGTGGCGCAGTGGTTAAGAATCCTCCTGCCAATGCAGGGGAGATGGGTTCAAGCCCTGGTCCGGGAAGATCCCACATGCCGCAGAGCAACTAAGCCCGTGCGCCACAGCTACTGAAGCCCGCGTGCCTAGAGCCCGTGCTCCGCAACAAAGAGAAGCCACCGCAATGAGAAGCCCGCGCGCCACAACGAAGAGTAGACCCCGCTCGCCGCAACTAGAGAAAGCCTGTGCATGGCAACGAAGACCCAACGCAGCCAAAAACAAATTAAAAAAAAAAAAAGCGTTTAAAAATATTCTCCAAGTCTTATATATTATTTTTTAGACTATTTAAAAATAATTTTTGTTGCTATTGTAAATGGTATTTTATTGTATATTGAATTTGTTTTTACTTATAAAAAGGAATTGTGTTTTATTCTCTGTTGGTAAGACAACGGATAATTCACGCTCTAGGGGGTAAAATACCAAAAAGAAAAAGCAATATTTGAGCAGCCTCTTACCTTTTGGTGTCAAATAATGACCAAAAATGCTGCTGTAGTCTGGGAACTACTAGTGTCTAGATTCTCTGCTAAGATGCCACTAATTTTTATTTGCGTCCATTTTCCAAAAAATGTAAACATTTAGTTGGTGCCAACATGCCCCCCATTCCTCTCTACTTCTGCTTCCTCTCCTTCAGAGAACTCAATGCCTGGAATTTCCGACTGAACTGACCTGCCTGGGCTTCACTTAGGTGGGTCCAACCTCGAGTACTGCTGACTGGAAAGTTGGGCAAGGGCCAGAGCAGGAAAAACTGACAACTCTTCCCAGACACCATTAAGTAATACCTTTTCTGTCTCATTTCCCAGACTGACGCAGAAGGGGGTTCTGGAAGGCAAGAGAACAAAGAAACCAGAGCTGGGCATGAATAGGGCGGCAGGGTCCACCAACACCATCAGGGAACAAGGCTGGAGGGGCAGCCCTGCTGTGTCTCTGAGCTACGCAAGGTACCAGCAGGCTCAGTGCATGCTCCCTCTTCTGTCTCCTTCCTTCTCTTCCATGCAATCTTCTTAGATTAATCACAACGGAAGCAACACTTTTTTTTTTTTTTTTTCTTTTGCTGCATGTGGCATGCGGGATCTTAGTTCCCCAACCAGGGACTGAACCTGCACCCTCTGCAATGGGAGTGCGGATTCTTAACCACTGGACCGCCAGGGAAGTCCCTGGAAGCAACACTCTTAATCTCACTGAGTTCAAGCAGGCAAATCCAAGGACTATCCATCTCAAATTAGATTTTATTATGATGCTATGGAAAATGCTTTTCACATGCTTTGAGCAACACTTTTTTAAATGGTTACCACACATCCATTATCTCATTTGATCCTCATAACAACCCTGAGAAAGTGAAAAGGCACAGACTTGCCTCAGATGCCCAGTGAATTATGTTAGAATCAGGCCCCAGAGTGTTCTGACTTTCCAGGCCAAAGTCTTTCCACTCTACCATTGTTACTCATATTTGATTAATGTTCAGGCCATTTCTCAAAGAGGAAAAATGTTCTCTCAGACATCTAATATGGACCTAAATTTTTTGTATCATAATGTAACCTAAAAGGTACAAACAAATAAGTAGGTATGACCTTCCCAATGTTTGTAGCTTTTCACAACTAAGAATTAATTAAATGCTAACAAAATTCTAAAATTAAAAAAAATTTAAGTTAACAACATTAGTCCGGTTTGAACCATCCTGTGGTTTTCCTAAAGCTAAATCACTGCTGTGGAGGAGCACGTAGCCCTGACTGCTCAGTTGCAGGTTCTTTTTTATGTACTTCTCCTAGTGCTTGGGCCCCACCGTTCTTCTGGACTCGAATTTCTGAGACTTTCATTTGTTGAAAGCACCATGGTACCATTTGGCTTTTCCTGGCCACAGATGCATTGTTAAGTCCTGGGTCTGCCTCTGTCTTTTGCCTTTTCAAAGTTGATTCCTTCATAAGGAAAGGCAATTAGTAATTCTTATTAAACCCGGCTTCCCGGCATGAACCATGGTGCAATTAACTCTTTGCATGATGCAATCAAGTGATCCTCCGGGACAGAGGGAATCATTTCTAGATTTTGAGTCCTTTTAAAAGATGATCAGATTTTCCTCTTTGGGGAGGAGGTATGAAGAGGAAAACAAATACTGAAGAATTCAATTTTGCTCTGTGACGGCCTCGTCTCTGACAAGTAGTTTATCTCTTTGTTGAGACTGGGAGAGGCGAACCTCCAGCAGGGAGAAAATTAAAAAACTCTCAGCGCCAGTTGCTGCCCTGATGAATCCCATCCAATTACTTAACAGGACACTGCTGTTATGCTTCTTTATTACTGTTGTTTTAATTGTATTATATTCTCTATTGTTTGTCATACCATTGTAAAACTTTTTCGAATTAAAAAAATTATTTTTCTTTGAGTCCATCCTTTTTCATTTGGCAACCATTGATTTCTTTTGCTTCTGTTTTCATAACTGAGTTCAAAATGAATATAGGATTATTATTAATTTATGTATTTCTTTATTTACTTTCTTCCTGAAATGTAGCATCAGAGAGGTTAAATTCAGAAAAGAACTTTAAAGACAATCAGTTGTAGTAGGAGAGTTTTAAGGTTAAAATAGTATAGAATTGTGTAAACTTTTGCAAGAAGTTAATTACACTCCTCTTTTGCTGACAGAGTCCCCCTTTTCAACATGAAGCACTGAGGCAACATGCTCTCAGTTGAGGAAATTCTTTCTTATCAGTTTGGACCTAGTTAGCCTCTGGGATTCCAGTAGGTGCAGAAAGAGATGTTTTTTTTCCTTGGGGGACTCAGCTGTCTACTACTTGGATTTTGGTTCCATCTCAAAGTCATTGACGGAGATAAGAGGATTTGGCCATACTCTCTACATAGCAAGGGGCCTTTGAAAATGACCGGGTCTTTCACAACCCATCATAGCTGGAAGAATCTGACCCTGTACGGTTAAGGCTCTCTGGCATGTTTTAGCTCTAGGAAGATTTTGACCTCTTAGATCTATGAAGATCCCCCTGTACTCATCCAACGCGTGACATAGCCTCCTGGCCACCACTCCAGCCCCTCCGGCCTCAAGGAGAGGGTGCCAGATAAAATATAGGACAACCTGTCAAATCTGAATAGCAGATAAACAATGAATGATTTTTGGTCTGAGCATGTACCAAATCTTATAGGAAATGTCCTTATGGCTCTCTTTTTCTCCACTGTCCTCTACCACACATGCCCAGAATCTGATTGCTCCTCCTCTGGCTCCCTTCTCTCTTGAAGCTTCGAACCTTCAGCAATCTTGGATTCCTTACTTTTTTCAGTCTCCTCACCTCCAGCTCTGAAGCCAGGCTCTCCCCTGCCCAGCAGCCGCTGACATTCGAGGGCCAAGGCAAGAGTGTACGGGGATGCCCGGCCCGAGCACGCCTCCCGTTCCCATCACCAGCATCGCCCTGCTCTTCCAGGAGCCTTGTGCCCCTTGGCCCCCATCCCAAGATGTGTCTTCATCATAACTCCCCACTCCCCCTCCAACGCTCACCCCTTGGTTGGCCTGGGTACCTGGAATATGACCTAGAAGGGGGAGCAAGCCTCCTGCCCCCTGTCCCTGGGGAGGGGTGCCCCTGTCCCTGGGGCTGGGTGCCCTGGAGGAGAGGCAGCACGGGCTCCTCTAAAGAGCAGGGTCAGGCAGAGATGGGGTGGTGGGTCTAATGGTGGTACTGCCCACCACAATCTGGAGAGGAGTGTGGCCAGCCCCTGGGCCTTGTGGCCTGTAGTTGCTGGACTTCATCCTCCCTCAGGAGGTTCTATGAAGATCGAGGTATCTGGTTATCCTAGTTTCTGTGTTCGTCGTCCCCACCCGCCCCTTCCTGGCCTCAGCCTTGTCTCCCTTCCTCTATCGCTGCCGCAGGACTTAGGGCTTCCTTTCCTTGCCATACACATCACTGGTGTGTGTGTGTGTGTGTGTCTGTGTGTGTGTGTGTGTGTGTGGAGGGTCAGCAAATTTAACAAAATCTTGACAACTAACGGTTTTAATTTAGTGTGTTCTTGAGGCCAGAGGAACAGGTAGGATGGCGAAGTGACAGTGGGAGAGGATTGTTGTTTCGGAGAGAATTCAACCATTCAACCGGTGGTCTTCACCCCCTGTCCCTCCACCCCCTGCTTGGGACTGAATTAGCTGGTTATTTTCCAACCCCGCTGTGTGTATAGACACACCCACAGCGGCTTTGATCCTCCCACGCTTTCCTCCTAATAGACTTACTGCTGCCAAAGCTTCCAGCTTCTTTCTCCATGGTGACCAAGCCCCTCATTTCCATTTAATCTCAGCCTCCACCTCCCGGTAGCTGCCCTCCCCCTGGCAAAGCCTGGCCGTTTTCTTCTCTTGTCCCCTTTGCGTGCCTCTCACTTCTTTGCCCGTCTTCTGGCGATTCTCCCAACGGGCAAGGAACACACGTCGACACGTCCTGGGCTCCATCCTTCCTCCTTTATCTGCCCTCTTCTTTCTCTTTGTCCCTTTGCTTCAGTGACTCTTGAAGCTTCCTTTCAGGCCCCTCAGGCTCCCTTCCCGGCCCCAGCCTCTGGATAAAGGACGCAGAGAAGGGAGGCAGAGCAAGGGCGCTTCCTTCTCCCCCGTGGCTGGCTCTGCTGGGACCCTGGGGTTTCCCGGGGAAGATGAGTCTGTGGCCCAGCCTCCCTACCCGGCTCGGGCGGTGGTCCAGGCCCTCAGAGTTCCCCGGAACAACGCCTGGAGTCTCCTGCTGCTGGCACCGCCTTAGGTGGCCCAGCCAGGCCTCTGCTCATGGCAGGCTTTGCGTGCAGCTGAGTGGAAGGACCAGGTCAGAGAGCTGGCCTCTGTTCCTGTCTGGGCTGTGGCGCCCAGCTCCAGGTCTCACGACAAGTTTGCAGAATTCCCTTCATACCTCCCGTCTGCCCCAGGCCTTCCCATTCTAATCAGTGATTCTTTCCTAATGGAGAAAATGGCCCAGTCTCTAACAGACTGTTTATGTCCCAGTCCTTTCCAGCATACACACATTCTTTTTTTTTTTTTAAGAGAGTGCAGCCTTGAATGCGTGGCTAAGGAGGCTAGCATTTATTCTTTTTATTTATTTATTTAGGCTGCGTTGCAACTAAGCCCGTGCGCCGCAACTACTGAAGACCGTGTGCCTAGAGCCCGTGCTCCGCAGCAAGAGAAGCCACCGCAATGAGAAGCCCGCACACCACAATGAAGAGGAGCCCCCCTCGCCGCAACTAGAGAAAAGCCCGTGCGCAGCAACGAAGACCCAACGCAGCATACATACATTCTTACCCAAGTTATCTTCCTTGGTCCTTGTGACGATCATGTGATTCTGATTTTGCAGATAGAGAGACTGAGGCTCGGTGAAATGAAACATATTACCCAGTATTTGAACAAAGAAGTAGCCTCAGGAGCTGGGGCAAGAACCCGGCTTGTACTCCTCTTCGTTGCGCCTGCTTCCTTTTAGTGGTCTGAGAGGGAGCTGGGAGGGGAGAGGGCTGCCCTTTGCCCTATTGGGCCCAGGTGCCAGTAGGAGGGATAAGCTGCAATTTCCCCCCTTCTGCCAGATCCCCTCATGCCCAGTTTACATTGTTCTACAACGCTAACGTGTGCCATTCTTGTTAATATCTCTTCATAGATGTTTTAGTTCTGTCTGCCCCATGTGTGCGTCTGATTCTTTCCTCGACTCTGAGCTTCTTGTGGGTACTTTCCACTGCACGACCCCTCCTCCTCCCTCCCCCTGGGTCAGCACAGGCTTCAGCACATGGTCCCTGGGGTGTCTGACTTAAGGCCCTGCAAGGGGCATGAGAAAACAATACTGACACTGTCTATAGTGGGGCAACCCAACTTACTGTCTTGTTTTCCCTTCTTCCTGTTACAGCGCAGCCAGGCTTCTCAGCCTCCTTGTTAGCCTCTGTGAGAAATTAAAGTCCCCATAATCAAATCAACCCTTGTAAATTCCCTAGAAGCAGCTCCAGAGCATCAAGGAGCCAGCACACCCCAGACCCAAATCCATGTCAAGTTTCATAGATATAATTCAAACGGGGATCAAAACTCACACGAACCTAGTAACTGAGGCTGCTCAAAATGCAGAGTTTATGGTCCATCTGCCTCTCTGCTTCAGGGAATCTGTCTTAAATTTATTGCAAAGTAAAACAAATAAACCCAGGCAAAGGCAGGATGGAAATCTGCATACTCGTCAGAGAATTAGCAGCCCTCTCGGGTTAGGAAGGCTGCCTCTCAATTTGCATCTCTAAGGAGTTGTGACTGGGCGGGCTGGGGGCTGGGAGGTTCGGGGCAGGATGGAGACTCGCTGCAGGACTGCCCCCTGCTGGCAGATTGCTGAACGGCAACCCTTTGACCTTCGTGGAAGAGTGGGGGGCTAGGGGGTGAGCGGTGGGAGCTGGGCTCGCTGCGGGCAGCTGAAAAGAGAATCTGCAGCTGAAATACGTGTTGGGAAGGTGTGGAATTGGAAGAGCAGGTAGCAGAGAGAGGCGGAACTGAGGAAGAGAGCCTAACTTCGAAACCCAGGACTGGGGGGCCTTGGGGGAGGCGGAGGTGGCGGTTTAGAGCTGTCTCCAGTTGTACAGACCAGGGATGTGGAGACTTTGTTGACTCCTCCCCCTCTCCCTTTCCCTCGCCCTCGCTCTCCACAACCCGTGGGTCACAAAACCCAGAACACTGGCGCTGTCTTGTTGGCTCCTGACGGCTACAGACCGGTTGCGTGGACCCCGGGGGGCTGGGACTAGGGCTGCGCCACACTCGTGGGGCTGTGCCTGCAGGGCTCAGTTTGCTCATTTGTGGACCCAGGGCTGAAACGAGATGCCCTCTAAGGCTCCCCTCGCTGCTCACATTCTCTGATTCTTTGCCTCCGTGTCCAGGGATTCAGGGATCTATGACATACTCTCCAGGGACGCTCCGAGGAGCCCAGCTACCCTCCTAGGGTAATCCCATCATCCTTCACAACAGGCTCAGATGACACCTTCCTCAAAGTGATACCTCCCCTGACACGTTTAGGCAGAGACGGGCTTGGTCCTTCTAATGCTCTATGGATAGAAAGACATATACTGACAGACGTATATAATCACACTGTGATAATTTGTTGTACTTATTCATATATCAGCTCCCTCCCCCAGGATGTAAAGCCCTTGAGCTCCTTGGATGAGGGCAATGGGAAGGGGCAGGTGAGCGTCGTGGTCATTCTCAGTATTTACTTGCTCCTCTTTTCCCAGCCCAGTGCCTGAATCATAGTAGGTTCTGGCTAAGTATTTGTTAAATGAACGAAAGAATGAATGAATAAATGCAGAAGGTGGCACAAGATGATGAAGGTTTGGTTGTGCAATTTACCAGAGACCTGGGTGTCACCCCAACCTCCTATTTCTCTCCGTCTCCCTCTCCCTTATTCTTCAACTGCTCCGTGGTAGTCTACCTAGTTTCCTTCTGGAGTAACTCTCAAATCTTTCTACCTCTTCGCCATTCCCTCAAGAGGTTAAGAGCATAAAGTCTGGAGTCAGAAGGACCTCTGGCACTTAAACTAGCCATGAGAAACTACCTGAGTCCTGGTTTTTCTGTCCTTTTTTTCCCCCCAGAGACAGTATAGCTTTGTGGTTAGGAGTATGGACACCCAAGCTAGACTACCCTGGTTTTAATCCTGACTTCTCCTGACTTGCCCAGGGCAAGTGTCTTAATCTCTCTGTGCTCAGCTTTCTCATGCATAAACTAGAGTTAATAGAATCTATTTTATATGGTGGTTTTGAGGATTAAAAGAGCTAATACACATAAAGCCCTTAAAACAGTGCCTGGTACACAGTTAGCCTTAGCTAACTCAATAAGTACTAGCAATTATTAACAAAAAGCAAAGGAATTTTGCAGAATTGAAGGCAAGCACCTGAAGAGGGAACTGTCCCAGCAGATGCTCTGAAAAGCTAGGAGGAAGCTTATGGACAAAACAGCAAAGTATTTCCACGAGGAACATATGCAGACATGCCGAAGAGAGTTCACTGGCTAGGGTGGCAAGAGAAGCCAGCTACTTCTTCGTGCCTGTAGAACCCAAGCTGTCTTTTTTTTATTTTCTTTTCAGCAGAATCAGAAGCATCAATGAGGTGGGTCCAAAGTCTCCAAACATAGAGCAGCTTCTCGGCCTTCCAGATCTTCAGGGGCATGTTTGCTCATGAAACCTCCCCCAGCTGGCTCCCCTCACCTCCTCAGCCTCGTTCTTGCTACTCCTTCTCTGACACTACAGGCTCCATCCATGCAGCTGTCCCACCCAGAGTACTCTTTCCTTGCCAGTCCTTCTGGGAAGCTTCCCTCATCCCTAAAATTGGGTGAGGTCCCTCTGCCCCCAACCCCGGCCCCCAGTATGTGCTAGTCTGCTTGGGCTGCTATAACAAAACGCCACAGAGTAGGTGACCTAAACAACAGAGCTTTCTTTTGTCACAGGTCTAGAGGCTGCAAGTCCCAGACAAAGTGGCAGCAGGGTTGGTTTCTGGTGAGGATTCCCTTTCTGGCTGGCAGACGGCCCCTTCTCCCAGTGTTCTCACGTGACCGCTTCTCTGTGTGTGCATGGAGGGAGAGAAAGCTCTGATATCTCTTACTCTTCTTATAAGGACACCAGTCCTATTGGATGAGGGCCCCACTCTCATGACTTCATTTAACCTTACTTACTTCCCTAAAGGCTCTGTCTCCAAGTACAGTAACACTGGAGGTTAGGGCTTCAACATGTGAATTTAGGGAGGGACACAGTTCAGTTCATAGCACTCCATCAGACCGTAAGTTCCACGAGAGCAGGGCCTTGTCTATTGCTTATCTGCATGTCCCTCAGCTTGGTCCTCACCCCAACTCCTTGTGAGTCTCTGTCATTTCTATAGTACCTGCTCATAACAAGGGCTCAATAAGTATTTTTTGAATGAATGAATAAATTTGTCAGTTACCTGCGATGATAGTAGGAGTTTGAGGCACATAAACATTCAAGTATGATCTAGTTGAGGTTCCCGACAGGAGGCTCCTTGCTAGCTCGTGACAGAATGAGGACTGAAAGTCGGGTCTTCATACTCCCTTCTACTCTAAGTCCAGTGCTCTTTTCAGAAACCCGGAAAAAGAGGTGTCAAAGATCTGTATAGGGACTTCCCTGGTGGTCCAGTGGTAAAGAATCCGCCTTCCAATGCAGGGGACGCAGGTTCGATCCCTGGTCGGGGAACTAAGATCCCACATGCCACTGGGCAGCTAAGCCCGCGCACCACAACTACCGAGCTCGCGCACCTCAACTAGAGAGCCTGTGTGCTGCAAACTACAGAGCCCACGTGCTCTGGAGTCTGCACGCCACAACTGGAGAGAAAACCCACACACCTACAACTAGAGAGAAAACCCGCACGCCCACAGCTAGAGAGAAGCCCGTGAGCCGCAACTAAGACCTGATGCAGCCAAAAATAAATTAAATAAATAAATAATTAATTAATAAATCTTTTTTAAAAAAAAGATCTGTGTAAAATTGGAGATTCTTTAAAAATCCTTGCCTGAGTTTCCTTGCAAAGAAAAGGTCTTTGGACAAGCAAAAATTCTTCCTCATTTTGTGTCTCCTGCACACGGGCTGGTTTCCTCTCGTGCTGATAATCAGTAAAGCACTTGAAATGCTTTTTCTGCTTCCCCTCTGTCTGCTTAGGGGCAGCAGAACTGGTCTGGGTTGGGGCAGGGACTTCCTCTCCACAGGTTTGATTCCAAACCCAGGTACGTGGCTCTTTGACTGCCTCCTTCTCTGCTAATGGATTTTGTTAACTGTTTGTCATTTGCTTATGCAAATCTACCTCTTTCTGCATTAAAATGAACCCAATTATAAAGTGAAATTTCACAATTAAACCACTTAGTGAAGGACATTAAGCGACCAGAAGGAATCTGGTAAAAATTTCAGCGATAATTACAAAGTGTTTCTGAAATGTGACTAAGTTCTAGGTTTTTCTTGAAACAAACATGCATACGTGCACATTTTCATATACGTACTGCACAGACACATGCACATATTTTCACACACCTGGTTTCCATCTTCTCACCAGGGGACTTGTTCTTGCTCCTTCTCTGGGTCTAAATTTTCCCCAAATAGAGGAAATTCCACCAGCCATCAGATCATGTCTGCAAAGTCCTTGGAAACCTTCCAAAAGAAATGGCCACTGGGCTAAGGAAGCTGCGGTGGGCAGGAGGGTGGAAGAAGGTGTAATGGTTTTAATAAAGTCTCTTTGCCATCTTGGTGATTGATATATTTTGGCATTTGCTTCCCAGCTCTGCTGTAATCAATAGCAGTTATAGACTGAGGAGCAGGAAACGGTGGGGATGTGGGATGGAGCAGTATTGATTGGTCTTTACAGGAAAGAGCCTTGCCTGATGACTGCAGTGCTGTGGCCACCAGAAATGAGACCTAGCTGTCCCAGGGAGAGGCTACCTTTCCTTATATTCATCCAGGCAAGGGGCATGCAGTCCAGGAACTTGGAGATGGATGAGGATAGATGAGCATCCACCTAAAAAATGACTCTTTCTGGCATTTGAGGGAGCCACTCACACTGACTTTCCTCATAGCACCCACAGTTTGAGGGTGGAAACCACAGTCTTCTGGGCTGGTGCAGGAGTAGGATGGGGAGGGTCTTTAAGAGGGAGAGGGTGATGGTATGCTGATGGTTTCAGGCTACACCTATATCCAGGAATGGATCCAACTCACTTGGCAGCATGCTGCACCCTCAGGCAGAATAAAGTAGAAGTGACTTTAGCCCAGACTCTGGAGCCTGATTGCTTAGGTTCAAAACCCAGCCCTGCTTCTTAATGCATGACCTTGGATGGGTTAATTAACCTTTCTGTACCTTGATTCCCCCATCAGCAACATGGAGATAACAGTACCTATTTCCTGGGGTTGCTCTGGTAGTTATGCGAGTTGACATATGTAAAGAACTTGGAACGGTCCTGGCATATAGTAAATGCTATGCACATGTTGTTATTATTATCTGATGGTGGTGGATACCTGTGCTGGCATCCATGATTTATGGGTGGAAACTTAAGGGTACACATTTCTCTAATCAAACAGGGTCATCACAGCATTCGCCTTCTGCTGATGAGAACACAGGGCTCAGGACTCAGCCTCTGTTAAATAATTCTTAGTACATCAGCCATTAGCTATGGGATTTCTCAACACTTTCTAGATTAATTTTTTTCTAAAAGCTTTTTTTCTTTAAAAAAAAAAAAGACCAAGTGCAAACATACAGAAATAAAGATGGGAATGATAGCTTCAGAGCCCAAAAAGTCCAACCAAGACAGGTATGTATTTGTTCAACAAACATAGAATTCCTACTATGTGTGAGATAGTTTCAACTGATGTGACAAGTTCCATGTGTGAACCTGAACTCAATGTTGGTGCATTGAGATGTGTAATCCCCCCTCTGCAGTGCCTTGATAGCTGTCCCATAACTGGAGATCCTGCTGCCTAGAACAATGTGCTCAAAACAGAAAATGGTTTATTAAAAAAAAACATTTGCCACGATATTTTTGTTGAAAACATATTCATTTTTGAAGTATAGTTTTATTTTCTTTTACAGACATGGGTGAATTTTCAGTTTTGACACATGAGGTGATCTGGGGGCCTATTTTTTTCCAATTGTAGGCCTTGACACCACGACTAATAGAAGTTGGCAGATTGGCAAGCAGGTACTAAGGAACCCACTACAAACTCCTAAAAGGTTAGAACCGGAAGGGACCCTAGAGATCCTCTAGTTCATCTCCTTCATTTTAAAGATGAGCCCAGATCCTCTAGTTCATCTCCTTCATTTTAAAGATGAGCCCAGAAAGGTGTCACGGCTTTTGGAACCTGGTCTTTTGATTCCAAGTCCAGTGCTATTCTGCATACCATGAGCTTGTACGTCAGCCCTTTCCCTTTCCCAAATCTCCTTCTATTCTCAGGTTTGTACATTTGATAATTCGGTTCAAGTCAATGAAAATGCACTGAATATCTACTTGGTGCCAAGCATAGTGTTAGGTCCAGGATACAAAAATAAGATGTGGACTCCACCAAGGAGACCGTAATAGATGGTATTATTGTACCCAATTTGCTGCCTCTCCCTGTGAGAGGATTATACTTATCTGTGCCATTGACATGGACTTGGTCATGTGACTTGCTTTGGCCAATGAAATTTCAGCAGAAGTGATATAAGTCACTTCTGAGCAGAGGCTTTTGGGGACATTTTATGGTCCCACCCACATTTTCTCTTTCTTATCTGCCAGAAGAGTGGCATGTCCAGAATAGGGCTGCACCTCTAGCTGGGTCCCACCTGGAGAGAAGATATGGAGTGGAACCAGAGCCACAGCTGCCACATAACCTGATGGGAGATAAACCTTCATGCAGTGAGTGCCTGAGATTCTGTGGTTGCTTATCCCGCAGTGTAACTAGCATAAGCTGATGAATGTAGAGAGGATCGCAGGTTTGTTGGAGAGTTGGCTTATTTCCAACTGAAACACAGGGTAATGGATGCTTTGCTAGGTGTATACACCGAAGAGTCAGAAGTAGGCCAAAAGAGGGAAAAAGAGCTCTGGGGAAGAGGCATCAGGAAAGACTTTCTAGAAGAGGCAGTAGCTTAGAAGAGTTTTAAAGGTTGAAGTGAAGTTCATCATGTTAGGGGCTTGGGACGTTTGTTTATTGAGGCATTCTAATCGGAAAGACCTGCATGCACAGACGTGAAATATCACAGAATGTTTGAGAATTGCCTGTAATGTCCACAATGGGGGGCCAGGATGATATTTCTTAACCTTTGAAGCCTACTGGGTATATACAGACACTCAGGTAAAAATGCATCATTTATTTTCATCAGAGCTTTGGCGCCAAATTTTCATCTGATCTCACACCCTGAGGATCTAAGATGGACTGTGTGTGAGCCATAGAGGCCCTATTTCAAATGTTTAATTTTTATTTTAATCAAAGAATACATGTACATAGTTTGGAAATCAACAGTTGCCTTGTTTCACTCCTTCACACTCCCATCCTCCAGGGCAATCACCCTCAGCTCTTATAGCTTATTTCTCTTTTGTATATATTGCCATGTTTTAAAATAATATCCTGTATTGTTATTTCTTGATTTACTAATTTTAGAAATTGTATATTGACTTTCTACCATGGTAGATGAGAACTTATTTCTCCCACACCGTTCTCCCCCAATTTCATCCCTACACTTCCCCTCCTTCTATCTCTCCAACATAAATTTTCTTTTTTGTTAAATTGATATTTGTGTTTATATACTAATGACTATGCAAATATTATTTATTCCTGAGTCAAGAAGTGTACTGTGATCATGTGTCCTCTTTTGTATAGCTCTTTGTTTTTTTTTCCTGTAGTTAATAATTGCCTCCTTTTTTATTGACGTGATGTCCAAATGTACTTATAATTAATTTTTTTCAAATGGTTTAACAATTCTGCTACGTACCTGTCAACACTATGTTTCATATGTTCAAACCCATCTGTTCCATTTTTTCCCCTATAGTTATCCCTCTAAGGACTTTCTGTTTTTCTGCTCCAATCTGGATTGGCTGCTCTTGGAATTGAAACAGTGGATAGCTGTCATCTTGAGATTTCCCTTTATCATCTTTTTGAATATTTTCTTTACTGCCTTCTCATGTTAGATCCCCTATTTACTGAATCCTCCGTCTTTTTATCATCTAACTTTACTAAGCCCCATCTTCCAATAACTTCTTAAGAATGAGTGCTTGGGAGGTAATTGTCTTGAGTCATTGGCTATCTGAAACTATCTCTATACTACTCTGGTATGTGACTGATAATTTATTTGAATATAGAATTCTGGGTTAAAAAATATTTTCTTTCAGATTTTAGAAGGTATTTCTAAAATCTGATGTTGTTTTTGAAGAAGGTTGATGTTTTCTTATTCTTGTTTCTTTTACCTGTTTATTTTTTCTTTTTAGAAATTTTAGAAACTTTTATTTATTCCTCATGGTTTAAAATGTCATAATGATGATGGTGGCGGGCATTGATTGGTACATATCTTTTTCTCATTTTTTTGTGCAGGGCTATTCAGGAGACTAATCCTTTGTTTTTCTCCTAGTCATCTCTTTTTCCTTTTGCTTCCTCCCTCTTTGGAAGATTTCTTCAGTTTTGTCTTCTAAACTTATGAGTTTTTGAAAAAAATTTAATTATATTTTTAATTTAAAAGAGGCTTTTTAATTTAATTTTTTCCGTTTTCATTGTACTCTCTTCTTGTTTTATGAATACAACCTTTCCCTTTATCTTTCAGAATTGGTGTTATTGCTCCTTTTGAACTTTTCTTTTGTTCCTTGCAAACTCTCTATCAACTTAGATCTCCTTTTTTTCCTGTTTGCTTGCTTCTTTTTTCACATTTGAGGCTTTCTTTAAATAACTGATGATTCTCAACTGTTTATTCATATTTAAGAAAGAGGCACTAAAAGTTGATTTTGGGAGATTGTTTTGTAAGTGCCAGAGTTTGTTGACTGATGGGCTTCAAGTAGGATGATGGGGTGGAAAATGAATCTTTTTATTGAGGGAGCTTGGGATATCACTAACTGGAGTTCTCTCTGGGGCTGTTCAGTTCTTCAAAGTAGAATCTTCCAATCTACTGGTTGGTGGTATGGGAGAGTTGCTAGCAAGGCCAGGGAAAGGACTAAAGGTCACCTCTCCTTAATCCTCTTCACCTTCCACCATACTTGGTGTTCCTAAGTCCAATATTGTTCTTATTTAGTTTCTCCAAAGGGAAAAACCTCTTATTTCCTGGAGGATAAAGGGCATGGCTGACTGGCCGTGTGGGGAGAGTGAAGACCCCTTCTATAGAAAGACTTTCCACCGATGCCCCCTGTCCAGCCAGGCATCCGACCCCGGCCCCAAGGTGCTTGGTGCCTCCAAGGGCTGAACCTTTCAGGGCTCTGCAGGGTGGATCGGCCCTCCCCACAGACCCTTGGCTTGTGATTCCTCTCTCTGTTGAGCCAGTTACCACTCTTCTCTCTTCATTCTCTTAAAAAAATAATTGTGAAACTCTCTAAGCCTCTGTTTTCCTTCTCACATTCTTGTGCTTGGTTAGTACCTTCGTAGTCTCTAGAGGGTAGGCTGGTTAGCCTTTCCTGGGGTGATGCCTCTACCATGGCGAAGAAGGCGGTGGGTGGCCGGCTGTCTGTCTAGGTCTCACGGTTCCTCAGTTCCCCTTGTTGGCTCCTCTTCTTCGTGCTGTCCCTTGAATGTTGGTTTTCCTCAGGCTTCTGCCTCGCAAGGACTCTTGCTGTCCCTGTAGCATAAGTCAAAGACTAGGGGCATGTTCACGGTCTGCTCTGCAGCCCCTTCCTCTCGGCTCACAGCCTGGTTTTGGCTCCTGAATTGGAGAAGGAAGCAGAGAAGATGGAGGAGCCACCTGGACCTCACCTCCTTTGGTCTTACCTTGGTGCTTGTCTGGTCTTAAAATGTTTTTTCGTGACCTCAAACAGGAGGGGCTTCCAGACTCGCCCAATTATACCAGCCTCAAGGGAGGGCAGGGATGTAGGGAACGCCCCCCTTTTTCCTGGTCCAGCTCTGTCACTCGTTCCAAAATGAGTCAGGCACCACGCTAGGGGTTAGAATTATACTTGTGAGCCAAGCAGACTGGATCCTACCTGGATCTTATCATCTGGTCACAGGAAATATACCAACAATAACAACAAAACAAAAACACTCCACTCCGTAGTACAGAAGTCCCGTGTGTCACCCCTGAGCTCCCATTTCTCAGGCCTGGAATGGGAGGGTGAGGGGAGCTCATGGGAAGCAGGGGGCTTTTGAGTAGGTGGCCATTACACACAACACTGTTTCATGTCTCCATGTCATTTGTGTGTTGGCTTTTCTTCCCTTGTCATTTTGGCTAATTCCATTTGTTCTTTAAAACTGTTCAGTAAGCTCTTCCTCTGCAAAGTCCTCCCTGACCCTTCCCCCCGCCTCCCCCCCCGACCCCCGCAGCATTAACCACACTCCTCCTAACCCCTCCCTCCTTGGTATAATCAGTGGCATCCTGGGTTAAGCACTGCTTCAGGGGCTAAGGGCACAATATGGGGAGACCCTGAGCAGGGTGTGGGGACACGTCAGCTTGGGTGGAGTCCTGGCTCTCCCACACACTGCTTTGGCTTTGGGCAAGTGAATCAACCTCCCTGAGCCTCAATCTCCTCATCTGTAAAATGAGGATAATAAAATCCACCACGAAGCGTGATGGAGATGAAGTGACTATAGTGCGTAACAGGAGCATGTAACTGGCCCTCAGATATTGGTTCCCCCTCCTTTCTCCTTTTAAGGAGCTTCCAGTCTAATGAGGGGAGAACACCAAGCAAATCAATAAATGCAGCCATTTGTCACAGGTGCTGTTATAAAGGATAATGATGTGCATGCCATTGATTTATGAGTCCCTCCCTGTCCCTCCACTTGACGGCGAGCTCCCTGAGAGCAGGCTTTGCCCCAGCACGGAGCACAGTGCCTGGCACTCAGGGTTGCTCAGTGAACATTTGAGTGAACGAAGTCAGAATGACTGCTGGTCACAGTGGTGGTTAGAGCCATGCCCAGCGGTGCTTTCCGCCCCCCCACCCCCCACCCCGCTACCAAGAGCTGTTCCTACCTCAGAGGAAAGACAGTTATGGTTTATCAGCCATCTGGGTGAGAACCTTCCATCCTCACTAGCGGCTAAGTTTTCCAAACATTATCAACGTTTGGGACATGAGTATCTGCCACTCCTCTTGGATGGTGAGCATGAGTGGACACAGAGATGAGGGATGAACCATCCTGGGTCCTGCTGTGGGACCCACCTCTCTCGGCCTCCCTCTCTCTGGGCATCCAGACACACAGACCTCCCTCCACCAGCTTATCCATCCTCTCCAAATGAGTCTGTCTCCCAAGAACCAAACATTTTCTCTCCCTGGCCCTGACTTGAAATGAAACGACTTAGCCCGTAGACAGTTTTACGGTCCTGCGCTTTCCATTCTTCTTGTCGAGTCATTGCGCTGGTGAGAGCCCAACCCAGGCTCTGATTTATACAGCTCTCCCAGGCCCTGGTGGATTCAGAGTCTGGAACAGTAAGACAGGGCTATCCATCACCCCTCTGCTCAGATCTCCCTGGACTCATTGGGAAGGATGGAGGGGTGGGTGGCAGAGAAGACAGCCGCAGGGGTTCTGCCCAGAGAGCATTTGTCACATTGATCGAAGGCACAGGGCGAGAGTGGGGCGGGGGGAGTGGAGGCTTTTTATCTCACCCCAAGCCTACCCTGTGACAACAGGGATAGAGTAGAGCGGGAGAGGGGTGAGAACACACATGGGGGAGGGACGGGAAGGGAACCAGAGCTCAGAAGGCTGCCGGTGACCACCTGTGCTACTCCCACCTGCTCCAACTCAGAATGCAGCAGCCCCTGGTTCAGCCATGCTGGACCACCACCAGCTTATCCATACTGTTTGCACCATCCTATAGCACGGTGCCTGCCGCATAGTAGTCATGCAGCAAAGATACATATTTGCTGACTGACTAAGCCTCCCTTTCCTCCTTACTCCCTTACCTGATCTCAGGGTCAGGGACCATTCTGAGAAGTCCTCGCGCACGTGTGTGCTGCCTCTGTGCTTCTGTGGATGTGTGGATGTGTGTCCTACATGTTCATCTGTGATGCGCATGTGTGTGTGTGCTGCACACATGTCCACACAAGTTCACACATGAGTGAGAACTTTCTGAGAGTCAAGATTCTTAAATTCTAGAGTGGGTGACCCAAGGGAAACCATGGCTTTGGCTTCTATGAGGAATTTAATTATCTAAGCCTGGGGCTGGAAGGGGTGCCTCTCTGCCAGGAGGGAAGGGAGTGGGTGGGGTACCCTCTCAATGGCCTTCTCTACTTTCTGACCCCTGGTCAGCCAAGGCAGGAGGGGGCTGCTATGTGGATATCACCTGAAAACAACTTGAAATCATCATTGCTCCCAAGATCCCCACCTTCTGGTCTTGGGGATCACTTCCTAGGAAACATTGTGGTTGGAGAAGTGACAGCCTCTACCACTACCCAAGCAGAGGGAAGGCTGCAGTGCACCGTGTGTGCCACTTCTGGCCGCAGGCAGACTCTGGGGAGAGCATTTGTTTGTCAGGAAATTAGGGGCTTTGTTCAAAGCCAGGAAAAGAAAATCGACGCCCAAATTTAGGAGCTGAAGAAAAGAGAATTCAAGAGCTGCGGGGTGGTTGTGGCTTTGTTGTGTCTTTTTTTTTTTTTTTTTTAATTTATTTTTGGCTGCGTTGGGTCTTCGTTGCTGCGCGCGGGCTTTCTCTAGTTGCGGGGTGAGCGGGGGCTACTCTTCATTGTGGTGCGTGGGTTTCTCATTGCAGTGGCTTCTCTTGTTGCAGAGCATGGGCTCTAGGCGCGCAGGCTTCAGTAGTTGTGGCACACGGGCTCAGTAGTTGTGGTGCACAGGCTTAGTTGCTCCGCAGCATGTGGGATCTTCCCAGACCAGGGATCGAACCCGTGTCTCCTGCATTAGCAGGTGGATTCCTAACCACTGCGCCACCAGGGAAGGCCCTTTGTCGTGTCTTTTTGTTTCAGTGCCGCTGAAGCAATAACATGTAACGGCCTGAGGGCCGCTGCCTCCCAGTGCCTGGGAAGTTGGCTGACCTTAGGAGAAGCCAAGGGTGGCTAATGAGTCATTAAGAGTCTTTATCAAATCAGGATTATAATCCATCTCAACATGCAGAGGAAAATGTTTCAAATTATCTACTTTCTTAATTGCAACTCAAAGATTTGGCAGGAAATTGTCATGAGAGATAACGTCTGGAAATTGATGGATTGTGCTGATGTGTGTCTAAGCTTCCATAACTGTAATAGCTGGAGAATTCATCCACACACACGTGCATATGCTCACACTGATCCTCGGAGGCACAAACACCCCTGCTATGCATATGGATTCAGGATACTACCCAGACAGACAGACACACACACACAGTTATGTCTGCACACAGTACATCAAGCCATCAGCATTTATTAGGCAATTCAAATAGGCTGAGGTTGCTATCAAATGCTGCGAGATTGGGAAGAACAAGATAAAATATAAAAGAAACACTCTTTGCTTCTAAAAAGTTCAAAATCTGCTTGGGGAGCTAATGCATACATATTTGAAATTTAAGCACATGTACAAAGTGGCATTCCAGTGCATACTACTATAGTGGAAATGTGAGCATACGAATGCAGAAGGTTCCAGGACATGGGTGTCCGAATTACGTAGAGTTTCTGGAGAGGATGAGTTTTGACTTGAGTGTGGCCTTTCCCACTGCACGTTGTGATAGCTGCCAGGGGGGTGTAAAGCAGAAGAAGCCAAGCTGAGTCTGTCAAGAGGACCTGCAGCCAAGCAGTGACACAGTATGTCTGCAGAATCTCCAGGGAAGGGTGGGGCTGGATGACAAACTGGTTTGGTTGGAGAATCCAAGCTGACTCGTACTGGCCCCATTTAGTCAGGAGAGATTTGAAGCTCACCCCTTCCTTGTCCCTCCTACCCGGCCTCACTTTCTCTGCCTGCAGAATGGGAGAGGGATCCGAAGACAGAGTTAGGCTTTCCACCTCCTCTTGGCCCCCGAACAAGATCGCTGTGCATTCAGGGAGGGTGATTTGTTCATCTTTATAGTCCAGGGGCTTAGGATGTGCCTGGCCAGCCTGGATGCTGAATGGGAACCAATGAGCTGGCACGTTTCTTAGCGGCTCTCAGTACACACATGCTGAAGAAGAATGAATGAGTGAGTGAATGAGGGAGTGAGGGAGTGAACATGTATGCTTCTGAAGAAGCAATGCAGGACCGTGGTTTGGAGTGTGGGTTCCAGAGGCAGCCGCCTGCCTGAGTCCGCCCATGGTGACAAGTTACTCTCCTTACCTAAGCTTCACGGGAGTGCTGTGGGGATCTCATGAGACATTGCATGTTGAGCACTTTGCGTGGAGTCTGGCACTGAGCACATAATCAATACATATTGGCTATTATTATTATTGGCGTCGCCTGGTTTTGTTCTTCTCTGCTGAGCAAACCATGCTCCCCGTGCTGGGTAAGTTGGGTACCTTGCTCTCTCACTAGACCACTCTTCTTCACCCTCCCCCTACAACGTGATGAGACGTGACCAGCTTCTGCCAGGGCTGTGGCCTTCCCCCTTTCCCAGAGCTGTTGCTTGGTTCTCTGAGCCCTGCAGTCAGGCTGCTGTAGGTCCCAGTCACCAGAATGAAGATGGGCGTCCAACCATGCACAATCCTTAGCTCAGGAGGGCTTAGAGATTGGCTGCAGCATCAAAGGCAACAAATACAGATAGGGTCATCCCTGGAGACAGGGTAGGGATGGTCCATTGGATGGGCAGAAGAATGCAGGGCAGATCTGTGAGAGGTGGTGATGATGAGGGTGGTGAGGATGTGGATGGAGCCAAGGGAGAGGACGGTGAAAGCAGAGGTGACAATTGTGATGGTGACGAGGTGGTTGACAAGGATATGGGGGAAGAGAGGGTCAGGGCTGGGTCCTCCAGTACAGGTAGGAGAAGAGATCTTTGTTTTGGAGAGAGCAGATATTTCAAAACTCCATGTAACCCTGGGGGCAGAGGAGGGGAGATCTTAGCAACTTCTGCAGTCTGAGGGAGAAGGCATTGAATGTCCTGCTGGCCTCCCCCGACCCCATCACCCTTCGGCTGGTCCTGGGTGGTGTTGGCAGGAAGCAGAGTAGATTGAAGAACTGGTGAGCCTGAGTGATACATGATCAATGATAAAGGTTTCAGCATCTAGACACAGTTTATACCAGGGCAAAACCGAAGCCCAGAAAAGAGGCTTTAATAAAAATTGAATGCAAGTCACATAATAATTTAAAATTTTCTAATAGCCACATTAAAAAGGTAAAAGAAACAGGTGAAATATTTTAATAACCTATTTTGTTTAATTCAATGTATCCAGAATACTACCATTGCAATATCTCATACGTATAAAATAATTATTAATAAATATTTTACACCCTTTTGTATACTGTCTTCTAAATCCATTATGGGTGTTACACTTACAGCACACCTTAATCGAACAGTTGCATTTCAAGTGCTCAGTAGCTTCTGGTGGCTAGTGGCTGCCATGTGGGACAGCATGGCTTTGTATCTTCCTTTCTCAACTTTTTGTGACCAAATTCTTGGGATGCCATTTTTGGAAATCATCATAGCATTTTACAGTCCAGATATCCTCTCTCTCAATAGCCCTCTTGCTCAGTTCTTTCCGACTGGCTGTGACACTGCCCACTCCTTGCTGGAACCTGGAAAGAAATGAAGAATTACTCCAAACTCTTCTCTTTCCTTTCCTGCTTCCCACAGACTCTCTCATCTGGAGCTAAGGCCGGGCAGCTCCCTTGAGAGCGTATATATTCGTGTGTGTGCGTGTGTGTGTGTGTGTTGGGGGCAGGGATTGGCAGAATAAGGCAAGGGCGGGAGACAGTGCTTGAAGAATCTTCCCACATGTACATCGGCACCATACGAAAGATGGGTTTTTTTTTTGCAAGGCTTTGGGGACTATATTGCTCCTATATTAGAGAAGCTGGTTAGAGACATGACCCAATTAGCTGCCTATCTGTGCCCAGAGGACAGGTTGCAGCCCCCATGCTTCAGAGGGTGGGAGTTGAATGGAATGGAATACCCAGAGAGGCTTTCACAGGGTAAAAAAAAAAATGAATCAGAGATGTACATGGGGCCTCGACATCTCCACCTCCGACTCGGAGCACAATCCTGGAGCCCTACCTTTCAGAGGATTTATAGCATCTGAATTTTCACTGCTCTGGTCCCCAAACCCAGTCTCCGAGGGACACTGTTTCATGCATTTAATCAGGAATGGAATCTTCCTCACTTGGCCCTGGCTGCCCAGAGCACCGCAGTCCCACCTGGTCCCAGGGTCAGGAAGGGGCCTTAGGTAAAGAGTAAGCACCCCCTTCCTCCTTTCCTTGTTCCCATTATCTGTGTTTACAGCCTCAGAGCCTGTCAGAGCATTCTCAGTAAACGCTATCTCCCATCCTCAGGCCGATTAAATAAGCTCTATAATAAAGGTGCAGGCAGGTGCTGTGGAAACCCTGGGAAAGGGCCATTAAATCTAATGGCTCTGTTTATTAGAGAGCCTCCCATGTGCCAGAGACTGTGCTGAGCGCTTTGCCTTCGTTATTTCATCTAATCCCCATGGGCTCAAGAATTGCATACTATTATCATCCTCATTTCACAAGAGCAGAAACAGAGACTTGGAGAGCGTCAGGAACTTCCCAGACACTGGGCTACTTTGTGACAGGGTGGAGATTTGAGCCAGGTCCCTGCGATTCCGAAGCTGGTGCTCTCTGCCGGGGAATCCAAGGAAGTTTCGAAAAGAGGTGATATTTCAGTTAAGTCTTAACAGCAGATAGAACTTTGGAAGGTCGGGAAAGAGGGAAGGAAAAGTCAAGGCCAAAGGCACAGCGTGAGCAAGTGCGGGAAGGGTTGGGAGCGTGTGGTGTGTTCTGTTATCCATGAGCGCCAGGGGTGGCTAGGATGGGAGTGTCCAAGCCTCTCCATCACAGTGGCTTTTTAAAAAAATTAATAAACTTTATTTTTCAGAGCAGTTTTGGGCTCACAGCAAAATTGAACAGAAAGTATGGAGATTTCCCCTAGACTCCCTGCTCCCCCCCACACGAACAGCCGCCCGCATTAGCAACATCTCCCATCAGAGCGGAACACTTGTTATAACTGATGACCCTCCATTGCCACATCATCATCCAGAGTCCGCAGCTTGCAATAGTGCCCACTCTTGCTGTTGTACATTCTGTGGGTTTGGATAAATGTATAATGAGCACGTATTCATCATTAGAGTATCATACAAAGTATTTCACTGCTTTAAAAATCCTCTGTGCTCTACCTATTCATATCCCTCCCCACCCTCTAAGCCCTAGCAACCACTCATCCTTTTACTGTCTCCACAGTTTTGCCTTTTCCAGAAAGTCATAAAGTTGGAATCATTCAGTATGTAGCCTTTTCAGGTTGGCTTCTCTCATTTAGTAATACGCATTTAAGGTTCCTCCATGTCTTCTCATGGCTTGATTGCTTATTTTTTTTTAGTGCTGAATAATATCACATTGTCTGGATGTACCACAGTTTATCTGTTCACCTACTGAAGGACATCTTGGTTGCTTTCAAGACTTGGCAACTATGAGTAAAGCTGCTGTAAACATCTGTGTGCAGGTGTTTGTGTGGACATAAGTTTTCAGTTAATTTGGGTAAACACCAAGGAGTGTAATTGCTGGGTCATATAGTAAGAGTATGTGTACTTCTGTAAGAAACTATCAAACTGTCTTGCAAAGTGGCTGCACCATTTTGCATTCCCACCAGCAACGAATGAGAGTTCCTGTTGCTCCACATCCTCATCCCCATTTGGTGTTTTCAGTGTTCCAGATTTTGGCTATTCTAGTAAGTATTCAGTGGTATTTTGCTTTAATTTGCATTTCCCTGATGACATATGATGTTGAATACCTTTTCATATGCTTACTTGCTATCTGTGTATCTTCTTTAGTGAGGTGTCTGTTCAGATCTTTTGCCATTTTCTAATTAGGTTGTTCGTTTTCTTAATGTTGAATTTTAAGAGTTTTTTTAATACATTTTGGATAACAGTCTTTTACCCGATGTCTTTGCAAATATTTTCTCTCCATCTGTGGCTTGTCTTCTCATTCTCTTCATGCAGCAGTTTTAACAATACAGATTCCCAGGACCTTCTCTAGACCAGTTTTCTCCAAGGGTGGAACCAGGAACCCTGAACTATAGAGAGGTTCCCCAGGGGATTGTCATGCAGGAAGTCCATGGGCAGCACTTGGAACCACTGAAGGTGGAGTTGGGAGGTGTAGGTAGGAATACAGGGGATGAGCCTGAAAGGTGGACAGGGCCAGATGAGGAGGAGGAGGAGGAGTGTGAATGCCATGCTAAGGAATGCAGCATTGAAGGCCATCCTTTTTATTATAAGGCCCACTAAACATTTTAGGCTGAATCTTATAAGCAATGGAAAGTGACTGAGGATTTTGAGGGGAAGCCAAGGTGTGAGACAACCTTTGTTTTAAGAACATTCTGGTGATAGTGTATAGGAAGTATTGGGCATATTGGAGGCATTAGACCAGTTAGAAAATCATCAAAATACTCCAGGTGATGGGTGATAAGTCCCTCAACTGGACTGGGGCAATGATAGAGAGATAAATTCCATTCATTCAATTCAACAAGTATTTCTTTAATATGTTTTCTGGACTGAGCACTGGACCAGGTTCTAAGGATTCTAAGATGAAATAAGATACTGTCCCCATCCTCAAAGAACTCACAATCTATCAAGATTCATCAAAAATAATTAAGTTGAGAATAAAGGAAACAAGCATGTGGACAGTGTTATGGACTGAATTGTGTCTCTCCTAAACCCACGTGTTGACGTTGCACTGTGACCATATTTGAAGACAGGCTTTAAGGTAATTAAAGTTAAATGAGGTCATAAGGGTGGACCCCTAATCCAATAGGATTGGTGCCCTTATACGAAGAGGAAGAGACACCAGAGATCATTGTCTCTCTCTGGTGCACACAAAGGAAAAGGCCATGTAAGGACACAGCAAGAAGGTGCCATCTGCAAGCCAGGAAAAGAGGTCTCACCAGGAACTAATCCTACTTGGCATCTTGATCTTGGACTTCCAGCCTCCAGAACTGTGAGAAAATAAATGTCTGTTGTTTAGGCCACCTAGTTTGTGGTATTTTGTTATGGCAGGCCAAGCAGACTAATACAGACAAGTCTTAAATTTGTATTCATAGGGTGATACAGACAGGATTCAGTTAGGCCATTGATTATATATGTCTAGGGCTCAGAGGGGACAACCTGAGCTGCTGTTAACTGCTTATACTAAAGACAAATCAAGTGCAGATAGAGTGAGAATATGGCCCAGAACCACGACTTACGAACGCCAACATATAAGAGAGATGGCTAGGATTGGTAGGAACTCCTGTTTGGTTCTACTGTTGACGGGTTGGTGACTTACATGACACGTGTGCCCCTCTCCATCCTCTTCTTCATTCTCAGAAGGATGATGGGGGAGAGATGGGAGAATATCTGAAGTGAATTCTGCACACTTACTTTCCACTCTATTCCTTCTCTACTCACCGACAAAGCCAACATTTAGATATGGAACTCATGGAGTTTGACATATTGTCGATTCACTTTTTCATTAATTATTTACTAGCCATGTCTTCTGTTGGATTCTTGTATTATTATTATTTAATGTTTTATGTATTGGTGCTTTGCCTTGTTCAACAAGAATGGAAGCTCCTAGAGGACAGGAGCTGGTACTTGAACTTCTTTGCTTCTGCCGTTTATCCTTAGCTCTAGCACACAGCTGAGCTTCCAGGGGGTGCAGGAGAAATATTTGCTTTGAATGATTATAAGAACAATGGTTACATTTAGATAATCATTTTTTAAAAAATTTATTTATTTTATTTATTTATTTTTGGCTGCATTGGGTCTTCGTTGCAGTGCGCGGGCTTCTCATTGTGGTGGCTTCTCTTGTTGCGGAGCACGGGCTCTAGGCGTGGGATTCAGTAGTTGTGGCACGTGGGCTCAGTAGTTGTGGCTTGCGGGATCTAGAGTGCAGGCTCAGTTGTTATGGCGCACAGGCTTAGTTGCTCCGTGGCATGTGAGATCTTCCCTGACCAGGGCTCAAACTCGTGTCCCCTCCATTGGCAGGCGGCTTCTTAACCACTGCACCACCAGGGAAGCCTGAGGTAATCATTTTTTTAAGTTTTGCAAATTACAAAAATAGTCAAAGCAAGATATATTTATTTAAAATTACAATGTGCATTTTAAAGCCTCAATAGGGTATTAGTAGAAATCACAGTATATAAGAAGACTCCAAAAATTAATAGCTCATGGCAATGGATCTCCTGTACCAAGAAAGAGATGGGCACCGAACTGGATTTCAGGAAATGAGGGGTGTGACAAGTGTGAATCAGTGACTCATGGCTGTTGCCTGCAGTACTATTTACGGCTCACTGACACCTCTCTGATGGGGTTAAGTATTTACATTCAGCCTGATTCTCCCCTCTGACTCTGCAAGCTACAGCAACTCACCAGGAGCCCTGGGAAAGAGAGAAAACCCTCTCTCCAGGCGTCCTGGGCCGGGGCAAATGGAACTCCCCTCCCCCTCCTGTATCTGAAGAGGGCTTCCCTCTGAGAGTTTATGGCAGCCTGACCTCCAGCCTCTGGGTTGGAGAATCTGGCTGCTTCTGTACTACATAAAAAGGGTAAGTGCATTCATTATTATTATATTATTATACAATGTATAATATATAATAGCGATTATGCTGTCAGCAGCCAGAGTTTCTGACCACAGATCAGAGGCTGGGGTGACATGAATACACATCGTGAAGTCTTTGGAGGTTCTGTGTGAAGGTGAGAGGATTGAACTCCATCTACGATGGGGGCTCCAGTGAAGTTTCTTCCACAGGCAACTTTGGAGGTTGAATCTGGCGGGGGGGTACTGGGAGGATCTGGACAAACAGTATTTGCTGTACCTGGGATGTGATTCAAAAAAGGTCTCAGCTGTCTCCTCTGAGCCACAGCTAATGGCTCTCATCATTGCCCGTGAGAAGGCAGACAAGCAATGACCCAGAGGCCTGGAAAGAGCAAAGGGGCAGCCTTCAACTTCTTGGGTCAGATTCTTTACCCAAAACCTGGCCTGCTTGGATTTCACTTTCTGCTTTCCTTGCTTACATCAGTGTCTTTGTCTAGGCCCCCTGCCTGGTCTGGGGTCAGCGGATCAATCGCTGCCTGACTGTGGCTGAAATGGCTCCCCTACAGGGAGCAAGAAGCAAATTTCATGGGGGAAGAAGGGGTTCTCTTGTCCATTTATGCAGAGGGCCATGTGCTAAGTTGTGGAAGCAAGCAAGCCTGCATCTGTAGGTGGCTGGGTGTCCCCACCTGGCACTCACTTAGTAGGACCGTAATCTTTGTGGAATGAAAGAAGGCACACGTCTGACCACAGATGCTTGCGTTGGTCTTCCTCCTAGAAGGCACTTAGGTGAATTTCCTGCCCCCCGCCCCCGGAAATCACCCCAGCAGGGCCAGGCTGAAACCGCCCAGCGGCCTCCCTCTTTATATTACACCACCCGACCCCCAGACCTTTGCGACTTTTTAGAATAAAAATAGCAGTGGCTTAAAACAGGCCTGCCCGGCATTTGCAAAGAGGTGATTTACTGACAAAGCCTCCGCACCTTTTTATCTGTCCCTCTGCCCCACCGTTGCAGTCACCCCTCGGTGAACCAAACGCCCCAGGAAGCCCAGAGCAGAAAGCTCTTGAGACTAGGAATAACTAACCAGTGTCACCTGAGCAACTTTTCTGGGGCCAGGGTAATGAGAATTATTCAAATGCAATCATAAAAATGAGGCCAGCCAGGCAGGAATGGGGTGGGAGTGGGGGAGGAGTGGTGGTGGAGAGAAGGATTTCTTGCCAGTTTTAAGTTTCATAATTTCTGGGGAGTTCTCTTGGGGTCCACAGAAAATTTCACCTCATCCCCAGCCCCTGAGCCCAGGATGTCTTGAAACTCGGCCTCGGGTGTTTGCCGAGGAGGACTTGGCCTGGGGGGCGGGGGCAGGGTTCCCGAGCTCCTTTGGGGGTCCGCCGCGTTCCTGTGTCCGAGGCAACCTCGCAGTCTGACGCTGTCTCTGCAGCGCTCTGCTGCCTCCCCGGCCGCTGGAGCAGGCCCGCGCCCGACGTCTTAGAAAAGCCTCCAGCAGAGGGAGACACTCCAGCGGCTGCTCCGACTTGGAAGCGGCCGGGGCCGGGAGGCGGGGTGGGGTGGGGTGGGGGGGTGGGGAGAAAGGGGGAGTGAGGAGAGGGGAGGTGTGTGAAGTGGGGGGGGCTCCGGGGGGCGGGTCCCTGTGCCGCTGACGTCCCGAGCAGTGCTGGGAAGTATAGGCTGTGTTGTCACGCCGGTGTCAGTCTGATGAAGATTGGCATCAGGTAAGCTGTCATTCATTTCCATGTCAGAGACGCTTTTGCAGGCGGCGGCGGCGCGGCGGCGGCGGCGGCGGCGGCTGCGGCTGCTGCTGCTGCTGCTGCTGCTGCTGCGGGCGGCTGCCTCAGAGCGCGTGTGTTTTATTCCAGTCCCCAAGCCAGAGTATTATTCATTGCGACAGGGCAAGGAGGAGAGAGGGAGAGAGGGAGGCAGCAGGGAGGAGAGAGAGGGAGGCAGCAGGGAGGAGGGAGGCAGGGAGCAGCGAGGGACGGCGGGAGCGTGCAGAGAAGCTGGGGAAGCGCCGGGAGAGCGCGGAGCGAAGCAGCGCGAGTGGCGGCGAGGCCGGGGAAGGAGGCGGCCGGAGCCGCGCGGCCCGCCCGCGCCCGGGCCCGGCCAGCGCGCAACCCCGCCGCCGCCGCCGCCGCCGCCGCCTCGCCCCGCTCGGGCCGGTGGCCGGGCGCGCATTGTCCGCGGGTGCGAGGAGCGGGGCTGCCGACTCGGACCGCCGCGGGCCCAAGACACCGTAGCGGGCGGGCGGGGAGCTGCGAGCTGGGAGCGCCGGGGACCCGAGTAGGGACATGCGCGCGGGCCGGAGCCCCGGTGCGGGCAGCTCGGGGCTGGGCGCTCCGCGGGCGAGGCTGGGAGCGGCGGGCCGGCTCCAGGTTCGCTTTCTTTCTCCCGGCTTCGGGCGCCCTTTGGGCCGGAGCTACTCTGCGCCAGCAGCTTGGAGCTGCCTTCGAGCGGCTGGAAGCGGGAGCAGCCCCAGACTCGGGCCGGGTGCCTGGAGTCCGGGAGCCGCGGCCGCGTCCCGCCAGGCCTGGTGAGCCAGGGTGGGTGGGGGTTTGCAGGCGGATCCGTGGGGAGAGCGGAGCACAAGCTGTGGGCCAGGCAAGCTGGGATCGCAGGGGCCGGGCTCAGGGACCCTACCGCGGGAGGAGCAATAATTTGTAGGGTTACTGGCTTTCCGCGGATTGTTGGGTGTCTTTGGCGAGGTGTGGGGAGGCGCAGGGGCCCTCGGCGAGGTTCGGGAATAGGGAGCCCTCCTGGCTCTAGAACGGAGGCATGAGTTCGTAAGAGGGGGGAGAAGGAAAGCGCCCCAAAGCAGAGAGCCGAGGGGAATGGGGCAGGGTCCCGAGTCTGCCGCGCAAAGTTTGCGTTTCTTTCGGGTTAGGCGTGCGGGGCTCTCCCGACTCCAGATCCTGAGGAAGAAACGAGCAAAGCGTGCCGCCTTTTCCGGGGGCTCTCAGCGGGAGAGCCCGAGGTTCCGGCGCGGTGGGGAGAGCCCGGCTAGGACTGGGAGTGGGGCGGGGGGTGGGTGGTGGTTGTGCATTAGGGCTGGGCTTCAGGGCCAGGCTAGAGTTTGGGATTTTAAGAACCGAGCTGTTTTCAGAAGCGGGATCGAAGGGCCGCTCAGTAGCTTAGGGATCGAATCTATACCCCGGCCAGAGCAGCGGGGGTGGGGGGGTGGGGGTGGTTCTGGAGTTAGGGGCCCGGGGTTACATCTGAGGCTGGAATCGGAGGAACTGGTGGCGTTTTTAGGCTTTAGCCAGGGGTTCACGGCTTTGGTGGTGGTGGTGGTGGTGGGGTGGGTGGGTGGGTTGAAGCTATTGGAATTTGGGGAGGGTCGCGCGCGCGACTCCCCACGCTAAGTGGGTTGAAAAGCGTTTAAGTAGGCGATGAAAGTAGTTGATAGGAGCCATGGCAGGCGAGTCCCGAATTCCTGCTGCTTCTCCCCAAAAGCGGATCTGGAGGAAAGGACTTAAGGCGCGCAGGACCCGGCCCTAGGAGAAGGATTCCGGGAAGCGGACAAATCGAAGGGATGTTCTGGGCGAAGCGACGGGGTAGCCTCGCAGGGCTCGGGGTGGATCCGAGGACCCGACCCTGGCGGCTCGGCGGGCTCCGGAAGCCACTTCGGGTCTGCGGGCGCAGCGCGGCCGGCCGGATGCGGTGGCCCGCAGGGGCCGCGGCCTGCGCGGGGGGCGCTAGCAGCGAGGCGTCAGGCCGGGCCCTGGGAGTCCGGGCTGCGGCCGAGGGCAGGGCGGGCTCTGGAGCCCTGACCGGAGCCGCCAGCTGTTGACCCGCAGGCGCTGTCTGCACTTCTCCCAGGCCCGGCCCGGAAGCCCACAAGCCGGGCCGCCGGTGCGACGTTCCGCCTGGGAAAGGGGCGAACTCGGAGTCCCTTGTCTTTACCCCACTTGTCCCGGGACTCCTCCAGCGTGTTGAAATATTTTCCAACTAGTGGAAACCGAAAGCTTAGCATTTTAGGCAAATTTAGACTATCTCCTCCTCCCCAAATCTGAGAAAATGATGGTGTCCAAACACGAGCTATATTGCGCAAAGCCTTAGTCCCTAGCCCTCCTGCCTGCCCTGCCATTCTGGCCTTCTCGAGGCTTCAGGAACTTGGGGGGAAGGTAGGGAGGGTCTCCAGTCTTTGGGCTCGTGATCTTCCACTCGAGCTGCACCCCGCTTGGCTCCGGCCTAGCTCGGCGGTGGGAGAGAAGTCCCGACTCGGGAGGGAGGTTATCCCTCGGGCCGCTAGGGAAGCAGAGTGTGTTGGCGGGGGAGGGGGGGGGGGTGAACGGGAGGAAGATTTTCAATTTCTCCTTTGCAGTCGCGAACCCACCCTCCCAGCCCTCCGCAGCCCTCGCACCCCTCTCTGGGGCAGCCAGACAGCGCTTCCGGGACGCAGAAGGCTCGCGACCCACGAGTGGCCGCGGCGGCCCGGGGCGCGGCGACCGCCCAGTGGCGGAGCTCCGAGGCTGTTGTTTTGCAGGCTTGGAATTCGTGCGCTCTCTCTCCCGCCGAGAGCCTGAGGGCGGGAGGGAGCCGTGACCCCACGGAGACTCCCCGGTCACCGCCTCCTCTTTGTGAGCGCTAAAGGCATGCAAGCCCAGAGAAAGAGAAGCTGCTCAGAATAAGGGGCAGGGGGTTACCGGAGGGAGATGGGCCCGGCCACCGCTCACAGTAAAATGCCTTGTGCAAATTGCACTGAAGTGTACCCAACTTGAGACTGGCTGTTTTATGATCCTTTCTGGGAGTTTACTGCTCTCTGCTTTTAAGTCTATAGATTGCTTTAAGTTAATGAAAGTGCTGCTTTCAAAAAGGGCTTTTATTGTGCAGCACTGGCAATCCAGTACCTCCCCTTTACTCTTCCAAAATGGGCCTGTTTAAAAAGAGGGAGCGTCCTGGAGTTCCCACATGGACAGAGCTTGGGGGAGGAGGCTGTATGAAAACGAGGATTAATAAAAATCCATGTCCAAGTCATTCGGAAAGACGAGTTCACTTCTTTTCCAGTCCAGTGCCATCTGTACATTCCTGTATTGCCTTTTGGACTTTTCACTGAGTCTGATTTTAAATGTTGCTTGGTGCCTCCCTCTGACACCCCCTCTCCACATTGCTTTATGTAGGCCTGACCCTGTTCAATTAAACTCAAACTGGATTTTAGGCTTTCAACTGGCTGCCCATTCAAACTGCAACTAAAATATTTACTCAGGACTGGGGGAGGGGATTTGCCTTGCATTCAGTGAGATAGATGTGTTAAAATGTCAGGGAGAAAGGCTGGGAACCTTGAGAAGAAACATGGAAGGCTTTTTCCTTTTTCAATTGATTTGGCACAAAAGGTGAGATGACAAGGTTTTTAACTAGGTCCTAACACAGAAACTGCAGTGGGGCTGGGCTGTGGCTTTGACCGCATGTCATAACCATTTAAACTGTGGTTAGTTGTTCAAAGCTCAAAGCTTCTCCAAGCTGGGTTTCATTAACTCTACACCAGTTGCCTGGAAGTTCAGTAGCAATAAATTGTATAAACACATTTGAAGTAAGTTAGTGATGAAATAAGGAGAATTACTGTCTTGTGAGTGGAGAATCCTGAATTCACGGAGTTCTAGCCTAACTGGAAACATACCTCCTCTCTCTTGGCCTTGAGGTTTATGGGTGCACCAGAGTGTGTGTTAAATTTCTTTCTGCTATGTCCATCTCCAACCTGGGGCTGTAACTCATTAGGGACCAAGGCTTGCCTAGAAAGCAAAAAAGGCTGGGTTTTAAAGGGCTCTCTATTAGCCTGGTTTAGAAACCAAACCAAACCCCTCAACCTGACTTCCTTACCCTGGGTGAATGCAGTGTGCAACAGAAACAGCAGCAGAGCAGGCCAAATTAGATTTTAAAAGGTTAGCAGCTTAATAATACTGTGTTGTTAGCAACTGAATTTGTTTTTATTAAAGAAACAACCTATAAAATTTATAGGCCTCCAACATGTTGCAAGATTTCCTTGCTATTTATTTAGCGCCCCCCTCCCCCGAAATTCTATCTCCAATTTCAAACTTTTGTTCCCGATTTATTTAATTTGGAGCACATTTTCTAAATTAGCTCGCGGAAGGTGAGAAATGCTGTTATAAGTTTTCCTTTTTCCTGTGGCACCAGGACAGCGATGCTGTAAGATATATATAAATGTGTGATGCAATTGCCTGAGGTGCTGGCATGTGAAGCAAAGTGTCTGGATCAAACAAAATGCAGATCAGAGTATGGAGAGGGTGAAAATGATGCCACAGAGGAAGTTACATGGGAAGTGAAATCATCGTGAGCCACCATTAGCCTTGATTCTAGCCAACACAACAGGCTTTGTATAAAACACTTCACATGAGATCCGTGACTTATTGAAGATTGAATTATGTTGAGAAGCAGAATTTAGAAGGAAGAGTTGCACTGGCTGGGTTCCGTCCAGGCTGCGTGGCCAGGCTTGTTGTGATGGGGATCTGCTAATTTAATTAAATCTAATACCTGGTGGGAAAGGGAGGAAGGAGATAATCAAGGCGGGCAGGTCAGCATGCTGGGTAGTGTTTAGGCTGGAGTTTGGGGACCTGGCAGTTTTATACCCTGTTACTCTCTGGCTTCATGACTACAGTGGGTCAGTTAGCTTCCTGATCTCGGTTTCTTCATCTGTAAAGTGGAATGTATCACATGAATTCCTCATTAGGCTCTGAGGAGTGACTGCTGCCTGAATCCTGCACTCTAAGTAATAAAGGAAATGGGAGAGAGGAGGCTTCTGAGCGGCAAAGTCATTTTCTTCATTGTGTTTTCTTGCCCTGCCTGGCCCCAGAGCCTTTCCCCACAACTCTCAGGAGTTCTTAGGCTTGGGTGAAGGGGCTAAACTCCTGCCTTTCTTATATCCTGGAATTTGAAGTCCCTGCTGTGATTCCAAAATGCACCTGCACTTTTCCAGGAGAGGCAATTAAGCTGGAGCTGGGGGAACCAGCATGCTTATTCCCAGCTGTGCTACCTGGACTAGCTTTCAGACATCAGATGAACACAGAATCTGACTGGTCAGAAATGCGGCCTCTTTATGTCATTGGGAAGAAGAGGCCACAGCCTGGACCGGTGTGTGACATCTGGTCGGGCTAGGGCTGGGGGGGGATGGGCGTTGTCTGGAGCTAGCCGCAGCTTGAACCTCACTTAGCAGTCTCCATGCTGGCAGATCAAAGCAGATTCTGGGCCAGAAAGCCTGAGAAGTTACACCCGGCAGTTATACAAAAGTGTATACGCACTTGGAGCAGTTATACAAAAGTGTATACGCACTTGGAGCCTCCTTCCGTTCCGGCGCCTGAGTTTTTAAAGCTATCCCTGATACTGGAGACAGGCTCCAGTGGAATGCTTGCCTTTAATTCTCCCTCATCGTTGGGGGGACTTCTTGGGGTAAATTTTTCCTCCGCATATCCTTCTGCAGCAGTCTTGGGCAGCATCTTAATTTCCAGTCTGATCAGGGGTGAGAGCTGGGACACACAGGATGAGGGTGGAGGGAGTTGGAAGGCACAGTCCTTCTACTAGAGCTCGGCTTTTCCTCGGTCCCGATCCCCCAGGAGTGAGGAAGAACCAGGCCCTCGGGCAGCTCGGGAAGAGCTTGCTGCCAACGTGTTGTCTTGAGGGGGATCTGCTGTTTGGCTTGGATGGCTCACTGCAGGCCCTGCCTGCCTGGGTTTCTAATTACAAGAAGGACGGTTCTGCTAAGACCTATCTCACTAAAAACACATCCCTGTGTGTAATAAGAAACCCTAAACCAGGCAGGATATTTTAAAACTGAAGCAATGAAGATTAGATTAAGTCTCCGCCAAACAGCTTCGTTCTTCTATTATTTTTGGCTGGAATGTGGAGAAAAGCGGCTAGCCCTAGGGCCCAGAGCAGACTCTGGAGGGTTCAGATGGGGCCAGAGTCGGTGGTGTAACTGTTAGTTTCTCTGCTCAATAGGAATGTGGCCAATTTCAGTACAGCTCAGTCAAGGCAGTGGGGTGCCTGGTGGGGGAGGAGGGTCAGGCCCAAAGGGGCCAGAGAGTGGCCCCGAATCAGCAGGTCACAGGGCACTGAGAACCTTTTAAATCCCTCACATTGTCCAGCCTTTTGTGTTCAGCTTATGCGTCTACCTCCCCCCCCAATCCCCCGCCAGCCCCATCCCATGCCTAGTTAACCCAGCCATCCACCACGTGGCCTTTGGAGGATCCTTAGTTTATTGGATTATTTTTCTGGGTGGAGAGAGGAACGAACAGTTGTCCAAGATTCCTGGAAATAGAGTAACCAGTAACCTGGCATCAGAATCCCTTGCTCTGTCCTGCTAGGGAGATGCAGCATGGTATCCATTCATTCCTTTGTTCCTTCGTTCAGCAAATATGTAGAGAGTGTCTCCTCTGTGCCTGGCACAGTCCTAGGCGTTGAGGATACAGTAGCAAAAGCAAATGGAACAAACACATGTAACCACCAAGTCCCTGTCCTCACGGAGCCCGCGCGCTGCCACAAGTGCAGAGTGTGGGCTTAGCATCAGATAAAACCCGCACTGAAAGTCTCCTTCTACTAGTTACTAATCGTGTGGGTTTAGACCAGTTGCTTAACATCTTTGATCCAGTTTCCCCATCTGTAAAGTGGGAAATAAAAGCACGTAGCTCATAGGATTGTGGAGAGAGTGTCTGGAAAGTGCGAGCACAGTGTCTGGCACCCAGGGCAGGCTCAGCGGGTTTCCTCTCCAGTTGGTGCATTATCCAGCCTCCCCTTTCCCCTGGCTTTCTCCTCCCCCAGGACACGGCCTAGGCCTTCCACAGGTTACTGGCACATCAGCAAGTGTTGAACAAACAGCCGTGTGCTGCGCACTGCACACAGACTTCGGACAGGGACACAGACCCGGTCCTCAGGGACTGTGCAATTTGGGCGAGGACAAACTTACACACAAACGCATGAGAGATGCTGTGCACACGCACTGAGGCGAAAAGAAAAGAAGGCAGAAATCAATCGTTAACCAAAGGAGGCAAAAGTGGGATGGGAGGCTGCCGAGTGATGGGGACAGAGTGGAGGTGAGCTCTCAACGGGGCTGGAGGGGGAGGGGCGAACATGAGACTGTCCAGGTCAAGGTGCTCTGGTGCTGTCATGGCGATGGCTGGGGGGCAGCGAGAAGAGTTCAGCCTCCTCTGACCACGGCCAGGGGGCCAGAAGGGCCACCACTGCCTCAGGAGAACCTCCCAGACCTCCCTGTTGGAGGTGGGCTGCTTTCACACAGTGACCTTTCAATGCGTAGAACTTAGGCTTATGATTTAGTGCAGGAGGCTGACCAACTCATTTCATTCCTGACTGTGATACCCCTCTCTCACCTACTATCCCTGCTCTTCCTAAGCCGAGAGAGCAGAGACTGTAGGCCCACACCCGGCCCTCTCGGGGGCTGCGAAGCTGACCGACGTCAGAGCGGTTGGGATGTGGAGAACAGGGATTCGGACTGGGGATCAAGGACAGTGGATTCTGCTCCAGACTTGGCCACTGACTTGCTGTGTGACCTACAACACGTGACTGACCTCTGGATGTCAGTTTCTTCAGCCGTCGGAGGAGGACCTAGAACTTGCTCTCAGAGGCCCCCTTCAGCCCAAAGTTCCGTGATTTTGTGTTTCCTCAAATTGCATTGGTTCACGAACAGACAATCGTTGGAACCACCATCCAACCACAAAACCAGCAAGTATCATGACGGCATACAGCCGCCAAGGCATGGATTGTGAGGGCTTGGCCCTTGGGTGCCCTTGTGTTGTAGGGTCTCTCAAGACAGTGGGGAGTTGGCCTTGACTTGACCGATGGCCTTCCGAGGGCAAATGGGCAAGTCTAGCAGTAGGGGCGGCTCCACGAGGGCAGCATTTTGTCTGAAGACTCACTGGCTTTTTCATAAAAAGCACCGTTTGCTTCTTTTGTTGAGACGGTGTGGTGTTGGGAGAAGGAACACTGGCTTTGGAGTCACATTCTTGGTTCTGACCCTGGTTCTACTACGACTAAGCTGTGTGTCCTTGGGCACATCGCTGAACCTCTCTGAGCCTCAGTTTTCTGACCTACTTAGGACAGTAATATTATGGAGCACACAGGACCGTTGTGAACACTCTAGAAGAAGGTATCTGTAAGCGCTCATGGTGAATATTGGTTTCCTTTCCTAATAAAGAACATTCTCATGCGCTCTCTCTTTTGAGCCTCTCAACATTGTGAAGTAGGTGAAGCGTGAAGCAGTTGTTGTATCACTTTACGAGTGGGAGGAACCTGGGCTCAGAGAGTGGCTGAAGCAGCAGGTCCAGGTTGGCAAACTCTGCAGAGACCTACCGGCTGTTACGGAAACCCAAACCTAGAAGATCTATTTTTTTCACTTCCACAAAGCTTTTGGTTACGGGAGGGCTGGGCTGGTCAGCACAGAGAGGAGGAGGTGGGTTTCGGGCAGGGAGGTGGGGTAGTGGCAGTGGGGCGTGGTGGCAGAGCTGCAGGGCCATCTCCCTGCCTCCCTCTGCTACCCAGGCTGGAAGCCGGCCCACAGCCGGGGCGAAGAGAGTGTCCTGGGGCTTTACCCGTGGTCCTCCGACTCTCCATCCTGACGGACACCAGGGAACACTGAGCCCATTTTTGGCAGGGCCTGCTGACTCCGAGTAGGCTGAGTCCAGGGTGGCGCAGGGGGTCCGTGATGGAGTAGGGGGAGCGAGCCCCACCCCCAGAGGTCCCTCTCACAGTCCTCACTCCGTGGTCCCTTGTCACTGAGTACTGCTCTATTCCCAGGCCTGTGCTAAGCCGGGAGTCCAGGGCTGTCCCCGCCCTTTCTCAGGTGAGGCCCTGCTCTGTGTGGGTTGTGAGTTCAATTCCAGGTCAGAGGCAGAGAGAAGCAGCCCAGAGAGACTCCGGCTGTGCTCCCAGGGCCTCGTGGTGACAGGTGCTTGTTCTCACTCCCGAGCCCTACCTGGCGGTCCTTCCATCCGTCAACGAGCGGGGCCTGAGCCCACTATTCAATGAATGCCCAGCTGTGTGCTGTATGGGACTCGGGGCCTCTCCCGTGTGACCTCTGACACATCTCTTAACTTCTCTTGATCTTAGCATCCTCATTTTATACAAGGAAGAGGTTAGATGAGATTATCTTCAAGGCCCCTTCGGGATCTACTATTCTGTGACTCTATGGGCTATACGTGCTAAAGTGTGTGCTCCAGACCACCAGGCACCTGAGTCAGGAAAAGGTGGTGAGGCACCTGGGGACATTTGGCCCATAGTGGTAGGACCTGCCTAACTCTGAGTGAGCGAGGGGGTGGGGAGAGTAGATGTAATGGCAGCTGGGCCTCCCTTGTTTGGGTGCAGGGGCTGGGGGAGCTCCTGCTGAGGGGGGGCCTTTCTGAGTCCTGCAGTCTCCAGGAGGACCAGGGGGACAGAAATCAAGCAGGAGAGCCCAGTGGTTTGGGAGCTCAAGTCTGCTGCTCTCCCGTGGCCCGGGTAGAAGTGGTGGTCTTGTTCTGCTGCCACGATGGGAGCCCGTCTCGCGGCCCCTCTCCTGCTAGGCCTCTCCCAGCTCTGGGAGGAGAGAGCTAGACACACAGTGGGGCGGCAGACCCCTGGGGACCCTCACGTGTGAGTGTGATCTGGAGGAAAGCCAAAGAGCTCGACAGGATTCCCCAGCCTTCTCTGGAGGCCATTCCCGGGGAAAGTGACTGTTCCTTGCACTGGCACAGCTCTCCTTGGGAAGGCACCCCGTTCATGAGAGCCTCTTAGTGGCAACAAGATGGGGGCGGGGTGCTACCTCCTGCTGACTCCCAGTTTGCTGGGAAAACCCCTTTCCAAGCTGGACATCTGGTCTCCTGGAATACTTTTCAAAGTCATTTCCATTGGCTTTGGAAGGGAGAGATGGAGAGAGAACTGCATTCGCGGGCTGTACTCTGGGCAGTGTCATTAGCTGCCGGCAGGGCTTTCTTTCTGCACAGAGTCCTGGTGCTGGCGGTGCTGCCTGACCACAGTGGGACTGGACCCTTCCAGGGAGGGAGGAGATGGGCAGCCACAGCTAGCACGTAGATCAAGGGGAGAAAAGGATTGTTCTTGAGCCCTGTGATTTCTGAGGAGCTGCACAAGGCCACAGAGGAATGGACACTCCTTCACCGGGTGCCGGCAGCTCTCACTCTTTATTTTATCCGGTCATCACCACGGACCCGAGAAAGCAAGCGAGGTTCAGAGGGGGTAAGAGAATTTACCCAAGGTCACGCAGCTGGTTCGGTGTCCACCTGGATCCGTGGTCTTTCTAGCCCAGTTCGCTGCCTGCTCTAGGGAGATGCGTGTTTGGGGGAAAGTTGCAGGATTGCTTGCTGCCTTCTTGCTCCATCTCCCTCCCACCCCAGACCCCGTGCTCCAGCTCATAGCAAGCTCAGTGTAAGATACAGGGCTGTGGCCTGGGCAGGTCATGGGTGATGAGATTGCGGTGTGACAAGGAGCACGACTGAGGCAGGCCGGTGCCAAACAAGCCAGAGCCTTGGGTGTGAGCCGTGACTCAGCCGTATGCTCACCGCGGGACCTTAAAAGCTGGCCCCACTCTCCTCCTCAGTAAATGGTGGTGACAGTGCCTACTGCCAGGGCTGTGGGCCAAGCGAGTTAGTGGCCGAGGATGTGTTACGCACGGTATATAAACATAAGTGAAAGCGCCTACACTGTGCCTCGCATGTAACGTGTTGGGGAGAAAGTCGGTTGGCAGAGACTCTATTTCTTATTAGTTTGGAGTCGAGCACACACACACACACACACCACCTCTCGTGCTCACTCACAGA
This sequence comes from Eubalaena glacialis, assembly GCF_028564815.1. Lineage (NCBI taxonomy): Eukaryota > Metazoa > Chordata > Mammalia > Artiodactyla > Balaenidae > Eubalaena > Eubalaena glacialis. The sequence continues at coordinate 8,779,348 of NC_083725.1, read as the reverse complement.
GTGGTGACAACCTTGTTTAAGCGATTGAAAGCTGGCAGGATGGCCCGTCACGCCTGCCCCACGGCTGGGGTGTGAATGGCGCCCTCAGGTGGTTTTTCAGATTCTGGCATAGAGACAGACCTGAATTGTGTGCCTACTGTGTGCCAGTGGCTGTCCCGTCTAGTCCAGTGCAGGGGCCATCTGGGGCCTGGTGTCGGGGGCTGGCCTCTGCCAGGTCCCGTCAGCCCGCACCAGGCCATGGGTTCCTCCCCCTGGGTAGTTACATTCATTCTACAGATTTTTACTGAGCACCTTGTACATGTCAGACCTGGCGGAGGTGCTGGGGATGGGGATACGGCCGTGCACTAGGCAGACGGGCTCGCTGCTGGTAGAGTTCACAGTCTGCTGGGGGGAGATGGGCATTCAAGTTCTGCGGGTAATTAGTGAAACCGTGATAAGAGGAGAAGTCCGGGAAGCCACGAGAGTATAGCCAGGGGGCGTACATCCTCTGGGGGTCTGGAGGGCATCCTGGGGACACGAGGTTCGGGCTGAAGTTTGCAGGGAGCTGGCGAGGATTCTAGTCACCATCGGCTGGCTTCACCTGACCTCATGCTCAGAGGAGACCCTTCCCAGAGAGAGAGCTGGCCAACCCCTCCATCCCTAGGGGCTCCTTTTCCATCCCAGGCAAGGGCAGAACAAGGCGAGAGAAAGACAGTGGGCACCGGAAACAGCCAGCCAGGGATTTTGCTCTCACCTGAGTTTCCTGCCCAGGCTGCTTCAAAGAGCACAGCTGACGCTGTTCCCACAAAGCCCCTTCCTCCCAACGCGTACTACTGCACTCCTCCAGGGCAAAGCTTTCAGGAGGAGCCTTTAGAAAATGCAGGCATCCCTTGCCTATTCTTCCAAAGCTAGGGCCCTGATCATATCCAGGGGTGCCCGGTGATGTTGACGTTCAAGACGTCTTACCAGAGTCTGATTTCTGGAAAGCGCACATGGGCAGCAGCTGTGAGCTGGGGAGGAAGGCTCACCCTTCTTTCTTGGTACCGTCGGGAGGACTATATTTATTGGAAGATCTGGCCCCTTCCCCTAGAGGGGATGGAGTAAACCTCTTGACTTATTTCCTTGATGCGGTGGCTGAGGCCGTGCCATCCTTTTGGAAACACTGAGGACAATTTGTGAATATTTTGTAGTCTGGTACTTTGGAGGGGACAATGAGGAGAGGCAGGAGAGGGGGAGGCCAGAGAGAGATTGATGGGCTTAAATCACTAGGGCTGTAAATTCAAAGTTACACAGATGTGAAAAATAAAAGGTGCTTGCGAGGGAATAGCTGGTGGTACAGAATGGACCTTTGCCCGAGGCTTCGGCATCCCCCTGGGCTGGCAAAGTGTATCTGCCTCGGGGTTAGACAGGTAGGGGTTAAGCCCGGCTTCTGCCACAGGCTGGATGTGTGATCTTGGGCGATTTCCTAACCACTTTGAACCTGAGTTTCTTCCCTTTTGTGAAATGGGGAGGACAAAGGCTCTTTGCAGGGGTTCAGTGAGCCTGGTCTAGTCTCTGGTACTAGGTGCTCAGGATGTGTGGCTTCCTTTCCCGCCATTTCCTTCTCTCTACAGTGCTGGACACAGACCAAAGTTCCCCTTCAGGAGGCAGGAGGGAGTGGGTGCAGGGAGGCGTGGGTCTCTCTGGGGAGCTGGAGGCATGGATGTCAGCTGGCGAGGCTTTTCTGAAGGTGGGGCGAGGAGAGTGGGGGGGAGGCGCAGTGCTCTGGGGCTCCTGGGATAACCAGGGCAGCATAGGTGGCCTCGGGAGGGCTGCAAAGCAGGGACTCTTTGAAACAGGGAATTGGGAGGATGGGAGAGAGGAATGAACACTTATGAAGTGTCTGCTATGTGCTTGACCTTGAGCTAGGTACTTTAGCACCCATTATGTGAGTTTATAAATTTAGAAGCATAGAATCTTAAAGTCTCAGAAATCTCAGAACTGGAAAGGAGATAAGACATCTATTCCAACCTCTGTATTTTATATATGTAGAAATTGAGGCTCAGAGAGGGCAGTAACTTGCCTAAGGTCACACAGGAAATCAGTGGCAAAGCTGGGTTAGAAACTGCCCAGGCCAGTGCTGTTGGGGCAGAGCAGAAAGAGCATAGACTTTGGAATTAGAAAGACTAGGTCTGACTATAGACATGCTTACAATATGACCTCGAGAAACTTACTTCCTGAGCTCAGTTCTCTCAGCTGTAAGATGGGATAGTAATTCTCAACTCAAGTGGCGGCCATGACAATGAAATGAGATAACCCAGATAAGTGCCCAGTGTGGCACAGGGGCTCTGTGGGCTCAGGTCCTTTCCCCTCCCAGCCTGCCCCCTCCCCACTTAGCTCAGGGCTCTGACCACGCCCACAGGGCCTCCAAAGAGCCCTGAGCTGGTCTGGCCTTGTGCCTCCAGGGTGCCAATAACCCGGAGGCCTGGGGCACTCTCTCGTTCAGTTATTCTTCCAGTATTTATTGGGTACCTTGAGTGTGTGCCAGGCATTGTCTTGGTGCCTGGGCTAGAAAGGAGCAAAAACAGTCATAGCCTCTATCCTGGTAGAGTTTACAGGGGGATGGAGAAGAGAGGCATTAAGTAAAAAAAAAAAGTCATACAAATAAATTTGAGAAAACATGCGTAACAAGAGCTTTGAAGGGAAGAACATGAAACTATGAGAGCATTTAAATAGGAGATTTTATTTAGAGAGAGCAGGGAAGGTTCTCTGTGGAAGAGAAGTTTGAGCTGAAACCTGAAGGGAGAGGAGGACATAAGTGAATAAAGAAGGAAGCAAAGAGTATTCCAGGGTGTGTGAGTGTGCGGGGGACAGTCGGTGTGAAGGCCCTGGGGAGAGAGGAAGGGGTTGATGGATGGCAAGGGGGACGGGGCAGACTGACAGGTCAGGAGGGACACCTTGGAAGAGCTTGGGAAAGAACACAGGAGTCTGATCTGGACCAGGCAGCACCTTCAGGAGAGGCGGGACGACCCAGGCTGAGATTCTGAAGTGGAGACCAGGCTAAAGCTTGGCTATAGGCCTGGAAAGAGAAACAGAAATGAAAATAATAATAATAAAAATCATAAATAGATTGCAGGTCTGTGGTGGAGAGGCGAAAAATGAACAAATTCATCATATAACTGAACAGTGTCAAATTCATTTATGTCAAAGCCTTAATGATATGGATGCATCACTGAGTAAAAGCCAGAGTCCTCACTGTGGCTGAATCTCTACCTCCCCAGTCCAACTCCTCTCACTGTCTTCCTCCCTCGCTGCTCCAGCCGCCCTTACCCCGCCCCCCCCCAACCGCCTTGTGGTACCTGGAGGGGTCAGGCATGCTCCTCCCTCAGGGCTTTTGCACTGGCTGTTCCCTCTGCCTGGAGCTCTCTTTCCCAGGTATCTGCCTGACTCACTCCCTTGGTTTTTCCAGGTACCTGCTCTGATGTCATCCTCTCTCTGAGGCCTTCCCTGAAGGTCCTATCTAAAATAAAGTTCCTTTTCTCCCATCCCTGGCTCTCCCTACCCCCTTTGTTTTTCTCCTGTAATTATCAGATTTTGTCTCTTCTTTTCCACTGCTGTAATCCAGAATAGTGCTTTTGCATATAGTGAAAGCCCAGTCAATGTTTGTGGAATGAATGAATGAATGAGTGAGGGGAACTGATTGCATGAGAAGTGATTTGTTAGGTTCATTCAAAGATGCTTATTCCTTTCTCTGAAATGTCAGGATTGGGAGGAGCTAAGTCTTTGAACAACTCTCTAATTTAACAGCTGACCAAACAGAGGCCCAGAGAGGTTAAGGGGCTTGTGAAAGATCACACAGAACAGAGCCAGGATGAGAACGGAGGCCTCTGGGATTCCCTCCAGGACTCTTTCTACAGAGTTTTGGCTTTTCTGCACGACACAGCTCTTGGGGGATGAGAGGTTTGCTCTGTGGGCCTCCATTTCTGGGGGGTGGGTGGGGGATGGCCAGAGGGCCTTGACTTCCATGAATTCTGCTCCTGGGGTCACATGGCCTCAGGGGCCATAAGTTCATTCCAAAATCTCTGTTGCTTCTGCTCATCTCGCTGTGAGACATTTTGGGGTCGTTCTTGGGGGGTGTTGGTAAAGGTGACCATTGGCCACTGACAGGCAGGCATACTTCTCTCCCCAGAACTAGGAAGTAAAATGAATGGGCTGTCAGTCTTCTGCAAAGGCCAGTGCACAGGAAATTGTTGTATAGCTCTTACTTGGTGCAAGTCTGCCTAACATGGGGAATAATGCAAAGAAGCATGTTTCTGGCCCTGCACTCCAGAGACTTCCAGTCTAGCTAACTAGACTAGACTACTAACTAGCTAGGGAGACAATACTTTAGTAGCATCAATATTAATATTTGAATAATAATAATAGCAAACATTCATTGAGTCCTTGCTACATACCACTCTTCTAAACACTTTACACCTTATAGTTCATTGACTTCTCATAACCACTCTTTGAGGTGGATGCCCTGCCGCCTTCACTTTTGGGTGACCTGAGGCACACAGAGGTTAAGCCACCTGTTCAAAGTCACACAGCTAGTATGTGGGGGAGCCAGGATTTGAACCCAGGCAGTCTCCCACCAGTGTCCATCCTCTTTATTTATAAAGTTAAATAATAGCACAAGACAGGAACGTGTGACACATCGCGAGGAGGTTGTATGAAGCCAAGGGAGGAGGTCTCGCTGTGGCTGCAGGAGTCAGGGACGCCTTCCTGGAGGAGGTGCTGCCTGAATCAGAAGAGGAGTGTGTGGATAGTCAGAGAGAGGCTTTGCCCTCTTGGTTTTCGGTCCTCATATGGACGAGAACAGTGGTTCGGAGGGCCTGGTGAGGGCCCTGCAGTGGGGATGTGTCTCCTCCTCCCTTGATGCATATACTTGGGGACGGCAGACACGAGTGAGGTCCTTTACCAGCTGCCCAGCGAGGGTTGGGAAGAGGGCCTGATGTGACCTGACCTCCCTCCCCATAGAAACAGTTCCCCATGGGCTTGTGTCATGAGGATTCTGCCTAGATTCTTAGATCTAGGCAGATCCGAGGGCAAGGTGCTCAGGATTCAGGATTCTTAAATGTTGGGCGAACTTCTGAGAAGATCCTGTAAATGATCTATAAGATTGTGGCTGTTCTGTCTGTAAAATGGGCTAGAAATCCCCCAGCTATGGGGTTGCATTTGATGGGGGTGATGTGTCCAAAGAATCTGGTCCAGAGGGCTTCAGGTACTGAGAACCTCTGCTCTTCTGTCCACCCCCCTCAAGCCCCAGCTCCACCCAGACTGGCCACTCTTGGTCTTAGGCTGGAGCTGGGACACAGACAGAAGGTTTCTTTGCCCTGGTGACCTGGCCCTTTGGGGCTGTGCTTGGGGGCAGACCTAAAGCTATCCTCCTACTCAGAGTGGGAGCCATCAATATTTTCCTTCAGCTATGTTTGCATTCTGAAAAGACATTTGCTTTCTTTTGGAGCCACAGAGCACAGGAAAGCCTCAGTCATAGGGGTCCAACCATCTCAGTTTGCTGGGGACTGTACTGCGTTTAGGCTTTAGTGCTGAAAGTCCCTATTCCAGGGGGACCCCTCGGTCCCGGGCGCTGGGGCAGCTTGTCACCCGAAGAGTCAGTCAAGACAGAGAGGATGTCGTGGCCTCATGCACCCACTAAAGGCTGTCCCCTTGCTCCCTCCATCTGGCTTCTGAATCTCCCAGCAATAGCAGGAGTCACTGGAAGGCCTAGTTGAAAGACAAAAGCCTTTGGCTTCAGACAGACCAGAGTTCAAATCCCGTATCTGCTGCGTACTGTCAGCCTGACTTTGGCCAAGCATCTTAACCTGAGTCTCAGTGTCCTCTTTTGTAAAAATGGGGACTATAATAACTCCATGATGGTGTTGTGTTGGGACTCCAGTGGCCTAATGTGTGTAGAACTCCTGGCACATGCTAGGTTTACGTATAATGGGCTAAGCCATCCGAGCCATTGCTTTTATTCCCAGTGTTGGTTATGGGATGGGGAGAAGCAGCCACTTCCTTTGTCTCAGAGAGGCTGGCCTAGACACTCCCCGCTCCGTGCACAGAGGACTTCCTGGCCCAATGGGCTGGGAGTCCCTTAAGTTCCAAGGGACATGGCACATGCTGGCTGCAGCATGTGACAAGTATGTTTTCTGACAGTGAGTCCTCTGCTTTGTGGATCACTGGAGACACATCTTAAATTCCTGGCCAGCTGACCCCAGCCACTGTAGCCTCCTCCTGGGCCACCTCTCCCTAATGCAGGGTGAGCCATGCTCATGGGACATGGACTCTCTCTCTCTTTTTTTTTTTTTTAAATGAATTTTTTTACACTGACTCTTTTTAATGGTCAAACGAAACAAAGAAGATAAACACTATTTCCAAGACATTGTAAAATTCACAAAAAGAGGTGATTTTCTTCAGATCAACTATTTGCCTGGATTTCCACTCTAGCATTGACCTTGATGAGCCTGGGGCATCAGCAGATTCCACTCATTCGAGGAATGGAGTGTTCTTGAAGGGCCAGTATGGGCAGGGGACGGTTTCACGCAGAGCTGAGAACACCAATGGGCTATTACTCTGAGCCGAACATGCTCTATTTCCTGTGAGGTTTTCCTCTGTTGCCTGTGGCCCCTCCATTTGCCTCAAATCTATTTTCAATTTATTTAGCACCCACCGTGTGCCAGCCACCAGGGAGGGAAACAAAGCCGATAAGATTTGGCCTCTACGTGAAGGAGATTACAGTTTGAGTGGAGAGAGAAGCATGAGAACATGGAAAGTTAAATGATTTTGGAGGAGTTACATAGCAATTCTTGAGGGTGGATCATCACAAGAGCTGTTCCAGGGCAGAGAGGATTCATTACCAAATGAGAGACACAGGGAAGAGTGTCTCAGAGGAAGGAGAGATAAGAGGGCTGATGGGTCGGGAGAGACTTGATGGAAGAGGTGGGTGAAGTACCAAACCCTTGACGCTTACTACCTTATAGCAGGCTTGGGATGTGGGTATGACTGCCTCTATTTTTACGTACGGCAAAGGCCAAGCCGCCCAGTTGATAAGTTTGGATCAGAACCCAGGCCCATCTGCATGTAAACTTTTTCCATTAGCCATCCTGTCTCCCACGAGCCAGGCCTTGAAGGTTGGGGAGGATTGAATAGACAGAGAAAGGGGAGCCATAAACAAGGGCGTGCGTGTAGGAATATAATGAGCGAAGAAAGACCCTACTGTGTGGTAGGGCGTTGAGCCAGCCAGCCTGGAGGGGGAAAAGCCAGCCTTCTCCAGGGGAGTAGAGCCTGTGGTCTGGGCTCCCTGTGCGGTAGCGACCTGAGCCTCCGGAACTTTGCACATGCTGACCGCTGTTCCCTGCTCTCTCCTTGGAACCTCTCCTCCCCACACTCAGGAGCTCCCGATCGCTTTCCCTGGCCTTGAGTCGGAGGCTGGCTAGGCTGGCATCCTCCAAGAAGACCCAGTAAATCCCTAGTGATAACAGTGATGATAACAACACCATCTCACTCCCGTATAATGCGTTTCTATCCATACAGTCCTTTTCATTTGAAACCTGAAACAAACCATGAAGAAAGACATCCTGGCGGCTGAGCACAGGCCAGGGCTCCAAGCAGGTACTCACTGTTTACCACTGCGTGTGCAGCACCTGGCACATGAGAGGTGCTCAGCAAACATTTGTCAAGTTTCACTCCATTTGTGGGTACTGGATTCCAGCACCTCTGCAGAAAGCAAGCAGCACCCCTGGTCCTTCTCTCCTGGAGCTTGTTCAGTGTTCTCTGTGCCCAGTGGCCCCACATCTCAGCCCGAGTAGAGGCTGTTGCAAAGCCCACGTGCATTGATAACTATTGAGTTCAAGGTTGAAAGCAATCTGGGTTTTTCTCTTTGTTTGGTTTCCCTGGGTTCAATTTAGTTTCACATGAGAAATTAAATAGTTACACCCTATCTTTTCTACTGTCCTTTTTTGAGTAAAATCTATATAACATAAAATTTGCCATTTTAACCATTTTAAGTGTATAATTCAGTGACGTTAATTACATTCACAATGTTGTGCAAACATCTCCATATCTATTTCCAAAACTTTTCATCACCCCAAACAAACACTCTGTACCCTGTAAGTAGTAACTCCCCATTCCACTGTCTATTCTGCCCTTGGTAAACGCTAATCTATTTTCTATCTCTATGAATTTACCTATTCTAGATATTTTATATAAGTGAATTATAGTATATTTGTCCTCTTGTGACTGGCTCTTTCAACGTTCATCTGTGTTGTAGCGTATAGAAGAATTTCATACTTTTTCATGACTGAATAATATTCCACTGTATGTTTGTACCATATTTTGTTTATTTATTCATCTGTTGAGGGACACTTGGGTTGTTTCTGCTTTTTGGCTATTGTGAAATAATATTGCAAGTGTCTGAGTCCCTATTTTCAGTTCTTTTGGGTATGTACCTAGGAGTGGAATTTCTGGGCCATATAGTAATTCTACATTTAGCTTTTTGAGGAAACACCAAACTATTTTCCACAGCGGCTGCACCATTTAAGTTCCCACCAGCAAAACTCAAAGGTCCCAATTTCTTTAAATCTTCACTAACACTTGTTATTTTCTGGTGTTTTTTTTTTGTTGTTGTTGTTTAGAGTCATTCTATCAGGAATGAAGTGGTATCTCATTGTGGTTTTGATTTGCATTTCCCTAATGACTAACGGTGAGGCATCTTTTCATGTGCTTATTGGCCATTTATATATCTCCTTTGGAGAAATTTCTATTCAAGTGCTTTGCTCAGTTTAAAAATGAGTTGTCCTTTTGTTATTGAGTTGTAGGAGTTCGTTATATATTCTGGATATCAAACTCTTATCAGATATATGATTTGCAAATATTTTCTATTATTCTGTAGGTTGTCTTTTCACTTTCTTGGTAATGTCCTTTGATGGACAAGTTTTTATTTTATTTTATTATTATTTTCTGCCTTGCAACGGTTTATTGGGGCATCTGAGGAAACACTGGCTTGAAGTTTTTATTTTAATGAAGTCTAATTTATATACTTTTATTTTGTTGCTTATACTTTGGTTGACATGTCTAAGAATCATTGCCAAATCTATGGTCGTGTAGACTTATCTCCATGGTTTTTTTAAAAAGAGTTTTATGGTTTTAGCTCTAATTTTAGGTTTTTCATCCATTTTAAGTTAATGGTATGAGGTGGGGTCTAACTTCATTCTTTTGTATGTGGAAATCTAGTTGTCCCAGCACCATTTGTTGAAGAGACTCTTTTTCCCCCAGTTGAATGGACTTGGCACCCTAGTCAGAATCAATTAATCATTGATGTATAGGGTTATTTCTGGACTTTTGATTTGGTTCCATTGGTCTATATGTTAATCCTTACCCCAGTAGCATACTGTTTTGATTACTGTAGCTTTGTGGTAAATCTTGAAGTTGAGAATGTGAGCTTTCCAACTTCGTTCTTTTTTTTTTTTTTCAGGATTGGTTTGGATATTCAGGGCTTCTTGCAATTCCATATAAATTAGAGAATCAGCATTTCTCTTTCCATAGAAAAGCCTGTTGGAGTTCTGATAGAGATTGTGTTGAAGCTGTAGATTGCTTTGAGTGGTATCGACATCTTAGCAATTGTAAGTCTTCCTATCCATGAGCATGAAATGTCTTTCCATTTATTTAGGTCTTCTTTAGTTTCTTCCAGCAATGTTTTTTAGGTTTCAGTGTAAAAGTCTTTCACTTTCTTTGTTACATATGTTCCTGGGTATTTTATTCTTTTAGATGCTATTATAAATAGAACTGCTTTCTTAATTTCCTTTTCAGATTGTTCATTGCTGGTGTATAGAAACACAACTGATTTTTGCATGTGATCTTGTATCCTACAACTTTGCTGAATTTATTAGTTCTAGTAGCTTCCTTGTGGATTCTTTGTGATTTTCTATATATAGGGTCATGTCATCTACCCATAGATTATTTCTTCCTTTCCAATTTGGATGCCTTTTAGTTCTTTTTCTTACCTAATTTCTCTGGCTAGAGCTTCTAATAAATTTTGAATAGCAGTGGTAATAAAAGTGGGCATCTTGTCTTATTCCTGATCTCAGGGGGAAAGTCTTTCATCATTGAGTATGATGTTAGGTGTCCACTGCCCTTTTGCTGATGGGCCTCTCCTAGGGCCCTGGGTCAGGTGGGGATGGGGGAAACTATCTGCTTTATTACTGAATAAATGGATTTCTCCTGAAGGAGAATGTGTTAGTCTTTTGGGGCTTCTATAACAAATTACTGTAGACTCGATAGCTTATAAACAATATAAATTTATTTCTCACAGTTATGGAGGCTGGGAGAACCAAGATCAAGGCACTGCAGATTTGGTGTCTGTGGAGGGCCCATCTCCTGGTTCATAGATGTCTGTCTTCTTGCTGTACCCTCACATGGAAGAAGGGGCACGAGAGCTCTCTGGGGTGTCTTTTATAAGGGCACTATTTCCATTCATGAGGGCTTCACCTTCATAACCTAATCACTTCCCAAAGGCCCCACCTCCTAATACCATCATATTAAGGATTGGGATTTCATCATATGAATTTTGGGAGCACACAAACATTCAGTGTATAGCAGAGAATCATATCTGGAGCCTTGTTCAGAGCAAGTATCAATAATTAGAAAATATCAGTTTCATGGCAACACTAATCGCACTATTAAAATGTCAGTTGAACTAAAACCCCCAAAATTGTTAAGTTCCTACTATGTGGCAGGCACTTTCATTACGTCATTTGATCCTACTATAGCCCATGGAAACAGGCTTTTTATTATTACCTCTCCCATTTCAGAGGTGAGGAAATGAAGGCTAAGGGAGTGAGGTAATTCATACAGCTGGTAGGTATTCAAAGGAAGTTGGATAGATATGGTGACTTTCTTGATTTGTAAATTGACTTGTTTTCTGTCCAGTAATTCTCAAGGAAAGAGAGTGAGGACTGCTCTTCTTTGTGGGTGTATCAGAACCTCCCCGGGGGTGGAGGGGTGGAAGGCTTTCTCAAAGACACTGCCACTCCTCAGCCCATTCTGACTGATCACTCATTCAGAGGTCATCTGCTCCCAGCAGGGAGTCATTGCTGCAGCGATTCACCACGACTACAGAGCTTGCTGCCAACTGCAGGGGTGTGCAGTGGAAAAAAGTGGAGGGCCACTGCAAGCCACAGCATCAACTTTCTGTCATGATGTTGGTGTTGCCAGATCAGCTAGAGAGACTCGTGGAATTGATTCCATCGGGAGATTCCAAGAGGGCACCCCTTCGGAGGATTAGGAGCAAAGTTCGTGTAGCTCAAGGAGAGGTGCTGGGTCAGGCACCTTCGTCCTACCCCAAACCCTGTATTGTTAACTCAGTCGTAATCAACACTCTTAGGGAGATTAGCTTGATCACCTAACGGCAGCCACCCGTACCTGGATAATTCATAGCCGATGTTTCTGCCTCAGATTTCTGGGTCACTGGATGTCTGTAAGATCCTCTTCTGGACAGTGTTATAAGACCCAACTGGTGGACTTGTGTGTCTGCCACGGAAGAAGTGCGGCCATGATCCTGGAATAGACAATCCCTATGTGGGGGGCAGTGCGACAGCCTGTAGAAAAGTCCTAGGTTTTCTGAGTCCTCACACAAAAGTCCACATTAGCCAAGGGCAGGGGAAGGCTGCATATTTGCTCTCTTGATTTTTTAGATTGAATTTTCTTTTTCTTTTTTTCTTTTTTCTGGCCTCATTTTCTGCATTTTAGTTGGGAAGAGGGACATGGTGAATTTACTTCCCTGCTTCTTCTATCCTGCTTGGAGCAGGATTTGCTGAGAGTCCCCTGCCACTGCTGGCCATTTTGATGCCCCGTTTATGTTCTCAGAGCACATTAGAATCAACAGTTCATGATGAGACTTCCCTGGGCTGCAGATGACCACGGGGACAAACCCACCAAGAGGCACATCTATTGAAATTCTAAAGACATACATAAAAACAAACAAAACCAAGGGGAGAAGGGTAGCCCTGCCTCCTATTCCTCCAACAATCAGTCCTCTTTAGATTAAATTCAAAAGGTCTTTATTGTCTCTATTCGATTTAGCAAATACCTGTGTGATAATTCAGATAAGATGCAGTTCTTGTCTTTAAAGAATTCAGAATCTGCTTGGCTGCTCAATTTCAACAAACTCCTCTCATCCCTTATTTCTCTGTTGCTCTATGCCACCATCCTCCCACCTATCCCTGTCAACTCCCAAGCTTTTCCTGTCTTGTAGGCTTGAAACCTTGGAGTCCATCCGCACCCCCCCACCCGCCTTCATTCTCTGGTTTGCCCAGGACAGTCCTGGCTTAAGTCTGTTGTCCCAGTGTAATTGTAATGGCTCCCCTTTCACATCAAAAGTGTCCAATTTCGGGTGATAAATAACTGATCAGCCAGTCTCTAACTTTCGGAGGCCAAGGCTGTCCTCCCATCCTTCTCCGTGCCTGGCTTGTCACTGCATCTTCACTGCCACCACCCTGGTTCAGCTGCCGTCAACTTCTGCCTGGACCGCTAGCGTTGCCTTCTCTCTGCTCTCCTTACTGCCTGTCCTCTCTCTTCCGGTGCACTCTGCAAACCATTGCCTGATTCATCCCCTCAAAATACCGTGCTCCGTGCTCACTTCATTGGCCCCTTGCTGGGTACAGCACACAGTTCAGGCCCCTGAGCCTGGCACTTGAAACCGTTTGCAGCCCAGCCTCTGCTTTTGTCTACAGTGCTCCCCTTTCGGTTTCTCTGCATGAAATCTCATTTCCACTCTCATTGGTTGATGCACTGTTCCCTGACCCTGCCCTTTAGAGAGCACTGTTGCTCACGAAGGGCTCAAGCTCAGCCGTTCCCACAGATGCACGTCCCCGTGCATGTGTCCTTCAGGCCCAGCGTCATTGCCCACCTCGCCAGTACAATGTTCTGTGACCAGCTGTCCCTTGGTGCTCTCTCCTCCTCTGAACTCCTTGGCCTAGAGCAATTATTGCTGCACAACTCATTTGGCATCTAATCATGTACTGCCTCATGACTTTTCATATATTGCTCTCTTGCACGAGGGCTGAAAGTATTTGCTGTAATTTCACTTTTTGTTCTCATAGGCCTTTCTCCTCAATGAAATTGCAGGTTCCTTGAGGACAGGAGCCGTGTCTTATTCATCTTTTTATTCCTTACGGCACCAAGGGCCTGGTAGGTAGAAAAGAAATACTTCCCAGAAACCCTTAGCAGGAATTCATTTAGGAATCCTGGGACCGAAAGGACCCTTATAATCACGTAGTTCAGACTCTTATTTTGTAGATGAACTGAAAAATGAAGACAAGAGAAGTCAAGAGACTTGTTCAAGGTGACCCAGCTATGCAAACGACGGCACATACAGGATTCAAATGCAGGCCCTCTGTATCTGTGGGTTCCACATCCGTGGATTCAACCAACTGTGGATCAAAAAATATTTTTAAAAAAATCCAGAAAGTTCCAAAAAGCCAAACTTGAATTTGCCACCTGCCAGCAACTATTTACATAGCATTTACATGGTATTTACAACTATTTACATAGCATTTACATTGTATTAGGTATGATAAGTAATTTAGAGATGATTTAAAGTACAGTATACGGGAGGATGTGCGTAGGTTATATGCAAATACGACACCATTTTATATAAGGAACTTGAGTATCCACGGGTTTTGGTATCTGCGGGATCCTGGCCGCAATCCCCTGTGGATCCTGAAGGACGGCTGTACTTTCCCCAGCACCAGGCTGCCTCCTGTGTGTGGATTTTATTTTCTGAATGGACTAAATCCCTTTCCAAGGACGAGAAGGCATTTAGAAAGCAGAGGCAAAGAAGGCGAGCAGGGCTTCCCTGGTGGCGCAGTGGTTGAGAGTCTGCCTGCTAATGCAGGGGACACGGGTTCGAGCCCTGGTCTGGGAGGATCCCACATGCCGCGGAGCAACTAGGCCCGTGAGCCTGTGCTCCGCAACAAGAGAGGCTGCGATAGTGAGAGGCCCGCACACCGCGATGAAGAGTGGCCCCTGCTCGCCACAACTAGAGAAAGCCCTCGCACAGAAACGAAGACCCAACACAGCCAAAAATAAAAATTAATTAATTAATTAAAAAAAAAAAAAAAAAAGAAGGCGAGCAAACCAGGAGGATGACATGGTCTTAGCAAATTCCAAGAGACTTGCTTGGCATAATTTGGGGGGTGGTGACAGCAATTAGGCCAAGATTGTTCCTAGTAAGAGTCTTGGGGGAGGGGTGGGTCAAGGAAGGCCTTCAATCTCCTGATTTTGGGTTGTGAGATGTCACAGCAAAGCCACCTGCCAGAGCCTTAGAGGAATGTCTCAGCTCCAAGACCCGCCTTTCAGAAGTTGTGGTGCGGGGCGTAGGGACTGGGGGGGAGGCTCAGGAGGGCTAGGAGAGGTCATGGGAACTGCCTGCTTGGAGGCAGCTGGGTCACATTTGCTTTGGGCCGTAAGGAAACCTGACTTCAGCGGTGTTGAGGAGGGCCACCGGTGATGCCGTTATATGTAGCTTTCAACTTTAATAAGGTGTCGCAACAACTATGAACATACATATAACTAAAAACACATTTCACTGGAAGCTTAATCTTGAATCCTTTTCTACTGCTCCTGTGTGGTGCTTCATGCCGTCAGTAGAGCTGTTAAAACACAATGGAACGTGGGTAATTGTGCATTATATGGCTTTTGTTTTCCGTTAGGAAATATTGACACCCGAAAAGAGAGTGGGATTATCACGGCGGAGGGCGCTGTGGAAGAGCCGTGAGAGGGAGGCCGGCGGGTGAGGACAGAGGGCGGGGGAGCAGGAAATCTGGCTGCTTCTATTCCAGGAGGTCTCGGCTTTTGTAGCCTTAAACCTGCGGGCATTCATACATCTCAGGGCGTAAAGAGGCTCTGAGCTGATGATCAGGGTTAGCAGAGGACTCTGGGGTCCTGGCATCACGTGCAAGGTGAGGGCAGGGGCTGCGGAGAAAGAATGTGTCTGAAGGCATCTGGGGGAGATAAGGGCAAATTAAGTCAGGAAACAGGCGCTGGAACGGTTTCCCCGGGGAGCCGGGCGGCGTCCGTGCCCGTGTGCTGCTGGCCGGGCCTCTTCGGTGATGTCCTTCCACCTGAGCCGGGAGCCTGGGGGAGCTGGGCCTGGAGAAGGTGGTACCTCTGCTCAGGGCACACTTGCTCCTCCCCTAAGTCGTGGTAACCATAAAGTAATAATAGCTACTCTTTACGGAGTGCTGTGTGGCAGGTGCTTTACGTACATTTCCTAACTTAATTCTCACAAAGCCCCTCTTTCTGGGTGGAACCAAGGCCGTGTCTCTGGAGCCTCCAGCCCCTCCCTGGTCCCGAGGGGCCACAGGAGGTAGGACACCTGGGCAGCACGTAGGAAGCCAGGGCCAGCTGGTCCTGTTTGTTGGGGGGAAAGGAAACAACACTGGCTGGCAGAGAAAGTAGCTGAGTGTGGTTTCGGATGGGAAGGTTGTTCTCAGGTAGGCTCATGGCAGCCCTGCCCCAGGGGAGCCTTCGAGGCACCCGGGTCATCTGGGACAGTCCCCTGTGTGCATACAGGTGACCCACTTGCTGCGGCGGGGCCTTCAGGGTAACTTCTCTGGGCCGTACAGCAGCACCGTGGGGTCTGCCACTGGGGTTGAGGGGTGACCCGTCTCCCTAGATAGATTACATTTGGTTTGCTCGGAAGGCATTTATGGCTTTATAAAGCTCTTAAATTGGCTCTTTTCCCCCCTCAAAACATTTCTTCAAGCTTACAAGGCCAGTTTTAGAATAGCAATTACCAGCTCCAATCTCCCCCAGCAAACTCACGCTGTGCTGTTGTATATAAACTGCTTGGGACATTTGTAATGCTGCCACACAGCGTATCTGCACGGCGGAAAGCCCCGTCTGTCCCGAGGAATGCTGCAGAGGCCCTTTCTCAGCTCTAATTTATGGGCCACATAAAACTCTGTGAAGTTGCCCTGCATCTTTCTGAGGCAAAGTTGAGGTTTTTTACTGTTTCAAGCTGCTAATTTTTTACCATTTAAAGCCAGCCTTCTGCCCGTGCCAGTGTGCATGTGTGCATACAAGTTGGCCACTTTAATTTATGTGCCTCCTTCTCTCTCTGTGATACTCATAACTTACAAATGTGTGCATAATGTACAGCCAGCTCTTCCTTATTATGAGAGGCTTGGCTGCTTTGTCCTGTGCCCGCGCTAACCCGGACCCCCTCCCACCCCCTCCTCAAACCCGGGGAGGAAGCCCTGCGGTGGAGACAGAGATGGACACTGGCCTGGGAACAGGAGCCGGCGAATGGCAGGAGTTCGCCGTGCAAACCTGGTCCAGGGTCCTTGCCGGTGAGAAGAGGGGTTTAACGAGAGGCAGCTCTGTGAGGGTACAGAGAGCCGGAAGTTCAGAGCCGCTGGGGACCAGGATTTCAGGCTGGAACAAGGCATGTTCCAGATGGAACCTTCTAAGCCTCAGTTCCCTCATTTGCAGCATGGGGGTAGGATTGTAGATTTCTCACCGGAGTGTTGTGAGTATCAAGTATGCTGATGGCTGCGAGGGCCCTTCCCAAGCTAAGGCAATATCCCAGGGCTGGTTGGTAGCTGTTCCAAGCCTGAAACTGCTGGCAGGGCCCTGGAGGAGAGGGAACAGCCAAAGGCAATGTGATGTCTCAGGGTTTTCCGAAGTCGAATGGCAGTGCCGCTGGTGGGCCTCGCCAGGCTCCGCTGTGCCACGCGGGGCAGGCCGTGGGAGCTCCGTGCACTCAGCCCCTCCCTTCCCACCAGTGTCCTCTGATCCCTGGGTAAGAGCTCCTTGGCACCCCCTTCCCACCTCCAGCTCAGCTCCCACCCCTAACCTTGATTGGGAGCAGTAATCCTCTCCTGGCCTTTGCTGACGCAGGCGGCTTTTCTAGCAGTCTCCTGGGAAGGCTGCTGTCCAGTAGGTCTTGGGGGTTCAGAGCCAGGGAGGTTTGTACCCCCAGCCCCCTGTGTCCCCACAGGAGGGCCCTCACTGCACAGCAGGGGAGCTCGGCCCTCTTGCCTCCCGCGCTGAGTTTGGATCACACTATTACACTGGCTGACAGAGGGGGACGTTCAGCCCTTCCTTGGGGTTTGGGTGAGTCCCTGAATCACAGGACCCCAAATCCCACTCTTCCTTCAATGTCCCTCTAGGCGTCATTCCTCCTCCTAACTGCTTCTGCTGGAATGTTCCCACTTGGATATTTCGCCACTAATGTGAACTCTGCGAGTTTAAAACAGGCGAATTCAGCACATTTTTAGTGAAGGGAAAGATGCTGTCACCTATTGAGCATCGACTATTTGGCAGGCAGTGGGCAAGGTGCTTTGTATGCTCCAGAGAATTTAATTATCACCACAAATCCTACCAGTAATAATAACGAATATGTATTTGGCACTTACCACGTGCCAGGCACCGTTCTGAGCTCTTCACGCTAACTCAATCCTCAAAACACTTCTACAAAGTAGGTACTATTATTATCTTCTGATATTATAGATAAACTGAGGCACAGAGAGGTTAAGGAACTTGCCCAGGGTCCCACAGCTAGTAATTTGGGAAGATGGGATTAGCACCCAGGGAGTCTAATTCTGAGCCAGAGCTCTTGACCACTACACAAGAAACAGTGCTTCTTTAAGGAAGGTGTTTATTATTAACTCCATTTTATAGGTGTAAAAACTGATATTCAGAGAGTTCAAATAACTTGCTCAGTAACATAACTTGGAAGAGGCAGAGCCAGAATTTGAACCCAGGTTGGTCTGGCTCCCAAGCGTATGGTCTTTCTGTTTTACCTTCTATCCTCTTGCTTACTGGCATATGACACAGGTTCAAGACACATGGTTTTCCCACCCTCAATTCTTGATATTGTAAGCAGATGAGTCATAACATAAAACTGAAGTTTTTTAAGAAGATAAGGATGGTTTGGAGCTGAGAGGCAGGAGCAAGGGGAAGGACTTGGCAGTAGATAGGGGGTGGTGCGGTTGAGGTCAGGGTGGGAGGACTGGAAAAGAAGATGGACTTAAGAGCTGTGCCGAAGAATCAATAGAACCTGGTGATTGACCAGGTATTGGGAGTCCGCCTTAGGGTGAAATCTCCAGCCTGAAGACTCAGTGGATTGACATACTATTCATGAAAAGAGCGAAGTTCTTGTGGGACAAGGGTCTCATTTTACAAGTGTTGACTTTGAGATGCCATGGAACATCCTGTGGAGGAGTTCTGTGAGCAATGGCTGATCATTTCTCCAACCTCCAAAATTGATTTTGGGTGTCACGGCCTTTTTGAGAATATGATAGAATGATGGATTCTCTCCCAAGAAAAACGTACAAACACACACGCACACGCACACACACACGCAAAATTTGTTAACAGTATCCCAGACGGGGATCCCTAGGATGCAGGGACTCCAGGTTACCAACACCTGGTTTAGGGCCTCTGTCCTGGCCGCGGGCACCCAGGCTCTGCCACCACAAGGTCTGCTTGGGAAGCTGGAGACGGGCATCCTGAGAGGCTCTATCTCTGAGTATTGGGAGTGTAGATGGTGCCAAAATTCCTCGAAGGGGAGACTTTTCCATTTCAAAGCTTGTACCTGGAAACAGTGTGGGTGGGATTTCCTCTCAGACTCTGAGTCAACAGGAGGGTCGCAGGTCACTTTCCCTGGGCTTGTGCATCCCTGGGTGTGCCCCAAACTTGGCCCTGAGTTTGTTCATTTTTCCTTTCATTCACTCGTTTCGCTGAGTGCTGAATGTGCATCAGGGCTGGCCTAGGCATCCCCTGAGGATGGTGGGTCAGGATAGGGCCTGAAGCAGGGTCTGAGCCCAGGAGACTCTTCTGTCCAGCCTGCCTTTTGTGCCCATTGCCAGACCTGTGGTGTCTCCCCAGCACCCTCATCGAGGGTTGTGTATTTCCTCACTGAGAAGCTCCAGTCTGTATGAGGGCAGAGTGTGGCTGTCAGGGAGAGTACACTGGTGTTCAGAGGCAGTCCAGGGAGGGAGGGGGGTCGTAGAGCAGTGACGTCAAACCTGGCTTCTGATGGCCCTGCTACAATTTCCTCTGTGACCTTGGCGAGCTGCCTCACCTCTCTGGGCCTGAATTCCCACATCAGTAGAGCAAAGGATTTGGATCTGACCATGTCCAAGGTCCCATCCAAGTTAATTTTCCATGATTCTAAGTATAGAGCCGCCGCGTGCCTATAAAGGCTCCCGGAAGGAAGTAGCCCTGATACTATGAGGATAAAACATGCCCCCCTCCCCCGGCCAGGGCCACTGTGCTGCATCACTTAGAGAAGAGGCCTTGTGTCCGTGCTGGGAAGGCATGGAGAAGGTTCTTCCCTGAGATCATTGGCTTTTACCCTATTGGGTAAGAATATGGTAGCCACCACTATGTGGCTATTTAAATTTAAACTAATTAAAATGAGATCACATTAAAAACTCAGTTCCTTACTCTCACTGGCCACGTTTCAAGAGGTCAATAGCCTCATATCCATCACTGCAGGAAGTTCTACTGGGCAGAGCTACTGAAGAAGCCAACCCCATCTAGGCCCCTGTTTCTCTGAGGGGTTAGAGGCCTTGCTCGGTTGGAGAAGGCGGGTATTTAGAATAGTTGACTAATGACACTTGGGGAGACCTTGGTCCTTGTGTAATTCGTTATGTCTGAGATGGGAAGAAGATGAAATTTCTCAATTACAGCCACTCTGACCTTCAGACTCATTTAATTACTGCCCAGGCTGTGGGATGGGCGGTGAGCACAGGCCGGAGGTTGCTCCTGGTGCCCTGTGACTGCCCACATGGATCCTCTCTGCCTCCGGACCAGGTCCCTGAGTAGGGATCTCTCTTTCTGAACCCCTATTTGACTGAGGCCCCAGAGAAACGTCTTCTTCTGCTCCACACCTACCTGAGAAAGAGGCCCTACCCCCGCCTTCCCTGGGAGTCCTCGGCTTCCCTCAAGGTTCCGCTGAGGCCTCAGGCTGGGAGGGTTCTCGTTCTGGGGACTTGTTAGCAATAAATAACTCTGCCTCAGAGCCCTTGCCCGCCCTCAGCAGGGAAGAAAGGGACCCAGGCCGAGGTTCCAACGCGGCAGCGGCAAGGGTGAGCTGAGAGTCGTCAGGGGGGGTGCACATCCCCAGAGGTCCCGGGTTGCTGTAAAGGTGGGGTCCGCAGGGGGATTGGGGCTGTGCAGGCAGCAGCGGCCTGTGCACGGAGCTGGTGGGGTTCCTGGAAAAGGATCACAGTGACCTCAGGCTGGGTCATCGCCACTTCTGCTCACCCTGCCCTGCACACAGACGCCTGCAGCAGGCTCTGGGGGCCACGCCACAGCTGTGGGCTGCAGCTTGGAGGCTCCTGGGAAACCTGGCTGCGACCTCCCTACGTTGCATGTTAGCAGCATAATCTTGGCCTTCCAGGCCAGTGGAGGGCCCTCTGGGAAGCAGCCGTTTCTTCCATCTAGACCTCAAGGCAGGCCCTTGTAGTGGAGAGAAGCTTGGGAGGGATTGGGCATCCCTGGCTGTGTCTGCCAGCCCATGCTCAGGTTGAGGCCCGGATGGCCATCTTCCTGGGACTTGCTGGGGGCTCTCAAGTCTACTTACCAGAAGAGAGATGAGTCATGTCAGGGGCCAGAGTGGAGTCCTCGTACGGAGGAGGTCAGATGTTCCACCATCGTTTCTATAGCCGGCTTCTCTTCGAAGAGAGCAAAGAATTCTGTGTCTGGAATCGTACCTGCTCCCATCAGCTTTTGGGATGGAAAGGCCAGAAAGGCAAAGGTGGGATGGGAAGCATGTAACACACCCCATCGACCAGCCTTGCAACCTTTGGTGCCCTCCTTGGCGCCTTACCAGAGGGGTAAGAAGGATGGGGAGAGTAGGGGAAGGGCCATGCCTCTGGTCTAAACCTGCTTTTGGGTTCTCCTTCAGTACACTCACTCCTGTCCATTGTCATCTGGTGATATGAGTGCCGAGGTCAATTTGACTTGAGCGCAGATGAACTTGGGAAAATTCATCCGTGTAGGTTTGTTCCTATCTCCACTTCCTTGGAGTCCCTTTGACCTGTGACAGCCTGCTCAGCCGGCCTTTTGTCCTAAACCTGTAGATCTGACCTCTGGGCTCTTCAGACACAGATATTCCCCCCACCCCATGCCACCCACCCTCCCCTCCCCTCTCTGCTCTCCTTTTTGCTTCTTTGCAGATCCTGGACCTCACCTGTCTCTTCCTCCTCCTCTTCCCTCTTCTTTCCTTTCTTTCTCCTTCTCACTGGTGGTTGTCAAAGTCCCCAGCCCACACCCTCAGCCCACCCCCAGGTGGCACCTGACTGATGTCTGTTCCCCTGGCCCAGGCCGCCCGCCCAGGCTCCTGTCCACTCTGAGGGGGCTGAGGAGCTTCGCTGGAGTGGAATGCAGGCTGCTCCCACCTTCGTCTGGGTACCCTCTCTCCTCACTGCAAAACGCTCTTTTGTTCTGACTTTCACTCAGGTCCAGGCAGCCCTGCCACTCTCACACATTCATTCAGTACAGATTACATTTATTATCTATCCGAGAAAAACCAAACCAGGAGGTTAAGCCAGTTAGTGCAAAAGAAAACAATGTGATACACTTCACTGTCCCAGATCAAGTGATTTGGGGCTCCTGGGTCTCTCCTTGCTGCTCTGTGGACCAGCTAAGACAGAAGCAGCACCCACTCACCGAGGGAACCCTGGGCTCCCGGCACCCATGGCAGGTGGCTCAGTCTTCCCGTCTACACAGCAGTGACACTAATGCCCTCTGAGGGCTGTACACGAGGAGTGCACCTGGTGTTGCATTCAAGGCGCAGCACCAGGTCCTGGCTGCCGGCCTGCCTGTCTCCCTGATGTAACTGAGGTAGGGCCAGAGGGTCCCACTGTCAAGGCATTTTGTTCTCCAGGTCACAGTCGTTAGTCTCAGGAGGAAATAGGCAAAGGGATGAGCAGAGATTCTCTTTCCAGGGATTGAAAGCAGGGGAGGGAACAGAAAGGGCCACCCCAACTTGACCTCCTCCCCTTCAGCTTAATCTGTGCCTTCCCAACCTGCCCCACCCCAATGAACAGCAGGAGGATTCACCAGGTTGCTTGAGCCGAAAACCAGGGATCATCCTTGACTTTGACCTTTCCCCCATTTCCTCATAGCCAATCCTATTCGACCTAGTATCTAAGGTGGGTCTTGGCCTGACCACTTCCCTCCGCTCCCCACGCCATGCGCTTGGCCCAGACCTCTGCCGTCGCTTGCCTGGCCTGATGCAATGCCTCCGGGTGGCTTCTCCCTCATGCCCGTGCCCTGATCTCTCTGCTACACGGAAGCCGGCGCCATCGTTCCTACCCAGCATAGCTTCTTCATTGTGGCCATCACAGTTTGCAGTGGCATATTTATTTGTGTGGTTTGAGGTTTAGGATCGGACTTGCCCATTAGACAAGCTCCAGGATGTCAAGGACAGTGTCTGGGTTGATCATCACTGCGTCTCAGCCTCAGTGCCCTTAATAAGCAACTGTTGGGCAGAGGGATGAATAGAGGGCCAGGCGGGGCACTTGCTTTCTTGCTCTCTTTCGAAGGGATGTGCGCTCCACGTGGGCGGGGGTCAGTCTCTTGTTCACTCTGACATCCCCCGAGAGCCTAGAACACTGGCACATCCAGGAACTCAATAAAGGTCATCGAGTCGAGTGACTTGACAGGCTCTGAAGTAGAGGGCTTGACCGGGCTCATGCACTCAGACCACCGGCCGAGATTTGGCCTGGTCACCTCTGCAACGTCATCCCTCATTCTCTCCCCTTCTCCCTGGCCTCCCAGGGTCTTGGTTCCACGAACGCTTTCTGAGCTGAGAGCCTAGGTTGGGGCAGAACCCAGATTGCTGTTGATTCTGTCCTGCTACCCCCAAGGAGGGAGTGGGGTCTTCTTTGTCACTTCCGGGTTAGATCTGAGAGACAGGGTGGTGTGCTGGGGCCACGCACGTCCTTTGGTCCCATGAACTTTTGGGAACAAACCTCTGGAGTCCTTTGGAATGACAGCAGTGCATCTTAAATCCTTCCCCAGTATTGCTTTCTTCCTCTGCAGAAAAAAATGCAGCCTCCCTCCTCCCCATTCAAAGTTCTGGTGATTCCCAGAAAATACGGAAAGCGTCCGCAAGGCCTGGCCACAGGAGAGATGGCAAAGGCTTGGGGAGAAGGAGACAGTGCAAGGCACGGTCAGGGCAGCTTCAGAAGGCGTGCGGTGCTGCGACTGCCCATTTTGGTCCCTCTCTGAGCTGTGGCTCCCACCTGTGGGAGGGAGATGGGGACAACTTGTGCTGCCTAGCTGGAGACTGTCTGAGAGATTCTGGAATAAGAAGTAGGACAGCTAGAAAATGTTTGTTTTTCACCTCACCCATCAGGAAAGCCCCAGCCCAGCCCCCTTCCCGCTCTCCCATTGTTAATGGCCCAGTGGATCAAATTCCTCCACTTCACTCCCTTGAAGGTTTTCTTCCAGAGCCTTCTCTCAGGCACTCCCAGCTCCCTTTTAGTTTCTCTCCCGTGTGTAGACATTCCCCCCAAGAGCCGGGCTAGCTTGGCGTTCACTAGGGTTTGGGGAAGAGTGGTGATTGGGGGGCGCTGGGCTTGGCTGGGGGGCTGGGGGTCGCGAGCTGCCTTGTGGCTGCTCCACGGGGTCTGGCCGAGCCCCAGCCTCTGACTGTGACATACAGCCCCCTTCATGAAACCAGACAGAATTAAGCCTTTTGTTTCCTGTTTGCTAGGCCGGCTTAAAGAAAACACAGAGGGTCCGTGCGGCTGGAGCTCCCAACAAGACGGCCTTTGTATTCATTTAATTAATCAGTTGGCTGAGGGGAAGGAGAGGAGGGAAGTTCATGTTATAAATACATGTTTTTCTTCGGCTTTTTTCCCCCAAAAGACAGGGCTTGAATGGCATCCCCGAGAGAGCCCCCCATCTCACCCCAGACGTGCGGGGGGCCGGGGGCCTGCCAGGCTGCAGCTGTGACTCCCCCCACCTCCGTCCCCCCAGGAGCATTAGCCCTGATCTCTCTGGGTCCTGGGGAAATGTCAAATGCTGACAGGGGCGGGGTTTGGGGGACAGTGGGCGGGGGTGTGTCCGCTAGGCTCTGGACTCCACTTCCCCCCTCCTCACCTCCCCCCTCAAACCCTGCATCCTCCTACAGCCTCCATGGAGGCGGTACCCACACTGCCACACGGAGAAGTGTCTGCCCCCAAGAGGCCTGGGCACGAGGCAGGAGGACGTCTCTCGGGGGAGACGTCCTCACTTAGGAGCAGAGTGATCTTCGTGTTCCCTGCTTATCTCCGCATCCCCGACTCTGCAGGAGGGGCTGGGGCTGGTACCCAACAAAATGCCCAGACAGGCAGACAAAGGTATCCCAGGGGCGACCCGAACCCCATCCAGCGCCCTCCGCCCCGTCCTTCAGTTCGAGCTGTCTGACGTGCAGGGGAAAGGAAAACGGAATAGGGCTCTTGGGGCTCTGGGGAGGGGCTGTGGCTGGGGGGTGTGAGTCCTCTTGGTCAGATACCCTCAACCCACTTCCACCTCCCCAGAGGGGTTGTTTTTTAAAGCTTCCCTTGAGGATACTATTTAAACTACTTTTTCATTTCAGAGATGGGCAAATTCACTCACTGTTCTCTCACTGCCTACCCCGGCTTCCAAGTGTTTTTAGCATCCAAAAAAACCTTTCCTGATGACGTAAAACATTTGCAGTCTCTAAATATATGGCCCTCGTGATGGACTTTCACTGTGGTTAAATTTCCCTTCTGTGTTCTTCATCTCAAGTCTTAGCTGAAAGGCTCTGGTGTCTGGTAACCGTAACTCTAGACCTCGTGGACACACTGTGCACAAAATCTCCAACACAGAGGGTCCAAGGCTGGGACCCCACGTCTGGCCTCTAAGTATTTATCTTAGTATTTATCATCTGGCCTGATACCCAGCCGGAGTGCTGCCACTGCATGGGGTGCCAGGCCCCTGCTTCCTCCCCATGCCTCCCCACTTCCTTGGCCGTTCAGAGAGATGGGGAGACAGCAGAAGCCAGGAGGGAAGAGCTTGTAAAATGTTTGTGGAGACAGGACTGCAAGGCCTTGGTTTTCTCTCTCCCCCAACCCCCTGCATTCATCCCCCCACACCCCTGACCTCTCAGTGAGGCCTACAGTTTCAAGCCGCAAACCCAAATACCCTCCCTCTAGGCCTTTCTGGGAGCACAGTCAGGCTAGCCCGAGCCCTGGGTGGGGTGGTCTTTCCTTTGCGAGCCAGCAAGATGCCTGGAGCCCGTGCGTGACTTCCATCAGCAAACTGATCCACTTAATGTGTTGTGTGGCTGGCTGGAGTGTGTGCCCACGCGCCTGTCTCCTGAAGCAGGGACTGAAACTCAGGACTCCAGAATTTCTGTGTCATCTCAGGGGTAATCTTGTGTCCGCCCTTTTCTTTCCAAGCTTCATGTCCCCAGACCGATGCTTCACCTTCACCGTCACTTGCCTTGCAGGGAGAAGTACCACCCTCTTGGCTTCCTCTGTCTGGAGGGCGGGCCGTAGGTTCAGGGAAAAAAAAATCAGTGCTTCCCTTTGCCTGGGGCTCCTGGAACTGCTTCTTTCCAGAGATCTATAAATTGGGGGTTGGCAGGGAGAGAGGTCAGACCCTGGAGAGTAAATCTCATTTTCAAAGTTGTTTGAATCGTAGAGACTTGGAAGCTGAAGAGGATCCCAGTGACGAGCTGCACAGGGAAGAAGCAAAGGTCTCCTCCTTTCTGAGGAGAGGAGGTGTAGTTCATGGCAGGATGGTGGGGGGGTTGGCAGGGCCCTGGCTTGGTCCCCAGGATGCAGCCAAGGTGCCTGGGAGTTGGATGGCCAGGGGAGAAGGGGCCACTAAAACCACATTTTTCAAGCGTTAATGAACAAGTGAGTCACCTGGGCGTCTTGTTAGAATGCAGATTCTGAATCAGGAGGTCTGGGTGGGGCTGAGATCCTGCATTTTGAACAGGCTCCCAGGTGATGCTGCTACGCTGGTCTGTGGGCCACACTGTGAATAGTGAGGGGCTGATGGATTTAGTGTGCTGTGCTTGCTAAGTGAAAGTTCCCACGACGGGTGACCACCCTACCTAGTTCAAAACCTCCCCTCCAAGTGTCTATGTCTTTAAGGCACTTCCTTGGCTCTCCCTGGGCCTCACCCTGTCACATGGCTCCCATTTAGAATGTGAATTGGCCCCAGTCCAGGCCCCTTACTCTGTATGCCTGAGAGGTTTGCCTTCCAGTAAACCTCCTTGCGGTCTCGGTCTCACATTGTCCTTCTCCCAGCTCTGCCAACGCCTTTCCTCCACTGTGACACTCTCCCCGACACCCCAGGTCTGGCCGAGGCTGCCTCTCCTCCAGGCCATCCGCCCGTGCTCTGAGCTCCGGGGTCCACTGTGCTTGGCACACAGGCGCTCTGGTGGGACCGGCTGTCGTGTAGACTAATGGCAGCTGTGAGGATACTGCACACCTGTACACAAAGGACCCGACTCCAGAACTGGACTGCACACTCCTGGAGGATGGGGACCGTGTCTGATCTTTCTGTGTGTCCTTGCGGTGCCTTGTGCACAGCGGTTGGTTATTATTAGAAGGTCGGGGCTTGTCCTGTATGCTACTCTATTCCCAAGACTCAGCTGCAGGGCCTGGCACAGAGTTTGTGCTCCTTACATGTTCATTACGTGTTGCTCCTAGAAGAAGATGCTCAGTACATGTTTTAATCATGGATGATTTTTGAGGCCTGGGTTCTTGGCATGTATTTTTGTATCCATTCTGCCTGGCACGTAGTGGACTAGATAATTTTTATTTTTAATGAAAGCCTGTTTCTCGGCATGGAGTTGCTTCCAGAGAGGAAGGGGAGGGGTGAGTTAGCCCTTGTCAAAGGCTGGACGGAACCCCAGGTTCTCGGTGGGCTCTCTCCTCTACCGCTTGGCCTGAAGGATCTCTCCACGGTCCTTAGATCGGCTGAGGGGGAATTGATGGAATGTGGGCTTTGGCGTCCAGCAGGCCAGGCTGGCAGCTTCTTGACGGAGGGCAGAGAGTGATATTTTTGGCTTTTATGCGTACGTTGCGACTCCTGATTCTAAATCCAAAATTTTAATTCAATGTTTTATTACATCCAAGTAAACATCGATTTCAAAGCCAGCAGGTGACTCTCTTGCTTGGGGGGGAGGATAAGCAGAGACTGGGTTATGCCCCTTTGAGCCCCAAATATTTTGCCCCTCTGAGCAGCCCCTGCTTTAAAGTCAGGGTCTCTTCCCCCTTCTCTCATTGCCTTACAGCCCAACCTTGGCTTCCCCAGATTGCGTTTAGTTAAATCCCCAAGCATTTATTGGACACTTAATATATACAAGGCATTTAGGAAGATAAAAATGCAAGTGACACCCATCCCCTAACTTCCATCTCCAAGTTTATCCTTTAACTGGGGAGGCGGTTCATGAGAAGAAAAGTAACAATATGAGTTAAATAATAATGAAGATTACAATGTAGGAGGTGTCATGAGATGGGACAGGATTGATTAATTACTAAATGAGTGGCACAGATTCTGTGTGCTGAGGGAATTCCGAGAAGAAGGAGATGGCTGTGCGCCGGGGTGATCCAAAATGATCACAGGGCCTGGGCCTTGATTGGGGTGGGATGGGGTAAGCCAAGGAAGGCAGAGTTTAGTTCAGCTCAGCAGGTACTTACGGGGCACCTACTGCGTTCCGGGCACCGTGCTGTACTCTGCAGAGACGAGGTGAATAAGACAGAGTCCTCCCCCTTGAGGAGTCGACAGTCTGGGGAGGACTGTGGAGGAAAGTTCAAGGGCGAGGAAATGTGGAGCACCATGGAAGGACACCCAGCTCAGGCTGATGGCCATCAGGGAGGCTGGGAGGATCTGTCCCTTGTGCCATCTAAACTGACCTGAGTGGAGAGTCATCCAAATGTGGCCAAATGTGGGGGAGGAGAGAGTCAAGCAAAGAGCTCATCTGCACAAGGGCGCGGATACACGAACCAGTCTGTTGAGGATGTGCACAGTGGGCAGCTCCGGGTTTCTGGAGCAGGAGGCAGGTCCGGAGAGGAGGCAAGTGGAGAAGCAGGGCTGGCCGGGTCCTGGAGAGCCTCGAATGCCAACTAAGGAGCTTGGCGTTTTCATGTAGCCCATGGGGAGCCCTTAAAGAAGCAGCATGACACAGCATTGGAGAAACAGGCTTTGGAGCCAGAGGCCCTGCTCTGCCTTGTTATCTGCGTGACCTTGGGCGAATGATCATCTCTCCACACCTCAATTTCCTAATCTGTAAAAAGGGTATAAAAATAGTACTTACCTCACTGACCTGTTGTGAAGACTGAGTCAATCAGCACAAAGTGCTAAGAGGGCAGTCTTGGAGCAAAGAGAATGCTCAGTAAATTTTAGCCATTGTTAGTATTAAGGGGTTTTAGGCAGGCGAGTGCCTTGGACAGATTTGTGTTTTAGAAAGATCATGTTGGCAGTCCTGAGAAGGCTGGATCCATGTGGGCAAGACCAGATGCAGGGAAGCCAGTTAGAAACCTAGTACAGTACTCCAGGCAAGCAGTGATGAGGGCTGGACGGAGGCAGGGGTGCTGTGGCTAGAGGGCCGGGGCCAGATCCCAGAGCTTTGAGAAGGTAAGGGAAAGGAAGGACTCCAAGGAGACTTCTGAGTTTTCATCTTATGTACTGGGTGCGTGGTGGTTCCAGCAACTGTGCCAGGAAACCCAGGAGGAGCAAAGGGTCTTTGGGCTGTGGGTCCTCCCTCTTTTCCTACCTTTCTTCCTCCATTCCCTCCTCCTTCCCTCCCTCCCTCTTCTCTCCCTTCCCTCACTCCTTTCTTCTTCTCTCCTTTCTTTCTTTTTTTAAAAGAATATATTGAGTTCCAGTATCTGTGGGACACTTATTTGGAGATGTTGTCTGTCAGGAAACTGAATACACGCTAGAGGATGGAACTGGAGATAGAGGTGTGAGAGCCATTAGCTCTCACAAAGCCATGGCTTTGGTGGTCAAAGCCATGAACGGGAATGAGATCGCCAGGGAGAGGGTGCAGAGGGAGAAGAGCAGTGGACAAAGACAGAGGAACACACATTGAAGAGAGGTGATAGAGAAAGAGACACAGAGGATAACAGAGAGTTGGGAGAAGAATCTGGACAGGGTAATGGAAGTGTTGCATCACTGAACCAAAGGAGTCGAAAGCTTTGTGATGGAGAATGAGACCATAGAGTCAGATGCAACAGCAGCAGCAGCAAACCTAAGTAGAGAAAGACTAAAAAAGCATTCACGGACTTTGTTGGTGTGAAAGCCATTGGCATCCTGGGGAGTGTGGTTTTAGTGGCGGGTCAGGGTGGAAGAGACTGGAAAGGGGTGAGGAGTGAATGGGAGTGAGGAGGTGGGGGAAGCCAGTGTGTGTGGGGCATAGCTGGCTGTCAGCCTGGCTTTGCCAGAGGACCCTTGGATGGGGGAGGAGATAAGCCGGTCGCCAACAATCAGCAAGCAGATCTTTCATGCGGCACTTGGATTGGAAACCACTGGAGAGACTTAATTGTGTCATTCAGGTTTTTATTCCGCAAATATTTATTGCGTAATTACTATGGGTTTAAGAGTGTGCTAAATGTAATTCAGTGATGAACGAGTCTAAAGGAGGAGACTGGACAAGGATTTAAGTAGCCATAACACAAAGATGATAAGTATCATAGTTGACATACTGTGAGTTGGATAAGGAAACATTACTTCTCCCCGGCGTTGCTAGGGACTACTTCATGGAAAAGATGGCTTTGAGCTGGGCTTGAAGGAAGAGTAGGGTTCTAACAGACAGTAGTGGA
The DNA here is from genome assembly GCF_028564815.1 of Eubalaena glacialis. Taxonomy (NCBI): domain Eukaryota; kingdom Metazoa; phylum Chordata; class Mammalia; order Artiodactyla; family Balaenidae; genus Eubalaena; species Eubalaena glacialis. The sequence continues at coordinate 8,749,541 of NC_083725.1, read as the reverse complement.
AAACAGGCATTCCAACAGATAGATGGACATGTGCAAAGGCCCTGAGGCAGGTAAGCATGGCACATAGGCCAGGAACAAGAAATACTCTAATTTATTTAGAGTGTAGGATTGGCACAGAGGGAGACTGTAAGTTAAGACTGGGACACTAGGTTGGAGCCATGTCGTGAAGGCCTTCTATGCCAAGCTTAGGGATTTGCATTTTATTCTATAGTCCACGAGGTTTCACAAGAGATTTTTCCTTATAGGAAAGTCTTGCTGACACTAACGTAGGGCAGATCAGAGCAGAGAGGAGTAAGTTAGGAGATGACTGCAATTGTCTGGGAAAGAAAAGTACTGAAGGAATTAACAAGCATGTTGGTGACGGAAAAGGAGGGAGGAAGATGGGAGATGCATGTGGGAGTTGGGCCAGTAGGATCTACCGTGTGCCCCCTGGGAGTGTGTTGGGCCTGAGTTATTTGGGGGGTGAGGTGACAGTTCGAGGACGGTATGGGTGGTCGAGAGGGAGGAATCAACAAGTGTTCCATGATTTCTACAGCTTGTATGATCGGAATAGAAGTGGTACCGGAAAGAGAAATGGTAAAGATAAGGAGATAAGCGGGTTTGAGGGAGGGAGAGGGGCCAAGTGCAACAAGTGTGGCACTTGTTGCCTTGAAGGGGGGCTGTGACTGAGCAATGGCCCCGGCACGTGTGGACAGGAGCCCTGGGCCACCTCAAGAGCAGTGTCACTGGTGTGGTGGGGTCAGCAGCCAGGGTGCAGGGGATCAAGAGAGAATAGATGTGAGGAAGTGGCCGTTGTGAATACCAATCGCTCTTTCAAAAGTTTGGTGGTGAAAGGAAAGAGAGAGCTGGGAGGGATATCATTCCAGAGGGTTAAGCAAATAATTTACAAATTAAATAATTCTTTGAAAAACTTTTTTATTGAAGTATAGTTGATTTACACTGTTGTGTTAGTTTCAGGTGTACAGCAAAGGGATTCAGTTACACATATACATATATATATATGTATATATTCTTTTTCAGATTCTTTTCCCTTATAGGTTATTACAAATTATTGAGTATAGTTCCCTGTGCTCTACAGTAGGTCCTTGTTGTTTATCCCAAAAATTAAATAATTATTTACATTCAAATTACAATTTACAAAATACTTCAAGTCCATTATCTTACCTGATCTTTACAATATTTAAGGGAGTCAGGCAGGGGCCATTGTACCCATGTTACAGATGAAGAAATTGAGTTTCTTGGGACATGGGGCCAATAAGTGTCCTGGGTGGTCTGGGCCAGTGCTCTTCCCACTGCACTGTCACACCTGTGATGGTGATGGGTCATGCCTATGGGGGTGCTGTCATGCCTATAACAGTGAGAGTTGGGTCTGGGAGACTCTGTATGTTGGTAGGTCTTGGGGGGTAGCCTGAGCAGAGAGAGACACTGCAGATACATGAATACACATGCACTCACAGGTGATGGGCGCTGTGGGATGGAGGGTCAGAGCCCAGGTGGGCTTGGCCTTGGGAAGGAGGAAAGGGGCTTTCTTTGTTTTGGAGTGGAGAGGAAGGGAGAGGGAGGTTAAAGATACATGATGAGGAAGAGAGGGAGGCCATTAGGCAAACTCAAAGACCCAGAGCAGGTGGACACTGAAAACGCCCAGGTGAAAAAGTTGAAGGCATTTGTGAAGCAATGTGCCTGGGAGCACAGAGGTGAGTGGGCTGGCTGGAGGGTGGGTGAGGGGATAAGTGGGCTGCGGGCCCCGTAGCTCTGGGCTAGAAGATGCAGGTCAGAGCCACCATTGTTGTGAAAGAACAAATGAACAAAGGGGCAAAAGGGGCCCTCTCCCACGGTCCTGAACATAGAAGTCTTCAAGGTGGGAAGGAGCGTGTCCTATGCAACCCCCGCTCCCGCCCTAGCGTTTTTCTTCACTCCCACCCACACCTGCACTTGGCCTCCGCTGACCTTCTGGGCTCTAGGGCTCTTACTGTAGTCCTGGCCCCAGGAGAAGAAGCGACCCGCCCCTACTCTGAGTCAGGTGGTCCAGATGGAGGTGAAGCCAGTGGAGGAGGGGGGCCGGGGGATGGACCCTCTGGATGCAGGAGAATGAAAGTATGCAGTAAAGGTTCCGCCAAAGCCTGGCCAGGGAACAGAGGGATGGCTTCTTGTACAGAAAGAGAACCCCACAGAGGTGACCTTTCCCTCGAGTTCGTGCCTGTGATCTGGGAGAGTAGCACTGACGTATATACACTACCATGTGTAAAACAGATAGCTAGTAGGAAGCTGCGGTATAGCACGGGGAGCTCAGCTCGGTGCTCTGTGATGACCTAGAGGGGTGGGATGGGGTGGGGCTGGGAGGGAGGCTCAGGAGGGAAGGGATATATGTATGGGTATAGCTGATTCACTTTGTTATACAGCAGAAACTAACACAGCATTGTAAAGCAATTATACTCCAATAAAAAAAAAGAAAAGAAAAGAAAAAAGGAAAATATGCAGTAAAGGTTCCACCAAAGCCTTGCTAGGGAATAGTGGGATGGCTTCTTGTACAGAAGGAGAACCCCACAGAGGTGACCTTTCCCTCGAGTTCGTGCCTGTGATCTGGGGATCCAGGACAGTCCATGCCGTGGGCCCTGCGGCGCTTCTTGGTAACTTCTCGGCGGTCCTGAATTCTGCCCTTCTTGCTCAGCTCCTCGGCTGGAATTCCAGGAATCTGCCCTCCTTGCTTTCAGAAGGTCATCTTGTCCTGGAGGTGGCAGTCCTTTAGGGAAGGAGCCCACGCTGTTCTTGTTCTGAGGCCGAAGTCTGCATTCGGGGCAACGGGGGCCAGGACGCCGTACAGGTTCCTGCTCTCCCCCTGTGCCACCGTGGGCTGAGACCTCTGTGTTGCAAATCAGTCCCAGGCGCGCGGTGTTGGAGGACACACGGCCGGGGGGACCGGACGCAGCTGGGCCCTCCCGTCGCTGCTGGTGGAAGCACGTGGAGGCCGTGCTCCTTCCCAGGAAGCCCCGAGCTCTTGGGCTCAGAGTTTTCAGGGTCTCTAGCTGTGTTTGCCTCCCACGGGGGGAGACCAGCTGTTCCCATTTGCCTGGGACTGAGGGCTTTCCTGGGACACAGGACCTTCATGAGGAAACCTGGGAAGTCTCAGGGAAACTGGGACAAGTTGGCCGCCTAAGTGTCCCACGTCAACTTCTGGAAAAGGGCAAAGTTAAGGATCTCCAAATTCTACCGGGCACAGCCTGGATTTTCCTCTGGGACGTTGCACCTTTCACATGGGTCAAAGGATAAATTCTGCAACGTGTTGCCACTGTGTGATGTACAGTAGAAGTGGCTTTGGGATCTGCAGGCCTGGGTTGAAATCCCCTTTCTGTCACTTCCTAGGTGTGCAAGTTTGGGTGAATTACTTTATATTTCTGACAGTGTCCTTCTCTGGGACCAGGTGATAATAATATCAATCTCAAGGTGGTTGTGAGGATTAAAGGGGTGGCGTTTGTCAATCAGGCACCTAGAACAGGGCACTGGCAGGAGATGGTCAATAAGCGTTAGTTCTCCCTGATTTCTCCCTCTTCTTCTTCCTCTCATTGGCGTGATACCCATTCTGCAGGTGGAGAAGGTGAGGCTGATGAGCGGGAATAGTGTATTCTGGGTTAAAATGACAGTCAGAATCAGAAATCAGCAACAGCTTCTATCTTTTGACTACCATTTTCCTACTTTGGAGTAGACAAGGGTTTCTCTATCTGGAATGTTCCCTGGATGAGGGGAAAGGAGCCATTTTAAAAAATCTATCTATCTATCCATTCAACAAATATTTATTGAATACTTATACTATATGTCAGGTACTGTTTTAGGTGCTGGGGTTTCAATTGTCAGCAAAACACACATTTTCTGCCCTCATGAAACTCGCATCCTGCTGGGGGAGATGCACAATAAAGATCTATCTAATATAGTGTAAAGCAGTAATAATTGCTCAGCAGGGAAAACAGAGCAGGTTGAGGTGGTAGAGTGGCTGGGCCACAGGCTTCGCTCCACATGGGGTGGAAGGAAGGCCCCTCTGAGGAGGTGACATTTGAGCTGAGGCCTGAAGAATGCTGCCTGGGTCCCGTGGGACTGGCTCCCCTCCCCCATGGAGCTCCCAGCTCAGGCCCAGCTGCCCCAGGGTGGAGTCAGCTGCTGAGGAGAGACCGTCAGTCCCTGATTTGGGCTGCAGAGGAGGTAGGGGTGCAGCTGTTTTATCAGCTGTCTTTCCACAGTGCTGACCCCTTTGCTGGTCTGAGCCTTCGGGATGGGGGAGGGACCCAAGCTGGAAAAATCAGTATCGAGGATCAGATCGCAGATGAAAATGATATAAACTCCACTTGGGGACAGCCTACATTTGGGGAGAAGTTACAGCGGCTTGGGTTTCCTGTACGGCTCCATTTCTTTGGCCTTGCCTTTTCCTTTAAGAAAAAAACACACCCCTGTTTGGAGTGCATGCTAAATGATTTATGAACATTATTCTCCTCTGTTAGTTCTACCTGTAGGAGCTCCAGCCCTCACAATCCTTTTCATGTTGATTAAGTACATTTGAAAGCCAAAGGAGACTGTCTGAAATTGCTTCACAGTACAGACTGGTGGCTTCCCGGGACCCAGGAGGGATTCCTCATCTTCCCTTTGAAAGAGTCCCTTTGCAGCTGGTTAAGCGGGAGATCAGTCTAGAAGCATGCAGCCGGTCTTGTGTGTGTCGTAGGAGGCAGAGGGATGGTGCTCTTTCCAGAGCTGGTAATTATGGATTTGAGACTCCAGACTCCCTGGATGGACCGTCCTCCAGGAGTCACCCTTCTAGTCCAAGTGGGACTCCACCTGGCCTGGCCCTGGGGGCAGGTCAACACTGGTCAGGAGATTAGGAGAGTGTTTTTAAAGGGCCGGTCAGAGCTCAGTGCTGTCAGGGGACCCACTGAACAGGATGGGAAGAGAGGGGAGAGAGAAGGAACGTCACAGCCCATCTTTCTATATCCCTGGCCTAATGGAAGATGCGTGCGGAGAGGAAACGTGAGCCACGGAGCCCGCCGCCCGACGGCAGGTCCTCTTGGCGGGTCCTAAAGTTAGGCCAGGACCGGCCGCCTTCTCTAGTTCCTCCCCCCTCGATGTTTATCACCGTGTAGTGGAGATCATGGACACATGTTCTGTAAGCAGATGGGTAATTAAGGGCCCAGCCTTAGAACTCACTTTGCCTTGAGTAACAGACTTTAATAGATTCCGATTCTACTTCATATTCAGCCTCCTGCACCCCAGTCTGGCCCAGGGCTCCCTCCCCTGGGTCTTCATGTCAAAGATGTAGTGGACAGCTTTCCTTGGACTCCTGCTCTGGCCACAGAAGTGATGTGAAGCTGTTTTCTCCTCTCTGTCTCCTTGTCCAACAGATGGCCCTCTGAGTTGCCTGCAGACTCTGGTCTTTCAAATCCAGGCTTTAAAAGTTTGTTTAGAATCCTCCATCTTCAAAAAGTTGTCATCCTTTGTGGCTTCCCTTAGTGCAGAAGCCCCAAGCCTCTATCCCTCTGTTCCCCCTCCCTGCCCTGTGCAGGGTGGCATTTCTTAGTTGAGTTTGCGTTAGACACTGACTGGGCTTGGCCTCGTCTTACCTGTGCTGCTTACCTGCTGTGTGGCTTTGGAAAAGTCACTTCCTATCTCTGACTCTTGATTCCTTCATTTATTAAATGGGAATAAGACCATTTGAAGAACATATAAGACACTAGTTTTGAAAAATGCTTTGGAAATTCTCTTTGTCTCCTCATGACAAAAGTTAAAATAGACACTTAAAGACGTAAACATTTAAAATTCTGCTGTCTGACCACATGCAATCTGGGATAAGGGTGAGATGGTGAGCAGTGGAAACCTGAAGAGAAGTACGGATTGTCCAACTCGACCCCAGTCCTCACAGCAGGAGGGGGGTGTGTGTGCCGGGGTCCCTGCTTGGCTTTTGGGGTCTGTTGTCTGTCCTCACACCACCCTTGAGATGCCGTTATCCCCATTTGAGCAGATGATGGAGGTGAGACCCAAAGAGATTAAATAAATTGTCCACGATCACGAAGTGAGCAAGTGTAGACCGAGAATCAAACTCAGCTCTGCCTGACCCTCCGGTCTGTGCCCGTGACGTCACGTGTCAGGACCCCCCTCCTGGAGGGCGCCCTTAAGGACCGCTGCGCCTCCATCAGTGGCCGCAGCTCACTGCCACCTCTAAATCCCACCCACCTCCTGAACCTGTAATTCTACCTTTAGCAATTTATTCCCCAGAGCTAAGCATTTATCCTCCTGATTCTCTTACTTTCAATCTCGCTCCCTTCTCTCCCTCTCTCTTTAACGCACACACCCGGAGGGGTTGCTCATGAAGCCTGGATTCATATTATTAGCCCCTTTCTTCCCTGGCTCAGAGAGACGGCCAGAGCAAAATCTCTAAATTGGGTACCCGGGAGGGCAGCTGATTCCCAAAAAGGGCAAAAAGGAAAGGTCTGTCCAACTAGGACAAATGTTATCCCCTTCCGAGTTTTGCTGGGGCTGTCCCTGCCTCGGTGCAAGTTGAGCCAAGGCCTGTGGACAGCCTGGGAGACCGGCATCCTTCTGTCTGAGCCCCTAACTAGAGCCCCATCATCGTGGAGCACAGCTGCCGCCTGACGCATACAGGGATGCGGTTAGTTGCTGACACTCAGAGACACGCAGCGCCCCTGCCTCCATCTCCCCCCCCCCACTTTCTCCAGCTCTCGCTCTGCCTCTCCCTCTCTCCCCGCGCCCCCCTCCATCTCTCTCTCTCTTACTGTCCTCACTCCCCCAACCTTGACATGGAGGGCTCAGTCCCAGTGAAGCTCTGTCCATTTGAAGAGCCCCTCCCCTCTTTCTCCAGAGTGGCTCAAAGGGCCTTTTGAGTGGGGAGCAGGCAGCCTGTGGGCCTGGGAGGAGAGATAAAGGCGTGAGATCCCCCGAGGGCTCGAAGGGTCAGGGGCTGTGTATCTGGTGACTTCTGAATGCAACCGCCAACAAAGAGAAATCTGTGGAGGGAGAGCCTCAGCGAAGGAAATAAAATCTCCGTGAAAACAAACTTTTGTTGGAAGCTTTCTCCCCTTCTTTTGGCAGCGATGCTAAGTCCTAGAAGGGGAAAGCTGGGTCTTCCGGAGCAGTTGGGAGGCTCTCAGATTGTCCAAATATCAGCTTGCTACTAGGGTACTATTTTCCTCCTGCCAGGAAGACCGGGCTTGGGAGTTAGTGCAGTGATAATTGGTTTTCTGATCAAGGCTACAGTGAGTGAAAGAAAAGCAGGCTGGGGTGGGGAGGGGGCAGTGCAAAGAGCTCCGGACTGTGAGTTAGGATCTTGGCGGACACAGCGCTGTCGTGTGCTCCAGTTCCTCGACTTGGGCCGACCCTGTATCCTCCAGGCCTTACTCTTCCTGCCTGTAAAATGGACAGAACTTGCCCGAGGGCTTTCAGCTAGAAAAGCAGGGTCTGAGCCAGGAAGCAAGCTTCTATTGTCCATTACCCTGTAATTCACAAAGCCCAGAGGGTGGAGGCTAAAGGATCCTTGAAGGCATGGCAAGGCCAAGGAAGGTTGGCTGATTGTTATCCTTTCTCCCCAGGCCTAAGTGATCACACCCTGTGCTTAGTTGTTTGGTTTCTGCATCTTTTTTTGCAAAGAAGCTGGGGAATGGTTAAAGAAGGGCCTTTCCACTGAAATTGTCAACTGTGTTGGCCCCTGTCTAGATTGATTTGGAGACACTGGGTCCTCAGAGCGTTTGGGGAATGCAGACGATGAGTTCTTTCCAGCTGCTGGGATGTTGTTTTGATTTTTTCTCCCTGGAGTCCAGGGAAAGGGTAAGAATTTGTGTAGGGTCCAGGCCGCATAAGATTGTCTTCTTTTGCTTTTCTCAGGGAGAAAATCATTGATTGTGACTGTTTTGGTTTTTTTTTTAATAGTAATCTTTTATTTATTTATTTATTTATTTATTATATTTATTTTTTTGGCTGTGTTGGGCCTTCGTTTCTGTGCGAGGGCTTTCTCCAGTTGCGGCAAGCGGGGGCCACTCTTCATCGCGGTGTGCGGGCCTCTCACTATCGCGGCCTCTCTTGTTGCGGAGCACAGGCTCCAGACGCGCAGGCTCAGTAGTTGTGGCTCACGGGCCCAGTTGCTCTGTGGCATGTGGGATCTTCCCAGACCAGGGCTCGAACCCGTGTCCCCTGCATCGGCAGGCAGATTCTCAACCACTGCGCCACCAGGGAAGCCCCTGATTGTGACTGTTGTTGGGCAGAGCTCAGAGGACTTTGGAGGAGCAGTGGCCAGGGGATTAGGCAGCGATGGGGCAGAGCTGTGTTTCCAAATCTGTCTGCTCCTGACAGGCCGTGTGACCTTGGGCCCCATTTGTCTCACCACGGACAGCGTCAGATGGAATGAGAGGCAGAAGGAGAGAGAAACTCAGCGGCAGTCCTGGTGGGGGACAAATCCTGGTGGGTGCTGAGGGGACCTGAGAGAGTTGGCTGGGAACCAAGGCTGCCTCTTCTCCTGCGGCCCCTGCCCCCTCCCACTCCTTTCCCAGCCGGAGGCCAGGGCTGCTGCTTCTGTTTGCTGGCTTGGGAAGATGTGTGTGTCTCCCCCTGCGCTCTGAACGTCTTTGAAAACTGAGAGACACGTGGGCAGAAGGGCCTCCTCAGAGTCCTGTCTGACCGAGGAGCCATGATGCGTCTGGGTGAGGGGAGGTCTGTCCAGGGAAGCCTGGCTGAATCAGAAAGGCGCCTCCTCCCTCCCCTCTCCCCTCTGCTGTCCCTTCGGCAGCCTGGCCGGGTCACTCATGGGCTAATAACAGAGCCAGTCCCGCTGATGTCACGTAGCTGGTTGCAACTGCCTGCAACAGCAGGGCGTTGTTAAGAGGCGAGTTAATAGGTGAAGTCTCCACTGCTGCCACCGCGCAGAGTTCGCGGGAGGCGTGCTTAGGCTCGATGTGGCCTGCATGTGAGTGCGCATGGCGGGAGGCCAGTCCGTGCCGGCTCCCCTCCTTCCCTCCTCAACACACACACCCAGGCAGAGTCGTACTCCCGTGTAACACACAGTCGCACACAGTCGTACACACATGTACATGTGCGCACACACGGAATCATACGCGTGGCTCACACACACACACACACAGGCACACACAGGGTCTTACACACACACACTCACAGGCATGCTGGTGACAAGAGAGAAATCTTTTCTAAGAGCTTCTCCTTCACTCTCCCGTCTCCCCGTCTCTCACCCCTGGCTCCCCGTCTCCTCTCCCCTCCCTGGTCTCAGCCTCCACGTCCTGGGTCGGTCAGGCCGGCCTCATTCCATGGGGCGTGGGGCAGCACGAGGCAGTAAAGAGCTGCGCTGAGACCCCGAGCCCCGCTGCACCGGGGTTCCTGGCAAGTAGCTGGGCTCCTGTGAGCCTCGCTTCTCTCTAAATCGGACGGAAAGTGGCGACTCGCAGAGAGGCGGTGATGCCCGCGTGGGAACAGGTAGGCACCACTGCACGGGCTGCACGCGGAAGTGCCCAGTGGCTGCCCGCGCTCTCCTCTCCCCATTGTTCCCATAAGTATAGTTCTGCTCTGTGGTCACCACGTTGGTGTTTGAACTAGAAAAGGCGCCGCCTGGTGAGGGGTCTGTGTCCGCCTGATTATCCAGGGGCTGCTCGCAACTCTAAGCGGGGGGCGGCGTGGCTCTTATTACCAAGCAGTTTCTGTGAGACGATTGACTGCACTCAGTACACCTTCATCTCATCCCTCTTTCCCAAATAAGGAAGCTGAAGCACAGAGGGCTTAGGTAATTTCTCTGTGCTCACACAGCTGGTTAAGCGGCTGGAGCCCAGCCCCTCACCCTGACTTCCTGGTGCAGTAGGTGATGTGCTGAGGCCTCGAGGCCACCAGCGCGGCTTAATTCGGTGATTTAATAGGTCATCTGCTTCCCTCCCTAGAGCAGGCCCGTTCCGATGGGACCTTTCTTCTAGCTTCTCTATAGAGTGCCGTGGACTTGGCTAGGAAGGAGGTCTGAGGGGGCATCTGGGGGAACACATGAGATGAGATTGGGGAGCTCCGTTCAGGTCTGCAGACACTACCTGAACGCCTGCCACGTGCTGGCTCCAGAGCTAGGGATGCAGAATAAACACGATATTGTCCCCACTTTCAAGGAGCTCACAGGGAATGAGCAGGGTAGGGGCTCAGGCATGTAAAAAGATGTATAGACAACGAGGTGGGTGCAGCCCTAGGGGAAAGCACTGGATGCTCATGACGGTGATGGGGTGGGGACAGGGACTTGGTCTGCAATTTGCTTGGAGGAGGTGATGTCGGAACAGACTGTCCTGGGAATTAGGAGAAGGAGGGAAAAGCCCCTCCATGGAGCGGGGAGGTGTGAGACAGCAGGAGCAGGAAGGGAGGAGGGGGCAGGGATGGACTGAGTGCTACGACAATTGGATCGTATCTTGCAGGTGATGGGAGCTATGGAATGTATTAAAATAGGGGAGTGGCATTGTGAGGTTTATATTCTAGAACTCAGGCCTCAGTAGCGGTGGGGATGGGTTGGAAGGCACCAGACTTTTGCTAGAACATTCAAGGTGTGTATTGGTTAGAATGCCTTTGGCTGCTAGTAGCGGCAAATCCAACCCAAAGTGGCTTAAACAGTAAGGGGTTCATTTTCTTACATATTATGAAGTTCAGAACCAGGACTGCTCTCGGGTTGGATAAACTCAGTGACCCAAGGACATCAGCAAGCCCCCAGGTTCTTTCTCTCTCACCCTCTGTATATCAGCTGTTTTCAGACCAGCTTTCCTCTGGGTCACACAACGGTGGCAGCAGTTCCAGGCATCACACAGTCAGCAGTCCTGGCTGACAATTAAAAACAGTAAAGCAAGTCAACTGTAAAACTGAGGAGTTAGGGGGCTGCGACAGATGAGAGAGTGAATGCTCCTGGCCTGTTGGAATTGAAATTAAAAATTTTAGGAAGCACCAGCAAAATATTTTAAGCAAAGTCAAGAGACAAATGGCAAACTGGGGAAAAAAGTTTTGCAACTCAAATCACAGGGCTGTTCTCCCTCATATACAAAGAGTTCCTAAAAATCAACAACAAAATACAACCCAATAGAAAAAATGGGCAAATAATTCTGACAGACTGTTCACAGAAAAGAAAATACAAATGGCTCTTAGCATATAAAAGATATTCAATCTTACACATAATAAGAGAAATGCAAATTAAAACTGTCTCGAGTTAGCATTATTCATTCATCTTTTAAATGGGCAAAAATCCCAAAAGTTTGTTATCACACTGTATTGGCAAGGCTCTGGGGAAACAGGCTGACTTATAGTGTAAATCAGTACAACCTCATTTGGAGGGCAATTTGGCAATAGCTATCAGAATTATAAATAATATGCCTGTTGACCAGCAATTTCATACTGGGGAATTGATCCTAAAAGTATACTAACACTTATATGAAATGACATGTGCATAACTTTATTCTTTTTTTTAAAGTTAATTAATTAATTAATTTATTTTTGACTGCATTGGGTCTTCGTTACTGCACGCAGGCTTTCTCTAGTTGCGGCGAGGGGGGCTACTCTTCATTGCGGTGCACGGGCTTCTCATTGCGGGGGCTTCTCTTGTTGTGGAGCACGGGCTCTAGGCGTGCGGGCTTCAGTAGTTGTGGCACTCAGGCTCAGTAGTTGTGGCTTGCGGGCTCTAGAGCGCAGGCTCAGTAGTTGTAGCGCACAGGCTTAGTTGCTCTGCGGCATGTGGGATCTTCCCAGACCAGGGCTCGAACCCGTGTCCCCTGCATTGGCAGGTGGATTCTTAACCACTGCACCACCAGGGAAGTCCCCATAAGTTTATTCTTTGCAACATTATTTGTAATAGCAAAAGATTGGAAAGGACCCAAATGTCCATTAATTGGGGACCAATTAGCTAAATTATGGACTATCCTGACAATGGAATACTATGCATTTAAAAAGAGGAATGGAGAAAGCCCGCGTGCAGCAACGAAGACCCAACGCATACAAATAAATAAATTTGAAAAAAAATTTGTAAAAAAAAGAGAGGAATGATCCCTGTATGGACCACCAAAAACAACAACAAAAAAAGAGGAATGAGGAAGCTCTCTTTGTACTGATATGGAAAGACCTCCACAAATATATTAAGTGTAAAAAGAAAAAAATCCACCAAGGTGCAGAAAAGCGTGCATAAAAGGGGAAAACAGGAATCTATATTTGTGTTTGCTTCAGCATGTGGGAGACAGGGATGGGAGGGAGACATTTCAGTGTAAACTTTTATATACTTTTTGATTTTTGAACCAATTACGTATTACCTTTAAAAAAATAGAACAGAACCAGGAACTCTGTGCAAATCCCACAAAACTTGGGTAAGAGCTGCTGATTTTCACCCCTGAGCTCTGAATTATGCAGCGGTAGTGGAGATGGGAAGGGATAGATTTGAGAAATGTGTTTTGGGAGTGAAACCCCCTAGATTGGGTGTGGGAGTGAAAAGGAGGGCAGAAGCAGAATGAAAGATGCTTCCCAGACTCAGGTACCTGGTAGAAGATGGCACAATTCTGAGATGGTTGTACAGGAGAGAAGCATGTTGGGGGAAGCAAGGAGGCCTGGAGAATCGTTTCGCCCCTTGAACTCAGTCTCTGCAATTCTCCAGTCACTCGGTTCCTGGGACCCTACCTTGTCCTAGTTGTCCATCCACCCGCAGGCGGCATATCTGGCTACAGACTTCTAGTTTGCTGGTGTTCTCTCCTGCCAGACACGTGGTCAGCGCAGCTGCGTGGGTATGACAGTCCCAAGAGGGGTTGGGACTGCAGGTGGCTCTGAGCATCGGTCTGAATACAGAGTCTCCCAGGTAGCAGAGGCTAATGTCTGGAGCACTAGGGGTGGGGAGGAGGCCCAATAAGTGGATATGACAGCAGAAATCCACATTCCCCACTGGGTCAGCCTGTCCTCGAGAAAGGGCAGGTCTTGGTGTTCTATTTCCCATCTCTGTTCTGATTCTCTTTGGCTCACCATCCACTGCCGGAGAGGACTTGGGGCTATGAGCCTGGTGCTGGGCATCCCAGGAGACAATGGCCTGTGTTCTCCCAGGATTAATATCTACCTAGGGGCAGCATGTACTGACGGCAGTGGGAGAGCTGGACAGGAAGGGGGCCCCGGGGAGGGGAGCTCTAGGCAAAATGAACATCATGGGAGAAGTCAGTGGGCTGGGATGTGTTTGGGGTGCATCTACCCCTTTGCTGACAACAGCAGTCCCCTCAGCTCCGGGCCCTGCTCCAGGCCCATCTGCAGAGTCGGGGACCAGAATGAAAAATGGACGCGATAGCTAGCGGCAGCCGTGCTGTTTGGCGTTGGAGGCATTATGAACTGGTATGTGAAATATGGCCACACTCTTGGTTTTAGTCGTAGCTGGAAAGGATTAGGAGACAATTAATAAATCATTTAGTGCCCTGAGTTTAAGTAACTTGTTATTATGGGCCGCATATATTTATTATGCTTCACTGAGCAACGCTGGCAAATTTCCTTCAAATGTCACACAATTTGTATGCAATTTGTTTCAGAAGTTTAAAAAAAAATTTTTTTAAAGAAATGCCTCTATAAATTATATTTATTTTGAATTTTATTTTATTTTATTTTTTATACAGCAGGTTCTTATTAGTCATCCATTTTATACACATTAGTGTATACATATCAATCCCAATCTCCCAATTCATCACACCACCACCACCACCACCCCCCCCCCCCGCCGCTTTCCCCCCTTGGTGTCCATACGTTTGTTCTCTACATCTGTGTCTCAATTTCTGCCCTGCAGACCGGTTCATCTGTACCATTTTTCTAGGTTCCACATATATGCGTTAATATGTGATATTTGTTTCTCTCTTTCTGACTGACTTGACTCTGTGTGACAGTCTCTAGATTCATCCACGTCTCTACAAATGACCCAATTTCGTTCCTTTTTATGGCTGAGTAATATTCCATTGTATATGTATACCACATCTTCTTTATCCACTCGTCTGTCAATGGGCATTTAAGTTGCTTCCATGACCTGACAATTGTAAATAGTGCTGCAATGAACATTGGGGTGCATGTGTCTTTTTGAATTATGGTTTTCTCTGGCTATATGCCCAGTAGTGGGATTGCTGGGTCATATGGTAATTCTATTTTTATTTTTTTAAGGAACCTCCATATTGTTCTCCATAGTGGCTGTATCAATTTACATTCCCACCAACAGTGCAAGAGGGTTCCCTTTTCTCCACACCCTCTCCAGCATTTGCTGTTTGTAGATTTTCTGATGATGGCCATTCTAACTGGTGTGAGGTGATACCTCATTGTAGTTTTGATTTGCATTTCTCTAATAATTAGTGATGTTGAGCAGCTTTTCATGTGCTTCTTGGCCATCTGTATGTCCTCTTTGGAGAAATGTCTGTTTAGGTCTTCTGCCCATTTTTGATTGGGTTGTTTGTTTTTTCATATTGAGCTGCATGAGCTGTTTATATATTTTGGAGATTAATCCTTTGTCTGTCGATTCATTTGCAAATATTTTTTCCCATTCTGAGGGTTGTCTTTTCGTCTTGTTTGTAGTTTCCTTTGCTTTGCAAAAGCTTTTAAGTTTCATTAGGTCCCATTTATTTATTTTTGCTTTTATTTCTATTACTCTAGGAGGTGGATCAAAAAAGATCTTGCTGTGATTTATATCAAAGAGTGTTCTTCCTATGTTTTCCTCTAAGAGTTTTATAGTGTCCAGTGTTACATTTAGGTCTCGAATCCATTTTGAGTTTATTTTTGTGTATGGTGTTAGGGAGTGTTCTAATTTCATTCTTTTACATGTAGCTGTCCAGTTTTCCCAGCACCACTTATTGAAGAGACTGTCTTTTCTCCATTGCATATCCTTGCCTCCTTTGTCATAGATTAGTTGACCATAGGTGCATGGGTTTATCTCTGGGCTTTCTATCCTGTTCCATTGATCTATAGTTCTGTTTGTGTGCCAGTACCATATTGTCTTGATTACTGTAGCTTTGTAGTATAGTCTGAAGTCAGGGAGTCTGATTCCTCCAGCTCCGTTTTTTTCCCTCAAGACCTCTTTGGCTATTCGGGGTCTTTTGTGTCTCCATACAAATTTTGAGATTTTTTGTTCTAGTTCTGTAAAAAAAGCCATTGGTAATTTGATAGGGATTGCATTGAATCTGTAGATTGCTTTGGGTAGTATAGTCATTTTCACAATATTGATTCTTCCAATCCAAGAACATGGTATATCTCTCCATCTGTTGGTATCATCTTTAATTTCTGTCATCAGTGTCTTATAGTTTTCTGCATACAGGTCTTTTTTCTCCCTAGGTAGGTTTATTCCTAGGTATTTTATTCTTTTTGTTGCAATGGTAAATGGAAGTGTTTCCTTAATTTCTCTTTCAGATTTTTCATCATTAGTGTATAGGAATGCAAGAGATTTCTGTGCATTAATTTTGTATCCTGCAACTTTACCAAATTCATTGATTAGCTCTAGTAGTTTTCTGGTGGCATCTTTAGGATTCTCTATGTATAGTATCATGTCATCTGCAAACAGTGACAGTTTTACTTCTTCTTTTCCAATTTGTATTCCTTTTATTTCTTTTTCTTCTCTGATTGCCGTGGCTAGGACTTCCAAAACTATGTTGAATAATAGTGGTGAGAGTGGACATCCTTGTCTTGTTCCTGATCTTAGAGGAAATGCTTTCAGGTTTTCACCATTGAGAATGATGTTTGCTGTGGGTTTGTCGTATATGGCCTTTATTATGTTGAGGTAGGTTCCCTCTATGCCCACTTTCTGGAGAGTTTTTATCATAAATTGGTGTTGAATTTCGTCAAAAGCTTTTTCTGCATCTATTGAGATGATCATATGGTTTTTATTCTTCAATTTGTTAATATGGTGTATCACGTTGATTGATTTGCGTATATTGAAGAATCCTTGCATCCTTGAGATAAATCCCACTTCATCATGGTGTATGATCCTTTTAATGTGCTGTTGGATTCTGTTTGCTAGTATTTTGTTGAGGATTTCTGCATCTATATTCATAAGTGATATTGGTCTGTAATTTTCTTTTTTAGTAGTATCTTTGTCTGGTTTTGGTATCAGGGTGATGGTGGCCTCATAGAATGAGTTTGGGAGTGTTCCTTCCTCTGCAATTTTTTGGAAGAGTTTGAGAAGAATGGGTGTTAGCTCTTCTCTAAATGTTTGATAGAATTCACCTGTGAAGCCATCTGGTCCTGGACTTCTGTTTGTTGGAAGATTTTTAGTCACAGTTTCCATTTCATTACTTGTGATTGGTGTGTTCATATTTTCTATTTCTTCCTGGTTCAGTCTTGGAAAGTTATATATTTCTGAGAATTTGTCCATTTCTTCCAGGTTGTCCATTTTATTGGCATAGAGTTGCTTGTAGTAGTCTCTTAGGATGCTTTGTATTTCTGCAGTGTCTGTTGTAACTTCTCCTTTTTCATTTCTAATTTTATTGATTTGAGTCCTCTCCCTCTTTTTCTTGATGAGTCTGGCTAATGGTTTATCAATTTTGTTTATCTTCTCAAAGAACCAGCTTTTAGTTTTATTGATCTTTGCTATTGTTTTCTTTGTTTCTATTTCATTTATTTCTGCTCTGATCTTTATGATTTCTTTCCTTCTGCTAATTTTGGGTTTTGTTTGTTCTTCTTTCTCTAGTTCCTTTAGGTGTAAGGTTAGATTGTTTATTTGAGATTTTTCTTGTTTCTTGAGGTAGGCTTGTAGAGCCTCTTAGAACTGCTTTTGCTGCATCCCACAGGTTTTGGATCATCGTGTTTTCATTGTCATTTGTCTCTAGGTATTTTTTGATTTCCTCTTTGATTTCTTCAGTGATCTCTTGGTAATTTAGTAACGTATTGTTTAGCCTCCATGTGTTTGTGTTTTTTACCTTTTTTTTCCTGTAATTGATTTCTAATCTCATAGCGTTGTGGTCAGAAAAGATGCTTGATATGATTTCAATTTTCTTAAATTTACTGAGAAGGCCTCTATAAATTATTAACCTGAATTCTTCAGGACAAATTGCCGGCATTCCAGCCCCTCGCCCACCATCCCTTATGAGTGTCATGAAGACTTCCTGTCCCCAGAACAATGATAGTGCCATGTCCCACGTCTAAGCCGTCTGTGCCGTCTGAGGGGCTGGGGAGAGGATGAAGAGTCGCTTGCTGTCTCCTCCGGTCGGGCACCTGGGGCAGAGATCTAAAGGGGGTCTGAAGAAAACACACATGTTTTTGGATGATTGGCTGGAGGCCGGAACTCTTGATCAAAATCCTTCCTTCCAAAGCTTTGGTGAAAATAAAAGAAATCAAGCTGGTGGGGGTGGAGAGGGTCAGTCCTTAAATAAAACTAGGATCCTGTTGACTAGGGAGCTGGAAGCATTTCAGACACTGATGGCTCCAAACTGTTTGTTTTATTGATGGGGAAGCCAGACTCACAGAGGGGTGACAAGTTTCTCTAAGATGAACTGGAGAATCTTTTCCACATTTTTTTAGGCCCGATGCCGTGTTGTCTTTTTGTTTTTCTTGGTAGAGCAGTTTAAAGTTTTGATAAGATGACATTTTTAGTTGACTCCTGAAATTTTATAGCCCCTCCCCCCAAAGATTCTCATGTGAGTAGCTAGGGACTGGGTCAAAAGACAGCCTGGTGGGACTTCCCTGATGGAGCATGGTTAAGAATCCGCCTGCCAATGAAGGGGACACGGGTTCGATCTCTGGTCCGGGAAGATCCCACATGCCGTGGAGCAACTAAGCCCGTGTGCCACGACTACTGAGCCCGAGTGCCACAACTTCTGAAGCCCACACGCCTAGAGCCAGTGCTCCGCAACAAGAGACCCCGCACACGGCAAGGAAGTGTAGCCCCCGCTCACCGCAACTAGAGAAAGCCTGTGCGCAGCAACAAAGACCCAATGCAGCCAAAAAAAAAAAAAAAGACAGTCTGGGGACTTCCCTGGTGGTCCAGTGGCTAAGACTCCATGCTCCCAGTGCAGGGGGGCCCGGGTTCGATCCCTGGTCAGGGAGCTAGATCCCACATGCCGCAACTAAGAGTTCGCATGCCGCAACTAAAAGTCCCACACGCGGCAACAAAGATCCCACGTGCTGCAACTAAGACCTGACGCAGCCAAATAAAATATAAATAAATATTTTTTAAAAAAGACAGTCTGACTGGCCTGTCCCTCCATTTCCAGATGTGTTTTCTAACATCTGTACGACATGTGTCTGTTGAGTACCTAATGTGTAATAGGTGCCCCTGGAGTGCGTGTGTGTGTGTGTGTGTGTGTGTGATGTATCAAAACAACCCCTGCCTTCATCTAGCTTTGTGCATCGTTGGGCTGCTCCAGCATCCAAGGAGTCAATGCCTGTGAGTGAATGAATGAGCCCACCAGGAACGAATACAAGCAGCTTCTGAACAAGCTCAAGACAACCTACAGGAAGAAACCAGCAGCCTGGAAGCATCGAGAAGGAGACTTATTTGGGATTTTCTGGATAGCTGAAGGTTTACTTCTTAAAGTCCTCCAACGGTGTTTTAAACATCAGCAGTGGACACCCTCCCTAACCTCCTGAGTAACTGATCCTGACCATGACTGAAACTTATGTGATGATTCCCGAAGTTTCCCTTAGTTTTCTCCTTGGTCAACCCTCCATCCCCTCAGCGTGCCTTCTGGCGAAGCCCAATCCCCCTCCTCTTGTATTGCTTCTAATCAGCTGAGGCCCAGGGGACCAGATAACTGAGCCTGTTAGAAATGCGTGTAAAATCAGTAAAAAGCTCGAAGTAAAGCCAGGGAGTTTGCTTATGAGTAAGGTTCATAAACTTGAGTGGAAAGATTTTGTGACATGTACTTTGACTGCTCAGAGATTTTAAAAAAATTGTTTACTTTCCAGTGTTTCATACTATACTGTATACATCTATGTTGAATTTATGAGGTTACTGAATAGCTAAATCACATGCTGGTTTCTTTGTCATAGAAACCCTGGCCTGTCTGCTGGGAGGCTGAGAGTAAAGTGGTAGGGTTGCTAGCTTGTTTTCAAGAGCATCACAGGGAAGGTTCTCCAGTTCAGTTATTTTAAGCCACAAGAAGGCAGTTTCGCTATGAGAAGGGTCTCTCGTTTCCGGGAGATTTTGCCCATCAGTCTTGAGAAAGCATCTGCTGCAGGGGCCTTGCTCGCCAGCGCTTCCTTCCCCTTTGCCCCTGGAGGGTGCTCGCTCTTCACTCTGCCAGAAACAGAGCTGCTTCTGTGTCATTCCAGAGGGGCGTCCCAGGCCGACCTTACTGCAGCCCGACAGAGGGCCCTCTGAGCAAGTCCTGTCCGGAGAGGGCCTCCGCGGTCCCCTCTGTGCACGGGGAGGATGGCCTGTGCCAGCCTATGCCGCCCGCCAGTTCTTTGGCTGGCAGGTGCCAGGTGGAGACGGTCAGCAGCTCAGGAGAGAGATCGTTCTGGGTAGTTACTGCTAGCAAGGGATCCCGTTTTATCTACCTGCCATCAGAGTAATCTGTCCCCTGCTGGCGGCACCTCGGAGGAGCACTGAGCAGGTGAGGCTGGGCAGATGGCGGGGCAGCCGGGCGACTCCGGGCCGGAGAGGGAAGCGGCCAGGCCTGCTCGGGAGGCCGAGGGCGCGTGCGGTGAACTTGGAAAATCTCGCCCCCCCCCCCCGCCACCACCGCCCGCTCCTCCCCTGTTTATGGTGAAATTGGGCCTGCTTTAGGAAAGGTACAGTTTTCCTACTCCGTTTGTTCTCAGATTGGTGTTATACCCGGGAGCCAAATTAGTGGCTCAGAACACTGGGAAACAAATGCTCTTTCAGCATCCCACTGTGATCTGGGGATCCAGGTGGGGACACCAGCTGAGTGGTTGCCTTCTCCACAGAGCCACCCCTCTGCAGAGAATCAGCATCCCAGAGCCATTCAGCTCAGCCAGATTCCCTTGTTATCAGCTGTGCTGTGCGCATCTGCCTCACCCCAGCTAAACAAGCTGGAGGCCTCTTCTGTTATTTATGAAACCATATTCAGGACCAGGCCCGGGGGGCGAGTTAGGAAGTGATGAGTGAGCGGGCAGCGCTGTTTGGAGGGGCCTGGCCTGCCATGCATGGCCTCTCCCCGCGGGGCCGGACCCTCCAGGCTCCTTTCCAGGGCTGCCGTGCTGGGCGCCCTTCTCTCAGATGCTGGCGGCTGTTGGCTTGGCTTGCCCGCTGAGGGAATACTCCCACTGCCTCCGGCGCTGACTGGTCTGTGAGGGAGCGGCTGAGTCCCCACCTCACCCCCATCTGGACGTACCTGCCTGAAGTGGGGGAGCCCTCCTCTGTGGTGGCTATGTACCTGCTGGATGACATTTCACCCCTTAATCAACTGGCATCTGTCGCTCCCATTCAATGGGGCTCCTTGGGGGCAGGGAGCTGATTTGTCCTTTATTATTGATCTCTGACCTAGTAAAGCATCTGGCATGCAAAACACATTTTATACATGAAGGAAGGGAGCAATTGGCCAGGCTGCCAATCCTGGACTTCCCTGGTAAGTCTCCATCCCTCTGTCAATCCATTTCTGCAAATGTGAAAAGAGGAGGAGGGATAGATGGTCTCTGAAGACCCATCCAGGTCCAACAGTGCGTGGTTCTGACACTGCCTCAGGGCTGCTCCTCCTGGCTGCTGCTGCCACTGTGCTGAGGTCCCCTCTACCCTGGTGACCCTGCCTTCGTCAGGACGCAGGTTTCCAGTCTGGGTCTTGCTCTCTGTTGGCAGATGCTGTCCTCTGGCCGGGCTCTTCTCCCTGGCACACCCTCAGCCTGCCACTTTCCCAGTCGCACAGTTGACAGTTTCCTCCCAAGTTATGCCAGATGCAAGATGACGACTTGTTGGCACAAGAGGATGCATTTGTTCTGCCTGGGCTGCACCTCCTGGGGAGGCTGTGTTTACCATCCTTTCTGGCCTAGACCCCTCTCCACAAGGGGAATCAAGGGCCTTCTCATTTTCCATCAAAGGAGGGTTGACCTGTAGCACATCCCATCCCTTTGCTGTGCAGCCTTTGTCCAGGATGCAGGACCCGGACGAGCTGGCCTCCCTCCTCTGCCTGTAAGCCTGGTGCAGAACTGTTCCTGCTTTCCATGAAACAACAAAAATAACCATCTTTACTTGCACGAGAGAAATAATTTTAACTCTTCAAAACATATTATTTTACTTTGTTTGTATAATATCCCTTGTTGCAGGCAAGGCAGGATAAACATCTTGATTTCTTTGAGGCCCAAAGATTTGTTAGTATTTAATTCAAGATTTCTCGGAATCTTAGAAATTTCTAGTTGAATGTGAGCCTAGTGAATATCTCCTCCAGTGATTCTTAATCTCTCTGGGGACATGGACAGCCTTGAAAGCTTCATAAAATTTGGAAGTCTCTCTAAAGAAAAATGTACACACAAATACCATTCTGGATAAAGTCTCAAGGGGTTTGTGGACCCCTAAAACCTTAAGATTCCTCTTGCTCTGATCCAGCCACTTGGTTCAGTGGACAAAGAAGTTGAGACCCAGAGAGTGAGGGTGACACACAGAAGATCAAAGGGACGTGATAACCAGCACCATCCCCTAGGTTCTGTCTAAAACCCTTTCCAGCACACCGTACTGCTCACTGCCGAATCAGATTGGAAGACCAGATCCTGCCCTCTTGTTCTTGGCCTCTGATTCCTTCTCCTTTTAGATTTCCTGCTCACCGTTTTATTGCTGTAGATACATTCCTTGACTGTCTTTCGTTTCAGACTAGAAAGGGGCCCAGGGCTCTCCGTCGCCGCCCACCTCCCACGAGTTCCTTTTCTTCTTCACCCTAAATCGTGTCTCATTTGTCCAGCCTCAGCCCTCTGGAATCGCCTTGGCTCAGATGTTTCCATAGGAAAGTTGCCTCCCCTGTTGGCCAACTGGCCTGGGAGCCCCAGTCTCTTGTGTTCCCCCCACTGTGGCTGCAGAGACTTGGGGTTCCCTGCTCTCTCTGTCTGCCCTGGGTTCCCTTATCCTCTTCTTCAAAATTGTGATAAAATACACATAACAAACTTTACCATCTTAACCACTTTTAAATGTACAGTTCAGTGGCATTAAGCACATTCATATTGTTGTACAACCATCACCACCATCCGTTTACAAAACCCTTTTATCTTGCAAAACTGATATTCTGTATCTATTCACCAGAACTCCCCATCTCTTCTCCCCCAACCCCAGGCAACCGCCATTCTCCTTTCTGTCTCTGTAAATTTGACTATTCTCGGTACTTCATGTGAGTGGACTCATACAGTATCTGTCCTTCTGTGACTGGATTACTTCACGTAGCATAATGTTCTCCAGGTTTATGCACATTGCAGCACGTGTCAGAATTTCTTTCCTCTTTTAAGGCTGAACGATATCCCATTTTACATAGAGACCACATTTTGTGTATCCATCATCCGTCCACGGACACTTAGGTTGCTTCCACCTTTCAGCTCCTGTGAATGATGCTGCTGTGAACATGGGGTACAAATTGTCTTTTTGAGTCCCTGTTTTCACTTCTTTGGGGTATATACTCAGAAGTGAAGGGATGTTTTCTAAGGTGTCTTAATTATTCTCTGCTCTCCATCAAATCTATTTTTATTTTGTTCTTAAACTAACATCATTTGCGTAACTACTAACCTCACTGGGTCTGCGGCGTATGCCACGAAGAGTACTTTCTCAGCGAGCTCTGAGGCTCTTTCCTGTTCCCTCTCTCTAAGATGCCCCCCCTTCTCAGTCACTTCTGCTCCCAAGCCTGTTGAATCTTTTTCTTATTGCTTATCACCTCTTGACATTGTATAATTGTATTTATAGTTTGTTTCCCCCGTTGGAATGCGAGCCCCACGAAAGCAGGGACTTTTCTGTTTCGTTCACTGTTACATCTCTAATGTCAGACACAGTGCTTGGTGTGTATGCCTAAGACATAATTATTCAGTTATTATTAACTTATTAATAAATGGAATAAATGGATGATCGAATGAATGAATAAATAAGCAGGGTACTGTTCCTGCCCACAAAGAACTTACGGTGTGGGAGGGAGATAGACCTAATAGAACTGTAATATAAGGCAGAATATGGGGGCCCTGAGAAGCATCTGGTTAAGTCCTATGACAGTGGCCAGCAGGGTCGATCCAGAAAGTACCTCTGTGTACTGGGCAGACTAGTCCCTCAACATTGATAAAAAGGCCCAGGCTGTTGAGTAGCTTTAAATTCATTTTCTCATCCATCTCCCCTCAACCTCGTGATATGATATTATTATCATCAGTTTCCAGGTGAGGAAAGCAAGATGGACAGAGGTTAAGGAAATTGCCCGATGCAATGCAACCAGTAAGTAAGCAGGTTTGCAGTCTGGTCTGGCTGCCTCCCAAGTCCAACCTCTTTTTCTTTCTTATATCAATTATTTTTCTTTTCCTTATTGAGTTTCTTTTCAAAAATTACAAAAGTGGCAGCGCTCTCTGCAACCCGAAACAAGGCAAAGATGTGCTAACAACGGTGGGCCTTCACACCCACGTGAACATCTGGGCTGTTCCTTCCACACCACCTCTGTGCTCACACAGACTTATGCATGTGGATGCACTCAATGTGGAGTTTTCTCCGCTTTTACAAAAATGGAATCACACCGCACACATCAGTCTGCTACTTACTTCTCTTACTTGGAACATTACGGCCATCTCTCACGGCAAAAGATGTAGCTCTAACTCGTTCTTTTGAGTAGTTGCATTTATTGATAGTATAGCTGTACCACAGGTTACCCAAACGTTCCCCTACTGGTGGACATCTAGCTTGTTTTCCACTTTGTCCCACTGCAGAAGCTGCTGCATTATCCTCATGCCTGGGTACTTTTCTTTTTATAGGATACATTCTCAAACTGGGGCGGCTGAGGAAAAGTGTATGTGTATTTTTAATTGCGATAGATCCTGCTATACTATTTTCCCCAAAGATAGTAGCAATTCAGTGTCATGCTTTGAACCCCTGCAGTTTCTAGGCCGGTGCCTGCCCCTCGTTCTTCCCTTGCCTCTTCTCCTCGGAGCCCAGTACCCCTAGGCGCATCCCAGCCTCTTCTGACCTGGCTCAGGACCCTCCAGGAAGGCTGGAGGGACACCGCCTCCTTCTCTCACCTTCTCTCAGGACATGGCTCTGTCCTCTCCCTCGGCCAGTGAGGACCGGCCGTCAGGAAACCTGGATTGTAGTCCTAACTCTGTTCCTAATCAGCTGTTTGACCTTGGACAAGCCACTTAATTTTCTGTGCATTGGTTTCTTCACCCATAAATCGAAGGAGGTTGGGCTGGATGATGTATGAAGAACTCCCTCTCCAGATGACCTTCCCGGGTTTGAGACCCCATAGTGGTCTCACTGTGGGGAGACCCCAGTGGAGCACTGGGGTCTGTCTGCTCTCTGGGGGTCGTGGGGCCTGCAGCGGACAGAAGGGCCTTTCTACAGCCCACTTCCCTCCAAAGGCCTCGCAGCTGCCTGGACTGCTGGTTCTATCAAGAAATAGTGTGGAGGGTCGGGATTCCGGAGCCAGGCTGACTTAGACCTGGGCTAGAACCCAGATCAGCCATGACCTGGGGCAGCTTGCCTCACCTCTCTGTGCCTTGATTTCGGAATCTGTTAAATGGGCGAGCTAAAACGGTCTCGAAGTTCTGGAGCAGCACCGTCAGTACAACCGCCTGTGCCAATGGAAACACCGTCTAGCCGGAGCTCCCAGCACAACAGCCACTAGCCACGTGGGGCTGTCGAGCACCTGAAACGCGGCCACTGAGGCTGAAGACTGGATTTTAGATTTTATTTAACTTTCATTAATTAGAATTTGTATTTAAAAAGCCAGATGTGGCTAGTGGCTATCTTGATGGACTCTGCAGCTCCAGAAGATGAAGATGTTATAATACAGTACATAGAAAGCGCTCAGCCAGCCCAGTGTCTGGCACATAGTAAGCACTCAATAAACGTCTGCTATTATTAGGTATCATGTGTCTCACTTTCCGGCCTACCACACCTGATGGCTCGCAATGACACCCCACACTGGCTGTCCTGGAGTCACCTGGGGAGGCAGGGAGGGGGGAAGGTTTTGCCGCTGGTGATGCATGCCAGTAATGAGCCTGGCACTAAATGTTTCTGGTCTGCTACTTTCCCTGGAGGGTCATGTGAGCGGAGTGGTATGTGGCCTGCTTTGCAAGTGATTAACATGGTGTAAGCAATCTGCATGGAGAGAA
This sequence comes from Eubalaena glacialis, assembly GCF_028564815.1. Classification (NCBI taxonomy): domain Eukaryota; kingdom Metazoa; phylum Chordata; class Mammalia; order Artiodactyla; family Balaenidae; genus Eubalaena; species Eubalaena glacialis. The sequence continues at coordinate 8,724,329 of NC_083725.1, read as the reverse complement.
AAACCCCTCTGCTGGTATTCCATTATTCTATTAGAGTTTCAGAGCCGGGATTAAGTGGACATGATTTCTTCCTATGGGCCATTAATTTTGTTTTATTGCTGGTCTGATGGCCATTACCCTTTTTGCCAATGCATTCCCCCATTAGGTTTGTACAATTAACAAAATATGTGCTGTTAGGGCTTTGATGGGAACAGTGGGATGGAAATAAAGGGAGGGGACGCAGCCTCCACTGAGTTGGGGGTGAGGAGAGGCTGGACCCTGGGGTGGGGCCTCTTCAGCACCTGCCTGGTAGTCACTGGCATTCCTGGAAAAATCCCTAAGACCTTTGCCGGCTGTCTCCTGACTTGGAATGGAGGAGCTGCCCAGGGGCGTGAGAGAGGGAGGGACCCTTGGTGGGCCCGGCTGGGAACAGTGCAGCTGAGAACGTAATGAGCCACCTCCGTGCTGTCACCTTGACCCCTCAGCAGGCAGCGTGCCTGCGTCAGCCTCCAGGTGCCCCGCCCTGTGACGGAAGCAGCTTCCAGGCGACACCTGCCCTCTCTCTGTGGGGCAAACAGGAGGACCTGTGCCTGATGAAAATGGGGGCCTCTGATACTCAGCGTCATCTGGTGATTGCCACGTGGAAATGCAAGATCAGTGTTATTAGGTCATCCAAATTTTGGAGAAAACTTAGGAGCCTGGATTTTCAAATGTGAAATGTCCCACTTTTCAGATGTTGGCAGAATTTACAAAAACATCAGACAGGCAAGAGGCCAGCTAGGGGCTGCCAGTGGGTGACCTCTGCCAGGCACTGAGCTGCCCTTGGAGGGTTTTGAGGAGGAACGAACATGACGCAATTTGTGTTTCAGGAAGATCCCGGGCTGCGGGAGGTAGCGGATGGGCAAAAGCGGGGCCAGGCTGGAGGCCAGGAGACCGATTGGGGGCCCTGGGGAGAGAGAAGGAGGCTGGAGGCAGGTCAGTGACGATGGGCCAGGAAGAAGAGCAGGGGTGCTCCCGATGGAGGATAAGCACGTCTCGGGTCTTGGTGTTTTCTCACCTCCAGGGGTGCCCACTTACAGGAACGGGGTCCAGCTTAGAATCTCGGGCCTGGACGGGGCCTGGGGAGCATGGCTGAGGGACAATTTCCAGGTCCTCTGCAGCTGGGTGCCCAGCACTGCCTGTAGCCCAGGGGGCTGAGGACAGTGGGGAATCAGCCTTGTTCTTACCAGGCTTTGAGGAAGCCCGCGCAGCACCCTCCGTGCTGGGTGGGTACGTTTCTCAGAGCCACACATTAGTGCCAGGTGATCCTCTCAGTATTCGGTTACCCAGTTGTTGTGTCTTTGAGAGCCTGGTGGCCAGGGCCTGCGGTGCTGTCACTGACAGCCTCACTGGACTAACGTAAACCACTGCGAGCTGTCGTCAGGGGGCGAGGGGGGCAGATGTGGAGCAGAGAGGGGACTCGGGTGATGAGGTGGGAGACGCAGGACACACCGTGGGGGGACGAGTGGCCCTGCAGGCATTTCCTCCTGGGAGGGTCTGTTCAAGTTTTCTTTCTCTTTGGGGAGTTTTGCTCATGTGCCTACAGAGGCTTCTCAGAGATGGGGACCATCCAGAGAGACTCTCGGTGCCTGAGAACAGGTTGTCACGATTTGTCCTCATCCTAAAGGTCTGGCTGGGGTAGGAACAGAGGAGCTTGTCACAGGCAGTGGGATGAACGCAGAAGCCCTCAGGCTTCTTGGTTTGTCTCCCGTTTCCCATCCAGACTCTGCCAGCCCTCCTGGGCTGTTAGCCCTCCTAACACTGAAAGACAGCAACAGTGGCTTCATTCGTCATTATGAGTATGCTCCAGGCATTGCCCAAAATGCTCTCGGTGCATCATCTCCCTTAAAGGCGCTACTCTTATCCCCCTTTTAAAGGTGCGAACCTTGAGGTTTGTAGAGGTTAAGGCTAGGAGAGTGATGGACCCAGGCTTAAACTCAGAACTGTCTGACTCCCGTGTCTTTACTCTTACCCACAATCATATACTGAGCTGTGATATGGGGGTGAGTCTGGGCAGCTTCAGAGATGTAGAGATGTCAGATGGAATTTTGGTTTAAGGATCATCTAGTCAAGCACTATCATTTTGCAGATGAGGAAACTGAGGCAAGGAGTGGTTAAAGTTCCGTGTCCAAGATCACACGGTAAGGGAACGATGGACTCAGGGTGTGAACCCATGATGCCCTTGGTCTAGTGCCTTCTGTGGTCATTGCTAAGCCCCAGGCTCATCTCTATCCATCCTTCCAACTTACCTAGGATGCTTCGTGGGAGCTCGCTCAGCTGTCCTTGGGCATGGAGGGTCAAGTTCTAGTGTGCTCCCTCCCGTGGGAAGCTTTCTTCTATCCTTCTCCCCACCTCTTAACAATGAACTTTCATCAGCTCCCTCATTTACCATTTCATAAATATCCTCATATTTATAAATGTGAATGCTCAATTCCATTTATGATTCAAGTTTATCTTCATGGTGAGTAAGGCAGGCCTGAGTTTCAATTCTGGTTGCGTTATTGCAGGGCCGCTGTCTGAAGGCCTTTGACGTGATCACTTGCCTTCCAGGACTACAGGCTGCTGGATTTGGAAGGCCCCAAAATATCACGCACGTGGTTCCCCAGCACGTGTCTGCTGGTGCATGGTGAGGAGTGAAAAACAAGGACAATGTGGAGAGGTTGCATGTGCACATATGTGTGTATATGTGTGTGTGAGAGAGAGAGAGGGACAGATAGAAACAGAGAGAGATAGAGACAGAAAGAGAGAAGAGACAGAGATGGTGGGGGGGATGCTTTTCATGATGCTCCATTCACTTCAAAGAGTTCAAAGCGTGGTCCTTTTTGCTCTCCTTACTTTTGGGGGTTGAATTACTTTATGAAACGGTGGTGAAAGAAGACACTATTAATGTTTTATCAATATACATGTTTGTCAACCCTCCCAGTCTCACAATGTTTTTTTAACATTTTACGGATGGGGGAAGCCAAGTCTGGGAGACCATGCTCTCTGGGGCATCTTCTCACCCAATTCAGGATTCTCTTTGCCGTGTTGGGAGCTCACTACCTTCCAAGGAAGCCTAACTCATTGCTGGATGGTGCATAGGACTAGAGAAGTCTTTCTTGTATTGAACTGAGGATTGGCTTCCTCTAATATCTATCAATTAGCCCTAATTCTACCGTGTATAGCCATGCACCCTCTCTGTCACATAGTTTCTTCAAATATTTGGAGGGCCACCATGTGGGAGAGAGATTGTTGCTTTAGTCAATAGAATTAAGTAGGACCAATGGGTCATATTAGAGAGGGACAAATGAAGGTCCATCTCTAGTTTCTTCTCCCATATCTTCTGTCTCACGGGTTCCTAATAAGGAAAATAACAACAATGACAGCTAACATGCAATGAGTGCTTATTTTGTGTGAGACACTGTTCTAAGCACTTTACGGTCTATGAACTCATTAAACCCTCACAGCCAACCTCAGAGGCAGGACCCTCATTAGCCCCATTTTACAGATGAAAAACCGAGGCGCAGGGAAGTTAAGTAACTTGCCCGTGGGCCCACTGCCAGGAAGTGGTGGGACTGGGATGGACACCTGTACAGTCTGCTTCCAGAGCTTGTGCTTTTAACTACTAAACTTTTAACTTTAGTTAAAAGAACTAGATGTCTTTGCTCACCTCTCTCTTCTACTCATCACTGTCAAATTTATTAAAATATGATGCCACAGCTGCATCTAAAAGTAATGTGGATTGATAAGTCTAAAGTGAGGGGACCATTCTCCCCTTGGTTGGCCACCATATAGCTATTTAGGCAACTAGGATCAAAGTAATGGGTTTGGCAGCAACACCATACCCTGGGCTCTACCTCTGCTTGCATTTAACTCAAATAACCCTTGCCTTTTTAAAAAAAAAAAAAACAGGTCACCCCAATCTGTGATTTTTGCAATTGATTTTTGAATGTAAGAGTAGGGTTTGGTATATTTATTCGTGTCAAATCTTTTTCTACAACTCTGTAAAAAATAAACTGGATTTGCATGTGGGCATAGACTGTAATAATTTGATGGTTTAGAGTGATGGGATTGTGGGCAATTTTTTTAAATTTTCAAATTTATTTAATTTATGGTTGTCATGATGTTATTGTGCAAGAAATAAAAACTGGTAGAGGAAAAAATTAACTTTTTAGTTTTGGGCCATCCTTTTAGCTTGTTCAAAGTTTTATAACACTGCCCATCAGAATCCATCTCCCCAGCAGAGGGGCTGTCCTTCACAGCTTAGCAGCATGTGCAAATGGCAAGTCTGCCGTATCTTCTTCCAAGTCGCTGGTGTCTCGACAGTCCCAAGAGGGCAGGGATAAATCCCCACTCCATGCAATTCTGCCTAGAAACTTCCTGTACTGAGTTCTCGTATACTCAGTAGCAATGTGTCAGTAGTTTAGAAGATTGCAAGTTGGAGCCCATTGCCAGCCAGGGGCTGGTTGTGGAAACTGATTAGAATGAACCGAGTCCGCCCCTGAACATCTCAACAGACACTTGCTGAGAACCTGACACATGCTGGGCTATAAAGATGCATAAGGTGCAGTCCTCATCCTCACGCACTTGCCTTCAGTGGTCTGGTCTTGTCTCTGAGGTCCTTCCGTGAGTCACCAGTCTTGGTCCTGGAGATATTAGTAGACAGCCCCAGAGGAAGTGCCTCATCCTGGGCGACATCATCATGAACAAGAGGGACATCTTTCCATGAGCACGTTGTATTACACCCCATGCCTGAATCTTCTATCTGAAATTCTACCTCTTCCAGGGAGCCTCTCTGTCTTAATTAAAAGGAAAATACTAAAGAGAGGTGGGGTGGGGAGTGTCCTCTTCTTCATGACCTTCCTTTGTTGGAAAACCTTCAATGGCTCCAGGAGCTCACAGCCCAAGCCTGGCCTCTCTGCCGGACACTCGGAGCCCGGATGTCTGGCCCCTCCCTGCTTACTCAGCGTTACTCTCTCCTCTAGTCTCTCAGGCGGCCCAGCCCCTGCCTTGTCCCTGGTCACTCCATGCTTTCCCCCCGTCACCCTTGCTCAGAATGCTCCATTTCTTGGAATGCCCTCTCTCTTCTTCCACCAGCCGAATCTCTCCTGACCAGTCCTCCAAGATCCCAGTCAAGGTCTCCCTCCCCCTGAAAACATCCTTGAAGGCCCCAGCTGTCGCCAACTTCATTTCTCTGTGGAGAGAGAGTTATGGTCTCTACCACACAGTTAGCACGACTTTATGTACGTTCTCGTCTTATTAGATGATGTTTCATATGGATATTCTTATTTCACCACTGACGTGGCGGCACTTTGATTACAGGAGCTGTGGATTTCATTCCTGCTGCACCTGGAGAGTGTAGCTCGCGGAGCAGACACCTGATAAATATGTGCTGGGTTTTTCTTCTTCTTGTTGCTATTGCTTTATCCCAAGACGAGAATTAAAAGCAGTCATGTTTTCTGATCTCTCCAGTCACGCCCCCATCATTTTTCTCCATGCACATCTCCCTTCTAACCCAATGGGACTCTTCACTTTTACTTGAAAGTGCCCTCCTACGTCTGGACTTTCCATAATCCTGCCATAAACCACAGCATCGGTGGTGGTATTTGCTTGTTTGGGCAGCTTCCCCATATAGATTGCCAGCTTCCCCAGGGGTTCCTCAGCTCTGTCCCCCTGCACGGGGTCTTCCGTCAGACAGGTGGCATCAGTAAATGATCATTGCCTTGGTCAGCTCAGGGCTCTCCACAGCCATGAGCCTCTTTTTCTCTGGGGAAGGGGATGAAACTCGCAAGAAACTGAGGCTCCAAGCAGGTCAGGAGGGAGTGATCCTGTCTCTCCGTCCTGGTTAGTCCTCTAAACAACCGTCGTTTTGCACCAGGAGCTCCTTGCTCAGGAAACTCCCCCCCACTCAGCAATGGGGACACAGGGCTGCCAGCCCTGGCTGTGCTCCGGAGCAGGACCCACTTCCGAGTTTACCCCCATCCGATCTTGGCTCTCGCTCCCAGCAGAATCATACACAGTCTATAAAGATGTTTTCTTTCACTGACAGGTTGACTCTGGAGCAGGACCCTGAGGCTTGCCGTCCTCCATGCCGCTCACCAGAAGAGGGACCGTGAACCGTGAGTAACTCTGACGGGCATTTTCCATGCTGACTCAGTAAGGTTATGGGTGAAAGACCAGCCCTGAACCTGATCTTTCACAGCCGTGCATTGTGCGAGAGACGCACTCCCTCTCAGTGAGCTGGTCAGAATGTGCAATACAGTGGACCTCTAATTAGATGAGGTCCGAATGTGACGAAGAGGCCCTGTAACATGACATCCTATTTAATTAGACTGTATTGATTGTGCGTTAAGGTGGACCTGACGTGTTATGCGTGTCATGAGTGTTGGAGAGGGAAGCTCTCGAGTTTGCAAGGGCAGGCTAAGCTTGGGAGGCCGTGAGAGGAGGACCTGGGCCAAGGTCATAGCTCGCGCTTGCTTTTATGTCTGGTTGTTTCTGGAGAGACGTGAGGGAGGAAAAAGGAGATACTGCTGGTCGCTTCCCTTCCATCAGCACGGGACCTGCTCCCCACCTTACCCGTCTGTGTATTTGCTCATATTGGTTCTCCCACCTGGCAGAAGTCTTCCCACTTGTAGGCCCTGGCCTAAGTCCAGTCTGCTCGTTGCCACCTCCTTCAGTAATCCAGCTAGAAGTGATTTCTCCCTCTTCTGAGATTCCGTGCCTCATCCGTCTGCTGGGCATCCCTCTGCCCGCACTTCACTATGTGCCCTCAGCGAGGCTGTGAGCTCCTGGAGGCTAGTCTGGGATTCCCTGCTCCTTGTTTCCCCTCTGCACCCTCCACCTAGGCGCCGCTCAGGCAATGTCAGCTGGAAGGGCTGGCCTGGGGCTGCACAGCTTCCCTGCCCTGTTTCGTGGGCTCCCGGGGGCTGAGCGGCTGCGACTTTGATAGTACATTGGCTCCCAACCAGTCCACGGAATTATAAATGATTAACCGTTATCAGCGCACATCTTCACCTCTGTGTAAAAATAGATTGACTGTAATGAGCATTTGAATAAATCATAAGAATGGCCGCCCTGCGATCGTCTAACATCCTGCCCATGGCTGCCTGGTGAGTGAGCAGGGCGCCGGCCCTCCGCCTAATGGCCTGCGCAGCACTGCTGATGCCTCTATGATTGACAGGGCGTGGCTCCCAGGGCATCCCCTCTCCACCCGGCTTGGAGTGGTCGATCCCCAGACACCGGGCCGGGGAAGGGTGCCTCCCTCCATCCTGTTCCAGGAAGGCCTACCTAGGAGATGGGGCCGGGGTTGGGGGAGCCAGAGTAGGAAGATAATGACCTTTGTGAGAATCGATGTCTCCTTGCACCGGAGGTTAGAGGGACCTCATCAGTCAAGTCAGTATGAGAGGAGCAAGCCGAGCGTGAAGCTTCACGAGACTGGGGTGCGTGTAGGGGAAATAAGTCTGCACGCTCCGTCCCTGTCTCTGAGAGCAGCCGGGCGCCTGGCCCGGGCCCACCCACACCTGGGGGAGCTCCCTCGTGGGGACACTCTGGGACCCGCACAGAGGAACGAGGAAGAGTGGGGATCTTCAGGTCCTGGGACTCTGAAAGGGGAAGGTTCAAAGGCTCTTCCTGGGAGTGTTTTTTGCTGAGGGGGAGCCTGCCTTTTGTGGGGGGAGGAAGAAGAGGAGGGACGGGACCTGCTGAGGAGGGGACAGTCTGCAAGGCTGAAGTGAGGGCTGGATTTGAGAGGGAAACAGCAAACGTTCTAATTTAATTCGAGTGGTGTTCCAGTTATTATGGCTGTGTAACAAACCACCCCAAGACATAGTGACTTGACACCGTTCATTATGCTCATTTATTCTGTGAGTCAGGAGTTCACACAGGGCACAGTGGGGAGATTGCCTCTGATCCACAGGTCTGGGGTCTCTGCTGGGGCAGAAGCTGGGTGCTGGAATCGTCTGGAGGCTCGTTCACTCACCCCTCTGGGGGTGGACACCAGCTGTTGGCTGAGGCGCTAGCTGGGGCTGTCCACCAGGCCCACGTGCCCTTTCCACGTGGCCTGGACATCTTCATAACGTGGATCCTCATAAGGTGGTGGTTGGATGCCCAGAGGGAGCGTCCTGAGAGGGAACAGGAGCCGGACGGGGCCGCCCTGCCCAAGCCCAGCAGTATCACTTTCACACATTGCCCTGGTTGGGGGCAGGTGCAAAGGCCCACCTGGGTTTAAAGAAGGGGACATGGACACAGCCCCTGCAACCATGTCTCAGAGGAGGAGAATCCACAGCACATCAGATGAAGAGTGTGATTGGGGGTAACGTGTTGTGGTGGCCGTCTTTGGAGGGCACACTCCCACACTAACGCTCCTCAAGTCTGGCCCAGCACAGCCTCATGTACTCCCGAGGCAGGCTAAGGAAGCCTGCCTGCAAGAACCAAACTGTCTCTAAACCCACCCAGTGTCTGGGTTTAAAGGCACCCCCGAGCCCGGCTAGGCTCCTCCCCAGGGGGGCATTCCCCGAGGACACGCTGGTGTTAGGAGGCCCTGCATTTGGCAGAAACCGCTACCTCATTGGTCCCCAACCTTTTTGGCACCAGGGACTGGTTTCCTGGAAGACAGTCATCCCCCGGACCGGGAGTGTGGGGGTGGGGAAGGGGAGGGATGCTTCAGGCGGGAATGCGAGTGATGGGGGGCGGCAGGTGAAGCTTCGCTTGCTCACCGCTCACCTCCTGCTGTGCAGCCCGGTTCCTAACAGGCTGCGACCCCTGCTCTACATTATAGTCCTTCCCAGCAAGAATGGGTTCAGTTTGCCACCCACAGCTTGAAGTGCCAGGTCTGGAGAGGGCCTTAGACCTGTGACAAGGACTCCACAAGCCTGGAGCCCTTCGTTCCCAGGCATAGCTCTCACACCCTCCACTCCCTGGCCTTCCGGGCTGGGGGAGGCTTCAGCCAAAGGTCAGAGCGAAGAGGCTGTCGGGTCTGTCAGGGTGTGCGGGGGGGCCTGGGCTATACGGGCAGCCCTTCCTCCGTGATCCTCGTGTCCTTTCCTCTCCTTGCTTCCGCTCTGCCACACCCTGTAACCTGTGGGAGGCGGGGCCTTTGAGGACCAGGCTCCATCTCCTTTGCCATTTGCCTGACCCAGATGCAGCTAAGTTTTGGAAGAGAATCTGAGTACCCTGGATGCCTTGTTGTGACTTAAGGGGATAGAAACAAAACTCAAGCAACCACAGGGTGAGAGGAGAACCAGTTGGTTTTTCCAAAGGGCCAAGATATGAGAATGGCTGATGGTGAAAGGGAGGGGGCAGGGAAGAGAGGGGCAAAGGGGCTTGGTTTTTGGGTTTTTTAAAAATTATTTATTTATTTATTTATTTATTTATTTATTTATTTATTTATTTATTTATTTATTTATTTTTGGCTGTGTTGGGTCTTCGTTTCTGTGCGAGGGCTTTCTCTAGTTGCGGCGAGCGGGGGCCACTCTTCATCGCGGTGCGCGGGCCTCTCACTATCGCGGCCTCTCTTGTTGCGGAGCACAGGCTCCAGACGCGCAGGCTCAGTAATTGTGGCTTACGGGCCTAGTTGCTCCGCGGCATGTGGGATCCTCCCAGACCAGGGCTCGAACCCGCGTCCCCTGCATTGGCAGGCAGATTCCCAACCACTGCGCCACCAGGGAAGCCCCAGGGGCTTGGTTTTGATGAAAAGTTTTGGAGGGAGAGTCTTGGAGTCTTCCACAAGTCGACTTAACATTAATAGTAATAGCTGTCGTTTGTTGAGCACTTACTACATGCCAGACGCTTTGCTCAGCATGTGATGTGCATGTTCTTATTGAACCCCTCACACTATCTTATGAGACACTGTTACTATCTTGGTATTACATACAGAAAGGGAACAGAGGCTCAGGGACAAGGGAGGTACCCTAGTCAGTGACACAGTAAGTTAGTCACAGAGTTGAAATCAAACTTATGACTCTATCCTAGAGACTTAATCACTTCATTATGCGGCTCCAAGAAACTCAAGTTTACTCTCCTGTAACAGGGAGAAGTCTGATGACATCACCTCCAATGTCACCCTCAGTTCTAAGATTCTAAATGTGCAGAAAAGATTCTGGGAACTGACTTAGGCACCTCTAAAGTGGAGGCCGGCTTTGTGGAAATGGGTCTGTGTGAAAGCACAGAATGATTTCCTGTTCTCTCCTTTCCCCTTTTGTGAAACTTAGGTCAGGAAACCAATGTTTAATTTGGGCAGGTGAAGGAAACAGATAAAAACCGAAAAGATCATTTGTATTTTCAAGGCTTCAACTTGGGGGGAAAAACATTGGGTTTGAAGTCCAAAGCTGGGGTTTGAGTCTCAGCCCCATGACTTAGAACCTCTGTGATTCTGGATACATCTCTTTGGTCTCAGATTCCTTGTCTCTAGAATGGAAATGGGATTGTACACCCTTCCCAGGACGGCTGTGAGGACTAAATGAAATCCAGCACGTGAGAGCTTTAGAGCCATTCCTGGTGCACAATATGTATACGGTAATGGTTCAGCCATCCACTCACCCAGTACGTTAGGAAAAAGTAGAGATGGAAAGACTGTTCCTCTCCGTTGCTGCTGACAGAGATGGTCTAGCATGTTTCCTTTAACCGTACTCTCCATAAAAGTTCACTCATAAACTATTGATATTTTAATAATACACATTAGCATCTTGCCCTTTGACAGATGAATATTGAATGAGCAATAAAGAGGCAAAAGAGTAACCAGGTACATGGCTGCGGGGAAGCTGGAATCATGAGTGGTTGTCAGAGGGAAGGCCCCTTTCTAGGGACCTTGTGACTCCCCTCTCTCTCCAGTGGCCCCTAGCAAACAGCTCTTAAAAGGAGCTCAGAATCCGGTCCAGCCCAGCCCAGTCAGGCAGGATTTGTCCCCGGTTTTCCTTCACTTGGCCGGAGGGGACTTGGGAGAAGACAGAAAAAGGTCATTAAAGAGCTGCTGAAGGCCTGGACTTTTCACCCTCGCGTGAAATACCTGGCATCTCCCCCTCCCTTTGCGGAAGATGCAGGCTTCTTCCCCGCATACTCTCTCCTGCTCCGTAAATTAAAAGTCTGCACACCAAGTGCCCACAAGAAATCAGTCAACAAGCTTAGAAATAACTCAAACTACTTCCGCCCCCTCTCCGTCCTCTGCCCACCAGGTCTTGATGGGGCCTATGCTTGGAGTATGTGTGTGAAGATTTATAAGACAGAATTTCCTGCCTTTGCAGCTCCTGCTCCAGCCCTGCTGCCACGGCCTCCAGTTTTTCGTGGCCTCCATCTGGCCTGGGAGTCCTTGAGTGTGCAGAGAACAGTGGCAGGGGCTCTTCGTTGGTCCGGCTTAATTGGTGTGATTTAATGACGTTTGTGGCGGATTCAGATTTATACGGCTTTCTGAGCTGCAAATCTGCTTTCTAAATGTAGAATTTTTGTGGAGTGGTAAAAAATGATGGCTGTTCTGTGACTCCTGCCTCCCAAGCTAGGAGATTGCAATTTACATTATGCAAATAGACGTTATGCAATCAAGGCACTTTAGCAGGAATCTGGCGGCAGAGAGGCCGCTGATGAGATGTGAGGTCTGCAGCCCCAACTGGAGGGGCTCTGGAAGAGCGGAGATGAGGTGGGGAGGGGGTGGGGCGGGCGGAGGGGGTCGAGTCTGTTCCGCTGGCCCAGAGATGAACGCTTCCGGGGGCTGCCAAAGCGGCTCTCTCAATGAATGGCTTTGTTTAATCATACCCCCTGTCCAGAGGACTATTGTCTTACGGATAATTTTGTTTGCCTAACGAGATTTTGCTAATTAAATCTCCTTTCAGTTGGTGTGACTGTGACTGCAGGAGAGGGGCTATTTGGAGTCTTCTCCATAAACCTTTCTGGAGAGGAGCAGGGAAGGAGGGCCGGGAGGGAGGGGAGGAGAGAAAGGAGGGGAGGGAGAACCTTCCCTGCGGTAAGCAGGCCTCGGGAAGCTTCCAGCAGGGTTTGGAGCTACAAGGTGGCTGCCACCACCCACCTGGGCTTTCTCTCCTGTTCTCTGGAAATGCAGGTACCCATAAATCTTTGTCCAGCCTGAGGGATTTCCCCCCTTTTCGCTTCCTCTGTGGCTCCTGTCGCCTCCACCATTACCCTTCTCAAGTCCTTCCCAAATCCCCAGAGCTTCTGCGGGATTTCCAGGCACTGCTCCCAGCAGCTCTGGCTGTGGGTGGTGGCAGTGGTGATGTAGGAACCCTCCCCTGGCCTTCACTGTTAGCCAGCCGGCCTGGCTCTTCAGAGAAGAAAAATTGCTCCCAAATTGGCCATTTCTCCAGCGATAATTACATGAATCAAAGAGGAGGAGACCTTGTCAAATTCATGTATCATCAGAGTCAGCCAGGGATAGCCTCCTGTATGTGGAGGAGCCTAGCGCTGTGCCAGCAATAGCTGGAGCCTAATTAATGCTGTTGTGAGCGTGTGCCCATGTCACGCCTGTGCTCCTCCATCCCCAGGGGTTCTTTACTGTCTGCAGCTTCCTTGGCCCGGCTGGCCAGGGGCCTCACAGCTCAGCCCTGTCTACTTTTCCTGCTTCATCTCCTGCCTGCCTCGTAGCTCCCTCCTCCCTGTTACTTACAGACATTCCTATTCCTGGTACCCAAATATACCAGGTTGCTCAGTTCCCCCCAAATACTCTGTATCACTTCGCACCTCAGTGCCTTTGCACTTGCTATTCCCTCTGCCTGGAATCTCCTCGTCCTGAATAGCTCCTGCTCCTCCTGCAATACCCAGCTCACATATCTCCTCTCTGACTACTGCTCACAGGGCTTCCTGCATTTCCTGAAACACTGCTGTCCTCCTTCATCCTGTACGTTGTCACAGCACCTCAAACATATGTATCTATCTATCCAAGTTAAGAACCGAATCTTATTCTTCTCCTAATCCCAGTACCTAGAATCATCCCTGGCCACAAGAGGCCCCATACAAGTTTGGTTGAATGAAAAAATGAAGGAATGAACCAAGGGGTAGGGGGTGGAGTGATGGAGAGGTTTTCTCTAGTAAGCCCTCCAAACCCCAGGATGGGCGATGGGGGGACGAGGGGGCAGGAGCCTGATTTCTGTGGGGGCTTTGCAGAGTTACTTGCCCATCCATTACCTTTATTTCCTGGGTGGGAAAGCCTTAATTCCCCCTGTGTGCCAGGCCCTGCACTAGGTGTGTCAGCATCTCCTGTTGCACCTTCTCACGTGGATCCTGTGAAGTGGGTATTATTTTTGCAGAGGGCACTGAGGATAGTCTATCCTCATCAGAGAGCAAGGCAGTGTTTACTTGTAACTGGGTCCAGTGGTGGGGACCCAGCAGGCTCTACCTCTAGGTAGGTGAAAGCGCCTATGCTTCCCAGTCCTCCCTCCCCGTCTATCCATCTATTCAACCATCCATCCATCCATCCTTCCATCCATCCCATCCATCCATCCATCCCATCCAACCATCCTTCCATCCCATCCAACCATCCATCCGTCCATCCATCCTTCCATCCCATCCATCCCATCCATCCATCCATCCATCCATCCATCCCATCTATCCATCTATCCCATCCATCCATCCATCCATCCCATCCCATCCATTCCATCCATCCATCCATCCATCCATCCATCCATCCATCCATCCATCCCATTTATTCATCCATCCATCTATCCATCCTGACTAGAACCTAAGCTGTTGCACCCTGGGCTGTCCCCGTGCTGGAATGCCTGGGTTGCTGCACTGGGAGGGCCTGTGTGTCTGTGTGTGTGCTGGGGGATGGGCGAAACCCAGGCCCCACAGATGGCACCTGGCTGCTGGCTCTAGTCTGTTGCCCAGCTAGCGGTGGGGATGTGAGGATAAAGGAGTCTGCCTTCCATGCTGCGGAGCATGGGGGCAGTCCAGGAGAAACGGCTCGCCTCCTCCTATGTAATAAGGGCGTATCCCTGTTGCCTGTGTCTGTGCAGGCTGCAGGGTGTGTTTGTGTGAGGCAGTGTTTGAAGACAGTGCTTTATGTTTTTCTTGCTTCCTGAGTTACAGTACTTTGCTTTTTGCCCTGAAGTTTTTCCCTTGGTGCCCATGTTCTGTCTCTTCACCTAGGCTTGTAATCATCTTAACCTCCCCACCATGCTATCTATGCTCTGAGTCTGAAGGGTTTCTTGGTACATAATAGGTGCTCAACAAACACTATGTGATGAACTGAATGAGTGAACAAGCATGCCCTTTGCTGTCAGATAGACTTGAGCTTGAGCCCTAGTTCTGTTATTTAGGTAGCTGGGACCTTTGGATTTAATTTTCTTATTCAGAAAGCAGGAATTCTAACACTACCTATTCTATCTTTCTTGAAGGGTTGTTGGTGGAAGATTATAAGAGATATGTGAAAGTGTTTTATAAACTATAAAGCAAGTGTAAGGGGTTATTATTATAATGGTTTTTACACTTGAAGTGATCATTGTGTTTGAAAATTAGGGATTCTGTTTTCAGGAATATAAAATCATCCAGGCTGTGTTGGAACTCTGAGGCTTACAGAGCAATTATTATGGGAACTGATTCCCCATTGGCCCAACTGTGGGGACTTCCAGGGGCTGGGGTGGGAGGAGGGGTCTGGTGAAGAGGACCCATCTTCATTTGTGCCACCTATCCCCCAAGTGGACCCACACAAATGGTCTCTCTTGAGTCTCAGCCATTGCCCAGTCTTCTGTGCCTCCTTATCTTTGCATATGCTGTTCCCTCTGCTAGGTAAGCTTTTCCCCTTTTCTCCACTGGTCTTTTGACCCTCTTGTGCCAAGTTGCTGCACTGTCCCGGGCTCCCTGGTTGCACAGTATGCCTCCCTGAGGGCCTTTATCACATGGCATCTGGGACTGTGAACACCAGGGCAGGTGCCGGCCGTCATTCATCTCTGTAGCTCCAGAGCTGAGCGGATGGATGGATGGGTGGGTGAAGGTGAAGCGGAGGGTTGGCGCTTGGTAGATGCATGGGATTTGAGCTTTTGAAGCACCCTAAGCTGTAGGGGCAGGCAAGGAAGAAGCAGCTTCAGAGAAATTAATACTGCTGTGCAAATAACCCCCAAATTTCTGAGAGAGGTTTCCCACCCACTCTCAGGTCCAAAAGGTTAAGTAGGCTGATCCTCCCTGGAGTCCCTGGGCCTGGAGGCCCCAATTCCATGCAGGTGGGTGACTGGATGTCAGCCAGGTGGGCAGTGAGGCCTCCAGGTTGGAGCTGAGTCCTGATGACAGGGAGGCACCTGCCCGTTGTGGGTCCTCACAGGCGAGCCGTCACCCACGTGGGGAGGCAGGTGCTGCCTACCACCATCCCCAACCCTTCCAGATCCTGCTTCTTGGTGGAGTCAGCCCCAGCTGGTGGAGAATCTGGGGGAAGCCCTCCCGGGAACCTGGCTCCCTCGCTTTCTCCCTGTGTTTGGAGGCATCCTGTCTCCACCCTGCTCTGGTCTCTCCCCCATGCCCGCCCACCCCGGGCAACGCTCCTGGAGCCCCAGGCAGCCGCAGCCAAGCGCCAGGGGTCTGGGAGGCTTTTCATTACCAAATGCACTGAACCTATTTGTGAGTGTTTTGCAAAGTGTTTAATCCAAGGTGTTCCCTCAATTAAATTAGTGCAAACATCTGGGTCCGACATCCAGCTCCATTTACATTCTGTGCTATTTATTACAGCGGGAAATGGGAAGGCACCTTAGGAATACTTAGGACTGAATTGGGGTGGGTTTGGGGGGTGGGCGTCTGAGGGTGCCTGTGAGGTCGGTCCACGAGGCGGACCCATCTCCGGCCTGGGACTGATGTGGAGCCGCTTTCTGGTGCAGGGGACCACACGGGGGCGGGGGGGGTGTCTGGGCTCGGGACCACCCGGTCTTATGGGGGAGGCTGGGTGAGTTTAATTCATGCCCCCAGTCCCCACCTGGGCCCAAGTACCTGCAGAAGCAGGAGGCTGTTGTTTTATAACTTTAAACCCAATTTTAAAAAAAAGAAAGTGTATCACATTCAAGTGACCCATCTGGGTCTCTCCTGAGGGAGTCTTTCCTGCTGCAAGGCGGGTTTTTTCATCATGAAACTGCTCAGCCTTGGTGACTGGCGGAGCGTGGGTGGCAGCTCTGTTCCCATACCGTGTGATTCCGGTCCTGTCGAGGACTTCGGGAGTCCTACTATTATCCTTATCCAGGAGGCTGAAGAAGAATAGCTTCTGTTGTTCGGTGCATTATCTGTTGTAACCCTCCCACCAACCCTGAGGCGGGTCCTCTAATAATAGAACAGATCAGAGAGCCAGGCTTAATCAGACAGGTTAAGCAACACGCTCATTGTTCCACAACTAGAAAGGGGAGCAGATGGGATGTGAACGCAAGTCTGCACGACCCCAAAGACTAGTTCCCACCGCACGAGGACATCTCTCGTGAATGAAGCAGTTGGGATTGGCTTTGAGTTGGGGACCTTGCCCCCTCCCCAAGTCTCGTGGCCAGCACACCCTGGCCGGGCTGTGCAGAGGCCCTGGTCCTAGCCTGCCTGCCCCCATTGGGATGGCGTAACCTGGGATTCCCAGGGGCCTGTGATGGTGACTCACCCAAGGGAAGGAATTCCTGGCTTTTGTGGGATGGGGCAGGGAGGAAAAGGAGTAGTCTGGAGAGTGAAGAAGAGGCTTGTGGGATGCTCAAGGACTTAGGGGTCACTGAATTCCTTGGTACTGAGCGGGGAAACTGAGGCTCAAAGGAGGCAACCCCTTGCCTAAGGCCACCGAGGGTTTTGGTGGTAGAGGCTGGACCAGAACCCAGGGCTCCTACCTCCTGGGAGGGGAGTGATGTCAGGGCCTGGGGAGGTCCCAGGGGTTCTATAGGGTGTGCTGGCATTCTAGATGCAAAGTGTAAATCAAGGCTGGAGCAAGCAACCAGGATGAGAAGGGGATGAAAGGCTCCTCTGCTAAGGATGCTTCTGCACCACATTTAACAAAGAACCTTCCAGGTCCTAGAGGGCTACTGGCCATCTCTGGCCTGGGCCCTGGGGCAGGTCCGCAGCAGCTCCTGGCATTTCACCTACTGATGTCCGGGGCGACAGAACCTGAGAAGGCTGGAGGGGACCCGCGACCTGGGGCAGCGCACACATGGGGGTGTCCAGCTCGCCTTCGCCTTCCCCATCTGCCCTGCAGTCTGGGCAGCATCTGGAGGAACAGGGTGCAACGGATTCAAACCTCAGTCCCCTCTCCCACTTCCTCCCTTGATGAGACAGGACCAGGTCTTAGCCTTAGTTTCCCCATCTGTTAAAGAGTAATAAAATCTCATCTTACAGGATCGTTGGGAAAATTAAAGGAAATAGTAGGTATGCTTGACTCTGCTTCTGGGTGCAGAGCATTGTTGCTGGTTTTCCTTTCTTCTCCATAGCCCGGGTCTACTTTCCCCTTTGGACCCTGTGCCTGCTCCGGGATATCGAGGGATGAGGGGCTCTGTTGATGAGGGTGGGCAGCCCCTGTCTCGGCTCCTCCCCTTCCCTCTTCTCTCCCCTCCCTCCCTCTCTCATGAGAAGACTTCAATAAATGCATCTCAGCATGTGGCCCTGCCTGGGGCTTTATAAGAATGAATTGCTTATCCCAGCCCTTACTTCCTAGAAATGACAATCTGCAATCAATACACATTTATTAAGCACCACTGTGTGTGTACCCAGCTCTAGGCTCAGCAGGGTCAGCCTGAGAGCGATCCCCAGGCTTCTTGTCTCCTCCCAGGGCCCCAAAGGTTCCTGCTTTCTTTGGCTTTGCTGGATCCCAGGACCATCTGCTGTTACCAGCAGGATTTGGGGTTTCTGTACCCTTTTGTGCCTCTCTGCTTCTACATGAGGTCCTCTTTGCCTCGAGTACCCTCCATCCCCCCTCATTTACCTGGGTAGAGCTCAGTTCCTTGGTTATGAGTATGTCTGTAGCTACATCTCAGCTAAGGTTTATCTTCCTTGAGCTCCCAGTGCACACTGGGCATCTTTCTGTGACTATTAATCACATCATATGTCGATTATATCTTTATTAGAGATGCTTGGCTCTCCAAGGGTAAGGGTACGAAGTGTAGCATCCTAGAACTAGCATGGGCCCTAGGGGTCATCTGTTCTCCTCTCCTGCAGGCCAGGTCATGCTCAGTTCATCCCTGGCAGAGGAGAATGCTTTCCTCTCCTGTTAGCCTTTGGTGCTCAATAAACGCTTGTTTTGTTGGACCAACCACTGGCATGTTTGAAGGGAGGCTGTCATGGCAGCATGCCTTGCTCTCTAGTTTCCAGGGTGTTCAGCCTGAGAGTACATCCCTGTCCCTTTTATGTGCAATTCTAGTAAGAATTCTGTCTCTTTCACCCGGCCTCAGGATATGGAATCTCCAGATGGAGCTGAGGATCTGCAGAGAAGAATGCGCCCCTTGATTTACTGCCCCTGTGTCTTTGCCCCCGGCATTTCCTTTTCCTGAAAAGTCTTCTCTGTCTGCACGGCCAAACCCTGCCCTTCCTCCCCAGTCTCACACCACCTATTCCACGAGCCTTAGAGCCCTCAGGGGAGACCAAGCATTCTCTCCCGTCCAGAGCACCTGGCCTGAGTCTGCTCACATTGACCAGCGTCCACCTGCATCCTGAGTATATCTGTCTGTCCTCCTACATGAAGATGTATCAGTACAGGGCACGTGGCTGATGCTTCTGTAGCCCTCGCTCCACCTGGCATGGCACCTGGCACATTCTGAATTTATCACACGTGTTTGCCAAATGAATGGGATTACCATTCATTACATTTGTCACCATTTACTGGAAACTGGATGCTAGGGCCAGCAAAAGAAAAACAGGTGTTAAATTCTGTTTGGTGTACTGAGCAGACCGGCATTACTTCTGTATGGCAGGCCTGTCAAGTCCCAGACACTGATACTCTACACGTAGAGTCTCCAAAACAGAGAGAGCAAGATGGGCCATTGGAATAAGAGAAGAAAATATTACAGCTTTATTTGTATGTATTATTTTTTATCTCATCCTGTTTAGATTTCTGTTTTTGAATATGTTCCCTAAGACACCTCATATATTGGTAGAGCAGTAGGGTGAATATATACACTCCCACACATGCATGTTTTTATATGTATGCATTGAGCGTGTATTACACGTTTTTTACTGATAGAGTTGTAAACAAGTCTGAGGACCATGGACTTGGGCCCCTGGCCCACTCTCCAGGAGATGAGTCCAGTGCCTATTTGCCATTGTCTCCGGACAAATGTCCCATCCCCTAGCGTGGCGTCATGTCATGCCTAAAGCTATACAGCCTGAAGCTCACTGGCTGGCAAATTCCTTCGGGACGGTGACTTGGGGACCCTCTTCACCTGTGACTCTCCAGGGCCTGACACATGACAGGCACTCAGTAAATTACATGGGGCTTGAATAATATTTATTTGAATTGAGACTGTCTGAGAATCTTTGAAAGTTTTAAAATTTGACTTCAGCTTAATCCTGAACTGTCTACTCCCAGATAGTACACTTGACATATTTACTAGAGACACATTATGCAACAAAAAAATAAGTGTATGCCTACTTTGTACCATGTTCTGAGTTAGGTACTGGGTGTCAAATTTGAGGTCTCTGACCTCAAGTTACTTATACTCCCTTTTTTCAAAAACAACCAAACAAGAAATCATAATGTAAATCAGCACTCCCCTCTTCATTGTGACTGTTTTGAAACAAACGGCCAGGCCTCACACCATTTCCTCTGCAAATGCTCTAGACAGTCATTTAGGGAGGACAGATCCCATCAACCAATGTAGTTGTGTTCTAGGGGCTGTGCTACAGCCACTGGGCATGGCCAGGGCCCAGGGGAAGCCGGGAGTGGTAGTTCTCCCGACAGGGGTGGGGTGGGCGGGTAGAATGGGTCAGGAATGATTTTTGTATAAATGATGCTTAGGCTGAGGGTCTCTAAGCTTAACTTCTAGGCTCCCATGTTGAAATTTCAGAAGCCAAGAGGGGGCCTATCAGATAAGGGGTGGGTTTGAATAGAGGGAGATGGCGGGCACAGAAGACAGAACACTTACAGATCTTACAGCTGTCCTCCATCATCTTAAGACCAGAAGCCGAGGCCTCTCGCCCAGGGTTGCAGAACCAGAGATTGTCAGCAGCAGAATCTGGGCTCGGCGGCTTCTCCCTGGCCTCCCTCTGCCTGCTCTCCACACTTGGAGGACCCACGGCGCAGGCTGGGCCTGCCTCTCCCACACACCCGGGCTGCTGTGGCCGGGAACAGCACACTCGCGCCCCCAGTGCCTCTGGGCTCTGGGCACCCCCTTCTCCCTCCAGCAGCTTCCGGAGGGGCCATAGGCCTGCAGCCCCGGAATCGTCACGGGCTGCATGTGACTTCTTCTTTCTTCCCGTACAAGTTGAGCACTTGCCACCCTGCTGTCTGTTTTTCCTCGCTAAGGTTCAGTTCTAATTATGTTGATTTTCTTCATCCCACCCCCTCCTGGAAGCTTATTAGGTTGAATATTTTTATTTATTATCATTTCGCCCAACTCCTGCCAGCATTTCCAATTACTCTCCCCGCTTCCTTGTAATTGTCTTTCTGTAATGGCTCTGAAACAATTGCGCTAAATGAGGTGTCTCCTGGAAGATGAGAGTCTCACTTCATTAAAGGCTAATGTATTCTCAGCTCCAGCTCTGTGGGGCTAGCTTGGAAGGAAGACATTTAAACAGCTTCTTTTATTTTATAGGGAGCCACTTTTCAGCGACGAAGATGTCTGTGGGGTATATGTGTATGTGTGTGCGTTGCCTGATTTTAATTTAAAGAAAGTTTATGAAATAGTGTAAGTCTTCCTATTGATGAAACTCTCTGTCCCCGGGTAGCTGAGATTTATGCAGGTGGGGTCCAGGGCTCTGGAGCAGGATGGACAGGGGCGTTTTATTTGGATGTCCTCCCTGCCTTTCTGCCAGGTCCCCTCCCTTCCTGTTAGCCCCTGACCTCTTCATGCCTCCATCCTGTGTCAGCTTCCACTGGGTGATGACCTCCTGTTGTGTATTATTGTTTTCAGTTTATATATCCTAACTCATTCATTCATTCATTTGCTGTTTACTCATTTACTTGTTCATTTGTTATTCATTCAACAAATGTTTATTGCCTGCTATGTTCAGGCATCATTCAGGATGGGGATATGCCCTTTGGGAGCTTAGAGATCAGTGCGAGAACAGAGGCGGATGACAGGTAAGCAGGCACTTCTAGTACATTGTGTTAAATGCTGTAATCAGGCAAGGGAGGACCACCTGAAAGCACCTAGGAGGGCACCTAGTAAAATCTAGTGGGGTCAAGGATGGCTTCTAGAGGGCAGGGCCTGGGGTCTGGGTTGATACCGGGAGGATGAGGAGTTAGCCAAGTGACAAGGGCGTGGTTGGAAGTACTTGAGGCCGAGGGAACTTCCGTAGCTAGAGAGGGCTTGGCAGGTGAGTGAAATGCAAGCTTTTCCATCTGACAGGAGCCCCGTGTGGGACAGGGGCTGTGATGGGACGAGGGGCCGGAGATCATGGAGGGTCTTGAAGGCTCGGCTACCGAAGGATTGGGGGACGTAGAAGAATTTTAAGCTGAGGATCGATTTGGCCAGATCTGTCTTGGAAAGATTGCTCCTGCTTCAGTGTGGAGAGGGGATTGGAGGAAGGCAAAAAAAAAAAAAAAAAAAAAAAAAGGCAAGGAGACCTTTTAGGAAGCTATTGCAAGTGATGATGGTGCCCTGCCTGGAGGAGGTGGCGGAGGAGAATGAGAAGCTGTGTACGTTTGTGAGGTGTTACAGGAGGAGAAATGACAGGCTTGGGGTGGGGGGCGTAGTGAGGGGGAGGGGGCATTAAGGATGAGATCTGCTTTCTGGCTTGGGCAGTCCGGTGAATGTGTGTGGTGGGGTCCCAATATCCAGGACAAGGCCCGTGAGAGGTCTGTGCAGCTCCCCCAGGATGTGGGACCACCAGGCTCAAATCCCAGGAGATGCAGGGCCCCTGTCCCCCGTGACGGCTACGGAGCCCCAGTGCCTTCGCCAGCAGGGCCCGTAGGTGGCATGTGGGCGTCTGCTCACTCCGATAAAAGGCCACATGTAGCTGCATCGTCGAGCTCCGAGCTGAGCACCTGTGTTCTGAGCTGAGCAGGTCACCTCTTGGCTCTGACTTCTGACCCAGGCAACACAACCTGTACCAAGGCCTCCGAGCATTGCCCAGGCAGCTCCCGTGGTAAAGGGCTGTCTCTTCTAAAGGGTTTTCTATTTCATAGTCAAGAAGGAGTAGGATATGTTTGGGTTGGAAGTGAAGAATGTACGCTTACACCAGGTCGTGAATCAAGTTCATCCAGCAGTGTTGTTATGCCTCTGAGGCACGTTTTTTTTTTTTTTTTTTTAGGGTCCCTGTAAGCTTGTGAGCAACGGTGGTGGTGATAGTGATAAAAGTAATGATAATGACTTCTCCATTTATCAAGGCCTGCTACGTCCCACACACTCTATTAAGCATTGCCTGAAGTATCTCATTTAGTCCTTGCCACAGTCCTATCATGTGGATATTATTATTGGCACAGAGAGGTTAAGTAAGCAGGCCCCAGGATGCCCAGCCTGCGGTTTCCTTCTCAGAATCAAGGAAGGAGGGAGTTGGCCACACCAGCCCAGGAGAAGTGGCTTGTTCCGTCCTCCGCTTGCTGTTTTCCCGTGTTCTTCATGCCCCTTGTTATGAATTACTTTTTTCAGCTTATATATCCTAACTCACTCATTCACTCACTCACTCATTCATTCATGTGTATCCTTCAAGGCCCTGTGCAAATGCCGCTGACTCCCGTGCAGCGCCAAAACTCGCCCACTCCATGGTTCCTAGAATACATACATTTCTCAGTTATAGCTGCTGATTTGTAGTGAGTTCTTTGAGTGTCTGTCACCTCAGCTCTACTTTGGGTTTTCCCTGGGAAGGGATCTTGGCTAACTCCTCTTTATATGCTTGGTACCCAGCACTGGGCCTGGTGCACAGTTGTCCTATGAATAAATAAATGCTACTAGGGAAGACAGGATGCTCAGGAGGGGCCCGGGAGGTCAGCTTACAGGAGCTCCCCGCACCCTGTCCATTGCAGGAGAAGCAGATATGCTGCTCAGCTACGCTCCAGACTGGGCTCGGCTCCCCGGGGCGACTGGCTGGTAATAAGGGGCAGCGTCAGGAACACAATTCTCTCTGTGCTCTGGGAGAATGTGGGGGTGAGGTAAGTGCCCCTCCAGGGCAAGGACTGAAGGAAGCAGCGTGGAGCTGGATGTTTACTCTGATGAGGTGCTTAAGTAACACCAGGCTTCCTCGGGCTCCCAGGGGCTGAAGAGAGCGCACACCAAGGAAACAAACAAATGGAGATGGGAAGCCACTTGCGCTATTAGACAACCAAAGTGAAGCGGTGTGCGCATCTGACGTCTTCCGCAAAAATTTAGCGCCGGGGCAGTTGCCAAGCAGCCTTTTTTTTTTTTTTTTTTTTACAAAGATTAAAATGTGTCTAAATATTCAAGTGCAAAAAGTCACCAATAGTTTTCCATCTCCTCAAATCTCGCTCCAATTGCCATCTCTCCCAGGCTGTGATGGGGTTCCGGGAGATGTTGCCCTCAGGACAGGCGGAGGCCACCTCTTCAGGAGCTCCCTCCTTAGCCTACAGAGTCAGGGCTCCGGTCACAGCTTGTGGGCAGCGAGGGGAGAAGGTGGAGGAAGGAAGCACTGGCTCTGAGAGCCAGGGGTCCTGATCACTAAATAGCTGTGTGACTTGGGGCAAGTGGCTTACCCTTTCTGAGCCACAGTTTCTACATCTGTGGATGAAAAGAACCATCAACTTTGCCCTGACTAAGTCGCAGGCTTGTTTTGAGTCTCTGTACCCCGTGGCAACACATGGGGGGGTCCTGACCACTTCGTGTTGCTGCCTGTCATTCAAGTTGGGTAGCACAGAACCCTCTGCCTGCTCTCTCCCTCTAGCTCTGGAGCTGAGTCAGGCCTCCCCGCCTCAGTTTCCATAACACTGGGGACAAGGATCCAGGTGAGTTCTAAGTCTGAAGCCCCCTGGGGCTCTTGGAAACAGGAGGCCAGGCCTCCTGAGCCCAAGGGAAATGGGGAACTGAACTTTGTGCTGCAGAACAATGAGAAATTTAGGGTAAGAAGTCTTCAGATCCCAGAACGGAGCTAGACAGAACATCACTCTGTGCATTTAATAAATATTCATTGAGGACCTACCACGTGCCAAGCATTGCGTCAGTTACTGAGAATGCATGGGCAACGCAGCTCCTGTGGCAGCCCCCGTCCTTTCAGAGCTCACGGTCTAGCAGGTATTCCAGATTAGTGCCCAATCCTCTCCATTTCACAGATGAGAGAGGACATACGGCCCAGGAGAGGCAGTGACTATTACAAGGTCACGTAGCCAGTTAGTGGACTTGGCAGGATCAAAAACTTGCCTTGTGAAGTTGAAATGAACTGATGCTTGCCGAGGGCTCAGAGCCACTCTGGGCCCTGCCTGGTGAGTGCGCTGTATGTGCTTCCGCTGGGTCTCCAGGCTCTAGGGCCCTTTGCCCCTCATTGGCCCTGAGCTCCAGCCTCACTCGTCTTGAGTCCGAGTGTTTGAGATGAGACTGGGCCACCCCCAGGGTGACACTGACAAAGGGAGGACGGGAAGGACAGCGGGCCTGAGGCTCTCGGCTCTCGGCATTTTGCTCTTCCATTCAGCCAAGGCTTCCGGAGAGCTGGCCTTGTGCCAGGCACTGGGGCTGAACAACCCTGCAAGCCCCCTACCCTCGAGGGATTTATATTTCAGTGTGGGAGGGGGCTGGACAGCCACCATAAGTGAGCCAGGTGTTTTCCAAGTGAGATAAGGGTTATGAGAGTCCAGTACAGTGTGATTTAGTAGAGCTTAACCCGAATGGTGGATTACGGGGCAGTGAAGGTGGGGCTGTAGGGCGGGGGGATTGGGGTGCATTTTCTTCGCTTCTGGAGATTGCCCTGCCAAACGAGGGGGGACTCTGGAGAGCTTCTGCTCAGCTCTACACACCAGTCTCTAAAGCTCAGCATCCCAAATAACGTATCAATACTGAGATTGGGGCTTCCCTGGTGGCACAGTGGTTAAGAAACCGCCTGCCAATGCAGGGGACACAGGTTTGAGCCCTGGTCCGGGAGGATCCCACATGCCGTGGAGCAGCTAAGCCCGTGCACCACAACTACTGAGCCCACGTGCCTGGAGCCCACGCTCCGCAACAAGAGAAGCCACCGCAATGAGAAGCCCGCGCACCGCAATGAAGAGTAGCCCCAGCTCGCCGCAACTAGAGAAATCCTGCACGCAGCAACGGAGACCCAATGCAGCCCCCCCCCCAAAAAAAATTAAAGTAAATAAAATAAATAAATAAATAAATAAATAAAAAATCCTCAGATTGGCTTGAGAAAAATTAAAAAAAAAAAATACTGAGATTGTCTCTACCCTGCCCAGCCCCCCACCCATGCATCCAGAATGAGACCCCTCAGATTTCACCACTGTCCCTGTGGGGGTCTCAGTGACCTCCCTCCATTACAGTTCGGAATCATGAGTAAAAGAAATACAGAAAGAACAGCACTATTTTTCTGATGTTCCTTGGGCCAAGTTTTATCACCTGAAACAGGGGCATTTAACCTGCCCAGGAAGATGAAGGAGATGACCTCCAGAGCAGATTCCCAGGTGTCACTCTCCAGTCCTGAAGAAACACGGGGAACATTTCATTCCAGGGCACTGGCAACTGCTGGGGAGCTATCACGGCATCCCCATTCCATGTTCAGGGAAAAGCCATCTCTTCCTTCTCCCCAGCCCCTCTCAGCAATCTGGGCACCTGTTTGTATTGGTTATTTTGTCCAGGAATCAAAGACTTCCTTTGGACTTGTGTGACCCTCTCTTCATCAGGTGAGCCCTTGGGTGGGTGACCCCAGGACTGGTACCCTAGGACTCCATTACCAAGGGCTGGGATCCCGCAGGCCATCTCATGATTAGGGATCAACTGGACGCAGTCTTGATGGCACTTCAGGACCCAACTGAACAAAGTCAGGAGGCTTCCCAGGAAATTGGACAAGCATAGGGAAGCAGGCGGAGATCTGAGCAAACCTGGATGTGGAGACTTCATGGTCCACAATCCTGGTTTCTTGCCTGAGTCCAAAAAAGGTCATCTTGCCCATCCTCCTGTCTCCAGGTAGGACTGCAGTTAACCAATGTACCAAACAGGTGAAAATCTCCCTAATTCCTGAGAATATCCATTCACAAAGAATAAAGAGGGGCTCTGGAAAGGAAGGAAATGGATCTGAATCAGTCCACTGAATCTGTCTCTTCAGACATCCATCAGAAGCATCCTTAAAAGAGACATTTGACGCCAAATCAAGTGTCTTCCTTCCTCTGGGTCTCTTCCCCATTGCCTCGCACTCTGGCTGGGCATCTCAGGGGCAAACCCAGGAACAACAGAGACATTCTGACCAGATAGTACTCACTTTGTCTGTGTTTGGGGTGGGGGCATAGGGGCAGGCCAGATTTCATCCAGCAAGTACCCGGGTGCTCGCTAAGCCAGTCCTGGGCTGACAGACCCCAGGCTCCCCAAGGACGCCTATCCACTCAGCCCTGGGGATTGGTGCTCAGCCGGGCCTCCCCTACTGGTGTCCTGATCCTTTTGCCCCAATCTCTAGAGCTCTCTTTTTGTCCACCAGTCCCCTGACTTGATAGCCCCCGGAGAGATGCTTTCTTCCCAGGTCGTTGGCCACTCCTGGTCTCTCAGCAGATAAAGCCCGCTGCTCTTGCCCAGCCCAGCTGCTGGAGTGGATGCAGATTTCTTAGTAATGATCTTCCTGCAGGAGCAGTGGAGACAGAGGAGTTGCTGCTGCTGCCTCTAACATCAAAGCTTGCCGCGTGGCTTTGGTAGAATGTTAAGAACTGCGAGATAATTAAGTTGCATCTCTGTGCATTGTTTACTGTTGCTCTCAACCAATCACTATTCCATAGGGGCTAATCTGTGCAGGGCTTTTTTTTTTTTTTTCTTTGCAGTGCCTGTTTGTACCACATTCTTCATTATGCTTCAGTTACAATTTTAATTTTACTATTATTAAATCTTCCCCAAAGCTGTATTATTCTGTGCCTCTGAGCTGGAATTCCTGATTTGGGGACTGCCTCTGGGCCTGTTCACAAATGATTGTTCTTGTTTACAAAAGAACATGCATTAAAACTCAGCGCTGGAGGAATCCTGGCTCCCTTCCCTCCTCCCTGCCCCGGCTCACCTGGCTGTAGGAAATGGGGGGAGAGGGGAGACAGCAGAAGGGGTCTGGCAATTCTTAGGATTTTTCTGCTGAAAGAGCATCTTCATGGCCTCCAATGGCCAAAGGAGAGGATAGGAAGTTGAGTGCAGGTGGGGCCGGCCAGTGAGCTGGAGGCTTCGTTTTTATAGCCTATAGGATGCCAATAGTAAGAGCTCAGTATTTATTCCAGCAGACAGTGTAGCCTAATAGTTAGGAGTGTGGGCATTGGAATCAGGCACATCTGGGTTAGAAAACTGACTTCTTCACTTACTTCGACATCGCACTGTTAGATAACGTTGCTCAGCCTCAGTTTCTGCTTTAAAAATAAGGAAAATACAACAGGTTCTTATTAGTTATCTATTCGTGTATAAAAAATAAATAAATAAAATAAAATTTAAAAAAAAGAATAAGGAAAATGATGATGATAATGCTGCCCCACAGGTAAGGCTGAAAAGGGATAACGTTTTAGAATGGTGCCCGCCAGATGGGGAGGACTTAGTTTATCCTCATCATCGTTATCCTGTCATTCTACCTCCTGTCTGTTTTGCTTCCTCCATCGCCTATCGGAAAGTTTGCTCACTTGACTTTCCCTGGGAAGAGCCTGCCTCTGCTCTCTGTCATCACTAAGCCAGTGGAGTGGAATCGGAGGTGCTTTCCATATGCTCCCAATGACTGGGGGCTGGTAGGAATTAGTTACCTGCCTTCTCAAGAAGGAAACAGGGCAGATTCCCGGGGGTCTGAGCTTGTGGAGAGAATGGGGCCCTGCCCTTGCTGAAGGTGGCCCGCCCTGGGGTTTTGAGAGCCCAGAGCCAGCCGTCAGTGCCCACTGCTCAAGCCGGGTCGCTGGACCTGGCAGAAGCAATGCGGCCGGTGTCCCGAGCTCTCCTCCCTGCACCCACCCTAGCGTCCCTGCCGTCTCAGCCTCCTCCTGAGGTTCCCTCAGCTTTTTTCTTCCCTGTCACCCTGTCCCCCATGCAACCACACACACTAAAACCATAACTTTTTTTCCCCATTCCCATTATCTCTAACCCATATACTCCGGGAAGTTTAATTTGTTCTCGGTAGTAATCACCATTAACTAGAAATTGTCTTTCTCTGTGTAAACACGTCATTAGTGAAGCTGGTTTTCTGCAGGGTCCAGATTTCATTTTTATTAAAATGAAACACTTTCAGGCGCCTCACTGTGTCCAAGGAGAGAGAGTATAATTTTAACCCATTGGGTTGGCCACAGATAATTGGGCTGGCATTTGATTGGACGATTAGGGAAATATCTTCTTTGCATGCAGTATAATTTGCATTTTTTCCCCACTTATATGAAGCTAAGTCATGCTTTCGTACACAGGCAGTTTTAATGAGCATTATAAATCCTAATGAATATATTTTCATGTTCATTTTATTGGCTTGTTTTTATTACTAGAGGTCTGAAAAACAGGGCCAGTGAAGGAGCCTCAGAGGAAATGGCAGGGGAGAGAGGCACCGTGGCAGCCTTCCGCCCCTCCCTTGGCCTCCCCAGGCTGCCGCGGGGTGGGAGGACTCCGCTGATGTGGGAGCGCTGGGCAGGAGGGGGGAGCTAGGTTCCCTTTAACCCAAACCAGAAGTTGCTCGGGACCCTAGGGGTTACACAGAACATGCCTCTTACCCTGGGGCCCGCGGAGCTCCTGCTGCAGCCTCAGCCGCTGTGGCAGCAACAGAGCCGTGAGAGCGGTCTGGAACCGAAGGGGCGGGGAGATACTTCTGCTCAGGGTCTGGCACATGCTAGGAACCCCATGCAGGCTGATCAAATGGAATTGGATTGAGTTCTGATTCACAAGGAGTTACTATAATCAGAGCACCGGTTTTCAAACCCTACCCTGAAAGGCAGTTAGCAAGTGTACAGAGCACGATTTTCTCCTGGATGATTCAGAAGGTTCGTCAATGTCTTAGGATCTCAGCACATCATTAGGAGCATCAATTACAGGCTTCCAAGTTCTGCTTCTCTCTCCATTCATTCATTCATTCAACAAACATTTGGGGGCACCTGCTCTGTTCTAGGCACTGAGCCAGGGCACATACAAAGTGGTCCCTAAAATCTCCACCAGCTCCAGCGTTTTAAAAAATTCTGTGATAAGTGACCAATAAAGTATAAATAAATAAAGTGGCCTGTTTGTTCCAGCTTGTGGCTCTGGTTCTAGATCACTCCATGGGCACCAGGGGTTTGGTCTCTTTCCGTCGGGCACCCTGAGTGCCTCTCTGTGCCCGGGCCGTTCTGTACCAGTGCGTCGGTGCTCCCCAGGCATCTACACGGACAAGGCGTTGTGGTCCGGCTCCCGCTCGCTGAGCCTGGCCCCTCGGATTCTCCTGCTCAGTGCTTTGCTCCAGCTGAAGGGCACCCTTGGCATCTCCTCCTCTCAGGACCCTGGGGAGGACCCGCCTTCCCTTGCTTCAGAGGACTGACTCAAGCTTGGCTGTGGACCCCGCCGTGGGGAGCCTGGCTGGGGGCCTGCCTGGCCTCCTGTGTCGTCTACCTGCTGATCTTCTGCTCCTCGCCACACACCCTGCTCTCTGCTGACCGTCCCAACTCAATCCTCATCTCCCACCTACCCTTCCCCTCCAATTTTTGGTTTTTTAATCAGAAAGATGTTTGCTGCTCACGTGGGTTGGGGGTGTTGAAGATGCTTTAGAAGTGAATTCGACTTAAAACTATAGTTCAGTTTCCTTTGCCACCATCTCTTCAAGATGGCAGCTCAGCGGCTGGGGTGACCCTCCCTGGAGGCTGACCACGCCCGCAGGCTGGGCTGCATCCTCTACCGGCACCCCTGCCACACGCACGGACACAGCTGAACACGCCTTGCCGTGGCCTTCAGGGCGACTTGTGCTTTCCTGCTGTGCAAGAGATGCTTACTGACCAGCTACCCTGTGCTAGATTCTGTGAGAAACAGAAAACTATCAGAGATGCCCTGTGGTCATGGAAAGGGGACTGGCCCACACGGCAAGGCTGGATTGAATTCTGGCTTTGCTGCATTCAGTCCCTCACTTCCCTGGGCCTCTTTCCCCTCATCTGTAACGTGGGAATCATAATCCCACCCACATCGCAGGAGGTGGTGAGGATTTAAATGAGACAGTGATTGTGGAAATTGTAAATGCTGGTCATTTTTCAGGCAGAATTTGAACAAGTCCTAAAGTGATTCAGACTGTGGGGCCTGGGGTCCTGGCCCATTTCTCACATTTGAAGGGCTGGTGAGAGGGTAAAGAGATGCCTGCTGTCGGAATGGGACGTTGCCGCTTCCTGGATTCGGGTATCTGTGTCTTATGTCCAGCTCTGGCTGGAGTTGCACCACTGGGAGGGTGTGGTAGATCTGGTTCTGCCCTCACCACCACAGTTTGCGCAAAGAACCATCGATGCCGAGTGAGTGTCTGCACTTGGCCTCGGGCAGTGGGCAGGAACCCTCCCATGGGCATCTCTTTGGAGAGCGGTACCTCGGTGCCTGTGGCATCAGCATGCAGGGTGCTCCGCCGCTGACTGCTGGTTTGTCTGCTTCGTGTGGTACGTCCATCTTGTTTTCCATTAAGACTGCAAACTTCTTCCGGACAGGGGTTCTTGCCCGAGACTTCTTCCACATGCCCCCTTGGCCACCACACCCACAGTGCCAGGTGCAGGGTCATTGTTCAATAAATGCCTTTTGATTACCTCACTGGCTAGGGGCAGGCTCCAGGCACGTCTAGGGCAGCGTCTCTTACCCCCAAGTCAAGGCTACGTGTCCATAACTGCCCAGCTGGTCTTCTCAGAAGGCCAGAGGAGCAGGACACCAGCTCTGATGCTGTACTTGTCGGAGCAGCAAACACAATAGAAATCACTCACGTGAGAAACCAGATTTTTGCTTAAAAAGGTGGTCAATGCAAAAGCAAGCTGCTGGCCCGCCCCAGAGCACGGTCTTCAATGAGGGAGTTTACATTGGTGGCACATTCCTGAGGGGTTCCCATGTCTGTGGAGCGAAGCCTTCACAAGGAGAACAACTGCCCAGCATCTCAAAAGGACGAGAGGATGCAGAGCCGCCCTCCAGTCTCCTGCAACCAACGATTTTAGGGTGGCTGGAGGGGAGGAGAATTGAAAAGGGTATAAATTCATCAAGAGCAGTGAGACGGGTTCTGGAGGAGAGGAGGGGGGCCACCTGCTCACGACCCAGTTCTAGAGGAAGGGAAGTGGAGGAGGGAGTGGGCCCAGGGCCCAAGGGACCTTCAAGGCTGGGGATGAGGGTCAGAGCAAACTGGGTGTGAGGCAGGCTACTCGACTACTCCGGGAATGGAAGGAACTTGTGTTCTGGCTGCCACACAGGGATGGCTGGCTGATGGGGCTCCCACGGAGAGCCATCTCACCTCTCCGGCTGGGGGTGTTTGTTTAGCATCCGTCCTGAGTCTTGAAGCTTCACACTCAGAGGGGAGGCTGGTTGACGTGTTTGCTTTGGGCCACTTGGGGAGCTCGAGGCATTATGGGACGGCCGGAGATGCTGCCCTGAAACCAATTTTTATACCCCTCCACCGTTGCCCCTCCCCGTCCGTCCTCTCTGATGCCTCCTCCAGGCCCTGTGCTGTAGGGGAGGGCGGGACTCAGAACTAGCCAGGACTTAGCCTCATCGCTCATCACCCTTCTCTTCTCTCCTTCTCTGACTCTCTCTGCCGCTTGGACCTCTGTCTCCCTCTCCCACTTCTCCCCAACTCACTCGTCTTCTTCGTGTGTCCCGCTTTCTACTTCTGTGATCAATGTTTGGTGCTCCTTTTGTTCAGTCAGCGATGCCCCCTCGTCCCCATGCTTGTGTCCGGGAGTGATGCTGGCCGGGTTCAGTGTCTGCGGGAGCAGACGACCTACAGTGCATGTTCAGTTGTACAGAGAGGGCCCCAGGCAAAGCTCCACCGTGCCTGTGTGCCAACCCCTGCTTTTCTGTGGGCCGCAGTTTCTCCAGAAATGCAATGGGCGGATGTTGTACTACACTTCAAGGATGCACCACGCTTCCCTGGTGTGTGCTCTGCCCCTCCCACACCACCTCCTGCCTGGGAAGAC
Organism: Eubalaena glacialis; assembly: GCF_028564815.1. Taxonomy (NCBI): domain Eukaryota; kingdom Metazoa; phylum Chordata; class Mammalia; order Artiodactyla; family Balaenidae; genus Eubalaena; species Eubalaena glacialis. The sequence goes on along the minus strand of NC_083725.1, from coordinate 8,692,063 downwards.
TCAGCGCTCCCTTCCCGGCTGTGGGAGGGGGAGGCTGTGAGGGGACTTGGGGTGGAGAAGCAAATGCAGGGGATCTGCTGCCCGGACTAGTTCAGGCAAACAGCAGGGACTGCTGGCGGAGGCTCCAGCCCCCACTTGCGAGGTAACAGCTGCAGTCCAGCTGCTGGCATCCCTGCTGGGGGAGTGTGCTAAACCTCTCCGGGGTCAGCACTGTGGTATGTCGGTTTCCATAGCAACCAGCTAACGGGCCACTTTCTCAGAACAATTCCCCTACTCAGCCGGGTTCTGGACTTAGCTCAGCCCAAGGGCATGTGGCTGAGGAGCAAAGCAGGAGGGGGAGAGGCTGCCCGAGGGCCAGGCTGGGCCTCACAGAAAGTGGCTCTCTCCAGTCTCGTCTTAGCACAAAGGGTGTGGACCAGGAGGACAAGACAGGCAGACGTTTTTCCGGTCCTGGCTGTCCCTCGCCCCGCCCCTTGGCCACCCTCCCGCCCCCGCTCATCCACGGACCGCCTGGCTCGGCCTGGTTGGAAGAAGTATCAGGTCTTTGTCTGGATCTGGACAACAGCTGCCTTGGCTGGGCTCAGAGCTGGGAGGAGAAAGTCCGGGAATGGTGTCTAATGGGTGGGGGAGGAGGCTTTTACTGGCCTCCATCCCTGCACCCTTCCATCCAGCTCCTCCAGGACCATGGGAATCCCATTCACCCCACCCTCAGAGACCACAGGGGAAGACGGGGTCATAGTCAGTCCTCTCCACATTTTTAGAGGATGGGAAAGGTCACCTTTCTCAAGCCCCTTAGGAATAAACTCCCTTAACCTGAGCAGGTTGGTGCCATGCCTGACGCTTTCAGAAAGGGAGACTCATTACAGAACAGACAGATTAGGAACTACCAGGGACCTTGATCCATTTTCTGGGTGAGGAACTGAGGCTGGGGGCCGGAAATGGATTGCCTGGGGGTGGGGAGGCATGGGGGCATCACGCCTCCATTCCTGGGCAGAGAGGATCACTTCCCCGCCTCCCTCCTCCCCCTGGTTGAGCTTGCTCTTCAGCTCCAGAAACTGTGAGGGAGGCCAGAGCTCCTTCCCCAGGTCCCTTGGAGCACAGCTGGGGCTACTGTGAACTTGGAGGCTGTGAGGACTTTGTCACTGGACACAAGTTTATTTCTAGAAAGGAGCCATTAGCAAATGGGCAAACTGGGATCAGGGGTAGTGTCTCTGAGTAAGCCTAATAACTTCAGGGTTGGGCCCTGGGGCTGGGACTTGGCGTCCTGACAAGTGACCGGGGTGGTCCCTGCTAAGGTCTGTAGAGGCACAGAGTGTTCTTGGGGTGACCTGTCCAGCTGTCTTGCTCCTCTATTGTGTTCAGTGGTTCCTCACTTTCAAGGGGCCTCGTTCTTCCTTCCCCTCCCCTCATCCCGTTTACTACCCCACCCCCTTCAATGGAGGGGACAGACGTCCTTTCTTCCATGCACCGCAGCTGCAGCCAGACACATTTCCCTAATCCTCGGAAACAGGTGTGGAGGGATTCTCAGCCCCCTGGGGATGCGGGGCATTCAGGAAGGTGGCCAATTTTAGAAGCTGCATCAGTTCCCATCCTCCCCTGGCCCCATCTGTGAAATGGGAGAGTTGCCTTGGATTAGCACTTCCCAAAGTGGGCTCTGCAGCACAGAGAGCTCCGTGCCAAAGCCAAGCCAACTTGGGAAACGCTGCCTGGACACCCCCTCTTGAAGAGTCACAGGGCTTGTTGCAATTTTAAAGATTTTAACAAGTCCAGTATTCAAGAAAACCCAGTTTAACCTAGGGCTTCCTGAACACTTATGACCGTGGCACCCTTATTTCAAATCCTATGAACAAGCCTACCTGGCAAACATCAGCCTCTACAAGAAGCTCCAAGGCCTTGCTCTGTTGGAGTCCCTCGTCAACATCTGAGATGCTCCCACCGGTTCCCAGCACCGCAGATGGCCTTGTGACAAGACCCCCAACCCTGGTCTCGGCCCTCCTGTCCTCCCCCACCACCTCACCCCTGGCTGGCTGCTCAGCTTTGCTCAGAGTATCTCATTCCATATGGAGACACTGGTGTCTGGTACGGGGAGGGGTCTTGCCCTGGACCCTCAGAGGGCCGGGGCAGAGGTGGAGAAGCAGCGCTGGGCTGTCTCAGGTTTCAGGAGGGAGGGAAGCCCTCACAGGTCCACCCCTACCCTCAACTGCCCCCTAAGGTTCCAGGGTCATCTGTGGTTTTACTGCTTTAAAAAGTGAGGCAGTGCTTCTAGAACAAGGGGAGGAGAAAATTCTGGCTGCCAAGTGTCTAGAAAGAGGACCCCAAATGGCGAAGCTTAAAAATGGAAAAGTGTCCCTCTCCTCCCTTTACTGTCCAAACTCTCAGAAACAACACCTCACATTCTCCAGCCTTTACACTTTCCAAAGGCCTTGCGTGGACGTGACTTCATCTGCCCGTCAGGAGACAGCTGTGGTGGAGTGGACACCGCGTAGGCCATGGAGAAGAACACCTGGGCTCCATCCAATAGGCTGGTCACTTCAGCACTCTGCCCAGTTGTCCCGTCTCTCAGAAGGGAGGAATAGTTCCTTTCTCACAGGGTTCTTGAGAGAATTGAATGATATGGTAAATGTGACAATGGCCAATGCGCAAGGACTCAGTAAGAATTAGCTTAGGAGACTTAAACCCCATGAGGTAAGAGTTCTCTATTTTTAGCAGGAAGAAAACTGAGGCTCAGAGAGGTTAAGCGACTTATCCAAGGTCACACAGTTGATCGGTCCCCTGACCCCAAATCCTTTGCTTTCCCACTTTACCTCATTTCCAGGAAAATGCCTGTGAATGGGTACGTCTCACTGTGTATGGAGGGCATTTAGCAATTGTGATCTCCTTTACTTTTTTTTTAATATATAATGTATTTATTTTATATACTTATTTTTGGCTGTGTTGGGTCTTCGTTGCTGTGCGCGGGTTTTCTCTAGTTGCGGTGAGCGGAGGCTACTCTTCGTTGCGGTGCGCGGGCTTCTCATTGCAGTGGCTTCTCTTGTTGCAGAGCACGGGCTCTAGGCACGTGGGCTTCAGGAATTGTGGCTCGTGGGCTCTGGAGCGCAGGCTCAGTAGTTGTGGCGCATGGGCTTAGTTGCTCCGCAGCATGTGGGATCTTCCCGGACCAGGGCTCGAACCCATGTCCCCTGCATTGGCAGGCGGATTCTTAACCACTGCGCCACCAGGGAAGCCCTCCTTTACTTTTGAAGCTTTCACTCTCCCTGAGCAAGTAAAATGCTTGCAAGAGAGAGACTGCAGGACAGGCCTGCTTTTTTGGAGGGTTTGGTTGAGGGTCTGGAGGTGGAAAGGAGGTATTAGTTCTTCGGGAAACAGCTTTTTAAAAATAAAAGTAGGCTTATGAACGAAGATGATCCCGCTTCAGTTTGCCCAGAGCTCTCCCCTGTTTCCTTCCTCTTTCCTGGCTGCCCAGATCCTACACCCTGATACAGCAGGCACCTGTCATTCACGTGCACAGCCACAGAATTTCTTACCGGGTTTCCGCCCCTTTTCTTACAGCAGCAAAACCAATCTACACACAAGAGCTGGGGGGGCAAGAGAGGCCTCAGTGCTTTCTTCCTACTCTGGGCGCAGGCTTTAAATCCTTTTAGTTAGCACACGGAAATGAGGACAGAACAGTGGGAAACGAGAAAAAACAAGAACGCCTGTAAGGTGCTCCTCACTGCACTAGGCTCTAAGGAGTGCGCCTTCTGCAAACATCCTGCCTCTCTTTTGATTTTTATGTCGGTGAGAGAGAGGCTGTTTAGAGCCCTTAGGAGGAAGGGGTTTTACCCCTGCAAGGTGTCAGCTCTGTGATTGCTATCACCGTGTCTGTTACTGTCACCTGCGCAGCACGGACCCTGATCAACAGATTTGTTTGGCTAAATTACCTTCTTTTCTGCTACCTCCACTCCCCCGTCATCATCTGAAAAGTTCACAACCAGTGAAGTTGGGAGGAGCGGGTAGACTTGTTGGCGAAGCTCCAGCAGCTGGCCTACCAGACGTATCTCCGCATACTCGTGGGCGCGCTCCTGTGACCACGCAGACCTCACTCCTGTCCCTGGAGCACATGGAAGGAGGCGCTGGCCCCAGAGCCTTGGCAGAGAGGGACTGTCCCGGAAGCCAGTCTTTCTGAGCTCCTCCGGTCCTGCCCTCTACCTGCTGGGGCCTCTCTCTCCGTGCCCTTTCAGAAGCAGGCTTTCTGAATAAAGCGAGAAAGAGGAAGAAGGAGGAACTCTGCTCTCCAGACGTTCAGCTGGGATGATTTCTCGCTCTGCTCATCTCATTTAAAGGGCTGGCCCTGTTCAAGCGGGTATCTGGGAGTAAAAACAACAAACAACCCCAAACATCTTCAAGGACCAGATCGATAAGCTCTGGTCCCACCACAGGCGTGATTTCCTGCTCAGCTTTCTGGTGGAGGGAGGAGGGAGGCTGTGTGTGTGTGTTCTTTGTTGATTTACGGGCATTTTGTGGACACAAGAGGAGGAGTGGGGCTGGGGGCAGGGCATCGTCTTTGAGCAGAGGCCTGGCTAGAACAAGGAGCTAATCAGCACTATTTATGAAAGTGTTTTGCACAGGAGTTTGTGGTAAGTGATGGGAGCGGGCGGAGAGCCATGAGAGAGAGAAGGGAGAAAACGCCACATCAGTGTCTGACAACTTAAAGCCCAGAGGGTCAGAGACATGTTGAGACAACTTTTTTTTTTTTGAATTTTAGAATTTTATTAATTTTTTTATACAGCAGGTTCTTATTAGTTATCCATTTTATACATAGTAGTGTATACATGTCAATCCCAATCTCCCAATTCATCCCACCACCACCACCCCCTCCGCTGCTTTCCCCCCTTGGTGTCCATACGTTTGTTCTCTACATCTGTGATGTTGAGACAACTTTTGTCGGCAGCGCTCCTCTGAGGGTCTCTGGCCTAAGGGTCACGAGAGTCTCAGGAGGAACACGGTGGCCAGGACCCAGCGGACCCTCTAGGTGAGCAGAGAGCAGTCACTCCCCCTACACTGTCCCCATCTCTGAAGGTGTCACCAGGCCGACTGCTGCTCAGAAGTCAGGGAGTGGGCTCAAAAAGCATCTCTCAGTCCAGTTTTCCCTCTTCCCTCCGTATCGAGTACTTGGGAACCATATGCTGGAGAAGCTGCATCGATATAACAGTGGGAAGAATTTTGATTTGGAGTAGGGAACTTTGGACCTGTCACACGGCCTTTTGGAACGTGGGTTTCCTGTGTGTAAAATGAAGGCCTGTAACAGCCCCTTGACAACTTTATGGAACCGTGGGGTCAAATGCGATGTGGGAAAGTGCCTTTTCAAGGCACACAGATGTATGTTTTGTTAGTATTATGAGCAGGGTTTGCGCGCCAGCTTAACGCTGGGCTGCAGGCCGGGGCTGAAGCTGGGAGCTTGCACGGATGCAGATTACTCTCAACTGCGACCTTCAGATCTTCAGGAAGTTATTCCTCCCCTGCATCCAAATTAACTCTGGCTTACGGTAACATCATTTAATGCGTATAAAGCTTGGTAGGCCTTAGAATAAAAGCTCCTGGAGGGCACGGGGGTTGGGGGCTCTCTGTGACAGAAATCTCTTGTTTCAAGGAGAAAACGGTTCAGTGGTGATGTTTCTCCTCTACCCTCAAGGTCTGCACTCGGTCTGCACTCGGGCAAGCACTTTAAACCCACAACTTGGCTGCGTCATCTCTGAGAATTCCGTGGTCTTCTCTGGGACAGGCTGAGGAGACCAGGAAGGGGCTTTGGTCCCATCAGTCATTCTGGCGCCGGAGGCCAACAACTGTAGCTGCCTGGGGGCGGGGGAGGGCTCCACGTGGTCGTGGGGCGATGCTACCGTCTCATGCCCTTTTTAACCTGGGTGCTGCTAAAGGTGGTCCCTGAAACTGTGACTGCGAAGTGTCTCACAGGAGGAGGATGAAAGTGATGGGAATTCTTGTACATTTTTAATCGGAAAAATAAAGTGTGAATTGGAATTAATGCAGGTATTAAATATTTAAACATTCTGTACTCACTTTCATTTTTAACGTATTCCTCCCTCAAAAGCCTCGACAACGTTCGTCAGGTTTGTTCTTGAGATGTCCCTCTCTCTCCACCTCCACCCAGCAACAGCCCAAAGTTCCCCCAAAGAACCCCGAAGGTATTCATCATCCTGATGGAAATTTTCATTTTATTTCTCCTACTGGAACTGTCTGATCTCTCTCTTTATATTTATGCTTTCTTTATATGGCAGCGTGAATAATTAATGCTGTTATAAACACATCCTATGCAAAATATTATTAGAAAAAATAACTCTTTAATTTGGCATGTCATTTAATTCCACTTTGTAATCATAGCACATGGGCTACAATTAATGCCAGGGCTGGGGAATCCAACCTGCCTGCTAGCATTTGCAGGGATGCAACAGTCTTCCAGGCAAAGCCCGCTTGGCCCCTTGGCCATTGGTTACTTGTGTGAGTTTGCTTGATGGAAGTAGATGGTGTCCACTGCCCAGCCTGGGGCTGAGAGTGAGTCTGGGAATAAGACGGGAAACTCACTTCTCTCTTCAGCAGAATGGGTTGGGGGTGGTCTAGGTCTCCTCAAGTGCGTTTGGTAGCCTGCATGTCCTGAAGGATGCCGGGACATTTAGATGCAGGCGTTCTTGCACCTTGGGGGTGGAGGCAGGGTGTGGTGGTGGTCCTCGCGCTTTCGTTTTGGTGAGTTCCCACAAAGGATTGGCTTGGGAAGAGTAACAAACAGTCTCCTAGAGATTAGGGTTCACGCTTGCATTCATCTGTTTTTTAATTTACTGAGCGCTTCATCCGTGCTGGGCATTGTTGTTGGCACTAGAGACACAACAGTAAACGAGACAGGCGACAGAGATGAGAACGTCCCCCGTTCCTGAATATTCCACCATTGCCACTGCTCATTCCCCCTCCGCATGAGCAATCTTTATGGCCCTTAAGGAACCTGTCTACCAGAGCAGCTCCTACGCCAGGTTTTAAGCACTAGTATTTGAATAGCGCAGTGTTTCTGGATGTATCAGTTCCTCTGGATTTAGCACAACCTCGGGAACAAGACTGAGCTAGCACCGGCCCACCCCTCCCCGCACTCTCCAGGGAGGGATCCTGAGAGCCAGGTGAGTGGCATCAGCATCCTCTGCTCTGGACCCCAGGTGTGGTCCTCCCTCTGCAGTAGGAAAGTGGCTCTATTTGGATAGAGTTTGCTAACCCTGCTGTGACACGCCCCTCCATGTGTCATCTCAGAGGCCCAGACTTTGGGCTGAAGTCATGGGGGTTTGAAGTTTGGTTTTCATGTGGCATTTATCAGTCTCTCCCCCTATTGGACAGCTTTTCTCATTGTCCCCGTGCCTGGCATCACATCATTCAGTGTGTGTTCCCAAGCTAAAAATCGCCCATTCACTTGTGGCCCAGACTCTCATTAATTGGTTGGTGGGGTAGAGAATAAGGAGGAGACAACTAATGTCTTGGAAAAATCTTATTTTGTAGTTAGCCATTTGCTACCCATCTGGAAGGCCGGTGCGGCCTCGTCAGCCTGAGATTCCATTGAGGAGAAAGTTGGAACAAGTGGCGCCCAGCTCCCAGCCCACCTTCCCAGACCGGCTCTGCCGATGTTATCTGCATTTCGCGTCTCCCAAAATAGGATGGTGGGAAGAAACATGGAAATCAGAACCGGCACCCACTCTCCTCCCCGCACGTGGGCGCCCGGCTCTGGGTCTGTGGCAGGCGCGGGCTATTTGGGGAGGCTGACGTCTGACTTGAGAGGCCCTGGGGGATGGGTTTTCCAAGCCTGTCAGGGGCTCCCGCTTGGCTGGGATCAAAGAGCCTGAGCCTCAGCTGCCTTGGGGATGAAACAGAAGGTTCTCCAGGGTGACCCCCAGTGACTTGATTTCCGTGGCCTTCACAGGGGGCTGATGAGACTTCTGGGGGTTTGGAGGGGGGAAGAGGTTTGAATAACTTTGCTGCTCTGTGCCCTGTCACCCTGTCCTCCCGATGGCAGTGGCCACAGGATTGGTACCCTCAGACTGGGCCCTAGCCAGTCTCTAGGCTATATATTCACCTTCTCTGCCAGGCTTTTGCCCTACTTTTAGAAAATGGGCTTCTTCCTTTCTCCTAAGACCACGTTCCCATTTGTCCACTACGTCCTATGGGTAAAGAGATTCATATTCTCTTTCTGGACTTCTCTGATGCTGAACAATACCTGGATATGTGTTTCGTGTTCTCCTTTCCTGAGTGGACCTTCTCCCATCATTTGCACCTGGAGTGCGCGCCTGGCTCAGCTCTCAGCCCCTCCCCCGTCTCATTCATTCATTCATTCACTCAGTACTCACCATGCAGACCCTGTGCCTGAGACACTCTGCGGGCTGCTTGGTTTTTGGAGGAGACTCGGTCCCTGCACCCCGAGGCTCTGGTTTCAGTTCTACTTAGTCCATCAATGTCTGTCCTATCGTGAAACTAGCAGAGTTAGGCGAAAGACAGCAGTAACTTGATGACTTTTCCAAGAAAAAAACCCCACCAGTTACTTAAAGAATCATCTCCTCTGCAGGCTCTGCTCCAGCTCACAGGCCAGAGCCTGTTCCTGGCTCCACTCACTTGGCTCATGGAGCCCCGAGGTGAGGTAACTCAAGTTGGAGTCCATGAGGGGTCCGGCATGCTGACGGGGAGGCCGCCGCTGCCCGTCCCCCATGACACATGCACCACTGGTCCCTCTGCCCTGTTGATAAAACCTGCTCTTGCTTTTCTAGATGTCTAGTGCCTGGACTGGCAGGGCCATGGGCCACCAGTGCTACATGACAAACCCAGAGAGCATGACAAGCCCAGAGCCACTCAGGGCCTTTTACTAAAGCTGACAAACACCCAGTAACCCAGGCCTCTTGCCTAGTCTCCTGGAACATTTGGAACAAATTTCATGGAAGCCTGGAGGCAGGGGGTGAGAGCTGGCAGCTGTGGTGCCTCTGGGTCTCAGAGAGCGGGGGTGTGAAGCGAGCGCGGCAGGTGTTTTTCCGTGAGTCTGTCTCGACGTGGCTGATTCTGGCTCCTTGGGTGATTGATCCGCTGATGGAATGTCTGACTCTGGATGAGTAATACCTAACATTTACAGAGCCCTGCACCACTTACCGATGCTCCCATTAACCGTGAGATAGGTCCTGTCGTCGTCCCAGGCTTATAACTGAGATGACTGAGACGCAGAAAATTTGACTTGTCAAGGTCATGGGACTAACACATGGGCCGGCCAAGACTCAGTCAAGGTCTGATTTTATACCGCATGTTCCTCTGACTGCCCATGTCTTTCCCCTTCCCCCCATAATGTAGAGGATTCGGGCCCGGTTCCACCCTGGACCAGGCAGAGGATTAAAGAGTTCTTCCTCGGGCTTTGATCTTGTCAAGTAAATAGGGGCCAGGGGCAGCGCTTCAGTGTCCCCCCAGAGGAGCAGCCTTCTTCCTCCTGGCGTTTCCCTTCCTTTGTCGTTCCCACATATTCCCTGTGTCTCCAGCACTGGGCCTGCTGTGTATAGGCGAGCAGTGGTGAATCAGCCCCTTCCTGAAGCCGTTTGCTGGAGGAGAGGGAATCGACTTCTCCGGCTGCCTCACTGCTCCTTGTTTCTGGGGGTGATGAAAGGGCCTCTGAGATGCTCTCTCTTGGTTCTGGCCACAGCACAGGGAGGCCATCCTGCAAGGGGAGGGAGGGCCAAAGGCCCTACATGTCATTGACCCAAGCCAGCCTGCCGCCTCAGTCTTGGATTTGAGAAAACTAGCTGCCTGTTTCTCTGAAAGCATGCCCTGCTCCCCAGAAGCACGGGGTGAGAGGCTGATCGTAGGGCCAGGAGACAGTGGCTGTGCTTGTCAGGAAGGCACTGATAAGATGAACAAACTCCCCGGCGAGGCTCAGAGGTCATGGTTGTGTGTTTGCCTTTGCAGCCCACGTTGCTTCTCACCACTTGAAATGTTCCTAAAAACCCAGAGGAGCAGCTGAAAATATCCCAGGTAATATGAAAATGAATAACGGCTCAGCAAACAGAGCCCAGCTTCTGAGCAAACAGCCGAAAAGGCAGGCAGCCCAGGCGAAAAGAGAAAAGAGGAGAATGCAAAAGGAGGGGTGGGCGGATGGGAAAAAAGACCAGGGATGGGGACGCAGCAGGAAGCCAGCCCAGGTTCTCTGCTACCAGCCTCCTTGGCACTGAGCTGCCCTCTGTCCTGGAGACTCCCCTTCGGCCACTTTCTTCCTCAAGGGGTGAGGAAAAACGGTGCAAAGAAAAAGTTTCTCAGCTTTGGCCTGGATGGAGAGACTTAGGGGTAAAGTCCCTCGTGGCCTGGTCTCTTACATATGATTCTTTACACCCAAAGGGAATTTGGGAGCGAGGATAGATGGGAGGGTGCCATCCTGAGTTAGGAGGCTCCAGCTCTTGCTGTGGGACCTTGTAGGCTCCTGTGGGCTAGTTTCCTAATTAGCAAAAGGAGAAGGTGGGACTAGATGCTTTTGGGGGCACAGGGAGGGTCCTTTCAGCTCTAACATACCGTAGTTTGGTGTTTTGTTTTTCCATAATCAACAAAGACTTGGGTGAGGGCTTAACTCCTTGTTAAGCTGTGAGATTCAAGAGGGTGTAGGCATGGCTACCCCAGTTCCTCTGGGAACTTATCCTCTGAGACACGGTCAGTCACGTCCCAAGAGCACAATCAGCTGAGTAAGAATCTTCTCCATTCCAAGTGAGACCAGGGTGAGGCCAAATGAGAAGTTCCTTCCTGCCAACCGTGGTGAAGGTGGCATTACACTGGCTCTGGGACCAGAGGGTGGAACTGGAGGACCTAATACCTCTGGCGACTCTCATTTATCGAGGGCTTCCTGTGTGTCCAGAGCGGTACTAAGCGCCTTGCATTAACGACCTCATTTACTTTTCTACTAGTCCTTTGAGCTAAGTGTTGCCATTATCCCCGTTTCACGGCCGAGACTCAGAGAATCAGGTGACTTGCCCATGGCCACGTAAGCCGGGTCTTACCCAGGTCTGAATGACCCACGTCCCTAACCACTGTGCCACGTGGCCTTCGCGACCTTAGGGTCCTGGGGAAGGGAGTGCTTGACCCCAGAAAGGTGAGGGATGTTCAGCCGTAGTAGACAAGACATCCCAGCTCCCAGAGGGGGTCCTGTTCCCTCATGAGACACAGAAGGGGGTCGTGATGCATGTGGCACCATCACCTCTGTGGTGCTGGGCCTGTGCATGGCGGAGAGCTCGTCACCAAACCGTGGCCGGTTTTTATTTTTATTTTTTTCACTTTTTGATAAACTACAGAACCAAGTAGACACCAAGAACACAGGCAAGGACGTGCAAACAGGAGTACGGGCGTTGTGGGGGGGACACCCACAAAGTGCAGTCTGCAAAGAGGAGGACTGACCTGGGGCTGCGGGCTGCCCCCCCCCCAGGCCAGGCTCTATGGGCAGTGGCCCCGGCTACCCTCTCAGTTGCTGGGCTTCCTCACTGAACATCTGAGGGTCTTGGAAGTTTCAATGACCACCTGACATCATGGGGATGTCAGAATATATGGAAAATCCTGCTTTAGGTGGAAGGTTAATCAGGGCTGCTAAGAGAACATCCAACTCCAAGATGCTATGCATCCCACGTATTCCTCGTGCACTGGCTGTGAGCCGGGCGCAGTGCAGGTCGGGTCCTGGCACAGAGGTGAGTGAGACAGCGGGGTCTGCCCTCACCACCTCTGCGGTGGGTCTCAGAGTTCCTCTGCCCTTACATCTAGCCACAAATTGCTTCCTTCAGGCAGGCAGTCAACAAATATTAAGTTCCTCCTGTGTGCAAGGCCTTGTGGTAGGTGCAGGGAGGAGTGCTGAACAAGACAGAGTCCTTGCCTTGAGGGACTCTCTATTCTAAGTGGGCAGGGAAAGAGGGAATAAACAAGGGACAAGCATGGAAATAGGAAAATGTTAGGTCCTGATAAATGCTGTGACGAAGATGAAGTAGGTCCGGGAGGAGAGTGCCTTGGCTGGGGTTGGGGAAGGCTCTCTGAGGATGGGATATTTGTATTGAAACCTTGTGGATGAGAAGGTGGCAGCCATGTATAGATAGGAGGGAAGAGCATCTCCAGCAGAAGGAAAAAGAAGAACAAAGTAGCCAGGATGGGCCTGAACCTGCACACCTGGGAATTAGTAGACGGGAGGGAGAATGAAGAGAAATGAGATCAGAGAGGCAGATGGGGCCATGCAGAGGGGCTCAGCAGGCCATGCCCAGGCGTTTAGCTCTGACTGCACATGCGGTGGGAGCCACTGGAAGGCTGTGAGTGGGAGGGAGGGGAGAGCCGACCGTGTGCAGAAGGACCAGTCTGGCTGCTGGGGGGTGTCGAGGAGACCTGGCGGGAGCCTCTGTTGACGTGGTCTCGGCCATGGCAGTGGATAAAGAGCACAGTGGTTGGATTCGTGAGTTTCTGCTCCCATTGACTTTGGGAGGAGAGCCGAGGGGACTTGCTGATCAGTTGGATGCGGTTGAGGGGAACAGAGGAATCAAGACTGGCACATAGATATTTAGCAAGTGGGTGGAGAGGGCACTTTCTGTGGGGAAGGCTTGGCAGGAGGGCAGTGTGTGGATTTGAGGAGGGAAGTTGAAAGATCTGGTTTGAATGTGCCACGTCTAGGATGCCTCTAAACACCTCGACAGAGATGTTGAGTAGACGGTTGAATACAGTTGTCTGGGGGCCTGGGAAAGATACAGCTGGAGAAGTAGATCTGAGAGCCCTGTGTGTGCGAGAGGTTTTGAGAGCTCCAGTGAGATCACGCAGGGAGAGAGGATGCAGGGAGGAAGAGTGCTGAGGACATGCCAGCAAAGGAGACGGAGAAGAAGGGCCAGTGAGGCATAAGAAAAACCTCGCGAGGGAGGCGTCACAGAGCCTGGGGAAGAAAGTTTTTTGAGAAGGAACAATTGGGCAACTGTGCCAGCTGCTGCTGGGAGATCCATATGAGGACAGAGAACTGACTCTTTCCTTCGGCAAGATCTAGTCGTTCGTAATCTCGGTAATTAGTCATTAGTGGAACGGTGAGTGGAGTGGGCTTTATTAAGTGAGAAGAGAATCACAAGTGAGAAAGTGGAGATGCTGAGTAGAGACAACTCCTTTGAGTACATGTGCTGTGAAGGGAGCTCAAGAGGAAGTAGAAAATGAGGACAGAGTGCGGTCAAGGGAGGAGTGAAGTCAAGGGATTATTTATTTAAAGGAGGTATGTTTGTATGCCTATGGAAATGACCCAGGAGAGAGGGAGAAATGGTAATGCAAGAAGAAGTAGAGGAGTTGCAAAGAAAAAAAAAGTTTGGAACGGCACAGGAGAATGGGTACAGAGACCAATGCAGGTGTTGACCTTGCGCAGGAGCCAGGATTCTTTTTCCACTGGATTTGGGGGGGGGGGACGGCAGAGTATGTGGGTTCTGATGCAGATACAACGAAGGACTTGTCGATGGGAGGATGAGGTAGTTCTCATCTTACAGAAATCTATTTTCTCTATGAAATATACAGCAAGGTCATCAGCTGAGAACGGGACAGGGGAGGGAGCGCTGGAGACTTGAGGGGAGACAAGGAAGTATGATAGTTTCCCCAGAGATTGGGAAATTGAATTTTCTAGGGAAGTGTAGTAGGTTTTTCTGACAGTGTTCAGTGAGATTTGTGGTCATGTTTGTAGCAAGTCTAGTCAGTAAATCTGTGTCATTTTTCTCCAGCAATGTTCAGCTGCCCTGGTGCAGGCCCTGAATAAGTGGCTAGGACACCAGGCTGGAGTCCCGCTGGACCAGTACAGTGGAAGGAGGGCGGCTAGAAGGTTCAGGCTGTTGGCCAAGGGAGTAGCTGGAATGTGGATTGTGGAATCAGAGCCGGGCAAGGAAGAAAGTGGGCACATGTGGGGAGTGGTAGCAATGGATGACAAAAAAGTGGTTTGTTTTTTTTTTAATGAAACAAAGGTCTTGATGAGGTTGGAGAATTGCTGGAGTGGGAGCGTCAGAGAAAGCTAGCCCTAAGGAGGGTGGCGATGGTCAGAAAGTGGGACGTTGGAAATCTACATTTAGTGGGTGATTCAGTAATTGGTGTGACCAAGTCTAGGGAACAACCGTGTGAGCAGAGCAAAAGCTCATTGGAGCCAGGAAGGTCCAGGAACTAAGAGGCCAGGGTATGGAATGGATCGTCTTCATGGATGTTGGAGTCTCCAACAATGATGGCGGGAACAGTAGTGGAGAAGGCCTCAGCGATCTGGGTGCTGAAGTCATCCATGAATGAGGGGGAATGACCAGGAAGTTGGTAGAATGATAACGTTATATATGTAGGGGGGTCATGAGGTCTGATGATGAGCTCTTCAAATGAGCTTGGGTTTTTGAAAGTAGAAAGAGACAGCTCAGATGGGGAACAAGGAAGATACATACCCCTCTTTCCATTCTGAAGTACATCAGATGTGGGAGACAATACTTCTTCCACTTAGAATTACATACTGAAATACATGTACACACACACACACACACACACACACACATATATATGTAAAATGACATGATTTCTGAGATTTGCTTTTAAAATACTCCAGAGAGAAAAAAAAAAAAAAGTGTGGGTGTGTGTGAAGGAAGGTGGGGATAGGTGGAACAAAATTAGTAAAATATTGATAATTGTTAATGTTTATTATACTATACTCTCCACTTTTGTGTATGTTTTGAAATTTCCACTAAAAAAAAAAAATAAAAGCAATTGTTTCCTCAAAACAAAACAAAACAAAACAAACTTCTTCCACCTGGAAGAAGGGCTTCCAAGAAGACACATCCTGGGGCCAGGGCAGGGCTGGTGTGGGACGCCAGGATTCACTTACAGCAAGAAAGTGAAGGAGACAGTCAGAGCAGACCAGGATTTCCAGAGGGCATAGTGAAAGGACGTGGGGAGGGAAGAGCGAGGGGGAGCTTAGGGGGACATACACAGCATGGAGTTGAGTGTCTACACAGTGCTACCGGATCTGGGAGGTTTAGGATCCTGCTGGCGACTCAGGTAGACGGGAAGCTGAGGCATGATGGGATTTGTCCTGAAAGTCATGGCAGTGTGCAGTTGAGGGCAGTGGCACTGAGGGGCTTGGCTCGTGATGGAGGCCTGAGGGGCCTATGGGGGCTTCAGCTGGAGACCTGAGGAGAGGGGCTGACTGGCTGGAATTAGTGCTGTGTGGTGACTGCAGATCTCAGTGGCCAACCCCGTCCACCACTGGACGTGTGTTAGCTGTTTGCATATGGGAATGGAAGAGTAGAATTGTATCGCAGAGAATGTCATTTTAGATATCCCCAGTCAATGCCTTTATTTTTCAGATGAGAAAACTTGTGCCCCGTAAGGTTAAACGATTTGTCTGCGGTCATCAAGCTAATAAGTGGGGTTGGAATTTACTTGAACAGAGGTAGGTGTACAGTTTGTGGATGCTGCCCGTCTGAGGCTGAGGCAGAAGGAGCAGGGGCAGAGCGGCTGCGGCTGGCAGGACACTTGGTCTCGCTGTGCCTTCTCTCGCCTCGTGGTCGCCATGTTTGCTCCAAGCAGGGCCACGTCCCTGGCTTGGAGGGGCCACTGAGAGCTTGGACTAGGGCCTCCATCCCTGTCACCCTCGGTGGCACCTTGGTCAAGTGCCTTTGCTTATCCTGCTTTAGGACCCCCGTCTGTGAGTGTGGACACACCTGTGTGGCAAGAAGTAGGTGCAGGGCCTGCGACCTGCAGTGGGCAAGGCTGTACCCAGACCTCTCAGGACCTGGCTGTGGTGCGCCCCGGAGTGGGCTCCTGTCTGACTACATGAATGAATCGTTTACTGCGTGTCTACCCGGAGCCCAGCGCCCCTTCCGTGAAGTTCAGAGTCTGCTTGAGGAGACCAGACTTGCACACAGGACTCAGGCTTAGCCCCAAAAGATACCTGAGAGCTCAGTTGCCTCATGTTTCGGATGAGGACGTGCACAGGAGCAATAGAACAAAGACCCTACCCAGGCCTCTTAACTCTTGGTCCAAAGCTTTGCCACCCACGTGGGCTACAATTTTATTCAACCTGCAGTGGCTCCCGGGTGGCCCAGCATCTGAGGGGCTGCCTGGTGGGCCCTGTCCCTCTTTTTTCCTGCAGAGCTCCTCAGAGTCTTCTCCCTCAGCCCTGAGCCAAGAGCAGGTATTGAGTGCATCATGGTGCCTGGGGCGCCCTCAGGATAGGATGCTGGTGAACGTGGCCCGGTGAGCTGGCTCTGCATTTCAGCCCCTCTCTCCTTTCAGCCTGTGCAAGTGTTAAATACAGCATCAAATTAAGTAAAATTAAATACACTTCCATGCAGCATTTTTCTCTTGACTGAATCAAACAATGCGGGTTGCCATAGGAACAGCCTCTTCTGAAAAGGTCACCTACAAGAAACTGTGTTTTAGGTACAACTCAAGGAGATTATGGGGGATTAACTCATCTTATACATATATATTAAATATATATATTTTTTCTTTAAAGTGGCTGTTATGAAGGAATAATATCCAACTGAGCTGGAAGATACCCACAGAAAAAAATTTAAGTCCCTGATAAAGGATTTTTTTTTTTTTTTTTTTTAACCAGCATGCAGTGGGGGTGATATCTGAAATGGCGACTCTGTTTTTACTTGGCTTTAATTAAACCTCAGTCGGGGCTGAGAAATGTGGTGAAGCGAGATAATTGCACTATTCCCAGTACAGTTTTTAAACTCCTGCTTTGATATGCACCTCGTGACAGCCTGAACCTGCACCCAGACTCCTGGGGCTGCTTGAAGCTCAGCTTATAACCACCCCTCTTAACCTGCAGGCATCTGGGGAACGGCATTCGGGATCTTGAATGGGAAATTAGGACTCGGGGAGGAGGGGGCCAGGCCATCTGCACAGAGGCGAGGGGAGGCCATGTCTCCCCTAAAAAAGTTCCTCTGTGGCATTCGGGAGTTCTCCTTCAGACTTTAGTATCAAAAATGTTCGGGAAGGACAAGCTCAAGCCAGTCTAAGTTAGGGAGAGAATGGGATGGGTCTTCTCTAGCTTTTTTCCATAACTTAGAGAGTAACTGAACTATCTCTAGGAAATCCTTACTGGATTTGTGTTCAAATGGGCTGCCCTGGTGCAGACTCCTTTGTGAGTGTCACAGGGGGCATTGGGGAGGAGGGGGAGATGCGTATTTCTACTCGGTGCTCCGGGTAAAGGGCCTGGCTGCAGTCCTCCCAAGGATGAGGCTACAAGTTTCACACGCTCACATGCCCGACACGTCCCCCTGGGCTCCCCTTGGCCCTCCCAGCCCAGCCAGTGACAGCACAGGCATGGCAAACTCTGGCTGTCCCTGGTGCCAGGGCGACTGGACACCTGTGGCTGAGTTGTGCAAGGATTATGCCTGGCTCCTTCTCTCCCCCTCCCCAGTCCTGCTTGCTTTCCAGGAGGGTAGAGGGTGGGACCTCTCTCTTAGGCCAGGAGGCGGAGGGTCTCCAAGCAAGAGGGTTAAGACAGAGGGGGAGCTGGAGGAAACTGGGGATCTGAGTGTCTGCACTGGCTTCCTGGGCACTGGCTACACAGCTTTTCTGGAACCAGGGGTTGCTTACAATTTAAAGGTAGCTCAGAACTTGCTGGTCAGGGCTGACAAGCCCAACTGTCACATCAGAGTCGCCCAGGGGTCAGTATCCTCTGGAGCTCAGGCCACTTTCTGGGGCCAAGCCTCCCCTCTGGGGCTGTAAGAGCTGATGGCCAGAATCAGCTCAGAACTACCTCAGGAGGAAAAGGATTGAGAGCCTGGAATATATACATGGGATTCGGTCAAGTATGATTCTAGGAACGTGTAGAACAGGCCCAATTTGTACAAATCCCTTTAGAAATATTCCTTCGAAGCCTTCCCAGTGGCTGACCTGCCGTCACATAGAACTTCTTTCCCTTTCTATATTTATCAGGCTGCTGTGCCTGAGATTTTCTTCTATTTGTCCCCAGATCCCCAGAGTCCATTCCCTTCTTTAATTTACCCCAGTGCCGGACAGAGAAGGCTTGTGTATGTCGTAAAGAATGAGAACTTGCAAAATGGGCAGACCTGGCTTTGAATTCTGACTGGCCACTTCCCAGATGAATGGCTGTCTTTCCTCATCTGTTAAATGGGGGTAGTAACAGCCACTGCCTTAAATAACAGGCCCTTAGACGGTTGTTCTCAAGATTAAATGAGATGGCCTGAGGGAAAGTATCTGGATAACATAGGTGCTCAATGGATGTTTGTTGAATGTTTGGGGAACACGACTTTTGTACAAAACAAATCACATGTTTCCTTTGCCGTGAAATCCAACTTGCCAGCCTAGGGACCACTGCGGAGATTAAAGAAGAACAGCAATTTCTAGCTCTAATCCCCTACAACAATCACGGGAGGTTTTCTTGAACTTTTAAGAAAAGCAAATCTACAGTTTTCCAGGGAAGAATTTTATTTTTAGAGCAATTCAGCCCTCCGAACTCACATATACCCTTAAAACAAGATGCCTGAGTTTGGCCTGCCGAAACCAGAAAGATCCAGAAAAAGACCACTGTCCTGAATGGGGGCGGGGAGGTGCCTGGCCTTTGAGTTGCCCTCATCCAACTCGACATTTCCCCATTTGGGACATTTCCCCATTTGGAGCTGTCGTTGCCAGGATACTGCTGTTGTCGTGGCTGCTCCGTGGGAAGTTTGGCCTCATCCCTTTTCCCATCTTGGGTCTCACTGTTCAGCTTGTCAAATGAGGAGAATCTCCAAGTATCTTCAGAGACAGGAGGAGCTCTCTGCTAGCTCCAAACGAGGGGCTGTTAGCGCATGGGCTTTGGAGTCAGACCAAATGGGATTTGAAAACTGCCTCTGCCAATTTTTAAGCTGTGTGACCTTGGGCTAGGTGCTTCCAATTCAGAACATCAGTTCCTTATCTGTGAAATGGGACTACGAGGTTTATCTCACAGCATCGTTGCCGGGGTAAGGGAGATAATACTTGTAGGTGCCGTGGCCAGCACATAGCAGTCTCTGAACACGTGGCATCATTATTTATCTACACAGTCGGCCCTCGGTATCCACGGGTTCCTCATCCATGGATTCAACCAACCTCTGATCAAATACATCCCCCCCAAAATCCAGAAATTTCCAAAAAGCAAACTCGAATTTGCTGCACTCCAGTAGCTATTTACATGGCATTTACATTGTATTAGATATCATAAGTACTCTAGAGATGGTTTAAAGTTTATGGGCACATGTGCATAGGTTATATACAAATACTATGCTGTGATATATAAAGGACTTGAGCATCCATGGGTTTTGGTATCCGCGGGGACCCTGAATCCAATCACCAGTGGATACCGAGGGACGGCTGTACCAGTGTTTGGTGAGCATCAGAATCCCTGGAGGGTTAAGGCACAGATTGCCCGAGCTGCAGAGTCTCTGATTCAGGTCTGAGATAGGGCCTGAGGATTTCCATTTCTGACCAGTTCCCAGATGATGCTGGGACCACGCTTTGAAAAGCGCTGGCTATACTATCCAACGTGAGGGTAATAGTTAACCATAATCCATTAAATTTGCACCTTACAGGTAACCAACCTAGTTTACAAAGGCTTCCAAGTGGGTTTAGAGGACTGAATTATCTAGACTAGTGCTGTCTAGTAGACCTTTCGGCAATGATGGAAATGTGCTATATCTGTGCTGGCCAGTTTGGTAGCCACCAGCCACATGCAGTGATTGAACACTTGAAATGCGGCTGGTACCACCGAGGAACTGAATTTTACATTTGCATTTCAATAACCACATGTGACAAATGACCACCGCATTGGACTGAGCAGACAGAGTCTCGTAGGTAGAGCTTAGTGAGGGTATATCTGTTACCCAGGAAAATACATGGGTAACTGGATGACACCTCAAGAGCCATGACACAGTATTACAGCCACCTCTTCCTTCAGTGAGTTCCCTCTACCTAAGGACCTTCTCTGGAGACTTTAGGAGTCGAGTAATGAAGCTTCCGCCTTCCCTCATATATGTGAATATCTAGGTATACTGCTCTCTGGAGGAGGCAAGAACAATTGAAATATGAAGTGTAGGATCTGAACAACCAGGTAGAGTAAATGGATGGACCTCTTAGGGACAATGTCAGATCAGCAATATACCAGGGCCGTGACCTGTGTGTTTCAGGGATAGAAAACAATAAAGACGTTTTCTGGAAGGAAATAGGAATCAGAAGGCAGTATGATTCGTTCATGGTTAAGATGGGAAAACAGAAGGGTCGGGTGAAAAGGGAAAAGGATTTTGTTCAAAACCAGCTCTGCCACTTCCGAGCCACAGGGCCTTATGCAAATTATATAACCTCTCTACGCCTTGGTCTCTCCATCTGTGAATGGAAATAATAATGGTACACGAGTACAGGGTTGTTTTGAGAATGAAATGACATCATGGGTCTCATGTGCTTTACATGATATGCTTTTGAGATGGCAGCTATTATTTTTTCCCACACACCACTGACCTCACTCAGCAGCGAGTGGCCCCATGGGCTGTCCCCTAAGGGCAGTATGAGGGTCCGGCTCTGGGAGCCCTTCCCTGGGTGAGTCAATAGGGGAAAGATGTCTTATCCTGGTCCCTTCCTTGGGTAGAGGTGACCCCTCAGCCTGCAGCCCCGCCGGGAATGAGCCTCTACTCTGCAACGACAACCATGATGGATAGTGGTGCGTGTTAGCGCCAAGACACAAGAAATAGCATCACCAGAGAACCAACTTAAGCCTGGCCTGATTTAGTACAGAGAAAATGACAGCTGCTGTGCTCGGCTGGCTTCCACCCAGCAGAAGGCTATTTTTTGCAAATAAAATGGTAAGTTGCTAATCAGAAAGATAAATTAAGAAGCATTAAGATAATGATGGTCTAATCACCGTCCACACAGAGAATTGCTAGAGTGAATATCCAGGCTACCGAGTGCTTGAGCGCATTTGGTGATTATTTGTATTATGAAGGGAATGATGGATTCCAGGCCTGGAATCCATCTAGTTCGGGAAACCCACAAGACCAGCCTCCTCAGGGACAGGACACCAGAGACTTCTGGAGGTCATCTGATCCTCTGCCCGCCCGCACCCCCAGATCTGCCCAGACCACTCCTCATTTATGGCTGTTTCACAGACGAGGTCCCCCAGCTTCCGTGAGGGCACGGATTGCTCCAGCTTTCTAGGTACCCAGTACGCTTCTTCTTGGAAACTGACTGCGTGGGGATCTGCTCTAGTTTGAGAGCAGTAGAAGAAGCCCATCTGGGAGTGAGCCGGCCGCACAGCAGAGAATGGAATCCAGGCTTCCCCCGGGGCTTTCAGTGGGCTGTTAGGCGGACACGCTGTCCCACGGCAGCCTGAAGTCTGGGGGGATCAAGACCATGGAGTCTGTTGTTCCCCCCATTCTTCAGCTGCGGACCCCAAGGCCTAGGGAGCGTGACTGATATCTCAGAGACAGGGCCAAAGCTAGAACCCAGGCTGGTGCTCCTATGCAGCCCTTCTGCCTTGAAAAGGGCTCTCACACTAGACAGAGAAAACGTGCCATAGATTCCCAGTTCTCTCCCGATGCCCACTGGGGATAAGGGCCTTGAATGGTGTTGAGAAATGAAATTGAAGAAGTAAAGAAGACCCAATGGTCCGGTTCATAGCCTTGACAGTTAGACTGAGGAGTTTAGATTTGATCTAATATTGGGCTGTACATCATTTAACTTCTCTTAAGCTTCAGCGTAGCCTCACCTGGATCCTCATCTGTAAAATGGGAATAATAAATGACTTAGCCCATAGGTTTGCAATGAGGCTCCCATGAAAGACTG
Source organism: Eubalaena glacialis (assembly GCF_028564815.1). Classification (NCBI taxonomy): domain Eukaryota; kingdom Metazoa; phylum Chordata; class Mammalia; order Artiodactyla; family Balaenidae; genus Eubalaena; species Eubalaena glacialis. The sequence goes on along the minus strand of NC_083725.1, from coordinate 8,670,244 downwards.
CATTTAAAAGGCTGTGCTTGACCTCATCATTATTCCTGTGAGTAAATGCAGCAGAAGTAGAGGTAGCAGCCCCACCTTAGCAGTAGTTTGGTCCTAGGCAGTGGTGTGCTGGGGCCAGCTCGTACCAGCTTGCAAGAGCTGATTGTTAAATTTTTAGGAATTTTGCAAGCCAGTGGTTAAACATAGCTATTATTAAAATTAAATTATGTAGGCTTAAATTAAATAAATTATATTGAACATAAAGGTAATAAATACTTAAAACTCATGGGTTCCTGAGCATTCTACTACATTTTACTGTTATCTATGCCTTTGAGGTTATTTACGCCTACTGTGTCTGAATGGTGGAAATACTATACGATGGCATGTTACTTATTCTGCCTCTCTGCCCTCATTGGTAGGTTGAAATTGGCCGTGTGGGAGTATTATTCCAGAGAGCAGGTTGTTAAATATTTACCAGCATCCCATGGGTCCTGGGTGTGCCACGAATGAGGGATGGGGCATGGTGAGGGTCTTGTCATGAGGATTAATGAGGGACCATTAGACAAGCCCCCATCCCAGTGCTGGGCACACAGTACCCACTCAGTTAATGATGGGTGGAACTGGGGAGACATGGGAGGAATAGAGGAAGGGTGAAGAGTAGAGCTTGGGGCAGGATACTGATGCTTACAGGTGGGTTAAAAATGCAGAGTTGGTGCTTGAAAGAAATTTTAGTGTTTCTCAAATTGGAAGTCCTGAAAACTTTGTGCATCAACTGGGTTTTGTAAAAATCAAGTAATATCCTAAAGGAATTAGGAAGCTGTCATTGAAAAGTCTCATGGTAAACAATTTTGTAAAGAAAAGAGTCCTTCTGAAATAGAAATTCCTCCCCCCAAACTGAAAGTCTGTGTAAAAATGGATTTGGACTCAATTCCTTCAAAGTAAAGTTCACCAGACTTCATAAAAGAATTGTGTCCCAGGTACTGGTGGGTGCTGACCGACTCTGCCACCTCTTGCTGCCCGCTGAGGTTCTGGGAGAGGCTCCCCCCTCTGCTCCCTGCTGGCCCCTGGGGCTGGGGGTGCCCTGGTGTCAGCCTCCCGGGCCTCCCAGCTGGGTACCCGGCCGGCCAGCTGCATAAGGGCCTGGGCAGTGCTTTGCAGTGTGGCTTTCCTTCCTCTCTCCCCTGCAGTTCCCTGTGAACCTGGCCTCAGGTTCCCTCTGGGAGGGACATCTGCAGGAGGCCCTTGGCCCTTTCCTGCTCCGGGGACTGGCAATGCTGTTTGGCCAGAGTTTCCCAGGGATGATTTGGCCAGAATGCACAGAGAGGGACAGTGCGTATTGTACGTGTCAGGCAGAGTATGGCCGGAGGTTCTTCTTGTCCCTTCCTGAGAGGGACAGTGTCACCGATGCTTTCATCCTGGAAAGTACATGCTGCACGTGGGCGCCCTCCTCCAGCTCACAAGAGCAGGCCCTTCTGAGTTCCCTGGTGCCCAGGAACTTGCCACCTGGGGATAGGGAGACCCTCTTTGACTCGGGCCTTTCTCTCCCTCACTATTAACAATCTTACCACATTAATCCTCAACATCACCTTTTGAAGCGCACATTTTATTATCCCATTTTGTAGATGAGAAAACTGAGGCACAAAGAGGCTTGTTAGCTTGCCCAAGGTCACGTAGCTAGTACGCGGTGGCATGGGGACTCCGCTCCAGGGCTGTCTGTCCTCAGGGTTCAGACCAAACCACACACTGTGCCATTTAGGGAGTGGTCGGTGGGAAGAGGAGAAGCAGCATCCCTTTGGGGAGGATTCAGGTCGGGCTCAGCCTAGGAAGTCTCTATCCAGGCTGCTCACCCACTCCCAGCTCCACCAACCTGACTTAGCATCTCTGGGCCTGGTGGGGCGACTTGGCAAAGACCAGTCCCCCGCACAGAGCTGTCATGGCTGCAGCCTGGGGAGAGGATGTGTTAGCAGCCAAATACTCTGGGGTCCTTCTGGAAACAGAGCCCGACTCCTCCACCTGTGTTGGCAGGGAGGAAGGGGTCCTCAGGGCCTCACCAGATGGGGTGGTCACTTCCTCCCCACTCCCTCCAAAGCCTTGGACTCTTTAGGCAGACAGCAACACGTGGCTTTGGGCTAGTTCCCAGCTAAGTGGGTGGGGTAAGGACAGGGGCTAGAAATTCCTGAAGACTCAGTCTTCTGGGGAACAAACAAATCTCCTTCCTCTTGGGTCTTCTCGACAGCTGCTGAGCTGCAGAATTTATTGAAGGCCTTCATGCTTTGTGACAGACTGCCAGGGCTTCTGCATCTGCCTTCTTTGGTTTCTAATTTGCCTGGGATTCTGCCCCCAGGAGGGGACAAGTGACTTGGAAGCCAGGAGGGCCCCACAGAGCCCTGTGGCCTGTCAGCAGGGCTTGGCTTGAAAAGCCCCTGCCGAGGGCCACCCAGGGGGCTGCTCCCAGCTCCAAGTACCTGCCAGGGATGTGAAACATGCCCTGGGATTAATGGGAACCATATGGGCAGGACAACCCCTCCACCTGGCCTCCTCCAGAGAATGCTCAGATTTCTGGCATTGTGCTGAAGCTTTTCTGAGGATTTCTCTAATACTGTTTTGTTTTTTTTTTCGCTCCAGGCCACATGCCCAGGAACAGAAGCTGGGAGTCCTGGTGCTTTCTGTCCAAATGTAGACATGAGGAGGTTAGGAGGGACCTTTGAGGTCGCCCAGTGCAATGGTCTCTACCCAGGCTGCCCCTTAGAATCACCGGGGAGCTTTTTAAAATGACCTGGGCCTGAGCCCTACCCCAGACCACTATATAAAAACCTCTAGGGAAGGATTCCAGGTGTTGTTTTATTTTAAAAGCTCTCCAGATGTTCTAATGTGCTGCCCAGGTTGGGAACCGATGAACTTTCCCTTTGTAGAGGAGGAAAATGAGGGCCGATTGAGGTAGCCAGCAGCCCACGGTCCCACAGTCGGGACTGGTTACCCTGCCTCCAATCCCAGCCGGGTGTGTGTTCTACCAGGCCACGAGGAGCCCTCTTCTGTGTCCCCGTAATCCCTCGGCCCCCAGAATCTCTACTGAAGTTGGCAGTAGCCGTTTTCCTTCTGTCTTGCCTGTGTCTCTCCCCTCCTGGGAACAGGGCATCAGTGCATCTCCTCCAGGAAGCTGACCACCCGAGCTCCTCTGACCTGTCAGGATATGGACCATCCAAAGCCTTGCTACTCAAAGTGTGGCCTCAGGACCAACTGCACCAGTGTCATCTGGAAGGTTGTTAGAAATGCCTCCGCCAGTCTCAGCTCCCAGCCCAGACCCACTGAATCTGCATTTTATGGAGATCCCCAGGTGATTCATAAGAATCATAAATGTGGAGAAGCGCTGGTGTTTGTTCTTTAACAGGCACCCTCTATCAGTCATTTGAGATTTTTGTCTCAACAGTAAAATTGCCTTCTTCTTGGGAAAGGGGACCATGGCTATTGTCTCACACAGAACATGGAACACGTAGCACGGTGCCAGGCACACAGCAGGTGCTTTTTACCTTTTTGCTGACCTGAAACAATCTCTCCCAGCGGCCCAGGGTGTGAACATCTCAGGAGAATGGACACAGATTCGGGAATGCTCAGCTCTTCAAGCCATGTCCATAGCCACCAGGGGCCCTGTTGACCAGGGAAGTCATCTCAGCTGCCGGCTGGGAGACCCCCGCAGTGGAGCGAGCCCACGCCAGGGAAGCAGGGACGGAAACAGCATCTCCTCTTCGCCAGCTTTCTGCCCACCTCGGCCACCGGCCCACCGTGTGATCTGGGAAGATACCGCAACTTGGTCCTTCAGCTTCCTTTTCTCTGAAATGGGGGTGATAATACCTGTTCCACAGACCTGCTGGGGTCACCTCGAATTTGGGGCACCTGGTAGGCAACCAGTAAATACTTTGAATGAGAATTAAGTGAGATAACGAGCATGAAAGCCCTTTGCTACCTCCAATCATAGTTACATATAAGGCCATTTTCTTATTCTTCCCTTTCCCATCTTCTGGATGAGCAAACTGAGACTCCATTCTCAGCACCGAGCTTTGGGTTCTGGGTCAGATTTGAGCAGAAACTTTTGCCCCTGGTGCTGCAGTCGGAGGCTCCGTGGGAGAAGGGGGTACTCATGAAGAAACAAAACAAGGGTCACCCCAGCCAGAGCACGGAGTTCACCTGACCAGGTCCTAATGGGAAAGGAGATGAAGGTGGGATGGAAGACTAGGACCTTAAATCCCTTAAAAAAATTGCTGCTTACTACTAGCGTGCCATGCGGTGCTCATTAAATGTGTAAGCACCTTCACCGGAGGCCTGTGCCGTCTCATGCTTTATCCTTTGCCCAATAACCATTAATCAGCCCACAGCAGCAGTACAGGCCCTGCGAGGGCTGGGTCTTGCCTGGCAACCACAATCTGTCCCTATTTCATCTAAAAAATAAAATGGGGCTTCCCTGGTGGCGCAGTGGTTAAGAAATCTGCCTGCCAATGCAGGGGACTCGGGTTTGAGCCCTGGTCCGGGAAGATCCCACATGCCATGGAGCAACTAAGCCCACGTGCCACAACTACTGAAGCCCGCGTGCCACAACTACTGAAGCCCGCGCGCCTAGAGCCCGTGCTCTGCAACAAGAGAAGCCACCGCAATGAGAAGCCCACGCACCGCAACGAAGAGTAACCCCCGCTCGCCGCAACTAGGGAAAGCCCGCATGCAGCAAGGAAGACCCAACGCAGCCAAAAATAAAAATAAACAAAATAAATAAATTTATTTTAAAAATAAATAAATAAAATAAAATGGATAGGATGCTGTGTTTCTCCCCCACCCCTTGATGAAAAATTAACCAGCTGTGCAGTGCGAATGAATCCCTAAAGGGGAATGAGGTCTCTGATGTGAGCTGGGCTGGGTTCTGGGAGCTCCCCAAATCCTCCTGGTCGTTAATTCTCCGGCCCCGGCATCCCCAGAGCGCACGGACAGGTGTATAGCATGCTAATTGCCCCTCCCGCAGGCAGCTGTGCCAGCAACTGGTGGAGCCAAGAAGGCCCTGATCTGGTTTCTGATATGATGGAAGTCCTTGTGTGCTTTGGGGGAAATGGAGTCGCTTGAAGCTCACTGCTTGTTTACCTTGGTCTCCTTCTACTCTTCTGTGGGCTTCCTGCTGACCGAGGCTGAGCATTATTTGCATCTGAACCCCAGTACCTAATAGAGTCTGTCACTTAGCAGTGATCGGAATAAATGAATGAATACATGAGTGAGGGCTTGACTGTGAGCCAAGAGTCTGCTTCACAGGCTCACTCAGTCCTGGGGATATCATTCATTCATCCGCTCACTCATTCAGTCAGTCAATAAACATTCCCCAGGCAGTATGGTTACAAAGAGCATGCAGTTCATTCATTTATTTACTTTCATTCATTCATTCATTCAGCAAACACTAGGCACCAGGCCTTGTTTGTCCGAGGGATGCACAGATAAAATGCTCCTTCTCTGCCCCCAAGATGCTCACAGTACGATGGAGGAGACACATCAGTAAGCTGAAAACATCAATGAGTGTGCGATGGCAGCCTTGACAGTGAATTTCTGAGGTGCCGAGAAGCCCAGAGGAGGGTAGCCAGCTCCACTGAGGAGACGGGGGCTTCACCGGGGGTGGTAACACCTGAGCCGAGCCTAGAAGGGCACACAGGAGTTAACCAGGGGGCACTGCTGGGAGAAGGAGTCTCTGAGAGGGAGCAGAGCCGGACCCAGGACCCAGGACTGAGACCCAAGACCAAAGACCCCGGCCCGGCACTGGCAGCTGGTACAGCAGGAAGAACAAGTGCACTCAGGTCAGGTGTTGGCAGCTCTCTGGGCCTCACTTTCTCAATGTAGAGCAGGAGGCAGGTGGGACCCTAAGATGCCCTGCCCCCCACACTGGGGGGTTACAGTGGGCCCTCCCCTAGGAACTGGCTGGGCACCCGGGGAGTGGCTTGGAGGGCCAGGCCGACCAGGCACTGCTCTGAAGCCTCGCAGCTCTGGACTCTTCTCCTTCTTCTCACCCTGGCCAGGCCTGAGAGGACTGTGCGGTCTCCTAGGACCGCGGTACTCAGAACGCCACCTCCTAGAGCAGGACCGAGTCATCCTCTCAAGTCTTAGGCTAGCCACTGTGAAAAACAATATGGCAGTTCCTCAAAAAGCTCAACGCAGAGTTGCTACATGTCCCAGCAACCCCACCCCCAGGGATACACCCCAAAGAATTGACCACTGAGACTCTTAACACAGTTTGTAGACCCATATTCACAGCAGCGTTATTCACGATGACCAAAAGGTGAAAGCAACCCAGTGGCCATCAACAGATGAATGGACAAACAAGATGCAGTATGTACCTACAGGGTACAGGGGGATAGTATTCAGCCACAGAAACGAAGTTCTGATTCTGCTACAACATGGATGAACCTTGAAATCATTATGCCAAGTGAAAAAAGCCAGACACAAAAGGACAAACGTTAAATGAATCCACTTTTATGAATTATCTAGAATAGGCAAATCTGTAAAGGCAGAAAGCAGATTAGAGGTGACCAGGGGCTGAGGGGTCACGGGGCTGGGGAGTTATTGCTTAAAAAACAGTACAGACTTTCTGTCTGGGATGATGGAAAAGTATTGGTAACAGATAGTGGTGATGGTTGCACAACAGTGTGAATATAATTAATGCCACTGAATTGTACACCTAAAACTGGCTAAAATGGCATATTTTATGTTGTATATGTGACCACAATTTTTAAAAAAGAATCCTAGGCTGGCTTTTGCAGAAGGCTAACCAATCAATACTTGATCTGATAGCCCCTCTCCAGCCCGCCTCCCCGGCAGGCTTTTCTCCCCCCTAGGATTTCTCTCAACATTGCATTCTGCCAGGCTGGTGTGTTTCATTTTTGTTTTTATTTCCTGCATCTGCATCTGCTACCGCCAGAATCTATTATTGCTCTCCGGGGCTCGTGCCCCTGACAGCGATTATTTGTACATGTAAATCAGAGAGCCCGGGACAAAGCTTTAATGACAGTCTCTTCGGTGGAGGCGGTGGCGATTGCATGAGATGAGTGAGTGCCAACTCCCACCAGGTCCTCTTTGGTGCGTGTTCAGGAATGGGTGGGGTTGAGAGGCTGACCCCAGCCGGTTCAGTTTCAAGGAACCCTTTCTGGTAGTAACGTTCATTCTGGACCCTGCGGGCGCTGCCGTGGTATCCTCCCAAGGCAGGCTTCATTTTCGAATCCCCAGATCCTACTACAAAGCTGGGCACGTAGTAGCCCTCAGTTTAAGACCGTTGGGACTTAGAGCATCTAGTCGTGCTGGGAAGGTGGCTTCTATCCCTGACGCTGGCTTCAGTCACCCCTTCCTTTCCTCCTTCCCTTCTATCTGTCAGTGACTTTGCAGTCCCAGAAGGCAGGCGGGGCGTTCTCTCAGACCTAAGTCCAGGCTACTTTATACCGAAGGAGTGCTTGCCCTGAAAGAGAGGAAATACAGCAGGTCGAGACTGGGGACAGTTATCAACTCTTGATGTGCGTGTGAACTGTGGAAGCAGGGAAGAGGTCCAGGGTGAACCAGAACCCAGAGAGCGGGGCAGACTGAGGGTGTTACCAGGCTTGCTTTGGGGAGGGGGGGGCAGTCACCGTGGACCACCTAAGCTATTTACAGGCCAGCACCGAAGGCAACAAGCAAGGTGCAGAGCAGCAGTGTAGAGCACCCTGCTATTTATGTCAAAAACATACACGTTTGCATGTGCACAGAACATCCCTGGGAGGGAGGCACAAAAATTATGACAGTAATTTCCTCTGGCCGTGGGGTGGCAGAACCGGGACCCAGGGTCAGAAGTAGGAGAAATACTTAGCTTTTCATACTGAACATTTTATGCTGCTTAAATTCTTTACCTTCTTTGCCATATGCTTTTGAGTGCCTAATTACAAAAACAAATTTTAACTTTTTTTTAGACCAGCGCCATGTGTTGTAAGTGGGCAGGTGGCTATCCGGGCAAGTGAGGGAAATGTCGCTGTCCCTCCCTGTGCGTCCTCGTTGTGAGCGCTCTTCCAGGGAGGGTGGAGACGTGGGTGGAGAGGGGCCGTCCGTCCCTGGGGAGCTCACCCAGGTGTTAGGTGTTCCTTGAATTTCTTTCTGGGGAAGAGAAATTCCTTTTTCAAAAGTTCATTTCGTTGCTCTTTGTCCTCGTGGAGGAACACCTCTGGCCTTGTGTCTGCAAGACTCTGCCTCTCACCCTCTGGGTCTTTTGTCTTCTGCAAATCTTTTCTCTTTAAATTTTGGGAAGAATCAGGCCTTACCAATGATCAGCCTCATGTGGAAGTTAGTTTTTGTCAGAGTAGTTGTAATACACACACACACACGTGCACACATACACACGTGCACACAATACACACACGCACACACATATACACCCGCACACACATGCACATACGCACGCACATACACATACACACACGCATACACACGCACATATGCACACACATACACATATACACGCACACATACATACATACACACACGCACATGCATACACACATACACATTCACATACACACATGCACACAATACACACGCACACACATGCACACACGCACACATACACACGCACGCACATACGCACACACGCACATACATACACACATGTACACACATATACATGCACATACACACACATGCACACATACACACAAATACACACGTCCACACACATACACACATGCACACACATACACACCCGCACACACATACACACCCGCACACACACATGCACATACACACACATACACATACACACATACACACACGTACACACATACGCACACACATACACATACACACGCACACATACACACACGCACATGCATACACACATACACATTCACATACACACACATGCACGCACACACATGCACACAATACACATGCACACACGCACGCACATACACACGCATGCACATACACATACACACACGCACACATACATACATACACACATATGTACACACATACACATGCACATACACACACACAAATACACATGTCCACACACATACACACATATACTCGTATACACACGCACACATACACACATACACATATGCACATGTACACACATGCACACACATATACACCCTATCCCTGGGGAAATACAACATCTCCCTTCTCCCTCTAACCTTCTTACTGAAATGTCTTCAAAATGGCTGAGGATATTACTGTTAATCTCATTTCCCAGACATTGATGGAGGGAGGAAAAAACTCAGAGTGTTACAGAATATTGTGAGCAGTGGAAACTGTTTGTTAAGGAAGGAAGTTGTCTCCTGAGCTGAACTCTGTAGTTCTCGCTGCCACTAACGTTGTAATAATATTTTTCTTAAATAACAAAGCTTCCTAACATTACTATCCCACTTAACTTGTAATTTCAGACAATAATTTCCATGTTAATTGGAAGAAATTAAGACGTTAAACCGAAATACATATGATTCTTGCTTAAAGTTGTTTTGAATATCCCTGTTAAGGAACTAGTTGTTATTGTATTTTCATTATTTTCATTTCCACAAATATTTATGGACCATCTCCTTTGGGCCCTAACAGAACTGTGGGATATTCAGAAGTCTGAGATAAGCGCCCTCCCCCTCATATGAGCTGACTGTCACCTTGGAGACATTCTCTACCCAGGTGGCCAGAGCAGAAGTCCAGAAAAGAACCAATGTAGGCATGAAAAGGAAGGAGAAATCCAAGCTGAGTAGGGAGGCTGGGAGATGTGGAACTGGATGGAGAAGGAGCCTTGGGAGCTGGGCCACGAGGATGAAGGACAAAGGGGAGGGGAAAGGGTGGGTGGAGAGGTGGCATGGCCAGGCACTGTGAGTGAGCAGGAAAACAAGAGCCAGCTCTCCTCATGGAAAGATTAGTGCATGTCTAGGACACAGTGTGGTTAGGATGGAAAAGGTGTGGGCTTTAAAGTAAAAAGGCCTGAGCATCAATCCTGCATCAGCTACTCACCAGCTCTGTGGCTTCCAGGATGTCACTCTTACTAAGAATCCATTTCTTCATCCACAAGTGAATACGGTGAGGGAATATCATGCAAGGCTGTCGTGAGATTCCAGGAGCACATGAGTGGAGTCGCTAACTTCTTCCACCACCTGCTGCAGGTGGAGTACTGGGTCCCAGTAAGAGTTAGGAGGGAGTTGTGATTACAGGGAGAAGTGAACACCAGGCTGAGGAATTAGAGCTCTGTCTTGCCAGGCATGAGAGCCCAGAGAAGTGGAATAGTAAGGGTCATGCTTTAGTTGGATCCATCAGGTAGTGGCCTCTGGGAGGACGGACCAGGCAGTGAAGCTAGAAGCAGGACCACAATATTGCAGGAATTCAGTCATGGGATATAAGAGAACATCTCCGAGAACATAGGGATGGGGCTTAATGACTTAATGGATAAAAGGATGGGTGGAGGAAGAAGACAATGATGAATCTAGGGCTTGGATCCAGGGCGTCGGGACAACCACGATGCCACTGGCAGAAAGGAACAAGGCTGCATGAAAAACTGATGGAGGGTGGGTACTGAGCACAGCTTGGCATGGGGTGACAACCGGACATCCAAAGGAAACATCCAGCTGAGAGGAAAGTCCTAGGGAGAGTGGTCAGCTCTAGAGGTAGATTTGAGAGTCGATCCCTCTCACGGATCATGCACAGGTGTGCACGCACACGTGTGCGTGTGCTTGTGTATGCATGCATGTGTGTGTGTGCAGACATTCGTGTGTGCATGAGCACGTGTGTGCCCCTCTCGGAGCCAGAGAGTATCGTGAAGGTTCGGAGTGGCCTTTGGTGGACACCCATGTTCGCAGTGAACTGGAGCAGCGGGGGAGGGGCCGCACCGAATAGGGCGGATCCTAGGGTCAGATGGGACACCGAGTTAAAGGGAAATGAGGTCAAGACAAGGTCACTGGATTCCGTGAGAAGGTGGCTTTCAAAGAGCGCAGTTTCAGAGCCTGAGCCAACACAATTGCCCCCCTTCCTGGCCAGCCATAACCTTTCTTGTCTGGGCCATGCTAGCATTTGGCTTCATTTGGTTTATTCTTTCATAGATTGCTATGTCCTGTTCCACGTGTAATTCTCGCCCTGCCCGATGTGTGCACGAGCATTTTGAGAACGTGCTTTTGCTCTCTCCACCTCTGCACACCTAGCATGTGGGAGGCGCCTTCTCTACCCAGTGCAGGACGAATCCACGCTCCCAGGTGCTCAGGAAAAATACCTCGAGGTCAACCTGGCCCCTCTCTTTCTCTCACACTCGACATCCACGAATTCAGAAACCTCGTCGGGCCAACCTTGTCACCACCATGCCCACCCTGGTCCGTGTCTCCATTGTCTCTTGCCTGGGTTATAGTAAAAGCCTCCTAACCCATTGTCCTGCTTCTCCACCCTTTTCCATTTCAGTCTGTTGTCAAACCCTCAGCCAGGAACTCCATCTAAAATGATAGGCAGATCCCACCACTCTGCTGCTGAAAGGCCTCCAACGGCTTCCCATCCTGTTCAGAATGAAATTTCTAGTCTTGCCCAGCCCCACCTGACCAGGTCCCTGCCAGCTGTGCCACATCTCCCGGCGTGCTCTGCTCCAGCCACGCTGGCCTCCTCGCCCTTCCTGCAATCCCCCCTCCCTCCTGGAACACTGTTTGGCCGCTTCCAGTCTCTGCTGTGCTGTCATCTAACCAAAGAGGTTTCCTGACCACCTCATAGAAAAGAGCAACCCCCTCCCTGACTCCTGATACCCCGTCCTTTTTATTCTGCCTTCTTTTTCTCCGGGGCTCTTATCTCCGTCTGGAATACTATGCATTTGCTTGTTTATTTATTATCTATCTCACCCAATTAGAAATGTATTCTGTGAAGATAGGGAGTTTGTTTTCCTTATTGCTGTGAACCCAGTGCCTAGAACAGTGCCTGGCACATAGCAGGTGATTAATAAATATGAGCTGAATGAAAGAGAAGGGAAACTAACATTTGCAGGGTGCTTACCATGTGCTGAGCTGTGTCTTAAAGCACTTTCACTGATATCATTTACTCCTTGCAACAATCCATAGAGTATTATTATTCCCATTATATAGACGAGAAAACAGATAAATACAGATATAAATCAACCTTTATTATTTAAACTGAGGATTCAGAATAGAGGCAGAGAGCAGGGTAGAGGGAATGAGGAGATCATTTGACTTCAATTTGCTCCCATTCATTCATCCATAAAATACTGAAGAAGCACCTAAGTATGCCAGTTTCTGGGGATCTAAAATGGAATAGAAAACTATTCTCAGTGTCCAGCCTGGTGGTGGAAACAGCCGTTTAAACAAAAACTTAAAGCAATGTGGTAAGTGCTGTAAGAGAGGTAGAAACTCATCTTTCGGAAAGCATGGGCAGGAAAATGGTTCACCTGGAGAAGTCAGAGAAGGCTCCCTGGAGAAGGTGAGGTTGGAGGTGAATCTCTGTGAACGAGTGCTATGCATTCAAGAAAACTGGCTATTCCTGGAAGGATTCAGGCCAAGCTCTTGAACCTGGCATGTGAGCGCATAGCCCAGCTTCCACCTGCCTCACCAGCCTCGTCTCCTACACAAAATTCTTATTAGTTCCTGCATCACGATGCTATTTCCTACACTTGCAAATGCCACTTCCTCTGTCTGGAACGCCCTCCTACCCACCCCTCAGTGTCACCTCCACCCCAGGATGGACCTGTGCCCTTCTTTGAGCCCCATATTACCCTCCGGATAGACTAGCTCATTGTCACACTTGTGTAACTCCTTCCGAACCAGAACCCCTCTGAGGACAAACAGTCTTAAACACGTTGTTCTTGCTACTGTGTGACATTATGGGACCTGTCACAGGGTGGACATTCAACATATGATTTTTTTTTTTGGTCGAGATGCGCGGCTTGGGGGATCTTAGTTCCCTGACCATGGGTCGAACCCGTGCCCCCTGCAGTGGAAGTACAGAGTCCTAACGACTGAACAGCCGGGGAATTCCCTCAACATAATGATTTTTGGACTGAGCTGAGCCTGGGCTGGAAGGGAAAAGTGGGCTTTTGAGGCTTGGGAAGACCCACGTGCATGAGGGCAGCTGGGGAGCAACGGCTGAGCAGGCCTGGTGGAATGAGCTGCAGAGAGTGAGGTCAGGTCCCTCAGGAGGCGGCGTCAGGGAAACAGGAGCTCCTGGGTTGGGGAGTGTGGATGGAGCACGCAAAGGGCCCTGCCCAGGGCACCCTTCCAGCTGCCTGTGAAGAAAAGCCAAGCCTGCTGAGAGACATAAGCCTTGGGGGCCATCCGTGCACATAAGGGTCCTGGCTGAAGACCCACGTGGGTTGCCTTGGAGCCAGTGGATTGGTCACAGGGCTGCGGGAACATCACTTCCTGCTCGCTGCATACCTGGGCTGCTGACCCCTCAGCCTGGCCACCTGAGTGGCGGGATCTTTCTAAAACTGGAATGAAGCACAGAAGCAGTAGCTGGGGGGGGCTCTGGAGTGGATAAGAGCAGAATCAGTGCCTCTTTCCTGCGCTCCTACAGTTCTGGGGGCATTTAGCCTTGGCTGTGTGCATGAAGGTCTCCCAATCACCCAGTTCTGAGCTCCTCAAAGGGCAGCTGTTAGCACAGCATCAGGTACCAAGTAAACACTTGGAATGAATAAAGGAATGAATGCATGAATGAATGAATAAATGCATGAATGCATGAATGCAAGCTAAGCTGAAGGGCTAAGTCAGAAGTGGGCAAACCTGGCGCTCAGATTGGGGCTCCTGACCTTCAACTCATTCCCAGGGTCGCCCCGTTCTTCCCTTTCTCAGTCCTTACCTAACCGCTGATTATCATGTCAGAAGTCCAAGAAACACCTGTCAGGTTTCGCCAGGTCAGGTTCTAATGCCAGCTACAGTCTGAGTGGGTAAGTCGAGTTGCTTACCTCCCTCCCTGGGCGTGGGATGGGGGTCAGTTACTGAGCCCCACAGCTGCCTCCCTGGGGAAGTGGAGAACTGACCGCTTGGCCCAGGGGCAGGGCAGGGTGGTGGAGGGCAAGTGTGCTTGACTAGGAATCAGCATTGGTGGATTTGAATCCTGGCAGCACCACTTACTCATGACCTTGGGCAAGCTATTTAGCATCTCTGAGCCTCAACATATTTATCTATTAAATGAGGTTAATTATATCTGCCACATTTATTTCCAAGGATCTCTGGGGCAATGAAAGGCTGTGTAAGTGTTTCACAAATAGCACTGGTAGAAGTCTGAGGCTATTGTCCTGAGGGTCTCCTTCTCACCTCCCACCCCCCAATCTCGAGAGAGCAAGAGTGAGGGGCCTCGGAGAGGCGGGCAGCGCTGGTCCCCTCGCATCCTCCTGCATGCTGTCCTCCTGGCTTTCCTGAGCTCTGGCTCTGGGCCAGAAGTGACCTTGATGCTCCCTCGAAGCCGCAGAGCAAACCCAGAGGGACCCAAAGCAGCCTGGCCTCTTCCTGTGTCTCCATTTGTTTCTGAGACTCCATCCCCCGCCTTCCCCTCAAGGCTGTGCTGGGGTTGAGAGAGGTGGGCGTGGCCTGGGAGATGGAGGACTCTCCTTCTCTGTAAGTGACTGATGCTCAGTCGTCCCTGGGCTGACTGTCCAGGGCCAGGGTCACTGTCCTCTGCTTCTTGCCCTGAACTCTCTCCAGGGGAGGGAGAGAAAGGAGCCTGCAACTGCGCTTTGAAGCTGTCATGTGGCTTGGGGGCGTGTGGGGATAAGAAGGGGGCAGAAAGGAGTGGCTCCCACCCTGATTTTGGAATCGCGTCTTTGGAACAAAGCTGGCCAAGGCTAGGGCTGGAGATTTCTCTATTCTCACCCCCCATTAGCCCTCTTTGGGTCACTCCCTATCAGACTGATAATAATAAAAATAAAATAATAATAGCAGCAAGCGGTTTTTGAACACTATGTACTAGGCGCTGTGCTAAACACTTTGCATGTGTATCCTATTCAGTCCTATCTAGGGGATTATTAGTATCATCCCCATTTTACACATGCGGTCACTGAGGCACAGAGGGTCCCCCAGCTGGCAGTAGCGGAACCAAGATTCAAACCCCGGCATTTAGAATTACATGGAAGGGAGGGGATGGTCCATTAATGTAGCAGAGCTGCCTTTGGGTGCTCAGTGTACTTGAGGGTGGCTGGAGTGCGGGTGAGTGAGTGTGTGTGTGTGTGTGTCTATGTGTGTATGTGGTTGAAAGGGAGAGAGGCACGTGCAGGAGGGAGGAGGGGAGTTGTAGTGCCTGCTGATGTCAGATATTATTTGTCCTGACAGAACATAGCCAGGTCCAAACAGGCAGAGTCCCACATTTCGCCTCTGTGGGGAGACCTGAAAACAAAGCCTCCAGACTCAGGGAAAGCTTCCTGGGATCTGAACACATGCCTGGCACATGGCGGGCATTTAATATTTGTTCGGTGACTCAAAGGATGGATGGACCCCCAAAAACAAATTTCTGACCTAGGGGTCGGAAGATGAGATTTCAAGTTCTAGCAGACGTGGCATGTGGCCCTGGGCCAGTCTCGTCCTCTCTCTAGTCCCCGGGCCCCCTTCTCCGGGAAATGAAGGTGCTGGTAGTAGATGCTTATTTCAGCCCCAGGCTGAAACACGCTGCACAAGTTGAGAATCTGAGCTCAAAGGCACCAGCTTGCTCTGCTCACCTCCAGGGCCCTGGCCTGGCTCCGGCTCAGGAAGCTTTTGTTTGGAGTCAGATCAGATGCAGCCAGTCCGCTGCGGGGACTGGGAAAGGACCGCGGGCAGTGAGGACAGAGGCCAGAGAGAAAATGTCTCAGCTCATCCCCGACACCTCAGGGGTGCAAGAGTCTCCAGCCCATATCCCCTGGGGAGAGGGGGGCACCAGGCCGTCCTTCCCCTTGGATTGATCAGGCAAAAGGTCCTAAACTCTCACTGCCTAAGACCCTTGGGAAAGGACAGGGCCCCCAGAGCGGGACTGACTTCTCCTGCATGCAGGAAGGAATGTGGCATCTGATTTCACTTCCCACAGCTGCCAGCATAAAGTCGATATTTTTTTGTGGTGCAGACAGTAAAGAGAGAATACAGTGTTGAATTGTTTGGCATTATCAAGGATTTCAGCTCCCCAGGACTTCTGCATAAAGAGATGGAAATAGAGCTGTCGGAGCCAAGAAAAACATAGAAGTATATGAATTTATTACATATTATCTTTCCTCCTTCCAAACAGCCCTGGAAATGTCAAAAGATCATCTATTGTTTCACTGTTGATAAAAAAAAAAAAAAAAAAAAACACGGTTTGGGTTTGGTGGGCTGTGGGCTTGGGCATGAGGCTGAAAGTAGGAGAGGAAGACACGAATGTTTCCCCAGGGCAAGCTTCAGGAGGCCCAGCCATCTTTCTAATTCTTCCTTTCTGGGTGTGAGTTTCACAGATGTATTTAGGCCAGGGCAAGCATGTGACTGCACATTTGCTCGCTTGTAAATGTGTAAGTGCCTACTGTGTGCAAGGTTCTGTGCGTGGTCCTGCTGGAGATCCCTGGGTCAAGCTCATCGCTGCAAGGGGCTCAGGGCCTGGTGCTGACCATGCACTATGTGGTCATCCCATCTCCGACACAGCTAGCTGTCTGCCCGGAGAATCCAGAGAGGGGCCGGCTGTGCCACGTGGAGGAGATCCAGGAAGGCTTCTCAGAGAAGGTGACATCCGAGCTGGACCTTGAAGGATGAGTAGGCTTTCTCCTGGCACAGGAGGGGAGCAGAGGCATTGCTGGCAAAGAGAAGAAAGCATGATGACACAAGCTGAAAGGCCGCACTCAGCCATCAGATCTAGAAGTTGGGCCTGAGGGCAGGGAGTACCCGAGCCAACTCTCTGCTGAGCTGGCCCAGCCCCTGGCAACCCACTGAGTAACTGAGGCCTTGTCTGATTCGAGATCTGCCTTTCTCACTCTCCTCTGATGCTGATATGGGTGTAATTTTCCACCTGTGATGCTCCCACTGACCACCCCGCCCCACTGTCTTCAGCAGGCTGGCTGGCAGCTGGGCTCAGGGCCCTCCGGGGAGGAAGCCGGCCCCTGGCTTACCTCCTAGCTGCCCTCCTCAGGCTAGAGAGAGTCTGACTGTTGAGGAGCTCTTGGCCACCCCATGTACCGGGGGTACCACAGGGCCAGGGGGATTGGGTCAGGCCCTCCAGGGTCAAGACTTTCAAGGCTCCAAGTGCCAGGAGCCTTCAATCTCGTGTACAAATGGTGCCTGATGAGGAAGCAGGGCAGACAGATAGGCCGGGAGCCTCCACGGCTTTTCCTCTTCTGGCCGGACACCCCCTCGATGGGAGACTCAGTATCCCCTCCTTCCTGCCCTCCGCACCGCTCTTTTCCCAGGAGG
This sequence comes from Eubalaena glacialis, assembly GCF_028564815.1. Taxonomy (NCBI): domain Eukaryota; kingdom Metazoa; phylum Chordata; class Mammalia; order Artiodactyla; family Balaenidae; genus Eubalaena; species Eubalaena glacialis. Next base: position 8,652,908 of record NC_083725.1, on the reverse strand, counting down.
TCCCAGAAGTCAGGGGATTTCTGAGTCGTGAGAAACCCTGGGGACCCAGAAGCCTCCAGAGCAGCGTGGTTGTTCAGCTCCAACCTGAACCCCCAGCTCAAACCCTGGCTTCCCAGCCCACAAGATGCTCCTTTCACAGCTGGTCAGCTCTTCCTTTTGTTAACCTAAAGCCTTCCTCCCATGGCTTCCTCCTAAACAAGGAGATTTGTGAGAGGCCGCTTGCTCCGAGGTCTGGCCTCTGTCAGTTCCAGGCTCTAGAAGGGATGCAGGCTGAGGGGGCCCAGACCTCTGCTTGGTTTCCCCAGCAGCTCATCTTGGTGCTGCTATGCTGGGTGCAAAGAACCAGGCAGAAGGTTCCTTTCACACAGACGGCTGTGTCTCCGCATCTTCCAAAACCTTAACCCCCAAGTAGGTAAGAGAAACCCCAAGCCCGGGAGAAAAGCATAACCTCAATCCCGTACTTCTGAATTCTGCTTTTCAGTTTTCATATTCTTCTTGCGCTTGTTTCTCTTGTGACCCTCAAACTACCCTGAGGGGTAAACAGAGCAAGCATTGCATTACTCTCACTTTTATAGATGAGCAAACGGGGGTCCAGACCAAGTGACATGCCTGAGCTCATAGAGCTCGTTTGTGGAGGGCTGGCACTGGGCGCCCGTCTCCAAGCTTCTGTTCACAGCCCCGGCCACCCCGCCACGTCCCCAGGCAGGCCCCAGGCCCGGGAAGGATGCAGGTGCAGCGGTGGGCCCTTCCCTGCCCTGAGCCAGCGCTGGTCTGGACCTGTGGGCAGTGTGACCCCACGCCTGGCCTCGGCCTCTTCCACCCCGAATCGGAAGTCCAGCGTCAGGGCCTCTAAGATTCCTCGAATCCTCAAGGCTCCTGCTTTATCAGAAAACTGCCACTTAAACATTTCTCTTTCTGCTTTGGGGAAACGTTGACAGAAATGGAGGACAGAGCTGAATCAGCATTGCAGAACCGTGGGCGGAACTGAGTGTCCGTGTAGGGACAGGCGCTAGGAAGATGACACAGAAAAAGACCCCATCTATGCCCCTTACCACTGGAGCACGAGGGGGCTGGTGGGCGAGAGCAAGTACAGGGGTGTTTATGGTAACGTGTTCACTGCCTAACCCTCTACCCGCCCTTCATCCCCACTCCCTTCCTGCTGCCCCAAGACAGACATGTGCTGCCTGTCTGAACTAGCAGCTTGATACAGACCAATCCCAATAGACTTCTGGAAGAATGCAGGGAGGTTGCCAGGCTCTGGAAATGGCAAGGAGCACGGCTGGAGGGGACCCGCCACACATATAGGGAGCCAGTCTCCACACACATAGGGAGCTTGGCGGCCTGATGGATCCAGAAAATGGTTCTGGGCCTCCACAGGGAAGGCTACTCAGGTGGGGCTGCTCAGAAGTAGGTTTGCTTGGGTAGAGACCGAGAAGAGCTGGTAATGCCCTGGACTGCAGCCCCAGTCCCAGCCCCAGCTCCAGGGACCTGTCTCGCCCGGCTCTGGCCCTGAAAGGAAGACGTTCTGTTCCCCTTCCCTGGAAACCCCCTCAATTACAGGAAGCTGGGTGTTATCTTAAGGTCTGTAAACGGCCTGCCTGCTTTTCCAGCTGGAGCTGTTCATTCAGAACAATTAGCACACAGTTTAGAGCTGGAATGGAACATATGGCAGGGGGTCCCCAGGAGCGAGCGTGTGGCAGCCTGAGAAGGAGGGAAGCGGCCTGGGGAGGGGCGGTGTGGGGGGAGTTGGAAAGGGGGTGCTCCAAGCAGGTACACCTGCTCTCAGTGTTGGAGGGAACAGAAGTGTGGGCTTGTGCAGACGCCTTCTGCATCCCAGGTCGTGAGTGCATCCAATGTCCCTTAAACTGACATTTTATGTCAAGAGACTTGAGAAGCCCCGTAAGCCTGGGGAGCATCCTTCTCTGAGGAGCTTTAGGGCAGATGCCCAGGGTCTGTCCTGGGGTGAGGGTGGGAATCCCGAGGAGCTCGTATTTACCCAGGCACCCTTTGATGTTCGCTCGTTCCCTAAACAGTGACGGGGACCTACTCTGTGCCAAGAACTGTCCTAGGCATTAGAGAGACATCTGTGAAGAAGACAAACCAAGATCCCTGCCCTCGTGGAGTTTTCACTCAGACACGGCACAGCGGCCAACTGCTGAGCAGGTTAGAAGGCAGGTTAGCCTTCCCAACCGACACGGTCAGCCCCGTGACGGCTTTTTTACACGCAAGGAAATGAAAACTCAGAGTCTGTGAAAACCTGTTCAAGTTCTCTGAGCTAGGAAGTGGTGCGGTCTGGATTTAAACCCATCTGGCCCAATGCCTGTGGCACTCACCTTGCCTCAGAGACAGACAAGATGCCCCAGCCCATACGGGCAACTTCCAGATGGTCTGCAAGGCCACAGAATCACCGACTCCTGTGCAGGGAGATGTACAAATTGCTCGGGCCCTCAGCCTTTCCCGGAGGAAGGGTAGCTCCTGGAGATTTAGTGACCTGCCTAAGGTCACATCCGGTCACACTGTCGTAGAACCGGAGCCTGGAGGTTCTTTTCTCTGGAGCCATGCCAACTTGTCAGGTCTTCCCAGCAAGCCCGCAGCTGTGCTCTCAACAAGAGCCAGCCTCCCGCCGGCTCCAGAGACCCTGCACTGCCCCCCAGGCCCACCTGCCCCGCCTGTCCCAGGTCAGAGGAACCCACGGGCTGGACGGGGCTGACTCATGGAGCCTCCCTCCGGCTGGGATGTGGCACCACCGGGGAGGGGGCCGCCGAGCAGTGTGGCCACGCCACCCCCAGCCTGAGTTTCACTGTGCTCGAACGAATGGCTGTAAACAGGCGTCTTGCCGGGTCAGGAGCTAAACACCACTCTGTCTGGAAGAAAAATGGCAGTAACAGCATCAGGGGCAACTGCGAAGGTGAAAGGGAGAGGAGAGAAGAGGCAAACTGACCATAATACGGTGTTTATGAGACTTAAATTGGAGCCCAGGGCAGGTAAAGAACAGAGCTATAAATCCAGCCTCCTGAAAGAATATTCTGGAGGTAGGAGACGCAAGCTCATTTAAAATATGTCTGAGATGAGAACCTAAGATCGTTATTTTTGAGTAAGGATATAAAATGCTAAACAGTGCCTTTATTAGTCCTTTCTAAAAGCCAGGTGTAAAATACTGCCATTCCCAAGGTTGTGTTTTTCCTTTTTTTGTCTTTTAATGGCAGAAGTTAAAATCTCCTTAAGCCATTAGCCATCCGTCCCCAAGGTGAGCCCCCAAAGCGGTTCTGCCAGGGACCCCCTCCCCTCACCCAGGGGGAAGGGTGGCCGCCCCGCTAAGCCTTGCACACCCCTCCCCAGCCCTCCCTCGGCCCCGACAACTCCTAGTGCCCGCCTGGCAGCAGGTGGCTGAAAAGGCTGAGAAGTTTTATGGGTCTGCCCCAGTAGACCCTGTCTCCCACCATTTGCAAGTTTGGCCGGTTGCTCCCCACTCACAAATACCTAATGCTGAAGATATTCGGCCACTGGAGCACTGCCGGGCACGCCTGCCCCAGGGTGAGTGGCGCTCACTAGCTCAGCCCGGGGTGCTCTCAAATGGCATTTCTTCTTCCCGTGCCGGCTCTCTTTCTTCCTTCCTTCTTGCCTTTCTTTCCTTTTCTTTCTTTTTCTTTTCTTTTCTTTCCATCAAAGCCTGATGCTACCAGAGAAAAAAGTTCATAAAAATGTTATGTCCACCATAAAAGCCCTAATGTGGCATTCTGCATGATCCATGCATTAACATTAACATTTCCCAGGCAGTTATTGTGAGATAATGGTCCCAGCCATAATTCAGCGGCAACGTTCCTTCGAGCAAATGTTATGGAGGAATAAATGACTTGCCGATTGTGCTGCTGCGATGGGGTGGGGAGAGGTGAGCGGCTTGAAAATGCAGACTCTGGATCTTAGAGACCCCAGCACGGCTGTGGAGGGGGCTGGGGCTTCTTCTAGGTCTGGCCACAGACTCTCTATGCACCCTGAGGCCAGGCCCTCTACGTTCTGTCTCTGTTTCACACAAATCCCATCTTTCTTCTCAGTGCTATATTGGGAGAATTGGCCAAGAAAAAGGATTCAAGGCATCAGGCTCACAGGCAGGGCTGAGAGGGTGATGAGTGGCTTTGGTACCTTGACCCACAGAATCCTCCTCCCCATCACTCCCCCTGTGGTCCCAGCACACTTCACCCTCACCTCTGGTACAGCACTTATCGCCTTGGATTTTCATTACAGTAAGTCCCCTACGTACGAACCTCCACGTTGCGAACTTTCAAAGATGTGAACATGCGTTCCATCAATGTCAGGCGTGAGTGAAACTGCAGCTTGCCCTCCATCTCCTACTGCTGACGATCCTTCAGCTCTACCGTCTCCCACCTCCTCTCTCTCCTACAGTCAGCAACTCTTCTTGCCTGTTCACTCGATGCCAGACCCTGTATGCCAGCTGTTATACTGTACTACTGTACTTTTCAAGGTACTGTACTGTAAGATTAAAAGTGTTTTTTTTAATTTTTTGTTTGTTTTTTATGTATTATTTGTGCGAAAGGTATTATACACCTATTACAGTACAGTACTATATAGCCGATTGTGTTAGTTGGGTACCTAGGCTAACTTTGTTGGACTTATACGAATGCGCTCTCAGAACGGAACTCGTTCGTGTGTAGGGGACTTACTGTATTTGTTTACATGGCTGTGTCCCCTGCTATAACTGTGCCCTCCATATGAGCAGCAAACAGACCTTAGTCTTTTTGGTGACCTAGCACAAAGCAGATGTTCATTACGTGTTGGTTGAAAGTGGGGATGCATGGATGGATGGATAGATGGGTGGATGGATAGTTGGATGAGTGACAGCAACAGAAAAAGATCCAGTAATGAAAGCAGACCAAAAGATGAACAGGATTTGACATTAGGGATAAAGGGGGAAATACCTAAAACAACCTTTATTGAACAAAATCATAAGGGTGTGGGCTTGAATGGAACTTAGGGATCTGCCTCTGTGCTCATTTTACTCTTTGGGAACATGATACCTAGAGAGCTGGGGTCCAGGCCAGGACTAGAACTCGGGACACAAGTTCAATGCTCTACCAGCTACCATCTTGCTGCTGACATGCAGGCTAATAATATGCAAAAGAACCTTTTTCTACTCTCAAGGAGTTGCTTCCTAGTGGAGGGGACACATCAGGCACAAAATCAACTTACCACAATTCATGAGGAGTGCTGCAGTGGGAAATGTCTTCAACTGGGAGACTAAAAGTCACGACAAAGGATATGGGCCTTGGAGGATAAACAAAACCAGAAAAGGCAAACTGGGAGGGGAGGGAGAACATTTGAGAAGAGGGAACAGTGTGGGCAAAGGCACAGAGATGGCTGGAAATAAGAATCCCTCACAGATACTTAATTTGTATCGGTGGGTGTTGAGTGCACGATCCCGGGAGACCATTTGGCTCTTGGGTTGAACTTCCTTAGACCGTGCCCCTTTACTGCTCCTTGCTACTCCTCCCTGACAAGTTATCAGCTTGTGGTGACACTCTTGGCCACGTGGCCAGCTCTCTGGCTTGTGCCTGGCTGGGCCTTGCCAGCTCCACTGGCCCTCCCAGCTCCAGGGATGGCAGCCACGTCCTGGTCTTCTTTCCTACCTCTGCCCAGTCCTGCTCAGGCCCCAGGGGAAGATTCATCAGGAGCCACCTTCCTCCCAGAAGTGTTAGGAGGGGGGAATCTCTGTGAGAAGCACAAGGGAACATGTGGGCGCTTTTCCAAATGCCACATGTCATGACCACTATGATCTCTCCTAAGAGCAGTTGCCCAGAATGCGGGACCAGATTTATTGCACCGGCGAAGGAAATGGGGACCTCTACAATGCATTCGAAGGACCCTGGAGAGGCTTGGCCCCAATCAGAAGCATCTTCCTCACTCAGGGGTCTCATCATGTCCTAGAGCTGGCAGGGGCCTTGGAGGTCGACTGGTTTAACCTGCTGAGCTGTGAAGGCATCTCCAGTAGCAGACTTTCGTTCTCTTCCTAATAAGTCCTGGTGAGGGCACCTCTTCCTGCTGGGGCAGCTCTCACTGGTAGAACCCCCTCACATGGAGGGGAATTTGTCTCTGTCACTTCCACCTTTCTGTCCCGGTTCTGCTCTCCAGGCATGCAGTGTAAGACCAATGCCTCCTCTGCAGAGCAGCTCTTTAAACACTGAAGACAATACGCACGTCCCTCCCTAAGTCTTCTGTTCTGCGGGTATATACCTTTCTGCAGCATCCTAGCCTTCCTCCCCAGATGCACTCCAGATAATCAGTGCTCCTCTTCGGAAGCAAACACAATCCTCCAGAGTAGTCTGAGCCATTGCCTCCTTCACCTGGACTTGTAGGAATGCAGACTCAGATTGCAGTTACCTTTTTTTTTTTAAATTTATTTAATTTTTGGGGGGCTGTGTTGGGTCTTCGTTGCTGTGTAGGCTTTCTCTAGTTGTGGCGAGCGGGGGCTACTCTTTGTTGTGGTGCGCGGGCTTCTCATTGCTTTGGCTTCTCTTGTTGCGGAGCACGGGCTCTAGGCGCGCGGGCTTCAGTAGTTGTGGCACGTGGGCTCAGTAGTTGTCCCTCGCGGGCTCTAGAGTACAGGCTCAGTAGTTGTGGCACACGGGCTTAGCTGCTCCGCGGCATGTGAGATCTTCCCGGACAAGGGCTCAAACCTGTGTCCCCTGCATTGGCAGGCGGATTCTTAACCACTGTGCCACCAGGGAAGCCTGCAATTACCTTTTTATTGTTTTGGGCAGCCACATCATAACACTGGTACCTATTGAATTTTCAGTCAAACGTCCCTATTTTTTCATATGTGATGCCTTTAAGCTCCATCTCTCTCACTTATACAGTCTGCATTTCACTCTAACAGTGTAAATTTATACTTCTCTCTAGTCGACATCATCGCCTTGCTTTCAGCCTGTGTTTCTTGCCTCACGAGCTCTTTCTCAATCTTAATTCTGTCTTTAAACACATTAAGTATCCCTTCAGTGAGTGGAATGATAAGCACACCTTCTATAATGTTATGCAAATTGTTGGTAACTATGCTCAACAGCCCAAGCTGTTTATTTCAACGTGAAAGACCTCCCTCCACACTGAAATCAGCTAATCAATACTGATTGGGGACAATCACAATCCAGCTAAAAGTTCACCTACCACTCTTCCCATCCAGCTTACTCTTTTAAATTGAAATGTAGTTGACAATATGCTGAAGGATATCATGGAAGACATTGTTGCATATCTTGCTGAAATCAAGATACTTCTCAGAATTTTCTTTATCTACCAACCTAGGAATTCTATGTGTTTTTAAGGGCAGTAGAGTTAGTTTGACATGACTGTTTTTCAATGAAGCTATTCTGGTTTTTGGTCACCACTTCTTTCTTTCATAAATAATCCAATTTAGAATTTTTGTTAGCAATTAATATCAAACCTACTATCATGTAGCTCCCAGAATCTGATGTTTACCACTTTACGAAAATACAACTTTTGCATGTTTCCGTCTCTAAAAACTATTTCTTTTCATCATTTCACAAACAGCTAACAGTGGTTCTCCAATCCTATCTTGAAGTTCTTTCTGTACTCTAAGATGTGATTTGCTGGTGTCCGCAGCCTTGATTTTATTTAAAGCTATAAGAGGCTTGTTTACCATCTCCTCATCTATCTCAAACTTGAAACCTTTATAAATCATTTTTTTAGTTTGACGATCGTTGCCTTGAAGAAAACAAAGCAAAGTGGGAGTTAAATCATTTACTTTCCTTCTGTCATCTGTAACCTCCTACGTCTGACCCGGGCTGTAGCTGCCTCCATCCCTTATTTTTGTCTCTTTCTGTTTTGCTTCAAGTGTTGCTTTTTAAGAGAGAGGAGAGGGAGAGTATGTGGCGGGGTGGGTAGGGAGAGGGAGGCGGTTTTCGGACTCCACTTCATTCTGGTCTTTGGCCTTCCAAGCCCACTTCTGACGGGTTCAGGCTACTCTTGTGTATTGCTTCTTGTTTATAATCCTCTCCTTTCATATTCTGCATATGTGCTTTTAAGTCATCACAGAGCTCAGATTTGGAAATGTGGACACAAGATGTGATGTCCATTACATTCCACATTCACCGTTAGAAAGACATAGGTCAAAGCCTCCTCTCTTAAAAACATAATTAGCAATGAAATTCAACCCAACCAATATTTTCTGATCACCTCTTATGCCCAAGGCATAGTTCCAGATACAGAGGTGAGCAAGAATTGTCCCTGCTTTCGACACGATGGAGGAAGCAGACACACAAATTACCATAGCCCTAGACAGGATGAGACGAAGATGACAATGCTGGTTTATACAGAGTGTTGCGAGACCCCAAAGGGAAGAGGGACCGTTTCTGTCTGAGAAGATCCAGGAAAGATTCCTGCAGGAAGTAGCATTGACGTGGTCATGGAAGGCTGGGGAGTGGATAAGAAGTCAGAGGTGAAGAGGCCATAAATTCCTTAGGAAGGCACAAAGGTAAGGAAGCAAGATGGTGTCTGGAGAACAGCCGATGACTTTCTGTGGCTAGACCATATGGTGGCCTGGAGTAGACTACAGCCCCAGACATTCGTTCCAAGCTTTCTCCTCTACCCTGGTGTCCCATCAAAACATTGAGCACAACACACCCTCAAATAAACTCAGCAGCACCTCCTCTAAACCTGTTCTTCCTCTGTGATCACCCCCCCCACCTTTTTTGGTGGCATCACCATCCTCCCAGTATACTGAACACTGAACTTAGAATCAAAAGATCTGCATTTGAATCTAGGATCCAGCTCTTCCCTTCTCTGAGCTTCTATTTCTTCATCTGTAAAATGGGGGAACAGGGCCTAACTTTCCTCCTCACATAGGAGAGTTGTGAGGATGAAATGAGAAAATGTGGAAGGAACTGCTTTGTAAATGGTGACGTGCTCTGTACAGGCAAGATGTCACTCTGATGACGCTGGTCCCTGGACGGGTGCACTGCACCGGGCGGTAAGTTGTTGTGAATGAAACTGAGGTTTCCTGTGAGCAGTGCCTGACGCTCCTGTTAGTTCAGCGCCTTGTGGAGGGAACTGGGAAGGTAGGAGGCCAGGGTGGGGAGGCCGAAGGCAAAGGGAGAGATGTGAGAAAGGCTGTTTGGAGGTAAAGACCCAAGCCCGTTTTGGTTGGAGCTGAAGCGGGCTGTTTTTGAGATTCTTCAAAGCTGTGGGAGTTCATGCTGAGTGCCAGGCTCCGTGGGAAGTCACCCTGCCGTGCCTATGGAGAGCAGGCTGTGAGGTGAATCGGGAATGTTCCTCTCGGCACCTTCCTGCAAGACTCCTAATGCAGGAAGATGGAGCGTGGGAGGTGGGGAAGGCAGGGGCAGAAGATGCTTTGGGTAGACACACCCGCACCCGTCCTGTCTACCTCCTGTCACATGCTGCACACTGCAGGCCCTCTGAACACAGAGATGACAAAGCCATGGTCTCCGATCTCAGAGAATGCCATGGGAAATGCCGGTACTTGTAACCCAAGGTGGTAAGCGGCATAAAAGAGGAGAGCTCAGGGTCACAGGAGCACAGAAGTGGAAGTCACCGTTCGCCAGAGAGGAATGATGCTCAGACAAAGCCTGCAACGGGAGAGAACCCAGTGAAGGCTCTTTGGGAATGCATAGCTGTCCAAGCAGATGAGGCCGGCAAGGGCATCCCAGGAAGAGAGGACAGCAGATGCAAAAGCACAGGGGCAGCCATACGTTTGTTCTCTACATCTGTCTCTATTTCTGCTTTGTAAATAAGATCATCTATACCAATTTTTTCAGATTCCAAATATATGCATTAATATACGATATTTGTTTTTCTCTTTCTGACTTCCTTCGCTCTGTATGATAGTCTCTAGGTCCATCCACGTCTCTACAAATGACCCAATTTTGTTCCTTTTTATGACTGAGTAATATTCCATTGTATATATGTACCGCATCTTCTTTATCCATTCCTTTGTTGATGGACATTTGAAAAAAAAAAAAAAGCACTGGGGCCTGGGAAAGCGTCTTGAGCTCCTGGAAATGCCTGTTGACGCCGTGCGGCTGGAGCACGGGGTGATGTGAGAGACGGAGGAAGCAGCAGCGTGAGGGCAGCGGGGAGCTTAGACAGTGGGGATGGGAAGGGGAAGGTATTTAAAGTACATTTAGGACGAAATAGCAGCATGTGATGGAAAGGAGGTGAGAGAAGGGGGAGGAGGGAAAAAGAGAAGCTGAGGGCGTCTCCAGGTTTCCTTCTTGAGTGCCTGCAGCGACAATGATGCCATTCATCCAAAATGAGGAGCAAACGTGGGGGGAGAGTGGGCAGAGTGGAGACAGTGGGGCTCATAGTTGGGCGTGGCTGAGTTTGGGGAGGGGGTGCCATGGGGTATCTGGACAACATCCTACCTCCTTCAGTTTTGCATCTCAGTCCCGCTGTCCCAAGTAGAATGTATTTGTCGTTCAGCTGCACTATAGCCGCTTGAGGGCAGAGATTGGGTCTTACTCACCTTTGTACCTGGTCCTGGGATGCAGCACGAGCTGTCCACGGTTACACACCATTTCTTTACCTTCTCTGCCTGAGTTTCTTCACGCGCTTGATAACGCCTCAAAGGCAGCACGGGAAAAGCAGACACCCCCACCCGCTGAGTCCTGGCCATGCCCCTACCAGCCGCGTGGTATGGAGTGCGCCGCTTGACCCTGGAGTCTGTGCTGTCTTGTTTGGTAGCCACCAGACACACGTGTCTATTTAAATTAAAATTAAATTAAATTACAAATTCAGTTACTCAGTCGCACCAGCCACAATCCAAGTGCTTACTAGCCATGTGGTGTCTACGGTCCTGGATGCTGCAAACAGAGGACACCTCAGAGAGTTCTGTTGCGCAGTCCACAGGGGCCTCACCTCACATGGTCGGCAAGGGTCAACTAGATCACGTGCGTAAAGCTGGGCGCCACGGCTGGCACACAGGAACCTTCAGTAAACATCGGCGGTGCAGTGGTTAGGACTCCGCGATCCCACTGCAGCGGGCACGGGTTTGATCCCTTGTTGGGGAACTAAGATCCCGCATGCCGCTGTTAGTATTCAGAATGAACTGGGAGACAGAGCCCAGGGCGCAGAGCCACAGGTGTCTGGGGCCAAGACGACAGTCCCTGTCCTTGGGGAGAATAAACAGTCGCGTCCGGGAGAGCTGAAGGGCCTCAACATGCACTTTGAGAATTTGGGGTTGATGTGAGAGGCAGCTCCTCGGGAACCTCCAGAGAGAGGCGTTTGGAGGACTTCGGATGATCTCGGGAAAGCAGAGGGGTGGTGCCCACTGTGACATCACTTCCTTGTGGATCTGGGGGTGGGTCTAGCTCTGGGTCCCGGGCTGCAGCAGATGGGCTGGGACCTGGGGGTGGGAGGGGAGTGGGGATCCTGGCTCAGAAGTCCATCTGCGTTGTAATAGCGGGAAAGGCACAGAGCTGGCGTCCAGATGGCCCGGCGATGTCTCTTCCGGAGCACATGCTGCGTCTCTGCAGGCTTTTGCCCCTCTCTTGTGCCCTGCATGTCTGAGGCCAAGTGACCAGGTCCATTAGTGACCTGCAGTCAGCAGGGAGAGGGGGCAGTTTGTTGCAGGAGGCCGGGCAGCTGGGACAGAGGAGGCAGTGATGCCGGGAGGCTCCATCACAGAAAGCCTCACCTTCCGTCCCTGCGCTGGGGACCAGCCTGGACCAGAAGGCAGAGATTTCCTGATGGGGATGCCCCTTGGTCCCCCAGCCCAGCGGACAGCCCCAGCTGAGGGCCTCGGATGGAACAGACGGATGGACGGTGGCTTATCCCTGATGAGCAGCCTCCCTGGAGGGAAAAGCCGAATATTCACTTTGGCTGGGCAGGGGGGAGGCGGGGAGGGGATTCTGGTGCAGTGAGAAAGCCCCAGGCCGCGGGACTCTGGCCTGGGCACGCGCTCTCACAGATCCTCCGTGTGGCCACAGAGTCACGCCCCTCTGGTCGGCCTCTGACCAAGGGGCTGGATGGGTCATCTCGAAGTCCCGTCCAGCCCTCTGTTCTACCACAGTGTGTGGAGCTGGAGGGGAGAGGGTGTGAGTGGGCTGCAGTTTTCCTTGGGCTGCAACCTGCTCAGAGACCAGAGGTTCTGTCTTCTCATCCGAGCGGCTCTCTGCAGCCCTCCCGTCCCACCGCCTCCCTCCTGCCCTCCCTAGGAGGATGGATTGAGGCAGTGTGGAGAAATCCGAATAACTAATCAGATTCCTCATTAGCCCCCTGCAAGGATGCTCAAACATTCACTTTGCTGTTTGTGAAGCAGAAAGAAAACCCCTCTCCCTACATTAAAATCGATGCCTTATTAACCCCTGTGCTCCCGACCTGGGGGCCCGCTCGCCCCATCCTGCCTGAGGCCCAGCGGCTCCGGCGCTACCCTGGGCCACTTGCACTTTCTATTATTCATTGGCCCAGCGCAGAGATGCCTCTCTTCACAGGAGCCGGCTTGGTGCCAGCTCAGAGGCAGCTGCTCTGTTTTCTCCTTGGTAGGGCTGGACCCCACCCCAGGGTGCAGTGGCCAGGCTGCCGCAAGGCTGCTGTGGTGGGTGGGTGAGTGAACGGTGGTGTGGACGTGTCTTTCTCCGACCTGAGGGGGCACAGTGAGCTGCTCTGCTCCTCAGATGAGACAGCCCGGGGAGCGAGCGGCTGCCTCTTAGTCCAGTGCTGGGCTGGGCTGTGAAGACCTGAGCGTTTGTCTGGCCCTCTCTGCACACCTGCGCCCACAGTGCCCCGTGGCCTCCCTGGCACAACCCCACACCAGGCCTTAAATCTGTTCACTGGCACTCCACCCAGGCAGGCAGCCCGCATTGCACACCCTCCACGTCAGAACAGAAATCCACAAATACGCGTCATGTGCTGGACCTTGAACCAGGAGCTCTGGGGGATCCAAAGCCATTCGAGGCACAGTCCCTACCCTCAGGGAGATTGATGTGCCCACACAGAGAGGATCCTGGTGAAGGGAGGGAGGGAGGAAGGAGGAGACCTGAGCAGTGGAAAAGACTCCTCTGGGTTCTCTGAGCCTAAGATGCTGTGGAGGAAGTAAGACCTGCTAGGAGACCCTCATTCCTTCCTTCTGCTTGGTACTGGCTCAGCCCTCTCACTGGCTGCCGATCTGCCCTGTTAGGGTCTGTCTACATCGCTTGCCTGTCTTGACCTATGAGCTCACAGCCAGTGTCTAGCCCTGGGTAAACTCTATTTTGTGGCCCTCTGTATAATAGGTCCCTAAAGACAGCTTTGTGAGGAGAAGGAGGAAGAGCTGAAAGTGGAGAATGAGAAGAGAGAGGAATTTAACCCCCAGCTCTTATTTCCAACCACTTTAATTTACGACATTGAGCGATGGCCAGAGGTCACCTTCCTGATCTTTGACTCGGGCTGGTGAGGATGGTCATTCAACCAATACCTGCAAGTGCTGCTGTGTGCTAGGGATTCAAGGTGAGCCGAGCAAACCTGGGTCCCTGCCCACGTGGAGCTTATAGCTTAGTGGAGAAAACAGGCATTACCCAAATCATCGCAAATGAATATATAATTATAAACCAAGTTAAGTGCTCAAATTGAATCCTGAAATGCAACATACAAAGGAGGCCTCCCTGGTCTGAGTTGTCAGTGTAGCTCCCCTGAGGAAGCGGCTCTGGCTGAGATGTGAAAGTGAAGCAGACTTACTAGTCAAAGGTGGATGAGGAAAGAGCATCTTCCAGGAGGATGGGATGGCTGTGCAAAGGCCCTGTGGTGGGAAGAAGCATGTCCTCTTTGAGGAACCAATGCCTGGGTGGCTGGAAGGCCAAGAGCCAACTAGATGAAGCAGGAGAGCTGGGCAGGGCCAGACCACCCTGACCTTCTAGGCCAAGGTAACGATTTTGGTCTTGATCTCAAGAGGAATGGGAAGCCAACAACTGTTTGGAACCAGGGAGGAGAGGGGGAGGGGGTAGAATGGCATTTTCACTTCAAAGGGGTCTCCCGGCTGTTTAGTAGAGAACAGATGGCGATCATCTATATGTTAAATGGATCATCTTATTCCCTTGCTCTTTGTTTCCTATCTCCCACTTTGGTGAGCTGAAGTCTGTAGAATGTGCTGGAGCTTTATGAAGGGAGATGTATATCTAATTTCTGATCATCCAGTATTCAGCCTCAGCTCAGAACCTGCCAAAATAAACTATCACCCTTGAAGTGGGGCCTCTCCTTTCCTAACTTGCAGAGACTCGGGCAGCTGTGACCACTCTGACCATTGCAAGCCTCCCTGAGAGGTGTCAGGAGGGGAAGCAACCTCCATGAGCTGCAAGCATCTCCTCCCCATTTGGCTAATGGCTCCTCTGTCTCGGTTATTCCAGCTGCTGCTCCTACAGAAACTGCTTTTGTTTAGGACAGAGCCCTTCCTTCTTTTATTTCAATGAACGTTAATTGATCTTAGCCTATAGATAAGGATACTCTGAGGGTCAAACCCCACACTGCCCTTGCCCTGCAGCATCCTGCCTATGGTGGGAGCCGGGTACGTGAACAGTCGCCCCATAGGAGGCAGAAGGAACTAAGCACCAAGGGTAGAGCCACCGGACGACCCGGTTTGCCTGGGATGGTCTCAGCCGAAGCCTGTAGTGTCTGTGTAATTATTAATCTCCTCCCCTCTCAAAACTGTTCGGGTTTGGGTGGTACCTTATGTGGTCACCCTAACAATGGGCCATGGCTGTACAGAAGTGCGCGCCATTCTCTGCAGGAATTCGGAAGACATCCCGGGGTGAATAATGTTTCACCTGAGCCCTTGAAGAATGAGCCGTATCTCAGCTACTAGAGCAGGGAAATGGAGCACGTCGGTCCTGGAGAGCAGAACGAGGGGCAGGCCTCGCGGAGGGTGTGAGGAGCGTCTGTGCAGGAGGGGATGAGCACAGCTTACCTGCAACCTAGACCAGCTCAGCAAACTCGTTATGGAATGTTTTAGACAGTACATATTTCAGGTTTTATGTTGTGTTGCAGCTACTCGGCTCTGCCACTGTTGTGGAAAGCAGCCACAACATAGGCCATAGTGAAGGAAGGGTGGGGCCGTGCGCCAATAAAACTTTATTTACAAAAACAGGCAGCCTAGGGATTTGACTTGGGTATCATTTGCCAGCCCCTGACCTAGAGGTCGTGAAGGAGAGTTATGAGACATAGGCCTGGAATGTTCGGTAGGGGCCATATCGTGAGAGGTCTCAAATCCCTGACTTATTTATGTTAATGATAGCAGTATTTTTGAACACAGGCATGACTCATCTAAGGTCCTAGGGTTTGGAGGGCACTGGAGAGAAGCAGGGAGCAGCGAAGAAAGCAGACTGGCTGGGGCCCGGCGCCGCCCTTTGAGGCAGGTCTGCGGAGCTGGAGTGCTGATGTGCCCGGACACTGGCCGCCTCCTGTAGAACCTTCCCTTTTGTTCTGGACATGCGCCCCTCCCACTCCCTATCCTCAGGGGGCTCATGCTCTCTTGGGCAGACACTGTGACAAGGTGCTACCCTCTCCTTTCCCAGGGAGCAAAGGCAGTTAGAGACCGCCCTCCCCTCCCCTTCCGACTGCGCAGGGCTACTGGTCAGGGTCCCATCCCGGCAGGGCCCAGGGGCTGCCCAGCAGCTCTGCCCCCAGAACTCCCAATGGATGGACTCCGGTGGCTTCTCGGTTTAATTATCACGGCGGACCCTTGGCTGCAGAGCTGGAAGAGGGAGCAGTTAGCCATCTGCCACCACCCATGTGTCCCCCAAGCCCACCTTTCCTGTGAATATCCCTAAAGAACAACTGGAGGTCTCCTCCCATGTTGCAGAAGGTCCAGCTTCCCAGGAGTCCCAGAGAGGAAGGGTGTTTAGGTTCTCTTGCTCTTGTCTTGCTTCAGGGTCCTGCCAGGGAGCAGCGGCTCCCCTTCCTCCCTCCATCCTGGGCGTGCGGCCTCCTTGGCCCTCCCTGCCCAGCTCTCCCCACTGTGGGTGGGGCCCCTTCTCTTTCTTTCCCATAACAAAGCTGCTGCGTGGGTACATTTTTACTGCTGTGGTGGCTAGGCCTGCCAGGCTCACTCACCCCAGGCATAACATGTAAGGGGGCACCCCAAAACTCAGCAATCAGGAGAAATAATATTTTAATGCAATATTTTTTAGACATGAAAATTGATGACAAAAATGCATGATAAACAAAACATCAACATTTTAAACGCTGGGAGGATCAGTATTACTGATTCTTCCTTTCTCATTGAATTCTGGTCTGTCTAGTCTGGGCACAGTTACGGGTCCTGTTTTCATCCCCATTACTGACGTTTGGGGTGCCCCCTTAAACTTTGTGGCCAAGGCAGGTGCCACTGGTCCCAGCCCCAGGAGATGCCAGAGGGGGGTATGGCTCTAGGACAGGGAGCAGAACACCTTAAACTTGACACAGGAGATAAAGAGGTAAGGTCTTCAGATCCCTCTCCTATCCCCGCAGAAGGAATTTCTCACCGTCTGTTTTCTCCTACACAGACTGGCCTGCCACCCTTTTACCTGTTCTCCCAACCAACACCTTCTTGCTTCTCCCTTCCACTCTGAGTTTTATGCTCCTCCGTCTTCGTAAGGCTCTGGCCTAGATTCGCCAGGAAGTTAGTGGGGGAACTTTCAATTCCTCATACTCCGCTCCCTTTCATTTACCTTTTCTCCTTTGCCCTTATTATCTGACCCTGTATATTTTCCTTACTATCTTGTTATTGTGTGTCCACTGCTCCCATCTCCACCCAGACCAGAATGTAAACCCACTGAATGCTGAGATTTTTATCTTTTTTGTTAACAATTGTGAACAGTTCCTGGCACATAGCAGACACTCAATAAACATTTGTTGAATGAGTGGATAACAGCTGAGTTCCCTTTTCTTTCATCTTTCCCCTCCCAGAGTAGCCCTGGCTTCCTCCTTAATAGCCAGAAGATGTTAAATCTTTTTCCTAAATGAAAGAACATCTGCCCTTGGCCTCCACCCTAAGCCATGCAAAAAGGCAGAAGAAGCTTTGAAATCACAGTTATTATTATACTTAACAAGTCCAACCTAGGGAATAGAAACAAATATTTTCCAGAGCAAACTTTAGCGTTTCCAAGGTATGTTGTACATTTTTTCCCTTTTAATAGGGAGTAATGTCCAAGGGAAGATTTGAATTTCATGTAATCTGAATGAATACTGATTCTTTTTGTGACCTTGGCCAAGACACTTTAAGTCTCAGTTTTGATTATTCCATCTGTAAAATGTGTACGTTGATTCCAGTACTACCAACTTTACAAAGTTGCTGTCAAGCTCAAGCAAAATGTTAACGGCTGCGGCTGGACACGCTTTGGGATGCATAACCATTGTGCGTACGTATAGGTGTGCAAAGTCTCATTAGCACCTGGCCAAGGCAGAGCAAGGGGTCTCCTAATGAGACCACAGCAGAAGTGACCATTCAGTCCTAACCTTCTTACTTTACAGATGGAGAAACTGAGGCCCAGGCGGTGATGTGCCCAGGGTCACACCCTGAGCTCATACAGGAGGGTTATGGACAGAAGCCAGGTGTCCTGGCTCCCAGTGCGGTTCCTGGCCTCTCTGAGTCTCTCACTTGCTGATCCCACAAGAACAGGGATCCTGGGCGCTGCTCTCAGCTCTCAGCCTTGGGTCAAAATCACCATGGCTGGAGGGGAATTCCTGACTTTCAGATATCCTTTCAAATCCCAGCCCTTCACAAGCAGCCTAGGGAGGAAGATATTTTAAATAAAATCCCTTTCCCATCCTTGCCATATCTGAGATTCATTTCTGAGAGACATCTGAATGAGAATTTTACAGACGTTTCATTTCCTGGCCTTGTTCTGGTTCCTTTGCTGTCTTCCAGCTGCTGGTTATGACTGAAACCTCAGTGAGGCAGGCGGTGTGAATCCGGAGTGGGGACTTGTGCCTGGGGCGCAGGTCATCCGGTTGGCAGCCTCTCCAGACACAGTGTGATCATTGCGGGAGGGAACAGGGCCCTGAGAAGGGCAGGGAGGCACCGGAGAGATTAATTTCTTCAATGTCATGCTTCCTGTGCGGTCCTTAATGACTGAAATTTACATGTGTGGGGGAACATCGCAATTTCCCCGAAAGACACCGAGGGGAAGTCGCAGCCATCAGGCTGTTTTGCAAGTGGGCGTGTACACAGGGCTCTGAACTGACAACACTAGCAATCTTTTGGCATTTTACGAGGTGTGTGGCCATGGTCGTGACCGAGAACTGGAATTTATGCCTTTGCTTGTCTGTAACAGTGTCTCTGGGGTTTTGTGTGTGTGTGTGTGTTGTCATCACTTCTGTCTTTGTGACCATGTGTAGATCAATGTATGTTTCTTTAAAAAAAATTGTTTCTCATTTCCTGCATAAATTACTCCATGTAAAAGGCCATCCGGAGCTCAGTTCCTAGCATCCTTTTTCAATAAAGCAATATTATCACAGCCTAGTCCCAAAACTGGTCCCAGGAGAGACTTTTCCTAGATTCTTTGTCAAACGAAATGTCACGGACTCACCAAATGATGAGAAGAAGAATTCTTCTTGTTTATTTCCCAAGTGAGGCAGAGCAGACAAAGCTCAGCCTCTTTGTATCCCCGCCCCGGCGGGGAAGCAGGTGGGCAGGTGGGCAGGGGAGCGGAGGAGGCCACCCTTGAACTCTGCCCTTTCACTTCACGCCTTAACCAGCTTTGTGACTTTGGGCAAGTCGCTTTTCTAACCTCAGTTCCCCCTTTTAAAATTAGGACTAGGGACTTCCCTGGAGGTCCAGTGGTTGGGACTCCGCGCTTCCATGGCAGCGGGCTCGGGTTCAATCCCTGGTCCGGTAACTAAGATCCCGAATGCTGCACGGTGTGGCCAAAAAGTATTAAAAAAAAAAAAAGAGGAAGACTAAAAAAAAAAAGAAGGAGTAGGACTAATAATACCTCCTTTATAAGGCTGCGGCAAGGATAAATAAAAAACCAGGCGATATAATTGTTTGTAAGAGACATTAGCATGCTGTGTGCCGTCCATTCCACATCTCCTCTGCTGAACGGATGCATTTATTTACTCCTTTCTTCAACCAAAATTTATTGAACACCTAATATGTACAAAATGCACATTAAGCTCTAAACACAGTCAGTTTAGGATGATCTGATCTAGTGGGGAAGGCAAAGAGATAATCACACTTTCGCAGGATAAGTGCTAAGAGAATTGTGCATAGGATGCTCTAAGCTGCTAGAAACATCCTGGGGCAGCCGAGTGGAGGATTGGGTAGGCCTCAGGGAGACGGATTAGGAGGCTGTTGCTGAGCTGAGGCGTGGCAGAGGAGACGGAAAGGAGGAAAATGTAGCTCACTGTGCCTGGGGGCAAAAAAAGAATGATTAGCTTGTATCATGATGCACTGACCTTCTCCTGCTTCTGGATTGGGAAGGCTGTCCTAGAACCCAGGGTCTTTCAGCAGCCCGGTCGGGTGAGGGAGCAGGGGCTTCGAAGCGGGAGGGTCTGACCGCTGGGGAAAGGAATGGCGGGGAGCCACAGGAGGAGGACGGAGCCCAGCCGAGGGGAAAGGAGGGGTGGACAGGCAGGGCTTTGCAGAGATAGTCAAAGGGCTTCTGATGGGGCTGATGGCTTCCGCAGGAAAGTTAATCCAGCTGGAAAAGTTAAGCAACTTTAGATTTGGGGCTGGTCTTAGTTGAATTTAAAGGGACACTTGCTTTCCATGATGGATTCCCTATCACCAGGCTTTAATTTGTGTCCTGTCAGATTCTGCCCAGGTCTCTTGACTGTTCTTGGCCTTCCTGGTCATCTGTTCATTTCTCTCATTTAATAAACACACATGGAGCCTGATGCTAGGCCAGAGCTGGAAGCATAAAGGTGAGGACCTCCTTGCTCAGGAAGCTCAGAGCTGAATGGGAGGGACATCTGTAGGGATACATAATAATAATTTGGTGAGATACAGCCTGAAGTTCACAGCTAAGAACTTTGGACGTTATCTTATAAGACAGTGGTCCCCAACCTTTTTGTCACCAGGGACTGGTTTCGTGGAAGACAATTTTTCCATGGACTGGGGTGCGGGGGGGATGGTCCAAGCGGTAATGGGAGCAATGGGGAGCGATGGAGAGCGGCAGATGAAGCTTTGCTTGCTTGCCTGCCGCTTGCCTCCTGCTGTGTGTCCCAGTTCCTAACAGGCTGCGGACCGGTATCGGTCCGAGGCCCCGGGGGTTGGGGACCCCTATTATAAGAGATACATTCCCAGTTATCAGGGGAGCAGAAAGGAGGGAATGACTTGCCTTGTGTGGGGTAGGGCAGTATTGAGAGAAAACTTTACAGAGCTGAATCTTGAAGGATGAGTATGATTTTGCCAGACAAGATCTAAACAAACTATTCTTACTGTCATGGTCTTAACAATGATAGTCACCATTTATTACAGGCTTTGTCTGTGTCAGTGCTGAGTCCTTTGTTATCCGCTGAGCACATCATATGTCTCATGTAATACCACTAAATCCCTATAAACACCCTGTGAGTTGGGTGGTCACACAGCTAGGAAGAGGGGGATCTAAGATTTGAATCCAGGGTTGTCTGACTTCCAAGTTTTTCCCACTGTACTATGTCTTCCACATTCACTTATTAATATTAGTGTAAGAGGCATATGAAATAACCCATGGTTTGGTCAAATCTTTCAATTCAGAGACACACTGAAGTATAGAGAATGGTAATGCCTTTGACAATGAGTAATAATGACTAAATAGGCAAAGTCTAGCTGAACTGGTCAAGCCTTGATCTGGTTTAGTGTTTTCTAGTAGTGGTTGCCCTTCATGTGACAAGACTGATCCTGTTGATGATCTACATGGGCACACTACTAACCTCAGTATATATGGAGGCAGAAGAGAAATTGAAGACACCAGTCTTGTCCTCAAACCCTTATGATGCCATTGAGGAGATTTAGACTAACACGGAAAACAGAAGTTCACAAAACTGAGTAAGATTCAGGGCCAGTCATAGGATGGGGCAGCAAGAGTTTGACTTCATTCCACTGCAGAAGTTCAGAGAAAGGTAGGACTTGAGGGTTGGCTAGGACCTGGGTAGCAGAGAGGAAGCGGGGGCACAAGGCCCACCAGGGGGGCATGATGGCCTGAGCAAGGGGGGCAGAGAACCCAGACATGGCTGGGTTGTGAGACAGGGCAGCCTAGCACGGCTGGAGAAAAGGCTCAGGTTTGAAAGATCAGGGGATTAAGTAAGAGAGGTAGGTTGAGGCTGATTACGAAGGACAAAAAAGGAGGCTAAGAAATTTGGATTTTGTCTCTGTAGGCCTTGGCAAGTCATTACAGACTTTTGAGCAGGGGAGAAACAGTATAAACAAGCCTGTAAACTATTTTAGCCTCCAAGGAGGCCCTCTCTTCCTAGAGGATTGGAATCTGGTCTCTTTGAGATGGGTCTTATTGCTCTGGTGAAATCTGAGGCTTTTGCTGGGACAATTGAGTTCAATTAGCTGATCAAGAGCAGTCAGAGAACAGCGTCACATTGTCAGGTCCGGCCTCTTGCTTTACAGACAGCAATGACGAAGATCGATGATGATGGCAATGCATCAGAATTCAGAGGTGAAGGGTTTTGTGCAACATCACGGAGCAAACCTGTGGCAGAGCTGGAACCAGCCACCCCAGCAGGGAGGTGGGAAGAGCCTATATCCTTGGGGAAATGCCTGAGGGTCCTGGGAGGCAAACCACACATCCATCGCTGCACTTATGCAAGAATAGGCCCTGGGAGGGTCTCCAGAGTGAGCATGGACTCTTTCAAGGCTCTATGGCCAATGAGGACACAGACTTTGGTGTTTTTTGCTCCTGGGATGGATACCAGGGTGGGGAAACTCCCCCAAAGTGGACAGGGGGCAGGCCTTTGGTTTGGGGCAGGCCTTTGGTTTGGTTGACAGAGATTCCAGAGGCTCTTTCCTCAGTGCTGTCCTATTCATCTGCAAAGTGTAAGTCAGGTTGGCTAAACAGGCAGAGGTGTTCTCTAGGGAAGCCTGCCCACCTGTCAGAGGTCAGAGGGGTGCCCCAGTAAAATGACCTTGAGGAGGCAGGGAAGGGCCTGATCAGAGCTAAAGAGGAGAGGAGGGAACACTCCATTTCTTGGGGATCTTGTGGGGACAGAGGGACTTTATCTTCAAGATGAAGGTCCTGCTTCCTCCTTTGTCCCTGAAGCATCTGGGCCATCGGTCACACAGGGCCCATGTCTTCCCATCCATCTCTCTCCCTGTCTCTCTGTCTACCTCCCTGCCTGTCCAGCTGCTTGTTAATTGGGCCCCAGCCCAGGCTCAAGATTAGGGCAGCGGTGTCGCGGCTGCCTGCCAGCCTCTGTACGGCCACAAAACAGAGGGGGCTGGGTTTTCTCTGGCAAGATCTAAAAAGGCGCACTCAGGACCCTCCTCGGGGCAAGGTGGGCGAGCATGGGGGAGGGTGGCCGTGACCGTGGGCAGTCTCCTTGTCCCCCGCCCCAGACTGTCTTTCATTCTCCCCAGGGCCTTCTGTCCTGTGAGTTGCCTTCGTTATGCTCAGAGGAATAGCTGGCCGTGACGGACAGAGATTACAGGCTATATTTCTGCCTTGGAGCTTTCTCCAGGCTGGTGGGAACCAGGCGGTTGTCAGTTCTGGGAAAGGGGAAATGTATGTAGATTGCAGCCCTGAAGCGGTGCCCTGCGCAGGGCACGCTGGCATTGCCAGGACCATCCTTCCTCTCTTGACTGCGTATTTATTGGTCTCTGAGTTGGGGGGGAGGTCGGCTTCTCTCCCCTAAACGGGTGTGATTCCCCTCTGAGGGGCTGCACTCCTCAGTGCCATCTAGGGTTGAGGGCAGGGGACAGAGGTACAGCTGGAGCAGAAAGACAGAACAGCAGACACTGCAGCAGGACATGGGGAGGAAGCTCCGGCCCCCTCAGCTCCAGAAAGGACACAGTTAGAAGGAGGGGCTGCAGGACACAGCAGGCAGGCAGGGCTGCCTCCTTCCACAGCCCTGACCTGGGCCCTGTCCCCCGACCCTGGCACCGTGGGCTTTGGCAGAGGAGGGGTGGTAGGGCCAACAGCCAGAAGCAGCGTTGTCACACGTGACAGGGTACAGTTATGTCCCTATCATTAGACCGTGAGCACCTCAAAGGCAGGGAGAGCTTGTGTGTGTGTGTGTTTCTCATCTTTGCATGCCCAGGCCCCAGCCCATGGTAGGTTCTTAATACATGGAGTCTAAATCGAAGCAATTTGCATCTGCCCAGAAGAAGGGAGGAGGGAACAGTAAAAAGCTACCCAAGAACAGAGCTGTCATCTGCCAAAATAAGACTCAGACATCCGGGACACGAGGCTCGGCAGAGCCCCCAGAAGTGGCTCACCCCACAACTGAGGGCGCATCACCTCTGCCTCGTCCTTCGGGAAGCCCAGCATTTACTTAGCACTTATACTGCAGCCTCTCTCTTTGGATTGTAAGAAATATAAGAGCAAAGAGAAGTAGGGAGGTTGGAAGAGCGAAATGTCTGGAGTCGGAAGACATGCTGCTCGCTGGCTGTTTTCTTAGGCAGGCCCGGTGCTTGACTTTCCTAAGCCTTGTTATCAACCTCGATAAAATGGGATCAACTACCTAGCAGGGAAAAAGGCACCTCTCATAAACTGCAGATGCGATGTAAATCGGTGTGACCTTCTGCAAGTACTTCGTTAAAATTCTTTAAAATGAATAGACCTTTGGATCTGACAACGCCATATCTAGAAACTTTTCCTAAAACAATGATCAAATCTGGAGCAAAGCTCAGCTACAAGAATGGGCATTATTTGTTTATAACAGCAAAAACTGGAAATAATCTAAACAACAAATAATAGACCGTTGTAACCGTAGTACATCCATAAATGGAATGCCACATAGTCACTAAGATTATAGTGTATATTTCCCTTATATGCAAAGGCATTTATGGTATGTTGCTAAATATAAAAGGCTGCTTCCGGAGCAAACAGAATGATACTGTTGTGAAGAAAGAAGAGTTTTACTCCGCATATTATCTGTGGTTATCTTTGTATGGTAGGATCACAACTAACTTGAAAATTTCTGGGAATTCCCTGGCGGTCCAGTGGTTAGGACTCGGCGCTTTCACTGCCGGGGCCCGGGTTCAATCCCTCATCAGGGAACTAAGATCCCGCAAGCCACACCACGTGGCCAAAAAAAAAAAAAATTTCTCCCTCTTCTTTATTTTGTGCAATAAGCATATATTATTTTGTAAAGGTAATAAAAATTAAGTTATTATATTGAAATATCGCCCTCTAAAGATTGTTTTAAGAGTTAAAGAAGATATTACGTATGAAAGTACTTTGCAAACTAAAAAATTATGGAGAAGGAAGACAGGGACTCTGCCCATGAGGAAAGAGACGAGAGATAATGTAAGATAACCAACCACAGCATGAAACAACGTGGCGAGAGCTTTCAGAGGATGACAGACAGCGTGCAACTTGGAAACACAGAGGAGGTAGAATTACATCTGGCTGTAGGGCAAAAGCCAGAATGTTCAGGTTGGACACTGAAGAATGGTGAGGGTCTTGCCTGGTAGAAATGTAGAATTGTGGCAGTGAGAACGGTGGGAGGTTATGGGGCAGGTCTGGGGTTGCGTGTGGATGGAGGGAAGACAGCCTATGCATAAAGGGTAGAAGCTGTGCCCTGAAGGCAGTTAGGGCAGTGCCAGGTCAGACTGAACACCTGCAGGTGCCTGTAAGGAGAGAGTCCCTGAAAATTCTGGAGTAGGAAGTGACACAGCCGTGCACCCATCCCGGGCACTGCCTGGCACGCACGAGGCCCTGGGTGGATGCAGGGTGAAGCCGGCTGACTGGGGAGCTCAGTCTGGGGGCGGCTAACAAGCTGGAGGGGGCTTGGCCGGCGTCGCCATGGATGAGGGCCCTCTCTAGTTGTGTCCCAGGAAGTGGAAAGGCGGAAGACCACCTTCCGCCTGGACTAGACTGGAAAGGGTGGGAAGTGGGGACGTGATGGGGGAGGAAGTAAGGTGGGGCTCGGGGAGGGAGGAAGCGGGCTTGTCCCCCAGGTTTGCTGCCTGGGGGCGGTGGGCAGAGAACCGGGAGGCACTCACAGAAGTCACAGGCAAGGCCAGTGAAATAGGAGCAGGCTGCTGCGGGGGTACCTTGGGGCTCACAGCATCCTCTCCGGGCAATGGCCAGGGCGGCCTGAGCCTCCCGCCGCTTTGAGTGTGTCTCATATCCGTCATCTCCTCTTGGGAGGAACCTGGGCCCAGGGTGGCGAAGGGGGTTTTGTTTCAACCCAGAGAGATTTTGTTCGTGGAAATTCATGAACCGCCCTGCCTGCTCTCGGAGCTCCTCTCAGCTCATTCCGTCTCCAGGCTCCCCCACTTCCTCTGCCCCGCGGCCAGGAATCCATACACCCCTCGGGATCCTGGATGCTGTGTCTCTGCCACCTTCGCCTCGCAGCAGCGCAGGTGTGTGCGCCCGGGAAGCGGGAAGGTCTTGTTCAAGCAAATGTCTGCGTTTCCATTTCCCGCTGCAGCTCCCAGCCTGGCCACTGCTTAGCTCCTCCTGTTGTCAGGTCACTAATCACATCCTTTACTGAGGTGCGAGTGGTTTTTACAGGGAGACTAAGATGGTGTTAACTAGGAAGGAACTGTGAATGTTGAAGATGCATTTGCCTCTGGTTGTAGGGCTGGGGCTCTTGCCTGGAGGTGCTCCCTGAGGCAGCCCTGAAAACGCAGCCCAGGTATCAGCAGCACCCCTCCACCCCCATCCCACGACCCCGTCCTCCTGGACCCAAGCACAGCCTCGTTGCAGTCAAATTAGCAGCCCGATCCAGAAGGAGAAATTGCCATGTTTGGGAAGTGTCAGGCCAGGCCTTATACCGGAGCTGACCACCAACCTCACTTCTGGATACCTTCGTCCATTTCAAATATTGAGAAACAAAATTAATCCCCTGTAATCTAAAAGTAAATAGTTAAGTCATGCAGCTGAAGCCCCCTTTAGGCCAAGGCTGTTTTTCACGGCTTTGGGTCCACCACCCTCCTGACTCTTCCTCCCTCCCTGCACCCCATCAGCGTCCAGACTCCCAGCCGAAGCCTCCCCCACCCCTGGGAGAGCATCTGAAACTCATCCACACAACCTGAGCAGGTGGCAACGGCTGCCCTTTCTCTGAGTTCCCTACACTTTAAAGCAAGAAGCCAGCTGTGGCTTCCTAGGACCCAGGATCACTCAGGGACCTGCCCGCACTTGCGGGAGAGGGAGCTGCCTGTGTGCCTGGTGCCAGGAGACCAGACGGCGACCACAGGGTGCTTCCCGCCGAGACAAGCGTTGGGATCTAACACAGCTCCGGTGGGTCTGAGCAGCCAGCGAGGAGAGGGGCCTGAATGGTCGCGTGGTAGGAGCTCTGTAGAGCACAAGGAGAATCCTTTACCGCCAGCCTGGGAGAAGCGGGGCACAGAGCACGTCCCCTCGCTCCCTGCGCCTCGAGCCTCCCCTCCTGAGCGCTGCTCTGCCCTTTCTCACAGGTGCCCTGGCTCCAGCCAACAAGGAAGAATTGCTGGCCCAGCTGGAAGTGAGAAGAGGGGAGTGAGTCTCCTGAGGGCCATCCCAGAGGCCACCGGGATCACCCGAACAGTAAGAAATGTTTCTCCGTCCTTTAACACAAAGTTAAACCCTCCAGGCAGATTATCTTTTCTTCCGAAGACCTCGAGAACCAGCCCATAGCATTAGCTGACAGTTAGCTCACACGTGACCTCAGAAAGCACAGCACTGTATTCTTTCTGCTCGGCTCCTGGAGGATGGGGCGAGGGCTGTGCCTCGTCCCTGTATACCTCTCTTTTCTTCTACGTATTCCATGAACAATAAACTGTTGTTGCTACAGATGGATGGCTGTTGCTTACGCACACGAGGAAGGTAACACTTGTACAACCCTCTGGAGGAAGTGTTATCACCAGGCGGTGTTCGTGAAAAACTCAGCTCCTGGACCTCACACCAGAGACCCTGATCTGTGAGTCCAGGTTTAGACCGAGAATCTGTACCCCACGTGTTTTTCATGAACACGGAGGAAACTGTATCCCAAGTGTGTGTGATGAACTATGAGAAATAGTTCCTTAGAGTGTATAAAGCATTTTGAATAGAGAATCTCACTTAATCCTCTTATCAGATAGGGTTTTTTAAATCCCCTTAAGTAACTTCACGATCTCACAGACCTAAGTATCAGTATAGGCAGGGATTTAGAAATCCAGTTATCCAAAACAAGCCTTTTTTCTTTCTAGTATACCATGATAAGGGCTGGATCTGTTATGGTGAGATGGGGCCCCAACTCCAAAGGACCCTGCCCGGGATTTTGTAAGTTTCCCTGATGTCTTAGGGCCACCATGACCTTCTAGTTCCCCGGTCTTTGTTTTGGGGGCACAGTAATCATTGCCAAATTCCTCACAAAAGCGGGTTTCTCTCAAGAGAAGGAGAGGGAGAGAGGCAGGTAGTTAGAAAAGCCACGGATATTGAAGAGGACCGCCTGTCTGACAGTGGCAGAACTGGCCAGACATGGCCGTCTCCCTCCTGTGCCCTCTGGCTGTTTGGGGAGCTCTGTTTCAGGTGTGTTACGGGGTGGGGAGCGCGCTGGGGCTCCTAGAGGTGAAAGTCAGAGAAGAGGGCATATCCCAGGGGTCAGGGCTTCCCCCCAGGTGTGGGTTGAGTGATGCCCACTTGGGGGACAGTCTTTTCAACAATCTTCAGAGCCTGTGCACACAGTGACGTGGAAAGGAATTCACTGCAGACGGTGGCTGTGGTGAGGGCTTGGCGGAGATGGGGCGGATGGTAAAAGAGAAAAAGGAGGTTAAGGGTTAGAGATTCCTGGTGAACCAGCATGGACGGGTGTTGTTGCCCAAGTCCAGTTATTTCTCTGGGTCTGGCAAGAGCTTCCTCCTGCCGAAGTACCTATTCCAGAGGTAGTTCAATAGGCAGAGTCCTGTTTCTCTCCAGGCTGATGCTGCGGATGCTGGAGTCTAGATGCCCGGGAGAATGGAGGTTCCCCCGGCCCTCCCTACGTGGAGGAGAATATGTAGAATCTGGGGAAGGATGGACGTGGGTTGACGGACTGCTAAGTCCTGCTGTGGGTTGTGTCATTCCATAGAATGGAAGGCTTCTATGGGTGAGATGGAGGCAACGTCAAACATCACCCTGATCTTCCCCCTCACTCCCCAACACACACACACACACACACACACACACACACACACACACAGACCACTGAGCCATCTTGCCAAGGGAGTGCCAGTCTGGTCTGTTCTGGGGACTCAGTACAGTTGACACTGTTGCTTGGGTGGGTACAGTCAACAAGGACAATTTTTGCAGCTAAGCTGGAAGTGTGGCAATCAGGGAGCCGCCAGCTGTCTCACTTAAATTCTTAGCTCTCTCGCTCTCTTTTTTTAAAATCATTTTGCTTACATAATCCACCCCCTTTTTATTTTCTAATTCTCTCCTTGCAAAGCTGGCACCAGAGGGGAAGGGCTGGGGTGGAGTGGGTAGCAATTACACATCAGTTTGGGAAGCATTTACATTTTGCAATTACAATTTAAAAATAAGCCTCGTTAATGATCTCCACGTGTCAACGACAACCCCTAACTGACATACATACTCTCCTGGGCCTGCCTGCCTCCCCCCGGAAGTCAGAGGCTCAGTGGGGGTGGAGGTGCCTAGGGAGATGTGGGGGGAGTAAGGACTGCATCTGAGGGGGGGGCGAGAGCGATGAGGGTGCCCTTGGGGTTGGCGGAGGGCAGGGACGGAGCTGAGCACCAGAAACCAAGGATCCAGGCTTCCGGCTTCTCTCCTCCCCACGGTGCTCGTGGTCTGTCCCAGCCCATCTCCCTCCACGCCCGACACAGCAGGCTCCGTGTCCTCGGCGGCAACGTCAGGGCTCAGAGCTGGGAGAAGTCGAGCCCCAATCCTGTTCCCCTCCGAGGTGGGCATTTTCAGGGTCCTGTTGGGCCAGTAAACCCTAGTCCCCCAGAGCCAGCAGATGTGCCTGGATATTCTTGGATTGGGTAGAGGGGCTGAGTCCATACGCAGGATTCTGGAAGGAAAAAGGATTAGCTGTATCCCCGTTTGGGAAAGACACTTCTCTCATCAATTGGTTACCACATATTTATTGATGCCCTCTGATTCCTTGAGCAGGGACTTTGGAACAGACCAGCCCAGACTCAGATTCTAGCTCTGCCATTTGCTGGCTGTGGGATCTGGGGCAAGTTACATGACTTAAGTTTTCTAACCGTCACTGTCTTGATGTAACTGGGATAATCACGTTTACCTCACAGGGCTTGTGTGAGGGGGAAAGGCTGTAACTGCCGGATGGCACCTCACGTGAGCCTGGCACCTGGTGGACGCTCAGAAAACCTCAGCTCCGCTCCCAGCCCCTCCCCACTGTGCTCCCGCCTGCCCACACTGAAGCTGCTTCTTTCCAGCTTCCGTGGACACTAAGGAAGGATGATCCAGCCCAAGCCACCTGCTCTCTGAGCAGCTCCTGACGTGGACCCCAGCCCTACACACCCCTGCCGCCTCTCGGTGGGCTTCTCTGCGGGGCCCTGGCATCAGGCCTCCACTCCAGCCTTCAGCATCTCACAGGCTCCCTTCCTGCCTCTGGCTGGTAGCAAGCCCAGCTCTCCCTCTTCTGGGCGCTAATTCAATAGCGCGACCTTCCATCAGGCCCCACGTGTGTTTATCTGTGAGTGAGGGAGGTGGACCAGAGCAGTGTGAGGTGCCTTTTAGCCTCGGCATCTGTCATTTTCAAATTTTCCTTCCCCACTTGGCTTTCCCCCCACCGGTTACTTGTGTGTGAAGCTTTCCTCTCCTGGGCGGATTCATCCAGGCCAGTCTTTGGACTGATGACTTGTAGTCAAGGACATGCGTTCGTGACTTTGAAACGTACAGAAAGCAGCTCTTCCCTAGGACAGAAAGAGACCTGCATCTCGCAATAATCTGAGCGAGGGAGACGATCCAGAAGCGGGCCGCTTGGTGAAGGGCAGAGGACACAGAGAGGGGCTGCAGACAGGGCTTCCTTGAGGACAGGGACTGCATCTTATTGGTTTGGGTGTTTAGTTGAACACAGTTAAATATTATGTTTTCAATACTGTTCTAAAAACTTGCCTTGTTGGGGCTTCCCTGGTGGCGCAGCAGTTGAGAATCTGCCTGCCAATGCAGGGGACACAGGTTCGAGCCCTGGTCTGGGAAGATCCCACATGCCGCGGAGCAACTGGGCCCGTGAGCCACAATTACTGAGCCTGCGCGTCTGGAGCCTGTGCTCCACAACAAGAGAGGCCACGATAGTGAGAGGCCCCCGCTTGCCACAACTAGAGAAAGCCCTTGCACAGAAACGAAGACCCAACACAGCCAAAAATAAATAAATAAAATTAAAAAAAAAAAATTCAAATGTAACATCCAAATATTAAAAAAAAAAAAAAAACTTGCCTTGTTAACCTAGGCTGTATAATGGAGAGTTTTCCACGTCAAAATAAATAGATCTACTCCATCATTTTTGACTGCTACATAGTATTCTAAAAAGCCTCCCTTCTTTCCCACACCTCTACCCGCTAGGTTCACCATCCAAAGTTAACCCCTGACGAACAGTTTCTGATTTAGCTGATTTTGTGGCCGCTTATTGTGTCATATAATATGCGTCAGTCCTTCTTTTTTTTTTAAGATATTTTATTTTATTTATTAATTTTTTTTGGCCGCTCCACACGGCACATGGGATCTTAGTTCCCCGTCCAGGGATTGAACCCTCTCCCTCTGCAGTGGAAGCACAGAGTCTTAACCATTGGACCGCCAGGGAAGTCCCTCAGTCCCTCTTTTTTAATGTATGTGTTTATTTATGAACTCCCCCCTGTGGAAGCTGGGGAGATGAGCACACGTTCTTCTCCTTCCAATTTGTATTAGTTTGATCAAACTATATTTGATATTATTTATTTTTAGTCTATAGTAGTATATATAATACAGTGCATATATATTACATAGTACATAGTGTTATACTATTTAGTATAATCGTCTGTGTGCTACCTTTATGTTAAGATTTAGAAGATTCATATTCTGTTAAATAACTGTGGTTACCTCCGCATTCTGACTCTAGGTTGATTTTAAGGTGGAAATGTTATTCAGCCACAGAACTAAATCGTGTGATTTGACCACAGAAAAGGGAATGGAGTCCTGTCGTCACCACTTGACTGCTGCCTGGAATCTCCCGGGCCCGCAAGTTGACAGCCACCCCTCATTCCCTCCAGCTGCCTTCCCTCCCATTGGGCTGCTGCTCTATCTTGTTTTCTGTTGTCTTCTTCCTCCGACTTCTTTGTTTTGCTGGAATACCACCTCTAGTTATTTTTATATTGATGGGAGGGAAGTAAACTCTGCGTCTTCACGTGTCCAAAATGGACTTTATCTTGTCTTCGAACTTGACTGATAGAACACAGATCAGGTCCCAAGTTCAACACCTTTTTCTCATAGATCTTGATGGTGCTACTCCACCACCTTCTTATTTCCAGTCTTGCAGTGAGAATCTACTTTTAGCTTTCTGTTCTTTTTAAAGTTCTGAAATTTCACCACTACGTGCTGAGGCTTGAGATTTTGTTTGCTCCTTTTTTATTTCTCTTCCTCAGCCCTTGGGATCCCTTTAAATCTGAAGTCACCTATCTTGCTTCATTTCATATCTTTATTTATTCCACTCAGTTGTCTCTGTTTTCTTCTTCTGGAATGTCCACTGCCCAGCACAGAGCCTGGCACGTAGTAGGTGCTCAGTAAATGACTATTGGGTTCTGGTTAGGACACCGGCTAAACTTGCTGCGTGGACTTGGATGGGATCTCTCCTCTGTACGGGGCAGCAGTCAGACCCATGACTGCTCTGCCAGCCCTCCGGCAATCTGCTCTGGAGAGTCTGCTCTGGAGCCTTGGGTCCAACACTGCTCCTGGGCTTGGGGAAGAAGCTAAGAGTGAGGAGTGAGGGGAAAGCTGAGGTCAAGCTGTAGGGCAGCCGTAGCGGCCAGCCTCCCAAGACAGTTCCCTGAAACCTCAAATTTCTTCAGCATCCCCTGAATGTCCCCCTTGGGGACCTCTCTCCTTGACCTTCCAGATCATTCTTACGTGGGCCTCCTTCCCTCTTCATCTCCCTTTGCCCATCTCCTCTACTCCCCACAGCCTCAGCTCACATGCACACACAGCTCCTGTTCCATGAAATGATCCCTCACCATGGCAAGGGCCTCATTAGGTGAGATCCTTTTTTTCACTTTTATGAATTCCAGAACAAAGAGACAGCAGACTTCTCTTCCCAATGCTGCAGAGCAGATGCTCTGACCTGAGACAGCCAGGCCCTAAAAAAGAGATCAGAGAGGCCTGCTGTTAGCAGGGATCTGCCTCAGCCTGAGACCACCTGTGCCCTTGGGGGAGCATCTTGGACAAGAATTCCCATTTATTCTTCCTCCCCTCCCCAGAGATGGGCTCTGGGAGCAGGTGCCTCGTGTGCAGCTCCCCTGCCTACCCAGATCAATCTGCTCTGGACAGAATCTCTAGATCTGGGAGTTGAGATGCTGCACTCCTTCTCCCTGAACCGGCCAGATACTGGAAGACCCAGATCAACAAGCGCTCAGATCCCAGAAGGTCATTCTCTGTTCTAAGTCAGAGCACCCTAATTGGTCCCCCAGGGCCAGAGTCCACTGTGTGGAATTGTCTCCTCCCCACCGCACCCCCCTCCTGTCCTTGTCCTGCCGTGAGAGTTGGGGTCTGGCACAAGTAGAGGCACAATCTTGAACTTCAGGTCCACAAAGATTCTATACTGAAGGCAGGACTCTTTCTTTCCACTGAGACCACAATGATAGGGAATGGGTTATCATTGCAAAGGGCAGAATTAAGGTTTGATGCGAGTTATTATTTTCAGACAAGCTGCTAGTATTCAGAGATTCTGCTGCTAATCTGAAACACTTCTCCTTGGTTGAGTGCAGTGGAAAGGGCCAGCATATGACTAAGTTTTCCCTGTTAGAAACCCGAGAACTATAGACCCTTTTCCAAGGCTGGAGGTTGAAGGGGAGAGAGCTTGGCAGGGGACAGCCAGGAGCCAGCGGGAGGTAGATCACAGCTCTGGTCCTCTGCACTTCTGTTTAATTGCTTCCTGCTTCAGAGGGTGTGGGTAAAAACCCCACTGCTGGCCTGCGAAGATGTCTTTACTGGTCGCCCTTTCAGAATGCTGCCTGGAACCTCTGGGCTGAGAGAGGAAGGAAGCGACTCTGAAAAGAAGGTTTGCAGGAAGGGGCTTCTGCAGGGGGATAAAGTCAGGACCCAGGTAGATACGACAAAGACTGGATGTTCCCTAAGGATGGGGTGCCCGCAACCTGAAAAAAAAGCCAGTACTGCCCAATTGGACAGGCTTTCCAAAGATAGAGCCAGGTGCCCCTTAACCTGTGAGTCACGGCATATTTCTCTCCAGAACAGGGACTTCTTTGCAGCTGTGGGTGGTCCCTGGAAAACCATGGGTGGGGTGGGGAGAAAAAGCCAAGCAGAGACAGTCATAGGGAGCAGGCTGACTGCACGCCCCCTTCCACCCCGCCCCGCCCCACCTGGACCACAGCACGGGAAGGAGACACTGCCTGAACCCCAGCCAGTGTGAGTCAGAGCCCTGGCCCCGAGCTGCCTGCGGCGGCGTGTGGTGTCAGGGCACAGACAGCCCCGCCTCCACCCAGCTCCAGCTCCAGCGTTCTGCTCCCACAGCTGAGACACTTGATCAAATTCCCCATTACACACTGCCTTTTACATGCAGTCTTCAACCATGTGTTCCATCATTTCACGTTCGTTCTCGAATTTTGTTCTTTCCCTTCATAATTGAACCCACAGTCCAGTGGGTCCACGATGGAGGCTCAGACCTGCCTCTCTCAGCGATGATGGAAGCATCTCTGTCTTGGTTGCATCGAGTTTATGAGGCCCTGACTTCTCATCGCTGCTATCAGCACTTTGTTTTCCATCTTCCACTCATTTTTATGCAATAATAAGAGCAAATGCAATACAGTATTTAAATAAATTTGCACACACCCTGCTGTCCAAAGAAGACAG
The DNA here is from genome assembly GCF_028564815.1 of Eubalaena glacialis. Classification (NCBI taxonomy): domain Eukaryota; kingdom Metazoa; phylum Chordata; class Mammalia; order Artiodactyla; family Balaenidae; genus Eubalaena; species Eubalaena glacialis. The sequence continues at coordinate 8,618,850 of NC_083725.1, read as the reverse complement.
GGCTGAAGGAAATGAACGGTTGCTGTTAGGAGGCCTCACCATCTGCAGGCACAAAGTGCGTGCTCGTTAGTGAGGTACAAAAGCCCAAATTTGGCAAACGGGGGACGTTTAGGTGTGTCGATACAATGTGACTCTTGGAAATGTGGGCCATGTAGAAGTGAAGGGCAGGGACTTCCCTGGTGGCGCAGTGCTTGGGACTCCACGCTCCCAGTGCGGGGGGGCCCGGGATCGATCCCTGGTCGAGGGGCTGGATCCCACATGCATGCTGCAACTGGAAGTTCGAATGCCACAGCTGAGGAGCCCGCGGGCCGCAGCTGGGGGGCCAGCGAGGCGCAACCGGGACCCGGCGCAACCAAATAAATAAATATTTAAAAAAAAAAAAAAAGAAGAAGAAGTGAAGGGCAGCCCATGTTGGGTGTCCTGACTGCAGATGGTAGTATTTCCACAGTCAGCCTTGTCTTTCTCCTGCTCCATTTCCAGGGCTCTGCTCCTCCGCTGGTGTTCCCCACCTCCGCCCCAAGACCTCTAGGTTAAACGTTTAGACTCTGAAATCAGGCCATGTGTCACATTTGGAAACTCTCAATTTCTCCAAGCCTCAGTGTTCGCATCCTTGAAAGGAGACAACAATCACACCTACACCATATGGTTGTTGGGAAAAATAAACAAGGTTATCTGTGAAAGAAGCTTAGCATAATGCCTGGTGCATGGTGAGGGCTCAGTAAATGGCAGTCGTTAATAATTCTGGGTATCATCTCGCCCTGAGCAAAACTGGCTCCAGGGAAACAAACTCATTCTCACTGAGGTGTAAATGATTGCTGGGGCTTAAAGATTTATCCGTCCCAGATTTGTTTGTTTGATATTTTAACAGTAAACCAAAGAAATTTAATTGTAATTGTATATATATCCAGGCTGTGTAAGGAGGTAGACCTTGTGAAATCATATCGCACAGACTTTTTTCCCCCAGAATGAAATGCAAGTCAAAGCCATGATCTTGTCTGCTGGGGAGGAGAGGGTTCAACGGGCAAGATGGGATGTGGCTGGGAAGTAGTTTTTCCGTAACGCAGAAACACGCGTCGTGCTAAATCATGCTACGTGCCCTCCTTCTGCCCAGCGGCAGGGCTCCCAGTGAGAGGATGGTCCAGGAGTGGAAAGTAAAGAAGGCTTCATGGAGTAGGCTTCTGAGCAAAGTTTTGATGAAGGAAAGGGTGCGGTAGTGTAATATAGAGGGCCTTGCCAGCAGAGAAGCACAGCAAAAGGCGTGGAGGAAACAGTTCTCAGGAGGTCGACAGGGCTTGCCTGCTCAGCTGGGGCTTGGATGGTGATGCCCAGGAATGGACTCGCTGCCCTGCATCACCACCTCTCAATGGCAGCCTCCATCCTCCCCTCCTCTCCCTCCCCACCGGGGCTGCCTTTCTGAGGGATCAGGAACACAGAGCCAGTGTACCTGCTCTCGTTCCAAACAGCAGTGAGGACCAAGGGTTGAAGCAGCCCAGCTGGCATCCTTTCCTCCCACAAGTTGACCTCATTACTGTGGACGCTACCTGGTCCCCCTACCTTTTTCTCACGAGCTCACCTGGGTCCCCACAGAGGCCCAGGGGGAGGACAGCTGTTGGCTGAGTCAGGAAGTATCAGGGATGAGTGGCTTTTCAATGATAAACTGAGCCCAAAGGGCCGCTTGCTTCCACAGTCCTGATTCTTGACCTTTTTTTTTTTTTTTTTTCTGGAGGCAATTTAAAAAAATGGAACCAGATATCATCCAGCCAGAGGACGTGGTGCAGTCCTTCTCAGAGAGAAAAGGGGCCTGGCTGACCCTTTTAGCATCCTCTGCTTCCAGGAGAATCTGAGAGCATTGTGGGTGACACACCCAATAGGCACCAGGGTCCCTTACCTCTGTGGACTCCCCCCGACCCAGACCCCTCCCTCCCCACCCCTTCTTGGTCCCTCACTTCTCCTGCTCTCCTTCCTCTTCCTGGCGCCCAGGGAGCGGCAGCCTCCAAGGCAACTGCCTCCGAGAAGAGAAAGGCTGATGGGAGGGAGCAGGCAGGTAGGGCAGCAGAAGCTCTCCTTCCAACTGGGGTCCCCAGCGTCTGAGCCGTGTGTCTGTCTCTGTTGTATTGCGAGCCTCGAGCCTCGGGGACCCAGCCCAAGTTGTTTTCTCAGCTCGGCTCCTGAGCAGCGGCTGCCGTCAGCTCTCGACAAATAATAATAAACCTGGGAATCAGGTTCGTCGAGGGGGATTTCAGTCCCTGGGTTCATTTTTAGATTTGTTTCTCTACACGTGTGTGCAGACAAGGAGCACGTGACGGGGCCCCAAGGGAGAAGGCGGGGGCTCCCAGCTGCCCTGGCAACCCACCCGCCCCGCTCCCACGGAGGAGCTGCAGGGCCCTCCTCTGCCCCGGACCACTAGGGCTGCCTGGATGTTTGAAAGAGAAGAAAAATAATTGAACGAAAGGCCTCAAGCTCTCTCCTTTCTCTGTTCCTCCCCACCTCTCCCACTCATGCTGTTTGGATAGAAAGGAAGGGGGCTGGAGATGAAAAAAAGAGGGCAGAATCCCACCTCCAGGTTCGAGGGTTGCCTGAGGGATGGGCGGGAAGCTGGTCATGGGTGTGGGGAGAGGCTTCAGTGACTGGAACAAGCGATGGCCTCCCGACCCCCATTCTTGGGATGCAGTGACAGGGGAGGGGGTTCCTGGAAAGGGAAAATCCGTTCCAAGTCGAGCATCACTGGCCAAAGCAGGACCCAACTGTGGGTGAGTGTGAAATTTAGGATCAGACTGATGGTGCCTCTGGGGCAGAGCAGCACCTGCTTTAAGGAAGATTGGAGGTGACCATTAGAGGTCATTGCTGTCATCCCCCTGCCTCCCAGCAGGAGAGGCTGCAAACCACTTCTCTGTGAGAAGGATGCAGGGCTGTGCTTACCCTTATAGCTAGCATGCTTTTTTTCCTCCCTTTCTGTTTTTTTTGTTTTATTTTGTTTAAAGGAACCAAAGGGGGAAAAATTGCCAAGTTGTAAAGTGCTTAAAGAGGAGATGAGAATCTTCATCAGAATGCTAAAAGCTGGAGAGGGAGAGTAATGTGAAAACTCTTGCCTGCTATTTATGGGATTGATTCTCAGATCAAGAAGAAGCAAGCAGTCAGATGAAAGGAATTATTGTTAAGCTCCTCGGTAGGAAGAGCTAATGGACAATTGCCGCTATCAGGGGGAATTAAATTGCTGTTTCAGTTTGTAAAATATATCAGCGGCTTTTTGAAGCCAGAAAAGGTGTGACAGCCGAGGCAGGGAGGAAAGCGGGGGACTCTGTCACTTTCCGGTCCTCGTGTGAGAAGCCAGAGCAGGCAGGAGAGATGCCAGGGCCAGAGCGAGGGCTGCTCCCCTAACTCTGACCCTGGTCCGTTATTTTTTTGAAGCCAAAATGAAAACGAGCTGAACTGGGGGAGTAAAGGAGAGAAAGCTACAGCCCTGACTCTGGGCCCTGATGTGCCGGGGGCCCCCATGAATTAGAGGCAGTGGGGCAGGACGGGGCTCCTCCCTGGGAAACCCGGTCAGGGGTGTGGAGGGTGACTAACATGGGTCTGAGATTCCCAACAGCTCCACCCCATGCAGGGAATGTCACCATGAAGCTCCCCCCACTACACTGTGGACACACTGGGATCCAAGGTGGAGTATAATCCCCTTCCTCCCAGGACTGGGTCTCCCAGCGAGCTCTGGCTCATCCCCAGGGGTCCGTGAGCGCATAAATGACCCTGTTGACCCGCCCCCACGGGGGATATATTGTTATTCCAGATAAAGAGCAAAGAGCAAAATGGCCTTGGGCATGGGGAAGGGGAGGAGGGGGAGGCCCTTGGACAGGCCGAGGAGGGGCCTCGCTGCTGGGACGGTTCACAGTCGGCTCCTATCCCTTCCAAAGACCACATGGTGGTTCAGGGCTGAAGGAGGAGAGAGAGGTGGGGAGAGAGGGCGATTTCCCATCTCGAAGGGAGGCGGAAGCCGGCAGAGCTGGTCAAACTCATGCTGGCCCCTGCTGGCTCCTCTGTTTCCTAGAGACCAGCGCCATCACGAGAGGGCGTGACCTGGACCACCTCCCAAGTGGGCTTCCCAGAAAAGTAGTGAAGCACAGTCAGAGCAGAGGGCTGTGGGTGGCCAAGGGGCCTGAGTTGCCTACTGTCTTGGTTGTCATCTCTGCTGCTTCTCAAGTCAGCAGAGAATTATTTCCCGCTGAGAGTTCCAAGCAGAAACCGGAGGGGCACCAGGGAAGTGGCCCTTCTGGCTGGGACGTTCTGCCAGGACTTGGGCTCTGTGCCTGGTGCAGTGGCCCCCGGAACCCGGGTAACGGGGAGGTGTGCCCTCTTAGCCAGCCAGCGTGCAGCACAGCGAGTGAGCCGGGGATCTGATCCTGAGTGCAGATCCTGTTCAGCTCTTCCCCACCGTCCTTCCTTCAGTGGAGACACAGTTACCTTCCTGGCTCCCACGCCCCTACTGTGAGCCTGGTCTTATCAGACTAGAGGATTCTCTTTGCCCCCAACACCCCGAGGTCAGAAAGATGGGGCGGGGGAGCAGCACCCACTAGGCCACGGCATTCCCGTCACCTCAGGCCCTGAGCTTCCGCCCAGCTCCCAGAACACTTGGGGTAAAAAGGCCCAGGTCCAGCGCTTGCTGGGCTGTGAGGGCGTGGGTCCTGGGGGGCTGGCCCTTTCCCATTCCACAGGACCCTTCACTTCTCCCTCACTTTGAAACACTTCCACCAGACCTCCTCACATTTTGAAGCTTCCCACCCACAGGTGTACCCTCTCCCTCTCCTCGGTCCTCCCCTCTATCCCCACACTGGCCTCGCCCTTGTCACTGCGGTACTGACTCCACGCACCAAGGCTCAGAGACCATCGAGTTCCTTTGGCCACTCAGGTCTCAGCTGCGGTTTCTAGCCCTTACTGGGTTTTGGGAAGAGACCTGGTGTGTGTGTGTGTGTGTGTGTGTGTGTGTGTGTACGCGCGCACGCCTTCGTTTCTTTAGATAAATCCACAGAGTCACATGAAATCAGTGACAGGTTGACACCGTTATTTCAAGATTCATCGCTCTGAGTTGCCAGCAGAGGAGCCGTAGCCAACTCCTTCCCACCACCAACACTTTTTTTTTTCCAGGCATAATTTATAGCAGTGGGGTGAATTTGTTTCCAAAAGATGAATATCACACTATCAGCAACAGCTGCCTCTCGTTCTTATTTGTTTTTAAATTTGACTCAAAGTCCAATCCTCTGTACACATCCGAAGCTGTAAATCCTAAAGCGACTGATTACATGATTTAGTAAACAGGTTATATTATATAATGCAATTAAAGCGGGGCTCCGCGGCGCCACCTACAGGCAGCTTCTGGGAAGGGAGCTGGGCCTGAGACTCATTTTGGACCAGGCTCTCCGCGGAAGGAAAATAAACGGCATTGCGCCAGGCTTGAGGCGGCTGCTCCGGAGGGAGAAGCTGAAGCCAGCCAGGTTACTAATGCAGCCTTTTGGTCCCTCCTGCTGAGTTCACGGTGTTATTTCAGCCTCCTGCAAATCTGTCTAGACGTCAGAACCCAGGCCTGGGCAGCTGCTCAGAGGGGCGGACCTGGGGTTGGGGGAGGGGGCGGTAGCCACCTGGGGGCTCCTGGCTCTCTCGGCCTCAGGGACCTCCTTCCCTCACTCTCAAATGAGGGAGCCTTTGGAATGGAGCTTCAGATATTTCCATTCTACTCAGCAGAGCTTGTGTTCAGTGCTAACCATGGGCAAAGACTTTCAGAATATTCTGGTGAATTCCCTCATTTTGCAGACCTAGAGAGAAAGTGACTTGTGCAGGTCGCACAGAGAAATGGCAGAGCTGGCTGTGGAATCCAGACTTTTTTGACCCTAAGCACAGGCTCCGTCTGACCATGGGAGTTTACAGATGAGGAAACTTGAGGCCCAGACTTCCACAGCCTCTTCTTGCAGCAAGGGAAGGCAAATGATAAAATACTGCTATTGTGTGTCCACAAGGGCTCCTAGGGGGCCTCACTGCTGCCTCTTAGCTGCCCTGATGTGGAAGAAAGGAGGGAAGGAGGGAGGGAGGGAGGGAAGGAAGGAAGGAAGGAAGGAAGGAAGGAGAGCAGGGCCAGTGCTCGCTCCCCGACTCCTCTGCCCTGACTTACAACACTCTTAAGATGAATTAGGCTCTGGGCCCTCAAGGATTCTAGCTTCTCCAAAGAGGTTCTGTAAGAGTGGGCAACATTTTTGAAAACCTATCCAGGAGAGGAGAGGAGACTTACTTCCCGGGGCTAAGAGAGGAACTGGACCAGAAGCGGGGTGTGGAGAGGGGGAGGGGAAGGGAGGGGTGGATGAAGAAAACAAGACCATCAGAGTGCAAGAGGGTGGAGATGTCCCCCAACCCTATCCTGTGCCAGCCACCCGCCCAGTCTTCAGTCGATGGGCTGGGACAGTGCGAGGCCACAGGGAATTTGGTCCCTTCATCCCCTCTCCTACCTCAGGCCCTACACTGGAGGCTCAGCCAGGGTCAGGGAGCAAGAACGGATGCTGTGGGGCTGGCTGGTCCGATAGTTCCCAACTAGACTTTGTTTCTCATCCTTAAGGCCCTGAGCCCCCAACCCGGCACCCCAGCCCAATTACTGCCGGGCACCGTTAACCCCTTGGTGCCCCAGGCCGTTAATGGAATGTTAATTGGTCTAATGGGTTTCATGTCAACAAGTCCTAATGAGCTCCTTCCTAACGAGCTTGGATCTTTTTTCTAAGCCTGTTTGTCAACACGATGGCATTTGGGCTCCAGATGGAGGGCCTCACCTGGCTGCGGAGCTGGAGTTGAGGAAACAGAGGGAGTGGGTGCTCTCGGGCTGCCCCTCCCCTCTTCCTGAGGGGTGTCCTTCAGGCCCCCTCAGCCACCCCCAGCCTGTGCGCACTGCCTTCCTCGGCTCCTGAGCTCTGGAAAATGGCAGTTTTAGCTCCTTTTGAAGATAATGTCAGTGACAAATTATTTTTTCTTGGATATCATTGTGGTGTTGAGTGTTGCATTAGGGTTTTTTATTTTTTTCCCCTCCTAGCTGCCATCTAAGAAAAGTTTTCAACGTTAAAAACAATCTTTTGACATGGGAAATTTCTCGGTGGTAAATCACTCCTCCTGTGTCCTCCACTTGCGTCTTGGCTGTGCTGCCTCCAGTGCCCTGGTGTCTGGTGACAGAGGGCTGGGGCCCCTGGGCAGGGTGGAGCAGCCTCCGGCCACAGACAAATGCTCGGAGGCCCTGGACAGGCCTGCTGTGCCCTCCACGCTCCCAAAGGAAGCGCAAAAACGGCAGGTTTCCCCAGAGGCCCGGGTGCCCAGCCATGGCTCAAGGAGCTCCCCGCATCCCAGCTGTAGAGCCTCAGCCCAGAGAAGTCAGATTCCCACGCTCCTCTCGGGGATGGTCCCACATGGACCCTCAGCCCCCCAAGCCCAGCTGGAGGGAGGAAGGAGCGCATGTGCGGGTGCGGGGGCGTGTGAAGAAAAGGGCGAGCTTCCGGAGATGGGCACGGGGTCTCCCCCAGCATCAGGTTACCAGACGCTTCTGTGCCTGAGCGAGCAGGGAAGGAAACTTAAGCCCCTGATGAAAAGGCCTCCTGTTTTCTTGCAGGAGAAGCCCCCAGAGGGCAAGGGGGCAGTGGCCTAGTGGCCTGTGGTGACCCCAGAGGGGAGGAGGGGGAGGGGCAAGGGCCATCTGGGTCCTCAGAAAATTGTTCCCGTGGCCTCTGGCCCCTGCTCCACAGTCCAGCAGGCTGCAGACTGAAAAATCTCTTCTCAGCCTGGACGGTGGTGGTTTCTGGGTGCAGACTACTCTTAGCCATCTCTCTTTACCCCCAGGTAGGGCAGCTATCCAGCTGTCGCAAGTATTTCTAGAGACAGAGACTCTCAAACGACCCTACCTCCCGTTGATTGACAGTGAACAAAAGAATGCAGACTAAAGAGCCCTCTTTTTACCCCAGATCCTCCTCATTGACCTTCCTGTGCTTTGCCTTTGTGATGACTTTCTCATCCGTGGAATGAGGTACCAAAAGACCCAAACCCAAGGTGGAAGGGAACTAGGTGCCCCTAAAAGGGGAGAAAATCTGCCTCCAGAATCTGCCCCCAGGCTCCCCCTTCTGGAGGCTGCTGGCACTGCAGCCCCTCAGAAGTTCGCTTTTTCCGGCCAAGGAGCATCTAAGATTGGTGCTCCCGGGAAGGGATCCTGCCTCAGTACCCGTAGGCCTCATCCAAAGTTATCTCATCTGCCAGAGTCCCAGGAAAGGCTGAGCCTAGCACACCCCTGAAATACCGCTTTTTCCTTTATTCCCTCCGGATCCGAAAGAGAGTTTCCACGCCCAATTTAATATCTCAGAAGTCTTCACTCTGGAAGTTCTTTCTGATGTCTCAAGGAGTCTATATCCTCTTACCTCCCCCCCGAACCCTCTTCACTCCGCTCTTTCCTTCCTTGGGTGTTTTCCACCTCCCAGACAAGACCCAGCCATGTAAATAGGCAATGGTTCCCCGCCTGTGGAGTTTGGCTTCCCCAGGGCTCCCTTCCGAGCCTCTTTGCAGAAGTAAAGCCTGGATCTCGGTGCCTAGTGTGTGTGAGATGGGGTGACCCTGGGTGCTTTTGCTGCAAAGACGTCCTGGTGGTCCATCTTCTGAAGTGAGGCCAGGGTGGGTGAGGTAGAGGTAGCGGTGGGGCAAAGAGGAATTACCTGCGGTCTCGACGTTTTCAGCACAGGAAAAGGCATTCCTCCCTGTGCCTTCTCCACGGGAACCTCTGTTTACTTTCTTCTTTCCCGCTGGACCATCACCTCCCTCCCTGGGGAGAAGGCCTTGCCTCCTCTCATCTGTCTCCCCACCCCAGCACAGTTCTTTGCATGTAGTTGACACCTGATAAACATTCGTTGAATGAATGTCTGGATTTCCAGTGCTTTCACATGTGCACTTCAGGTCAAAGCACACCTGGTACTTTGGAGACTCAGGTCAGCCAGAGCTGATCTTTCCACCTCTTCCTGAAAAAGAACCAACACAACAGGACACACACACACACACACACACACACTCCACATAGGGTCCTGGAGACCCTCCCTTTGACTCCCTCAAACTCCCACAGAATTCAGGTATGTGAACATTTTGGAAGACCCTGGGGAGGGTGTGGTGGGAGGACGTCAGGTGGGAAGAGGATGGAGCCCTGAGGTCCCCAGGGAGAGGAAGGAAGGAGAGGGATGGTCTGACTGTCATACTCTCAAAGGTTGCCCGCCCATCAGCACCCTCCTGTATCAGGCAATTAGGCGTGGTTTCCAGCTCTAAATATTTCAGGGCATCTCCTGCAGCTAAACAGCTCTCGCAGCATTCTGTTTCCTTGGGTGGCACTGCCAGGCTGTCTCCACTTACGCACCACTTTGTGATTCAAGAAGAGACCTTGAGGCCAATGGGGGCAGCTCGCTTACGGGTGATGGGGTGGGGTGGGGGGTTGGTACAGTAGAGCAGCCCGGAACGGGGAATCTGGAGAGCTTGGGTCCATCCCGGCTTCCCAGCACTCCTCTCCCCCCTAAACACACACATTTCTCTCCTCTTGGCCTCTGTCTCCGCCTCTGTAAGAGGACCATTTGCTTCGAACGGCTCTTCTGGCCCCACGTGTGGTTGAACTCTGGGTTGAACCAAGGCCAAGGAAAGTCTTCTAAGAGAATGTGCAGGCACGTCTGTGTGGCCGTGGTCCCTGTTCCCGGCCTCCTTCCCTTCCCAGAGCGCCTCCCGGTGGTCGCCATGGGGTACTTGCTCCACCCTCGAGTCTGAGGAGGAACCAGCGCCCCACGTCCCTCTCCACCACTAGGGGGCGTCGTGAGCACACCTGGGGGGGTTAGTGTGGTGCTGGCAGACCCTGGGGACAGGGAGGGGGGATCTGGAACCGTGAGGGCTGAGGCTTCCGCCCCGAGGGTGCAGGTGGCAGCTCCGGGAGGCCTGGGGAAGGGAAAGCACCCTTGACCGTGGGGTGCCCTCATGGCCGCCAATCCCCCTGAGCTGCCCCCAGCCAAGCCCACCCCCCCGCCAGGCCAGAGCTGGTACTGAACAAAGCAGGGGTGCGGGTGCACAGGTGGTTTTACATGTGATTTGAATAGTGTTTCTTGCAAGTCAGCGTAGCGCAGCAAGCCTCACCCCACCCAGGCTTCTCCCCTTAACTCTCATTCGTCCCCCACGAAGGGCTTCCAGCCCTTGCTGTATCCAGTCAGTCCTGGTGGCCCAGTCTGGGAGCATGTCCAGCCGCTGGGCCCTGGGGCTCCCTGCGCGCAGCTATTAACGGTGCGGCCCCGTTTCTCCCGCCACAGATCCTCCATGTGAATCCATCCCATGATGCAACATGCCTCCCCAGCCCCCGCTCTGACGATGATGGCCACGCAGAATGTCCCTCCCCCTCCCTACCAGGACAGCCCACAGGTGAGTGCGACTGACCGCCGGGAGGGGTGTGGTGGCCTTCCCGGGGGCGGAGGGCAGGGCCAGGCCTCCCTCAGCTCTTCCCCTGCCCGGCCTGGGGCGCCTCTCTGGGAGAGCCCGGCAAAGCCAGACCCCTGAGGGGAGTCATGCACTTGGCAAAGCCCTGGGTTCAGATCGCACCTGAGGATCTGTCACCGGCGTGGAGGACCGTGGTACCCCAGGGTGCTGCACCTAGTCACGGGCCTGTGCCACACACCCCCGCCCCCGTCACTGCTCAGAGCAGACGTCAGACAAACGCACTGAACCCCTCACTCGGGGAGGCCCAGGTACAGGTGAATCGAGTCTGCCTCTGAGTGTTTGGGGAAACTCTTGATCAGAGGTTTCCTCTGCCAGATCCCCCTAGTCACCGGTCTCTGCCTGCCTATTGGAGGAATCTCCCTTCTCTTCAGGACTCTGCCAGCTTCTATCCAGAAAAAGGCCAGGACTGTTTCCCTACACTCTCCCATCCTTTCCTCTGGTTCCCAGTTTCCATCCCTCAGCTCAGATACGGCAGACCCCGCCGAGCTCTTCCTGGCTGCACCTCCTGCAGGTCACCCTGTCTTCCTGTTCTCTCCTCTCCTCCTCTGGAAGCCTGGCCCAGCTTCTGTGGGTTGGTCTCTGGAGGTCCTGGAGACCAGTCACTTCTGATCTTTCCCTCCACGCTTGGTTCTTTGAGACTCAGAATTCATCATGAGGCTGTGCGTTCACAGAAGCCTCCACCTTCGCACTTCCCTGTTTTCTCAATTATTATTAATTGACGACCTATAATGTGAAATGCAGCCAGCTAGAATATGCCTTCATTCATTTCACAAATGTGCAGTGAGCCCCTACTGTGTGCCAGGCCATCATTCTCATTCTTTCTCCATCGCTGGTCTTTGCCCTGCTCTGCTATCCCTCACTCATTAGGGTTTCAGACACAGCCCTTCTCCCGACCACAGGGAAGCTCTGTGCCGTATGGAAAGGACACGAAGACGCAGACCCAGGGTGCATCACTTTAGGTCCTGTGGCGCCGACACCCACAGCCTGCTGTGAGCACACGGTGCTGCCCTATCCATCCTGTTATCCGCCCATGAAATGACCGCTTTACGGGGTGTCCAGCACGCGGACCCCCGCTGACTCCTACCCCTGTATAAGTGCAGAAGCACTGACCTTTGAGCGCACGTCCTTTTGTCCCACCCCCGACCCCGCTCCCACGTTTCAACTCCGTGCTCCTTCCTGGGCTCTCCCCACCCTGACCTCAGCTTCAGCAGACCCTCTGTTCACATCAGTAGCTCTGTACAGACGACCGTGGGTTGGACTTGGCATTTGCATAGTTCCTCTGTTTGAAAGCTTCCCGGTGTGCAGCTATGTCAGGGCCTTTCCCTTTGTAGTCAGAACCAAGTCGGCCTGGACCAGTGGAGACCTAGGAACGTAGGGCCATAATGGGGGACAAACACCATCCTTCCTCAGTAGAGCAGACCCATCTGCTGTCTGCTTAGGCAGTGTTGGGGCACCTGGGGTATTGATGAAGAGGCAGGAACATCAGCTCCATTTCTTTCCTAGCTGGATGCTGCTCTCCGAGCTCCACGGTGGGACTGGGGTATGGCAACCGGGACACTGCCTGTGTTTAGCAGGTGGAGGATGCCAAGGCCCACACTCCCATCCCCAAGGCTCAGGGACAGACCAGGGTAGGGCCAAGAGGTCAGAGAGCACTGGATTGGCACAGCTGGTGGCAGCTGCCTCTCTGCCTCCGGCCCCACCCCCTGTTTTGCCTTCCTGGGCAGCTGGGAGAAGTTTGGGTTTGGTGGGCATTAGCAGGAGAGCTGCAGCGAGGGCCTGTGTTGTCCAAAAATGCTGATCCGGGTGCAGTGAAGTAGAGGAGCCTAATTTAATTCTCCGCATACAGCTGAGGATTCATCCATCCCAGCTGCCGAGGGAGGTGGGGAGGTGGGATTGCAGCCCTAAGGTGCTCAGCCCCCCGGAAGCCACCAGTGAGGTGCTCTAGCCTTTTGGGGGAGGAAGGAAGGCTCCAGTCCCCCATCCAAGGCCTCAGAGCAGAAGCCCAACGCAGGGGCTGTCCCGAGGCTCTCTTCTCTGAGGAGCCACCAGAACCTAACCATCGAAAATAGTCACATATACAGCCAAGGAATAATTTGTTCCAGGGAAGCCACACATCTCCGTGTAATGCCAGAGGTCCAGGAATGAAGTCTCAGTGTCCATGGTAAAGTGACCAGGCCAAGGCCTGCGGTCTTTATGGCCTCGGCTAGGCTTCTAGACTGTGGCTAGATTCCCATGGGCCTTCCCTGAGCCAAACTGGTTCCCAAGGAAACTGACCAGAATGGGCGGATCCTGGGGAGAACTTAGGGCATGGACGGAATGGGTGGAGTGGAGGAGGTGGGTGAGGTCTGCAGGACAAAGTCTTCTGACTCACGGGGAAGGGCTGTTCTCTCCAGAGTGCTAGACTTTGAGGCCAGCTGGCTTTCGGGGCGCCCTTCTCCCCACTCTTCGGGGCTTCTAGGAGTGGCTGCCGCATGGGAATGTCTTCCATGCGAGTTTTCTGCTGGGGAACTTGCTCTTCCTCCTGCCTTCCTCCCTTTGTGCTGTCAGAGGCTGAGCGCCGCTTCTCAGGCAAAGCCCATCGTCCTGGCGAATCAGCTGCTCTTTGACATTCAGTGTTCTCAGGAAAGCCGGGCCCAGTAGGAGTGTGGGCCAGGCACACAGGGGAATCACTTCCTAAACGGGGCTCTCTGGAAGGTATCCCCTGCTTCCTCTTCATTCCTTCAGGTCTAATCTCATTACTTTTGGACCCAGTATGACTTGTTTCCTCAAGGCCTGGACTGCTGAGCACATCTCTTTATCACCTCCTCAGAAACCCAGTTTCTGCCACAGGTAGAAATGGACAGTCTCTGCTACAAAGTCCCCAAAATGAAAAAGGAAGGGAGAAGCAGGGCCCTTCCTCTGAGACCCAGGCAGTCGTTTTAATAATGTTCCCGTTGTGCTAAGGGCTAGCAATACCGAGCATAATCTATTCAAATGCACAGGAGAATCTCACTTTGGAAAATTAGGAATCTGCATTAAAAAATTCCCAAGCCCCGGACCTTCTTTATAATAAATTAGAATTTTTTTTCAAGGCAAGTTCTTAACTTGGCAATTTCATTTTTGAAGTTTGGGGAATAAAGTTATTAAATATGAGCGAGGCTTTTTCTTCTTCCCATTTTAGTCCAGAAGCATTAATGGTTATGGCCCCGTGCTATTTGGGCACAAGCCAAGTGCTTTGACAGCTAACCAGCTTCTGGCCCCTCAGTTCTGTTCCAGTCCGTCCTGGGGACACTCCATGATTACTTGTAAGGATGTCACTCTGTGTTTATTGTACACGAAAGACAGATCGTGAGTTTAGAAAGTACAAAAGCAACAACCCACTGGAACCCTTCCTGTGGCCTGCTTCCTCCTTCTGGTGGCTCCCTGTTAAATACTGTCAGAGTCACAGCGCCCTCTGCTGTCCACCTCCTGTACCTCAATTCCAGCATGTTGCACCTGAGTCCTCGATCCAGACCCTTACTTTATGCCCCAAGAGGTAGGGCAAGTCACGGGGACTGTGGGAATTCTACGATGATAGTTTAATGAAAACATTGTCTCCAGGGAGACCTGCATATGAGCTAGGCGTGTGGTCCCTCCATTCAGTGCCTACATCACTCTTCCGTTCCTTTGCATCTCTGCCTCAGCCTGGCCATCTGTCACCTGGATTTTCCCAATCCCTCCTCTCACCACCCCAGCACCTCCCCTGATCCTGATGGGATCCTCTGCTATTGTCCCCCTCTCCCGGCAAGTGCCACTCCAGTCTCCCGCCCAGAATTTTCGTGGTAACACCACCACCCTCTCACGTCGTCCATGCACTCTCTCCACCTCTGAAATGTCATTCAGGTTCTCCCATTTCCTGTAACACTCCATGGGCAGCACCACCCACCAAGCAGAGTTCTCCCTCTGTAGCTCCACCAGCAATTTTAGGAAACTGTTGGGTTTACTGGAGAAGGCAGCAGCTTCTCTACCCTCACCTTAAACACCCCCCTCCACACACGCACAAACTCCTGCTGTCAGTAACCTCCCCCCACTCTTCCGCAAACACAGACACATACCTGCTGTTCCACAGATACCTTTGCCCTTGGCTTATAGGCAAGACAAACATTTTATCTGGTCTATATGTGTATGTTTTCAGCGCTTAGTATCCCTCTGTCTGCGTGTCCCCCGCATGTTGGCCGCGTGAGCATTTGACTAGAAAGCAGAAATCCTAGTGGGATCCAGTCTGAGCCACTAGGCACAGCCCCCTATGAATGTGGGCACTCAGTTCGCAGTTTGGATTAGGAACCAATTGCTACGCAAGTAGCTGGGTGCTTACATAGCATGACTTAACAATGGGTGATATTAAAAGGGTTCTGGCAATTCACCAAGGATGCAGCCTCGTTATTGACCAGAGGGAGGCAAGAAAGGCAAAACTCTCAGTCCAGGGCCAGTATGGGAAGCTCACTTCAAAAGGAAGTCAAGCACTTGCTTGGGACCCTCCGTCCCCCTGCATCCTCCTGCAACCCTCAGAGCCAGGAGAACGGTGTTCAGGACCGCAGGACGCTGTGCTTGGAGATACCCATCTTGTACCAGGAAGGCTAAGGCTGGGCCAGCCGTGTCAGGCGAGGTCAGACCCGTCTCTCTTGCCCTCTGAGTACCTTCTTTCCCTCCCTGTCCCGGCATCATTCCCCCTCTGCACGGGGCCAGGGGAGCAGACATCTGGGGAAGCTGGATGGGCTTTGATCAGTCATTAAGATCCCCATGCTGGTTTCATTAACCGGAGGGGGAGGGGAGGGGGCTGGAGCCCCTGGCTGTGAATCCCGCCCCCCTTTCCAGGCCATGCAACTGGGATGGGCAGAAGCGGGTTCAGATGTTTTCACACTTTACATTCCTCTCATCCCTTTAAGGGCTGGAGCCCCCTGCCTCGCAGGGCCTCCTGCTCAGCTGCTGCTGAGACACATTGGCTCTGCAGCAATAGAGTTAATTCCACAGCTTTGAGAGTCCCCCTAAGCCTTTTCTGTGGCTGTGATTGATGGCTCCCTCTGCCCCTGGGGCCAACACCCCAGGGACCCTATGGGTGACCTGCCTTCCCTCACTTTGACTCATCAAAACGGACTCTTCTCTTTCTTTTTTATTTTCTGCTGGGCCTTTCTTCTCTCTGTGCACAGTGACCTCTCTCTCTGGCCCGCTTGGGCCACCCATGTCTTTAAACTGGACGTGTCCCTCAACTCCAGCTCACTCCAGACCTGGATTCTTCATCGTGGCAAAGGCAAAAATAGCCTTTGGGTCTGACTGTGGGGCCTTATGCCTCATTTAGGAGACAGTGGAGTAGCAACAGGACTTTGCTAGAAGAAACACTCGCTCTCATGGCCTTGCTTAGGGTTTTTATTTGATGAACTTCCTACCTGAATTCTTATATTTACCAAAAAAACACAGACATTTTATTGTCTATCCTCTTGCCTCCAAGCAGGATGAGTGCTTTAAACAGCTACAAAAATAGTTAATGGCCCAAGTAGACAAAGCTTAAAATAAATCAGGAACAGGTGATCCACCAGCAGCGGGCCTAAGGAGCTGGAACCCGCTTTGCCCCCCTTTCCGGTTGATCTCCTAGGAGCTCCGGTGCCTGCGTAGCCCGGCGGGAGGGGGATGGGTGAGCACGCCGGCCCTCGGTGCGTGTTGTCGTTGGAGTCTGTGGTCTGGAGGAGGAAGCGTGGGCTGACTCAACTCAACGTGGTAGAAATTCAGGAATCCAGGCCTGTCCCACTGCACTGCTGATGAATTATACAAATTTGGACAAGTAATTACAGCACTATTTCTTTCGTTCACTCAGCCATTTCATAAACATCAGGTGCTTTCTGTGGGTCTTGCAGACCCTGTGCCACGTGCCGGGGAAACAGAATTAATAGTTCCCCCCCTAATGGAGCTGATTTGGGGCCATTCCGCATCGGTAAAATGGGAATAACTTCTGCCTTCCCTGCCTCACGGGGTTGTTGAGAGTGTGGGTATGAAAAGTACAATGATGTTTTCCAGCTTTCTTTCACCCATGACCCTGATATTGATTTTTTCACTCTATCTTCTGTACGTCTCCAGTAGCCAAGATTGGATTGAACTTTAATTACTCTCCTTTGTACTGGGAACACAATAGGCATATCAAGTATGTGTTTCTAGCTGTAAACACACTCCCTTACACACATACACAAACATACTGGAACTCACTGGTGTGGGACTATTATACAAGTGAGGGGTCCTCCAGAGATGGATGGGAAAGATGGAGAGCAGCCCGTGCCCAGGAAAGTGCACGAAGCTGGGAGGTGAAAGACTTGGATCCCAGTCTACAGCCTTCGTCCCTTTAGCCGCTGGTCAGCAACCCCCAGAAGTGCAGGCAGGGCGGCAAACATTTTCAAGCCTCATTTTGTAAACCACTGCCTACAAACCCTTTTAAGTGAATTGATTGCTTAAGACCCCCATTTTACACCACAAAGTAACTTTCCTGTGGTTTGTTCTATCTGGTCGGTCCTGGGACGAGAATGCAGGTGACCCAGGCCTGCTGTTCCAGGAGGCTCTTTGAGCGAAATCGGGCTGCCCTTCTCTGCCTCCAGCCCTTCCTCTCCCTGGGCTGACTGGGTTGGCGGGGTATTTGGAGGAGCCATGGTTGACTCCTCTCCATTCTGGATCCCTGAGCCTTTTAACACATCACTCTCTCATTTCCTCATCCAGTCGGTCATTCAGTCATTTAACAAACACGCTGGGACCCCATGGGAGCCAGGCATGATGATGGGAGCTGGGAATCCAGTCCACTCAGGGAGACAGACAAATGAGGGCCCGAAGTGTTACGGGGTTTAAGGTTTGACGCACAGGCAGATAAGGCAGGGGTCCAGGCTACCCGGGCGGGGGGTGTGGAGGATTGGGAAAGGCTTCCTGGGAGAGCTGATGCTCCCTCCAGCTGAGTCTTGAAAGAGGGATAGGTTTGCATGTGATGGGGGGTCGGGGGTGGGGAGGCAGGGTGGGGAGGCGTGGACAGGTCCTGCTGAGGCAGCCCCGGATGCAAAGGCATAAAGATGTAAAGCGTCGGGAAGTTTCAGGCACCTGCATGCAGGAGGGTCTGCTGGGGTGCAGGCAAGGGGTGGGGTGCTGTACCGGAGACAAGACTGGGTCCGTGAGCAGGTCTAGGCCTGGGGCGCCCTGTGGGCTGTGCCCTCCCCCCAAAACCATCCATTGTGCCCCCCACCTGTTCAGGCCAAACCTGATATTTACTAAATGGCTTCAAGCCCTGACCTCATCCCAGGTCCTTGGAGTCTCTCCTGGTTGCGAGGAAACCAGATCTGGCCCTACTGGCTTGCCCTGGCCCTGCAGGGAGCGTCAGCCCCCCCGGCAGGCCCAGCCCAGCCCAGCCCTGTTGGAGCCTCAGCGGCCTCTAGTGGGCTGGGCCTGTGCAGCCCCCCATGTTCTCAGAACACAAGCCTTCCCTGGCCTGGTGGGCCGGCTCTGGGGATGGGCAACCCTCACCCTGCCAGGTCAGAAGAGGGGGTGTCCCCTTAGGAGGGGTGTCTGTGCTGAGTCATGCTGGCAAGGTGCAGACCTCGGTTGCCCAGGGTTTGCAGAAAGGACCCATGGGTGGTGCGTGGGTGTACGCGTCGTACAGAGCAGGGCTGCTGCGGGGGTACAGGTGTACGCAGGGGGACACGGGAGGTGTAGGTGCCGGGGTGTCTGGGGCCGGGTGTGGACAGGCAGTGGGGTTTGGCTTCAGAGGAGAGGGCTAGCAAAAAGAAGCATTAAAAATGCTTAGAAACCAAGATTCACTGAGCCTTGGGGTGCGCAATAATGTACCCTCACATATGGTCACTGTAGGCCTGGCAAGAGGTATTATTAGCTCCATTTTTACCTGAGAGGGAAACTGAGGCTCAGAGGAACTGAGCCATTTGTCCAAGGTGACATCGCTAGGGATGGGTAATGTCTCCTTCCACGATACCACGGCCCCTCTCCCTATGCCTGGGCCCGCGCCTCGCCCACTTCTCTGGGTGCTTATGGGAGAGAGGGTTCCTTCAGCAGGGTCAGGACTCCCAGGGCAGCGCAGGTAGCGGAAGCAAAAGTGGCCAACTGGAGAGTGGGCCGCAGGCTGCTGGCTGCAGGGATTTTGTTAACGATAACCACCATACACTGAGTACCTATGAAGGCCCGTAGCTTTGCATACATTATCTCATTTAATGCTAACTACCCTGCACCTTAGGTATGACTACTCCCGATGTATAGATGAGGACCCTGGATCAGAAAGGTTGACCAGCTCTGGGCTGGATGCCCACCACTCCCAATAAATATGTGGTCGGGAAATGTGACTTCTCTGTTGTGGCCTGAGGCATTCAGGGTCGAGAAGGTCAATCTGCAGCTGAAAAGGTATCAATGGATGCGAAGGCCCACCCACTCCACACCAGTCATCCCTGCATCCCGTAGGTGCTGTGGACACCCTGTCTCAGACTCTGGGGCTGCAACTGGGGCTACAACAGATGTGGTCCCTCCAGGATCCCACAATCTAGTGGGGGGAGAGGCAAGCGGGCAGACGTGGCTGAACGGTTTCCTCAGGGCCTGGAAGCCCAGAGCAGAGGGCCCTGACCCGTAGCTGGTGCTCAGCCACATCCACTGAAGGAGACAGCCGTCCTCACGACAGCGGTGAGAGGTCGGGAGCGTCAGTGCCATTTCACAGATGAGCAAACTGAAGCCCCCGAAAGGCAAGGTTCCATGTCCAAGGTCGGCTAGCAGCGAGTGGCAAAGGCGGGAATCCGTTCTGTCTGATGCCAATGTCTCGTGCACGCTCCCTCCCTGGGGTGCTAGGAAGACCCTGGCAGTGTCCCACATCTGAGCTACCTGCTCCCACCTCCCAGGAGCAGAAGGGAGGAGCTCTCCGTGGCAGCTGGCGGGAGGCAGCCCCCGCAGGTCCTTGCACGCTGAGGCTTGAAGCCCTGTGCGGTCAAGGAGATGAACACAGTAGCACTGAGCCACCGTCAATTAACAAACCACCCTGGTCTTCCTACTTGGGTTCCACCGGAAGCACCGTTTCTGGCACGACCAGTGTTCGGGGAGTTGATCTGTGAGGTGTGTTGGGGGCTGGGGAGATGGGGGCCGGCGACAGGATGGGTGGGCTGGAGGGAGACCCAGAGCCTGATGCTGGGGAGTGACACTCCATCTGACGCTAGCGCCCTTCCTCTTCTGCCCCTTTCCACTCAGGGGAAAAGTCTTCCTATTCTCCTCTTCAAAGAAAAGTAATTAAATACGATCACTCCCGCAGTGTGATTTAGTCAGAAAGCCCTTGGTTCCTGTCTCAACCTCGGCAGAAACTGTCTGTGGTCTCCAGCAGTTTCTTTGCTGCAGTGGCTTCTGTTTTCTCATATGTAAAATGGGAGTGCCACCAACCCATTGCACGGGATCCCTGTTGGACGTGAACCCCCGGGGAGAGGCTTCATTAGCTCGTTGGAACACAATGTGCCACTCTCCCCTACAACTGGGAAAGGGTGATCCTTAGCAGGAAGGAGAGCATCAGTGGGGCGTTCCAGTGTCAGCGAGGGCGACTGAGGTAGGCAGGTGAGCACCTCGTAAACCACACCACACAGCATCCCCTGCTCATTTTAATGGCCAGACTAGACTGTCGGAGAGGCTGGATCTCTCAGCCCCTGCAGGGCAACAGGAACTTTCATCTCAAGGTGTCACAAACTGAGAATCTGGACAGGGCCGTTTTGCTCCCGGCTTAATGCAGGGCTGGTTCCAGCTGGATGATAGAGAAGAGCCCAGTGGTTAGAGCATCTATGGGAGGCAGGAGGACGGCAAGGACCCTGTGTAGGTTCTGGACCCAGCACCGCAGCTCCCAGCGGGCAGGCCCTCCCGGGGAATGCTGACACCCTTCCCCACCCGCTGGTCGTTATCCTATCTCTTAATCAATCCTCACAGCCTGCCTGGGTAGGATGTCCAGTGCCGTCCTTGGAGGAAGGCTCAGGGTCTGGGACCAGCTGTGGGCACACCAAGTGGCCTCATAGAGTGTAGTTTCTTCATGTGCCAGATCGAGGGGAATAGGAGGAAGGTACTTGGAGAGAAACTCTGACACTAGTGGTGTGCTGATAAATGTTTAACAACCAGCTCTCTGGTTGGGGGTTAGAAAGAGGACTTGATTTGCAGCATTTGCCAGTTTCTGTGGTGTAATTACTCCCACCATGGTCAGTTTCAGCCTACCGATATGATATCAACCGGCTTGCAAAATTCCTGAAAATTTATCAGTTGGCTTTCATAGGCCAGAGCAAGGGATCTCTGCCCTCCATCTGTCCAGCCTCTCCCGCCGCTTCTATTCTTTAGGCCTAGAACCTTCCCCCAAAACCCTACCACCCGACACCCTCATCCCCCTGCCCCCGGGCCCTGGGACAGCTGCGGGCCTCTCCCTCTGAGCTCCAGTTCTTGAGAAATGGGTGTCTCTGGCTAGAAAAAGAAATCTATTTGAAGATAAGCATTCTCCAAACCTGGAGGAAATGCAGAGTTTGCTGAATTGGCCCCCAGGAGCTAAATAAATTTAAATCATCCTCCTCAGGCCGGCTCTGCTCACTTCTCCCCCGTCCCCGGCTCTCTAGCCCCAGTAACAGCCTCTCAGTTGGGGCATCTTGGGATGCTGACAAGTGACCGCTTTTGATTTACACTTTCCTCTGGGCCCCAGCCGGGCTTTTGGCCACACCTTCCCCCAAAGTCCTGCCTAGAAAGTGGAGGTGAGAGGAAAAGGAGCCCCTCCCCTCAGTCCTCCCACTCCTAGAAGCTCATCTGCATAGAAGCCCCTTGTGGATTCCTTCAAGGACACGAGGAAATTCACCCTTAGTGGACTGAGCAGAGTAGAGCACACCCGCCTACCCTGTATTTTACCCTTAAACGAGCCGTGCACGTAGCTGTGCATTGCTTTATGAAAGATGCACGTGCTGGAAATCTCGTGTTGAAGAACTACAACCACCCCTCCGTATGGGGAAAACTTTATAGAGTTTCCAAAGCACTTTTACACACCGTACGTCATCTAATCTGAGCCCCACGCCAACCCTGGGGGTGGGCAGTAGTTATGAAAGCACCCTCACGGCATCCGAGCCTGTCACTAGAGTTAGAAGGGACTTCAGATGTCACCTACGCCAGCCCACCCAGCTAGAGAGCGTCCATCGCCTCCGCGGGAGTCTCTGCTTGGCCCCTGCACCAGTGGAAACTCACCACTTCCGGGAGGCAGCCCATCCCAGCCTTGGAGAGCTCAGAGGCTTGGAAACTTACTATTTGGGTTGAGCCCAAATCTGTCTCTGCATTTTACAGATTTAATGCATCGGTTGTAGTTTGACGCTTTAAGGCATACAGAACAGAACTGACACAATCTAATCCCTCATTCAGATATTCAAAGCGGGCTCTCACGTCCCTCCATCTCCCTCCCATCCCCCACATCTTCCTTAACATTGCAGATTCCTGCAAATATTCCTCAGAACCCCTTCAGCAGCCTGGTCCACTCTCCTCTGAGTGTACTTTCCTGCACCTGTCTCAGCTTAGGTGGGGCTGGAAGCTTTGTGTGAGCTGTGCCTCTGCTGATGGGTCCTCACAGAGCATCAGTTTGGGGTTTTTGTTTGTTTGTTTGTTTGACAGACACAGTACACTGTGGACATACTGAGCCTTCTGTCAACTAAAACGTGCTGCTAAACGATGTCTCTCCTCTTCTACACTTATGTTATCGATTTTTTTTTTTTTTGGCCGAAGTGTTGGAAGTGTTAAATTCCAACTTATTAGACAAGAATTAATCTTATTAGACTTAGCACGTTGCCAAAATCTGTAAAGATCGTTTGGATCCCGGTTTCATGTCACCCATAAGTTTGTTGAGCGTTTCTTCAGACATCCTCTAAATCACTGATAAAAATATTGAAGAAGAGAGTTGAGGAGAAAGCATGTGGCATCTCCTAGAAGCCCTCCTCCCTCTGACGTCTCTCCTTTAATTGTCATCCTTTGGGTGTAGCTTCCTAATACACACAATGGTCCACCAGACCACGTCGCTCCATGTTTTCCACGAGGATATCATGGGAGGTACCTTGCTGAGGTCATTTACACCATGTAAATGAAAATGTCTACCATTTTCCTGATCTGCCAGCTCAGTAATCATGTTAAACCCAGAACTGGGCTCCATTATAGCAGCCATTCACCCTAGTCACCCCAGTGCCTAGTACATGGCGGCGACTTGAGAAGTATTGGGAAAAATAATCAGTTGCGTTGGTGAATGAAAGAAACTAGCCCAGATCAATGTGAAGATTAGAAGTATACTTAGTTTGTCTGATTCCACCTTATATCTGTATTTTGAACGTTAGAACAGCATTTGTTTCTACTTTCTTCCTTATAGCACCTCTTTAATACTCATGAATCCTAAAAAGGACACCAGTTTGCTTACTGATGAAAAGGAGGAGCTTAGGAAAGTTGAGGGATTTGCTCAAAGTCAAAAAGCTATTAACAGGAGACAGTAAGAGTCAAGCATGGTACCTTGCTGGCCTCAAGGTACCATGATGCTCTGTCTAGCACTGAGTTTGGGAAAGTTCCCCCAGCTCAGCCAACAGTGACAAGGATATTTCTTCCTAACAAAAAATGATGGGGATACAATATATTTCTTTTATGGTCTCAATTTTATTTACCATCCATCACTCATTAATTCATTCATTTAACAAATATTTGTTGAGCACTGACTAGTGCCAGGCTATTCTAGACCCTAGGAACACAACTGTTAACCAGCCCTCTTTGAGCTTACGTTTGAGTTGGAGGTGGGAGAGAAAATAACTTAGCAAGTAGATATATAGTATCTGGTCATGATAAGGGCTATGAAATATATAGTCATAATAAGGGCTGTGAAATAAGGCAGAGTAAGGGGATAGCAGGGGCAGGGGGACTCTATTTTACTGTGAAGATGTGGCACGTGAACAGAGATCTAATGAAGAAAACGAGACAGCAAGTGTTTTGTGCTTGTATTCGTGGAAGTACAGTACTCTTTCTTCCAGAAAGCAGGGACCTAGATCATATGATGAACTTCCCAGCTGTAAAATATATGATTCTTTCAAGGTGTGTTCACTCGTTTATTCCCTCATTCATTTTCTAAGCAAACACTAAGCATCCAGTCTGTGTCAGTTGGGTGAAGGGGATGAAGGTGTGAACAAGGTATTAGCTCGGGAGGCAGACAAGGGTGTCAAGTCCAAGAACACAGTGGGTGAGAGCTGTCAGGCTCTGTGGGCCAGTGGGAGGAAAGCAATAGTTGAGGCATGTCACCACACGTGACATTTCAGGGGTCCATTTAACTAAGGAAAATAAAATATAAAAGCATTAAGTTCTGTTATGATGGTTACCCCAAATTTTAAAGCCATTTAACCATTTCTTTAAATGAAATCTTATACGGAAAGTCCAATATACAATATAGTTTTAAAAGTTGCTCTGATTGGCACAAACTTGAGGCCCCAGGGGCACCTTCAGAAACATGTAACATAGGAGGAGAGCTACTACCCTAAATATTTGTTACGGCTAAGAGCAGAAATCTGTTCTTTGTCCACTACAACCTGCTTATCTTCAAGTGCCCAGGTAAACCAAATTTGCAGAACACTCAATTGTCAGTCAAAACCATTAAAAGTTACCTCTGGCTTGTGTTAAATGGGATAAACTTCTGCCCAGTTGAGAACTGACTCAGCTATTTTTTTCCTGCTCTCCAAAGTCATCAAATCAAACCCAACACTGCCCAGTACAGCCCAAGTGACTCATAAGCACAATTTAAAGGGTTCATCATTCTGTTTTTCTCTGCTTCTGGCCAGAGGCCACCACCTTAATTTGCATTAAGAACCATCACTTTTATTTTATTTTTTTACATCTTTATTGGAGTATAATTGCTTTACAATGTTGTGTTAGTTTCTGCTGTACAACAAAGTGAACCAGCTGAATGTATACTTATATCCCCATATCCCCTCCCTCTCGAGCCTCCCTCCCACCCTCCCCATCTA
This sequence comes from Eubalaena glacialis, assembly GCF_028564815.1. Lineage (NCBI taxonomy): Eukaryota > Metazoa > Chordata > Mammalia > Artiodactyla > Balaenidae > Eubalaena > Eubalaena glacialis. The sequence goes on along the minus strand of NC_083725.1, from coordinate 8,594,338 downwards.
GGCCCCTAGCCCCTCTAGGTCGCTTTTAAAGTGAGCTCACTTCCGCACCACCAGATTTTGGATGGTCCTAAATCGTTCCCCAGAATTTTCTCATTTGAGGAAACACCAGCTTTCTTCCCACTGCAGCATATGTACGAATGGACGCTTGTTATACACTCACACTTCTCTCGTACACGTTCTCTTATCCACACACACACACCCCACGGGACAAGGTGGACCTCACAGTTCCAGCCGGGGAGCCAGCGGTCCTGGCCCTTCTAACCCACGCCTCCTCTCTGTCTCTGCAGATGACGGCGACCGCTCAGGCCCCCTCTAAGGCCCAGGCTGTCCACATCTCCGCACCCTCGGCTGCAGCCAGCACACCTGTGCCCAGTGCCCCCATCGACCCCCAGGCCCAGCTGGAGGCTGACAAGCGAGCTGTGTACAGGTAGGAGACTCTTCAGCCGGGCCGCGCGCAGGAGCCCCCAGGCGGCCTCAGGCCCAGCTCAGCCATGAGAGATGTGAGGGCAGGCCAGCAGGTGGGCTCATGGAAGCCAGTAGCCAGGGCCAGGTCCCTTCTCTCTGAAATCACTCCAGAGAGCCCTCAGCTGGCCATGCAGGGGTTGGCTCCCACTTCCTGGAATTGTCCAGGGAGGGAGATGAGGCCTGGGCTGTGTCCTCCAGGAGGGCCTCTTCCTCAGCCCAGCTGGGGAGATGAGCCCTGACGAGCATCAGAGCCCTTCACTCAGCAAACGGGCAGCTGCCCCAGGACTGTCCTGGCCCACGTGCCCCACTGTCGCCTTCATTCCAACACTCGCCATCCAGGACTCGGTTGTGAGCAAACTTTAGTACGCCTGGAAACCACTGGGAGCGCTCGTTAGAACACAGATATCTGGACTCCGTGCTCAGAAATGCTGAATCAGTAGGTCAAGCTGTAGGAGGAGGATATGAATTTTTAACAAGCATTCCAGGCGACTCTAATGCAGCTGGTGCTTGGACCACACTGTGATTCATGGTAGTCTTTGGTTTTTAGCAATAGAGGTTGTACACGACTGTGTAGGTTCTGGCACCCTCCCCGAGATGGGCAGTTTGCTGAGACCAGGCGGCTTGTCTCGTTTTACTCTGCATCAGCCCCTTGTACCCAGGGCTGGGCCCTGAATGTAGCAGAGGGTGGGAAGGGCTCAGGGAAATTCCGGTCTGTCTTGTGTACGTTGTTGGGGTGAAGATGCGGTCCTCTGAGGGCAGACCTGAACGAGGTCCCAGCAGGGATTTCGGTCTTCCTTTATCCATGGGGAGCCCACATCACTAAGAAAAGATGCCCAAGTCGGCACTCAGTATTGAGGTTGGACCCTTGCTCACATTCGCTCGTGTGAGCACATACATTCGCGTGCATCAGCAGTGGGGCCGACCCCTGGCTGAGCGTGCACTGCAGCGGGTGCTAACTCCAGTCACACGTGGACCGGCCCACCCAGCCCCGCCCATGACAGTGGCTTTATGGCAATGGTGGTAATTATTGCCGTTATTATCATTGTCACTGGCATTATTTTTAGTTACTCAGATGAGCTGAATGCCTCTAATGCCAACAGTTGGGAGTCCAAAGCAGTAGGCCCTGATCCCTAGATCCTGACACAAGGTCCTTCCCAGGCCTGGATAACACAGCTCCCGGGCCCCAGCCTGCCTGGCGCACAGGCCAGGTTCAGCTCCTGCGGGTAGAGACCTCTGCCTTGGGCCCCAAAGAATGCCGGGATCTGGTCACAGGACCTGTCAGAGACCCTGAGGAGGACCCCAGCTCCCGTGCCCCCAGCATGGGACCTGCACTCCTGTCCTCCCTTCACACTTGCCTTGAACCCTTGCTATTACTACGTGGAGGCGTTGTGCTGGGCTCCAGGGGAAAGAGGTAAATCTTAAAGGTTATGCATGGGCTCTTCCCTGCCTCTCCAGGAACAGAGACATAATGCAAACGAGAAACCAACACAGAGTGGTCAGAGCTTTGACAGAGAAGGCTTCACGGGAGAGGCAGTAGAGTTTGATCTTCAAGGCTGAGTAAGAGAGCTCAGCAGGAGGAGAAATGGGAGGGGCAGGAGCTTCCGGCAGAGGCGAGCCTGGTGTGTTCCCAGGACGGCCAGTGGCCAGAGCAGCTGGGCGTGGGAAGATGAGACTGCACAGGGCCTGTAGTCTCACCTTGTGCCTGGTGGGGGAACAGAAGCAGGGAGCGAGAGTGGCCTGGCCTCTGAAAACTGCCCCGTGGTCTGATGACTTTGCGTACAGTCATCACACCCCATTTAAATCACTGCTGCTCCAAGTGCGGTCCATGGGCCAGAAGCATCGCGTCGCCTGGGAGCTCATTGGAGACGCAGAATCTCAGGCCCCACTCGACCTGAGGATTCCTGATCTGCACTTTGACAAGATCCCAGGTGATTCATATTCGCACTGGAGACGGATCCCTGACACCTTCTCGGACCCCCGGGGGCAGGGACCTGGAGTGAGCACAGATCTTAGTCTAGAAAGACCCCAAATTAGTGGCCTAACATAAAGCTTCTTGGAAACCTAGTCTTGAGCCCTACCTCCTCCTTGCACTCATCTCTCTGAGCATTAGTTTCAGGATAGAACCTAATCAGCGGTTCGGCAAGAATTACGAGACAGCCCGTGTCAGCACCTGGCTCCATGTCTGGCACAAAGCAGACGGTTCTCTTGTTCCCGCCAATGGGCTCCACATGCTCCATAGCCCTTCCCAAGATCCCAGACTCAGACCCCACCCAGGCCCAGCCAGGAGGTGGGCCGCCTCCCCAAGGGAGCTGTCCACCATGATGTCACCTGAAGTACAAAGGCCCAGATCTTCCCTCAACCAACATGCCTCACCTCCACACCTGAGATTCACCCTCTCCCACGGGGCTGTCACCTCACAGCCCATGGCATTTGAGCAAATTATCTCTGCAGCTGCCTGACCATGAAGAAGAAATCCCAGGCTGGATGCCACCAACAGTCCAGCCAAACAAGGCTGCCCGGCATCTCAGGACGCCGGGGCAGAGGGACATCAGCACCCTTGCCCAGATCCTTCTCCTGCAGCCCTGCTTGCCCCAGGGCCCCCAGGGTGTCTCCCATGACCACCCCTCTCCCATTAGTGCCAGCCGCCCTCTCCACCGCCCTTGCGGGGTGAGGGGAGGCACTCCACCTCCCATAGGGTCGGGTAATTCTAATTAGATCTGCCTGCCTGGGGCGGCCTGGCTGTTCAAAGCACATCGGGGAGTCGGCATTTCATGTCCATAAATGTAACCAGCCCCTCTCCACGGAGATTAGCGCCCGCGCTGACTTTTGGGAGTCCCCGCCGAGGCCCCTCCCTGAACTACAGAAGAACGAAGGTGGGGGAGGCCCCTCCCTGGCCAGGCCCGCAGGGCGGCAGCGGGCAGTGCGACAAGAGGGAGGGAGCCTCCCGGTGCCCTGAGGTTGTATTTGTGTAGGAGGATGTGTTGATGAAATGTATTGGTTCCTTCTGAAGTGGAAACTCTGCGTGTGGGGTGGGGGGAGGGGGAAGGGGGGCCGAGTCTGTCTTTAATTGGATCATACCAGAGCATCATCTGGGCTAATCAGCAAGGCAACCGGGAGCTCCCGCTCAGATTAATGATTGCAGTCTAATCCGAGCAGACCCCATGATTGGATGCACATCGCGGGTAATTGTGTTTGTGGCCCAGGAGCAATGCTGAGAGGGGTCTGCCGAGGGGAGGCAGGTCCAAAGACCGCAGGCTTGGACCCAGCTCAGATCTCTCCTTCCCCAGGTCCACCTCACCCCTGGGGTTTTCCCCCCAAGAAGTTAAAATGTAGCTTGGACCACACCTCCCCACCTCTCCACCGGTGGGCTGCGGGCTGGATGGCGTTAGGTGGCCGGGAGCTTGGAGGTTAGGTTGCCAGCAGCACAGAGACGGGGCCAAGAGGGTGAGGTTGATCCAGCTTTCACTCTCCCTCCTCCCCTCCAGTCTCCTTCGTTCCCCTTTGAAGTGAGTGGGTTCCCATGGAAACCGTGATGTCCTGGGGAGCAGAAGAGTGGCAGGAGCGGGGCCTGGCCAGGTGCCGTGGGGGAGGAGGGGGCTCTGCTGAGATGGCTCTGCGAACGCTGGGTTCCGCCCCTGAGGCTGAAATACTGTCTGGGGACCCAGGAAATGGCCCGCTGGGCGCTGCAGAAGTTACCTGTTAGTGAAGGGAAGTGCTGGCCTGGAGGCAGGAACAGCGAGAGAAGGGTGGGGACAGCTGTGCTTTGCTTCTCCAGGAAAAATGCCAGAGAATTGAGCTGCGAATCAGGTGGGGAGGGTGAGGCGGCTGCAGGCCCCTGTATTTCTCCTTTGTGGCGTTAACTCACAATTGAACGGATTGTGTTAATATTAGTTCTGTTTCCACCACTAGATCGTTACCTCCATGAAGTCAGGGTCTGTGTGTTTTCGTTGATTTATCCCCGGCGCCTTACACAATACCTTAGACCCAGCAGCTTGGATGAGCATGTACTAAATCAGGGCCTGTTGAGCGGATTCCTTAAATAGGCGAGGCAGGACCCGTCCATATTCCATGGTTCCAGGCTGGTGTGCTGGCTAACTGGCTCTAGGGGGAGAGGGGAGGGGAGAGCCCTCATGTAGCATCTGTCGGTTTCCGTGGTGTAACTGCATCCACCATGGCCCGTTTCAAGCTACCAGTGTGCTGCTGAACAGAGGTGGGAAGAGATGCACACAGTTGGCTCTCTCCAGCCTCACGCACAAACCCCTGCAGGTAGCCGAGGTACAGGTGCCCAGTTTTACCAGCACCTTTATAGCCGATTTTGTGGAATGCTTTAACTCATAGCATTAGCCACAATCCTACACTCCTTGGCCCTCACTGACCTGTCTGGCCCACTCCCCGGTTCTAAATTTGAAATGTTCCCGCTTAACGAATTAATGCTTAGAACCTGGCCCAGAATAAGCGCTATGTAAGTGTTTGCAATTGTGATTTCTCACCCGAACCCCAAGGCAGTGAATTTTCTCCTTCCTAGATTCTGCCCAGCGCCGTCCATCTCTTAACATCTGCTTGAGCAAAGCCCCGATGCCTCCACGTTCTCCAGGTAGATTCCAAGGCTTTCCTGTTTCATCCGTTAATGAGTTCCTTCCCAGCAGCTCCAGAAACCCCACATCAAACCAGTCTTTAGTTTCTCAGCTGTCAGAGTCTCGACCTTTCTGTGTAGTGTTTGTAGCTCTTCCTGTCAGTCTCAGCTCTCTGTAAACCGCACTCAGAGCTTCTGCCCGTGTGGGACCCAGCCCTAGACAGTTCAAGCTGAAGTCCACTTCTAGTTCAACGAAAGCAGTACACATTGCTAACCCCTTGTTTGTAATACATTTGCCCCTGTTGCATGCAGACTGGATCCCTCTAGAATCCACACTTGTTTAGGGAAAGATCAGAACGGGGCAGTGGGCAATGTTCAGATCGCTCCCTTGAGACTATCCCTCTAAAGGTCACTGAAGTTCAGGCTCGGTCCTAATGGTCCAATAGCTAGAGGGACAAAGGCCATAGAGCAGCCGTACTGAGCTGTGGGACAAGGTCTAAAAATAGATGTGGTGATAACCAGCTTGGTCACCTTGGGCAAGTTAGTCCCTCTGAATCTGTTTTCTCAACTGTAAAAAAGGAAATAGTCATAGCTAGACTAAAATGAGATGATATATGATAATATCTAACACACAGATCGGTGTTTGCTGCCTGGGTTGGGGTGGGATGGGGGTGTTTTAAACAAAGGGGCCAGCATGGTCCCCGTGGCCTTTTCAGCATGTGAGGCATCTGGTGCATTCAGGGAGGTGATATTCAGGCTGAAGAATAGGGCCTGTGGACCTCGATCGCCTGGGTTTCCATTCTGGCTCCGCCACTGGGCACTAAACCTTTCTGGGCCTCTGTTTCCTCATCTGTAAAATAGGACTGAAAATAGTGCCATCTCTTCATTAGGTTGGTCATGGGGATTAAATGAGATAATACCATGAAGTGCTGGATAAAGAATCTGGCATGTGGAGAGTACTCTGCAGCCGTTAGCTGCTATGAGATGTTTGAGGGAATGGAAGCAGGGGTTGGTCGGGCTAGAAGGTAAATGCTGAGGAGCGATCCAGCAAGAGGCAAGACAGGAAAGGGCTCCCAGCTGAGTGGTCCTGCACTGCGATTCAATTAAACATTTACTGAGCTCTGCTACGTGTAAGCATCGTGTCAAGTTCCAAGAGGGGTTCTGAATTAAAAAGAGTCAGCCCAGGGAGTGGCAAGAAGATAGGCATAGGAAGTAGCTATAATATAAAATTGGCACATCTTATGAGCTCAAAAAAGTATATGTGGAATTGACTGCAAGGCCTCTGGCCCACAGCACAGTGTAGGAGAGTAGCACTGCTTTTCCCAAGGGAGGTGAAGCCCAAGGGAAATGATAGCCAAGCGGCCTCTCCTGGGGCCGGGCTGGTGAATGGGGAGGCAGGAGCCCCCTGGGCTTGGGGCTGGGCAGAGGGGCTGGCTGGCTGCTGTGTGACTGTCCTCTTTAGCAGCTGCCTGGCCAGGACCCTGGGAACTGGCACTTCCTAATAAATTGTCTTTGAGGGAACTCTTCCACCTTGTGACCAAGGGGTGTTCTGTCTCCAGGGAGCTGACCCTGGGGCTTAACCCTGTGCCTTCCCTGGCATAGAGCTTGGTCATGCCTGGAACGTGCTGGGTGAGGTGGCCTGAGAAGGGTGTGGGAGAGGTTTAGCCATTCCAAGCAGAAGAGTCAGGACCAGATGCTTCCGGACTAGGTGCTGGGAGCAGATGTTCCAGGCTGCATTCTGAGCTGGGTTTTATGGGCTGGGGCTCCAGCAGACACTCCTTGCGTTTGGAAGCAGTTGGATTCACTGACATCTGAGAAAACATCTCAGCTGTTGACTACAGTCAGGGGAGCAATCCTGCTGGAGCCATAATCTGAAAGTCAAACCGTGCTCAATTCTCCCCCGGCACCAGGCAAAGCCTGTTCCCTGCCCTTCCTGCCGGCATCTCGAAGGCCCCCGCCCCGGACCCAGCCTCTGCGCATGCCGCTGGCAGGCCCAGAGGCTGCGGCTGCCTGGCCCAGAGAGCAGGTGTGTTCAGAGGCAGCGCGTCCTGATGCTTCCACAGCTCACCACCTGGCCGAGGCAGAGCTGAGAAGTCCAGGTACCCCTCCAAGAGAAGGCACACGGATAAGAGATCCAGGAGCCTGGAATCCCAATGACTTTTATCCTCACAAGTTTATGTTAGGATGAAAGGAGATGACCAATGCTAACAGCTGACAGTGCTTGGCACAGACAAGGCTTACAATGAATGGTGGCCACAGTTGTGAGGAGTTACTGCGACAAGTACTAGACTGGATCGGTCCCCCTTACTAGAGGGAAGACACCAGCCATTGGGCCTCCCGCTGGTGCGAATGGGGGGGGGGCGCATTGGGTGGGAGGGGCGGGGAGCCAGCAAGCTGGGGCTTTGAGGGCTCACATGGCCCATGGCTTCTCACCAGGGCTGGACTAAGCCAGTCTAGCCCTTCTAAGCCCCACTCTCTGATTTTCCCAAGCACTGGGCCAGTTTGTGGTCAAGTGGAAAGAACATAAGACTAAGACTTCAGCCTAAGTTCTGATTCTACCACTGAGCAACTCATTTAACCTCTTTGGATAAGCTTTCCCACAGGGTAGGCATAAGATGAAAATGAAAGATCTATAAAAACGTCAAAGCCTTCTCCAACACACAGAAGTATTATTATGAGAGAAGGTTCTTTTGGAAACCCGTTTGGTGAGGTAGAGACTGTCTTGTGCTGCACGGGTCCTGATGCTCAAAGGGTAAACGTGGCAGCTCAGTTCTGTGACCCCAGGACACATAGGACTCAAGGCCAGTAGAGAAAAAAAGGGGGAGGAGGATGAAGTGATTCTAATAATGGTTCAAAAACAGTACCTGGGAAAGGGGGAAGAGCACAAAATTTGGAGTTTGGATACCCAGATTTAAATCTCAACTCAGTCACTTATTAGCCTGATGTAATTATTTAACCACATGGCCCCTCAGTTTGCTGATCAGTAAAATGGGAATAATAAAAATATTGGGTGTTTCAGTGCAATAAGCACATGAAATGTAAGTTACAAAGTGCTACCAAATGTGTGTGGGTGTGTCACTGTCATTTTGCCATGACAAAATGGATGGAGCTCCCCTTCCCACACCAAACCTTCCCCCAGTGCTTTCTCGTTGGGGACTGGATAGAAACTGCCTCTCACTAGCTGCCTAACTGCAGGCAAGATACTTCTATTTTCTCTTCCTGAGTTACCTCCCCTTAAAATGAAGGGGCTGATCATGAAAAAGACAGGAGATAAGTGATAGTAAAGATGTGGAGAAGACGGAACTCTTGTGCACTGTTGTTGGGATTGTATATTGGTGCAGCCACTCTAGAATACAGTATGGAGGATCCTTAAAAAATTAAAAATAGAACTATCCTGCGATCCAGCAGTCCCGCTTTGGGGATCCAAAGAAAATGGACACACTAACTCGAAAAGACATCTGCACCCCCATGTTCATAGCAGAATTATTTATAATAGCCAAGGCACAGAAACAACCTAAATGTCCACTGATGGATGAATGGATAAAGAAGTTGTGGCATGTATATACAATGGGATATTATTCAGACATAAAAAAAAAAAACAAGGAAATCCTGCCATTTATGACAACATGGAGGGACCTTGAAAGCATTATGCTAAGTAAAATACATCTTAGAGGAAGACAAATTCTGTAGGATCTCACTTATATGTGGAATCTAAAAAGAAAACTTAGAGCAAAAGAGATTGGATTTGTGGTTATCAGAGGTGAAGTGTAGAAGGAGGGGGTAACGGAGGAGGGTCGTCAAAAGGTACAAACTTCCAGTTATAAAAGAAATAAGTACTAGGGATGTAATGTACAACATGGTGACTATAGCTGACACTGCTCTATCATATATAGGTAAGTTAAGAGAGTAAACACTAAGAGTTCTCATCACAAGGAGAAAAATTTTCTTTTCCTTTTTTTATTTTGTCTGAGAAGATGGATGTTAGCTGAACCTATCGTGGTAATCATTTCATAGTATATGTAAATCAAACCATCATGCTACATGCCTTAAACTTATACAGTGATGCATGTCAATTATTTCTTAGTAAAACTGGGAAGAAAATGAAGGGGCTGGACATGAGATCCTACCAGGTCTCAAGTTTTAGGTTCTTTGTATTCTCGCCCTTGTAGACCAGCCTTAACAACCAGTTTGTTGAGATTTCACATTTATTACTTTTTTTTAATGTGCCAGGAGGGAAGGGTGTGAGTGTGTGTGAGTGTGTGTGAGTGTGTGAGTGTGTGTGTGTGTGTGTGAAGGGATGGGGACAAAGCAGACTGCGGCCTCCCCTGAGCCCCACACTCACCAGGGATGGACCTGTCCACCCACCTGGGGGAAGAGAGCTGGTTGGAGCCCAGGAACCCAGCAGATGCAATTCCAATTTAGCAACAAGAAGAAGTCCTCTCCAAGGCAACCCAGGCGAACACACCGCCCACTGGGCAGGACTAAAAATACACCCGCATGGTTTCAACGTCACACCTGAAGTAAAAATACATCCAACCAGGAGCTGCTGGCTTGGTCTCCCCCACCCCACTCTGCTCTCTCCATCTGGTGCCTTTGAGGGGAGGAGAGGAGGGCTGGCCGAGCGCTTCCTTCACACTTACTCCTCTGCCCCGAGACCCTCCCAGCCCTCACCCCACACACCCAGCAGAGCCCAGAGAAGACGGGGCCGTTTGTAGTAACTGTGGCTAGAAGCTGCCAGATGGCTGTAGCTGACCTGGGTACCGCAGGGGAGTGGATTCCGAGCCTGAAAGAACTTTAGGCTTGTGTCTCAGAATCTCCACCTGCTGTCAGTGCTCGCTTCGTTCATTCATTTGTTCCCATTCATTGATCCTCCAAATATTTATTGATCCTCTGCTCTGTGCCAGGCACTGTGCTGGGAATTCAGAGGTAAGACAAGTTCGTGGACCAGAGAAGCTCCCAATGTAGTGAGGAAGACAGATCTGTGCACAAACAACTGTAGTCAATAGAATTTAATAATTGTCCTATGGGAAATAAAAATAAATTCTTACTGGCGGTGATTTTTGGTTTCAAAACTGGGGTTCCGAGTTCTAGTAAGTTGTACTTTGCCTCTCCTCCTCCTCCTCTTTCTGTGCCTCTGTTTGAATTGGCATGTGGGCTTGTTTCCCTGCCAAATGAGTCAGTAGAGATGGGATCATACATTTATTGGAGTGGATAGTGTCGATGTTGTTCTGAATAAAAAGAGGTGCCCCCATGCCATTCCAGGGAAATGGAACAAGCATTAATTGACAGCTTACTAAGTGCCAGGCACTCTACATGTTCCTTCATGTAACTCTTAACAATAACCTCTGTGGTAGGTGGCGTTATCCCTATTTTATAAAAGAGGAAACTGAGGCTCAGAGAAATTCAGTAACTTGCCCCAGAGTCACACAATTAATTATCTGTCTCCGAAGTCTATCCTTGTGTCAGACCACCCAGCCCACCGAAATTGTGAGTGAGGTCATGGTAGAGACCCCCCAAGCATGTCCTGTCGTGGCTCAGAAGAGGCACCGATTTCTCTTGCTGGAGAGACCAATCTTGGTAGAAAGGATGGCATTTTGAGCTGGATTCTGGAGATTATTAGGAGGGACAGGGAGAGACATAGGAACAGGAATCTCAGGTGGAAGGAAGAGCAGGAGCACAACAGCCCGGTTTGCCTGAGCTAGTGACGCGGGTGGTGAAGGGGCAAGGGGCCCGGGGCCACCTGCTGTCTGTTCAACCACCATGTTCTCCACTGAGTCTATCCAGGAGAAATACTGAAAAGAAAGCTGAGGCCATACTGTGAAGCACCGTGGGTGTGCTCTGATGATGTTGACTCTATTTTATCAGCATCCAGGAGAGATTTCACTGTAGTTCTCAGAATGACTACTTGCAATGGGCCTTCTGGCCATGAAAAGATGCCCAGGAAAGGGGCAGGAGTCGTCCTGCAAGGTGCCTCCAGGGTATTGTCTCTGATTCTGTGATCTCAGTGACCTGACCTGGGGCACTAGAAATAAAGGGTTACAATGCCAGCCCCCCGGGTAGGGTTTCTAGGGTGGTGGGCCTTTGACAACTTGACACCTCCGCTGTGTGTGTCCGTGGAGACCAGGTTGGGTCGCTGCTTGACCCCCTTCACCCCCACCTCACTGGCCAGTGGCTAATGTCCTCTGCAGAGGTCTGACCCTGGCCAGGCTCTGGTCCCACTGCCTCATCACCAAAAACCTCCATCCAGAAATTTTCCTTTCCTACTATACATTCCCTCCTCTGGACCGTCCACTCTCATCCCAGCTAGGAAGGGCCAAAGGCTCTGACACCCCACCCCGTCCCCATTGGAGGAGGCAGCCAAGCCTCAGGGGGTGGTGAGCGCTGACACTGGGCTGTGAAGGGAGGTACAGGACAGGCCTGGGGGCTCCAAGGTCAGTCACAGGGAGAGGCGGTGGACAGCCCGGCAGGCTGCCACACACTTGGCTGGACCCATAATTGAGGTCTGCAGTTCTGGCCAAGGTCACAAAGGGAGGGATGGCTGAGAGGCTCAGAAGTGACAGAGTGGCATGACTGTGAATCACAAGGTTTATCACCCAGAAAGGGAGCTCAACACTAATGTCCCCCCCCCCTGCGTGTGACTGTCATCGCCACCCCCCAACCCCAGTCTGTGGGGCTCTGTTTCTCTCTTCATATCTGTTCCCTGTTTCTTGTGTTCTTTGCGTTATAGCCTCTCTGAAGCGCTATTAAAAAAAAAAATTTTTTTTTTAATTGAAGTATAGTTGATTTACAATGTTGTGTTAGTTTCAGGTGTACAGCACAGTGATTAAGTTTTATATATATATATATATATAAGCTTTATATATTCTTTTTCAGATTCTTTTCCTTATAGATTATTACAAAATATTGAGTATAGTTCCCTATGCTGTACTGTAGGTCCTTGTTTGTTGTCTGTTGAAGCTCTATATTTTGGCATTCTTTCTTTTTCCTATCTCTGCTTCTCTGTTTATGGCCCTATGAGCAGAAAGAAATGTTAAAAAAAAACGTTTTTCTTAACCCAGGTTGTCCAAGGAGGAACGAAGGGAAACAGAACAAAGTCCACTTGTCTTCTTTTGAGTCCTTTTAGCAAAAGGAAATGAGCTTCAGCCTTATAGGGGAACTTGCAGTTAGATACGAGTGTAAAAATTACCAAGGAAGTTATGGTCTCCATCCCAAGAGGTCTTCGAAAATGTTAGGGAAACCTACTGGGCCATCTGCAGTAAGCACATCTGTCTTGAAAGAGGGAGGAATAAAATGGAAGGCGCTGAAGCTCACCTGCCTGAGGACGCTCTCAGAAGCCTCACCAGAAATGTGTGTGTGGGTGGGGGGATGAGGGGGGCCCTGATCGCTTTGCCCTCAAGAAGATCTGGGGCTTCCGCGAGGGGTCTCAGCCTCACTGCTGCTGGAGAGAGGGTGACATTCACCTCTGCAAAGGGCTTCAGCCAAAATCCTGCCCTGTTTAGGCCCAGGCTCTTTGGGGTGTTCCCAGAGGCAGCCCTACGCACCCTGGCCCCAGACTGGGCATTTTAGGCCCGTGAATTTGGGTGATGCAGAAAACAACGAAGGCAGAAATGTCAGAAGTAATAAAACCAAACGATAGCTTAAACCCCTGTAGAAATCAACACATCCGGTTTAATCACCTTCTTAAGCTAGCACAAGACTGCAATTCTGTGGAGAGGGGTTCTTTATTTCTCTGGATCGTTAACAAGAACTGCATATCTTGAGCTTGCTTTTGGTTCAGATGCTCCTGGGGAGAGGTGATGAGGGTGGGGCTGGGGGTGAGGACTCCGAAAAGAAAACAAGATATAATAAAATCTTACTTGAGGTCCTCTCTCGTCCCCCGCTCCTGGCGCTGTCCGCACTCGGGGCAGCCCGCCCTCCCAGCACCCAGGCAGAGGCACAGTGCTGAATGTGATAAATGAGGCCATTAGAGAAATTCATTTCTCTTTATTAGTCTGTGTCAGATCCTTTCTATTAGTGGCTGGAAACGACCTCTCTTCTGCAGTAAAATGTCATGCCAGTTCACTCCTTTTATTTGTTCTGTACCAACGAGGCTCAAACTCTCCCTGAATTAGTGCAGTGAGATTTATTTTCTCCAAATTTTGAACGGCTTAAGAGAGATTGGGGGGGGGGGGAAGGTGGCAGGGGGGTCGGTGGTGGGATGAACTGAGAGATTGGGATTGACATATATACCCTAAGATGTATAAAATAGATAACTAATAACCTGCTGTATAAAAAATAAATAAAATAAAATTCAAAAAAATAAAAATAAATAAAAGAGAGAGATTGGGGTGGAGGGGGCGGCCAGGTGGGAGGCGACACAGGGAAAAGTGTGGAGAAAGATTGGGGAGGGAGAAGGCGAGCTCTTCTGGAGGTCAGACGTCCTCGGCTCTCTGGAAATAAAGGCTAATGGCCATCTTTCACATCTCGTCCATCATCGTCCAGGCACTGGGGACCGAGTTTCCACGTTTCTGCTTCCGGTCTCTGAAGGGTACTGTTCCACGGTGGGAGAGATCTGGACAGCGGGAAGAGGAACTCCTTAAAACCCATTTTCTAGTTGGACAGACTGAAGCTCAGGGAAGGTCAAGAATGACAGGACCAGTAGCCCACACATGACCAGAAATCCCCCTTCCCATCCCCTGCCTGGCTCAGACAAGGGCATTCATGTCCCGGGAGGGTAAAGTGCCCAGCCCTCCTGGTCCCTGCCCTAGTCACCCCACCCCACCCCAGGCCCGCAGTGGAGGCTGCTGGAAAGGACTCCTTGAAGGTGGCTTCCAGCCTCTTCCCCAGTCTTATGGGGTGATGTGGGAGGATAGCTTAAAATATAGGTCAACGCTTAGGCAGGTGTAGGATGGGCAACTGGGGAAGGGGCTGGGAACTGGGCCGGGAACAGCCTTAAAGAAGGCCATAGCATCACTGCAGCCACAGAACCCAGCTGAGTCACTGGGAAACTGAGCCTGTTTCTCAGGGGTGGTACAGAGCATGTCAGCAGTCCCCACACTTGAGGTAGCAGGTAGCGGTCAGGGTGATCGAGAGATGCAGGTGGATAGAGCACGGGAGCCACAGGCAGCCCTACCAACCCTGGCTGTGGTTCATATGAAAAGCTGTGGGTGAGCACAGATGTCATCCGAACTCCTGGGCTCAGGGCTCCAGGGATCAGGGTGGGTGGAACCAGAGGCAGGAGCCTGGGGAGGGGGGGGTATGATGGGAGGATTTGGGAACTGATAGTGCAGCTCAGGCAGGGAGGGGCTGGGGAGAGGGGCCTGGCAGCAACCAGGAGGCCTGTTCTGGGCTCCACGGGTCCTTGCTTAACTTGGGGGAGAAGATGGAAAGCACGTTTTCTTCTACTGAGAGATGGCAGAAGCCATAGAAAACACCCCCAGATATGCCCTCGTCTCACGCGCGCGCGCACACACACACACACACACACACACACACACAGGGGAGATCTGACACCTGCAGGGGAGAGGTTTATAAAATGGACCAATGCTAGAGCTCTGCCTGGAAGGTGCACGCTGTCCCCCAGTGGAGGGGACAGTGCCTCCACCCCAGTCCCCAAAAGCCCGCTCTGTGCGAGACCTCGGATCTGACTGCTGCTCACCTCTTCGACTTCATCTCCCTCCATTCACCTACCTTGCTCCAGCCACAAGCGCCTGGATTTTGTTCCAGAAACATGCCAAGCTCATTTCTCTCTGAAGTGCTTTGCGTTTTCCCCTGCTTGGCATGCCCTTCCCTCAGACCTTTGCCTGACTGCCTCCTCGTCCTTCCAGGCTTAACTCAAATGTCACCTCCTCAGAGAGGCCCTCCCTGATCACTCTCCTCCCTGCAGAGGCCAGGACAGTGGCAGAGGAGCTCACCCTCCTCCCCCCAGCCCAACTCCAGGGCTGGTAGCTGGGAGACGCAGTCACCGACAGCTCCCTCCTCCCCACCCCACATGCCACGCACGCTGTGTACACAAAACACATGATGCTCGCACACGCATTGCATACAGATAACACGTAGCCCTGCACACACACCGCATACAATAGAGGGCATAGGCACCCTGTATTCACAGCACACAAACTCTGCACCCCAGCTCCATACACACAACCCATATGTGCATAGTACCGCAGAGACATAACACCATGTGTGCACACGCAATAAAAACACCTAGGACAACGCACTTACACAACACTCACACTTGCTCTCGTTGACAGCCTACATTCAACCCAGGTGCACACACGTGCACCGGCACACCCACACACCATCAGCAGCTGCCCACCCTGCCTCCAGCCGGTGAGGGAGGGACATGCAGTGACCGGCGGCCACCGTGGGGATGGGGCGGGGGCTGCGCCCCCCACCACCTGGCACGATGCTGCGGATTATTAGTTCCTGGTAATTTAGTGCCCTTGTACAGAGTCGATTTGTGCCTTTCACTCCTAATTGATCTAGTGGCTGTTTAAATGGCAGCAGGCATCTGCTGAGAGTAGGAAGGCTCATAAGGCGCGATAATTCATCACACCGTCTGGAATTTGCCTTTCATGTCCCTCAGCTAAACCACTGCAGGCCTCTGCTTAAATCACAGCCATGAAGGCTTTCTTTGGTATTCCACTCAGGGCCAGGAGAATCTTGCATTAAACTGGGATCAGGTTAGATTAGACTATAATATGCTGCGGTATTAGTGGCTGCAAATGAAGACTTATACTGGAGTTTAACCCCTTCACCTGGTTTTCTCTTTGTCTTCAGCGGATGGCTGAGCGAACCCATTGTTTTCCCACCAGCTTCCTGAGGGGGCTGAATAGCTCTTCTAGCAATTTGGGGCTGCAGATGGGCTACCCTCAGATATTGACCCTTTTTTCCTCCAGACTGTGACCCAGCCTGCAGCCTTGGAGCCCAGCTATTTACGCATCAGCTCCCAAAACAAGGGTCGGGGAGATAGTGTCTAGAGACAGCTTTGCTAAGCCACGCAGCTCATCTGTGGCAGGAATTCATCTCCTCTCAGCCCCCGCTGCCCCCGAGCTTGAGTAGAATGACCAGTAGGTATAGGTTTGAGTGTGGATGGGTCTCAGCACCTTCTGCCTTTCTGCCCAGAATTATTAGAATCCCAGGATGGGACAGGCTCACAGGGGTCCCCCATCAGCCTACAAACACTATGTAGGCTGAATGTTCAGTTCTTCTCGGCATGTTTAATCATAGCGTGCTGGAGGGAAGAAACATGATCTGTTTTCATTTTCAGGACTTACTGTGCTTTCCAATATGGTAGCCACTAGCCACATGTTGCTATCTAAATTAAAATTAGTTAAAATTAGACAAAATAAAAAATTCAGTGTCCTAGACACAAAAGCCATACTTTGTTTATTTTTTAATGGATCTTTATTGCAGTGTAATTGCTTCACAATACTGTGTTGGTTTCTGTTGTACAACAAAGTGAATCAGCTATACATATACATATATCCCCATATCTCCTCCCTCTTGCGTCTCCCTCCCACCCGCCCTCCCTATCCCACGCCTCTAGGTGGTCACAGAGCACCGAGCTGATCTCCCTGTGCTATGCGGCTGCTTCCCACTAGCTATCTGTTTTACATTTGATAGTGTATATATGTCCATGCCACTCTCTCACTTCGTCCCAGCTTACCCCTCCCCCACCATGTCCTCAAGTCCATTCTCTATGTCTGCGTCTTTATTCCTGCCCTGCCACTAGGTTCATCAGTACCATTTTTTTCTTTTTTAGATTCCATATGTTTGCATTAGCATACGGTATTTGTTTTTCTCTTTCTGACTTACTTCACTCTGTATGACAGACTCTAGGTCCATCCACCATGGAGGTTCTTTAAAAAACTAAAAATAGAATTACCATATGACCCAGCAATCCCACTACTGGGCATATACCCTGAGAAAACCATAATTCAAAAACAGCCGTATTTTAAATGTCCATTGGCCTCATGAAGTTAGTGGCTACCATATTGGACAGCAGAGATTGTAGAATGTCTCCATCACCTCAAGAAGTTCTGTTGGGCAGTGCTTGCTACAACATCCCCATTGGCAGAAGCCTGGCTACCAGACCCAACATACATACTCTCTCCTCTCCCAGCACGCAGAGCTTACTCAAAAAGAAAGGAGCTAGATTTTGTGGTTCCAGGGCACTGAGGTGAGCAACAAGAGAGAGATGTGCCGTTGCTTTTTGGGAACCATGGTGGGAGGGAATGGGTCTCCAGAGTCCAGTGTCAATACCCATGTAAACACATGTGCACGTGCTGGGTGTGAAGACATAGCTGTTCACTCATGCTGCAGAGAAATGAGAACGAGATGCGCTTATATATGCAAATGGGGTCACACACCTAACATATATATTCAACAAAGATTTATTAGGATCCACATGCCACTGCTAGACTCTGGGCAGACAGTGAGGAATAAGGTGGGCTTGCTTCTTGCCCTCATGTAGCTGAGAGTCTAGTGAGGGAGGCATGTGGTAAAGCAAACAACCCAGGGAGCCGTTGGCATAGGTTGAGGGGAGGGGCAGTCAGGGAACCTTCCCAGAGTGTGTGATGTCGAAGCCAAGACCCATAGAGTAGCGAGGTAAGCACTTCAGCTTGCATCCATCCATCATAGACCCATCACACACCTGCGCACACTCACTCACATATTCATCATTCACTGGTTCATTGTCAGTCACCGAATATTTATTAAGTGCCTGCTGTCAGCATCAGGGCAAGGTCCTAAGGATACAATGATCATTGAGACAAAGACAGTCTTGGAGGAAAACACTGGACAAATAATAATGCAAATAATTGTTTAATTACAGTTGTGCTAAGTGTGTGATGATAGAAACGTGTAGGGAGGTGTTACACGTGTGACTGGGGTGTCTGACCTAAACTGAGTCGGCCAACAGATGCAGGACAGGTGGAGACTTCTGCCCACCACGTGTGACGAGTACTCAGGTCCACACCCCTCCACGTACACTTGCAGACACACAGGTGCTGCCCTCGGCTGGCTCCACGCAGCCAAGGGTGGGTGTGTGATCAACCACGAATGTTCACATCCAGGACTTTTCTGGACACTTCCCATATTTCCTTCCCAGATTGACATTGAGCCAGAAATGGACACCTACTTCTGTGAAGGGTTATACCCAGCATCCCTCATCAAATATCTGTGCAGTTTATCTGGACAAAGAGAAAAGTTAGGCCCCTGGTGGGGAGGAACAGAAGCCTCTGAGGCCCCAGGAATCAGGAGACTGAATTCTCTGTGCCAGGGCGTGAAATGCTGCCATCTAGGCTGACCATGGGGACTGGGGCCTTTCTCAGGGAATGGGACCCTGGGAGAAGAAGTGACGGCAAAGTGGGAAGGGACCCTGGTGGCTTCTGAGCCCCGACGGCAGCAAGTCTCTGAGTGCGCATGTGTGAGCTCTTGATGTCCCCGCAGGCACCCTCTTTTCCCGCTCCTGACGCTGCTGTTTGAGAAATGTGAACAGGCCACCCAGGGCTCTGAGTGCATCACCTCCGCCAGCTTTGATGTGGACATCGAGAACTTTGTCCACCAGCAGGAACAGGAGCACAAACCCTTCTTCAGCGATGACCCAGAGCTGGACAATCTGGTAAAGACCCTCCAACCCCTGCCCTGGCTAGGGTCCTCCTCCCTTCTGATCCCCTCCAGATGCCCTAGAAGTGATCCTTTCATTCATGTATTCAACAAAGAAATTCGCATGCCCCCTGTGGGCAGGCACTAGGTGTACCCTTCTAGCGCCTGAGAACCTTAAACCAAGAGTTGCATGCAAAGGTGTTGCTGCCGAAGCTCTCCCCTCCTCTGCCCCTGTGACACCTCCTCACCTACAACCCCCTTGCAGTGCAGATGGGAGGAAAGGAGGGTCATAGCACCCAGAATGTCTGGTGTAGCTGTTCCAAGAGCTAGAGTCCTGGCACGCTGGTAAATCTGTCTTGGGCTGCCCAGAGAGGAGCTGGTGGCCATGTGCTACAGTGTGGAGGGTGAGGATGACAGGCACAGTCAAGCAGATGAGTGGGTAGGAAGACTGGAAACATAGTCACACTGAGAAGATCAGCAGATGTCCTGCCCATTTAGGGGGACGCAGTGGATCAGGCTCCCAAACCTAGCTTGTCATCCACATCATCACTACAGCTTTAAAAAGTACACGGTCCTGGGGCCCACCACCTGGAAACCGTGATTCAGTAAGTTTGGTGGGACCTGTGAAGGTACATTTTGAAAGGTTTCCCAGACAGCTGCAATCTTCAATAAGGCTTGGTAATCACTAGATTAGATGATACCTGAAATTCTCATCTAGCCCTGGGAATCCTGTTGAGAAAGAGAGCTGTAGAGAGGCTGCTCTGTTTGTTCATCATGACAGCGGTCATCCTGGGATTATTAACCACAGCTCTTGATTTTTCTGTGGGTGGATTACCCAGATGATGCACGGTGAATTTGGAAACTCTGAAAAACTCTCTTCCACAAATTGATTGATTATAGCACTGACCTCTTGCAGTCAGAGTTTAGTTAGTACCTACTCCCAAAAGGCAAGCAGAATTAGAAAAGCAAATGTGACTCCAAAAAGGAAGGAAGAAAGACACACATACACAGTGCACCGGCAGAACAGATTTAAATGACTTGGGTATTATTCTGTGTTGTGAATTATCCACCCCACTGCTTCTCTCAAGAGTTGATTATGCCACTTTATGGAGGCCAGGAGAGCCCCCCAGCCTGGCCTGGAAATTTGTGAAGTGTTATGATGTGTTTAGAGGACAGAGGATAAGCACCTGACCGGGGTCAGGAGCGTTAGTGCAGGTTTCTGGGAGCCGCAAATCCACCTCTGCTTGTGCCTGGCCCTCCCTCTCCCCTGGCTGGGATTGAGCAGACATCCTTCCTGGGAGCCCAGACCACTGTCCCTCAGGTCCCCTAGGAGATCTGTCCCCGTGCAGGTTCTCCAGTTGGTCCAGTAGTAAGTGCAGGCTGGCCTGGCCCTGCCCTGCTGTTCAGTTGCTCAGAATCTCAGAACCGCAATTGTGAATCAGGTCTTTAGAAGCTACACCCGCAGCAGCCATGGAGCCAGGAAATGAGGCAGCCATTTCTGCAGGAGCTGGAATGGGCACTCCTCTCCCTTGACCCCAAAAGAAACTGAGGCCTAAATTGGTAGGAAATACCTAAAATAGTCTGAGTAATATGAAAGAATTTAAACCTTCAGAGGTAGGAGTCCTGGGGAAACAAACCTCACAGACCTTGCCCACTGCCACCTGCCAGGTGAGCTATAGAAGACCCCCCGAGGACAGCCTCTTATTCTAGCAGAGCCTGGAAAATACCAAAAAGTGTGGCCGCCTCCCTGTTCTCCCCTGGCCCACACTACCTGGGTCTCTCAGAGTTCTGTTCACTCAAAGATTCAGATTTCTTCATTAATCCAACAAAACTTGATTAGTGTCTGCTACGTGCCACACCTGACCTAGGGACGTGGATGTGGTAGGAGCTGCCCCAATGGCCCCAGACCCCCGGTGCTCCCTGGGCCTCTAGCTCAGAGGACTGGGCTGGGAGTGGTCCCCTGGTGGAGCAGGCCTTGGACAGCCCACCTCCTCATGTGGACCTGATTTACCCAGAGCAGTTAGCCACAGTCAGTGACTGACGGATGGGTCGATTATTTAAATGGAGACCATTGAAGGAGCCAAGGACCTCAGCCCAGCTACACAGCTCACCCTCTGGGTGACTTTGACGACAACTCCTTTGAAGCTCGGTTTCCTCGTCTATAGAGCCAATACGCCTGTCTCCTGTGACAGTCATAAAATATTAACGAGATGGCTTGTGGAACTAAATGCATGGCATCCAGAAGGTTAAGGTCAAATGCAGTATCACTAAAGCCAGGCATTCCAGCCACCTCACCTCACCTCCAGGCCATCAGAGAGACTGTGTGGCCGGAAGCCTGAAACTTTATGGGGCGGGGGGAGGGTGTCAGGCAGCGCCCTTTGCCACCCCACTTGTAGTCCTGTGTCGGGAGCGGGGAGATGAAGAGGCCAACCACAGGAGCCATCATTAGAACAAGAATCATGCAGCCAGCACAGCCGAGATGCACATAATTAGAAATTAGAAAAAGGTCAGATCACGTCATTATCAGCTCAATCAGCTGCCAAGTGCCACAGCCAGTTAATTTGGCATCTGTATTTTTTACAACCCCACACACGTAGCCCAACGGCCTGTAACTCTTTATCCGGACAGATATACTGCACAGCGGAGCAGGGACATAAAATGAGACCCCAAGCAAATGAGCTGAGATAATTGAGAGACTTATTTTTTATATATATGTGTGTCAGGGCGGCTTTCCTTTGCCCTTGAATGTTGACTTTCACAGATGGGATTGTCAGGAGGACACTAGGATCCCCCGAACTCTGTCCCACCCTGGGCGCTCGGGTCCTGCCTCCTCCCCAGCTCCCCCAGGCCCACCACGGACACGCGGGTCTTCCCCCTCCAGCTGGTCCCCTCCTCTCGTCCAAGCAAATCTCTGTGTCTACCTGCCCCGCTCCACGGTCTCTCAGATGAGTTCCCATGGGCACTGCTTACTAAGCTCTGCCAGAGCTGCTCAGAGACCAGAGAAGTTCCCAGAGTATAGGTTTCTGAGGGAACCTCCCTTCCCGGTTAGCCAGCTGCCCGAAAAGAAACTTAGAATCACAAAACGCTGGTGGGGAAACCACAAGCGTGGAAAGCAGCACACGCATTTTATAGAGGGGACACTGGAGTCTGGAGAAGGGCAGTGACTTGTCAGCATCCAGGTCTGCTGGCTCCTTGCACGCCATCACCCACCTCTCTGCTTCCCGGGGGGTAACAGAGGGCCTCATTTATACAGAGTACCACCAGCATCTCTCCCCCTGGTGCCCACGCTCTCTGACCCTCTCCACCTCCCCATTTCAGTGCCATGCGGGTGGCTTTCCACCCCCATGGTGGCTAAGCTGGAATGCTCCCCCGGGGATACCCTCACTCCAATTCCCACACCCACCCAGCGCTCACCAGGCCTCTGGCACCTGGCCCTCGGATCCCCTGCTTGGGCCCAGCAGCCTCTGACTGGCAGTTGGTTTCAGTCTGTAAAATTTGCAAGTTCCCCAAACCCCTTTGAAAGGTAAAAGCTTTTTGTTTTATAAAATCTGATTTACGGGCCCCCAGTGCAGGGCCGAGGTTTTATATATTATGCAAGATTTCAAACCGAAGCTGTAAAACGTACGGTTTCAGTTTCATGCATGGAATTTTTTTATGTGTAACTTTTTTTAACACTTATGGGGCACGTTTTAATGAGACCCTGGTGTGGCTTAAGGGACAGATTATAGCTGCCTGACCGCAAAGCCAGCTCCAAAATGGGGCCCCCCAGGCCCCTGGGCCCACTCTGAAGAGGCAGGGCCAGAGGCCAGAGGCTGTGAATAAGGAGACCAGGCGGAGCCCTGGGCCCACCGAGACCGCGGGCGGCCCCCTTCAGAGAGCCATTCCCTTCAGCCTTCCACCCACACTCTCTTCGCCCCGATGGGAGCAGAAAAATCCCACAAGACACCAGAACAGGGAAAGGAAATAATAATCAAAGCCAGTAATAATTAACATTTATCGTGCACTCACTGGGTGCCAGGTGCCGTTCTGAACACTTCACCTGTATTATCTTATTTAATCCTCTTCTCAGACCCACAAGGCACAGATTATTATTATCCCCGTTTTAAGATGGGGAGATTGAGACACGAGGCAAAATCACCAGCTCAAGACCACACAGCACATACGTGGGTCAAATACAGGCGTGGAGCCCGGGCCCACACTCAGCAGTGACGCAGCCCTAGAGCCAGTCTTTTCTTAGTGCTTCCTCTGCACTTGTCTTTAGTTCTTTTCTGGCCAGATCTCCTTTCGTCCTCAGTACAACTCTGAGGGTTGCTGTCGCTATCCTATTTTACAGATGAGGACGCCAAAGTGCAGAGATCACGTGAATTGTCCAGAGCGTCCCAGTAAGTGGAGGACCCCAGACCTAGCCTCCAAAACCCGCTGTTCTCTAGCACTCAGCTCTGCTGTTTAATTCTCACCATAGCCCTATGAGAGGGTTTTCATTATACCCATTTTACAGAAGGGGGAATCCAAGACCGAGAACCCTATAGTCAATAAGTTACAGAGCTGGGATTTGCACCAGGTGGGTGTAACTCCTGAAGCCCACCTCTTTCCCCTGAACCACAGTGCTTCTCCAAACTCTGGGGACGTGGGAAGGGAAGTGCCACATCGTGACTTGAAAGCATTTGACTTGTCCTGCATGGTGGCCTCCCTAAGCAGTCTTCAGGCTCTGGACTTAACCTTTCTTCCATGTCCCAGGCCTTGTTCCAGTGACCCCACCCTTCCAACTGCTCAGGCCAGGTCCGGCTGGTCTGGTCTGGAAAAATTCCTGAATAGGTTTTAGCTTTGGCTGCCCTAGTGACATGCAGGAAACGTCAGAGCACTTCAAGGAATGTGTGTTTCCCAATTTCTTCATCCGTAAATGAGGGAGAATATTCCAGCTTCCCAAATTGCAGAAGAAGGAGAGGGTAAACGGAATCTGCCCTCCAGGGCAAAGCTACCTCCCTCCCTAATTGCTGCCTGGAATCTCGCTGGTTACCTAATCTCTGAGCCTTGATCTCTTCATCTCTAGCAGAGTGATAACAATGCCTGTGTGTCCCCATGTTTCTGAGACTCAAATGAGGTAAAGGAGAGAGAAGCATTTTGCAAATTGTAAAGTGCTACGTATATAAATGTTTTGAAAGGCAAGGACTTATTACTATCAGATGAAGAGGCCGCAATCCTACAAGAGAGGCCACTTTTCAGAAAAGTACTTGATGGTGGGGGGGAGGGGCGTGTTGGCGTAAAGAATTCACATATAACACACAGCTACTTGTGTGCCCAGGACATACGTGTACATGATCTTATTCAGTGTTCACCACAACTCTACAGTGTAAGTATTACCTATCAGCTTACATTTTACAGATGAAGTTAAATGACTTGTCCAAAATACCCAGGCAGGAAATAGTAGATTCAGGATATCATGCCCTGCGACTTCCCAGAAAATGAGAGGCCCCGGTCCTGCGGGCTTTCCTGAGACTTGTGGGGCTCGTGCGCTGTGATATGAGACTGAAATGCAAGGGTGCATCTTGTTTTGCTTTTGTGAAGCCCTCTGCGAAGAAGAAGAGGGCTGTTTTTTTATTTTGAAAGAGAAGGGAGGGAGAGAAGCTGAAAGATGAAGCAAAACTGGGAGAAAAGGAATGAAGGATCCACTCATCACATTTGATGACGATATTAAATTAAATGGAATTGTTATTGCACTAGAAGATTTGGAATAACTTTTTACATGACACTGATCACTTAGGAAAAATAGTTTGATATGTCAGAGTTTTATTCTGATTTAGAGGCAAAAACCCAAAATTGCATAAAAATAAGATAGAGGATGATTTACTAAACATAAATATAGAAGAAAAAACTGAAGATGGATGATTCTTCCACTATCTGAAAATGGAACAGCAATAGAAAAGCCAACAGGATATTAGAAATCATTAAAAGAGGTTGCAAAAGTTTATATGCATTTGGTTCCCTGTGGTTTATAAAGCACTTTCACATTATTATCTCTTTTAGCCGTTATCAAATCTTGTGGGACAGGGATGAGGAAAACTGAGGCTCAGAGAAGTCGTGGAATTAGCCCAATGTCACCCAGTTTGTAAACAGTAGGTCTGGACTCAAATCCAAGCTGTCTGATGGTGAATCCCACAGGCTTTGTGCCAGGCCAGGCAGCTGCCCCACATTAATGGCATCGCCCATTTTTTCCTCTAATACTGAATACGTCCTACATATTCATTGCCTTGGAATACCATTATGATTTACTCTATGTTCTTAAATCTTTAAACCAAGTCTATTACCTCATAAAAAAGTAATCCTTCACCTGTGCTTTATTAGACCAAAATGTAGGTCCACTTTTGGCCACCGTGCACCAAATCTGATTTAAACACATTGCATGCGTATTTCATTTGAGCAAAGCTATTTTGGGTAGATTTTACTTTTTATTTTGTTCTACTTAATTGTATTTTCTGATTCTTTTTACCTAATAAGAATTTATTGGCTATAAACAGATAGGTGCACTTTTCTGTGTGTATGGATGTGTATGTGTGTGTATTCACGAAAAGATTTTAAAATGAATAAATAAAATGTTGATTGAAAATGAAGGATAGTCCAGTAACGGAAAGCTCAGAGAAAGAAGAAAGAAGAAATGAAAGGAAGGAAGGAAGGGAGGGAAGAAGAAGAAAGGTTTAAGGAATTAGGATTATTTTGTCTGGGGAAGACAAAGCTAACTGGGCAACTTATTTAAGTCAGAGGTCTTGTCCAGTGTTTGGCATATAATGAGACTCAATATTTGATGAATGTATAACATTAAATTAAGGGAGCTTGTATTGATGGTGCCTACAGAAGGCTGAGTCAGCACTGTATATTAAGGCAGGAGAGATTGCAATAAGTGTTCGGAAGAACTCAGCAGATTGAGAAAACATAGAGATGGTGTGAGGCGATAAGAGAGCCTCAGAAGAGAAGATGCAGCCATGTGTCTGGGAGGCTTTGGACCATCCGGTCACCTAGAGACTGGCCTAGATCATCTCACGTGGTCCCTTCCAGGACCATCAGAAGTCCCTGTAACGTTCAGAGAATCAGAAAACAGAAGGCACCTGACAGTCCAACCCCCTCTGTTTACGCATGGGGAAGCACGGTGAGGTACTCTGGCTCCTGGGGTCCAGGCCAGAGCAGCCGAATGCGGGAACATTGCCAGGGAGGGTTCTGGAAATCCTAAACTTTAGTTTCCCCAAGGCTGTTTGGTTCTCCTGGACGCCCCTACTTCCTGTCACTAAGCCACTTTCTCCCTAAACCACGCACCCTATCAACTGCCATTTTCTCTGTGTAAATCCTGAGACCCCTAGTTGCCGGTGAAGCAACACCAGGCAACCTGGCTTCATGTCCCAGCTCTGTCACTTACCGACTGTGTGACGTTAAGCAAGTAAACTTCTACCTCTGGCCTTCATTGCCTTCAACTGTAAAATATGGGCAATAATGGTACCTACTTGCAGAGGTGGTTATGTGGAATAAATCAGGCATGTGATGGGTTTAACACAGTCCCTGAGACGTAGTAAGAATAAGAAATGTTTGGGTATTGTTATCCATCAATCAGTCAATGAGTATTTATTAAACAGCATATACTGTCAGGTAGAAAATTTAGGCAAGAGCAAATAATTTATTCAGTGCCCGACTCCATCTTTTGGTCCAAATAATCTGGACTGAAGTCACTCTTCTCCTCTTTGCCTGGGACGGCACAGTCTCCTTTAGTCTCAGCCCCACGGAGGGGGCATCCCCTGAGGACAAGACCCTGTGACTGAGCCCTGCTTGAAAACACACAATTGTTGGTTTCTGTCTTTGAGTGACACTTAGTCTAATTCAGTACTCAATCCCTACCCATCAGACAATCCAAATGCCAACCCGGGGGCTCCTCAGTTGCTCCCCACTTGAAATGCAGATGCAGCAGGAGCCACGCAGCTCGACACACCTGATAGGATTCTCTGGGAGTGATGCCCATCCTTGTTTTCCTGGGCATCAAAATGCTGGCCAAAAGCTAAGAGGGATGCCTATATATTGCTTATGTCAACATAAATGGTCTCCAAGGCAAGCCCCACTTTTTTTTTTTTTTACTTTGTGTTTTGATAGAACTGTAGAGTCACTGGCAGTTGTAAGAATTAATACAGAGAATCCTGTTCCCCTTCTTGCATGACTAGAGTACAATTTGACAACCAGGAAATGACAATGGTATGATCCACCAACCTTATTCAAATTTCACCAGTTTTACATGCAGCCGTGTGTGTGTGTGTGTGTGTGTGTGTGTGTGTTTACTTCTGTGCCATTTTATCACATGTGTAGATTCATGGAAACACTATGGTAGTCAAGATACAGGGCAGTTCCTCCCTCTCTCCCCCACCACATCCCTTGGCAACCACTATTCTGTTCTCCATCTCTAAAATTTAGTCATTTCAAGAATGTTATATAAATGGCATCATACAGTATGTAACCTTCTGAGACTGGCTTTTTCTTTTCTGCTCAGCATAATTCCCTTTAAATCCATCCAAGTAGTTGAGTGTATCAGTAGTTTGTTCCTTTTTATTGCCTAGTACTATTTCGTGATATGGATGTACCATAGTTTCTTTATCCATTCACCTGTTGACGTGTATTTTGGTTGTTTCCAGTTTTGGGCTATTAGAATAAGGTTGTTTGGAATATTCACATACAGGTTTTGGGTGAGCAGATGTTTTTATTTTTCTGGGATAAATGCCCAAGAGTGCAATTGCTGAGCTGGATGGTATATTCAGTTTCATAAGAAACTGTTCTGCTGTTTTTCAGAGTGGCTGGACCATTTTTCATACCCACCAGCAACATATGAGTGGTCCCGTTTCTAATTCCTTGCCAGCATTTGGTGTTACCTCTATTTTTAATGTTAACCATTCTGATAGGTGTGTAGTGATATCTCATTGTGGTTTTAATTTGCATTTCCCTGATGGCTAATGACATTGAACATCTTTTCATGTGCTTATTTGCCATGTATATATACTCTTCAGTGAAATGTCTGATGTTGTCTTTTGCCCAAGTTCTAATTGGATTGCTTGTTATTTCACTGGCTAGTTTTGAGAGCTCTTTATATATTCTAGACATAAGTCCTTTGTCAGATATGTGGTTTGCAGGTATTTTCTCCCAGTCTGTAGTTTATCTTTTCATCTTCTTCACAGGGTCTTTTGAAGAGCAAACATTTTACATTTTGATGAGGTCCAATTCATCAAGTTTTCCTTTTCTGGGTCATGTTTTTGGTGTCAAGTCTAAGACCTCTTTGCCTAGCCCTAGGTCCTGATGATTTTCTCCTGGGTTTTTTTTTTTTTTTTTTTTTCTAAAAATTTTATAGTTGCATGTCTTACATTTCAGTCTTTGATCCATTTGAGTTAATTTTTGTATAAGACGTGAGATTTAAATCAAGGTTCACTGTTTTGCTTGTGGATATCCAATTGCTCCAACAACTTTTTTGAAAAGCAATTTGGCCATATTTATCATGAGCCAAAAGTATGTCCATAGCTTTTTTTCTGTCACTTCTGGGACCTTGTCCTAAGGAAATAATGCAGAAACACGAATAAGCTATAAGGTTGGAAGATAAGTCACTGTAACATTTTTTTAAATAAAATTTAAAAATTGGAATTAACCTAAATGCCCAACCATAAGGAATTGGCTAAGTGTGGCACACACATGGAATGATATGCAGCAATTTAAAATGTATTTACTCAATAACTTTCACCCATTCAACAAATATTTACTCAGTATCCACTTGTGTTAGTAACGAGGATAATGGGGTGAGCAAATTAGCCACCACCCCTCTCTTCTAGAAGCTTGCAGTCTAGAAGGGAGAATAGAGGAAGCATTCCTGCCACTTAGAAAAATACATCTGGTAAACTAAGGGGAAAAACAGGAAGGAAAATTGTACATACAAGGTGATTGAATCTATGTTGAAATACACGTGTGCGAAAAAGAACAAAAAAATCGTCATTCTTTTTAGGGTGATTAGATCAAGGGCAGTCTTTTTCATCCTCTGTTTTCCATACCTTCCATAGCACGTTCTTTTTATAATAATAACAACGATAAAGGGAAAAGCCTCGATTGAGAAATAGCTTCTTGCCTTGAAAAGGTTAGGAACGTCCACTTGAAGAGGCGGCAGACACACGTACCAAAGGGTACGGAAAAGGCCACCGCACCCAGCTAAGTCATGCTGGATGATGCGGTCAGTCAACATGTATTGATGGGGTGTCTGCTAGGTGACTGGCATCACATGAGGTACTCAGAATACGTGTTTAAGAATAGCCAGTCCCTGACTTCTTGGGGCTCTTGCAAAGAGCTCTGATCTCGGTCTTCCTCGTGCCTGTTCAAGGCCTCACACTTTGCAGCTCACACCTTCCCTCAGATGCTCCTCTCCACAAAACTGTACAGTTGTCAGGGAGCGCATAATGGTCCCCATTTGTCAGACAATGAGGCGCGGAGAGCTTAAGCACTTGGCCAAGGCCACACAGACTGTAAATGGCAGGCAGGGGGCTTGATACCTGGCCTTCTAACCTCTAAGGACAGTGCTGTTCTCAGAATACCACACCTGCCTCAAGAACAGCTGTGATAACAGTGAACTCAAAGCAAGGAAACAGTCGGCAGCTACCCACAAGGAGAATTTAAATCCTGCGGGTGGAAAGCGTATGTCCCTAGGGCGAGCATGGGCTCCTCTCTGTCCGTGTGCTTGGGACTTGGGGGGGGGGGTGTCAAGGCAGTGAGGGGACTGGGATCCAGACACCTGGGCTCACCTCTCCTCCCCCTCCACAGATGGTGAAGGCAATCCAGGTCCTGAGAATCCACCTGCTGGAGCTGGAGAAAGTCAATGAACTCTGCAAGGACTTTTGTAACCGTTACATCACCTGCCTCAAAACCAAGATGCACAGTGATAACCTGCTCAGGAATGACCTCGGGGGGCCCTACTCCCCCAACCAGCCCTCCATAAACCTTCACTCACAGGTAACACACAGGGCTGGGTCCTGTCTCCTAGCCAGGCTCCTAAGCGAGGTGTCAGAACATCTGAAGGTCCCGTGGAGACCTAGGAAAATGGTTTAGACTCCCTGTATCCTTTCACCCTGAGGTGAGAGGATCCTCTGATCCACTCCTCCTGCTATTTTCAGGCAGCTCAGTCCCTTTTTCACCCAGAGCTCAGCATGCCAGGGCATCAGTATTCCCTAGAAGATGACCAGATCTGAGAAGGACAATGTCCAAAGTGATTCCTGGCTTCCTGGTCCAAGATATCCCAAAAAATGAGCACGAGAGTTAAGGAGATGGAGAACTTTGCAGGAGGATGAGGCGGGGACGGAGCTGGGAGTGGACCCAGACATCCCAGCCTCACAGGCTTCTCAAGGGGACTGTGGCTTGATGAGCTCTCTGTGTTTTGGGAAGGAGAGTGTGGGGAAAGTGGGCCTTCCCTGAATCCTGCCCACCTAATAGGAGACAACAGCTTCCCACGGGACAACATTTCCCCAACCATTCTCTAGTTGCTCACTCCTGCCCTGGCACATCTGTCTCCCTGTGGTCCAGGGCCACTGTGTAAGTCACCTAAAGTCACCCCTCACGAGATTCACCTGCCACCTTCATCCTGGGAACTGGGAACTGTGGAAATGGCAGAGAATGGGCTCTCTCTCCAGGACAGAATATTTTCCCAAAACCTATAAACTAAGAAAGCTTCCTGGTGATACCTTCCCAACTCACTGGTGTCTATGTAAGCCCTAGACTCACCACTTTCTTCTTCTCCCACTGAGCTCTTGAGTCCAGGACAGACACATGGAGGGTCCCCCAGGAGGTTTGCACTAGCCTCTGCCCACGAGACAATCAGGCTTGGGGATACCGGTAAACTTTCTAAGAATGCTTGGTGAGAGGTGCTGGAAAGAATACCAAAGAAAGGTGGTGCCATTTTTATCCTTAAGTTTTAAGGATCGATACGTATAATCTATCTCTCTAGGTTGGTGGAGGCAGGGGAAAGGACATGGTGACCCCTAGGAGGCCAGCCATGCCTTGTACATTTTGATAGCAGGAATCGCATCGAACCCACCCCAGTGGGGTCTCTGTGGGACTTGATAGTGAGTACTGTATGGGACACGAGGCCGGAAGTTTATTTCCTCTTCCCATTGCTTGAAATCACCAAATCACTTTATTACAGATCTAAACTCAGCCGCCCAGGCTTCTGCTTGCTAATATTCTCTTGAAATAGACTCATTCCTTCAGAGTCTTATTGTACTTTCCTGTATGATCAAAATTAGCAAGAAACTTGCATAAAAGAGGACAATAATTGCTCAACGAGCATCTCGTTTGTAATTTATTAGTTTCTATTATTGTGGGTTACCATGGCGATGCTGCGCAGCCCCGGTGATGGGAGAGATGCAAGATAGGAGCCAAGGAGGCTGTGAGGCCTCACCAAATGGAGATGCACATTTTTATCAGTAATTTTCATGAAAATAATAAGTGAGGAGTTAATGAGATGGAAAGCCATCCTGTGGCTATTGTGAATTTGTTTTAAGTGTTGATCTAATTAGAATGCATCGGTCAGGAAAAGTAATGAGGATTTAGTGCCTCACAGAGATGTGAGGATCATATCAGAAAATTAGCACAAGTCTTTGGAAATAATCAGGTCCTTGGAGAGGCACTGGGTTTCCCCTCCTGGGCCCTCCAACCCCAGCTCGAGCTCTGGCATCGGGGGTGTACCAGGGCAGTGGGAGAAGAAAGGAGGGCCAGAGGGCTTTGCAGCCACAGTGGCCCCCTCAGGCTTGGGGTCCCCGGGCCGACAACTTCTCGTGCAGAAAGCAGGGTCACTGGAGACGCAGGTTAGCAGAGAAGGATAACGTGGGCTCTGGGTGAGCCGGGCCTCGGAGATGCTATCTGCAAAAATCAGTCCTCCTGGGGAATCCCTGCATTCAGTGCCTCTGAGCTTAGAGGAAAGAGGAAGGAACTTTGATTCCTATCACTGTAAACATCCCATCTGTGCCTGACAGTGAAGCTGGCCCTGGGGTGACCACTGCAGAAAGACCTCTGATCCGCTTAGAAAGAGGAACTCAGACAATCAGACACAAACAGAGACACCAAGAAAGAGAGGAGAAGACACTTAGCAAGGTGGTCCCATTTGCTGCTTCTCAGATTTGTCCCTTCATTTCCTCTCACTGGCCCCACCTACTTGTTCAGGCTTCAGTGGGTAAATAAGGTAATTACACACGAGCTGCTGTCATAGCTTCCTAACCTGCTCTTCTGTCTTCTCTGGCTACCTCGCAGCCCTCCTACACACACACACACACACACACACACACACACACACACACACAAATTCACTGCTGCTAGCTTTATCTTCTAAAGCTCTATTCAAGCCATTCTCCTGCTCGAAAACCCCAATCGTCCCCCAGGGTTTTCACATCCTTTCACTTGACATTTGATGCCCTCATAGGTCACTATTTTTCCACGCCTGTATGTTTGGGTGATGACCGCACACCTCTGCAGGACCAAACCCAGCCTCTTCCCCAAGGGCAATAATAAGGCTGCTCTCTCCATGGAGGCCTCCCTGACACCCCACCCCAAAGCATGGACTTTTCTTTCTCTCAACTAACTCCTGGGCACAGTGGGCCATTTACATGGTAAATATCCCATGTGACTTTACGTTTTCCTCTCCTGGTGAATGATAGGCAGCCAGTAAATATCTGTTGAAAGAAGTAATATGATGAGAAAGATAGAGAGAAATCAAGGGAGGCAAGAGGAAGGCAAAGGAGGAAAGGAGAAGTAGGGAGAAAGACAAAGGGAAAGAAAGACAAATATCAATGGTCACGTTTGAGAGGGAGGTACGAAGAAGCTGAAGAACTAGAGGAAAAGAACAACAAAGACAAAGAGACACAGACCGAGGAAGAGGAGAGTGAGGCTGAAGACAGGCAGAGGCAGAAAGGAGTTGGAAAGAGAGATGGCGGCAGTAGTGGGGGGAGGGGGAGGGGGTGGGGTCAGTGCAGCGTCCCAGGCGTGTGTCGGGGAGAAGGTGAGCAAGATGTGCCCTGCGCTGCCCCGTCCACATCCCCAGGTCAGGCTCCCATCTCTGCCTCACCAAGGTGGGCGCGGGCTGGCCTGGGCCTTCCTGGGAAGGAGAGACCCTCGGGGCCAAGAGAGTCAGTGCAGGAGGCAGGCCTGCCTGGGGTCCGGGCGTGGGAGCCAGCTCGGCAGAGGAGAGAGGAGGAGCATGGATGCGTGCGTGTGTGTGTGTGTGTGTGTGTGTGTGTCTGTGCACATATTCGTCATGGTTCGACCTTAATCCCCCCAGCCTGAAATAGCCGCGCCGAGCGCCAGCCTGGCCTGGGGAGGGGTGTCTCCCCTCAGGAACTTGATCCTCAGGATCAACATTCCAGCCGCCTGCCAGCTTTGTTGCAAACTGCTGGCTCATGGTTTTGCCTGTGTGCTAATCATTCAGCCTTGTGTTGCAAAGTGGGAGATGTTTTTTTATTCAAATTGGTCCCCCTCTCTCAGATGCCATACTGTGTCCCCATCCAGCTCTGTGAGGTCCGGGCATACTCCCCGCTTGGCCTTCCGTTTCTATGTGTGAGCTTTCTCCTAGGGGGTGGAAGGGGGTTCGGAGCGGGGGTGACTGCTTTCAGCAAGCAGGAAAGCTAAACCGGGGTTTCCAAGGACTTGGGCCACAGCCTGTTCTTTCCCCTCTGGAGGAGGCCACCCTGCCCTGCCTGCACCTAATGACACCCAGGATTCTTACTCGGCAGAACCCAGGCTTCCTGTGGGGGCAGATCCTCAGTGAAGAAGCCCTTCCTTGATGGCACCAAATAAACCATTCCACTGGAGAGACCCTCATGCCCGCCCCCCTCAAGCATTAGTTTGACCTGAAATCCATCCCTCTTTCCCCGTGGAGAGTAAACCTCAGCTCTGTTCCAGTGCAAATCAGGCGGAGCCACAGTTCTCATTCATTTGCCGAGCATTTAGGGGAAGCTTACTGTATGCACCGTGCTAGGTCCTGGGAGAACACGGGGAATTGTCCATGATGAGTGCCCAATCTCAGTGGGAGGGAGCTGGAGTCACACCCAAGAATCTAGATAAATTATGTGAACACAGAGTGCTCGGGGGCAAGGGGACCCTGAGGAAGGGCAGGAAGGCAGCCGCTGGAAGGGGTCTGGATTGAGCAAAGCATGTGTATGGCCTGAGGTTGCCCAGTCACCACTCAGCATCCTTCTTCCTCCCCGGGGAAAGCCCAGGCCCCAGCCTGCACGCCCTCATGGCCAGGGTCTGTTCCTGCCCAGAGACAGGACGAGCAAACCTCTGTAAGGATCAGATAGATAGGCCAGCAGGAGGACTTTCAAATCCTATTGTGATTGGAGAAGCTGTAGATTCACTGGCCCTGGGAGGACTTCCTAGAGGAGGGGGCATTTCAGGCAAGCTTGGGGGAGTGGAGGGCGGTTAGCAGACTACCTGGGAGCTCTCAGTGTGAATGTTCCCAGGGTAGAGAGAAGTCTGGAGAAGGTAAGGAACAGAGAGAGCCTTTCACAGTCCCTGCAGAGAAGGGGCCGGGGTATGGCGGGAACATCAGTCACTCATGCCACGTGCATCTGTTCAAGCACCTACTGAGCTTGCTGGGTTCCAAGGGCATGAAAACCACTGCGACACAATCTCTAACTGCGAACGTAATGATGGAGCATCTTGCAGCCAAATTTGTGGGAGGTTATGCTTTGAGTCTGATCACCACAGCCAATTGCCAAAGACTTTAAAGGCAGTGGAGAATGTAGGCAACGGGGTAAGGATTGGAGATGCGTTGGAGACAAATGAACCGACTCGCCACCTCTTGAGCTGCTCAAGGAAGAACTGGCAGAGAAAGGGGAGAACGTCCACGTTTATTGAGCTCCCTGGTCCCAGGCACTCTGGGTACCGGGTGCTTGACATAGATTATCTTGCTTATGCCTCACAACCAGCCTGCAAGGTGCACATTATTTTCTCCATTTTACACCCAAGGAAACGGAAACTCAGAGCAGTGAAGTCGCTGGTTCAAGGTCACACACCTAATAAGCAACAGAGTCAGGGATGAGTCTATTTTCATTTACTAGATGCTTTTACTTTTTCTGTGACACGTAGGAAGGAGAACCAAGGGTCCTGGGCACTGGGTGGGGAAGCATGACCCTACCTAGCTGTAGATCAGGGATTCAGAGACCAGTGAGTAAGAAACCAATTGCTCGGAAGCAAGAATTTGGATTTGCTAATAGACTGAAAGTAGGGAAGGGAGAGGCCACAGAGTAAGCACGGTTCTGAGATTCTGGGCTCAGCCGACCAGATGTAACTCTGCAGCTGTGCTACTCTCCAGAAAAATAGGAAGGGCACTAATCAGTACATCCTCACCTTGGGAAGGGGAAACTTACCTATTGACCCACAGAGTTTGCATTTTCAACATGAGCCGGAGGCCAAGGGGGTGGGAAGCCAGCACCTCAGCCCAGCCCCTGGAAGTTCTGCCCCGTGGTGGCCGAGCTGGGGGTGGTGACCCACCCTGCAAGGTCGCTGCTGAGATGAAAAGGGGACACCCCCAGACCCAAGTGACAGGAAGCTGAGTTCCGGGAGTTCCACTGCCTTGCTCCTTTATGGGCGTTAAGGCTGTCCCTTCTGGGTTCCTAGCCCCCCGGCCTCCGCTCAGGGGCCAGGACCCCAAGAGGGCGGCCCTGCCAGGCTCAGAAACCTGAGCGGCTCCCTCTTTCTGAGGGAATGTTCCTTAAGAGCAGCAGCTGCTGCCGTTCCCTTGAGACGAAAGCTCCCAACTGGAGTGGAACAGGAACAGGATTAGGTGGCTTGTTTACATGTGATTGGCTTCCCGGGTTTGGGAACCCAGCTTTTCCCAGCCTGAGACAGCACGCTGGCTCTGCCAGAACTGGAGGGACGCGGCCAAGAACGCGGTGTCTGGGGACAGCGGCAACGTCCCTGCCCCCCAAAGGCACACGCTCACCCCGTTCCAGGCTGAAGCCCACTCAGGCCACCCATCTGCTGAGCATCTATCACGCACCCAACGCTGTGCTAGACAGTTTGGGGGAATTCAAAGAAAGACCCCTCTTTCCCTCAAAAACCCTGCAACCAAGCAGGGGGAGGTGACACGCTCAGGAGCGAGAACCCTTGTGCTGCCTGCCCAGCATATCAGGCTGACAGGAAGCATTAAAGGAGTCAAGACGATGGGCCGAGGGCTTGCCTGGGTGGGTCAAGACAAGCTCTCCAGCAGACCAGCTCCCCACCCCCAGTCTAGGCAAGTTAGCAACAAACCCGTCCTCCTGGGAGGCTTGGGAGGCTTTGGGGAGGATGGTCTGGGCTGGTGGATCAGCAGAGACCCCTAGTGGCCTGGGGGTGGATGGCAGACAGCCGGGGCGCCCGCTCCGGCTGCCCCCCACTCCCTCCGCCCACTCACAATACATCCCAGGGAATGGCGTTGGTTTTTCTAAAATCCCCAACTGGAAGGGCCTTCGCAAGATCATCCAGTTCACTCCCCTGTCTCACAGGCATCCTAGTACAATAAAAATTACAGCTATTTCAAAATAAAGGAAAACTTTTCTAATCAGTCCTTTCCTTCACTCCTTCATTTCTTCTTACCATCGTGGTTTCTTCCAGGAGTTTCTTCCTTGAGTGGAAATTAAGTCTTCCCACGCAGCATAAGCCCTTTTGCTGTTAACAGTGAAGAAAGATGGCTCGAGGGGCTGACACAGCTCCACCTGGGCTGTCATCAGACCATCGTGTCAGAGTTCACAGTCATTGCCAGTTCATTTGTCCCCCGCCGTCTCCACCCTCCGCTTCCAAAAGTAATTGCAGAGCCTTTCACTTTTTCTTAGTAAGGGCTTCCTTTTGAACAAGTCATCTTTTTTTGTTCCAAAAATGAAATGTGGAGTAAAACTCACCCAGTGACCACTGTGGTTCAGCAAGAATGACTGATGGCCCCAGGAAGCCAGGGCCTGGAAGCTGGCCCACGGGTGGCGTCCAGGAGTGCAAGCTCTCAGCCGTCCTAAAGCTGCTCCCCTACCTCGCTCTGCCCCGCCCGAGAGGCTCTTGGTCTCTCTGTGTCTCTGGGAAACAGCACACAAGGAGCAGGAGTGGGATGAGGTCTGTGGAGCCCAGCTCGTTGATTTCCATCTGACTTCTGGTCACCTGGTCCATGCCCTAAAAGACGTCATTGCTGGGGAACTCTAAGTTTTCAGCTTTTTGGCCCATTTCCTACTAGAAAGTAAGAGACTGCATGCTCCCCAGCCCGATGGAACGGCTCCACCAGAGGAGCCGGGAAAGTGCCCATGATTCCCAGCCTTCTGGCAGTTTCCAGAGGCTTGCGGACACCACTGTCATGCTCCTGATCATGGCAAAGAATTCCTGGGCTGGATAACCAGCTTTCATTCCCTGGTTCCTGGACAACTCAAGCAGGGATGTGAGTCTCTGGATGTTGAAATGTCACTGAAACTACCAAATGTGCTTCTAGCCTCTTCATGAGGCCAAGGATCCTGGCAGGAAACAGCTCTGTGTGGGTCTAGACAGAGCACCATCTACCTGGTTTGGAGTCTGTTGAGACCCAGGAGGAAGCTGTCGGGAAGATAATAACACTGTGTGTTTAGCCAACATCTTCTCCCCAGGGGGCTCCCACTGCTGCTGTAGTAGCTCCTTCCTCAGAAAAGACCGGTACACGGTCTCCAGAGACGCAGCCCCACTGTCTCCATAGAGACAAGGTTCTAGCGGGCTGGAGACTAAGGCGTGACCAGAAATAGTTGCAAAGTCAAGTCACGGAGCTCGTCTGGGACAGAGACCGCAGCTTCGACTTCTGGGGCTTGGCCTTAGCCCAGGAACACCGAAGGCAGGGAGGCAGGAACGAAGGGGCATGTGTCAAGGCGTGACCACCACTGCTAGGCGTGCAGCCCTGGATGAACCTCTGCTGTTGCTAAGTAAGGAACCCACGAGGCCCTATGTGTCTAGGACAGGTTTTAAACCCTGGTTGTGCCATTCCCTAGTGGCGTGACTTTAGCCAAAGGAAGTGGGAAATGATTTATTGGGTGCCTAAATGTGCCAGGCACTGTGCTTACCTTGGAGCCTGGCTGTCTGACTCCAAAGCTCATCTCTCCATGGGAGCATCGGTGCTACACTTGGAGCCAGAAGACCTTGGTTCGAGGCAGAGCTATGTGACTCAAGAAGGTTACTTCCATTCTCTGGACCTCAATTCCTCTTCAGGCAAATAGAATAATCTCTCCTCTGCTGACCCCATAGTTAGTGGTGAGATTACAATGAAATAGCACGGTGAAAGAATGCTCTCTGATATTCAGTGTGTATGATAAATAGGTAGTTTTCAGACCCATCTGATCTTTGGGACCACGTGAGGGAGGTTTTTAAAAAACACAGATTGCTGATGGTCTAATTCAATGGTCCTAAGAATCTGTGTCTTAAAAAACACCCCAGTGGAGACTTCCCTGGTATTCCAGTGGTAAAGAATCCGCTTTACAATGCAGGGGACACGGGTTCGATCCCTGGTCAGGGAACTAAGATCCTACGTGCCTCGGGGCAACTAAGCCCGTACGCCATAAGTATTGAGCTCGCGCACCTCAACTAGAGAGCCCACGCGCCACAAACTACAGAACCCACACGCCCTGGAGCCCGCAGTCCACAACTAGAGAGAAGCCACCACAGCGAAGAGCTCGCGCGCTGCAACGAGAGATCCCGCAAGCCGCAACTAAGACCCGATGTAGCCAATAATAAATGAAAACAGAAGAAAAGAAAACAAAAAAACACCCCAGTTCTCAGGCAGGTTTGTGAAACAGCTCATATTTACAAATGTAAGAGATGAATATCATTTCCCCAGACCTCAGGGATGCCAAGATTTTGCTTCCTCTCTTTGTCCCAGCTAAGATGGGGCCAGCCCAGGCCCTGCCCATGGTCTCTACCCATGAAGTTCTCCGTCCCATTCCTTTACTATTGTAACTTGGCCTCTTAGCACCTCCCAGCAAAGACCCAGAGTAGGAGGAGAGGGCAGGAAAGAGAAGGGTCTGAGCCAATGCATAAATTGCCTTTAGTTACCCAAACTGGGGAAGCTGGCATGGAGGCTAGCCAAGCCACAAGTCTGAGAACCAGCCAGAGTTTGAATAAGCCGGTGAAGGATCCAGGTGATAGCTCACCCTTTTGCCTCTGGCTAGTAAAAATGTGTTGGTTGAATCCCAAGACATACATCTTATATTTATTTGACTGGCTTTGCTTGTGTTTTTCTAACCTTGCTGGATATTTTTTCCGAGGGGCAGGGGGTGGGGTTGGGGGAGAAAGTCTGGGACAACTTTTTACGTTTGAAATTCCCAAATATCCTTATTCAATGACGAGCACTGTGGCATGGGTG
The DNA here is from genome assembly GCF_028564815.1 of Eubalaena glacialis. NCBI lineage: Eukaryota > Metazoa > Chordata > Mammalia > Artiodactyla > Balaenidae > Eubalaena > Eubalaena glacialis. Next base: position 8,555,336 of record NC_083725.1, on the reverse strand, counting down.
ATTCCAAACCAGAGATTATTAAAAAGTCACTGCCATTAGTTTTAGGGTGAGTGGCATGGAGTGGATCCCCCCCCCATTAAATTTACCTTCCACGTTTGCCTCAGCCTCACGTCATCTCAGTATTGCTTTACACTCTGGGAGAATGTTTGGCTGGGAGGTTGGGACGAGGGGAGCTCAGGCTTGGAGCAGTCTCACAGCTGAAGAGTCAGGCTTCGAGGATTCCTGGGTGTTAGCACTGAGCCAGACACATCTTATAAGTGAGGAGACTGAGGCGTGAGGAGATTGAGACAAGAGGTCCTAATTCCCAATCCACCTCCATTCCTTGGGTGCCCACGCTGTCTCTGTACTTCCAGGTTTGGGCTGTTTTTATCTGCTCACTTGCCTTCAACAGCTATTGAACCGCTGTGATTCCAGGAGCACCTCGCAGCCCAGTTCTTGGCACAGGGTGTGGGGCCAGTGTTTGTGGAGGAAGGAGGGCTGGGTTCTAGCCCTGTTGCTGCTACGCAGCTGGGGGACCGTGGGCAAGTCGCTTGGACATCTAAGCCTCAGTTCCTTATCTGTACCTCAGGGAGCTGAAATACTCAGATTGTAAGGGCCCTTCCAGCTTCTAGGCTTCTGCAGGTCAGACTCAGCATTACCCTGGAGCTGTACAAATGAGAAGGCCAAGAGTTCTGCTCAAAGAATAAACCTCGCTGGTGGGGAAGCCCTCACCGATCCCAGAAAGGAAAAGTCGAGGCAGGAGCCGCTCCCTCCCTTCCCCAAGGTCACAGGCGCAGAGGTGAGCCGAGTATGGGAGCGAGGCCTCCCCCCAGGAGCCAGATGGGAGGCCCAGGCGGGCGTGGAGGAGGGGGAGCCAGACTCCTGCCCCGCTGCTGCTTATTTATAGCCCGTGCTCCTCCAGCCCTGGGCCGGACGGTACAGGAGGGGAGAAAAGGCAGCTCGGAGGAGATGCCAAGGGGGCTTAAGCAGCTGAATCGAATGAGACAATGAGACGTATAAGTCAGTACTGACTGCCTCTTCCTGTGAGAGGCTTGGCCAGCTTGCCGGGTGCCAGGGTCTGGGAGGTGACACACCCTGGCTGTCCCCTGGCCTTTAATGCCTCTCCTTTGTCTGTCGCTCCCTGTGTGCAGTCACTGGCTCCAGGTTTCCTCCAAGTGCACGTTTCTCCTCACTCCACACTCTAGACCTTCCTGCAGCCTGAAGGCCCAAGCTCCTCCTAGTCCTAAAACCAAAGCTAGGAAGCCAGGGGCCTCCTTTTCCCCCTGTTTCCTTGGCCGTTTTCCTGCCTAATTCCTTACAGCTGGCCTTTTGGGCAGGTTACCCGGTTCAAGCCCTGTTTTTACACGTGGACCTGTGGTCGGGGGCACCGGAGGGTGGGCGCTAAGCGACCCTGGTGGGTCTCCTCAGGCTCCCTCCACTACACCTCATTCGCGCCTGCCTTGCTGTCTCCAAATGAAGCCTGGAGACCCCGACCTCTCGCACCCAATTCTTTCCTCACAAACCCTCCCGAGCAGAGCAGAGCTCCCGGCCACCGAGCAGGGAGGCCTTGCTGCCCTTCTCGGAGACCCATGGCCGAGCCTCCCTCCTGGCCCTCTACATCAAGTCTAAGCGGTCTTAGCCCAGCTCTTAGGTGGCAATGATGAGGATACCAGGGGGGGAAAATGGTTTTCTTAGCTGCTTTGGATTGTCTGGGGGAAAGGGGCAGGCAGTGACAGTGTGGGGCGGAGGGGAACCCCGTGGTGGGCTCTTTGTTGGGGGCCGGAGGGAGAGGAAGCAGCCGATGAAATGTGCCCGAGGCTGGCTGAGGGGAGGCTCATGTGAGATTCCTGAAAGACAGGTTATGAAGAGGCCAGGAGGCTATTTTTTATTATTATTTAGCAAATATTTTAGTAGCCGTGATGTGTCAGGCCCTAAACTACGTGCTAAGGATACAAAGAGGATATGTTGGAGGCCACTTTGTGTGGATCTTGGTGTAATAAGTGCTGTGCTACAGGTACTGGGAAGCGAGGCCCTGGGGTGGGGGTGGGGCATCTGGAGACAACTGAGTGTGAGCAGGTGAAGCCTGGTACTCAGGCCTGGCCTCGGCTTGGAATCACCTGGGGAGCTTTCAACACCCACCTCCCCCCGCAACCAAAAGCCCTGGCCACACCCCTGACCAATTAAATTAGAATCGCCGGGGATGGAACCTAGGTACCAATACTGGAACTTGCAAAGTGAAGCCAAGGTGGGGACCACTGGTTTATGGGATAATTTATGTCTCAGGTTTGCAGGGGAATGGAATGGCTAAATGCATGACTATTGTTGGTTGTTTTTTTTTTCAGATTGAGCCTGCTTATTCACACTTTCTAGGGAGCCATGAGCATTGTTTTCTGGATTTGGGTCTGGGAGGAGCAGGAAAACGGAGGAGGGAAGGCAGGAAGGGGGAGGGGAGAGGAGAAATTTGGGGCTGTGGCATCTAAGCTCTAAGTGGCATTGTCACAAACCACGCCTCCCTTACTGCCAGGACCTCCTGCAGAATTCCCCCAGTTCCATGTCTGGAGTCTCCAATAACCCCCAGGGGATTGTGGTCCCAGCCTCAGCGCTCCAGCAGGGCAACATCGCCATGACAACTGTCAACTCACAAGTGGTGTCAGGTCTGTGCAGCGGATTGTGGGGAACACCCCTGGGAGGAGGCCGGGTGGCCCTGAGGGAATTCCAGGGTTGGGGGGCAGGGCACTGAACAAAACGTCCTAGGAAATGGGAGAGGTGCCCCCTGCCGAGGGAGGGGCTTCCAGCTGAGTTTCTTGACTAAAGTGTTCTGTAAGCTTATAGATGGTTAGCAAGATCTGATGATGGTGGTTTGGAACAAATTTGGGTCAAAGTCTCATAAGCCTGTCAGAGACCCTTCCGCCAAACACACAGACAGACTCTATTCTCTGGACCCCATTCCCATCCCACCCCTCCTCCACAGGGGCTGAATGCCTCCAGAGTAGAGGATTTTTACACGTGAGTGCCAAGGGCATTGGGCACCCTGCTTGCCCTCACTCCTACCCACCCCTATGGCAGGGGACTCCAAAAGTGGTTGTCTCCTCAGGTGGAGCCTTATACCAGCCGGTTACCATGGTAACCTCCCAGGGTCAGGTGGTCACCCAAGCAATCCCCCAGGGAGCCATCCAGATCCAGAACACACAGGTGAGTGTGTGTGTACAGTGTAGGTGTGTGCACATGTGCATGGGTTTGGGGGAGGGCAACCGTACGCTTCACTGCCTGCTAGGCACTTTACACCAGTAACTCCTTACATCCTCATTATTCCTCTAAGGGGCATCATTACCCCCACTTGACAGAAAAGAAGGTGGGTGTTGGAAAGGTTTTATCAACTGGGATTTTGCTGCCTCTCGGGGTTACATCGAGGGATCCTGCACTTCCTATTCCTGGTCTACACTCCGAGCCACTCTGTAGCTCACTGGGGTAGAGCGTACACAAGGGGGCCAGGGTGGGAGTGAGAAGATCTGAAGTCAGAGGCCCGAGATCTGACATTAACTCTGCCATCTCGGATAAGTCACCTAACCTCTCTGAGCCTCTGAGTTTTTATCCATAGACGAGGGATTAACAGCAGCTGCACACAGCCCCACCAGCCTACAGAGCTGATGTGAGGGCTGACCACGGTAATGCATAGGAAAGCGCTGTGCAGACTCTAATGTACCCCAGGAACGCTACTAACTATTGGATGGCTTACGGCAAATCTCTCTCCTGTGCCCTTTGCATGACCCTGTTTCCTCTGTCTCCTCTCTCATCCCCTTCTCCTCCTCCCCTCTTCCTCCTTCTCCTCCTCCTTCTCCTTCTTCCCTTCTCCCATTCTCCGAGAGGCTGGCGCTGGGTGACAGGAAAGGGAACCTCCCCCGGGCCCTCAGAATGAGATGGGAAAGGGGATTGGCAGCGAGAGGCTGCCGTCTCTATGGCAACAGGTCCCTAGCCGCTGGCCCGCCAGGCTGCTGATGCTGGTTTTTTCTCCACGTGCCCTGAAGGTTAACCTTGACCTCACCTCCCTCCTGGACAATGAGGATAAGAAGTCCAAGAGCAAACGAGGAGTCTTGCCCAAGCACGCCACCAATATAATGCGTTCTTGGCTCTTCCAGCATCTCATGGTGAGTGTGTGTGTGTCGGGGTGTGGAGCTGCAGCGTGGGGTACGAATAAGCCCTTGGGCACCAGGCCATCCTCCCTAGATCTGCAGAGGGCGTGGCCTCAACGAGAGGCCCTCTGATAGGGATACCATCTTCCAGAGGCCAGGGCAGAGGGAGCCTTAAATGGGACCTACAGCTGGGAGTTCCAGTGCTTGCGGCTGCTGCCTCAAAAAAGTGTGACATCGATGAGGGAGTGGGGACAGACGCATTCTGGAGAGAACGAAGTACTGGGCAAGCGGACGGGGTTGTCTCAGGGACAGGGTGAGACTCCGTGGGAGCTGGGGCTGTGCTCACTGCTTCAGAGCCTCCCCCTGCGGTCGGCCATGCTCACCCCTGCCCTCTCCCGTGGAAAAAAATGCTGATTCTCCACCAGGACTCTTCTGCTTCCCGAGTCCTCAGTGCTGGGGGAAGCAGAGGGTGCGCGTCCATTTCCCTCTGATCAGAGGAGGCACAGGCTGGGGAGCCATGGTTGAGCCCAGCCCCCGGGGGAGCAGCCCAGGCCGAAATCCTGGCCTCACGTAACCAGCCGAGCTCAGAAACACAGAGCAGCTGCTTTCATGAGCCTCTTTCGTAAAATGACGACACAGCCTCAGATTTAAGTATAATGTTTATAAAGCACCTGCCGTGTGCACCTAACGTGACGGTAGTTGTGTTTGTGTGCAGTGTAGGTTGCAGCAGACAGGCCTTGAATATCAGGAGTGACTTCAACACTGCGACCTCCTAGTATCACTCAAGGGCTGGAGCCATAAAGAAAGCCAGTGACTCTGTCTGGGCTGAGTGTGTGTGTGTGTGTGTGTCTGGGGTAGGGAGGTAGATTCTTCGAGCACAGGCGGGCTCCCAGTGGTCTGCAAGCTCTTGGCCTGGCATGAGTAATAGACACACAGACAGAAGACAAATACCAAGCTTGGGGCTGTAGATATATTGGTCGGAAAAGTGTGGGGAAGAATCAGGAGTTAGGGGGACTCTTTCTTCAGAGAAAAGGAGAGGAAGCCAGTGGATCGTGGGAACTAATTAATCAGTCAATCATCAGCCCTTTATTTGAAATGGAAGTGCCTCCAAAAGCCAGGGCGCCCAGGCCCAGTTGGTCCTAGGATCTGGGGGTCTTAGGATCTCCTGCCCCCCAGCAGATGGCCAGAACTGCTCTGAGGTGCTGGATGTGGCCTGAGCTCTGCGCCCCCCCACCGGTATGTACACCCTCCCCGCCGACTCTGGGGAATGAGGACTCGGGGCCACCCCAGCGTTTGCTGAGGAAGCACATCTTGAAGGCACCACCTTGGGAGCAAACAATAACCAAATTTGGAGAGAAAGCGCTGGAAGGCTGAGGGTTAAAGCGAGGAAAGGAGGTTGGAGAGACTCCCGGAGCCTAGTGATGAAGCCAGGCCCAGCCTCGGCCTCTTACTCTGACTCAGGATCTGGAGCTCACGGTGGGGATGCCCAGGTCTCCTGCCTGTTCTCTCTTCCATGTTGTTAGAGAGCCAGAGGACTCGGATGGACTTGGTGGCCCTGAGAGCCCAGTGTCTGTGCGAAGCTCCCAGCCCCAGCGCCGGGAAGAGGGCCTCTGTAGGGGAGGTTGTGTCCCTGTGCACTGACCTGTAACACCCAAGTTGGGGTCACCCAGGCTACCTCCCCAGCCCCAGCCATGGACCTAGAGGAGGCCATGTGTTACGCTGTGATGCTGTGTAACTGTAGGACTGTGGGTTTGCTGGAAAGCTCGTGGGCTTTTGAGGCAACCAAACCCAGCTTCACATCTAGGCTTTCCCTCTTCCTCTGTGATCTGGCCACACTCACCTCTTGTGGAGATCATGACGAAGCAGTGAAATGAGTGCAAAGACCCTAGCACACTGGGTCTTATTAGATGTTCGTTCCCTCCCTTCTCTTCCTTTCCCTACCCCCATCCTGTGCATGTTTGAAGACTGATGTGAACACACCTACAACCTTACTTCTGAGGGGAGAAAAGGCAAGTATAGGAGGGAGAGGAGCCTGGTGTCCAGGCCAGGGCCCCCCACTGACTCCTGTCACTTCCGGTGCCTCCCGCACCCGATGGCAACTCACCCCTGAGTTAAGTCTTCAGCCTGAGACGGAGGGTCACACTATCCATCCCTCCTCTGACCTTGGACTCAGTTCATGTCCTGCCTCTTGCCCTGCCCTTCGCCCCCCTCCTGCTGAGCCCCCTCAATAGCTCAGGGTCTTTCCCTTCCACTCCACAGCCACCTCCAGCCAGACGTGGGAAGGCAGAGGAAGGTGGAGGCAGGGAAGAGAGGGTGTAGCAGCTGAGCACAAAGCAGAGAGGAAAGAAGGACCCAGGTTAGAGCTGCAGGAGGGACCTGGAACGATGGCGGGGACTGGCTGAACAGCGCGAGTGAGGCCGTCACCCACCCCGGGCCCTCTGCATCTCAGAGTGCACTCAGTGTGGATACTGTTGATAAAGCACTTGACATTGGCAAGTCCTCCCCCACTTAATGCCTTCCCCACAGAGGCCACGGAGAGAGGACAAGAGAGTGACCCGTGGACCTTTAAAGTCAGAACTCAGAACTTCTGGAAGAGGGGGAGGAAGAAGATGGGGAGAAGTCCAGGCTCTAGGGACTTAGCATGACGCAGTTGTCCCCTGCAGGCCAAGGCTGGCTTCCCAGATACAGGTGGGCACACAATTCCCCTAAACCCCAGCTCAGGAAAAAGCCTGTGAAGGCTCTTGGTAACAGGGCACAGTGGAAAGAAGACAGGCTTTCAAGCCAGACAGACAGGAGTATGAACTGAGGCCCTTCCACTAGCTGGGCAATCACTTTATTTCTTTGAAAAAGGAGATAATACCCATTTTCCATGGTTGAGAAAACTAAATGAGATAACTTATGTAAAGAGCCATGCCTGATACACAATCACACTCAAGAAATGTGAACTTTCTAGAACAGCAGACCAAGAGCAAGTTTTTGAGGCCAAGGCCCAACATCTGTGAAAGTTATTTAGAGGTGGATGGCTGATCTATTGTTCTGATCTGTAATACCTCCTGATTCTCCCATCATTTGACCCTAAGAATACATTGACTAATACTGTTACTTACCTGTTCTGTGTGTATATGTGTGTGTCAAATCTACATGTTGTATATCTCTGACTCAGCTGTCAATTGTTTAAGAATAGAGATCATATCAGCTCGGTGCTTTGTGACCACCTAGAGGGGTGGGATAGGGAGTGTGGGAGGGAGGGAGATGCAAGAGGGAAGAGATATGGGAACATATTTATATGTATAACTGATTCACTTTATTATAAAGCAGAAAGTAACACACCATTGTAAAGCAATTATACTTCAATAAAGATGTTTTTTAAAAAAAAAAAAAAAAGAATCTTGAACAACTGGAAAAAAAAAAAAAAAAAAGAATAGAGATCATACATGATACCTCTTCTCTGGGCCCCAAAGCATTTCTTCCCAAAGTGGGTACCTTTACAGGATGTTATAGGCGTTGCTCCCAAGAAAGTGTACCCTGATGAAACAGATTTGGGAAAATCTGGTTATATGAAGTTTAGCTTATTTCTTTACCCTTAGTATACTAGGGGGGCATTATGAATTTGCAAGAGGGGGCATGGCTTGAAGCTTTTCCCAAATATTTGATCACTCTGTGTCACTCTTGTTTTCATTGTTGCTCTGAGGAACAACTCTGAGGCTGTAGTTCTTGGAGAACCCCACTCTGTGGCAACGTTGTATTAGGCATATAGTAGCTGTTCAGTCTTAGAAAAGGTATGAAAAAGGGCAGATCTCAATATCAGTCGATGTTCTCATATCCAGTGCAGGGGAGACAACTAATTTGTTGATTGTTTAATTGGAAAAGTTGATTGAAGAAAGAATCAACCATTAAAAAGATACGTTTTATTTTTTTAATTTATTTTATTGAAGTAGAGTTGATTTACAATATTGTGTTAATTTCTGCTGTACAGCAAAGTGACTCAGTTATACATGTATATATTTACATTCTTTTTCATATTCTTTTCCATTATGGTTTATCACAGGATATTGAATATAGTTCCCTGTGCTATACAGTACGACCTTGTTGTTTATCTGTCCTATATATACTAGTTTATATCTGCTAACCCCAAACTCCCAATCCTTCCCTCCCCCACCCCCATCCCCCTTGGCAACCACAAGTCTGTTCTCTGTATCTGTGAGTCTGTTTCTGTTTCATAGATATGTTCATTTGTATCATATTTTAGATTCCACATACAAGTGATATCATATGGTATTTGTCTTTCTCTTTCTGACTTACTTCACTTAGTATGATAATTTCTAGGTCCGTCCATGTTGCTGCAAATGGCATTATTTCAGCCTTTTTTATGGCTGAGTAGTATTCCAGTGTGTGTGTGTGTGTGTGTGTGTGTGTGTGTGTGTGTGTGTATACCACATCTTCTTTATCCATTTATCTGTCGATGGACATTTAGGTTGTGTCCATGTCTTGGCTATTGTGAATAGTGCTGCTATGAACATAGGGGTACATGTAAGATACATTTTATTTTGATTTAAAAGACATACATAATATATTTGTTTGCTAATGTTTTGATATAAGGACAAGGTCATTTTCTGATTAAAGTTTGTCATTTTACTTGCACAGACTTCTCCTATAATATAAGATCTATAAATTTCATCTTTATTTAAAATGGAATAAGAACTTTGGCTTTGGGGAAGTAATCTGTCTGCAGGATATTTCTAGATTTTTATTGTGTATCCCAGTCTCTTATACTTGTCTCACCTGATCTCACTTTTAAGCAAATTTGAGTCTGGAGTCTTTCCAAAGCACTCCACTTAGTTTTCTTAGCAACAACTCTTGCTTTTTGCACTCATATTTTATTGGTTTACAGAATAAAGTTACATAATTACAGTAACACGTATAACTGGCATAAACTAGTCAACACAAACACTGCTGACTTTCTGACAAGCACATAAATTGGCTAATGAACATTCTACAAAGTAACCTATTCATCTCAAGCCTTCAGGACACTGGAGACAGCAGTTCTAATGGTTGACAGCAGAAAGGGAGAGCGTGGTATAATCTGCAGATTTGTTTAATAGAGATCGGTTATTAGAACTTCTATTGTAGATGCTGGTTTTCCTGTTTTCTTCTTTCCCTCAGGCAGAAGTTAGTATTCTTTGATTCCTTTTGCCCTGTGTCCGAGGCTTCTTGTCATTTCCACTGTTCTGTGGCACTAGCAGCTATAGAAATGTATTCAGATGACAGCGTGCTCCTGAGATGGAGGCTAAACCCCAGAGCCTTTTTGCTGTTAGGCTGCAGTGAGACTGGGATGGTTTCATCCATTAGTTCCTTGCTTCTGGGTCCCTGAAGAATACAGTGAGATTTTCTTGCTACTGCATTTTGGCTGAAAGCAGCTAAACTCCTGCTGGAAGCAATCATTCCATTGCAAATCCAGATAGGGTGAGAAACCCTGGCAGAGGGTCCTCTCCATGGAGGAGAGAGGGAGGGGCGCAGCTCAACCCCCGCTTCTGCCCTCATTCCCTCTTTTCCAGATCCCAGCCTCCCCCTGTCCTGCCTGGGTGATTCTGCTTATTCCCATCAAAAATGTGACTGTTCTCTGTGCTGCTGTTACCCAAGCACAGGAGCAAGTTTACAGAGTATTTTCTGTGTGGGAGGAGAGGGTTGGGGGAGCCTAGAGAAGAAACCAAGCCCCAGCAGCCCTGCCACCATCAAAGGAGCCCCTCCTCCCTTAGCTACTTCCGTGTGCCAGGTGCGGGCCAAGCATCTTCCTGCATCATCTCGTTTCACCCGCCCAGCCAGCGGGTGAAATGATCCTCATTTTACCAATAACAAAACTAGGCTCCATGAAGGTAACGCATTCCCCAAGGTCCCGCAGGATTTGAACCCAGGTCTGTGTGGCTTGAGCCTCTAATGTCTCACCCACTAGGCTGTTACTGCCTCTGCATTGACGCAAGAAACCACAGCATCTCTCGGTTCCCATGCAAAGTCTAGGTAAAGCAAAGGGGGACCCCGACCCTCAGCTGAGGCCCAGAGCCCCGTCCTGGGACAGCTGCAGGATTTTGATAGCCTGGCCCTAGTTTTAGATACAGTGAGGCTGTCTTACTATCTCATCCCTTCCTCTTCCTTCCGTATCCATCACATTCACAAGCCTGGCACGCATCCAGCCAGGGTCACAGTTGCACTCTGCTTGCCGCCATCTCACCCCCGCCCCACAGAGCAGAGGACCTTGCTCCAGGGCCCTCGTATAAACTCGGCTATAGTCACAAAAGCTGAGTGCACAAAAACACCAGGGGCCTTCTCTGTTTGATTCTTTTGGTATTGAAATATAACTCACATGCCATAAAATTCACTCTTTTTAACTGTACAATTCAGAGGTTTCAAGTGTATTTACAAAGCTCTGCAATCATCACCACTATATAATTCCAGAATATTTCATCACCCTGGAAAGAAACCCTGTACTCATTAGCCGTCACTCCCCTGCCTCTAGAAGCCAGTGATCTACTTTCTGTCTCGATGGGTTTGCCTATTTTGGATAATTCACATGAATGAAATCGTACGATATGGAGTCTTTCGTGACTGACTTCTTTCATTTAGCGTGATGTGTTCAGGGTTCATCCATATTGTACCATATAGCAGTGCTTCATTCCTGTGTATGACTGAACAGTATCCCATTGTGTAGAGAGACCACATTAGGTTTATCCGTTCATCAGTTTATGGACATTTGGGTTGTTTCAACTTTTGGGCCTTGAGTGATGCTGCTACACACGTTCCTGTACACCCCACGATTCTGAGCCCGTCCTTATCTTTGAGATTCTTTGTCAGATTCCCAGCTATCCTCACCCACAGGGCTAGAGCCTCACATGCTGGGCTCATCCCTGCTGGAAGAAACAGGGTTGCTGCACACCCGGGTACAGTGTGTGCCCTGCACACAGGCTCCCAGCCAAGGAAGGCTTGTGGAGGTGAGATCCAGTTGGTTGCCTCTGCGCCTTGGTGTTGCCTTCAGTCACTCAGCAAACATTCTTGCCCCCTTCCCTGTGCCTAGCATTGTATTAAGCTCTGAAGGAAGCATGCATCTATCCCTGTCAGAGGCCTATGTACAGGCTTCATCGACAGCTGACTTAGAACAGTGGTGGCTCTTACAACAGAGAGAGACAGTCTATGGAAAGGGCATGGTACTCGGAGGCAGGATCTAGATTTGAGTCTCACTGCCCCCTCTACATAGCCAGCAGACCTGCGGTGAATTGCTTAACCTCATTAAGCCTCAGTTTCTTCTGCTGTAAAATGGGAATCATGATACCCAGCTCAGAGTGTTGTTGTGAGGATAGAATAAGATGATGGATGTGAAGGTACTTTGTCCTGATACAGACACAGATGCTGCTACAAATACCCCCAGTCTCTCTCCAGGAATCCCCACAATCTGCCCTGCCTTGGAAAATGCTGAGAGAAACCTTGACACTTCTAGGGAATCTGTGGGGGAAAGTAAGAAACCTTGAAAAGCAAGAAAATGGCCTAGGGAGACTGAACCATTCTTGTTCCAGAATATCTTGTCTGCTACTTTTTCCTTTAACTTCATCACCTTATCTGAAATCTCACTCATCAGAGACCCACTTAAAATTATCCAATCCTTGTCAAAATACCTACAGCGAGGCCCTGAGGCCATCACTCCTTCACAGCTTAGGTATGAATTAGTCCAAAAGCTTGGTTTTCTATACCCACTCAGCTAAGATCACTTTCATAGGAAAAGTGCCAGTGCTTATTATTGGTAGAAGATGAAGATTAGAACATTTTTAAACACAGCATTTTGAGGAGGTAAGCCAGACTGGGGTGCCAGAGGAAAGGTTCCTAGCAATTGTTTTCAACCTCTTCTAGGTCCTTGACCCTTTTGAGAATCTGATGAAAGCTTTATCTCCATCATCATGAACATAGTTGCAGGGGATTTGACCGTGAAGCCCTAGAGGCCAGAGGCCTCCAATTCAGGAAGCTGACTGTAGGATAACATGAAGACCCGGGGATTTGTGAGAGGGGTGCTGGGAAGAGTCAACAAGGCACCAAAAAGGGAGAAGCTGACAAAGTCTGTGCTCTCCAATCTCAGCATTTACCCAGGTCTAGTTCTGTTCCCTGAAAGTAGAGGAAGATCTCTTGTTTGTTCTTCCTGAATCCCGGGGGCTTCTCTCCACCAGAACACAGATCTTTAACTAAACTGTCCACTAACAAACACCTAAGCTTCAGGTAGGAGACATGATTTCAGCACTCAAAGGGCTGATAAATTAATCGGGGGAATAAATCATACACATACTACGAGCGGTCAACCCATGATGTAATCAAGTGCTGTTACACAAACACACACGCAAGGGGTTGGGGAATAGACGACTCGATAGAGGTGAGGGGGCTTGCCCATCTTGCTGGTCAGACACATCCAGCATAGTGTGTCCACGACTGGGCATCAGATATCAAAAGGTCCTTCGACAAGTTGTGTCCAGAGAAGGGCAGCCAGGATGGGGAAATGTCTGTTCAAATGACTTCGACAGGAAACGTGTCACGTGATGAATGGTTAAAGCCTGGGGATGTTTGGAAGATTAGTTCCTTTAGGGCAGCCTGGTACAGTAGAAGGAACAAGGCTTTGGAGGCCGACAGACCTGAGATTGAGCCCTGCTCCATTTTTTACTGACTATATGACCTTGAGCGGGTCAATCAACTTCTCTGATGTCAATTTCCTCTTCATAAAATGGAGATAATAATACCTACCTATGGTGAAGATCAACAATATGTTAAAAAGCACAGTAGCTGACAGAGGTGGAATGGACGTGGTTAAAGATACAGGGGGTGTGGGTCCCAGCTCTGCCACGTACCCCCAATATAACCTGGGGCCAGTTTTTAATGCCTCTGGGCTCAGTTTTCTCATGTGTAGAAGGTATCCCCTCCCCGTCCCCCTTCCCCCACAAATATGCTTGAAACAATCAGTTGTGGGAATAGCACTGTTAATACGTAGGCAGCCTGATACAAGCTAGAATTCCCCCACCCTCTCCTACCCATCTTCACACCCACAAACACACGCAAAGGGAATGGTGACAAGTACCATTTACCCCCTAGGGTCCTATGATCAGTCAACGAAGACATACTGAACACTTGGCACGGGCCAGGCATTTTCCTCGGCACCAGTGAGGTGGGGATGAAAAGACAGGTGTGGACCCTTTTCTCAAACATTGCAGCCTGTCTGGTTGGGGTGAAAAACAACAGATCATCCTTGTAGTGTGTGGAATCCTGGGTAGGGTGAGGGCTCAGAGCTCATGGGGGGGACTTAAGGGGTTGGGGGCAGGTTAAGAAGGACCAATCTTGCTGCCTTGAGAAGGATGGATTGAAGAAGAAGCCAGAGGGAGGGAGAGTGGTTTTGTAATTGCAGGAGGGTGAAGAAAGGGAAAGCAGTAGATTTTTACAATGAGAAACTATACGGCAATGAACATGAACGTGATTGTTACACAGAACAGCCATAAGTGGATCTCACACCATACTGTGGAGTGAAATACTACATGCTATATGATTCCATTTATATAGAGTCCAAAACCAGGCAAAACTAAACCATAATGGTTAAGGATGTAACATAGATAGTAAAACTATAAGGAAAAGCAAAAAATGTAATTACCATAAACATCAGGTTATCTTTGGGGAGGATATCTTTGGAGGTAAGTGATTGGGAGGGGGCAGAAAAGGGGCTGCTGGGGTGCTGGTAGAATTCTATTTTTTGACCTGGCGGGTGGTCACATGGGTATTTGTGATACTACACCAAGCTATGCATTTCTGTTCTTTGTGCTTTTCTGTGTGTGCACAATTGTAAGTGGGGAGGGGAGTTGAAAAGAGAGAGAAATGGAAGAGTGGGACATATAAGCAAGGGCAGCTACAGCAGGAAAGGGAGGGTCCTTGGGTGACTTGTGTGCTCCTCTCCATCCCAAACTGCTCCAGCGTCTCGGAAGTCAGGGTGTGCCCTGCATCTCCGATGTGATGAAAGGTGGTTGTTTCAGGGCCCGTCACCATCCTGGCTGCCTCCCTCCGGCTGGTCTCTGGCCCTTCTAGAGCAGCGGCCACGCTATCAAGCTGTGGCCGCAGCAGATCACGTGCCCACAGTTGGTCAGGAGCGAGAAGGGAAGGAGGGTGTGTTTGACCCCAGTGCAGGAAAGTGGGAAAGCCAGCTCCAGGCCCTGCTCCAGCGGCAGCTCCGACTCACACCTGCAGGCTGCTGCTTCCCACGCGCTGTGTCCCTCTGGGATGTGGCCGACCTCCTGCTGGTCTTCCTGGGCTAGGAGGTGGGTGCACCATCTTGGGTGGGCTTTGAGTGAAAGACGAGGCCAGGGGCCCATGGACCAGCCTGGCTGAGCTGCTTTCAGACCCGGGACCCTAGGGGGAACCCATAGTTCAAACTGAGAGATGCCTTCAGCTTCAATTTAGCCCAGATGAGACTTGAGTTACAGGGCCAAAAGGGAGGTGTCAGGGAAAGAGTTTGGTTAGACGTCAGAGGAGCTTCCTGATGCCAACTGTGGTGTTGTGAAACGCCTACTCAGTATAAATCCTGCAATTCCCTTCCCCAGAGACTAAATATTCAATGATACCATGTCTGGGAGGCTTCACCATGTGGTACAGTGAGTCAGTGCAGCACACGTGCTTTGCCTGCATCATTCATTCAATCATCCCTGAAGTCCAAGGAGTAATCACCATCTTCTTATTTCTATTTTAAGCCCAGGAAACTGAGGATGGCATACATCAAACAATAAATTGCCAAGGTCACGCGGCTGGTTAAGTCGTGGGTGCAGGACTTGACCTCTGCAAACACTATGCTCTTAACCACCAGGCAGCACTGCCCAGTCACCTGAGGCTCCCTGCTGGCCCTGAAAAGGAGCTGTAATTTTCTGGTCCATCCTCTGTCTCTTCTAGAGGGCTGCTGTCTGTGCCCTTCCCTCCCAACTCCAGAGGAGTTCCTCCAAATAGTGATCAGAGAGCAGCTGCCGCGGCCTGATGGCTCACCACCATCTCGCTGGATTCCTCTCCCCGTCCCTGGCCTCGAGCCGTTCCGATTGTGCTAAAAGTAGCACTGACCAAATCGAGGGCTGTCCAGGGGCCAGGACTATTTTGACTCTGTCCTCAGGAATCATCTGGTGTGAGGCGTAGACAAGCTGGAGGCATGGACAAGCTGGACCGCTCCCATGAGCTCTCAGACATGGTGCCAGGAATGTTCTGGCGACCCACCTGTCCCCAAGGCCATGCCAGATGCTGCCACTCACCCCATGGCCTCCCCCGCATGCCTCACGAGACACTGGTCCCAGGAGCGCTGGGTGGTGGGACTTGCCCCCCAGGAGGATAAGGGCTTTGTATCCCTACCATAAGAGAACAAGCAGCCAGTTTCAGGGACCCTGCCTTTCCTCCTTCTCCATTAATTGGGAGCACATTAATCTGTGGATTGATGACATCCACTCAGAATGGCGGCCCGCACCAGAAGCCTCCTTAGAGACAGCAAACATTATCTGGGTGAGGCTGAAGCATTTCCTTCTCTGGAGGTTTTTAATGGTGGACGAGATTTGCATCTGACTGACTTGACTATAAGTCCCAGTGCAAAGCCCCTGTCTGGAACGCCCAGGTCCTCCTTTACTGGGATGGCTTGGCCATTCTTCAAAATCCAATTGAAGTCCCTCCTCCCTAGGGAGGGCTCCCCTGACTTCTCTTACCACCCGATGGGTACTTACACACGACTGTTTTTTTTTTTTTTTTTTTGGCTCCAGAATCTGAGCTCTTTACTAAAACAGTTTACAGACTGCAGTGCTGAAGACACACTACTTTTTAATAGAGGGTTTTTCCTTTGCCTGTAGCCTTTCCCTCTAAGCTGTGAGCTCTATGGCCGGGTATCGTTCACTTGCGGGCACCTCCGAGGTAGCAGCTTCCCAGCATTTGTGGTTGATGAACCGGCACAGTTGGCGAGGCTCAGGGAACACGTCATCCATCTCCTTCTTGTGCTGGTTCACTCATCTGTTTCATACACGAACGCTGAATAGCCACTCTGCCTGTTACTAGTCTGGACACTGGAGATGCAATGTCTAATAAGACTGGGTCCCTGCCTGAGAGCAACTCCCAGGAGAGGGGGAGATATCTATCACCATAGAGTGGGCTAAAGGCAATTATCCAAGTGCAGCAGTGACTAACTTTGCCCCGGGGAGCTGGAGGGAAAGGCCTCACAGAGGACTTGACCTGTGAAAGGTCTTTGCAGAAGCTCAGAAACGCACGCAGTGGAAAAGTGGGAGAAAGAGCATTCCAGCAGAGGGAACAGCATGTGCAAAGGCGTGAAGGTATGAAGGGCCTAGTGGGGCCCGGGAAGGCCAAAAGGTTACTATATTTTTGCTGTGTTCTCAGACCGGTTGCCACGGGTGACAGGGAGGCTGCTCGGCTCCTTATCAGGGCCACGGGGCAGGGGAGGAGGGCTGGGCCACCACCCCTCCCGGGAGGGTGTCAGATGCATGGAGCCCCTGGGAGGCTACAGTCTCCTCCCCACCTCCCTCGGCTCCTTCCCAGTTAGATGAAATGGGCTCCTATGACACCGACGTGCTTTCCTTCTTGTTAGAATCTTAATATTATATGGAGCACGAGTCCCGGCTGCCCTGGCATTGTGGTCAGGGTCAGAGGTGTGAATTAAAACAACACACAACCCTGATTGCTTCAGTCAAGGGACCCTGAGGACACCAAAGAGGTTCCTTTCCTTTGTCACCGATATATGAGAGTCTGTGGAGGTGGTTGGTCTCAAGTTCATCCCATAGAGAGCTTTAAGCACCTTGCCAACGTTGTCCAATAATAGTGTGAAGAGCGATCTCTTATTGAGCGCTTTACAAGTATAATTTTTTTTCTTTTTTTTTTTTCTTTTATTTATGGCTGTGTTGGGTCTTCGTTTCTGTGCGAGGGCTTTCTCTAGTTGCGGCAAGCGGGGGCCACTCTTCATCGCGGTGCGTGGGCCTCTCACTATCGTGGCCTCTCTTGTTGCAGAGCACGGGCTCCAGACGCGCAGGCTCAGTAGTTGTGGCTCATGGGCCTAGCTGCTCCGCGGCATGTGGGATCTTCCCAGACCAGGGCTCGAACCCGTGTCCGCTGCATTAGCAGGCAGATTCTCAACCACTGCGCCACCAGGGAAGCCCCCGTATAATTTCTTTTAATCATTAGATGACTTTATGATGCGGGGTTAAGTGATGGGCCTGAGATCTCACAGCTCTTCATGATAGAGCCAGAATCTGAGTCCCGGTCTTCAGGACTTTGGAAAGCCCAAGCACCACTATCTCGTACCACCTCAATAAGGGGATGATTCTGACCTGAGGACAGCTTGGCCCTCTACCCTGAGAGCTCCCGAACCTCCCCTAGCTGCCAGGGCAAGGCTCTGACCCATTCAGACACTCATCACACCTATATTGCAAGCCTGCTGGGTGCCAGGTGTTATGCAGAAGCCTGGGAAAGACACACAGACACATAGACCCAGACATCATGGGGCTCACCACCCAGTGGGATCCAGAAGGTCCCCTAACCCACTGCCACCCCAAACTTTCCCAGTCTTTAATGTGACCTATTCAGCCTCCCCGGCGCTTTGGCCAACACCCACTTCTCCTAAGCTTCTCTGGTGCTTGTTACCCAAACCCCGGCACCTACTGCCTTGTTTCTGCTTTCTTTTGCTCGGCAGCCATTTGTACTTCAGGTACATGTGGAGGGTGCTGGGGATACATTAATAAGAGCTGGTCTCTGCCCTCATGAAGCACGATCCGAGAGAGAGACAAACGTGTAATCAGTGCAGGACTGAAGGCCCTGCCCCACGTCCTCACTCACCCTCACAAAGACACTGACTCCGTCTCACAAAGTGGCAGCATGAAGTGATGGGGGGAGCCCGGACCAATGTCAGAACTGATTTCCGAGCTGATGCCGCCATCTGGGGGACAGTGGAGATAGATAGTCCTTCAGTTTCTTCACCTAACCTGCCTCTTACCAAGTTTTACCGATATGCTTTATTAAGTGAAATTAAGTGCATGAAAGCATTTCATAGGCTATAAAGTATTACACAAGTCGTAGTTATCATTATATTTATCTTCTGTCTCCTAGGATGCCTGCATGAATCTGCACACGTAGTAGATATTCAGTAAATGTCAGTTAGTTTAAATTAAATGGATTCGTTCACCCGTTTACCACCTTCTGAGAGTCCTATGGGCTTTAGAGGCCATTGTCAATCCTAATATTGATAATGCCTGACCTGCCTGTTTGGGGGTGGACCAAGTGAGAATGTGACACTGCTTTGGAAGAGATCAGTATTGAACTGTACCGACCCTTGGGAAACCACTTGGTCCTCCACCATGGGGGGCTGGGCTCAGGGCAGGTGGCCCTCCTCAGGCACAGAGCAGCCTCCCTCCAAGCCCTTGGCCATTCTTTCTGGGGAACAACATTACACTTTCCCCTTTTTGGGCTTCCAAACCACTGGGGCTACCTGGCCCGCGATGCTGCCTGTGTCGTGGGCATGGTCTCTAGGGGGACCAGGCCACCACGTGCCCATCCCTCACTAGCCCGTCACCTCTCATTTCAGCACCCCTACCCCACAGAGGATGAGAAGAGGCAGATCGCGGCCCAGACAAACCTCACCCTCCTGCAAGTGAATAACTGGTGAGTTAGTATCGCCTGCCCAGAGGCTCTCAGACCCAGGGGCCACTTGCTGGGCAGGGGAATGCATAGCAGGGGAGAGAGGCTAGAGTGCCCAGCCTGGCCTCAGTCTCAACCTGGCGACCATGCCAGCCATCCCATGTGGGCTGGAAGCAGATATCCGGAATCAACACCTATAGCTTCATCTGCAGCTTCTCAGCGCCCTCTCCTGGGAAACTGTGTCAGGAACATCACTGGAAGCTTCTTGCCTAATAGAAAACCCAGCCCCACCTGCACTACAAACACACAAGGGTGCCTGCATCCCACGACCCGAGGCCACCGGTGGTCATCTGGTCTACTCACCACCCATGTAAAAAGAGCTCAAGCTGAAACACTCTGCAGGGCTGGGAGCAGGAAGGATAGGGAGGAATTGGCAGTTCTCACCCCACAGGGCTCCCGTGCTCCCCTCCTCTGTGGCCAGCTGGGGTGTCATAGAAATCTCAGAGGGCAAGTTCTGGCTGGATGGGAGCAGACCCTTGGCCCTCTGGAGAGAGGTCAGGTCAGAGGTTAGTGCCTTTGACTCGGGGGCTCTTCCTTCCTCTGTTCAGTCCTGACCAGTCTGGAACAGAGATTCCTGACCCTTCTCACGCATTCATTCCACGCTGGTTTGTGGTCACCAAGCCCCCTGGTGACGTCACGAGCTCCTCGGTGCCCAGGGCTCATCACAGCTGTGATTCCACACCCTAGACCAGACCCCGGTCTGTTCCATACAAGGACCAGCTTCTGAGAGTCTGGAAGCGGCTTAGCGCTCTCTGCACACACACGCACACGTGTGCATACACACGCACACATGCACACATGTGCACACACCCACACACAGACACACGTACCTGCGCACACATGCTCCCGCCCCCTGGTGGTGACTTACCCGTCTCCATCTTACCCCTGGGCAGGTTCATCAATGCCCGGAGGCGCATCCTGCAGCCCATGCTTGACGCCAGCAACCCCGACCCTGCCCCCAAAGCCAAGAAAATCAAGTCGCAGCACCGGCCCACCCAAAGATTCTGGCCCAACTCCATTGCTGCAGGGGTGCTGCAGCAGCAGGGTGGTGCCCCGGGGACAAACCCCGATGGTAAGAGCTGGGGCTGAGAGTACTGTAGATGGGGGCGGGGGGCTGGTTGGGAGGGGGCTCCTGGAGCTCCTACGGGTGCAGCTGTGCACAGAGTCAGGGGCTGAACGTCTACACACTTGAGTGGCCGTGTCAGATCTGTCACAATAGTTATCCCTACCCGATCCCCATCAAACGATGTATGTCAGCCTGAAAGAAAGGGATTTTTTTTTTTTGCATATATTTTAACAAGCCAAAAGCAATCTCACAAAGACGAGTGGGAGTGAGTTGGTGGTCATCTGAGTCAATGGCTCCTCAGCAGAGTCCCCCCTCCTCAGTCCCACACCCACCTGAAGTTCCTCAGCACCAGTCAGTGTTTGCACAGTTCCCCAAGAGCCAGGGCCATCTATAAATACCGAAGCAGGCAGCTGGCTTGTGAACGGAGGCCAGGAAGAGCTTTGTTTTCCCAGCTTCTCCATCACACCCTCCGTATACACGTTTCTAATTGCCGGTCGCCTGGTGCACAATGAATAATTCAATGAGCCACGAGCCAGACAACATTTTATAGCTTAGCATGTGAAGCTAGCTCTGTGTGGGAAGTGGAGTGGAGGTGCACACGTGTGCAGGCGTACCTTCATGTATGCGTGCATTTATATGACTGGGTACCAGTTCTGTGTGGTGGGCAATAGTCTTATGAGGTAGAGTAGAAATCAACAGATTTTGAGCTTGACCAACCAGGGAGAGAATCCCAGCTGTATCATGCCTGACTCTGTCATCCTGAGCTAATGACTCAACTGTCTGAGACTGTTCCCTCCTCTTTAGGATGGGGATGATAATACCTACTTACAGAATTCTTCGAAAGGCAACGGTGTTTGACATACTTACCCAGAAGATGCTCAGGAAGTGGTACCCAGGAGTGCTGCTGCTTGGGATGGGGCAGGGAGTGGCTGACAGGGCAACAGACAGGAGACTTCACGCCAGGCGACTGTCCAGTGTAGGAGCTCACCACTGAATCCACTGGCTTTCCTGGGCCTGACCCCTGCCTTCTTCTCTCACGTAGGTTCCATCAACCTGGACAACCTGCAGTCCCTGTCCTCAGACAATGCCACCATGGCCATGCAGCAGGCTATGATGGCCGCACACGACGACTCATTGGATGGGACAGAAGAAGAGGATGAGGATGAGATGGAAGAGGAGGAGGAAGAGGAGCTGGAGGAGGAGGCCGACGAGCTGCAGACAACGAATGTCAGCGACCTGGGCTTGGAACACAGTGACTCCCTGGAGTAGTCGGGCAGCCCAGATGGCACTGATCACCGAGCAGGAGAGGAGTGTCGTCAGGAGGGCTTCAGGGTGGGGGGGAAGGAGACACAGGCAGGCAGCACCGAGGAAGTTGGACCCTGGCTTCCCAAAATCAGTAGCTGGAGGAAATGCGGAGGAAACACCTGCTCCTTCCCAACCACCAAGCTTCAACCAGTACCCTGGCCCCACTTCCCTAGAGCTGCAGAGGACTCCGTTTGGCGGGGCCAGTCGAGCAGCCTAGACAGGAAGGCAGGAGTGAGATCTGGACTCACCAAATCCCTGAGGACAGATGGCACCCAGGCCCCCCAGCCCCCGCCACTGAAGACTTGCGTTGTTTACAAGCCCTGCGCTGTGAGGTGATCAGTGCTGTCCACAGAGTGAGCCTTTGCCAGGGAACAGAGTTAGTTAGGAGGAAAGGGAGAGACAAGGTGGGGGGGGGGTCTGGGTTCCACCTCCAGAGGGTTCTCAGCTCCTCTGAGAGACCTTCAAGGGCAGGAGGGAGCCTGAACGTATAATCCATGGCTGGAGGAGGGGAACGGCCTGAGGCATCACATCCGGCAGACCAGAGTGGGACCTGGATTCCCTAGAGCTCTTCTCAGTCCTCCAAGGCCCTGTCTCTGGGCACAGGCAACCGTGGACTTGGGAGAGAGGGATGGGAGCCACCAGAGCCGCCTTCTCTCTCTCCTGGAAATCAGTGGTAAGCTGGTGGGCTCATTTATAGGAGGTTAAGCCGAGTCCCCTCACCTGGGTTGGCTCCAGGACCCAAGGAGATGGCAGAACCTGGGCTAGGAGCCATACCAAGGTGACTTTGGGGACCACAGCTGTCCCCAGTGGCCACAGAACTCAGCTCCTGTAACAACAGGACAGTGGTGTCTTATCCCAGATGTTCCAGCCCTCCGATGGAGCTCCCCAGACGTTCCACCCTCTCCAGGGGCCATCAGAGAGGGTGGAGCCAGGTTAGCTTGGAATCTGTCGACCCTTCCCATCCCTCACTGCTGTCCCCCTGCTCCCAGGCCGGCTCCACCAGCCTTCATCCTTTCGTCTTCACTCTATCCTTCAGAGGAGGCAGAAGAAACATTGGAAAGAAGCATCCAGCCCAGTGGGAAGCCAGGGGTTGGAGAAGGTGCTACATCCCTCTTCCCATCAATATCCAAAGTGTGGAGGAGGTGCCCCACCCCCCCGCCTCACTGTTCTACACACCATCACTTACACAGCACTGGAGGAACTGGGGCTCCACCAGGAGGAGGGGTCTTCCCACCATCTGCCCAACACACACCCTCCCACCCCAACATCCGGTCCCCCGGGGTTGGCACTCCATCCTCCCGTTCCCTCCCACCCCTATGGCTGTGAATGACGGGACTGATCACACGTGTGTTTTCCATTGAATTTAATTTAATGGACTTGCAGCTTCATTTGTCAGTTGTGCGTTGGCCATCTCCGTCAGTGGCAGGATGTAAGCAGCTGCCTGGCTCAACTCGAGGGCCCCCGCAGGGCCCCCTACGGAGGAGCAAAAGGATGGTGGCTTTCCTGAGGTCTCCCTGAAATGAATGTATTTCTTCCCCCAAAAGAGCTGATATTTAATGTTTTAAATAGGGATTTTTGAGAAACAAATAACCTTATTTATAATCTGGGTGATCCAATCATTTTTTACTCCCTTTTGATGCCATAGGTAGAGGAGAGTCTAGCTTTTTTGGCGTGAGACTTTTGCAACGTGAAGTGGGATAAAATACATTTCCTGTTCTGGTTCATTTTTCTTGTTTGCACACACACCCTTCCACTTATCACTTTGGACAGGCATCCCACCCCAGCACAGGCACACCTGCACACACGTGCCCACACATCCTCCTCCCAGCCCCCTCCACCTGCCTAATGTTATGCAACCTCTTCTGATGTATCCACCAAACCAGTACTGAATGTGGCCGAGTTTTCAGTAAACCTTATTACCTACCATAATTCTGGCACGCGATTCTCTTTTTCTGTGATTAGGGGTTAGGGGGACCCTGGACCGGAGAAAATTTGGAGCCCTCAGCATGCTCCTTGTTGACCTGAATACCCATGAAAGGATCAAGGAAGAGGGCTTTCTGGGTGTCCTTAGTTTACCTGTCTGGGGAGGAAGACGGCCAAGTTCGGTACACTCAGCGCAGACGTGTCTGCTCCAAGACAAAGAGATGAAGGAGGGAAGACAGGAGGAGGCTCTGCACTGCCCTCTCCTGGCAGGCTGCCCCCATAGCAGGGGAGCTCTTCCACCACACCCTACCCTCAAAGCCCCTGGCTTTTCCGACCTCCATCCAAGCTGGGGCCACCACTGCCCCTCCCCCAGCCCTCACATGCCCTATCCCTCAGGTGAAAGGTCCCGGGAATCAGGAAGGAGAGGCAGTCTTGACTGCCACATTGAATCCAGAAGCTGCGTCTAGAGGGTAGCCTGCCCTTTGAACCCCATAATTGAGCACTCTATTCCCTAGGGCAGGAAGAAATTAAGAGGCAGCTATCTCCCCAACTAAGTGAGAGGCAGTCTTTCGTGTTACTTTCAACCTAGAGGTTTCCTTATCTGGGCCCTGTACTGGGGTATCGGTTTAGAAGCAGGAGGGGGAGTTCCTTGTTCCCGTTCAAAAAGGCCGCAGAGTTTACACTTACCCGTGGACACCCTCTGACCAGGCTGAAGATGGGAAAGGGAGTGATTCCACAGGCAAAACGGGCCTCCACGCAGCGTGGATAGCGGTCCCCTGGGTCACCGCCCTCCCAGAGCCCAACCCCCAGTCACACCTGGAGATTCTGCAAACACAGCAGAGATGCCGCCTCTGGGCAGTGAAAAAAGTCTCAAGAGCCACAGGACGATGATACCTAGAACCTCACCTTCCAGAGCCAGGAAGACAGCTTTCAAAGCAGTGATTTCCAAGGAACACAGTCTTAAAAGATATGCTATCAAAAAAAAAAAAAAAAAAAATTTCCACAGCCCAATTAGTCTAGGATGAACTGCATATTATATTTTGTTAGAGGAGTTTCATAATGTGCATTAGTACATTAAAGCCTCTGAGAAGTCCTGCAGGAAAGAAACCTGTCTCTGTTTAACATGTTCCCCAAATGTGTTTATCTTTTTTTTCAAGTAATGTCTATTCAATTATACTAGTTACACACAAAACAGATTTTAGGAAACACTACTCTCAGAAATTACAGTGGCCTACCCCAGCCTCTCCCACCCCTTCCTAAGTTTTTCTCTCAAGTTCTACCATCTTTTACACAATGCTTCTAACTAAAAAGCGGTTTCCTAAATCATTTGAGATGTGGGTGGTTGTGTTTTGAGAAGGCAGCAACCTCTGTCTGTGCATGACCCCAATCCTATCCAACCCACGGAGAAGATGAGCCACAATCCATGCGGAAGTAAGAGAGATGGGACAATGCGGGGTTGGGGGTGGGGGAGAGTTCCTTTACCCCCAAAATGGAGCTGTGGTATCAGGGCCCTGGGAAATGTTCAGACTAACTTTTAGCCCCAGCCCTGAGCCCATCAGGGATGACCTGATTGGAGATTCCTGCTCAGGGAAATTCATGACCAGAGCTCAACTTCCTCAACCATGGGACCTCTCTGCTGCCTTGGATGTGACCAGATGAGGGCAGTGACTGTCACACTGCAGCCGGCACGGACTCATTCATTCATGTATTAATTGAGCGCCGACTCTGTCCCAGGCAGTTCTAGATACTGAGGATATAACTGTGATCAACAAAGACATAGTCCTTGCCTTCAGGGAATGCACATTCTAGGGGAAGATTGAGACTGAAGTGAGCTCCTAACATCCCCATAATGGATGACTTATGATCGCATCCTAGGACAATGACCTCAAACTTGATCATTCAGAGTTGTAAACAGGAGGCACTCAGGTCAAATTCAGCTCACGGCCATGTTTTGTTTGGACCATATACTGTTTTGTAAAATTTTGGGGCCAACATTTAAGTTAGAAGGTTGCATATCAAAATTCAGATTCCTGGTTTCTCTTCAAAAATTGGGCAATCAGGCAACTCAGGACCTATATTCCCACCTGGCTACAGCTGAATGTAGTTGAGTCACTGCGGCCCCCGATGATGTGGCCTCCAGGTTGTCGTGACAATGGCAACTCATGTGATCCCCCAACCGGAAGGCTGAGGGTCATTTATTATTGGGCTGCCACTCCTTGGTTGGCTCGTTGACTAATTATGCTTCCTCCTCCCTTTTATTCTTTTCCTTTTTTGCCTTTCCCTCCAATATTTGAGTGGTTTTTTTAAAAAGGAAAATACATCTCTATACCCATTGCTCCAGCAAGAGTGATGGTGGCACATCACTGGTGGCACAGTGGTTAAGAATCTGCCTGCCAATGCAGGGGACACGGGTTCGAGCCCTGGTCCGGGAAGATTCCACATGCCACGGAGCAACTAAGCCCGTGTGCCACAACTACTGAGCCTGCGCTCTGGAGCCCGCGAGCCACAAGTACTGAGCTCGTGCACCTAGAGCCCGTGCTCCGCAAGAGAAGCCACCTCAACGAGAAGCCCGTGCACCGCAACAAGGAGTAGCTCCCGCTCACTGCAGCTAGAGAGAGCCCGCACGCAGCAACGAAGACCCGATACAACCAAAAATAAATAAATAAATAAAAGTAAATTTATAAAAATAAAACAATGGTTCCTTTTAAAAAAAGGGGGGGGGGAGCTCTGCCTTTGAAATAGGGCTCTGCCTTTGAAAAAAATTGGGGAGAATATATTTGTGGAAGTGAAGAATCTCCGACCTTTAATTGCAAAGGTACCTGCGTCTGACATCCAGATACCTTCACTCATATGTTGCCTGCCTACCTGGCCTTCAGAGGCGATCATGAGCCTTGGGGCATAAAAACCACCAGGTTGCTTGTTATATATGATTAGGTCCCACGACTAGATTTTTCCCAGATTCTGATCAAGATGCTAAAGACTTTGAGAAACATCGCTCTCAGAAAATAGTTTTCAGTTGCCTTTTAGAAGTTCCTTGTTTTATAGCTGCTCCCTTTAACCTCCTTTTGCTAAATACACTACAACTCCCTGAGCCAGTTAATCATTCAGTGAGTATCCACAGGTGCCTACTATATGCCTGGCATCGTATGGGGGACAGAGGATAATTTAACTTTGCAGAGCATCCCAGACCAAAGGTCACGGAGGACTGGCAGAAAGAATGCCAATAGCATCATACTCCACGCATTTCTTTCCTCCTTTCTTTCTTTTTGGCTGTGCTGGGTCTTTGTTGCTGTGCGTGGGCTTTCTCTAGTTGTGGTGAGCGGGGGTTACTCTTCATTGTTGTGCGCAGGCTTCTCATTGCAGTGGCTTCTCTTGTTGCGGAGCACGGGCTCTAGGCATGCGGGCTTCAGTAGTTGTAGCACGTGGGCTCAGTAGTGTGGCTTGTGGGCTCTAGAGCGCAGGCTCAGCAGTTGTAGTTGTGGCGCACGGGCTTAGTTGCTCCGCGGCATGTGGGATCTTCCCGGACCAGGGCTCGAACCCATGTCCCCTGCATCGGCAGGCGGATTCTTCACCACTGCGCCACCAGGGAAGTCCTCCACGCATTTACTAAGGTAGCATCTTATTTCCATCCCACATACCAGGCAGATTTTATGATACCACTGTCAAGTATACCCTATACTTTTATATTTCTCAGCCTCTCTCTGGGCCAATCTCATTTAGCCCCTTTGCAAATTAAATGCATCTCATTAAACCAAAACCATATAGGACAATGCCCTTCAGGTGTGTGCATCTAAGTACATCTTTCATTTTAAGACAAGTGTTTGATTTATTTTTCATCTCATTACACTCTTTAAAATTATGTGCATCTCATTACACTCAGTGCACTGAGACAACTTATTTCAGGTGTAGACATTACACCCAGTATTACCAGGCAAGAATTTTTTTTCATTTCATTACAAGCCTGACAATTTATGTACATCTCATTACAATCAGCCATTTAAGACAATTCCCTTCAGTTGTGTATATCTCATTACACCTTTTCATTTTCAGATTTTTTTTCATCTTATTACACCCAAGCATTATCCAGAGAACTCACTTCAGGTGTGCAGATCTCCCACCCACCTGCTCTTTCGTGAATTTCTGGGTGGTTCTTCCCCCCATAGTACTGCAACATTTTATGATATCAGACTCATGTAAGGCCAGCTCTGCCCACCTGCGGGCCTCCCGTGACTCCTTTGCAGGGAAAGAAAGAGCACTGGCTTCCCCTGGATTTGACTGAGGCTCTGCCAATACTTCCCCTCACACACAGGGACCATCTAAATTCACTTCCTCACTTGCACAGCGAGGGGGTGAGAGGGCAGGGTCGTTAAGTTCCCCTTTGGTGGATCTTCTATGAAACTCAGTCCCGCGGGCGACGGTGCAGCGGATTCCCAGCTTCTCCTGGGGATGCTGCTCCGCCCTGCGGACGGCCCCAGCCCTGCTGGAGAAGCTGAGACCACATCACTGCCCAGGCCCCCAGCAGCTAGCCTGCTCCACATTTCCTGCTGCCCCTTTGCCTGCATGGCACTGTGTATGCACATGGGGCCACATTTTGGAAGGAGATGAAATAACCTAGCTCTCTTGTGACGAAATCCCCCCAGCACCTCCATGCCCAGGGGCATCTTTGTCTCTCTCCCAAATCCCACCTCAGGAGTTCTCGGCAGGAGGCACCTCAGAATTGCTGAGCAGGCTTTCGGAGGTGCAGGCGCCCAAATTCCATTCTCAATCTGCTAGAGCAGGCTCTCCAAGGGTGGGGCTGAGGTCGGTGCATTTTGAATAGCACCCCGGAGATGCTGAACCACTGCCTCACCCAAGCCTGATTGCAGAAAAAGCTCCGCGGTGAGTCGCTCTGAGCCGAAAGGGCCTTGTTGCCCTCCGTACCGCCCCCTCCACGGGTCTTTGCACACAAGGATCCCAGGCTAGTGTGAAAACACTGTTTCTCAGTCCTGGAAAGGGCACCAAGGGTCAGTAAACCCAACTTGCCCACTCCCTGTGGGAACCCCATCCACAGCGCATTGTAAATTGTCACCCACCTTTGCCGTCCACGTCCAGCCACGGGAGCGCGGGGGGCCCGGGGGCCCCCCCGCGTTGCAGAGATTCACCGGATCCCGCCAACCTCCGCCCCTCGAGCTGAGAGCTGCCCTCTGGCGGCGGGTGGAGGAAGCAGTGGTCTTCGAGGCTTAACTTCCTACGCGGGAGATCTGCAGTGCCTTTCTCCAACCTCTTGAATTTATCCTCATGTCCCCACCTGATCGGATCACGTGCTAATCCTACAGCACGTGAGGCTTCTCTGAGTGCGTCTGGGGTGGTCCGTGTGCTTCCTCTTCTGTCATTCTACCTGTCTCCTTGCCAGTGAAAATAGAATCTTTTCTCAAGTGCAAAATAAATGTGACTTTTCACCGTCCCTCCTCCACCACCCACCTTGAATGAACCTGCTGAGAAATCAGAATATGACCCAGCTCTGCCTCTTGGCTTTGTCGCCTTGTGCAGGAGAGCCCAGAGACCACTGGTCCTAGAATCAGATGGGCCACCACTAAGCAGGATTTAGGGAGCCTAAAGGGAGGCGGTGAGGCTGATTTGAGGGGAACAGGCCACACCCTATCTTGTTTTGGTTTTGTTTTCAGGTGTTTCTGGTGCCTTCTGGATTGAAAAAATGGTGAGGCTCAAGAGGCCATAGGGCCCAGTCCTTTCTCTATGTTCCTGGAAGTTTACCAGCAACAATAAAAGTCACAATTTATTAAGCACTTAGCATATATGCTAGATACTGTAAATGATTCAAGAAAAACCCTGGGAGAATTACTGGCATTATTATTAATATTAATATCCCATTTCTAAAATAAGGAAACAGAGAAATTAAATAATTTTCTCAAAAATTATTTAGCGGGGCTTCCCTGGTGGCGCAGTGGTTGAGAATCTGCCTGCCAATGCAGGGGACACGGGTTCGAGCCCTGGTCTGGGAAGATCCCACGTGCCGCGGAGCAACTAGGCCCGTGAGCCACAACTACTGAGCCTGCGTGTCTGGAGCCTGTGCTCCACAACAAGAGAGGCCGCGATAATGAGAGGCCCGCACACCGCGATGAAGAGTGGTCCCCACTTGCCACAACTAGAGAAAGCCCTTGCACAGAAACGAAGACCCAACACAGCCATAAATTAAAAAATAAATAAATAAATAAATAAATATTAAAAAAAAAAAAGAGAGGCCGCGATAATGAGAGGCCCGCGCACCGCGATGAAGAGTGGCCCCCGCTTGCCACAACTAGAAGAAAGCCCTCGCACAGAAACGAAGACCCAACACAGCCATTAATTAATTAATTAATTAATTTAAAAAAAATTATTTAGCGAATAGGTAGTAGAGCTGGGATTTTAACCCAAGCCTCAAACCTATGCTCCTTCTATGAGGTAATTTGCCTCCTGAGCTTTGGCTTGATCAGGGCTGGCCTTCAAGTTCAATGGAAGAGACTCCCCTCTTCCCTGAAATCCTCGGAAGTGCCTGCATCCCTGCCCCTGCCTTTGCTTTTCTCCTCTAAGTTTCCCAGATGAAACAGCCTTCACAGACGTGGGATCCAAACCTTAGCTGCCTCTCCCGAAGCAGAGCATCTACCCAGTAGCCCACCAGCTCCCGCTGGAACCATTTACATTTGGGGGGAGGGGCAGGACCGAAGTCCTTAAGAAATTGCTCTGCATACTTTTCTAGGAGCAACCATTTACATTTGGGAGGGAGGGGCAGGACCTAAGTCCTTAAGAAATTGCTCTGTGTACTTTTCTAGGAGCGGTGCTGCGGCAGGGGGTTAGGGAGATAGTGTTGGGGGAGAGGCCGCTGTTGACTATCAACAGACGGGGACCAAGAAGGGGGCAACGGCAGGTCCATTGCGCCGCTGCTGATGGCTGCTCAGATGTGTCGTAGAGATGGATGCGAGAGGTCAGGAACTGCTGAGTCCGAGTGACCTGTCAGTGATGACAACAGACATCCAAGCCTCCCTCACTTCCAGCCTGTGTAGGTGATTCCTTCCCTCTTGTTCAGAGGGCGAGGCCAGGTTCTTGGGTTTTTTAGGCTCGACTCTTGACAGTAAAACCAGGTTGAAAGATGGAAGGACAAAGAGAAGGGAGCTCATCTCTGGCAGAGAGAGCAGAGAATGGGGCCCAGACGAAGTGGGGGAGGCCACTGAGAGCAGAGGGCAGGCCCGGGGCCCCGGGCGTTGTCAGATCAGGAACACTTTAATGGGAAAAACAAAATGGTTCTGTTCAAGGAGGAGGAGAGGAGAGAAAAGTGGAAATACACCGGACTGGAATGCAGACACCTGGCCTTTCATTAACTCGCTTCTCTGGTTCTGTGATTCATTTTCCTGTTCTCTGACAGATGGGGAGTGGAAGAGAGAATGAAGAGGGGGACACAGGATAGAGGAAGGGGAGAGAGGGAGGGAGGGAGGGAGGGGAAGAGAGAGAGAGAGAGATGAGAGAGAGAGAGAGAGAGAGAGGAACTAGATGTGCACGTGTCTCTGGGGCTTGTCAGACAAAGCTATTATCAAAATGCCAACCAGCTCCTGCCTGGCCAATTTGCATATTCCATGCTGTGCTCTTTGAAGCAGGATGAATATGCATGAGGGCTTGGGCAGGGGGGTGGGGGGTGGAGCTGCGAGGCTGTGGGCTAAGGTGGCCCATTGTTCTTTTAAAAGAAAGGCAGTAATATGAAGCCAAGCACCTTCCTGGTAAGCAGAGTGGCCTCTGCGTCCCCTCTCTCATGAAGGGAGGAGGAGAGCAAAGCTCAGGCTCAGACAGAAATCCTAAGGAATCTCCTCTCACCCTCCCAAGGAAATAAATAATCAGGCGCCATCAAGAACGTGAGTGTCTCTTCTCCAAGAGCTGCATCTAATTACTCTCCCCTCCACGCATACTAATCACGGAGGCTGGCCCGGGTGTCACCTCTCCCGGCTCCCTCCCGATTCACGCTTCTGCTGAAGGAGGGCTGGGCCCCTGGGGTGCCCCCTGCTCCCGGCCTTTGGTGAGACCGGAAGCGCTCTCTGTGACGGGGCTGTTGGGGGAGTCCCTGGGACACAGCGATGCTCAAAGCCCATGGAACGGACTCATCACGTCCGTTAGGACTTGGTTCATCATTCATACGAAAACACCCATTGGATTGCACCTCATGACTTTCCCATCTCCTCCCTGACCTCCAGCTGAAGGTAGCTATCGTCCAGATATGATTCCAGTGAGCCTGCAAAAGGTTTAGTTCATTTTAAAACTCCAATTTATCCCATAAAACTTAGTATCCCAACGTCCTTCCCTTTGGGTTTTCTTTTTTTTTTAATTTGTTTATTTATTTATTTATTTATTTTTGTCTGCACTGGGTCTTTGTTGCAGCGCACGGGCTTTTCTCTAGTTGCGGAGAGTGGGGGCTACACTTTGTTGCGGAGCACGGGCTCTAGGCACACAGGCTTCAGTAGTTGCGGCTCACGGGCTCTGTAGTTGTGGCACATGGGCTTAGTTGCTCCACGGCATGTGGGATCTTCCCGGACCAGGGCTTGAACCCGTGTCCCTTGCGTTGGCAGGCGGATTCTTAACCACTGTGCCACCAGGGAAGTCCCATTTTTCTTTTTTAATTAATTAATTGATTTATTTATTTTCCTTTGGGTTTTCTTTCTGAGATACCACATCTGTCTCCCGTCTTGAAGCAGAGATACAAGGAAAGGGAATACGGGGACATAGGATAGTTTGTTTCAATTCTACACAACCAAAGGCTGGCATCGGGCCCTACAGTGGCATTTCCTCACCAAGACTGGATCAGATTAAGCTTCGCAAACCCACATGGAGGCCTTTAATTGATGGGGACGCACCTCAGTAAAGGAGCCTGCTGGCCGGAATAAGTCCTACCTGCCCACGAGGGTGCCCTGCAGGCCTTGGCTCCCCGGTGGCCCTGGCTGAGTGCCTAGCTCAAGTCCCTAGGTCGACCTGAGCTTTGCCATCGGGACTGACTGGAGTTTGAAGTATCCATCCGCCCTGGGACTCTTCCTGGACGTTACAACAGTCCTGAGGGATAAGTAGCAGAGAGGCGGGGGAAGACAGTGAGGTCACCTGTTAATCACACCATCCTTGCTTTCTGAGGGTTCAGTCTCCAAGAGTCAGGGTTCCAGCTTTTTACTGAAAGCTTAGTAAAGTGTCTCCAAACGTAACACAAACACCAACTGCCTGGAAATCTCGTTAAACTGCAGCTTCCAAAGGTGGGGCGGGGGGTTCCTGGGTGCTGGGCCTGAGTTTTGCGTTTCTAACAAGTTTCTACGCGTTGTCACTGCTGCTGGTCTGGGCCCCTCATGCTGAGTAGCAAGGACAGAGGAAATGACGATGCGAAACCACGAGACACTGATTTACTATCCCCCTCAGCTCCTGATGTGGACAACAGGAGAGAAACTGCAGCTGCCGCTCCCACCCCCCCGTCCTGCTAGACTCACCTCCTCCGAGATGGAGCGTCTCCTTGACACCTGAGGTTTATTTTTAACTGCCAGCAGCTTTGATTAGCTTGTCTCTGCTGCTTCAGACACCTGCTGGCAGGATAAATTGGGGGAAAGGAGTGGCTGACCCAGATCTGACAAATCCAAGGCAGGAAGGAAGGCTCTTGGGAATTCACTGCTCCCCCCGCCCCCATAGCTGGCAAAGTGTGAATCGTGCTAAGGACCTCACCCTGCCAGTGGCCCTTTGCCCCATGGCCATGGCACCAAAGAATGCAAAGCTTCAGGTGCCCCTTTTTGTCAAAGCTCTGGTACTTAGGTCCACATGCTGACCCCTGAGGATTTGCACGGGTACCTTGTGGTGTTTCCACCTTCCTATAGCGGCCGGGGCTCTGTCCACACAGAAGTCCTGCTCTGTGTAGAGGCCCGAGTTCAAGCTGCAGGCACTGGGGTAGTCTCCCCTCCTCACCCACAGGGAAGACTGCTACTGCTC
The DNA here is from genome assembly GCF_028564815.1 of Eubalaena glacialis. NCBI lineage: Eukaryota > Metazoa > Chordata > Mammalia > Artiodactyla > Balaenidae > Eubalaena > Eubalaena glacialis. Next base: position 8,522,240 of record NC_083725.1, on the reverse strand, counting down.
TGCGGCACCGCTGCTAGAAAAGCAGAGGCCCAGGAAGTGAGAGGCAGGGCAACAAGGATGCCTTCTATTGTCACCTGTGTCGATCTGTGGCCTTCTGTGGAGTTGCCAGTGTGGCGAAGCACGGCTTTCCGTGTGGCACACAAACACCAAACTCCTAAGAGGGGGTGGGGATCTAACTGGATAAGAGGCCGAGGTGCCAGTCTGACTCCACCACTTTGAGCATCTCTGCTTCTTGGTCTCCGCATCCTTCTATCAGGGCAATGCTACTACCTACATAGGGCTGCTGAGATGCGAGATGATTTGTAGAGGTGATAAAGCTAGTGGCAGGTGCATAGCAAGTACTTGATACAAGTTTTGTTTTAAGACAGGACTGTGGGAATCTGCAGAGTTAATATCATTCAAGCCAGAAGATGGAAGCCAAAATAGTTCAGGTCGTGGTGAAGTCGAGCCCCCTCCGGATACGAGGACAGCTTTCACCTGCTGGTCCAAAGAGGCTGGCAACTGCCTGCCACCAATGCCGGGGATAGCACATGGGAGTCGAGGGCTGCAGGGAAGGCAAGGAGGGCACGCATGGCCAGAGGATACCAGGGGTCAGTGGGAGCAGTCTGGAAAGCAGCCGGGACCCCCACGCTGGGAGAACCCAGCAGAGCTGATGCCCTCCAGCACCCGGGCCTCCGGGAGTCAACCCGGCCATCCCAACAGGAGGCACCACAGCTGCCCAGCCGCTGCCCCCCGAGCTTCACTTGCCATGCGCTAACTTCACAATCTCCTCTCTAACCAGTAGCTCCTCCAACTCAGCGTGTAGCTCCCTGTAAAGCTGTCAAGCAGCTAGATCTTAGGCGTCTGCAGATGGCCTCCTCCTTCCATCTGTACGACCGCAGCCCCGCCACAGGGCATGGCATGTCCCCCCCACCCCCCGCACCGGCCCAGCCCTAAACAAACACCGCGTTGGCTGTCACGGGCCCCGATCATCATGTGGTTGCAGCTACACATCCTTCCTCTGGAGGTTTGTACCAGAGGGCCGGGGGACACCACACGCCAAAGCACATGAAGAATATTAATTAAATGAAGGTTTATTTCAAAATTAGTCTTAGGGTGGAAGCTGTTTTTGAGGGCTGGAGCCAGACTGCACCATGAGTGGCGACAGCATCTACCTCCCTCCGACACAAGCAGAGAGGAGGTGACGTCACCAGCCCTGCCCCTCGGTCATGCATCCAATGGTTACTAGGACTAGAAGCCAACAGCAAAGGACCCTGCGCATTTGCTCATGTTTAATCCAGGTTAAGCTATACACGTTTAAATACACGGCGGAGGCTACGTGGTGTCATGCAGTCCCTGCGGTGGGATGACTCTTGCTCAGTGACCTCCGCAGCAAGGCTGCTCCCAAGGGCAAGGTTAGGTGGGACAGAGCACTGGAAAGAGAAGAGGAGAGAAGGGATGTCAAAGCAAGTGTGCAGCCAGACCTGCCAGCCCGGGGTGGCCGTGGCCGAGAGCGGTCACGCCAGCCTCTCGCCAGCGTCCTGAGCAGAGAACTGCCCCGTTAGAACCTGGGAAGGATGGTGATCACGTGTCTTCCTTCCAGAAGGAGGAAAAGCCAGGGATAGGCGGTTGTTCAGTGTAATGATTCACTGTGTGGTCTCTGCTGCCCATCTGCTTGGGTTCAAATCCTGGGTCTGGCTGTTACTAATTCTATGACCTTCGGGAAATAACTTCTACCTGTGCTTGTTTCTTCATGTATACAGTAGACTGTGCCTCTGCCTACCCCACAGCGTTGCTCAGAGGCAAATAGAAAGTGCTCAGTAAATGTTAACTAGTTTTATAAATTCACTGACATTTCAGTGGATCGTGAGGGGTAAAGTCTAGCTCTCGGGCTCCCAGGCTTAAAGAACCCATTTCTACACACCTCCTTTGAGAAATGGGATGCTCTTTTAAAACCTTTAAGAGTCAGAAGTTCTTCCCAATGTTTAGCCTAAATTCATCCTGCAGAAATTTAAGATTAATCTTTCTGAGCCTTATGGAAACAATACAGCTCAGAGGTTCTAAACTGAGGCCCACAAGCCTTTGGAAGCTGCACCCAAGGTTGTGCCTGTGGAGCAAAACCTAATGAAAAAAAGAATCTGGACAATGAATGACCATTGATGGAGAGTGTTACACAGTCAATGTTTGTGTCCCCCCAAGAATTCATGTTGAAGCCCTAACCCCCAGTGCAGCTGTCTTTGGAGATGGAGCCTCTAAGGAGGGAGGGTTAAATGAAGTCATATGGGTGGGGCTCTGATCTGCCGGGATTAGTGTCCTTGTAAGAAGAAGCACCAGAGCACTCTGGCACTCTCCTCACACACACAGAAGAAAGGCCGTGTGAGAACATAGCGAGGAGGTAGCTGTTTACAAGCCAAGAAGAGAGCCCTCACTAGAAACCCACTTTACTGGCCCCTTGATCCTGGACTTCTATCCTCCAGAACTGTGAGAAAATAAATTTCTGTTGTTTAAGCCACCTGGTGGTCTTCTGCTTTAGCAGCCTGAACAGACTAATACAGATATTAATATCCCCCAAAGAAAGACAACCAGGTAATAGGTGTCTCTTAATGGAAGTTTACAACCATTGACAACCTAAAACTTATCAAAAATTTTGTGGACAATTGTACACTGAGTTCGCTGGCCCTGCCTGGTCTGGTCTGGTGTGGACGATCTGAATGTGATCAGTCCTCTAGCTCTACTGGGCAACAGGAAATACAAAAGGTTGAAGAACATATTAAATGAAACCGTGAGGACGCAACTACCGAGCAAAAGCCGGAATGAGGAAATGCTATGGGGCAAATAACCTGGTTTCTCTAAGAAATAAAATTCAAAGAATGAGAGAGAGGAGGGAAAGGGGAACCTATATATATTAAAAGAGATTTAAGAGATACATTATGCAATTGTAATGTATGGACCTTCTTTGGATCCTGATTCAAACAAATAACCGGAAAAAATTTTATAGGAAAATCAGGGAAACCTGAACACTGGTTGGGTAATCAAAGATACATTTTTTTTTTCTTTTGGCCATGCCATGCGGCATGAGGGATCTTAGTTCGACCAGGGATCAAACCTGAGCCCCCTGCAGTGGAAGTGTGGAATCTTAACCACTGGACGGCCAGGGAAGTCCCTCAAAGATACTTTTACATTTTTTATTTTTCTAGTTGTGATCATGATATCGTGGTTATGTTTTAGGAATGTACACTGAAATATTCATGGATGAAAAATATATATAATGGCTGGTATTTGCTTCAAAATAACATGGAAGAGAGAAGTGATATAAATGAAAACGAGATTGGCCAGGAGTTAATAATTGTTAAAGCTGGATGTTAAGTACATGGCAGTTCATCATACCGTTCACTCTACTTTTATATATATTAAAAATTTCCATAATATAAGATGAAACAAAAAAGTTATGAAAGGATGTAGCTAATCATGACTCTAGTTTGCTGCCTTTCAAGTAGTTGAAACTGTTAAAGGTATCCTCTGGCTTTGTTTTTGCCAACTAAACAGCCCAAGCCGCAGAGAACTTTCACAATAAGTCTTTTGTTGGTTTGGCTGCTTTTTGTGTGGAGTCACTCTGGTGACTCGGGGGTGATGGAATCTCCTCCTCAGGCCTCCTAGCAACAAAGGCGAGGGCCTCCTCACAATTGTCCACTGAGTTCCCTGGCCCTGGCCGATCTGGCCTGGCGTGGATGCCCTGGGAGGGCTGCAGTGTGGGTTCCACGTGTCCAGCAGGAGTCCTGGGGGAGGGGGCCCTGGAGGATGCTTCTGCTCCCAGAGGCCTGGGCTGCTCTTACCTTTTAAAATGTAGTCCGTCAGCAAAGTGGGCACCTTCTCATTATCCTCCTTCATGGCAAAGAGAACTGGGGAAGGAGAGAGAAAGGAGCTAAGATGCATCAGGGCATAGAGCTCACCTCTGGGGCCAGACAACCCACCAACCCAAAGTGAGCGAGAAAGGAGTCAAGGAAACAAGACATTCACTGAGTACTGAGCAAAGTCTAGAAGCCTCTGGCAAGAGTCAGCATTCAACCTGCTGGGGCGGGGAGGGGGCTGGTGGGAAATCCATCAAAGGAGTCAGGGTGGCCCTATGGATGAGGTGACTTCTCTTTTATCCTTTACTTTTTGTGTGTGTGCTCATGTATAATTTCCACATCACCTCCTAAGTATGTAACTTTAATGATCATAAAAATAAACAAAGCAATTTAAAAAAGGACTCAGCTTTCAGATGCAATCCAAATGTTAAGAATAATAGCTGTCACATCACCGAACCACCGATAAATCTGTCTTTAAAGACATTCTATTCATATAAACAGATATTATTAGCAAAGTTCTCACCTCCAGTTTATTAACAGCAAATGAATTTAATTTCACAGATATTTTCTACTCTATGCCCAGTACAGCGCTAGAATTTGTGGAAATGGAAGAGTATTAATGACCCTCAAGGAGCTTACAGACTTCTTGTTGAAACAGGATGTGACCTACACATGAAGCAAACAATAGGGAAGTGAATAAAGCCTAAAGGCTTTTTATAAAAGTTTTTAAAACAGATTTTTCTGTTATTAAACTAGGAAGCATCTTCTCATATTCATGATTCATGTTGTGGAAGTCAGCTTTGCAGAAAATCGTTCAAGAAAATACCTGGACCTTGCTTATACTATCAAAAAGTGAGGGCAGGGGTGGGTTATCCAACAATAGAGTTATTCATCAATAGATGCCTTAAGTAAACTGTGGTGTATATGGTATATATGCAGTCTCATACAGCTTCATGAGAAATGAGAGCGATCTGTATGTACAAGACATACTTATGAATGAAGAAAGAAGGCTGCAGAACTTTATGTATTAATTTTAAATGAGTAAATAATAAATGCTAATATTCATAGAAAAATCTGGAAGAATGTGCATGAAACCGTAAAAAGCAGATACCTCGGGGTGTGAGACCCCGGGGGATGTTCCCTTCTATGTGATATCTCTACAGTGTCCAGCTTTTTTCCACGAACATGTATTACTTTTGGCAAGTGGAAAAAACACTAAAGATCAGCTGGCCCTGATGGCTGGGGTCAGGAGGCAACCATTACAATGGAGGGACCCCCCAGTCCATTCCTAGGTCCTGTTTTCCATTGATTACCTTGCCTAGTTGCAAGTCAGGGTCATGGAACTTGACTCCAAAGCTCAGGAGTGGGTGAGGAACAGAGCCTGATGGTGGCATGAGTCCGTGGCCAACTCCAGAAAAAGACTGGACCTCAGGCCATCCAGGCAATGGTTTCTTTTATTTCTTCCGTATTTTTAGACATGGATTCATTTCAATGTAATAGGCGTAAAAATACAATAATTGCACTCAGTCAATATGTGACTAAGGTGATCTCCAAAATCTGAAATGTATATAAATTGCCCAGTCCCCAGAGCCAGTCTTTGGCCTACATCCTTGACTCAGGAGTCGGGGAAAGAGGAGTTGTGATTCACAAACCCATACAAGGATGTGCCCAAAAAGAGAGCTTTCATAACCTACAGGAGAATTGGTATTCAGGAAAGTAGGCAGTTTTTTTTTTTTAAAGGGATAAAATATTGGAATGTCGTATGTCCATGTGACAGAAGAGAGAGCCATAAAAAGGATGTTAACCAGATGTTAACTGATGTGACTGAAATCATGATATGAAATTTTATAGCCAGTATAATCCCAACCATATGGAAAAGGCATAAAATACTGTGGCTGAAAAACACCATACAGTAACCACAGTGAAAGGGACAGGAAGTTACTTATTTTCTTTTGTTCACATTTCTATGTTTCCAAAGTATTCTAAATGATGGATATTCTCTAGCCCTAATTTTTAAAAGGAACTTGAAATGTGTAAACAAACCCAGTGTTTCTTAATTAAAATGAAAGGATTTCACACTGAATTCCTGAATAGGTATCTGTAATAAATTTATAGCTCTTCCTTTTCTTTAAAAGAGCATGATAGAAAAAAAAATAAAGAACACGATAGAGTACTCTACATACATCAACCTTCATAATTTGTCCAAATTATTTTCCAAATGCTTACTCCTTGTGAAAATACAAACACCTATAAATGTCAGCTCGTTTCTATCTGCTTCCGTTAAAAAAAAATCTTTGTGCATATGTATGCAAATAAAGGCGCTCCAAATGAGTTTAGAGGAAGCCGATGCACTTTGAATTTGAAATTCCAGATTCTCAAGGCCGCAGTATCTATTGATGTAGGCAAGATTTCCGTTTACCAGAACCTCCTGCTTTAGTTCTCCAAAATGATAAAAATGAAACCTTTTGGGCACCTTTAGCACTGGGCCCAGGAGGTATCTATCTTCCTCAGCCAAACAGTTGAAGCTCCTCTTCCCATTCCCTAGGGTGTCAAATAGCCCTGCGTGGTCCATTCCCGCCGAGGCAGCAGCACAGCAACGGGCTGTGCAGCCCGGTTAGTGTGTCACTCAATGCAGTGCACGGTTGCCAGGGAGATGGACGGTCTCATGATTCACTGAGCCCGTCCCCACATCTCAGTCTAGGATTTTTCTCTTCCTAAAAGAATCAAGCTGACACTGATGGCTGACACCACGTGCCCCCCCGGCCCTTTGGGGGTTGTAGTGTTTGATGTCTATAAAGAGATTTTGCCTACAAAAGGCTCTTTATCACAGGCTGTTTTCTCCCATAGCTCAGAACGTTTCTTAATATTACTTGACACCAGAGTCAGAGTGGAAGAGAGGAAGCAGTCATTGCCTGGAAGGAAAACCAGACTCTATTCTCTCTCATCAGCCTTACCCCACCCAAGAAACCTGGCTTCTCATTAAATACAGCCAGTCCCTTAGAAGGAGCTCCCTGCTTTGGGGACACAAGGCAACCTCAAGCTGCAGAAGAGAGAAAGGGCAAGGCAGAGAGTGCACAGCCTTGAGACCTGTGGATGAACCACAGAAAGCCCCTGCACACCACTACCGCCCCGCCACCGCTCCAGCCTCTTCCACCAGCTCCTTTTCTCTGGCAAGTCTCTTCCCTTACAGGAACCGGAAAAAGACGAGGCAGCTCTGGGTATCGCTGCAGAACTCTTTAATTGTACCCCGTGCCGGGGACGTGGTGCAACGTTGTGGAGCACATTATGACCCATAGAAACTGCTCTGGGGACACCTCCGGACTGAGATACCACGGGTGCAGCTCACAGGGTGGGAGGGAGAGAAATGAGCCCCTGGTCTCGCTGCGAATGGGAGGAACTCACTGTTTGTCAGCATCTGGAGATCTTCCACCGACGGGGGCGAGGCCTTCTTCTCGTAAGGGATGACGGTGTTCAGGTACTAGAAGACAAGCAGGGTGTGCAGCAAGTGAGACAGAAGCCCGGCCCCCGGGGGCTGAGATACGGTTGACAGCTTGCGTGGGGATTGGGCTTTTCTCTAAAAAACACGCTCCATCAAATTTGACGTTCTCGACAACACCCATGATGATGTGCGCACCATCGTTTCAGGACTTTTTCCCCATTTTTGGAAAATGTCTCTTTAAAAGTAAGACTTTCCCATATTAGCCAGGAAGAATGTCCCTCCACTCCAACGAATATATTCCTCTGACACTAGAAACTTTTTGATTATTTAGGAATCCTGGTGAGCTTTTTCTCCTCCAGGCTGAAAGCAGACAGCATTCTAAGGGGCGGGGTGTGTGTGGGGGGGCGGTGATATTTTCTTATCTTCTGCAGTGCAACTTGAGAATGAATGGTTTCTCTTCTGTCAAGATGACTGGTGAGAAAAGCTCAACCCCGCCCTGGGCCTGGGATGTCGGGTTTGCTCCCTCTGCTGGAGAGGAGGTGCCCCTACAACAAAATCATCTTAGGGTCCAGTGGGATATCAGAGAATACCGGCCAGAGAGACCTGGAAGGTTCGGAGGGAGCCTGGGGTCGTGAGTGAGAAGAGCTCTAGACCAGGGGGCCTGTGTTTCAGGCCTGGCCCTGCCACTAGCAGCGTGGCCTTGGGGAAACGCCTAATCGCTCTGGGCCTTAGTTCTCACTGCTGTGAACTCAGGGGACTGAGTTAGATGTTCCTGAAATCTCTTCCCAGGCCGTAGCTCCAGAATTCTAACACTTAGGATTCAGCTACAAATATGCCTAAAACATACACAGTTTTTGCGCACAATCTCAAAGGTGTCTATTGACAAACTGGCCTTCTCTGTTAGACTATGCATTGCATGAGGGCAGGACCAGGGCTTACCCATCTCTGTACTGCCCTAAACAACAGAGCCTAGCACACGGCAGGCACCTGAGAGCCAGAAATGCAAGCCACTTCTCAGGTGAGAAGTGATTGACTAAATGGAGCTAGACAGGAGACCCCGCAGCACGGGTTACAGTCAGTCAACAGGGCAGCTGAAGTGAAGAGGCAGTCTTGGTGGGATTGGCTCACCTGGTGGCCCAGTGTGGCAGAGGTAATGAAGCTCTTGGATGGGATCTTTCATGAAGTGGATTCGCCTTTAATGCATTTGGTTCTGAAAACAACTGAACTCATAGGCCTACAAGTAGTGTTGAGTTTTAAGTTTTATCCAGGCCCTCTAATATTAAAGCTCAAACAACTTTGCCTTTAAAAAGACACTTTCTGTTCCTCCTTAGAATGGAAGAAATTGTCAGGACATTTCCCCCTGCAACCTGCCCCAGTGCGGGGATAATTCTAGTGACTCACCGTCCCCTGCTCTGTTGGAGAGACCAAGTTGCAAGAATCTGGGAAGGAAGCTGGGAGCAGGGAGATGGGTTGTACCTGCTTGTCAGCTCCTGAGGGGCCAAAAGTCTGGCGGATGCCGCTCTGCAGGATGTTGGAGATGCCTTCCATGCTGAAGCGCTGGGGAGGGGGGAGAACGAGACTCAGAAGGGCAAGTGCTTCCTGCTCGTATTCATCGCCCCGGGGACGCGTGTGTCCTCCCTAAGCTACCTGGACCTGTCAGCTTCCATACTGTCCCAGATCCGGGCCCCAATTCTGCGACTAGAAAGCAAAGGTAAGACCTGGGCTAAGAGACAGGCCAAAATTTCAGCCTGAGCTTTGCAAGAAGAAATAGCAGAGTCTCAAAGACTCTTATCTGAGTAAGTGCCTCGGGCGACGAGACCCCCCCCCTGCACGCCTGGGTTTCCTCATTTCAGCCTCCATTGTGTAAATAGAAAAATAAAGCAGCAGAGGGAAACTTGGATGGATGAGGATGAAAATGTCTCAGGGAAGAAAACAAAATGCCCAGCCATTGGGAAGGGCAGGTGTAAAATGACTGTCCTCATCTGGAAAGCTTTTTCCAAAATGCATATGCCCGGGCCCAATTCAGTAGGTCTGCGAGAGAGCCCAGGAAAAGCTATTTTGAAAAAGCTCCTTAGATGATTCTGCTGAGCTTCCCTGATGGAGAACCACTGGTTAGAAGAATCTGGCGTCAATATAACAAGGCGTCATAATGTGCCATCCTGAAACACCCTATGGACATCCTAAAGAGATGAGTCAGGACCATAAGCTGTGCTGGTAGCAGGCTTGTCCCAGGGCACAACGCCTTTCAATCCTAAATGCTTTCACCCCACTTTTTAAGATCTAGCTTAAGAGAGCACACGCCACAGTGACTTATTTTCCAGTGTTACATCCTGTCTCCTCCAGTAGAGCGGGCGTCCTCTAGAAGAGCAGGGGACACGGGTGGGCTCTTCTCCCTCTCGTGGCTCTGCTGTCTGCCAGGGCGTCCTGCTCATTGTCACGGCTTAGGACAGGTCTGTCTGGGGCCACGGCAGGGCTGGTCCCGGGACCTGCATCGGGGAGCTCGGAGGCGTGGGAGCCCTTGGTCCTCGGGCCGGGCTGTCCTCTTACCTTGAGAGGCATGTGGCTTCCCTTCTCTATCCGGCCGCTCTGCAGGCTCAGCCCTTTCTCTTTCCGCCTCTTCTTCATCAGTTCTCGCTGCTCTTTCTGTTTGTTCTGTACCTCGATGAGCACCGTGATGAAGGAGTTCTTCACTTCCTTCTCGAACTCCAGCTCGTCCCGGCGGGCCAGCTGCTGCACCAGCTCCTCTGAAAAGTCTCGGATGGCGCCCTCCACCTGGTCCAGCAGCTCTGTCAGCTCAGACCCAGACATGTGCCTCAGTCCTGCAGGGGAAGACCATCCTGCAGGGTCACTGCATCAAGCCCAGGCCGCTGGAGAGGCTCCCGGGGCCCTGGCCACCTGACAGGTCTGGAGGAGACCCCCCCACCCCACCCCACCCCGCCCCAGACAGTTCCTCAAAGGGCCACGACAGACCTTCACAATTTAGGGGCGTGCCGGCAGGGAGAGCCAGTTATCGACTGCGGGAGAGAACGTCATCTCCGGGAAACAAAGGAGGGAGGAAAAACAGCCCCCAAGGACTGTGGACTCTGTCCACAACAACGTGTGTGGGCAGACGTGTGGTTTTTGATCCCTTGTTCCATCTCCCTATTTTTCCTCTGTCTCTGTAATATTCCTCATGTGAAATGGGTCAAGAATTGGGGGGAAAAAACATGACGAAGGGGTTTGGCATCCGTGCTGAGGAGCAATAGAGAGGTGGTGTTTATTCCCAAAACCTGATCAAGACACAGCCGACAGCAAAATAAGCAGCGCGATCTGAGGCCCTCTTTACACCTACTGTCCTGTGTCGCAGCGCACGTGCCCAAAAATATGTGAAACATGTAAAGATGGGCAACATGTACAGAAAAATGAAGTCTGGCTTGTTGGTACCGAGTTGTCTGCTACTGTCAGAGAAAAGGAAAGGGAACCTGGGAAGACAGGACACAGATCACTTTGTTTTAAATTCTTGTCCCCTAAGACTTCTTCACCTAAAGTAGATTCGGGAGCATATTTTTGAACGTGCCCCTTCCTAGTGGCATCTTTTGTTTCTACATCAGAATCCATTTTCCTTTCCCTTTCCGCTCCTGCTCTGCCGGGGTATTTGCTGACTTAGTCCAACCTTCCACTCTAATTTCGCTCTTTGGAGCTGGCCTCCTCCTTCTGTTTTTGCCATTTCACTCTGCATTTCAGCCGTTTTCCCAAGTCTTTTGCTGAGCAGTTCTATGTGTGGGACCTTTGTGTGGTGGAGAATGGCCTGATTGGAGCGGCGGTGAATGCAGCACCAGGGCCAAATCCACTCCATCCCTCCCAGCGGATTCCTTCTGCTGCCATCGCCCTGCCTCTGCTCTTCAGAGCCACAGGGTTTTACTTAGAGGGTGCAGTTCCTCAGATCACGCCTCTATTTTCACCACGATTCTAGCCATGCTTGGACCTTTATACCCTGACCAGCCCGCCTTCCCTCTCCGTCGTTTATAAGTCCCGTCACCCCCATTCGGATCCACTCCCAGGGAACGTGTCCCCTCCGGCCGCCTGGTTACCACTATCCCTGCAGATGGATGAATTTTATACTCAGTTTTGCCGCTGCTGTTACATCTTTTAATTTCACACTTCATCCACCTCTTTCTTTGCAGGATCATAATTACCACAAACCTGTGTCAGAGGGTTAATACGATACACAGATTAAGAGTGTGGACTCTGCAGTTAACCTGCCTAGTTTCCAATTTTGACTCCACCCCTTAAGACTTGAATGTGGCACAGGGGCAAATATGCATTAAGAATAAGAGGTTTAACAAACACGTGAAAGGATGCTCAACATCACTAATCATTAGAGAAATGCAAATCAAAACTACAATGAGGGCTTCCCTGGTGGCGCCGTGGTTGAGAATCTGCCTGCCAGTGCAGGGGACACGGGTTCGAGCCCTGGTCTGGGAGGATCCCACATGCCGCGGAGCAACTGGGCCCGTGAGCCACAATTACTGAGCCTGCGCATCTGGAGCCTGTGAGCCACAACTGCTGAGCCTGCGGGTCTGGAGCCTGTGCTCCGCAACAAGAGAGGCCGCGATAGTGAAAGGCCCGCACACCGCGGTGAAGAGTGGCCCCCGCTTGCCACAACTAGAGAAAGCCCTCGCACAGAAACGAAGACCCAACACAGCCAAAAATAAAATAAATAAATAAAATTAAAGAAAAAAAACAAAAACAAAAACTGCTAAAAAAAGAAAAAAATTAAAAGAAAAGAAACTACAATGAGGTATCACCTCACACCAGTCAGAATGGCCATCACCAAAAAATCTACAAACAATAAATGCTGGAGAGGGTGTGGAGAAAAGGGAACCCTCTTGCACTGTTGGTGGGAATGTAAATTGATACAGCCACTATGGAGAACAGCATGGAGGTTCCTTAAAAAACTAGAACTACCATAGGACCCAGCAATCCCACTACTGGGCATATACCCTGAGAAAACCATAACTCAAAAAGATACATGTACCACAATGTTCATTGCAGCACTATTTACAATAGCCAGGACATGGAAGCAACCTAAATATCCATCGACAGATGAATGGATAAAGAAGATGTGGCACATATATACAATGGAATATTACTCAGCCATAAAAAGAAACGAAATTGAGTTATTTGTAGTGAGGTGGATGGACCTAGAGTCTGTCATACAGAGTGAAGTAAGTCAGAAAGAGAAAGACAAATACTGTATGCTAACACATATATATGGAATCTAAAACAATAAATAAATAAATAAGGTTCTGAAGAACCTAGGGGCAGGACAGGAATAAAGACGCAGACGTAGAGAATGGACTTGAGGACACGGGGAGGGGGAAGGGTAAGCTGGGACGAAGTGAGAGAGTGGCGTGGACATATATACACTACCAAATGTAAAATAGATAGCTAGTGGGAAGCAACTGCATAGCATAGGGAGATCAGCTCGGTGCTTTGTGACCACCTAGAGGGGTGGGATAGGAAGGGTGGGAGGGAGATACAAGAGGGAAGAGATATGGGGATATATGTATACGTATAGCTGATTCACTTTGTTATAAAGCAGAAACTAACACACTATTGTAAAGCAATTATACTCCAATAAAGATGTTAAAAAAATAAAATAAAATAAGAGGCTTGATTCTCCCTGTTGAAAATAAGGGAAGAGACTTCCCCTCTTCCTCACCTCCTTTTTTCTTTCAGAATCTCTCTCTCTGTCCTTTTCAAATGTATGTGCATCATTTTAATGGCTAAATAAGCCACTGGCCAGTCTCAGGACTCAGATGTGCTTCCTCAAGGACCTGGGAGCCACTGCTTTGAAAAGTCATCCCCAAGAAAGAAAACACGGGCCTAACTTGTCACCTGACTCTAAATTGCAAAATTGTAATGGGTTGTGTCCAGTTAGCTGTAGACACGGGTGAGATTTCTTTCCGGTTTTGCAATCCCTTTAGCGGGTTGACTGTGACATGCATCAATTCAATAATGAAATTGTTTTCATTTTCTCGGAAAGAAAGCCTCTACTTCTGTGGAGAGGTTTTCTGGGTGGGGAGGAGATTTTATTTCTTAATTATATTTCCGCGACAGTGGCCTCCAAACAAGTCACTTACCCTCTCGGAAACTCAGTTAGCTCAATCCTAATGGGGTTGGCATGGGCGTGAAATGAGATTATGCATAGAAAGTTTTAGAACAGCGCCTGGCGCTCCAAAGCTCTCCAAAAATACGAGCTATTATTATCATTACCATTTGTAGGTTTTTTCATTGATTTCGTGGTAGCATCATTGTGAATAGTGGGTTCAGATTTCCTCTACTTGTTCTCCTTTAGTCTTGTTCTTTGGTTCGTTTTACCGTTGTTTTCATTTTTAAAAAATTTTTATTGGATTATAGTTGATTTACAATGTTGTGTTAGTTTCAGGTGTACAGCAAAGTGAATCAGTTATACATATACGTATATCCACTCTTTTTTTTTTTTTATTTTTAGATTTTCCCATATAGGCCATTTACAGAGTATTGAGTAGAGTTCCTTGTGCTGTACAGCAGGTCGTTTTACCATTTTAATCTTGCTTCCTCCCCCAGCAATGCTAACTTCTCTCCTGATGTCCAGTAAGAAAGGTATTGCCAACTCCCTAGATCCGAGGTTCTGTTAGTGGCGTGTGAAGCATGTGCCCTGCCTGGCAGAGCTGAGTTTGTCCTCCACGAGCCCGCCCCCAGGACTCTCACCTTCGTAGGACCAGTTGTTGTTGAAGGTCTGGGTCAAGGCCTGCATCTCCTGCAGGAGGACCAAGTCCGCCTGGGAGGCGGTTTCTCCCCCATCCTCCTCTTCTAGAACCTCCCCTTCCTCCTCAGGGTCTGGGGAGTTCTGCATCATTTCCTCAATCTCCTCAATCACCTGGAGAAGGTACACAAGACAGTGCTCACTCTTCTCTGCTGCAGGGACATCCCAGCTTGAATTCTGATCAGGGAAGGATGTTCCTAACTTGCTGTCTGTAAAATTCCTAAAGCAATATTGTTACTTAATAAATATTGAGTGATAATAAAACTAGATCTGACCAAAGGCTTACAAACACTCTTCCTTTGATGTAAAGTCCTCTTTAATGTCAAACCTCTTCCAAGAACACCATTTAGATGAGTGCTTTATTGGAAATAAACTGCTCTTTCAGGAGACGAAGCAGAGCTTCCTGGAAGGGAACATTTACTTCAATTTGCTGAGCACTTTCTTTCTAAGTGGGAAGACACTTTATCTACCCAACTCAAACACAAAATCCAGTCCATTCATTGTGATGATGCTTAAGACGGGAAAAAAACAAAGTGTTCCTAGGATGACTCAAAATGGGGAGTTGCTTTTTTACATAGAGGAAAACAGCTCTTCCTCCAGAATTCAGCTGGACAGGAACTAAAGCTGCCAAACAAAAGTGGAAATAAAGATAATGACATAATAAAAGGACAGGCAGGGTCTGGAGAGCAGAAAATCGATAAGAAACCCAGCTGTAATCTAGACTCTTGTAGGGGACAGCTCCTAGAAGAGAGAGTAAAATTAGATAACTGCCAAGAGGAATAAGGCTGAACTACTTTGTACATTAATTGTTTACACATAAAGAAAATGGAATAAGCAAAGACCACTTCTGAAAGGAGCCATCCATGAGTCTGGTCAGAACAGTGCATCTATATATTTGTCTGTTCTCAATGCTGTGATGGGCTCCATCTCCAAGGCCAACTGGTCTTTAAAGTGGGTTCCTTTATGTTAGGCTGGATCACAGATAAAGGCACTTAGGTCCCCTCCTTTGGAATAATTTCTATTTTATTCCCAAGCTTTCCCATCTCCACTCACAAATTTAAGGGATTCTTAGTTTTTGACTACTGCAAGCCATCCATTGAACACGAGCAAACTACATGACCCCCCTTTAGAATTTTATGGCTGAGCTTCTCTTTCAGAGTCATTATCATTGAACTTGTGTCACTGAATTGTATTTCCCCCCAAATTCACAAGGTAACTGCTAGCCCCTCTTCTTTTTAATCTGGTTCCCTTTAATCTCTTGATCCTTATCTGTTTATAGCCCACCTTTTTACCACAGATATGAAAGAGTTCCTTTTACTGAAAAGCACTTTCTGGAACCAAAAGCTCCTAGTGGAGCTTTTTCAGAACCACTCTGTGAAAACACCTGAAACGTGCCTGCTCAAAGCAAGCGCCCATAAATAGTTGTTGACTCAAAGGTTGAATAAGGAATCCAGAGACACAGGAGTATTCTCCCTAAGTAACAAATTATTAAAACCAAAATATAAGTAACTCAATAAAATGTGAAACATTAGATCTTTTTTTAAACAAAGAAGTGTTTCTAATACTTCTTTTGGAAGGTTCAACATTTTCAGTGTTCTATGAAATATGAGAAAATGTCCATCACTTGGAAGCCTCTTCTGCCATTTCTATTCTTGTGAGAACAGCTATTTGGGACCCTTGTTTAAGTGTCTTGACTCCAAGTACAATGAGCTGCAATAAAGACACTTAGCAGGAAATGAAGGCAGTAAACACTGAGCCCATCTCTGGCTGTTATCAAACACGGACCCCATCCAACACACGTCAGGAATTACATCCCTAATTACAGCAGGTGCGTAAACTGAGGCTTAAAGAGACATGAAATTTACCAAAGACACAGCCACCACAAGACCATACATTTTTCTACTGCCTGAAAGGGATGTGGCAGGTATGTATTCAGACTTTTTCTCTATCAAAGGAACTAAAAGTCCCAAGAACCGAGAGAGAGAGAGAGAGAGAGAGAGAGAGAGAGAGAGATTCGTACCTGATCTGCTGTGAGCAGAGGCTCCTCATTGATTCCAGAGTAATGTTCACTCTTCTCATTGAACTCTTCCTCTCCTTTCTCATGGATCTGAAAGAGGTGTGGGGTGGGGGATGGAATTCTGATTGACCGTCAGCAGAACTAGGACTCTCTCCAGTCTCTAGAATAGATGACATTGACACACGAGGCCCCTCCGGCCATCCCCTGTGTAAAGAGAAAATCTGAAGAGGTGTGCAGAGTCTCATCCAATTCCAAGCGCACCCTGTCCACACAGCGTGCATCACTGGGTCCAGCTTAGAAAAAGATAATAAGGCATGTGTGGCCGGCACCATTCTGACCCACGGGGGGCAGCACTGTTCTTTAACCCACAGACAGGTCATCTTTACATGAACAAGGAACCTTCTTGAGGGGAGTAACAACGGCAGCCAACTCCTGCAGCAAAGGCACACTTGTTTATATGAGGAATTTCTATCTGGGGATCGGTTTCCAGATTTTCTTTTACTAGGCATTTTAAGAGGTGGGCTGTTCCAGTGCAAATAATCATGTTTTTAAAATTTGATGAAATGTCATCGTGTCATTGGAATCTAGGCATGGTGTCATAGCTGATGAAGGATGTACCGAAGCTCCGTTGGACATGCCAACAGAACAACCTAAGCACACAAACCAAAGGACAAACTCAACAGCAACAGCAAATACTGAAACATTTGCCACGTGTCTCCAAAATTCCATCCTCCCAAGTAAGGCTCTGAAAGCTCACAACCATTGAGATTCTAGATGTTGAAGTCCAGCAAGGTATTCACAGCATATCTGACTTTACTGTCCATGTCCCAAGCAGCCATAGCCTGGTATTGATGTTCAAAACCTACACAGGATAAGCCCCTAAACCACCTAACAAGCTGTCTGTGTCCAGGAGTCTCATTCGAAAGTCATCTAGGGTCTGGCAAGAAGTGCCTCCAGGAAATCTTTCTGCAGACACCTCTCATCCAGGAATCAATTTCACTTGCGCACCAACAGCTGGCATGCTGATCTCCCTCTTTCCTGGGGATTACACTTTTCCTGTTCTAATTAGCACCCCCAGGAAACACCCCAGTTCCAATCCAAGCAGTCATGTCAGAGGGAGTCCATCCTCAGAAACTTCTCCCCTCTTCCTTGAACTCCACCTTGGCAGGTACCCCCAACAAAACACATCACCTTCTATCTACATTTGCTTAAAACCAGGACTATGTCATAAAGAAAAAATCAAATATATCTCAAAGGCCCTCTGCTCTCAACCTGGATAAGGGGTAGGACAGGGAGGTAATGGGATTATTTGAGGGGTTTTGTGCCAGATGGTGACATCTATTTCTGCTGTCGAACCCATATGCTCCTCTCTCCGCCAAGTCCACCACCTGTGGTACCCGCCTGCTTTCTGCAGCTCCCCACTGTGCAGAAGGAAACTCCTGTAGCCACGGTTTGTTCACAACTACTCTCATATGGCAGAACTTTCTTAGGGCTAGAAAGTCCTGTGGTAGAAGTTAGGCTCATGCTGGGAAACAAAGTTTTCTTTTCTGTTTGGATTATTTTTTATAAGCATCTGACAGCAAGTGTTAGTCTATAACCAGAATTTTTTTCATAGTAATTCGATTTTTTAAATGGAATATTTACATTTTCTGAGATGTGGCCAATTTTAGCGAGTTTACCTCACTGGCTGTTAATACTGCATCTTTCAACTACACCACCCGCCTTCCCAAGGTCCTCCCTCTGAGCTCCTGGTGAAGGCAGGGGAGAGCTTTTAGGCACAGACCCTTCTTGCTGTTCAGACATTAGGGAAGCCAGGCAGCGGCATGGATGATTCCTAGTTAGAGCCTTCTCTCCCCTCTGGTACAAAGCCTGCTGGTCTGATTTTTCAGGCGTGGGTAAAACGAGATTTGAAAATGAATTATAAGCTTGTGAAAGTTACTGTGAGTTCGTAGTATCGTGGGAGCTATACCTAACCCATATGTTCTCAGATCTCAGAAGTCTGCCGCTACAAAATGAAATAAAATAAAAGGACACACATGCACAAAGTCCTCCCGAGAAAGCCCTGGCCCCTTCCCTCTTCCCCACGTGGATCTCTGCCATCCTCTGCTTTCACTGCATCTGCCCTGTCCCTCTCCTTTTCTCCTCACTCTGTAGCTTTTGTTCTGCTTCCCTCATCTTCCTCACCCTCTCTAAGCCTGGTCCCATGTTTTGTCTCTATCTAGTGGACCTGTTCTGCTCCCGTCACTTCTCAACAAGCCCTCTTTCCTTTCAATGCTGTTTACAGACTCCCTCCCTTCCCTCCGTTCCCAGGACAGCATCTTGTACAGCGTGTGGAAAGCTGGTGAGAAAGATTTTTGGAAAATGACAGCACTTACGTATATTGATAACAGTATTCGTCATATATATTCATACATATATGTATATGGACGAGTGTATGGATACTCTTATTCTTAATATATGACATGTGCAGAGAAACTACTGCAGGGAGTTCTTTAGCCTCTTGTGTGGAAACGAGAAGGCTGTCAAATTGGGGCTGAATTTCTCTGTAGACTAAAGCTTCAAGTTGTCTCCATATTATTGAAGTGAACTATGGCTCTTCCAAGAAAAAAACTCATTCTTCCAAGTGACTTCTTCCCAGAATTGAGACTAGAAGACCAAGATCCAGAAATGAGCCTGGCCATACTATTCAGCAAGCTGTTTCCACCTCCTGCTTTCGGTAAAGGGTGTGCCTTTAGGGCTGTAACTTGGTCACTGAAAGCTTAAAAATAAATGCAGAGAATCTTCCCTGGAGACTATGAGAGTGCTAAATCTAGGTGCACAGGAGTCGGAGAGAGAATTAAAATTACATCAAGTTCTTGTGTCCAATAATGACTATTAACCAGTGTTGTTTGTTAAAGCATTCCAGATGATTCCATTCACAGGAAAGGGAATTTCTACTGCACAATATTTCCCTCCCCTTACCACGATTGTTTCACATGGGTGGTTGCCTCCTGGACCACGTTTAAGAGATAAAGATACATTTTCACCTCCAGTCAAAAAGTAAAAGAAAGAGAAAAAAATCACCAATATGTACCCAGCCCAAGGAAAGGGCAACTTAACCCATTTGTGTGGGTTAAGTCAGTGCTTCCATATCCCCAAAGGGAGATGCACCAGAACACAGCAAACAGCACGTGGCAACAAATATTTGTTGAAAGAAAGAATGAAAAGGAGAGGACTGAATGGCAATACTATCACCTCCTATATTCAGTCCCACCTCCACAGATAACTGAGCTGCTTATTCACCTGGAAAACAGAAGGATATAACTTACTGTCCTAGACTCCCATTTCCTCTTGTCTAAGAGAACCACCATCTGCTATCAATTAAAGTTACAGGGATAAAAGAGACCATCTTTTATATCACAGTCAGGAACAGAATAGGTTCATTAACTGAAAAACCCAATTAAAAGTGGAGAGTTGTGAATAATAATAATCATACATACATATATAGCTCGAGCATATTATTTTGACCTAAAAACATAAATGTACATTTATTCATTCACCAAGCTCCTAACGTAAGGCCAAGGCCTTTTCTTCCATGATGGGCCTCCGAGTAGAATTTCATGTAGTCTTTCTTGCATCATCCACATTACAACACAACTTTTGTTTCCTGTTTCTGTTTTTGTAATAGTAGAAGGAAGGTACATGGGAGATTGAGCACACACAGTTATCTCCAGAAACTCTGCTAAAGTGAGAGTAAAGGGATCAAAAGAGAATATCCCACAGGGACAAAGAGAACTGGAGAAAAGACAACAGCAAAAGAGATGCTAGAGAGCAGATGCCAACCTAGCATCCACTAAAAAAAAGGTACACAAAGAGGTATAACTAAAAATCCAAAGGTAGAAATAAAATGGAATACCAAAAAGTACTTGATTAACCCAAAAGAAGGTGAAACAGAGGAACAATAGCAACAAAAAACCCAGATGGAACAAATAGAAATGCAAGATGGTACACCTAAACCCAAACTAGTAATGTTATGTTAAATGTTAATGAACTAAATGCTATGCAAATGAACTAAACACAATAAACTAAAAAGCACAGATTATCATTGTCAGACTGAATATAAAAGACCCAACTACATACAATCTATAAAAGACACATTTTAAAGACGCAGCTAGATGAAAAGTAAAAGGATTGAAAAAATGTATACCTAATAGCATAAGAAAGCTGTTGTGGTTAAATTCATATCAGACAAAGCAGATTTCAAAACAAGGAGTATTACCAGAGATAAAGAAGGATATTTCATAATGATAAAAGGGTCAATCAGGAAGACATAACAATAATAAAAGTGTATGCAGTTAATAGCAGAGCTTCAAAATATATAAAACAAAAACTAACAGAACTGAAGAAAGAAATAGACAAATCCTCGGTAATAACTGGAAATTTTTAACACTCTTGTCTTGAAAATTGATAAAATAAACAGACAAAAAGTCAGAATATAAAGGATCCAACCATACTATAAACCACCTTAATCTAGTTGACCTTTTTAGAACATCACAACCAACAATTGCAGAATATACATTCTTCTCAGTGATACATAGTACATTCACTAAGATACAACATATGCTAGGTCATATATCAGTCTCAATATATTTTAAAAGATTTAATTTGTACAGATTTTGTCCTCTGACAAAATTAAATTAGAAATCAATGACAAAATATCTATAAACATTCTTCTAAATAACCCATAGGCCGAAAAAGAAAGAGAAAACTGGAAAATATTTTGAACTGAATGATAATGAAAACATACCACATCAAAATTGTGGGATTCAGTTAAGGCAATGCTTATAAGAAATTTTATTGTTTTAAGATGCTTATGTTATTACTATGGACTAAATGTTTGTGTCCTCCCAAAATTCATGTTGAAATCCTAACCCCCAATGTGATGGTATAAGGAGGCCTTGGGGAGGTGCTGGGGAGGGTGGAACCCTCATCAATGGGAGTGTATTCCTATAAAAGAGGCTCCACAGAGCTCCTCTGCACCATGTGTCCTGTGAGGACATAGCCAGAAGTTGACAGTCTGCAAGCTGGAAGAGGCCCTTTACCAGAATCAACCATGCTGGCACCCTGATCGTGGATATCCAGCCTCCATAACTGTGAAAAGTGAATTTCTGTTGTTTATAAGCCACCCAGTCTGTCGTCTTTTATTATAGCAGCCCAAATGGACTAAGATCATTTTTTTAAAGTTTAAAATATGACCTAAGCTTCCACCTTAGAAGCTTAAAAAATAAAGGGTGAAGTAAAACCCTATTTTAAATACAGAGAAGGATACAATCAAGTTAAGGGAAGAAAGCAACAAACTAGAAAATGAAAAAACACAGAGAAAAAAAAAAAACAAAAGTGATTCTCTGGAAAGATTAATAAAAGTGATAAACCCATAAACAGACTGATGAGAAGGGGGTGAGGGAGAGGGACAGAAGGAGAGAGAAAACACAAATCAACAATAACAGTAATAAAAAAGGGAACATCACTATAGATCTTACTAACATTAAAAGAATGAGAGAATATCATAAACAACTTTGTGGTCAATACCATGACTTAGATTAAATGAATAAATTCCTTAAAAAACACACTTTACCAAAATCATCTCAGGAAGAAGTGGAAAATCTAAATAGCCCAATATCTATTAAAGAAATTGAATCTGTAATCAAAAACTTTCACGGAGAAAACCTCTGGTCCAGATGGTTTCATTGGTGTAGTCAATCAAACATTTAAGGAAGAAATAATACCAATATAACACAAACTCTTTCAGAAAATAGAAGAAGAAAAATTCCCAATTCACCTTATGACATGACAAGAAAAGAAAATTTAAAAGAAAGATTCCTCATGAACATAGATGCAAAAATCCTTAATAAAATACAAACAAATCAAATCCCACATTATGTGAAAAGGATATCTATCACAACTAAGTAGGATTTATCTTAAAAATGAAAGGTTGGTTTAATATTTGAAAATCAATTAGTGTAATTCATCACATTAACATTGATCTACATACATAAATTGTTCTATAGATTTAATACAATCACAGTTGAATGTCCAGCAAGTTTCTTTGTACAAATTGATCAGGTGATTCCAAAATTTATACAGAAATGCAAAGGACCTAAAATAGCCAAAGCAACTTTGAAAAAAAAGAACAAAGTTGAAAGACTTATGCTTTATGTCAAGACATTATTATAAAGCTACAGTAATGAATATAGCATAGTATTGGCATTAAGATAGACACATATATCAGTGAAACAGAACAGAGAATTCAGAAATATATCCACACATTTAGGTCAACTGATTTTCAACAAAGGTGCCAAGACAATTCAATATGGAAAGGATATTTCCAATGAATTGTACTAGAACAATTGGATAGCCATACACATGAACCCTGACCTTAACCTCACTCCATATACAGAAACTAACGTGAAGTGGATCATAAACTATATAAAAGCTAAAACTACAAAACTTTTAGAAGACTTAAGAAAAAAATCTTAGTGACCCTGGGCTTGGCAATTTCTTAAGTACTACATAAGAAGCACAAACTATTAAACACAAATGAATAAACTGGACTTCATCACACTTAAAAAACATTTGCTCTTCAAATGTACTGTTAATAAAGTTAAAAGGCAATCCATAGACAAGAAGAAAATATTTGTAAAACATACAACAGAAAAAGGACTATATCTAGAATATATGTGTTAAAATAATTAAACAAAGAGGCTATTAGACTGAGATGACTTGAATGCTTCAGGAGCCTCCTAAGCAAACCAAAACCTCTAATGCCTCAGGTTAAGAACTCAAACCAAAGGACAGCCACTCACAAACAGCCACCCAGCCTTTTCCAGATAATACAACCACTCAAGCTACAGCCAATCAGATAATTTGCTTCCACCTCTTCTCTGTAAAAGTCCTTCCTCTAACTCCTGTCAATGGAGCGCTCCTACCCACTTTGGGTTCGGCATTGTCTGATTCGAACAGATTTTTGCTCAGGTAAACTCTCAGAAATTTAATATGCCTCATTTTATCTTTTAACATGAGGAACTCCAATGACTCAATACTAAGAACACAAACAGCCCACTAAGAAAATGGGCAAAAGACTGAACAGGCACTTCACCAAAGAAGATGCATGGGTTGTGAATAAGCACATGAGAAGATGCTTAACATCATCTGTTACCAGGAAAATGCAAATTAAAATAAGATACTACTATATACCCACTCAAATGACTAAAATCAAAAAGGCTGTCCATTCCAAGAGTTGGTGAGGATGTGGAATAATCGGAGCTCTCAAAATGGAAAACAGTTTGGCAGTTCCTTAAAAAGTGAAACAGACACTTACAATATGACTCAGACATTCCACTCATAGGTTTTTACCCAAGAGAAACAGAGACATGTCCACAAAAAGACTTATACGAGAATGTTCATAGGAGCTTCATTTGCAATATTCAAAAGCTGGAAAAAACCCAAATGTCCATCAACAGGTGAATGAATAAGCAAATTATAGTATATCCATATAATGGAACACTACTCAGAAATAAAAAGGAATGTATGTAGATACATGCAATAAAATGGATGAATATCTATATAATTATATTGAGTTTTAAAAAACAGACCAAAAAAAGAGTACATGCTGCGTGATTCCACCTACACAAAATTCTAGAAAATGCAACTAATCTATGATAGCAGCTAGTTGCCTGAAGATTGGGGGGTGAAAGGGAAGAGTGATGGACATGCAGACATGCTCGCTATCTTGATTGTGGTGATGGTTTCACAGACGTATACATATGTCAAAACCTATCAAACTGCACTCTTTAACATGTGTTGTTTATTGTATGCCAATTATCCTTCAGTAAAGCTATGATTAAAAAGGAAAAGAATAATATACCATGACCAAGTTGCCTTTAATCTCAAGAATGCAAGGTTGATTTAACATTTGAAACTCAATTCATGTAATTCATTACATTGACATAATAAAGGAGAAAACCATATAATCATCTCAATAGAGGCAGAAAATGGAAATAATTCATCTTCAGAGATATAACAAGAAACCATGCCACATTTAAAGTCATGAGCTTCCAGGTCGAAAGGGCCCACGGAGTATAATTCATTTGAATGAAAAAATAAAGCTCACTCTAAGGCACATTACTGTAAAAGAAATGAGAAAGGAAAAACAGAATATTCTGAAAGCTTCTAGAGAGAACCAAAAGAGAGTCACATATAAAAGACAAAGAATCAGAATGGATTCTAAATGGGGCTTCTCAATCGCCACTGAAAGCTGGAGGAAAAGAGAATGATGCCTTTGCAATTCTGAGTAAATATTCACTTGCAGCCTAAAATAACTCTATCAAGTCAAATTCTCAATCAAGTGTATGACGGGAGGATAAAGACACTCTCATCTATTCTAACCAATATATTCCTCTCTACCTTTTCTCAAGAATATACTGAATTTTTTTCACCAAAACAAGGGAACATACCCAGAAAAATAAAAACATGGCAGTCAGAGGACAGGAGAGAGAGACATGAAGATTTCCCAGGACAACAGCTGTTCACCAGATCTAGAGTACAACCAGATTAGTTTATAGCAGAAAGATGGAGGGTACTAGTTTGGATTTTTTTTTTTTTTTTGATTGAATTGAAAGACTATCTGATTTTTTTAAAACATAGTATGAGATGTAGAGTTCACTCAGAGTTTGGGGTTGAACTAATGATAGATATACAGGAAACTAAGCAAATGAAAAAACAAGGCAATTCTTCACTCCAGGTTAAATAAGAAGTTGTACAAGAGAGGAAATATTCTTACAGAACACTACATGATTCAGCAAGAAATAGTATTTACACAGTTACCCTAGTGTGTACTTGTAATATTGATTTAATTGGTGACAAGGGGGAAGGCCAAATGTGAGTATTTGAGGTGATGCCAAAGACTTAAATCTTATCTTCCATAGTGGATAACAGCCAAAATTATTCATTTTAGATAATCAAAGAAATAGTAACATAAATGTGTCATTTAGAAAATTGTAGGTACCCGCCAAAAGAAACAGCTATAAGAGGTCGAAGTGGTTGCCTCTATGGAGCCGGGAAAGATAAGTCAGAGACTGCTGTTTATATTTTTTGTTGTCTCGTATTATTTTAAAAGTATTATTTGACTTTTAAAATTACATACATGTGTTACTTTGATTTCATAAAAGCAAAAATGACTCTCTTTGCAGTCATAACCCTACAGTTTCCATAACATTTCATTACATTAGTTACAGTCACAAGGACAAGCATGAACAGGTTTGGGAACAAACACAACTGATTCTTGGCAATGAACTAAGTGGAAGAAGAGATAAGACTTCCCAGAGAGAAGCCTACCAGTCGTGTGCGTGCCGCATGCCAAGGGCGTTCGGTTGGCGTGTTTTACAGAAGGAATACAGAGCACTGGTTATATAGCAAGTCGTTTAAACTGATGTCAGTGAAAAGAGCTTCTACTGTAATGAATCCAGATAACAAAGGAGGCTAAAATAAAACAACCTTAATCCATCCACTTTTGCCACCCCGTCCTTTTCCCGTGGGTCAGATGGAGAAAATTCTACAAGGAGCAGAGCTCAAGATCATCCTTCTCAGGGTCATTCAGTTTGCCCTGAAATATTAACCCTCTTGAGGGAAATCTGCAAATGAGGATAAATTAGAGTCCTTTTGAAGGGTAGGCTATCTTATATATACTTTGGCTTAATCCACAAAATGAGTTGGAAAGGTGGCAAAGGAGATAACAAAGCAAAATCTGCCTTTTGCACCATGACGGACCTGATTTCATTTCAGTAACTAGGTTTATTCCATTATTGCCTATCTTCTCCTTTGCATTTTGGGTAAGTACTAAACACTATCCATATAAGTACCGCAAGAGAAATAAAGCGCTCGGGAGTTCAAAACAGGACCTGAGACATCCCACATCCATGCTAAGTAGGGTTGTAGCGAATCTCTTTGTTTCGAAGTCTATTCTTGAGGTTTTAAGTATTTCGGATGGCTAATTATTAGAAGAATTAAAAAGGATATTCAGCCACCTTTTCAACAAATCGGCCAATTGCTGATCTCTTTGCTGTGCTATTTTGGCCAATGATCTGCAGAAATGTCGCCCAGTAAGGGAAATCTGGTTCTCGCTCTTCCTTGGACTCAATCCTGGAGCACCTAGGAAGATCAGATCCACCTCCCACCCTCATTTGCTGTGCAATAAAATTGCACAGCCTTTCCTTATAAGAAATTGTCAAATTTCCTTTATAACTGAAACTAGAAGACTAAGCAAGGTAGAAACAGGCTTTTAGCAAGGACAGAGCCCTTACGTGATTTAGCTTTCTATATGTATATTCAGCTAGGAGGGGCAATTTGGATATTCTGAAAGGTCACGTTCCATAACCTATGAAAGTCAACTCAAAATAAGTATTCTCTTTACTTTTTCAGAAGTCCGTAGGCTACTTTCCTCTTCGGCATCAGTAACCACAGACTGTGACTCAGGTCCAGCCATATAAGTGCCTGTTTAATGAGTTTCATAAAGAATCCCTCCCCGTTGCATGGTCACCTCACTACTATCTGGGTCCCCACTCTGGCCATTAGCCAGGCCCTGAGCTTGTCACAAGTCTGTCAACACTTTTTGATGGGACTGAACTGTCCATCTTAGATGGGAGACCCTGATTTTTTTTTTTAACCATCATTACTCGAACACAAAAAAAGCCCATTATATTCACTCTCCTCTCTTACTTCAGATCACCTTATTTTGCATGTTGTAGGCCGATGATGAGCAACAGAAGTGATCTGCATTTACAGTCTTTACAATCATTCCAATCACCTCATATACCCTGGATGTCCCCCTTCATCTTATTTTTCACTTCCTCCACAACTCCTACTTTCCCAGCAATGATGTTGAGCTTCATTACATAATGGGGAAGACTGTAGCATTACTGAATGTTTTTCTAACTGGAATCCACAGCTTCTCTAGCCCTGCTAAGATGGGGGCCCCAGAGAGGTACCTCAGTTTCAGAGCTGTTGCCATTCAGAGCCTCCACGTTTGGGTCCCTCCAGTCTTCTGAGAGTGAAGGGATGTAATTGTCTGTCAGAGCATCCCAAACCCTGTAAACAAAGAGAAGCTCTCATTAGCACACATCTGTGGCCTGGCCTGGCCTGGAGGAAGGAAGAGCTGGGCCAGGGGAGGAGAGAGGCTTCTGTGTGTGCCAAGCTGAGATCATCTGCCTTCCAGCATGCAGGAGCGAAGTAGCTTAAAAACTGAATTTCAGGCATTACCAGGAGAGAAGGAGCCAAGAGAATGGACCCTGGCCAGGAGCTTCAGTGCCTAAGGTGTTTGCTTAAGAGAAGAGGAATTTGTCACCATTGAAAAACCAATGGTAGCGTCTACAAGTAAAACACCTCTGGCAACAGATAAACTGCCCCTGAAACTAAATCTGCCCCTCAACCAAATGGCTCCTGTCTCATGAACCTAAGAAATGCCCATGTTTCCTTTCTTATGGGCAGAGAAGAATGAGAAGAAGGGGAGGGAGGGAGTAAGAGAGAGATTGATCTGGGCAGATTTTCTGGCTGAATCTCATTAAGATCAGGGTCATTGTCTAGTTTATATATACAGCTGACCCTTGAATGACACGAGTTTAAACTGTGAGCATCCACTTACATGTGGATTTTTTTTCCAGTAAATATTGTAGTACCAATATTTTCATTTTACAGTTCTTCACTTTAACTAAGTGTGGAGGAAAGTTTGTGTTCGATTAGAGATCACAATATGTGGACTCAAAAGAAGTAGGGTGTGAGTCCTGCTTCTATTCAAATTGTTTCAGCTTATTGCCCTTGTGGTTTACTAATTCCTTTGTTTTTGAGGCAGAAACAGCAGGAAATGGATTTTTCGACTACCCAGGGGGTCAGCGCCCTTAATCCCCCATGCTGTTCAAGGGTTAACTGTATTTCCGTTTCAGATGCCTGCAATCTAAAAGGTCAAGAATTAACTCCTTGACATCTAATGTAGGTAAGGGGAAGATGCCAATGCTATTAAAAGTTACTTATTACCCAAAATGTTCTAGGGATCCCAGGGTGGCACAATCCTGTCTTCTAGCAATGTAGAGTCTAAGTGAGCCCTGTCTCTATCATGGAGACTCCAAAGAAAATATATGAAAGGAACCAATAAATACACCACTGTCTGCACAATTAGTTTTTAGTGGGGGAAGATGGGGTTCCCTTTATTACGTTTCTTTTTTACAGTTCTGATAGGTACATTATAAGAAAGGGTATTCTACAATTCTCTTTGCTTAACTCACTTATTTCAGAAAGATTTTCTTGGGGAAAAAAATGGGGAGGGGATTGGGGAAAATCCTGAAGTCACAAACTCTCACACACAGGAAAATGAATAAATTAGTCAACACTAAGAGATTAATGTAAATCCGTAAACCAAGCTCCTGAAATAATGAATGCCATCCATGGAAGCCAGCAGCACTTGAGTTAATATTAGGTAATGAAATAATGAGGGCTCAGTGCAATCTCCTTCAGGTGCCTGTGCACATCAAACATGAATGATACCTGTGAAACAAGGTATAAGAAGGTACAATTTATTTAGATATACTAATATAAGGAAATGGTCATTTAAAAATAAGCAACTATGTACACATACAGATCAAATCCAAAACATGACAAAGTATGGTGTAAGATGCTGAAAAGATAAGTGCACATTTTATATATATAGCAAGATGTGTATATATATATATATGTATATGTATGTATATATATATATATATATATATATATATATATCAGAGCACAGACACTTGAAACCAGATACATAAAGTGGGGGAGGGGAGTGTTCTTAACATATATAAAATCTGGAATGACATATGACATACGGGTATATAATCAAGGAGATTTTCCTAGTGCACAATGCACACAATTTGGTGATAAAAAAAAAGCAACCCAAGAAAACACAGTTTAATGGCACTGCTTTGGTTATCCACTTATTCATTTTCTGTAGTATGATTACAAGAAGGCACTTGGAGAGACCCCATCAAGTGTTCGTTCGACATCTCTTCAGCAGGATTTCAGTCTACGTCTTAAACATGGGTGATAATCCAGTTTCCATCAAGCACTATTAGAGCTTCATTAATCCAGCCTAATTCTAAATCCAAGTCTCATTAGCGTTCTAAAGCCAAGAGGCAAATATGATTTGCTGTCTCCAAAAGTCCCAGCGCCACACCCACTAGGAAGGTCAGCAGTCAAGTCCTCCGTGCATCACTGCATTACACTCTCTGCGTCGAGAATGAACAACACGCATGCAGGCACTGACCTTCGGGTCTGACCCTGCAGCAAGCGCCTGGAAAAATAAAATTCAGCAAAGCCCAAAACAGGCAGGAGCCTTTTGTACCTCTCCTAGATAGGATGGAAGCTGGGACCTTGAACGGACCGCACACTTTCCAATGACCTTGAAACTGTTTATATCCTTAAAGTGACAACTGGAGACTGCCTTAAATCATTTAGGGTGGCAACTTTTCTCACCTGAGCCTTCGCTGACATACTCTGGATTTTATCTTCTAATTCTAGACTTTTAGTGACAATTCCCTAAACCTTTATCTCCTCGGGATATCAAGCCATCCTTTTTCTGTTCCAAGTTTTCTTCTTGCTTTCTGATGGACATACTTTTTATCCTTTGAGGTTCATAAGCAACCTTTAATAGAACGACTCTCATCTCTTTGTCATCACTTGCACACCCTTCCCATATTCATTCAGTGCCCATTTAACAATAATAACCATAGCAGCCAACCTTACTGAGCATTTACTATGCATAAGCCAGGTACTACCCTAAACTCTCTGTGGATTAATTCATTCATTCGTCACAACTCTATAAGGCAGATACTGAGAAAAAAACCCCTGAAACATAGAGAAGTTAATTAACTCATCTAAATTCACACAGCCAGTAATGACAGAGGTAGGATTTGAACCCAGGCAATACAGCTACAGAGCCTATATTCCTACCCACTTAGCTATTCCAATTCTTTATGAACTTTACGATGGGCATGGGCATCAGAACAATATGCCAAGTTCCAAATCACAACCTAGAACAGCAGTTCAGCAGCCGGCTCTGCGTGAAAAGTCTATAACTGCATTATTCTGGACCTGGTGCTTTCATCAATCTATGAAAGGAGAAATGGCAAGGTCAGCAAGGGTACACGCCTGCTTTCTGTCTAGATCTCCAGCCCGTGGAAGGTTAAATGGACGGCAAAGGCAGGCACCCTGGCAGGCAGGCAGGCAGGCAGGCAGGCAGGCACGGGAATGAAGAACGGCGGTGGGAGGGGGAAACACAAAGCTTTCTGTGAGGGAGAGAATGGGACGCACTTTCCTCCCCAGAGAGGTTATCCATCTTATCCTAAGCAGGGTTCTTGGGAAGAGATATATTCCCTGTTAGAGGCATCCTGGGTGGCCTGTAAAACTCCACTTCCTGAGAAGCGTCCTGCTCTTTACTCTTATCTCGGGGAAAGGAGACTTTGAAAGCTATCCACTATATCTTTCATCAAAGAACTAAGATTAAACAGGTTCCCTCCATTCTCGTCATTACGCTGCCATGGCACCTGAGATCCAATTTGCTCCCTCAGTCCCTGTAATAACAGAAAAGCCTTTTCATGTGCATATTTTATATCTTGGGCTTAGATGCCTATAGAAATGACTGTAGCTATCTTTCACCATGGAGGGCTAGGGATTTGGAAAAGGATGCTAGCAGAGGATGAGCAAACCAAACAGAACAGGTTGGACAAGACATGTATCCAAAAATCTGGGTCTGGAACTGGCAACATAGCTATCAAGGCTACATCAATCCTCACACACACACTCACACACACTCACACACCCCTATATACCTATTCCTGACAATATGGTAGACAGCTTATAGTGCTTATTAGAATTCCAACTTGGGAACATTTCCCTTAAGCCCCTCTAGGCTGGCTACTGCCCTTGTCCAGTTTTATTTGTGTCGAGTCAGGCCAATATCCACACTTAGATGTGTGTTAACATGAGTATACTTTTGCTGTTAATACTTAGGAATTATGAATTATTAACACATCAATGACTTTGAACAACTTTTTAGATTCTTTCAAATGCTTCGATAGAATCCATACTATCTCTGCCTTCCACATGGGGAAACTGAACCTCTGAGAAGAGAGTTAACTTTCCAAAAAATCACAGGCATCTGTCGACTTTCCCTATCTGATTATTTAGGATTCACTTCTCTTCGACTTAAACCATGGCTGACTACAGGCTGTTTATTTATCATGCGAACTTGATTTTTAACATGACCTTTAATCCAGTAATGCTACCGGAAGGACAGGAAACTGTCAGTGTTCTCACATGTTTGGCCCCTCTGTCTCCAGGGTCCTTGTAAGACAGGGACCCCAGTGAAGTAGGAAGTGGGGTGAGGGCTGACCATTCCCACTCTGTAGGCCTCCAGGTCGGATCTCTTATGACGAAGGAAAGGGTGTTCCTACATATGCAAAGAAGAGAATCTGGAATATTTTCTAAATTTAGAAACAAGAAATACATATTGATACATATTGACTCTCTTTTAATGCCTAGGACTTCCATGCCCTGACAAATCAGATAAGAGTTCATATCTCAGCCAATTCCCTCTGAGCCACATATTTCCAAATGAAAACTAAAGTCAAAACTTCAAAGGGAATCACTGACCCTGCTTTCTGATTCATGCTATCTTTCAGGAGGTTAGTTTGACCAAGAATTTCATTGTTTTTGTTTGAAGCCTCTATTGTGTAGTTCTAACCCACCCAAAACACTTTCCACTCATTGGTGGATGAAATCTCTAACTACTAAACCTAAGCAAGTTTATTAGAACACCAGAGCTGGGCTCAGGAGACTATTAACTGTGCTGGATATTAAATTATCTTTTTCTTTTACCTCATCATAATTTTACAGTTGAAATAGCTTGATAGGTGTCTCTAAAGCAAAGTGTGTAATTTAATTCAAATTTTTATTTTAAGTTGTAAAGAAATTTAGATACGTGGAATGCCTAGAAAGCACTGTGTTACGATTTCTCTTCCCAGATTCTTCCCACCACGCTATCCACAAATCATATTTTACCTCTAAGGAATTATTCAACCTTTGGTCATTTAGCTGAGGCAGTCAATGAGGCAGGCAAGTCAGAAAAATCAGGATAAGACTAATAATCCCATGTGATGGTAATTAACATTGAGTGGCCTCTGCTAATGTGCTAGGAAAGAGTAAGAACCTGCTTGCTGGGCCTCTGTCCTTAATGAGGCAAAGGGGTGGTTTAGACAGGGGAGAAATGATTTGTTGGAAGCAAAAGGAATTTTCCGAGCACAGCCTGGGTGAGGTGAGAAATTAGGTTATTGGCAAGTCCTTAGCCCTGCTTCATCAAGATTGAGCTCGGGTGGTTCCAAAGATGAGGACCCATGCAGTCAACTAGAGTTAAGTGACAAGCCCAAGGTCACACAGCGAGTTAGTGAGAGTATGAAAATCACAATTCATCGTGTTTCTAGTCCATTGCCTGGTGCAATGGAGTAGATAACAGTAAAAGCTACTCTGTATAATAAAGCCCCAGAGCCATTCTTTTTTGACCTAGAGGAGCTGAGCAAATTATAAAAGGCTCAGAATCTAAAAGAATAAATTTGAAACTTAAGATTGAATTGAAACACGTAGCCCACAGTTATAGTACTGGTCACCAGAGTGAAATGTTCTCTGTGATCATGCCTTCAGGCTAGCATTAATTAAAAAGAAAAGAAGGAAGTGGCGTGGGCCTAGAAGTACGTTACATGCACCTACGAGGCTAGCTATTATTGCTCATCCAGGTCATTCGATATTCAATATTCACTCGAAAAATATTATTTGATCACTTACTACACACCATGTGCTGAATCAGACAGTGGAGAGATAATAATGAATAAGACAGACAGATATACAACCCTTGTATTCACAGAGATACAGTCTCGGTAGTCATCAAATAAGCAACTATCTGCCCAATACAATCAGGTTCAATCCTGTGGGACAAACCTCTTCCCCCACTTACTCATGGGCAACTTTTCCCACCCAAGTCCATAAAAAGAGAAACCAAAAGTGCAGTTGCTCCAAACTTCCACTGCCAACTACTTGACATTTCTTGTGTGATCCCTAAAGAACAGTTGTGCATATTTTATCCCTATGGGGAATTTACGCCTATTTTTACTAAATGCCCCAAACACCTTTCTTTAATTTATATGACAAATCACCCCCTTCTTCTCTTTTCTAGTCCCTCCTTGAACAGCACTTTTCTCAAATTCCTTTTCTTGACTTCTGTTAAGACCCTGGAAGGTGGCTAGTAAGTGACACAGGGAATCTGCATACTCAAAAGCCACTTCACCTGGTTATCACCTTTATTGTGTCCAGGGTAATTCCCTGTTCTCTCGGTTCAATGTGTATGCTTTCTTATTTGGACATATCTTAACATTTGTAGATAATTTTTCCAGTCCTGAGGGGTTATAAACAATTTGGAGATTTTCACAATCCTGGTGTTTTGTAAAGCAAATTGTTCCAACGACATATATTCCTCTGTCACAGTTAATTAAATTTTTTTCTGGTCCTTATTTCTAATATCTGGGTGGGTTACCATGGATATAAAGAAAGCTGAAGATAGACAGACGCCCAAATGTACCATGCTCCTGAAATTCAATTTTGCATCTAGGAAAACCCATTTCCTAAAACTCCTTCATTCCTTTGTGGTTTCAACTTAAGAAAGCTCTATGAGTAACTGTAAAGGGACATAACTGAACAATGTCAGCAGTTACCAGGGCACTGCCTCACAGAGAAAAATATAAGTAATATGCCATGAACCCAAGGACAGAAACTCGTTCTATGTCAAGGAGCCCCAGATTCCAGGGCTCTAATCTGAGGCAAGAGAGGGCAATTAAGACAGCTTACTCTTCATCTTGCAGGGTCTCCTCCTCCTCTTGGATCTGGAACTGGTTCTTCACGGGAGCTAGGTTCTCGGTCTTGGCGTTGTAGTTCCGAAAGCAGACATTGAGCTTCTCATCAAATTCATTCACCAGGTCCTCCATGGACTTGAAGCTGATTATTTCAGAAGAAAAATTCTCAAGCTCAGAGAGGGAGGGGTCCTCTAGATGGTGGGGAGATGAGCCGTAGAAACACCGTGGCTTCTCTTCTGGGTCCTCTGAGCAGCAGGGCCGAAGGTCCTCAAATTCTTCATCCAAACTCACCAGTGGGGCCTCCATTCTTGCACAGCAACAGGACAACTGCAATGTTCCGGATTCGTTTATCTAGAAGAATTAAACACGGTAATGTGAGTTTGGACTGGACTTTTGTGCCAGCTCTGCTGAGGAACCATAATCACTGATTCCATAACTCTCATCCCTCTAAAAACAAAACTTCCACTTTACTGGTCCATCGCTTCCGTACTTCCTCACTATTATACCCTTAAGGAGTTCAAATCTCATTGTTAGTGTGAATAATGCTAACCTAATTAGCATACATTTTGGAGGCACACCTGCTTCCAATTCCCTGCTCCAAAAAACAAAGCCTAATGGTTAAGCATGCAGCCTCCGGACCAGACTGCCCAGGTTTGCATCCTGCTCTGCCCCTCACCAGCTGTGACCTTAGCAGTAACTTAACTTCTCTGTGCTCCCTTTTATTCTTCTCAGGACGGAAATAATAACAGGACCTATCTCAAAGGACTGTCCTAAGGGTTAAGGGCGTAAACACTGGTAAGTGCTTAGAACAGTGCCTGGCAGATAATAAACGTCTATGTTGTTCAGTTTATGTTCTCTATTATTATTATTATTATTATTATTATTATTATTATTATTATTATTATTACTATTATGATAGGTCCACATCCCTAACCATGTGCTCTCAAAACTGGACGTTTGGGCTTCCCTGGTGGCGCAGTGGTTGAGAATCTGCCTGCCAATGCAGGGGACGCGGGTTCGAGCCCTGGTCCGGGAGGATCCCACATGCCGCGGAGCAGCTGGGCCTGTGTGCCACAGCTGCTGAGCCTGCGCTCTAGAGCCCGTGAGCCACAACTACTGAGGCCCCTGCGCCTAGAGCCCGTGCTCCACAACAGGAAGCCACCGCAATGAGAAGCCCATGCACCACGATGACGAGCGGACCCCGCTCCCTGCAACTAGAGAAAGCCCGTGCACAGCAACGAAGACCCAACACAGCCAGAGATAAATAAATAAAATAAAATAATTAAAAAAAAAAAAAACTGGAAGTTTTTCGTAACTTATTTGGTGGTAAAACCTACCCTGACCTAAACACGTTTGGCAACTAAACCTGATCTACATGAATATAGAGCTGTTCATGGTTTTAATTTATCCCATTTAGTGTGCTTTGCTGCAGAAATTTTAATTTTTTTAAATTATAGAGATTACTGCCCCAGGCCCCGGGGGATGATATGCAGAATATGCACTCTATTATTGCCTTCCAAAATCTGAGATAATCTAAATTCTGAAACATGCCTGGCCCCAAGGGTTTTGGATAGGGCTTCATGGACCTGGATATTATTACTCTCATCAATAAATGATAGACTAATTGAACACTAATACAGACTTTCAAACAAGCACCTGAGTTTTTCCCAGACACACAGCATATGTCTGAAACTAGAAGAACAGATTAAATGACTTAGTACCCTGTAAGAGACAAGACCCAGAGACTCATGTGCTCCAAAGCCCAGACTCCACAACCACCTTGGGCACTACACCCTGGAAGGCTGTACACTCACCTCCCTTCATTTCCCAACAGCTCCAGGTCCTCTACATACATTGCCTTTTGCTGTGATTTATCCATCTGTGTGTACATCCAAGCCCTTCCCCAATTTTAATTTAAACTCCTCGAGGGCAGAGATGTCCTCTGGATACCCTCCATGGTTTCTAGCACACACTGCCTGCGGTGAGGCAATCAATCAATGTGTGCTCACTGACAAATGATCTTCCGTCCCCCTCACACAGTTTTCATGTTCCATTGCAGGCAGCACAAGCATTATTGTCTATCATACCCTTCTCTACCTACTCAGCTTCCTTCTCTGGAACACGGCAAGGCAACCAAACTTTTCCCTCCTATCTACGTGATGACTGATCCAGATAGATGCTTAAATTGGAACCACTACCTCAAGAGGACCAAACAGACAGCAAAAACCACGGCTTCTGCCCCAGGACTGCCATTCTCCACCTCTATCTACAAAACTAAAACTCTAAATAAGCGAGGCAGAGGGCATACCAGGTAAGAACCTGGATAGTTCTTACTGGGATTTTACTGGGATTAAGTCAGTTACCACCACATCTCATCAAAACATATTCTGAGTATTTACAGTTTGCAAAGGCAACATAAAATACAAAAATATCTTTTTGGAATACAAAAAGATATAAAAGCAGTATTATGACAGCTTGGAAAGAACACAGGCTCAAGAGCCAACAGACCTGCCAAAGGCTGGCTGAGTGACAAGCATTGTGGGTCCTGATTTCCTCGTTTGTTGAAATGAAGGTGTTGGTATAGAGCTAATACCTCTGAAAGTTAATTTTAATAACATATTAACTTAATGCTTTTAATTGATATATGTTAATAGTATAGTTTATTTAATCTAATATATACAAAATGTTGCCATTGCAAAACGTAATCCATATTTTTAAATATTAATGAGACATTTAACATTCTTTTTTCATACTAAGTCTTTGAAATCCAGTGTGTATTTTATATTCACAGTATGTCTCCATGTGGACCAGCCACATTTCAAGTGTCCAATATCCACCTATGACTAGTGGCTACCATATTGGACAATCCAGCTATTAATTAATATACACACAACTAATTGCCAGCTAGAGGTTCTTCACCTATGGTCGACAGACCCCTAAGGGCTCTTTGAATATAACCATATTTTATTTTATGCACTTAAAAGCATATTCAGAGAAGGATCCCAGAGGTTTCTCTACATTGCTAAAGTGGCCCATAGCACAAAAAAGATTAGGAATCCCCAAGAGCCAAAAAAGTGAGTTTAGAAAAGATCACTGAGTGCAACTGAGAGTAAGGAAGGTTTTACAGACAAGGGATTTGTACTGAGAGAGGAAGGACTCTGATGGTTAAGTGCCGGGCCCCAGGTTCCAATCCTGTTCCTATTACTTCATAGCTATGAGACTTTGGGCAAATTATAAGCCTCTCTGACTCAGCTTCCTCATCCATAAAATGGGGTTTAAATAGCACTTATATTGGAGGTTATTTTGTGGAGTAAATGAGATAATCTTTGAAGTGCTAAGCACAATGTGTGGAATACATGAAGTATCCAGTAAATGTCAATAATATTAGGAAAGCGAGGCTAACTTAGTTACGTGGAAATGTGGGGTGAGAGTGCTTCAGGGAAAAGAAAAACTATCCTTGCCATGATATTCCATGTGCGATGCTTCAAAATGCTTATCAAATGAGAGAACTATTGCTGAATGAATGTTACCATCTTTTTTACTAAGGCACCCCTGCTATTTTCAATTCATGTGGTCAAAGCCACTCAGATCACTGGTTCCATTTCAGAGAGACATGAAAGCTAACCAGCTGGTATTCCAGATATTTACACTTCCTTTAAATCTGTACGCTTCCTGGAGGGGACAAGGGAGCTGGTGTGAGAAGGTGATATCAAGGAGGGCGCTGATTTGAAACAGCACAATCTATACCATTAACCAGTAACAAGAGGGCGAGCCAAGTGGAACCTAGGGCTACGATTGAGTTTTGAGCGTTGGCAACAAAGAAGATTATCCTGAAAGCACCTATCCTCAGCCCAGGCTCTAGAGAAAATAGATTCACCTAGAAGATTATAAAAGAAGAAATGGATATCACAGCTCTAAAGTTCAGAAATGTTATCATTTGAACAATCTGCAATATAGCCTGATTTCTTTTTATCAACTCACTCACTACCCAGGATCCAAGAAGCTCCACATGAATGACCAGCTGGGGATGAAGCTAAAACTGAGAGCCTGCATTGAAAATCAAAGTCACTTGACACCCAAACTGAGCCCAGAATTTGTAGAAAGAGCCCAGGCTGTGGCAGAGGAGGTGAGAGCCAGGCATCTGACTGACCCCACCAAGGCCTCAAGGAGGGGTCTCTGGGTTGGAGCTGGCAGTCCTTCTTAAACGGTTCCCCTTCTCTCCTTCTTTTGCTCTTCTCTCTTGGTGGGGTAACTTTGCCCCCGAAATGAGATGTCCTACTCTTGCATCCTGGCAAGCTTGCCCCTGTCTTCAGTCACAGCTCATTTCAGAAGCTTCCTTCCCTTAAAAGCTAGGGATAATTCAATTGAGAGCTTATCCTCTTTCTCTATACTTCCAAAATCAATTTGAAAAAAAAAAAAAATACGTGAAGAATGGCAGAAAGAAGGAACCATAGGAGGGTGGTCTTGTCTTTTTCTCTTTATCATACAACAAGAGTGCAGGACTATAGTTTGCTTATGTCCTATAATCTATTCCATTTATTTTGGTTCCCAAGAGACGGTGTAATTTGGAAAAGAAAAGACGGCTCAGAACTTAACAGAGACCCAGTAGGAAACACACGGTAAGCCTCTCGTGCAGCACCATGATGCATAGTAGCTGCAGCTCGGGGCTGCAGTACCGCTTCCCAGTGCCTGCTTTGCTGAGCGGAGCAGCAGAGAATTCACCATG
The DNA here is from genome assembly GCF_028564815.1 of Eubalaena glacialis. Classification (NCBI taxonomy): domain Eukaryota; kingdom Metazoa; phylum Chordata; class Mammalia; order Artiodactyla; family Balaenidae; genus Eubalaena; species Eubalaena glacialis. The sequence goes on along the minus strand of NC_083725.1, from coordinate 8,483,481 downwards.
CCTCCCCCTGCTGGGCCTCTGCACCTCCACACAGGCCCCATTCCATCTCCCCTTCTTCCCACTACTTGCCCCACAGACCAGTTGATTCTATGCCCACCCCACCCCCCATACCATCCCTAAAGCTGCCCTCCACTGACCCACCTTCGGCTTCCCACTGCTCCTCAGCAAAACCCAGTCAGTGTACATGTCCGTGCCAAGCTGCCCATTTTGACGGAAAGAGAGTATTTCACCGCATAGAAGTCAGCAACCCCTTTGTGGTTCTGCCTCCGCCTTCCCCCTCCTCCCGCTGCTCCATTCACCCTCATCTCACATCCCCCTCCCCCAGTCTGTTGGGGTAAAGAAAGGCTCCTCCAAGCAGCACAATGCCTGGAGCTCCAAGAAAGCCAGGGCATCCCGCGCAGGCCGCACGCATACTCCAAGGGCCACGGCCCTTTTAGCCAAACAAGACCGGGACATGGGAGCGGAGGGGGTCAGGAGGTGTCGCGGCGAGTAGGGCAGGGATAGGGAAGAGAGAAGAAGAGAGGGCTGTGATATACCCCCTGGGGGCTCCGTCAGATGCGCTCCCAGCCCCAGAGGCCCTGGGCCCACCGGAGGGCAGCGTGCCCCACCACCATCACGCCCGTCCTTTCTCCGACCTGTTCGCGGTAAAACAATCGCTCCGCCAGCGTCTGCGGCAGCTGCCAGCGGTTGTGACACTGCAGGAATGCACGGTCCCTCGGGAGAGGCTCGGCGTCCCAGGGAGGGGCACGGGCGGGGTGCGGGGTCAGGTTCTTAGAGGCATAGATGATTCTGGGGCGTTGAAGGGAGCCGGACCAGATAACGGTCCTGGGAGAAGGTACCGACCCACTGCTCCAGCACCATCGGGCTGCATTCCCTGCCTCCCCCAGTCCCCAAACCGCGCCGCCTCTCGACACACACACACACACACACACACACACACACACACACACGCCTGGCTGGGGGGCCGAGGCTCTGATGATGCTTGAAGTGCCCATCATCCGGTATCTCCCGGCGCCGGGCGCTGCGCCCCGCTGCTCTCCCGTGAAGGGCTGGGCAGGAGGGCGACGGCCTCCGGGCTCTTCCTTTCCGATCCTGGGATGGGACCGTCCTGGGTGCGGAGCTTCGGCGCCCCCAGACCTGCCGGCCGGAGCATCCCAAGTCGCGGGGCCTCCTTCCCCACCCCCGTCCACCCCCACCCACGGCAGTGGGTCGGTCTGGATTAAGGTCGCCCCCCGCGACTGCACCTGTGCGGGTCCTGGAGGAGGGAGGCGGATCGCGGGGCTCAGCTGGACACCCCCATCCACTGGCCGCGGGGAGCGGCCGGAGCGCAGCTCAGCGACAGCGGCAGCCGCGAGCTAGCGAGCGCTCCCCTCGCAGCTCCGCCGGCGCCCGGCTCCGCTCCCTCCTCCCCCCCCCCCGCCCCCTCCGCCCCCTCCCCCACCTCCCCCGCGCTCGTGCCCGGGCTCCGGGGGCCGCGCCCGCGCCGGGCACCCGCCCAACGGGCACGCGCAGGACCCGGACGTCATCTTCTCGTTAACATTCCTAGCCCTACTTGGTGCATGTGGCCTGCCTTTATTAATATTTATGAATTACTATTTCTCCCTCCTTTAGCATTGGCCTTTCTGCTTCCCTCATGAATATTCAGAAGCTCAAGATGTGCGCTTGCAATAACTCCCAGTGTGGATTTCTCACAGGGAGGGCCTGACACTGTAGCTTCTCCATAAAAGCGTAGGCGGGTGGCCGAGTGGATGGGCAGGCGGATGCCCGCAGACACACTCAAAGACCTCCCTGGACTTTCTGGACTCCCCCTTCTATTCTGCTGGGGGCTGGGGTGAGCAAGTGAAAGGATGCCTGCCACGCTGAACCGGGTTCAGACCTCGAGTCAAAAGTAATAAACGCTTTTACCTCCCAAAGACGCAGGGTAGGGCTGGCTTCAGGCCGAGAAAGCTGCGAACGTTTCCACTATCCATCTACAGAACTTTTTCATGGATCCCAAACTGAAACTCTGTACCAGTTAAACATTAACTCCCCATTCCTTCTTCTCTGCAGACCCTGGTAACCACCATTTTACTTTCCGTCTCAATGAATTTGACTATTCTAAGTACCTCTTGTAAGTGGAATCACACAGTATTTGTCCTTTTGTGTCTGGCTTATTTTACTTAGCGTAATGCTTTCAGGGTTCATCCATGTTGCAGGGTGTGGCAGAATTCCATTTCCATTTCCATTTCTATTTTAAGGCTGAGTGATATTCTGTTGTATGTATATAACACACTCTCTCTATCCATTCTTCCTTCTGTGGACATTTGGGTTGTTTCTACCCTTTGGCTATTGTGAATAATGCTGCTGTGAATGCAGAGGTATGAATTCCAGGCAACATTTTAAAAACAGCATTCTATGACATGTGCTAGAAGGTGGGGGGGTGGCGGGTGGGGGTAAAAATGCAGGCCTGCCTTCAATAGGTGCAGAGTTCAGTGCATTGATTTCCAAACTGTGCTACTTGGAACCTGTAGGGGGTTGAATAGTGTCTCCCCCCAAATGTATATCCATCCAGAACCTCAGAATGTGACCTTTTTTGAAAACAGGATCTTTGCAGATGTAGTTAGTTAAGAAGCGGCCATACTGGATTAGGGTGGTCCTAAATCCAATAACTGATGTCCCCATAGGTAGAGAGGACACAGAGCAACAGGAAAGAAGCTGAATGATGAAGGAGGCAGAGATTGGAGTGACACAACTACAAACCAAGGGATACCAAAGATTGCCTGGAACCACCAGAACCCAGAAGAGGAAAGGAAGCATTCTTCCCTAGAGCCTTCAGGGGGAGCATGGCCCTGCTGACATCTTGATTTTGGACTTCTAGTCTCCAGAACCATGAAACTATAAATTTCTCCTGTTTTAAGCCATCCAGTTTGTGGTTATTTATTACAGCAGCCATAGGAAACTAATATGGATTTTGGTAGTGAAACCGAGCAGGACCCTGTGGGGCTCCTGGGCACAGAAACCTTTCCTTGTCCCCCATTTCTTGTTTGTAGGGAATAGACTCCGGCCTCCATGACCTTCCCTGAGTTCCAAAGGGCAGAGTCAAACAGTTGCTAATCAGGGAAGGGAGGGGATGCAGAGATAAGGAAGAAACAGCCAAGAAACAATAGTGCAGCCTTGGGGCAGGGTCCTGGTTCCATCTCAAGGGATACACATAACAATATCTTTAAGCTCTTTATAGAACTAAAACCCCCAAGAAATGGAAGATGTCAGTATTCTTCATTCCAGAGAAGACCACCTGAGGCCAGGTTAAAGGAACCAAAGAAGCTCATCAAGAGATTACCTGAGACCAGATTAAAGGAGTGCAGGCCCTGCACACACCCTGCTCTTATCGGCAACCCCACCCTTGAACCACTGCTATAAAACTCCTCAGCAAATCCTCCTGGGTTGAGACACACAGTTTTTCAGGGCAGGAGCCCGCTGTGTCCCTCTTTGTCTGGCAAAGCAATAAAGCTAGTCTTTCCTTCTTCACCCCAAATTCTGTCTCTGGGATTTGATTCAGCACTGGTGCACAGTAGTGGGGTGCTGCTGTAACAAATTTTTCTTTTTTTAAAAAAAGGAGGGAGTGTTTATTTATTTATTTATTTATATAAATTTATTTATTTGTTTTTATTTATTTATTTTTGGCTGCACTGGGTCTTTGTTGCTGCACGTGGGCTTTCTCTAGTTGCGGTGAGCAGGGGCTACTCTTCGTTGCAGTGCGCGGGCTTCTCACTGCGGTGTCTTCTCTTGTCGTGGAGCACAGGCTCTAGGTGCGTGGGCTTCACTAGTTGTGGCACGCAGGCTCAGTAGTTGTGGTGTACGGGCTTAGTTGCTCCGCGGCATGTGGGATCTTCCCAGACCAGGGCTCGAACACGTGTCCCCTGTATTGGCAGGCGGATTCTTAACCCCTGCACCACCAGGGAAGCCCTATAACAAATACTTTAAAATGTGGAAATGGCTTTGGAATTGGGAAAGAGATCGAGGCTGGAAGAATTTTGAGGCACATGACAGAAAAAGCCTAAGGTTGTCTTGAAGACATTGTTGGTAGAAATATGGGTTAAAGGTGATTCTGGCAAAGGCTCAGAAAAAAAGAAGAGTTATCAAGAAAGCTTCTGTCACCACAGAGCATATACATATTGTCATGAACAGAATGTTGTTAGAAATATGGCTCTTAAAGGTGCTTCTTGTAATTATGGTCTCAGATGGAAATGAGGAACATGTTGTTAGGAACTGGACAGCAGGCAATCTGGTTAAAAAGTGGCAGAAAGCTTGTCTGAAATGTCTTTTGCTGTTGGGTGGCAAGTAGATTTGTAAGCAATGAACTTAGAGATTTAGCTAAGGAGATTTTTTAAATGTGGAGGATGTGGCCTGGTTTCTCCCTGCTGCTTATGGTAAAATTCAGTGAGGAATGATGGCCTGGACCCCCTTCACTCCTAAGCAGCAAATTGCATGTAAGGTTTCTGAGAATTTTATACCAACAGAAACACTGCCAGCCTGGACTAAAAGATACAGAGATGGGACACAGTAAAGGAAGACTGTTAGACTTCTGAAATTTCACGTGCAGGAAACAGGCTGATAGAGGTATTCCACTGCAAAGGCTATCATTGAAGAAAAAGGAAGAATGACTCTGAGAGTAGGGCCACTGCCCCAGTCCAAGAGGATGGAGCTTTGAGCCATGAAGTATTATTCTCAGTCCTTGAAACCTCCTGGAACTTGCCCTGCTGGGTTTTGAGCTTGCTTTAGACTAGTAATCTCTTTTCGTCTTCCATTTTCTCCCTTTCTGAGTGGGAATATCTATCCTATGTCTGTCTTACCATCGTATTTTGGAAGAAGATCAGTTTCACAGGTTCACAAAGGGAGAGGAATTTTGCCCCAGTGTATATAATACCCAGAGTCTCACCCATATCTGATTTAGATGATGAGTTTGGAACTTCTTGGTAAGACTTAGAGTTAATGTTGGAATGGGTTAAGACTTGGGGATGTTGGGATGGAACGAATGTATTTTGCACCAGGGGTGACATGAATGTTGGGGGACCAAAGGGCAGACTCTAGCGGGTCAGATAGTGTCCCCCCAGAATTCATGTCTACCCATGTCTTAGTGAGTTTGAGCTGCCGTAACAAAGAATCAATACCACAGACTGGTTGGCTTATAAACAACAAACATTTGTTTCTCAGTTATAAAGGCTGGAAGTCCCAGATCATGGTGCCAGCCTGGTAGGGTTCTGGTAAAGGCCGTCTTCCAGGTTGCAGACTGCCCACGTCTCACTGTGTTCTCACATAGTGGAAGGAGCTTAGGGATCTCTCTAGGGCCACTTTTATAAAGGTGAATTCCATTCACGAAGGGTTCTACCTCATTCATGAGGTTGCCTAAAGGTCACACCTCCTAATACCATCACATTGGGCGTTAGGTTTTCAACACGTGAATTTGGGGAGGACACAAACATTCAGACCATAGCAACCCCAAACTTCAGAATGTGACCTTATTTGGAAATGGGGTCTTTGCAGAAATAATTAGTTAAGAGGAGATCATACTGAATTAAGGTGGGCCTGAAATCCAATGATTTTGTGTCATTGCTAAACAAATCCAGAACCCTAGAAGAATTAAATAATTCAACATTCAACATATATTAATACTTCCTGTGTGCAATTCATGTAAAACTTTGGCATAGGACCTAGTGTATGGAAGTGCTTGATAAGGGCTGCTTGTGTGTTGTTGTTAGGAGTTTCAAGAATCTCCCTTAGAGCTGAGAGGTAGAGCTATTCCCACCTCCCCACTTCTCCAATAGGAGTAAGTCCAATTTTATTTTATACGTGCTAAGAGTTCCTAGAGCTTTAAAAGTTTCTAAATAAATGACACTCCCAGTGGACAAAGGTGTTTTAAAGAAGATATAAAGTGTTTTAAACAAAGCTCTATGATTGTTATGTGATAGTGGGGACTAGAGCAGAGGGTTTGCCCAAAAGGTCACCTAACTTAGACCAGGGGTCCTCAAGCCTGGCACTGTTGTATTTTGGGCTAGGGGATTGCCATTGGGGGCTGTCCTGTATGCTGTAGGCGTCCCTGGCCACTAGATGCCAGTAGCAACCCCCGAGTTGTAACAACCAAAAATGTCTCCAGACGACCTGTAGGGCTGAAAAAAATCGCAAAATCGCCCCAGCTGAGAACCACTACCTTATATGTAAATCTTTAAGGAGTGAGTGAACATTCTGCTAGGATGGGGCTGCATTTCATACAGAGGGAATTAGCAGGACTAAAGCTTGGATATGTGAAAAGTCACACACATGCCTTTCAAGTAAGACAAATTAAGACTGGGTTATAAGGTACAAACCACTGGTTGTTGGCAGTACAGGTAAACAATCACTCCTAGAATTACACTGATAACATGGCTTATTTTAGTTCCTGAACTGAACTTATCTACTTGATAGAATCAAAGTATCTTAGAGTATATAGAGCATTTAAAGGTCATCTAGTCTAAACACCCACCTGATGCAGAAACCAATATCCTTCCTAGATTATGTTACACACAGTTTCTACTTAGACGCCTCTCATGATGAGAAACTTGACATCACAGGGCTGCCCATTCCATTTTTTTAAAATGGCTTTCAAGGCTAGAAATGGCTTTTTAAGTTTAGAAATTCAGTGATAGCATGATATGTATTGTGCTCATCCTGTTTTATCTTCCTTAAAAGGATCCTTCTCGAAGAAGCCAGTTTTCCATGAAATTCTGGAAATGAACTGCTGAATCTTTACTGAAAACCTACTTCAATCACAGCCCAGAAAATAAAGTTGAGCTCATACCTCCTAACATTGTAAGACTACTTGATTTTTCTATCACTGGTAGTTCTTGAACACCAACATTCAATTCAAGCCTATATTCATCTCAGTCCTCAAGCTCCAGGGTTGATTAAACTCCCTGATTAGCTTCCAGAAGGGAAATGGGATATTCCCCAAGATTCAAATTCCATTCATAGCCATCTAGTCAGCAGGTAACTACTCCCTACCACAAAGCACATGCATCGAGAACAAGACCATATTACTTTCAAAAACAATAAGCAGTATTACAAAAATTGACAATAAACCACCCCAAGAACAATTATAAATTCCAGAATAGTCACCTCTGTTTTCTGATGAAAAATGACAAAATACATGAGCTATTGGCAAATAAAGAATGAGATCTCTTAAGACAGTGGAAATTCCATAAGTGTAAATGTGATGACAATTTTTTTTCTGTATAGGAAAAGAATTGAAGATTTCAAGAAAGGAGAACCACAGATTTTAACAAGAAAAGGAAAATGAGGTTCCCCAGTGTGGGGGAAGCTTTTAGATCTACAGTGGTCAAAAAAGAAAGGTTGTTAATCTTCCCTTCTCAGTGGCTGCCAAGTGATTCATCAGCGCAGATCAGCATGTGTCCTGGGTGAATGGGGAGAGAATAGGCCTATTGTTGTCACCTACTCACAATAGGAGACAGAGCCTAGAAGCAGTGTCATGAGGGGAGACCACTCATGACATGGTTCAGCTCCACCAGCTCACTTTCAGGTTAACTTTTGGTTCTTTAAGAGAGACCCTCCCCAGTCCAAGCGGGGACATCATTTGTATAAACCCCAGAAGACTGACTCCCACCCCCTTAATCTGAGGAAATCTCTATTTTCTGCTATCTCCAGGATGCCCTGGTATTCAGAGATGATTCAGAAACAAACTTGAGGGAATAAAAATGCCAAAAAAAAATTGCCATTTCACTGCACCAGTCTAGCCATGTAAAAATCACTTCGCCAGCAAACCCTCAGAGCCCAGCATGCTCTGCAAATCCTGCTCTAGGCCACAGCTGTCTTCTCTAAGGCATGATTCTGGGTCACAAAGCATTTTCAACCCTGTGAAAATGATGAGCAAAAATCTCACCTCTTCCCCAAAGTCTCTTTTCAACAGTTAGTCTTTTTCACAAAGTCATTGTAGCCAGGATTCAAATAAGCCAGTCTCTACTAGTCGTCATGTCCTACAAGATGAGACATTAACCACATTGAACACCAAGAGGTATGCTGGGTAGGTGATGGGCAAGATTGCTCCCTTTGAAATACATGGACTAAAACATATCCTGCGAGATCCTTGACATGGCGTGGCATTGAGACTGAGTTTTGTAGAGCTGTGAAAGGAAAAATTCATTGTTGGATATTGACCAGATTCCTGGAACGTGTGAGAAGAAGTTGATGAGGCCAAGTATTAACTGTTGTCTTAGAAACACACAAAGCAATTGGACATAGAATGAATGTAAAACCAGAAGCTTTGAGAGGCTTGGCAATCTATGATCGTTCAAAAACCTGCTGATTTTTTTTTAGATTTGCATATGCAAACAAATCCAGCTTCTTTACGAGGTAAGAATTTGTTCGTTGGGTATAATGATTGGACATGGATGAAATGCAAAATATATAAATCAGAGGAATCTCACTCATTGCCTATTAGAAAAGAAAGATCACCCCCAAATCTGATAATGGCAACTCTTTGTAGCTAAAAAAAAAATGAATAAAAATTGTTCTCAAATCCTTCAGGAAATCCTTGTTTAGAACAATATTTGTTTTATTGTTTATTTATTATTATTGTTTATTTATTATTTATTGTAAATAAATATTTATTTATTTCCCAAATATTGGGAAAATATTTGCTCCCCGTTAAGTAATCTAGCGCTCTACTACTACTTGGAAGATCTGAGAAGAATTCCCAGTTTAGTGTTTCACATAATTGTGTGATTATGGCTGATCTGATTACCCAGACCACATTAAAAGTTTTCTCGATTATCCAGAAAACTAAAGGGAAGGGACCCAATTTAGTTTAAATTGGGAAAAGCTCCATAAACTAGGAGTCCAGAGTTTGGGATTTCAGTGTCAATTTTACTGTTAGTGAGCTTTGTGACCTAGGGAAAATTATTTAGGTTTTCTGAACCTCAGTTTCCTCTTTTATAATATAAAGGGCTTCCAATAAAATCCTTTCCTGCTCTTAAATTTAATAAATCTAAAATCTATATTTCTTAAGTTATTTTTTAAATTAATTTTTATTGTAGTATAGTTGATTTACAATGTTGTGTTAGTTTCAGGTGTACAGCAAAGTGAATCAGTTATACATATACATATATCCACTTTTTTAGATTCTTTTCCCATATAGGTCATTACAGAGTATTGAGTAGCGTTCCCTGTGCTATACCATAAGTTCTTATTACTTATCTGTTTTATATATAGTAGTGTGTATGTGTCAACCCCAGTCTCCCAATTTATCCCTCCCACACTTCCGTCTTAAAATCTATATTTTCTTTCAAACACCAATCGCAACACTTGTTTAAATTGACCCCAAACTCACTGAGGGATCTTGGAGTGTCTTTAAATACCTTTGCCTCTGTTTCTCCATGTGTAGACTCCTAAGTATTTCATAGAGATATTGTAAGAAAGAAAGATGACACAACACTTAGTTGTACAAAACCCCAGGGACTAGGAAGCAGCCAAAGGGACCCTCAAAAAAAACCAGGGAGAGAGCAAAGTAAATTAAATCTACAAATTAACTCCAAATTCCACTTTATTCTGAGATTTCCTGTAACCAAACCTCAGCTGCTACCCAGTCATAAAACTGATTTACATTCGTTGGATGGTCTTTAATTTCCCCTTCTAAGATTGCCAGATTTTCCAAGGAAAGATATGGGACACCTAGTTAAATTTGAATGTCAGATAAACAATGGATTTAAAAAAAAAATAACTGTCATGAATATTGCATAGAATAGACTTATACTAAAAAATTAATCATTGTTTATCTGACATTCAAATTTAACTGGGCACTCTGTATCTCCATATTTTTTCTGACAGCCCTATATCTATCCTTACTTTGGTAAAGGTAGGCAATTCCTAAATGGTGCTGTGTGTGTGATAATTTATTGACTTGTACACTTTTTGAATGGATAGCCTATCCCAATAAAGTTTAAAACAATGTTTCTAAATGATATTTTAATTGTCCTTGAATAATAAGTCTGGCTTACATATCATTGTCCCTCTCTGCCTCTCCCCTTTCCACACTTCAAGAATATCTTTTGTGGGGGGAAACATCCTTTGTGAGCATTTCAGATGCCATATCTGGAAATATGCATGAGATCGACTAGACTGTTCTATGGGGAGAGATGAGAGTAAGAGTAAGGAGGGGAATACGAGTAAAGGAAAGTGCAGTCTGGGGGAAATTTTAAAAGAAATAATCATGTCAACCTGTTTTTCATACTGACCATTTCTTTATCTGATCATATCTAGGCCATGGGGCTTGATAAACCATAAACTAAAACTTGATAAGTGCATACACACAAAAACTTGTACCTGAATGTTCATAGCAGCTTTATTCATAATAGCCAAAAAAGTGGAAACAACCCAAATGCTCATTGACAGATGAAGGCATAAAGAACATACAGTGGAATATTATTCAGCCATAAAAAGGAAGAGAGTACTGATACATGCTACAACTTGGATGAACACTGAAGACATTTAGTTCAGTGAAAGAAGTCAGACACAAAAAGTCACAAATTGCATGCTTCCATTTATATTAAATGTCCAGAATAGTAAACCCATAGAGAAAGAAAGGAGATTAGTGGTTGCCAGGGGTTGTGAGGAGGGGGGGGATGGAGAGTGTCTGCTAATGGATGTGTAGTTTCTTTAGTTTCTTTTGAGGTGATCAAAATGTGCTAAAATCAGATGATGCTGATGGCTGTACAACTCTGTGATTATACGAAAATCCATGGAATTGGACACTTTAAAATGGTGACTTTTATGATACATGACTATATCTCAATAAAGCTTTTTTAAAATTTATTTATTTACCTATCTATCTATCTTGTTGCTTTGGGTCTTCGTTTCTGTGCGCAGGCTTTCTCTAGTTGCATGGAGCAGGGGCTACTCTTCATTGTGGAGTACAGGCTCTAGGTGTGCGGGCTTCAGTAGTTGTGGCAGGTGGGCTTCAGTAGTTGTGGCACACGGGCTTAGTTGCTCCGCGGCATGTGGGATCTTCCCGGGCCAGGGCTCAACCCCCTGTCCCCAGCATTGGCAGGCAGATTCTTAACCACTGTGCCACCAGGGAAGCCCAAAGCTGTTTTTTTAAAAAGTCAATGCATTAAAAAAAAAAATTAGTCAAATCTCAGTCGATGCTACAGCACCAGCCAAACAGAGCCATTCCTAAAGAGCCAGCAAAGTAATGAGTAGCTATTATTTGTGTGCCTATCATGCAAGGAGCTTTGATTACTATTACTGTTTATTAAAGTTTTTAATCTCATTTCATTTTCACAATGGCCCTATAGAGTATTATTATCCTCTGTCTTAGAAAAAGAGGAAATGGACTCTAAGAGACTAATTTGTTTGAGGCTTCTACAGGTAAGTAAGGGGCAGGGCAGCATCTGACTCCACAGCCCAGGATAGCCCAGTTCACACCTGTCCATGAGAGAAACCCAGAAACCTAGGGATTCTAGCTCAGCCCAGAAACAGGACCGTCAGGGCGCTGCCAGCTTCCTTGCTGCTCACTCCTTCCTCTGCAGTAGAAGTACTTTCTCCCTAGCGGATCTTGTTTTGTTTTTGTTTTTACTACATTCTCAGCCTTCCTCAACTTTATTGCATAGATTTGTTTCTTGCTTTAGATACTGCTTGGAAATTTCCTCACCCCTAGACGTCTTTAACAAAAGGTGCTTGGACTCTCAGAGCCCAACAAAAGCTCCTCATGGTGTTTTGCCTGCAATCAAAACTTAATGTCAGGACAAAATGGGGTACATACAGTTGATTTCATTTATATAAACCTCTGGAAAATGCATACTAATGTATAGTGCAGAAAGAAGATCAGTGGTTGCCTGGGGGAGGGTGTAAGGTGGAGAGGTGATAGAGGGAGGGATGACAAAGGGCATTAATAAACTTTGGAGATAATCTATACGTTTGTTTCCTTGATTTCTGTGATAGTTTCATTGGTATACACATAGGTCATAGCTTATGAAAATGTACTTTGTATACTTTAAATACATTCATTTTATCATATGTAAATTATACTGCATCAAAGCTGTTTAAATAAAAACTTTAAAAACAAAGAACAAACAAAAAAAACCTTAATGTCAGAATATGCTCTCATGTTATGAGATGCTTCACTCTGTGTCTCCAACCCCATGACTCTCCTGCTGCTGCTGAGCCATGCCATAGGACAGAAAAGGTCAATAGATTTAGGGCCTGGTGTCCAGTCTGGCTTATAACCCTGCCCCAAGCCCCTCCTGAACTGGACTATGGAGTGAGGTTTAAACTCATCAGAGGCTTCTCCTTGGGGCCATCTACAGAGCTGGGCATCTTTCCTCCTCCTTTTCTCTCCTCAGCAGGAAGGAAGCCTGCTTACCCACTCCCTTCTTCCATAGAACTACCTCCCACCACTCCCATCCCTCCTCCCCTTGCTGCCTTTCCCTCGGGCTGCCAGGTTGCCATGCCAATAAGGTTCCCATGGTTACTAAGAAGAGCTGCTACATTCCCATAGGCAGCACCTACCTAACAAAAGAGAAAAAGAGACCAGTATGGTCCCAAGGGAAAAAAAAAAAAAGGGACCGAAGGGGTCTCAGTCCAGCGGATGTTGGAAGACAGATTTGTTTATCTTTGATGTCTCCAGGCTGGACCTTGGACCAAATCCTGCTACCTCCACTCAAGTTCTCTCTTCCCTAAACCTAGGGAGAGAGGCGCCTGGCCCTAGTTCAAGTCCATTGTTTTACCTAGTGTGAGGTCCAAATAGACATCACATTGTGAAGATCATGTTAATATGTAAATACAATAATACATCTGGGCTCTTTGTCTAGCTAGGAAAATGGCAAAATGCAAAACATGCTCTGCTGTCTCGACTATTGGCTATCTTGTCTGAGAATCTGCTTTTCTCCTTACGGTATTCCTCCCTGGGATGACTATCGTAGGCCACACCAGGTTTGTTTGTTTGGTTTTTATTTAAAACAAAGTTTGTTTTCTCTCAAATATAAAGAAGTGTATTTTAATATAAAATTCAAAAATAAAGAAAATAAGAAAAAATCATTCGCAGTTCCAAAGTCAAAATATTTATTTCTTCTCTTAAAAATATACAGGTTTGTTGTTGCTGGTTTGTCTTACATAGTTGTAGAACATCATTTTTGAAATACAACTTAGTTTATTCAGATTTTGCTATGGTGAATTTTCTCTCTGCTTCTATCAGTTGTCAAACAAAAAATGGCACTTCCTCAGGAAAACATAGTTACCTTCTGTGCCTGAAAACTGGGTAAATTTCCCTTTGAGAGATAAGAGATTTTATCTTTGAAGATGGGGAGTTGACACCAAGATGAGTTTCCATAAACAGACCTTACTAAAATAGTCCTTATCCTCCATCCATTCCTCCTATATTTCCTAGTCACTTCCCCAGAATTTATTGTCCCTTGAAGCACAAACTCTCTTTCCTTTGTCAAAGGGTAAACTACCCCCCAAGTGTAAACATTTCTTTGAGTTTTACTTCTTTTTTGTCACCTCCCGTGCACATGAGCATTTATAAAAATAAAGTGCCTTGGGACTTCCCTGGTGGTGCAGTGGTTAAGAACCCACCTGCCAATGCAGGGGACATGGGTTCGATCCCTGGACCGGGAAGATCCCACATGCTGCGGAGCAACTAAGCCCATGCGCCACAACTACTGAGCCCGCGTGCTACAACTACTGAAGCCCGCATGCCTAGAGTTTGTGCTCCGCAACAAGAGAAGCCAACGCAACGAGAAGCCCGCGCACCACAACAAAGAGTAGCCCCCATTTGCCACAACTAGAGAAAGCCCGTGCGTAGCAACGAAGACCAGACACAGCCAAAAATAAAAATGAACAAAAAAAAAAAAATTAAGTGCCTTTTCTCCTGTTATTTATTCTTTTGTCAGTTTAATTCACAGGCTCCAGGCACTGAACTTAAAAGAGTAGAGGAAAAGTTTTTCCTCCCTGACACACCCATGATCATAGCAGAATAATTCATAATAGACAAGGGTAAACAACCCAGTGTCCAACAATGGATGAATAGATAAACAAAATCTAGTGTATACGTACAATGGAATAGGAATATTATTGAGCCTTAAAAAAAAAAGGAAATTCTGACACATGCTATAACATAGACGAACCTTGAAGACATTGCGTTATGCGAAATAAACGAGTCACAGACAAATTCTGAGGTATCTAGATTAAATTCACAGTAACAGAAAGCAGGAAAGCAGGATGGTGGTTGCCAGGGGCTAGGGAGAGGGGGAAATGAGGAGTTGTTGTTTCATGAGTGTACAGTTTCAGTTTACAAGATGAAAAATTTCTGAAGATGGGTTGCACAGCAACGTGAATATACTTAACAGAACGGAACTTCACACTTAAAAATGGTTAAGATGGTAAATTTTACGTGTGTTTTACCACAATTTAAAAAACACAAAGCAGGGGGAGGGATAAATTGGGAGATTGGGATTGACATATACACACTATTATATATAAAATAGATAACTAATAAGAACCTACTGTATAGCACAGAGAACTCTATTCAATACTCTGTAATGACCTATATGTATTTATCTATGTATATGTTTAACTGATTCTGTTGTACAGCAGAAACTAACACATTGTAAATCAACTATACTCCAATAAAAAAATTAATTAAAAAATAAAAATAAATAAAAATTCAGTTTTGTTTTTAAAAAATAAAATAAATAAAATAAAAAACACAAACAAATATAAACTTACTATATGACCCAGCAATTCCACTCCTCAGTATATACCCAGGAGAAAATAAAAATACATATGTCCACATAAAAACTTGTACAGGAATGTTCATAGCAGCCTTATTCCTTATAGCCAAAAAAAATGGAAACAAGCCAACAGTCCATCAGCTGATGGACGGTCTATTCATAAAATGGAATATTATTCAGCTATAAAAGGAAGGAAGAGCTGGTACATGTTATAACATGAATGAACCTGAAAACATTGTGCTAAGAAGCCAGACACAAAAGATACATATTGTATGATTCCATTTATGTGAAATGTCCAGAATAGGCATCTACAGAGACAGAAAGATTAGTGTTTGCCTAGGGCTGGGAGAGAGAGGTGGGAATGAAAGTGACTGCTAATGGGAACAGTTCATTTTTGAGGATTGTGGTGATGGTTGCATATCTACTACATGCAATAATATAAAACATAGACTTACATGCTTTAAATGGGTGAAATGTATGGTATGTGAATTATATCTCAAAAAAACTTTTTTCTAAAAACTGAAAAATAAAAATAAAATAGAGGTATTTAGGGACTTTCCTGGTGGTCCAGCGGTTAATACTCTCTGCTTCCACTGCAGGGGGCACGGTTTGATCCCTGGTCGGGGAAGTTCCGCATGCCGCTTGGTGTGGCCAAAAAGAAAAAAAAAAGAGGTATTTAGGCCTTAGTAAATTGTTGAGTTCTAATAGCTCTACTAGCTTAATGTGAAAAGTTAAACAAAGCAGATCCCTTGGACTGAATCTCTAATTAACTAGGGATGGATTTTTTAAAGTTTGTTCTAATTCCTGGGCTCAGCAAATTCAGTCCTCTGTTTTTAACTCTGCCATAAATGTATTGTTTCTTTAATTCCTGGATGCTGTCAAGGTGAAGGGAATAAAGGAGACTAACTTTCCTAAGCATTCATTGAAGGGCAATCCCTAATATCATACTGTGTTGTCCCAGGCAATTTATTTCTGTTTCACTTCAATTTCATCATATCTAAAATGGTAACAATAATAAATATCATTCCCGTAAGTGTGTGTAAGAAAAAGAGATTTACTGGGTGTCTCCAATGGAAAACCAGCCATTATTTAGAGCACACCCTTATGGATTATGTGTTTCTAGACTTTCATTGCTGTAGGGGAGAAAAAACTTTTTTCTACCCTCTTAAGTTCTATGCGTGGGCCTGACAATAAACTGACATAAGACAAATTAACAGGAGAAAAGCATATGAATTTTATTCAATATTTTTAGGTGCTGATGGGAGTCTTTACAGGAAAGTCAAGACCCAAAGAAGCAGTCAGAACCAAGAGCTTATATACTTTTAAACAAAGAAATGATACATTTAAGGAGAAGTGATAAGACAAAGGGGTTTGAAGTTGGGGCAGCAAATTGTGGGAAAGTGACTAGGAAATACGTGGGGGAAACCAGGAGAAGATCGGGGTTATTTTAGTGGGTCTGTTAGTACAGGTCCATTTTGGCATCGACTCCCTGTCTCCAGTGACAAGAACATTCTCCTCTTCCTGGTTCAGGGAGGGAACTTTTTTCATGGGAAATTTTATGACCTGTTTATAGGTAACAGGGAGGCCAGAGGGCCCTTCCTGAAGCTACTGTTTCTCAAGCGCCTTCAGCTCAAAATAATCAACATGCCAAAGTATCATATTTTGGGGTGGGGTGCTCTGAACCCCTTCATTGCCCTTGAGCTACTTTGCAATTCTGTAAGTTGTAGATAACTAATAGAAACGCAAAACAATTCTTGCCTATAGACACAAGTTAATTCTGTCAAGTGGAAGTTCAATTGGCTTCCCTCTTCCCTGAATCTTGGAAAAAGTCAGCTTACCATCCATTTGTAAATTCATTTTGAAATTCTTTTACTCCATATAAATTTGTGTCTCCACTGCTCCTTTAAACTGGTTGCATCTTACTGTTTCCCTCATTAATAATTAAATTTTTAACCTGTTCTTTTTAAAGAAAATCTGTATGAGAGTCTTGTTTTACCTTTTTTGACACTTTTTTTTAAAAAACACTTTTTAACCTTTCTGTTGCTGGTAAAATGAGAAGGAACACTTCTAGTTGTGGGTTCTTTCCAGTGCAACACAAAACTTAGTTAAATTGAAACCGTAGACATTTACTTTACTAAAGGTTTCATCATAAGCTTATTTTATTTTATTTTATTTTATTTTATTTTGGCTGCACCACGTGGCATGCGTGATGTTAGTTCCCAGACCAGGGATCAAATCTGTACCCTTCGCAGTGGAAGTGCGGAGTCTTAACCACTGGACCGCCAGGGAAGTCCCAAGCTTATTTTATTTTTTAACTATACCTCTAGTAATCACATCAAAAGAAATCTGGCTTTCAAATGTTAGGTAGGGAGGGATAGTAATAAGAGCTTATATTTACTGAGTACTTAATATATTCCAGGCACCAATTTAGGTATTTTACTTGTGTTATCCCTGTGAGACAAGTGCTGAGAACCCAACCTTCCCTTTCTGTCTACAATCACAAGACTGCTATTTCACTGTCTTCATTAGCATTACTTCACTTTTCACTTTCCTGGACTCTTCTGCCCAAGCAAATGCTTTGATTGTACATTACAGGAATTCCCATCAGCTCTTCAGCGGAAAGCATTAATAGACAGTATGTGCACTACAATTCTTTGAATCATATTATTGGGCAATAAAAAGAAAGGAAAAACGCATGCTTCAACACGAATGGACCTTGGAAACGTTATACTAAGTGATGGAAGCCAGTCACAAAGGATCACATATGGTCTGGTTCCATTTATATGAAACAAAATAGACGTGGAGACCCACTCGGACCACCACCCACCCTCAACGAGTTCACATAAAGATTATTATTTTTTCTGATGATCTTTTAAATTGAAGTATAGTTGATTTACAATGTTGTGAACATAAAGATTATTTTAAACCGAAGATGTTTGAGATATAGTAAATGCAGACAGAAGCCTTTCAAGAGCATCCCTATGTGACCAAAAGACAACGCCTTGCAAGAGCAAAACTGACCTTAATCTCCTCGGGGAGCCTCACTGCCAGGAAGACTGACCTTTCACACCTGGAAGAGAAATTGCATAAACAAATTTTATCAAGAACTGTCTTGCATTTGTTTCCCTAAAAGCCCTTTTGTCTTTCTTAAAACAAAACAAACCCCAAAACACCAAACCTTTTGTACTTCCCATAGAAGCTCTCTTTCTCTCCTTTCTCCTTCCTCTATTAAATTGATATATAAACCTCTACCCACAGCAGTTCAGAGAGCCTCTTCATCTGAATGGTCCTGCATGCCTATGAATAAGACTTGTTTTCCTTTCTCCTGTTCATCTATTGTTAATTCAAAGGCCCCCATTATTGAACCTAAATTAGTAGAGGGAAAGGTTTTTCTCCTAACAGAGGGGATGGGGAGAGTTGGAGGAAAATGGGGAGTGACTGCTAACAGGTAGGGGGTTTATTTGGAGGGTTAGTGAAAATGTCCTAAAATTGATTGTGATGACGGTTGCACAACTCTGTGAAGTTACTAAAAACCATCGTATTGTACACTTTAAATGGGTGAATTGTATGGTATGGGAATTATATCTCAATAAAGCTGT
Source organism: Eubalaena glacialis (assembly GCF_028564815.1). NCBI lineage: Eukaryota > Metazoa > Chordata > Mammalia > Artiodactyla > Balaenidae > Eubalaena > Eubalaena glacialis. Next base: position 8,465,126 of record NC_083725.1, on the reverse strand, counting down.
TTTTTTAAAAAAGATCCTTTAAATCTCTGCTCTCAATCTTCACCCTGCTTTTTCTACCATTCCTAGTCTATCATGATTCCTACTCAGTCTTACCCAATCAAGTCCCCAAGTATGGAAAGAATTGCCTTGAACCAAACTTCAAATTCTCAGTAAATTTTGACTTAACCTTGCCCTCTAAGATACTGTGGAAGTTCTGTCCAGGTGGTATTCTCCCTTACTGTCCTAAGCAATAAATTCATCTTTGTCCTGTTGACAGAAGAGGCTGGTTTGGGAGTAAGCTTGTGTGTGTGTGTGTGTGTGTGTGTGTGTATGTAAAATATACACGACATAAAATTTGCCATTTTTTTTTTTAATTTTATTTATTTATTTATTTATGGCTGTGTTGGGTCTTTCGTTTCTGTGCGAGGGCTTTCTCCAGTTGCGGCAAGTGGGGGCCACTCTTCATCGCGGTGCGCGGGCCTCTCACCATCGCGGCCTCTCCCGTTGCGGAGCACAGGCTCCAGACGCGCAGGCTCAGCAATTGTGGCTCACAGGCCCAGTCGCTCCACGGCATGTGGGATCCTCCCAGACCAGGGCTCGAACCCGTGTCCCCTGCATTGGCAGGCAGATTCTCAACCACTGCGCCACCAGGGAAGCCCAAAATTTGCCATTTTAACGCTTTTTGAGTGTACAGTTCAATGGCACTAAGTACACTCATGCTACTGTTGCAGTCATCACCACCGTCCACCTCAACACCATTTTCATCATCCCAAACTGAAACTTCATAACCATTAAACGATAACTCCCCAGCCTCCCCCTGTCCCCAGCCCCTGGTAACGACTATTGTGCTTTCTGTCTCTATTCTAGGGACCTCATATAAGTAGAATTATACAATATTTCTCCTCTTGTGTTGGTTTCTTTCACTTAGCATAATGTTTTCAAGGTTCATCCATGTAGCACGTGTCAGAATTTCATTCCATAAGCCCCTCAGTTCATTCACATTCAAACCTCAAGTCATAATCTTCAGTGTCCTGCCTTCCTCTCTATTTCATCCTCCCCTTAATTTCTGAAACACAAATCCGATCTCATTCCTTCTCTGATTCAAATGTCTTAATGTACGAGTCAGGCTATGGCAATTCTTGGCTGAACCCAGCCTGCAGAAGTATTTGATTTGGTCTTCAGTTTTTCCAACATTTAAAAAATCAGGAGATTTCACGTGAAAATCTTGATTTCTGGCCTGGCTTACTGAATTTGATCATCTTGCAACATTTGTTGCATTGCCGAATGGCAACAACCACTTGAACCTGAGTAAAAGCCTCCTCCACCCAGTCCGTCCTGCTCAGCCTGTCGCAGGGCCTGCAAACATCTGACTTTCAAAGCCATGTCTGAATGGTCCCTCTGGGTCTGCAGGAAAAAGACAAGATTAAACTGCCTCCTCAGGCAGCAAGGAGAGGTAAAGCATTAGCTGTCAATTAGTATCAACATGGTGCCATCTTCAAAACAGACCTGGGCAGAAAAAAGAAACAGGCTGAGAGCCATAGCACATCATTTAGGGAAATTAAAATTATGTACATATAATAAAACAATTCACATCTTATAAGAACAAATACAAATAAAATGATACATATCAAACATTTTGGAACATTTATGTAGGAAAGGATAGAGAAAGGAAGAGGAGAATCACCCTTATCACCTTTATTTGTGATAAAGGGGAACATATAAATGAAAACAAATATATGATATCGTTTAAACGTGGAATCTAAAAAAAATGATACAAATGAACTTATGTACAAAACAGAAATAGACCCACAGACATAGAAAACAAACTTATGGTAACTAAAGGGGAAAGGTGGAGGAGAGATAAATCAGGAGTTTGGGATTAACATATACACACTACTATATACAAAATAGGTAAACAACAAGAACCTACTATATAGCACAGGAAACTATACTCAATATTTTGTGATAACCTATAAAGGAAAGAATCTGAAAAAGTATGTATACATATAACTGAATCATTTTGCTGTACACCTGAAACTAACACATTATAAATCAACTATATTTCAATTACAAAACAAACAAACAAAACAAGCAAGGCCATGCCCAGACCAATGATGACACATAAACTAAGTTCAATGAACTCATTCAGCTATAACTGATATCCAAAAAAAAGTGTGTATATATATATATATACATATATATATATATATATATATATACACCTGTGTATCTTAGCATCTGTGTCAGGACTGGGTCTAAGGCAGATATTTGATAAATTATTTGGTATCAGTGCCCATCTTGAACCCGAAGTCTCCTCTTCAATTTCAGGAGACAGTATAGAACAATGGTTAAGTGTATAAACTTTGGAGTAACATGGATCTGTGTTTGGACTGGTTCTGCCACTTATTATCTGCCTGTCCCTGGGCAATTACTTAACCTCTGTAAATCTCAGTTCCTTAACTGTTAGCTGAGAGAGAAACGATTGATAACATAACACCTATATAGAGTTGGCTGAGGTTTACGTTAAGTAATGTACATATATACAAGCCCAGTTTCTGCCACGTAGGAAGCCCTCAATGAATAGCAGTTATGATGATCAATAATTTATTTGAATATTTTAGTTCAAGTGAATAAAGTAAAGCTTCTACTATTTTATTTTGCAAATCACTGCCTGATAGGACATTATAATGTATTATTCATAATGCCTTTCAGTGGCTAAAATATATTTTCACTGGTTTATTTGTGCAGGGGATCTTTGCCAACTGAATTTGGGCTCCTTCTAACTATCTATCTACAGTCCATGTGGCCAAGACTCCTAGAATACCTGCTTCCAGCGATGGCAAAAGAGGCAGCTAGCAAAATCTTACTGATGTACAATTTACAATGCATTTTCTCATTAAATGCATGCATTTAATTGAGGTGTTTAGGCCTTTTACATTTAATGTGATTAGTGATATGACTCGACTTAAATCTAATATCTTGTTGTTTTCTATTTGTCCCATCTGTCTCTCTCCCCTTTTTTTCTTTCTCTTTTTTTTTTGGATTAACTATATTTTATGATTCTATCTTATTTCCCTTTTTGGCTTATTAACTATAGCTCTTCGATTTGTTATTTTACTGGTTGTTTTAGGGTTTATAGCTTACATCGTTAACTTACTACAGTTCAACCTACAAGTAATATTGTATTTGTGTATATGATAAGAACCTTAAAACAGTATTCTTTCATTATTCTTTTCCTGGACTTTATACTATTGTTGTCATTCGTTTTACTTCTACATATGTTATAAACCTCCAATATATTATTATTTTTGCTCTTAACATCCCATTGTTTTTCAGAGATCTAGGAAATAAGAAAAAACTCTTTTATACGCACATATTTACCTTTCTTAGATCTCTTCATTCCTTTGCGTGAACATGGGTTTCCATCTGCTGCGATATTCCTTTTTCCTGAAAAACTTCCATTAATATTTCTTGTGGGGTCCAGTGGTTAGGACTCTGAGCTTTCACTGTCATAGGCCTGGGTTCCATCCCTGGTCGGGGAACTAAGATCCCACATGCCCGGAGGCCAAAAAACAAAAAACAAAAAATTAAAGTTGGTGCTACATTCTCATATGGCTTTATTTCTGATGAGAAGTTTAATGTCTTTCTTATTTTTGATTCTCCAAACATAATGTTTCTTTTTCGCCTCTGACTGGTTTTAAGGAATTTTTTAAATTTTTATTAAAAAAATTATTTTTAGACCACATCACACAGCTTGTGGGATGTTAGTTCCCTGACCAGGGATCGAACCTGTGCCCCCTGCAGTGAAAGTGCGGAGTCCTATCCACTGCACTGCCAGGGAATTCCCCCTAAGCAATTTGATTATGATGTGTCTTGCTGTAGTTTTTTTTTCATGTTTCTTCTGATTTAGGTCTTATCTGTGGGTTTACAGTTTTCATCAAATTTGGACACTTTTCAGCCATTATTTCTTCAAAAATTTTTCATCTCAGACATTGTATTTTAAACCTCTAGAAGTTTGATTTGGACCTTTTTGGTATCTTCTTGTGTCAACTTACTTAATTTTTTTCTTTACCTTGTTGAACAGGTAACAGTTACAGTAGGTTTTTATGCCTTTATTGACTCACTCCATCATTTGTGTTATTCATGGATGTTTCTATTGATCAGTTATTCTCATTATGCATATTTTCCTGCATCTTTGCATGCATGGTCATTTTTTATTTGAATGTCAAACACTATGAATGTTTCCTTGCTGGGAGTTGACTATTTTTGGATTAATATACATATTCTTGAGATTTGTTTTCCTGGGATATAGTTACCTTCCATGAAACACTTTAGTACTTTCAAGGATGAGGATAGCATTTAAACATTGTCATGGAGGACAAAAAAGGTAGGCTGCTTTGTCAGAGCAGCCTTTAGTAGGAACTAGTTTTTCCCACTACTGAGACAATATCTTTCCAGGCATTATTATACCCTACGTCCTTTAATTACCATGGGTTTTTCCACTGTGGCTGGTGGCAACAAGAAGTATTCCTAGTTCTTTGTGAGGTTCAGGGATTATTTCCTCTAAGCCTTTCAGGCGACTCTTCCTCAAACTTGAGTAGTTTCCTCATATACATGCACTGGTCTCTTTCCTGAGTCCAGATCCAATTGCCTACTAAAATATCTCCAGTTGTACATATGGCAGGTACCTGAAACTCAACATATCTAAAACATAATTTATCTTCCTCCATAATTTCTACTTCTCATATAGTTCCAGTTTCAGGGAATGACATTTCTATCCATCAAGTTAGCCAACCTAGGAATGTAAGTGCTAGTCTTGAGCCCTTTTTCTCTCTACCTCCTCACCCCGTCACCAGGTCCTTAAGTTTCTTCCTTCTTGCTATCTCTCTAAACTGTTTTCTGCAGATTCATGTTTTCATCATTTCTCCCTTGAATAATGGAAACAACCAGCCTCTAGCCTCTACATTCACTACTGCTAATCTCATTCACCTGAAATCCATGTGTCTCCTTGCTACGAGAGCGGTCTTTTGTAAATATGAATACAATCGTATCATTTTCCTTAAAGTCCCTCAGTAGCTCCTTGCTGACACCAAGATAGTGTCCAAACTTTATGTGATGACCTAAAGCTATCATTTAACTGCCTATCTCAACTTCCATTAATTTATTCACTTATTCTTTCAAAAATTTTTGAGTCCCTATTCCAATGCTAGACCTTGTGCTAGGCATGGGGATATAAAACAGAAGAAAGCAGTGATGGTCTTCCCCTAGTCTAATGGGGGAGACAGATAATTAAATAAGTGATTACAATTTAGCAGGGTGAATACTTTGATAAGAGAAGTTCAGGGTGTTCCAGGAGCTCAAAGGAGGAGCAGGGAGGTAGTTGGGGAAGGTTTCACAGACGATGTGATGGATGAGGAGGACTCGCCAGGAGAAAGGTGTATGCGTGGAGAGGATGGAGGAAGGCAGAGGGAATGCCATATGAAGACCCAGAAGAAAGAGGAAGTTGGTGTATTTTAGGAATGATGACTGAAAGAGTACAGAGAGGCATGTGGTGAAAGAGGTATGCAGACCCAGACACCCACAGCCCTTATAAATCATGATAAAGAGTTTAGACTTTATTCTGTTGGGAATGGGAGCCACTGAAGGCTCTTAGGCAGGAAGAAGAATAATCAGATTTCCATTTCCTAAAGCTCTATCTGGCTGCTGTGTAGGGAATGGATTAGAGGTAGCTGATTGGAAGCAGGAAGACTTTTCCAATAATTTAGGTGAAAGGTGATGGTGGCAGTCGACATGGAATCAAGGGGGTGGATTTGAACACTTTTTTTAGGGGGTAGAATCAAAACTACTTGGTAATTGATTGGATGTGGGAGGTAAAGGAGAGGCAGTCAACTATGACTTCATCATATGTGCAGCCATACTGTCCTTATTTCTGTTCCTGCCACATACCAGCACGTTTTTGCCTTAGGGCTATGTACTTGGTTCCCTCTGCTAACCCCAGACCTTTACATGGCTGGCTTCTTCTCTGTATTCAAATCTCAACACATTCAAGTCAGCTCCTTCCCTTCAAATAGCCAATGGCAGCCGCCCTGCCAGCCGTTCTCTATGACATTTTCATGCTTGTTTTTAAAAATCACTTATCACTATTACCTTATTTTATTCTATTCTATCTATTTACTTGAATGTAAACTCCATTAAAGCAGACATCTTGTCTGTCTTGCTTACCACTAAATCCTATTATTTGAAAAGGGTCTGGCAAATAGAGGGTACTCAGTAAATTGGAAGTTTATCTCTTGCCATTTCTCCTCCTATTCTATTCTGGCCATAATGAACAAATCACAGTGCTCTAAATATGCCGGGTAGCTTTGCTTGTGCTTTTTCCTCTGAGTAGAATTCCCTTCCCACCCTTTCTTCTCTTTGCTAATTCCTCATTGTTCCTCAAGACTTCATTTTTATCACATTGCATTACCTTGTCTGTTTTCCCACTGGAGAGAAGCAAGTTGAGGGCATTAAGTATTCCAAACGTCTAGCCAAGGTAGGTAGATAGAGAACAGGCACTAGGTGAATGCTTATGTAGATCGCCGGGGAGCTTGTTAGAAATGCAGGGTCTTGGTCCTCACCTCAGATGGACTGAATGAGAATCTGTACCTAGCAAGATCTCCAGGTGATTGGTTTTCACATTAAAATTTGATGAGTGCTACTTTAGTGGTGATAATACAAAGCCTAAATTTAACTGGGTGGCCTTGTGATCCATAACGGAAGGCAGGTATGGTAAAGAAAAAGGCATGATTCTGGGAATCTGCCAAACCCGGTTGGATTTTTTTTTGATCAGTTACAACACTTAGATGGTTGTTGTGAAATAATAAATAGGAAAGCCCTGGTACATGGTAGATACTTAATAAACCACAGCATCTCTCTCCCCTGGAAGATTCCAAGGCTAGAAACTAGGATATCTGGCCTCTGGATCTGGTATTGTCACCAATTCACTAAATCAAGGAACCACAGAGTTAGAAGGGACCTTCATATAGGTCCCATTTAGCAGCCTTGTGCTATAGAAACTAAGGTTCATAGCTAGACTGGAGATAAAGTTTTCTGAGTTTCATGCTCTGCCACACAGCTTCCTCACTTGTAAAATTAGGAAAATAATGCCCCTCCTAGTTGTTTCACAGATGGCATCTAATCTTCAATAAGTATGCAAGAGCTCTTTAAAAATGCAAGGTATAATTATTATTGTTTTTAAAATCTGGATTGTATTACACGTGTTGGGATTTGTAAGATGTCCTTCCATCAGGCAAGTTAGAGTAGACTCATATCTACTAAATTCTTCCTAAATCCACACTTAAAAAATATATATATATATTTATTTATTTTTGGCTGCATTGGGTTGCCACGTGCAGGCTCTCTAGTTGTGGCAAGGTTCGTTGCCCTGTGGCATGTGAGATCTTAGTTCCCTGACCAGGGACCGAGCCTATGTACCCTGCACTGGAAGGCAGATTCTTAACCACTGGACCACCAGGGAAGTCCCCTAAGTTCACACTTTTGAGAAACGATAGAGTTTGGAGGAATTGTTGCTATTGTAATTAATAATTACAATAATCAGTGTATCATTAAACCACTTAGTCTCTTTATAATAAGATATCTAAGCCTCAGCAAACTGCTTATTTTAATCAAAATTCCAAAAGAAATAAAAATCTTTTCTATGCAGTTCCTTATAATAAATAGTTGAAGATATTTACTCATATGGGGCAAAAACTAAGTTTAGGAATGTCTCCTCTTTGTGATGATTTTAATCGTGGAGTAAATCAAGCAATAGATTTATAAGAAAAGGAAACGAGTGGGTATTCATAGATCTGGTCTCAGTGAAAATGAGATTATTGCCAAGGCTAAAATAAATAAGAAAGAAGTCCCCTCTCCAAAGGAGTTTACATATATAAATCCCAGGTTGGACCTTTTATTTCAGGGCTTCTGCTACTCTGAATGCTTAGTTCTCTTCTCCCATCGTGTTAGTTTTGACTTCCTGACCCTCTTCCTGAAAGAGAAGGTAGTTTCCACAGGCTCAGAGTTGGGGACTCGTCTGTTCTGGAATGGGGCTGGAAGTTGGGCAGGGTAGAAGAGGTCAACGACCCCACCCCTCAGCCCACTGAACTAACTGGAGGAGAGTCAGGAGGTCTGGGTAGTTGTTCTGCCACTGACCTTGAGTAAGTCAGTTGATACCTGGGCTCACACTATGTAAGGTTATACTAAAGAGCTTCCAGTTGTAAAAATCTGATTTTATAGGTGGCCTGAGAGGAGCAGCTCTAAGCACACCTAGAGGTGAAGGAAAACAGGAAGTGGAAAAAAGAGGAAAAAATACGGAGTGAGAGATATAAGAAGCTGGGAATAGGGGAGAAAAAGGTTATAGGTCAGGCTTGATGGTTCGATGCCAAGAAATTGCCGTCCCTGGGGTAGAGACGGACTGGTGGGGACAGAGATGAAAACAGTTTCATTTCTATTTACTTGATCGTTTTAATCTCAGCCAACACTTTGCTGTCAGAGAACACGCCTAATGCAGCCGAACTGCATGGCAGCTTGACCTATTCTTAGTCATTTTATTCTTAATCGTTAAGTGACCTTGATTTAAACCCATCATTGCTTAGTACCCTTTGGTTACTTAAGTCTCCAACCAAAGAGACCAAGATGACTTCTGCATTTTATTGTTCTGTTGTTAGGCTTCATAATAGAAAGACAAGCAACCCTTCAGAAGTAAATGGGAGGGAGCAAAGAACACGATACGGGATCAGGAAGGACGGCATCCCCGGAAGCGGCGCGGGTGGGCCCGGAGGACGGACTGCATTTCCCAGGCCCGGTCGCCACGCGGCCCCGCCCCCTCCGCCGCCGCGGCCCCGCCCCCTCCACCCGGGCGGCTGGACTCGGCGCCCGCCCGACTTCCCAGCGGCCCCGTGCGGCCCGGGCATGCCCAGTGTGGGCGCAGCGGCCCCGGCCCTGGGAGCGCCAGGGTGGGAGCGGGTGGCCGGGCGCGGAGGGGTGCGGAGGGGCGTGGAGGAGCCGAGCGGGTCAGCGGTGGGCCAGGGGCCGGGCCGGAGCCGGAGCCGCGGGGGCGAAGCTGCCGGGTAGGTGCAGTTCTGCCGAGCCTGGCCCTGGCGCCGCACAGCCTGCGCGCGCGGCAGGGGCCCCGGTGGCTGGGGCGGCGAGGGCGTGTGAGGGCAGCAGGGCCCGAGCGCTGGGTTGGGAGGTGCGGGCGGGGGCTGCGCGCGGGGACGCCTGACGGGAAGGTGCTGCGGCGGCGGAGCAGGGCCGGGGCGCGGGACGCAGCCCGCAGTCGCGGGCGAGCCTCTGCCCAGGTGCGGCGCGGCTGTCTTTAGCTCCCCGCTTGATGGGAGGTGAGCGTGCCCCGCGCTTCGTGCACGGCTGTGGTTGCGGAGGGAGACCAGCTTCCAGTCGGGTTTGCCAAGGAGCTGGGGGGAAACGGGTCCGAAGGGACCTGTGGGCTCTGAGCATCCGGGGAGCCCGGTGGGATGTGAGGATGCTTACCTTTAGTGAAACTGGAGTGGGATGTGAAAGCCTCCTGCTTTCCGGACTTGGGTTTCTGGGTTTAGTGACTTAGAAATGAAACTACAGGACCGTGCCTCAGTAGATGCTTAATAAGTTCTCATGACTGTTTAGGAATTTAATGGCCAGCTGTATTTACAGGCTTAGGAGACATTTTGTCCATGGGATGCTCGGGTTAAACAAAAATCCTCATCGCAAAGCTTGAGTAAAAAGCCCCGACTGAGGGTTCAGACACCGGGGTTTTGAAGTTCGCTGTAGCCTTTCACGTGCTGTAATCTTGGGCAAGCCATTTAACTTCGGAGATTCAGTTCCTCCGTCTGTGAAATGCTGTGAACCAGATGCATCTCACTTACGTCCACTACAGTTGGAGGGTTCCCTCCGTGTTATACAGTCTCTGGTCTCAAATCGTGGCAGGTTGCTTTTCTCCATGCCTGAGCTTTTTGTCAAACCGGATAATATTTCTGGATATTCCGGATAATTCAAATAGGATCTGCGTGTAAAGTTGAAGTGACTTGTCCTTCACAGGCCACTATTGGTCAGTAGGTAACCTGCCACTTGGTACTTGCAGAAGCCAGTTGTTAATGGCCATGGTTCAGGTAACACAGATCCTCTCATTGGATTAGGACCCACATGCTTTCAGCTGTGTCAGCACCTTGTGAGAAACCCAGACTAAGTAATCGGCTTCCTTAAACTCCCAGACTAGCTCATTCTGTAGTGGGATTATGTTTATGTAGAAGTTAAGTTTTTATTTTCATGTTACTGCACTTTGTACTCAAAACCTATGAAAAATTTTAATACCCTTAATTCATAGACGAGGAAGTAGATGGTTAAAAGTGAATCCATGATAATCTTTAGAAACTAGTGTCTTATGTATCATCATTGAGCTTTAACTATTCACCTATCACTGAGTATCCTATCACTCAGGTGTTTTTTGTTTGTTTTTAAGTGGGAGCATTAACAAAAGTTTCTTACCCTAGAAACTTGTCTACCTGAAGTGAGTGCATCTGTGTAGGATTTGACCCAAGGAGAAGATGGTACATGCAGTGTTGTGCAAGTTGCCTTCCCTCTGCTGTATTCCCTGCTCTTCCTGTTCTGGGTGGCAGTAGTCCAGTTGGGTCAATAAGGTACCGTTTGGTGAAGTGGTCATTAGGGAAAGTGTGCTTATGTTTTGAAATTCGAGGTGTATAGAAGCTGCCTGTGAAATTGTCATTATGGTCTATCTCTTAAATTAAGAATACCCTAGATTGGTTTAGTCAGGTTTGAGAACTTTAGAATCCCAAGTCCTTAATTAAACTTTTGAAAATGGGTTTTCCATTCACCTTAGACATTACATGGGAGCGTAGTATTTTAAAAATACTTATACACGTGAACTTTCAAGTTATTATTTTATGAAGCTAGATTTCTCATTCACCTAAGAAATAAATAAAATGGGAAAGCTATAGAGTGTTAAAGAATATTTATACACGTGGACTTAACCTTTTTCTGGCCTAGTTTAAAATTCATTGTTTCCTGCATGCTTGTTAAAATTGTACATATATGTATACATTTAAAGTTGGAAAACAGGGAAGGCATATTTGGGGGTCTTGGTGGGAAATTTCACATCATACTTTGAACTTATCTGTGTGCTGGAGGGCCCTGTGTATGAAGTGCAGATTTAGTAATTTTTGTTAGAACTTTCATTTTGTTCCTGTATTTGTATTCAAGTAACATCAAGCACAAATATTGCTTAGGAGGATATTGAAGTGTAATTATCACCCATCTCATGATCTCAAATCTCAAAAGTACTTGGGACGTGTAGGAGGGGTAGTTAGGGACATCAAGGCCCAGAGAAGAGATTACTAATCCATGTAAAAGTGAAAGGGTGGTAAGTGATTTAAAAATTTATTGATTTCAGGTTTTGCAGTAGTTACAGGTATAACCTCACTTAGTTAACTGTACTAGTATCTACCTAAGTGCTAGAACCTACTGCACTCCTATTAGAGAAGTATGTGGAAAATGTCATCAAATGTACATGAAGTAACTTGAAGATAAATATTTTTCCCCGATTATGCTCCGTCTGTTTCCAGGTGCTTCATGATGAGACATCTGGGGACACTTCTCTCTCCTTTGTGTAGTTGATAGTTTGGGCAGTGAAGAGATGGCTGACAGTGTCAAAACCTTTCTGCAGGACCTTGCCAGGGTGAGTATGTCAAGTCATCTTTTGACCCTTTTGCTGCAGGAACTGACTAGAAAATCCTTTAGGTATTTTTGAAATTTTTCTTATATTTGTTGGGTTCTTCACCTACAAGTTTTCATTCTAATCCACACTACTCGAGGGAGAGGTATTATCCTGCATCTCGCAGAATCTTGGGAGAACTGTCTAATGAGTGTCTGTAGTATTGAAACCCTGTTCAGCTTGGCCCCAGACCCTCTTTTTTTTTTTTTTTTTAACTTTATTTATCAATATTTTTTTTTTTTTGGCCATGCCACATGGCTTGTGGGATCTTAGTTCCCCGACCAGGGATTGAACCCCGGCCCTTGGCAGTGAGAGCGTGGAGTCCTAACCACTGCACCTCCAGGGAATTCCCTAAACTTTATTTTGGAATAATTTTAGAGTTGCAGGGCTGTACAGAGAACTCCCCTATATCCTTCACCAGGTTCTCCTAATGTTAACATCGCATGTAACCATGGTATATTGTTGAAGACCAAGCAATGAACATTGGTACAGTGCTATTACCTAAACTCCTTTGTCCGGATCTACACTATAGGACCTGTCTTATTCTCCCATTCTACAAGGCTGAGATGATGATGCTCTAGAAAAATGTCCCGTAGAGATCTGTTTAGGATGTAGTCACCCACATGATCAGTAGCATAACATTCCATTACACTGGCTGTCTGAGGTCTAATGCCCTAGTTGTAGCCCCTGTAGCTCTATTCCCGGGAGCAGGAGAGAGGCCAGTTCTCATGGGGAGTGGGAGTGTTTAAAAGTTTATCACCTTTGAATCAAAGAGGGGGGAATTGAAGGAATATCTTAGAAGGGCCAAAGAGAATTCATGCAATGTGATCTTCTTTTAATACCTTACGTCCTTTTGTGCGATAAAATTTCAACCCTGGATCAATTATACAATGTGAACTTTGTGTGTCTGTCTGCCCCACTAGACTGTAAGTATCTCAGAAGTGGGGATGCTGTCATCATCCTAGCACATACTAGGCCCTAAGCCATTTGAACTTAACTATCTTAAAATTTTAAACTGTTTGTGGAAGATTTAGAGGTTAAAAAGCAAAATAAGATTAAACATTACTCATAGACAAAAGATCAGGTGCATGCTGCCAATTTATGCTCCTATCGGCAGGTACTTCATAAACTTGTCCATTTCTCTGTATCCTGACAGTTTTCTCTAAAATTTGTTTTCGCTTATAACAGTAGGTGAAAATGCCATTCTTAAATCCATGTTGGCCATTGCTTCCAGAATGCCTTTTTCTGCTGCTGCTTTTTTTTTTTTTGGCTGCGTGGCATGTGGGACCTTAGTTCCCTGACCAGGGATCGAACCCGCGCCCCCTGCATTGGAAGTGCGGAGTCTTAACCACTGGACCACCTGGGAAGTCCCCTTTTTTCTGCTTCTTGATGAAGTTGAATACCCTAGTCCTTCCCACTCTACTTTGGACATAAATCTGTTGTGGTACTTACTAAACTATACATTTTTATTTATTTATTTTTTCTTTTGGTTTACTTGTGTACTTTTCCTGCTGAGTTATAAGTTTCCTGAGCATTTCCATATGTTGTCTAGCTCATTGAAGATGCTCAATATGGGAGTGGGTGGATGAATGAGTGCAGTCCTTTGAACTGGGTAATAGGTAGTTCTGATGTTTGTAGTGATAACAGTAATCTTTCTGCCATTGGGGCTCTTCCAGTCATTGGCAAGTGCCTCCATCAGTGACTTATAGACTTAACAACCCTCTCCCTCAGCATACACTGTTTAAAGACATTCTCCTCCAGCTACACTACAATGTTGTTTCTGTCTCATGTGGCGTGCTCTTATCCTACAGCTTTTCACACTTTTACAGTGATTATTTCTTTGTGTCTTCCATTAGCCTTGGTCCAGCCCTGGTCCTTTCTTGAGACCAGTGTTCAGTCTACCCTAGTATTGCTAGTTTAGTACAGGATGTAGATCGTACTTGTAGACATTAGATTGATATTGGAAGAGTATAGAGGAGGGCAATAACTTGGCTTTATAGTATTGGTAAGTGTTGGAGTAGAAAACCACTATTTTGCAACCATGTTATTCAAGATTGGTTTGGGCAAGAATTATTAATTGATGCTAAATCTAGGGGAGAGGACTTGATGAGCAGGATATTTGCCTGGTCTCAGAAATGTCTGCCCACAGATTACTTATTAGTTGCAAGGAGAAAAATTTGCAACCATACAATGGAGCTGGATAACACCTTGACTGAATATGTAAAATTGACATCACCAGCAAGGTGAGACAGATATCACATGCCTCTGGATATAATACCTGGAAGGGCACACCATCACTTATGTGATATTCCTGCCAAAAATATGTAACCTGGGACCTAATCATGAGGACACAAACCTAAATTGAGGGCATCCTGTAAAATAACTGACCTGTATACTTCATAAAGGAAGACACGCTAAGGAGCTGTTCCTGATTAAAGGAGACTGAAGAGATATGAGAGCTAAATGCAACATGTGATTCTGAACTGATGTCTGATACTTGAGGGGTAAAAACGCTATAGAGGGCATTACTGGGACAAATGGGGAAATTGGAATATGGACTGTAGATTCAACTATTTCAATATTTAATTTCTTTAATAGATAACTATCTTGTTATATTAAAGAATATTGTTCTTAGGAAATATACACTGAACAATTAAAAGTAAAGAGACATGACACAGCAACCTACTCAAATGATCTAAAAAAATGTATATATATATATAAACAAGAATAAATAACAATGTGGCAAAATAGCTGGTGAATCCGGAGAAAGGGTATTAGGGAGTTCTCTGTTCTTGTAGCTCTTCTGTAAATTGGGAATTATTTCAAAATAGAAAAATATCAAGGGTCCCCTAAGCTTTGTAGCAAACTAAGTACCATGATTTCCACTGTTATTTCATCACTTTACTCTATGTAACTTTGGAAAGTCTTCTGACCCAAAATCTTCCCTCTTTAAAAATAATACTCTTGTGTATAGGGAATCAAAGACTCCATCTGGGGAATTTGTACCATCTCAAAGCTAGATGCTCGAATTCAACAAAAGAGAGAGGAGCAGCGTCGAAGAAGGGCAAGCAGTGTCCTGGCTCAGAGGAGAGCCCAGAGTATAGAGAGGAAGCAAGAGAGGTAAGGAGTGGAGGCTGATGTCAGAAAACATCTGAATTCCCTTCTGTGGGCACTTTAGGAAGTGATCAAACTTAGTATAGAATTCAGACACTACATAGTGACTTGGAGTTTCAATACTCCATTATTTGTCTTTTGTACTTTCTCCCCCAAAAAAGTTACAGGTGATTTCCCCCCACTCCCCTCACATTGAATTAAACTGGTGTCTAGCAGTAATCCTTGTTCAAAATGTCGGGGTGTTTAAAACAAATCAGGATGGTGAATAGAGAACCATAAAAAAATTACTTGGATTGGTGGATACTTCTAGGAGCGCCTGTGTGGATTTTGATAGAAGAACCTCAGACATCCTCTTCTAGTCTCCAGTCTTGGATTTTAGAAAATATAGTTTTTTGTGTGTTTGTTTTTTTAAGAAAAACTGCTTCTCTTGAAATATTTTTAGCCTTTTCTTATTGACATTAGGAGAGAACATTGGGAGAACAGTAGGTGCTGGACAAATAATATGCCAACAAAAGATATAAAAAGGAGAGCTACTGAATGACAGACACTATGGAAATAGCCTGTATGCCTTTTAAGCTAAATACATGTGGTCTTTTCCAGTGAACCACGTATTGTTAGTAGAATTTTTCAGTGCTGCGCTTGGAATGGTGGAGTATTCTGGGTAAGTTCTTTTTCGTCAAATTCCAGGTGCCTTATAAGCATCTTTTTTTTTTTTTTTTAATTAATTAATTAATTTATCTTTGGCTCTGTTGGGTCTTCGTTTCTGTGCGAGGGCTTTCTCTAGTTGCGGCAAGCGGGGGCCACTCTTCATCGCGGTGCGCGGGCCTCTCACTATTGCGGCCTCTCTTGTTGCGGAGCACAGGCTCCAGACGCACAGGCTCAGTAGTTGTGGCTCACGGGCCCAGTTGCTCCGCGGCATGTGGGATCTTCCCAGACCAGGGCTTGAACCCGTGTCCCCTGCATCAGCAGGCAGATTCTCAACCACTGTGCCACCAGGGAAGCCCTATAAGCATCTTTATTCAGATTATTTTGGTGTTCATGGTTCTCAACCGTCTTCTTGAAATTGAGACAGGTAGCTTTCCCCTGCTAATACGTGCTTAAGGCCATCAGGATTCTGTGCACCTTCACTCATTTTATTCCCACTCAGAGAAAACTTGTATGTAAATATCAGGAATAGATAGCCCTGAATATACACTTTTTTCTTAAATGACTTATTCACAAGTTTTAATGTTAATAGGTAACAATTTCTTGTGACATTGTCTGGACATTTTGGTTAAGAGCAACTATGGGGGCTCAGAGGGGAAAGACAGATGGATATGGGCAAGGTTCTCCCTTTGTCTGGTCATAGCAATGTCCTCGAATTGATTACTATTGAAACTCATACCAGAAGGTTGCCTACAGCTGACTGAGAACCAACACAGGCTTAAGTGAAATTTGAGTACTTTGAAGAACAAATAGTTAAGTATTTTCTTGGACTTGAAATTCAGTATAATTCAACTTGTTAATCTAAACATTTCACAGATGTTTTTAGGTGTTAGCTTTAATTAATAAAATATGACTGTGTACTTAGTATATGCCTGTAGTTTGGCGTGACTACTAATTGAAATGTTCTTCTAGTCCCCCAGAAGTTTTACTGTTTTCATAGGCAGTGTCAGGTTTGTACTCCTCAGCTGGAGAATTGGGAAATAGAACTGAGTCCAATTTTGGTACCACTTCAGGGCTCCTAATTTGTAAAAGGCACTTCCATCTGGAAAATAATTACATTGAAACTTGGAACTCCTGTTTTAAAGAAGGGCTTTTGATGTTTACCTTATTTCTTCTCTCCTTTAGTTCAGTCTCCTTTTGTTTTATCGAGTGTTTATTCCCGTGCTTCAGTCAGTAACGGCCCAAATTATTGGTAAGTATGTCCATTGCCGAGGTGGGAGGTGTTTCCCTGTGTCTCCCTCAGTCTATTGAACGCTTCCTCTGTACCCGCAGCTTTAGATGTTTTTAACTCAAATCTCTCAACAACCCTTTGGGTATTGTTACAGAGAGCATTTTATAGATGAGGAAATGGAAATTGGTTACCAAGGTTAAACCATTAGTAAGTGGCATAGCTGGGATTTGAACCAGGGTGGTTTCCTGCATACAGTGTACTGCTGGTCACTGACATATCAGTCACCACCCGGGAAGCAGGTTTGTCTCAAGGTAAGCGGCACATCTCCGTGGCTACTCTGAATTGGAGTTGTGGCCGGAATTTGGTGTGTCTGTGAAGAATAAGACTCTCTGAAATAGGTGCAGTGATGTGCTGGCAGGAAACAAAGATGTATGTGTGTGGAGTAGGGGTTGCATATTTGGTCTTCTGGTTTTCCATTTCTCCAGTTAAACTAATAAGCCTTTCCGCCTTTCTTAGGTGACCCGTCACTACATGGGGATGTGTGGTCGTGGCTCGAGGTTCTCCTCACGTCCGTTTTCAGTGCCCTTTGGGTGCTCCCCCTCTTTGTGCTTAGCAAAGTTGTGAATGCGATTTGGTTTCAGGTAGGTCCAGGGCAGGATGGAGTCTGGGTTTTATGGCATAATGGATCGCCAGGTGGCAGGTTTCAGCCTGCGAAGTTAGTGGCCATGTAGGGAGCGATTTCACAGCCTTAACTTTTCTTGGTCAAGCAGCCAGTGGGTGATCTCTGTGCTCTTGTAAAATGGAATTATCCTCTCAGGTTTCCAGAGCATCTCATGGCCAGATGTCCAGGGGCTTTTCTCCCCTGGCAGGTCTCATGGCAGATCAGTGGCCTTAGCTTTGGGGATGGATATTGAGGCCATTTAATTCATGTTTTGGTGAGCTCCTTTCTCTCTTACAGGATATAGCTGACCTGGCCTTCGAGGTATCAGGGAGGAAGCCTCACCCATTCCCTAGTGTCAGCAAAATAATTGCTGACATGCTCTTCAACCTTTTGCTGCAGGCTCTTTTCCTCCTCCAGGTGAGACTGGCCTTCTGGGCGCATGGAGCAGACTAAGAAAAGAAGATTCATTAGAGGGAGCTTCACAAAGACAGGGTGTCACATTTATACTCAGCAGATATGTTTATGGGAGGCAATGATTTGTAAATCATTTTTTCACAGAAACAACTAGAGACTTAAAATCATAAAATGGTAAAGAAACATGAATTTGCCTGCTCCTCCCTGCCACCCTGAGCATTCTTCACTCTCCTGCTATTTAGAAACTTGAGAAGCAACTGTCAGGCTATCTAGGTAGAGAGTGATGACTCAGAGTGGCAGGTGAACAGTGTCAGGTCTCTGAAGCTTTGGAATTAAGATTTTCCATACTTGTTCTTCAGGGGATGTTTGTGAGTCTCTTTCCCATCCATCTTGTTGGTCAGCTGGTTAGTCTCCTGCATATGTCTCTTCTCTACTCACTATACTGCTTCGAGTATCGTTGGTTCAATAAAGGTAAGCCTGTCTAAAGAAACTCAGAACTTGGAGGCCCAATTTGGAAATGGTGCTGCTAAGTAGACTTCTTAAATTCTTCAGTACTTAGGCCCTTGGCAAACCGTCTTTGGAATGAAGCAGCCTTTTTGGCAAGAGGGGACTTACATTTGGCTTGGGGGGTTAACCCTTAACTTTGTTGCTGGGGAATGTAGCGGTGTAGCATCATCCTTATGGAGCTTAGTGTCACGTAGCTCTGACAGAGCCGTAAGATGGCATAAATGAGCACGAATTATTTTAAATTAGAGAAATTAATTTGATGTTGGTGCATACAGATTATTTTGGGGGATATTTTGAAAGTCGTTGGCATATTTGGGTGTGGTTGGTTGAAAGGGGTTAATTGATTCCTAGAGGATAGCTGCCTTTTTTTGATTCTTGCTTTGTTCAAGACTAATACTGACAAAGGATTCTGGTGTTGTAATTCAGAATTCACTTAGCCTGCCAGCTATGAAATTGTGATTGTTCAATTGTAAAAGCTTCGCATAGAAGCTTTATCAGATTTGGACAATTCTAATTTATATGCTTTAGTTGTATTCTAAATGGCAGATCTGTACCTACAACTCAAACCTCAAATAAATTGTCTACCATATTTAGTCATTTGACTGAAAGGAAATATGCAGCCTAATTGTATTGGCTCCTTGTTTTAGGAATTGAAATGCACCAGCGATTGTCAAACATAGAAAGGAATTGGCCTTACTACTTTGGATTTGGTCTGCCCTTGGCTTTCCTCACAGCAATGCAGTCCTCCTACATAGTCAGGTAATTTGACTGTATGGACTTGAAGGGGACTGGTAAAAATACTCAGTGTAGGGGGCCCCTTCTGTATGCCTGGTTCTGTGCTAGGCATTCTGCATTCTTATTTGCCCATCAGGAGGTCTGTAGGATTTTTTCTCCCTGACAGATAGTCATAGACATTTGTCAGTTGGCAATTTTTTTTTTTTTTTTTTTTTTTTTGCCCCGTTTTGTGGCATGCTTAGTTCCCCAACCAGGGATCGAACCTGTGCCCCCAGCATTGGAAGCACGGAGTCCTAACCACTGGACCGCCAGGGAATTCTCAGCATTAAAATATAGTCTGCATGATCATATATGCCATATTCTTTCTTCTGTTTTGCTTCCTGGAACAATGTTAAACATAGCCAGCGCTTAGAAAAATCCTTTTTTTTTTAATTTTTAAAAGATGTGTTTGATACATTAAGGGTCCATCAAGCCATGATATTTAGCACTGGAGGCAAAGAACTTTGGGCTTCTAATATCTTCAAAGTCATGGCTGTTTTGAAGGTGATTAATTATTTCTTTTCTTTTCTTTTTTTTTTTTAAACAGTGGCTGCCTATTCTCTATCCTCTTTCCTTTATTCATTATCAGCGCCAATGAAGCAAAGACCCCTGGCAAAGCATAGTAAGTATTAGCCAGTATTAGCTAAAATGTATTAAGTTTTTTTGGTCTAAAGTGTTGGGGCCATAACACTGCAATTATATGAATGAGACATTTTTGTTAAGGTTTTTAAAAAATAACCTGACATTGCAGGAAACTATTAATATACAGTTCAATGAGAGAAACACTTCTGGGATGTATCCCAAAATTTTCCCCATGCATATGTGCACATATGTGTTTCAGAAATTGCTGCTATTATCCATATTCTTAAAATGTAACAGTTCACCGAATAAGGCACTTATACCTGTAGTTGAGCTTATTTTGTAAGAATGGCCAACTTTTTAAAAATAGTGGGCCATGTGTTCTGGCTACAGGAGTTTATTGATAATGACAGTAGAACAAAGTATTTTAAAATGAATCTTTAGTAACACTAGCACTCTGAAAGTTTTATTACTTCAGAGAAAAGCCCAATCTTTTGATCAATTTTGGTTAAGTCAGTGAGGATACACTTATTAGAAATTTCCAATCTGCTTTGGGTTCTTGCATGTTCTTGCTATCCAGTAAATGCTAAGTGTGTCTTAACGTAACTAACTTTCTCTTGAAGCTCTCCTGAAAATGAAATACACATAGCATATGATATCTTCAGACATAGCTTGAAGTTTGTACCCTAGAAAGGTACTTCTTGAATCAGAATTAATCTAAAATAGAACTTTATTTCCTCTAAGCCCCGATACTGCAAATGGTGATACTACTGCACTCCTGACAGGACCCAGTGCATTCTTTAGTTGCTGCCTGTTTAATCTGTGTGTCTAACCTCTGTACGTGCTTGATCAAATTTCTGGTGTCTTGTTTTCCCCTGTATCATTTTAAATTGAAAGTAGTCAAGTAAGTTGTCAAATAATTAAAACAATTTTGCTCAGCTGGTGTGTCTAACAGGTTGGGTCTCTTTTGCCTTTTAGCCTTTTCCAGTTGCGCCTCTTCTCCTTGGTGGTTTTCTTAAGCAACAGACTCTTCCACAAGACGGTCTACCTGCAGTCTGCCCTGAGTAGTTCAACTTCTGCAGAGAAGTTCCCCTCACCACACCCATCTCCTGCCAAACTGAAGGCTGCTGAGGGCCACTGAGTCGCCTGCCACCCAGAGGGGATGGTGGGATTGGAAGGATTCCGCGTCAGCTCTTTTTCTCGTTCACCTCCCCGACCAGGGAAGGCAGGACCCACCCTGCCAAGGGCCCTGTGCATATTCCCTTCTCTCTGAGGAATCGGGGTTTTTGTCTCTGGTGCACGTAAGGCAGAGTCGTCCTGACACCAGTATGGATTTTAAACACCGGTGAGTCTGAAAGGACCACAGGTTTTTCTGCAGCTCTTTTCTAGCATTTGCCAGCCCCTGTGCCTGGACTGATTTGAATACTTTTTCTCCCTGTGCCATTTATCCTCCCACCTCCCCTTCCCGCCTTCCACCATCCTTGGATGAATGGATTTTTGTAATTCTAGTTGTTGTATTTTGTGGACCTGTTGTTTTGGTTTTTCTGTGAAGCACATATATTGGACGTGGGAAGTAAAGGAGACTCTGCTGCTCCTGGTCACTCCCATTATAGCCATCACTGTCTTGTTTCTTGTAACTCAGGCTAGATTTGGTCTCTTGCTCCACTGCAAAAAAAACAAGCCTGAAGAGATGGGACAGGAGGAAAGACCTCACAGCCAGATCTGCTGGGTTTTGAGGAGTGGTTTTCTTTCTTCCCCTTGAAGGGGAAAAAACTTTTTTCACTGGTACATTTAAAGCTCCCCCAGCTATAGGGAGGTACCAATTTTGGACAAGTGCCACTGCAACACAGAATGCTCAGAGAACCTGAACTTTTAAACTCTGGAGGTCTGAACTTTACTGTTGGCCACTGCTGGGTCTGTCTGGTATTTCAAAGGAATATTGGGTGCTGCAAATAGGAACTGAAGGAGTAAACTTATTAAACCCATTAAACCTGTGATTGGTTGGTGTTTTCCTGTCATTTTAAAGAGACTAAATATGGAGGGAGGGGCAGGTGTCAAAGCACTTGCACAGTTTTAAGACATCACAAACGTGAGCTTGTTTCCCACAAATGTGTAATGGTTGAAATTTACAAGTCGTCACTTCAAGAAACATATTCACGGAACCCAGGACTTTGTATTGGATAATTTGGAAGATTAGTTCTGAAAAATGTTCCCTGAAGAAGTTTGGGTTATGTGATTATAATCATGTTAACATCTTGTGAAAGAATTTGGGATTGAGTTATTTTAAAGTCTATATGTACATCTGTCCTGTGTACTCATGAAGGAAGAGAGGGCCTTCTAGACTTCAAGAATTGAACATTCTCATTAGGGAAGAGATTAGACATTTGGTTAACAGAAACCTTTACTATGTACAGGACAAAATAAGGATTTAAAAATCATTGCCAGCAGATGTGAACCAAGTTTGAATACAGAAGGTTTTAAAATAGTGGGTATTTTGGAAGTAGGTGTTTCCAGCTCGTGAACAAAAAATTGTAAAAGACAGTTTAAGATTTATTTTCAGTATCCCTCTGTGACAGACATTTCTGGTCATTTGACAGTAGTATTGCAGAGAACTACTTTCAGGTTGCCGAGGGGGTGGTTGAAGAAGACCTCAGTATTTCATCAGCTTGCAACTGATCAGCGACTGCCTTACTTAAGATTAGTTGTTGTAGTTTTTAAAATGAGATTAAAATGGCCACATCTTTGCTGCCTGAAATTTGTATTTGTGTCAGCTAAGCTGGTCTTAGAAGGGTGAGGGAAGTTGAGTAGAGGAAGGCAAGTGATATTACCCAGCACTGTGCCTGGCTATAGAAAATGCTTTAAGTCACTGGACGTGAGGAATCTGTAAAGTTTTATTAGTGTAACTGAGAGGCCAGGCCTGTACAAAGGCTAGATTACCAAATGTCTATTGTTGTAGGTATTCCTAATTTCATGAGATGTACACAAAAGCAGTGTAAACTTCTCTTGCCTTTTCACTAGCATATGGGCAGTGAGGGCAGCGATTAGGAAATTGGGATCAAAGGGGGAGTAGGCTCTGTTTTTGCCAAGTTCAGAATGGCAGTTTAAGGCAGACTAATAGTAACTGAACATAAGGGAGGGCACATCACTACAGACGAAAGTGAGAGCTTGAGTTTCAGTCATACAGCCAGAAGGATCTAAGGAATCATGTTCACAAGTCTCTCTTCAGGGACAGACATCACAGCTTGGACAGGTATGTGTGGTTGAAAACACGACCCTTTTATCCTATCTAGTGCTGAGTTGTCCGTTATAGTAACTCTACAAAGTAAATGCTTTCTAGACCTGAGTATGTTAAGTCTGTTGGAAACTTTTAAATGGACAAATTCATGCACTGACTTGTTCATTGCTCTGCACTTGGTAAGGGGCCAAGAGAAAATTTAAGAGAAATTGTGACAAACTGGAATAAACCCAGAAGAGGGCAACTAATGGTTAGGGGTTCGTGAACCACCTTAAAGGATAACTTCTGTGGGAATAAAAGGGCAACTATAGTTGTTCACTGTCTGTTCATTTTCCATCCACTTACTTGCTGATTATAGAAGTAGTACATTTGTTCGGCTTCTGTGCTCCGTGGTTACCTCTGTGGAGGTTGCTCTGGTAGATGTTACTGGTTCTTCAGTAGTGATGGAAGGCTGTTCAGCAGTCATCTCACCACCCCCCTTCTTTGCCCCCACCCTAACATCCCTCCTGTGCTATCGTCCAACCCACAGAAGCTATAAGGAAGCTGACTCCAGGTCAGTGTAAGTTCGGTCTTTTTAACAATGAGAGCCATACATTCAGTGAAATATTTTGGATAAACCTAAAGCAAGTCCACAGAACCAGTAAAGGATCAAGTGAGGGGAACAGATGACTTAATTATGTAACAGTCATTTGAGCGCCTTCTCTGTCAGGCCCTGCAAGGCACTGGGGATTCAAGGGTGAACCAAAAAGATGATTGCTGTCCTCTTGGACCTAACAATACGGTGTAGGAGACTGAGAAATGATCAAATTCTTAAGAATTATGTGTTCAAATAACTATTATTTTCCATAGGTCTCAAAGTTGGATAAAACATTGGAATTCAGAGAATCTTTGAGTAGGATAAGAGATTATGCCATGTGTTCAGGCTTCCATCCTTGGACTCATTCTCTGATTTCAAGTTTAAATGTTGTACCTTCAGACCTGTGGGACAAAGAGTAACCATTTGATCATTTAGATAAGTAGCTCTTAACCAAGGGTTAACAGCAGCATCATTTCAGGAGCTTTTCTAAGATACACAGTAACCCCACCTGGACCTGGAGGAAATTTAAGTAATTCTAGAAATAAAAGCTAACAAATTCTAATAACTACTTTCATAGAAACTTGGTAAACTATTGCATCCATAAAGTAAGAACAGATTGTGAAAAGGGGACAGAATAGGAAGGTTCTTGGAAATTAAAACGGTTGTGGAAATAAAATGAGATGGCTTATAGAAGTGATGCCGAGGATGCTAAATTAGAGAACTACAACGTAAAATTGAGGAAATTTCTCGGAACAAAGAGCAAAAAGATTAAGACACGGAAAAAGTTAAGAATCGTGGAGGTATCCAAGAATCAGATCTGACATTTGTTTCAGAAAATAACAGAAGCATGGAGACAATAAAATCAGGAAATTTTCGGGACTTATGATGAAAATTGGACTTTTCATATAGATGCTTTTCACTGCCAAGTGAAAAGCAATGAAAGGAAAAACAAAAACAAAAAACCAGATGGGATCTCTATGGAGAAACACCAGGAAAATAGGTTACCTCCAAGAGACTGACTCACGTTGCTATTAGACTTCTCAAGAACAACTCTGAGTAACAGAAGATAAAATTGTAATGCCTTGAAAGTATGCTTTTATGTGTGCTTGTGTGTATATGGGATGGGTGGGTCCCAATTTCGTTCTTAGAACTCTAAACCTAGCTATGCTATCAAGGACAAAATAAAGGCATTGTTTGCTTTCCATTCAGCTTTTCTGAAAAAGTTACTTGAAGAATCTATCGAAGTGAAAATTCCAAGAAATAGATGACTAATTAAAACAAACACCCAACCAAACAACATGAAACAGTGGAATCAGAGTGCATTGAGAAGAAATCTTGGTAATACAGCTATACAGCATACTTGGAAAGGTGGGTTCTGGGGAGAACATCTTCAAGAAGAAAACGTACTGTTACTCTGGTCTGCTCCAGGTGAGATGAAGACATGTTTCTTTCAATCAATAATATAAAAGAGGTAAGTAGACACTTCAGGAAAGACCAAAAGCTCCACAGGAATGACATCTCCTACAAAGCAAGCTAAAAATAGCATTATTTTAAACAACTGATAGGACTGTAAAAAGTTTTTCGGAACCAAATCAAAACTTTTGGTCCAATAAGTCAGGAGGGAGAGAGATTAACTGATATACTGAATGTTCGTGTATAATCTCTGGGTTTATAATAACTATAATTTTCCCCATGATTTTGCCATCCTGACTTTTACTTATAGATAAGCCTTTCTCTATCAACTAATATTAAAGAATCATCCTAAAAATAGCATTAGATTTTTTAGAAATTGTTATTGGAGTACAGTTGATTCTTGGCTTAGATTTTGAACTTTGTTCTTTAGTAGTATATTTTGACTTGTGAAAAAGTTGACTTAATTGTACCACCTGGGAAGTTAAACATAGCCCTTTAAGAAACAGATTTAGTAATTCAAAAAAAAAAAAAAAACACAAGAACCTCGATATCTTAAATGTTCTTGAAACAGTATTTTTTTTTAATGTAAAGGAATCTTTCTAATTTTAATTCCTTTTTTTTTTTTTTAAAGAAAAACTCGTTTTGAAGAAGCATTTGCTTGAAGTTCTGCAGTTCCTTCAGGTTCAGCTTCAGTTTCCTTCTGTAAATAAAATGACACTGAACACATAAATACAAAACGAAAAAGCAGATCTATTGACTCATAACATCCTGGGGTGAACCTGGTCGTGTAAAATTTGAAAACTACACGTGATTTTGAAGTACTGATTTAATATGCTTTCAGTAAGTTTGGTCGGTTGCATTCAACAGTAGAGTAACCGCGAAGAGAAAGGAGTGACACTGGCACTAAATTTGAACAGTTGCCGGATGCTCCCATTTTTGTCGGTGTGGCTCTTGCTCACTGAGATGTGTAGGGAGTGGGAGTGCGTGTCTGAGAGGTGATGGAATTGGCTGCTGAAACTTCGCCCCCTTCCGTGCCTTCAAGCAACGTTTCTTTGTGTGAGGAGAGAAGGGGAAGAGAGGCAGTTAGGGCAGCTTTCACTGGCAGGTTACTTACAAAGGGGTGAGCAAAGCACCGCCAGGCTGCAAGCTGGTTCCGGGAAGAAGCCTGTCTACGCTTTGGGAGGACCGCCTCTGCGACCGTGGAGGACTCAGCCCGCAGCGTAGATTCTTCCCACCGAACCCCGACGACCCCTTTAGCCCTAGGCATGCTCATTCACGAGGTCAGGGGCTTAAGAAAGGGAAATAAATGCCTCGTGACATATGCAGGGCTCTCGTCCATCGCAGTTTACCGGAGCAAAGTCAAACATAGCTCTTCAGCGAACTGTCAGACAAGATCCTCCACAAGATGCAGCGGTCTGGACCGGGAAGCGATTGAGGTTTCATTGAGAATAGGTAGAAAATTCTTCCCACCTCTCCTTTAACCTTATATTAGGCAACATCAATTTCTACCTTTAAAGAAACGAAACTCTCACAAACGGAGACGAGCGACCTCAGCCCAGCTTTTCGGGAGTTGTAGTTCCTGCCCATTCCTTCGCGTAGTTTCCGCTTCTTGTCACGTGACTGTGCTAAACGCGCCACACCTTCCGCTCGCGACTCCTTCGCGGCCCGCAGACCGACACGTCACTGCTCGGCCCTCAACCAAACTGCTCCGAGTGTGGTCTTTCCGCGCTCTCGCTCTCACGAGCCGGCCTATCATGGCTCGGCGGTTGCACGAAGTCCCGCCTTCCGGCTGCTAAATGATATCTGTATTGTCCAGTTAAAAAGTGGGAGCGAGGCTTCGTCCACGCCTCCGAGTCTGACAGACAGTTCCACCATCCTATCGCTCTCTTCAACTCTCTTATTGGCCCTGAGCCAACCAATGGGGCGCGGTCCGGGAGGCGGACCCGACGCTGCCAGGGTTGGGTGCGCCGCTGAACGGATGGCAGGGGGAGGCGAGCGGATTCCTGAGGAAGCCGGGTCAGGTGAGAAGACCTTAGGATATGACTTGAGGGTTAGGGGCAGGTGCAGTCCAAGGCGCTGGTGGGGCTTTAACGGCGTCGGGCGTGGGCGTAGGCGCGGGCAGAGTCTGGGGCCTTGCAGAGGAGGGGGCGTGGGGCGTGTGGGGGACGACCTGGAATGTAAGGATGGGGGGGTCTAGGATGGGGCGGGCGCTTAGGCTAGGAGGGCGTGGAAAAGATCGGACCCTGGGACTAGTCCTGAAGGGGATGGCGCTCAGGATGCTGAGGCGGTGGGGTGTCCCGCGCTGGGTGGTGTCCGGGGTGTTGCAGTTCGTGAAGGTGGGAGACGGAGGGAGGAGGGCGGCGCAGGAGTGAGCAGAAGTGGGGGAGGGTGGGGCGAGTGTGAGAAAGCGTGTGGGCCAGCGGGTGGGCAGGTTGCCGTCTTCGGAACTAGAGCCAGGGTGGGACAGGGGGCCACAGCTTGCCGGCACAGACGAGGTGGAGGACAGATGCCAGGTGCTTTAAGGAAAGTGTCTTTGCCTTTATTTGCTTTAGCGGTGTGCGAACACGACCAGAGAGCACAGTATGGAAACTCCCTTAAGGTCCTGGCCTAAATTACCAGCTCCTTTACTCAGTTTTCAGGTAGAGGTTCTAGTACTCTCATTTCGTCCGCTTAGTCGTCTAGGCGTGTGGCTCATATCAGCTCAGCGGTGGTAAGTTTTCCTGTTTCAGGCGTGGGAGAAAACAAGTACAGACCTGAGGGATGTGGCTGGATTAGGGGCTACCTGGAGTTAGGTGTTTAGTTTTGATTGCAAGATAAGGTTTTCCTTTGGGATTAGGGTTAAATGTAAAACCACCCCTCTGGGACAGTTAATTATGGAAAAGGTGCTTGACTTCCCACAGGTGGAGCTAGAAATACATGATTCTTCATGCCTTCCACCCTGTCCAGTATTATTTTTTCCCCTCCTTTACTCTAGTAATAGTGGGAGAAAGATCAGGAAGGATCCAGGTTCCTTTTTTTCCCCTGCAGTCTTGTACAGTGTTGCATATTCTTTATTATCATATTCTTTGTCACTTAGCCCTTGACCAGCTTATGGTTTAAGACGGCAGTGCTGTCTTAAACAGAAATAGCTAACCTCCTAATTAGTGCTGGTAAATCTTGTCCGCCAAAGTGATCACCATTCTGGATGGTCTGCAGCCTGCTTCCCTCAACATTTTATTTTAATATAGTACCCCCCACCACCACCCCCAGCCCAACCTTTCTTTGCTTTAGTAGGAAAATTTTATTCTCTTTTCCTTCCAGATTGTCATCTGGTTCCATGAGCTGTCTCTGGGATCAGTGGCTTAAATCAGCAGTGTCGATTCCAGGATGCTTTGAGACAGCTGATGGGAAGTGGGTGTAGATCTGAGCAGTAGTTATAGTGTGATGTAAGCGATTGAAAGTGCAGTGATCTGTGTGTATCTCCCTCTCTTCCTGAGTGCATGACTGTACGTGCATTAGTGAGTGAGCAGTCGTGCTCTGTAGTCGACCCTGCAACCCCACTGGGATTTGGAGCAGAAAGTTTGCAGCCAGTCAGTTGAAGCTGAAATTTAGGGCTGTAAACTGCTGATTCAGTCATGACTTCTATTTCTCAGCCTTCTGCTTTCACTTCTGTGCTCATTCCCTGCTTTCTTTCATACATTCCTGCCTTTTCTTGAATGCTCTGTTTCTCCATTTAATTATTCTTTTCTCTATTTCCAGTCTTTCCTGTTTTCTTTGCATGTCTTCCTCCAACCCCCTTTTTTCTGTGTTTCTTCTTTACTCCTGTTGTACCACACTGTTGCCAATTGTGCTTATGTGTTTGTTAGCTGCGAGGACTGGGAAACAGAATTATGGTGATAGAGTCTCATTCCTTTTCGTCCTTGACTCACAGACCTGACGTGCCTACTTACTTGCCAGTTGGTCATAATTCAGGCTTGGCTTGGGTATTAGTATTAGCCCTGACCCTCTCTGGTGTGTGCATTACTCCTGCCTCTGTGTTTCTCTACCACCATAAAATATGAAACTGAATTAGGTAAATTGAAGGTGTTTAATATCTTATGGTCTTGACTTTTCCATTTTAGCTATTTGAGTGTCATCTGTTGCCACCCATTGATGTCAAGATGACCAAGCTGGGATTTTTACGGTTGTCCTATGAGAAGCAGGACACACTTCTGAAGCTTCTAATTCTGTCAATGGCTGCTGTGTTATGTGAGTGTGCATGTGGACCTCTCTTTCTTCAGATATGGAAAGGAGAAAATCTTGAAAAAATCAACAATGGCTCGCTTAAATGCCTTGTTTTTTTCCAGCAGATTGTAATGTGTTCTTTTTACTGTTCTCAATCAGTAGAATTTTGTGAAAGCAAAATAAAAGAAACACAAGGATTATAAAAGTTGGGACTAGTGATCTGGGAAAGAATGAGAAGCACGCTGTACTAATTCTGTTTTCTCTTAGGACTGAAAGAGATACTGGGGACTCTGAGATACTGAATTTTGTAAAAGATACTTGCCTTCTGTGGTTGCCTGCCTTAGTATTTCTGAAAATCTCTCCAGAACTTACTCTGTTTTCTTAGGTTTTTCTAGCTCTTCATGAGTCATAAGTAGTCTTGATTTCCTTACCTCTTAGTTTGCTTCAAACTGAGGTTTGGGGAGGTGAGGTTGTGGGGAGGGGAGGTCAGTATATATACAAGACGACCATGTAAATTGGGTGCAATATTAGTAGGTGAATGTGTTGTCATAGGCCTTGATAATAAGTAGTTAAATGTGTCCTACTTAAGTGGAAATGTAGGTGTCATTGTCAGGGGAAAGCGAACTTCTTTGTTTCTTCTGTGTGGGAGGAATGGATAAATACTTTATTCAGCATCATTTTGTATTTCCTGTGACTTGTGTGCTGGATAATACTATTATCTCTATAATACTACTACCTACTATTGTTTTTCTTGGTACATTACCATTAAAATAATAGTTCTCTGGTTTTTACAGCGTTCTCCACTCGTCTCTTTGCTGTCCTGAGATTTGAAAGTGTCATCCATGAATTTGATCCGTGAGTACCTTTGCTTGGTCTGGTATTTCCTTTGGGAAGCATTTAGGTTCATGGTTTTCAGATTCACGTTCCAGTGAGCTCTCCGTGATGGGGATGGACTTTCTATACATTTTGGGGGGAAAACTCTCAAGTTTTCCAAAGGAGATAATTGTCTCCTTTTGAAACATTTCTGTTGGAATTTGAAACCAAGTGAGTCTCTCAAACTCTTAAAAAATGAGAGAGGCGTTGCTGGTGTGCCTGTCTCTTAAGATCTGGCTAAGCTAAGAGAAGCCTGGCTTCTCAGCTTGGTAGACAGTTAATGGTGCAGATTGAGGGAAAGGGGCCTGGGCCTGATGTGTGTTTGAGGTTCAAAAGAAAAATTATAGGTCATGAACTTGAGATCTGTGACTTTTTTCTGTTTAACAGTGAATATGATAGAAATTGGGCCTGTCAGTTAAGTTCTAAGACACTGAGGAAAATTTAAAGCTGTGAGTTGGATTGGAGATTTTATTAGATAAAAAGAGGCATAGGTGAAAAACATTTACTGAGCTTCATTTTGTTCCAAGAACTGTTTTACAGATTATCTATAAATCCTTACAATAACCCTACGAGAAGGAGGTAGTGGTGTCTCTTTTCCACAAATGTGGCTGAGGCTGGCAGAGACCATTCAAGGTTACACACAGAGTGAATGGAGGAGCCAGGATTTGAATCTACGTTTGTCTGTTTCTAGACACTGGAGTAACTATATTATGTTACCTAACGTTAAGACTTAATTAAAAATTTGGAGAACCAGAATCATAGGTTCTTGAAACATCATTGATATCTTAAAAATAGCATATTCAGTTTATGGAGCATTGATTCAAGTTTAATACCTGCATGTGTTTGCAATTTGTCATATTGTTTTGTGTAGATATTTGAAAGCACTTTGGAGGCATACAGATCTTTTCTTTGGGGCCTCCCAAATCAATTTTTTCTGTTTTTTTTTTTTTCTCTCTCATGAATGAGGAAACTTATATCCTTTTGTTTCTTGATCACCAGTCTGTTAGGGCTTTTTCTCAGACCCTCTAGATGAGCGAACACTGAGATGAGATGGTCAGGGAAAGCAAGAGCATCTGCTCTGTAGTTGTAGAGATGGAAGGGACTGTACAGATCATGTGATTTGACACTTCTTTTTGCAGAGCAGGAAACTGAGGCCCAGGGTGTGAACCCAGGCCAGACCTTTTCCCACTAACTTGCACTTCCTCTGTCTCACTCTGCCTCTCCTACTGTTAGGTAAAGGACATGATTCTGACACATGTTGACTGCCTGCTCCCCTCATCCCTTCTGTCTCCCTGACAGTTACCAAAATAACATTCATCAGCAACAACCAGAAGGATAGAGATTTCTGCCACCTGCTACTCTACTTACTTCAGCTGCTAAAACTTGACTGACCAATGAGGAAATAGGGTTAGAGGGGTGGGCAGGAAAGATGGTTAGTCATGATTATCTTTAGTGATTAAACAACTCCCTTTATTTTATTTATTTGTTTATATTTTTATTATTTCCATATATATTTTTGTCTTTCTTTTTTATTTCTTTTTAAATGAGAAACTTAAGAGAAGGGGTTACATAGCTTGGACCTAAAGAACTGTGTCCGTGTATAACTGTAAGCATTTTATGTCAAGTATTTTTTATGTAGTCTGTATTTTTATGCTACCATGGAGGTGGCATTCAGAACTATTTTAGATAACAACATGAGTAGATCTAATTACAAGTTTAAACACTTATTAAGAAGTTTGTGTTATGGAGTGGACTAAAAAATGTTCATCCTGCGTATGGTGTTACACCCACATCTTTAGAGATGCTCATCACCTAAAGTTATCCTTGTCTCCTTGCCTGTGGTATGGAAGTATTCTTCTGTGTGTTCCCGTCACTTGAAAAGAGTCAAGTCTATTGGTGTCCACATCTCAGCTGTCCTGTCTTTTGAGTGCTTGAATTTTCTGACTGGGGCTAATGCCTACTACATGCCAGCCTGGTGAAGCATTCTTCTTGAGTGTTTTCTTATAAGGTTAGACTACGGTTGCATTTCCTTATGAGAGAAGCAGTGCTTTAACTGAGACAAGCATGGAGCTAGAAATGAGGAGGCTTATGGTGATGTAAAATGATTTTTCATGCTTGAAATACTTTTTGGTACCAAACTGACTTTTATTGGAGCAATGATAAGTTCCTCAGTGGTGTAACCTGAGGAGCAAAAGTCACTGCAAATTGAGGCAAGTGTTTGGGTATGGTGAGGAGGAGACACAATTCATTTCTTTCTTGTTATAGGTACTTTAATTATCGGACTACCCGGTTCCTGGCTGAGGAGGGATTTTATAAATTCCATAACTGGTTTGATGACCGGGCCTGGTACCCTTTGGGACGAATCATTGGAGGAACAATTTACCCAGGTGAGGGGAACAGGATTTTTTTTCTTCACAGCAATAAGATATTTGTATATTATGGAACAGTGTCTTTTATTTCTAATATCTTCATTTTGTGACACTTGTAATTTCATTCTGATTGCAGATTCCTAAAAGTAGATCTTATATAGAAGGGAGAACATGTATGGGAGAGCGGGAATGGGTAGTTTTTCATAAATTCTGGACTTCTGCTTGAATCCATAGGAGAGAAATTTATAGGCCTCCTGCAGTTGCTGTATTAGTATTTCTGGTGGTTTGTCAAAACCTGTGTTATCACTTTATTGATACTTGGATTTTCCCTTTCTCTTTCCCTTAAGGTCTTTGTCTTACTAGGATAACCTATTGGCCTTTCTTCTTGTTACAGGCTTAATGATCACCTCCGCTGCAATCTACCATGTCCTCCATTTTTTCCACATCACCATCGACATTCGGAATGTCTGTGTGTTCCTGGCCCCTCTCTTCTCTTCCTTCACCACCATCGTCACGTACCACCTTACCAAAGAGCTCAAGGTGAAGGATTTGGGGTGACAGGAGGCTTGGGAATGAATGTTGTTGAACCTCTCAAGTTGATGCTAAAGGGTGGGGGACTGAGAGCCTTAGAAGGGCAAGGAGCCAGGGGCTAAAGACAGCTTTTGCTGAGCCGAATTACTGAGTTCACCCCAGCCCCTCCCTAGAATATGTGGTTTCTTATCATTAGCAACTGTTTAACTTTATAAGAGAACATATGAAGGTCAAATATAAATTGCTACATACGGGAAAAAAAATATTTAAAATGAGGTTTAGATTTTGAATTCCTCACAATCTAAGGGAGAGGAAAAATAACTACAAGAAGCGTTCCGAAGTGGTTAGTTCTTCCTACTGGAAATGGACAGTTAGCAATTATTTGTTGATTTTTTTTCAAATGTTTATTTAAAAATTCTTAAACCACTTGGCTTTTGTAGTAGGCTCCATAATACTGACTCTCTTCTAGGTTTCTGCATTGCTGACCCTGGCTCCCTGGATGCTATTCTTAGTTTGTGGCTATGGTGTCAGGGAGATACCTGAGAGGTGATAGACTAGTAGGAGGGCTTGGGAAACTTGAGTTTAATTTGGAAACGTTTTCATCCTTCTCCTTGCTGCCCTTGTTCCAAATTTGACTCTTTCGAACAGACAAGTCCTTCCTTTTTTGGAGTGTGGGTTATACTTTGTTGTTCCTCTCTCCTGAGTTCACAGATTGCCTAGGAATATTCCAGCTTTATTATCTAAGCTCCCGGCATCTTTAGTCCAGAGAGATTGTCACCTCTCTTTGTTGGCTTTTTAGCTCAAATACTTATGGTCTTCCTTTGATTGTCCTTGAATAACTTGTAGAAGTGTGACTGGTGTTCCTGTGGTGTGCAGATATTGTTAGGGGTAGGGACTCATAAGTCTGGGGATACTCCAGCCAAACAACCCATTCTGGGGCAGCATCTGACAGCTTACATGATTTGTCTGTTCTTAGCATGTGTGTACTCAGTTTCAGACTTGACATCATCGCAGGGAATTGGTTGTGAAGTATGTAGCTTTCTTGTGCTGCGAACATTTCTAGCATTTCTAGCACCACATCTACCGTGGAAAGTGTCACACTGTCCTCTGGGCCCATTGTAAGCAGAATGGACTAGCGGATCCTCTCTTCTCTTTCACAGATGTATTGGTGTTAACTTCCTGTTACCCCTCTTGTCTTACAGGATGCAGGAGCTGGACTTCTTGCTGCTGCCATGATTGCTGTAGTTCCTGGCTATATCTCCCGATCTGTGGCTGGCTCCTATGATAATGAAGGTAAGACTTAAAGTGCTGAAGAGGATCTGTTCACCTCATTATCCAGTAGAGCTTCATGAAGTGCAGTAGAATCTGGGTTCAAATCTGTTGTTTAGTGATAGCAAAAATGGTGTCTGGGTGAGAAGATTAGTGATAGCAAAAATGGTGTCTGGGTGAGAACATTAGAAATGGGCAGGAAGGGACTTCCCTGGTGGTCCAGTGGTTGAGACTTTGCCTTCCAGTGCAGGGGGTGTGGGTTTGATCCCTGGTCGGGGAGCTAGGATCCCACATGCCTCTCGGCCAGGGGACCAAAACATAAAACAGAAGCAATGCTGTAACAGATTCAGTAGAGTCTTTAAAAACAGTCCACATCCAAAAAAAACAAAAGGGCAGGAAGGGACCTCAGACAAGTTTATATTCTCTCTCTGTCATCTCCTCTAGAAAGGTAGCTGATAATTTTCCTTATATAAGGCCTTTGGCTCATCTCTATACTTCTAAAAGTAGAGTTAAGTGTTAATGTTGGTTGGTACTATTGTTTTAACATTGTAATCATTTGCTTTATTTTCTTAGATGAGAGGAATGGATATTCTTAAAACTATAGTGACTTTTATTGACTTATTTCCAATTCAACCTGTATTTATTGAATGTTATTGGTAAAACAGTGTTAGGTATTATAAAGATAGTTAATGAATAGGAGTATTGGCTTATAATTAAGGAATTATAGGGATAGATAATGAATAAAATTATGTTAGCCCATAATCTATTAACACAGATTAATGCAGACTATAAAAATAAATAATGATGGGCAGATAGTATTATGTGCCATGAGAGAAGGGTGAACAGAGTACTTTGGGAACGTGGTGAGAGGAGAGATTAATTCAGATTTGGGGATCACGGAAGGCTTTTTGGAAGTAGTTGTATTTGAACTGGGCCCTGAAGTTGGAACTTCGTTAGGCAAATATTAAGGAGAGAGGCAGTCAGGGCATACGGACCAGCTTGTGGTAAGATGTAGAGGCAGGCTGGTGCTTGATAGTACGGGATATCTTTAGGACTGAAACAGCAGGGAATTTAGTGCCTGGAAAGAATAGTAGTAATAATGACTAACACTTACTGAGTGCTTGCTGCATGCTAGGTACTATTCTGAGTGCTTTACATGCAATAGTTAAATTTGTCTTCACAACAGTTTTATGAAGTAGATACTATTATGGACTCTTTTACAGGAAACTGAGACAAAGGGAGGTAGAGTAATTACACTGTTAATGGGTAGTAGGTCTGAGATATGAATCCAGGTAGTTTGTTCCAGAACAGTATTAAATACTATTCCAGCATGGCCTTTTACTGAATTTTTGTGTTCTTTCTGCAGGGATTGCCATCTTCTGCATGCTACTCACCTACTACATGTGGATCAAAGCAGTAAAGACTGGTTCCATCTATTGGGCAGCCAAGTGTGCCCTTGCTTATTTCTACATGGTAACTCTTCACTCCCTACTTTCAGGAGTCTCTCTATGTCTGAATACGTATTGGGATCAACTGATATAAATTGGAAGTAGCTCTTGGGCTTTGAGACCATGAACTAGAGGCTAAAAGTCTTTATTGTCTCTTGTGTCCATACAAAGCCTAATCCAAGGCAGGCAGGGATATCCATTGTATAATAGCAAGATAGAGATAATTTTTTTAATTTTTAAAGGTCTCCAGATACTATATTTCCTGTGGGTACATATTGGTTGGCCAACTCTCTTTTCTGGTGTGTTCCCCTTAAATTTTTCCTTTCCTGATGTATATTTTTTTCTCTTCAATCTTGTAAACACCGAGACTTCTTTCCTTAACTGCTTCCACTTGCTCACATTTCCCTTGAATCCCTAAATCCTCTGTGTGACCTTACAGTATAGGGTGTATCCAGATTAATGCTGAGAGTTGGGGGCCTCTTGTTTTGTGATCGTGATGGCAGGAGCCATAGCGAACAGAGGATTGAGTGACAGTAATGGGTGTTAATTTCATTTTCCTACTTAAAGAAGTCGGTTATTTAAACTCTTTAAACCACTTGGTGTAAATAAAGTTTTTGGTTACTGTAAAGAGATGTTCTTTAAAAAGGTCACAGGTAACATCCTAAGGTACGATGGTGGTGATCCAAGGAGGAGTGCTCAGACGAACTTTTCTCTTTCATCCTGTCCTAGGTCTCTTCATGGGGAGGGTATGTGTTCCTGATCAACTTGATCCCGCTTCATGTACTGGTGCTGATGCTCACAGGACGTTTCTCCCACCGGATCTATGTGGCCTACTGTACTGTTTACTGCCTGGGCACCATTCTTTCCATGCAGATCTCCTTCGTGGGTTTTCAGGTGAGCCCTAGACTGAGTGGGGTTTTTAGCTTCTTCCCCTTTTTCTAAGCAGCTCCAACTAAATTGATTTATCTTGGATTCTGGTGAGGATAGTAAAACTTATTCACAGGTCTGACCTTGCTAACACTGCTTCTGTTAACTGAAGCAACAGAGTCATTGGTCATTAAAGTCTGCCTCCTGGAGTGTGTTAATATTTGTTCATGAAGTTTGAATTTAATGACTCCTAACTTGGCTTAGGTTTATGGGAGGAGGAGGGATATTTTGGCTGAGCTGAGTTAATGTTGAGTGATCACACTTATCTTTTTCAGTCCTTTTTAATGCGAATGACTCCATTTAATAGTAATGACCCCTGAACTTTTATTCGGGCCTAAGTGAAAGTTCTTTAGCAAGCAAAGCCTGGACCTTTTAACCGCATTACCCCACAGGGTTAAGAGACAGCTATTAAGTCGGAGAATAACGTGGTATGTGTGATTTCTCATGTAAAATTCTTAATGAAAGTGGAACCCTTATTCAGGTCAGCAAGTATTTCTTTACTGATCACCTGCTGTATGCAATTTGCTAATACCTGGGAAATGTTAAAAGTAAACGTGTGGTTCTGGTCCTTAAGGAAGTCACAGTCTTGTTGGGAGAGAAGCACATGCTTCTAGAACCACTGGTCTGCGGTCTAGTCGTTCTAGAAATGTGGTTCCTGGACCAGCAGGGTGAGCAGCATCTGGGAACTCATTAAAAATGCAGATTCTGGGGACCTGCCACAGATCTGCTGAATCAGAAGCTCTGGCGGTGGGGCTCAGCAGTCTGTGTCTAAACCCCCCCTCTTCCTGTGTCCTGCCATGATTATGATGCCTGCAGGAGTTTGAGACCATTGGTCTAAGTTATGGAAGAGATCTAAAGGGTGTGGAGTATAGAGGAGAGTGATGGATTTCAGTTTGGTGGATTAGGAGGAAATGGTATTTGCATTGGGCCTTGAATGATCAGAATTTCCGTGAATGCAAATTTTGGGAAAGTGAGAATTGCAATCGAGGCTCAAGAAATAGCCTGAGCAAAGGCCAGAGATGTAATAATGATAGAGTGTGGTACACTTTGGGGGACTCTAAATATTCTTTGGAGAATGAGGCAGGTGAATTAGACCCTCCTCTAGATTGGTCCTAATTCCTTGGTGGCCTTAGAACTCATTGGACCCTTTGGTCTGAACTTGGTCAGGATAATTCAGGTCAAGGCTGGACCCGTTCTTTTCCTAACAGTCTCATACATATGCTTTCACCTACAGCCCGTCCTTTCATCAGAGCACATGGCAGCCTTTGGGGTCTTTGGTCTCTGCCAGATCCATGCCTTTGTGGATTATCTACGCAGCAAGTTGAATCCACAGCAATTTGAAGTTCTTTTCCGAAGTGTCATCTCCCTGGTAGGCTTTGTCCTTCTCACCGTGGGAGCTCTCCTCATGCTGACAGGTAGGGAAGGCTTTTAGTATTAAGTGTAAATGGGTATGAACATAGAATAAACTGCAAAAATATGGGTTATTTCCTGGCCACAGAAAGATTCATTCTTTTCCTCCTATTTCTCTTGATTTCAAGCATATAAAGTCCAACTTCTGCACATTCAATCCTCTTGTCATCCAGTGTTTGGATTCAGCATAGAAAGAAAATCATATTAGATCAGCTCTTAATTTCAGAAGACCCACACTTGGTGACAGGACTGTATTTTACCATGCTAATCTTTCTCCTCTTTGTGTGTGTGTGTGTGTGTGTGTGTGTGTGTGTGTCCTTTTCTTTCCTATTGGTAGGGTGGGAGAAATCCTAACATTGCTTGCCCTACAGTGTGGCCTCATCTAATCCCATATGACAAAACCGTGGCTGTTTAGTTTGGGTAGCATGCCACATTTTCCTCCTCTCTTCATCTTCCTCACGTACACTTCTCAGAGTCTGATTTGATTTTGCCCAAGACTGTGTATTCAGAGCAGCACTGGAGGACTGAGTGACTTAGTTTATAGCATTGGCCTTGGTTTGACCAGATTTGTCCTAAAACCCTTCTAGGAAGTATCTCTGCCTCCCTTCTCTCTGAGTTTGTATACAACCTGACTTTATTCTACTGACTGTGCTGACAAAAGCACTCTCAAGTTTGAAAGAAAGGAAGGAGTGAAATTTTCAAAGTATTGGTGGCATTTAAACAAAAACCTCGTCCTCCTCTGTCTCAGAGAAGCTTATTAAAATGGAAAGTTGTGATTAGTTAGGATCACATGTTATTTTGTTTCAGAAGTAATTGTGAAGTATTTGTTGCCTCTTTGCTTCCAGGAAAAATATCTCCCTGGACAGGGCGTTTCTACTCACTGCTGGATCCTTCTTACGCTAAGAACAACATCCCCATCATCGCCTCTGTGTCTGAGCATCAGCCTACGACCTGGTCCTCGTACTATTTCGACCTGCAGCTTCTCGTCTTCATGTTTCCAGGTCTGTCTGCCTTGTTCTGAAGTGGCCTTCTTTCTAAGAATCATCATTTGATTCAAAATAAGTAAAATACCCTCATCCTTGTGTTTTTGTTGTTGTTTTTGTTTTTTGCCTGTTTATCTATGCAGTACAGAGGATGGCTAAGCACATTTTTCTAATATTTGAAGCAGAGTAGAAGTCAGAAGTTGAACAATTGCAGATAACTGGCTAGTTCAGAGTCTCACAGTTTTCTGTTCATTTGTATCATAAGTTACAGTTCAGCCCTAGTTCAGGGTTTTTGAGTACTTCTAGTATACCCCGCCCCTCATCCCTGACTCCTCCCCGTTTCTCTTCTTGGCAGTATTGAATTTTGAGAATAGGCATAGCTGACTGTAAAACCTCTTCATCTAACTTATCTTCTGGCCAATTCAGATATGTCTTAGAATTTACCAGTGGTAGGGACTTTTTTTTTTTATTAAAATAACTTTTTTTTTCTTATTATGAAAGTAAGTTGTCATTTGTAAAAATATAGACAAATATTTAAAAAAGTAAAATTTCAGGAGTTCTCACCACACGCCTGTTGCTACTGTTAACGCTTTGATGTATATTCATCCATTTATTTGTTGATTAGAAGTCAGATGATAGAGTTTTTCCTCTGACTTTTAAAATTTCATAATCATGATAATTTATGTTATTTAGTATTACTTTAGAGAAATAATATTTAAGATATATCATTTGTTAGTTTTTTAAGTACAGATGTGTGTAAAGAAGAAGGCATATGGTTCATAAACTTCCACAGCAGTATTTTAATTGATGTATTTTATTCTATTTTATAAATATTCTGTAATTAACTACATCCTTAATGTTGGACATTTATGTGGTTTCAGATTTTTTGCTGTTTTAAAGAGTGCCATAGTAACTTCTTTGCATGTGTCTATGATTGTTTTTTCAGCTTTTCCCTTCTTTTTACTTTTACTTTTGTAGTTGGTCTCTATTATTGCTTTAGCAACCTGTCGGATGCCCGGATTTTCATCATCATGTATGGTGTGACCAGCATGTACTTTTCAGCTGTGATGGTGAGGAATGCCTGCAGTTTTAGCGAACCTTTCCACCCCTAGCTCTGAGGGTTTTCTTCGTCCCCCTGCACGGCAGGTTCAGTATTGATGCTGTGCAGGGGCTTCCCTCTGAGCACTTGAGGGGCTGCGTGGTAAGGCTGCTCACTGTTGTTGATCCTTCCCAGGAATGTATGGGACACTCATACATTCTGATTGTGGGGCCCACCTTCCTTGGATTCATAACCCTTATGTTAGGGAGACGCGCTTTGTCGCTTGTTGGAGAAAGTGACCCTGGGCGGGTTCCTTCCCCTCTCTTTCTGGTGTCTTAAAAAGGGAGATGATGTTTTTTTCTTAAAGGCCCGGGTTCTGAGTGCTAGGTTGTTAAAAGAGAGAAGAGAGTTTATATATTGCAGTTAAGTCAGTGCTTCTCACACTTTTTTGATCCCAAACCACAGTTAAGAAATACATTTTATATCATATCATTGCTCAGGGTATACATATATACATGTAGAACTGAAAAACAAACTTTAAAAAAATATATATTCTACTATAGATGTATCAAGTATTTTCTCTTCTATTTTGTTCCATTCCACTGACAAATCATGTTTGTTGAAAACCCCTAAATTGATGTCATCATCTACTAATAGGTTGAAATCTGTAATTTGTAAAACACCGATTGTGATCTTGCTTCCTGTTTTTTTCAGGTGCGTCTGATGCTAGTGTTGGCGCCTGTTATGTGCATTCTTTCTGGCATTGGAGTCTCTCAGGTGCTGTCCACTTATATGAAGAATTTGGACATAAGTCGACCAGACAAGAAGAACAAGAAACAACAGGATTCTACCTACCCTATTAAGAATGAAGTGAGAATTAAGCAACGCAAAGAACTAGCTTGGGGAACTGTGTGTGTCTGTGTGTGTGTGTTTGCATTTGTATTTTGTTTGTTTGTTTGAGTGAAGGGGAGTAAAGTAGAGCACTGTCACAAGAGGTCGGAATGAACTCACATAGCCTCTAATTTATTCCGAGTCATCTCATCTGTATTACTGACTGTGTGTAAGAAGCTGTTCTATGTTACGTAAATTTAATTTGGTTTACAACACAGTTCTTCTTCCTTGTCTAGGTG
The DNA here is from genome assembly GCF_028564815.1 of Eubalaena glacialis. Lineage (NCBI taxonomy): Eukaryota > Metazoa > Chordata > Mammalia > Artiodactyla > Balaenidae > Eubalaena > Eubalaena glacialis. Next base: position 8,424,054 of record NC_083725.1, on the reverse strand, counting down.
GCAAGTGGCATGATACTGGTCATGGCTTTCTTTCTCATCACCTACACCTTTCATTCAACCTGGGTGACCAGCGAGGCCTACTCCTCTCCATCCATTGTGCTGTCTGCTCGTGGTGGGGATGGTAGTAGGATCATTTTTGATGACTTTCGAGAAGCGTACTATTGGCTTCGTCACAATACTCCAGAGGTGAAGATTTGGGAGGCGTGGGATTGTGCTGTAGGAGGAAGGGAGAGACATTTGATGTTATAGTGAATCAAATAGCTTTTAGATGGGTGGAAAGCTTGGAGAAATTGGAACTCTAGAACATGGTGTTGAATGAGCCTTAAAGGTCAACCTCCATTCGATTCAGGATTTTTTCTATAAGCGACCTTTACTGGTAATTATCTGCACTCTGCTTGGACACTTGTATTGACAGCATGGTGATTTTATCGTGAGGTAGGCCATCCCAATTATAAAAGAAGAAAAGTAGTTAATAAATAATACATGTTTATTGTAGAAAAATCAGAAAATAGAAGCAAGAAAAAGAAAAAAAAGACATAAATTTTCCATAAAGGATCACCTAATGATAACCACTTTTAACATTTTGGTTTATACCTTTTGAGAATCTGAAGTGATTTTCTTTCCAATAGCTACTGGGAATGGCACTTCTGAGTTAGATTCTTATAAGAATTTCTTAATCCTTGTTCATCCTATCCTGTGATTTGTTCCCCCTCTCCCACCCCCCTTCTTTTTAGTAACTGATTGTTGTGACTTTGTTTTTGGTCATTTATTTAATATGGTTATCTGATGACACCAGGCTGTTTATTTGGAAATATTGCACAGCCCACTACACCTCCCGCACCATTATGCTTGTTTGTATAAGATGATCTGGGATGAAAGTATTGGCAATGTTGGGTTGTATAATTTGCGTTGAGATTTCATGATTGTATGTAAATGTAGGACCAGGTACCAAGATGTATTTTCTTGTTGGGCATATGTTATTCTGTGAAGAAACTGATTAATTAGCAATATCTCACTTCCTGTCAGATGCCCTTCCACCCCTCTTGTATTGGATTTTGGAGGCAGTGAGAAGCTTGTTATTTCCATCTCCCATTCTTCTTTCAGGATGCGAAGGTCATGTCATGGTGGGATTATGGCTACCAGATTACAGCTATGGCGAATCGGACAATTTTAGTGGATAACAACACATGGAATAATACCCATATTTCTCGAGTAGGGCAGGTAAGGTGAAGGGGTCATTTGAGTGTTTGATGCACAGGGTCTAGTGGGAAATACTTCTCCGTGAGGGATCATATGGCCTGGAATTTTGCACTGAGAAATGCGTGTGTGTTTTTCTAGGCAATGGCATCCACAGAAGAAAAAGCCTATGAGATCATGAGGGAGCTTGATGTTAGCTATGTGCTGGTCATTTTTGGAGGCCTTACTGGGTATTCCTCTGATGGTAATGTACTTGATTCTATTTCTAGCTACAAGGCATAGATTCTAAGAGAACTAGATGAATCTCCTATTTTTCTATCCTTTTACCAATATCTTATCAACATATTGTCTTAGGTGGGGAAGTTTCTAAGTATTTGCAACTTGAGGTTTGGTTATTTTGATTTTTTTTTTTTTTTTTGCAGCAGGTAGGAAGTAGATATAAAGAATTCTTCTCATGTAGGTATGGCATGCTATAATTGTCTAAAGACCTAGGAGTAGTTCCACAACCAGTGAACAATAGAGAATATAAGGCTTCTGAAAATGAGCTTAAGAATTAGCATTTTTTACTGGGTTTAAGCCATAGAATCATCTGCCAACTTAAAATGTTTTGTATATATATATTTATATGGCATATGTTAACCATGTTCCCTATGATTATTAGCAAAATCGTATGTTTGGAAGAATCATCCAAATATAGTTCTCTGCCTTAAAAAAAACTTTAAAAAATTAAAGCAATACCTGTTTATATTTTAAAATGTTAAATACTTCTGAAGGTTTATAATAAAAAATGGTAGTCCTCTGCCCCTAAAACTACCTTATGACATCAGTTCCCAGGAAAATTATTCCTTCAGTTATTTCTTCTAATACTTATGTACATATTTCTAAATAATATGTATATCCTGCTATTCATTGATCGATCATTTTAGATACCCTGTGTCAACTTCTTATTAAGGTAGATAAGGAATTTAGTTCTTTTTATGATCCCCTCCCCCTTTCTGTCTTGCATCTTCTCAGTAGAGTTAATGATCAGTTTTTGGTTAAATCCAGATAAAGTGTTTTCATCATGACTAAGTAAATATTATTTACTGCTGAGTCAACCTGTACACCATGGTTACATTGTTATCTAGAAAAACTTGTTTTCCTGCAGTTAATAATTACCTCATATTTCTGTCTTAATTTTCTTTGAATATGTGGTTACTTCTTAGACATGTTCAGATTTTAGATTATGTCTGGCTTCTGATATAGACAGACTTAACAAATCCACCTGGATAGTATATGTAAAGTGTCAGTATAAAGTAATAAGACTAGTTTCTATGTGTGGTGGGTCTTGTACAAGCAGAGGAAGAATGATGATAGCAGGGATGTGGTCCCAAGGACTTGAACTTTCACAAACAATTGTTTCAGCACCATTTGGTTGTGTGTGATTATAGGTTTTTTTCTTGCTAATAATAATAATTTATCCAGTTTTGATCAGCTCGGTGCTTTGTGACCACCTAGAGGGGTGGGATAGGGAAGGTGGGAGGGAGGGAGACGCAAGAGGGAAGAGATATGGGAACATATGTATATGTATAACTGATTCACTTTGTTATAAAGCAGAAACTAAAAAAAAAAAAAATAATAATAATAATTTATCCAAATAGTACAGGAAAGTATTTGTGTAGGTATGTATGTTTGTGTGCATATGTATTTTTATATATGCGAATGTACACACATATGTGGTAGAAATGGATAGTTCCCTGAAATCTTTAGTATTCCATGATAACGTATATATATACCTATCACATTTTCTTTATCTGTTCATCTGTTGATAGACTAAGGTTGTTTCCATGTCTTGGCTATTGTGAATAATGCTGCAGTGACTGCTGATATCTCTTGGGGATACTGATTTCATTTCTTCTGGATATATCCCCAGAAGTGGGATTGCAGGATCACATGGTAGTTCTATTTTGAATTTTTTGAGGAACCTCCCTACTGACTCCTGTAGTGTCTGTACCAATTTACAGTCCCACCAGCAGTGCACAAGGATTCCCTTTTCTTAGCATCCTTACCAGCATGTCTTTTGTCTTTTTGACGAGAGCCATTCTAGCAGGTATGAGGTGATGCCTCATTGTAGTTTTGCTTTGTGTTTCCTTAATGATTAGTGATGTTGAGCACCTTTTCATTCATGTACCTGTTGGCCATTTGAATCTCTTCTTTGGAAAAATGTCTTTTCAGGTCTTTTGCCCATTTTTAATTGGATTATTTGGGGTTTTTTTGCTATTGAGTTGTATGAGTTCCTTATATATTTTGGATATTAACCCCTTATTTGATATATGGTTTACAGATATTTTCTCCCATTCCATAGGTTGCCTTTTCATTTTGTTGATCATTTCTTTTGCTGTGCACTCTTCCGTTCTCAAAGCTTGTCAGCTTTTTGCTTCAGACATACCTGCCAGGGAGCTATAATATCAGTACTCTAAGATAGTTGAGTTGATGCTCTGGGGTCTTATTTTTGGTCCTATTTCTGGCTGTGTGGTCTAGGCAAGTCTCTGTGCTTCAGGTTTTCCATTTGAAAGATGGAGGTACGATTGCAGACATTCCATGAGGATAATAATATTATTTCTTGAATACTTACTATGTGACAAACAATATGTAAGGTAACATGCTCTTACTTATAATACTGTAGCAGCCCTATCATTGCAGATACTCTCGTTTTTCTAATTCGACATATGAGGAAACTGAAGCACAGAGAGGTTCGGTAACTTGTTCAGGGTCACCACCTAGAATTGGCAGTGTGGGAATTCAAACCCAGGCAGTTTAGATCCAGAGTCTGTGTTCTTCACCACTGTGATATTCCCTGGAACCCTTTTTAGTAGGGCAGTAGGAATCTTTTCTAATGGATCAATGATTCATCATATACTAATCGTCTATTTCCCTAAAGCCTTTGGGGGAGATACAGGGAGTGACATATTCTAAGAGATAACCTGAGTTGATGGTGCTATCAGTATTTATGGAGCCTGGTAGTGTGTTTGACATAGAAATGTTGACTTCTCATACAGGTGCTTTAGAAGTTTGTAACTTTGCAACTGTAGGTCAAGAGGGAGCACATTCTCTCTTCTCTACCTTTTTGGTAAAGCTGCTACTCCCTAGGTCAGTGCTCTCCAATGACATGTGGGATCCACATACGTCATTTAAAATTTTCTATTAGCGGGGCTTCCGTGGTGGCGCAGTGGTTAAGAATCCGCCTGCCAATGCAGGGGACAGGGGTTCGAGCCGTAGTCCGGGAAGATCCCACATCCCGTGGAGCAACTAAGCTCGTGTGCCACAACTACTGAGCCTGTGCTCTAGAGCCCGCAAGCCACAACTTCAGAGCCCGTGTGCCACAACTACTGAAGCCCACATGCCTAGAGCCCGTGCTCTGCAACAAGAGAAGCCACCGCAACGAGAAGCCCACGCGTCGCAAGGAAGAGTAGCGCCCGGTCTTCGCAACTAGAGAAAAGCCCGGTCTTCGCAACTAGAGAAAAGCCCACTCGCAGCAACGAAGACCCAACACAGCCAAAGATAAATAAATAAAATAAATAAATTTATTAAAAAAAATTTTTTTTCTATTAGCCATATCAAAATAAGTAAAGAGAAACAGGGAAAGTGAATTTAATAATTTTATTAAACTGAATATATCTAAAACATTAATGTGTAACCAAAATATTTTACCCACTTTTTTTTTGTTTTATTTTGGACTAAGTCTTAGAAATCCAGCATGTATTTTATACTTACAGCACATCTTAATTTGGACTAGCCACATATCAAGTGTCAGTAGCTACATGTGGCTAATAGCTAGTATATTGGACAGCTTAGCCCTAGCTAATACCTGGGACTAACTTCAGTTATGACTTAAGTCTGGGCCAATAGCATAGGATTTTAGGAGTCTACAGGAAAATCTATAGGAAAAGCTGTATATTTTGAGGAAAAAAGTTTTGACCATACATTAGCTTTGTTATTTTTATAACTTAGAGTTAAATGGTACTATACCCCATTAGAAAAGTATTTGGGGGAATTTCCTTAGACATAGTGACCTTTCATTAGGTGATTTAGCTCCAGCAACCTTTGTGATAACAGCAGTTTTTTCTTTTTCTTTTTCTTTTTTTTCTAGACATCAACAAATTTCTCTGGATGGTCCGGATTGGAGGGAGCACAGATACAGGCAAACATATCAAGGAACACGATTATTATACTCCAACTGGGGAATTCCGTGTGGACCGTGAGGGTTCTCCAGTGCTGCTCAATTGCCTCATGTACAAGATGTGTTACTACCGCTTTGGACAGGTCTACACAGAAGCCAGTGAGTGATTCCTGATAATGTTAATAACAACAGTAAGAACAGTAATAGCTAACACATACAGTGTTTTTTGTATGCCAGGCACTGCTTTAAGTGCTCTATATCTACTAATTCATTTAATCCTTACAACAATCCAAAAGGTGGATACTAATATTATTCCCATTTTATATATGAGGAAATTGAGGTACAAGTAGGTTCCTTAACTGCCCAAAGTCACGTAACTAGTGCAGAGTCAGGTTAAACTCAGGCAGTCTGGCTCTAGCTTTTGTGCTTTTGCCCATTACTTTTTATTGCCTCTCAGTAAAAGGTATTGTGGAGAAAGGAATGTGAAAGGGGATAGAGTGAGATAAAGGACTTTACATTTCTTCAGATAAATTGAAAGTAATTTGATTAAGTCTTTCTTTCTGACTTCTTTCCTTTCTTAGTTCTGCAGTTGGGACTATTTTTGAATTAGATGCAGGCCTGTGACATCTGATAGGTTCAGAAGGGTTGCTAGTGTATCACAGAGGCCATGGGTGGCAATCCTCAGGAACAGAGGTGCTTGGAAGTCAGCCCTCTGTCTCTTAGAAGAGATAACCTCCATGCGCTCTGCCAAGCATCATCTCGGAGAGGACGTGAGTTAGGGTAACACTTGATTTGCCCTTACTAACTGATGTCCTTTTCTGCAGGCCCTACTCTCTAAACAAACTGCATGCTAGGGAATAACATTCCAGTGGGATGATTAATCAAGTTGACTTAGTATTTCTGTAGGAAATAGCACTGTAGAAAGATGTGTGTCTCCTTTTTTGTCACTTTCTAGAGCGTCCACTAGGCTATGACCGTGTTCGGAATGCTGAGATTGGGAATAAAGACTTTGAGCTTGATGTCCTGGAGGAAGCATATACCACAGAACATTGGCTGGTCAGGATATACAAGGTGAGCAGATGTTACACTGAGAAAGCAGCTCTAGTGCTTAAAAATGGGGCCACATGTTTATAAAATAGGGATATTTCTAATGTCTACAAAGTAGCTTGTGACTCACTTAGAATTTTTCTATTTTTATTTTAGATTGTTCTTAGAAAGTAGGCACTCCAGTCTTCTGTCATTCTGGAAGTGGTTACAGTGATATTTTTCCAGTTGGAGCTAGACTTGATCTGTTTTAGTGACTGTCAGTCTTGGGGCGGTGGGGGGAGAGAGAGAGAGAGAGAGGGACAGAGCGAGAGAGAGAGAGAGAAGGAGAGTGTGTGTGTGTGTTGTCGAACTACATTTTCTTCTCTCCCACTGAAGAACTTACGGCATAGAGAGTCACACAGAAGTGTGTTATATCTCTTACGTAAGAAAAGGTTGAGAACTCTTGCTGTATTTGGAAGAGTAGCTAGTCTCACACCAGAGCCAAACCAGGCAGCATAATCCAACATAATCTGTCCCCATCTGGGTGAACCCAGCTCAGTAGAGAAGCTCTCCCATGTTGACCTGATGATTGTAAATATTAAACTGATACCTTTCTGTTGCAGGTGAAGGACCTGGATAATCGAGGCTTGTCAAGGACATAAATGTTATGTCCGTTCGGCTCTGATCTGCTTCGCACTGAGTGTGTCACATTTAGGGCGCTGAAGATGGTTTAAAAATATGCAGTTTATAAGAACAGAGCGTGATGAGATTAGAATTGTCTGGGAGGTTTTGTCCTGGGCAGTATGGGCTGAGCCAAATGGAATGATCTTTATAATTCTGAGCAGGTTACCAAATGAAATGTCATGGCTTTACTTTGGTCAATTAAAGGGGGGAATTTTTTTTAAAACGTGCCTTATTTGTTTTGACTTATGACTGATTTGAGGAAGCCTAAAGTTTATGCTGGGCTGATAGAAGGACAGAAAACAGACCTCATCTTTGCTCTTAGCTCCCTAAATGAGCCACATAGGGGCATTCTGTCTTTCTCTCTCAAATCAGGAGAACTATCAAGGACTAGCTCAGATCCTACATATACAAACAATTTTGTCATTTCAAAAACTGCAGTACCTAGCACAATGCCTTGCACATAGTGGGTGCTCAGTAAGCTTTTACTGAATGAATAAAAGTTTGTGGGACCAGAGGAGTGCCATTTCTGGGCAGGAAAGGCAGCTGCATTGCCATCATGTCGCTGTTCTCAACATCTCTTGTCCTTAGAGGCTCTTTGACTACAAGGGACAGAAGGTGGCTAGCCAGACCTGATCTCACCAGTGTTCTTTGGAACTAGCTAGGTGTTTTTGTTTTTGAACAGGAGTAAATCCAGTGATACTAAATCAGTAGTTTTGAAGACTTAAGGCAAACTGAAATTATTCTCAATGGAGAGGAAAAAACTCCTCTAACATTGTGTATAGAACTTGATGGTCAGTAGGTGTTTTTGAATTAGCTGATTTGTAACCATACGCATCTATCTGAAATCTAGCTTTTCAGTACTCTCACTTATCCTTTAGCGATTTCCTTTAGCTCATGCACTAAAACTGTTGTGATTATTTAAAGGTGAGCTTCTCTCTCCCTTAGTCTCAGCCTCTTTGTTATTATATGTCACTAACAAGCTCCATGATCTGGTTCTGAAGCCCTTGACAAATTAGCTACAAAAAGCACAGGAGTTCCATCTATATTTAATGTCAGGACAAACAGCATTATGTTCAGTTACAATAGGGTATTTTATGTATTTTAAGACATATGTCAGTGATGTGTATAAACCCTTAGTTATTAAAAAAAAAAAAAAAATACAAGGTAACTCTTTACTGTTACCTGTTTAAGAAACAGGAGCAATGACATGACTTTCAGATAAGTCAAAATGGTGCTCCTAAAGGTATGCTCAGGTCTACCTGTGTACCCAGGAAGCAGCCTTCCAAACCAGTTTATGTACCAGGTGCTTCAACTGTGGGTGAGATTTAGATCTGATGTAAGATTTGATTTACTGTATGTAAATACATGACTTGATTTATACACAGAATTCCCCCCTAGTGGAAGAGGTTATTCAGAGGTGGGTTTTTGTTTGTTTGTTTGTTTTTTTTAACAAATATGAGTAATACCAGTTAGAGATCATTAGTGATTTGCCTCTGTAGGAATGGAATAACCCTTTATCACTGTAGTTGTTACTCTTATGATTTTAATTTTGTTACTTTCTAGGCTACATGAAGCTATATTTTTTTTTAAATTCACTTCTAATTTCCATTGTTACAGTGAACTTAGTGTAAAAGAAAATCAAATAATTCTAAAAAGCAACAACACTGTTTTCCACCCCCCACCCCCCCCCAAGGTACCCACTTTCAACTCAGCTGATTCTCATATTACTTACCTCCATATCATTAAATGACTTGCTTTATTTTGCTATGTGTTGGTTTTTCAATTTTAGGTATCATCTGTTGACTTTCTGGTGTGGAAATTGAGGATTTGGTTCTTTTTCACCATCCTGCTATTCCCATGGACACACATATTCTTACCATCTCAAGGCTCTATTATAGTTATGGTTTAGGTTAACTCAGTAGTTTTTACCTTAAGGCTTTTCACAACTAGGCCATGTGGTATATATACTGTTACTACTTTTTTTTTTCTGCTTAACTTTTTTTTGGAGGGAGTTTTTTCACTTGTGTTTTGTACTTGTCACTGATTTCTCCCCAGACTCACCTTCATTTGTGTCAGCTTCCTTTTAGTATGTTCAACTCATTAGGTATTCATTCTTAGAGATGTCTTCTGTTTTGGTATATTCCAGTTTGGATTGGTTTACTCTCTAGGTTTGCTACACACCTCTTGGGTTGGTGTATCCTTTCACTGTCATATTGTGTGTTAATCCCCTGACTTCTTCCTTGATTTATCACCACTACCTTCCTGAGAAAGTGTGTGGGAGATACATTTCTTGAGATCTTGAGTGTCTGTCATCACACGATTCATAGGTTGGCTAGGTATAGAGTTCCAGGTTGGGATTAACTTTTCCTTAGAATTATTTTTGAAGGCATTGGCCCATTGTTTTCTGTCTTCTAAATGCTGAGAAATGCAATGATATTCTGATTCTTATTTTTTTTGTATGTGTCCATTCCCTCTCACTCCCTCCCCAGACCTCTTAGTATCTTCTCTTTGTATGTAATATTTTGAAATTTTACCAATGATGTGTTCAGAAGCTGGGTACTTTAAACTTGGAAAAGTCAAGTTTGGAAAAGTATGGAAAAAGTATGGAAGGTCAAGTTCTTTTGTCTGGGAAATTTTCTTGAGTTATTTGTGGATTCCCCCGACTCCCTTTCTTGTTGTGAAAAATAAGTTACTTGGATTTTGGACTTCCTAGATTAGTCTCCCAATATTCTTATATTTAATCCTCTGTTTCCCATCTTTATTCTTCCTTCTGGAGATTTCCTAAACTTTTTGTTTCTAACCTATTTTGTTTACTTTTTTCTACTATCATGTATTTTTTTAAATATCCAAGAGCTTTTTGTTTGAATATTCCTTTGTTTGGACATCTTTCATATTAAAGGCCTTTTCAAAGTCTTGCTTGTTTGCTCTTATTAAAGAGTGGGACCCTAAAAAGCTGACTGGAAGGTCTGTTTGGGGTGGGGTGGGGCTTATTGAATGTGGGCTTCATTCTCCTGTGATCTGGCTGAGTTGTTACATTATAAAATCCCTGATATTGGTATCTTTAGATCTTTTCTTCTATATAGGTAAGATTCCCTCGAGAAGGCTTTTATGTCCTCTGAAGGATACAAGCCAGGCTGCCAGATTTCTGGGAGTAAAGTGAGGAAAGAAGGCTCACAGGTGCAACCTTCAGTGCATAAACTTAATCCTTTTGGTTTCAGTTAGGTACCCAAGCCTTAACTGTGCCTGATGCTCTCCAGTTCAGATAACCATGTATTTACCCTCTCAAGTCTAGTACCAGCTTCGGGGAGGGGCAGTTCCTTGTATACACAGAGGAGGGAGGGGACCCAAGGGTCTATTCGCTTCATACATAGTCTTTCACCCTCTTTTAGCCCCACCTTCACCTCATTCAGTACCTGTTGTCACTAATTCAACTTGAGCCTTTAGGGAGTTCTATGATGTAAACCAAATTGCTTTTCTGCTTTCCCATTGCTGGCTTTAGGATTCATCTTTCTTTCCTCTAAATTACCATTCATCTAAAGACTTTCCACTTTGCAAAACTTTTGTTTGTCATGTTCTGTGTTTGTGGGTTATTGCCTTTTAAACATTTACTATTTTAAAATAGTAAATTTAATATTTCATTATTAAGTTAATTTATTTTAAAATTTACTCTTAAAATTTACTATTTTAGTAAGGTTTCAGAAGGGAACAGGTTTTTGTGAGCATCTATTCTTTAACTGATACTCTGCCTGAGATGTGTATGCCTTATTTTTTTCAGGCTAAGATACCTTAATTCTAACCAGACATAAAGGAACTGTGCCGGTCCGGTCCTCCTCTTCCTTTCTTCATATTCTTTGTTTGCAGCATGCAGTGCAGAAACTAGAGAAAATGGAGTAAACGATCTGGAAAACTTACTTTATTATACGAAACCTAAACAGTGATGTCACGGTTAAAAACTTCTCACATAAGCATTTCGAAGTGTTCTGGTCTTGTTTTTTGTCCTTTAAACAAATGTATGCATTTTTGTGTAACATATTTTACACTTATTTTACCAGTATCACAATCAAGAGCTAGTTATGCTTATTGTATGTGGCCCAGTTTTAAGAATTGGAGAATAGATGATCTTGCCTGCGCCTTGAGTTCCCAGTCTAGTTTACTGTTGAGAGGGAGTATCTATTTCAGTTTTTCCACATTGTTTTGTTCTCTAGCCAGTCCCTTTTTCAGAATTTACTTTCGCACCTAAACTGGTTATTCTGCTTTTAAAATTTGCATGGTAAAATGCAGCGTTTTTGCTCCTACCTGCCCGTTTCTTAAACATAAAAAAGAGAGCAGGTAGAACTAAGCTATGCAGTTGCACTTCCTTCAAAAAGGTTGACTGGAGGTACTGTTTTGGTGCCTGTTCGGACAAGACATGGTAAAACTGGTTATCCTGACATTACCTCCAGCTACAAAAGAGTAGCTTTCTTTATCCCGATGCCGTCCCACCCCCCATTACAGTGCGGCCGGTATTTGATGCTTCTCGCTCCCATCACAAAGTTCCTTTCATTCTAAACAGGATCAATGCTCAACAGCTGTCCCTGGCTTCTCGGCTCCAGTTTTATCTGGGCCGCGCTTTAAAGTTACAGAGACAGCACTTACGGAGTGTGATCCTCGCTACCCTGCCAGGCAGCGGGGCGAGGTGCTCGGGGGTCCGGGACGGCGGTAGCGAGCCCCGCGGTGCTGCGAGCCCCGGGAGCGCGAGGACGGACGGCCGGCCGAGGTCACACGCCGGGTCCCACTTCGCGTTTGGGCCCGGAGGTCATTCACACCGATGCACTCGGCAGTTCTTAAACCTCTTCAGCCAGGATCTCCTGGTTTGAAAGTAACCCGGCCCCGGCCAGCGTGAGCCTGCTGGGAATGCAGGCGCCAGGCCCTGGCCGGCCTAATCTGCAGAGCAGCCGGCCCAGGAACGCGCGCCTCCTTGCTTTACGGCAAGGGAGCGCGCGTTTGCGACAATGTGACGCCAGCAAGTTTTGGCGGGAATAGCCCTACATTTGGATTCCTGTGGTGGCGGGCAAAGGACGGCCTGGTGAGGAAGGGCGGCCGGTAGAGGGGGGAAAAGCGCCTGGAGCCGGAGTTCGGGGGCTACATGATTTAGGAGGAGCACAGCGAGAGAAAGTTCTCAGCGCCGAGCCTAGAGGATCGGAGAGACTCCTGCGGAGGGGCGGTTTCGGAGGGTGGAGGAGTGGGGTGCCAGGCGGTCCCCGTTGTACGGGAACTGGAGAGAAGACTTCCTCTGCTGGCCGAGAGCACCCGAGGTTTGGGCCCCAGCCGTCCGCGTGTCACCCAGCCCTTCCTTCCGCTTCTTGGGGCAGTTTGGCTCCGCCCCGGGCTCCTCCTGCCCTTGGGAACGGGGCGGGGGTGGGAACTGGGAGTGAGCGGGTCGGGAGGTGCGGCTGCGGTCCTCGTAGCGATTATTTCCTCCTCCACTAGCCCGCATCCCCTTACTCTAGCCCGACGCTTCACCTCACACCCCCTTCCCCAGTCCCCCACCGTAAAGCACTGGTCCCCCAACTCCTCCGCGCCACTGGTACGTTTCCTCGGCCGCCTGGAAGGCGGCGTTTCAGCCTTCGGTTTGCGTGGGAATGGGGCTTGTGAGTTACCAACGAAATGCCAGAGTTTAGAATACTTGCTTGTGCTTTAAAGACTTGGGTAAAATACGGATGAGGTGTAAGGGGAAACCAGGAGCTGTGATTCACCTTGAAGAATCACGGCAAGAGGCGGAGCTCAGCGGCTTTACAGATGATTGAAGCGTGTCCTCATCCACCGTCTTTTCTGGGTTCCTGCTTTTACAGCCGGGGGACTTAGTGGAGTCATGGCAGTGCCCTTTGTGGAAGACTGGGACTTGGTGCAAACCCTGGGAGAAGGTGCCTATGGAGAGTGAGTTTGAGTCCTTTTACCCTGACTTCACGCTTGCTTTAGTTTTCTGTCTATTGTCTCCTTTGAGTACAAGTTGGTTGTTTTGGAGAACAGATCTTTGCATTTGAAATCTAAAACTTTGGGGAACTGAAGCTACACAATCTTCTGTAAGGGTTAATTTTTTTTCTTCCTTTTCAAAACAAAACAAAACAAAAACATTCTCTTCCTAAAGAGCTAGAGGAGACTTCTGAAGTCAGTTTCTCCTCCCACATACTCCTTCCTGGGGTTCAAACATAGTGGTTAAATGAGCAAATGAACAGACTCTGGAGTCGCGTTACCGGTCATTGTTCTGTGTTCTTAGGCAGGCTTCTTAATGTCCTTGTGTGCCTCTGTAAAATGGATATCCCACAGGTACTTAGAACAGTTACTGTAGACACATACAGTATCGGATTAATAAATGCTAGGTAATGTTATTACAATTAAATGAATAGAGCAAGAATGAAATCTTGCCGTTTGGGACATCATGGATGGACCTAGAGGGTATTATGCTAAGTTTAAATAAGTCAGACAGAGAAAGACAAACACTGTATGATTTCATTTAATAGGTTGAATCTAAAAAACTAAACAAATGAACAAACAACAAAGAGAAGCAGAGTTAGATACAGAGAACAAACAGGTAGTTGCCAGAGGGGAGGATGGTGCTGGGGAGGAGAGAAATACCTGTGGTACAAACTTCCAGTTGCAAAATAAATGAGTCTCCAGTATGAAATGTACAGTGTGGGGAGTATAGTCAAGAACTATGCAATATCTTTGTAAGGCGACATATCCTAACTAGACTTATCGTGGTCATTTTGAAATGTATAGAAATATCAAGTCACTATTTTGTAACAGGAACTAACATAGTGTTGTAGGTCAATTATGCTTCAAAAACAAACAAACAAACAAACTCATAGAAAAAGAGATCAGATTTGTGGTTACCAGAAGCAGGGTGTGGGGGAGGGGAAGTTGGATGAAGGCGGTCCAAAGGTACAAACTTCCAGTTATAAGATAAATAAGTACTAGGGATGTAATGTACAACATGATAAATATAATTATCACTGCTGTATGTTACATATGAAAGTTAAAAGAGTAAATACTAAGAGTTCTCATCACAAGGGAAAATATGTATCTTTTCGATTTTTAAAATTTTGTATCTATATGAAATGATGGTTGTTCACTAAACTTGTGATAATCGTTTCAGTGCTTTATGTCAACTATAGCTCAGTAAAAGTGGAAGAAAAACAAGTTAAATGAATAGAGCATGTGTATATGTGATGTGGCCTAGAATTGCTATTATCCCATTTTAGTTTATTAAGAATTTATTAAATGACTTGGATGTACAGCATAATGACTTCTTTGGAACACTAGCTATCATACTTCACATTTCAGAAAGGAGTAGTATCTGTTGAGAACATGGCAGAAACCATTCCCATGGTTTCTCCCAGGTGGAGAAACTAATAAAGGTAAAATAGTTTTGGATGAGTTATGTTTAACCTTTTGAAGTTTTAAAAGAAATATAATTCAAATGTCTGGAATGTTATAACTCTTCCTTTTTCTTTTTAGAGTTCAACTTGCTGTGAATAGAAGAACTGAAGAAGCAGTTGCAGTGAAGATTGTGGACATGAAGCGTGCCATAGACTGTCCAGAAAATATTAAGAAAGAGATTTGTATCAATAAAATGTTAAATCATGAGAATGTAGTGAAATTCTATGGTCACAGGAGAGAAGGCAATATCCAGTATCTGTTTCTGGAGTACTGTAGTGGGGGAGAACTTTTTGATAGAATAGGTATGGAAAAGATTGAAGATAATTCTTATGCTACATAAGTTTTTAAATTTGTTTTTTAATCTTGGGACTGCTGCTTGTTCATTGTCCATTCAGACTTGCTTATGCAATAGTGAAATTGGAGTAAATTTTCTTGTTTTTGCAACTTATGTAAACACTGAATACATATGTAGAGTCATCAAAGAAACTTTTTTCCCAAGTTGTATAAGTGATTTGGGTTGCGATTGCTATTTTGTAGAGTTTAAGAATGGTAAACTGTGGTCTCATGGTGAAGTATCATAAGTGTGATGTATGCATATGCAGAAAAAGTTTTTTTTCTTTGTAGACATTCTAGTCTCATGAAATCATTGCATACATTTACAGATCCAAAATAATAGCAAGTTGTTACATAAGTGAAATTGAGAATTTTCTACGATTGCTTTATATATATT
This sequence comes from Eubalaena glacialis, assembly GCF_028564815.1. NCBI lineage: Eukaryota > Metazoa > Chordata > Mammalia > Artiodactyla > Balaenidae > Eubalaena > Eubalaena glacialis. The sequence goes on along the minus strand of NC_083725.1, from coordinate 8,408,839 downwards.
AAGTAAATTCTGTGCTTGCTACTTAAATGTTCTGTGTAGATTCAAAGTCTTGATATTAAAGAATACTAAGAAGTACATAAAATATATTCTGTGGATCTAAATTTATTATTTAGAGCTATTGTATTAGCAGTTAAAAAGTGATTATTAGAATCTTCAATATCTATCTCAGAAAAGAGTTGAGAATAAAAGAAATCAAAAGTTAATGAGGGAGATAAAAATATAAAAAGATAACTGACAATAGAACCTTTCTTAATAAAACTGTATTTCCTGAAGGAACTTCACAGGAATTCACGGTTTTGTAGTAGTGCGAGAAATTATATGACGTTTAAATTTGTTGTTAAGTATTTAGTGAAATCAACTTAGATTTGTGTAGGCTTCCACTTTGACAATTACATTTCAGGAGTGGAAAAAATATTGGCATAGCATTTAGAAGAAATTAGGGGAGAATTTGAAAGATATCAAATAAATCATGGTTAGTGTAAGTAGGGGCTTTCAAGGTATGGCTTGCATTCTTGATTTGGGTGATAGTTTGTTATTTCTCTGTACTTTTCCTGTGATGTTAATTTATTTTTGCCACTTAGCACATGGGGAAATGTGAGTTATTAAGTACTATATGTACTAGTGGACTCCAGAATCTTTTAATTGTTAGCATTAGATTCTCTTTGCTAAAGTACGATAACAAATGTTTAACTTTAGAATTAGGAGACTGTGTGGTCGATGACTGATTATATTTACCTGGTGAACTAACTTTCATAATTAATTCTTATAGAGCCAGACATAGGCATGCCTGAACAAGATGCTCAGAGGTTCTTCCATCAACTCATGGCAGGGGTGGTAGGTACAGTTGTCTCTAACTTTTACTTAAAATTAGTCTTAGTGAAGTAAGTTACCCTATTCTGGTATGCTTTCCTCTGCTTCTCTTTTAGGTTTATCTGCATGGTATTGGAATAACTCACAGGGATATTAAGCCAGAAAATCTCCTATTGGATGAAAGGGGTAAGTTTAGCATTTTGTCGCTGCTACCTAATCATTTTAGTACAGCCATACAAAGGCAGGATCAAGGCTTTCCATTACCGAAATTTCAGGGCAAAAAATATGAAATTGAAATACCCTGGACCTTAGCCTTGACATATTTGTTCTTTTTAATTTATGACTTGGATAAAGATGCAGGGCTTTTAGTTACATTTTATGGATGTCATAAAAACTGAGAGGGATGGATAGTGTTAGTGTTAGCTTATAGAATCAGGATCAAAAAAGGTGACAAATATCCACTGCATATGAGGCAGTGATTTTTGTCTGTTTTGTTTAATGTGTTAGAATAGTGCCTGGCAAATAGTAGGTTTTCAAAAATGTTTATTAGATGAATGAATTTAGCAGACCAGAGAGGTGGGTCAGATTTAACACATACTGGATTGTTACTCAATTCAGTTTTTGGATTGAAAAAAACTAACGAAATAAGTACGGTTTAATGGCATGTCTTTGGCAGCAAAGAAGGTTTAAAAAGACTTACTAGGCAGCAGACTTCATATTAGTCACCCGTGTAATTTGATCATTGGAAAATTAAGGTGATAAGGTGAGAATGAGGAAGGCAGCAGTCCATCACTTCTCTGGAAGGCCACGGCGGGAATAATAGGTGTTTGGGACAGTACTGTGAAAGGCATGTAGACTACTGAAGTACTTTTATAGGTGAGTGACCAGAATGATGAAAGGGCTAGAAACTATGTAAAATAAGGCATAATTGAGGAACTCAAGGGAAACTTGCTAATTGTTAAATACAGTTCTTCACAGTATGTGGGTGAAAACTATATGGAGGCAATTTGGATTAGTACAAGGATGACCCTCATTAATGGATCTGCCCAAAAACTTAATAGGTTGCTTTGTTGTAGGTTTTTTTTTTTAATTTAATTAATTTATTTTTGGCTGCGTTGGGTCTCCATTGCTGCGCACGGGCTTTCTCTGGTTGCGGCGAGCGGGGGCTACTCTTCGTTGTGGTGCACGGGCTTCTCATTGCGGTGGCTTCTCTTGTTGCGGAGCATGGGCTCTAGGCACGTGGGCTTCAGTAGTTGTGGCACGTGGGCTCAGCAGTTGTGGCTCATGGGCTCTAGAGCTCAGGTTCAGTAATTGTGGCACACGGGCTTAGTTGCTCTGCAGCATGTGGGATCTTCCTGGACCAGGGATCAAACCCACATCCCCTGCATTGGCAGGCGGATTCTTGATCACTGCGCCACCAGGGAAGTCCCTGTAGTAGGTTTTTAACAGGAGATTCAAACACTGGATTATTAATTATCAGGAATATTGTAAAGGGAATTTAAACATTGCTTGGCTGGTTGGACCAAAGTACTTTTCACATCTTGTCCAACCCTGAGGTTTAGTGTTTCTGGCATTATCGTGCCCCATCATAAGTACCAGTGTATGTTCTTATCAGCCTTCTTCTACCTCTTTCCTGAACTCTATAATTGACCTTCATACAAGGGGATAAATTAAGCCAGCTTATATAAATAATGGAGATGTGAGTATGTAATATCTGAAATGTGAAAACTTTGTTCCCAAACTAAAAATACTGTTTTTTTTTCTCTTTATAAAGATAAAAGTAATCATGAAATAAGATCAAAAGTATAAAAAAGAAAGTAAAAAATCACCAGAAATTCACCAATCAGTTATAACCAGTGTTAATATTTTGGTTAATATCTTTTAGGTATCTTTTTATTAACCCATCTACTAACCTAGCTACTTAAGATCTTTCTTTGGTTATTTAGCCTTCTGCAAGTTGTTCCATAAAGTATGTAGCAAAATTTTAGATATTCAAAAAATTTGGTGTATTGGGAAAAGGAACTGTAGAATGATCTGTTGATGAATCCCAAGAAATGAGAGCACAAGCTGGGAGACTTCCTTTTGCTTCTATTTTTCATTCTATGTCCATTACTTTTTGAATACTAATAACTTTGATGGTATTATAATCAATTCTTCCCTTTCCTCATATACAAATTAAGTCCTTTTTTTATTAAATATAGGTTTCAAGCTACATAAAATCTTCTAGAAAGGAAGGATTGCAGTTAGGAAAGGGAAGGATTTATAGGAGGTTTCAAAGGAAACAGAGTGTACTTAAACTAGGTGTTAGGTGAGTGGATGTTGATTATAATGATTTTTCATATCTTGCATATTATATAAATAATCTTTTGTTTCTATTCAATAATAATATTTTTTTAAAAAGAAATAGAACATTATCAATATAGTTGAAGTCCTCCTCTGTATTCCTTCCAAATGTGTGCCCCTTTCTTTTTCTCAGAAGTAACCACACTCCTCAATTTAAAATTTGTTATATACAGTTCTCTAAGTATTACATCACAGACATAGTGAAACAACGGACGCTAAGGAATACTGTGGTCATCCATTAGTATTTTCAGTGATTACTGATTATAGGTAACTTGGAACTCTTAATCTCAGTGATTTGTCAAGATTGTGTCATATATAGCTGTTAAAAGGATAATTACAGTAGCTACCTCCCAAGTCATAGAAGTAAACATCAGTGGCTTACATATTATATTGGGTGGATGTAATTGATTTTTAAAGAATCAGTTCCCTGTTTTGGGACATTTAAGTTGTTTCTAGCTTTAAAAAATATAAGGCAGTGATGACTATTCTATAAATTAACACAGGCCAATATAAAAATTAGGTCATGTTATAATGAATATTTGTTATGGCACTTGCCGTTTTTTCCATTTATACCTGATGCCATGTCAGTACATATAGATATACCTTGTGTTTTTTTGTTTGTTTTTTGTTACCTACATAATCTCATTGTACATGTGTACTATAAGATTTAATCATTTCTTTATTGATGGACATTTAGGTTATTTACAAACAGTATTGTTGTGGTGTGGATATCCTTATGTTTGTGGATTTGTGGAAGTATTTTTGTGGGTATGGTCCTAGAAGTGGGAATTCCTAGTTCAAAGAGCATGAGTATTTCAAATTTTGGCATCTTTTGCCAGATTGCTTTCTAAAAAGGTTGTACCAGTTGATACCTGATAATAGGGGAGTCTCCCCTATCTCTGAAGACTAGGTTAGATTCCCTTTCTGTAAGATCTTGTAATGTTCTGTATTTTCATAACCTCGACAGCAGTTGTTATTGTTAGTCTTCAGTAATTTATCTACCTACGTGGCTAGCACAGTGTCACTCAGTTACGGTAGATATTCACTAAGTGTAGTTAAGGTGAAAGTTCTACCTATAGCTTGTGTGTGCTGAAGATGGGAAGTTAGAGTGGAAATTTGCTCTTCTGGTTTGTTTTCTGTACAGAGTTCGTCCTCCTTTTCTAAACTTAGCCACCTTGACAAGAAGTTCTGGTGGTTTGCGGGTCTTTAGTTTCGGTCCAGCCAGCTGGGTTTGTCCGCTGCTGGAAAAGTTGTGCCTAGTATGTTATTGATGTCTCCCTCCTGCCCTCTGCACAACCCGATGAGGGCATGGCTCTCTTTTCAGTGTTTAAGTCTGGAGTGCTCTTTCCTAGAAGGCCCGTTTGACTCCAGGATCTTTCTTTAATCTGGTCCATACTGTTTGTGTATTGACAATATTTGTCTTAAGATAATAGAAGCCATGAGGCCTTTTTCTAGTTTTAACTATATGATGATGTCTTTTATTTCTTCTTTTTTAAAATTTCTTTTTGGTCATAACACCAGTGGTTTTCCAATACAACTCAACTCCTTTAAGTATATCTATTTACAAAACATTTTTATCCAGTGCCATCCTCTTTTCCTTTGGTTTAGATAACCTCAAAATCTCTGACTTTGGCTTGGCAACAGTGTTTCGGCATAATAATCGTGAGCGTTTATTGAACAAGATGTGTGGTACTTTACCGTATGTTGCTCCAGAACTTCTAAAGAGAAAAGAATTTCATGCAGAACCAGTTGATGTTTGGTCCTGTGGAATAGTACTTACTGCAATGTTGGCTGGAGGTAAGAGCTTTTTATTTATTTATTTATTTTTCTGCGTAATTTTTTTTCATCTTTATTGGAGCATTATAATTGCTTTACAATGTTGTGTATGTTTCTGCTGTACAACAAAGTGAATCAGCTATATGTATACATATATCCCCATATCCCCTCCCTCTTGAGCCTTCCTCCCACCCTCCCTATCCCACTGCTCTAGGTCGTCACAAAGCTGATCTCCCTGTGCTATGCAGCAGCTTTGAGTTTTTTAATCATGATAAAATTCCTGTCCTTAGGAAAGCCAGGTTTCTTATACCAAAATAAATGAAATGAACCAAGGGGATCCATATTTATGTGATAGTATTTTAATATTAACTTATTTATAACTAAGTTGGAACTTTTAATCCCAAAGGTTTTTAAAAATGAAGTATGTATAGCTATTAAATGAAATATCACAGTAGCTCTCTCTTTTAAAATTCATCTGAATACTTTTGGAAAAGAGTAAGGCAGGAAGTGGACTATCTATCTTAGAAGTGCCTCTAAAATTTCTTAGAGTTGGCATTCTTAGTTTGGAAACCATATTGAATTAATTTGGAGGAAACTTTTACTGGATTTGTGTCATTGATTATTTTCCCTTAAAATTGTATAATGATTTGAACACTCAGAAAACTGGGACTTGTTTCTTTTTTAGAATTGCCGTGGGACCAGCCTAGTGATAGTTGTCAGGAATATTGTGATTGGAAAGAAAAAAAAACATACCTCAACCCTTGGAAAAAAATCGATTCTGCTCCTCTAGGTAACTGGGTTATTTTGATGTAAAGTACTGATTTCTTGGATAATGAAGCCTAGTGCTGTTTGAATTTTTTTCTTACATTTTTTTTCTTTTTAACTTTTAAATCATTATGTAAATAATCCATGATCTTTATAGATGAAGTAGAAGAATAATAAATTAAAAAATTGTAAAATCCAACCCTTATAATCCCAGCACTCAGGAATAGCTTTTTTTTTTTTTTTAACATCTTTATTGGAGTATAATTGCTTTACAATGGTGTGTTAGTTTCTGCTTTATAACAAAGTGAATCAGTTATACATATACATATGTTCCCATATCTCTTCCCTCTTGCGTCTCCCTCCCTCCCACGGAATAGCTTCTTTTAATGTTTTGATATGTGCTTCTATATTTTGTAGTAAAAACTATGTGTTTGTTATATATGTATATTATTTATAAGTATGTGTGTTTTCACAAAAAATGACATCCCACTATACATGTTATTTTGTAACCAGTTTTTCTGTGTGTGTTAATGCTTTGTGAACATTTTTCATGACTATAATTGTAGGTCTACATCACTGTTTTTAAAGACTGTGATGGTATTCTGCTATATGGACATGGCTTACTATACTTATCCAGTTCACCTTTTTAGAGATTCAGGATTTTTTCTAATTTTTCACTGCTGTGAAAGAGATATGATGATCATCCATATAACTTAATCTTTGCACATACCTTTAAATTATTTAATTAAAGTAAAACCCCAGAAGTGGAATTGCAGGGTCAAAGATGTATACAGTTTTTAATTACTATTGTTTACTTTGCCAAATTGTTTTCCGGAAAGTTTGTACCATTTCATCACAGTCTAACTAGTTTACATTTAAACTTTTTTGTTTTGGCCATGCTGTGCGGGATGAAGGATCTTAGTTCCCTGACCAGGGATGGAACCCGTGCCCCTTGCAGTGGAAGCGCGGAGTCTTAACCACTGGACCACCAAGGAAGTCCCTTAAACTTTTTTTTTTGACTAATCTAATAGGCCTACATATAAGAAATGTATTCTGTTTTCTATTTTTATTTTAAATTTAGTACCAATGAAGTTGTATATTCATTGTATATTTATTAGCTTTTAGTCTATTTTTGTGAACGTGTCTGTTTTGCTCATTTTTGGTAGGAAGCTTTCTTTTTACTTTATATGAGGTTTTTGAAAAACATATTAATGTCATTAGATCTTTGCATTCGTTACAAATATTTTTGACAATTTGTCACGTATTTTTATTTTGTTTATGCTATTTTGACATGCAGAAGTTTTATATGTATTTTTTAAACTTAACTTTTTTTTTTAAAGTATCTATTTATTTATTTACTTACTTATTTAGGCTGCACTGGGTCTTAGTTGCGGCATGCGGGCTTCTTAGTTGTGGCATGTGAACTCTTAGTAGTGGCATGCATGCGGGATCTCGTTCCCTGACCGGGGATCAAACCTGGGTTCCCTGCGTTGGGAGCATGGAGTCTTACCCACTGGACCACGAGGGAAGTCCCCAGAAGTTTTATATTTTTATTTATTTAAATCTAGTACCTGTCCTTTGTGGTTTCTGACTATATCATCATGTTTGGAAAGGTCTTCTCTATCCTCAGCATTAGAAAAAAATTACCTATGTTTTCATTTATGTTTTTAAGGCTTTATTTTTTTCATTTAAATCTTCAGTCCATTAGAAAATTATTTTGGTGTTGGGAGATGAATAAATTCTTTATCAATATAATTAAGGTACCTTAGGATGATGGTTGCTTTTATTACTGTCTCTTAAAAAGTTATTGGAGGGACTTCCCTGGTGGTCCAGTGGCTAAGACTCTGTGCTCCCAATGCAGGGGGCCTGGGTTCGATCCCTGGTCAGGGAACTAGATCCCACATGCATGCTGCAACTAAGAGTTCACATGCCGCAACTAAAGATCCCGCATGTGGCAGTGAAGATCCCGCGTGCGGCAGCGAAGATCCCGCTTGCAGCAGCAAAGATCCCATGTGCCGCAACTAAGACCCAGCGCAGCCAAATAAATAAATAAATAAATATTTTTTTAAAAAGTTATTGGAAAGTGAATTTCCCTTATAAAATTGTGTGAATGAGGACTTAATATGACATATTGGAACAGTGAAGTTTGGTATTGAAAATGGATAAGAGGGGGTTTTTTTGGTATCTTTGTATAAATATCATCAAGTGAAGAGAAACATTTCCACCTAGCTCTTGTTCTATTTATTTGCAAACAACTGAGAGTCAGCTCTGGGAAGAATATTCAAAGATATAGACAGTAGCAAAGAATGACTGCATGAAATTAAAGCAAAAATTCAGTAGCTTTATTCTTTCTCTTCCCCAGAAATAATATTTGGACATAAGGAAAGCAATAGAGGATGTGTGTTCTACACCACAAGCTGTAGGCTTTTCTAATCTATTTGAGTCTTTTATAAATGTTGTCTTAATGTTTTGTTTTCAGCTCTGCTGCATAAAATCCTAGTTGAGAATCCATCAGTAAGGATTACCATCCCAGACATCAAAAAGGATAGATGGTACAACAAACCACTCAAGAAAGGTAATATCCTTAAAATACAAGTATTTTTTTTTTCTGTGAAAAAAAGGTACTTGTAAAGTCAGTATAAGTCAACAACACAAAAGAGCTGTGGTCTCTGTCCTCATGAAGATTATAATGTCTAGTACAAAAACCAGAAATAGAAAAAATAATTTTAAGCTCATTAATAATTATAAAGTGGAAAGTCAGGGTACTACAGCTAAGAATTTGACCAAGTCTTAAATGACAAAGAACACTTATCTTGCTGAGGAAATCACGTTAAATCTAAGATTTGAAGATTAAAGGGGAGCTAGCCAGAAGAGTAGTAGCAAGATGAGTGGCAGATTCTGAACATGGAAGCGGCATCTAGGATGTCTTGGAGGTTAGAAAGTGGTGCATTTGAGGAACTGGAGAGAAGGCCAGTATGGCATGGACCATGTCTGGCTTGTTCATCATTGCATCACCTGTGCTTAGCATAGTGTGTGGTCCATCATAGGCATTCAGTAAATGTTTGCTGAGAAAGTAAGTGAATGGAGAAGGGAGAGAGGGAGAGAGGTTTGAGATGAGGTTGGAGAGGTAGATAGCAACCAAACCGTGGAAGACCTTGTAAGCCACGTTAAGGATCTTGGGCTTTAACCGAAGGCTGTTGGGAGAACCTTTTGAGAGATTTTAAGCAAAGAAATGACATGCTTATGTGTTTGGTTTTGAAAGATCTTTCTGGCTACTTTATTTCACTGTTTTGGATCCTAGATGTGAGAAGATGGTAGGCTGGACTAGGTTAGTGATAGCGGGATTGGAAAGAAGAAGTTGATTCCAGAGAAATTTAAGAACTAGAGTTGATAATACTGGTGATTGTTTATATGTGGAAAATTAAGGAGAATGAGGAGTCAAAGGATGTCTCCTTTCTGGTTTGAACAACTGTGTAAATGGTGAAGCCATTTACTTGGATGTAACTCAAAAGGAAAAACAGATTTGCAGGGAAATTGTATTTGATTTTGGACATTTTATTTGAATTTGAGAAGTTAAGTAAAACTGTCTCATAGGAGTGTGTGTGTGTGTGTGCGCTTGTGTGCATGCATGTGTGTAACTCAGGAAACAGGGCTAAGCTGGAGATGTCGATTTAGGTGTTTTCTGTAAATAGATGGTGATTTAAACTGTGGTAGTAGATTAAATTGAGTATATGAAATCTTAAGGAATGCCACTGTTTAAGTGATGGGCAGAGGCCAGAGAAACAGAAAAGTAGCCAGAGAGGTGGGACATCAGAAGAATGTGGAGTAAATTTGTCCTGTGGATTCCATGATATGGCAGTTATTCATGATCTTGGCAGGAACAGTTTTGGTGGAGAGTTAAGAATAAACTCTATTGTACAGGGATTCTAGTGTAAAAGAGAGTTAAGCAGAGTGTAGACAGCTCAGTAAAGAAGTTTGGCTGAGAGAGAACAATAGCTAGAGATGAATGAGGAATTTTTAACTCTTCCCTGAATGTTTCTTTTACCTTTCACCGTATTCTGATTGAAATCCAGCTCTCCCCTGAGGACATTGCTTCTTCTCAGGTGGTAGGTGTTTTCTTTCCTGCACCCTCATACCCTTGATCTGGGAGTGGAGCAGGCATCCTCCTTGTTCTTTCTTCACATTCCTCCGCCCTTCATTTTGAATCCTATTATCAGACTCTACCACCCACTATTCCCTCGTAATAATCACCTTCTGAACCTCAAATTAAAATGCCTGCCACATTGTCACTCTCGCCAACACAGCTCTTGACGTAATTTTTGTCATGGTTCTTGGTAATTTAAATATTCATTTAGATGGTCCTTCCACTGTCATCACCTCACATTTCCTTGACTTTCTCTCCTCTAGCGATCTTGTCTTCAAGCATCCTGCTCGGACCACCAGTATATTTTTTTCTGGTTTCCTCCCTCCAGTACCCTGACTCCAGCAACCCTTTGACCCCACCTGGACTTGCAGTCCATCAATTCTACTACCTTTTCACTGTCTTTTATCTGCTCCCTTCTCGGTCCCGAGTTCCATCCTCACTATTTTAAATCCCAAGGTTAGTCACTGTAATGACTTCTTTACATTTATCTTCAACTTCCTTGCCCATTCTCTCTTTTTCAAAAAAATTTATTTATTTTATTGATTTATTTTTGGCTGTGTTGGGCCTTTGTTGCTGCGCACGGGCTTTCTCTAGTTGCAGCGAGTGGAGGCTACTCTCTGTTGAGGTGCGCGGACTTCTCATTGCAGTGGCTTCTCTTGTTGCGGAGCATGGGCTCTAGGCACGTGGGCTTCAGTAGTTGTGGCACATGGGCTCAGCAGTTGTGGCTCGTGGGCTCTAGAGTGCAGGCTCAGTAGTTGTGGCACACGGGCTTGGTTGCTTTGCGGCATGTGGGATCTTCCCAGACCAGGGCTTGAACCCGTGTCCCCTGCATTGGCAGATCGATTCTTAACCACTGCGCCACCAGGGAAGTCCATTGCCCATTCTCTCTTCATCATACTTACTGAGCAAGTCTACCTAACCTAAGTTTAATCCTGTTTTGTACCCACTCTACACTTAAACCTCCACAGCTGATTGCAGCTGGAGAAAAATATGCAGCACTGTCTGCTTTAAATTTAAGATCACTGATCTCAAGTGGGCCCTTACTCCTTCCAGGCAATCATAATGCATTTCCCCACTTCTTTCACAACGCTACTCTCCTAAATCACATTTTTATACCTTTCATTTTCTCTTCAACTTCTAATACCTCCTTCTCCATCCTCACTCTCAGTTGGTGGCAATACTTCCTATTTCACTGGGAAATAGAAGCAATAACAAAGGAATTTCCGCAAACTCCTACCACCATCTCCACCCACCTGATTAACTGCCTCTGTGCTCATATACTCTGCTTTCTCCCGTTGCTCTGGGTAAATTGCTCCAGATATAAACCAGCCCTTTCTCTTGTGCACTAGACGCAGTTCTCTTTTGCTTACTCAGTCTAGCAATTCTTCTCTGTTTCTGCTTCATTATTAACTCTTCCCTCTTTACTGGATCTTTCTTATCAGCATAACAACATGCCGTTTCTCCCATCTTACTGCCTGATAACATAGTGGGCTTAATAAAATATTTGAATGAATGGATTAATAAATAAAAAGGTTGGTTAAACTTAAGCATGTTTAAATGGTTTGGGGGTAGATCCAGTTGAGAGGAAGAGACTCAAAGTCTAAGAGAGAGGGAATAAAAGAGCATCAAGGTCCCTGAGGAGAAAGGAGGGTATGGGCTCAACTACAAGTAGAGGGATGGACATTTGATGGGAGGATGGAAGGGGAGAGGATGGGTAGGAATGCAAGTAAGTTAGCAGATTTGGTAGTGGCAAGTTGAGGGAGTTTCCAGTGACTTTATTTTCTTTGTGAAATGGGAGATGGTATCATATGCTAAGTAATGAGGTCCTGGAGGGTGGTCTTGGTTAATCTGACAGGAGTATAGAAGTTTTGAAAGAATCATTGTGGAAAGGGAGAGGAAACTGACTAGAGAAACATAGGACTAACTGTCCGGGTTGAGGATCCAGCTGAGGGTAGTAGCCATGAATTTATAGTAGCATCATATTCTATATAATGATTATTTTAGGTAGAGCTTTTCTAGAGGAGCAAAGAAGATTGGGTAGAGCAGACTCATGATGTTCATTGTCATCATCACAAATTATTTTTTATTTTAAAAAATTTTGATGCCTTAGCTGGGTCTGTCAGTCTTCATCGAACATTGTTCTGTTACTATAAATGGTACCATTAAAATTATGGCCTGCACTTGGAACATACTTACAGGTCAGGATTTATGAAATGTGTAGTTTGTACAATTTGGCAAGTGAGTCCTGCTAAGTTCCTAACGACCACGTTTCTCATAAAATCATGTAGGAAGAGCCACTATTTGTCGTATAAGTATTTTGTGTTAAATAAATGAATTTAGATATGGTTTTACTTCTTCAAGTTGTCAGCTGGGTTAATTAAAAAATATCTGCATAGAAAACGTGAAAGCGTTTGTATTTATGTTTTCTTTTTTAGGGGCAAAGAGGCCCCGAGTCACTTCAGGTGGTGTATCAGAGTCTCCTGGCGGATTCTCTAAGCATATTCAATCGAATTTGGACTTCTCTCCAGTAAACAGTGCTTCTAGGTAAGACTGATTAATAAAAGATCAAGTAGTTGTTGGATATAATAGTCCCCATGAAAAATAATACATGTATATATTGTTTTCTTATGATGAATATAATGTTTTTCAGTGTGAGAATGGTAATGTGATATAAGAAAGGCCTGATGAATTTTATTTAAAGATATACTTTTCTCCATATCTTAATGATGCAGTGAAGAAAATGTGAAGTACTCCAGTTCTCAGCCAGAACCACGGACAGGTCTTTCCTTATGGGACACCAGCCCTTCATACATTGATAAACTGGTACAAGGGATCAGTTTTTCCCAGCCCACATGTCCTGATCATATGCTTCTGAATAGTCAGTTGCTCGGCACCCCGGGATCCTCACAGGTAAGGTTTTTCAAATAAATAATGGCAGCCCTTTATTTTTTATTGTCTTAAAGTCTTTTTTTTTCTTTTAATATATAAATCTAAGAAATATAATATTAAAACTTGCTACAGATTTTTTTTGTTTTTTGTTTGTTTTTTTGACCACATCATGGCACATGGGATCTTAATTCCCCGACCAGGGATAGAACCCATGCCCCCTGCAGTGGAAGCGCAGGGTCCTAACCACTGGACCAGCAGGGAATTCCTAGGGGAGACTCTGATGTATAAGAATCTTAAGTCAGAGAAAAAATTTTCAGACCAAATAGCTATGATATGACTGCTTTTGGTGATAAATCTGATGATTTATTCAGCTTTCCTCTATTTGACATGTAGAACCCCTGGCAGCGCTTGGTCAAAAGAATGACACGATTTTTTACCAAATTGGATGCAGACAAATCTTATCAATGCCTGAAAGAGACTTGTGAGAAATTGGGCTATCAGTGGAAGAAAAGTTGTATGAATCAGGTATGTTTCATTGATTTTCGTTATATTTTTTTCCTGAAGAAAAATTTAAATATTTGAATAAAAAACTATCATTGTCAGTATATTTTAAAAATATAAAGTAATTAGTTTAATTTGAAAAAGAAACAGTTGAAACTGAAGAAATTTAAGTTAAATGTTCTTTATCGTAAGAAATAACATTTCTTAAAAGACTTCTCTAAGGTTATTAAAGACACTAAGAGACTCAAGTCATTCTTTAAAACTATGTACTATACTTAAATTGTAACAGTTAACAATCGACTCCCTTCTATGAAAGATGGATCCATGAACAATTCCACATTTCCTCCATCTCCCTGCTCCCATCTACCAATTTTTGTTGTTTATGTTATTATAGCATTTTTATAACATTGACATTCTAATCTGTCTTCAGGCTTTTCACAAATCTTAATATCATGAAAAACAAAGAGAGGAATATTTTGTATTAAAGGAGACCAAAGAGGCCTGATAAATAATGCAATGCATGATCTTTCACTAGATCGTGGATTTAAAGAAAAAAAGCTATAAAGGATGTTATTGGAACAGTTGGGGAAATTTGAATATGGGTTTTATATGAGATAATGTTTTTGAATCAGTGTCAGATTTTTGGTGTGATGATAATATTGTGGTTTGTAGGAGAATGTCTTTGCAGGAGGCACGTGGTGAAGTGTGTGCCGTTGATAACTTAGTTTAAAAGCTAAAAAAAAAAAAGACAATCACATAAAAAAAGAAAAGTAAACATGCTATCTAGGTTGATAAGGCCAATAAAGGGTTTGTGGTTATTTATTGCACAATTCTTCCAGTTTTTCTGTAGATTTGTAAGCTTTCAAAATTAAAAGTTAGGGGAAAATATTATTGTGCAGAAATCTGAGGCCAGCCTGATTTTCCTCTCACTTGTATAGATAATTCACTCGTTTTTTTTTTTTAGGTAGATTTATTGAGATAAAACTCATATGCTATAAAAATTATCACTTTAACCATTTTAAAGTGTACAATTTAGTAGTTTTAAGTATATTCACAAGATTATGCAACTATCACCATTTAAATCTAGAACCTTCCACTGCCCCCCAAATAAACTCCATACCAATTGGCAGTCATTCCTCATACTTTCCTCCCTGGCAACCACTAATATACTTTCTGTGAACTACCTATTCTGGACATTTCATATAAATGGAATTGTATAGTATGTGACCCTTTGCGTTTGTCTTCTTTTACTTAACGTAATATTTTCAAGGTTAATTCATGTTGTAGCATTTATTAATACTTTATTCCTTTCAATGGGTGAATGATAGTCCATCGTGTGGATAGACTACATTTTGTTTACCCATTTATCCATTGGTGGACTTCTGGGATGTATCTACTTTTTGGCTAAACTTTTCTCCTTTGTTAATAAGGTATATTACATTAATTGATTTTTGTATTTTGAACCATCTTGCATTCCTGGGATAAATCCCACTTGATCATGGTGCATAATTCTTGTAGTGTGTTTGATAGATTCAGTTTACTAGTATTTGTTGAAAATTTTTTTGTGTTCATAAGGGATTTGAACTGTAGTTTTCTTGTGATGTCTGGCTTTGGTATCAGGGTAATACTGACCTCGTAGCACAAGTTAGGAAGTATTCCCTTCTCTTCTATTTTTTGAAGAGTTTAAGAAGGATTGATATTAATTCTTCAAAGGTTTGGTAGAATTCCCAGTGAAGCTATCTGGTCCTGGGCTTTCCTTTGTTGGAAATTTTTTGATTGCTGACTCAATGTCTTCACTTGTTATAGATCTATTTCCTCTTGCATCATTTGTGGGAGTTTGTGTGTTTCTAGGAGTTTGTCCATTTCATCTTGGTTATCCAATTTGTTGGCATACCATTTTTTGTAGTATTATAGTCCTTTTAGATTCTGTAAAGTTGGTAGTAACATCCTACTTTTATTCCTGATTTTAGTAATTGGAATCTTTTTTTTCTTTTTTTTTTTGGTCAGTCTGCTAAAGGTTTGCCAATTTATCTCTTCTCCTTACTATGTTTATCATTTCCTTCCTTTGGATTTACCTTGCTCTTTTTTTCCCTAGTTTTTTAAGGTGGAAGGCTAAGTTGTTGATTGGATATCATTCTTTTTTAGTGTAAGTGCTTATAGGTATAAATGTATGTCTGGGCACTGCTTTTGCTGCTTCCCATAAGTTTTGATATTTTGAGTTTTCAGTTTTTTTCATATCAAAGTATTTTCTAATTTCCCTTGTGATTTCCTTTTTGGTTATTTAGGTATGCTGTTTCATTTCCACATATTTGTGAATTTTTCAAAATCCTTTCTGTTGTTGGTTTCTAATTGCATTCCATTGTGGTCAGAGAAGATATTTAGTATTATTTTAATTATCTAAAATTTATTGAGACTTGTTTTGTTGCCTAATATATGGTCTATACTGGAGAATGTTCCATGTGTGATTGAGAAGAATGTAGATTCTGTTGTTGTTGGGTGAGGTGTTCTGGGCATATTTGTTAGGTCTAGTTGCATTATAGTGTTGTTCATGTCTTTTATTTCTTTGTTTTTCTTTTTTTTAATTTATTTTTTAAATTTATTTATTTTTGGCTGTGTTGGATCTTTGTTGCTGCGCGCAGGCTTTCCCCAGCTGTGGTGAGTGGGGGCTACTCTTTGTTGAGGTGCGCAGGATTCTCGTTGTGGTGGCTTCTCTTTTGTGGAGCACAGGCTCTAGGCACGTGGGCTTCAGTAGTTGTGGCATGCAGGTTCAGTAGTTGTGGCTCGCAGGCTCTAGAGTGCAGGCTTAGGAGTTGTGGTGCATGGGCTTAGTTGTTCCGCGGCATGTGGGATCTTCCCAGACCAGGGCTTGAACCCGTGTCCCCTGCATTGGCAGGCAGATTCTTAACCACTGCACCACCAGGAAAACCCTATTTCTTTGTTTATCTTTGTCTAATTTTTATATCCATTATTGAGAGTGGAATGTTGTACTCTCCAGCTGTTATTGCTGAATTCTATTTCTTACTTTAACCCTGTTAGTTTTTGCCTCATAAATTTTGGAGTTTGGATTCTAGATAAATATATGATTATAATTGCTATATCTTCTTGATCATCTTAACATTATATAATGTCCTTATTTGTCTCTTGCAAAAATTTTTGTTACAGTCTTTTGTTTGATATTAGTATAGCCACTTTAGTTCTGTTTTGATTATAGTTTGCATTGTATACCCAACAACATGGATTTATAATTATTACTTTATGTGGCTGTCTTTTTAAATCAGGTAGGGAAAAAATAGATGTTACAAACAACAAAATTGATTATTATTGTCATTTGTATTTACCTATGTAAATTACCTTTACCAATATTTTTTATTTCTCCATGTGGATTTGAGTTGCTATCTAGCATTCTTTCATTTCAGCCTGAAGGACTTCCTTTACTATTTCCTTTTTTTTTTTAAATAAATTTATTTATTTATTTATTTATTTTTGGCTGTGTTGGGTCTTCGTTTCTGGGCGAGGGCTTTCTCCAGTTGCAGCGAGTGGGGGCCACTCTTAATCGCGGTGCGCGGCCCTCTCACTGTCGCGGCCTCTCCCATTGCGGAGCACAGGCTGCAGACGCGCAGGCTCAGTAGTTGTGGCTCACGGGCTTAGTTGCTCCGCGGCATGTGGGATCTTCCCAGACCAGGGCTTGAACCCGTGTCCCCTGCATTGGCAGGCAGATTCTCAACCACTGCGCCACCAGGGAAGCCCTACTATTTCTTTTTTGGGCAGGTCTGGTAGTTTCAAACTCTATCAAATTTTAATTATGAATGTCTTAATTTCTTCATTTATGATGGATAGTTTTGCCAGGTATGGACTTCTTGACAGTTTTTTCCTTTTAGCTCTTTGTGTCATTCCACTGCCTTCTGGCTTCCGTGGTTTCTGATGAGAAATCAGCTGTTAATATTATTGAGGATCTCTTGTACATGATGTGTCACTTTCTCTTGCTGCTTTCAAGATTCTCTTGTTGTCACTGTCTTTCAACAGTTTGAATATGATGTATCTTGGTGTGGATCTCTTTCATTTTATCCTAGTTGAAGTTCATTCAGCTTCCTGGATGGGATTGTTTTTCATCAAATTTGGGAAGTTTTTGGCCATTATTTTTTCAAATGTTCATTCTGCCCCATTCTCTCCTCTCTCTCTGGGACTCACATTGTGCATATTCTGATACACTTGATGATGTCCCACGGGTCTCTTAGACTGTTCATTTTTCTTCATTCTTCTTTCTGTTCTTTAGGAACAGTCTCTACTGACTTCTTTTTTCCTGTGTGGGGGCCATATTTTCTCATTTTTCTGTATGCTTTATCCTTTTTTATTGAAAACTGGACATTTTGAATATTATAATGCGACAACCCTGGAAGTAGATTTTCCCCTCTTCCCAGGGTTTGTTATCATTGACAATTGATGTAGTTTTTGATTGTTTAGTGACGTTTCTGATCAAATATTGTAGTGTCTGTCTTCTTTGTTGTGTGTGGTCTCTGAAATCTTTGTTCTGTTAGCTCAATGGTCAGCTAATGATTAAACATTAAATTACTGGAACCAAAAGCTAGTTTTTGCAGATGGGTTCTGTGTGCATATTCGGGCATACCGTCGATACCCAGCCAGGCAGTTTACAGCTCTGCGTTAGCCTTCACTTCCTGCTTGTGTGGTGCCTCATGGTCAGCCAGAGGTAGAGCTTAGAGACTTCTCAGACATTTCTTGAGGATGTACAGTGCCCTGGGCATAAGTATAGCCTTTACAGTCCCAGGAATATGTGAGAGATTTTCAGAACTCTTATCCCTCAAAAACATCTCACTCCTAAACCTTTCCTTACAGCCTTTTTAGGTAATCTGTTTGTCCCAACTGTTCTGCATTACCCCAGTAAGCAAGGGTTAAAGCGTTTGCCTGTAGGTACTTTTGACAGATGCTCCCCAGGTGGCAACTTTAACCCAAGTCCTGTGTAGTTAGGCAGGCAAAATAAAGACAAGTGTGTTGAGCAGGTCTTCCAGGAAGGTAGAACAGCTTAAGACAGTTTATGAATGACGTTTATTCTTGCATTTGTACCTGGATCTGGAATGTGGATGGTTATTTTCAAGCCTACTACTGAGCTAAGGAGTGGGAGTTGGGAATAAGGTAGTTACAATGTGAGAAAGCTCATCTGTTTTGTATAAGTGCCCCTGTGTTGCTGCAAGCTTTTCGTTAGTTTCCAGTGTTCTGAAAAAGTTGATTCTGACAGTTTTTGCCAGATTTTTCATTGCTTTTGTGGAGTTAATGGGCTTTTGAAGTTTCCTAATCTGCCATTTTTACCAACATTACTCCTCAATTAATTCTTTCTGCCTGACTCTTTGGAGAATTTTCTTTGTCTTTGAAGTTTAATAACCTACTTAAGATGTGCTGAGTGTCTTGTGTTTTCCCAGAACATAATGTTGTTCCAGTGTTGCACCATTGTGGTACACCTGTGTTTCTTTAATAGTCATTTCTTGAAGTGACAATTATTAAAAATGTTGTAATTTGGGCTGGGCTCAGCTAGGCAAATCTGCTGATCTTGCTTGGGGTCATTTATCCAGCCGGAGTTGATGGCTTTTCTGTGGTCCAGGACAGCCTTATCCACGTTTGGGGTCTTGTTGCTGGCTGTTGGCTACGCCTTTCTTTCCATGTCACTCTTCTAGCCTGAGCTTCTAAAACACTGAAAGTGGAAGTTGAAAGGCCTCTCAAGACCTTCACTGTCTTCTGATTGCCGCTGTAGCTTTTTACCCACAAATCTGGCCTCTCTTTTTCTTTCTTATGTTTTAATAATCTTGTTTTTCCTCTCAGTCCGTTTTTATTCTCTCTCTCTCTCTCTTTTTTTTTTTTTTTTTTTCATTTTTTGGCCATGCTGCATGGCACGTGGGATCTTAGTTCCCCAACCAGGGAACAAACCCACACCCCCTGCATTGGAAGCGTGGAGTTTTAACCACTGGACCACCAGGGAAGTCCCCCATTTTTATTCTCTTCAATTGTTTCTTCTTTCAGTTGTATCTTGGTAAAATACTAAATTTATTTTGTTGCTAAGAGTTCACATAGACTCAATCCCCGATAATGGGGCTGCGTCCTGTTTACAGGTTGGTCTGGTTGGACACACACATACCCATTGGGAGAGGAAAGTCCTAGAAGGAGTGGGATTTTCAGCTGGCACAGCTCCTGTTATAGAAGCGCCTCTCAAATTTTTATCCCAGTAGTATCGCTGAACTAAGATTATAGTTTTTATTTAGAGTATTTTCTGCCTACACATCTGGTTTGACCTTATTTTTATTGTCTTAGGTCACTGTATCAACAACTGATAGAAGAAACAATAAACTCATTTTCAAAGTCAATTTGGTAGAAATGGATGAGAAGATCTTGGTCGACTTCCGGCTTTCTAAGGTATGTAGAATAGAACACTTTTTAAAAGAAAAAACTTTGTTTTGCTCTTTTTAAAGAAGTATTACATGTTCATTTTGGAAATTTTAGAAACACAAAAAAGTATAAAGAAGATAAGAATCAACTTTAATTTTATCATCCAAAGAGAACACAGATTTATTTTTGATATTGTATTACAATAACCTTACTATTACTTATAATATATGCTCTATGGAATTACTCTTATGTGTAGTTTTTTTTAAATAGCATTATATTTATAAATATATGGTAACTGGTTTTTTAAATTTAATATTATGAACATTTGTTCTTGTCATTAGCTATTCTAAAACAGTTTTTTCAAATGACATTTTCCTTATTATAAAAGTTTTTGTTTTTTGTAGAATGTGTAAATAAATAACAAATAAAAAAATTAAAATAGTCCTAAATTATTTTCATCCTTAAAATAATTACCCTTAATATTTTGTAGCAGTCTAAGCTTTTTCTTATTGAATTTGTGTTTAATATTTTTTCATAATAATTATGATTTGTCCAAATGTTTGCACATTATAATTAATGAACCTTTATCTGTTTGTTACAAGCTACTCTATGATTAATACTCATATACATGGAGTTTTATTCACATTTCTGATTCTTTCTTTAGAAATTAGTGGTTCTGAGGTTACAGTTTTAAAGCCCTTGACATATAAGACCAAAATAGCATTTTCTCTGTTTACCGAAAGATTGTGTGTGGCTCTAAATGAGGTTGGAGGAGTTGGTCACATTCTTTATGTTGGAGATTTGCTGCAGTGCTATTGTCCAGATGCTTGGTATGGAATTAAATTAAGATCCTAGTGTAGAGAAACCCTTCTCATAACTGAATCACTGGCTCTGTTGTGGCAAGACTTAAAGCGTAGTTGTGTAGCTTATTTTTAGTTTATAAACGCCTAGTGCCTATGAAAAACAATGACATAGGTCCAGAGATACCAACCCTTGAAATGGACAGAATGCCACTGTTTCTGCTCTCTGGGCCCAGGGTGGTGGGAGCAGTGATGGGCCCAAAGTCAAGTCAGAATTATTTATGTAGCCATTTCTTCTACCAAGATATTTTGTATTCATAAGAGGACCGGAAGATAACTGTAGCTGGACATATCCATGGATGTTTGTCTCTACTTACCCCTAAAGAAAGTTTGATTTTATGGCATAGTCTCTTTTTCTTGTTTTTTTGACATTAGTTTTGGATATTATTCCTAATATAGGGTGATGGATTGGAATTCAAGAGACACTTCCTGAAGATTAAAGGGAAGCTGAGTGATGTTGTGAGCAGCCAGAAGGTTTGGCTTCCTGCTACATGATAGATCCACTGGCTCTGGGATTCCTGGTGAATATAGTGCTGCTATGTGGACATTATTCTTCCTAGAGAAGATTATCATGTTCTGCAAACTGCAAACAGTAGCCCCTGAAGAGTTGTCTTCCCTCTAGCCAAACAATTTCCAATTCTTTTTGTATGTTCTTCATACAAATAATACCTATATCTTAATTGTAAGTAAAACTTTGGGGAAGGGATAGATAGAATTCACTAGATATTTCTTCATCTGCATTTAGTGTCTGAATTTGAGACCCACCTGGTGGAAACCAAGCTCTGGGGATACGTGAGCTTACCAGCTTTTATACCAACATAATGAAAAATGATACTCTTGTCCCATTTTTACCAAAACATTAGGTTTCATCCAAAAAGTACATATTTCCTCCACTTTGACTTAATTACATGGATAAATTAGTAAAAACAACCTTGTGATTTTGGGACAGTAGATTTATCAGTCTGTGAAGTGAAGCCAGCTTCAAAAAATATATCCCCAAGATTTGTACTTATATTTTAAAGCCTGACCAGGTGTATAAACCTGTTTTTGAATTATAATTATTAATTAAAATTGCAAGTAGGTATGTTTTTTCTGGTGTAGGTAATAATATATATGATTGGTCTTTCAAGTAGAAGTTGAGCATAACCTCTAGTGCTTAACTACCTTTACTCAAAATTACTGTTGCACATTTTAAATATTTTTCTATATTATTTTCTACTTTCACAGCTATATTTTAATTCTTTATTACAGAAATAAATTCTATTTTGAAAATGAATAGCTAACTCTGTGAACTTATTGGTGACTAAGCTTCTAGGTGATAAGGCATGAAAGAAGGAGGGGAGATGTAAGGAAGCTATAATGGACATAGATCTGATTCCTGGCTTTTTTTTACCTATTAGTTTTAGTAAGACCTTGTTCTTTCAATAAAATTTATATTAATTTTTGAATGTGTTAGATTGGGACCCAGTATTCTCTTTTCTTGGTAATTTATAAAAATTAGTCAATTTTCTTAGTCTGAAGCCAAGAACAGGGAATTCCCTGGTGGTCCAGTGGTTAGGACTCCACACTTCCACTGCAGAGGGCATGGGTTTGATCCCTGGTCAGGGAACTAGGATCCCACATGCCGTGTGACGTGGCAAAAAAAAAAAAAAAGGAAGCCAAGGATATGAAATTTTATAGAGTTTATCATATATAGTATATCCTGGTAAATGGTATTACTGCAGCATACCCATAGGAGGAATAAGATTGAACTTATAGGCGGCTCCTAAGAATTGAGCCAGTACATTCTCAAATATGAAAGAAATTTTGTTCCTGAGAATTGTTAGCCAGCCATTAGTAACTCTCTAAAACAAAGTTGTCTCTGGCTTTGACCTATCCCCTGAGCTCCAGACTTTTATAGCCACAGCCTACCTGAAATTTCCCCCTGACTAATAGTCATCTCATGAACAAAAACAACTTTTGATCCCTATCCTCCAACCTATTCCTCCCTAGCTTCCCCCATCTCAATAAATGTTACATTCACTCCCTAGTTTTCTTAAGCCAAAACTCTAGAAATCATCCTTGACACGGTTTTCATATTTTGTATTCAATTCAACTCCTATTTAATTCAGCAAATGTAATACCTCTACTAGTACCATTCTAATCAAAGCCATCGTTATCTCTCTTTTCATATTGCTTGTCCTTCAGTAGTTCAGAAATGCAGTCAGAATGGTCCTTCTAAAATGTGAATCAAGTATCCCTTCCTGCTCTCAACTCTCATAGCTTTTTGTCACACTTAAAATAAAATTCAAAATATTCTCTACGACCTACGTGGCTTTATGGGATCTGTTCTCTTTGGCCTCATCTGCCACTTCTACTGGCTCATCCCACTCTAGCCACCTTGGCTTTGCTCTTCTGCTCACAACATAGGTACATTCTCACCTCAAGATCGTTGAGGTGATCGTTTCGTTTGCTCTTCCCTCTGCCAGGAGTACATACCAAAGTATTTGTGTGGCCTGTGCTTCACTTTAAGTCTTTGCTTAAGTGTCACCTCCTATGCAAAGTCTTTTTCCTGACTTACCTAATATATTACCCCACCTCTGCCACGCTCTCTCCTTTATTTTTCATCATAGCATTTATTATCTGACATTATGGGGTATTTTTATTTGTTTATCTATTAAATGTCTGTTTCTCCCATTGGAATATGTACTATATAAGCTCCTTGAGGTCAGGGACCCTACTTGTCTTATTCAGTTCTGCATCCCCAGCACCTAGAACAGTGCCTGGTACATTATAGCATGCAATAAATAGTTAACAAAGAAATAGACATTCAGTTTATTTGCTCTACCCTCAAAATATATCTGGAAGCTGAACACTTCTCTCCATTTTTATTGCTACCCCTCTAGTTCAAGCTCCTTCCCTCCCTGGGTTTCTTAATAAAAACTGTATTCCCACTTCCACTCTTGTCATTTCCCACCTGTACTCCCTCACCCCCTACCCCAACAGTCTTTGCTTTACATAGGTCCTAAGTTATTTTTTTTTCTTTCAGAGGTAAATTGTTCTGTGACACTCCCTTAAAAGCTTCCAATGTCTTCCCATTGCATCAAGATGGAATCTAAGTTCCTTGCTCTGGCTGACCTGGCCCTCTGTGGTTCACCCTCTGTGTTCTTTGCTCACTGTACTGCAGGCAGAGCAGCCTTCTTTCTGTTCACTGAATATGCCAAGGCTCATTTCCCTTTCAGGGGTTTGATATTTACAGCGTCCCCAACCTGGAACCCCTTCCAGTAGTTTGCATAGCTGATTTAGCACTCAAATCTCAGCCCAAATGTTTCTGCTACCCCCAATCACTATCACATTATTCTATTTTCTTCATAGAACTGATCACTATCTGAAATTATTTGTTTATTGTCTGCCTCCCCCACTAAAATATAAGCTTGGACTTTGTCATTCCTTTTCACCCCTGTATATCCTGTATATAGAGCAGTACCTGGAATATAGTAGGTACTAAATAAATGTGTTGAATAAATGAATGAATGTTGAATAAATGAATGAAGTAGTTAAATATCAGATGAGGAAAATGCCACAGAATATTGTAAGGGGAAGGTGAATAACAGGTTAGTAAACAAACTTTATCAACTATTGGACTTTGTGTAGAATGGTGGGAAAAGTTCAGTTCAGATTGACCAGCTCTGACATTTATAATTATGTGAACACTGGCAATTACCTCTGTAAAGAGGCTGATCATAGCTACCTTTTAGAGTTGTTTTTTATCTTAAATGTGTTAATTTATATGAAGAGTGTAGTATACTGTGTTGCATAAAAAGGTAATCAATAAACATTAGCTGCCATAATTTTTCAGCAGTGTTCATTATGCTATTGGGAGAAGGTATTTACTCCCATTATGAAAAGTAATAGCTGCTTATGAATGAAAATTTGCAGAGTGTGGAAATGTGGGGAGAAGAATTTATAGCAGCTAAAACTTTGATGAAAAGATCCATTATGCTGTGTGTGTGTGTGTGTGTGTGTGTGTGTAGTTTGGTGTGTGCAGTGTGTGTGATTGTTGAGATAAATATAAATACATAAAATATGTACAGTTTAACAAGCATTTGTAAAGTCAACGTCTGCTTAACCACAATTCAGTTGAAGAAAGATCATTTCGAGACCCTCAGCAGCCTCCCCATGTACCTCTTCCCAGTCATAACCTACTCCTTCCCCCTGAAAGTAATCACAAAATTTATTTTTATAGTAATCCTTTTGACTTACTTTAGTTTTCTCAGCTATTTATGCATTTTTAAATGATGCAGTTTAGTTTTCCCTTTTTTCAACTTTATATAAGTAAAATTGGGCTGTATGTATTTTTTGTCTGTTGCTTTTACTTTATATTCATGCTATTGTATGTATCGAATTTATTGATTTTAATTATTGTATAGGATGCCATTTATGAACATACCATTAGTTATTTGTTCTACTGCTAATAGATATTTGGATTATTTACAGGTTGATACTATCATTAACAGCTCTGCTAAGAGCAGTCTTGTACATGTCCATGAGTTTCTCTAGTCCCTGGAGACTAGGGTGCATACCTAGGAGTGGAATTGCTGGGTTTTAGGATATGCATATTTTCTGCTTCAGTAGAATAATGCAAACTGTTTTCTGAAGTGATTGTACCAACTTATATTGCCATAGGAAAAGAATTTGCCATTGCTAAAAAACAGTTTGGAATGATCTACTAAAGCATAGGAATTTTCATAGCAGCAGAACATGTTTCTAGTACTCCAAATTTTCACCTACATTTGATGTTGTCAGTGGAATTTTCACAAAGTAGTTGGTGTATAATATCTCAGTGTGTTTTTGATTTGCTCGTTCTTAAGTTTAAATGAGGTTGAGTAACTTATTATGTGCCTGTTCCAGTCTTCTGCTCATTTTTCTACTGCTTTTTCTTTTTCTTAATGATTTCAGTTCTTTGTATGTTTAGCATACTAGTTCTTTGTTCTGTGTTGCATGTATACTCTCCCATTCTATGGCTTATTGTTTCACACTTCATTTAAGATTGTAGTCTTAATGTAGTCCAATTAAGACTTTCCTCTGGCTAGCAGCTTTTGTTTCCTATTTAAACACTCATTCCCTACTTCAAGATCATGAAGATTTTCTTGTATGTTATCTTCCAAAAGCTTTATAGTTTTGGCTTTCACCTTTAGATCTACAATCTACCTGAAAATGATTTTTGTGTATAATATTAGATAGAGGTCAATTTTCATTTTTTCCCCCGTATGCCTATCTAACTTAGCACTGGTTATTGAAAAGATTACCCTTTTCTCATTGCTCTTCATTGATACACATCTAGTGTTCAGATTTCCAATTCTTATTTTTTACAGTATGTTTTGTAACAGGATCCAAATAAAGTCCATACTAGTAATTGACTGGTGTCTAAGTTGCTTTTGGTCTGTAAGTCCCCCTTTCATCCTCCCTCTCTCTGATTTTTTTTTCCCCTTGCAGTTTATTGGTAGAAGAATCCAACTGGTTTACTGTATAATTTTCTTTAGTCTGAACTTGCTGATTGCATCACTGTGGTTCAGTTTCTACATGTTTTCATCTGTCTTGTGTGTTTTCTATAAATACAGACATTCAGGATACTAGTCCTGTGTCAATTATATGTGTTGCATATAAGTATTTAAACTCATAAATTTCCTTTTAAGTATCACTTTGTTTCATGCCACAAATTTTCATGTGTTGTATTTTTGTCATCTGGCTCGAATTTTTTTCTAATTTCTTTATGATTTACTTTTTGACTCATAGATTATTTAGAATTATGTTTCTGAGTTTCCAAAGCTTTGGGAATTGTTTTTATTTAAAAACATTTATTGAGATACAATTTATATACCATAAAATTCACCTTTTAAAGCCTTAAGTAGCTTTAAGTATATTTACAAAGTTGTGCAACTATCACCACTATCTAATTCCAGAACATTTTCATCACTCCAGAAAGAAACCTTATATGCATTAATAGTCACTCCCAGTTTTTATTTATTTTTTTATTACTTATCTATTTTATACATATTAGTGTATATATGTCAACCCAATCTCCCAGTTCATCCCACCACCACCCCCCACCCCTGGCTTTCCCCCCTTGGTATTCATACGTTTGTTCTCTATATCTGTGTCTCTATTTCTGCCTTGCAAACCAGTTCATCTGTACCATTTTTCTAGATTCCACATATATGCGTTAATATACGATATTTGTTTTTCTCTTTCTGACTTACTTCATTCTGTATGACAGTCTCTAGGTCCATCCACGTTTTTACAAATGACCCAATTTCATTCCTTTTTATGGCTGAGTAATATTCCATTGTATATATGTACCACATTTTCTTTATCCATTTGTCTATCGATGGGCATTTAGGTTGCTTCCATGACCTGGCTATTGTAAATAGTGCTGCAATGAACATTGGGGTGCATGTGTCTTTTTGAATTACGGTTTTCTCTGGGTGTATGCCCAGTAGTGGGATTGCTGGGTCATATGGTAATTCTATTTTTAGTTTTTTAAGGAACTTCCATACTGTTCTCCATAGTGGCTGTATCAATTTACATTCCCACCAACAGTGCAAGAGGGTTCCCTTTTCTCCACACCCTCTCCAGCATTTGCTGTTTGTAGATTTTCTGATGATGCCCATTTGAATTGGTGTGAGATGATACCTCATTGTAGTTTTGATTTGCATTTCTCTAATAATTAGTGATGTTGAGCAGCTTTTCATGTGCCTCTTGGCCATCTGTATGTCTTCTTTGGAGAAATGTCTATTTAGGTCTTCTGCCCATTTTTTGATTGGGTTGTTTGTTTTTTAAAATATTGAGCTGCATGAGCTGTTTATATATTTTGGAGATTAATCCTTTGTCCGTTAATTCATTTGCAAGTATTTTCTACCATCCTGAGGGTTGTCTTTTCGTCTTGTTTATGGTTTCCTATGCTGTGCAAAAGCTCTTGTTTCATTAGGTCCCATTTGTTTATTTTTGTTTATTTCCATTTCTCTAGGAGGTGGGTCAAATATGATCTTGCTGTGATTTATGTCATAGTGTATTCTGCCTATGTGTTCCTCGAAGAGTTTTATAGTGTCTGGCCTTACATTTACGTCTTTAATCCGTTTTGAGTTTATTTTTCTCTATGGTGTTAGGGAGCGTTCTAATTTCATTCTTTTACATGTAGCTGTCCAGTTTTCCCAGCACCACTTATTGAAGAGACTGTCTTTTCTCCATTGTATATCCTTGCCTCCTTTGTCATAGATTAGTTGACCATAGGTGTGTGGGTTTATCTCTGGGCTTTCTATCCTGTTTCATTGATCTATATTTCTGTTTTTGTGCCAGTACCATATAGTCTTCATTACTGTAGCTTTGTAGTATAGTCTGAAGTCAGGGAGTCTGATTCCTCCAGCTCCTTTTTTTCCCCTCAAGATTGCTTTGGCTATTCAGGGTCTTCTGTATCTCCATACAAATTTTAAGATTTTTGTTCTAATTCTGTAAAAAATGCCATTGGTAATTTGATAGGGATTGCATTGAATCTGTAGATGCTTTGGGTAGTATAGTAGTCATTTTCACATGGTATGGTAGTCATTTTCACAATATTGATTCTTCCAATCCAAGAACATGGTATATCTCTCCATCTGTTTGTGTCATCTTTGATTTCTTTCATCAGTCTTATAGTTTTCTGAATTCAGGTCTTTTACTTCCTTAGGTAGGTTTATTCCTAGGTATTTTATTCTTTTTGTTGCAATGGTGAATGGGCTTATTTCCTTAATTTCTCTTTCTGATCTTTCATTGTTAGTGTATAGGAATGCAAGAGATTTCTGTGCTTTAATTTTGTATCCTGCAACTTTACTAAATTCATTGATTAGCTCTCGTAGTTTTCTGGTGTCATCTTTAGATTTCTCTATGTATAGTATCTTGTCATCTGCAAACAGTGACAGTTTTACTTCTTCTTTTCCAATTTGTATTCCTTTTATTTCTTTTTCTTCTCTGATTGCTGTGGCTAGGACTTCCAAAACTATGTTGAATAATAGTGGCAAGAGTGGACATCCTTGTTTTGTTCCTGATCTTAGAGGAAATGCTTTCAGTTTTTCACCGTTGAGAATGATGTTTGCTGTGGGTTTGTAATATATGGCCTTTATTATGTTGAGATAGGTTCCCTCTATGCCCACTTTCTGGAGAGTTTTTATCATAAATGGGTATTGAATTTTGTCAAAAGCTTTTTCTGCGTCTATTGAGATGATCATATGGTTTTTATTCTTCAATTTGTTAATATGGTGTATCACATTGATTGATTTGTGTATATTGAAGAATCCTTGCATCCCTGGGATAAATCCCACTTGATCATGGTGTATGATCCTTTTAATGTGTTGTTGGATTCTGTTTGCTAGTATTTTGTTGAGGATTTTTGCATCTATATTCATAAGTGATATTGGTCTGTAATTTTCTTTTTTTATAGTATCTTTGTCTGGTTTTGTTATCAGGGTGTTGGTGGCCTTGTAGAATGAGTTTGAGAGTGTTCCTTCCTCTACAATTTTTTGGAAGAGTTTGAGAAGAATGGGTGTTAGCTCTTCTCTAAATGTTTGATAGAGTCCATCTGTGAAGCCATCTGGTCCTGGACTTTTGTTTGTTGGGAGATATTTAATCACAGTTTCAATTTCATTACTTGTGACTTGTCTGTTCATATTTTCTATTTCTTCCTGGTTCAGTCTTGGAAGGTTATACCATTCTAAGAATTTGTCCATTTTTTCCAGGTTGTCCATTTTATTGGCATAGAGTTGCTTGTAGTAGTCTCTTATGATGCTTTATATTTCTGTGGTGTCCATTGTAACGTCTCCTTTTTCATTTCTAATTTTATTGATTTGAGTCATCTCCCTCTTTTTCTTGATGACTCTGACTAAAGGTATATCAATTTCGTTTATCATCTCAAAGAACCAGCTTTTAGTTTTATTGATCTATGCTATTGTTTTTTTTCTTTTATTTTAAAATTTTATATTATTTAATTTTTTATACAACAGGTTCTTATTAGTTATCTATTTTATACATATTAGTGTATATATGTCAGTCTCAATCTCCCAATTCATCCCACTGCCACCAGCCCCCTCCCCCCCCACCCCTGCTTTCCCCCCTTGCTGTCCATACGTTTGTTCTCTACATCTGTGTCTCTATTTCTGCCTTGCAAACCGGTTTATCTTTTCCCTTTGTTTCTATTTCATTTATTTCTCCTCTGATCTTTTTGATTTCTTTCCTTCTTCTAACTTTGGGTTTTGTTTGTTCTTTCTCTAGTTCCTTTAGGTATAAGTTTAGATGGTTTACTTGAGATTTTTCTTGTTTCTTGAGGTAGGCTTGTATTGCTATAAACTTCCCTCTTAGAACTGCTTTTGCTGCATCCCATGGTTTTCGGATCGTTGTGTTTTCGTTGTCATTTTCTCTAGGTAGTTTTTGATTTCCTTTTTGATTTCTTTAGTGATCTCTTGGTTATTTAGTAACGTATTGTTTAGCCTCCATGTGTTTGTGTTTTTTACGTTTTTTTCCCCTGTAATTGATTTCTAATCTCATGGTGTTGTGGTCGGAAAAGATGCTTGATATGATTTCAGTTTTCTTAAATTTACTGAGGCTTGATTTGTGACCCAAGATGTGATCTATCCTGGAGAATGTTCCATGTGTACTTGAGAAGAAAGTGTAATCTGCTGTTTTCAGATGGAATGTCCTATAAATATCAATTAATTCTATCTGGTCTATTGTGTCATTTAAAGCTTCTGTTTCCTTATTAATTTTCTGTTTGGATGATCTGTCCATTGGTGTAAGTGAGGTGTTAAAGTCCCCCACTATTATTGTGTTACTGTCGATTTCCTCTTTTAGAGCTGTTAGAAGTTGCCTTATGTATTGAGGTGCTCCTATGTTGGGTGCATATATATTTATAATTGTTATATTTTCTTCTTGGATTGATCCCTTGATCATTATGTAGTGTCCTTCCTGTCTCTTGTAACATTATTTTAAAGTCTATTTTATGTGATATGAGTATTGCTACTCCAGCTTTCTTTCGATTTCCATTTGCATGGAATATCTTTTTCCAACCCCTCACTTTCAGTCTGTATGTGTCCCTAGGTCTGAAGTGGGTCTCTTATAGACAGCATATATACGGGTCTTGTTTTTGTATCCATTCAGCCAGTCTATGTCTTTTGGTTGGAGCACTTAATCCATTTACATTTAAGGTAATTATCAATATGTATGTTACTATTACCATTTTCTTAATTGTTTTGGGTTTGGTTTTGTAGGTCTTTTCCTTCTCTTGTGTTTCCTGCCTAGAGAAGTTCTTTTAGCATTTGTTGTAAAGCTGATTTGGTGGTGCTGAATTCTGTTAGCTTTTGCTTGTCTGTAAAGGTCTTAATTTCTCCATCGAATCTAAATGAGATCCTTGCTGGGTAGAGTAATCTTGGTTGTAGGGTTTTCCCTTTCATCACTTTAAATATGTCCTGCCACTCCCTTCTGGCTTGCAGAGTTTCTGCTGAAAGATCAGCTGTTAACCGTATGGGGATTCCCTTGTATGTTATTTGTTGCTTTTCCCTTGCTGCTTTTAATATTTTTTCTTTGTATTTAATTTTTGATAGTTTGATTAATATGTGTCCTGACCTGTTTCTCTTTGGGTTTATCCTGTATGGGACTCTCTGCACTTCCTGGACTTGACGGAATGTTTCCTTTCCCAGGTTAGGGAAGTTTTCAACTATAATCTCTTCAAATATTTTCTCAAGCCCTTTCTTTTTCTCTTCTTCTTCTGGGACCCCTATAATTCGAATGTTAGTGCATTTAATGTTTTCCCAGAGGTCTCTGAGACTGTCCTCAATTCTTTTCATTTTTTCTTTATTCTTCTCCCTGGCAGTTATTTCCACCATTTTATCTTCCAGCTCACTTATCTGTTCTTCTGCCTCAGTTATTCTGCTATTGATTCCTTCTAGAATATTTTTAATTTCAGTTATTGTGTTGTTCATCACTGTTTGTTTGCTCTTTAGTTCTTCTGGATCCTTGTTAAATGTTTCTTGTATTTTCTCCATTCTGTTTCCCAGATTTTGGGTCATCTTTACTGTCCTTACTCTGAATTCTTTTTCAGGTAGGTTGCCTATTTCGTCTTCATTTATTTGGTCTTGTAGGTTTTTTACCTTGCTTCTTCATCTGTAACATATTTTTTTGTTGTTTCTTTTTTTTTTTTTTTTGATGGGTGGGGCTGTATTCCTCTCTTACTGGTTGTTTGGCCTGAGGCATCCAGCACTGGAGTTTGCAGGCAGTTGGATAGAGCTGGGTCTTGGTGCTGAGATGAGGTCCTCTGGGAGGCCTCGCTCCAATTGATACTCCCTGGGGTCTGAGGTTCTCTGTTAGTCCAGCAGTTTGGACTTGGAGTTCCCACCAAAGGAGCTTGGGCCCGACCTCCGGCCTGGGAACAAAGATCCTGCAAGCCAGTTGCTGGGGGTTCCTCCCATCCCCTTAGGTGTCCGTGGTCCCCCACCGGTGCCTGGTAGGTGCCCTAGTTGTCTGCTCTTATCTTTCTGTTACTGATTTCTAGTTTGATTCCATTTGTTTGGTGAACACAGTCTACATGATTTCAATTCTTTTGTAGTTGAAGTATGTTTTGTAGCCCATGATATGGTCCATCTTGCTGTATTTTTCATGGGAGCTTGCAAAGGATGTTAATTGTTGTTGCTGTGTGGGTGTGTATAAATGTTGATTAGATCCCTTTGGTTTATAATCTTTTGAGTTTTATATCTTCACTGATTTTCTGTCTGGCTATTTGTATTTGCTGTTTGTTGCTGGTGTAACAAATTACCACAAACCAAATGGCTTAAAACAACACAAAATTATTATGTTACACTTCCATAGGTCAGACGTCTGACATGTCTCAGTGGGTTGAGATCCAAGTGTTGGCCAGCCTGTGGTCCTTTCTGGAGGCATTTCCTTGCCTTTTCCAGCTTCTATGCATCACCCACATTCCTTGGCTCATTATCCCCTTTCTCTAACTTCAAAGCCAGCAACACTGGGCTTCCCTGGTGGTGCAGTGGTTAAGAATCTGCCTGCCAATGCAGGGGACACAGGTTCGGGAAGATAGCACATGCCGCGGAGCAACGAAGCCAGTGCACCACAACTACTTAGCCTGTGCTCTAGAGCTCGCGAGCCACAACTACTGAGCCTGCTTGCCACAACTACTGAAGCCTGAGCGCCTAGAGCCCATGCTTCACAACAAGAGAAGCCACCACAGTGAGAAGCCCACGCACCACAGCGAAGAGTAGCCCCTGCTCGCCACAACTAGAGAAAGCCCGCACACAGCATTGAAGACCCAACACAGCCAAAAATAAATAAATGAATTAAAAAAAAAAAAAGCCAGCAACAGAGGATCTAGTCCTTATATGGCATTGCTCTGACCTTTTCTTCTGTCTCCCTCTTTCACTTGTACAGACCCTGGTGTTTACCCTGAGCCAATACAGAATAATCCAGTATAATCTCCCCATCTTAAAGTCAGCTGGTTAGCAACCTAAATTCCATCACAAGCTTAATTTTCCTATTCCATGTAAGGTGACATATTTGCTTGTTTTGAGGGTAGGATATGCACCTTTTTCCTGCTTACCACAGTAAAGTTCCAAGATTCATTCTTTTATCCTTTCCTTTCTGTTTAGAATACCTCCTTCAGGCATTCTTTTAGGGTAATTCCACTGGTGACAAATTCCCTTAGTTTTCCTTAATATGAGACTCTTGATTTCTCCTTATCCTGAAGGATATTTTGCTGGGTATGGGTCTCTTTTTTGACATTTCTTTTATTCCAGCACATGGAAAATGTTGTGTCACTTGCTTCTGATGAGAAATCTACTAGAATTCTAATTGTTTTCTTCCTATACATAAGGTGTCTTTTTTTCTGGCCGTTTTAAAGATTTTTTTTTCTTTGTCTTTAGTTTTTAGAAGTTTAATTATAATGGTTCTTGGTGTAGATTTCCTTAGATTTTTACTGTTTGGTGTTTTCTCAGCTTCTTGAATGTAGTTTAGGTCTCTTCCCAAATTTGGGTAGTTTTCAGCCATGATTTCTTTGAATGCTTTTTCAGTCCTCCTTTCTTTCTTCTCTTTTGGGACACCAATGACATGAATGTTAGATATTTTGTTAAAATTTAATGGATACCTCAGTCGCTGTTCTTTGTGTTTGCATTTTTTTGTTGTTGTTTGTTTGTTTATCTCTATTCTTTTTTTCTGATTCAGTAATTTCTATTGTTCTATCTTCTGGTTCTCTTGTTCTTTCCTCTCACCCATCCATCCTGCTCGTGAGTCCAATCCACTGAACTTTTTATGATGGTTATTATATTTTTCAGTTATAAAATTTCCATTTGGTATTTCATCAACTAAGGCTTTCTATTCACTTGTTTTAAGGATGTTCGTAATTCCTCATGGAAGCATGTTTATCATGGCTGCTAAAATCTTTTTCAGCTAATTATAACATCTCTGTCATCTAAGCTTTGGCATTGCTTGATTGTCTTTTTTCATTTAGTTTGGGATTTTCCTGGTTCTTGATATGATGAATGATTTTTCAACTGAAATTTGGATTTTCAAAAATTGTGTTCTGTACTCTGAATCTTATTTTGAACTTTTGCTTTCGTTGGCCTTTTGTGATACTGCTCCAGCAATGAGAAGGGATATTAACTTGTTATTATCAGGTAGAGGTAGATGTCCAAGTTCACCATTTGGCCTCTGTTGACACTCAGGTTGAGGAGCTCTTCATTACTGCTCTGCAAGGGTGTGAGTTTCAGCTCCACATGTGGTCTTTACTGATACTGCAATGAGGATTGCCTTGTTAGTGCCGGGAGGTGGTGAATGTCCTGACTCCCACTAGACTTCCTCTGATCTGGCTCCAGTGAGTGTGGGAAGCTACTCCCCTTTATTGCTGACTGGAGGCACAAGTCCTGGCTTCCCCCATGGCCTCCACTGACACTCTTTGGCAAAGGCCCTGTTACTGACCCGTGGGATGAAATTGCTGGCTCCCTACTTGACCTTCTCTGACACAACCCCAGGACGGGTGCTGGACACCTAATTGTAGCCTCATTAGGGTGGAAGTGCAGCCTCCTCACTTGGCTTTGCTTGCACAGGTGGGGGTGGGGCCATAGCTTTTTCTATGGCGTTTAGCTCTAATGGAGTGGTTATCATCTAAAAGTTTTCTGTTTTGACAAATTGCCTCTTAATTGATTCATTGTTTACAGATAGGCTTTCTTTGGCATTTTTGTCTTTGCCCATTGGCATTTCTGGGTTGCTGGATTCTTCAGCTCTCTATCTGGTATGTAAGAAGTTTAAAAAATCCCAGAGAACTCAACCCTGTGTTGTTCCTTCAGTCCTGAGGTCTCTACATTTTTGTCTTTCCTTTTCAAAGGATTCTTCTTATGTTTTATATATAATGTCCAGGGGTTGTATTCAGAGGGAGGAATAGGGAAAAGTATGCTTACTCCACCTCCCAGAAGCAGTTTAGATGTACACAAGTTTTTGGAAAGATAGATTTTATTCATTTTTTAAAAATTTTTGTTTATTTTTGGCTGCGTTGGGTCTTCGTTGCTGCACACGGGCTTTCTCTAGTTGTGGTGAGTGGGGGCTACGCTTCCTTGCGGTGCATGGGCTTCTCATTGTGGTGGCTTCTTTTGTTGAGGAGCACGGGCTCTAGGTGCGCGGGCTTCAGTAGTTGTGGCACGCAGGCTCAGTAGTTGTGGCTCACGGGCTCTAGAGTGCAGGCTCAGTAGTTGTGTTGCATGGGCTTAGTTGCTCCGTGGCATGTGGGGTCTTCCCGGACCAGGGATCAAACCCGTGTTCCCCGCATTGGCAGGTGGATTCTTAACCACTGTGCCACCAGGGAAGCCCTTAGGTGTAAATAAGTTTTAAATGTAAATGTGTGATTTTTTTAATCCTTTAAGTCATTATTGTTATTTTATCCATATAGTGTAGATTCAGCCATATATTTTTCTTTTAACTATTTTTTCCTATTCATTCCTTCTTAGGATCTTCTACCTGGGATCATTTTCCTTTCCTTTATCTTTTTAAATTTCCTTTTAGTGAGGATCTGCAGGTGCTTAGATTTTGCTTGTCTGAAAATGCCCTATTTGACCTTAATTCTTTTTTTTTAAATTAGTTTTATTTATTTATTTATTTTTGGCTGTGTTGGGTCTTTGTTGCTGTGTGCCGGCTTTCTCTAGTTGCGGCGAGTGGGGACTACTCTTTGTTGCAGTGGGCAGGCTTCTCATTGCGGTGGCTTCTCTTGTTGCGGAGCATGGGCTCTAGGCACGGGGGCTTCAGTAGTTGTGGCACGTGGGCTCAGTAGTTGTGGCTCGTGGGTTCTAGAGCACAGGCTCAGTAGTTGTGGTGTATGGGCTTAGTTGCTCTGCGGCATGTGGGATCTTCCTGGACCAAGGATCGAACCCATGTCCCCTGCATTGGTACGTGGATTCTTAACCACTGCACCACCAGGGAAGTCCTGACCTTAATTCTTAAAGAATATGCTTTGTCTGATAGAGAGTTCTATGCTGATAGTTATTTCAGTGATACTACCATTCCATCATTGTTGAGAAGTCAGCTGTAAGTTTAACCATTGTTCCTTTCTAGGGACTCTGTCTTTTCTCTCTGGTTGATGTGTTAGATTTTCTTTTTGTCTGAGGTGACTACAATTTCACTGTGCTATATATAGATGTAGATTTATTTTTATTTATCTTGCTTGGATTCATTGGGCATATTCAGTCTGTGA
This sequence comes from Eubalaena glacialis, assembly GCF_028564815.1. Classification (NCBI taxonomy): domain Eukaryota; kingdom Metazoa; phylum Chordata; class Mammalia; order Artiodactyla; family Balaenidae; genus Eubalaena; species Eubalaena glacialis. Next base: position 8,372,619 of record NC_083725.1, on the reverse strand, counting down.
ATTTTTGCCTTTAATTTATTCTGGAAAACTCTCAGTCATTATTTTATCAGATATTGCCTTTGGCCCATTTTTGTTCTCTTCTTTTCTTAAAATCCAGTTAAACTTGTTTAGATCTTCTGTCTTTCATGTCTCTTGATCTCTCACTTATTTTTGTTTCTGTGCTACATTCTAGTTGATTTCTTCTTCTTTTCTGGTTCTTGCACACAGTTTTGTGTGTTTGAAATTCCAATCTGAAGTCTTTGTGGATCTGTTTCTGTGTGTTGTTTCTACTGTTACTTGTGATTATTTCTTTGTCTGCTAGGTTATCTTTTAAAATGTGCTGCTCATTATCCTTAAATAATTATTCCTAGGAGTAAATTGAGCATGAAATGAAGAAAACTTCATCCAGAGAAGATGTGCATTTGCTTCTACTGGGCACTTTTGGGCACTAACACTTTGGAACCACTTTAAATAAAGTTCAATACTTGAGGTTTATTGTACTCTCCAGGAAATGGGAATTTGAGCTTCAGTTCTGAGAGGGCTGGTTTACTTCTGGTTCACCTCCACACTGGGGTATAGGCAGTAGAGGGTCTCTACCTTCTATGTGTGCTGTGGGTTTAAATTTCCTTCCCTTTGACCATCAAAATAAAAGTTCTAGTTCTAGAATTGTCAAATGCTCACAGGAAAAAAGTGGCTTCAGTTATTCACTTACTCTCTGGATTCTGTTTTCCGTTTAACTCTGCTGTGCTGGGAATTCCCTGGCGGTCCAGTGGTTAGGACTCTGTGCTCTCACTCACAAGGGCCTGGGTTCAACCCCTCTTCAGGGAACTAAGATCCTACAGGCCATTCATCATGCCCCCCCACCCCCACCACCCAAAAAAAACCCCAACCAAACCAAACCAAAACAAAACAAATAAACTCTGGTGTGTCAATTCCATACTATCTTGTTAGCCCTTTGGGTCTTTTAGGATATTTAAAATATTTTCCAGTTTTTTAGTTATTTTTTTCAATGTGAGTATTAGTCCAAATAATCTTTTCCACCATTAAGTCTCAGTTAGTGTTATTTTTTCCTTTGAATAATTTAATATGTATTTCCTAAAGATAAGGATTTTCTCATAGAAAACCTAGTTTAGTTTACATAAATCAGGAAATTTAACATTGTTCTAATACTAGCATACGGTTTACGGAGTATATTCAGATTTTGTCAATTGTCCCAATAATATTCTTTATAAAAATTTTTCCCCTTGAGTTATGTTTAAGTCAGGATCATCTATGGTTTTTATATCTCCTTATTCTACTTTAATTTGGAACAATTCTCTGTTTTTATGTTTCTTGACCTTGAGATTTTAAAAGATTATAGGCCAGTTATCTCATATAATTTGCCTAATTTCCTTTTTTAGGCATTTTGTTTTATTAAAAAAATTTTTTATTCCTTAATTTCTCTTTCAGATTTTTCATCATTAAGGTATAGGAATGCAAGAGATTTCAGTGCATTAATTTTGCATCCTGCAACTTTACCAAATTCATTGATTAACTCTAGTAGTTTTCTGGTGGCATCTTTAGGATTCTCTGTGTATAGCATCATGTCATCTGCAAACACTGACAGTTTTACTTCTTCTTTTCCAATTTGTATTCCTTTTATTTCTTTTTCTTCCCTGATTGCCATGGCTGGGACTTCCAAAACTATGTTGAATAATAGTGGTGAGAGTGGACATCCTTGTCTTGTTCCTAATCTTAGAGGAAATGCTTTCAGTTTTTCACCATTGAGAATGATGTTTGCTGTGGGTTTGTCATATATGGCCTTTATTATGTTGAGGTAGGTTCCGTCTATGCCCACTTTCTGGAGAGTTTTTATCATAAATGGGTGTTGAATTTTGTCAAAAGCTTTTTCTGCACCTACTGAGATGATCATATGGTTTTTATTCTTCAGTTTGTTAATATGGTGTATCACATTGATTGATTTGCGTATATTGAAGAATCCTTGCATCCCTGGGATAAATCCCACTTGATCATGGTGTATGATCCTCTCAATGTGCTGTTGGATTCTGTTTGCTAGTATTTTGTTGAGGATATTTGCATTTATATTCATCAGTGATATTTGTAATTTTCTTTTTTTGTAGTATCTTTGTCTGGTTTTTATATCAGGGTGATGGTGGCCTCATAGAATGAGTGTGGGAGTGTTCCTTCCTCTGCAATTGTTTGGAAGAGTAAGAAGGATGGGTGTTAGCTCCTCTCTAAATGTTTGATAGAATTCACCTGTGAAGCCATCTGGTCCTGGACTTTTGTTTGTTGGAAGATTTTTAATCACAGTTTCAATGTCATTACTTGTGATTGGTCTGTTCATATTTTCTACTTCTTCCTGGTTCAGTCTTGGAAGTTTATACCTTTCTAAGAATTTATCCATTTCTTCCAGGTTGTCCATTTTATTGGCATAGAGTTGCTTGTAGTAGTCTCTTAGGATGCTTTGTATTTCTGCAGTGTCTGTTGTAACTTCTCCTTTTTCATTTCTAATTTTATTGATTTGAGACCTCTCCCTCTTTTTCTTGATGAGTCTGGCTAATGGTTTATCAATTTTGTTTATCTTCTCAAAGAACCAGCTTTTAGTTTTATTGATCTTTGCTATTGTTTTCTTTGATTCTATTTCATTTATTTCTGCTCTGATCTTTATGATTTCTTTCCTTCTGCTAACTTTGGGTTTTCTTTGTTCTTGTTTCTCTAGTTCCTTTAGGTGTAAGGTTAAATTGTTTATTTGAGATTTTTCTTGTTTCTTGAGGTAGGCTTGTATAGCTATAAACTTCCCTCTTAGAACTGCTTTTGCTGCATCCCATAGGTTTTGAATCGTCATGTTTTCATTGTCATTTGTCTCTAGGTATTTTTTGATTTCCTCTTTGATTTCTTCAGTGATCTCTTGGTAATTTAGTAACGTATTGTTTAGCATCCATGTGTTTGTGTTTTTTACAATTTTTTCCCTGTAATTGATTTCTAATCTCATAGCGTTGTGGTCAGAAAAGATGCTTGATATGATTTCAATCTTCTTAAATTTACTGAGGCTTGATTTGTGACCCAAGATGTGATCTATCCTGGAGAATGTTCCGTGCGCACTTGAGAAGAAAGTGTAATCTGCAGTTTTCAGATGGAATGTCCTATAAATATCAATTAAATCTATCTGCTCTATTGTGTCATTTAAAGCTTCTGTTTCCTTATTAATTTTCTGTTTGGATGATCTGTCCATTGGTGTAATTGAGGTGTTAAAGTCCCCCACTATTATTGTGTTACTGTCGATTTCCTCTTTTAGAGCTGTTAGCAGTTGCCTTATGTATTGAGGTGCTCCTATGTTGGGTGCATATATATTTATAATTGTTATATCTTCTTCTTGGATTGATCCCTTGATCATTATGTATTGTCCTTCCTTGTCTCTTGTAACATTCTTTATTTTAAAGTCTATTTTATCTGATATGAGTATAGCTACTCCAGCTTTCTTTTGATTTCCATTTGCATGGAATATCTTTTTCCAACCCCTCACTTTCAGTCTGTATGTGTCCCTAGGTCTGAAGTGGGTCTCTTGTAGACAGCATATATACGGGTCTTGTTTTTGTATCCATTCAGCAAGCCTGTGTCTTTTGGTTGGAGCAATTAGTCCATTCATGTTTAAGGTAATTATTGATATGTATGTTCCTATTACCATTTTCTTAATTGTTTTGGGTTTGTTTTTGAAGGTCCTTTTCTTCTCTTGTGTTTCGCACTTAGAGAAGTTCCATTAGCATTTGTTGTAGAGCTGATTTGGTGGTGCTGAATTCTTTTAGCTTTTGCTTGTCTGCAAAGCTTTTGATTTCTCCATCGAATCTGAATGAGATCCTTGCTGGGTAGAGTAATCTTGGTTGTAGGTTCTTGCCTTTCATCACTTTAAGTATATCATGCCACTCCCTTCTGGCTTTTAGAGTTTCTGCTGCGAAATCAGCTGTTAACCTTTTGGGAGTTCCTTTGTATGTTATTTGTCGTTTTTCCCTTGCTGCTTTCAATAATTTTTCTTTGTCTAATTTTTACCAATTTGATTACTATGTGTCTCGGCATGTTTCTCCTTGGGTTTATCCTTTATGGGACTCTCTTCCTTTCCTGGACTTGGGTGGCTATTTCCTTTCCCATATTAGGGAAGTTTTCAATTATAATCTCTTCAAATATTTTCTCGTGTCCTTTCTCTCTTTCTTCTCCTTCTGAGACCCCTATAATGTGAACGTTGTTGCGTTCAATGTTGTCCCAGAGGTCTCTTAGGCTGTCTTCATTCCTTTCATTCTTTTTTCTTTATTCTGTTCCGCAGCAGTGAATTCCACTATTCTGTCTTCCAGGTCACTTATCCATTCTTCTGCCTCAGTTATTCTGCTATTGATTCCTTCTAGTGTAGCTTTCATTTCAGTTATTATATTGTTCATCTCTGTTTGTTTGTTCTTTAATTCTTCTAGATCTTTTTTAAACATTTCTTATGTCTTCTCGATCTTTGCCTCCATTCTTTTTTCAAGGTCCTGGATCATCTTCACTATCATTATTCTGAATTCTTTTTCTGGTAGTTTGCCTATCTCCATTTCATTTAGTTGTTTTTCTGGGGTTTTATCTTGTTCCTTCATCTGGTACATTGCCCTCTGCCTTTTCATCTTGTCTATTTTTCTGTGAATGTGGTTCTTGTACCACAGGCGGCAGGATTGTAGTTCTTCTTGCTTCTGCTGTCTGCCCTCTGGTGGATGAGGCTATCTAAGAGGATTGTATAAGTTTCCTGATGGGAGGGACTGGTGGTGGGTAGAGTTGACTGTTGCTCTGGTGGGCAGAGCTCAGTAAAACTTTAATCCACTTGTCTGCTGATGGGTGGGACTGGGTTCCCCCCCTGTTCGTTGTTTGGCCTGAGGCGACCCAACACTGGAGCCTACCTGGGCTCTTTGGTGAGGCTAATGGCGGACTCTGGGAGGACTCACGCCAAGGAGTACTTCCCAGAACTTCTGCTGCCAGTGTCCTTGTCCCTTGGTGAGCCACAGCTGCCCCCTGCTGCTGCAGGAGACCCTCCAACACTAGCAGATAAGTCTGGCTCAGTCTCCTATGGGGTCACTGCTCCTTCCCCTGGGTCCCGATGTACACACTACTTTGTGTGAGCCCTCCAAGAGTGGAGTCTCTGTTTCCCCCAGTCCTGCCAAAGTCCTGCAATCAAATCCCTCTAGCCTTCAAAGTCTGATTCTCTAGGAATTCCTCCTCCCATTGCCAGACCCCCAGGTTGGGAAGCCTGGCATGTGGCTCAGAACCTTCACTCCAGTTGGTGGACCTCTGTGGTATAAGTGTTCTCCAGTGTGTGAGTCACGCACCCAGCAGTTATAGGATTTGATTTTATTGTGATAGTGCCCCTCCTACCATCTCACTGTAGCTTCTTGTTTGTCTTTGCATGTGGGATATCTTTTTTGGTGAGTTCCAGTGTCTTTCTGTCGATGATTGTTCAGCAGTTAGCTGTGATTCCAGTGTTCTTGAAAGAGGGAGTCTAAAATTTTTTATTGAAGTATAGTTGCTTTACAATATTGTGTAAGTTTTAGGTGTACAGCACAGTGATCCAGTTATACATACCTAATTTCCTTTTGATAGGAAGACCACTGTAGTGATGATGTGTCCTTCTCGATTATTGATGTTTGGATTTTTATTTACAATTCGATACTTCTTTGTTTGTCTACCATTTTTCAATTTGACCCAACCAATTGTTGTTCTTTTGTTCTTCCTTTTCTGCCTTTATCTGAGTTAATCAAATATCTTAAATATTCCATTTTAATTTTCTATTGGCTTTTTAGCTGTACGTTTCTATATTTTTAAAATGATTTTTCTCTAAGGATTACTATATTTTATCACCGTTGAATTAACATTAATATTGAACTACTTCACTTAAAAATAAGAACTTTTGAAAAGCATTGTTCCAGTTACTTCCTCTGTTTTTTGTGCTGCTATTGTCAGATATATTAGATCTATTTACATTAAAAATAATTTTAGCTTTACTCAAGCATGGCTCTTAAAATTGGGAAAAGAAATAGTATGTATGTCTTAAATATTCCTACATATTTACTATGTCTGGTTCTCTACATTTCTTCTTTAGATCAAAGTTTCATCTGGTATCATTATCCTTTAGACTGAAGATAATTTGACTATGTTATGCCTGTTCTTCTTTATATTTATTCTACCTTCAGTTCACTGAGCTTCTTAGATGTGTAAGTTTATGTTTTTCACCCAGTTTGGGAAAATTTTGGCCATTATTTCTTTAAATGCTTCTTCTGTCTCATTATTTGTCTCCCATTCTGGGACTCCAGTTATTTATGTCTTATATTGATTGATATTGTCTCATATGTCATTGAGGTTTTGTTAATTTTCTTAGTATTTTTTTCTCTGTTTGGGATTGGGTAATTTCTATTGATCTCTCTTCAAATATGCTGGCTTTATGTGGTCTCCAATATGCTGTTAAAGACATGTAGTGATTTTTTTTTCAGTTATTGAACTTTTCAGTTCTAAAATTTCCATTTGGTTCTTTTGAATAGTTTCAGTTTCTATGTTGAGATTCCCTGTCTGTTTATTCGTATGACTCTACTTTCCTTTAGGTTCTTTTCCCCCCCTTTAATTAATTAATTTATTTATTTTAAAATTTTTAATTAATTTATCTTTAAGTATAATTGACTTGCTGTATTCTATTAGTTTCAGGTGTACAACATAGTGATTTGATATTTTTATACATTACAGAATGGTCACCACAATAAGTCTAGTTAACATCCATCACCATACAAAGTTATTAGAGTATTGTTTACTATATTTCCTATGCTGTACATTACATCCCCATGACTTCTTTGTCAGTGGAAGTTTGTACCTCTTAATTGTCTCCTTTAGGTTCTTGAACATACCTCAAATAGTTGTTTATTGCTTTTGTTCACTAATTTCAATGTCTGGTTCATCTTGGGGCCAATATCTTTTTTTTTTTTTTTTAATTTTATTGGCTGTGGGTTACATTTTCCTGTTATTTTCTATGTCTAATAATTTTTATTATATAGTGGATATAGTGAATGATGCATTTCAGAGATTCTGGACTCTGTATGTTCCTCTGAAGAATATTGACTTTTGTTCTAGTAGGTAGTTAACTTGGGTTGACTCGAACTCCAAACTCGGTCTTCTTTGAGGTAGACAACAGCTAAAATCTCTGCTCAGTTCTTTCTGCTTCCATGTGCTATTGCTGTTGAGCTTCTGGAGTCAGTGTCAGCCAAGAATTTGGTCACAGTTTATGCTCAAGGTTTGGAGTTTATCCCCTCTGTGGTTCCCTTCTTTCCAGGATTTCCCCCTAATTTTACAGCTGCTCTGCTAGCCCCAACCTATGTTCTTTGAACCCTCGAACCAGTAAACTGTGGATTTTTGCCACCCTATGATATGTGAATTGAGAAGTCCCCTGAGGCATAAAGCCACGGAACCGTCAATTTCACCCTGTCCTGGTCTTTTTAGAGGTGACTTCTCTCCAGTTCCTTTTGAGGAACTTTCCAATAGTTTTTAAATTTTTTATCCAGAGTTTATCATTGTTATCTGAAGGAAGGTTAGTTCAACCAAACAAATCCACCATTATTGGAAGCCAGAACTTCCCTACCCTTAAATTGTAACAACATACTTGAATTTATTTCCTCAACATATAATGCTAATAGATTTAGCTGTATTTAATATATTTAGTTAATATTTATCCCCCTCCCTCAAAAAAAGTGTCTACAATGTTAGTAGGATTTTATTTTTCTTCTTTTGTTTCTGGCACCAGGGATCCCCAACGTGCACTGATGTTGCTACCTTTTTAACATACAATCTGTCCATTCAGGTGTGTTATACACGATGTTTGCGGCCTCGGCTGACATGAAGCTGTTCTGGGAGGTTTGCTTATCAACTAATTTGACTTTGTGGTCAAACTGTGCAGTACTTTGTCCATTCTGGATTTTAAAATCTCTTAATTATGCATTATATCAAATTTACTGCTGTATGAGTGGAAATTAAGATGACGTAGTTTTTATATGTGGTAATATTTCTTCAAATAAATCTCTCCTATAAATCATAAAAAAAAAAACTTTGATTAAAAACCAGAGCAAAGGGCTTACCTGGTGGCGCAATGGTTGAGAATCTGCCTGCCAATGCAGGGGACACGGGTTCGGGCCCTGGTCTGGGAAGATCCCACATGCCGCAGAGCAACTGGGCCCGTGAGCCACAACTACTGAGCCTGCGCGTCTGGAACCTGTGCTCCGCAACAAGAGAGGCCGCGATAGTGAGAGGCCCACGCACCGCGATGAAGGGTGGCCCCCGCTTGCCACAACTAGAGAAAGCCCTCGCACAGAAACGAAGACCCAACACAGCCAAAAATAAATAAATTAAAAAAAAAAAAAAAGAATCTGGTGCTCTTTAAAAAAAAAAAAAAAAAAAACCAGAGCAAAAACATTGATAAATTGGATTTTATCACAATTAAAGACTTTTGCTCTGCAAAAGGCACCGTTAAGACTACCCAGTTGATTTCAAGGGCTTTTATCTATTTATTTTCTTCAGGGGCTTTTAAACAGAGGTGTGAAGAGCAACAGCTGATAGGAAATGGGCTTGTATAGGACAGAGGTTTGATTTTGGTCTTGAAAGAACCGTTTTGGCTAATATTCATAGTGTGGTGGAAACAGCTCAGATTGAGATCATGCAGATTTTTTTTTTGTTTTTTTGAAGACAAATTATGATGACGTTTTATAACACACAGAGGAATCTTCCTTTAAAATGTAAGATTTGCACAAACCCTTTAGAAAATCCATTGAAAAGGTCAACTTTTTGTAATCCAGTGATTTTCAGCTACAGAGCAGTGACAAATTGGTTGTGTTGTAATCAGTCATAGGGATGTGTTATAGGTAACTTGTTACAAACAATATTTAAGATATCACAGTTTGGGAATGATTCACTTTTTATGAATTACAGTCTGGTCAAGGTTATCCCCATAAATAACATCACTCTCCCTTAACATCTCAGACACCATCTACAGAAGGACTATGTCTTTCATGGGTATTTTATTCTTCATATGTGACATTGGGAAGGAATGTTAACGATAGAATTTTAGCACTGTTTAAAGATAAAAGATGTTAGGGAAGTAAGGAATCTAGTTTAAATGTTTTACTTTTTAGAAGTTAAAAGGGAGCAGAAATGTGCCAAAATGTGCCACTTTGTCCTGTGGATTATTTTGAGCTAAAGGCATTCAAAACCAAGCAGAATCAGGAAAAGCTTTCTACCTCCTCCTTAACTGCCTAAAAGAATTTAAAAAGGGGGTATATATCAGGAAGAGAACTATTACCAGAAATAATTTTCTGTATCTAGAAGACTTAGCAGATTTTTAAAAATAAATTTATTTTATTTTATTTATCTTATTTTTGGCTGCATTGGGTCTTTGTTGCTGCTCGCAGGCTTTCCTCTGGTTGCAGTGAGTGGGGACTACTCTTCATTGCGGTGCGCAGGCTTCTCATTGCAGTGACGTCTCTTGGTGGAGTACAGGCTATAGGCATGTGGGCTTCAGTAGTTGTGGCACACAGGCTCAGTAGTTGTGGCTCACGGGTTCTTGAGCACAGCCTCAGTAGTTGTGGTGCGTGGGCTTAGTTGCTCCGTGGCATGTGGGATCTTCCCGGATCAGGGCTTAAACCCATGTCCCCTGCATTGGCAGGCAGATTCTTAACCACTGTGCCACCAGGGAAGCCCCCAGATTTGGTTTTGAAATCTGGCCCTTACTCACTGTTGTTCTGTAAACATGGCAAGTTTGGAACAACATGGAGTATGAATAAATAAAACATTTCTATGTCAGACTTTCTTACTTATAAACTAAGGATGATGTTATCTTTCCTGACTACCTTTCTGGGCTCTTTTCTGCGGATCAGATGTGAAAACACTTTGAAGAACATAACACTAATACAAAGTGAGAGGGACTATTATACTATTTCCACCTGCCCCTCTATGCTGAGATGAACCAATAACACTGTGTGTGAGAAAAAGACTTTTATGATAATTATGACTTGTTCTGTTTATGAAGCAAATAAATTAAAAGGAGTCATTTTATTGTTATAATTATGTTAAGAGTAGACACTTCACTGAAAACTCTCAAGAGCCAAAGAAGGGGTGAGTTTTGAACACCGTGATAAGTAGAAGTGGGTATGGTTTCTACAGGGATGGAAAAGGTGGGGTCAGAGAGAAGGATCTGCAATATTGTTTTAAGCTCCTAAAAGCTTAACACCTACTTTGCATTCCTCTTCATGGTCCCTGCCCTGGGGAACCCCTTTACTTTGAGGAATATGGAATTGTTTAAAAATGCATCCATTTGATAGCCTCATTCACCAGAGGGCAGACAGCAGAAGCAAGAAGAACTACAATCCTGCAGCCTATGGAACAAAAACCACATTCACAACAAGATAGACAAGATGAAAAGGCAGAGGGCTATGTACCAGATGAAGGAACATGATAAAACCCCAGAAAAACAACTAAATGAAGTGGAGATAGACAACCTTCCAGAAAAATAATTCAGAGTAATGATAGTGAAGATGATCCAGGACCTCGGAAAAAGAATGGCGGCAAAGATCGAGAAGATGCAAGAAATGTTTAACAAAGACCTAGAAGAATTAAAGAACAAACAGAGATGAACAATACAATAACTGAAATGAAAACTACACTAGAAGGAATCAATAGCAGAATAACTGAGGCAGAACAATGGGTAAATGACCTGGAAGACAGAATAGTGGAATTCACTGCTGCAGAACAGAATAAAGAAAAAACAATGAAAAGAAAGGAGACAGCCTAATAGACCTCTGGGACAACACGAAACGCAACAACATTTGCATTATAGGGGTCCCAGAAGGAGAAGAGAGAAAGGACATGAGAAAATATTTTAAGAGATTATAGTCAAAAACTTCCCTAACATGGGAAAGGATATAGCCACCCAAGTCCAGGAAGCACAGAGAGTCCCATACAGGATAAACCCAAGATGAAGCACGCCAAGACACATAGTAATCAAATCGGCAAAAATTAAAGACAAAGAAAAATTATTGAAAGCAGCAAGGGAAAAATGACAACATACAAGGGAACTCCCATAAGGTTAACAGCTGATTTCTCAGCAGAAACTCTACAAGCCAGAAGGGAGTGGCATAATATACTTAAAGTGATGAAAGGGAAGAACCTACAGCCAAGATTACTCTACCCAGCAAGGATCTCATTCAGATTTGATGCAGAAATCAAAAGCTTCGCAGACAAGCAAAAGCTAAGAGAATTCAGCACCACCAAACCAGCTCTACAACAAATGCTAATGGAACTTCTCTAAGTGCGAAACACAAGAGAAGAAAAGGACCTTCAAAAACAAACCCAAAACAATTAAGAAAATGGTAATAGGAACATACATATCAATAATTACCTTAAACGTGAATGGACTAATTGCTCCAACCAAAAGACACAGGCTCGCTGAATGGATACAAAAACAAGACCCGTATATATGCTGTCTACAAGAGACCCACTTCAGACCTAGGGACACATACAGACTGAAAGTGAGGGGATGGAAAAAGATATTCCATGGAAATCAAAGAAAGCTGGAATAGCAATACCCATATCAGATAAAATAGACTTTAAAATAAAGAATGTTACAAGAGACAAGGAAGGACAATACATAATGATCAAGGGGTCAATCCAAGAAGAAGATATAACAATTATAAATATATATGCACCCAACATAGGAGCACCTCAATACATAAGGCAACTGCTAACAGCTCTAAAAGAGGAAATCGACAGTAACACAATAATAGTGGGGGACTTTAACACCTCACTTACACCAATGGACAGATCATCCAAAATGAAAATAAATAAGGAAACAGAAGCTTTAAATGACACAATAGACCAGATAGATTTAATTGATATTTATAGGACATTCCATCTGAAAACTGCAGATTACACTTTCTTCTCAAGTGTGCACGAAACATTCTCCAGGATAGATCACATCTTGGGTCACAAATCAAGCCTCAGTAAATTTAAGAAGATTGAAATCATATCAAGCATCTTTTCTGACCACATCGCTATGAGATTAGAAATCAATTGCAGGGAAAAAACCGTTAACAACACAAATACATGGAGGCTAAACAATACGTTACTAGATTACCAAGAGATCACTGAAGAAATCAAAGAGGAAATCAAAAAATACCTAGAGACAAATGACTATGAAAACACGATGATTCAACACCTATGGGATGCAGCAAAAGCAGTTCTAAGAGAGAAGTTTATAGCTATACAAGCCTACCTCAAGAAACAAGAAAAATCTCAAATAAACAATCTGACCTTACACCGAAAGGAACTAGAGAAAGAAGAACAAACAAAACCCAAAGTTTGCAGAAGGAAAGAAATCAACAAGATTAAAGCAGAAATAAATGAAATAGAAATAAAGGAAACAATATCAAAGATCAATAAAACTAAAAGCTGGTTCTCTGAGAAGATAAACAAACTTGATAAACCGTTAGCCAGACTCATCAAGAAAAAGAGAGAGAGATCTCAAATCAATAAAATTAGAAATGAAAAAGGAGAAGTTACAACAGACACCGCAGAAATACAAAGCATCCTCAGAGACTACTATAAGCAACTCTATGCCAATAAAATGGACAACCTGGAAGAAATGGATAAATTCTTAGAATGGTATAACCTTCCAAGACTGAATCAGGAAGAAATAGAAAATATGAACAGACAAGTCACAAGTAATGAAATTGAAACTGTGATTAAAAACCTTCCAACAAACAAAAGTCCAGGACCAGATGGCTTCACAGGTGAATTCTATCAAATATTTAGAGAAGAGCTAACACCCATCCTTCTCAAACTCCTCCAAAAAATTGCAGAGGAAGGAACACTCCCAAACTCATTCTATGAGGCCACCATCACCCCGATACCAAAACCAGACAAAGATATCACAAAAAAAGAAAACTACGGACCAATATCACTGATGAATATAGATGCAAAAGTCCTCAACAAAATACTAACAAACAGAATCCAACAACACATTAAAAGGATCATACACCACGATCAAGTGGGATTTATCCCAGGGATGCAAGGATTCTTCAATATACACAAATCAATCAATGTGATACACCATATTAACAAATTGAAGAATAAAAACCATATGATCATCTCAATAGATGCAGAAAAAAGCTTTTGACAAAATTCAACACCCATTTATGATAAAAACTCTCCAGAAAGTGGGCATGGAGGGTATCTACCTCAACATAATAAAGGCCATATACGACAAACCCACAGCAAACATCATTCTCAATGGTGAAAAACTGAAAGCATTTCCCTAAGATCAGGAACAAGACAAGCATGTCCACTCTCACCACTATTATTCAACATAGTTTTGTAAGTCCTAGCTGTGGCAATCAGAGAAGAAAAAGAAATAAAAGGAATACAAAGTGGAAAAGAAGAAGTAAAACTGTCAGTGTTTGCAGATGACATGATACTGTACATAGAGAATCCTAAAGATGCCACCAGAAAACTAGTAGAACTAATGAATGAATTTGGTAAAGTTGCAGGATACAAAATTAATACACAGAAATCTCTTGCATTCCTATACACTAATGATGAAAAATCTGAAAGAGAAATTAAGGAAACACTCCCATTTACCACTGCAACAAAAAGAATAAAATACCTAGGAATAAACCTACCTAAGGAGACAAAAGACCTGTATGCAGAAAACTATAAGACACTGATGAAAGAAATTAAAGATGATACCAACAGATGGAGAGATATACCATGTTCTTGGATTGGAAGAATCAGTATTGTGAAAAAGACTATACTACCCAAAGCAATCTACAGATTCAGTGCAATCCCTATCAAATTACCAATGGCATTTTTTACGGAGCTAGAACAAAAAATCTTAATATTTGTATGGAGACACAAAACAGCCCGAATAGCCAAAGCAGTCTTGAGGGGAAAAAACGGAGCTGGAGGAATCAGACTCCCTGACTTCAGACTATACTATGAAGCTACAGTAATCTAGAAAATATGGTACTGGCACAAAAACAGAAACATAGATCAATGGAACAAGTTAGAAACCCCAGAGATAAACCCACGCACCTATAGTCAAGTAATCTATGACAAAGGAGGCAAGGATATACAATGGAGAAAAAGTCTCTATAATAAGTGGTGTTGGGAAAACTGGACAGCTACATGTAAAAGAATGAAATTAGAACACTCCATAACACCATACAAAAAAATAAACTCAAAATGGATTAGAGACCTAAATGTAAGACTGGACACTATAAAACTCTTAGAGGAAAACATAGGAAGAACACTCTTTGACATAAGTCACAGCAAGATCTTTTTTGATCCACCTTCTAGAGTAATGGAAATAAAAACGAAAATAAACAAATGGGACCTAATGAAACTTCAAAGCTTTTGCACAGCAAAGGAAACCATAAACAAGACGAAAAGACAACCGTCAGAATGGGAGAAAATATTTGCAAACGAATCAACGGACAAAGGATTAATCTCCAAAATATATAAACAGCTCATGCAGCTCAATATTAAAAAAACAAGCAACCCAATCCAAAAATGGGCAGAAGACGTAAATAGACATTTCTCCAAAGAAGACTTACAGATGGCCAAGAAGCACATGAAAAGATGCTCAACATCACTAATTATTAGAGAAATGCAAATCGAAACTGCAATGAGGTATCACCTCACACCTGTTAGAATGGGCATCATCAGAAAATCTACAAACAGCAAATGCTGGAGAGGGTGTGGAGAAAAGGGAACCCTCTTGCACTGTTGGTGGGAATGTAAATTGATACAGCCACTATGGAGAACAGTATGGAGGTTCCTTAAAAAACTGAAAATAGAATTACCTTATGATCCAGCAATCCCACTAGTGGGCATATACCCAGAGAAAACCATAATTCAAAAAGACACATGCACCCCAATGTTCATTGCAGCACTGTTTATAATAGCCAGGTCATGGAAGCAACCTAAATGCCCATTGACAGACGAATTGTTAAAGAAGATGTGGTACATATATACAATGCAATATTACTCAGCCATAAAAAGGAATGAAATTGGGTCATTTGTTGAGATGTGAATGGATCTAGAGACTGTCATACAGAGTGAGTAAGTCAGAAAGAGAAGAACAAATATCATATATTAACGCATATATGTGGAACTTAGAAAAATGGTACAGATGCACTGGTTTGCAGGGCAGAAATTGAGACACAGATGTAGAGAACAAACATATGGACACCAAAGGGGGAAAGAGGCAGGGGGGGTGGTGGTGGTGGGATGAATTGGGCGATTGGGATTGACATGTATACACTGATGTGTATAAAATGGATGACTAATAAGAACCTGCTGTATAAAAAAATAAATAAAATAAAATTCAAAAAAAAAATGGATCTCCTTTACTGTGTGGAGCAGAAGGAAGCTCAGGGTGACCCTGCCCCTGGTTGATGGGAAAAGACTCTGTCTGGAGTCTATATTCTTTAATCATGTGGAATTTATTGAAAAAGAAAAGAATGTTGAGAGATGGGGTAAGGGGATAGGGAAGTTGGAGGCCAGAGAAGAAAGTGTAACAGGGCATGGATAGGAGAGGAAAGACATTTGAGCTTCCTGTCTGACACTCAGGCAGAGGAAGATGTGATTAGTTGTTGACTGGGGAAGAAACTAAATATAAATTGAGTCCAGTAGGGTGATGGAGGATTTTTGCTGCCTGAGTCAGAGCAGGAAGCAAGGGCACAGGCTTCTAGACCTTGTTGCAGAAAGGTTGATTCCGACAGCATATAATTTGCATCCTGGTTCCATGTGAGAAGAGGTTCATGGATGGGCACATGTTTTCACAGCCCTGCACGATGAATTGAAGTTTTCCACCTGAAAGAAGTAGAGACAGACTGTAATGAGCAGAAAGCTTCCTCCTCCAATCTTAGCTTTCATCCATGGTTCCTAGTGTCCCTATGTAGGCACGACCAAGTCCTCCAACTTGTATATTCTTTCTTTCCTCCCTTCCATCTGCTTCTTCTGGGCCCTTACCCCGATCAGTTGCCCACTCTCTCTAGTGAAGGACCAGACAAACCACAAGGGAAGTCAGGCAGTCAAGGGAAATTCATGGGATGGAAGTAACCAAGATCCCTTCCTTATTTTGGGGATGAGGACTGAGTGTAAGGGTAGAGAGGTGTAGGAAGACACACATACATGTCTGCCAACCTGTGAACACAGACTGGTGGACAACTGTTTATTACTTAACTCATTTATTCAATATTTACTAAATGCCTACCATGGGCTGGACATTGTGCTAAGTGCTAGGAATATATAGCCATGAACAAGATAGACACATTCCTGAGCTTACAGTCAATGTCTCATTGGCTCAAGGGGCAACCCACACATTTCTTTAATAGGAAGAGACAGCCAATCTCCCTGCCTCTTTTTAAGACATCGTAAGCCTGCTGGGAAGGGCCTCTCCATCAATAGCTGGAATTCTGCTCTTGATTCTTGAAAGGATAAGGTTCTCCTGAATCTCCAAGTTTCTGGGGAATCACAGCTTGTTCCCTCCTCAGGCCCCTGCCACCCTATCTCCTCCCCATCAGTACTCAAGCTGGTTGATGTGTTCTCTGGCAAAGACTGGCTCATGAAGTCCCCACATACCTTCAAAGATCTTCTTTAACATGCACTGCTGGGAATTCTGGGTGGAGCAGACTCCCTCTCCTCGAAGACATTTTCCTTGGTCATTCATATAAGAGCATGTGTGGCAATTTAATACTGGGCCTGAAAATTTAAGATCAGCCTGATGAAATAACCTTAGGATCCAGGTTGTGTAGCCTTGAGTCACACATCTGGAGAGGGATGATGGGCAACAAGTAGGTGGATACAACACATTTCATTTCCTGGTTCTTGTTGGGGATGTGAGGGCTCTGTGCCTGAAAGACCATATTTTCTCTTCTGTGCCAGAGGAAATGCCTTCATTCTTATTGCCTCATCTATGATTTTCATTGTTGATGAATCCCACATTTATCTCTCTAGTACTGACTTTTATTCTAATTCATCACCCAGTGGCTTCCCGGACATTTATCACTAGATGCCTTTCTGCCGCGTCTAACTTAATAGGAGCAATAGAACTCCTCATGTGACTGGCTCCCTTTCCTACTCCCCATCATACTCTCACTTATCCACAAGGTACAGACACTTGCAGTGAAATCTGACTGATTAATAAGCTGTGTTAGAATGCTGTAATGTTGCAAACATTACATCAATTCTCTATTCTCAAAGTGACCTTCAATCAGGTCAGTTTGTCACAAAGCGCAGTCTCTTTGAAGTGATTCCATATTGCCTCTCTACCTCCACTGCCAATTCCCTAATTAAGGAAGCATAAAGTGGAAAGAATATGGGCTTTGGAGTCAAACTTAAGTTTGAATCCAAGATTTGCTACTTTCTAGCCGGATGATGTAACTTCTCTCGTCTGAAAATTTGGAATACTGCTACTTATGTAATGGGGTGAGATATAAAGTGTCTATGTCTGGTAATAACTTGAGACATTAAACCTTGGATCCTGCTTTCCTTCCTTGAAGAACCCCTTTTGAGTAAGAGCCAAAGAATTGCAGTTGTCCTGGGAACTTATTTCTGGATCTAACAGACGAAAGTATCAGCATGCTTTACTTTCCATTGATGAAAGAAATGTTCACATATTGAGTGAGGTATGGAGAAGTCATTCTGGCTTATACATTAGTTAACTTGAATTTTATGCTAACTAAAACAGCCTCTTTATGGCCTATTGAACAACTGCTTTAATTATTAAAGAAAAGGTCACATTAACCAGAAGTAAAAAATGTCCATGTTAAAAATAAAGATTAAATATCCCTCTTCATGGGATGCCAGTTCCAGTACTCCACTGATGATAAAACTCCCTTCCCAGGTGCCAAGGCCATACTGTACATACTGTACATGTATGTGCTGGTCTTTTTTTTTTTTTTTTAAACCTTGAAGAAATGTATCCCTGACTTGTTTAATGTTCTTTGTTCTGACAAGATATAGAACTGTGCTGAAAACTCTGCTCCTCCAGAGCAGTTTCTCAGAGTAATCTGGGAAGCTGGCTTCCAGGCTATAGTCCTCACTTTGGCTCAAATAAAGCTCTTTTCTATTATTATTATTGATTGTTTATTATTTCCATTGACACCGTGTTCAAACATAAAAACCAAGAGCTACCAGCTCCACTGCTAGACATCTCTTTAGAGGGTTTGCAAAGCATTTTAACATAGTTTGTTAAGAGGCAGATTTAGCATGAAGCTCACCAAAGTTGTCTTCCATGAGTCCCTTCCAGGGGAGCTGTGGGCATCTGTATTCACAATTTCTTACATAGAGTGAAGTTGGAGGGACTGCTGGCACTTTTATATTTGTTTTGTTTTTCTTAAAGAGGGCCCTCTGAACGGTTTAACCTCCAAAGGGCCCCACAAAACCTGGATCTTGCCACCTGGGATTATTGTAAAGAAATGTAAGGAGATGTAAAATGTAAACAGCTCTCTTTGGGAGAGCTGTTTGTGAAGTGTATGAACTATTCTTTCTTCTAAACTCCTTAAAATTGGTTTTCTGTATGTGTTACCTACTTCCCACCTGAAGTCAAGGATGGGCACCCATCCAAATGTGGCTCACCTGAAATTGTGCTTGAAGGCGGGATGCCTGAAGGCTGTTCACCTGATGGCTGTTCGCCTGGTGATTTTTCACCTGAGACTTGTTCAGCTGAGACCTGTTCACCTGCAGGCTGTTCACCTGAAGGCTTCTCACTTGCAACCTCTTCACTTGCAACCTGTTCACCTGCAGGCTGTTCACCTGTAGGCTGTTCACCAGAAGGCTTTTCACCCGAAGGCTGTTCACCAGAAGGTTGTTCACTGGAAGCGTGCTCATCTGGAGCATGCTCACCTGCAGCGTGCTCACTTGATGCGTGTTCAACTGCAGCGTGCTCACTTGAAGCTTGTTCGACTGCAGCGTGCTCACTTGAAGCTTGTTCGACTGCAGCGTGCTCACTTGAAGCTTGTTCGACTGCAGCGTGCTCACTTGAAGCATGTTTGACTGCATCGTGCTCACCTGAAGCGTGTTCAACCGCAGTGTGCTCACTTGAACCATGCTCACTCAAAGTGCTCTCGCCTGAAGAAGTCTCATATAAAGCCTCACCATCTGAAGGGTTTGCAAGTGAAAAGTAGTCACCTGAATGTTGCTGAACTGAAGCTTGATGATCCATAGAGCCAGGAAGCTCAACAGGTTGACCTGATGCTCCTGGGATGGAGAAATAACAGAAGAGAGATGGTAAAGGTGAGAGAGGATAAAGAGTTCTTTCCTATGGAGCAAGGCTAATGTTGTGGGGTTCCTAGGTTTCTGGGGGCCTAGGTCAAGCACCTGAAGATACTGCAGATGTTGGATGCAGTAAACCAATTACCTGGGAGACCATGAAGGACAGGGTTGTTAAGGAAACACAGAGACCACCTCTGTGATTGAAAGGAAGAATTTTAAGATCCACAATATTTGTGTGGATCTGTGTACCCTGAGTGGGCACATGGGGGCCCCCTCACCCAGCACCAAAAGCACCTGTGCCTCCCTGACAGAGCCAACATCAGGAAATCAATGTCCCATCATTCATGTAATCAGAAGTCTACCACTAGCCTCCCTCCAGTTCCCCTGTGGGTGAAAGGTAAGAATGGAGTTACAAGAGGGAGAGAAAGCAAATTGTTTCAGTAGCTGAGTAATTCTAGCTGAAACTGAGGGTGGAAGATTTTAAACTTTGGACAAGATAACTTTTAAACTAGAGATGACAAATATCTAATGAACCCACAAAAATTACCAGAAGGGATTAAGACACCTTTACTTGGCAAGTTCATGTTCTTTCACACACTCAACCCCAATCCATGTGAGTTGGGGACCCAAAGCCAAGTTGCTGTTAATTATTAAGATAAAAACAATCTTTTCTTCTATATCCCTGAATTGAGATTCCTTGTGATGTACCATTTACACCTACTTTACGGAGTTGTCATGAGTATTCAATAAGATAAATTGTGAAGTGCCTAGTCCGTTGCTCAAGTGCTCAGCTAATTTTAGTTTTCCCTCCTCCTGACCTTGCATTTGGAATTACAAAACTCTTAGCTGGTCATTCTGTTCTGACCACTCTCTTCTACATTTAATCCAGCTTATTAGTGGCTGTCAGACAAATATCCTTAAGTACAACTTTCATTTTATTAAGTGTAGCACCAAGCAGACAATTTGATTATTACTTTTTTTAAAAATTATTACTCTTTGACTGAGTAACTGATTTAGACTGAGTAACCTAGAGAAGGGTGGTGAGTAGACTATAATGACTAAGTTATTAATCCTAACCAAAAGCTGAATTACAGGATCTTTGAGGCCTAAGTCCCCAAAATACTCTAGCTCTGTAAGAATCCTGCAAATATATATATATATATATTTGTGTGTGTGTGTGTGTGTGTGTCTGTATGTATGTATTCTGAGTGATTTGAAGACCTTACAATCAATAACTTTCAAAAGGCTAGCATTAGAATACGTTGATAAAGGAAAGGTAAGATTTACTAAGGCTTTAAGGAATTTTTAATTTTTAAAAGTTGTTACAGAAATATCATCTGCTTGACTGATCCTTCAAAAGTTAACAGAAGTTTTAATAAAGAAATTTCTGATATGGAAGGGAGGCTTGAAAAAGCACACTAATTTCTTCATCATGCTTATAGTTTATGACTCACTGCCCCACCAAGTGGCTAGCACATACTACCATCTGGTAGCTATGTAGCTACGTTTCTGAGGCAACTTTTGAAAGTCTAAGAAAGCAAAAGACAAAATCTCTGAGAACTGACGTTACAGAAAACACTTTGTCATTTAACAGACAGCTCAGAGCTCATAGCCTCTCACTTCTCCTGTAGGAGGAAGGAGGGAACAGAGCCCACCCTGAATGGGGGTCCTGAAAGAGGAAATACAGACCACTGGATGGATAGACCAATGAAAGAGGGGCTTGTAAGGTCTCTGGCCCAGAGCCATGCTGTGGTCTCGGATGACTTTCCAGGCATACCACACTCCCATCTCCTCATGTCTCTCCTTCTACATTAACTACACAAGGATCCCCTACACTCAGTTCATGGGGGCAAACCTTCACTGGACCTCTGCAGAACCCCTAGACCAATCTTCTCATTTCACAGAGCATCAGATAACAATGTCAAGTGGCTGAAAGTATTAGGAACGAGACTGTGCTAAGCTAGTCTCTGATGGTGAAGCCATAACTAGGAGGAACCCACCACAGGTTCAGTAGCTCTCAGAGTTGAACTTGTTCAGCTACTCCTAATTCTGAGTTAGATTGGTTTGGGTAACTAAGATACTGGCCTTCCTTCTTCAAGGGCTGAAATGCCTTAAAGGTGCCTCTTACATGTCCACCCAGAGCCAAGACAAGAGGACTTACCTCTGGCAGATCCAAGCAGATACAGACTCACTAGTAGAAGAAACTTCTTCATCTGGATTTTGGGAGAGAGGGCACCCTGGTGTGGGGTGCCCAAGAGCCTGAAAAAAACTGTGAGCAGAAGCTCCCAGTGCTGAGCCACAGTCTGGGATTCTAGAACCTCAGAAACAATCCATGATTCATCACAATGGGTTGTGCTCTGAGGTTCTCACTGTCGCCCGATCAGGCAGGTTGGACCTCTGGCAACCCATGGCAAATTGTACTGTGAAGGCTCATGCACCGTGGTATATTGGGGCTCTCTGCCCTACCTTAAAAACTCATATTACCAAAATAACATATACTTTATGTAATAAATTTTAAAATCTATCTACTCTCTTTTTAAAGTGTTCTTAACAGTGAGGTGTGATTAGCTGGTTATTTTTTGTTTGACTCTCTAAATCAGCCTTTTTTCCTTTTGGTCCTGGACCCCAGAAGGATGTTCTCTCTTGAGTTGATCACCTGAGTGCTGGTTGGGGTTGGCTTTAGATTGTGTTTAGCCAATGGAAGATTGGAGGAGAGAACACACACACACACACACACACACACACACACACACACACATACACACAGATTGAGATTGAAGTATTTATTCCTCCTATTACCTTCCTGCCACAGTTCTGACACTGGCTGGGTCTTGATGTGACAGTTTTTGAAGGGTGTCCTCTCTTCCATGGCTTCAGCTCTCCACCAGGCTATGGTTACATGTTTTCCTTCCCCTGCTCCCTCAGGCCTAGGAATGATGATGATTTCTTGCAGTTGCTAAATCTGGATGCCCCAACTTTATTTTTTTGTTTCCTTAACCCTGCTCACTTCTGTTAATAGTATTTTCATAATGGCCTATATCAATCATGGTTTTGGCAGGAAACAGATGGCAAACTCAAATGGGTAACAGGAGAATTTACGTGATATGGGCATTGAAAAGGGTATATATTTGAAAGCTGCGCCTTGAGCTGTAACTGCTGAGAAGATGGATGCAGTGAAGCATCCACTTGGTATTAAGCTAGAACTTTTGGGGGATTGGGTGGCAGAGCTACCATAGCCCCCATCTCCTCCCTCTTCCCTGCCCACCTCTCTTGGACCACTTTGTTACATGTACCACTGAATGCTGGATCTAGAATAGATGTATTTGTCACTCTTGTAATTATTTAATGCTTGTCTCCCCCATTAGACTTTTTCTTAATACATGTAGCAGGCAAGTGTGATGAGTTTCTTTTTTTTTTTTAATATTTATTTATTTTATGTATTTATTTTCCTTATTTTTTTTGGCTGCATCGGGTCTTAGTTGCAGCACACAGGATCTTTGTTGAGGCATGCGGGTTCTTTTCATTACAGCCCACCGTCTGCTTGGGTTTCTCTCTAGTTGCGGTGTGCAGGCTTCTCTCTAGTTGTGGCGTACGGGCTCCAGGGCATGTGGGCTCTGTAGTTTGTGGCACATGGGCTCTCTCATTGAGGCGTGCGAGCTCAGTAATTGTGGCGCGCGGGCTTAGTTGCCCCGCAGCATGTGGGATCTTAATTCCCCAACCAGGGATCGAACCCGCGTCCCCTGCATTGGAAGGTGGGTTCTTTACCACTGGACCACCAGGGAAGTCTCTTCCCCATTAGACTTTAAGCTCCTTGAAAATGGTGTTCCAGTCTGTCTTGATCACTGTTGTATCCTCACTACCTAACAGCATGCTTGACACATAACAGGTGCATTTTTCCTGCATGAAGGAATAAATGAATTATCTTTTCTGGACCTCGCTCTACTTCATGCAGGAAGATGTATAGACAGCCCCTAGAGTGGGCTGGCTGAAGATTCTGGGTCAGTGGGAGAAAGCAGGACCTCAGGGATCAGAAGTTGCAGAGGCCTACCCTACTTGGCTTGAGTTGGAGGACAAAACTAGGATTTCCAGGTCTGTGGCTCAACTCCTCTGGAGGAGAGAAAGGCATGACACAGAATGCTGTCAATAGTTCCTTTTTTTGATGTGGAGTGAGTTAGGAGAAAGAGCTGAGATCACATTCAGTCAGACTTTTGTTGATAGAAGCAGTGGAAATTAGTGGAAAGGAAGAGGTGCTATCTATACCACCTACCAGTTTAAAGTTTGCCAGCAGTTCTCTTTGTAATTATCAGAACTTTCTGGGACATCCCTGCCTCACGCCTCCCCGGGAGTGACAGTAGTAACAGATAAGACCTTAAAGCCTGAATGTTCTCTCCTTAAACCTCATCCTCCAACTTCTTCCTCCCTCTTCTTAAGGTTGGCTTTACAGGACTATACCTCAACGCCACCCAGGCTGGCTTTTACTGGGCTCTACTTTGGGAATCTTCTCCCTGTGTCCAGTAGTCTGGCACTTCAAAGTCCAACCTGTGAGTATCTGAGCTCATCATAGAGGAAGCCATGTGGTGATGGAGAATTCACTATGGAATTTGAACAGTTCTGGAGCTAAGACATCCAGAGGTATTCCAGTTCCTGCCTAGATGAGTTAATGCTCCAATTTCTAATGCCCCAAATGAACCAAAGAACTAGCCAACTCAGCCCCTGTAATGTTTGTGACCTGGTTAAAAAAGATGAACTTAGTCAGAGTCTTCTCCTAGAAATATGCAGTTGGAACACAGAAAGACAGAGAAAATTAGCTATGGGCAGCTGAATTGAAAGGTCATTTAGACTCATGTGCTGAGACCACTATTTGGGGCCAAATGGGGGATAAGAAGGCTGAGAAGTCCGGGAGAAAGTAGCAGAGAGAAAAGAGTACAGTGGAGATGAGAGATACCAGGCCTCATTCGGTTTACCTTAAACGATGGGGAATTAGATATACATGTCAGAATACACACCACCCAGACTGGGCCTCATGGAGACCTGAACACAGTCTGTGACCTGAAATAGTTCTGAATACACAGCTGTTCTAGTAATAGTTATCTGGTAGACCTTCTTTTCTTCTAATCTTCCTGCCTACGTTCTTACTGCTCTTGCTCTAAACTGACTTTCCTCTACTCTCTATGCTGTGACTTTCACTTACTTATAACTCCTACTGATTCATAACATTTTTCTTTTTTGAAGTATAGTTGATTTACAATGTTGTGTTAATTTGTGGTGTACAGCTAAGTGATTCAGTTATACACATGTACACACATATATATTCTTTTTCATGTTCTTTTCCATTAGGTTTATTACAAGCTATTGAATATAGTTCCCTGTGCTATACAGTAGGACCTTGTTCTTTATTTTATATATAGTAGTTTGTACCTGTTAATCCAAAACTCCTAATTTATCCCTCCATCCCCCCACCCCATTTCCCCTTTGGTTACCATTAAGTTTGTTTTCTATGTCTATGAGTCTGTTTCTGTTTTGTAAATAAGTTCATTTGTATCATATTTTAGATTCCACATATAAGGGATATCATGTAATATTTGTCTTTCTCTGTCTGACTTATTTCATTTAGTATGATATTCTCTAGGTCCATCCATGTTGCCGCAAATTGAAATATTTCATTATTTTTATGACTGAGCAGTAGTCCATTTATATATATATATATATATATATATATATATATATATATATATACGTATATATATATGTAAAACATCTTTATTCGTTTATCTGTCAATGGACATTTAGGTTGTTTCCATGTCTTGGCTATTGTGAATACTGCTGCTATGAGCATTGGGGTGCATGTGTCTCTTTTGGATTAGAGTTTTCTCTGGATATATGCCCAGGAGTGGGATTGCTGGATCATATGGTAACTCTATTTTTAGTTTTTTAAGGAACCTCCATACTGTTCTCCATAGTGGCTGCACCAATTTTCATTCCCACCAACAGTGTAGGAGTGTTCCCTTTTCTCCACACTCTCTCCATTTATTATTTTTAGACTTTTTAATGATGGCTATTCTGACCGGTGTGAGGTGATACCTCATTGTAGTTTTGATTTGCATTTCTCTAATAATTAGCGATGTTGAGCATCTTTTCATGTATCTATTGGCCATCTGTATGATTTATAACTTTTGCTCACTCAGAGTTTCTGAATGTTCATTACTTCTGCTTACTCATGACTTCTGTTTATTCACGGCTTATGCTTACCCCTGACTTCCCTGACATGTGCCTTTGTCTATTCTTTGGTCCTAATAGGCATTCTTGACTCTGACATTCAGTTTTCAAGAGAGAAAATCTCAATGGCTTAACCTCTCATTCTCATCCCTTTTGCACAAAATTCTAATGCCAGGCTACCACACAGGTCTTTCATGCAATTCACAGTGGCCAGGATGGAGGTCTATGTGATACCTAGCATGGTGATCTATGTTAAGAAACCTAGAAAGGGGTCAGAGCTGTGGTAACCATTCTGAAGTTTCCTGAAAGTCAGAGGGGGCACAGTAAAATGGAAGGCATGTTGCTTCACCTGTGCACTGCTACTGCCAGGGGAAGGCATCAAAACCTTGCACAATCTGTCCCCACATGTACTTTCTCTGTCTTGTCTTTCTGCTCCTCCCCTTCCCTTTCTCTACCTTCATCCCAAGCTCCATCACAGGCCACATCCATACACAACTTCTAATTATTCTCTGAATATGCAATGCCCTCTGCATTTTCATGGTTCCCCTCCCCCCTTCCTGAAACCGTACTTCTCCATCTAGTCTTCCTGATAAGCATTAATTCTTAACTCTTCACACACTCCCTGGGAAGTCTTAATCCATGTCAATCACCACCTACCAACTGAAGACTCCCCAAATCCACCAATCTGGCCCATAGCCTTCTCTCTTTTCAGTTTAGACCCATATATCCAACTACCAGCTGGACATTTCTATCTGGATATCCCAGAACATTTGAAACTCAACATTTGTGATACTGAATTCATCATCTGTACTCCAGCTCTGTTCCTGGGACTTTTAGCTTGGTACGGGCATACCTTGTTTTACTGTGCTTTACTTTATTGTGCTTCTCAGATACTGCATTTTTTACAAATTGAAGGTTTGTGGCAACCCTGCATCAAGCAAGTCTATTGGTGCCATTTTTCCAACAACGTCTGC
This sequence comes from Eubalaena glacialis, assembly GCF_028564815.1. Taxonomy (NCBI): domain Eukaryota; kingdom Metazoa; phylum Chordata; class Mammalia; order Artiodactyla; family Balaenidae; genus Eubalaena; species Eubalaena glacialis. Next base: position 8,346,136 of record NC_083725.1, on the reverse strand, counting down.
TCACTTCATGCCTCTATGTCACATTTCGGCAATTCTTGTCTTATTTCAAACTTTTGCATTATTATTAACTTTGTTATGGTAATCTGTGATCAGCGATTTTTGTTACTCTTGCAAAAAATTACGACTCACTGAAGGCTCAGATGATGGTTAGCATTTTTTTAATCAAAGTATTTTTTTTTAATTAATTAATTATTTATTTATTTAGGCTGTGTTGGGTCTTCGTTTCTGTGCAAGGGCTTTCTCTAGTTGCGGCAAGCGGGGGCCACTCTTCACCGCGGTGCGGGGGCCTCTCACTATCGCGGCCTCTCCTGTTGCGGAGCACAGGCTCCAGACGCGCAGGCTCAGTAGTTGTGGCTCACGGGCCCAGTTGCTCCACGGCATGTGGGATCTTCCCAGACCAGGGCTCGAACCCGTGTCCCCTGCATTGGCAGGCAGATTCTCAACCACTGTGCCACCAGGGAAGCCCTAATCAAAGTATTTTAAAATTAAGAAATGTACATTATTTTTTAGACATTATGCTATTGCATGCCAGCTAGACTATAGTATAGTATAAACATAACTTTTTTATGCACTGGGAAAGCAAAAAAATGCATGTGACTCACTTTATTGCAATGTTTGCTTTATTATGGTAATCCAGAACCCAACCTCCAAGGTATGCCTGGGCGAGTCACATGATAAAAGTTATGTTTATACAGCAGAAACTAACACAACCTTGTAAATCAGCTATACGCCAATAAAAATTACTTTTAAAAAAAGCCTTCTCAATTAAAAAGAAGTGATGTTTACACTATACTGTGGTCTATTAAGCATGCAATAGCATTATGTCTAGAAAATGTACACACCTTAATTTAAACATACTTTATTGACAAAAAACGCCAACCATCATCTGAGCCTTCAGTGAGTCATAATCTTCTTGCTGGTGGAGGCTTTGAAATACTGTGAGAATTAGCAAAATGTGACACAAAAACATGAAGTGAGAACATGCTGTTGGAAAAAGTGGCACTGATAGACTTGCTCAACGCAGGGTTGCCGCCAACCTTCAATTTGTAAAAAGCAAAATATCTGCGAAGCGCAATAAAGGGTGGGAGTGTGGCACAATAAAACGAGGTGTGCCTGTAACTGACTTCCCCCTTGCCCTCACCTCCACATTATGTCAGTTTCACCTCAAACTAGTTTATCAGCTCCTCTTTATTCCCACCAGCATAACCCAAGTTCAGGCTCTCATCTCCTTTCCCCTAGACCACTGAAACAGCTTCCTCTCGGCCTCTGTTGCCCTCATCAGAACTTTCTTTTTTTCTGTTGCCAAAACTGACTTCTAAAACTAAAATCCTGAGTAGTAAAGTTCTGCAGAAACTCCAAATAAGGGTCTCTCAGATCAGAGCTTCTCTAGCTTCAGCTGCCATAGCCTTACATCCCCACAGGAGCTCAGCCTGCAAACAGATGGTTAGACACTTCTGCACCATCCTTTCGAGAAAACACCTTCTCCATCGTCAGGTTGCGTGAACCCAAAAGGAGCAGCTGTTCAAAGGTGGGGAAAGCTTCTGTTTGGCTGGCCATATAATATTTGTCCCTCCTGTAACAAATCAAGTCAGGGATGGGAGGAAGGATATTATCACTGGGAATTGTGTGAGTAAAAGGATACAGCAATTTCTACCTTTCACTTGACCGGCTTTTCATAATTGTGACTCAACCAGTGGTGTGCTGAGAGCTGGCTTCAACTGGCTTATGAGAGCTGATTGTTAGAGTTTCAGGAATTTTACAAATTGGTGGTTGAACACAGGTATTAATAAAAATTAACATATAAACTGACAAATTATATTAGAAACAAAGATAAATACTCAAAACCTCATCACTCATTTATTTTACTACATTTTACTATTAATCTGCACTGTTAAGGTTATATAGTTCTGTTATATCTGTGTGTTAGAAATACTGTATAATGGTGTGCACATCTCTTAACTTAATTCAGTGACGTCAGGATGGTAGCTTGAAATTGCCATTGACACCATGTAAATCTACAAATTCTACAAATCAGGACTCTCCCCACCCTCCTTCACCCCACAAGCCAGTTGTTAAACATTTACCAGCACACCAGTGGACTAAACCCGTGTACTTATAACCTAGGAAAGTTGACGATCGACTTCTCTTCAGAACACTGAAATCTTGCAAACTTATTTAGCATAGGAACTCATCTATGACAGGGCAACTGCTAAAAGCTTTTAAAACTAACAGCCTGGAATTCTGCTGTGACTGAAGCCAGATGGGGAATGATAATTGAAACTAACGGTGGAGACCAACGTATACAGTCTTCTGTGTTTCTTTTGTAAGAAACAGAGAAGTGTTTCTTAATCTTAAAAAAAAAAAATGCATACCATTTTTGGGTAAACATATAAAATCTTACTCTACCCTAAGGAGGCCCCCTTTAAACTTCCTTGATGGTGGCTGAGAAAGGGGTTAACTGCTTCCTGATACCTCTATGGGCTAAGATGATTTTGTCAAGCTTTGTACAGTTTGTACTAAGAAAGCAATTATGTTTTACTTTCTTTTATAAAGTGTATTATAGTAACTGTATTCATATATTTATTAAATGACATGTCCTCCCACCCTAAGGTTCAGACATTGTCTGTCCCCACCCCTAACTCATGCACCATACATCATGTTGAGTCCCTCAGTACTCCTCAGGCTAAAATGGGTCTCCTCTATCTTTCCCACAGCAGGAAAGACTGTGAACAGGAGCTGGGGTAGCCCCTGGCCTCGGTGAGGGGCTTGGACAGCTGGACTCTCTGGAAGGAGAGTCAGGGAGAAGCTTCAGGGAGTGGAGAGAAGAGAACCCCCGGGGACTGCGCTAGGCATCAGGGCCCACCCTCCTCCCCTTAGAATCCCAGAGCATTCTAGGACTAGGGCTAACTTGGAGTCCCAGAAAAAAACCACTAAGTAAAAACCTTATTCTTAGCAGATTACAAAAAATTATTTCTGAGGAAACACATCCATTCTTGTTCATGATGTGGAGCTGGTGCTAGGGACCTTCTGAGTCTAAAGGAGCCATATCTGGCAGCAGGAATCCAGTCCTCAGACACTAATTTGGTGGCTCTTGGGACCCAGAAGACTTGCCAGGTTTCCCTGGCAAAGTCCCAGGGTCAATGGAGTCTGCAGATCCGGGTTTCAATCTGCCAGTTATCCTCTTTGTCACCTGGGACTAACCGCTTCCTTTTAGTTTTCTCATCGATAAAATGGAGATATTAATAACTACCATATAGGCTGTTGTGTGAGAATCAAATCGAATAACATTGTTCAAATATTTAGCACTGTGTCTGGTACATAGCAAGCTCTCAGTCAATCATGCTGTTTTGGGCTGAAGCAGGTGACACAACCTCCTCAGACTTCAGAGCTGGGCTGGGGAATAATTATACCCCTATGGAATAAGCCCTCCGTTTTAGTGGGTTTCCTGTTCTTAAGCTGGGATTGAAGGTTAAAGCCAAGGGGGGGCGGTATATGTTCATTCTTGAAGTCCGATGTTTGTTTGGGTAAGGGGGGGACCCAGGATCTGGGGTGGGCCTAGGGCTGCAAGGGAGCCTGAAGCCAAAGGTACAAAACTTTTCCCTACAGATCAGTGTTTTTAAATTACATTCCTCAAGCAGTGTAAACAAACAAAAATCTCTAGTCTGTAATGCAGCCTGCCTGAAAGATAAACCCAAATCTGCTATTTTGTGTTTAGTGCTTTACTGAGCAACAGTCTAGGCAAGTATCCACTTCTTCTAATTTTTTTTTTTTTTTGTCATTTTATTTCATTTTTTGGCCGCGCTGCGCGTCATGCAGGATCTTAGTTCCCCGACCAGGGATCAAACCTGTGTCCCCTGCAGTGGAAGCGCGGACCGCCAGGGAAGTCCCCTAATTTCTCTGAAATCAAAAGATTTCAGTATCTGGACTTAAACCGTATTCAAGGAAATAGTCCCCGAAGTACGGAAGATCACGGTGTGAGCCCCACCCCTCCAGGGTTATTAGGTCACCTGGATCTCATAAATCCTTTGGCCGAGTAAGGCAGACATGATTCTCCCATTTAAAAGCTAGTTAAAATGGGAGCAAAAGAAGCCTTGAAAGAACGTGGCTCCCTCAGCAGGGCAGGTGGCGGTGAGCAGAGCCTGTGCAGCAGGAACGCGGGGCTCCCATCGGGCCCTTGGCTCACGCCGCATCCTCATCCTGGGGAAGCCCAGCCCCTCGCCTCGGCTCCCATTGGCTGCCGTGCCTGCCGGGGTTATAAAGCCAGATCCTCAAGGTCCGGGCGCCTGCAGCTGCCCTACCTCCTGCTGCTGCCTTGTCCTCGGTCGGAGATGGGGACGCGCCTCCTGCTGCTGCTGCTGCTGCTAGGGCTCTCCTTGCTGCTGGGCTTCCTGCAAGGTGAGCCCCTGCCGGGCATCTGGGAGGACCGTGGGGACTGGGTCTGGGTGAGGCAGACGCACAGGGGCTGTGGATTGAGGGGCATGGGGCAGTGGGGAGAAAGGCACAAGGACCTAACCCGAGCCTTGGAGGTGACCACAGCCTCACCCCACCCCTCTTTTTCCTCCTCCACCCTCTCTCCTTTGCGTCTTCCACTTTGGGTCCCACTCTGCTCCTCTTCCCTTTCTTCTTCCTCCTCCCTCCCCCATTTTACTTCAGCCTCTACCTCCCTCCCACCTCAGTTCTAATCCCTGATACTCCCCCATGCCTCAACCTTTCTTATTGAGAGCCCTACATTTGAATTGAAAGGGGACAAAGAAGGTTCTTTGTGGGTGGTGCATGTGGGCTGTTCCCAGAAGGAGGAGTGATCACGAGCCCTAGAAGCGGGGTCAGTGAAGGACTTGACCTCACTCCTCCAGCAGCACAGCCCATCCCTGGGAGGACAGGGAGGGCCCTCTGCGCTCCGGTACAGACCCTGTGCCTAGAGGCGCACACGCCTCCTCCCAGGTGTAAGCCAAGCGCGGAGAAACGACCTGCTTTCAGCACATTCGTCGGGCGCTGGGAGCCGGTCAGTGTCCAGGCGCACCTGGGTCACAGGTGTGCTCCCTCCTGAGCAGCCGGGACGCTGGGCCGGAAGGGCCTTATTATTCCTCTTTGACTTTCCAGCTCTAGAATGTTTCCAGTGTCACCGAGTCAACGCCAGCGGGGTTTGCGAGAGCGGGGAAAGCTTCTGCCAGACTCAAGGCAGCCAGCAGTGCTTCCTGAGGAAGGTCTACGAAGGTAGGTGGGGCCTGAGAAGTCTCCTGGGTGACCTTTAGCCTGATCTTGAGGGAGCTGGCTCTCTCAGGAGCCCTGGGGGCAAAAGCAGAGAGTGTGGGAGAGTTTGTTCGTTTGTTTTCCTAAAAAGTTGGAAAAGAGTCCTCTGGATCTGGTGCTGGACTGCCACGGGCCCTTGACTGTACCAGTAGACCTATCAGGAGAAAAAGTGCTTGCTGAGGGCTCCCTGGATCCTTGGGTAGTCCCCGTACATACTCAGGGAGGACAGGAATTGGACTCTAAATATTCCCCTGGAGCTTGCGTGGGGTAGCACTTTTGGCAACGGGAGGCCTTGGTGCCAACAGGATGAGAGGTTGGGAGAGGATGGCCCACTGGGGGTGCATGTCAATCACATGGCTCTGATGTCCTTTCCTACCTGGCTGCCTGACTCCTCAGGACAATGCGCTCTTTCTCCTCATTAGTTGAGGCGCTCATTCTTTTTTTTTTTTTTTTTTTGGCCGCGCTGCGACATGTGGGAACTTAATTTCCCGACCAGGGATCGAACCCGTGTCCCCTGCATTGGGAGTGTGGAGTCTTAACCACTGGACCGCCAGGGAGGTCCCGAAGGACTCATTCTTTCAACAAAGATTTATTGTTTACCTCTTATGTGGCAAACACTTGAACTTGGAGGCCACAAACCAGAGAGCCTCTTGTCTTTCTTCCTCTCCAGGTGACAGGTTCCTGTATGGATACCAGGGCTGTGGGGACCTGTGTCTCCCCATGTCTTTCTTCAGACAAAATGCTCGAGTGGATTTTGTGTGCTGCAGTGACTCATCTTTCTGTAACAAGCTTTAGAGACTTGGCCCTTCTTTGCCCTGTTCCATTGTTCATTCAGCCCTTTCCTAGACTCCGGCTGCCTCAAAAGACTGGGCCATCTTTCCCCAGCACTGTCCCAGCCCTGACACCTACTCAGCTACAGGTGTTGATGTTTCAACACCTTAACCCACCAGATAGATGCCTTCTCCTTCCCACCACCCTTGGTGCTCTTTCTTTCTCAGATTCCTATCTCCTTCCCTTTGTCTCGGCTTTCTCTTCCCTCCCCCCACACCCCCATCATTGGCTGGTATATAGCAAGCTCTGCCTTCCTGTCTTCAACAAGTATTTCCTGATTGCTAAACTCTCTAATTAGGTGCTGATGATACAACAGTGAATAAGGTAGACCTGACCCCTGCTCTCCATATGTCTTCAGTTTAGTGGTTCCTTTACTGCCAGTCTGACCAGGGTCACGAGAGCTGCAGCATCTTGCCCCCCTCTTATTCATGGAACTTAGGGTTGGGACGGATTCCTTCACCACCACCCTCATTTTACACAGACACACACACACACACACACACACACACGTGAGTGCTCTTTCTCAGTCTTTCCCCCTTTCCACTGTTTAGCTTTTTTCCTAATAAATCACATATGTTTTTAGGTTGGTCTTCGTTGGAATTTTTGTTTTTGCCTTTTAATTACATGAGTAAAAGCCATATTTAACTTAGAATAAGTATAAAATACTGGCAAAAGAAGACATTACTGGCAATCCCATCCTATCACGCAGAGATGTTATCTTGTTTACATTTTCAGGTATGTCTTTCCAGGCTTTTAAAAGCAGAAGTAGGTCATGATATCTGTGTGTGTTTAGATGTAAATATATATACATTTATATATATTAAAAATTATAATCTGCTTCTTTATATAAATTATGGATATCTTTCCAATGATACTTTTATGTTACCATCTTTTATTGATTACATATTAGTGCATCATATACCTACAACATTTATTTAACAAGTTCTGTACTGTTATTTTGATTACTTTCAACTTCTTAAAAGTCAGATTTATTAGGTTATCATTGACATGCAGTAAGTTCATGCTTTTTAGGTGTGCAGTTCCCTCAAATATGATCAATTATGTGTGGGTGTATGGTATTTTATTTTTGCATATGAATGTCCAATTGTTGTAGCACCATGTGTTGAAAAAATTACCCTTTCTCCTTTAAAAATTTTTAATTGAAGTATAGTGTGATACATAATCTATAAAAATATCCTTTTTTCTTTTAGTTACCTTGGCACATTTATCTAAGATCCATTGACCATATTGGTGTAAGTCCACTTCAGGACTCTTCCTTTTCTTCCATTGACCTGTATGTCTCTCCTTAGGCCAATACCATGTTGCCTTGATTACAATAGGTTTATTGTGAATCTTGATATTAGGTAGTGTGAGTCTTTCAACTTGTTCTTCCTCGAAGTTATTTTGAATATTCTAGGTTCTTTGCAGTCCCATGAAGATTTTCAAATCAGCTTAATGATTTCTTCAAAAAAAAATGTTTTCATTGGAATATAGTTGATTTACAATATTATATTTGTTTCAGGTTTACAGCATAGTGATTTAGTATTTTTGAAGATTATTCTCTATTATAGGTTATTACAAGATAATGGCTATAATTCCCTGAGCTATACATTATATCTTTGTTGCTTATCTATTTTATATATAGTAGTTTGTGCTTGTAAATCCCATACCCCTAATTTGTCCCTCCCCACTCCCTTCTCCCCGCTGGTATCCACTAGTTTGTTTTCTGTATCTGTGAGTCTGTTTCTGTTTTACATATACATTTATTTTTTTAAATTCCATGTATAAGTGATATCATACAGTATGTCTTTCTCTGTCTGACTTATTTCACTAAGCATAATATTCCTCTAGGTCCATCCACATTGGGGGAAATGGCAGAATTTCATTCTTTTCTATGGCTGAGTAATATTCCATTGAGTATGTGTGTGTGTGTGTGTGTGTGTGTATGTATATATATGTATATATGTGTGTGTGTATGTATGTATGTATAAAATACCACATCTTCTTAACCCAGTCATCTTTTGATGGTCACTTGGGTTGCTTCCATGTCTTGACTATTGTAAGTAGTGCTGCTGTGAACACTGGGGTGCATGTATCTTTTTGAGTTAGTGTTTATTTTTTCCAGATATATACCCAGGAGTGGAATTTCTGGGTCATATGATAGTTCTATTTTTAGTTTTTTGAGGAATCTCCATACAGTTTTCCTTAAGGGCTGCACCAATTTACATCCCCACCAACAGTGTACAAGTGTTCCCTTTCTCCACATCCTTTCTATCATTTGTTATTTGTAGACTTTTTGATGATAGCCATTCTGACAGATGTGAGGTGATATCTCATCATGGTTTTGATTTATATTTCTCTAATAATTAGTGATGTTGAGCCTCTTTTCATGTGCCTGTTAACCATCTATATGTCTTCTCTGAAAAAATGTCTACTTATGTCTTCCCCACTTTTTGATTGGGTTGTTTGTTTCTTTGATATTGGAGTTTTATGAGCTGTTTGTATATTTTGGAAATTAAGCCCTTGTTGGTCACATCATTTACAAATATTTTCTCCCAGTCCATAGGTTGTCTTTTCATTTTGTTTATGGTTTCCTTTGCTGTACAAAAGCTTATAAGTTTGATTAGGTCGCACTTGTTTATTTCTGCTTTTATTTCTATTGCCTTGGGAGAATAACCTAAGAAAACATTGGTATGATTTATGTCAGGGAAGGTTTTGCCTATGTTCTCTTCTAAGAGTATTATGGTGTCATGTCTTATATTTAAGTCTTTAAGTCATTTTGAGTTTATTTTTGTGTATGGTGTAAGAGTGTGTTCTAACTTCATTGATTTACGTCCAGCTTTCTGAATATGACTTGCTGAAGAGACTATCTTTTCTCCATTGTATATTCTTGCCTCCTTTGTTGAAGATTAACTGACCATAGGTGTGTGGGTTTATTTCTGGGCTCTCTATTCTCTTCCATTGATCCATATATCTGTTTTGTGCCTGTGCCACACTGTTTTGATTATTGTAGCTTTGTAGTATTGTCTGAAGTCTGGGAGGGTATGGCCTCCTGCTTTGTTCTTTTTCCTCAGGAATGCTTTGGCAATTCTGGGTCTTTTGTGGTTCCATATCAATTTTAGGATTATTTGTTCTAGTTCTGTGAAGAATGTCATGGGTAATTTGATAGGGATCACATTAAATCTGTATATTGCTTGGGGTAGTATAGCCATTTTAACAATATTAATTCCTCCAATCCAAGAGCATGGGATATCTGTCCATTTCTTTGAATCATCTTCAGTTTCCTTTATTAATGTTTTATAGTTCTCAGCATATAAGTCTTTCACCTCCTTGGTCAGATTTATTCCTAAGTATTTTATTTTTTTGATGTGATTTTAAAAGGGATTGTTTTTTTAGATTCCCTTTCCAATATTTCATTGTTATTATAAAGAAATGCAACTGATTTCTGTATGTTAATCTTGTATCCTGCTACCTTGCTGAATTAGTTTATCAGTTCTAGTAGTTTTTGTGTGGAGGTTTTAGGGTTTTCTGTATATAGTAACATCTTACTGAAAACCCGAATGAATTTTTTTGCCAACCCAATATCATGTCATCTGCATCTAATGACAATTTTACCTCTTCCCTTCCAATTTAGATACCTTTTATTTCTTTTTCTTCTCTGATTGCTGTGGCTAGGACTTCCAATACTATGTTGAATAGAAGTGGTGAGAGTGGGCATCCTTGTCTTGTTCCAGATTTTAGTGGGAAGGCTTTCTGCTTTCCACTGTTGTGTATTATATTGGCTGTGGGTTTGTCATAAAAGGTTTTTATTATGTTGAGATATGTTCCCTCTATACCTACTTTGGTAAGAGTTTTTATCATGAATGGATGTTGAATTTTATCAAATGCTTTTTCTGCATCTGTTGAGATGATCATATGGTTTTTGTCTTTTCTTTTGTTGATGTGGTGTATCACATTGATTTGCAAGTGTTGAACCATCCTTGTGACCCTGGGATGAATCCAACTTGATTGTGATGTATGATCTTTTTAATGTATTGTTGGATTCGGTTTGCTAATATTTTGTTGAGAATTTTTGCGTCTATATTCATTACAGGTATTGGCCCGTAATTTTCTTTTTTTTGGTAGTGTCTTTCTCTGGTTTTGGTATCAGGGTGATGCTGGCTTCATACTATGTCTTTGGGAGTGTTACCTCCTCTTCAATCTTTTGGAAGTGTTTGAGAAGGATCAGTATAATTTCTTCTTTATATGTTTGGTAGAATTCGCCTGTGAAACCATCTGCTCCTGGACTTTTGTTTCTAGGGAGGTTTTTAAATTAAAGCTTCTATTTCAGTTCCAGTAATTGGTCTGTTCAAATTATCTGTTTCTTCTTGATTCAGTTTGGTGGGCTGTATGTTTCTTGAAAGTTGTCCATTTCTTCTAGGTTGTCGATTTTTTTGGCATATAATTGTTCATAGTATTCTCTTATTACTATTTATTTATTTATTTTGTATTTCTGTGGTATCAGTTGTTATTTCTCTTGTTCATTTCTTCTTTTCTTGGTGAGTCTGGCCAGAGGTTTGTCAATTTTGTTTAAGCTTTCAAAGATCCAACTCTTGGTTTTATTGATTTTTTTTTTTCTATTTTTAAAATCTCTGTTTGTTTATTTCCTCTCTGATCTTTATTATTTCCTTCCTTCTGCTGACTTCTGGTTTTGTTTGTTCTTCTTTTGCTAATTATTTTAGGTGGTAGTTTAGGTTGTTTATTTGAGATTTTCTTTTCTATTTTTCTTATTTCTTTTCTTTCTTTTTTAATGAAGGCCTGTATCTCTATTAACTTCCCTCTAGTAACTTCTTTTGTTGCATCTCATAGATTTTGTATGATTGTGTTTATTTTTATTTATTTATTTTTAAAATTATTTATTTATTTGGCTGCGTTGGGTCTTCGTTGCTGTGCGCGGGCTTTCTCTAGTTGCTGTGAGCAGGGGCTACTCTTCATTGCAGTGTGCAGGCTTCTCATTGCGGTGGCTTGTCTTGTTGCGGAGCACGGGCTCTAGTTGTGTGGGCTTCAGTAGTTGTGGCTCGTGGGCTCTAGAGCACAGGCTCAGTAGTTGTGGCACACAGGCTTAGTTGCTCCACGGCATGTGGGATCTTCCTGGACCAGAGCTCGAATCCGTGTCCCTTGCATTGGCAGGCAGATTGTTAACCACTGCACCACCAGGGAAGTCCCTGATTGTGTTTATATTGTCATTTGTGTCAAGGTATTTTTAAATTTCCTCTTTGATTTCATCATTGGCCATTGGTTTTTTTTAGTAGCATGTTGCTTAGTCTCCATGTAATTTTTTTCTTTCTCATTTCTCTTTCTGCAGTTGATTTCTAGTTTCATGCCATTGTGGTGGCAAATATGCTTGAAATAATTTCTATACTCTTAAAGTTATTGAGGCTTTTATTCTGCCCTAGTATGTGGTCAGTCCTAGAGAATGCTCCATGTGCACTTCAAAGGAATGTGTATTCTGGTTTTTTTGGATGTAATGTCCTGAAAATATCAATTAATTTTAAGTGTTCTACCGTATCATTTAGGACTTGTTGCCTTATTGATTTTCTGTCTGGAAGGTCTGTCCATTGGTGTGAGTGGAGTGTTAAAGTCTTCTACTATTATTGTATATCTGTCAATTTTTCCCTTTAATTTTGTTAGTATTTGTTTTATGTATTTGGCTGCTTCTATATTGGGTACATATATGTTGATGAGTGTAAATCCTCCTCTTGTATTGATCCTCTTATCATTATATAGTGTCCTTCTTTTTATTTCTTTATGGCCTTTGTTTTAAAGTCTATTTTGTCTGACATGAGTATCATGACCCCCACTTTCTTGTCATTTCTGTTTGCATGAAATATCTTTTTCCATCACCTCACTTTCAATCTATGTGTATCCTTTGCCCTAAAGTGGATCTCCTGTAGACAGCATATTGTAGGCTCTTGTTTTTTATTTATCCAATCTGCCAGTCTATGTCTTTTGATTGGAGCATTTGGTCCATTGACATTTCAGGTAATTATTGATAGCTACGTATTTATTGCCACTCTAAACCTTGTTTTCCAGTTGATTTTGTATTTCTTATTTGTTCCTTTTTGTTTTTCCTTTTGTGGTTTGATGATTTTCTTTTGTATTATGCTTATGTTCTCTTCCTTTGTTTTTCATGAATCTATTGTTTGTTTTTGATTTGTGGTTACTGTTTTTCAAGTATGTTATTTAACCCATTACTATATCTATTTGCTTTAGACTGATAATCATATAGGCTCAAACATATTCTAAAAAAAAAAAAAAAACCCTACATTTTCTTACTTTCCTCCCCCACATTTTATGATTTTGATACCCTCTTTTACATCTTCATGTTTACCTTTTTGCATTTTGGTTATCATCACTTTCACAAAAATTTTTTGATTTTTTAATCTGTATACTGGCTTATTTAAGTGATTTACTTTCCAGATGTGATTTTCCCTTTTCTATAGATTCTTGCTTCTTTTCCATTTAGAGAAGACATTTCAATATTTCTTTTAGGACATGTTTAGTATTGCTGTATTCTTTTAGTTTTTCCTTATCTGAGAAATTTTTTCTCTCTCCTTCTATTCTAAATGATAATCTTGCTCGGTAGAGTATCCTAGGTTACAGATTTTTCCCTTTCAGGACTTTGAATATATCTTGCCACTCCCTTCTGGCCTCCAATGTTTCTGTAGAGAAATCAGCTGATAACCTTATGGGGATTCCCTTGTAACTAACTCTTTGTTTTTCTCTTGCTGCCTTTAGAATCCTCTATCTTTAAATTTTGCCATTTTAATTATGATAAGTCTTGGTGTAGGTCTGTTTGGGTTCATCTTGTTTAGGACCCTCTGTGCTTCCTCTACCTGGATATCTATTTCCTTCTTTTGGTTTCACAAGTTTTCAGCCATAATTTCTTCAAATACATTTTCAACCCCCTTTCCTCTTTCTTCACCTCTGGAATCCCTATTATGCATAGATTGGCACAATTTATATTATCCCACAGGTCTCTTATATTGTTTTCATTTTTTTCATTTTTCTGTCTGCTGTTCTGATTGGATGATTTCCATTATTCTACCTTCCAGATCACTTATTCATTCTTCTGCATTATTTAATCTGCTATTTATTGTTGCTAGCTCAGCTTTCATCTCAGCAATTGAGTTGTCTAATTTTTCTCGTCTCCTCTTTATAGTTTTTAGTTCCTTTTTACAGTAATCTGCATTTCTATTGTTAGCCTTTCTTAATTCCTTCAGTATTTTCATTATCTCCTTTTTGAACTCAGTGTTTATTAGACTGAAGAGGTTTGTTTCATTGTTCTTTCAGGGGAATTCTCTTGATCTATTAATTGGAAGTGGTTCCTCTGCTTCTTCATTTTACTTATATTTCTCTTACTCTATGAGTTTAGGAGAAACAATTATTTACTGTGGTCTTGGAGGGCTATTTTTATGTGGGAGTGTCCCTGTGTATCCTATGTGGGTTTAATATTTTTGGCTTGAAGGCTGTTTTTAGTAAAGATGCCTGCCACATCTTTCCTCAGTGTGTGATGGCCGTTATCCCCTTGACAGGGGATGTGACTGGTGTTGTGGTGTCCAGAGCCTGCACTGGATGTTGAGCAGGGCCTCCTCTTTGCTTTATGGTTGTCACAGCCCTTTAAGGGGGCAGAGTCTGCTCCCTGGTTGTTAGAGTAGGCGCCCCCAGATCTGCTTTTTTTTTTTTTTAACTTTTTTTTTTCTGGCCACGACTTGTGGCATGCAGGATCTTAGTTCCCTGACCAGGGATTGAATCCATGCCCCATGCAGTGGAAGCACAGAGTCCTAACCACTGGACCACCAGGGAATTTCCCCCCCAACCCCGATCTATTTCTGAGCTGTGGTGTGAGGTAGGTGGGATTGGAGCACTCCCACTGGGAGAAGAGACACTGAGTATTCCCTGCCAGAGCTGTCCACTAGGAAGTGCACTCTGTGGTGTCACATGAAACCTACTGTGTGGGCTCACAAAGTACACTGATGTTAGGACTGCCCTCGGCCCCTCGTCAACCATAGGAATGCAGTCAGTAGGCCTTGGTGTCCTTCAGGTGCTCTGTTTACAAAGCCACCAGCACAGATCTGCCAGCACAGATCCACTGAAGTCAGGTACCAGGAACGCAGTAGTCATGCACTTGGACCCACCTTGGGAGCTATGGAAGCAGCCCAGACCTGGCCCTGCCTCCATGTGTGCACACCCTCTAAGCCCAAAGCTGCTAAAGCCAGACCCATCTCAGCTGCAGGAGCACCCGTTGTCCACTAGGATGTCCTGCAGGTGCTGAGTTTACAAAGCTGGCAGTGATGGTGTAAATCTGCAGATTGCACAACCCTGGGGATCAGCTCTGATTTCAGTCCCGCCTCTGCTTGTGGGCAACCCGCTGGTGCTTGCACACTCCCAGAGCTTGTAAAGGTGGCACTGAGCCAGTTGAGAGCAGGTGGAGAAAGAGGCTGATATGGTGGGCCCCACCCCTCCCTTCATGCGCCCCTTAACCTTGGTGCTTCACTTCTATGGTGGGCCTGGGCTTTTTCTGCATACACCCCCTAGTTGCCACCATACCACACTCCAGCCCCTTCAGGCTGTCTCGATGCAGGATGAGTTTCAGGCTCTCCCTGGGTTTGTCCTCTAAAGCCTGAGTTTTAGCACCCAGCCCCCAAGTGTAGCAGCAGATACGTGTCTCAGGCTGGGGAGTGCAGGGTAGTGGCATGGACCGTCTGTGCAGGTCTCTCTCTGTTCTGCCTTCTGCAAACCAGCTGCTGTGCTCTCCTCCAAGCCTCTGAAGCTCCCTTTCTGTCCCAGTGATCTTCCCACCAGTGAGGGGTTTCCCAGGGTGTGGGAACCTTTCCTCTTGCAGAGCTTCCTCCCAGGGGTGCAGGTCTTGTCCTTCTTACTTTTTTTTTTTTTCCTGTCATCCTACCCCATTACATGGAGATCTTTCTTGCACTTTTAGGTTCTGAGATCTTCTGCCCGTGTTCAGTAGGAATTCTGTGAGAATAGTTCCACACATAGATGTATTTTTGGGAGGAGGTGAGCTCCATGTCCTTCTATTCTGCCATCGTGATTGGAGCCCCTTGAATTATCTATTTTGATTGGGTCTTTTTTATATTTTCTAGTTCCTTGTTAAAATGATCTGTGTTTAGATCACTTCTCTTTCCTAATTCAGTTAGCATTTTTATTACCAATGTTTTGAATTCTTTATCTGGAAAATTGTTTATTTGTTTCATTATTTTTTTAGGGTATTTCTCTTGCTCTTTCAATTGAGAGTAGTTCTGCCTTTTCATTTTACTTAACTTTCTCTGTCTCTGTGAATTTAGGTTAAATGATTATCTAATGCAGTCTGGAAGGGTGTTCTTATGTGGGCGTGTCCCTATGTAGACTGCATATGCCCATTGCCTCTGGTGGGGGGGCGCTGGATTTGATGTGGACACCAGTCACATCTTTCCTCAGGGTGTGCTGGCTGCTATTACCTTGGTAGGGTGTGTGGCTGGAGATGGAAGAGCGAGAGCCTGCATAGGGTGTGAGGCAGGACTTCCTCTCTGCTCAGTGGCCAGCACTGCCCTGTCAGGGCTGGAGTTAGCTCCTGTGTTGCTGGAGCAGAAGCCCTGAGGTTTGGGCTTGAGCTGTTCTGTTCCCTCCAAGAGTATGTTTTTTTTTTTGCCTCCTTGCACTGGGAGCTTTGCCCCAAAGGTGGGTAGTGCTGAAACAAGTGGGGCTCGTGTGCTTACAGAGACCCAGAGCTCTGCCTGTGCAGGTATCTGTGGCTCTGCTCAGATGGAGCCCATGGTTGTGTCTTTTCCCTGGTTGTGACAGCCCCAGGTCTAGTGCTGCCTTGTGCCATGGAGTGAGTTGGCCAGGATGGTTTGCTTGGCTTGGGCTGGGGTACACAGCAAGGTGGTTGCAGGAGTTCTAGCAGCTGCACTGCCATCAGAAGTCTGGACTGCTTCTGGGGCACTGCTTGGGTAAGTGCCATCAATGGCCACCACTGCCTCACCTGGGCTATACCCCAGGCCCCTGGGTCACCTCTGTGTTCCTAGGTCTAATCTTTTCCCTGGTCCCGGCCACCCTAGGTCCAGTGCCAGGGAGTTCGCTCAGCTCAGAGAGGGGAGCATAGCAAGGCGGCATCTGATAGGGCAGGACTGTCCCTGCCCTGCCTGGTGGCAAGCCAGCACCTGTGTGCTCCTCATGAGTGGAGTCTAGGCTTCTCCAGCCTATCTGTCCTAGTGGTTCTTCAAACAGCCAAGGGGGCTTGTCTCCTATCCATGGGACCCCTGGACTGGGATGCTCAGTCTGTAGCTCAGCTTGCTCACTCCCCAGGGTGAGTGTCCACCTGTGCGATTTTCCTTTCCCTCTGAGTCCCCTCCCTGGGCACAGGTCCTGACTCAATCACTTTTCTTCCTGTCCTACCCAATTACATGTGTATTTTTCTGACAGCCTTGGTTGCATAGGAGTCCTTCTACCAATTTCCAGTTAGTTTTGCATAAGAATTGTTCCACATGTAGATGTATTTTTGATGTATTTGGAGGGAAAGGGGAGCTCCATGTCCTCTTACTTGGACATCTTGATTCCTTCCCTGCTTATGATTTCTAAAAAGTGATTTCTAAAAAAAAAAAAATGATATTTCAATTAGGATTAATGTGGTAAATGTCCTCTAAGCATTCCTTTAGCTGTGTCCTACAAATTTTGATATATTGTGTTTTCATTTTCATTGAAAATATTTTCTATTTTTTACCTTTGGCTTCCTCCTTTTGTTTAGAGCTGTTTTAGAACTGTTGTTTAATTTCCAAAATTTGAACTTTTTCAGTTACCTTTCTGTTATTGATTACTATTTTAATTGTATTATAGTCAGGAAACATACTTTGTATGATTTATTTTAAAATTTGTCAAGGTTTTATGGTCCTGAGTATGGTCTATATTTGTGAATGTTCCATGTGCACATGAAAGCAATATTATTCTACTACTGTTGTATTGATAAATTCTACAAATGTCAGTTAGGACTTATTTGTTAATTGTACATTCAGATAATCCATGTAGTGATTTTGTGTCAACTGGTTCTATCAATTACTGAGACACGAGTTTCAAAATCTGTAACTATTAATGGACTATTACTCAGCCATCGAAAAGAATGAAATAATGCCATTTGTAGGAACATGAATGGACCTAGAGATGATCATACTAAATGAAGTAAGTCAGACAGAGAAAAACAAATACCATATGATGTCACTCATATTTGGAATCTAAAAAAAAAAGATACAAACGAACTTATTTACAAAGCAGAAACAGACTCACAGACTTAGAAAACAAACTATGGTTACCAAACAGGAAAAGTGGTGGGGAGGGATAAATTAGGAGTTTGGAATTAACATATACACACTACTATGTATAAAATAATCAACAAGGACCTACTGTATAGCACAGGGAACTCATCTCAATATTCTGTAATAACCTAAATGGGAAAAGAATCTGAAAAATAAAGAAATATGTATTGATATACGTATAATTGAATCACTTTGCTGTACATCTGAAACTAACACAACATGGTAAATTAACTATAATCCAATATAAAATAAAAATTAAAAAGGGACTTCCCTGGCAGTCCAGTGTTTAAGACTCTGTGCTTCCAATGCAGGGGGCACAGGTTCAATCCCTGGTCGGGGAACTAAGATCCTGCATGCTGCATGGTGTTGCCAAAAAAATAAAAAAACAAAATCTGTAACTTTCTTTTTGAATTTTATTTTTTTATACAGCAGGTTCTTATTAGTTATCTATTTTATACATATTAGTGTATATATGTCAATCCTAATCTCCCAATTCAACACACCACCACCACCACCACCACCCCCTACCACTTTCCCCCCTTGGTGTCCATACGTTTGTTCTCTACACCTGTGTCTCTATTTCTGCCCTGCAAACTGGTTCATCTGTACTATCTTTCTAGGTTCCACATATATACGTTAACATACTATATTTGCTTTTCTCTTTCTGACTTACTTCACTCTGTATGACAGTCTCTAGATGCATCCACGTCTCTACAAATGACCCAATTTCATTCCTTTTTATGGTTGAGTAATATTCCATTGTATATATGTACCACATTTCTTTATCCATTCGACTGTCGATGAGCATTTAGGTTGCTTCCATGACCTGGCAATTGTAAATAGTGCTGCAATGAACATTAGGGTGCATGTGTCTTTTTTTTTTTTTTTTTTAAACATCTTTATTGAAGTATAATTGCTTTACAATGGTGTGTTAGCTTCTGCTTTATAACAAAGTGAATCAGTTATACATATACATATGTTCCCATATCTCATCCCTCTTGCATCTCCCTCCCTCCCACCCTCCCTATCCCACCCCTCTAGGTGGTCACAAAGCACCGAGCTGATCTCCCTGTGCTATGCGGCTGCTTCCCACTAGCTATCTATTTCACATTTGGTAGTGTATATATGTCCATGACACTCTCTCACCCTGTCACATCTCACCCCTCCCCCTCCCCATATCCTCAAGTCCATTCTCTAGTAGGTCTGTGTCTTTATTCCCATCTTGCCACTAGGTTCTTCATGACCTCTTTTTTTTTTTTTTTTTTTCCCTTAGATTCCATATATATGTGTTAGCATACTGTATTTCTTTTTCTCTTTCTGACTTACTTCACTCTGTATGACAGACTCTAACTCCATCCACCTCATTACAAATACCTCCATTTCATTTCTTTTTATGGCTGAGTAATATTCCATTGTATATATGTGCCACATCTTCTTTATCCATTCATCCGATGATGGACACCTAGGTTGCTTCCATGTCCTGGCTATTGTAAACAGAGCTGCAATGAATATTTTGGTACATGACTCTTTCTGAATTATGGTTTTCTCAGGGTATATGCCCAGTAGTGGGATTGCTGGGTCATATGGTAGTTCTATTTTTAGTTTTTTAAGGAACCTCCATACTGTTCTCCATAGTGGCTGTATCAATTTACATTCCCACCAACAGTGCAAGAGTGTTCCCTTTTCTCCACACCCTCTCCAGCATTTATTGTTTCTAGATTTTTTGATGATGGCCATTCTGACCGGTGTGAGATGATACCTCATTGTAGTTTTGATTTGCATTTCTCTAATGATTAATGATGTTGAGCATTCTTTCATGTGTCTGTTGGCAATCTGTATCTCTTCTTTGGAGAAATGTCTATTTAGGTCTTCTGCCCATTTTTGGATTGGGTTGTTCGTTTTTTTGTTATTGAGCTGCATGAGCTGCTTGTAAATCTTGGAGATTAATCCTTTGTCAGTTGCTTCATTTGCAAATATTTTCTCCCATTCTGAGGGTTGTCTTTTGGTCTTGTTTATGGTTTCCTTTGCTGTGCAAAAGCTTTTAAGTTTCATTAGGTCCCATTTGTTTATTTGTGTTTTTATTTCCATTTCTCTAGGACCTGGGTCAAAAAGGATCTTGCTGTGATTTATGTCATAGAGTGTTCTGCCTATGTTTTCCTCTAAGAGTTTGATAGTGTCTGGCCTTACACTTAGGTCTTTAATCCATTTTGAGTTTATTTTTGTGTATGGTGTCAGGGAGTGTTCTAATTTCATACTTTTACATGTACCTGTCCAATTTTCCCAGCACCACTTATTGAAGAGGCTGTCTTTTCTCCACTGTATATGCTTGCCTCCTTTATCAAAGATAAGGTGACCATATGTGCGTGGGCTTATCTCTGGGCTTTCTATCCTGTTCCATTGATCTATATTTCTGTTTTTGTGCCAGTACCAAACTGTCTTGATTACTGTAGCTTTGTAATATAGTCTGAAGTCAGGGAGCCTGATTCCTCCAGCTCCATTTTTCATTCTCAAGATTGCTTTGGCTATTCGGGGTCTTTTGTGTTTCCATACAAATTGTGAAATTTTTTGTTCTAGTTCTGTGAAAAATGCCAGTGGTAGTTTGATAGGGATTGCATTGAATCTGTAGATTGCTTTGGGTAGCAGAGTCATTTTCACAATGTTGATTCTTCCAATCCAAGAACATGGTATATCTCTCCATCTATTTGTATCATCTTTAATTTCTTTCATCAGTGTCCTATAATTTTCTGCATACAGGTCTTTTGTCTCCTTAGGTAGGTTTATTCCTAGATATTTTATTCTTTTTGTTGCAATGGTAAACGGGAGTGTTTTCTTAATTTCACTTTCAGATTTTTCATCATTAGTATACAGGAATGCAAGAGATTTCTGTGCATTAATTTTGTATCCTGCTACTTTACCAAATTCATTGATTAGCTCTAGTAGTTTTCTGGTAGCATCTTTTGGATTCTCTATGTATAGTATCATGTCATCTGCAAACAGTGACAGCTTTACTTCTTTTCCGATTTGGATTCCTTTAATTTCTTTTTCTTCTCTGATTGCTGTGGCTAACACTTCCAAAACTATGTTGAATAATAGTGGTGAGAGTGGGCAACCTTGTCTTGTTCCTGATCTTAGTGGAAATGGTTTCAGTTTTTCACCATTGAGGGCAATGTTGGCTGTGGGTTTGTCATATACGGCCTTTATTATGTTGAGGAAAGTTCCCTCTATGCCTACTTTCTGCAGGACTTTTATCATAAATGGGTGTTGAATTTTGTCGAAAGCTTTCTCTGCATCTATTGAGATGATCATATGGTTTTTCTCCTTCAATTTGTTAATATGATGTATCACGTTGATTGATTTGCGTATATTGAAGAATCCTTGCATTCCTGGAATAAACCCCACTTGATCATGGTGTATAATCCTTTTAATGTGCTGTTGGATTCTGTTTGCTAGTATTTTGTTGAGGATTTTTGCATCTATGTTCATCAGTGATATTGGCCTGTAGTTTTCTTTCTTTGTGACATCTTTGTCTGGTTTTGGTATCAGGGTGATGGTGGCCTCGTAGAATGAGTTGGGGAGTGTTCCTCCCTCTGCAATATTTTGGAAGAGTTTGAGAAGGATAGGTGTTAGCTCTTCTCTAAATGTTTGATAGAATTCGCCTGTGAAGCCATCTGGTCCTGGGCTTTTGTGTGTTGGAAGATTTTTAATCACAGTTTCAATTTCAGTGCTTGTGATTGGTCTGTTCATATTTTCTGTTTCTTCCTGGTTCAGTCTTGGCAGGTTGTGCATTTCTAAGAATCTGTCCATTTCTTCCAGGTTGTCCATTTTATTGGCATAGAGTTGCTTGTAGTAATCTCTCATGATCGTTTGTATTTCTGCAGTGTCAGTCGTTACTTCTCCTTTTTCATTTCTAATTCTATTAATTTGAGTCTTCTCCCTTTTTCTTTTGATGAGTCTGGCTAATGGTTTATCAATTTTGTTTATCTTCTCAAAGAACCAGCTTTTAGTTTCATTGATTTTTGCTATTGTTTCCTTCATTTCTTTTTCATTTATTTCTGATCTGATCTTTATGATTTCTTTCCTTCTGCTAGCTTTGGGGTTTTTTTGTTCTTCTTTCTCTAATTGCTTTAGGTGCAAGGTTAGGTTATTTATTCGAGATGTTTCCTGTTTCTTGATGTAGGCTTGTATTGCTATAAACTTCCCTCTTAGCACTGCTTTTGCTGCGTCCCATAGGTTTTGGATCGTCGTGTCTCCATTGTCATTTGTTTCTAGGTATTTTTTGATTTCCCCTTTGATTTCTTCAGTGATCACTTCGTTATTAAGTAGTGTATTGTGTAGGCTCCATGTGTTTGTATTTTTTACAGATCTTTTCCTGTAATTGATATCTAGTCTCATAGCGTTGTGGTCGGAAAAGATACTTGATACGATTTCAATTTTCTTAAATTTACCAAGGCTTGATTTGTGACCCAAGATATGATCTATCCTGGAGAATGTTCCATGAGCACTTGAGAAAAATGTGTATTCTGTTGTTTTTGGGTGGAATGTCCTATAAATATCAATTAAGTCCATCTTGTTTAACGTATCATTTAAGGCTTGTGTTTCCTTATTTATTTTCATTTTGGATGATCTGTCCATTGGTGAAAGTGGGGTGTTAAAGTCCCCTACTATGATTGTGTTGCTGTTGATTTCCCCTTTTATGGCTGTTAGCATTTGCCTTATGTATTGTGGTGCTCCTATGTTGGGTGCATAAATATTTACAATTGTTATACCTTCCTCTTGGATCGATCCCTTGACCATTATATAGTGTCCTTCTTTGTCTCTTGTAATAGTCTTTATTTTAAAGTCTATTTTGTCTGATATGAGAATTGCTACTCCAGCTTTCTTTTGATTTCCATTTGCATGGAATATCTTTTTCCATCCCCTCACTTTCAGTCTGTATGTGTCCCTAGGTCTGAAGTGGGTCTCTTGTAGACAGCATATATATGGGTCTTGTTTTTGTATCCATTCAGCCAGTCTGTGTCTTTTGGTGGGAGCATTTAATCCATTTACGTTTAAGTTAATTATCGATATGTATATTCCTATTCCCATTTTCTTAAATGTTTTGGGTTTGTTATTGTAGGTGTTTTCCTTCTCTTGTGTTTCTTGCCTAGAGAAGTTCCTTTAGCATTTGTTGTAAAGCTGGTTTGGTGGTGCTGAACTCTCTCAGCTTTTGCTTGTCTGTAAAGGTTTTAATTTCTCCATCAAATCTGAATGAGATCCTTGCTGGGTAGAGTAACCTTGGTTGTAGGTTTTTCTCCTTCATCACTTTAAGTATATCCTGCCACTCCCTTCTGGCTTGCAGAGTTTCTGCTGAAAGATCAGCTGTTAACCTTATGGGGATGCCCTTGTGTGTTATTTGTTGTTTTTCCCTTGCTGCTTTTAATATGTTTTCTTTATATTTAATTTTTGATAGTTTGATTAATATGTGTCTTGGTGTGTTTCTCCTTGGATTTATCCTGTATGGGACTCTCTGTGCTTCCAGGACTTGATTAACTATTTCCTTTCCCATATTAGGGAAGTTTTCAACTATAATCTCTTCAAATATTTTCTCAGTCCCTTTCTTTTTCTCTTCTTCTTCTGGGACCCCTATAATTCGAATGTTGGTGCGTTTAATGTTGTCCCAGAGGTCTCTGAGACTGTCCTCAGTTCTTTTCATTCTTTTTTCTTTATTCTGCTCTGCAGTAGTTATTTCCACCATTTTATCTTCCAGGTCACTTATCCGTTCTTCTGCCTCAGTTATTCTGCTATTGATCCCATCTAGAGTATTTTTAATTTCATTTATTGTGGTTTTCATCGTTGCTTGGTTCCTCTTTAGTTCTTCTACGTCCTTGTTCAATGTTTCTTGCATTTTGTCTATTCTATTTCCAAGATTTTGGATCATCCTTACTATCATTATTCTGAATTCTTTTTCAGGTAGACTACCTATTTCCTCTTCATTTGTTAGGTCTGGTGTGTTTTGACCCTGCTCCTTCATCTGCTGTGTGTTTTTCTGTCTTCTCATTTTGCTTATCTTGCTGTGTTTGGGGTCTCCTTTTCACAGGCTGCAGGTTCGTGGTTCCCGTTGTTTTTGGTATCTGTCCCCAGTGGCTAAGGTTGGTTCAGTGGGTTGTGTAGGTTTCCTGGTGGAGGGAACTAGTGCCTGTGTTCTGGTGGATGAGGCTGGATGTTGTCTTTCTGGTGGGCTCATCCACGTCTGGTGGTGTGTTTTGGGGTGTCTGTGGCCTTATTATGATTTTAGGCAGTCTCTCTGTTAATGGATGGGGCTGTGTTCCTGTCTTGCTAGTTGTTTGGCATAGGGTGTCCCGCACTGTAGCTTGCTGGTTGTTGAGTGAAGCTGGGTCTTAATGTTGAGATGGAGATCTCTGAGAGATTTTTGCCATTTGGTATTACGTGGAGCTGGGAGGTCTCTTGTGGACCAGTGTCCTGAAGTTGGCTCTCCCACCTCAGAGGCACAGCCCTGATGCCTGGCTGGAGCACCAAGAGCCTTTCATCCACACGGCTCAGAATAAAAGGGAGAAAAAATGTAAAGAAAGAAAGAAAAAGGATAAAAGAAAATAAAATAAAGCAATTATAATAAAAAAATAAGAAAAAAATTATTAAGAATAAATTTATTAAGAAAAAATTTTTTTAATTTTTAAAAATAGATTTATTAATTTTTTATACTAAAAATAAGAAAAAATTTATTAAGAAAAAATTTATTAAGAAAAAAAATTTTTTAATTTTTTTAAAATAAAAAATATGAAAAAACTTATTAAAAAATGTGCATGTGTCTTTTTGAATTATGGTTTTCTCTGGGTATATGTCCAGTAGTGAGACTGCTGGGTCATATGGTAATTCTATTTTTAGTTTTTTAAGGAACCTCCATACTGTTCTCCATAGTGGCTGTATCAATTTACATTCCCACCAACAGTGTATGAGGGTTCCCTTTTCTCCACACCCTCTCCAGCATTTAATTTTTGTAGATTTTTTGATGTTGGCCATTCTGACCTGTGTGAGGTGATACCTCATTGTAGTTTTGATTTGCATTTCTCTAATGATTAGTGATGTTGAGCATCCTTTCATGTGTTTGTTGGCAATCTGTATATCTTCTGTGGAGAAATGTCTATTTAGGTCTTCTCCCCATTTTTGGATTAGGTTGTTTGTTTTTTTGATATTGAGCTGCATGAGCTACTTGTATATTTTGGAGATTAATCCTTTGTCCGTTGCTTTGTTTGCAAATATTTTCTCCCACTCTGAGGGCTGACTTTACGTCTTCTTTATAGTTTCCTTTGTTGTGCAAAAGCCTTTAAGTTTCATTACGTCCCATTTGTTTGTTTTTGTTTTTATTTCCATTACTGTAGGAGGTGGGTCAAAAAAGATCTTGCAGTGATTTATGTCAAAGTGTGTTCTTCCTATGTTTTGCTCTAAGAGTTTTATAGTGTCTGGTCTTACATTTAAGTCTCTAACCCATTTTGAGTTTACTTCTGTGTATGGTGTTAAGAAGTGTTTTAATGTCATTCTTTTACATGTAGCTGTCCAATTTTCCCAGCACCACTTATTGAAGAGGCTGCCTTTTCTCCATTGTATATCCTTGCCTCCTTTGTCATAGATTAGTTGACCATAGGTGCATGGGGTTATCTCTGGGCTTTCTATCCTGTTCCATTGATTTATACTTCTGTTTTTGTGCCAGTACCATATTGTCTTGATTACTGTAGCTTTGTAGTATAGTCCAAAGTCAGGGAGTCTGATTCTTCCAGCTACATTTTTTTCCCTCAAGATTGCTGTGGCTATTCAGGGTCTTTTGTGTCTCCATACAAATTTTAAGATTTTTTTGTTCTAGTTCCGTAAAAAATGCCATTGGTAATTTGATAGGGATTGCATTGAATCTGTAGATTGCTTTGGATAGTATAGTCATTTTCACAATATTGATTATTCCAACCCAAGAACATGGTATATCTTTCCATCTGTTTGTGTCACCTTTGATTTCTTTCATCAGTGTCTTATAGTTTTCTGAATACAGGTATTTTACCTCCTTAGGTAGATTTATTCCTAGGTATTTTATTCTTCTTGTTGCAATGGTGAATGAGATTTCCTTAATTTCTCTTTCTGATCTTTCATTGTTAGTGTATAGGAATGTGAGAGATTTCTGTGCGTTAATTTTGTATCCTGCAACTTTATCAAATTCATTGATTAGCTCTAGTAGTTTTCTGGTGGCATCTTTAGGATCCTATATGTATAGTATTATGTCATCTGCTAACAGTGACAGTTTCACTTCTTCTTTTCCAATTTGTATTCCTTTTATTTCTTTTCCTTCTCTGATTGCCGTGGCTAGGACTTCCAAAACTATGTTGAATAATAGTGGTGAGAGTGGACATCCTTGTCTTGTTCCTGATCTTAGAGGAAATGCTTTCAGTTTTTCACCATTGAGAATGATGTTTGCTGTGGGTTTGTCATATATGGCCTTTATTATGTTGAGGTAGGTTCCCTCTGTGCCCACTTTCTGGAGAGTTTTTATCATAAATGGGTGTTGAATTTTGTCAAAAACTTTTTTCTGAATCTATTGAGATGATCATATGGTTTTTCTTCTTCAATTTATTAGTATGGTGTATCACATTGATTGATTTGCGTATATTGAAGAATCCTTGCATCCCTGGAATAAATCTCACTTGATCATGGTGTATGATCCTTTTAATGTGTTGTTGGATTCTGTTTGCTAGTGTTTTGTTGAAGATTTTTGCTTCTATATTCATCAGTGATATTGGTCTGTAATTTTCTTTTTTTGTAGTATCTTTGGTTTTGGTATCAGGGTGATGGTGGCCTTGTAGAATGAGTTTGGGAGTGTTCCTTCCTCTGCAATTTTTGGAAGAGTTTGAGAAGGATGAGTGTTAACTCTTCTCTAAATGTTTGATAGAGTTCACCTGTGAAGCCATCTAGTCCTGGACTTTTGTTTGTTGGAAGATTTTAAATTACAGTTTCAATTTCATTAGTTGTGATTGGTCTGTTCATATTTTCTATTTCTTCCTGGTTCAGTCTTGGAAGGTTATACCTCTCTAAGAATTTGTCCATTTCTTCCAGGTTTTCCATTTATTTTGCATAGAGTTGCTTGTAGTAGTCTCTTATGATGTTTTGTATTTCTGAGGTGTCCGTTGTAACTTCTGCTTTTTCATGTCTAATTTTATTGATTTGAGTCCTCTCCCTCTTTTTCTTGATGAGTCTGACTAAAGGTTTATCAATTTTGTTTATCTTCTCAAAGAACCAGCTTTTAGTTTTATTGATCTTTGCTATTGTTTTCTTTGTTTCTATTTCATTTATTTCTGCTCTGATCTTGATGATTTCTTTCCTTCTACTAACTTTGGGTTTTGTTTGTTCTTCTTTCTCTAGTTCCTTTAGGTGTAAGTTTAGATTCTTTATTTGAGATGTTTCTTGTTTCTTGAGGTGGGATCGTATTGCTATAAACTTCTCTCTTAGAAATGATTTTGCTGCATCCCATAAGTTTTGGATCATCATGTTTTCACTGTCATTTGCCTCTAGGTATTTTTTGATTTCCTCTTTGATTTCTTCAGTGATCTTGGTTATTTAGTAGCGTATTGTTTAGCCTCCATGTGTTTGTGAATCTGTAACTATTATTATGAATCTATTTCTCTTTTCAATTATATTGGGTTTTGCTTTGTACATTTTGAAATTCTCTTGTTAGTGAAGAAAACATTTAGGATTTTAAAGTCTTGTTGGTGGATTGACCTTTTGAATAATTAACCTATTTTTCCATGGTAATATTCATTATCCTGAAATCTATTTTATCTGATAATAATACAGCCACTCCAGCTTTCTTTGGATTAATGATTGCATATATGTCTTCTCCCATCCCTTTACTTTTGATCTATTTATATCTTTTTGTGTTTTTTGAGTACATACAGCACATATTTGGTCTAGGTTCATAACGTAATTTGACAATCTCTGCTTTTAATTGAAGGGTGTTATTCTATTTATATTTAATGCAATTATTAATATGATTTGATTAAAATTTATCATACTGTTTGTTGTTTGCTATTTTCCCATAGAAGAATATAGGCATTTTTGTGCCTTATTTTGGATTATGTATTTTTTATGGTAAGGTTTTATTTCCATTATTGGCTTATTAGTTATGCCCCTTTTCTGGAATATTTTTAGTGGTTGTTCTTGGTCTTTTGGTATAACTCTTTAATTTATCACAGCTTACCTTAAAATAAGTAAGAATTAAAATACTTGAAAAGTTTCTTTTTCTCTTGATGTCAAGATTTTCTCTTTATCTTTGGTTTTAAGCAGTTAAAGTTTAAGATGATGAAGGTAGTGGTGTTTTCGGTATTCATTTTGTTTGAGATTCTTTCAGCTTCTTAGATCTGTGTTTTGACTTTTTTTAAATTATTTTGGGAAAATCTTGACTATTATGTCTTTTTAAAAATTAATTAATTAAGTAATTTATTTCCTTTTGGCTGCATTGGGTCTTCATTGCTGCGCACAGGCTTTCTCTAGTTGTGGAGAACGGGGGCTACTCTTCATTGTGGTGCATGTGCTTCTCATTGTGGTGGCTTCTCTTTGTTGCGGAGCATGGGCTTTAGGCATGTGGGCTTCAGTAGTTGTGGCACACGGGCTCAGTAGTTGTGGCTTGCAGGCTCTAGAGTGCCGGCTCAGTAGTTGTGGTGCATGGGCTTAGTTGCTCTGCGGCATGTGGGATCTTCCCAGACCGGGGCTCGAACCCATGTCCCCTGCCTTGGCAGGTAGATTCTTAACCACTGTGCCACGGGAAGTGCCAGCTATTATGTCTTTAAGTACATATTCTGTCTCATTTTCTCTTCTCCTTTTGGGTGCCAACTACAAATTGGAACTTGACATCTACCTCTACACAGATTAAATTATGAGTTGCTGCAGCTGCTGACCTTCAATATCTCTTGAAAGGATTTCAGGGTGGAGATCAGGAATGAGGCACTCTGTGCTCTGGGAAGAACTGACAGAACAGGTCTTCAGATAGATATTTTCGTGAGAAGATTTTATGAGCCCAATTCTTGCATCTCCTCGTATCTAGAAAAGCACTAAAATCCTTCATGGTGACATCTGCTCCTCATGACTAGCAGCAACCTCATGCAAAAAAATATGCACTTGATTGCATGTACTCCCCCTTCACCAAAATCACATAAATGCTCACCTCTCCCCTACTTCTTTGGAGCAGTTTCTCAGAGGTATCTGAAATGCTGTCTCCTGGGCTATAGTCTTCATTTTGTCCCAAATAAAACTAACACAAATAAAACTTAACTACTACTACTTCTCCTTCTCCTCCTCCTCCTTCTTCTTCTTAAGATGATGATGATGAAGATAATGTCTCTTCATGCATCAATCTGAATAATTTCTCTTTCTCAATCTTCAAGTTTACTGATTATTTCCTCAGCTGTATTGAGTCTATTTATGAGCCCATCACAGTAATTTTTAAAAAATATTTATTTATTATTTATTTATTTATTTATATTTTTGGCTGCATCAGGTCTTAGTTGCAGCATGCGGGCTCTTCGTTGTGGCATGCAGGCTTCTCTAGTTGTGTCACGTGGTTCTCTACTTGTGGCATGTGGGCTCTCTAGCTGTGGCATGCGGGCTTAATTGCCCCACGGCATGTGGGGTCTTAGTTCCCCAACCAGGGACTGAACCCACGTCCCCTGCATTGGAAGGCAGATTCTTAACCACTGGACCACCAGTGAAGTTCCTGAGCATATCACAGTAATTCTTTACCTCTGATATTGTGTAATTTTTTTTCTAGCATCTCCATTTGACTTAGATTTTATTTCTCCTTTCAAATTCTTCATCTATTCATGCATGTCGTCTAACTTTTCCACTCACTCATTTAACATATTAACTATAATTATTTTAATGTCCCTGGTTAATGGTTTCAATATCTAGGCCATCATTAATCAGTACTGATGATTATTTTGTTTCTTGACAGTGGGTTGTTTTCCTTTTCTGTTTTTGTAACTCTTTATCAAATGCTTGACATTTTAGTGTGAGTAGAGAATGAGATAAATAGTACTGAAACCTGGAAATGGACATGCTTCTTTTTTTGAGTCCATCTAGTCAGGAATTGTGACAGGTTACTTTTTATTGTTGCTACCATTACTTTCTATGTGCCACAGGCTTCAAATTCCTCCAGTGACGGGTTGCTGTATTCTCATGCTTAGGCGGGTGTCAGGGATGCTGGAGTTTTTCTTTGTGTTCATTCTCCCCACTCAGCGTTTACACTTCCTTGCATTCCTGCACAACAGATGAGGTCCCTCTCCAAGCTTATACTCCTGTGAGGAGGAAAAATAATTTTCCTTTTACCTTCTAGGTTCTTGGCTGAGACCCTCCTGTAATAAAAGACACATTAACAGGAGAAAAGCAAACAGAAGTTTAATAGCCTGCATACCTCCTATATACATGAGAGATATCCAGGAAAACTGAGTAATTCCCCAAAGTGACTCAAGTCACCACCATCTCCATGTAAATACCATCTCCAACTAAAGACAAAAGAAGATTCGGGGGTGGGGGAAAATGAGTTACAGGATGTTACCAGGAAAAAGCACAGTAAACAAGGGTAAGGTTGTTATGCAGATTTAAGTCATTGCCTTCTCCATTGACAAGAGTTGTTAGAGATTTAGTCACCCTTCTCTTCCTGGTACAGGGAGGGAGATGCCCTTACAAATGGAGGTTTCCCTTATAAATGTAAATGTCCCTTACAAAAGTGTAACTTCAATTCAGTTTTCTGAGCTTCTCCTTTGCCTGCTGTTTCTTAAAAATAACCACCCTAAAATAATCCTTACGCTAAAAAGGCATATTTGGGGGTGGTATATTCTGCTCCCCATCACTTCTCTCTCAGCATTATAATGCTGCTGCTTGTTATTTGGTGCTAAGCTTGTGCTTACAACCTAAGAAGTCTCTGTTACCCTGGTTCAGCTGCAATCTTAGGCTATCTTCTTATGCCTGGGCCTCAGAGGCAGGGCGTTTTTAGTATATTCCTGCCCCTGCTTTGTGCCTTGTTCTGTGGTTAGTCTTCGATGATAGTTTTTGACCATCTCAAAGATTTAAAGGTTTTTTGTTTTTTTCCTATTCTTATTCCAGCCACAATATGAATTCCTCTGTGCCCTTAAATCAATAGGATTTTCTGTCCCTCCTTCAGTAATTTAAGACATTTGCTTCAGAGCAAAAAGTGCCCAAGGAAAGTAAGTGAGGCTTACTGCTTTCAGAAGCTGCTGATGAGGTTTTGCAAGTCTACAAGGCTGTGGGGTGGAGGGTGAGGCCCCATGCTCTCTCTTGCTCTGCCCCCAATCTTTCTCATTAGCACTGGCTAGACATCTCTGGAATAGAGGTCGCAACTGTCAACAATAACAACAACAAAGGCAGAAGGCTGCAAATAAGAAAAGAGTTTATTTGGGGTCTTAAGAATTGCAATTCAGGAGACATAGATTCAGGTAAAACTGAAAGAGTGTTCCAGGGAAGAGAAAGACTCAGGGGCTTACAAAAGCAAAAGCCACGAGGCTATGCTCTGACACAGGAAGGAAATATTTGTCCTTGAAGGATGGCTGTCACAAGTTGTTTCAGATGAAGTGTCCATAAGTATATTGATGTTCTGGATGCCTTTGTCAGAACAATAAATGGTCAAAGAGTCAGATTCCACCCAGGCTGAGACGTGCAAAAGTCACACTTCCTCAGTGCCCTCCAGGCTCCATTTTGGAGAGCCCTCTTAGCAATACCAATTCCATTTTGATTTTCCTTGCACACAACTAAGTGCAAAATATACTTGGGTCTGAGGCCCTCATTCATTTCAAACTGACACTCAAGTTCTCACTTGTTTTTTAATACTCGTTAAAAACTTAGCTAATCCACTCTTATACTTTTATGCTTTAATCTGCTTTTATGGAGGCTACCTCTTTCCTTTGTGCTCTGCATAAGTGAGCTAGACTATATGTCTACTCATACCTACGACTACCACCCATTTAATCAACCTGTCCTTAAGTTGGAATTGGACCTTTAAAAAAAAGTTTTGGCCTTTCTAGAGGCCTATTTGGGGCCATATCCTGGCCTTCATAAACAAACTAAGAAGAAATGGTTTTCTTTTACTCAGATGATTCTTCTATTCTCCAATTGTGTGGTTCCTGAGGAGCTCATGTGGGAGGAGGGGGGTGGGCCCTGCCCCTTACCTCAGCCCTGAGGGATTCAGTCCCTTGGAACTTCTTCCTGCTTCTCTCTACAAAGAATCCAGAACAGAGGACCCTCCCAGCTCCCAGTTCATAGTGTTTAACACCCCCCACTTCCCCCTCCCCAGACCCCCAGATTTTGAGGGATTGCGGGCTGAACATCAAAGTCTGATTCTTTGGAAAAAGAAAATAAACATTGACTGCTATCATAACAGACTACAGAAGGTAAAACATGGCAAAGCCATGGCTGTAGGATGCAGGGAAAGACCATCACAGATTCTCACTGAGTAAGAGAGGTCTGTGAAAGGGAGCAGAATAAAACACCCCAAAATGTGCCACTCTGGCATACAGATTATTTTGAACTGAAGACAATCAAGGCCCAAAAGACTTAGGAAGAGCTTTTAAACTCCCCCTTAACCACCTAAAAGAATTTAGATAGAAGGCCTGGCTCAGGAAGACAGCTATCACCAGAGATAACTACAAAGAGCATGGGTAGGTTGTGGGCTGGGGTGAGTTTGGCAGGGTCTATTTGTTCAGATGCCTCTCTGTGTGCTGTTGTCCCTGATTGTCATAAAAAACATTTGTCTACCAAACATTTGTTCTTCCCCTCTTCCTGAGAATTGTCTTCCTTCCCTTTGAAGCTCCAGATTGTTATCCCTTCTCTTTAGCTCATGATGGCATATAGGCCTCAATTGGCTGGGAGTATTGGAACCTCTTATGTCTATGTGAGGCTTTGTACATATAAAATCAAATTTGTTTTTCTCGTGTTAATCTGTCTTATGTTTATTTAATTAATAGATCAGCCAAAAGAAGTTAGAAGGGTAGAGGAACTCCTCCCCTCCCCCCATATATTTAGTGACCTTGACGGGATTCACTTCCCTGGCTGGACACTGCTCCCTTTGAGGCTGCTGCAGCTGAGAGATCCTGGGACCTCTGACAAAAAAGCCAGCACAAGGAATAAATTCTTACCATGTCAGTCTCCCAGATCTCTGCCTGAAAAGGCCAGTGGGAGCAAGGGTGGTGAGAGTCCTTTTTCTTACTTCCCTTTCCTAAATTTAGATTAACAGGAGAAAATATTTGTGGAAATAGTTCCTTGGGTATAGTGAGTTTGGTAAAGATTTGTTACTCTTGGGTTTTATTGATCTTTTCCCTCCCAGAGATGATCACTGTTTTTCTTTGTCTCTGTTTGTTGTATCATTTGTCATAAGGAGGAAAACCATAGGTTAGAATGCAGGCATAGACCCTAGAAGACTGCTATTTGAGCAGGTCTCGCAGACTGCTGAGTTCACGGTTCTCACCAGATTGGCATCTGTCTAGACAAACTTTACTGTGGGTTAATGTGGTTGAGGTAAAGGCTGTTAATAAGGGACATCTTGGAAGCTACAAAATTGGTGAGCATGGGTTGAGCACTTAAAAGCACTTTAAAGTGCTCACTTCCTAACTCAAAGACTCCCATATTAGAATAAGTTGGTCATAGAATGGGTTAGATTGACACTAGATCACCCACCAACCTCAAGAAAATTTTCATGCAGTGAGGTACTCTGTAAAACATCACATAATCCTCAACTCAGTGGCACATTCCTTTCAGGAATTGCTTTGGCTCCAAGAGACCCAAGGCTTACCTAAACCTGTTCATGTGCATATATATATTAAAAAAAAAAAAACAAAAAAGAATGAGGATTTCCTTTCATACTTTTATCTTAAAATTTTTTTAAATTTATTTTTTATTGAAGTATAGTTGATGTACAATATTATATGTTACAGATGTACAATATACTGGTTCACAATTTTTAAAGGTTATATTCCATTTATAGTTATAAAATATTGGCTATATTCCCCATGTTGTACAGTATATCCTTGTAGCTTATTTTATACATAATAGTTTGTACTTCTTAACCCCCTACATTGCTCCTGTCCCCTTCCCTCTCCCCACTGGTAACCACTAGTTCCTTCTCTATATCTGTGAGTCTCTTCTGTTTTATTCACTAGTTCACTGTATTTTTTAGATTCCACATATAAGTTATGTCATACAGTATTTGTCTTTCTCCAACTTATTTTACTAAGCATAATACCCTCCAAGTCCATGTTGCTGCAAATGGAAAATTTTTATTCTTTTTTATCACTGAGTAGTATTCCACTGTATACTTATACCATATCTTCTTTACCCATTCATCTGCTGATGTACCCTTAGGTTGCTTCCATATCTTGGCAATTGTAAATAATGCAGCTATGAACATTATGGTGCATGTATCTTTTAGAATTAGTGTTTTATTTTTCTTCAGATATATGTATGTATATATATTCAGGAGTGGAATAGCTGGGTCTTATGGTAGTTCTATTTTTAGCTTTTTGAGGAAACTCCTTACTGTTTTCCACAGGGGCTGCACCAATTTGTATTCCCATCAACAGTGCATGAGGGTTCCCTTTTCCCCATATCCTCACAAACATTTGTTACTTGTTTTTTTTTCTTAGGTTTTTTTTTTTTTTGAATTTTAGAATTTTATTTATTTTTTACACAGCAGGTTCTTATTAGTTATCTATTTTATACATATTAGTGTAGACATGTCAATCCCAATCTCCCAATTCAGCCCACCACCACCACCCCTGCCACTTTCCCCCTTGGTGTCCATACGTTTGTTCTCTACATCTGTGTCTCTATTTCTGCCCTGCAAACCAGTTCATCTGTACCATTTTTCTAGGTTCCACATATATACGTTAATATACTATATTTGTTTATCTCTTTCTGATTTACTTCACTCTGTGTGACAATCTCTAAGTCCATCCATGTCTCTACAAATGACCCAATTTCATTCCTTTTTATGGCTGATTAATATTCCATTGTATATATGTACCACTTCTTCTTTATCCATTTGTCTGTTGATGGGCATTTAGGTTGCTTCCATGACATGGCTATTGTAAATAGTGCTGCAATGAATATTGGGGTGCATGTGTCTTTTTGCATTATGGTTTTCTCTGGGTATATGCCCAGTAGTGAGATTGCTGGGTCATATGGTAATTCTATTTTTAGTTTTTGAAGGAACCTCCATACTGTTCTCCATAGTGGCTGTATCAATTTACATTCCCACCAACAGTGCAAGAGGGTTCCCTTTTCTCCACACCCTCTCCAGCATTTGCTGTTTGTAGATTTTCTGATGATGCCCATTCTAACTGGTGTGAGGTGATACCTCATTGTAGTTTTGATTTGCATTTCTCTAATAATTACTGATGTTGAGCAACTTTTCATGTGCTTCTTGGCCATCTGTATGTCTTCCTTGGAGAAATGTCTATTTAGGTCTTCTGCCCATTTTTGGATTGGGTTGTTTGTTTCTTTAATATTGAGCTGCATGAGCTGTTTATATATTTTGGAGATTAATCCTTTGTCTGTTGATTCAGTTCAACAGAATCAACAGACAAAGGATATTTTCTCTTATTCTGAGGGCTGTCTTTTCGTCTTGTTTATGGTTTCCTTTGCTGTGCAAAAGCTTTGAAGTTTCATTAAGTCCCATTTGTTTATTTTTGTTTTTATTTCCATTACTCTAGGAGGTGGATCAAAACAGATCTTGCTGTGATTTATGTCAGAGTGTTCTTCCTATGTTTTCCTCTAAGAGTTTTATAGTGTCCAGTCTTACATTTAGGTCTCGAATCCATCTTGAGTTTATTTTTGTGTATGGTGATAGGGAGTGTTCTAACTTCATTCTTTTACATTTAGCTGTCCAGTTTTCCCAGCACCACTTATTATAGAGACTGTCTTTTCTCCATTGTATATCCTTGCCTCCTTTGTCATAGATTAGTTGACCATAGGTGCGTGGGTTTATCCCTGGGCTTTCTATCCTGTTCCATTGATCTATATTTCTGTTTTTGTGCCAGTACCATATTGTCTTGATTACTGTAGCTTTGTAGTATAGTCTGAAGTCAGGGAGTCTGATTCCTCCAGCTCTGTTTTTTTCCCTCAAGATCGCTTTGGCTACTCAGGGTCTTTTGTGTCTCCATACAAATTTTAAGATTTTTTTGTTCTAGTTCTGTAAAAAATGCCATTGGTAATTTGATAGGAATTGCATTGAATCTGTAGATTGCTTTGGATAGTATAGTCATTTTCACAATATTGATTATTCCAACCCAAGAACATGGTATATCTTTCCATCTGTTTGTGTCACCTTTGATTTCTTTCATCAGTGTCTTATAGTTTTCTGAATACAGGTCTTTTACCTTGTTAGGTAGATTTATTCCTAGGTATTTTATTCTCCTTATTGCAATGGTGAATGAGATTTCCTTAATTTCTCTTTCTGATCTTTCATTGTTAGTGTATAGGAATGTAAGAGATTTCTGTGCATTAATTTTGTATCCTGCAACGTTACCAAATTCGTTGATTAGCTCTAGTAGTTTCTGGTGGCATCTTTAGGATTCTCTATGTATAGTATCATGTCATCTGCAAACAGTGACAGTTTTACTTCTTCTTTTCCAACTTGTATTGCTTTTATTTCTTTTTCTTCTCTGATTGCTGTGGCTAGGACTTCCAAAACTATGTTGAATAATAGTGGTGAGAGTGGACATCCTTATCTTGTTCCTGATCTTAGAGGAAGTGCTTTCAGTTTTTCACCATTGAGAATGATGTTTGCTGTGGGACTGTAGTAAATGGCCTTTAAGATGTTGAGGCAGGTTCCCTCTATGCCCACTTTCTGGAGAGTTTTTATCATAAATGGGTGTTGAATTTTGTCAAAAGCTTTTTCTGCATCTATTGAGATGATCATATGGTTTTTCTTCTTCAGTTTGTCAGTATGGTGTATGTATCACATTGATTGATTTGCGTATATTGAAGAATCCTTGCATCCCTTGGATAAATCCCACTTGATCGTAGTGTATGATCCTTTTAATGTATTGTTGGATTTTGTTTGCTAGTATTTTGTTGACGATTTTTGCATCAATATTCATCAGTGATGTTGGTCTGTAATTTTCTTATTTTGTAGTATCTTTGTCTGGTTTTGGTATTAGGGTGATGTGGCCTCATAGAATGAGTTTGGGAGTGTTCCTTCCTCTGCAATTGTTTGGAAGGGTTTGAGAAGGATGGGTGTTAGCTCTTCTCTAAATGTTTGATAGAATTCACCTGTGAAGCCATCTGGTCCTGGACTTTTGTTTGTTGGAAGATTTTTAATCACAGTTTCAATTTCATTACTTGTGACTGGTCTGTTCATATTTTGTATTTCTTCCTGGTTCAGTCTTGGAAGGTTATACGTTTCTAAGAATTTGTCCATTTCTTCCCATTGTCCATTTTATTGAAATAGAGTTGCTTGTAGTAGTCTCTTAGGATGTTTTGTATTTCTGTGGTGTCTGTTGTAACTTCTCCTTTTTCATTTCTAATTTTATTGATTTGAGTCCTCTCCCTCTTTTTCTTGATGAGTCTGGCTAATGGTTTATCAATTTTGTTTATCTTCTCAAAGAACCAGCTTTTAGTTTTATTGATATTTGCTATTGTTTTGTTTCTATTTCATTTATTTCTGCTCTGATCTTGATGATTTCTTTCCTTCTACTAACTTTGGGTTTTGTTTGTTCTTCTTTCTCTAGTTCCTTTAGGTGTAAGTTTAGATTGTTTATTTGAGATCTTGAGATAGGATTGTATTCCTATAAACTTCCGTTTTAGAACTGCTTTTGCTGCATCCATAGGTTTTGGGTCATTGTGTTTTCGTTGTCATTTGTCTCTAGGTATTTTTTGATTTCCTCTTTGATTTCTTCAGTAAACTCTGGTTATTTAGTAACGTATTGTTTAGCTTCCATGTGTTTGTGTTTTTTAGGTTTTTTTCCATGTAATTGATTTCTAATCTCATAGCACTGTGGTCAGAAAAGATGCTTGATATGATTTCAATTTTCTTAAATTTACTGAGGCTTGATTTGTGACCCAAGATGTGATCTATTCTGGAGAATGTTCCATGTGCACGTGAGAAGAAAGTGTAATCTGCTGTTTTTGGATGGAATGTCCTATAAATATCAATTAAATCTATCTGGTCTATTTTGTCATTTAAAGCTTGTGTTTGCTTATTAATTTTCTGTTTGGATTATCTTTCCAATGGTGTTAAGTGAGGTGTTAAAGTCCCCCACTATTATTGTGTTACTATCGATTTCTTCTTTTGTAGCTGTTCGCAGTTTCCTTATGTATTGAGGTGCTCCTATGTTGGGTGCATATATATTTATAATTGTTTTATCTTCTTCTTGGATTGATCCCTTGATCATTATGTAGTGTCCTTCCTTGTCTCTTGTAACATTCTTTATGTTAAAGTCTAGTTTGTCTGATATGGGTATAGCTACTCCAGCTTTCTTTTGATTTCCATTTGCATGGAGTATCTTTTTCCATCCCCTCACTTTCAGTCTGTATGTGTCCCTAGGTCTGAAGTGGGTCTCTTGTAGACAGCATATATACGGGTCTTGTTTTTGTATCCATTCAGCGAGCCTGTGTCTTTTGGTTGAAGCATTTAATCCATTCAAATTTAAGGTAATTATCGATATGTACATTCCTATTACCATTTTCTTAATTGTTATGGGTTTGTTTTTGTAGGTCCTTGTCTTCTCTTGTGTTTACCACTTAGAGAAGTTCCTTTAGCATTTGTTGTAGAGCTGGTTTGCTGGTGCTGAATTCTCTTAGCTTTTGCTTGTGTGTAAAGTTTTTGATTTCTCCATTGAATCTGAATGAGATCCTGCTGGGTAGAGTAATCTTGGTTGTAGGTTCTTCCCTTTCATCACTTTAAGTATATCATGCCACTCCCTTCTGGCTTGTAGAGCTTCTGCTGAGAAATCAGCTGTTAATTTGTCGTTTTTCCTTTGTACTTTCAATAATTTTTCTTTGTCTTTAATTTTTGTCAATTTCATTACTATGTGTCTCGGCATGTTTCTTCTTGGGTTTATCCTGCCTGCGACTCTCTGCACTTCCTGGACTTGGGTGGCTATTTCGTCTCCCATGTTAGGGAAGTTTTTGACTAAAATCTCTTCAAATATTTTCTCAGGTTCTTTCTCTCTCTCTTCTCCTTCTTGGACCCCTATAATGTGAATGTTGTTATGTTTAATGTTGTTCCAGAGGTCCCTTAGGCTGTCTTCATTTCTTTTCATTCTTTTTTCTTTCTTCTGTTCCACGGCAGTGAATTCCACCATTCTGTCCTCCAGGTCACTTATCCGTTCTTCTGCCTCAGTTATTCTGCTATTGTTTCCTTCTAGTGTATTTTTCATTTCAGTTATTGTATTGTTCATCTATGTTTGTTTGTTCTGTAATTCTTTTAGGCTTTTGTTCTTTAATTCTTCTAAGTCTTTGTTAAACATTTCTTGCATCTTCTCAATCTTTGCCTCCATTCTTTTTCCAGTGTCCTGGATCATCTTCACTATCATTATTCTGAATTCTTTTTCTGGAAGGTTTCCTATCTCCACTTCATTTAGTTGTTTTTCTGGGGTTTTACTTTGTTCCTTCATCTGGTAGATAGCCCTCTGCCTTTTCATCTTGTCTATCTTTCTGTGAATTTGGTTTTTGTTCCACAGGCTGTAGGATTGTAGTTCTTCTTGCTTCCTCTGTCTGCCCTCTGTGGATGAGGCTATCTAAGAGGCTTGTGTAGGTTTCTGATGGGAGGGACTAGTGGTGTGCAGATCTCAGTAAAACTTTAATCCACTTGTCTGCTGCTGGGTGGGGCTGAGTCCCCTCCCTGTTGATTGTTTAGCCTGAGGCGACCCAACATTGGAGCCTACCCAGCTCTTTGGTGGGGCTACTGGCAGACTCTGGGAGGGCTCACGCCCAGGAGTACTTCCCAGAACTTCTGCTGCCAGTGTCCTTGTTCTCATGGTGAGCCACAGCCACTCCTGCCTCTGCAGGAGACCCTGAACACTAGCAGGTATGTCTGGTTCAGTCTCCTATGGTGTCACTGCTCCTTTCCCTGGGTCCCAATGTGCACACTACTTTGTGTGTGCCCTCCAAGAGTGTAGTCTCTCTTTCCCCCAGTCTTGTCAAAGTCCTGCAATCAAATCCCAGTAGCTTTCAAAGTCTGATTCTCTAGGAATTCCTCCTCCCATTGCCGGACCCCATGTTGGGAAGTCTGATGTGAAGCTCAGAACCTTCACTCCAGTGGGTGGACTTCTGTGGTATAAGTGTCCTCGTTTGTGAGTCCTCCACCCAGCAGTTATGGGAATTGATTTTATTATGATTGCACCCCTCCTACCGTCTCATTGTGGCTTCTCCTTTGTCTTTGGATGTGGGGTATCTTTTTTGGTTAATTCCAGTGCCTTTCTGTCGATGATTGTTCAGCAGTTAGCTGTGATTGTGGTGCTCTTGCAAGAGGGAGTGAGCGCACATCCTTCTACTCCACCATCTTGAACCAGAAAAAAATGTTATTTGTATTCTTTTTGATGATAGCCATTCTGACAGGTGTGAGATGATATCTCATTGTGATTTTGATTTCCATTTCCCTGTTGATTAGTGATATTTAGTATCTTTTCATGTGCCTGTTGGCCATCTGAATTTCCTCTTTGGAAAAATATCTATTCAGTTCTTCTGCCCATTTTTTACATTAATTTTTTTTTTAATTAATTATTTATTTTTGGCTGTGTTGGGTCTTCGTTTCTGTGCAAGGGCTTTCTCTAGTTGCGGCGAGCAGGGGCCACTCTTCATCGCAGTGCGCGGGCCTCTCACTGTCACGGCCTCTCTTGTTGCGGAGCACAGGCTCCAGACGCACAGGCTCAGTAGTTGTGGCTTACGGGCCCAGTTGCTCCGTGGCATGTGGGATCTTCCCAGACCAGGGCTCGAACCCGTGTCCCCCGCACTGGCAGGTGGATTCTCAACCACTGCACCACCAGGGAAGCCCCTTCTGCCCATTTTTTAAACTTTAAAAAAAAAAGTTGACATATGAGCTGTTT
This sequence comes from Eubalaena glacialis, assembly GCF_028564815.1. NCBI lineage: Eukaryota > Metazoa > Chordata > Mammalia > Artiodactyla > Balaenidae > Eubalaena > Eubalaena glacialis. The sequence continues at coordinate 8,305,626 of NC_083725.1, read as the reverse complement.
ATAAATGTTGAATTTTAACCCCTTAATGGTCATATCATTTGAAAAAGTTTCCATAATTCAGTAGCTTTTATTATTGTTTTGTCAATGGTTTCATTTGCCATACAAAAACTTTCAATTAGGTCCATTTGTTTATTTTTGCTTTTATTTCCCCTCCTTGAAGAGACAGATCCAAAAATATTGCTACAATTTATGTCAATGATTGTTCTGCCTATGTTCTCTTATAAGAGTTTTATGGTTTCTGGTCTTACATTTAGGTCTTTAATCCATTTTGAGTTTATTTTTGTATGTGGTGTTGGAGAATGTTCTAATTACATCATTTACATGCAGCTCTCCAATTTTCCCAACACCACTTATTGAAGAGACTGCTTTTCTCCATTGTTTATTCTTGTTTCCTTTGTCATAGATTAATTGACCATAAGTATGTGGGTTTATTTCTGAGCTCTCTATCCTGTTTCATTGATATATGGGTCTGTTTTTTGAGCCAGTACCATACTGTTTTGATTACTGTAGTTTTGTAGTATAGTCTGAAGCCTGGAACTGTGATTCTTCAGCTTTGTTCTTCTTTATCAAGACTGTTTTAGCTAATTGGGGTCTTTTGTGTTTCCATACAAATTTTAAAATTGTTTTAGTTCTGTGAAAAATGTCATTGGTAATTTGATGGGGATTGCATTGAATCTGTAGATTGCCTTAGGTGGTACAGTCATTTTGACAATATTGATTCTTCGAATTCAAGAACACAGTATATCTCTCCATCTGTTTGTGTTGTCTTCAACTTCTTTTGTTAGTGTCTTACAGTGCTCTGACTACAGGTCTTTTACATCCTTGGGTAGATGTATCCCTAGGTATTTTATTCTTTTTAATGTGATAGTAAATGGGATTATTTCCTTAATTTTTCCTTAATTTCTCTTTGTTCATTGTTAGTGTACAGTTCATTGTTAGTGTACAGAAATGCAACAGATTTTAATTAATTTGTATATTAATTTTGTATCCTGAAAGTTTACCAAATTCATTAAGGAGTTCTAGTAGAGTTTTGTGTCTTCTTTAGAATTTTCTGTGCATGATATCATGTCATCTAGAAACTGTGACAGTTTTTCTACATCCTCGCCAATTTGGATACCCTTTATTACCGTTTCTGGTATGATTTATGTGGCTAGGATTCTAATATGTATTGAATAAAAGGTGAGAGTGGACATCCTTGTCTTGTTCCTGATCTTAGAGGAAATGCTTTCATCTTTTTGTCATTGAGTATTATGTTAGTTGTGGGCTTTTCATACATAGCCTTCATTATGGTGAGGTATGTTCCCTCTATACCCACTTTCTGGAGAGTTTTTATGTAAATAGATGTAGGATTTTGTCAAAAGCTTTTTCTGTATCTATTGATATGATCATATGGTTTTTATTTTTCAATTTTTGAATGTGGTGTATCACATTGATTAATTTGCAGATATTGAAAAATCCTTGCATTCCTCAGATAAACCCCACTTGATCATGGTGTATGATTCTTTTAGTGTATTGTTGGGTTTGGTTTGCTATCTCATGGAGGATATTTGCATCTATGTTCATCAGAGATTTTGGCCTGTAATTTTCTTTTTGTGTGTGTGTGTGATATTTTTGTCTGGTTTTGGTATCAGGGTGATGGTGGCCTCATAGAACGAATTTAGAAGTATTTCTTCCTCTGCAGTTCTTGGAATAGTTTGAGAAGGATACGTGTTAACTCTTCTCTAAATATTTGGTAGAATTCAGCTGCGAAGGCATCTGGTCCTGGACTTTTGTTTGTTGGGAGTTTTTAAATTACTGATTCAATTTCATTACTGGTAATTGGTCTGTTCATATTTTCTATTTCTTCCTGGTTCATTATTGGGAAATTGTACTTTTCTAAAAATTTGTTCATTTCTTCTAAGTTGTCCATTTTATTGGCATATGGTTGTTCATAGTAGTCCATTATGATCATTTGCATTTCCATGGTGTTGGTTTTAACTTCTCCTTTATAATTTCTGATTTTATTGATTTGGGCCTTCTCCCTTTGCTTTATGTGTCTTGCTAAAAGTTTATCAATTTTGTTTACCTTTTCAAAGAACCAGCTTTTGTTTGATATTTTCCATTTTTAAAAGTCATTTATTTCTGCTGTGTTAGTTATGATTTCTTTTCTTCCACTAACTTTGGGTTTTGTTTGTTCTTCTTTTTCTAGTTCCTTTAGGTGTAAGGTTGGGTTGTTTGTGATTTTTGTTTCCTGAGGTAAGCTGTATGACTATAATCTTCCCTCTTAGAACTGCTTTTGCTGCATCCCGTAGATTTTGGATTGGGATGTTCTGATTTTCATTTGTCCCTAGTTAGTTTTTGATTTCTTCTTTGATTTCCTCAGTGATAACATATTGTTTAGCCCCCACGTTTGTGGGTTTTTTTCCTTGTAGTTTATTTCTAACCTCACAGTGTTGTGGTGAGAAAAGATGCTTGATATCATTTCAGTTTTCTTAAATTTACTGAGGCTTGTTTTGTGGCCTAGCATGTGCTCTATCCTGGAGGTTATTCCATGTGCACTTGAAAAGAATGTGTATTCTGCTTTCAGATGGAATGCTCTATATATATCAATTAAGTTCATCTCGTCTAATGTGTTGTTTCCTTATTGATTTTCTGTATGATCTGTCCATTGATGTAGAGGGGGTGATAAATTACACTACTGTTATTGTGTTACTGTCAGTTTCTCCTTTTATGTTTGTTAATATGTGCCTTATGTATTTAGGTGCTCCTATGTTGGGTGCATATATATTCACAATTGTTATATCAATTTCTTGGATTGATCCCGTGATCATTATGTAGTGTCCTTTGTCTCTTGTAACAGTCTTTATTTTTTATTTGATTTACTTTTTAAAATATTTATTTATTTATTTGGCTGCGCCAGGTCTTAGTTACAGCATGCGGGATCTTTGATCTTCATTGTGGCATGCAGGATCTTTTTTAGTTGCGGCATGCGAACTCTTAGTTGTGGTATGTGGGATCAGTTTGCACCCTCCTCTGGGACAATTGCTGCATCTTACCTCCTTTGTGACACCTTTTGCATCTTTGTTTAAGCCATAAAAAAGGCTTATTGGTTTGAGTCACTATTGAGATTAATGTAAGATCCTACTTGTCAATGGCCAGATCATAGATGCTTTGTGTTCTACTTTTTTGGCTGCGCCACACATCTTGCAGGATCTTGGTTCCCCAAACAGGATCGAATGTGGGCCCTGGCAGTGAAAGCGCCGAGTCCTAACTACTGGACCACCAGGGAATTCCCATGGATACTTTGAATTGGCTATATTTGAATAAAATATTTTTTTAGCTCTCATTCTAAAAAATTTTCTTATTTGGTACCTATGGAAAGACCAAATTTTTAAAAGACACAAAGGAATATATTGGCTAGCCTTAGAGACTCCCTTAATAAGATGAAGGAAAAGAAATTAGACTTAGAACCAAAAACTAAATTCCTCTTCTTGAAGTCCAGCCCCATCACCTCAGCAAAATCCCTTAACTCCCAAATTCCCCCTCCTTCCACAGAAAATCCCTCAAACACCCAGCTGCCTATTTTGACTTCCCTTTCTTTACAAGATTTATGAGAGTGCTCTGGCCTAATCTCCAGGCCTGGGGTATATAGGTTACTCATGTAAATACTAAAATTCAGGAATTTAATTTAGCAGAAGCAGCCAAGATGGGCGGTAGGGCTTACTTTGTTGTCCCTATAACTAACTCCTCTACTTTCCAGGGCTGTGTAAGCAGGCTCTGCCAACTTAAGGCCTTCCTATACAATGTCTTTTGTGGACGTATCCTAGACTCCCACCCAAAGAATTCATGTCCCCTGGACAGCAGCAGATTTTTAAAATTTTAATGCCCCTTTACCTCCACTTTCAGAAGATCCTACCAAATTCAGAGAGAAACCTAGAAAGATCAGTGGCCATTCACAACCTTGATCACAGGGACCTTGATTAGCTGCTAGTGGGTGTTCTTCCTACTCATGATTACACTGTAGTTAACAGACAAGCAAGACAGCTTCCTGAGGAAAGCCCACACCACACAGAGGATACAGATGACCAGAATTTCTTCTAGGCCTGCCTACAAATGATCAGCTGAAGGCTAATACTCAGGGCCTGACAGAAGCAATAGTTGAGGCTTTTTTCCCCTAAGGTGAATTGGCTCAAGTTTGAATTGTGAACTCAGAAAGAACGCCTTTGTTAAAATGCTTTATACAGACTTAACAAAAGGCACACTGCCTTCAAGTCTTTGTGAAATGATTTACTAAAACATTCCAGACAAACAGCTCTAAATCCAGAACATATAAAACTTTTGATTTCCATCTTAGTTGACAGTCTCCCTGACATAAAGAAATAAATTGACGATAATGTAGTTGGATGGGAGGATCAGCCCCTTGATATCATTTAGGCTGCAACCCAATTATTTGAGAAATGAAAAGTAACTGTCCTTATCTTACAATTCTTTGCAAAATCAGAAATGTAGCTCTAGAAAAAGTTACTATCCCCCAAACCTCCCCTATTCATCTCAAAATGCTTGTAGATATTATAAAATATCAGGACATTGGAACAGAATTGTTCTAAAATGAAGGTAATTATCCTAAACTTCTGATAATAGAGAAATATACCTCAAAACTCCTGGGAGAAAACTTTCATTCTTTTTCTGTCCTTTGAAATGTAAATCTCACCATGTCTTGAAAATGTAAACACCCCAGGAAACAACTAAAATACAACCCGTACTCATCAGAGAAGAAGAGGGGTGGAGGGGAGAGGCTTTTAAAAAATACAAACTGCTATAAACTACCATGCCCCAAATCTAGTCAGGTAAACCTAACTTATTCAAACTGTTGTTTTATAAACTAGTGAGTTTTATATTATTATAACCATCTCATGGCTAAATTTTAAAAATGAAAACTATAAGGTTTCTGTATCTGTCTACATCTTTATGTGTCTATATCTATCTCCCTATCTCTCTATATATCTATGTATCTATCTCTCTCTATTGCAGATGTGTTGTATTTTCTACCTCTGAATGGTATTGCTAAAATTAATTTGTAAAGAACTCCATTTAATTGACTTAAAAAGAAACAAGTGCTATATAAATTAAGTATACTCTCAGAAGTATAGAAACTTAACCCAAATGTTTTTCAAGTTTACATGATCTGGGACAATCCTTGGTAAATAAAAGCTAGTTGAAGATGTGAACATGTCTTGAGTTATCAATATTGAATATAATGCTTTGATTTTACCTTGCTTTTTAGTAAAATAAGTTCACATTATCAGTTACAAAATTTGTCAGCAAGAAAAATAGCTTGGGGTGATGGTTGACTTTGTCTCATGAAGTTGTCATGGGTAATCTAAACATAATTGTTGGGAGCAAGTGATTTAGATAGGTGTAAATGGGATAAGAGTTTTTAGGTGAACTTTTTCCCACAATAATTATGTTTTATGGTATGTGTACTTACATAGTTTCCCAAATGTTTTTGGTAACTTACATACTTAGAGTTTGCTAAGTTAAGTTAAATGATAAAAATTCACTGAATATCTAGATCAATTCTAAATAAGATAAAATACTGCAACATTAATTACTGAAAATAGATTTACCCACTTTTGATTTCCTTTTACAGAGGAACTGAAAATATTTGGATCTATTGGTTTCTACATGTTTCATGCCACACTGAAAAACTATAAGAAAGCATGTGTTTCTAGAAATTATAAAATATATTCATAAATTTGCCAATCTAAAGATGCTGTTCTAACAGACAGTTCATAATTGCTTATTTAGTTTTCATTAGGAATTAAGTTTTCTAAGGGTCAAGAATTCTAACATGTGTAACTTTTAGGTACTACAAATAATAAGGGAAGCAACTCTGTATGCAAGGAAAGTTGAATGTGGCTTTATTTTTTGTTTGTTTAGAAAAGGTACAAGGTATGGAGATGCATTTTTATTGAGGGAAATTAAAGTGAACTTGTCCTAAATTAAATCTGGTTATTTCAGAATGGGAAGGAAGGAAATGAAGGACACACTATGGACATAGAAAGTTGAAAAGAGAGAGAGGAAGAAGAAATCTTTTGTGATCAAGTTGGCTAAAAATTGAACTGTTTTTATAAGGGTTGTAAAATTAAGCTTTAATACCAATAGTGTACTTATGTAAAACTGAATTTTCTTCTGCTAAAAGGACAGTTTTTTTGATTATTGGTCTGCTCTTAAAAGAAATTTAAAATAAGGTTTTTCTTTACTTTTTAAGTAATCTGCCTAGAGAGCAAAGATTTTGTTTTATCAAAATAATTTCCTGTGGTGCTTCATGTTATCTTTAGCACTAGGTCTTTGATTACTTAAATAAACGAAGTCTTTCTTTGATATTAAAATAGCTAAGTTTTATTCAGAAGTATGTAACTTTCTGTATTTGCCTTTGAAATCTCTTATTGTCACTTTAAAATGGATAATTAAGTATTGTTTCATAATGATCTGTGGTCATTTTTAGTCAAATGTCCAAAACATTTTGATATTTTTGAAACATTTTCCAAAATCAAATTCTAAATGAAGTCTTTCTGATCTGCAAGTAACTTTAGAATTTCTCCATAGGGCTCCTGGAAAATTTGTTCTCTTATTTTAAAAAAATTTGTTCTTTTAAAAAAAAAGAGATGTTACTCTAATTAGGCTTATTTGATATATTAAATTCCATGGGAAGCATTATCAAGTAAGTGATGCTAAACCTTCTTAAGTTACATTTGTATGGATATATATTATTAATATATGTCCTGATGTAATGATGTAAATAGCCATAATTCTAGTTATTATCTTAAAATGTTGTATGTCACAGAAATAACTAAATTTCCTTGTCAATAGAACTTCAATGAACTCTCATCAGATTTTTAACCATGGCCATTTTTAAGTCTTTGTATTTTATAAAGAGTTATTATTTTACTCTCATGCTTTTGCAAATATGTTTCATCTTCAGAGAGATTCATGGAAAGGACTCTGACAAGTACTCTAGAATACAGGTTTCTGATCACTTTAAGATAATATCACGAAAATGGGTAAGAATTTGCAGAACTCTAACAGGGAAACTGATGGCTTCATAAAAGTGCTAACAAAAGATCAATCAATATCAACAAGAATTAGTTTCATGGGAACTGAATGAACTGATGAGGATTATTATAATTTTTTAATGACTTTGTTTGAAACATTGCTGGTTCCTTAATGTTTTGTTTTTCCAGATTAAGAAAATCTTTTTTCTTAAGCTATCTATGACTTACAGCAACTTGGTAAAGTATACCTTTGTGAACAAATATGAAATAGTTACTTTTTCTCCTTACATGATCCCTTCAGAATTAGGAAACCATCAGTGAGTATTCTTATTTTCATGGCAATTTAGTTATTTGCGTAAATTCTATAAGAATCTGTTCTTGTAGAAGGATGCAATTGGAAAACTTGGTTCTATTACAAAGGCTTTGGCTGGAATGTATTATTTGACAATATGAATAGAATCAGATATGACCAGATAGCTTTAAGGAACTAAAGTTGACTTCATGGAGCCAATAAAGCCCCTCAGAAAAATTGCCCTATTACATTGCTTACAGGGTTACCCATAGCCTTACCACATGAATAAGGAAGGTCATTTCCTGGCAAGTGCAGGAAACTCAGGATATTTGGGGGACCTTGAGAAGAGATGAATTCACCCAAATCTACAGGTATTGTGCAGATGAAGCCTGGTATCAAGTTCTTGGCTTGGCTTCCTAGCCTTGATAGGTTTTTAAAAGTCCATTCTGAGATTCCTTATGAAAAGTTCCAATAAAGCAGATTAAAAGAGCTTATGTGGTCAATCACTATTCTTGCTACACTTATGTAAATAATTAGGCCCAGTTTATTGAAACTAGACTTAAACACAATAAGACTAATTTGTTTGCAAATTATCTTCAATAGAAATGGGGGTGATAATGAGAGAAAAATTATGTTTCAACAATACACCTTTGGGGTATCTAATTCTAGTGCTGTTAATTTTCATTGAGGTTTTGTTTTCTACCTGTAAAGTGGACTAGATTCTGAATTCTTCTAGTTTTCGCCAATATTTGGCTCCAACTCTCCAAACTAATGTTTCCAATTTTTTTGCACCCTTCTGATTTGGAATCCTTGAGAACTAAAACTGTTCTTTTTCTGAAGCCAAGTAAGCAAAAGTTGGACAACCTGATATAAACCTCAGAGAAATCACACCAGCTCATGTATGATAATCTTTGTGTGTGTTGCTGTATGGACCTCTCAGAAATATCACCAGAGACTTTCAAACTGCAAATCATGAAAACTGTCAGATTGCCACTGCCTGCTTTCAATTCATCTGAAGATGCTTTGAGCCCAACAATTAGAAATCTTTGACTGGCTGCCCTCAAGACTCAGACTGGGCCTAACTTTGGGAGCCTACCTGCATCACTGCCTCCTGATATGAGGCACGATTGTTTAACTGCACTGACCTATTATCAGGATTAAGAGACTGGTTCAGTGATGGAGCAATCTACCAACTCTACTTCTGGAATGTGGAACTTCTAGGGGAAGTTTCAAAGGTGGGAGTGAAGGGGAGCAGAATATGCCACTCCCAAATGTGCCACTCTGACATGTGAATATATTTAAGCTGAAGACAATCAGGCCCAAAAGACTCAGGAAGGGCTTTTTAACTCCCCCTTAACTGCCTAAAAGAATTTAGATAAGGGAGTGGCCAAGATGGTAGAGTAAAGAATCTGAACTCACCTTATCCCATGGGCATACCAAAATTACAACCATTTACAGAGCAACTATTAATGAGAAAGACCTGAAGACTAGCAGAAAAAATCTACAACTAAAGACATAAAGAGGGAAGAGAGGAACGAAGATGGTGGAGTAGAAGGACGTGCTCTCACTCCCTCTTGCGAGAACACCAGAATCACAACTAGCTGCTAGACAATCATCAACAGGAAGACACTGGCACTCACCAAAAAAGAAACCCCACATCCAAAGACAAAGGAGAAGCCAAAATGAGATGGTAGGAGGGGCGCAATCACAGTAAAATCAAATCCCAGAACTGGTGGGTGGGTGACTCACAGAATGAAGAACACATATCACAGAAGTCCACCCTCTGGAGTGAACGTTCTGAGCCCCACGTCAGGCTTCCCAACCTGGGGGTCCAGCAACGGGAGGAGGAATTCCTAGAGAATCAGACTTTGAAGCCTAGTGGGAATTGATTGAAGGACTTCAACAGGACTGGGGGAAACAGAGACTCCACTCTTGGATGGCACACACAAAGTTGTGTGTGCATCGGGACCCAGGGGAAGGAGCAGTGACCCCAGGGGAGACTGAACCAGACCTACCTGCTAGTATTGGAGGGTCTCCTGCAGAGGTGGGGGTGGGGGGGTTGTGGCTCACTGTGGGGACAAGGACACTGACAGCAGAAGTTCTGGGAAGTACTCCTTGGTGTGAGCCCTCCCAGAGTCTGTCATTAGCCCCACCAAAGAGCCAAGGTAGGCTCAAGTGTTGGGTTGCCTCAGGCCAAACAACCAACAGGGAGGGAACCCAGCCGCACCCATCAACAGTCAAGTGGATTAGAGTTTTACTGAGCTCTGCCCACCAGAACAACAGTCAGCTCTACCCACCACCAGTCCCATCCATCAAGCCTCTTAGATAGCCTCATCCACCAGAGGGCAGACAGCAGAAGCAAGAAGAACTACAATCCTGCAGCCTGTGGAACAAAAAACACATTCACAGAAGCACAGACAAGATGAAAAGGCAGAGGGCAATGTACCAGATGAAGGAACAAGATAAAACCCCAGAAAAATAACCAAATGAAGTGGAGATAGGCAACCTTCCATAAAAAGAATTCAGAATAATGATAGTGAAGATGATCCAGGACCTCGGAAAAAAAATGGAGGCAAAGATCAAAAAGATGCAAGAAATGTTTAACAAAGACCTAGAAGAATTAAAGAACAGAGATGAACAATACAATAACTGAAATGAAAACTACATTAGAAGGAATCAATAGCAGAATAACTGAGGCAGAAGAACGGATAAGTGACCTGGAAGACAGAATAGTGGAATTCACTGCTGTGGAACAGAATAAATAAAGAATGAAAAGAAATGAAGACAGCCTAAGAGACTTCTGGGACAACATGAAATGCAACAACATTCGCATTATAGGGGTCCCAGAAGGAGAAGAGAGAGAGAAAGGACGCGAGAAAATATTTGAAGAGATTATAGTCGAAAACTTACCTAACATGGGAAAGGAAATAGCCACCCAAGTCCAGGAAGTGCAGAGAGTCCCATACAGGATAAACCCAAGGAGAAACATGCCAAGACACATAGTAATCAAATTGGCAAAAATTAAAGACAAAGAAAAGTTATTGAAAGCAGCAAGAGAAGAACGAAAAATAACATACAAGGGAACTCCCATAAGGTTAACTGCTGATTTCTCAGCAGAAACTCTACAAGCCAGAAGGGAGTGGCATGATATACTTAAAGTGATGAAAGGGAAGAATCTACAACCAAGATTACTCTACCCGGCAAAGATCTCATTCAGATTTGATGGAGAAAACAAAAGCTTTACAGACAAGCAAAAGCTAAGAGAATTCAGCACCAGCAAACCAGCTCTACAACAAATGCTAAAGGAACTTCTCTAAGTGGGAAACACAAGAGAAGAAAAGGACTTACAAAAACAAACCCAAAACAATTAAGAAAATGGTCACAGGAACATACATATCAACAATTACCTTAAACGTGAACGGATTAAATGCTCCAATCAAAAGACACAGGCTCGCTGAATGGATACAAAAACAAGACCCATATATATGCTGTCTACAAGAGACCCACTTCAGACCTACGGACACATACAGACTGAAAGTGAGGGGATGGAAAAAGATATTCCATGCAAATGGAAATCAAAAGAAAGCAGGAGTAGCTATACTCATATCAGATAAAATAGATTTTAAAATAAAGAATGTTACAAGAGACAAGGAAGGACACTACATAATGATCAAGGGATCAATCCAAGAAGAAGATACAACAATTATAAATATATATACACCCAACATAGGAGCACCTCAATACATTAGGTAACTGCTAACAGCTATAAAAGAGGAAATCGACAGTAACACAATAATAGTGGGGGAGTTTAACACCTCACTTACACCAATGGACAGATCATCCAAAGTGAAAATAAATAAGGAAACAGAAGCTTTAAATGACACAATAGACCAGATAGATTTAATTGATATTTATAGGACATTCCATCCAAAAACAGCAGATTACACTTTCTTCTCAAGTGTGCATGGAACATTCTCCAGGATAGATCACATCTTGGGTCACTAATCAAGCCTCAGTAAATTTAAGAAAATTGAAATCATATCAAGCATCTTTTCTGACCACAATGCTATGAGATTAGAAATGAATTATAGGGAAAAAAACGTAAAAAACACAAACACATGGAGGATAAACAATACGTTACTAAACAACCAAGAGAGCACTGAAGAAATCAAAGAGGAAATCAAAAAATACCTAGAGACAAATGACAATGAAAACACGACAATTCAAAACCTATGGGATGCAGCAAACGCAGTTCTAAGAGGGAAGTTTATAGCTATACAAGCCTACCTCAAGAAACAAGAAAAATCTCAAGTAAACAATCTAACCTTACACCTAAATGAACTAGAGAAAGAAGAACAAACAAAACCCAAAGTTAGCAGAAGGAAAGAAATCATAAAGATTAGAGCAGAAATAAATGAAATAGAAACAAAGAAAACAATAGCAAAGATCAATAAAACTAAAAGCTGGTTCTTTGAGAGGATAAACAAAATTGATAAACCATTAGCCAGACTCATCAAGAAAAAGAGGGAGAGGACTCAAATCAATAAAATTAGACATGAAAAAGGAGAAGTTACAACAGACACTGCAGAAATACAAAGCATCCTAAGAAACTACTACAAGCAACTCTATTTCAATAAAATGGACAATGGGAAGAAATGGACAAATTTTTAGAAACGTATAACCTTCCAAGACTGAACCAGGAAGAAACAGAAAATATGAACACACCAATCACAAGGAATGAAATTGAAACTGTGATTAAAAATCTTCCAACAAACAAAAGTCCAGGACCAGATGGCTTCACAGGTGAATTCTATCAAACATTTAGAGAAGAGCTAACACCCATCCTTCTCAAACTCTTCCAAAAAATTGCAGAGGAAGGAACACTCCCAAACTCATTCTATGAGGCCACCATCACCCTGATACCAAAACCAGACAAAGATAGTACAAAAAAGAAAATTACAGACCAATATCACTCATGAATATAGATGCAAAAATCCTCAGCAAAATACTAGCAAACAGAATCCAACAACACATTAAAAGGATCATACACCATGATCAAGTGGGATTTATCCCAGGGATGCAAGGATTCTTCAATATACGCAAATCAATCAATGTGATACACCACATTAATACACTGAAGAATAAAAACCATATGATCATCTCAATAGATGCAGAAAAATCTTTTGACAAAATTCAACACCCATTTATGATTAAAAACTCTCCAGAAAGTGGGCATAGAGGGAACCTACCTCAACATAATAAAGGCCGCATATGACAAACCCACAGCAAACATCATTCTCAATGGTGAAAAACTGAAAGCATTTCCTCTAAGATCAGGAACAAGATAAGGATGTCCACTCTCACCACTATTATTCAACATAGTTTTGGAAGTCCTAGCCACGGCAATCAGAGAAGAAAAAGAAATAAAAGGAATACAAATTCGAAAAGAAGTAAAACTGTCACTGTTTGCAGATGACATGATACTATACATAGAGAATCCTAAAAATGCCACCAGAAAACTACTAGAGCTAGTCAATGAATTTGGTAAAGTTGCAGGATACAAAATTAATGCACAGAAATCTCTTGCATTCCTATACACTAATGATGAAAAATCTGAAAGAGAAATTAAGGAAACACTCCCATTTACCATTGCAACAAAAAGAATAAAATACCTAGGAATAAACCTACCAAGGGAGACAAAAGACCTGTATGCAGAAAACTATAAGACACTGAGGAAAGAAATTAAAGATGACACCAACAGATGGAGAGATATACCATGTTCTTGGATTGGAAGAATCAATATTGTGAAAATGACTATACTATCCAAAGCAATCTACAGATTCAATGCAATCCCTATCAAATTACCAATGGCATTTTTTACGGAACTAGAACAAATCATCTTAAAATTTGTATGGAGACAAAAAAGACCCCGAATAGCCAAAGCAGTTTTGAAGGGAAAAAAAACGGAGCTGGAGGAATCAGACTCCCTGACTTCAGACTATACTACAAAGCTACAGTAATCAAGACAATATTGTACTGGCACAAAAACAGAAACATAGATCAATGGAACAAGATAGAAAGCCCAGAGATAAACCCACGCACCTGCGGTCAACTAATCTATGACAAAGGAGGCAAAGATATACAATGGAGAAAAGACAGTCTCTTCAATAAGTGGTGCTGGGAAAAGTGGACAACTACATGTGAAAGAATGAAAATACAACACTCCCTAACACCATACACAAAAATAAACTCAAGATGGATTAGAGACCTAAATGTAAGACCGGACACTATAAAACTCTTAGAGAAAAACATAGGAAGAACACTCTTTGACATAAATCACAGCAAGATCTTTTTTGACCCACCTCCTAGAGTAATGGAAATAAAAACAAAAATAAACCAATGGGACCTAATGAAACTTAAAAGCTTTTGCACAGCAAAGGAAACCATAAACGAGACGAAAAGACAACCCTCAGAATGGGAGAAATTATTTGCAAACAAATCAACGGAAAAAGGATTAATCTCCAAAATATATAAACAGCTCATGCAGCTCAATATTTTAAAAAAACAAACAACCCAATCAAAAAATGGGCAGAAGACCTAAATAGACATTTCTCCAAAGAAGACATACAGATGGCCAAGAAGCACATGAAAAGCTGGTCAACATCACTAATTATTAGAGAAATGCAATTCAAAACTACAATGAGGTATCACCTCACACCAGTTAGAATGGGCATCATCAGAAAATCTACAAACAGCAAATGCTGGAGAGGGTGTGGAGAAAAGGGAACCCTCTTGCACTGTTGGTGGGAATGTAAATTGATACAGCCACTATGGAGAACAGTACGGAGGTTCCTTATAAAACTAAAAATAGAATTACCGTATATGATCCAGCAATCCCACTACTGGGCATATACCCAGAGAAAACCATAATTCAAAAAGACACATACACCCCAGTGTTCATTGCAGCACTATTTACAATAGCCAGGTCATGGAAGCAAGCTAAATGCCCATTGACAGACGAATGGATAAAGAAATTGTGGTACATATATGCAATGGAATATTACTCAGCCATAATAAGGAACGAAATTGAGTCATTTGTTGAGACGTGGACGGATCTAGAGACTGTCATACAGAGTGAAGTAAGTCAGAAAGAGAAAAACAAATATCGTATATTAACGCATATATGTGGAACTTAGAAAAATGGTACAGATGAACCGGTTTGCAGGGCAGAAGTTGAGACACAGATGTAGAGAACAAACCTATGGACACCAAGGGGGGAAAACTGCGGTGGCGTGGGGATGGTGGTGTGCTGAATTGGGCGATTGGGATTGACATGTATACACTGATGTGTATGAAATTGATGACTAATAAGAACCTGCAGTATAAACAAACAAACAAAGAAATAACTAATACTAAACTTTCTTTGGGTTATTTGTATGGAAATATGTTAATATAAATGTTTCAGACATTACGTGAAATTTCTAAAAATTTTATATGTTCTGGTATAATGTTATAAGTCATAATTCTAGTTATTACTTTAAAATGTATATTTCAGAAATAACTAAATTTCCTTGTCAATTGCATTATTATGAACTTTCATCAAATCTTTAACTGTGGTCATTTTTTAGTCTTTTGTCATTTACAGACACTTCTGTGTGTACTCTGATGCTTTTGCAAAAATGTTCCTATAAAAGGGTTTCATCTTCAAGGAATTCATGGAAAAGACTCTGACAAGTACAGGTTTCTGGTAACTGAGTATACCGCTGAACTGAATGAATAAGCATTTTCAGAACTCTGATGGAAAACTGATGAATTCAGAAAGGTGCTAACAAAAGATCAAGATGAAAAAAAAATAATTACATGGGACTGAGTGCACTGATGAGGATGATTATAATTTTTGTGACTTTCTCTTTGAATAAAAAAAAAAATCCCCCCCAAAATAAATAAATAAATAAATAAATAAATAAATAAATAAAGACGTAAAGAGGGAACCACAGCACAATGGATAGGAGGGGTAGAGATGTGGTTTAGTCAAGAGCCATACCTCCAGGTAGGCAACCTACAAAGAGGAGGATAACTACAACTGCAGAGGTTCTCCCCAAGGAGCAAGAGGTCTGAGCTCCACATTGGGCTCCCCAGCCTGGGGGTTCCTGCACCAGGAAGAGGAGGCCCCAGCATGTTTGGCTTTGAAGGCCAGTGGGGCTTACTTTCAGGAGAAACAGAGGGCTGTAGGAAATAGCAAATCCACTCTTAACAGGTGCACACAAAATATCACACTCTGAGACCGAGCGCAGAAGCAGTCATTTGAAAGGAGCCTGGGTCAGACCCACGTGCTGACCTTAGAGAGCCTCCTGGAGAGACAGGAAGCAATTGGAGTTCACCCTAGAGATATAGACACTGTCAGCAGCCAATCTGGGGAGCTCATTTTGTCAAGAGGACACTGGCGCTGGCAAGCATCATTTTGCCAAGAGGACACTGGCGCTGGCAAGCATCATTTTGCAATCCTCCCTCTCGTTAATAAACACTGGGCCCTGCCCCCCTCCCCCCCTCCCCCCCTCCCCACCAGCCTGTTGGTACCAGTACTGGGACAACTCAGGCCAAGCAGCTAGCTGGGTGGGTACATAGCTCCACCCACCAGCAGGCTGGCTGCCTTTGGAGCCCCTGAGCTCCCAGAAGCCAAAAGACTCAGCTCTGTCCACCAGAGGACCCAGGACCTGGCTCTGTCCACCACTGCACCAGCCGGCACCAGCCACAGGACTCCTAGGACCCTGCAGCCATATGTTGGGACCTGAACCCACCCACCAGCAGGCCAACACCAACTCCAGGACCCCTAGAGCCAGAGACCCTAAGACCCAGCTCTGCCCACCAGTGGGCTGACACTAGCTCTGGGACCCCCACGTCACACTCACCAGCAGGCCTACACCAGCTCCAAGACATTTTGGGCCCCTCAACCAGCCACCCTGGGATCTGGCCCCTCTTACCAGCAGTCTGATGCCAGCTTTGGTACACCCCAGACCCCACAGCCAGCCATGATAGGAACCAGCTCTGTCCACCAGCAGGCTGACAATAAATTTGGGAACCCCACCCCACAACCACCCAACCTAGGACCCATAGATATATAGTGCTATATATAAACCTCATGGTAACCACAATCCAAAAATCCATAATAGATATACACACACACACAAAAGAAAGGAATCCAAACATAACATTAAAGATAGATATTAAAGGACTTCCCTCGTGGTCCAGTGATTACAACTCCATGCTTCCACTGCAGGGGGCATGGGTTTGATCCCTGGTCAGGGAACTAAGATCCCACATGCTGTGTGGCACAGCCAAAGGGAAAAAAAATAAATAAATCACAAGGGAAGAAAGCAAAAGAAGAAAGGAACAAAAAAGGTCTACAAAAACAACTCCCCCAAATGAACAAAATGGCAATAAATACATACCTATCAATAATTACTTTAAATGTAAATGGACTAAATATTCCAATCAAAAGACAGAGTGGCTGAATGGATACAAAAACAGGACCCATATATATGCTGCCTACAAGAGAAACACTTCAGATCTAAAGACGCACACAGGTTGAAAGTGAGGGGATGTAAAATGGTATTCCATGCAAATGGAAATCAAAAGAAAGCCAAAGTATCAATATTCATTAGGCAAAATAGACTTTAAAATAAAGACTGTTATAAGAGACAAAGAAGGACACTACATAATGATCAAGGGATCAATCCAAGAAGAAAATATAACAATTTTAAACAGATATGCACCCAACATAGAATCACCTAAAAACCTAAAGCAAATATTAACAGACATAAAAGGAGTGATTGGCAGTAACATAATAATGGTAGGGAACTTTAACACCCCACCTAAATCAATGGAGAGATCACCTAGGCAGAAAATCAATAAGGAAACACTGGCTTTAAATGATATTTTAGAACAGCTGGAATCAATAGATATATCAAAACAATCCATCTAAAAACAGCAGGATATACATTCAAGTGTACATGGAACATTCTTCAGGATAGGTCACATGCCAGGCCACAAAACAAGTCTCAGTAAATTTAAGAAAATTGAAATCTTATCAAGCACCTTTTCCAACCATAAAGGTATAAACTAGAAATCAGCTACAAGGAAAAAACCACAAAAAACACAAACACATGGAGGTTAAGGAATATGCTAATAAACAACCAATGGATCACTGAAGAAATCAGAGGAAGTCCAAAAATACCTGAAGACAAATTAAAACAACAACACAACAATCCAAATTTATTGGACTCAGCAAAAGCAGTTCCAAAGGAAGTTTATTGCAATACAAGCACACCGCAGGAAACAAAAATCTCAAAGCAACAATCTAATATTTCACCTAAAGGAACTATAAAAAGAAGAACAAGCAAAACCCAAAGTTAGTTGAAGGAAAGAAATCATAAAGATCAGAGCAGAAACAAATGAAATAGAAATTTATATAGAAAAGATCAATGAAATTAAGAGCTGGCTCTTTGAAAAGATAAATTTGATAAACCTTTAGCCAGACTCATCAAGAAAAAGAGAGAGAGAGCCCAGATCAATAAAATCAGAAATGAAAAAGGAGAAGTTACAACTGACACCACAGAAATACAAAACATCAAAAGAAATTACTGTGAACAATTATACACCAATAAAATAAGCAAACTAGAAGAAATGGATAAATTCCCAGGAATGTACAATCTCACAAGACTGAACCAAGAAGAAATAGAAAATATGAACAGACCAATTACCAGTAATGAAATTGAATCAGTAATAAAAAAAATTCCCAAAAAACAAAAGTCTAGGACCAGACAGCTTCCCAGGTGAATTCTACCAAACATTTTGAGAACAGTTAACACCTATCCTTCTCAAACTATTCTAAAAAATTGTAGAGGAAGGAACACTTCCAAACTCATTCTACAAGGCCAGCCTCACCCTCATACCAAAACCAGATGACGATATCACAAAAAAAGCAAATTACATGCCAGTATCACTGATGAACTTAGATGCAAAAATCCTCCATAAAATATTAGCAAATCAAATCCAACAATACATTAAAATGATCATATACTGTGATCAAGTGGGGTTTCTCCCAGAGATGCAAGTATGGTTCAATACTGCAAATCAATCAATGTGATACACCACATTAACAAATTAAAAAATAAAAATCATATGATTATTTCAATAGATGCAGAAAAACTTTTGACAAAATTCAACATCTATTTATGATACAAATTCTCCAGAAAGTGAGTATACAGGGAACATACCTCAGCATAATAAAGGCCATATATGAAAAGCCCACAACTAACATAATACTCAGTGAGGAAAAGCTGAAAACATTTCCTCTAAGACCAGGAACTAGACAAGGATGCCCACTCTCACCACTTTTATTCAACATATATTAAAATCCTAGCCACAGCAATCAGACAAGGAAAGGTAATAAAGGGTATCCAAATTGGAAAGGAAGTAGTAAAACTGTCACTGTTTCTACATAACATGATACTATATACAGAAAATCCTAAAGAAGCCACAAAAATCTACTAGAACTCATTATTGAATTTGGCAAAGTTGCAGGATACAAAATTGATACACAGAAATCTGTTGCATTTCTTTACACTAACAATGAAGTATCAGAGAAATTAAGAAAACCATCCCATTTATAATCACATCAAAAATAATAAAATACCTAGGAATAAACCTAACTAAGGAGGTAAAAGACCTCTGTTTTGAATACTATAAGATACTGATGAAATAAATCAAAGATGACACAAACAGATGGAAAGATATACCATGCTCATGGATTGGAAGAATTAATATTGTCAAAGTGCAAAGTGACCATACTATCCAAGGCAATTTACAGATTCAATGAAATCCCAATCAAAATAACTATGACATTTTTCATAGAAGTAGAACGAATAATTCTAAAACTTGTATGGATACACAAAAGACCCCAAATAGCCAAAACAATCTTGAGAAAGAAGAACAAAGGTGGAGTTATCACACTCCCCAATTTCAAACTATACTACAAAGATACAGTAATCAAAACACTGGCACAAAAACAGACCCATAGATCAATGGAACAGAATAAAGAACACAAAAGTGAACTGGCACTTATATGGGCAATTAATCTATGACAAAAGAGGCAAGAATATACAATGGTGGAAAAGATAGTCTCTTCAATAAGTGGTGTTGGGAAAACTAGACAGCTGCGTGCAAAAGAAACTGACTACTTATACCATGCACAAAAATAAATTCAAAATTGATTAAAGACTTAAATGTAAGACCTGAAACCATAAAACTTTAGAAGAAAACATAGGCAGTGCACACTTTGACAGTGGTCTTAGTAATATTTTTTTGGATATGTCTCGTCAGGCAAGAGAAACCAAAGGAAACATAAAGAAATGGGACTACATAAAACTAAAAAGCTTTTATACATGAAGGAAACCATCAACAAAATGAAAAGGCTGCCTACTGAATGGGTGATGATATTTGCAAATGATATATCTGATAAGGGGTTAATATCTAAGTATACAAAGAATGTACACTACTCAACATCAAAAAAAGAAACAAGCTGATTTTAAAAATGGGCAGAGAATCTGAACATTTTTCCAAAGAAGACATATGGGTGGCCAACAGACACATGAAAAGGTGCTATGTGAAATATTTATGATTGGCAAAATGGGTGGAAAGTTCTTGAAAGAATAAGAATTGGTACAAAGCTACCACTGTCACTGTAGGAACAGCAGGGCGTGGGGAGGGGGCACCCCAGGTCATGGAATGGAGGTCACCCAAGATTGCAAATGAAGCTGGTGGACAATCTTTTTATCCAGTTCCCATACAAACATACGGTGTCTACCAAAGACCACCCAGCAATGGTCCCAGAAGCTCCCACCAGGCCAGGTATCTCTGCCATGCCCTGGAAGTTCTGCCAAACACCTCTCTCCTCTCTTCTTATTTGACTATGGGAGACCAACAAAGGAATTCTGCCAGCCAGCTGCTGTTGCTTTACAAAGCTCCCCTAAAACCCCCTTTTCCCGTCATATGATGTTTAACTAAAGGACAAAAAGAAAAATGTGTGTGTCAGGATAATTTACTGACACATTGCTTTTTCTTTTCCTCTCTCCTCCTCATTTTCTTTTCCCTTCTTAGATTAGCCCTAACTCTAAGAAGTTTCCAGGTCCTTTGTATTCCCTTGCTTCACAGGAGGTCTTATGCTGCACAAGCAGTCATTTGAGGACAATCTCTTTCTGATTTTTTAATCTGGAAACCTGATGCCCTTGAGAGGTTTTCATAGAAAGGAGGAGAGAGAGGTGAATGCCTTCGAGCGCATCACTTCTCCCCACTGCACTTCTACTACCTGGGTCTGAGCCACCATTTTCTCTCTACTGGATTACTATAAAATGTTCCCAGTTTGTCTCCCTGCTTCTGAACAGTGCTGCCTACCTCAACTGTCTGCTCTGTAGAGTAATCAGAGTGATCCTTCCAGAGTCAAGTCAATCACATGCTCCTTCACTCAACTTTCCCAGTAGCTCTCCCCCAATCTCTGTCTCTGTCTCTCTCTCCACTATTCTCTCTACCAGGAATGCCCCCTTCCTGTGACCTGCATGGCTAACTCCCTCTCTTCAAGGTTTTGTTGCATGGTAAAAAAAAAAAAAAAAACAACTCATTAAAAGATTCCATCCTTAAAGAGGACTAAGCTGCCACTTCCTTAAAAACACACCCACAATCCCAGCATTCACAAATCCCCATATCAGGGGCTACTTTTCCCCGATAGTACTTATCACCTTGTAAGAAGACTTTATTTGTTATTATATTTAATGTTTCTGTCACCCCAATTTAAAATAGGTTTAAATTTTCTTTTTCCTGTTCAATTTACTGAGTATCCCAGTATAAGCAGCTTTTGGCAGGAAAGAGCTCTTTGCAGGAAAGCGCTCTCTGCAGGAGCCCCCTTTGTCTTGTCACTAACCTTAAACCAGGCGCCCCCCATGCTCTACTCATCTCTGGCCCAAGCACAACTTTCAAAGCTTTTGATCACACAATATTTTGCCTAACTTGCTGGTTCTTTCTATAGATCAAAGAAGTAGAAATGAAGAATAAGTAATTAACAGATGACCAGAGCTCTTCCCTAGCTTCCCCTTCAGTAATCTTGTGAACAGACTTTGTGAATAGGAGCATCTAAAGAAAAATCACAAGAAGTCGACAAACTGGCATACAAGCCTGCACACAGTGAGGGGATGGCGATGACTCTGACCCCCTATGTCAAATGATTAACTGAGATTACTTCCCTTTAAAAGCTTTCATGGCCAAGCAGAATCTTCAGAGGTGGTTTTTTGGGGGACATTGAGTCCACCATCTCCCCAGATTGCCAGCATTCTGATTAAAAACAAGTTTCCTTTCTACCAGTGTTTCTCTCTCTCTCTATTGATTTTCAAGCGGCAAGCATCTGGACCTGACTCAGTAGTAACACCAGGATATCTAGAACAATGCCTGGCATATGGCAACTGCTCCATAAATATTTGAAAAGAGAAATACATTTCTCCCAGAAGTGGAAGGAAACTGGGATCCTAGGCTCCCTTCTTGATCCTGGAAGTGCCTGAAGGAGCAGGTGACTTCAGAGAGGTGGTGGGGGGAGGTGGCTAGTAGTACACTCAGGAAGGGGGCCCCTCATCTTCATGGATTTCAGACTTGGCAGGAATCAGTGTGGGGCCCAAGCAAGAAACAAAAGCATGGACCAAGGAGCTTCAGCACCGGCAGCTCCACCCTAAGTTCAGACAAAACTGACAGGTTTCCACTGATGTGGAAGACACTCCCTCAAAGGAGATGACAATGGGAAAACCCCTGATAATGACAGAAATTGAGTTCTCTGCCAACCCGGCACATGGTGGCTGGGAGTCAGATTAAAGATGAGTAAAGAAATTAGAAGACGTAACATTCTTCACCACCAGAGACATGGCAAATCCATACTGATTTCACTTATACTTACTGCCCCAGGTAAGTTTTCAGAGAGCCCTCAAAACCATGTTACAGCAAAGTTAGATTCAATTCAAGGGAGTATGAGTCTGCTTCTGGCTTCTTAGGTCTCTGTCTCTGTTGTGCTCTGCTTGAGTGTTTGGGAAACTAAGGCCCTCACACTGCCCCAGGTCAACCCTGGTCCTGTCCTCACACTAGACATTAAAAATCTTTTCTGCTAAACACGGCACTATGATGTGGGTGTGGGGAAGGATGGGACAGGGAGGGAACTTTCTCCTGACCTCCGGTGCAACTTAAATGCCATACCTAGGGAAGTGAGGAGGTGAGAGAGGTGTCCATTTTCTACCTGGATCACCTCTGAGGTCTCCGGATCCTATAGGTAGCCGGGGAGCACATATCTCCTCGTCAGAGCCTGTGCACTGGCCCTGTGTCCCTCACACTCAGAGACATGCCAGACCTGGACTTACATGCCATGCAGGTTGCTGGGAGAGTCTTCTTCTCAGAGAACCAAAGGAAATACCAGCAGGCCAGCTGCTCTCTGGGATGTTGGGTCAGCTGTGGCCCAGAGAGGAGGAGATAATAAGAAAGTGCCTGTGGCTCTGAGTGTGTCCCCGAGGAAGGAACCACAGGTAGATGGTGACGTGGGTCATAGTGTGCACCTGCTCGTGGAGCCAGCAGGGCACCCAGCTCATGTGTGGCTCCTCTCTGGCCTGCACCCTGTTCCTCTTAGTGACAGACAGGTCAGAGGGCAAAGCTTGGGGTGATCATCCCTTGTGGTGTTGGTCTCCTTGTTCTTAGTCCCAGTCACCTGGAACTCATGCAGATCTGGAAGGGGCCCAAGCATAAATGTTTTGTGTGTGATCCTGAAGGAGATTGAGAAGCCTGAGAAGGAGGTGGATGTGGCTCCTTGTGGGCAAGAGATGTGCTCATAGGACCAGGGACCCCATGCATCAGAGGAGAGGCTGATGTGCACACATCCATGATCAGTAGGTGGTCAGGGAAATGGGGACAAGGGGCCACTTTCTCAGTGGCAGGGGTTGAGAGAGCCAAGACTGAGGACAAGGTGAGGCCAGTGCTGTCAAAGGTTGCAGAGAAATCACAGAAAAGTTGGGTCCAACTGTGTGACATCAGTAAAATGACCAAGGAAGGGAGAGGACCTCTCCCTCCCTTGTTGTTCAACAGTCAGGATTCTGGAGGAGGTGGAGCTTGTTCAACAGAGAAAACACTCCCAAATACTCCAGAGAAGTAACAGAATGGCCTCATGTGCTCTCTGGGACAAGACTTGAGGACTGCAGCCAAGATGGAGTCACTTCCAACCTGAATGTCCACCCAGTAGAGGTCCTCATCTGTGCAGGATCTATGTAGCCAGAGAGGGGTGGAGGCTCCCAGGGATGCGAGCAGGAAGAGGGTATGAAGTTTCCCTCTGCTGAGCCTGAAAGTGCTGTGTCACTGAGTCTCCTGGGGAAGCCTCTGGATTGTTGGCTTAGGCTGGGGGTGGTTGGGAGGTAACCAGCTGATTTTGAGGGACTTGCTGTTCATCATGCTTCCATTTTTTTTGTTATAAGTAACACCAGCTTCAAAGCATTTGTTACAGGACCTGGAACTTTAGCCAGTCAGACCCCATCAGGGCTGGCTGCCACTCTCAGAGGCCGCCTGGCCTGGAGATTCATGTGGCCACAGAGGGCAAGCAGCTCAGGACCCTGGGACCCCACACTGCCAGCCCCTCTCTCCCTAACTCCCCTGAGGCATTTGTGATGTGCTGCTCCTCCTTCTCCACATCCTGTGCTGGGGTTCTACGCCCTCCTCTCTCCCCCTTGCCTGTCTGTGCCTTAGATCTCTCAGAACAGAGAAAAAAGACAAAGACAAAAAATGACCAAGAAATTATTTAAGATAGGGGTGATGAACCCTGAGTTCAACACTAACCAACAGACTTTCCAGGGGAAAAAAGGAAGAAAAGATGACATGAATGGGAAGAATTTAACAAAGAAATATGAAAGTAATAACATAAGCACATATTCCTCCCCTGAGGTCAGACATAAATCTTCAAACACAAAGTCTAGCAAATGTCGAGGAGGAAAAACAAATTAAAACCCCACCTAGACACATCATCGTGACATTTCAGTAGGTCAAGTATAAAGAATAGATACTACCCTTTCCTAGACAGAGGAGCAGATCAACTACAAAACAATAATAACTGCGTTGTTCTTTTTGTTAGCAGCACTGGACACTGAGAGTCAATGGAATAATGCCTTTACAATTCTCAGGCAGCCTTCCAGCTTTCAAGATGACAGAGGAAAGATATTTCTGCCCTCCTCTCCTCTCAGAAACCATCCAAACACCACAAGGAGAATGGGAGACAGAGTGCACACCTCACCCTGGCAGAAACACAAGCACTTGTAACACTGAACGATAATACATGGAGAAAGAAGACGGAGGGTGGGCCGGTAGATGGCTTGATAGAGCAGGGATGTGAAACCTCAAGGCCTGGTGAGGGCGGATTAGAAGCAGTCGATGGACCCAGTGGAACCCAGAAAGTCTCTGGAATTGGAGCCACAAGGAACTGCAAAGTGGGACGAGGTTTGAGTTGAAAATCAGTAAGGAAGTTGCAAGAAGCAGATTCCCATTGCTCACAACACCCCACACTGAAGAACAGGCATCCGCCTCTGCCCGCCCAAAGCTGAGACATTTATCAGAGAGCTCCAGCCTCTGGACTCCAGGAACAGCAGGAGGCAGGAGTGAAGGGTCAGACTGGAACGGGGGGATGCAGTGAATGTCAGATAGTGAATGGTGAGCCCATTCCTCCTTCCTCTACCTGCTCCTTTCTCACTCCACCTAATCCTGGTGTCCCCTCCTCACTGTCCCCTAATGCTCTGAGCTAAGTCTATCCTCACCATGATTCTCTGGCTCCCTGTGCCTTGCCGGGAGCTTGCTCACTCAGAAGTGTATTGACAAAGAGAAGATGAGGCCGATCAAGGGGGCATTGGAAGCACATTGCCCATGTTCCAGGCAGAAGAGAAAAAATTGATTACAGGGATTTGTCTCACAGCTACATGCACCACCCTGGCCTTTTACTTTCCAACATGAGAGGAATATCAGCATGTCAGGTGCAGAAGGACAAACTCAACATTCGGGTGAACAAAGACAAGACTCGTTTCTGCACCCTGCACTGCGCTGGCTCCCTTCCACCTCTCCTAGGCTCTAGAGATGCTAAGGGCACTGGAACATAGTAAAATAGAAAGTTCTTTGAGTAAGGTCCAGTACCAACACCTACCACATCTGTGATTTCTGGAAGGATATTTAACCTTCTCCAGCCATCATTTCATCGTTTATTTTCCTGCCATATAGGCAGGGGGGATTGACTTTGATCAAGGATGTAAAGAGCCTAGCACAGTGCTTAGCAATTAGTATGTACTTAATAAATACTAATACCCACCCTCACCCTGTACTTTGATAATTCAAGACTCAGCAAATACCTTCTCTGACCACCTTCAGTCCTGTCAGACTCTTTCCTGCTACAAGCACAATCAGCACCTATGCAATGCTGTCCTGCGTTCCAAAACTTGTTCTCTAAGGGTGTTCCTATGGTTCCCAGATGTATAGCATGTTCTTGAGGGCAAGGATCTTCCCCCCCAAGACCTATCACTTCAAAGGCTTAAAGGCTGAGGGCTCAATAGCACTTGGTTAGAATTGCAGTGATGGAAATAGCTTTTTCCTGGTCCCTGATGAGCTCCCTTTTCTACCTGTAGAAACTCTACCCAAAAGCTTGTCACTGGAAGCACAGGCACCAAAGAAAAAATAGACAAATTTGGCTTTATCAAAATTAAACATGTTTGAGGTTTAAAGATCACTATCAACAAAATGAAAAGAAAAGCCACAGCATGATAGAAAATATTTGCAAAGTATATATCTAGTAAGAATCTAATAACCATAATATATCAATAAATAAGAATTATTTACTAAGATATGTAAAAAGCAATAAAAGACAAATACTCTAAGCAAATCATTTGAATAGATATTTCTCCAAAGAAGATATGTGAATAGCAATAAGCACATGAAAAGATGCTGAACATCATTAGTTATTAGGGATGCAAATCAAAACTGCAATGAGACATCCACGTCACACCCACTAGGATGACTTTTAAAAAGATGGCAATAAAAAATGTTGGTGAGGACGTAGAGTAATTAGAACCCTCATACATTGTTGGTGGGAATACAAAATGGTGCAGCCACTTTGGATAACACTTTGGCACTTCAAGATGTGAAACAATGAATTACCATCTGATATAGCAATTCCTCTCCCAGGTATATACCTAAGGGAAGTGAAAACGAACTCACACAAAAACTTGCACACAAATGTTCACAGTAGCGTAATCCATAATAGGCAAAAAGTGAAAAAACCCAAATGTGTGTCAACTGCTGACTGGATAAAACAAAATGTGGTCTTATCCATGCAGTGGAATACCATTCAGCAATGAAAAAAAATGAGGTACTGATACATACTTGTCTACTTAAAGAAAAACGTACAATGTAAGCGTTGTGAGTTTATGTTCTATTCAGGGACTCAGCAATAAAAAGATATGATGTAGTGATACATGCCTCAACATGAATGAACATTGAAAAGAGTATGCTAACTGAAAGCAGCCGGATGCGAAAGGACACACATTGAATGATGTCATTTGTATGAAATGTCCAGAATAGGCAAATCCATAGAAATAGGAAATGGATGAGTGGGTGCCAAAAACTAGGGGTTGGATGAATGGGGAGTGAATGTTAATGGATACAGGATTTCTTTTTGTGGTGAAGAAAATATTCTGGAATTAGATAGTGGTGATGGTTGTACAACTTTGTGAGTATACGAAAAACTGCTGAATTACATACTTTTAAAGGGTGGGTTTTATGGTATGTGAATTATATCACAATTAAAAATTTTAAAAATAAAGTAGATTAGTGGTTGCCAGGGATTGAGGAAGGAGGGTTGCTTCTGGAGATGATGAAATATGCCATTAGATAGTGGCAATGGTTGCCCAACTTTGTGAATATATAAAAGCCACTGAATTGTACATTTTAAGAAGGAGAATCTTGTGGTATGTCAACTATATCTCAATTATATCTGAAGGAAAGAAGGAAGGAAAGAAGGGAGGGAGGGAGGGAGGGAGGGAGGAAGGACAAAACAGAGATAAAAGCTTTTGCACAGCAAAGGAAATCACTGACAAAACAAAAAGACAGCCTACTGGATGGGTGAAAATATTTGCAAATGATATGACCAATAAGGGATTAATATCCAAAACACATAGATAGCTCATACAACTCAATATCAAAAAAACCCAATTAAAAGTGAGCAGAAAACATGCGTAGACATTTTTCCAAAGAAGATATACAACTGGCCAACAGGCACATGAAAAGATGTTCAATATAGCTAATCAGCAGAAAAATGCAAATCTAAACCACAATGAGATATCACCTCACACCCATCAGAATGCCTATCATCAAAAAGACCACAAATAATGAATATTGGTGAGGATGTAGAGAAAAGGGAACCCTCGTACCCTGTAGGTGGGAGTGTAAGTTGGTGCAGCCACTATGGAAAACAATATGGAGGTTCCTCAAGAAAACTAAAATAGTGTTACCATATGACCCAGCAATTCTACTCCTGGAATTTTCTGAAGAAAATGAAAACACTAATTTGAAAAGACACATGCACCCCAATGTTCATATCAGTATTATTTACAATTGCCAAGGCATGGAAGCAACCTAAGTGTCCATCAACAGATGAATGGATAAAGAAGATGTGGTGTGTATATATATACAATGGAGTACCACTCACTATAAAAGAAAATGAAATTGTGTCATTTGCAACAACAGTGGATGGACTTGGAGGGTATTACTCTAAGTAAAGTAAGTCAGAGAAAGACAAATACTGTATGATACCACTTATATGTGGAATCTAAAAAATACAACCAACTAGTGCATATAACAAGAAAGAAGCAGACTGACAGATATAGAGAACAAACTAGTGGTTACCAGTGGGGAAAGGGAGGGGGAGAGGGGCAAGATTAAGGTGATTAAGAGGCACAAACTACTATGTACGAAATACATAAACTACAAGGATATGCTGTACAGCACAGAGAATATAGCCAATATTTTCTAATAACTTTAAATGGAGTATAATCAATAAAAATTTTGAATCACCATATTGTACACTTGAAACTAATATAATATTGTAAATCAAGTATACCTCAATAAAAAAATAAAAACCACTATTCTTATAAAAAAAAATAGAGAGAGACAGAGAAAGATGGAGGGAGGAGGGGAGAAAAGTAAGCCCAGGGTTTAACTCACATCAGAGGAAGATGAGGAAGAAGACAAGTTGATAGAGGAAAGGATGTCATTAATTCATGAGAAGTACCAGCTCAAGGGAAGGCCTGTTTCCCTGCTTTGCAGTGAGCCAGGGGAGAGTGTGGGATCTGAACTAGGATGCTGCCTCTGCACGTGCTCCTGACCACCTTCCTACGCAGAGCCTTTGCTCTCAGTCCTCTTCCCAGCAGGAAAACGTTATCTCATTGATACTCAGGAGCACTGGTCACAAAGCAGAGGGAAGGCTTAAAAGGGTCAGTTCCATGCTGCAGAGATGGAGAAACTGTCATCATATTTGAATAGATATATAATTTTTGAAGGTACTGTACATATGAGCCACTGTGGACTCTTCACAGCAGATCATGGAAGAGGAAAGGGTCTTTTATCGACTTTACCAATGACAACTGTGTGGCTTCAGAAGGATAAGTGACTTGGTCCTGCATCACACTGTTTATCAGAGACATAATTAAGACTCAAACAAAGACTTAAGTCCTTCCAAGTCCTCAAGGGATGGCAGTGAAAGCAGAGAACCAGGTCAACACTGTGGAACCCAGGAGGAGGGTCCCTCTTTTCCACAACTCCCTCCCACCCCACTCATCCCAGCAACCCAGCTAACCCATCCCTCACCTTACCCACATCCAGCAAAGACTTCAGGGCTATTAACATGGACCATTTACATACACAATTCATGCCATGAACAAGACATGAAGGAAATACACTCACAACAATGCAAAATGTCCATGGGGCTGAATTGGGTCCCGCAAATTCACATTTGAAGCCCTAAACCCAAGTAACTCACAATATGACTATATTTAGATATAGGGACTTTAAAGAGGTAATTAACATTAAAAGAGGCTGTAGTGTGGGATTCTAATTCACTCCACTGGGTTCTTTTAAGGAGAGGAAATTTGGACACATAGATGGACACCAGATAGACTGGCCCATACAGAGAAAAGGGCATGTGAAGACACAGCAAGAAGGTGGCAGATGCAAGCCAAGGAGAGATGGTGTAAGACAAACCAATACTGCCAACACTTGATCTTGGACTTCTAGCCTCAGAGCTGTGAGAAAATTAATGTCTGGGCTTAATGCCACACAGTCTGTGATCTGGGTTACAGTAGCTTGAGCACGACATCCACACTTACATTCAACAAGGCTTCTGACAAATATTCCACACGTCTGTCCCAGCCTCAGCTCTGTCCTAATTACTATGAGGCTTCACCTCTAAGCCTTCCCACATGGAGACATTCTTGTCTCCATTCCAGGCCAGCAAAACCTCAGCTCTTCCTTGAAGACACAGCTCAAATGTCACCTCCTGCTTTTCCTAGAAGGTATCAGTTTCTCTATCTCTGGTGTCCCCACGAGGCCCTCTGCTCATCTCTTCACAGTATTTACCCACTGCAGTCTACTTCACCTGTTCAGATGACCCTCTTTGGGTCCTTCAGAGCCCTCATGGATGGTGGCATGCCCTGATTCACTCTGACCCCAGCAACCAGCTGGGGTCTAGCACATACCAGGTCTCAGGAAATGTTGAATACCTCCAGGGGAGATGAAGTTCTGGGTCAAAGTTTTTAAAAAGTTAAGGACATGAATTGATTAAAGAGAAGGTTTTCTGGTCATAAAATGATGTGAACAAGCCAAATGTCCTAGACCTTAGCAATTCAGTCATGTTGCCCTCGGTCGCTGCCCCTCACCTGCACAGCTGACAGGCCTTTGTGGATTACGGCCCTCTCCTGGGGAGGGCCAGCACCCACACATCCATCCAGATACTGTGTCTGCTGACACTGGCTCAGCTCCAGGCTGCCCCACCTCCAACCCCACTTCACCCCTCTGTTCTCCCCTCTGGGGGGAACTTAACCTCTGCTGGCAGTGCTCAGTTGGGGGTTCTCCTGCTCCACTCTGCATGGACAGCATCACCAAACTGCCCCTCACCTCTAGCTTGTACCAGGGACATGTCTAGGAGTGGGGCACATGTGCTATTTCTCCTAAAATCTTTTGTTTTTCTATTTTTTGGTCACACACTGAGGCATGTGGGATCTTAGTTCCCTGACCAGGGATTGAACCTGTGCCCCCTGCAGTGGAAGTGCAGAGCCCTAAGCACTGGACCACCAGGGAATTCCTTTCCTAAAATGTTTAATACTAATGCCCCTGCCTCATGCCTCATTTCTTCTGTAAAAGAACTGTTATAGTTTTCTTCTCTGTTTCTTTTCTATATTGATGAAAGTTATGTTTTTTACACTGTTGCTGAAAAAATGGAACCATGATTTCTTTCACAGGTTACTTAAAA
Source organism: Eubalaena glacialis (assembly GCF_028564815.1). Lineage (NCBI taxonomy): Eukaryota > Metazoa > Chordata > Mammalia > Artiodactyla > Balaenidae > Eubalaena > Eubalaena glacialis. The sequence goes on along the minus strand of NC_083725.1, from coordinate 8,274,680 downwards.
TTACAAGAGAATCATTCGATGGTAAGTTCAGAAGGTAGGGAGGAGGCTGAGAAGGGAAATATCTTGTCCCTCACGTTTGCTACTATTTTTTTAACCAGCAGGATGGAAAAAAGAGCTGTCGCCTCTATTCTAGTCCTTAAAAGGTGTCCCATGTAGGGCTCCCCAACACCCCTTGGGTCGGGTTCTCCTGCACCTGTGCCTGCTTCCATGGTGATGTCACGGAGGGGACTGAGCCACCTGCTGACTTCCATTTCCTTCAAGAAATGTTCAGAGAGTTCAGAAACCAATCCTTACAGAACTTCTGTATTTAAACATAACACTAACTATCCAGTTACTAGAGCTCAATTAAAATAATATCCTTGCTGTCTCGAAATCCATGTGTGTGTGTGACATGGCTGATCCCCCCCCTTTCCTTTCAGTGGGAAGGGCCCAGTTCTACCTGCATCTGGGCATTCTCAAAGGATCTTAAGTCCTGTGGCCTTTTATCTAATTACACAGCATGGTTAGCCCACCAGCCCTTCTCATTTGTGTCTTATCTTCCTATTTAATGATTCATGAAAGAAGCAGTAAGGTGTTGCCATTAGGGGCTGAGGTTCTAGAGGAAACAGGATAAAGCAAATCCTATTGTTGCTGCTCATTAGCTGTGTGACGTTGGACAAATTTCTCAACCTCTCTGTCCCGAGTGTAACACGGCTTAACAAAACCCACCTGCTGACATCATTATGAGGATAATGAGAAATGATGCCTCGGACTTCCCTGGTGGCACAGTAGATAAGAATCCACCTGCCAATGCAGGGGATATGGGTTCAAGTCCTGGTTGAGGAAGATCCCACATGCCGAAGAGCAACTAAGTCCATGTGGCACAACTACTGAGCCTGCGCTCTAGAGCCTGCGAGCCACAACTACTGAAGCCCATGAGCCTAGAGCCCGTGCTCCTCAACGAGAGAAGCCACTGCAATGAGAAGCACGCACACTGTAGTGAAGAGTAGCCCCCGCTTGCTGCAAGTAGAGAAAGCCCACACACAGCAACGAAGACCTAACGCAGCCATAAATAAGTAAATAAATAAATTTATAAAGAGAAAATGATGCCTGACACTTAAAAGTGCTCATAAAAATCAGTGCTATGTGTAATGCTGTGTGAAATGTCTTTACCAAAGCACAACACCATCTATCCCCAGTCTTGGCCTTTAGCAGCACTAAACAAATAAGCATATAAATGAATGAATGAATAAATAAATAAATAAATAAATAAATAAGAATAGAAATTAATACTTTTGCACTCAGAATAAAGTAGAATGAATATTACATAAAAATTAAATTAAGAGAGGAACCAAGATGGCGGAGTAGAAGGACGTGCTCTCACTCCCTCTTGTGAGAACACCAGAATCACAACTAGCTGCTGGACAATCATCAACAGGAAGACACTGGAACTCACCAAAAAAGATACCCCACATCCAAAGACAAAGGAGAAGCCACAATGAGATGGTAGGAGGGGCACAATCACAGTAAAATCAAATCCCAGAACTGGTGGGTGGGTGACTCACAGACTGGAGAACACTTATACCACAAAAGTCCACCCACTGGAGTGAAGGTTCTCAGCCCCACGTCAGGCTTCCAAACTTGGGCGTCTGGCAACGGGAGGAGGAATTCCTAGAGAATCAGACTTTGAAGCCTAGTGGAATTTGATTGCAGGACTTCGACAGGACTGGGGGAAACAGAGACTCCACTCTTGGAGGGCACACACAAAGTAGTGTACACATTGGGACCCAGGGGAAGGAGCAGTGACCCCAGGGGAGACTGAACCAGACCTACCTGCTAGTGTTGGAGGGTCTCCTGCAGAGGCAGGGGTGGCTGTGGCTCACTGTGGGGACCAGGACACTGGCAGAAGAAGTTCTTGGAAGTACTCCTTGGCGTGAGCCCTCCCAGAGTCTCTCATTAGCGCCACCAAAGAGCCCAGGTAGGTTCCAGTGTTGGGTTGCCTCAGACCAAACAACCAACAGGGAGGGAACCCAGCCCCACCCATCAGCACTCAAGTAGATTAAAGTTTTACTGAGCTCTGCCCACCAGAGCAACAGTCAGCTCTACCCACCACCAGTCCCTCCCATCAGGAAACTTACACAAGCCTCTTAGATAGCCTCATCCACCAGAGGGCAGACAGCAGAAGCAAGAAGAACTACAGTCCTGCAGCCTGTGGTACAAGAACCACATTCACAACAAGATAGACAAGATGAAAAGGCAGAGGGCTATACCAGATGAAGGAACAAGATAAAACCCCAGAAAAATAACCAAATGAAGTGGAGATAGGCAACCTTCCAGAAAGAGAGTTCAGAATAATGATAGTGAAGATGATCCAGGACCTCGGAAAAAGAATGGAGGCAAAGATCAAAAAGATGCAAGAAATGTTTAACAAAGACCTAGAAGAATTAAAGAACAAACCAACAGAGATGAACAATACAATAACTGAAATGAAAGCTACACTAGAAGGAATCAATAGCAGAATAACTGAGGCAGAAGAACGGATAAGTGACCTGGAAGACAGAACAGTGGAATTCACTGCTGAGGAACAGAAGAAAGAAAAAAGAATGAAAAGAAATGAAGACAGCCTAAGAGACCTCTGAGACAACATGAAATGCAACAACATTCGCATTATACGGGTCTCAGAATGAGAAGAGATAGAGAAAGGAAACGAGAAAATATTTGAAGAGATTATAGCCGAAAACTTCCCTAACATGGGAAAGAAAATAGCCACCCAAGTCCAGGAGGCGCAGCGAGTCCCATACAGGATAAACCCAAGGAGAAACACGCCGAGACACAGAGTAATCAAATTGGCAAAAATTAAAGACAGAGAAAAATTCTTGAAAGCAGCAAGGGAAAAACGACAAATAACATACAAGGGAACTCCCATAAGGTTAACAGCTGATTTCTCAGCAGAAACTCTAAAAGCCAGAAGGGAGTGGCATAATATACTTAAAGTGATGAAAGGGAAGAACCTACAACCAAGATTACTCTACCTGGCAAGGATCTCATTCAGATTCAACAGAGAAATCAAAAGCTTTACAGACAAGCAAAAGCTAAGAGAATTAAGCACCACCAAACCAGCTCTACAACAACAGCTACAGGAACTTCTCTAAGTGGGAAACACAAGAGAAGACAAGGACCTACAAAAACAAACCCAAAACAATTAAGAAAAGGGTCATACGAACATATATATCGATAATTACCTTAAACGTGAACGGATTAAATGCTCCAATCAAAAGACACAGGCTCGCTGAATGGATACAAAAACAAGACCCATATATATGCTGTCTACAAGAGACCCACTTCAGACCTAGGGACACATACAGACTGAAAGTGAGGGGATGGAAAAAGATATTCCATGCAAATGGAAATCAAAAGAAAGCTGGAATAGCAGTACTCATATCAGATAAAATAGACTTTAAAATAAAGAATGTTACAAGAGACAAGAAAGGACACTACATAATGATCAAGGGATCAATCCAAGAAGAAGATATAACAATTATAAATACATATGCACCCAACATAGGAGTACCTCAATACCTAAGGCAAATGCTAACAGCTCTAAAAGAGGAAATCGACAGTAACACAATAATAGTGGACACTTTAACACCTCACTTACACGAATGGACAGATTATCCACAATGAAAATAAATAAGGAAACAGAAGCTTTAAATGACAAATAGACCAGATAGATTTAATTGATATTGATAGGACATTCCATCCAAAAAAAGCAGATTACACTTTTTTCTCAAGTGTGCATGGAACATTCTCCAGGATAGATCACATCTTGGGTCACAAATCAAGCCTCAGTAAATTTAAGAAAATTGAAATCATATCAAGCATCTTTTCTGACCACAATGCTATGAGATTAGAAATGAATTACAGGAAAGAAAACGTAAAAAACAAAAACACATGGACGCTAAACAATACGTTACTAAATAACCAAGAGAGCACCGAAGAAATCAAAGAGGAAATCAAAAAATACCTAGAGACAAATGACAATGAAAACACGATGATCCAGAACCTATGGGATGCAGCAAAAGCAGTTCTAAGAGGGAAGTTTATAGCTATACAAGTCTACCTCAAGAAACGAAAAATTTCAAACAAACAATCTAACGTTACACCTAAAGGAACTAGAGAAAGAAGAACAAACAAAACCCAAAGTTAGCAGAAGGAAAGAAATCATAAAAATCAGAGGAGAAATAAATGAAATAGAAACAAAGAAAACAAAGCAAAGGTCAATAAAACTAAAAGCTGGTTCTTTGAGAAGATAAACAAAATTGATAAACCACTAGCCAGACTCATCAAGAACAAGAGGGAGAGGACTCAAATCAATAAAATTAGAAATGAAAAAGGAGAAGTTACAACAGACACTGCAGAAATACAAAGCATCCTAAGAGACTACTACAAGCAACTCTATGCCAATAAAATGGACAACCTGGAAGAAATGGACAAATTCTTAGAAAGGTATAACCTTCCAAGACTGAACCAGGAAGAAATAGAAAATATGAACAGACCAATCTCAAGTAATGAAATTGAAACTGTGATTAAGAATCTTCCAACAAACAAAAGTCCAGGACCAGATGGCTTCACAGGTGAATTCTATCAAACATTTAGAGAAGAGTTAACACCCATCCTTCTCAAACTCTTCCAAAAAATTGCAGAGGAAGGAACACCCCCAAACTCATTCTATGAGGCCACCATCACCCTGATACAAAAACCAGACAAAGATACTATAAAAAAAGAAAATTACAGACCAATACCGCTCATGAATATAGATGCAAAAATCCTCAACAAAATACTAGCAAACAGAATCCAACAACACATTAAAAGGATCATACACCATGATCAAGTGGGATTTGTCTCAGGGATGCAAGGATTCTTCAATATACGCAAATCAATCAATGTGATACACCATATTAACAAATTGAAGAATAAAAACCATATGATCATCTCAGTAGGTGCAGAAAAAGCTTTTGACAAAATTCAACACCCATTTATGATAAAAACTCTCCAGAAAGTGGGCATAGAGGGAACCTACCTCAACATAATAAAGGCCATATACGACAAACCCACAGCAAATATCATTCTCAATGGTGAAAAACTGAAAGCATTTCCTCTAAGATCAGGAACAAGACAAGGATCTCCACTCTCACCACTATTATTCAACATAGTTTTGGAAATCCTAGCCACGGCAATCAGAGAAGAAAAAGAAATAAAAGGAATACAAATTGGAAAAGAAGAAGTAAAACTGTCACTGTTTGCAGATGACATGATACTATACATAGAGAATCCTAAAAATGCCACCAGAAAACTCCTAGAGCTAATCAATGAATTTGGTAAAGTTGCAGGATACAAAATTAATACACAGTAATCTCTTGCATTCCTATACACTAATGATGAAAAATCTGAAAGAGAAATTAAGGAAACACTCCCATTTACCATTGCAACAAAAAGAATAAAATACCTAGGAATAAACCTACCTAGGGAGAAAAAAGACCTGTATGCAGAAAACTATAAGACACTGATGAAAGAAATTAAAGATGACACCAACAGATGGAGAGATATACCATGTTCTTGGATTGGAAGAATCAATATTGTGAAAATGACTATACTACCAAAAGCAATCTACAGATTCAGTTGAATTCCTATCAAATACCAGTGTCATTTTGTATGGAACTAGAACAAAAAATCTTAAAATTTGTGTGGAGACACAAAAAACCCCGAGTAACCAAAGCAGTCTTGAGGGAAAAAAATGGAGCGGGAGAAATCAGACTCCCTGATTTCAGACTATACTACAAAGCTACAGTAATCAAGACAATATGGTACTGGCACAAAAACAGAAACATAGGTCAGTGAACAAGATAGAAACCCAGAGATAAACCCACGCACCTATGGTCAACTAATCTATGACAAAGGAGGCAAAGATATACAATGGAGAAAAGACAGTCTCTTCAGTAAGTGGTGCTGGGAAAACTGGACAGCTAAATGTAAATGTAAAAGAATGAAATTAGAACACTCCCTAATACCATACACAAAAATAAACTCAAAATGGATTTGAGACCTAAATGTAAGACTGGACACTATAAAACTCTTAGAGGAAAACATAGGAAGAACATTCTTTGACATAAATCACAGCAAGATCTTTTTTGATCCACCTCCTAGAGTAATGGAAATAAAAACAAAAATAAACAAATGGGACCTAATGAAACTTAAAAGCTTTTGCACAGCAAAGGAAACCATAAACAAGACGAAAGGACAACCATCAGAATGGGAGAAAATATTTGCAAATGAGTCAACGGACAAAGGATTAATCTCCAAAATATATAAACAGCTCATGCAGCTCAATATTTAAAAAAACAAACAACCTAATCCTAAAATCGGCAGAAGACCTAAATAGACATTTCTCCAAAGAAGAAATACAGATGGCCAAGAAGCACATGAAAAGATGCTCAACATCACTAATTATTAGAGAAACGCAAATCAAAACTACAATGAGGTATCACCTCACACCAGTTAGAATGGGCTTCATCAGAAAATCTACAAACAACAAATGCTGGAGAGGGTGTGGAGAAAAGGGAACCCTCTTGCACTGTTGGTGGGAATGTCAATTGATGCAGCCACTATGGAGAACAGTACAGAGGTTCCTTAAAAAACTAAAAATAGAATTACCATATGATCCAGCAATCCCACTACTGGGCATATACCCAGAGTAAACCATAATTCAAAAAGACACATGCACCCCAATGTTCATTGTAGCACTATGTACAATAACCAGGTCATGGATGCAACCTAAATGCCCATCAACAGACGAATGGATAAAGAAGTTGTGGTACGTATATACAATGGAATATTACTCAGCCATAAAAAGGAACGAAATTCGGTCATTTATTGAGACGTGGATGGATCTAGACTCTGTCATACACAATGAAGTAAGTCAGAAAGAGAAAAACAAATATCGTATGTTAACGCATGTATGTGGAACCTAGAAAAATGGTACAGATGAACCGGTTTGCAGGGCAGAAGTTGAGACACAGATGTAGAGAACAAACCTATGGACACCAAGGGGGGAAAGCCATGTGGGGGTGGAGATGGTGGTGTGATGAATTAGGCAATTGGGATTGACATGTATACACTGATGTGTATAAAATTGATGACTACTAAGAACCTATTGTATAAAAAAATAAATAAAATTAAATTTAAAAAAAAATACTAAACTTCCTTTGGGTTATTTGTATGGAAATCTGTTAATATAAATGTTTCAGACATTACATGAAATTCCTAAAAATCTTACATGTTCTGGTATAATGTTATAAGTCATAATTCTAGTTATTATTTTAAAATGTATATCTCTGAAATAACTAAACTTCCTTGTCAATTACATTATTATGCACTTTCATCAAATCTTTAACCGTGGTCATTTTTAAGTCTTTTGTCATTTACAGACAGTTCTGGGTGTACTCTGATGTTTTTAGAAAAATGTTCCTATAAAAGGGTTTCATCTTCAAGGAATTCATGGAAAAGACTCTGACAAATACAGGTTTCTGGTTACTGACTATACTGCTGAACTGAATGAATAAGCATTTTCAGAACTCTAATGGAAAACTGATGAATTCATAAAAGTGCTAAGAAAAGAACAAGATAAAAAAAATTAATTACATGAGACTGAGTGAACTGATGAGGATGATTATAATTTTTGTGACTTTGTTTGAATTAAAAAAAAAATGGAAAAAAAATTAAATTAATAGTATTGGGAGCTTTGTGAAGAAGACCCATTAAATCCTGTAGCTAGAGTGCATTATGTTTAAAGTTGAAGGACTATAAACTTTATTAAATCCCTATCATTAGGGAAATAAACTTGCAAAATGCCAAATGTACTAGCTGATTGTAAATGCTTAGATATATATGGCTCAAAAATAATACTGAATTATAATATAACTACAATATAGTTAATTACTATTATAAACAATAAAAGAAGGCTTAAGAAGATAGCAAGAGTTGATCAAATGAATAGAAATGGAGAAATGTATTAAGTGCTAGCAGTGCCTTCATTTTCAGGGTTTCTACTTCTTCAAAAAAAGGGGGTGTGTGTGTAGTGGAACCACACAGAGAATTGCTGTTTGGTCACCTCTGTCCTGCATGTGGAGGTCTGCCTCCACAATTGGACAGCTAACAAATGGGAGAGCTCATCTATAGGCCCACCCAGGGCCTCAGTTAGGGAGTCTTCAGGAGATGTCAAGTACCTGTGTATCCCTCGAGGGCCAGCCACTCAGCCTCCCCAGGTGTGAGTTGTGAGGATTTCTATTCTCTGCTACATCCTGGTGGCAGCGGGTGATCTTCCTCTCTAACCCCTCCTCCTCCCACAATAACCTCAGTGACCTGAGAATTCAGGGCTGGCGCCAGATTGGAGGGGTCTTACTTCTTATGCAGACAGAACACTTGAAACCAGACTGCAGCCTGTCCGCGGCCTCTGTAGCCCAAGGCACAGGTTCAGCCTGGCCTGTCACTCAGCTGCTGCACTGCGCTGGGCAGACATCTCTGCTCGCATCACGTTTCAGAGGCTTTCCCTCCTCCCTGTGGGTGCAGAGTGGACACTGTGGCCAGGATGGGCCAGCTCTCTCAGGCTGCCTGGGAGACTCCTCTTGGTCACCCCCACCTCTCTGCTTCAGAGACCACCCAGTTCTGCTATGACTCAGAATCATCCTCCCCAGGTGCTGGCTCCATACTTCCCAAGGAAACACTTGTTTCTGTGACATCTGTCCTCTAGCAGGTGCTTCCTGTATGGGAGCCCAGTGTCCATGGGATTCTGTCTCTGCTGGGAGCTGCCAGGGAACCACAACTAGTCCAAGCACCTCTGCCCTGGGCCTGTACCCCCAACCCCCCTGAACCAGGAAAGCCTCCTGTTTATTTGGAAATCCTGCCTCCATGCATGTGGGCATGGGCGGCACTTTACTTTCTCTCTCATGGTCACTCTTGGCTCCAAGTTCTCCTTTCCCTGGACTCATGACCTCATAGCATTTCATCTCCTCAGCTCCCTTTGCACCTGTGCTCAGCCCCACCCCCACAAGTAATTTAGCTGCTTTTCTAAATTCACCTTTTACCTCCAAATGACAAATGGCATTTCTGCACACAGGGGTCTTGAGTCTGGGGTTTAATAGAATGGTTTGATACCACCAGTTGCTTGACCACGTCTCCCCTGAAGACTGCTCCTCCCTCTCCCCACATCTCTCTTTTCTCTGAAGCCCTAGTAACCACAGATCTCCCCGAATCTTCATGATATCCTTAGGAAGAACAATTTCCTTCAGACCCTATTGCACCCTTAGTCCTGCCTTCACAGATCTACAGACTCAACCATTTCTCTACAAAAACAAAGGTCTTAACTTTTAGAAGTAGAAAAGTTGAAAGGTTTTTTTTTTCTTTGCCATCATCAGTAGAGACATTAATCCATCTAAGACAATGCCAATTACTTAGAAGTCAGTGTTTTCAATGATTATATTTCTGTTAACATGAATAATATGTTCCTTTAATTCATCTATAATACCCATTTCTGCCACAGCCAATAGACTTCTCTACAGACTTTTTTTTTTTTTTTAATAAATTTATTTATTTATTTTTGGCTGTGTTGGGTCTTCGTTTCTGTGCGAGGGCTTTCTCTAGTTGTGGCAAGCGGGGGCCACTCTTCATCGCGGTGCGCGGGCCTCTCATTATCGCGGCCTCTCTTGTTGCGGAGCACAGGCTCCAGACGCGCAGGCTCAGTAGTTGTGGCTCACGGGCTTAGCCGCTCCGCGGCATGTGGGATCTTCCCAGACCAGGGCTCGAACCTGTGTCCCCTGCATTGGCAGGCAGATTCTCAACCACTGCGCCACCAGGGAAGCCCCTCTACAGACTTTTTATCAGGCATTCAGAAAACAGTTTTTGAACTTCGACTATGTAGAGGGCTTTCTGCAAATCTGAGAAAGGAGATGTATTGGGCCAAGTCTGATGGTTCACACCTTGGGAAAAGCTCAGGAGTCTAGTTCTGAGTTATTTTTTATATTGATCTTGTCAGACTTCCGGCTTCTGAAGCTCACACTCTATAAACTGACATACAGCAGTCCTGGGCATTCCTATATTTAGCTTTTACTCAATCTGTACTTTTGAACATGAAATGCTGAATCCCTGGTGCATCTACTGACAAAGAATGTTCCCATCCAACACAAGGGGGTGCCACTGACCAGCCCCATGTTGCCTAACTTGGGTGGCTTGGTCTCAGCACTGTTTGGGAGATTATTTGAAAATTGTTCCATTTTGCTTCTCTTGATTGCAAAATGAAGTGGACAACTGAAAAATAAAAATGATGGGTACCAGAAATAAGACCATTAGGTTCCGTAAACTTAGTAGTTGATCTAAAAATGAAAAACAATGAACTGCAGCAAAAGCGGGATCTAGAGCCTCAATTGGATGCTCTTTGGACTTAATCCATGTTACTTCATGAACAGTTGTGAGGATCATTGGACATAAGGAATATGTTTGAAATCTGAAATTAAATATATTATAGATTGTTTCTAAATGACATATAATTAGGAATTTTATATCTTTAGTTAACTAGGAATGGAAACCTGGTTATAATACAGAGGCTACTTTCCACATTTCTACTTTCACATGCATTTTCAGGTTTAGAGTATGTTCAGAAGTTGGTGATACCTGTATAACAATATTTATACTTTCCACGTTTATCATCAGGTGGAACATTCCCCAAACAACCCACGAAATGGGTGAGGTAAAATTATTATGCCCATTTTATAGATGTAACCCAATTGTTTACTCCTTCGTTCCATCACCCCATGACTGAGAGGACTGCACCCTTGAAGTAGTCAACTGTCATACTGTCTTTCATATCCCTCCTCTTAGAGGATCCTCTCTGGATTCTTTCCCCGACTCTCCCAGCTCCCAGTGGTTGCCCTTCAGACATCAGTTCCAACCTGAACTCAAGGTTGGGCTGCAGTCAGTGAGCTGGCTGATTCAAGTGGCAGCTCAAATGAGCTCCGAGGAAAATAGAAAATAGTGGGGGCTGATGTCTATTTAACATAGTATTCAAAGCCCTAGCCACATCAATCAGACAAAAAGAAATAAAAGGTATCCAAATTAAAAAGGAAGAAACAAAACTGTCACTATTTGCAGATGACATGATACTTTATAAAGAAAACCCTAAAGTCTCATCAAAAAGATACTAGAAGTAATAAAAGAATTCAGTAAAGTTGCAGAATATAAGATTAATATACAGAAATCTGTTGCTTTTTTATATACTAATAATGAACAAAAAGAAAAAGTAAAAATAATCCCATTTAAAATTGCATCAAAAAGAATAAAATACTTAGGAACATACTTAACCTGGGAGGTAGAAAACATATACTCTGAAAACTATAAAACATGGATGAAGGAAATTGAAAATGATTCAAAGAAATGGGAAGATATCTCACGCTCTTGGACTGGAAGAGTTAATGTTGTTTAAATGGCCATACTATCCAAAGCAATCTACAGATTTAACACAATGCCTATCAAAATACCCAGGATATTTTTCACAAAACTAGAACAAATAATCTTAAAATTTATTTGGAACCACAAAAAGACCCAGGATTGCAAAAGCAATCTTGATAAAAAAGAATAAAGCTAGAAGTATCTGCCTCCCAGGCTTCAGACTATACTTCAAAGCTACAGTAATCAAAACAGCATGGTACTGGCACAAAAACAGACACATAGATCAATGGAACAGAATAGAGAGCTCAGAAATAGACCCACGCTCTTATGGTCAATTAATCTATGACAAAGGAGGCAATACTATACAATGGAGAAAAGATAGTCTCTTCAATAAGTGATGCTGGGAAAACTGGACACCCCCATGCAAAACAATCAGATTAGAACATTCCCTCACACCATATACAAAATTAAACTCAAAATGGCTTCTTGGATCAAGATGGCAGAGTAGGAGGACGTGGAGTTCACATCTCCCTACCAACACATCAAAAATACATCTACCTGTGGAACAATTTTCACAGAAAACTAACTGGAAACTGGCAAAAGAACTCCTAAACCACCAAAACTATAAGAAAGATCTCCATGTAACCCACTAGGATGGAAAACAAAGGCATCAGGTCAGGACCTGCACCTCTAGAAGGGATCTGTAAGGAAGAGAAGGTCCACACAGGTGCGCACCTGCCCTGGAGTGTGAGCAAGTCGAGCCCAACTGGGGCATCCCATCCTGGGTTCCCATGTGGAGGAGACAAGTCCCCTTGCCTGCTAGGAAATCCACTGAGACAGACAGAAGGGCTGGAGAAGCCTCAACTATACTCCTGAGGAGTGTGTACATGCTGGCTTGCTAACAATAAAGACAGAGAGAGCCTTGTACTGGTGGCTTTCTGCCTTGCTGCACTTCCCATTCCAAAGGTGCAAATGCACTGGCCCTGCTCATGGCACACCAAAGCTGACAGGAGATCTGGGCAAGGATTTGATCTAGCTCTGCAGAAACAGGCCAGGGCACCTGGGGTGTGATTTGGCAGGAGCCACAGAGACCACTGTCAGCTCACACAGGGTGGCAGGTCTAGCCACAGCAGACATCATCAGAGCATGTACCAGGAGACACCACAAGAGGGCGCAGCAGCAAGAGGCCACAGTGGCTAAGCACTGAATCTCAGGCCCTGGGAGAGGACTTGGTTTAGCTATGCATAGACAGACAAGGGGACATGAGGTGTGACCCAGGTGGGCAGTGGTGGCCACTGTCAGCCTGTACACAGGGTGGCGCCACAAGAGGGTTCAGTGGTTAAGTGCTGAATATCAGGCAGACAGGCCTGGAGGGAGTATGCAGCAGCTGTTTGTCAATAGATCACCCAGGTTCCACCCACTCCACACCCAGCTTGGCACACGAGCTGGGGCAGACAGGGTCCTGGGGAAATTCTGCCACAGAGGCAGCCCAGATCTCAGGCTGCAGTGCAGCCACCTCAGTTCCTGCAACCACAACATTCTGACCTCCAAATCCAGACTACTCCACACCACAGCCTTGCCCTAGATCTGGGACCAACACAACAGAGAAAGGGACGTGATCTTGGGCTGCTGTTGAGTGGAATCATGGATGCCTATGCAGGCAGCATATGGGCCCTCTGTGACCACACTGGCCTCACTTGCTTCAGCAATCATCTCCTTTGGGGCAGGGCACGCACTCAAGGGCAACAGAGCCTGATCGTAAACCAGGATAGATATTTTTTTAAGCACACATGGGACATTCTCTAGGATATGTCACATAGTAGGCCACAAAACAAGCCTCAACAAATTTAAGAGGATAGAAATTATTTTAAGCATCTTTTCTCACCACACTGGTATGAAACTAGAAATCAACCACAGAAAGAAAAACAGGGAAAGAACAAACACATGGAGACTAAACAACTGGGAAGCAGACTCCACCCCTGACAGTGCAGTGACAGCCACAGTGCAGAGATGAAGCTCCACCTCACATCCGCACAGGTTTTAAAACACAACACACACAACCTATCAAGGGGATAATGGCCAACACACTCGGAGGAAAGACATGGCTGGCTTCCATAACAAAACCAGCCCTTGTACCAAAAATATTGGACACAGTCTACACAGGGACACTCCCACATAAAAATACTCCTTCAAGACCATAGTAGTTAACAGTTTCTCCTAAATTCAGTGAGACAGATAAAGTTTAGTAAAATGAAAAAGCAGAGGAACTACTCCCAATTAAAAGAATAAGAAAAATACCCTGAAAGAGCAATTAATGAAACATACCTCACCAGTCTATAAGACCTCAAGTTCAAAAGGAGGTAATAAAAATGCTAAAGGAATTAAGGAAGATTATCAATAGAAATTCAGAGCACTGTAACAAGGAACTAGAAACTATAAAGATGAAACAATCAAAAATAGACAATTCAATTTCTGAGATAAAAACCAATCTAAAAGCAATGAATAGCAGACTAAATGAGACAGCAGAATGAATAAGTGATCTGGAGGATAGAATAATGGATATCACCCAATCAGAACAGCGATAGCAAGACAAATGAAGAAAAAAGAAAGCAACATGACAGCTACAGGATAATATGAAGTGTGCTAACCTACACATACAGGGGCTTTACAGGAGAAGAGAAAGATAAGGGGATTGAAAATGTATTTGAAGAAATTATGACTGAAAACTTCCTAAACATAAAGAAGGAAACAGATATCCATGGACAGGAAGCACAGAGGGTCCCAAACAAGATGAACACAAACAGACTCACACCAGACATATCATAATTAAAGTGGCAAAAGTTAAAGATAAAGAGAGGATTCTAAAGGCAGAAAAAGAAAAATAGTCAGTTACAATGGAACCCCTATAAGCTATCACCTGATTTCTCCAAAGAAACTTTACAGGCCAGAAGGGAGTGGTATGATATATTCAAAGTCCTGAAAGGGAAAAACCAGCAACCTAGGATACTGTACCCAGCAAGATCATCATTTAGAATATAAGGAGAGATGAAGAATTTCTCAGACAAGCAAAAACTGAAATAATTCAATAATACTACACCTATCCTAAAAGAAATATTGAAGAGTGTTCTCTAAATAGAAAAGAAGCAGGAATTTGTAGGAAAGGAAAATTCACAGTGGGAACAGCAAACACAAAAGGATTGATGATCACGTAAATAAGTCAGTACATAGATTAAGAAACAATAAAACACTGTAAATCGATTATAACTACAATTAACAATAAAAGGATAAGCATGAAGAGGTAAATTGGGCAACAACATCACAAAATGTGGGGAAGGGGAGTATAAAAATGTAGATCTTTTAGAATGTGTTTGAACTTGAACGACTATAAGTTTAAAGCAAGTAGATATAGTTATGGGTCAACATACTTGAAGTCCATGGTAACCACAAATCAAAAACACACAATAGATTCACAAAAGCCAAAAAGAAATGAATTCAAGCATATGACAAAGGAAAATCAAACTACAAAAGGAAAAACAAAAAGAAGAAATGAACAAAGAACTACAAAAACATCTCAAAACAAGTATTAAAAGGGCAATAAGTACATACCTTTCAATAATTACTTTATAAGCCAATGGACTAATGCTTTGATCAAAAGATATAGAGTGGCAGAATGGATAAAACAAGCAAGAACCTAAATATGCTGCCTATGAGAGACTCACTTCAGGGAGAAAGACGCACTTAGACTGAAAGTGAGGGATGAAAAAAGATATTTCACAGAAATGGAAATGACAAGGAAATGGGGGTAGCAATACCCATATCACACAGAAAAAACTTTAAAAAAAAGACCATAAAGAAAGACAAAGGGCATTATATAATGATAAAGGGAGCAATACAAGAAGAAGATATTACATTCCTTAACATATCTGCACCCAATATAGAAGCACCTAAATATAGAAAACAGATACTAACAGACATAAAGGGAGAAATTAACAATAATAGTAGGAGATTTTAACACCCCACTGACATCAATGGACAGCTCATCCAGACAGATAATCAGGAGGGCAACAGAGGTCTTAAATGACACAATAGACCAGTTGGACATTACTGATAGCTATAGGGCACTTCACCCCCCCAAAACAGGATAGATATTTTTTTTAAGCACACATGGGACATTCTCTAGGATAGATCACATAGTAGGCTACAAAACAAGCCTCAACAAACTTAAGAGGATAGAAATTATTTCAAGCATCTTTTCTGACCACTATTGTATGAAACTAGAAATCAACCACAGAAAGAAAAACAGGAAAAGAACAAACACATGGAGATTAAACAACATGCTACTAAAAAACCAATGGGTCAACAATGAAATCAAAGATAAAATCAGAGGATACCACAAGACAAATGAAAATGAAAACACAACCTTAAAATATCCATGAGATGCAGCAAAAGCAGTTCTAAAGGGAAGTTCATAGCAATATATACCTTCCTCAAGAAACAAGAAAAATCTCAAATAAACAACCTAACCTACCACCTAAAAGAATCAGAAAAAGAACAAACAAAGCCCAAAGTCATCAGAAGGAAGGGAATAATAAAGATCAGAGAGGAAATAAATAAAATAGAGATCAAAAAAGCAATAGAAAAGATCAATAAACCAAGAACTGGTAGTTTGAAAAGATAAACAAAATCAATAAACCTCTAGCCAGGCTCACCAAGAAGAAAATAGAGAGGACCCAAATGTAAAAAAAAAAAAAAAAAAAAGAAAGAAATGAAAGAGGAGAAATAACAACTGATACTGTAGAAATACAAAAAAAAAAAAAAATAAGATATTACTATGAACAGTTATATGCCAACAAATTGAATTTGGACAGAATGGACTATAACTCAGCCATAAAAAAGAATGAAATATTGCCATTTGCAGCTACCTGGATGGAACTAGAGAATAATATACTGAGTGAAGTAACTCAAGTAGAGAAAGAGAAATACAATATGATATCACTTATACGTGGAAAATAAAAAACAATACAAATGAATCTATATACAAAAGAGAAACAGACTCACAGACATAGAAAACAAACTTATGGTTATGAAAGAGGGCAGAGGGACCAATTAGGAGTATGTTATTAATAGATACAAACTACTATACATAAAATAGATAAGCAATAAGATTTACTGTATAGCATAGAGAATTATATTCACTATCTTGTAATAACCTATAATGGAATATAATCTGAAAAAATACATAGCCAAATCTACTTTGCTATACACCTGAAACTCACACAATATTGTAAATCAATTATACTTCAATTAAAAAAAAACCTTCAAAATATATTGAAGACCTAAATGTCAGGCCTGAAACCATCAAACTCCTAGAAGAGAACATAGGTAGGACACTCTTCTGATATAAATTATAGCAATTTTTTTTGGATCTGTCTCCTAAGACAAAAGAAGCAAACACAAAAGCAAGCAAATGGGACCTAATTAATTTAAGAGCTTTTGCACAGCAAAGGAAACCCTGAACATAATGAAAAGACAACCTACTGAATGGAAGAAAATATTTGAAATGATACAATCAACAAGGATTAATATCCAGCCCATACAAACCAGCTTATATAACTCAATACTTAAAAAAAAAAAGAACCCAATCAAAAAATGGGCAGAAAACTTGAATAGACATTTGTCCAAAGAAGACATATAGATGGCTAACAGGCACATGAAAAGATGCTCAATGCTGCTAATTATTAGAGAAATGCAAATCAAAACCACAATGAGATATCACCTCACACCTTTTAGAATGGCTACAAGGTCTACAAATTACAAATGTTATCAAGGATGTGGATAAAAGGGAATCCTTGTAAACTGTTAGTGGGAAAGGACAAAAAAATGGGGCCTGAAAACAGAACAAGTCTGAGACTTCTCATAGGGAACCTGTATTCAGACCACAGAATCTTGGAGATTCTGATAGTTGAAAGGGATGCTAAATTAGCTTTATCCACCATATCAGTGCAAAAACTAGGACCTGTCTTTACAACTTGTTGCAGAGAGGTGAGTAGTGGTAGCATCTAAAATTCACAGCAAGAGATCAGTCATGATGGTGGAGTAGAAAGACACTAAGCTCACCTCCTTTCATAAGCACACCAAAATCACAACTATCTGCAGAACAGCCAATGAAAAAAAGACTGGAACCTACCAAAAAAGATCTACAACTAAAGACGTAAATAAGGAACCACAATGAGATGGGTATGAGGGATAGACATGTGATATAGTCAAGTCCCATACTCCTGGGTGGATGAACCCAAATGAGAATAATTACTGCAGAGGTTCTCCCAAAGGAGTGAGAGGTCTGAGCCCCACACTGGGCTCCAGTGCCTGGAAGATGAGCCCCCAGAGCATTTGGCTTTGAAAGTCAGAGGGGACTACTTTTGGGAACCCCAGAGTGCTGAGAGAAATAGAGATTTCACTCTTAAAGAGCACATACAAAGTCTCACATGCTCTAGGACCCAGGGCAGATGCAGTATTTTGAGAGGAGCCTGGGTCATACCTACCTCTTCATCTTGGAGAGTCTCCTGGAGAGGCAGGAGGGAACAGCAGCTCACCCTAGAAACATAGATGCTGGTGGCAGCCATTCTTGGTGGTCCTTCTACTGTGGGCACTGGTGCTGGCAAGCGCCACTGTGGAATCCTCCCTCTACTCATCAGGGCCAAGAGCTGGCCCCACCCAAAGCCTGTAGGCACCAGTGCTGGTATGCCTCAGACCAAGCAACTAACTAGTCAGGGACACAACCCCACCCATCAGCTGCCTCAAGACCTCCTGAGCTCACAGCTGCCTATGGACATGGCCCTGCTCACCAGAGGGACTAGGAAACATCTCCACTTACCAATGGGCAGACACCAGCTTTAGAAGACCCTGGGGCCTGGCCCTGCCCTCCAGAGAGCCTGCTCTACCCTCTGTACTAGTCTCACCCACCAGGGGACAGAAACCAGATCCAAGGGACTTCCCTAGTGGTCCAGTGGTAAAGAATCTGCCTTCCAATGCAGGGGACATGGATTCGATCCCTGGTCGGGGAACTAAGATACCACATGCCATGGGGCAGCAAAGCCCACATCCACAACTACTGAGCTCATGCGCCTCCACTAGAAAGCTTGTGTGCTGCAAACTACAGAGCCCATGTGCTCTGGAACCCACATGCCACAACTACAGAGCCCACTTGCCCTGGAGCCTGCGTGCCACAACTAGAAAGACAAAACCCGCACACCACAACTAGAGAGAAGCCTATGTGCCACAACGAAGAGCCTGCATGCCTCAACGAAGATCCCGCGTGCTGCAACTAAGACCTGATGCAGAGTAGATAAATAAATAAATAAATAGATAGATAGATAGATAGATAAAATTTCCAAAAAAAAAGAAAAAAGAAACCAGATTCAAGAAAAGCACAATCCTACAGCTTGTGGGCTCACCCTGCCCATCAGCAGGCTGGACCCTGCCCTGGGACCAACTGGGCCCTGGCCCTGCTCACTAGCAGGCTAACACAAGCTTCAGGACACTCCAGACCTCCCACCCAACTTTGTCAGGAATTGCCATGCCCCCTGCCCCCCAGTGATCTGACACCAGCTCTGGGATCCCTGGGACCCACAACCAGACTCATTGACTCAGCTCTGCCTGCCAGTAGGCCTGCACTAACCCTGGGACCTGGCTTCACACACCAGTGGACAGGCAACATTCCCAGAGTCTTCTGCACGATGACTCCACCCACCAGTGAGCCAACATAACCCCTGGAATGCCCTGGGTTCTGAAGTCAGCTGCTCCATGACCTGGTCCCGCCAACCAGTGGCTGGCAGCCTCTGCACAAGGCAGTGCCTGGCAACCAACCAGGCCAGGGTCAACCAAGCCTACCAGACTACCCACTGTCATAATTAGCCAAAGACAATAGAAGAAAAAACACAGCCCATATAGGGGGAACCCCTAGAGCACAGAGCTCAGGTGACAAGGGGGTAGTGTGCTGTGGGGATGCATTGGACATCTCCTACAAAAGGCCACTTGTCGAAGGTAAGGAAATGTAACTAACCTACCAGATACAGAAAAATAAAAACAGCAACTTATGCAAAATGAGGTGACAGAAAAACATGTTCCAGGCAAAGGAACAAGATGAAACCCCAGAAGAAGAACTAAGTGAAGTGGAGGTGGGCAATCTACCCAAGAAGGAGTTCAGGATACTGATCATAAAGATGATCAAAGAACTCAGGAGAAGAATATAAGGACAAAGTGAGAAGTTAGAAGTTTTTAACAAAGAGTTAGAAAATCTAAAGAAAAACCAAACAAAGGTGACGAATACAATAACAAATGAAAAATATACTAGAAGGGATAAATAGTAGATTAAAAGATACAGAGGATTGGATCAGTGAGCTAGAAGACAGAGGACTGGAAATCACTGATGCTGACTAGAAAAAAGAACGAAAAGAAATGAGGACAGTTTAAGAGACCTCTGGGACAACATTAAGCACAATAATATTCACATTATAGGGGTCCCAGAAGAAGAAGAGAGAGAGAAAGGAGCTGGGAACATATTTGAAGACACAAGAGCGGACAAATTCCCTAACCTGGGAAAGACAACAGACATCCAAATTCAGGAGGTGCAGAGAGTCTCATATAGGATTAACCCAAAGAGGAACATACCGAGACACTATGTGATTAAAATGACAAAAATTTAAGATAAAGGCACCAAGGGAAAAGCAACAAGTTACATCCAAGAGATCTCTCTTAAGGCTAACAGCTGACATTTTTGCAGAAAATCTGTAGTCTAGAAGGGAGTGGCATGATATATTTGAAATGATGAAAAGGAAAACCCTACAACCAAGAATACTCTACCCAGCAGTGTTCTCATTTAGATTTGATGGAGAGGTCAAAAGCTTTATAGACAAGCAAAGCTAAAAGAGTTCAGCACCACTAGACCAGCTTTATAGGAAATGTTAAAGGAATTTTTCTGAGTGAAAGAGAAGGCTACAACTACAGACATAAATATATGAAATGAGAAAGCTCATCAGTAAAGGCAAACATACAGTAAAGGTAGGAAATCATCCACACACAAAGCTAGTAGAAAGGTTAAAAGACAAAAGTAGTCAAATCTTCTATATCCACAATAAGCAGTTAAGGTATACACAAAACAATTAGAAGTAAAATATGATGTCAAAAACAGTAATTGTGAGGTGAGGAGAGTACAAATGCAGGGTTGTTAAAATGCATTTGAAAGAGATTAGCAACTTACAACAATCACATAAATATATAGATTGCTATATAAAAACCTCATGGTAAACACAAACCAAAAATCTATAATAGATACATAGACAAAAAAGAAAAAGGAATCCAAACATAACACTAAAGACAGTCATCAAACCACAAGAAAAGAGAACAAAAGAAGAAAGAAACAAAAACCACCTCCTCTTCGAAATTAACAAAATGGCAATAAGAATATACACATGAATAATTACTTTAAATGCAAATGGACTAAATGCTCCAATAAAAAGACATAGTGTGGCTGAATGGATACAAAAACAAGACCAGTATATATGCTGCCTACAAGAGACACACCTCAGATCTAAAGACACACAGACTGAAAGTGAGGGGATAGAAAAAGGTATTCCATGCAAAAGGAAATCAAAAGAAAGCTGGCATAGCAATGCTTACATCATACAAAATAGATTTTAAGGTAAAGACTGTTACAAGAGACAAAGGAGGACATTATATAATGATCTAGGGATCAATTCAGGCAGAAAATATAGCAACTGTAAATATATATGCACCCAAACATAGGAGCACTTAAACATAAAGCAAATATTAACAGACATAAAGGGAGAAGTTGGCAGTAACACAATAATAGTAGGGGACTTTAACACCTCACAACAATGGACAGATCATCCAGACAGAGAATGAATAAGGAAACACTGGGCTTAAAGGACACATTAGACCAGCTGAACTTAATAGATACGTATAGAACATTCCACGTAAAAGCAGCAGAATAAACATTCTTTTCAAGTGCACATGGAACATTCTCCAGGAAAGATCACATGCTAGGCCACAAAACAAGCCTTGGTAAATTAAAGAAAATTGAAATCGTATAAAGCAACTTTCTTGACCACAATGCTATGAGACTAGAAATCAATTACAAGAAAAAAACTGCAAAAATCACAAATACATGGAGGCTAAACTATATGCTACTAAACAACCAATGGATCACTGAAGAAACCAAAGGGGAACCCAAAAATACCTGGAGACAAATGAAAATGAAAACACAATGATCCAAAATCTATGGGATGCAGCAAAAATGGTTCTAAGAGGGACGTTTATAGCGATACAGGCTTACCTCAGGAAACAAGAAAAATCTCAAACAAACAATCTAACCTTACAACTAAAGAACTGGAAAAAGAAACAAAACCCAAAGTTAATAAAAAGAGGGACTTCCCTGGTGGTCCAGTGGTAAAGAATCTGCCTTCCAATGCAGGGGATGTGGGTTCGATCCCTGGTCAAGGAACTAAGATCCCACACGCCATGGGGCAACTAAGCCTGTGTGCCACACTACTGAGCTTGTGTGCCTCAACTAGAGAGCCTGTGTGCCACAAAACTACAGACCCCACACACTCTGGAACCCATGAACAACAACTACAGAGGCCATGTGCCCTGGAGGCCACACACCACACCTACAGAAGAGAAAACCCCCATGCTACAACTAGAGAGCAGCCCGTGCACCGCAATGAAAGATCTCACCTACCTCAACGAAGATCCTGCATGCCACAACTAAAACATGACACAGGCAAAAAAAAAAAAAAAAAAATTTAATGTAAAGAAAGAAATCATGAATATCAAAGCAGAAATAAATGAAATAGGCCAAAAAAAAAAAAGAAAAGATCAATGAAACTATGAGTTGCTTCTTTGAAAATATAAACAAAATTGATATACCTTTAGCCAGACTCATCAAGAAAAAAAGAGAGGGCCCAAATCAGTCATATAAGAAATGAAAAAGGAAGTTACAACCAACACCACAGAAATACAAAAGATCATAAGAGACTACTATAAACAACCATATGCCAATAAAATGGACAGCTGAGTAGAAGCAGACAAACTCTTAGAAATGTGCAATCTCCCAAGACTGAACCAGTAAGAAATAGAAAATATAAAAAGATCATTTACCAGTAATTAAATTGAATCAGTAAATTATAAACTCCCAAGAAACAAAAGTTGAGGACCAGACAGCTTCACAGGTGAATTCTACAAAACATTTAGAGAAGAGTTAACATCTATCCTTCTCAAACTATTCAAAAAAATTGCAAAGGAAGGAAGAGTTCTGAACTCATTCTATGAGACCAAAACCAGATAAAGATATCACAGAAAAAGAAAATTAGATGCCAATATTACTGATAAACATAGATGTAAAAATCCTCAGCAAAATATTGGCAAACTGAGTTCAACAACACATTAAAAGGATCATACGCCATGATCAAGTGGGATTTATCCCAGGAATGCAAGGGTTTTTCAATATTCACAAATTAATCAATGTGATACACATGAACAAATTAAAGATAAAAATTATATGATTCTCAATAGATGCAGAAAAAGCTTTTGACAAAACTCAATATCCATTTACAATAAAAATTCTCCAGAATGTGCACATAGAATCCCTAAACATAATAAAGGCCATATATGAAAATCCCACAGCTATTATCATAATGGTGAAAAGCAGAGAGCATTTCCCTTAAGATCAGGAACAAGGCAAGGATGCCCACCATTGCCACTTTTATTCAACTTATATTGGAAGTCCTAGCCACAGCAATCAGAGAAGAAAAAGAAATGAAAGGAATCTAAATTGGAAAGGAACAAGTAAAACTGTCATTGTTTGCAGATGACATGATACTATACATAGAAAATTCTAAAGATGCCACCAGAAAACTATTAGCGCTCATCAATGTATTCCATAAAGTGGCAGGATACAAAATTAATATACAGAAATCTGTTGCATTTCAATACACTAACAACGAACTATCAGAAAGAGAAATTAAGGAAACAATCCCATTTACTACTGCATCAAAAAGAAGAAAACACCTAGAACTAAATCTACCTAAGGAGGTAAAAGACCTGTACTCAAAAAACTATAAGAAACTGATGAAAGAAGTTGAAGACAACACAAATAGATGGAAAGATATACTGTGTTCATGAATAGTTTAATATTATTAAAATGACCATACTATTAAAGGCAATCCACAGATTCAATGCAATCCCTATCAAAATAGCAAGGGCATTTTTCATGGAAATAGAACAAATAATTTTAAAATTGTATGGGAACACAAAAGACCCTGAATAGCCAAAACAGTCTTGAGAAAGAAGAACAGAGCTGGAGAAATCATGCTCCTGGGCTTCAGACTATACCACAAAGCTACAGTAATCAAAACAGTATGGTAGTGGCAAAAAACAGACACATAGATCAATGGACCAGAATAGAGAGGGCAGAAATAGATTTATACACTATGGTCAATTAATCTTCGACAAAGGAGGCAAGAATATACAATGGAGAGGAGAGAGTCTCTTCAATAAATTCTGCTGGGAAAACTGGACAGCTACATGTAAAAGAATGAAATTAGAATATTTTCTCATTCCATTAAAAAAAAAACCTCAAAATGGATTAAAGACCTAAATGTAAGACCTGAAACCATAAAACTCCTAGAAGCAAACATAGGTAGAACAGTCTTAGACATAATCACAGCAATATTTTTTTGACCTGTCTCCTAAAGCAATGGAAATAAAAGCAAAAATAAACAAATGTGACCTAATTAGACTTAAGCTTTTGCACAACAAAGGAAAGCATTGACAAAATGCAAAGACAACCTACTGAATAAGAGGAAATATTTGCAAATGATATGACTGATAAGGGGTTAATATCCAAAAATTATTAACATCTCATACAACTTAACATCAAAAATACAAACAACCTGATTAAAAAATGGGCAGAAGACATGAACAGACGTTCTTCCAAAGAAGACATACAGCTGGCCAACAGGCATGTGAAAAGATCCTCAACATTGTTAATCAGAGAAATGCAAATTAAAGCCACAATGAGATATCACCTCATACCTGTCAGAATGGCTATCGTCAAAAAGAGCACAAATAACAAGTGTTGGGAAGGATTTGGAGAAAAGGGAACCCCCATACACTGTTGGTGGGAATATAAATTGTTGTAGATATCAGTATGGTGGTTTCTCAAAAAAACTAAAAATAGTGGTCCAGCAATTCCACTCCTGGGTATATATCTGAAAAAAACTAAAACTAATTTGAAAAGGTACATGCACCCCAATGTTCACAGCAGCATTATTTACAATTGCGATGATATGAAAGCAACCTAAGTGTCCATCAATAGATTAATGGATAAAGAATATGTGAGATACACACACACACACACACACACACACACACACACACAATGGAGTACTACTCAGCCATAAAAAAGAATGAAATTTTGTCATTTCCAACAACATGGATAGACATGGAGGGTATGATGTTAAGTGAAATAAGACAGAGAAAGACAAATACTGTATGATATCACTTATATGTGGAATCTAAAAAGCAAAACAAACTAGTGAATAAACAAAAAGGAGAGAGACTCACAGATATAGAGAACTAGTGGTTACCCGTGGGGAAAGGGAAGGGGGGAAAGGCAAGACAGAGGTAGAGAATTAAGAGGTGCAAACTATTACGTATAAAATAAGTAACATACAAGGATATATTGTACAACACAGGGAATCTAGCCAATATTTTATAATAATTTATAAATAATTTTATAACTATAGAGTATAACCTTTAAAAATTGTGAAACACTATGTTGTACACCTGTACCTTATGTAATACTGTACATCAGCTATATCTCAATTTTTAAAAATACACAGTAAGATGAGTTTAAAGAGCTTCATAGGAACACATAGGCTGCTACAACCCTGGTATCCATAGGAAATGGTGTCACCTGGAAAGGGACAGAGAAGAGGGCAAGTGAGGCCCCAGAATCCAGGTTGCAGGCCCATGGGTATGGGGCCCAGCATATCCTAATATGCAGCTCAGTAAATATTCCTGAAAGAAATCACAGGATCAATGCATCAACCAACTAATCAAGAATGAGGGGAAAATAGCACATTCCATGGAGGACTCATGCTCCTGGTAGGGTGAATGTCTGCCTCCTGGGAATGAGATGCTGGAGGTAGGGCCCCCTAGTGGGCTCTCCTAAAATAGCTCTGCAAGCTCTGTATATTAGAGTTCAATCCATTCCCTCCACACAAGAGAGGGCAGAGAGGATGAATAGAAATTGCCCTCTCCACCCTGCCCATTTCTCCCCCAATCTATGTCCCTAGTTCCCCAAAACCCCATCACAGTCAGGTCCCACTCAGAGGAATTTCAGCAGCCCAGTTCCAGTTACCCTCAGGAGCTAAACTCCCTACTTTGCTTACAGGTCACCATCCCAATTAATAGCGAGTGGCAGCCCAGTACCACAACCAGATGAAATGTTTCACTAGGTTAAGAAAACCAACCCCTTTTCTATGCAGTTCCTACTCTCAGGGTTCCTGAGGGGTCACTTCCCTGAGTCCTACAGGCACCCGGCCTTGTTCTTGGGGCCCAGGCTCTCCTGGGGTCCCATGGAGGGTTCCTACTATCCCCCCACCCTGAACACCCACTGCCAGCCCCTTACCTCTGGCAAAGGTCACCCAGGAGACTTCTCAGGCCCCACCTACCTTCGTAGACCTTCCTCAGGAAGCACTGCTGGCTGCCTTGAGTCTGGCAGAAACTTTCCCCGCTCTCGCAAACCCCGCTGGCGTTGACTCGGTGACACTGGAAACATTCTAGAGCTGGAAAGTCAAAGAGGAATAATAAGGCTCTTCCGGCCCAGCGTCCCGGCTGCTCAGGAGGGAGCACACCTGTGACCCAGGTGCACCTGGACACTGACCGGCTCCCAGCGCCTGACGAATGTGCTGAAAGCAGGTCGTTTCTCCGCGCTTGGCTTACACCCGGGAGGAGGCGTGTGCGCCTCTAGGCACAGGGTCTGCACCTGAGCACAGAGGGCTCTCCCTGTCCTCCCAGGGATGGGCTGTGCTGCTGGAGGAGTGAGGCCAAGTCCTTCACTGCAGCTCCATTGACCCCACTTGCCAACTGATTATCGCCCCAACACCAGGGGGCACCACTGAAAATGTTCCATGTGAATGGCATCTGCAGGAGCAGAACAGGTGATGGTTGGAGCTGTGGAGTCGGCACTGCCCACCCCTGCTCCGTCCTGGCTGCAGCTTCACAAAGCCTCCCCGCGCCCTCCTTCACACAGAGCCCCACCCTCCACCCTCCCTTTCATCTGAGGAGTGGGGCTCCGAGGAGAACGCCAGGACTCAGCCCAAAAGGACAGCTAAAGGGGGCAGGGAGGCGAGAGAGGACGGGTGGGAGGAGGGGGATGGGAAGTAAAAGAGAAGATTGGAAGTAAGAGAGTGAGGCAAGCCAGGGGGAGATTGAGGAGAGGAGGAGAGGAGGGGAGGAACGGAGGAAGGGAAGAAGGGAGGAAGGAAGAGAGGAAGGGAGGGAGGGAGCTTCCGGACAAACACTTGCCCTGGAGCCTCCTCCTTGGGATGAGCACCCAGTGGTCCGTGCGCTCCCTGCGTTATTCACCAAACAGTGAGCACCTGACGTGTGGGAGGCACTATTCCAGGTGCTGGGAATTGAGTGCTGAAGGAGCACGGAAACATGCATTCCATTTGGACTGTTGTTACTACTGTAGACAAAAAAAGATGTTGACTGCCATTTCAGTAAACAAAGAATGTTTCTTGCCATCAATCCATCAGTCACTCAAGCCGTCCCGGATGGTGCACCCTAAAAGGAATTCAGGATGGAGAAAAACAGCATACTGGCCCTAGATAAGATGCATATCTAGGAATGATTTCAATGAACCCTAACTCTTGCATCTTCCCATACACATAAAAGCGCAAAAATAAAAAACTTGAGATGTCTGTTTTTGGATCTTTTGATGCTTGACTTCATTTCTCTTTTCAGCAAAAACTCTTTTATTTCCTGGCTCCTCCCTTACCTCTTTGGAACAGCTACTCAGATTTATCTGAGAGGCTGTCTTCCCATGCTATAAGAAGACCCCCCCAAACAAAATATTACACAGCTTTTAGGTTGTGTGTTTTTCTTCAGCCGACACTATATTCTGATGTCCAAGAAATTCTATATTTTCTCATTCTCTTAAGATCAGCTATAATCTGATAACCAAGCACCACCTACCTGAATGGTAGAAAATTTCATCTCTTAATTTTGGGGCTTCTCCCTGTAACTGAGCAGGACCCTATGGGGCCTTCCCCCTATATCCTCTGCTTTAGCTCCTTTCGGAAGTACCTAGATAACAGTATTTGATGCAAATTTCCTGAGTTGTTTTCCAGATGTGAACCCCCCACCAAATGGAAGATGTTAACGATTTGATGACCATGAGCACATAGCCCCAGGCCTCCTGGAGCCTAAGGACTGATAATGTTAACCCCTGTGACACCACCCTGCTACCTCACCATCAGCCAATCAGCGAATTATGCAAGATCTGATCACACACCCTGCAACCCCGCTCCCTCACCTGGCTTTTAAAAATGCTTTGCTGAAACCCTTTGGGGAGCTCGAGGCTTTTTAGGGCATGAGCCACCTCGTCTCCTTGCATGGGCTTGCAACAAACCTTTCTCTGCTCCAAACTCCAACGTTTCAGTTTGTTTGGCCCCAGTGTGCATCAGGCATCTGAACCTGTGTTAACATCCTCACCTCGTCCTTTGTGTCTTAAGAAGAGAAACACATCAGTGGATGTTCATCAATTTTTGCCCACACTTACCTCAGAAATGCCCATGCTGGGCCTTTTGGTCCCTGTTTTTGTTTCACGCTTGGGGCTCATACTGATTCCTGCCATGTCTGAAATCCGTGGAGATGATCCACCTGAGTGTACCTTCAGCCATACCCCTCTGAGGTCATGCCCTCCTTCATGCTCTGCCTGAAGTGGGAGGAGCGATTGATTCTTTTATTGCTCTCCAGGCATTCACTCCTCCCACCTCCTTAACCTCCTCAACTAGGTAACCCTGTCAAAGATTTCAGGCTTCCAGATAAAAAAGCCAGGGAGGGAAGTTGTCCTAAACAGCTTGTTTGTGCTTGCCAAAAACCATCCCTGAGGTCAGGCAATGAAAAATCCTGGAAACCTCTTAGAAGAAATTAGAGCTATTTTGAGGAGGAAGAGGAAAGGATAAAAAGTTTAGTGCATTAGTTTATGATCCTGCCACATAATTGGGACACGTTATGTGACTAATAAACTGTTGTCAACCTCACCTGTCCAACTGTTACTTGTGTATTTGGCCGTCTTCATAACCCCAGGGTGGGGATCTGTTCCTCTCCAACAAGGAGAATAGGATGTGATTGTAACACCCACTGTGTACTGGGAGCTGGGAGAGTCCCTGGACTTGGATTCTTTGTAGCGAGAAGCAGGGAGAAGCTCCAAGAGACTGACTCCCTCAGGGCTGAGCTAAGTGGCAGGGTCTACTCCCTCATCCTACCTGAGCCCCTCAGAAACCACATAATCAGGAGACTAGAACAACCACTTGATAAAGTAGTTTTCTTCAGTCAATATGCTTATGGAGGCCAGAAGAGGGTGAAGCTGAATCGGCCTCTGTACGCCAACACCAAATTAAATCTTGGAGACAGAGTTTTGGGTGAAGTAGAAAAGCTTTATTGCTTTGCCAGGCAAAGGGGGCCAGAGCAGGCTAATGCCCTCAAAACTGTGTGTCCCAACCTGGAGGGGGTAGTGAGGAGTTTTATAGTGATGGTTCAAAGAGGGCGTGATCAGCTCGTGGACACTCTTCTGACTGGCTGGTGGAGAGGTAAGTGGGAGTCAGAATCATCAACCTTCTGGTTCCCACCAGGTCTGGGGTCTGCGTGCTTGTGGGCAGCACACAGTTAACTTCTCCCACCTGGTAGGGGCTTCAGTATCTGCAAAACAGCTGGAAGATATTGTTGTTTGTATCCCTTGAGGGGGAACCAGGACCCTGCCCCAAGGCTACACTATTGTTTTTTGACTGTTCCTCCCTTGTCTCTGCATTTCCTCACTTCCCCGATTAGCAAATGTTTGACCCTGTCCTTTGGAACTCAGGAAAGGGGACACAGAAAGGCTTTTGTGCCCAGGAGCCCCACAGGGTCCTGCTCGGTTTCAAGGTTCCCAAATGAAACCTCTCAGAAAGCCAAGACATTGACAAAAAGCCAATTCTAATTAAGGTTAGATTGAGTAAATTTGTGCTAGTGGTAGGTGTGGGCATGGGGACCATAGAAAAACTATTTCTGTTACGGTAGTTACATGCCCCAGGGACTGTGCATTCCTGGTGGAGGATAGTCTTCTGGGACTGGGCCAAGGCAGGGGCCCAACAGGTGATGAGTTACAGAGACTTGGAGGCCAGTAGTGGAGTGGGAGTTACTAGCTGTGTGAACCTGGGCAAATTGTTTACCCTCAGTTATCATATTCACAAAATGGGAGTAATAATACCTACCATATTGGAAGTTAAAAGGAGCAAATGGAAAATGCTTATGTTGACTTAAAGAAAAGCACACAACATAGAGTTGTAAATTTAAGTTTTATTTACGAGGACTATAGCCCAGGAGATAGCCTCTCAGTAGCTCTGAGAAACTGCTCCAAAGATGTAGGGGAGGAGTAACTTATATATGAATTTCAGCTAGGAAATACATGTAGTCAAGCATACATCTTGGTAAAAGATTATTCTTTCTAATCATGAAGAACAGGTATCTCAAGTTAATGATTTTGGTCCTTTTCTATGTACGGGAAGATGCAAGAATCTGGGGTCACTGAAACTCTTCCTGAGATATGCATCTTAACCAGCTAGGGGTCCTCTTATCCAAAGCACAGAATGCTTCATCCTGTCTTTTCATCTTGGATTCCCCTCAGGGTGCTCTGTCAGTGGGTAACTGCAGAGTGTTGAGATTTAACCCTTGTATAACTGGATGATGAGTGACACTCTTTTTTCTTTCTTTGTTCACACTTCTAAAGCTCTTGGCACAGTGGCTAGCCCTGCATTAATGCTTAGTTGAAAGTAATCATTGTTATTGAGAGGTAATTGAGTCTTCCTGAGGCCTTGGGCCAGGTGAAAAGTAACAATAGCCTTAGAGAATAAACTCTCTCCTCTAGAAGGTTTTGTGATCATACAGCTGGGGAAGAAGTACAGAAGGAATGGAGTGTTTGTGAACTTTCACTTACCTCTGGGAAGAGAGTAAATATGGTCATAGATTCAGCCTAAAGCTGAGAAGTTCTGTATTAGTTTCCTGTTGCTGCTGTAAAAAAACAAAACAAAACCACAAACTTACTGGTTTAAACAATACAGATTATTTCCCTTACCATTCTGGTGTTCAGAAGTCTGAAACAAATCTTATGGGGCCAAAATTAAATTACGGGGCCTGGTGACGCAGTCGTTAAGGATCTGCCTGCCAATGCAGGGGACACAGGATAGAGCCCTGCTCTGGGAAGATCCCACAAGCCGTGGAGCAACTAAGCCTGTGCCACAACTACTGAGCCTGCACTCTAGAGCCCACGAGCCACAACTACTGAAGCCCACATGAGCTGGATCTTTCTGCAGTTTCCAAGGGAGAATCCCTTCCTTGCCTCTTTCACCTACTAGAGGCTGCTGGCATTCTTGGCTTGTGGCCCCTTCACATCACTCCAACTTCTCATTTCCATCATCACATCTGCTACTGACTCTGATCTGCTGCCTTCTTCTTATAAGACCCTTGTGATTACACTGCGCCCACCCAGTTAATCCAATGTAATCTCCCCATCTCAGGATCCTTAATCAACATCTGCAAAGCCCCTCTTTGCCATGAGATAACATTGGCTGGTTCCAGGGATTAGAATATGGACATCTTTGAGGGCCATCATTCAGTTTACTGCAAATACCCCAAATCCAAGCTACATGGCTTTCTTGAAGGGGAAATGCATCTTTTAAAAAATATTTATTTATTTATTTATTTTGGCTGCACCAGATCTTAGTTGTGGCATGCGGGATCTTCATTGCAGCATGCAGGATCTTTTAGTTGTGGCATGTGGACTTCTTAGTTGCAGCATGCATATAGGATCTAGTTCCCTGACTAGGGATCAAACCTGGGCCCCCTGCATTGGGAGTCTTACCCACCAGACCACCAAGGGAGTCCCAGGAAATGCATCTTATTAAAATTTCCAAAAAGTTTATATTTGCCAACATAAGCACATCTTTCTCACCCCCAAAGGAATCCACACATTATCTTGAGTCCACCGTACCCAAATTTGGACTGAAAGGCTAGGAGTCAGTGTGCTCCTGCTTTTGCCAGCCTGCATCTGCCTGGTCAGAGGAGCTGCTGAGTCCTCCCCTGGCCTCATTTCATGGCCTTCTCAAGGGGCCATAGTGATGGGACTTGCTTGATCCCCATTTTCCAGCCCTTGGAGGAAGAAACGTTAATTTGATGCAGACTTTCATTCTAGGACACACACATGAAAAAACTGAGTAGATGCTGTTGAAGTAGGGCTGCATGATGACTTTTGTGGGTCCTAGAAGACTTTTGCCTTTGTGGGCCTCTTCCTCCATTAAAGTCATTAAAGTTATGCTTTATGACTACATTGGTATAAAGATGAATTTATGAATATTATATGTTAAAATATTTTCTTTGACTTAAATGTTCATTTATTTTCTTCTGATTTTAAAATAACTTAAAACATTTTTGTGGGTCTCTAACAGTATTGTGGGTCCTAAGCACACAGCAACTGTGTCTAATGGATAATGGTATAAAGGTAGGGGAATGGGCAAAGTGTTCTCCCTACTCTATGATTCTAAGGATGCTGACTGAATGGAACACAAATGTGAGTTTTCCCAGATGTGGGCCCTTAATAATTCTGAGGGAATACTTCTCACTTAAACTTTATGATGGTTCAGTTTCCATTGCAGTGAATGCCAAGATTTTGTTGTTGTTGTTGTTATTCTTTATGATAGGAGGTTTTACTTATTTTTAGTTAGTAAAATATCACTGCATCCATAATATATGACTTCCTACAACATTCCAGTGTATAGTATATTGCATTTACACAGAAAAACAATATTTTACTTCTAAAACAACACTTTAAAATGTTGGGCTCTTGACATGTATCTTTATTAATTTTATCCTGAAAGTGCATAGATGTTCTGCATCAGAGCTATTTTTAAATTAATTATCTCACAGTAAGCAATAAATTTGTGACCCCCCTTTGCTCTAGTCTTTACTCTTGGGGTGATGCAATAAAAGATAAGTGGAAAACTCTCCCACACAAGTGGCTTCATAGTCCACAGGCAAAAGTGGGAGAAAATGGATTTTTGGCCATTTATACACAAGAGAGAGACAGCTGTCCTCAGCCCCTCCCTGAAAGGAGGGAGAAAAACTTTTGCTCCCTGGGGATTTCCTGGATTCTCACTGTAACTTTCTGCTAAGTAAATAAAATGTCTCCAGTGGCCATTATGTGTCCTTGGCTTTCTCAGTCTAGAGGTGTCTCTAAGTCTCCAGGCCTCATTCCTGTCTGAAATGTAAATGCCTAAGGGTAAGAGTGTTCCAGTTTTCCTGGCACCTTGAGAGCTTAAGGCAGGGGCCTAGTTCAGGCAGTAACTACTTGGCCCTTTTGTCAATGCAAGTTCATGTGCCCAACGCACAGTGAGGTCAAACAAACTGAAACGTTGGAGTTTGGAGCAGAGAAAGGTTTATTGCAAGGCCATGCGAGGAGATGAGGGGGCTCATGCCCTAAAAAGCCTCGAGCTCCCTGAAGGGTTTTGGCAAAGCATTTTTAAAAGCCTGGTGGGGGGGTGGGTCACAGGGTACATGATCAGATCTTGCACAATTCTCTGATTGGCTGATGATGAGGGAAAAGGGTGGTGTCACAGGGGTTAACTTTATCAGTCCCCAGACTCCAGGAGGAGGGGGGAAGGCCTGGGGCTACGTGCTCACGGTCATCAAGTAGTTCACATCTTCCATTTGGTGGGGGGTTTTCACATCTGGAAAACAACTCAGGAAATCTGCATCAAATACTATTATCTAGGTACTTCAGAGAGGAGCTAAAGCAGAGGATATGGGGGGAAGGCCTGTCCTGGGAAGGCCCCATAGGGTCCTGCTCAGTTACAATTACCCCCTTTTCTTTGATACTCCTCAATCTTGAGGAGAACAAGTTTTGAACAAGAAAAGGGATAAAGGTTCAGATAAGGAGGTTAATTGTCAATTTGACAGAGGTACCCACATTCCGGCAGACACTGATTTGAGAATGGCTGGTGGTGTCTGAGTCTGACACAACTACTCCATTTTTACTTCCAGATGCATTTCTCTCCTCAATGGCCAAAGCAGATGTCACTATTAGTGATTTTAATGCTTTTCCAGATATGAGAAGATGCAAGATTTTGGGCTCATAAAATCTTCTAAAAATATCTAACTATCTGAAGGCCTGTTCTGCCAGTTTTTCCCAGAGCAAAGAGTGCCTCATTCCTGATCTCCACTCTGAACTCCTTTCAGGGGGTGTTGAAGGTCAGCAGCTGCAATGGAGAGGAAGATGGCAAGTGCCAATTCTCACCCAGCAGGGCCCCTTCATGATCCTGAATTTGACCATGGTTTTGGGGAAATTTCATGACCGTCTTGTTCCACAGTGCTAAGAATGCTCATTCCCAGGTCTGCTGAAGATTTCATTGGTAGGCCACTCAGTGTGCTATCACTGGATTAGGCCTTAATGCCAAAAGTCTCTGGACCACCTACCTTACCAGTCTCTTATGGTCCAGGAAAATATTCCCTCCTGTTGCTTCTTCCCATATCTAGAATTACATTAGTACAATCATTGATCTCATATGGAACTATATATTATCATTTTATCAGCAGCTCGGTCACACATTTGTTAATGCAAGAAACCACAAAAAAAAGGCAATATAGGTTATAAATTGTTGCAAATATCTCCTGGTTTCAGCCAGACTCAGGAGGGGATATGTTAGTTTCTTCTTTCCTGCAGCCATTCACAGGTGGGCTGGGTCAGGATGTTACCTGTGAGCTGAACAAAGGTATTCTAGTTTAACATTCAAACATGGGGCAGGGTTCCCTGAGATGGGCCATTATGTATACTTTAAGCTATAGGCAACATCACTTTAGTGATTAACTTGTAGCAAAAGCAAGAGAATACAAAGTTTAAAGTAAAAGAAACAGATCTGATATGGAGTCAGATTTGTTCTTGCCTATTATAGTTCCCGGCTGCCAATGTCCATTCCACAGTCTTGTGGGGAAAGGGGCAATGACCGCCCTTGGCTACTTCCTGCTGTACAGGGGCAATGAAGGGTGATTTTGCAATGGAATTGATCAGCCTTGGGCAGGGAATATTAAACCCCTTAGTAAAAACACAGATTAAAAGCCAGTAATATTTCAGACAAAACCCAAATATTGCAATCATATTCATCAGTTTACTCAGTCCCATATAACTAATCCTTTTTACTGACAGTTTTATGAAATCAGAGTTTCCATTAGACTTTTAAAATATCTTACCTAGTTTAGCAGTGTGATTTAAAAGTTATCAGAAACCTGTTTTTGTCAAAACATCCTTTCTATGATTCTTCTTGAAGATGTGGAAGTTTTGCAAAGCATCAACTTAGCTGCATATGAATGATAAAGGTCTTAAAAAGGCAAAATTAAAGATCTGATTACAATTCTTCTTGGCAAAGAAGCTTATCCAAGTTGTTTCATACAACAGTTTAAGATAACAACTAAAATTATAGCATTATATCAGGACATATACAAATTTCAGAAACCTTATATAATTTCTAGAATGCCTATATTAATAACATTTATTCATACTGTATAATCTTAGGAGGCTTATCACTCATTTGACAATGCTTTCCATGTAATTTAGCATACCAACTAATTCTAGTCAGTTTAATATATATATTCTTTTCCTGAGGTGCCTCAGGGGCCCTCTGAAGCATCCCAAAGCTAGCTGAAGTCAAAAGAACTTTAATTAGAATTTGATAGGAAGTTCATCAAAAATATCAAAAAGTTTTTTAAAAAACATTTGGTCAGATAGAATCATAGGTCACTGTGAATATTTAAAAACAAATACAGATCACTGAAAGGCAAGGAAGTTCACACAATCTGTCATCAAAAGCAGCATTCCAAGTAAAATTGTTCTCTTAGCAGAGAGGAACCAAGTCTAGTCCTTCACCAGTCTAATTTTAATATCAAAATCCATTTACCCAGTTAAGTTTAATCTAATCTCAGCCTGACCATGCATAAAACTCCTTTTACTCAAAACATATACCCAACTTTCCTACTGTATAGTGAAATGTTTTATTACTTCCAGTAGCTTTAATTACATATTTAAATTAGAATCCCTGACTCTTATAAACCTTAATTTCTAGTGAAAACCAAGGGGCAAGTAATAGTTACCAAAATCTGGAGAGACTATTTTAGATAACTTTCAAAACATAATTATTCCTATAGAGTTTACCTAAAAGCTCTTATCTTGTTTACATTTACTTTAAAGTTTCATCATATCAAGTTATTTTTCTTGCTGACAAATTTGCAACAGATATAACAAGATTTCATTAAACTTCTATTAAACCTAGGTGCAGTGAAATTATTATACTTAATGTTGATGACTCTAAAGACATGTCTATATTAATTAGATCAACAATCTTAAACATTAATACCAGGTATTAATTTAATACTGAATATTTCCCAGTTCACGTGAACCTGAAACTCGTTTAGCTTAATTCCTCTTGTTTTTAGGATTGTTTGATTTGTAAGTGCTTACTTTTCTTTAAGCCAATCAATCTAATTTACAAATTAACCTCCGCAATGTTATCCAAAGACAAAGACACATACAAACACACAAACAGAGAGACCTCACAGTTCTCATTTCAAAATTTCAGCCCTGAGTCAGGTAGAGCAATGTAAAACCCATCAGTTTACAAGAGAGGTTGGATTAAAATTAGGTTTCTGGCAGATGGAACAAATCAAGCTCACTCGGATGGCTAAATATTTACAGAAAAGACACTTAGGATTTCTATTTACCCTTGACAAGTCAATTTCTAAATTACTTTTCCCTCTTTTCAAAATTTGCATTTTAAAAAGATGGCAGAGATGAAGGTTCCTGAGAAGACCAGATAGGACATTTGCATCTCAAAGGTACAGGCAAGTTTCTCCTAGGATGACTTTGTTTCCCCTTTGTTTAATACTTACAAGTCTCTTAAGATAAATAGGGAACGTTTGGGGAGTGGTACAAGCATTGCTGGGCATTGGATTATTTTTAGAGCCACACCTCCGGTCCTGTAAAGACTAGAGTTGTAAAACAAGGACAGTTTGGTTTTTCTTTTTTTTCAAAGAATTGGGTGGCTCCTCATTTAGCTTAGGGGAGAAGGCCTCCCCCCAGAATTCCTATCAGGCTCTGATTATCAGCTATGATTCATTTAGTTAGACCAGTGGCCTCCCATTTTGGTAATCTATTTACAAACAATTTTGGGGATCTTCCTTAGGTTTAAGAAATTTGTACTTTATATTTAGACAATCTATAACCATTTTTACTTAATAATCATTGGCTGGATATCTTCAGCCAAGCCCAGAACCTTGATATTCCACATTCCAGGGTCTACTAAGGCTTCTATTTTAGCTTCAGATTTTATCTGTTCCTTTCTGCGTTCTGTTAGAACAATTTGGTGATGTTTCTTGCCCCTCAAGAAACAGAGTGGCCCCTAACTTAGTGAATAAATCTCTTCCCATTAAAGGGATGGGACAATCAGGCATGAACAGAAAGGAATATAAAAACAGCTGGCCATTGATCTTGCACAAAAGGTGTTCCAGGAAAGTGTGCCCCTGCCTTTTCCCTGACACCCCCCATTACATACTCTTTACGGTTGCTAAGGTTTCCAATCTTTCGGGTTAAGACCAAAAAGGTTGCACCAGTAACCTTTTGCATATTTCTCTGGGTGCATTCAGCCTTTTTGGGTATATCCCTATTATTGAAAACTGAATAAGCCAATTGGAACAAATCGTTCATTAGAGTCCGAGGACCAGCAATTGTTTTCTGAATTTTGTGCCTGATGTCTAGGGCAGACTGGGCTATGAAATGCATAGCCAAAAGTGCCTGACCCTGTTGGACCTCTTTCACCCTTTTATAATTAACAGATTTACTATAATTTTCTTCATACCCTTATGAAGCTTATGAATTAAAGTTTAGCTGAGGGAACATTCCCAGCAGTTTGAATGTTATTCCTGCATCCCTTTTTCCAGTACCAAGCAACACAGATTGATTAGATAAGTTCCAGAGAACCCAGGTAAATCATTTACATCTCAAAGTCACAGGAAGAGAAATGCAAATTCCTCTTCTAACTATTTACACCAAACCCAGACATCTTGGGCTATTTTCAGGGAGCTTTCTTTTTTCCAGTTCCCAAATATCCACCTCAGTTTAAAGAAACAAATACGATAATACATATCATCATCTGCTCACATTTGCATGACCCTCCTTCAGCAAAACCAGGAAGAGAAAAAGGGATTTGGACTCAGGTACCAAGATACTCATTCACAGACACACACATACCCCCAAGATAAAAGCAATTGCAAAAGACCCGCTTTGATATAATAGCCAAGCCATTAGGGGCCTTTGCCCTCCAGATCTCAGGGAGTAATGAGACATTTTCTTTCATTTAGGGAGTATAGCTAAAGATCTCTTAGTTTTACAAAAGTACCCTAGGGGACTATAAGATGGAACAGAGCTCTGATCACCGATACTTAATTATTCACAGCCAGTGTTATCAAATATCAAGCAAACAGCAATTCAAATCGGTCTCTCAGGGTCACAGTTCCCTAGCCCCCCAAAAAAGGAAGATTCCCAACCAGTGCCCCATCAGTCCAAAAGGGGAGAACCCCAACCAATGCCCCATTGGAGATGAAGCTGAACGAATTATCATGGCTAGTTCAAAAGGGAAAATCTCAACCAATGCTCCACCACAGGTGAAACCTATGCAATAGGGACGGATACCCTGGTGTCATCACACATGAGCCGCATTATTCACCAAAGACATCTCAACTGGCCAATGCAAGTACTAACACACATATAAACCACAAACTCATGGTCCCACAAACCAAAGAATCAGACGAGGCATAGCCAGAAAGAATGGACTATGAGTGGCTCACCCCCAAATTATACACACAAAAACACAAACAACTAAGCTACAGTCACACA
Organism: Eubalaena glacialis; assembly: GCF_028564815.1. Taxonomy (NCBI): domain Eukaryota; kingdom Metazoa; phylum Chordata; class Mammalia; order Artiodactyla; family Balaenidae; genus Eubalaena; species Eubalaena glacialis. The sequence continues at coordinate 8,235,925 of NC_083725.1, read as the reverse complement.
GACAGAAAATCAGAAGAGGTGTAGTCTAAAATTCCACTTCCACTCCCAAACGGAGGCCTCCAAACAAATTGGCAAGCCTGGCTCTCAAAAAGCAAATGAACTGGTTCCCAAATCGGGTAGAGTCCAACAACAATTCCCCTCTCCAACAGGGTACCCCAATCAAACAAATTGGCTTGTCCTGTAAAGGAAAAGCCCAAATTGAGGGGGGATTATGTTCCTGGTTGTACACACCGGAGTGACTTACCCTCAAGTGGCTCCCTTCCCACAAGGGAAGCAGCCCAAATGGAGTGGAGAGAATTCCCAGCCTGCGCAAGCTGGAGCGACTCACCCAATGACACCGAATGTGGACCACAGCTCCAGATGTTTCTCGGCTCCAAACAGCCTCGTGCCATGGGCGGCCAACGCTTGTTGGGGGCAGTCCCTCCAAGATCGCTGGAGTGAAATGGGCTCCAGCAGCTGCTGGAGGCTCAGGGAAGGGGCTGCCCCAGGCCAGGGTTGACCAGCCACGCGAACAGACTCCTGGCTGGCTCACCAAAATTGTTAATGAATGTTCATGTGCCTGACGCACAGTGAGGTCAAACAAAATGAAATGTCAGAGTTTGGAGCAGAGAAAGGTTTATGGCAAGGCCATGCAAGGAGACGAGGTGGCTCATGCCCCAAAAAGCCTCGAGCTCCCCGAAGGGTTTTGGCAAAGCATTTTTAAAAGCCAGGTGATGGAGAGGAGGTCGCAGGGTATGGTGTTCGGATCCTGTACAATTCTCTGATTGGCTGATAATGAGGGAACAGGGTGGTGTCACAGGGGTTAACTTTATCAGTCCTTAGGCTCTGGGAGGCCTGGAGCTATGTGCTCATGGTCATCAAGTAGTTCACATCTTCCATTTGGTGGGGGGTTTTCACATCTGGAAAACAGCTCAGGAAATTTGCATCAAATACTATTATCTAGGTACTTCAGAGAAGAGCTAAAGCAGAAGATACGGGGGCAAGGCCTGTCCCAGGAAGGACCCATAGGTTCCTGCTCAGTTACACTTTGAGAGAGATAAGGGAAGATTGTTGCTTATTATTCTCCTGAATCAGAGCAATTAAGTAAACAAGTAATTAGAGATCTAATTCTTATGGTTCATGAAAAGTGAAATGTTTCTAGGAGAGTGAGAGCAAACATTTTTTATCTTTAAACTGTACACATGTCCAGGTCCCAACTGTATACATGTACATGTCTGGACCTTTTATAGAAGCAGTAAGGAATCCAGGGAACATTTATTTCCCAACAACACATTAAAAATCATTTCTAATATATGTATGAGACAAAAAAACTACTTTTTTTTCTTTCAGCATCTTTCATTGGGATGCATTTTATATATAATATATATTATTCAGTAGAAATCTCTCTCTTAGTCTGGAGAACAACCCAGAGGATGGGATGCTGATTACCACCCTCCCACCCCCTACCCTCTGGACTGGCTGTCCATCTGGGAATGTCTCTATTTCACCTTCATTTTTGAAAGATGAATTTTGTGAATGTAGGATTTTTGGTTGACAGTTTTATTTTCTTTCAGCAGTTTAAATTTGTCATCCCATCTTCTCTGGCCCCCACTATTTCTAAAGAGAAGTCAGCTTTTAACCTTATTGAGGGAATCCCTTGTATGTCATGAGTCATTTTTTTTCATGCTGTTTACAAGATGTTTTTTGGCCTTTTAACATTTTTACTATGATATGCCTAGGTGTAAATCTCTCGTGTTCATCCTACTAAGAGTTTGGTGAACTTTCTGGATGATGTATCAATCAAGGTTCCTCAGAGAAATAGAACCGATCATATAATTTTATATTTGTTAAATGTGACATCTAGGATGTCTCATGGGAAATTTCTTTCCCCTGAGAAATGCTATATTTCCTGCCATATCAGTAAACAAAGGATGTCACAGTCATCAGAGATTGCAGCCACCATTGGTGAGCTGGTGAGCACTGAGGGAACTCAGGAAGGAGAAGAATACCTGCCATCTAGCAGCCGTCAGACTGCAGCCACTCCCCACGGTGAGCCCTGAGGAAGCTCAGGATGTGAAAACACAGGATACTGGCCCCAGATAGCTGAGGTGCATATCAAAGGAATGATTTCAGTGAGCCCAGACTCTTGCATCTTCCCATTTACAGAAAAGTGCTAAATTCCTTAATTTGCAATATGGTTTTCTTTAATTAACAATAATCTTTTGACGTTCAGACTACCTGCCCTTCTTGCAAAACTCCTATATATCCTGGCTCCCCCCACACCTCCTCAGAGCAGTTGCCTCCTGGGCTTAAAGTCCTAAAAATTTCTGCCTAATAAAACATAACTCTCAACTTTTAGGTTGTGTATTTTTTTCGGTTGAAACCCCCTACCCCAGCTTTATTGAGGTATAATTGATAATAAAAATTATGTATATTTAAAAGTTACAACATGATGATTTCATATATGTATACGTTGTAAAATGATTACCACAATCAAGCTAATTAAAACATCTATCTTACAAGTTATCCGTGTGTGTGTGTATGTGTGTGTGGTAAGAACCCTTAAGATCTACTCTCTTAGCAAGTTTCAAATATACAATACAGTTTTATTAAGTATAGTCACCATGCTACACATTAGATCTCCAGAACTTAGACATCTTATAATAAAAATTTGACCATCTCCCCATCCACTCCTCCAATACCCCCCCACAATCAAAGGCAGTTATTATTGCCTGTTCTTTTGTTTGTTTGTTTGTTTTTTATGTGTGTGGGTCATACTTTCCTGTTTCTTTGCATGTCTCATAATTTTGGGTTGAAAACTGAACACTTTAGGTAAATTATTGTAGTAACTCTGGATATTGATTCCTGCTCTTTTATCTTACCTCCCCAGGCTTGTTGTTGTTGTTGTTGTTGTCATTTTCCTGTTTATTTGTTTAGTGACTTGGCTGGACTATTTTAGTGAAATCTATTTTCCCTGCAGTGTGACAGCTTTGATGTCACCCCTCAGAGGGCACAGGCTGGTGCATGGTCACAGTCATCCTGGGATGAGAGTGGTCTACCAGGGCTCTTTGGGACCATCTCTTTCCCTGATTCGCTGTGAAATTGTCTGCCTCTATTTGTGTCACACCAAGCTGTGGGCTCCATGACTAACTGGCTGATGGCTCTATTAACAATGACCTAGGGCACGAAAAGCTTCATTGTCTGATCAATTAATTTCAGATCCCTTTTACAAAGATCACTTTTCAGGCCAGTCTTTCATATTTGTTCTGCTACCAGTAGGATTTTTCTTAGCTGTTTCTTTCTCTAGTTCTCTCTGGTAAACTAGCTAACCTACAGTTTAACGTGTTGCTTGCAGGGAGATAAGAGTCTCTTCTTTAATTGCTTACCACCAAAATCTCCATTGTTTTGGAAGATGCCCTTATTCTTGAATGTCCCCACACTCTGTTTAGAATAAAGTTTGTTCTTTTGGGGAGAACTTCAGATTCTTAAGTTCCTATGAACTGCCCCTCTCCCTTGGCAAAATCTCTAAGCCCAGAGTTTGTGGAGGGGCAGAGGCCTACTCAGCCAAGAGCTACATCCCTGCTTTCCAAGCAAGGTACTGTGCAGGGGGAGTAGCCTTTGATCTTCTTGTCTTGCCTCTCCTGAAATGGAATCTCTTCCATAGCTGAGGATAATTGGGACCCAATATTATCAGACTGCCACACCTGGGTTAGAGGCTCTGCTTTCTGGTGGGGAGCATGCTTGGTGGAGTAAGGGACACACTTGTCTTGGCCATACTTGCAGGAATTTAGCTTCTACAACTTGGAACTACGATGCTTGAGGAATGCTAGTGGTCTGAACCTCCCAGTGAGATGCCATGTCCCTCCACCGGGAGCTGGGGGAAAGAATGCCCCATTTTCTTGGCCATACCTTCCCAGAGTGGAATTTCTTTCATGCAGACCTGTGCAAGTTATGTTTCAGATGCCACACATTCTCACTGTTTCTACTGAGATTTAGTACATTTTCTTGAAAAAAAAAAATCATTCTTGATTTGCTGTATGCCCTTAGGACATTTTTCAGAGATTTAAAATGATTGTTTTAAAAATAGCTTTTGCCAGTTATAGTTGTTTCATTGGATGGGGTGGGGATGGGTCTGCAGATCTCCTCCTGACACCATTCTGGAAAGAGAGTTCTCCACTGGCTGTAATCTAGCATCCAGAATAGAAAATAAAATTTTTATTTAAAAAGGAATAGTGAGATGAAAAACTGACAACAAGAACTCTGGGTTGCTTGTAGTATAGATCTTGAAGATGGAGAAATGGAGAAATACTCCATTTTGCTCCTGTTTGCCAAAACATTAAAAAGCAAATGTAGATGTGCTTCATTTCCAAGAAAGGAGACAATAATACTGAGACAGGCTGGGACCTGGGACCTAGGACCCTTTGCTGCAGTGCTTGCACCTGGACAAATGTCTCCTCCAGCAACAAAATACAAAGAAACTATAAGGGACTAAAAATAACTGTGTGCATGTGCAGTTGGGGCAGATTATGGACAAAAAGATACAAAGAGACCAAAAGCACAACTGCCACTTCTGAAGAGCCGGGAGCAAAAGCAGGGTCCTACGCATGGCCCCTGCACACAACATCACCAAAGGGGTGGGCAGACCACCTAAGCCACCCCTCCAGCCTGACCCCTGGACCCGCCCCTACCCTCAGCCCCTATAAGGAACCAGCTCATCTCTTCTGAGTGAGCAAGTGAACAAGGGAATGTGTCGCTTTCCCCTGCTGCAGCAGGGGCCCCCATAAAGCCTTGCCTGAATTTCTTGTCTGGCCTCTGATCAATTTCTTTTGATTAAGGAGGCCAAGAACCCTGGTTGGTAACACTACCACCAAAATCTATTTGTGTCCAGCCTGAACCTTACAAAGTCTAAGCATGTGTTTATTTCCCTAGGCTTATTTTAATAAGAGAGTGTCCTTAATTAGAGTATTTTTATTCACACCATACTTCAGTAGTTCCTTTAAATATGGCAAACCTCTTAGATGATAAAACATCACTAACTCAATTGAATTCCCAAATCCTTAGGCAATGTAAGTCAGACTCTAGTCTTCCATTTTACAATTGTGAACTGGAGACACAAAAGAGTCAGCTCTTCTTACATAACTTGGCTCCCTCAGTAGGGCCAGTGGAGGTGAGCAGGGCCAATAACGTTGAAAGGAATGCAGGGCCCCAGTTCCTTCAGGGACCCTATTTGCTCTTTGTCTGGGGAAGTACAGCCCTTTGCCTGGGCTGCCATTGGCTGCTCCTCCCAGCCTGGAATTATAAAGCTGTATCTCAGAGGCTCTCGAGGCCAGTGGTTCTGTCCTGCCTTCTGTAAATCTTTGGGGCTGGGGCCAAATCCAGAGATGGGTAAGTGCCTCCTGCTGCTGCTGCTGGTGGTCCTGTCCTCACTGCTGGGATTCCTGCAAGGTGAGCCCTCTGGGGAGCATGTAGGAGGGCAATGGGGACTGAGGAGAACCTGGGTGAGTGGCAGGTTATGTTTCCAGGCACTGCCTCTCTCTTTGACTCTTTGTCTGCCTGCCTTGACATTAGAATGTCCAACAGATAAGACAACCATAAACATTTTACAATTTAATCTGGGGCATTCTGTTTTTGTAGGAATACATTTCAATATCTTTTTGCTTGAAAGTCTGTTTTTCATAACTTCAACTGGTTAAACATTTTTGAAAGCTGAAATATTTGGGTACTCCATTTGTTGACTACTTTAAGATTTCAAACTGTTGGGGTTATACTGTAGAAACAGGATGGACCCTCACCCAAACTTGGATCAGATGTCAAGACTGATGATGTCACATATGCACCAGGAGGGTATGAAAAGGTTTATTACTTACCTAATGAGGCTTTCTCGGGAGAGCAGGGCTTACTGTCAGGTGTCTTAAGATGGCTTGAGGGAGCAGAGAAAGGAGACTCGAATTTCTATGGTGGTGAGGGGGACAGACACGGCAAGGGTTCCTGCATTCAGGTAGGGGCTTGTGTGGTTTGAAACTCCCACCAGTGGTAAAGGAGGGAGCTTCTGAGGCCCAGATGTGGGACACAGGGGAGAGACTTCAAGGCTGCCAGCTGTGAAACATCAAAAAATGGAGTCAGAAACTCTACTACCTGACCAAAATGCAACCGATATTTGTGGGACCTTTTACAAAGTGTTCATTACTGTTGTAGAACACTTAGATTGAATCACAATGTAGTTCCTTAGTAGCTAAACCATTTTCAGATCTGCTTGATGACAGGGAGCAGGGAGAAATTTTGCTAAAGACTATTTTTTATTCCACATCACAAAACTTTTACAGTTCAGTTATTTTACCTGTGGGTGTGTATGTGCACATACATATATAATATATAAAATATATGTTTTCATATATATAATTCATAATATAACATATTCTATATGTTATATATTTTAACCTTTATAATATATAACATTAAAATATATAAAGTATTTACATATATATTTATTTATATTCATATACTATCTGGTTTGGACACAGGACACAATTCAGAATGATGTGTGCATCAAAACCAACTATAAGGGCATTTTTTGCTCTCTGGGGTGTCAATTAAGTAAAAACTTTTTTTTTTTTTTTTTGCTGCAATATTATATTCTACCAGCATTTGTATTTATTCTTTCACAGTAAAAAGAAATGATTTTATGTTCTATGTGGACTTTTAAATTAAATTTATTATAGCATTCACAAAAAGTCAGGTGTTTCACCTTCTACAGAATATACTTTCATAGCTTTTATTTGATTCCATGATTGATTGAAAACTGGAATGATCATTGGCATTAACAGGCATCATTTGTTTCCAATGTCCTTCTTCAGCAAACGGAATCAGCCTGTTCATAGTCAATGTTTTGTTTGTTTTGTAAAAGCACAAGAAGACTCAGAATAAAAAAATATAAAAAATTAATTTAGAAGAACACACATTTGATCTAAATGAAAATCCATCATCCTGGCTTGTGCTTCCCTCTGAAGCTGATAGGAGTAAAATTCATTTGTCTGGATGGTGATCCCAGGAAATACCAGGAGGGGCGTGGGGAAGTAAGATAGAATATGCAAGGAAGTTAATAAGCTGGACACCATGGTGGGCAAGTGGAATCCGTCCTGCTGGAAATTCTGGAGGACAGTGTAGAGGATCCAACTCATGGGTGAGAAAGTTGGAGTATTCATCCCCCGATTCCCCATCTGTTCTTGGGGGAGGGATGCTCCCAGGGGCATCTGCTCTCCACTGTTCCAGCTGCCCTGTATGCACAGCGAGTGTGTCCTACAGCCCCCTGTCAGAGTCACAAGTGTTACAGTCACAAGCATGTGGAGGTGAAGGCTGAGGGCTATGGGGAGGGCGACGGGAATTACACCTGCTTCAGACAGTGATACATGAGACGCCTCTGTTGCAGCTGCACAAGTGAAATCATCCTAGGGCACAGCCTTCTTCAAATAACTACTAACTTTCAAAAGAGCCACTGAAATTCTTAAGCAGATTTGTATCTTTAGGAGGTTTTCATGGGATCAGGGACAGCACAGGCCCAGGGGCGATGGTAAATATTGACAGACAGGCTGTTCAAGTTATACAGTCATCATTAAGTTTAGAGGAAGAGGAATTGAGTGCTCAGTTTTCTATTGAGTGTGCACTTTTCAAAGTTCACTCCAGGTGAAAAGCTTTATTGCAAGATAAAAATGTGTGAGTAAATAAAAAAATGTATAGTTTCGGATTTAAACTACACAAAAAATGATGAGGCCGTGGCAAGCACATTGAAATGACCTTCTATTTGTTCTGCTGTAGGTTTCCCAGTCCCTGTTTCCCACATAAATATTTCATTTATACTTGACCTTTAATTTCTCACATTTTGCACGGATTCGGTTGACTTGTGGCTTCCTTCCAGTTTCCACCATCTTTCTTAGCCCTCTGTTATTCTCTCTTTCTTTAAAATCTATTGTCTGCACAGCTGGCAGAGTGAAACTGCATAACATAAACCAGTTAATGTCATTCTCTATTGAAAAACCTCTGATGGCTTCCTCCAACTTTGAATAAAATCCCAGTTCTTACAATGGCCTAAACTGTCCTGTCCAAATAAGATATAAGCTGAGCTACAGATGTTATTTTAAACCTTCTAGTAGGCATATTAAAAAAATAAGAAATGTGTAAAATTAACTTTAATAGTACACTTTATTTAACCCCATACATTAAAATATTATTTCAGCATGTAATCAACAGCAAAGTTGCTGATGAGCAATTAAAATTTTTTTGTGTGCTACGTGTTTGAAACTGACCTACAGCCCATCTGTTTGGACTACTCGCATTTCACAGGCTCAACAGCCATGTAAGTCCCGTGGATACCATGTACAACAGTGCGGGTCTAAGCAGATACGTGCTTATGGTCTGGTCTCTACCGACCTCTTCAGTCCCACTTTATAACATTCTCACCCTTTTCCACTTTACCTGTGCTGTTCTTTTTGTTTCTCAAACTGGCCAGGCTAATTCCGTCTCAGAACCTTTCTGTGCACTTGCCGGTGGATCTCTCTGTACCAGTTTCCCAACTTCTCCCAGCCGTTTAAGTAGTCAGCTTTAAAAAAAAGATCATTCAGGTTTGAGCTTAAATCACCCTTGAGAAAGCTTTTCTGCCTCCCCAAGGTCTACCCACGCTGTCTCCTCCATGTTTCCTCCATCTCATCATCTTCACGAGTCACCAGGACCTGAAATAACATTTCTTATTTTTTCATTGTCAGTCATTTCCCCCATTTATTTGTTTAGTGTTTAAATAAGTGGAATGCATGTTTCCGTGCTCCTTCAGCACTCAATTCCCAGCACCTGGAATAGTGCCTCCCACACGTCAGGTGCTCACTGTTTGGTGAATAACGCAGGGAGCGCACGGACCACTGGGTGCTCATCCCAAGAGGGGGCTCCAGGGCAAGTGTTTGTCCGGAAGCTCCCTCCCTCCCTTCCTCTCTTCCTTCTTCCCTTCCTCCCTTCCTCCGTTCCTCCCCTCCTCTCCTCCTCTCCTCAATCTCCCCCTGGCTTGCCTCACTCTCTTACTTCCAATCTTCTCTTTTACTTCCCATCCCCCTCCTCCCACCCGTCCTCTCTCGCCTCCCTGCCCCCTTTAGCTGTCCTTTTGGGCTGAGTCCTGGCGTTCTCCTCGGAGCCCCACTCCTCAGATGAAAGGGAGGGTGGAGGGTGGGGCTCTGTGTGAAGGAGGGCGCGGGGAGGCTTTGTGAAGCTGCAGCCAGGACGGAGCAGGGGTGGGCAGTGCCGACTCCACAGCTCCAACCCACCTGTTCTGCTCCTGCAGATGCCATTCACATGGAACATTTTCAGTGGTGCCCCCTGGTGTTGGGGCGATAATCAGTTGGCAAGTGGGGTCAATGGAGCTGCAGTGAAGGACTTGGCCTCACTCCTCCAGCAGCACAGCCCATCCCTGGGAGGACAGGGAGAGCCCTCTGTGCTCAGGTGCAGACCCTGTGCCTAGAGGCGCACACGCCTCCTCCCGGGTGTAAGCCAAGCGCGGAGAAACGACCTGCTTTCAGCACATTCGTCGGGCGCTGGGAGCCGGTCAGTGTCCAGGCGCACCTGGGTCACAGGTGTGCTCCCTCCTGAGCAGCCGGGACGCTGGGCCGGAAGAGCCTTATTATTCCTCCTTGACTTTCCAGCTCTAGAATGTTTCCAGTGCCACCGAGTCAACGCCAGCGGGGTTTGCGAGAGCGGGGAAAGCTTCTGCCAGACTCAAGGCAGCCAGCAGTGCTTCCTGAGGAAGGTCTACGAAGGTAGGTGGGGCCTGAGAAGTCTCCTGGGTGACCTTTGCCAGAGGTAAGGGGCTGGCAGTGGGTGTTCAGGGTGGGGGGATAGTATGAACCCTCCATGGGACCCCATGAGAGCCTGGACCCCAAGAACAAGGCCGGGTGCCTGTAGGACTCAGGGAAGTGACCCCTCAGGAACCCTGGGAGTAGGAACTGCATAGAAAAGGGGTTGGTTTTCTTTTCTTAACCTAGTGAAACATTTCATCTGGTTGTGGTACTGGGCTGCCACTCGCTATTAATTGGGATGGTGACCTGTAAGCAAAGTAGGGAGTTTAGCTCCTGAGGGTAACTGGAACTGGGCTGCTGAAATTCCTCTGAGTGGGACCTGACTGTGATGGGGTTTTGGAGAACTAGGGACATAGATTGGGGGAGAAATGGGCAGGGTGGAGAGGGCAATTTCTATTCATCCTCTCTGCCCTCTCTTGTGTGGAGGGAATGGATTGAACTCTAATACACAGAGCTTGCAGAGCTATTTTAGGAGAGCCCACTAGGGGGCCCTACCTCCAGCATCTCATTCCCAGGAGGCAGACATTCACCCTACCAAGAGCATGAGTCCTCCATGGAATGTGCTATTTTCCCCTCATTCTTGATTAGTTGGTTGATGTATTGATCCTGTGATTTCTTTCAGGAATATTTACTGAGCTGCATATCAGGATATGCTGGGCCCCATACCCATGGGCCTGCAACCTGGGTTTTGGGGCCTCACTTGCCCTCTTCTCTGTCCCTTTCCAGGTGACACCATTTCTTATGGATACCAGGGTTGTAGCAGCCTATGTGTTTCTATGAAGCTCTTTAAACTCAATGTTACTGTGGAATTTAGATGCTGCCATGACTCACCTCTCTGCAACAAGTTCTAAAGACAGGGCCCAGCTTTTGCCCTGATGCGGTGGATGAAGCTAAGTTAGGATCCCTTTCAACCACCACAGTCTCCAAGGCTCTGTGATCTGAATATGGGTCCCCTATGAGAAGCAGCCTCAGACTCGTTCTGTTTTCAGGCCCCCTTTGCTTTCCTTCATTGCGAGATGCCCCGGGGATAATTTTTGAAACCAAATTTGGTTGAAGATTGATGGGCATATCTAGGTCCAAGGCTACCTTCTCCCTTTTCAGGCCCTAATCATCAGTCATATTGATTGCTGCTTAAAAAGGCAGCATCTGTGGAAGGCTGCATTTGTGATTCTGTATGTTCTGGGGGCAGGAACTGAAGGAGGAGGGAGAGTCTTTGAAAGCTGAAAACAGTAGAAGTGTGAGGGGGGTCCATAAATGATGGGTTAGTTGAGTGGGCTAGGTGTTATAACACAAATCTCTTAAGTATCAGTGGCTTAAAAAAAAAACAAAAAAAAACTGGAGTCACTTATGTCAAAGTGATCTAAGATGGAGTTGGGAGGCTATTAAGGAAGTGGAACTTACACACATCCATCCCTAAACCCAACATAAACTTTGGATCCATCCATCCTGAGACCACCTGGAACTTGTCTTCTTTACTCCTTAGAGACCACAACTTAGCAACCAATGTGCTGCCAGCAAGTGACTGAAAGTCTGTCGGCACCAATCGTAGTTCTGTAAAGATAACTTACATTACTTCTCTGGAATATCTTTTTTGCCTTTAGAAGCCCCCGCTATTTTCTGTTCCCCCCGGAGCACATTTGAGTTGCCATTTGAATCGGTGCCTCCCAAAATGCAATTCTTAGAACTCTAAATAAACTCTTTTTCTTATTTGCAGCCTTCTGCATTTTTTGGTTATCACCTGATAATGGTCTCTGGATCACCATAGCTTGTTTTTGTATTCACAGAAAACATGCCACAGGCTGGGTGGGAGAGTGGGTTTAGACACATCTCCTCAAGGGTGCAAACCATGTGGATGTTAGAAGACTTTCCTCTGGTGTGGGTTGACTGGATCAGTGGTGGACACTTGACCCAAGTTGAGTCAATAAAATTCTCTTTCCTGGCAATTTGTTATTGGATTTTAGAGTCTAATTATTTGAATGTGATTAGAACTGTAATATGAAACTCAGCTGCTATGGGGTGCCCATCTTCATCCATGTGATGGAGAACCAGAGAAAGTCCATCTGCAAAGACAGAAGACTGAAGATAATTCTGAGTGGTGGAATTATCTTTAGAATAAGAAGCAGAGTGCATATGTGATCTTATTCTGGCACACTAAGTACCCATTTTTCATCCACCAATGCTTGATGTTTAAATATTTCACCCAAAGGTGCATTTCAAAGGTGCAAAGCAAAGATGTTGAATGTCACTAAAATGTGTCCAGTCCTTGTGATTGTGTCTGCTCTCAGCATTTATATCTTTCCGTGATGCAGCCAATAATAAGACAACAATGATAATCGTAAGTTGCAGGTATCAAAAGCAGTACTCTTGTATGCATTACATCTTTTTACTCTCACAGCTCTGTGAGGGAGGTACTATTATTATTCCCATATTATAGATGAGGGAACTAAAGCCTAGAGAGGTATAATAGGTTCCCAAAACTGTGGCAGTAGATTTCCACCCAGATGATCTGTCTCCAAAGTTCACAATACTCTCTCCAATCCAAAAGTTACTTATTGGAGCAAGAATAGACAAACATTATCTGTAAGGACCAGAGAGTAAACATTTTAGGCTTTGTGAGACATACAGTCTCTTGTAACTATTCAACTCTGTCATTTGTAGCAAAAAGCAGCCACAGAAAATAGGTGAATAAATGAGCATGGCTGTGTTCTAACAAAACTTTATTCATGGACACTAAAATTTGAATTTCACATAGTTTTCATATGTTATAAAATACTATTCTTCTCTTGAATTTTCCAACCTTTGAAAAAGGTTTTTTAAAGGGTTTTTCTGTTTTTTGAGGATGCAGAAAACCCAAAGATGAAGGCATAGCTGACATTTGAAAGCATTTATCCGTTTCTATTTAATTGTTTGTTCGTTTTCAATGTTCCCTCATGTTGTGGCATGTAAACAAAGAAGAACAGAGAGCATTGCTCACCACCCGGTTCCTCAAGAGTTAAGTTGTAACCCACTGCGGTGCTGACCGACAGTGCACTCTGAGAGGAAATTAAGATGATAACAGATGGAGCACCCTGTGCTGTGGACAAGCAGGGCCCTTAGATAGTTATATATCTCAGGAAGAATTTTAATGACACCAGATTCTTGTACCTTCCCATACATAGGAAAAACACTATAATCGTTAACTTGAGATATGTGTTCTTTGTGACTAGCAGTAATCTTTCACCAAGATGTATGATTGGATACACATATTCCCTAGCCAAAATCATATAAACTGGCTTCTCCTCTGCCTCTTTTGTGTAATTTCCTCAGAGTTACTGAGAGGATGTCACCCAGGCTATAGTCCTCAGTAAGTCCCTGAATAAAACATAAACTCACAACTCTTATGTTGTACATTTTTCTTTAAGTAGACAAGTATGTATCAGTACATCATTTCTTTTTATTGCCGAATGGTATTCCATTGTATGGGTAGACCATATTTTGTTTATCCAGTCAGCAGTTAACACACATTTGGGTTTTTTCCACGTTTTGCCTATTATGGATTATGCTACTATGAACACCTGTGTGCAAATTTTTGTGTCAGCTTGTTTTTAATTCTCTTAGGTATATATTGTCAATGAAAAAATTAATTGATAGTCAATCCAAGAAAGAAATGGGGAATTTTATTCAACCCAACCTGAGGATTATAACCCAGGAAACACTTTCAGAAATCTCCAAGAACTCTTCCACCCATTAGAGGTCAAAGCACAGTTATATATCAAAGTAACATATGGATAGTTTACATAGTCCAGATCTGTACTTACAAGGCAAGTAGTGGGTCATCGTGACCCCTTACAGGATTGAGAAAGGAATATTATCTCCTAAGGAGTTACCTTGCTTGTGCCAGGAGAAAATTGCTGTTTTCGGTCAAGCAGGTATTCCTGTGTCTTCTAAGGAGATCTGGCTAATGTATAATGTGGATGCACAATGCACAGTAAAGAGGGGTAGTGGCCCAAATGGATAGAGACAGAATCTTATGTTTAAAAATTTTCTTGTTCTGCCTTAAAAATACTTTTATTTCACCAATTCCTGGGTATGAAATTGCTATGTCATATGGTAATTCATTGTTTAACTTTCTAACAAAAAGTTAAAAGAACTGCCAAAGTGTTATCCAAAGTGGCTACACCATTTTATATTCCTATGATGTATGGGGGTTCCAAGGTAGTTTTGATTTGCATTTCACTGATGGCTTCTCTTTTCTTCCTAAAACATGGCTTAATTGCTTCCAATGTCTCCTTCATCTTCTTTTTGTCAACACTCTTATGAGTGAGAGCCCAGCAAGACATAGGGCAAGAGAATCATGGCTGGGATCAAAGAGTTTGTCTGGCAAATATGGAACCTAAACAACTGACTAGAGGCTCTTTGGGACTATTAAAGGATTAATAGATTATTAAGACTATATATTGTCTTCTACAATCATCTCTCTTTCTTCTGGACCCACTGGCCCACAACCCAATCAGCCCTTCAATCAGTTTCCATGTACTAGTTCCATGTCTCTTCCTTCCATAAAAAATTACACCAAAAACCCTGATATTTGACACAGAGAGAAAACATTAGGAGGTAAAATATGTGCTCAGCACAGGGAGGGAGGAATGGAAGGGGGTTTAGAAGCAGAGCTGAGAATCAATGAGAGGGATTCGTTTTTATCACTTGGTGGCTCAAGCCAAACACAGACATATATGGGTAACAGGAGGATCTTCATCTGTTCATAAGTACAGATCTAACCTCTCCCTCCACTGAGGACTTTAGTGAGAACATGTAGATCAAGCATCTTCCCAAGTGGTGGGGGATAGAGAAGGGTCCCTGAGTTTAACCAATGGAGAACTATATACAAATAGACCCAGATGTTGGAGCTGGGCTTAATATTCTTTTTTTTTTTTAATTTTAATTTTTAAATTGAAGTATAGTTGATTTACAATATTTCAGGTGTACAGAAAAGTGATTCAGTTATACATGTACATATTCTTTTTCAGATTCATTTCCATTATAGGTTATTACAAGATATTGAATATAGTTTCCTGAGCTATACAATAGGTCCTTGTTGTTTATATATTTTATATATTGTCGTTTGTATCTTGTTAATCCCATATTCCAAATTTATCCCTCCCCTCTTTCCCCTTTGGTAACCATAAGTTTGTTTTCTATATCTGTGAGTCTGTTTCTGTTTTGTAAATAAGTTCATTTGTATCACTTTTTGGATTCCACGTATAAGTGATATCATATATTTGTCTTTGTCTGACTTACTTCACTTAGTATGATAATCTCTAGGTCTATCCATGTTGCTGCAAATGGCATTATTTCATTCTTTTTTTATGGCTGAGTAATATTCCATTATACATATATATACCACACCCTCTTTATACATTCTTCTGTCAATGGACATTTAGGTTGCTTCCATGTCTTGGTTATTGTAAATAGTGTTGCTATGAACATTGCGGTGCATATATCGTTGAGTTAAATTCACCTTTGAACAATGTTATCAAGTCCTATTGAAATGAGGTTTAGACTCCTCAAAGTAGTACATTTCCTTAGTGTCCATCCTCTCCACAGAGGCTACTTACATGGAAAACAAATTGTAGGACAAAGGGAAAAGGGAGAAGAAGAGGAATTGGGATGGGATCTGCACCCCGGGGAGGGAGGTCTGAAAGAGGAAAAGTTCCCTCACCCTGAGAACCTCCTTCACTGGCTGGGAGTTATGCCAGGACAGATAAGGAGCTTCAGAGGCTTGAGAGGAGAGTGTAGGAGCTGGCCTGCAGCCCCACAGGGTAGAGAGAGACCAGTACAGACAGTCCTGGCCACATCACCACACATCCCAGCCTGAGATGTACACCTGCTGGTGTGTGCAGTGGTTGGGTGCTGAAACTGGGAGTTCAGTGGACAGACATAGGGAGAGGACTCAGGTTGGTTGCACAGAGACAGGTCATAGGGACTGGAGTGCAGTTGGGCTGCAACTGGGGGCACGTGCAGGATGGAGTGTGTGTCCTCCATAGGAATCCCATGTCAACACAGGAAGGGAGGGACATGGGTCTGTCATAGCAGTCTCATTATCAGCATGCTTACAATGGAGGAAAGACTGGCAGCTGTGGGTTCTGTGAACTTTGTGGGCACATGTGGAGGCAGGGCTGAAATCTGAGCCCATTACCACCAATCCTACTGCAGGTGCTGGGATACAGCTCTGGTGGGTTCTTGCTCTGGTGGATATTGGGACCAGGACTGCACATGCATGCCTGAGGGCCATTTGAGCTGATTAACTGTGCGCTCAGGGGACACAGTGCCAGTGAGTTTTCACACCAGCAGCTTTGTGAGCACACATGCATGCTTCAGGGAGCTCCAAGCCAATTACTGGAGCTCCCATGTGGAGGCAGCCCCTGATGGCAGTGCCAGCAACAGTGATCTTTGTGGGCATGCACACCAGGTGGCAGGCAGCATCACAGAATCACAGGTCCCAGCGAACAGCTCTTGCAGAAGAACACTCAGCAGCTCCTTTCCTAGAGGGAGCAATCCAGTCCCACCTGTCTCATTGTGCAGCTTAGAACCAGGTCTGGGAGCTTCTACTCCAACAAGTGGGGAGCAGACCCTGCCCCCTAAAGGGCTATGACAACCACAGATCAAAGAGGAGGCCCTGCCCAATATCTAGTGCAGACTCCGGTCACCACAACACCGAACACACCCCCTATCAAGGGACCAACAGCCAGCACACTCTGAGCAAGATATGGCAGGCATCCATACAAAAACACTCCTGCACCAAAAATATTGTACTCTTACATGCTACACAGGGTCTCTCCCTCATATAAGACCTTCAAGTCCACAGTAGATAACTGTTTCTCCTAAATTAATAGAGTCAGAGAAATATAGTAAAAAAAAAAAAACAACAGAGGAACTACTCCCAATTAAAAGAAGAGGAATCCCCTGAAAGAAAAAACAATAAAACAGACCTCTCCAGTCTATCAGACTCCTAGTTCAAAAAGAACATAATAAAATGCTACAGGAATTAGAAAGGGCTATTGATAGAAAAGTGGATCACTGTAACAGGGAACTAGAACTATAAAGAGGAGCCAATCAAAATTAGACAATTCAATTGCTGAGATGAAAACCAAGCTAAAGGCAATAAATAGCAAACTAAATAGTGCAGGAGAACCAATAAGTGATTTGGAAGATAGAATGATGGAAATCACCCAATCAGAAAAGCAGACAGAAAGACAAATTAAAAAAAACAACAACAAAAAAACAGCATACAAGATCTATGGAATAATATAAAGCATGCCAATCTATGCATACTAGGGATTCCAGAAGGAGAAGAAAGAGAAAAGAGGATCAAAAATGTATTTGAAGAAATTATGGCTGAAAATGCGTGAAACCAAAAGAAGGAAATAGATATCCAGGTAGAGGAAGCACAGAGAGTCCCAAACAAGATGAACCCAAACAGACCTACACCAAGACATATCATAATTAAAATGACAAAATTTAAAGATAGAGGATTCTAAAGGCAGTATGAGAAAACAGAGAGTTAGTTACAAGGGAACCCCCATAAGGCTATCAGCTGATTTCTATACAGAAATGTTGCAGGCCAGAAGGGAGTGGCAAGATATATTTAATGCCCTGAAAGGGGAAAAACCTGTAAGCTAGGATACTCTACCCAGCAAGATTATCATTTAGAATGGAAGGAGAGAGAAAAAATTTCTCAGACAAGCAAAAACTAGAAGAATACAGCAATACTATACCTGTCCTAAAAGAAATATTGAAAGTTCTTCTCTAAATGGAAAAGAAGCAAGAATCTATAGGACAGGGAAAATCACAATAGGAAAGGCAAGTTTATAAAAGGATTGAAGATCACTTATATAAGCCATTATATAGATTAAGAAACAA
The DNA here is from genome assembly GCF_028564815.1 of Eubalaena glacialis. Lineage (NCBI taxonomy): Eukaryota > Metazoa > Chordata > Mammalia > Artiodactyla > Balaenidae > Eubalaena > Eubalaena glacialis. Next base: position 8,218,217 of record NC_083725.1, on the reverse strand, counting down.
TTGAATATTTTGTGAAAGTGATTATAACTACAAGGAAGAGCAAAAGGATAAACATAAAGATGTAAAATAGGACATAAAAATCACAAAATGAGGGGGAGAGTAGTAAGAAAATGTAGACCTTTAAGAATGTGTTTGAGCTTACGTGGCTATCAGTCTTAAACAAGTAAATATAGTTATGTGTTAACATACTTGACATCCACGTACCCACAAACCAAAAACATACAATAGACTCACAAAAACCAAGGAACTCAAGCGTAATAAAAAAGAAAATCAACACATCACAAAAGGAAAAACAAAAAGCAGAAAAAAGGAACAAAGATTAAATACAAAGTCAACTGGAAAACAAGGTTTAAAATGGCAATAAATACATACTTTTCAATAATTCCTTTAAATGTCAATGGACTAAATGCTCTGATCAAAAGACAGAGTGGCAGATTGGATAGTGAAACAAGAACCTACAATATGCTGCCTACAGGAGACCCACTTTAGGGCAAAAGACACATATAGATTGAAAGCAAGTGGGTGGAAAAACTATTTCATGCAAATGGAAATGACAAGAAAGTGGGGGTAGCAATACTCATATCAGACAAAATAGACTTTAAAACAAAAGCCATAAAGAAAGACAAAGGAAGACACTATTATAATGATAAAAGGATCAATACAAGAAGAGGATATCATACACGTTAACATATATGCACCCAACATTGGAGCACCTAAACACACAAAACAAATACTAAGAGAGGTAAAGGGACAAATTGATGGGAAGACAATAATAGTAGGAGACTTTAACACCCCACCCAGTGATATCAATGGACAGATCTTCCAGACAGAAAATCTGTAAGGCAACAGAGATCCTGAATGATACAATAGAACAGTTGGACTTAATTGATATCTACAGGACACTACATTAAAAAAACAAAAGAAAACCCAAAAAACAGAATACTCATTCTTTTCAAGTGCACATGGAACATGCTCTAGAATAGACCACATAGTAAGGCACAAAACAAGGCTCAACAAATTTAAGAAGATAGAAATTATTTCTAGCATCTTCTCTGTCTACAATGTCATGAAACTAGAAATCAAACACAGAAAGAGAAACGAGAAAAAAAACAATCACAAGGAGACTAAACAATATGCTACTAAAAAACCAATTGGTCAACAATGAAATCAAAGAGGAAATCAAAAATACTTCAAGACAAATGACAATGAAACACAGCCATACAAAACCTATGGGATGCAGCAAAAGCAGTCCTAAGAGGGAAGTTCATAATGATACAGGTTTTCCTCAAAGAAGCAAGAAAAATTCCAAATAAACAACCTAACTTAACGACCTAGAAAAATTAGAACAAAACCTAAAGTCATCAGAAGGAAGGAAATAATAATGATCAGAGAGGAAATAAATAAAATAGAGATAAAAAAATGAAAAAAATCAATAAAACCAAGAGCTGGTGTGTTTTTATTTTTTACATTTCTTGTTTTCAATTTTTTTTAATTTTTAAAAATTTTTATACAATTTTTAAGTTACTTTCCATTTACAGTTATTACAAAATATTGGCTATATTCTCCATTTTGTACAATACATCCTTGAGTCTATCTTACACCCAATAGTTTGTACCTCCCTCTCCCACACCCCTGTATTGCCTCTCCTCCCCTCCCCACTGGTAACCACTAGTTTATTCTCTATATCTGTGAGTCTGCTTCTTTTTTTGTTATATTCACTAGATTGTTGTATTTTTTAGATTCCACATACAAGTGATATCACACAGTATTTGTCTTTCACTGTCTGACTTACTTCACTTAGCATAAAATACTCCAAGTCCATCCATGTTGCTATAGATGGCAAAATTTCATTCTTTTTCTTATGGCTGAGTAGTATTCCATTGTATATATATTCCACAGCTTCTTTATCCATTCATCTATTGATGGACACTTAGGTTGCTTCCATATCATGGCAGTTGTAAATAATGCTTCTATGAACATAAGGGTGCATGTATCTTTTCAAATTACTGTTTTTTTTTTGTCTGTTTGTTTTGGATATATACTGAGGAGTGCAATTGCTGGGTCATATGGTAGATCTATTTTTAGTTTTCTGAGAAACCTCCATACCGTTTTCCACAGTGGCTGCACTAATTTATATTCCCACCAGTGGTGCAACATTTGTTAACTGTGGTTTTTTGTTTGGGTTTTTTTTTTTTTTAACCACTCTGCACGGCTTGCAGGATCTTAGTTCCCTGACCAGGGATTGAACCTGGGCCCTTAGCTCAGCAGCGAAAGCACAGAGTCCTAACCACTGGAGAGCCAGGGAATTCCCAATTTGTGTTCTTTTTGATAATATGCATTCTGACAGGTGTGAGGTGATATATCATTGTGGTTTTGATTTGCATTTCCCTGGTAATTAGCAATGTTGATCATCCTCTCATGTGCCTGTTGGTCAACTGCTTTTCCTCTATTCAGTTCTTCTGCCCATTTTTCAACTGTTTTTTTTTTTTTTTGATGTTGAGCTGTATGAGCTGTTTATATATGTTGGATATTAATCCTTTATTGGTCATAAAATTTGCAAATATTTTCTCCCATTCAGTAGATTGTTTTTTCATTTCATTGGTGGTTTCCTTTGCTGTGCAAAAGCTTTTAAGTTTATTTAGGCCCCATTTGTTTATTTTTGCTTTTGTTTCCTTTACCCTAGGAGACAGGGCCATAAAATTATTGCTGTGATTTATATCCAAGAGGGTTCTGCCTATGTTTTTGTCTAAGAGTTTTATAGTACCCCATCTTAGATTTAGGTCTTTAATCCATTTTGAGGTTTTTTTTTCTTCTTTTTTTTTTTTGTATATGGTGTTAGAGAATGTTCTAATTTCATTCTTTTACACGTAGCTGTCCAGTTTTCCCAACACCACTTATTGAAGAGACCGTCCTTTCTTCATTGTATATTCCTGCCACCTGTCATACTAAAACCAGACAAAGACACTACCAAAAAAGAAAATTACAGGCCAATATCCTTGATAAATATAGATGCAAAAATCCTCAACAAAATAAGAGCAAACCAAATCCAACAACATATAAAAAGGATCATACACCATGATCAAGTTGAATTCTTTCCAGAGTCACAAGGATGGTTCAACATATGTAAATCAATCAATGTGATACACCACGTCAACAAAGGAAAAGACAAAAACCACATGATCCTCTCAATAGATGCAGAAAAAGCATTTGAGAAATTCAACATTCATTCATGATAAAAAAAAACTCTTTCCAAAGTAGGTATAGAGGGAGCATTTCATAACATAATAAAAGCCATTTATGACAAACCCACAGCCAGTATAATACTCAATGGTGAGAAGCTGAAAGCCTTCCCACTAAATTCTGGAAAAAGACAAGGGTGCCCAGTCTCACCACTTCTATTCAACATAGTATTGAAAGTCCTAGCCACAGCAATTAGACAAGAAAAAGAAATAAAAGGTATCCAAATTGGAAGGGAAGAGGTAAAATTGTCATTATATGCAGATGACATGATGCTCTATATGGAAAACATAAAGATGCCACACAAAAACTATTAGAACTGATTAACGAATTCATCAGGGTAGCAGGGTACAAGACTAATATACAGAAATCTGTTGCATTTCTTTAAACTGACAATGAAATATCAGAAAAGTAAAAAAAAAAAATCTTGTTTAAAATTTTATTAAAAAAAAAATACAATAACTAGGAAAAAACTTACCCAAGGTGGTGAAAGACTTAATGCTGAGAATTATAAAACACTGATAAAGGAAACTGAAGATGATTCAAGGAAATGGGAAGATAGCTCATGCTCTTAGATTGGAAGAATTAATATTGTTAAAATGGCTATACTACCCAAAACAATCTACAGATTTAATGAGATCCCTATCAAATTACCCATGACATTTTTCACAGAACTAGAACAAATAATCCTAAAATTTATATGGAACTACAAAAAAAACCAGAATTGCCAAAGTAATCTTGAGGAAAAAGAACAATGCTGGAGGCATAACCCTTTGAGACTTCAGACAATACTACAAAGCTACAGTAATCAAAAGAGTGTGGTATTGGCACAAAAACAGACAGGTAGATCAGTGGAACAGAATAGAGACTCCAGAAATAAACCCACACACCTGTGGTCAATTAATCTTTGACAAAGGAGACAAGAATATACAATAGAGAAAATAAAGTCTCTTTAGCAAGCAGTGTTGGGAAAGCTGGACAGCCGCATACATATCAATGAAGTTAGAACACTCCCTCACACCATACACAAAAATAAACTCAAAGTGGCTTAAAGACTTAAATGTAAGACACGACACCATAAAACTCCTCAAAGAGAACGTAGGCAAAACATTCTCTGATATAAATCATAGCAATGTTTTCTTAGTCTCCCAAGGCAAAATAAATAAAAACAAAAATAAACAAATGGGACCTAATCAAACTTATAAGCTTTTGCACAACAAAAAGACAATCTATGGATTGGGAGAAAATATTTGCAATCGATGCTACCAACAATGGCTTAATTTCTAAAATATACAGACGGCTCATACAACTCAATATCAAAAAAACAAACAACCCAATCAAAAATGTGCAGAAGACCAAAATAGACATTTCTCCAAAGAAGGCATACAGATGGCCAACAGGCACATGAAAAGATTCACAACATCGCTAATTATTAGAAGAATGCAAATCAAAACCACAATGACGTATCACCTCACACCAGTCAGAATGGCTGTCATCAAAAAGTCTACAAATAACAAATGTTGGAGAGGGTGTGGAGAAAATGGAACCCTTGTACACTGTTTGTGGGAATACAAATTGGTGCAGCCACTTTGGAAAATAGTCTGGAGGTTCTTTAAAATACTAAAAATAGAGTTACCATATGATCCAGCAATCCCACTCCTGGGCATATAACTGGAAAAGACTAAAACTCTAATTTGAAAACATACATGCACCCCAATGTTCATAGCAGCACCATTTACAATCCAAGACACAGAAACAATCTAAATGTGTATCAACAGATAAATGGGTAAAGAAGATGTGGTATATATATACACAATCGAATATTACTCAGCCATAAAAAAAGAATGAAATAATGCCATCTGCATCAACATGGATGGACCTAGAGATTATCATACTAAGTGAAGTAAGTCAGACAGAGAAAGACAAATATATAATATCACTTATTTTCTTTTAAAGATATTTTTGATGTGGACCATTTTTAAAATCTTTATTGAATTTTTTACAATAATGCTTCTGTTTTATATTTTGGTTTTTTGGCCCCGAGGCATGTGGGATCTTCCTGGACCAGGGATCAAACCCATACCCCCTGCATTGGAAGGCGAAGTCTTAACCACTGGACCGACAGGAAGTCCCTATAATATCACTTATATGTGGAATCTGAAAAATAGTACAAATGAACTTATTTATAAAACAGAAACAGACTCATAGACATAGAAACAAACTTATGGTTACCAAAGGGGAAAGAGGAGGGAGAGATTAAAATTAGAAGTTTTAGATTAACAGATACACACCACTATATATAAAATAGATGAACAACTAGGATTTACTGCATAGCAAAGGGAACTATATTCAATATCTTGTAGTAACCTATAATGGAAAAGAATAGAAAAAAAAGAATATAGATATATACATATAGATGTATAACTGAATCACTTTGCTATACACTTGAAACTAACACAATATTGTAAATCAACTATATTTCATTAAAAAAACCCAAACTGCCCTGAGAATCTAACCACCATGAGCACAAAGAGCAGCCATAAGCAGACCCACGTTTCCAATTGAATCAACCTGAATCAAGGTGCTGAAGGTCTTACACAGGGAATCAGGAATGATGGGCCGAGCATGATCAAGGCAGGACCAACAAGCCACCTTTGTTTGGTTGTGAAAATAATTTTCTGGGCACAAAAAGAAAAATTAAAAGCACTCATAATTACATCGTCTAAAGATATCTGTTGTTATATTTTGGTATAAAAGCCTCCAAATCTTTTCTCAAGTTTGGTGCATATTTTATATACAAACATATTCCACAAAAAGAGGGATATCCAGCAGCATGCGATTCTGAATTATGACTCTCTCCTAGGTGGCTGATGATCTGAGCACATGCAGGACTTCAGGCTTTGGTTTTATTCTGAACTTCCAGGGAACTGAGGCTAGAGAACCATCCTTGCCCCCTAAACTCCAGCAACTCCTCTGTTATGGACTGAACTGTGTTCCTTCAGAAGGATATGTTGAAGATTTAACCCCACGTGTGACTATATTGGGAGACAGAGCCTTTAGCGAGGTAATTAAGTTTAAATGAGGTCATAAGGATGGGGCCCTAATCTGATAGGAATGGTGTCCTTATAAGAGGAAGAGGTACCAGGATCCTCTCCATCTCTCTCCCTCTCCCTCTTCCACAGCACCCCTCCCCCCCACCGCCCACACACATCGGAGACCATGTGAAGGCACATCGAGAAGGCAACTAACTGTCTGCAAGCCAGGAAGAAAATTCTCACAAGAAACCAACCCCGCTGGCACCTTGATCTTAGACTTCTAGCCTCCAGAACTGTGAGAAAAAAAATTTCTGTGTTTACCACACCCAGTCTGTGATATTTTGTTATGGTGGTCCTAGCAGACCAATACACGCTCCATGCTCCTTCCAGATAATTTCCCCCAGTGGACGTGGCTTGGGATGGTGAGGAAGGAACCTACACCCCTGCTTCCTGCACTCAGCATTCACCCCAGCATGCAGAGCAGAGTTGCTCCCAGCACCAGAAGCTTGTCCATTGCCCTCAGGACCTGAAGTTTTCCAAGTCGACGACCTGCAGGCTGCACAGCCCAGCTTCCCAGAAGCCTGACTTTATACTGACTTTGGAGGAAGCAGGGACTAAAGTGCCTCAGGGAAGTTTTTCTCTCATTGTGCTCAGAGAAATTAAATTCAGTTTCCTCACCTCTTTCAGAAACAAAAAGGAAGGACATGATTGAAAGAGGAAGGTAATTCATCCCTGTGAGACTCTCAGCAGAAGGAATTCACAGAGCAAAGCTCGTCTCTCCCCAGAATCACTGGGTAGTGTCTTAGTCAGCTCAGGCTGCCGTAACAAAATACTACGGACTGAGTGGCTTAAACCACAGAAATTTATTTCTCACAGTTCTGGAGGCTGGGAAGTCCAAGATCAAAGTTCTGGCTGATTCTGTTCCCTGGTGGGGGCTTTCTTACTGGTTTGCAGCCAGCAGCCATCCTCACCTGGCAGAGAGGAGTGGGGAGAGAGAGGGGGAAAGGAAGGGGGAGAGAGCAAGTGAGCTCTGGTGTCTCCTCTTATAAGGGCACTAATCCCATTATGAGGGTCCAGGCTCACAACTTCATTTAAACCTAATTACAGGTTTCCCCTGCTATCTGAAAGTAGAGTGTTCCCATGAAATCTTTCATAAGCTGCAATGGTGTAAAGTGAAGAAGCAATTACCTTAGGACATATCTTGCTAACAGATGCACAGAATAAATCCAGATAAAGCACGGACGCTCGCAGACAGAGTTCTAAGCTCCGGCAGCTTGAGGCTGAGATGCTGAGTTCTGAGGGGAGGAGCTTGGCGATGCGGCTCTCACTGCTCATGTGTGCGCTGTCTCTATAAAGACTGCTAAAAAACACACGCAGAACACTATTTTCACTTTTCGTCTTTTTTTTTTTTTTTTGGTAAAAACAAATTCTCTTCAGATTTATTTTGGTTAGGGAAAACAGGAACAAATGTAGGTCTTTCCTAAAAGCAAGTAGCATAAAGCAAACTTTTGAAAAGCAGGGCATACCTGTACCTCCCAAAGCCCCTCTCCAAATACCGTCACACTGGGGGGTCAGGGCTTCAACATATGAACTTGGGGCAAAATTTAGTTTAAGCAGATAGTGACCCCAGGGGAGGGAAATCTGAGGAATGTTCTGTGAGAAGCTGGCGAGGAGGAGTTCTTTTGTCCAGGATAGGACAGGAGAGGCTTGCGTGCTCATGGCAGCCAGTCAATGAATCAAACCCTGATTCTTGGGGCTCTTGTTTGCTCCTCTCGTGGCAACATTTCTGACCCATCTGCTTCTAGTTATTCCTCCCCACTGCCTCCCTAACTGCCCACATATCCAACCATGCCTCACACACAACACGGAGAGTCTTGGCTGCAGCCGAGCAAGAATGGAGAACAGACAAGCCCTCCCCACTTTGCTGGCGGGATGGGGGGGCGCGCCATCGTGTGGCTGTGTGAGGAGGGAGCTGGGAAAGAGAAGTTTGATTGCTCTGATGAGTTTTGGCAGATGAGGCTGACCCTACCCTGCCTGCAAGTTTTCATTAGAGCCCATCTGCTTGGCTGATCTGAACCGGCTGTGACCAGTGCTGTAAGAGGACTCCATTTCCACTGGCTTAATTTGGGAAATGATGCAGAACCCCTGGCCTGGGCTGTCTGTTTATCCCCCTTTTAGTCTCCATCACTACCTTGTCCTTTGGCCCTGGCCTGAGATAATGGCTGTTCTGAGTAGAACATCTGTGAGAGTGAAGAGTGTGGGGTGGGGGGCGGGGTACAGCTGTCCTGGGACTAGGCCTGCCCTTAGGCTGAGCTGAAACAGGGTTTCATGTTCTATGATGTGAGGGGAAAGAGAAGTGTCACTGTGTGTGTGTGTGTGTGTGTGTGTGTGTGTGTGTGTGCGCGTGCGCATGTGTGCATGGTAGGGGCGGGTGTAGGGCTGCCCAAGAGAATAGAAGGACAGAGGAAGAGAATTTGGGGTGGTGTCATCATATTCAGTTTTCATCTCCCTCCCAATCCCAGTTTCATCTGGGAATTGTCATGGCAGGGACACAAAGATAAGTGATAAGACAAACAAGAATACAGTTAGGACTTAGCACACATCAAGTGACTAAAAGGCATCGTTTTATTTAATCATGGCAAAACCCTAGCAGGTGGATTCCATTATTGTCCTCATTGGCCATATTAGGCAGCTGATGCTTTCAGAAAAGTTAAGTAGTTTGGCCAGGGTCCCTAGCCAGTAAGTGCCAGAGTCAGGATTTGGGCCCAGACGGGACCAGTTATAGAGCTTGTGCCCTTAGTCGCCCTGCTCCACTCTGGTCCCAGCCTGAACTCACCACTGGGGGTCTGACAGGGATGGGTGGGGCCTGGAAGCTTGGGGAGGCTGAAAGTCCCCCACCAGGGAACCTGGAGAGGAAGAAGAGGCTCCTGCAGGGAGAGGTTGGGCCTCTCAGGTCCCTGCCAGCTTCTATACACACTGCAGTCATTGAGGCTCCCTCTAGCCTTCCTCGTGGACCTCCCAAGCCTTCTCTTTTCTTGAATAATCTGGAAAGCTCACAGCTTTGCATTCAAGGCCCAGCATCATCCAGTCCTACTAGACCATCTAAACGTATGCACTGAGGCAGAGACATGGGTACTGGTGCTCAGGACACTCTTGAGTGTGGGCAAGTGTAGAGGAAAGTGTGACCACTCAGGAGTCTGGGGGCGCTGTTCCAGAGTGGAGGTGGCTATGCCCTACCTGGGGAGGGTGGCTGTGGGTTTAGGTATATAAGAATAAGTATGACCCGAGGGGAATTGTGAGGAAAACATATATAAGACTTTGTGATGGATGAAGTGTAGCAGAAGAAAAATAGATGATCTACACTTTTATGCCTAATAAAATGGAATAGAAAAAAATGAAGTAATAGAAATCTTACTTTATTTTTGAGGATTGAGGTGTGAGGATATGTCAGACTCTTTATTTATTTTTGAGGATTGAGGTGTGAGGATATGTAAGTACTTTACATTATTAAATACTCCCAACTATTTCATTGCACTCTCCTGGCAAATGAGATTCCTGATGCATAAAAGAAAGCTAAATATCTTTCAGGAGGAGGTATTGAAAGAAAGTGGGAATTCAGAAGGTGAAGTTTTCATTGGGGGAGATTATGATGAATCAGTATTTGAAAATGATTGATAAAGGAGAGGAGAAGTCCTGTGAACATGTGAACTTCTTTTTAAGGGCTGTGGACCTGATATATTCTCTTTGTTTCTCTCCCCGAAAGGCTGGTGTGATGTCATGGCAGCCAGGAAAGTGTAACAACATGGCAGCCCAGAAGAGAGCAGGTTTCAAGAAGGAGGCAGTGGTCAATCAGGACAAATGCCAATTAGGGGTCCAGATGTGTGGACAGAAAATCACTACTGGATTTGGTAACATGGAGTCACTGGTGAGCATGGCTAGAGCAGTTTCAGTGGAGTAGAGGGTGGCAACCTGATTGGGGTAGGCTAAGCATAGGAGAGAATGAGAGGTTGGTGAGGGCTGGTAGAGAATATGATCTGAGCAGGACCCTGTGGGGCTTCTGGGCACAAAAGCCTTCCTGTGTCCCCCATTTCTTTGATTACAGAAAATAGGATGTACTCAGCCTCCCTGACCTTCCCTGAGTTCCAACAGGCAGGTTCAAAGAGCTGTTGATTAGGGAAGGGAGGGGCTGCAGAGACAAGGGAGGAACAGTCAAGAGAAACAATATTTCAGCCTTGGGGCAGGGTCCTGGTTCCCCCTCAAGGGATACACACAACAATATCTTCCAGCTGTTTTGCAGATATTGAAACCCCTACCAGGTGGGAGAGGTTAACTGTATGCTGCCCACAAGCATGCAGACCCCAGATCCAGTTGGAACCAGAAGGTTGATGATGCTGACTCCCACTTACCTCCCCACCAGCCGATCAGAAGAATGTCCACAAGCTGATCACACCCTCTTTGGACCATTACTATAGAACTTCTCACTACACCCTCCAGGTTGGGACACACAATTTTGAGGGCACTAGCCCACTCTGGCCCCCTTTTTCTACTTCACCCAAAACTCTGTCTCCAAGATTTAATTCAGTGTTGGGGTACAGAGGCCGGATTCGGCTTCAAGGATAAAGGAACTTTCAACAGGTTTTGCTGTGAAGGTGAAAAGGGAATTAAGGGGTAGTTGTAGCAGAGTAAGGATTAACATAGTTTTCCTCCTGGGACTTCCCTGGTGGTCCAGTGGCTAAGACTCCATGCTTCCAATGCAGGGGGCCTGGGTTCGATCCCTGGTCAGGGACCTAGGATCCCACATGCTGCGTCATGTGCCCCAAAAATAAAAATTAAAAACAACAAAAAAAAATCAACAAAAAACCCCATAGTTTTCCTTCAACCCCACCATCACCACCACCTCCAACTCCATCACCATCATACCATTGCATCTTATTGCTATTGGCAAGGAGCTGGCTGAAAAACTGCAGAGCTGGGGAAAAGACACAAAAGGAAGGAGAAGGAAGCAAAGTGCTCTTATTTGGCACAAGGAACCCCTGAGAGGCAGAAACCCAGAAAGCCCCACATCAGCAGACTGGCCTGAGGCCAAGTGAGTTGATGACTGGTGGTAGGTAGGGGGTGAGAGAGTCAGACCCAGAAGAACTAGGCATTTCAGCATAAACCCAGATTAGACAAGAAGGCCCTGTCCTTGGGCTCCCGGGCCCTACGGTGGATCCCTCACTGGACGGGGTGTCCAGGATGTCTGGTCAAGCAACCTGGCTCCCTCACATCTGATGGCAACTTGAAGGGAACTGCCAGAGACAGCAGGGAGGGGCACTCTTTGTCCAGTGGGCCAAAGGTCCTGGTTCAGTGCACAGGATTCCTTAGCCTTTATCTAAAGGAAGCTTCTGGAAGTAATTCTGGCTGGAGCCCTTAGCCTCCTCCCATCCCACACAACTGCAGCCTCTCCGAGGCTTGGTCCCCGTTCCAGCCACCTATTCCGCATCCCTTCCCTTCCTGCTATTCTTGGAAGAGATGGACAAGTTCCTTCTGCTGGTCTTGCTGCTGGGAGCCTTCTCTGCCCCTTTTTCTCACCAGTGGGTGAGACCCTAGGATGAGGCTGGGGATCGGGTCCGTGGCTCACGTAATCAGCAGGGAAGGGAACCACAGAGGCTGTGTGCTGCCTGGGCCCTGACCCTGACCCTCTGGCTGCTGGCCTCCTCAGCTTGGGAATGGATTTAGGATCTGCTCATGGGCTCACTGTGGGGGAGTTTCTGGCTAGAGGCAAGATGGAGATGGGGGCCCTTTATTCTCCAGAGTTTTTGGGCTTTCAGTAAGGGACAGAGACTGCTGTTGTTCCGAAAGTTCCCTGTAACAGGACTTAGGGGCAGCACTGTATGTTTGGAAGTCACCAAAAGACTTGTCTTGAAACTGAAATTCAACAACAAACACACTGATTGGATTGCAAGTTTATTATTCCCGCACGGAGATGGGTGAGTCTTCAGGATCAAGGGGTCACAAGCCTGTCTCTTAGCTCCAGGGTAAACCTTGGTACCCCAGTCAGTGCCTGATGTCCTTATGCTTCTTTATTATCCAGGGATCCCTGAGTTTGCAGGAGTCTGAACTCATTTACGGTTTGTAGGCCAAAGGTTTTTTTTCCATTCTCCTCTCACTGGTCTTCCCTTTGCTCTCATCTCTCCTACTATAATTACGCTGCTGAAACCTCAGGCTTTTGAATCTTTTTGCTAAACTTTGTTGATCTTGCCAGTGTTATTCATATATAATGGGGTTGGGGAGAAATGGTATGGAGGTCCCAGAAATAGTCAAGTCTCAATGGAAGCAATGTAATGGAGGAATTTCAGGCACCATCGTAGGCAGTGGAGACTTATCTAGGCTCATGCTGGGGGCTCTGAAATCTCTACCTGACTCTGACCCAACCAAGCTGGGTCCTAGCTGTCAATGAAAAAATTAATCAAGAGTCAATCTAAGAAAGAAATGAAAAGTTTTATTTGAGCTAACCTGAGGATTATAACCCAGGAGACAGTCTTTCAGAAAGCTCTGAGGAGCATTAGAGGTCAAAGCACAGTCATAAAAATTTTTGAGAGAAAGGGTTAGACATCAGGTGACGTACTGACAGTATACACAATCCAGATCTGCATGTAGAAAGCCAGTAGTGGGTGATCGTGACCCCTTACAAGACTGAGAAGGAATGTTATCTCCTAAGGAGGTCTGGTTAATGCAGATGCACAATACACACTAAAGGGGAGGGAGGAGGCACAGACGGGCAGAGAAACGTTTTAAAATTTTCATGCCTTGCCATAAAATAGGAATTTCATTTCATCATGACCCTCCCAACCAAGGGCTCAGCCTCAGTGTCTGCTCTCTTGTCTCAACTACAGTGTGCACAATTCTGCCACAGATTTTACTTATTTATTTATTTTTTGTGGTGTTTCCTTTTTTTTAATGGTGTTTCCATTTTTAAAAAAATTTTTATTGGAGTAAAATTGCTTTACAACGTTGTGTTAGTTTCTACTATACAGCAAAGTGAGTCAGCTATACGTATACATATATCCCCTCTTTTTTGGATTTCCTTCCCACTCTGCCACAGATTTTAAAATGCCAGTGTCAGGATGGTAAAGGGAACTGCACCAGGACAGAAAACTTCAGCGTGTAGAGATGGGGATATGCATGCTGAGATGAGTCAAGGGAAAGCTCTCTGTGCTGAAGCCATGCTAGCCTGAAGGGGCTGCTTCTGTCTTGGACCAGCATAGGGAGCTCCCGTCAGAGGGAACCCAAGGTGGGAGGTGGGTGTGTCCCCACCCTGGAGGTGGTATCTGAAGGTGGCAGGCAAATGGCCCTTTCACTTTCAAGCCATCAACCTGTCACTGTGTTTGAATAACCCACTCAGCTGGTAGGAGCCTCTCCACCCATCCCTTTCTTCTTTCCCTGCAACGTGGCTTTATGACCACCGGATATTTGACTGTTCAGTGCTCTGGAGTCCAGGCATCATCTCTGATGCTAAGGGAATAGTGTTTCAAGAGCGATAATGGAGGGGCAGGGGGGTGCGGTGGGGGGGTGGGAGTTCCCTGGAGGTCCAGTGGTTAGGACTCTGCACTTTCACTGTCTCCGGCCCGGGTTCAATCCTTGGTTGGGGAACTATCCTGAAAGCTGCACAGTGCGTCCAATAAATAAATAAATAAACAAACAAACAAACAAATAAATAAATAACCGATGATGCAGTACAGGCAGAGTCTCTGCAACAAACACCTGGGAAGTTAACAAAAATAAACATTTAGGCTGCCTGATTGCAAATTCGTTTTAGAAGTACTAGATTGATATTCTTTTTCTGCCACTATGTTGGGACTGCAAAGGCCTGAGGCATTATCTACCCCATTTCTTCCAATATGTTCTCCCGATAAGCCTGCCATACCTTCCCATCCCACCTAAGAATTTCCTTTCACTTTGGGGCAATTTTTCTCTCCTTGGCCACTGGCTTCTTCTTCAGTGCCTACACTCAGTTCTCCCCTGTTCTATCTCTCTGCTTCTTTTCAATCATCCAAAGAGTCATCTACACTCCCTGTTGTGCATTTTCTCATCTCTCTCACTGGTTTTAGCTCCTCGCTGAACTGGCTGCCTGTTTTTTTAATCATACAGAATCAGAAAGGGAGACTGTTTCTCTGCAAATGTAATGAATTCATTATTGGCCATGTGGGAAATGATGGGCTAGGTAGATGGATACAGAGGTGTAAAGACTGGGATAATTTCACAGCTGGAGATGCCAGGTTTTGGATCATAAATAGCTACATGCTAACCAAAGACATATAAGCTGCTAAAATCCCGAGAGTTAGGTGGTTGTCCACTGAACCAGGTGCTGAATGGTAGGAATAGCATGGAATTCTAAGGAACACTACAGTTAAAGGGTCGGGGAATTCCCTGGCGGTCCAGTGGTTAGGACTTGGTGCTTTCACTGCCTAGGGCTTGGGTTTGATCCCTGGTCGGGAAGCTAGAATCCCACAAGCCACGTGGCAGGGCCAAATAAATAGAAAGAAAGAAAGAAAGAAAGAAAGAAAGAAAGAAAGAAAGAAAGAAAGGGTTGGATGAAGGAGGCACCCTTAGAATGAGCGGGGCTGGGCAGAGAAGTAGAAGGATAACTGAAAGGAACAGCATCCATAATTCAAGGAGTCAGAAGTTCTAAGAGGCAATGACGAGTCAACATTGTTCGAGGATCTATCAAGGTCCAATCATATAAACATGACCTTGGTGCCTACTGATGACCTTGGTCAGGTCAGGTTCTGGTGAGAATTGGTGGCAGAAGCCAGATCAGAGAGGACTAAAAAGTTAGTGGATGGAGAGGAAGTGGAGATAGTGAGTGTGGGCAACTCTTCAAAGAAGCTTTGAGAAGAAAATGAGGTAATGGGGTGGTAGCTAGAGGGAGCGCTGAATCAAAGGACAGCTTTTTTAGGAAGAAAGATTTTAGCATTTTTTTTTTAATATAAATTTATTTATTTTTGGCTGCTTTGGGTCTTCCTTGCTGCGCGCGGGCCCTCCCTAGCTGCAGCGAGCAGGGGCCACTCCTCGTTGCGATGTGTGGTCTTCTCATTGTGGTGGCATCCCCCGTTGAGGAGCACGGGCTCTAGGCACATGGCCCTCAGTAGTTGTGGTGCGTGGGCTCAGCAGTTGTAGCCCATGGGCCCAGTTGCTCTGCGGCATGTAGGATCCTCCTGGACTAGGGCTCGAACCTGTGTCCCCTGCAATGGCAGGCAGACTCTCAACCACTGTGCCACCAGGGAAGCCCAGCATGTTTTTAGACAAAGACATTTCTGCCATCTTTTCTCCTTTCCTTGCATTAGTGCAGAAAGTCTACCTCATCAGTTTAGGAATCTCTATTTTCATCCATCTTTTTATCTCCTTGTTTGTACCTTTAATTTTCCTTTAGATTCTCCCTCCCCTTTTCTCTGTCTTTATCATGTTTCACGTCTCTCCTGTTTCTTTTTCTTTTTCATTTCCTTCTTTCTCTCTTCTGCTGTTTCCTTCTTTCTCCCCCACCCCTTTTTTAAAAACTAGGCTTGATGTAAAAATGAAGAATATTTCTATTATTTATATTATTATTACATCTATTTTTTAATCTTTCCCCATTTTACTTAGTGTGCTTATAATAGTTTAAAACATTTTCTTTCTCATAAGTAAGCTTCAACAGATAAATATTTAATGCTCAGATAATGTTTTTCATGGACTTTTAAAAATAATGAGAATGCAAAGGAGAGAATTGGAAGACAGGTGAGTCTGGGTCTGGTTATTTCTCTGCTCCAACACAAGAGCTCACCTCAAACAGAAACAACCACAAACCCAAATTCTCCAGCCTATACAGGTCAGTTTGGGTTTGGTCCTAACCAGGAGATTTGGGGATGGGCTAATGATGATGAAGCCTGGACCAATGAATGGAATTGATGTTGTTTTAAAGTGACTTTTATAATTCCCCCAATTTCCCTGTTCAGCAACTTAGAACGTGGTCACTGTAGAAAAGGTTTAAAAGTATATAAGGTTTTCAGCAAAGTGATTCAATTATACATATACATGTATCTATTCTTTTTCAAATTCACTTTGCTGTACACCCAAAACTAACACAACATTGTTTATCCACTATACTCCAATAAAAATAAAAATTAAAAAAAAAGAAAGTGCACTGTCCGTAGGAAGTATTGCTACCATTACTATGCTGTGAATATAACCACACTTTTCTGGACTCCAAAAAAAAACAGTATATAAGGTCATGTATAATAAAATTAAAATAAACAATAATCTATTAACCAGAGTTAATCAATATAAATATTTTAGTCTCTATACTTCCAGGTTTATTCTCACGTACATAAATGTTTAACCATCCCAAATTTGCCTGAGAAAAGGGAGTTTACCATGATGTGAGACTTTCAGTGCCAAAGTCAGTAAAGTCCCAGGGCCAGCTGGGGTGAGTTGATCACTCTGTTATAGTTTTTTGTTGTTGTGTTTTGTTTTATTTTTTAAGAATGTATTTTACAAAAAGATAATGAAAATGAAGTGCATGGCTTTCAAGAGGCAAACCTTCGTTCGGTGGCCAGCCGCTGAGCCAGCTTACCAGGATACCAGAGTCACCAGGTTACAAGACTTCCCACCCACCCAGTACTCACCACACAGGAGACAGGACAGAGCCACACTCAGCCCTAAGCAGTCTGTCCACTGGCCTCGGAAAGAGGTCCCCTAAGCAGGCTGCTGCTCCAAAGCCCAGCTCTCCTGGGGCTTTGACCTTATACTGGTTCTCGGTGGAGGCAGGGGCCACTTGTTGGCATAGCAGGTCCACTATCAGTGTCTTTTGATAAGCTCAGTGCTCTTCCACCACACTCCCCACTCCAGGGGGTGTCACAGGCTCTCAGAGTAAACCCTCAGTTGATGAGACTTTTTGTTTTTCAGGGGAGTCTGGGGAAATGTTCTCCCAGACTCTCTCAGAGTCTCCCAGACTCTCCCAGCAACATAGCCACAATATGTTGCTAATGGTATCCTCATGATGTCTGCTGAGGACCTGACACGCTCAAAGCCTTGAGTTCCCTGACCTTTTTCCTGCCTCACTTCACCCCACCATGGACTGAGGCAGAGACATGGGTGCTCATGCTCAGGATGCTCTGGGGGGTGGGCAAGGTAGAGGGAGACCACACGGAAGTCTGGGTGCTATTTGGGGTGGAGGCGGTGATGACTTACCTCACTCAGGAAGATTGTTGTGGGTTCAGGTGGGAAGAATGGGTATGAACTGAAGGCAACTGTGAAGAAAATACATGCAGGTAGTCCTCACTTTGCACACACCCAATGTGCACGTATTTCAGTTACCACGCATTAGTTAAATAACACCAGTCCCACCATGACGTAGTTCAAATTCTGATTACCACGGTATATGAACTGTGAGTAATTGCATAAAATATGAACTTACTACTAGCCCTTCAGTCCACAAATCCAAATCACTATGTAGGTAACTGACGGCTTCTCATGACCAGTGATCATGTTATGTCTTTCAAAGTCACATGTGCATCTGTTGTTCAACTGACTCACAGAGAGCAAAGCAGGTAATTGTGTTGCTTGTCTCCAGGGAAAAACCCCACATGATTCAGGAACTTTTGGATAGATTTCACGATATTGAAAATATGAAGGATCAAATTCAGGCAGGGCATCTGACACTGGAAGAGACCCCAGCTGGGGACAGTCCCTGGCTGAGGCCTCTTGGGGGGGCAACCGGGGTTGGAGTGGGCCCTGGATGAGGGGAGGCCTGTGAGGACTCAGACAATGCACTGGCTGGTGCCTCCAACTTTGGAGAGGGTTCCAGCAGTTCCCAGACCAGAAGCTCTAGGGTAAGTAAATGGATTTCCTTCCCATATAGTCTAGGTGCTCTTTAAATTGCTGTTTCTTTGCTTTGTCCTAGGGTTGGCAAGTCTGCACTTGGGCCCCTTCCAGCAATATCCCTCCCTCCTGCAAGTCGTAGCATCTGGGGCGGGTGGGGTGTCTCATGGATACCGTGTCTTCATTTTCCTACCCGTTTCTATGTGGTCCTTCTATGTGCAATAGCTGTTCAATCAGCCCTCAGATCTTCTTCAAGAGGAATTGCTCTAACGTGGATGGACCTAGAGACTGTCATACAGAGTGAGGTAAGTCAGAAAGAGAAAAACAAATATCATCTAATGTCACTTATATGTGGAATCTAGAAAAATGGTACAGATGAACTTATTTGCAAAGCAGAAATAGAGACACAGATGTAGAGAACAAACATATGGATACCAAGGGGGGAAGGGTAGGTGTGATGAGCTGGGAGATTGGGATTGACATATATACACTATTGATACTATGTATAAAATAGATAACTAATGAGAACCTACTGTATAGCACAGGGAACTTTACTCAATGCTCCGTGATGACCTAAATGGGAAGGAAATCCAAAAAAGAGGGGATGCATGCATGCATACCTATAGCTGATTCACTTTGCTGTACAGCAGAAACTAACACAACACTGTAAAGCAACTATACTCCAATAAAAATTAATTTTAAAAAAAAAAGAGGAATTGCTCTAAGCGTATGTAGGTATAGATTCGGTGTTTCCTGTTCTTTTTATTGTCCTGTGAATTACTCTTCTGTTCTTGAGGGCCTCTGGCCCCTATCCCGTTTCTTATTTCAGGATGGCATATATACTGTACCTTATTTTAGCTTTCTGTCTTTTTATCTCTCAGGTATGTGGGGTTCCTATACATACAAAAATAATTTTATGTTTGTCCTATTACTCCGTCTCATGTAAATTTAATTCTTAGACCAGCCAACAGAACCTAGAAGGGTAGAGGAAAATTTTCTTCCTTCCCAACAGTATATTCAAAGTTGTGCAACCATCACCGTGATCGGTTTTAGAACATTTTCATCACTCCAGCAAGAAACGCTGCACCCACGGGCTGTCACCTTTTATCACAACTGCCCTTCCATCTCTACCACCTCCACTGCCAGCCCTAAGCCACTACTAAGCTACTTTCTTTATAGATTTGCCTATTGTGGATTTTTCATATAAGTGGAATCATATAATATCTGGTCCTTTATGACTGGCTTTTTTCATTTAGGATAATGTTTTCAAGGCTTATAGTGTTGTAGCATGTAACAGTATTTCATTTCTTTTTATTACTGAATAAATTCTTCTATGGATATACCACATTTTATTTATCTATTTACCAGCTGATACACATTTGGGTTGTTTTCACTTTTTGGTTATTTGAATAATGCTGTTATGAAGGTTTATGTACAAGTTTTGGGGTAGACCTAAGTTTTGCTGTCTCTTGCACATATACCTCTGGTATGGAATTGCTGAGTGATATGGTATCTCTATATTTAAGCTTTTGAGGAACTGCCAGAATGTTTTCCAAAGTGACTGCCCCATTTTACATTCCCAAGAGCAGGGTATGAGGGTTCCAGTTTCTCCACATCTTTGCAAAACTTGTTATTATCTTTTTTATCATAGCCATCCTCATGGGTATGAAGTGGTATCTCATTGCGGTTTTTTTTTTTTTTACTTTTGGCTGCTTTGGTTCTTTGTTGCTGTGCGCGGGCTTTTCTCTAGTTGCGGCGAGCGGGGGCTGCTCTTTGTTGTGGTGCACAGGCTTCTCATTGCGGTGGCTTCTCTTGTTGCAGAGCACGGGCTCTAGGCATGCAGGCTTCAGTAGTTGTGGCACATGGGCTCAGTAGTTGTGGCTTGCAGGCTCTAGAGCACAGGCTCAGTAGTTGTGGTGCACGGGCTTAGTTACTCCACAGCATGTGGGATCTTCCCGGAGCAGGGCTCGAACCCGTGTCCCCTGCATTGGCAGGATTCTTAACCACTGAGCCACCAGGGAAGCCCTCTCATTGTGGTTTTGATTCAGATTTCCCTGATGGCTAATGATGTTGAGAATCTTTTTGTGACCTTATTGGCCATTTGTATATTTTCATTGGGAAAATGTCTGTATAGATCCTTTGCCCATTTTAAAACTGGGTTATATATCTTTTTATCTTTTTTTATATATCTTTTTATTGTTGAATTATAAGAGTTCTTTATATACGCTAGATAAAAGTCTTATAATAAATATATGACTTGCAAACATTTTCTTCCACTTTGTGGCTTGTGGGTGGTCTTTTTACTGTCTTAGTGGTGCCTTTGAATTACAAAAGTTTTTAATTTTGATCGTGTCCTTTGGTCGCTTGTGCTTTTGGTGTCATATCTAGGAAATCATTGCCTACCCCCCCCCAATTTCTCTTTTTGTCTCTATCTGTCTGTCTCTGTCTCTTTATCTCTATATATGTATTATAAAGAGATATATAAAATTTTTAGTATGTATTTTATATAAAGATAATAAAAGGTAGAAGCCTTCCTTTGAATGACAACTTTTTATTGGGCATCCAGGAGTCAGGACACACAAGGAACTGCAGGTCCGGAATTTATTCTATATTTCTGGGAAGGCAAGGCAATAAAAGCAGCCTATCTCCTTGACTGCCTGCAAGGTGGGTTGGACCGTGAGAGATGTTCTAGCCCATTGTTGCACTCATTACCCAGAACAGAAAGAACCACACTTATCCTCGGCAACCTGTCCTGCACCTTCAGAAGTGAGATCTTTCCAGTATGAGACTGGTTCCATGGCCCGTCTTCCCTGTGGCTGTAGCCTAATCCCACCCAAATGGCTGAAGGGACCAAGCTTTGGCAGAGCAGTTCAACTAGCTGTGTCCCGTGGTGAGATGAGAACACTCTGACACTGACCTCCTGCTGTGAGGAGTGTGGCACTGGGGAATAGGGCTGTGTGGCAGGTCCATTTATCAAGCTGCCCTTAGGAGGGTTCTCAGTGCACGGCCTTCCTTTCTGCTTGTGGAGCGGTTAGGAGTGTGAAGAATGATGCCAAAACAGATAGTGAAGGGAGGGATGCTCTGGAGTACTCTTGCTGCTTGGCCCTGATACATCAGGAAGAAATTTTATACTGATGTCATCAGAGAAACTGACACAAAGACTCAAAGTCTTGATCTCCCCAGTGCTTTCTGCCCTAGATCCATGTCCCTGCCCACTACGTACATCATTCTTCCATGCCCCAAACCCACACACGACTGGAAATATCCTGGGTGCTGAGCATTGACAGGTGAAAGAACATGGGTTTAAAATGCCTGGAGTCTCTGTAATGACCTATATGGGAAAAGAATCTAAAAAGCAGTGGATATGTGTATATGTAAAACTGATTCACTTTGCTGTACACCTGAAACTAACACAACATTGTAAATCAACGATACACCAATAAAAATTTTTTAAAAATGATCTTGGGACAATAAAAATTTCATACAAAAAAAATAAAATAAAATGCCTGGAGTGCATTAGTGGCGGTCAGTGTTGATGGTGGAGATTAAAGTGATGCTGGTAGTGGTGGATTATGCTAGCGAGGTGTTTAGAGCAAGCCAGACAGGAGAGGTTAGGGGCTGGTCCAGGTGGTTTATACATGTGGGTTTTATTATCAATGTTCCAGAAAAGCAGCTCTTCAAACAGAGTATATTTTCTGCATAATTGATGAAAAATATACAAAACCCACAAGAGAACGTATTGTATGAACGTATGTAAGATGCATATTCCCAGTGGCAATTTGGGAAATGATGAAGGCCCAGTGATGAGGGCAGCCTGTTCATCCACCCATAAAGCAGCATTCCTTTTCTTGTGACTGCTACAGTTGGTCATTGGTCTGGACAAGGTTAGCAGGTTTCCAAGGTAGAACATGAATGACAGGAGACATGGTGGGAGATGGCAGTTCAGGAAATGAGGCAAAATAGCCACACTGCTTGTGCGATGTTGGCGGAAGGGAGACAAATGACCATATGGAAGGATGTTTGCCAATGTGTGTGTGTCTTAGGGGTGAAGTTAGGACTGATGATTGGACCAATCATACAGGCAGAGAATAGAGGTCACTAAATATAAACTTGTGAAAACACTTAGTCCCAGTTTTTTAATTAAACTTTTCTTAACTGGATTCTCTGGTTAGTAGTTGAAAAGAAAATGAATGTAAAGAATTGAACCTATAGCCTAATGACTTAAGTGCTATTATATTCCCTACTTCCTTGATGGGGAAATTGAGGGCTGTAGATTAATGACTTGTCAGAGTCTCATAGCCAGTAGATGTTGCAACGAGTCTTCAAACCCAGATTCATCTGATTTCTGAGTCTGTGCTCTGGCCAGGGCACTTGCGGGTTGGGTTTCTGCCTAGACACATTACTGAAAGATCTGATAGGGATTGGCGTGGGCCTGGAAGCTTGTGGTGGTTCTAGACGCCCCCTGTCTGGCTGCTGCCCAGGAGAAGGTTCCTGTGCTGGGAGAGATTGTGCCTGATGACCTCTAAGTAGACTGACCATATAATTTATTCCCTAGACTGAAGCACTGGGGAGTGAAAGGGGTAATTTAGTAAGTAAGCTTGGAATAAAGTCATGAATTAGAAGTGACTGTTATATCTCTCCCAACTTTAGAAGTCTCACGGGCTCAGAATAAATTTAATATATGACTTTTATCAAGCTCTCAATTCCTGATCAACCTCTGAAGCCTCCTCTCCTGAAAAACCAGAAAATTTCCACAACACATCATCCAGGAATGTGATGTATCATCCAGCATAATGCCACCATTTAAAATGACCATTGTCTTCCAGTGCAGCCTGATGTAGACACATTATGGAATGCTGTTTAAGAAACTTTATGGGGAAGGGTGGCTGAAGGAAGCCCAGCCGGGAATGTGGGGCAGCATATTCTTCTCTGAGGCGGTCATGGCCTTTTCTGGTATAGATTGAACTCACGATGTTTCTCAATGATTTATGTGAGGTTCAGATATATAAGTGGAGCTATTTTAGTCATATAGTATCTCCATTTATTTTAGCATAATCAGATAGCTGTCACAGACATTTTCCAGTGGGCCCACATCCCCTAAATCATTATTATTTTTTTTAAGTATAGTTGATTTACAATGTTGTGTTAGTTTCTGGTGTACAGCAAAGTGATTTATTTATTTATCTATTCTTTTTCATATTTTTTCCATTATAGGTTATTACAGGATATTGAATATAGTTCCCTGTGCTACACAGTAGGACCTTGTTGTTTATTTATTTCATATATAGTAGTTTGTATCCACTACTCCCAAACTCCTAATTTATCCCCCCACCCCTTTTCCCCTTTGTTAAGCATAATTTTGTTTTCTAAGTCTGAGTCTATTTTTGTTTCGGAGGTAAGTTCATTTGTGTCATATTTTAGATTCCACATACAAGCAATGTCGTATGGTATTTGTCTTTCTCTTTCTGACTTACTTCACTTGGCATGATAATCTCTAGCTTCATCCATGTTGCTGAAAATGACATTATTTCATTCTCTTTTTATGGCTGAGTAACTTTCCATTGTGTATATATATCTGTAAGATGTTATGGAAAAACCCAAATGAACTTTTTGGCCAACCCAATATATATACCACATCTTTATCCATTCATCTGTTGATGGACATTTAGGTTGCTTCCATGTCTTGGCTATCTTAAATAGTGCTGATATGAACATTGGGGTGCATGTATATTTTCAAATTAGAGTTTTCTCTGGATATATGCCCAGGAGTAAGATTGCTGTATCATATAGCAAGTCTATTTTTAATTTTTTTAAGGAAACTCCAGACTGTTTTCCATTATGGCTGCACCAATTTACATCTCCAACAACAGTGTAGAAGGGTTCCCTTTCCTCCACGCCCTCTACAGCATGTATAATTTGGAGAGTTTTTAATGATGACCACCACTATCCTTCCCTTAGGAAACACCATCAGGATGTTTGAGGAGCATAAATTTCCATGAGAAGATTTGACCAGATCATTATTTTCTGTTTTTCACTCTTTTCCTAGGTTCCCCAGTGATAACGTCTCTTTACAATATCATATTACGCATTGTGTACTATGCACTATTATTATCAATACATCCTTCAAGTTTGCACAGAACAGTGTATCTTTAGTACAATAATGCTATGAAAGAAGAATTCTGTTCCTTGGTGGCTCCAATAATTTTTGTATATCCTGTTTCTTCCATTCTCTACTCCCTCCTCACCCTCTGTTCTTGCATAGTGATGACGGGGGGATGTGGGACTTGGGGAACCGTGTGCATCTCTGGAATTCCACTATCATATTAGAGTGACCTGCTGAGCATACAGAGAACCCTGGGTCCCTCAGCACAGCTCCTCAGTGTGGGGACTGGGTAACAATGACATCATTCATCCATGCACCCCACACTCCTGCAGAATCTACTCTGAATCATTTTTGTCTTCTGAAGGTGGTGAAGGGGAGTTCTCACGCATCATAGCCCTCCTCTCACAGTGTAGGAGACAGCTGGACTCTCAGTCTGTGGGTGCGTGGGGTTTCTTGGCCCTCTTCCTCCCGTAGTTGCTTTCTGGGCTGGCAGACCCTCATGCATTCATTTACTTGTCCTATTATTCTTGTTTAGTCAGAAATATTACTGAGCGCCCGCTCTGTACCATGCATTGTGCGGAGTGCTTCTGGTTGGTTAATGGTGAACCTGACTGTCAAGGTCTCTGCCATGAAAGGGTTGTCTAGATGGAGAAGGAGAGAGGGGAAAGGGAGACCGCCACTGTGACCTGGAATGTTTTCTCTAGCGCCCAGCCTGCACATTGGGATCTTGCTCCCTGATCTTTCTCCTTCCTTTGGCTGGATTTCCAAGCAAGAATACTCTGGTTGGGGAATTGGCTATTTTTATTATACATGATTAATAAACTCAGGATACTACAGGATTGTACTTGTAGAGGTATTGGGGTGTAGGTATTTCTTTGAGCAACAACAAGGAAATTTTAAATAAAAAAAATTATCTGCTTCCTTTGTAGTCCAGAGAAATAAGATTAATATAGCAGGAATTGATTTATATTTTATAAAATAAACTAGTCCTCTATAGTGCTTTTATTCCTTCTTTGTTTTGGAAGTATTTGCTGTATATTTAATATATTTGTGATAGGCTGAAGATATATCCTAAATTAGATATGCATGATAGCAATAGATGTGGATACTGGTTTATAGAAAATACTAAGTAAATGTTTGCTATTATGACTACCCCCAGCATTGGCAACACTGATTCAGTATTGAGAGGCCCATTGAGGTCTCAATTATGAGCTCGAATATAGGGAGGGGGAAGGGAAAGCAAACAGCACAGGCTGCACCTACAATGACTGCATCCTGAGACCTGAGGCTGGTGTCAGCCCAGGTTGGGTACTGGCTTGGGCTCTGGAACTGGAGGGGAAGTGGTCATGCGGACTTCGGACCCAGAGGAAATGTCTATCTTAGCAAAGCCTGGCACACATGACAAGCTCTTGTTCTTGGGCCTGGGGCAGTGGGATGTCCAGAGAGTAAAGAGTCAGGGACTGTTGAGGGGCCCAGAGATCTGGTCAGGCGTCGTGTCCCCCACTGATCAGGAGGCAGCCTCAAGGGATCAGGAGGGGCACCTGGGACATTTGTCCTCGGAAGTGTCCAAGGGGGCTGGTTCTGTGGGAACGTTTCCTGGGTCTGCGTGGCTGTGAAACACCCACTGGCAGGTGTGTAAAAGGAAGCTTCTGCCCACAGCCCAGGAGCAGCTCAGGCCAGATTCTTCGGCCTTCCCTCATCTGCACACAAGAGCAGTCTGTCCCCACCCTTCCTGGGCACTCTGCTCCCCGGCTGCAGCCACCTCTGCATCTTCCCGCCATCCCAGGCTGAGATGGACAAGTTCCTGTTCCTGCTGCTGGGAGTCTTGCCTTTCGTGCTCTTCCAAGGAGTGGGTGAGTGCCTGTGGTAGCTGGGCAGGGGGTGACGACGTGGAGGTAGGCTGGGCAGCAGCACCTGGACGGTGACCTGACCAGCTTGGGAGGGGACAAGTCAAGGATGAGGTTCCGGGGTGATCTGACCAGCAAGGATTTGAGGTCTCTTTCTGCTGTCCCCATCCCGACTGCTACCGGGGAAAGAGCTCAGGTTCCCTTCCAAGGTCTCAGAGTGGGGTCAGCCCCTCCCTGGGGCCAGACTGGGGCTGGGGGCTCTTCTCAATGGGAGGTTTTGTGGCTTGCTGGGATGACCCTAAGAGGCAGAGCCAATGGTTGCTCAAGACTTTCTATAAAGACACAGCCAAGGGGCAATGATCTACCAGGAACAGGTCCATGAAAGGCTTATCTAGAAGCAATATTTTTATAGTACTCTTTTCACTTATATATGTGTGTACTTTGGATGACTTTTGGTGTTGTCGTAGGAAATCTTTGGAGACTAAAATCTGCCTCCTCATCCTCAAGCCAGTGTAGTCCTTATGCCCCATCCATTTCCCCAAAATCCTGGCCCAGGGTGGCTATATGAGATGCACTGAATGTGTTCTGCACAATTGCTCCAAAGCTAAAGGAGCTTCTGAGCACAGAGCTGCTACTATGGGGAGTTCATCCAGGCTCCCAGGGAACAAAAATTAAGGAGACATAATCTCTTAGTGCTGTTTAGGTGCAAGTTTGGAAATTTCTCTTGCTTGGTTAGAACACATACCTTTTTATTTCTCTTATATCTCACTCTCCAGTATCTGCCATATCCCCTGGCAGGTAAAGTGTCATATTCTTGTTCAAGGTTATTTTGAAAAAAAAAAAAAAAAACAGCTTTAGTGAGATATCATTCACATACCATGCAATTCACTCATAATATATGCACAAAGTTATTTATCATTAATGGATTTTGATATCCGCAGGTCAAAGACCCCATTTCCTTAAATATCCAATGGAAGAAATCTAGTGGGGATATTTCTTACCCCAAATTATGCGCAGGAAAGTATTTAGAGTCATGCTTTGTCCTTAAACTCCTACGTTCTAATGTGTCTTACACACCTTGGTCTCAGCCCATTCAACCCTGGCCTCAGCTTCCATGTCTGTTTCTCTGCAGCTCCAGCCACGTTGTGTAAGGTCTGCAGTATTTTTAAGAAGGGCAAATGTTTACAAGGCGAGGGTAACTGCACCTCTGAAGAAGGCCCAGGATGCAGAACTTCGGATATATACTTTTTCAATGTGAGAGGTAATGCTGTTAAACCAGGCTTTTCTGGCTTGAGCTGTTGCCTAACTCTTGACACTGGGTAGGGGCTCCAGTCTGAGAGAGCCCTCGCTGAGAGGTGAATGTGTCCCTAGTCTAGAGGCCAGGCTTGGGGTGGCTGGGGAAGGTTCCAGGTACTGTTGTCCGGCACTGAGTGTCAGTGTCCTTCTCTTCCAGATGCATGGCGCTACAACCACACTCAACTGGACTGTTATGATAAGTGTAGAGCTTGGAGGTTGATTCGCGGGAACTTCAAGGTTTCGAGCTATTGCTGTAAAGGTCAAGATTTCTGCAATATATATAGAGGAAAATCACTGCATTGGAAGTCTCACTAATTGCTGATTCCTTGTCAGTGATGCCCCCTCACCCTTCTCTTCCTGGCATCTCTGGTCCCATATCCCTCCACACGTGCTCCTGCAGAGTAGGCAGTGTCCTCCTGTCTACTCCAAGTTTCCCTCCTCACTTCTTTCCTGGCAACCGGCTCCTTCCCCTGACACCAAGTGCTCTCAGTTCACCCTTGGATCCTCTCTGCTTCGTTCACATCTGCAAATCATCATCCCACCCTGATCCCTCACAGTCACCCTATTCCTCTGGCTGCCTGGCTGCCTGGTTTCTGATCCCACCAACTCAGCAGTGACTGCAATGTGCCCAGAAAGGTGAGGGGTACCATCTTATACATCAGGAGTTTGCGGGGTCAGTGGAAAACTCAGGAAAATGTGTCCAACTGGCAGATGGACAGAGAGGCCTCAAAGTCCAAAAAAGTATCAAGGCCTAAGGCAGAAAAAGTGGGCTCATCAGATTTAGATGTTATATACATACTCAGAAGCTACTGATAACTTAGCTTATAAGACTTAAAGAGGTTGTCTAGTGAGTGAGGTGGGAACAGGGTGGGGACAAGTCATTGACACTAGAGACCACCAAAATAAAAAGTGGGTGAAGGTCACTCTCCAAAAAAGAGTCATGGGTGATGATCATAGAAGTGGGTGGAGAACCAGGACAGAAGAGCATGATTCTCTGTTTTCCATGACAACCTGCATGTTATTGGCAGAGCAGATTCAGTGGAGAAGCGGCACAGAAACCACATTACAGTGGTTTGAAGAATGAATAGACTATGACAGGAGGAAATAGTGAGGATGGGCAACTCTTTCAAGAAATTTGGGAAGAATTGAGAAAGTGCAATAGGATCTTTTATAAGAACAATGAGTTTAATATGTTTTTAGGCGTAGAAAGATTTATGTCTTCTCTTTAGTGAAAAATGGCTCTATTATGACTAGAAATATGTGTCACCATCTTATTATCTCTCTCCCTGTGCATTTTAAAACATTTATCACCAGTTCTGTGTGTGTTTTTCCTGACTTTTTTACCTCTCATTCTTTTTCCCTTTGTATTATATTTCCTCTGTCCTTACCCCTTTCCTTCACTCTCTTTCCCTAACCACTCATGATGGAAGAATGAAGAATATGATCATCTTACTTTACTTATTTAATATAATCTTACATTTCTCCTTCATAAATTAAAACAAAGTATCAATAGTATTTTGTTTCTCTTGTAGAGTCTAAAAATTCATTTTCGTCTGATTTTTTTATTTAGTTAAAATTTTTTGAACTTGTAAGGAAATCTTCCAAATATCTATTTCTATTTTCAGAATGTCAAGTGTAAATATTTTTCATGGCCTTTTTCCCCCTAAAGTCGAGGCGAGATAGGAGATAAAAGGTAAGGCCAGGGCTTCCCTGGTGGCACAGTGGTTAAGAATCCGCCTGCCAATGCAGGAGACACAGGTTTGAGCCCTGGACCGGGAAGATCTCACATGCCACGGAGCAACTAAGCCCGTGAGCCACAACTACTGAGCCTGTGTGCCACAACTACTGAAGCCCGCGTGCCTAGAGCCCATGCTCCGCAACAAGAGAAGCCACCACAATGAGAAGCCTGCTCACTGCAACGAAGAGTAGCCCCTGTTCGCCACGACTAAAGAAAAGCCCATGCGCAGCAATGAAGACCCAATGCAGCCAAAAATAAATAAATAAATAAATTTATTTTAAAAAAAAAAGGTAAGGCCAGTTAGATTAGCCTTTGTGGGGCACAGCCTAAGCCAGAGCCTTGTCTTTAAATATCAGGAACAACTCCATCAGCATCACTAGTGAAAACCCAACTCAAGTATTCCAGCCTACTTTAAGCTTGTCTAGTTAGATCTCGCTATACTAAAGAGAACGGTGGATGAGCCAGGATTCTGGAGACAGGACCAGTGCGAGGCCCTTTCTATTTGAAAAACTGCCTTCTTAGACATACTCTCACCAGCAATGTAAATCTTAACTCTTGTAAATTACTTGAAAAATACAAATAAGTTAAAAGAACAGTTAAAAACAGATTTAATGGGCTACCCAGTGACTTGCTTTGAAAGAGCATACTGTGGAAAGGGGGAAAATGTCACTTTACTTGGAGTAGCCTGCCAAACAGTATCTCAGCCCAGTGATCAAGGTTGATATCAACAGCGATAAGGCAGGTTAACAGCATATACCTTTGATACGAAGCACTGAGAATGGCACTGTGCCTCTGTGGTTCTCCTCCCGCATATCCATAAGCCCAGCCTAACCATGAGAAAAACATCAGACAAACCGCAAACAAGGGACTTTCTGCAAAATATCTGCACAGAAATCTTCAAAATTATCAACATCACAAAAACAACAGGGAAATTCTGAGAAACTGTAAGGGTCCAGAGGGGATAGGGAGACGTGGTGAGTAAAAGAAATGTAGAATCCTGGGAGAGAGAAAAAAAAAAAAGACATTAGGCAAGAAGCTAAGGAAATCTGAATACAATATGGAGTTTAGTTAATAATAATGAATCCATACTTTTTCATTAGTTGTGACAACAGTACCAATGTGATGTCAACTGTTAACAGTCCAGGAAACTGGGTGAGAAAATGAGTAACGTCCTCGTTAAGTCTAAAACTATTCAAGAAAAATTATTGAAAAAACCCTCCCAAATGATTTCTTAGAGATTAACGTTTTAAAAATTACATGTATATTGTACAGGACTTCTCATGATGAGTATGCATGCATACATGGAGATATATACAAATATAGATATATAATTTTTTTAATACACATCTTTTACAGGAGTAAGATCATATATAGAATGTGGATATTAAATGTCGACTGCTCTTTGGTGGCCTGGGTCAAGGCCACAGACAAGGCCTCAGATTCCTGATTTGTCTGAGAGCAGCTTAGATCTTGCTGCAGCCTACCCTCTCTGACTCTCTCCTAAACCATCTCCTTCAGGGGAGGGGTTGGGAGGAGCCAGAATGCTACTCTCAGCTCACTACCACTCCTACCCCATCCCCAACAAGAATCATCAGAGCTGAGGGCCTTGGACCTCAGGAACTGACGTCCTGCAGGCAGGGCCAGGCTCCAGAGCTTTAGCCTCACATGAAGGGCAAGCAGCGAACCGTTGCCCGCAGAGCACCTTTTCCTCTTTGCGTCCTCGAGTGTGAGCAGAGGACACTCGGTTTCCCTCCTCTGGGGTCACGGCCCAGTGATTCTGGGGCATGATTGGGCTGCTTTGGGAATTTTCTTTCCAGGAAACCTTCAGGAATGACACTCCTCCAAACTTGTCCCTTTCTGTTCCTGGGGGTGGCAGGGAAACTTGAGGAAATGGTGTAAGAAAAGCCAGTGGGGAAGGGGTGCTCTCAGTGTCCTCCTGTTTGGCCAGAGTAGATTGGAAAGGGTTTGTGACTCATGACAGCTGGGAGATGAATCAATAATCAGGGTCGGGACCGCCTGGACCTTAGTTTGCCTCGCCCTGCGACGTGGGCTGCTCCTAGCAGACACGGTGTAGGCCAATCCCTGTGGATATGAGTGATAAATAAGCATCTCCTGGGGTGGGTTTTTACGTGAATTTGTGGGAAGTTTTTGATAAAAAAGAGCAGAATGGCACTGGATGGTAGCTATGAGGGTCCTAAAAACAGGTGTCAACACATTTTCCCTTTTATGTGTAACTTGCCTTTATCCCATGTGGCAAATGGTTGGTCTCACTCTCTGTCTACCCCTCCTCTCTTACCATTTGGTAAATTTTTAAATGGACATAAAGCTTCTCAGCTAAAGATTATGGCTCATTGTTTTAGTTCACTTACTTAAAGCCATCTAAGCAAAATTTTAAGAAGAAGCTCCAAAATTGGCTCTAGAATAAGATTCTTAAATATAGCAGTCATATTAAAGTTTTGAAATAGTAGTGAAAGATTGTCCTTAAAATACAAAACCAAACCAAAACAAACAAAACCCCAAATAGGTTCTGATGGCTTTACATGTGAGTTCCACTAATCTTTCAAGAATAGTTCATCTATATCATTTGAAAATTTTTCTAAGAAATAGAAACAAAGCTAACCAGATGATTTTACCTCAAATTTAGATGATTATAGTAAAAGAGAGAAAATTATTGATCAGCTATTTATAATTATAAATACAAGGTATCAAATAAAATGTTAGCTGCAGAATTTAAAAATAAATGGCAAAATAGTGCATGTAGATAACTTTCAAGACTATACCTGAAATGCCAGTATGGTAAGCATTAGAAGATCTATCAATCCATTCACATCACATCAATATCCTAAAGGAGATAAATCATATGATGATCTCAAAGGATGAAAATATTATTTTGTGAGGTTCAAAACCTGTCTATCAGCAAACCAAAAACTTCTTGGCAAACCAAAAGTATTTAAAAAGGAATTCCTTTAGGTAATAAGGATCCCTAAACCCTCCTAGCTGTAAATAAGTTTCTATAGCAAACTGTGGGCTTAATAGAGGAACTTTTAATTTGTTCCACTTAGGTTGGAAAACAAAAGAAGGACCCTAAGGAAAAACCACCAGGCTGCATTTCAGACTCAGATTCTTAATCAATTAAGAAAACACAATTGATTTTTTCCAGCAACAATTTATTGGAAATTATACAGAACTGAGTACAGTGCCATGCACATTAGCAGCTTCACAGAAACCTCAAAACTCTGACATAGCATCTAATATCTCCATTCATCACACTTAAGTCATATTTTGGTCATGAAGTTGATGTGACATTGACATGAATGTGGGTTATAATAGTGCAGGGATGCCACCAGGTCTGGGATCTCCTCGCTTAAATACCTGCTATTGAGTATTACAGTCTCTGTAAGAATTATTACAGTGTCTGTAAGAATAAGTGACTATCTCATGTTTTTTTTTTTTTAATTTTTATAAATTTATTTATTTATTCATTTTTGGCTGCGTTAGGTCATCGTTGCTGCGTGCGGGCTTTCTCTAGTTGCGGCGAGCGGGGGCTGCTCTTCATTGCAGTGTGCGGGCTTCTCATTGTGGTGGCTTCTCTTATTGCGGAGCACAGGCTCTAAGTGCACGAGCTTCAGTAGTTGTGGCACGCAGGCTCAGTAGTTGTGGCACATGGGCTTAGTTGCTCCGCGGCATGTGGGATCTTCCCGGACCAGGGCTCGAGCCCATGTCCCCTGCATTGGTAGGCGGATTCCTAACCACTGCACCACCAGGGAAGTCCCTATCTCATGTTTTTGAGTGTAGTTGCTGTCCATAAATTACAAGTTTCACAAGGGTCCTCTTGAAAATCAAGTAGAGCAGACTCTAGAATATCCTTGGATCAGTGTTCAATACACGGCAGGATGTGCAGGACACTCTTCCATCTTCAGGATTAATGTTGCAAGAACTTTGACTAAGGGTTAATTCTTTAGTCTAGAAGAGGGATTCACAGTCTGTCTACTAAATTTTTCTTCCCAGTCCGTCTCTTGACCTTTGTGAATATTTCTTTGCTGTATAATCTCTATATCTGTGCCAGATATTTTCTTAATAAATACAATATGACTCTCATGGAAAGGATTCTGGGAAGATGGCTGGGTAGGAAGCACCAGGAATCTATCTCTCCACTTGGACAACAATTACATGGGGAAAATCTGTCTGATGTAACTATTTTAGAACTCTGGAGTCCATTGAAGGTTTGCAACTTCCAGGGGAAGGCTTGGATAGTAAACTGCAGTTAATTATGATCAGTTTCAGCTTTTAGACAGCAGTAGCTACCCATCCTTCACCTTTAGTCCTATGACAGACAGCTGTGCACATGTTCTTGGGGTAGCTTGGACACAGCTTGTAAGGTCTAGTATGGGTGAAAGAACCATGTCCTCCAAATATCAGGAATCTGTGCTCTGATTGCTGATTGTGGCTTTTGACTACAGAAGTGCAGACAAAGAGGCAGGTAGCCATGGTTGTGCCTCCCTCACATTGCTGCAATCCTCTCACCCTCTGGCTGAAAATGACTTCCAGGAGATTTATAGGACCACACTTCTTTTGGGGGGAGCCAGACATCAAAGACTAGGACATTCAAAAGCAATTACATATGCAGGGAAAATTTTAAAAAAAATTAAAAAGTGACCAGGATGCCAAAGGAAAGGCATTGGACAGAAAAGATCTGAAAAGACTTTAAGTTTACACCCCAGGCAAATTTTTGGCACAAACACAGCCTAGGACAATCAAAAAACAAAAACAATAAACAAAAACAATAAAAAAAAATCTGGAAATCAGATTCATTCCCCTTTCTCTGGCAAAGTGGGAAAATATGATTTCCAGAACTACCACATTTTTAGAATAAATGTCCAATTTTCAACAACAAAAAAATCACAAGACATACAGAAAAACAAGAAAGTATGGCCCATTCAATGGAAAAGAATAAAACAACATGAACTCTCCCTGGAAAGACATAATTGCAGAGCTAGTAGACAAAAGCCTTAAAACAACTGTGTAAAAGATGCTCAAAGAACTGAAGGAAGATATGGAGAAAGTCAAGAAAATGGTGTATGAACAAAATGAAAATATCAATAAAGAGATAGAAAACAAAAAAAATGAAAGAAATTCTGGAACTGAAAAGTGTAAATCTGAAATGAAATTCACTAGAAGAAAACAAAGGCAGATTTGAGCAGACAGAAGAAAAACACAGCAAACTTGAAGATAGGACAATGGAACCAGTTGGGATGCTCCCCAGGGACTGAGACACCGGGTCGGAGCCTTTTTTGTGATCTCAGACACCTTGCTAATGTCAGTGCTGGTGGATTCTATTTTGGAATTCTCCCTCCAACATGGGAGATGTTAGCACCAGTGGGCATGCCCCACTGAGAGTCCCATCAATCCCTGTACCTTGGCCAAGCCTCACAGCCAGCCAAGTAGTAGCCCCACCCACCAGCACCCTGCAGCAGCCATGACCAGGTCCTACAGCCAGGTCTGCGGTCATCTTCATGCACCAGTGCCCTGCAGAAATGGCAGCTGGGCACTGTATCTGCTCTGGGGGCCAGCCCTGTGCACCAGCATGCCAGAGCAGCAGCTATGGCTCCACCACAACAGGACGTTGCATACAGCTCACACAAGGAAAACCCTTTGAGTACTTGGACCTGGTGGCCAGGCAGGATTGATTTCATGGTGTCTTTAGGGCTTTTTTATATATAAAATAATATCATCTGAAAACAGACAGTTTTACTTCTTCCTTTTCAGTTTGAATGCCTTTTATTTTTTTTTTTTGCTTAATTACTCTGGCTAGGACTATATTGAATAAAAGTGGTGAGAGTGGGAAGCCTTGCTTTGTTTCTTTTTTTTTTTTACTTCTATTTTTCTTTTAATTAATTTTTTTTAATTTTTATTTATTTATTTTTGGCTGTGTTGGGTCTTCGTTTCTGTGCGAGGGCTTTCTCTAGTTGCGGCGAGCGGGGACCACTCTTCATCGCGGTGCGCGGGCCTCTCACTATCGTGGCCTCTCTTGTTGCGGAGCACAGGCTCCCGAAGCGCAGGCTCAGTAATTGTGGCCCACGGGCCCAGCTGCTCCGCGGCATGTGGGATCCTCCCAGACCAGGGCTCGAACCCGTGTCCCCTGCATTGGCAGGCAGAGTCTCAACCACTGCACCACCAGGGAAGCCCCTAATTAATTTTTATTGGAGTATAGTTGTTCCTTGTTTTGTTTCTGATCTTACAGGAAAAGCTTTTAGCTTTTCACCATTGAGCATGATGTTATCTGTGGGCTTTTTCGCATATGGCCTTCATTATGTTGAGGTACAATTCTTGTATACCTAATTTATTGAGAATTTTTATCACGAAGGGGTGTTGAAATTTGTCAAATGCTTTTAATGCATCTACTAACATGGTCATATGATTTTTGTTCTTTATTCTATTAAGGTGATGTATCACATTTATTGGTTTGCATATGTTGAAACATCATTGCATTCCAGAGATAAATCCCACTTGGCCATGATGTATGATCATTCTAATGTGCTGTTGAATTCAGTCTGCTAGTATTTTGTCAAAGATTTTTGCATTTATGTTCATCAGATATATTGGCCTGTAATTTTCTTTTGTTATAGTGTCTTTGTATCCGAGTAATGCTGGCTTTGTAAAACAAGTTTAGAGGTGCTCTCAAATTTTTTGGAAGAGTTTGAGAAGTACTGGTGTCAATTCTTCTTTAAATGTTTGGTAGAATTCACTCGTGAAGCCATCTGGTCCTGGGCTTTTCTTTGGTAGATGACTTCTGATTACTTTTTCAATCTCTTTATCTGTTATTGATTTGCCCAGAAATTCTAATTCCTTATGATTCTGTCTTGGAAGGTTATATGTATCCGGGAATTTATGCATTACTTCTAGTTTATCCAGTTTGATACCATAGTTGTTCAAGGTAGTTTTCAGTGCACCAACTTGAGAGCACGTGTGGTGTGTTGGGGGCATATGTTGGCCAGTTGGTGGGTACTGCAGATAACGTGTCCTGTGGTGTTCATGCACGGGCCTTTTGGTGGAGTCTGCCAGCCAGTTAGTAGGATGTGCAGCCAGGTTTTGAGATCCGAGAGGTGGTTTTTTGAGGTCCTTCCCCTTTTCCCTTCTTCTAGCTCCCTCCAGACTATTCAGCCATGCTGATCCTCTCAGTGATATGAGTGGGATGAGACAGAAGTGAGCACTCTGGCAACATGCTGCAAGGCTGGGGAAAATGGGCACTCACTCCTTTCTCACTTTCCCCCTTGGGAGAAATTGTGGGCTGTGGGAGTCTCTCTTGGCACTCAGATCTTCCTCCCCAGGAGAGGGATGATGCAAGCGAAGTTAAACTGTTCTTACCCTCTTTAATGTGTCTATTCTTGGATAGTTTTGCTTGGGTGGGGTGCTGGAATCTCCATACGGGACCCCCAAGTTTCCACAGAGATATTCCTGTCCAGGGATGCTTGTCAAAATCAAAGTTTCTGTGGGGTATGAGGACTGGAATCTCCTGATCTACCATCTTGCTGATGTCATTGTCTATTTCTATTTATTTCTGTGTAACAAATAGCATAAACTTAGAAGCTGAAAAACTATACCCTTTTACTATCATATAGTTCTGTAGGTCAGATATTTATGCAAGGTCAACTGACTTCTCTGCTAGGAGACTTACAAGGTTTAAATAAAGCGGTTTTTTGTTTTGTTTTGTTTTGTGTTATTGTTGTTGTTTTGCCAGACTGAACATTACCTAGAGGCTCTGAGAAGAATCGACATCTCATTAAACTTTTTGTAAGGATCCAGTTACTTGTGAATGTAGAACAGAGGTCCGTTTTTCACGCTGTTTGTCAGCCCTTTGAGGGAGTCTCAGTTGCTCTCCACAAGGCCTCTTGATCTTCAAAGACAGCAACAATATTACTCCCAAGCTGAATGCTCCTCAAGCTTTGTATCACTCTGAATTTCTGTACTTTCAGCAGGCATGGAAAACCTCTCCTTATAAAAGGCTCACGTCACTAACTACGCTAGAATCTCTCTGATGGACTAAGTTCCACAGAGCTCTTCCTGTCCAGGGATAGTTATCAAAACTGATTTTTCTGTGAGGGTATGAGAGCTGCACTCTCCTATTCCACCATCTTGCTGACATCACTCTGCATGATTTTCTATCATTGTGTAAAGAATTACCATACACTTAGCAACTGGAAACTACACCCATTTATTGTCACATAGCCTGTAGGTCAGATGTAAGTCCATACAAGTAATCTCCTGAATCTATGGCCCAAAGATTAGTAAACTTCATTATATTTGCAAAATCCTCTTTGTCATTGAATTTATCATAGTCATGGGGGTAGAAATACGTGGCAAACATCATGGAACCATGATGGAATTCAGCCTATCACAGACTGTGAAAGATATCCTAGCCCACCTTAGAACTCACTACCCAGAACAGAACCACACTCAGTAATAGACACCTATCCATCACTCTCAGGACCTCAGGTCTTCCCAGCTGGAGGCAGGATCCTTGGCCCAACTTCCCTGTGGCTCCAGCCTTATTGCACCCAAGTGGGCAAAGAAACCAAGC
The DNA here is from genome assembly GCF_028564815.1 of Eubalaena glacialis. Classification (NCBI taxonomy): domain Eukaryota; kingdom Metazoa; phylum Chordata; class Mammalia; order Artiodactyla; family Balaenidae; genus Eubalaena; species Eubalaena glacialis. The sequence goes on along the minus strand of NC_083725.1, from coordinate 8,180,548 downwards.
TTTGGCCGAGCACTTCAACTAGCAGTGTCCCGTGATGAGATGAGAACACTCTGACACTGACCTCCTGCTGTGAGGAGTGTGGCACTGGGGAATAAGGCTGTGTGTCAAGTCCATTTATCAAGCTGCCTTTAGGAGGGTTCCCAGTGCACGGCCTTCCTTTCTGCTTGTGGAGCGGTTAGGAGTGTGAAGAATGATGCCAAAACAGATAGTGAAGGGAGGGATGCTCTGGAGTACTCTTGCTGCTTGGCCCTGATACATCAGGAAGAAATTTTATACTGATGTCATCAGAGAAACTGACACAAAGACTCAAAGTCTTGATCTCCCCAGTGCTTTCTGCCCTAGATCCATGTCCCTGCCCACTACATACATCATTCTTCCATGCCCCAAACCCACACACGACTGGAAATATCCTGGGTGCTGAGCACTGACAGGTGAAAGAACATGGGTTTAAAATGCCTGGAGTCTCTGTAATGACCTATATGGGAAAAGAATCTAAAAAGCAGTGGATATGTGTATATGTAAAACTGATTCACTTTGCTGTACACCTGAAACTAACACAACACTGTAAATCAACGATACACCAATAAAAATTTTTTAAAAATGATCTTGGGACAATAAAGATTTCATACAAAAAAAATAAAATAAAATGCCTGGAGTGCATTAGTGGCGGTCAGTGTTGATGGTGGAGATTAAAGTGATGCTGGTAGTGGTGGATTATGCTAGCGAGGTGTTTAGAGCAAGCCAGACAGGAGAGGTTAGGGGCTGGTCCAGGTGGTTTATACATGTGGGTTTTATTATCAATGTTCCAGAAAAGCAGCTCTTCAAACAGAGTATATTTTCTGCATAATTGATGAAAAATATACAAAACCCACAAGAGAACGTATTGTATGAACGTATGTAAGATGCATATTCCCAGTGGCAATTTGGGAAATGATGAAGGCCCAGTGATGAGGGCAGCCTGTTCATCCACCCATAAAGCAGCATTCCTTTTCTTGTGACTGCTACAGTTGGTCATTGGTCTGGACAAGGTTAGCAGGTTTCCAAGGTAGAACATGAATAAGAGGAGACATGGTGGGAGATGGCAGTTCAGGAAATGAGGCAAAATAGCCACACTCCTTGAGTGATGTCGGGGGAAGGGAGACAAATGACCATATGGAAGGATGTTTGCCAATGTGTGTGTGTCTTGGGGGTGAAGTTAGGACTGATGATTGGACCAATCATACAGGCAGAGAATAGAGGTCACTAAATATAAACTTGTGAAAACACTTAGTCCCAGTTTTTTAATTAAACTTTTCTTAACTGGATTCTCTGGTTAGTAGTTGAAAAGAAAATGAATGTAAAGAATTGAACCTATAGCCTAATGACTTAAGTGCTATTATATTCCCTACTTCCTTGATGGGGAAATTGAGGGCTGTAGATTAATGACTTGTCAGAGTCTCATAGCCAGTAGATGTTGCAACGAGTCTTCAAACCCAGATTCATCTGATTTCTGAGTCTGTGCTCTGGCCAGGGCACTTGCGGGTTGGGTTTCTGCCTAGACACATTACTGAAAGATCTGATAGGGATTGGCGTGGGCCTGGAAGCTTGTGGTGGTTCTAGACGCCCCCTGTCTGGCTGCTGCCCAGGAGAAGGTTCCTGTGCTGGGAGAGATTGTGCCTGATGACCTCTAAGTAGACTGACCATATAATTTATTCCCTAGACTGAAGCACTGGGGAGTGAAAGGGGTAATTTAGTAAGTAAGCTTGGAATAAAGTCATGAATTAGAACTAACTGTTAGATCCCTCCCAACTTTGGAAGTCTCATGGGCTCAGGATAAATTTAATATATGACTTTTATCAAGCTCTCAATTCCTGATCAACCTCTGAAGCTTCCTCTCCTGAAAAACCAAAAAATTTCCACAATACATCATTCAGGGATATGATGTATCATCCAGCATAACGCCACCATTTAAAATGACCATTGTCTTCCAGTGTAACCTGATGTAGACACATTATGGAACGCTGTTTAAGAAACTTTATAGGGAGTTACCACATGATTCAACAGTCTCACTCCTGGGCATATATCTGGAAAAGACTAAAACTCTAATTCAAAAAGATACATGCACCCCAATGTTCATAGTGGCACAATTCACAATAGCCAAGCTATGGAAGCAACCTAAATGTCCATTGACAGAAGAGTGGATAAACAAGATGTGATGTATATATGTATAATGGAATATTACTCAGTCATAAAAAAAGAATGAATTAATGCCATTTGCAGCAACATGGATGGACCTAAAGATTATCATACTAAGTGAAGTAAGTCAGACAGTGAAAGACAAATATGATATCACTTATATATGCAATCTAAAAAATAATACAAATGAACTTATTTACAAAACAGAAACAGACTCATAGACACAGAAAACAAACTTACGGTTACCAAAAAGGAAGGGGGGAAGGGATAAATTAGGAGTATGGGATTAACAGATACCAGTATATATAAAATAGGTGAACAACAAGGATTTACTGTATAGCACAGGGAACTATATTCAGTATCTTGTAATAACCCACAATGGAAAAGAATGTGGAAAACAATGTATATATATATGTATATTTATATTTTACAGACACTTCACACATATATATATGAATCACTTTGCTGTACACCTGAAACTAATATAATATTGTAAATCAACTGTAGTTCAATTAAAAAATTTTTTAAAATAAAACAAAAAAGAAATTTTATGGAGAAGAGTGGATGAATGAAGCCCTGCCAGGAACGTGACACAGCATATTCTTCTTTGAGGTGATCACGGCCTTTTCTGGTATAGATTTTACTTATGATGTTTCTAAATGATTTATGTGTGGTTTGGATACACAAATGGAGCTATTTTAGTCATGTAGCATCTCCATTTTATTTTAGTATAATTAGATAGCAGTCAGACATTTTCTAGTGCGGCCACATCCCCTAAACCTTTATTTGTTTATTGTAAGTACTCTGAACAGAACAGGTACATCATGCCAGAAGAATTCCATAGTCAAGCGTCCAGCACTATCCTTCCCTTAGGAAACATCATCGGGATGTTTGAGGAGCATAAATTTCCATGAGAAGATTTGACCAGATCATTATTTTCTGCTTTTCACTCTCTTTTCCCAGGTTCCCCAGTGATAACGTGGCCCTTTACAATATCACATCATGCATTGTGTACTATGCATTATTATTATCAATACATCTTTCAAGTTTGCACAGAACAGAGTATCTTCAGTACAACAATGCTATGAAAGAAGAATTCTGTTCCTTGGCGGCTCCAATAATTTGTGTATATCTTGTTTCCTCCATTCTCTACTCCTTCCTCACCCTCTGTTCTTGCAGAGTGATGACGGGGGAATGTGGGACCTGGGGAACCGTGTGCATCTCTGGAATTCCACTATCATGTTAGAGTGACCTGCTGAGCATACAGAGGACCCTGGGTCCCTCAGCACAGTTCCTCAGTGTGGGGACTGGGTAACAATGACATCATTCATCCATGCACCCCACACTCCTGCAGAATCTACTCTGAATCATTTTTGTCTTCTGAAGGTGGTGAAGGGGAGTTCTCACGCATCATAGCCCTCCTCTCACAGTGTAGGAGACAGCTGGACTCTCAGTCTGTGGGTGCGTGGGGTTTCTTGGCCCTCTTCCTCCCGTAGTTGCTTTCTGGGCTGGCAGACCCTCATGCATTCATTTACTTGTCCTATTATTCTTGTTTAGTCAGAAATATTACTGAGCGCCCGCTCTGTACCATGCATTGTGCAGAGTGCTTCTGGTTAATGGTGAACGTGACTGTCAAGGTCTCTGCCATGAAAGGGTTGTCTAGATGGAGAAGGAGAGAGGGGAAAGGGAGACCGCCACTGTGACCTGGAATGTTTTCTCTAGCGCCCAACCTGCACATTGGGATCTTGCTCCATCATCTTTCTCCTTCCTTTGGCTGGATCTCCAAGCATGAACACTCTAGTTGGGGGCTTGGCTATTTTTATTAAACATGGTCAGTGAGGTGAAGACACTTGAGAGAATATAAATGGTGAATTGTAATTAAAATATGACAAAAATATTTGCACCCTATTTGCCTTGTGTGTCCCATCCTAGCATGTCCCACTCCATACTGATGACAAAGTATCTGCAAAAATTCTGAGTCTTCCAGCCCAGTCCTGGAGCAGTGTTTGCCTCTATCTATATACATCCAACTTGGTAAAAATGGATCTGCATTTTTAGGGGCTAAAAAAATAAAAGAGTTGAATATGGTAGAAATTGTTTTATACTTTGTAAAATTACCTAGGCATCCATCTAGCTCTAAGGCTTCAATTACTTTGTTGTTTGGATAGTATTTGTTGTGTATTTGTTTACTATGTATTCTTGATAGGCTGAAGATATATCTTAAATGATGTATTTGCATTTGCAGCAGTGGCTGTAGATCCTGATTTTTGAAAATGCTGAATAATTTTTGTTTTTACAAAAATTATTGCCAACTACTCTCGCAATTGCCAACACCAATTTGGTCCTGAGAGGTGACAAAATCTCTCTACTTTCACCAAACGTGAGTCAGGCTCCTCTGAGTACTCTTTTTGTCTAGTTCCTGACCTTGGCCCTGTCCTTGGCACAGATAGTCCAGTTTTAGCAAGAATCTTGCTGGGTCAGTTTAGTAAAAACTCTCCATCTTGATAACTGATCAAATTCCTCATTCCCTGCCTCTGTATCTTATCACTCTGCCCAGCCCTCAGGAAAAATCCTGTTGAGTCAGCCTAGCAAGATTTCCCATAGATTTGATGTTTCTTCTTAGTTAATTTTGCATCACTGATCCTCACCCCCACCCCTGCTCCTTGGCTATAAATCTTCACTTGTCCTTGTTGTGTTCAGAGTTGAGTCCAATCTCTCTTCTCTACTACAAAACCCATTATAGTGGTCCCTTGGAATAAAGTCTACTTTACTGTTTTTAACAAATGTCATGAGTGTTTTCTATTTAGTAGAGGGCCATGGTCCTAAATATGAGTACAAACATTGGGAGGGGGAAAGGAAAGCAAAAGGCACAGGCTGCACCTACAATGACTGCATCCTGAGACCTGAGGCTGGTGTCAGCCCAGGTTGGGTACTGGCTTGGGCTCTGGAACTGGAGGGGAGGTGGTCATGGGGACTTTGGACCCAGAGGAAATGGCTATCTTAGCAAAGCCCGGCCCACATGACAAGCTCTTGTTCTTGGGCCTGGGGCAGTGGGATGTCCAGAGAGTAAAGAGTCAGGGACTGTTGAGGGGCCCAGAGATCTGGTCAGGCGTCGTGTCCCCCACTGATCAGGAGGCAGCCTCAAGGGATCAGGAGGGGCACCTGGGACATTTGTCCTCGGAAGTGTCCAAGGGGGCTGGTTCTGTGGGAACGTTTCCTGGGTCTGCGTGGCTGTGAAACACCCACTGGCAGGTGTGTAAAAGGAAGCTTCTGCCCACAGCCCAGGAGCAGCTCAGGCCAGATTCTTCGGCCTTCCCTCATCTGCACACAAGAGCAGTCTGTCCCCACCCTTCCTGGGCACTCTGCTCCCCGGCTGCAGCCACCTCTGCATCTTCCCGCCATCCCAGGCTGAGATGGACAAGTTCCTGTTCCTGCTGCTGGGAGTCTTGCCTTTCGTGCTCTTCCAAGGAGTGGGTGAGTGCCTGTGGTAGCTGGGCAGGGGGTGACGACGTGGAGGTAGGCTGGGCAGCAGCACCTGGACGGTGACCTGACCAGCTTGGGAGGGGACAAGTCAAGGATGAGGTTCCGGGGTGATCTGACCAGCAAGGATTTGAGGTCTCTTTCTGCTGTCCCCATCCCGACTGCTACCGGGGAAAGAGCTCAGGTTCCCTTCCAAGGTCTCAGAGTGGGGTCAGCCCCTCCCTGGGGCCAGACTGGGGCTGGGGGCTCTTCTCAATGGGAGGTTTTGTGGCTTGCTGGGATGACCCTAAGAGGCAGAGCCAATGGTTGCTCAAGACTTTCTATAAAGACACAGCCAAGGGGCAATGATCTACCAGGAACAGGTCCCTGAAAGGCTTATCTTGAACCAATATTTCCATTGTAAGTGACAATATTTCCATTGTCACTTAGATATGTTTGGACATCAGATGTCTTTTGTGGGGAGGTACGGTAAGAAATTTTGTAAGACTGCATCCCCACCTTGGAGCCAGCACAGTCCTTATGTCCCATGATATTCTGGCCTCAGGTGCCTGTATGTAGATGCTCTCATTTTGTTCTGCATAATGGCATCATAGTGAGGGGGACAGCTTTCATTTTATTTTTAATGGAATCAAAATCCTGTGTAAAAAACCCATATCCTTACAGAATCAACAGTCATAATATGATGCAAACATTTCCAAGCTTTAAGCATATATTGGAGGAAGTATTTAGGATCATGTTTTTCCCTTGACCCTCTGGACCCTATCAGTGTTCTAGCCCACATTAATATCAGCCATTCAGCTCTGGAATCAGCCTTCATGTCTGTTTTCTACAGCTTCAGATACATTATGTATGATCTGCCAAAATTTTAAGAAAGGTCAATGTTTGAGGGGCAAAGGCAACTGCACCATGGAACAAGGCCCTGGATGTAGAACCAGAGATTTCTTCATTTTCTCAGAGAAAGGTAATGCTATTAAGCCAGGTTCTTCTGGCTTGAGCTGGCACCTGACTCCTGACACTGGGTAGGGGATCCAGTCTGAGGGAGCCCTCGCTGGGAGGTGGATGTGTCCTTGGTCTGGAGGCCAGGCTTGGGGTGGCTGGGGAAGGTTCCAGGTACTGTTCTCTGGCACTGAGTGTCAGTGTCCTTCTCTTCCAGATGGATGGCGCCTCAACCACACTGAATTGGACTGTTATGATTATTGTTCATCTTCAAATTTCTATTTTGGGGACCTGAAGATTTCAACCTTTTGCTGTAAAGGTCGAGATTTCTGTAATAAATATTATGGAAAGGGAAAAGAATGATAGGGTCACTAACAGCTGATTCCTTGTCAGTGATGCCCCCTCACCCTTCTCGTCCTGGCATCTCTGGTCCCATATCCTTCCACACGTGCTCCTGCAGAGCATGCTGTGTCCTCCTGTCTACTCCAAGTTTCCCTCCTCACTTCTCTCCTGGCAACCGGCTCCTTCCCACCAACATACACCAAGTGCTCTCAGCTCACCCTTGGTTCTCTCTCTGCTTCGTTCACATCTGCAAATCATCACCCCACCCTGATCCCTCAGTCACCCTATTCCTCTGGCTGCCTGGCTGCCTGGTTTCTGATCCCACCAACTCAGCAGTGACTGCAATGTGCCCAGAAAGGTGAGGGGGTACCATCTTATACATCAGGAGTTTGCGGGGTCAGTGGAAAACTCAGGAAAATGTGTCCAACTGGCAGATGGACAGAGAGGACTTAAAGTCCAAGAAGGTACCAAGGCCTAAGGCAGAAAAAGTGGGCTCCTCAGATTTAGAGAGTGGACTAGGACCTTTTATAAGAGTGACCTTAATGCTTTTAATCAAAGAAACATTTTTTTCTTCTAGGTGTTCCTTTCTTGGTGTTTACATTTGTTTAATGGAAAAATCCTCTCACTATAACTGTAGCAATGTATATTTATACATCCCCTCTTCTATATACAACATTTTCTGCTCTTTTTGTCCATCTCCTTTTTTTTTTTCAGTTTCTTTCCAGCTTTTGTCCTTAGCATGTTCTTTCCCTTTGCCTTTGCTGTTTGCTATGGGAAAATGGAGATTATTATTTGTATTTTTATTACTTATTTTTGATTATTTCCCATTCACAATTTAAAACAAATTAAATGAAACCTTTTATATGTCTCTTGAAAAAACTAACAAGAATAAATTAAATCATTTTAGGACTTTTATTTAGTTAAAACATTTCAAAGTTATAAGAAGAATCTTCTAAAAATCTAACTTTCTTTCAGAATATCAAATTTAAGTATTTTAAAATAAATTTCCCCTTTAAATTTGAGCCGAGTTAGGAGATGGGAATGGAAGATAAGTTGGATTAGCCACTGAGCAGCATGGCCTAAGCCAGAGCCTTGTTATTAAAGGCAAAAATGTCTTTAAGGATGTAGAGAAATAGGAATGCTTGTGCACTGTTAAAGGAAATGTAAAATGGTGCAGCCACAATGGAAAATGGCATGATGATTGCTCAAAACATTAAAAGCAGAATTCCTATATTATTGTCATTCGTGTATCATTGCTATAACCAGCAATTCCAGTTCTGGGTATGTATCCAAAAGAGTTAAAAGCGGGGTCTCGAAGAGATAGTTGCACACTCATGTTCATAGCAGCATTATTTATAATAGCCAAAGGGTGGAAGCTACCCAAGTGTTCACCAAGCAATACGGTAACTGGGTAAACAAAATGTGGTATATATATATATATATGAAGGAATATCATTCAGTCTTAAAAAGGAAGAAGATTTTGACACATGATTCCACATGGATGAACCTTGAGGGCACAGTGCTAAGTAAAACAAGCCAGTCTCCAAATGACAAGTCCTGTGTGGTTCCCCTTATATGAGATTCCTCAAGGAGACAAATTCACACACAGGCGTACCTCTGTGCTTCACTTTATTGCAATAGTAGCTTTACTGCTGTGGTCTTGACTGTGGTGGTCTGGAAGAGAACGCGTAATATCTCCCAGGTATGCCATGCCTGTCAAAAAGAAGTAGAGTGGGGCTTCCCTGGTGGCGCAGTGGTTAAGAATCTGCCCGCCAATGCAGGGGACACGGGTTCGAGCCCTGGTCTGGGAAGATCCCACATGCCGCGGAGCAACTAAGCCCGTGAGCCACAACTACTGAGCCTGCGCCTCTGGAGCCTGTGCTCCGCAGCGGGAGAGGCTGCGACAGTGAGAGGCCCGCGCACCGCGATGAAGAGTGGCCCCCGCTCGCCGCAACTAGAGAAAGCCCTCGCACAGAAACGAAGACCCAACACAGCCAAAACTAAATATAAAATAAATAAATAAATTAAAGAAACGTTTTTAAAAACAAAAAAGAAGTAGAGTGGAGGTTGCCAGGGGCTTGGGAGGTGGGGAATGGAGAGCTGTTATTTAACGGATATAGAGTTTCAGTTTTGCAAGATGAAAAAGTTCTGAAGATCAGTTTCACAGCAGTGTGAATGTACTTAACATGACTCAACTTTACACTTAGAAATGGTTAAGATGGTAAATTTTATTTATGCGTTTTTACCATAATTAAAATTTTGGATAACAAAAACAGAAATTAAAAAGATATACTTTTATCCTTTTCAATAAAAGTGAAAATAAAAACAAAACAAACCCCCCCAAAACTCCTGCTTTTTGTTAACCTCCTACTCTTCACTGATGATCGATAGAAATTCTGTAGCTATTGTAGAAAATCTGGAAAATACAAATAAGTTAACAACAGAAAATCAAATACTTCTGCAATGGGGCTGTACTTACTGACTTGCTCCAAAGAGTAAAGCATGAAAATGGGAGCGGGGTGGGGGGGGGAACTTTACAAGAAATAATCTGGCAAATAGTTACTCAGTAGGTGATCAAGGTTAATGTCAGCCATGATAAGGCAGGTTGATATTATATACTCATAACCCAGGTCTAATAAAACATCAGAAAAACCCATATTGAGGGACATTATGCAAAATACCTGTTCCATACTCCTCAAAAGAATGGAATGTTATAAAAAAACAGGGAAAGTCTGAGAAACAGCCGCAACCCAGAGGAGGTGAGGAGACATGATGAGAAAATAAAATGTGGAATCCTGGAAGAGAAAACAAGAAACTAGGCAGGAACCTAATGAAATCTGAATACAGTATAGAGTTTAAAGTTAACTTATCAATATTTTCTCATTAGTTGTGACAAAATTTTCCTGTAAATCTAGAACTATTGCAGAATTAAAAGTTATTGAAAAAAACCACCCAAACATATCATTAAAGAGAAACGTTGTTATAATTTAATGTATATCCTATTGGCCTTTTCATAAGTACACACACACACACACACACGCACACATTTTTAAAGAAAATGTACTTTACAGAGTAAGATCATACATAGAATATGGATATTAAATGTCAACTGTAATCAAATGTCATCTCCTTCAGGAGAGGGGTTAGGAATCATCAGAGCAGAGGCTCACCAGCCCCTTCAGCTTATTCAAGGCCCCTGGGAACTGAAGTCCTGTGTGCAGGGACCGACTCCAGATACTGCTCTGAATGCCAGCACCCTAGTCCAGGGGTTGAAAAGGAGCTTTTCAACTAGAACTTCCTCACATGCGCAAAAAAGAACAGGAAGAGCCCAGCAACCTTCACCCCCAAGGAAGCCAACAGCCCTACCCTCCACTGCCACCTGCAGGACCTCTGCAGTCTTGGCCACGGAAGACCCCTGCCAAGTCTGGTTGACATCAACCTCAGCTGACTGGGCTGTGTGGAGAAACTATGCCACAGTGCCTTCTCAGGAACAAAAGATGCTCATCCTACCCAGCTGGTGCCCTCCCAGCCACCTCCAAGTGAAAGCCTTTCCCCACTGAAGCCAGTGCAAAAAGAACGGAAGAGGTGACTGCACCCGCCTGCATGCAGATATCAATGCAAAACGGTCAGAAACATGAAAAAGCAAGGAAACGTGACTCCATAAGAACAGAATAAGTACTGTTCTGCTCCTTCCAGCCTGAGGTTGATTTTTCCCCTTTACACCAGGTAAAGGAACGACAAAGGCAAATAAAAGCACCATAAAAATTCCTACTGTTTTGCAGCTTTTTTTTTTTCAATTGGGTATTCACTTGGTTGCTGTATGTTTTTGTTTTCCAGAGCTCCTATAAAGTTATTTTAGCCAGTCTCTAGTTATTGTTGTTGTTTTAATATTTCATGGGGGAATGAGGGTCTGGAGCATCTGCCTTCTTGCTGGTGTCAGTTCCTAGACCACTTTTAAAAAAAAGAAAAGTCTTTGGGGACTTCCTTGGTGGCGCAGTGGTTAAGAATCCGCCTGCCAATGCAGGGGACACGGGTTCGATCCTGGTCCTGGAAGATCCCACACGCCGCAGAGCAACTAAGCATGTGTGCCACAACTACTGAGTCCCGAGTGCTGCAACTACCTTAGCCCACACGGCTAGAGCCCATGCCCCACAACAAGAGAAGCCACTGCAATGAGAAGCCCGCGCACCGCAACGAAGAGTAGCCCCCACTCGCAGCAACTAGAGAAAGCCCGCGTGCAGCAACAAAGACCCAACGCAACAACAAAAAAAACATATATATAAAATATATATACTTATGAAGGGTGTAAAGTCTGTGTCTAGACTCTTTTCTTTCACATGGATGTCCATTCGTGTTCTATATTTTGACAATATACTACGGTCCTTTAATTAAAAAAAGGTTATTTTCAATTAAAAATCTCACAGTGAAAATCAGCCTTAGATGGACACTCTGATGAGGGAGAGGCAAGGATTTAAACCAAGGTCCTTATGACATTGAGTCTCAGATTTATTCTCTTCTTCCATTCTCTGTGAATTGACGTGTTCCACATATGACTAGTTTGCCACTGCAAGTACTTAGTGCTTGTGTTGTGTTATCTCAGTAGACCTTTGTGATGTTTGACAGTTTTTCTTTTATTCCCTGGCGCTGGGGAACAAGCAAGTTCTGTTGTTCTGTTAAATGTCTGTTCTGTATCCCATATTTCTTGACGAGTCTGTACCTGGGCCATGGACTTTTCACATATGGCCTCCTTTTCCATTTGGGGGTTAGATCTGACCTACTGGGCATGTTCTCAGAAACAACTCTCTGTCACAGCCCTGCATCCACAAAGGGCTTTCAGTGTCCAGGGGAGTGTTCTTCTTCCAGAGGAGTTCATCGGGGAGGGAATAAGAATGCTCAGTGGCATTAGGTGTGGGTGGTGTGTTTCAGTACAGGCTAAGTGGGTAACTGCACAGAAAACAGAGTGCTTCAGGAGGTTGAGAAAGGAATCCATGGGTTCATGATTAGGAAATAGACATGGATAAGGAAATAAGAGCATGCCAGTATATCCCAGACACACTAGAGTAGCACTGGTGTATGAAATCTCTTACCTAGCCCCTGGCCCACTCTGTTGGTCACTAAATCTCAATTCTCCTAGCAAAGAGAGAAAGAGCTGGTATGGTGACATGTCCTCAAGCCCCACAGTGAATCTGAGAGGTGCTGAGAGGAGGAACAAGAAGTTCTGATCTCAGAGATTCATGGCACCAGCAGCAAAGTTGATTAAAATATGAGAACTGCTATGGTGGCCTCCTAGGGTCATTTCACATTCCAGCTAGTATAACCTCCAGCCCTCTGCTACATCCAGAGAAATTCACCTCCTCTGGATATACCATTTTCTACTCTTTAATTTGACCATCTTTGAGAGCTAGGTCATTCCCACTTCACTGAGAAAACCTCCCTTATATCCATCCCCCTGTTTGTGCTAAGGTCTCTGGTATACACAACTTGATGCTGTTGCAGTGGTCCCCAACATTTTTGGCACCAGGGACCAGTTTCATGGAAGAAAATTTTTCCATGGACGGTGGGGAGGGGGTGGGGGAGTGGGGGGGTGGGGGATGGTTTCGGGGTGATTCAAGTGCATTACATTTATTGTGCACTTTATTTCCATTATTATTACATCAGCTCCACCTCAGATCATCAGGCATTAGATCCCAGGGTTTGGGGACGCTGCTTTAGTTAACTCACCTTGTTTTGTCTATAATCTTTTTTTCCTTCTGGCTAAGTGGAGGGTTGCTTAGAAAAGGGAGTATTTCTTACATTTAAAAAATATATATATATTTATTTATTTAGGCTGCGCCAGGTCTTAGTTGCAGCACGTGGGATCTTTTAGTTGCAGCATGCGGGCTTCTTAGTTGCAACATGCATGCAGGATCTAGTTTGGGGACCGCTGAGTCTTACCCACTGGACCACCAGGGAAGTCCCTTCTTACATTTTTAAATAGAACTCCAGGCCTACCTTGCCCCAGTAAGCTAGGCAATTAGTGTGCTGTCCATAAAACTTGTTAAATTTGAGAATACCCTCTGGGTCACCTGTAGTTGGAACAGCCTAGAGCAATGTCCTAGGGCAGGCAGGGGAAAGAAATGGGTGGTGGAAGAGGGATTTGGAATGTGGCAGTAGGTTGAAAGTTTCAGATTTGTTCCTCTCCCTTCGTTTCCTGTCCCTATTATGCACTTGGCTGAGTGCATAATAAAGTGGCTGGTAGGCTGATCTTAGCAGACAATGCCCCAGTCGCAGGGAGCTCAAGTGTTACCTAATCTCTAACAGAATCTGTTTCAAGAATCAGTGAAGGTAAAACGGAAAAGCTACTGGAGCTGGGTCTCCTTCTGCTTTACATAGAAATTGGTAAGTCCCTGGGAGGTGATTTGAGGATGTTTACCTTTTGACTTAGACTTAACCTTGAAAAATACTTAAGCAGGGCAGTCTTCTCCCCATTCCTCTGGGTCCTGCAAGCTCCAACTGATCCTCCGAGGAATAAGGTCCAGTTTCACATAAGAAGCTTCTTCCATCTTCCTACTCTCCTTGAGACCTTCTTGAATCCTTGGCCTCTGCTGGGGACCCGATCTGATATGTAAGCTTTCCAAACCCCCTACACTATGGTTTATATGTGGGGTGAAGATGCAGGGACTCGTGGTCAGCCTGAGAACTATCCACCCTGATCACACCCCTGGGGCTTCAGCCCAGGCTCTGATACCCATGGAAATGAACTGACTCTCCATCTTATATGTAATGCTTGTAGCTGGTAAGAGAATGCAGGTTGAAAATGCAGGTAGTATGGCTCTGTGGAGAATAGTCAGTCTCCCTTTCTGATGGTTTGTTGTTCCTCTGTCTAATGTAAGAGAGAATTAGATCATCTCCATAGTTCTTCCGGTTCTGTCTATCGTTCTAAGATATATTGGTGCCTAGAACCAAGCTCCAAGGGCAGAACATCTTCAGGGCTCCCAGGTGACTTCTGCTCTATTTGGGAAGTGACAGTGAAGCTTCCCTTCTTCCCTAAGCATCATCTTTCCTCCTGCAGCTTTAGCTCTCCAGTCTAAGGAATGTGAATTCTACAAAGATGGGAATTGTTGGAGTGAGATGACATGCAAAACTGCTAATGGTATCTGTGTGTCTGTTAAAACCTTTTCTTGCCCAATTCATGGTAAATGTGTTCGGTGATCAGGGGAATTCTGGTGTAGAGCTGTGGAGAATTCCCCTTTTCCTTCAGGGCTCAACACCTTTCTTTAAGACATGATATCTGGATACAGGGAGTCCATTGAGGTCAGGGGTTAAGGACCTGAGCCTTAGGATAGGGTCATCCTTTTGGGGACCCAAAAATTACGTCAAGGGGAGCAGGGACCAAGTGGACCTGGGGCTATTCTCATCATTGTATCCATCCCTTCATGGGTCTCCCCAGCCACCATGATTTTCTGGGTCCAAAAGCTCTTAGACCTTCCGGTACTTATGTGTGCTGTTTCCACACACTTCTTCCCAGTGGCCTCTGCTCTGTGTGTCTCGTGCTGCTCAAACTTTCACCTTGAATTACAGTCATCAGCCCTGGAAATCTTCTCTGACCCTTTGTTCTATCCACATGCCTCTCCTCTGTGTTCACATTGGCTCCCTGCCATGTCCACCTCATAATATTTCTCACCATGTATTCTAGTTTCCTGTCACTTCCCCAGTCCTTGGTCCTAGCGCAGGGAGTGGGTGTTGCTCACAATCTACCTCTAGTACTTTTCATAGATCCTGGAACTCAGCGGGTTTTCAGCAAGCGCTTCGTGCCTCTCTGGCTTAGAGGGAGAACCTGCTGTGTGCTCTCAACAACTAGAACCACAGCTCCCCCTGGTGGTGCCTATTCCCTAGTGTTAGCGAATCCTGGGAGAAGAACCTCGGATAGGACTTCTGAGAGGGGGGTGGCAAGGCTGCCATTATGGAGCCTGTAGGTTCTATAAATCTCTTTTTCCTTAAAATAGTAACGGCTCACCACAGACCTGGCTTTTGGGAACAATTTGTTCTGCTTTTTTCTTTCACAGAGAATGTTCTGATGAGAACAGAGACGCTGTGTTCAACTAATTGCCATAATGAGGAGGTTTTTTTAGAGTACTGCTATTGACAACCTGCTGTGGATTAAGGGATTTCTGCAATTCCCTCCCAAAGCTATTTGCAATATAATAGTGTGTGGGGGGGGCAAATTGTCTTAGCCTCTCCCTCCTTTCCCCTCAGGCTTATCTTTGTTCTCTTCAGGATTCATATTTAACCCCGTTAGATGTTCCTCATGTATCACTCTCTCTGGTACATTGACCTTGGGGAAGTTTCTTCTCCTGTCTTTGTCTAGTCCCATTGCCCACACAACTCATGCCTGTTCTCCACAACTCCCACCCCCAATAAGCATGCACAGAGCTGCTTCTATTTTAGTAAATCCCTTTGTGATGCAGAAGGAAGATGATGGCACAGACAAGTGAATGAAGATGTTATAGACTTTGGGAGAGAAAAAGAACATTCAACCAAGGTGAAACCCATTTTGTTTATTGGTTTTATTGAGATATAACTTGCATACCATACAATTCACTCATTTAAAAATTTACAATTCTGGACTTCGCTGGTGGTGCAGTGGTTAAGAATCTGCCTGCCAGTGCAGGGGACAGAGGTTCGAGCCCTGGTCCGGGAAGATCCCACATGCCGCGGAGCAACTAAGCCCGTGCGCAACAACTACTGAGCCTGTGCTCTAGAGCCCGTGTGCCACAACTACTGAAGCCCGCGCGCCTACGGAGACCCAACACAGACAAAAATAAATAAATTTATGAAAAAAAATTTACAATTCAGTGGGTTTTGGTATATTCACAGAGTTATGCAACCATCATCATGTACCTGTTACCTCATATCCCACACCAACATACTCCAAATTGTCTTGACTACAGACCCCATGGAGGTAACATAATATGCATTAAATAGATGTTTATCAGCACACTCCTTTCCTGTATAACTCTCTTCTAAGATTTCCAGCACAATCTACCCCGATTTCCAATTGTGCAATGTTGTTGTGGATTCTAAATTAAAATAAATATTCAAAACTTAAAAACAAAGAGCAATGGTGATGGAGAGGTTGAAGAAGAGAGAATGGAAGAGCTAAAAAAGAAGGAAGGTGAAAAGAGAGGAAGGGAGGCAAGAAATGTCTATCAGTTAAAAAAATGGGACTCTTCTCATGGTCAGTTGCCCTCCTCCCCTTCTTCAGCTTGTGATATATTTGCCCACCCCATCTGTGCCACGATCTCCCTTCTGATTAATAAGACATGGACTAAAAGCCAGAATCAGCTCTGTTCATGTTTAACAGAAAGAAACACCAGCAATAAAGACATGGACTGAATAAGCAGTCAGCATATCTTAAGGGAAACTTCTCATGCAGGGGAAATGATCATTCTGAAGGGAGTGAACAGAGATAAGATTCAATGAGGAGGCCGTTTGTCTGGACACCTCATCCTCATCCTAAGGCATCCTCATCCTGAATGACTCAGAGGGGTCATTGCAGAAATCAAAGTGGTTCAGTGTATGCCCAGCATGCTGAAGAAAACAGAACTTATTTCATAATTGGAGCAGTTTTTCTCACAGCTGGTCATCTCATCCACCGTGCAAGAGAAAATCAGACCCAAAGCGTCACAATGAGAGCCAGGCCATCAGCCACAGAAAACTATTGTAAGGTGGGCAACATCCAATCTCCCCTAGGACTGGACTTAAAGAAGGAATATTCTACAAAGGTTACATGCCCCATAAAAGGAGTCCTGCTTTAGGTCCTTAGGAAGTCATATCCTATGAAAGACCCAGTATCCAAGATACTGTCCTGTAAGAGAGACCCATCCTTGCTGGTGGAATAGATTGGCCTCTCCCTCAAAACCATTTGTATAACAAGCACTTTCTGGAAAGTGGGCTGACCACTGGATGAAGAGTGGTGAGCAACAAAGAATTTCTTTGTCTCTAGGATATTTCAGTATATTGGGGGAATTTTAGACTGTTAGAATACTGTGTATTTAATAACAGGGAAATTAGAAGAACTGAAGGTGAGCTTGGGCTCATAGGAGACCCACAGTGAGACTGAACCCAGGATGGGGGAACAAATTCCCACTGAGGCAAAACTTCAACATTAGGTGCCTGATCAGGGTCACCCCATACCCAGGACTTAGCGCCTCACTTCCTCTTCTTTAAAAAGTTCCCAGTGTATTCAGACACCATGCCATATAAGAAACTGATTTGAGTACTGGGGAGAAAGTTGGATTCTCCCATCTCTAAAAATTAAGATCCCGTACTCCATTTATGACAGTCTCAAGACTAAACCATGGAAATAACCTAAGTGTGTACACACACACACACACACACACACACACACACACACACAATGGGATATTATTCAGACATAAAAAATGAGGAAATCCTGCCAATCTGTTGTGACAACATGGATGGATCTCCAGCGCATTATGCTAAGTGAAATAAGTAAGACAAAGACAAATGCTGTATGATCTCACTTATTTTGAAATCAAAATAAACAAACAAACTCATAGAAAAAGAGATCAGATTTGTGGTTACCAGAGGTGGGGATGGGGGAGGGGATGGGATGAAGGTGGTCCAAGGTACAAACTTCCACTTATAAGTTAAATAAATACTAGGGATGTAATGTACAACACGATTATAGTTAATGTTGTATGATATATAGGAAAGTTTTTTTTAATGTTCTAATTAATACTATGTTTTAAAAGCAGTTTTAGATTCATAGCAAAACTGAGGGAGGTTTAGAGGTTTCCTTTATACCTCCCACCACCAAAATGCACAGCCTCCCCCATCATCAATGTTCCCCATTAGAATGGTACATTTGTTACAGCTGGTGAACCTACATTGACACATCATAATCACCCAAAGACCAGAGTTTACAATATAGTTCACTCTTGGTGTTGCGTATTTTATGGGTTTGGACAAATGTATAATTATGTGTGTCCATCTTGTGAGAGATTTTTCACAGCAGTGTTGATCAAAGACGCTCTCAAAATGTTCTCATGGATGGGCTGACAGTCTTTTTTTTTAAATTTTTAATTTTTTTTTCAGCTCTTCCGATGCATTCTGTGCAGATAACTAGATAACTCACGTAACAGAAATCAGACAGCCTACACTGGAACACACCACCCACACCTTATGTCCTGAAAGCACTCATTTTCCTTCACCAGATAAACAATTCTGAAAAATTAACCCTTTCCTGGGCTCTAAGAGCCCTCGGCAGGTGCCGAATAGTGAGTGAAGTGAGGCCATGAGGAGGTCCCAGATGGCTGCTTCTGAGAGCGTTTACATCAGCTCAGAGGTTTTGAAAGGCTAACAGGCATAGAGAAATTAAAAATAAAAAGAGTCTTTTTGATCCCCAATTTTTTAGGGACAGGAAGCAGACTGAGACAGCTGGGAACATGGGCCTTTTCTTCTGGAAAAGGAAGGGTGATTCAGAGAACTGAGAGCCCAGAGGGCAGAGGTAAGACCCGCAGAGAATCATTCCCAGTTGCAGGACTGACTACACATGAGAGGCTGGACTTCAGAATCGTCATGGACCAGTGACTGCTACGTACCTCACATTATCTCCTTTTGAATGGAAGTGTTTATTACAGTTATTCTCTCTCTATCCTACACTTTTATGTTAAGTGTGCGGAGAGCAGACACTTGTCTCTTTAGTTTGCAAGACCCAAAGAAACACACCCGAGAAGCCTCATCCACCCCAGGACCTGACTTAGATCACAAGATTCTGGATTTTAATTTGATATTGCAATGGAATGGGATTGACGACCTAAGTAGACATTTCTCCAAAGAAGACACACAGACGGCCAACAGTACATGAAAATGTGCTTAATATCACTAATCATCAGGGAAATGCAAATCAAAACCACTGAGCTATTACCTTACACCTGTTAGTATAGCTATTGTGAACAAAAGCAAAAGATAACAAGTGTTGGTGAGGATGTGAAGAAGAGGAACTCTGGTACATGTTGATGGGAATGTAAACTGGCACATCCACTATGGAAAACAATATGGAGGTTCCTCAAAAAAATTAAAAATAGAGCTATCACATGAGCCAGGAATCCCACTTCTTCAATGACATTTTAGGACAATAACTATAGCAGTAAGGTAATACCTCACCCTGTCTCCTTATCGTCCTTTAAGCAAGTCTCAATACATCTCTTCCAGAAGCAGGGTCAAAGTACTTCCCTCTTTGTTCAGTGGCTCCCTCAAATATCAGACATTCAGAATCATGGGAGCGAGGAATTAACTCTTTCCTGGTTTTATAAATTAGTCTTACTCTCTGATCTGGTGATTTCCTCAAACCTGGTGATCGGTTTATTTGTTTGTTTGGTTAGAATAATAAAAGTAAAAAGAGCAGACTCAGAGTTTCTGACCATGCACTTGAGAGTCAGAAGGGTGAATCAGATGGGTGGTTAAAAGTGGCATAGGTTGAGGGGCAAAGCACCTCACCAACAGGACAACCAGACTTTCCCCTCAGTGTCATTTATTTACTTAATTCCCTTTCTCTGTTCTTCATTCTCTCTTCTTTATTTTTTTAATCTTCATTTGTCTCCCTGGCTCTCCCTCCCCAACTCTCTTATCTATTCTAAATAATTGTCTAAATGTGGAAATCCAGAACATCTGGAAAGGGAGGGGAGCTGGAAGCATATTTGATAAATTCTGCTAATGAACCTAGGAGAATTCTACATAACACTGAAATAACTGATTAGCACACCCATTTAAAATCTATTATGCTTTTCTCCATCCACACTGTAAATGCAGTAAATATTTGGCAAAGGATGATGGGTCAGGGAATAGAATTGGAATCCTTATAGTAGAGCAATTAATAATGCACACTCTGTCTTCAAACATCAGAATTTAAATCCCAGTTATAGCACATATTAGCTCTATGAGCTTAGACAAAGTACTTTAAGTCTATGCTTCCATTTTCTCGTTTGTAAAATGGAATAATGACAGTATTTATCTCATTGAGCTGTGATGATTTTTTAAATGATGCAATACATGTAGAGTGTTTAGAAGAGTGTTTGACAATTAGCAATTGCTTAAAGAACATTTGTTATTCTTACTTGGGAAGGCAAATTACTTTTTATTTTCTACATGATTTAAAACACAAACACAATAAAAATTAATTATAAATCTATGTTATTGGACACACAATATATAAAGATGTAATTTGTGACTTTAGTAACATAAAGGGGTAAAACTGTATATGAGTAGAGTTTTTGTATGCTAATGAAGTTAAGTTCATATCAATTCAAATTAAATAATTATAACTGTAGGATGTTAAATATAATTTCTATGGTAACCAAAGAAAATATCTGTAGAATATACAGAAAAGGAAATTTAAAAGAGAAAAGTGTTCACTGCAAAAATATCAACAAAATGCAAAAGCAGATAGTAATGGAGGAAATGAGAGATAAAAAAAGCTACAAGACATACAAAAAACCAATATCAAAATGGCAGAGGTAGGCCCTTCCTTGTCAGTAATTACTTTAGATATAAATGGATTAAATTCTCTAATCAAAAGGCAGAGATTGGCAGAATGAATTTTAAAAAACCGTTATCCATCCATATGCTGTGTACAAGAGACTCACTTTATATCTAAAGACAGAAATAGGTTGAAACTCAAAGGATGAAAAAAGATATTCCACGCAAATTGTTGCCAAAGGAGACCTAGGATGCCTATACCAATAACAAAATGACCTAAGTTACAAGAAATAAAGAATGACATTATATGTTGATAAAAGGGCCAATTCATTAAGAAGCTATAACAGTTATAAACATATATGTGCCAAACAACAGAAACCAAAATATATATAGCAAACTTTGACAGAATTGAAAGAAGAAATAGACATTCTACCTCAACACTTTACCTTCAATAATGGTAGAAAAACCATATAGAAGATCAATAAGGAATTAGAGGATTTAAGCAACACTATAAACCAATTAGATATAACAGACATATACAAAATGTATATGCCAACAGCAGGATATACATTCCTCTCAAGTGACATGGAATATTCTCCAAGATAGATCATGTTAGGCCCCCATGGAAAGCCTCCCTGTTTTGAGGACCTTTCCAGGCCTAGAGTGTCAGGGGCCTGATGGGATTTAGGATCCTGGACATTTGAGAAGTAAAATGACTTGGAGACTTCTGCCAGGTCATGCTTTGCCCAGTATCCCTTCCTTCTTATCTAGTCCACTGTGGAAACAGCCCATGAGTTCCCCCGAATATAGTCTTGTCATTCATTAGAGTTTTTATTGTAATGCATTCAGTGCCCCCAGATGTCCCAGTGCAGCCTCCCCCACTTTCCCACTCCCGAGACTTGGAGTTTAGCCCCCAGCCAGAACAGCAGAACCAGAAAACCAGGCCTGGTTGTCTAACTTGGGCCCAGACAGCATTTCAAAGTTGCACTGCATTTCTTTTTCATCCATAGTTTATTTCTCTTGGGCCTCTTGGCTCTCAGGAGGCAATGTGGGTGGTGGTTGAGAGTGAAAGTATTTCTGGATCTTGATGTTTTTTAAAGAATGATGAGCAGAATGCAGTCAAGAGGAAGTCCCTGAAAATTAGCTGAATATCTCAGGCTAAATCCTCTAATGCGATGGAATTGAATGGAACCTCATCCTTTACTGATAAGCTATTGCAGTAGCTTGTATTACAACAGAAGAACACATTTTTTTCCCACTCGGTGATGTGTATATACTCCACACATCTTCTTGGGCAGCCCAGGATAGAATATCGGTAGATATATTCTGAAGAGGGTAGGAGAATAACAGAGGTCCAAGTTAGACTTGGGATGTGACAGGGAATGTTTTCAAGTGAGCAGTCCTTCCCTTCCCTCCTGTTCCCTTAGGCAAAGCCTGGACTTGAAGACCCTTCCACAAAAGGGGCAGTCTCCTTCCAGGGAAACTTGCTTCTGCTCTCAACACCCACATACATTTACAGCAAAGAAGCTGTAACAGACATACTCTACTAGGGATTCAGTCACTGAATATCAGAAATGGAAAGGAATTTGGAGATCATCCATTAAAACCCAATCATCGTACAGGTGAGAAACTGTAACTCAGTCAATTTCCCCTCCCTCCCCATTCTCCTGCCCTCATCTCACCTCCGGTGAAATGTTGAGAATATACTTCTTTGGTCTGGCATGCAAAATCAGGATATCTGGAGTGACAGGAACCTAAATTCTTTCTGCAGTTCTTGCCAATAAATTCGTCACAGGAGGTGCAAGAAATAAATTTCATTGTAGGATCTGGACAATATGGGAGAACCATGGGATGAGAACAAGGGATGCCAGGTAGTTAAGGGGAAGAGAGAAGGGCTGCTGCTGCTGGTGTTGGGACTGAGGCCAGAACCCTGGACTTTCCAGGCCTTCCTCCTCAGCCTCTGAGGATCCTCCCTGCAGAGCCCACGTCTACCAAGGAATCCATTTTAGGAGTCACATGGTTACCAGGAAGCCCTCTCTCTTCTTTCCTTTCAGGCTCAGCCTGCAGCTGTGGTTTCCAAAGGGGCCCTGAATGGGCATTTCATTGCCGGTAGGGCTGGGCAAGTTTAGCTGAGAGAGCAGACCCAGCATCTAATGGGGGAAAAGAAGGAGAAGGATCTCCATTCTGACACCTCTTACTAAGACCTGGGTCTTAGTTGATCGGTCTACCTTGCCCAGCTATAGATGTCCCAGTGATTCTTTATCATCCCTTCCCCTCATACCTTTCCTGGAGTTAGAGTTTGGAGAGCTACTGGACAGCAGCGACAGCAGGGTCTTCAGGAAGGGTTTTCATTGTGGGGAAGGGAATTTGCAGCAGCCAAGGGCTCAGGGGCCTGGCTCCAGCAAACACTGTCTCTGCAGCTCCTGTTCCTCCTGATCAGGACTTTCTAGGACAGTACTCCCTGACCTCATCACCCTGCCCCCTTTGCCTTACTGCCATTTTACTCACCCTCTGTGGAAGACCAGCACAGAACCACGAGGGCTCCAGGGGGCAGGAGGAACAGGAGCCAGTCCATATAAATTGAGGAAAGGACAATGAAGCAGCCAATCAAGCTCCAGGAAGGGCGCAGTAATGGTGCGCCAGACAGCGTGTGGAATGGAGATGAAGCTGTGGTTCCCTCTCTAGTCTCCTGTTCTGTGAGTTATGTCCTGGGTTGTAAAGGGTACAGTTCATTTACCTGTAATGGGAGGCCCTGGCTGTAAGATAGTGGGTGTTCTGCTTCCTCTCCCCATTCCACAGCCAACGCAGGGCCTTGACCAAGGAATTTACATAGGAAAGAGGTGACCTTACTCAAGATAGTAACAACCTCATCCCAGAGAAGACAGAGGATCTAAGTAAAACAGAGATGGAAGCCACCTTCAGATTCCACATTTTCTCTGTTTGTTCAACTTACTGTGTGTAATGCCACAAACTACCCCACTGAGCCCTGGTATTAGGCTTTGCTTCACAGGCATATAAGCGCATGGAACACTTACGTGTTGTGTTGGATTCCTTGATTTAGCCAAATCACATAACACTGGGCTGGTAAAAGGGGCAACCATTCAGGTGAAGGTAAGGAACTCACTCACCTCAGATTTTTGGAATGTCTTATAAGAATGGAGTAGGAGCCTACAAATTCAGTTATCACTAAAAAAACATGTCCAGCACAAGGAACCTAGCAAAGCCAATGTGATCAAAATCCTCTCTATGTCCCATTGTCTTTGAATGACCCAGCAAACATTTGTTTCCCAAACATTTACTCTTTTTATCCTCCTGTGAATTATCTTACTTCCCCTTGAAGCCTCAGACCCCCTACTTCCTTCTCCTTAGTCCGGAATAGATGGCAGATATATAGTTAGGTAGACAGATGGATAGATAGATAGATAGATAGATAGAGAGAGAGAGAGAGAGAGAGAGAGATAGAGAGAGAGATAGATCAACTTGCCTTATTGTCTTTGGAATTTTTCATACTTATGTGGATTCCCCATGTGCACAGAATAAATTTTATTTTCTCCTGTTAATCTGCCTTATGTAATTTTAATTGCCCGCCAAAAGAACTAAGAGGAGAAAGATGGGAAATTTCACCTCACCTACAAGACTAAAATCTATTTGGAAGAAGAATCGGTCACCATTAACTAAATTGAGAGAACAACGACTTTTGGAGGGGGGTACAATGTAAGTAATTGTAGTACTTGGCTAAGCAGAATCAAGAAAAATGGCATTCTTTATTGAGAGAAAGGCACATGCAAAGTTCTAGAGATTGGAAGCTATGTCACAGATTGGTTCCTTTTCTTGTGATGTCTTTATCTGGTTTTGGTAGCAGAGTAATACTGGCTGCATAAAAGAGTTAGGACAAATTAACTTCTCTTCAATTTTCTGGAAGACTCTTCCTAGAATTGGTATTATTCCTTCCTGAAATGTTTGATAGAGTTTACCCTAAAGCCATCTGGGTTTTCCTTATGAGAAGGTTTTTAACTACAAAGTCAATATTGTTAATAGATAAAAGTGTATTTCTTCTTTTGGCTACGCCCTGCAGCATGTGGGATCTTAGTTCCCCAACCAGGGATCGAGCCTGCGCCCCCTGCAGTGGAAGCGTGGACTCTTAACCACTGGACTGCCAGGGAAGTCCCAAAAGTGTATTTATTTCTTCTTAAGTGTCCTTCGGTAGCTGGAGTCCTTAGGAAGTGCCCATGGTCGGACATAATAAGCACCATATGAGTGTGCTTATGTGAGGACTGAAGATAAAACTGTGGACAAAAAATGTTGCTTGCCATTCCAGTAAACAAAAAATGTTTGCCTGCCGTCAAGCCATCAGCCACTGCAGCCACAGTGCACCCTGAAAGGAATTCAGGATGGGGAAAAACTGGGTACTGGCCCTAGATAGTTAAGATGCATATCTAAGGAATAATTTCAATGAGCAGACTCTTGCATCTTCCTATATACAGAAAAGCACTTAAATCATTCATCTGAGATGTCTGTTTTGTGTGATTGCCAGTAATCTTTTGATGTTCAACTACATGTTCGTTTGTTTGTTTTTTCAGCAAAACTCCCATATATGGCTCCTCCCTTACCTCTTTGGAACAGTTCTTCAGAGCTAACTGAGAGGCTGTCTCCTGGGCTATACTCCTCAATAAGGTCTCCAAATAAAACATAACTTGCAACTTTTAGGTTGTGCATTTTTCTTCAGTTGACAAAATGTTTGCAGTGTTTACAACAGAGCAGGTGCTTAGAAAATTATAGTCATTATAATTGCTATCTTCTTAAGAGAAAAAGAACAGTCTTAGTTAGACTGAGACAAAAAAAAAATGCTCTAGAATGGGGATCAAGATGGCAGAGTAGGAGGACATGGAGCTGACCTCCTTCCACAAACACATCAAAAATACATGTGGAACAATTCTCACGGAAATCAAACTGGAAACTGGCAGAACATCTCCTATACAACCAAAGCTGCAAGAAAGATGTCCACATAACTGGGTAGGATGGGGGCGGGGAGGGCGGGGAGGCATCAGGACGGGACCTCTGCCCCTGGGAGGAATCTATGAAGGAGAGAAGGTCCACACAGGCAGACCCTCGCTCTGTAGGGCCCCCTGTCTGCTGGGAAATCCTCTGGGACAGATAGAGGGGCTGGAGGGACTGGACTCTGCTCGTGAGAATTGAGTGCATGCCGGCTTACTAGCAATCAGGGCAGAGAGATGTAACCCAGCAGGACCCTATGGGGCCTTCCTGGGACAGGCCTTCCCCCATACCCTCTGCTTCAGCTCCTCTCTGAAGTACCTAGGTATTTGATGCACATTTCCTGACTTGTTTTACAGATGTGAAAACCCCCCACCGAATGGAAGATGTTAACATGATACTTGATGACCATGAGCACATAGCCCCAGGCCTCCTGGAGCCTAAAGACTGATATCTTAACCCCTGTGACACCACCCTGTTCCCTCACCATCAGCCAATCAGAGATTTGTTCACGAGCTGATCACCTGCCCTGTGACCACCACTCCCTCACCTGGCCTTTAAAAATGCTTTGCCAAAACCCTTCAGGGAGCTTGGGCTTTTTTTAGGGCACGAGCCACCTGTCTCCTTGCATGGCTTTGCAATAAACCTTTCTCTGCTCCAAACGCAGTTTGTTTGGCCTCACTGTGCATCAGGAACACGAACTTGCGCTAACAGAGAGAACGGCAGCGGCAGCCCCCAGCTCCGCGCACTCCCAAGCTGGAGCTCACACCGGGCATTCTGGGCGGTGCCACAAATGCATGCAACAGCTAAGCGCAGACCGGCCCCAGGAGAGGACGGGATCTAGCTGCATGGAGACAGCCTGGAGGGCCTGGGATGTGGTCCCAGCCAAACCTTGGAGCCCACTGTCAGTGCGCACAATGGGGGCGGATCCCACCAAGCAGGACTTTGTTGGCGAGCGCATCGGGTGGCGCCCCAGAAATGTACAGCAGCTGGTCGCTGAGTCTCGGGTGGACAGGTTCTGGGCAGGAGGACACAAGGGTTCGTTTCCTTGTGTGTTGACTAAAAAATAATGCACAACCTAAAAGTTGAGAGTTATGTTTGATTCGGAGGACACACTGAGGACTTCAAGCCCAGGAGGCAGCATTTCAAGTAACCCTGAGAAAACTGCTCCGAGGAGGCGAGGGGGAGCTAGGATATATAGGAGTTTGGCAACAAAGGGCAGGTAGTAGGAAAAAAAGATTACTGTTAATAAAAGAAAGCTAGGTGTCTCAAGTTAAGGAATTTAGTACTTTTCTATGGATGGGAAGATGCAAGAGTCTGGGCTCACTGAAATCGTTCCTTTGATGTGCACCTCAGCTATCTGGGGCCAGGATCCTGTGCTTTCATATCCTGAGTTTCCTCAGGGCTCATGGGAGTAGGGAGTGGCTGCAGTCTGATGGCAGGTATTCTTTCCTTCCTGAGTTCCCACCTGCAATCGCTGATGACTGTGACATCCTTTGTTTACTGATATGGAGGAAATATTCCATTTCTCACCTGACAGGAGAACTCTGGCTCCGACCACACCACGCCACAGCATGGAGCCGGGTCTGGGGTGCACAGGTCCTGGGAGAGGGCCTCAGAGGCAGCCCAGGTCCCAGGCGGCAGCACAACCACCTTGATTCCTGCAGCCACCACGCCCTGGCCCCCAGCCCAGCCCACTCCACATCACAGTCTGGCACTAGGTCTGGGACCAACACAATGAAGAAAGGGACGAGACTGGGCTGCTTCTGGGCAGAACCACAGATGCATGCACAGGTGACACGTAGGTTTGCTGTGACCACACAGGCCTCACTTGCTTCAGTGGTCACTTCCTTTGGGTCAGGGCACATACTCAAGGGCAACAGAACCTGACTGAACCCAATCCTCCTGGCTTCTACTCCAACAACTGGGGAGCAGACCCCATCACTGTCTGGGCTGTGACAGCCATGAAGCAAGGAGGAGTCCCCACCCAACATCCAGTGCAGGCTCTGGACACCAATCACACCCCCTATCAAGGGGATAACAGCCAGCACACTCTGAGGAAAGACGTGGCTGGCAACCATACCAAAACTAGCCCGCACAACAAAAATATTGGGCTCACACAGTCTACACGGGATGCTCCCACATAAAACACTCCGTCAAGACCACATTAGATAACTGTTTCTCCTAAATTCATAGAGACAGAGATAGTTAAATAAAATGAAATAGCAGAGGAACTACTCCCAACTAAAGAACAAGAAAAATCCCCGATTTCTTACCAGTCTACTGGACCCCAAGTTCAAAAAGGAGGTAAGAAAAACTCCAAGATATTGATGCTAGACTGTTTTCTCCTTGAGGCTTCATTATACTCATTTTACAGGTTTGGAAATGGAGGGTAGAAAAGGTTAAGTAATTTGTCACAGTCAAAATGCTAGGGAGCAGGAGTGAGATTTCAACTTGGATCTGTCACCAAAGCCCATACAGCTTTTTTTTTTTTAATTTCAGCTTTATAAAGATATAAGTGACAAATAGAGGGCTCAAATAAATAAAATCTGATGAAAGGGGAGAAATTGCAACAGATACCACAGAAAAACAAAGAATCATAAGAGACTGCTATGAACAATTATACACCAACAAATTGAACAACCTGGAAAAAAATGGATAAATTCCTAAAAATAGACAATCTTTCAAGACTGAATCAAGAAGAAATAGAAAATCTGAAAACACTGATGACTAATCATGAAATTGAATCAGTAGTAAAACAAACATTTAATATACAAATGTCCAAGAACAGATGGCTTCACAGGTAAACTCTACCAAACAATAAAAAAAAAAAAAAGAATACTTATCCATCTCAAACTATTTCAAAAATTGAAGAGGAAATAACGTTTCCAAACTCATTCTACGAGACCAGCATTACTCTGATACCAAATCAGAGAAAGACACTACAAAAAAAGAAAATTACAGTCAAATATCTCTGATGAACACAGATACAAAGATCCTCAACAAAATATTAGCAAACCTCATTCAACAATACATTAAAAGGATCATACGCCATGATTCAGTGGGGTTTATTCTAGGGTTGCAAGGATGGTTCAATATTTGCAAATCAATCAACATGATACACCACTTTAACAAAATGAAGGATAAAAATTGTATGACCATTCTCACTGGCAGGGCAGGAATAAAGAGAAAGACATAGAAAACGGACTTGAGGACATGGGGTGGGAGGGTGAAGCTGGGGTGAAGTGAGAGTAGCATTGACATATATACACTACTGAATGCAAAATAGTTGGCTGGTGGGAAGCAGCAGCATAGCACAGGGAGATTGGCTCGGTGATTGCGATGACCTAGAGGGGTGGGATAGGGAGGAGGAGAGGGAGGCTCAAGAGGGAGGGGATATGGGGACATGTATATGCATGTGGCTGATTCGCTTTTTTGTGCAACAGAGACTAACACAGTCTTGTGAAGCAATTATACTCCAATAAAGATCTATAAAAAAAATTGTGTGATCATCTCAGTAGATGCAGAAAAAGCATTTGACAAAATTCAGCACTGACTTCTGAGAAAAATTCTCAACAAAGTGGGTATAGAGGGAACACAGTTCAACATAATAAATACCATATATGACAAACCTTCAGCATCATATTCAATGTTGAAAAGCTGAAAGCTTTTTCTCCAAGAACAGGAATAAGACAATGATGTCCACTCTCACCACTTTTAGTCAACATAGTATTGGAAGCCCTAGCCATAGCAATTAGGCAAGAAAAGAAATAAAAAGCATTCAAACTGGAGAAGGAGAAGTGAAAGTGTCTCTCTTCACAGAAGTTTTGATACTATACATAGAAAACCCTACAGACACAACAAAAAAACTATTAGAACTAACAAATGAATTCAGCAAAGTTGCAGGTACAAAATTAATATACAGAAATCTGTTGCATTTCTATACACTAATAACAATCTACCAGAAAGAGAAATTAAGAAAACAATCCTATTTCCAACTGTATTAAAAAGAATACCTAGGAACAAAATTAACCCAGGAGGCTAAAGACCTGTATACCGAAAACTATAAGACATTGATGAAAGAAACTGAAGAAGACATAAATGAATGAAAAGACATTTTGTTCTCATGCATTGGAAGAATTAATATTGTTAAAATGTAAATACTACCCAAAGCAGCTACACATTCAATACAATCTGTATCAATATTCCAATGGCATATTTCATAGAACTAGAACAAATAATTCTAAAATTTGTATGAAACACACAAGATCCCAAATAGCGAAAACTATCTTAAGGAAGAAGAACAAAACTGAAAGTATCATGCTCCTGGATTTCAAATTATACTACAAAGCTGTAGTAATCAAAACATTATGGTACAGGCACGAAAACAGACACACAGATCAATGGAACAGAATTGAGATCCTAGAAGTAAATCCATGCACATATAAACAATTAATTTACAGCAAAGGGATCAAGAACATAATGATGGAGAGAAGACAGTCTCTTCAATAAATGATGGTGGGAAAACTAGAGAGACATATGCAAAAGATTGAAACTAGATCACTATTTTATACCATACACAAGAACAAAATCAAAACGGATTAAAGCCTTAAATGTAATGCCTGAAAACATAAACTTTCTAGGAAAAAGCATGGGTAACTTCACTGACATCAGCCTTAGTGATGTTTTTGTGGACCTGACTTTAAAAGCAGGGGAAACAAAAAGAAAAAATCAACAAATGGGCCTTCATCAACTAAAAAGTTTCTGAACAGCAAAGGAAACCATCATCAAAATGAAAGGTAACTTAGTAAATGAAAAAAGATATTTGCAAATTATATATCTGATAAGGAGTTAACATCCAAAATATATAAAGAACTCATACAACTTAAAACAAACAACCCAATTTAAAAATGGGCAGAGGATTTTTTAAAATATTCTATTTATTTATTTATTTATTTATTTGGTTGTGGCTCACAGGCGCCTTGGTTGTGGCTCACCAGCTTTTTAGTTGTGGTATGAGAACTCTTAGTTGTGGCATGCATGTGGGATCTAGTTCCCTCACCAGGGATTGAACCCGGGCCCCCTGCAGTGGGAGTGTGGAGTCTTAACCACTGTGCCACGAGGGAAGTCCCTGGGTAGAGGATTTGAATATCATTTTTCCAAAGAAGACATACAGATGGTCACCAGCACATGAAAAGATGCTCAATCATCAAGGAAATGCAAATCAAAACCAGAATGAGATACCACCTCACACCTGTTAGAATGGCTATTATCAAAAAGACAAGAAATAAGTTTTGGAGAGGATGTGGAGAAAAGGGAACTCTCATACACTGTTGATGGGAATGTAAATTGTTGTAGCCACTATGGAAAACAGCATGGAAATTCCTCAAGAAATTAATAAGTGAACTACCATATAATTCAGCTATCCCACTTCTGGTTATTTATCCAGAGAACAAAAAAAAAATTAAGATATTTCACTCCTATGTTCATTGTAGCATTATTTTTCAATAGCCAAGATATGGAAACAAAGTGTCCATCAATGGGTGAATGAATAAAGAAGATGTGGTTTATATGTATACAATGGAATACTATTCAGCCACAAAAAAGAATGGAATCTTGCCATTTGTGACAACATGGTTGGACCTCGAGGGTATTCTACTAAGTGAAATAAGCCAGAAGGAAAAAGACAAGTACCATATGATTTCACTCATATGTCAAATCCAAAAACAAAACAAAACTCATAAGATACAGAGAACAGATCAGTGGTTACCAGAGGGAAGGGGGCTAGGGGTAGGTGAAAAAGGTTAAGGGGGTCAACTGTATGGTGAAGAATGGTAACTAGACCTTTGGGAGAATCACTATGTAGTATATAGAGATGTTGAATTATAACCTGAAACTTATATAATAAAAAAAAGAAAGAAAATGAAACTCAGAAAAAATTAAACTATGAGCAAAATGAGACAATGTTAGCTTAGAGAACAAGTGGTAAGAAATGATGGGTCTTGGGAAACACTTTGAAGAGAGAGCCAACAGGACTTGCTAATAGATGAATGTGTGGTGGGGTGGGGAGGGGGAAGGAAAGAAAAAAAAAATCTATGACGGCCCTTAGTTTTGGTTTTTTTTAAAAAATTAATTAATTAATTTATTTATTTTTGGCTGTGTTGGGTCTTCGTTTCTGTGCGAGGGCTTTCTCTAGTTGCGGCAAGTGGGGGCCACTCTTCATCGCGGTGCGCGGGCCTCTCACTATCGCGGCCTCTCTTGTTGCGGAGCACAGGCTCCTGACGCGCAGGCTCAGTAGTTGTGGCTCACGGGCCCAGTTGCTCCACGGCATGTGGGATCTTCCCAGACCAGGGCTCGAACCCGTGTCCTCTGCATTGGCAGGCAGATTCTCAACCACTGCACCACCAGGGAAGCCCGACCCTTAGTTTTTAGCCTGAGCAACTGGGTGAATGGTGCAGTGATTGGGTGACATGGGACAGAATGTGAGAAAAGTGAGGTGAAGCTAGAGTGGGGAGACAGGTGTGTGGAGGGTATGATGTTGGAGTGAGTTGGAATATGAAATCAGTTGTTTGTTTTGGGACATGTTAAGTTTGAAAAGCCCATTAAATGCAGATTTTTAAAAAGCAGTGGAGAGTTTAGGGAGGAAGGTAGAGATTTGCCAGTCATCAGCGTATAGAGAGTATTTAGAACTATGACATGTGATCAGTAATAGGGTAAGAAGACCAAGGACTGAGAAAGTCATATAACTCCATAGCCTCAGATTTTTGGTACTGAACTGAAAAGAAAAAATAAAAACCTGAAACTCAAGCCACTAGGTGTTATTATTATTTATTGCTGGTGGTGCTGTTATTATTGTTGTTTCATACAGCTCTTGTGCACCTGCTTGCATAGTGGCCATGCCCAATAAGCACAGTGTTTTCAGTCTGGCTTTCACACTGTGGCCTATGCTGCTTGCTAAGAATCCTCCTGAATGAGTACAGTCAGATTTGTGTCTACTGATTGTCTTCTAAGGATCAGCCAAATGGCGGCATTGGAATAATGGAAGTAGCAACAATAGGTCCCCCAACCCAATACCCCATAAAGCCAATTGGTGGTACTGAGTGGTAGGAGATGGGACAGAAGACAGAATGGTAAACTACTGATGCGTATTGAGAAACAAAAGATAACCTTATAATTAAATATATATATATATATGATTCAAATTATGCCCCACTATACCTGTGATACTAAACTTGTGGCTAGTTCATCAGTTTTGAATTACTGGGTACCTCGGTTGACCTGAGCAGAAAGTCCTCATCACAATGTCTTTGGAGCTGCATTCCAGACTTCTACTGGGGGGAAGAACTTTTCTGGGATGAGGAGGGGAGTATGGAGTTGTTACAGGAATCTCACTTTCTTATACTGCGTGTGAGCACACACTCTCAGGAAACGTCTAAGACATGGAAAGGAGGCTGTGTCCTCTTTCTAACCTTGCATTGTCAACATTTTGGCACATGTTTAAGTCTTTGAAATGATAAGCGCTGTTCTTTTTCCCTTGAGTATATTGATATCTTGTAAAGGTACTAATGCCCTCTTACTCCTTCTCCACCCACGTCTGGATGGTGCCAAGAGTTCCAGTGTTGCCTTGTTCCTATTCTCACATGACTAAGCTTTTCACCTCTCATCTGATGCCCATTTGGACTTTAATGATCAAAAACTATCTCAGCTCAAGGCCTCAAGAAGAAGATGTTCTGTTCTCCTAACCCCACAGGATCCACTCAAGGCTTATGTTCCCAGGCTTATCAGGATTACATTCTGCTGAACTACTGGGTCCACAACCCTCCTCCTACCCTGTCTTGAGCTACATGAAGCTCTCAAGAAGACCCTTTGCATTATTGCCCCTCTTTGAGAGCAGGATCCAGTCTGACTTTCCCTGGCGCTGTGAGTCATGACCAGGGGATGCACTTCTCTCAGGGCCTCATCTCCTTGACTTTGGTTATGCAACACCTCCTTCTGCAGTTTCATCATTTTATTCCTTCCTCTGAGGCTTCTCCCAGGTTGAAGTGCTTAAAATAATCTCTCTTTCCTTCTTTCTTCATTCCTCCAAGCAGCTTCAGCATCCCAGCTCTGTAATGACAGACTTCCTGTGCTCCAAGGATCAGAAACAAAGCTTGCTTCTCTAACCAATGCTGTTAAGACTCTATTTCAATGGATTTAATTCAACAAATGCTTACATATTGAGAAAAGAATAAGCTCCAGGTGGGCAACATGCAAGTCATAACAAGAGCAGCAATAGTGGGAATGGAGAAGGAAATGACAGTCCCGGTCGTATGACGACAGCACGGACTGGACTCTGTCAGTGGTTTAATGTGAAATGAGAGAGGAAGAGGAGTCAAAGATAAGGCTGACTAGTTTCATATAATGGGTCTCAGCTGTGCTGTGGGAACACACAGGAGGAACAGGGAGGCAGAGGAGGAGTCCTGGAAGAAAGAACATTTACACCAAGACCTGTGGTTGAGGCATTTTCCTAGCATGTGCAAGAGAGAATGGGGCTTCTGCAGGGAGATGAGGAAGGTTCTCCATTGTGGAAGCTGAGGGTGCATGCTGAGTGGGGCTGTCTGCATAGCAAGCAACCGGGAGAGAGCATCACCCCACCCTGGGAGATTTCCAGGACCCTCCAGCCTTCCTCACAATGACCCAGAGACTCAACTCTCTTTCTTTCCTTCCCACGCTACCACTATCCACTTCATGTTTTGAGATTTTCTCCATCTATGCGTGGCCATGCAATAGGCCACTAGGCTCCATGACCCTACATACACTTTTCAGTTTTGGGATTTTACTGCTGATCACTTCAAACACAAGAACATTATAAGAGTTTTAAAAATCTTACCAAGTTAGGGACTTCCCTGGTGGTCCAGTGGTAAAGAATCCACCTTCCAATGCAGGGGATGCGGGTTCGATCCCTGGTCAGGGAACTAAGATCCCACATGCTGCGGGGCAACTAAGCCCACACGCCACAACTACTGAGCTCGCAAGCCTCAACTAGAGAGCCTGCATGCCGCAAACTACAGAGCCCACGTGCTCTGGAACCCGTGCACCACAACTAGAGAAGAGAAAACCCACATGCCACAACTAGAGAGAAGCCCACATGCCGAAAGACCCCCCATGCCTCAATGAAGATCCCGTGTGCTGCAACTAAGACCTGATGCAGCCAAAAATAAATAAATACATACATAAATAAAAAAAAAAAAATATATATATATATAAATCTTACCAAGTTATTATAATCTCTGGTCTATGAAAACCAGCTACCTTCTTTCCATGGGTGATCATTATAGCATCATGCTCAGTGTTGGATAAAACTCTGTTTAAACCTGGATTCTCCACTTGCTGGTTGTGTGACCCTGTGTGTGTCCTTTAACCTCTCTATCCTTAGGGGTTTTTTACCCAGAAAAAAAATAAACAATGGTATCTATCAAGAATAATTGTGAGGACTAAATTAGTACTTATGAGCTATTTAATTATTTTAAAATATACTTTTTGAGGAGGCCTGGAGACATCATCAGTGGAAATGACAGACGAGGGAGCTTGAAAGGACTGTCCCTCCACAGAAACACTGACCAAAAGAGCAAAATTCATTGCAATCCACTTTGTCTAAGGTTTGTCTACAGCAACCAAGAAATGATGAATCAGAATAAGGGAGCTTAAACATGGTAGTTCTGTGGCATTTTTAAAATAACAGATTTCTCCCAGCTTGCTTCCCACATCTACACACACACACACACACACACACAGAGAGAGAGAGAGAGAGAGAGAGAGAGAGAGGGAATAAGAAGGGGGAATGTGCTTCAGTAAACTGGTCAGGGATAGTCTCAATGTAAGTAGTAAACTCAGCAAAACAGGTTATATGCCACCATGGGACTGCTGGTCTCTGAGCATGACCTTCATGACTGGTGAATTTACCTTGGAAAGTAGAAGAGGAATCCCTTATTTCTCCTGAGCTGAGGTCACCCTTAGAAAAAATTCTCACATTCACAGAAAGATAGGCAAGATGAAAAGGCAGAGGGTTAGGTACCAGATGAAAGAACAAGATAAAACCCCAGAAAAACAACTAAATGAAGTGGAGATAGGCAACCTTTCAGAAAAAGAATTCAGAATAATGTTAGTGAAGATGATCCAGGACCTCAGAAAAAGAATGGAGGCAAAGATCGAGAAGATGCAAGAAATGTTTAACAAAGACCTAGAAGAATTAAAGAACAAACAGAGATGAACAATACAATAACCGAAACGAAAAATACACTATAAGGAATCAATAGCAGAATAACTGAGGCAGAAGAATGGATAAGTGACCTGGAAGACAGAATGGTGGAATTCACCGCTTTGGAACAGAATAAAGAAAAAAGGATGAAAAGAAATGAAGGCAGCCTAAGAGACCTCTGGGACAACATTAAATGCAACAACATTCGCATTATAGGGGTCCCAGAAGGAGAAGAGAGAGAGAAAGGACATGAGAAAATATTTTAAGAGATTATAGTCGAAAACTTCCCTATCATGTGAAAGGAAATAGCCACCCAAGTCCAGGAAATGCAGCGAGTCCCATACAGGATAAACCCAAGGAGAAACATGCCAAGACACATAGTAATCAAACTGGCAAAAATTAAATACAAAGCAAAATTATTGAAAGCAGCAAGGGAAAAATGACAAATAACATACAAGGGAACTCCCATAAGGTTAACAGCTGATTTCTCAGCAGAAACTGTACAAGTCAGAAGGGACTGGCATGATATATTTAAAGTGATGAAAGGGAAAAACCTACAACCAAGATTACTCTGTCCGGCAAGGATCTCATTCACATTCGATGGAGAAATCAAAAGCTTTACAGACAAGCAAAAGCTAAGAGAATTCAGCACCACCAATCCAGCTCTACAACAAATGCTAAAGGAACTTCTCTAAGTGGGAAACACAAGAGAAGAAAAGGACCTACAAAAACAAACCCAAAACAATTAAGAAAACGGTAATAGGAACATACATATTGATAATTACCTTAAATGTGAATGGATTAAATGCTCCAACCAAAAGACACAGGTTCGCTGAATGGATACAAAAACAAGACCCATATATATGCTGTCTACAAGAGACCCACTTCAGACCTAGGGACACATACAGACTGAAAGTGAGGGGATGGAAAAAGATGTTCCATGCAAATGGAAATCAAAAGAAAGCTGGAATAGCAATACTCATAGCAGATAAAATAGACTTTAAAATAAAGAACGTTACAAGAGACAAGGAGGGACACTACATAACAATCAAGGGATCAATCCAAGAAGAGGATATAATAATTATAAATATATATGCACCCAACATAGGAGCACCTCAATACATAAGGCAACTGCTAACAGCTATAAAAGAGGAAATCGATAGTAACACAATAATAGTGGGGGACTTTAACACCTCACTTACACCAATGAACAGATCATCCAAACAGAAAATTAATAAGGAAACACAAGCTTTAAATGACACAATAGACCAGATAGATCTGACTGATATTGATAAGACATTTCATCCAAAAACAGCATATTACACTTTCTTCTCAAGTACACACAGAACATTCTCCAGGATAGATCACGTCTTGGGTCACAAATCAAGCCTCAGTAAATTTAAGAAAATTGAAATCATACCAAGCATCTTTTCTGACCACAACGCTATGAGATTAGAAATGAATTACAGGGAAAAAAACGTAAAAAACACAAACACATGGAGGCTAAACAATATGTTACTAAATAACCAAGAGATCACTGAAGAAATCAGAGAGGAAATCAAAAAATACCTAGAGACAAATGACAATGAAAACACGACAATCCAAAACCTATGGGTTTCAGCAAAAGCAGTTCTAAGAGGGAAGTTTATAGCAATACAAGCCTACCTCAAGAAACAAGAAAAATCTCAAATAAACAATCTAACCTTACATCTAAAGGAACTAGAGAAAGAAGAACAAACAAAACCCAAAGTTAGCAGAAGAAAAGAAATCATAAAGATCAGAGCAGAAATAAATGAAATAGAAATAAAGAAACAATAACAAAGATCAATAAAACTAAAAGCTGGTTCTTTGAGAAGATAAACAAAATTGATAAACCACTAGGGAGACTCAACAAGAAAAAGAGGGAGAGGACTCAAATCAACAAAATTAGAAATGAAAAAGGAGAAGTTACAACAGACACCACAGAAAGACAAAGCATCCTTAGAGACTACTACAAGCAACGCTATGCCAATAAAATGGACAACCTGGAAGAAATGGACAAATTCTTAGAAAGGTATAACCTTCCAAGACTGAACCAGGAAGAAACAGAAAATATGAACAGACCAATCTCACATAATGAAATTGAAACTGATTAAAAATCTTCCAACAAACAAAAGTCCAGGACCAGATGGCTTCACAGGTGAATTCTATCAAACATTTAGAGAAGAGCTAAAACCTATCCTTCTCAAACTCTTCCAAAAAATTGCAGAGGAAGGAACACTCCCAAACTCATTCTATGAGGCCACCATCACCCCGATACCAAAACCAGACAAAGATACTACAAAAAAAGAAAATTACAGACGAATATCACTCATGAATATAGATGCAAAAATCCTCAACAAAATAATAGCAAACAGAATCCAACAACACATTAAAAGTGTCATACACCATGATCAAGTGGGATTTATCCCAGGGATGCAAGGATTCTTCAATATATGCAAATCAATCAATGTGATACACCATATTAACAAATTGAAGAAGAAAAACCATATGATCATCTCAGTAGGTGCAGAAAAAGCTTTTGACAAAATTCAACACCATTTATGATAAAAACTCTCCAGAAAGTGGGCATAGAGGGAACCTACTTCAACATAATAAAGGCCATG
Organism: Eubalaena glacialis; assembly: GCF_028564815.1. Classification (NCBI taxonomy): domain Eukaryota; kingdom Metazoa; phylum Chordata; class Mammalia; order Artiodactyla; family Balaenidae; genus Eubalaena; species Eubalaena glacialis. The sequence goes on along the minus strand of NC_083725.1, from coordinate 8,142,259 downwards.
TACGACAAAGCCACAGCAAACATCATTCTCAATGGTGAAAAACTGAAAGCATTTCCTCTAAGATCAGGAACAAGACAAGGATGTCCACTCTCACCACTGTTATTCAGCATAGTTGTGGAAGTCTTAGCCACGGCAATCAGAGAAGAAAAAGAAATAAAAGGAATACAAATTGGAAAAGAAGAAGTAACACTGTCACTGTTTGCAGATGACATGATACTATACATAGAGAATCCTAAAGATGCCACCAGAAAACTACTAGAGCTAATCAATGAATTTGGTAAAGTTGCAGGATACAAAATTAATACACAGTAATCTCTTGCATTCCTATACACTAATGATGAAAAATCTGAAAGAGAAATTAAGGAAACACTCCCATTTACCATTGCAACAAAAAGAATAAAATACCTAGGAATAAACCTACCTAGGGAGACAAAAGACCTGTATGCAGAAAACTATGACACTGCTGAAAGAAATTAAAGATGATACCAACAGATGGAGAGATATACCATGTTCTTGGATTGGAAGAATCAATATTGTGAAAATGACTATACTACCCAAAGCGATCTACAGATTCAATGCAATCCCTATCAAATTACCAATGGCATTTTTTACAGAACTAGAACAAAAAATCTTAAAATTTGTATGGAGACACAAAAGACCCCGAATAGCCAAAGCAGTCTTGAGGGAAAAAAACAGAGCTGGAGGAATCAGACTCCCTGACTTCAGACTATACTACAAAGCTACAGTAATCTAGACAATATGGTACTGGTACAAAAACAGAAATATAGATCAATGGAACAGGATAGAAAGCCCAGGGATAAACCCATGCACCTATGGTCAACTAATCTATGATAATGGAGGCAAGGACATACAATGGAGAAAAGACAGTCTCTTCAATAAGTGGTGCTGGGAAAACTGGACAGCTACATGTAAAAGAATGAAGTTAGAACACTCCCTAACACCATACACAAAAATAAACTCAAAATGGATTAGAGACCTAAATGTAAGACTGGACAGTATAAAACTCTTAGAGGAAAACATAGGAAGAACACTCTTTGACATAAATCATAGCAAGATCTTTTTTCATCCACCTCCTAGAGTAATGGAAATAAAAACAAAAATAAACAAATGGGACCTAATGAAACTTAAAAGCTTTTGCAAAGCAAAGGAAACAACAAACAAGCTGAAAAGACAACCCTCAGAATGGGAGAAAATATTTACACACGGATCAACAGACAAAGTATTAATCTCCAAAATACATAAACAGCTCATGCAGCTCAATATTAGAAAAACAAACAACCCAATCAAAAAATGGGCAGAGAGAAAGAAAAATGATAGGCAAAAAACACTGTAAAAAAAAAAAAAAAAATGGGCAGAAGACCTAAATAGACATTTCTCCAAGGAAGACATATAGATGGCCAAGAAGCCCATAAAAAGCTGCTCAACATCACTAATTATTAGAGAAAGGCAAATCACAATTACAATGAGGTATCACCTCACACCAGTTAGAATGGGCATCATGAGAAAATCTACAAACAATAAATGCTGGAGAAGGTGTGGAGAAAAGGGAACCCTCTTGCACTGTTGGTGGGAATGTAAATTGATACAGCCACTATGGAGAACAGTATGGAGGTTCCTTAAAAAACTAAAAATAGAATTACCATATGACCCAGCAATCCCACTACTGGGCATATACCCAGAGAAAACCATAATTCAAAAAGACACATGCACCCCAATGTTCATTGCAGCACTATTTACAATAGACAGGCCATGGAAGCAACCTAAATGCCCATCGACAGACCAATGGATAAAGAAGAAGTGGTACATATATACAATGGAATATTACTCAGCCATAAAAAGGAACGAAACTGGGTCATTTGTAGAGACGTGGATGAATCTAGAGACTGTCATACAGAGTGAAGTAAGTCAGAAAGAGAAAAACAAATATCGTATATTAACGCATGTATGTGGAACCTAGAAAAATGGTACAGATGAGCCGGTTTGCAGGGCAGAAGTTGAGACACAGATGTAGAGAACAGACATATGGACACCAAGGGGGGAAAGCAGCAGGGGTGGTGGTGGTGTGATGAATTGGGAGATTGGGACTGACATATATACACTAATATGTATAAAATGGATAACTAATAAGAACCTGCTGTATAAAAAAATAAAATAATTCAAAAATTCAATAAATAAATAAATAGAGCTCTCCTGGTGATAGTAGAGTCGTTGAAACAGCACACTGAAAATACAGAACATTTTATTTGAGCTGTAAGCCATGCAGGAACAATGGGTAGATTATTCTTCATTGTTGACTGCCTCCCTAGTTACTTTAACATCCACGTTACCTTCTCCAGCCCCCAGCACTCTAGGAATGAACTATCTAGGGAACTGTGGACGTATTGAACAATTCTGAGACTCCCAGCCAATCCTCGGGGATGCTGGGTCTCATGGTAGAAAAGAATACGCACAGAAGGTCTCCCCAGAGACACTTCTTTCATGTTCTTTCTTGGATCTGCACATATTGTCTGAAATTTCCATTTTCACATCCCTCAAGAGGGTAGAACTTCTCTGGTTTCGTGTAGTCTCAGTCAGCCAGAACTGTGCTGCTCCCTTGCTTGAGGGAAAAGAGACAAGATTTTCTGATCTGACTGTTCCTTCAAACCCTGATCTAGAAGAAATTGTTCTTTTCCTGCCAGATCACTGGTATAAATCCTATGGGTACTGGGAAAACCCCAGGAGCTTAAGGTCATTGGGCTGCATTGGAACAGTAACTGTGGTTCTTCATCTTGTTGACCTTCCTCATCACATGTGGCATCTGCCTAAGGTGAGATCTCTTTTCTCAAATCAAATCCTGGCACTCACCACCAGCTCCATTAACCTATCCAAAAATGTCATTGTGTGAAAATACCTCTATTACCAATGAATTTCAGGATATTTTTACTGTATTCACCATGGAGAGTAGATCTATGTCTTTTGAAAATAATGGTAACCGATTGGAAAGTGGATTTCCATTCAAGAAACATCATTTTTATTGTTTTGCATGGTAACGTTGGAGATGCAAACCAAAAATCCTAGTGCATAATCTAAACATCTTCTAATCGTATACATAAAGATGTAATTGAGTACTCACCTAGTCACTCTTAGAGTTGAGGAAAATCCAGGGCTACTCTTCTGGACTAACTGGACCTCCAGAACTCTGTGATGGAGAGAAGGGTATCATGAGTAAAGGGGTCATACAGACTCCACATGAGGTTTGGGGCAATAGGCAAAAGGAATTCATTCCTGAACACTTTTAAGTCATGGGTCTGTAATTTATGACATAATAATAATTATTTTGGGGTGCCCTAAGAGGATAGGAAAAAGGATTAGGAGCACTGAGAAAAGGTATCGAATGTGGCCCATTAAGAAAATCAGGTATTATGGGATACTAAGACTGGGAGTGTGAATTTGAGGAGATTTTAGGAGAAAAGTAAGTCAATAAAATAGGGTTCAAATATAAGCAAGTAATTCAGGTGGATCAGTAAAGCTGAGAGGGGGAAATTTCTGCTTTAGGAGAAGTGGTAAAATAATATCATCGGAGTGTAATTAAGTGAGGAGACAGTTTCTTGTGGGGCAGAGGAAGAAAACCTTCCCTTCTTTCGTGTGTGCCGCCATTAGTCAAAGAATTAAATACGGAATTCCTAGAAGGAAAGGAGGGGAGATCTCAAAAAGTCGAAGAAAGAAATGTATAGGTGTAAGAGAAGATGCTAAATTTCAGGGCATTGAGAGGAGGGAAAGGGACAGATCTTCTAGTGAATATGCAGAACACAAAAACCAGTGATGTCGAGTGTGTGTGTGTGTGTGTGTTAGAGAGTAATACATGATTACTTCATGGTGTTATTTCAAAGCTTCACCAGAGTCCTAGGTGCCACAGGTAAGCAGTTAACTAGTTATATCCCCTTCCTCCTTCCTCCCTGTATGGAAATGTCCATTTGCTCTTTGGGCGTGTAGTAACAACCCCCAGTATATTCTGGAGAGCATCTCTTCCATACGTCACTCTTGCTGTCCCTGCCTCTTCAGCCAACATCCGTCTTAGACTACTACCCCACTTTGCTGTAGACCTATAGTGTGCTCTATTGCAGTCTGCTTCCTTCAGGTTGCTGTTTCTTTCCCCTGTATTTCTTTGCCCTAAGCATGGGCACAGACCCTTCCTTCAACTCCTTGCAATGACAGCACAGACTAAGCTGCAACTTCCATCACAAGTTTTGGAAGGTATAGGAATAACTGAAGGAAACTAACAGAAAACTTAGAATGAGATACTAAATATGGCTGTTCTTAGAATCCACAGGCTCAATCCCCTCTACAGGAATTTTACATTCAATCACCACCCTAACTGATTACCTAGTCATTCTCAGAGTTGAGGTAACCCCCCCCCCCCAATTCCTGGCTTGACATCAAGTGGGAAGGACCAGCTTACCTCCCTCCAGGTGAATTAATCTCAAACCTCTCTCTTAGTAAAAGTCTAAGTCTCAACCACCGGGAACTCCAAGTACGGGAAGCAGTTTCCCCCTCAGCTCTCATTTTCTACCCCAGGGTTTAATTTGTTCCAGGATGATTGACAGTGGGAAACTATTCCCTTCATGATTATCCTCTGTCAATGCGTCTGAATCTAACCTCTCCACCTCTCTTCCCCATTCCCTATAGTACTGAGTTTTAAAGGCTCTGTGCTTAGCCCTCTTTTGGACTTCCTGCATTCCAATTATTTACACTCATATATTCTCTCAGCTTGAATGAGCATCTCATAAATGGCTCTGAATCCAACTCATCTAGCCTGGATTTATCCTTGTATTCTCCCACAGTGTGGTATAATGAAAAGACCACAGAACATGGCATCAAAATTCCTGAATGCTAGGACTGAAATAAATCGGGTCCAGGACTTACCTAGGCAGTCCCTCTACCCCACAATTTGCCAAAAAGAAAAAATTTTAGAGTCCCTGGTTTCCCTAGGAGCAGGAATTGCCTTTGAAGGACTTCCGCAATGTCCCCACCCCTAGCCCTTCCTGGGGAAGCCCAACCTGGTAGATATATAAACAGGCACCTTGCAGCTTCCTGCTCTAACCTGCTGTTTTCTCCCTCCAAAATGGACAACTCCCTCCTGCTAGGACTCCCCATCCTCCTCTGCTGCTTTAGAGGTGAGTCCCTATGGTTGACAGTTGGAGAGACGTGTCCAGGATCCCGGAACGGGTCGGGGTTTGCATGACAGAAGTTCTCTTATGAGAGCCATATGGTAACAGAAGCTGTCATTCTGATGCCATGACTTTTGTCCACAATGCATCATGTCCCTGGGACCTTCACCAAAGTCTTAGTCTGCTCTTGCAGAAGGAAACAGGTAGATTATAAAGGAATTAAAAAGATTTTCACAGAAGCTGTGAGGTGAGGTTTGTAAAATGAGGTCTTCAGAGAGTGTATCTTTTTTTTTTTCCAACAGTACTGTACGGGTCATTTGCAGACAAAGAACATGGAAGTGAGTAGAAATGGATCAGTGGTGTGGGATGGGGAATTTGGGGGGAGGGAGGAGATGAAAGGGGCAGGATGAGCACTGAGGGTTGAAAGGAATCCAGAGGTAGACCCTGAATTTCAGCACTCAACTTCTTCCAGCAGGATCGGGCTGGGATGGGAGCTGATTTTAAGTTTGATGAAAAAACATGAGCAGCAGTTGACAAGGCTAAGGATGAGTGTATTAAAAAGCAAGAAGAAGGGAAAGGGGGAAGTGGAATGTTGATTTTTAAGGCACTAGCTGGCTAAATCCAAAGTGTAGCAATTTCATGGATTTCAGATGCTTTCCCCCTTGTCAGCTTCCAGGCGCATGTAGGTAAGAAAGTCACATAGGTCAATTAAAAAGAAGGGAATGAGGCACACACACACAAAATGTGCATTTATCTTTTTCCTTTGAGTCTGTGCTGTATCCTAAGAGATGGGTAGGGGAGGCTGAGAGGCCCTCTAGAGGTGAAGAGAATTGAAAAGAGGGAGAGGTGCAGATATGCCACGTGATGGGGGACTAGGCTTTAGAGGGACATAAGAGCCTAGAGTGTCTCCAGGTTAAGAGTGCAGGATGGGCCTCATGTGTTACAAGGCTTACAGTGACCTTAGGCAAGGGTAAATCTTAGAGACAATTGCAGATATGTTTTATTTCTCTTTGCCAGCACAGTCCATGAACTATTTGTTGGTGAACACCGTATTCCTGGTGAGTATGAAGAAGACCTGACCTGATTATCTCAGTTTTGATTTTGTTCCCCTTTTCCTTAGCCCTCCACCTGTTTTACAGGCTAAAACGTCTGAGACCATAAACTTTGGCCCCTCTTTTGACTTAGCCTATTTTAATAGAGGTAGATGCCCATGTTTTTTGGGTTTTTAAAAAATTAATTAATTAATTAATTAATTTATTTATTTATGGCTGTGTTGGGTCTGTTTCTGTGCGAGGGCCTTCTCTAGTTGTGGCGAGCGGGGGCCACTCTTCATCGCGGTGCGCGGGCCTCTCACTATCGCGGCCTCTCTTGTTGCAGAGCACAGGCTCCAGACGCGCAGGCTCAGTAGTTGTGGCTCACGGGCCTAGTTGCTCTGCGGCATGTGGGATCTTCCCAGACCAGGGCTCGAACCCGTATCCCCTGCATTGGCAGGCGGATTCTCAACCACTGCGCCACCAGGGAAGCCCGATGCCCATGTTTAATGAGTCTCTGACAAAGCCCTCGGGGCTCCCAGCAGACTTCAAATTTGAAAGGGGAGGTGGGTCCTTTCATAGCAGTGTGAGACCCTCTCTCACTTGGATTTCCCTACTCTCTGGCCCAAATTATAGAAATTATTCAGTGTAGGATGTGCCACCTCCAGTTTCCAGGGGAGAAGTGTTCCAGAGGCAGAGGAATATGTACTGCAACAATGGAAGAGGCTTGCACAACTGGGAGGATTTTCAGAAGTAAGTTGTGGGTTTGGGGAAGGAGGAAGGGGCAGAGGAAGCAGACAGGGATACATTAGTCATAGTAAAAAGGTGGGACCTTACTTTAGCTCAGGCAGTCTCAACCCTGGGATGACTGACTATCTCTACCCCATCGCATGCCATAATGAAAAATAGATAGAGGTAGTCTCTAAGGGGTGGGGGTCTGTAGCTATGGAATCAATATTTTGAGAAGCCTGAAGAAAACAGAGGAGACTTAATTGAGGGGAAAGGAGAGGCACAATACGGCCAGTGGAGAAGAGCTGGATGTTGGAGTGAAGAGGGCAGTTCTTCGTCTTTGTCCCTGCCTGGACCTCCTTGTGGGTGGTTTTAAGCTGTGAAAATAGAGAAGCCAGTGTCAGCAATAAATATTGACTAAATGGCTTTTCATGGGTAAGACTAAACATCATTTCTCAGTTTTCCTAGCCTTTGTGCTGAGCGATTCCTTAGTATTTCTAACCCTTACTTAAACCACTGTTAACATTCTCAGTGGAAACATCCAGCTTGGGCAATCCTTGAATTGCTGCTGTCATTACATCCCCATATCCAGGAATTTTTTTTTTAACTACTCTGCTATTGCTTTTCTTTTGGGAAACCCCCAAATTCCAACATCTTCCGATTCTTCACGTTTGAATAACCGAGCCTTGAACTACACAAGGTTGTTTTTGTATGCTGGTGCAGGCTGGAAAGAAGGTGTTTTTTTGTTTGTTTGTTTTTCCAGAAACCTCTTTGCTGATCTGTTTCTCCTCCTTCTGCAGATGATGGTACACCCTGGTTAACCTTTAGGGGCTGCCTAAAGAACTGTGCTAATGTGAACAATATAAAATGGAGTGTCTATCTGGTGAACTTCAGGTGCTGCAGGAGCCGTGACTTGTGCAATGAAGACCTCTAGAAATCACTGGTCCTTTTCTGGCTCCAGTCTCTGGGTGGGTGACATTGTTGGCACCACCTCTTCACAATGATTTTCTAAAAAAACACATTTCAGATTGCAAACATGTGGCTCTGCCTTCTGCATATGTAAGAAAAAGCCCTCTCTTTTTCTATCAATAGATTCTCTGCCTTGGCCCCTGGCGGGGTGAGGGGTAGGGAACACCTTGAATACAAGATCAACACATCCTGCAGGTTGTTACAGAACCTAGTGCTTTCACTGAATACCCAAGTTGCTTCAGAAAAGGAAGAAGATAGGTCAGTTCTTTTCCCTGCTCCTTCCCTTCCTGCTGTGACAGAATATTTTCATTTTTTTCTCTTGGTATTGTTCTTCTTATCTCACTCCAATTAAAGCGTATAACTCTGGCCTCATGGGGAGGGAGGGGGCAACATGAAAAGAGATGACTTAAGTCTTCATAAATTTTGTTCATGAATGCTATTCCCAGAGTGAGGAGCAGGGCAGAATATAGAAAGAAATTTGTACCAGAGCTATGAAGAGAAAAAGATTTTCTGCCTTGTAGAATAAGACTCTCTATGGAGTTGGGGGTTGGAGAAGAAAAGGAGAAGGCATGCCTGGAATTCTAGAGATAGTATTTGCACTCTGCTTCCCTGGCAAACTCATAGGAAGGCATCAACCCCTAGACAGGGAAGAGCTGTCGTATGCTTCCAAGGAGATGAGACCAGAAGTAGCCACACAAATATTCCCATGCCTGCGGCGTGGCATGGAGGAAGCTGAGGTCTGTGGGGTCTGAGGAAGCCATGTGGGTCTGTCCACGAGACATCTCAGCAGCAACCTCTGTGGAGAGCTGTCCCCACGACCAGATGCCTTTCCTCACCACCCACCTCCACCTCACACACGCTCAGGTCTTCCGCTTCTACAGTTCTAGCACGTACATCCTGCAGGTTGTTACAGAACCTAGTGCTTTCACTGAATACCCAAGTTGCTTCAGAAAAGAAAGAGGATAGGTCAATTCTTTTCCCTGCTCCTTCCCTTCCTTTCCTCTTTTTCCCTTCCTGGGAAAAAAATAGGGGTTGGAAAATGTATGCTCACAAGGATTGATTACTGATTCCTGACAAACTGGTAGGAGGAGGCCTGAAAAGCGTGATTAATGAATATTATAAAAATATCATAAAGAAAGTTACATTTCTTCCATACCCATATTGTGTTTTCTTCTTTCTCTCCTCTCCAAACCCTTCCTTAATTTCGTCGACAAATATTTATTTAAAAAGTCCTGTATTTAAGGCACTGCTGGACCTTAGGATACCGCAGTCGTGATGGCTATCCTCATGGTATCTAAAGCAAGAAAGAAAATATAGAGATAATTAAACATGTGAGTTGAAACAAAATAATAAAAAATAAACAGGTGGGAATATTTGGTATAAAATATAACAAATCAAAAAAAAAGCCCACAATAGATGAAATATTATATGTATTTCTTGAAAAAGATGAGCGAAGAATTAGGCAGTTGGAAGACCAGAATGAGGAACTCTCCCAGAATACAGTAAGAAAGAAGAAGATGTAGAAAAGATGACCATAGAATAGAAAGGCTTACAGAGCACAGACCTAAGAAATAAGGAAAAACATAAGCTAAATATAGTAAAACATAAGTTATATATAGTAAAACATAAGTTAAAGACTATGAAAGATGACAAATCTTTAAGCACTTCCAGTAAGAAAGAGCATGAAAAGCATAAAGGGAGAAAGAATAAATGCCAAAGTCTTAACAAAGAAACTTAGAACAATGTATAAATTCAGAAAAAGTCATGTCTAAGTTTTATTTCTGGCATAGCAGATTGTTAATTAAGATAGCCGGTTTCATGGAAGCGTGCAACAATCTTTGAAGTCAAGGTTCTTAAAAGAACCTTTTGGTAAGGGAAAAAATCATAATAAAAAAAATTTTTTGACAACTTTCTCCCCATGGATAAGAGAATAAGAATGATACTTTGTGGATGTTCTCAATGTATTTATTTATCAGAACCTGCTTTATGACAAAAAATATTTTGTATTTTACGCAACTATAGAATATTTTCTCATTCTTATCTTTCTTGGACCCTTTAAGATTAATCTAGTATTTGTCATTTTATCTTCTCTATTACCTTTTTAATTATACATTCTTTAATAATTCTTTTAATAGTTATGCATACTTAACTCTTTACAGTCTACCTTAAATTAGTACATTTACCACCTTATTAGCAACCCAAGAGCACTGTAAGAATTTGATTCCATTTACTCACTTCTGCTTCTTGTGCTACTATTGTCACTGTGTTGTTGTTGTTGTTTATTGTGGTAAAACATACATAAAACAAAATTTACCATTTTAATCATTTTTAAATATACAGTTCAGTGGCATTAAGTACTTTCATGTTGCTATACAACCATCACCACCATCCATCTCCACATGGATCCTACATCCATCTTTTTCATCCTACAAAACTGAAACTCTGTATCCATCAAACAAGACTCCCCATCCCCTGGCAGCACATTCTACTTTCTGTTTCTGAGTTTGACTATATTGGACACCTCATAGAAGTGCAATCATCCAGTGTTTGTCCTTTTGTGACTGACTTATCTCACTAGCATAATGTCCTCAAAGTTCATCTATGCTGTAGAATGTGCCAGAATTTCCCTCCTTTTTTAATGCCAGATAATATTCTATTGTAGGTATATACCACATTTTGTTTATCCATTCATTCATTGATGGACATTTAGGTTACTTCCACCTTTTAGCTATTGCAAATAATACTACAATGAACATAGGTGTACAAGTATCTGTTCAAGTCTCTGCTTTCAATTCTTTAGGGTATATATCCAGAAGTGAAATTGTTAGATCATATAGTAATTCTATGTTTAAATTTTTGAGGAACTGCCATACTGTTTTCCACAGGAGCTACATAATTTCACACTCCCACCCAGAGTGTACTAGAGCTCCAATTTCTCCACATCCTTACCTACACTTGTCATTTTCTGTTTTTATGTTAGTAGCCATCCTAATGGGTGTGAAGTGTTATTTCATTGTGGGTTTTTTTTTTATATATGAATTTATTTTTATTTTTGGCTGCGTTGGGTCTTCGTTGCTGCACGCAGGCTTTTCTCTAGTTGCGGCGAGCGGTGGCTACTCCTCGCTGCGGCGCGCAGACTTCTCATTGTGGTGGCTTCTCTTGTTGCAGAGCATGGGCTCTAGGCGCGTGGGCTTCAGTAGTTGTGGCACTCGGGCTCAGTAGTTGTGGCTCGCGGGCTCTAGAGCACAGGCTCAGTAGTTGTGGTGCACGGGCTTAGTTGCTCTGCGGCATGTGGGATCTTCCTGGAGCAGGGCTCGAACCCATGTCCCCTGCATTGGCAGGCAGATTCTTAACCACTGCGCCACCAGGGAAGCCCTCATTGTGGCTTTTATCTGCGTTTCCCTAATGATTAGTGATGTTGAGCACCTTTCCATGTGCTTATTGGCCATTTGTGTATCTTCTTTGGAGGAATTCAAGTCCCTTTGTCCACATTTTAATCAGCTGGCTGTCTTTTTTGTTGCTGTGTTATAGGAGTTTTTTTTTTAATACATTCTGAATATGATCTCTTATCAGGTATACAATTTGCCATTCCATGAGTTGCCTTTTCACTTTGTTGATTCTGTCCTTTGATGCACAGAATTTTTAATTTTGACATATTCCAATTTATCTATTTTTCCTTTTGCCTCATATCTTTTTTAAAATTGAGATATAGTTGATGTACAGTATTATGTAAGTTACAGGTGTACAGTATAGTGGTTCACAATTTTTAAAGGTTATACTCCATTTATATGTATTATAAAGTATTGGCTATATTCCCTGTGTTGTACAATATATCCTTGTAGCTTATTTTATACATAATAGTTTGTATGTCTTAATCCCCTACCCTTATATTGCCCTTCCAACCTTCCCTCCTCCCACTGGTAACCACTAGATTGTCCTCTATATCTGTGAGTCTGCATCTTTTTTGTCATATTTACCAGTTTGCTGTAGTTTTTAGATTTTTCATATAAGTGATATCATACAGTATTTGTCTTTCTCTGTCTGACTTATTTCACTTAGCATAATACACTCCAAGTCCATCCATGTTGCTGCAAATGGCAAAATTTCATTCTTTTTTATGGCTAAGTAACCTTCTTTACCCATTCATCTGCTGATGGACCCTTAGGTTGCTTCCATATCTTGACTACTGTAAATAATGTTGCTATGAATACTGGGGTGCATGTATCTTTACAAATTAGTGTTTTTGTTTTCTCCAGATATATACACAGGAGTGGAATTGCTGGGTCGCATGGTAGTTCTATTTTTATTTTTTTGAGAAACCTCCATAATGTATTCCACAGTGGCTGCACCAATTTACATTCCCACAAGCAGTGGGTTCCCTTTTCTCTACACCCTCACCAGCATTTGTTATTTGTGTTCTTTTTGACAATAGTCATTCTGACATGTGTGGGGTGATATCTCATTGTGGTTTTAACTTGCATTCTCTGAAGATTAATAATGTTGAGAATCTTTTCATGTGTCTGTTAGCCATTTGTATGTCTTCTTTGGAAAAATGACTATTTAGGTCTTCTGCTCATTTTTTAATCAGGTTGTTTGTTTTCTGATATTGAGTTGTACGAGCTGTTTGTATATGTTGAATACTAACCCATTGTCAGTCACATCTTTTGCAAATATTTTCTCCCAATCCATAGATTGTCTTTTTGCTTTGTCAGTGGTTTTCTTTGCCACGAAAAAGCTTTTAGGTTAAATTGGTCCCATTTGTTTATTTTTGCTTTTATTTCTTTTGCTTTAGGAGACTGTTCCAAAATTATTGCTACAATTTCTACTAAGAAGTGTTCTGCCTATGTTCTCTTCTAGGAGCTTTATGGTTTCATGTCCTACATTTAGGTCTTTAAACCATTTTATTTTTGTATATGGCATGAGAGAATGTTCTAATCTCATTGTTTTACATGTGGCTGTCTGGTTTTTCCAGCACCATTGTTGAAGAGACTGTCTTTTCTCCATTGTATATTCTTGCCTCCTTTGTTGTAGATAATTGACCATAGGGGCATAAGTTTATTTCTGGGCTCTCTATTCTGTTCCATTTATCTATGTGTCTGTTTCTGTGCCAATATCAATTGTTTTGATTATTATAGCTTTGTAGTATAGTCTGAAGTCTGGGAGGATTATACCTCCAGCTTTATTCTTTTTATTCACAATCACATTGGCAATTCAAGGTCTTTTGTGGTTCTATATAAATTTTAGATTATTTGTTCTAGTTCTGTGAAAAATGTCCTGGGTATTTTGATAGGGATTGCATTAAATCTGTAGATTGCTTTGGGCAGTATGGTCATTTTAATAATATTGATTCTTCTGATCCAAGAGCATGGGATATCTTTGCAGTTATTTGTATGATCTTCAATTTCCTTCATCAATGATTTATAGTTTTCAGGGTATAGGTCTTTTACCTCCTTGGTTAAGTTTATTCCTGGGTATTTCATTCTTTTCAATGCGATTTTAAATGGAATTGTCTTTTTACTTTCTCTTTCTGATATTTCATTGTTAGTGTATAGAAAAGAAACAGATTTCTGTTTATTAATCTTGTATCCTGCAGCTTTGCTGAATTCATTTATTAGTTCTAACTATTTTTGGGTGGAGACTTTAGGGTTCTCTGTATGAAGTTATCATGTCATCTGCAAATAATGACACTTTAACACTTCCCTTCCAATTTGGGTATTCTTTTTTTTTTTTTTTTTGTCTGATTGCTCGGGCTAGGACTTCCAATAGTCTGTTAAATAGAAGTGGCGAAAGTGGGCAACCTTGTCTTGTTCCTGAATTTAGCAGGAAGTCCCAGATTTCACTTGAGTGTGATGTTGGCTGTGGGTTTGTCATAAATGGCCTTTATTATGTTGAGATATGGTCTCTCTATACCAACTTTGATGAGAGTTTTTATCATGAATGGATGCTGAATTTTGTCAAATATTTTTCTGCATCTATTGAGATGATAGTGTGATTTTTATCCATCCTTTCGTTAATGTGGTGTATCACATTGATTGATTTGTGAAAGCTGAATCATCCTTGTGACCCTGGAATAAATCCAACTTGGTCACAGTGTATGATCCTTTTTATATATTGTTGGATTAGGTTTGCTAATATTTTGTTGAGAATTTTTGCATCTATATTCCTCAAATATATTGGCCTGACATTTTCCTTTTCGTAGTGACTTTGCCTGGTTTTGGTATCAGGATGTTGGTGGTATCATAAAGTGAATTTGGCAGTGTTCCCTCCTCTTCTTTTTTTTTTTTTTTTTTTTTGGAATAGTTTGAGAAGGATAAGTATGTCTTTATATGTTTGGTAGACTTCCCCTGTGAAGCCTCCTGGTCCTGGACTTTTATTTCCATTTCCTGGGAGGTTTTTTATCATTATTATTATAAATTCAATTTCACTTCTCATGATCTGCCTCTTCAAATTGCCTGCTTCTTCTTGATTCAGTCATGGCAGCTTGTATGTTTCTAGAAATGTGTCCATTTTTTTCTAGGTTGTCCAATTTGTTGGCATATAACTGTTCATAGTATTCTCTTATGATTTTTTGTATCTCTATGGTATTGATTGTTATTTCACCTCTTTAATTTCTTATTTTGTTCATTTGAGCCCTCTCTCTTTTACTCTTGGTGAGCCTGGATAAAGGTTTGTCAATTCTTTTTATCTTTTCAAAAAACCAGCACTTGGTTTCATTGATTATTTTTTCTATTGGTTTTTCTTTTTGGTCTCTATTTTATTCATTTCCTCTCTGATTTTATTATTTCCTTCTGCTCAATTTGGGCTTTGTTTATTCTTCTTTTTCTTTTAGGTGGTAGTTTAGGTTGCTTATTTGAGTTTTTTCTTGTTTATTTGGGATGGCCTGTATCACTATAAATTTCCCTCTAAGAACTGGGTTTTTTTTGCATCCCATGGATCTTGGAAAATTGTGTTTCCATTTTCATTTGTCTCAGGGTATTTTCTGATTTCCTCTTTGATTTCATCATGGACCCATTGGTTTTTTTAGTTGGATGTTGTTTAGTATACATGTGTTTGTGGTTTTCCCCTTTTTATTTCTGTAATTGATTTTTAGTTTCATACCGTTGTGGTTGGAAAAAATGCTTGGTATGATTTTTATCCTCTTAAATTCGTTGAGGCTTGTTTTCATCCAATCAGCCACTCTATATCTTTAGATTGGAGCGTTTAGTCCATTGACATTTAAAGAAGGCTCTGAACCTACTTTTATTTTGATTTATGCTGCTTTTTCATAGTTTCTATCATTTCCCTCATTTCTTTTCTTTTGGTTAACTTTGAAATGTCACATTGAGTTTCTATTTTAGAGACATGTTCTTCCGGTATTGCTTTGTTTTCCCTAATATGGTATTCAATTTACTTTTCTTACATATTATTATATGAGGTTCATTTGCAGTCTTTTTATGTCATACATATTTAAATTAAAGGTATTTTTCCAGTACGGAAGCAGATTCTTATGTCGGGGATGGAACTGGACCAGGGGAGATTTCCTAGCTTGATCTCTTGAATGCACTGAAAGCAAAGTAGTTACTTGGTTTTTATCTTTGTAAAGAAACCTCCATAATAATTTCCAGGATTTGCTACCTCTTGTTTCCTCACCTACCAATAATTGAACTTTTGCCTATTCCTTAGTCTTTTTACCCTGCTCAATTCATTTCTACCTACAGCTCCTTTCTTGCACAGAATGTAGCTCAATTTTTGCAGAAGGAATGTTAGTGGCGTACTTCTATATTTCTGAGATCTTTGAGGGCTTAGGCTATTCTAGTAGACCCTGATTTTTTATACGGCATTTTCTTTTTACTATCCTACTTGTTCTGCCTTTTTTATAATGGAAATTGTGGAGATCCATAAACTATACTACTAGCCTCCAACTTGTCCCAACTGAGAGACCATAGTCCTACCTAGACAGTCCTAAGCAAAGCTTTAAAATCAACCCAAGAACTCCACAGCAAACACCTTCAGCCTCCTGATTCACAGCCTCTTCCAAGTTGCAGCTCATAACATCCTTCCTGGTGGCTAGTACGTCTGCCTGAGGGCCCATGGGCAGGTTTCCCTGCCCCACCGAATCCGCAATAGAACAACAAATAAATATATATCCAAATGGCTGAAAGAGTAAAAATAATTTTTCATTTTTCCAGTTTCTCTTTGTCACCATTAGCAGCACCTTACCAGCATAAATCAAGAAATCCACAAACATGTGTTGAATACTCACAAGGCATGTTTTGAAATATTCAGCAGTTGTTTTAGAGCCCAGTCCATTAAAACATAAAGTCAAATTGGAAGCCCCAGATCATATAATATCTCTGGACAGAGCCTACTGAGGTTTTAGAGCCAGGTTCCTGGTTTCCAATACAAGTGCAACTTGTATAAAATTTGCAATCAAAAGTTTTGAGATGTGATTTCCTGACAATTTTTCAATAATGAACACATTTCTATTGGAAATCTATGATTTTTACACACATTTATACAAAAGAAACGCCTGTTTTTCCTGATATTAATAACCCTCCAGATGGAAAGTTCCGTACAGTTGGTTTGTCTTCTTTGATCAGTTTTGCCAGCTTAGGTCCACCACCAACCAAGGGATCTTTGGCTGGAAGAGAATTCTGGACCTGAATCTAGAACTACTGCACTTGCTCAGGGTCTGGCCTCCCTCACTGTTCCCTCTACTTCCCATTTGTTTGTTGTTTGTTCTGTAAAATATAAAGAATGGAGTTGAAAATTAGGGGGTGATGGGGTGTTGTAACATGGGGCAAAGGGGAGTCAGAATCTCATGAAAATCCAAGATGGGAAACATACAGGACAGGCTCAGGAAGACCAGACCTGGAGTCTTCTGGATATGATGAAACTCTAGGGGCTTTGCCACAGTGCTTTAGGAATCTTCACTTCAAGCTTAGTTATAAATGTGTGACAGTCGGTCTCCATCTGTATCACTCAGTGTGTACCTGCTACTCTTCCTGCTACCAGTTACCTTCCTCACGTTGTATCTCTTTATTAATGTGACGCTTCCTCTTAGTTTCTAGTTTTGACTTATTTGAGACCATTCTAGACACTAACCACACATCACAGTAAGTCCCCCATGAATCATTTCACATGTGCAACCTGCTGCTAGTATCTCCATTCTATTCATATAAACTAATTAAACAGCCCTGAATGGAAGAATCTACCATATTTTCTACTTTGAAAGATATTAAAGTATAATATTCATTCTAACCCGATACAATTTGGGGGAAATTCCAGCATACATAAATTGAAAATATTTTAAAATTAATTTGTATATTAAAATATTTTCTTCTTGGGCTTCCCTCGTGGCGCAGTGGTTGAGAATCTGCCTGCCAATGCAGGGGACACGGGTTCGAGCCCTGGTCTGGGAAGATCCCACATGCCGCAGAGCAACTAGGCCCGTGAGCCACAATTACTGAGCCTGCGCGTCTGGAGCCTGTGCTCCGCAACAAGAGAGGCCGCGATAATGAGAGGCCCACGCACTGCGATGAAGAGTGGCCCCCACTTGCCGCAACTAGAGAAAGCCCTCACACAGAAACGAAGACCCAACACAGCCATAAATAAATAAATAAATAAATAAAAATTAATAGGAAAAAAAAAAGAGAATTAAAATATTTTCTTCTTTATAGAAATAGAATATGGTAGAAACCAATAGCCATCATAAGCCTGCATATCAGGAGGAATACTACAAACCCTAGAATAATATATATGTGTATATAAATATATAGCTAGGATTCATATAATAAGATACAGGTAGTCCTTTGCAACATTTCAACATGCATGAATATCAGTTTTCACAGTGTAATTAAACAACACCTGTCCCCCAACGAGGCTGAACTTTTAGTTGTAACAATATTAACTGTGAACTACTGCATAAACTTTGCTACTAGCTCTTTATTCCAAAATCATTATGCAAATAAAAGATGTGCATCATGAACAGTAACAGTTACATCACTTCTTTCAAAGTCTTGGTGATTGGTCACTGAACATCTATTAGTTACACACAGATAGTAAAGCATGTAGTTGTGTCGCCTCCTTGTCTCCCAGTGATAAACCCATGCAACATTTTACAAAAATGGATAATTAAAAGAGGGAATTAGTCAACAGATATGACAGAACAAAGAAATGAAAAGTGATAACACTGGAAGTGAAATTAGATGTGGTTAGAAGATTTGAAAATAGCCACAGCAAAACAAAGATAGGACAAGACCTAGGCCTACATGAAGCTACAAGACAAAACATATTTTAAAAGACTGATGAATATAAAAACAAGATAAAGTTGCTTCAACATCTCTTAGTTTAAATGGCACTAGGAACAGAAAGCCGCTCATGGTTGAACTGGAGCATTTACTTCTACTTTGGATTGAGAACTGCAATCAGAAACAAATCCCAGTCAGTTTGGCATTGAAGTTAGTTGCTACACTGAAGGAAAATGGTAGTTACAAGGACATCTGTTTACTGCCAGTAAAGGCTGGTTTCATCGTTTCAGAAGTCAACATGAATTGATTAATGTTAAGATACCTGGTACAGCTACAAGTGCAGATAAGGATGCAACTGTGAAATTTGCACCCATATTCGAAGAATTACAGGCAGTCCTTGTTTTGTACAGTAGTAAGAGATTGTCCTGTGCAAAAAAACTGCAGGATTTGGATAGAATGTAAATGGAGTTAGAAGATAAAGATGACCATGGGAGTGCTGACACTGCTGCCATTCAAGAAACAGTTCCAGATACGCAGGAGGCAGAACTTAGTGAAGGTGAATATAAAGTTTTAAGTGAGGAAAATCGTTGTAAAGGATGAATGTGTCTCTAAGGAAGTGATGCTGTTGAAAAACTTCACATTGAAGGAACTCTCAGAGATGTTTCATGACATTTGACAGCACAAAGGATAAAATTTTGGAAGCTGATTCAAACTTAGAAAGGAGTATGACCATTTGCCAAACATAGATAAGATGCTCAATCCATATTATAAGTTATATAATGAGAAGAAAGCAAGCACTTTTCAAACTACTCTTGATACATTTTTTAATAAAGAAACAAAACATTATTAACAAAAAGAAAATGTAAGATGATGTTGCCATTGGGTAAGGGAAGGGCAAAAATTACCGGGAGAGATGGTTTCAAAGTGTTAATCATTTTATTTGTAGCTAACCTGTTCAACATCATATATACTTTCCTTTCCTTCTAGTCCAAATATCTTTGACTTTTCTGGGAGAGAGCTTCCATCATTACACCTGTTGTCATGATTACAGCAATATGTTTCTCTCACTAAGTCATGAAATACTTGGAACACTCCCTCTCCACAAGGCCTGCAAGATAGTGCTGAGTAACGGTAGAGATGTCTCCCTAAAGAGAAGAGAAAAGCAAATGCGACCACCTTGCTTACTCTCACCATCTTCTTAGCGATGACTTCTCCCCAGAACCTCAACGTTTTCTATACACAGGAATGAGCCCCAAGGCTGTGTCTGCATCTCATCTGTGTCTCTCTAAATAGGACCAGGCAAAAGACATCTGCCCCATACAGCCTCCATCCCAGGTCTGTGTATGGAGAATCCCACTTTCCTCACCCTCCCCTGGTCCCAGTCTCCCTCCACATCTTGAGTCCAGGGGCTGTGGGCACCACTGGTAATATTTTTTGTCTCTTTCTACCCCCGCTTACCTGTAACACGATCACTAAAGTAAAAGTGGTCTGTGGTACAACTCCTGTTATGCAGCAATAAATTAAACTTCCAACACTGCTTCATAGGTCTGCGACACCGCATTCCATTAAAATCTTTACAATAATTGCAAAATCGAAAAACTAAAGAAAGAGAGGAAAACTTTGATACAGAGTTCTAGGGAGAGGGATTCTGCTCCAGAAGCCTGCCCCCACCTGTAAACATTTATACACGGGTGGTGTCACACTCACAAGAAGGATGCTGACACCCATCCCAGCTTCTGTCAGGGGGTCATTACTCCCTTCAAGAAGTTAAGGAGCGCCCCCAACCCAAGGCTGGGGGCTGAAAGAAGACACTAGAACAGTGAGTGAGGAGAGTGGTGGGTAGTCAGGGAGGGTAGAGAGATGAGGTGTAAAGAACTCAAAAATGTCCCCTCTCATTGTGGCATTATTTACCCAGGAACTGAAAATGAACTACACCGTACATTTCGATGTCAGGACTCTGTCTCCTGTAAAGAGAAGAAGAAAAATTCTCCTTGAACAACTTCACACCAGCCTCAAGAGTCAAGTCACCAAATCCCTCTCTTCCTCCCCATACATTCTCTGCCCACCCATTTGCCCACCTAAGTGCCACCCTCACCAGGCCTTACTCTCATTCATGAAGAGCACTGTGAATATGCCCAGCAGAAGCAACTGGAACATCCTGCGGCCCATTCCTGAGAAGTTCCCAGTGGGAGGCTCCAGCTTTTTTTATCCCCATCACCTGCCCTCAGGCATCCCACTAGAATCACAAAATCATAAATTTCAGGTCAAACCACCTGAATCCTCTCTACAGCGTTCCCAAGAGATAGTACATCCTGTCTTCGTTTCCACCTACTTAGAACTCAGGTCAGGCAGATGTCCCATGTCATTTTTGTTAGCTCTATCATGAGATACTAATTAATGTTGGTGTCGAATCTCTCTCCCTAGTACCTCTTCACAGGGTTGTATTTCTGTTTGTTGGTCTACACAAAACATGTGTAAGTCCACATCCACATGATGTCCACTCAGCTGTAACAAAGCTGGGGTCACTGAGCATCTGTGAGTGAGTTTCTCAGGCCCTTTAAGGTACCACAACCCTCCCGGACATTCGCCTCAGCATGACCTCCAGAGGCACTACATCCTCACAAAGTGAGTCACCGGGATCAGAGCCGATTCCCCAGATACGGTCTGACTGCCTGGTATAGCATCCCTCTCTGAGAGATGGATGCGACAGCCCAGGAAGGAAAGTGACCTCCGCTTCCCTCCAGCTTTATTCGTTAAACTTTTCAAGGCGGACAACGATCATAAGTGATTACAGTGGAGAGACAGACGTACGCTGGGGGTGATGGGGAGAAAGAGGAAGAAATATTCGGATTACTCACTAGAAAGGGAATGTGGCAGTATTAGAAAATATAGATACGGATACAGATATATATATATGCACACACAAAACTCCCTTACCACACTTCCCATGCCCCTTTCCTATTTGATTTTTTCTCCAGAGTACTTAACCCAGTTTGTCATTCTATAGCTTTTCCTTATTTCTGTCTCTCTCCCCTCACAAGAACGAAAGCTTCACAAACGCAAGAGTTTCCTGTGTTTTGCTCCTTTCTCCTCAGCACCTAGAATGATGCCTTGCACATATCAGAGAATCAAAAATATCTGATGACAAACTGGATGGCACGATTGGTATGGTTCACCTGAGAGGCACAAGGGAAGGGTGCCTCTGTTCTGACAGCCTCTAATTCCAAGTTTGCAGGATGAAGTTCCTGGCCTTCACCTTGCAATTAGTAGTCACGACAGAGAAGACAGGCAGTGGTGATGGCAGACTCCCCTGTCTTGGGGAGGAAGTGAGTGTGGGGCCTCTTTACCTGAGTGGGCTCATTCCCAGAGCCAGACACATGCTCTACCCAATTAGGATCCCTCACGTAATCTTCATTCTGACTGTACTCCCTGCACACCTGGGATGGAAACCCAAGTGTGCTACCTCCCTGCTGTGTGACCTCAAATCAGTTACTGAACTTCTCTGTGTCTCTGTGACTGCATAGGTGAAAACAGGAACTCTCAGAGGTATAGCTGATATAGTTGTTAGGACTTAATAAACTCACACGTGGGTAATGGCAAAGGGGAGGGAACAAACATTAAGACCTACGGGGAGTCCAACCTTCTTTGGGCATGTGACACACTTCATCTTTTGAATTTTCTGAACAGCTTCGTAGGTTGGAAATAATTGACCTCATCTTACAGTTGACGACCAGGAGCGCTTAGAGTTGGAGTATCTTTCCCCAGGTAACAAGGCGCACATCTGTCTGATTCAGTTATCTTTCCACTCCACCGTGCTGTCTCCTCCCTGCAATCTGGAGAAGGGTTCCCAGGGCTGGAGCTCTAGAGTGACATGTACCCTGAATCATCAGATGACAGTGGGAGAGAGGGAGAAGGGGTAAGAAAAATACTGTCTCCGTATAAAAAAAAGAATCTCTCTCTTGCTAGCAGAGAAAATATTATTCATGGGCAAACTCCCACTGAAACTAGGGCTCCCACAAGCCTGACTGGGATTTAAGACTTACAGGCCATTGTCAGGGAAGTAATTCACGAAGGGACCACCTTTGTAAGTCTTGCATTTGGAACGTGTGAGACACAGGCAGCAATACGTGGATGGAAGTCCCAGGGGGTCTGAGCTAAGAGCATTAAGCTGACCGCTCCAAGCAAAGAGCCTTTTATTCTCCCTGGGAAGATGCTCCTGCATCAGTAATTAAAATCTGGGCCTCAATCCCAAACTTCATGCAACCCAAGTCTTTCCCCTGTGTTTGTTCAGGCAACTTTGAACAACATTATTCTCAGAATAAAAGTCACAGAAGTTTTGGAATTATACCAAACTTATTAAGAAGTAATTAAAATTCTCTTTGTGCCCCTGAATCTGAGAATAACAATGTGAATATTTTGCCATATCTCCATATAATGTTACTTCTGTACATATATCTCATATTCATGTTATTAAAGACTATCACAGTTGACATGATATATGTGATATTCTGAGTTTTTGTTGTGGAATTTGCACCCTTATTGCTCTACCTCACTACCCCTCCTAGAATGTGAGGTCCAGAAGTAGAGATTCAGGAGACTCAGGAGCTGATCCCCTGGTAAACCCCTTTCAAAAGGCTAATACCTGAGCCTGCCTTTGACTCAGCCAGAAGCTTTGCCAGATGCTTGGCCTTTCAACACCTCTCACCCCAGAACCTTACTGTGGGCCACAGACAGACCTGAGATACCTGGGGAACCTCTCCCTGCCACAGATGGAGGAGGACATGCTTTCCAACCCTCTCTTTCCTCCCCGCCTCTAAATGAGCCCCAAGAACTTGGTTCCCAGCACCCCACCTCCCCTGGGGCCAGGGCCTGCACTGGCTCCCCCCACCCCTGGCTCCCATTCAAGGCTGTTCTGCTCCTTGCTGCTCCTTCCTAGACCAGGGGTGCTGTGGGACTTGCTGTCCTATCCTGTCCTGCTCCTGTCCTATCCAGGGCACAAGCTGTTCCCATCCCCTATCTCTACAGAAGGAAGGAAAAGTAATGCCTTTGAGGCCAAATTAGGCTCCTCTGTAGTCAGTCCAAAGTTGGGTTTACTTTGCCTCTGTAGGAGGACAGTGAAAGGGCATGGGATGCAAGGGAAAATAAAATAAAAACAAAAATTCTCCCCAAATGTTTCCTGCATTCAGCAATATCCTCTTCAAGCATTTCAGCCAACCTCAAACAAGCGCTGCCTCTGGCCTTGCTCAGCAGGGAGGAGACCTGAGAGTGGAATCACCTTGTCCCTGATTGGTCGCTGAGGAGACAGAGACTTACTTTACTACGGGTTTCCATTAGAGCCCTCACCCAGGCAGCAGAAAGGATGCGTGTGGTGGGGAAACAGGCACGTTTCTTCCCCAGGACCTCTAACCTGCCTCACTCCCAGGCCAGCAGATCACCTGACGCTAAGACCTGCCTCCAACGCCTGCTCCCTCTAGCAGTCTGGATCAACCCCAGGATGTTGCCCTGCATGTCTGGATCTCACCCCAGAAACCACCGACCCACCTCTCCTCCTCTATATTCAGCCCAAATCCACCTCCTGACCTGGCCCCACTTACCTTCCTTTAACCGTCTTCTCAACTTTCTAGCCTTGGACAGCCTTGAAGGTACGCTTCAAGGGTAAAATAGAGGAGTTGGGCATAGAAGCAATATAGCCCAATGCCTTGATTTTACACCTACGAAACAGGACTGAATTAAAATTTCACCACAGTGTAAAGGCAGAGGGAGATCCTGATCCATGTCCTCTCGGCTAACAGGTCAGGAGTCATGTCTGACAGGTAAGAGAAACAAGGAATATGAACTTGGAGTCAGGTATGGATTCTGAGTCACCACTTTTCATCAGTTCAGCTCCTACTACATGTTGGGCTTAGGAGTTTAACTCATGTAATGTAGCTGAAAAGGGGATCAGTTGTGGGAGGGCCAGGAATAACCACAGTTTCATAAGGACTCCTCCGAAAGATTTCTCCATGACCCTATCTCCTGAGACTCTACCTAGAATGAGTCACCAGGATCTCAGTCTCTAAGGCAGACAGGGCTTTGCCTTGAGACCATTCTCTCAAGCCCCATCCCATCACCCCAGCTATTGCCTTCCAGTCCGGAGCTCTGACAGTAGCCCACCAACTTCAGGAGTGATGAGTACAGATGGGAGGCTCCTGCAAGCCACCCCAAACAACAGTCCCCAACCTATTTTCTAGGACTGCAATCACAATGGATGCTCATCATGTGTCCTTCCTACTACAGGCTGCTGGGACATTGACGTGTCAGGCTGGAGAAGAGGGAGTAGAGGTTATACTGCCCCCTAGCTGTGTATTCTGCCTGTTCTTGCTTATCCAAAAAAACCCAAGTACAATGCCCACCAGAATGATAACACTGACTTTAACTTCATACAGTTTTCTTCAGAAGTTCATTTGCAAGTGGCTGACACTTGCAAACACGACACTGTGGGATCCATTATCTCTATTTCCCCAGGCCAAGAGTGAAGCAGGTGTGTGTTCACCGGGACTACCCAAATAAAAAGCCGTATGGTTGGGCTCAGGTAAGAACATGGAATGCTTTTTCTAGTTTTCCATAGTAGCTTTGACCTCCTAGCCAGAATAGATGTCAGAAACCTCAGCCAGCAGGAGCCACTCTCTGAAAGTGTCATCTGCCCAGAGAGGACAGTGGGCTAGGGCCTGAAGCTGAAGCTCTCGTTTGGGATGAGGAAGAACCTGGCAGGGGCGGTGGCTGCAAGAGTGGCCTGTTAAACTTGACCTGCCACCAAGGCTTAGATTTGGCTTGTGTGTTCCTGTTCCCAAGATCAGGAACAGTTTCTTCTAGAATGACCTTTGAAGATGGAGGCTCAGGTTCAGAGCAGACTGTCCGGTTTTCCTTGGTGAGTGAACATCAAGGATGTTCACTGAGCTCTGTAATTGTTCCTGGGTGAGACTGGACCCCAGTCTACAATTCTGGATGGTCACAGTCTATGAAACAGCCAGAGAATGCATAGAGCCCAAAAAGCTTGCATTTAATGTCTAGGGAGGCTCTCTTCGTGTCTCCTCTTCATTTATAGAGTTCCCAACTCTTGGAGAATGCTGGCAACCCACCAGAGCCCTTCTAGATGTTCCAGACTTCTGGGAATTGGCAGTGTTCTCTAGGTGGCTTGGGAGGGGAAGAGGAGGTAGTTGGTTAAAAGGAAGGAGAGAGCCTGCAGGGAGTGTCAGGATTCTTGGGAGACAACCTATTTCCCAGCCAAGCCTAGGTCAGGCAAAATTTCCCAAGCTTTAGCACACTGTAACAGGAATTTTATCAATTACTCAATGATTTTCTGAAGGCTCCAGATCATGTGAACTCACATATTACCCTCCAGTAGAGGGGAGAATCAAAAACTCCCTCACTCATACTACAGTTAGTGATGGGAGCCAGGAACTCAGCAAGAGAGTAATAGAGAGCTTCTATCTCAGAGGGAGGGAAGAGAAGGCACTGCCCTTTAATCAGGAAGTTCCCTGATACTGTTCAAAAACTGCCATCAAGATTTCCACTGCTTGCCTCCCCAGATCCTCCTATGTACATGCCTTTGCTGTCACTGGCAATCTCTCTGCCTCTCCTTCCTTACTCTCTTTTCTTCACAGTGCCTTTGCTTTCTCATTCAAAGACGTCACTCTTCCCATCCAATCTTGATTGGGAGATAGATAGTACTGGGTACGAAGAATTCCTTTATCTCTACATTGTAGCCAATTGTGAAGGCTCCTATTACTGTGAACAACATGTTCATCCTGGATTAGCTGGCTTCTCTCTCCATTTCCATAGAGGCCATTTAGATCACAAGCATCTTACAATTTAGATAATATTTGTTATATGAATTTAAAGCAAAGACTTCCTGGGAGGTTTTGAATGTATCAGATAAAGAAATGACATAGAAACTATTACCCTGTGTTTCACAAAACTTCTGTATCTATATGAGCAACCTATTCTGCTACCCCATCACCCTGCACATATGGTAACACCAACACAGTCACCTCTCTGACTCCTGATTCATTTGGGGATATAATATTATTTAATCCTCTTGCTATCTTTCTTCACACATAGAGAGCAATATAGAAATCCCCTGCCTACAATGGTGGTCTTCCCAAAGCAAAGTAGTAGATTCAAAACTTCAGCTCAGACTTTTGCAGCCAATCGTGGGCTTTCAAATTATGGAATATTTATTTTAAAAATAATGGTATTGACATCAGCATCATGGCGAATTGAGATGCATCCTTTGTCTCTCCCCTTCGATCAGTGAAACATCCACAACTCAACAGAGCAGCTCTTCCCAACACACTCAGGATGCCAGAAAACCCATACATCTGTATATCTAAAGGTAGGCAGACTAGAATACAAAGAGGAGGCAGAACCAGGGCAACAGCACAACTGTTGCTTACAATCCTGGGTCCCTGGCCACTTTGGCTGAGCCTGCAGACCCAGAGAACCTGGTAGCAGCAGGAGAGATAGCCACATGCCTCTGGCCCCACAGCTGCGGTGGTGCTCACAGACACAGGTAACTGAACAGCAGGGACAGAGGAGCCTGTGACCTCATCCCTCCAGCCACAGAGGCATCCACAACTCTGGTCCCTAAGCCACCACCTACAGCAGTGGCTCCCACCAACCCAACAATACCCAAAATGGCAGAGGTATGCTGATCCCAGCTCCCTTCTTCCCCCCACAGCAGTGGAGAGTGCAACTCAGGAGATCCAAGCTGCAGTGGAAGTGCCTGCCATCCCTGTGCCCTAGGAGGTGAGGCCAGAGACACTGGCAATAGTAAGACACCAATAACTCCAGAGGCACAAGCAGCATTAAGGCGGGCACTGGGCTACAGCTGTGACAGAGTGCAGACTCTCAAACATAACCAGAGGCAGTTCAGGTGCAAGAAACCCCCAAAACTTGTACTATAGTGCCACTTATTGCAAAACAAAAGACAGGCCTCTAATTTCTAACCTGTTGAATCATCAGAATCAAGTTAAAGAAAAAAAAAGCTCAATCTAAAGAAGAAAGGTGATTGCTACTTCAAATGTACTGGCAGAAGAACAACTTATCAAGCACCATGAAGAACCACAGTAATACACAAAAAGAAAATGAAAATTTTCCAGAAATCAAACTTAAAGTCACAGAATATTACAGTCTAACTGATAGAGAATTCAAAATAGCTGTCATGAAATTCAATGAGCTACAAGCAAGGCAATTCAATGAGCTCAGGAATAAAATTAATGAACAGAAGGAATACTTTACCAAAGAGATTGAACCTCTAAGAAAGAAGCAAGCAGAAATTATTCTGGAGCTGAAGAACTCAATAAACAAGATGGACAATGCATTAGAAAGCATTGGAAATAGAGCAGATCATATGGAAGACAGAATTAGCAAGCTAGAAGATAGAAATCTAGAAATGATACAGGTAGAAGAGGAAAGAGAATTAAGATCTTAAAAAAAAAAAAAATGAGGAAAGTCTATGAGAGCTATCCAACTCTTTTAGGAAGGGCAACATTAGGGTAATGGCTATCCCAAAAGGAGAAGAGAGGGAGAAGGGAGGAGAGAGTTTATTTAAAGAAATAATACCTGAAACTTCCTAAACCTGGCAAGGAACCAGATATACAAGTCCGTGAAGCTAAGAGAACACCTAATTACTTCAATGCAAAAAGACCACCTCCAAGACAAAACTGTCAAAAGTCAAAGACAAAAAAAGAATTTGAAAGGCAGCCAAGGAAAAAAAGGATGATAACCTACAAAGAGACACCCCTCCACCCCCGCCACATTAGGCCATCAGCAAATTTCTCAGCAGAAATTCTATAGGCCAGGAGGGAGTAGAATGACATTCTCAAAATACTGAAAGATAAAAACTGTTGGCCAAGAATTCTCTATCCAGCAAAGTTATCCTTTAGATATGAAGGAGAAATAAAGGCATTCCCAGACAAACAAAAGCTGAGGGAGTTCATCAATACTACTAGACCTGCCCCACAAGAAATGTTGAAAAGAGTTCTTCTACCAAAAACAAAAAGGCAAAAGTGCACAAAACTTTGAGGAAGGTGATAACTAGAGAGACAGAATCAGAAAATTGCAACTCTTATATCACAAAACATTTTAAACACTTTATTATAGCATAAAGGTTAAAAGGGGGGAAAAGCAGAAAACATAACTATAGCTACTCCAATTTGGTAATGAATAACATAAAAAGGGATAATTTGTGACAACAAAAACATAAAAGGGGAAGAGGAAAAGAATGGAACCCATATAGGCAAATGAAGATGCTATCAGCAGAAAAGGACTATTTTACTTATGAGATGTTTTATACAAACATCAGGGTAAACACAAAATATAAATCTAGATCAGAGACACAAAATATTTTTTTTAAAAAAGATGAAACTGAGAAAAACATTATAGAAAACCACCAAACTAAAATAGCAGAGAGAAACAGGAGAAAAAAGAAAAAATAGAGAGATACAGCAACCAGAAAAAAAAAGACAAATGATCACCCAAAATGTAAATGGATTGAATATACCAATCAAAAGACACAGAGTTGTTGGATGGATGAAAAAACAGACCCAACTATGTGCTACCTTCAGAAGACCCATCTCAGCTCTAAAGGAAAACATAGTCTCAAAGCGAAGGGATGGAAGATGATATTCCAAGCAAATGGCAGCCAAAAAAAAAACAAAAAAAAGTGGGTGTAGCCATACTCATATAAGACAAAAATAGACTTCAAACCAAAAAATATAACAAGAGGCAAACATAGACATTATAGAATGATAAAGGGAACAATCCATCAAGAAGACATAACATTTATTAATATATATGTACCTAACATAGGAGCACCAAAATACATAAAGAAATTATTAACAGACATAAAGGGAGAAGTTAAGAGCAACACAACAATAGTAGGGGACTTTTACATCCCATTTAAATCGATGGATAGATCATCCAGACAGAAAGTCAATAAGGTAAGAGCAGCCTTAAATGAAACATCTGATCCAATGGATTTGATAGATTTGTATAGAACATACCACTCAAATGCAGCAGAATACACATTCCTCTCAAGTGCACATGAACTTTCTCAAAGAAAGACTGTATGTTGGAACACAAAACAAGTCTTAATAAATTTAAGAAGACTGAAATCATACCAAGCATCTTTTCCAATCAAAGTCATATGAAACTAGAAATCAACTACATGAAGAAAGCTAGAAAAATAACAAATATGTGGAGACTGAACAACATGTTTTTGAACAACTATTGGGTCAATGAAGATATCAAAGAAGAAATCAAAAAAATACCTGAAGGCAAATAAAAATGAAAACCTAAAATCTATGGGATGCAGCCAAAGTAGTACTACAGAGATGTTTATACCAATACAGGCCTGTGAAAGAAAGAATAAAAATCTCAAATAGACAAGCTAATCTTACACCTAAGGGAACTAGAAAAGAAGAAAGCAAAGCCCAAAGTCAGTATAAGGAAGGAACTAAAGATCAGAGCACAAATAAATGAAACAGAGACTAAAAAGACAATAGAAAATATTGATCAGACAGCTGGTTCTTTGAAAAGATAAACAAAATTGACAAGACTTTAGCTAGACTCACTAAGAAAAAATAGAGAAGGCCTGATAAATAAGTGAAATAAGAAATGAAAGAGGAGAAATAGCAATGGATACCACAGAAATACAAAGAATAATAAGAGAATATTATAAAGAGCTATATGCCAATAAAAGATAAAACTAGAAGAAATAGACAAATTCTTAGAATTGTACAGCTTTTCAAGACTGAATCAGGAAGAAATAGAAAAAACAAAATAGCACCCAAAAAACAAAAAAGTCCAGGGCCAGACGGCTTCACAGGTGAATTTTAATAAACATTCAAAGAAGATTTAATATGTATCCTTCTCAAACCCTTCCAAAAAATTGAAGAGGCGGGCACACTCCCAAATTTTATGAGACCAACATTACCCTGATACCAAAACTAGAGAAGGACAACACAAAAAGGAAAAATATAAGCCAATATCTTTGATGGGCATAGATGCAAAAATCCTAAAACAAAATATTAGCCAACCAAATACTGTAATGTATTACTGTATACATTAAAAGGGTCATATACCATAATCAAGTGGGATCTATTCCAGGGATGCAAGGATGGTTCAACATCTGCAAATCAATCAATGTGATACACTACATTAACAAAATCAAGGATAAAAATCACATGATCATATCAATAGATCCAAAAAAAGCATTTGACAGGATTCAAAAAAATCTTATGATAAAAAAAAAAACCTCTCAATAAAATGGGTATAGAAGGAACAAACCTCAACATAATAAAGGCCATATATGACAAGCCCACAGCTAACCTAATACTCAATGGTGAAAAACTGAAAACTACCTCTCTAGAATCAGGAACAAGACAAGAATTTTCACTCTTACCACTCTTATTCAACAAAGTATTGGAAGTCCTAGCCAGAGCAATTAGGCAAGAAAAAGAAACAAAATGCATTCAAATTGGAAAGGAAGAAGTAAAATTGTTAATATTTGCAGATGACATGATTTCATGTATAGAAAACCCTGAAGACTCCATCAAAAAACTATTAGAAATAATAAATGAATACAGTGAAGTTGCAGGGTACAAAATCAACCTACAAAAAAATCTTGCATTTCTATATGCTAACAATGAGTTAGCAGAAAAAGAAATTAAGAAAACAATCCCATTTACAATTACAGAAAAAGAATAAAACACCACAAAATAACTTTAACCAAGGAGGTGAAAGACCTGTATACTGAAAACTAAAGACATTGTTGAAACTGAAGAAGACACAAAAAATGGAAAAGTGTTTCATACTCATTGATTGGAAGCATTAACATTGTTAAAATGTCCATATAACCTAAAACAATCTACAGATTCAATGCAATCCCTATCAAAATTCCAAGGACATTTTTCACAGAAATATAACAAAAAATTCTAAAATTTATATGGAACCACAAGAGTCCAAATAACAAGCAATCCTGAGAAAAAAAGAACAAAGCTGGAGGTATTACACTCCCTGATTTCAAACTGTATCGCAAAGCTATAGTAATCAAAACATCATGGTACTGGCAGAAAAACAGATACATCGATCAATGAAGCAGAATTGAGAGCCCAGAAATAAAGCCATACATATATGAACAATTAATTACAATGAAGGAGCAAAGAGCATACAATGGAGAAAGGTGTTGGGAAAATTGGACGGCCACATGGAAAACAAATAACAAAAAGACCAAAAAACAAAACAAAAACTGGACCACTATCTTACACCATACACAAAAATAAACCCAAAATGGATTGAAGACTTGAATGTAAGACCTGAAACCATAAAACTTTTAGAAGAAAACAGTATGCTCTTTGACATTGGTCTTAGCAATCTTTCTGGCTATGACTCCTCAGGCAAGGGAAACAAAAGCAAAAATAAACAAATGAGACTACTAAATATTCTGCACAGCAAAGGAAAACATCAGCAAAACAAAAAGACAACCTAATGAATGGGAAAAGATATTTGCAAATCATATATCCAACACAGTGTTAACATCCAAAATATAAAGAACTCATACAACTCAACAACAACAACAAAAACTCGATTGAAAAATGGGCAGAGGAACTGAATAGATATTTTTCCAAAGACATACAGATGGCCAACAGACACATGAAAAGATGTTCAACATCACTAATTATTAGGGAAATGCAAATCAAACCCACAATGAGATATCATCTCACACCCATGAATGTGCTATTATCAAAACAGAATGATTATTATCAAAAAGGCAAGAAATAGCAAGTGTTGGAGAGTATGTGGAGAAAAGGGAACCCTTATACAATGTTGGTAGGAATGCAATCAGTGTAGCCACAATGGAAAACAGTATGGATAGTCCTCAAAAAAATTAAGAATAGAATTACCACATGATTCACCTATTCCACTTCTGGGTATTTATCCAAAAAATACAAAAACAGTAGTTTGAAAAGGTATATGCACCCAATGTTCATCTAGGTATTATTTACATTAGCCAAGTTATGGAAACAGCCTAAGTGCCCATCAGTGGAAGAATGGTTAAAGAAAATGTGGTATATATATATACACACACACAATGGAATACTACTCAGCCTTTAAAAAAGATGAAATCTTGCCATTTTTTGTAACAACACAGATGGGCCTTAAGGGTATTATGCTAAGAGAAATGACAGATGGAAAAAGACAAATACTATATGATTTCACTCATAGATGGAATATTAAAAACAAACAAAAACCAAAATCAGTGACAAACCCAACCAAACAAAACAAACACGTAGATACAGAGAACAGAGTACAGTTGACCCTTGAACAACAAGGGTTTGAATTGTGTGGGTCCACTTATTCCCAGATTCTTTTCACTAAATACTTACTACAGTACTACACAATCCACTGTTGGCTGAATCCCCGAATGTGGAATTTCCTATAAGGAAGCCTGACTGTAAAGTTATATGTGGATTTTTGACTGGTGGAGGGTTGACGTCCCAACCCTCACATTGTTCAAGGGTCACCTGTAGTAGTTACCAGAGAGGAAGGGGCGGCCGGAGGGTGAAATGGGTATAGGGAGCTAACTGTATGATGATGAAGAGAAACTAAATTTTTGGTGGTGAGCACACTGTAGTATGCACAGAAGTAGAAATATACTGTTGTACACATGAAAGTAATATAATGTTGTAAACCAAGGATGCCTCAATAAAAAAAAATAAAATTAAAAAGAAGAAATAAAAAGATAGCATTCATGGCCTTTTTATGCACCTGAGCTTCTAGGCAGGGTCTGAAACAGGAGGAGGAATAAGGAAGCCCTTGTAACACTGAGCATATTCATGAAAAATGTGTCCTCATATTTGATGGAACTCCATGAGGTTACAATTCATTTAGTAGGATATTTATCTTTGAAAATCGATGTTTGCATTTGGGATAAGATCGTTTACAACTAAACTCCCCATGATTGAGGGGGCTTTGCCTCATCTTGTATTGCTGGGAAGATCTCAAAGGCGATAGGTTTTGAGGAGCTGAAACCACTCGCTGCACTTTGGGCTGGACTTAGAGAGCTAAAGCTCATCCCTGAAATATACATCCTCAAGCCCGTAGCAATGTGGGCCAATTCATTGCTTTTGAAACAAAATTCTATGGGTTGCCAAGTACTGCCATCAGACTGCCGGGGAGGGAGCAGGCCTAATAGAGTATTAATTAACACTCAATTACACAACCATCAACAAATATATTGGATGCTTGCCATCTGATAGATACTGGGGAATTGTTTGAGGTGCTGGGGTTGCTACTAAGAACAATAGAGAGAAGGAGGGGGTAAATAGTGCTTTGAAGAAGGATTCAGAGGAACAGAGGAAGGGATTTCAATCTAAAATGGAACTGGAGGATATGTAACGAAGGATCTCACGCAGGCTCCCTGAGAAGAAAAGAACTTACTAACTGAGAGACTGAGTTCCCATAAGTGCCTGATTTACAGAAGGTTGAGACTTATCTCCTGACCAATGAACATCCACCAGGAATCTCTCCCCATCCTCAAGCCAATGAACTTACTGCTTGGACTCTGGCTGGACTTACCCCTCTTTGCACTCATTGCCCATAAATACAGCTCACCCCAAACCCTCAACAAACATGCCTGTATCTTGCTACAGTATACATTTTCCGAATTGCAATTCCTCTGCTATTCCTGAATAAACTCAATTTCTGGTCATTCAAACTTGCTTCGGTTTACCTCTTTATTTAGGTTGACAGAACAAAGCTAGGACCTGGGTCATATGCTTGAGAGGGCTACCTGGGATAGATTTCACTTTCCTTCTCTTTCCATTGGACTATGGAGATAGCCATATTTAGCATGTATTGCAAAAATTTCGTTTGGGTTTTTCCATAAGATGGTATGGAAAACCCGAACGAACTTTTTTGGCCAACCCAATGGTTTGCATTTTTGCTCCACCTATTCCAGACACTCCATAAAGTCTGATATATTCATTCAGCCCTGAAAGGTGGTATTGTTGGGAATAAAGGAACTGGGCCTTCGTACATTAACTTCTTTATTGAGGCCCATTTTATGGTAGCAGTATCATATCAGTTTAAAATAATGTTCCTATGAATTCTGGGTTCAAATGACAGCTCTACTGTATATGCGACTTTACCAAAGTATATTAACTTTCTGTACTTCATAAGGCGGCAGTAAGAATAACATGAGGTAATGTGCGTCAATGGCTTAGATCAGCACTTGGCACAAGAAAATGCTCATTACCTATTTAATGTAAAAATTATAATTATAGTAAATTTTATTACATCAAGAAGGACAGTGGCTGAGGAGTCCCAGAGGGTGACCAGTATCCAATGGACCAGAGCCTATTGTGGAGACAAGACTGCACTGAGAAGCAGTACAGGATTAAACTGAATTAGGAGTGAATATAAGACTAAACCTCCTTTACTCTCAAATATAGTTACAAGAGGAGCTCTTTGAATAGGAAGTTTTCAGGAAGTGCAGAAACAGAACTTAGAGAGGAGTACTTTGAACTGCTGCTGGATCAAACTGCTAAAATGTGGCAACGTGTGCTCTCTTGAGCCAGAGGTCGGCCAAGTGTAAGAAAGCCTCCGGGCCTGTGCTACACTCTGCCTGTGGTTTCAAAGCAGCCAATGCCTCAGGGTAGATGGCCAGTCTTCAACAGCCCTAGAATAGAAACTTGGTTTCATGGGTAATATTTTATCTTTCATGTGATTTTTCTCTTTTGTCTCCTTCAGGAACCAACCCGACCCCATTCCAGCCTGGGTAACCCTCTGTCCAGGAATAAAACGAGATCTGGTATAAAACAAAAGAAAATTAAAATAATGTAGTAATAGGCAGGGTTTTACATTTTAAAACAGAGTATGCAACATGACAATAAGCCAGGGAATTATTCTGAGAAAGAGTTTTCCAAATTCCTTTACCTTTCATTTATGATGGAACCTGGGAGACACCTATTGGACAGTTCTCCTATGGTATAAAGGGAATGCCTCACCCCACCCCCATCAACCTACAATGCCTGTGATGAGAGAGGGTGGGGGCAGGGGAGAGGGAGCAGAACATCACAGCGTCTCAAATGCCTGTTGCTAAGAGGCGGAGAAAAATTCACTGTACTGACTGTGGTGATTTATTCGGATTACAAGGGAACTTAGGTTGCTGCTACTCAATGAAGGCAAGAAGAACTTTTTTGAAAACCACAGGATATGCTGGAACATCCTTAGTACTCTCTTGTCCAACAGACTTGTTCAATAGAAACCTGCAGCAATGCAATAAGGACAAAACCACCAAGGGTTCAGATCTTACAGGAGCAAAGGCTGGACGAGGCCATCAGGTCAAGAACCCTGTCCAGCTGAGACACTGGCAGAAGTGAGAGAGGATGGAGCAGACGCTGTGCGGATGCAGCTGTGAGTATTATCCTCAGCCTCACGTCCAGTTACAGGATGGGGCCTGCAGCGAAGATTTTACACTGCTTGCTCATTTCAAGGCTCTCTCTTGACTCCCACCAGAAAGAGCCCTGGGGGTAGCTATTTCCTAGTTTTGGGTGATAATATGACTGAATTTCTATCATCTTGCAAGGTTGTAATGGGAAGTTTCTCATTCCCCGTGCTGGGAATGCAGTTTCCACCTAAATGAAGGAGAATGGATGCTGAGAGGTAAAGGTGGTGGAGTGTACTGGTTTTCTTCCATTTACCCCTTTCAGATCAATTCTCTACCCTTCTCCATCCTGCTCTCTGACCCACTGGAGACTCTTCTTTTTTGTCTTATTTCCACAATCCTTTCTTTGACAACAATAGACAATCATGGTAACAGGTCTTTAGGGAGCTTTATTCTCTTTAGGTATTCAACTAAAGATACAACAGCTAAGGGAAAATAACAATCTTTATATTATGTGGGGGGTTTTTTGATGGTTTTGATTTACCATACAAAAACATTTACTTCTGTATGTGGTCTAACCTATCAATCTTTTTTTTGGCCTCGCCACGCGGCTTGTGGGATCTTAGTTCCCCGACCAGGGATCAAACCCTGGCAGTGAAAGCACCAAGTCCTAACCACTGGACTGCCGGGGAATTCCCAAATCTATCAATTTTGTCCTGTTTTGTGACTGATGTCATGATTAGAAAAACTCCCTCTATCACTAGATTATATAAATATTTCTCAATATCTTTAATATAATAGTGAGCTTAGAATGAGAGAGTGCTTTGGGATTGTATAGATACTGGATTCAATTCCAGCTCTGCCATTAACTAGTTGTAACAGACTGTATTTTCCAAAGATGGCTACAACAATATCTCCCATATCACAAGCTCTTCTACAACTTAACTACTCTCCAATCAAAAGTGGAACCTGGCCAGGCTTGTGATTCACTTATAACCAATAGAATGTAGCAGAAGTGATGATGCACGACTTCCAAATGTGATGCAACTTCCACCTTGCTAGAATATACACTTGCCTTTAGAGCCCCTAAGCTTCTGTGTAAGAAGCCTGGGCTTCCATGCAGTACAGGGGCCCAAGTCATATGGAGTCCATATGTAGGTGTTCTGACCAACAGCCCCAGGTGACATCACAACTTACACCAGTATCAATGGCAAAAATGTAGAAGTGAAGACACGTCTGAATAATTCCAGTCTCCCACTCTCGAATCACCTCCAGCCTTCAAGTCTCTCCAGTTGTGGTCGCAGACATCATGCAGCAGAGACAAGCCATCCCTACTACCTACTTTCTGAATTGCTGACCCACAGTACTAGTGAACACAATCATTTTTTATGCATCAATAATAACTGGAAAATTGTGTGATACTTGTTGAGTTACCCAATTAGCATCTGGGCAATCTCTTCTTTGGGTTTTTCATCTACTACATTGTTTTACAATACTAGCTACTTCATAGGAAGTTGTGAAGATTAAATGAGATCATTTATGAAAAGTACAAAACACGTGTCTATCGCACACGAAGAGGTCAAACAGTA
Source organism: Eubalaena glacialis (assembly GCF_028564815.1). NCBI lineage: Eukaryota > Metazoa > Chordata > Mammalia > Artiodactyla > Balaenidae > Eubalaena > Eubalaena glacialis. The sequence continues at coordinate 8,105,113 of NC_083725.1, read as the reverse complement.
ATAGTCACAACAATTAAAAAGTAAGGATTTTATTACATTTAAATCTTTAATATATGTGAAAATTATTTTGATTTAATGCATAAGGTTGTATGTATTACTTACCAGTCAACTCCAAATTAACATTTAGATTAGTAGGCAAATTACTGTCTTTAAAATGATATGTGAAGAAAAAATGTGCATATATGAAAAAAGAGCTTATGCTTATTTCAGGATTGATACTTGGTGTGCTATCATGGGCGTAAAGAAATTTTCACCTAGGTCTTATTCTGTTCATTTGTTCAAGTTGGAAAATGGAAACAGGAAGAATATCCCAAGATGTGGTAAACCAAAAGAAAATTCTCTCCAAGATTACAGCAACTTTATCTAGGCTGTAAGGAAGCCTAATAAAAAAGATTCTCCTCATTCATGAGGAGCTAATTCACACGCTACATGCACTGCCACTCAGAGGTACCAAAATGTAACTGCATTTTCTAACCCAACCTCATCTTGTTTTATTTTATATTTAAAAAAATTTTTTTATTAAAAAAAAATTTTTTTTTTAAATTTTTGGCCGCACCACGTGTCTCGTGGGGTCTTAGTTCCCCGACCAGGGATCGAACCCGTGCCCTCGGCAGTGAAAGCTCAGCGTCCTAACCACTGGAATTCCGGGGAATTTCCTCATCTTATTTTAGAGCTCCATGCCCTACAATGGTAGAAAACACTTGGTCTTCTCAGCTTAAAATTTAGAGGGGGAGTAAAGAAAGCAAGGGAGGTCAGGGGAAATGTTAACAGTAACATGGTCTCAACTGGAGACTGGCTTTAGTCAGAGCCCATGGAAAAGCTCTGGCACAAAAATTGCACCGCAGACTTAGTCCCAGCTTGATGGAAGGAGTCGGCCATTTGTTGGCTGAGGTCTTTGCTCTAGTTGGGAGCTCAGCATCCAGGCGAGGTAGCTCCCATTTGGCAGAGGGCAAATCTCCAGAGAAGTAAATAGCTGTGGATTGTCATAAGCCAACACTCAACGCAGCTGGGTCGCAGATGCACTGATTAGCAAAAAGGATTTGGACAGGGCACCAAAATCAAATCAAAATCATCCACTACATAATGTAATATTCAATGCTCTATTGCTGAGAATGCCAATGCTTGTTCTTGAAAGATCAAGGAAAGATTTTATAATTAGAAACTTCTTGTTCAACAAAGCCAAGTTTTGTCTAAACATTGATTCACAAATATTTTTAAAGTCTATTTTGAAACTCAGTGAAAAACAATGATCCCTCTCTCTCTTTTTTTTCTGAATGACGTCTCCCAACCCCATGATTCAATGGGTGAGAGAGTCCATATACAGCCAGAAATAAAAGTATGTTGTTTCCCCTAAATGTCCATCGACAGATGAATGGATAAAGAAGATGTGGTACTATACACAACGGAATATTACTCAGCCATTAAAAAAAAATGAAATAATGCCATTTGCAGGAACATGGATGCACCTAGAGATTATCATACTAAGAGAAGTCAGTCAGAAAAAGAAAGACAAATAACATATGATATCACTTGTATGTGGAATCTAAAATATGACACAAATGAACATATCTATGAAACAGAAACAGACTCACAGATACAGAAAACAGACTTGTGGTTGCCAAGGGGGTGGGGGGTGGAGGAGGGAAGGATTGGGAGTTTGGGATTAGCAGATGCAAACTAGTATATACAGGATGGATAAACAACAAGGTCTTACTGTATAGCACAGGGAACTATATTCAATATCCTGTGATAAACCATAATGGAAAAGAATATGAAAAAGAACATATATATGTATAACTGAATCACTTTGCTGTACAGCAGAAATTAAAACATTGTAAATGGACTATACTTCAATAAAATTTTTAAAAATATATGTTGCTTCCCTAACTCAAAATACCCATGTTACATTGGCTTTTCTAACCTGCCTGCCTATTTTGAAAAAGTTATCTACATGTCTTTCTTCATCCCAGCTAAAATCCCAGATGAGAATTCCTCAGGAAGGGTTATATTTTCAGGCGCAGACAAAGGCAGAGAGTACACCAAACTCTTCAAGTAGAGGGGTAACTGTTTTACTGTAAGAATTTCATGTGGCATAGTAAGGGAGAAAAATGATCGTGGAAATCTAGGACCAAGAACTGCAGTAAGCTTCATTCACAAGGAGAGAAATGCCAGGGTTATTCTATACCCAGGGAAGCTTCACCACCTTGGCCACAGGTGGGTTGTTTCACCGCCACCGCTACTCAGTTTCTCTCTGCCTATTTGTTTCATTCCGTGTCACCTGCATCTCTTCCCACCCCCACTAGCTTCTGCTATATCATCCCTTCTGTTTACTCATAACTGCATCTTACATAGGACACTTTGTAACTGGAACACTACTACATGGCATCTCTATACATTCTATTATCTTCACCTGCTTTATTATCAACATTTTTTTCACATTCTTATGAGAGGAGACTGACCAGCCATTCTGGCACAAGGTTTCCATTTCCAATTCAATAACTTAGTTCAACCACGTGCTACCTGGCTACCTGGCCAGGAAGGGCCATGATAACTCCACCCACACCAAATTGTTTCTCATATCTTAGTTTCCACAAACTGAAATGCCCCTAAAATTTTTCTTGATGTCTCATCCTTTTGCCTGTCCAGTTTTTTCCTGGCCTGAGATTCCTCCTAAGAGCGCTACCAGAGAAAGATGGGGCTCATGTTGCCAGCAAATTGGGAAACTGGAGTTAGTCTTCTTTTATCTCCATAACCCATGGGCAAAAGGAGAGTGCCAGGTGTCAGAACTAATCAAGAGAGAATCCCAGCCCAGAGGAGTGGGTATGGACAAGGATAAAGTATGATCACCGAATTCCCAGGACGAGCTCGGGATTATTTTGACCCAAGTCTTTGCATTTCCATATAGGAGATAATAAATAACCAATTTAAAACCCAACACTATTCACGGCAGCACCATCATAAGAAAACCAAAACGCTGTGTGCAGGGATTTGCAAACGTTCCGTCTAGTGCTCCATCATGAACGAGAATCAATTATCTCCTAGTAGCCTTCGTATGATGGCTACTCTTCACTACCAGCTGGCTTTCTCACTCTCTACCATTGGTTAGAAGTGGAGAGCAAAATACCGGTTTGGGGGAAAAGATAAAGGGGATGGTGAGTTGAAGAAAAATCAAAAATCCAGGAGAGATGCAGAACTAGACTCCCTCAGGGAGGTTGCAATAGTTTTTATGTTTGCAACAGATGAGCTCTGTCCTCTTTTCAAAACTTAAGAAGTTGATGTCCTCACAGTTGGTCATACACGACAGTTTTGAATAAAAATACATACTCCGCCCTGAGGAGGTGAAAGAAAGCGAATATAACTGTAATGACTCTGTTTTCTCCTACCATATTCCTAGGAATAACCTCTTTTCAGAGACTCACCAATTTTTCTCTAGCCCCAAATGAGCTAAAAGACAGAGTCTATTAATTACTGACCCAGAGAATGGATTTTATTTCCTAACTTAAAAGGAACATTCACCTTTCCTTTCCTCAATGCTGTCTTAAGGAAAAGTCCATCTTTGCCATACCCTCTGCAGGACCACCCCACCCTCACCCATCCCACTCACCCACGTATTCCGCGGACAAAAGCAGGTAACTGTCTCTAAGGGGGAAAAGGTGGTTATTTCGCAGTCACTTTATACCCAACACTACCTTTTCCGGTAAGTAAGTAAATGTTTTCAACAGCACAGGTCTGGTGGTACTTCCGGGTGCAGGACCTCATGCCTTCATAGCATATCCCAAGATGATATTTTTTACATTTATAACACATCGTCGAAGGCTCTGCCAGACACAGAAAGAGGTGCTTAAAGGATGCAGTATGGAGAAGGTTCTCCAGGCCTGGGGGCTTCCCAACAGGAACTTACTATTGACTAGTGGTTCGCAACTTATCTCGGGACCCTGTTCCCTTTGATAATCTTGTGAAAGCTAACTTATACAGACATAAATCAAATATTGTATATAATCTCAAAAGGTTGGAGTTCCTGGAAAATTTATCTATGGTCCCCAAGTAATGAACCCCTTATCTAGCCTAATGATTTTGTCCAGTAATGGGGAAAAGGAAGCAAAGACAGGGATTTTAGCTTCCTTACTCCACGAAATGGACTAAATTGGTCTGGGAGAAGATCAAACTCCTAGGATTCTATAGTAGGAATGGATAACAGCTCTCTCAAAAGATGGAGGGGAAGGTTTACTCCAAAAATGTCACCAATAACCTTTTTACCAAGGACTTTAGACTAGCTGTGGTCGTACCTATCAGATGTTCACGAAATTCACCTGTGAAAAGAAGAAGTTTCCCTGTCATAATCGCACATGCATCGGCCAAAGCCCCAAGAGCCAATTCTGGAAATTTCTCCTTCCCCAGCATCTTCCCATCTCTTACTCAACAACCAACCCTTCCTCTGTCTCCAGGACTTACCCTTACTCACGCAGACCAGAAAGGCTATGCACAGCAGAAACAGGACAAACATCCTGGGACTTTGGTCATGTGCAGTTGCCTGTGGAAGGTACTGGTTGATCTCCCCCAGTGTTCTGTCCTTGGGCTATTCATCTAAATCATATAATCATAAACTTTCAGTGACGAACAGTACCTCAATGTTCCCAGAACCAACCGAACCACCAACTGGAGTCTCAATGCCCCTAAGGTATCTATTTTAAAATTCTCCTCAATGATGAATATATATAAATACACACACACACACACACACATATATATATACATTCTTTATTCATTATTGTATAGCTAAGCCTTGTGCTCTACAAGTAAAGTTAAATTTTTTTCCCACATTTTAACCTTTCAGATATTTCAAGACAGGATTTGGACACCTTAGTTCCTTTTAGCTCTCTTCACTAATCTCAGGATAATCTCAGATTTGTCTTTGTCTCACTTAGACTGAAGCACCAGGAATGAAGTTCAGGATTCCAGGTATAGTCTGAATGTGGGGGAAACACTGAGTGTCCCTTCTGTGGTGTAGGAAAGGGACGTTTCAGCAGAAAGGTGAGATGTGCCTAGTTTGCCTTCAGGTGTGATTAACTAATTCATGGATTTTTTAAAGTAAATATTTTCTACACACGTACCAAATGCCAACATCACAAAAAAAGAAGTCACCAAGCGAACCAGGCCACTAATCTGTGGCCTCACAAAGACATGAGTCTAGTTAAGGAGACCACAAGTACATCAAGCACAGTTGGCTATGGGGCCCTAAATGAGAGACATTCAAAGTTGACTGCCTGACCAGGGAAGGCTTCCCTGAAGAAGGGATAGTTGAGCCGGACTTTGAAGGCTAGTGATGTGTTAGCTAGAAGAAGTGAATAGGGACAGGAACCCAAAGGAACAGCAAATGTCAAAATACAGAGATGTCAGGCAACCTGACACACTGGGATGAGAGCTGGTCATGTGGTTCTAGAGACATGGGTGAGCAAGAAACTCAGAGAGATGCACCTTGTTGGAGGTGATGGCATATGGGTAAAGAGAGGGGCTCAAGGGGACAATGCACTGCACTTGTTGCTGAGATTACTTTGTCCCAAGCACGTAAAATGGGATTTCCTCCTCATTATTGTGCCATTGCAAGACATCAATGAAAAGAGTCATTTTTCCCAGGGCTGGAAAAGACATTAAAGTACCCACTCCTCTGTACCAATACTGAATTCTAGAAAGGACATCTCCCTTTATCCCAAACTTAAGTTTGGTACACACATGGGTTCAGGTCCTGGCTCTGCTGCTTGCCAACATGTGACTCTGGGTGAGTTACTGACGTCCAGAATAATTTTCATCATAGGACTGGTATCAGTAGTTTATTAAAGTCTGGGAAAAGAGAAAGCTCATATTTGTTAAGGCCCTGGAAACTATCAAGCACTAACTCCCTGTGCAGTGCTTAGAATCTCAGGAGAAGCCTGGGCCCTTTTCCTAGGGTCGGTGTCAGAAACTGCAGTCAAAAGGAGCCACATGCAGGAAAGGGCACCTGGCTGAGAGAGGCAATGAGGTGGAGGCTGTAACTGTGGTTTTGGCATTCAAGGGCCAAGAGCCTGGCTGTGAGGATGATGTTGGGAGCATCCTGTCAGGTGTTAAGCTGCAGCGAGGCTTACATTTGGCTTTGGGTATTGGAAAAGATGGAAAGATTAATTACATTGTCTTCTAGAATGAACTGTGAAGACACAGTCAGCTTTAGAACAAACTGTTTAATTTGCTTTGGGTGGGTTAGCAGCTGGGAACTAGTTGAGTTCTGATTCACTGAGACTGGGCGAGAACTGGGTCCCCTTCTCATAGCTCAAGCTTGAGGTCATCCACGAGCTGATGAGGCTCAGTTTCATATCTCTACCTCAGACCCCTATTTCGAGTTCCAGATTCACATCCACAAATACACATTCTACTTTAGAAGGCTCACACATACCACAAGACATTGTTTACAAGAGAAAATTTGATGGATGAGATACTGTGGTAGGATGAGAAGTAGATCAGAGAACCTCTTGCTTGGGTGGAGTTGCAAAATTCTACAATCCTAGCTGAAAATAATCCCGTAGAAAAGAGATTCAGAATTCAATGGGCCTTCCAGAAAATATCTGCCAAGGGGCACCTTGAAGGAAGAAGAATAGAAACTGGGCAAACCCTCTGTGGTTTGACCTAGAATTTCTTCTTCCTTTGCTATGATTCTAGAGTCACTCGCTTTAAAGAGAGAGAAGAGAAAACAGGTGACAAATAAAGGCTCAGAAGTTTGCCTTCTTGATAAGCCTTTGGAAAGTCCTGAAAAATGCTATCTAGTTTCCAACATCTTCTCCTGAAAGATGGAAGAATAGAAAATGAGATTCAAAGACTTCACAATCTTGATTGCCATTCTAGAATCAATTCTTTTCAAAGGAACAAATTCCCTCATGTTTAAGGCCTCTCTTATTAGGCAAAGATGGGCTCCACACTCTGGTCATAGAAAAGGAACACTATAAATTTTGTGGCATTTGAGCTAAGACTTTATTTCACCCAATCTTTATCTGATATCTAAAAATGTCATCCTTGAGATATTTTGATGAACATATTGTTTCTACAACTAAAGAACATGTCGTTAAAATGAATTCATGACAGAAGATTCCTATTGCCTCTAGCCAAAGTACCATAAGCTCACTGATGGGTTTCAGAGACTGACAGTGCCAGAACTGGTCATAATTTTCCAGTGGTTTACCCATGGTGAACCTTACCTGAGTTAACTTTTGTAGAGATAGATACCTAAAGCATGGGCAAAACTGGCCAGATTCACAATATAAATTTCCTAAAGATCAAGCCATGTGATAATTCTAGAGATGATTTCACATCCCTACAAAGTAAACAGTCCCTGGCCTTGGAGAACAGATTTCTAGTAAAGTGAAAGAGTTCTGGGCTGAGAATCAGAAATTCTAGGTGGAAGGCCCAGCTTGGTCATAGATTATACACCTTTTCATCTCTTTCACTCTTCGTTTTCTCATCCATAAAGTGTGGAGCTAGGTGAGCTTTTTTTGGACTTATTCGTTGCTCTGCTCTTACACATGAAACTGTGCCTGGTCCATAAAAGCTCTCAATAAATATTAGTTGAATGTATGAATAAATCTCCAAAAGGCATTCAATCAAGATGGTTAAAAGTATGGCTTCTGAAACTAGAAAGTCTTGCTCTGAGTACTGGCGCTATAAATTACTAGATATGTGATCTTGGGTAAGATGCTGGACCTCACCAAGCCTCAGTTTCCTCCTCTGTGAAATTGGGATAAGAATGATAATATCACAACTGCATTAATAATAATTACTATGATGGACAGTATATAAAAAAACAAAGTTAACTTCATGTAAGCTCCAACATTTATTAATTATCATTCTCTGCTATGGGGTGGAGAGAGCATGAACTTGAGCTCCCAGAGGAAACCTTGTGTGATTGGTTCCCCTTAGGCATGAATAATTCCTGCTCTATGATGAAGAGGAAGGTTTCTTCTTGTGGCCTGAAGACCTGTGCTTGCAGACCCTGGCTTCTTTTCTTCCTGTGTAACAGACTTCTCTGTCAGGATGGACAAACACTTCTTGTTGCTCTTACCCGTCGTCTGCTGCATTGTGGGTGAGTCACAGACTTGAGGAGTGGGCTCCAGAGACAGGATCTAGGAAGCCCCATGGAACTCCATATGTGTAGTTGGTGTCCATGCGGGGCTGAGTCTTGACCACGTTTATGTGGGAGGGGAAGCCAGCCTTCAGAATGCTCCCTGGGCCTCCATGCCAACTTGTCTGCCCTTTTCAACATTCGGCCACTCCCCACCAAGGGCTCAAGCCGCTGTGGCTGCCCCATCAGAGTGCTCTCCACTCTGTCCCTACCATTCCCCATAATCAAAACTCCTAGTGAGATTTTCCTCAGGACATCCTTCCCATTTATAAATCTGTACCCCATCTGCTGAGTCTACAGTGAATAATTTTGTAGTTGGTTTTGGTGCTATCAAGGGCTTTTGATGCCCTTATCAGGGATTTTTATATTACAACAAATGATTGCAGGAAAGAAAATACTGGAGGCACTGGAATCAGACAGATTAAAAAATGTTTCAGTCACTGTCTTAAATTCTCTGTTCCTCTGGTTGCTCACTTGAGAAATGGGGAAATCCCTACTTACAAGGCTTTTGTGAGGATTAAATCAGATACAAAGTAAGAGAACATGGCCCATATGAGATGCTCCATAAATGTTACCTTCTCACTTAGGTGCATCCGGGAGAGGTGTTTTTTAATTAAACCTGTATTTTGACCAGCTCACCCCACAGTACCACATAAAGTGGCACTGACTATGATATAATTCATGAGGTCTTCACGTAGATTCAGTTCCAAGTTAAAAACAGAGTATATCACCTAACAATACGTAAGCCGCCAATCTCACAAATCCCATCGTAGTAATGCTAGCATAGGTAAAACAGTTTAAAGCTCTCAGCCTCATTATCACACTCTTGTGATACACTACAGTGCTGCCAGGTAAGCCAGGCCAGCATTAACAGAACCATTTTTAAGCCGGAAAACCATTTAGCCGGAGGCAAAATCTTTGCTCAAAGTCACCAGGTTAAAAGGGCTGAAGTCGGGACCAGAAACCTTTAACTCTCACAGAGGCATTTCTCGGGGATGTGGAGTTGGTGAGAGATCCAGCTGCTTACGCCCGGATCCCAGCCACCAGCTCTCCACCCGCCCCTGCACTGCACCCCGCACCCCAGGCCTGGATAGGTCTAGCTTCTTCTAAGTCCCTGCCTCCCCTGGCCTCACACCAGCTCTGTGCTCTCCAGCAGTGACACCCCTGAGATGCATAACATGCCACCTTCGCACACAGACAGATCGCTGTAGAAGGGGCTTCGGTGTCTGTGTTGCTGAGAAGCACGAGACGTGCATGATCTTAAAGATCTTCCAGGGTAAGTTAGAGGAGGTGCTGTGAGATTCCTAGAAAATTCTTAGGAGAGTACTTCACCAATTTCCTATCTCAGACTAAGGCCAACTCAAGAGAGGAACCAAAGTGCCTTATACCCCTGGGCATGGGTCTCTGTGCATGCAGACAGAAGAGGACTTGGGGAAATGAGACAGGAGGAAGAAGCATCTGTACAAAGAGTTGAGGGTTGCCAGGGAACTTAGGCAAATAACCCCTGCAGGGGACCTGTGATTTCTTCATCTCCCTGCCTGAGTCCCCTTGGGAAGTACAAGATGGGAAGCCAACCCCAAACCTACCTCGGATGCCTAATTAAATTTTTACTGACAGGACTAGTGCCAGGTTTGACTTGTCTTTAAAGAACTTAGATCACTGGCTTATTTTCTATGATTCCTTCTTATTACAGATAACATCCTCCAGTTATCATATATGGTGTGTCAGAGATTCTGCAGAGAATTGACATACAATCTCAACGATAGAACTTATGTTCATACATGCTGCAACTACAATTATTGTAACTTCAAAAATCTAAAATATTTTTTCTCCTAAGTTGTCCCTTTAAAATGTTATTGATGTTTCTCTGCCTTCACAGTCTGCCCGCCCTTGCTTTTCTGCCCTGTCTGTCCTGGAAGGATCCCAGCTCTCTCTGTAATTCAGTGTTATCCTTCCTGTTGCCTCAAGCTTGGTTCCTACCTCAGTCGGAGGATAATGATTCTGAACAACAGATTTCTCCCATTACAGGGTCTGGCATTTCTGTACTTCAAGAGGCCTCCCCCAAGAGGCCCAGTAGAAAACTTTAAAACAAGACCATTCTAGATCCTTGCGATTATCTTAGATAGTGGAGGCGGACTAGAAATTCTTATCATGGCTATGATTAAGCAGAAGTAGCAACAAAACAGATGGTGGACACTCAAGATTTTCCTCTAGTGGCAAAAAGTTATTCTCCCCCGTGGACAGTGTCCATCTCACACTCAGTCATGATTTTCTTAGCATTTACACGGTGTCTCCACATACAATGTAAGAAACAGCAAATAAAGAATTTCCTGCCTCTGTGACATTCACAGCTCACACATAGCCACTTCTAGGCCTGTCAAGATGTACATTCAAGATACATTACAACTCTCATTTCTTCCTATTCCTCTTCTAGTCTTCTCAATTCCTTTCCTCTTTTGCCACCCACCTCTACTCTGACCTCCCCAGCAATGAACACAATGACTATACAAATTCTCCCTCTTCTGAATACCCAAGTCACTTTATGGGTACTTTTTTTTTTTTTTGACACTGTCTCACAAAAATGAATCATTTCTCTGTTTGTCTAATTTGCCCTAGTATGTTATAAATCACAGCTAGAACATGTGCCTTGTCTTATTCATCTCTATTGCCTTTAGCTGGCCAATTAAACTTTATTGTGTTTAATTGAACAGTCTGTAAAGCTGATGGAATTTTTCTTGTCCATCTGTTTAGCATGACTTTTCTGGGTTTTTACCTATTTTGTTGAGTGTACCGGGAATGGTAACCTCTACTCCCTACCAGGCATAGAATGTTCACTCCAGTGCCAACATACCATGTGTTTTTCTCAAAGAGATTATGAAAAGGACATTTCTTACTATGGGACCCTCCACTACTCAAATATATTAACTAAAAAAAAATTTTTTTGATGGGATTCTTCTAAAACTCAAGAGCTAATCTTACTTCAAAATTCATAATCAATACTTTATTATATCAAGTATGAAATAGGCCTGGAAGTTTAGAAAGGGTAATCTGGCCCAACCCTTGGAAATATCCGAAAGCACATGTTTTCCTAGTTTTAATGATGTCAGGATTGATCAGATAAATTTGCTTGTTCTCAGATTTATCTATACCATATAAAGTTTCCCTTCAATCTATCATCTAACAGATTTTAGCCCTATTGATTATTGTTAACAAGATCTGTTATTCATTATGAGTTGAATAATAATTATCTTCTTAATTAAAGTATAATTCATATATAATAAAATGCACATATTTTAAAATATACAGTTTGATGTGATTTGAAAAATGTATAAATCTATATAACCACATCTCATTTAAAACATAGAATATTTTTATCACCTTAGTAAGTTTCTTCAGGTAACAATCCACTCCCAAAAGTATTATTCTAACTTCTATCACCATAGAACTAATTTTACCTGTTCTTTTTTTTGGCTGCATTGGGTCTTCATTGCTGCGCGCGGGCCTTTCTCTAGTTGCAGCGAGCGGGGGCTACTCTTCGTTGCGGTGCGTGGGCTTCTCACTGTGGTGGCTTCTTTTGTTGCAGAGCACGGGCTCTAGGAGCATGGCTTCAGTAGTTGTGGCTCACAGACTCTAGAGTGCAGGCTCAGTAGTTGTGGCGCACGAGCTTAGTTGCCCCACGGCATGTGGGATCTTCCCGGACCAGGGTTCGAACCCATGTCCCCTGCATTGGCAGGCAGATTCTTAACCACTGTGCCACCAGGGAAGTCCCAGCCTGTTCTTGAACTTATTATAAAAGAAATTATACAGAAAGTACTACCTTGAGTCTGGTTTCTATCACTCACCATAATATTTTTAAGATTCATGCATGTTTTCGCTTATATCAAAAGTTTATTCTTTTTTTTCCCATTGTATACATACACTACAATTTATTAAATCAATTCTCTTATTGATGGACATTGAGTTGTTTCCAGCTTTGGGCTATTGTGAATAAAGCTGCTATGAACATTTTCATATAAGAGTTTTGATGGACATACACACTCATTTCTCTTTGGTAGGTAATTAAAAGTAACATGTATGAGTCATAGGGTAGGCATATGCATAACTTTAAAAGAAACTGCCAAATAGTTTACCAAAGTGGTGGTACCAATATATAGTCCTACCAGTACTGTATGAGAATTCCAGTTACTCTACATAATTCCCATCACCAATTATTATCAGTCATTTATTGTTTTGTTTTTTGTTTTTTTACTTTTTGGCTGCACCTTGCAGCATGTGGGATCTTAGTTCCCTGACCAGGGATCGAACCCTCACCCCCTGCAGTGGAAGCTCAGAGTCCTAACTGCTGGACCGCCAGGGAAGTCCTATCAGTCATTTAAATTTTAACTAGTCTACTCATCGTAAAAGTTATCTTACACTTTACTGATAACTAATGGAATTCAGCCACTTTTTATGCTCCAGGTTAGATAATAATTCATCCATGTTTCCTTCTAATACTTTCATGGATTTAAATTAACATTTTGATTCTCCATTTGGAATTTACCCTTGTAAGAAACTGATCCAATTTAATCTATTTCCACATGACTAGCCAATTAGTCCAACAACATTTATTTTTTATTTATTTTTTAAATACATCTTTACTGGAGTAAAATTGCTTTACAATGTTGTGTTAGTTTCTGCTGTACTACATGAATCAGCTCTATGCATACATATATCCCCATATCCTCTCCCTCTTGAGCCTCCCTCCCACCCCTGTAGGTCATCACAAAGCACCGAGCTGATCTCCCTGTGCTATGCAGCGGCTTCCCACTAGCTATCTATTTTACATTTGGTAGTGTATATATGTCAATGCTACTCTCTCACTACATCCCAGCCTCCCCTTCCCCCACTGTGTCCTCAAGTCCGTTCTCTACATCTACATCTTTATTCCTGCCCTACCACTAGGTTCATCAGTACCATTTTCCTAGATTATATATATATATATGTGTTAGCATACGGTATTTGTTTTTCTCTTTCTGACTTACTTCACTCTGTATCACTGACTCTAGGTCCATCTACCTTACTACAAATAACTCAATTTCATTCCTTTTTATGGCTGAGTAATATTCCATTCTATATATGTGCCACATCTTCTTTATCCATTCGTCTGTCAATGGACATTTAGGTTGTTTCCATATCCTGGCTATTGTAAATAGTGCTGCAATGAACATTGTGGTACATGTATCTTTTTGAATTATGGTTATCTCAGGGTATCAAAAACATTTATTTTAAAGTTTATATTTTTCTCAACTAATTTGAGATGCCTCTTTCATAATATGCTGAATTTCCATTAGCACTTAACACTAATTCTGGGTTCTCTACTTAGTTAAATTTTTCTACACATTACCTCTACCTCACAACATACACAAAAAACAAATTCAAACTGGATTGTAGGTTTAAAGTGAAAAGTGAAACAATAAAACTTCTAGAAGAAAGCACAGCATGTATTTGTAACTTCGGAATAGGCAAACGGTTACTTAAACATCATCTGAACAGCAAAACCATTTTTAAACATTGATAAGTTAGACTTCATTGAAATTAACAATGGCGGTTCATCAAAATGTATCAGTAAGAGAGTGAAAAGACAAGTTAAGGACTTGGAGAAGATATTTGCAATACTGATATCCTACATAGAACTTGTATCCAGAACATAAAAATCTTACAGCTTTCCTAGACAAACAAAAGCTGAGGGAATTCATCACCACTAGACCTGCCTTGCAAGAGATGCAGAAAGGAGTTATACAAGGTGAAATAAAAAGATGTTAATTAGTGACATGAAGACATATGAAAATATATAACACACTGGTACAGGTAAATATACAGTCAAACTTAGAAAACTCTAATAGCATGGTTTGTTAACCACTTAACTATACTACAAAGGTCAAAGGAAAAAGCATTAAATATAATTTAGCTACTATAATTTGTTAATAAATACACAATATAAAAAGAGGTAAATAATGACCTCAAAATATAAAAAAGATGAAGTAAAAGAGTGAAGTTTTGTAGACAATCAAAATTAAGTTGCTATCAGGTTGAACTAGATTGTTTTACCCATGAGATGTCTTATATAAGACTCATGGTGGAGGGGAAATTGGAAAAAGATAGTCAAAAGGTACAAACTTCCAGTTATAAGAAAGTTGCTAAGAGCTCTCATCACAAGGAGACTTTTTTTTCTTTTTATTGTATCTCTATGAGATAAAGGATGTTAACTAAACCTATTATGATGACCATTTCACAATATATGTAAACCAAACCACCATGAAGTACACCTTAAACTTATATAGTGATGTATGTTAATTATTTCTCAATAAAACTGGGTGGGGGGAAGACTCATGGTAACCACAAAACAAAACCCTTGAGTAGAGGTACAAAAGATAAAGAAAGGGGAAACAGAGCAAACCACCATGGAAAACACCAATTTACAAAGGTAGGCAGAAACAACAGGAAAAAGAAACAATATAAATACAAAAAAACCAGAAAACAATTAATAAGATGGCATTAGTAAGTCCTTACATATCAATAATAACTCTAAATGTAAATGGATTGAATTCACCAATCAAAAGGCACAGAGTGGCTGGAAGGATAAAACAACAAGACCAAACCATGTGCTGCCTACAAGAGACTGACTTCAGTTTTAACACATTATTGACTGGGAGATTTTTGCAGAAACTAATGCTTGTGGCTATAATATGTCTCCAGTCAAAAATGTGTTAAGGACACATATAGGCTCAAAGTGAAGAGATGAAAAAAGGTAATCCATGCAAGAGGAAACCAAAAGAAAGCAGGGGTAGCTATACTTATATCACAAAAATTAGGCTTTAAGCCAAAAAACAGTAACAAGAGACAAAGAAGGTCAATATATAATGATAAAGGGGCCAATTCACCAAGAAGATATGACGATGATAAATATATACAAACCCAACTTTATGAAGCACATAAATGTATTAAGACAATACTAGCAGGGTAAAAGAGAAATAGACTATGATACAACAGTAGTAGGGAACTTCAGTACCCTACTTTCAGCAATAGATAGATCATACAGATAGATGATCCAGATAGATCATCTGGACACAAAACAAGTCTTAGGAAATTTTTAAAGACTGAAATGATACCAAGTATTTTTTTCTGACCACAATGGTACGAACCTAGAAATCAGTAAAAGAGGAAACTGGAAAATCTACAAACATGTGGAAATTAAACAACACACTCCAGAACAACCAAAGACTCAAAAAAGAAATCAAATGAGAAATCAAATAGTATCTTGAAGCAAATAAAAATGGAATCACAACATACTAAAATTTATGGGGTACTGCAAAAGCAGTTCTAAGAGGAAAATTTATAGTGATAAATGCATATATTAAGAAAATAGAAAGATCTCAAATAAACAACCTAACTTTACACTTCAAGGAACTAGGAAAAGAAGAACAAACTAAGCCCAAAGTTAGCAGAAGCAAAGAAATCACAAAAATTGGAGTGAAAATAAATGCAATAGAGACCAAACATTTTTTTAAATAAACAAAACTAAGATCTGTTTTTTTTGAAAAGATAAACAAAATTGACAAATCATTAACTGGACTAAGAAAAAAAAAAGAGATTCAAATAATAAATTCAGAAATGAAAGAGGAGACACTACAAATGATAACACAGAAATAATAAGGATCATATGAGACTACTAAGAACAATTACAGGTCAATCAGTTGGTTAACCTAGAAGAAATGGATCAATTCCTAGAAACATACAACCTATGAAGACTGAATCAGGAAGAAATAGATAATCTGAACAGACCAATAATAAGTAAGGAGACTGAATCAGCAATCAAAAGCCTCCCAACAGAGAAAACTGAAGGACCAGATGGCTTCACTGGCAAATTCTACCATACATTTAAAGAAGAATTAATGCCAATCCTTCTCAAAGGATTCCCAAAAATTAAGGAGGAAGGAACATTTCCAAATTCATTTTACAAGACCAGTACTACCCTGATACCAAAGCCAGATAAGGACACTACAAGGAAGGAAAACTATAGACCAATATCTCTGATAAATATAGAGGCAGAAATTCTCAACAAAATATTAGCAAACCGAACTCAACAACATATTGAAAGGATTATACATTGTGACCAAATAGGATTTATCTCTGGGATGCAAGTATGGTTCAACCAATGCACATCAATAAATGTGATACACCACATTAATAGAATGAAAGATAAAAATTATATGATCATCTCAATAGATGCAGAAAAAGCATTTGACAAAATATAACATCCTTTCATGATAAAAATCCTCAAAACATTGGTTATAGTAGGAACATACCTCAACATAACAAAGGCAATTTATGACAAACCCACAGCTAACATTATATATACAGTACAAAATTGAGAGCTTTTCCTCTAAAATCAAGAATGAGACAAGGGTGCTCTCTCTAACCACTGTTATTTGACATATACTGGAAGCCCTAGTCAGAGCAATTAGGCAAGAAAAAGAAATAAAAGGCATTTAAATTGAAAAGGAAGAAGTAAAATTGTCATATTTGCAGATGATATGACCTTCGATATAGAAAACCCTAAAGACTTAACCAAAAAACTGTTAGAACTAATCAACAAATTCAGTAGAGTTGCAGGATATAAACTCAATGCACAGAAATCAGTTGTGTTTATACACTAACGACAAAACATCTGAAAAAGAAATAAAAATACCTCATTCACAATAGCATAAAAAGCAATATACCTTTTAACCAAGGAAGTGAAAGATCTGTATGATGAAAAGTACAAGACACTGATGAAAGAAATATAAGACACAAGCAAATGAAAAGATATCCCATGTTCATGAATTGGAAGAATTAATATTGTTAAAATGTCCATACTACCCAAAGCCAGCTATAGATTCAACACAGTACCTATCAAAATTCCAATGGTGTGGCATTTTTTTACAGAAATAGAAAAACAATTCTAAAATTTGTATGGAACCACAAAAGACACTGAATAACCAAAGCAATCATGAGAAGGAAGAACAAAGTTGGAGGCATCATAATTCCTGATATCAAGCTATACTACACAGCTATAGTAATTACAACAGTACAGTACTGGCATAAAAATAGACACACAGATCAATGAAATAGAATAGAGAGCCCAGAAATAAACCCCTACATTTACAGTCAGCTGATCTTTGACAATGGAGCCAAGAACACTCAATGGGGAAAGAATAGTCTCTTCAACCACCAAACTTCTAGAAGAAAATATAGGAAAGAAACTTCTGGACACTGGTCTTGGCAAAAGTTTTTAGACATGACACCAAAATCACAAGCAACAAAAGTAATATATATATATGCACTCCCATGTTATTGCAGCATTAGTTATAATAGTCAAGATATGGAGATAACCTAAGTCTCCATCAACATCAAAATATGAATGAATAAAGAAGATGTGGTGTACATATATATACAATGGAATATTATTCAGCTATGAGAAAGAAGGAAATTCTGCCATTTGCAGTAACAAGAATGAAACTTGAGGGCATTATGCTAAATGAAATAAATCAGACAGAGGAAGACAAATACTGTATGATCTCCCATGTATTTGGAACCTAAAAAAGCCAAGCTAGTAAGAACAGAGTAGAATGGTGGTTACCAGGGGCTTCAGGGTGGGGAAATAGGGGAAATGTTGTTTAAGGATACAAACTTGCAACCAGTAGATAAATATGTCCCAGAGAGATAATGCACAAAATAGTGATTACAGACAATAATACACAATTATAAACTTCAATGTTGCTAAGAGACTAGATCTTAATTATTCCCACCACAAAAAAGAAATGATAATTATGTGATGTGATAGAGGCATTAGCTAACGCTACAGTGGTAATTATACTGCAATATATAAATGTATCAAATCAACACATTGTACACCTTTAACTTACACATTGTTATATATCAACTATATCTTATAAAAATTAAAAATCAATTTGATAATGACAAACTACACAACAAAAAATGGGCAAAAGGCTTGAACAGGTTCTTCACAAAAAAGAATTCCCAAAAGGTCAATAAGTATCTGAAAAATGTTGCTGATGAGACTGTACAATCAGTTTGAAAAAATATGCTAAGTATGTTCTCAATCTCATTATAGGTGCACCCTATGACTTAGTGGTTCTACCCTAGGCAGCAAAATGAGTGAATAGGTCCAAAAAAAGATGTTTATAAGAATGCTCAGAGGAGTAAACAGAGGCCAAGAGAGATGACAGAATTAGCATAAATTGCACAATCTTAAATCACTATAACAGCTCTAATCCCTCTGGTTCTAAAGACTTGTCTTTTCCCCCCCTTATCATTCAGGGCAATTGGACAAGCTGTTTGGGCTTCCAAATTCCTTAGAAAGCACTTCTTTCTTTAATAGAAATTAGCTCACTGGAGGGTCAGTGTGTATTTTGGGAGGTCACATTTCCAATTGAATTCCCCTATGAAAGGCCCAGCTGTGATTAAAATGTGCTACATTTTAATCTTTAAAAAATGTAGAGAATTATTTAATAGTTTCATAGTCTGCTACTTTTCCAGAAAGCATTTCATTTAAAACCCCAACCTTCTTCTTGAACCTTTTAACTGTTCCCAGCCATATTAGTCCTGGATCAGATTAGAAGATTGCTTTAATCATTGTTTTTCATGCCCTTAGAGCAGCTGATAGAGTTATTTTGCTTCCTTTGAACAAACAACACACAGTCGATTTTTTATTAATGTCTGTTTTCTAATAGAAGAGTTGCCAAAAGATGTTCATGGATGCTTTATTTGTGATAGCTAAAAACTAGAAACAGTACAACTGCTCATCAACAGTAGAAAAGATGGTGTGGTATATTTGTACAACAGAACACCACATCACAGTATAAAGACTAAACTACTGCTACTTGCAGCAACATGGATAACTCTCAAAGACATGATGATGAGCAAAAGGAGCCAGGCAGACAAGGGTACAGTTCACTTCATTTACACAATTTCATTTACCTGAACTTTAAAAACAAGTAAGACAGACATATGATGATAGAATTCAGAACTGTTAGTTATATTTGAGGGTTATAACATAGGAAGAAACAGAGGGAGCATTACTTCAATTAAAAAAATTTTAACTGCCATTTAAACCATCATGGAAATATTTTCAAGAAGTTCTCTTCAACTATTCATGTATTAATATTGTTTTAATTACAGAGGCTTTGTAGTTGAGTTCAATATTTGAAAAAGCTAGCCCTCCTTCATTGCTCTTCTTTAGCATTTTGCTGGCATTTCTTGTTTATTCTTCCCATTGATCTTTATATTCAACATGTCTTAACTCCAGGGCAAAAAGTGATGGTATGCTTTTGCCAGTATTTTTTCAAGTCAACTACTGTATCTTTCAGGAGGTTTTAATAGCTTTCTTTATAAGGATTTTTTCTGTTGTATATGAGATTCCATTTTATATTCTAAGTTGTTATTGTAATGCAAAGGCTATTGATAACTGAATGTTAATTTCATGTCCTAGTACTTTAATAAATTATCATTATATCTCAGTTTTTCTATTGATTCTTTGGTTTCATAAGATTTTTTATACACTCTTTCATTTGAAAAAGAAAATAGTTTTGCCTCCTCCTTTCAAATTCTAAGCCCTCTAATTGCTTTCTGTTGTCTAATTGCATTGGCTATACTTCTAATATTATATTAATGAGCTGTCCTTGCCTTATTCCTTATTTTAGCATGACCATCTAATGTTTCCCCATTACATAAAATAGTGGCTTTGGGACTGACGTATACATCATTTTATCATGTTAAAGACATATTCATTGGGACTTGCTCAGTGGCGCAGTGGTTAAGAATCTGCCTGCCAACGCAGGAGACACGAGTTCAATCCCTGGTCCGGGAGGATCCCACATGCCGGAGCAACTAAGCCCATGCACCACAACTACTGAGACAGCACTCTAGAGCCCAACTACTGAGGCTGCGTGCCACAACTACTGAAGCCTGCACGCCTAGAGTCCGTGCTCCGCAACAAGAGAAGCCACCACAATGAGAAGCCCGTGCACCACAACGAAAAGTAGCCCCCGCTCACCGCAACTAGAGAAAGCCCGTGCACAGCAACGAAGACTCAACGCAGTCAAAAATAAATAACTAAAAAATAAATAAATTTATAAAAAATAAAGTACAAAAAAAAAGATACTCATCAATTCCCCTTTTATTGTTTTTTTTCATATAAATGGGTGTTAAATTTTGTCAAATGACTTCTTGTTTTCTTTGAAGATGATCATCTAATTTTTCTCAGTTATTATACTATATTAATTGATATTTTTTAACATTAAACCACGCTTACATCCCTAGAATAAGACTCACATAGTCATGATGTATAGTAAATATATTGCATTATCTGGCTCCAATTATTCACCCCTCGTTTTGTCTACATCCTCTGACCTATAATTTTTCATTGTCCTCCCATTGTAGGTGGGATAACCTGCCCAGTCTCCTAATTCTAGGCTTGGCCATGTAGCTTGCTTTGGCCACTGGGGTGTCAGCAAACTTAATGTAATCAGACGTTTAAAATGGGCTTGGGTCTTGCTCGAACACGGGTTCGAGCCCTGGTCTGGGAAGATCCCACATGCCACGGAGCAACTAAGCCCGGGCGCCACGACTACTGAACCTGTGCTCTAGAGCCCACGAGCCACAACTACTGAGCCCACAAGCCACAACTACTGAAGCTCACGCACCTAGAGCCCATGCTCCACAAGAGAAGCCACTGCAATGAGAAGCCCACATACCATAACAAAGAGTAGCCCCTGCTCTCTGCAACTAGGGAAAGCCCGTGCGCAGCAACAAAGACCCAATGCAGCCAAAAATTAATTAATTAATTAATTAATTTTAAAAATATACATATATATATTTTTTTAATTTATTTATTTTTTATTTTATTTTTGGCTGCATTGGGCCTTCGTTGCTGTGCGCGGGCTTTTCTCTAGTTGCAGGGAGCGGGGGCTACTCTTTGTTGTGGTGCGCGGGCTTCTCATTGCGGTGGCTTCTCGTTGTGGAGCACGGGCTCTAGGCGCACGGGCTTCAGTAGTTCTGGCATGAGGGATTCAGTACTTGTGGATCGCGGGCTCCAGAGCGCAGGCTCAGTAGTTGTGGTGCACGGGCTTAGTTGCTCCGTGGCATGTGGGATCTTCCCTGACCAGGGCTCGAACCCGTGTCCCCTGCATTGGCAGGCGGATTCTTAACCACTGAGCCACCAAGGAAGCCCCTATAGATATATTTTAAGCCACTGAGTTTTTAAATGGTTACTCAACAAAAACTAAATGATTCATTATATATTATCTCCTCATCTGCTTTTGAAATCTGCTAATATTTTGTTAAAGATTTTAAAATTGAAGTATTTTTATAAGTGAGATTTTTATAGTGCTCTATATTATGTAAACTCAAATTGGATTTAGATATTAATATTTGCTTAATAAAAACAATGAAATTTCCTTTCCTCATCTATAGTACAAAATAGTTTAAGTAGCACTAGGATCATCTAATCTTTAAAGGTTTTTTGGAAGTTTTCTGTGAAACTGTACAAGTCTAATGCTTCTTTGGGAGGTGATGGAAACTCTTTCATAATTTTCTCTATTTCTTTGATAGAAATCAGTTTGTGTAGACTTCCTAATCCTACTTTGGTCAGTTTGGGTAAAAATTCTATTTTCCTAGAAAATTACCTATTTCAATTATTGCTTATATCCATTTGTGTGGAATTATACAAATTAGTTTTGAAACTTAAATATTTGTTTAAATTTCCTCAGTTTGGATATTTATTTATCCTTTGCAATATCTAATTTTTAATATTTGTGAAGTCTTTTTAAAAAAAATAATATGTTAACTTGCGATTTGCCTATTTAGATGAACTTTTTAGTTCATTATATATTTTTCTGTTTTCCGTTTTCTACCTGTGGCAGACATACCCTAAGGTATGGGATATACCCAATGAGTCACACACTTGGATAACCCCCCGCCCCTTGTGTGTGGGCAGAACCTGTGACTTGATTCTAACCAATAGAATATAGCAAAGGTGATGGGGTGTTACTCATATTATCATGTTACATTGTATAAGACTCACTTTGCAGACTAGAAAGAGAGATTCTCCCACTGGCCTTAAAGAAGTGATATTAAAATTGCCTGTGGGGATGGCCACATGGCAGGGAACTGTGGATAGCCTCTGCAAACTGAAAGAGGTCCTAGCCAATAGCCAGAAATAAAATACAGACCTAGTCCTATACTACAACAAGATTAAGTCTATCAACAACCAGAGGGAGATTGGAAGTGGATTCTTCCTCAGTTAGGTCTCCAGATGAGAACATGGCCTGGCCTACACTTGACTGCAGCCTTGTGGGATTCTGAGCTGAGAACCCAGCTAAGATGTGCCTGGACTTCTGACCTATAGAAACTGTGAGATAAAAAATGTGTGTGTTTTTAAGCCATTAAGTCTATGGTACACAGTTACAGAAAGTAACACAGCCAAATGAAAATAAAACCCTAACTCTTAGATTTCTACATTTATTTATTGCTAGTTCTTTCTTTCTCTCTGCTTACTTTGTTTTTCTTGTTCTGCTACTTTGAGTTGAGTGTTTAATTCATTCATTTTCTTTTTTCATTTGTATGTGTATTTAATGCTATGTATTTTCCTCTAGTAAATGCTTTTGCTGTATTCCATAGTTTCTATGTCATGTTTTTCATGTTTGCTGTTAAGAAAGTCTACATTTTTTTGTTCTTGGATTGCCCTTTTGACATAGGAGTTGCTTAATAACATGTTTCTAATATTTCCTCGTTGTAGAGTCTTTTCAGTCTTGTTTTTAGCTTTAGTTTATTGCATGTGGTAAATAAATATTGCTTATATTATTTCTATTTCTTGAAATTTTTTGAGTATTTCTTTGAGGCTTTGCAAAGATTTCCCAAGTTTAGATATTTGAAAGGACACACCAGACTTCATAGAACATACTTATTCCTTATGGAGCATACTTACTCATAGAGCATACTAAGTGCCACTTTTATTTAAAGACAAAGGATACAATGCAGCAAAAGAAAGAGTGCAGGCAAGCATTGGGGGAATCTGACATTCCATGCATAGGCTCCCCAAGAATCCTTATTTGCATATAGACTATTCTCTGTCACTAGACTGAACAACCAAGATCTGAGTGAGGAATCTTGGCTTCAGGAGAGTTTAAAACAGAAGTTCTTAATGAGGGTGTATGTAACTGGGGTGAGGGTGGGGTGTTAATGTCTCTCTGACCACGTGCTCAAGCCAGGCTGGAAAAAGTTTATTTTACATCAGTAAATAAAATGTCCCTGAGGAAGGAGACAAGATGGTGGAATAGAAGGACTTGAGCTCACCTCCTCTCATGAAAATACTAAAATCACAACAAACTGTGAACAACCATTGACAAAAAAGACTAGGACCTACCACAAAAGATATTATACATCCAAAGACAAAGAAGAAGCCACAACAAGATTGTAGGAGGGGTGCATATGCAATATAATCAGATCCCATACATGCTGGGTGGGTGACCCACACACTGGAAAATAATTATATCACAGAGGTTCTCCCACAGGAGTGAGAGTACTAAGCCCCATGTCACACTCCCCAGCCTGGGGTTCTGGAATCAGGAGGAGGAGCCCCCAGAGCATTTGCTTTGAAGGCCAGCAGGGCTTGAATGCAAGAGCTCCATAGAACTGGAGGAAATAGAAACTCCACTCTGGAGGCACACATAAGGTCTCGTGCACACCGGAACCTAGGGAAAAAGCAGTGACTTCATAGGAGCCTGGGCCAGACCTACCTGCTGGTCTTGGAGGGTATACTGGCTAGGTAGGGGTGCCTGTGGCTCACTGTAGGAATGGGGACACTGGTGGCAGAGGTATTGTGGAGTGCTCATTGGCATGAGCTCTTCTGGAGGCTGCCATTTTAACACCAAGACCTGGCCCCACCCAACAGCCTGTTGGCTCCAGTGCTGGGATGCCTCAGGCCAAACAACCAACAGGGCAGGAACACAGCCCCACCCACCAGCAGACAGGCTGCCTAAAGTCTTCCTGAGTCTACAGCCACCTCTAAACAGCCCCCTTGACACAGCCCTGTCCACCAGAGGGATAAGAACCAGCTCCACCCAGTGGGCAGGCACCAGTCCCTCCCACCAGGAAGCCTGCACAAGCCTCTAGACCAGCATCACCCACCAGGGGGCAGATACCAGAAGCCAAGAGGAACTACTGATACAATCCTGCAGCCTGCAAAACAGAGACTGCAAACACAGTAAGTTAGACAAAATGAGACAGCAGAGGAATATCTTCCAGACGAAGGAACAAGATAAAACACCAGAAGACCAACTAAACAAATGGAGATAGGCAAACTACCAGAAAAAGAATTCAGAGTAATGATAGTAAAGATGATCCAAAGTCTCAGAAAAAGAATGGAGGCACAGATCGAGAAGATACAAGAAATGTTTAACAAAGACCTAGAAGATTTAAAGAACAAACAGAGTTGAAGAATATAATAATTGAAATGAAAAATACACTAGAAGGAATCAATAGCAGAATAAATGAGGCAAAATGAAAAGGTGAGCTGGAAGACAGCATAGTGAAATTACTGCTGTGGAACAGAATAAAGAAAAAAGAATGAAAAGAAATGAAGACAGTCTAAGAGACCTCTGGGACAACATTAAATACACCAACATTCACATTATAGGGGTCCCAGAAGGCGAAGAGAGAGAGAGGGCCTGAGAAAATATTTGAAGAGACAATAGCTGAAAACTTCCCTATCATGGGAAAGGAAACAGTCACCCAAGTCCAGGAAGTGCACAGAGTCTCATACAGGATAAACCCAAGGAGGAACATACCGAGACACATATTAATCAAACTGACAAAAATTAAAGACAGAGAAAATATTAAAAGCAACAAGGGAAAAGCAACAAATAACATACAAGGAAATCCTTATAAGGTTGTCAGCTGATTTTTCAGCAGAAAATCTGCAGGCCAGAAGGGAGTGGCATGATATATTTAAAGTGATGAAAGGGAAAAACCTACAACCAAGAATACTCTTGTTCAGATTCAATGGAGAAATCAAAAGCTTTACAGGCAAGCAAAAGCTAAGACAATTCAGCACTACCAGACCAGCTTTACAACAAATGCTAAAGGAACTTCTCTAGGCAGAAAAGAAAAGCCCACAACTAGAAACAAGAAAATTACAAATGGGAAAGCTTAACAGTAAAGGAAAACATATAGTAAAGGCAGGAAATCAAGAGGAGAGCACAAATGCAGGACATTGGAAATGCATGTGAAATTAAGAGACTAGCAACTTAAAGCAATCTTGTATACATATAGACTGCTATATCAAAACCTCACGATAACCGCAACATTAAGGCATCAAAGGGTTTCTTTCCTCCCCAGGGTTTCCCTGTTTCTTTCTTTCAGTCCTACTCTAGGTCAACCCTTGGGCCAATTATTCTCCTAGGTATCTTACTTTCCTTCTTCTTTCCAAAATTAAAATTCCTTCTCACAACCTCCTAAGGCTCTGAGAAATCAGGGTCCTTTTCTCTCTGAGCCTCAGGTTGAAACTACTTTCTATGAAGCCACCTAAATGCTGGCTTTACTCTGTTACTTCTCCTTGGACTGTGGGCACAGAAATTTTCCGATATTTTCCCTTCTGCACACAAAAAACTCTACTCGGTTCTTAATTCTTTTATTTCTAAAAATGTAAACATCTGTAAGAAGTACAGCAGAGAAGGAGGGGCAAGATGGCAGAAGAGTAAGACGTGGAGATCACCTTCCTCCCCACAGATACATGAGAAATACATCTACACGTGGAACTGCTCCTACAGAACACCCACTGAACGCTGGCAGAAGACGTCAGACCTCCCAAAAGCCGTGTGGATGAAAGGCTCTTGGTGCTCCAGCCAGGCATCAGGGCTGTGCCTCTGAGGTGGGAGAGCCAACTTCAGGACACTGGTCCACAAGAGACCTCCCAGCTCCACGTAATACCAAACGGCGAAAATCTCTCACAGATCTCCATCTCAACATCAAGACCCAGCTTCACTCAACGACCAGCAAGCTACAGTGCTGGACACCCTATGCCAAACAACTAGCAAGAGAGGAACACAGCCCCATCCATTAACAGAGAGGCTGCCTAAAATCATAATAAGGCCACAGACACCCCAAAACACACCACCAGACGTGGACGAACCCACCAGAAAGACAACATCCAGCCTCATCCACCAGAACACAGGCACTAGTTCCCTCCACCAGGAAACCTACACAACCCACTGAACCAACCTTAGCCACTGGGGACAGATACCAAAAACAACGGGAACTACGAACCTGCAGCCTGTGAAAAGGAGACCCCAAACACAGTAAGATAAGCAAAATGAGAAGACAGAAAAACACACAGCAGATGAAGGAGCAGGGTCAAAACACACCAGACCTAACAAATGAAGAGGAAATAGGTAGTCTACCTGAAAAAGAATTCAGAATAATGATAGTAAGGATGATCCAAAGTCTTGGAAATAGAATAGACAAAATGCAAGAAACATTGAACAAGGACGTAGAAGAACTAAAGAGGAACCAAGAAACGATGACAAGCACAATAAATGAAATTAAAAATACTCTAGATGGGATTAATAGCAGAATAACTGAGGCAGAAGAACGGATAAGTGACCTGGAAGATAAAATGGTGGAAATAACTACTGCAGACCAGAATAAAGAAAAAAGAATGAAAAGAACTGAGGACAGTCTCAGAGACCTCTGGGACAACATTAAACGCACCAACATTCGAATTATAGGGGTCCCAGAAGAAGAAGAGAAAAAGAAAGGGACTGAGAAAATATTTGAAGAGATTATAGTTGAAAACTTCCCTAATATGGGAAAGGAAATAGTTAATCAAGTCCTGGAAGCACAGAGAGTCCCATACAGGATAAATCCAAGGAGAAACACACCAAGACACATATTAATCAAACTATCAAAAATTAAATATAAAGAAAACATATTAAAAGCAGCAAGGGAAAAACAACAGATAACACACAAGGGCATCCCCATAAGGTTAACAGCTGATCTTTCAGCAGAAACGCTGCAAGCCAGAAGGGAGTGGCAGGATATACTTAAAGTGATGAAGGAGAAAAACCTACAACCAAGATTACTCTACCCAGCAAGGATCTCATTCAGATTTGATGGAGAAATTAAAACCTTTACAGACAAGCAAAAGCTGAGAGAGTTCAGCACCACCAAACCAGCTTTACAACAAATGCTAAAGGAACTTCTCTAGGCAAGAAACACAAGAGAAGGAAAACACCTACAATAACAAACCCAAAACATTTAAGAAAATGGGAATAGGAACATACATATCGATAATTACCTTAAATGTAAATGGATTAAATGCTCCCACCAAAAGACACAGACTGGCTGAATGGATACAAAAACAAGACCCATATATATGCTGTCTACAAGAGACCCACTTCAGACCTAGAGACACATACAGACTGAAAGTGAGGGGATGGAAAAAGATATTCCATGCAAATGGAAATCAAAAGAAAGCTGGAGTAGCAATTCTCATATCAGACAAAATAGACTTTAAAATAAAGACAATTACAAGAGACAAAGACGGACACTATATAATGATCAAGGGATCGATCCAAGAGGAAGGTATAACAATTGTAAATATTTATGCACCCAACACAGGAGCACCTCAATACATAAGGCAAATACTAACAGCCATAAAAGGGGAAATCGACAGTAACACAATCATAGTAGGGGACTTTAACACCCCACTTTCACCAATGGACAGATCATCCAAAATGAAAATAAATAAGGAAACACAAGCTTTAAATGATACATTAAACAAGATGGACTTAATTGATATTTATAGGACATTCCACCCAAAAACAACAGAATACACATTTTTCTCAAGTGCTCATGGAACATTCTCCAGGATAGATCATATCTTGGGTCACAAATCAAGCCTTGGTAAATTTTTAAAAATTGAAATCGTATCAAGTATCTTTTCCGACCACAACGCTATGAGACTAGATATCAATTACAGGAAAAGATCTGTAAAAAATACAAACACATGGAGGCTACACAATACACTACTTAATAACGAAGTGATCACTGAAGAAATCAAAGGGGAAATCAAAAAATACCTAGAAACAAATGACAATGGAGACACGACGATCCAAAACCTATGGGATGCAGCAAAAGCAGTTCTAAGAGGGAAGTTTATAGCAATACAAGCCTACATCAAGAAACAGGAAACATCTCGAATAAACAACCTAACCTTGCACCTAAAGCAATTAGAGAAAGAAGAACAAAAAAACCCCAAAGCTAGCAGAAGGAAAGAAATCATAAAGATCAGATCAGAAATAAATGAAAAAGAAATGAAGGAAACAATAGCAAAAATCAATGAAACTAAAAGCTGGTTCTTTGAGAAGATAAACAAAATTGATAAACCATTAGCCAGACTCATCAAAAGAAAAAGGGAGAAGACTCAAATTAATAGAATTAGAAATGAAAAAGGAGAAGTAACCACTGACACTGCAGAAATACAAACGATCATAAGAGATTACTACAAGCAACTCTATGCTAATAAAATGGACAACCTGGAAGAAATGGACAGATTCTTAGAAATGCACAACCTGCCGAGACTGAACCAGGAAGAAATAGAAAATATGAACAGACCAATCACAAGCACTGAAATTGAAACTGTGATTAAAAATCTTCCAACACACAAAAGCCCAGGACCAGATGGCTTCACAGGCGAATTCTATCAAACATTTAGAGAAGAGCTAACACCTATCCTTCTCAAACTCTTCCAAAATATTGCAGAGGGAGGAACACTCCCCAACTCATTCTACGAGGCCACCATCACCCTGATACCAAAACCAGGCAAAGATGTCACAAAGAAAGAAAACTACAGGCCAATATCACTGATGAACATAGATGCAAAAATCCTCAACAAAATACTAGCAAACAGAATCCAACAGCACATTAAAAGGATCATACACCATGATCAAGTGGGGTTTATTCCAGGAATGCAAGGATTCTTCAATATACGCAAATCAATCAACGTGATACATCATATTAACAAATTGAAGGAGAAAAACCATATGATCATCTCAATAGATGCAGAGAAAGCTTTCAACAAAATTCAACACCCATTTATGATAAAAGTCCTGCAGAAAGTAGGCATAGAGGGAACTTCCCTCAACATAATAAAGGCCGTATATGACAAACCCACAGCCAACATTGTCCTCAATGGTGAAAAACTGAAACCATTTCCACTAAGATCAGGAACAAGACAAGGTTGCCCACTCTCACCACTATTATTCAACATAGTTTTGGAAGTGTTAGCCACAGCAATCAGAGACGAAAAAGAAATAAAAGGAATCCAAATCGGAAAAGAAGAAGTAAAGCTGTCACTGTTTGCAGATGACATGATACTATACATAGAGAATCCAAAAGATGCTACCAGAAAACTACTAGAGCTAATCAATGAATTTGGTAAAGTAGCAGGATACAAAATTAATGCACAGAAATCTCTTGCATTCCTGTATATTAATGATGAAAAATCTGAAAGTGAAATTAAGAAAACACTCCCGTTTACCATTGCAACAAAAAGAATAAAATACCTAGGAATAAACCTACCTAAGGAGACAAAAGACCTGTATGCAGAAAATTATAGGACACTGATGAAAGAAATTAAAGATGATACAAATAGATGGAGAGATATACCATGTTCTTGGATTGGAAGAATCAACATTGTGAAAATGACTCTGCTACCCAAAGCAATCTACAGATTCAATGCAATCCCTATCAAACTACCACTGGCATTTTTCACAGAACTAGAACAAAAAATTTCACAATTTGTATGGAAACACAAAAGACCCCGAATAGCCAAAGCAATCTTGAGAACGAAAAATGGAGCTGGAGGAATCAGGCTCCCTGACTTCAGACTATATTACAAAGCTACAGTAATCAAGACAGTTTGGTACTGGCACAAAAACAGAAATATAGATCAATGGAACAGGATAGAAAGCCCAGAGATAAGCCCACGCACATATGGTCACCTTATCTTTGATAAAGGAGGCAAGCATATACAGTGGAGAAAAGACAGCCTCTTCAATAAGTGGTGCTGGGAAAATTGGACAGGTACATGTAAAAGTATGAAATTAGAACACTCCCTAACACCATACACAAAAATAAACTCAAAATGGATTAAAGACCTAAGTGTAAGGCCAGACACTATCAAACTCTTAGAGGAAAACATAGGCAGAACACTGTATGACATAAGTCACAGCAAGATCCTTTTTGACCCAGGTCCTAGAGAAATGGAAATAAAAACACAAATAAACAAATGGGACCTAATGAAACTTAAAAGCTTTTGCACAGCAAAGGAAACCATAAACAAGACCAAAAGACAACCCTCAGAATGGGAGAAAATATTTGCAAATGAAGCAACGGACAAAGGATTAATCTCCAAGATTTACAAGCAGCTCATGCAGCTCAATAACAAAAAAACAAACAACCCAATCCAAAAATGGGCAGAAGACCTAAATAGACATTTCTCCAAAGAAGAGATACAGATTGCCAACAGACACATGAAAGAATGCTCAACATCATTAATCATTAGAGAAATGCAAATCAAAACTACAATGAGGTATCATCTCACACCAGTCAGAATGGCCATCATCAAAAAATCTAGAAACAATAAATGCTGGAGAGGGTGTGGAGAAAAGGGAACACTCTTGCACTGTTGGTGGGAATGTAAATTGATACAGCCACTATGGAGAACAGTGTGGAGGTTCCTTAAAAAACTAAAAATAGAACTACCATATGACCCAGCAATCCCACTACTGGGCATATACCCTGAGAAAACCATAATTCAGAAAGAGTCATGTACCAAAATATTCATTGCAGCTCTGTTTACAATAGCCAGGACATGGAAGCAACCTAGGTGTCCATCATCGGATGAATGGATAAAGAAGATGTGGCACATATATACAATGGAATATTACTCAGCCATAAAAAGAAATGAAATGGAGGTGTTTGTAATGAGGTGGATGGAGTTAGAGTCTGTCATACAGAGTGAAGTAAGTCAGAAAGAGAAAAACAAATACAGTATGCTAACACATATATATGGAATCTAAGGGAAAAAAAAAAAAAAAAAAGAGGTCATGAAGAACCTAGTGGCAAGATGGGAATAAAGACACAGACCTACTAGAGAATGGACTTGAGGATATGGGGAGGGGGAGGGGTGAGATGTGACAGGGTGAGAGAGTGTCATGGACATATATACACTACCAAATGTAAAATAGATAACTAGTGGGAAGCAGCCGCATAGCACAGGGAGATCAGCTCGGTGCTTTGTGACCACCTAGAGGGGTGGGATAGGGAGGGTGGGAGGGAGGGAGATGCAAGAGGGAAGAGATATGGCAACATATGTATATGTGTAACTGATTCACTTTGTTGTAAAGCAGAAGCTAGCACACCATTGTAAAGCAATTATACTTCAATAAAGATGTTTAAAAAAAAAAAAAAAAAAAAAAAAAAAGAAGTACAGCAGATACAAAGTAACATGGTGTAAAGAAAACCTCATTCACCAACTGGCATGTGCTGTCTAAGACTTTCATTTATAAGAGGTGGTTCTCAGTTGGGGATGGTTTTGCCCCCACAGTTGGCATTTGGTGATATCTGGACACATTTGTGATTGTCTTTATTGGGATGCTACTGCATCTAAAGTGTAGAGGTCAGGGATACTGCTACACATCCTACAATGTGCAGAACAGTCCTCCCAAACAAAAAATTATCTAGCCCAGAATATCAACAGTGCTGAAGTTGAGAAACTCTGACTTACGACATCACCATATTTCATTCCACCTCAACTCATATAGCACCTGCCCCCTCCCAGCTGGGGCATCTCACTGATTATTAGGAATTTCAGGACAGGAGTTTTGCTCCTAAGTGAAAGGAAGTAATTAAATGTTCTGATTTAATGGCAGGACATTTAATTTAAAATTTAATCCAACCACACTGAATTCCATTACACACAGAGCTTTGATAGTTGTGGCAAAAAACAGCAAATATGAGACATATCCCTGCCCTCAAAGAGCTTGATCTTCTTGGGAGGAAAAGAAATACACACTTGGAGAAGTAATAAGAATAAAAAGCAAGATATGAGTATCAGTGCTTAAGACATAAATAAGAATGATTGGGAATAACATACTTTAGTTGGCCCTTAAATAGATTTAAAATGAAAGGGTTTTAGAACTGAAAGCAATTAACATAATATCTAATGTAACCCCATTTAACAGGTGAGAAGAAAAACACAGAGAAACTAACCTGTCCAAATTATGCTGGCAAATTACTGGGAAGAGAACTCTGGTCTCCTGATTCTTGACCCTTGCTGTTTCGTTTACAACCGTTGCCTTTGTGACTGCTAAAAAAGAAGAGAGAGAGAGAGATGAGCAGAGAAGGCCCTGTATGAGCAATGGTAAAAGTGTACATCATCATCATAGTTATAATAATAATCATTGCTGATATTTGAATGCTTAGTGAGTAGACTGGTGAAGGGCTCACATTATGAAGTATCAGAAAGTAAGACTGGAAAGGAATGAGCAGCTTGGGATGAAGAGATAAGATTAAACTAAACAGAATATTAACAGTCTCAGTCCAGGTATTTTAGAAGTTAAGTGAGAAATAAAGGTAAGTGTTATAGGAATTTCAAAAAGGGTCAAATTCCAATGGCTGAGGGTAATCAGGCATGGCTTGGTGGAAGGGGTAAATTGGAGATGAGCTTTCAAGAGGCATAGGATTTGAAAGGAGATAAGAGGAGAATCTAGATAAGGAAGGGATCCAAAGTTAAATAAACCAAGTGGCTTTGAGGACAGTGAAGAAACAAGACAGACTAGAATGGGAAGCTTGAGTAGAGGGGACCTGGGAAATGAGGCTGAAAAGGCAGGATGGGTCCAGATCCTGCAGGGTCCCAAGAAGAATGAATTTACTCTGGCAAAGAGAGACCACTGCAGGTGCTTTAGCAGAATAACTTGATTAATGTTTTAGGACGACTCCTCTGGCAATGATGTATAGGATGGACTGAGCCAAGAGAGATAAAAGGGAAGGCAGAGAGCTATTCTTCTCGTAAGAATAGAATAAAGAATATTATAAACACTAAAAAATACTATACAATATTTATAATGCAGTGAGTTATTATTTCATAGACACTATGCTAACGTACTTTTTCTCATTTAATTCTCACAGAAAACATACAAAGGAAGTCGAATTATCATCTCCATTTTTACAATGAGAAAATAGAATCTAAGAGAGGCTACATAACTTGCCCAGGTCACGTATCTAGGCAGTGGAGGAGTCAGAATTTGAGCCCAGATAATATGACCCAGAGCCTACAGTCTTAGCTACTATGCCATATCCTTCAATATTACTAAATGTGTCTGAAAGAATCCAAGAACAAAATAATAGGGCTGAACTAATGATTAGTAGTAAAAAAGGAAATGGAAGAGAGATGAGACTTTACAAGGGAACAAATGACAGAACTTAATGAGATACGTGGGGATGAGAAAGACTAAAAAATGATCATCTCTTAAGGGGTGAGAGCACGGGGATATGATAATACCATTCACCCTTGGAAATCACAAGGGTGAATCCAGAGGGGGAAAGATGAGTAATATTTCAGATATGCTGCATTTGGAAAGATGAAAAGAAATTCATGTAGAAATTCTAATATGCAGATAAGATCGATTTTAGAAACTCAGGAGAGAGTAAGGATTGAAATTACAGATTTTGAAATTATCTCACATAAAATGAATAGTGGAAACAAAAAAACTATTAAGCTCTCCAAGGGAGGAAAAAAAAAAAAAAGGACCAATCCTTGGGGACCAGCAACAGTTGAAAGGCAGAGGAGAGAGGCAGGAGCAGAAACAGGACAGGGTAGTCTCCCAGAGTTCAACAGATGAGCGTTTCCAGAAGAGAGCAGGCTGCCTTCTCTTTTCACTCTGTACTCTCCTGGACGATCTCATTCTCACCTATTCCTTAAACTACCATCCACACACATGCAAATAAAAGATGAGAGGTCTATAGTTGAAGGAGTTTGAAAATGTCAACAAAGGGGTGAGGTAAGCAAAGATATCATAAAGGAGTGATTAACTTAAACATGAGGATACAACCAGTTGAAAGCAATATTTGAATGCATAAAGATGCTGATGCGTTAATTAAACTAGCTAGGCCAAATCAGGGAAAGCATCTGGAAAAGGATGCATTACTACCGAAAGGTAAGGAAACCATGTTAAACTACGTCACTTAGACACAATCAGCAAAATTCAGATTATGGGGAACTTCACAGAAAAAACAACCTGGTTCCTTCAACAAGCAAATTGCAAAGGGAAAATATGGAGGTGGAACTTGTAGAATAAGAGAAGCTTGAAAGACGTATCAACCAATCACAACGTGTGAAGTGGACTGGGTCCTGGGTTAAACAAGCACAGTAGAGAAAAAAAAAAATTACGAGGCAAGTAGAAAATTAAACTGGATATTTGATGATATTAAGGAAATACATTAAATATTTTAGCTGTAATAATAATATTGTGGTTATGCTTTTTAAAAGTCCTTTATGTTTTTAGAAATCATACTGCTATATTTATAGTTTTCAGGTGCCTGCTATTTGCTTCAAAGAAACACAAGAGGAGTTATGTAGATAGTGATATGGGAGCAGCGAGATTGGCCAGGAGTTTATCATTGTTGGGGCTGGCATTGAGTTCACGGAGCTTCATTTTTTCCATATGTTTGAAATTTTCCTTAATATTTTTTTTTAAAAGATGCAGTTTGGTTTGCAGGAATAGGATTTCCTTCCACATACTGTAGTTTAGATGGCCCTGGTTAAGTTTTCTTGACCTGGGTTCAGTGGATTTCAAGGAACCACGAGGATTATCAAATCAAATCTAGACAAAGCTGGAGGAGGAAGTGGTCCACCAAAAAACAGGGATTGAGTTGAACACAAGATACCACTTGAAAGATGACGGAAGATAGATCCTTCAAGTTACTGATTAAAGGGTTTCAAAGATAAAATTTTAACCTAAAGGACAACAAGAAACTAATGGCGGGGGGTGGGGGGGGGCGGTGTGTGTAAGGAGTTTGTTGAATGAGCAAAGCAGTAGGTAAGAAAAATGACTCTGTCCACTCTTGTTTCTAAGACAAAGTCAATGCCACTGAAAAAGACATGCAGCTATGAGATGACCAAACCTAAACGTGGGATATTTGTTCATGAGAAAAGAATGTGTGCACTAAAGTCGTGTTAAGACACTGGAGATCTAGGGGTCGGGTCATTCAAACCTTCACAAACTACTTCTGTCTTCTCCTTTGTTTATTCCTTCTTCTTTCCCCCCAACAAATCCAAAGTGCCTTAGAGGTAGTGCAAAGGCCCTAGGACAAAGGGGTAAGAGTAAGAGGTAATATGAAGTTTGGAGGAAAAGATTACAGATTATTTTCTCCCTCTCACTGAATCGTGAATTTAATAGTGTAAATTAAATGTGTCACTTTCCTATTTGTTGTGAGGTGGGGTACAGAACGCTCCGGACGAGGAGGACAAGTTGCTTTAGTTAGGTTGCAGGGCAGTGACGAGGACACTGAGCTGTGACGACCTCTACCCTTTTTCTTTTCTAGGTCTCACCGTCAGCAACTCCCAAAGCACTAGACCTTTTCCCCCAGGTACGTAAACAAAACAAAACAAAACAAATTTAAGGGTAAGATTATGCGAAGGGAGTAGACGGGAGCATTCCAGAGGAAAACCACAAGCGAGGCCTCGTTCACCCAAGGAAGTTGGAGTGGCGGGAGCAGTTTGACAGTCACGTTGGCAAGGGTTGGAGACACAGCAATGGGTCAAATCAGAGAGCCTCGGAAACCGCGGGAAGGACTCTGCGGATGCGCGTCCGGTCTTTATACGGAACCTGCGCGTATCAGACTCCAGGGCTACCGTCAGGAGGCAAGAGGCGGGGCCGGGGGAAGTGGCTCCAACCCGGCTCTGAGAGCCGCCCTCCCCGGTGTCTCGCAACCCCACAGCCGCCGGAGCAGGGAAGGGAGGAGACTGATTCCCCTGTGGTGGACGGAACGTTTAGAACACCTCTCCCCACATCCAGCTACCTCGCTGTTAATCGAGGCTTGAGAGTCCTCTCCACCCCTCGGGGACACCTAAAAGCGACGCCGCGACGGTTCCGGGTTACGCGCTGGAGCTCGGCGGGTGGCGGCCTTGCCGAATCCAAGCCCGGAGTCCCAGGCCTCCTCCCGCCCATGGGGGAGGGCCAAGAGAAAATAGGCACCAATCGGAATGTACACTTGGAAGACGTTCACCCTCTGGGCCAATAGGAAGGAGGAGGGCGGGGCCGAGGGGGCCGTTTGCTCTTCGGGTTTAAATCTGGGCGGCCGGGCGGTTAACGGTAGCCTGGGCGTGTTTGCGGGCCGTGCGCCTGCGCGAGCTGTGGGAAGGTAACCGAAACCTGCGGTACTACGGTAGCGGGGCGGCGGGACTCGGTGCGGCCGCTGGACGTCTGCTGGACCGGTAAGCGGGCAAAAGCGGGGAGAGATGGTGCACGGGCCCCTCAGGGCCGCCCGCCCGCCCGCCCACAGCTGTGGAGAGGTCAGGTTGTGAGTTGCGCGTTATTGGAGTTTCCCTCCCCTGGCTGCCGGTCTCCCCAGCGCGCCGTACGGAGCCTTGACGCTCCGGCCGCGCCCAGGTGTGCGGCCTGCGGAGGCACGTGTGAGCGGCGCCGTACGTGCCCCCGGCGCGTTCGACCGCTCGAGGTCACGATGTGCGCCAGCTGCCGGTCCACTGCCAACCCGGCGCCCGCAGCGGCGAGCACCCTCGTGGTCGCCGCTCTGCGAGGTGGACGGGGCCGAGGGGCCTGTGGGCGGCGGAACCGGTGCCCGCGGGGCAGCCGGCTTCCCCGGAGGCCGTGAGCGTCCGAGACGATAACCACGCCCCGGGCCAGCTGGTGCAGACGCTGGTCTTTGTTGTTGTCGTGAAGGGAGAAAAGTCTTCTCTCCCTCTAGTTTCACCTTTTATGAACTTCCGGATGTCACAGTGCGAGAAGCTCTTTCCCTAATGAGTTAGGAAAGTGTGTAAAATTGAAGAATCCTATAGTCCTGCCCCAGAATGCAGAAAGAAAAACAACTTTTTTTTTTCTGGTTATAAGAAGTATACAATCTCAGTATTTGTAGAAATAAATCCAAGCACTGTTAAGTACATATTTAAAAAGGAAGAAAATACTCGAGATTCCATCAGCCACAGATAAAAAAAAAAAAAAAATCAGTGTTCATATTTGGGTTTACTTAAGATGTATTCATTATGAGTACCTATTTACATGATTGGAAAATGTATTTGTTTTTATATAATTGTGTATTTTGAATATAACAAAGTATATTCATTTAAAAAGCAGATTATGCCTTATTTAGTCCCTAATAGTTTAGGAATAAGTGATTTGATCCATGCCAAATGTAGATATGCCTTATCATTTTTAAAAAATATTTATTTCTTTATTTGGCTGGGCCGGGTCTTAGTTGTGGCACGCGGGATCTTCACTGTGGCATGTGAACTCTTAGTTGCGGCCTCTGGGATCTAGTTACCCGACCAGGGCTGGAACCCAGGCCCCCTGCATTGGGTGCGCAGAGTCTTAGCCACTGAACTACCAGGGAAGTCCCTGCATTATCATTTTTAATGGGTGCATGGTATTTCTTGCTGTGGCTCTACTATACCATGTATTATTTAACCTATCCCCTAATGATGGACATTTGTTTTTCCAATTTCTTCATCAACAGAAAATAGTATGGTAGTGGTTACTTGTACATGTACATGTTTGCGTTCTTGTCCAGTTTATCTCCTTAGAATAATTTCTTGGAAACGGATTGTGGCTTAGAAATTATGGTACATTTTAAATTCTGATTCATAGTGCCAAAGTGCCCTCTAGAAAAACTGTCATCTCCCCTACGCACCCTCCCCCCACACGTAGTACACAGTGTAAGAGTACTTATTTCTCCACACTCCAGCCAGCACTGGGTACTGAAAAGTCTTACCAATCTAGAAGGATAGCTTAATGTTTTTATTTGCATTATTAATGAGATGAAACATCTTTTTCTATGTTTATTAGTCATTATTTCTTCAGTAAATCATCTGTCTTTTCCCTATTCTGCTGGTGTTTGTACCTTTTAATAGCTTTCTAATAGGAATTTGAATTAGTGATTTTGAACCTGTTACAGTATTTCCACTAGTTTGTTGTCTCTTTGGATTATGGTTGTCTTTTTTAGGGTGTTTTGTTTTCTTTT
Source organism: Eubalaena glacialis (assembly GCF_028564815.1). Taxonomy (NCBI): domain Eukaryota; kingdom Metazoa; phylum Chordata; class Mammalia; order Artiodactyla; family Balaenidae; genus Eubalaena; species Eubalaena glacialis. Next base: position 8,066,616 of record NC_083725.1, on the reverse strand, counting down.
GTTCTAATACTTTTGTTCTTGAAGCTGCATGCTTTCCTTCTGAGAGGTAGAGAAATTTGTTCTAAATCTGCAATAGCCTCCCAGCAAAGTTTAGAATCTAACTAGTGATCCAGCCCCGCTATTCCAATTTAAAATCCTTCCCTTCCACCCTCAAAATCCTTTCACTTGCAACTAGGTAAACATGGGACACTGAATTGCTTAAGATTTTGACCAGAAGGTACTGTTGGGTATTTTGGTCAATATCATCTGTATTTATCTACAAAATACAAGCTGTGCTAGCTTCTATGTGAAAGTTTCCCCCTAAGTAAGGAGAAAGGATTATCAGGTCTTTATATTAAAAAGAAAGAGAAAAAACTGACAGCTACTTGTGGACCTTATTAAATTTTATATTTTATTATTTGCAAACACCTGTCTTCTTCATACATTCGAGAAAGAAAAAGTGTGCAATAATTTAACTGCAAAGAAAACATGTTAATCATAGTATAGTATACTACACATGCCATAAAAAAAAATCTCTTTGGGCTTTAGTATTGGAATTCTTCCAGCCCATTCCAGCCCAGAGTCCTGTTCCATTTCTGTCCCTACTTTCCTCTGTTCTGTGTTTATCTTTTTAGTAGGTAGTTTTGTATTGCATGAACATTGAAATGAATGGTGTAATACTTCTCACAAAGCACCATTTTATTTATATATATAATATATATACTTACATATTACATGTTATATATATTACATATGTAATATCTATAAAAACATATACATATAAAATCTCATTTAAACTTCACAACCTGTTGAAATAATTCCTTCCATTTTTCCAGTGAAGAAAGAAAAAGCTAAGCCCTACTTTACTCCTCACATTCATTTAGTCCCTACCATTGGTCTGACTCTGGAATTTATACAACGTATTATACAATACAGATAAATGAAGTAATTCTTCAAAGTTACATTTTGGGACTTCTGATTTGCTTCATCTATGATGATTGTCCTGAGTTTTTCTGTAGTAACTACCAGAAGTAATGTCATTAGATCCTTATTCTTCTAGATTTGATAATATAACCTAGTTAACCTTGAAAGGATTTCATTTAAGATCAAAGACCCTGGACTTCCCTGGTGGCACAGTGGTTAAGGACATGGGTTCGATCCCTGGTGCAGGAAGATCCCGCATGCCGCGGAGCAACTAAGCCTGTGTGCCAGAACTACTGAGCCCGCGAGGCACAGCTACTGAGCCCGCGCGCCTAGAGCCTGTGCTCCGCAACAAGAGAAGCCACCAAAGTAAGAAGCACACGCACTGCAACAAAGAGTAGCCCCCACTTGCTGCAGCTAGAGAAAGCCTGCATGCAGCAACGAAGACCCAACGCAGCCAAAAATAAATAAATAAATTTATTTTTTAAAAAAAAGATCAAAGACCCTGATCCTCTCTTTTGCTTCTATAGAATCTGCTAAGCATGGCTTTTTAGTTAGTGCTTTTTGTCCCATGTATCATTTCTTTATAGTTGATTTTTTTTTTTGAGTGATTCCCTAAATTCTGTTCTTTTCTAGGTTTTTCTTTGACTTGAAAACTAATGCCAGTGAAAGTACATTGAAATAAGGTAGGAACCTGAAAAAAATAAAATGCTTTGGTTTGTCTTTACATGTTTAAGTGGGGATATTTTGCTATGCTCAGTGATTACGCTATCTTTACATCAAAATTAAAGGAGAAAGCAGTCATATATTAAGGACATTTACGGTGTCTTTACATCAAAATTAAAGGAAAAAGCAGTCATATTTTAAGGACATTTAGGGTATTATGAAATGTTGGCAGATCAAGTCCCAAAAACTGATGATGTGATTCAAACTCCAGAGACCTGGATCGTACAATTGGCAATTTAGAAAAAATCTTACTTCATCCAGCTATTTCCCCATCTCTAAAATGGGCTCTTTTCTGGTTCCTACTCTGCTAGAATGTAAAAGCTATTGTGTCTTCTTGCTCTTCTAAACTACAGGGTCACTTCACTTCCTTATACTATTTTATTTCCTAAACTTGGAACTCTTTCAGTGAAGTCTTCTTTCTGTGGCCCATCCACTACTGAGCATCAGTGTACTATTTCTATGTTAGTATTGTTTCTAATTGTCCCATCTATTATTATATTTTACCTAGCAGCTTGAGGGTATAAATCATATTTGTGTACCTGGAGTTTTGAATATAGGTAGGAACAAACTAATTATTTGTTGGCGGGTAAATAAAACTTTGGATCTCATATAGTATATAGTATTATATCATAAATGTGGACTCGCAATGCACTCTGCTGTGATGAAAATTGTTACTATTGAGGCAGAAGGTCTGAGTTCATTTACTTTGATGTTTATTGTTTTAATTGCTATAAAGGATAATGTATTATTTAAGAGAACTTTAAACTCTTCTGAATGAATATTGGTGTTTATAAGTCATATTTTGAGGGTTACTTATCAACTTTGAGAACAAGCAAAGCCCCACATCATTTTCCTGTCCTAGTGTGTGTGTCTCCAGAATGTGCTTAAATCTGAAATGTAGGAGTTATCCTGAAAGGTCCCTGCTTTAAACGTCACACTCACTCAACCACGAAGTCCTGTTGCTTCTCCTTTCTTAATCTCAAATTCACCTACTTGTCTCCGTTCCCCTTTCTGCAAATCTAGTCTAGGCCGTCATCATCTATTTCCTTGATTGCTCCAACAGCCTCTTAATTGGTCCCACTGTCTTGCCCTTTTGCAATGCACAGTAAACCCAGAGCAATATTTTTCTTACACAATTCTGGCTCTTAATTTTTTTTTTCCAGTGGCTTCTCAAGATAAAATTTAAGCTTTTTTAGGAAGGCCTACAAGGCTCTAAAACATGACCCTTGCTTACCTTTCCTAACTGTGCTATTGTCACTCTGAAGCCGTATTACTGTATTTACAGTTACCTGAATGCAAATGCTGTAACCTTTAACCTTTTATACAGGTGCATCTTCTGCCTTAAACACAATTAAAGCTCTGCTACTTTATCCCCACTTTAATTGACTCCCCCTTGTTCTGCAAGATTTAGCTTGCATGTCTCCTCTTTATAAGAGCTTTCCTTAAACCACTAGGCCAGGGATTGGTAAACTGCATGGCCTGTTTTTATATGGCCCGTGGGCTAAGAGTTTTTTCTGCACGTGTAAAATGTTAAAAAAAAAAAAAAGGGGCTTCCCTGGTGGCGCAGTGGTTGAGAATCTGCCTGCCAATGCAGGGGACACGGGTTCGAGCCCTGGTCTGGGAAGATCCCACATGCCGTGGAGCAACTAGGCCCGTGAGCCACAACTACTGAGCCTGCACGTCTGGAGCCTGTGCTCCGCAACAAGAGAGGCCGCAATAGTGAGAGGCCCGCGCACCGCGATGAAGAGTGGCCCCCACTTGCCACAACTAGAGAAAGCCCTCACACAGAAACGAAGACCCAACACAGCCAAAAATAAATAAATTAATTAATTAATTTTTTTAAAAAAAGAAAAAATATCCTTTATTAAAAAAAAAAGGACTATGCAACAGAGACAATTTGTGGCTCACACAGCACTAGACTGATAAGCTTCATAAGAGATGCTGTGCCTTACCCACTTGGGTCATTTTCAGGTATCTAGCCTGGCACTAAACCAGTTAATCAAATATATAACTTACTAAATTTTGTATTTTTAATTTTTGACACTTGGGCAAAGCTCTTTATGAGAATTCAGATGAGTAGTAAATATCTCATTTGCTTTTAAAAAGGACAGCACAACAAATCAGACACTTGCAGGATCTGGCTTTAATGAATGTGAACACAAGGCACAGGTTTCCAGGTGTATGTAAATATATGTCCATTTTAAAATTACTTTTTCCTTCTTCCATCTCTAATTCTCTTGGACAGGAATGAAAGAATGTTTAAATTCTTTCTTATTCAAGCAAGAACTTCTTTAGCCTAATGGTTTTTTGTTGCCTCCTAGATCTTGGTGAGTTCTCTGTGGTTAAATGATGCTTTTAATTTCTGTATCAACACAAACTCTCTTTGTTGGTTTCTCCAAAATAGTATTTTCTTCCTCTAGTGTGTCATTACAGTCCCTTTTGGCTTTTGTTTCTTCGTCATGGAATAAATGTGGGTGCTCAATGCGTCCCCTACGTACAAAATGCTGGATCCGGGATTCTAATCCTTGGCATTTAGGACGATCCATTAGGGGCTTATAAGTGCGCATTTTCACTCCTTCTACAAAGGCACTGGTCTGCTTTATGACAGAGGGCTTAACATTTCTCCATTCTATCACTCCATCCATCTTTGGTCCTATAATGTATACAATCAAGCATTACATGGATACTTCACCACAATAGAATCACCTCCAAACTTTATGTGAATCTCCCTCCCCCATAACCCTGTATAACTCTGGTTCCCTGTCATACCTGTCCTACAGGGTACCGCAACAGAGTCCAGTCCTTGTAGCATACTATACAGCATCTGAGTTTTAACAGCATGATTAGCCCAGAGTTGCTGAAGGTGGGTAACATTGAACTCCTGAACTTCCCGGTCATAGATCCACTTAATATTTTCAAACTTACAGTCATATAAGACTAAAGGAAATTCTACAGCCATACTAGAGAGAAAGAGAGAAGAAACAGAGTATGAGAACACACAGCAGCCATCCAACAATTCTTAAAAAACAGGATTAGTTGGGTTAAAAGGAGGGGGAAAGCTTTGTCAATATTGAGTATCTAATAATTAAGAAAATAAAACACCATCCCTAACCTGGAACAACTTTATAATTAAAAAAAGAAAAAGGCAGCAAACCATGGATCAACTAGTTAGGCCTTGGTCTACATTAAATTTCAGTGGTAACAAGTCACCTAGAAGTGAGCTGACTCGGCCCCACCATAATGCTATAAAATTGTTTAAGGGGCCTGGTCCAAACACCGGTTTCTTACTGAAGGGATAGAACAGTAACAGAAGAAAATTAAAAGATACCACTCCCTGCTACATGTTCATAACATTCTACAAGTTAAGAGTAAAAGCTTCATGAAGGCAGGATCAGAGACTTAGTTATTTAGACAATGGTGGGGAGAGGAAGAATATTTTAAAATATATTCTTACATATCTCAGGGCAATAGCTGTTCTATTTTGGGGGTCTGGGTGTTTCCTTGTTTCATTTTTTTTAAACTTACCTGTATTGAGGCTTCTGGGGATTTTTCTCTATATTCAGCAGCTCATCAATAACCTCTGGCTTCTCCATTCCTTGGCCAATCAGAAAAAGGATAGCCATCATACAGCGGACTTGATGGTAAAGGAATGCCTGGCCAATCACTTCAAACTGACATAACTGAAAGGGTTCTTGCCATCTCTCCTCAGCCAGGCTCTGGCCTACTAGCTGCACTTGAGCGGACAGAATAGTCCTCTGAAAATTAATCACCCCGTTGGCTACATCCATTTTACATAAGTTCCTAAAATCATGTGTGCCAACGTACTTCTGAGCTGCATAGTTCATGGTTACAATGTCTAAGTCAGCACAAGGGAAGAAATAGCGGTAGGTCCTCTCAAGACAGCTGAACCTAGCACTGAAGCTAGGTTCTACGGGAGCCCAGGCCAGTACACGGATGTCTGGAGGGAGCACCCGATTGAGAATGTGGGTATAACGGATCTCTATAGCTGCATCGTTGACTTCATCTTTTAAATTAAAATCCTCTGAATCCCTGCCCTTTGGAAGGTGAGAACGTAGGTCAAGAGAAATCACCTGTGGAATTAGAGAAAGATATTGTTTTACAGATACAAATAATCTGAATCCTCAGTATGTACACCTAGAATATATTGGTATTGCTCGCTTTGTGGAACAGTACAATGGCCCTTACCTGTCCAAAGGCACTAACTCCTTTGTCTGTTCGCCCACACCGGTGATAGTTGGATGTCTGTCTGTTTTCTACTAGTCGAGTCTTGGTTAGAGCCTCAAACAGTTTCTCTTCTATTGTATTGTTTGTGTTTTCCTGACTGGCAAAGCCCTGATATCCCCAGCCCAGATAGGCTATCTTTAGGGCTACATGTCTTCGACCGTGAGCACTGAAATCAAATGCACGCTTAGCTTTTACAGCTCCTGAAGAATTTTCTCTAACGTTTGAGTCCTTGTTGTTGGCCTGTTCTTTTTTAAGTCTCTGTACCTCCTGCTCCAGTTCTTGCACTCTTTTTAGGAGTTTCTCAGTCTGGATTCTTTCTATGTCATTTTCAGCCATGATAAGACAACCTCAGGAATAAACAAATCATAGAGATCCACCCTATCTGAAAAGAGAGTAAAGAGGTACAATTTTAGTGCTGATTGCTTTGGTGATGTCAATATCATTCCATTATGTTCAAATAGTATCTAAGATTTAATTTGATGCCTAAAGGATATGGACTTTTGATTCTGCCCATGGATACAAGCATTAGCTTTATTATGGGTTGATCATCCAGCTGTTATTCTTTTCCATCCTGTCTGGCCAATTCACAGTGGAAAGGGAAAGTAGCATCAAAAAAATATTCAGCTAGCATTGTTAAGAGTAGTCAGAATTTACAGAATATGTAGATTTCATTTCTCTCTTTTTCATGAGCTGAGATGACCGAGGACGGATGTTATTGATATTTTTTCCCCTAAAACATTTCCTTTTGACTTCTCATTATATTTGTCCCATCTTTCCAATCATAAGATCTGTTTATATGGAATATTTATGTCTACTCCAAGTTTCTATTGCTTTCCAATATTTCAGATAAAATTAGTGGCTTGTATGTTCTATCTAATACTCAGTTCCGTCTTAAAGGTGGTACAATAAGAGCTGGCTTGATGGAAGAAACTTGTCAGTGATTGTACTTCATATTGGAAGTAGAATCTGGAGTCAAGATTTTCCTACTTTAAGCAGTTTTGATGGCAGAAAGAAGGTAATTAAGCATCAAGATCTTTAAAGTCAAATTTAATGCATGTCCTGATAAAAGATTTCTGTACCCCTAGCAGTTAAAAGTCACTCTACATAATATAATTTAGATATCAGTGTTGAAATTCCTGGCATATTGCAATAATCTGAGGACAACTGTACTATATCTATAATACTGGGACAGTACTAGACAATCTTTGACTGATGGTTACTTTAGTTAAAGAATATCATCTCCACATCTGTTCTAAGGCTGACTAGGTTATCTAAGTCTAGGTAGCTCATTTAGTTTTTTGCTCTTTGAGTTTCTGTATCTATGATAGATGAAAAGTTTAAATGTAAAAAATGAAACTATAAAAGTACTAGAAGAAAACATGAGATAACTTTCTTATAATCTTGTTGAAGTAGGAAAGGCATTTATAAGTAAGGCACTGTAGAAACCCAGAAACTGTAGAAAACCAAAAAAATGTTGACTACCTAAAAATATGTTTCTACCAGCAAAAAGTCAGAAGGTAAATAACAAACTGGCAAGAAAAATGTAAAGATGGTATGTATTCCATGAATATATAAATCAGTTTTAATATAAAGATCAACAAGAAAAAAATCCAACAACCTGAGAGGTAAATGGAAACAAGCATTTCATACAAAAGGGAAAAAAAGCTTGTAAATGTATGAAAAGATGCTCAAATTTACTCAATTTAAATAAATGCCAATTTATATGAGAAGTATTTTCTTTACCAAACTGACTGCAAAGAGGGGAGAGGGTTTGATAGTATACCACCTTGGAGAGAGGAAGGAGAAACAAGATCTGGAATATACACTCAGTACAACTTCTTTAGAGGGCATCTAGCAACAGCTATCAAAATTGAGCACATACATACCTTTTGACCCACCTATTCCATTTCTAGAAATTTAACGTACACATATGCTTGCACAAGTATGTAAAAACTTACAAGATATTTGTTGTAACATTCGTTTTTAAGAACAAAAGACTAAGTCTAAAATCAGTCAGGGACAGGCTGAATAAATTATGGTATATCCATACACTGGAATTCCATGTACCTTTAAACAAAATGAAGTATGTCTACATGTACTGAAACAGCTGGATCACCAAGACTATCTTTAAGGTTCAGAAGAGTTGTATAATATGTTCCTTTATGGTATAAAAGTGCATATGAATATGGAAAATTACTGGAGAAATTATAAGAAGCTGCCTTTGAGAGTGAAACTTGGTTTGGGTGGTGTGAGGTGGGGAGTCCTTGCTTTAAACTACATGTATATGTATTCGTTTTTCAGCTTAAAAAGAAAAATAGTAGAGACACAGGAAATACTGGGCAGTAGATACCTATTCTAGATCCAGTCAGGAAACTGGCATTGGGTATTTGACTGGTTGGTTTGGGTACTAAAAGTTAATTCAGTGACAGGCTGTTGGGATGAACATAGTTAGCTTGGCAGCTGAAGGCGTGTTATTTCTTAAGCATAAGGAGTGTATGCATTTATATTACTGCTTTTGTGATGGTTTTTTGAATTAAATCACTCTCATGGTTAAAAGCAAGGACTCTGAATCCGGACTGCCTGAGTTAGAATTCCAGCTCCACCACTTACTAGCTGTGTAACCTTGGGCTGTCTGATCTCTCAATGCCTCATGTTACTCATCTGTGAAAAGAGGATACTAAGAGTACCTATCCCACAGTTGTGAGGATTACACGAATTTAATAAACGTGAAGCACGAAAAACAGTGCTGGATACATAAAGTGTCCCTCTAAGTACAAGTTACATAATGTACATTAAGTATTGTGCCCCATATCATTAGTCTTTTGAGCTTTTCTCATGCCTGAACTCACCTATCCTAGGAGCTACTAAAGGTGGCAAGACTACCAGGTAGTAAAAGTGGGAGTGAATAAGAAGAGAGTGGAAACGAAAGCGGTTAATAAACTCTCGAGTTGAGTTAATGCCCCTCCAAAGTGCTCCCATACTGCCCGTACTAATCTGTATTTTACTATATACTTAACTGTTCTACTTATGACTGCCTTAGCCATTCTTTCTCCATTTCACTGCTATAAAATAGTACACAAGAAGGGAATGAACGATTTTTGAACTGGAAATTTATTACTGGAAAACTGATCGGTGTTTTCTCTTGCAGAAGGTCCTACAGTGTAGGGGAAGCAGTGGAGGAACTTGTGGGACCTGATGGACAAAAATGGGCCAATATGGATCCGGAAGAACGAATGTTAGCAGCTGCTACAGCTTTTACCCATATCTGTGCAGGGCAGGGTGAGAGAGATGTCAGGAGAGCAGCCCAGTGCATCCCATATGATCCCTACAGTAAAGCCTCAGTAACCCCAGGAAAGCGACCTGCTCTTCCTGTGCAACTGCATTACCCACATATAGAAAGCAATGCCTCTTCAGAAGCAGTCTCAGAGGCCTCCCAGAGACTCCGAAAGCCCGTGATGAAGAGAAAGGTGCTGCGTCGAAAGCCAGGTGGGGAAGTATTAGTGACGGATGAGTCGATCATCAGTGAATCAGAGTCTGGTACAGAAAGTGACATGGATGTCTGGGACTTAAGACAAAGGCTGATGAATCTGCAGTTCCAGGATGACAGGGAATCTCCAGTTGATATTTCACAAAAATTTAGTCTACCACGTGAATACCAAGGAATTTCTCAAGATCAGCTCATTTGCTGTCTACGAAGAGAAGAAATGGGCCCTCCAGCTTATGAACAAGACCTGATCGTTGCCAGCCGACCCAAGTCCTTTATTCTCCCAAGGCTGGACCAGTTGAGCCGAAACCGGGGCAAGGTAGACCGGGTAGCCCGCTATTTTGAGTATAAACGAGACTGGGACTTGATGCGGTTACCTGGTGAAGATCATAGGAAGGAATTACGCTGGGGTGTCCGAGAGCAGATGCTTTGTCGTGCAGAACACCAATCCAAGCCTCAGCACATATATGTTCCAAACAATTATCTAGTACCAACTGAGAAGAAACGATCTGCCCTTCGTTGGGGTGTTCGTTGTGACCTTGCAAATGGTGTGATGCCCAAGAAGCTTCCCTTCCCTCTTTCTCCTTCTTAAGTCTTTTTTTTTTTTTTTAACCTGTCTCTCCTTTCACAGCATTGTTTGGGATAACCTGGTTCTTAACCTCTCTCCTTTTACTTAAATAGAAACAGCTAACTCAAAAGACCATGGAACACAGAGTAAGGACTTCACCCATCACTGGTCTTTCCTAGGTATATGTCACATTGGTATCGGATACCACTTAACTTCCAAATTACCACTCATACCTAGCAATTGCAAGAGGAATCATGCCAGGAAAGGAAAAACAGACCTGGTCTTTCTGTTTTGTCAGACTAGTAAGCAAAGCCAGCACTATTTCTGTTTTATAAACTTGTTACCTTTGGCCAGTGTGAGTTGCTGTTTTTATAAGTGTGTTTTTAAAGTTGCTGGGCAGTAAGCTTATCTATTAAAGAATTTTGGAAATTTGTGAATTTGACCTTATTGCTACTTCAGTACTTCCCAACGATGATCTCAAACCTAGGTTATGATTCTGCTTCCAATCATACTCCCCATCGTACTCTCACCACCGAAATAATGAGAGCCAAAGAGAATGAACAAAAGCCTGCCCTTTACACACAGTCCTAAAGGAGGGAAGGTAACAGCATAGATAACCTTCGTTACTAAAGGAATATAGTAAATCCAGCTAACTGTTTTCATAATTTTTAATAGATGCTCAATAACAGCACTGTGTGACATGCAAGATTCTAACCCAAGTTTTGTTTCAGAATTATTTCAGCAATATATTGCCCTCCATTTGTTACTTCTAGAATGCCATAGTTTTTATAATTTGCCACTAAGATTTTCTTAGAAATTATGCCTGTCACTTGAAGGCTATTCCCACTCTGCAACAGAACTTCAAACTCCTAGCAGCTGGAACCAGATGGAGAGATAATAACCAAAATGAATCTGGTCTATTAGGGTACAGACCAAATCACTAATTTAGCTCACCTGAACTTGGATCTATTTGTTCCTGATGCTTCTGGTCCAAAAACACCTAAAATCTGGAGGTTGTCAGTTTTAGCATTTAAGCCAGAAGAGTGACAGCAGAAATAGCTTGCTTGTTCTAGGAAAAAACAGCTGTGTAACAAAAATGAATGACCTTGACCATTACTATCTGCTAAAATACATTTTCTCCGTAATATTTAAGCGACATTATTCATTCATTCACTCACCCAGTTCCATTGTTAGGCATTCATCAGGGAAAGTAAGAATCAGTGACTCAAAGATATATGTAGGATACATTCACTGCAAATACGTAAAAACTGCAAACTACCCAACAACAGTGAAGTAATTAAACGTTAGACTATTAGTCACTGGAAATCTATGGTAAGCTAATAGAAAAATGCAAATTAGGTCAAACAAGTTGCAAACTGTACCGTACAATCTCAGTCATACTGCACACGCAAGGCACAAGGAAAGATCAACACACCTAACTCTAGGTGGTGGGATTAAAGGTAGTTTTTATTTAAACCTCTCTTTTTTAAAAGTTAAAAGCCACATGGCACTTTTTACATACAAATTACAGCAAAACAATGATTTACATCTTCATATCTCAAAGACCAATATTACCGGATCAAAAGTTTCCGAAGTGATTATCTAGTTCAACCCCTTATATAACCGAAAAACTAGTCCAAAGGGGTTAAGCGAGTAATAAGACATTTTGGGGAAAAGAGGACTCCTGACGGGTGAAGCACAGTGGTTCCCAAACAGCCATGTAATACCTGGAGGGGGGGCCACCAAATTACCACAAAGGAATTTCGTGCGTGCGCTAAGCATTGACTGTAAACATTAAAACAGCCGTCGCTAGACTTTCGATGTATTTTTTGAAGTTAAAAAGGTTTAGTCTCGAAAATATTAGTAACCAGTGGAAATAGCAGAAAGAGCATTCCCCATGATAAACTTTTAAACCAAAGAAGGAAGCAGGGGTAATAGCCAAAGGATTAGGAAACACGCACTATGATCATTAATACTGGAAAGTAATCCCCCAAACAATTTGAAAATCGTTGCCACGCCTGCCCACCCCACATACTACTGGGATCCCGACCTCTACTAATATTTCGTTTTATGAGCAAACAAAATTCTAACTGAGGCAGAAGAGATTACACTCCGCAGTCCCAGGGCCCTCAAGGAATCGAATTAAAGAAGCTCCTACTGCTGCACGTTTCTGACAAGTGCTCCAAGAAGCACCAGACACAAAAACACGGTCTTTAGCGAGTTCCCATTTCCATGCTCTAAAGAGCGCTTTCCTGAAAAGATCAAGGTATGGGAACAGGGGCTTAGAGGGAAGAGAGAAACGTCCATCTGTTTGTCCATCTGTCCGTTCCCCTTTGAAGAACCCAGAAAATAACCCACCCCAAAACCCCCACATTTACCTTCCGGTCGTCGGCCACGCAGCTTTTCTCGAGACAGGAAGCTGTCCCTTTGCGTCGTCTACGCGCGCGTCCGGGGCCTCATGGGAAATGTAGTCCATCTTCATGGGAAATGTAGTTCTAAGAGCCGGGAGTGCAGGCTTGACGCTGAAATCTGCCTAATGTTTTCTAATCTAGTCACCATTTGTCCACCTCCAACAAGGCAGAATCTGGGTCCTGCGGTAGGACAAGAATAAAAGGATAATTTCTAGTGCGCTAAAATAATAGAAAACTAAAATTAAAGAACTTGGTCTGATTTTATTCGTACTTAAATTAGTAGAAAGTTATCATTGAGAGTTAAAAACATTTACAATTAGAATCCACATGGAAAGGCTGAAAAGGAATGTGATCATCTCAAAACAGACGACTGAGGTGTCCGAGAGTGACCGAACAGGGATGCGGAGTCTTGCTTCAGTACCACGGAGAGATCATAACTAGGTTTTGTTTGTGCGTTTTTCTAGAGATGCTGATCGAAACCGCAAGATTCCAGTTAGAAAACAGGCGGTGGGGGTGGGGGGGGTGGGATTTGGTTCTTTTGTCCAAATTTAGCAGTCATTAGTGCACAGGATCTATCCCGGATTATGCAGGTGAAGGTAGGAGGTGAAGGTTGTACCGAAAGGGAAACGGTTTTCTCCGGATTGCTTTACCAAGAGGCGCGTATCAGAATTAAAATGAAAATAAGCCAGTATGTGGAAACATCACAGGTATCTAGTAACAGGGACGGTAGTTAGAGCTTGAACAACTTTACTTCCTCTCTGCATCTTTCGCATTCGAATTCATTTGTCAGATGAAACTCACCAATTCTGACTCTCCACTTTCCTATGCCATTCACTAGCCTTTCTGACATCTTGCAACATAGAAGCGGAAATTTCGGGGGGACGCGGGCACGAGAGCTTGAAGCGGGGTGGAGGGGTCCTGCCTCACCACCAGGAGAATAGTCTGGGGAGAGGGTGGTGGGGTAGGAGAGGTAGGACTCTCGAATCCGTACGGAGATTGCTGCCGCTTAGAGTCCCACGCTGCTGTTGGCTCAGCAGAGGTCAGCCGCGGGCGAAAGTTCACCACGATAGCGCCCCTGCCGGGTTTCCAACGCCTGGCGCTGACTGGGGGGCTGGCAGACCACTACAGCCCGCTCCCTCCTGCGCGGACCCCGCCCTCCTCCCCCGACTCCTCCCACCACCACGGAGTTCGGGCGCCTGCGCGTGGTGGCTGGTCGGCCCCCCAACCCCGAGAAAGCCCATTGGCCGCTGGGTGAGGCCGGGCACTACCTGGCGCCTGTGGCGGCCGCACGTGCTGGGAGCAGAAGCAGCGATCGCAGTTATGGCGTCGTTACTTTGGGGAGGCGACGCAGGGGCTGCGGAGAGCGAGCGGCTGAACGGCCACGTAACTGCCACCGAGCCGGGGAGGGCAAGGGGACAGGGGCTAGAACAGCACTCCCGGAGGGAAATGTGCTGGGGAGGGGAAGGGGGAGCTCCGCCAGGGTTTGGAGCCGGGTGTCAGATGGTGGAGGGGAGGTGTGACAAGGATTTGGAAGAGGGCCACGGGAAAGGAGACCCCAAGAGAAACAAGACCTTTGGTTTGAAAAGGCAAAATGAAGACACCTGCGGGAGGGAAAGCAGCTGGGAGCCCCAAGTGGACCCTGAGTTTTCTACTGTCCCAATTTGACCATTAAGCCTCAGCTAGCCTCCATCTCATCTACCAACGCGCTTTCCTATCAGCTATCCCTTGCTCGTGCTGTGACCCCTCAAGGACTGTCACATTTAGACTCGAGGCTTATAAAGAGGAACTTCATATACAGGGGCAGTAGAAAGTCTCCTCCAATTTTAGGATAATTCATACAGGAGACCTGCTTCTCAAAGGAATCCGTTAATACATAATATCGCAAAGGAAGCAGTATTGGCGTGGCCTTCCCTGCCTCCCTTCCAGCCCGTGTTAGGGGGTGGCACTGGGCTGCTTGATGCCTTGCTTCCCCATATTGATTGAAATTTGTATCTTTCAATAGTTTTCAAACGTCATCCATCCCCGGAAGAACCTTCGGGGTATTAAGAGTCCTACCGTTCCAAACGTAGGTGAGTGTTGTTAAAGAAGATTGGGCTCAGTTCATTTAAAAAGCATTGCTTTCCTTATGTCCCTGGCAATTTTGGCTCCCTTAATTTAACATTCAAGACCCTCCACTACCTTTCCAATCTTTTAACCCACTCCTCCACTGCTTGACCCTTCCTTTGTACACACTGTAGAGTCGGCAGGAGAAACTGGGATGATACGCTGGACGTTCCTGCTTGGCATTTATCTTTACAGTTGTTTCTCTTCCATCCTTTTAGACGGTTCTGTTAATAACACCGAAGAAGATGATGAAGAAGATGGAGGTAGGAAATAAATTCATTTGTGTGTATTTACTGGCATTCTGTTTCCTTTAATCATGACTTTCACAATGTGGGTGAATAATACCATCTTAATTGGAAAAGAACCATCTTTGCTTCTGTTTTCTTTATAAATAGTGAATGTCAGAAGAAATACTAACTTAGGAGTCAGGATTACTTCTTTAGAGGAAATTGAAATAGAATATGCAGGAACGGGTTATGAATTTTCAGCTGGCAAGGAAAAATTAGGTCTGCTGGCAATAGATGTAGGCTTGGTTGAGGTTAGAGGTTGGTGTAGCAACAGAGCATAAGAAACTGGATCCTCGTGGAAACAAAAAGGAATTCTCAGTGCTGTGTCATTCTTTCTAGAACCTTCTTTTGGAAGAAAAATGAGAGTAGGAACAGTTGCTTGATATACAACCCCTGAATGGAAGGAAGCAACTTGTTAGATGTCATTCAGGAGGCTTGACTTTCCCCCTGCAATATCCCCTGTTTTATCCTTGTTTTTCTAGTGGAATTGGCAGCTAATTCACTCTTGAACAAGTTAATCCGGCAGTCCTTAGTAGAATCCAGTCACCGAGTTGAAGTCTTACAAAAGGATCCCAGCTCTCCACTCTACTCAGTGAAAACATTTGAAGAGCTGCGGCTGTGAGTATTTTTACTTTAAGTGTAGGAAAATTCCAGAGAGCATAGCACAGAACAAACTAATCTGCTAATAATCATCATCAGGATCTCCTTGGTGTTCTAATGGTCAATATTCAAATGAGATGTGGACATTTTGCATGCAATTAAAATATAGCTCAAAGAGGAACACTAGGATACCTGAATTGTCCAACGACTTGAGAACATTTTTGATGGTAAAATATTTTAACCTTGCTGTGCTAAGGGGGATAGCTAAGCCAGACACAGCCATATTGCTACTCTCCATACCAGAATACAGATAACAGGAATTTTGATGACCCAAATACCCCTTTAGATAAGTTACAAGCTTTTACCTTTTTAATTATTTTTTTTTGTCTCAGATGGTATTTAAATGAATAACTTTCCCAAATAGGTTTGCATTTCCTAGGGAGTTATCAGCTGGCATTAAGGAAATGTATTTGAATAGGTCGAGTTACTGATACGGACTTATGTAAGTGGGGAAATCCAAAATCCCAATGCCTGCTTTCTAGTTGGGGAGAAGCTTACTTATGATTAAAGGTTGGCTGCCAGTAATCTACCAATTAATCTACCAATTCAGCGTGTCCAAAATGTGCATGTCATTGTAGTGGAAGTATTCCAGCCTACTTCACTTTATCCTCTTTCTGACATCTATCCTGAGACCCCAGGAAAGATGCATTTAAAAATACTGGCTCAGGAGCATGAGCTAATATTGCGTCTTCTGCTCCTAGAGAGAATTGATATAAGAATCACCTAAATGAAATTTTGTTTTCTCTGAAAATTGCCATTGAAACATTAAAGTTTGTCATTGACTAAAAAGAAATAAACAATAAATCTCAGTTTTCTGCTTGTGTGGAAAATAAAACTCTACTGGAAAATTGATGCACTCCTATCAGATGAGTTTTTCCTTTTTTTTTCTTGGTTCAAGAGAAAGTTCAACGTTAGGCCCTTACTACTGTCCTTGGCCTGGGCTTATGACATAACATTACTTTATTGCTCCAACTGTGCAGTCATGATTGTATATGTTTGAGAGTTGAGGTTTAACTTGTATATTTCCAAATACTACTTTTTATACCCAGTTGCAAAGTGGCCTAATTTAAAAATGCACCTTTCAGGTTTGTATTTCTGAGGCTACTGACGCATCATAGACCTTAAGTATTTGATTTTTTTTTTTTTTTTTGACAGAAAAGAAGAGTTACTAAAAGGGATCTATGCAATGGGATTTAATAGACCATCCAAAATTCAAGAGATGGCTCTCCCTATGATGCTGGCACATCCGTGAGTTTCTAGGGTAGTGGTATTCCAACTGGTTATTTTTAGTCTCTTATATTCAGTTTATGCCCAGGAGCTTGTATTCAGTTTATGTCCAGCATATCCTCTTTTCTACAGACCTCAGAACCTCATAGCCCAGAGTCAGTCTGGAACAGGAAAGACAGCTGCTTTTGTCTTGGCAATGCTAAGCAGAGTTAATGCCTTGGAATTGTTTCCACAGGTAAGGAAGGGCTGGGAGAGAGATGGGGATGCTTGCGGTGCCAAAGATATTTTAGTCATAGGCAATATTGCTGCAATGACGTGATGGTATTTAGACTAGACGTTCTTTCATAAGATCAGAGTATTGCGCAGCAGTACGGGGCAGTGATTGAGAGCACAGGCTTTACAGTTTGACTGGTTCCAATTCCAGCCTCTCTACTTGCCAGCTGAAAGTCTTAGGCGAGGTCGTAAATCTTTTGGAGTATGTTTTCTTGTCAGTAAAGATAACACTTACAAAGGTATGGATCACAGTTATTCTGTTCACCCTTGAACCCTAACGCCAGTCACAGTGCTTGGCTTGTAGAAACCACTCCTTAAACGTTGAATGAATGAATGAATGAATACCTGCCTCATAGGATTGTCATGCAGATTGAGTGAATGAATGTACATTTTTAGCACCGTGCTCAACAAAGTGAGCGTTCAGTAGTGATAGCTGTATAGCTGTAGGTCACCCAGTCCCTCCTACTCGTTTAGTGGAGAAGGAAACAGAGGCTTGGAGAGGGAAAGGTCACACGTGAGGTCACAGTTGTCAGAGAGCGACTGAGCAGGGGCTGGAACTGCGCTTGCCCTTCTCCCAACCTAGTGTCAATACATGGAAAGTATCTGGTGATCTTTTCCTCTTTCTCCAACCTGTGTTCATCAACTTGGTTGACAAACTGGGAACCCAAGTGTTGGGTGCGCTCAAAGCTATGGGGCAGCAAGGATTCCCTCAGGAGGTTTACAACCTGCGCAGCAAGATAACCTGTGGACATGGATGTGGGTGACTAGTGGCAGGCATAGGAAATTCTGTGCTTTCTTTAGACAAGTTCAGAGAAATTTATATCTGGGGTTTGATTTCATGAGTAAAAATCCTTTAGGAGAAGCCATGCTTGAACACATGTTGAGAAATGTGTGTGGAAACTGTTTTTATCACTTGAGCTGTGTTTGCCTCTCTCTATCTCAGATCCTTAATTGAAGTTCAGAAATGCGTTAAATATCACCAGTTTCTTCCATCGACATCTTCATTCATCAACAGCCACCATTTATAGGGGGGATGGAAGTAACAAATGAAAGAGTTTCAGGGAACATTCTGCCAGAGATGTGTAAGATGGATTGGACCAAGCAGGGAGTGCTCTGGAAATGGGCAGACTTTTAATATCAGGGAAGAGGTGATGGGGACCACACTCAAGCTGTAATTAGTCTTGCATCCCTTCTCTTTTTGATTCCCAGCCCCCCTTCATCCCATTTTTCCCCTACCAAAACAGCGTGACCCATAACCTGTGTTTCTTCATGACCTTTCAGAGAGGAATGTATAAAAGGAAGCTGCTTCTCCATCCTTCAGCCCCTTCTCCCCTTCCATACTCAACATTCACCCCAGATCTGTCAGCTGCTAAGTTGTATTCAAGTAAAAATATTCTGTTCAACCAAAATCTCCAGTTTCACTTCTGTGCCTCTTCCTCCACAAATTTTAATTGTATTTCAGAATTGCATGATGGCTGTTATGAACCTTTCTCCTTCCCCGCTTCTCTCTCGCTCCCTCTCTCAGTGCCTCTGCTTGGCTCCTACTTATGAACTGGCTCTGCAAACTGGCCGTGTGGTCGAACGGATGGGGAAATTCTGTGTGGATGTTCAAGTGATGTACGCCGTTCGAGGGAATCGAAGTATGTACCAGCAAGCCAGCCCTGGCTGATATTTTAAATCCCGACTGCACCACTAACACAGTCGTGGTATATACCTTCTCTGCTTTCTTGCCTCTAAAGTGGTGGATATAATGGCACCTATATCATAGAGTTGTTACTGGAATTAAATAAAATGATACAGATAAAGCACTGTGCACACCCCTGGCACGTAATAAGGACCCAGTAAATGTTAGCTGCATCATTCCCACAGCCCAGAAGAGGGTGCTTTTGCTTGTTCTTTTCTGTGAGGCTCAGTTGTTTTGTGCAGAACAGCTTTTATTGTTTCACTTTTTCATTAAAGTATTACATGCATAAAGTGAACAAAAAAACTTTAAAACACAGAAAATTCAAAGGTAAAAGTGAAAATTCTTTCAAAAACCTATTTCCAAAGACAGCTATGGTTTTGTTAACAAATCTTTGTGTGTTTTTTTGTTTTGTTTTTGAGTGCTTACAAAAATGGGAGCATTTTTTTTCACACTGTTCAAAATCTTACGCGTTTTAAACATCTTTTCATGTCAGTATGTATAGCCCCACCTCATTCTTTTGACTAGCTGTATAATGTTCTGTCATTTATTTCATGTAACCTGTTGAGACATTTTGGTTGTTTTCCATTTGGGGAAGGTTTGTAGGCCTTTCACTGCTGTGCCAGTGTTTCTGTAGGACAATGGGAATGCTGCAGGGTGGCTTTTTAGATGACCGTGGCGCAGAATCAAATATGCACGACTATTATCATTACTGTAAACCTAGAAACTTGGGAATTTATCCTAAAACTCTGTAAAATCAAAAACCACAAAGACCCTCAGGGTTGGCACTTGGAAAGCCATTACGAAATGTGTTTCATTACCGGGAATTGTGGATGGTTAGAGTTGTTTGCGTCTGAAGGAAGCCTTTAAACCCTTTTCCTTTTCCCCCTAGTTGCCAGAGGCACTGATGTCACCAAACAGATCATAATTGGCACTCCTGGGACTGTCCTAGATTGGTGTTTCAAGCAAAAATTAATTGATTTGACTAAGATTCGTGTGTTTGTCCTGGATGAAGCAGATGTGATGATCGACACGCAAGGATTCTCAGACCAAAGCATTCGTATTCAAAGGTAACCTTCACATCCAGCCTTTTCTTCCTGGATCTTCTGTCCAGAGGAGGAATTTCATTTGTCTGCTGCTCCTAATTGTCTTTACTGCTTATTCCCCACTTCTTTCACCTTTAAAATAAGTTGGGTTTTTATTATTTTCACCAGCTCAATGGGCCTTCAGCCTGCTGTAATTTCCCAACTTCATTTTGTAATCTTGCCTGATTGCTTTACTCTTGTGCTGCAGGCTTACAGATGGAATCCATATACAGTGGGTCTGCACCAAATTTTGCCAGTTATCTTATATTTGAGCAAAATTCTAAAGAGAATTCATTAAAACCTGATAGCGCTATCGTGAGGACACAGTAGCCTGGGATCAGGAGCCTAGTATCTAGTCCTGACTTTGCCTGTAAGTTGTTAAATAAATCCTGTCTATTTCCTAGGCCTCTCTCCCAGGATCACCAAGGGGCTTAAAATTGCAGATTATCAGGCCTAACCTGAACCTTACTGAATCAGAATTTCTGGGAGTGGGCTTTAAGAGTCTGCATCGCTCATTTTTAAATAAAGTGTTTATACACTGTGTTAAATTCAAGTATAATATTGAAAGACTTGTAATGATAACCAGTAATCCCCTGCCCCAACCCCTAGAGAATACTGTCCGTTATGACATTAACTTTCATATCTTTAAATAACCTGCTCCCATTGCTATTTCTCGTTGTATATTTATTATATACAACATTGTTGGTTACCTTCACAGCTGGTATTGATATCATTATCACAACACAAATAGCGTTCACTGCTGAGTATTGAGTTACTATAATTATGTTTTTCTTGTGCTTCTCCCCCTAGAGTTGCCTGTTTTTCTTCATTTGGTTACTGTCACTGTGTAGCGGTCTTTAATTTTTCTCTGCCTGTTTCATCATACGTGTCATATGTCAGTGATATCTCCAGATAGTCAAATACATCTTAAAATTCCATCGGTTTCTTTTTTTTCCGGAAGATCTCCCACACTCACTGTCTCCGGTTTCAGCCCGGGCTGGTTGCGCTCCGGTCCTGTGGTCACAGCCGCATTACAGGCTTCCCCTGTCCTCATTAACAGTTTTCAATCTTCTGTCTTGTGGGTCCTTTTTCTTGGTTTACTGTTGGTTTACTGAATATGCTGGAACGTATCTGCTAATGGCTTCCTGCAAAAGGATGTGTAGGAAGTTCATTTTCTAGCCCCTGCTTGTCTGAAAATGTTTTTATTGTACCTGTAAATTTGATCTTTGGGTTGAGTTTCCCTGGATGTGGAATTCTGTCTTGAAAAGCTTTCTCCCTATAAATTCGGAGACAGTGTTGAAAACAGAAGAGTGGTGGTTTTTTTACTATAATTAATACTGTTTGCAGTGTTGCTGCTGGAAGGTTTAATGTCATCCTGATCCTAAGACTTTTGTCTGTGATCTGTTTTTTCCTCGCTAGAAGGTTTTGGAATCTTTTTCTCCAGGATGTACTGAAACTTCTCAGTGTTGTGCTTTGGTTCAGATCTTTTTTTTCTTCATGGTACTAGACACATGGTACACTCTTTTCATTCCCAAAACTTGTGCCTGCCAGATCTGGGCAAATTTCTTGTTACTTCTTTCCCTGCGGTGACCAACTTTTTAGGAAGACAACCCGGGATACAGTCATAGCAGGCAAATATGTATGTACATACATACACACACATATATCTCATATATATATAAAACTATAATACAGAAGAAATAATCATACATGTGTTACTTTAACATAAAAATATGGAAAATATATGTTTATTTGAAATTATGTATTATTCTGTACTTTTCTGTTGCATTAGTGCTACTATTTAAACAAAACTGTAGAACTAAACTGGCAATTAGGGCTTCCCTGGTGGCGCAGTGGTTGAGAATCTGCCTGCCAATGCAGGGGACACGGGTTCGAGCCCTGGTCTGGGAAGATCCCACATGCCGCGGAGCGACTAGGCCCGTGAGCCACAATTGCTGAGCCTGCGCGTCTGGAGCCTGTGCTCCGCAACAAGAGAGGCTGCGATAGTGAGAGGCCCGCGCACCGCGATGAAGAGCGGCCCCCGCTTGCCGCAACTAGAGAAAGCCCTCGCACAGAAACGAAGATCCAACACAGCCATAAATAAATAAAAATTAAAAAAAAAAAAAAATTAAACTGGCAATTAGTAGTAATTCATAGGAGAACTAATTAAATAATATGTATGAGAAAAATACAACAATAATGTTTCATCTCTGATATAGCAATTTAATTTTTTTAAACATGATTGGCTGCTTAAATTTTGGAGGCTGTGCTATTGTATATTCTTTTTTTTTTTCTTTTTTTTTGGCCACACCACACAGCTTACAGGATCTTAGTTCTCCAACCAGGGATTGAACCTGGGCCCTCAGCAGTGAGAACACCGAGTCCTGACCACTGGACCTCTCTGGAATTCCCTATTGTATATACTTAAGATACATAATTATGGAAGTATTTATGAGGAGAACGTAAATACGATAGAACTAATTAAACATATTACAGTAAGTCCCCACATACAAATGAGTTCCGTTCCGAGGGCGTGTTTGTTAAGTCCAGTTTGTTCATAAGTCCAACAAAGTTAGCCTAGGTACCCAACTAGCACAATTGGCTATATCGTACTGTACTGTAATAGGTTCATAATGCTTTTCACACAAATAATACATAAAAAACAAACACAAAAAATAAAACATTTTTAATCTTACTTACTTTTCAAGTACAGTACCTTGAAAAGTACAGTAGTACAGTACAACAGCTGGCATCCAGGGTCTGGCATCGAGTGAACAGGCAAGAAGAGTTACTGACTGGAGGAGGGAGAGGAGGTGGGAGGTGGTAGAGCTGAAGGATCGTCAGCAATAGGAAACGGAGGGCGAGCTGCAATTTCACTCACACCTGACGCTGATGGCACACGTTCTGGTTCCTTGCTGGATTCAATTCTGTCTACCCTCTTGAAAAAACGATCCAGTGACGTCTGGGTAGTAGCTCTTTTTTTCTCATCATAGATGACACGGTAGCAATGGATTGCATTCTGAATGGCTGCTGCAACCTTCATGTACCATTCTGCGTTCGGGTCCTATGCGTCACAAACTAACAGTGCCTCCTCAAATAAAGAAAATCCCCTTGCCATTTCCTGAGTCGTGAATCTCTTCAGTTCTTCAGTTACTTCTTCCTCTTTTCTCTCTTTGTCCTTTCTCTGGGCCTCCAATTCCATCAGGTCTTCATTAGTAAACTCCTTGTGTTGCACAGCAAGGAGTTCAGTGAAGTCCTCTTGCTTCAAATAAAGATACTGTACTACTGTACTCTATACAGTATGGCACAGTAAAGTACACAAAAGCACAACCACTTGTAGAGGATGCATGCATGTGACAACGTACGCCAGACACGTGAACTAACGTACGTGATTGGACATGTGAACACACATCCGCATCTTTGAAGGTTCGCAACTTGAAGTTTCGTATGTAGGGGACTTACTGTACCTATATTTAATGACAGACACAATAATGACACTTTATTTTCTGTCTCACAGTGTGGTAAGATGTTTTGACTCTCTCTTTTCCAGTATCCTCTGAACTCCCTGCAGCCCTCTTTTCTTGTATGTGGCAGTAAAACAGAATACAGTCAAATCTAAAATTCATTTTGACTTGCAGCTCTGCCCTTATTAAGCCCACACTGATTCTTTTTTTTTTTTTTTTTTGGAGTATAGTTGATTTACAGTGTTGTGTTAGTTTTCTGCTGTACAGCAAAGTGAATCTGTTATAGGTATACATATATCCAGTCTTCTTTAGATTCTTTTTTGATATATGTCATTACAGAGTGTTGATTTGAGTTCCCTGTGCTATACAGTAGGTCGTTATTAGTTATCTATTTTATATATAGTAGAAGCCCACACTGATTCTTGGTATCAGTCCAGTGTGATATCCTCTGAACAAAAGTGTTCAAGCATAGAGTACTTAGGAGTTTACCTACTAGCAACAGTGGTTTTTAGACTTGCAAGAATCAATTTCTAGCTCCTTCAAAATGTTCTTCCACTGTATCTGCAGGCTCGTTTCTGTGGACCAACTGTTTGTCATTCAGATCCTTTGCATCTATAAATCCATCGTTTAGGGTATCCATGTCTAAAATGTCCATCATTTTCAAGCACTCTGAAGTCTATTAGATGTCATCGTAAGTGAAACCTCTTCTCCTCAGGGAACATGATTAGAAAGCACAGAGGTGACTTAAGCTTGTCAAACTGAAAGATGGATTCTTTACAAATTTAGTAAAGAAATAAGAAAGTCCTCAACTTGGCTGTCCTTTTCTGGTGACATTTTTTGACTTCTGCAGCAGTTTTATTCCTAAAAAAAGGAAAAATGAGTCATTTTTTGCTACAAGTTTTTGTTGCAACCTTTACAGAACACCAGACAGCCCAGGTGCAGTCAGTACGAGGCCTCTTCACAAGTCACCAGACAGCTGTGGAGAAACAGTGTGGTATTTCTATTTTACTATAATCTTTTTCTCCATTCTCATCCTTGACATATTTCCAAGTTGGAGTTGGACATTCTTTTTGTCTCAAACTTTGAAAATAGGCCAACATTTTAAATCTTTTCACTGGCCAGCTACAATGGCAGGCATCTCGTAGGCACACATCTGAGGTGGCTCTACGTCCATTTCTGCACAGTTAGAAATCTTATTAAGGCTTCTGCAAGTTTGAAATAACAAAGTGACCCAAAACTTTGGTAATGAAAAGCTCAATATCACAGGTAAGCAAATTGTATGTGTTTTTAGAAGTATTGTGTACAAAGGATGCAGGACATTTAGCTGGTAAGATCTTTTCATGTTCTTTGATAAGGAATTTATAGACTGAATGGAATATGCCAGAATATACATTTGCACTGCTGCTCATGCAGGGAGTTGAACAAAAGCTAGTTTGTATTTGGATACAATGTCAACAGTCTTCTGTTGTATATTTTCTGTGCTGTATAAAAACTTCATAGAAGCCAAAAAGATGTTTTGAGACTCCATTTTTTCAAAACCAAGTACCTAAGAGATTCGGGGGTGGGAGGCGTGTATTTTGTGTTGGCCGTGATTTGAAATCTCACTGGATATACTGTAGAAGCATGGTCTCTGGTAAGATCTGAGACACTCCACTCTACACTGAGAGAGGAAAGACGTCTGTTATCAAAAGTTCCCGCCTTGTTCACCCGCAGGACACTTTACTTGCAGCCTCTGAACCAGGAAATGTAACTTTACTCAGTTTCATAGGGATGGCAAGGGAAAGATACAGTCACACGTGTCCCTTTGCATGATGTGGGCAAACTCTTTCAGCTGAGCCCTGGTGTGTTTGGAGGAGGCAAAAAACTTAATTTAGAAGTATTGCCTGTCTCATCCTGAACTTGTGCGATTCAGTTTCCATATATGCTTTCCACATCCCTTCTCCGCCAGGCCTAGTCCCGAATTCATCCCTTCATTTGGTGCAGTCTGCTCTGTTTGCATTATTTACCTCTTTAACCCAGTTGTATGTGTCATTCCATCCGTCACTAAAATAACACAGTCGGTTAGCCTTTTTCTGTCCTGTCTGGATCATACCGGCATTGTCCTCTGTTTCTTTTCCATAGCTTCCTTTTCTTGTCTTATGGATGCAAAACATCCATAACACAAGAAAGATACGTGATATCTACAGTTACCTCTTTGAGGATATTAATTATAGCATTAAAATTTTTTTCCGTTCTCAACCCTGTCTCTGAGTGATCTAAGTTTCCTTTTGTGTTTGTTGGCTACAGTCTGTCTTTGTGGCGGATCTTTCCTCCTCACATCTGGTGACCCTGCACTAGCCTTTCATAACCCAAGCTGAGGAACTAGAAAGCTTATTTATCGACAGCTCTGTGTGCACGGTTGGGGCTTGTAACTTGGAAGCTTCACTTTAGGATGCTTGTCACCTGGAGGTCTTTAGGAGTAGGTAGTGTCTCTAATCTCCTTCCTGGGACACTCCGTTGCTGGCATCTTGGGAGCAGAGCAGGATGCTCCGGTGGATGGGCTGGGAGGGGTCCATCGTTCAGTATACGTATTTTCACTTGATCCCCTATTCAGCTGTCTGCTTTGTCCTCACCGTCTGCTGAGGCTCTTCTGCTTGTACAAGCTTAGCTGCCAGAGAAGGGTGGGGTCCAGCTGCTGCTTGTATATATTTTCATCCAGCCTTCCTATTTAAAAAAACGTGGGCCCAAGATCAAGCAAGACTCCCTTCTTGCCATCGCCTACCGATAAGTTGGTATGTTTAAATGTAACAGTGAGTAAAAGATGCGGAAGTCCAGGGAAGATTCAATAGTCAAAAAGGGCTTTCTACTAAAAAGAATATTAAGTAAAATTAGATAGAGTATTTATGTTGGTTGTTCATCCCTCCATTGTTCAGTTTTCCTTTCTTTTGCTTAAAATACATTAAGTCACAGCACTGTCCAATAGAAATATAATGTAAGCCACATGTGTAATTTAAAATTTTTCAGATAGCCACATTAAAAAAGAAACAGGTGAAATTCATGTTATAAAATATTTTATTTAACGTGACATATCAAAAATAGCATCTTAGCAAGTAATGTTACCAATCTAAAAATTGTTAATGAAATACTTTGCATTCTTTCTTTTCATACTGAGTCTTCAAAATCCAGTGTGTTCTGCAGAACAGCCCATGTTTCCTTCCCTTGGACAGTTTGTATAAGCTTTCTTTCTGGAATGAAATGGCCGCAGCCTTGGGACACCAGTCCTAGTGCCCTCTTTTTCCAGGTGAAGGGTGTGGGAGAACAGATGGCCGAGCGACGCAGCCTGCTGTACAGATTCTCCGCATGTCTTCTCACAGCCCTCCCCCTACCCCCACCAGGCCTCTGGTCTTGCACGTCCTAGACCTCCCAGTGGTTCTGAGGGAACGGCTGCCTTTGCATCAGCTCTTCCCTCTGTGGCGCTCATATTGTAGCTTCATCCACCTTCTCGGTTATCACGCTTTTCCGTCTTGCAAAAATATATTGAAATATCTCATCCACCCGTTTCTCTCCTCTTATTCTGCACGTTTTGTAAGTTCATATCTTAATCACTTTATAGTCACATTAGTGGGATGCTGGACACTGAGAAGGTAACAGACGTAGTCTCCTGTGGCCAACCAGAAATCGGTCCGATTGTTGTTTGAAAAGCTCCCAGATGATTCAGGTCCCAGGCTTGAAAGAATGTCTGGGAATCACTGGACTGTATGAGCTCACCTGCTCCCTTGTAGCCCTGACTGCTCATTCTCTAAGTGCTCTGTTGTCTTCTCAAAGGCAGTGATTCCTCTCTGGTCTCTCTTCTATTTTGTTGTTTAAAAAATTAACTTTTTAATTGATGTGTAAAATATGGACAGAGAAATATACAAATCCTAAGTGTACTGCTGGGTGAACTATCACAGAGGGGCTATGCTCATGGGACAATGGCCCAGATCAAGACACAGAACTTAACTGGCACCCCGGAAATCCCCTGCAGCCCCTTTCCTGTCACCCGCCCCTCTCTCCTCCACAGGCGTAGCTGTATCCTGACTGCTGACTCCGTACACTCATTTTGCCTTTTTTTTGCACTTGGTATCAATTAGCCTGTGTTCACTGTGGGTTCAGTTTACATTCCACATGCAGTAGCATCTTCCCCTTCTGCTCCCCTTTTATTTATATCCAAGTCCTTCCCATTCCAAATAGACTTAATGTGGCTGTTCTTTCCCGCCCCAGAGACAGAACACCTGCCATCGAATGATGAGCCTCTGTGCCCTTCATCCGCGTGGAACTTGTGCAGGATGATTGCCGTAAACAGCACCTAGACTAACACCCTAGGCTCCACGAGCCCGTCTTTCCTAAGGAGAAGACTGGCATGAAAACCCAGATCACTTACCTAAACTTCACTCTGGAGCCCCACATTCAGTGTATCCATTTTCCCAAATTCTTGGTGGGCAGGAGGGGCTGACACGTGGCGCTCTGCAGCAGGTGTAGTTGTCGTGGCCGCAGCACCTTTCACGGTCACCCCGGAGCAGGGGCGTGGAGGGCAGCTGATGGCCGTGGGCATCAAGTGCTGGAAGTTGCCCCCCCAGGAGAGGGACAGGCCTGGCCATCGGGTGACGGCCTTCTTCCCTCCTCTCTCGTAGAGCTTTACCCTCCAAGTGCCAGATGCTCCTCTTTTCAGCGACCTTTGAAGACTCCGTGTGGCAGTTTGCAGAGCGGATCATTCCTGACCCCAACGTTATCAAGTTACGAAAAGAGGAGCTGACCCTGAACAACATCCGACAGTATTACGTGTTGTGCAGGAGCAGGAAAGACAAGTACCAGGCTCTGTGCAACATTTACGGTGGCATCACCGTTGGCCAGGCCATCATATTCTGCCAGGTGAGTCCGCCGGGACTTGTCTTACTCGTGCCCAGATTTCTGTGCAGGTGGAGCCGGGCACCGCGTTTGGTGCTTTTTGTACATTGTGTTGTTTAATCTTCAGAGCAGCTCTGAATAGAGATTATCTGTATTTTATGGGTGAAACTGAAGTAATGGAATAGGACTTCAATATGATGTGAAACAGAGGGCATCCTTCTTTTATTTCTTTTTTTCTTTCTTTTTTGGTCGCGCCGCGCTGCTTGTGGCATCTCAGTTGCCTGACAAGGGATTTAACCTGGGCCACGGCAGTGAAAGCCGGAATCCTAACTACTAGGCCACCAGGGAACTCCCTGGGCATCCTTCTTTTAGAGGGACTGCTTCTAACACTTCCCTATTCAGGTTGATGTTTATTGTAGTGTTTCCATAGATACCCTTTATCAGGTTAAGAATGGTCTCTTCTACTCCTAACTTACTATGAGCAAAGCAGCCACTCAGTCACTCACTATTGACAGCCCCTTGTTTTTATTTTCGTATTTACTCTTCCTATCTGACATTTTTCGTGTTCGTGTCTTGGTTGTATTTTTTCACCACCATGTGCACACTGTCAGCTCTGTGAGAGCAGGCTCTCACCTGTTCCACTCATCTTCATGCCCCCACCCTAGAATAGCCCCACCCAGCACGTGGATGGCCCTGGAAACATACTTGTAGAGTAAAGGAAAGCTCAGCTCTGCCGTGGACTAGCCATGTGACCTTGGGCAAATCACTTAATGGTTTTAAGCTTTGGGTTTATTTTTCAGTTTTTTTAAATGAACTTAGGTAGCTACTTCATCAGATCATTAGGAAAGCAGATGAACTTGATGCACGTAAAGGTTTTAGCAAAGTACCTGGCGTACACAAGGATGTCATCATTGTTAGGTTACCTCATTTTGTCATCAGACCACCATGAGAGGTGGGCGGAGCATTTTATTCTCTGTTTCAGGGCTGAGAAGCCAAAGCTCTGACAGGTTGAGAGGATGTGCCCCTTAAAAGCACGGGGGAGGGAGAATCCCCTGCCACATTCTCAGATCCCTCTAGCCCCCAAAGGGAAGGTGAAGCAAAACTCCTCTGCAGCACCCCCAGCTCCCATGCCCTGCAGATGTGAGCGCTGCACACATAGCCAGGCTGCTTCAACTTGGGCGCCATGCTGGGTTTTGATTTTCGTGCAGACTCGTCAAAATGCCAAATGGTTGACTGTGGAGATGATGCAGGATGGCCACCAGGTGTCTCTGTTAAGTGGAGAGCTGACTGTGGATCAGCGAGCTTCCGTCATTCAGAGGTTTCGAGATGGGAAGGAGAAAGTTCTTATAACAACCAACGTCTGTGCTCGAGGTGTGTATGTGTATGCACTTAAAGTCAAGTTTATTGAGGTATCATTTACATATGATAAAATTCACTCTTTTTAAGGATACGTTTCAGAGAGTTTTGACAAACATATATAGTCACGTACCCATCACTGTAATCAAAATATGGAACATTTCCATCCCCCCTCAAAATTTCTCAGTGCTCATTTTCAATCAATCTCTGTGACTAATGACCCCTGCCAACTACTGACCAGATTTCTGTCTCTGTATTTTTGTCTTTTGCAGAATGACATGTAAGTTAAATCATACAGTTGGTAGCCTTTGTGTCTGATTTATTCCACCTGACATCATACTTTGGAATTCATCAATGTTGTTACATGTATCAGTAGGTCATTCCTTGTTATTGCTGAGTAGTAGTCCATGGAATGGGTCGTACCACAATTAGGTCTTCCATTCACCAGCTGATGGACATTTGGATTGGTTACAGCTTGGGGCTGTTTGGACTAAAGCTGTAATAAACATTCATGGGTAAGGCTTATGTGGACATATGCTTTCATTTCTCTTGGGTAAATGCCTAGGAGGAGGATTTCTGGGTCATGTGGTAAGTG
The DNA here is from genome assembly GCF_028564815.1 of Eubalaena glacialis. Lineage (NCBI taxonomy): Eukaryota > Metazoa > Chordata > Mammalia > Artiodactyla > Balaenidae > Eubalaena > Eubalaena glacialis. Next base: position 8,036,688 of record NC_083725.1, on the reverse strand, counting down.
TATGTTTAGCTTTATAGGAAACTGCAGAACTGTTTTCCGGAGTGGCTGTGCCCTTTTGCATCTCTGCCAGCAATGTAGGAGAGTTCCAGGTCCAGTTGTGCTCCGTCCTTGTCAGTAATTGGTACTGACACTCTTTTTTCATCTTAAGCTTTCTAGTAGATTTGTGTGGTATCTCGTGTTTTCAACTTGTGTTCCCTAATGACTAATGATGTTGGTCATCTCTGAGGTGTTTTTAATTTTAAAACTGTTGACTACTGGAAGAAAAATCTTTGTTTTTTCAAGAGGAGGGCCTTCGTACTTTCCTCATTCCTCCTGTATCCTTGCCTACACCGCATACTCAAACCGTGTTTCCTAATTTATTACTAGTTCACCAGATAGAACGGAGGACCTGCCATGAGTGCTGAGCTTGGCATTTGGAGGAGTCGCCTAAAAAAGGACGAGGTTCCTTCCCCTCGGGAGCACGCTGCCTAGACTCCTGGCTCTCTAGACCAGCACTAGCCAATAGAAATTTTTGCATTGATATAAATCTCCTATTCTCTGCTGTCCAAGCCATATATGGTGGCTATTGAGCACTTGATGTGTGACTAGTATGGCTGAGGAACTGGATTTTTAATTTGAATTAATTTAAATAACCATAAGGCCAGTGGTTACCATACTGGACAGCACAACTCCAGACCCCAGAGAAAAGAGGGCACAAATTCCTCCAGAGTCAAAGCACCGTACAGGGAGGACAAGGATTATGACCCAGACAGTTTATTAGTGTTGGGGAATGGAGGCGCTAGGTGAGCGCAGAAGTCTTCCTAGGAAACATTAGGAGTGAAAGGTGTGAAAGGAAGGGGAGAACTCTTGGAAGTCTTGAGTTGTTTGTACTTTATCCTGTACTGTTTGGGCAGCTGGATTCTAAACACAAGTGCTCTGGACGTTACTGTGGTGACCATGGTGACGATTAGAGGAGTGTGAGATGAGGGATTGGGGAGACCAGTCCGGAAATTGTTGTAACAGTTGAGGCAATGGATAAAATGACCTGACGAGAACAATGGCCATGGAATGGGGTGGAGCTGGGGCCCTGTGATGGGTAAGGGGATGTGAGACTAAGGGGCTTGCTGGGCACTTAGCACAGTGGGGGTGGAGAAGATGGAAGGGCTCTGTGACCTGCTGAGAGCCCCTCCCCAACACACACACACACATGCGCGCGCACACACACGCACGCACGCACACGCGCTTTGTACATATTTAGACTTCTGTATAATTCGCTTCTACTGACACTCTTTATCCAGCATCATAGACATACATACTTGCAAGCAAACTGCCTGACCAAAGGACCTATTTCATTTACGTAAAAGCAGGTTTGATTTACAGATTGTGTCTATTAAATGAGAATTCCCTTGGCAAATGTGGTTCTTGAATAGCTATGTCCTGAGGAAAAAGTTGCAGGACCCTGCAGTGTCGTTCCTCTTCCAGGGATTGATGTGAAGCAAGTCACGATTGTTGTGAACTTTGACCTGCCTGTGAACCGAGCAGAGGAGCCAGACTATGAGACCTACCTCCACCGTATTGGGCGGACAGGCCGCTTTGGGAAGAAAGGCCTTGCCTTCAACATGATCGAGGTGGATAAGCTGCCCCTGCTGATGAAGATCCAGGACCACTTCAGTGAGTAATACCCTTCATGCTCAGAGCTGTGGACCTGCCCACGTTGACAGTGACGATGTGTGTCGTGGACCTCGAGCCCAGAGGCTCGTGATTGGGTGGGGGCAGGAGCCAGGGAGTAGGCTTCTACTTCTTAGTGCCAGAGTTCCTAACAGGAGGCAGGGGTAACTAAAGGAAGATGTGAAAACCAAGTGGAATTGATATGAGCTCATATTTCTATTTTATTGCTCATTCTGGGATCTGGAGCAGATTTTACATCCATGAAGAACCACCCTAGGCAAAGTAATAAGCTCCTTTAAGATTATATTGTGTCCCCAGCTTCCTTTTTTATGTACGTTTTTCCCTTCCTGTTGCCCCAGCGACCAGCTAGGACGGTCCTAAATCCTGAGGCCTGCTGCCTTCCTCCAGTGCCCCCCCACCCCCGCCATCTAAACAAGGCAGGCTCTGCTAACCCGCTGGGGCTCTTGGATGGGTGTGTTGCACTCTGGTGGAAACTTGAAGGGTAACAGAAGCTGAGATGTCCCCCTGCCCCAGGGCCCTGGATAGATATGGCTGCGGAGCAGGCGAGGAAGAACCCTCGCAGGACTCCAGATGTATCTTTCACCTTTAGGACAATGGTACTTAACCTCTGTGGGAAGCAAAGGACACTATCCCCGGGGAAATGCACACAGGCACATGTGTGCAATTTGGAATATAATTTTAAAAGGTTTGCAGACTGGCTGTGGACCCTTCAGGGAAGTTGATTAAGCACCCCTGCGTTAGGATAACGGAGGAGGGATGGGGGCGGAGAAAGAACCATTAAGATTACTGTTGCTATGGTAATCAACACTCCCTGTTGCCATTCAGCAAAGCCCCCCCCCCAATGCACACGCCCACTTCACCCTCCTGAGCTCAGCCAGGCACCTTCCCAGGTTCCCACCTTCCCCTCTCTGCACTCTGGTGATTTTTTTCTGCCCCACAGTATTTAGACATGTATGTTGTCTTGTCTGGTGCATTTGATGCCATTGTAGTTAGTATGGATTGGTTATTTGGATACCATCCCTTCCTTACCTAATCTAGGGAATGTCCCAGTGTCTCGAGGCTTTCCATACAAGGTGTCACTATCTTCAGAAATATAATGGGATGGAATGAAATTTCGTTTAGGCCCTGGGATAAGACTGTTCCATTCTCTTTTGTTCTTTTAGACAGTAATATTAAGCAACTCGACCCTGAAGACATGGATGAAATTGAAAAGATTGAATACTGAAGAAAGAACTTTATCATTTACAAGTATTCTGGTTTATGCGACAATGTAGGTTTTGAAAGCGATTTTTTATGTTGAGCCTTTTTCAACATGAAACTGTTAATATATGGCAAAATAAATGTCGTGGTAGCCTTAGTTTTAAGACCTGAGGTCTTTCTGAACCAAATTGATGCGAAGCACTTGATCCTTTTGAGTAAAAAAAGGGAGATTATTTCTTATTCCAATCTTTTCACAGATAAACATCTTTGCGTGGGCTACTGGGTTGTTGTGGGATTTAGTTTATAGAATCTGAGCAGGTCATGCTGCCTGTGAATATCTCACGGTGCCGCGAGATGGCAGTAGAACGTCACTGTTTCTGGAATTTGAGTTGGTCGACAAGTGAAAAAACCACACGTCTTCAGACTTGCTCACTGCTGCCCCTCCCACCCCTAGTGTCTTCCCTCCCTCCCCCTCGTCCCCTCCCCACACATGCACGCACCCCTGCACCCCCCCCACCCCCGCACAGACATACACTCTCACGTGTGAGTGCAGGGTGAAACCTTCACAAAGTAAAACAATTTGAAAGAGAGTATTTTGCTTCTTTTTTTAGTGTTTCAACCAACACACAGAATTTCAAGATATTTTTGTATTTTACTTCTTAATGTCTTCAAATTAGAGAAGATTTAATCCATCATCAGTTATTTCATAGTCTCTGAAAATGTGGCTTTATTATAGACATTTCTTAAAAACAGGCGGTGGAGGTGGGGGGAACCCACTTGCCTTAGTAAAGAGGTGACACTTCAGGGAGCCAAAGGGTTTCGCTTTTAAGAACTTAATGGTGTATCTGAGAATCCTGGATGTTTTCCTGCAAGTCCCATTGAGCTGCTTCTCATTTCTCACATTTGCTCCTAAAAAGTGAAGCAGTGGGCTTGGGAAAAAGGGGGGGAAATCGATACTCTCCCAGAAAGCCTGAGCAGGTTTTGCAGCCCACAGCCAGAGCCGGGCCCCAGCTCTGTCACAGCAGACTGCCGCCAGCAGCCTCAGTGAATGCGCCTGTCATCCCCGTGTGGAGGGGTGTTTCTGGCCTGTGTCTTCTGATATTCCACGTGCATGTCACCTGCCCATGTTGTATCCTGTGGGCAGGGCTCAGAAATACATGAAAATCGTTCAGCCTCCTCACCCCACAACAGATATTTATCGTGCACCCTTTATGCTAAACACCAAGGAAGAGAGATGAATAAGATGTACCAGTCATTTCAGAATTCAGAGTCTCACAGCAGAGACTCAGAATAAGCCAGCATTATTTTAATAATGATCTTTGCTTAAGGAAGGGGTTCAGAGGAGGCACCCCAAACACCGTCGGGGCCAGTTTCCCAGAGGAGAAGACATTGTATCTCCTCTTATAAGAGAGAACATGAGTTGCATGGTGCCTCTCCTCGGGTACTTAGTACCTCCTTGCAGTCACCTGACACAGATCCACCGAGACAGTGTTCCAGACCCAGCTGATTGCCAGAATTACCTGGAGAACTTGGGGAAAAAATACAGATTTCTTCCCCATAGTGTACACCAAAAACCAAACTCTCTTAGGGTAGAGCTCAGAAACACAGTTAACCTAAGGGAGCTGAAAACAGGTAAAGCAACAGGTCTTAAAGACCACTGTCTTAGGGAGGAGATGCCGAGGCAAAGAGAAGTCCCAGGGAGAGAATCTATAAAAAGTAGAGCTTCTGCCTCTGAAGGTCCACTCGTGTTCTCCTTATGGTATGTCTGCCTTCCTCTCTGGGCCGGATCAGCTTATCCACTCGATACCCAGCCCCCAACACAGCGCCCAGCACGTAATAGGCAGGCAGTGAATACTTGTTCTGTTGAGTACGTATTCTCTTGCCATCTCTTCATTGACTAACGTTCTTCCCTGATGTTTGCCATCTTAGTTTTGAACCGCAGTCATGTGGCGCAAGATGAATAAACGTAGGAAGTGTATCGAGAGAGTTTGCTCTCTCTGTTTGAGAATTGAGTTGGACTTTCCATCACAGTCAGCTGAGCATTGGGGTCTCTTAAATAAGATTTTACCACCTCCCTTTCCGGTCCAGATCTGATGGGATCTCTATCTGTTACCCTCACAGGCGTCTTGAGCGATTTCCATTTGGCAGCTATTCCCAAAGAGTCTGCAAATAGTGGGCATTCTTCCTGCCCCTTTGCCCCTCCTCACTTCCATTTGTCTCTCCACCTAGGAGGCAGAAATCCATCCCTGTTCTGTGTGCATCACAGCTGCCTTCACACTAACTGTCCAGTTGGGCAAGTCGACATTCCCAAGGCTGTCTTGCGGGGCACAGCTACTCCCTTAGAACTGTCAGCAGCCTTCGCATCTCCGTGCCTCGCCGGGCCAGGGTTGTCTCTCTCCGTGGATGCCGGCCTGGGGAAGAGTACATGGAGAAGCCGGGAATAGCCAGATGATTCCAGTGCATCCATGAGCCGGGCTAATCAGCTGTGTGTTACTTGGCAACAGGCACTAAACCAAAGCCATTAGGTTTATGTTGGCCAGCTTCAGACTGTGAGCGTATTGAAATTCCCGATGACATAGAGCAGGGCTGTAATTTCCAGTGGGAGTTGTGAGTGAACACCTGGCCGCCGCCGGGGGCGCAGATTCCTTGGATGCTAGGTGCTGGATCTGAGGCCGCTATGAATAACAGGAAAGGCAAACGTGTGGGTCCTAGTCTGGTAGGACGTCTGACAGCCCTTCTCAGGAGACATGATTGCTTTTGCTCCTGAGAAAGTGTTGACGTCCCCAGCAGACTTCGGGCCCCAGGAGAGCGCTGGCAGACTCTGCACGTGTGGTCGACAGTGGAAAGTCTTAGAGGATCGCTGGGGGTTAAGCGGTGACTTTCCCGAGAAGCCCCGGGACAGGAGCCAGTTGTGCCCAGCCTTGGTTCCGCTCTTGGTCCCCTGAGGGGTTCAGCCTCCTGCCCGTTGACTCAAGTGGGGGCCCAGGTCAGAAAGAGGGCCGAGGCGGAGCCAGCGCAGTTGCCGGGATGGATGCTGCGGTGGGGTCCAGAGCGAGGGGCTCCCCGTGGACCTGCTCTTCTTCGCCCTCCAAGCTCAGGGGCCTTCCTGCTGCAGTACGGACAGCCCTGCAGGCTGGTCCGGAGGGCACATTCATCTTTTCAAGGGACAGCAGAAGAGTCGGGTCCTGTTAAATCCTAAACCCCACTCTACCCCTCTACCACTGTCAGGGAGTCAGCATGTATTGAGGACCATCATCATGCTGCAACCCACAGGCTATGAAACATCACAGCCTTGCCCTACGCTGCAGGGAGCACCAGCTTTCTGCTCTGGGAAGAACCCAGAAAGAACTCATCCCAGCGTCTTCCGTACTTTTTTTACCCACGGCTGAGAGAAGAGTTGGGACTCTCCCTCCTCCCTCCCGTCTGCTCACTACCCCTCTCTCGGGGGCACTGTCCTCTGGCCCTGAGCCCTCCTGTGGTCCCCGCATCTCTAAGGAGGGATGGGTCAGCCAGGCCGACTGTCAGAGCCCTTGTCTCTGGATGCTGCTCTCTTCCTCCGTCTCCCTTACTGCTTCGTGTCTCGGTCGGCTCAGGCTGCTGTGACAAAATGACCACATAGACTGGTGGGCGTAAGCAACAGAAATGTATTTCCTCAGATTTCTGGGGGCAGGAAAGTCCAAGATCAAGGTCCGGCAGGGTCGGCTTCTGGTGAGGTGAGGACTGGTCTGCTTTCTCACGGTGTCCTCACGTGGCAGACAGAGAGGGACATGCATTCTATCTGGTGTCTCTAATCCCACAATCCCACTGTGAGGGCCTCCCCTCATGACCTAATCACCTCCCCAAAGCCTCACCTCCAAATACCATCACATGGTGATGGGGGTGGGGGGAGGTTGGTTTAGGGCTTCAACATGTGAATTTGGGGTGGAGGACAGACATTATGCCCCACCCACCAAATAATACTTTGCTATCCATCGTTTGAAAATCTGGGTGGGGTTGAAGCGCCATTATCTAGTTTTAATGTGGTTGGTCTTCCACCCCACCTGTAAACATGAAAGTTTTAGACTCTTGTCATGAAATACAGGAAACACACCTGAAATGGGATGATTCTTGGTTAAGAGAAGCGCTGATGTGTCCTGTAAACCCAGGGCGGAGCCCCACTGCCCACGCTGGGCTGCCAGCCCTCCCTCACCGCTCATCAGCCTTGCACTTCCGCTGCTGAGGTTAGAGACAACCAGAAGCGCTGGGATAATGAGAAAGAGGAACACGGAAAAGATGGGTCTCCCCCTCTGGTATTCAGACAACTGAAAGAATTTTCTAAATGAGAATCTTTACAGATCCAAAGTCTTTAGTCTTTAGGGAGAAGCATAGGCAACTCTCGGTTGCACTTTTCTTTGGGAATTCATCTTTTCCCGTAATTTATTTTTTTCTATTCAGTAGAACAGCCGTGGGTTTCTACATTCCCAATTCTAGAATACATTTGTCGTGAATGGAGATAGTCTCTTATTTTGTGTTTAATGTTTTTCTTTTGTCAGGAAGGTAGTGCAGTCTCACTCAGTCCCTTAGTTTGTGATCTGTGGCTTGAAATCCCAGTTGGAAGGAAGTGATTGACAAGGGAGCCCTGCTTTGTGTGAGGGTTAGAGGTGTGGTCCTGTACAGCAAGCAGCCTCAGGCCTGGTTGAGAAGGCAGAGCCTGAACAAGCTACTCTGCGACGTGGTGAGCTCCCTGCTTGTGGGAATATTCAATCATTCGGAAGCATCCATTACAGTTACTTGCAATGGATGCTGTAGTCCTGGTTCTTGAATTAGCTGGGAGTTGGGAATAAAATGACCTCTGAGACAGCACCCATTCTAAGATACCACGTTTCCCTGACGCCACACAGCAGAGCTATGCACACGGAAGGGCATGAGCCATAGGAGCTCTGTACAGAGGAAGACTGTTTCCCACAAGCAAAAAGAAAGTGGAGTGATTGACTCCTACCCGTACCCTGTCTTAACTTTCAGATTCACTGGCTTCCCCGTGTGACCATCTCATTATACCTATTTTCATCAGCTTATGCAGAATGTGGATCATTGTTAATTTAATATTTACCTTATAAAAGCAATAAAACAGCAAAAAATGGTAAGGGAAAATTATCAAAAAGCTCATTACTTCATCATAACACTTATTGTCTTGAAATGGTCCTTTTCATCTTAATATGACTGTAGTTGATCATAGTGCATAGATGGTATTGTGTCCTTTTATTTGAAACATTCAAGTGTTTTTTTTTTCGTGTTGCTACATAGTCTTTGGAATTATTATAATAATAACAATTGATCAGATTATCCTATGAGGTGAATATAACATAATGCATATTATTATCCTGGTTGAACATTTATGTGATTGTCCAGTTTTTCAACGTTGTAAATAATGCTGCAGCAAATCTTCTTGCCCATTATTTTGAATTATTTCTTAGAATTAGAGATGTTATGTTTGAGAACTAGGTCAAAAAATAGGAGCATTTTTATGGCTTTTGATAGGTAGTGTCAAATTGCTTCCAAAGGCCAAGACTATTTCAGTTTATATTACCCCACTGATTTCACCTCACCTAACCAGCAAGGGATATTTTCATTTCAAAATTGCTTGGTAACTTTTTCTGGTTTACATTTCTTTTAATACAAAGTTGCATATTTTTATTTTTTGGCATGAGGTTCATCGTTTGAAAAACCTCTGTGGTGTCCTTTGCCCATTTATCGTATGAGATCTTAATATTGTCCTTACCAAGTTTTGTGAAATACATGTGTGACTTGATTTTTCCAGATAACGATATTAACTTTTTACTGAACATATATTTTCCTATTTAGTTTATACTATGGCTTTTACACACAAAACTATCTCATTTTTGTAGTGAAATAATAATTTTGTGGTTTCTGTCTGCTGGTTCTAGAATGTCAGCCCTGCTCTAGGAAATATTCAGTTTTATTCTTGATTATTATTGTGATTTTTATCTTTAAAAAAGATATTTGAGTAATCCATCTGAAATTTATTCTGGTGTGAAGTATATCAAATTGGTCACATTTTCCCTTTTTTAAAAAAATTAACTATATTCAATACCGTTTATTGAGAAATCTTTCTTTTTTCCACAATCTCCTTTATCATATTAAATTTCTATACACCTACACACATATACTAGGATTCTGGGTACCTACTTAATTTCGGTTTGTTCTTGTGCTAGTGCCACAGTTTTAAGTATTATTGTCATACAGTGTTTTAATTTAAGGACTTGTTCCTCCTCTTGACTATTTTAATTCTCATTAAAAAAAAATCATTACCAATTTTATTCTTCAAGATTAATTTTAGATCCATTTTCTCAACTTCCAAAAAACCTCTGAATTTTTATCTGTACCCATTTGGCAGTAATAATTTGTTTACTCAGTCCATACATTAATTGGTGGATAATTGATGTCTTTACAGTATAGAATCATATAGTAGATCTTTCCTGTCTCAAAAAAGTCAAGAGGCACACCTGGAGCCAAGACACAAGGGAATGCGCACGGTTGGCCTGGCCAGGAGGCTGTGACTGCCGAGGTGGGGGGGTGAGGTACCTCGCTGGGTGTTCCCAGGTTGGGCCGTGCACGCCCACCTGCTGACTCGTCTGCCTGAGGGAGTCCAGGTGAGGCACCAGTGATGTGTGTGGAGGGGTCAGGACATCTGGGTTCTAGCCTCATCCCCAGAGGTCCCTTCCAGCTCTGAAATCCTTCTCATCTCTGCTTTATGTCAGGGAAGACACCAGGCGCAGGAAGGCAGAGACCCTTCCTAATCCATCCTGCACCCAGCCCAGTGCCTCCCCTCACTCATGTCCCATCCCTGCATGAAGAGGAGGGAAGGAAGGAATTGTATTGCCCCAGTTTATAGAAGAGTTTTGTCCTGGCCCATGTGTTTGGAGCATCCTCTCCCAGCCTTGAGTGTAAACAGAAACCACGAGGGAGCACGTTAAGCTGCGGCTCTGAGTTCACAGGTCTGGGTGGCGGCGATGCCCTTAGTCTGCAGAGTGCACTTTGAGTAGTGAAGTTCTAGAACACCAATCTAGATGAGACTTCTTGACTGAAAAAGAAGGGAGGGGGTAGCGGGAAGGGGGCCTGGAGTCCTAGTCACAATTTTGCTTTAAAAGTATGGGTTTAGGGACTTCCCTGGTGGCTCAGTGGTTAAGAATCCTCCTGCCAATGCAGGAGACACGGGTTCGAGCCCTGGTCCGGGAAGATCCCACATGCCACGGAGCAACTAAGCCCCTGCGCCACAACTACTGAGCCTGCACTCTAGAGCCCGCGAGCCACAACTACTGAAGCCCGCGTGCCTAGAGCCCGTGCTCCACAACAAGAGAAGCCACTGCAATGAGAAGCCCGCGCGCCGCAACGAAGAGTAGCCCCCGCTCGCCGCAACTAGAGAAAACCCGCATGCAGCAATGAAGGCCCAACACAGCCAAAAATAAATAAATAAATAAATTTATTAAAAAAAGAAAAAGTATGTGTGTAGACAAGAAACTTAGAAACAAAACCGTTGTATACATTATAGGAATGGTGAGATTGTGGGTGACTTTCTTCTACATGTTTGTTGCTTTCAAGTGTTTGCAAAGAATACAAACTCTAAAGAACTCTGAGTGAAGGAAAAACAAAAGCAGTTCTTGGTCCCATGGCCACAGGGGCTGGCTAGGCCACACCACTCATTGTCCCTTCCCTGAGTGACTGCACTTCCTAGGTAAGGTTGCTCTCTGGCTGGGGGTTTTCAAAATGTTTTCCAACAGCCTGCGTGAGTTTGCTCTCGTTTAGAAGCGTTTGAGGCTGTACCCACAGCGCATAGGGTGAAGTGTGACAAGCTGCCCAACTCTGGTGCAGATACTGCCTTTATGGGCTGCAAGAAAATCCCTCGTCCCCCATCAGGGTTAACCCACAGCCTGGCCAGATGACCAGCAATGCCCTCCACCCACCCCCCCTCCCCCGAAAGCACGCTCAGGAAAATCTCGGAGTTAAAAGTTTGCCTTTCTTACTGGAAGAATTTTTATTAGGCCAAAGCGTTGACAAGTTTGTCATTCCCAGAATCTGCTAACACCCTCCCCTGACTCCCTTCGATTTTTAGTACTTTTTCCCTCCTCATTTCTAAAGGGGGTGAAAAACTGTCTCCAACAGGCAGAAAGTTTTATCCAAGGTGTTTGGCAGTGACTCCACGCGCTGGGAGAGATTTATGTCTCCGTTCTCTGGCACTGCCTCGTGTGAGCTCACTTAAAACAACCGAATAAATGAGTTCACTTTATCCCGTCAAAATGGAAACGAGGGCGGCATGGTACCCAGCTGGGGTCCTCGGGGACCCTGAGGCAATGTTCCTGTCTCAGTCGCTTGTGCTGAGCTCAGCTGTTTTTATGTCTGTCTGAGATCATTAAAACGAGGAGGGCAGGGAGCCGAAAGACCCGTGGAATTGGTGGTAGGATGGAAACACCACTTGGAGCCTGGAGGCCTCCGCCGAAAGCATGAACCCAGGGGGTTCGTTTAAATGGCTGCCTCTCGCCATCTGGTTTGGCCTGAGCTCCCTGAAGGGCGTCCCCCCAGAGAGGTTTCTTCATGCCGATGGTCACAAGAATATTGGTTTTCCTGTCTCATTAAGTCATATTTTTTTCTTTCCTGCTGCCCTACTGCCACTAAGACCAGGGCCTTGTTGCTCTAGAAAATCCAGTGGATTTTCTGGGCCAGGCCCAGGTCCTTCCCTCTCACATGGGTTGGGGCTCAGGATTCACCAAGCAGCTGTGTTATTAACCTGAGGCAACGTGATCAGAAACATAACAGCTTCCCCGAAGGGAAGGACTGTGGAGCAGAGGGGAGCTGCGTCTGCCCATCCGGGAGAGGCTGCCTGACTCTCCAGTCTCCCCTCGGCTAGGGCTTATTCCTCCTTCCAGAGTTCTGGGCTGCAGCCGAGGGGAGGGATGGCTTCTGTCTTAGGGTGGGGACCAGGATTGCAATAACCCCTACAATTTCTAAGCTTTTGAAGATGACAGAGCACGTCTCCTAGACTGTAAGCAACCTGAGGGTGGGGATTGTGCCTGCCTCCTGAGGAAGAAGAAGGGAGGGAGGGAGGGAGGGAGGAAGTAAATCGATCCTCACTAGTCCTGGGAAACTCCCAAGGAAACTTAAGGATGCCATTTGATAAATGCAGAAGGTGAGAGGTCCTGGTTTCCATCCTGCAGCAGAGCTGGGATTGGACTTCAGGCCTGTCTGAATCCTTGTTCTTTGCCCTTCCCCTTCATCAGTATTGCCCAAACTTAAATCACTCTTTGCCTTCGCCTTCTTTGCCAATCTTCACACTACATAGATGTGTAAATATATCCTTAAATCAATGTATTTTTACTTAAAAATATAACTAGTTTGACATGCTGGTTATACTTTCTAACATGCATTAAAGCATGATAAGATATCAATTGTCATCCACGTTATCACCTTGTAAGCCGCCCAGAGCCGCTCCCATGATACCAGAGCCGTGGTTCTCAGTGTGGTCCCCAGACTGGCAGCATCAGCGTCTCCTGAGAACTTCTTAGAAATCCGAATTCTCAGACCCTACTACAGACCTCCTGCATCAGAAACTCGGGGGTTGGGACTCCACAAGCTCTATTTTTCAAACCCTCCAGGTGATTCTGATGCCTGCTAAAGTTCGGGGACCATTGCACTGGAGTGTTGGACCACTCAGAAGTGTCCTGGTTGAGTCACCTTTGCCCCCGCATCCTGGATCCTCACAGTGTCCCCATGACCACAGAGCATATGAAAACAGTGAGTGAAGCACCACATAAATGTTAAATCATTAGTTAGGAAAGACAGGAAGTGTGATGTGAATGAACATCTGCATCAAGGAAAACACCCTGAAACATATACGTAAGGATACAAAGAGCCAATGCTGGCTCATTTCTCGGTGACTCCTTGGGTCAGAATTCAGAAGTGATGGGGAGGACCTAGCAAAGCAGCTAGCTCCTCGTTGCTTAGAGCAGCTCTGTCCAACAGAACTTTCTGCAACAATGGAAGTGTTCAATATCTGCATTTTGCCGGGAGACAGTTCTCCATGGGTCTTGCATTTCTGCGCATTTGGCAAGCAGAGACACTGAATGCCCTTTTTCCTGGACGCTTTTCAAGAACCTTTGTATAGCCAACAGCCTTGGAAGGTAGAGGTAGTGTCTTCCTCCAGAACAAAGGACAGCATGGTTCCTGCCTGTTATAAAAGATTCAGGTTTTCTAAACTCAGGGTTCTTGTCTAGTATTGTGACCCACTTCATGCACATATAAGCAGGTATCTCTGACCCTCTTCACGTTGCCCTGTAGGAATTGGAGCTCAGAAAACTAGAGCAAGAAAATGCTGATACTCTGACTACTGATACTGCTATAAGTAATAAAGCCCCTTGTCTCAGACCCTGGACTCATGTCTTCTGCAGCGTTCACGAAACTGGCAGATTAACTTGTTACCTTGCAACTAGGGCAAAATGTGAGATCCCTTGAATTTCTTGACACGTTGTCCAACACGTGGCTATTAATCACTGGAAATGTGGCTAGTGTGACTAAGAAACTGAATTTTTAGTTTAAAATTTTTCCCAGTTTTATTAGGTATAATTGACAAATACAATTGTATATATTTAAAGTGTAGAACGTGATGATTTGATCCATGTATACATGGTGAAATGATTGCCACAATCAAGTTAATTAACACATATTTAACTCACATAGTTACCTTTTTTCTTTCTTTCTTTCTTTTTTGTGATAACTCTCAGGAATTACTCTAGGCAAATTTCAAGTATACAATACAGTATTATTAACTAAAGTCACCATGCTGTACATCAGATCCTCAGAACTTATTCATCTTATAACTAAAAGTTTGTACGCTTTGACCAATGTCTCCCCATTTCCCTCACCCCCGCCCCCTGGCAACCACCATTCTATTGTTTCTCTGAGTTTGACTTTTTTTTCTTGTTTAAAAATCCCACATATGCCATACAGAATTTATCTTTCTCTTTGTCTTATTTCACTTAGCATAATGCCCTTCAGTTTCATCCATGTGATCACAAATGGCAGGATTTCCTTTTCATGGCTGAATAATATTCCATTGTATATTTATACCACATCTTCTTTATCTTTTTTTTCATCCATTGATGGACACATAGGTTGCTTCCATATCTTGGCTATTGTGAGTGATACTGCAATGAAGATGGGAGTGCAGATACATCTTCGAGATACTGATGTCATTTCATTTGGAGATATACCCAGATGTGGGATTTATTTTTTTTTAAATAAATATATATATTTATTTATTTATTTTTGGCTGCTTTGGGTCTTCGTTGCTGCGCGCGGGCTTTCTCTATTTGCAGCGAGCGGGGCTACTCTTCGTTGTGGTGTGTGGGCTTCAGTAGTTGTGGCACGTGGGCTCAGTAGTTGTGGCTCACAGGCTCAGTAGTTGTGGCGCACGGCCTTTGTTGCTCCGCAGCACGTGGGATCTTCCTGGACCAGGGATCGAACCCGTGTGCCCTGCATTGGCAGGTGGATTCTGAACCACTGCGCTACCAGGGAAGTCTGGGATTTATTTTTAAATAGCCGCAGGGGGCTAGGGACTACCATATTGGACCACATAGCTTAGAATGTTCAAGCATCAACTGTCATGACCATTGGTCAAGGATGCTGTTGAGAGAGTTTCTACGTTGAGAGTGAGTTGAGACTTAGGTGATCTCTAAGTTATTTTCAATATTTGAGTTTTGATGATTCTGCAGCTCTAGGAAGAGTGGAATTGTGAAGAGATACCTTTTCTTTTTTATTACATTCAGAGGGGTTTTGTGGTACAGATGAGAGGAAAGAGAAACTGGGCTGAGTTTGGAGCTTGGGGATGGGGAGATGCTCCTGCTGTAGGATACGTCTTTTGGAAGAGGCTTGGAGGCTAGAGAGAGAAGATATGGCCAGAGAAGATAAGCACTCCAGGGGCCCTTAAAGAATTTATCCAGGCCTGCATCCCTTTCTCCCCTCAGCTTGAGAATACCCGCATCTGCCCCAGGCTGGCTGAAGACTCCCTTGGGTCCTTCTCAGCTCCCCAGGCTCCTGCCCCTCTCACCTCCTGGCTCAGAACAATCTCCCCTTTGATTGCTGGCTCAGACCTTGCTGACAGGTCAGGTCATATGTACCTAATCAGGAGGAGCTGGGGCCTGATGGATGAGAAATGGGGCTTCCCATTTCAATAAAGTTTGTGCAGAATATTGGAAACAGCTGTGGGCCTTGGCGGGCAGTACCAGAGCCTGTGGGGACCTGGTGTTTGGAGGAGGAGGGTTGAGATGGGGGAGCACCAGGGCAAAAGTCTAAAGGGTGCTTTACCACCCAAAGGCTGACAGAGCTAGTGAGCTTAGTTCAGCGCCAGCCTGGAATCCTGGACCTTGAGGAGGGTGAGAGCGCTCTGGAACCAGAGGACACAGATCACGGCCAAGCAGATCTGGACTACCCAACAGATATTTGTGTACATCCATTGCCATTTATTTCACAAATACCACACTGATTTCTCTGCAAGTTGCTTTTCTCACATAGCCTCGTGAAAATCCTTCTATTTTTTCTTAAATTGTGGTGAAATACACATAACATAAAATTTACCATCTTAACCATTTCTAAGTGTACCTTTCAATAGTGTTAAGTATTCGCATTGCTGTGCATCCGACCTCCAGAACTTTTTCATCTTGCAAAACTGAAACTCTGTACCCCTTAAACAATTGCCCATCCCCGCTTCTACCCCAGCCATGGACAACCACCATCCTTTCTGTTTCTATGAGTGTGACTACTTTAGAGGTATCTAAAGTGGAATCATACAGCATTTGTCTTTGTGTAATTTATTCTTTTGAATAGCTGCATAACATTACAGTATATGGGTATATGTGTATCACTCAACCATTACTAGTATGGTGGGAAAACCCACCACAAAAAGTGCTATAAAGAATTTTTTGTATGCATAACCTTGCATATTGGAGTTTGCTGGGGTTTTTTTTCCCCCTATAGGATAAATTGCCAGACATGACATGACTGGGTCAAAGAGATGCATATTTTTAGTTTTTATATATGTGACCAGATCCCTTTCTCAAAAATCCGTGGTAATTCACATACCTGCCAGCTGTCATTAAGAGTGTTTTCTCTCCCACATCTTCCCCAGCCCTTCCCCTTCCCCTTCCTCATTCTTTTTGTTATTCCAATAAATGAAAAGTGATGTCTCACTTTAAAAATTTGCATCTTCTTGACTATTAACGACTTTGAGCATCTTTCCATAAATGTACTGACATTTTGTTTTGTCCATTTTCGACTAGGTCATTCCTCTTTCTTATTGTGTGTAGGAACTCTTTGTATATTATAGATGTTAACTCTTTATTGGTGGTAATTGAAATATTTTCTCCAGTCTATAAATTGTCTTTTGACTTTGTATATGTTATCTTTTATCCTTCTAAAATTTAAACATAAAAAATTTTCCTCTATAGCTTCTGGACTTTCTGCTTTATTTAGAAAAAGCTCCTCAAACCCTGGATTGTATAAATATTCTCCTAATTTTTTCCTCATTAAATTGTTTTAAATATTTAAATTGTTTTAAATATTGTTTAAAATTGTTTTAAATATTTCCTCATGAAATTGTTTAAATATAAAAACCAATATTTAAATTGTTTTAAATGTTTAAATTTAAATACATTTAAATCTTTCATCTATTTGAAACTTGGTTTTCATAACTCATGAGGTAGAGAGCTTAACCTTGTTTTGTTTTTTCAGACAGACAGCCAGTTGTGTCTATACAATTTATTAAAGAAACTATCCTTTTCCCTTCTGGTTTGAAATACCACCTTTATCATATACTATAATCCATATGTACTGGGATATATTTCTCAACTGGTTTCTATTTCTGTCCCCTGGATCTATTTATCTTGTCCTTTACCTTTAATGTATTATTTGATCACAGAGATTTATAGTTAGTTTCCTTAAGGCCACTTTTACCTAAATATTTCTTCACTGATGTTGTTTTCATCTTTAACATTATACAAATTCCTTCCAGCTGTCAGAGCCTGTGAATGTCAGTAACTCTTCCAGACAAGCCAGAGTTAAGTCCAGGGAAGCCCACGTGCCTTTTCAGGAACCAACCAAGGCAGTGGCCAGATAGTGATATTAGATGATAATATCTAATAATATTAGATATTAGTAGTGGTGCTACTATGTGCTCAGCACCACTCTCTCCGCTAAAGCTGGGGCTGGAAGACCAGAACTTCCCGCCCCCCAGTGGCTAATACTTTAAGAGTCTTGCTTCTCAGCTCCATACCCATCCTCTGTCCACTGCTTTGCGACGCTGACCTTGGGCACTGTGAGCCCCATTTCCGCTTTGCCAATTGTTTCCTCGCAGATTCCCCAGTCAGAGTTGCTAAAGGGAGGTTGCAGGATGGAGGAAGAAGGGTGGGCATCTCCTCATGTCTGTGTGTTCCCCGTAAGAGTCATCTCAACGACACTTCTTCACCCCAGGCCCACCCTGAAGCTGCAGCTGAATCCAGTTTGCAGTTTTTCCAACACTCACAACTTCATCATCCACCACCCACCCCCACGTCCCTGCCCCAGAGACCCCACCCCCAGCTGGCAGGAGCCCCTTCCTCAGAGGTCTGGGCACAAGCCCAGGGGTCCTTGCTTCCTACTCAGAGCCTCCTCCTCAGAGGTCAGGGTCCCAGGCTCTGGGTCCCCCTCCTCGAAATGTCTAAAGTTCAGTGATTCCAGCCTCTTCCTTTGTTTTCCCAGCCCCAGCAGTTGCCACCTCCATGACACCTAAGCATTCTCTTGCGCTACTTAATTAGCAACTTTATACCCAGTTACCAATTCTTTATAGTAAGGTCTCTTCTCAACTGACTGATGGGCCTCTGTCTCCCATCTGGACCCTGACTGACACAGGTCAGAAAGAATTGAAGTTTTCTGGGGGCCGAAGCCCTGCTTCTCTTGGCCAGCCTGCAGAGAGTTCCCCTGCCTCCTCCATTCCGAGAATTATTTGGCTGCCGGTTGCCAAGGAGATGGCTGACAATTTCCAGTTGCCAAGCCTCCCACTGGAGCTCTACAGAGACATTCTGGAAACTCCCTCCTCCTTCCAGCTCCCCAGCCAGGGAACTTGGAGAATCAAGCCAGGTTGGGGAGCGGGGGATTGGGAAGGGGGGAGGAGGGAGTAGACCAGGCCTGAAGATGGAGATAGAGGCAAGAGTTTTCCTTGAGCCCTGGCTTCCTCTACAGACCTCGGTGCCTGGCCTGGCTCCCCCTCGGCCCTGTCCAGACAGACACCCACTGGGTCCAGCCAAGGCTGAATTCTCCAACCAGGCCCTCAATCACAGAAAGCTGTCCTAACACTGTCACTCCAGACATGATAGAAGCCCCATCGCCAGCTGGAGCAGGGAAGGGCCTGGAACATCTACAGGGGAGGAACCTCAGCCTTGCCCAAGCTTTCCTCTATTGGAGCAGCATTCAACACGCTCTCAAACCTGGTGTCACGGCGCAGGCTCCAAGCTATTTCATAATAGAAATAACAGCAACACTAATGATAATAATAGCAGGGAGGTGGGTGTGAATCTCACTCTACAAACTTATGTGTGCAAGAGTATCTGTTCCTTTATTTCATTAAAATCAAATAAAGTGGACTCCATACTGGAGCCCCTGCCCCTCCCAGGGTCCCACCAGAATCCTGGAGGTTTACGAGTTACCAAAAACGGAGAAGCTTCGAACCTCGGGTCCCTTATGATTGCTGCTGACCCTGTTGCCCGAGCCTCCAGTGGGCTCTCCACTTCTCTGGCCCCCTGGGTCATGGGCCTGGCCTTCAGATTCATCCTGTCCCAGGGACCCAGGAACCTCTGACCTGTCCCCAGGTCAGGGAAATCTCTTCCTCTCCACCTTAAGTGCCTCCAAATGCTCTTTCCTTTCTCCTGCCCACCACTTCCACTGAGAACACCTAACACGACTTTTCAACGAGTTTAGGCTTTTACAAAAATAGAGAAATGCTAACTTTGGTGTCAAGCAGGTTTTGCATCTGCCCCGTAAAAATCCCTGAACCAACGTGGAACTGAAGACCTGGCTAAAGCTGCTTCATCGATTTTATTTTCACGGAGGTATTTTAAAGATACCATAACATCTCACCCCTGAATATCTTAGTATTCATTGAAAAAACAAATAGAAATATTGTCTTACATAAACACAAAACTATTATCACACATAACAAAATTAACAACAATTTTCTAATAGTAGCCTCCTTTTATAGGGGAAAAACTGAGACTTGGAGTAAGTCACTTGTTTGCTGTCACCCAGCTAGTGGATGATGGAGCCAGGATCCGAACGCTGATCTCATTCCAAGGTCTGCTCTCGTTCCACCCCCCACTTCTGTACAGTGGTTTTCATGCTTTTGGCAGACCTCTCCTACTTCACCACGCAGCCAGCTCTTACAGCAACTCAGAGAAGCGGCTGGTGGGCATTACGACCACATTGTTCATCCATTAGGAAACGGAGGCCCAGAGAAACGGGGTGTCCTGCCCACAGAGGCCCAGGAAGGGCTGTTTGTGGAAGGGCACCGAGAGTGGTCGAGCAGATGGAAGGAGGGCTCGTTACCAGGCAGAGCTGGCACAGACACCAGGCCCCGAGGGGGCTCTACCTCTCCCGCCTCCCCTTCCTTCTCCCTCTCTTCACCCCTCCATCTAGGGCCCCATTCATTTCCTCTCTGGTCTCCAAGGAGCAGTTTACAAAGCGACTAAGCCGCAACCCCTGCTGGACCCTCTGTCCCTCCTGCCCCCATCCCCCCCTCCTCTCAGCCGTGAACGCAGCGGGAGCCGTGTGGACCGCGGAGCCTCTGGCCCATTTCCTCTCCAGCCTTCAGCCCGTCTCCCGCTGGGGTCCCCAGGGGGAGCCTACGGTTGGCCTCCAACAAGGCCCACGTGGACACACGTGGAAAAGCCATTTATTTCCAGGATCATCTTCTTCCTCTGCTCCAGCCCAGCTGTCCGCATCCTTCCACATTCTGCTCTGCCCAAGGCCTGGGGGTTCAGAATCAGGCCTGCACGTTGGCTCAGAGAAGCAGAGATGTGAGTGCAAGACAGGAAGAGGCCGGGAATGAGAATCCCCTGGCCCCGAGTTTAACAAGGGTCACAGTCTGGCGCGAGGCTGCCCATAGCGCTGCGGAGGTTCCTGGAAAGTGAGGCTGTGGCCGGAAGCCTGGACAGTTGCTGCAGCCACAGCACTCCCTCGTCCAAGGACCGGGGAGCCCCACGGAGCTTCTGCGCCCTCTCAGAGTGCTGCGTTCTGTCCGGCCTTGCTCATGGGCCTGGGTGAGGGCCCAGCAAAGCAGTGGAGTCAACATGCCCTGGTACATGGTGGCCGGGAAATAAATGTTTACTAGACTGATAAACAAAACCCTAACAGTACGTAACTGAGAAAGATTTTGAGTCTTCTTGTCAGAGACAAGGAACTTAGCGGTTCCACGGACCCCTGGCCAGCTCAGAGGTGACACAGCTTCAGGTGGGTGGGGACAGAATGGAAGAGGCCCAAAGGTGGGGAGCCAAGTGGGGCGTGGAAAATGAAGCCGTCGGGGGAAAGAGCGGAGAGAATTTGAGCGCATTCGTGAAATGCGGACAGCAGTGCCGTCTCCTGGAGGGTGGAAAACACACGGCACATCCAGCACACGCCTGGCAATGGTTGGGAACTCAGATTACCATCCAGGTAGAGAAGAGGAGGGCTGGACATGCTGTTTCAAATATTGGATGACTTTCATTTGGAAGAGGGATTTGAATAGTTTTGCAAAGTTTCATGGGAGGAACTCAACCCCTAGGATAGATGTGTCAGAAAAGCAGATTCCAGTTCAACCTAAACACAAAGAGGGCAGGAATGAGCATTGACTGAACGTGCACTGTGGACCATGGGCTTAGGAGGTGCTGGATGTGTGTGGCTGCATCCTCTCTGTCCGATACCCTGAAGAGGCCGTTACTATTACGCTCGTTTTAAAGATGAGGACGATGAGCCTCAGAGCAGGCACGTTGCTTGCCCAAGGTCATGCTGCTAGGACACCGCCCACTTAATGCTGGTCAAGGGGAGAGGCTGAAGGGCATGTGTCCCGAAGGCTGCAGAGGGGACTCCGGTGATGCAAGGGAGGTCCCACTGACCCACTCGGAGCCTTCAGCCTGGTTCTCTAAAACTTCAGCTCAAACTAGTCAAGAGTCTGGGTCCTCAAGCACGTCCTTATGCCTCCTCTTTTCTAAGTTTAGTTGAGAGACCCCTGCAGGCTGACCCCTCATTGCTCCTGACTCACACTATCTCCTCTCCCTCCCTCAGGAATCTCTGAAAGCAATGAATGTGGGTGCTGATGTGAGCCCTTGGAACCAGGTAGGCTGTGGATAGAGGCCCCACCGTGAGGGCGGAGCTCATAGGGCCTGAGCAGGAGTGGGAGATGAGAAGCTGGGACCAAAACCTGAGGGCCTGCGGCCCTATCTGCTCCAGGGACTAGGCACTGAGCACGCCCAGGGCAAAGCATGGTAGCAGGTTATGCTGGCTTAGCTAACGCTCCTTGGAAAAGAAAGGAAGGGAGAAAGGGAGGCGCCAACCATATACAGCACAGTGCCTTGTTCTTCATAGATGCAAGATCACGCGGTGATGAAGAGGCAGCGCTGTGTTCTGAGCACTGTACTCTTTGGTCTCTCAAAAGTGAAGGACCGGGACATCCCTGGTGGCACAGTGGTTAATAATCCTACTGCCAATGCAGGGGGCACGGGTTCGATCCCTGGTCCGGGAAGATCCCACACGCCGCGGAGCAACTAAGCCCGTGCGCCACAACTACTGAGCCTGCGCTCTAGAGCCCGTGAGCCACAACTACTGAGCCTGCGCTCTAGAGCCCGTGAGCCACAACTACTGAGCCTGCGCTCTAGAGCCCGTGAGCCACAACTACTGAAGCCCGTGCGCCCAGAGCCCATGCTCTGCAACAGGAGAAGCCATCGCAATGAGAAGCCCGTGCACCGCAACGAAGAGTCGCCCCCGCTCGCCGCGACTAGAGAAAGCCCGCGTGCAGCAACAAAGACCCAATGCAGCCAAAAATAAATAAAAATAAATAAATTTTAAAAAATTTTAATAAATAAATTAATTAATTAAAAAAAAAAGTGGAAGACCCCCTCAGCTCGTCTCTCCTGGGCCCTGAGCTCTGCCATTCCAGTCATGCCTCCTCTTCCCTTCCAGACAGGCTGCAGCTCTGCCCGGGATCCTGGCCTGGCAGAGCCAGGTGAACTGTATGTGCCAACTTCGCTGGGCCATGGGGGATTGGGGGTGGGCTGGGGGCTCAGATATTTGGTCAAACGTTATTCTGGGTGTGTCTGTGAGGGTGTTTCTGGATGAGATTAACATTTGCATCAGTAAAATGTTCCCCCTCCCATGCAGGTGGGCCTCATCCCATCAGTTGAAGGCCTGGATAGAACAAAAAGTTGACCTTCCCCCAAATAAGAGGGACCTGCTCCTGCCTGACTGCGTTGAGCTGAGGCATCGGTCTCTTCTCACCCTTGGACTCGAACTGAAACGGCAGCTGTTCATGGGTGTCAAGCTTGCCAGTCTTTGAACCAGAACTTACACCCTCGGCTTTCTCTCCTGGGCTCCAGCTTGCCGACTGCAGACCCTGGGACTTGCCAGGCCCCATAATCACCTGAGCCAATTCCATACAATAAGTCTGTTTCTATACACACACATCCTATCGGTTCCATTTCTCTGGAGCATCTGGATAAGTAACCTCCTTCCCCGACTCTGCCTTCCAGGGTCCCCCTTGAGACACAGTGGGTTCAAGAGCAGCTCCCAAGTCTTCTGTGATCCTGGGAGAAACACCAGGACCTGGGGGAGAAAAGGTAGAGAGGCTGATTCCACAAGCAGAATAGGTTAACTGCAGGGCCAGCACAAACCCTCGTTACAAGCCAGAGTCTCCTTTGAAGTTTTCCTGATTTACCCTGCCTGAGTTCTCACGTTTTCTCTGGACACAGGGGCTGCTGCCCACCCTGAGGTGGACGGCAGTGCCAGATTCCCATTCTTTGCTCCCCAAAGAACGTCTAACAGGGTTCTGATGCTTTCCCAGTTAGGGTGGGGGGATCAGAATGAGGGGGGTATAGTCAATAGGGTAGGGCAAATAGGGTAGTGCCATCCCCACTAGGTAGGACCCTGATCCCCAGGGACATCTGCCATTCTGCTCAAAGCTGAGTTAGGAGGGCATGGGGCTGAAGACCCTGTGGAGGGCATGGAGGAACCTTGGCCGTGGGTTAAGTGAGAGTGGGACAGCTGTCTGTCCATTGTCCTAGGGCAAGTGAGAGGCCGGGAGCACCACGGCGAGCATCTCTGGGCCCAGGAGGAGCCTGCCTGGCATCAGCTCTGACAGCTCCTGTCCCAGCTGAGCCCTGAGGAACCTGACACCGGACATCAGAGCTCATCTCACTGGGGTCCAGGAATCTCACCCTCCCCCGAACCCCTCCATCAGATAATGGAAAACTCTGATCTCATCTCAGGCAATGGAAAACTCTGATCTCATCTCAGGCTGTCACTCAAAGACAGCTACGGCAGCAGGACATGCTGAGAGCAAGAGGGAGAGAGAGAGAGTGCTGGGATTCAGAGAGCCCTGGACAGCAGGAAAGCTGGTCTCCATTCCAGCTCCAGGGCCCTGACTTTGCAGGCCAGATCTAGCTAGGAGCTTGAAAGCTGGTGCACCGACTCTGTGCTGGGCACTATTCGTGTGTGTGTGTGTGTGTGTGTGTGTGTATGAATTTTATCAAGCATATGTAATAGTATATTAAAAAAAAGAATGTACAGCTTGTAAACTGTAACCCCCACCCAAGACAAGAAATAGAACATTATGAGCACCCAAGAAGCCCCCCGATGGTAGTGTGAGTTTTTTGTTTAATATTCACAATAATCTTTACAAGAAAGGAGGTGCTATTATCCCCATTAATCTGTGAAGAAACTAAAGCTCAGAGAGGCTCAGAAATGTCCTAAAGTTTCAGGGATCATCAGCCAAATCCAAACTCTGGAGTATGTTTGAGTCCAGAGCTCCTGGCAACACTCCACCAGCTTCTCCCCATGAAACCTGAGGAAAACATGAGAGGGGACAAAGGGCATTTAAAGGCGTGTCTGGACCTCCTGATCCCCATGGTCTGGAGGGCTGCACACGGGGGTCCTGCATTGGGCAGGTGGTTGGACTTGATGAGGTTGGGGCCTTTTTCACCTCCGTGCTCAGCTCTCTAATCTCATAATATCATTAAAATCAAAGTTCAGAGAGCACAGCGTCCTCCGCTAGGTCTGCTCCAGCCTGGTCTTGCCCTCCTCTACTCTGCATTATGGATGGAGTGAATCATCTGGTAAATAATTCACCCGTAATCGGGACAGTGAGGGTAACAGGAGATCAGGGGTGGAGGTGTCGGGAGGGCCCATGTTGGCAACCTGAGCCAGACCCCCCATTCTTCCAGGGCTGGGCTTCCAGGGAGCCCAAGAGCCAGGCAGGAACCTCGAAGGGGCAGCCACCCAGGGAGATGGGGCCATGGTGGGTCAGAGGGCCCTGAGCAGACCACTTAGCCTCCTGCAGCTGGCACCCCTCTGCCTTCTGCATCCAGGGACCTCAGGTGAGTGATGCTCGGGCCACTCTGTGCCGGTGGGTAGGCAGGGCCAGAGCACAGAGAGCACTCTGCTTTACCTTAAGAAGCCATAAGAGCTTATGCTGAGGGCCGCTGTCAGGGTGTAAGCATGGAGTGACATGGTCAGATCCGGGTTTCAGAAAGTTCCCTCCAAAGCTGACAGTTTTCAGGGAGCTGGGAACAGTGGGGAGACCTTTGAAATAGTCTAGGTGGGAGATGCTGGTAGCGTGGGCCAAAGCAGGGTCCATGAGGTTGGAAAGAACCAGTTTCTGGGTTAAATGTCTTTCTTTTTTCTTTCTTTCTTTCTTTTTTTTTTTAGCTGTGCCTTGTGGCATGTGGGATCTTAGTTCCCTGACCAGGGGTCGAACCCGCGTTCCCTGCAGTGGTAGCTCGGAGTCTTAACCACTGAACCACCAGGGAAGCCCCTACATGTCTTTCTTGATCAGTTGAACATTAGAATCTTGCCTTTGATCCCTTCCCTCCAACTCCATGCTGGTCTCCTCCCCTTCTCTCTCTGGGGAAGCTGCGGGGACAGCGGCAGGGAGAATCTGAAGTTGGGAGTTAGACCGGGGCTCCAATCCCAGCTCCTCCACCTACTGTGTGGTTCTAGATGAAGTGATTTCATGTTTC
Organism: Eubalaena glacialis; assembly: GCF_028564815.1. Classification (NCBI taxonomy): domain Eukaryota; kingdom Metazoa; phylum Chordata; class Mammalia; order Artiodactyla; family Balaenidae; genus Eubalaena; species Eubalaena glacialis. The sequence goes on along the minus strand of NC_083725.1, from coordinate 8,011,543 downwards.
AGAGTCTGGAGGGATGTTATTGTCGTTACAGTTACGATCAGTAGGTGATGCAGGGGAAGAGTCCAGTGCAGGGCACGGCACAGGGGGGCACTCGGTCAACGGAAGCTAGTGTGAATGAGCCCTGCGGCTCGGTTGTCCTCCGACGCACTTATTTTCTTAAGTTTGCTGAGGCTCTTTACAGTGTGCGGACCACAAGGGACAGAAGAACAGGTGCTCAGGCAGGCCCTGGGGTTCCATGCTGGGCCCCGAGCAGGAAAGTACGCCCGCTGGCCTGCCTTGCCCATGATGACTGTTTACTGCCTGACTCCCTGGGAGACTGGAAACTCCATGGGGGCGGGGATGAGTGGCTCATTTGTCACCGTAGCCCGTGCCTGGCCTGGAGCAGGTGCTCCATAATTAACAGTTGACGAATGGGTGCTCGATGTGCTGACGGCAGGCTGGGGTCGTCTTCCTTTTGCTGCAGCGGGTCTGGAATCCCCCTGGGATCCTTACTCAGAGATCTCTGGGGCCTGAACTGCCAGTGGCCACGTACATCTCCTGAGTCTCAGGAGTCATTGTCTGGCTGATCATCAGATTGACTTCTGGATGCTTCTTAAAATACAGATTCCTGGGCCCTGACCCCTCCCCCCACCCCAACCCAGGGGATTCTGACTCAGTTCTGGGATGAAGCCCAGGAATCTATATTTTTATCAAGCTTTCCAAAAGGTCTGATGGGAACCTCTGCTCCAGGGTCCCACCCCACCCACTTCTACAACACAGTCAGACAGGAAGCTCCGTGGGCTCCCTCAGAAACCGTCTCTTGCCCGCCAACTCCAAAAGGGTTTATGCTGCCTTATCAAACCCTGCCCAGCCAGCCCACCCTGCAGACCAGTAACAGAGATTCTGGGCAAGGACGGGGAGCAGGGGACCCCAGAACTGCCCAGATAGCCTGTGTTGCCTCTGTCTCCAGGGCAGCCCCAGGCAACCCCAGGAGTACCAGAGGAGGCCCCCTCCATCCAAGGAGTGCGGGGCGGCTCCGTGGAGCTGGCCTGTGGCTCCCGGCCCGCCCCCCGGTGGTCTTCTGGAGCTTCGCCCCCCTGGGCCCACTGATTCCGCAGCCTGTGGCCATCACCAACAGAGTGGAGTCTAAGGTGGAGGCCGGGGCGTTGGCTCTGGGGGCCGTGAGTCTGCAGAACAGCAGCCTGGTGCTGGGGGAGCTGGGAAGGGGGCCCACGGCCACTTCCTGTGCCAGGCCCGACGCGAGGCCGGAGGCCAGCTCCACACCACCTACTCCTCCCTCGCTCTGGCCGTGCTGGGTGAGGGGCCTGGCCAGGGACCCAGGCTGGCTTGAGCTGTGTTGCATGCTGCTTTGCATCTATTTGCATGTGTTTCCCATTGTGTTCTGCTGGGCTTGGGTTCTACGGGGCCCTCCTCCAGGTAGTGGGGAAACCTGGGATCATGAGGAAGGGATGCTCAGGGCCCAGTGGGTAGGCCAAACCCTGCCAGCAAGCGCTGGGCTGCTGGACACAGCTGGGCATGACCCGGCTCTGTGATAACAAACACAGGGCCTCTCCTTCCTTTGGCCAGTGCCCGTATCAAAGCCTCAGGTGCAGCTGAGTGACCTGTCCCCAGTGGAGGGGACCTCCGTGGTGGCCACATGTGCGGTGTGGGAGGTCACAGAGCCTGTGACCTTTGCCTGGTAGCATCAGGCACCCGAGGCCCTGGAGAGGCCCTGGAGAGGCCCTGGTAGGGGTCACGAAGCATCTGATCCAGCTGGACCCAGTCAATCGGACACACCTGGGCTGGTACACGTGCACTGCCCACAACGCCATCAACTGGCTGAGCAGTGATGGAGCCTTCCTGGATATTATCTGTGAGTCAGAATGGTCTTAGGGGAGGGGTCAGGGCTTGCACCCACCTACCCACCTGGGCTTGGCCTCTTGACACACCTCAGGGCCCTTAGCCCTCCAAGAGGCTCCAGTAGGCAGGAGCTCAAGGCATTGTACCTATTGGTGCCAAACATGGCTCTAGTACAAGGGGTTTTCACCTTTTCAAGGTCATGGGCCCCTCTTACCAGGAAAATGTGCATACGTTCATAGTCACAATTTTACCCATAATTTCAGGGGTGGCTCAGAAAGTCTACCTTTGACCGACTGAACCCTGAAGAAACAGGGAGGGGGCCACAGTGGGAAGAGAGGGTGACAATTTGGTGCTAAGTCTGAGGCTGAGAAGCTGAAGTTAGAAATCAGAAGCTTCTTTTGAAAGCAAGCACGCATAGCAAACAAAGGATTACTTTTCAGAAGACATAAAGATCTCCAAAACAACCAGTGAGGAAGAAGCAGCAATCCATACAAAAGTGGACAAAAGACTAGAATAGTTATTTCAGTGAAGAGGAGAACACATGAAGCTAATTAAATTCTAAAAATTTTTTCAAAAAAATTTTTTAAATTTAAAAATGAAATCAGTGGCTCATGTGAAAGATAAATATTAGCATAGTCTAGAGCTGCCCTGTCCAGCAGGGTAGCCACTTGCATGACTTTGATCATCTGGGATGTGGCTGAACCTAACTGAGATGTGCTCTGAGTATAAAATGCACACTAGATTTTGAAGACTTAATCTAATATACATATATGGGCTCATCAATACTTTTTATATTGATTGTAACTTGAAACTATAATATTCTGCATGTGTTTGGTTAAACCAAAAATATTATTAAAATTGTTAAAACCTATTGGTGTTTTTTTGCTTGGTTGGGTTTGGTTATTTTTCCTTTTTAAGATTTGGAAAATTTAACACATCTGTGGCACACGTCTACCTATTGGACAGTGCTGGTCTAGAGGATTTAAGGAGCTAGGGCTCTGCCTAACGATGTCCACCGAGGATGGTGGTCTGTGCAAACTGTGAACTGAGGACTGTGGAGGAGACAGGTGAGCAGTTCTTGGGAAAGAGGTAGGAGCAGAATGAAGCAGGCAGAAGGTTCAGTCCTCTGTGTGAGTCAGGGAGAGGAGGGCACAGGAGACAGGGGAAGGCAGTGACCCAAAGGTGTGAGGAGGGCTGGCTGCTGGGAGCATGCTCAGGGCATCTTCCCACCCCGTTTTCCTCCCTCTCCGGTCTAAAGGGACCAACCACCTCAGTCCCAAGAAACCTCTCAATCCCAGACAAATGGGAAGGACTGGGCACCCTGCCTCTTTTCTGGGTAGCCAGCTCTTGCCCATCCCCCTACCCCAATTCAGCCACTAGTCCCTCAGGGAAGCCCTCACGGTCACACCTGCCCCTCCTGAGCTCCCCCAGCCTGGGGTGCTCCCCTCCACAGACCCTGATCGCCTACATTGGACTATGCCGATGGTCCCTGCACCCTGAGTTCCTGGGGACCTTCGCACAGTACTCGACACAGTTGGTACGTAATACACGCTCACTGGATGGTGAGTGAATTCAGCGAAGACTATATGAGTGAATGAAGGAATGAAGGCTGGGAGGTGTGACAAGCCTTCCTTGCCCTCCAGATGGTCCAGACGGTCCTGTGATCCCCGTGGAGCTGCTGGGCTTCAGTGAGGAGGGGTTTGGGGCCAGTGAAATGGAAGGGGTGACCCTGAGCTGCCTGGCTGCAGCCAGCGCCCCCAGCCGCTGTGTGTGGCTCCGTGACCACACTCAGGGCCATGCTGGACCCACCTACATCGTCGTCGGTGCCGGCCGCGCTCACACAGGCCTATACACCTGCCCGGCCCGCAGCGGCTGCCCGGACACCCGCGCACAGAGCAGCGGCCAGCGCACCATCTACTGTGAGTGTGTGCCGAGGGGCCGCTCACGGTTGGAGCCCCCAGGGTCCCGTGCTCTGGCAGGGTCCAGGGGCCCTGGTGTGCAAGGTGAGGGGGAAGGAGGTCTGGGGAACTGGATGGGGCCGCAGAGCGGGGGTCGGGGGGTGGGGGGAGAGGTGAGGAAAACCGTGGGAAGGGGCGGGAAGAGGGGAAGACCCTATATAGACCCCTCCCCGAGGGATTCTTCCCATGGCCCTGGGGGCTGGACTGAGGCCAGAGAAGGGTAATGCCAGTGAGGCAAAGTGGCTGGGGCAGAGCAGAGGACGGGAGGTGGGAGACCTCCCAGTGGGGCCTCTGGGATTCCTCAGGGACTCTGAACACCCGCCCCTCCCCCAGCCCCTGCCTTTGACCGGAGGGCTCAGCCTTTTCCTCACCAGCCCCTCAGAGGGATCGCTCTTTCCCCGCTCACCCACTTCTCCCTATTTCCTTTACCCTTGACACCTCTGGCCTCCAGGCTCCCAGCCGGGCCCGGGGGCTGCAGTGCGCTGCCTTGGGGCCTGCTTCTCCACCCAGATGCCCCTGAGGGGCAGCCCTCCTGTACTGTACTCCCCATCCTTGGGGCACTGACTCTGGTCTGCGCCTGGCCTGCGGGGCTTCCGGCTGCCCAGCTGCAGTGGGACGGGCCCCAGGGAACTGGCCCTGCTGCCCTCAGCAATGTCGCCTGGAGTCACGCGGCCACCCAGCTCCCCAGCGGCAGTGTCTTCACCTGCACCAGCCAGCACCCAGCCCCGGCTCTGCCTGCCCTCTGTGGGTCACGCCGTGTGAGTGGATGCAGGAGACAGCAGGGCTCTGCCATTCCAGGCAGAGGAGTGGGCAGGGGCCGGACCAGTGGGACCCTGGGGCCCTGGGAGGGGCTCCAGACCACAAGCTCCAGGACTTGCCGTGTAACGAGGAGGTGACAGCACTTCCTCAGTCCCCACCTCCCAGCTTTTCTCTCCTCTCCAGTCCCGGTCTCCACCCACACTGTGCCCTGTGCTCCTCAGTCCAGGCTTAGAGCCCTGCGACACCCTCCTTACCATCTCCCAGCCTCCAGGGAGGCGCTCATCGACCTTACACTTCACTTCCACTGCTCTATGATTGCATGTTGGTCTTGAAATATGCCTTTAGCTTTCTCTCTGCCTTGGAAACTCCTACCCGTCTACCAAGACCAAGTTTACATGTCATCCTGTCTTCAAAGTCCTCCTCCCTGAAGCCCCAGAGAGTTTGTCTTTCTACCTATACTCTAGCACTCATCAGATTGTATTGCAATTGTTTGCTTAGCGTCTGTTCCCACTATTTCCCTGGCACATGGTCGGCCCTCAATAAATGGCGAATGAATGAATGATTGAGTGACTGTGTACATGGAGGAATGAGTGAGTGAAACAGTAAATGAAGGAGGGAAGGATGGGTAGGCCTGCCGGCCATTCCTCCTCCTGTAGGGCCATGCCGAGCCGTTATTCCCTACCTAGGGGAGCCCCTCCGGAGTCCCACCTGCTGGACCATGGCCACAATCAGAGACCAGTTCCTCATGCTGAGCTGTGAGCGGCCTGGAGGTGAGCGCCCTGCTGTGCCGAGCTGGTCTGATGGACGGCAGCCGACCTCGGGTACCAGCAGCCGCTCCTCACTGGCCGCCCACCTCCTCCAGGCCCAGGACGACCTGGCTGGCAGAGAGTTCACATGCCTGGGCATTCACCCACTCGGGGTCCCCGACGCCCTCTGCCGGCTCCAGCTAGGTGAGTGGGGGCGGGAGACTAGGTCCTGGGGCGGGGTGGGAACAGCAGCCCTTTGGAATCAGGATGAGGGGCTCTGGGGGACAGCTGTGCTGGGATGCAAAGTAAGTCAAGACACTGTGTCACCTCACCTCCCAGGGACTCAAATTGTTTGATCCATACAATCAGGGGGCGTGGTCTAGGTCTGTGTTGTCCAATAAAAATATAATGTGAGCCATATATATATATAATTTAAAATTTTCTAGGAGCCACACTTAAAAAAGTAAAAAGAAACAGTGAAACATTTTATTTAGCTTGATATATCCAATATATTATCATTTCAACATGTAATAATAAAATTATTAATGAGATATTTTACATTCTTTTTTTTTCATGCCGTCTTCAAAATCTGGTGTGTGTATTTATAGTGACAGCACATCTCAATGCGGACTGGCCACATTTCAAGTGCTAAATAGGCACAAGTGTGTTTGGAGGGGGGAGCCATTACTGGACAGCACCATCTAGACCATGAGGGATTCTGTCACCCTCATTTGCATCAATTTGCATGAGATGTGCCTGACTATATTGTTGACTTGCATTAATGTTTCAGGTGCCAGAGGTCTCTCTCTGCCTCTCCCACTCCCTCTATTCGTTTTTGGTCTGATTTCTTTCTCTGTCTTCGTCTGGCCCTGGCAGTCCTATTTATTGCCAACTCAAGAAAAAAAGAATTAAATATTGAAGTAAAAATTTCAGAAAAGCAAGCAGCAGAGCTGTCACATAGAACAATTCTCACAAAATGATTCATATCTTGGTCTCCAAACGTTGGGTGATTAGAATGTTTTCACGGAGGTCCACCACTCAAAATATTTCCTTCCCTTCTTAGTCTCGGGACTGGAAATTCCATCATAGGAGAGTCACGGACACCTGAAACCCTGGGTCTTTAGGAGTCAGTCCATAAAAACTGAGCACCTGCTACGGGCCCAGTCCTGTGCCCTGGTGGAGAGGTTGTGGGCCTTTAGGGGGAAGGAGGCCCTTTGCCATGTGCTAGGAGGAGGTGCTTAATGCAGATGTGAATAGGGCAGGGGCCCCACCTGTAGGAGCTGCTCTGGGATCGGGTGGGAGAGGAGCATCGAGGAACACAGCTGCTATCAGTAAAGCCTGGAGCAGATGGTGACAGGAATTCGGCATAGAATGAGAGCCTGTAAGAGGAGGCAGACCGGGCCATGACAGGCTTCACTGTCAACCCCACAGGCCCCGTCTCCTCTGTCCCCCACCATCCCCTCCACTGCCAGCCAGCGCCTCACCTCCAAGCCTCTCCACTAGCCCAGACACAGGGGGCACCTTCTAGCCTTACCCTCTCTGTCCCTGTGGAAGCCCCACAGCTGGCAGTGGCTGAGCCCCGGGTGTCAGCGCTGGAGGGGGGGAGACGCCTGGCTGGGATGTGCCCTCCTGGCGGGCACGCCACCTGCCCAGCTCCTCTGGCTGGGACTCCAGCAACGGCAGGTGGAACCAGGCACTTCGGGGTTCATGCTGCACCCTGAGGGTGCCCAGCTGCGCCCGAGTGTCCGGGATGCCCACCCAGCACGCCACAGTGGCACCTACCAGTGCAAGGCCTGAAATGCCTTGGGCAACAGCAGTCGCAGCATCCTGCTGCAGGTGCTGAGTGAGTGAGGGGTGGCGTGTGTGTGGAGAGGGGGATGGGGAACCTCCAGCCATTGCCCTTTAGGTGGAAGGGCACAGGGATTCCCTGCTCCAAAACTCGGAGGCGTTATCTTTCTCAGACACAGGCCCTGAAAAAGCACAAGCCCCACGTGAACGTGAATCGGATGCACTGGAGTTCAGGCAAACAGAACTCCACGCAGTCAGAGTAATCTCCTGTTCCTCCATTTATAGAGGAGGAAACTGAGGCCAGTGTGTAGGTCTAGGGTAACACAGACTAAAAGTACACGGACGTGGTCAGCGCTACAACCCCGATCTGCACGTCACCAGCTTTTCTCAGCAAAACCGTAATAAGCATGCGCGCGCGCACATGGTTGTTGGTAGGCGCGCGCACGCCTGTGTGTCCCCACCCTCACCCCAGGATACCCAGCTACCCCCAACGTCACCTCACCGTCAGCCGCCTGACCTGCGGGAGACGCCAGAGCGAGGTGCAGCTGCCATGGGCCGTCCGAGGCCCGGGGCCACGCAGAGCGTCTCTTTCCTGGGGCTTGGGAGACCGCAGCTGGTGACATCGAGCCGGAGAGCAGGGGCCGGCGGCCGGGGGGCTTGGACCCGGGGGTCCTCTACGCCTTCCACGTCCTGGCTCTGAATCACCGCACAGCTGGACACCCCTCTGAGGTGAAGACACCAGGTGCCGTAAGGCTAGCGCCGTGGAGCGACCCAGCTTTGCTCCACCGAACCGAACCCGGAGGCATCTTCCTGTCCCCACGGCATCCCCGACTCTGTCCCTTCGCTTCCTTCCTCCTGAGTCCCTCCACCCCCAGCCTCTGTCCTCTTCTGCACCCTCCCCTCAGGTGACCCCCACTGCTGTCTCTCCCCTCCCTCCCCTCCCGGGGAGGTTCTGGAGGCCCAGGCTTAGGGGTGGGAGCCACAGTGCGCTTGAATCAGAAGAAATAGGGAAAGGGGAGGTGCACGTGCTGGTGATTAAATAAGGATGGGGGCCCGACTCTGCGCCTCAGTCTCACCTCCTGGGACAGAGGTGGCCTCTTGGCTTCCTGCTGCCCTTTCTCCATCCTGGGAATGCCTTACGTTAAGGCATCCTTTCCTTCAGCCCCAGGCTGCCGAGATAACTGGCCTGCTGCCTCCCGTGCCAGATATAGGGGACTTGGCTGGGGACTCGAAACCTCAAGAATACAGGCACGCAGAGCATCTCTTTCCTGGGGAGAGACCTGGTCTCCAGATTCTCTGCGTCAAGGCTTGCTCTTGATCACCCACCGCATGTGGAGGGGGAACCGGATGAGCAGGGCACAGCCTGCTTGGTACCCTGTAAGCCACTGTTGCCAAGTTCAGCAGCGGCTCTGAACCTATCCCGTGCAACCCCTCCTGGCGGATCCCCCCCTTCAGCACCTATCCTGCAGTGCTGGATGCGGCAGGCACAGGAATGGTAGTGGCAACGGTGGCCTCTCTGCTGGTGTTCCAGTATGCTGCCCGGCACCTGGACACCTTCCCCTGTGAGTGGGAAGCTCAAGGGCAGGGTTGCTTGACCCCGTAAGGTGGCCCCATGAGATGTAGACTCCCCTGGGCAAGGAATCTAGGCTCTTCCTTAGTTGTGACCTCTCCCCAATGCTAGATGTCCATCAGGGCTCCAACCCCCAACCTCGGGCATCTAGGGCCACCCCCTTTTGGGTTCCTGAGTCTCGGGGAAGGGAGGGTTATTCTCCCGAGACCTATGCTGGTTGCTCAAGAAACGCACCTCTTCCTTTTCTTCCTACCGGCCTTGGGTGGTTGCTTGTTCCCAGGTGAGTATGGAAGCCCAGTCATTCTGGAGGTCAGGAAGGCTGGGAGAGTGTAATTGTCACTAACTTTACTCTCACACTTCACCCTCAGGGAGCAAAGTCACCAATATCGGGGTTCAAGAGGTGGCCCTGAGGCAATGACAGGTAAGCTCGATTTTATCCCCAAAGCCAGGAAACAGTCCTGAGTTTCATGCGTGATGTTTAGTCTCTCTTGTCCTCTGGGAACAATCTGGGGCACCCCCAGGGCATCTCTGTCTCCTTTGCTTGTGTCTGTTCTTTGTAGGCACTGAACCACCACCCACCACCCCAGGTTCGGATCCTGCACAAGAATCCACGGAGGCTCCAGTAAACGTCACCATCACAGTGACTGCCACACCGTGAGGCCTCAAGGGGAAGGTGCCAGCACGCTTAGGGGAGAAGGTGGGGATGGGAACATCCCCTCGGTCATACTGAGTGTTAAAGCCAAGGTAGCTAAGACCCCAGCTACCCCTTCCCACTGAATATCCGGCTTTTACAACCAGCACGAGGCTCAACTGCAGGGCCTTTAAATGACTTGAATGAGACGAGTCTTGGCCCAGCTTGTGGCAGACAGAGGTGGAAAGACGAGGAAGACACACGACTGGGGAGAAGACCAACCGGCTGTCTGAGGGCAAGTGAGAACCACGGTGCTGGGAACAGTGTCTGGTGCCGTAGGAGCGAGCTGCCTGCTTCCACACCAGGTCCGTGAACTGAGAAATCCCTTGATAAATCACACGTGATGCTCTCACCAGTGGAGGATTATTCCGATTGCAGCTCCCACAGGGAAAGGCTGACCTGGCTTCAGCTGGGCCCCAGGTTTCCCTACCGGGGGGGAAGCTAGGAGATGGGAAGCAAGATCTGCAGGCGTGTGTGCCCTTCATTCAACTCTAGCAAGAGATGTGCTCGTCTAGTTCTTTCCACATCCCAAGTTCCTTCCCCAAGAACACAAGCTTCTACTGTAGGACCAGCTGAATCAGGGCTGGTAGCAGAGCCAGGTGCCCAGGGCCTTTGTCTCCCTTTCACCTTTCATGTAGGAATAGCACCGAGCCTGTCGTGGTCAAAGGGCCTCACAGTTGCTAGACCCCGGAGTCCGTGCCAACAAGACGGGACAGGGCTCTTGCCACCAGGCTTGGGGAGCTGGCTGAGAGGGGACCCGGGCGAGCCAAAGTCACACTCTGTCAGCCGCCAGCATGACTCACTGACTCCAAGCGTGTGTCTGACATCTGGGTGAAACACAAATGCATGCTTGTTCAGAGCTGCCTCCGCAGGGGACTCAGATGAGAAGAAACAGCAAGAGAGCCAAGGGATGATCCTGCCAGGAATCAGGAAAGTGGCGCCTGAGAGGAGACGGAAAACTGACAGAAACTAAGCTCTCCTTAGGTTCTCACAGATTCAGACTTTATTAGAAGAGGGGTTTCAAGTTCCCTCACAGCTCTCAGGACGGGGGCTGAGGTTCAAGGAAGGCTCTTTTAAATCTGGGGAATACAACAGAACAAGGCCTCACCCCATGCAAAAGTCCCTCTTGGCTTTCTGGTCTAAGCAGCCCAGACACTTTGAGTTTTTCAGGGCAGTAAAGCAAAGCTGCTTCTTGAGACTAAATTTCGACCCTGGGGTTCATAGGGACATGGCTCTAGGTAAACGGTAAAAATAGGTGAGGTCTCAGAAGGGACCCCTCTTCCTCACTCTCCTCCTGCTGCTTCTCTCCCACTTCTTGCTTCCTTCCAAAGAAATACCGAGTTCCCCTAAGGGAGTCTGCCTGCTTCGACAGAGCTCCTTGGTGCACGTATTTTCCCAGCCTCCCATAAAATACCTGTCCTGGATCTTTTTCCTTCAGGGCCTGGATCTCTGCAGTCAGAACAGAATGGATTAACTCACTGGGCTCTGGGATGTGCATAGGGGATTTTCAGGGGAGGACAGGGGTCCGAAAAATGTCAGAGTGAGATGTACACCCACCCCAATCACAGGCTATAAGCAGCTTTACACAAACAGGGAGCAATCAGAGGATCCCCATCTTCACATGCTACGCTACATGAAAGCAGCATTCTCTTTTAATATAAAATCAAATCGACAAAATAAAACCTGTCAAAGCTACATCATTTAAAATATGTACAATTTCAAACATAATATTACCACTTTAAGGAAAATAAAACATACTTTTCAATATGATACAAAAACATGCATCTTAAAAGTCATTGCTTTAAAAGAGAGCAACACAGATGAAATTCAGTTATAAAGTTAACTTCTTGGCAGTACTGTAGCTGGAATGAGATTTGCATCACAATCGGCTTAGTAAGGATGTATTGGTCCTCGAGGACTCATTCAACAAAAACAAAACCCAGAAAGAGATGCTTTTTCTAAAGACCACTTCAAAAGGTTTAAAACATTGCCATTTCACTTACATCTTGTAGAGCACCCATCACCAGACGATCAGTGCATAACCAAAAGAAGGAAAAAAAGGAGCTAGTGAAATTATATAGTAGGAGTGGGGGCAGTTTTATGCTAAAACAAAGACTCACAGCGAATTCTAAGAGGAGAAGGAACACGAAGAGGCCTGACGGATTACAGGATCACTATTACGCTGAGAGAAGGTCAAATTCCTGTGCGGGGCTGGTAGTGAGGGGGGTCATGGAGAGAAATGAGGGCTCCGGGAAGACCAGGCAATAAGCTCAGAGCTCTGCCCATGGAGGACAGAGGCAGCTTCTCTAGTTGTGGAGTTAGAGCATCCGAGGAATCCCATGGCGGGGCGGACCAGGGCTTACAGAACTGGACCAGTTCCATCAGGAGAGTGAACCACGATGCTTTCGGAAAGCAGTATGGAAGAACGGAAGGAGCTCAGATTACAGCTCCAGATAAGTTCAAATGCAGGCTCTGTGGCTCACCTGTGTGACCTGGGGACTTTACCACCTACTTTGTAGATGTGTCTTAACAGTAAGATTTGAGATAGCAGTCACAAGCACCAGCACAGTGCCTGGTACACAGCAGTTACTTCACAAATGTTAGAGCCATCGCCCACGCTGTACTTTCCTCTGACTTCCTGGCAAGTGACATTAGGTAGGACTGTTTTGGGTGACTGTGCAGGGCTAAAAGTTCAGAACAACTCATGGTTAGAGAGCACTCATAACTCCTAAACATGAAGGCAATTATATATATATTTATATTTATATATCTCAATATATAAAGGCATTTTTTTATAAATAAAATACAATAAAAGGGATAACACTTAAAACAGCGTTACTAATAATATAAATAAAGCAGTCCACAATGAGATTGCCCTAAAGGTAAAGTTGTTTTCTCTTCCTAGTGGACAAATCCCATATTCAAAGTCAATCTTTAAAAGCAGTTTATGACCTAAGGCTCATGCTAATACACCTCTGTTTCCTGAATCAAAATGACTGCCTACAAACATTTACTCCCCAGTTTTCTAAAACTCCCTTTGTGACTGTATTGCCGTAACTTGACTGGCAAACACAGGGTATGTCTTTATGTTCTGTGTGCTAGGACTTTGTCCTTTGCTAGCCACAGAAGTGAGGGACACAGCTATCCCCCTCCAAAGCTAACTGCATCTAAGCAACATGAAGAATAAATCCAGTATACTACAGGCATGGACGTCTGGAATGGAGAACTTGACTCTGCAGCATCCCTGATACCCGACTATGAAATTATATCCACTACATTCTACTCAAAGTAATCCTTGCATAGTGACCCAGCTCACAACGCACATTCCACTAACAGTTCTATTTATAAAGTATATAGACATATGTAAGGGGATATTGATGCATTTATATAGAAAGTCGATTAGTACAGTATTCTAGTCTATTTCACTGCAATTGTTGGGAAACTGTAAAATTTTTCCACTTATGCTGGAATTGCTTGACTCTTAGGTAGAATCTGTTTCTTTCCCAAAGGGATGCACAATCCAGAAAAGAGCAGTGATCCATGAAGCTTGACTCAAGCTATTAAATACACTTAGAGTGTTGTTTTGTTTTGTTTTAGATGTGGAGAAGAAAAGCCTTCCAACGGCAGCTGCAAATGTCCTTGTCACTCAGAGGCAGCAATAATTGTGATTTATGAGCTCTGCTAATCAAGGTGCCTGTTACGACGATGACGTTCAGAAAAAACGTCTGGAAACTTCAAACCTCCAGATTCTTTTCGGACACTCCCATCTTCCAGGTATTGCCCAAGCTGGAAATCAGAAAATATCGATTTTCAGGGGCTGTGGCACCATGACACATCCTATACTAATGGGAGAGCTTCCGCCGAGATAGTCCCCCTGGAACCTTCCCTTTTTTCTTAAAATGCAGATCTTTCTCTTCCAGTCACTACTAGAAAGTCTTATTTTGCTCTTACTCTTAGAAACAGTCAAAAAGAGCCCCATGGTGACCATGTTATAAACAAATGCAATTTTAAATTTTAGTAGGCATTCTTTTTCTCTCTGGCCTTGGCTCCCTTTCTGCCTTCTGCAATAACCCAACCAGACTTAACCACCACCATGTCCATGACACTCTTTGTGATTAGTGCCTAGAAAGCTGGACATAACTTGTGCCCATGTGCAGACAGTCTACAGGTCAACTATCACTTCTGTGGAAGGCACTCATCAAATTCACAAGACATCTGCTATTACAAACATCAGGCTAAAACTGTGGTTGACTACAAATGTTCTCAGAAAGTCTGATGACATGATAGTGAAAGACAGCTTTCCATCTGAAAAGTTCCAACGGCCTGTGCAATTCTCTCTTAGCTGAGTCAGCCAATAGGTGGGATCCTTGTAGGAGGGGCTCTTACTGTCGTGGAGGCTCTTGGACAACGTGGAATGATCCCACTGTTCTCATATGATTGACAACTATGCCAAACCAGGTTGTTTACTACTGAGGGGGAGGAAGAAATAGGGAGGGAAACTTTTAAGGCATAAATAATATAAAAGGGCACACATTTTAAGATACATTCATATGACATTACTACTACAAAAAATAAATAACGATTTTTCTCTGAATTGAATTAATGTCCTTCACACAGTCCATCCCCAGGCCTGTTTTGTGCAGTTACTGGCTTGAAGTGGAAACATGACGAGGCACTGCCACATCCTCAGGTTTCCTGGGATTGCTGAAGGACCCCTGAAGGGCTGTCTACAGGAATGCCAGGAGGAGACCATGGTGTCTTTTCAGTGCAGTCCTTTGAAACAGGTGGCAAAATAAGAGGATTCCAACTTAAAATTTTGTTCTCTGTTTCTGAAGGCACACAGCTGTCTCCTGAAAAACAAAGGTTTGGAAGCATTATGAAATGATAAAGGCTGATTTTTATCAAAGCAGTCTACAGACATTACCTTGAGCAATAAAGAAAGAATCATGAGCAAAATCAGAGCCCAGTTACGTTTAGTTTGAATTTGAGGGAGACAGTAGGTTTAAAAGGTTTAAAATAAAGTTGAGCTCTCATGAACAGTTATACAATTCATCTCAGGGTTAAAGGAAACCCCTTAAAAGCCCCAAAATTACCATCTTAAAGAAAGGCTGCAACTCCAGAATCAATTCAAATGAAAAAGCTCAGGATCACAAAATGCATCCTTCTAGCAAGTCTACTTTCAGGTACAAACTGAATCAAAGCCTAATTGGATTTATTTTCCAAAATGTTCTCAGGATGAACAACCTGAGATGAATGGTGTGCATAACAAAATTTCAAAGAACTCTTTATCGAGTCAACTTTTTTTTAAGTATCCAATACCCCCCCACCCAATATCTAAGAAATACGTGAGTTGATCACAGAGGGAACATTCTGAAAGCATCACCTTTCCTGATACAGTTCTTAGTTAACTGAAGACTATCTAGAAACTTAAGATTTATAATGTCTTGCTGTACCTCTGTTGAACTCTGCTGCAACTTCCACACAATCAGAGTTGGTCTCATTTCTTTTGTCTTGACAGCAAATGTGCTGAGCAGGTCTTCGTGCCTTGTCATCTTTGATGCCCTCCTCAGGTGACTGACCACAGTCGGGGACTGTGGAAGCCAGACATACAGGCATCGTCATGTGAATGAGGGGCTTCATTTCCAAACCATCCTGAGGATAAGGTGCTACCACTGGGACCACAGGAAGGGGGCTGCTGCTCAAAGTGCTGTTGGTTTTGGTGAAACACCTACAAAGGGTAAACCAAAAGAAATAGAATTGTATCTAGAGGGATCAATAATTAAAAGTCACTCATTTTGAAATATCATTTGGTATTTTGTATTCACAGATTCTTAAGGAAGATTGATGCTTAGAAATAACTAAATGATTCACTATGATTTGAAATATCAAAAATTAGAGTTAAAGTGAAATACAACGGGAGAATGCATCAAAAAGCAAACCAATTAAGAATGGAACTGTATATGATGACCTATCCCATGTTTCCTTTGCCTTAGTCCGCTGTCAGAAGTTGTCTTCATAATTAAATAGCTCCAGAATATAGCACACAGACGGAAAAGGCCATCCACACTGGAAGGAATGAAAGAAAAAAAGAGGAAGAGGACAGAAAGCTAAGAAACTTATGGCCACATGAGAGAAATGACCTTACGAAAGCCAACAAAAACACACTGTTTTGAAATCAGATATGTTCCCTCTCACTCTTGGAAAAAACACTACAAGAACTAGACACTCAAAATCCGGGTTTTATTTTTCAATTTTTTTCTTTGCAGAATTAATTGCTAGAATTTATTAGTACTGAGCATTCACTTCAATTCTGCCCTACTTTTATTTCTTGCCTTCATCCAAGATATGTGTTTTCTCTAATTTTTTTCCTTCCTGTTCTTCAGATTGGATAATTTCTATTGATCTTCCAGTTCATTGACTCTTACTTCTGTTTTCTCCAATCTGATTTTAAGCCCAATCAGTGAACTTTCCATTCCAGTTAATTATACTTTTCAGCTTTGGAATTTCCATTTGATCTTTTTAATTGTTTCTATTTCTCAGATGAAATTCCCCATGTGAATTCATTGTGTGTATATCTTCAAGTCCTTGAGCATATTTGTAACAGCTGCTTTAAAGTCATTGTCTACTCGTTGTGATTGATATCTGGATCATCTCAGAGTCTGTTTCTATTGACTATTTTTTTCCCTTGAGTAAGTATCACATTTTCCTATTTCTTTACATGTATAGTAATTTTTTTTTACTGGATTTTTCCCTCTGATTTTCCGGTTGTTCTGTTGGCCTCAAACTCCATCCTTCAACACCTTCAGTTTGTGTTCTTGACCCAAGGTTGGAGAATGCCCTCAGGCAAAAACCCATAAACAAATGTCACCCATTGTCTTTCAAGGTTAGATTTATTCAGTTTCTGCCTGTTTCTGGTTACTCTACAATACTTTCAGATTGTCCAATTTCATCATTATTACCTGTGGATGATCAAGCTAGTCCATCATTAACAGAAACTGGAATCTAAGAAGTATTTATATATAAAATAAAAATATTTTTTATTTATAAAATTAGGAGTGAGAAAAGTCTGGAGAAGACGTTTCATTTGGCTTTGATCTGGGTTTGTTAGGTAGGAAGCACACAGGACTGACCAGTAGTATGATGGAGCTAGGCATGTTAGGGAATAAAGATAAGAATTCTTTGGACTTCCATCCTTTTAACATGGGATGGTATGTTTCTGGAGCGTAAGAAAATCAGTAAAAGGAAGTCCATGCAACTGTTACCAGCATTTCTGTTGGTTCAAGTTATTAGAAATACCAAATCCTAGGCATGAAGACTCGGAACCTGAAAGAGAATAAGACATCTGTCAGGAAACCAAATCCTTAATTTAAATAAGTCCAACTTTAATTTCAAATAGAGAAATATATTCACTATACACTTAGTAGAATTCAGATACCAGTCACCTGGCATGAAAGCAAAGTATGTCTGTTAGGTATTCATCTGCACAGAATAATTTGACTACAGCATTATCTAATATGACTGTAATTTTAACTTTTAATAATACAGGAAAGATATATACCTGATTGAAAGAAAATCTGTGTTCCCATGCAAGTGTTAAGGCAGTCAAAAGTGGAGGGAGCGCTGGTGTGGAAGAAAGTTTGTTGGAGTCAGAATCAAAGCACTGTGCTGGACAGATCATGACTCCAGGAGAGCGTGGCATTCCTTATTGGTCTGCTGTACATTTTATTCTACTCTGAACTTAAAATTTTTTTCCGGGGCGCTGACGAGGGTGAACACGAATCTCTTGACATCCATTTAAAAATGTCCATGTTATCAGTCTCTTTTTTCATTAGTCTCTTCCACTGTCTCAATACCCAGGGAACCTGAAAATCCCCCTGAATGTATTCAATTCATGAGAATCCACAGACTCTAAACAGGGTAACTCACCCAAAATGTGGGGCAAGTCCAGGGGAAAAATCTTGTTTTTTTTTTTTTTTTTTTTTGGCCGTGCCGCATGGCTTACAGGATCTTAGTTCCCCTACCAGGGATTGAAGCCGGGGCCACGGCAGTGAAAGCGCTGAGTCCTAACCACTGGAGCGCCAGGGAACTCCTGGAAAAATCTTTTTGCATTCAAACTACTACTAATGAGAATTTAATAGATATGATATATCTATAAATAACGTTACTTAGAAGAACCCTTTATTCTAAAACCATTTGCTGATACTTTCTAAATGTCAGACACTGTGGTAGACACTGAAAGTATAAAGATAAATACAACAGGTTCCAGCTCTCAGTCTAGCAGAGGAGAAAAAGTAAACAAATGGTTACAATATAATGTAGTAAGTGTAATACAAGAAGGTATAAAAGACACTGGGAGCACTCAACTTTGAGATGGGTTATAGATGTATAGCTGATGAGAACAGGGTACTTCCCACATTCCAGCTAGAGACCAGTGTGTATTCTTCGATGCTATTTCAGACTCAAGTGTCTTATAATTGAGGAAATTACATTAGATGGCAATTGTGGAATTAGAGAGTAAGAAGGATTCTGATTTCAAAAAACCATAAATATCTCTGGTCAGGGGAATCTGTATGGCTACCATGAGTTGCTGGAAATCATTCTTAAAAATTAAGTTCCTGGCTTCTGGCTATGGCTGATTAGTTTATATCAGAACAACTCTCCTGCCAAGAACAACTTGGCAACTAAAAAAGATGGAGAAATTTTAGTTTAAATCTGTCAAAGTCATCGGAGAGCTACTCCAGCACTTAAGTGGCTGAGATTCCAGAAAGAAGGTAAATGTGAGTTTCAGCACCACTTTTCCTCACGAGGCATCTGCCCAGTTCAGTGCAGGATGAAACACTAAGACGTGAAGCAGGAAGTGGCTAAGGAGCTGAGCAGAACTTCTGGCCGTTTCCTGGGGCTGGGAAGACAGAAATTGGAGTTCAGAGCCTACCAAAGAGAAAAGGCCCAGTAAACACTCCAGGCTTTTCATTGGGACCCTTGAAGGGTTACGTTGTAAAAATAACAGTGAAGCAGGAATAGACAAGGCTTTTAAAAAGACTGAAACTCAGCATTAAATCAGCTCAATCGCTAATTGGGTTAAAATGATCTGCCCCTTGCCTAACCGCCTGCCAAAAGCAAAAGTAAATCCTTTCTGGGGCAAGAAAACATCTTCCAGAGCCTCTGTGAGTTTTTATATGCAATGTCCAGAATTCAATAAAAAATTACCTGGCATTTCTGGAGACAGAAACAAGAGAAAACTAAGTGATGCAGATATTGAGTTAGGAGACAAAGATTTTAAAAGAACTGGATGAACATATTCAAGAAAACAGGTGACAAGATGGAGAATTTTAACAGAGACTTAGAATCTAATAATAATTATTATTTGGAATTTCTAAACTAAAAAGTAGAATACCTAAACGAAGAACTCAATTCATGGAGTTAAGACCAAATTGAACACAGACGACTAGAGGTTTACTGAACATGAAGCGTGTCTCTGCACGGTCTTCAGACTGAAGCACAGACACAAAAGATGGAAAATATAGAAAGAAGCTTAAGAGGCATACGAGGCATAGAAAAAAGCTCAAAAATATATGCAGGCACACCTCATTTTATTATGCTTCACTTTATTACACTTCGCAGATAACGCGTTTTATACAAACTGAAGGTTTGTGGCAACCCTGCGTCAAGCAAGTTGATCAGCGCCATTTTTCCAACAGCGTTTGCTCCCTTCTGTCTCTGTGATACATTTTGGTTAACTCTCGAAATATTTCAAACTTTTTCATTATTATTATATTTGTTATGGTGATCTGTGATCAGTGACCTTTGACTGTAGTTGTTTTGAGGTGCCACAAACACTGTTGTCTTATATTAAGAAATTGCCACAGTTATTCCAGCCTTCAGCAACCATCACCCTGATCAGTCAACAGCCATCAACATCGAGGCAAGACCCTCCACCAGTGAAACGATTATGACTCACTGAAGGCTCAGATGATGGTGAGCATTTTTTTAAGCAATAAAGTATTTTTAAATTAAGGTATGTACATTTTTTTGGACATAATCAAAAAATTCATGTGACTCACTTTATTGCAATATTCAATTTATTGCAGTGGTCTGGAACCAAACCCTCGATATCTCCAAGGTATGCCTGTAAAGTTGGAATCTCTCTGAAGGACAGAAAAGAGAGAATGGGATAAAAGCTATATCTGGAGAGATAAAGGCTAAGAATTTTGTAAAACTGATGAAAGTTCAAGCCACAGATTTAAGACGCTCGTGAACCCCAAGCAGAATAAATACAAAGAAAATTATACTTTCAAATGTGAATAATTAAACTGCTGGAAGCAAAAATACAAAGTGAAAATCATAAAAGCAGCCAGAAGAAAAAGACATTATCACCTTGAAAGGGAACAACAGCTGTATAGATGATTCTTCAACAGAAACAATAGAAGCAACAAAATAATGGAATGACAATGTTAAAGCACAAAAAGAAAGTAACTGCCGACCTAGAATTTAATGAACAGTAATAAATACCCTTTGAAAAGGAAAATGAATTGAAGACATTTCCAGACAAAAAATCTGGGAGAATATGTAACCCTCAGACCTGTACTACAAGAAATACTATAGGGAATTCTTCAAGTTGAGGGAAAATGAGTACCAGCAGACAACAGGAAGAAATACAGAAAAATCTACAAACAATAAACGAGGGAGAGGGTGTGGAGAAAAGGGAACCCTCCTACACTGTTGGTGGGAATGTAAATTGGTGCAGCCACTGTGGAGAACAGTATGGAGGTTCCTTAAAAAACTAAAAATAGAGCTACCATATGATCCAGCAATCCCACTCCTGGCCATATACCTGGAGAAAACCATAATTCAAAAAGACACATGCACCTCAGTGTTTATTGCAGCACTACGTACAACTTTCAGGACATGGAAGCAACCTAAATGTCCATCAACAGATGAATGGATACAGAAGATGTGGTACATATATACAATGGAATATTACTCAGCCATAAAAAAAGAATGAAATAATGACATTTGTAGTGACATAGATGGACCTAGAGATCATCATATTGAGTGAAGTAAGTCAGACAGAGAAAGACAAATATCATATGACATTGCTTATATATGGAATCTAAAAAAATGGTACAAATGAACTTATTTACAAAACAGAAATGGAGTCACAGATGTAGAAGACAAACTTACGGTTATCAAGGGGAGAAGGGGGGTTGGGATAAATTGGGAGATTGGGACTGAAATATATACACTACACTATATAAAATAGATAACTAATAAGAACCTACTGTATAGCACGGGGAACTCTACTCAATACTCCGTTATGACCTATATGGGAAAAGAATCTAAAAAAGAGTGGTTATATGTACATGTATAACTGATTCACTTTGCTGTACACCTGAAAGTAATACAACATTGTAAATCAACTATACTCCAATAAAAACTGGTTAAAAAAAAAAAGAAGGGATGAATAGCAACAAAGGTAATGTTGGGAATTGTGACTAAATATCAACTGCAAAAAACAGTAACTGTATTGTCGTAAAGGATTTTAAATATTTATAGAATTAAACCACACGACAAAAATAACAAAACACTGGGGAAGGAACTGGAGTTAAAATGTTCTAAAGTATTTTATTGTCTAGGAAGTAATAAAAGTACTAATGCATGTTAGACTCTAATTAAGATCATAATGTCCAGCACCAAGCACACAGTAAATGGCATATCGTATGACCTCAAAAATGGTGAATAAATAAATAATAAACATTAGAACATCAGACTTTTTTAATAACCTTTTCTGTAAGCAAGTAAATTTATTATCAAGGAGCAACAGTTAAACTAATTGGTCAAGATACCTTATAACAGACCATACCTAAAACTAAGATAATACACGCAGATTAAAGTGAGAATGAACCATGGGACTTCCCTGGCGGTCCAGTGGTTAAGACTTCATGCTTCCACTGCAGGGGACACAGGTTCGATCCCTGGTCAGGAAACTAAGGTCCCACATGCCGCTCGGCACAGCCAAAAAAATAAAGTGAGAACGAACCATACACTTACCCCTTAAGATTTTTGTACCACAATAGTAGTTATCTCTGTCCTTGTTCAATACTAGCTCTGTTGTTCGGTTTTTCTTCTACTTCTTGGCTTCAAAGTTCTCTGACTTAAAATTCAGTCTTCTGGAGGATGGGCAATGCCTGTCCTAGGTGGCAGAGAAAGCTCTTAGTGAGACAATGGAGCACAGTCAGGCACTTAATGAAATCCCCAATCATGATGTAAAACAAACTAAGTGAGCTTCTGGCTTGACGTTCCATTTCTCTGCAGGAATCTGGAAGTAATACAAAGGTGCTAGAAACCTGAAAGACAAAAGAGGATCAGGTCAGAAAGAGAAGTTTTCATTTAAAGAAGTAAAGTTAAGGTGTAGGAAAAAAATATACTTGCCAGAATTTGAAACACCAGGGCAGTTCCCTAAACACAAGATATTACAAGTTAATAATTGGCTTATATAGATCTAATATGAATTTAATTTCATAATGCTGACATAAAACAATGAAGACTCACCAGATAATAAGATGCCTTAAATTCTTCTGTCGTTTTGTTCCTTTTAGTTTCTTTTCTGTCCTGCTCATTTCTTTAATTTAAAGCAAAGGACGAGATTTTTAAAGGAAATCTAAGGGCAGTCTAACAGTTTGCGTGTAGAGCACTTTCGTGAGAATGAAGGTGAACTACATGGATGGGACAGGACCGAGGGATGGTCAGGACAGAAGAGCCAGGGCCAACTACAATGGATGGTAATTAGAGAGCTGATACTGTCACCTGGTTTTATGTGCTGGGAGTTAACAAGCAGAATACACATACGTTTTAAAAGAAATTACAGATATTTAGCAAGAGAAAAGTGCAATTTCCTATTACATATTCTTTAGCAGCTATTTTTCAAGTAAGTGATATAGAAAATCACAGCAGTGCATACTTTTATTCCGAACTGTGACTCTCAAATAACAGGGCGGTTCTGGTAGTAACATCGTCATTTGAGTTAGACTGTTAACGTGATTATAACCCAAATTTCAACATGATAAACCAAACTGATTTAAAATTTTCTAGTACGCCGAACCCTAACTCATAATCATCAGTAATTAACCACGTAGATAACCAAATATAAAAAATTCAGTCACCTTACTTTTAGTTCATTTCTGGATGACTACATGTGTTGACATAAAAATGGCTTCAACTTGGGGGCTACATGCTAAGATATAAGCACAGAGGACACAGTCGATAAAAAAGGAATATAATACCTGTTCTGAATATAATTAGGTATATAACATGTGAAACAATTCTTTTACTGATAACGGTTTAATTAAAATTTCTTTTTTTAAAAAAAACTGTGGCTTTATTTATTTATTTATTTTTGCCTTGCTGCGTGGCATGCGGGATCTTAATTCCCTGACCAGGGATCGAACCCATGCCCCCTGCAGTGGAAGCACAGAGTCTTAACCACTGGACTGCCAGGGAAGTCCCTAAAGTTTCTAAAGCAATCAGATAATCACAAAAATAATACCTGGATACACGTAAATGTAAGAGACTCAAATCTATAACAAGTGAGAGAGAGAAAAGGGCAAATGTCTGTGTCTGCAAATGTATCACATTCATTAAGATGCTCTTATAATGCACATCTTACAGCTTATACGATACAAAGAGCTTGTAATTTTACTATCTTAGGCTTCTCAAACAATCTTTCAACTGCAGTTATTATTGGCTTAAAGTGGGGTGAAAGTTTTCACTGAGTTGTCTCTGGCTCAACGAAATGACTTTTCCTAATTTTAAAACATTGAGTAAATAGAACTCTGTGCATCTTGCCACATACAAAAATCTGTGCTGTTTTGCAAGAATTCAGGTAGTCTGGGACCTGTTAGTTTATTACTAAGATATCTTTTAGTAAACAGGAGAGGCCTGTCTGACCAAGCTGTAAGATAGGAGAATGACTATTATAGTGTCATAAAAATAAAATATTCTTTCACCAACAATCTGAATAGCACAGACTAGGAAATAAGAAATTGGAATAGTAGCATAGGATTGTTCTTGAAAGAATACATTGCTTTAGTATTTGACTAAACATATTTTGGACATTCCAGTAAAACTACATAGCACCTCCAAAATATTTTGCAGAGAAGTATCCCATTTCTGATTACACAGCTGAATATTTGTTAAGCATGATTATGTGCAGAATAACTCTGATTAGATAATTATATACATTTTGCCTTAAGTTTCCTCTTTTGATTATCCCTGGAGGGCAGGGACTAACTACCCATGAACCTCTTGGATGTGTGATACTTATTTTCGTGAATGTGCTTCATGAACATCTTCTGAAATGGTTTCATCTTGGTGGTGGTTTGTTTTAATATTCAGCTCACCCCTGCTGTTTCCTCTTGCCCCTGTGTCTGTCATTTTGCTGACTTAGCCCTTATTTTGGGGAAGTCATCAGTAACTGTGCAACAGAACCCTGATGACATTCCTCCAGGGCCCATAAAGGTTCTCCATTCTCACCGTACACTCTTTGTTGGATGCTGCAGTGACCCAAGCCTTGCAGTGGGAACTTCCTTTTGGGAATTAGTTTCTTGGTGACTGTCACCCAACAACATGTTGGGTGACTATAAATGACTGAGTGCATTACTGAACATGGCAAGTTCACACACACACACACAATCCTACAAATAAAAGACCAAAAGTACCAGTGTAACCATGTGACTCCCTGACAACAGGATTGGGTCTCCATATCAAAAGTGGGAGATATGTAACTCAAAAGGAAGGTACTGATCAAGTAAAGAAATTAGACATAGTTCTTTCAATATTTTTCTTAGGGAATCAGGCTGATTACCATAGATGGAAGAGAATCCAAATCTTAGGCTTTGTCGTGTTTCCTTCCTTTGGTTTTATGGCTAGTTCTGAAGTAGCTGAGTAGACAGGGATAGATGGGTTTAGTCATAACAAATTAACCTGCTGCAGGGAAGAGTCTAGGTGCCCTGGATAAGCAGTTGTTTTCATACTTAACAAACCAACTGGGTAGACCAAACTCTAGGTCTGAAAGAACTACTACTATAATGAAATGTTTTCGTATTCATCTCTAGACACTATTTTTACCTGAGTATATCTGACAGCAGTGGAAGGTTTCAAGTTGGTGAAAGAGCACCCCCAAACCCAACAATACACAGACTTTTAAGGTGATCATTATGTAAAAACTTGGAGGTCATTTATAATATCTACGTGTTCTAAAGCACTATTCCGAATAGCCTTTATTTCTCCTCTTGACCATCAGCCAGGTATAGATAGTACTTTTTTTCCCAGATGGATTATATACATTTTTCCAAGCTGATTTTTACTTGGCTACTTCCTGCCCATTTCCAATCTCTCTAGGACCCTTAAAGTTAATTTTTTGTTCCCTCCTGATGGGACCTCTCAGTTTGTTCATCTGTGAATTTCATCAGTGTCCTCTCTACTCTCTTACAAATTATCAAGACTGATGGTAAACAGACCAGATTTAATGTCAATCCCTTCCCATTAAACTAGCCAAGCAACTGACAAACCCCATTTGATTACATATCCAGAACTGCACTACTGCTTTTTGAATTGAGGAGAGGAGGTGGGTAGAAAGCTATTGATTTATTTGATTAAAATCTGTTTAACTCTTGCAGTGCCCAAATTGCCCAAGACTCTCAGTTGAGTCTTTTGTGTAGGGGGCTGTCTCCCTGAAAAGCCTCAGTAAATATGCTTCTTTCCAGCTGTTCATAGGGAGCTATTACATGCTACTCTCAAACCTGAAAAGCTCACATGGACTGAACCCAGTGAGGCAGGCAGTCTTCTACAAATGCCACAAAAGCCCTAGAAGCAAATAAAACTCCACAGATTGCTGGAGTGCACACCCCCCTCTTATCTGTTGTCAAATCTGCATGTCAATATGCCAGTTTAGACAAGAAAAGCAAACTTTTCTATGACTAAAATAGAAGGATGATAAAAGGGGCCTAAGGTTGGCAATGACTTGCTTCTTAAAAGCCCACTCTAAGAAATACATTCAAGTTTAAACCTAAGAAGGCAGAAAAAAACAAACTGGGGTGGCAGGACACAGTGCAGGCAAGATTCCACGTGGAAAGGCCTTCGTCAGTTCTCAGGCATCTGTGGACTAAGACAGCTGCCCTGGGTCAAGGTGAGTTTGATGAGGCACCCCCGGGGTCTAAGGGGATGACTCCCAGGTGTGTGAGGGGTAGACAGGTAGAAGCTCTTTCCTGCAGTGTTTCCTCGTTCAGTGACGGCATCCAATTACCTGGACACCATCCTTGACACCTCCCCCTCTGCTGCCTCCTCACACAATTACTCATGTCTTTTTTAAAAACTGCACCTCCTAAATCTCTCCAACCCACCTACTTCTCTCTGTATCTACTGTAGCTATCTTAGTGCACTATTTCTCGTCTGGACTACTGCCACAGCCATCCAACTGGTCCCCTCCATCCTTTCCTGCGCCATCGAATGGATTCTCCAAATTCTATCCTCCGGAGTGCTCTATCACAATGTTCTTTTACTTAAAATCTTTCACTGACTCGCCATGGCTCCGTACCATCTGATTTCACTCATCTTCTACCTCTGACCCTTTCGCTTACTAGGTTCCTGCCACGTTAGCCTTCTTTAAGTCCTGTGAGGATTCCGGCATTCTGCTTTGAAGATTTTGCATAAATGGTACCTTGCCTTTGCCTGGAAAGCTTTAAACCTATCCCCATTCTCTTTTACCTAGTTTTACCAATTCTTCAGAGCAAAATGTCACTTGCTTAGGGAAGTCTTTCCTTTCTACTACATTCTTTACTTTGTCTTTAAAGCATCCAGTTTTAATTATATATTCATTTTTATGATTATTATGTCATTTTTTAAAAAGATATGTCTCCCCATCAAACTATAAGCTCAGTGAAGGCAGGGACAATGCCTGTTTTGCTCACAACTGTAGCCTCAGGACCTATCTTGGTGCTTGGCCCACTGTAGACCTTCAACAAATGTCCGCTGAATGAATAAATGAATGAATGAATCCTCTTTCCCTTTCGCTCTCCTGATTTTCACACCCCTTTCCTCATCTCTTTGAAGATATATCAAGGCAATAAGCAAAAAATAATAAAAGAGAGGATTATAAAAAAGATGTCTAATCACTTTAAATACTTAAGAAATAGGGACTTCCCTGGTGGTGTAGTGGTTAAGACTTCGCCTTTCAATGCCGGGGGTGTGGGTTCGATCCCTGGTCGGGGAGCTAAGATCCCACATGCCTCAGGGCCAAAAAAAACAAAACATAAAACAGAAGCAATATTGTAACAAATTCAATAAAGACTTTAAAAATGGTCCACATCAAAAAGCTTAAAAAAAAAAATTAATAAATAAAGCAAACTACCTTAAATAATTAAATATATAAAAATAATCAAACTGCCAAGGTTATTGTCTCCATTGGTGATCCCACCTATTCTTAAATTCTATCACTTTGATACAAATGACTCTGAAATATAGAGATCATTGTCCCAATCTAATCCCTGAACCCAAGACCAGCATTTTCCTGTGTCTCCTTGACTTAGATACCCAACTGGCAGTTGAAACTCTAAAAGCCCCAAACCAAATTCACCACCTTTCCTCCATATATCATTTTATTAAGTTTCTTATTTCTATGGCTATCACCATGGCAACTACCAGGTCATTCGTGTTTGAAACTTTCTATTCATTTGAACCTCCCATTTTTTCCCAGATCCCGATCAGTCAATGGCCAAGTCCTAAAGATTCCAGCTCTAGAATCTCACTTTCCTCTTCCTTTCCACCCCCATTCCTTGCGTGAAGCTAAGGCCTTCATTACACAAGTAGTCACACTGGTCTCCTCCCTCCAATCCTACCAGTGTACTGACTACTACCATTAACCAGCTTATTATACACATCTTGCAGAGATGGCTCCCTTTCTTAAAAATCTTCAAAAGAATCATCGTGCCACTAAGCCCGGTGTTTCTCAACACTTAACCCATATCCCCCTTTTTGATTAATGTAAAAATCTCACATCCCTCCTGTATTGTATATTACAGAAACAATAGGGATTTTTTTCTATTCCTTAAATAGAAAACTACAAGATTCAATGTGCTTCTTCAAACTCTACTCACTATACTTCAAGCTCTGGCTATGAATCACTATTATTAACTGTTGGCTCTCTGGAGGGAGGGCTTGGGCCAGTACCTAGGACATGGTGGGCACTCAATAAATGTTGATTAAATAAACTACTAGGGGGCTTCCCTGGTGGCGCAGTGGTTGAGAATCTGCCTGCCAATGCAGGGGACACGGGTTCGAGCCCTGGTCTGGGAAGATCCCACGTGCCGCGGAGCAACTAGGCCCGTGAGCCACAACTACTGAGCCTGCGCGTCTGGAGCCTGTGCTCCGCCACAAGAGAGGCCACGACAGTGAGAGGCCCGTGCACCGCGATGAAGAGTGGCCCCCACCTGCCGCAACTAGAGAAAGCCCTCGCACAGAAACGAAGACCCAACACAGCCATAAATAAATAAATAAACAAACTACCTTCCTTTAAAATAAATAAATAAATAAATAAACTACTAAACCCTGACAGTAAGGGTCATCCATGATATAAACTCAGACTGGTTTTCCAGTTTTATATCCTGCTACCCGCTATTTGCATTTCTCCAGCTAAATTATGTCAGTGTTTCTCAAAGCACGGTCCCAGGACCGGCAGCATCAGTAGCCCCGGAACTCATCAGAAAGGCAAATTCTCAGTCCCCACCCGAGACCTACGGAATCACAAACTCTAGAAGCAGAGCCTCATGATTTGTGTTTTTACAAATGCTCCAAGTTAGTTCTAGTGTGTGTTGAAGTTTGATAACCACTGAACGGGACTATTTACCCTCCTGTAAGCATTATCCTTCCTCCTTCCATGACTCGTGATTCCTTCTGCCTGGAAACACCTCAGAACCTATTCCAGTGGCTAGTGCCCAGTAAACGTTTCTTTTGACTGAAGAGCCCAAAACTCTAAAATATCCCCTGGATAGCCCTCATACGTCTTAACTGAAATTATACCTCTTTTTGTGTACACACTCTTTTCGGTTGGCATTAGGAAACGCAAATTTAGTCTTAGTGATAATGTCGACATTCTAAAAGTGTAAATTGACGAAAATTGTGCCTATTTGGGGAGTACATGATATATCACCTGCCTCTCAGTATTAGAAGCTTATTACAAATTTTGCCATCTTGGGGATCTTGAGAGGGGATACCTGGTTTCAGTTACAACGTTAAAGGAGTTAGACGCTTTAGATTTAATGATTCCAATTTGGCAGAGTTGAAGATAGGCACTTATGGATGTTCATCTGTGTCAAAACCACATAAGCGCTCCTGGAAGCCAGATGAGCCACTTGGCTAACCTCGGAGGTGAGGCAGGCAAGCGAAGGTTTGCCCTAAACAGGTAGACTCTGAGGGAGGAAGAAGATTTAGGCCAGGGAGAAACAGAAGCTGGCTTTCTCAGGCTGCAGAGCACTCACCTATGCTCCCAGATAAAACCCCCAAACATGAAATGCAAGAGGCCATTAACTTGAAAACCAATAGAAATATAATTGTCCACTGTCTTAAAGGAAAAAACCATGTATAATAAAACCCCCAAACGCCACATACACACACGCTCACACATACAAAAATGGCCATGAATGCAAGATGGTAGAAGTCATTCAAATTCTTTTAAGGAAATGGGATGTATTTTTGGTACTAGGATATGATACCTCACTATAAAGATGACGAGCAGCAAATTACCAAAATCTATAATCAGAGTGTGTTGGGAGCAAGTTTACACTCTCTAGGACAATTCTCCATTTTTCAGATAAGGAATAGCCTCAGAGAGATTACATAACTTTCCCAAGATCATAGATTTAAGCAGTGGCAAAGCCTATGTTTACTTATTCTTAGACCTGAGGTCCGCTCATTCCATCATTGTAACGTCTGGGTTGAATCACATTTGCTGATGGCCACAGGAACCACAAAGGATGTGTTTTAATTAAGTCCATCTGATTACTTACCAGGCGTATGAACCATCTTTACCAGTACTTTAGCATGCTCCTAACAAGTTGTGATAAAGCCTTTGACAAGCTCAGGACAAAACTGTAGCTTCACTGTTACGAGCATCTTAAAATTTAGCTGGGGTCATACAGAATTTTAAAGTGTAACAAGCAAATCTTAGTACACAAAACAGGCAGATGGCTCTTGCTAATATAGAAACCCTAAGATGGGTTAAGTACATGATTAAAAAAAAAAAAAAATCTCCAGAAAGCTTTATTGCTTTTGCTCTGCAACTCTCAAAACACATGATGAAACAATGTACTTTTGATTCAATGGTTGACCGGATCCTTCTTCAAGTTCTGGTTTTGATAACTCCCAGATGCAACTGTTAACTTCATAATTCATTTTAAAAATATGGGTCAAATCCCATTTCAGTAATGAAATAACCAAACTCCAGTCCATACTCCAGGTATTTTATGTACTAACTACAATATGAATTTTAAGTTGCAGAGCTTTAGAGTTGGGAAGGACTTCTGAGACCATGTAATCAAACACCATCATTATGTAAGAGAAAGAACTGAGATTTCTGACAGATGCAACATCAGTACAACAAAATATTTGATGATCCTTTGGGATTAATACATAGAGAACTAGCATGAAAGCTTTCTGAAGTCTGTCAAAACTTAAATGTACATTTCACTCTACATATTTCTATCTTGTCTGAAGTATTGTGAGTACATATAACTCTTGATTTAAAAAAACAAATTAAAAGAAAGCAAGATTATGCTACTTAATTATCTTAAGGTTTTAAGAATTTTTTAAAAATTGAATAATCTGATACGAAAATTTCAGTAATGTTACTATGAAAAAACATTACCATACACACAGGGGTTTTCCCCTAACATTCAAACATGCTCTCATCCAGAATATAGAGTAGAAAATATCACATACCATAGAAGAGAACTCTACTGAAAATAGAACAGGTGAGAAAAGATAAAGTCTGTATGCAGAGAATGACACTAATTTAAAGATCTCAAAAACATCAAACCTCTTAAAAGTATCTCAGTGAGAAATAAAGTCATCAATATTGTCAATATATCTAAAGAAACCAAAGCACAGAAAGGTAAAAATTGTAAAGCTGGGGCAAAAACTGAGTACCAGCCTTAAACTTAAGACTCCACATTCTGAGATTTTATAACTCAGGTAAAATTTTAAGCACTTCCTTTGCTGAAGGGAGAATAACAAAGGGAGTCACACACCTATTCACAACCACCTGTGCACACACACAGCAACATACCTATTGTTGTTCCGACAATTTCGACAACCAATGCACTCCATCGGGTCAGTCTGAGGTACTGCCGTGCACAGGCCACCACCCTTATCAGGAAGCAAGTACAGGGAAAAAGAGAAAAAGAAAGAGTGCTGAAGGGGCCATAGACTAGTGACCACATCATCTCAAATGTAAAAGCCGCACCAACAATAAATGGCTCCGTGGTATATTTTAACCATCTCCCTGAGCCCTGCTATGTTTATCACTATTTACTTGTATCCACAAATGAGTTCTGCACAATATTAAAAGTGTTCTCCAAAAACTTAACTCCTATGTTTTCTGCATGTATGTTTGTACTGGAAAGAGGCAAATAAATGAAGGGAGAAGTTTAGTCACTTTCCTTCAGTGTTTCAAATCTAATGGGCCCAAAATACACTATACATTATAACCTCCTATTCATTTTTACCTTCCTAGCAGTCATGGAAAAATTTTATGGGATGCCAGTTGGAGAAACAGGGTGGAAATCTGTTTGAATGATGTCACAAGATAAACCCATCTTCATTTTCCTGTAATTATTTCGATTAGGTCTGTTCACTTGACTAGACGAAGTCTTAGAACGTGTTATATTTTTCCAGATGGAGCAGATTCTCAGCCAGCGATGACTTGGAGCGGAGTATTAATATTTTGCTGTTGCTTTTGGCGGAAACCGCCCAGCAATTAAGAAAAATGCCCAGATTAACACATACCTCATTGTAAAATGTTCACTTGACATATACGATGGCAAGAGCTCTTCAAAACTGAAGTTAAGGCTTGAACCAGCCTTATGGTCAGAGTCAAAATTCTGCTTTCAAAAGCAAAACAGTAGAACTGAATTTGATAAGGGTGAGGGAGGCTGTTACGTTGCACCCAAACTCAGAACAGGCCTTCAAGGTCAGGAAAAGTTCAGCAATCGTTTTCCCCAGAACACTTTCCACTTCCATTCATCTCATAACAACAGCCAGAATCAAAGCAAACCAAAAGTACTGAAAATTTCTCTCAACATTCCTGAGCCAACTAGCAATAGGAATTTTTAAGAAAACTTTGAGAGAAAGCATATTCCTATGCTACATTCAGTCCATGAGGATAAACTCCAAAGCTTCCGAAAAAAATGAAGTTAACAACCTACAGGATGATGCATTTATTTGAATCACTAAACGGATTACAGTTAATTCCATCATTTTTATGATCAACAGCATTTAAAATATGTCCCTATTTCCACCTTCCCAGAAGAGAAGAGTAAGAAAATGAATGAGTTAAGATCACAGAGGATAACCTCTAAAATTGTACACTTAATGGGGCAACTCTTATTTAAATAGCAACTCATTGTTCAAAAAACACAAAGTACTGTGTTCAAATACTAAAGCAAGCATCAGAGCTATTTTTTCTTCTTATGGAAACAGCATGTGCTGTTCAAACCGTCATGCTCTCTCCTGCAGTTTCTTGGACAATGTTAGTAGTTTGGACTAGGAATGGTGACAAAAAAAGTTTAGAAAGTCTGAATATAAGCCATGTCTTTCCACACAAAATAATGAAATCATTATTCTCGTTTGGTAATGAGATGCACTAAAGCAAATTAAATATTTTTTCTATGACATACTAAAGCTAGGTCACAGGAAAGCCATTAGATTTCTAGCTTTAAGATACAAATATATATTATAGTTTTGTTCTCCAAAGGTAATATTTTAATAAACCTTTACTACTGTTGAAGATAAAAAAAAAAAAAATCTCTAAACTTCTCCAAACTTTAGCACATCGTGGGTTATGGGCAAATATATCTGTAAACAATGACAAAAACGTAAATGAGTGCTTAATTGACCAACTAAACATATTATCTATCTGATTGAAAAATAATGTGGATGCATATCCAAACAATGTAATAAATCAAACTGCCTAGTGCAGAGAATCTCTTTCACCAGCACAAATCTAAAATATGCCAGTCATTCTACTCTCATTTCAAAAATTAAACTATATCAGCTGGTTATCCCTGAAATAAAGTAGTTTTAAAGGTTTATCACTCCTTGTGGCTAGAGAATACTAATATTGTAAAACATAAACCACAGAAACACACAGAACCGGCAACCACAGAAACACACATGGGGCAAAACAAATCAAAAAAACCTCACAGGAGGTCAGAAGTGACAATCTGGTGGCCTGCAGACATGCTGTGCATGGCCCATGCAACGCTTTCTAAAACTGGAATTAGTTGCCAACGTGTAAAAAAATCTGGTGATTTCACCTAGATTTACGGATGTTGTGAAAAATCAGAAGACCAGGCCACACGGGGCCCTCAGCTCTGCATACAAACAATGGGCGCTGAACCGGGGCTGCTGCTTTAAGGCAGTGCACAACTCTCCCACGCCTCCACCACTTCTGTCCCGTCCCCAACTTGCTTCACTCAGTTTCAAGATCTGCCTGACTCGTCTAAGCATATGAGCTTTCAGAATTTGCTCTAAATAAATCAAATTTAAAGTATTTGGTTTGGTCCACGCTCAATGGTATTTCCGCTTCATCGCAAGAATAACTTCCAGTCTGTTTGTTACTGGTCCTGTACTTCCAGTGCTAAATAATTTAAAAATATAAATCGGATTGATTAATATAACTACTGCCTGATAATAGAAAGCTTCCAAACATGACTCTGGATCAAGGGGCTGCCGGTGATACATGCTACGTCCACTCCAGTGAACCTGTGAGGTTTCTATATTGGGAAAAACCAAGCGTGCCGGCCCTGTTCTTGTATCCTGGCACCGTGGGGCACAGGGGCGCTTTTATTTATAATTGGGTCTCTTACATTCACTAGATGACGCGGATGTTCCAAATCCACACGTGTCCTGGTTAGAGAGCTCGTGCGCCCAGAGTAGAGTCCTCCATTTAAGCTCCCGCTGACTCCATTGGGGAGCTTATGGTGGAGATGGGAGCAGCCATTGCTGAAGCTTCCATGAACATTTCTGTTTATTCGGTTTGTGCCAGGCAGAGTGGTGTATTCCACCATCTGCCCGGTAACATCTGACCCTTGGTAGAGATAGCCTGGTGGGTCATATTCTGTTGAGAGAGAACAACAAAAAGAAAAGGTAAGACACTGAAAAGGACAATTCTTCTTGCTTAGGAAGTTTTATTAATTAAACCCTTAATAAACTATAACTATACTAAAATAAAATACTCTGAAAAAGTGTTCACTTAAAGCCTCCCTGTGAGATACGCTTTAATAAAGTTATTGCTGTTATTTCCTTTACAGTGTGGAGTCAGCCAGGAACTGCAAGTTAGTTATGACTCTTTTAATGGGAGGAGAAATTAACCAGAGAGAAATTACTCAAAAGAGAATTAATAAACTATGCAAGCTGAAACTATCAAAGTACCGGCAACACTACGAAAAGGTGCTTAAATTCCCCTGTGCTTCAAAGTGCTGAAAGAAATTGTACAACAACAGGATAACTCTAGGTAGGATATTTCAAAAAGCAATAAACACCACTTTTAAGTAAAAGGATGGGGTTGGGGAAACATTCACTATTCATATAGTTCTTTGGTTATTACAGCCAAGTTGGAAGTTTTGAGGCACCAAAGGCAAAAGGCTAATTATTCCCTTTCCTTATATTAAAAGCATTTCAACAACTGCCTCAAATATCTGATTCCCAGAGGCACACCTACCAGATATATTTAGAAAAAGTGAAATGTCCTTTAGAAAATCTATTATCTAAACTGCACAGGATTTGTTGTCAGAGTTTCGATCGATTCTTCACAGGTATTGGAGGCGCCAAGACTGGACTAGGTGTTCCTCTTCCTATGACAGGTGTGTTATTAGCACAGGTGTGTTATTACCAGTATACCTGCTTCTCTTCTCCACTAAACTATAAGGAGAGGGCACTATACCTGCACTGTCCACCACAGTGCAGAGCACACAGGAGAGAGTCAACGAGTACCTTTTGAATGAACGACGGAATGAACATCACCATCATAAATTCCCGTCTTTCAACATGTTACCAAGTCACAAAGGAAAATGACTTTAGCCAGATTAATCTTGCTCAGACAACCAGATCAATACTCTTCCTTTAATGGTTCGGCGCACTCTCACACACTCAAAGTCAATGACATTAAAACCATTTAGAAAAAGACCCAATCAAGGGATGGCCAGCTCTTTCACCCTGGTACCACCACCATTTCTCTCCCTGCCTATCTCCTGGAAGGCGACAAGGCAATAAAAATACATCACTTTCTCCCCCCCCCCCCTAAAAAGGGACCACGGGCAGGAACCGGCTAAGAGCTGCTCGAGTGCCTGTCATGGCTGGGGTCTTCCTCTGCTTTTGTCTCATCCCTTTCTCCTGGGGCCAAAGAGGAAACCAAAATACCTCCTCCCAGCAGAGACTAAAGACTCTGATTGATCTGATTGTCGTCTTTTATGATAGCTGAGGGAAGAGGAATGGTAGGAACGTGAGGGGAA
This sequence comes from Eubalaena glacialis, assembly GCF_028564815.1. Taxonomy (NCBI): domain Eukaryota; kingdom Metazoa; phylum Chordata; class Mammalia; order Artiodactyla; family Balaenidae; genus Eubalaena; species Eubalaena glacialis. The sequence goes on along the minus strand of NC_083725.1, from coordinate 7,976,414 downwards.
GAAAAATGGGGAAAGAGGGCTTCCCTGGTGGCGCAGTGGTTGAGAATCTGCCTGCCAATGCAGGGGACATGGGTTCGAGCCCTGGTCTGGGAAGATCCCACATGCCGCGGAGCAACTAGGCCCGTGAGACACAACTACTGAGCCTGCGCGTCTGGAGCCTGTGCTCCACAACAAGAGAGGCCGCGATAGTGAGAGGCCCGCGCACCGCGATGAAGGGTGGCCCCCGCTCGCCGCAACTAGAGAAAGCCCTCGCACAGAAACGAAGACCCAACACAGCCAAAAAATATATAAATGAATTAATTAATTAAAAAAAAAATGGGGAAAGAAAAGGGAAGAGTGTTCTAAGGTTACTTGTTTTACTACAGCACCATCACTGACAGCTCAGACACTCCTACTACTGGACACATTTGGGGGTGGGGACGCCACTCTGCGGAGGTTTTAGTACATTAAGTACCGAATCAGGACTGTGGTATCTTCATCTGTGTCATCCCGGGACAGTCACTTAGAAAAGTCTTCACCACCCTCCTTTCCATCATGCCTTTTCCATTCCTCGCTGACAAGATCTGGACCCGTATGAAGGGGCTCCTGCAGCAGTTCCAAAGCTCATGCTTCAAGCCCTCATCCTCTTTGGTGGTCCGACAGAGCCAGAGTTTCCCAGCACTAAGTCAGCTATTTACTTAGAGACCTGCTTAGTTTGGGCTTTGTTGTTTATTTCTCCTGGGCAATTTAATTTGATGCTTCACTTACTTTGGCTTACAGCTAGAACTGTTTTAAAGTCACCTCCGCTGAATGAAGAGTATCGAATGTGTTTTATACCACGACACTCATACGTGAACGTGTTAGAAAGCAGTATTTATTCTGACAATCTTTTTCTACTTATCTTCAGAAAAAGAGAAGGAGACGCTGATGGATGACTTACTCTGTATGGGATTCTGCTGGCGGTTCTTCCACAGGCACATGGCAATGAAAGCCATGAGGATGAGCACCATTACACCCAGAACGCAGCCAACGATCAGATACAGCATGTCACTGCTTCTGGCGGGACTGGTTGCGGGCCCAGCATTTCCTCCACTCCCCGAAGAATTTGGAGGGGTGCTCAAGTCTTTGACAGGATACTCAGAAGCTCCAGGAACCCGTTTCACTAGTTGAAATATACAGGAAAACATGATGTCAGAGTGAAGACAGACTCTATGAAATGGTTTACTCTCCGAAGGAGGTCTGGTTAGGAATCCAAGCCAGTCTGTTTATGCTTGGTACTGAGATGATCTGACCACCAATGAGTCACAAAGAGGGCTCAGAAGTTTAAAAATCTAATGTCAAGGTTTTAGGTCACAAATTCTAGAGAAATTATAAGATCAGAGACACAGATGCACTTGGTCTAAGCCAAACTGCTATATGATTATCTGCTCAATTGTACTTACAGAAGACTCCCAAAGAGTTGACATAAAACTATTTCAACTTACAGATGGGACAAAAACTCCTTTCGATCTGATATACTTTGAGCTGAATGAGACTCACAATTAGATATTTTATGCCTCTCGCATGTGAATAATATTAGAAGACATGACTCTGGACGACTAGAACAATTATATACAATTCCAAAAGCCTCACGCATAATATTAAACTTCCAAAACCAAAAAATTTTGGAGTCCCCATAAACGCAGTGCTTTTACCTAATTCACTGGTACTCTGGATAATGGCAACAACAAAAGCTAATAACAGGTGGGACACAAACCCCATTTTCTCTGTCCCCAAATAACATGCTCTTGATGCTTTAAATGTCATAGAAAAGCAGTAGAGCAGAGTGGTTGATGGCCTGATCTTTAGAACCAGACTGCCCAGGTTTTTAACCTGTTCCATCATTTATCCTTAGCTGTAAGACTTTGACCTCCATGAACCAATTTCTGCATATGGAAAATGGAGATAATAATAACAGCCCCATCATAAGGTTGTCATGAAGAGTAAAGCGCTCAGCATGGAGCCTGGCACGTGGCAGTGTTCAATCCATTTTGTCATTATTATTAGTTATTATAGTATACTTCCTGTTATGGTTCCTAATAACTTACAGGAGCAGAGTGGTCTTTAAAAAAATCTACTTCAACAAACATTCTATTGGGGTTCTATTTTCTAGCAACTTGAACTACGCAGAACAGGGCTGGAAATCAGCCAACGAGAGGCTGCCTTTCCAAGGAAAGAGCTCTCCATCACTGAAAGCTGGAAGAATACCTGGCAGAGAGTCTCTATAGGAAATTTCTACTCTGGGTGGTATGTTGGATTATACAATTCTAAGGTCCCTGACAATTCCAAAGACAACAAACAAGTTTCTGAGACGAAAATGGATGTTATAGATCGCACATGAAATACCATGATTACTCATAGGGAAGTCCGTCAGGTTTATTCACTCTTTATTTACTCTTAATGTATTCAAAATTCCACCAAGCTTGATGACCAGTTGCCAACCTCTCACTGAAGTTAGAAAATTTTGCAGTGGATGGTGAGTGAGACGGTCCCATTAACATCAATAAGAAGAGACAGCCAGGAGCATGACATGAGCAATGTGAGGTGAAAAACATAAAGAGAAAGCAGAGAATTAAGGAAAAGTCGTGACAGTCTATGATCTTTAAGGGTGGGGGAAAGCGGCTGGCCTCCAATATTTACTGAATTACTAAAGATAAGACAATTGCTGTTCACAGCAAGAACTTTGAGTCATTTCTTTAAAAGGAGAAATCATGCATCAAATGTTCTACTTAAACAGGCTGGGATTGTGTAACACATTTTAGAAACTCATTCAGTATGAACAGTTAACATTTTAGTTTTTTGTTTTTCACTGATCTGGAAGTCTGTACGTAGAACCTTTGATTCCCCAGCAAAGTCAATTAATAATACTTTAAAACATCACCATTAGCACATTATTGTCTGTGTTTTATGTTCTGCCTGGCTAGACTCTTAAATGTCTTGGGAACAGAGATGAGAAATTTCATTTTTATGTAATTTTGCTCCAAGTTTCACAGCACTCTGGAGGCAAGTAAGAAATGCTCATGAACATATCACAGTGTTCAGTACAAAAAGGTACTCAAATATATGCTAAACAAGTGAAATTCAAGGTAAGTCTACAGGTCTGTGTGTATATATGTTTAAATGTGAATTTAATATGTGGGTTTTGCAGCAGGAAGACCCATGATTCAGAATTAAACAAGGAAAGCGAGTCTTAGCTTTATAATTCAATCTTTCTGAGCCTGTTTCTACTTTGGCTATTTCTATTATTCAAGTGTGGTATCTTCTGTTTTCAACGATGCTAATATTTTACAGCTAATCTATGTATGCAGGCAGAGCTGAGAATTTCACTTTAGAATTATCGACTAATTCTGAACTTTACTACACTTCATTGAACGAGTAGGTAGTGTTACACATATCTGTCATTCAAGAAACCACTAAAAATCCTTATACTTTTTTTTTTAAGGATTCTAATTCTCACAGCAGTCTCAGATAATTAGTCAGCAAATATTTCTGTTCCTTCATGGAGGAAAAAAAAAAGAAATGACTTACTCAGAGTCACACAGAAGTTAATAAATACAATGAACGCTTATGTAAACTATTCTTAAGGCAAGTTCTCTAGCCGACAGAAGGCTAGACTGTTGGGACAGTCTAAGTGGATGCACCTAAAAAACGGTCCAAAGTTTCTTTAGTAAATATATCGATAGTCAGGAGGAATAATCCAGAGTTCAGAATTCTAGTTCTGTCCAGGGAGAAAGCACTAATTCTGACCCCTCCCCTACCTTTCGTCTCACAGATCATCACGTTACTAAACTCGCTCTCTCCTCCTTCATTGAAGCATTGCATTTTAATATCATAGGAGGTTTCTGGCTGCAGGTGGCCTATCATGTGCCACTGCTTTGAACCTAGAAAGGAAAAATAAAAGATAAGCTTTACAACTCACAACCTAAACAACACTGTCAATAAAATCACTTAGTAATTTTGAAATGATGTTGGAGCAGCAGCCATCACCATATAGTCAGTTTGTGCAATAAAAGTGTACTTCATATAAATATTTTAGCAATGCACAACAGATAAACAGCATTTCTATTACATGGTATGAAAAAATGGTAAAGAGAAGAGAGAAACTGAATTAAAGCTCTACCTATGTGTAGGCAGACTTTGTTTCATTACAAGTAATTAGTAGTAAGTCCTTCATAAAATACATGTTAATCTTATGCATAAGTAAAAAAAAAAAAAAAACCACCTCAAGTCCTTTGATCCCCTGGTTCAGCCCAGCAAGTCAATCACTCTGTCCACCTAAGCAGAAAGCAACGCCACGTATGAGGTCAGAAAACGGTGCCTTACCCAGAACAAGTGACCACTTACAAGACAGGCCTCAGCGAAACTCTCAACTCCACCGTAATAGACACAACATGATCCAACATATAAATGAATGCCTGAATTCGAGAACAGTCAGAAAGCAAAGTGTACTATGGGAAACTCTTGGCTACCGCTCCCACCGTTTCTTTCCTTTTGCACCAGGGTCTCCAAACCACACAAGCATCTCTAACAGAATAATTCTGTTATCCATGGTGCGCAGCCAGCATTTCATTTAGAAACACTTCTAAACTGAACACTCCAGTATAAATGACTCTCCGTTTTTACTTCTGTGGACCTGTGACAAACTTTAATAAACAGGGACACTTCTGCCAGATTCAATGAACTCTTCAAGCACTTTTAATCCTTCTTAGAAAATACCTCTTCAACCTGTTTCCACTGTTTCTTAGAAACTTAACTATACCACCAACTGATTTAAGAGTCGATTAAAGGGGAAGAAAAACAAAACAAAACCAATCCACACACACAAGTCATATCTACTTGGCTGACAGGACCAATAGCTCTGGGATCCTTTCTAACTCAACACAGACAAAAACACCTTGACCCGGAAGCACCTTGACCCCTTTCCAGGACAGCAACACAAAGCCCCTCATTCATATTTTATAAGCCCCATATTTTATAAGGAAGAGAATCTGCTTGTTTTAGGATCAAGGGACTATGAAAAGCTCAAGAAGTGAGGAATTCTATGCCCCATTTATCAGTGTAAAGAGGACCCTAAAAGAAACTTGACTCAAAATCTACTTGAGACGGGAACAGATCTATTTTTAAATTCCAAAAACTTTTCTAAAAGACTTCAACTTTTTTCTGTATCTTTAGGTCTTCCCCAGCCTTCCACTCACCTATCACCATTCGCTTAAATAATTATTACACTAGATTTGAAGTTTTCCTTTCGTAGCACTAGTAAAAAAATGGAATTAAACTAAACTTCTGATATGTTTCTAATAAGAGAGAATAAAGTAATACATATTTTGGTATGTATTGTTATGGTAATTATTCCAATTATAGGAAATATCGGCAGAGAGAAAGTTTTACGGCTCACTGATGAATAAGACACCTAAGTGCATTATTAGGTTTAAAATCAACCAACCAGCGTATCCTTTGCTTAGCAGGCAGTTTTTTTCTCCAAGAGTATTTTAGAAAGGGTAAAAAACCAAAGCACAGGCTTAAAGATCAGGATGACTGATACTTTGATTTACCTGGAACTCAACTTAATTTACAAGATTAAAATATTCATCACAAAAACATGGTATGTTGGAAATGTTTAGTTTATCTAAATGTGGAACCTAATTCAGAAGATAGGATAACTTAATATAATTGCTCTTCTCTTACTGTATTCTTTAACAATGTAGTTGTGTTTCAAAGCTTAAACAATTTTGAGTCAATATACATAAGTAATCTAAAACTTTAAAGAAAACTTTACATACAAAGGATAAATACTTTTGCTCCTCGGTTTGGGAAAACAAGCCAATAGTTTCTAACTGCCACAAAAAGAATTTCAAGTGCATAAACTTGAAAATAAGGAAGGAGCAAATTACACAGCACAGTGAAGCCCATTTAAACATCTAACTGCTCCATCTATTATGTTCACAAACAAGTTCTCTGTGAACCACAAGGCAAAGCTCACATGTACAGACGCTTGTAGTGAAAACAAAGGCTTCTTTAGAGCAATTTCCCAGTTCCACACTCAACAGTCACTTCACTCAAGCCTGCAAAAGTTCAAAGATTTAACTAGAGAATATAGTTTAGAAACTGTTTATCAGCGGATTATTTCTAGAGTAAAACCCAGAAGGGTGGGGAAGAGAGTGATACAGATGGAGACAGAGAGGGATGTTCATTTTACTGACATTTGCCTCGTTTAGAACGATTTTCTAACAAAAGTGTAGCCTCTCTCAAAAGATTTTAAAAATAAAAATCTGATAGCCCCACTTGCCTAACCCAGATAAACTAAAATGAAGACCGAGCCAGGACTAAAGTGTAGATCAGTCACTAACAATTCTTTCCATTTTGTTTTTTAAACAGCTTTTTTATGAAGTAAAATATGCATAAGGAAAAGTACCCATCACTGTACAGCTGAATGTTCACGAACAGAACACAGCCATGGGACCAGCACCCAGGTGGAGAGAGAGAGGGGTCCTGGCTCCCCCATCCCCATCATGCTCCCCCCTGCCACTGCTCCCTCAAGGCAGCTACTATCTCAACTTCACAGAATCCTTTTGCCGCTAACAATGATCTTTCCACATTTCCCCAATTCTTAACGTCTAAAGCAGATTTGGGGGACTCGTTTCTTTCCTACTTTTCCAAATTAAGAGAAGAGAAACAATCACTCTTTCATTCAAAAAATATGCTGGGTATTAAAACTTAGACAATAAATTTTTCATCATATTACAAAAGTAATTCCATTGGATAAACAGTAAAAGGAATGCTGCAATATTTCAAGAAACGTGATGGTGCATATTAAAAGTAATTTATTATAAGACTACTTGTAACAAAAAACTATGTGCAGTATTTGACGTCGAGAATCCAGGGGAAAGAAACCTTGGCCTGGGACGATTTTCTGACACAATCCATTAGGAGATTAATATTTCAAAAAAGAAGAATCTTGGAGTGAAAAAAAGACCTTGGAAGAAGCTTTCCTCCCAAACTAAGAATCCCTTCCAAGATATCACTGAGAAACAGGCACCCAGCTTCTGCTGAACACCTCCCGAATTAGGGAGCTTATTATTTTGTGAGAGAACCCTGTTAAAAATGCAGTATTGGAGGGTTCTTCTTCACAAAATTTCCTTGTAGCCCCCCCTCTCCCACCCCAACAGGTTGAGTTCGTCTCCCACATCCTAGTCCTTAAATACTTGGAGACAGCTATCCTGTTGCTGGGTCATTGTCTTTTTTCCAACCTCATCATTCCCAGACACTCCACTGTTCTTTTTGGACTCCAAGCATTCATTCATTCCTTCATTCAATAAACACCAGACATCTCATCACTGTAGGACCTGGGACACAGCTGTGGGAAAGAAGGCCCTTTGCCCACAGCAGGTTAACATTTAGTGGGGGAGACAAACTTTAAGCAAATAATTCCGTACACACACACATACACACAACTAAACTAGGATAAACTGCATGAAATAAACATAAAGCACATGGTTAGAAATCACAAGGGCATCTCCTGTCAATGGGAGGGGGTTCTCTGAGCAAGGAACATTCAAGCACACAACAGACAGAAGTGGAGGTCCTAGATGAAGCCTTGGGGGAGGTAGCTGGAACTGTCGTGTGCCAAGGTCCCGAGGCAAGAAAGATCTTGGTGCACACGAGGAGACAGAAAGAAGACCCATGTGTGACGGAAGACACGGTGAGAAAGGGAGAGTGCGTGACACATAGTGGAGGTGAGGTAGGCGCCAGCCAGATCACATGCGGCCCTCAGACCACAGGCAAAGTTCCGGATTATATTTTCTTTTCTTTTTTAAAATTAATTAATTATTTTATTTTATTTTTGGTTGTGCAGCACGGCTTGTGGATTCCCCAACCAGGGGTTGAACCTGGGCCCTTGGCAGTGCAAGTGCGGAGTCCTAACCACTGGACCGCCAGGGAAGTCCCTGGGTTATATTTTAAATGTAGTCAAAAGGCAGTTTCAACACCCTTTGCGCTCTCGGCTGTTTTCTTCTCTACATATATTCAACTTCTCAGCATCTCTAAAAATGGGTAACACGCTCAAGATGTGATCTTTCTAGGACAGACTTCAATGGAACTGTTGCCTGAGACATTCTTTTTTTAAATATAGCTAAAAGTTGTAATTGATTTTTATATTCAGGCCACTATTCATTTAAACAAAACAGAAAAATTTTTTCAGATGAACTACTGACAAATCATATCTCCCCCACTCTTTTGTAACTGACTGTTTCTTTAAGCAAATGTAAGATGGTATATGTACAGTTGACGCTTGAACAACGTGGGTCCACTTTTACACAGATACTCGGTAGTAAATGCTACACTACTACACAGCCTGTGGTGGGTTGAACCTGCAGATGTGGAGGAACCCTGGATACGGAGGGCCGACTGTAAGTTATACGAGGATTAACCCCCCCATTCTTCAAGGGTCCACTGCACTAAATTGGAAAAATTATCTTTCTTTGGGAAAAATTCAAAGTAATAGTACATATACCATTTCATTTTTTACTCTATCTTAACCTGGGATAATGTTTTTCATAATATTTATAAACCCTCTCCCTCCAAAGCTCCTTTATTAGGACTCCCACTTGTCCTTGTAACTTACCTTCTACAATATCCCTCTTGTAATCACTGTCATTGTCACTATCTGTTGGCCGGTAATAGATATAAAATCCCTGAATGGGAGTGTTATTGTTACTTGATGGAATGTACTAGAAAAGAGAAGCAAAGACTTGTCAAAGACAAAAATAAATGTAACTTTCACATTCATTAAGATTTATATATCTGTGTGGCAATATTTTTTTAGCTTCATTTTGCAAACATCCTTGATGGCCATTTTAAATTTAATTTAAAGGTATTCAAAGGTATTAAGAGCATTTTAGCTTACTGCAGGGCTAAACAAAAATAAAGCAATATATCTCACCAGGTTCAAAGACATAAAAGTACATTGGGTTCAAAAGGAATAAAACATGAAATGGCGATTAAGTTAACACTTGGATGAGAGCTGAGGAGACAATCATTTTATTTTTAAACCTGCCCCGTTTATAACATGTGCTCTTACACAAATATCTGTGCCCTTCAATTTCCCCTTACTTGAAAGTTCAAAAATTTGCCGTTCATAGTATTATGTCACAAGATATTAAATTAACATGGCCAAATCAGAAACTCTTCTCATTAGAGAAGATGTTTTACTTACCGTCCACTTGAGCATGATCTGAGTATCACTGACAGCTTCTGTGTATGCAATGTGAGGTCCAGTTATCGGACGGTTAGAAAAACGATTGGGGAACCCAGCCACCTGATAAGGACGAGAGGCCGAACTCCGAAAACTCTCACCATAATGGTTGATAGCAATGACCCTAAATTTGTATGTTGAACCTTTTGAGTGGGGGATAAAAAAACAGAATTTTTTAAAAGCTATAATAAGACATCTGAAAGGACAATATTCAAAATACGACAATTGTGCTTAAGTATCTCTCTACAATGACAACAACATCCTCGAAAGCCTAGATGGTGAATAGATTTCAACGCAGTTGCCAACTCCTATTCACTGGTATTGCACGTGTTCACTGCGTGTGTTCAAGATTCCAAGACCTTATTGGGAGTCACTGGGAGAGACGGATGATGTCCGTCATGGAAGGGGGCGGGGAGAAAATGGGAAAGAGCATGTTACTCTTTCAACATCCTGTTCTAAAGTCATACCCATCACATACAGAACTAGCTGGTGTATCTGTGCTCAAAACTAGGTTCTTTTCCCTTTGAAAGAAACAACTGAAGCGAAGTTTAATACGGTGAATACGTGTGTGAAGAGGCACTGTGTGGGTGATAGCAGATGTCACTCTGCTCCCACTAATAATAGGATAAGGGGAGCAGATTTAAGCTACAACAGAAGGTATCTGTTTGGATTAGATATTAAGAACTTAAAAAAAAACTCTAAGGATTGTGAGTTTCTGAACATCTGAATCTAAAGAATAAATTAGACTCCTAAAGCGAGTTTCCTAAAAGCTCAAAAATAACCCCTGGGCATCTGAAGGCAGTCTTTTCTGTCTGTAAAATGTTCCTTAGCTTTGCCCATATTTAAAACTGCCATCTTCTCCCAACTGTACCTCCATGTTCCTGGGCTCCTCATGTTACCTGTTTAGACAAACACAGGTATTTGCTACTAAAGTACATTTAAAAGTCCATCAACAAAAATGGTCATGAAACCCAAACAAATAAGACTAAAGAAAGTTGATTTGTGATTACTGCTTTTCTCTTTTACAGTTTAATTTCTTTCATACACTGGGGGGCTGGGGGAGTCCCCTGCTGCTGAAACAAAACTTACAGAACAAAGAGGTGTTAGCATTGTCTCGTCTTCATAAAATAAAGCAACGGGTCCAACCATGCTGAGATGCATCATCAGATCGATGTAGTCAAATAAGCAATTTTTCTCTTAAAATATTCATTCACAGCAAAACAGACACAAACACACACACACACAAAGATGTCACCACAACACTGTTTCTATTTATTCACAGTTAGAAATAATCTAAAGCCCAGAAATGATGAATGGGTTAAGAAAATCATGGTGTACTTACTTGGTAGATACACAGTTATTAAAAATTGAGTTTCTGAAGAATTGTTAATGATATTGGAAAATGCATATGATATAATATAGGGGAAAGGGGTCACAAGATAATATTTATGGCACGATCCTGGTTTATATTAGAAAGGAAAAAAGACTAGAAAGAAATACAACAAAATATAAACAATGGTTATCTCTGGATGGGTGGGTTTCAGGTGACTACTCTCTTTTTATATTTTATTTTCAAATTTTTATACAATAAGCTCATATTACTTTAACAATTAGAAGAATATGAGATTATTAAGAATTTGCATCTAAAGTCAGCACTGATGGTTTAAAAGAAAATGTTTGCATATCACTACCTGGCTCTAAACTACGCACTTCCACAGAAAGTTTGGAAGGAGGAATGTCTTCAGCTGCCACCAGCCAATCGCTAGTCCGCATCCGTTTATATTCGACCTTGAAGGCAGTGATTGGAGACCCCCCATTTGCCCGAGGAATCCAAGTGACATAGACGGACGTCTCTGATGCAGTGGAGATAGTGGGCCGATCAGGTGCCTCTGGGACTGGAAATGGAAACATTCATTTCAATAACCCGCGGCAGCAGAGACAAGAATGACTCAAATCGACTGCAAGGGATAAATCCCAAACATCATTGTCTTCACGGCTCTTCACCAAACTTCCTTCCAGAGTTAACAGTATTATGACTACCCTCCTGTCCTCTGTTAAAAGCTAATGGACAATGAAATCGCCAAATACAGCACGGAAGGAAGGAAGAGTGAAAAAATTTATAAATTTGATAATTAGCTCTGAAACACTGAAAGTTAATGAGTAGGATCATTATGACCATGCTATCTTGGATTCCTGGCTAAAACAGTGAATACGTAATTATTACTTGATGCTTCAAGTCTGACTGTGGTTAAAATTTACAGTAAATTTTCAAAATGATGTGTTACTTAAATGTTTTTCTTTACCCATCCAAGCTACAGAAAACATATTCAGCAAACCATCTACAGATTATTATATTAGCTATTACTATTGTAGCCTATCAATAATCAGTAATGTAGCTATTACTTTTGTAGGAATGCTACTCCAAAAAACAGACTGCAAGCAGTAAATAGGGATAAAACTTAACCAATAATATCAATACTAATAAAAATGGGAGGAGAGAAAGCAGGAAGGCAGGCTGCGCAGTTAAGTAAAGAGACAAGTGCTATCAGGAAACTGATAATCCATGTGACCATGCACATGAACTTGTAGAAAACGGGGGTCAGAGAGCTAATGTCTGGCAGTTTCCAGTTAGCACTGCCAAGCGGAGGGGATGTCCTAGTCCCCAAATGGGACGGTTTCGATTCTGTGGCAGGTGGAAACCTCAGCAGTGAGTTCATCAGTCATTTAAACCGTGTATCTAACACTTCTTGCTGACCAAGCAATCTCGTGGTTATAACGGGCTTCCCATTTGGTTCCTAAAGGAAAGGATGCAGATAGAAACAATCTGGTCTGTATGACAGTTACATTAAACTGCCCATTTCAGTTTACATTAATCACCTGTGAATTTTGTAAGAGCGAGCTGGTTCTCAAGAGATCAACTATCCTTTGGCATGCTAACAATCAAGTTTCTAGAGCTAAAACAAGGAGGACCAACTCTGGGCCACGGTTACATTACTCTGGTGAATTACTCAGGGAGCCCTGTCTCTGTCCAGCCTGGGCCTGGCCTCAAGCAACACCCCTCTGTCTTAACACCTCTTCAATCTGACTACAAATACACAAGAACAAAATAATGCTGCATATGGTACCTGCATGGAGAAAACTGTGGCATTTTAAAAATAAACTGCTTAATGGATAAAAAGAGGAAGATATTCAAAGCAGGCAACTTGGCATGATACTTACTGTATTCCTTTCAAGTTAGAAAGCAATGGAAACAGAATGAATAGAAGTGTTAGTGAATCTCTTTTTTTTAATATCAGATAACCAAACAACTTCCTATGTTGATTCACGTGAGGTTAAAACTCATCAAAGAATACCACAGACCAAATAGAAAAAGAAAGTTATTAGGGGAAAATCTCTACTGAGAAGAATAGCATCAATATCTAAAAGAAATCGTGTGTGACTGTTAGGAGATAAAAGAAAGAATACTGCTCCTGGCGTTCAAATATCTGACTGTGAATAGCAGTTCCACCACTTTCTGGATGGTGGATGATGATGATCTTTCTGGATGATCTTAGGCAAGTTGCATAACCTCCTTGAGAGTCTCAGTTTCCTGATTTGTAAAATAGTTATGCTACCTTCCTCACAGGGATGTTGTGAAGATTAAATAAATCACTTCTTTATGGTTATCTCTGCTTGGATAACTCCAAACTCGTGATTTCCAGAACAGAATCCACAATCTTCACCTAAAGATCTTTATTACCTATCTTGGTAAATGGTCCAAGTTGCCCAAGCCCAAGTCACCATATGTCTTCCTCTCATTCAGTGTAGTTTCAACTCCCTTTATCTCTCACCTGTGTCCTCCTTCTCCACTCACACTGCCACTATCTTTATTTCTAAGCCTCACCTGTTGCCACTCCTCCTGTCCCGTCTCTAAAATCCTTCAGGCTTCTTTATAGCTTCTGGGGAAAGACTAAATTTTTAAGTACATCATATACGGCACCCACCCACCTCCCCACTGTCGCATCACTTCACACAGCAACCAGTCACGCTCAATAAAATCTCTGAATCTCTAAATGAAGTAGAACATGTCATTCATCTGTCTCTGCACAAGGAGAGGTCTCTGCCTAGAATTGCTTCTCCTATTTCTTCATCCAGCGGTAACATTCTTATCTTTGAGGCTTAGCTCAGGACGCCTCTCATCACCACTGGGCCTCCTTCATAGCAAGTGAGTGATTTAGATATTTCTCATCTGACCTCACAACACCAAGGGTGGAATCAAAATCACTGTTATGGGTTAATTTGTCTGTCTTCCCTACTATATTGGTATTGGTTTAATTGTCTGTATCATCCATTATACTGTAAACTTCTCCAAGGGCAAGATTTATTTTATCTCTGCTGCTCCAGCATTTAGTACAATGTGTTAAGTCATAGGGTTTTTGTTCTTCCGATGTCAGTTTTATACCTATGAAGTTGACACTCCTATATCTGTTTAAGGAAGCGGAAAGGTTCCTCAGAAGTAAAAGGAATCAAGAAAAAGCAGCTCATGATATTGAAGATGCAGAGGTGCTCCAGAGGGGTGTCCAAATGTTATGGCTTGCTTTTGTCTGAAACCAATGCATGGAAGACTATAAAAATAGGGAAGAGAAGCTTGAAAATTCTTAGAGCTCAGCAATAAAATGTTAAGCCTTCCCTAGATCACGAAAAGCACATTATGTTGTAACAGTAGAATTCATGTGTGATTAAGTACTAAAAAGAAGTCTTTTGAAAATTCTACTGCTACGGCATCTAAAAACCGTAAGATATAACAATAATGCTGAGTATGCCATGTAGTCCATTCAATTAAAAAAAACTAAATCTTACTCTAGGTACCATCATACGTTTTGACAAATCATTTTTTTTTAAAAAGTCAGATGTTCAGAGTTCAAATGTAAATTTGGTTTCCTTGCCAGAGAGGAGACAGAAAAATCCCTTTTGTGAGTTATAAAAACTTAGTATCATAACATTTTGAATCTGAGTTTAAATACAAACCATGGTACTGGGTTACCAAGATCTGAATATAGGACATTTACAAAATGGTTGAAATAGAACCTAAAAGAGCTGTATGGTAGGATATAATCTGAATAGTAAACAAACACCCTGTGCCACTCCACCCCCCAAATAATCTGAAACAGGTCAGTTGCATCTGAAAACAAGCAAAATGAATAAATGAAGGGTCTTCTCTTTACCTCCACTGTGCCTGGAGGGATCTGTGAGTATCACTCCAAAGTTGTCTGCAGCCTCTGAAACAACAGGGCGCTTAGGGATGCCGACAGGTGGAGAGGAGGCCTGGGTGTTTTTGGATGATGTTGTTTTCTCTAGAAAGGTATAATAATAATATAATATAATATAATATAATATGAGCATCTATGTATAAGTAAGAAAAGATACTATGAAACTCACCTGGCATATAGATATAAATATATAAACTTATCGTTACAGTGTCTAAATTTAAAACCTACACTGTAATTACTTAGCTAATATGAGGAATTAACTTTAAAAATTACTTTGGCTTTTTGTAGTACCTATAACTAAAATGTGTCTTTCTTCACCAGGCTAGCTTTAATTTACACATAGAAAAAATGACACAAGTGAAAAAGCCAAATGACTAGAGTGAAGGTTTTCAAACTATTCACTCATTTTTCTTTTTATTGTACATATTTCTTAATTCTGACACATAAAATTCATTATTTAAGAGCTTCTGTTAAGCTTCTTCACGGGAAAGCTGTCATGTTAAGTTTTAAAATTTCAAGAGGCAAAAAGTGAAATTGGATGATTGTTTTAAAACTGAAATACATGCTTACTATTCAGTATTTGTAGGTCAGACTTTATAAACAACTAAGGACTAATTATGGAAGTTAACTCAAAATACATTTAAAATAAGAAATACTCATTATTTTTCAGGCCAGGCTCAGTAATCAGATGAAAGGGTCTTTTTCTTTTTCTTTTTTTTTCTTTTTAATTAATTAATTTATTTAATTTTGGTTGCACTGGTCTTTGTTGCTGGGCGTGGGCTTTCTCTAGTTGCGGCGAGCGGGGGCTACTCTTTGTTGCGGTGTGTGGGCTTCTCATTGTAGTGGCTTCTCTTGTTGTGCAGCACGGTCTCTAGGTGCACGGGCTTCAGTAGTTGTGGCACGCGGGCTCAGTAGTTGTGGCGCACGGGCTTAGTTGCTCCGCGGCATGTGGGATCTTCCCGGACCAGGGCTCGAACCTGTGTCCCCTGCATTGGCAGGTGGATTCTTAACCACTGCACCAGCAGGGAAGTCCGAAAGGATCTTTTTCAAAAGCCAATAGACAATTCCTTCTCAATCATCAGAACTCCTTTTTAATACTGTGCCACCCTGAGAATACTCCTCTCCCCAGTTCCCATCTCTGCTCACTGAAGTCTTTTTGTTCATTTATGGCCAACCTGCAATGGCATCTTTTCAATCAAGCTACCCTCACAAGCTACCCCACAGAAAGACTATCTTCTGGCATCTTCTCTGTAAGTCTTTCCTAGTCCTTGTCAGATCTGGTTTCTCTCCCTATTCCCTTGCCCTCCTCCAGTCTATCCTTACCCTACAGCCAGTATGTCCCATTGAAACACACAACAGATTGTGTCACAACTCTGCTCAAAACCCTCCAAAGCTTCTGGCTCACTCAGGGTCAAAGTCAGTGTCCTTGCAGGGTGGACAACGTATTTAGTGCTTTGGCCACTCTGCCATCTCCCTGAGCGTTCTCCCCTCCCCACTTACTTTACTCCCATCACTATGGCCCCTCAGTGTTCCTAGGGCACACCAAGTACACCCACCCCAGGGCCTTTGCATTTGCTATCCTCTCTACTGGGATGTTCTTGCCCTAGACACCCACATGGTTTTCATGCACCTCCTTTAAGTTCTGCTCTGCTGTCAACTACTCATTGAGGAGTTCTCTGGCCACCTGCTCAAATTGTGACAACTTCTATCTCATACACTTCCTATACTATACCCATCCCTTATTTCTCTTGTTAACACTCACCACCTACTAATGTTCTTATAACTTATCTCTCCCAACTAGAATGGAAGCTCCATGAGGGCAAAGGAGTATTGTCTATTTTGTTTATTGCCTGGCACAGAGAAGCCATTCAGTAAATATTAGCTGAACTGAAATTTTGCCTTGAGTTGGTATTTATGTGTATATGTTACCTTTCTTAACAAAGTAGAAGCTCCATTAGGATGGATCTTGTCTTGATCATCTTCATTTTCCCTGCATCACCTACCCTACTGTCTTACCTATAACAAGCCCACAAAAATATCTGTGAAATACTGGATGGAATAGAAGAATACAACCATCCAAATGTGGCCTCGAAAGTTACTATAAAAGGTTTATTTAGTAAATTTATAAACAAGAATCTCTACTACCCCAAAAGACACATTACTAAAGTGACATCAAGACAGCCAACTCCTTCCACTTAAGGAAGATTATATTCACCTTTGCTGGTTCGGAAGGTGAGCATGGCAGGCTGTCCTTCACCTGCTGCACTCCTTGCCACCATCAAAACTTCGTAGAGACTCGATGGCTCCAGTTCCGTTAAATGGAGCTCATTTTCACTTCCTGGGACTCGAACTGTGTGCCATCTTCCCACCACGCCAACACCATCTTCCAGCTACTCAAGGGAAAATAAGGCATTTTTTTTAAAAAAAGGAGATACAGGGCAGAAGAATCTTCCATTCCAACTGGATAAAAACTATAAGTCATTCAATTCCAGATGAATCTTGGGAAGCAAAACACTATCGAAAGTGAAAGAGATGTAACACCTCTTCACATTAAGACATAGAAGGAGACCTATAGCAAGAACTTAGGGATTCTCACTGTGAAAAGACTCCTGCTCCGTTAGCTGCCACTAACGTACGGCCTCAAGCAAGTTGTTTGGTCACCCAGTTTGTTTCCTTTTCTTGTAATGGAAACAATGCTCCTTTCTTACTGGGCTAATGGGAGAATTAAATAAGTATACAATAACATGTATTAATGATAATATATACTATGCATAATATATGATAAATCAAAATATACATTATGTATGTCTATACGTGTATAAATTATATAATCATGCATTATATATTTCCAACAGTCTTGCTTCACGTCTTGACACCGTTCAATGTGAACTCGAGGAAACAGAAAGAGATCCAATCCGTCGGGTCTTGATTAATGGAACCAAGAGCCAACATTACATGGGAAGTTTCACGTGGATAAGAATACCGGTGAAACTATCCGCATCTAGAATCATCAGGTTACAAACAGTGAATAAACCCTCAAATATCACCATGTTAATTTTTCCAGATATTAAAAATATTACTATAAGGGGAGGGATGGAGTAGGAGGTTGGGGGTTAGCAGATGTAAGCTTTTATATACAGGATGGATAAACAACAAGGTCCTACTGTAGAGCACAAGGAACTATATCCAATATCCTGTGATGAAACATAATGGAAAAGAATATGAAAAAAAGAATGTATATATAGGTATGACTGAATCACTTTGCTGTACAGCAGTAATTAACACAACATTGTAAATCAACTGTACTTCAATAAAAAAATACCTAAAGAAAAAATATTACTGTTAAATGATGGATACCAAAATGTCTTGAACATAGAAAATTATTTTAAATACGAGTGCATCTCCTCCCATTTCATTTACAGTCTCATTAAACAAAGGGGGGAGATTTTTTTTCATTTTGCTTTAATAGAAGCCTGTGGATGAAAAACATCATCTGAAAAATCAACTGAGACAACCAAGGTTTACCATAATAAATGACCAAACAATGTAAGGTTTTAATACAATTAAGAGAACTTGAAATGAAAACATTTGTCAGAGATTATAAGGGACAACTTTGTTCAAACAGTTGTTTCTAATAAGAAGCTGCTTTTTTACTAAATAAACTGCATTCTGCCATCTCAGAGAGGGAAGGAATTACTTTTTAAAAATTGGCTTATAGAACTTTATACCCAAGGGGTTAAAATATTTGATTAAAAATGTCTAGAAGTTACTGGGTTCTTAGAATCCCAATTTGAGGGGAGATTATTTGTACTTCATTCTTACTGCTTTTATAAGACTGGTAAATCCAGCATGATTGCTGGCATTTCTCTCCCAAACTCATCATTCTGGGACACTCCTGTTTCCTGCCACTCCACAAGTGTGAAAGATAATAAGCATGTGTTATACACAGGATGTGAAGGTATGAGAAGGAAAAGATGATAAATGAGAAGACATTACCTTTCGATACTTCACAAAATAGGCATTGATGGGCAGCCCGCCATCCTTCCCCGCCCTCCAGACCAGGTTGTACGTATCTGGTGTGTGCGTCTGTGGGGGGCTCAGAATGATGGGGGCATCGGGGACAGAGGTACCACCAGCATTTTTCTCTGATGATGATTCTGTAGCACTGGAATGTTCCTTCAACAGAAATGAGCTCAATAGTCCAGTTTCTGAACCATCACTTTTATCATTCTGAGTGGGATCAGAAGGTGTGACTATTTCTGCTTTTATATTTGTTTCAAAAGGAACTGCAGAGAAAGGGAGAAAGAAAAAGAGGAGATTGAAGAAATTCATCATTCCAGGGTCTCTCATACAGTGATCTAACACACTGTCAGCACAGTTTGAGCCCTAGAAGTGAAAGTAGGTAACATTTCAATTTATGATTCATGGAAACATCTAATCTCCAGTAGCCGTCTCTCATTTATGAAGGAGCAAATTAATTGTCTGAAAAATCAGTTCTATGATGCAGGAGTTTAGTAGCTGAAAGGATGCCATTCTTCCTTGCTCGACACCAGCATTCCCTCTTTTACAACAGCAATTTGCTAGTGTAACCTCAGAAGATTTTAAGTTGGAGAACAACTTTTAACTCTAGTTGGTAAATGAAACACAATGAGTAATGCATTCCCTTGGGAACAAAGTAAAATAAATAGTAAAGAAAAGGTCAAGAGTCAGGCTATTACCTACTGGGTAGCTAGTCTCCAAAGATATCTCAATGTTCACACCCTTGAGCAGTCCCCTCCCACGCTGAATCCGGGCTGCCCTGTGACTCGTTTTAACCGACGCCAGGCCCAAGAGAGGCTGCGCTCTTCCAGGCTTAAGCCTTAAGAAGGCCTGGCACCCCTACTGTAGTGCTGCCGCATACAGATAGATGTCCAAGCTAGCCGTGGAGAGGGGTGATGAGCAGGAGGGAGAGGGGGAGAGGGGGAGAGGGAGGGGACGTGGGTGGGGTCCAGCCCTTACAAAGATGCCACACGCGTTGAGTGAAGCCGCTTTGGCTGTTCCAGTCCCAGGTGCCTCTGATTACAAGGGGCTAAGAGACTCCAAGTAAGGCCTGCAGAACCGCCCAGCTGCATCTAGTTAACCCACAGAATTGTCAGGTAATAAAGGAGCTGTTGTTTTAAGTTGTTCACCTTTGGGGGTAGTTATACAACAACAGATAACTAAATACCTATCCTACACACGTAAGACAAGCTACAGGCAAGAAGAAGGAAGAAATGAAGCAAGACTAGCAAAGATAAAGGACGAATTTACTTGTTTCCAAACGAGCCCTCTTTGTGGATAGAACACAAGTTTGGCTTAAGAAATTGCCAATCTATATCATACTAAGTGAAATGAGTCAGAAAGAGATAAACAAATACCATATGATATCACTTACATGTGGAAGCTAAAATACGATGTAAATGAGCTCATCTACACCACAGAAAGGGACTCACAGATATAGAGAACAGACCTGTGGTTGCCAAGGGGGACGGGGGTAGGGGAGGGAAGGATTGGGAGTTTGGGATCAGCAGACGCAAACTAGTATATATAGGATGGATAAACAACAAGGCCCTACTGTGTGGCACAGGGAACTATATTCAATATCCTGGGATAAACCATGATGCAAAAGAAGATGAAAAAGAATGTATATGTGTAACCGAATCACTTTGCTGTACAGTGGAAATTAACATAGCATTGTAAATCGACTATCCTTCAATAAAATAAATTTAAAAAAATAATTTGCCAATCTAAAGCTAAAACAGGCAGACAGCCTTAATACTTATTACTATGAGCATACAGAATCTATACAGGAAGGTAAAAATAATCTATTTGCGCTGAAAAAAATAAATTGGTCACCTACACCCAAAAAGAATTACAGAGCACATATTATGTGCCAAGCATTGTGCCAGACACTTAATAACCATCATCCCATTTAATTCTCAAAACAACATTCTTAGGTAGATGGTAACATACCCACTTTACAGATGAAGAAAGTCGGGTTCTGAGAGATTAAGTGACAACAGCTGGCAGGGGAATGTTAGAGGTGGGACAGTGAAAAAATGAGAGAGCAATTTATGAAAACAAATAAACTGCCAGCACAATAAAACCCGAGGGTTGACAGCCTAGTTTCTCTAAAGCACTATTAATA
This sequence comes from Eubalaena glacialis, assembly GCF_028564815.1. Lineage (NCBI taxonomy): Eukaryota > Metazoa > Chordata > Mammalia > Artiodactyla > Balaenidae > Eubalaena > Eubalaena glacialis. Next base: position 7,955,731 of record NC_083725.1, on the reverse strand, counting down.
CTGGCAATGAAAAGTCTCCTACTTTTGTGGAGGGAGGGAGCTGAGGAAACAATGGCAGAGTTTCTTTTCCACAATGAAGTCGGATTCCTGGTGAAAGGTGGGAGTGTATTAGGAGAACTACTGCAGTTTCATAGAGAACTGACCAAAAAACAGGACTAATAGTGGAAGGTCGGTTCTCTGGTTCTCTGTTTGTTTAAAAGAGAGAAAAGGTGTCCCAGAAGCATCCTCCATCAAAGAAAACAAGAAGCTAGTGGGAAAATAATATAGAAGAAAACTAATTAAGTTCGCTGAGACAGCTTCCAAATATTGCTCCTGGAACAGTCGTGTTTATCTAGTGAGTCAGAATGTGGGCTGGATGTGAAGGGTGTGGTCGAGAGCCTGTTAATGCAGAGATGGACTCTAGCAAGTAGAGGCAATTAGCTGTGGCTTAGGGCAGTGGAGAAGGACCTTTTTATCATTAGTGTTTCATGGATCCTCTGGGCAGGTCACCACTGGGAAGTGGTATTTGGCTGTAGAAGAGTTTGAATACCACACGCCTCAGTTTATACAGAGGCATGAGAAAAAATGTTATGCTACAGCCTGTGTCCACTGCAGGAGTATCAAAATTCCACTTGTGTTCAGGCTGCAATGAGACTTTTCCATAACTTTTATTGAAAAGGGGATTCAATTAATTTTCTTCTACTATTCCCGATAACAGAATTTGAGCACTCACAGATACTAGATACAATTCATAAGGCCTTCACAGTACTTTCCAAAGGTTCTTCACATACACGATCTCAATTTATCTTCAAAATAACTCTGTGAAATGGTCAGAAGAGACATCTAGCATTTTTTAAGGTAGAATGTTTTTTGAATTGGAAAACAGATTGATAAAACGCTGGCTTTCTAAGTACTATAACTATGGTAATGTCTATGAATTAATGACTCTGAGTTGAAACCAGTTCAACAGGGAACACAACCAGATCTGCCAAAGTTGTTCCCACTGTGACCACTCAAACCAGCAACCCCACCCTAAACTATTTAGGACCCCAGGCCAACTCCCATTATAGTTTTGAAAAGTTACAACTCACTCTACAAATATTTGTACATCCAGGACCTCAAAAACCCAAGGTCTCTGGAAAGAAAAAAAGGTGGGGGAGAGAGTCATCTTGCTTACTCCCCCCTTCATAACAAATAAAGTAAAGGCTGCCAGCATGCTAGAATTTAATAATAAGCTCAGATTCCCATGGGAAGAAGTGGGTTGTTACCTGCTGTTCTGAGCTTTAATAGACTCCGCTAGACTTCAGTAATTACTATAGAGCATGTAAAAGAAGCAACGAAGGACCACTCAGGTAGGATGTAGCTCATGGGGTTACTATACATAAAAAATGGTATTTATCAAGACATAAAATCCTGGGAGTGAGGGGGATCTTAAAGATCTAGAAAGATCTAATCTAAACAAGTTATGTATCTTCTAAGGACTTCAGATTTCTCATATTTAAAGTGAGGGGCTTCCCTGGTGGCACAGTGGTTGAGAATCTGCCTGTCCATGCAGGGGACACGGGTTCAAGCCCTGGTCTGGGGGGATCCCACATGCCGCGGAGCAACTAGGCCCGTGACCCACAACTACTGAGCCTGCGCGTCTGGAGCCTGTGCCCCGCAACAAGAGAGGCCGCGATAGTGAGAGGCCCGCGCACCGCGATGAAGAGTGGCCCCCGCTTGCCACAACTAGAGAAAGCCCTCGCACAGAAACGAAGACCCAACACAGCCAAATAAATAAATAAATAAAATAAAATAAAAATAAAGTGAGGCAGTTAGACAACTAGATACTTACCTAGTTCCATCACCTATGACTGTGATGTCTATGGCTCCCTTTACCCTTTATTTACATAAAATAATCACTTCAGGGACTTCCCTGGGGGTCCAGTGGTTAAGAATCTGCTCTCCAATGCAGGGGACGCAGGTTCGATCCCTGTTCGGAAAACTAAGATCCCACATGGCGCGGGGCAACTGAGCCTGCGCGCCGCACCTGCTGAGCCCATGCGTTCTGGAGCCTGCACACCACAAATAGAGAGCAGCCCACATGCGGCAAAAAAGAGCCCGCATGCCACAACGAAAGATCCCGCATACCGCAACTAAGACCCGACACAGCCAAATAAATAAATACATTTTAAAAAATAAAAAATTTAAAAGAAAATCACTTCAGCCAAATGATACCCAAGCAGTGCCTGCATGACAGCTGTCTTACAGCTAACAATATTGAGCAGAGCCACTCCTATTTTTGCTTAGCAGAACAGATATATAAACACACACACGTACACATACATATACACATCCATATGTGTGTATAAATTTATGCAACACTTAACTACCTTCTTTATTTAAGGATTATTGAGGTCTACTAATATCAGTAACTATTTCTTCTTCCCTAAACACTACCAGAAGGGATAATTATAATTTAATAATCATTAGATAGTAATAATTGTAACCTAATACGTAGTATTTATTGAAGGCATTCTACTTCCAGACATCATTCTAAGCATTTTACAGGTACAGACTCCTTGAATCCTCACACCAGCCCTATGAGTAGGGCACCCTCACCAATGCCCACTGATATAAGATTTGAATGTGGATTAAGTCAAATTTGAATTAATTTGAATAATACTGATATTCTATATACCAGCACTCCAAATTAAGTCATCATCACCCCAAATCAGTAAAATATAAAGAATATTATATTATACACCCTATTAGAACAATAACTTTGAATAAGGTTGAGGCAAATATACAGATGGGTGTTGTTTGACAGTACACGTGACTCAACATTCCCAATAAAAGTCAACTCTTTAGACTGAATACTACCCTTACTAAGGGCCCACCTGAAAATACCTGCAACGATATTTTCAGCTTAGAAAAACAAAAGCATTAATTCCCCAAAGAGGTCATACCTTGGGCTTGCTCCCAAATGAAAGTGTCCTATAGGACAACTACAAGCTTAACAAACCCACCGGAAGTGGAGACCAAAGTTCATCTGGTTTGCATAAGGCCAAATACCAAAAAATGCAATTCTACATTTCACTGTTGTTGGTAAATACATATATGTTTAGAGGTTGCTAGACTCATTAAAATCTACTTCAAATCACTTTATCCCCTACTATCAAAGGAAACCGTTCACCTGGGAAAAGATACTAATGACAACTCACCAACAGTGAGGACGGCTTCCGACTGTGTGGTGCCGTGTGCGTTTGCAGCTTCGCAGGTGTACTTCCCAGCGTGTTCCCGAGTAACAGCCTGAATATATAGAGAGCTTGAGCCAGCCTGGGACATGATGAAGTACACAGGCTCCAGGTCAGAACTCCCAGGTCTTGATAAGTGCGGTTTTCGGGATTTAGATCTAAGAACTTGAGACAAATGGCTGGTTATCAATCCGTGCCTGTCGTACCAACGAATGGCTGGAACCGGCACCCCGGTGGCACTGCAGGACAAAGTCACGGAGCGTCCAGAGGCCACCTCTGCACTTGCTGGTGCTGTAATTATAACAGGCTTGAGTCCACTGTCTGTTAAAAAAAAGTAATTCACACAAATTAAGAACGTTATAGTATCTACAATGCAAAATAATTTCATCCTATTACGTAAATGTTGTGTCGTGTGCAAGTAGCTGTCTTAGAAACATCTTTTATATGTGTGTCTCTAAACAGTGTTTTACATGCAAAACAGTGTGGTGAACATGTGCATTCACTGAAGTAACAGCGTTTGCAATGTCATTAGCAAGTAGTAATGATAATAATAATGATTAGAACAAAGATATCTCCTTCCTTGTTAGTTCGCTTCTCAACTTTCACCAAGTAAAGCAGTCAATAAAAAGTAGAATTTTTCATCGTGTGGGCTCCTAGACATTTCCCACGTAGGTTGCCTGTCCTTCAGAAAGAAAGGAATGTATATAAAGGAATCCATAGAGAGTTTTCCAATTTGCATCCTCAGTGCATCTGACCACTGTAAATACAGAACATGTGAAGCCAAAACCTCAGACTTTAACATGAAAAAGGTGTAAAGAAGTACAAAACTAAATAATAGTCCTTCAAAAAGACAGTCAATTCCAGGGCGCAAAAATCTGATTACAAAAATCCTGGGAGAAAAACCTGTTCTGAATTACAGTTGACAAACATATTTCAGACCAAATACATGAACAAATTTTTGTTTCTAAACAAGTGGCACCAACTCTTTCCTTTTGGTCCCAGGTATTTTTGGGGGGGTATTTTTAAGTGATCTCACAATGGAATATCGATTACAAATGACATTTTCTCCAGCACATCTTTCTCCTTTTCTAGTCTTACTTCCTGTGTTTGACGAAGTCTATCAACAATGATCAGATTTCTGAATTTTTACTAATCTAAGAAGTGTAAAATGCTTTCATGGGTCGTAAGCTGCATTTCCCTCAGTACTAATGAGGTTGACTATCTCTTCACATATTTATCTGCCACTCATTTTTCCTCCTCTGTCAAGTGCATTTTGTCCATTTTTCTATTGGATCCTTTATCCTTTTTGTAATGGTTCTGAATTCTTTGTAAGTACTAGATACTGCTCTCTTGTTAGTTACATATGTTACTAGTATCTTCTCTCAGTTTATTGCTTTTCTTTTCATTTTTAATGGTATCTTTAAATAATAAGGATGCTTTAATTTTAATGTAGTCATACCAATCTTTTCTTAAAAATTAGCCTAAAATGTCTTGTTGAAAAGTTTTACCCATATCATATAGATATTCTTCTACATTTTCTTCAAAAACTTTGCCATTTTGCCTTTCATATACAGGTCTTTAATCCACTGGAAATTTGTCTTTGTGTACAATGTGAGTTAGAGATTTAATTTCTTCTTCTCCATTTTGATAACCAATTATCCTACATCAAATCTTGAAATGGATATCCTCCCCTTGGTGATCTGCAATGCCACCTAAGTCAAATCCTTAGTGCAAATCCTTTTTGGTGGTCTCTGTCTTGTTCCAAGAGTCTATTTGTCTGTTCCTGCACCAATAATACAACACTGTCTTAATTACTATAGATTTTTGTGTATGTTCTAATATCTGGTAAAGCAAGGTCCCCACTTTCTTGTTCTCCTTCTTTTAGAGTGTCTTTTAAATTACGTTTTCTGTCTGTTGCTAGTTGTAATGGTTAATTTTATGTGTCAGCTTGACTGGGCTAAGGGATGCCCAGATAACTAGCTGTGTTTGTGAGCATGTTTTCAGAAGAAATTAGCATCTGAATTGGTAAAGTGAGTATAGCAGATGGCCCTCCCCAATGTGGGTGGGCACCACGCAATCCGTTGAGGGCCTCAGTAGAACAAAAACGCAGAGGAAGGGCGAATTCTCTCTCTGAGCTGAGCCATCATTCTTCTGCCCTAGGACACTGGACATCAGTGCTCCTGGACCTCTGGCTTTTGGACTTAGGTTGAGACTTATACCATCACTCCTTCTCCCACAGCTCAATTGCATCATTGGCTTCCCTCCTTCTCCAGTATGTAGATGGCAGACTTGTCCTCCATAACTGTGAGAGCCAGTTTCCATAATAAATCTCCTCCTATGTGTATATTATATATCCTCTTGTGTTTTGTTTCTCTAGAGAAACCTGGCTAATACACTCGTACATAAAAAGGCAACATTCTTGTTTATTGGTCTTTATCCAGCCACCTTGCTAAAAGTTTTATTATTTCTAACAATTTGCCATCAAACTATTGAGGATTCTCTATATTGACAGCCATAGCAGCTGTGAATGAATAACGATTGAGTTTTCTTTCTCTCTTGTCCTTACATCTTTCATTTCTTTTTCTTGTCATTCTGTACTGATTAGAATCTCCGCTATGATGACAACTAAAAGAGATTTTAAAGGGAATGCTTAAACATTTCGCCATTAAAAGTAATGTTTCCGGTGAGTTTTTGTTAGATACTCTTTATCAAGTTAAGAAAGTTCCTTCTATTTCTGTTTTCCTAAGAGTGTCTATCATGGATACTGAATTATGTCAGATGTTTTTTTGCTTCTATTGAGATAATCATGTTGTTTTTCTCCTTTATTCATTAAATAGGATGAATAATACTTTAAATTTTCTGATTGATTACTGGGATAACTCCTTAGTTAAACTTTACCTTTACTGATCCTATTTTATCTTCATTTTCTATTTAATTGATTTCTGCCCATATCTTTATTATCTCCTTTCTTCTGTTTTCTTTAAATCTATTCTGTTATTTTACTTAGTTCACTAATTTTCAGTTTTACTAGCTTTCTTTTATAAGCATTTAAGGCTATAAATTCTATGTTCCTTTTTCCTATATCCCACACAATTTGACACTCATTATCATTGAAAGAATTTTAAATTTCCATTATGATTTTTTGACCCAGCTATTGAGAACTATAATTCTAAGTCTCCAAATACATGCCATTTAAAAATTATTTTTTATTATTAACATCTAAATTAATTGCACCAAGTTCAGAGAATTGGTCTCTATCATCCTGATTCTTTGAAATTTGAAATATTTATAACTCTCAGACAAAAGATTAATTTCCCTAATATATAAAGAACTCCTATAAATAAGAAAAAAGACCAACAACCTAATTTAAAATGGGCAAAAGACAATGAACAGTCAATACACAGGAAAGCAAATTCAAATGGCTCATAAACACATGATAAGATGCCCAACTTCATTCATAATAATAAAAAATATATAGATCAAAAGATACTTTTTTTTAAACCTATCAGATTGGCAAAGGTTAAACAGAAATTTTGACAACACCATGCCTTGGTGAGGATATGTGGAAACATTGCTAGTGGGAGTGTAAACTAGTAACTCTTTTGGAGAGCAATGATATCTATCAAAATTACCAAGGCATATATGCTTTTATTCAGCAAGTTCATTTCTAACAATTTATGTTAGAGATATTCACACATGTGCAAAATAATCTATGTAGAAGGACATTCATTGTAGACTTCTTGTAATAGTGAAGGATTAGAAACAGCCATCAATGAGGTACTAGTCAAATCATCACAACTATACAATGGAAGACTAAGCAGCCATTTTTAAGAAGAAATGAAAATAGTCTTTAATGTACCATATGAGAAGATGTCCAAGATATATGTGAAGTGAAAAGTTCAAGGTAATTTTTAAGGTAAAATTCAAGGAAAAATTTTTAAGGAAAAATTCAAGGTAATTTATATGAATGCTACCACCATTTATGTTAAAAAAAAAAAACAGACATTGTTATTAAATGCACACAAGCTCACATGTTATATGTAATTGATTATACATGCATACAAGGATATTCAAGAAAATGATAAAACTAGTTAGTTCTAAAGAGAAATCTGGCTGGCTGGGGAACATGAGTGAGACTTTTACCATGTGCTTTTCAAAATTATGCCTTTTCAAAACTATGTAGTATCTGTTGAAAAAATATTATAAAATTTTTTTTTAAATGAGCGTGATTAAATAAGGTTGCTTCTTCATGGAAATGCCTACCTGCAACTAGAAAGGAACATGGAAAATGAACACTGCTCTGTTATGGTGATAGGATTATTTCCTTTTTTGTAAAAATGATTTAATTTTTAACCAGAACAAAACCCCATCTGTAAAGTAAAATCTCCTATGATTACATGACCTAAAAGCTTACCGTTTTCAATTTCCAGTCTCCCAGTAGACTGCATAAATCCAATCCCATTATCTGCTACACACTGATACAGCCCAGAATCTTCCATGGTAACACCCCTGATTTTCAATCCATTTCCCACAGTTAGATGTCGTGGGGAACGACGAATGGGCCGTGCGTTGTGAAACCAGGTACGGTTGGGGGTTGGGTTCCCATGAACTTCACACGTGAATTGTACAGTGGCACCCAGAGACACTGTCTGATCCTGCAGTCCTTTAGAAATGGAAGCATGTTCTAAAAATAAAACAAATAAGAACTAATGAGAACCTACTGTATAGCACAGGGAACTCTACTCAATACTCTATAATGACCTATATGGGACTAGACTCTAAAAAAGAGTGGATTATATGTGTATGTATAACTGATTCAGTTTGCTGTACAGCAGAAACTAACACAATATTGTAAATCAACTACACTCCAGTAAAAAATTAATAAAAAATAAAATAAATAAAAAAATATAAATTAAAGTCTAGCCCTCAAGATGTACTTTTTAAATTATCACGAGTCATACAGACTCTCCTCTCTATTAATAACTAGTTGAAACCGAATTGTATTATTTCCTCACATACTCCTATCCACCATGGTCATCAAGAAAAACTTAGAAATGTATTTACTTTCCTCCAATAGGATAAACCATATGTTACTAAAACATTATAGCCTCTTTTTATAGTTCTCTCCTCCCACTTAACCACCCCCTGCCAACCCAACAAATGCACACACACATACATACATGCAGAGTTTCTAATCTTTGGCTTCTCTGAGTGTTCGTTCCAGGTGATCTGTTTGAAATAAAGTAATCATTTCCCTGGATTTCACACTACACAAAAGCCAAAACAGAAGAATGCTTATTTGGAAGTTAAATTCTTTTTATGCTCAATTCTGCTTTGAGGTTATGTGTATTCTGGGCAAAAATTTTCCTTTAGTATCCATCGAGTCACTTTTTACCTGGACAGGGTACATCATGTATCAGCTTTTGTAACATATGCCCAAATTAAATGATTATGCATATTAATCTAGTCCTAATTATCATTAAATTTTAAAGCCCACTTGCCATACACTTATATTAATTCCAGTGTAACCTATGTCAGGCCACTGTTGCACATAAACAGGTGCAGAAGGTTTACAAAAACTATATTTACTATGAAAACTTTTTTTTTCCGGTTTTCATGAAAATCTGTTTTGATAAAGGAAAACATTTTTGCTGCTACACATGACAGTGAGATAGGTAGCTGGAAGAAAGGAATAGCTTTGAGAGAAATAGTATCTATAGAAATATGGGTGAAAATAACACAAATTTTATGAGCCAGCTATAGTGAAAGCATTCCAAAAGGGAAAATAAAATGAAATGATTTCTTTTTGAGATGACATTTTCTAGTCAGTATTCTTAGTTACGATTACTGGACACTACACACTGATACAGCCCAGAATCTTCCATCCTGTTGAATTCCAGTCTCTTTCCTCCACGTCATCGAGAAGGAAGAACCAGCTCTGTAAATAAGTCCCCTACGTATGAACCAGTTCCATTCCGAGAGTGCGTTCATAAGTTCAATTTGCTCCTAAGTCCAACAAAGTTAGCCTAGGAACCCTACTAACAATCGGCTATTTAGTACAGAACAAGCTACATCACCGCTGCTTTTACACTTGCTTCAGGACATCCTGGGCTTGAAATAAAGATACTGTACTATGGTACTCTATACAGTACTGTACAGTACACAAAAGCACAGCCACTCGTAGAGGATGCACACACGTGACAATGTACACCAGACACGTGAACTAACTTACGTGATTGGACATGCGAACGCACGTTCGCATCTTTGAAAGTTTGCAACTTGAAGGTTCGTATGTAGGGGACTTACTGTATTGTGTAACCAGGTTGGGGGTGAGGTTCCCAAGAACATCCCAGGTGAAACGCTCTGTGCCACCCAGAAACACTGCCCAACTCAGCAGTCCTTTAGAGAAATGAAGCTCATTTTGGTACTGGGGTAGCTATTTCTAGGTAGTCTCTATTCCATTTACGGTTCACAAATAGATCTTCTACTCAAACATCAGTTAGACCAGAAAAATAGCCTGACTTGAAAAAACACTTAACAAGTAACATCTTACCAAGTACATTTACCACGTAAGTCACGTGTTTGGTGTCTCCAGACTTGTTTCCCACCACACAGGAGTAGTTGCCAGAGTCCGCCGGATCAATGCTGTCCGTGGCAAGATGCGAATGCAACCTTCTCCACTTGCTTCCCGGCACAGCGTCCTGACCGTCCTTCAGCCAGTGCACGTGAGAAGCTGGGATCCCACTTACCACACACTCCAGGGTCACAGGGCTACGAGAGAGAACAGCTAATGCCTGTGAAAGGGTGGGGTGAAGAATGTGAAAGTCATCTGAAGAAGGGCCTGGAGAAAGAAGGGAAAATAAAAAATCATTATTCTTATGTATTCACTTCCACCCTCTTCCTTAGCAAAGCTGTGAGCTTCCCCATCTTCCCATTTATTCTTCTTTACACTATGAGGTCCTGTTTGGTAACTAAATCATTTTCAGTTGAGAATTAAATTTAAAAGACTTGATGATCCTTTAGAGCTACTTCTGAATTAGCAGTTTGGAAATGTTGAATTTCTCAACAAGTATGTGGACTGTTACTTAATTATGCTTTGACTATTGGTGCTACTACAACTCGACCACCCTAAGCTAAACATCAGCTATGACTTATCGTTTCTCAAAGAGAACAGATAAATATTTTTTCGTAATTCACAGTTAGCTACCAATTTGATTACCACTGATATAAAGTGATATTTGCTCACTAATTTCTTTTTATTTGAGCAAAGGGCAAAGTTCTCCACATGAATTCTATCCTGTCATCTTGACCAAAATTCTCTTCTTAAAAGTCATTATGTTTTTAAAACATATACAGTACTATGCTATAATGCATTTATGCATGTAAAGACTTTCTCATGATAAACAAACAGGATCTGAAAGAAAAATGAACTCCCACTTCCCAATTTTTTATGAGAAATGCTTCTGAGGACTCTTCCCAGTGACCACGATTCCCCCAAATACTTACGACTCACAAGGAGCTTTTGGCCAATGGGTTCAACTTTTAATTCATGTGTGACAGGATTAAAAGCTGCACATTTATATGATCCCTTGTCCTCTAAGGATACATTCAAAATGTGAAGATTCCCTGATGGAAGGATTAAGTAATTCTCTGAGGAAGGAAGGGAATGCAGTTAGGCCTCTCTCTTTATGAAGGACACAAGTTAAAACTAACAAAGGTTGATAGTTATGCTTTAAATGTAGACGTGACATGAGCAGCAAATAAGCAATCAGGGAAAATTCATTAAATGAAGGAAAAGGAAAGTCAAGGTAGAACAAAAAAAGTCAACAGCACTACAGTAACAAAATCAAACCCATCAGAGCCCCAAGACAACAGATCACTCACTGAGAACACCACAGCACAAGAAACATATTTAGACAAAGATACAATGACCACAGCTGCCACTTTGGGCAAACCCCTGCCTGCAGCACTGACCACCCAGTAGTCATTCACGTCTTCATTCATTTCTTCTCAACAATATGTACTGAGAGCCTATTTTCTGCCAACAATGGCCTGTGCACAAGTGATACAACAATGAAGCAAGCAGGTGAAGCAAGCCCTGCACTCATGCTGCCAATGCTCCAATGCAGGGACAAGGTGGCAGAGAAAGGGACAAATGACAAACAAGCAAACAGTAATACATATAACACAGTGCTACAGAAAATGAAGCTGAATAACGTGGACAGAGCAACACAACATATTATTTTAGACAGTGCCATGAGGGCGATCTTCTCAAAGGAAGTGATATCTGAGTAGATTCCTGAATGAGTTGAAGGAGTGAGCCTTGGGGGTGCGGGGTTGTAATCATTTCTATACTGTCTTCTATACTATGTTCTATTTCATACTGTAACCGTTTGTCTAAACTACTCCACTTGACTCCCAACAGTAGAGACAATATATCTTATGTATTTTTGTGTCTACAGCCCCTAGCACACAGAGCTTAATGGTAGTTGGTTAATCACATTTGTTCTCTGGGTGCCATTGGCTTGTTGTAAGAGGTCTCACCTGTGGAATGTTTCAGCCACTTTCCCCGGATTTTATAGCGCACCTCAGCTTTGGGGTTACTATCTGGTACCTTGCAGCCAATGAAACCAGTACTTTTTTCTTCTGCTGTAATAACATGCTTTGTTGATGAACCAAAATCACCAAGAACTAAAAGAAATAAGTAAATAAGTAGATAGATAAATAAATAAATGTAAATTTGAACGCTCTTTCCCAAAGGAAATTTTAAAACTAGAAACAACATCTGCACCATGGCCATTTGTGGCAGCTAATCCCAGTTCCCAAAGTAGCAGGATCTTTTTATCTTAGAAAGCAGTTGGGGTAGAGGTGCACAGTTGAGAGCTAGGGCTTAGTCATGGCACCCTTTTCCAGAAGACAATGCTTCCAGGAGACTACAAGACAAGCAAACTGTTCTTAAAACATTAGGGAGAACTATGAAGCCTAATTGTTCCCATTCTGTCAAGATAAATTCTTCTTAATCCAGTTTCTCATCAAAAGTCACTTTCCCTATGCATCCTTATTCTGTTTGTAGCTACTCACATGGCAATAAAAGGGTTTCCAAGAATGAACCTAGGATATCAAAAAAAAAAAAAAGCAGTGTATCGTTTGAATTACCTGATTATTCTAACTAGGTCTCAATTTCTCTCGGTTTAAGTTGACTACAGCTGGAGCCTGCATGGAAGGGCTCTTTATTATTGCCAGTGCTGAAAGCACTCTGCAGCCTGCCCCTAGGAATTCAGCCCTCCGGTGTGTGGCTTGGAGCTGTCCATGGGTCACAGCTCTACCAAAACATTTACTCTTCTCAGTTATGACAAACTCACTACTCCTGGGGAATCCAGATTTGTTCTGTAAATAGGGGTGCCCTCACAAAGACGTTTTCCATTACTGGAAGCCATCACCGTTTGAAAGGCAGATGGCTCAAACTCACTAAGAAAACCACACATTCCAGATTTTTCCATAAGTTCAATACTCAACATTCCTTTCTTTACAGTTATTTTTCTACCCCACTTCTTTAGCCTGGTTTCAATTAAATAAATGAAAATCACTCTGTAATCAAGGCAAATAAAACAATTAGATGTGAAAAAAAGATAAAGGACTGCATGAAATAACTGTCAAAGCAGACAACAGCTTTTTCTGTTGTTGATATTAAGGACTTTTAAATACTCACAAAGAAATTCAGATTCACGTTAGAAAACTGTCCTAACTCTGCACAAAATAATTTCCATATCCCTTGTTACAAAGGAAGACATTAAGCAAGGCTCAAGTATCGTCCCCCAGGTTAAACACACAGCAAGTGTCAAGGCTGGGATGAGAACTCATAGGTGTCTTACTCCAAAGCCCATGCTCCTCCCACTACTCAAAAAAATGCAAGTATTAACAGTAATTTCAGGAAAAAAGCATGTATAACAGGGACAAAATCAGACTCACCTGCAGTGGATATGGTTGCAGGACCACTCACAATGGCGCCAATGCTATTGTTGGCAATGCACTGGTAATAACCCGAAAGGGAGGGGTTAAGAGAAAGGATAGTCAACCTCCCCTGATGAACCTCAATCTGTTCCACATTTCTGTCCAATCTTTTTCCATTATGCAACCATGAGATACGAGCAGTCACAGGTTTAGCAGAACAATGCAGTACTACAGGTCCACCAAGTTTCTGGATGGCAGACAATGGCTCAGAAATAAAATAAGGTGCCAAGTCTACAAGGGAACAGTCCCCGTGTGCAAAGGGGTGGGGGGAGTGAGAGAGAAGAGGAGGTAAGGGGAGAGAGAAAGAAGAGCACGTTTAATACACTTCATCTGAATCTACACAATGAAAGGCAATCCCTTACTTTATCTATACGTTATGGTCCTTAGAGCTTGTAAGAGTTCTAGGAACATTCTTATATTTTGGAAGAAATAAGGCAACATACCAATGTAGAACTTAACAATTAGGGCAGCACAGATGAGAATCCTTATGATATAAATAAAACAAAATACTAATTCTATAAATGAGAAATGGTAAACTGCTCTTTTAATGAAGTAGCTTTTTAAAAACGGAAGTTAAGAATCTGAAAAAGAGAAGATGACTTTCAAAATAAAAAGAATTCTCTTCCATATTACCAACAGGATTTGACTTTAAGAGCAAATTATTTTCTCAAAATAATTTGACTACTTCCCTTTAATATAAATAATGTTCAACTTTTAAGAACGCAGAAGTAGGAAGTTAGGAAGCCACGCTGAAATACAAAGTCTATCCTTTTGGGGATATGAGGATAAACGGGGTATCAATCGTAATATATTTATTTGGTGTTTGGAATAGTTTCATTTGTTACGTCTATTCCTCCAGTAACTTGGGGGAGAGGGGTTCTTGCGCTCAAGTATCAAAACGGATCCCTCTCCTCCACCCAAAATGAGGGCGGGGGACAGGAATACTATTAATCTGGTGTAATAAAATACTTCAAAGAAAAAAAATAATAAATTGCTGAATCTACTTTTATAGGATATTTTACCAGAAATAAAGATTAAGGGAAATGCCTTGACTGAATCTGAGGTTGCTATTTAGCCAAAAAAAAACCAGAAATAAAACCACTAAATCAATTTTCCCTTACTAAGTCGAATATAGTTATACAGTATTTTTAACAAAGATAATAAATAAATATTACTTAATAAATAAACATCACCGTATTTGTATATACTCCTATATAAATCTTCACACATATCTAAAATAAAAAGAAATGTATATGGGCCATGAATTAGCCTCAGGCTTATATATACATTTAATAATAAACACATTTAAGCTTTTTAGTAACCCAGAGTTAGATAATAAATTCGGCAAGGTCATGAGAGACCTGGGATTTGAACCAAGTTCTCTCACTCCAAGTTGAGTACTCTTACGTACGAATTCTAAAATTCCTCTTTGGTGGTGTATAGTCAGCATTTTATTCCTATCATAATTTCCAAATTCAGAGATTTGTAACATATCCTCACTGAAAAAAAGCGTGTTCGGAAAATATTTATTTTCAAGGCAACAAAAGGAATAAATTATAAGGACAATGATGGGAAGGCCTGCGAGTGCCCAGAAGCACTACTAAGAGATCCTTAAATTGCTTAATGAATCAAAGTTTTAAAATCATTCCACTGATCAAACAAATCTTAGAAACGTCTTTAGAAACCATTACTATCGTCGAAGCACTAAAGTCGAAGTTCTTCATAGGATTAAGATGAGGAAAAGCTTCAGGCCCAAACTACCATTCTTCTCCTCTTACCTGGACTCATGGAAGAGCACAGAATTGGGAGAGTAACATACAGCAGTGTCTGTAAGGGTCCAGCAACTGGATGCATAGCGCCAGATTACAGAAGTGGGCAGGACAGACTTCCAGAGCAAAATCCAGGCCTTGGCTTACTAAAAGACATCAAAAAAAAAAAAAAAGAAGAAGTTCTAAAGTACAAAAACAGTTGAAATTTTTTATCTGAATAGCCAGAGTTATGAACACAGTGGCTGCCCTCTGTTTTGAAAGCGCTATGTAGAGTGCGTCAAATACAAGGCATTTAATGATCCACATCTTCCCCATTCACAAGCTAATCTCTAGACGTTAAATTAAAGTCAGAAATTCTGCTCATTCTTCCAAGATACTAAGACACTTATTTTACACAGAACCAATCGTTCCAAATGAATACATAACGGCCTTTAGCGCCTTTCTCTTTGTACATCTCACAACCATCTAAAACTCAACACAACTAAAATGCATTCCTCCTCTATGTTCCTTAAAACAGAAACAATAACAAAAACAACAAAATAATAACTAATGTTTATACAGTGCTTGTACGAGTCAGACACCATCTCAGTGCCTTTCATATATTAACTGAACCTTCACGACAACCCTATGAGTTAGGTACTCCTGGTTTTCTTCCCTTTTTTCAGATGGGGGACTCATGGATTGCACAGAGAATACCAAGGGCAGGCCTGTGTGGGGACTGAGCTTGTCTGCAGAAATTCAAAGACCACTGTGGTGAGAGTGGGATGATCCAAGAAAAGAGCACAGAGGAAAGCTGGGCTAGATCCCGCCCAGCTTCAAAAGCCACGCTGAAGATTCTGGCATTTAGTCTAAATGCGATGGCAGACCCTTGGAGGCCTTAGAGAAGGGAGTGATGGGATCTCATTATGCTTTAAGAAGATCACTGGCTGATGGAGACTAGACTGAAGTGGGGCAGGGATGGAGGAGGGAGACCAAGTGGGAAGTTACGTGATCGCTGGGGAGAGAGATGAGCACGTGGTGGGTTAGTCCAGTGAGTCAGCTGTGGAGGTGGTGAGGAAAATCACCGGATTCAGAACATACTCTAAAGGTTAAACCAACAGAAGCTGCTGAAGGCTTGGATAAAGAGTGTGAGAGAAAGAGCTATATCAAAGACAACTCTTAGTTTTTGGTGTAACAGAATAAGTAAAAGTTCTCTTTCCTGAAATGGGGAAGACTGGAGAGGGGGAAACGGCTGAAAAGGAGGTTGCTCAACAGCTGTGTTTTGGCCACGGAAAGTCTGAGATCTGTGAGGCAGCCGAGTACTAGTAACTAGTCGACAGTTGCATATAGGAGTCTGGAGCTGTGGGAAGAAGTCAGAGCTGAAAATGCAGATATTAGACGTACTAAAGCCTTGGCACTAGATGAGCACTAAGGAAAATATGATAGAGGAGGAAAGATACTCCAACCTTTAGACACTGAATAGAGGAGAAAGAAGTAATAATGGAGACTAAGAAGTAACCAAAAAAATAAGAAGAAATCCAGGGGAATGTTGCATCCAGGGAGAAAAATGGAAAATATTTCTGGAAGAAGACAGTAATCAACCCATCTCAAACACTGCTGAGAAATAGAGTAAGAGAAGATGGCATCAGAAAGCCATGAAGAAGACCACTGGTGATATAGCAAGAATGGTTTCAGTGGAGAAGGGACAAAAGTCTGCTCAGTTCAGGATAGGATGGGAAGGGAGGAAATGAAGAAAAAGGCACAGAACACTCCTTCAAGGATTTGCTATAAAAGGGCAGCAGAAAAATAGAGAGAATTGCTGGGGATGGATGGATGGCAGCCAGGGAAATGTTTGTTTATGTGTTTTTTTAATATAGAGATAATATAACACATTTACAAAGCTAAAAAAAGTTTCACAAAACCCAGCACTGGTAAGGATGTGGGTAAAAATCACTATAATATCTTGTTGGTGAAATATAATTGGTAAATTCCTTTTGTAAGGAAAATTATTCATTCATGCAACAAATATTTATTGAATGTTTATTACATGATGGGTACTATACTAAGAGCTGGAGACAGAGCACTTAAAATATATATAAGTAAAAATAAGTAACAGACAAAAATGTATACCTAACATTCTGTGGGACAGATGGACAATAAACAAGATAAACAAATTAGGAATATTCACAAGGTCCATGCCATCCTCCAGATATGGTTCATTCCTTCTCCTCTGTGCTACTTCTACACCTTGGTCACTATCTACCACTGCACTCACTACTGTGCTCTGCAATTTATCTGGTTACATAACTGTGTCCTCTTTGAAGGCAAGAATGATGTCATATTCAACTTTGCAAATTCTAACGCCTAGCAGAAAAGAGGCACTTGATGTTTCTTAAAATGAAAGGAATACCTTAATATAACATAATTCCCAGAAGTACCTTAGAGAGTAGTATTTAATGAGAACTGTTATCTCTACTGAACTCAGTGTAACCTAACTATATTTTTATTCCTTCATTCACTTATTCATTCATATATATGATTTCAAAAATTAGCAAACATAAAGTAAGTGCCTACTGTATGCCAGGCACCATGCTAGGCTAGAGATCCAAAGAGTGGTTATTACGTCGACAAATTCCCCCCTACATTCCTGTTTGGCCAGGACACAGAATCTGACTACAGAATACAACAAAATGTAATGCCAGAGTTACATTAATGACATTTTAGAAATGAGAATTCTACGTGTGTACTCATCTGTGAAAAGAAAGGTTAATTCTAACCATTGATAAAACTGGGTAGTAATACAAAGTAAGGCACCTTAAGTATGGCTTTGAATAAATCGAATATTTCCCAGGATCTGCTCACTTCTCTACACCAGGTACTCCAAAATCTCCAAGTTGCAAACTCAAGTTTATCTACATCGCGAACTATCAGTTCGAGGAATGCCTTTTAAATGTTTCCTTGCTGAGCTCTTTTAAAAGCGGGAGAAAATACTCTGGTACCACCCGCTGGCAGAAGGGGCCAGCTGTGTGAAAACTTTTTTGGTTTATTTGAATTCTTCCCTTGGTTCAAGGGTAAGAACTGACACACCATTGCTAAGCAGTCACGGCAGAGTAAACATTCAAACAACCTGTTAACAGGAGGCACTTTCCTGAGAGGATGAGGACAAGGAAGAGAGTTTCTTCCTTTTGCCAAATCTTTCCTCAACTATTTATTTATTGAAAAGCAGTGAAACAAATTCCAGAGTCAACTTTAACCCCAGCACGTGATCTAGTGAGTTACTTTACAGCTGTCCTTTAAAACATCACAGCTCATTATTGCTACCTAAATATTATCACACAGGAATACGCCTATCTTTCTATTAGGTTAACATGCTGTCAGTTGATTTGAGAGGCTGGAAAGAAATTATGACCCTCACAGTCACTGACTAAATAGTTGTTGACTTGGTTTATATTTATCTGTGGCAAGCCTGCTCAGCTTGTTAGAGAATTGTGATATTCAGGACAAGAACCTGGGTTCTGTTGCTCTACGGGTCAGGTGGCTTGAAATTATATTCAACAGCCACCAAGAGCAACCTAGGTCCAACCTCACAAGCAAACATCCCTGACCATAAGGAGGGTTAGATGATGTATAAATCAGAGTATATGCATTAGCACTGCTGGAAAATTATTCAGTACTATGTCATTTTCAAAAGTACTATATTTGTCGAAAGAGGAAACTTCTTAATAATATTAGTGTTATTGCTACTTGACTAGTTAAGTTATTGGAAAACAAAAAATATATTTTAACATATATATATATTTTAATATACATATCTAACATCTATACATAAATATATGTGTATACTATAAATGTATAAAGTATATATAAATTTTATATATTTATAATTTATATAAATATAAATATGTATCATTTCCCTGCATTGCTCGCAAATGAACAATTTGTTTGGCCAAGTTTATCACAACTGAACAAAGTTCCTGCCATCTTCTCACACACAGATCAGTGGCCTTAACACGTATGTCATCTTTCTCACCCACAAAAATTTACCTTGGCAAGGGAGAAAACAGCCCTAATTTCCTCTCCATATAAACTGTTATCCCATCCTTCTTTTCTCATCTGGAAACAGTGCCCAGCAGAGAAAAGGTCCACGGTAAGAGGACACCAGCCCACCCCATCACACATCACTTGCCAAGGCTGTCTGACCTCTGTTCTAGCATACATACCATTCAAATATTCTCATGTAAAAATTAAAAAACAGAATTCGGATTTAAATCATATCAGATAGAACAGAATTCTGATTTAAATTACATTGCCATTTTTCAGACTGCAGTGTTTTTCTCATTTAGAATTCTTTTTTAAGCATCCAATGTGGTTAACATAACACCAGGTGATATTTTAAACAAAATATTCAAAGTTTTCTTTCACATATTCTACAGTGAATATGCTATTTTATCAAGTAGAAAATTGTTAACAGAAAGTTTCTACAAATACTCAATGACAAAGAAAATTACACATTTAGCATAAAAATGTGAAATGTGGGCTTTCCTGGTGGCGCAGTGGTTGAGAATATGCCTGCCAATGCAGGGGACACGGGTTCGAGCTCTGGTCCGGGAAGATCCCACATGCCGCGGAGCGACTAGGCCCGTGAGCCACAACTACTGAGCCTGCGCGTCTGGAGCCTGTGCTCCGCAACAAGAGAGGCCGCGATAGTGAGAGGCCCGCGCACCGCGATGAAGAGTGGCCCCCACTTGCCACAACTAGAGAAAGCCCTCGCACAGAAACGAAGACCCAACACAGCCATAAATAAATAAATAATTAAAAAAAAAAAAAGTGGAATGAATGTACAAAAAAAAGGAAAGTAAGCATGACAATTCTATCACCTAAAGACAACACATCAATATCTCAATGCATTTTCAACTAATGCTTTTCATATTGTGTATATTTACATAACTGAAGATCATAATATATATGGAATATAGTTTTAAATCCTGCTTTATTCATTTATCATGATCATGTTTATTAAATTTATTAAAATTATTAAATAATTATTAAAATTATTCATAAACGTAATTTGTAACAGCTATAGATACTTATTGAATGCATGTATCAACACTTAATTTGCTTAGCCATTCCCTATTGGTTAGGCTCCATTTTTTTATGTGTGTGCATATGTATATTTTTGGTTTTGTGGGTTTTTTTTCGCTATTACAGATAATACTGCTGTGAGTATCTTTGTCCATAAATCTTTAACTACTCTTCTAAGTATGTCTTTAGAACTGACTTTTAAAGTGGAATTATTGGGCCAAGGAGTAAAAACATTTTTAAGACTCTAAATATATAGATGGTTGAGGTTGTCGTCCAAAAAGATGGCAACAAGGCACAAGCCCATCCCCATCAACCGCCACCAGCACAGTGGGGGGACCCCTGCTCACCAGCATACTGTTTATATCCTTACACTGAGGTAAGCAAAGTGTGGATATCAAACGTGAATTTGAGAAATTAATTAAAATATTTTATAAGGCATAAAGCAACATGCACTGTTAGGGATTTCTCTAACAATATTCTAAATTTATACGAAAGTAACTGCAGAAAGAATAACAATAATGGACACTGCAGGCTACACTGATCAAACCTTGTCCATCTCTGAACTTGCAATTACAATAAACACCATGGACACAAAAATCTCTGCTTTTTACCCAAAATTCACTTCAAGTAAGTTAAGGGGTTGTGTGTTGAGGTTGTTATACTGTGTGATTTTAATTTATAACGTGTATTTCTCTGAAAACAAATTTGTACGCAAGAACTGCTGACAGACGCTTTCTGGCAATATTTGCTGGCATTCAAAATAGTAAGTTACCGTTCATTCCAAACCATTATCCTCTCTTCCTTACTGCTTTCCGTGTCCATTAAGCATATATATACCCCTACTTCCCTAAACTACTAGAGGTAGTAAAATAACTCAAGGACTTGGACTTTAAATTGGGTTTGATCTTGTCTTACTATTGGACATTGGCAAAAGCCTGATCAATTTCCCATGTGAAAAACAGAACCATTAAGGCTTATCCAACTCACTGGTCTCAGAAGGAATTAACATGGTCATGAGGAAGTTCTTCTGCCTCCTTCCTATCCTCAGAGGAAGTTAAAGGCCAACATCCATTATTTTCACTGCAGTTCTGACTGGCCGACTTAAGTGTCTGAGAAGATGCTCAGTGGTCACTTTGCTTCCAAGAAAGCACCTGGTAGTACAGTCTCTTCAGAGTACCAAAAAATAAAAATAAAAAATAGAACAGCTAAGTGTAGTATCCCATTCAACCTACAAATCAGGGGATAACTCTTTCCTCCATGCGGTAAATATCTTTTTTTTACCCATTCTCCTCCCCATTCCCCACTCTCATATGGCCCAAATGCTGCTCCTTGAGTCCTGGCCTAAAGACTAGCTGGTATCTCCTGAGTCACAGGGCTTTCTCTAAGCCTTTCCTGCATGCCTACAGAGAAGGCAATTTGTCTTGCATTACAAACTGTCCTTTTAAGCCATCCCAGGCTTAAGAGAATTTCTGTCGGCAAAGGGAAGCTAAAGGTATGCCTCGTCTCAGAATAAGAAAGGAAATAGTTCCCTAACATTTACTTAACTTATTGTTCAGGTTGTGAACTTCATGCTTTTATAACCCCTTTTCAACATGCTGCCAGAATAATCCTTTGGGAAAAGTCCTGAATTTCTAGATTTGATTCCTCTGTTTTTAAAGGAACGCCTTTGCTTTCCTAAGGATGATCAAAGCTGTCTCTCTGAATTATCCCCTCCCTAGACTCCTATATCAGACTTTCTTATAGTTTTCTTTGAGGCTTAGGGAATAACTGGGATTAATTTGTGAACAAAAACTCAGCTTTGGGATCAGTATTGTTCTTCAAAATAGAAAATTCTTTAACTTAGTTTTCTTTTTTAAAGGCATCTTTTTCTTCATGAAATAGTAATTTCCTTCTTAAAAAAAAAGATTGAGTCTTACTTTCAAACCCTCTATTTCAAAACAACCTATTTCTCAATTGTTGAGGAAAAAATGAGTTTTCAGAAATAACTAAACAAAAGAAAAAATAAAGCATGTCTACTTTAAATTTTTTTAATAGGTACTGATTAATTCAGCACAATTTCAATTATGGAAGTCCAACACACAATATACTTTTTTTTAACCTATTGAACCACCTTGACCTTAATCACATCCAGCTTTAAATCTCCTCTCAAAGTTTTCTTCATTCTGAATATTTGAATAAT
Organism: Eubalaena glacialis; assembly: GCF_028564815.1. Classification (NCBI taxonomy): domain Eukaryota; kingdom Metazoa; phylum Chordata; class Mammalia; order Artiodactyla; family Balaenidae; genus Eubalaena; species Eubalaena glacialis. The sequence goes on along the minus strand of NC_083725.1, from coordinate 7,933,496 downwards.
TTAGCTAAGAAGCAAACATTTCCTGCACAGATTTCTCAAAGAATCTTACTTTTTCCAAGAAATATTCATCCAGTCAATTAATTCCATACGTAGGGCATCTACTTTGGGCAAGGTCCTGGGAGGGTACAAAAATGAGGAAGATGAGGAAGGCATAATTCCTGAACTAAAGGATACTGCAGCCTAATTAGGAAAAGAGGGCTTGAATTAATTAACTTTGGAATAAAGAAAATGATAATAAGTAAATGAGACAGTAAAAAGCATTAGAAGAATTCAAAGCAGAGGAATTCATGTTTCATTCAACAAATACTTAGTGCCTGCCTACCACGTGTCAGGTGCTGTGCTATGCTGGAAACTCAGCCAAGGAGAAAACAGGCAGGGTAGCTGCCTTCAGGAGGTTTTGAGTCAGGTGAGGACAGGTGACAACTAAAAAAGCTGTTCATACACAGACTCACCTAACAGAATGACTACATGTTTTGCCCCAGGGGCTCCTGTGAAGTTATTCCACGTTGCAGATGGCTTCTTTTTATTTGGTATAAACTTTTATATAACTTTTTCAATCAGAAACTAAACAATGGAACTTTGATGTTACAGCTTCGGTCAAAGACACACCCACCAGCAGGGATGCATCATTTCCACAACTGGTGGAACACTTCGCCGCTTAGCCTTTATTTTGCCATAAGGTGCTTTTGTGTGCTGTAACTTTAAGTGCCACGTGACTGCAAGATAACTACATGCCTTTAGAAGACTTCCTGTCTCCAAGTCCACTTCCCGACTCCCCCCTCCCCAAGGACTTCCTCACCAGCCCTCCTTCACCAGTCACCACCCTCAAGTCTTCTCTTTCTCCTTTGCTGAGGACAATAAACTCACTGCAATATATTTAGGAACAAACTATTCATTTACTTTCAAAATATTGTTTATTACCTACACAAATTTGTTTTTATTGCTTAGTTGATTTATTTTTCTATCTGTGAAAACAGTGTAAAAACCTCTTGGTTTGGGAGGGAACACATGATTTTTTTTTCCACCAAAATCAATGAAAATGGCTTTCGCTAAGAAGCAAGGCTTTTTAGTGGAATTCCCTGGCAGGCTGGTGGTAGGGACACAGTGCTTTCACTGCCGTGGCCCCGGTTCAACCCCTGATCGGGGAACTAAGATCTGCAAGCCACAGGGCGTGGCCAAAAAAAAAGAAGAAGAAGCAAGGCTTTTAGGAAATAAAGGTTTTCAGGAATTAAAGTAGGTAAGTGAGGAAGGGATAGGTGAGCCACAGAATAAAGCAAGTACAGGTGCTACGGGCAAAACAGAAGAGTTACCCAACCAAGACTCAGAGGCTGAGAAGATTTCCCAGAGGAAACAATGATTTGGTGAATCAGATGGAGAAGTTTGGGAGGAGGGAGGAAAAGCAAGGGGAGGGGCGTATTCCAAGCAGAAGGAAGAGTCTGTGTGCAGAACCAGAGGCAGAGAGAGCAAGGAAGAATGGGCTGGAGAGGAGAGTAAGGACGGGGTTGACAGGTGACAGGTAAGGCACATAGGTGAGTAGAAGCTAGAGCATAAAGAACAAAATAAATCAGGTCAGGGTGCTTGGCCTTTTTCCTGAGAGAGGAGTATTAACAGCTTTTAAGCAGGCAAGGGACAAGATCAGACTCGTGCCTTTGAAAAATCATTTACACTGCAATGTGGAAGATGACTGAAGAGGGGTTAGGAGGCTGCTGTGAAAGAGAATGGGGACCTGTACTAGAGAAATATCAGGGGATAAATGTAAAAGATTTAAAAAGTGTTAAGACATGGACATATTTTAAACCTATTGGGTTGGCCAAAAGGTTCGTTGGGTTTTTTTCTGTAAGATGGCTCTAGTAACACTTAGTTGTCTTTAACTTCATTCGAAACAATTTTGTTAGATTGTACGTGACAGCTGTCATATCAGCGTGCATTTAAAAAAAGACTTATCAAAATTGGTGAATTTTTGTGTAGCCATATTTAGGAGGTAGAGTCGATAGGACCTGGATAGTGAATGATGTGCATTGGGAAGGAATACATCTCTTAGACATCTTTGGAATCCACTGTCTGTCCACTTCTGTTTCCCTACTGCTTCGGCCATAAATAAAGGCATGAAACCTGCCGTCCAGATTTCTCATTTGGACAAGCGAGTTCGTGGATGCCGTGCCTTCACTAAGACAGGAAACGCACAGAAGCAGCAGGGCTTTCCGTGGTTTGTTGTTGCTGTTTGGAGGGTGGCAGAGAATGGAGAGGATGCATCTTAAGGTGTGGAGCTGATGAGCTGAGTTGGAGAGAAGAGAAACTCTAAGAAAGACCTGGCAGGCAAGCGGAAAGAAGCCTGAGTGCTTAGGAGAGACGAGGGAGGCGTCGGCACGCAGAGGAACTGTTATCCCTACGGGGGAGGGGCCTCGAGCTGAAGCCTAAAAATAAAATACAATAAAATCGCCTTTCAAGGGGTAGCAATTCCTCACTCAGAATAACTCACATTATCAATACTACTAATAAAAAAGATTTTTGTAACAGAAAAGGAAAAGACAGAAAATGATATTCCAGGGATGGAATCAGACACTCAGACTTCCTAAAACTGAGTTTCCAAATGTCCCTGAATTTCACACCCATATACCTTTCAAAGGTACCACAGTGTAGGGTAACCAGACACATTCCTTCACTAAAGCCTTTGATCAGTGACAGTCTTCATGCTGCCCACATGGGGTCCCGAGAAATGAGAGTAACAGCTGGCAGGCATCCTTCAGTGGTCTGACTAGAGGCGTGGGTAGGGGCAGTAGGAGGCGGAGGAAAGGAGAAGGGAAGAAAGTGCTTTCCTAAGTTCGGTGGCAACAAATACACCCTCTAAGAGTCAGCATGTTCATCTCTGGGGGCTATTCTCGGTGCTTTTAGAGACTAGAGAATCCCTTCAAGCAGTCATGTGCAACTGACAAGGATGCATCCTCCGACCTGCCTCATAGCTGGGACGCAGGACGAGGAACGTATATATCTTGTGAAAGTAGAGCTGCAGAATGTCCAACACCCAGGCCAGGTCAACAACTGGCAGAACTCTCTTCTCACCAGAACTCAGTCCTCCTTGCCGTCAGAAATGCAGCACTCTCGGCGGTACCCACTTCATGAGCTCGGAAGGATCACGCAGTCATGAGGCTCAATGTTTTTTAAAACGTTGACACCTACAGACTTCACAACCCTTCCCCCACTTCTCCTGAGTCTCAATCAAGTCAGCCAAGCATACGCACTGATCCTGCTGCTTGCAGAAGCATTTCCTTTCACTGTGGACCATCAAAAGTCGAGGAAGAAAATGGAAGTGACTTGGAGTTATGGCACCAAAAAGGCCAAATGAGCAAAGAAATAATCAACTCCACATGAGCCACTTCAGCTCCAACACAATGAAAAGGGCCTAGGACTAACCCCAGGAAAGGTCACGGAGATCAAAGGTCACAAGCAGAAAAAGGCAACAGTGAGGGGCTGCCAGCTGCAATAGGAGTCAATGTGGTCTTAATTACACTCCGAAAGGGAAGGGGTCTGAGTGGGAGCCGAGTTGGGTTCTAGTCACAATATTTGTGTGTTTAAAAAAAAAAAAGTCAAGTGTTCCTGTTCCACTCTCTTTCAAAGAGGCTATTTCTTCCTGCTTCTAGAGCACAGGAAACCAAGAATTGTGGAGATAAGATAATTCTGGCATCCACAGTGAGCTGTACAGGAGCGTTACAAATATTTAAAAGCACAGCTGCATACAGACAGTGAAATTCTAAAAAGTGACTTGGGAGAGATTATTAAAAACACAAAATACAGCAAGTTTCAAGGGGATTACTCTGCAAGCATCACAGAATCAACACTTGCCACAAATCCAACTCTCAGTAGATGTTCAGGTTTGTCATTGGAATTGGCTTCATGGGAAAAAATAAGAGAGTGACGGTAACCACAAAACACATGCCAAATGCAAAATCTTAAGTTTGCAAGGAACTAGCTAACCCTGAACAGGGTGATATTATAAAGATCCAGACAGACGCCTGGCTAACCGTCTTTGATGGAGAATGAGGAGGAGGAAAGTGACGACATTTAAAAAATAGCTCTAGATGATGTGTTAGGTAATCAAATTAATATAGTTGTTAATAAGGCCAATGCCTTGCTCAGACCTTACCAAATGGAACAAAGTTTCCCCGGCCATGATGAAAGACACCCTCATGGGGTTTGGTTTAGATTGCATTTTCTTAACAAGGAAATAAGAACCGAAGGAGAAACTCGTTTCCATGAAATATATTCTAATGTACACAAACACTGAGGAAAAAGCAAAATAAGAAAAATTTAGAAATCTAAGAAAAAATATCTTTGCTGCAAACAAACTTGAATCAATGCTGGTTGACCACTGGACCTCCTTCAGGATGATTTTTATATTATATGACCTGCTGAATTATGAGTTTCCTAGAGACCTGGAACATAGTGATACTAGTTTCCAAGTACCTCTTCCATCTTTAAACTTGGCTGCATAAATTAACTGAAGGGGTCTAGGTTTCTCATGAGGCCTGCTTTGTTCAAGCTGGTGATGGGAATTAGGTCAGACACGGCTTCATCAAAGCTGTCACAGCACCATGTCTGTGCACCAAGCACTGAGAATGGGACTCTTCAAGCACGTTCATAAGTTGGCACACAAGTCAATCACAGATTCCTGTGCAGTTAGTACGCAATCCCCACAAACAGACTAAGAAACCTAAAAATAAGTAAAAATGCACATTGGTCTGTAGAAAGAAAACTTGCATTCCCGGAAGCTTTGATAGACAAATAAAATCAAAGAAATGATCAAGATACAATGTCTTGATGAAGTGAAAACAGAAAAAGAAATCAGTTAAGACTGGGATATCTTTCTAAACACAGCACAATACAGCATGAAGTTTTAGTGCAACTGGAGAGCCTGAGATGCACTTTTAGCATTGGGCCCAGTCTGTCCACCAGAAATGAAGCAAAGCTTGTTGGAACAACTCCGCTGGGCTGCATGTGTATCAAGCAAGAGCAGCTGCTTCGTGACATTATATTGGGCAACAGTAAACAGGATGGTCCAAAGAAAGGATTCAAGGACACACTGATACAGGAGACACACACACACATATACAATACACACAGATACCACTGGAAAGCCGTAGCAGCAGACAGACCCAATCCGGAAGACAGATAAACTTATTCTAACGATGCTCCTCTTTGCAAAACTTTTCTGAAAATCCTTTGTTAATCATTTTCAGTGTCCATGTATAAACAAGGTATAAAAATAATCTTATTAGGTTATAATTACACCTGATTTTTAACCCCGTATAGTCTTAACTCTATCAGCATCACCCAATTAATTCATTAACGGTTATTTCCAAAAAACTCAAGAACACCAAAATTTTTTTTAAAGTGCCATAAGCAGTAAAGATAATTCCAAGAGAACCCCAAATTACTCAGTACAATAACAGCAATGTGAGATTAAATATACAGCTTCCTGAAGAGACAGACTTCTTTAAAGACACACTTCTCATTTAAATATTTAAGTTCTGATATATTTCTTAAATATTTCATATCACACTATACTCACGTCATAGCTGACATTTGTAGAATACATGTTATATGTTGATACATCCATGTACCTTGTAAGCTGGAATTTTAAGGACTTATTGGCTTCTATGCACAACTTGAGGAGTTTTTGTTTTGTTTTCTTGCTGAGATTTAGAAGAGAATTAAAACTTTATTCTTTACATAATGAAATGATTAATTTAGGGCTTAAAAGTATAAGAATGCTGTGGGTTGGATCCTTAGCTTAATTTTCTAAAATCTCTTCATTCAACCCTTTTTCTAAGACAAATTATGAGTGGAGTTGGAAGCTGTAGCCTAAAAACACAAAAAGCAGTTTCTTGTTCATTTATACCACAAAAATGTATTGAGTACATATATTCAAGGTAGCTGGGAGTAAAGATGGGCGGAGGGGAGATAACGTACAAGTAGAATAAGATAACAGAGACCAGACCTCGACCTCATTTCTTAATCTCTGAATCTTTAACTCTTGAACTACATATAAACAATAGCATTTAAAACTTTTTTGAGGTATAAAAAAGTTTCCAAAAGTGACAGGAGTCTGAATTTTTTAAATAACCTATTTTTAAATATTTAGTAAGTATATTTTAAATATATATATTTTAAAATTAATAGCTGGTGGTCTACAGTGATGTATTTCTTTTTCCTAGAGAATGTTAGTCAGTTAGAACATTTACTAATTTAATGTGGCTTAGGTTCTGTCTGCAAGTGGGGAGAAAAAAAACCCACAATTTTTTCCCCAGCTTTAGGATTCTATGACAAACATTCTACAAGTGCTGTGTTTAAATGAAAAATCACTTAAAAGCTTATATGCACCTCTTACACTAGGTTTTGCCTCATCTTTGGCAGACTCCAAAAATGACTGAACTAACGAAAGAGGAAAAGGGGAATAAAAACAGCAAAGGTATCCAAAAATCAACAAAATTTCAGCTCTAAAAATTAAGGCAAAAGCATATAGTTCAGCACTTCAGTTTGCAAGCAAAAAAAGAGACTGTTCGTGTTCAGTCTTATTAAAAAAAAAAAAAAAAGCCAAGTTGAAAAAGAAGCAGGAGACTAGTTTATGATTTCACTGTAAGAACTTAGAGAGGCGGCCCCTTTACTTTGTTTTCAGGTAAAGAAACTGGAGAAATTTCCCTAGCAAACTTTCCTGCTTTGTGAAAGGGTCACCCACTATCTTACAGTCAAATTATCTGTGAGGTTTTCACAGAATTCTTGAACCACTGCTAGAAACGTGTACACGATGGAAAAGACAGGCCTTCTCATGAAAACTCAGGGTTTATCTTAGAAAAGAACCAGTGGTTATGAAGCAAACAACACCAGCAATTTGAAAACTACTTAGTTATCAAGCTTTCCAAGAATTTACATTTAAAACATTTCATAACTCCACATAATCATCTTCTTTTTCTCTTCCCAGCTTCCCTGCCAACCTGAGTAAGTACTTAAGAGGAAAGGCCCAGATGGCAGGTGTGGGTGTTCCAAAACATCAGATATTATTTTGTTTATTTGAATTATATTCTTTGCTTGAACAGCCTCAGGGTACAAATAAAACATACTAGTAATTAAAATAACCAACAGCAGGACTAATAAAACATCTAAAAAGCAGCTTTTATATATAGAGAGACTTTTTAGGTGTTTGCCTCCTGACCTCAGTATACGGAACAATGAAGGTACACTTAAAACTAAGTGAGGCATTTCCATTTCTGTTGGGGAAGGATAAAAGCCAACTTAAGTCTGTGGTCAGAGAGAGAATCCTACTCAATACTGATGCATCATAAACACGTGGGCATAAATCTTACAGATGGAAAAACATCTAGCATGAGACACAGCAAAGAAGCCATATCCAATTTGGATAACTGTACACTGATAGTTTACTAAATTTAATCTACAGCAATGGTTCCCAGACTTTTCAATTTCAATAACCAGGAATAGCTAAAAATAAAACAAACACCAGTATGTCCCATGTAAGAGTGCCAACCATTTACCAAGTTAAAAAAAAAAAAGAAAGAAAAGAAAAGAAGAACTGCCATCTACGATCATAGTTTCATTGGATCAGAACAAAATGTAGGCCAAAAGGTAATTTCAGAATAAATTTAGCTTTAGGAAGTAATCACTACATGTCTTTTGGTTGGCTGTTTCTCATTTTACTCCAAACAAATATAAAATTATAAACCACGCTGGTTTGAAGAGCAATGTTGAGAAACAACCTAAAGACTTAAGTTTTCACTGCCTTAATTCAGTAGATTATGTTATAAAAGCTCATCACCAACATTTGGTTATAAAATAGGCTGAATCACATGTCCCTTAATGGAGCATTAAACACAGATATCCCTTAGCTTTTCATCCTAAATGACAACCAACAAATTTCCCAAAAGGAGTGTTTTCACTCTTCATAGTACTGACAGGTTTCTGCCACTCAAAAAGACCCCCTGGGCTTCCCTGGTGGCGCAGTGGTTGAGAATCTGCCTGCCAATGCAGGGGACATGGGTTCGAGCCCTGGTCTGGGAAAATCCCACATGCCGCGGGGCAGCTAAACCCGTGCGCCACAACTACTGAGCCTGCGCGTCTAGAGCTTGTGCTCCGCTACAAGAGAGGCCGCGACAGTGAGAGACCCGCGCACCGCGATGAAGAGTGGCCCCCGCTCGCCGCAACTAGAGAAAGCCCTCGCACAGAAACGAAGACCCAACACAGCCAAAAATAAAAATAAATAAATAAATTTTAAAAATTAAAAAAAAAAAAAGACCCCCTGCTCCCAATGCCACCTCTACTTTTCATTATTAACATTCCTCTCCAAAACAGGCCAAACTTTTAGACCTTATTGGGAAACTTGTTTCAGAGGCGGGAACCTTTTTCTATACATCCCTACATTCAACTCACAAAATTCCCGTCATCCCCTTGCTTTCTCTGTAGATTGTTCTTAAACGTACTTCTTTCCTCATACAGTAACGGCCTTGATGTTCATTTTAATCTGATTGCTCCTGAGTAAAAATTGTAGCCAAGGAGGAGTCATGCAGAGAAAGTACAGAATTTGGTTTTACCTGATGCATTATAGTGTGGAAAAAAAAGAACTAGGCTAGATATTTATATCTAAAGACTTAAGACATAAATGTAAAAAATTTCTACCGGACCTGGATTAAACACTAGTTTGTCAGTTCCGTGAGGGAAGGGAACCATGTCTATTTTGCTCACCACTGTATATCCAACACCCGGGAAGTATCCTGCACAAAATGAGTGCTTAATGAATGTCGATAAATGAATAAACGTACACTGAGAGAAACGCAGCAACGGTTCCTAGGAATTACGACATGTCTTAACACACTACTAATTTAGTATGTTTAAAAACATTCTAGTAAACCAAAAGAGAAATGATTGGAACGGTCTAACACTCTAAAACAGATGTTGAAGAGAATCAGCACTAAAGCTTTATGATCTGTCTGCTGAGTTTATTTGGTCTTCTACAGAAGCGAACACTCATTTACTTACCTTTTATGATGTCAATTTTTAAAAATCAATAGCTAATAGTTATACAACATACAATTTGACAGGTACTGAAGCCAAATGACTATCAAAGCACATGATGTAGCAGTACAGAAAAGCCATACACAAAAATGAAAAGAGTTCAAATAATGGATGTTATCAAGAGGTCCTTTTAAATCTAAGAGGAAAAAAAGGTACTAGAGCTAACACCAGAAGACCTGTTACTTTGCTCACAAACAGCAATGACTCGGTAGTCAGCAAAATATTCATCTTAAGCATTCTAAAGGCATAGGACCAACAGTGGGTAAATGGAAATCTTACTTTTAGGATCGTCATAAGGATTTGTAGCTAAAACAAATACAGCAGACTGTCTTCATACACTTATGAGAGATCGGTGTTACAGACTAAAATATCAGGTTTTTAATTGTACATAGTCATGTTTCCTGCAATGGGATATGAACTTTTGTATAGTCAAAATCATGTAACCAAAATCCTACCACACAATGCTATTTCTAAATAGGAAAATAACTCTCTAGGACACGGTTCAAATATACTTAAAGAGTACTGGCCAAATTAACTGGGTCAAACCACAAAGAGTTTTATAAATTTATAAATTTCCCTAAAACCATCAAGTCAATCTGTCTCACATCTTGTCAACACTTTTTTTTAGGTCCCGAATTTGGTAAATAAATACGTAAGGAAAACTACATACATTTTTTAAAGCAATCTGCTGCAACGCTAATTTGATTTATACATACACGTCAGGTAGATTAGTCATTCTCTGTCAATATCAGGCAATATCAACTTGCTAATTTATTCACGTAAATAAATAAGTTTGTCTTTAGGATAACTAATAATAAAACTAGGATTTTAAAAATATTGTACAAGTATTGAAATCAGAGCTACCAGAGAAAGATACAAATGTTTTAGCCAGTACATCTCAGTCACCTTTTTGTCCCAGCACAAGAGAGTAATGATACATTCCCAGTGGTAATCCCAGGTCATTTGGAAATGATTTTAGGAAGCAGGTCTCTACATGCAGTGTGAAAAACCTTACCAAAGAATTCTGAAACTCTTTGCCACCTTTGCCTCTTGCTTTCACTAGGCAGAAAATTGCTTTGTGTAGAAATACATACATTTATAGATAGATACAATACAGATACATACATATATATATATATATGCATCTTAACAAACATCTGTCTTTTTTTTTTTTGCCCGCACCACAAGGCTTGCAGGATCTTAGTTCCCCGACCAGGGACTGAACCTGGGCCCTGGCAGTGAAAGCGCCGAGTCCTAACCACTGGACCACCAGGGAATTCCCCAAACATCTGTCTTATGAGATTAATTATTCCAAAGAATAATGACAGCTACCAATTATTAAGTTCATGGGTGAAAGAGTTTACATATATCATCACCCATCCTCACAACAACCTTAAAGATAAGTATTATTTCCATTTACAAAGGAGGAAACAGAAATGCAGAAAGTTCAGATAGTTTCCCAAGAGTCCACAACTAATAAATGACAGAGGTGAGACCTGAACCCAGGGAGAGCCCAGGACAAGCCCAGGCCTCTGCTTCACCCATTCTACACGCAGCTTCTTGAATAAAAGGAAAGCCTTGAGTACAGGTCTCTTTATGGCCATTTAATTCACTGTGAATCTATAGCCACTTCTCACTCTGGAAGGATTCTTAAACCTACCAGGTTTTAGTTCTTTTTCTCTATTTTAGTTTTAATCTACAGATGAATTTTTGAAGGTATGAAAATTGTTTGTTTTTTTTATTTCACTGTGTTTCTGCACTGCTGAAACTTAAATTATTGTAAGGTTACTCTGGCTCATTGGCCAGAAAATGAAGACATGACACAAGATTTCAGTACCCAATGTACATTTGTGTTTTGGGATCATATCTATGACACGTGAAGGTCAAATGATCTTACAGAATACTATACAAAGAAAGTTTTTGAAACAGGTGAAAAGAAAAAGTAGGAGTTGTAAATCGTCTTCTAGCTCATGGCAGCATAAGCGTGCCAAACTTGAAAAGCATATGACATAGCAGATGGTATAACACAACATTAGGAACACATGTATAACAAAGATCCCACATTATTATGGCCCATCAACAATAAGCAAATATTAATGCATACATGCACTTCATCAAATGGGTTTTTAAATTTTTTTCAGTATTATATATCAGGGTGAACTTTTAAAGTGACTGGCCCACAAAATAGTGCACCAGTAGTTAATAACAAGCCATTATTAAGAAGAAAAAATAATGTTAAACATGCTTAAAATAAAAAGAATCAAATCAGAGTACAACTAAGCGAAAGCAATCAAATACAAAGGTTAAAGTAAAAGAAACTGATCCAGTGTGGAGTCAGATTTGTTCTTCCCGATTACACACTGAGTTTCTGCAATGGACCAGGCATTGTAACAGGCACTAGAGAAACAAGGATATTCCCTGTCCTCAAGGATCTTCCCTTCTGGTTTGCGAGGAAATGCCGTGTGGCTGACAGGGTCTTGGTGCTCTGGCCGGGTGTCAGGCCTGAGCCTCTGAGGTGGGAGAGCCGAGTTCAGGACACTGGACCACCACAGACCTCCCAACCCCACGTAATATCAATTGGCGAGAGCTCTCCCAGAGATCTCCGTCTCAATGCTAAGACCCAGCTTCACTCAACGACCAGCAAGATCCAGTGCTGGACACCCCATGCCAAACAACTAGCAAGACAGGAACACAACCCCACCCATTAGCATAGAGGCTGCCTAAAATCATAATAAGTTCACAGACACCCCAAAACATACCACCGGACGTGGTCCTGCCCACCAGAAATAGAAGAACCATCCTCATCCACCAGAACATAGGCACCAGTCCACTCCACCAGGAAGCCTACACAACCCACTGAAACAACCTTATCCACTGGGGGCAGACACCAAAAACAACGGGAACTACGAACCTGCAGGCTGTGAAAAGGAGACCCCAAACAGTAAATTAAGCAAAATGAGAAGACAGAGAAATATGCGGCAGATGAAGAAGCAAGGTAAAAACCAACCAGACCAAAGAAATGAAGAGGAAATAGGCAGTCTACCTAAAAAAGAATTCAGAATAATGATAGTAAAGATGATCCAAAATCTTGGAAATAGAATGGAGAAAATACAAGAAACGTTTAACAAGGACTTAGAAGAACTAAAGCGCAAACAAACAATGATGAACAACACAATAAATGAAATTAAAAATTCTCTAGAAGGAATCAATAGCAGAATAACTGGGGCAGAAGAACGGATAAGTGACCTGGAAGACAGAATAGTGGAAATAACTACCGCAGAGCAGAATAAAGAAAAAAGAATGAAAAGAATTGAGGACAAGCTCAGAGACCTCTGGGACAACATTAAATGCACCAACATTCGAATTATAGGGGTCCCAGAAGAAGAAGAGAAAAAGAAAGGGACTGAGAAAATATTTGAAGAGATTATAGTTGAAAACTTCCCTAATATGGGAAAGGAAATAGTCAATCAAGTCCAGGAAGCACAGAAAGTCCCATACAGGATAAATCCAAGGAGAAACATGCCAAGACACATATTAAGCAAACTATCAAAAATTAAATACAAAGAAAAAATATTAAAAGCAGCAAAGGAAAAACAACAAATAACATACAAGGGAATCCCCATAAGGTTAACAGCTGATCTTTCAGCAGAAACTCTGCAAGCCAGAAGGGAGTGGCAGGACATATTTAAAGTGATGAAAGGGAAAAACCTACAACCAAGATTACTCTACCCAGCAAAGATCTCATTCAGATTTGACAGAGAAATTAAAAACTTTACAGACAAGCAAAAGCTAAGAGAATTCAACACCACCAAACCAGTTTTACAACAAACGCTAAAGGAACTTCTCTAGGCAGGAAACACAAGAGAAGGAAAAGACCTACAATAACAAACCCAAAACAATTAAGAAAATGGTAATAGGAACATACATATTGATAATTACCTTAAATATAAATGGATTAAATGCTCCAATCAAAAGACACAGACTGGCTGAATGGATACAAAAACAAGACCCATATATACATTGCCTACAAGAGACCCACTTCAGACCTAGGGACACATACAGACTGAAAGTGAGGGGATGGAAAAAGATATTCCATGCAAATGGAAATCAAAAGAAAGCTGGAGTAGCAATTCTCATATCAGACAAAATAGACTTTAAAATAAAGACTATTACAAGAGACAAAGAAGGACACTACATAATGATCAAGGGATCAATCCAAGAAGATATAACAATTGTAAATATTTATGCACCCAGCATAGGAGCACCTCAATACATAAGGCAAATGCTAACAGCCATAAAAGGGGAAATAGACAGTAACACAATAATAGTAGGGGATTTCAACACCCCACTTTCACCAATAGACAGATCAACCAAAATGAAAATAAATAAGGAAACACAAGCTTTAAATGACACATTAAACAAGATGGACTCAATTGACATTTATAGGACATTCCATCCAAACACAACAGAATACACTTTCTTCTCAAGTGCTCATGGAACATTCTCCAGGATAGATCATATCTTGGGTCACAAATCAAGCCTTGGTAAATTTAAGAAAACTGAAATCATATCATGTATCTTTTCCAACCACAATGCTATGAGATGAGATATCAATTACAGGAGAAAAACTGTAAAAAATACAAACACATGGATGCTAAGCAATACACTACTAACTAACCAAGAGATCACTGAAGAAATCAAAGAGGAAATCAAAAAATACCTAGACACAAATGACAATGAAGAAACGACGACCCAAAACCTATGGGATGCAGCAAAAGCAGTTCTAGGAGGGAAGTTTATAGCAATACAATCCCACCTCAAGAAACAAGAAAAATCTCAAATAAACAACCTAACCTTACACCTGAAGCAATTAGAGAAAGAAGAACAAAAACACCCCAAAGTTAGCAGAAGGAAAGAAATCATAAAGATCAGATCAGAGAGAAATGAAAAAGAAATGAAGGAAACGATAGCAAAGATCAATAAAACTAAAAGCTGGTTCTTTGAGAAGATAAACATAATTGATCAACCATTAGCCAGACTCATCAAGAAAAAAAGGGAGAAGACTCAAATCGACAGAATTAGAAATGAAAAACGGAAGTAACAACTGATACTGCAGAAATACAAAGGATCATGAGAGATTACTACAAGCGACTATATGCCAACAAAATGGACAACCTGGAAGAGATGGACAAATTCTTAGAAAAGCACAAACTTCTGAGACTGAACCAGGAAGAAATAGAAAATATAAACAGACAAATCACAAGCACTGAAATTGAAAGTGTGATTAAAAATCTTCCAACAAACAAAAGCCCAGGACCAGATGGCTTCACAGATGTATTCTATCAAACATTTAGAGAAGAGCTAACACCTATCCTTCTCAAACTCTTCCAAAATATTGCAGAGGGAGGAACACTCCCCAACTCATTCTACGAGGCCACCATCACCCTGATACCAAAACCAGACAAAGATGTCACAAAGAGAGAAAACTACAGGCCAATATCACTGATGAACATAGATGCAAAAATCCTCAACAAAATACTAGCAAACAGAATCCAACAGCACATTAAAAGGATCATACACCATGATCAAGTGGGGTTTACCCCAGGAATGCAAGGATTCTTCAATATACGCAAATCAATCAATGTGATATACCATATTAACAAATTGAGGGGGAAAAACCATATGATCATCTCAATAGATGCAGAAAAAGCCTTCGACAAAATTCAACACCCATTTATGGTAAAAATTCTCCAAAGAGTAGGCATAGAGGGAACTTACCTCAAAATAATAAAGGCCATATATGACAAACCCACAGCCAACATCGTTCTCAATGGTGAAAACCTGAAACCATTTCCTCTAAGATCAGGAACAAGACAAGGTTGTCCACTCTGACCACTATTATTCAACATAGGTTTGGAAGTTTTAGCCACAGCAATAAGAGAAGAAAAGGAAATAAAAGGAATCCATATTGGAAAAGAAGAAGTAAAACTGTCACTGTTTGCAGATGACATGATATTAAACAGAGAATGCTAAATATGCTACCAGAAAACTACTACAGCTAATCAATGAATTTGGTAAAGTAACAGGATACAAAATTAATGCATAGAAATCTCTTGCATTCCTATACACTAACGATGAAAAATCTGAAAGAGAAATTAAGGAAACGCTCCCATTTACCATTGCAACAAAAAGAATAAAATACCTAGGAATAAACCTACCTAAGGAGACAAAAGACCTGTATGCAGAAAACTATAAAACACTAATGAAAGAAATTAAATATGATACAAACAGATTGAGAGATATACTGTGTTCTTGGATTGGAAGACTCAACATTGTGAAAATGATACTACCCAAAGCAATCTACAGATTCAATGCAATCCCTATCAAACTACCAATGGCATTTTTCAAAGAACTAGAACAAAAAATTTTACAATTTGTATGGAAACACAGAAGACCCCGAATAGCCAAAGCAATCTTGAGAAAGAAAAACGGAGCTGGAGAAATCAGGCTCCCGGACTTCAGACTATACTACACAGCTACAGTAATCAAGACAGTACGGTACTGGCACAAAAACAGAAATATAGATCAATGGAACAGGACAGAAAGCCCAGAGATAAACCCATGCACATATGGTCACCTTACCTTTGATAAAGGAAGCAAGAGTATACAATGGAGAAAAGACAGCCTCTTCAATAAGTGGTGCTGGGAAAACTGGACAGCTACATGTAGAAGAATGAAATTAGAACACTCCCTAACACCATACACAAAAATAAACTCATAATGGATTAGAGAGGGCTCCCCTGGTGGTGCAGTGTTTAAGAATCTGCCTGCCAATGCAAGGGACACGGGTTCGAGCCCTGGTCCGGGAAGATCCCACATGCCTCGGAGCAACTAAGCCCATGAGCCACAACTACTGAACCTGTGCTCTAGAGCCCGCGAGCCACAACTACTGTAGCCTGCACACCTAGAGCCCATGCTCTGCAACAAAAGAAGCCACCACAATGAGAAGCCCACGCACCACAACCAAGAGTAGCCCCTGCTCGCCCCAGTTAGAGAAAGGCCGCGCATAGCAATGAAGACCCAACACAGCCAAAATAAATAAATAAAATTAATTAATTTTAAAAAAATGGACTAAAGACCTAAATGTAAGGCCAGACACTATAAAACTCTTAGAGGAAAACACAGGCAGAATACTCTATGACATAAATCACAGCAAGATCCTTTTTGACCCACCTCCTAGAGAAATGGAAATAAAAACAAAAATAAACAAATGGGACCTAATGAAACTTAAAAGCTTTTGCACAGCAAAGGAAACCATAAGCAAGATGAAAAGACAACCATCAGAATGGGAGAAAATATTTGCAAACGAAGCAACTGACAAAGGATTAATCTCCAAAATATACAAGCAGCTCATGCAGCTCAATATCAAAAAAACAAAAAACCCAATCCAAAAATGGGCAGAAGACCTAAATAGACATTTCTCCAAAGAAGATATACAGATTGCCAACAAACACATGAAAGGATGCTCAACATCACTAATCATTAGAGAAATACAAATCAAAACCACAATGAGGTATCACCTCACACCAGTCAGAATGGCCATCATCAAAAAATCTACAAACAATAAATGCTGGAGAGGGTGTGAAGAAAAGGGAACCCTCTTGCACTGTTGGTGGGAATGTAAATTGATACAGCCACTATGGAGAACAGTATGGGGGTTCCTAAAAAACTAAAAATGGAACTACCATATGACCCAGCAATCCCACTACTGGGCATATACGCTGAGAAAACCATAATTCAAAAAGAGTCATGTACCACAACGTTCATTGCAGCACTAGTTACAATAGCCAGGACATGGAAGCAACCTAAGAGTCCATCGACAGATGAATGGATAAAGAAGATGTGGCACATATATACCATGGAATATTACTCAGGCATAAAAAGAAACGAAATTGAGTTATTTGTAGTGAGGTGGATGGACCTAGAGTCTGTCATACAGAGTGAAGTAAGTCAGAAAGAGAAAAACAAATACCGTATGCTAACACATATATATGGAATCTAAAACAAAAAAAAAGGTTCTGAAGAACCTAGGGGCAGGACAGGAGTAAAGACACAGACGTAGAGAATGGACTTGAGGACACCGGGAGGGGGAAGGGTAAGCTGGGACAAAGTGAGAGAGTGGCATGGACATATATACACTACCAAATGTAAAACAGATAGCTAGTGGGAAGCAGCCGCATAGCATAGGGAGACCAGCTCGGTGCTTTGTGACCACCTAGAGGGGTGGGATAGGGAGGGTGGGAGGGAGACGCAAGAGGGAGGGGATATGGGGATATATGTGTACGTATAGCTGATTCACTTTGTTATACAGCAGAAACTAACACAACAATGTAAAGCAATTATACTCCAATAAAGATGTTTAAAAAAAAAGAATCAAATCAAACAGACACGTGAAATATGAAATAAGCAAAAATATCTTCCTACTATTAAACTCAATACTGACAACATAAAAATCAATTTTTTAAGATTTAACATTTCTGAATATATTGGTTTTGTCACAATTTGCAAATTTAGTTTTTTGTTTTTTGTTTTTAAATTAATTAATTAATTTATTTATTTTTGGCTGTGTTGGGTCTTCGTTTCTGCGCGAGGGCTCTCTCTAGTTGCGGCAAGCGGGGGCCACTCTTCATCGCGGTGCGTGGGCCTCTCACTATCGTGGCCTCTCTTGTTGCGGAGCACAGGCTCCAGACGCGCAGGCTCAGTAGTTGTGGCTCACGGGCCTAGTTGCTCCGCGGCATGTGGGATCTTCCCGGACCAGGGCTCGAACCCGCGTCCCCTGCATTAGCAGGCAGACTCTCAACCACTGCGCCACCAGGGAAGCCCCAAATTTAGTTTCATAAGAAGTTTGCATCTAGTTTATTTGTACATAATTAAATGAGATTCATAATAAAATTATTTCATCAACATTGGGGTTTATGAGAATTTTTCCCTTTGAAGAAGTCACACATTATTCAAGTTTTAGTGTTTACCCCTTTTTAGCAAAATATAGGACATTATCATCTCAGTTAAGACATTATGTTAACTAATCAAACGCAAAGCTATTTCCTTGATCACACACATCTTTGCAAATCTCAACTGAGAATGGGTGTGACAGGACAAGAGTTATAGTTTCAAATACTGGATTCACACTCCCCAAAATCAAAAAGTTTAAAAGAATCTTGTAAATGCTACCCAATTCCATAGCCACCAAGACCACTACTTTAAGAAAACTCATAAATGCAATTCAACCAAGCTTTATTCTCTATTTTATAGACCCCAGATGGAATATCTTAAATATCTGTGCATTTTAGAGTTGCGGTACAATGTTTTCTCCTGCAAACACGCTCATGATTGCTACAAAAATTAGTGTGCTGAAAACCCAGATTCCAGTGATAAAAATACAATAATGAGGCCAACCTGTAGGGTAGAAGAAACAGATGAATTCTCAAAACTTTCCTTAAAAAATATTTAAAACAACAACAACAACAAAAAAGTAAGACAAACATCTCCTTCCTGAAGCATTATTACTGTCACTGCTGATGACAGAAAGGAACTGCAGGACAAAGAGCCACCAGTCAGCTGGAAAGGGGTGCATGCAGCCCCACTTGTCATGTTCTGATTCCACAACTCCTGGCTCCAGTTCTTTGGATCCCCCTCCACTGCTAAATCTCAATCTTCAACAGTCACCTGAGGGCTTATCCTGGCCAGAGAGAAACACACCGGGGGTGGCTGGGGTGGAGCTGGCAGTATGCAGAACTGGCCTTTCTCCAAGTCAAAGATTGGCATCTGATGATCCCATATCTATTCTTTTTCTTCTTTTGAAACAACGTGGGAATGGTATTTTATTGGTGGTCTTCAAGGTTACCAATCCCAGTTAAGTGTTTATCTGCTCTGACCATACCTAAGCCCAAGAGAAAAATAGGAAAACTGGAAGAACAGACGTAAGAGTCAAACTCATTATTTAAGTACATATACATCAAAATTCTAGAAAGCACTGGGATTTCCCATAGATAGCAACATTTGTACTTTTGGTGGAAAATTATCAAGAAGAGTTATCAAAGGGTTCCAATGATAGATATCCCTTGCTTTTAAGAAGAAAAGCAAACTTATGTCAGTACGTCTAGGTATGAAGTACATCTCATACCTAAAAATAAATTTTATTTTCCTGGTACTAAAGTATGTTTCTATTGAGTCTAGGGAGATGAGAAGGAGAAAGGGGAGATCTCAAAGAAACAAAATTGAAATTTAGGGCAAGAAAGTTAAGATGGTATTCAGCTGTTTGGGGATATGGGAATTCATCCAAAGGTTCCCCCATCAGCTATTACATTAGTCACCTAACCTAACCAGTCTCTGTGATGGGAGCCAAGTCCTAACCAACTCAAGAACAACAACATATAATCAATTTTAGCTTATTCCCACACTTAGAGCCCCACAGAGTTTAATCTCTACTCATTTTACATTTGACAGCGTCTAATTCAGCTACATTGCAATAATATTTTGTCACTATCGCTGACCTAACAGCCATGGAAGCAGCAACAGCAACCGTTTACATTCAAGAAGCACCTACCAAGTGCCAATCACTCTGTGAGGACTCACTGAGGTGATCCCAGAGCCTAATGAGGTGCCATTCCCATTATACAGATGAGGAAACTAAGGCACACAGAAGCTATGTCACTAGAAGACGGTGGAGTCTGGCTTTGACCCCAGGCACTCTGACTCCAGAGTTTACCCCAGTCTAAACCTGTATGATCCACAGCCTGAAAACTCCCAGGTTAAGAAAATCCATTTACAGAAAACTAATTCATTCTCAACTCAATCGTTTCACTAATCTGGAAATTCCTTATGCTCAATTTACTTAAAATAAGGCGGAGAGAGTTCTTCTGGTCCTACACCCATTTCTACTAAGTAGCGTATGAATGATAAAAAAACAAGAAATGATCTTCTTTGGTTGGATGCAGCACTATATGTAGACTAATGATTTAAAGTGTTGCCAAGAACATCTGGCACATTCCAGTCACACACAGAATCTATCTGTTGGTAATGAGAATGAGATAACGAACAAATAACGTAGCAATAGTCAGCAGCAACACTCAATGATATGCTATTACAAGTGTCCAAATCATGATTGTATAGTGAGAAAGCAGGGGGTTGAAATGCCTTAGGTTAAAGCCAAAGATTTGCAAATAACTCAATTTCATTAGAAAATAAAGAGGAAAATTCCTTACAGGTTAAAAATTCCACTAAAGAATATATAACATCTGGGACCTCCCTGGAGGTCCAGTGGTTAAGAATTCCACAGGGGACTCGGGTTCGATCCCTGGTCAGGGAACGAAGATCCCACATGCCACAGGGCAACTAAGCCCGCACGCCACAACTACTGAGCCCGCATGCCTCAACTAGAGAGAAGCCTGCACGCCGCAACAAAGATCCCACGAGCCGCAACTAAGACCCGACGCAGCCAAAAAAATAAATAAATTTAAAATAAATTTTTAAAAAAAGAATATATAACCTCAAAGAAAACCATAAGAAAGATGTTACGATATGAAGCAAGATCTCTAAAATTTCAAGAATTTAATCCTGTAGAAGCTAAATTAACCTGCTGACCTAAAAATATTATTTTAAAACCATTTAATTATAACATTAAAAATAGCATACAAATTAATACATATTAACCACCACAGATAAAACTACATTATAGACTTGGCTTATACGTGGCAATTAGAGATCTGAACAGTATTCATTCTTGTTCTGTTTTTCTCCTTTCAAAAAAAAAACAAACTTACAGACAAGCCTCATCAATCATCAAGAGAGCCTGGCTCTGATATTATATGAGCTGTGTCAACCTTAATCAAATTGCTTGCCAGATCGTAGATAAGTAATGACTTGCTTAGGTTAAGCAAGGCCAGAGTTTTCCTTCTGTAGTATATACATCTCCAGAGTGAAAATAAACAGCCTCACACCTCTTACTGGGCGCTGGACTCTGCACTCTTACAACTCAGCCTTCACTCCAGCCCAAGAGGAGGGGCAAGATTTGCCTTTAAGAATATCATTTTTCTTTCTTTCCTTCTCAATCTGGTCATCAAAACTACTCTTAAACTATCTCATTAAACAGCTAGTGAGTATTTTGATCTACACTGAAAGAACACATGAGCTATCTTTAAATGCTGTAGCATTAACATTTGTTGTAGCCAATATGATACAATGATATAAAATGAAAAAGAGATAGCTAACGATTGACAAAAGCGATACTAGAGGAATCACTTAAAGTTGCAAAGCTTGTATTCATTTTCTAATATACCCAAGAAAGTCAGATTAAGTGTTGACATCATCTGTCACGCTTTGGACACAGGGGCACCGTGGAACAAATGTTAAGAGACAGTGCATTCAATTTGATTTTATATTTATTCCACGAGCAAAGACACAAATGTAAAATGAGATTTACTTCTAAAAAGCCCCCTTTGCTATTTTCCTTACTGTCATACAATTCGAAAGGGTTTTCAAACTTCACTTTCAGCTGGAATATACTATTAAAGAATTTCTAAGCATCAAGTACCAGCCTTAAAGATATGTGTTAGAAAGCAAGGATCCCTGTGGCTAGGAAAAAAAAAAAAAATGAAAAGACCTCTTTAAAGAGGAAAGAGTTTAAAAATACAAGACATCTGGGAGTCAATTTTACCTTGGGCAAAATTCACTTCACTATCTCAATATCTTCCATTAGGTCAATAGAATCTAGAATGCAGAGTTTGTGGTTTACAAATGTCAAAGACAAAAACAAAACAAAACAGGGAATTCCCTGGTGGTCCAGCGGTTAGGACTCGGTGCTTTCACTGTTCTGGACCTGGGTTCTATCCCTGGTGGTAGAACTAAGATCCCACAAGCCACGCGATGTGGCCAAAACCAAAAACCTTAGAATTTAAGAATGTGCAATTATAACTTAAATTAAGCTTAAAAAAGAAAGGGACTTCCCTGGTAGTCCCGTGTTAAGAATCCATCTTGCAATGCAGGGGACACCAGTTCAATAGCTGGTTAGGGAACTAAGATCCCACATGCCACGGGGCAACTAAGCCCACACGCCACAACTAGAGAGAAGCCCTCACACTGCAACGAAGAACCCGTGCGCCTCAACGAAAGATCCCGCGTGCTGCAACTAAGACCCAACGCAGCCATTAAATAAATAGATACTTTAAAAAAAGAAAGACTATAGTTTCAAATATTAGGCAGAGATATTCTAAAGATCACCCAACTTTGAACTACATTAAAACTCTTGTATGTGAAACCAATGCTCGATCATTATTGTCTTCATGATTTCCATTCTCATGAAAATTTTACCGTCTCATACATTATTGTACACAGAAAAAAAAAAAACAAACTTGTAAAACACTCTGCAAAGTACAAAGGACTCTATAATATTATTTAAGAAATGATGACAATTAGAAATAAAGGATAGGAGAAAATTATTTCATATATGGAATAAAAAGAACCACAAGACAGGAGTTGTAACTGAACTAGCAACTCCTCAGCTAGGAGCCGAGTGAGCACGGGGAGGGTCCTGGTTCCTTCTGTGCCTGTCTGTGCATGCAGTGCCAGACAGGACCGTCTTTCCTTTCCCAATCCTCTGGAAGCATCATTCTGATAAGTCTGCAGGGCACTCAAACAGACAAGGGCCCTGCTTTGCCTAAGCAATACTTCACTCCTTTGTCACCATATTATTTACGTTAAATTGCCCAAGTACACCTGTAGTACAGTCCCTCTAGGTGAATCAGGCACAAAAGATGCTAGTATTTCTCAGCGAATTAGGAAGGACTTTTACAAGCGAGTGGGGACTGTTTGCCTAGGAAATGTCAAGTGAAGGGATTCTTTTTCCAGGAAACTCACATTCCAACATGAAGGGGGAAAAAATTCCTAATTGCACAAATGAAAAACTCAAAACTCAAGTCTCTCATTCTTAGTTGTTGAAGGCCTCGGGAGTTTAATATGTGGTGCCTGTTAATTTGATTCCATGACCAGCTGACATCTACAATTACAACTAATTAAGTATTCTGTGTATGTGTACAACACCTAGCTGAGAAAACATGGATCTGATCAAGGGTTAAAGTCTTTGTTCTACAAGGCCAATCGTTTCCTTATCTTTTTCCTAATAATCTATCTATATGGAAGAGAAATCCCAAAAGAAGTAAAACACTGACAATTTTTCTTTAAAACAATTTTCACTGTTATTTTCCTGTGGAGTGGGATATAGCCTGGACTTCCTAGGCTCACATTTAGAAACCCACTTTGGGAGTTAGCTATAAGACTCTTATTAACATTATTAAGATGTATCTAGTCAAATCCCTGAGCTAAAATTTATTTGATGCTGCAAAAAATGGATATCAAATCCCTGCACAAGCTGTACTGTATGATTAAAAACCCCACCGTGGCTGCTGTCAGAGTGACAAATGGGTAATTATTTTAAGACCTAACCACTGTGACAATAGCTCTTTTAAAATGCATCCTTAAACACAAAAGAAATAACAAATAATAACAATTTTGTTTCCTAACCTAATAGGAGACCACAGTTAACAACCCATCTTAGAATGACTCAAAATTGGCTTTAGGTAGCCATGGGGTTAAAAAAACATCTTTAGCTCTAAAATGTATGATGAAAATTATATGAAAGAGCTTATATAGGTCTACAGTCAAAACACGAATAACTTAATGACTAGAGCTTGGAATTAGGAACTCAGGGTAGAAGTTTGATCCATTTGTATTTGTTTTAATCTCAAAAAGGACTCAACCATAGTAAAGGAAGTGTGCCTGATAGTCAATAAATAGAAATCAAAAGAAACGATTTAGCGATCAGAACCAATTCTAATCAGATCATAACATGACTTGAAAATATGTTCTTCAGTTGAAGTAAATATGCAGAATTAGGTTTAAAAGCTACTTTAACCCATCAGTACTATAATCCTCCTCACTGTAGAACAAATCTTAAAATTTCATTTTGGAAGAACATCCAAGACTTAATGGAAGAAACAATAAAATGGCCTTGTTTAAAAAAGTGATCACAGTAAGAAGAACCCAAAAGGTAAATTATGGGCACAACACAATGGTAAGACCAGTGTGGTTCTACTCAGGAGTTTTAATAATCTATTAAGAACCATAAAAATATCTTCTCAGGATTTAGCAGTCCCAAGATCTACTGTAACAACTGCTCAGATGCATGGAAACCAAATTGAAATCCTGGTGCATGAGTTGTCATTAAATCACAGCAATATCTAAAAGCCTAATTAGCCTAATTTCACAACAGGAGTGAACAGGTCAGGAGGAAACACTAGTTTAAATCAAACGATGTTACTTTACTGGTGTTTATAAAGAGGAATAAATAGCACCTTTCTTACAAAACTGTACAACCCCATTCATAATCACATTTAGACATTCCCCCTCACATGACCATTTTAACAGCCAATTAACAAATGTTTTCAATATATTGCAAGCTATGTAACACCAACCCAAATAATGAAGCTTAACTCCACTTCACAGATGGGGATTCCTCATAACCACTCTCACAACCTCATACTCATCAATCTGGGAGGAAGTTTACTGAAATAGAGATGAGTGATTAAACAGTACATCTGTTCCAGCTGAAACTATGTTCACTCCTTCTTATTGCCTGTTATTCACTGTGCTATTTTGCTGCACACACGCCATGAGGCCAAAACCATGAAAATAAGCCAAAATAAATGGGCAAGAAAAATCTTATCCCTAGCTTAGGATGCTATTTTTCTTTTTATTGTAATAAAAGAGGCTGCCAAATTCTGATGTCACTACAGTAATTTCACGGCCTGATAAAAGTAGTATTTTATCCATTAGACATTCATCCCCCTTGCCAATTTCACCTCCAATCAGGCAGTGTATACAATTACTCACTAAACAGACTTCAAATGATAGTAAAATAGAAAATACTAATTACTGTTATTCTGATACCTAAAAAGCCAATAACTGTCAGAAATTTCCCTGGCAAGAGACAAAAGGCAGAATGTACTTTTTAATACCTAGATATCCAGGAAAACTCCTCTAATACTGCATATTTAAAAAACAGACAAAACATGACATCAGCTCTCTGGGCACAAACTAATGTAGCACAGAATGAAAATATGCATTTTAAATATGTAAGATGTTTGGCCAGCATTCCAGTAATAATGTGACAATAAATGTCCTAGTATCTTCAATATTTAACTATTTTTTTCTTTATCTAAAGCTTTTTTAACCTTCATTACTTGAAGCTGTGATACGCCTGAACTTGACATGCAGAGTCACTGATTTCACTGGATTTTTTTTTTTAACATCTTTATTGGAGTATAATTGCTTCACAATGGTGTGTTAGTTTCTACTTTATAAGAGCAGAATTGTGTGTTGAAATCATTCATGGGTCTAGAGATGACAGTTTAGCATCTCGCTATTCAGTGTGGTCCACCCAGTGTCATCAACATGATTTGGAATCTTGTTTGAAAGGGAGACTCTTGGGATTCACCCACAACCTACGTAATCAAAATCTGCATTTTAACATCCTCCCCCACCCCCGCCCCAAGAAATTCAAATGCACATTAAAGTTTGAGAAGCACTGCTTTAGGACTCATATGTTCGGGACATTTGGGTTTAGTATTTGTTAGGCATAGTGCAAGGAAAGGGGTGAGAGGGGATACATACAAGGGAAAAATCACATTGTCTGTCCTTAGGGATTTAAGATAAGGATGAGACAGACACATACAAAATGATGACACAACATCAGCACCACGAGAGACATGTTCCCAGCCTGCAAGAGAAAAAGCAAGGTATATTCAAGGAATGCAAGGTAGGTGGAGGATGGCAGAAGCACCAGGTAGGTAAAGACCCCTGTGTGCCCCATTAAGGACCTGGGTTTTAATAAGGGAGTCAGGGCCTTTGAAGAAACTGATGTTAAGGAGAGCAGTCACATGATCAGTTTTATGCTTTTGGAAGATCATTACTCTGACAAAATGTAGAAAAATGGATGATGTGGAAGCGGGGAAAACCAAGAGTGGAGACAAGGGAGGTGAGGTGGCAGCAGTTTAATAAGGAGTCACAAAGATATTTCTTTTGTCTCACATTTTGTCTCATCTTCTCTGATCCCCTTCCCAAAATTCGAAAAGAAGGTTGGAAGGGTAAGGTAATGGTGACAGAGAAAAGAGCCACTTAGAGGTTACAAGAGGCTTCAGACGGTTGTATGGGTATACATCAATACAAAACAGACAAAACTCATTATACTTTTCTGCTTCATAAAATAGACAAAATATTATTTTGGTGATTCAGGATTCTATACTCCCTTCAATCATTCTAAATAGCAATTATTAACATAAATTATTAACATATATCTAAAGACACAAGATGTGTACCTGGTTATAGTAAATAACTATGGACTCCAGAAAAGATCCTGAATACAGCTTTGTTGCTTGGATAAGTCACTCATATCAGCCTTTCTCCCCCCGTGAGTTATTTCTCTCTTGAAATTCAAGTGTGGAAAAATTGGGGTGGAAGAGAGAAGGTAGAGAGACAAGAGATACATTTATTAATTTTTACTTTACATATAATTTGCTGTAGGAGTGCATAAATAACTCAGCCAACAGACGGGCTTCAAGTAAATTCAGGTGTGTACCTACCTAAAAAGGTAGCAAATACTATACTGGTCAAGTGTTTTCACTTCTGATACTGATAGAATATTGGAAAGGTCCCTGTTCTCTCTTTAAGTAATAAAGAAAGAATATTTGACATTTACTTGTTAGTGATAAACTAAATTACATTTAACGTGAAAAGGGTCAACAAGAAGAGGCATTCCTCAACTTTAAACTAGGGAAAATTTGAGAAAATTTATTTATCCAGTGGTCGTTTGGAACTTTTTTTACACATTTTCTCCCTCCAAAATTAGGTATGGTAGTCCCCCCTTATCCACAGGGGATGCATTCCAAGACCCCCAGTGGATGTCTGAAGCTGTGCATAGTACTGAACCCTATTTATACTATGTTTTTTCCAACACATACATATCTATGATAAAGTTTAATTTATAAATTAGGCACAGTAAGAGAATAGCAATAATAATAAAACAATTTTAACAATATGCTGTAATAAAAGTTACATGAATGTGGTCTCTCTCTCTCAAAATATCTTATTGTACTGTAATCACCCTTCTTATGATGATGATGATGCTGTGAGATGACAAAACACCCACCGGATGAGATGAAGTGAGGTGAGTGACGTCGACATTGTGACGTAGCGTTAGGCTACTATTGACCTTCTGATGATACGTCAGCAGGATCATCTGCTTCAGGTGATCCTGGATCACCGAGCCATGACGAAGTGAATGGCTGGATGTCAGGAGCAGAACAATGTTGAGGGTTTGGGGATCTCGGGAGGGATGGCACGGGATTTCATTACACTACTGAGAACAGTGCACAACTTAAAACTTATAAATCATTTCTTTCTGGAACTTTCCGTTTAATATTTTTGGACTGCAGTTGACCTCAGGGGAATGAAACTGCAGCAAGTGAACCCTGGGATAAGGAGGGACTACTGTATGTGGTGGTTAAGTAGCACAGCTCCCCCATAAGAGCCTGTTTAGTGGACTCAAAAGGCAAAGGCCCTTGGAGGTCACGTGGTCCCAACTCTCACCCAAGGAAGAGATTCTTACCGCACCAGCTTTTGCAAATGCCACTATAACACATCTAGTAATAAGGAGCTCATGCCCCTTCAAAGGAGCATTTTCCAAACATGAGGCAGCTTTATTTGTCAACAGTTCTTCCTTCTTTTGAAACAAAACCTGCATCTTTGGAGTGCCCCTCTGGGACAAAAGATGAATCTCATATTACTCTTTCACCCCTCCCACCCCCATTGAAGTCTTGGCCACTGGTGCTCTGAATTAAGAGAAAAGGGGACAACTTGCCCCCTCTGGAGTCCACAGGAACCCACCCAGCACATGGCTGTATGTGAAGAATGACCTTGTGTCAAGGAGCTATGAATAATAAGATTTAATAAAATTACAAATGCTGAAAAAGACAATGTCTCCGACGAGAGAAGTGGCTTGTGTTCAAGCAGAACATCCAGAAAATCCTTCATCAACATTTCCAAGAACAGAAATATGATGATGGCAAGCTATTAACCTCAACCGCAGCCCCTTTCAAAATGAAAAACAAAAAACACACTTCTGATTCATCAATATCACCTTGTATTCTTGTTTCATTGTTTACTGAAATAAATTTTATTTAGCATATTAGGGAATCCCAACAATACAAACATATAAGCACAGCCTGAGAGCAACTGTTCAGAAAGTTAGTAGCCAAAATTCTTCTTCCTGATATAAACGTAAGGTCCCATTCTTCAAAATTTTCCTGTAATAACAACATCCTTGCTCCATTTTGTTCCATTATTGGTGGATTTTTTTTTTTTTCCAGAACACACTGTGTTGTTTTGTTTTCTTCTTAGGGAATATTACACTTATTGCTGAGCTAGTGGTTACTTCTGTACCATTCTAAGGATTAAATCCTAAGCATGAAGGTTATAAGCTACCTTAGATGGTCCTTCTCTCTTTTGAAGCTCCCTCCCTTCGCTTCTACACACACACACACACACACACACACACACACACACACACACAAAATGAACGCAGTTATCAAAAGATTTGGTTTATGGAACTGTCACTGAAGGTGATTATATTACCTTCAACCCAACTTTATGTATAAAAAGAAGGTCATGGTTATTTTTCTAAGATAGTGACTGGGCTCTGATTTTCTAATAATTTAGGAAGAAATGTTGTTATTTTCTTGTTTTCTCAATGACCACATACCCAATGTGCCAACAAAATGAACTACTATGAATTTCAAAACAGGCAAAAGATGCTAGAACAATTTAAAAGCATACATTCCTACCGTACACAGTAACAGAGATGGATCTCGGACATAACGAGCAGTGCGAGAAACCAGATATAAAAGAGTATTTATCGTATGAGTCTATTTTTATAAAGTTCGGGAACAGGCAAAACTCACGTATGGTGAGACTAGTCCAAATGCTTGTCGTCTGCGGGGGGTGGTGGGCTAGTCTGGGAAGGGGCACCAGGGAGCCTTCCACAATGAAGGAAATGTTCTACATCTTGATCTGGCTAACGGTTACCACACATGTGCATATATGACACTTCATCTGGCTGTTCACTGAGTATACATTAACTGTACACTTGTGTACATTTTTCTATTATACCTCAATCAGGAAAAAAATTGCAACATATTGTTTCCAAGTGCCTTTTAAGTTTCAACTGCAAAAGGAAGAAAACTGTAGCGTACTGAAACTACAGCAGTTCCACGTGCCCACACTATTACTAACTTCAGAGAATTCCTCATTATTTAATCTTCAAAAGAAATCATTTCTGGATCAAAGTAACAGACTAACATGTACAGGAGGAGTTGCTTAAAATAGCAGCAGCTAGCATTCATAGAGGTTTTATAATATGCCAAGCACTTTACTTTCAGTATCTCATGTAATCCACACAACAGGGATAACAGATACTATGGTTATTATACTCATTTCAGCGATGAGGAACCCAAGGCTTAGGTCAAGATCACTGCCCCAGCTCACACAAATAAAAAGAGATGAGCTAATCTACGTCAAGAATAGCTGAAAAGCAAGCTATATGTTTACATTAGGGCAATATAAAAATTTTGTAACAAAACGTAAGCAGAATATAGCTAAGTTCAGTAACATAACCTGTGTGTTTTTCCCCCTCTCAAGTAAGATGTAAGGAACTTCACAGTTCCTTAATTCTATGGTTAAAAGCACATCACTGGTTCTCAAGAACTGAAGTCCTGACTCACATTCCAACTGATATGTAGCAGAACAAAATGTGCTTTGGGGTAGTTTTTTGTTATCTCTGGCCATCAAAATACATCACACAGCAAAGTGCCTGAACAACTGTGAACCGAGACAGGCCCAATGCTAACTTTAGTGTTTACTCCCATTCATTCCAGAGTTCTTTCAATCTGGCCATACTACTAGAAGGCAAGCCCAGGATGAAGGTGGGAAAAAAATTAAATATTCTCTAAAAGGCTTCTTTATTTTCTAAACACTTAGTATTGTAAGGAGAATTCGGTAGAGGACTACACGGGAATAGGATGGAGAGAATTGCGACACACAACATGATTTTAATCAGAAACAAAATACATCAAATTAACCATCAAATAGGCTACTGCACTCTGCACTAGTTGAAAACTACAAGCACTGGAATTCACATTCATTTTTAACTATTCTCAGAAGAGGAAAATCAATTAACTAGACCATCCAAGATTCAGAACTGCTCTTCCTTGAAAAGTACACAAGAATCAAACTGGGCTCATATTCTGAAGAATGTCTGTATCCAAAAATGATTCAGGGGCAGGGGAGGTGGGGCAGGGAGAGGAAGACACGCTGATGCTTCTCAAAAATCTTGCTCCAAAGATTTTACAGAATATTTTTGGTAGATATATTTTCATTTACGCACGGCTGCTGGCAAGTCTGCAAAGCGATGCCTTAAAAAATACTAGCAATCAGAAAGAATTCTTCAAAAGACAACAGAAAAGAGAGAGACCCTAAATGAATTTAAATTCTGTAATAATGTTACAAAAACACAAGAAAAGTCATATAAAAACAAAAGAGCAAACTCAAATATGCCTATTCAAACAAGCATTTCATCTCTGCAAAATACTTTGCTTCACAGAAAAGGCTGATTTTGCTCTCGGTTGAAAAGTTATTAAAACAATAAAAGCAGCCCTTACAGGCAAGACCAAACTGTAACACGATTTTACATATTTATCAAAAGATCATTCAGAAAAAACTTACCAAGTCTGCAACGTGTATATGCTTGTGCTTCGGAGGCAAAGCGGAAAAGTGACTTTCTGTACTTACAGCGGCGTGCACTTCAGGGTAAAGACACATCACCACGGTCGTGCTTGTAAGAAAGTCCTGACCAGCAATCTGCCTTTGGGTTGGGCTCTTCTCTTACAAGATAAGCTGTTAAGTCCTGTCTTGATTTTAGATCTGCTAACATATGGAGTCTTCTAATGTAGCCTCTCTCCGCCCCCCCCCCCCCCCCCCGCCACCCTCCCCTCCGCCTCACCACTCAGCTCCCCTCCCTTTCCACACACGCACATACACACATACAAAAAAGGCACTGCAGGGCAGAAATTCCTCAGGTGCTCGCTAATGGAATTCCCAGGGTCTTGGAGCCGCTTCGGGGATCAAGAGATCTCATCGCCCCTGCTGGGGTAAGGAGCAGCAAGTCTGTTCCATTTAATCAAATACAGAATGAATTTTCAGCTCTATTCACTAGCTTGTCTCCAGGGCTCTCAAAAGGCACCAGGCAGCTAGAATCACACACATGTGGCTCTTTTAGGCAAGTATAATTAGTTTGATTTTAAAAAGCCACATTAATAATATCACCTCAGGACCATTATTCAGGGGACAGATGACAATGATACTGTATGTTTTAAGCCTGACAATGGAAAGAGCACAAACAATGAGAGAAAACTTGAAGGATTAAAAAAAAAAACAAAAACAAAAAAACCCAACAACCAGTTTTTCATTTAATTGTAATCCAATATTTTTAAAGTAACATTAAGTATATTCCATATACCATCTCTTAATTGCAATTGAAAGGAATCAAGTAAAGCCCTCCTCCCCATTCTCTTGAAAATGAGTTAGTACCATATACACAACAAAAATTTATAAATGGAATGTTTATAGATCAATGAAATGTCTACATACAATATAAAAATTCAATAAAAATAAAGCATTCTCTAATTCAAGTTGACAAAATTTCTTGAAAAAGGCACCCATCAAAAACCACAGTAAAATCAAGTCCTTCAGAGCAATCTATTTAGCAACCAGACTCCAACCAAATTCCCTTTCTAATTAGTTTCTATTAAGCAGTAAGATCATATATCTAAAGAAAGACTATCTCTAGACAGCTCACCTTCTCTTGCGATGTGTTGCCTTATCTGCACTCCTACATAGTACAAATGTTAATCACAAGGCAATGGCTAATGTAACGATGTGTTAAAAATAACAGATTTTTCACTTAATTATTTTTAATTTCCTATCTCCAGCCTGATTTCACTACAATAATGTTTAATTCCTGAAAGCATTTCTCCAGGATTTTACTTAGAAACAATACCAATTTTTAGTCTAAATGCCTGCATAAGAAACATTTCTAGAGAAGACACATTTTACTTCAACTTACATTTTGACAAAACCATAAATGAAATCATCCAGAAAGTCATGAAAGCACACAGGCAAAGAGGAAAAATAAGAAGAAGGCACAAGAGCTAGTCAACAGGTTTTACCTGACCTTTTTAGAGCCCAGCCCTATGGCAGAAGTTCTTAATCCAAAATAAAGCCTTCCTCTTTATATACACCTTGCAGATGGGGGCAGAGGTGGGGGAAGTCCTATCTTAAAGTGAACTTAATTCCTCCCATGCACAGTCAAACCACCTGCAAAAAAGGCAAGGAGTAACATTGACTTAGAAGCCAACCGACACAAGCTAGATCAGTATGCTCCAAGTCCTAAGGGTTCTCTGTACTTCCCGGCTTGAGAGTCAGAGCTGTTTAAGTACTTTCCACAGAAGAGGAGGTTGATGAGAACCATGGCAATCAATCAAAGCATCACAAGTGAGTTACTACACAAACAACAGCACAGTACCTCTAGTAACTGATTTTCCCGGTTGACTGAACTATTCAAACGAAGACAGATTTCCCAAATACTATATCCGAGTTTTGGCATGAAAGTTAAACAATATACACTTGTGTGTTTTTTATAGAAATATAAATGTGTCTGCTCCACACACTGCCAAACACACACCCAGGGCACGTCTTTACAAAATGAAACAGTTTTTCTCCATCCTTCTCATGTAACTTCAAGTATGAGGCAGTTCATTTCAACATGTGCAAAACAGAAACTACAGTATTTGGTGCCTCTCTGGGTTCCTAAGAATGCTTTCTAGTTAAGTACTAACTTAAATTTTCCAGTTTTCTGGAGTTTTCTTTCATCTTGTCCTAAAAGTTGAACTACCCCCGCATTTTCAGCTAAAATAGACTACCCCCAAAAAATGAGCTATGAAATGTAATAGAACGTTTAGAATTATACTGAGAATAAATCCATTTCATTCTCCAGCCCCTTCCCCACCCTCTCCTAGCAGACACTGCCCACTAGGTATTCCAAAAGTCAGCTGGAGAGTCTGCGGGTTGTGGCATCAGTGAGGCATGGAATCAGAACTGGCCTCTTTCATCTTTACTGGCCACTGGCCTGAGACTAAATCTCATGTTACCTTTTAGTCCTATCTTCTGTTTCTCAAGGTGTCTGATTCAGGACACAGAGGTTCTGTTAATGAGGTTCCCTCAATTCTAGATCTCAACTGGAAAGCAGCCTGCCCTTAAGGCACCTGCCACCCTCTGGAGTCCGGACTGGGAAAGGCAGGCATTCTGAAGAAAGCTCCTTTTGGAGAGCCTTCCACCTGATTTGGTGGGGTTGGGAGAACAATGAAGGGAAAGGCGAGAGAGCCTCTCTAGCCCCCTCGGTGATTTATTACTGAAATTCCTAGATGTGGAGAGAATGCAACAAAGGTCTGGAAGCTGCAGAGTGAAATAAATAGAGAGTTGTAATGTATTTAGCAAATGATAATGCAATCCACAGAAAGCTATACAGAGGAGAAGGAAAAATACGCTCCCTGGGGCTGGGAAGTCACTGAGTCTGTGAAGGCAAAGATACATTGCGCAGGAAATTTCTCTTGATTCTCCCTACACATAAATCACTGTCTCTCGCGGGCGCTCTGCGGGGATGGAGGTTGAGAGAGGCGAGGGACCCCGCTCCCTTGGGAAAACGTGCCGGCGCCCCGTGCTCCCCGCTATGCTGCATCTCACCTGCCCCAGCGGATCATTGTCAAAGAGGTTTAATCGTGTCACTGACACCTCACCCCGCCTCCTCCCACGAGGTGGCTCAGAGTTCCCGAGGACGGGGGACGTAGGCGCTCCCCACTGCGCATCCGTCAGCTGCCCTCCCCAGACCCCGCACGCAGCCTGGACCCCCACGCCCTCCCGGGCACTCCGGCCAGCCCGCCCCCGGACCTCCCAAGCCTCGTGGCGCCCAAGCCCGGTGTCCCCAGGCCACCCCTCCCGCCCACCCTTAGGTGGGACCCCACCCCCGCACCTCTCAGCAGGGCTGGCTAAGCCCCCAGACCTCCTGCGCGGCAGCCGGCTCCGAAAGCCACCCCCAGGTCATCCCCCGCGCGCTGGCGGCGGCTACGGCGGCAGCGGCGGCTGCGATCCGAACGGGCCCCTCCATGCACCGGGCAGGGCAGCGGGAGGGCGCGGCGCCTCGCACGCCGGGGCGGGGGCGTGGGGGCGGGCGGCGCGGGGTCCCAGTCTCTTCGCACCAAGCCGCGCGAGCCGGGCACCCGGGACTCAGGGGAGGGGAGCCCGGGGTGGGGGGGGCGGAGTCACCGGGGCGCGCCCCCGCGGCCGCGCTCCTCCCCTCCAAGGCGCGCGGGCGCGTAACCCGGCGGGCGCTGGGCCAGCGAGGAGCACGCGAGAAGCCGGGGGAGGGAACCCGGCCGCGGAGGCCGCAGCTCCCCGACGGCCGGCGCCCCGCCGGAGGGTGCGCGCGCAGCCTGCCAGATCACCGGCGTGGAGGGGGGGGGTGGGCCGTACCAACGTGCGGGGGGGGCGCTCCGTGCAGGCCCTTCTCCCAGTCCCCCTCCTGCTTGCTCTCCGAGAGAGCTCCCCCAGGAAAGGAGAAGTCATTCTCTGCTTTGGTTTAGGCTGGGTGAGGATGAGCTGCCTTAGCAATTCCCGGAGTTTCCCATAATGCCTTCATTCCCTTTCCCCTCACCTTTACTTCCCCGGGAGAGGCGGCGTTTGGGGCGGGTCCACTACTGGTCTACACGTTCCCCTGTTTCCCCGCCCAGGCCCGGCCCCTCACCCCTCCACCTAAGTGGTGTGCGAAGCCGGGCAGTCCGTCCATTCTCTTGGCTCGTACCTAGTATCTGCTTTATGGTGCCAACTTCCCGCCGCTTTGGGTACCTTCGCTTTTAAGCCACTTTCAGTGTTCAGATTCTTAGGCAGTTTCCTCTGATTCCCATCACACCCGCCCTGCATTCACATACACGCAGGCAGGTAACAAAACTTCTCAGAGACTAGGAGAGGTTCAGTGTCGCCTGGTGCAACGAGCACGGCCTTTGGCCCCAGAGTCTTCCCAACTCGTCCTTTGGACGTGCCCCAAGTGATCTGATCTCACTGAATTTCAGTTGTTCAAACAGAAAAAGGGGGAAATAATTTCTGTTTAGAAGGTTGTTGTGAAGCATAAATATGATACTTAGTGGAAAGCACCTGCCACTGCATGGACATTTGGGAACTGTGACTTCTATATACTACTACTAATAATAGTAATAATTATTATTATTAGCAGTTAGTTTTTTTACCATCATCATCTTTACTTACTATTTAACTACAGAAAGAGCTCTAATGATACTTGGAATTCAAAAACACTCAGTACTGAACATCAGGAGAGATATGACAGAACTCCTTACCTTCCTACTTGAATTTCACAAGCAAAGGCTCTGAAAGTGGGGTGATGTTCAGACAGTTTAGTTTTTTGCTTTAGCTACATCCAGGGTCTTTATGAAAGTATCAGGTCCTAAGAAAGTCAGTATAGGAGGGAAAAAAAGAACTCTACTTGTTTGTTCTCTATTCCATTTTTTACTTATTCAAACCGAGTCTGTGTGTTATTAACTTAAGGTATATTAAATGATTTTTCAATCAGTAAATAAAATGTCCTGGAAACATTGAAGGAAAAACATTGAAAGTTTATCTGAACTGAGAGTTGTGTGTGAATGGGATGGAAGTCTTGCAGGTTTCTTGTGGCACTCTGTAAGAATCCTAGCTGTCCCCTACCACAGCGGTTCCACTACAGACCCTTCTAGGGTCCTCTCTTGGGGCCCAATTGATTCTGGGCACCCCCAACTCTCACAGTGCCAGTTGAATATCACTATGCCTATTGTTACTCATAATCAGACCTGAGAAATAATCATGATGTTGTGGATACTGATTACTCCCTTGCTGCCTTGCTTGTAAAGTGGAGTATTCATTTCAGGGGCAAATAGTTTTTCATTCATGAATCATTCACTTATTTGTTCACTTATAAGTGTAAAGTAATATTTTACAACCTTATTGAGCACCTACTCTATGCCACCACTAGGCAAAAAGGTACATAGAGAAATATGGCACAGTCCCAAGCTTCAAAGAGCTCACAATCTAATTGTGATACTGATACATCGATGGATAAGTGCATTGAGACGTCTTCAGTGCAATGAACAGGCGGATGTGAGAGCACAGGGGCAGTGTGGCCAACCCAGTCTAGAGTTTGGGGGAAGTGGAGGGCGGCTTGTCAAGAAAGACTTCCCAAAGGAAGTGACCCATGAACTAAGCCTTAAAGGGTAGTAGGGGTTAGCCAGGTACAGGTGAAGGAGTGGAAGGACCATCTAGGCAGAGGGGACATTATGAGCAAAGGAACAGAGGCAAGAAACAAGACAGCCCAAAGGGACTGCAAACTCTTCTTTGTGGTTGAAGTGTGAGAGGCCAGGTAGGGATTGGTAAGGGAAGGCACTGCAGGAAGAAGCTGAAGCCAGATCACAGAAGGCTATGCATGTCATTCCAAGAAGCTGGGACTCGATCCTGTAGGCAATGGGGAGTCAATGCACAGTTTTAAGTGGGAGTGTGATATGGTCAGGTTTATATTTAGAGATATCACCTAGCAGCAGCCATAAGGACAGATTTAAGGGACTTCTCTGGCAGCCCAGTGGTTAAGACTCTGCGCCTGCAAGGCAGGGGATGCAGGTTCGATCCCTGGTCGGGGAACTAAGATCCCACATGCCTCACGGCACGGCCAAAAAATAAAAATAAATACATAAATAAAAAAGAAACTGCTCTCAGGAAAAAGAAAAAAAAAAAAAGGACAGATTTAAGGGAGCCAAACCTGAGATCAAAAAATGTGGAAGCTTCTGAAGAATCCAGATAGTCCAATTGGATCAAGAGACTGAACTAGGACAACCATAATAAGGTCAGAGAAGAGAAGGGAAATTCTAGAAACAAGAGGGAATCTTGGCTGAACTTGGAACCTGATTGCATGTGGAAGGTAAAGAAGAGAGAGGACTCAAGGATGACATCAGCCTTCTAGCTTGAGAGGGTGGTGGCCATCTCCCTACCCCTACAGTACCCAGGAAGAGAGTCATGCCCTGAATAAGAGATGGATTTTAGGGGAACAATGATGTGTTTAATTTTGACACTTTTGAATTTGAGGTGCCCATGGACCCTCCAAGTACAGGTGTCCACTAGATGGAAAAGTCCAAGCTGGAGGTATTAGATTTGAAAGTCATCAGCATAGAGTAGTTTTTATACCATGAAAGTAGAAGTGAAGCCTCAGGAAGAATGTGGAATTCTAGCCAGTTGTGGCCAAGGATAGATCTCTAAAACTCCAATATCTAAAGCCCCCAATTATCCTGATGAATTTGGAGGGAAAGTTGTTTACGGGACTCAAGGTGTGGGACTTGAAAAGGACGCTTGGGGAAAGTGGTGAGGGTTTGGAATAGTCATTAGGAAAAACAAGAGTTGAAAAATGAAAGTTGAAAAGCAGTCACAGGATTGATGCGTGATGCTGAGGGCCTGGCTGAGGTTGGAGATCATGAATTTGTAGTGACGGAGTCTACATGGTTGTGTGACTTTCTCTATCAAAATTTAACCACTTAAGGGTGAGGGGAAAGCATAACACTGATCCAGATTTGGCGTTGTGCTGGAGGATGTGCAAGAAGGAGATTAATACACAGTATTAGTAAGAAAATAATTTAAATCATCAATCATAGAATCTAGGCTCTGAGCTGGAGTGATAGACTGGAATAAAATGAAAAGTTGAATAAAAGTAGATTTCTATGAGGTTAAAGGGCCCTTGTTTCAGGATTGAGGAGTGAAAAAGCCAGGAGGTCTTTGGTTACGATCCCCAATTTCCGAAGTGGAATAGTTCCGGGTAACTAGTAGGTCCAGCACGCTAATGGATGCTGGTGGATGAAGTGGTACAGAGATTTAAGGTCATCAGAATTTATGGGATAAAGGGACATTGGGCCTCGAGAGACGGTCAGACATTGAAGGTACCTAGAGGATGTTAAGAGGAATACCATGAGCCCAAGTCCATAGTGACTAGCTGGGAAGGTTGCTAAGTGACACAGATGTACATTCAATGAATTTTAGGCCTGAATCGGGTGCTTTTCTAATACAAAATAAATGTTAAAACTGATTCTCCAAGAATAACACAACAGACAGTTGAATGAAACAGACCTGAATCAAATTCTGACACCACCTCATTTGACTTGGTCAAGTTACTTAAGCTCTTGGAGTCTTGATTTTACCATTTGTAAAATAGGGATGATACTAATACC
The DNA here is from genome assembly GCF_028564815.1 of Eubalaena glacialis. Taxonomy (NCBI): domain Eukaryota; kingdom Metazoa; phylum Chordata; class Mammalia; order Artiodactyla; family Balaenidae; genus Eubalaena; species Eubalaena glacialis. The sequence continues at coordinate 7,894,893 of NC_083725.1, read as the reverse complement.
TTATATACCCACTTGATACTTTCATAGGGTTGCTGGGAAGATTAATTGAGATGATACATATGAAGCACTTAATACTTGGAACATGGCAAACACTGAATAAAAATTAGCTATAATAATAGTTAATGATTATATGGTACTTGCTATATGCCAAGTATCATTTTAAGCATTAGTTCCATATTACAAATAAGAGTATGGGAGGCCCAGAAACCCGAGGTGTCCTGACAAAGATCACACAGCTAGTCGGTGTTGGAGCTGGTGTTCAAACCCAGGTAGTCTGGCTCTAGAGGCTGGACTCTTGATTACTAATGTCTCCCCATAATAGGAATATTTATTTGTATTAATATCACTTCAAATGAATTTATCAATTAAAAAACTTTTATTGAGCACCTTTTAGATGTAAAGCACTGAATTAAAGAGGCATAAGACCAGGACATGGAAGCAACCTAAATGTCCATCGACGGATGAATGGATAAAGAAGAGGTGGTACATATATACAATGGAATATTACTCAGCCATAAAAAAGAACAAAATAATACCATTTGCAGTGACGTGGGTGGACCTACAGATTATCATACTAAGTGAAGTAAGTCAGAGAAAGACAAATATCATATGGTATCTCTTATATGTGGAATCTAAAAAAAGGTACAAATGAACCTATTTACAAAACAGAAATTAAGTCACAGATGTAGAAAACAAACTTATGATTACCAAGGGGGAAGGGGGGAGGGATAAACTGGGAGATTAGGATTGACATAGACACACTAAAATATATAAAATAGATAACTAATAAGAACCTACTGTATAGCACAGGGAACTCTCCTCGATACTCTGTAATGACCTATATGGGAAAAGAATCTAAAAAAGAGTGAATATATGTACATGTATAACTGACTCACTTTGCAGTACAGCAGAAACTAACACAACATTGTAAATCAACTATACTCCAATAAAAAATAATTTTTAAAAAGCTATCACTTATAGCACTTTTTGTACATCCTCAATTTCTAAATGTAGATCACCAATAAAATTCTTTGCCATTTAACTTAGATTATATATATAATAATATATATAATCTTATATATATAATAATATATATATAATCATATATATGTATATAAAGAGGTATAAGAAAATACCTGGATTAAACAACCTGAGGGCCTCCTGAGGCTCCCTTGGCCGCACTGTCCCTAGGACCCTCGGCCACTGCAGTGACCCACTCAGCGCTCCTCCCACCATTCCTGGACACTGCACAGGTTGGGATGTGGCTTCCCCGCATTTGCTGAGAGAGCCAAGTGACTGAACCCAAAAGTGCAGGTGTGTTATCTCCCCCACGACCGTGAGGAGAACACAGCAGGAGCCCTACAGGAAGGTTCCTTCTCTGCCGTGCCCTGTTCAGAGGCGTGGTTTTTCAGTACATCTCCTCTGGAGACACCTCTCATGGCCAAGCTGGAACACCTGGTGAGTGACCAGCTGTGTCTCTTGTGACGTGTCAGAAAGCAGCGGCCAGCGTGGTAACACATCCCCTTGCACTTGTCTCCCAGCTTTTCCTCCCCGTCCCCCTTCTCCCTCACTCCCACCTGGGGTTGACCTCATTGTCTCAATCTCTGCGTACCAGAGGGTCTCTGAACATAAGGAATTTACATAAAGCTTTAGAAGGATTAAGCCTATGTCTGCATGAAATAAGTTACAATACAAATAACTATTTGATAAATACCAAATGAGCAGCATGCACCAGAGCACAAGTTTGCAGCCCAGCCTGAATATCATTAACTACATGATCTTGCATTTTCTGTGCCTCGGTTTCCTCATATATAAAACAGGTATGGTGAGACATGTGTTGTAGTTTCATACATTGACGGTAAGAATAAAAAATGGCACAATCTCCAGACAAGAAAATTTGAGGACGTTTATAAAAATTGAGCACTCTTTTACCCTTTGATCCAGCAGTCCCAGCCTCTAAATCTATCCTACAGACACTCTTGCACACATGTGAAAGGCTGATGTGAAAGTCATTTACTGCAGCATTGCTTATAACAGATTAAAAACAACCCAGGTGGGACTTCCCTGGAGGCACAGTGGTTAAAAATCTGCCTGCCAGTGCAGGGGACACGGGTTCGAGCCCTGGTCCGGAAGATCCCACATGCCGCGGAGCAACTAAGCCCTTTGCCACGACTACTGAGTCTGCGCTCTAGAGCCTGCAAGCCACAACTACTGAAGCCCGCGCGCCTAGAGCCCGTGCTCCGCAACAAGAGAAGCCACTGCAGTGAGAAGCCCGCGCATCGCAACGAAGAGTAGCCCCAGCTCGCTGCAGCTAGAGAAAGCCCGCACGCAGCAACGAAAACCCAACGCAGCCAAAAATAAATAAATAAATAAACTTATTTTTTAAAATCCCAGGAGTTCATTATTAGACAAAACACAAAAATTTGATATGAAAATAATACCCTCCTTTCAAGGCTTAAATGAGATAACCCATGTCAAATTCCTAGCATAGTACCTGACACATAGTAGGATCTCAGAAAATGGTGACTACAAAAATAACTCTCAGTTGAAGTGGAGGTAGAAAGGCTTTAAGAAGGAAGGAGAACTTGACCTCATCCTGGAAGCTGGGGAAGACTCAGAGAGAAGTAGGGAAATGGGGAGGGTCCCCAACGAGGAGTGGGGGGCACAGGGGAGCAAAGCTGTGAGGGCAGAATGGCAGGTGGAAGGAAGGCTCTGGACGGAGTGGCCCAGGGGATCAGAGCAGAGTGGCGCATAGGGGCAGTGGGAGGTGGAGTTAGTAGAGAAGTTGGGGCACATGGGGAGGGATTGAATTGTATCATGAACTTGAGACTTTATTCTTTGGGCCATAAGAGTAACTAATTTTATATTTGTATTGTAGCTTATGGTAGAAAATCAAACCTTATTGGTTGGATTTGATACCAACCCAAATCAATATTATGAGCCTCTCAAATATTCTTGGGCTAGAAATGACCTAAGAGACGTGGCAAATGTCAAGGAATTTCCCTTTTAGGGAGAGCAAGTTTGGTCAGAGTTGGTCATCACCAAGCTGGCTCAGTCTGTTGAAGGTTTTCAAACTAAACAGTGATTTCACATGTTTTGATGTTGGTCATGGCTTTGGATTTTATTGGATCTTATATACATAAGAAAAAACATGAACCAACTTAAAGCAAAAGAGGGAAGGAAAAATGACCATCTAAAAGTCAATTGGTTTAGGGCCTTTCTCTCTGCTAAAGGTTCCAAAGTTCAAAACAACAACGAAATCCCACAATAAGTTGGGCCCAGAGGGCTAAACAATAACAAAAGTTGCTTGTCTCCCTTTGGATGGTTTCCAAATTTATACAACAAAGTTCCCATTAAATATGCAGGAAGTTCTGATTATTTACGATGTAATTTAATATTGACATGTTATTAAGTGAGCTGACCCTCCCCCAAGCCTTTAGAATTTCACATCTAATGACTGCAGGATAACTCCCCTACCAAGGCTCAGAGGTTGGTAATCAACGGTTTTCCTCTGCGAGATATTTTTTTCTTCAAAAAGAAATTCCAATAGGTTGACTGTATTCTCACTGTCTTGTACATTTCCTGAATTGTGTGCAAGAGGATTTCACGGAGAGAGAGATTTCTATGGTCTTTTTTATGCTGAACAGGCTAAGCTCTGGAGACTCACTGCCTAAACCCATTACACACAGATCAACTAACTCTGTGACTGGGTTTGTGATGCCAGATTAATTTACCCACACACCAGGTCGGGAGAAAATGACTTTACACACCTCCTTTGCACTAGCAAAGAATGTGGAGATCATTTTACAGGAAAGAGAAAGACAGGTCTGTAACGGAGGTCAAGGCTGAACAGATAGGATGCCACCTTCCATGCCATTCAGTTACAGGCGGCAAAGGGGCCCCATCTGAGACGTGAAAGAAAGCAAAAGGCCTGAGAGGGAATGATGAGGGGTTGGGGATATTTGCAAAGGGTAGCAGCTAACAAATGAGATATTTGGGGCTGGACGGTCTCGTAGGAAAGCACTGAACTGAGGAATGGGAAACCTGTCCAGTGTGATTTATTCCCAGGTCCCTCATTAGCCTCCCGTCTGCTGTGTGAACTTGGGCCAATCACTTAATCTCTGGTAGAATTTCCTTTCTTCCTCCCAGAGAGGAAAAAAATGAGCTACAGTATGTCAAGGTCTCTAAGGGGCTGGCATTGTTAGAGCAGATTCTGGCAGCCTTAACAGCTCTAGTACGGGTCGGAACAAAAAGATTTTGGCGTGATGTCTTAGCTGCTGCTTGAAGGATGTGGTTTTCCAAATCCTCGGGACGGGATCTCTAACACCCAAGGCAGCTCTGACTGGGCTCGTCTCTGGAGATGCTGGAGGTCTTCTGTTTAGCCCTTTGGTCCATACACTGTGTAAAGTCAGGTGAGTTTCCCCATCAGCCAAACAGGTATAAAGATACCATACGTTGCCCGGTGGTTTTGAGGATTTAAAGTGTATAACGTACCTTGTGTTGTGGCCAGCACAGAATACGTGTGCTGTACTGATGGCTCTTATTATTCACCAGCTTGCTTTAGACGTTCCTTATCAATTATGAATATTTCTTATATCAGCAGCAAAGAATGTTATGAAAACTAACTTCCCTCTTGGACAAATTACTTATGCTTTGTGCATCAGTTTTCTCATCTGTGGAACAGTAATAATGGCACCTGTTTTCTATGACTCTGGTGAGGATTAAGTGAAATAATGCGTACAAAGAACTGGGCTCAGAAATAATAAATAATAAAAGCATAATCAATGATTTAAAATAGCTACTATTATTATTTTTATCATCATCATCATCATCATGGTAAAAAATCATTGTGAATTCTCCTCCTACGGTCTAAAGTTTTCTCTCACTGCTTTAGTTGTGAACGACTATCATGCTACACGAGCAGTGAAGGATTGAGCACACGTGAATTAATGGTCTGTGTTCTGATCAGTCACATATTAGTAATAAGGATAATACTTGCTCTTCGTATTAATAGTTATCCATAAATGACATAAATTTAGAAGACTGTTATGAGGATGAGGTAAGCTTGGCACATGGCAAGCATTCTATGGTGCTTGTTAACCAAATAAACACATACATATATAGAAAGACAAGGCGAGCTCATGAATCATTATCCTTAGCCTTGCTTGTGCCCTACATAACCAAGTGTTTTCTCTTCTCTAGGTTGGTTAAAGGTACTTACAGAGCGTGTCGGTGCTGACACAGGGGTCTGAACAGAGCTCTCTAAGAGTCCTTATGTCTCCCGCAGCCTCAGGTCTGGTGCCGGCCACTATGCTTCCCCACGTTCTCACATCTTTGCCCCATCCTTTCCCTTGATCACATCCTGTCCAGCACATTTACCACCTGCTGCTCACCAGTTACTGTCTGTCCTGTCCTGGAGGTTCTGGGTACCACATTTCCCGGGAGAAATGGAAATTCTTTGTTTCTGACTGCATTACCATCTCAGCCTTATCACATCCCTGGGGGCTAGAGAGATGGGGACCAGGGCCCGGGCAGAGAAAGGACACCAGGAGAGGAGAGCCTGGGACTCTGACCACTTGGGACAGAGATAGGAGACTGGAGAAGGCCCCCCCACCCCCGAGTTTTGGATTCAGCCTTTACATTCACATTTACGCCCGAAAGGGAGGAAAGCAAGTAGGGAGACAGCCCCTGGGAGCTAGGTACCCAAGTGAGGGAAGTTTATGAGGGGCGGCAGGGATGGAGAACAATTTACACCGTGTTCTTACTCACTGCCCCTCGCCTCCCTGCACCAGGGACAGCCTTGTTAATGAGGGGAGTGCGATGGAGAAAGAGACAGATTTTCTCCAGGTTTCTTCAAGCTGCCCATGTAAACTGGCCATGGGCTTCTCAGCATGTTTTCAGGCTAATTCAATCTAAGCTGTCAATAACTGATAGCAGCTTTATAATTGGGACCCCGGGATCCCGGGCAGTCAGACTCTCAGGTGCTATAGCAGACGCCTAGGGAGATATTCTGGCTTTAGGGGATCTTCTGTCTCCTCCACCATCCAGACCCCAGCACACGTCTGGCTCTGCGCTGCCTATGTTTAAGGCCCAATACCCTTTCTCTGCTTGCCCCACAGCCAGCAATCTCCCTGGTGACCAGCAGTGTGTTAGGGGCTGAAATTAGCAAACCTGGTCCCAGATTGGGAGGGGGCACGAGAAGACCTTTGGAAGAGCTCATTCACAGGCCCCTCCGGTCTGTCTCAGACCTCACCTGCACTCAGGAACACCTCTTTGCCCACTCCTCTGTATTCATTTCATGGATTTGTCAAAAGCTCAGCTCTGCAGTTAGCCCCTCCTGCAGCCCAGCTTTTCTTGGGCCCCTTCACAAAGGGCTTCCACCTTGATTAAAGGACTGTGCTCAGCATTCTTCACAAACGCTGCAGGAGGAGGGCTGTGGGACCTTTTGAAGAAGGAAAGAAGGGAGGAATGGAGTTGGGGGCGTTGAGACTTAAGCCCCCAAATAAACCAGACCCACACAAAATGTCAGGGCTCCAGGGCGTTTTTCCACAGTGAGATCATTCTCTTTCTAACCAACCATCAGGAGCCATGCCTCTGGGAACTATACGTGCCCATCAGGTCCAGTCCCCTGCCTCCATGCATGAGGATGGCTCAGAGACGGCACACTCCTCTAAAAGTCCCTGTTTACCCTTCTCTCCCCGCGTCAGTGTCTCACACTCCTGATCACGAGGCACGTAATCCTGAGGGCCCCTTCTAGGCCCAGGGGCTGGTTTCACCATCCTGTAACACAGGAAACATTTCAGGACGTCTTTGGGATGCTCAACCGTCTGGCTTCCTGTCGGTGAGCCCTGTGACCTGTCCGGAGTCACCAGGACGGTGGTCATTCTCTAACTTCTCTTTCTATCAACAGTAGCAGCCACAGTTTGGAGATTCAGCGCCGTGCTTCCTCTCGAGCCTGGATCGGTGCATGCTTCCACCCCCTGGCTGCCCTAGAGATGGTTCCGAAGGTGCTGAGCTTAACAAGCACTTGGAAAAGCGAGCCAAAGGCATGAAGGAGATAAAATCTATCATCATCCCTCTGCTTCCCTCTTTTCCTTTATTTCTCTCTCTACCTTTAAACACTGACACTGCCATAGTTCTCAATTTTAATCAGTTTGCTGATTAAGTTAATGAAATTATTCAATGACATTTACTAAGCACCTACAAGATATTATCAAGAAAAATGTAGTGATTCTACACTTCTTTGTTTTACTTCCTATTTTGCTGCTTTCCTGGGAGGGGTCCCAGGAAGATACATGTATCTTCTCACCACTTCTTTGAGCAGACAAAGACGCAGGCAAATGCTTATCAAGCTTTTTCTACTTGTTCATCACTCACTTGCCACTTATAGAAAGACACGGTAGCATCTCTGCCCTTGAGACACTTAGTCTCTTTTGGCCAGATAGCATTACACTTAGGTAGTACCTATTATGTGCCGGGCACAGTTCGACAGCACTCATTTACTATTCCTGTGAAATAGGCATATTATTCCTGCTTTATAGATGAGGAAACCAAGGCTCAGAGAGGTTGAGTAACTTGCCCAAGGTGACACAGCTAGAGAGGACAGAGCTGTATTCAAACCTGAGTGGCTAACTTCAGAATCCACACACTTTACCCCTATGCTATGCAGCCTTTTAAATGTGTCTCCACAACAGTGAGAAAGCCAGGCAAGGCAGCACAGAAACAAACACTCAGTGGTTACAGTGGAGACTGAGGTTATGGGTTTAGAGCAAGAAAGAAATGGTTCTTGGGGAGAGAACCACAGAAAGAGCTGGGCTGGACTGTTTCAAGGCTAACAGAAGACCTTGTTCATGTGCGGAATGAGGGAGATAACCTGGAGATCTGAAGAGGAGCTAAAGGGTAGGATGGGAGCCTCTCCTAACTTAAGAATAAAGAAAATAGGAAAGCTCTTCTCTGCAAAATGACAGTACTAAGATTACCTCCTTCCTGGTTTTGTGAGAATTAGAACAATGCCTTGCACGTAGTAAGTGTAAGTTTGGGCTATACTATTACTATTATTGTTCTTGGATGAACTTTTACTCCAGGACTAGCTCAAGTTGGGGACCGGGGAGCCTGGCTTGTATTATGGTGTCTTAGGTTAGTGACTGAAACACAGTGAAAATCTTTATTCCTGGCCAAGCAACACTGTGTTCTCATTTCAAACCCACTTATAAATCCTGCAGTGGAAAAAAACCAGGACTGGCCCGTAGGGAACTCACTGTAAGGGCCTGACACTTGGGCCACACTCTCACTAAGTCTGCTGGCAGAAGACCTTCAGGCCACCCAGCCCCACCTGTAGGTGGAAGGCAATTAAATGGGTGATCTCACTGGGTCCCTTTTGACCGAGGAAAGGGCCTGAGCCTGTGGTCCTGTAAACAGACTCCTGTGCATTGCAAACCATGGGCGTTTTTGTGGATTGTTCTTTGTTCAGAAAAAGCCAGAGCCATTCTGAGAAGTCTGCAGAATGTTAGCGCTGTCACTCCTAAAGTAACCTAACTCTGTTACCCAGCCGGTCAGCAAAGTAAAGCAAGGTATCCGTCTCTGTGAGTCAGGGTTTATTTAATATTCACCACCCTGGCAGTTTTTTGACTGATGAAAATGTTTTGCAAACAGAACCTGGTCCTGTTTTTCTCCACGCTCCTTCCCCTGCCAAACGTCGAGTGAGAGGTTGGCAGAGGTGCTGCTAAACTAGTAGGGCTGATGAGATAGTATCTCCGTGTCCTTGTAACACAAAACATTTATTTTGCAGCGAGTTGAAAGCCAAATTGAAAGTGGTCCAAGATTTCTGGGAGCGAGAGGCTTGATCTTCCCCCTCGCTGGACGGTCTGGTTTGTTGACTTTCTGCCCTTGTGTACCCACAGGCAGCGCACAAGCCGCTACCACCACCCCGAGACTCACGCTATGAGGAAGGCAGTTCTGGATGCACCAACCGCCCCCCCCCAACCTCAGCCCAGGAAGTTGGGGAGACTGCCTATGTTCAGTGAAAGACACAAGCTCTGATGGCCAAACCAGGCTGGTGACTCCCTCCCCGTCCTACCTTTGCCCTCTGTCTGTCGGGGACCCAAAGCCCTAAGTACAGACACAGCCTGGGGACCACGCAGCGGCCTCAGCAGACACAAGGGCATTTAGCCGAGGGCTTGACTCCCGTGCAGCAAGACGGCGAAGCCTCACAGCAGACCAGTTCCCCGGCTGGACCAGCCTCAGGTGCTGCCTCTGTTAAAATCCTGGCTCTTACTAGGATGGGGCCCTGGGCAAATTACCTGATGACTGTATCTGCAAAATGGGGATCATAATAGTACTTACCTTCTAGGCTGTTGTGAGACTTAGAACAGTGAGCGCAGTACAAGTGTTAGCTATGCCATTACTATTACTGTCAACGGTAAGGTGTGAGTATGGTTCCCTCTTCACGATCCAGGAGTCACTGACACCTGCTCTCAGTGGCCGTGCTGTGACCACCGGCTGGGCCCTGGTGCCTCTTCTCATGAAGGCTCACCTTCCTCTTACCTCAGAGCTGGCTTTGTGTTGTCTCTGAGGCTCCTTGGATTCATAATCGATTTCTTTGGCCCTGCTTCTTGCACGGGACTCCCAGCACTGGTACCACTCAGCCTCAGTCTCTTCGTTCAGTTACTTAAAACACAATTGTCCAAACTCTTCCTTTCAAGAAAGCAGAAAAACCTAAAGAGCTGGTCCCAAGGTGATTTACAACCACACCACTGGAGGTCCTGCTCCAGAAAATGCGCCATCGCCTCATGACCTGTTCATCTAACTCTGGTTTATTGGGTGCTACTTACATCAGAATTTCTCAACCTGAGCACCAGTGGATATTTTAGAGCAGATAACTCTTTTTTTTTTTTAAATTTTTATTGGATTATAATTGCTTTACAATGTTGTGTTAGTTTCTGCTGTACAGCAAAGTGAATCAATTATATGTATACATATATCCCCTCTTTTTTAGATTTCCTTCCCATTTAGGTCACCACAGAGCACTGAGCAGAGTTCCCTGTGCTATACAGTAGGTTCTCGTTAGTTATCTATTTTATACATAGTAGAGTATATATGTCAATCCCAATCTCCCAGTTCATCCCACCCCCCCTTCCCCCCCTTGGTATCCATAAGTTTGTTCTCTACGTCTGTGTCTCTATTTCTGCTTTGCAGATAAGTTCATCTGCACCATTTTTCTAGATCCACATGTAAGTGATATTATAGGATATTTGTTTTTCTCTTTCTGATGGAGCAGACAACTCTTTGTTGTGGATGCCATCCTGTGCATCGTGGGACACTTAGCAGTGTCCCTGGCCTCTACCCACCAGACACCAGTAGCCCCCAGTCATCCAGTTGTGACAACCCAAATATCTCTAAGACAAGCCAATGTCCCCAGTGGTAAGGTTGTCAGATTTAGCAGATAAAAAGATAAAGATATGTTTTATTGGGCACCTTATTCTGGGGGCAGATCACCTCTGTCGGGAACCACTGGGTTAGGTGTCAAGCCCTGAGCCTGGTGTGTTCACAACCATTTACCCACATGATAACCGTGTCAGGCAGTTATGAAGATGAGAAACTGATGAGATATCTCCTCACACCAGTCAGAATGCCCATCATCAAAAAATCCACAAACCATATATGCTAGAGAGGGTGTGGAGAAAAGGGAACCCTCTTGCACTGTTGGTGGGAATGGAAATTGATACAACCACTATGGAGAACAGTATGGCGGTTCCTTAAAAAACTAAAAATAGAACTACCATATGATCCTGTAATCCCATTCCTGGGCATGTACCTGGAGAAAAACATGGTCCGAAAGGATACATGCACCCCAATGTTCACTGCAGCACTATTTACAATAGCCAGGACATGGAAGCAACCTAAATATTCATGGACAGAGGAATGGATAAAGAAGATGTGGTACACATATACAATGGAATATTACTCAGCCATTAAAAAAGAATGAAATAATGCCACTTGCAGCAACATGGATGGACCTAGAGATTGTCATACTGAGTGAAGTAAGTCAGACAGAGAAAGAGAAATATCATATGATATCGCTTCTATGTGGAATCTAAAGAGAAATGATAAAAATGAACTTATTTACAAAACAGAGACCGACTCACAGACTTAGAGAACAAACCTTATGGTTACCAGGGGGAAGGCGGAGGGGGAAGGGATAGTTAGGGAGTTTGGGATTGACATGTACACACTGCTATATTTATTTATTTATTTATTTATTTATTTATTTTTATTTGGTTATGCCGGGTTTTAGTTGTGGGAGGCGGGCTCCTTAGCTGTGGCATGCAAACTCTTAGTTGAGACATGCATGTGGGATCCAGGTCCCTGAGCAGGGATCGAACCCTGGCCCCCTGCATTGGAAGCACGGAGTCTTAACCACTGGACCACCAGGGAAGTTCCCCACACTGCTGCATTTAAAATGGATAACCAACAAGGACCTAGTGTACAGCGCAGGGAACTCTGCTCAATATTCTGTAACAACCTAAATGGGAAAAGAATTTGAAAAAGAATAGATACATGTATGTGTAAAAACAAAGCAAAACAAAACAAAGATGAGAAACTGGGTCTTGGAGAGGGAAAGCAGTTTGCCCCAGTCAGCCGGGTGGGTGACTAATTTCAGGCTCTTTCTGTTCTATTTCAGCGGCTGGATGGTGTTCATCCTCCTGTAGAATCTTCCCTGTTTATGAGCACGGAGGAGCCCCCATTCCCACCTCATTCCAACCCTTCTGCGCCGATGCTCTGATAACTGGGGCGTCGATTGCACAAAGGGCCAAACCAGACACTGTCCCACAAACCTCTGCAGCTTGCGCAGCTCTGCAAGCCTCGCCGGGAGAGAAGGCGAGGGGAGGAGGGGAGGGGGAGGAGCAGCAGGGGGTGCGGGGTCCCTGCCTCTCGCTGCTCGGCAGCCCACGCCTGGAGAGACAAAGGGCGCGCGGTGAGGCATGATCGCTTCCCGGGCTCCGCCACCCAGTCAATGGGGCGTGCTGGATCCCTGCCCTCGGACGCTCTCGGGCCTTATTAACAGACCTCAGCTGTTGCCTAAAGCCCTTACCTCACCCAAGAGGGCTCTATTTGCATGATAATGCCCTCTTTGGGGGGATGATTGCTTAATTAAAGAACAGCAATCACTTTAATTAGCATGTCTCCTTGCGCCCTGGTCCTTCCTCAGATTCCAACGAGCTGCTCATTAGGTCTGGGCACTGGCACAAATCTGGGGCCTCTGTCACCAAAGGGAGGCTCCCAGGGCTGGCAGCTCCAGCCAGGACCCTGGGGACAGGAGGCCCAGCCCTACCAAGAGCACAACCCAGGCTTTGTGAGGAGAGCGACCGAAGGGCCTGGGCCTGCACCCTCAGGGCCCACGACCTGCGTGCAGGGGAGGGCCAGGCCCTGGAGGGTGACATCTGCTGGCTTTCTCTCAGCCTCTGCTCATCCACTCAGGCCACACTTCCCTTTTCAGCTCTTTTTGCCCTTAACCTTTCGCTGCCTGATACCATCCTCCTCCTCCCATGAGCTACTTTCTATGACCCCCCAACCCATCTCTCTTCTCCTCCCCACCCCACACCTGAATCTGTTTTCATCTCAGTGCCCCGCAGATTCCTCACCCCCAGTTTTAGGGGGTGATTTTCTCCCTTAACAGGTTGTGTAGGGGATGGCACATAAAACAAAATAAAAACAAACAAGGAAAAACACCTGTCCTGATCCAGAGATGGTCTCCTCCCCTGGGTGAGATCACTACCTTTCTTTAGCTTCACTTCCTTGAGATCTAGGGAGATATCCAGGGCCCTGAGAAGGATTTCCAGAAATGTGGGCCAATGTGGATTCTTACTGCCAAAGCTCACCTTTCTCTGATTGTTAGTAAAGCAGAAGTTATTTAGTTGGTTGCTGGACAACCACTTCCTATACACTACAAGGAATGTCAGCCAAACTGTACTTTGATATTTCTCTTGATGTTTTCTAGAAGATCTTTTCTAGAATAAGGACAATAGCCTCCCCTCCAGAAAAAAATCTTCTCTCTTTGCCTGGATGTCAATGTACCTAACATCAATTGACCTTCAGCCCCCTTTCCTACATCACACACCTACACACACACACACACACACACACGCACACACACTCCATCCCTCAAGGCCTCTGTCTGTAAGATTCTGTCTATTGCAAATAAAGGTAAAATACACATTTAAAAAGTGATAAGATAGAAATAGCCCTGGATTTGCACTCAAGAGATCTGGCTTCCAGTGCAAGTTTAGCATGTGAGGCAGAAACACCCCTTCCACCCGTTTTCTGGGGTTTTCAGGAAGACAGTGAGAGAGAGACTCCTGTACCCCAACCCTGGAGAGGGACCCAACCCAGCCTCTCACTCAGTTTGGGGCTCTCTCCCGCCTCAGCCTGCTGAACGCATGTCCAGCCTGTACCATCTCCAGCTTGCTGGCCTTTGTGCCCCCAGAGTGAGCAGGCCTGGGCCCCCCTTCAGAGTCCCCGCCTTCGCCGGCGTGGCAGGAGAATTCAGGGTGGGGAGGAGGTAGCTGGGAGCAGCTCTGGGGACGCAGGCTGGAGAGAGAAGGGGGAGGGGAGGGCACACACGAGGTGGGGGTCCCCGGGGAGAAAGAACCTCCATCAACCCTGGGCATCATCCTGTGGAGAGAGTAACAACAAATCAGAGGTAAATCCACTTCCTGGCAGGAAGCTGAGCCTGAAACCAGATGAAGCCACAGCGGTTCAAAGGCAGAGTGACACCCAAACAAGAGAGCAGCTCTTAATCCCCCATAGAAAGATGAGAATGGGGAACTCAGGCCCAGGAGGGAGATTGCCCGGCTTTGTTTAACCAGGACTGAAAACACAGCCCTATTGAGAGGCCGGGCCTCCGAGACACAGACCCGGAGGGGTAGTTGCCAATTTGAAGGCAGCCCAAGGCTGCCAGCTTTCACCTTTTTAGCTCTGGCCTTGGCAGTAATGAGGCGAAGGGGCAGGACTTTTAACTGGCTGGGTCAGAAATATTTCCTCATTAGACAAACATTGGGGGGGTGGGGAGGGTGGGCAGGGGATGAGTCTCAGCTTGGAACCAAGAGGTTCCAGAAAAGAGGCAGAGCCGGGGGCCTGTGAGGCAGGCTCCTTCCACCCCCAGCCCTGCTGAGTCCCCAGGCCCTTCACCTCCGCCGCAGCCTCAATGCTGCCATCTTCACCACAGCTTGAAGGGAGCCAGAAGCAGTGTCAAGCGGGCCAGAAGAAGGTCCAGACAGACATGATGTGACAAACGGGTGGCCAGGGGAGAGGCCTGCCCCGAGGCTAGTTCTTGACCTGTGAGTCAGCACCTGGGCTAACGTAAACTCGGGGAGGACATCCCTCAGCCGTTGGGCAGACAGGGCCCATGGGAGGGAGGGGTCCCTCTCCTGGGTGGCAGCAGGGCCACATCCTGCATCCTGCTGGGTCTTCTCCAAAGCTGTTTGTCAACCTGCTCCCCTCAGGGACCTAATTAGGGCTTAGGAGGTGATTCACAGAGATGAGAAAGGGGATGGTCCAAGCTGAGTGAGGGGATCCCATCCTCTCAGCCACACATCTCAACCAGAGGTCTGCTTATGTTTACTTGATATACCTTCCCTGTAAGATTTCAGCTAAAGAGACAATCACAGAATCTAGAAAGTTTGAAAGGCAACACCCTAAGGGGTAAGATGCTCTGGAGGAAAGATTCATAGATCTCTATTTTCAGGAAAACATCTCTGCGGAGTTGGCATCCAAATGTAATTCATTAAATAAATGCTTATCAAACACCTTGTTTATATGCCCACTAGTTCCACAGAAGATTTGAGGAAGCTTATGAAGAGATGCACATAAAAAGTAGAGAGGTAAATATAAATGGGAATAAATTACCAGGACCAGAGAAAACATACCTTAACAGAAATCCAGACTAGGGAAGAGAAGTCTATAGATGCAGGTGATCAAGTTCTATATATTTACTGTTACTGGACTCCAAAGTGACTTCTGATTTTCCTATAAGGCAGGGGGTGGGGGGAGAGGGTCTGGTATCTAATTCTCTTTATCAGAATACAAGAACTATACCAGCTTCTCAGGCTAAGCAAAAACATTTTCCACCTTAAAATTTGAGAAGAAATTTTTCACAATGAACATCATACAGGAAGTGCTGTGTAACAGAATTGACTATGTCTTTAGCAGGCTACTGAAGGAATTGGACTCCTTTGGCAGATTCTGGGCTTAGTCAATTAAAACTAAAAGCATTAACATTAAACTGCAACTCTATAAAAATAGCTTGTTAGTGTATAGGAATGCAACAGATTTCTGTGCATTAATTTTGTATCCTGCTACTTTACCAGTTCATTGATTAGCTCTAGTAGTTTTCTGGTAGCATCTTTAGGATTCTCTATGCATACTATCATGTCATCTGCAAACAGTGACAGTCTTACTTCTTCTTTTCCAATTTGGATTCCTTTTATTTTTTTTCTTCTCTGATTGCTGTGGCTAAACCTTCCAAAACTATGTTGAATAATAGTGGTGAGAGTGGGCAACCTTGTCTTGTTCCTGATCTTAGAGGAAACGGTTTCAGTTTTTCAACATTGAGAACAATGTTAGCTGTGAGTTTGTCATATATGGCCTTTATTCTGTTGAGGTAGGTTCCCTCTATGCTCACTTTCTGGAGAGTTTTTATCATAAATGGGTGTTGAATTTTGTCAAAGGTTTTTTCTGCATCTATTGAGATGATCATATGGTTTTTATCCTTCAATTTGTTAATACGGTTTATCACGTTGATTGATTTGCATATATTGAGAATCCTTGCATTCCTGGGATAAACCCTACTTGATCATAGTGTATGAGCCTTCTAATGTGCTGTTGGATTCTGTTTGCTAGTATTTTGTTGAGGATTTTTGTATCTATGTTCATCAGTGATATTGGCCTGTAGTTTTCTTTTTTTGTGACATCTTGGTCTGGTTTTGGTGTCATGGTGATGGTGGCCTCGTAGAATGAGTTTGGGAGTGTTCCTCCCTCTGCTATATTTTGGAAGAGTATGAGAAGAATAGGTGTTAGAGCTTCTCTAAATGTTTCATAGAATTCACCTGTGAAGCCACCTGGTCCTGGGCTTTTGTTTGTTGGAAGAATTTTAATCACTTTCAGTTTCAGTGCTTGTGATTGGTCTGATCATACTTTCTATTTCTTCCCTGTTCAGTCTTGGAAAGTTGTACTTTTCTAAGAATTTGTCCATTTCTTCCAGGTTGTCCATTTTATGGGCATATAGTCGTTTGTAGTAACCTCTCATGATCCTTTGTATTTCTGCAGTGTCAGTTGTTACTTCTCCTTTTTCATTTCTAATTCTGTCGGTTTGAGTCTTCTCCCTTTTTTTCTTGATGAGTCTGGCTAATGGTTGATCAATTTTGTTTATCTTCTCAAAGAACCAGCTTTTAGTTTTACTGATCTTTGCTATTGTTTCCTTCATTTCTTTTTCATTTCTCTCTGATCTGATCTTTATGATTTCTTTCCTTCTGCTAACTTTGAGCGTTTTTTTGGTTCTTCTTTCTCTAATTGCTTTAGGTGTAAGGTTAGGTTGTTTATTTGAGATTTTTCTTGTTTCTTGAGGTAGGATTGTATTGCTATACACTTCCCTCTTCAAACTGCTTTTGCTGCATCCCATAGGTTTTGGGTCATCGTGTTTTCATTGTCATTTGTTTCTAGGTATTTTTTGATTTCCTCTTTGATTTCTTCAGTGATCTCTTGGTTATTTAGTAGCGTATTGTTTAGCCTCCATGTGTTTGTATTTTTTACAGTTTTTTTTCCTGTAGTTGATATCTAGTCTCACAGCGTTGTGGTCAGAAAAGACACTTGATATGATTTCAATTTTCTTAAATTTACTGAGGCTTGATTTGTGACCCAAGATATGATCTATCCTGGAGAATGTTCCATGTGCACTTGAGAAGAAAGTGTATTCTGTTGTGTTTGGATGGAATGTCCTATAAATATCAATTAAGTCCACCTGGTCTAATGTGTCATTTAAAGCTTGTGTTTCCTTATTTATTTTCATTTTGGATGATCTGTCCATTGGTGAAAGTACGGTGTTAAAGTCCCCTACTATTATTGTGTTACTGTCTATTTCCCCTTTTATGGCTGTTAGCATTTGCCTCATGTATTGATGTGCTCCTATGTTTGGTGCATAAATATTTACAATTGTTATATCTTCTTCTTGGATTGATCCCTTGATGATTATGTAGTGTCCTTCTTTGTCTCTTTTAATAATCTTTATTTTAAAGTCTATTTTGTCTGATATGGGTATTGCTCCTCCAGCTTTCTTTTGATTTCCATTTGCATGGAATATCTTTTTCCATCCCCTCACTTTCAGTCTGTATGTGTCCCTAGGTCTGAAGTGGGTCTCTTGTAGACAGCATATATATGGGTCTTGTTTTTGTATCCATTCAGCCAATCTGTGTCTTTTCACTAACAACGAAATATCTGAATGAGAAATTAAGGAAACGCTCCCATTTACCACTGCAACAAAAAGAATAAAATACCTAGGAATAAACCTACCTAAGGAGACAAGAGACCTGTATGCAGAAAACCATAAGACACTGATGAAAGAAATTAAAGACGATACTAACAGATGGAGAGATATACCATGTTCTTGGACTGGAAGACTCAACATTGTGAAGATGACTATAACACCCACAGCAATCTACAGATTCAGTGCAACTCCTATCAAACTACCAATGGCATTTTTCACAGAACTAGAACAAAAAATTTTACAACTTGTATGGACACACAAAAGACCCCGAATAGCCAAAGCAATCTTGAGAAAGAAAAACAGAGCTGGAGGAATCAGGCTCCCGGACTTCAGACTATACTACACAGTTACAGTAATCAAGACAGTATGGTACTGGCACAAAAAGAGAAATATAGATCAATGGAACAGGATAGAAAGCCCAGAGATAAACCCATGCACATATGGTCACCTTATCTTTGATAAAGGAGGCAAGACTATACAATGGAGAAAAGACAGCCTCTTCAATAAGTGGTGTGGGAAAACTGGGCAGCTACATGTAAAAGAATGAAATTAGAACACTCCCTAACACCATACACAAAAATAAACTCAAAATGGATTAAAGACCTAAATGTAAGGCCAGACACTATAAAACTCTTAGAGGAAAGCATAGGAAGAACACTCTTTGACATAAATCACAACAAGATCCTTTTTGACCCACCTCTTAGAGAAATGGAAATAAAAACAAAAATAAACAAACGGGACCTAATGAAACTTAAAAGCTTTTGCACAGCAAAGGAAACCATAAACAAGACGAAAAGACAGAATGGGAGAAAATATTTGCAAACAAATCAACGGACAAAGGATTAATCTCCAAAATACACAAGCAGCTTGTGCAGCTCAATCAAAACAACAAACAACCCAATGCAAAAATGGGCAGAAAACCTAAACAGACATTTCTCCAAAGAAGATATACAGATGGGCAACAAACACATGAAAGGATGCTCAACATCACTAATCATTAGAGAAATGCAAATCAAAACCACAATGAGGTATTACCTCACACCAGTCAGAATGGCCATCAACAAAAAATCTACAAACAATAAGTGCTGGAGAGGGTGTGGAGAAAAGGGAACCCTCTTGCACTGTTGCTGGGAATGTAAACTGGTATAGCCACTATGGAGAACAGTATGGAGGTTCCTTAAAAAACTAAAAATAGAACTACTATATGACCCAGCAATCCCACTACTGGGCATATACCCTGAGAAAACCATAATTCAAAAAGAGACATGTACCACAATGTTCTTGCAGCACTATTTACAATAGCTAGGACATAGAAGCAACCTAAGTGTCCATCGACAGATGAACGGATAAAGAAGATGGGGCACATAGATACAATGGAATATTACTCAGCCATAAAAGGAAACGAAATTGAGTTATTTGTAGTGAGGTGGGTGGACTTAGCGTCTGTCATACAGAGTGAAGTAAGTCAGAAAGAGAAAAACAAATACCGTATGCTAACAATATATATGGAAGCTAAAAAAAAAAAAAAAAAAAAAAAAACGGTTCTGATGAACCTAGGGGCAGGACAGGAATAAAGGAATAAAGATGCAGACATAGAGAATGGACTTGAGGACACCGGGAGGGGGAAGGGTAAGCTGGGACGAAGTGAGAGAGTGGCATGGACATATATACACTACCAAATGTAAAATAGATAGCTAGTGGGAAGCAGCCGCATAGCACAGGGAGATCAGCTTGGTGCTTTGTGACCACCTAGAGGAGTGGGATAGTGAGGGTGGGAGGGAGAAGCAAGAGGGAGGAGACATGGGGATATATGTATACATATAGCTGATCCACTTTGTTATAAAGCAGAAACTAACACACCATTGTAAAGCAATTATACTCCAATAAAGATGTTTAAAAAAAAAAAAGGGAAAGGAAGGTGATGTCTCACACCATGTTGTACCCTGCCAAAAATCCTTCCAAAGCTTAAATCATCATTTGCTTTTTAAAGAAATACTGCATGGTTGCAATTATAACTTAACATTTTGTTAAACATGGGGTAAAATGAACTTATTTTTCACATTTTTTGTATGATTTTCAATATAAAAATTGAATCTACCCTTTTTCCCCTGCTATTTACTATGAAATATTTGGTCGTCATTCTATGTGGATTCACTTTCAGTGACCATTTCCCAGCAACAATTACCCTCCAATAATGAAAAATCTCTGTGTAGCCTGAGGAGTCTGAGACAGGTAGCTTGTCAATAGCATGAAATCCCTTTAAAGTTTCACACTTTCTCTTAAAATTTCATAAAACTATTTTTATACTCTGTAATTGCTTCTGATAAATTACTCTCTGTTAAATTACTCACACTTCTCACTACAAGTCTTTATGAAAAGGATACTCTCAGAAAATGAGCCTTATTCATCCTGTGGTTTTACATCCCCCTGTGGCATGTTGCCTATTTCCCTCATGATGTATGAACTCCATTTGAAAAGCATGGCCATAAAGGATGATCAAAATTACTTTGGTTTTGACAATGTCCAGAGGGGAATGTTGTCATCAACTACTGTACCCCGTCACAGAAAAATCTCAAAAATTCTCCCTTAGAAGATCTAGCTTGGAGCAGTGCTTTCATCACTCTGCAAAGAAAATTAATTGTAAATGTACTCCTAAATTGCTAGACTGATTAATCTGATCTGTGGGATTATCCTAGGTGAGCCAATTCAATTTTGGAGGATAATATCTGCCCCAGATAGTAATTCTGTTTTAGAACAGCAGTAAGTCACCCAACATGGTAGGATTCCAGGACCCTTGGTCCCTTCAATTTATCTACTCCTAATCATGGCAAACAGAAGGCCTAACACATCTTCAGTTAGAGGATTCCTTCCCCTCCTATTTCTAAAGCAAGGATATTCATCCCTATGTAATCCCAGAGCAGATTATTGGGGTATATGTTTTTAAAGTTTTAAATTTAAAAGGTGGGGGAGGACAAAAGAGAAAAAAGAAATCAGAATGGTGTTGTGGTTTAGAATGTTCTAAATTGTTATTTGCTCTGATTCCTGAGGACTTCGATTCTCATGGTGGCGTCCAATGAAAGATTTATATGAACATTGACAACCAGGGATCTATCCTGTTCTTATGTGATCCATTTTCTGTCCATTGAGTCAAGGCCAATGAAAAGCTAGTGGAAACCTCAGACAACCTGACATTGGCTTTGACAGATTCCTTCACAACCACAGAGAGAAAATCAGCGATTCAAGTGAGTGGCTGGGCTTGAAAACCCCAGTTGCTCCCCAAGTAAACTATTCCCCAGGAAACACAAAACTATGATTTACTAAGAAGAAAGAAAGAACAATTTTACTGAATACAATTTATTTCATTTTACTGCTGTAACAGAAAGGATATTCCATATCATCAAATGCTGCAAAAAAAGTTGAGTAAGATGAAAGCTGAAAAGAACCTGTAGGGTCTCCGTTCAATTAGAGGAGAGTGTCTGAGCCCTGGATACTCACATGGGAGATGAAGCTTGAACTACTGTCAAGTTCCTCTCCCAAGCCTGCCTGAGACCATTGGTATTTGAAGACTGGCTAAAGGGTGTGCTGGTCAATCATATCATAAAACAAATCCAGGTATCAAGCTGAAGGTGGTCTGGTTTAATGGAAAGGGGTTGAACCTTATGGTGATTCCACCACCTCTGGCTGTGTGGCCTTGGCAAAATCGTTCACCCTTTCTGTTTTCTCATTTGTAAAAGGAGGGTGATAACATCTGCTTTCCGGGCTGTCGTGAGGATTAGAAATCTTCCAGCCTTGTTTCTGTTAAAAGCATGGTAAAAGAAACTCTGATTTTCATCATGAGAAGACTATATTTCTAGACTACAGACGTTTAGTTCCCAGAGAAATGCTTTCATTAAGCAATGTTTTAATGTCTTCGTATCAATTGTTATTGAGGATTATCATAAGAAGTTATCATAAGAATTCTGCATAATGTCGTTCATTCTGGGTCCTTGTGATTCTTTGCCTGGATAGGACAAATTGCTTTGAATTTGGCACTCAAAAAAGGTTTCCTATTTTTGTTTGCTTTTAATCAATGAGAATCACAGTGTTTTCATTTTCGTTTAGTTGCCAGGAAGCCTAGGACTAAACTAAATACAATATAGGTCTTTGTTTTCCTCTTCCTCCCTATATGGTTTTGGGGGTTTAATTTCTATTTTAAGCCTCATTTTACATGTGTCTATTACCATTGCTATTACTCCTACTACGGCTACTACTACTGTTTCTGCTGCTACTACTATGTAGCGTATTAATAGTGACGATGTCAAATTTTACCTGAGCCCTCAGATCCTGGAAAGCAGTGAAAGTTAAGAAATCCCCCCATCTTTTGTGTTCCAGAAGATGGCTACTGAAAAGTACCACCCTTCCCCACATGACTAAGAAAGACTCCATGATGCCCTTGTTTACCTGTGACAAGGCCAGATACACACCCTCAAAATTTCCTTTCCTTGCCTCAAAAAAATTATCCAAAGAGCTTGTTCCCCCCACCCCGCCCCCCGTCAATCAGAACAAAATGTTCATTACTGGAACTCCGGTTATGCTCTTCTCCCTCCTCCAGGACCCTGAACTTCGGCCCACCCTCCGCCAGCCAACTGTCCTGAGAATAGTCTGGCCTCAGGGTACAACATTCTCTGATCTGCTGTCCCCTAATTCAACCTTTTCAGCCATCCCACTTCCCTACCCCTGGTTCTTTCCAGCCTTGTTTACTCCCCTCTGGAAAGGAAAATCCCTTTTTTTGCCCAACTCTTAAGATGCTTGCAAATCTCCCAATCGACAATGTTCTTCTACCACAGCAGTCCCTTCCCCTCCCCCAACCTGGCAATACTCCTTCCTGAATAAAGTCCATCCTTACTAAGTCTGGATTTGTATTTTCTTTGAAAGTAGTCATTTGCACATAAAGAGTAGGCACACACTTAAATATACATACAAATAATCTCATTTAAGTTCCATGATAATCACACAATAAGGTCCCTTTTCTAACTACCAACTTCAGTTTAACAGTGAGGAAACAGAATCTCAAGGAATGACTGGCCGAGGGCTTCCCTGGTGGCGCAGTGGTTGGGAATCTTCCTGCCAATGCAGGGGACACGGGTTCGAGCCCTGTTCCGGGAAGATCACACATGCCGCAGAGCAACGAAGCCTGTGGGCCACAGCTGAGCCTGCACTCTAGAGCCCGCGTGCCACAACTACTGAGCCCACGTGCCACAACTACTGAGCCCACGTGCCACAACTACTGAAGCCCGCACACCTAGAGCCCGTGCTCTGCAACAAGAGCAGCCAGCTCAATGAGAAGCCCACGCACTGCAACGAAGACCCAATGCAGACAAAAATAAATAAATAAATTTATATTAAAAAAAAAGAAATGACTGGCCAGTTGGTGAAGTAGAGACCTGAAGATTCTGTGTCTTGAAGTCCTGGGTTACTCTTGCTCCTCCATCACTGACCTTTCTTGGAAGTAGACAAGCTGTACATAAAGCCGCACAGTCTTTCTGGCCTGTTATGCCCTGCCCAGGTGTGATTACTCGCATGCGTCATGATGCTTGGTGTGTGTTGGTTTGTTTCCCCAGGAGCACACGGCTGGCCTGGTGATTAAGGACATTCTGCCTGTGAAGACAGGGGATAACCCCATGCACGGAGACCCTCGTGGGAGTCTCTCTACATGCAAGCGTCATCGCTGGCCATCAGGTCGGATGTGTGACTGCAGTCCTGTTCTGCCTGGTTCCAAAAGCATTTGAGGTTGACCTTAGTTACTTCACCTAATCTCTCAACAACCTAATGAGGCAGGTGATTATCTCCATTGTCCAGATGAGAAAACTAGGGTTAATCCTTGGATGGCTCTGTCCGTGGTTACTATATATCAGAGACAAAAAGAACACTGTGAGTTATGTATTATTATCCCCATTTTTTTGAGGAAGAAATCAGAGAAATTAAATAATTTAAATAATTTGCCCAAAATACTGCAGAGCCCCGTCTTTATTGGACTCTTCTGAGCTCTTCTTCTTTTCCTCCCCTCCTGCTCTTACTTCTGTTCTTTGTCTTTTTGTTTTTTTTAATAACCATTTTCCTGGCACATAGTTTAAAGATACCACAAGTTCTGCAAGGCTTGATAAGAAATACAGCAGAACTCCTGCCCCAGTCGGTGCCTGCTTCAACTCTTTTTAACTGATTCTTTCCCTTCGTATTGCTAAGTAGCAAGCTTACATCACTACTCCTAATTTTTCAGTGTTAGACATTTCTTAAAAACTTTTAACGTAGGCATCACTTTGTTCCCCATGATGGAAGTGGAGGATTTCTCTCTCTTTGGCCAAATCCTTCTGCACTTTTTGCCACACACCCACGCACGTTTCCTGCCATTTCCCAGTGTAATTAGATCATGATTTTCGTTAGATCAACATTCAATATTTACCTTATTATGAATATATAAACACTGTTCACAGCCAAGCGCTAAGTATATAATGATTGTTTTCCTTTTCCTGCTAAATTTTTCTCTTGGAGTTAAAAATCACTTTGCTTTTGTTTGTTTAGTTGTTTCATTCTATGTATTTGTCACTAATTTAGTGACAAACTCTTCCCACATTGAATGTTGCCTCTCAATCATCCCAAATGCTGAAACTCCTTAGGTATTTTATTCATCTCATTTTCTTGAAGAGATGGTCCCGGAGCTTCTGGCTGGACCAGTCTGGACCGGGTGCTTCCCAGGCTGGCTGCAAAGCTGCTGACTTGGGTTCTCTCCTCACTATCTAACTGGGGCCTCCCTCCTCATACAGGGTCCTCTTTTCCCTGGGCGCCATGTTTTCTTCCTTGGTCTACTCCCAGATTTTTGGTGGAGCATATGCTTCACAGTAGCTTCCTGAGGTGGAGCCTATGGGAGACAAGATTTGGAGACATAACAGAAAATATCTTCCTTCTACCTCACACTTGATGGAGAGTTTAGCTGAGTAGAAAAATTCTAGGTTGGAAGTGGTTGCCTTTCTCTGTAGTCTCCTCATTTCCATTGTTGTCGGGAGGTCTACTGTCATTTTGATTCCTTTATATGAAACCCGCTTCTTTTCTCTGGAACCTTGTAAGATACTTTCTTTTTCCCTAACACACTGAAATTTCATCATGGTATACCTTTCTGTGTTTTGGTTTTTACAATTCATTGGTTGTTCTGGGCATTCAGTTAGCTCTTTCAGCGTGGAAACTCATGTCTTTAAGACTGGGGAAATTTCCTTGAATGATGCTTTTGATTATTTTTGACCTCCTTTTTCTCTATTCTCTGTTTTAGAATTCCTGTAATTTGGAGGTTAGCGCTAATGAATACGTCTTCTAATTTTCTTTTTTTCTTCTCTCCTAACTTTCCCCTCTACTTTCTGAGTCATTTCCTCAACTTATTTTTCAATCATCATAAGAAACTTTTAAAAATTTTCTTCTATCACATTTAATTTTCATAAGCTCTTTTTTTCTCTGAGAATTCCTTTTTTTATAGCATCCCATTCTTATCTTTTAGATGCAATATCACATCTTTCTAAGAATATGAGTTCTCTTCTCCTTGCATAATCTGTTTTCTCCAAGATGTTTTTGTCTTCTGTTTGTTTGTTGGGCCTTTGCTTTTCGTGTTAAAGTTTCTTCAAATATCTAGTGCTTCTTGGCTGACTGCTTAGGACTGAATACTGAAAGGCTGCATGGGGTGCTTATCTGTGCATGGGTAGGGCTTGTCAACTGTAAGTTTCACTGTAGGATGATCTGGCTGGGACATTCCTTTGGGAAACTCTTGATGTCATCTGATAACATTTCTCAGAAAAACTTTATCGTGGTCTCCTGCCTGGAGAGTATAAGCCTGGCTTTCAACATTTAGGGGAAGAAGGTTGGTGGTCTCAACATTCAGTCTGTAAACTTGCACTTAATTCCCGTGTGTTCATGTACTGTTAATAGCGCATGATACCCCCAGTCTAGAAACTGTTTTATCTCCTCTCCTCTAGAAAGGTCTGGTCTTTGCTAGGGATGGGAACATGGAGTAGGGGAAAGGATCTGGGACTTACTGCTTTTTGAGCAAACTTTTAATCTCCTTGTTTTCAGCGCTAACTTTGCCCCTCTCCCTTCTAGAATTATCTTATATTGCTAATTCCTTAGCCTTTGGGGGTTCTGAGATATGATTTGGAGTTTTTGTGTGTGAGTTAGGATTTAACTTTCTCAGCCCTGCTTAGACAGTTTCCACTTACTAATATGGCATTTATTAAATGTGCTTTCTAGCCTGCAGAATTTTGTTGCTGTTGTCTCCTTTCCCATGTCTTTGTGGGTTTATACTTTTGTTTGTTTATCTGTTTCCTCTAGTCTTTGTTTTAATGGGATTTCAGGAGGAATGAAGTTAAGGAGCGTGTTTAATCTGCCATCTTTAACCGGAAGTTCAAGCCCATGCTTGGATATGATCTCCACTGTTCTATACTGCCTGCCAAGACACAGCCATAATGATGGTGATGATGGTGATGATGATAAAACAATTGTTCAGCTTTTATGATCTGTCAGGTACTACTTTAAGCCTATGGCACTAACCGTACACTAGCTGGGTCACTGTGAAAGCTTGGTGTCCCCTTGATTTTGGTTTCACCTCTACCAGCTATTTAACTAACTTCTCTCTGCCTCAGTGTCCACATCTGTAAAATGTAGCTACTAAATGGTACCTATCTGCCTTTCAGGGCTACTGTGCAGATTATGGAAAATAAGGCATGTAAAGTTCTCAGCACAGTGTCTAGCAAATAGCAAGCATTCAGAAAAACAAAACATGCACTAGGATAGAGAAAACAGAAAGACCCTTCCCAAAAGTCATGTGTGTGTGTGTGTGTCCAGGGGTGAGTGTGACTTTGGTAACACTGTCAGGGAGACAGACCCAGGGTGGGGGAGGAAGCTGACATTCTGAGGCCCCAGGGACCACCCTGAGATGCCCAAGTCTCCCCGTGTGTCCCCCACCCCCTGTGATTTGACATTTCTCTGTCTCTCTGGCTCTGCCTTTCTTCCTCACCATACTTCTCTCCAGGTCCCAACCCCTCTGTTAATATCTTACTGTGTCTATGTGTATTTGCTCATTTAACCCACATGGAAACTCAATAAGGAAAGCATAAGGAAAGGCTAATATGTAGAAGTGGGGCTCGGCAGGGCTTCAGGAAGTCCCCCTCAGAGTACAGTCCGAAAACCACTGCTCTGGAGCTGCAGTCTCACCCCTCCCTTACAGAGCAGACAGTCAAGAAGCCCCCTGCTCCAGGTCACGCACTGGGTACATGGCAGAGCCCTGGGTTCCTGCTACTTCCCCATCCTGTTTCCACCACCAACACTCCTGACTCTGCCACATCAGCTACAATCAGGTTTGACGTCCGCTTGTCTTGTCGTGGGTATCCACACGTGTTTGAAGACCACTGCCGTTCTCCTGTGGTCTTGTCTCCCACCACCTGGCGACCGAGAAACTGATCTCTGCGGGGAGAGCCCTTGCGGCAGACCATCACCTTCCTCTTTGGGGGTGATTGGTCTATGGGACCAGCCAGAATCCCTACCTTCGCTCCCAGGAAACACCTTCTCTTGGTCTGAGCACCCCACCGGTCTCCTCTCCCCAGCTACCCCCTGTCCTTTAGCAGATCTTGTTAATTCCCTTCACTGACTGTAGGGGTGAGGCACAGAGGGGCAGAGGGAAAGGGACCTGACACTCAGCTCTACTTAGCTCTTAGCTTTCTATACATGACTTCATTTATTCCTCACTCTGATCCCCATTTTATATTATGAGAAACCAAAGCCCAGAAAGGCTTACGAAGAAAATGTTCCTAAGTGCTGTCAGGTCATACAGCCAGAAAATGCTGGAACTGGAATTACTCTCATCCCTATTTCAGAACAAGTGAGACTGGATAAAGAGGAACCCAGGAGTGAGCAGGAGGGAAGCTTCTGATGCGGACGCTCAGAGGGTACCCGGAAAAAGTGGAATGGTGAAGAAGGTAATGGAACCAGACCAAAGTAGGCTGGCTGGACATTGTAAGTCTGAGTGCTGTGAATTGTGGGGAAAGTGCTGTGAATTGTGGGGAGATGCTCAGGCATTGGGATCAGTGCTGGGGGCTTCTACTGACACAATTACCTGAGCACCTAATGCCTAGCAGGGCCCCCAGATCTCTTTGCTGTCCTTGGGTGCTGGGCAGAGGCTCTGGAGCTAGGACTTATCATGGGCAGCCCTGGCAGCTGAGGGCTCAGTGTCAGCAGAACCCAGGAACAAGGAAGAGGGCGGGCTCCCCAGGTGGGCTGGGGCCTCCACAGAGTAGACAGCTGTGGCCTCCAAAAGGCAGCCGCTCCAAAGGCTGCATTGTTCTCTTTTTCTTCCTCTGGGACTCCAGGATCAGGATGAGGGAAAGGGGCATTTGGGCAGGAACCTGGTTTACATTTCAGATAGAGGGTCTAATTGATTCGGACCTGAGCCTCTTCACTTTTCATTACCCCCAGGAGCCACTGAGTTCCTTTTATGTTCCAGGAGACCCAGACCTCTCCCTCACCAGTCAGACTCTGGGTTAACCCATTCCTGGCCCTCAGATGTATGTGTCCCCGGGCCAGTGTTTGCTGGCAGAGGAGGGGGTGGTGGGGAGAAGTCCCTGGCATCCGCAAGTTACAGAATCAACACCCATTCCGTTCCTACACTTCAGGCTCTCTCCTTCCTCATGGGCACATCCCTGCTGCCTTCTGGCCTGGATTCCCCTTGATTCCCACCACCTCCATCCCTTGCTCCTAGACTGGACAGGTGCTTAAAGAAGGCCACCTCCTGGGCAGTTTGAAGGTCAGGGCTCTTATTTTCCTGTGTGTGATTTTGTGCAGGGTCATTTAATTTTTTTGTCCTGCATGTTCCTTATCTGCAGACTATGAGCATTGGGCCTTTTCCTTTCTGTGTATATTCATTTTTTTTTAAAACAAAAGCAATATATGCCTCTGGTAAAAAATTTTTTTAAAATATGTACATATATAGAGGTCATCCTATTAACAGTTTGGTGTAAAGTTTTTCAAACTTTTTATTTATTTATTTTTTAATTTTTATAGGAGTATAGAAGATCTACAATGTTGTGTTAGTTTCTGCTGTACAGCAAAGTGAAATCAGATATACACATACATACTTCCACTCTTTTTTAGATTCTTTTCCTGTATAGGTCATTACAGAGTATTGAGTAGAGTTCCCTGTGCTATACAGTAGGTCCTTATTAGTTATCTATTTTATATATATTGGTGTGTATATGTCAATCCCAATCTCCCAATTTATCTCTCCCCTTACCTTTCAAGCTTTTAAAAAGTGAACTTTAAATACTTAAATATAATTTCATGTTTGGTGATTGCAATCATTGTTGCTTTTGTTGTGGTCATCCATGTACAATGCTTGGTGTCAGTCTATTTATCTCTTGTAAAAATAAAATACAGTGTGTGTGTGTGAAAAAAAAAAGAATTCAGGAGAAAAAAATAAAAATAAATAAATAAATAAATACTTAAATATATATAGATATATAGGGTTTTATTTTGCTTTGTTTTACATAAATAATACTATACAGGCTGCTCTGAAACATGTTTTACTTAATATATTAAGGATATTTTCCATCTAAAGATATACAGTTCTTCTTCAATCTTTTTAACAGCTGCATAGGATTCCATAAGAGGTACCATAATTTATTCACCTGTTTCCCTATCGATAAACACCAGAATGTGTCTAAATGCTGTAATGAACTTGCTTCGTAGTAGACTCAGTATGGGGTGATTGCCTAGCTCGGGGTTCACATGGAGGCCACATCTGTGACCACCCTCTGTCTTGGGGAGCCGTTTCCTCCTTCTGCATCCTTTAACCTGTAGTCCAAATATGCACAGGGTCATGCTGTTTCCAGGGCCACCATCATGGGTCCTAGGGTGGTGAGCACCCCTCAAGCGGGACCACTGTGGAGTCCATTCCCAGGATCCTTCCCACCAACCTGATCCAGGAGAGAGAAGCCCTGTTTTCTTTCTGGGTAGGAAGCTGGGATGACAAAAACCAGGAGCTGCCAGAAGGTCTGAGTGAATGAAGCCACCACACAGAACAGTAGAAATTAGGGATGCATCCTTTCTTTTTAATCAAAGGTCTAGATCATTTCTAAGGTCCCTCAGCCCCTCCCATTCTGTGACTCTGAGAGGGGGGCTTTGGAGGGGATGCCAGAGCTCCTCCCGGGCTTCCTTTCTGCTCCATCAAAGTCTCCTTCCTGTGACCCCTAGCTGGGAGCCCCCGAAGCCTTGGTAGGCCAGGGGTCTGCCTGGGAAAGCCCTCTCCTCTGTCCTTGTCTCTTGGGTCTTCCCACTGTAGTCTCCAGTGTCTGCTCACTGGAATGACATCTGTAACACAAGAACTGACTCCTTTGCGAGGCATCATCTGAAAACTATCACCAGTTGCTTACATCTCAGTGTGGCTTTCAGGTCTTTTCATAAGAGCAAGTAGAAGGCAGGGATATCAAGAGAACACCAGGCATGTTCAATCAGTCGACGAACATTTACTAAGTGCCCCCAGTACTCCGGGCACTGGGGGTAGAAAGTTTCCGAGTTCCTGGTCCCCCCATGGTGAACTACTTTAGCTCCTGGCTCCCTGACATCTTCTCCATCTCCATTCCTGACAACATCTGAGGCAACTGGAACATCCGTGTGAGCATGCCATCTAATAGCCTTAAACCTCTTCCTTCCAGAAGCTTCTGCTTCCTCCGTTCCTCCGTCCCTTCCTGCATAGGGTTCTTCTAAGGATCAAATGACCTAGTGTGTATAAATGTGCTTTGTGAACGGTAAAGCACTGCACTGCTAACACCCAGGAAAGGAGGAAGTGCAGGGAGCATGGAGGAGGTGGGAGGGGAGGGGGCAGCGGATAACTGGGAGGGCAGAGAAGGGCAGCCCCAGAGGACCCCACACTGGTAGAACTGGGCTGGGGAGGGGAGGTGACGAGCTTCGGAATGCAGAAAGCATTCAGCCGTCATCCCAGGAGGCAGACCCACCAATCCCAACATTACCCATCTCCCTGGAGGGGGTGGCCTCAGGAGGTTTCTGTGACCCGTCTCGTCTCCAGCGGCAGCTGCCGAGGCCTGGCAGCCTCTCCCATGGGACATCCGTCTGCCTGTCTATGCATCCATCTCTCCGCAGCCCTGAAGAGCAGGCAGGAGGCTCAGCCGAGCTCCCTTCCCTCCCTCTGCCTGTTTCTCAAATTTCCCGAGATGGACAGAGAGGGACAAGGAGATGCCGGCAACTGGGAGCATCGTTGGGGGTGGGGTGTATGGATTTGGACTTCCTACTCCCCACCCCACGACCACCGCCAGGGCCACAGCAGGGCAGGCGGGGCCAGACAACTTGGGGATGCGCGGCTCCCCCAAGGCAGGGCTGGGATATCAAAGCTGGAAGCGCAGGGGCATGTCAGCCAGCTTTGTGAGCCCGCTCCCATCACGGCATGAAAGCCTGGCTGTACAAACTGCATTCGCTGCGCTCCCAACCTGCATTCCCGATTGGTCACAGCCTGGCCCCAGCTGCATTCCTGGGACAGAGGAGGCAGAGGGGCCTGGCCTCTTTGTTCTTCCCAAATCAGGACTGGAACCATGACAGCCTGATCGCATTACCCAGCTGAGGTCAGCCTGGCAAGGATGACCCCTTCCCGCTCCTCCCCCACCTCACCAAGACAGCAACGCCCACCCTGCACCGCCTAGCTCCCTTACCTGGATCCTTACAACAGGCTCCAGTGGGCCTTAGCTGAGGAAGGAAAATCTCCCAAACCACAGCTCTGCTGTCTCCATCCAAGGTCAGATGCTGGGAGCGGTGCCCAGACCCTCATTCCAGGCCTTGTCCAATTTCAGGCCATCTCCAAGGGCTGCAGCTGCTCTGGGTGGGCCCAACTGCCCTGTTTGTTGTTGGACCCCTCAGAACCCACATGTACCTAAGTGGCATTTAAGACCTGAACTCAGTATCAGAACAAACCCAAGTTTCAGAGTTACCATAGATTAGAAGCTATTCTGTCATAAGCCCCATTTTAACCACTGCCCACTTTGCCTGGGTAAAGCCTTCCACCTCCTCTCCTGTCCTATGCCTGGTTACAAAAATGCAAGCTTTGACATCTGGCTTGCCTGGTATGACATTCTGGCTCTGCCAGTTACTTGCTGTGTGACCTCGGATGATTTACTTACCTTCTCTGGGTCTCAGTTTCCTCCTTTGTAAAACTAGATAACTGTGAAGATGTAAAAAGATGTCATAGGGTAGGTTTCTGGCATGCTGTAGACACATGACCAATGTTACTTTTCCTGCTCTCTTCCTTCTCTCTGGAACGCGTGGCCTCAAGCAGAGTCTTCACAAAGTAGCTAATACCCTTTCTTCCTTTCTCTGAATTCTTAAAGCCCCAAGGGTGAGGGCCACGCTCTCTGGAGATGGCTAGACACAACTTACCCTGCGTTGTTCTGAATAGTTTTCTATGTCAGTCTGTGTCTCCCCAGCAAGCTTGTTGGCATTCCAGGAAAGACCTTTTACTTTGTTATTCGTTTAACAAATATGCATTGGACAGAACTGCACAGGCCACTGGGGATTCAGCAGTGCGGAAGGCAGTCAAGTTTCCTGCTCTCACGAAGCTCCTGGTGGAGAGGACAGCCAGGCCGCAATCCATCACACAAGGAGTTGCAATAAGTTTTCACCGGATGCAATGGGTGCTGTGATGGGAAAGTATAGGCCATCGTGAGAACACAACAGGGAACTCTGGGGCTTTGGGAAGCCTCCTCTGAGTAAATGACATTTAAGCTGAGATCTGAAACACGACAGGGACAAGTGGGAGAAAAACAGTCCGGGTTGAGGAAACAAGGGCAGCTGTGAGACGGTAGGGGGACTTTGCAGCCCCATAAGGAACCTGGATTGTGTTCTAAGTGAAATTAGAAGCCGTGGTGAGGTTTTGAGTAGAGGAATGGCATAATCCAGTGTCACTGGGTAGAGAAAAGAAAGGAGGTGGGGTGGAGGGTGGTGGCCAGAATGGAAAATGGTGGGATTTGATAGGCTCCTGGAGCAGCAGTCTAGGCTGGAGGTGCAATATCTTTTCTAATCTTCACAGTTACCCTAGTTTTACAAATGAAGAGGCTCAGAGAAGTTAAGTAAGTCATCCAAAGTCACACAGCAAGTAAGTGGTAGAGCCAGAATTCAAACAAGGCAGGCCAGATGTCAAAGCTTGTGTTTTTGTAACCAGGAGTAGGACAGAAGGGGAAATGGTAAGACTTCACTCCCAGGCAAAGTGGGCAGTAGTTTAAGAGGAAAGACTGGTGGCCTGGCTTGATAGGGACAGTGGAGATAGAAAGAGGCAGACAGGCCCATAGAGACTGCTCCACGGAAGCCCTGTTTATAACTGGGGGCCTGGTGGGCCTGGGAGGACCATGCATTGTCCTGTTGTGAGTTACACAGGCTATGTGAACACCCTTGGAATGGCCCACCCATCATGACTGATGGGGTATTTTCAGAGATTTTTCATCACCAAGGACTCCTTTTATTGTTCCCACTCTCACCCCATGAACTGTTTTGAAGGATTTTTTATCCACTAAACAAACTGAATTCATTAAATTACTAATTTGCTTTACTGCCTCGTGTTCTAATAAGCAGGCCTACATAACTGTTGATCCAAGCTTCTGATCGCTGGACATAACTACTGTTGACACATTGAGATGATGCAATTTCAGCCAATGTAAAGAAATGTGATGTCTTAGTTAGTCCGAGCAACAATTTTATTCATTTTTCCCAATGAATTTTATTGAGCACATATGAATAAACCATAGCCCTTGCCCTCAGGAAGATTTAAGTCTTGCAGGTGATACAGAAAAGGAAAAAGCCAATTACGATAAAGTATGACAATGTTATGTTCTAGGTAAGCACAGGGTTGGATGGGAGATTCAGGAGACACCGAACGCAGCCTTGGGAGGTTTTAAGGCCTGAATGTTTGTGTCCCCAGATGCATATGTTGAAGCCCTACACACACACCCCACCATGTGGAGGTATTTGGAGGTCATGAGGGTTGGATGAGGTCATGAGGGTGGGGCCCCCATGATGGGATCAGTGCCCTTATAAGAAGAGACAAAGAGAGCTCTCTCTTTGTGCACTGGAGAAAGGCCATGTGAGGACATAGCGTGAATGTGGCCATCAACAAGCCAGGAGGAAAGCCCTCACCAGGGACCAAATTGACCAGCACCTTGATCTTGGACTTCCAGCCTCCAGAACGGTGAGAAATAAGTTTCTATTGATTAAGCAGCCCAGTCTATGGTATTTGGTTATGGTAGCCGAGCAGACTAACACAGGAGGTAAGGTGGATAATTTCCTTTGTCCCTCCAAATCCACTCTACTCCTGGGTCACCCTGCCCCAGACCTCAAGGCCTGACTTAGGACTCTATCAGAGGGATTCCTCTACCGTCCAGCTTCCAGGTGGGTTTTGCCCATGGGAGGCCCTGGCTGAGGAGGGTGTCAGTTCCCTCTCTGATCAGCCGCCACGGACCCTCTCCTGAAGGCCACAGAACTTGCCAGGCAGCCCCTTCTATCACTTCCAGTCTCGTGGGGGTCCAGTCACTGCCCCTTTCCCTTGTCCCTTTAGGCCTCAGGTGGCTGAGGGCTCGAGATGCTGTTGTTAGTATCCCTTAATACTGCCAAGAGCTTTCTTTTTTTTAACATATACATGTATCTATTCCTTTACAAATTGTTTTCCCATTTAGGTTATTACAGAATATTGAGCAGCATTCCCTGTGCTATACAGTAGGTCCTTGTTGGTTATCTATTTTAAATATAGCAGTGTATACATGTCAATCCCAAACTCCCTAACTATCCATCCCCCCAACCCGTCCCCCCTGGTAACCGTAAGTTTGTTCTCTATGTCCGTGAGTCTGTTTCTGGTTTGTAAATAAGTTCATTTGTATCGTGTTTTTTTTTTAGATTCCACATATAAGCGATATCATATTATATCTGCCAATAGCTTTTTCAGTAATCTCTTCTTAAACTCTCAATTACCCGGTTGCAATGAGCCATCTGTTCCTGCTGGGAGCCTGACATGTAAAAGGTCAGGAAAGCTTCCCAGAGGAATGACGTTTAAGCTGGTATCTGAAGGGTGAGCAGGAGTCAATCTTACTATAGAAAATACATGATTTCTATGAGATGTTTCTATAAACACTAAAATAACTCCCCAACCTCCAAAACTGCCTCCAGGGACACCTGGGGACTTGGCGTGACAGGGTCGGGAATCCCTGGCCTGGAACCTAACGAGGCTGCACAGACCCCAGGGTGGGTAACGTGGGAAGAGAAAAGTTGGGGGCTGCACCCAGTGGGAGTGGTACTGTGTCCCTCCCCTCGGGGACTCTCCTGGGACTCCTGTCCTCTCAGAGAGCTGCTGGGATGCTGGTGGAAATGATGCCTCGGGAAGGGACGCCCCCCCCACCAACCCCCCCATCCCCTCCGTGGTCCATCAGGCTGAAGGGGACGGCTGCCGGAAAGATCAGGTTTCAGGACAAACAGGCCTGCTTCCTCCTGCCTGGCAATCGTGGGTGTCGAGACAACTGCCCAGGGCCCACGCCATCCCAACCCCTCTGGCCCGGTTGTTGGTCTGTCCCACTCCTCCCTCCCCGCCCCCCAGCCCCGAGTCCAATCCCTCTCCCACTCCCTGTCACCTCCAATTCCACAATTCCTGTTCATGCTCTTCAGAATCGGGTCTTCCCACCGGCTTAATTCAGCACCTGCTCATGCCTCCCCCTCCCCCAGCTTCCGTCTGAGATGTCACGCTGACCTCACCTCGTGTGTCTTTGTGGAGAACACACCACTTACTCCTGCCCCTGAGCTTTGCCAGGTCCCGTCCTCCACCTCCTGATTCCTGCCACCTCTGGAGGTCAGCCATCTCCCCTGCCTTGAGGAGGCCCAGAGCCTCCAGACCATCAGTTGCCATCTGCACCCTTGGATGAGGAGTTTAAGGCTACCTCATACTATTATTTAAATAATAACACAGCCACTATTTATTTCTGCACGTGGCACTTTGTGATGAGCCACGCTCCAAAATCACCCCATCAGGCAGGTGTGGTCATTGCAGTAGCTGAGAACTTGGGTAACTTTCCAGGCTGGGAAGCAGTAGAGGGAAGACTCAAACCCAGATCCCTCTGTCTTAAAGCCCTGGATCTTGCCACTCTCCGCATCGCCTTGCCATGTCTCCCCAGCAGAGTGTAGTTCTCTGTGGATAGAGACCGTATCATGCAGTGCTCCTGTATCCCATGCCCTGGCAGCCCTGGGCGCAAACCGTGCCCACCGCTGAGCAAGTATGATGACCATTTAATACTTAAGACACATCATGCCAGTGCTCTGCTCAGAAACTTCTACAGTCTTCCCGCCTCACCCAGGATACAAACCACAGTCTCTTTGATGGCCTGCAAGGCCCTATGTGATCTGCTACACACACGCACACACACACACGCACACACACACCCCCACACACTCTGCCCCTTACCTACTCAGGCTCCTTGCCCTTCCTCAATGTTCCAAACATGACCCGGAGTCCCTCCATGAGCAGCTGGCAGAGCCAGCCCCAGGCCTCCTGGCTCCATCACCGTGGGAGGCTGCCTCCCAACTGCCCCGTCACAGCCTTATTGGTTGCCAGAGCCGAGGGAGCTGCACCATGTCCCTGGCAGCTCAGTTTCCCACTCAGCACTCCGGGGCCTGCGGGCCCTCCTACTCCTGCTGCTGGAGCTGTGAAGGCCTCCAGTCTGGCCCCTGCCTCTTTCTTGTACTATGCCACCCCTCCCCCTTCCTCCCCGACCCCCAAATACCAGGTGCCCTAACCTCCAGCGGCACATGCCACACCAGCGTGCACCAGGACCCCTCCCTGCCGGGCTTTGCTGGCTCTGTCCCCTCTGCCCAAATGGTCCTCCCGATTCTGGCCTATCCAAATCCTCGGGGTCCTGTTCAAATCATTCCTCATCCCTGAGCTTTCCCAGTCTTCCCTCAGGCCCTTTAGACTCAAATAGCAGCTAGTCTCTTCCCTCTGCTGGTCCCCAGGGTGTCGTGATTATCTGTCTCCGCCACCGAGGCCCCTGTGCACTTTCTTACATACATGTCAGTCTCCACCCGTGCACCTGAGAGCCTACAAGGCAGAGCAAGGCCCTTGAACGTGCTGTGCTGGCGCCCAATTCATACACATGGATTTTAAAGAATTACATTGAGTTCTCTGAGGGGAAACTGAGGTCAAGAAGGGGAAGGAGTTGATCCTGGCTATGAAGCAAAGTCCCCTGGTGATCTATCCCCACCAGGGCTGCCGGGAACACACAGGACTCTGGGAAGTTGTAATTTCTAAGGAACAGAAATGTAAATGTGTAGTACAGGTGTGGTGGGCAGAACTTTAAGATGGCCCCATGACTTTGTCTCTTGGTGTCTCTCGTGGGATTATGCTGTGCTGTGCTGTAAAAGAGAGATTACCTAGACTAGCCCAAAATAATCACCATGGGCCCTTTAAAAGCAAAGAATTTTCTCCAGCTGGTGACAGAAGGGAAGTCAGAGATTTGAAGCATGAGGATTCCATAATCGTGTGCTGGCTTGAAGATGGCAGGGACACATGACAAGGAATGTGGATGGCCCCTAGGAGCTGAGAGCATTCCCCTAGCAAGGAAACCGGATCCTCAGTCCCACAACCACAAGGAATGGAATTCATCCAGCAACTTAAATGAGGAGGAGCGGATACATCCCAGAGCTTCCAGAAAGGAACACAGCCCGGTTGACACCTTCACTGCAGCCTGTGAGACTCTAGACAGAGGACTCACGTGAGTCACACGGGGCTGAGTTCCGACCCACAGAACTTTGAGCTAATGAATTTGTATTGTTTAAGCTGCTACCTTTGTTACATAGCAATAGAAAAACAATAAAATAAGCATGTCCCAAATATTGCATGGGACATACTTACACTAAAAAATATTCATTGTTGAATAATTATTCATTATTCAACAAAAAAAATTATTCATTGTTGACCTGTAAATCAATTTTAACTGGGTCTTCCATAATTTTGTTTGCTAAACCCTAAAACCCAGGTAGGTCACAAGGACAGACTATTTAGAGCTGGGCCAAGGAGCCACTCAAGATTCCTCAGCTGGCACAGAGCTCCACAGCCTCGAAGTGGTATGCA
Source organism: Eubalaena glacialis (assembly GCF_028564815.1). Taxonomy (NCBI): domain Eukaryota; kingdom Metazoa; phylum Chordata; class Mammalia; order Artiodactyla; family Balaenidae; genus Eubalaena; species Eubalaena glacialis. Next base: position 7,857,190 of record NC_083725.1, on the reverse strand, counting down.
TACTCCTTACCACCAGGGCAAAAGGAGAGGTTTCTAGTTAACAACCTCCCTCTAAAGCAATGGTTGCTAACCTGGAGTCTAGACCCCTGAGGTATCCATGGACAGAATTCTAGGGGCCTGGGAACATGATGGGGGGATAAAAAAGTCACATCTTTATTTTCACTGCTCTCTAACTGAAACGTGATATTGTCTTCAATTAAGAATATCGGTGTTACATATACAGTGGAATATTACTCAGCTATAAAAAGGAACAAAATTGGGTCATTTGTAGAGACGTAGATGGACCTAGAGACTGTCACACAGAATGAAGTAAGTCAGAAAGAGAAAAACAAATATCGTATATTAATACATATATGTGGAATCTAGAAAAATGGTACAGATGATCTTATTTGCAAGGCAAAAATAGAGACACAGATGTAGAGAACAAACATATGGATACCAAGGGGGAAAGGGGCAGATGAGATGAATTGGGAGATTGGTATTGACATATATACACTATTGATACTATGTATAAAATAGATAACTAATGAGAACCTACTGTACAGCACAGAGAGCTCTACTCAATGCTCTGTGGTGACCTAAATGGGAAGGAGATCCAAAAAAGAGGGGATACATGTATATGTATAGCTGATTCACTTTGTGGTACAGCAGAAACTAACGCAACATTGTAAAGCAACTATACTCCAACAAAAAAATTGATTTAAAAAAAACAAAGTAGCCATAGACAATACATACATGAATGGACAAGGCCGTGGTCCAATAAAACTTTACAGAGACAAAAAAAAAAAAAAAAAGAATATAGGTGTTATCAGTACCCATAACTCTGCCACCAGTAGAAATCACACAGCAGTTTTCGCCGATATCACAAAATATTTTTGCATTCATCGCTATTTTGAAATTATGATAGTTATTAGATCTTGTTATTTAATGTGTTAATAAAAAGCACATATATTACTATATCACACATTTTTTATGTTTTGATAACTATATTTCAATGTAATTGGTTTCCTTTGTGAATCTATTATATTGTTTATAAAAACATTATTCTGAGAGGGGTCTCCCACGCCTTAACAGACTGTGCCCAGGGCACCAAAAGGTCAGACCCTGGTAGAAGCAATGTGGTATAATGGAAAAGATGTCAGGATATCAGAGAGCCTGGGTTCAAGTTCCAGCTCTAATGCTTCATTACTATGACAACGAAGGCATTTACTTAACCTTTCTGAGCCTCAGTTTCCTCATCTGTAAAACTGAATTATTGGGAGAATTAAAGAAATAATATACATGAACCACCTGGCTCAGGCCTGCCCTCAAGAAATGAAGGCTAATTATTATTATTAACAACAGTTACAGCCAATAACTATAATCCCAGCATCACTGGTTCCTCCTTTCTCTTTTCCCCGCGTGTTTGCAAAGCTGCCCCTGGGTTCCAGCAGGGACCGTGGCTTCCTGTGGTCCCCCAATGGCTCTGCCCCACGTGGCCGCAGCCCCTGCCCTGGGTCCCACAGGCCCTGTCCCTGGCTCAGCCCGCACGTCCCCACCATCTACCCACGGCTCCAGCAAATAGGACAAAAATGCACATCCACCCCGCGGTGATGACATCGTGCAGTTTGCTAATGAGAAACAAGTGGCCTGCCGTGCTCAGGGCAGAGGGCGGAGGACAGATTCCCACCACAGCCCGAAGCCACATTCCCCAGGTGGCACACGGTGACCCAGCCGGAAGGTGCAAGGACTTCTCCGCCTAGACCTCTCCTTCTGCACCGAGGCCCTCGGCAGCGCCCCTCCTCTGCACCCAGAGCACAACCCTTCCTGTTATGGGGCACCGGACCCGCCTTGGGTGTGGGCAGGAGGGCAGCCAAAGCCTGAGTCACTGGGAGGGGACAGCGGGGCCCTGAGCTGTGGTCTCCATGGGTTGGGCTGAGAGGACAGGGAGGAGTACAAGGCCCCTCCCTCTCACCCAAACCCCTGTAACCCCACGTGGGGTGAGCTGGCGCCCTGTCTCCAGCCCTGGAGCCCTCCGCAGCTGCCTCGGCCCACACCGCCCTTCTCCCGTGTCCTGCGCCGCTCCAGCCAACTGTTCCCTCAGGGCACCTGCTCCCGGCCTCCTCTTAACAACCCACTTCTCCCTCCTCAGTATCACTAGTCCAGCAGGAAAACAGAGGCCCGCAGAAGACTACTCACTCACTCCAGGTAGCAGGGCCCCGTGAGGACTAAAGGTTACTGCCTTGGACTTTGGGTGGAGCTGGAGATGCCGGCTGGAAGAAGGGACCATCCCTGAGGCCTAGTGGCCCGGCGTGTCTATCCGCAGCCTGGCCTGTTGCCTGCCCCGAGCTTGCCCGGAGCCCTTTGTCCCATGCCCAGGCCGCTCCATCTCCAGCCTTGGCTTCACGCCCTGGCTCTTGCTGCCTGGGTCAAGCGTCCACCCCCCCACATGCTGGGTCCTCTGATCCTTTGGGACGCTTTTCTTGAACACCATGGCCTCGGGTTCTCTGCCTGCCTGTGACTCAGTGAGGCTTGCACGGCCCCCTCGAGGAGGGGCGGATTTGGACACTGCAGCTTGGTTTCCAGCACACCGGCAGGGGACCCTCCCCCCAAACTACTCTCACATACAACTGCCCTCTTGTGCATCAGGTGGGGGTCAGCCATCCCGCCCCCCGGCCCTGCTCTCCGGGCTCAGAACCCTGCTGTGTCCTCTCAGCTGTCAGCACCAACCCTGCCCACTCTAGGCCAGACAGGTTCTGGACCAATCCTAACAAAACCAAGAAACGCATTAGTCTTAGGGGAAGGGTATGGAATCATCCCCCCTTTCCAGGGAAGGGAGATCAGCCACCTCCCATGGGATCTTAGACACTATTTTTTCTAAAGAACATCTTAGATACTCCTTATAAGAACCTGTAAAATTGGTATTTTCTCTATTTTACAGGTGAGAACGCCAAGGTTCAGAGAATTCTTGGACTTGCCCAAGGCTGAATGGTGGAGCTGGACATCAAGCCATGTCTGTTTGGTTCTATAACTCCTGCTTTTTCTACCACTCTGGGCACTCTTAGGCCTGCCCACCCACTGTCTCCCCCCAGGCCTCTGCCAACTTGGCCTTGCCTTAGTTTCCCATGTGGCCGTTCAGTGCCTCGCTGGGAATAGAGCTTTTCCTGAATCCCTTCCAATATGACTGAAGCCCTGACACACCCTGTAATTCTTGGTAGACCCTCTCCCTGGGACTGGTCCCTGGTACCCAGGTCCCCCAGAGCCCAGAGGGCCCCTGCACCCTATTGGCTGACCCCCAATGCCATGCTGTTGCTGTCCTTTCTGACTGTCTTCCTGCTCTTCTGGCCCATCCATCAGATTGGACCTCCTTGGAATGGCACTGGCCCAAAAGAAGGCTAATTTGCTGTACTCTTCTGGATGCTGGCCTTGTAACAATAGGGTACCGCCCTCAGGGCCCCGCCCAGCAGCTGCCTAGCCATTCTCTCTCTTTTCATCCCGGGTCCCATCACCCTTGAGGGCTGAGCCTGCAGGAGTCATGACGAGCGAGGGCAGTTTCTGACTCAGCCCCTGGGTTCTGAGTCCGATGCCGCTTCTCTTCTCTCCTCCAAGCAGTCCCGTGAGGGCTGCCAACCCTGCCCGAACATCTGGGTCCGTACACTTTCCAGGGTGACTTGCTCAGGGAGTAGGGACCAGGCCTGATCAGAAACAGCCAAGGACAAATGTGGAGACTGGGAAGGTGGTCTGGAAAGGCTTCTCCAGAGGGTGTGGATGCAGAAACTTGGTGGAGAGCAGCTGGCAGGCCTGGGCCTCCTGGGCATGAAGGGAAGGAAGACCCAGGGATGGAGGGGGCGGGGAAGCCAGGAGACACCCTCACCTCCCGCGGAGCTGCCTGTTTATATTCTGTCTGCTCACTTGGCCTTTTCCAGACGGCTGGCCCACCTCCCTCACATGCTGCTGTCGTCGACACCCTCCCTGTTGCCTGGTGCTCCCACGGAGGGCCACTGCTATCTGTGATGGCTCTGCCACACCCCACAGCCGGGGAGAAAGGACTAGAAGCTGGAGGGCCCCCGGGAAGAGCAGGGTACCTAGAGACCTCACAGCCCCTCCCACTGGGGGGGCACTCCTCGGATTTCCCCTGCTTCTCTCGTGTGAGTTTTAGCTCTTTCCCCGTATCTGTTACTCTACACCTACCTCGTCTCCGGAAGTCCGGGGAACGAAGGCTATGAGAGCCAGGGACACCGCACTCCCACACACAGGGAGAGACAGGAGCAGAAGCCCACATCCTTCTAACGGGCATCTCCCAGAACCCAAACCCCTCCCTCCCCAGGGGTCTTCAGGGCGCAGGGAGCCCACGTCTGTGTCAGACAAACAGCCCCGAGCCTGGCTGAGCCCCTTCTCCACCAAAGGCCAGTCTCCTGCGTTTCCCGTGAGGCTTTCCCATCCCTTCTGGGACATCCTTAGTCAAGGACTGCCAGGAGGGGAGGAGGGAGGGTTTGGGGTGAGTAGAGCAGGCCACTGTCTCTACCTACATCACCCAGGGATGCAGGAGCAGCTATTTCCTGGAAAAAGAAAACGGAGAGGCCCAGAGACAGGCTGAGGAAAGACAGAGACAAAACGACAGAGAGACACAAGCTGGGGGAGACAGACAGAGAGACAGAAAAGCACCAAGAGGCCCAAATTGACACCACATGGCCTCTCTGCCGGACTCCAGGGCCCAGCAAATAAGGTTTTGTGCTGAGTCAGTTGCCATGGTGACAAACATGCAGGAAATATCCAAGATAACTAGAATAGTGGCAATAACATGTGTTTTGGATAAAACCTCCTCCCCACCCCACCCCCTCCAAGATATTCATTGCATTACTTGGGATAAACTTGGCTTTTGCACAATCACCTTCCCTCAGAGACCTGGGGTGGGGATTCTAAGGTCATCGGGTGAAAGGAATGGCTGCCTTAGGGGACCATGATGGACTGGAACAGACTTTTGCTCTGGAAAAAAGGATACATTTTGTGCCTCTAACCTCACTTCTGCCTCTTGAGTCTAGATTTGGGTTCCCTTAACCTTCTGCTCCAGAACAGAAAGGCCCAGAAGAGTCTAAGTTCCTGTTGGAGGTCACATAGTAAGTCTAAGGGTGGGGGAAGGTACTGGGGGTTCTTTACAAGCCCCAAAGCATCCAACAGAGTTCAGTTTCCATGGGGGAGACAAAGCAAAAATGAGGGCACATGAGGCAGTGTAAGAGCCAGACACCCCGGGAATGCTGGCACCTCCACTGGGGTGACCCCTGCCCTCTCTTCCGAAGCAAGGGCAAAAATATCGGGGGGAAGGAGTGGAGAAGCAGAGAAGGAGCAGGGGTTCTTTGGGGCAGGTGACCCAGAGAGAGAAGAAAAGGAAAAGCTTTCGCCTGGCAGACACACAGGAAGATCTGGCGATGCTTCCTGAGGATCTGAGAAGGCTGAGGCCACCACCAAAGACCCAGCTGGAAGGCAGTCAAGTCAGCCCCTTCCTCCTGCCAATAATCAGGGGGCTCTGATTCCCCCACACGTCTCCGGGTGGCCGGCAGAAAGGTTGCCAGGGAAAGAACCCAAGATTTCAAGTCAGGCCCTGCCTGTACCTGCTGCTTGTACAATCTCAGGCGGGCCCCAGGGCAGGGCAACCTCAGTTCTGGCCTCTGTTGGGTGGAGCGAAGGATCACTTATCTCACAGGGGCAGGGCCGGCAGGAACAGGGCCTGTGGGAGCACTTGGCACAGTGGAAAGCCCTGTGTTCAAGTTGCTGATTGTCGTGACTCAGGAGAGAGGAGTGGACAGGCCGAGGGAGCAAAAGTTCACGTGAGGAGACTTTCTGGTTTCTCTAATGACATTATACCCAGATTTTCCAATCTAAACAACCAGCTTCAGTTGTGATTTCCCATCTTGGAAAGTTTCTGGGAACTGATCTGTGATAGAAATGGGTTTGGGAATGGTCCACCTGGACACAGTGGACCTTGCTTGGTTTGGAACATTCCCCTTGGGAATGCCAGAACCACGCTGTGGCCTGGGGAGAACCCAAGGGAGTTCTACCTACTGACCCTTGTCAGCGAGCATCATGCCATCCCCTCCTGCATTGAGGTCTGTGCTGAGCCAGGCCTGGAAGTGGCCCTTAAATGACCCTCCAGGCTCAAATGAGGTAAGTGGCACCAGCTCCCTTGGGAATGTAGAGATGTCTCAAATTGAGACCAGATTTACTTCCTCTTTGCTGTTGGGAAGAGCAAAATCCATCCCACTCACATCCCAAATTCAAAGCTTTACTTTGGTACCATGCTGGAAGGATGTGGAGGTGAGGCGGAGACAGGTAGGAGAAAGCAAGAAATAGCTCAACCCTTGGTACCTCGCTCACCAAGTGACAGCCAAGCAAGGGGAGGGGTTGTCTCGGGGGTGGGGAAGAATCCTATTTCCCAGATCTGGGACTAGGGCCCTAGAGGAGCAGGGGCCTGCCAGCCCCTTGCAGGTGGCCTGCCAGCTGAGCAAGCAGGGAGAAAGGCAGACCAAGGCTGGACCTGGGCCTGGGCCCCCCACCCAGGCCCCAGTTCCAAGGGAGGACGGCAGGAGGTCTGCCGGGGGGGGAACACCTCCCCCCTGGCTACCTTCTCAATATCTGGTTTCACTCTCTCCCCTGCTTTTTCCACACTGATTCTCTTTGGCCCTGGGGTGATTTTTCCAGCTCTTCATCTGTTTCCATGTGGCCCCAGCAGGAGAGGCAGCCTCAGGGGCAGAGGGCTGACTCTGGGTGTGTGTGTTTGTGTGTGCTGGGGGCAGAGGTGGGTGGTGGGGTGATGGGTAAGGAGGAGGAGAAGGAATTAGTAGCCCTGAGCCTAGCAATTATGGTCGTTTCTCCAAACATCGTCAGGAAAGCCACAGGCTGATGGGAGCTAGAGAAGGCTGGAGCCTGGAGGGGGCAAAATGTGCCCACCTACCCTCTTTCTTCATAATTCCTCTGGGCTTTTGAGAGGAACACAGGTCAGCCATAGATTCCACAAGAGCCTTAACCTGAAAAGGAAGAACCCGGTCTCCCTTTCCTACCCAACAGGCCCAGCTGGGATCCCAGCCGAAGCACCCTGGGGCTGTGAGCAGAGCACTGGGGCACGAAGCCTGCCTGGAAGACTCTGGGGTATGGAGTCCATGGCCCCGGGGTGGGGGCAGAGAGCAGGCACTCACTCTTCTCTGTTTGCCAAGGATCCTTCTCCCAGGGGATTAACAGGGCCTTCCTGCCACCCCTCTGGCTGGTGCAGGAGCCAGAACACCAGCCCTGGTTGCCAGCCAGCCTGCGTTTGGGGGGCCGTGCTCCCTCAGAGACTTGCAGATGCATTGCTGGGGCCTTAGGGCAGGGGGAGGAAGGGAGATGCCTCTGGGGAGTCCCTGGGGCCACCCAGCTGGGAAGTACCAGCCCTGAACTCCAGCCAGCTCAGGCTTCTGGGGAAACAGGACTGCCTGGCCTGTGGCTGACGGCGGACAGGGAATCAGGAGGGTCTCTTGTTGGTTTGTCCCCTTTCTCTCTTTCTCCTGAAGTCAGAGAACATGTGACCAATATGTAACCTGGAAGACGGAGGATGGGGGGCTAGGAGGCTGCGGCCAGTCTTAAGCTGAGGGGTGGGAGTGCTCTCTGGCGGGGATGGGAGTGGGATGAGACCGGAGCAGCGGCATTGTGCTTACAGGTCCCACGGGATGGGAAGCAGCTGGCGTATGTCTCCGATTCCTGAAAGAAACGACATAGATCTGCACGGAAACTCTGAAATCACCCTCATTCTATAGATGGGGAACCAGGTGAGGCCCGACGAGGTGAAGCAGCTTGCCAAAGGCCGTGCACTTATGGTCAGTGGAGCCCAGTTTAGAGCTAGCCGTTCTGTCATTATACCCCAGTCCCTCCTGGTTCTCCTCCCCCTTCTCTCAGGACCCTGCCACCAGGAGACCCCCCCAAGAAGGGATGATGGGGGATTAGCAATTCTACGCGGCTTGGGTGGAGGGTCAGCAGTAGAGCAGCTGGTGAGGAAGGTACACCAGAGCCTGTGGGCCTGAAGGGGGCGCTCTCGAACCAGCAGCACTGTAAACGGGGACCATTCCGAGTGGCCCCAAGACCATCTCTAGTTGTACGGAGCCTGCACTTGTCTCTCCCTTGTCCTTCCCTGGGCTCTTTTAAGTAAACAAACACGGCACTCAGGCAGCTCTCTGCTGGCAAACATCCCCGACTTAGCAACCGCTCCTGGAATAAACAAACACTCGCCTGCTGCATGCTTTCGCACGCCTGTGCCCCCTGACGTCCGCGGAGCCCCCGCCGGGCCCCAGCCTTAACAAACAGGCTCCTTTCAGCGTTGTGGCTGAGACTGCCACCTTCCGCCAGGATGCTGGGACCATCAGGGACCTCGGGGTTTGGAGACCCGTCCCACAGGCTCCATCGAGGCCTGCTCTGGCAGCCCCAGTCCCAGTCTCTTCTAAGAACCCCAGAGGTCAGCCCTAAGGACAGCTGGACTGTAAGGGCACCTTCAGGATGATCTAGTAACTAGTTCAGCCAACGGGAGCCCTGGGAGAGAAGATGACTTCCCCGACATCTTGAGGATGGGTCTTCCAGAGGCAGGATCAGAACTCCTTCTACCTCCCCCAAAAGGCCCCTACTCCTGCCAATCTTCTGGGTCATTTTCACTCATGGTGGCCCTCTGTGGTCAGGATGTTTCAAAGGGGACAAGCATCATCCAGATCCGGCTGAATCTCAAGAAACGACAAGTAGATAGCAAAGTCCCTGCCTCGTTCTGGAATGACGTTCCCCACGAGGCCTGGGCCACGTGGAGGAAGAGTCCTCACCGTGTTGTCACAGTGGCCTTACCTTGGAGCCTCCCAGGAGCTGCCTTGTCTTATGCTTGGGAAGGGTGGCTTCCTGTGACAAGCAGCTCACAGCTGATCGCCAGGCACCTTATCAGTAAGTCAGATGGGAACATCAGTTACCTAGAGCTTGAGTTCCAGTGGGGCAACAGCAGAGGTGAAATCACCTTAGGCCAAAGGGACTGGAGATGAACACCAGGGAGCTGTGTGGGTTTTTTTGTTTTTTTGTTTTGTTTAGTTTTGTTTTTATTTGGCTGAGCTGGGTCTTTAGTGGCGGCATGCAGGATCTTTTTTCAGTTGCGGCATGCGAGATCTTTTAGTTGCGACATGCGGGATCTAGTTCCGTGACCAGGGATCGAACCTGGGGCTCCTGCCTTGGGAGCTCCCAGTCTTAACCGCTGGACCACCAGGGAAGTCCCGGGACTTGTGTTTAGTACATGAGAAAATCAAGGCAACTGAGGGGTGGGGAGGCGGTGGTGTTTAACCTGCGTTGAAGCCCAGAGCACACGGCAGGACTAGCGGACAGGCCCACAGATGGAGACCAGGCCTGGCGGCGGGCAGAGCACAGGGCTGTAGCGCTAGCACCAGGTAGATCTGGTTTCAGGTCTCGGCCTTTCTTTTTTTTTTTTACACAGTCCAGGTCTTTTATTTTCTTTACACCCATCATGCCATGAATTCATAGGGAATGGGCTCCAACAGTTCAGGCTCCTTTCCATCGGTTCTCACGAAGTGTGCTTCTCTGGGTGGCGCAGGCTGGTGCTCCAGTTGAACCCAAGTACCTTTCTCTTTGGCTCCCTTCTTTTCCTGATCATTTTCCTTCACCCGTTTCAGGAAGCTGTCTCGGCTCTTAGGGTGCTTAATATGCTCGATACGCACATTAATTCTCTTGGCAAGAATCTTGCCCTTAACTTGTTTGTTTACAGTGATGCCAACAGCATGCTGGGTAACATTGTAGACTCTCCCAGTTTTGCCATGGTAACATTTGTGGGGCATTCCTTTTTGAACAGTGCCCATTCCCTTGATATCTACAATATCACCTTTCTTGTAGATTCGCATGCATGTGGCCAAAGGAACAACTCCATGTTTTCTAAAAGGCCTAGAGAACATGTAGCGGGTGCCCCTCCTCTTTCCCTTTGTGTTGGTCATTTTGGCGAATTACTGGAAGATGGCGGTTCCGGCCGAAAAGAAGCTCGGCCTTTCTGTTATTAGCTGCGGGACAGTACGCAAGTTACCGAACTTCTTCTGTCTCCAAAATTCTTCTCTTAGGTGATTGCTGTAAAGATGAGTCAAATGCTGTATATTAAGCCCCCGGCACTTGCTCTGCTGCCATCCACAGTGATGGGTGACGATGGCATGGTTTTCCATCCCAGCTGTATTCCCCTTTATTGTATGAAAAAACTTTACTGAGTTGAAACAAGATCATATGTGTGAAAGTGCATTATAATAAAAGTGACCTACAAAATTGAGGCGTTAGCATTTAAAGTAGTTTCACTATTCGGATCAATCTGGCCCCAGTGTATTTCTAAAGTCCAAGTTTTCTTCATCAGTGATTGCGTATTGTTCATATAATCGCTATCGTCAGATACAAGTGATCATTAACATAGCAATCAAAGCTGGGTTTAAAATATTAGTCCTGTTGTCAGGAGCATGTTACTTGTACTTGCAATGTAACTTTGCCCTAATGACAAACAAACAGCAATGGAGGGATAAGAAAGCCACAGAAGGTGGGCCTGTGGCTCCAAAGTTCAGGTGTGAGCTCTCCGACTGCAGGTGTGGGGGACGAGGACCAGAGGGTGTTGACCCACCCGTCCTCTGTCCCAGTGTGTCCCTGATCGGCACTCACGGGCCTGTTCCAAGAGTTCCCTCTGCTCTCTGTCTCCTCTGGCTGTCTGGTCCCTGAGCTGCTGTCACTGTGAGCAGACAAGAGGGTCTGAACTCAGGGCAGGGAGACTCAGAGCAAAGCAAGGAGGCCCTGGATTAGGTGGCAGGCATGCTAAGAGCACTGGGTCTACGTGGGAAGTGCTCAGATCTGGGCTGGGGGTGTGGCCTAGCCTGGGGTGCACACCAGAGCTGAAGGCCCAAGGCAGACCTACTGGCCAGACACGTCTGGGAACCAAGCATCGTTGAGTGTTGCCAGCTGCAAGTCTGCAAGAGTCAGGAAGCAGAACTCTTAGCCAGGAGACCAGGAAACCGGGCATCAGATCTCAAAGAGTCTGGGCAGGGGTGTGGGACTCTAGCAGCGAGAAAGGATTTTGACTTGGGAGAAAAGACTGGCTGACCTGGGAATGTGGAAATATTCACCAAGTGCTGGCCTCAAGGCCCGAGTTAACAGGTGGAGGCCCATTGACTGCAAGCACCCGTGGGCTAGGGCAGGGTGGATGGTGTGGGAGGCAGTTCCTGGGAGCTACGCCGGAACCCCTGCCCCGAGTGTTCATCAGCGTGAAGGACGGCAAACAGCAGCATACACATGCACGTTTAATTAGGAGCACGGTTCACCCCTCTTCTGAGGCACTTACTAGCTTGGGAGAGTTGATGGACCCCTCTAAGTCTCAGTTTTCTCATCCTTAACAGAGGGATAATGACACCTACCTCATAGGGTAATTGTAATTGTGTGAACTAAATCACATAATGGGTGTTAAAGTGCTTAGCACTCCGCCTGGCCTTATTAAGAGTGCTTAACAAACGCTAGGCATACTTACCAATTAAATATTTATCAAGTGCCTATTATAAGGCCAGACCCTGCACTTTTTATAAGAGATACAACGATGAAAAGATCTGGACATGGCTCTCGAGAAGCTTAGAAGGAAAGAGGTTAGACAGAGGCTCCAACTTCACACTGGCACTTAGAGTGAGATCATGATCCCCATGGGGGCAGGTACAAGTGCAGCAGAGGGAGATGAGGGAAAGGGCACTCCAGTTCACCTTAAGAAATCAGGGAAAGCTACCAGAAGGAGGCAGCGCATGAGTTGCACCTGGAAAGATGAACAGGCGTTTTCCAGGCAGACAAGCCGAGAGACAGGAACACAGGCAGAGGAAGTAGCAAGTGGAAAGATGCAGAGCCATGAGAAACCCGCTGCACCCTGGGAGTTAGAACAATGAACTTCAGTGTTACTGTAGCATAAAGACGAGGAGTGGGACCAGACTGACAGAAACCAGATCCCACAGGATCTTTTGTGCTGAAGAATTGAGATGTTACCCTGAGAGCGATGGGAAGCCACTGGAGAAGTTGAAGTGAAGACCTGAGGGACAAGATTTGTCTCATGACAATATCTCTCTTGGGCTTCCCTGGTGGTGCAGTGGTTGAGAATCTGCCTGCCAATGCAGGGGACACGGGTTCGAGGCCTGGTCTGGGAAGATCCCACATGCCGTGGAGCGACTGGGCCCGTGAGCCACAATTACTGAGCCTGCGCGTCTGGAGCCTGTGCTCTGCAACAAGAGAGGCCGCGATAGTGAGAGGCCCGCGCACCGCGATGAGGAGTGGCCCCCGCTCGCCACAACTAGAGAAAGCCCTCGCACAGAAACGAAGACCCAACACAGCCATAAATAAAGAAATAAAATAAAATAAAATAAAAAGATAACTGCTTAAAAAAAAAAAAAACACTATCTCTCTTGCTGCCCTGTGTGGTATGGATGGAGCACAGTCAAGACTGGCAGAGGGGAAACCAGTCGGGACCCTGTAGCAATAGCCATCAAAAAGTGAGTGCTGCATATTACATGATTTCATTGATATGAAATACACAAAATTGGCAAATCTATAGAGACAGAAAATAGATTAGTGTTTGCCTAGGGCTGTTGGGGGAAGTTGGAGAGAAGTAGGGAATTGACCTCTAGGAGTTATGGGGTTTCTTTTTAGAGTAATGAAAATGCTCTAAAATTGACTGTGAGAATGGTTGCAAATATTTGTGAATACACTAAAAAACATTGATTTGTATACACTTTAAATGGGTGAATTGTACGGTATGTGCATTATATCAATAACTCACTAAACTTATTTCTTTTTTAAAGGTTAGAAAGAAGGTAAATCATGAGAATCCTTCCTGTTGTACTTTTATAACCACACCCACCTTCTTCCCTCCCTTCCCTATCCTCATTTCTATTCAGTGGCAATCTCTAGTCTGCCCTCTATTTCTAAAATTTTGCTTCTTGAAAAAGGTTACATAAATGGAATCATACACCATGTGACCTTTTGGGATTGACTTTTTTCACTCAACATAATTTCTTGGAGATTCATCCAAGTTGTTACATGTATCAATATTTTGTTTCTTTCTATGTATTACCCTTGGTATGGGTGTACCATAATTTGTTTAACCATTCACCTGTTGAAAGACATCTGGGATGGTCCCAGTTTGGGGCTGTTAGAAATAAAGCTTCCATGAACATTCATGTACAAAAAAAAAAGAAGAAGAAGAAGCGAGCGCTGGACTAAGGAGGGGGTGGGGACGGGGTGTAGAGCAGAGGGGAGGGATGCTGAAGAGGTGGAATCGGCAGGACTGGGCGACCGATTGGATGTTGGGGATGAGGAGGAGGCCCTGGGGAAATGCTGACACCCTCCTCCAAGGTAGGGGTCTGCAGAAAGGTGAGCAGATTCAAAGGGAGAGAGAGTCCCGCTCAGGAGTCCTGTTTTATCTCAGAGAACTTCAGGTGGAATTCGGAAGAGAGACCTTGACTGGAAGTGCAGATGCAGGGTCAGGGGCCTGAGGGTGTAGCGTAGCCAGAAGTGTGTGGGGAGTGTGTAGAGTGAGAAGGGAAGGCATGGAAACCCCACCAACATGTATGGATCTAGTTGGGGGGGAAGGCGGCAGGGGGCACAGAAGACACTAAACAGAATCCTCCAGAGTAGTGGAAAGAGAGTCAGGACAGAGCAGTACCCCACAAGCCAAAGGAGCAAAGCACGTTAAGACTGAAAGGTCGACGGTATCAAATAACCACTGACAAGTCCAGTAAGAGAAAGACTGAGGAGCGCCTACTGGTGGTGACTTGGGGGAGTGCACTCTGGGTTGAGGAGTGAGTGTGAGGTGAAGCAAGCGATTGACAGGTCACTCTTCTGAGAAGCTTGATCAAGAGGGAAGACGTGTGGCGTCATAGCTAGAGAGGGACTGCGGGTACAAGGTAGGTTTAATTTTCATTTTTTAACATGGGAAGGACTTGAGGAAGTATATATGCTAAGGAGAGGTGGAGTTTGAAGATTCAAGGGGAAAAGAGGAGGAAATGGGACGGAGGACAGAGGAAAAAACAGGATCCCAATCACATGTTTCCTGTGCCTGAAACACTCCCTCTTATCTCCGGTCAGGTTCCCCAGGAAACAGACTTTGAGATTTTCTTGGAGAATTACCGGGGCAGGAGGGGTGGGGGAGGGAGGATCTTGAGGACACCACCTGCTGAGTGAGGGAGCCAGGAGGCAGGCGTGGCAGACAGGAGCTGAAGGTGATGCAGGTAGCAGAGCATCCTACGTGAGGAGGAGGGGCGCGGAGGCAGGCAGGTTTGCAGAGAGTGACAGGCATGGAGGAAACTGTCTTGACGGACTCTCCCCTTTTCTTTGCAAAACAGAAAATTGTTGAGAAAGAGGGCTTGGGGTCTTGAGAAGACCCCAAGAGTGGTGAAGGTCTGGAATGGCTGTGGAGACTCACCTGATGGGGTCTCTGTGTACTCTCTCGGGTGCAACAGAGATCAGATGCCATAAAACTGTGGTGACACCATCTCCCGGGCTGTGTGATTTTCCGTAGTAGGGCTCAGAATCCCAGAAGTACAAGCAGAAGGGGAGCTGGGGGTGAGATGAATTGAGGTATGTTTCCGGGTTTTTGGTGTGCTCCCCAGGTAGGCCTGGGGGAGGAGCCTGCAGGTCACGCCTCTACTTGAAGCTTCCTTCCATCTCTCGGGGGTAGCTGTTTATTCTGTTTTGGCCAACTCACCAATCCAAGAGTTGAAAAAAAGCAGACTACATATCAAACCATTCCCAGAGTCAAACATTAGGACAACTTAGAGATCAGTGAGTCAGATACATGTGGATTACATTTTCTTCTAATGACACGCTTGGTTAGAAAATCCTAGTCTGGGATTTGGGAGTGATGGGTGCTGTTTGGGACACCCATATCATTATGAAGGGGTAAAATTTACGTCCGTGTCCCAGTCCTTGAACACTGACAAGGTCTGAACACCTTCGTTCAAGACTGCATAAATTCCCATGTCTGCAGACCACTGGAAACTTCTAGGAAACCTCTCATGGGGCCAGCCTGGGGTAAAAGAGGCCCCATATGGCTGGCTTCTGCTACCCTCACCCATCCTTCTGTTTAAGTGGGGTGACCCTGAGGCCACAAGGCAAATGCCAAAATGGGCTCAAGAACAGTAAAATCAAGGTAAGTGCAAACTACTTTAGGGTTAATAAGCCCAAAAAGGAGGATCCCCAGGTTAGGTGAGGTGCTTTTCTGGAATCAACGAGTTTGAGGTGAGTGTGGAGAAGACGAAGTGAGCGTTTTGTCAGGGACAAGACCATCAAGAGACGCAAGTCCTCAGTCTGGCTCTGTGACCTTAAGGAGGTCACTAAGTTTTCTGCCCCTTCGGGCTTTTGGTGCCTCCCCTGAAGAAATAAAGGTTTGGAGTAGATTCAAACCTTAGGGTCCTTTCCAATCTTACTTCTCCAGTTCTCTATCCTTCACGCCTCAATTTAAACTCATCCTTTTCTACCTCTTCCATACGAATCTTTCTTCTTCCCAAGGGGCATTAGGGCGTTTGGTGAGCTACACAATCTTGGCCTTGTCTTCCTGTCTCTTGCTGAAACTTCAATCAGTTCTCTAAGATATCATCCATCCATGCGTTCATTCATCCATTCATTCAGCAAAAGTTCAATGACACCAGTTTCCCTCTACCACTCTAGCTAGAGCTGGGCGATTGACACATGGCAACCTCCTGGGGAAGGAAACAAGAAGTCCACCTGGGGCATCGGATTAGGGTTAGACTATGTTCAATTAGACCAGGTTAGGTTAGGTTAGGGGCTGGCCCACTCGGACCCCAAACTTCTTCCTACGCAGCCATGTAAAGGAGAAGTCTCTTTTTCTAGCCCTCAGGTCCCCTGCTCTTACCTCAAGGAATAAATGTCCCCATTCTTGACCCCCTAGTGAGGATGGAGAGGGAAAAGACAGGCAAGGGCGGTGAGGCTTTGTGTCAGGTGGCAGTAGCTGGCAGCTCTCCGGGGCTTGATCTGAAGGCCACATTCCCTCAAAGGAATGATGGTGGGAGGGGAGCCAGCAAGAGATCCTGGAAATGGGATGCCAGAGCTTTCAGGATGGACGGGGTGCCACAACAGCTGTCCTACAGATGGGGAAGAGCATTTGAACCTTGAGTTTATATTTCTAGAAAAACTCCCCCGCCCCCTCTCCTTCTCGGCTCACTCCCTTGCTGTATTAAGGGGCTTTTGTGAGGTTTAGAAAAATAAACAGAATCTAACCATAACTGTCTGAAAGTGCTAAATTACCGAGGAAGACATAACAGATTAGCTGTGCAAATGAGGCCTGGGTGGGAGATGGCCGGCACACTGGGGAGCTGAGAATCACCCACGAGATCGGTGGTTTCCTACTCCTCACCCTCCGCTGGGGTGAGCTGACCTTGGTGAAGCTTGTGGCTTCTCTGGTGGCACTGAAGGCTGAGTCCAATTGTCTATAGAGCTGAGCTTTAGGAAAGGGGCCCATCCACCCTAAAAGCAGCCACACCCCCAGGCTTGAAAAGATCTGGCTAATGCCATCTAGTCTATTCTCGCCTTTCCGGGAGGATGGAGCCTCACTCATCCTGGTTGGAGGTGAAACTTTTGTGTTTAAGAGGCGACTTTCATGGTCTTCCCCTAGAACCTGTTGGAGTGGGTGTGTGGGGGGTAATGATTCAAAAGTCTTGCCATGTTAGAGTTGAAAGGTATCTTAGAACACTGGTCCAACCCTTCACTTTACAAAGGAGTAAACAGGCTCACGGAGAAGAAGCCACTTGCCCGAGGTCCCTCAGCTGGTGAGTGACAGAGCCGGCACTGGAACCCAGGTCTCTTCAACCCCAGGAAAGATGCACTTTGTGCAACAGTCGACTTCAAGCCTCCCCGCTAACTGCCCAATTCCTGTTTCCTTCAAAAATCCTGTCCCTTCCGTAGTTTTCCCTGAGTTCTGCTCCATGAATTCGTGTACTTTTGGCCAGTCTGCCAATACAGCTTCTATAGTTTCGAGCCCCAAGACTTAAAAGTCCAAGTCAGCCTGCATTTATGGAGCCCCTCCTGTTTGCCAAGCACAGATTAAGCACCAGGAACACAAAGATGAATAAGGCATAGTCGCTGCCCTTAAAGATTTACACTCGGCCAGCAAGGGAGCATCTGGAGTTCGTTCTACAAATAACCTGAACTCCCCCTGTAAGTATTTCCTCCCCCTAAACCTTCAGGAGGTACACAGGGTGGGTTAGGAAGTAGAGGTTACCTGGTCAGGCTGCCATCTGTAAGGTGCTCTTCTGGTTCCGGAGGAGAGAAATCCCACTTCCCCACACTTCAGGATATATGAGAAAGAGAGGTTTCTAGTTTTCTGATGGATTTGGAGTCAGACATCCTGGATTTGAATCATAGCTCTACCTTTCACCAGCTACTAGCCCGTAAGCAAATTATCTAAACTTTTTGAACCTCAGCTTCCTCTGAACCAAGGATCATGAAACCCACCTTATAAGACTGTTACACAAATCAAATCAAACAAGTAACTTCCCCAGCCCCATGCCTGGCACACAGGGAACCTCACTAATGCTACTCTCCTTCCTTTCTCCTGAGCCCTGGCCTCTATGGCAGTGTGCCACCCCCGGCATGATGCCTTCTGAAGGGTTTCAAGGCTTTTTTTTGAGAAGCTCACTGTTGATTCCCTCCCAGGCACGAGAAGGGGTTGACATCCACCTTCTTCCTTCTCAGAGTAACTTTCCACCTCATGTCTGCCCAACTTAGACACTCAGACCCTCGCTCAACACAGCACCCCTTCCTGCTGGCCACGATCCCTCACTTGAGTCCAGCGTTGCAAAGGAATGGGCCGCCCTGATCTAAGCCACAATTCTGTTTTGAAGATGTAAAAATGAAGAGAAGGCATGTGGGAGATGCATTCCCCCAAAGAGAAAACTCTCTTGTCCTTGATGTGTCACGGAAGACACACAGGATTTAAGTCAGAAGACACGTGTTGGACACCCAACTCTTCACTAATTGTCTGTGCGACTCTAGTCCACTGAGCCTTGGTTTCCTTATCTGTAAAAGGGGAATACAAAAGCTGATTTATTTAGTTGTCGTGAAGGTTAAATTTGAAAAGACATATGAACAATCATAGCAAAAAGGAAAGTACCGCGTTGATATTAGTATTATTTTCCCCCTCCTGTTCCCCTAACACATCTCAAGGAAGGACAGTCCTGGGTGAGGAAAGGCAGTTTTCTTCTTGCATAGCCTCCGAGTCCCACCTCTCCCTCTCCAATCAGAAAGAGCAACCTCCGCCTCTCTCCGCCTGAGCTGGGGGAGGAAAGGGTGGATCCCAGAGTGGGGAGCCCCGAGCTGTCTCCTTCTCCATCTGTCTACAGGGGAGTGCTGTTGGCAAGGAGCAACTCTCCAAGTGCCAGAGGTGAAATCCATCACCAGGGCCCTGAACTGAGATAAGATAGAGGAACGTAAATCAAGGCTCCCTGAGATAAGAAGGCAGCCTGGGACCTAAAAAATGCAGCTCTCCTGCCAGCTGCCCCTTTGACGAAGTTGCAAAGCAGAGGGCTGTGCTAGGCGGGGAAGAAACCCTGACCCTGGACCCCTCTTAGAAAAGAAGGAGGAATCCCAACCTTCTCTTTCCCTCTTACCAAGTCCCAGCCAGAGAGGAGGAAGAGGCATATTTACTGAGTCCCTCTCAGCAAAAAAACAAAACAAAACAAAAACAAAAAAAAAAAACTGTGAGGCCATCCACTGGCATCAGAGATTAAGGGCAAAGGTTTGGGGGTCAGGCAACCTGGGTTCAAATCCTGACTCTTCCTGTGTCATCTTGAACGATCTACCTCATCTCTGTGAGCATCAATTTCCAACAGGGATGAAAATTGACGCTCTGTAATGCTACTTTAGTGAATGGTTTTGAAGACTAAATATGATCCTTTTTGTAGAGCATTAGTAGTAAAATGTCTGGCACATAGAAAGTGCTTAATCAATAGTAGCTATAGCTATGCATCATACAGTTATATATAAGACTGGTAGTGATCGAGGAAACCAACACCTCGCTAACTAACTGTTTATCTCATTCGTATAGTCATCTTTTTCTAATTCTGTGAATGATATTCCCAAGAAACAAGTCTGGTTGAGTGTTATTGAGGAATGGACCATCTCCTTGCCAACACTCCCCAGGGTTTGACATGAGTGTCACCATATGTAAAGAGCTCCTTCTCTCCCACCTCTCCCCCCTAAATATGTGTGTTTAAGTATATGCGTGACAGAAAATCGTTAACAGACACATAGAGGCCTAAGACAGGGCTCCAGGGAAGGAAGTGGCTGAGAGAGACCTGGGAGGAGAGTGAATACAATGGGTCCCCTACATGAGAACCAGTTCCGTTCCAAGAGCGCATTCGTAAGTCCAACAAAGTTAGCCTAGGTACCCAACTAACACAATCGGCTATATAGTACTGTACTGTAATAGGTTTATAATACTTTTCACACAAATAATAACATAAAAAACACAAAAAATAAAGACCTTTTTTTTTTTTTGCCACACCGTGTGGCATGTGGAATCTTTGTTCCCCGACCAGGGATCAAACCCACGCCCCCTGCACTGGAAGCGCGGAGTCTTAACCACTGGACCGCCAGAGAAATCCCAAACACTTTTAACCTTACAGTACAGTACAGTACCTTGAAAAGTACAGTAGTACAGTACAACAGCTGGCATCCAGGGGCTGGCATCGAGTGAACAGGCAAGAAGAGTTACTGACTGGAGGAGAGAGAGGAGGTGGGAGATGGTAGAGCTGAAGGATCGTCAGCAGTAGGAGACGGAGGGCAAGCTGCAATTTCACTCACGCCTGATGTCGATGGAACGCATGTTCGCATCTTTGAATGTTCGCAACTTGAAGGTTCATCTGTAGGGGACTTACTGTAATGACCTAGGCAGGAGCCCACACAGGCAGAGGGCTCATTTCTGCCTCAGAAAGAGGCCCTCATATCCTTAGCCATCCTCTCAGCCATGTGGTCATCTTTCCCTCCTTGGTTATCAATCAAGGCATAGCTACTTAATTTGTGCCTGGGTTTGGAGGATGGTGGGAGAAGTTGCTACCTTGGTCCCTGATCTAAAGGTGCCAATCTGATTCGAGAAGGAGCTGACAAACTTGAGATGTTTCAGGGAGTCAGGGAACCCAGGCTCAGTCCCACAGAAGCCGTGATAGAGTTTAGCTGGGTTCATAGGGGGAGCGGGGGCTGGGCAAGTACTGGAGGGCCCTGAAAGGTGGGCAGAAGCATGTGGATGGACTGACACAGTCAGCCAAGGGGACCCTTTATGTTTCTTGAGCAAGGAAATTGCACGATGGATGTGGTGTGTGGGGTGAGGTGGACTGACAGACCGTGAAAGAAAGTAAGAGTGTGGGACCTAAGTTCAAGGCTTGGGTCAGCCACTTAATAGCTGTATGGGTGACACCGGCGAGTTACCTGACCTCTCTCTTGGGTTTCCCATTTGCAAAAACAAAGCCTAGCTTCCAGGTTTGCCGTGAAGCTACCACGTGACATATGTAAGGCCACTTGCTACAAATGTATGGGTTACGATGACTGAAATGGGTGTGGGGACGATGAGCCCTGCAGGAAGGGGGACTAGCTGGGGGCAGGCGGGCAGGGACAAGGGCAGGGATGGGAGTGGGGAGTTTTGGAATCCGCTTCCTCCTGCTGCCCTCCTCTGCTGCGGGCCGGGTAGAAAGCATCCCGTCCTGTAGACTTGAACCCCCTCTTGGGCTAAAACTGACCCTAAGAGGCAGACAGCTGAGCAGATGAGGGAGTGACAGAACATGAGTGGATGTACAAACAGACAAGATGAACGATTCCCACTGTATACACAAGAGGCTTTGCTAACACTCAGCCAATTAGAAAACTAATCTAAACAGCCACCGGCTTCCAGTCTCTTCAGAGCTCCTTCAAACAGCTGTTTAGTCTGCACTTGCTGCGGCTCCCAGCAAGTGCCCTGGGTCTGCTCCTGGGTCCGGTTCCCCACTTGAGCCTCAAGGGCTCCTCAGGAGCAAAGGATCGTGTCTTTTCCACCCCCTGGACTCCCTCTAGGGTTCCACTGCTGTTTGAGCTGTGCTCCCGTGTCCCCATCTCTGAAAGCCCTGCCCGGTGCCCCAAATACAGGGACCGGTCTAGCCCTGCCCATGTTATATATTGCCCTTCACCTTGGAGACAGGGAATGACGGGGTAGGAACAAAGGCTTTGAAGTCTGACAAATCTGAGTCCAAAACCTCTTAGATCTCTCACTGCCGTGATCTCTCTGAGGCTCTGTTCCCTCACCTAGAGAGAAGATAGTAATTGTACCTCCTAAATAAGGATTAAAAGCAAGCATATATAAAAGAACCTAGCACAGTTCCTGGCACACTATAAGCGCATATAAGTACACTACATTTGCCATTACTGGTATAACTGTCATTATTGTTGACTCTGAGTTGCCTGAGGGCAGGAAACCATTGGACTTCGGTGTCAGGCAGACTCTCAGATGGTCCTGGACAATCCCTGTGTCCTGGTATTCACGGCCCTGTGTAATCCCCTCCCTTGAGCCTGGGAGGGCCCTGTAACTTGCTTCTAACCAATACCATATGGCAAAGGTGATGCAACGTCACTTCTATCATTAGGTTACATGAAGTTGTGACTTCCGACTTGCTAGGCAGCTCTGTTGCTTCCAGCTTGTGCGCTGCTGGAGAAGCCCTAAGGCGAGGGCTGAGAGCAGCCTCTGGCTGAGGACAAGCTGGCAGCTGAGGCCCTCAATCCAACAACCCTCGATGAACTGAATTCTGCCTGCTATCACATGAGCTTGGAAAGGGATCCTTCCCCAGCTGAGCCTTCAGACGAGACTCCAGCCCTGGTCAAAGCTGTGCTCAGACTCCTGGCCCACAGAAACCATGAGATAACGGGTATTGTTTTAAACCACTGAGTTTTATGGTAATTTGTTGCACAGAAATAAATAACTAATATAATTTCTTTGTGTTTCTAGCACAGCACTTGGCACAGAGTAGCAGTCAAGTGTGGGCTGAGTGGATGGATGAATGAATGATGGTTACAGGTAAACTCATCAGGATCTGAGAAAGGTCTGGCTGGGCTAGACCCAAAAAGTGGGCTCTTCCCCAGACCTGCTACCTATATCTTTTGTTCCTTTCTCTCCCTCACCTATGACCCGAGGTCCCTCTTCCGTTCTCCAGTCCTCGGGACCTTTCCCTGCTTCTAGTTCCTGCGTTTAGTTTATTTTCTTCCTTAAAAAACAAAAACAAAAAACAATCCAGTTCTCTCTAAAATATCTGACCCTGGTGAACTGAATCATTTCTAATGGAAAGCAGTCTTGTCCAGAAGCCTCTTACCCACCCTGCTTAGGAATGCGGTTGCTGCAGATATTAAAACAGACCTGCAGACGTCTGCAATGAGTGGGGAGCTCGTGCCAGGAATGACCTCAGACTGAACAGCAGGGCTTTTACCTATGAAAAGCTGCTGCTCTGGTCTGGACCACAACAAGACCCTCCCTTCTCCAAACCCTTCCCCTTCAAGGTACCCCATGCTGCTCCCCTAGTTTAATGCCTGAGCCAAAACTTCCCGCCCAAGGCTGCTGCAAAAGTCAGGAGGGCGGTGCCATCAGGCCCGCTAGAGAGGATGCTGTGGGTCCCTTTGTCCAAGCGGCTCCAAGTGGCTTTGGCTGAAGCATGTGGCCTCATGGCTGGCAGCCCTCCTTTCCTCTTCTCTCCTCCTGACTCCACTCTTCCCCTCCAGACAGCCGAGAGGGACCCTGTTCAGGTGGAGAGGTATCAGGCTTCATTCCTCTGCAAGAGGCACCCTCTCAGGGAAGGCCAGGACTCTTGGGGCAGAAACCAGAGACTGGAAACCCTCATTCTGAAGGCTCCTCACTGTGTAGCTGTGTAGCTGAACTCCCACCCGGGCCTTGAATTTTGCCCTAATTCAGCTCCTGCGGCTGAATCTGGACATGTCCAAGATGAAGCAGAAACCCTCGTCAATGATCGGATTTCCCTCTTCTGCTAAGAAGCTCTGAGAACTAGGAGAATCCCAACTATAACTCTTCCAACCTGCAAACTCAGCAGCCTAGTTCTTGACAGTCCCGATAATCATGATAACAACTAATATTTGCCTAACCCATTCCCGTATGCTAGGTACATCTATATATGCTATTTCTCACAAGAATCCTGCAGTATTTTTAGCTCCATTTAACAGATGAATGAATTGTGGCTCAAAAAGACTGTCATGTTTTCCCAGTTAAATCGTGGACAAGACTAGGAATCTAAACCACGGTCTGTTGACTCAGAGCCCTGTGCTCTTCCCACAGCTGGGCTCACCTCGCCCCGCCCCCGTCTGTAATGCTCATTCACCCCTAATTTTGCATCTCATTTGTGCGTTGATCACTTTATGTTGAAATGGACACACTGTATTGCCCAATTCCTGCCCCTTTCACCTTAATCTTGGCCTATGCCAGCCTCTAGAAAGCTGGATTGAGTGGCTTCATCAAAGTAGCATTGGCCTGATCCCTGGCCTTCAAATCTAGAGACCCGGGTTCGAAATTCTGCCACTGACACTAATGAGGGGTGTGCCTTTGAGTGGGTCGCCTCACTTTTCTAGGTATTATAATGTGAAAGTCACAGATTGGATGCTCTTTGAGGTCACTTCTTGCTCTGAAACTGTATGTTCTTTGACTCAGTTTCTGGTTGGCCTCCCTCTTGGGGAGGGACAATTTCCCAAGTCACTGGGAAAATGACTCAGCCCGTTGCCATCTGGAGCTTGAGCTGGGAGTAGGGAGCACTTAGCCAGCTGCTCCAAAGACCACAGGAGGATGCTGTCCCCCACTCCACCCCAGCTGGTCCCTCCACTCTTGGCTCCTTTTTCCAGCCTTCCATGACATCAATGTGATCTCTTTCAGGTTAGAATACAAGCTCTTAAAGGTCTCTGTCCTTGATTGTCATTGACCCATGATTACTGCCCAACCCGGGTACCACGCCAGACAGGCTGGCACTCCACTGATCTCACAGGATGTCTGTGAGCTTGGGATGAAGGTTATCCCAATCCCCATGCTTGGGGAGACCCGGAGGGCCCTGCAGCTGCTCCCAGCTGTCCGGCTGAACAATGCAGAGTCTGTCAGGTCTCCGGCTGAGCCTCTTTTAGAGGGTATTCGGGTTGCAGTGTTAACTGGAGGCATCTCAGCTGCTTCCTGCTCCTTGGGTCCCCGCACAGATTCCTAAGCAAAGACAATCCGTCCAGCTCTGTGTCCAATCACAACCCCAGAAGTTGGGGGTGGAGCACTGAAGAGCTTCATCGTCATCACAGAGCAAGGAGACAAACTTCCCAGGCCGGAAGGGGCTCCCAGGGTCAAGTGCGCCCAGGTCTCTTCCTCCAGGCACAGAGGCAGAAGCTTGGCTCAGTTTCCAGAAATCTTTGGATGCTTTTGTGGCCTCCTAGGTCACTCTTTCAGAATTTAATCACTAACAACCACCCTCCCCATAGTCAAACTATTTGCACAAACTACCTGTGCTACTGACACTAGTTCAACCCTCCACATCAGCAAGACATAGCCTCCTGCCTGTCTCCCGAGCTCAGCTCTGCCCCTTCATTACCAAGCGCGGCAAATGCTGTCTCCCAAGCATGCCCACCTGCCCCCATTTCCACAACACCCCTAGTCCTTCTCTGGGCTTCAGGTCTCGAGTGTAAGACTTATCTTCTCCCCAAAACTGCTGTGAGTGATACCAGGAGACTCTAGCTAGTCTGTTCATTCCCATGGTTCTTTCTCTGCTGCTTCCTCAATGCTAAGTGCTTACTTGATAATTTTTGCCAATGCACTCAGCTTCGCAGTATCTTCTCTCAGTTTTGTTTTCATGCTCATGTCAGTGTCTCTCCCACCCACTCATAAACCGGGAGCCCCTCTGGAGTACAGACCAGTTCCCCTCCTTCCCCTCTGAACTGTCGTCGGTGCTCACATTTCTGACTATTGACCCTCAGGAAGTTCCACCTGAGAGCTACCCTCTGACTACAGTTCAAGCCCATTTCCTGTTGGGTTGGGGCCTGGAAATATGACAAGGTTTTGGCTGGCTGCCCACAGACTGGCTGGTTCCCAAGGCCAATTTGGGGAGATGAAGGGGAAAATGACTCTTTTGACATAAATAGTGTTTCAGAATGCACCAGCGTGGAAACAATGGCTCTCCTGCACCCCATTCACGCTAACCCTCTTCCTCACGCCAAGCATCCTGGCCTGCCAAGACAGCCGTGCTCCTACGGCATCCTGGAGGGACTATCACTCAGGGCAGTTGGTCCCAGGGAAGGGTGGAAAGGAAGAGGCTGGGCAGGGGACACGCAGAGGACCAGCAAAGGCGAGACACAAGCCAGGTGTCCAGCTCCACCCTCTGCTGCCTCCACAAACAGGGGTTTCTTTAGGGCTTGTCTTGGGTCTAAATGAAAAACAAGTTGGAGCAGAGACGAGGGGTAGGGTTTGCAGAGCTGAGTTTATAGGCGCTTGCGTGTTCTCAGTGGCTCCCTCCTCACACATTCCTCTGCATTTTTCCTTTTATTAACGTGGCGTCTTTCCCAGGCCACTTTATGGAACCGTGTGTGTTTTTACTTATGCCCTGATTGGGTTTGATCGCGTCTCTCCCTCTGAAGAAACTTCAGATCTGTTCAAGCCCTCCCCGCGGCCCCTGCAAGGACACGCTGGTCACCATGGGATCCTGGGCTGACCTCTCCACCGAACCCCAAGGGGTCCGCTGTGTTTTTGACGACACCGGGCACTTTCCCGCAGGAGGGTCACACCTCACTTGGACCCGAAATGATACAGCTCAGTCTGACGACTCACCCAAACCTGAAATGACTTCTGGCTCTTGCCCTAAAAATCAAATCTGCCCCAGACGAGGAAGAGGAAGATTTACCACAATGAAGATTTTCCAAGGAATGTGCTCTAAGCCCTGAAGGCCATTGCCAGAGAGCAGATCTGATAGAACACAGCTTTCCAAGGACCTGGTTTCAAAGCATGGCCCGCATTTCTGGACAAACTTAGGCGTGTTTATTAAAAAAGACACTTGTTAGTTTCAGGAACTCTGCTCTTCGCCTTTTCCTCTTTGGACCATCAGTTCCAAGGGGACCAAGACCAAGGTCTGAAGTTGACCTACTCTCTTTGAGCTCCGTTTTATCAATGTTTCCCCATAGTGGTCTCCTGGTGTCTGGAAGACATTCTGTTTTGCTGAGACCTGAAGCAGCAGGCAGGATGGCCAGCCTGTGATCTTTGAAAACTTACTTGCCCTCTTGGAGCTGCATTTTCTTCCTCTGTGAAATGAGGAAAGTAATGCATTCTCTGGAGGGTTGTGAGAATTAAATGAACTAATGTTTGTAAGAGGCCTGGCACTTTGGAGGCATTCAGTAAATGGTAGGGACTTTTGTTACGAAGGAGGTAGGGACCTCTTTCTGAGAATCTGCTTTTGTTCCCTAAACCCTCCCCTTATTCGTCCTGGCCATCTCCCGTCCCTCTCCCGTTGCAGCAGTCCTTCCTGAGATGTCTGTAGACAATATCAAACTCCCCGCTACGTTCTCAAGGGCAAGCATCTCCCAGTCCTTTGGGAAATGTAGTTCTGAGATGGTTTTCCTGTTATCAGCAGGCTCTGGAAGAGGCATTAGCCCAACAAGGCTTGATGTGGGAATCTTTCACAGGTACCACTCATCTGGCTGGCAGATGTAGCTTTGCTGCAAGATATAGCTCTGTCTTCCAGATGGGAGGGTGCCTGGGAGTCCTGAGGTGGGACTCGTCTCTCTCTGCTTGGAGCCACTGTGGGGCATACTCTCGGGTCTGTCACCCTCTTCCAAACCCCCAAGTCCTTGAACCAACTTAGATGGAGCTGATTGTATCTTTGTGCCTCAAACCCACATTCCAGCAATCGGCTGACCATCTCCCCATCTCTCCACCACCCCCGCCTTCCCCCAAAACACACGCACACACACACACACACACACACACACACACACACACTGGTATTTCCAGGGGAGAGGAGAGTAATACTGGGTAACAGCAGAGGATACACTGGATGTTTCTCTACCAGGTAGAGTTATATTCATTCCAACATTCTCTAGGAGGTGAAACAGGATACAGAGGGCTTCTCAGGTGAGGGTCCTCACAACAGAGGAGCTTTTTCCCTGAAGGAAGGTGGGGGAGGGAGTAGGGGCCTGTGGCCCAGTTCTCCTCTCCTGGAGGAGAGGCAGGCAGTGGTCCCTAATGCTCCACTCCCAGAGTCCCGCCTCTCCCTTGACAAGGTGGGAATGCACCTTGCCCATTGGCAGCTGTGGTCCAGACTCATTTGAGTTGGGCTTGTTTGTGGACTTTTATGCTAAAATGCTCCCTTCCTCATCACTTCTGGTCAAAGCGCTTTGGGTCACAAGGGGCAGAAACCCGTTCACATATAAAAAGTGGATAAAGGGACAGCTATTGGAGGACAAAGAGATTCCAAATAAGTGAAGTACCAGGCCTCATAGCTACAGTCTCCTGTCTCAACTTTTCCGTGTGTTGCTTGGTTTGCCCTTGGTGTCACCAGAGGGTCCTGACGCAAGTCCTGGTTGAACGAGAAGTTTTAGGCCAGCCCCTCCAACTAAATGGCTGCAGAGTCTGTGCTTTTTTCTTTCAAACTCTTAAAAAGAAAAACAGATTGGCTGTGGTTCCGCCACAGTACCGGCTGGCCTTGGGCATTTACTCCTGGTCGAATGAGCCGTGGCTGAGGGGTGGAACAGGAGATACAAAACATGTACGAGGTAGCAGAAGCTGAACGTGGGGAAACAACTCTCTGAGAAGCAGACACATCCCTCCCGAGGTGTGTCTAACCCCCCACGTGGTTCTGGGGTTCATCGAGGGACGGGTAACACTCATCCTCAGCGAATCCAACCATCTCAGGAGTGGATCTCGAAAGCTAGGGGGCAGGAGCCCCACGGAAGAACTGTCACCTCCACAGCGCTCTGGGGACAGGGTGAAATTCCTCAACAGAGGGACACGTAAGATGGCGTCTTGTGAAAATAGCACTGGATGGGGAGCTGAGAGCCCCTGTTTCCGATTCCAGCTCTGCCGCTAACCCACGGGACGGCCTCGGGAAAACAGCCTTCACCCTCTGGGTCTTAGATTCTCCAGAAATTAAATAAATAAATAAATAAATAAATAAATAATAATAATAAATTCACAGTGTTGAGTTAAATAATCTTCAAGGCCCTTGCCAACCCCTAAGAATTCCTTACCTGACCCCGGCCCCAGGAATTTCCCAGAACGGAGCTCTCTGACCCGTGACTTTGGTGGGGTCTTTGCCAGCCACCTCTCTGTCATGACAAACCACCCATCCCTGGTGACTAGTCCTTGCCAGAAGCTTCCCAGCCTGGCCCTGCAGTCATCCAAGAAAACCCAGGCAGGGCGTCCCGTGGAGTAGGGTCAGGAATCCTCATTTCAAAAAGCAAATTTATTTCTGCGCTTTGGAGAAACTCAGGACAGGACCTGAGCTTTTGTTCTCTGACCTCACCAAGGAGGACAGGTGAGGCCTCTTCTAACGGAAGGTGTCCCAGCGGGGTCATAGGGGCCTGTGAGGCCAGAGGGAGCTGTAGGAGAGGGTCAGCAAAAGCTGCAGAGGGCAAGTACTGTAAGTCACATGGAGTCGGAGAGGGAGAGCAGAAAATGTGGGTCCCAGGGGAAGAAGGCAGGGGCAATTGGTTGTGCCTTTGGGCAGGAAGTGACTTACATTCAGAGAATATGAAAATGCCACACTAATCAGCACCTGTTCATTTGGGAGCCAGCAGGCCTGTGGCATCTGAGGTTGAGCCTGGCTTTGGGTCTCCCCAGGGGGAGGAAATACAGTACATTGAGATCCACTCAAGTGCTGAAAGAGGCCCTGGTCCTAAGTGCGGGGGAGAGAAGGAAGGTGCCCTCAGCCTCCATTGCTCCTTCCTGGCCCCAGATGGTCGGTTACACACCCCCCAGCCCCCAATCCCAGGCAGATGGCTGCAAATTCTGCAGGGGCCTCTGAGCATTCCCTTGGCTAATAGCCACATTCCAGAGCAGCATATGTTTCATCTCAAGCCCGCAAGGTTTGCACTTCCAAGTGGAGCCAAAGAGAAATCCTTGGCCGGGCTGCACATGTCTTTGGAGAGGTGGGGATGCGGGAGGCCAGCAGGGAGGTGGGAGCTGTCATGTCCAAGAATATCTGAGTGAAGGCAAAGCTGGGTCCAACATTGGCGACACCCTCCTTCCTAACTCAAAACTCCTCCAGGCACCTACCCAGGAACCTGAGCGGCAGAGCCACGCCTCCAGCCTCATCCAAGTGCCTCTCACGTGCCTGCACATTCCTCCAACCTCTGGCTCCAGTTCTGCACCTTTGTCTCACCTCCTGCCCCTCCTGAATCGAGGGTTCGTAGCGCATGGTTGTGTGGAGTGAGGAAGAAAAGAGGGTGCAACCTGATCTCTCTTTGTCCCTTAAAAAATGCCTGGACCTGACCTTCCCTTGCCCCATCTCTCTGCTCTGAAGGGTGAGCTCCCCTGGCCTTTGGCTGCTGAAAGACACAAAGTCTGGAGGAGGATTCAGGAAGGATCCAGAGTTGGATGGAAGGAGACAGGAGGAGAAGGAGATTGGGGGAGGGGGGGAGGGGAGAGGGAAGAGGTCAGATGGGGGCTGAAGCTCGGAAGGGACTATAGAGGGCTTCGGGCTGCAAAAAGAGAGGCGGGGTCTCCTCTGGTGGGGGGGGAAGGAGGGAGAGGGACAGAGGGGGTCCCGGTCCTCCAGGGGTTCTGCTCTGTGGTAAGCCAAGGGATTTCTGACAGCAAAGTAAACTGTGGTGTGCTGAGTTTACCCAGCTCCAATAAGCAGTGTTTGGAGTGTTTAATGTTTCCTTCCCACCGAACTAGCTGACAAGCACTGAACTGCAGCCAGCCCTTGCAGTCTTTTGGGAAGGTAGAGTGTGGGGAGGTAAGGAGAGGGCTGTCAGCAAAGCCAGGGTCCCTGACACAACCCAGGAGGGGAGACTTGGGTGGGAACTGGGAAGTGCAGCTAACACACACAGTCCCAAAGTCCCCCATCAAGGAGAAAGAACCCGAACTATAAGTCACCCCCTTCATCCCACCTTCTCTCCACATCAGTCCCAGCCTGGCCCGCATACCCTCCTGCCCTTTACATGGTCCATTTTTCTCATTGTACTCTCTGTATTAAATGCTTGCCTAGGGGGGGTACAGTGTCAGACAGCCGTGCATATGCGGATAGAGGCAGAGGGCACACAGACCACAAAATAAATCAGGACGACACCAGAGCTCAGCGCCCAAGAACAAAGTAAACTAACCCTGGCATGATGCCCAGTACAATGTGCCAGTGGGTTTTGTGCTAAGTATGGATGAACGGGTGGAAATATTAGGGAAAGATAGCTCTACCTTTCTTCAATCCAGGGAAGCTCCTGGGAAGAAACTGGCTTCTGAAAGGCCCTTACAATGAAACGGAGGAGAAAAGTTCAGACAGAAAGGCATTTCAGGGAGTGGAATGAACGGAAGCACAAAGTAGTAGGTAAGAGAACCAGGTGGTGCATCCAGAAAGTGAGTACACACAAGAGCAGGGACCAGGTTAGGAGAGGGAGGAGGTGGGGAAGGACAGAATGAGCTGTGGGCACAGAGCCAGAAGCTGGTCCCAGCACAGTAGCAAAGGGTTCGTCCTCTGCAGTCCTGGGCTGCCGTTGCCCCCTCCCCATCCCACATGCAGGGAATTAGAGGTCACTCTGGACCTCTAGAGCAAAGAGAGGTGGACGAGTGATGGGGAAGAGGGAGGGGCCCATGGCACCAAGACACAGCCCCGGCTGAGGTCCAGGATGTGTGATCCCCACTGAGCTGTGGGCATGGAGCAGGGGATGTGGCCATGTTATAAGGGCAGGCACAGCAAGGCATGGAGCAGCCTGGACCAGTAAGGTTAGAAAGACAAAAAGCAGGAAGTGGTTCACTGCTCGGGAGAAGGGGACCAGAGAGAGTTTGAGGATGCAGGTTGGGGTAACAATGGTGTGTATGGAGGTGTGTAAACGTGACACAGCTGCCAGGATAATTGTGCATCAACTCAATCTAACTTAACTCAGACTCCTGAGTCACAACTCGTTCTCCTGTGCAAAAGTTCATTTGGGTTTTGCCACAAGATGTTATGGAAAACCCAAACGAAATTTTTGGCCAACTCAATATTTTAAAATATCCCCCCCCTAAAAGCAGAGAGGAGGGATAGATGAGTAGCTTCAGCTGGGCTCCAAGGAACACAAGGAGCTCCTGGGAAGCCAGCAGAGGGTGGGGAGAGGAAGGGGGTAGGTGGTGGGAGGGAGGTTGCTCACAGCTGGCAGGGCCCCCATCCAGCTCCCCATCTCAACCAGAGCAGCTCCACATTATCTGCTGGATTTGTTTGCTTTTATGTAAGATTTCCTTGAAAGAAAGGCTTACCGTTGCAAGCCTGTAAAAGAAGAGTTTGGAAACCACTAAGGTATAATTTCTCTTGGGAGTTCCTACCGGCTGTAAGAACTGTGGTTCTATGAAAGAACGTGCAGTGAACACATGCACCAACTTCGGGGCACAGTTCCCACATTCAAATATTCTGTCTCGCTGTCAGATCATTCTTTCTCTCTTTTTATTTTTTTTGATTCAGAAAAAATACGATCAGCACGAGCATTGTAACTCTCCCCTCTTTTCATTTGGTTCAGGAATGGGAGAAACAGCACTGATTCCATCATTCCTCCAGCCCGTGCCCATGGCAGATATCACAAGTCAATAATAACACTCTCAGAATAATAATTATAATAATAATATTGATGATAATAATAACAGCAACACAGTCTCAGGATCTGTCTAAACAGAGCATTCCAGGTGCCCACCCCAATCGGGAAGAGTCAGTACATGAGCTGAAACCTCCCTGCTAGCCCAGACTTTGTTGGTGTCTGACTCCAAGAAAGCCAAGCTAAAAGGACCACCACCATCACTGCCCAAACCATCCTTCGTGGCCTCCTGGACCCATAGGACAAGGCGCTGGCCCATAACTCCAACAGGAGATGAGGGCTGGCCTTAACTTGGGAGGTAAGTGCTTTAAACTTGCCTGTTAACTGCCTGGGCCCTGGAGAAAGAGGCCTACGATGTAGGGGAAATACGGTC